>NC_138866.1:153556845-158356845 GCF_965194805.1 Balaenoptera borealis
GCTCTTGTCTAGCACTCGCAGATGAATTGTCCGAGGAGACACACGTGCTGACAAAGCAGGAGACTTTATTGGGAAGGGGGGCCCGGGCGGAGAGCAGTAGGGTAAGGGAGCCCAGGAGGACTGCTCTGCCATGTGGTTCACAGTCTCGGGTTTATGGTGATGGGGTTAGTTTCCGGCTTGTCTCTGGCCAATCACTCTGACTCAGGGTCCTTCCTGGTGGCGCGCGCATCTCTCGGCCAAGATGGATTCCAGCGTGAGGGTTTCTGGGAGGTTGTCAGGACATATTATGGGTTGGCGTCTCCTCCCTCCTTTCAGCCACTCCCGAATTCTCCCCGTTAGTTTTCGGTGGCAGCACCGTGTTCTTTATCGGCACCTCCTGTTGTGAGACAACTCAGGCAAGCCGTTATCATCCTTCCTGGCCAAGGCGGGCGGCTTTGGTCAACGGTTCCCTAACAGAGATGTTACTGATGGGGAAGCAGGCTCACAAATGACAGTGAAATTCTGGCCTTCTGGGAGCCCGGGGTCTAGCAGCCACCTCACTCCATCTGCTTTCTAGGGATTGTCCACCATGAAATTGGCTTCTTGAGGATTTTCTTAACGAAATTGGAATTGTTATTGCATTCTGATGGATACCATGGGGCAGTTCTGTTTGTGCCTCTAGGGTATAAGGTATTTCCTTCTTCTGAGCCCAAAAAAGACCTAGTGGAATATTTATGCATCCCGAAATATCATTAGAGTATCAAAATCAGCTGCAAATGACGAGAGGCCGAGCTCTCTTGCCGGTTGCACTCACCCATCTGCAGTATGACGGGACCGTCATTTAAGTGAATATGCTCATCAGGATTCTCTGCAGAAAAGCATATTTCTTCTGTGAGAGGAAAGTGGCAATGAGATGGATATTTTTAACTGACAGTTTTGCCAGAATGAATCTCTGGGAGGAGAGATCTTCAGAGAGAAGAGACCGGGGTGTATTTATTTTTCTACCACAAGGGAACCATTCTGTAACTTCAGAATACTAATCCTCAGCTTGTGCCTGCTGTCCTTGCACAGGATAACTTTGTGAATATGCTTCCACTCATAGTAGAATTTGGGGGTTGTGTTCTAATTTTTCCCCCCAGGAAAATTAAATTCTAGGCCTCACTCTTGCTATGATATCTATCCACCGGGCCCTTGATCTGTAAAATGCGTGACTCATAATTATATAAATTCAGTGATCATCCTGAAGGAAAGTTGGAAAGATTAATAAGCTGTGTTTATTTTTATTTTTTTTAACATCTTTATTGGAGTATAATTGCTTTACAATGGTGTGTTAGTTTCTGCTCTATAACAAAGTGAATCAGTTATACATATAGCCCCATATCTCTTCCCTCCTGCATCTCCCTCCCTCCCACCCTCCCTATCCCACCCCTCTAGGTGGTCACAAAGCACCGAGCTGATCTCCCTGCACTGTGCGGCTGCTTCCCACTAGCTATCTGTTTTACATTTGGTAGTGTATATATGTCCATGCCACTCTCTTTGTCCCAGCTTACCCTTAAATTTTTTTTTTTTTAACATCTTCATTGGAGCACAATTGTTCTACAATGGTGTGTTAGTTTCTACTTTATAACAAAGTGAATCAGTTATACATATACACATGTTCCCATATCTCTTCCCTCTTGCATCTCCCTCCCTCCCACCCTCCCCATCCCACCCCTCTAGGTGGTCACAAAGCACCGAGCTGATCTCCCTCTGCTATGCGGCTGCTTCCCACCAGCTATCCACTTCACATTGGGTAGTGTACATATGTCCATGCCACTCTCCCACTTTGTCAAGCTGTGTTTAAATCATGGGCAAGTCTCAGAAAATACATGAAGTTAGAAGATGTTGCATTTGTGAAAATGGCTGGCTCTTAGGATGTCAGCATGCCCTTGCCCAAGTACAAACACATGCCAGTGCTGTGTAAAATCTGGCCAAGAGTAGTCCTAAAACATAAGATCCTAAGAAAGACAGAGATATTCCCAGTCACCAGACATTAAAAGAAAACACAAAGTGGAGCTGGTGTAAGAGTCGGGGAGTGAGGTTCCTGATGGAAAGTGATGGTTAAGGTTTGTGATATCTTAGTAGGAGAGACAGAATTGGATGGGTGGACAGGGTAGTGAGCCTTGTAAAAGATGCTTACCTGTCTGGGAACCCAGGTGATGGCAGAGATGTGTTATTGACCAGGTGGGAAAGGATGCAGGACAGCGGTTGTCCGCATGGGAAAAGAGCAAATGAGATCCTTACCTCACAGCATACACACAAGTCAGTGCTAATAGGACTCAAGACGTAAATGAAGGACATGATGTTAAAATACATAGAAGAGATTTTCTGTATGCCCTTGAGGTAGGAAAAGGTAAGACATACACTTGCGCACAGACACATCATAAAAGACCATTAATATTAACAACTTCTTTAAGAGAAGGGGCACTAAAGTTTAAAGCAAACTACTAGCTGGAATAAATATCTGTGATGCATTCTCTGTAAGAGATTGGTATTCGGTCTGTATAAAGAACTCTTTCAGATCAATAAGGAAAAAAACAACATAATTGAAAAAAGTGGGCCAATAATGTGAAGAAGAAGAAGGTGGGGGTGATAAGGTTTCCAAGCCTGAACAGTGTGTTCATGGCTGTTTGTGAGCTTGCTCTCTACCCCTGCTTCTCTTGTGTTTGCAAAGTTGATAAAAGAAGAGGTTCTGTTGAACACCTCAGTGTAATTGAATGGGGTCCTACTGCTCTCTGCTTACAAAATCAAACTCACAAATGTTGGTAGAAAAAAAAAGTTGTCTTTAATCAGAATGCCAGCAATCTGGGGAGATGGTGGACTCAGTGTCCCCCAGAAAGCACCTCTGAAGATTCTGCTTGGCCAGGAAAGTTTTTAAACAGAAAAAAGGGGAAATAATCTCAGTTAATCGTGGAGATGGGGGGGTCACAGTTGTCGCGCTCCCCGCCATGTGCAGGCTTGTCAGTCCTCGTGAACTTTCTTTAGATGCCAACTTGTTCACACAGTTTGTTCACGTGATTACTGATGGGGAAGCTAGGGAAGAGATCTGGTCATCTGTTAATTCCTTATTCTTCATTTCTACGTCTTTGATCTACGGAAAGAACTGACAAGTTAGGCAAGGTATTGTGTGATCAAAAGGTCTGAAAGGTGTGCTTGGGCCGGAGATGAGTAGAGCCTGGGGGTGCCTGGTTTAAGGTTAGTGACAGTATAGCTCTGCTAAAGTGACAAGGAAAGGGGCTTCCTGCTAAAGGTGGTTTCCTGCAAAGAACTGCTTACATCACGTGTGTGCTCCACACAACCTCACTGCTCCTGTGTCCCTCTGGCAGGGCTGTCTTGCTCCTTTGCATTGGCTAATAATCCTCTAACTCACTGTAATTGCTGACTTCCTGGGCTGACCATTTTACAGGCAGTTCTGTATTCCTCTCTTCGTCGAAGTGCTCAGGACTTCTTTTTTCTCCCCCAGCTTTATCGAGGTATAACTGGTCTACCAAAAACCTGCACGTGATTCATGTATACACCTTGCTGAGTTTGGACAGATGTATATACGTGTGTGACTATCACCACAATCCAGGCAATAAACATACCCATTGTGTCCAAAGGTTTCCTTGTATCCCTTTGTTTTTTTGTTTGTTTTGTAATAAAAACACTTCACATGAGATCTACCTTCTTAAAAAATTTTTTTAGGAACATAGCATCCCTTACTGTTAACTAGGCGCTGTGTTGTGTGGCATCTCTCTAGAACTGATTCATCTTGCAAACTTGACACTTTATATCCCCCTCCACTTCCCCCCCCCCATTTTATTGTCTACCTCTGTCCCATTGACTGTTTCAGATGCCCCACATAATGCAGGCTCCATCCTTCTCTGACTGATGTATTTCACTTAGCATAATGTCTTCCAGATCCCTCCGTGTTGTTGCAAATGGTAAGGTCTCCTTTTTAAAGGCTGGGTCCTGTTCCATTGTCTGTGTAGACTGCATTGTCTCTATCCCGTCATCTGTTGGTGGACATGGGTCGTTTCCATGTCTCAGCTGAGCGAGCCGGGCTTTGCCCAGTGGTCTGGCTGGGTTCCTTCAACAGCAGCGTCCATGCAGGTGGTGTTTTCGGCTCTTTCTGGCTCTCTTTTCTATGTGCTTCTCTCCATCTCGATGGACAGGGCTCACAGGCTCCCCTTTCAGGAGCCTTAGTTGGACATTTAAGCCACATTTAAGCCTGCCCTGTGCTTTCCTGCCTGAACACTGATCTCTTTGTGGGCTTGTTCACCCACTTGTTCTGACCCTTCACAGTGTCCACCATGGATCGTCGATGCTCAAGAAACCTGTGATCACTGTGTAGCTCTGATTTCTCACACTTTCAGAAGCTCATTTTCCTCATCTGTCACGTGGGGACTCATGGTCTGGGGGCGTGGTCGTGAGAATGAACCACATCACAGATGGGGAGGGAGTAGCACATAAAAGCTCCCCACTGCTGTCATTTCCTTCCTTGGAGGAAGCAAAGAGCAGCCTTTCCGATTTGCTTTCCAGCCTTTGTGTGTATGTTCTCAAGAACTTGGAAACGTCTGCTCTGACACCAATTTTTTTTCTTTTTTTAAGTTGCACGTTAGGAGAGAAAAATTTCATCAACACCTTTTTTAAAAAATGAAAAATGTGTCAAGAAAATAGCACTCCGAGCTGCCACTCTGTTGAGCCCAACATAATTCGTGTGATTAAATGAAAGGAAGTTAGCCATTTCAGTATGTAATTTTTTATTAATGATATTCAGATCCAGTTAATTATATCCAGTTCCAATTAATTACATGAGTGTGTACATTGGTCTTCTCCAACTGTGCTCTGTGGAGTCCCAGGAGATGGTCCCGAAAATAGCAGCCCACATTCAGGTCAGGCTGGGACACACTGTGTGTACCGCCCCCTCTTGGGTCCCAGAGTTCCGTATTAAAGGCCTTGACAAGTCCTGCAAGAAAGCAACTCACTTAGTTCACTTAACACATCATTTTCCAAACTTATTTTTACCATAGGTGCTTCTAGATCCACCAGGAAATGCTACTTAAAGTCAGAACAGTTCTTACACCCTAGCTTGGTCTTGGACTGCCTGATAAACAACGTTTATGTTTATGGAGACATTCCTTAAGTCTCCTCGAGCAACACAGCTGGGGTCTCCCCCATTGTGACAGATTGTCCTGCAAAGAGTTGTGTTTTCATACAGTCTGTGGCTACTGCAGACTCATCTTGGACCAGTCACGTGATCTCCTTCAGTCAGTTTACACATCTGTAGGGAAAAATGGGGGTGGCATGCCAGCCCTTCAGGGGGGCTGTCAAGGTGAAGGTTAGCCCTTGGAAGTGCCCCTGCCACTCCTGCCTGTGCCCGTCTGTGGCAGAGACCCTCATTCACAAGAAAGGCCAAGTCGTCAACCGTGTCCTGGCCTCAGGGCTCAGATCTGAGACTCAGCTCCTGGTGGGGTCCTCCTAGGAGGTGTGAAAGGGAGCACCTGACCTCTGCTTTGGTGATCAGCCTCCGGGGGATGTGTCCAGTGCTTTGGCGGCCGTGCACCCTGAGTGTGAAGGGAGGTGACAAGTGGACCCCGGGGGAAGGTGGCCCGTCAGTGTAGTCGGTTGTGCAGGAGGAGGTGAGTCTTGACTGCACATCTCGAAGGGTGAGTGCGCTTTCCTGGGAGAGAGAGAGAGGGAGGGAGGCGGGGCAGGACCGGGGTGGGGGGGCCTGACGGAGGAGCCAGAGGATGAGGCAGCAGGGGCCAGACTGTCCTGTTTAGGCGGACATGCAGAACCTCAGGCAGGGCTTTACCAGGGGGCCGATGCCAGAGATGAATGTGGAAGTGGGGTGCAGGGGTGAAGCCCTGAGCCCTGGCGATGCCTCGTGTGGCCCTGGGGAGAGATGATGCATTGAAGGCTGTGGGGTGGAGGAGGGGCCCAAGGGGAGACCCTGGGGGAAGAGTGTGGGGAGGGTCCCTCCCGGAGAGGGAGTGGTTGGCGGGGGCAGGAGGTGGGAACTCGGGAGAGAGAAGAACTTCTTTGAGGTGGGAAAGAATTGTTGGATACCTGCTTCAGGAGGGATGGAGGCGTTTTTGAGGGGTGGGTGGAAGCAGGGAGTCAGGCCACGGGTGGGAGTGGACTCCGTGAGGAGCTGCAGGGGCCTGAAAGTGGGCAGAAACCAGGAGGGGCGGGCTCGGGACTCTCAGTGGCCATGGCCATGGCCGGGTGGTGGCAGGCAGGAGACAGAGGAGGATTTTAAAAGACAAAGTGTATGTAGTCTTTTTCTTTTGCATGAAAACTGTCCAAGCAGGGGGGGAGAGGAGAAAGGGTGTGAACAGAGGGAACAAGGTATTTTTCGGTGAGGATGGAAAATTGATGTTGGGTGTGGGTCAGGGATGTGGGGAGAAGAGGTAGGTGTGAGGTTGCAGCGAGGAGGGAGAGGGACCTGGGTGCTGGTGGAGAGAGCTTCTGATTTTCTGGAGGGAGAAGAATCCAGGCATTTCCAGCTGTGACTCTCTTCTCTCTGGGAGGCAGAGTTAAGCCTGTGACAGCAGAAAGGAATCCCCATGATGGAAATACATCTGGCACCTGCGTTAATGTTTTGAACGAATATCTCCAGTCGTGGCCACTGTGCTTTGGGACAGTGGATATGGTTCATCTTAGGTCGATTCTGAGAGTCGTCCCCAAGGACGACCCCCAACATCATTTTCAGCCATTAAGGTGCTGGCATATCTGTGCTGCTTCCCCAGGTCCTGGCTGAGGAAAAGCGATGCTCCCTGGGATGTTTGTCTGGCTTTTTTGTCGCTACCCTGTCTTGCCAGCCCCGCTTTGGGCCCTGCAGCCCAAAGCGTGGTGGGAGAGCTGGGGAGCTGTTCCAGGCTGAGACCTGGCAGTTGCCAAAGAAAATTATCTGATGCCGTGAGATTTCACATCAGAAAAATCCATCAGCTTTGGGGACCGATTAGCTTAGAGATAAATCCTAACTTCCTCCCCTTCCCTCAAGCCTCTGGTGGGGGTGGGTGGAGGGGGTATGAAAGCCAGGCTGGAGTTTACAGCCTACTGGCTGTGCCCACGTTCATTGCAAGGACTCTGTCGGGCTCTGGAAGCCCCGCTGGCCTCTGTTCCTCCGTGAGGTCCTGTGTGGGCACAGGGCAGCCTGGGAGGCTGGTCCCCTTTGCCTGTGATTTCCCTTCTCTCTGCCAGCTCATTCCTCCCCCCCCCCCCCCCCGCAGCTGATCCAGAGGCAGCAATCGCCTCCCTCTTCTGCCCTGTGCCAGACAGCCGTAGAAGCAGGCTGAATCAGAGCGCCTTCAACTCTGAAAGTAGATGTCCTGATTCCTGCTTTCCAGAGAGGAAGACAGGCTCGTGGACATGAGGTCTTAGACACGCAGAGCTGAGCTGGGCTCTGCCTGGCACAGCGTAGTGAGGGGAGCATGCATCGTGCCTCCCCGGTGGACCCGGAGACATCCCATCTCCTGCGGCCGTGGTTGCCCAAGGTCATGGTTACTCCTCCAAGGCAGGAGGACACCCAGAGAGCCCCTGAGGCCCAGCCCTGCTTTGATGGAAAGTTGCTTTGTGACATGAAGCCTCTTTGTTCTCTCATCCAATAAAGGACTTGGGGTGGGGGCAATGGGGAGTACTTAAGGAGTACAGGGTTCTGTTTTGCAAGATGGGGGATGGATGGGGGTGATGGTAGCGTAGCAGGGTGAATGTACTTAATGAAGTATATGCGTAACAATGGTCTAGATGGTAAGTTTTATGTAGTGTTTATTTGACCACAATTAAAAAACAAAAGAGAGAAAGAACACAGCACCTATCTGGTAAACACTGACTGTTACTATGGGGCCAGCCAAGGAGACACTCAGCACATATAGGTTCTCCCTAGGGTTATTCTCCACGCTCTGAGTTTCTCCCTTCCCACCATTCTGGGACTTGGTTTCCAGGCTCTCCTGTTTATCTCCCCCAAATGTTATTGCCACTGTCTCTGCCCTTCTTCCAGTCTCACCCAGGTGGGAGGCTGCTCTCTAGGGTGGTTTGACCAGGATGCAGTGTGTTTGTGTATGTGTGTATGTCTCTGTGTGTATTCGTGTGTATGTGTATGTGTGTGTGTGTATTTGTGTGTATGTGTGTGTGTATGTGTATGTCTCTGTGTGTATTCGTCTGTATTTGTGTGTATGTGTGTGTATGTGTGTATTCGTGTGTATGCGTGTGTGTATGTGTATGTGTGTATGTCTCTGTGTGTATGTGTGTATGCGCGTGTGTGTATGTATGTCTCTGCGTGTATGTATGTGCATATGTGTGTTGTGTATGTCTCTGTGTATGCGTGTGCGTGCGTGTGTTGGGAAAGCTGGCTGATCCTCCTCCCAGGTGCTGGGCTACCTAAAGTGACTCAGCCTGGGGACCCTCCCCAAGTGCCCTTCGCCCCGCAGTGCACTGGGGGCTCTAGAGCAGGCACTGGGAAGCCTGACCCACAGAAGTTAGGGAAGCAGGCAGAGCCCCAGTTGGAATCTGAAGAAAAACCTTGAAAGACCTGCCCCTGCCCATAATATGGTGCCTTCTCTAGTCTCATCCCGATTGTGTCCCCTCCTTCACTATGACAGTCCACACCCTGTAACGACCAACTGGACTTATTAACAGAAATGACTGAAAGTGGGGAGGGGGAGGCTTTGGAGATGCACGTTTTTAAAGCGTTTGTTTTGAATTGCGTAGTGTGCATGTTATAGGCCATAACATATTTTAAAAAGTAGGCACTAGTAGATTTTATTCTATTTGCAATTTAAGGACAAAAAAAGCTGTATTACAATATGGTACAGTTTCTGTGAAGAGATTGTTCCCTAGTGTCTGTCATACTGGAGGCTAGTTTTCTGCCCTTCAGAACATGTTTTTATTTTTTTATTTTTTCAATTTATTTATTGAAATATAGTTGATTTACAGTGTTGTGTTAGTTTCAGGTGTACAGTAAAGTGATTCAGCCATATATAAATATATATATATTCTTTTTCATATTCTTTTTCATTATAAGTTATTACAAGATATTGACTGTAGTTCCCTGTGCTATACAGTAGGTCCTTGTGGTTTATCTGTTTTATATATAGAACATTTTTTTTTAAAATAAGCTCTTTCGTTGAAATATAACAGACAGAAAAGTACAAACATTCTAAGTGTTTATTGCCATGAATTTTCTCAAACTGAACACGTCTGTGTAACTACTACCCAGACGAAGAGGTAAAGCATCACCAGAACTCAAGAACCGCCCCCACCCCGGTGTCCCCTCCCAGCCACAACCTCCAATACCCAAAGGGAACTGAATCCTATCACCAAATATTTTTGTTAACTTTTGTAGTTTTCATAAATGAATTTCTACCACGTGTACTCTTTTGTGGTAGCTTCTTTCACTCAACGACAGTCATTCAGAGTTGTTGCATGTGCAGTAGTTCCTTGATTGTCACTGTCAGATAGTTTTACATTGTATAAATATATAAAAATTTATCCATTCTGCTTTTGCAGGACATTTGGATCTTTCCCAGTTTTGGGTCATCGTTGTTGCTGAGAACATTCTTATACGTTTGGTGTGCATCTGGTTGCATTTCTATTGTGTATCTACCAGGGATGGAATTGGTGGATCACAGGATATGGTTTATGTTTGTATTTTAGTGAGCACTGCCAATCAGATTTCCCAAGTGGTTGGAACAAATACACTCACACCAGCAAGGCTAAGAGTTTCATTTGTTCCACATCCTTGCTAATCACTGGATTGTCAGTCATTTTAATTTTAATTCTGGTGGATGTAGAGTGGGATTCTTTGGTTTTCATTTGCATTTGACTGAAGACTAATTTCAGTACCCTTTTTTGAATATTTTTATTGTTCTTTTGGATTTTTATTGTTCTTTATTGTCTTCTTTTGCGAAGCTCCTGTCTTTTGCTCGTTTTCCTGTTGGGTTTTCTTTATCTTTGTGCTGTGTAGGATTCTTTATGTATTTGATACTTGAGAACTTTGTTGGATGTATGTATGAAATGCGAATGTTTTCTCACACTGTTTCTCACCTTCAGAGGTATCTTTTGATAAAGAGGAGTAGCTTATGAATCTTTTCCTTTAAGATAATTGCTTTTTGTGCTCTGTTTATGGAATCTATTTGTACCCCCAAAACACGAAGACATTCTCCTATGTTAGTTTCTAGAAGCTTTATTGTTTAAACTTTCACTTTTAGATCTACAATCCACCTGGAGTCCATTTTTTATGTATGGTGTAAGGTAGATGTCCAGATTCATTTTTCTCCTAATGGGTATCTGGTTGACCTGGCACGATTAATTACCCCACTGCTCTCTCTAATAAAGGTCTGATTCCATTTCTGGTGTTTGACTACTGACAGCTTTCAAACCCCATCTCCTCCCTTTCCTTCTGCCCTACATCTGGGCAAGCTGATAACAAAGCTTGCCCACAACCTTGTGTGCTGCTGGTGGGAGGTTCAAACCACAGAAGCCTCAACCCCTGTGCGCAAACTCTTCCGTGGCCTCACTCTCTAACCACCAGGGCACTCAATCCCACTTTCTCTCAAGCCACTCACGCCATTTTTGGACAGGCTTTTGTTCCTGCCATGTTCTCCCTAGAAAGACCAGTATGTAAGTAATTAATCTCTTCATACCTTATTTTTTAAAAAAATTGAAGTATAGTTGATTTACAGTGTCATGTTAGTTTCAGGTGTACAGCACAGTGATTCAGTTTTATATATATATTCTTTTTCAGATTCTTTTCCCTTATAGGTTATTACAAAATATTGAGTATAGTTTCCTGTGCTATACAGTAGGTCCTTGTTGGTTATCTGTTTTATATATAGCAGTGTGTATATGTTAATCCCAAATTCCTAATTTATCCCCTGGCCCTGTTTCCTCTTTGGTAACAATATGTTTGTTTTCTATGTCTGTGAGTCTGTTTTGTATCATTTGTATCATTTTTTTTGAGATTCCACATATAAGTGACATCATATCTTATTTGTCTTTTTCTGTCTGACTTGCTTCACTTAGTATGAAAATCTCTGTGTCTATCCATGTTGCTACAAGTGGCATTATTTCATTCTTTTTCATGGTTGAGTAATATTCTATAATATATATAATATAATATAGAATAGAATAGAATATATATATCTCACATCTTCTTTATCCATTCATCTGTCAGTGGACATTTAGGTTGCTTCCATATCTTGGCTATTGTAAATAATGCTGCTATGAACATTGGGGTGCATGTATCTTGTCAAATTTGAGTATTCTCCGGATATGTGCCCTGGAATGGGATTGCAGGATCATATGGTAACTCTGTTTTTAGTTCATATGTTGATATGTGTGTGGTGTCAACAGTCTCAACATCTGAACCAATTTTAGGTGGGGAGATAGATTCCACCCTCCATGGCATGATCACAGCACACTTCAGTGTCACTTTTTTGTAAATGAAATTACTGTATGTATGTGAGTTTCTATTCAATTCCACTGTTTGTCTGTCCTGGTACCAATACCACAATACTTTAATTACTGTGCTTTTATAATACATGCTACTTCTGCTGATTTTAAGTTCTTCAGTTTTGTTATTCAAGATTCTCCTGCTTTGTTTGGTTCTTTGCATTTCCGTATAAAATTTGGAATCTTTCTGTCAATTTCCATATAGACATTTGCACATAGAACCCTGCTGAGATGTGAGTCCTTTGAATCATAGATCTATTAAGAGGGAGGTGATACTTTATAATATTAGGTCTTCCCATACATGAACATGTAATTTCCCTCTCTTTTGGTCTATTTTAATTTCTCTTGATACATTTTGTAGTTTTGAATATACATCTTTTGTTAGATTTCTTCCAGGGTATTTTGGGTATTGTTTTGGTATTTCCTGTTGTTGCTATTATAAGTGGTATTTAAATATTTTTTTTTCTGTTGTAATTGCTTTTCATGGGTGTGTATAAACATGATTGTTTCTTATATATTTTCTTTGGATCCAGCAACTTGGTTAAATTCAGTTATTCTAATAATTAATTTTCAGGTTCTTTTACATTTTTCAGATGCATAATCATGTTGACTATGAATAATGAGAGTGTTTTTTTCCCTCTTTGCACTGATTGCAAACCCCACTTCAGTGATTCCCCACTTAGGGGCAGATCTTTCAGTATCTTACTTTAAGTTATGCTAATTGCTGTCAGTTTTTTGGTGAATACTCTATATGAGTCAGAACGTTCCCTTTTATTTTTAGTTTGCTGCAAGTTTTTATCATGAGTGGGTATTGAATTTATCAGATACTTTTTCTGCATCTCATTAAATAATCATAGAATATTTTCCTTTTATTTCATTAATATGTTCAGTTATATGATGGATTTTTTTAATGCTAAACCATCCTTGCATTCTGGACTAAATTCAACTGAATTGTCATATGATTTAATTTTTATATATAACTTGTTTGATTTGATAATTTTTTATAGCTTCTTTGCAACTGTGTTTAAGAGTGATCTGCCTTTAATTTTATTTTCATATAAAACCTGACCATATTTCAAGGTCAGGTTTTGGTATCAAGGTATTTGGTGGCCATTTAAAGTGTCCTCTTTTTATGTTTCCTGGAAGATTTTGGGTAATACTGGTGTTTTGTTGTTGCTGTTTGTTTTCGTTTTTGGTTTTGCTTCTGTATTTGGAAGAATTCAATTGGGAAGCCATTGGGGTCTGAAGTTATTTGAGAAGAGGAAAGAGAATTTTAAATTACAGATTCAATTTCTTTAGTAGATACATGACAACTTGGACATTTTCTTTCTTCTAGTGTCAGTTTTGCTAACTTGTGTTTCAGTAATTTGTTCATTTTGTAAAAATTGTCACAATTATTAGTGTTAAGTTGTTCATAATATCCATTATTATATTTTACAAGTGATATCCACCTTTTCATTTCTGATACTGTAATCTGTGTATTTTCCCTCTCCCTCACCTTTTATCAGTATTTATTTATTTATTTGATTTTTGGCTCTGTTAGGTCTTAGTTGCGGCACACACCATCTTCATTGCAGCATTCGGGCTCTTTGTTGAAGCGCGTGGGCTCCTCTCTCTAGTTGTGGTGCACGGGCTCAGTAGTTGTGGCATGCAGGCTTAGTTGCCCCGCGACATGTGCGATCTTAGTTCCCTGACCAGGGATTGAACCCATGTCCCCTGCATTGGAAAGCGTATTCTTTTTTTTTTTTAACTTATTTTTTACTTTTATTTTTGGCTGCTTTGGGTCTTTGTTGCTGTGCGTGGGCTTTCTCTGGTTGTGGCGAGCGAGGGCTACTCTTTGTTGCGGTGCACGGGCTTCTCATTGCAGTGGCTTCTCTTGTTGCGGAGCATGGGCTCTAGACGCACGGGCTTCAGTAGTTGTGGCAGGCGGGCTCAGTAGTTGTGGCACGCGAGCTCTAGAGTGCAGGCTCAGTAGAGGTGCACGGGCTCAGTTGCTCTGCGGCGTGTGGGATCTTCCCGGACCAGGGCTTGAACCCATGTCCCCTGCATTGGCAGGCGGATTCTTAACCACTGCGCCACCAGGGAAGCCCCAGAAGCTGGATTCTTAACCACTGGACCACCAGGAAAGTCCCATCACCTTTTATCAGTCTTGCTAGTGATTTACATATTTAATCCCCCCACTCAATGATCAACAATTGGGTTTGTTGATTTTTCTCTACTGTACATTTGTTTTCTGGTTTTTTTTTTTCCTGCCCTTATATTTCTTATTTCCTTCCTTTATCTTTATTTGGGTTTAATTTGCTGTTCTTTTCAAAATACTTGAGAGTAAATGGATATCTAGATTATTTATTTTTCCAGCATTTCTTGTTTGCTAGTAAAGGAATTTAAGGTTGTAAATTTCCTTGTAAGCCTGCTTTAACAGCAATCTACTTTAAAAAAAAAATTGTGGTAAAAAGCACATAACATTAAAATTTACCATCTTAACCATTTTTAAGTGTGCAGTTGAACAGTATAAACTGTCTTCACATGTTGGGAAACTTATCTCTAGGACTTTTTCATCTTGCAAACCTGAAACTCTATACCCATTAAAAAATAGCTCCCCTTTTCCCCCTTACTCCCAGCCACCGGCAACCACCATTCTTTCTGTTTCTATGAATTTAACTACTTTAGATGCCCCATATGAGTGGAATTGTACAGTGTTTGTTCTTTTGTGATTAACTTATCTCACTTAGCATGATGTCCTCAAAGTTCATCCATATTGTAGCTTGGGTTAGAATTTCCTTCCTTTTTAAGGCTGAATAATATTCCGTTGTAAGGATATGACACATTTTCTTTATCCATTTATCCATCGATGGACGTTTGGGTTGTTTCCCTTTTGGATATTGTGAATAGTCCAGCTATGAATGTGAGTGTGTAACACTATTTTTTGACATGTTGTATTTCCATTATTAACCAGTACAAAATGTTTTTAATTTTTGTATTTATGTTCTTTTGTGTTCTATTATGTTGTATCTGTGGGTTATTTTGAAGTGGTTAATTTCCAAACGTCTGCATGTTTTCTAATTATATTTTTGATATTTATTTCTAGCATTATTACACTATAGTCAGAAACATATTCTTTGTGATCTTAACATTTTGAAATTTGTTTAGACTTGTTTTGGACTTGTCTACCATATGATTAATTTTGACAAAGTTTTCTATGTGCACTTGTGTGTAGTTCCGCAGTGCGGTAGTTCTTCTCTGTTAATGAGGAAATTTTTGGTAACTGTGGTGTTCAGACCTTCTAATTCCATTCTGATTTTTGTCTGCTTGATTTTATAAATCATTTACTGAGAGAAGTGTGTTAAAAAGTATCCCACTGTGATTTCAGATTTGTCTTTTTGCGATTCGGTTTTTTTTCTCCCCTTATAAAGTTTGAGAGTATATAACTAAGTACATATACACTTAGAATTTAAATTTACAATTTATTCCTAGCAGGTTGCCCTTTTTTATCATGATTTTTTTCCTTTTTCCTTTAATAATGCCTCTTTTCCTAAAGCCTACTTTGTCTAAATAGTAATATAACTACACCAACTTTCTTTTTTTAAGTAAATTTTTTACTTTAGAATAGTTTTAGATTTACAGAGAAGTTGAAAAGATAGTAGGGAGAGTGCCCATATATCCTGCACTGACTTTGCCCTGTTGCTAACATCTTACATTCACATGGTACATTTGTAGCAAGTAATGAAACAGTATCAATACATTATTATTAACCACAGTCCATACTTCATTCAAATTTTCTTAGTTTTTACTTAATGTCCTTTTTCTGTCCCAGGATTCCATTTAAGATACCACATTAAATTTAATCTTCATATCTCTTTAGGTGCTTTTAGATTATGGTAGCTTCTTAGACTTACTTGTTTTTGATGACCTTGACAGTTGAGGAGTACCGATCAGGTGTTTTATAGACTATTGTTCAATTTAGGTTTGATATTTTTCTCCTGGTTAGACAGGGCTTATGGGCTTTTGGTCAGGAGACTGCATAGGGAAGAGTGCCATTCTCCTCATATCAAATCAGGGTGCAACTGACCACTGTTGATATTAACCTTGATCACCTGGGAGTTATGCCCCATCTCCATGAGGCAGTGTCTGCACAAAGTATTAATATATGGAGGAATTCTGCACGGGAGATTTTCCCCTTCTCCCTAGTTTATTGTTTACATCATGTGAACTCAGGGATTTTATACTTCGGGTTATGCAGTACTATTTTATTTATTGTTCAGATTGTTTCAACTTTCACCCTTTTTTAATATATCCAAATTCAGACTCTGTTTCCCTTCTCTCCAGAAGTTTGGCACCTCAAGTTCTCACTGCTTTAGTAGCTCTAAACTACAATTTCTTGTTTTCCCAGCCTCCTAAGATTGGGGGAAAGTTCTGCTTGGTCCTGTTGCCTGGTAACCACCACTTTCTGCTTGTTTTCAACCTCTTGGCTGACCTTTTTGGCTTCCAAGGAGGTTGCATTAAAATACAGAATGGATAAACAACAAGGTCCTACTGTATAGCACAGGGAACTATATTCAGTATCCTGGGATAAACCATAATGGAAAAGAATCTGAAAAAGAATGTATATATACGAATAAGTGAGTCACTTTGCTGTACAGCAGACATTCACACAACATTGTAAATTAGCTATACTTCAATAAAAAAAAAGAAACTAAGCCACGTTTGGTGTTCAAGGATTCATGCCTGAAGAACAGCCCTGTCTGTCTTGCTGATGTTTATGTGACTGTTACTGTTAAGGGAAAAGAAGGTGATCTATATTGCTTGGCCCAGGATGTCTGTTTCCAAGCGCGATTAGAGAGAGATGAGAGTTGTGCTGTCGAAGAATCAGCTGTCACGTTGTCTTATTCCTTAAGTGGATGCCATTAAGGGCAATTACAGTGAGCGAGGACCCTGGAAGATGAGTGTGTGAGGTCCCTCACTTGTGTCTTTTACAGCCTCTTTAGTAGATGAGATTTTCCCATTTTAAAAGACAGACTGTCCCCAGATCTCCTGGGGTGATGACCCCAACTGCTAGTGGGTGGCGCCCCTCCTGTGTTGTGCCTGGCTGCCACCCTGGGATCTGCACTCACCAGTTTGGTTTGCTGGTGGATCATAAGGGGAGGAGGGGCAGATGGAAATATCTTAGGACCCAGACCCTGGACAGCATTATCAGTGGGAGAGCTTATTATCATGCCAGGAATACATTTTTTAAGAAAGGACTCATGGCACCTCCCTGGTGGTCAGTGGATAAGACTCTGAGCTCCCAATGCAGGGGGCCTGGGTTCAATCCCTGGTCAAGGAACTAGATCCCGCATGCCGCAAAAGAGTTCACATGCTGCAATTAAGACCCGACACAGCCACATAAATAAATAAATATTTTTTAAAAAAGGACTCATCAGGCACTTGGGATATTATGCTAATGGGATTTCTTTTTTAATTAATTAATTAATTTGGCTGCGTCGGGTCTCAGTTGCGGCACTCGGGATCTTCCTGGCGGCATGCAGGATCTTTTTGTTGCGGCATGCATGGGGGATCTAGTTCCCTGACCAGGGATTGAACCCGGGACCCCTGCAATGGGAGTGCAGAGTCTTACACACTGAACCATCAGGGAGGTCCCATCACTTATACATATATATATATTCTTTTTCATATTCTTTTCCATTATGGTTTATCACAAGATATTGAATATAGTTCCCTGTGCTATCAGTAGGACCCTGTTGTTTATCCATTCTATATATAATAGTTTACATCTGCTAATCCCAAACTCCCAATCCTTCCCTTCCTCCATCCTTGGCAACCACAGTCTGTTCTCTGTATCTGTGAGTCTGTTTCTGTTTCATAGATATGTTCATTTGTGTCATATTTCAGATTCCACATATAAGTAGTATCATATATTTGTCTTTCTCTGTCTGACTTACTTCACTTAGTATGACAGTCTCTAGGTCCATCCATGTTGCTGCAAATGGCATTATTTTGTTCTTTTTATGGCTGAGTAATGTTCCATTTATATATATATACCACATCTTCTTTATCCATTCATCTGTAGGTGGACATTTAGGTTGCTTTATGTCTTGGCTCGGGACAATTTTTTTTTTTTTAATAAATAAATTTATTTATTTATTTTTGGCTGCATTGGGTCTTTGTTGCTGTGTGCAGGCTTTCTCTAGTTGTGGCGAGCAGGGGCTACTCTTCATTGCAGTGCATGGGCTTCTCATTGTGGTGGCTTCTCGTTGGAGAGCACGGGCTCTAGGTGTGCAGGCTTCAGTAGTTGTGGCACGCGGGCTCAGTAGTTGTGACTCGCGGGCTTAGTTGCTATGCAGTATGGGGGATCTTCCCGGACCAGGGCTCGAACTTGTGTCCCCGGCATTGGCAGGCGGATTCTTAAACACTGTGCCACCAGGGAAATCCCAGGGACAATTTATTTTTAAAGATTAAAGATACAGATAGGCAGAAATTATTTGTATTTTCTTTGTAAAACATTTGAAGGCCTGTGCAACACAGATGTATTCTTTTTCTTTTTTTTAATAAATTTATTTATTTATTTTCGGCTGCGTTGGGTCTTTGTTGCTGTGCACGGGCTTTCTCTAGTTGTGGCGAGCGGGGGCTACTCTTTGTTGTGGTGCACGGGCCTCTCATTGTGGTGGCTTCTCTTGTTGCGGAGCACAGGCTCTAGGCACATGGGCTTCAGTAGTTGTGGCATGTGGGCTCAGTAGTTGTGCCTCGCTGGCTCTAGAGTGCAGGCTCAGTAGTTGTGGCGCATGGGCTTAGTTGCTCCACAGCATGTGGGATCTTCCTGGGCCAGGGCTCAAACCCGTGTCCCCTGCATTGGCAGGCGGATTCTTAACCACTGCGCCACCAGCGAAGTCCCACAGATGTATTCTTGAACAAGATTCAGGTAGCCCAGATAAAGCTGAGTGCCCCCTTGACCAGCAACTAGAAGCCTTTCCTCCCCAGAGAAAACCACTCTTGGGGGTTCAGCATGTGCCCCTCCAGATGTGGTCCTGCACTTACAGCAGCAGATATGTGTTGGTACAAGCACGTGGCTGTGCTTTGTTTTTACACAAATGGAAGGAATCTCAGAGTCTGTGCAGTGTTCTGCTACTCGACCTTTTCCCTGCGCGATGCTTTGTAGAGCGGCCATGCCTGTACTAACAGGACGGCCTAAGGGATCCACCACCTTTGTTTTAGCTGCTGCCCAGGCTTCCTGTGACTGCAGGTACCCAGCACTGTGGAGTGGACACTCTCCCACAGTGAACCTGTAGGTTGTTTCCTGAGGTTTGCTGTTACAAACAGTGATGCTTGTGGGTTCATGCTTCTCTGGAGTAGATAGCAAGAAGTAGGGTTGCTGCGTATCACCTGCATTTTGCAGGGTCGTGGACACTGTCGGGGTCCCTTCCAGAGCAGCTGCAGGGTGGTTTTGTCCCTGCGGTGTAATCAGCTCCCTGGTGTTAGAACTTTGCTGATGTGATGGGAGGAAGAATGCGGTATTATGTTGTCATCTCCCTGATTATTCGTGAGGTCAAGAATATTTGCCACTGGGGCTTCTCTGGTGGCGCAGTGGTGAAGAATCCGCCTGCCAATGCAGGGGACATGGGTTCGAGCCCTGGTCTGGGAAGATCCCACATGCCGTGGAGCAACTAAGCCCGTGCACCACAACTATTGAAGCCTGTGTGCCTAGAGCCCGTGCTCCGCAAGAGAAGACACCACAATGAGAAGCCCATGCACCTGAACGAAGAGTAGCCCCCCCTCGCCGCAACAAAGAGTAGCCCCCCCTTGCCACAACGAAGAGTAGCCCCCCCTCGCCGCAACTATAGAAAGCCCGCACACAACAATGAAGACCCAATGCAGCCAAAAATAAATAAGTAAATAAGTTTATTTTTAAAAAAAGAATATTTGCCTCTGTTTATTGGCATATGTATTTTCTCTTGGGTCAGTTCCCCTTTGTGATTTTTGCTCATTGCTTTCCAGTGGGTTATTTGTCATTTTTTTTATTGATATGGAGGAGGTGTTTTGGTGTTTGCGTTCATTTTAATACATCCCGGATACTAATCCTTTGTTTCATATACATCAACTATTTTCTTCTAATCTGTTATTTGTCTTCTTTATTTTAGGTGTTTTTTTTTTTCCTCATGCATGTTTAACATTTTTATATAGGAAATTTATTATTCTTTTCCTCAATGATTTTTCATGATGCCTTATTTAAGAAGGCCTTCCTTACACTGAATAGCTAATATTTGAGTCATCTGTTTTATCCTGGAATTGATTTTTGTGAATGGTGTGAGGGAGGGATATAACTTTATTTCTGAATGAGTTGTAATGATTATAGCCATTTCCCCCCACTGATTTGAAATGTTACCTTTATTGTACACTAACTTATCCTAGATGTTGGGATCTTCTGGACTCTCTTCTGTCCTACTGGTCCATTTGTGTATTTCTATAGTATTTTTATATCCTACGTTGTTTTTCTACCATACTTCTACAATTGTTCCTCTGCCATCTGAATTTTATTGTTCTTATTGGAGGTTCTGTTGGAATCGCATTTACTTTGTTAATTGATATCGGACCAAATTAAAATATTTACATTATTTGTTTCTATCCAGGTATATAGTACATTTTTTCATAAAAGTTTTGTATATTTTTTGTTCTTTTCCTAGATGCTTTATAGTCTTGTTGCTGTTGTGTATGAGATCTTTTTCACTATTACAGTAGTTACTGCTGATGTTTAGGGATGCCATTGATTTTTTTAAATTGAAGTACAGATGATTTACAATATTGCGTTAGTTTCAGGTGTCCCTCAAAGTGATTCAGTTTTATATACATATATTTTTAGATTATTTTCCATTATGGGTTATTACAGGATATTGACTATAGTTCCCTGTGCTGTACAGTAAATCCTTGCCGCTTATCTATTTTATGTATAGTAGTTTGTATCTGTTAATCCCATACTCTTAATTTATCCCTCCCTTTCCCTTTTGGTAACTGGAAATTTGTTTTCTATGTCTGTGAGTCTGTTTCTGTTTTGTATATAGATTCATTTTTATTATTTGTTAGATTCCACATATAAGTGATATCATGTAATACTTGTCTTTCTCTGTCTGACTTACTTCACTCAGTATGATAATCTCTAGGTCCATCCATGTTACTGCAAAATGGCAATATTTCATTATTCTTTGAAAGCCATTGATTTTTTATATGTTGAATGTGCACATAGTTACCTTGCTAAACTTTCTTCTTAGTTCTAATAATTGGTCAGTTGATTCTCATGGTGTTCTACAAAGACAGACATTTGGCTTGGCAAAAACACCTCCTTCTTCCCTTCTTTCTTCTCAATTTTACACCTCTTAAGACATTTTCTTGTGTTGATAGCTGTAGCCAGGATGACCAGTGCAGGATTGAATGGTGACCATGTAGCAGGCATCTTCATCTTGTTCCTCAATCTAATGGGACTGCTTTGTTGTTTCTCCATAAAACATTTGCTGTGTTTTGCTGGTAGACATCCTCTATCAAGTTAAGGAAGTTTGCTTCTTGATCTACATTTTAAGGTTGATTTTAATTAAGTAAGAGTTGTTGGACTTCATCAAGCTCCTTTTTTGGTGTTACCATATGGTCTTTTTGTCTGTTATTCTGGTGTCTGGCTTTGATAGACTGGGGGAGGGGCAATGGTAATGGTGATAGTTTTAGCTGCTGTCATAATACTTTTTCAACTGAACTCAGCAGTTTTTAATTCACCAGAAAAGAAAAAAGAGTATAATGAACAGATGTATCCATGGCCCTATTTGCTCAGTCTTTTTGTTGACGTTTTGTCATATTTGCTCCCTCTCCCTTTTTTGCTGAAGTTTTAAATTATAGCCATCATCATTTACCCATAAAAATTCAGTTTGCATTTTAAAAATAGGCATATCTTCCTGCATGTCTACAATACCATTATCATACTAACAAAATCAACAGTAATTCCTTGATATCATCTAATACCCAGTCGATATCAAACATTCTTGAATTGTCCCCAAAATACAGCTGGTCTCTTTACCAGGACCCAGTCAAGAGCCAGACAGCACTTTGGGTTGTTATGTCTCTGAAGGCTTCTCTTTTACCTGGAATGTGCACCCTCCCACCCCTTTTTGTTTCATTATATTCACCCATTGTGACTTCACTGGACCAGGTGTCCTGTATCAAATCCATCCCCAGCCTTTGTCTGATTGCCTTCTTGTGGTTTCATTGAAGGTTTCCCTCCATTCTTGGAGGGTTTTGTAAACTGGAATTTAGGTCCCAAGACTAGTGTATCAGTCAGTCTGTGCTATGTTACAACAACAACAGAATCTCATTTACATGCAACAGTGAGCGTTTCTTTTCGTTTCTTTTCGTATTCGCAGGCTGTGGGGCAGCTCGGGCAGGATTTTTCAGGTTGCTGGGGGGCTGGGGCTGCTCTGCCCAACTCATGTTTATTCTGAGACCCAGGCTGGAGGGGCAGGGGCTGCATTGCTCCTGGTGGATCAAAGGAACATGAGCAGAGTGAGTAGAAATATGAGATGAGCCTCAAGGAATAGCCTCCCTCCCTGGTTAAGTTTACAGGAGTCCCCAGTCATTCTCCAAGACATTTGACTTTGGCAGAGGCCAGATTGGTGAACTAGATGGGGATGTGATAAGAATCAACAGCGCTGCTTCTTTCACGTCTTTGTGGGTGGCAGTAACCTCAGCAGTCCTCCCAGGGATGTGGATTTGCATCCGGTTCACTATCTTGGGAGAGAGGAAGTTTCACAGGCTCACGCCATGGGTCCGAGCCAGTCTGGGGGCCCTGCCAGTGGCCAGTATGTCTATTCTAATTATACTTTCAATAAATGGGGAAATAGCCACAGGGCGGGCCCATGGACCCAAATGGATCCACCAGGAGTCAGAATCGAAGTAAGTAAGCCCCTACGTTGGTGGGCCGCAGTGACATTTTGGGTCACCAGGAATTACCGTCAATCCAGAGCCAGTGTCTGGGCCTTTTCTTTGCCCCAATTCACAGTCACTCTAGTCTAAAGTGACCACTGGTCCCTTTGGGGAAGGCTTGCAGAAAGGTTTACAGCATATAGGGTTCTTTCTCATGGGGACCCAGCATCCCCTTCAATCAAAGGGCCCTGGGTGTGTGAATTGACTTAGTCTGGAAGCTGGGTAAGAAACCATGATTCGCTACTCTGGTGATTCAAGTCATGTTTGTTGAATGTTTCCTGTCCCATAGATCAAGGCGTATTCTAGTCGGCTGCCCATCTGTTTCATTCCTAGGGACACTGTGATCGATCAGCCACCCCCAAAGGTCTCTGTAGGCCAGAGCATCCTGATTCCTGGCACAGCCCTGCCCCTTGGCCTCTGCCCTTCTGGGATCCCATCTCCCCCCACCCATGGACATCAGGGAGCCCATCTCAGTGGCGGCCTCTCCTGTGGTCACACTGGTCCGGAAAGGAGTGCGGCCACACTGCTTTTCAGGGGTGCGGGCACCCCCTCACTAATGTACTTATCAGTGCCCTAGTGAACTGAGCATCTTCTGGGCCTCCTCTTGGGAGATCGTTGGGGGGTTGTGTGTGCAAGTCACACATGGTAAACCCAGTACAACATTCTTGTCTTCGTGAGCCTTTGCAGTCCCTCCCCCATGTGAAGCCAGGGAAGCTCTGACATCTCAAGCTCGTTAGGTGGAGGCTACCGTTGTGTCCAAGTTGCCACCAGCCAAGTAAGCTGTTCGGCCCACATCAGCAGCAGGAGCTCATACGTTAAATCCAGAATCCCTAGCAAGTGCACCCAGTCAGCGAATTGGGCCTGAGCTGGTGTTAGATTCCACCCTCCTTGGTCTGACACCCTCAGGATGCCTTGCCACACGTGTTCCCCAGGCTTCCGCCATATTTATTAGCAAGGTCTAGCGATGCTTTTGGTGTGTAAGCTCTTTCCTCCGTGGTCCTAGTGTGTACCTGTCCCCCGGAACATGTTGAGATTTGTCCCTACTTATAGGACTCGTGGCTTTGGAATGGTTTCAGTGCTTCTTGAGGAGAAAGAGCACCCCCTTTCACGCCATATACCCCAAGTGGGTATCACAGGGTTTCCAAGCTGTGGAAGGCTTTCTTCTCAGACACCTGATCAAGCACTTCTACTGATTGGGGACTCTCAGAATGACTTGGGGTTTTCAGATTGGCAGTTTCATCTAGATCCAACCAGATGCTCCCCTTCCAAGTTTCAGGATCTCATTCTTTCCCAATGATTGTCCTGACTTCCACATGAAAAACTTGGCGAGATTCTGAGTTCGATTGTTTTCATTCAGCAGTTTGCAATATAAAATTTTGTGTTTGATTTCTGGCAATAATAATGAATAGCTCCACAAAAAATGTTTTCAAGGCTGTCATGGAAGCTGTCTGATTCTTAGACCATGACCGGAGGTGAAAGTAAATGGACCTGAACTTGTCATTTTCTGAATGTAAGCGTTCAAGGGCGCTCAGAGGATCCAGCCCACACTCCAGTCCTTACAGTCGTCATTACTGCCATGACAGTCAAGCACCACGGCCACTGAAGTTCCCAAAGTACGTGCTTCAATTGCCACTTCATCACAGCCAACGACAGTTGATACTTCGAATAATTGTGCTGCTGCTACATGCCTTAGGTTACTAGCACCCCTTTTCCCATTGGCAAGGAGTTCAACATGGAACTCAAGTCCAAGTGCATGACCAAATCAATCCCCAGATCCCATCTTTAAGGGTCTGTCTCCTAGGACCACTCCCAGGACCAATTCTGTAACAGTCTGGGTCCAATCAGGAGGTAGAAATGACACAGTTAAATAGGGAAAATTTATTGTAAGGAATGACTAACTATGATAAAAGAATAACTGTAAGATACAGGGATACTTTGTATGGTATCTTAGGGCTGAGCAAGAGTACCCAAGGAGGATAGGAGTTTGGGATTAACATGTAGACACTGCTATGTATAAAATAGGTAAGCAACAAAGCCCTACTGTGTAGCACAGGGAGCTATATTCAATATCTTGTAATAACCTATAAGGGAAAAGAATCTGAAAAAATATACATATATACATATACATATGTATATGTGTGTGTGTGTATATATATATATATATATATATATATATATATATATATATATATCTGAATCACTTTGCTGTACACCTGTAACTAACACAACATTGTAAATTAACTATGCTTCAATAAAAAATGGTTAAAAAAAAAGTACCCACGGAGGGACAAACGTGAAGGGTTCAGACTTCACAGGAGAAGGTGCGGTTCAGTCACCAGATAGCAGAGGAGTTCTCTGGTTTAAACAGGCCAGAGCTGGTTTGGAGTTGTTAAGACAACAGGCCACCCTCCGAAGTGCAGGAGGAGGGCAGGTGATCTGCAGCTGGCAGCAGGGCATTCGGGGGGCGTCCAGGCATTGGCCGGGGCAGCAGGCCTTCACAGTGTGAAGTGCATGCACGTGGAATGAGACTGCTCAGTATGTGACCCTCCGGACCGTGCAGTCACACTGGAGTCTGTTGAGGGTGTCTAGTAGGTGACTGGTCTTGCTAGTCTCTGGTTTTTCTACATCTAAAGGGTGGCCAGACCAAGGCTGCAAGGTTACAGAAGAACCAAGTCAGGGCCTGTGGACCAATCTGGAAGTTGCAGGAAGCCTCTTCCTCCTGTGGTGTTTTTCCAGTGCCTCTTACCAAGAAAGCATAACACTTGGAGTCACTTCAAAGGAGATGTGTTTCAGGGAATCCTGTTGTCCATGGCAGCTGTACTGAAGGGTGCATTCAGAGCTGAGAGGTAATGCATTGGTAACTGATGTGATCTTTTTCTCTTTGATTTCTAATTTTATCACGTTGTATTCAGTGAGTGAGCCAATACAAATTCTCCTTTGTAGAATGTTAAAATTCCTTCTGTGGCCTAATACTGTATCTTTCTTTTTTTTTTTTTTTAACTCTGCTTTCTCTATTTGTTGGGCACAAAGTCCTAAATAAAGCCCTTTGATCAAACTTGTTAGTTGTTTTTTTTTTTTTAATATTTATATCTTTACTTTTGTCTAGTTAAATTTCTGTTAACGTCTCCCAATATGTGTATGACTATTAATTTCACCTTTTATTGTCATTATTTACTTTGTTTATGTTGTGAAGGAATGTTAAATTGATAAAGTTACTTGATGCTCTTGGTGGATTTAATAGAAATATTTCTTTTTGTCCCTTTCCATACTTTGCTGTTTACATTTATTTCATCTGATTAATATTACTACACCTGCTTTCTTCTTGTTAGTATTTGCTGGTATATCTTTCTCTACACTTTTATTTTTAGCAGTCTCATGTTATTTTGTTTTAGGTGTAGTGATGCAAGAGCCTGCAAACAACTCCATGCTATAGACAGAATGTGTGTGTCCTTCCAAAATTCACATGTTGAAATCCTAACCTGCAATGTTGAGGGTATTAAGAATTGGGGCCTTTGGGAGGTGATTAGGTCATTAGGGTGGAGCCCTCATGAATGGGATTAGTGCCCTTACAAAAGGGACCCCAGAGAGCTCCCTCACCCCTTCTTCCACGTGAGGACCCAGGGAGAAAACACAGCCGCCTCTGCTCCAGGAAATGAGCTCTCACCAGACACTGAATCTGCCAGCACCTTGATCTTAGGCTTCCCAGCCTCCAGAATGGTAGGAAATAAATTTCTGTTGTTTATAAGCCACCCAGGCTATTGTATTTTTAAAAATTAATTAATTAATTAATTAATTTATTTATGGCTGCGTTGAATCTTCGTTGCTGCACACAGGCTTTCTCTAGTTGCTGCGAAGGGGGGCTGCTCTTTGTTGTGGTGCGTGGGTTTCTCATTGTGGTGGCTTCTCTTGTTGTGGAGCACGGGTTATAGGTGTGCGGGCTTCAGTAGTTGTGGCTCATGGGCTCTAGAGCGCAGGCTCAGTAGTTGTGGTGCACAGGCTTAGTTGCTCCGTGGCATGTGGGATCTTCCCAGACTAGGGATCAAACGCATGTCCCCTGCATTGGTAGGTGAATTCTTAACCACTGTGCCACCAGGGAAGTCCCCAGGCTGTTGTAATTTTGTTACATCAGCACAAATAGACTAAGACATCATGGTTGCATTTTCTAAAAGAATCTGAAAATCTATGTTTTTCAAACAGATGGACTAAAAAGAGTATGAAGAGCATGGTATATCAGTAGGCTCAGGCTGCCATACAAAATACCACAGCCTACGTGGCTTAGACAGATGAAATTTATTCTGCACAGGTCTGGAGGCTGGACATCCAAGATCAGAGTGTCAGCAGGGTTGGCTTCTTCTGAGGTCTCTCTCGACTTGCAGATGCCCACCCTCTCGCTGCCTCATTACATGGTCATCCCTCTGTGTATTTGCACCTCTGGGGTCTCTCTGTCTGTCCAAATTTATCTTCTTATGAGTACAGCTGTCAGATTGAATTAGGGCCCACTTTAACAGCCTCATTTTGATTGAATTACCTCTTTAAAGGCCCTGTCTCCAAAGAGAGTCATATTCTGAGATACTGGGGGTTAGGACTTAAAGATATGAATTTTGGGGGGATACAGTTCAACCCAAAACAAGCACAGAACTGAATTTTGTTTTTGTAGTCTAATCTGAAACTCTCTTTGATTAGGTGTATTTAAACCAGTGATGCTGATACGTTTGGGCTATTTTTGAGATATTAGTTGGTTAATATTTTCTTATTGCTTCTGTTTTGTTGTGTGGATTGCATTTTCTGTGTTCCTTTTGTTTTCCTCTAGTGATTTAGAAATTATGCATCCTATTCCTTTTATAGAGATAACTCAGAGATAAACTTGTATTTTTCTGTTGCCATCTGGAGTTGGTGAATGTGCCCTCCTTCCTTACAAAACAAAAATATTGGCATCATCTTACTTCCCTCTGCTTGCTGCCTCAACCTCTCCTCCCATGTTGATGGTATCATTTCTAATTTTAGTCCTAGAATTCCAGATTGTTGAAATATTTTACAGTCATTAGTAATAAATTTTACTTTTTTTCTCCTCCTCATCACCGTTCCTTTTGTATTTGTGCTTCCTCCTTGTAACAGTACATTCATCATTTACTTATATTCTACTTGCATGTCTGAAAGTGTTGACATCTTGAATTCTCGTGTGAAGGACAGTTTGGCTGGGTGTAAATTCTGACCAATGTCTTTTCCTTGGAACTTTGGAGATACTCTCCCATTGTCTTCCTGCGTCCAGTGTTGCTGATGAGAAGTATGACGTCAATCCAATAATCTGGTTCTTGTTGCTTTGTGTGTAACCCCCACCCCTGCCTTCTGAAGCATGGAGCATTTTCTCTATCCTTGTTCTGAACGTTCACTGTGATGCGTGTAGCGCAACTGTTGGCTGGTCTCTAACAGGCATCCTCCCTACCCTCTCTCTTCCTCGCTGACAAGACCCCAGTGCTGTGTGGCTGCCTGGCCCTAGAGGTGGAGGATGGGTGGTGTGCGCCTGCCAGCTGATCCTACTCTCAGACTCCTCCGCTCACCCTTGCTTGCTTGGGGCCCTTCCATCCTGGAATCTGTCATTTTGGAACAACCTTGGAGTCTCACCCACTTTCCCCAGCTGTCCTTCCTCATCTGTGCCCACCTGGGGCTGTGGTTTCATTCTTCCGTCTGAGTCTATCTGCCTTCCTGTTCAGTGATTTGTAAAGTTTCTGACCCACCAGAGTCACCCTTCTTTTCTTATCCAGGACAGTTTTATGATTGCTATCAAGTGGGCTCATCATATCTAGAAGGGATCCTTGGGGAAGTCATTTTTAAACTCTTGGGCACATAATGATCTGAGGTGCTTCATACAAAGATAGATTCCCAGGCCCACCTCTCAGCAGGTTCTGATCCAGGAATCTGTTTGAACCGTATTTTGAGAAATAGTGTTTTCATCATTACCTTGGGTTTCTGTCTGTTTCTGAGTCATTTTCAGAAAAAGTGGCTTTAGTTGTTCTGGGAAGGTGGGGAACTCCAGAGGGCTTGAGATAGATGGAAAAGGCCTTGAGGTTTATACCCAAAAGCCAATAAATGGTTTTATTTTTATAATTTTGAGACCCATCCCCTAAATTACACAGTATGTGCTCCTTTAGATGCTCTGGTGAATTAGTCTTAGCATATGGGTGGCAAGAATTTCCGAGTACAGAAGATAGGGTGAGTAAATGAATGTCTGAGGAAGATCCCAAGGCTGGTGTAAGGAAGGTCTGTCACTTGTAAGAAATCTCTGAATGAGGACCCTACTCCTTAGTCAGCAGGTATGAAGGACAGCTGAGCTTGGGACAGCATAGCTGCACAGAATTCTGCCATGCAGGCTACATTATACCTAAATTCTGAATCCCAGGATGGCCAGGGGATCACCAGGGAAGGCTGTAGGCTGTGCACAGAATGCTATCTTAATACCGAGGAAAGGAAGTGGTGTTAGCAGGAGGAGACTGTGGGTAGAGGCCAAAGGTATGTGGTAAAGGGGACTTCTTTGAGAAGGGCCATTGAGAGTAAGAATGCCCAACTCTTGGCAGCAGGGGAATAGGTGTCACCTCCATGAGAGAAGGAACTTTGTCTTGTTTGCCTCTGCCTCCCCAGTACCTGTGGTTGGTGTGTGTTGAAGGACCAGAGTAATATCTGTGCAGTTGTGATGATTACATTTATGTGTCAACTTGGCTAGGCTATCGTGTCCAGTTGCTCGGTCAAACACCAGTCTAGATGTTGCTCTGAAGGTATTTTTTACACATGATTAACATTTAAATCACATGTAAAGCAGATGACCCTCCATGATGTGGGTGGGCCTCATCCAATGGCTTGAAGGTCTTTCGAGAAAAGACTGAAGTCACCAGAGAGGAAGCAATTCTGCCTTCAGACTGCCTTCAGATCCAAGGCTGCCACATCAGCTCCTGCCATAAGTCCCAGGCTGCCCTGCAAATTTCAGGCTTACTAGGATCCTGTGAACCAGTCCCTTGAAATAAATCTCTCTGTCTACATCCTATTGGTTCTCATTTTCTGAAGAACGCTGACCAAGGCAGCAGTTTCTTCATCTGATCTGGTCACCGTCCATCTGGCTATCTCACTGACTTCTGACTTGGGACAACCTCAGCTTCAGGGACGAGCCATCTGTCTCTTAATCTCTTCATCCCCGAAGTCAGCCCTCACTGTCCAGACCAAATCTGCCTTTGCGTTAGTGGCACTGACTGGTCCTGTTCTGTCCTCCGCGCTCTGGCTTCAGATCCCGAGCCCTGAGGTCAGGGGCCCTGGGTTGGCAGCCTGCTCCACCCCGAGGTGGGCCTCGTGGAGAGGATGGGCAACACCCACAGAGAGATGCCTGGCCACAGCATGGGCAGCGGGAACTCTGCAGCTGCCAGGACGAGATGGGGCCGTGGGGAGGTCTGACTTTCCTGATCACAGTGGGAGGGGAGTATTTCCATCTTTATCCAAGCTGTCCTGCCCAGATATGGCCTTGAAATCCTCTTTTCTCTTTCATGTTCAGGAAGGAGATGTGACTGGGGGCAGGGACCAGGGGGGCCTCGGCGCAGCTGTGATGACTGCATTTAGTTTCTCAGATCTGAAACCTGCGAATCTGTTTTCCTGAGAAGTCCTGGGATTTTTATCCTTGTTTCCAAAGATATGACCACTGGAGGGTGGGCAGGTGGCCTGGCATCCCATCCAATGTGGTGTTAGACGAGTAGCATCAGCCCCACCTGGGCACCTGTTAGAAAAGCACACCCTCAGCTCCACCCACATCTCCTGACTCTGAAGCTCCGAGGGCGGGGCCCAACTCTGAAGCTCCGAGGGCGGGGCCCAGTGTTCTGAGCTTTAACAAGCCCTTGGGTGACTCCCGGTCTCTAACGTGTGGGGACCACCGGGTGAAGGAGCTGTCGGATGCAAAGCTGGCCAGAGATGGCACGAGGGGGCAAAAGAGCCAGGGCCTTGGGACTGAACACGGACAGACAGGGCCCTGAGTGGGGCCCTGGAGCCCCCTGACCCAGGACAGCTCTGGGGTCTTTGTCCCCAGTTGGAGGCTGAGCCCAGAGGCTGCTGGTGACAACACCTCCCCCAACCTCACCCCACCCCAAAACTGGCGCTGGCTGCACCCTCTGCGGCAGGTGATGGACCAGGAGGCTGGAGACGTGCCCGGGTCCTCGCCAGAGCCTGCTCCGCCCCTCATCCCTGACTCACTCTGCACAGGGGGAGCCCCGCCCCCCGACTTCTCCATCACCTGGCAGCCCTGTCACCTGCCAGCCACGCGTTCTGCTTTGCCTCCCCCTCGCAACTGCCAGCAGACAGCCTAGGTATCTTTTTGAATTTTTATCTTGAAAAGCCACAGGCAGGGATCTAATTTGTAAGTACCCACAGCCTCTCCCCTCCCCAGACTTTTCTAGGGTCACAAGGTGTTACTTAGGAGACAGGGGCAGCCCAGGTCTCCTGTGGGGAGGATCAGACTCGTTGTGCAGACATCAGCCAAGAGCGGGGATGACACAGCTGAGCCCAAAGGTGGTGGGAAGCAGCTCTGGAGAAGCCTGGTGAGCTGCCCGTCAGTAGACCCCCAAAACTGGAGTATGGGTGGAGCTGGCTCTTCCCCAGCAAAGGACGAGGGCCCGCCCCACTCAGGACTAGGGAGCCTGTGTGTGGGGAGTTTGGGGGTGCAGATACCCCAGGTGCCCTCCAGAGGAGAGGCGGCCCGGCAGGTGACTCCTGCATCTTCTTCTCTTTTGCAAACTCCCCCCACTGCCCACCCCACTCAATACCCCAGAGTTCCCTGCTTCCCACAGAGGAAACATGTGTAAGAAAGTTACACATAAGTAGAGTTAAATTATTTAAAATAAGCCAGGAGAAGCTGGTTATTTAAAGAAATCCCGAGGGAGATCTTTTATTCAGAAGATCATCATGTGATGGAGTATCCTGCCGTTTTTCTCCACCTCGGGAGTTTTGTTTCAGCATTTTGCATTTCCTTTACACCCTTCCAGCAGCCATTGCTGGTGGATGTGCTGGCCCCCGCCTCTAGAGAAAGTTACAGAATGTTTCGGGGGGCCGGCAGACAGCCTGGGAGAATTGCGGGAAGGATGGCGTGAATGAATGATTGTGTGACATTCAGGTTGGCCATCGCCTGGGTGGTGCCTCCAGGGGGTTTGTTGGGATGGGGTGGGGGGCTCGCAGGAGAGGAGGATCTACAGGTGTCCCTGTGTTCCACGAAGCAGGCAGGGAGAGACAGCTCTCCAGCCTGGCTATTTCCGGCCAGAGTTTGCTGGGACTGGGGACAAATCAGTGCCAGAGCGAGGCGGACACTTGACTGTCCTTGTTAGAGGGGCCATTCCTCCCCCCCACCCACGGACCCTGCCTCCTGCGTCCTGAGCCAGGTCCACACTCCAGCTGCCACCTCTGAGTGAGCTGCTGGGGCTCTACGCTCTGGCGGTGCTGCTGGCTTGGTGACAGCTGGCTCTTGCTTTGGCAACAACCTTTGCCCCCCCACGCTCGCCCTCCACTGTCTGAATCCAGCACCCACTCTCTGTTCTAGAGTTGGTGAACCGTGGCTTCTCAGAGAGCTGTTCCCTGGGCACGTCCCTCCCTAGCCCTCCTGGGAAATTCCCTTTTCTGGCCCCAAGTGGCCTCAGCCTCAGAGGGATACTTGAGAACTAATGGGATCCCGGCTGTGGAGGGGCCGAGACCTGACACATTTGTTCCTACAGCAAAGCATGTGGTGACACCAAGTGGCCCCTCCATGAGGATGTAACATGACAAAGAGAGCCTGGTAGGGAAGCAGGAGAACTGGTCCCAGCCCTCATGCTGAATGGACACTTCTGAAATGAGCTGAGAGACAGAAATTCTCAGAAGAGAAATATAAACTAAAAAAACAATACTATAGAAAATTTAGACCTGAAAATATAATATCTGAAATAAAAATTTCCCTAGATGGGGTCAAAAGCAAAATGACTATGACACAGGAAAGAATCAGTGAAATTTAAGCAGATCAATAGAAATTATCCTGAATAACAAAGAGAAAAAATGACTCTAAGAAATGAGCAAAACTTTGGGGACTTTTAGAACATTATAAAATGCTCCAACATTTATACCATTAGAATCCTTTAATGAAAGAAAAAACAGCTTGTTACACAAAAATATTTGACAGTATCATGTCTGAAAACATCCCATTTTGGTGAAAGACATAAATTTACAGATTTAAGAACCTCAAAACTGCCAACAGGATAGACCAAAAGAAAATCACACCTAGATATATCATAATCAAACTGCTGAAAACCAAAGAAAAAGGAAGAGTCTTGAAAGCAGCTAAATTTAAAATGACACATTGAATATAGGAGAACAATGATTTGAGTGGCTGTGGATTTCTCATTGGAAACCATGGAGGCCAGAGACAGTGGAACATCTTTAACATTCAAAAAACAAAACAAAACAAAACAAAACAAAACTATCAACCCCAAATTCTGAATTCAGTGAATAAATCCTTCAGGAATGAAGGTGAAATAAAGACATTCTCAGATGAAGGAAAACTAAAAGGATTTGTTGTCAGCAAACCTGTTTACATGAGTTGCTAAAGAAAGTTCTTTAGGATGAAGGGAAATGATACCAAAGGGACTGGGGACTTCAGGAATGGAGGAAGACCAACAGAAATGAAAAAGCATCTGCGCAATTATAATAGACTATTTTTCACCCCTAAAGTTCTTTAAAATACCTATGAGGGTTTTAAGCAAACATTATGACACTGACTGGGGGTATGTGTGTGTTAATGTATATAGATATAATACATATGACAACTATATCATAAATGCTGTGGATAAAGGGACCTATATGGTTGTAAGACTCCTCCATTTTACTTGAAGTGGCAAAATGTTAACTCAAAGTAGAACATGAAAAGATATATATGTATTATATATATATGTATATATATACATATACACACAATATAATATATATATATTAATCCATAGAGCAAGCATTAAAAAAGATACAAAGAATTAGAGCCAAAAAGATAATAGATAAATGAAATACTAAAAAAAATTTAAACAATCCAAAAGTAGGCTGGAAGTGGGAAACAGAAGAACAAGAAACAAAGGAAACAAACAGAAAAATAATAAAAGAGTGGACCAAATCCAACCATATCAATAAATACATTAAATATAAATGGCCTAAACACACCATTAAAAAATACACATTAATAGATTAGATTAAGAAACAAGACCTATCAGTATATGCTTTCTACAAGGAATCCACTTTAAGTATGATGACACAGAGATATTACAAATAAAAGGATGGAAAAAAGATACACCATTCAAACACTAAAGAAAGCTGGAGTGGTTATTTTAACACTGGAGAAATTCTACCTTACAAGGAAATTTACCAGGGATAAAGAGGACCACTACACATGATAAAAGGTTTAGTTCATCAAGAAGACATAAAAACCCTAAACCTGTATGCTGCTAGCAATAGAACTCCTCAGTACATAAAGCAAAAACTGATAGAACTAAATGGAGAAAAATGGATAAATCCATAATTAGAGACTTCAACATTACCATCTCTATAGCTGATAGAACAAGTAGATAAAAAAGCAACAAAGATACAGAAAATCTGAGTAACACTATCAATGAATATGTCCTAGTGGGAAGTTATGGAACACTCTACCTCACAACAGCAAAATGCACATTCTTTTTCAAGTGCACATGGAGCCTTCACCAAGATAGACCATATTCTAGGCCAAAAACCAAACCTTAACAAATATAAAATAATCAAAATCCTGCAAAGTATGTTCTTTGACCATAATGTAATTAAACTAGAAATTGCTGATAGGAAGATATTGGGGAAAATCCCCAACTATTTAGAAATTAAACAACATATTTCTGAACAATCCATGGGTCTAAGAAGAAGTCTCAAGGGAAATTAAATATTTTTAACTGAATGAAAATGAAAATATATTAAAATTTGTGGGATGCAGCCAAAACAGTGCTTACAGAGAAGTATATAGCATTAAATGCTCATATTAGGAAAGAAGAAAGGTCTCATCCATCTGGGCTTCCATCTTAAGAAATGGACCAATTTCTTGAAATAATTCCCAAAACTCATTCAAGAAGAATTGGAGAACCTGAATTTTTCTATTTCTATTATAGATGTGAAATTTGTGGTTAAAAATCCTTCCAAAAAAGAAAATCACAGGCCCAGATGGTTTCACTGCTGAATTCTCTGAAACATTTAAGAGAAAAATAATACCAATTCTGCACAGTCTTTTTCAGAAAATAGAAGAGGCAAGAATACTTCCATATGCACTTAATGAGGCCAGCATTGCTCTCATATGAGGAAATAAAGATATTGCAAGTTAATTACAGACCATATGCCTTATGAACATAGATGTAAAAAAATTCTTAACAATGTATTAGCAAAGTTAACCCAGCAATGCCTAAGGACAGTACATTATGGCCAGGTGAGGATTTCCCAGGAATGCAAGGCTGCTTCAGAATTCAAGCTTCAGTCAACACGTTCCACCATGTTAACAGGGTAAAGAAGGAAAACCATGCAAGTGTCTTAACACGGGTGGAAAAAGCATTTGACAAAATCCAATCCATTCATGATTTAAAAAAAAAAAAAAAACTCTTAGCACACAGGAATGGAAACATCTTCAACCTGAAAGAGGGCATCTACAAAAAATTTACAGCTAAGATCATAGTAGTGGTAAAAGACTGTTTTCCACCCAAGATCAAGGACAAGGTAAGGTCTTGTGGCTCTGATCACTCCTGTTCAACACCATCCAGGACGTCCTAGCCAGTGTGCTAAGGCAAAGAAAAGAAATAAATGGCATGTAGATTGCAAAGAAATACATAAAACCAACTCTTATTTGCAGACTACATCATTGTCTGCAAAATCCCTTGGCATCTACAAAAAGCTCCTAGAATTAATAAATGAATTTAGCAAGGTCACTATACAACAATCAGTTATATTTCTGTATTATATCAATAAAGCAATTGTAAGAAAACATGAACATTTACAATACACCAAAAAAAGAGAAAAGGAATATGTTTATATTTAACAAAACATGTGCAAGATTTGTATGCTGAAAACTACAAATACTGATGAGAGAAATCAAAGAACACCTAAGGAAATGGAAAGATAGATCATGTTTCTGCTTTGGAAGGTTCATTATAGTTAAGATGTTAATTCTCCCCAAATTGATGTATAGATTTGATGCACTCCCAATCAAATTCCCAGCAGGATTAAAAAAAAAAAAAGAAAAAAGATATCAACCAGATGATTCTAGAATTTATATGGAAAGCCAAGGAAACTTGAATAGCTTAAACAATGGTTAGAGCCAGAGTGCAAACACACCCTGATTACATGCTGGAGAACTCTCCAGAAGATGAAAAACAAGGGAACTCCTTTGAGTGGTGTACTTTGAATCCTTAGGGATTGTATCAGTTTGCTAGGGCTGCTGTAACAAAGTACCACAAACTGGCTGGCATAAACTACAGGAATGCATTGTTTCGCAGCTCTGGAGGTCAGAAGTCTGAGATAAGGTGTCAGCAGGGTTGGTTCCTTCTGGGGGTTGTGAGGGAGGGTCTGTCCTGTGTCTCTTCCCCAGCTTCTGGCATTGCCCATCTTTCCCTACCCTGTAGATTTCTGCCTTCTTCATCACATGCGTTCTTTCTCCCTGTGTGTCTGTCTTCAAATTTCCCCTTTTTATAAGAACATCAGTCATATTGGATTAGAGCCCACCCTAATGATCTTATCTTTACTAGGTCTTCAATGACCCGATTTCCTAACAAGGTCACATTCTGAGGTCCTGGGGGTTAAGGGATTCAACATATGAATTTGTGGGAGACACAAATCAGCCCATAAATAAAATGAGATTTATTTGAAATCTTCGCAGTGATGTATGCACTTGGAAGTGACTAGAAAAATATGAAAATAGCAGGACAGCCAGCAGAAATAAATACACTTTTCCCTGGAGTCTTGTCTGCTTTCCCTGGAGGCTATCTATTTCCTTGTACCAGGATGGAGCTGGTAAAGGGCACTTGGCAATGTCCCTCTTAGCACAAGGCCTTGGCATGTGCAAAAGTTGGGCCCCTTCTCAAGCATGTTGAGAAAAAGGTCAGTGATGGTAATGTTTTGTTTTGTTTAATTGCCTTCTTGTCTGGACCTTTGCTTTTTTCCTAAAGGCGACTGGGAACAGGGGCTGACTTTGGTAAGTCACCACTATCTCCAGCTGTTCTAATGGGAGAGAATTAACTTATTACTGTTAGGAGTAACTAATAAGAACAGCAAATATCTGCCGTCCCAGAAGTTCCTTGGGTGCCAAATTGCTGTACGTTACAGCATGAACATGGGTGACAGGTGTAGATTACACTGTGGGATGTTGAAAATAGCAGCTCCTGGAGACTTGCTATTGGTAAAGGGCTGACAGCATTTAAAAATCGTATTTAAGGGATGGATCATTCCATTTTGCTCATTCTGAGAGTAGGACATGGTGGGACAGATATCCTGGCATATTGAAAGCCCAGATGGAACAAATCATGCCCACCCATGCCCTGGGGCTCTTTCAAGGGATGCTAAGACCCCCATCCTTCCTCTGAAGAAAAGCCCGCTGACAGGTGTGGCTGCAGAGGGCTCACACTCCACGGCACTTGTCTTTTTATTTATTATTTGTCTGTAGAAATACCACACTCAGAAATGAAGAAAGGAGGGAAGTGAATAACATTGTCCCATCACTCAAAGGCAACCTTTTGCTGGGATTTTAATGCATTTCTTCACAGTTTGTTCTATGTTTATTTGGTTGTGAATAAATTATAACAGCACATTTTATGCAATACACTCTTTGTAAATATTTTAATCACTGCATAATTGTCTTACGGATGTGCTAATAACATTGGCTTAACTGGGATCCAGCTCCTGGAGATTTGGTGTGTGCTCAACATTTTTGCCGTTCTTACTGACATTTTTCAAAAAAGAAGCACACCCCTCTTTGACCCCAAGCTAGGTGGTATGGTCTTGTGTGACAGTGTTGGATGTCAGCCTGGTTTCTGAAGATTAATTTGTTAACTCTTGTAGAATTCTGAAGATTAATTAATTTCAGAGCTCGTGGTTGTCTGTGACCTTGCAGCAAGATCCTTATTCAAGGACTCTTGTCTGGGACGTTTGAGCTGATTGTACAGGTGTACTCCAGGACTGTTTAAACCCATATTGTGTGTAGTCAAAGCAACTCTGTTATATTTGGAAGGAAAAAAAGAATATTATCTTTAAAAAAGAATATTATCTTTACAACATGGGAGACCCAACTGGGAACAAGACTGGAGGCAGCGACAGTTTGGCTGAGTCCATAGCTCGTTTGTAAGGTAGCGTTTTAACCCAGCCTGTATTGTGGCCCCTGCATCACTATGTTTCATCTTGGTCTGCTGTCTTTCACCTCTTCTAAGAGCTGACTAATGCTGTTTCCTCTTGCAGAAGAAAAATGTGGCTTAGAATAAGGACAGTGGAACCCTTTATTGTTGACAATGAGCCTTTATTTCCCACATCTCATGAGGATGTTCCAGGAGGAGAGTGGTGAGCACCGAGGCAGGGGCTGCATTTTTATTGATTCATGAGCCGTTCTAGAATTAATTGAGTATGGACACAGGGCCTCATTTCCTTGGATGCATAGCAGATAATTGTGCTTCTCCTGAACATTTGAATTGCTTTCCAGGTAGTCTTTTCTGAAGGATTTATCTTTAATATGATTAATCAGAAGCAGAGGACCTCCTGGGAATGTAAATCGGTGCAGCCACTATGGAAAACAGTATGGAGATTCCTCAAAAAATTAAAAATAGAGTTGCCATATGATCCTGCAATCCCAATACTGCATATATATCCAGAGAAAACTCTAATTTGAAAAGATACATGCACCCCAATGTTCATAGCAGCACTGTTTACAACAGCCAAGACATGGAAGCAACCTAAGTGTCCATCAACAGAGGAATGGATAAAGAAGATGTGGTAGATATATACAATGGAATATTATTCAGCCATAAAAAGGAATGAAATAGTGCCATTTGCAGCAACATGGTTGGACCTAGAGATTATCATACTAAGTGAAGTAAATAAATCAGAGAAAGGCAAATATCATATGACATCACTTATATGTGGAATCTAAAATATGACACAAATGAACTTATCCAAGAAACAGAAACAGACTCACAGACATAGAGAACAGACTTGTGGTTGCCAAGAGAGAGGGGGCATGGCGGAGGGATGGATTGGGAGTTTGGGATTAACAGAGGTAAACCATTATATATAGGATGGATAAACAACAGGTCCTACTGTATAGCACAGGGAACTATATTCAATATACTGTGATAAACCATAATGGAAAAGAATATAAAAAAGAATGTATATATGTGTATAATGAGTCACTTTGCGCTACACCAGAAATTAACACATTGTAAATCAACTATACTTCAATAAAATTAAAAAAGAAGTATATATAAAGAAGCAGAGGCCCTCAATATGTTTGCCTACACCCCCCACTGTCGGGGTGGTGAATGCTCTTCTGGCCACACCCCTCCTGGGCCTTTTCTGAGGACCTGGACCTTGGATTGAAAAAAAAGTTTTAAAGGGTGCTGGGTAAAAGCCCTGGAGCGGGGAAAATGGTGTAGAGCATATCCTTAGGGAAACATCAAGACATTATTTATTATACAGAAATAAAACACAGTTTGTGTGTTCAATAGGAGAAGAGTTAGATAATGTCCATTGGGCCCGGAAATACCATGTAGCCATTAAATAATACTTAATAGAGAGTTTCTACTGCATTCTCTCCCTTCAAATGTCATTTAAAATGTTCCTCAATTCCCTGTATGTAGTAGGGAAAAAAAGTGTTCATGGAAGTGAGGCCAGTGTGGGTTACTCTCTTATTTAACCCACTTCAAGCCCTGCATGCAGGGCCATCATTTCCAGTTTCCCAGGAGGGGAAGGCCATTCATCCATTAAATATCTTGCCAAAGGCCTGACAGTAAGTGGAGGTCTGAATTTAAACAAGGACTTTCTGTCTTCATCTTTAATAGTGCCCCTGTAGGTTTGATGTAATTCTGCAGACCCTTCAAAGACGCGGCTGCCCTCCTGGGAGGCCACCGCAGGTCCTTCCATTTGTATCCACGGAAGACAGAATGGTTTGCACCATCAAACTCTGGAAAAGCCAACAACAGCATTGTATTTAATGGGGAAAACTTTTAAAAAACTAGATCATTCACAGGGGCCTGCTAAGCTCTATTGGAGCCTGAGGCAAAAAGAAAAAAATAAGTCATACTGATCTTTATTTAAAATTTTGATATTTTGTTCATTGTGGATTTTTTTTCCATTAAATTTTGATTTTTTAAAAGTATTCCATTAAAATCGTATCTGTTTTGATTCCTGAGTTTTTTTGGTGCCCTGTTAAATTTTGCACCCGAGGCGAGTGCCATGCCTGCCTTACCCTGGACCAGCCCTGGTTAAAAAGTAAAGGCATTTTCATTACAATTGGGAATAAGTCAGGGATGCCTCAGCACCACTGTCATGTAACTGTGGAAGTGTAGTGCAGCCAGACAAAATGCTGGAAAAGAGAATAAAATTATCAACTAAAACTATTGGAATTTAAAAGTGGGCTTATAATACAAAAGCAGTAGGGATTTTTTTTTTCTATGTACCAACAATAGTCAGATATATATGATAGGAGAGAATATCCATTCCCCATGGCTACAGAAACTAATATGTCTTAGAATCAGCTTCCTCTGACATGTCTACAGCTATGAAGAAACCCCCAGTGCTGTTGACATTTAAGACTTGAATAAATGGGGAGATATTTCTTGAGTGAAAAGACCCAATGTTGTGTGTATAAAATTTCATCATTGTTGGGCAGTAGAAAATAGAGCGGGAGATGATTTTGCAGCAAGCTGGCAGCAGTGGCTTGGCCACCTGGATTTTTTTGTTGAGGCGAGAAAAGGAAGGATCCTCTATTTTTTAAGAGTGGACAGAGGTGGGTTGTCCTCGGCCAAATCTGCTTGCTTCAAGGAAGAATGTGCATGCCACCTGGAGCCAGAGGAAATGTGTTCTCTCTGACATTGCCTGGGCCTGTGAGCTGCACCCCATCCCCAGCTGCAAGGAGTGCAGATTTCCCATGAGGGGGACCAAACATCTCGCCTTGAAGTAGGCAGTCTGGCCACTATCTGGAACCCTTTATTATCTTGAAATATTTAGCCCATCTGAAAAGCATACATGCGGAAGGTAGGGAGCAGCAGCTTAGTTTCCTCCCAAACAATCGTCCCAGTGGTTTTCAAATTTTGTACACATTAAAAACCTGGATGCCGGGTCTCGGCTCTACCAATGAACTTGGAATGTCAGGTGTGAGTACCCGTAAAATTCCCCAGGTGGTTCCAGTGTGCAGCCCAAGTATCCCAATACCCCTCACCAAATAGACTATTCTTTTCCACATACCTTAGGGTGACCAGCCATCCTGGTTTTAGCACTGAAAGTGCTGTGTCCTCGGAAACTGTGTTCAGTGCCAGCAAACCGGGATGGCTGGTCACCCTACATGCTAGAGACTACATTCCTACGTGAACGTATGTCTGTTTCTGGACTTTCTCGTCTATACCATTTCTGTCTGTCCAGCAACACTACCATGCCATTTTAATTACCATGACTTTAGAGTATAGTTAAATGCTTGATAAGGCAAGTTCTCCTCACAGTCTCCTTTTTTAGATCTTTCCCAGCTATTTTCACAAGTTTGTTCTTCTAAATGAACATAAGAATTACTAGGTCAAGGTTTCCCCAGTATTCCACTGAGATTTTGGCTGAGACAGCCTTAAATTATAGATTACTTTGGACAAAACTCTAATTTGAAAAGATACATGCACCCCTATGTTCATAGCAGCACTGTGCACGATAGCCAAGACATGGAAACAACCTAAATGTCCATTGACAGAGAAATAGATAAAGGAGGTGTGGTACATATATACAATGGAATATTACTTAGCCATAGAAAAACAATGAAATAATGCAATTTGCAGCAACATGGATGGACATAGATATTATCATACTAAGTGAAGTAAGTCAGAAAGAGAAAGACAAATACCATATGATATCACATATGTGGAATCTAAAATATGACACAAATGAACTTACCTATGAAACAAAAACAGACTCATGGACATAGAGAACAGACTTGTGGTTGCCAAGGGGGAGAGGGGGTGGGGGAGGGAGGGATTGGGAGTTTGGGATTAGCAGATGCAAACCATTATATATAGAATGGATAAACAAGGTCCTGCTGTTGAATATAGCACAGGGAACTATAGTTGATATCCTGTGGTGAACCTTAATGGAAAAGAAAATGATAAAGAATGTGTGTGCGTGTGTGTATATATATGTGTGTGTGTGTGTGTGTGTGTGTGTGTGTGTATATATACACACATATATATACACACACACATATATACATATATGTGTATAAAACTGAATCACTTTGCTGTATAACAAAGATTAACACAACATTGTAACTCAACTGTTCTTCAATAAAATAAATTTAAAAATTATAGATTACTTGGGTAACATTAATAGGATCAGGATCTGCTCTATGTTACCATATACTTTAGTCCTTGAGTCTTATATTGGCCAATAGGGTGTTGTATATAGGTGTGGGCATACACATCTAGGTGTGCATAAGATGTTGTCCCCCGCAGATGGCACAGAATTCAAAGTTAAGATAGTAAGAGATACTGTGTACCTTGGTTTATCCTTTGACAAGGATGTGAATACCTGCAGTGTGCATGGCCTGGCGTCAGACCCTGGGGAGCTACAGAGATGCTACAGAGATGGTGCCCTGCCCTCTGCAAAGAAAAGGGACCCGTGTGCTCCTGTGCAAGTAACCACTAGCCCCATTGGCCCTCCACCATCCTGGCTTCCAAGGCATAGGAATCTGGTCACACCTTAGCCATCGCATTCCATACACACCTTAGGGACCATTTTGAGGAAGGCTTTTCCTGGAGATTGTGTCCAAAAGAGTGTTTGCCAAGTGCCTTGTATCATTCCTACAGCAGGTGGCATGTCTGTTGCAGTTGGCTCTACTTTGTGAATGTGGGAAATCTGCTGTACAGCAATGCTTGGTGCTCTTGGTGCATCCTCTGATCAGCTGTATTTTAGGGAACACTGGACACCTTGCTCTCTACCAGGAACAGATCTCTGGAATGGGCCCGTCAGTTTCAGGGTTTGGGGATGGGGTGACTCGGGAGGACGCTCAGACCCTGCAGGGTGCATCTCAGTGACGGTTTTCCTGGTGTGGGACCGCTTTCAGGCGTGTGGGCTGCTCTGGGGAAGTGATGTGGATCCTTTAGCGTCTAGCGATGCTGTGGAGACACGGCCACTTGTGAGCCTCTCACTTCCCTAGAGGATGGGAAGGGTGTTTCCATTGGTCTCCATTCCTCCAGCCGCCTGTCCCCCAGTGTCTCCCGAAGGGGCGGAAAGAGAAATCCTGTGTCACGTGCCTGCTGAAGATTGCCCAATGACGCTGCATGGTTTGTGGGATAAAATGCAGGGTCCTGGGCGGTGGGGTACAGGACCCTCCCAGTTTGGGCTTTGCGGTGCCTGGCGGTGCCGTGACCCACATCCCGTAAGCAGCAGCCACGTCCTTTGCTCCCTCCTGGGTGTCCCCCTTCTGCTGGTGGCCCTCCCTCTGGTGTCCCCCTTCCTGGGCCCCCACCCCATCGAGCCTGTGAGGCTCAGGCTCACGTCCAGTGTCTGTGTGGCACTCGGCCTGGATGGCTCCTGGCAAATCCGGTCAGTGCTGTCGTTTGGAGTGAGGAGGAAGCAGAGGCTTGTGTGTGCCGGGGAGTGGGGGACGAGCTCTAGAGGGGTGGGGGGACTTGAGATGGGCTTCGAGGGGCAGCGGATTTCAACTTGGAAGGGGTAGGGCACCTGCTCATTGGCTTCGTCATGTCTTTGGAATGAAAGCTTCCCTTTTTCTTTCTGAGAGCAAATAACCTGATCTTATGACCATTTGTCTTGGTCACTTGGGCTCCTCAGTCAGTGAGCATCTTCACAAAGTCATGAGTGAGACGGCCAACAGGCACATGCAAAGATGCTCAACATCACTAATCATTAGAGAAATGCAGATCAAAACCACAGTGAGGTACCACCTGACACCAGTTGGAATGGCCATCATTAAAAAGTCTCCAAACAATAAATGCTGGAAAGGGTATGGAGAAAAGGGGGAATGTAAATTGGTGCAGCCACTATGGAGAACAGTATGGAGGTTCCTTAAAAACCTAAAAATAGAACTACCATATGACTCAGCAATCCCACTACTGGGCATATACCCTGAGAAAACCATGATTCAAAAAGACACATGCACCCCAATGTTCATTGCAGCACTATTTACAATAGCCAGGTCATGGAAGCAACCCAAATGCCCATCGACAGACGAATGGATAAAGAAGATGTGGTACATATATACAATGGAACATTACCCAGCCATAAGAAAGAATGAAATAATGCCATTTGCAGCAACATGGATGGACCTAGAGATTATCATTCCAAGTGAAGTAAGTCAGAGAAAGACAAATATCATATGATATCACTTATATGTGGTATCTAAAAAAAATGATATGAATGAACTTATTTACAAAACAATAACAGATAGACAGACATAGAAAAGAAACTAATGATTATCAAAGGGGAAAGGGTGGGGGAGGGATAAATTAGGAGTTTGGGATTAAAAGATACACACTACTTTATATAAAATAGATAAACAACAAGGATCTACTCTATAGTTCAGGAGACTATATTCAATATCTTGTAATAACCTGTTGTGGAAAAGACTCTGAAAAAGAATATATATATAAAACTGAATCACTGTGCTGTACACCTGAAAGTAACAACATTGTGAATCCACTATACTTCAAATAAAAAGAAAAACAAAGAGAGGGAAGTTACGAATGAGCGGGGAGTTGGGGGGAGAGCAGCAGGCGTCCTGGGGGTCGTCGGGGCCTCCTGCTCCTCCAGCCCCGGTGTCCTCCTCTCTCTTTGGCAGGCGTGTGCGCCGGTCCTGACACACCAGTCAGCTGGGGTGGGGGCGTCACGTCGTTTGAACACACTCGCGTTACATCGCTCTGCTGTAAACCGCGCTGGCGGGGCGTGCTTCTCGGGCTCTGACTGTCCTGTCCCCCCTTCCTCCCCACAGTGGCTGCCCCCTGGTGACAATGGCCGCGTGACTGCCCGCCATGGCCCACCGGAAGCGTCAGAACGCGGCGAGCAGCATGCTGGACCACAGGGCGAGGCCGGGCCTGGAGCCCGAGAGCGAGGATGCGGAGCTGCCCCTGGAGGAGTACGTGCCCAAGGGCCTGGAGCTGGCGGCCCTGCGGCCCGAGAGCCCTGCGCCTGCCGAGCAGGGCGGCCACGACCACAGCCCCGACGGGGACTCGAGCTCCGACTATGTGAACAACACCTCCGAGGAGGAGGACTATGACGAGGGCCTCCCCGAGGAAGAGGAGGGCATCACCTACTACATCCGCTACTGCCCCGAGGACGACAGCTACCTGCAGGGCACGGACTGCAACGGGGACGGCTACCTCGCCCACGACGCGCGCCACCTGGAGACGGACGAGTGCCAGGAGGCAGTGGAGGAGTGGACGGACCCGGCGGGCCCACAGCCGCACGGCCGCGGGGACCAGGGCAGCCCCGGCTACCGGGACGGCCACCTCCCCACCCCAGAGCTTGAGGCCTCTATGCTGGAGGCCCAGGACCAGGAAGAGGGCGTCCACTACTGTCCCGGCGAAGGGGCCTACCAGGACTACTACCCCGCTGAGGCCAACGGGAACGAGGGCAGCGCATCCCCCTACCGCCCGAGGCGCGGGGACGGGGACCTGGAGGACCAGGAGGAGGACATCGACCAGATCGTGGCCGAGATCAAGATGAGCTTGAGCACGAGCAGTATCACCAGTGCCGGCGAGGCCAGCCCCGAGCACGTGCCGCTGCGGGCGCCCGAGCCGGGGCCCGGGGACTCCTCGGAGGCCGGCCCGCCTGCCGAGGCCAGCCGCGGCCCCAGCAGACACGAGGGCAGGCCCAAGTCCCTGAACCTCCCTCCCGAGGCCAAGCACCCCGCAGACCCCCAGAGGAGCTTCAAGACCAAGGCCAGGACTCCCGAGGAGAGGCCAAAGTGGCCCCAAGAGCAGGTAGGACTCTGGCTGTCCCCAGGGAAGGGGATGGAGGGGCCCGGAGAGCAAAGGTGCTGCTGTAACCTGTAGATCAGAATGCGTGCCGAGCTCTCCATTCCCTCAGTTATGTGTGGATGGCCCAGCCACTCCTGTTCACCCATCAGGTGCTTTAGTAAATGTCAAGAAAATCTGGTGGAAGGCTGATTGGCAACCAGGGCTCCCAGGAGACACCCCAGCCCACCCAGAAGAGGTTGGGTCTTAGTCTGCTTGCCCTGGATCTGCTCACGTGGGGGTGGTCCCTGTGACGGTTGCCCCTCACCAGGGGGTTTCTTCAGGCTGGCTGGACATCGGCAAGGATGCGGGGCTGCTGGCGAGTGCAGGCAGCTGTGGTCGGTGGTTGGGGGCAGCCTAGCGTCGAGGGGCAGCGACCTGAGTACATTTCACTGGGGATGGTTGTATCGGGTGACACTTCTCTGAAAGCCCGGGGACCTTGGCATGATGGGCGATTAGCTGTAAATAACCGTTTTGCAAATAATTATTTGAAGGTTTGACAAAGTCTTGGAGAAGAGATGCATGCTGATGAGGCCAGTGGGTTTAAGCGTAACTGTATTTTCATTTAATTATAGCAAAATAAGTGTGTATTCTAATGAACACTTTTGACAAGCTGCCTTTCAAAAAACACGTGTATATAAAAAGATGTGAATATTAGACGCATGTAAAGGAACTTCTATTTGGCTAAAACTGTGGACAAATGAGAATGAACTGCTTTCATATTTTTTAAAGGCTTCATTAATATTATTTTTTTCCCAGAAGAATTCATGCATTTGAAAAGTATAGATAGTGAGAGCTCGTGTTTGGGCAACAAGTCCTATTGACTCACTGTAGGTTTCTGGAACTTCCCTTTGATGCCTTTTGTTTTTTTTTTTAAAGATCGTTAAGCATAAATTGACTTCACTTTCAGGATGTTCCTGTAATTTGAGGCCGTTCTCTGTGTGCTGGGGGCTTTGGGGAGTAAAGAAACTGCTGTGCGCTAGCGGATGTGGGGGGAGCCCCCCAACAATAGCGGCGGCTCTGGGGCTAAGGTCTGGGCTTTAGGGAATAGTACTGCCGTCCTTCTGCAGTCCTGGCAGGGCTGGACTCACCACCCAGCAGCGGCGATGGTCCCGCAGGTCGATGTGGACCACGCAAGGCAGGTGACATGCTGAGCCTCGCCAGGACAAATGATGCCCGGACAAAGTTCTAGTCAAGAGAAATGATCTCTAGGGCACATGGTGGGGAGTGGACGAGACCTGATGTTGGGCTTTACTTAAACCACGTGCCAGTTTGAGTGAAAATGCAGCCCTTTGGGTTGGAGGGCTGGGGGTGGATGAGTGGGTGGAGGTGGGGGCCCAGAGGAGGTCTGTTCTTCAGACGTGGCATTGCGTGGAAGGGCAGGTACCTTTTCTCCCCAGATAGAGTGTTGCCTTGAAACAAATGCTCTCATCCAAGACCCCAGAAAGGCTCATTTATGCTGGTTTATTATTGCCTAGCTTTTCTGGCTTTATTCACTCATTCATTCACAAGTTAATTCCATCAAGGGGAGAGGCTGGCAATTCCCAGCTCAGGGCAGACAAGGGCCCCCGAAGAAACTGGCCTCCTCTTGAGGGCTCTGCCCTGGCTGGGTCGTCACGTCTTGTAGACCTGAATGGCCCATCCAGATGAAGAACACTTTGGAATTTGATCAAGTAGACCCGCTGGTGATAGGAACCCTCCTGAAAGCAAGATATGTGTGTGTGTCTGTGTGTGTCTGTGTGTAAAGAAGGAAGTTCCCTGGGAAGTTTGGCAATTCCTTGCTTCAGACCACAGCCTGCCTTTCTAAAAGGAACCCCCTTCTACCCTGGGAATATTCAGGCCGTGTGGCCCCCAACAGGTGCACAGGGTGCTCCTGAGTCCCACGCCAGCTCCCCCAGTACTGTGCACACAGTGAAGGCTGTGGTGGAAATCCCCTGAGGGAGAAATGGGCAGCGTCAGCCACCTCGGTGCTTAGACTGTTGGTTTGTAAAGCATGGTCCACGGCCCCGCAGCACCGGCGGCCCAGGACTGCCAGTGCCAAGGCTGCGTTTTGTTTTGTTTTTTTAATTAATTTTTATTGGAGTATAGTTGATTTACAATGTTGTGTTAGTTTCTGCTGTACAGCAAAGTCAATCAGTTATACGTATACATATATCCACTCTTTTTTAGATTATTTTCCCATATAGGTCATTACAGAGTATTGAGTAGAGTTCCCTGTGCTATACAGTAGGTCCTTATTAACTAAGGCTGCATTTTAGCAAGATGCCACATGCAGTTTGAGAAGCAACTCTTGGAGGACTCCTGTTGGAGGAGAAGTACATAGATAGCATCCTTCCTTTCTTCCCCTCATTTCAGAGCTCGAAAAGTTATGTCGTGGGTGCTTCTAAGAGTGCTGAATAGCACTTCACTCAGTCGCTGTATGGGCAACAATATTACAATAGAATTAGAAATGGGACTGTGGTTCCCACCTTCTCAGACTCTGGCACTGAGCATACACAATGTCTGTAGCTGCCATCGTGGTCCCACGTGTGATTCTGCCATCCCGCTTTTAAAATCTGACATGTTGTAAATGTCGCTCCGTGTTGTCATATCATTTTCATGATCCTTTTTTGCCAGCCTTTGAAGTTCAGGCAATGGGCCATCTAATTGATTTGTCCGTACATACCCTGCCATGGAGCGTGCAGGTTGCGGATGGCATTTTCTTTTATATACGAGACTATACAGACCTCTTTGTATGAGGGAGGCAGGTTTTCCTCCTTTGGGTTTATCACTTGAGGATAAATTCCCAGGCTATGCATGAATGCTGACCATCTCCCCATGATCCTCTTGTCTGATACTTTTTTTTTCCTTCTATGAATGTTTGGTGCCTTTTATCTTTTGGGGTCTCGATGCTTTTCCATTTCCTAGCAGCACTTTATGCATGCACCACAGATGTTATTTTTTGCTGCAGATGTTTTTCTTTAGCCTCTTTTCTTTTGAAAAGGCTCCAGTTTGCAGTTAGAGCTGCCCCCATGCAGCTCTGAGGAGACTGAGGGGTCTGCACAGGGGCACGCAGGTCTGGAGAACCTGAAGGAGGTGGACTTGGCATTGCAGGAAGCTAAGGTGTGATCGTGGGGAACAGAGGAGACCCGCGTGTGAGTGTTTTTACAGCAAAAAAGTTTTTTCAAATCAGTGCAAGTTTATTGAGGACATTTTGGAAAATAGAGGCAAAAAATATTTTGCCATGTGACACTGTAGAATTCCAGCATTGAGTTTCATTTTCATTTTGTAGTAACCTACATGGGGAAAGAATCTGAAAAGGAATATATCTATAACTCAAGTGACTTTGCTGTACACCTGAAATAACACAACATGATAAATCAACTATACTTCAATAAAAAATAAATTAATTTAAAAACAAAACAAAAAGTTTTCAAATCAAAGAGACAAATTGCCTCTCAGGATTTCCCCGAAGCATCCGCGTAGAGGTGTTCTGTAAACAAGGTGTGCCTGTTCCTTATTATTCATGGATTCCGTATTTGTGAATTTGCCTTCTCACTAGAGTTTATCTGTAACCTTAAAAATCTATACCCATGGCACTTATGCAGTCCTTTTCGGACATGCACAGACAGGCAAAAAAATTGAGTCATTCAGCACGCCCGTTCCCAGCTAAGTTTGAACAAGGAGACGCCCTGCCTTCTTTCAGCTCGTACTATGAAAAAGCGTCCTTTTTGTGGTCCTTTTAGTGCCATGTCTTTTGCATTTGTGTGCTTGTGGCTGGTGACAGAATGACCCCCAAGTGCAGTGCTGAAGTGCTGTCTAGTGTTCCTAAGCGCAAGAAGGCTGAGACGTGCCTTTTGGAGAAAAACACATGTTGTTAGGTGTTTCATTCAGGCGTGAATGACAGAGCTGTTGGCCGTGAGTTCAGTGTTAACAAATAACAACATGGTACATTCAGAAAAAGGAAGAAGAATTTGCCGATCTGTACCTGGGGCTGCTCTACAGAGTGCTGGAGTAACATCTGTAGTGTGTGAGGGAGTGATGGGAAAGTGGCTAACTGTGGATTTGTGAGATGACCACCCATTAAGAAACATCTTGTTATAAGGCTGAAAACCCTAAGCCTAACCCTAGCCAATGAAATTGACAGTCTTGTTATCCCGGGTCAGGAAAATGTGAAACTCTTCTCAGCCAGTGTTTTATTATATATACTGGATATAATTAATTATTTGTGAGTAATACATGGTAAATAAGGTGTCTTTAAATAGAAACATACATAGAACAAGGTCATGTATGGATCGGTTGATGAAATGTGGGGACCAGAGGCTCAGGGGAACCTCATCCTGTATTTCCCCTGGGAACGGTGGTCCAGGATCCCCTCATTAGGGGTTCACGGCAACTTTATCGAACATAACAGCCACGAACAAGGAGAGCTGACTGTATCGGGTTGGCGAATGACTTTGAGAAACTCTGCTGCAAAGCCTTCCCCTTCCTAGAGATCCCCTCCGTGCTCGCATGGGTGCCGCCTTCATCCCAGACTCCCAGCGACGAAGACACCCCAGCCCTGCTCTGCCCGCCTCTCCTGAACACTCTGGAGCCTCAAGCCCTTTTCTCTCCCTGCAGGAATACACCAGCCGAAGATGCACATCCTCGGGGCAGAGGGCCAGACCATGTGACATCCCAAGACCTGTCCCCGTATGGCTCAGTCCCAGGATGGTCACCATCAACCCACAGTGGTGGGAAAGCTGTCACCTCTGTCACCTGTGGGACCCGTGGCTTCTGAGGATTTAATGTTTCTTGTTTTGCCATTTGTGGAAAATCCCTGGGTGACGGTGGAGGTGACGCCGGTGTGGGTAGTGACTGCCAGCACCGTGCTAGGGCTTTGTGTGTGTGATCTCAGTGAATCTTAGAGCAACCGGAAGAGGTAGGGACTAGGGTTATTCCCATTTTACAGATGAGGCCTTTGAGACCTGTGTGGGGTCAGTACTGTATCCATGGTTACACAGTGTGAGGGCTGAACAGTTTGTTAGGGCAAGGCTCGCGCCTGTGACCCTGGGCAGCTCTAGAAGAGGTGATGCCGAGCTCAGCGAGGGGGTGAGTGTGGGTGAGTTTCCTCTGCCCTGTCGTCTGTTTACTTGTTATCATGAGACCTGACGGGCTCTGTTGTTCTCGGCGAGTGTGTCCTGGCACCAGCAAGGTGACCGGCAGACACCAGACCTCCAGCCTGTAAAACTGTCGTGACGTCCTGACTTCATGAGGGCTCAGGCCATAGATCAAATCAATCAAGTAGAGATTATTCATGGGGCATTATTCTTAATTTTATTGAGCTTTGGTGACATGAAATATTGATTTTCTTTTTTTACATACAGCAATTAAAGGATGCATGAGTTGGGTCCAGCCAGATGCATATTGAATATCCAGATAGAATGGCCGTTTCTGCACCTGCCAGGGTGGTCCTCTGCCCTTTGGCAGCGAGGCCGGGAGTGTGGAGGGAGGACCCCACCCGGGCTGGTGTCACAGCTTAGGGGGACCGGGCGAGTCCTCAGTGCACCTCCTGTGAAGAGGGGTGCCCCCCGTGCTCCTGGGGGCACGGTAAGAACATGTTTGTCCAGCACCAAAGATCGTGGTTCCGTGGGTCTTTGGGGTGCCTGGGGTGACAGGCTCTTGTGGTCCCTACTGTGCGTCTATGTTTGGCAAGGACTCGCTTGTGACAGCTGTTGTGAGATCAGGTCCTCCAGAAACACCTGCTCTGTGCCCGAACTTCTTTCAGAGACTCTCCATCCTCTGGGCCTTGTAGATTCCTAGGACTGCAGCCTTCCCTGGCCCTCCGTACCCCTGTGGGCTGGGTACACATCAGGGCTTCAGTGATCATGGAGTTGGAGGCTTCAGATTTATGTGACCACCATGTGGAGCGGCTCCGCACGTCGGGAGGGCAAACCAAAGGCGTGTTTTGATTCTTTGGGGTTTTCATGATTTCTGTTTATTATCGGCCCAGTCAGTGCTTTCTAGAAAGAGCCCTCTGACAATAGAAAAAAGAAAGATCAATACATTGTAGTCAATACAGCAGTTAGAGGGAGGTGTGATCCAGGGCCCCAAGGCCACATCACACGCACGAGTGTTCAGCGTTGCTCCCTGTGCGGACGCCTTTGCTGTGATTGGCGTTCAGTCAAGACTTGCTTCATGCAGGACCTTTGGAGATGGTGGCAGGAATGCAGGCACCAAATAGGGAGGGGGAATATTAGGGGCAGGGGCAACCTCGGTCTGCCCTGTGTGGGGGGTGGCACCATGATGCTCCCTCTGGGCTCACACGTGCCTTGTTCAGTGGCGTATGAAGCAGGTATGAGCACCTGCTTTTTGTAGAGGACCCCCTGGTCCTGAGAGGCCGAGAGAAGAGCATCCCAGGGTCGCTGGTGCCCAGGTGATAGCAGGTGTGCAAGGGACCCTGGTGCTTGCAACAGTGCCCAGGTGGGAGCAGTCTGCCCAGACCTGGCCCCCAGGTCGGACCAAGCTGGAGAAAGAGCCCTCGGGCAGGTGCTGAGGACAGGGCTTGGGGGAGGGAGAGGGGAGGGGTGTCCAGGGGCATGGCGGGACAGGGGAAGGTCCTCAACACCCCCGAGGCCTCCGTGGAGCGCAGCTGGCCTCTTCCTTCCTGCAGCCCTGCTCCAGTTCTGCAGCCGTCCCCACTCCTCTGCCTGCCCGCCCGGGCATCAGTCCTGGACGTCCCTTTGCTCATGGGGAGGGTGCATGGAAGGGTCCCCGGGCTCCTGTGCCCCTCCCCAGCCTCCTCCCCGCGCAGCGCGCCTGCTGTCACTAATTCCTGGGACCGCCCTGGAAAACGAAATCCAGGCCTCGGCATCCTAAGCCCCTCGCTCGATCTGCCCGAGCTCCCAAACTTGATTTCTTGGAGCCCATTTGCCGAGTCAGCGCAATGCCCTGATTTGATTTTTATGAAGCCTCTTGAGGACCTGTGACTAGAGGTGGCTGTTATTTTCATGGAGCAGTTCGTCTGGCAGGAATCTGGGATGGCGTCAGGGCTTTTAAAGTCTAGTTAAAGCAGGGCTTCTAAAACACTGTCTTTATTGTTTGGGAAAATCGTGTAAAGCCCCTCCCCTAACAGTAATCTAGAAAGTTCCTTCCCTGCCCCCCTCCTCCACCCTCGAGAGAGTTGGGGCTAGTGGTTAAGAGCACAGATGGCAGAGCCAGGAAGCCTGGACCTCACTCCGCTGCACCAGCTCCTGGCTCTGGAACGTTCTGGACATGCCGCCTGGGGCTGTGGGTGCAGAGCTGATTGGATCAGTATCTGGCGATGGATGGTGAGGGGTGTGGAGCGCTTGCCGTGAGGAGGAGGATGCGGGTCTTACATCCGTGGGAATCTCAGGAGGTGGGGGATGCAGTCAGGTGAGGCTCTGCACGCAGCTGGGACCATGCTGGGCCGGGCAGGGAGCAAGATGATGTCCCTGTCTTCTAGGGTGACATTGAGGGAGGGACGAAGCCAGCAGTGTGAGGCAGGATGAGAGGAGGCATGGGACTGGCCAGGGACACCATGGGATGGGTGGGGCCTGATGGGCGGGAGTGACAGGTGGGGTGGGAGCAGCTCCCTAGGTGCCCTCAGGCTCCCCCCTCTCTGCAGGCCCTCTTCAGGTGCCCCCTCTCCCCGCAGGGATTTCTTGGGGGGCGGTTCTCACATCCTCCTGGTGGCATCCTCAGCCCCTTTCTGCTCTGGATTCCCTGATCTCGGGGGCCGGAGTGGCAGCCACACATCTCCAAGGGTGCCCTGATTTTCTCACACTCGATTTTGAATTGAAAATTAACTGAGAACCCCGCTTTCCAGGCAGATGAGCGGGGCTCCAGATCACCGGTCTCTCACTAATTCCAAACGCCGTCCCTCCTTTACCTGGGGTTTCTGAACATAATTCCCACTCCCCACCTCCTGGGCTGGCTGGCGTCTGCGAGCCCTCCCACGCAGTCTGTGCAAACTGCACTTACGATGTGCCAGGCCCTGGGGGTGCAGAGATGAAAGTGACTTAAGCCTGCATCGAGAAGCTCGTTCTAGAGGGAGACAGACACGCAGAGACTCCCCATCCATCCGGGTGGGGCTGGGTGATCAGCAGAGACCCCGCTGCCCAGCCCGTGAGTCCCTTGCAGGCTTCCTGGGGACGGGCTGCCGCATGGGTGATAAGCAGAGAGGTCCCGGGACTTTGAGGGGGCCTTTGGGAAGTCAGCTGACCAGGCGGGCTGAACGTGGAGGTCACGGGCGTCCTTAGCATGCAGTGGGGTTGGGGATTGTGACGGGGGCCAGAGCCCTGAAGGAGGACCGGTGGAAGGTGAAGGACTGGACTGAGGATGCTGATGAGAGAGGGACAGAGCAGGGCCATCAGGGGGATGGGGAACTGGGAGGGCCCTGAGCATCTCTGGTGGATGGCCAGGGCAGAGGCTCCCGTGTGGGAGCACAGGGGATGGGTGGGGAGCGTCTATAAGGGCAGGCAGGGAGGGATCTGAGGAGGTGCCAGCAGGGAGAGGGTGCCCACCACGTGTGGAGCTGGGATTGCGTTGCTTTGACTCGAATTGCACTGCTTTGCCAGTGGTGTGTGTCCAGGGCAGGTTTCGGGGAAGGAGAGAGGCGGGTGGGGGACTGAGGCAGGGCGCTGCCCCACCTGCATCTCCCATCCTCGGGCCCCTGCATCACCGCCACCGTCCCCAACATGTGCCAGGGGCTCAAGACATATCCCACAAGATCAGTCAGTCACATGACATTCCCCAGGAAGTGCAGGGCTCCATGGGAGAATATATAGTAACAACTTCTGTTCAGGGAGAAAGACCACATTGCTGAGCACGAGATTCGGGGATAGAACAGCCTGGCGATGGCAGTCACGGGGTTTGCGCCCCAAAGCACTCAGATAGCGGTCAATGCTAATCAGTTACTAAAAAAGACACGGCACTGTGGTAATAGGAGGCTAACCAAGAATAGCTCCCAACCCTACATCAGATAATACCATGGACAGCTCAGGAAAACTAAGCACAGCTCAGAAAGGCTGAGAAGGGGGTGTGGCACAGGATGGCACCCCAGGGCCTAGTGTGGACTCCAGACCCTGCCAAGACCACAGTCAGCCTTCACGGAAGAGAAGCTGGTCTCTCCACCTGAGACCAAGCCAAGGCCCAGACTACTGGAGCTGAAGGATGCTTGGATCTGGGCTTGCAGAATCTCATTGCCTGGCTGCTCAAGTTGGTTTCAACAGCCAGCAAACGGTCCTCTTAAGAGCTGGCAGTGTGCTGTCCTTGGTGCTGATGCACTGCCAGGTCTGCCCCACGGTTGGCCACCCTGCCCCGCTCTGGGTGCAGTCAGGCCAGCAGGTCAGCGAGCCTGCGCTAGACTTTGGCGGAGGGGTTACTTCTCAGGACAGTGCTCAGGGCACCATGTCAGGTAGGAGGGAGGTTGTTGTTCGGGGCGTTGCCTGTTTGCCCTCCTTAGTCAATCCTCCTCTTCGTTGGCCCGAACACTTGCAAACGGCCTCTGATTCTGCCTCTGGGACCTATCGGCCCACTCTGACTTCTGGTGCAGCCCTATCCCTCCCCTCACCCTTCCCACTTAGACTTTGGATCTCACACTTCCCCTCAAAGCAGCCCTCAGTGCTGGCTGGGAGACCTCTGTTCCTGACCTTCACTTCCAGAGCTTCTGGGTCTCTGGCCGTGGAGGGGTATGCACTGACACAGACTCACCCACCCAAGTGTCTTCCTCAGAAGGGCTCAGACCCAGACCACCCCACACCCAAACCAGGTCTCTGGGTACTTCTGAGTTCCTCTGGCTACTTCTGCTGCTGCTTTCTTCTCTAGTCATTGAAAATAGATGCTCTTCCTTGCTGTCATCTATTCCCTTCTACATTCATTCATTCGTTTATTCATTCACGGGGACCCAAGTATATAAAAGATAGCACGCTGGTCACTTTTAGAAATATGAATGTTAATTTCAAGAAAGGAGGGATAGTCTAGCCATTCACCAGTCCTCAAAACCCGCTCCAGACACAAGAGTAGTGGCGGGTCACGGTGCTTCTTGCTGCATTGGATTTGCAAATCACGGGAGATGTCATGAAGTGGAATTGCTGCCCGAGGTTTTTCTTGCCTAATATCTTATTAATATTTAATCTCCAACCCTCTTTTAAATGCCAAGAAAAATGAAATCGGATGAATTAAGCCAAAGGTTTCCAAGTCACTTAAAATATGGGCCGTTTGGCCCATATTCAGAGATCATGGCCTGGTAATTTTTACAGTATTTGTGGGAAGATTGATTTCTCTTCTGCACCACAGTTATAATGATCAAGTTCCAAAAAAAGACTTTTACATACAAAGCAAAATTGTTCAGCCCTAAAAAAAAAAGGAAATTCTGACACCTGCTACAACGGGGATGAACCTTGAGGCCACTATGCTGAGTGAAATTAGCCAGTCACAAAAAGACAAATCCTCTATGATTCCACCCAGTGAGTTACCTAGATTAATTAAATCCATAGAGACAGAAGTGGACTGATGGTTGCCAGGATAGAGGTGGGGGGAATGGGGGTTAGGGTTTAAAGGGGACAGAGCTTCCGTTAGGGATAATGAAAAGTTCTGTGGCCGGATGGTGGTGATGATTGTACATCAGTGTGAATGAACTTAATGCCACTTAATTGTCCACTTAAAATTGGCTAAAACGATACATTTTATTTTATGTATATTTGCCACAATAAAAAAAAGAAAGAAAGAAAAGGCTCTTGTCTCATTAACTGGCCTGAGCCAATTTGAATCATCTAAAACTAAGTTGAGCCAGTCTGAGCCCATGAAGGGGCAGAGGAGTGGTGGACACCAGATTATTAATCCTGCTGGACTTTCACATAGGTCATGCAGACCACTGGGTTATGTAAAATGGTTGAGCTCATACCATGTTAGTATCATTAAAAGAAGAATATGTTGTCAAATGTACCATGAAAATACTCTCTTTCCTCATCCTCAACTTTAAGGAAACCAAGATGTTCTATTTTGCATATTCATGACAGTTGAGCAGGTAGATTTAATAGAAGCTTACTGGATGCTTGGGATCTCCTTTACACATTAGCTGGTTAAACTTGTTTTTCAAATTAGGAGAGTCATAGGACTTAGTGTTGGCAGCCATAGGCAGTTCCATTGAGTTGTTTATTATTCAGGACTAATAGGATTGATTGGAATGGAGAACTCCTTCCCGAATCGTGAGAACAGAGAGCTGGTCTTGGCAGTTCCCTGCTGGGAAGGGCAGTCTCTATAGACAAGTGGGAGTTAAATATGGGAAGTGCCTTGGAGCTGGAATTCGAACATTGACTTAGCATGGTCATCTGGTTTCTTCTGACCTGGGTGCCTTAGTGTCATCCATTTATCTGATGCCATGCTCGCTCTCACAGAACGTGTGTGGGGTGCGCTCTAGGCTGAGGGTGGGGAGCAGCTGGGGGAACAGGGAGGGTCTCGGGGCTCCCGGGAGCCCCCGGCCTGAGCCTGCCATAAGGCCAAGAGATTGCTCTTCACTTTGGAGGGTCGCTGTCGTTAAACTGCTCACACAGGGCTTCTCACCTTGCAGTTAGCGGGGGCCGGGGTGTTTGTAGCAAGCTGGTGGAACCCGTGGGAAAAGCAGCCTGCTGGCCCCCAGATACGGATGCAGAAGGGGTCATGGAGCTTTTCTCCTTTGAGAGTTGAGCTAAATCAAACATGACACCTCCCGTTTCTGTAGCTCTGCCTGCAGTGATGGGGCTCCCTCCTTCCCCACGAGGGAATACGACTGTGACATCCCGGGTGCGAGGCTGGTGCGAGGCTGGTGCCCGGGAGAGAGGAGTGTCTGAGGTCCTGCTGCTGCTGTCTGGGTGGCCTGCCTCCTTCCCCCGACCCACCCTCCTCCCCTTGCCCTTTGTGTCCCTCAGGAGGGCTGGTCCTGCATAAGCTGGTTGTGACCTTCGTGCAGGGGTCTAGTGCTGAGCTGAAGGGGGTATCAGAGGCAGAGGCAGTGTGTTTTAGATCTTTCGAGGGCCCTGCTTACTCTTTCTTTCCCTGTTACTTTAAAATTGTAGCTATAGACACAGAGCATGAAATTTACCATTTTGACCATTTTAGAGTGTACAATTCAATGGCATTTAGCACAGTGATGTACAACCACCACTATTTAGTTCCAGAACATTTTCATCACCCCAAAAGGAGACCCCATACTTATTTGGCAGTATCAGTCCCCAATCTCCCCTCCTTCTAGCCCCCAGTAATGACAAATCGACTTCCTTCCTGTGCAAGCAGACCCCCTGAGATACTGTGGTTTGGTTCCAGACCACTGCAATAAAGTGAATGTTTCAATAAAGCAAATCACAAATTTTTTGATGTCTCAGTGCATCTAAAAGTTATGTTTACGCTATACTGTAGTCGATCAGGTGTGTAATAACATCTGAAAAAACAATGTACACACCTTAATTTAAGAGTACTTTATTGCTAAAAAATACTAAGCATCATCTGAGCCTTCAGGGAGTCATAATCTGTTTTGCTGGTGGAGGGTCTTTCCTCGATGCTGATGGCTGCTGGCTGATGAGGCTGGTGGTGCCTGAAGGCTGGCTGGCTGTGGCAATTTCTTAAAATCAGATGACGGTGAAATTTACCCCATGGATGGACTCTTCCTTTCACAAATGATTTCTCTGTCTCATGCAGTGCTGTCTGATAGCATTTTACCCACAGTAGAATTTCTTTCAAAACTGGAGTCAGTCCATCCAATTTTGAAATTCTCCTGCTGCTTTATCAACTAAGTTTATGTAATATTCTAAATTCTTTGTTGTCATTTCAACAGTCTTCACAACATCTTCACCAGGATTAGATTCCTTCTCAAGAAACCACTTTCTTTGCTCATCCATAAGAAGCAACTCCTCATCCATTCAAGTTTTATCATGAGAGTGCAGCAACTCAGCCCCATCTTCAGGCTCCACTTCTAATTCTAGTTCTCTTACTCTTTCCACCACATCTGCAGTTACTTCCTCCACTGAAGTCTGAATCCCTCAAAGTCATCCGTGAGAGCTGGAATCAGCTTCTTCTAAATTCCTGTTAATGTTGATATTCTGACCTCTTTCCAAGAATCACAAATGTTCTTAGTGCCATCTAGAAAGGTGAATCCTTTCCAAAATGTTTCAATTTACTTTGCCCAGATCCATCAGAGGAATCACTGTCTATGGCAGCTGTAGCCTTCCAAAATGTAAATATTTCTTAAATAATAAGATTTGAAAATTGAAATTCCTTCTTGATCCAAGGGCCGCAGCATGGATATTGTCTTAGCAGGCATGAAAACAACATGAATCTCTTATATCTCCATCAGAGCTCTCGGGTGACCAGGTGCATTGTCAGCGAGCAGTAATATTTTGAAAGAAGTCTTTTTTCTTCTGAGCAGTAGGGTCTCAACAGTAGGCTTAAAATATCCAGTAAACCATGTTGTAAATAGATGTGCTGTCATCCAAGCTTTGTTGTTCCATTTATAGAGCACAGGCAGAGTAGATTTAGCATAATTCTTAAGGGCCCTAGGAATTTTGGAATGGTAAGTGAGCATTGACTTCAACTTAAAGTCACCAGCTGTGTTAGCCCCAAACAAGAGAGTCAGCCTGTCCTTTGAAGCTTTGAAGCCAGGCACTGACTTTTCCTCTCTAGCTATGAAAGCCCTAGATGGCATTTTTCCAATAGAAGGCTGTTTCATCTACATTGAAAAGTTGTAGTGTAGAGTAGCCACCTTCATTAATGATCTTAGCTACTAGATCTTCTGGATAACTTGCTGCAGCTTCTACATCAGCACTTGCTGCTTCAGCTTGCACTTTTATGTCACGGAGGTGGCTTCTTTCCTTAAACCTCATGAACCAACCCCTGCTAGCTTCAGATTTTTCTTCTGCAGCTTCCTCACCTCTCTCAGCCTTCATAGAATTGAAGAGAGTTAGGGCCTTGCTCTGGATTAGGCTTTGGTTTAAGGGAATGTTGTGGCTGGGTTTGATCTTCTATCCAGATCACTACAACTTTCCCCATATCAGCAGTAAGGCTGCTTCACTTTCTCATCATTCATGTGTTCACTGGAGTAGCACTTTTAATTTCCTTCAAGAACTTTTCCTTTGCGTTCACAATTAGGCTGCTCTTTAGTGCAAGAGGTCTAGCTTTCGGCCTGTCTTGGCTTTCCATATGCCTTCACTAAGCCTAATCATTAGTTTTTGACTTAAAGTGAGAGACATGAAACTCTTCCTTTCACTTGAACACTTGGAGGCCACTGTATGGTATTAATTGGCCTAATTTCAGTATTGTTGTGGCTCAGGGAATAGAGAGGCCCAAGAAGAGGGAGAGAGAGGTCAGTGGAGGAGTCAGAGCCCACACATTTATCAGTTAAGTTCATTGTCTAATATGATTGTGGTCGGTGGTGCCCCAGACAATTACAATAGTAACATCAAAGATCACTGATCACCATAACAAACATAATAATCATGAAAAAGTTTGAAATATTGCGTGACTTACCAACACGTGACACAGAGACACAAAGTAAGCAAATGTTGTTGGAAAAATGGCACCAGTAGATGAACTCAACACAGGGTTGCCACAAACCTTCAATTTGTGAATAACACAATATCTGCAAAACACAGCAAAGTTAAATGCAATAAAACAAGGTCTCTCTGTATAGATTTGCCTGTTTGTAGACATTTCATCTAAATGTAATCATATAATATGTGGCCCTTTGTGTCTGGCTTCTTTCACTTAACATGATGTTTTCAGGGTTCACCTGTGTTGTAGCGTGTTTCACGACCTCATTCCTTTTCATGGCTGAATGATGTTCCATTGAATGGATATACCACATTTTGTTTATCCATTCATCAGTTGACAGACATTGGGTTGTTTCCACCTTTTGACTATTGTGAATCATGCTGCCATGACCATCCCTGTACGTTTTTGTGTAGACACCTGCTTTCAGCTCCTTTGGGTCTACACCTCAGAGTGGAATTGCTGGGTCACATGGGCATTTAATGTTTAACTTTGTGAGGTATCACAGACTGCTTTTCACAGCAGCTAGACATTTTACATTCCCACCAAAAATGCATCAGGATTCTAGTTATGCTCAAATTAAAAAAAAGAACAGCCTGAACGAAGCCTTGATGGCATGGCATCTGGACGCACCATTGTTCAAGGGTGGCTTTAGTTGACCTGTGTGTTTGTTAATACCCTGGCTGGCCCCACAGAGTCTGAGGCAGCAGGACCAATGAGTTATGCCTTGGTGCTGGTCGGGAAGATGTCCTGGGCCTAGACCTTTGTTATGTGCATCTTCCCGTCCTGAATGCGGGTGCCCAGGGTGGTGCAGGACACAGAGCAGATGCCTGCTCGACTGGCCATGTGGACGCAGACTCTGGGCAGTGCTTGACGAAGGATGGAAACGTAGATGCCAATGAAAAATCTGGTTCTGCTCAAAAATGCTAGTCACCCGGGTACCACCTGCCCTTCCTGGGGCCCTGTGAAAAAAGAGTGAATGATGGAGTGGAGAAGTGATGGGGCCCCGGGGGCAGTGGCGGAGGAAGTTTTAGCGGACGAGTCTCAGAGAACAAGGCCAGGCCCCGAGTGGCTTCCCCAGTGCCTCTTGTCATGATTCTCGTAAGCCAGAGATGGGCTTCAAAAAGATGCGATCATCCCCAGAGGGATAACTATGATAAGAATAAAGACTTTATCCAAGCTCTCCTCCTCCTGCAGATAAATATCACAGAGTGACCTGAATCGTAAGAGGAATGGGAGAAAAAGAACAAAATTGTCATTTTTCGGAGCCACCTATTTGTCAGGGGAAGGATTGGAGGGCCTTTGAGAGAAGACCTGGAGGGCGCTGATGAGACCGTCAGTGGCCCCGTGGGTTATGCTCTCAGCTTGGCCCCACGGGAGCATCCTCAGTGTTGCTGCCCCAGCTGCCCCTCCTGAGCTGGAATGTCCAATGAGTCGGGCTGACCGATGCCTTTGAAAACAGAGCAAGAAACAACTCCTGGAGAAGACTCCTGCAGCACTTGGGGTTTCTCTGACTCGGAGTTGTGTCTGGGGGCAGATAGGACAGTCCAGCGGCTTCCTTGGCTTTGCGTTCATGCTGTCTGTCCCTCACTGAGCTCCCCTCCATGTCACTCACATGCTTGTCATTCAGGACAGCGCTCGGAAACATGCAGCTTTTGTTCCAGATGGTGTGAGCGGGCGTGCGCTTGTTTGCTGTTATTCCATCTGCAGCCATGTGGGGTATATTGCCAGATTTTCAGTTTAATCCAGCAGACACAATCAGAATTGACACATTAAAAAATCCTAGCTTTAGTTTCCCTGACTAGAGCCAAGATATTTATTTGAACAATTTATTCAAATTAGTGTATTTTTCTTACAAGCAAGTCATCTCTGCCCTGAACAGCTGTCCCTGGTTCTGGCATCTTGTGACCAGCCTGTGCCATCACATCGTGCTCTGGTCTCCAGGCTCCATGGAGTGGGGTTCGGGGGGTCCCCACTGCATTAGCATATTTCAGGTCACATGTTTCACTCACCCCTCCCCCCCAGCAATGGCTCATGGGGGTTCCAGTGGGTGGCACTGAGAACGCCCCACTACAGGTACTTGATGAGGTATGTGGCCCTCCCCTCCCTGTTGGCATCTTATTTTGAGGTGTGCCTGGCTGCTGTACCGTGGGGAGGGCACAAAAGGATTTAAACAGCATCTCCCTCTAAGATCCATATGGGCCTCTAACCATGTTCATTTCAGATCCTGTGTCCCCTGCTGCCAAGCCCCCCACCCTGGCCCCTGAGATGAAAATTTGAGCACCAGATGGGCTCTCCCAAGGAGAAGCAGCACAAGCCGTCCTCCTGCCTCTCTGGAAACAACCCCGGCTGTTTATTATGAGATGCAGTTGTCATGGTGATGAGTGGTCGGAGGGAGTTAGAGAAAATGTTGGCCTGGGGTCGAGCCTGTAGAAGCTTTGGGGAGAAGCTGCCCTTGTACGTGGACCTGAGACCTTGTGTTGCCTGTGGTCACCACGTGCTGTGGTCCCACACTGAGTTGTCTGGGGGATGGTGTAGGGCACTGACTTCCAGCCTGGGTTCCCCTGGCCAAGCCCAAACTGCGTCCCCCAGAAGGGATACCTCTTCCATTTGCCAGAGACACCCAATAGAAGGCCAGCAGCGGTCCTGGTGTTGCCGTTTCCCACTATGTATTCGGCACCATGATGACAGTCTGTTGCCCCATATGACGGCCCTCTTTCTGCCAGAAAAATTAGGTTCTAGCTCAACCTGTAACATTTGTAGAAGGAGTGTTATCTTAGTCCTTTTGGGTTGTTAAAACAGAATACCATAAACTGGGGGACTTAGAAACAACAGACATTTACTTCTTAGTTCTGGAGGCTGGAAGTCCAAGATCAAGGTGCTGGCAGATTTGGTGTCTGGTGAGAACCCACTTCCCTAAACAGCCATCTTCTTTTACATCCTCACGTGGCAGGAGGGGTGAGGGAGCTCTCTGGGATCCCCTTTATAAGGGCACTAATCCCATTCATGAGGACCCCACCCTCATGAGCTCATCTAATCCTAATGACCTCCTAACAGCCCACCTCCTAATACCATTGCCCTGGGGGTTAGGTTTCAACATATGAATTTTGGCGGCGGGGGCGGGGGGGGGGGACACAAATATTCAGTGTGTACTAGGTGTGGTTGACCACGTTTTCATTTTTCAGTTGATTGGTTGGTTTCTTTGGGGTTTTTGGAGTTTCCTGGTGCCTGTTCGGCTCCTTGTAAGGCAGTGCAGGCCTTCAGGAAATGAAGTTTGTGAACTCAGCCTAGGGACGGTCACCAGGTTAGAAATTTCGCAAACAAGAAGGTAAAATACTGATGTGCTCTAAGTGGACCTTGAAATTGGGAGGTGTACAGGACAGCAGAGGGTTGTCTGGGGCATTCCCACATTAGAGCCTTACTTAAGGCAGACGGGAGCACCCTTTGAGGTGAGAGACCCCTTTGGACATTACAGGAGGTTTTTCCTGGTGTGTCTTGTCCACAGCCGGAGGTGCAGAGCCAGTAGGGCTGTGGCAGGATTAGGAGTTCGGGAAGAAGCCTGGCTCCCGTGGGACCCTGGCAGGAGTGACTCCTTCAGGCTCAGCCCTGCAGGAAGGGGCGCTGTCTGCTCAGCTTGGGCAGCATGGATCCATGGTGGGCAGATTAGACCTGAAAGGAGAAGGATGGGGCCAGACCTGAAAGGAGGGCTGTGATGGGTGGAGCAGGGGGCCCCAGAGCCCCACCTCGGGACAGACCAGAACAGCGGGGCCAGGTCAGGGCCCACCGGCGCCGTCTGGGGGCTCACGGGGCTTTGGGGTAGGGGCAGTCCTTTGGGCTTCCAGCAAGGAAGAGGGGACCAAGCAGACATCTGACCCTCCTGGCCCCAGCTGTGCCCTGCACCCCCTCTGCTCCGGGAAGGCCTCATTTCTTCCTGTGGGTTGAGCGAGCCCAGATTGCTCTCGGGATGTGGCACAAATCTGCCCAGTCCTTAATGCCCAGACAGCTTTGTCCACCTCCTATCTGAGCCATCCCCTCCATGCCCGCAGCCTCTGAAGCCCAGTGGTACCTGCAGTCACGGAGAGGATGCTCTGCTAGAATCCCTGGTCTGCCTGGTGCACAACCCCCCTGTTCCCTTCAGGGCTGGGACGGTGGGCCTGGGTCTTTTCATTTTTCTCTAACCCCCGCGTAGAGATCTAATGAAGAGTCACAGGCCATGACAATAACAGTCTAGGGCAGGGAAGACACGACACGTGGCTGTGCTGCCTGAGACTGTGGGTACCTGGCCATTCCTGTCCACACCTGGAGCCTCAGTCCTCTTACCTGTAAAGCAGGAATGAGCACATCCATCTCATATGGGAGAGGATGTGATCAATAACGTTACTTATTTATAAATAAACATAATGTAACTATGAGTATAATCTATATGTATTTTCATAATATAAATTTATTTATAAATAAAACTTATTAACGTCATTGGCATCATCATATTGTTACTGCTTGATAATCTATTTCCAGAAAGTTCTGGAACTTGACTTAAGATGCTGGCTCACCAGAGCCTCCTTTGGGGTTTGGACAGTGATTTCAGTGCTTGGATCTGGAGAGATCTTCTGGATAGTACAGGGCACTAAGTAGAGAAAATATACCTAAACTTTACATTTTGTTCATCGAAGTAAGAGGAATTTTGGTTTGATGTCTTCTTTAAGAGAAGACTTATGACATGTCCTTGGGGCATTTTTTCCTCTAGTAGTAGATTGGCTAATTTGCATTAACTAAGGAATTTAGGTTTTTGAATTTGCATTGAACTAAGAATTTAAGTTTTTTAGAAATATAATTTTAACCCTTGGACACTGTTGTTGGGAATGTAAAATGGCTTAGCTGTTGTGGAAAACAGTATGGTGGTTCCTCAAAAGATAAAAAATAAAATTACCATATGATCCTGCAGTCCTACTTCTGGGTATATATATATATATATATACCCCAAGAACTGAAAGCAGGAACTCTGAGAGATATTTGTACACCCGTGTTTGTAGCAGCATTATTCACAACAGCCAAAAGGTGGACGCAACCCAGGTGTGCGTGGACTGATGAATGGATAAACAAAAAGTGGTCTATATACACGGTGGAATATTATTCAGCCTTAAAATGGAAGGACATTCTGACACTTGCTACAACAAGGATGAACCTTGAGGACATTTTGCTCAGTGAAGTAAGCCAGTCACAAAAAGACAAATCTTGTATGACCCGACTTGTATGCGCTCCTTAGAGTAAATTGATAGCGGGAACTGGTGGTTGCGGGGGGCTGGCGGTGGGGTGGGAATAGGGAGTTAGTGTTTGATGGGGACAGAGTTTCAGTTTTGTAAGATGAAAAGAGCTCTGGAGATGGATGGTGATCGTTGCATAATAATGTGAAAGTACTTAATGCCACTGAACTGTACACTTACAAATGGTTAAGATGGCAAACTTTCTGTTATATGTATTTTACCACAATTAAAAATAATAATAAACAAGAAATTAGAAAATATGATTCAAATAACTTTTTAGAAGTATAAAAGTATACATATTATTGGCAGAAAAGTTAAATTATATCTGTATGCACACACACATACCTATATACACATGCATTTTACAAAATTGCATCATATTGTATCTCCAGTTTTGTGTCTTGGTTTATTTTTCTTTTTTTAAATTTAAATTTTTATTTATTTTTTATTTTTGTATTTTTATTTTTTCTCACATGTGAAAACACCATCTTTGTCTTTAACTTCCCGGTTTCCAGGTCTGCAATGGTTTGGAGCAGCCGAGGAAGCAGCAGCGCTCTGATCTCAATGGCCCTGTTGACAATAACAACATTCTAGAGGTAATTTTTCCAAGGAAGAGAGTTCTGGCCCAGGGCCCTGATGTGGGAGCTGCCCACCCTGTCTTCATGGGCTCGCCCTCTCCACCATGTTCTTGTCCCACCCAGTGCCTGGGGGAGGGGGGGTCCCATCAGGCAAAGCCCGGTGGCCCTGCAGGAGGAGGAAGGGAAGGCCCTTTCCTGTTGACTCAGACCCACACCACGGTGTGCCCATGTGTTGCCTTTGGTGCGTGGGGGTCATTGGTGCTCCCCGATTTGACAGAAACTCATTCTACCCAATTATCTGACAGTCATGTTCTAAAACAGGATTACTCAAGGGTGGCACCATTGACATTTGGGGCCAGATCCTTCTTTGTTGTGAAGGGCTGTTCTTTGCACTGCAGGGTGTTTAGACACATCCCTGGCCTCTACCCACTAGATGCTAGTAGCAGCCCTCCTCCCCAAGTTGTGACAACCAAAAATGTCTACAGAAATTGCCATATGTCCCCTTGGGGACAAAAATCACTTGGGTTGAGAACCACGGTTTTAAACCAACAATGTGGTTTTAATAAACAATCCCATGTAAACTTTCACTGCCATGATGGGGAGGTTATTAGAATGAGGCCTTAAGCGAGTTATTTCCCTTTTCTGGATAACATGGTTTGGATGAGATTTTCTAACTTGGATGAAATAACTGTGGCCACCCACACAGTGGCGTCTGATCTCCTTCCTTGCTTTTAAAGATGTGCCTGGAAATTCTCATGCCCACCAGTTAGGGAACCACTGGGTGTATTCCTTCTAGCAGTGACATGCTAATCTAGTTTTAGCTGATGGCCTTTTGTACTCGAGGTTTTCCATGAGAATTGGTTACATGTACCCCACCCAAACATCATGGCACCAGAAAGACACTGGTTTGCTGTAAGGAGCTGACTTCTTGGGAAGACCAGTCATAATTAATTAATTATGGTAATTAACTAATTACCATAATTAATCACCACCATTAATTATGGTAATTAATCATCTTAGCCTAGATCTTATGGGCCAACTACTTAAACCTATTGTGTGTGTGTGTTTTCATATTTCCTAACAGACAAAGAAGGTGGCATCATTTCCAAGTTTTGTGGCTGGTAAGTGACTAAATTTTCTCTCTTAGGGGGCAGTTGACATATTTTCACGTCCAAGCAAATGGGACTTTGACTTTTGATTTTCTCCCGCAAAGCTTGTGTAGAAAACACACCTTCAAGGGGAAGGCAGTTCTACAGTAAGGCAAGGTGCTCGGCCCCATGTCATCAATGGGAGGGGAGAAGATCCAATTGATTAGGGAACAGGAGACCATTCCATTTAATTACACTTTCAGTAATGGCCTCACACATGACACGATGATTGAATTAATAGATTGAAATGTCTCTGTATAAGCTGCTAATTACGATCTAACACTGTTGATTAGGGTGGATATAATTGCATCCAAATTCAGACTGCTAGTTTTTTTTTTTAAGACTCTTCATTTCCTTCCACTCTCCTGTCTCTTTTGAGGAGGTTAATATTGCATTTTAACATTCAATTAAAAGAAAAACAACCCAGCTGATCTGTTCTGTGTCACTCTTGGTGTGGGGAGCACTCCTGCTTGGCTGTTGTCTGAAGGGCATCAGGGAAACCCCGGCAACTCCTTTAGGACGCCCTCCAACCACATGGTAAAGAGCCTCTTAAAAGTAGGATCTTTGCTTTGCCAGGAGGCTGATTCCTGCTCTTGCTAGTGGGTTACAATAAACAATGTGAAGTTTATTAATTCTTTCAATAAGCTGGTAATTGATTTTTATGAATATTTATGGGAGCAAGGTAAATTAATCTTCAGGAATAAATGACTTTAGACTTTTGCTACCCTGGTTTTCTTTTTTACTAAAGAACTAAAAGAACCTGGGAAGCTGAAGCCCTCAAATTCCCTTTCAAGGGACTGAGTGGTTTAAATCAGGCTAGCCCAATTCAAACTGGTTAAAAGTGAATTCACTGGCTCAACCCGGTTGCAACTGGTTCCACGTTATACTGGCTTGGTGTTGTTCCAGCTGGATAAAAACCAGTTTTGAACTGTCAGAACCAATATTACACAATTCAAATAGCCTTGACCCCATTTTGACCAATTCCAGTAGGCTCAGATGGATTTCGCTCAGCAGTTTACATGTGGTTTGGGGTACGTTTTAGCTGGTTCAGACTGGATCACACTGGTTTTCATTAGGTCGCAGTAGATTATGATGATCCCAATCCAGCCTGCTAGTGTGGTTGTTCCAGGACCCAGTGACTGGCAGGACCCAGCATCTCCCTCATAGGGGAGGATGCGGTACATTCCAGCTCCAGTCTCCTTGGTGATCAGGATGCCGGGATGGGGCTGTGCCAGTCCACTGGTCTGGTGATGGAGGCTCTTGTGGATCCAAGAAGCTCACTTTTCTTTTTTTTTGTTTGCCTACTCTGCACGGCTTGCGGGATCTTAGTTCCCTGACCAAGGATTGAACCCTGGCTCCCCCGCCCCGCAGTGAAAGTGCCGAGCCCTAACCACTGGACCTCCAGGGAAGTCCCAAAGCTCACTTTTCAACATATTTCATGGCGCCATTTGGGCAGGACTCCCTCAAACTGTCTGGGGGGATGATTTGCACATGAGGCTCCCCTGGCTTGAATCGGCCTCACACCTGCAAGGAGGGGAGGGGGAGGGACCGGGAAGCAGAGTCAGTGCCTGGGTGCCCCGAGTCATACCTCTAGCAGTCAGACTTCCAGAAGACTCCCCTGTACCAGTTGTACCAGTTGACTGTTCTAGACCAAATCAAAACAGCTGCCTCCAACCAACCCAGACTGGCTAAGGCTGCTTGTGACCAGCTCATACCAGTGTGGACCGCCTTACTTTTGAGTGTCCTATAGAAGAGAAGCCCTTCGACTGTTACGAAAACGTAGCGATCTTAAAGCAAACACACACCCCTTCATAGCAGAGGATTCGTATTCAACAAAGACTTGAAGGACCAAAAGTCTGACTCAGGAACAGGAAGAGATAATGATGAAACACCCTAGGATGGAATGAATGTGGGGAAACCACCCCCAAATTAGATACCTTGATCAGTTAGGAATGTGTTTCCATGTACCTACTGGGAGCTTGTCCAAACCGGGAAGCTTGTTGTGTACAGAGGTCCAGAGGCGAGTGGCTCCTGGCTCCATGGGTTTGTGACTCGGGGATCGGCCTTCTCCTTGGGCGGGTCACCTCAGTCCCAGCCAGTGTCCGTATTCTTCTGGATACCACTTCCTGTTCCTGGCAGGAAGCAGAGAGAAAAGGGCAAAAGTCCACGCCAGCCGTGGTAGAGATGGGAAAGATGGTGACTGCGTCTCGAAGGAAGACGCATCCTTGGGGGGTACAAGGCTTTGGACTTCCCATGGAGGGTGCCTTGTAACCGGATGTGTCCCTCGAGGGGCCCCTGGAAGCCGTACCCATGGAGTGAGCGTAAGAGATGTTGTCTCCTGGGACACTGGGACGGCTCCACACACCCTCCCTGATGGGCGTTTCTTACCCTCGTGCTCGAGGCGAGCCCCTGGGCGGCTGTGTGGACGCTGCGTGGACTCTCGGAAGAATCCAGCCGACAGACTGTGCGTCCTGCCTTTTTCCCTCTGAGGAGGCAGCCCCACGTCTGGCTGAACTTAGGAGCCCTCGTGACTCTGAGTATTTAGTTGAACCTTAAAGTACCTGATGACCTCTTTGTCTCCCATCGGCCAGAGATGTGCCAGTGACTGCACCCTGAACCTCAGGGTTGCCTGGACCACTGGGCTTCCAGGAAGGAGGGGAGCAGGTCTGGAGAGGGGGCTGGAGGGGACATGCCCTCGGTGTTGGCCACACCCTGTCTGGCAGGCGAGCATTCCAAGCGCGGGGGAGCCTTCGGGCACGTTCAGTCCTGCGGCCCAAGGTCTCAAGGGCTGAGAAGACCCACTGTGACCTTGAGGAGGAGTGGGCCTTCTGCCAGCTCTGCACTGCGGGAAACCTTCCTGGAGCCTTGATGAAGGAGAGCCTTCAGTCCCAACTCATGCCTTACTTCACATCCTATATTGTTAGTAATAATGAAAGATGATAGTTAACAGTTACAGCGATGCCGTCTTCACGTGTCTCGGGCGCTGGGTGTGTGCCAGTCCCTGTGCTGGGCCCTGTGCATCTCCTTCACGTCAGCCTAACTCACAGGTTAGGAAGCAGTGAGGCTCCTCCGAGGCCCCATGGCTGCCAAAGGGCGGAGCCGGGCCTTGGACGCACGTCTGGGTACTTGACAGCCCGCCCTCCTCGCCGAGCTGGTTTCCTGACTCCCTAATACACCTTCATTCAACACCATCAGTAACGGGCCAGATAGTCCTTGTCAGCGCTACTCGGGCCCGGCACGGCGCTGATGCCTTAACCACGCTGACTCGGTGACCTCCTAGCAACCCCCAGGGACGGTGCTGCCACAGATGAGTAAACCGAGGCTCAGAGAGGGCTCATGGTCAGGTGGTCCCTGCACAGCCCGGGTGGGAACCTGGGCTGGGAACCCGGCTGGGGTCTGAGCTCGCCGCGCCCTGCTGTACTATCCGAGCAGCCCGCCGCGTGCAGCAGGAGCGGGGGCGCCTTCACCTGGTGAAGATGCACGGCTCCAGTTCTGGGGAGTCCACTGAGGATAACCTTCTGGATATCAGAGCTGCTGGCCCCACTCAGGCTCAGAGTCACCGAGTCATTGAGGGAAGAGCCCCCCCCCCCGGTGACCACCGTCTGTGGGAAGACGCTGGCCCTCTCGGACCCTCTTGGTTTGGAAGGTTGACACTGCAGGGTACCTGTGGAGGGTGGACCCCTGCACAGAGCTCTCCCACCGTCCCGTGGGGAGGCATCCCAGGCGGCAAGGAGCAGCAGGAAGGCCAGGGTGTTCCCTCCCGCGGGCCATGGAGGTGGCAGCATGCGTCCACGTGGGCCAGAGGGTCACCTGCTTCTGAACGAGTATATGTGAAAGTCTAGCTTTTCTATCAAACCAGACATGTGCTTATTAAAACCCAAAGGCTGGTGCTGGTCTCGGGCGATGGAGCCCCACAGCAGCAGCTTCAGCGCCAAACAAAGGCTGATCGATGGTGTTCTGTTCCTCACACTGCTCTCCCCCGGTCCAGCAGCCAAGGCTCCCGTGAGGTGTCCTGGACCACCCACACCCCGCCAAGACCCCGGGCTCGTGCTCAGATGCCGCTGGTCCTCCAATCCAGGGCCCCTTAAAGGGGTCCTTACACCCTGTTGTCTGAACCTGTCAATGTCCCACCCTGGGTGCTGGGAGATCACGGGGGCCTCATCCCCCGACTTCCAGGCCTCGGGCTGAGCTCACCTCACACCTTCCCTCTCTGAGGGGTCCTCACAGTGGTGATGAAGCCACTTGGCTATATTCATACACTGGGCACTTCAGATCTGAGCCTTGGTTTGCTCTTAAAGTAAGCAGTTGGGGTGAACCTGTCCAGATAAGACTCCTAAGTTGAAGGCAGCTCTCACCTCCTCCTTGTCAGCCTGTGACAGGGGCAGGGCTCCCGAGCCCAGAGCAGGCCTGGGTGGACACGTGGGCCCCCTGGGTCCGGGGTGCTATTGGCTGGAGGGTGGGAGTCAGAAGGGAGTGGAGCGTTACAAAGAGGGCTTAGGAAAACCAAAAAGACTTCTTGTTAGAAACAAACAAAACCATGTGAGATCTTGTCTCCAGTATTGCATTTGGTCAGCATGAATAGGGCTTAGACCTGTTTTTAAATGGGAACATTTATTCACCAATAGAGGTTTGTTAAGCTTTCTCTGAATAGTGCTTGGATCAAGCCAAGAGCCGTAAGATTGAAAAATGATTTCTACCCTGGAAATCCCTGTGGTACCTTCTCCTTTTCTATCTGCACATCCCAGACCCCTAATCCCTCTCTGCAGTAGAAGCCATTGTCAAATTTCCTGTGAATCCTGCCAGAAATTTCCTGGACATATATAAGACTATACATAGAGCTTTTTATTTATTTTTTAATATTTTGTTGAAGTATAGTTGATTTTAGACCTTTTTCTTAAAATAGATATGAGCCACATGGGTCTGCACTTAGCTCTCTCACTTCTTGGTAGATTTCACTTCTTGATAGATTTCTTGGTAGAGACAACAACTATAAATTCACCTAATTATTCAAGTGGTAACACAGGAGTCAGTGACATGGCCGTGCGATGCCGTATGATGCCGTACGATGGGGTATTAATCAGCCCCCTCAGGACTGATGGTTACATGGTTTCTGCTCCGTGCAGCACTGAGCAGCCTCGTGGGTGAGTACTTGCGATCAGGTGTGAGTTGAGTTATTTTCTTCTCTTTCTTTCTTTTTTTTTTTTTTTTGGTTCCATTGGGTCTTTGTTGCTGTGCGCAGACTTTCTCTAGTTGTGTCGGGCTAGTCTTCATTGCAGTGCGCGGGCTTCTCATTGCGGTGGCTTCTCTAGTTGTGGAGCATGGGCTCTAAGGGCGCAGGCCTCAGTAGTTGTGGCTCACGGGCTCTAGAGCGCAGGCTCAGTAGTTGTGGCGCATGGGCATAGTTGCTCCACGGCATGTGGGATCTTCCCGGACCAGGGCTTGAACCCGTGTCCCCTGCATTGGCAGGCAGATTCTTAACCACTGCGCCACCAGGGAAGTCCCATGGTGTGAGTTGTTTTAGAAAAGCACTTCCTGGATAGAGCGGGGTTACAGGTTAGCATCACGCCTGCTTGGATAAAGATGACCAGATTGCTTTCCCAAGAGGTAGAGAGGTCACATGGCTGTCCATCATTTGTGAGCATGTGGGTCACCTGTACTGTGTGCCATCCCCCTGTTTGCTCTTAGCCCCAGGCTGATGGGTGGAAAGTGGTATCTTGGTAGTTTCACGTGCATATTTTTCATCAGAAGTGAATCCCAGATACCAGTTTCCTATGCTTATAAGCTGTTTGTGTTTCTTTCCCTGTGCATTGCATGTTTATTTCCTTTGCCCATCCCTCTATCAGATTTTTGGTGTTTCTTATTTATTTGTGCTGTTCTTTACATATAAAGGAAATTAGCCCTTTGGTTTATATTGCAAAAGTTTCCCCCAGGTTACAGTTGTCTTTTGAATTTCTTTTTTTTTTTTTTTTGGATATTTTAAAATTTGCTGAACATTTTATGTAGTCAAGTGTATTCATCTTTTTCCTTTGAGGTTACTGAGTTTTTGAGATTAGTATGACCTTCACAGTCCTAAGACATTTTTAAGATAAAGTTTTCTTCTAGAGCTTTTATGATTTTATTTTAAATTAATTAAATATTTGATTTATTTGGAATTTATTTTGATATATGGATCCAGGAAAAGTTACATTTCAAATGAGACAGCTAACCCATTGTGCCAAAGCTATTCAATGAATCTCTTTTTCCACTGGTTTGAAATGCAGCCTTCATCATACATGAAATTTGCCATGTACATGTAGGGCTGTTTCTGGATCTGTTACACAGATTTGCCCACTCAGGTTCCAGAACCAGGCTGCTTGCTTTCCTGGATTTATGCTGCGTTTTATTCCCTGGTACAGCTAGTTCTTCCCCTTGCCACCATCATTCCTGATCACAAATTCCCTGGATCCTCTTACATATTTATTTTTCCATAGAAACTTTAGAATCAGTTTATCTAGTTATGCAATAAAAATTCCTATTGGTTTTTTAATTTGGCATGCCATGCATTAAATTTATCTATATAGGGGAAGTGTCAGCTTTACAATATAGCATCTTAGCCAGAAAAGGACTTATCTTTCCATTTATTCAAGCTTGTTTATCTTCATCAATAAAATTTTTTTCGTAAAAATCCAACACACATGTTGTTAGTTTATTCCTTGGTGTTTTATCCCTTTTATTGTTTTTGTAAATCTTATCTCTTGTTTCATTATTTTTTCTAACATATTACTATTTGTAGCTACAAAGAAAGCTATTGATTTTTTAATATATTAAATTTGGAACAACTGCCTTAATGAATTCTTTTCTTTTTTGAGTAGATTTTTAGTTGTTTTCTTGGGTTTTTCTTGGTACACAGTCATGCCGTCTGCAAATAAGAATGATTTTTGCTGCTTCCACTCTTGTTTTCTGTTACTTTTTCCTCTTGTCTAATTGATTGGGTAGAATACAAGGAACAATACTATAGAATATTGATTTCTTTTAAAATGATGCCTTTTGGGGAGATGCATCCCTTTAATTTTTTATCATAAAAAATTTCAAACGTATACAAAGGAAGAGAGAATACTATGATGAACTTCCCGTGCCCTCAGCTTCAGTCTCGACCTGCTCTCGGCCAGTCTTGCTTCATCTACATCCCCACCCTCTCCTAGATTATTCTAAAGCAAACCTCAGATCTCACTATCCTCTTTAAATGTTTCGAATATGTATCTCTAAAAGATAGGAAGTTTGTGTTTAAAGATATTGCAATACTATTACCACAACTAAAATAAAATAATCATTTCTTTGTATCATTAAACCCCCAGGCAGTGTTTGCCTTTCCCCAGATTACAGTGTGCTTATCTGTATGAGGGTCCGGATGAGGGCCATGCATTGAGATCAGCTACGTGTCCCATTCTCTTACGTGTCTTATTTTATAGGTTCTCTATCCATCTCTCTTTTTTCTCATTTACAATATTTTTGTTGCTGCTCTTGTGGAAGAATCTGTATCATTTGTTTCATGGAGTGCCCTGCAGCCTGGATTTTGCTGATTGCATCCTCCTGGGGCTATTGCTGTAAAATGTTGGGTGTTTAGATAAAGAGGCTTGATCAGATTTAGTCTGGTTGTTTGGGGCAAAAAACCCCAACCTTCATAGTTATTGTGTTTTTCCATCAGGAGGCACATGCTGGCTCTTTGTTTCTCTCTTTGTAATATTAGCAGCCATTAATGATCATTGTCTAGACCCGTTAATTGATTAGAAGTTGCAAAATGATGGTGTTCTACTTCCATCATTTCTCATTTCTTCTTGATTATCTGGAGTTTTCCTCTGCAGAGAAGCTTGCCCTCATCAAATATTCAGTTACCCAGAGTACAGTTCATATAGGAAAAGCTCGTTAACTACTTGATTCCTTCTCTTTATTTAAAAAATTTTAAATTAATAAGTTTCCCTGACAACCTCTAAAGATCAGCACGATCAGGGACTCTAGGGTTGAAGCACGGTGGGCGTGTCACACTGTGTCGTGGATGTTATCCTTATTGGGGTTGAGGTTGTCCTGTCTTAGGTCAGTGGGAGCCTCCCGAGGTTGGTTCCCGAGTCCTGTCAACATGACCCCTATCGTCTCTGGTAGCTTCCTTGCTTTCTGGTATGACTAGATATTCCAGGCTCATCTTAAACACCTCTCGCTTCAGGACTAGGACAAGTTGTTTCTAACAGGAGTCCTGGGGAATCGTACTTAGAGACTATAATCTGCTCGCTGTGGGTGCTCATTGCTACTGATTTGGTCAGAAGGGTAAGAAATGTATCTGTGGTGGGATGGCTCCCAGTGAGCCCCACCTGCTGGTATTCGTGGCCTTGGGTAACCTCTCCCCTTGAGAGTAGGTTGGACTTATTGACTCGCTTCTAGTGGACAGAATATGACAGGAGGGATGTCCTTCCCAAGATTAGGTTACAGAAAGACTGTGACTTCTTTCCTGCTCTCTCTTGCTTACCTACTCTGCCACGTTGTGAGTGGCTCTGTCAGATAGATGCCCACGTGGGGTCTCTGGCCAGCAGCCCTATAAGTGAACTTGGAAGTGGATCCTCTCCTGTTAAGCTGGCTACAGCCCTGATTGTCATGGTGATTCCAGCCTTGAGAGAGACCCTGACCAGAGGCACCCAGTTAAGCCACACCCAGATTCCCCACCCACAGAAACTGAGAAAATAAATGTGTATCATTTTAGCGGCTAACTTTGGGGATAATTAATTACCCATATGTATATATAAGTAACTAATATTCTGTATATTTTTAAGATAAAATACATCATGATTCATACTGATGCTTTGCTAGCACTATAGGGTTTTTTACATTTGTATCTTCCTTTTCCTATGTCCCAAATCCCCAGTCTCAAGGTCACCAACATAATTCTGCATTTGTTTTATTCCACTAATCATACAGCAGTCACAGAATAGCAATACCAATGTCACCGAGGACACTGGATTACAGTGTAGATACAGTAAAGATTTGTTTGCATTGACTTCTGTCTTTAGGGTATAGCTCACAAGGGATGTACCAGCAAATCACTGCATTTGACAATCATTCGGAATGGTTCTTCTCTTTGTGATTAGGTCATAACTGGATACACATTTAGATTCATTTTTCTTTTAAATCTTAAGAATTTACTTTTTAAAATTTAATCTCGTTTTATAATTATATAAAGTACTTACATGGTTCAAAAATCAAACATACATAACAGCGTATATGCACAGATATTCAGTTCCTTTTCCTATTACCCCTCTCCCCTCAGTCCTTTCCTCCCACTGCAGATAAGCATTTTTGACATTTCACATACTTTTCTTATAAGCGTATCTTCCCCTTTCTTGGGTAATGAGTTGGGTAACCCCCTTCTCTCCATCCTGCTTTTTTAACTTAATCCTGAATCCTGCAAATGACGAGTTCCTCGCTGGGCAGGGCAGGGCGGTGTGTGGAGGACTCTGCTGCTCCGGAGGGAGACCCGCGCGACCCCCGTGCAGTTGGATGTTCCCTCTGCAGGAGCCTTTGGCTGGTTTCCAGTTTTTTTGCTGTTACAAATAGGGCTGCAGGAAACAACCTCATGCATACGCCTTTTCCTATTTTTGCCAGTTTTTGTATTCATTCTGCTTTTTCTGGGAAGGAATTCTCCCAAGTACAAGAAGCTTCTGCCCACGACCTGTCGTGGGCAGATTTATGCACTGTATCGGGCTTGGCTTTGACCTTTTTTTCCTTGACTCCCTGTTTTTGAGTCTCTTCCTCCCAGTGGTCAGTGACTTTATCTCCAGCCAGTGTCTAATGCTCGGCCCTGTGGATCCCTCAGCCCTTTCCTCAGTGATGCTGCCACCTGCCTGCAGACCCAGGCGTGGCCTCTCCCCGGGAGTGTCCCATGGTCTGGCTTTCAGACAGCGTCTTCTCTTTTACATCAGCCTTACAAGATCACCTTTACCCTCACACGGCTTCTCAGAGGCACCGCCCTGGCTGTGTTGGGGCGTCTGGCTCTGGGACAGGCCGATGCGGTGGGCAAGGTATTGGGGGCAGGCAGAGCCCACCCGGGGCCAGACACCATCCCCGGGTCTGCCCAGTCTCATGTTCCTCCCTCTTGCCTCCTCTCCCTGTTCCAGGCCCTTCCCAGGCCAGCTCTTCCATGATCTGGGTGTTTCCTGGACGTGGCCTCCGTGCCCCGCCTGCTCCCTGTCTATCCTTCCCGCCCTGTCCAGTCAGGGCTATGCCCCTCCTCCCGGTGGAGTCAGGTCCCCCTCTGCCTTTTGGATCCCCAGCCCATCTGACATCTTTCCTCCCCTGTATCTTCCATGCTCCTGGCCACTGGCTTCTGAACACAGTGTCCTGCCCTGCGTCCGTCCACACCCCCATGCTCACTTCCTCTGCTTCTTAACTGGGACTTGGGACTGGCTGCCTCCTTCTCTGTTCCTCCCTCACACCCTTCAACCCATATGCAAGGTCACTGCCCCATAAGCACTGGGGCGCCTTTCTCCTCCCACCAGCGCCGCACAGCTGGGCATGCCTCCCTATCTAAAGCCCTGCTTTTCCTGGCCTCCCTCCACCTTCTCTGTCTGTGTGCCCTTCTTTTTCTGTTTTGCCGGTCACCTTCCACCGCCTGGACAGAGAGCGTTGGAGCTCAGCAGAGCCCTGCCCCCACCCGGCACCCTCCTCCCCTTAGTGACTCTCCCATGCCTGCAGCTTTACTTGGCACCGACATGCATTTCCCTGGGACTCCTGAGTCCAGCTGCCCCCTGAGCTTCTTTTGGGGGGACTCCAGGCTCCTGCCACTAAACTTGCTCAGAATCCTCCCTGCCCCCTAAGCTCAGAACTCTCCCAGGGTCCTCTTCTCAGTGAGTAGCAGCTGTATCCATCCAGCCCTGCAGTGAGCTCTCTAGCTCTCCATCCTTCCTCTTCCAAGCCCCCTCCAGGTCCTACTGATTGAACCTCCAGGGTGAATCAATCTGTCGCTGTCTGTTCATCACCCTGTTCCACGTCATCATCACCATCACCATCACCATCATCACCATCATCACCATCATCATCACCATCACCATCATCATCATCATCACCATCATTATCACCACCATCATCATCATCATCATCACCATCACCATCATCATCCTCATCATCACTTGCTTGCTAGGACTCCTTCAGTAGCCTCCCAGCTTTTTTCCCTCCCTCCCCTATGCGGTTTGCCTGTCTGCAGCCTGAGTTACTTTCTAAAGGCAGAGAGCTTGGGCTCCTTCCCTGACTGATACCCTGGAGTGACAGTCCTGGGTGTAGCCCCAGGATCCTCACATCTGGCCGGCACTTGCTCTGCAACCTCAGTTTATCCTAACTGCTGGCCCACCCCCTGCATCCAGCAGTTTGCACATCTCCCTGCCACCCCAGGGCCTTTGCACCTGTTCTTGCCTCAGCCTGAGAAGCTCTCTCCTCCTCTCCCTCTGTGGCCTGTTGATTCCCTTTCACCCTCCAGAGCTCAGCTCAGAGGGCAGCCGCCCCAGATCCCTCCCAAGGGCGGGCTTCCCTGCTGCTCCTCCCCGGCCACTGTGTCCTGTCTTTGTGCCACTCACCATGGGCCATCCTGATGCATCTACTTTGTGACTGTGGGCTCCGTGTCTTTGGTCACACAGGGCCTCGTGGACAAGAACTTACAAATGCTTTGTGCCTGAGTCAGTGACTGATCTTGGGCAAAATTATTTGACTCCACATAGACCGTGCTTCTTTGTAAAACTAGGACACAGGTCTGCTTCATGAGCTTGTTGCGGGCCGGATGGAATGGAAGTTGCCCAGGAGTCTGGTGTGTTGGGGTGGGGCTGCACTCGGAGGCTTTCTGGACTCACACCCACAGTCCCATCCAAGGCTGTGCCCTGGCTCCACCCGGCCACCCCCTGCAAGACCCCAGGGAGAAGCAGGCACAGCTGAATGAGAGCTCCTGGGGCCAGGCCACTGGCTGGAAGCCTTGTCCACCCCCCACTGTCAGGATAATCCCCCAAACGTGGCAGGGCCGGGAGCTCCAAGGCATGGCCCTGGGGACCTCCCACCCCTTCCCTGTTCAGAGAAGCCAGTGGGGCTTCTGGTTCTCCAACGGGTGTTTCAGACGAAGGCTTCCTCCAGCGGGGAACACACTGAGCGCCTCACTTCTTCTTATCCAGGCTGTGCAGAGACATTCTGATACATGCATGTACATGTATTGTCATGCAAAGATAGTTAATGGAGAAATCACCCTCTGGGGAGACCGAATCTCCTGCAAAGCTCTCTCTCTGTTCTTTTGTTGTTCTGTCTCAGCTTCGGGTTCCTTCAAGAGTTGAGCAAAATAAGGACAGTTTATACCCAAACATGCAGGACCAGCTGCTTTAGTCTTAGAATGAAGCCGTTTGATCCTTGGTTCTGCATTTGGTGATTGGAGTTGAGAGCTGTGTCTGTGAAGCTGAAGTACCCACCCCCATCCCCCACGCTGGCCACTCCTCTCTGCATCCTAATTCGAGTGGGGCTGGGTGGGGGTCTGAGTGGCGGGAAGGTGCTGGAGGCACTGTCATGTGTATTGTTTCCTCTTTGAAGAAAGATCAAAGCAGGAGTGAGAAGACCCCCCTGCCCCATGGAGGGCGGCCTCTGCGGGAGTTGTAACAAAGGCCCCAGTCCCTCCCTGGCCTCTTCCCAGGGAGCAGGTGTCCATGGGTGCGAGTGGTGGACCCCACTGCCTGGGATGGGGCACCCTTCACAACAGGAGTCTGTGCCCCCAGGCCAGGACATGGGGCCTGGGGACATGGGGCCAGCCTTTAGTAAGGCTACTCTGGGGCGTGGAGTGAGACAGAATGGTCCAGGGAGCTGACCAAGGCCCCTCTGGGGAACTGGCAAGGGGAGCATTAGAAGACAGAGGCCTCAGAAAGTCTACCCTCACCCCCAGGGATGGGGGGGGCACGGAGTGTCACGTGACTCCACCCCCACCCCACAGACAGGGCATGGGGACACTTGCTGAGGACCAGGCCCTGGGTGCTGGCTAGGGGTGTGGGGCGGGCGGTGACCCCAGGGCTCCTGGGACCACCTGCACTTTCCCCCAGAACAGAGTGATGCCATCTACTGGTCACTAATGGTCACTGCAGGGAGGACGGGTGACTTGGGAGGGTCAGGCAGGTGACCCTCTGCAAGAGATGGACCCTGGGACCATATTCACCTGGGGAGCAGATGGCATGAGATGGTAGAAACGCAAGTTCCCTGGTCAGGAGCCCTGAGGGGCAGGGTGGAGGCTGCTGCCTTGTGCTAGACGCCCTGTTCCCTCTGTTGGGCGTGGCTTCTGCCTCTGCCTGGCTGGTGACAGTCCCCGATGTGTCCACGTGTGGACCACAGCTGCTGATGGGCTGACAGGGAGGGGTCCCCTCCCGGTGCCTCCCCTCTCCCATTATCCCCTCCCCTCCTCTGGCACCCCTAGCCCTGCCCACCTGGGAGAAGGTTGCTCATCTGCAGAGCAACGACCAAGGTGCCTGAGATGGAAGGGACAGCCTGATTTGACCCTGGCCGTGGAGCCCCTCGAGGGTCAGCCAGCTTTCTCTCCCTTGTCGGGCGCAGAGTCCCTGGACAGCCGCCTGCCAGCCCCTGAGTGCGAAGCGGGTGCTGGCCTGTGCCTGGCAGAGGGGTTGCTCCTAAGATGAACGTGGGAGGGGAGCTCTTGTCTGCTGGAGGTCAGGTGGTTCCAAACAGGCTTGATGCGGGCATCAAGTTCAGATTCCAGGCCCCCACCTTCGGCTTCCTTGAAGGGGCATCTCCGAGGCAGGGGAGGGACTCTGCAGGCTCCTGGGGCTCTGCAGGTGATTCTGGGCTCAGCGGGGGCTGCCTGGGGTCTTCCCCTCTCCCTCCTTCCCTGCTCAAATGACTTCAGCTTCAGCTGTTTTTAAATGACCTGCCACCTCCCACCACCCCATCAGGTACGGGGTTTAAAAGAGGGTCGTATCACTTGTAGCCAGGAGGTTCTGGGTGTTGGGTGATGGTGGAGGCTGTCACCCAGTATGTGGCTGCTTTGGTCTGGTCCCGGCTCTGTCGCTTACATCTGCGTGACCCTCCCCCGTGGCATCCCTTTGCCCGCGGAGCCTCCAGGCCCACAAGGCCACGTGAGCGCGTGACCTGCCCTCAGGCACAGCCTGCTGTCAGGCCACTGCCCCCCTCATCTGGCCCCTGAGGCTCTGCCTTATCCACTCACGATGACTTGTCTTTTGAGCTGGATGCAAATGAAAACTAGAATTCATCAATTAAGGCTTTGCATTTTATATGCTTTTAGCATTTAGGAAACTCAGACTTTTAATCTTATCTTTGCAAAAACCCTGTCAAGATAGAAATCAGGAATCCTCTCCCTCCACCCATTTTGCTGGCGAGGAAATTGAGAGAAAAAAAATTAGATGGCTGTCCCCAGGGCACAAAGCCTGGTCCAGCAGGGCTAGCGGAAGAGCTCAGACTCAGCCGGCTCCCTGTGTCCCCTTAGAGCTGACCCTGCTTCCCTGCAGACATCTGGGACCTGCGAGGATGTCACTTGATCCTAACACCCAGAAAACACATCCCTTGTCACTGTCCCCCATCCCATCATTTGGGTCTCGCTTACCTGTTGCTCCTAAGATGAGCCTTTTCCATCATCAGATCTAGACAGTGTCAGTGTCCCTTCAGCCTGGGTTTGGCTTCCTGCACACTGGTTCTCAGCCTCTGAAAAGACCTTGCTTCTGAGTTTGCTTTGTTCACGTGACTCTAGGTGTCCAGAGACAGGGCACCTCCCTGCCTGGCCCCCCTTGCTGTCCCAGCACCCAGGACATGGCCTGGCCCTCAACGCGGACGGGCGGCGGTGGGGGGGGGTGCCTTCCCTGTGCTGCAGAGTTGGGGGGGCGAGTCCCGTTCCCCACCCCACTGGCACAGTCCCCGTGCTGCTTTCATTATTAAAGTACTTGGGGAGCCCTTCTCTGTGCCCGGCCCACTGCTAAGCCCTGGCCCTGCCTCCCTGCGCCCTGGGCCCTGGGGTGAGCTGGTGCCCAGGCCACAGGCCTGGGGAGTCACTGGCTCTGTACCGGCGCCCCGTCCCGGGTGGCTCTTCCTGTCTTGGGTTGTCCGAGAGGCTGAGCACAGCCGCAGGCCCCCCTGTTGCTCCCCCAACAGGGGGTCTAGAAGCGGGCACAGAGCAGAGCTGCCTTGCAGCTGCCCGCAGCCAGGATCACGCCCTCTTGGCCTCAACGCTGCCTTGAAGCCTGACTCTCTCCAGTGCGGGTTGGGCTTGTGGTGATGACGGTGCTTTGTGACCTTGATAATTTGAAGTACCTGCCCCACAGAAATCATTTCTTCCTGCCCTGCCCCAGAAAAGGGCACATTGGATCTGCGAGCCCAGCTACAGAAAAATAGGATGGGAAACCATCAATTTGAACATTCATCGGGGGACATTGTGACTTTCCTGGGTTGCCTTTTTTTTTTTTTTTTTTTTTAACGTTTTTTTTTTTAAAGCTGTTACACCTAGGTGTGACAGTGATGGCAATGTTACAACTAATAGTATTCTTTTTTTTAAAAAATGATTTATTTATTTATTTATTTATGGCTGTGTTGGGTCTTCGTTTCTGTGTGAGGGCTTTCTCTAGTTGTGGCAAGCGGGAGCCACTCTTCATCACGGTGCGCGGGCCTCTCACTGTCGCGGCCTCTCTTGTTGCGGAGCACAGGCTCCAGACGCGCAGGCTCAGTAATTGTGGCTCACGGGCCCAGTTGCTCCGCAGGCTCAGTAATTGTGGCTCACGGGCCCAGTTGCTCCGCGGCATGTGGGATCTTCTTCCCAGACCAGGGCTCGAACCCGTGTCCCCTGCATTGGCAGGCAGATTCTCAACCACTGCGCCACCAGGGAAGCCCCTTGGGTTGCCTTTTTAAATACTGAAAGGGTGAGATTATAAACCTGCCAGGAGCTAGGTCCCCACTAGGCCCTCCAGCCCCTCTCTCCACACTCCCCACCCCTCCCCCTCCCACCCTGGAGCCCAAAGCCCACTCCCCCCAAGGCTGCGGAGCACTTTGACCTCCTCCAGATCCAGCCAGGTCAGCTGCTTGTGAAGAACCTTCCCACGGAGACGGATGTGGTGGGGAGACCACGCTGAGGGGTCTGTGAGCTCAGTGGAGACCCCACTGAGCAGATCGTCACCCGAGAACGAAGGTGCAGCTTCACTGACGCGACCCCAGGCCGACACTGGATTCGGGGCAGGTTTCTACACTTACTCTCTGAAATGTTCCTTCTCTTGAAACCTCAGGAGAAGATATGTATCTGGGGTGCCTGCAGGAAACCCGTACGTTATGCTTTCACTCGAACAAACCAGCTCCGTGGGCTGGAGGTGGGGGAGAGGAAGGGTCCTGGAGGGGAGGGATGGGGTCGCAGGTGATCCTCAGGCCCCCGGTGGGGACCCCACTGCTGCACAGGAAGGCGGAAGGAGGGCTGGTCAGATGCCCACCGCACAGGACGCGGGTGTGTCTGGGAGCAGAGGTGATGCTCTGTCCAGGACACACAGGAGGGGCAGCGGGAAGTGCAAGAGGATGGAGAAAGGTATGAAATAGCCGTGCACAGAGGGGGAGGGAGCGCTTCCCAGAGGAGCCCGTTAGGTTTGCCAAGGAGTTCTGAGGGCATCCAGGGCCATGAATTTGTAATGGAACCACTTTGGCTTGCTGGGGACTTTTTCCAGCCAGAGGAAGCCTGGGTAGAGTTTTGCTAAATCTCCGGGGCAGGCAGACAGGATGTGAGGCGAGGAAGCTGAGGGCTCGGGGCAGGTGGTGTTGAACTGGTGGATGGTGCCGTCCACTCTGGGTGAGTGGGTGGTGGCAGAAACAGCGGTTGGAGGTGAGACCGCAGAACACTGGCGGAGGGGAGGGTAGGAGGGGACTGCTGGCCCTGAGGGCTTGGGGATGCAGCATAGCCAGCCCTGTGGACACTGGCATGACTCCGGGTGGCCTAGCTCAGGAAGGAGGGGAGCCTGAGAGCCAGGGCCATGGTCCCCGAAAGAAGGGCTCTGGCTGGAGGTGGGCAGTGAGAGGGAAGAGGCAGGGAAGTGAAGAACGTGGTCGTGGGCCTGCGAGCAGGGCTGAGCAATGGCCTCCAGGTTGGCAGACTGTGGACTCGGGGCCACATCCTTTGGCCACCAGTTGTGTGTGTGAAGCTTGGCTGGGGTGCAGCAGGCTTGCTCACACACACGCTGCCTGGGCCTGTTTTGGTGCTCCAGATGCTGAGGTGACTAGTTGCAAAGAGATAGCAAAGCCTAAGATCTTTGTCGTCTGGCCTTTTACAGAAAAGATTTACTGGCTCCTACCTAGAGAGGCCTGCCTGTCCAGGAGACAGGAGCCACTAGCCACGTGTGGCTATTGACATGTCAGCTAATTAGGATTGCATACAAATTTTTAAATTCAGTTCCTCTGTCGCACTAGCCAACATGTTCAAGTTCTCAAAAGCCACATGAGGCCAGTGGTTCCAGTATTAAACAGCTCAGAGATGGAACGTTCCGGATCATGCTGTTGGCACCTCAGGTCTCAAGGCAGCCGATGGAACAGGGACCACGTCACCCAGCCTGGACCTGGGGTACATGGCATGGGAGGAGCCAGACAGACCGTGTGAGGGGTCTGCAGGCTCCCGGGAGCCCCAGGGCACAGAACTGGAGAGCGGTGGGCAGTTCCCATCACCGTCCGGAGTCGCCGAAGGCTCTGGGGCAGGCATGGAAATGTTGGGGAAAGGGCGCCTCTGGGGTTGCAGCAGACGGCTGTCCCCTCGGAGGCCCAGGTGCCTTAAGTGACAGCTGCCTGGCCCCGGAATTATCCTCCTGACACCAAGGGTGCAGGGTTTCCTGGCCGGGTGTTGATTCTGTGCAGTTACTTGTACTGTGCGCTGTCGGTAACGGGGGCAGGAGCCCCGCCCCCCCCACTCCCTGCAGACGGGACAACGGGTCAGCCTTCTCCCGTGGCCCCTGGCCCCGCTGCCTTGCCTTTGTCCTCCAGGGCTGACAACTGTGCCCCCTTCAGTTCCAGGGCCCTGTGAGCCGGAAGACCTCATCGATGGGATCATCTTTGCTGCCAACTACCTGGGCTCCACCCAGCTGCTCTCGGAGCGGAACCCATCCAAAAACATCAGAATGATGCAGGCACAGGAGGCCGTCAGCCGGGTCAAGGTAGGGGCGGCCCAGGAGCACCCGGCTTCCCTGCAGGGAGCACTGGAGCGGGATGGGTGACACGGCCCGCTGTCCAGGGCTGACCCCACAGCCCTGGGCGCGAGAGTGGGAATGTCTGAGGTGCCTGGCAGGGCCGAGGGAGAGTTTGCCTTGGATGAGAGGACACGGGCTGGGGACAGAGAGGCTCCATAATGAGGAACTGCCACTGGGCCCCCAGGACACGTGATTTTTAAAATGTAATTGTTCCGAAGCATTCCAGTCACGTGTTTGTATAGAGCCTCTCATCCCATTTTGACCGTCTCTGTATCTTTAGTGCCAAAGTACTTGCAGAAAGGGAAGCAAAAAAAATCATACGTTTTATTTAAATCTATGACCTCAAGAAAAACTCTGACGCACTTGCGGCTCTCGGTGCGCGTCATTCGGATCACCTGGGTTTGAAGGGTGGGTGCAGCCGGGCAGGGGGAGGACAGGACCAAGTCAGCAAAGCTGATGGGGTCAGGAGGGAGGGGCAGTGGTCTGAGGAGGTGCCCCTCTGGGCAGTCGGGGGTCTCCCTGCGGGGTGAGGAAGGATGTCAGCCCCTCCCCATCCTCACCGTACTCTGACCTCCTCGACGGAGGGGGAGGGGCTTCAGGCACGAGCCCTGCGCGGTGGTCGGGAGAGGGCAAAGCAACCTGGCCTTCCTTCGGTTTGCGCCCACCTGTTTTTCTTTTCTCTTTCACGCTGCTCAGAGGATGCAAAAGGCTGCTAAAATCAAGAAGAAAGCGGTGTGTAGGATGTGGGGTTTGCTTGTGTTTCTGTGGCATGTCCTGTGCAGGGGGAGGGGGCTGGGGGGAGCCCCAGGAACAGAGACAATGTGGCAGATGGGTTTTTCTCTTCCTTTGGTAGGTCAATGCTAGACTTTTGAATGAAATCACAGACACTTTTTTTTTTTAAGCCGCCCACTTACAGAAGCATTTAATCGTTGCCCTTTTTTTCATTTTTCTTTTTTAGAGTCTCCGTGAGCTAGAGCACGGTTACTGCCATGATGTGGCCATTTTGTGTAGATGTTTTTAAATGTGGCATTTGATGCGACCATGTGATGCGTTCAGTGCCTAGGGCCCCTGTACAGAATTAATTAAATCGCTCTGATATTTAGACTCATTAAGTTTAATTTACTGAATCGGGATGATGAGAAATGCAGTCTGCCCAAGGGGTGCTTTCTCTATTGAGAAGTTTCTGGAGCATGGGCAGACTTTTAAAAATCTCGGGTCAACCTTCAGTTGTTTGTTCATCAACCTGGTCGTTTAGTAAATGCTGGGCATGTTTTAACTATCCCCCTGATGCAGGAAGTATCCAGTGCTCTGTGTCCGAGGGGCTGTCTTGGCACTGGATTTTGCTTGGGCAGCAGGAGAGCTAGTCCTCTGTGCCCGCCTGGAACACCACATTCTGGTGGTGTGGCCAGAGGACCCTGCCCGGGGTCTCCCTTCCCGCTGCAGTGAGACCTCCCTCCCTGTGATGCTTGCTCTTTGCCCAGCGGCCTCTCCTGGGATGCCTTCAGCTGCGGGCGAGGAAGGAACTCACGCATCTGCCTCCGCCCAAGCCACCTTGTGCTGGGTGTCTCCAGGCACAGCAGAACGAGCCTGGCTTTGCAGACCTGCAGTGGGGTGTGCTTCCCCCAAGGCGATGGCCCCCACCCACAGTCACCCCGTGCCCCGCTGGCAGCTGGAGCGGGATAGTGTGGACCACAGCCTGCTCCTTGGGTCTGTAGTCCGGAGAGCTCAGAGGGGTCGGTGTAGGCAGACCAGACCTTGGTGCCAGCCAGGGCCAGCGGTTATCTCCATGAAGAATTGTTCTTTCTCTTGGCCAGGAAGATGCTCAGGGTCATTGCCAAGGGCCCCTTCACTGATCTGCCCGCAGCTGGCCAGGCAAACAATGATGGGAGGGTCTCCATGATGGACCAGTGTCCCCGGCAGAGAGTCCCCACCCCAGGGATTTGCTGGTGACTGTAGGGCTGTGAACCCCCATCCACAGGTGCCCACAAAGAAGAGGCTCCCCCAGTGACCAGAAAGGAGTATTTATCTCGGTGGAGAAACCCAAGAACTCGCATGTCACTGCCACTGCACAATTAGTAATTAGGATCCCCTGTGACAGGCTGTCCCAGTTTAGGGCAGACCCCGAGCAGTGCACTCAGCTTCCAGAACATTCTTTTGCACATTGCTCCAGCCGTATGATGGGTGTACCCGGGAGATGACAAAACGGGCATCTGTGGGATGGCTTCTCCAGTGTCCTGTGAGGGCAGCGCCCCGTCTGGTTGAGGTCTTGCTTCCTTAGGGTTTTTGGAAGCTGAACCAATGCTGCTGGGGGTTGACATGACTGTGGCTTTAAACTAGAAGAAAATGCAGATATGCTAATCCACCTTCTTGGAAAAATCTCTTCCCCTTTACCTGGGGATACTTGGAATCCCAAATCCAAGAAATGTAGCTCCAATCCACAGACCCTGTGTAGCCGCCGTGTTCCGGAAGGGTGGGCAGGCAGGCCCGCTTCTCCGGGAGTTGGCGGCTGCAGTCTGGATGCTGCGACACAAGCCCCCCAGCGTCCGGCCCCCTCCGGGCTCAGCCTCCTGGAAGCGGTCCCCCCTCCCACTCCTGTGCCAACTGCCCTGAGAGAGCTCACTCAGCTGGGATGTGCTGGGGAGGGCTGTGTTTAGACTCCCATGGCTGCTTCTGCTGAGGAACTTCTCCCTCTAGGGGCGCTCAGGGTCCCTCGTGAGATTGTCAGGCTTTTGTTTGAGTTAGTTTTTTTAAAGGTTTGTAACAGTCTCCACCATCCTTTCTTAGAATTCTGAGGGGGATGCCCAGACGCTGACCGAAGTGGACCTCTTCATCTCCACCCAGAGGATCAAGGTGTTAAACGCAGACACACAGGTGAGCTTTGGAAGACGGCGCTTTAAAATCCTGCGCAGGAGCTCCCAGGAGAGCCAGGTCGAGCTGCAGACCCCCTCTGCGGGGGTGAGCTGGCGTCCCCGGGACAGTCCCCCCGGCCCCTGCTGTGAAACGTAGAGCAAGCTGGGGGCGGGCAGCAGCCTCGGGCCGAGTGGGATGAAGCTGGCGATTTGGTGTGCACAGCAGCAGGGATGAAATAGAGACACCATGAAGGGGAGCCGGGTGGGGGGGGAGGGCGTGTGCTCACCATCGGGATTCTGGAACGGCCCTCTCGAGGCCTGTGCGTGCGGGGCTGGGAGGTGGAGCTGGAGGGTGGAGATCCGGGTGGCCCTCCGCACCCCCCCACCCTGCCCCAGCCCGGCGCAGCGGCGCTCCAGAGGGGAGGGTCCTACGATTTTCTGCCTGTAAACCACGTGCCCAGCTCGTGTCTGACCTCAGTTCGTCTCATCTTCCTGTGCCTGGATCCGTGCACAAGCCTGCCGTTGTGGGGAGACGGGCAAGCAGACAGCAGAGCCAGATGGAAGGGGCTGGGAGCTGGGTGTGGGCAGGGGCACGGTAGATGAGCTTTGCAGTGCAGGAGAGAGGGAGGTGGCCGAGGACAGAGATGGGGAAGGGCCCCACTCGTTCTGGGGACGGGTGAGGCCGGCCAGACGCGGGGTTGACGGCCCCTTACTTCTTGCTGTTGGCAAGTGGTCCATATCACGACGCTGAGTATGTGGGCAGCCAGTTCCTCAGCACCCTCTGCCCGATGGTGTCACATCCAGCAGTGACCTTGTCGGACTCAGTTACAACGTCAGAAATGCAAACTGGTGATTTTCTCTTCTGTTCTGCTTCCAAGTTTTACTATCTAACGTGCTTCTGTGCAGAAGAGCTTCTTTTTTTCTTTTCCCCTCTTTTTTTCTCTCCCTTTTCACTGTGGACTCCCAGATTTTTTTTTTTAAACTTGTGTTATAATTCCTTACCATCGTTATTCTCTTGGGTGCTCAAATCACCCAGATCTGTCCAGGGCCTTCCCACTGGGCCCTGCGCCGTCCTGGCGGTCTGCCCGTGGTCTCGGAACACGTTCCTGAGACAATGAGATGTTCTCCGCCCTCCTTGCACTCCCTGCCCGACACCTGGAACCGGCCATTCTTCAAGGAGCTGTGGTTCCTGTCCGTGGGGAGGGACGCACAGAAAGAGACCTGGGTGCTGGCTCTGCCCATCATTGCTGGGGGGCCGTGGATCCTGGGCCCTAAAAATGAACCGAGCTGGACAGTATCTGTTTTTAAAAGCCAAGAATTCATACACGTGCCTCCTATTTGAGACCAGCACCATAGGGTCCTGCTCACCTGCCCCCTACTCCGTACGCACCCTGGTCCCACGGTGTAGACCGTGGCTCCTGACTCCCTCAGTGTGTTTTCTCACTTGGTCTCTCCTGGGGTGGACCATGCCCATCGCTGGGCTGCTGGGAGGAGCGCAGCTTGGCTCTCAGGTCGTGGATGAGCTGGCTGTCACCCCTCAGGACCCAGTGGGTGGGAAGACCTGACGTGTGGGGACAGAGGAGGCTGCAGGGCGTGTCTCGGAGTCGGAGTGGCACCGTGACGTGCTCCCTCCCAGCCCCCGTGCCCTGCCGTCCGCCTGCCGTCTTGGCGCTTCCTCCTCACCGGTCTGTCCCAGCGGCCAGGCCTATGCCTTGGCCCTCTGATCTTTGTGTCCAGCTGCCCTGTCCCCCGTGGGGCCTTGCACTTGGCGAGAACTCAGGGAGCCACCCAACCGGGTCAGGCACAGGACACTTCACAGCCTCGGGCTTTGTTTCCCGATCTTTCGTGGGCAAACTGTCTGGGTTAGATCCTCCCTCCCGCCCCCCAGCCCTCATCCCTCATCCACCCACCTGTCAGGGTCCCCGAGACCACCCCAGGTTCCATAAGTTGATAAGAGGCCTCAAGGGATTCAGCATATAGTTGTACTCAAGGCTGTGATTTACTACGGCACCAGGATACAGAGCAAAACCAGCGAAGGAGAAGATGCCTGGGGCTGAGCCCAGGGAAACCCAGGGTCCTCGCCTGATGGGGTCATGCAGGATGAGCTGAACTTCCCAGCCGCGAGCTGCGACAGCACGTGTGAGACGTGGGCCATTGGTAAGCTCGAGAGCGTCAGCACCCAAGGTCTTTACTGGGGGCTGGTCACATAGGCACCTGTGCTGTCTGCCATGCGCCAAAGTCCCAGGCTCCTGAAAGCAAGCGGGGCTCAGGCTGGAGCACGCTGCTTGCCCAAATGCCTCAGGCAAGGTGAGCCACTCATCTCATGTCGGGTGGCATGTCGGGAACCCTCCTGAAATCCAGGTTCCCAGACGAGCCGAAGGCCACCTGCGGACAGGCTTTCTGCGGACAGTGTCAGGCCTGTTCTGTCAGCCCTTCTCTGATGCTCCTGCATCAGCGGAGACTGGAAACTGGGCCCATCCCTGTGAACTTGAGGCCTTGGACAAGTTTCCGGACATCTCGGAGCCCTGTTGATTCTCAGAGGAGAGCCTGGCGCTGGGCCCCTTGAAGGACAGATGAGGCAGCTCAGAGCAGGGCTCACACATGCCAGCCCCTTCCCTTCACTCCTCCCGTCCCTCCTTCTGGGTCTTTGGTGTCTGAACAGGGCCCGGGGACAGGGCGTCCGTTCCCGAGAGTGGGCAGAGCCAGAAGCCACGATTTCCTTTGCTTGCTCATTCAAGGTCAGTCCTTAACACACGTGGGCTTTCCATCCCGCCAGCCGCAGCATCGTGGCCAAGTCGTGCACAGCCGCTGCCCAGACCAGCATCTGTTGGCCGGTGCTCACCTCCCGGGTACAGAGCAGGGCTGTGCTGTGGTTTTGACCACCTGTCTGCGCTGGCTCTTTGCCCTGTTGTGTTCTTCCTGAAGCCTTGCTTTCTCCACGTCGGTTCTTGGGTTCTCTCCAAGAGTCCTGACTGCATCCCAACCACCATAGACCTCCTGGCATCTTCTCCTTCTCCCACATGCTGTTCTCTGCCCGCATCCTCTGTGGAGGGCTGGCTGGACCCCCATGGTCGCAGCTCCTGCCCTGGGGAGCCTCTGGTGGCTGCTGGAGGTGCCCGTGGCTCCCCGGGTCTTTGTGGACAGGAATGTTCCAGAACCACAGAGCAGGAGACCTCAGGGTTTTCAGCCTATGTGGGCTGCCCCAGGGACGTGCTACTGATGACTGGGACCCGGTGTGGAGGAGGATGTGCCCCTGATCTCCAGCGGGTCAGATGTCCTGGGGAAGCCCTAGGCTCCCTAGGGCTCAGGTTCATGGCCATTGGGTCGGCTGAGCTGTGCCAGGCCAGGGGAAGGGCAAAGCGAGGACGGCATCCAGGACCACCAGGACAGGGTCCTCGATGGGCAGCATCTCGCTGGAAGTCCCGGGCAGGAGGCAAGCTGGTCATGGTCCTTCTTACCGCCCCTCCAGTGGTCTTTGAAGTTCAACTTTAAGAGTCCTCCCCCTTCTCTGGTTGAACTTCACCTCTGCTCATCGGAGGTATTTAAAGAGTGTTTTCACTTCCCGTTTTCCAGTGGAAAGCCCCCGTCGCTCTGTCCCATCGGGCTCTCCTCACTGTGGCAGTTTGCGGCGTGGTCGGTGCCCGGCCTCTTGCTCTCTCTTTGTTCACCTCCTCCTCCCGGCGTTCCTGTGCATCCTCGCAGCCGGGGCCCCCCACGTGGGGAGTCCTCATGCTTCACGGGAAGCAGCTCCCTCCTGGGTCTGCTCCGCACCAGCGGGGAGAGTCTGCTCCTCCCTCCGTGCCCATCCACCTCCTCTGCGGAGCCTGGTGGGGAGTGAGGGCTGGTGGCCTCATCCTGCATCTGCTTTGCAGGGAGCAGGTCTCCTGTGGGTTGGTAAGCAAAGCCCCACCATTGCTGGGGCCCTGTCCCCCTCACATGAAGAGGCCCTGGGGGAGAGAGAGAACTCGGGGTGTTCGCACACGCGGTTGGGAACTAGATCTGGTGGGATTGCTCTCTGTTCTCTTCCATGATGGAAACGTCAATGACTTTTCTTGCTGGAGTACAGCGGGTGTCTGGCTCATTGCTCGTAGCGTTCTTGACTGGGAGGTCAGGGCTGGGGGGAGAAGCAGAGGTGCCCGGCTCCCGAGGAGCCCCCACCTCACTGGGCAGACGGGACACACCTGGTTCCCTTGTGCTCAGGAGAAAGTGCTGGCCGCCCTGAATAAGACAGGCCGGGTTCCCTGTCTGCACACCCTGGAACCTCGGAACCGGCCTTGGGGGGAGGGAGGGTCATGCAGGGTTAGCTGGGGGTGGCGGGTGGATGGTGCTTCCTAAAGATGAACTAACCGAGCACTGGCCCCTGCAGGCTTTGGGGTCACCGAGAGTGAGGAGAACAAGAGCTGGGAAGGTGGGTCAGAAAGGTTCCATGAGCCGTGGCCTGGCTGTCTGGCCGAGGTGTCTGGGGTAGCCTGACCAGTCGTGGGCACCGTGGATCATTTGAGAGTGTGCTCCGAGGTCGCTGAGGATGAACTGGAAGCATGGTGGTAGGAAATTGGTTTGACTATAAAATAAGAAACGTTAGCAGAGGAGCTGGGAGGCAGGAACAGATGCAGAGACTGTGGGAACTCGAGTGGCCGGTTGGGGCAGGAAGGGGACGAGGCCACGTGGCAGGCGGCCTTGTCTGGGAGGAAGCGGGCTCTGCCACTGACAGGTGCTCGGAGATGGGGAGAAGCTCATTTCTGACACCTGGGGGTTGAGTCAGGTGTTTCTGAAAGTGGCTGGAAATCAAGAGATGCCGAAGAGCCACCTTCACTGTCCCGTTTCCAGCGGCCCCTCCTGGAAGGGGGTTCTTGTGGTTATAAATCCCCCCCCAACCCCCGACCCCGAGCTGGCCAGAAAACACAGCAGCTCCAGGAAGGCAAGTGTGCAGAAGTGGCTTCTGTGAGGAAGACAGGGGCTGCATAGGTTGCAGAAATGCCCCATTTTCTTTTCTGGAAAGAGGACAAAGGCATAAAAGACCAGCTGATTAGTTTCTCGGAGCCTCTGTGTGCAGCCTTGTTAGGTAGGGGTCTCGGGAATGATGCTTGGTGGAGATTTCTGCCAGATGACAAAAGCCATCGAGAGTGATGGGCCCGCCAGGGCCCCGGGGGGATTGAAAGGCTGCGGAGACCCATCCATCAGAGTCAGGCGGGCTGCCTCGGGACCCCCTGCCCAGGCCCATGCTGCTTGGGCTCCTGGGACGAACTCATCCCTGGGAAACACTGGCTCTGGAGCCTTCCTCCTCTGCTTGGCAGGAAGTCTGGGCCAGGCGCCCGCCTTGCAGGGAGAGGCGCCTTCTCCAGAGCCACAGACGGCCTCCGACCGGGTGGGGACGGGCCTCAGCTGCTGCCCCTCCCCCACAGGACCGGGAGCCCCACCCAGCATCATGCCCCCACGAGCATCATTTTGGAAGCTGCAGGGCTAAGATGAAGGCACATCACCTTGACTGGGAATCACCGCCCTAAAATGCTCTGTTCACTGGGGCAGTGGCTCTCTACCCAGGAGACTGTCCCTCAGGGCAGATCTGGCCACAGCTGGAGATCTTTGTGGTCATCACAACTTGGGATGGAGGAGATGCCACTGGCATCTAGTGGGTGGGGGCCAGGGATGCTGCTGAACATCCTACAGTGCCCAGGACACCCTCACAGTATGGAATGGTCCAGCCCCAAACGTCAGGAGTGTCGAGGCTGAGAGCCCCCAAACTTGGGTGTTTTTTAGGGCTTGTTCCCTGTAACACAGGCCCTCTCATGCCTCTCCCGGCAGGAGACCATGATGGACCACGCCCTTCGCACCATCTCCTACATCGCGGACATTGGGAACATCGTGGTGCTGATGGCCAGGCGCCGCATGCCGCGCTCAGCCTCCCAGGACTGCATCGAGACCACCCCCGGGGCCCAGGAGGGGAAGAAGCAGTATAAGATGATCTGCCACGTGTTTGAGTCCGAGGATGTAAGTAAATGCTCGGGCATGATGTTCCCCTCCCGACGGCCCAGGCCCCATGGGCTCCATGGTCCCAGGAAAGCACGTATAGGATGGGGATCCTGTGCCCCATCATGGACGCTTCCAGTGGAAGTGGTGATTTTTCTAACACTCTGAGTTTGCAGAGACCATGAACACAGCTCTGTTTCGCTTCATGAAATACATTTTTCAGGAGCTGTTTGTAAATGGAACTGTAGTTAAATATGCCGAGGAGCTCTTCAACAAGGTCCTTTAACAAAACCTTGTTCTCCCCAAATAAAGTAGCCCTTGACTAACTTTTCTGTTGAGATGCACGCCCCACACTCCAGGGTTGCAAATGGGGAAGCGCCTCTGCTTTTGCTCATGGCCATTTCAGGCCATAAGAAGTTGGAAAATCCAGTGCACCCTTGGACAACATGGGTTTGAACTTCGAGGGCCCACTTACCCATGGACCTTTGTCAGTAGTAGATGCTACAGCGCTACACCATCCGCCTTGGTTGACTCCGCGATCATGAACCGCGGACACGGAGGAATTGCGGGTACGGAGGGCTGACTGTAAGTTAGACACAGATTTTTTTTTAGACTGTACAGAGGGTCACAGCCCCTAACCCCCATTTTGTTCACGGGTCAACTGTAATTCTGACGTTTAAAATACTGCAGACTCGCTAAGAGACCATAAGCCCTTTGACTCCTTCCTTGGATGGGATGAGAGCATCTTTCTGAGCCTGGAAGAGGGAGAAAGGGACCGGGGAAGGGAGCTGCAAGGCAGGAGGTGAGCGGGGTCTCTGGGCTGCCCCCCCATGGCAGATCTGATTCAGGATCACGCAGGAGGCAGCAGCTGAGCTGTTCTTGGGGCTGTTGCCAGAGCAGGATTTTAAAAAGTTCTCTCTCCTCCATGGATGCTTGGAAAGGGCATTCCCGGTTACCAAGGGACTTGAGGGTGTGTCAGGGACCCGGAGAAGTGGGGAAGGGTCCCAGTGTTTTCATGTTTGAATGCAGGGTGGGTGGAGGCAGTGACCTTTTTGCTGAGAAATTGAAGTCGCCTACAAGTGCTTTGACGCAATGACATTTATTGGAGAGAAAATTTACATACAGACTCACTAGTGCACACACGTGTTCCTTTCACCATTATACAGATGTCTGTGGACACCTGCCTGGGAATTTTTGTGTGGCTCATGTCTCGAGGAGTCTCAGAGACCCGGCCTGGGGGGATGTGATGGGCCCTGGAGAAGGGCTGTGGTGATGGGCAGGTGAGGCAAGAAGCAGGCCAAGTGGCAGGGGGTGAACAGTCTGCTGGCTCGGGGAGCAGGAAGGGGCTCCGAGGTGCCCACCGTGCCCTGGGTGCTGCTGTGGCCTGAGTTTCTCTATTCCGTGGGAGAGAAGGCTGAGAGCAAAGGTGGGGGCGGGGCTCCAGGTGGTCCTTCAAGGCACATGGGAAGGATGGGCTGGGAGGGGCGCGAGGTGATGGAGCAGCCATCCTGAGAGTCGGACCCTGATGGTGGCCCCATCAGGGTCCGACTGCTGCTGGGGTGAGTGAAGGATCCAAGGGTCCAGTGAGAACAGAGGGGGACACCTGGAGAAAATGGAAGGTGGCCATAAGGACCCTGGTGGCCCTCTTAGAGTTTCCGTTTCCCTTCTGTAAAGTGGAGGGCAGTGCAGGTGAGCCAAAGAAGTGAAAGGGCTGGGGGGGCAGGGCCTCCCCCGCTATTCACCCACCTGCAGGAGGCCCCCTCTGAGTGCCAGCCTCCAATGCCAGCCCCTCGGGGAGGCCCCCGTGACGCTCCCCACCTTTCTGGGCTCACAGCCTTGGCTGTGACCTGGGGGCAGGGGCGATCCCTCAGGACTGGCCCCAGCTCAGGTGGCAGGGATGCCAGGACTCAGGGCAGACGGGGAATGGGAGACTGCAGCCAGCCGCTGGTGGGAAGACGCCCAGGTTCCCAGACTGCGTCCCATGGAGCCTGGGCGTGGACCTCCTTGTCCTCCCAGGGGCTCCCCCAGGTGATGGGCCCCGACTGGGCAGAGCTCAAAGGGGAGGCTCAGGGCAGTGGGCAGTGGGTGGGGAGAACGAAGCTATGCTCTCACACCCCCTTCCCAGCAAGGGGACCCCAGTCAGAGGAAGATGGACCCAGAGGCCTGGGGGCAGCTGGTGTCAGCAAACCCGAGACTCCAGGTCTCAGGGCACATCAAGGCCGCCGGGTGGCCCTCAGTCCTCCACCCTCCATCCTGGGACCAGCCTCCTCCTGGAGGCCCCGATGGATCCTCAGCTTGGCCTGAGCCTCGGGCCAGGTGCCCTCCAGGACCTGCCACCGCGGGGCTGCCTCCACCAGCTGCATACACGTCTGGGCCAGTGGTGCCACCTGGTGGCCCCAGGGCTCCATGCCTGTGGCTGGTTCTCCCTCTGAGCAGAGCCGCCAAACTGCCAGGACGCTGCTCCTGGGGGCGGGCAGGGCTTGGTCCTGCCTAGTGGACCCGGGCTTCCCTCCTGCAGACCGTTCGGGGCCCAATTTGGGAGGGCCATCCGGTCTAGAATCGAAGGGCTCCAAGCTCTCCCTCTGTTATCCAGCCCAGCCCACTTTTTTCACAAAGGCTTATTCATTTGCAGCCTGAGAATCATGCAGCGTGTAGAGCAAGAATGGGATTCAGGCCAAACCCCTCAATTCCACATGTTTTCAGGCCCTGTTGACCCGAGGTTTGCTGAGGGGTCCCACTGCTCTCTCCCGGCTGCCCGGCTGCCAGGGTGCTTGACGTGGCCCAGGAGCTGGGTCTTTAGCCGTCACCTCCCATGGTCCTTTATCTGCACACCAGCAGGTGGCATGTAAGCTTTGGCAGTGACTGTTCCGAGTCCGGGCCTCTGCATTATCAGATTCAATCCAGTCCATAGAAGTGGTCCTGTTGAAGTAGAAAGAAGTGATTTGCTCCATGATTTGCCCTGTGCTGGTGTCCCCAAGGTCACATGCTTCTCGTTGGCCTCAGCCTGACACGTCCACACGCCCCACGAGGGTAGCTGGGCACACATCCTCCCCGCACCACGCCCCCCCGTGGCTGGACTGGGTCCTCTTGCTCCAGAGAAGTAAACACTGGGTGGGTGACTGACAGTCTCTGTGACGCTCCCCAGAGGATGCACCCCCCAGTCTGTGTTTGGAATAGGATGGGTGGGGGACTGCCCTGGCGGTCCAGTGGTTAGGGGGCCACGCTTCCACTGCACGGGCATGGAACTAAGATCCCGCATGGGCCAAATAAATATATTTATTTAATAAAAATTAATTTAATTTTAAGTAAGTTAATTTAAATTTCATTAAATTAATTTAATAAAAATTAATAAATATTTAAATAAATAAAACACATTTGTTAAAAAAAAGAAAGATGGGTGGAAAGAAAATATAGTACAGTCGCCAGTGAAAGCAACGAAACTATGATCATTAGCAAATAATTCATAATTTCCCCAGACGTTATTGGAAACTGTGCTTTGTCTTAGGATGTCTGGGATGTAAGGGAGCTCGGGTGGGGGCAGGCAGGGCACCAGCAGCAGAAGGGCTCCCCCGACAGAGACCCGGGCCACGGTCTCTCTGTGGCTCCTCGGAGCCCAGGCAGGGGCCCCCGTGCAGGCTGTGCCGTGGCCCCCGCTCGGGGCCCGTGCGCCTGCCCGTCTCCATTGGGCGCCCCTCCCCACAGGCTCAGCTCATTGCCCAGTCCATCGGCCAGGCCTTCAGCGTGGCCTACCAGGAGTTCCTGCGGGCCAACGGCATCAACCCCGAGGACCTGAGCCAGAAGGAGTACAGCGACATCATCAACACCCAGGAGATGTACAACGACGACCTCATTCACTTCTCCAACTCGGAGAACTGCAAGGAGGTGGGTGCCCGGGGCGGGGGGCACAGCTGGCGGGCCGGGCGGGGTCGAGCCTTCCTGGTGTGGGGCCCCTGCCTTCTCAGCGAGCACTTGCGTGGGAAACGCGGTGCTGTTGTAGGGAAGAAGCTGCTGACGGTCAGTCTTAAAAGGACCTTGAAAATGTGCCTTTTAATGCCGCTATTGGATGGGGGCTCAGCCCCCCGAGGTGTTTCTGGAAAGCTTGCAGGAGGCGTCCTGAAAATGGGGAACTTGGGGTTCTGCCCAGGGTGCTGGGAAGCCGCCCATAGTGAAGCCTTGGCAGGTTCCGGTGGGTTTGCTCAGGGGTCCTAGAAAGTTCTCCTGAGAAGAGGAGCAAATCCCTGGGGGTGGCCTGTACCCTAACTGCTTGGGAATGAGTGGATGATCCTGGCTTGTTGCTGAATGAATGAATGACAGGCAGCTTTCTGTGAGTGACCCGTGAGGCAGAGAGAAAATAGAAGGACTTTTCCAGACAAGAGCGGGGGCCGGGCTGGGTGTGCGTCTGGACTCTGAGAACGCGTCCCTCTAGCCTCCGTGGGTCTGGGAGGGTGGGGGACGGGAGCCGGGACACTGGAGCCGAGCTTGGGGCTAGAGGAGGGGGTCCGTGCTCCTGGTTCCCAGGATGGTTGGGTAGGTCCCAGGAGGGCTTGGGAGCCAGAGCTGGACGGGGCCAGGGAGCCAGCAGGCTGGCCGAGAGGAGGTGGCCTCGGTTCTGAGGGCAGGGCAGGCACCTGGCCCGGCTCGGGCTGGTCCTTCCGGGGTGCTGGGCAGAGGCCCAGCCCCCAGCCCCCATCTCAGGTGGGCCTCTCTTACCCTACCCATTTCCTTGCAGCTGCAGCTGGAGAAGCACAAGGGTGAGATCCTGGGTGTGGTGGTGGTGGAGTCGGGCTGGGGCTCCATCCTGCCCACCGTGATCCTGGCCAACATGATGAACGGCGGTCCGGCTGCCCGCTCGGGGAAGCTGAGCATCGGCGACCAGATCATGTCCATTAACGGCACCAGCCTGGTGGGGCTGCCGCTCGCCACCTGCCAGGGCATCATCAAGGTGGGCGCGGGGCCCCACCTCGCTATATCCTCGCCGCTTTGTAATCCCCCCTGACCCACCAGAATGCGGAGCCCAGAGAGACCCACCCAGTGACTTTGAACCCAAGACTGTACCACGGCCCTGACATCAGAGAGGGACCTGGGCTGCCCCAGGTGAGGGCCGAGGACCTGTAGATGTCGGGTGACCAGCTTGTCTTAGTTTGCCTGGGACTTTTCGCTGACAGTCTCACCTGCTGGGCAAACAGGGAGGTTGGTTCCCCTGCCCGGATCTGAGCTGGGAGGCTGCTCTCACCGTCTGACCCGTTAGCCTGCAGGTTCGGGAGGTGCAGACCCTCCCTAGAGAGGGTCACGCTGAGGGGACACAAACAGGTGGCCCCTGCTTGTCTGTGAGAGCCCCCCGGACTGAAGCGTTGGGCAGCCATCCAAGGGGACCTCAGCACGGTGGTGCCTTTGCTCTGTTCAAGGGTCCAGACAGTGGCTCAGCCTACGGGGGGCCATCTGTCCCGTGGCTCATTCCCTCCAGCCCTGCTGTGGTCTCGGGGCTGGAGGATGGGCCTCTGTTCTCCCTTGTCACTCAGAGATGAAGGTCCTGTGAGCGGGCTCCTGAACCTGGGGACCCAGTGGGTACCGTGTAGCTAGACAGACAGACAGACACAGAAGAAGCCTTCATCAGAGGTGCCAGAGGCTTGGCCAGCCGGGACCCTTGCTCTGAGGGCTGCAGCTCCTGGGGCAGTTTCTAACCTGGGCTCTGATGGGGCCGTGTGTGTGTGTGTGTGTGTGTGTGTGTGTGTGTGTGTGTGTTTGTGCGCGCGTGCATGTGCATATGGACACGTGCACAGAGGAGGAGCTCCCTGCTGCTGCAGCCACGTTCAGGCTGGGCCCCTTCACCTCCCCCCACCCAATCCCAGGACCATGGCCGCGGCATCCACTGTCCTCTGGGGCCTGAGGTCTCCCTTGGCCTGTCTCGGCACAGACACCAGAGCCTCCTGCTGACAGATTTCCGCTCTGCCGGCCACACCCTGTCCTCGCCCCACCCCCAGCATGAGAGTCCATCACTGGAGGATGCTTTGTTTTGAGGAAGGTGCCCCCACCATCTTCCCAAACAGGAAGTCCTCCTGCACTCAGCATGGCCGGGGCCCCTCCTGGGCACCACCAAGGGTGACCTGGTGCCGGTCTCTTAGTTGTGCACAGGGGCGCTCGGAGCCTGGCCTTGCCCCCAGGGCAGCTTTTTTTTTGGCCAGGTCAAAGGGCACACCAGAGCACAGGGGTCACGGCACGCACTGCCACCTGGGATTCCCGGCACCCCTGCATCCGGTCAGGGTGATGCCTGCATCCACGCACAGAGGGACACCGGGGCTGAGAGGGGTCTGCCTGGCTCGGTCCCCCAGCTCCCGGGGCTCTGCCCTGCCACTGGCTCACCCAGGCCCCTGAGGTTGTCCTCCCCGCGGCATCTGAGACCCACTGGGCCTCCCATTCCTGCTCTGCAGGGTCTGAAGAACCAGACACAGGTGAAGCTCAACATCGTCAGCTGCCCGCCGGTCACCACCGTCCTCATCAAGCGGCCGGACCTCAAGTACCAGCTGGGCTTCAGCGTGCAGAACGGCATCGTGAGTCCGCTCGGCCCTTGGCAGCCTCCACCGTGCACGTGGAGGGCCTGGTGCAGGGAGCTGGGGGGCAGCTCTCCGTCCCTCCAGAACCGCTCCTGTCTGATGGGGCAGGTCCCAGCCAGTGGGCACGGCTGCCAGCAGCCAGGCCAGGCAGGGCGGGCGGGCCAGCGTGTGGTCATGGCATGGGTCCCTCCAGCCCCGCCCTCGGCACCCTCGTCCCAGTGGTGGCTGTTCTCTGCAGACCCCTGCTCTGGAGTGGAGAGAGGAGCCCTCCCACCCCTGCAGTTGGGACCCGCAGCCGATGGCAGTGTCAGAGTCACTGTGTGCAAGACACCCACCCACTCATTCATTTGTTCATTCATTCATTCACTCATTCACTCACCCATTCAGAGTCGTGTGTGAGGTTCCTGAGCTGTGTCAGGCGGGGCCCCAGCCACTGAGGAGGCAGGAGGGCCTCCAGGAGGAGGTGATGCTGGGCTTGAATGAGTGCTGGTCTGGCCAAAAGTCTGTGCCTGTAGCTCAGGCCGGAGTTCTTCCCTCCAGAGTTCCCACCTCCTCTTCAACCTGCGTGAGCTCTGTTTCCTGGGTCGTTTCTCCTGCAAAGGTCCCAGTGGGCAGGGATGTGGCCACAGATGGAGGACAGAAGAGGGAAGGCCGGTTTCTTAACTAAGAACTGGCTTAAGATTGCTTAAGCCAGCCCAGAGTGCTAAAAAGCCAAGGAAGAGATTGTGCAGTGGATGGGGGTGGTGTCAGGTTGAGGGGGAAGACGCGTGTGTCCCTCCACGGTCACAGAGGGGGCACATCGGGAGAACGTTCTAGAAACAGGACTACAAATGAGACAGAATTTCCCCCGTCCCTACCTGGTGCAGGAGTGTGGAGAGTTTACACGGGGCCGGGGAGAGTCACAGGACATCTCTGTCCCCTCTGGGTTAGGGCGCACTTGCTGCTGTAACAGATGTTCCCCGGATCTCAGCGGACTGAGAGCTGATCTGTCGTTCAGGTCACAAGCCAGCGTGGGAGGGGGCTTCGCGCCACAGGGTCGCTCAGGGGCCCAGGCTCACCCTCCCCCAGGGGGCTCTTTGACCAGCAGCTGCGGGGAGACGGGGGCGTAGATGTGGCTCTTGCCATTTCTGTCTACATCCATCTGGCCAGACAGGGCTCAGTCACATGCCCCACAAACACAGGGCTGGCCGGGTAGGTGGTCCAGCTGGTGCCCAAGATGAAGAAGGAAAGGGTGTGGGTGCATCTGAAGCTGACGTTGGCCGTACCTTCCCAGCTGTGTGACACTGGGCAAGTCACTGAAGCTTTCTGGGCAGATTGAGAAAATCCATGAAGTACACCGAGACCTCCAAGGAGGGCCCACTGGGCCCAAACTCTGCAGAGAAGAAAGGCCCCTTGGCACCATACCCAAGCACAGGGGCCCGGCCAGGCTGTCTGCACCCCCTCAGAATTTCTTTCCGGGACATGGCATCTGCCCCGGGAGTTGGCCAGTTGGTGGTCCAGCTGGCACCACCCTGCCCGGCTGCTCTGCACACACATGTGCCCGGGGCCGTGCAGGAGGTTGTCCAGGGTCCCTGCCTGCAGCTGCTATGAGCACCGTGTGGATGGGCCTGGACACCAGGCCCGGGGAGCAGCTGGGCGGGCCTTAGACCTGCCCCTGACACCCTGAGCCACCATGCAGGGCCTGCCTGGGTGCTGCCCGCAGGACCTCCCTCCCTGGGGTGGGGGCAGGTGGGTGGTAGGGAGGACTGTCAGTGACCGGCAGCCCCTGAGATGGGCCCTGCTTGTGTGACCCTGAGGGCTGCCCCTGCCCTGCTGGTCAGCCTTGTGGGGCCCAGGCTCTCCCTCCTGCATGGCCCCGGGGAGCTCGCCATCCAGGTGGGCCTGCTTCATGGTCTTTGAAAGGTGCAGCCTCTGTTCCATTGCAAGCCTTGCAGGGGGACGGCGTGATGCATCAGGGCCGGCTTTCTCCTCAAGGCCAGGCTCCTGGGGGGTGGCCAAGGGCTTTGCCTGTTCTTGGGGCCTGATGCGCCCCACCCTCCAGCCCGACAGCAAAATCCTTCCCCTGCAAATACTTCCCTCCAGCCTGTTCATTTTAATCCTCACTACAGCCCAAGAAGGAGCATGGGGACTGGTCAGGAAGCTGGGGCACAGAGAGGTTTAGTAACTTGCCCTGGGTCACACAGCTGGGGAGGCCGTGGGGACCGAGGTGGGGAAGGGGGAGGAGGAGACACAGGGAAGGGGGGCTCTACCTAGAGTTTTGTGGGGGCTGAATTCAAGCGAGCGGGAGAGGAAGGGGAGGCAGTGGAGAGGACAGGTGTGGGGTGGCCTGAGTGTGACCTGGCCCTGAGCTTTCCCTCTCAGAGATGGGGGAGGGGAGGCTGGCGGGGGTGCACCCCTGGGGAGGTACAGGAGGGGTCTCTGCGGCAGGGGTGTGCGGGGATGTTCCCAGGTTGGTATGAGTGGCCGGGAGGCTGAGGCCAGGGGGGCTTCCCAGAAGGTTTGAGGGTGTGGGGTTCAGGGTCACAGCAGATCTGGGGTCTGGAACTGGGGAAGTATTACCCCCTGATTCTGAAGGCAGCATTGCCAGGCTGCCCTTCCCGCGTCACAGGTGTGCACACAGGGGTCCTGGTGCCGCCCACTGCTCGGTGCCTCTGCTGCTGGTCCAGGGTCCGAGTCCCACGGTGCATGCGCTTGGGGCCAGCTGTGGACGAGGAGCCGCGTGGCCCCCAGCGCCACCCGCCCACCATCTGGCATCCTGCCTCTGTGAATGGGGGTGCGCGTGCTAGGGGCCAGGAGGCAGGGGCCGTGGTGGCTCCCGGGGGCTTCCTCGCCCTGAGAGCACCCGGGAGGCCGTGGCTGGAGAGCAGGTGGCGGAATGCCAGGCCGGAGGTGGTGTTTGTCAGCCCCAATGCAGACCTGCTGCCGTTTTCTGCCTGATGCCTCCAGAAACGTTGCCTGTGGCAGGTGCCTGCTTAAATGTCTAGGGTGAGCAGTTAGGTGAAGTATGTCCCAGCGCTGGGGCGTCAGGTACATCTGGGTGCTGTCAGGTGAGAGGTGAGGCGAGGGGCCCTCTGCATGGCTGTCAGTGTGCGCACACCGGTGCGTGTGTGTGCATGCGTGTGTGTGTGCACGCGCACTTGGGTGCGTGTGTTTGGGGGCTGCCAGCCTGAGCACTGGCCCCGAGGATCTCAGTGTAGCTTGTCTTTTCTTTAAAACAAGAGGCCCTGTGGCTGAGAAGCTGGATTACCTTGTGAAATCTGCCCCTCTCTCCCCCTTTTCTTTTGGCCCCGACTCTCTCCTAGAACATCTGCTTTTCCTGTTTTTGTTTGCTTTTTTTAATTGTGGTAAAATACAACTAACGTGAAATTTACCATCTCAACCATTTTCCAGCGTGCAGTTCAGCAGCGTTAAGCACGTTGACATTGTTGTAGAACCAATCCCGAGAACTGTTTCCATCAACAAATCTGAAAGTCTGTTCCGGTGAACACTGACTCCCCACCTCCCACTCCCCCAGCTCCTGGTGACCAGCGTGCTACTTCCTGTCCTGTGAAGTTGAATATGACATACTTAGGTACTTATGTCATTGAATATGACGTACTTAGGTACTTATGTCATTGAATATGACATACTTAGGTACTTATGTCATTGAATATGACATACTTAGGTACCTTATGTGAGTAGAATCATACGGTTTTTGTCCATCTGTGACTGGCCTGTTTCACTCAGCAAAATGTCCTCAAGGTTCATCCACGTCGTAGCATATGTAGCAGGATTTCCTTCCTTTTTAAGGCTGAATCGTGTTCCATTGTGTGGAAACGCCCCATTTTGGTTGTCCGTTCCTCCACTGACGGATACTTGGGTTGCTTCTACCTCTTGGTTACTGTGAACCGAGCTGCCGTGAACATGGGCGTGCAGGACTTCTGGTTCTCCAGTCTGTCTAGTTCCGTTGCTGCAAGACTTGTAGGCCTGCTGGGGCGTCTGTCTGGGGTGTCAGTCCATCTGTCTGTCAGTTCTAGGAACCGGGAAAGGCCACCATCCGGCCAGCTCTTCCTGCAAACCTGGGGCTTCCCTCTAGAGCCCGTGTCTGTGCATGGGTCTGGTTAGGGAGGGCATCCCCTGTCCCCACGCACAGATGAGGACGCAGGAACAGGGAGCTGAAGGGACCTGCCCCAGGCTCCCCGCTGGGCAGTGGCGGGGCAGGCGTTGGCCTGCACGGCTGTCGTGGGGAGCTTGCCCTCTGCCCGTATCAGATGCTGGAGTGCGCGGTCGGGGTCAGTGGGCGAGCGCACCTGTGGACCTGAGCCATCTGTGAGCTGGCAGGGGCTGTCCTGTTTGCATCTAGGGTCCCGGGTGTCAATAACCAAGCCACAGAGGTGCCTACAAGGCCCGGTCGTGGCCAGCCAGCCGCCTTTCCTCCCACTGGGACTGCAGGGCCCGCCGAGCCCACGGATCACGTGCGCCCCGCAGATAAGTTCCCCGCGTCCCTGGAAAAGTCTGCTGACCCCTGAGTTAGTCCTGCACAAGCGCTTTTCCCATTTTCAGCTTCATTACGCCCGAAGTACAAGGCATTCATTTGCAGACAGGCCCCAACTGAGCCAGTTAACGCTCCTTCTAAATGGACCCCTCCTCTCTGTTCCCACAACACCATGGGAGAAATCAGGACGTCCCCAGCTGGGAGACACCAGCGTTCCTCCTGAGAGGTGCACCCTGAGAAATTAGAGCAGCCCAAGGCCCTGGGTTCTGGGGGCACGCCTCGTTTTGGAAGGCCTGCCGCCCGCACACGTGTGTACGTGCATGTGTGTTTGTGTGTGCCTGTGTGCAGGCATGTGCCCACATGGCCCTCTCCTCAGCACTTTCTGCTCCCCTCCTGCCCCCTCTGCCAGCCTGGCCCCCCAGGTTCCAGCCGAGGTCCCCTGCCGGGGTCTGAGTCCATTGTCCTGGCAACCCCCTCTTAAGGTGCAAAGCTATTTTCTCCTTCTCCCTGTCCCCTTCCCGTCTTTACCTTCTGTCCCCAAATCTCCACCACAAGGGGAGACGCTACCACTAGGGACTTAGGGAAACAGCGCCTGCTACGGGGTGTCCCAGCTCCCATCAGGAGCACCTGGACCCTGCCTGACACCTGCCAGGTCATCCTGAAGCCTGGATGTTCGAAGAGCCAGTTACACTGGGCACAAAATGCCCTTAAATCATCTGGGTGGGGGGCGGGGGGAATAAAAGTTAGTACTGACAGGTAAGCAGAGCCTTCACAGCACAGGATGGGTGCTCCCCTTACTGGAAAGTGGGTGGTGGGGTCAGCCCGCTTCTCTTTCTCCACCCTGAGTCCAGTCTGGCCCAGGTGCCTGGGGTCCAGGACCCTGGCCCACTCTGCTGTAGGAGTGGCCTCGGGCTGTGACATCAGCCTGCATCTGTGTCTCCTTCTAGAAGAGATGGATCCTGAGGGCTGGGAGGGACCTCGAGGGCTTCAGGCACCGCACTGGGATTTGCACACACACACACACACACACAAAGAGGATCTGGAAAGACCACAAAACAGATGACGTGGGAGTCCTGCAGGGGTGCCAGGGCCAGCCTGGGGTCAGTGGCCTTTCAGCCTATCTCAGCCTTCAAAAGTTGCCAGGCCAGTGCCGAGGGAGAGCACGGGCAGGTGGGGTGGAGGGGTCCTGTCTGGGGGTGGAGAGTCAGCCCCTAGCCAGTGGAGCAGCCTGGCCAGGGCTGGGAGGGGAAGGGGCTATGACCCAGGTAGGGGCCCCAGGCGGGGGCGGCGTTCAGCACAGGGCGTGGAGGAGGCCTTGCAGCGTTGAGCCTCGCGGTGGGAAGGGAAGAACACCAGGTCTGGGGGAGCGCTGGCTGTCCTGCCTGCACCTGCGCCTCCTGCGGGCAGGCCGACCCTTGACCTTGTAGGATGCTGACCAGAATCATACGAGGACCCCTCGAAGGCCCTAAAAAGCTCCTGGTGGCATTTTTGGGTTGAGGAAACCGTACAGACCAAGGCCTCCGTGGGTACAAGGAGGCTGTCAGGTGATGCGGGGTGTCCCCCGGACACTCGGGGGACAGGGTCCCACCAGCCTGGGCCTCTCCTCCCACCAGACTCTGGGCTCGGCCTTCCTCATCCTCCAACACGTCTGGTACAGGGCAGCCTTCAGGCAGGACGGCTGGGGTACTGCTGCAAGGGGCCCAGGGTAGAGGTGCCTGGCGGGGGTGGACAGGGGAGACCTCCAGTGCGGGTGTGGTTGTTCTCGGGCAGCCTCGGCCCCAGGGACGCTGCCGTCTGCCCTCGGCTGGGGGTGGATGAGAGGCCTGGCGCCCTGCCTGCTCCCTCCTGCCCCAGCCTCTCTCGCTGCAATGCTTTCATCCCACCCCCCTCCCATGGCTCCCACCAGGTCCCTGGGACCCCCCGGGTGCAGCTGCCCCCCCCGCTCCGCTCTCCATGGGCCCTGGGGCTGCTCGCCCTCCCTGCTGTCTGCATGGACCCCACCTTCTGACACCCAATCTTTCGTGGATCTCACACACATGGGGGCTGCATCATCTTTCCATTTGTCGGCTGGTGAAATCACCACCTCCCTGTGACTGGGGGAGCAGTGACCGGCTTCACTGGAAAGAGGAGCAGAGTGGCTGCTGGCGGATCTGCCAGGATGGGCTTTACCTGCACACCTCCCGGCCTCCACACCCCTGACCCAGGAACAGAGGCCCCGGGTGGCTGGGGGGGGGGCAGATTCCAACCAGGGAGGGCGGGTGGGGGGGACGGGTCTCCCATTTTCAAACACATTCCAAACCGTAACCTCCCAGTTGGTGAGTCAGCAGACAGCATGTAGGAGCGTCTGCCCTGGGGCTTCATCCTGTGTGTGATTGATTCTCCTCCCTGTCTTTGGGAGCTGGAGGCGACCGGCGAGCGTGGCGGGGACCCTGTGCTGAACCGACCACCCCCCACCCCCCTGTCGCTTAGATCTGCAGCCTCATGCGCGGGGGGATCGCGGAGCGGGGCGGCGTCCGCGTGGGCCACCGCATCATCGAGATCAACGGGCAGAGCGTGGTGGCCACGGCCCACGAGAAGATCGTCCAGGCGCTGTCCAACTCGGTGGGAGAGGTGAGAGGTCACTGCCCGAAGCCAGAACCAGGCTCTCGGAGCCCAGATGTTTCCATGGCCGACATCTAATCCCCGAGGGCGTGTATAAGGTGCTGGGGAAGCACCCCAGAGCAAAGCCTCCCTTCTTGGGAGAGCCTGTCCCTGTGGGGACTTGGGCACGTCTGCTGGCTGGCGTGCTCCCACCTGGACCTCCGTGAGCCTCTTCCAGGGGCTGCGTCAGCTGAGCACGGCTGTGTCTCCCACGGGGGAGCCTGCTGCAGGCGGGGTCTGGCATCCCCTCCTCACCCCGGGTAGCTGTGGCTGATGGGATGGGGGTGGGCATGCGCAGGCCGGCCCTGCTGTGCTCCCCTCTCCCACTCTGCTGGCTGTACCCCGCCTCCTTTTCTGCTTCTTTCTGGCATCAGTGCGATGCCATGCCAGCGTGAGGGTGGACGGGGTACAGAGCGGGGAGCTCAGGAGGGAGCAGGGTACCTCAGCGGGGGACGTAAGATGCTGGGAGTGGGGCTACCAGCCCAGTGCTGGGAAGGAGGCCTCCCTGGTGCGGGGGTGGGTGTGTGTAGGTGTGTGGGAAGCGGGGAGTCAAGGTGAATGCGTGAGTATCTCCCTGGGTGAAGCCTGGGTGAGAGCAGCGCAGAAGGGGCAGACAGCGCCGAGAGGCGGGTGACATGGGACGGCTGTGAAGGCAGTTGCCGGGCGGGGAGTTTAGGTTTGATTCTGAGGGTGGTGGGGACCCAGGGGCTGTGTGGGGAGAGGGCACGGCTTCCTCTTTGGAGGCTGGTGGGGGGAGTAGGGTGCTGTTCCCTGAGGGGCCTTCGGATCATGTCCGGTCAGGACACCTCTCCTGGGGCCACGTTGACCCACTCAGTATTTTGTGAAAGTCCCAAGGCCGGGGGAGGAAGCCTGTTTCCCTGCATGGGTGGTGGCAGACAGCGGCTCTCAGGAAGGAGGGGGCCAGGTAGGCGCCATTAGCCTCCTCTTACAAATGGCTTCAAAGAAAGGAAAATCCAATTGTCCTAAGTAGATGCCTCGAGACAGCCGCCCCGCTGGGGCCATCAGCCGGGCGGGGGAGCTGGGCTGGGAGCGGGAGAAATGCGTCCGACTGTCTGGACCTGAGGTGAATGGGTACCAGTCAGGCTGGACCTCAGGCCTGGGGTGTGGGAAGCCGTTCAGCCTGGGTGGACCTCGCGCTGGACTGGCTGGTCCTGGGAGATGAGCTTGTCTGCCTGTGTTTCCCATCATCCCTGAGCACGTTTGGAAAATGAGTCACCCGTCAACTAGACCTGGTGTTTTGCTGGGCCTTGGGGGTGGGTTTCAGATTGAGGAATTAGAATTAATCTTCTGATGGGAAAAGCCATCGCAGGCTGATGAAGGAGCAAACATCTAAGTGGATCAGACAGATCCTGGTGTTGGGGGCCAGCGGGGGAGCCTGGGTGACAAGAAAACGCTTCGGCCAGACTGGCCATCTGGGTTGGTCAGATAAGGCCTGAGAGCGGCTTGCCCGAGGAAGGGCAGGCCCGGGGGGTTGGCTGCGCGCCCCTGGGGGTTGGCTGCACCTGCGGCCGCCTCTCCCTGGGCGCTGGAGGTCTGCCAGCCCACCCCCTAGAGCCGTGGTCGCCCACAGGGGCTTGAGCACGGCCGGGTCCTGGGCTAGCCTGCGGAGCAGAGTGCTTAAAGGAAGCAGAAGCAGAGCCTGGGGCCCAGGCGGGATTTAGGGTATGTGCCCCCCACGGTCGGCCTCTCCGGGCAGCCGTCTCTGTGCCTTGCTGGCGTACCCAGCCTCTGTGGCGCCAGGGACTGAGGTCAGGCCCCAAAGGCTCATTTGCTAACTGACCCCCAGGGGCTGGGGGGCTCCAGGCCTCCGCCTGCAGCACACACACTTTGTGTGTGAGCCTCTGGGTCTCATGCCGAGGCAAAGCTGGCCCCTTGCAGTTTCCAAGGAGGCCTGGGCGCCCCAGCCTGCCTTCAGCTCAGTGCACAGTCAAAAGTCCAACTTTTCATGCACCTGGTGTCAACTTGAGCTGAAGGGAAAACCAGCCCTTGACCGCGTGTAAAACCCTCTAAAGACCTGGACGGGGCGCCCAGGTCACAGTCTGCGCAGTCAGGGTATGCTTTCTAAGCCGCCATCAGGGGTGATGACCATGGTGTCGACTTAAAAAAATGCACAACATGAGAGTTGTGAGTTGTTTTATTTGGGGCAAAATGAGGACTGTAGCCCGGGAGACAGCATTTCATATAGCTCTGGGAAACTGCTCCAGAGAGGCAGGGGGGAAGGTCAGTATACATGTGATTTTGGTGAAGGGGGAGTACATGCAATGGAGCACATATTTTTTGCAGAAGGTTCTGCTAGTCTCATGAAGGTTACTGCTAGTCATGAGGAGCAGACATCACCAGGAAGGATTTCAGTGTTTTTCTAGATATGAGGAGACACGAGAATTGGGCTCAAAAAATCGGCTCCTGAAAATATCAATCTGAAGACCTGTTCTCCCAGTTTTTCCCAGAGCACAGAGGGCCTCATTCCTGATCTCCACCCTGAATTCCTTTCAGGGGGTGTTGAAGGTCAGCAGCTGCAGCGGCACCTGCTTTAATCCTTGTAGAGGTAGATGGCAAGTGCCCATGACAAGTGCCAATTTGTTGTTGACAGCATGCAGGTCATTCTTCCTCCCCTCTGGACGCTGGTACTTTACACAGGACACGCTCAGGGGACTTGGGCATCGCTGGCCTCGCATGGAGGGGACGGGGGTGGGGAGGTGGAGGCAGGGAGGGCTGGGTCAGCCCCTCTCTCTCATTGGCAGATCCATATGAAGACCATGCCTGCCGCCATGTTCAGGCTCCTCACAGGCCAGGAGACCCCGTTGTACATCTAGGCTGCCCGCCTGCACCCCAAGGAGTGGGAGCCGGACCCAGGACCCGACCCCTGAACCCACAGCCCACCCGAGGACACTGGCTCCTCTGAAGGGCATGCCCTCACCACCCACTTTTTTTTTTTGGACAAAAAGGGGTCTTTATCCAAGGAGAGTCACAGGAACCAGTCTTTGTAGAACAGTCACGTATTTTGCCACATTCTGAATTTTCTCATTGCGACGGACAAGGGTTTGTCTGTACGTCCGTGTGGTGTGGAGCCGTGGAGGGCGAACGTGGGTGCCCCCGGATGCGGCTGTGCAGGGAGCCCCTCGAGGACAGCGCGCTCCAGGGGGCAGCAGCGGTGTGCCCCGCCCTCGGCTGGGGCTCGGGTTCCTGCGGGGAGGGCGCCCGGCTGCCCCGATGGCTGAGTGTGGACAGCCAGCTCTCAGGATGGGACTGGTCACTGAAGTTGGGGGACACGTGGTTGTATTTCCCGAGAAAGGAGACATCCCGGAGTTACATAAATGGTGATATCCACAACCTCAAAACTCCATGCCTATTTTGACAACATCACCATTTTGACTTTTATTTGACAACAAACTGCTCTTCAGACGTTAGGATTTTCCGACGACCCGTGACCACGTCCGCCTGTCCTCTGGCCCCTGGACGCCCCTGGCAGCTTCCCACACAGGCCGGCGGCCTCATTACAATTTCTGTCTACACACACGCATCCACACGTGAGCTCCCCCCTCGGAAACCAGACCCTCCCCAGACACCTGGAGCCTGCTGTCCCCGGGGGCCCGCGCGTCCGGGTGCCGTCGCCGTGAGCAGTGTTCCAGTGCGTGTAGGTCAAGTGCAGCATAGTCTAGATCCGCCCCGCAGAGCTCAGCGTTCACGATGTCATTTTGTCCGGAAGTCTCTCTCTTTGGCCCAGGCCTTGAAGAATACACTGTGACTTAAGAAGCCTTACCATGCAGTAACTAAGCTCTAGGACCACTGGATGAGGATGACCTGTGTGTTGCATGCAGCTGACCTTGGGAAGACTCGCTAATACCACTAATAAACCTGAGGTCATGATGGAAAGCTGTCCGTGTGGCTGGTTTGTTGACGGAGAAGTGGCTGACCAGCTTTGCTCTAACTCCGCCCCTCACAGCCCGGCTCCAAGTGGGGGCCTCCCCACCAGGTCTGAGGGCTCCAGGCACCATCCCTGCAGGAGACAAGCTCCCGACTAATGGATAAGGGAGAGTGGGAGGCTCAGGCTTCTCCTGGTTCAGATGGGAATCATCTCTGGGAGAGGTGTGTGCGCGTATAGTGCAGAAAGCCGGCCCACCTATAGCCTGGCTCCTTCCCTGGGGCCGTCCTGCAGACCGTGTCGCCTGATTGCAGGACTTGGCAGTGCTCCCATCACTGACTGTGTTCTGTGGTCACCGTCCTGGTCCCGGTGTCCCCTGGCATGGGGAGGTGGGGTGAGCATGGGCTCTGGTCAGAAGCCCTGGGCAGTGTTCCAGCATGTTATCAAGGGACATTGGGCAAGCCGGGCCCTTTCTCTGGCCGGGATCTTAGTTCCATGCTGTGAGCCACTAGGCAGGGATGGCCCACACCCTGGGGTGAGAGCTGGAGGGAAGGGGCCTCGGCTCAGGGGGGCCCAGGGGTATGGCCCTGCAGCGCCCAGAACGAGGCAGGTGAATGGGCTCCGGAGAGGAAACCTATGGCTAGCAGATGACGGGGGCAGGTGTCCCGTCATGTGATACACATTTAAAAAAAAAAAAAAAAGCTTTAAGCCAGGGGCCTGCATTCCTCCCAGAAGCTGGGGACATGTTCCACAGAGGGACAGCTGTGGGCCGGGTGCCTGCCTGCTCCCCTCACACCCCCAGGGTCTGTCTCCAGAAGCATGTTAGGAAACACAGTCGGGTGCCAGGGGTGGGTCACGCTCCGTGGTCGGTCGCCCGGCCTGAGCCCTCGCTCGGCACCTGGTCACCAGCAGTACACACGGCTCTCGGCATCTGTCTGTCCCGATCAGACCTCAGAGACACAGAGGCCAGAAATAGTTTTTATTAAAACACTGATCATTATGAAAACACCTTGAGGTACATTAAATAAATACAACCTGCCAGTTGTACAAACAGGCTTGAAAACAATTTCCTATAAATTCTGCCTTAATAGCAGCATCTGTGGATCAATACAGCTGTGGGGGAGAAAACATCCATTCGAAATAAGCTTTCTTTTACGTGGTTTGTTACACGCATTTAATTTGTATCATTGTCATCAGCTGAAGGAGCCCTTAAGTCCTTGTGAAGGATAAGCGCCCCCGTTTGCCATAGAGTAGGGGTCCGGAGCTCCTCCATCCCAGCATCCTTGTGGTCCCTGGGTGGGGGTCTAATGGCAGTGCCAGACAGGCACTGGCCCTGTGCTGGCCCTCTTTTTGGTGGGGGAGGTCCAGGAGAGCGCAGGCCCCGGGCCCTGTGCTGGGGGCATCCTGGGCCTCGGCTTCCAGCGCAGCCCATGGGGACCTGCCTGCTGATGTGTTAACGAGAGCGGGGAGACCAGGGCCGAGCAGACGAGGGCGCACCAGTGATGGGGGGACACTGCTTTTCCCCTTGGCCATGAGCCGACACAGCCTGGGGCTCAGGGTGCTCAATGCCGGGGCCGCTGGTTCCCAGGTGCCGCTGAGCAGAGTGGGGTTGAAGGTACCCAGGCTGCGGAGTCAGACCCTGGCCCGTTGCCAGGCACCTCTCTCTTCCCAGGACCTTTCCTGGGAGCCGGGAGCCTGGGCCCTGCAGGAGCCGACGTGGCCCTCAGAAGGTGCCAGCCCAGCGCTGTAGAACTGGGTACAGTGTACTCACCCGCAAGATAGAGATGCTGTGAGAACAAGCACAGAACTGAGCATGAGAACGTGTGTGAGGGCCGAGCACTTGAGAACGGCCGGCCGGTGGGCTTTGGGCCAGAGCACCAACCTGCACCCAGGTGGAGGCACAGGCTGTGGCAGGTGCCCGGAGGCAGGAGACATGGCCCCCTGCAGGGAGGGGAAGCAAAGGACACAGAGCACCAGGCCAGGCCTCCTGGAGGTCACCCATCCCGCTGCAGAGTAACAATTCTGAAGCCCGTGAGGTGGGGGGCGGACGCAAGGGCTGGCCTTACTCTAGAGGCAGTCTGTCTGAGACCTGCAGGCTCGGCCCAGGGCCCTGCCGTGTGAGCCCCCAAACCTGACGTGAGCCCCCCACCCAGGTGAGACCCCTGCAGCTTGCTAAGCTCTGGCTGCCACCCCAGAGACGCCTTGATGCAGAGGCCAGGGCGCTGGGGCCGTTCACGCTTTGCTGGGAGGCTTAGGGGAGGCCTCTTGGAAAAACCATCAATTTACTTTACCTGCAGAGAGATTTACTTTTGGGGACTTCAAAAGCCCTCAGTTGAGAAAAATTGAGTAGAGATTTCCCGTTTTATAGTTTGGATAAAGTGCTCACAAATTCTCCTCTGCGATGTCTCAAGCGGAAAAGTTCTGGCTATCATCACAAGGCCTGATTTATATATTGGTCCAGCTCTCACCTCTGGATGGCAGTGACCAATGATAACATTAGGGAAGCAAAGCGTTGGCAGCTGACTGGCACCGCGGGCTACCTACCTTGGTGTCGAGGGGCTCCTCGGGGTGTCTGGGCTGGAAACACCCCTACGAGCCCTGTCCCTGCTCCCTCCACACACCCCAGCACACTGGATACGGGGGGCGGGGCACAGCCCTGGGCTGCTGGACACCTGGCAGCCTCCCAGCCCGCCCCCGGCACTCCGTGTTGGGCCGTGGGCTCTTGGTTGAGAACTGTGGTCTCCGGCTGCCTTGTCCCACGCAGGAGCCGCCAGCCACAGTCCAGGATGGCACAGGTATCCCCGTGGCTGCGGAAAGTCCTTGAGGACAGCGCTGCTCCAGGACCCTGGCTGGGAAGCAGCTGCTGCTGAGGTCGCCAGAACAGGGCGGCCCGGGGGGCCAAGAAGGTCCAGGGCGCCCAAGCTGCTGTGGCCGAGAAGGCTTCTGCGCACCCAGCTCGAGGTGCGGTGGTTCACGGAAAGAAGCTGTCGACAGCTGGCATCTTCCAAAGCAGATGTGGCTGCTGCCGCCCGGCTGGGGAAGGGGCTGCTCTGGGTCATCAGAGACCCCTTGAGGCCAGTCTGGCGACGGCAGACGTGGGAGAACCCCGGGGGCTCGCCATGGGGGCTTATTGTTTCGGGGCAAATAACCACTCAAAGTGCTCCGTGCTGGGCCGGTTAAAGAGATTGCCAGAGAGGAAGCTGGGAAAATGCCCTGGGGTGGGGAGAGGCAGGGAGGGGTTTCCCCGGGAGAGAAGGTGTGGGGATGGGGGGGGGACGTTCCTCAAAGCCCCTTGCCACAGGGTGGCCGGGCCCCCCTGGGGAGTCCCTCATTGTATGTTTGTTCACAGGGTGGCCCTGTCGCCCTGCGGGCATAAGGCTGGACCCCGGCTGCCATCTGGGCTAGAATGACTTATTTTCTTTAAAATCAGCCTCTGAGAAAGGGTTGATCATTGATTCAAACCGCAAGGGGAAATGGGCTCGTTGCCTGATGACTCCTCTACCCCTTTAAACACTAAACTAAATCGGGGGGTGGGGACTAGGGTGCGGGAGAATCCTGCTCTTCCATGGCGCCGATTGTGAAGATGCTTCAGTTTCTTTAGCTGCACGCGTGTCCCCTGCCACTGGATCGCTGTCACGTGGCTAGTTCAAGGTGCCACCTGCCTGACAACAGGGAAGAATTCACGATGGACACGAGAGAGCCATCCACTGTATCACTGGGACGGGCAGGAAGTGTCAGCCCCCAGAAAACAGCCGATGGGGTCTCCCTGGAGGAGGGAACGGCCTCCGCCGCTTGAGCCCCCCGGGCAGCAGCCTCTCCCCACAGGCCCGGCGTCCCCGGCAGGGACTCTGGCACCAGGTCTGTCCATGTCCACATCCAGACGGAGGCGCCTTCACAGCGGGTCCAGGACACGGGCGCTGAGGACGGCCTCCTCCACGTGGCACTCCTCGGAGGGGATGGCCGAGCGGGCGGAGCCCACCACGTGCCTCACCTCCACGGGAAGGGAGCAGCTCGAGTGTTCCAAGAACTTAGCCACCAAAACCCTGGCATCCGCGTAGGCCTTGCTGTCCACTAAGGAGTGCAGCCGCTCTTTGGAGACTGTCTGTAAGGCCTCTGGCTTTAACCGCTGGTCCGTTTTCCAGGCATCTGGTTCCCTGGGGGGTGAAAGCTGGGGCCGACAGGCACAGGCAACCATGACAGAGTGAGACAAGGAAGCTGAAAACCAAGGGAAAATGCACAATCTGAAAACACCCGACACAAAACAGAAGGCAGCCGTCCACTAACTTCTCTGAAAAGCAAACACAGCGATGCTTGGGACAAGCTTTCCGCTGGGATTTCTGTGTTCCCCACCTGGCCCTCGCTTCGCATGTCCCCTGGCATGGCCTGGCCCCTCGCAGCCCTGAGTTCAGCCTGCAGTAACCTAGAGGGGCCGCAGCCTCCTGGAGCCGAGGGCTGGAGATGGGAGGGCGAGATTCGAAGCCGGCCAGTGAGAGAAGGGCAGGGCGGGGCAGGGGTCTCCATTCTGTGTGCCTCTCTGCTGGAATTCCCGAGCTCGCAGGGGGGCTGCCCCTTCTCAGCCTTCCCCAGCTCAGTGACCTTCGCCCTTGTGGGTTGGGTGGCATTTGGAGACACGTCTGCCTTACGAGCAGAGCTGGGGGTGGCAGAGGGGCAATGAGAGCCCCCTCCCCACGTCAAGGGCAGAGACAACAGCCACCTCTCACGAGGCAGCAGAGTCGCCCGAAGCCCAGGGCCTTGTGCCCAATGCTCCCCAGGCCAAGGGCAGGGAAATGGCACCAGCTCCCAGCGGGCCTCGGCCGCTCCAGATGACCCTCCAGAGAAAGCAGCTCCGGGCGGTCAGCTGTGACCAACTCGCCAAGGACCAGATTAAGACCTGGTTTGCTCAATCTACATTTCAAGTCACACAAGGAAACACGTTCTGGGTGGTCTGGGGTATTTCTGGTGGCAGCGAGCACACCTGGCAATTAAGCATGTGAAACTGTGTAAGATTCACACGGGGGCCCGTCTCCCCTCCAAAGAGAATCTCATAAATACAGTGACACAAGCAGCTGTGTGGTGTTAAATCAGCTGTAGCCTCTAATACATCTGCCAAGAGAGCAGGGGACGGAGGGCAGGCCCATCTTCCAAAGCCCAGAGATTTGGGACATCGTGTACCTGGGTGACCCTGGGAGGGGGCTGTGTTTAGACACAAGGCAGCCAAGGACCTCTGGTCACCCCTGCCCCCCACACTGTGGTTATCAAAGGGTTTCAGAAAAAGAGCGTCTCACCGGTTCCCCGTGCAGCCCGGGACAGTCCGGCTTCAAGATCTTGGCTGCAGGATGGGGGGTGTGAAGAGACATTGCCTTAACCAGAAAGAGAATTCAGTTAACACACAGCCGGGGAAAAGGAATTCCCGATAACACCGTAGCAGCCCTCCTGAGGATAAGAAATGGATTTCAGATGCAAGAGCAGCAGAGGAAAACTCCTGAATTTAAGCCAGCCGGCGCCCAGGTGGCTCCCACCCGGGGCAGGTGGCGTCCCCAGGGCCCGTCACTTCCTCAGCGTGGCCTGGGCACAGGGTAGCAGGCCGGTGCCACCGACAAACCCAGTGTCCCTCATCCCAATCCCCATCTGCATCTGGGGGTCCGGGCCCCCGGGAGGCACGTGCACAACAGTAACTGTCACGCAGCCGAGAGGAGGCTGAGGCGACAGGGCGGTGAGGCGGATGCAGGGGTGACGACTTGTAATCAAGCCACCGCTGCTCTGCAGGTCCATCCCTAACCTGTCAGGGTTTGCGGAGCATGAACTTCACTGGGTGCGGGGGGGGTGCAGTCATCAGGGAGCCCCGTTCCGGGAGTGTTGGCCCTAACAGGGCGAGAGACAACTGAATCAGGAGTACACCAGCCGAGGGGCATCTCCAGGAGAAGGTTCTGGCAGAGGCGTCTCGGAGTGAGTTGGCAGGTGGGTGCAGCAGGGCAGGGAGAGGGATGCTGACCGAAGAGCTGCAGAAGCAAAGCCCAGCATTCCCAGCAGGGCACCTCCGGGCAGCTGCCTGTGAGTGTTGCCGGCTCCACAGGGATGCGGTTCTGGGGCGGGACGGGATCTAGTCTACTTGGGGTCCAGCTGGACAAGACCACCGACCAGTCCAGGCAACACTGGCCTCCTCCAGGTTCCTTCACTTGTGCTATATGGACAAGTCCCCACAGTGATGGCATTGTGGCCAAGGGCTCACCAGCCTTTACTGGCACAGACCCCGCCATCCTCCCGCTCAAAAATAGCAACCCGGGAGGAGATGGGGGTCCTCCTACTTCAGGACGTACAAGACCCCTTGGGGGGCTGGTTGAAGTGCAGATTCCTGGGCTGCCGGGCGCAGGACTCTGGTGCCAGGTCCCCCGGCCTGGGAGGGCATGGGCCATGCTGACTTCATGTGGGCGACTCTGACGCAGCTCTGGGCCACACGCTGAGCCGCGGCCCAGGGCGCCCGCGAAGTCCTGTCGAGAACACACCCGTGTCTGCCCCGGGCGGCATCGGCTGGCGGACACCCACGTCCGCAGCGCTGTCACTGAGATGCAGCCACACCTCGCGTGGCGCTGGGTCCCACCAGACCGCTCAGCAGACACCGGCACGTCCCACAAGTGTGTTACCCAGGCTGGTCCTGGGGGCAGAGCCACCCCGGCTGACAGACAGATACAGACTGTGGGCCCTACCCGACCCTAGGACCTTCTCGTGCCCCAGAGCTGGTGTGCAGCCCACAGGCTAACGTCGGGGCTGGCGGACCCTCCTGGAAGGCTGTCATCACCCCAAACCTTTCCTCCTCCCTCCCGCCTTCCTGGCCAGAGCAGCAAGCCTGGTGGGAGCACAGCAGGGGCCCCAGACTGTCCGCCCCCCTTATAGGCTCTGGACATCGAGACCACATTCCCCGCGTGGCCCTGAGGCAGGGCCCAGGGCTGGACTCCACTCCCGGGGGGCACTGAGGCTTGCAGTGTCTGGGCAGAGCCAGGCACGCCCTGGGGACACAGGGAGCTGGGCCAGCTGTACCTGCCGCCCTGGATGCGCACGAGGTGGGGTCGCTGGCGGAGCGGGCCATGCGCCTGGGACCTGGCCGCGCCCGCGTGCCCTTGGGGGCGCCCTCAGGGGATGTGCGGCGCGGGTGTGGGGCAGGCAGCGGGGCGCCCGTGGGGCCGTCGGAGGATGGGCGGCTCAGGCCCGGCGTGGCAGTGCCCTCGGGGGCCAGCAGGCTGGAGCTGTCGGCCGGCGCTGCAAGGCAAAGGACACGGCGTTAGCACTGGTGCTGGGCAACTACCAAGCCGCCCCCACGAGGGACAGCGCCACCCACGCGTCCGTCCGCCACCCAGGGTCCTCCCAGGGGGTGGGGGCAGCCCACCCTCCAAACTCCAAACCTGGACAAACCCTGTCATCTTGCGGGCGTGGAAATCCTGCCCAGGCTGATAGTGCCCTGTGTAGAAAGGATGGGGGAACCAGACGATCCCCCAAGAATCATTCCAGAAGGGGTATGGGTCTCCACGAGAGACTCCAAGTCAGAAACCAGCCGCATCTCCCATCCAGGGCATCCCCTGGGGGGTCTGAAGTACAGGAAGGTGGGGGTCACGTGCTCAATGGGCATGGCCCATGCAGAGAGAGGTCGGGGCTCTCAGGGGCCCCAGGGCACCCCAGCCAGGCCTCGGTGCCCACCCCACGCAGGGGGTGCAGCTTGGGCCCAGAGTGCAGCCCCTCGTCAGGCAGGTGGGATAGCCCAGCCCTCTGAGAACAAACCTCCCTGCAACTGTGCCAAAATGCACATCCTCAGTCCAGCCCTGCCCAGCTCCGAGGGTGGGCCCGGCCATCAGGGTTTGAACAAGCCCCAGGGGATTCTGATGCCCCGAGTGTGAGAACCGCTGCTCTGGACTGGTCATGTCATGCTGCTTATGCTGGGCTTTACCCCCTGCTTCTCCACAGGTGGCCCCTGGGGTGGAGGCTGGACCAGAATCTGTCTAAACAGGGTCTCCAGAGGACCTGTATGCACATCAGGGCTTGAGGAGCGCTGCCCTCTACCCTCTTCTCTCCCATCACCAGACCACCTCAGGGCCCCCCTCCCTAAGGCTCCTCACTGCCCCCCTCCCCCCACTGAAGTAGATGTTCAAGGCGAGTGGCCCGCCTGGGGAACATATGGTAAGAACCACAGCAGCCTGAACTCTTACAGTGGGGGAGGCTTTGAGATCTGTTCCTTCCTCCCCTTCCTGTGGGTCCTGGGGGGAACTTCTCTGCTCCCAGGGGCCCTGCGAGCCCCACATCTGTGCACATGTCCCATGCCCAGGGTCCACCCAGTCACCCCCAGCCCACAGCCGAGGAAACTCTGCTGAGAGAGGGCGGGGAAGAAGGTGGCAGGCCACCGAGTGGGAGCTGGCGGAAAGCGGACCCATTCCGGAGCACACGTGTTCGGCGCCCCCCCCATCCCCCACTGTCTGCCGCTGCCCTCCTGAGAGATGCTTTGAGACCATCAGTCCCATGAGTCCACCTGGAACAACAAAGATGAGCCAGACCTCACATATCACATGCAAAAAAACAAAAAAAAAATTCTTCAGGACCATTAATCCTTTTCTTCTTTAAGATACCCTAAGAGGGCTTCCCTGGTGGTGCAGTGGTTGAGAGTCTGCCTGCCAATGCAGGGGGACATGGGTTCGAGCCCTGGTCTGGGAAGATCCCACATGCCACGGAGCAACTAAGCCCGTGAGCCACAGCTACTGAGCCTGCGCTCTAGAACCTGTGCTCTACAACAAGAGAGGCCGCGATAGTGAGAGGCCCGCGCACCGCGATGAAGAGTGGCCCCCGCTTGCCCCAACTAGAGAAAGCCCTCGCACAGAAACGAAGACCCAACACAGCCAATAAATAAATAAATAAATAAAATTTAAAAAAATGATACCCTAAGAGTAGAAGAAAATATGGGAGAATAAATCTACTGCCTTGAGGGGGAGAAAGACTTTGTAAACATGATAGAAACCATAAAGGAAAAGCTTGACAAATTTGACAACAACAACAAAAGCATGGTAAACTTGTGTACGGCAAAGGCCTCATTAACAGGCTTCGAGAAGCAAAGCCTGAACTGGGGAAGCAAACCTGCCATAAATAGAAAAAGAGTCACTCTTACACATTTTCTCTCTTCTCTATTTAACAAATATTTTTCTTATAAACCAAAAAAACAAAACAAAAAACAAAAAAACCCCACTGCAACAGAAATAAATGGACCCAAAACAGACCTAGAAGTTGATGATAAACATGTAAAAAGGTGCAGAAACTCAATCCTATGTGTGTGTCAAGTTCACCTACAAGAATGGTAAAGGTCCCCAGGAGTGACAATGTCTTAGGGTGTCACAAACACTCTTGGTGGGAACAGAAATTCGTAATAAAACCCTTCCAGGACACAGTGCAGTCAATACATCCAAGTCTAAAATACACATTCCCCTGGACTCAGCAATTTCCCTCACTGGAATTTATCCCAAGGAAGTAATTGGGCAAGTGCTCAAGACCAAATGTATAAATGTAGAAAAGAAAAAATACTTTCCTGTCTCCTTAGAAAACTTCAAACCTAGACATTGTCATTATTAACACTCTCAAAATCTTTTCAAAAATTACCCAGCAAGTATATTAAAAGTCTTTTGAATAATATTCATTCCTTCAGATTCTTTTTGATCCCAATTCCCTCTCTCTCTCTTTTACAGCTTTACTGAGGTATAATTGATATGCAAAACACCTGTGCCTATTTACTGTATATAATTTGATGATACTGGACATATGCACACACCCTTGATCCCAAGTTTCTTTTTTTTTTTTAATTTAATTTATTTTTTTTTGGCTGCATTGGGTCTTCACTGCTGTGTGTGGGCTTTCTCTAGTTACGGCGAGTGGGGGCTACTCTTCACTGCGGTGCGTGGGATTCTCATTGGTGGCTTCTCTTGTTGCAGAGCACCGGCTCTAGGTGCATGGGCTTCAGTAGTTGTGGTGCGTGGGCTCAGTTGTTGTGGCTCGTGGGCTCTAGAGCACAGGCTCAGTAGTTGTGGCGCACGGGCTTAGTTGCTCCGTGGCATGTGGGATCTTCCCGGACCAGGGCTCGAACCCATGTCCCCTGCATTGGCAGGCAGATTCTTAACCACCGTGCCACCAGGGAAGTCCCCCAAGTTTCTTAATGTCAGTGAAAATCCAGCAGTTGAGTTCCTCAAGAAAATGCAAAGAGTCATGAGTGACAAATGTGATCTAGCTCTGAATATATGTAATTAATAGAAAGCTTATAAAATTAGGACAGCATTACAGGAAAAGCTCATGGCCCAAGGCTGGTCACTTTCATTTCTGCACACCCTACCCTCCGGGGTTGTGTCGTGCGCCTACATTTTTAAAGAAGTCATAATCATGGTGGACCTCCAGGGTTTCACCTAATGGATCAAAAACATTTTTCCTAATAACGTGTAGTGATATATTCAGCTTGTGTAACACATTTTCCTGAACTCTTATTAATGGACTTCATTGTCCCCCTCAGTTTTTACTGTTATGGAAAAGGCAACAACTTATCTGCATGCTTAGTTTTCCTTTTTCTGCATTACTCCCCGGGGGTGATTCTAGAAGTATGAGCACATCTAATGGCATAAATATTTTCATGGCTCTGCATCCCAAATGCTTTGCCAAAGCAGTGGGCTGACTTACAAGCCGCCAGTTAGGGCACCCATGTCCTCATCACTATTTTGTTATTTTAACAAATAGCAAAACAATATTGGTTAAAAAAACAATAACAGAATCTCCAAAAAAACAAAAAAAATTCTAGAGCTAATAAGTGCACTCAGCAAGGCTGCAGGATTCAAGGGGAATACATGAGTGAATCCCCTCCGATTGATTCAGAGTCAGTCCCATGTACTGATGATGAACATGCAGAAACCAAAGGTGTAAACCCAGTGCCATCAACAGCTGCTCCAGAGGAAAATGAAACACGAAACATGCACAGTAAGGAAAGCTGCCCAAGATCTGTATGCTGAAAATGATACCGTGAAACCAAAGCTCGAAAACCATGGAGACAGACTCTGTTCATGCCTCAGAAGACTCAGCTTTAGAAAGATGGCGATTCTCTAAAATATGGCACAAATGAACTTATCTATGAAACAGAAACAGACTCACAGACATAGAGAACAGGCTTGTGGTTGCCAAGGGGGAGGGGGAGGGGAGAGGGATGGACTGGGAGTTTGGGATTAGCAGATGCAAACTAGTACATATAGGATGGATAAACAACAAGGTCCTACAGTATAGCACAGGGAACTATATTCAATATCCTGTGATAAACCATAATGGAAAAGAACATATATGTATAACTGAGTCACTTTGCTGTACAGCAGCAATCAACATGGCATTGTAAATCAACTCTACTTCAATAAAAAAAGAAAGATGGTGATTCTATCCAAATAGCTGTACAGGTTTAATTCCTGTCAAGATCCCAGCAAGGGAGACTTCCCTGGCAGTCCAGTGGTTAAGACTCCACGTTTCCAATGCGGGGGCATGGGTTCAATCCCTGGTCAGGGAACTAAGATCTCACCTACCTCGTGGCCAAAAAAAAGATAAAAAAATAAATTTAAAAAATGAAACACAAATACATGGAGGCTAAACAGTGTGCTACTAAGTAACCAAGAGATCCCTGAAGAAATTAAAAAAATACATAGAAACAAATGACAACAAAAACACAATGACCCAAAACCTATGGGATGCAGCAAAAGCAATTCTAAGAGGGAAGTTTATAGCAATTCAATCTCACCTTAAGAAACAAGAAAAATCTTAAATAAACAATCTAACCCTACACCTAAAGCAACTAGAGAAAGAAGAACAAAGAAAACCCAAAGTCAGTAGAAAGAAAGAAATCATAAAGATCAGAGCAGAAATAAATGAAATAGAAACAAAGAAAACAATAGCAAAGATCAATAAAACTAAAAGCTGGTTCTTTGAGAAGATAAACAAAATTGATAAACCCTTAGCCAGACTCATCAAGAAAAAAAGGGAGAGGATGCAAATCAATAAAATTACAAATGAAAAAGGAGAAATCACAACTGACACTGCAGAAATACAAAGGATTATGAGACTACCACAGACAACTATATGCCAATAAAACAGACAACCAGAAAGAAATGGACAAATTCTTGGAAAGTTACAATTTTCCAAGACTGAACCAGGAAGAATTAGAAAATATAAACACACCTCTCACAAGTAATGAAATTGAAACTGTAATTAAAAATCTTCCAACAAACAAAAGCCCAGGACCAGATGGCTTCACAGGTGAATTCTATCAAACATTTAGAGAAGAGCTTACACCCATCCTTCTCAAACTCTTCCAAACAATTGCAGAGGGAGGAACACTCCCAAATTTGTTCTACAAAGCCACCATCACCCTGATACCAAACCAGAAAAAGATATCACAAAAAAAGAAAATTATAGACCAATATCACTGATGAACATAGATGCAAAAATCCTGAACAAAATACTAGCAAACAGAATCCAACAACATATTAAAAGGATCATACACCACGATCAAGTGGGATTTATGCCAGGAACGCAGGGATTCTTCAATATAGGCAAATCAATCAATATGATACACGGTATTAACAAATTAAGGAATAAAAACCATATGATCATCTCAATAGATGCAGAAAAAACTTTTGACAAAATTCAACACCCATTTATCTCCAGAAAATGGGCATAGAGGGAACCTACCTCAACATAATAAAGGCCATATATGACAAATCCACAGCAAACATCATACTCAATGGTGAAACACTGAAAGCATTTCCACTAAGATCAGGAACAAGACAAGGATGTCCACTCTCGCTGCTCTTATTCAACATAGTTTTGGAAGTCCTAGCCATGGCAATCAGAGAAGAAAAAGAAATAAAAGGAATACAAATTGGAAAAGAAGAAGTAAAACTGTCACTGTTTGCAGATGACATGATACTATACATAGAAAATCCTAAAGATGCCACCACAAAACTATTAGAGCTAATCAGTGAATTTGGTAAGGTTGCAAGATACAAAATTAATGCACAGAAATCTCTGGCATTCTTATACACTAACAATGAAAAATCAGAAAGAGAAATTAAGGAAACAATCCCATTTACCACTGCAACAAAAAGAATAAAATACCTAGGAATAAACCTACGTAAGGAGGTGAAAGACTTCTACTTAGAAAACTATAAAATACTGATGAAAGAAATCAAAGATGACATAAACAGATGGAGAAATATACCCTGTTCTTGGATTGGAAAAATCAATATTGTGAAAATGACTATACTACCCAAAGCAATCTACAGATTCAATGCAATCACTATCAAACTACCAATGGCATTCTTCACAGAATTAGAACAAAAAACTTTACAATTTGTATGGAAACACAAAAGACCCCGAATAGCCAAGGCAATCTTGAGAAAGAAAAATGGAGCTGGAAGAATCAGGCTCCCCAACTTCAAACTATACTACAAACTACAGTAATCAAGACAGTATGGTACTGGCACAAAAACAGAAATATAGATCAATGGTACAGGAGAGAAAGCCCAGAGATAAACCCACGCACGTATGGTCACCTAATTTACAACAAAGGGGGCAAGAACATACAATGGAGAAAAGACAGCCTCTTCAATAAGTGGTGCTGGGAAAACTGGACAGCTACATGTAAAAGAATGAAATTAGAACATTCTCTAACACCATACACAAAAATAAACTCAAAATGGATTAAAGACCTAAATGTAAAATCAGATACTATAAACCTCCTAGAGGAAAACATAGGCAGAACACTCTTTGACATAAACCGCAGCAAGATCTTTTTTGACCCACCTCCTAGAGTAATGAAAATAAAAACAAAAATAAACAAATAGGATGTAATTAAACTTAAAAGCTTTTGCACAGCGAAGGAAACCATAAACAAGATGAAAAGACAACCCTCAGAATGGGAGAAAATATTTGCAAATGAAACAATGGACAAAGGATTAATCTCCAAAATATATAAACAGCTCATGGAGCTCAATATCAAAAAAACAAACAACCCAATTAAAAAATGGGCAGAAGACCTAAATAGACATTTCTCCAAAGAAGACATACAGGTGGCCAAGAGGCACATGAAAAGACACTCAACATTACTAATTACTAGAGAAATGCAAATCAAAACTACAATGAGGTATCACCTCACACTGGTCAGAATGGCCATTATCAAAAAATCTACAAACAACAAATGCTGGAGAGGGTATGGTGAAAAGGGAACCCTCCTGCACTGTTGGTGGGAATGTAAATTGATACAGCCACTATGGAGAACAGTATGGAGATTCCTTAAAAAACTAAAAATAGAACTACCATATGATCCAGCAATTCCACTACTGGGCATATCCCCTGAGGAAACCATAATTCAAAAAGAGACATGTACCACAATGTTCATTGCAGCACTATTTACAATAGCCAGGACAAGGAAGCAACCTACGTGTCCATCGACAGATGAATGGATAAAGAAGATGTGGCACATATATACAATGGAATATTACTCAGCCATAAAAAGAAACAAAATTGAGTTATTTGTAGTGAGGTGGATGGACCTGGAGTCTGTGATACAGAGTGAAGTAAGTCAGAAAGAGGAAAACAAATACTGTATGCTAACACATATATATGGCATCTAAAAGAAATGGTACTGATGAACCTAGAGGCAGGGCAGGAATAAAGACGCAGACATAGAGGATGGACTTGAGGTCACAGCGGGGAGGGGGAAGCTGGGACAAAGTGAGAGAAGCATCAACATATATACACTACCAAATGTAAAATAGATAGCTAGTGGGAAGCAGCACAGCACAGGGAGATCAGCTCGGTGCTCTGTGACCACCTAAAGGGGTGGGATACGGAGGGTGGGAGGGAGGCTCAAAAGGTAAGGGATATGGGGACATATGTATGCATATGGCTGATTCACTTTGTTGTACAACAGAAACTAACACAGCATTGTGAAGCAATTATACTCCAATAAAGATGTATTTAAAAAATTGAAAAAAATGATCGATCTCAGAAAAAAAAAGGCTCCAGCAAGGTATTTTGTAGATACAGGTGAGCTGATTCAAAAATGGATATGGAAAGGCACAGGCCCTACAGTAGCTGCAATCTTGACAAAGAAGAATGAAGTGGGAGGCATCCCTTGCCTGATATTGAGGCTTAGTACAGAGCGACAGCCATGAAGACCGGGTGGAATTGGCAGAGGGGCTGACACACAGATCAATGGGACAGAACAGAACAGGGACCCAGAAGCAGACCCATGCAACTATGCTTGACTGATTTTTGACAAAGGTACAAAAGCAAGAAATAGCCTGGAACAATTGGACGTATACCGGCAAAAAAAATGACCGTGACCTCAACCTCACCCCACACAGAAATTCCCTGTTACTACCTGCTTGGCCTGCAAGCCCCCTGCCAGAGCTTCTTGTATGTTCCTGCCTACCCTCAGGGCTGGCCCCTCTGAGTCTCTCGGTGGAGCCAGCTAACTGCCCAGGGTCGTGAGGCAGTGAGGAGGGCCCAGCCCTGCGGAACGCCTCCCGAGGGGCATCCCAGACTCTGTCCATCTCCACCTGCCCCGAGGCCACAGATAGAAACGGGCCCTGGAGCCGCCATGCTGCCTGGCCTTTCTAACCATGCTTTCCTGGAGAACTGGTGGTTTGTGGGAATCACGTGGCTGGAATGGGGGGGCCCGGCTGCAGGCCCTCCCCCCCACCAAGCTGTAGAAGGCACTGCACCCTGGAGTAGCCTCTGGAAAGGTGGTCACTGGATGCCATCTCTTAGACAAGCTCCCGATGGCTCCTTGGAGTCACCAAGGGAAGGGCAAGGTCACTTCCACATTCAACTGTAGCGACCCGGGGCTCCTGCAGCTCAGAGGTGGCCTCACAAAGGATGGGCCCACCTTATTTCTCTTAGATGTTACTTAAAGTGGGGATGGTGGCAGCACAGAGGGCCACCACAGTCACGGTCCTTTCTCCCCAGGGATGCCCTCCAACTCACCCATCTGTTCCCCCTGCTGCCAAGGTCGCCTGCTTGCCTGTCACCTCGGACCACCTTCCCTACCCCGAGGTTTGTCCTGTGGCTCCCACCCCATATTTGGGATCTGACTTCTCACACTTTTCCTGCCACGCCCTCCAGGACACAACCTCAGGCCCCTGCCCTCCAGCCTCCCCCTCCGCAGCCAGTGGGCAGGGAGCCCCCAGCTCTGGATCCCCCCTGGCCCAGCCCAGCCTCCTCCTGAGGGGGGACTGAGCGGACGTTAGCCTGGTACTATTTTGCTCTGGAAAGGGTCCATCGCAGACTGCATCACACTCTTCTTCAAATCCATACTCCTCGAGTGAGAGAGAAAGGGCGCTGGGGAAGGCAGACAAAGCCCCCCCAGGGAAAGCATGAGGCCTCCCAGCTCTGACCACTGGGGGCAGGGAAGGAGGACATGTGGAACCTTCCATGTACTTAGCAGGAGAGGCTGCAGCAAATTCCCCCCCTTAAAGAGGAAGAGATGGAGGAGGGAGGAGCAGGTGGAGAAGAGAAGAAAAAGGGAGGAGACAGAGCCTGGAAAACTACCAACTTAGTGTTTCAAAGACTGAAAAGGGTACGATTACCTTGTGTGCTGAAGCCCGTGGTGGCGTCTGGGTCCCTGGAGCCGGGCTCGGTCACTTGCGGGTCCCCACTTGGAATCTACGGGAAGGAAGAGGAGGCCACGCGTGGGTACTCTGCTGTCTGTGGGGCACATCACAGCAGCCTCCAGAAAGGCAGGCTGACCCTAGAGCTTGTCTTCTAGAGACAGGTGCTCAGGTTGCAATCTTCTCCCCTAAATGTGTGGGGCGGGGGGTGGGGGGGTGAAGACGCCATTGCCAAGGCCAAAGCCCCTTCCTCCAACATTCCGCAATCAGAACCACATGCCCCCCAAGAGCCCACCCTGAGCCCACTCACCTTCCACTTACAGGCACCATTTGGGGCTGGCGGAGGCCACACAGGGTCCCCCCTGTCACCAGAGGAGGTGGGACAGCCCCTGCCCTCACTTCCCACCCCCTCCTCTCTTCCCTGAAGAGTAAGTCCACGACACCAACACTCATGGGACCCCAATGCTTTGGGCCGGCAGTTTGGACACAAGTGGGCATTGAACGAGCTCTGGACGCCCCAGAGCTGCACGTGCCCTGCCCTCCCTTCTGCCTTCCGCACGTGGGATCAAGAGGCTGCTCCCAAGGCCGCCCTCCCTGCCTAAGCTCTGCCGGGGGCCCAGCCGCACACGGGGCCTACGCCGGGTTGAATGCGGGGCCCCGAGCCCAGTGAGACGCCATCCCTTCCTGGTGAAGGGTGGCCGTGAAGCTCGAATTGGGTTGGACCATCACCACACTTTTGCAGCTTTCTTCTTGAATGAGAAGAAAGGCCTCGGTAATGTGAGGGGAAAGACCAGCCTCCTCTGCTGGGCAGGCATGGGGCACGTCTGCTCCCCGCTTGCCGGGCTCAGATCTGCCCCTCGCGAGCGCATCTGTCCCGTTGCTGCTTTAGGGCACAGCGGCCACTCCCAGGCCGTGCGCCTGAAGGCGATGAACCCTGTATGCACGTGCCCCTGTGCCATCTCAAAAAACGATTTCTGGACCCTTGTGGTATTTCAGAACTGCTTGCCAATAATGAGCTGGGGGAGGCCAGGAAGGTGAGGCGGGCCCCTGCGGCCTGGTCTGGTTCCAGCTCAGTAATTATATTTCTGCCTCCCTGGGCTCCTGCCCCTTCAATCGGGTAGCTGATGGCACCCACCTCTCCTCTGTCAAGCGGGCTGGCGTTGCAGCAGGTGCCGGGCTGCTGGCTGCCCCCAACCAGAGACCCAGAGAGCTGCTCAAATGGTCCCTTGGATCCCACGTGTATGTAATACCGTCCTGCACTCAATGCTCCCTCTCTGCCAGGGAGGGGATAGGAGGGGAGAATTCACACCACCCCACACCAATAACCTGTGTGGGAAATCTCTGTCAAGAATCTCCTGCCAAATCACAAAAAAGGAACAATGCCCCGGAGGTTCATTTCCTTTCATACCTCTCTTCCTGTATCTAACCCTCAATTGGACTCTTTTTTTCTTTTTTGTAGGGGTGGATGGCAACTTCAGGCCTGAAAAAAAAGCTTCTGGTAATAAAGAAATCTACATAAAACAAGAGAAATAAAACACATAGTGAGACAAGGTCAGGAGGAAATTGGATTCGTGTCATATTTTGCAGAAGCATCGCCAGCTTCCCTCTGGCTCCAGGTCAAATTTGGTTTCAAGAGGAGACAGCTCCTGGGAGTGGGGAATTCGTCACCTCTGGCGAGCAGGGTGTCAAGGGCTGAATTTGAATGTGGCCTCCCCTGATGTCCAAGGCCACCTTGCCACAGCAAGCTCACTTCACAGGGCATTGTTCATGAAACACAAAGGCAGTGGAAGAGATATATTTGCGGCATAGAACTGAAGTTGAAATCCGAGTTTAGCAATAAAGGTTCATAACACAGCTCCCGCAGGGCTGTGAAAGGAGAAGCCTCATGTATAACGCAACGTGGACGCTCCAACACCTGCGTTTATTTATTCCCAGACGCACTATTTTGACCACTTATCGTAATTGAAAACTCAATCGGCATTTAGGCAAATAAGCCAAGTTCCCCTCATCTCCCTTTCTCCTAGGAACTTGGGGGCTAAGACGTCCTATATGGAAATTCTGCCCTATTTCTGTAATGAGTTTCCTACTCCTGGGTGAGGTCAGCCGGCTATGTCCCAGGTTTACAAAAAGCTGTTCTTGGGGGCAGTTATCAGCCATCACGGAAAAGGTGCATTAAGGTTTTCGGCTCGCGTCCCAAGGCAATCTTCGAAGCTACTTCACTTACAGACTTTCAAATGTAAAGGTCATTTCATTCGAAAATATAAATAATAACTTCGAGGACTTGGGGTTGGACACACCTCTGTCACGTCCATTGCCTTTCTCACCACTTCTCGTCCCACCTGCCATATTGCCACCAAAATTCCTAAAGCACTGCTGGGCCACGTCGACCCCAAACACCCAACTGTTCAAAGGCAGCTCTATAGTGTGGCATCCCAGGTCATGGAACCTGCACCCAAATGATTTCTGTGAACCCCCTTCCAGCCCCTCAAGCCTCCCTGGTTCACACTCCCGGTCCCACGCAAGGTGGCCCAGCTGGTCCTTCCTCTGAAGCCCCAGAGAAGCCCATTCGTCCCTGTCCTGTGACCACAAGGAAGGGAATACCGTTGGTCTCCCGATCCTATAGCCTGTGGACTAGCGCACAGTCTCACGGGGCCCCCAGAACACACGCTGTCATTCACACAGGCGCATCAACTAGGCGAATTCTCAGCCACGTCCCTGCTGTAGAAAGAAACTCCCTCCCTCCAATCTTGCCCCAAAGCCACAATCTCAGGCCACGGGAAAGAGAACGCATCGCAACCCAAGTCAGAACGGAACCTGAATGTGGCTGAAACACGCGGGTCAAAACGAACGTGCTGGCTCAAGGCGGGGGCTTTTCTTCCCAAATGAAAAATCTGTCCAGATGAGCGATCTCTGCCACACACAGACCTGCACAGCGTCTGCCTGCTTTCCTAGGGGGCGGGCGTCTCTCTCTCTCTTTATCCAAACAGGCCATTCATATGCGTTTGTCCTTACAAGGGGGTAATGAACCTCCTCCTGGCCCAGGGAGTGGGGGTCCTGCTGTAAGTTGGCTGCTCCTGGCTGTCCCGTCGGGGGACTGGGGAGGGGGGAGCTGGCAGGTGCAGCCTCCCCTCCGTGGGCGGGATGGGATCCTGGACTCCCAGACTCCCTGGGGGGTGTCTGTGGAATTGAAAAGTGCTGCCAGCCCACGGGGTCAGAGAGAATCAGCCGGCGAGGTGCAGCTGCCTCCTTGGTGTTGATGGCGGCGGAGGCGGGGGCGGGGGGTGCCTGTGGCGGCCCATTTATCACAGATGCTGCCGGCCAGGCGGGCAGCCCAGGGAAGGGCGTGGGCCACGTCCTCCCGGGGATAACATTCATGCAGGGGCTTGTAAGCGGGCGGTTTCTGAGCCAACGCAAGCTAATGTGAGACAGGCCTTTGCCCTTCAAAAGTTCCTCCCCAAAATCTTTTGAAAGAAATCTCCATTTAGAGAATTCTCCATTCTTTTGGAAAATGAGGTCACATGGGTCTTAGAACCAGTATTATCATCCTCTGATATAGTCTATTCTTCAGAAAAAAAGAGTAAAATAGTGATAAACACTAGGTGCAAGTGTCCGGGGTGCATCAAATGTCACACCCAAACCAGAGGCTGCTTCCCAGCACGTCGGGTCCTTGGAGGCCCGGCGAGGCCGGGAGCATCGCGGGGGTTCTCGCCGGCTCCAGCTCCGCCACTCTCCACGGGGTGGTGCACACAGACCCGTGAATCATGCACGGTTCCTCTCTTCTGGACATAGAGTAACAGCTCACAGGGACGAAGGGGAGGCAGCCTGGAGCCTGCAGCTCTGCGAGGGCAAAAGGCAGGGTCGCCGTGCAGAGGGGGAGGCGGCAGGGCTCCTCCCGTCCCCAAGGTGGCCGAGGAGAGTCACACAGCCTTGTGGCCTTCCTGGGGTTTCCAGGCCCCTGGTCGCCCTGCTCGGTGCCCCTGCTGGTTACAGGCCGAGCTGCCCGTCTGCACCTGGTTCAGCCCCCTCCTGCCTTCCAGGGACCTCCCTCCCCTGGCCCTGGCATATCCCCTTGGTAACCCCTCCCACTCTATTCCCACCCACCCCTGCTAACTACCTCTATCCAGCCTCTTCATCGAGCATCTTGCCAGAGCGATTTACTCCAGGCCCCAAAGGTGTCCTTGGAGCAGCCGCAGTGGGGACTTTGGTAGCCACGCAGATTCTCAGCAGCCCCCTGACCCGGGACTCCGGAGCCCTGGAGGTGCGCCCGGCCATCTGCATTTGATTGACAAGCCCTCCAGGGAGTCGGGATGCCCACTGGAGGCTAGAAACAGTGGTCCACACCCTTGCTTCCCCTCCTCACATCCCATCCTCTCCGCTCCCTGACGCCATCTGATCCTACCATGCCCCGCCCCACCTGCTCCCTGATGCCATCTGATCCTACCATGCCCCGCCCCACCCATCCCCAGCAGCTGCTCCTGCCAAAGTCACTGGCAGCCTCTCAAAAGGTGAGCCAGGTGGACGGGGCTCAGTCCTTCACAGCCTCTGGGCAGCACTTGGCCCATGCCTTCCTCCCTGACCACTGGTTTCTGAGTCCAGGCTTTCTGGGACCCCACCCCATGCCCTCTCCTAGGGCCTCCACCTGCCCCGGTCTCCAGGGTTTCCATGACCATCTTTGCAGCGAACCCTGATCTCTCTAAGGCCCCGACCTCAGATCCTAGCAGCCGTGGACACTTGCTTGGATGTTCTGATGACCCTGGCACCCAGTGGGGCCCAGCGGGTGGGTCGGCCCCCCACCTCATGCTCACCCCTCCCGCAGAGCCTCTGCAGGAGCTGCTCCCTCCCCAGCAGCACCCCTGCCTCTCCTCCCTGACCTGCGTCCTGCCGCCCACTGGGCCGAGGCCTCATCTCCCAGGGTCCCTGGACCCACGCAGGGACCAGCATCCCTGCCCAGGGCCCTGCAGCACCCGGGGCTCCACTCAGGGCTCTGACTGTTACCACAAGAAGCGGTTTCCCTTGACAATATTGATTTGAACTGTTTTTATCATGAAGAAAAAAATAAACCCACTCCAGGAAGGCAGAATGCTCTGCTCTGCTCCGCTTTAAAGGGAAAAATTCCAGAGAATTTCAGTTATTGTAAGTCTAGAGATGAGAGTCATGGTCACACTGCTACCTCCTTCCTCACAGCCCCATGCCTCTATTTCTCCCGTGGACAGAAAAACAGCCAAGAGTCCCAGCCGAGTCCCTCTGCCGTGGGGGCCTGGCGAGCCTCGGGACCTCTCGGTGGGAGCAGGCCTGGAGGGAGGCCCCGGGGTGTCAGGAGCCTCTGCCTGGGCCAGGGTGGGCTGGGTGGCTGGCTGGGGCTGGGGGGTGCTGAGCAGTTGTGCCCCAGGACCCCGAGGAGAGCCTGTCACACAGATGCCCTGCACGGCGCCGAGCCTCGTCCCTTCCCGTCACACGGCCACTGGCCTGCAGGACTTGATCGCCTTGTGGACGGCACTGTCTCTGGCCGCATCCCCTGGATGCTGAGCCCAGCACAGGGGTCCCCAGGGTCGATCCTCAGGGGGTGGCGGGAATGGATGGGCCCTGCCGCCCGGCCAGCTCACCACGGGCGCCGTCTCACAGGGCGACAGTGCGAGGTCGGGGCCTGCACCACCTCTGGGCAGGGGGCTCCAGGCGGGGACACGTGTCAGGGCAGGTCCGTGGCTGCTGAGACATCACAGCATGCCCCCAACGCTCCGGGTCTGTCTGCGTCTCCTCTGACTGATGCGCGGGGCCCAGGAGTGGCTGCAGCCCTGTCCCGGTGCCCCTGCTCCCTTGACGGCTGTGGCTGCCCACCACGCCCCAATCCCTGTGGTGCCCTGGGGGACACCCGCATGGCCCCACCACTCCATCTGCACTTGGGCACCATATGGCCTTTCCCGGTGCTCACGTCTCTCTGCCCTGGCTGGTGCCCCTCGATATTCAGCAATGACAACGATGATGACGAGGACGAGGATAATACCAAGAAAGGGCACGTGGCTTTTGCTGAGTCAGACCCTGCCATGTGCCCAGTCCTGTCCATTACAAACATGCTGTTCCATCCGATGTGCTTGGTACTATTATGACCCCATTTCACAGATAAGGAAACTGAGGCCGCACATCCCCTGTGCCTGCCCGCTGGGATCAGGCACCTCCCTGGCTGTAGCCGCCAGGCCTCTGACAAGACCAGGAATCCAGACGAGCTCTCTCAGGTGTCCGGATGACTTTGACAGTGGCCTGTAGCTGAAACAGCCCAGAGACCCCTGCATACTCAGACCATGGCCCGACCCCACCCCGGGGGGCCTCTGCCCATGGATCAGAGCCTGGGCCAGCTCTTTCTGCACTGTGTCCCCAGCACATCTGAGGGGAGGCAAGGAAAGTCAGCACAGACATGGGGTTGGAATCCCCGCCTGGCTGCCATCTCTGCAGGATCTGCTCTCTGCGTCTGCTCTTCTCCCCCACGACCGGGCTAAGACGACCAGCGTCCCACAGGTTTGCTGAAAGGCTGAGGGAGATGCCAGCGCAGGCAGCAGGACCGGGAATGGGGAACTGGCCTGTCGGGGTCGGGCCTCACCTGGCTGGTGGGGGTCGGGCCCACCACGGCCTCGTAGGGCGGCGGGAGCTCGGCGGGGTAGAGCAGGCCGGGGCTGTTGATGGTGACGCGGTACAAAGTGCCGAATGGGGAGGAAGCAAAGTCCAGGTGGAGGCCCCTGGAAAGGCAGAACCGCGGAACATCACTCCTTGGGTAAGGAGCCCGGACCCTTCCCGTTTCCCTCAAAGCGATCAGACCGATTCCCCGCCTGGAATTCTCGTGTTCGTGAAATAAAAGCCTCATTCGCTAGGCAGTCCTCACTTTTGTTTTTTGCTGGAAAGATATTGACACTTTCAATGAACTCTATGGCCTTTTCCATGACAATTAAAACCATCATACAGCTGATTCAATCTTTAATTAAATGTGACATGTTCTATTAAATGACCATAAACCGACAGCAGTATTGTGTTTCATGAAGAGTGGAACAGGGCTGCTCCTGCCTGGCTGGGTTTCTTCTCCGAGGCCCTACAGTGAGGCCAGCGGAAACGCACGGGGCGCTGAGCCCTCCCACCTCCCCGGGCTCTGCTGTCTGATCCAACAGGCCTTCGTTCGCCTCCCCCTCTGCTCACCTTCCCGGACAAGGAGCACCTCCCACACCAACCCCCAACGACGGCCTCCCATCCTTGGGCCCCAGCATAGCTCAGGGAGGTGTCCCCAGGGAAGACCCACCTGTGGGCCTCGGTGGTGGGCGTGCAGGTGTACTCCGGGGGGTAGTAGGGCGGAGGGGGCAGCGGGGGCACAAACTCATCGAAATCCAGGGTCTGGTGGAGGACAGTGCCATGTGGGGTCATGCAGGCCGGGCTGGCGGAAGGCGCCCTTTGTGGAAGGAACTGCAAAACAGAGAGGTTCCGAGTGATCAGGCCGGCTGCTGTGGCTCGAACGTTATGACATACGTCTTCGTTATGTCTAACGAAGGTAACTGTGCAGAAGCTTTAATGATGCGCGTGGAACTCAGGTACTTTAACCCGTCAAACCGTGACGGCTAAACACACATTTAAAACGGCAGCTCCGGGAGGATCACACCCTCTGCTCCGGAGCCTCATCACGCTCGGTTCCCACGCTGCTACACAGATGCCTGTCTTCTGAGGCAAAGCGCAGTCCGGGAAGTTAGGTTCTGTCCCTGCCACTAAACCTGTCTCCTCTGATGAAGAGCTTGTGGTCAGAGGGGTGCCTGCCGCCCAGGGCTGAAGACAGCACTTCCTGGAGTGAGTTCCTGAGAAAACACCAGACTCTCAGGATGTCCCTCCCACGCCCTCCCCAACCCCTACACTGAAATAAACTTGGGCAAAGCCACTTTGGTACTCCCTCCTTGGGGCCCTGTCATGTGCATTGTAAGTGTGTTCAAGGCCCTGAGAAGGCCTGCACCAAAAAATCCATTAAATTGTCTAGCTCATTCATGGAACATTCCTCAAATATTTTGTGATGGGCCCCTTTGGACACACAGTATCCATCAATATCTGGCAGTTCTAGGGAATTCACACACTTTGGAAAACACTGCTCTGAGGGAAAAGAATCCTTCATGAGCTCTAGAACATTCTGGGGGCAACCTCAAAACTGAGAGGCTGCTTGAGCAATGTGAGGTCAAATCACTTAAAATGAAGCTGTCTCTGCCTCATTTTCCATTTCTGTTCTTGGGAGGCACCACCCAATACCTGCTGTTCCTTCCATGGGCCACTGCTCCCCAGAGATGACCTGTGGCGTGGAGGTACCCGAGGCACAGCTCCAGGTCCAGGTCCTCCCCGAGAGTGCCTCCAGCTGTGGACAGACCCCAGGCTACTGAACACTATGCTCTGGGACCTCCCACTGCATGGGGGGCGGCAAGGGGTGGGTGAGACCAGGACCCAGAGTCAACTGTCCACGGCCAAGCAAGGACAGTTCCATGAGGAAACAGTGAACTCTCCAAGCTCTGCAGGAACCTGCAGAGATCCACAAAGGGTTAATGTAGAAGATGACATTTGAATGGGCCTGAAAGATGAGGAGGATTTCAATGAGTGGGCTCACAGGAGAGGCTCCGAGCTCAAGAAGAACAGGTGAGCTAGTGGAAGATGTGTTTACGGAGAGCAAATTTTGGTAAGGCTCTAGAAGTTACTTCCTAATTCTGGGGGCACTGGGGAGCCAGCGAGGGTGCTGGAGCTGGGCAGCAGCTCTACTGAAGCTGCCCTCCTGGCAGCAGCGGGTGGGGTGGTCTGCAGTTGAGGGAGGCCGGGTGGTGGTGGAACATTTCTGGACAAGTACGGGTGAGGTCGTGATTCTGAATACAGTCCAGTGCTATGAAATCAGCATGCTCTAGACTAATGCAGAAAGAACTGGGGGTGGGTGGGGGCGTGTCTAAATGTGTGACACATCAGACTGCACATGTCTAAACGTGTGACACCTGCCTTCTTCACACACAGAGCACGGTCCTTGCCCCTCCAGCTGGTGTGACCCACGGTTTGTATGTTTAGTGGTCTGAGATAGAGGTGCATCCATGGCCAAGGGCAGGGTGGATGTGTCTGCCAGCCTTGACTTTGGAAAGCTGCTCGCCCTGCGGCTACTGCAGGAAGCTGAGCAGCCAGCATGAAGCCAAAGGTCCTGGAGGTCTCATGGGGGAAGATTTTGAATTAGCCTTATCAGAAATTAGAAAAATCAATAACATACTCAAGCGTGAAATGCAAAAGCCAAAGCGCTTTTCTGTGGAAGATCCAATCCCACCAGAAATGAGAGAGGTGAGGAGGTCCAGGCAATCCTATTAGCAGGTTTAAACGAGTCAATGCAGCCACATGAAGGAGGCTTTTTAAAGGCTAAACGACCATCTCCGTTTCTGCCCTAAACTCCAGATGGCCTTTCCAGGGGGGGCATTGGCCTGTCTTCGTGGAAGCACGTCAGACTCAGCGGCATTTACCCCGGCTCCTTGGCTTCCACAGCCGGAGGCCCGTGAGTCACACCGACATCTCCCTTGACACCCCTCAATATCTGTCTGATGAGGCAGCGTCTGTATGGGAGCCCAGGGTCACCAGCTCTGGACTCTGCTCTGAGACAGGGGTGTTGAAGGTCTGCACCCCACGGTCCCAGGCTCCCTTGCAGCTGGCGTCCTGTTAGGTTCTGCCAACGGGGACGCGAGAGGGAGCCTGGTGCAGAGGCGGCAGGGCGGGGGGGCTCCTGTCACTGCTCCTGCCCCTCCTCCCCTATGCCCTCCAGCTCTAAGGGGGGCAGAGCTTCTGCTGTTGTCTCTGTGTAACCTCCAGGCCCTCCTTGCTCCTCTGCCTTCCAACCCTGGCCAACCAGCTCCCCGTATGAGCTACGTCGAGCTCCTTTTCTCTCCTGGGCCCCAGCCACGGGGTCCATCATGGGGGCTGGCGCCGAGGGCCCAGCAGGTGCTCTATAAGCATCCACTCCACAGGTGAACACACACCCCCTCACTGCCACCTCCCGGCAGCCCCCAGGTTACCTCCTCCTTGCGGAAGCATCTAAATCATCTCTCTGCCTTGGGCTTCTTCCTCTTGTTCTGCTTTAAAAAGCTTTGTTTAGGGGCTTCCCTGGTGGCGCAGTGGTTAAGATTCCATGCTCCCAATGCAGGGGGCCCGGGTTTGATCCCTGCTCAGGGAACTAGATCCCACATGCATGCCGCAACTAGGAGTTCGCATGCCACAACTAAGGAGCTCACGAGCCGCAACTAAGACCCAGCACAACGAAGCAAATAAATTAATTAATTAATTAAATAAAAATTTTTTTAAAAAGCTACGTTTAATCCAACGTGATGAGGTCACTCCCTTTTAAAACTCTTTTACGAGACCTCTGCTCCCTGAATCCCACCTACTTTCCAGCTTCTTTACCCACTAACGCACTGATGCCCCAAACTCCTCCATCTGGCATTTGAACCAACCCCAAGTACCAAACTCAGGCTGTTCTCTCTCCCCAGATCCAGCCTCCTCTCACCCAGCAACCTCCTGGTCATCCTTCAGGACCCACAGAAATGCTTGCTGCCCACCCGCACCCTCCTCGGCCCCTCATCTGCAGGGTGATGGCCAGGCGCAGAGCCGAGCCTGCATCTGGGTGCGCTGGGGAGGAAACGTGCCCGGAAGCATCCCTTCTTTCCCAGGGGGTTGTGCTTGCCCTGGGCCACCTGTAAAAGCCCCGGTTGGTCCGTGTGCTGACAAAGGTACACTTGTGCCTGGTGAGTGAAGTGAGGTTGGTACCTGGTTGAGGTGTTCACACACCTGGCATGGGCATCATCGCCCAACCCTCATCATCCATAAAAGAGGAGTTTGCATTTTAGACCCTGCTGGGGAGAAGCCCATTCTCAGGGGTTTGTTCTGGGAGGAAGGATCCATCTTAGGCACGTGCTAGCCTTGGGAGAAAGAGCAGGATTATTGCCACAGTAAAAGTTTTCTGAATGGACCTCTTGTTGGTGAGCTGGAGCTCTCCCCCTGTGCTCTGGACACTGGAGTGATGCCCGCCCCGGTCACCCTGCTGCTCTCTGGTCCTGCCACCCCTGGGTGAGCAGGGCTGCCTCCTCAAACAGGTTCAGACCAGTTTTAGTTACTACTGTAATTTGCAATGAAATATGAATGCAGATGGGAAAACTTGCTTGTTCCGTGAAAACCGAGTTGAAGGCTTTGGAAAGACTCGATAGCTAAGCAGAAATTGCTGCCAAGGTAGGTCCTGGCCAGGCAGTCATAACAGAGTGGAGAAGAATCGTAAAATATCCAGGGAGTTCTGCATGCAGATGGCTTCACCTGTCTGACTCCAATCAAAAGGAACTAAATCTGGAAATCATAGAGGCTGCGAGTTCCATGAATTTGATGCAGTAAATACAACCTGATACACCAAAGAGACCCATAATCAAAGAGAAGATCATGGCCCCAAACCAAGACTGGGGGACAAATGCTCATTTGCATGTTTAAAGCCAAAATAAAATGTTCATGGTATGTATCATTTTTATGATTGTCTGCTGTAGCTGGCTTTTTAGGTCAAGCAGACACCCATTATTGGTCCTGATCTGATAGGGTAAGTAGCACCTACAACCCAGAGACCTTTCTGCTGAACCCAGACCTCAAGGAAGGTCACTGTGGGTCAGAGGAGGGCCGGCCTCAGTGGGGAGAACTGGAGAGGGGAAGATACAGGTGAACTTGAGTGATCTGGGGGCTCCCAGGGGGCACTACATCCCTCCTTGTCCGGCCAGCACCCATTCCGAGCTCCGTGGGCAAGCCCACAGTAGCGTGTCTGTGACGGCCACAGTACCCTGCCTGCAGCTTCTGAAGCAGCTCTACTTTACAAGGCATAGGACGAGTGGAGAACATAGATGACTGTAATAAAAGATGAAGTTAACAAGTGTATGCGAAATGGAGATGCAGGTAATAGCAGACCACGTCCCCGAGGCTAGGTGGCTGGCAAGAAAGTAAGTGGGGAGGAAAATAGTTTAACGGAAAACTGAGATTACACTTAGGAAATAAAACTAAAAATATGAGATTATAGACACTTTGGAGGTAAATGCTTTCTCCACTAAACTATATCAATAAACTGAATTTTATCATCAGATGGTCTTTTGCCACTATTTCCAAACACATGAGAGGAATTCAGCTTGATAAGTTCTGACAATAGACATAACAATTTGCATCTCACGTAGACATGCATTCATTATATGAATTCTCCCCAAACTCTTAATCATCCCAAAATGCTGGTCCACAAAAATAAGAATAAAATTATGGGTTCCTTCCACGTGGGCTAAGGCCTTTGCTGTGAGTCACAGTCTGCTGATGGGTGCCCCGTGGTTCTTCCTGCATAAACTGCACCCGTAAGACATTCTCTGACTTTCCAGTTCTGTGTTTTTACAGCAGAGCCAGAACATAAAGGTACTTGGGAAGCAATGTGTATGCAGACACCCCTTCGATTTTTTTCAGTTTTTATCCCAACCCCTTAGAGTTGTCTGACCCACTTCTAAACTGACGGCAATATATTTAGTGACCCTCTTTCACTGACTCTTTCCAGAGCACTCAATTTTGTTGTAATAGACATAACTCTTTTTTGCACTCATATTTCATTGGCTCATGTAGAACTAGAATATGCACTTAGAGTCCACATACCACTGGCCTAAACTGGTCTGGGGATAGATACAACTGTCCCTTGGAAAGCTGATGACCCAACTGCTGGGAGCAGAAATGGCACGTGGGTGAACTGCAGAGGCTGCGGGGAGTGGGGGTGTGCTGTGGGCAGCAGGAAGCGCATCTTCCAGGCGGGATGGAGAACCGCAGCTGGCTGGCCAGTCAGGTCAGCACAGGTTGGTCAATAGAGTTATAACTGTATGTACAAGGAGAACCATTTGCAGAGGCAGAGACAGAACCCAAATCAAAAACAAGTAGCAACTCGGATAGAGAAATGGCCAAATAACGGACGTGACTTCCATCTCATGGACCACTGCAGATATTCAAACATCTCTCTTTCTATTGACTTAGCTGGATGGCCATGATTGTTTCAGGTTATAAGATTAAGTCGTAGAGTAATATACGTGGTGTGATCCCATTTTGGCAAAAAAAGAAGGAATAAATGAAGGAAGAAAGGGAAGGAAGGAGAGAGAGATGGAGAAAAGGAGGGAGGGAGGAAAAAAGGAAGATAGACTATTTTCAGAAATCAAGAAACAAAGGGAAGGTTCACTGCAAATTGTTCTCAGGAGAATGCAGTGGGGGAGGGGAGATGATCAACTTTTTCTTTATATACCTCTATATTTTATTTGTTTCAATGATCCTATGTTACTTCTTTAATTAAAGAGTTTAACAATATGAAGTAAGAAAATTAAAGTCAACTATATCTCAATAAAGCTGGGGGAGAAAAAGACTTGTAAAAAAATTAACAAGGGCTTCTGAGGCATCCTCAGGGATAACATAGCTACCAGCCCCATCCATCAGGGTGTAACCATGACCCCCTTGGGCTGTCCCACTTCTTCTCCAAGGACACAGCATGTGTGGCCAGGCTGGCGCAGCCCCTGACCCACGTGGTAACAGCCAACCTCCATGTGGCCACCATGCTTTTCCAAAGCCCATTGACACGTTATCTAAGTCATCCTCTCAGTGGCCCTATGAGGACAGTAGGATGTAAACAGTCTTACTTAGAGCAGAGGAAACTGGGACAAATGGGTGGTGATGTGCCCAAGGTCAGGTGCTGGTCCCACGGGTGCCACAGTCATGGGCTCCCCGGTGGCTCTGCAGGTCAGTGGGGTAACCAGCCTTCTGAGGAGAGTAGAGCCTGGTCTGTTCCATAGTCCGTGGTCACAAAAGGAGAAGAACACACCAGCAGCAAACTCATTGATTTCTATTTCCAAGCCAGGGGTCTGAAGCAAATTTACTCACCAAGTATAATACTTAGCCATGAAACAGCCAGGGGTTCTAATGGCAGCTGTTGTAATTGCAACCATACTTTACATCTGGTTGATAAAGTACCTCGAGCACCACTGCCTTTGCGGTCACAGCTGCGATGTCCCTATAACAAACCGGGACGTATTCCCTCCACGTATTTAAGAATCAAAATAGTTCACATTTGAGTTCTCACCAGATATTTAAACAGGGCCCCTCCTGAGTGAGAAAAATGAGGTTCAGGGAGGTTCATAGGTAAAAGCTGTGGGACCCCAACCCAGATGTAGCTGACCTCAGACCCAGGATGCCAGGCCGCTCGCTTTCTACACGGAGGACTGACAATGACCTGTACGTTACGTTTCACCACATACACTATTTTAGCTACGACACACTTTCTTCTTACTTAGTTGGTAATTTCCATTTTAATTCTGAAAACCTAGGGAATACAAACTTTCAGCATTTCCAGCCCTGTGGTTCTGTTAGTTTGGCCAAATTGGTGTGATATTTCCAGATCAAGAGTAAAATCTGCTGAGGTGACCGCAGCCCCACAGTACTTAACCTTCCATTACACCACACGCTGGAGAGAATCGCCAACACGAGGCCTCGGCGAGCAAGGGCTGAAGTTCATCGCTGCTGAAGAACTGCTTAATTAGGTATCTTTCAGAAAACTGCCGCCTCTCGCAAAGGTCGGCGCGGTTGTGACAGCTGTGTGGATGTACACAGGGAGAAAGAGGCTGCACACGATTAGAGCCAATGAATTTTTAACGCCTGGGTAATGATGCTCTCTGGCCCTGCATCTTGATGAACTGATGTACTGCCGTGGGGTGGGTGAGAAACAACAAATCAAACAGGCTCCTATAAGAAAAACTTGCCTTTTTTTTCATGAGATGCTGAAAACATTGGGGAGGGGAGGCAGGGCAGGTCTTGGAGGGGCCACGGGGAAGAGGGAGGGCAGGGTTCCTACCCTTAGCATGAACAGCAATGTCTTCCCATCACTTTCCCTTTATTTGCTGACTTTAGTGGTAACGTACTGAGCAGTGGGCTGTGTTCCATTCACACAAATAACGAAGAGCCGTCATTATTTATTGAGCATGTATTAATAAGTGTGTGACCTCTGCTCTTGGCCTTATCACTCCCCTGGGGACCAGCACTTCCTCTTCTCTAAGACCCTGGCCAGAGGTTCCAACGATGGCTGGCCAGTGACCTGTCACTGGATTTTGAGCTCAGAGTTAATTAGCAAATCTGCAAAGCACAGAGGAGCAGTTTTTCAATTTGAGAAGAACTCATCTTCTAAACAATCTTCCTTTATTAAAAGTGAATTCTGAACAGAGCCTTGCTCTGGAGGTGCCGGGCCTAGAGGACATCTCAGGCTACAGGACTGTCGCTAAAATTACTCAGGGGCACAAACCCGGGGCTCTCTAGAGGCACGTGATGGTAGCTGGACCCTGTCAACAAGGAGCTCCAACAACACCTAAAATAAATACATCAGTGGCACCAAATGTGTGAGTTTTGTCTTCCAGAGGGCAGCATGGAGTGACCTCCAAGGATCTCCAAGCCCCACGCGCTGTCGGGGCTTATTGCCCTCGGGGCTTCTGGATGGAAGCCAGCAGTGTCCATGATACATTGGTCTCAAACTGGCTGGGGAGGGGGGGCTGGAGCCTGCCATTCTGCGTGTGCTGGGGAGGGAGGGGGACCACTCACCATCTGCAGGACGTCAGCGGAGACCATCTGCATGCAGCACATGGCTGTGGCCAGCGCACACACGATGGTGGACAGGACGTTGAGGGCACACACGCTGAAGAGCAGTTCCTGTGGGAAAAGATGCGGGAGGACGTCAGCGTCATCTTGGCAACGCAGATGGCAGCCTCCTCGGCGTTGCCGTCAAGGTCCAGGATGAGGATGGTCAATTGTGGGTTTCTTTTTTCATCATCAAAACTGGCCTTTTATAGACACTTTTGTTTATTCTTGGTTTATACATGGTTGATCAAATTACTCTTAGATACTAAGTGATGTATTTTACAATTTTGATAATTATTAGGTAGTCACTGTCTAAGAAAATCTTCAAATTGCCAACATTTGAGTAGGTGGGCAATCTCTGTCGATTATAAAGTGTAACTGAAAATTCTGATAAGAATTCCAAGTTTTTTAAACTTCTTTTCTTGACATAACTGTAGATTCACTTGCAGGTGTAAGAAATCATAGAGAGATCCTGGATACCCTTCCCTCAGTTTCCCCCATGGTAGCATCTTATAAAACTATAGCATGATATCATAACCATGATTGCCAATGATACAGTCAAGACAGAGAACATTTCCATCACCACAAGGATCCACCCTCCCCGCCCGTGTTGCCCTTTTATAGACACACTCACCTCTCTCTCCCTGCTTTTTGTACTTTTCCAAAAGTACAATTGCTGGGTCATATGATAACTGAATGTTTAGTTTCATAAGAAATTTCCTAATTGTTTTCCAGAGTGGCTGAAACATTTTACATTCCTACCAGCAATGTATGAATGATCCAGTTTCTCTGCCTCCGTGCCAGAATTTGATATCACTATTTTATTTTAGCAATTCTGATAGGTGTGTAATGATATATCATTGTGGTTTTAAGTTCCATTTCCCTCACAGCTAATGATCTTTTCAAGTGCTCATGTGCCATCGGTTTATCCTCACTGGTAAAGTCTCTGCTCATAACTTTTCCCATTTTCTAGCTGGATTGTTTGCCTTTTTTTCTTTTTTAACTGAGTTTTGAGAGCTCTTTTTGCATTCTAGATTCTAGTCCATTGTCAGATATGTGGTTTGCAAATTTTTTTTCCCAGTCTGCAACTTATCTTTATCTAGTCCTAGATCGTGGTGATTTTCTCTTTTTTTTTCTAGAAGTTTTTATAGTTTTACGTTTTACATTTAAATCTGTGATTCATTTTGAGTTAATTTTTGAATAAGGTGTGGGGTTTAGATTAAGGTTTATTTTTATGTTTTTAATTTTGATCTCTACATGTTCATTGCTAGAATACAGAAATGTGGTTTGTATCAATATTTGTATTTATCTAGTATCCTGTGACCTCGGGATTTTCTTCCGTGTTTAATTTCTTCCTTCCCAATTTGTATGCCTTTCATTTCCTTTTGCCTATTAGCACTAGCTAGAATTTCAAGTATTATGAATAAGAATAAGATGAATAAGATGCTGAGATGAGATATCTTTGTCTTATGCTCTCAGAGGGTTCACTCATAGAATTTTAACTATCCAAATACAATTCATTCTTCTTTAGATAATTTACTCTCAAATCCATGCCAGAAATAGAAAAAAAGAATAACCATGATTCACAAAAATGACCAAAGATTTAGAATAATTATATGTCCTTCAATATACATACTCATACAATACTCATACGATAAATGCAGAAAATACTGTAAATACTCAAAAAATTATTAGGAAAAATGGATCTTTCACCAGAAAGATCATGGTATTAACGAGGTTAGTTTCAATTTTCTAATCAAGGAGTTGACAAATCCTCAAGACGAGGTGGGACATACTCATTGTATTTCCTCGTTAACATGAAATGTTAACTGTAACACTGTAAATGTTTCAAATGATGGTCTAGTCTGGGAGCATGCACAGGGCTTGCTCATGGATACTTGAACCCATGTGTTCTAATCAATAGCATCCTTTAAGAAAGTTCCCCAATTTTCTGTAGGCTGGTGTGACTACAGAAGTCTTTGCCCAATCCCCTTCCTCAGAACCTGCTCATTTGTTCTCAAGACTGCCTGTAAAATAGCCAGAAAGGGTGTGATTATGATAATATTACAGAGGACAAAGTTAATATACCATGCAAATGTGAATACAGAGAACAGAGTCATGTTTTGGAGATTTGTTAGGTAGAACCGAAGCAAGTCTCAGCTTAGGGGTAATTATTCTCCACGCCTGAGGTCAGAGTGTTCTGAGAACCCTGAACAAATGTGAGAAGAGTTGCTACTCCCAAATCTGAGTACTGGACACTGTAACCTCTAATCCTTTTCTCAGACTCAAATAGTTTCTTCATGTGCATCGGCTAAACAGCATTCAACTGAATTCTCCAGGGGGACCCTCTGAAGATCCCAGGGTTCTCTCCCCTCCTGTATTCTGTCCTGAGAACTCTCAACCCCAGGCCTCGGTCTCCCTCAGACCCTCAGCTCTGTCTCCCCAACTTAGGGAGTCTGCAGGGATCCCCCTGAGTTCCCCATCCTGCACTGGTCCCCTGGAGACTCTCCCCTCATTGGTTGACCATATTTCAAGGATCACTGTCCTTTACTGTCTGATGTTCAATGTCTTCATATTTTGTCAGGTTTTTGTTGCTGTTCTTGTTTCAGGTGGGAGTTTAAATCCAGTCCCTGTAACTCTATCTTGACCAGAAGCTCTTGGTGGCTCTTAGGCTCATCTAAGTATCATGTGTAACATTCTTAGGGCCACCTCAAGTGTCCTCTCTGAAGTTGCTAAAGACAGAGTAGGATGGGAGCTCAATTGTGGGAAACGGCAGGCACAGATGGGGTTGGGAAGAGGCTACGATGTTTGGATTTTATTTTGTAGGCAATGGGATACTTCTGAAGATGTTTGATGTTGGGAAAGAGATAACACAACCTGTTTTCACAAATGATAGAGAGACCTTTTGCAAAACCTGGGACATAGTTGGTGCTGACTGTTGAAGTGAATGCCCTTCTGAAAGTAACATTAATTTTGAATATAGTCTCATTTGCAACCAAGTAAAACTAGTCACAAAAAATAAACACAAATCATAACCTTTTGTTTGAATAAGCGTCATGAGGCAAACACTGCTTTATGTCTCATGGAGCATATTCATTGGAATCACACACCAAAAAGACTTCTTTTTTTCTTCTTCTAGCTGTTTAAATGCATGGCTTTTTGCTAGATAACTACACACCTGGAATTGTGTCTATGTGTTTCTTCAGAATTCTCTTTCTGGCTTCAATAATGCCTTTACCTCTGCCCTTTGATGGACAAGCACTGAAATCCAAGTTCTATAAAATCTCTTTACAAGGTCATTCAAAATGGCAAGCATGAGGACAAGGTGGGTCTTGCATGGTGGATCCTGAGTTTTGCTGCTGGCCACTCTGCATACTTCCTCGAACACAATTCAGGAAATCATGTCTATAACGAATCAAGTATGAAACAAAAACTAAAGGAGATACTTAGGGAAACCTACGAATGATAAATTCTTTAAAAATTCTCTCCAAGACGAGTAAATTCCGAATACTAACAACACAACAGAGAAGGGTGACAGCCAGGAGAAATTACGCATTAAGAAACATACAAAATTTAGGATTTTGATTCCCCTGTTTGTTGAAAATACTGTTGTCCAGAGGACAAAGGGTCTTATATTCATTACTACTAGCTAATTCACCAGTTTTTTTTTAAAACATGTTTTTGTTTCTTTGAATAAAAAAGAGATTCCAGAGGAGACTGTTATTAGGCAAGGTATAATGAAGGAAGATGAGGAAAGGCTCATAGCGTAAAAAATAAGTGATGAAACCCATGGCTAACAATAACTGTACATGTGTTATAATTACAAGGGATGGGGTTGGGCTTTATCAGAATTATCCTCTTGAAGCTTCCCAATTACTTGACACAGTAATCACTATCTTAGGGGGTCTTTCATGGCAACAACTGGAGTTCAATGTGGAAAAACAGGATGTTAGGAAAGGTCAGTGGATGTGGTGGGGAGCCTGACGAAAGAAACCACGCCTGTCATCATCTTCTCTGTCCAAGGTGGGAAAGGCCAAGTCAAGAACTTGGGTATGCCCTGATCACTCTTTACCCAGACCACTTCCCGGGGTTGTTTGCAACAGGCATCCTGGAGGAAGGAGGTAACATGTCCACTGGACAAAGTGGAGGCTCGCTACAAAGGCAGCAGATTCTCCAAGCTCAGTGTTCCCCTTCTGTAATGCCCACCACATGTGTGGGCATCCATGAGGGGCCTTTGCATCTTTCCCTGAGACTTGAGGGGCATGAGAAACTGACAGAGACCAGCATGAAGCTCTGGCCACTGCTTTTGCCATGAGTGTGAAAGTCCTTTGTCTCTGAACCGGGAGTCTCATGTCTTCTGCCAGAGAAGTAGCAGCAAATTCTAACAGGCTAGTTTGTTGGCTTGAAAGCAAGTAAAATCTCAGACCCTGCACAATTCCTGACAGCATGTTTCCCTCTTCAACTAGAGCAGAGACCAGTCTTTATAGTAGAATATCTCATCAAAATAGGTGTCTGGTAAATATATGTTTGAAAAATGTATGGGATATTTCATTATTCTTTTCTAAATTTTCAGTTTAGACTAGAAGGAAATAACAGGCTTAATTTCCAAATTTCCAACCACACACCAGAAAAATTTATCATCACCTTGAAATAATGTTTTTTTCAGAGTCTTACATCAAGATTCTGCAAAAACTCTTGGTCATATGATCAGTGTGTGTGTGTGTGTGTGTGTGTGTGTGTGGAAAATCTGTGACTTCCATTTTTCATAAAATTTCTCAAGTGATGAGCCCATCCTGGAACAGATCACATGCCATTTGCCATTTAATTTGTCTCTAGAAAGCAGTTCTTTGTGGGGCTGGCTGGAATACTGATCCTACAAAAGGAGCTAAAATTAGGCTGTCACATGGAGAAGATAACTGATGCATGGGGTAATCTGTGAAAGCTGTAATTTCAAGACACAAACATTCTACCTGGAATCCCTATAAGTTTAAGAATTTTTAGCCTTGCTCTGGCCTCTCATGTACCATCAACAACACAAATGCTACTACAAGAGGCCAGGTTTGCTCCTCACACAATATGTGCTATTTGTTCAAAGGCACTTTTAACTTTGAGCAAAGATCCATGAGGAAATTTACACACTCTCCACAATGGTGCACAACTGCACCTTATTTGGGAATTCAAAACCTGTCCTCTGCCCTCTGAAGTAATAGCTTTTAGCCTTTAGCTGAAGAATGTAGATTGTCTAATTATAATATGTATAAATAACTATAACTCATAGACTATTTTCTTACAGTTCTATCAAGTTTGAAGGTCAAGGAAACTATTTGCCACTTTTCCAGTATTCAAGGATGAGTATTCAGGCAAAAAATATGTTTCTTTGGTGTGTGTGCAGGGGTGGAGGGGATGTACACACACACATATATTTTAATCCTTTTAAAATTCCCTTTAGATTTATTTTTTGATCCAGTGGTTGTTCAAGAGTATATTATTCAGTTTCCATATATTTGTGAATTTTTCCATTTTTTTGCTGTCATTGATTTCTAGTTTCATTTCATTGTGGTCGGAAAAGACACTTAGTAGATTTCAATCACCTTAAATTTGTTAAGACTTGTTTTGTGACCTAACATGTGATCTATTCTGGAGAATGCTCTGTGTGCACTTGAGAAGAATGTGTATTCTTCTGCTGTTGGGTGAAAAGTTCTCTGTGTCTAAGTCTGCTGGGTTCATTTTGTTCTAGTCCACTATTTCTGTATTGATTTTCTGTCTGGATGTTCTATCCATTATTGAAAGTGGATTATTGGAGTCTCTTACTATTACTGTATTACTAATTTATCCTTTCAAATCTGTCAATATTTGTTTTATACACTTAGGTGCTCCGATGTTGAGTGTATATATATTTACAATTGCTTTATCTTCCTGTTGAATTGACCCTTTTATCATTATGTCATTACCATCTCTGTCTGTAGAGACAGTTTCTGACTTAAAGTCTACTTTGATATAAATATGGCCACTCCTGCTCTCTTTTGGTTTCCATTTGCATGAAATATCTTTTCCATCCCTCCACTTTCAGCCTATGTGTGTCCTTGAATCTGAGTTTTTTTGTAGACAGTACACAATTGGATCTTGGTTTTTGGTTTTTTACCCATTCAGCCACTCTGTATCTTTTTATTGAGGATTTTGTCTTTTTACATTCTTTATTGATATGGTAGGATTTACTATTGCCATTTTAACTGTTTTCTGTTTGTCTTGTAGTACTGTTTTCTCTCTTTTTATCTCTTGCTGTCTTCCTTTGTGTTTCATCCTTTCTTTTTTCTTGTTTCTGTATTGATAGGTCTTGATTCCTTTCTCTTTTTCTTTTGTTTAATTTTATATGTATTTTCTTTCTGGTTACCACAGGTATTCCATAAAATATAGTTATAACAGTTTTTTATATATATACATATATTAATATACATATTTCCTATAAATTCTAGATTTCTAAAAACTCACTGTGATCCTAATTAGCCTCTAGCTTTAAAATAAGATCAAACAAAGAATCATCCTATATTTATGTGAATTTTAAAAATAAGTTTTGTCAAGAGATTTTTCGAAGAGAAGAAGGGTCCTGCACACATCAAAATGTATTATAAATCTACAATAACAGAATAGTATGACATTGATAAGGAACAGAAAAGAGTCCAGATATAGATCCTTAAAATAATGAAAAAAGTGGCACATTACATAACTTGTGTTGGGATAACTGACTATTTTTAAAAAACAAAAAGACAAATCTATATGTGAAAAAAAGAAGAGAGGAAAATTCTTCCTTGTGAACCTAAATGCAAAAATCCTAAGCAAAATACTGGCAAAGTTAAATCCGATAGTGTATTAAAAACACATTATGACCGAGTTTGGTTTATTCCTGTGTTACAAGAATGTTCTAACATAAAATAACCTACTGGAATTCACCACATTAAATGAGAAAAACCATATGATAATCTATTAAGATTAGATGTCAAAACAGCAGTTGATATGTCAACACTAGTTTAAAAGCTCCTAATAAACTAGAAATAGATGAGAGCTCCCTTAACTTAAAAAACTCTACAGAAAATACCAGGAAGGAGATGGGGATGGTGGCCATTATCACTTCTATCCAACGCTATACAGCAGGTCGCGGCCGTTAAACTGAGAAGACATTAAACAAAAGTAAACTGGGGGAGAGATCAAGATGGCAGAACAGAAGGACGTGGTGGGGCTTCCCTGGTGGCGCAGTGGTTGAGAGTCTGCCTGCCAATGCAGGGGACGCGGGTTCGAGCCCTGGTCCGGGAGGATCCCACATGCCGCAGAGCAGCTGGGCCTGTGAGCCACAATTACTGAGCCTGCGTGTCTGGAGCCCGTGCTCCGCCACAAGAGAGGCCGCGATAGTGAGAGGCCCGCGCACCGCAATGAGGAGTGGCCCCCCCCTCGCCGCAACTGGAGAAAGCCCTCGCGCAGAAACGAAGACCCAACACAGCCAAAAATAAATAAATAAATAAAATTTAAAAAAAAAGAAGGACGTGGTGCTCATCTCCTCCCACAGATATGTCAAAAGTACATCTACATGTGGAACAATCCTCCCAGAAAACCTACTGAATGCTGGCAGAAGGTCTCATACGTCGTTCATGAATTCCATATTTGCGAATTCACCTACTTGCTAAAATTTATTTCTAACCCCCCAAATCAAAACCCGTGGCACTTCTGGGGTCATTCGAGGTCATGTGTGGAGCAGCAAAAAATCTGAGTTGCCTGATGGGCATATTCTCAGCTGAAGTTGAACCAGGCAACCTCTGCCTTCTCATTTAACTCATACTATAAACAAGTGTCCTTTTCCAGGTCTATTTACATGTGTCAGATAAGCTTTGCTGAAGTATGAGTTACAGTGCTGTTGGCCTCAAGTTCAATGTTAATGAATCAACAATAAGCACACATAAAGCAAGGTCTGTACTGACTAGCTGATAAAAATGTTGTGACCAGAGGCTTGCAGGGTCCTCACCTCGTACTTCCCCTGGGAGCAATGATCCTGTATTCACTAATGCAGTGTTGCTGCAGCTTCATAGAAATAACTACTTCAAATAAAGAGAATCAAGTGTATTTGTTAAACAAGATATAAAAGGCACAAATCATAAAGGAAAAGATTTATAAAATCAGCTATATGGAAATGTTAAAACTTCTATATGAAAAAAGACACCATAAAAAAAGAGAAGAAGGTCTACAGACTGAGGAAATATTTGCAATATGCACAGTCAAGAAAGGATTAGTATTTGGAATATATAAGAAATCTCTAAAAATAAAAAATAAAAAGATAAGCCAATATGCAAATAGCAAAAGATATGAATAGCTAACCCAAGGATGAAGTAACACGATGGCTCTTAACATGAGACTGTGTTTCTCCTCCCTGTGGTCAGGGGATGCGTGTAACTCACTTAATGAGGTACCATGTTCCTCCCCTCAGAATGGGAGAAGGAGAAAGCTTGGTGAGGATGTGGGAAATGCAAATCCTGATGGAGAGCCGGTGGTGTGCACGTTAACACAACCTCTTTGCAGAACAACTTGGCGATTCGCAATAAAGTAGAAGATGCCTAAGGCCCGGGACCCAGCAGTTCCACTCCTAGGAATGTCTCTTGGAGAAATGCTCACACAGGTGCCCAGGCAGACATATACAAGGATATGCAGAGCAACGCTGCTGGTGATACAAACGTCTTTGAAGGCATCCAAATCTCCATCCACAGGGGAAAGGGAAAATAAATGTTGGTCTATCCACACAATGGAAGACTGTGTAGCAGAGGAAATAGACCAGAGTCCTGCCACCAAACGGACGACTGTCACCAAATGCCCCCTGAAAGGCGGGAGTTAAAGGTGAATCCGTACAAAAAGAATAAACACCGTCTGCGTGAATCTGAGACCAGGCAAAAACTAACCTCACTGTTTAGAGACACAAATATATGATGAACAGCAAAGGCGCAGGGGAAATGAGATGGAGCGGGGTAGGGGGAGGGGAGAGGCGCTTCCACTGAGCTGACGATGCTTTCTTGTCTAACTCACATGATTGACGTGCGGGGGTTCACTGTGTCACTTTTCAGACCATTCTGTGTATCTTAAATATTGCCTGGAAAGAAATGTTCGCAATAAGTTCCTACAGTGCATCTGCTTAAAAGAAAGAGCCCCGGGCTTCCCTGGTGGCGCAGTGGTTGAGAATCCGCCTGCCAATGCAGGGGACACGGGTTCGAGCCCTGGTCTGGGAAGATCCCACATGCCGCAGAGCAACTAAGCCCGTGTGCCACAACTACTGAGCCTGCACGTCTGGAGCTTGTGCTCCACAACAAGAGAGGCCGCGACAGTGAGAGGCCTACGCACCGCGATGAAGAGTGGCCCCCGCTCGCCGCAACTAGAGAAAGCCCTCGCACAGAAACGAATACCCAACACAGCCAATAAATAAATAGCGTTCCCTTTAAAAAAAAAAAAAAAGAAAGAGCCCCATCTGTACACACATCAACGCACACGCACCACCACCTCTATCAGCTGGTCCCCGCAGCACACAGCAGGCACACTCAGTGGCTGAAGAAAAGGTAATGAGTCATCTCTGTGCAGGGAAAAGCAAACCCACAAAGAACACCCCAAACCAGCAGCAGCAGGGAGCGGCTAGCACCTCAGGTACAAAGGAGGGAGCCAGGTTCCTAGGATCCAGCAGAAATAGAGCCCAGAGAGGGGTCCCTCCACCAGAGCAGGTAAAAACTCACAGCCTGTGAGAGGAGGAGGCTGGAAACAGATGGCCTGACCTCTCTTTCCATCCTCCCATCTCCTGCTGGTGCCTCTCACTGGGCAAACCCAACCAGATGCAGAGAGAAGGGAGTCTGGGTGATGCAGAATGCAGACACCAGCTTGAGGGCCCAAAGCGAGGCCAGACAAAGGAGGACAGGAAAAGGAGGGGGGCTGGGGCAAAGAGAAATAACCAATTATCAATACCTAGCATAGTTATCTATCAACTATCTCTATGATTAATTGAAAAAAGCAAAGTTGCTAATACAGTATTAATAAAGCTCCTGTTTTAGGTTAAATTTTTTACATGTATAAATGCATTTTTTGTAGAAAAAAAGTCTAGAAGAGAATATATTCATTGCAGGCTTATCTATCTATATACCTGTCTATCTATGTATCTATCTACTTCTCTATGATCCATCAATTATCTATCGATTTAGTTTTTAAAACTTACGCAATGGTCAGTTATTGCTTTCATAATGGAAAATATTCAGTAAGCTTCTTTTTCAATCAATGGAGTGTTGAGGAAAAGCCCTAAGGTTTACTATATAAAATTCTCAGAATAACTGTGGGAATCTGTCATAAGTCTCGACATTCAGGATCAGTTTTAATGCTACAAGTTTTCTCAAATAAATGCCAAGCAAAATAAAAATCGGTGACGGCAGTGGGGGGGAACCCAGATGACAAAATTTTAAACCAATCTTCCAGGCAGAGAACTTTTCTCGGCTATGATCAGTTTCGGTTGTTTTATCCACCAATATAGCAACTCTAAAACAAATGCTTTGAAAAAAAATAAAATGCCAGGGGAGGGATAGATTGGAAGTATGGGACTGACATATACTCACTGCTGTATATAAAATAGATAACCAACAAGGACCTGTTGTATAGCACAGGGAACTCTGCTCAGTACTTTGTAATAACCTAAATGGGAAAAGAACTTGAAAAAGAATAGATACGTGTATACGTATAACTGAATCACTTTGCTGTACACCTGAAATTTACACAACATTGTTAATCAACTATACTCCAATATAAAATAAAAATTAAAAAAACAAAAAAACAAAACAAAACAAAACAAAAAAACAAAGAAAAACCAGAGACCAGTGGTTTGTTACTGGCTCCTGGAGCTGGTGCTGAAGTTGGGACGAGAAAGCCAAGGCAGCAGGAAGCTGCCAACCGTGGACATGGCCTCAGACGCAGCCAAGGGTTATGAAATGAGCATCTGTCAAACCCACGTGATGGGGGTGGAAGTTTGGCCTGTTCCTGACATCATACCTAGTTCTGAAAAGGTTCCACTGGCAACATCAACATGCTAGGCCAGCACCCAGGGGCAGGCACATTACTCCACCCAGGGCACGGGTGCAGCCCCTGGGGTCAGGAGCTGCCCACTGTGGTACATCCTGGGCAGGCCCTGCAAGAGGCACTGGGCAGGGAGCACCGCTTCCCCGTGGTCACACAGGGGACCGGGATGCCCACGAGGGCGGGGCTCAACATCCACACGGTTCCTGGAGAGCCCCAGAGCGGGGGCCGTCAGTGAGGGGTGCGGACTGCTGTCAAGACGAGAGGGGGAGGGGGGACCCTCTGAATAAGGGGAAGGACAGGGCGGAGCTGACCCCACAGGAAACCAACCACACGTCTACATGGAGACCAGCACACCGTCTACACGGAGACCATCGCAGGGCGGACCCATGCCCGACAGAAGAGGCTGCTTCCCTCATCCCTTCACCTGCCAATGCCCGGAGGGACAGAACCCAAGACGGGCAGGATGGACATGTCCCAGACCTCGGTCCACAGGTGCTGGGGCAGAAGAGGAAAAAGGGATCAGGTCCCCCCTCACAAGAATGGGGCATCCAAACTGCATGTGGAGGGAAGCTCTGAAAGAGACCAAATTCCATGTCCGGACCTGGACGTGACCAGAAAGTCAGAGGGGCAGCCCAAGCTGCATAATTTAAAGAAGGAGATTCTGCCGGTACCTTGGAGGCAGTGACGCCTAAGGACTCAGTCACCCAAAGGAGCTCTGCGAGGCGGGGGACCCAACACCCCCGGGGGCAGAGCGGGTGATCAGGTACTGCTAAAGTGACTTAAGTGCTCCTACTTCAAATAACAATGCTCCAAGAGGTGTTCTGTTTCCATGTGGAATGATTTAGAACCTACTGCAGAGCACAGGCAACTCTACTCACTACTCTATAATGACCTACATGGGAGAAGAATCTAAAAAAAAAAGTGGATACATGTATATGTACAACTGAATCACTTTGCTGTACAGCAGAAACTAATACAACACTGTAAATCAACTATATTCCAATAAAAATTAAATAAAAAAATTTTTTAAAACACCAACAACTTTGCAACTTTTGACACTATGTTGTATGCTTATTGGAAAGCCATTTAGAATCTTTTTTTGTGTTAAAACACTCCTGTCATCTATAAGCCTGAATGCTAAGGTCTAGAAACCAGTACTGACCACAGTGGACAAGGTCCTCGAGGGTGGCTGTGGGGCACATTTCCGTGAACCTCAGTTGACTTCAATTACTGGGCTTCATGTCCTACTGCAAAATAACTTCCCCAGGACATAAAGAGCAGAAGCAACCCCTAATGTACCTCTTTTGCCTAGGAATTGAGGGCCAATTAGATCTGAGCCTGCTTAAAAGAAAATCTCAGCCTTGAAGGAATCAATTAGTTGACAGTATAAATCCACACAGTCCCAAGGCTATCGATTTAGCTTTGATTATGCAAGACGGTCACAGTTAGAGTCCTCTGTCTGGGTGAGCGCCGTATTAATCCAGCATCCACTTGGCACCACTGTCCTTTAACGCCAAGAAGGACAGCTACACAGTCATCTGGGCATCTGGAGGGGGTGCATCTGAACAGAGGGAGGTCAGCCAGCGAGGACGCTGTGGGAAAGGAGGACCCAGACCGCAGTAACTGTCCAAGGGTCCAGACCCCCTGAGGAGGGGCACTGGGGTCTCACCTGGCACAGGCCAGCAGGGATGGATGCAGAGGTACATCCATCTCTGGAGTAGGATCCCCATTCCCGAGGCTTGGCGAGCAGAGCCTGGGGCGACGGGAGGATGGGGCAGGGAGGGTGGGGGAGGACCAGAGAGGATCACAGGAACACAGACTCCTATTCTTGCTCCACGGCGATGCCATCCATGCTGTTGGTGAAGCCAAAATCCTAGCATCACCCTTGGTTCCACACGTTCTGCACACCCCACGTCCAAGCCCTCCGTGGCATCTGTCAGTGCAGCTGCCAAGCTCACCCGGAATCTGTCCTCTGCCCCGGCCGCGCCTGTCTGCCCTGGACTGGGCAGTGGCCTCCCCAGTCCCCAGTGGCCACTCCTGCCCGTTGGCAGTGCACGCTCCAAGAGCTGCAGGGTCCCTTCTTCCTCCCAGCTTATAGGGATGTCCACGCAGCTGATCAGATCTCCGCTCCCTCCTGCCCCCTTCCTGCCTCGCCGCCAGGGCAGCGCTCTCCCGTTCTCTCTAAGCACCAGCTCCAGGTCCACCTCGTCCAGCTCTGGCCCTGGGGACACTGGCCTGCCTCTCTACCTTCCAGCTCCCAGGCTTGGGCAAGTGGCCAGGAAGGTGGCGGAGCAGGAGGGTCCAGGAGAATGCTGGGCGCCAGGACTGCTGTAGACCAACTGAGCTCGTCCCCAGGCGCCAACCCTGTTCAGTCCCTCAGCCTCTACATGACCATGATAGGAGATGGCACTGAAGGCCCCCGCCCCCAAATCTCCCTGATCTTCTTCCCATCACCTCCTGTTCACACCACACAGAAGATCCATAGACTGGAAGCCTCCAGCCCCGCTCTCTTCCTGCTGGGTGTGTGGCTTTGAGAGTCTTCTCATTGCTCTGTGGCCTGACTGTCTCATCTGTGAGGTGTGGACTGGCCCAGATTTGAAAGTAAAGTAGGTCAACTCCTAGGGGTTGGCAAAGGGAACCCCCCTGGGAGAGCTTCTGCCAGGCGTGTGCAAAGCTGAATGTAAAAGTCCAATTAGCTCACTATGAGGGGTTCTGGAATGCAGAGGAGGAAGTCACCAGCCTCAGAGAAGGTTGGGTACCATTCATTTTGCTGTCTTCTGTGACTGGTTATCACGTTTGCCTTTATTTCAGTCAATTCAGAAATGCACCCATAATGTTCATCTCTGGGGACAAACACGACCAAAATGAGTAAGTTATTTATCTGTAAACATTATGAAGCATTTTCAGGTATTTAACAGTTATAATAACTACTTGTATTTATATTAATTACTTTCAAATGTTAACTACGTTTTTAATTGCTTTAAAATAGGTCTTAGAATCTCTTTTCTTAGCAAGTACACAATTGATTATAGCTATTTATAAGTGAAAACTCTACAGTTAAAATTACTCTCTTGGGGGCTTCCCTGGTGGCGCAGTGGTTAAGAATCCGCCTACCACGGGTTCGAGCCCTGATCCAGGAAGATCCCACATGCCTCGAAGCAACTAAGCCTCTGCGCCACAACTACTGAGTCTGCGCTCTACAGCTCGCGATCCACAACTACTGAGCCCGCGTGCCACAACTACTGAAGCCCATGAGCCTAGAGCCCGTGCTGCGCAACGAGAAGCCACCACAATGAGAAGCCCTCGCACCGCAATGAAGAGTAGCCCCCGCTCGCCTCAACCATAGAAAAGCCTGCACGCAGCAACAAAGACCCAATGCAGCCAAAATAAAATAATAAAATAAATAAATTTATAAAAAAAGTAAAAACAAAGTAACTTTTATAATATATTTTTTAAAAAATTACTCTCGATAGCCAAAAAAAAGAAAAGAAAATCCTGCTCTTTCATTTTGATGAATGTGGGAATATTTAAGATTCAAGAAAATGTAGTAGACCTTATTTTAAGCATTATTTTGGAAGGCAAGATAAGACAATATCAACCCTGGAAGAAAAATGTGCAAGTGAGGGCTTGTTCAGATTGCTATTTCCTAAATAAAAGACACCTGCAGGTCTGCCTGGCTTACAGGCACTGGCCCTGAGTTTCAGGATGTGCCCTCATCACTAGGTGATGCCCATGGGTCACATCACTTGCACGTCAGTGTTGATTTCGTATCATCTTTTTCCATGTATCAAAAGGACAGTTTACTCCTTGCATGACAGAATGGAACTGAAGGTATGATGTTTCACTGATGTTTTAGTCAGCTGGCAAGAAAGGGACAAATTCCCCTTTCCCGGGAGTCTGTCAAAACTAGAAACACCTAATACAGGAGCCACAAAACTTCATCACCGCCTTGTAAAGCAAGACCTTCCCTTCACAGACCGGTTTACAGGCAGAGCACACACCATGCTGCAGCCCTTCGCCTGGCCTGCTGATAAAGGGAACTTATGCCTCATAAAAGTTCTGTTCAAGGAACTAATTGCTCCTCACATATGTAATACATGAATTTGTGGTTCATCGATTTTCTAAGAATTTTTTTAAAAGACAGTGAACATAGTTTAATTTTGGTGATTCAGAAGGTAACCGTTTTCTCACTGGGCTTAAGCTTGTTCTGAGCATGTGTGTCCACTGCCCTGTGGCTAAGCCGTGGTCCTGGGAAGCATGCCTACGTGTCCACTGCAGATGGCAGTGGGAGCCGGGCCATGAAACCCGCTCCACCGTTATGACCTGCGTGACCTTGGGAAGCTGTCTCATTTCACGGTGCCTCAGTGTCCTCATCTGTAAAATGGGAATGATGGTATCTACCTCTCACAGGGTTGTGAAGGTGAAATGAGTTCCCAGATGTGAGGGGCTCAGAGCAATGCTCAGCACACAGCGAGGTTCGATAAACATCACCTATGGTCATGATGTATGGCCAGTCACCTGAGGACCTCCGTCTGCTCAAAAACACCAGGGAATGAATTCAGCAGAGGACTTTTAGGCCTCGTCCACGAATGCTTAAGGAAAATAGCCCCAGGAATGATTAGATGCCCCGAATGCCCTTTTGTGGTCTAAACAAATTCTATATTGTTGTTCCCACCGTTCAATTAATGGGAGAAAAGAATTCTGACGTTTGCCCTCCTTTTCCTATCCTGCTGTTTTTCTGCTTCCTGAAGGTTCTGTCCACTGCTACTTGTTTTAACACCCCCTTCCCGCCAGAGGTTAAATGTGAGTGAAAGTGGTTTGATTAAAACCCAGGCAGATTAAGAATTAAGTCAGAAAGAATGAAGAGACACTCGTGGGAAATACCCATAGAAGTAATTTAAACGATCTTATTAGTCTTTCGCCTCTGGGGGACTTGGATACGTTTTACAGTAAGAAGTAACATTTCCAATCTATAGTTAACTGATAATGGAACATTTCCTCATGGGGACCAGACTGGACAATTTTCCTTCGATGCCCTCTAGGATCTGTTAAAAGAGAGATGGAGGCACATTGAAGTTTTCAAGAATTCTGAACATACAAATGTTTGAATTGGGCAAGCCACAGGTGGCTTCCACAGTAAGGACAGATAAGGACAAGGAGCAGAGGTGACTATGACAGATAGTTAGGAGACTTGGTGATTAACAGGTGGTTGTAAAGGAGAAAAAAACAGTCATTCTGTGGTCTGAGTAGGGGGCAGCTGTTCCTGAAAAGGGCGGGCTGCAGGGGGTGTGGACTTGCTGGGAGCAGAGGGGCAGCGAGAAAGAGCTCAGTATGGATCCACTGAGTCTGAGAGGGCCGAGGTCCTCTGCATGGAGGCAGCCGCATGGATCTGGGCTGGTATTTTGGGCTTGGGGGTGGCCAGCACGGAGGTGGGAGGGAACAATTCCAGGGAGGCAGCTGAACTTGCCCAGGGAGGGTGTGCTTGGCCAGGAGAGATGAGGGTCTGGATTAGAACTCAGAACCAGGCCCTAATTCTGGGGGAGGAAGATGAATCTACAAAGAGGATCAAGATGAGGATGATGAGAGAGAAGGGAAACCCAAAGCAGCGGGTATATAAATGGACAGATGCACCACCGCGGTGGAGGTTTTCACACACCTGTCCCAACACGTCCAGCAGACAGTCAGTGAGGATAGAGATGAGCCAAACCCCACGCCAAGTCATGTACCAGAACCTGTACTCACAAGATATGTGGGACTTTTACCAAAACTTGATTACAAACAAATGCAAAGCAAGGGTCAACAGACTAACACCAAAGATGCAGGCACATCAGGTTACCTGACCACAGTGCAGTTACGTTTGCTATAAACGACAGAAAGACAACCAAGCAAACCCTCCCTACATCTGCAAATTCACAATACACTGAGAAATAACTCAGGGACGGAAAAAGAAATCATAATGAAGATGAGAGAATCCTTGGAACCAAATAAAACATGACCAGACATCAAAAGTATGCAGTTAGAGAGACACGTAACACTGCCAGGTTACGTGAGAAAAGAAGAAAGATCAAGTTTAGTCACAAAGCACACAACTCGAGAAGCAAGAAAAAGAAGGAATTTGAAAACAAGGAATAAATGGAGAAGAGAGCAGAAATTAATGAAATATGAAAAAAAAAAGACAGTAGAATCAATAAACCCAGAGCTTGTTCTTTGGGGGAAAAAACTAATACAGTAGACAAGTCTCTGGCAAGGCTGAATAATAGAAAGAAGGGGAATAAACTAGAAACTTCAGAAATTAAAAGAGACATGATTAATTTCTTCATGTCAATGAACTTGAAAACCTAAATAAAATGGACAATTTTTCCAGAAAAATAATATACACTAAAACTATCTCATGAAAAAAGAGAAAGATGATATGAGTAATGATGAAAAATCCTTAATAAAATATAAGCACAGTAGATTTTCATAATCAGATGATAACACTGTGACTTTTATCCCAGAAATGCAAGAAAGTTTCCACATTAGAAATCCATTAATATAATTCACTATATGAACAGAACAAAGTTGTGTATGTGGGTGTATATACATATACATGTGTATTTATATATTATATAAATATATATATTAAAGAGCCTTAAATTTTAGCAAATGCAGCATTTATTGAGATATGCATGCGTTTGTACATATACATGTGTATTTATTGAGATAGGCATGCATGTGTTTGTACATACACATATGTGTATTTATATATGTATATACATGCATACACATTTATCTCAATAGATGCTGCATTTGCTAAAATTTAAGACTCTTCAACGGTAAATTCTAAGCAAAATGGTAATAAAGTGGGATTTGCATAACCTGGCAAATACTATTTAGTCCCAGAAAATTTCAACAAACATTATTCCTAATTATTGAATATGTTTCCTTTAAAATCAGGAAGGAATAAAATAAAATAAAATAGGTAAGCGACAAGGACCTACTGTACAGCACAATATAGCTCAACATCTTGTAGTAACCGATAAGGGAAAAGAATATCACTTTGCTGTACACTTGAAACTAACACAACATTGTAAATTAACTATACCTCAATAAAATAAAAATAAAATAAAATAAATAAAATCAGGAAGAAGACAAGGATGGCTCAAGTGCTATTCAACATTGTGCTGGAGTCCTAGCCACGTCGGGAAGACAGGAAAAGTGAAGAGAAATCAATAATCACTGTAAAGATTGGAAGGAAGAAGCAGACGGCTGTTATTCCCAGACAATGTAACCCACTAAATAGAAAATCCCAAACAATCTACAGGCAAACTGTCAGAGTAAATGGAGGTATCAGTAACTGGACGCAGGATCGACGAACAAAAGTAAATGGGTTTCTCCATATAAACATTATAAAGTAAGAAAATGTACTTGACATATATACACTAATATGTATAAAATAGATAACTAATAAGATCCTGCTGTATAAAAAAAATAATAAAATAAAATTTTAAAAAAACAACAAAAAAGAAGAAAATGTACTTAAAAAACTACTTTTCCCATAGCAACAAAACTATATGACACCTAGGAATGTATCTAACAAAAGATGGTCAAGTCTGTACACCAAAAATTATAACAGTTTTCTTGAAAAATGCAACAGAATGCTAAATAAATGGAAAGATACACCAAAAATTATCATTCTCAGCAAACTAACCTAAAAATGCAATGCAGTTACAAACAATGAATGGCTCTGTGTGTGTGTGTGTGTGTGCATGTGTGTGTGTGGGGGGGGGAAGGGAGACGGGGAAGGCGGGGAGGGGGAGAGGGTCCACAAAGGACCAAGAATAGCCAAGACAATTTTGAAGAAGAACAAAGTGGAGGCTTATCCTACCAAAAACAAGACTAACAAAGAAATAGTATTTAATATAACATGCTATTGACCATGAGTCAAGCCATATACCAAAGAAAAAGAAAAGAGACCCCAGAAATAGATGCTTTCAGACATAGAAACTGGACATACGGCCATACAACTAAATGACCACAGACCTGTGCTGTAATAACTGAGGTTTACCTATCTGTGAAAAACAAAATAAAATTAGATCCGTATCTCATACCACATGCACAATTAAGCCTCAGGCAGATTAATGAACTACATGTGAAAAGCAAAGTTTTAAAACTTATGGGAAAAAAATCCAGGATATTTGTATAACCTCAGGATGGGAAAATATTTCTCTTTTTTTAAAGGTTCTTGGGGATCCCCAGGGGATCACATTTTTAAAAAAATATTTATTTATTTGGCTACGCTGCGTCATAGTTGTGGCACACGGGATCTTCGCTGAGTCATGCAGGATCTTTAGTTGTGGCATGCGGGATCTAGTTCCCCAACCAGGAATGGAACCCAGGACCCCTGCATTGGGAGTGTGGAGTCTTAACCACTAGACCACCAGGGAAGTCCTGGAAAATATTTCTTAAACGCAACACAGAAAGGGCACATCAGACAGGAAATGAATTTGCATTAAAACTGAAAACTTCTCTCTGACAAATGACATCCCAAACAAAACTAAACGACAAGTCACAGAGTGCGTGAGATTTTTATGACAAAGGTCATCGTTCAGAATCAAGAACAAAGAACCCAACAGGAAAACAGACAAAATAGGCAATTCACTGATGAGAAACATAAATAGCCAAGATATTGACAATATATGACAAGTCGAGAAGAATCTATGTCAAGAAGTCTTGGCAAGGATGTGGTCGGAGCAAGGGCACCTCTTCCACTGGCAGTGAGAATGTGAGTCTGCATTACCCCTTCGTAGAGAAATGGGAAATGTTTTGCAAAAGGGCAGATGCATTTTCCTTTCATCCTGGCAAGTATGCCCGCTGAGAAGACTGAGCACAAGAGCCCATGCTGAGGAGGGCGTGACTATTCATTCTAGTACTGTTGCAACAGTGAAAACTTGGAAACAACTTATATCCATTAACATGAGACAGATAAGCAAGTTGTGGAATATTCAGATACTGCAAAACTACACAGACTCTAAAAAGACAATTCAAGCTACATACACATCCGCGTGGATCAACATCAAAGAGCATGATGGTGGGGGAAAATAGAAAAGTGCTTACGGTACCGATTATGTTACATTTTATGTAAAATTTTAGTGAACTATGCAAGCATGCAGGGGAAAGGCAAAATCAACCTCAGGATCGTGGCTGTCCCTGGACACCCTCTAATTTCAGACACAGAGAGGGAGCCATGGCTGGGGTCTCAGTGGGGTCTGTAAAAGTATATAAAATTGCAATAATATGGTTCTTGTTTTTTAAAAAGATAGAAGCAAACATTGTAAACATGATGAGACTGGACAAATGTGGGTGGCATTTGCTACATTACTCTCAGACTTTCCAGTCTGTTGACTTGGCTCCTCTTGCAGGGTGGATATGCCTGGAGGTGAATGGGGCCAGGCCTGCCGAAGGCATCGCTGTTTGCACAGAAATGGCCCTGAGCCTGTGGCCGCACCGTCCCGTGTCCTCCTACGCAGATCCCACTGGTGGTGGAGAAAGCACCAGATCTGGCATTCAAGACTGAAATCTGGGTCCACCACCAGTTACGAGACTGCAGCTCTGACACTGCCTGTCCTGGAGTCATGTTCTCGCCTCTAAAGTGTCAATGATGAAGTCTGCCTCGCAGACCTCGCTGGGGCTGGGGTCATGGTGGGGAAAACAGCGTGATGGATCTAAAAGGCCCTGCACTTGGGGACCTAGAGATGATCCTTCTAAGTGAAGTAAGCCAGACAGAGGAAGACAAACATCATATGATATCACTTACATGTGGAATCTAAAAATATGATACAAATGAACTTATTTACAAAACAGAAACAGACGCACAGACACAGAAAACAAATTTATGGCCACCAAAGGGGAAAGGCGGGGGGAGGGATAGATTAGGAGTATGGGATTAGCATATACACACTACTGTATATAAAATAGATAAACAACAAGGACCTACTGCATAGCACAGGGAGCTATACTCAGTATCTTGTAATAACCTATAAGGGAAAAGAATCTGAAAAGGAATAGAGATATATGTTTACGTACTGAATCACTGTGTTGTACACCTGAAACTTACACAACATTGTAAATCAACTATACTTTGATTAAAAAATAAAAATATAAAAAAATAAATAAAAAGGCTGTGCAAAGCGGGTCACAAAGGATGGCTCCCAGAAAAGCCAAACTGGGGCCAAATGTAAAAGAACACTTAGGTATCACTCCTCTGCTAAGTCGTTTCTCTCGCAATAATTCTGCTCCCTCAGCCGAAGGCTCTGTCCTGTGGCCCCTCTCATCTTGGGCATCTCCGTGAAGGCCTGGGGATATTAAGCCACTCCAAACGATTTTGCTCAGCTCTGCTATGATTATCTTATGCCTTCCTCGAGTTTCCATAACCAGTGCTTACTGATTTCTGAATCAAGTCAAATCCCTAAACGGACCTTTGAATTCCTGCACTGGCCCATCTCCATCTTTCTGGTCTTTGCTTTTACCCTTTTTTTTACCTGTCACTCATCTGTTACAAAGACGGTTAACAGCATGAGGTATAATTGACATATGACAAAATGCACATATTTTAAGCACAGAATTTGATGAGTTTTGACACACGTATACACCTGTGTAGCCATCACCACAATCAAGCGAGTGAATCTATCCACGGCCCCCAGTTGCCTCTGGCTCCTTTGTTACAAGTAGTTCTGTGCTCTCACTTTCCCTTCTGCCGGTTTTATGCATTCTTTCAAATGGCCTCATCATTCAATTATTACTGAAAAATTTTCCATCCCGTGTATTTTCCTCCTAATACCCTCCTCCTCCCAGCATCCCTGTGCTAATTTAGAGCCCGGAAAATAACTACATGCTTTAGAAATAACCTCCAGTCCCCAGGAGTGGGCTCTGTGCTGTCTCCTCCAGTCTGTGTATGGAAATCAGCAGCCTGCTATCTGCCTCCCCCTACCAAAAAGGCAATGGGACTCCTCCTGAAGCCCCTGGCTTTGTTTGGGGACTAGAGTGAAAATCAGGTCTATTAGTACTCATCCTGGGACCATCCCAGACCAAACAGTGTGTTGCTGGCCCTCATCATAACCCTCCTCTCAGACCCTGACATCGAGACTGTGCTAGCCTCGTGGAGATCCTGCAGCCGAGGGGGGAGGGCCGTGGACCACCTCCTTGTGGGTCCTTATCTGAATGTGCCGAAGACTGCGGGTCCTCGTGTGAGAGGGTCCGCCCGTGTGGCCCAGCACCAGGCCCTGCAGGTCCCCCAGGAAGCTGCCTTTCACTGGCTACATCACAGCACGTCCCCTGGTGATGGCTTTAGGGTGTCCACTTGGGGAGGGTCCAGGGCAGCAGTCTGGGAGGAAGCTGTGTTTGCACAGAGTGTTGCCTTAGACCTTAAAAATGTCCGCTGTCCATTTCAAATAATGAGAGGGCTCCTACCTACGCGATGATGGGGGTCTGTAGCACCCCTTTCCCAGCTGGAATCCCCTTGGCACCATAATCGATCCCACAGCTGCCCCACCTGCCACCTTGACCCCGCAGTCCCCAGGGCACGCTCTCAAGGTAGAGGATGGCTGCCAGTGACTTCCTAGAAGGCCTCATGCAGCTCACTCGGAAGCTGGGCCCTTCTTTCTTTACTCTGGTCTTACATGCAACATATATGGCAGAAGTTACAGAGGGTTCCAGAAAGGACTGGTTGGTACTCTTCCTTGAAGTCCAATGTGATACAGGCTTTTCCCTACTGTGACTTGACTGGGTTAAGGGAGGCCCACGTAGCTGGTAAAACATCACTTTTGGGTGCATCTGTGATCCCTTCCAGAACACCCTCACAGATGCACCCAAAGCAGTTCAATCAGTAGACGGGGTAAAGGAGACACCCAGTGTGGGTGGGCATCACCCAATCTGCTGAGGGTCCTCGTAGAGCAAACACGCAGAGAAAGGGAAAATTTGTTCTCTCTGCTTGAGCTGGAAAGTCCTTCTCCTCCTGTCCTTGGACATTGTCACTGCTGGTTCCTGAGCTTTCAGACTCGGAACAGGTCTTACATCCTATGTCCTCCCCATTCTCAGGCCTTGGGACTTGGACTGAATTATATAACCCGCTTTCCTGGTTCTCCAGCTCATGGACAGCAGATCCTGGGGCCTCTGGGCCTCCATAACCACATGAGCCAATTCCCATAATAAATCTCTCTCTCTCTCTGTATATATACACATTTTCTTTTTTGCAAGAGATAGTTTATTAACGCAGGCCGTGCACATCGCATGGGACAAGCCTAAACCAGAAGTAACTAAAGATGGCGGCTCAGAATCCCAGCTTCTGTAGCATCTTCAGCAAAGGACAATGAAGTCGTAGAGAAATGATAGGACGAAGGAGGGCAGTTTTAAGCTTCCAAAGCTGGCAAACTGTGTTGGGAAATACACTGAAGGAAGGTGATGGAGTAAGGTTTTCTAAAAAGAGGAATCTATTTCATGCAAGTTCTTTAGAGAAAGATACACTGAAAAGTCGAAAAACAATGACTTTTTGCTGGATACATTATTAGGATGGCTTTTTACTAGGTGAAATGCTGAGAGGAAAACTGACTAATTCAATGGGAATTTATAGAAATATGTCATCCAACTGGTTATGCTGTCTTAGGCAAGATATCCAGCCTCCAAGACTCATTTCCCTAATAGTAAAATGAATGGTGAATTTCTTGCTAAATATTCCACAAACCAGTTTTTAATCTTTGGAGCACAAAGATTTTATGAGAATGGGTGCTGTCACCGTCTGAGATCACCAATCATACCCTTCGTGCTTTTCCACTGGAATCTAGAATAGATTGTGTTTTCCCATCGGAATCTGGAATAGGAGATGTATAGAGATATTTTCTGTTGGTTCTTTTTCCCTGGAAAACCCCGACTAAGACAGCTCTTTTAGAGGTCTTCAGACATTTCAGTTAGAATCAGAGGTGTGTATATGGCCAAGCACTGTCATGTCACCACTGTACCCAGAGCTGTGTGTGTGTTTGGTATCGTTCAGCAAGAGAATCCAAATATGTTTTCCTATCTTCCCACTTCCTCGGTTTCTTAGATGTCACCAATTCTTTTCTTATAGCTAACCCACCCCATCACCTCTGCATACATAACATTTTATTCATCACTCCACTCAGCAAAATAATGACTCTCCCTTAGGATGGAGCAGAGGATTGAAAAATGCTTTTATAATTTAACATTTTAATTTCCTGTCACAGTGGAAATAGAGCACTACCCTGTAATTGTCCGTTTCACTTGTGACTTTCCTCCGCCATACCTGGAGGGCAGACTCTGCATCTTTTATCTCTGGACACCCAATGTCCAACCCAGGCACAGAAGAGGTGCTCAAAACAGTGACTGAATGAATGAATTAAAAACCCTCACTGAGGGACTTCCCTGGTGGCAGCAGTGGTTAAGAATCCGCCCGCCAATGCAGGGGACACGGGTTCGAGCCCTGACCCAGGAAGATCCCACATGCCTCGGAGCAACTAAGCCCATGCGCCACAATTACTGAGCCTGCGCTCTAGAGCCCGTGAGCTACAACTACTGAGCCCATGTGCCACAACTACTGAGCCCACACGCCACAACTACTGAAGCCCGCATGCCTAGAGCCTGTGCTCCGCAGCAAGAGAAGCCACTGCAACGAGAAGCCCGTGCAACACAATGAAAGAGTAGCCCCTGCTCACCGCAACTAGAGAAAAGCCCGCGCTCGGCAACGAAGACCCAACGCAGCCAAAAATAAATATTAATTAATTAATTAATTTTAATAAAAAGAATAGAAGACTATTTTTTAAAAAAAACCCTCACTGATTTCAGAGACGGTTCCAGAGTGTCTCCCGGGGCCCCACCCCTCTCTGTGAGCCACTGTGAGCCACTGTGAGCCAAAGAGATTTGGTTCCTGCCTCCGTGGGGCTTGCGGTCTGGATGGGGCATGCTTACGATCCGTGGTCACTGTCATGTGAAGATGAAGTACAAGGAGCTGTGAGAACTTAGGATGAGGGTGCTGGTCTAGCCTGAGGGCTGGAGGAACGCTGATGGCCGATGGATGAGCAGAAATGAGCCCATCGCAGTGGAGAGGAAGAGCCTTCCAGACACGGAGAGCTCCGTGTGCCAAGACCCCGGAGCACGGAGCATCCTGCGTGTGTCCTGGAGGCTGAGGGGGCCAGGGTGGCTGTGGGAAGGGGACAGGCAAGAGTGTCACAAACTGAGGCCAGACAGACTCTGTGAGACATGCTCCGAGATGTAGGTCTTTGCCCTGAAAGCAAGTGTGACCTCATGGGATGTGCAGCGTTAATGTCAGCATGAGGTGGTGGGACAGCGGCCAGGGAGGGTGGCGGGAGGGAGAGGGAGGTTGGGACCCCTCCGTGGTCCCACTGCAGGGGTGCTGGGATGACTAATTTTGTGTGTCAATTTGGCTGCCCTGTGGTGCCCAGGAATATGGTCAAACATCATTCTGGATGTTTCTGTGAGACTGTTTTGGGGTAACCTTCACATTCATAGCAGTGACCCTGAGTAAAACAGAGTGCCTTCCAAATGGGGGTAGGGGTCATCCAACCAGGTGAAGGCCTGACCTCCCCCGAGGAGGAGGGATCCTGCCGCAGACAGCGGTGGCCTTTGGACTTGAACTCAGCTCTTGCCTGATGTTCAGCCTGCTGCCCACCCTGCATATTCTGGACTTGTCAACCTCGTAATCGTGTCAGTCAATTCTTTAAATATATCTCTCTCTCATATGTACACACAGATGCACACGTGCACACACACACACACACACACACACACACGTCTTATTGGTTCTGTTTCTCTGGAGAACCCTGACTAATACAGGGGAGAAGATCTGAAATCGTCATTTCGGAGAGTTGAGGAGAGAGATGGGCAGGGGAAGGCAGCACAGGTGCTGCACAGAGTGGAGCGGCAGGTGAGGCAGGTGCCAGGTGAGGCAGGTGCTCACGGGGTAAGGTGCTCAGCCACAGGCCTCACGACGCGGCCCACTGGTCTTGCTGGGTGCAGATGAGGAGGGAATGTGGACAGTTTGGTTCACCCAGGGAGTGGGCGCCAGCAGAGAGGGGCTAGGAACAGAGTGGCGGGGTTTTGGACACTGGTCCATGTGTCCTTGAAGGCATGGATCTGGCCCCTGGGCAGGGAGATGGATGGACTCGCATGGTGGAGTCCGGCTGAGGCTGGAGAGAAGGCGTGGGGGAGAGGAGGCCGGACAAGAAGGCTGCAGGAGCCAAGGCTGAGGCCATGAGCTGGGGCGCTCCGCCAGGCCATCCTGGAGGGGGCAGGGCTCAGGGAAACGATCATGGAGTGTGTGGCGGTGCTGGTGTGGAGGACGTGGGATCTGGAGACTTGGGGTTAAGAGAGGGAGATGCCAGAGCTCTGCAGGGACCAGCGCCCGGAGTGCCGTGGCTCTTCCCTGCAAAGAGGAGGAGACGGGGATAAAACCGCCCGGCGGGGCTTCCCTGGTGGCGCAGTGGTTGAGAATCTGCCTGCCAATGCAGGGCACACGGGTTCGAGCCCTGGTCTGGGAAGATCCCACATGCCGCGGAGCAACTAGGTCCGTGAGCCACAACTGCTGAGCCTGCGCGTCTGGAGCCTGTGCTCCGCAACAAGAGAGGCCGCGACAGTGAGGGGCCCGCACACCGCGATGAAGAGTGGCCCCCGCTCGCCACAACTAGAGAAAGCCCTCGCACAGAAACGAAGACCCAACCCAGCCATAAATAAATAAATAAGCCTACACCTTTAAAAAAAAAAAACCGCCCGGCGGAGGGACAAAGGCAAGGTGCTGGCCCCACAGGAAGTGCCCTCATCCCGAGCAGAGCAGTGAGTGGCCCGTCCTAGGCCTGCCTGCTCCACACCTGGCCCTTCATGTACAGACGGCAGCCCACTCACACATCCTGGGGGGCGGGCAGTGCTGAGGCACTGCGAGAGGCAACCAGCCCAACAAGGCTGCCTGCACAGGGACCACTACAAACATACCCCTAGAAATACTTCTATGTCAACATCTGAGCCTCCTGGACCTGGTTTTAACTGAGCAGGTACAGATAAGTTGCAGGCCTCTTGGGTGGAACCTCTGTTCTGTAGGATTATCCTAAATATGCCATACAGACTTGGGGCTGCAGACATCCCACAAGACTCAGTATCGCAACCACACAGGGGAAAGCGATACCACTAAAATCAGAGGGTGGGCAGGCAGGCTTTCGGTGGCTTTGGGAACCAAGGGCAGAGATGCCATTCAGGAATGTGGTCGGCATCCCCACCCTATCATGGGGGCGGGGTGGGGGGAAGCCTTGCCAGAGGTAAATTGTGCTCAGTCTCTCTGCACATTCCCTTACATGGACCCCACGGCTGCTAAGTGGGAGATCGGGAATTTAACATCCTTCTCATCTCTGTCTGGATTCCACTTGGCCAGAGGGACCCTTCAGCTGCCCCCTTGGGGATCCAGGGGTGAGAAGAAAGCTGTATAGAGATATGACCATCTGTCTTGCTCTGTGTGGCTGCCCAGTTCAGAAAATGGGAAGGTCCCTTCTAGCAGGGTGTGTGTGTGTGTGTGTGTGTGTGTGTGTTTCTTGTTTCACACTGCCAGTCAATGCTGTGAGTTTTATCACAAAATATTAGTGTTTACGTATTCTCAGAACCATTTTTATTTCTTCAGCATGGTTAAAAACTTAATCAAGATTAAATGATGATTTTATTTTTCAGGTCCCTAGGTTTCTAGAAAATTGTCTTGCTGGGATTGTTTTTCCTTTAACTCCCTTAGAGACAAAGAAAAGGATCTTCAAGAGAAGATAAGGAAGCATATAAACTCAATAACTGATTGATTTCTTGGGAAGCTTTTATCTCCTTGTCCATTGATAAAGGTTCTTTAGGTAATTTGCTTTACTACGGCTCAGTAAATTAAGCCAGGTACTTGAAGCAAACAAACAAACGAAAAAAGATTTTTAACTCTGTTTTGAATTAGAATTACATCATTATAATAAAACCATAATGATATTCTGGGATAGAGCAAAGAATGAAAGTTGGGAGGGATATAATATCAACACATGACGAAGCGTATTCCATCAGTTGACAATTCCAATTTGTGTAATCTTTTAAAAATTCTATTAATACTGATCAGAAAATATGTCACAATCTTGTGCTGGGTTTGACTTAGCAAAGACAACCATTAAACTACCAAAACATCTTTTTGTCATTTATTGTGTCACTTAATCTTCCAAAAGCCTAGATATTATCTTATCAGGAAAGGGGACCGCCTTTGGTCGCAATTTCCACCACTGTCCAGTGCTTTGGGAAAGCGAATGCTGAAATCCTAATTTTGAGGCCACCCTCTTTATGGACTTCATAATGGGATGCCCCCAGCCAGGTCCCATCATCAGGGAGCGGGCATTTGAGTCTTGGAGAACTGAGACCCTCCAAGGAGACCTGCCCATCAGCAGACTCGCTCAGGGACCCAGGAGGAGCCATCTGACCCTCTCTGGGCTGCTGCCTGCTCAGCCACACGATGGGCAACAGGATGCCCCATCCATCCAGTTCTACAATTCTGAGGATCCCTGCACTGCACGATGGAGTTCTGGGTCCCCTCTATGCCCTTTGCCCTTTCCCCTGCCCTCACCCTGTCAGGGTGGAGCAGCAAACCTGAGCATGGCAGGAGGCATTATGTTTGAGAGATGCTGGTCTGCCCCCAGGATCCAGGATTCGAGGTGGCTGGGGAAAGCTGAAAAGAGATCCAGGGAAGAGGGCTCAGAGCCCCCAAACCCCCGAAAATAATCTGAGGGACAAGTGAGGCAGCGTCCCCAACATCTTCTGGGTTCCAATTAGACTCCTTATCAGCCAGGAAGAAGATTAGTTTCTGCTTGTTTTCCCTGACGGTGGATTATGCCTGCACAACATTCCAGATATCGGGAGTGGTGGGGGGGAGGGTGGTGTGAAGGTCAGGAGGTAGTCGGACCAATCTCACTAAGCCATCAGTTAATTCAAACACACCTCAAATCAAAAGAGTGTTGATTCCCAAATCAATTATACGGGATTTCCAGGGCACAAACTGAGTTCATTACATACAAAGTATGAATAAGCCATCATTTAATATGGAAATTTAGGCAGGGAACATTACTAATCAGATAACTAGAGCCTCAAGTCAGACTATTAAAGGACCAACGAAGCCACTCTAATTGCTGATCAAAAAAGAGCAGGCAAGGGAAACTAATCAAAGTGACATGCCCGTTCGTGCCTTTCCTTTGGCTCCCAAGGAAATGTGCTCCACGGAGGAGCAGGCCTGCCCTTCCCCACGTGACTCCTGCCACCCCCATGCGTTCCGAGGGTTTCAACATGGAGAAGCCACCCCAGGTCCGTTCACAGCGGGTGAGTCACTGAGCACAGCCTGGCTTGCATGACTTTAAGCATAATGAGCATATTAAAAATGACTGCACAATGCACACTATTGTGTATAAAACAGATAAACAACACGCTCTACTGTATAGCACAGGGAACTATATTCATTATCCTGTAATAAACCATAATGGAAAAGAATATGAAAAAGAAGATATATATATGTACAACTGAATCACTTTGCTGTACAGCAGAAATTAACACAACATTGTAAACCAAGTATACGTCAATTTAAAAAAAAAGAGTGCACGACTAATTACAAGAAAACTAGAGAATGTGGTACTTGGATCTACATGAATCTCAGAGGAAGAAGTACCTATATTTATGAAAAGGAAGTACAAAACCTTAATTACGCTAAAGCCTATTTAAATAGAGCATGATGCTTGATAGGGGTTAGGACTTGCCTTTAGTGCTTTGAAGTATCCATGGACCTCAGAAAAGATCTAAGAAAGGGATAAAATACATGGAAACTCCCCCCCACCCCCGTGTAATTAACTAGCTACAGACATCCTTGGGGGAAGGCTGGGACCAAACTGAGAAGGTGGCGGCTCAGTCTAAGATCTAAAAGTAGAGACACAAAGGCTCAAGGAATAAACGACAAAGAAACAGACTGAGAGGTGAGCTGCCCAAACCCAAGATCACATCGGAAGCAGAGCACAAAGATAACAGTCACTGCAGAGAACAGGTGAGGAGGAGAGGCTTTAGGAAAATGGAGCAAAGTGAGGTGGGAAAGAAAGAGTTGTAAAAACTAGAGAAAAAAGTGATAGTGATGAAAGACAGGTCAGAGTGGTCCAAGGAAGGCACAGTTACCCTCAAACTAAGAGAACAGAAAAAAAAAAATTCAAATGCATAGTTCAAGAAAGTTTTTCTGAAATAAAGCAAGATGCAAACTCACAGGCTGAAAGGTACACTGTGGACCATGGAAATTTGAGAAGGACTGATCAGTGTCAAGACATATCATAGTGAAATTAATGGACTTGATCATTTAAAAACACCATTGACATAGGACTAAAAACATGTTGCTTTGTATTGGACAGGTTGGGCTAGGTTATGCTGTGGTAACAAACATCCCCCAAGTCTCAGTGGGTTAAGACAACAGAGGTTTATTTCTCATTCATGCCATGTGTCCATTGTGGGTACTTGTGGGTGAGTTATGGGGTCTCTGCCCATGGTAGGGGCCCAGGCTGATGGTGCAGCCACCACCTATGATTTGCCAGTTACTGTGCCAGAGGGAAAGAGAGCCCCAGAGCATCTCACACCACAGGTACACACTCGGCCTTGGAAAAGTGATCCATGTATGTTCCACTCACGTGGCTCCAGGCACCCAAAAGGGCACTAGGACTAGGTCTAGGGGAACTTGGAGAGTTAAAAATATTTTTAAACGGCACTGACGACTACCACATACCAAAAAAGGAGAGAGCATTATGCTGATATAAGATCTTTCTCTACAGCAATATTCGATGTCAAAAGAGAATGGCACACCATCTATAAACCCCTAGGAGGTAAATATGCTCCTCAAAAATTCTATACCAGGGAGGTCATTATGGATAATACCTCTCAGTTCTGCTTAGGATGCAGACAGCTAAAAAGAGCACTTACCCCACCATTACAAAAAAAATAAGACACTGGACACTCTGCAAGTTCACATCTTAAGTTGATCCCATCTGACAGCTGAGGTCGCAGGGCAACCAGCTAATCCAAATGCCAAGGAAAGACAGACACCTCTACGGAGAGATAGGAGGACGTGCTTACCTGGGGCCGATGCCGTCAGACAAGTTCTAGTGGAAAAGGTGGGCCAGAGCATATAGGGAACTTAGCAGAGAGATGGAAGCTATACGTAAGAATGAAATGGAAATGCTAGAAATGAAAAGCACAGTCACAGAAACCACAGGGTCACCAGAAGACTTGACAGAGTTGAGGAAAGACTTACCATGTGGGGTTGATTTTGGGGAATAAAAGGCTGGTTCACCATTCAAAGAAAGACAAATATCATATGATATTGCTTATAAGTGGAATCTAAAAAAAACGATACAGATAAACTCATATGCAAAAGAGAAATAGACTCACAGACATAGAAAGCAAACTTATGGTTACCAAAAGGGAAGAGGGGGAGGGATAAATTAGGAGTTTGGGATTAACATATACACACTACTCTATATAAAATAGATAACCAACAAGGTCCTACTGTATAGCACAGGGGGCTATACTTAATATCTTGTAATAACCTATAATGGAAAAGAATCTGAAAAAGAATAGATATAGGGGTTTCCCTGGTGGCGCAGTGGTTGAGAATCTGCCTGCCAACACAGGGCACACGGGTTCGAGCCCTGGTCTGGGAAGATCCCACATGCCGTGGAGCAACTGGGCCCGTGAGCCACAACTACTGAGCCTGCGCGACTGGAGCCTGTGCTCCGCAACAAGAGAGGCCGCGATAGTGAGAGACCCGTGCACCGCGATGAAGAGAGTGGCCCCCGCTTGCCACAACTAGAGAAAGCCCTCGCACAGAAACGAAGACCCAACACAGCCAATAAATAAATAAATAAATAAATAAATAAATAATAAAAGTGTTTAAAAAAAAAAAGAATAGATATATACATGTATGTATAAGTAAATCACTTTGCTGTACACCTGAAACTAACAAAACATTGTAAATCAATTATACTTCAATAAAAAAAAAAACAACGTGATTCACCACATTAGCAGAATAAAGAAGACAAAGTATATGAACATATAAGTAGACGCAGAAGGTACTTTGACAAAACCAACATCCACCATGATAAAAACTCTCAGAAAACTAGGAATAGTAGGCAACTTCCACAACCAGATAGTGGGCATCTATAAAAAACTCAGAGCTAACAACACACGTAATCCCTAGAGTCAGGAACAAGGCAAGGATGTACGCTCTCACTACTTCTATCTGACACTGCTGGAGATTCTAGTCAGTGCAACAGGCAAGGAAGAGGAATGAGAGGCAACCAGATGGGAAAAGAAGATGTAATATGGCATCTTTCTGGCAATCAGTAGCACAGGATTGTCTCCACAGAAAATCCAAAAGAATCTATAAAAGAGCTACTAGAACTAGTAGGTAAGTTTAGCAAATCACAGGATACAAGCTCAGTAACAAAAATCAAATTTCTATATATAAATGAACAAGAGACAATATTTAAAAATTTAAGTACCATTAAAAGAGCACCTGTACACATTAAATACTCTAAGCATACATATTATAAAATATGTTATGCTCTATATACTAAAAACTACACAACACTGATGGAAAAAAACACTGATGAAATCAAAGAAGACCTAAATAAACGGAGAGCTAAACCATGAATATATCCGTTCTCTCCAAGTTGATGTATACATTCAGTGCAATCTCAATCAAAATTCCAGCAGGATTTCTGTAGAAATTGAAAAGTTGATTCCACAATTTACATGGAAATACAAAGGAACTAGGATAACAAAAACAATTTTGGAAAACAAAAACAAAGTTAGAGGACAGCAGTAAACAAACTCTTACTTCTAAGAGTCCCTTGTCTTCCTGATCTTGGATGAATCTCAGCTGCCCCCAGAGCCATTGCTCCCGTTCCAGGCCCTCAGCTGGGGGGCAGGGGCAGGCTTGTCACTGCTGCTCTTTTTTTAAATTTAATTTTTTATTTTATACTGGAGTATAGTTGATTTATAATGCTGTGTTCGTTTCAGGTGTACAGCAAAGTGCTTCAGTTATACATATACATATATCCATTCGTTTTCAGATTCTTTTGCCATATAGGTTATTACAGAATATTGAGTAGAGTTCCCTGTGCTATACAGTAGGTCCTTGTTGATTATCTATTTTATCTATTTTATGATTATTTTATATATATAGTGTATATATGTTAATCCCAAAGTCCTAATTTATCCCCCCCATCCCACATTTCCCCTTTGCTAACCATAGGTTTGTTTTCTATGTCTGTGAGTCTGTTTCTATTTTGTAAAGAAGTTCATTTGTATTATAGTTTTAAAGATTCCACATAAAAGTGATATCATATTATATCTGTCTTTCTCTGTCTGACTTACTCCACTCAGTATGATAATCTCTAGGTCTATCCATGTTGCTGCAAATGGCATTATTTCATTCTTATTTTATGGCTGAGTATATTCTGTTGTATATATGTACCACATCTTCTTTATCCATTCATTCATCAATGGACATTTAGGTTGCTTCCATGTCTTGGCTATTGTAAATAGTGCTGCTATGAACATAGGGGTGCATGCATCTTTTCAAATTATGGTTTTCTCCAGATATATGTCCTAGGAGTGGGACTGCTGGGTCCTATGGTAGTTCTATTTTTAGTTATTTAAGGAACCTCCATACTGTTCTCCATAGTGGCTGCACCAACTTACATTCCCACCAGCAGTGTAGGAGGGTTCCCTTTTCTCCACACCCTCTCTAGCACTTATTATGTATAGACTTTTTGATGATGGCCATTCTGACTGATATGAGGTGATACCTCATCATAGTTTTGATTTGCATTTCTCTAATGATTAGTGATGTTGAGCATCTTTTCATGTGCTTTTTGGCCACCTGTATGTCTTCTTTGGAGAAATGTGTATTTAGATCTTCTGCCCAGTTTTTGATGGGGTTGTTTGTTTTTTGATATTGAGCTGCATGAGCTGTGTGTATATTTTGGAAATTAATCCCTTGTTGGTTGCTTCGTTTGCAAACTGCTGCTCTTTCCACCTCAGTCATAAATCCTACCTCCTCTGGGCCTCACGCCACCAGCGCTACCTCTACTTACGTTTTGGAAACAAATTCATTGAGAAGTTTGGTGCAGTCTTTCTTTTCCTTCAACTCTTACCATTGTCCCAGGCAACGTGAACATCCATGGGGATGAGCCATTCAACGAGGCTCCCAGCTTGGCTGGAACATCTTCAGTGTCCTTCACTCCATTCCATTCAAGCCACCCCATCCCTCATGGTCTTCTCGTCAGGGCACCAGAACAGTGGACGAGGGTGGACAGCAAGCTCCCCCAGGCCCGGCTGCATTCTTGGAGGGAGCGTTGTTGACCCCACACCATCCTCTCTGTTCAAGCCAAGGTCACCTCCTCAGGGGCTGGAGGGGCCGCCTGAGTGCAGGGTTAGGAACTCCAGGCCTTGGGGGAGCAGGCCAGATACCTCCAATCCATCCACCGGGGAGAGGGGTGTGGCCTGATCACTTCACAACATCTGCACACCCAGGCAGTCTGCAGCACTGCAAGACGCCCCGGGGGTGTGCCAGCTTCTTCCGGGGGGTAGGGGTTGCACTGTCATTATAATGACCTATTGTCTCATGACGCTTTTTAAGTAGGGAAAGAAACGGTGCCCGGGCTGAGCAGATGACTTAGGAGTAGGCAGAATGGGATCAGAGTGAGCATGGCTGACGCTGGTGGGATGACTCTGAGCATCCCCAGGAGCTATTAAGATAGAAGCCGTGGCCATGCTCAACGTGAGCTTGCAAGGAACGCCTTGTAACCAAGAGCATGGGCCCTTGATTGCTGCCTTCTGGCTTCCTCCAACCCCCTGGATCTGTCACTCTGGTGGGCTGCTGGGACCAATGAGCGGGGACCATCCTCCCTGTGAAACAGGGAGGTGCTGGGGGCCTCAGGCGCATCCTCTATCTCTGCAGCCACTGCTCGTTTGCCAGCCAGCTTCCCAGGGCACTGGAGTTCACAGGGAGCTCCCCAGACCTGCTGGTTCACCACTGCCAGCATTTGAAATGACACCCATGGAGGACCAACCACAGGCCCCCGTTCCAGACGGAGACACTGCCCTCCGTTCTCCCAGGTGCCGGGGTGGCTCTCTGGAGCCTCCAGATCCCCACACACTGCATCCCTTACACACATATGTACTACAGGGCTCCCTGTATACTGTAAATACCATTTTACCACCCTCCAAGGGCTGCTTGGACCATAGCTGCAGCTTTCAAAAAATGTTTAGCAGTTTAGTTTCAGGGAAAAGAGGAGAATCGGGTTCATTGTTCATACGCGTTTTTAAGCAGCCAATTTTGATTTTCAGGAGTAGGAAAAACTTGTAGGAAGAAAAAGAAAGAAGTGATATAAACAATTTTCCATGTCATTAAAGAAAAATCAGATGCTGTACATAAGAATAGATTGCCATGGGAGACTATAAAATTTCTTGCTCCAAATATCTTTAAAAAGGCAAAATAAGTACCCATCTGTTCCCTGATGATGTACTAGCAAAAATGTTGGCTCAGCCATAAAAAAGAACAAAATAATGCCATTTGCAGCAACATGGATGGACCTAGAGATTATCATACTAAGTGAAATAAGTCAGAAAGACAAATATCATATGATATCACTTATATGTGGAATCTAAAATATGACACAGATGAACCTATCTACAAAACAGAAACAGACTCACAGGCATAGAGAACAGACTGGTGGTTGCCTAGGGGGAGGGGGGTGGGAGAGGGAAGGATTGGGAGTTTGGGGTTATCAGAGGCTAACCCTAAACTCCCAATCCTTATATATAGGATGGATATCCTATATATTATATATAGGATGGATAAACAACAAGGTCCCACTGTATAGCACAGAGAACTATATCCAATTTCCTGGGATAAACCGTAATGGAAAAGAATATAAAAAAAGAATGTATGTATAACTGAGTCACTTTGCTGTATAGCAGTAATTAACACAACATTGTAAATCAACTATACTTCAATTAGAAAAATGTTGGAGGGACTTCCCTGGTGGCACAGTGGTCAAGCATCCGCCTGCCAGTGCAGGAGACACAGGTTCCAGCCCTGGTCCGGGAAGATCCCAGATGCCGCGGAGCAACTAAGCCCGTGCGCCACAACTACTGAGCCTGCGCTCTAGAGCCCACGCACCACAGCTACTGAGCCCGCGAGCCACAACTACTGAAGCCCGTGTGCCTAGAGCCCGAGCTCCGCAACATGAGAAGCCACCACAGTGAGAAGCTCACGCACCGCAACAAAGAGTGGCCCCCACTCGCAGCAACTAGAGAAAGCCCGCGTGCAGCAACAAAGACCCAGCACAGCTGAAAATAAATAAATTTTTAAAAAAATGTTGGAAAAGCAGTAGCACGCATCACATCCACATCTGCAACAACCTCTTTCAACCATTCAGCCCTGCTTCACAGATGTGGGAGTCAGAGAGTGAAATGGTGGAAATGGAAAACCCAGAAAGTGAAACCTTTAAAGTGGAAATCTCTAATGGTTTAAAACGCTCTCTGGAAAGATACTCCCTGTTGCATGTGACCCAGCTGGATGAACTAAGAACTGAAAGGAACGCAGTTAATAAAACCTTCCTACGAGATGTCGAGACGTCGCAAGGATGGGATGGGAGGCGGAAGCAACGGAGCCTGGGTCACCTTCAAGGTCAGCCGCACGGTGTTGCAGTCCTCCTGCAGCGGGTTCAGCTTCAGCGTCTCTCCGAGGTTGCTGCAGCCCGACGACTGATGCTGCATCTCACAGCAGACACACACCTCGACGCTGTCGAACTTAATCTAGACAGGGGTACACAGAGCTCACGGTTAAAACCGGGCACATGCTTGAGCTACACACACGCTTAAGAACACAATGTGACAAGCATCCCGTCTCATTTTCTTTAAATAATAAAGCCAAGATGATTTTTTTTAATAGACAAAAGACATCAGAAACACTATTAGGAATTATTTAAAATTTCTATTTTAAAAGCAATTAATAAAAAAATAAATTTGAAGAAACCTAAGCTATAAAGTTACAGAAAATTACATGAAGTTGAGCATGGAGACATTATCACATGTCTGTGATAACACACATTCTGTTCCCACTGTCAGCAGCTCCTGTCTCCCTTCATGGCTTAGCAAACTCCTACTCATCCGTCAAGACCCAACTCCAGCGCCATCCCTGAGGCCTTGTCTGGTTTCCCTCTCGGGAGCTGCTTGCTTCTCCCCTGCTGGAGACTCACTTTTTCAGCAGCAGTGACTCGTGTCTGTGTGCCCCCAAGGGCAGCTGCCACATCTTAACCATTACAATGTTCACAATGCCCAGGAGGTGTGGGCCTTCAATAAGGGCTGAATGAATAAAAACGTCTGGGAAAATTAAAAACTATGGAAAGAAAAAATGCAGTTCAAGTGTTTTTAAAAGCCTGGACCCCAGGAGGAGAGCCACAGAGCACACCTGAGCCTGACCTGCAGCTTGAAGTGGACCTGCCCTGGCCTGGCTGCAGAAATAAGAGAGGAATCACTGCACTGCACACACACGCAGTTGTCCCCACCCATCTCCAGTCTTGGTCGGGCTGTCACACACGCACCCAACTGTTCATAGCCTCGGGCTTCTGGAAAAGTGAACTAAAAGAGGGACAGCCATAGGTCAAGGGCATCGTCCATGGCCAAATTTTCATCTATTTTAAACCTCTAGATAGTTTATCCTTTACCTATTTTATGCCTCATCTTTGCTCTTTTCATTCAGTCTTCTCAAATAATTTATGATTTATGTATCTGAATCACTACACGTTTGAGTGAGTGGGGGGGAACTTCTTGTGTCCAGGATTGCTCGTTAGCGATTCTCCAAATCTGCGCGTGGGCCTCGGGGGCAGGGCTGGAGGCAGGGGGAGGAGGGCGGTGTCCGCACAAACCACTGTCCCCCGCCACGGCCGCCCACCTACAGCAGGAGGGGCTGCAAAACCTGCCTTTAGAGATGCTCACGTTTTTAGAGATGTCTCCAGGCTCCAGGGCTGAAGCCCGGCTAAAGGAGCCATAACAACACCCCCATACAACACTCCGGGAGATGGTGCAGCCCACACCTGACCCCGCACCCAACCCTGGAGGTCCACAGGGCCCGCTGCCCACCAGCGTCAGGGCCGCTGTTGGTAGAGAGGCATGGGCCAGACCAAGAGGAACGGCCGTGGCTCTCTGGCCACTGAAATCTCCATGGTCATGTCATTGGCAACGTTTATTTCTGGTCCCAAGAAACTGGAAAAGAAGGGTTATGATTCTCGAGGCCAAGTTTTAAAAGGTAACGAGGGAAAAGGTAAAACTGTTAAAAGGTAAAACAAAGGTTAAAAAAAAAAGGTAAAAGTTCACCCCAAGTGCCCCTGCCCATCGGGGGTTCTGAGGTCCCCAGCCTTGGGTGCCGGGTGGACCCTGGCCGTCAGAGCTGGGCATGTGCTCAGGGAGAGGGCCACTCTGCCTCGGAGCATCCTGGACCTGAGGGGGATGGGAGGGGAGCAGGGGTGGCACCACCCAGAAGGGAGGCTGGAGGGAGGCTGGTGGACAGGCTCCCTCCTGGTCAAACTCTGCCCAGGCTCCCCCGAGCCCTCTTCCCCACAAGGCCTTGACCATGGCCTATAAAGGCCTGAACACACAAACATGCTCTAACAGATCAAGGCAACATCCCTACAGGACTTGATCCCCTCAAAAGTGCCTGCCTGAGAAAGCCCAAGGCCGCCAGGAGAACTGGCTGCTTTTTCCAGCCTCGGGAGAGGGTCCCTGTCTCAGCCTCTGTGGGAGGGAAGCCTGTCTTCGGTGACTGCCAGCAGCTGGCACAGACAGCAGGCATCTTCGCATGGACCCTGCTAACCCGTTGTGATTTTCCACTTCCCTGACTCTACTGAGGCCCCACTCCCCCCAACCCCCACTCCCTCATCCTTCCTTTAACACGCCTGGTCACCTCTGTGCAAACTGAAGTCAAGTTCAAGCACACACTCGACTCTCCTCCCAACTGCCACATTCTACTTCTAATGAAAACCTGTCCTCACCACTTTGAGGTACAGCTCTGTTCATCTTTGACAAGGCCCAGCTCTGGGGAGCTGAGGCTACCGATTCCCCCCTGAGGCAGCCCGGGGCAGGGGCCTCTTCTTGGCCTTCTCCTGAGGTGTCTTACACACCCGCCCTCAGCCCACTGTTTAAGGCACTGAGATTTACAACAAGAGTGAACGGGAAACAAAATTGCTGAAATCTGAAAATCCCTGCATGGAACTTTATTTCTGGTCCTCTTTGCTAGAAAATATTTATTCTGGAATTGGAGGCCTAACTATGTAAAATTTCTAGGGGTTGATTTATCTCTTGTCTGAAGCAGGAGTAAGACAGTATGGGGAGGGGCTGGCTATGGGGACAGAGATGGTATTGGAGTGACAGGGAACCATGGGCTCCCAGTAGCCTGCAGAGCCTGGGGACAGCTGTGAGATGGATGAGAACATTTCAGAGGCCAGGTTGTGTGCACGACTTTCACTCCCTCCTGTATAACATCAGCATGCTCTATACAGGCAGTGATGTGGTTTCCAGTACCCACATGTTTACCCAAACTACCTTTGCCTGAACAACAGAGAGATGGAGGCAGAAAACCATACAAACAGATGGAGAGATATACCCTGTTCTTGGATTGGAAGAATCAACATTGTGAAAATGACTATACTACCCAAGACAATCTACAGATTCAATGCAATCCCTGTAAATTACCAATGGCATTTTTCACAGAACTAGAACAAAAAAAGTTTTTAATTTGTATGGAAACACAAATGACCCCAAATAGCAAGAACAATCTTGAGAAAGAAAAACGGATGTGGAAGAATCAGGCTCCCTGACTTCAGACTATACTACAAAGCTACAGTCATCAAAACAGTATGGTACTGGCACAAAAGCAGGAATACAAATCAATGAAATAGGATAGAAAGCCCAGAAATAAACCCACGCACCTATGGTCAATTAATCTACGACAAAGGAGGCAAGAATATACAATGGAGAAAAGACAGTCTCTTCCATAAGTGGTGCTGGGAAAACTGGACAGCTACATGTAAAAGAATGAAATTAGAACACTCTCTAACACCATACACAAAAATAAACTCAAAATGGATTAAAGACATAAATGTAAAATCAGATACTATAAACCTCCTAGAGGAAAACATAGGCAGAACACTCTGACATAAATCGTAGCAATATTTTTTGGATCCATCTCCTAGAGTAATGGAAATAAAAACAAAAATAAACAAATAGGACCTAATTAAATATATATGTTCTTTAAAGCATTTTTATCATGGATTATTAAATGAATACATGAAGGTCCAAACAATAAAACTGTGAGAAGGTAAGATAAGAGAATATCCTCATGACCCTGGGATAGGGAAACACTTCTTAAACATGGCTCAAAATGTGTTAAGAATGAACAAATGACTCATGTGTTTGACTATTTGTAATTAAAATTTTTTCATCAAACAATACCCATAAGAGAGTAAAAATAGGAGGAGATTTTGCATCACATGTAAGTGACAGATGACTTATATCCAAAACAAACAAAAAGCTCTGTCTTAAATATTCAGAAAAAGACAAACAACCCCTATGAAACATGCCATATTGAGCCCCACCACAATAGTACTCTGAGAAACAGAAATCAAAATAAAGTGAGATGTCATTACATCCCCATCAGAATCGCTAAAACTGAAGAATAATGACAATAGACAATACCAAGTGAGGATAAGGATGTGAAGCAACAGGAACGCATACACTTCTGTGGGGTGTGAATTGAGACAGCAATGTTGGAAAACAGTTTGGCATTATCTACTTAAGTTAAAGATTGCACCTCAATCTAACATAATACCCAACAGATATTTCCATCCTAGGACTATATCCAACAGATATGCATGCAATGGTTACAAAAAACGTGTACTGGAAAGTTCATAGCAACATTACCTAAAACAGTTTCACACAGGAAAGAGCTCAATGTCCATCAAAAGCAGAATGGACGAATAAACTGTTTTATATTCATACCATGCAATATTATAAAGCAGTGAACATGAATACAGCAACATGCCACACGAGTATACCACACAGCATGTTGAGCACAGGAAGCCAGATACAAAAGAAATACTTCTACTGAGATGAAGTTCAAAAAACCAGACAAAATTAAACTATAGTGTTCAGAGATGCATGCATAGCTGGTACAATTGTTTAAAAAATTAAAGATGTGAATATCATAAAAATTAGCATAGTGATTATCTTTGGGGGGTTGGAGAGGCAGTGAACTGGGAGTACATAAGGAGGGCTTTGGGATGCTGGGGATGCTTTATTTCTAGACTTCAGTGGAGGTCACATGGTTATTTAACTCTTGATAAATTGCTAAGCTACATATTTTTGTTTTGTGCACTTTCCTATATGTGTTTTGTATTTCTCAATAGAAAAAGTTAAAAATGGATGGGCTTGCTTGAAAGTAAATGAAATGTAAAACTTAAATTAGGAAAAGAATGAAAACAAAATAATAGAAAACAGAAAAAAAGAAATTTAACAAACGTAAAAAGTGAAACTAATGGAATAGAAATAAGGGTATTAGGACAAATAAAGCCTAATGATGATTCTTGAACAGACCAAAAAAATAATAATAATAATGCAAATCCTTGGTAGGATTGATTTTTTAAAAAGAAAGCCAAAGTAAAAAACAATAGGAATGAGAAAGGAGATTTAACTATAAATATAGTAGAGATTAAAAGAATATGGGTAGCTCTACAGCCATAAATTTGAAAATCTAGAGGACATGGATAATTTCCTAGCAAAATAAAACTATGATACTGAGTCCATAAGATGCAGTAAACCTAAAGATCAATAACCATAAGAGATTGGAAAGTCCAATATGGCATTTCAGGCTGAGTTCACTCTGACCTTTAATGAAAAGATAATTCCTACGTTTTAAAACAATTTTAGACCAAGAGACAAGGAAGAAAACACCACAGTTACCTTATAAAGCTAGCATAACCTTACCAGCAATTCTGAAAAGGAAAAATAAAAGCTCTCCACCCTCACTAACAAACCAAAAGGCCAATTTCTCCTTTCAATTAAAAAAAAAAAAAAAACCCACAAATATTCTAAGCAAAAAACTGGCTAATTGAATCCAATGCTATATTAAAGGGATTATATTCTATGGCTGTATTAAAAAGTAATCTTGAATGCAAACTATACAACCCAAGTCAAAATGCCTTAAACAAGAAAGGGAATTTATAGATTCATAAAACCAAAACCAAAGAGTCCAAGGTTTGGAACTCAGGCACGGTGGCAGCCAGGTACTGAAATGGTCTCAGTGCTGTCTTTGTCAGTCTCTGGCTACCCTTTCCTTAGGGGTGGCTCTGTACTCAGAAAGCATCTCCTGAAAATATGTCCAGAATCTGGAAGCTTAGCAGCCTCATTGGTCAATGTGTGCGTTCTGACTGCTGCAGCCCCAGGCCTGGCTGGCCACATAGCACAAGGGAGAAGTAAAACTTTGTTCTGTTAAACATTATGTATTTACTTGTTTCCAAAGCCTAGGTTACCCTGAAAAATACCCAAGGTTCATTTTAGAAACAGAATTCTAGAACAGTGGTAAATCTATTAAGGAAATTTGTTCCATCAACAAATCAAAAGAGAAAAATCATGTGATCCTATAAATAAATATCATAAGACCACTGCATAAAATTTAGCAGGCATTCATAATAAAAAGTATAAGTCAATTAAGAATATGAGAAAACGACTTAAACCTGACAAGGCTTTTATCAAGCAAATATCAAAAGCAAACATCATTTGAACCAGAGAAATACTGGAGGCAATTCAACTAAGATCAGGAATGAGACAGTTATCCACACCCATGACCACAATTCTACACAATTGTTTTAGAAACTCTAGCTAATTTAATAAAATAGGAAAATACTGTAAGCTGTGTAAATATTAGAGAAGATGGAATTATCTTTCTTCTCAAATGTGGTTGAATATCTAAAAGAATCTAAGAGACTATACTAAAAATGATGGGAATTAAAGAGTATTTGTTACATTAGTTATAATAAATATGATACTAGTAACAACCAATTAAAAAAATACTAGTAACAACCAATTAAAAATTTTAAAAACCAATGAAAAAAATATACTAGTAACAACCAATTAAAAAAAGAAAAAAATATTCTATTCAAAGTAATAACAAATATAAGATACTTAGAAATTAAACACGGCAATTTAATGACCTATGTGAAGCTATGTATAAAATGCTATTAAATGGCAAAAACTCAGGTACAGGAGATGTGGGTCATTTTATCTGGCTGCCCGCTACCACTGAGCCCTCCTCCCAGTTTGAGGAATCTCTTCGTTATGTCTTCCACTTTTCCCAGAAAGGCTTCCCTAGGCGGCCTTGCAGCGAGAGAGCAGGCAGGCGCCCCAGGCTCCCCCCATGGGACATGACAAGCCTGCAGGAGACTCTAGGTGGGAGCTTGGGATGCAAAGAGGCTTGCACTGAACCGGCTCCGCTCTGGCCCTGCAAGTAGCAGACATGTGCTGCTTCCAGAAGGGCAGGAGCTGGGGTTCTGGGGGCAGCGTCCAGAGCCCACAGTCAGCGGGGTCAGCCACAAGCCCAGGGGTGATGACAGGGTCCCCCTTACAGCAAGCAGTTCCTTGGTGTGATTTTGGACATCACTCCTTTCCTGGCTTTGTAGTCCCCAAACTTGATTTCTGGCCATTCTGGAGACTCTGAGCTATTGAGGGTCCTATAATAATTCCTTCAGAAGGAAAATAGCTCAAGTTGGTTTCTTCACAACTTAGAACCCGGACTGATACATATGGCCTGAATCCGTGGAGGGCACAATCGGCTCCTAAGTAGAAATCTGTGACATCCTGAAAATGCTGGTCCTTCCCAGGGATGCACAGGTGTGCTGGTACCCAAGCGGAGTCCCAGTGGAGTGGATAGTACTGGGCAAAAGTATTTTAAAGACTATTCGGAATAATAAATGTGCAAGAATTATCCCCCCAAACTGGAAAAGAATGATAGGAGGAGTGGATGCCTTAACAGACATTAAGTTAATTATCCAGATGCTATTATCAAAACACTAAGGTAAAAGCTTAAAAATAGACTAAGAGTTTGATGAGATAAAATAGTTTCAGAAATTATACAGGAATCCAGTATATGAGAAACATTTCAATGCAGTTGGAGAAGATAGTTTGCTAATAAAGGGTGATGGCATAATAGGCTATTCGTCTACAGTTGTCTCAAAAACATAAAAAGATAAATTTTTTTTTGTTTTTATTAACGTAGAGTTGATTTACGTTACGTTAATTTCTGTTGTACAGCAAAGTGACTCAGTTATACATATATATTCTTTTCCATTATGGTTTATCACAGGATATTGAATATAGTTTCCAGTGCTATACAGTAGGACCTTGTTGTTTATCCATCCTATATATAATAGCTTGCATCTGCTAACCCCAAACTCCCAATCCATTCCTCCCCTGGCCCCCTCCCACCTGGCAACCACCAGTCTGTTATCTATGAGTCTGTTTTGTTGATACGCTCATTTGTGCTCTATTTTAGATTCCACATATAAGTGATATCATATGATATTGTCTTTCTCCTTCTGACTTATTTCACTTAGTAAGATAATCTCTAGGTCCATCCATATTGCTGCAAATGGCATTATTTCATTCTTTTTTATGGCTAATATTCCGTTGTATATATGTACCACTGTATATATATATATATCTTCTTTATCCATTCATCTGTCGATGGACATTTAGGTTGTTTCCATGTCTTGGCTATTGTAAACAGTGCTGCTATGAATACTGGGGTACATATATCTCTTCGAATTATAGTTTTGTCTGGGTATATGCCCAGGAGTGGGATTGCTGGATCATATGGCAACTCTCTTTTTAGGTTTTTGAGGACCCTCCATACTGTTCTCCACAGTGGCTTCACCAATTTACATTCCCACCAACAGTGTAGGAGGGTTCCCTTTTCTCCACACCCTCTCCAGCATTTATTATTCGTAGACTTTTTGATGATGGCCATTCTGACCAGTGTTAGATGATACCTCATTGTAGTTTTGATTAGCATTTCTCTAATAACTAGTGACGCTGAGAATCTTTTCATGTGCCTGTTGGCCATTGGTATGTCTTTAAAGATAAAATATATTTGACTGAGCATCTAAATTAAAACAATAAAAATACAGGAATATATAAAAGAATGGTTGCAGAAACATGGATGTGTGGAGTCCTTTGAAAAGCAAATCAAGAACCTCAGAATCTGTGAAGTCTCAAAACAAAAGACAGACCAGGACAAAGCATGGGGGACAACTGGCCAATGAAGCCTGGGGCCGAACAGTCAGAACACACACGTTTCCCACTGAGGCCACCAAGCTTCTAGGCTGTGGGTCTGGAGCTCCTGGATATATTTTCAGGAGATGGGCAAAGAGTTAATATCCCTAACAGCATTAGGAATGAGAAAGGGGACATAAATACGAGAGCAGGGGGGATTAAAAACAAGAAGAAAATGCTGGGACTAACTGTGCCAGTAAATTTGAATATTTAGAAAAAATACAGGTGACCCTTGAACAATGCGGGGGTTAGGGGTGACGACCTCTGTGCAGCCCCAAATCCGTGTATAACTTTATGGTCGTCACCCCCGATTTAACCAAACACAGATCCAGTAGTGCTGCAGGTCGCATCCATGGAAAAAAATCTGTGTGTGAGTGTGGACCCGCACAGTTCAAACCTGTGTTGTTCAAGGGTCTACTGTAGATGGTTTTCTATGAAATAATCAATTCATAAAATCGGCACATGTAGAAAAAAAGAACAGGTTTATGAAAACACGAGAAGGGTGTAAACCATGGAAGAATCTTGCAAGGCAGCAGTCGAGGCCATCTAGGTGGCCTGAAATATGTGCCATCTCCTTCAGATGCTCAGCTGGGTGGAGGTCTCTCGTTTCCCCCACCCATCGGTGACTCTGATAAAGATTCCAAGTCCTGGGACTTCCCTAGCGGTCCAGTGGTTAAGACTCCGAGCTTCCAGTGCAGGGGGCGCGGGTTCGATCCCTGGTCAGGGAACTAAGATCCCGCATGCTGCGCGGCATGGCAAAAAAAAAAAAAAAAAAAAGATTTCAAGTCCTAGAGAAGAAGTCCAGTTGGAACAGTTCGGCTCACAGGCCTGCCTCGAGGCTGAATGGGAGCTGGGCACCAACGAGGCACACACCGGGGAGACAGCTGCCCCCAAGAACACGGGCCAAATAGCCTTCCCAAAGCTCCTCTGGTTTAGAGTCTAATCAACCCATAAAAAGAAGCCATGAGGAAGGCACCAAATGGGTATCTTCCTTTCTTCTTCCCATGGAACCATATTGGCACCCAAGCTCCCCCCTTGGCAGGTGGCACCTGCCACGACCCTCAAGCAGGGGGTGCTGCCCAGGGTTACACTGAATCCCTGTGTTCTTATCACCTGGAAAAAGTCCGGCTCTCCTGATGGAGTCTGTTCTCCCACATCTCGAAAGTCTACAAGGAGTGATTTCATATGACCATGGTCCTACCTTGGCATTGGCACTGAAGTCGCTAATGTAAATGGCAAGAGAGCTTCCTGGGGAAGAAGGGAGAGACTGGGCTCGGCTGGAAAGCACAGTTCATCACATCAAATAACCCTTCAGCGACCCCAGGGAATGGACATCAAAATCAATCTTCTCCCTTCAGTTATTCCACTGAGTTTATGATTAATTCTAAGAAAAATTCTGGAAACCTCCTGATTAGTTCCCTAACCTCAACATCTAGGTGCGCAGAGGCTGGCAGATTTCTCTCAGGAGTGCCCCTCTGTGTTTGGGTCACTGGGACCCACATAGCAGAGCTTTGCAGATGAAGCCACGGTAATTTTGCATGAATCTCTTTGGAACATTGAAAAGCCAGCCTGGCCCCCCTAATTTATGGCCCATCAGCCTGTCTGGGAGGAGAAAGGGCGTATACAACAGAAAGGGAGGGATGCCCCTGCGAGTCTCTTACAGAAGCACAAAGGAGGCAGATATATGACCTTCAGTTACTCCAAAAGGGAGGCAGCGGGGAGGCTGGACCTGGGGGCTGGGTGGTTAGAGCCTGGAGGGAGGAGGAGCAGCCCGTCCTGGAGTGTCCCTGAGCCTGCAGGGACACAGAGGAAGCCCAGAGTGGGGCACAGAGGCAGGCTCGCTCCGGGTTCCACCTGCTACAGTGACCCAGGCCCAGCCACTGAACCTCTCTGAACTTTAGGGTCCTGAGGTCACCACGAACATCAGATGAGGTTATGGAGGTAAAAATAAGACAGACTGGGACCTGGGACCTGGGACCCTTTGCTGCAGTGCTTGCACCTGGACGAATGTCTTCTTGAGCAGCAAAACACAAAGAAACTATAAGGGACTAAAAATAACTGCTTGCATGTGCTGTTGGGGTAAATTATGGACAGCAAGATACAAAGAAACCAAAAAGCCCATGTGCCACTTCTGAAGAGCCCAGAGCAAAAGCAGGGTGTCGGGAGCAAAAGCAGGGTACTGCACATGCCCCCTGCACACAACACCACCAAGGGGCAGGCAAAACACCTAAGCCACCCCTCTACCCTCACCCCATATAAGGAACCAGCTCACCCCTCCCTGAGTGAGAGAGCACGGGCACCTGTTGGTTGTTCTCGCTCCCCCCTGCTGCAGCAGGGGTCCCAGTAAAGCCTTGCCTGAATTTCTCGTCGGGCCTCTGATCAATTTCTATTGCTTAAGGAGGCCAAGAACGCTGGTGGTAACAAAAGTGCAAAGTGCATATGTTGTTAATGATTGGTGGTTTTTTTTCTATTATAATTGGAAACTATGTTTGTCAAGACTAACCCCTATTTTCAAATACTTCTACAAGTCTACCACTTCCACAGACATCTGCATTCATCTGTGGACACCTGCCCAACCCAGTAACTCAGCTCATCCAGGCCTGGCCCCGTTCACTCTGAGTGACACCTCTGTCCTGCGTGTCCCTATCCTCGGCAGCAGAGGGGTCCTGGAGCTCAGGCCCTGATGATGCAGGACAAGAGGCCCTTAGGCTGGAGGACACACCAGATGCTGGATGACACTGGTAAGACCCTAGAAACTCCAGTGATCATGTGATAGCATGATGGACCCTGAAAACGTAATGCTGAATGGAGGGGGTCAGACACAAAGGGCCACGTGGTGTCTGACTCCATTCACGTGAAATGCCCAGAACAGGAAAATCCATGGAGACGGGAAGAAGATGAGGGGTTGTTTGGGGCTGGGGGTGCAGGGGGGAGTAGGGGGTGGAGGGGGTGAGAGCCAAAGGCTCCAGGGTTTCTTTCTGAGGTGATGAAAATGTTCTAAACATATCGGCAGATATACTAAAAACTACTGAAATTGTACACTTTAAGTGCGCGAATAGTATGGAAATATGAATTATATCTCAATAAAGATGTTAAAAAAAAGAAGCAATTACCACCACATTGACTTACTGATTGACTTAGTTTAAGGGTTTTAATCTCTTCAACATTCTGCCAAAATGTTTACTATTCACAGGTGTGCTGTGAACATAGAAAGTTTGAGACCCATGAGCCCTAGTTCTCTACCACTGTCTCCCCGTGTGACCTTGCCGGGAGCTCACATTAGGGGGGCCACGGGCTGGACGACAGTGGATCCCCCCCCTTCCCAGGCATCTTAATCCATCTGCCCCTGCAGCCCTGCAGCTGCCTCTCTTCACGGCCTCCCCCGGCACTTCCTGACTCTGGAGGTCCCTGTTTGTGCCCAGAGAGGTGGTAGGTCTCACCATATTTGGGGACGTGTCCAGCCAGGCACTGGGGAGTGGTGGTCACCCCAGCTTCCCTGCCAAGCCAGAGACCTGGCCTCATGTGCCAGCCCCTCCTGGATCCACCCCCGCCCCCAGGGTCCTACAAGCCCCAGAAGGAATGTTTCAGGTGAGCTGACCCTTGCTGGGAGTGGGGAGGCCTTCCAATCATGTGACTCTGTCCCCTGAAAATACAGAAATACCGAAGTCTCAGCAGTATTTTTTTTTTCAATTGAAATATATTTGACATATAACAGTGTGTAAGTCTGAGGTATACAACATCTCAGCAGTTTTTCGATATATCCGTGGCTCTCTAGCTCAGCTGGCCACCCACATATGTGCTGACACATACACATGTATGTTTACAAAGCATTCTAAGCGGACACAAAATCACTGAGCTGTGATAAATATTAGTACTGCTACGACATGGTGACACTCACTGAGCTTAGTGTGAGCATTGTGTTAAGGGCTTTCCATTCTCTATTATCACCTCTCTTTACAAATGAAGAAACTGAGGCTCAGAGAGGTTAAGCGACTTGCCCGAGGTCACAGAGCTGGTCAGTGTCGGAGCCAGGACTGAATCCAGAACTTGTACTTATAAGTCCACACCAGCCTTTCTCCACATCACCTGCGTTCAGACACATCAAATTGCTTCCCTTCCTAGGACACGCGGAGACCTTTCAACTCTGGCCTTTATTACGGTGTTCCCTCCCTGGACTGCCCCCTCCAACCAATCCCTTACGGAATCACGTTCCTCAAGGCCCTGCTCCATGGTCTCCTCTGTGATGCAAACGTTCCTGATCTCCACGGTGAGATTTAAAACTTCTGTCCTCTCTCCTCCCAGACTCATTGCTCATTTCTTAGTGATGGCACTTGCTTTATGATGGTATTTTAACTCTACCTTTTTATTTCTCTTCTTAAAAAGCATTGTAGGATCCTTGAGAACTGGGACTCACTTTTGTGCACCCCCATGGCTGGAAACACGGGACACACATCTTATCACTTCTCCCTCTTTTGCTTGTGGTAAGCACATCTTCCACACTTTCTCCCCATAGAGTCCCAGTACATCCTCAGAATCCTACTTAACACACTGCTCTCAGCACCTGCTGCCGGATGATAAAAGCTGGCACTTGAGGTGAAACCTACTTGCCATAGTAGATATGCCTATAAGAAATGCTTCTGAGCAAATGTACATGAGGATACCGTAAAATGTTGATGCTTACTGAGGAGGACTAGTTTATTCCTTAAACATGCATGACCCACTTTGAAATGATTAAGAAATGCCGGCATGTGATGAGGTCTCCTCACCTCTGCCCAGCAGCTGAAAGAACTGATCTCCCCTTGGAGCTTCTGCACCAGGGACAGCCCACGTCTGGGGGAGACGCCTACACACAACAGATGTCAGATTCCTAAGCAAATGGAACACACGAACACTGCTGGGGGGAGTGGAAATTAGTACAAAGCACTTTGGAAACTGTCAGCATCGACCAAAGTTAAACGTTGGTGTTCCCTATGACCCGGAATTTTACTTCCAGGCATAAGCAACAGAAAGACGTGGGCGTGTCCATCAGAAGATGGGCACCAAACACCGTGCAGGCACCATTACCAGGAGCCCCACCCTGGAAGTAACCGCACGGCCATTAAGAGAAGAAAGGGAACATTCACTGTGGTGGGTTCTTACAATGAGAAACCAGAGCTGTTTGCGACAACGTGACTGAACAGACAGGTTGAATGAAAGCAGCAGGAAACAGAAGGGGATGTAACGTATGACTGTTTCTATAATGTTGAAAGCCAGGAAAAGCTCCTTTGTGCCGACAGACATTAGGATGGTGGGTGCCCTTGGGGAGGGTAGCAACTGGGGGGAAGGAGAGATGGGGGCTCCCAGGGATGGTGGTGATGCTTCTGAATCTGGTGCTGGTCCCATGAGTTTGTTCATTTGCAAAAAGTCACAGAGCTGGACACTTGCAAAGTGTCAGGAGGAGACCTTCGAGGGACAGTGGGAAACCAAAAAGGAAGCTGCATTTTGATCTTGGCTCCTCGCATGCTATTTCCTCTACCTGGAACACACCCGTCTCACACCTGAAGAGAGGAGGATGGGGAAGGACGGGTTTTCCAAGACTCAGCACAAGCTCCCTACTCTGAGCAGCCTTCTCTGCCACTCCGGAGGGACTGAGCCCCCCTGAAACTCAAGTTTCCTGCTCCCCATGAACATTTCTCCCAGAGCACTGGTCCTCCTGCAGGGCACTTTACTCAACTGTCACCCCATCAAAGTGACAGGGCACAGTCCCAGGACAAGGGCTGCCTTTTCCCTCTGCATTCCCCGGGGCTATGCAGGGCCTGCGTGGGGCGGCTGCTCCCAGCCAGCTCTGAAATAAACCGATACATGAAGAACGATACGAAGGAAGACGGGTGCAAAAGTGTCACTTTGGCTAATTCAGTTGGCTCTTAAAGGCTTCAAGGAGGTTTTGTATTCATTATGTTTTCTATTCTCTGTATTTTGTGATGCTTTGACATCTTGGAGCCTTGTTCATCCTGGAGAGAGTGCCTTTCCAGGGCTGGCTAGTTCCTGGATAGGGAACAGCTGGCCTAGGAGCCTGCCTTTCATGCGAACTGCAAATCCAGCACCCACACCCCAGCCACCTCTTTTATCTCTCACACTCCAAGCCAGTGGTCCCCCACCCTAAACGCCCCAGGGCCAGGGACCTGACAACTAGGGACAACCCTCAGGCCCAAGTCTGCTGGCTTTATTCAAATCAGCCGATCCTAAGCTTGCTCAGAGCACCTACCTTGCCTCCCCCATTCCTTCCACGAAAACCACAATAAAGGCTCATGCCCATACCTTCCCTTTGCTCTGTCTGCCTCCTGACTGGCCCTGGTGCTTCCCCGTGTGGCCCTGCCTGGCCTGGGGTGCCCCCTCTTCTTAGAAACTGTGAATAACACACTCTTCTTTCAAGGCGTTTGTTTCCGTGTCTGTCATCCGGCCGTACCTGGTTAAAACAAATCCTGGGTATATTCCAAAACAGGCTTGCAACTTAAAGCATGATAAATCCTTCTCCAACCACCTGTTACCCTAATTCATCTCATCCTTAAGTATATTTTCAATAAATACCTGTACTTCAAATGTATTAATGCATATCCTAGAGTGAATCTCGGGGGTGTGGAATACGTATCAAGCATTACTCCTAACACTCAAGATCACAGGATGTAATAGAAAATGTTCTTCTGTAAAATATGCAGTTATTCAAATTTCTCCATCACAATGGGAAGAGTAAAAATCAAAATATTTCTCCAGTCTTTCCCTCAGATGACTTCTGCATTTTGCTTTTATCACTATAGTTTGTTCTGTAGTAAAATGGCAAACATACACACACCACCTGCAGGACAGTAAAGCTAATGCAGGGGTGTGCTGTGTGGGGATGCACCCGGCCAGATGCAGACCCCTGGCGTGTGCTGTGACAGGAAACTCCAGCCAGGACGGGAGCAGGACAGGCGGCCCAGCTGTAAGCCTCCGTGTGATGGGAAGGCCACTCCTCGGCCCCAGCACCCAGGACCCTTCTGGTGTGCTGCCCGCCACCCCTCTGAACCCCTCCAACCCCCCGACCCTGGGCGAGTCCTGGGCATCTTGGGAGCGGAAGGCCAGGCTGATAAGTGCTAATCACTGGGCAGTGAGCCTGCCCCCAAACCTCTCAGCAGCCAGGCCCCAGTCCTTGGTCCACTGATTTTGAAGCTGTGTCTCACTTCCCCTCGGAACCCTTTATTCTGAGAAAAGGGGAAATCGAGCTTTGGTTACATAGAGACTGGAGGCCAGGTAGCCCGGCGGTCAGCCTGACTTCTGGCACTTACTGGGCGTTGTGGGCTGGGCGCTGGCACAGGGGCCCGGGTGTGTGATGCTCCAGCACTGCCCAGCCTGACACTGGGGGAGGAGGGTCCCAAGGCCAGGTTTGACCAGCTTTCCTCTCTGTGGCTTCAGAGAGGCCAGGACCCCAAAAGTTCCCATTAGGCTTGTTCTTCAGAGTCTTTCCAAACTCATTACAATTTAAATTTCCACCTTTAAACTGACGTTTTTGTCCCTACATTGCTTTCATTATGCTATTTCACTCTGTCAAGGAAGCCTGATGGTGATGACTGACCAACGTTTCTGAATTCCACTCTCCACATCACTAAAGTGCATTAGGATATGGGCACGCTGCTGACGAAAGCAAAGAGCTGCTCCATTCTCTGACTTTCATTGCACTTCGGAACGTGTATCACAGGGTCAATGGGAACATTCATTAACAAAATTCCCTTAAAACCCCAAATCTGTTGAGAATCTAGGGTTTTGTGTGTTTTTTTAAATTGTGTGTGTGTATAAAACATTTAAGGAAAAAAGATATCTAATTCCAGAGATAGAACTTTTATTATAGAAATCATAAAATTAAGCTTTTAAAACTTCCCTGACCTTTTAGGGAAAAATACAGTACCTGCTTTTTATTTATATCGTCAGATATTTTACCTTTATTTTGGTCTTCATTTTGTCAGAGTCTATCTGTTTGCTGATATAGCTGTTGCCTCTGCAACAGATGCTCAAATTATTTGTAGAATAATAAATGTAACAGAGGCATAGACTTTTAGTTTTTCATCACGTGAGTGCCACTGTGAGAGAGACAGAGAGAGACAAAGACAGAGAGAGACAGAGAGACAGACAGAGACAGACAGAGATAGAGAGACAGAGAGAATCAGTCTAAAGAGTGTAGAATCTGAAGGTGCCATGGTAACATTCCTGCCAGGGAGCCAGCGGTTATCTTCATCGGACACAGCAACAATTTCTACAGACTTGGGAGTTTTTACAAGACCTTTTTGTTCAAATGACACTCTCAAGGACGGCAGAAGTTGGTAAATTATGACTGTTCACATCAGCCTCCCTGTTGATCAGGGAAACGAGACTGCTATTCTTGAGATGTCCCAGTCACAGGAGAAGCGTGGAACTGGCTGGACGCAGATGCCTCTTCTGGACCAGCGGGGGTGGGGCCTTCACCTCCTCCCTGCCTTTTGTTAATGATATAGAGTCATGTTTTTTTAGGCCAGACTCTGAAATGTCATTAGTTAGCACTGTAATCAAAGCAGAGCCCGACTTGGCTGGCGGAAATGGAGAAAGGGCTGGTTAACAGGAAAATGAGACGCATTTAGCATTTTTCTTCCAGAGAGACCCAAGCAGGGATGTGCTGCAGCAGCAGCGTTTGGAATAACAGAAACAGCACAAAGGACCTAAATGAGGTTCTGGGGTCAAGTTAACTCGGGAAATAGTGTTTTAGAAAATGAAATGGCCCCTCTCCTGCGTGGTTTCTCAGCCTGTAATCTTCCCCTGCCTGTCGCCACCCTCACAGGAGGGGACTAATTTGCCCGCATCCCTCCCCTCCTCCTCCCTCTACCTCCCTCCTTTCTCTCCCTCCTTCTTTTTAAAATAACATCCATCATGTCTTCCACACCGAACACTCCAAAAGAGCCCACCGGGAGGACTGGGGAAAGAGGAATTGCGGGGGGCTGCTTCCCCTCCAGGCCCCCAGCTTTGGGGGGGGCGACTGCAGGGCTGCCGGCTCCCTCAGGCTCAGCAACCCCCCACCAGATCACTCTGTTTCCAGACACAAATGCCTGCCCACTGGTATCTGTTCATCCTAAAACATAACAAAACCATCCACCAAGAAAGAATGTTTTTACTAGTTTACTAGTTTTCATTGTTTTCTGGTCTCTAATCCAACATAAGGGGGTGTGACCTTCAGAGTTACAAGAAAGCACTGCTCACAGTGCTGCTGTGTGTTTCTGGGTGAAAGCGAAAGCACCCTCATCACCGGAGCCCCGGTGAGGCCTTAATGAATGAATTCTGTTCGTCATCTCAGTGGTCTGAACATACCAGATAAGGCGGGGGTCAGATAAGAACAAGGGGAGGGGGCTTCCCTGGTGGCACAGTGGTTGAGAATCTGCCTGCTAATGCAGGGGACACGGGTTCGAGCCCTGGTCTGGGAAGATCCCACATGCCGCGGAGCAACTAGCTCCGTGAGCCACAACTACTGAGCCTGCGCGTCTGGAGCCTGTGCTCCGCAACAAGAGAGGCCGCGATAGTGAGAGGCCCGCGCACCGCGATGAAGAGTGGCCCCCGCTTGCCGCAACTAGAGGAAGCCCTAGCCTAGAAACGAAGACCCAACATAGCAATCAATCAATAAATAAATAAATCTTTAAAAAAAAAAAAGAACAAGGGGAGGTAGGACGTGGGCAGGGCAAATGGACATTGATTTTTATTTTATTTTATTTTGTCCTATTCTATTCTATCCTATTTTATTTTTGTTTTTCAAATTCTTTTCCCATTTAGGTTGTTATAGAATATTGAGCAGAGTTCCCTGTGCTATACACAGCAGTTAATACAGCAGTTAAATATAGCAGTGTGTACATGTCAATCGCAAGCTCCCTGACTATCCATCCTCCCCATCCTTCCCCCCACCCCCGTAACCATAAGTTTGTTCTCTAACTATATTTTTTAAATTGTATTTTACTCTTGTGGCAGGGGTGGGGGAGGGAGAGGCTCACCTAGTGTTTGAGGGTAAAATTGGGGAATGGCACATAAAAATCTCAGCTCCTGGCTTTTCTTGAAAAGTTTACAGTTCCAGGCTCCCATGGTTTCTGGGTTCTGGGCTGGAGTGCATTTGCGCCTGGCAGCCGTGGGTCTGTGTTTTCTCCTTTCCGCGAGGGGAGGTGCCCTACCCCACCCCTTGCCCCGCCCTCCATCTTCTACAGCCGGACTCCTAGCTGGGCATCTCGGCGCCCAGGCCCTTCTTCCTGGTGAGCCTGCTGTTCTGACAACGGGCATCTAGGGGCTCTGGGGACGCAGACGCCAGTGTGACTGGTGCTCCCGTCAGGTGAGCCACTAACACCCTTAAGAAATGGCCAGTTTCAATCACCACTTTTTGTTCTGGAGACCACACTTCCGGCAGATACTAGAGGCCCGCTAACTGTGACACTGGCCCAGTCAGCCCGGCTCAGCAGGTGCCTCTGGGGCCAGGGTGAGGGCTGGGGGACAGAGGGTCATCTGAGAGGCTGGCCCTGGGGCACCTGGACCCCCAGCTCCCTCCCCAGGCCTCCCCCCTTCGGCAACTCCGCAGGAGAAAGGCGGGTGCTCTGGGGAGGATGGAGAAGAGGATTCATCCCGTCTGACACCGGCGCACTCCCAGCTCCCACCCTGCTCTGTTCCCCGGACACATGCAGCCCCACTCAGAAGGCAAGAGAAAAACCCTACGTGTTTGGATACCTGGGGGTCTCTCGAGGAGTGCCAGGTGATGTATGGGGGTCCACATTGTCGGGAGAGATGACGGTTAACCTCCCAGTTCTTGCTACGTTTCCGTGAGCAGTCGCGGGAGGCAGGGCAGCGAATCGACCCTGCCCACGGCTTTCACCCAGATCTACGTACACGGATGAGGCAAGATTATCCAGCGGGTGGCTGGAGACTGGAGAGATGAGAAGAGGTCCCGAAGTGGCCCAGCCATGAAGTCGCATGGATGAAACCACCAGAGGGCAGGCCGAGGCAGGTGTCAGGTCCAGCGGAGAGAAATCCCAGGGTCTGAGTCCTTCCAAGTCCACAGAGACCAGAGGGACACTCGGCCTGGGCTGAGGCTGCCAGCTCTGCGCCCCGCATGCCCGCGGGCTTCCTGCTCTCAAACTCCGGTTACCCTCGGACCTGAAGCCCCCCTCCCCCCCCTCCCCAGGGAGCTTCCCTGCATCACTCAGGCCCCAGCCCACCTGTCACCTGCTCAGAGAAGACTGGGCCACCTCGGCACACCTCCTTGCTCCTTTCCTTGTAGCCCTTCCTGTTTCCTGTTACCTGTCTCTCCTGTTTGTCTGTCTGTCACCCACCTCTCTGCCTAGAACATGAGCCGCACACGGAATGCAGAGCCAGGACTTGTCTGACTTGTCATTGCCACATCCCTGGCACCCAGGACATTCCAGACGTGTGGCTCTGCCTCTGTGTCTGTGTGAAAATGTATCATCCAATGAATGCAAGTACACAGGACAGATAAGTATTTGTGTGCAACCACCGTTGGCTTACTTTAAACATATCAATCTTTATTTTGCTGAGAATGTCTTCTTTGCTAGGGAACTCTGGGGTTTGGAGTCAGGCTGCTGCGTTAGCTATGAAATCTGTTTACTGATGATAATGGCAAATTCACATGCCGGTGAATTAAAAAAGAATTGTGTTACTACAAAGGGAACAGTTCTGTGTCATCACAACAAACGACAAAGAACAGTCAGATGCTAAATTCCTTGTGAAGCCAGAGGGGCCGACTATTCTTGACCCATGATTAGTAGAATAAAATCTACACCTTTCAGCAACAATGGAAACCTGGAAGGAGAGGGTGGCCAAGGAGACACCGAGTAGGCCTGTGTACTTTCAGCTAAGTTTCCTTCCATCTTTAAAGCCAGGCGTTCCCAACAGCCCCAGCCAAAAAGGCTGTGTCCTCTCCTAATTTATTCTTCATCAAAATGAAGCTAAATCAGGGTTGCCCTGGTTACAGTGGGGCTCCTCTGAGGGCTGTGGCTTCCTAATTAGTGTTGGCTTGGTTACTGGATGCTTTCAATTTGGAGATTAGAGTGCTGGTAATAAGTGCAGCTGTAAGTATCAAGAAAAAATTCTAACAGGCTCTGGAAAGAATGAGACAGTCATAAAATCAAGGTCCTCCTCCAAAATGCACCATTGAGGATCTCCACCTGAGGTCCTGATGAACTCAGCAATAAGAAATAAAATAACTGGCTCATAAAAATAATAGATGACTTTTAATAAACAATAACTGAATTGTGAAACTATTAATTAGATGACTTTGGCTAACCGAATTGGGCTGTCACACTCAGAATGTTCAATTTGCGATGAAGACCCTGCTCAGACCAGCATTCAGAAAATGTTCTCTGAGTTCCTGCCATGGCTCGTTCTGGATCCTGGGAGGAGGAGGAGTCCTGGGGCGCTTGTAGGACTGGCGGGAGGGAGGATGACAGGGAATGTGACCTAAGAACAGAGTTTCCAGAAAGAAAGAGACAGTGGTGCCTTGAGCGGTCAGGAAGCAGACTGGACGGTCAGAATTCAGCCTGGGTCCCTTCTCAGAAGCCCAGCACCTCACCCCTCTGACATCAGGCTGAGATAAGGGTTACTTTGCTGCAGGAATCCGAAACCTGTTTGTGAGCATCTGGGGATGCATGCCCTGTGTCCGGAGCCTGGTCTTTAAGTTGCCTGGAGTTCAGGTGGGGCTGCTACAAGGCAGTGAAAGTGGCAAAGGGCACATTTAGGGTGAGGGGTCTGCGACGCTTCCCCCACACCTACACTCAAAAGGGACATGTGGGGCATTAGGGGCCCTAGAATTCGTTTGTACCCCAAGCAGTCCCTAGAAGAGACAGGAGAACCCCAAGCAGCTAGATCTGGAGGGGAGGCCCTGGAGAGGACCTCAGATGTCAGCAGCTGATCCAGTGCAGGCCAGAGAGGGCTCGGAGGACAGCACAGAGCAAGCGCCACCCTGCCCACCCTCACTGCTGTGATGCTCAGTCTGGCCCCCCAGACCCAGATGCCACCAGGGACAGAAAAGGAGAAGACGGAGAGGGGAGAAGTGCTGAAGGGCTGAATACCTTCTGGAACGAGATAATGTTAACCTTGGAGAGACTGTTTTCAGCTGATAAGAGACTAAATCAATGTGTAGTGATAAGGGTCAAGTTTATTTTTCCTAAATCAGTGGAGACAGGCCAAGTCAAGGGGAGTATAAAAAATGAAGAATGCATTTCTGCAGTTCTGAGGCACCCTGTAAAAATTTAAACAAACCACATAAAATACAAGTCAATAGGATTGAGACCAAACATCTCTCACAAGCATAAATATAAATAGGCTAAACTTACCAACTAAAGGAAAAAAGAAACCTTTAAAATATGAAGTTAGGTGAAATCAGCCAGACACAAAAAGACAATATTGTATGATTTCACTCATGTGAGATCCCTAGAGTAGTCAAAAATCATAGGGACAGAAAATAGATGGTGGTTTCCAGGGGCTGGGGGAGGGGAGAATGGGAAGTTATTGTTTAATGGGACAGAGTTTCTGTTTGGGAAGATGAAAAAGTTCTGGAAATGGATGGCGGTGATGGCTATACAACATCAACAATGTGAATGTATTTGACACCACTGAATTATACAATTAAAAATAGTTAAAATGGTAAATTTCATGTTATGTGTATTTTACCACAATAGAAAAAAGAGAGAAAAAAGACTCCTACCTTTGCAAGCTAATTAATATGCTGTTTAATTATTAACTCATAAGTATAATCAAGAAAAAAATTCAAGATATATAAATTACCATTGATATAGTAGATAAAACCTTGCTTACAGAGGAACATAAGTTATAAAAATATTACTAAATATTTATGAAAGAATACTATGAAGTATTTATACTCATGACTTTAAAAATGATTCAAAGTCCAAAGAGATCACAAATATGAAAAAATGCAAAACCTGCCAAATAACTAAATGTCCTTCAAACATCACCAGTCTCACATAATTTGACTGATGAACCTTTTCAAAGGGTCACGGAACAGATGGTTCTCATAGTCTTTATACCATTACAGAACATAAAAAAAGAAAGAACGCTTCTCTGCCTTCCAAACCCACTACTATAGTGATTGATCCGTTTATGGGCTGTTTTTTATTTCCTCCTTCCTCTCCCTTTTCTTTTGGTAGGATACTTGTGTGGTTGCCATATATTGTCTTTTCATCTTACTTATCCTTAACATGGAAGTTCTGGCCATACTGTAGCTTTTCTTTGCTATTATAAGAAAAATCTCTAAACGCAGAAATTAAACAACACACTTCTAAATAATATATGGATCACAGAGGAAGATTCAAAAAACTTTAAAAACACATAGAACTGAATGAAAATAAAACATATCAAAATATGTGGGACATAGCTAAAGCAATAGTAGGAGGAAAATTTATAGCACTCTATACTACATAAGAAACTAGGAAAGATCTCAAATCAATAACCTAATTTCTACCTCAAGAAACTAGAAAAAGAAGAGCAAAATCAACCCAAAGCAAGCAGAAGGAAGGAAGTCATAATGAGCAGAAATAAATGAAGTTGAAAACAGAAACATAATTGAGAAAATTGATGGAAAAGGAACTAGTTCTTTGAAAAGAATAAAAAAACTGACAAACCTCTAGCAAGAAAAAAGATAAAGGACACATATTACCAATATCAGAAAGAAATAGGAGATATCTCTATGGACTCTGCAGACATTAAAATTGTGGTAAGGGAATAATATGAACTCTACACATATAAACTTGAAATTTAAATGAAATGAATCAACTTCCTGAAAATCACAACTACCACAACTCACCCACAGGAAGTAGAAAATTTGAATAGCCTTATAACTATTAAGGGAGTTAAGTTTATAATTTTAAATCTCCCCAAAAAGAATCTCCAAGCCTAGATGGTCTCACTGGAAAATTCTATCAAATGCTTAAAGAAGAATTAACACCAATTCTACACAATTTCTTCCAAAAAGAAGAAAAATTTTCCAATTCATTTTATTAGGCTATTATTACCTTGATGCAAAAACCAGACAAAGACAATTCATAAAAGAAAACAACAGACTGATATCTCTCATGAACTTAGATGCAAAATATCCTCAACAAAATATTAGGAAACTGAATCCAAGAATGTGCAAAAATGATTGTAAACCATGCCCAAGAAATATCTATTCTAGGTATGTAAAACTGGTTAGCATTAGAAAATCAATCAATGTAATCTACCATATCAATAAGGTAAAGAAGAAAAATCTTGTGATCATATCAACTGACAAGGAAAAAGCATTTGATAGAATCCAACACCTATTAATGTAAAAACTTCTCAGAAAGTTAGGAATAGAAGGGAATGATCTCATTTTGAAAAAAAAAAAAATATATATATATATATACACACACACAAAAGAGATGGAAAATATATACAAAAATCCTATGGCTAACATCACATTAATTGTGGAAGGCTAAATGCTTTCCCTTTAAGACTGGGAACACGCAAACATGTCCACTCTCACCACATTCATTCATCATAGTACTAAATGTTCTAGCTAGTGAAATAAGGCAAGAAAGTGAAAGAAAATGCACATAAATTGGAAGCAAATTCCAAGGAATCTATCCAAAAACTAGAACAAATAAGTGAATTCATAAGGTCACAGGATACAAAATCAACATACAGGAATTGATCACATTTCCATATAGTAACAATAAACATGCAGAAACTGAAATTAAAAACAAATGTCATTTACAATCACTCCAAAGACAACAAAATATTTAAGTATACATTTAACAAAACATGTACAGGATCTGTATGCAGAAAATTATGAAATGCTGATGAAAAAAATCAAAGAAGATCTAAATAAATTGAGATATACCATGTTCATGGATTGGAAGGCTCAACATAGAAAGATGTTAATTCTCTCCAAATTGCTATAGAGAATTAATGTAATTCCTAGTAAAACCTCAGCAAGATTTTTTTGGAGCCAGAGACAACATATTCTAAAATTTACATGGAAAGGTACAACCTGTAGAACAGCTAAAACAATCTTGACTAAAAAAAATAATAAAGTGGGATGAATCACTCTACCCAATATTACAGCTTACTATATAGATACAGTAACCAAGACAGAGGTATTGGCAGGCAGTGTGCCCACTAACACACAGATCAATGGAATAGAACAGAAAACAAAGAAACCCACACAAATATCCTCAACTGAGTTTTTCACATATGTGCAAAAACAATTCAATGGAGGAAGGAATGTCTTTTCAATAAATGGTCTGGAGCAGACAATCATTGGCATAAGGAACCATAACTTAAACCCCATACTTCATATAAAAATTGACCCAAATGGGACTTAAACATAAGATGTAAAACTATAAAACTTTTAGAAAAAAAATATGGGAGAAAAATGTTCAAGATCTAGTGCTAGGCAAATAGTTCTTAGTCTTGACACCAAAATCATCATTTATGAAAGGAAAAAAATGATAAATTGAACCTCACTGAAGTTAAAAACGTTTATTCTTTGAAGAGGTTGACAAGACAAATCACAGACAGGAAGAAAATATTTGCAAGTCACATATCTGAAAAAGGACTAGTATCTAGAGTATATGAAGAAATCTCAACACACAGCCAAGAAGTCAATTAGAAGACAGGTAAAACACATGAACATTTATTTCTCCAAAATGTGTATGCAGATGGCAATGAAGCACATGAAAAGATGTTCAACATCATTAGCCATCAGGGAAATGCAAAATGAAACCACGACATACGACTACATATCTCTGAGAATGACTAAAAAAATATATATTGACAACACCAAATGCTGATGAAGATGTAGAGAAACTGGATCACTCATACATTGTTTTGTTTTGTTTTTTTAGTTTTTATCATATACCTTTTATTCTTTGCATTTTTATTCTTTTTTTTAACATCTTTATTGGAGTATAATTTTTTTTTTATATCTTTATTGGAGTATACTTGCTTTACAATGGTGTGTTAGTTTCTGCTTTATAACAAAGTGAATCAGCTACACATATACATATACATATATCTGCATTTCTCCTCCCTCTTGTGTCTCCCTCCCACCCTCCCTATCCCACCCCTCTAGGTGGTCACAAAGCACTGAGCTGATCTCCCTGTGCTATGCGCTGCTTCCCACTAGCTATCTATTTTACATTTGGTAGTATATATAAGTCCATGCCACTCTCTCACTTCGTCCCAGCTTACCCTTCCCCCTCCCCGTGTCCTCGAGTCCATTCTCTATGTCTGTTTCTTTATTCCTGTCCTGCCCCTAGGTTCATCATAACATTTTTTTTTAGATTCCATAAATATGTGTTAGCATACAGTATTTGTTTTTCTCTTTCTGACTTACTTCACTCTGTATGACAGACTCTAGGTCCATCCACCTCACTACAAATAATTGCTTTACATTGTTGTGTTAGTTTCTGCTGTATAACAAAGTGAATCAGCTATATGTATACATATATCTCCGTGTCTCCTCCCTCTTGCGTCTCCCTCCCACCCTCCATATCCCACCCCTCTAGGTGGTCACAAAGCACCGAGCTGATCTCCCTGTGCTATGCGGCTGCTTCCCACTAGCTATCTATTTTACATTTGGTAGTGTATGTATGTCCACGCCACTCTCTCACTTCGTCCCAGCTCCCCCTTCCCCTCCCCATGGATCACTCATACACTGTTGATAAAAATGTAAAATATATGGGATTGTGGCTGTTGCCACCCTGGAAAAGTCTCTCATAAAACTAAACATATAGTTATAATATGGCAATTGCATTCTTGGATATTCATCCCAGAGAAATGAAAACTTATGTTCACATAAAAACATGTACATGAATGTTCATAGCAGTCTTATCCATAATAGACAAAACCAGAGTTCACCCAGGTGTCCTTTGAAAGGTAAATGGTTAGACATGCTGTCAGCCGTACGTACCATGGAATACTACCCAGCAATGAAAAGGAACGGACCACTGATACACACAGCGCCTTGGATGAACCTCCATGGAATTAGGCTGACTGAAAACAGCAAATTCCAAATGGTAACATACTGGATGATTCCATTTATATAACATTTTGGAAGTGACACTTTTTTAAAGAAATAGTGGACAGATTAGGGGTCACCAGGAGTTAAGAATGCGGCAAAAGGGAAGTGGGTGTGGCTATAAAAAGGTCAGCATGAGGGATCCTTGCGGTGTTGAAATATTCCAGTGTCCTGACTGGGCTGGTGGATACGCAAACCTACACAGGTGACAACATTGCATAAAACTCAATACATCCACTCTCACACCCATACAGACAAATGAATATAAGTAAAAATGGGGAAATAGAAATGAGGTGGGTTAACTTATGGTTACCAAGGGGGAAAGGAGGGAGGGATAAATTGGGAGATTGTGATTGACATATACACACTACTGTGTATAAAATAGATAACTAATAAGAACCTACTGTATAGCACAGGGAACTCTACTCAACACTCTGTAATGACCTATAAGGGAACAGAATCTAAAAAAGAGTGGATATATGTATATGCATAGCTGATTCACTTTGCTGCACAGCAGAAACGAACACAACATTGTAAATCAACTATACTCCAATAAAAATTTATTAAAAAAACAAAAGCAAGCATTCAGAGAACAAAAATAAATAAATAAGATGGGCTGATTGTATCAATGTTAATATTGTGGTTGTGATATGTTACCATTGGGGGAAATTCGACAAAGCATACAGCAGATCTCTATTATTTCTAACAACTTAATGTGATCCACAAATTTCCCCATAAAAATTAAATTAATCCTGATTAAAAACATTTTAAACATTTTAATCCTGATTAAAAACATTTTAAAACTCTATATTAATCCTAACTCTCTTCTGTTTCTATTCTAGAAACAAAGAATTTGTGGGTGACATTTCTATAGGTGCTCATTGTGGAGTAACATTAAATACAAAACAAGTCTTTGTATCCATTTTAAGAGGGTTTTGAGAAGAGATTTTTTCAGATGCAATATGTAGGATGTAAAAGCAAGGGATTTGTGGGATTCTGGTTTATATAAATTATCTGGTTGATACAGACAGACTTTCACTCTTTGCCCATTCCTAAAATAAGAGGATTAAACATGGACAATTTGTAAATGCCATTCTTTTTTTTTTTTTTTGGCTGTGTTGGATCTTTGTTGCTGCATGCGGGCTTTCTCTAGTTGCGGAGAGTGGGGGCTACTCTTCGTTGTGGTGCGTGGGCTTCTCATTGCGGTGGCTTCTCTTGTTGTGGAGCACAGGCTCTAGGTGCACAGGCTTCACTGGTTGTGGCACGTGGGCTCAGTAGTTGTGGCTCGTGGGCTTAGTAGTTGTGGCTCAGGGGCTCTAGAGTGCAGGCTCAGTAGTTGTGGCGCACTGGCTTTGTTGCTCTGTGGCATGTGGGATCTTCTTGGACGAGGGCTCAAACCTGTGTCCCCTGCATTGGCAGGCGGATTCTTAACCACTGGACCACCAGGAATTCTATGTGTTCATTCCACTGTAATCTTCGATTTACTCATTTATTATCCACCATGAAAAGTGTTAGTGTAGAAAAAGAAACAAGTGGAAGTTGATATATAATTTGCTCCTTTCTCTAGACTCCCATGTATTCTTTTGGTCTAAATTGGAATGCATTTGTGAATTTCCTCTTAACAACCAGGTTTAGCCATACTTTAAACCAAAACATTTAATTTTCTTTCCTTTGTAACAACTTGAGAGGTGACGGGTTGGGGATGGAATGAAAATGTGGATAACTGCATAACCCTTTTTGAATGACAAATTCCTACAAAAACACTGGATGCCCGACTCAATTATAAACTGTAAAAATGATTTGCTATCCAAAGTAAGTAAATTTGGGACTGACCTATTGTTTTGAATCAACTCCATCACAGCTTCCTGAAGTTATCCATGAGTAATCGAGAGCTGGGAAAATCACTCTAAACAGTTTAAATAAAGGTCGAGATGATTTTTCCAAGTGCCTTAAATTACATGAGAAGTAACAACACAGAGGCAGGTGCACACACACAGAAAGGCATAAGCCCTGTGATGATGCCTGCTGTCGAGTAGCATCAAATACAAAACAAGTGTATGACCAGCATCCTGGGGCTGGTGGATTATGAGACTCTTGCTAATACTTTTGGCCTGACTCCAAGGACAACATTTGAGTAAAGGTGCAGTACACTTTTGCTATTTACATATGGGAGAAAAGATCTGCTTTTCTTTCATCACTCATTCAGCAACTATTTTTTTCCTCCTTTCCCCCTCTCCTTCCTTCCTCCCTCCCTCTCTCCCTCTCTCCTTCCTTTCTCCCTCCCTCCCTCCTTTCTCCCTCCCTTCTTCTTTCCTCCCTTTTTCCTTCCTTCCTCCCTTCCTTCCTCCCTCCCTCCCTCTCTCTCTCTCCCTCTCTCTGTCTCACACACACACAAAGGAACATGAGCAAAGGGGACAATAAAATAGCCTGGCTGGGATGGGATGGAGTATGCAGGATGGAGGAAGTCACAAAAGATGAGGGTGTACAGGTAAAGAAAAAATGGTATGTTAACGGATGGACAAGAGGAAAATACATCAAATGAGAAAACTCCAGTACAGAGGTGTGCTGGTAAAAGTTTAACAACTGACTCTTCAGAACGAAACTGCATACATATGTGTACATATATAAACTAATTATAAATGTTAATAGCACGAAGGATGTGTATCAAGCAATTAACAGTAACAAAAATACAAAAATCTACATCCTACACATCATTCTAAGTATACTCTACATACTTACACAACTACGCGTTATTCATCTAGAACTTCAGTGTGACTTGCTATTTCTTTTTTAAAAACAGCTTTATTGAGATACGTCACATATCATACAATTTACCCATTGAAAACGTACAATTAAATGGTGTTTAGTATATTCACAGATATGTGCAACCATCATCAGGGTCAATTTGAGATATTCATCACCTCGAAGAGAAACCCCATACCCTTTAACTATCATTCCCCTTCTCCCTTCCTCCAGCCCAAGACAATCATTAATATACTTTCTGTCTCTATAGAGTTTCTGGTTCTGGACTTTCATATGAAGAAAATCATACAAGATGTAACCTTTTAAGTCTGGGTACTTTCACGTAGCATAATATTTTCAAGGTTCACACATGTTATAGCATGTATCAGTATTTCATTCTTTTTTTATGTCTGAAAATATTCTGTAGTATGGATAGACCACATTTTGCTCATCCATTCATCTGTTGATGGACATCTGGGTTGTTTCCACCTTTTGAGTAATATGAACAATGTGCAATAAACATTTATGTATTTATCCACATTTTTGTGTGGATATATGTTTTCATTTCTCTTAGGTATTTACCTAGGAATGGAACTGCTAGGTCATACAGTAACTCTACGTTTAATCACTGAGGAACTGCCAGACTCTTCCAAAGCAGCTGCACCATTTTACATTCCCACCAGCAATGCACGAGGGTTCTAATTTCTCCACATCCTCCCAACATTTGCTGTTATCTGACTCTTTGATTTTAACCATCCTAGTGGGTGTGAAGCAGTTTTGTGGTTTTGATTTGCTTTTCCCAGATGACTAATGATGTCAAGCATCTTTTCATGGGCTTGTTGGCCATTTGTATACTTCCTTGGAGAAAGGTCTGTTAGATCCTTTGCCCATTTTAAAATTGTTTTTTTTTTAATTATTGAATGATAAAAAAGTTCTTTATATATTCTAGAAACATGTCCCTTATCAGGTACATGATTTGCAAATATTTTACCCCATTTTGTGGACTTTCTTTTCATTTTCTTGATAGTGTTCTTTGAAACACAAAATATTTAATTTTAGTGAAGTCTAATTCATCTATTTTTTTCCCTGATGCTTATGATGTCACATCTAAGGGCTCTCTGTAATCCAATATTATGAAGATTTACCCTTATGTTCACTTCTAAGAGTTTTAAAGTTTTAGCTCTTACATTTTAGGCCTTTGATCTAATTTAGTAAATTTTTGTATATGGTGTGTGGTAAGGGTCCAATTTCACTCTTTTGCATATATCTATCCAGTCTTCCCAGCACCGTATGTTGAAAAGACTATTTTCCCCACTGAATGCTCTTGGCACCCTTATTAAATGTCAAACCATAAATGTTTGGGTTTATTTCTAGACTCTCAATTCTATTCCATTCATCTATATGTCTATCCTTAGGCCAGTACCACACTGTCTTGATTCCCATCGCTTTGCAGTGAGCTTTGAAGTCAAAAAGTGTGAGTCCTCCTATTTCTTCTTTTTCACGATTGTTTTGGCTATTCTGGGCCCCTTGCAATCCCATATGAATTTCAGAATTATCTTGTCAATTTCTACAAAGACGTCAACTTAGATTCTGATGGGAATACCTTTGAATCAGCAGATCAGTTTGGGGAGTATTGTGATACAGACTGAATGTTTGTGTCCCCTCAAAATTCATATGCTGAAATCTAACCCCCAGTGTGATGGTATTAGGAGGTGGGGCCCTTGGGAGGTGATCAGGTCATGAGGGTGAAGCCCTCATGAATGGGATTAGTGTCCTTATAAAAGAGACCTCAGAGAACTCCCTTATCCTTTCCACCACGTGAGGACAAAGCAAAAAGATGGCCATCTATGAACAAGAAAGCAAGCTCTCACAAGACACCAAATCTGCCAGCATCTTCATCTTGGAATGCCCAGCCTTGGAATGCCCAGAAATAAATTTCTACTATTTATAAGCAACCCAGTCTATGGCATTCTGTTTTAGCAGCCTAAAAGGACTAAGGCAGTTAACAATGTTAAGCCTTCCAATCCATGAACATGGGATACTTCCCCAATTATTTAGATATTCTTTCAGCAATACTTTTGTTGTTTTCAGAGTATAAGTTTTGCATTTCTTTTGTTAAATTTATTACTAAATATTTTATTCTTTTTGATGCTATTGAAACTGAAATTTTCTTATTTTCATTTTCAGATTATTCATTGTTTGGGCTTAGAAATATAATAAATTTTTTGTGTTTTGATCTTGGCCCTGCAACCTTGCTAGCTTTATTAGTTCTAATAATGTTTTAGCAGATTCCTTAGGATTTTCTATATACAAGATCATCTCATCTGTGAATTGGGGTAGTTTTACCTCTTCCTTTCCAATCTGGATGTCTTTGATTTCTTTTTCTTGCCTGGTCAGAACCTCCAGTACCATGTGAATAGAATTGGCAAGAATGGACCATCTTCTCTTGTTCCCAGTCTTAGACAGAAAGCATCCAGTCTTTCACCATTAAATATAATGTTAGCTGGGGTTTTTTCAGATATCTTTTGTCAGGTTAAGGGAGTTACCCTATATTCCTAGTTTGTTGAGTGTTTTCATCATGAAAGAGTATTGGATTTTGAAATTCCTTTTTCTGCACCTATTGGGATGATCATGTGATTTTTTTTGCTTATATTCTATTGATATGACATATTACATTAATTGATTTTTGGATGTTAAGGCAACCTTGCATCCCTGGCATAAATCCCACTTGGTTATGATGTATAACTCTTTTTATATGTTGCCTGATTCAGCTTGTTAGTATTTGGTTGAGAATTTATACATCCATATTCATAAGAGGTATTGGTCTGTAGTTTTCTTTCCTTGTGGTGTCTTAGTCTGGTTTTAGTACAGAGTAGTACTGGCCTCACAAAATAAATTGAGAAGTGTTCCTTCCTCTTCTATATTTTTGGAAAAGATTGTGAATAATTGGTATTAATTATTCTGTAAATTTTTGGTAGAATTCATCTGTGAAACCATCTGGGCCTGTGCTACTCTTGGTGGGCAGTTTTTTCTCTTCACTTGTTATAGATCTACTCAGATTGTCTATTTCTTCTTGAGTCAATTTCAGTAGTTTGTGTTTTTCTAAAATTTGTCTATTTCATCTAAGTTATCTAATTTGTTGGTTTAACTGCTTATAGTATTTCTTTATAATTTTTTTTATATCTATAAGGTTGGTAGCCCCCCTTTAATTTCTGATTTTATTAATTTAAATCTTTCCTATTTTTTCTCAGTCAAGCTATCTAAAGTTTTGCCAGTTGATCTTTTCAAAGAACAAGCATTTGGTTTCATTGATTTTCACTATTGTTTTTCTATTCCCTATTTCATTAATTTCTGCTCAATCTTTATTATTTCCTTACTTCAACTTGCTTTAGGTTTAGTTTGCCCTTCTTTTTCCAGTGCTTTAAGTTGGAAGGTTATGTAGTGTTTTGATATCTTTCTTCTTTTTTAGTATAGGTATTTACAGTTATAAATTTCCCTCTAAGCACTGTGTTAGAGTGCAGCCCATAAGTTTTGGTATATTATGCCTTAATTTTCATTCATATACAGGTATTTTCTGATTCCCTATTGATTTCTTCCTTGGCCTGATTATTAAGGAGTGTTACTTAATTTCCACATCTTTGTGAGTTTTCCAACTTATTTTGCTATTGGTTTTTAATTTCATTCCATTATAGTCAGAGAATATATTTTGCATTACTTCTGTCTTTTAAAATTTACTTAGGTCTGTTTTACAGCCAAGCATATGTTCTGTCCTGGAGAATGTTTCATATGTGCTTGAGAAGAATACAGTCTGTTGTTGTTGGGTGGAGTGTCCTATGGATGTCTGTTAGGTCTATAGTGTTGCTCAAGTCTTCTACTTTCTGGTTGATTTGATCTTCTATTTGTTCTATCCATTACTGAAGGTGTTGTATCAAAGTCTCCAGTTATTACTGTTGAATTGTACACTTCTCCCTTCACTGATGTCAATTTTTGCTTCATGTATTTTGGTGCTGTGTTATTTTGGCACGTACATGTTTAAAACCATTATATCCTCCTGATGGGAAGAACTTTAAAAAAAAATCATTTTAAAATGTACATCTTTATCTGTAGCAAAATTTTGACTACTTATTTCTTCAAAAATCATTATCCATTTTTATTATTCAAATAAATCAGCCCACGAATAAATGCTTGATTGGAATTTTTGTATAAGTTAACCAGTAAAGTGAAAGTAAAAAAACAAAGCTCTATCTTGGAACGTTACTCAAAATGAGCAACTTCTTTGCTTTTAGATAGTGGAAGAATATGTCTTCAATTTTTTTGTGCTATGTACAGTGTCATGGCTATGGCCCTCCTGGGTTCTTCGAAAAGCCCTTTGCTAATTCCTGTAGGAAAAAGGGCTGCACTCTGGCTCCCCCTGCCAGAAATTCCACATCAGACTTGAGAGGCACACAGGGGAGAGGCTGAGATCAAGCTCTTCAATCAGAAATGTAAACAGATAAGGAAGAAGGAGGTGGTGATGTGCTTTCCATCAAAACACCTGCCCAGGTGTCAGATCTCCTGAGGCCACCCTTTTTTTTGGGGGAGCTACATACCCCCACGAAGCCTAGGCAGAGACTAGAAGGATGTCCAATTAGCGGTCAGGTCACACTCACAGCAAGATAGCCCGGCTTTCCAGAAAACAAGAATAAATCACACTGTCCCTGCAATGTGATGCATCTATTTACAAAGGATTTAGGGTCAGAAAAACACGGGTGTGATCATGGGCAAGCACAACATAAATCACATTATTGTTTGCTTACAGGGAAAGATACCTCTCCCAGTTACATGCTTGATGTGGCTGGAGAGGAAGAGCTCACATTTCCTACAAAACTGGACGCTGTTTTCACATCCCTTTGTTGTGACACATAAGCTACGGCTTAGGTTCCTTGAGATTCTTCTCTACACAGGAAAGTGTTCCCCATGTAGCCAAAGATTGATTTTGACCAAGAAGAAACAAGACATATTCTTTACCTCCATCGTCCAGTGCGTCTCATCCTTTCCTCTTTTAACCATTAATTCTAAAGTGCTATGAAAAACAGAAATTTAATGATTTCCTAATGGTTAAGAGCAAGGTTAGAATCTGATGCCAGCACCTGCCAGCTGCATGACTTTGGAAAAGTTCCTTAACTCTCAAGGCCTCAGTTTCCTTACCTGTAAAGTGGGGATAAAATAGTACCTGTCTCTCAGTCATGGCTGTCAGTAAATGAACAAACGCATGTGATGTGCTCAGAGCAGTGCCTTGTACACAGCAAGTGCTCAAAGAAGTTTGCAATCCTCACCATCATCATCATCACGCAGCAGTTAGTATTAGTTTTGCATAAAAATATTAAAGAGCACATTTCCATCTCATGTTTGAACATATATCAAAATGAACTAAATATATAACTTTTATGAAATTTTCCACCTAAATTTCTAATTCTTGGCAATACGAAGTAGGACAAATATTTTAATTCACTCCATACTGAAGCAGGACCCTATGAGGCCTGTCCAGGGCCACCTCCCCCTCTGCCCAAATATCCTCCGCCTGCCTTTTGTCTGCAGAAGAACTTTTGGTCAAAGAATACATTTAATCAGAGAAGTGAGAAAATGCAAGAGCAAAGGAAAACAGTCAAACAAGACCAAATAATAATAGTTTAGTCATTAAGCAAAGTCAAGGACCTTTAGTTCCTCCTTAAGGGCTATAGATAATATTCTGAGCCATATCCTGTAAGCTGTCCTGTAGGTACTGAAACCCCCACCAGGTGGAAGAAGTTAACTACATGATAACCAGGCTGTAGACATCACATAAGCTGCCACAATTCTGAGAACTGTCCTCAAGGAAATGGGAACAAGCCGACCCTGGAACTGAAGATTAACTGTACTTAAAACAATCAAGATGATGCTGGTCAGACCACTGATGACCAATTTCAAGATGACTGTCAGAGCTGCCTGTGCTGTTTCTGCATGTAGCCCCCTCCCTCAGCCTATAAAAGCTCTTGCCCCCTGATCAGCAGGGGGGAATTGGCCTTTGGACATGAGTCCCCTTCTCCCCCAGTTACCAGCCTCCAAAATAAAGCAAACTTTCCTTTCCACCAACCTTGCCTCTCAAGTATTGGCTTTTGAGTGGTGAGCAGCCAGACCCAACTTTCGGTAACAATACTGCAGTGATGGAGGATATATTTGTTTCCTTTATAATAAAATTATTACCCAACTATATTAAAATTAAAAACAAAGACAAGAATGCATGTTCACTGTGGCCGTGCCTGTGACAACAAAACAATGGAGATGGCCTGACCGCCTCTCGGTGCAGGTAAATACAGTGACTATGGGGAACTACACGCAGCCGCCAGAAGAATGAGGGGCTCCCTGTATATACTTCCATGGTAATGTCTCAGATAATATCACTGAGCAGGGAAAACGCCACAGACAAAAGTATACAGTATAAGCATGTTTAAAAATAAAACTGTATGTTTGTGAATGTACATGCACACCCACATGTACGTAAACATATACGCATATAAGAGGGTCTGAACACAACTCATCCTAAAGGGATCACATGTGTGATGGGGAGTGGCAGGCAGACAGTGAGAGGGGAGACGTCCAGTTTTATTCCAATTCATGTATCACCTGCATCTTTTCCAATGAGAATCTATTAATCTGTTATTTCATATTAAAAAAAAAAAGGAAACAACAACAAAAAAGCGCCTTTTCCGTTAAGACAATGTACTTATCAACACATGATGCATTATATTATATTGATCTGCATCTGAAAAGCATTGTTAGGCTTTCATTTTAAAAACACTGTAAGAGGGGCTTCCCTGGTGGCGCAGTGGTTGAGAATCTGCCTGCCAATGCAGGGGACACGGGTTCGAGCCCTGGTCTGGGAAGATCCCACATGCCGCGGAGCAACTGGGCCCGTGAGCCACAACTACTGAGCCTGAGCGTCTGGAGCCTCTGCTCCATAACAAGAGAGGCCGCGATAGTGAGAGGCCCGCGCACCGCGATGAAGAGTGGCCCCCACTCGCCGCAACTGGAGAAAGCCCTCACACAGAAACGAAGACCCAACACAGCCAAAAATAAACATAATAAATAAATAATAAATAAAAAATTAAAAAAAAAAACAAAACACTGTAAGAATGTGAAAGTAAATCCCAAACTTCTGCAGGATGAATTGAAAGAATTAGGTCATAACTGAAAACAGATTTTTAAACAAATTTTTGATGCTGTGCAATATTTCATTGTACCAGCAGTCGTAAATTAAACAAAACATGATGAGGCATTTAAAAAGACATTTGAAAACCCATAATGGTTTTAATTGTCATTAACCTAAAACGGCATGTTTACTTAAAACCCCCAGGTAATTTTTTATCTTCCTCTGGGGCTCTTAGGAAAAGAACCGCTGGGATACACTCGCTGATTCACTCACAGGCCAGGATGGCACCCAGCCCTGGATGTGGCCTTGTTCCTTGTGGGGTTCTGCCAAGTAGGGAATGATGGGAAACGCCAGTACTCGGAGGAAAACTGACGGGATGCCAAGAGAACAACAGCAGCTGGGAGCCTTTCCGATAGGGGGATGGGGGGAGGCCCTTCCCTGGAGGTACTGACACCAGCTGGGACCTGGGACCCTTTGCTACAGTGCTTGCACCTGGACAAACGTCTCTTTGAGCAACAAAATATAAAGAAACTATATGGGACTAAAAATAATTGCATGCATGTGCAGCTGGGGCAAATTATGGACAACAAGATACAAAGAGACCAAAAAGCCCAATTGTCACTTCTGAAGAGCCGGGAGCAAAAGCCCATGTAAGGAGCCAGCTCACCAGCCTCTCAGGTAGCGAGTTAGCAATGGAACTTATTACTTGTTCTCCCTTCCCCTGCTGCAGCAGGGGCCCCAATAAAGCCTTGCCTGAATTTCTTGTCTGGCCTCTGATTGATTTTGATTAAGGAGGCCAAGAACCCTGGTCAATAACTGTACCACCTACTCTGGAATCTGGAGGATGGGAAGGAACCACCTGCAGGAGGCTGAGGCTAGGATCTGCCTGGGGTCAGATAGAGCCTGGGATTCCAATGGCTGGTGAGGCAGGGGTGCGGGAAGCTGGGGGGCAGGGAGCGGTGAGGGAGGGGCTTTACCATAGGAGGCTGAGGGGAGGGACAGGAGACTCCAGCGGAGGGTGAGCTGGGAGGAATGGGTGGAGGGATGCCAAGGGCACCCAGGAAGCTGGTGGCGGAAGGAGGAGGGGGGGGAGGCTGAGGGGAAGAAGGGAGGCTGGGAGGGAGGGGTCGGGAGGGGGCCACCAGGGAAGGTTGGCCAAGAGGGAGGAGCCATGACGGAGCACGGAGTACAGGCTACAAGGAGGGCGGCCCTGCATTCCATGTGCAATGGAACGGAAGCACACAACTAATTTATATTTAAGAAGCTCTCTCTCTCTCTGTGAAACCGAGTCTCCCTAAAACTGAGTTCCTCTGCCGAGTGTAGGATTAACTTCTCTTATCCCAAATGTTATTCCCTTTCTTCTCCTGAACCTGCTCCCCTCAAGACTGAGGAGTATCAAAGACAAGGGGATTGAAGCCGAGTACAAGCCCTGAGACGCTGTCCTTGAAGTAGAAGTCTTTGCTTTAGTCTCCCAGGCCTCCCCTGAGTCTCAAAGGGCTGCTCCAGTGACTGATTAGGACACGTGAGGATGGAGAAACAAAGAGTAGCTTTTGGGCCGGGAAACTGGGAACAATTTAGTCTATAAACCAGCCACACAGCAGAGTCCCCGAACTCCCAGTTCCCTGAAAGATACAGACACATATTCCTAAGCTGTTGTTACGGGAAGCAGTGGTTAAGAGTCTGCCTGCCAACACAGGGGGACACGGGTTCAAGCCCTGGTCCGGGAAGATCCCACATGCCGCGGAGCAGCTAAGCCCGTGCACCACAGCTGCCAAGCCTGCGCTCTAGAGCCCTCAAGCCACAACTACTGAAGCCCATGTGCCTACAGCCCGTGCTCTGCAGCAAGAGCCCACGGCAATGAGAAGCCCGTGCACCGCAACGAAGATCCAATGCAGCCAAAACTAAATAACAAAATATTAGCAATTCAATTGCAACATAATATGTATGCCTTAAATGTGCCTGGACCAAGGAAGGTCTATTTCTGTAACGCAAAGGTAGTTCAGCATTAGGAAGTCTATTAATGCAAATCACTACACTAATAAACTAAAGAGGAAAGCTGTATGATCATCTTTACAGATGTTGAAAAGACAGTGATAAAACTTACATGCATTCCTGATTTAAAAAAAAAATCTTAGAAAGTCAGGCTAGGGAATTCCCTGGCAGTCCAGTGGTTAGGACTTGGTGCTTTCACTGCAGGAGCCTGGGTTCAATCCCTGGTAGGGGAACTAAAATCCCAAAAGCTATGTGGTGCGGCCAAAAAAAAAACTTAAAAAAAAAAAATAAAGTTAGTTTAAAAAAAAAAGTCAGGCTAGAAGGAAATGCCTTATGTTAATAAGGGCACCTCTGGGAAGCTGACAGTGAAAACTACACTGAATGGTGACCCATCATGTCAATCCTCTTCACTCTCCATCCTATAAAAATCAGGAATAAAACAACGCTATAAAAAAGGGCTGTTGGGCTTCCCTGGTGGTGCAGTGGTTGGGAATTCGCCTGCCAATGCAGAGGACACGGGTTCGAGTCCTGGTCCGGGAAGATCACACATGCGCGGAGCAACTAAGCCCGTGAGCCACAACTACTGAGCCTGCGCATCTGGAGCCTGTGCTCCGCAACAAGAGAAGCCACTGCAATGAGAAGCCCACGCACCGCAGTGAAGGGTAGCCCCTGCTCACTGCAACTAGAGAAAGCCTGTACGCAGCAACAAAGACCCAACGCAGCCAAAATAATAAAATAAATAAATAAATATATTAAAGAAAAAAAAAAGGGCTGTTATTAGTCACCCCTTTCCCCCGAAAATCCTCAACATGAATAAAGGGTAACATGGGGCCTAGGCTGGTCCAGATTCCCGTGGAAAAATGACCTGAAAGTTCTGTGCTATGTCACTGCTTTCTTGGAGACCACAGAGCAATGTGGAAATACCTTGCTTGTCCTGTGGAAGTGGGCCCTCAGGGGAGCTGTGTGCTGGCACGCAGGCCTTGGGTCTCTGTGAAAACAAAGATGCTCTAAAAACACCTGTTTGAAAACAGGCTTTGGCCTTGTGTCAGGTGCTCCCCAGGCACCTCTTCTGTGAGAGCAGGGCAGCCGCGGTGGGTGACAGGCAGATGGAGCTGCCGGGCCTTCTCCCTGCTGCGTCTCCTATCGTGTGTCCTTCTATGAAGCTCAGTCAGGGATTAGGTTAAAAGCCTAATGCTAAGTACGTCAGACAGAGAAAGACAAATACTGTATGATTTCACTTACATGTGGAATCTGTAAAACAAGACAAATGAACAAACATAAAACAAAAACAGAGTTATAGATACAGAGAACAAACAGGTGGTTCCCAGAGGCGAGGGGATGGGGGTACGAGAGAGATGAAGAGGTACAAACTTCCAGTTGCAAAATAAATGAGTCACAGGTATGAAATGTACAGTATGGGGAATACAGTCAATAATTATGTAATATCTTTGTATGGTGACAGATCGTAACTAGACTTATCTTGGTGATCATTTTTGAAGGTATAGAAATATCAAATCACTGTGTTGTGTAACAGGAACTAACACAGTGTTGTAGGTCAATTATACCTTGAAAACAAACAAACTCATAGAAAAAGAGATCAGATTTTACAGAGGCGGGGGTGCGGGGAGGGGGAATCGGGTGAAGGTGGTCAAAGGGTACAAACTTCCAGTTATGAGATAAATGTAATGTACAATATGATACATATAAATAACACTGCTGTACGTTGTATATGAAAGTTGTTAAGATAGTAAATCCAAAGAGTTCTCATCAAAAGGAAAAACATTTTTTTCTATCTTTTAAATTTTGTATCTATATGAGATGATGGATGTTCACGAAACTTATTGTGATGATCATTTCATGATGTAAGTCAAATTGTTATGCTGTATGGGGAAAGAAGCTAAAAAAGGAGTTGATATGTGTATATGTATAACTGATTCACTTGGCTGTACAGCAGAAACTAACACAACATTGTAAATCAATACTCCAAAGAAAAATTTTTTAAAAATCGTTATGCTGTACACCTGGGTACACTGCTGTATGTCAATTATATCTCAATAAAACTGGGGAAAAAAAGCTTATTGCATTGCACGGTACTGAATGCCTACTGAAACCCATATCAATCAATGTAAAAAGTTAAGAAAAAAATACGCTCTATAAATATTCATAACGAAGGGAAAGAACCTTTATCTTCACAGCTTATGTGGCTGTCCACCTAGAAACTAAAAGATAATTTTGAAAAACTTTTAGAGTTAACAAAAAATTTCAACATACAAAATATACAAAAGTCAACAGCATTTTGGCTTCCGGAAAGATGGAGGAGATGTACTTTTCCCTATTCTTCTGAGTACAACTAAAAACACTGGACATTGTATATAAAACATACATTAAAGACTCCGAAAAGTAAAAAGAAGACAGACTGGTTATGGACTTCGGGACCCAGAGAAGGGCACAGTGGTGAGTTTCCTGAGTTTTTTGGTTTTGCTTCCTATATCCCAGACTTGGAGATGAAAACTCAGAGCCTCCCAAATTCCGTGGTGTTGAAGGAGGCCACGTGGGGAGCCTGGGCTTCCACCCACCCCTGGCAGTAAGGAGGCCCCCTCTGCTCCCAGGTAAGGTGGAAAGTCAGGGCTTTCCGCACTGCCTGGCGGTGATGAGGCCATCTCCCCACCCCATGTCAGTACAAGCCACTTGGGGAGCAGTAGGGTCTACCCTTCCCAGCCAGAGAGGTATCAGTGGAGGCTTTCTGGAGAGCTGGAACTCCCACCTCCACGTAGGAGAAAATATTCAAGGTTTAGGGATAGGCAAAGAGTTCTTAGACTTGACACCAAAACCGTGATCCATAAAAGCATCAATTGATAAATAAGACTTCATCAAAATTTTTTAAATTTACCCTGCTGAAGACCCTATTAAGAGGATGAAAAGACAAACTACAGACTGGGATAAATATTTGCAAACCACATATTCAACAAAGGACTAGTATCTAGAATATAAAGAACTCTCAAACCTCAACAGGAAAAAAAAAAAACGGAAAGAAAATAAGCAAAACACATGAACAGACATTTTACCAAAGAGGATATACAGATAGCAAAGAAGCACATGAAAAGATGTTTAACATCATTAGCTATCGTGGAAACACAAATTAAAACTACAATAGGGCATCACTCTATGCTATGAGAATGACTAAAGTAAAAAAAAGTGACAACAGCAAATGCTGATGAAGATGCAGAGAAACCGGATCACTCGTACATCACTGGTGGGAATGCCAAAAGGTACGGACAACCTACAGAGCAGTTTGGCACCTACCATACAACCAGCAACTGCACTCCTGGGCATTCATCTCAAAGAACTGAAAATTGGTGTTCACACAGAAACCTGCACAGGAATGTTCATAGCAGCTTTATTCATAATAGTCAGAAGGTGGAATTCGTTCGGATGTCCTTCCACAGGTGAATGGTTAAACCGGTCCATCCAATCAGAGCAACACTGCTCCATGGAATAAACAGCGAGAAACTATCAGCATGTGCAACAGCCTGGATAAATCTCCAGAGAATCATGCTGAGTGAAAATAGCCAGTTCCAAAAGCCTACAAATTGTACGATTCCACTTATATGACATTTTGGAAATAAAAAAAAAAAAGAAATGGAGTGTTCTAGTGGACGAGCGATTGCCAGGCATTAAGGAGGGAGTGCGGGCAGAAAGGAAGTAACTGTGGCTATTAAAAAAGCAACAGGAGGGGCCTATAACGTGGTAGAAATGTTCTATGTCTTGACTGCATCACTGTCAATATCCCAGTACGATACTGTACGATACTTCTGCAAGATGTTACCATTGGGGAAAACTGGGTAAAAGCTACATAGATTTCTCTGTATTATTTCTGTGTGTGAATCTACAGTTATCTCAAAATGAAAAGTTTAATTAAAAAATCAATAGCTTACCTATATTATAGCAATAACCAATTATAAAATAGAGTGAAGAAAACTACCACTGACATTAGCATCAAAAACTACAAACAAACTAGGAATTAGTAGAAGATGTTTAAGCACTGTATGAAAAAGGCTAGAAGACTTCCCTGAAGGCTGGAAGAGACATAACCTGGTCCTAAATCAAAAGACTTAATATGATAAAGATCTCAATTCTTTCCCAATTTACCTCTACATTCAATTCTGCTTCTATTAAAAATAACTCCACCGCACTGATGACCAGGGGGAGCAAATTAAAACACAGTGAGATGCAATTTTTCATCCTTCAGGTTGGCAAACATTTTCAATATTGGTGACATCTAATCTTGGCAAGGGTTGGACGTGCTCGTCTCCAGGGACCGCAGGCAGAAATGATCGTGAGTACAAACCTTTCTGGAAGGCAACAGCTGTCAACATTTTAATGCATTTACTCTTTGTGCCATCAATTCAACTTTTAGAAAGTATCCTTCATAGATAACACACAAACGTGTCCATAGATTAATTTATAAAACAATTAAATCCAGCATTATTTGTGACATAAGAAGAGACCACTTAAGGGCCCTGCAGTTGGGGACCTGTGAATTAGTGTGTAGAATTTGCATCCACAGAATATAATGCAGGAGTTAAAAGGATGGACTAGATCTGAGGCTATTTCTCTAATTTACATACAGAAATTTCCATAAGGGTACATGCTGACACGGGGGAGTTAAAAATTTTACACTTCTGTATTTTGGGAATTTTACAATGGATACATTTCTTTGGTACTTTAAGTTTTCAGATAAATAAAACAAATACATTTCTGGCCAAACTCATCAGGAAAGGAAGAGAAATATACAACAGTATGAAAACAAAAGAAATAAGGACATAATGTTACTATGGGTATTTTAAAAACAATTCAATGCATTACTTCATATTAAAATGTGAAAAGGCCAATACAAAGAAAAAATGTTAATTCTGACAATTGATATTGTCAAATGTGGCTCAAAAGCTGAGAAAGAAATAGAAAAAAATCTGGAAGAATAGAAATTTATGCCTAATAACTTTTTAAATAAAATAGTTCTAGGTCCAGAGAATGCCAAAAGGTACGGACAACTGGCATTTATGTGCCAGTATCCATCAAGGAACAGAAAATTCCTTAGATTGAAGTTTCTTAACTAATATTTATGAAATACGATAATCATGAAACAAAATAGGGCAGGAGGAAAATGAAAGCTCCAAATTAACTGCATTTATGAATACAGATGAATAATCACAAATAAATCAGAAGATAGCATCTGGTAATATTTTAAAAGACTGTGAATCAAGGATAGAACCAGAGTCTGCTTCAACTAAAGGCTGTTGATACCAAGCTAGCTTAAAAACAAAAATACAAACAAAACCCCTTTTTATTTCAAAAAACTTGAGGAAGGAAGAGTGGCAGCAAGAAGTCAACTCCATATTGAGTAGTTAGGGTCTCCTTGGCCACTGTCACAATATTCTCCAGTAAATTCATACATACAGGATATTCATATACTTATATATCCGAATGGTAACCATCAAGGCTTGGACGTTACTGCTGTCATATAATATAAAGTTCCACATTCTTTCAGGTTTCAAACAACTTCAAAATTGAAGTGTGGTTTCCCTAGCCTATTCATCTCCAAAATAAAGTACAACCACAAGAAAGCCCTTTGTAGCCGGCTTGATTAAGAAAGCAGATATGGATCAATTGCAAGTTTTCCATGGGTATTTTTGGTTAGAATGTAGCTCTTTAATTCCCATGTGTGAGATATTCTACCCTGACTCCAAGAGACACATTAATCTCTGAGCAGAAAGTGGGAATAATTCAGTTCAACCCATATTATTTAATGCTTGCTGTGTCTAAGTCACATTAGGTATTTTAACGTGCAAAAAGTTTGTTTCTATGATAATTGTCACTCAGAGACATACATTATTTAACTTGAGGAAAGTAACAGAATATGTCTACCAAAATGTGTATTATATGGGATTCAGGTATCTAAATTTTCAGAAGGTAAAAATGATGATCAGAGAGGAAATTCCAGATTATTCAAAAATAATTTTAAAAGTTACATTATTTACTTTTAGAGGGCACACAGGGATTAGTTTTCATGACCTATTTCTATTTCCCTAATTGTATGCCTATTACGGTTTTCATATTTAATTTTTTTGTCATTTTCTACATTTGTTTCAAATGAATTTCTTCATAGAACTTAAAAACCACATAAAATTTAGTTTTATACTATGTGAAATTAGGCATAAGCCAAGTTCATTTTCACTGAGAAGAAGATAGTAATAGGGAAGAAGAAACCTGACTCCTTATTAGATCTATTCCTTTAGCTCTAACCCTTGTGCTCTGTTGCCTGTACTTAGTCATGCTGGCTCTGCACCTTTTGTAAAAGAATGTTGCCTATAGCCTGAAATATACAGGAGAGCCTATTCTCAGGACTCTGACCTTTAAGAGTCCATTCATATAGGGATAAAAAGTTGCAGAACAGAGAATAACATTTGTGTTGTTGGAGGTTTACAGGAACATTGTGACCTGGCCTAAGTGGACAGCTGCAAGAACAAAGGATTCCTGCACCAAGAAGTCTGCAACCTCGCCCTTCCCTCACCTTGCCTTTAAAAATGCTTTGCTGAAACCCTTCCGGAAGTTCGGGGATTTGGTGGGTACAAGCCACCCGGCTCTTTGCTTGGCCCTGCAATAAACCTTTCTCTGCTCCAAACTCTGATGCATACAGATGTATACTGATGCATACAGTATAGGGAAACAGGGTCTGAGATTAATACCAGGAGAAGTCAACCTTTCAAGACTGGGCACTTGCCTTTCTTTTGGATCTGGACCTCCGGGCACTGTCACTTCTTGTCACCCCAGTCACTGTCTTGGAAAATTGGAATCAGAGAAAAAAATGGCTAATCCTGTGTAGGTTGCCAGATTTTACCATATTCACCACATTTAGTACTTAGGAAAAGAGAGGCTACCAAGTTACGAACAGAAGTTAGCAAGTCGCCCTTTCTGATGGTGATGGGGCTCCAGGTTGTGTCAGTTCTTGGTAGTCCTGGGGAAATGCTGCACTACAGCGAGGATACTCTGTGTACATCATATTGGGATGAAATATGATCAGTGTGAGCTCGCCCACACTGAAGAGAAAATAACAAGACTAAGCTCTCAGTTTTGGGGACTCAGTAGGTGCTTCAGCACTCAGCCTGCACCTTACACTAGACTTGCTGGCCTTGGTAGATGAGGAATGTAAAGGGCAGCAGCTCCCCTTTGAACCTGATGGCATGGCCACTAGAAATGTAGGCACTGCCCTGCTACAGAAAAGCTTCGGGGAGTTCAGCATAGCCCCTGACCTCTCAGAAATCATGGCCACAGGTTGGCAAGTACATGGGCAGCTATGAGGGGCATGGCTCTAAAGGGTAGCCTTGTGCCTTCTCTAAGTTAAGGAAAAAAACGCCAGCACCCCCATACCCCCAGCAGCCAGGGTCACATCAGGGGTCACATTGCACCTGTACTGAATGTCATGGGACGCACTCTGATTTCTGCACCAGCCACACGCACGTGTTACCGAAGCAGGAGCCAAGTTATGATAAGGAATGATGATTACATTCAACAAACCAAAATGACCCCCTACCATGTCCATAGCACACCATCTACGGTTTTCCTAGATTGAAAAGATAGTTCTCTTTTTTAACTGAAAAATGAGAACTAAATTGTTTGGATGCACTCATTATCAAGCTTATATGTATCTCAGCACTTAAAATTGACTTATAAAATTGATTTTTAAAAATTCAGTGGAGACAAAAATCAATGCTACAAATATTAAAATAAAATCGTTACTAAAGACATTTATTTTAAAATAGCATTATACTAACATACTATTAGTAACTGACTTATGAGTAGAACCAGTTTTAATTTGGGAGAATTTTTAAAAATGAATCAACGTTAATTCCTTAAACAACACTAAAACATCAGAATAAATCCAAGGATACAATAAAATTATTTTTGAAATCATTTTCATTCAAAATCAAAGCCTATGCCCTTTATCAAAAGGTCTGCATTTCATTACTCACCAACTGACAGCCTTCTAGGGAGTTGACTAGCTGAGCGTTCTGACAGGAGAGAATTGAACCAGCCAAATTCAGCATTACACATACTGCAGAGAGCAGCATGAAAAAGGTTATCTGGAAACAAACCAAACAAGAAATTGATTATTCACTTGGAGAGACTCGAAGGAAAAATTATTTGGCTTTCAAAAAGCTTTCAGATGATCCAGTAATTACATGAATAACATTTTTATGTTTTCAAGGAAAGTATTATTTATTAAAATTTCAAATTCATATTACCTTAAATCAAATAAAAAAGGTAAAGTCTCTGAAAAGCCATAGCCAGCAGCCATGATTTTATTTGAAATATATTGTAAAATATTTTAGAAGCTAAACTTGAAAATACTATGCATTCTACAGTCTCAAAATAGTGTTATATAGTCTCAGAAATAACAAGTAATAAATTACTAAAAAAAATCAAGTGAAAGAAGTTTATTTATTAGAATGCCTTTAAGTTTATTTCTTTTTTGTTATGGAAAATTTCATACATATGCAAAACCAGAGAAAACAGTGTAACAACGCCCCACATACCCATCTCCCAGCCTGTAAATGTACTCCATATTTATTGAAAAAAATCTGCATGTAAGTGGACCATGCAGTTCAAACCTGTGTTGTTCAAGGGTCAACTGTATATATTATTCATATATTAAACATTATATTGTATTAACTAGACAATGGCACAATAGCCACAAACTCTTGACACCTCTGGGAAGGGTGAAAAGAAACAAGGGCTTGATCTGGTCTGTAATGTTTTCTACTTTAAAATTTGAAACAAAATGGTAATCCACTGATGGTAAATTGTTAACATCTCTACAAGAAAAGTGTGGGGAAAACATGTGCCTCAGATATAACTGACACTGCATAGTGGGTAATGATATTTTCCGCCCCGTACAGATGAAAATCCCAGCATTAGAACACCCCAGAGGGGAAAGCGGTCATTGAGTAAGCAGAATGCTTAGCCAGAAGGTAATTCATCCACTGAAATAAATGCAAACCAAGAAGAAATGCTTTTAAGGACCAACTATATTCACTGATAAAATAAATGCAAATTCCAGTTCAACAGAATAAAGTAAAACCGTCATCTAACCCATTGCTCTACACCACCACATACCCACCAGATTCTTCTAGATCACTCTAGTCCAGGGTTGATCAATCCACATTTTTCTTTTTTTAAGTATTTACCTCATTTCATGGTTAATTTGCAGTACCTTCCCCCCAATCATACTTATTCACCGGCTGAATAATTATCTGTTGAACCTCTGTATATAAACTGCATTTTGCCAGAGGCTATGGAGAGATACAATGAAAGGCCACTATACCAGCTTTTCTTCAGGCTCATTTAATCCATACAACAAACTATGATATAGTTATTGTTTTTCCCATTTTACACATAAAGAAATTGAGATTGAGAGAGCTTAAAACCTATGCCAAATCACCATGTTGCCACAGCATGAGTCCTAATTTGAATTCAGTCTGTCAGACAACCTCGAAACCCCATATGCTATTCACTACACTACAGAGACCTCTCCAAGCTGGGGTAGATCTTACTTTCTGCTCTTACTGTTTACGTGGGCTCTACTCACCATATACCATGAGTTATGTTTTTCCATAAAACCATACAACAGAGTCAGACTAGAAGAATACTGTCATATTTTTGAACCAGTAATTCCAATTCGAGGAATGATTTAGAACAAGATAATGAAAGAAAATCTTAAAAAAAATTTTTTTAACTGCTCCAGACCAAGAATAAACAAATTTTAAGGAACAAAGTAACAACTAAAATCCCCCACAGCCTGGGACTGTGCCAAGATCTCTAGGTGTACTTCCCTATCTAATTATCACACTACCACACACAATAACATGCATCATCAACACATTTTACAGGTGAGGAAAGGTCTGTATACAACCTAACCTGCTTAAATTCCTACAGCCAGTTATGCAGAGGGAGGCTCTGAACCCACGTAGTCTGATTCTCAAGTAGGTATGGTTAATCATTAACACTCTTCTGTGACCCACAGAAAGAAATGTATTTTACATCATGATCCAATATGCACACACACATAAAAATAGAGCAACTTCCACAAAACACTATTTATCTGAATGATACGTGGTAAACATTATTTTTCTTTTTTTGTTAAGATTCTGTTTTTCAGTCATGAAATCTTCTCATGACTTATGGTTAAAATAAGTCCACAATGCTTACCTGCTTCAAAAACACAGTGTTTATTATAACTATAGTAGCAAAAAAAAAAAAAAAAAAAAAAAACAGAAAAAAAAGGAACTAAATGGTCAGCCACACAAAAAATTATCTGGAAAAAATACAATGCATACATTGCTTAGAATGACTCATAACACTTATACACATGGAAAATATATTTTTAAAATAGCTGTGCTAAGATAGAGATATAGGCAGTTACATTTTAGTTTTCAATTTATAGACTTTTATTTTTCCTTACAGAGTTGGGTAGTCCAGAGGCCAGACAAGAGCCACTTCGCTTTATTTCCTTGGCATGAAAGCAACTTATTGACGTGTTCTTTCTTTTAAATGTCTACTTCCATAACATGGTACAAAACTTTCCAATTCGCTTTATAAAGCTAGCAAGATTTTTATACCAATAAAAACAAATACAGACAGTAAGACAAACCAAAAGAAATCATCCCTTAATATTTTTATAAATGAAAATTCGGAACCAAAGTGACTTATAATATCACAAGAAGAAAAGATTGCAAACACATCCTAAAACTACTACACACATTTAAGGGTTACAGCAAGATGCTTCCTCCCACCCCCAGCCCTTCCCCGGGGTCTCTCCGAGTCTGTCTCAGGTTTCAAGAGGAAGGGGCTGGGGTTGGGGCCGCAACCCCGGTCTGGGGTCTGGCCCTGGCCTCCTCCTCCGCCAAAGCCTCACAGTACTGCGCCGGCCAGTCCTTGGGATCCTGATTGTGGACTTTGGCCACGAACTTGAGCACCTTCATCTTGCTGGTCTCCAGGTTGGTGCGCGGGCCCCACTGGAGCTCGTAGTCCACGGGGTCCGTGTGCGGGATGCGCCGGTACTCCAAGTACCGCTGCCGCACGAAGTCCTCGGTGATGAGCTTCTTCGGGTCCCCGAAGATGAGGTGCTTCTTGGTGGGGTGCACCCCGAGGCGCCGCAGGAAGTCCCAGACCTCGGTCTCTTTGATGCTGTTGCCCTTCATGAAGATGAGCCCCAGCACGATCATGAGCAGCCCGGTGGTGGGCGTGCCCTGGTCGCCGCGCATCTCCGCGTCCTCCTCCACCGGCTCCAGCGTGTTGACCAGAATGTAGGTGTTGCTCCGGGGCTCCAGCTCCACCAGCCGGTACCCGAACACATACTCCAGGCGCTCGGCCGCCCGCCGCAGCAGCTCGGGGAGCACGTCCTTGTAGTCCCCGACCACGTGCCGCAGGATGTCGGTGCGACGGATCGGGATCTTCCTCTGGTCCTTGATCAGCAGGAACTGCACCAGCTCCGCCACCTTCAGCTCCAGCTGCTTCTGCGACCGCGGCCCCGGCGCTGAGGGAGCCTCGGCCCGCCGGCCGCCCTGCGACGCGGCGCCGCCCGGCCCGCGGGACGTGCTCGGGGCCTCCTCGCCGCCGCCACCCCGCTCGGCCTGGGCGCCGGCGCGGCCCCGGCTCTTCGGCTTTAACGACATGTCGCGGCGGCGGTACCCGCGCGAAGCGGACACCCCGTAACTAGCGGCTGCGGGGATTGTGGGTCTGCACGCAGCTCCTCCTGGCGGCTCTGGGCGGGGCCGGAGGGGGCGCGGTTGCGTCACAGAGGCTGCGCGCTGCGTCAGGGGGCTGCGCGGTTGCGTCACGGAGGCTGCGCGCTACGTCATCGAGGCCGCGCCGTGTCTGGGGGTCGGTCTGGCTCGGGCGGCGGTCGCGCGGTGGCGGTGTCTCCGCGCAACCCTGCTGGTCCCAGCCGTGTGTTTTATTAGAATTAAGTGTCGTCCTTACCAAACCCTGAAGATAGAGAACAGGAAGCAAAGGTCCTGAGCGAGTGTGCGGCTCACCTTAGACCGCACAGCTCAGGCCAGATCCGTAGAAAGTGAGTATCGAGAGCTCTGAAATCTGGACTGTTTGTAGGTGGAGGAGACTCCCAGGAAGAATGTGGGAGAAAAATAAGGCGAAGAGCGTGGAAGGGAAGTAAAAGCATTTCTTTCCGCACAAAACTAGGCATAAAAAGGATAAAAGACCCTGAGGACTAGTTTGCCGTCGCCAGTCCCCCCCTAACCATTTCCCACCAGTTACTTTCTCTAAAGCCCCTGAGTCTGTTCAGAAAGAATGGTAAAGGCAAGCCTTGCCTCGCAAGCGGGCTTTCCCCATCTTTTCACCATTTTAGCATTGATACTCTGTGCATAATAAACTCCAGCCGGACAGCTGCGTCAAAGCCATCCCAGAAAGCATATTTTAGTTAGGTCTGGTGAGTTTATCTTTTGGAAAGCACATGCTCATGGAAATTGCCTGGGCCCACACCACAATTTTAGCAGAAATGGCTAAGAGAACGCTACCAACAGAGAACCGTGCTTTCTCAAGAGATTACCGTTTAATTTTGGACATCCCTGATCAAGAATTGCAATCATGTGAATCTCTTAAATGTCTTAATATATCAGCCTTAGGACTCAATGAGAAAGAAATGAGAAAGAAAAGAGAACCCAAAGGTATAATCCCTCATAATCTGTGACGTGCACTTTATATAAATATATATGTATTTTAAAATTGTGCAAGTCTAATAGCCAACGTGAGTCATTCCATTAACTCATACCATTTGCAGTCTGCTGCCATTACTTCCAGAGCTCAGCAAATGTGTTCCTTTTCTATTAACTGACTGGCAAAGAAGAAACTGAATTTACCTCTTTTTTTAAAAAATTTATTTTATTTACTTATTTTTGGCTACGTTGGGTCTTCGATGCGGTGCGCGGGCATTCTCTAGTTGCGGTGAGAGGAGGCCACTCTTCGTTGTGGTGCGTGGGCTTCTCACTGTGGTGGCTTCTCGCTGCGGAGCACGGGCTCTAGGTGCGTGGGCTTCAGTAGTTGTGGCACGTGGGCTCAGTAGTTGTGGCTCGTGGGCTCTAGAGTGCAGGCTCAGTAGTTGTGCACGGGCTTAGTTGCTCCACAGCATGTGGGATCTTCCCGAACCAGGGCTCAAACCCGTGTCCCCTGCATTGGCAGGAGGATTCTTAACCATTGCGCCACCAGGGAAGCCCCCTCTTTGTCTTTTTTAAAGCTACCAGAGGGCTTCCCTGGTGGCGCAGTGGTTGAGAATCTGCCTGCCAATACAGGGCACACGGGTTCGAGCCCTGGTCTGGGAAGATCCCACATGCCGCGGAGCAACTAGGCCAACTAAGCCCGTGAGCTACAATTACTGAGCGCGTCTGGAGCCTGTGCTCCGCAACAAGAGAGGCCGCGATAGTGAGAGGCCCGCGCACCGCGATGAAGAGTGGCCCCCCACTTGCCGCAACTAGAGAAAGCCCTCGCACAGAAACGAAGACCCAACACAGCCATAAATAGATAAATAAATAAATAAAAAAAAAAAAAAAAAAAAAGCTACCAGAAAGTGGGTAAACTCTAAAGAACCAAATCAAATTGAGTTTCTCTTTAATGCAAATATATTCAAAGGAAAGCAATTCAAAACACATTATTTGAATACTAACATCAAAACACAACCTTATTAAAATTTCATTAAATGTCAGTAGCATAAAATTTTTGTTGTAATTCACTATGAAAATGCAATCTGATAATGGCGCTGGAAAAGAACTAGTAAATGTAAAATGATATTCCGTGTTGTGATGCAAGAATGCTAAAATCTGGTAAACTATTAGTAATAACTTTCTGTTCCACACAAGATCTAACAATATATCCTCAAGCATCAATCTTAATGGCAGAAGCCTGCTAAGGAAAACAAATATATCATCAAGGCACTCATTTCTTTTTTTCCACGAAGAGAAAATCCATCTGCTTCAGTTTCCTTGCAAATTAAAATTTAAACTCAAGTTCAAAGAAACCTCCGACAATTGAGAATTCAGCAAAGGTCCCTTCAGAAGGATCAGTTGTACCCTGAATTTAAAAAAAAATCAGCAACCAAGAAATAACAGAGAAATGGGAAATAAGATGTAAGCCATTGTCAACAGCTGGGCTGTTTTTTTTAGTGTTTTTTCTTGTTACCAAGTTAGTTCCACAGGTCTTGCGATCCCTGTGACTGTGTGAAAATCAGCAGTGTCCATCACCAGCATTTTTACCCAGATAGCATCTTTACCCATTTTCTTTCACTCAAAATGGGTGAAAGAAAAATACCAGTTTTAAGTCTTAAAACACCTCTCTACACTGTGTCCAAAAGAATGCAGGTGGGAAAATACAGATGTAAAATGATAGGATTAGAATGAAGTTTTAGGCATTGCATGGAGAAGTCACCCAGGCCCACATTCCACCTCAGATTGACACAGGAAGCCATGGTGTTTGCAGAAAAATTGTTATGATGATGACGGTAGTAAGAACAACACTAACACTAATAACAAATATAAACAGCAGCAGCTAATGATTACCACAGAGGTATCCGGGGGTCAGACCTTCTTCTAAGTGGTCTAGGTGTTACTCATTTAATCCCCACAACAACCCTATGGGGCCTGTGCATTTATGATCTCTCTCTTCTCACAAATGAGGAAACCGAGGCACGTAGAAGAACATTAACTGTCGTGGGTCCTGTGGCAAGTAGGTGGTAGCTCTGGATCTGAACTGAGGCAGTCAGTCTGCCTCCAGAGACTGCTTTTAACCATATGCTGAGCAGAGAGAGGACAAACGTATGGTGTCCTTGAAAAAGTAAGAGTTTGGGAGTCAGATTGACCTAGGCTAGAAACCTGGATGAACATGGGAAAGCACCAACACTCCTCTCTGTTTCCATGTCAACAAAATGAGATTACTAATCACGGCTTCCGGGGACTAAGAAAGAGAGGTTTGCCAAATACCTCGCACAGGGCCTGGATAGGGTAGTTGGTAAAGATTTGCTTCTTTCCAGGGGTTTCATGTTAAGACAGTGCTCCCTCCATATCTTTGGGGATTGGTCCCAGGACCCCCACAGATACGAAAATCCTCAGATGCTCAAGGCCCTTATATAAAATGGTGTGGTATTTCCATATAACCCATGCACATCTGCACATCCTCCCCATGTACTTTAAATCACCTCTAGATTAATACCTAATACAATATAAATGCTACGTAAATAGTTGTAAATACAACGTAACTGCTATATAAATAGTTGCTAGCACTCGGCAAATTTAAGTTTTGCTTTTTTGGCACTTTCTGGATTTTTCTCTTTTCTAATATTTTCGATGTGCGGTTGGTTAAATCTGCGGATGTGGAACTTGTGGATATAGAGGGCCAACTGTATTTGAGGCCTATCAAAGCTGTACATAGAAAGATGTTTACTACAGTGAAACACGTGTACACAGAAATCAGAAAAAAGTCTGGAAAAATTTATCAAGGTGCTATTAAAGTTACTTTCTTTTAAAAGTGAAATTCAGTGTTGATTTTCTTGCTTGGGAGATAATTGAACAATATATTTTCAGTGAATTTTAACTTCACAGTGACACCATGCCTTAGCAGTTATACACATTCAAGTTTTCAGTAAATTCACTGTGAATATATTTGTGACTTTTCAGCCAGTAGAAGAATAAAGACAAGTGGTTAAAGAAAAACATTTGCAAACACTTTATGTTAATGACCTTAATACTTTTATTAAGTATTAGAGCCCCCCGGCCCACAAATTTTTTTCCTTGTGGCAAAAACTAAGCTAGCTAAGATTTCAAATGCATTGAACAGAGAAATGCCTATACCAACTGCTCTTCAAATGCCTCTAATTAATTGCTTTATTTCATCTCCTTGTTAGCAAACGCCTGCTAAAAATCTCTAATCATCTCTATTATCTACTGCATTCTCCTGTTCATTCACTGGAAGTTCTTGCAGAACCAGAGGAAGGTTTTAAATTTTCTGACAGCAACCTAGTGCAAAAAGCAGGTCAGGACTTTTGGGGAAGAAAAGGAATGATAAAAGCATGCAGCCACCATATATGAGCAGTTTCTCTGTCTTTTCCAGTAGAAGGAAGTGGATTGAGTGCAACATGTGAGCAAAGGAGTTGGCGGGGGCAGGTACTATTTCACTGCATAGATGGCAGGAAAAGCAATCCGGATATTTTCATGGTTGCAATAAAACCCCTTGTGTTCACTCATTGTAACTAAGATCCATCCTGGTGAAATCACATGATAGGACTACCTAATAACACTTTGTCCCTCGTGAAGGAATACTTTAAGTGGCAACAGAGCTTTCTGTAGGTGGTGGAAGTGGGTGGAGAGGAGGGCTTGATGAGACAGCTTTTTCCAAGCATTGTAACCAATTGGCCCAGAAGCCTCTTCTTAGACTCTTTTCAAGAAATAGACACCTTCCAGTTACCCAGGGTCTTTTACTTATGAAAATCATGAAGGCTTGTTAAGTTAAAAAACTGTAAACCCATAAGGTCTTGTTAGTGGCCAATAAGTGGCTTTTGATTTGCTTGTGGTTGCCCCCTGTTCTGTATCCTTTCCCTTTAGGAACTGCCTCTTCCCATCTCTAGGAGACCTGGGTAAGGCTCTTCCCCCCTTTCGTGGGTGCATGTGATTCAGGCCAGCCACAGGGACAGGTTCAGAAGTCCAATCAGCATCCTCTTGGGTTCATATAGGTTCTCTTTCCTCCCAGCTAACAAGCTGAGGGGTGATGTAAGCCTACCCAGCTTTGCCTTTGCTAGGGAGTAACCTGTCTTATGTGGAAGCCAACTCAAGGGGGACCTAAGAGATGGAGAAGCAGTGCTCACGCTGCCATCTGAATCCCTGGATCCTGAGTTCAGGGTCAAACTCCCGGGGATACCTAGTTACTGGAGCAAGTAAAATCCCATCCTTTATGCTTTATGTGCTTTGAGTAGGTTACCCTCACTTGAAACAGCAAATTCCAAACCCATTATGCAAGGGAAAAAGAGGGTACTAAGGAATAAGACTTGTTTCATAGGAACTGAACTAGACAAGGTTATTATTACCTATGTTAACCAAGAATTCCAAGAATGGAGACCTAATCGAAATAAAGCGGTGTTTATTGGAGGTTTGTTGACACTGCAGCCCTGGAGACACAGACCCAAGAAGCACTTGAATTGTGTTCCCACAGAGTACAAAATGAGGGAGGCTTATAAAGGCAAAAAACTACAAGGTTACGTAAATGGTCAAGAATTAGGATCATAGGTGGCAGGAAGTAAGGGTGCTTGTTAAGCAAGGATTGGTTGGGGTTGGAAATGACTGCATAGTTTCGAGGGGGGAGGGGAGACTTTGAAACTACAAGGTTGCCGCTAGCAGCTGCTGGCAGATGTTTTGAAAACGGCTGCTGGTGTCCTGGAGTTGGGCACAGCTCAGAAAATTCGAGTTCTCAGTGATGCAGGGATGTGTCTGACACCACATCCACAGTGGCCACCTGGTTCCATTTTGGGTGCCTGAACCACAGTTACTCCAGTCTGATTTTTAAATGATCTTAAATATGTCATCACCTATAAAGATATTTGAATGTAATGAGAGATGATCTGAATACAATTTGATTTTTTTTTTTTTATGTTTAGTGGCAGTTTCTGTGGTTGAGGAATGTGCTTACGATTTTAGTTGCTGGCAATAAGGGCAAGCAAGAATTCAGGAAAGATTGTTTCTCCATGTAGAATTTACATATGAGTTAATCTGGTGACTTAACCTCTGCAGAAAGGAGTTTCAGACAACTTAGAACATGCTTTGAAAGCATCTGCTATTCCAGAGTAGCTGTGTTCTCCATATTTAACCCAGAGTATTTCTCCACTGGCCATACCATGCAAGATGACAGAGACCTCATTCTTTTCTTCTAGACTTTAACCTAGAGCAGAGGTATTCTCACAGGTCAATGGCACCAAGAAGGAGAATGGATAGAGCTAATACCCAGAGAGGGACAAGGCAGATAGGCTTTGAGAAAACTAAGCAAACTGAAATGGGTAAGACTAAAAGAAAAGACTTAGAGAAAAATATGAAGATACTGAAGGCAGACAAGAAAGATCCCACATATGCATAACTGGAGGTCCTGAGGGAGACAACAATTATAAACAGAAAAATAGAAATTAAAGAAGATGTAAATAAGTAGAAATACATCCTATGTTCACGGATCAGAAGACTTAATATTGTTAAGATGGCAGTACTACCCAAATTGATCTACAGCTTGAAGACAATCCCTAACAAACTCTCAGTTGGATTCTTTTACAGAAATTGACAAGCTGATCTTAAAATTCATAGGAAAATTCAAGTACCTAGAATAGCTAAAACATTCTTGAAAAAGAACAAACTTGGAGGACTCACACTTCCTGATACCACAACTTACTGCAGCACTACAGAAATCAAAGCAGTGTGGTACTGGCACAAGCATAGACATATTGCTATGGGCTGACTTGTGTTGTTCTGCCCTTCCTCCACCCACAAAGTTCACAGGTTTAACTCCTAGTACCCCAGAATGTGTCTGAATTTGGAGATAAGGTCTTTAAATAGATAAAGTTAAAATGAGGCTGTTAAGTGGGTCTCTAATCCAGTAAGACCAGTGCTCTTATAAGGGCGCCGTCCTTCATCCCTGGAAGAAACACCTGGGGTGTGTGCACACAGTAAAGGCCGTGTGAGAACACAGTGAAACAGCAGCTGTCTGCAAGTCAAGGAGAGGCCTCAGAAGAAACCAAATTTGTCAACACTTTGATCTTGGACTTCTAGCCTCCAAAATTGTGAGGAAATAAACTTCTGTTGTTTAAGCCACCTAGTCTGTGGTATTTTGTTATGGGAGGCCTAGTAAATTAATACACATATAGAGTGATAGAACAGAATTGAGAATGCAGAAGTAAATCCATACATCCACGGTCAACAGGTTTTCAAAAGAGGGGCAATGTTAATTCAATGGGGCAATAATAAATGGTGCTGGGATAATGGATTCCCACATGCAAAAGAATGAATTTGGGCCCTGACCTCACACCATGTGCAACATTAACTCAAAGTGGAGCACAGGTCTAATGTAAAAACTAGAACTATAAAGCTCTTAGAATGAAACATAGTAAATTTTCATGACCTTGGGTTAGACAATGATCTTTTAGATAAGACACTAAAAGCACAAGTGATACACATGAAGATTGATAAATTTGACTTCATCAGTTAAAAACTTTTGTGTATCAGAAGATACTCAAGGAAGTGAAAAGACAATTCACACAGTCCAGGAGAAATTATTTGCAAATTATATGCATCTGACATGGAATATATATGCCGAATATATAAACAACTCTTGCAACTCAATAATAGACAAAAATGCAATTAAAAAAATGGGCCAAGAATTTAATAGACATGTCTCCCAAGATGTAAGAATGGCCAATCACATGAAAAGATGTTCACCATCATTAGTTATTAGGGGAATGCCAATCAAAACCATAATGATATAATACCTCACACTCACCAGAATGGCTATAAACAAAAATACAGATGATATCAAGTGCAGACAAGGATGTAGGGAAATTGGAAACCTCACGCCTTGCTGGTGGGAATGTAAAATGGTACAGCTTCTGTGGAACACAGGTTTGTTGTGCCTCAATAAGTGATACAGAAAATTACTCTATGACCCAGCAGTTTCACTCCTAGATACAGACCCAAAAGAATTGAAAACAGGTGCCCAAACAGAAACTTGCATACGAATGTTCACAACAGAACTCTTCACAAGAGCGAAAAGGTAGAAACAACACAAATGGGGCTTCCCTGGTGGCGCAGTGGTTGAGAATCTGCCTGCTAATGCAGGGGACACAGGTTCGCGCCCTGGTCTGGGAAGATCCCACATGCCGCGGAGCAACTAGGCCCGTGAGCCACAACTACTGAGCCTGCGCGCCTGGAGCCTGTGCTCCGCAACAAGAGAGGCCACGATAGTGAGAGGCCCGCGCACCGCGATGAAGAGTGGCCCCCACTCGCCGCAACTAAAGAAAGCCCTTGCGCAGAAATGAAGACCCAACATAGCAATCAATCAATCAATCAATAAATCTTCAAAAAAAAAGAAAAGAAAGAAACAACACAAATGTCCATGTACTGATGAATGGATAAACAAGGATAAAGGATAAAAGGTATACAACGGAATATATTTCAGCTATAAAAAAGAATGAAGTATTAGTACATGCTGTAACATGGATGAACTTCAAAAACATTATGCTAAGTGAAAGAAGCCACTCACAAAAGACCATGTTTGTATAATACTACTTACATGAACTGTCCAGAATAGGCAAATGCATGGAGCAAAAAGTAGATGAATGGTTGCCTAGGGCTGAGGGGGGTGAGGCATAGGGAGTGACAGCTAAAAGGTGTGGGATTTCCTTTGGGGTGATTGATATGTCCTAAGATCCTATGATGATGGATGCACAACTCTAAGTGTGCTAAAAACATTAGATTGTGTACCTTAAGCAGGTGAACTTAATGGTATGTTAATTATATCTCAATAAAGCTGTTTAAGAAAAGAAGAACTTGAAGAAGGCCAGGCTTGAGAATCTCTAATAAGCCGCTCCTTCTGAAGTATAATGAGATGTAACAGAAAATAAGACTAAGACAAGTCATGAGAACCATCCAATGGAGGCACTTGGGGCCCAGACTTTCTGAACCAAGAAGAAGAAGAAGAAGAAGAATTTTTAATTAAAAAGTTAAAGTGGAGGAGAGTCTGCCATTAAAATAATTATTTCCATCACTATCACAAAGCACGTTTGTTGTATTTTAGGTAACTAGTGAACATCATTCTGATTTACAGAAAGTAGTTTCACCCCTCTTCTGCCACCTCCAGGTCCTGCAAGAAGGCCTTTCACTGGTCAGGTCTCAGCCTCCTCACCTGCAGAAAGGCAGGGCTGAGTTAGACAAACTCTTTTGGTTGTAAAATACTCTTCATATATGAAATAATTCTAAATAAAAAATCATACACACGTTGGCCTGAAAATAGAAGTCCCATCCTGAAAGTAACATGTATAGAAATGCCTCGTTGCTCATTCCTTCGGTGTCCACATGCTGGAGCATCCTGAGTCCCCAGAGCATCTACAGGCCATCAGGGGAGTCCCTAACTCGGCTCTGGTTTCCTGTAAGTGATACAACTCTGTGACTCTAGGACTCACGGAGGTCCCCATCTAAAACTCCTCTGAGGGAATGAGTCTTCAACAGTTGCAAAATACCTCCAGGAAACGGGGGCGCTGGTTGTCCTGTAACAGAGACGTCTGACAAAAGCAGGCTTCAGGGGCTGCATGAACAGCCCTGGCCCTAGGATAGTCTTGACAGAAGGGCAAAATCAAAGGTCGTAAAATCAATTATGTATGCATTGTGATCCAGTGCTTTCAAAACTATACCTCCCCACTTACAATCAAGTACCTGTTCTCTTAAAGAGATCTACCACATTAAAATATATCAACCTATACTATGAAAACCGCTTCTGAATTAATCAGTGCAATATGCACAACTCAATCCAGGATGTTCACAAAAATGCAAAATAACTTTAACATCTACAAAAGTATATATAGGTATGTTTATGATATGTTATTTAAAACTAAATTCTTCTCCCTTGTTTTACAGGCACATTAAAAACCACACACAACACTGAACTAAAGGCACAATCTACTGCAATAAAAAGTAAATAAAACAATCCTCCTCCCGCCAAAAGCTGTTCAAACACATACAGTGAGGCAGGTCACACACAGCATGTGTGCACATGTACTGCTGGTCTGGCTCACACCTGCCCACGGTCTCTCTTAGCCCAACGTTCTCCCTTCACTAAGCTGTGTCCCACTCACTGAATCGAATTTAGCTCACACAGCTTCTTCTGTGTGACAACTGAGAATCAGCTTATATATAAGAAATATATAAGGATCATGAACTTTAGTACAGTCTAGAAATGTGAGAATGATTCGTGTGAGGCATGTCGCCTTATGGACCACGGGGTTCGGTCCACTCATTTGTTGACCAGACTTCCAAATGTACCTCTGGAAGCTGCCCATTTGGTGGAAAAGGATAAACTTACTGCAGTACAGTCCTGCAACAATAGTTTCTTTAGTTAACACAGAAAGATTAATGTAATATCCCCAACTCCAAACATTTTCAAAAACTAAGAACTTATGTAAAGTTTCTTTATAGCTGGAGGGAAACAAAGTCAGATGCTTTGTCCTTTGTACTTGGACAACCCTATCTCTCACCTGGACAAAAATAAAGGTGTTGTAGACTAGTGATAATTGCCTTTCTTAGCATGGAAACTGCTCAAATGAGTAAACCCTGTGCTCAACCAGGACTCTTACTTGTGCTTGCTTTTCCCAGAGCACGAAGGACCTGTCTACTCTGATTCCCTGAAAACTTGTGAATTGGGTATGGCGTACATGACAAGCCTGCTGTGTAGAAAGCTGACAAGCTAGTTTGCTACACACTCCCTGGTTCTCTAAGAGGATACCCCAGAAACCTTACATGAAAGGAAACACCACCACCCCCCATCCTTTCCTTGCATGCGCACAAGACATTTGGGCTGCTGTGGGGAGCTATCAGAAGCCTTGAACAGAGAAAAGAAGAAAGAATGGCATTCCAGGGAATAAACAAGCTTGATCTCAATCAGACAGAAGGAGGCAAAAATAAGGCCTGGGGAAAGGAGGGGCAGAGGACAGGTAAGATGGAACGGACCGTGTAATAGCAGGGAAAAAAGGCAACCTTATACATTTAAATTTGTTAATTTGAGAAGGTAAGACAAGGAAGAGCTAAAGCCCCATACACAGGTGAGCATCGCATGCATCTGGGAAGGAGGAAAGAGCAGGGGAACCCTGCCTGCTTAGGCATCTGGCCTAGCTGGCTTGGCCATGGCGTTGCTTCCAGCAACTGGGGAGCCTCTGTGGGAAGGAATTCTAAATGCACAAAAGGCCGAGGAGCTTGGTTTTCTGGAGGATTCCTGCCTCTTGAATTTGGCAACTTCATCCCTTAATCTGGCTGGATAAAATAAACCAGGGCATCTTTTTTTCTTGAGAAGCATGACTGTTGTTTTTTCACTCCTTCAGATGTTATTAATCCCACAAGTTGGAGAGATGTGGTGTGGGAAAAGCAAATGTGAGCTGATCGACTGCTTCCTAGGATCCAGTCAGTCATTACAAAGGTGCTTATGAAATCTTAGGCTACTCGATTGTTTATAACTATCCAAGTGGTTCATACTACTTACGCATCTTTTCTTTTCCTTTCACATTTACCTCTAAGCAAATTACCTAGTTTAGTGTGGTTATTATTCTGGACATTTAAAAAATGTATACTGGGAAATTTCACATAGTAATTAACGTGGATACATCAGTGATGCTTATGCTGAATCTTTTGTGCGCAAGTGTAATTATTAAGTGCAACTTACAGAAATTCAGCCCTGCTCATTGCCATTTAGTATTAATATCCCTTCACATTGTTACTTGAGTGATCCTATCAAGGATGATATTTTCTAAACTTATAAGTAAATTATACAACCCAAACAGCAAGTGACTGGTTTAGGAACGGACGTGTGACCCAGTTCTGATGAGATGAGATGTGAGCGTCCTGTGGAGGGGACCTGAGAAATGTTTGCTTGCTCTCAAAAAAGAGGTTTACGGGGGAAAAAAAGGTTCTTCCTGCACTAGACATTTTGCATCTGCGCATAATGCCTCAAGCAGTGGCAATCATCTCATGGCCATGAGTAGGGCTGCGCCGACCTGTCAGCACATTGAACCTGGCAGAATGGAAAGCTGGGAAGATTCTGGGTCCTTGGTGACTGTGCCAGGCTGCCGACCCAGCTGACTCTGAAGCAGCCCACCTCTAGGCTTGTCATTTAAGACAGTAACTTCCTCTGTTGTTTCAGCTTTTGTGAGTTGGGTTTTATATCACTCGCACCTAAAAGCAGCCCCAAAGCATCTCAACTGACCCCTGTAGATGAAGGGGTCCCAACAAGAGAACTGTATCAGCTGGTTGTCCACAGACCTCCCCGGCCATGTGCCAACCCCTCCACCTGGCTCAGATCTGCAGACATTCGAACATTGGCTTGAGATGCTGCTGAAGTTCAGGTAGTGGAGCAAGATCACAGGTTGCTTGTTGGCCTCCCTCTGCAGCAAAGAGACATTTAGATGTTACCTAGGCCCGGGAGGGAGTTTGCCCAGAGATCTGAAGCCTGTAGGTCAAAAGCCTGTAACTTGTTTGGAAGTCCTGAAGACGCCGCCTCATATTTCACAGGCACCATCCGAGCTTGCGTGACACCCCACCTCAGCCATGTTTCCTTGTGAGCACCACCGAGGGCTTCACTCCCCCCGCACACTAGAGCCTCAGAAGGATCACAGGCTCCCCCCTCCCTCCACACTCCTCAACTCGCTCCTCCTCCCCAGCAAGGTCACTCGTGGACTTGGCCTTTTAGGCACTCCCATGCTTTCCAGGGCCATCCTTCATGAGACCGAGTCTTCAGTTCCCTGTTACCTTCCTGGAGCTGGTCCCTGACCCCTGAGACCCCACTCTAGGCTACAACCTTAGTCCCCAGTTTTCTTGGAAGAAGAGGACAGGAAGTGACAACGAGGAGTTCAGGAGAGCCAGTCTGTTCTTGTTGCCTGGATTCCTGCTGCACCCCTGGGCCTAGCCATGTTTCCTGCTTATAACTGATCCTCATGTGATGATGACCAGGGGACAGCTAAGCTTTAATAGCCCAGGCCAGCCGGCCGCTAGTTCTTGCTCCTCCTGTGGCCACTCATGAGGCCCGGGGTGGGGCTGTGTCCAAGGCTGACCCACTACTGCTCCCCATGGCCTGTGGTAGAGGTGAGCTGAAGTTGGGGGTCAGAGTCCAGCAAGATCCTATGGGCCAGAGGTCAGGTAGTCTGGAGAAAGGCTGCATCTCTGGAAGAGCCTGGAGTGAGGAGCAGCCTTCCCAGCCAGAGTAGGGTTAGCCGGCTGACCCAGGGGACTTCCAGGGAAGAGAGAGGGGGTTTGTCTGGCCTACCTGAGGTGACAGTTCTGGGGGAGGGCAGCTGACCCCCTTGAAAGAGAAGTTCTAAAGCAAGACAGTGTACATAGTCTGCCAGCCCCAGTGCCCCTTCCCCACGGACGGAAAACAATCCCACCCTATCTGTCTCCATGTCTTCCTGTTACTCTACCATGGCCTTAAGGGGATTAAGGCCGTCATGGCCACCAGCTGGGCCCCAGCATTGGGGAAATTCCATATCCAAAAAAATGATCAGGTAAAGCAAACTCCTAAGATGTACAGTGGTTTGAAGGAAGGAGACAGCCAAATTCTAGAACAGATGGCTACCATGGAGCAGAACTAATGGAGGAAACAAATAGTCCATATAATAAAAACGTAATGAGAATGCATAAGGAGATATTATTAGAGCACAATAAACTGCTTTTAGAACAGAATAATGCTTGAGTTTTTAATTTAAAACTTTAGTAGAGGCACTGTAAAAGAGAATGTTCCCTGCAGAAAAGCAAATTACTATTTTAGGAGGCTCAAATGAAAGATGTGTCACACAATACAGAACAAAAAGTTAATGAAATAAAAATCACAAGCGAAATATCAAGATATGAAGGGTAAAAAGCAGGCATAATATGTAAATAATTGAAGTTTGGGGAGGAAAAAAACAGGACAGAATAAGCAAAGAAACAATATCAAAGAAAAAGCAACTTGAGTTTTCAGACTGAAATTGTTCTGAAAAGGCAGACTTTAGATACCTCCAGGCAAAATTTCTGAATTTCAAGAAGAGGCAAAATCCTACAAGTATGAAAACCATACAGACAAAAAGAACAAGCTGTTTCTAGAAATAAATCAGTTTATCATCACATTTCTCACTTGCAGTCTTGGAAACTAATAGATAATGGAGTAACAGTTAGTAACTAGAGAAAAGAAGGAACTCTTCCAAGGATTCTCTACCAGCCAAAGTATTATCATGTCAGTACAAAGAAGGAGATTATCGGACATGCAGAGTGGGAAGCATGCTTCCCAGGGGGCCTCTCTGAGAACACTCCATCATACTAGCACCAAAGAACCCAACCAAACAAGGACCCATGGGAGGTGAAGACAGAGAGTAGTGAGCAATTGTGAAAACACGTTTTGTAATATTTATTTTAAAACCTTAATGGACAACGATAATGTGAATGTAAATTATACCACAATTGCTCATAAGGATTCTTGAAATAGAGGAAGGAACATTTTGTTAAGAGCCTGGACCCAAACACTTTCAGCTCACCCCAGGAACAAGGAGAAGAGTGGGGAGACGGATTCTCCTCCGGGTGGGGTGAGGTCATGAGGACACTGAGAAGATTTCGGTGGGAGGGTGTGCTGGTTAGGAAGCTCTGATCTCTCAGCTCCAGACCCGCTGCTGGAGTGGGGTCTCTGTGAGCTCTGTTTCTCTTCTGTTAGGATGGCTTCCTGTGGGTTCTTCCAGTGAGGGGCCATGAGGGGAGCCTGACAAGGGGGCCGGGGGAAGGATTTGCTTCTTCCCGATTGCTTGCTCTTCCTGTCAGTATGGTCCTAGCAGTACCCCTGCCCTGGCAGCAGCAATGCTCGCAGCCTCCACCCTCTCCCAGAACCAGCCCACTGTGCTCTCGCAAAGGTGTGCACAAGAGCAGGGCACACCCCTGCAGGTAGTAAAAGGATAACAAGAGATATCCTTAATATAATAATAACAATATAATAATATTAATTATATGTATATAATTATGTAATATTATATATAATATAATATAATATATAATGTTAATTATAATTATATAATATTATATAATAATAATAACAATATATATGCAATGTTTGCCAATACCTTTGAAAACAGATGGAATGGGGAAATTCCTGGAAAAGCACAACCAAACAAAACTGATACAAAAACACACAAAGTTGGAATAGTTCTGGGAGCTGCTGAATCTGTGATTTCAAACTTTCCCTCAAAGAAAATCCCAGATCCAGGTAACTTCACTAGTGACTTCTGCTAAACATTTAAAGAAGAAATAATACCAGTCTTAATCCTTCCAGAAAAGAAAAAGAGGAACTATTTCCATTGTGTTTTATGAAGAAAGCATAAACTTAATATAAAAATCTGACAAGGACATTTTGAAAAATCAAGATGAAAGGCCATTCTCCCTCATAAATGTATAATCAAAACCCCTGAACAAAAAAGTGACAAAATCAAGAGATTCAACATGAGAAAGTTGAGTTCAATACAGGAAAGCAAGTTGGCTTAACATTAAGAAATCAATCAAGGTAATTCAGTATATTAACAGAAAAAAGGAGATCTCTCATACGGTCATCTCAAAAGAGAAAGAAAAGTCATAAGAGAAAATTCAATATCTATTAAAGATTTTTTTTTTTTAAATCTGACCAAACAAGAACCTCAGCAATCTTGAAAAAGACAGGAACTTAAACAGTCACTACAATGTGCATTAGATATCACACTTTATTGCGAAATACTGAAAATGTTTCCTCTGAGATGAGGAATAAGACAAAGAAACCTGCTATCATCACGTCTGTTCATCACTTACTGGAGGTCCCAGTCAGTGCAATTAAAAAAAAAAAAAAAAGAAAAGTTTTGAAGATTGGAAAGAAAAAAAATTCTTTTTTTTTTCAAATGTCACAATTATATAGGTAGAAAATTCAAAAGAATGTACAGATGAATCATTAGAATTAATAAGTGAATTCATCAGAGTGGTCGTATGTAAGGTCAATATACCTAAATCAGTTTTAGTTTTATTTTTCAGTGACAAACAGAAAGTGGAATTAAAATATATACCATACGTGATACATTTTCCCAAAGATGGATGTAACAGGATCTCTCATCCCACATGCCCTTTTGTCCTGTAACGGGGTGGCTGCTCTTCCCTCAAGAAGTTGAGAACTTCTCCATCCCCACAACTGTGGACTAACTTTGTGACCTGCCTTGAGCAGCGAATGTGGCAGAAGTGACACCAGGTGGGTTTTGGAGCCCAGGCCCAGAGAGGCTGTACCTTCTGCTTCTCTCCTCTGGGAGCAACCCCTCTCATAGTGCTCTCCGTGGCATGTACCACTGAGGATGACAGGGGAGGCCCAGCTCCAGCCTGCAGCCAAGTTCTGAATGTGTAAGTGAGGCCGCTTGGACCAGCAGGGCTCTCCCAGCCATCATCTGAGCACAGTCACAGGATGGACTCCAAGCAAGACCAGCAGAAGTACTACCTATAGAGTCATCAGGAATAATAAACTGTTGCTGCTCTAAGACATCACATTTTGAGGCGAATTGTGGCACAGCACTAGGTAACTAAAACACAATGCACACCACCACCAAAAAATTATAGAGAGAGATGTATATTAAATTTATATCTAATGAGAGATATGCAGTGCCTCTATTCAGAAAATTATAATACATTATTGAGAGAAATTAAAGATGAATAAATAAATATTCATAGCTTGGAAGGCACACCGTGGTAAAGATGTCAGTTATCTCTGCATTGATCTATAGATTCCATATAATCCCATCAATAATTCCAACAGGGTTTCCGTGTAGAATTTGACACACTGACCATAAAACTTATGTGCAAATGCGAAGGGCCATGAATAGCCAAACAATCTTGAAGAAAGACAAAGTACTGTCTTTATTGGATGCCAAGATTTAATTATAAATTTATAGTGATTAAGAAAACTTGGTATTGATGCAAATACAGACTAAAAGACCAAGAGATGAAACAGAGAATCCAGGAAGTGACCCAAGGATACAAGGAGACTTCCTTGTCACAAAGATGGCATTGTGCCACAGTGGGGAAAGGACTGTCTTCTGAATAAATGGCCTGGGTCAACTGGATATTCACATGGAAAAATGAAACTACACTGTTTGATTATAAAAGTCAACTCTTGGTAAATTATAGCAAAAAATACAAAAGGGAAAATAATAAAGCTGTTTGAAGATAACATAGGAGAAAATCTTTGTGACCTTGAGGTAGGAAAACTTTATCAAGACGCCACAAAGACTATCATGAGATGAAAAGGCAAGTCCCTGAGTGCAAGAAGATACATATGTATGTGTTATATCTCTGTGTGTGTGCGTATGGCTATATGTGTTATATGTGTATGTATACATATGTATACGTATATACCCGTCTGACAAATCACAAATAACTTGACAAAGGGCTCATTTCCAGAATATATAAAGAACTCCTTACCACAAATAAGAAAAATACATACAACGCAATGGAAAATGGGCAAGAGCTTTCATAGGTACTTCACAAGCAAGGCTATTCCGATGTCTAAAAAACATATGAAAAGGCTCTCAGCCTCATCAATCATCAAGGAGATGCAAAGTAAACCGTAATGAGATACCGTACGGCTAAAATAAAGATGACTGGCAACACCACGTATTGGTGATAATGAGGAAAAACAGAGCATTTATATTCTGCTGGGGATAATGTAAAATGGAGCAACCCCTGTGGAAAACTATTTGGCATCATCTCCTGAAGTTGAACCCATGCACCCCAGAATTTCTCTCCTAGGTAATACACCAAAAGATATCTACGTCAACGTTCATAGCAGCATTATTTGCAGTGGTCACCAATTTGAAATAATCCAGGTGTCCATCAACAAGAAACTACATTATAAAATGTGGGGACATAAGTACAATGGACTACTGCACAGCAAGGAGAATTAGGGAACTACCCCTAAATGCAGCAACATGATGAATCTCACTTCTTCACTGCTTCTGTGGATTCCACCCTGGGCTCCAGGGCACAGGTACCAGACCCTCCTAAAATCCCCTCCTCTGCTCAGCAACGCCCCTGCCCTCCTTAGGGTAAAAGCCAGTCTTTAAAATCATCCACTGGGACTATAATGGTGGTGCAGTGGTTAAGAATCCGCCTGCCAACGCAGGGGGACACGGGTTCGAGCCGTGGTCCGGGAAGATCCCAAATGTTGCGGAGCAACTAAGCCCGTGCGCCACAACTACTGAGCCCGCGCACCTAGAGCCCGTGCTCCGCAACAAGAGAAGCCACCACAATGAGAAGCCCGCACACCGCAAGAAGAGTAGCCCCCGCTCGCCGCAACTAGAGAAAAAGCCCGTGCGCAGCAACGCAGACCCAACACAGCCAGAAATAAATAAACAAAATTTTTTTTTAAATAAAAAGAATTGTTTTAAAAAAAATCACTGGGGGAAAAACGGACTTTTTAATAAGTGGTATTGATATAACCAGGTAGCCACATGGAAAAGGAAAAATATACATCTGTTTTGCACAAATTATATCAGGATTAATTCCAAATAGATCAGAAACTTGAGAGAGGGAGAGATCCCATTTAATATTAAAAGAAAACAAAGAGTTCTTCCCTCTCTGACCTACAAATTGAGAAACTGTACTATTACTCCAAAGCAATAGAGAAAAGATTGATACCTTTAACTACATAAAATAAAAATCTTTACATGTCAAAACCCCACCAGAAGTAAATAAAAAAGACAAATGATACATTAGGGAGTAGGGTGTAACTTGCATCACAGACAAAAGGATAACAGCCCTCCCGTATAAAGAGGACAATGCAGCTGTAAGAAGGATAGGAAATATCTCTGTACAGAGACCAACCCCCAGGATATACCTTAAGTTACAAACCGAGGACCAGGAGAGTAGGACAGTGCGTGTAGCACGCACATATACAGGCAGTGTGTGTCGAGTGCACATACTCACTTATCATTTTAAAATGAAAGCATAGGGACTTCACTGGTGGCGCAGTGGTTAAGACTCTGAGCTCCCAATGCAGGGGGCCCGGTTCAATCCCTGGTCAAGGAACTAGATCCCACGTGCATGCTGCAACTAAGAGTTCGCATGCCACAGTTAGGGAGCTAGCGAGCCACAACTAAAGGAGCCCGCGAAGCCGCAACTAAGGAGCCCACTTGCCACAACTAAGACCCGGTGCAACCAAATAAATAAAATAAATAAATAAATATTTTAAAAAAAACCCAAAAAAGCGAAAGCATAAAGCCAAAACCTAAGAGTGGTTGCTCTGGGGTGGGGGTGAGGGTGGCAGTGGCGGGGGGCAGGGGCATGGAGACATCGAAACAGAATAAACAGGACAGGGGTGACAACTAGAATCCTCCAAAAATCCTTTGTTGTACAGATTGGACTCTGTAACAGTAAACGTTCTATATAATCATGAAAGGAAATTCAATCAAAACATCTCTAAAATCAAAACAAAATGAAACAAACCAGTATACTGGGTTGGCAGCTTAACTACAGAGAATGGTTTTAAAGAGACCGTAAAATAAGTAATTTCACTGTATCTCTCTAGGGGTGTACATCCTGAGGGATAATCAAGGGATATGTGGGTGCTACAGCCCATCTGGTCCAGCAAGAAAAGATAAGAGAGAGAGATTTAAGTGACATAACAACCAAATACAAAAAGACAGAGGGACACAGAGAGATATAGTTAGAGAAATCGGAACATTGCATAGTTGATGATAAAGCAAATCACTGGTATTTATTGGGTGTGATATTGGCATTGTGGCTATTTAATTTTCTTTCAGAGATATATACTTCAGTGTTTTGAATGAATTAATATGATGCTCAGGATTGCTTGAATAATCCAAGGGAGAAATGGTAGGGGGTAGTGGGGAAAGAATGGCCAGGAGTTGTTGTAGCTGAGTGATGGGTGCACAAAGGTTCGATGCACATTATATTCTTTACCCATGCATATGTTTGCGCATATTATTAATTATGCCTATGTCTGTGCATAATTATCCACAATTAAACATTTTTTAAAAACCATGAAAAATGCAGGTTCAGGTCTCAGCTCTGCTACTTTGTCATGTAGCCAAGTTTTTGCAATGTCCTATGTTTTGGGAACCACAGTTCCTTCATTTTTAAAAGAGGGCCCTTAAATTGAAGTCAGAAGGCAAATTATCAGCATAACCAAGGCCCATCATGGAGAAGAACTGAACTAAGGCTAGTTATTTTTTATATTTATATGAACAAAAAACAAATAAATACATGAGTATAATTCTGCCAAATTACTAAGAACATTTTACTTAACACAAAACCAAAGTAAAAAAAGAAAAAAAAAAAACCAAAAAAAAAAACCAAAGTAAGACTGCAAATGATGCTTTCAAGGGGAAATAAAGAATTGGGCATTTCAGTTTGATAATTACACAAAATAGCAATGCTATAATAGGACTAAATTGATGCCCAAATGAATCTCTCAATTATTGCCAAACTCAAATACCAGATTCAATGCACTAATTCTGAGTAACATCCATAGAACTACATACAGCTATTACCATAAATAATATTAAATTTGTGGGACCACAGATGCTATGCTAAGTCTGATGTGCCTAAAACTTTGCTGACATATTCTGCCCTATTGTTTCATAAAAAAACACAGTAATCAGATTAGGTTAATTATCAAGCCACAAACAAAAGATTCTTCCTTTTAAAATACCTGGGTAAACAGAATAATTTAAAATGAAGAAATATTTTAATAAAAATAGTCAGGGACAGACCTCAAAGCATTAAGGAACTAGATCTGTACACTCTTGGGGTTTACATTCAAAGACTCAATCAAATTTAAACTCATCACTTATGCAAAACAGAACACGAATCTCCCATTAAAATTATCATAACTGCTGGCTTGTTAACATGCTCAAGTGTATTACACATACCAGAGGAAAATTCAATATTATATCATTCCAATAATGTTTCTATTTTAATGCAGAAAGCATGGAGTTTGACCATAAAGCAATGGGAGATGCTACAGATTCATGCAAAATTTCCTTTCCTGCTTTAGAGGGCAACCACTCAAGGAGGCAGCAGGTGTCACAGCAGCGAAGTCCAGAACAGCCACACCTGTAACAGGTATGGGATGGCGAGAAGGGGGAGTCGAGCCTGATCCACAGAAAAGACCCGAGGTTGAGGTCTGGTGAATAAAGGGGACCAGGCCAGGTGTCCTCCCGGGATGCTGCTGTGGGTGTGGCTTTTTCACCGTGGGAGGGCAAGTAATTTTGAAACCACATGAACTCACCTCCCAGCTGCCTTCTTTTGAAAATAGGCTCTCGCTGGGTTTATCAATCGCCCAGCCAAACCTGGCTCTCACAGTTAGCACACAACTCCTGATGTCAGGTGTAAATTTTCATCGTTTCCAGACAGCTGTTCATACGTTGATGGCAAGTTCTCCACACACTTGGAGTAATGATGTCTTCCTGTCAGTTGGCTCAGTGTGACAGATGCAAACCAGCAAAGATTAGGGGGAAACCAGAGTCTGGATGCTTGCTCCACACATCTACTGTCACACAGCCCTTCCCTCTGCAAAACTGATACCAAGAGAAGCCAATTTGCTAAGAATCACATGTAAAATTAAAACCTAAAATTTAACCATATGCCCCCTAAAATACCTATTCTATTTTTTGTTAAAGCTATGAAAAATAATTATTCTTCACTTCTACATTCGTGCTGCATCCTCAAACTGAGAGAGAATCCTGCAGGAAGGTGCTAGGGTGTAAGCAGCTTTTGGCAGGAAAGAGCTCTCTGCAGGAGGCCCCTTTGTCTTGTCACCAGCCTTAAACCAGGCACCCCCAGGCTCTACTCATCTCCGGCCCAAGCACACCTTTCAAATCTTGGTAACCTGTCGGTTCTTCCTGTAGATCAAAGACGTAGAAATGAAGAATAAGTAATTAACCGATGACCAGATCTCTTTGTTAGCTTCCCCTTCAGTAATCACGTGAACAGAACAAACTGTGTGAACAGGATAGCATCTAAAGAAAGATCACGAGGATTGACAAGCCTGCACACGGTGGGGAGGGTGATGGGTCTGACACCCCCCACCATGTCCACGATTAACTGAGATTACTTCCTTTTTTCCCTTTAAAACTTTCATGGCCAAGCAGAATCTTCAGAGGTGGTTTCTGGGGGACACTGAGTCCACCATCTCCCCACATTGCCGGCATTCTGATTAAAGAAACTTTCCGTTCTACCAACACCTGCCTCTCTTGAGTACTTACTTTTGAGTGGTGAGCAGCTGGACCTTATTCAGTAACAAGAGAGCTTCTCATTGCACCCATGGACACTGAACACATCTGCAAACAGTAACAGCAGCCTCCTTGCTTTTCCTTTCAGATGAATGGAAACAGGAGGTTGTATGGGGTTTTTCCACACCCACAACCAGTTCTCCAACTCTCAGACACCAACTGGATGTCCAACAATTCCAGTCAATTCTGACACTAACTAACCAGGGTTCGTGCAAGCCCCAGGGTTCAGGGCTCAGCCCCACACCACTGCCCCCACCTCGGAAGTTAGTCCTGAGACGTGGGGCCACCTGTACTTCTGGCTCCAAATCAGGGGTTCCCATAACTCCTGCTGAGGTTCAGTAATTTGCTAGAATGGCTCACAAAACCAGGAAAACAATGCTTACTGCTTTATTATAAAGGATACAACTCAGAATAGCGAAATGGAAGAAACACATAAGACAAGGTGTGGAGGGCCTTGGTGGGTGGCACAGAGCTTCCATGCCCTCTGTGGGTGCGCCACCCTCCCAACACTGCCACGTGTTGACCAACCCTATTATTTAGGGGTTTTTTATGGAGGCACAATTGATTAAATCACTGGCCATTGGTGACTGAACTCAATCTCCAACCCCTCTGCTGTCCCAGGAGGCTGGGGTCTGGGGCTGAAAGTTCCAATCCTCTAATAATAGCTTGGTCTTTCTGGGACAGCCCCCATCCTGAAGCTCTTTAGAGGACCCCAGGCAAGAGTCATCTCGTTAGCAGACATAAGTCACTCATCACTCAGGAGACTGGAAAGGTTTTAGGAACTCAGTGCCAGGCACAGGGAACAAAGAACAAATGCATATATTTATTATACTGCACAGGTCTCCCAAGTTCTTTCAACCCTCAGGTTTCTCCTTAGAGACTAGTGGAGAGAGACTAGTAGGAAATCTGGGCCAAACCCTCCTTCAAAGCACTAACTAGTTTTTTTAAACAAGAAGCTCAGACAGCTCTAGTCTCCTCTGCAGTAAGACAAGGATGTTTAAGTTGAGTGAATTATAAGATCACCAACTGTTGAAAAACTCTCGGAATTCCCAACTATCCAAACTAATTCCTGCCATGCATTTGACAGGGGAGCCTGGGAAGGGCACTTCCTGACCCCATGCTCCTCTGGCCTTCCTGTTATACCTAAGGGGGGATTAAAAGGCTAAGAAACATGTATGAAGGCACAGGGCCACGGCCCACAGGAGCCTGAAATCACAGAATGCTTCCCCCCAGCCCCATAAACCTTCCCACCACATTAACATGGCTCCAGTACACTTACGGTGGATTTTAGCTGAAAGAGCTGCAAGACACAGGGAGCAGTCCTTAGGGAAGTCCAAGCCCAAGGGAAACAGATGACTCTGAAGCCTCTGGCACCTCCAGCAAGAACAAACATCAAACAGAAACCAAATCCCAGCCCTGTAAACATAAAATCTCACACTTATGGCCTACTGACCTCAGCTCTTATTACCCAATACGCTATGTTGGTTTTTCGACAGAAAATTACACGGCAAGAAAAAAACAGTCTGAAGAGACACAGCAAACAACAGAACCAGATTCAGAAATGGAAGTGATTTTGGAATTATTAGATGGGGTATTTAAAATAACTATGATTCATATGCTAAGGGCTCTGATGGGAAAAGTGAACAACAAGCAAGAACAGATGGGTAATGTAAGAAGAAGACGGAAACTCTGAGAAAGAATCAAAGGAAGTACTAAAAATCAAAAACACTAACAGAAATGAAGCATGTTTTTGATGGGCTCATTAATAGTCTGGACACAGCAAGGAAAGAATTAGTGAGCTTGAAGACAGATCAATAGCAATGTCCCAAACTGAAATGCAAAAAATAAAAATAAAAAAAGAAGAAAGAAAAACAGAAAACAGAAGATCCAATCCAAGACCTGTGGGACAATTAGAAAGGTGTAATATATACATCACACCAAAAGGAGAAGAAAGAGAGAATGGAACAGAAGAGATATCTAAAGTAATAACGACTGAGAACTTTCAAATTTAATGACAGACCTCAAACCACAAATCAAGAAAGCTGAGAGAACACAAAGCAGGAAAAGTCCCCAAAAATCTGCACTTAGATATCATATTCAAACTGCAGAAAACCAAAAACCAGGAACAAATCTTGCAAGGAGCCAGATAAAAAAATTACACCTGCCTTGTAGAGCAACAAAGGTAAGAATTACAGTGGACTTTTTGTCAGGAAAGCAAGTAGGAAGAGATGGAGTGACCGTTTAAAGGGGTAAAAGAAAAAACCCACCAACCTAGAATTCTGTATCTGGCAAAATTATCCTTCAAAAGTGAAGGAGAAGACTCCCCTCGTGGCTCAGTGGTTAAGAATCCGCTTGCCAATGCAGGGGACATGGGTTCGAGCCCTGGTCCGGGAAGATCCCACATGCTGCAGAGCAACTAAGCCCATGCACCACAACTACTGAGCCTGCGCTCTACAGCCCACAAGCCACAACTACTGAGCCCGCGTGCTACAACTACTGAAGCCCGCACACTGCAGGAAGAGTGGCCCCTGTTCGCCGCAACTAGAGAAAGCCCACGTGCAGCAACGAAGACCCAACACAGCCAAAAATAAATAAATAAATTTATTTTAAAAAACGTGAAGAAGTAAAGCCTTTTTTGGTGTTTGTTTCTCCAAGAAATAAAAATGGAGGGAATTTATCTCCAGCAGACCCGCCCTGAAAAAAATGTTAAAAGAAATTCTTTGGGGAGAAGGAAAATGAAATAGGTCAGAAACTCAGATTTACATGAAGAAAGGAAGAGCACTGAAGGAGAAATAAGGGAAAGTAAAATAAATTCTTTTACTTTTCGTATGTTTAATTCATCAAAAGGATAACTCTCTCTTTAAATAATAGCAACAATGTGTTGGGTGATTATAGCTTATGTATAAATGCAATGATTGATAGCAGTGTCACAAGGGAGAAAACGAAGAAATTGGCAACACTGTTATAAGGCACCTGTAGTAGATGTGAATCAGTATAATGTTATTTGAAGGTGAATACAGATTAGTTTAAAATGTATGTTGGAAACTCTAATCAACTATACTCCAATTTTAAAAAATAACAAAAAATTAAAAAAATAAAATGTATATTGGAAACTCTAGAGCAACCACTGAAAAAACCTGTAAGAGAAGTATAATTCTTATGCTAAAGGAGGAGATAAAATGGAATCATGCTCAATTAAAACCAGAGAAGGCAGGAAAAGATACAAAAAGAAACAACGAATAAATGAAAAGAATAGAAAAATGTTACAAACATGGTAGTATGGATCATGTTAGTTAGACATGTATCTAACTGTGTCAATTCAACTATCAACTATATCAATAATCACATTTAAATGAGAATGACCCAAACACCCCAATTAAAAGACAGAGACTGTCAGAGCGGATACAAAAGCAGAGTCAACTGTATGTGGTCTACAAGAAACCCACTTTAAATATAGAGACTCAGGTAGATTAAAAGAAACGGGATGGAGAAAGTTATATCATGCTATGGTAATCAAAAGAAAGCTGGAGGATCAAGAATTAGCTTCAGACAAAACAGACTTCAGAACAAGGAAGATTATCAGGGAAAAAGAGGAGCATTACTTAATGATATAAAGGTCATTCTCCAAGGAGACAGCACAGTCTTTAGTGTGTTTGCATCTAACAACAGAGGGTCAGAATAAACGAGGCAAAACATGATAGAATTGAGAGGAAAAATACACAAACCAACTATGATAGTTGAAGACTTCAACATCCTCTTTCAGTAATTGACAAACCAAGCCAGCAGAAAATCAGTAAGGATACAGTTCAACTGGACAGCACGAACAGTCGATTTGACTTAATACGATCTATAGACGACTTCATCCAAAACAGCAGAACCCAGGTTCTTCCCAAGCTCACATGGAACATCCACCGAGACAGACCACATTCTGGGTTAAAGAACACACATGGACACATTTAAAGGCATAGAAATCATACAAAGTATGATCTTGGATCACAGTGGAATTAAATGAGAAATCAGTAACAGAAAAACAGCTGGAATTACATGAGAAATCAGTAACAGAAAAACAGCTGGAAAATGCTCAAATATTTGTAAATTTAAGAACACAATTCTAAATATTATATGGTTTAAAGAAGTCTCAATTAAAATTAAAATATATTTTGAACTAAATGAATATGAAAATACAGCTTGTCAAAATTTGTCATGTGCAGCTAAAGCAGTGTTTATGGGGGAATTTAGAGCATTAAATGCATATAATAGAAAAGAAGAAAGATCTAAGTATCAATAATCTAAACTTGCACCTTAGGAAACTGGAGAAACAAGAGCAATTTAAGCCTAAAGCGAACAGAAGAAAGGAAACAATAAAAATTGGGGCATAAATCAATGAAATTGAAAATAGGAAAACAGAGACTTGAAGATGATATTGTTAAGAGAAGGAAAAAGACAAGCCACAGACTAAAAGAAAATATGTGTCAAACACGTCTCATAAAGGACTTGTATCTGAAATGTATGAAGAAATTTAAAACTCGTCAATAAGAAAACAAAAAACCCGGGGCTTCCCTGGTGGCGCAGTGGTTGAGAGTCTGCCTGCCAATGCAGGGGACACGGGTTCGAGCCCTGGTCTGGGAAGATCCCACATGCCGCAGAGCAACTGAGCCCGTGAGCCACAACTACTGAGCCTGCGCGTCTGGAGCCTGTGCTCCGCAACAAGAGAGGCCGCGATAGTGAGAGGCCCACGCACCGCGATGAAGAGTGGCCCCCCGCTCGCCGCAACTAGAGAAAGCCCTCGCACAGAAACGAAGACCCAACGCAGCCAAAAATAAATTAAATAAAGAAGCTTTCATTTAAAAAAACAAAAACGAAAACAAACAAAAAAAGAAAACAAAAAACCCGATTTCAAAAATGAGCAAAATTCTGAACAAACCTATCATCAAAGAAGACACATGGATGGCAAGTAAGCATATGAAATAATGCTCAGCATTACTGGTCATTAGGGAATTGCAAATTAAAACAATAATAAGATACCATGGCACACCTGTAACAATGGTTAAGATCCAAAAACTGACAGTGCAAATTGCTGCAGCCCAACAGGAACTCTCATGTGTTGCTGGTGGGGATGGAAAATGGTACAGCCACTTGAGAAGACAGTTTCGATGTTTCTTACAAAACTAGACAAAGTCTTACAATATGATCCAGCAACCACACTCCTAGGAATCTACCCAACTGATTTGAAAATGTCTGCACATGAATGTTTAAGGCAGCTTTATTCATAATTGCTAAAAACTGAAAGCAACCAAGATATCTATCAATAGGTGAATGGGTAAACAGAAACTGTGACACATCTACACAATGGAACATTATTTGGCAGGAAAATGAACCATCAAGCCACAAAACATACGAATGAATCTTAAATGCATATTGTTAAGTGAAAGAAGCATGAAAAAATACATACTATGTACTATGGTCTGAATGTTTGTCTCGCCCAAATTCGTATGTTGAAATCCTAACCCCCAAAGGTGAGGATACTAGTGGGTGGGGCCTTTGGAAGGTACTTAAATTATGAGGTGGAGTCCTCATGAGTGGGGTCAGCCTCATAAAAGAGGCTCCAGAGAGACCCCTCGCCCTTTGGCCATGTTAGGACACAAGAAGTCTGTGTCCTGAAGCAAAGCCTTCACTCAACCATACTGAATCCTGGATCTCTGACTTTCAGCCTCCAGAGCGTGAGAAATAAATTTCTGTTGTTTATAAGCCACCCTGTCTGTGGTAATTTTGTGAGAGCAGCCTGAACAGACTAAGACACTGATTCCAATTACATGACATTCTGGAAAAGACAGAGAACTTTAGCAACAGCGAAAGGATGAGTAACTGCCATGAGTTTGCAGGGAGGGGGGGGTTGAATAGGTTAATGGGCACGAGGGATCTTCTGGAGAGGTGAAACTATTCTCTGGATACTGTAATTGTGGATACAGGACACTACACGTTTGTCACACTCCACTGAACGGTACAGCACAAAGCACGGACCTTAATGTATGCAAATTTTTAAAAGTTTTTAGGAAGTAAGAGGATTCCAGGATGCAATGCAGAATGTGGCAAAACAATCTGTTTTATAAAAATAAGAAGCAACCTCACTGAAAGGGGTAGGAGGGAGGGGAGCTGCCCTGAGTAACCATGGAAACGAGTGAAGTCTGTAAAACTAGAGGCAAAGGAAACGGCATGTCATCTGAGTTCTAGTTGACAGAGTTGCTTCCCAGGGGGTATGGTCCACCGTCCTGATACCACTGCACATGTGTCCTGGCACCGACAAATCAGTAAACAGATGGTGGGCGGTGAGAGGCTGGCTTCTCACTGCTGGGGTGGAGGTGAGGGGGGCGGAAACTAAAATGACCCCCATGGTCATGGATTAGAGTTGGGGAATCACTGTGGACTCATGTTTAGCTTAATATAGATACCAAGGGGTACATATTGCAAGATAATAGATATCTGGTCTTCATCCCAGTTCCTGGCACAGAGCTCCTAAAACACCTGTAATTTCCTAAGGGATAAGAATGACAGGAGCATCTTCTGTTATATTTGATTTCTGTCCCCACTTCCTGAAACAAATCCAGAGCATAAAGGTGAAAGGAGTGACTTTTGTTATTTCATAACAAGCCCCTTTCCATCACACCTGAGTTGATGTTAAAGAGATGACTTTTGGAAAGTCCCTAAGGATGGGGGCTGGTTGCCAGAGGAGGTTTGGGATTTTCAGCCCCATCCCGTGACCTCCAGGGAAGGGAGAGGGGCTGGAGGTTGTTAATCACCAATGACCAGTGATTTGGTCAATCATGCCTACGTAATGAGGCCTCCAGAAACCCCTCACCAAAGGTTGTGGAGAGCTCCGGGTTGGTGCACCCGTGGAGGTGCCGGCAGGGAGGTGCGGAAGACAGCACGGAAGTTCTATGCCTTTCCCCCACACCTTGTCCTCTGCATCTCTCCCATCCGGCTGTTCCTGAGTTGTATCCTTTTATAATACACTGGTAATCCAGTAATTAAACAGTTTTCCTGAGTTCTGTGAGCCATTCTGGCAAATTATTAAACCCGAAGAGGGGTCGTGGGAACCCCCAATTTGTAGCCAGTTGGGCAGAAGTTGCAGGTAACCCATGGACCCACCCTTGCCATTGGCATTGGAAGTGAGGGGCAGTCTTGTGGGACTGAGTCCTTAACCTGTGGGATCTGATGCTAACCCCAGGCAGTTAGTGTCAGAATCGGATTTAATCATAGGACACCCAGTGGTGTCAGGACAGCTGGAGAATTGGTTGGTGTGGGAAAAACCCCACACATTTGGTGACCACAAGTGAAGTATTGAGAGCAAAGAGAAAAGAGTTTTCCTTTCACAATCAGAAATATTTATAGGTCTGTATATATACATGTAAGGGTATGCATATGTATATTTCCATGTTCTTGTAACAGGGAAGAACAAATCTGACCCCATATTAGATCTGTTTCTTTTACTTTAACCTTTGTATTCTATAGCTTTTGCTTCCTTAGAATGTTGCCTATAGCCTGAAATATACAGGAGAGCCTATTCTCAGGGCTCTGACCTTTAAGAGTCCATTCACATAGAGATAAAAAGGTGCAGAACAGAGAATAGCATTTGTCTTGTTGGAGGTTTACAGGAACATTGTGACCTGACCTACGTGGACAGCTGCAAGTAAAAATGGATCCCGACACCCAGAAGTTTGCAGCAACCGACCACGCCCCTCCCTCACCTGGCCTTTAAAAATGCTTTGCTGAAACCCTTTGAGGAGTTCGGGATTTTTGGGGCAAGAGCCACCTGTCTCCTTGCAGGTCTCTGCAATAAACCCTTCTCTGCTCCAAACTCCGACTGCTCAGTTTGGCCTCACTGTGCAACAGGCAAACGAACCTGTATTCGGTAACATTCTGTCAGCTGAGAGGACCGAGAGGCAAAGTCTCTGAGAAGGAACTGACACATCTCATACCCCGATTCTAGTTTCTAATACTATTCTCCAATCACCAGAACCAGGGCTCCTTAGAGAAACTGCTGATTCTAGGACTGGGGCAAGAAACATGTAAGATGAGCCCGGGGCATTCTGTAGTGACAGAAATAAGAAAGTCACACACACACAAATAACCTCACACGGATGTGGGTGTGACAAAGGGACACAGGAGCCAACTGGAACAATTTTAGCAACATGATAAAATAGTATTGATCCATAACCCAAAGTGTAAAATAAATGTCCATGAGTTCATACCCATATAAATGAACAACTGAACAAATAAATAGCTGGAAGAGAAGAGACAAATCTCCCATGCAGAAGAATTCCAAATAATTCATGTAGATAATTCATGAATAGAGCTGCTCCCGCCCTAAGTGAGGGCTGTGTGCAGTAATGTCCTTCCAAAGAGGACAGGACAAAAATGGAGAAGGAAAAGGGTAACTTCACGGTGCAGAAACCTGCCGATCACTCCCCCGGCCGGGGGTCAAGGTCAATATCAACAGTCATAAGTCAGGCTGACAGTGTGTGTCCTTGATAGGATGGGACGAGAATGGCATTTTCCCTCTGTTTCTTTCTCTCCAAAACCCATAACCCCAGTCTAATCATGAGAAAGACATCAGACACCTCCCAGGAGAGGTCACCCTACCTGACCAGAATGCCCCAAAACTGTTAAGGTCATTAGAAACCGGGCAAGACTGAGGTCACAGTCAAGGTCGCCTAAGGAGACGCAATGACTAACATAATGTGGAGTCCCGACTGGAAGAAGAACGACATTAGGGAAAAACCCGGCAAATCTGAATAAGCTATGGACTCTAATGAATTATGTGTCAATACTGGCTCATTAATGATAAAAAATGCACAGTGCTAATGTAAGATGTTACCAACAGGGGAACTACAGGAATTCTTTATACTGTCTGTGCAACTTTTCGGCAAATCTAAAACTGTTCTGAAAGATGAAGTTTATCTTAATAATCCAAACAGCAGTCATGAAGCATAAATATCTCAGACAGTCACACCCTGCCTTGTTGCCAGTTGCTTTTATGAACAAACAGATGCCGGTCATTCCAGGACCCCAGGGCTGGCCCAGGGGCTGTGCCCTCACGACACACAGGGTGCAAAGGTGAGCTGCCTGCCCTGGATTCAGTCCCCGAGTGAAATTAACTTACAGGTGGTATGAGTTTCAGGCTGTGGGGATGGGGGCTTAACACTTGCTTGCTGACGTGGGGAGGAAGAATCCTAGAGCACGATTCTCAGAAGGGCCGGGAGGGTTTCCCACGGGCCGCAGGCAGCAGGATGATCACTGGTCGCCAGCACCCCAGGTGGTGGGAAAGCACGCGGACACCCACGAGGGACCCGAGAGGACGGCCAGGTGCGCTGGCATCACCCCTCATTGCCTTGTTGTGACGGCCACAGTGCAATACAAATGGGGCTGGGAATTGGAGTCGGAAAAGCTGTCTGGGTTCTTCTGGAAGCACCGGTGAGTCACTGGTGCAGGTGCTACAGCGTGGAGCTCCCGCTCCACTCCCTGCACGCTTCTGGGGGCCGGCTTTCCAGTGTGGTTTACAAGAGAGGGTCTCACCTCCCTGCACCAGAGGCTCCCTTGGGAGGTCTCAACATGTCCCAACAACTGGGCACACCTGGCATCAATGCCCACACTCACCAGTGATGGGACGGCCACTCACCTTGAGGACTCCATTCGCCCACACTAACTCCACTCAGCCAGAGAAAAGAACACCAAAGTTTAGAGACCCCCAGAGCTGATAGTCCGGGCTTCTTAGGAGAATGGAAGGGGTCTGATAGACCAAGAGTCCAGTTTTCCCAGGCACCACACCTGTGGCATTCACTTACCTGTGTAACTGGGATGTCAGCATCACCCCCAAACCATAATCAAATGGTCTCTATGAAATTCTCCAACACCGTGATACCTGTCTTCTTCTACAGTAATTAGGTGAATATACAAAGCTAAAGGCACGTTGGAAAAATCAACTATAAAAATAAATACATATCGTTCATATCTGAACACTAAAGCATAAATAATAAATGTTATTTTAGACATACAATGAGATAAAGTGCACTGCTGATTCGGGCAAAACTGCTGACAATTAAAACAAAATGTAGAGCTTCCCTGGTGGCACAGTGGTTGAGAATCTGCCTGCCAATACAGGGGACATGGGTCTGATCCCTGGTCCGGGAAGATTCCCATGCGCTGCGGAGCAACTAAGCCCGTGCACCACAACTACTGAGCCTGCACTCTAGAGCCCGTGAGCCACAACTACTGAGCCCACGTGCCACAACTACTGAAGCCCACACGCCTAGAGCCCGTGCTTTGCAACAAGAGAAGCCATCGCAATGAGTAGCCCTCCTTCATCGCAACTAGAGAAAGCCCGTGTGCAGCAATGAAGACCCAACGCAGCCAAAAATTAAAGAAAAAAAAAAAAAGTACCTTAGTAAAATTTACACCAATACCAGCTAATGTAAGAGATCAGAGAAAATCATTGGATTTCTCATCCCGTCTTCAAAGAAATAACTGAAAACAAACAAGAAATTTCAAAAGGGAAGATGGAACAAAATGATGAAATTATGATTCCAATGTAATTCTATAGCCATAATCTTGCATGTAAATAATGAATTTGAAATGTAAAATCTGTGGTTACCTCTAGGTCACTGACACTAGGTGATTTATACTGGCTAGTTACAGGTAGCTTCTAATGGATGTCAACATTGACTATTTTTAAATAGGAAAAACAAAAAAAAGAATAAATGCTCATTTGGCTGAGGAGCTTTGAGATGGTTTTTCCTGAAGGGAGGATGAGGAATTGTGTGGTTTCTCAAGCCCTTTTGGCCTGTGATGCTGTGATAAGCAGACAGCCGCCGTGAGAAGCAAGGCTGCTAGCGGCCAGACCACACACAACAATGCTGCTCTTTCTGCCATCTTTAGGAAACCAAGCTGCCACATTTTCTAAAAACGTAATACTTGGATTTTGAGTCTTTTCAAAATGCATTCTACTTAGTGTACAGGGTGCGAGGTAGGGTTCACTGCTAGAAGATGGGGAGAAGGTCCAAAAATGTGCCTCTCAGGAAACTGACCCTAAGAAGCAGTAAGAGCCTGATGAGACCAGGGGCAGGGGTGGGGGGGGGTGGTGACAAGATGTAATGTCGGTCACTGGAGGCCCCAGAAACCAGAAGAGGCCAGGATAGTGGTCACAATCTGTCTTCAGAACAGAACTAGAATGGATATCAGGAAAGCCACCAGAAGCAGGAAAAAGAAGTCTAACCTCTGAGCTGAGAGTAGTGGGTCCATGCTGGGGCCCGTGAGGACCCTTAGAAGAGGTTCCTGCAAATTGAGTCCTGGGCCTGGGAGGCAGCCCGGCTGGCAGTGCAGAGGCGTCCAGCCCCTGGCCTGAGACAAGGCACGTGGGGGTGGCCTTCCTCCTTCGGGGATACCTCACTCCCTCTGCTGACTCCCCTGTGGACGGCCAGGGCCCCTGGCCTCTGGGGTGGGGGGCAGTGGGCAGCCTACAGGCACCAGTATCCATTTCCCTCTAGCAGTGATGACCCTCTTTCCTGATTTGTATGACTTTTTAGTAATAACATTTTCCCCGCAGCTTTGCCCATTTTCTCTTATTCCCCAAGAAAAAAACAAGAAAAATATTGGTTTTCAGAGGTTATCTTATGCTACGGGTTGAATTATATCACCCTAAAATTCCCAGGTGGACGTCCTAACCCCCAGTACCTCTGACCTTGTTTGGAAATAGGGTCTTTGCAGATGTTGTTAATTAAGCTGAGGTCGCACTGGAGGAGGGTGGGGCCTAAGCCAATACGATTGGTGTCCTTACGAAAAGGGGACATTTGGACACAGACAGACCTGCACACAGAGAGACTGCCATGAGAAGATGGAGGCAGGGATGGGGCGGGGGGGATGCGTCTAAAGGCCAAGAACGCCAAAGATGCCAGCAAACCCCCAGAAGCTGGGAAGGGGCCTGGACCAGATTCCCCCTCAGGACCCTCAGAAAGAATCAAGCCTCCTGATACCTTGATATTGGACTTCTAGCTTCCAGAACCCTGAGGTTCTAAATTTCTGCTACTTAAGCCCCCCAGTTTGTGGCTTTGTTATGGGAGCCCCACCCAGCAAGCTAACACAGCCTGTAATGTTACCTTTAGGTTTACACAGATGTTCCAACAACTTCCGTGGGACATGATAACCCAGAAAAGAAGTGAGAACGCCCTGGGGGCTCCGTCACTGTCACACTTCAAGGCACCTGTGCAGTACTCACGGGGCCCCCAGGCCGCCTACTGGAGCTACATGACCGTTACTGACGAGCCCAGAGCTGAACACGGTCCACTGCAGACAATGCTTCTCTCAAGATGGTAAGACTTTTATAGCAGCTTCCCTTCTCATAGCAATCACTTCTGAAAGGCATGATTTTGTACTTATAGGATGCTAAGGGCTGGTTATACAGTCTGTGCTATTATGTTCAGCATTTGAACAAAATATTAAATATTAAAATAGAGCTTTAAGTTGAATTTCGATTGAGTTTATTAAGATACTTTCATGTTGACATTCTGTACTAAATTAGAGATGGCTTCTTCTCCCACTGAGAAGTGGAGACTCATTCCCATCCTCCTGCATAGGGGCCGGCCTTTGTGATTTGCTTGATCAAAATGGGACCTAATTAAACTTAAAAGCTTTTGCACAGCGAAGGAAACCATAAACAAAACAAAAAGACAACCCACAGAATGGGAGAAAATATTTGCAAATGAAGCAACCGACAACAGATTAATCTCCAAAATATACAAACAGCTCATGCAGCTCAATATCAAAAAAACAAATAACCCAATCAAAAAATGGGCAGAAGATCTAAATAGACGTTTCTCCAAAGAAGACATACAGATGGCCAAAAATCACATGAAAAGATATTCAACATTGCTAATTATTAGAGAAATGCAAATCAAAACTACAATAAGGTATCACCTCACACCAGTCAGAATGGCCAACATGAAAAAGTCTACAAACAGTAAATGCTGGAGAGGGTGTGGAGAAAAGGGAACCCTCCTACACTGTTGGTGGGAATGTAAATTGTTACAGCCACTACAGAGAACAGTATGGAGGTTCCCTAAAAAACTAAAAATAGCGGTGCCATATGATCCTACAATTCCACTCCTGGGCATATATGCAGAGAAAACCATAATTTGAAAAGACACATGCACCCCAGTGTTCACAGCAGCACTATTTACAACAGCCAAGACATGGAAGCAACCTAAATGTCCACCGACAGATTGATAAAGAAGATGTGGTGTATATATACAGTGGAATATTACTCAGCCATAAAAAAGAATTAAATAATACCATTTGCAGCAACATGGTTGGACCTACAGATGATCATACTAAGTGAAGTAAGTCAGACAAAGACAAATATCATATGGTATCACTTATATGTGGAATTTAAAAAGATGATACAAATGAACTTATTTACAAAACAGAAACAGACTCACAGACAGAAAACAAACCTATGGTTACCAAAGGGGAAAGGTGGGGGCAGAGGGATAAATTAGGAGGTTGGGATTAACATGTACAAACTACTGTGTATAAAATAGATAATCAACAAGGACCTACTGTATAGCACAAGGAACTTTACTCAATATTCTGTAATAACCTATATGGGAGAAGAATCCGAAAAAGAATGGATACATGCATATGTATAATCGAATCACTTTGCTGTACTCCTGAAACAAACACAATATTGTAAATCAACTATACCCCAATATAAAATAAAAATTAAATTTAAAAAAAAGAGACTGTGACACAGTGACACTCTGGGACACAGCTGGCAGCTTCTTTCTGAGTCTCCCAGATGCCCGCTCTGGGGGAAGCCAGCCTCTGTAAAAAGAGCCATTGCCATGAGCTCGCCATGCTCTGAGGAGGCCCAAGCAGCCACGCGGAAAGGCCGTGGGAAGAGAGAAAAGGGTCAGCCTCTAGCTGTGCCCCCAACCCCAGCCTGGACACTGCACACGTGTCAGCGCAGGAAACTTTTGGATATTCCAGCCCCAGCAGACAGGACATGAAAAGGAACCAAGGAACCCAGCCGATAGCCAGAACCCAGCCCCCAAACACAGGGCCCCGTCCAGACATCCCAGAGCACCCAGCCGCCTGGTATGGCTCCAGTTCCGGTGAGACATCTCCGCTGTGCCCTGCCTAAATCCTTCACTTCCAAAATCATGAATAGCATAAATGGGTGGTTGCTTAATGCCACTCCATTTCAAGGTGGCTTACAGGGCAGCAGCAGATACCCGGAACACCCTTTCTGTGAAGTAGGTTTTCTTTCCAGACGCTCATGGATTTAGGTGGGTTTATCTGGAGGCTCAAGTGTAACTGAAATTCCATTAAAAACGCTTTTTAACAAACAAGTGGGACGAATCCATCTCCCCACAACACAGGACTGCACTGTCTCTGTCAGAGCACATGTTAGATGGTGACGTGGCCCAGGAAAATATGCATCTCATGTTCACACTCTCTAACAGCCACCCAACTGAAACAGAGACTAAGACAGGGGAGAAGCAGCAAAGTGCACCCCACCTCCAATGCAGTGCTCAGAAATTTCAATAAAAACAAAGTCAGCTCTGATTTCAAGAAGGCATCGGACATGCCAATGAGAATGTGGCCGAAGATCATGGAAACATGGGTTCTTGTGGCTCAGCAGGGCCCCAGGTCACCCACCCCGGCCAGAGGTCCCCTCACAGCCCCACCTGACCTGAGAGGTGTCCCCATCGTGTCTCTTGGAGAAACTGCCCACCCCAGCTGCCCGCCTGCCAGGCTTCAGAGGCCAAACATCTTCCTCTCCTACAAATCTTCCTTGCTAGACTGGAAACCCTTTCCCACTGTCACACTTGTGCAAACTGTGACTTCACAAGCAATGATATTTGGATGTGTGGCCTGTGCTTTGTAGATAACCTGCACTGAACAGTTTTCAAATGAACAAGGAAACCACCACTAACATGCTTTAAAATTAAAAAGCAAACGATTAAGCACTAAGAGCAACCTGAGTCTGCGTGCCCTTGGAGGGGACCTTGCTCCCGAGCACGGGCCTCGTGTTGAGCCTGTGTCATTCCCGTTTCCACAAAGATATCCCACAGCTGGTTCCCGGCAGGACGTTATTCAGAGTTAGGTCTGCAGATGCCAAAGCCAGTGAGAAAAATGTCTGGATGGTGCCAACCCAGTGCCAGCCCAGCCCCATCCCCAGCAGCACCCACATCCCCCCACAGACGATAAACTGAGGCACAGACAGAGCGGTGAGCTCCCTGAGACTCCTGGTGATCAGTGGGAGAGGGGGGATTCTGACCAGGCAGCCTGCAGACTGCTCACACACGGGACGCTGTGACGCCTAATAGTTGTGTTGACTTTGAGCAAACCATTCAGCCTCTTGGAAGGTCATTCTCCTGCGTGGACTCCCTGAGCGGTCAGGCACACACGTGGGAAGCATCTCCCGGTGCTTGTGCAGAGGGGGTGCCGGAGGATTGGGCATGCCGATACTGCCCCGTCTACTGCTCTTACTGTCCCCAGCGCTGCCTGGACCCCGCAGGGACGGGGCCAGCACTGCTGGGTGCAGGCAATGTGGCACCAAAGCCACTGGCCCAGGGCTGTTTAGAGAGATTGGAGAGCGATGCTGCAGCCCCTCTGGAGATAAGGAGTGCGGGGACGGGTGGTCTGATATGGGATGGGGCTTAGAACGGGAGACAGACCAGGAAACCTGGCTGGCAGAGACTGAGCAGGTGGAGGGCGCTGGCCCCCAGCTCGGGGCGAAGAGCACAAACACGGGTCCAGAGGTGGGGGCGGTGAGCAGCTTCTGCAAGAAACTGGTCCCCATCTCATCGGCCATCCCCGAGGCCTGGCGACTCAGCCTGCTCCCCCAACCACTCAACTCACGCCCTTTAGTTTATGTTTTTAAAATTTATTTTATTGAAGTGTAGTTGATTTGTGTGAATTTCTGCTCTACAGCAAAGTGATTCAGTTATATATATATGATATATACAAGATATATATAATATATATGTATAAAACATATACATAACACTCTTTGTCATATTCTTGTCCATTATGGTTTATCACAGGATGTTGAATACAGTTGCCTATGCTATACAGCAGGACCTTGTTGTTCATCCATCCTATATATAATAGTTTGCATCTGCTAATCCCAAACTCCCAATCCTTCCCTCTCCCCTCCCCCTCCCCCTTGGCAACCACAAGTCTGTTCTCTATGTCTGTGGGTCTGTTTCTGTTTCGTAGATAAGTTCATCTGAAGTCATGCCCTTTAAATACCTGCTCACCACATGTGCTGAGCACAAGAGTACATGCCTTTTCTTTCCATACAAAATGTTATGCTGGCTTCTTTAATTGCAATATAAGGGTTTTCTTTTCTAAATACCATTTTCCAAACAAAACAATTGTGAGAGGCAGAGTCAGTGTTTAAAACTGAGTTGGTAGAATGATTGATTGATTCTGAACACACAAATTTTCAGGTGACCAGCTGGGCCCCGCAGCCTGGGCCGCCCTGTCTTCCACATCTGGGACCAAAGGAGCACCTGGCCCACAGAGGTCTTTATGTCAGTGTTTTCAAGGCCCTTGAAGGTGCTGCCAACCTCAGCAGAAATGGGCCTATTCCTAATTCACCGGCTCCATCATGAATCCATCCCTGCGTAAGCCTCAGTAACTGGGGCTGCATCTCTGATTTATTACAATGATGCTCAGGTGCCTGGCACTAGAGGAGACTCCCGGCGGCCGCCCAGAGGGCCCACCCCTCAACCCAGCTCCCATGTAGACAGGAAGGGGCTGGTGCGTATCAAGATCCGGGACACCTGGCCTTCCGAGAGGTTATTGGCACAGGGCAAAGGAGAAAAGTAAAGGGAAAACCAGGAGGAAACATAAAAATAGGTTCTGATGTCCCAGGGGGTGGAGTGGAACAAGTAAGTAGGACTTCACGGGACAGACCGAATGTGTTGGGAGAGCCCCTCCGAGGACAGGGGCTGCCCCAGGACGGGCCTGTGGCTGTGACCTGGGGGCGATCTCGGAGGTGAAGGCATAAAGGGAATCACGCCCTGTAACACGCGCAGTCCTTCCTCTGCCATATGTCCTGATAATATTTCAATCATTAGATCTGAACTAAATTCAGATTTAATTTACCAAATAATGTTATAATGAGAACGGCAGCGGCGCCCAGCAGCACTCCAATTTATGCATAACCTCAAGTTAAATAACATCTTTTGACTTGCAGAGAAATATGTCTAATTAGGAAGATTTTCAGATATAAAGAACTGTCACTGTCAAGCGTGTACTGTCATCATGATAAAGTCACACATTCACACAGGGAAACATTAGCCTGTAATAAACGGGCCGTGTACAATGAGGTCCTGGATCCCCCAAAAATGGAACGTGGCAGCGAAGGTGCTGGCACAGGGACCAGCTCAGTCCTTCCCTGATGTCATTGGCCATTGCCATCCCTTTGCCTTTAGATGTAGCCACAAGATGAATATTTTTGCTGTAAATTATTTTTTATTGCATTTTATCGTGTACTGGTTTTCTAGCTGGGTATAGTCTGAATGAGAATTTATATTAGGATAAGATATTTAAGATTCTCTTTAAGCACTGGTGTTTAACAGTCTCTCTTAAGGGTGGCTTCAAGGTTACTACAAGAGAAAATTATTAAGAAGTAAGTTTGGGGCTTCCCTGGTGGCGCAGTGGTTGAGAATCTGCCTGCCAATGCAGAGGACACGGGTTCGAGCCCTGGTCTGGGAAGATCCCACATGTCGCGGAGCAACTAGGCCCGTGAGCCACAACTACTGAGCCTGCGCGTCTGGAGCCTGTGCTCCGCAACAAGAGAGGCCGCGATAGTGAGAGGCCCGCGCACCGCGATGAAGACTGGCCTCCGCTTGCCGCAACTAGAGAAAGCCCTCGCACAGAAACGAAGACCCAACACAGCCAAAAATAAATAAATAAATTAATTAATTAAAAAATTAAAAAAAAAAAGCAAGGAACATGACTTTAAAAAAACAAATAAAAGAAGAAGTAAGTCTGTCAATCAGATACAATCATGATGACCAGAGGAAGACAGTACAATAGCCATAATTCTGCAACCCTGCCCAAAATGAGGGTAAAATCACCCTATCTGAAAACCAATACACATACCAGGTTTTGTGGTAGCATGAAGAAATGCCTCATGAATTCAGCCTGGAGGGTCAGGGAAGAGGTCTCAGTGGGTTCTGTGGGATGAATAGGAGTTCAAATACATGCACTGCAGGTGTGGGCCTCTTGTCCAGCTGAGCCGGGCATGACAAGGCTGCCTGGTACCACGTGGCTAGAACGTGAGTGCTGGGGGTGCACCTGCCAGGGAGAGCAGAACGAGTCTGGGGGTGCTCAGCAAAGGCTTTGCAGAAGTGGCCTGGCCAGAGCTGGAGAACGAGCTGCTGTCACTTCCGCAACGTACCACAGAGGCTGACACATGCCGGGTGCTACCCAGACACCGTGTCTGCCCTCTTAGGAGTCCAAGGCAGTGGGCAGAGAGGCGAGGAAGCAAAGACACTGCCCCCTGTGACAGGCGCTATGGAGGAAACAAACAGGGGACTTGATGGGGAGTCGTGGGGGCCTTATATGGAGGAGGAGGTGGTACCTGGGCCTGCAGCCTGCATGAAAGGAGCCAGGAAGAACATTCCAAGCATAAAGGGAGACCTTTGAAAGTTCCAGAAATTGTCAGGAGGCCCAAGGGGCTGTTGCACAGGGCATCACTGGATGAAGTCAGCAGCTTGGGCAAAGCACTGCAGGCCAAGGAGAGAAGTGGGACTTTCTTCCACAATATGATAAGAAACCAGTGAAAGGTTTCAGAAGACATAATGATAGGAGCCCATTTTCATCCATAAAGAAGCACACTGGTCAGGCGCCCAAGCTCATAGGAAGGTTTAGCAAGTAGAAGAGGCCTCCTCTTCCTCTAGATCACGCAGTGGACTCCGGCCTTCACCCCTCGGCCAGGGCCCTCCTGCAGGACAGGAGGTTCCTGATTATGGCTGCTGTGTAGATTAGGATGGCGGCTGGAACAAAAGAGGCAGAGAAGAGAGGATGCTGATAACTTGTAAAGGAAGACCTGGCACGACTGGATGTGCATGTGTAGGGGGGTGAGGGAAAGAGATTGTTATGTGCTCCCTGCACCTTAGTTACATCATCTTTAAGGCCCTAACAATGCAAGCTTTCAGTTCTATGGAAGCGCTTCACACAGCAAGTTTTCCATCGTGCTTGTGCCACATTTACCAACCCAGTCCTCTGCGGATGGACTCTGGGTTGTTTTTGGTCTTTTGCATCACATATAATGTTGCAATGAGGCATCATTTCAGCCCGCCTGCAGGATCAGCCCCAGAACTGGGATTCCTGGGACAAAGAGTGGATTAACCTACAGTTGGTTTAATACTGCCAAACCATCCTCCTGGGAGCTGTGCCATTTCACACTCCTATCAGCAAAGTCTGAAATGGCCTGTTTCCCCACAGCCTCATCAAAAGATATGTTGTCCGACTTGTGGATTTTTGCCCAGTCCGATAGGTGAAACATGGTATCTCAGTGTTGTTTTAATCACATTTCTGTTATCACCGGTGAGGTTCACAATGTTTTCATGCAGTTAAGGCCATTTGATTCTCTTTCTCTGTGAATTCTGTCCACGTCCATTTTTCTTTTGGATACATCTGGTTCTTTTCTTATCAATGTCTATGAAGTAGAACTGTTTGTGGTCTGAGTTAGAAATATTTTCCAAGTTTGATGTTTTGCTTTTCAGTGGGCTTGCTTTTTAAAATGATTTACTTAGCTGCACAAGAGTTTTTTACTTTTATGTTGTCACATTAAAAAAAAAAAAGATTTTTTATAGCTGCACAGAACACCATTTGAGTTCGTGAAAAGGAATTTGGCCCAGATTTAGAAAGATCTCTAAATGTATTGTTAAGTGGGAAAGGCAAAGGGACAAATAAGCATACTCCTTTTTGTGTAAGAAAGAGGAGAAAATGAGAATCTATGACCTATTTGCTTTTATTTTCATAAAGAAGCTGTGATGGTTCATTTTATGTGTCAACTTGGCTAGGCGATAGCGCCCAGTTGTTTGGCCAAACACCAGTCTGGGTGTTGCTGTGAAGGTATTATTTAGATGTGATTAACAGTAAAATCAGTGGACTCTGAGTAGAGCAGATGACCCTCCAAAGGTGGGTGGGCCTCACCCAATCAGGTGAAGTCCTTAAGCGGAAAGACCCAGGTTCCCCAAAGTAGAAGCCATCTTCCCGAGACTGTAACATAGAAACCGTGACTGAGTTTCTAGCCTGCTGTTCTGCAGAATTTGGTCTCAAGACTCATCATCAACTCTTTCTACGGATTTTGGACTTGCCAGGCCCCAGAATCGCATAAGCCAATTTCTCAAAATAAATCTCTCTGAGTATACCTATATATACCTACAGATAGACAGACAGATACAGATGTACACATACATACTTATGCATATACACATCCATTAGTATATGTATATACACACACGATTGGTTCTATTTCTCCGGACCCGACTCACACGGGAACACTAGGAGGGTTCCACAAGAAATGAATAAAGCAACTGCATGTAGGAGGGGCAGGGAAGGGCCAGCTAGGACAAGGTGCAAGTGGGAATTCTCAGTTTAGACCTTGTTCTCCTCAGAAATTCTAAACCATGTAAATATGTTACCTACTCAAAATAGAAAATAAAATTTAGGGCAAAGCCCACTTTTAGATATAAACTAAATTCAATGCTACATAAATTGAGGAATAAAGGTTATTTGTTTTATATAAATGTAAGATACAAAAAAGGAATTATCCAGGTTTATTCAAAAGATGAATTCCTGAAGAAGACAACTTTTTAAAGCACTGAGACAGAATTCTTTCAAACGTGACACTATATACCGTATTTCAAAAACATACAATATCCTAAGACTCAGAGAGAGGAAGCCGAGGTTGGAGAAGAGTGGCACCCAGGATGGGGTGGAAGGGTTGCCAGGGCCTAGAGCACCCACGTTGAGGGGGGGAGGGGGGGCACATGCCTCCTTTTCTGCACCAGGGTCCCCCCTACCGCGGAGGCACACTGGCCTCCTCAAGCGCAGGACAGTCCAGGCCCCAGGAACACTCAGTGGGGTCATCTCTGGACCACCGAGGGCCACGAAGCCCCCTCACCCAGAGTGACACCCTTGTGACACCCCCTGGGGTTTCTGCCTCCTGTCCTGCTCACCCTCCCAGCCCCACACATCTGCTTCCTTGTCTTGGACTCTGCTTTTGAGGTAACCTGAAAATAACTCCAGCATGGAGAGTTCTCTTGTTACTGAACGCAAGTACATGTGCCTGATGTGCTGGGGCCAAACAAACCAAAACATCGGAGTTTGGAGCAGAGAAAGGTTTATTACAGGACCAAGCAAGGAGATGGGTGGCTCATGCTCCCCCAAAAAACCAAATTCCCTAAAGGGTTTCAGCAAAGCATATTTAAAGACCAGGTGAGGGGGGGGCCATGGTTGGGAGTTACAAACTAATTGGTGTCGGAATCCTTTGTCCTTGCAGCTGTCCACACAGGTTAGGTCACAGTGTTCCTGTAAACCTCCAACAAGACAAATGTTATTCTTTGTTTTGCAACTTTTTATCCCTATATGAATGGACTGTTAAAGGTCAGAGCCTTGAGAATGCTATTATGTATATTTCAGGGTACAGGCAACATTCTTGTACAAAAAGTGCAAAGTCAGCATGACTAAGCACAGGAAAAGGAACAGATCTAATATGGAGTCAGGTTTGTTCTTCCCTATTACACTCTGGAATGAAGCAGATACTAAGGAATTGAGGTCCCTACTCACTCATACCGCAGGCATACAAGCTGGCTGTGTCCACCTCCTGCCAGTGAGGCCACATCCTTCAGTTGAGGCCACTGCCCAAGAAACATCCCCCAGTGAGGCAGAATAGCAATAATAATAGTAGCAGACCTTTATTACTTGCCAGACATTGATCTAAGCACCTTACCATTAACAATTTTAATTCTCACCACAGCCCTGTGAATTATTATTGTTCTTGTTTTCCAAAGAGAAAAGCTGAGGCACAGAGGAAGCAACTACATTTCGAAGGTTTGCCAGCAAGCAGCAGAGGCAAGGTTCACATGTGAGCCGGCAAGCCCCAGAGTTTGTGTTGCTAAGGCAGACGCTGTCCCACACAAGGAATGCCAAGATGAGGGCTTCAGAGGACCTGCGCACCAGAAATCAAGGAGGAGAACAGGAGCCAGCAAAGGCAGGGGAAAAGCCGGCCGCCAAGAATGGAACAGGCAGAAGCCTGTGACAGAAGCTGAGGAAAGAGGCCGGCAAGACACAGAGGATGGTCACCAGCTCCTAATGAAACACTCCAAGCGGGGTAGTCTGGGAAACATCTCTGCCACCGCCCCGCTCCCAGCCCCCCCAGGGCCTGGACTGAAATCCAGTCTGGGCTCTGCTCCCTAAGCCAGGGACCTGTTGTTTCTTCCCAGGGCTCCTTGGAGAGACGACAGATGTAGGGACAGAGTCAGTGGGTGGGGCCTTTGGTTCCCATTTTCTCCATAACTTAATCCTGCAGAATGGTTCCATGAAAGGCATCTTCATTTAGCTTCACACAGACTTTTCTGTGACTTCCAAATTCATTATTTCACTTTCCTCTCATCCTCTGTGAAACCAAGAAGACTGATGGTGATATTACTTCGTTTTTTCTTAAGAGATGATGCAAACTTCAGAAAATGCTCCAAGTTAGAAGTCATTCATTTCAGAGATTCTCAGCCATACACAAAAGCTAAAGCCAAACTCCAAAAGGGACAAGTCGCACCTTCAGTGAAAGCTCCGGTCAAATCTTGTCTTTCCCAGCTTATCTGGGCATAAACTGGAATTTTAAGCCACAGGCCAAGAATTAAAACTAGAGCTTCTGATTTACTTCTAATTTGATCTGTACCTAGTTATTTATGAAAATAAATTCACAGAAAAGTATGAATTCACTTCAGAATGGCCTCACATACACCACCATCTCAAATGCCCTTGAAATGCCCCCAGTTAAATACAATCTGAAACTGATCTTCCTTGTTCTTGGACTTTTAAAACAAGGAATAATTTCTCATCTTATACATGGTTTCTTAATTTTTCAGTTTAGGTCACTTTTCTCCTTTTTCCTATATGAGGGCATTATTTCATTTTACACACACACACACACACACACACACACACACACACACACACACACAGAAACACAAAGAGAATTAGGACTTCTTAAAGTGAAGCAAAAACAAGACGTCCTGCTACAATAAAGTAATTTTTACTTAACAAATCATGGACAAAGGAGAGTGCTAGGAAGTGGACAAATGGTGTCGTCATTGAAAAAGATAAGAGTGAACCGGAACTAGGCATCCCTGTGATTGGTCAGCACCTAGAGGGGCTCGGTAGGGGTCACCGCTGGCTGGTGAAGATCAGCGTGGGCTGAGTGACGCACAGTCCTCTCACCCACAGGACCGAGGCAGTGTAGACGCAGTATACCTGGTGGCAAAGGCCCGCTGGCAAATTTCTCTCTTGCACTACAGCCTTGACAGGAGAATTCTCCCTGGAGACCAAGCTTCCTGGTCACCATCACTGATGTCCGGCGGGAGGCATGGAGAGTCAGGCTGAATAAACTGACAGGGGACACAGTCTGAGACTGTAACAAGGAAGAACAAATCTGATTCCATACCGGATTTGTTCTACTGTCTGTGCTTAGTCATGCAGGCTCTGCACCTTCCTAAAAGAATGTTGCCGGTAGCCTGAAATATACAGGAGAGCCTATTCTCAGGGCTCTGACCTTTAAGAGTCCATTCACATAGGGATAAAAAGTTGCAGAACAGAGAATAATATTTGTCTTGTTGGAGGTTTACAGGAACATCATGACATGACCTATGTGGACAGCTGCAAGAACAAAGGATTCTGACACTAAGAAGTTCTCAACACAACCTCGCCCCTCCCTCACCGAGCCTTTAAAAAGTGCTTTGCTGAAACCCTGTGAGAGTTCGGGCTTTTTGGGACACAAGCCACAAATCCTCTTACTTGGCCCTGCAATAAATCTTTCTCTGCTCCAAATTCTGACATTTCCGTACTGTTTGGCGTCACTGTGCGTTGGGCACGTGAACTTGCATTCAGTAAGAAGACAAATGGAAAATATTGTTATATTACTGAATCAGGGTCCAAGAGGTTGGGGGGTTTAACTGAGAGAGAGGAAATTTATAGGGGATAAATGTACAATCTTGCACTTGAGTTCCCAAAAGAATCAGCTTTAAATTCCTAAATACATTTATTTGGTCCAAAGTATTTTAGCATGTCTTCAAGGATGCAGCAATAAATAAAACCAGTAAGTGACCTTCATGGGGTGAGAGGCCAAGAGGCTAAATAAACCATGAAGGGTATTAAAAGGTGGTCCGGGGGGAAGTGAAACAGGGGAGGGGTCTGGGAGTTGGAGAAGCCATTTTAAGTGGGATTGGCCTCACGGAAATATTGACATTTGTGCAAAGAACTGAAGATGAGGGGGCAGCGCTGCAGCTACCTGGGGAAGAATCTTCCAGACTTAGGGAATGGTGAGGGGCTCAGCGGTGAGGGAGGAAAGTGCACAGACTTGGGGAGATCTGGCTTTATTCTAGGGGAATGGGGAATCTTTGGAGAGTTTCCAATATGGGAGTAACAAATTTGACATCAGCTTTGAAAAATCCTTGTGGTCTAAAGCAGCTCAGTGGAAATGGTGTTCCGCGGCTTCTGTAATAGACCTGTGACTTTGCAGAACCTTGATAAAAATCCAGCCCGACAGGGAGATGGCAAAGGCAGTGTGTGAGGGAGGGGCCTGCAGGGTGTGTGATCAGCTCATGCACAGTTCTCGGATTGACTGGCATCAAGGTGAAGCTTCCAGCAGCACCCATCTTCTGGTTTCAACCGGTCTAGGGTCCATGTGCTTGGGGTCAGCAGTGTTCATTGGGTGGGGGTCTGCTTCCTGTAACAACAGCTTAGGAATGTGTGTCAGGCTTTTGTCTGTATCTTTCAGGGAACTGGGAGTTCAGGGACTCTGCTGTGTGGCTGGTTTATAGACTAAATTGTTCCCAGTTTCCCGGCCCAAAAGCTACTCTTTGTTTCTCCATCCTCACGTGTCCTAATCAGTCACTCTGGAGCAGCCCTTTGAGACTCAGGGGAGGCCTGAGAGACTAAAGCAAAGACTTCTACTTCAAGGACAGGGTCTCAGGGCTTGTACTTGGCTTCAATTCCCCTTGTCTTTGATACTCCTCAGTCTTGAGGGGAGCAGGTTCAGGAGAAGAAAGAGAATAACCTTTTGCATAAGAGAGGTTAATCCTATAGTAGGCAGAGGAACTCAGTTTTAGGGGGATTCAGTTTCAAATTCATGTAAGAAGTGCTTTCAGCCACAGGGTGTCACATGAGTAAAATAGCATAGCTCAAGTCTGGCACCAGGTAGGTAGGTACCTAAGCAAAGAAAAAAGAATGAAATAATGCCATTTGCAGCAACATGGATGGACCTAGAGATTATCATACTAAGCGAAGTAAGTCAGAAAGAGAAAGACAAACACCATATGATATCACTTATATGTGGAATCTAAAATACAATACAAATCAACACATCTACGAAACAGAAAGAGACTCACAGACATAGAGAACAGACTTGTGGTTGCCAAGAGGGGGGCGGGGGAGGGAAGGATTGGGAGTTTGGGGTTAGCAGATGCAAACTATTATATAAAGAATGGATAAACAACAAGGTCCTACTGTAGAGAACAGGGAACTGTATTCAATATCCTGAGATAAACCATAATGAAAAAGAAACTGAATAAGAGTATATATATGTAAAACTGATTCACTTTGCTATACAGAAGAAATTAACACAACATTGTAAATCAACTATACTTCTATACATTTTTTAAAATGTAATTTTAACTAAAAAAAAAAGAAAAGTGAGGGGCAGGGAAGCATGGGGAAGGGAAGAAGGCTGGTGGATACTGAATATGGGAAAAGCTTCTGTATTGGTGGTTGGATTGTGTCCCCTCAAAAGGTATGTCCACGTCCTAAGCCCCCAGACCTATAAATGCCACCTCATTTGGAAATAGGATCTTTGTAGATATAACCAAGTTAAGGATCTTGAGATGAGAGCCTCCTGGATTCAGGTGGCACCTAAACCCACAGACTGGTTTCCCTATAAGAGAAAGGATCAGCAGACTGCACACACAGATGCAGAGATGACACGGAGGGCAAGGCCACATGGAGACAGAGGCAGAGACTGAAGGAATGTGTCTCCAAGCCAAGGGATGCCAAGGACTGCCCATCCCTGCACCAGAACTAGGGCAAGGAGGCGTCCATCCCCAGAGTCTCCAGAAAGACCCAACCCCGATCTTGGACTTCCGGCCTCTAGAACCATGAGAAAAGACATTTCTGCTGTTTTAGCCTCCACGTCTGTGGTCATTTGTGATAGCAGCCCTAGGAAACAAACACAGCTTTTGTGTGGAAAAAGCAGCCTCCTGAGTTATGGTTTCCTTCCCATAAATCCGATTTTAGGCCCTGCTTCCCGACCCAGTCATGCAGCTGGGAGGTCTCAGGCACCCCAGGCTCCCACTCACCACAGCTACCAGAGTCCCATCTACCTGAAAAGAGGAAAATTTTGTTTTGAAAAATTTTCCTTGAGGATTGCACACGAAAAGGTAGTCAGAATGAGAGAAAATAGATAAACTCCCTAAGGGCCCACACACCAGCTTCCCGAGGGAGGGAGAACCTTCTGTCCTAGAGACTGAGGCACTGGGTGAAGACAGATATAAGGAAGACAATCAAAGAGCTGGGGTGGTGAGACAGGTGCAGAGGTGAGATGCAGGGAGAGATTTTGTAACGGGAAGGAACAAATCTGACTCCACATTGGATGGTTTCTTTTACTTTAACCTCTGTATTGTATTGCTTTTGCTTCCAATTAAGAATGTTGCCTATAGCCTGAAATATACAGGAGAGCCCATTCTCAAGGCTCTGACCTTTAAGTGTTTAACAGTTTTCCATTCATATGGAGATAAAAAGTTGTAGAATAGAGAATAACATTTGTCTTGTTGGAGGTTTACAGGAACCTGGTAACCTGACCTACATGGGCAGCTGCAAGAACAAAGGATTCCACACCAAGAAGTCTGCAGCAACCAACACCCCCCACCCCCCACCTTGCCTTTAAAAGTGCTTTGCTGAACCCCTTTGGGGAGTGTGAGGCTTTTTAGAGCAGGAGCCACAAGTTTTCCTTGCATAGCCCTGCAATAAATCTTTCTCTGCTTTAAACTGATGTTTTGGTTCGTTTGGCCTCACAGTACATCAGGTAGATGAACTTGCATTTGGTAACAAGACTACCTAAAAATTCATGCTGCAAAAAAGTGACAGTCCCTCAGACATAAGCCATCCTGGTTCTTGTAATAAAATTGCAAACTTAAAGAGGCATCATGGGAAACATATCAATTTCGAACTGTTTTTAGGATTTTTCAAGGGGATAAAGAGACTTTCATGGAACTCTATGAGAACAATTAGTTGAGGAGGTCTACAAAGTTCCTCATGAAGTTTCAAACCAGGGTTATTTTTATATTGTCCTACACAGAAACCCATTTTGTTTGTAATTTATGACTTCTGATTAGAATTATACTTGTTTGTCTCTTTGATCCTTCCTAATAGACTATAAGCTGCTTGATGCTGGGATTTGACTTAGCTGATCTTTGAAGCCAAGCAATAAGTAACATGGACCTTCCAAGGGCTGGGATAGCAACATGTATCTGCTGAGAGGTAGTTGCCAATCAGTAGATTAAGGTAGGTTACGGGACAGGAATAGAAATAGAAGAATTTGCATTGGGGGTTAGAGTAATAGAACACCAGGTCTGAAACCCAGAAAATCAGAAAGAGGTGGTATTAACAAAGGGATCCCAGCATCAGGGAACAGAGTCAAGATCTGGGGGCTGGGGAGCAAGGATGGGCTGGGGATGGGGGATGACACTAAGTTCTAACTATTTCCTGTAATAGCTCAGGCCAGAGAGCAGCTGGAAAACACCAAAGTTCCTGGATTCATCTCCTTCTAATTCTTTAAAACACATCAAGCTGTTATCATTTCCAGGCTTCTGTGCCTCTGCCCCTCGGCATTCTGCGGCTGCCTCTGAGCACGCTTCACGCCTGGAATTATCTGTTGGTTGGTTTACTTGTCTTCTGTCTGGCCTCCCCAGCTGCCCATCCCAGTGTGATCTGACCCCTCTTGTTCATCCTTGCATTTTAACACCTGAGTCTTGCCCAGAGGCGCCTCCAGTGAAAATACCGGTTTGCCAAACAAATAAACGTGGTCCATTTCACAGGCAAACCCCTGCATGCTTACCCTGACTAATGTCTCACCCGACACAAAAACCCGCTTCTTAATCATATTGAATTAGGGACGGAAAATAATACAATTATATATAAATCTAAAGACAAGATGGGAAAAATGCCTCCTGTAAGTTAAATGGGGTAAATAAAAGTGTAATCGTCAGTTTTTTTTCTTTCTGTATAACTGTTAACTAACAATTCTGATCAACTACTCCAACATTAGCTAACAAGATCATTCAGAACCTTAGACAGCACCCCTCCTGAGCCAGGTGGGCTGGCGGGGGCTGCTCTCCTCCAGCAGTGTCTGCTTTCCCGGGGCCTTCCCAAAAGTTCATCAGGCTCCCATTGGCCAGCACAGCTCCCTCTGCCCTGCAAAACTGCTCCCACCAGGAAATGCCAGAAGCGTGTGCTCCTTCCCTCATGGTACACAAAAAACAAAATCCTACCATACATTCCCATATTAAAGTAAAATAATATTTGGTTTTATACCCACACAACTGCAAATACAAAACACGAGTCAGACTGTGAAATCCAGATTAACATACCTACTGAAATACACAGAACAGTTTAATCAGGAAAGTTACAAGCTCTATGGCATACAAATTGGCATCCATCATGAATACATGAATTTTTGGCCTTTTATATTATGTGCACGGGACTTATTTGCAGAGCAAACTGGCAAACAGGAATGTAAACTAACAATACAAATAATAACAAATTGGAAACATCCCAAGCTGCCAGATACAGGAAGAAGGCACTGTTTTAACTTCCTAGAGCATGAAAAACTTACAGTGATAACAATTAATTCACAGCAAGGCAAGAGGGGAAGAAATAGCACACCAATGCAGAATAAATTAATATGAACTGTTTTCCATTTTCTGCAGACACTGAAGACCATCTTATCCCTGACCAGAGACATCTCTGTTAATGGCTTCCCCACATTTGGAAATACAAACACTACCAACCAAGCTATAAATTATTTATTAATTCACACAACTTTTCAAATTGAGACTAAACTAATTTATTCATTTTACAAAATCAGGTATGAAGATATAGTGTCCATAGTTGATGGATTAAGAAATTAATATTTAAGTATACTATTTTATGTTATGGATGTAACCAACAGCGAAAGTAAAGATAGCATACAGCAGCATTAAAAGATAGTTATCTATCAAATAAAGCATCAATGAGCAAAGAGGATAAATCAAGAAACGACAATACAGTCATATATTATGTGGTGACATGGTAATAGCCACCAGGAAAATTAATATCAAATTATTAAAATTTCAGCCCCCGAGGAGCAGAGGCAGCAGAGGCAGAGAAGGAGGAGAAGAGGAAAGTGACCTCACTGTTAGCGCTTCTGGACCAGATTCTCCACCCTTTTTCTTACTGAGTTGTTTGCCTCTGACTTATTAACCGGTCGTTATTTGAAATATTCTGCTCACTCATCTTTTCTTGACATACATCTTCACCCCATCCGTGGCTCACCTTTTACCTTTATGGTATTTTTCTGAAGCACAGAACTTGGTCAGTTTTAATATTTTCCTTCATGGTATATCTTTTCTTTACACTTTTTGTCTTGTTTTACTTTTTAAATTTAGGTCTTTAATTCATATGGAATTTACTCTCAAGTTTTGTGTGAGGCAGGGTCTCCCATTGTTCTGTATCATTTTTTGGCGTGGATATCCAGCAGTACATGTGGCTTTTATTGAATAGTCGTCCATCCTTGTCCAGCCAATGTAAATAACATCATTTCTGAGATAAATTAGATCCAATATTCATGGTGTGTGTCTGGGCTCTTTATTCTGTTCCACTGATCTATTTGATTTTCCCTATACTAAAACCATACCGTTTTAATTATGGTGGCTTTATAATAAATCTCAATATCTGGTAGAGTGAGTCCTACTTGCTAGATCTACTTTGAAAATAGATTGGCTATTCATGGATTTTTTACTCTCCTGTATGAATTTTGGGAGCAGCTAATTAAGTTTCACAAAAAATCCCTCCAAGATTTTGATAGGAATTGTTCTTAAATCATAGGTTAATTTAGAAAGATTTCCATCTTTATGACACCAACCGTCCCTGGCTAGAATATGCTCTTTTCATTTCAACAGGATTTGTACGTTCTTCAATAAAGGTCTTGTATACCTTTTATTAAATTTAGTCATAGTTTTTAATTAAATTTTTGAATTACAATTTTCAAATTGGTTTACGCTATTACACCTGAATGCCTTTTGTTTTGTAATTTGATCATATCTTCTTGTTGGTTCTAATAGTCTGGCGGTTTTCACGGATTTTCTAGGTAGATAACCAAACAGTAAATAAATAGAGATAATTATGTTTTTTCCTTTCTAATTCCTCTGCTTGTAATTTACACTTTTCTTGTCTAATTTCATTGGCTAGAGTCACCAGGACAAAATGAATAGGAGTGATGACAGCAGTCATTCCTGTATTGTTCCCTATTTAATTTCAAACATTTCAAAAATTTAATTTACCACATGCTATAGGTTTCTGGTAGATGATGCTTTAACAGGTAAAAGGAGTTCCTTTCTATCCTAGTTTTTATATTATGAATTTGAATAAATGCTTTTGTAACATTTATTGAGAAAAATCATATTGCTTGCCATCTTTAATTTTTTAATGTTGGAAATTGATAGATTTAAAAAGTTAATCCAATCTTTCTTTCTGACAAACTATATTTAAGTGATAATGCATTTTAATATAAATTCCTACAATTTGCTATAATTTTTTTGGCCATCTGTGCTCATCAGTGAATATGGCTTATAATTTTTTTCCTCTACTTTCCTTCTCTAGTTTAGCTATTACATTAAACCAGATTAATAAAATAACTTGAGTAGTTTCCCCCTCTTTTTTTTTACCATCTTTATTGGAGTATAACTGCTTTAAAATGGTGTGTTAGTTTCTGCTGTATAACAAAGTGAATCAGCTATACATATACATATATCCCCATACCTCCTTCCTCTTGCCTCTCTCTCCCACCCTCCCTATCCCACCCCTCTAGGTGGACACAAAGCACCGAGCTGATCTCCCTATGTTATGCAGCTGCTTCCCACTAGCTACCTATTTTACATTTGGTAGTGTATATATGTCCATGCCATTCTCTCACTTCGTCCCAGCTTACCCTTCCCCCTCCCCATGTCCTCAACTTCATTCTACACGTCTGTGTCTTTATTCCTGTCCTGCCCCTAGGTTGTTCAGAACCTTTTTTTTTTTTTAGATTCCATATATATGTGTTAGCATATGGTATTTTTCTCTTTCTGACTTACTTCACTCTGTATGACAGTCTCTAGGTCCATCTACCTCACTACAAATAACTCAATTTCGTTTCTTTTTATGGCTGAGTAATATTTCATTCTATATATGTGCCACATCTTCTTTATCCATTCATCTGTCATTGGGCATTTAGGTTGCTTCCATGACCTGTATTGTAAACAATGCTTCAATGAACATTGGGGTGCATGTGTCTTTTTGAATTATGGTTTTAAAATACGGTATATGCACAGGAGTGGGATTGCTGGGTCATATGGTAATTCTATTTTTAGTTTATTAAGGAACCTACATAATGTTCTCCATAGTGGCTGTATCAATGTACATTGCCACCAACAGTGCAAGAGGGCTCCCTTTTCTCCACACCCTCTCCAGCATTTGTTGTTTGTAGATTTTCTGATGATGCCCATTCTAACCGGTGTGAGGTGATACCTCACTGTAGTTTTGATTTGCATTTCTCTAATAATTAGTGATGTCGAGCAGATTTTCATGTGCCTCTTGGCCATCTGTATGTCTTCTTTGAAGAAATGTCTATTTAGGTCTTCTGCCCATTTTTGGATTGGGTTGTTTGTTTTTTTAATATTGAGCTGCATGAGCAGTTTATATATTTTGGAGATTAATCCTTTGCTCGTTGATTCGTTTGCAAATATTTCCTCCCATTCTGAGGGTTCTCTTTTCATCTTGTTTGTAGTTTCCTTTGCTGTGCAAAAGCTTTTAAGTTTCATTAGGTCCCATTTGTTTATTTATTTATTTTTATTTCCATTACTCTAGGAGGTGGATCAAAAAAGATCTTGCTGTGATTTATGTCAAAGAGTGTTCTTCCTATGTTTTCCTCTAAGAGTTTTACAGTGTCCAGTCTTACATTTAGGTCTTTAATCCATTTTGAGTGTTTTTTGTATACAGTGTTAGGGAGTGCTCTAATTTCATTCTTTTACATGTACCTGTCCAGTTTTTCCAGCACCACTTACTGAAGAGACTGTCTTTTCTCCATTGTATATATCCTTGCCTCCCTTGTCATAGATTAGTTGACCATAGGTGCGTGGGTTTATCTCTGGACTTTCTATCCTACTCCATTGATCTATATTTCTGTTTTTGTGCCAGTACCATATTGTCTTGATTACTGTAGCTTTGTAGTATAGTCTGAAGTCAGGGAGTCTGATTCCTCCAGCTCCATTTTTTCCCCTCAAGACTAGTTTGGCTATTCAGGGTCTTTTGTATCTCCATACAAACTTTAAAATTTTTTTGTTTTAGTTCTGTAAAAAATGCCAGTGGTAATTTGATAGGGATTGCATTGAATCTGTAGATTGCTTTGGATAGTATAGTTATTTTCACAATACTGATTCTTCCGATCCAAGAAAACGGTATATCTCTCCATCTGTTTGTGTCATCTTTGATTTCTATCATCAGTGTCTTATAGTTTTCTGAGCACAGGTCTTTTACCTCCTCAGGTAGGTTTATTCCTAGGTATTTTATTCTTTTTGTTGCAATGGTGAATGGGATTGTTTCCTTAATTTCTCTTTCTAATATTTTGTTGTTAGTGTATAGGAATGCAAGAGATTTCTGTGCATTAATTTTGTATCCTGCAACTTTACCAAATTCATTGATTAGCTCTAGTAGTTTTCTGGTGGCATCTTCAGGATTCTCTATGTATAGTATCATGTCATCTGCAAACAGTGACAGTTTTACTTCTTTTCCGATTTGGATTCATTTCTTTCTTTTTCTTCTCTGATTGCCGTGGCTAGGACTTCCAAAACTATGTTGAATAATAGTGGCGAGAGTGGACTTCCTTGTCTTGTCCCTGATCTTAGAGGAAATGCTTTCAGTTTTTCACCATTGAGAATGATGTTTGCAATGGGTTTGTCATATAGGGCCTTTATTATGTTGAGATAGGTTCCCTCTCTGCCCACTTTCTGGAGAGTTTTTATCATAAAAGGTGTTGAATTTTGTCAAAAGCTTTTTCTGCATCTGTTGAGTTGATATATGGTTTTTATTATTCAATTTGTTAATATGGCGTATCACATTGATTGATTTGCATATACTGAAGAATTCTTGCATCCCTGGGATAAATCCCACTTGATCATGGTGTATGATCCTTTTAATGTGCTGTTGGATTCTGTTTGCTAGTATTTCATTGAGGACTTTTGCATGTATGTTCATCAGTGATACTGGCCTGTAGTTTTCTTTTTTTGTGACATCTTTGTCTGGATTTGGTAACAGGTTGATGGTGGCCTCGTAGAATGAGTTTGGGAGTGTTCCTCCCTCTGCTATATTTTGGAAGAGTTTGAGAAGGATAGGTGTTAGCTCTTCTCTAAATGTTTGATAGAATTCGCCTGTGAAGCCATCTGGTCCTGGGCTTGTTGTTTTCAGATGGAATGTCCTATAAATATCAATTAAGTCCATCTTGTTTAATGTGTAATTTAAAGCCTGTGTTTCCTTATTTATTTTCATTTTGTATGATCTGTCCATTGCTGAAAGCGGGGTGTTAAAGTCTCCGACTATGATTGTGTTACTGTCGATTTCCCTTTTTATGGCTGTTAGCATTTGCCTTATGTATTGAGGTGCTCCTATGATGGGTACATAAATATATACAATTGTTATATCTTCTTCTTGGATTAGTCCCTTCATCATTATGTAGTGTCCTTCTTTGTCTCTTGTAATAGTCTTTATTTTAAAGTCTATTTTGTCTGATATGAGAATTGCTACTCCAGCTTTCTTCTGATTTCCATTGGCATGGAATATCTTTTTCCATCCCCTCACTTTCATTCTGTATGTGTCTCTAGGTCTGAAGTGGGTCTCTTGTAGACAGCATATATATGGATCTTGTTTTTGTATACATTCAGCCAGTCTATGTCTTTTGGTTGGAGCTTTTAATCCATTTACATTTAAGGTAATTATTGATATGTATGTTCTTATTACCATTTTCTTAATTGTTTTGGGTTTGTTATTGTAGGTCTTTTCCTCCTCTTGTGTTTCCTGACTAGAGAAGTTCCTTTAGCATTTGTTGTACAGCTGGTTTGGTGGTGCTGAATTCTCTTAACTTTTGCTTATCTGTAAAGGTTTTAATTTCTCTGTCAAATCTGAATGAGATCCTTGCTGGGTAGAGTAATCTTGGTTGTAGTTTTTCCCTTTCATCACTATAAATATGTCCTGCCACTTCTTTCTGGCTTGGAGAGTTTCTTCTGAAAGGTCAGCTATTAACCTTATGCAGATTCCCTTGTATGTTATTTGTTTCTTTTCCCTTGCTGCTTTTAATATTTTTTCTCTGTATTTAATTTTTGATAGTTTGATTAATATGTGTCTTGGCGTGTTTCTCCTCAGATTTATCCTGAATGGCACTCTCTGTGCTTCCTGGACTTGATTGCCTATTTCCTTTCCCATGTTAGGGAATTTTTCAACTATAATCTCTTCAAATATTTTCTCAGTCCCTTTCTTTTTCTCTTCTTCTTTTGGGACCCCTATAATTTGAATGTTGGTGCGTTTAATGTTGTCCCAGAGGTCTCTGAGACTGTCCTCAAGTCTTTTCCTTCTTTTTTCTTTATTCTGCTGAGGTAGTTATTTCCACTATTTTATCTTCCAGGTCACTTACCTGTTCTCCTGCCTCAGTTATTCTGCTATTGATTCCTTCTAGAGAATTTTAAATTTCATTTATTGTGTTGTTCTTCATTGTTTGTTTGCTCTTTAGTTCTTCTAGGTCCTTGTTAAACGTTTCTTGTATTTTCTCCATTCTATTTCCAAGATTTTGGATCATCTTTACTATCATTACTCTGAATTTCTTTTCAGGTAGACTGCCTATTTCCTCTTCATTTGTTTAGTCTGGTGGGTTTTTACCTTGCTCCTTCATCTGCTGTTTATTTCTCTGTCTTCTCATTTTGCTTAACTTACTGTGTTTGGGGTCTCCTTTTTGCAGGCTACAGGTTCGAAGTTCCCGTTGTTTCTGGTGTCTGCCCCCAGTGGGTGAGGTTGATTCAGTGGGTTGTGTAGGCTTCCTGGTGGAGGGGACTGGTGCCTGTGTTCTGGTGGGTGGGGCTGGATCTTGTCTTTCTGGTGGGTAGGGCCATGTCCGGTGGTGTCTTTTGGGGTGTCTGTGAACTTAGTATGATTTTAGGCAGCCTCTCTGATAATGGGTGGGTTTGTGTTCCTCTCTTGCTAGTTGTTTGGCATGGGGCATCCAGCACTGGAGCTTGCTGGCTGTGGGGTGGAGCTGGGTTGAGACAGAGACTGAGACAGAGATCTCTGGGAGAGCTCTTGCCGACTGATATTATGTGGGGCTGGGCAGTCTCCGGTGGTGCAATATCCTGAAGTTGGCTCTCACACCTCAGAGGCTCAGGCCTGACACCAGGCCAGAGCACCAAGACCCTGTCAGCCACACGGCTCAGAAGAAAAGGGAGAAAAGAAAGAAAGAAAAAAAAAACTATTAAAATTAAAAAAATAAAAATAATAATAAAAAAAGAAGAGAGCAACCAAACCAATAAATAAATCCACCAATGATAAGAAGTGCTAAAAACTATACTAAGATAAACATAAAAATCAGAAACAAATCAGTTGCAGACAGCAAACCCCAAGTCTACAGTTGCTCCCAAAGTCCACTGCCTCAATTTTGGGATGATTCGTTGTCTATTCAGGTATTCCACAGATGCAGGGTGCATCAAGTTATTTGTGGGGATTTAATCCACTGCTCCTGAGGCTGCACGGAGAAATTTCCCTTTCTCTTCTTTGTTTGCACAGCTCCTGGGGTTCAGCTTTGGTTTTGGTCCCACCTCTGCATGTAGGTCACCCTCAGGCATCTGTTCCCGCCCAGATAGGACGGGGTTAAAGCAGCTGCTGACTGGGGGCTCTTGCCCATTCAGGCTGGGTGGAGGGAGGGATACAGTAGTTATAACTGGAGTGCAGGGCGAGCCTGCATGACATTGCAACAGCCTGAGGTGCGCCATGTGTTCTCCCAGGGAACTTGTCCCTGGATCATGGGACCCTGGCAGTGGCATGCTGCACAGGCTCCCGGGGGTGTGTGGATAGAGACCTGTGCTTGCACACAGGATTCTTGGTGGCTGCAGCACAGTGTTAGCATTTCATGCCTGTCTCTGGGGTCTGAGCTGATAGCTGCGGCTTGCACCAGTCTCTGGAGCTTGTTTAGGCGGTGCTCTGAATCCCCTCTCCTTGCGCACCCGGAAACAATGGTCTCTTGCCTCCTAGGCAGTTCCAGAATTCTTCCCGGACTCCCGCCCGGCTAGCTGTGGTGCACTAGCACCCTTCAGGCTGTGTTCATGCAGCCAACCCCAGTCCTCTCCCTGGGATCCGACCTCCGAAGCCAGAGCCTCAGCTCCCAGACCCCTCCCGCCCCCACGGGTGAGCAGACAAGCCTTTCAGGCTGGTGAGTGCTGGTCAGCAGTGATCCTCTGTGCGGGAATCTCTCAGCTTTGCCCTCCGCACCCCTGTTGCTGTGCTCTCCTCCGTGGCTCTGAAGCTTCCCCCCCCCATCCCCCATCTCTGCCAGTGAAGGGGCTTCCTAGTGTGTGGAAACCTTTCCTCCTTCACAGCTCCCTCCCAGTGGTGCACGTCCCATCCCTATTATTCTGTCTCTGATTTTCCTTTTTTCTTTTGCTCTACCCAGGTACATGGGGAGTTTCTTGCCTTTTGGGAAGTCTGAGGTCTTCTGCCAGCATTCAGTAGGTGTTCTGTAGGAGCTGTTCCACATGTAGATGTATTTTTGATGTATCCGTGGGGAAGAAGGTGATCTCCACGTCTTACTCCTCTGCCGTCTTGAAGGTCCCCCCCACCGCGAGTTTTATACATCTATTCTTTTTCAGATTCTTTTCCCTTATACGTTATTACAGAATATTGAGTATAGTTCCCTGTGCTATACAGTAGGTCCTTGTTGGTTATCCATTTTGTATATAGTTGTGTGTATTTGTTAATCCCATAGCATTTTTTAAGTATTAAAAATATATCATTTAGTCCCCTCATTTACAAAAACGGCAAAAAGAAAAAAAAAAGAAAAAGAGTCTCCTGCAGATTGATGCATTTGCTGGTGTGGGTACTTCAGAAAAAAAGATGAGACAAAACACTGCACGCAGAAGAAAACAGGTCACAAAGAGCACAGGCACATCGGCCATGAGCTCCCAGTACCTGCCAGGTGCTGAGAGGTGCCCCGGAAGGGTCCTGTCTGCAGAGGCTGTTTGTCTGTATGTGTCTGTATGTAAGCACGTGTGTGTGTGTATGTGTGTGGTTATGCACTGTGCATGCATGTGTATATATCAGTATGTATGGGAATATGTGTGTTGTGTGTATGTATGTACGTTTCTGCAAGTGTGGGTGTATAGATGTAAACAAGTGATGCCCACAGCACTGACCATTATATGCTCCCCAGAGCCAGTACCTCGTTTAGTTGTTACAACAACCCTTGTAATCTAAATACCATGGCCACAGTGCAGTCACTGGTCTTTGAGGCAGGTTCTGTCATTTTCCGTATCACACAGGTGAGTGAACTGAGCCTCATGGGGATGGAGTCACTCATCCAAGACAGGAGCTCTTAGGATCCTGATGTTATTGGTGGGGAGACTGGGGTGTAGAGGTTCAGAGATTTGCTGAAGATCATACAGTGAATAAGAAATGGAGCCTGTGCTCTTAACCACATTATTATGCTTCCCAGTAAGTAAAGATCACCTTCCTTTCAGGAACGTAATAAAAAGACACACATACGTGTATTACATATACACATAACTTTAAATAAGACCTTTCTATCATAAGGGAATGGGGGTGTGTTTAGGACATCAGGGGGAAAAGGGCTAACTTTAAAATAAATATTATGATGAAATCAGAAGAAATCCTTGGGAATTTTCTATATGTATTTCCCAGTGATAAAAGGACATTGCCTCTATGAAACAGGAGCAGACTGCAATGATAGGAAAGGAAGGGATGAGAATTGCTGGTGACCAGAAGGAAACACATCAAGATAAGAGGCTGCACAGAAAAAGAGACATACCAAGTGAAAATCTGCACTGAAAATAGTAAAGAGCAAGCTGGATATGGAAAAGGAAAATCAAAATTGTTAAAAATATTTAAAACATTTGCTGTAGAGTAGCATTTAAATTTCTTTCCAATTTTGCTAGATTTTTCTGTTTGTGCTCCAGACCCACTGTGCACCCTTTACTGCTGCCTGGGGGGTGATCTTGATGGGTTGCCAGGACTGGGCTCCCCTTTTCTCCAGGGGGTTCAGACAGAGAGGCACTGAGGGGAGGGAGGTGGGGAGGGGAGACAGGTGAGATTCTCATTCACTCTGCTGGACCACGTGACCTGGCAGTGCCCATCTTCTACCCAAGGCCACGCCTCTCCTCAGGGGGTCCTTTCCTAGGAACTCCCTGCTCTCTCCAGGCCCCAGTGCCTGCCCTCCCTCTGCCCTACAGGCCTAGGGGCTGGTGCTGGCCCTAAGGCCTCTCCTTCCCCTGCTGGCTTCTTTCAGCCCTGCCCTCCCCTTTGTAAACAGTCTCCTTTTTAAACATTACCTACTCTGATTACAGGCAGATCCCCTTTTATTGTACTTCGCAGATACTGCGTTTTGTACAAATTGAAGGTCTGAGGCAACCCTGTGTCGAGCAAGTCCACTGGCACCATTTTTCCAACAGCATTTGCTCACTTCATGTCTCTGCGTCACATTTTGGTAATTCTCACAATATTTCAAACCTTTTCACTCTTATTATACTTGTTCTGGTGGTCTGTGATCAGTGATCTTTGATTCTACTACTGCAAAAAGATGATGACTCACTGAAGGGTCAGATGATTGTGAGCCTTTTTTAACAATAAAGTATTTTTTAATTAAGGTATGTACGTTGTTTTCTTTAGACATAATGCTATTGCACACTTAGACTACGGTATAATGTAAACATAACTTTTATATGCACTGGGAAACAAAAAAAAAATTGTGTGATTTGCTTTACTGCAATATTCGATTTATTACAGTGGCCTGGAACCAAACCCACACTATCTCCTAGGCCTGCCTGTACGTGATCTGTTTCCTTCTGGACCCTCAAGGATGCAGAGGATGTAGAGCTCCAGGCATCCCCAGGAGAGAGTCCCTTATCTGTTTTATAAACTGTGGTTCTGGATAATAATTTGGGTTTTTTAAGAGTTCCACTTGCTTAAAAAATAAAGTTTAAAAACAACTGATGAAGCTAAACTTGAGAATGCCAAAAAAAAAAAAAAAAAAGGGGATAGACATGAAAATAAAAAGAAAAAAATGACCAATAATATGTTTCCAGAGAAGACCTGAAAACAAATAAACAAATAATCCTATTCTCATTACAGAATGAAACTCACATTGGCTTCAGAACTTTCCTCAAATTACTAATGCCAGAAAAAATGGTTACTCAGGAATTCTGCATCAAGCCCAACCGCTCTTGTGTGGGAAGGAACAGATGGCTACTTTGGCTGACACATGTTCTGAGGAATATATATCCCTGTGTACCCAACCTAAAGAGATGGACAAAAATTCGGAGAACAGGCTGAAGTCAGTCCTCAGATGATCAACAGGGGAGTGAAACCACTAGGGAAATAAATAAGGGAAGGTTACACAGCCCGAGCTCTAAATATAAAATGGAAATGTGAAAAGGATCTTAGATGCACAGAATCAAAAATGCTAACATTCATCTTCTGCAAAGAGAAAATTTTATAATCCACTTCTTCGGTAGGTATAACTTACCTACACTGAAATATTCTCTAGTTCCCCTTGGTGGTGTGTGGAGCGCTAGGGGTGCCCTGGGCCAGGTGCGGGGTCTGCAGGCCAGGCATCTGCAGAGGCTCGTGGGCAGGCCTCCTGATGGGGTGCCCCTGATGCCCTCTGAAAGCCCTGGCTCTGTTCTCCCAGCCCCCGCCCCCTCCCAGGTTGCGCAGGACCCCTCAGTTTTCTGACTGGGCCAGAATGAAGGGGGCCTCTTCGGCAGCATCCCCCATGGCTGGGGGAGCTGGTGGCTCACCCGCACGCTCCACTTTCCCTTGGGGGAGACAGCGTGGGCTGAGAAGGTTCTCTGGGCCCTGAGCCGTGCTGCCTTGGGGGAGGGGTGGAGCAGGTAAAGGGAACCTGGTCCTCTTATGGTCTTCAGTGCATCCCATCTCAGATAGCGTTTGCTCCAACAGTGTCCTGGGACTTCTCTGCTGGAGTCCCAGAACTTCACAAAGGTACTCTCTTCCGTGGGCGACTGTCAAAAATTGGCGTTCTTTAGGGGAAAGATGGTAGAAAACCCCTATTCTGCCCTACTGATGATGTCATCCCAGGAAGGACTTCTCAATGAAAGATACCCACACCCATGCACAAAAATTAACCATAGTGAAAGGGATTGATAAGGAAAGGTGACCGTAAAAAAAGTGAGATGGTAAGTCAAAACCTGGAAAGGGATATTTTCACATGTTTAAAAAAGAAACAACCTCCAAAAGATGTACTATAAAGAACTTCTATGAATAGTAAGAAAAAGATTAAACAATAAAAATGGGTAAAGCAGATTAAACTCATATACTATGGAACAGGAACCGCAATGGCCAGTAAAGACTAAAAGTTGGCCAGTTTCATCAGGAATAAGATAAATGCAAACTGAGACCATGAAGACTCTGTTACACCCACCAGATCAGCAAACTTAACATCAGGCCCTATGATGTTCTAGAACAAATGTGGAACACTGCTGGACATCGACATTATAGAAATGCTTTGGGAAAACCATTTGACGTTATTCCATAAAAATGAAAATATGCGTCCTGGTGACCACTGATTCTAGGCTCTTACACCAGTGGAACCCTCACCCACGTACACGAGGAGACTGGTATTAAAACATTCACAGAAGCTCTGTTCATAATAGCAGAAAAGTTATATAAATGCCCACTTGTCCACTAAAGGAGAACAGGCAAATACACTGTGATATATCATATATTCACATGATGGAATACTGTACCATTAATTATAAAGATAACTCATCTAGAGCTACATGCACAAACATGGATGAACCCACAACTGCATGAATGAAAAAAAGCGAGACATAGAGGAGTACAGGTTGTGATTCCATCTATGTAATGTTCAAAAACAAGCAAAAATAATGCATTATTTAGGGACACGCTCATCTGTGGCAAAAGAATGATGAACGTGAAATCCCTGCTCTGAAGAGAAGCAGGAGATGAGACAGGGAAGAGTCCAGAGGGAGGCCCCAGCCTGGGTGACTCACATTTCTTACGTTGGTTTCAAAGTTATGCTTCACAACTTTACACACATTCCACTGTATGTGTCATATATTCATGTTTAATAACATTTTATTTTAATAAATATTTCATCATTTAAAATTGAAAAAAGAGCTATGTTTTAAATGCAACTGTATCGAATAAAAAACTAGCTGCCTACCTTTTAAATATTTGCATAAAGTAAAGCACACTGAAAGCAGTGTTTTTAGAAAAAACACAGCATAAAAATCAGAAGTGCCAATAAACATGTAAAAACAGAAAGATAAAAAGAATAACAGGGCTTCCCTGGTGGCGCAGTGGTTGAGAATCTGCCTGCCAATGCAGGGGACACGGGTTCGAGCCCTGGTCTGGGAAGATCCCACATGCCGTGGAGCAACTGGGCCCGTGAGCCACAACTACTGAGCCTGCGCGTCTGGAGCCTGTGCTCCACAACAAGAGAGGCTGCGATAGTGAGAGGCCTGCGCACCACGATGAAGAGTGGCCCCCGCTTGCCACAACTAGAGAAAGCCCTCGCACAGAAACGAAGACCCAGTGCAGTCATAAATAAATAAAAATAAATAAATTAAAAAAAATAAAATTAAAAAAGCTTAAAAAAAAAGAATAACAAATACTTCACAAATAAAAGATTTCACAATAAGTAATTACCCTAGTTTAAGCAGATTGATTTGCATGAGTCATACCTAAAAAAATAGAGAAATTAAAGTAAAAATGATAGGTAAAGATTCAGGCAAATTTGAACAAAAGGAAAATAAGGTTGGTGCTTTACTTTTAGATGAAGCAGAATTCACAACAATAAAACATTAAATTGGGACAAGATCACTTTATATTAGTAAATGCTGCGATCCACGAATAATGAACACTAGTATATTTAAGAATATAAAATCCAAACGGAGCAAAAAGTGATGGAAATCAGAGGCTGAGAGAAATAGAGCTGTAGTGGAGGATATTCATGCGGATCATGAAGCAAAAAGCTGTTTGTAGAAAAAGATGAGATGAACCTGACAGTGGCTGGGTGGGCTGGGTGGGGTGGGAGCAGAGCCCTGCGGTGTTTCTCAGTCCTGTCCCTGCATTTTCCAGTTTTCTATAGCAGGGCGGGGCCAGGGGGCACTGCCTCGACCTGTGTTTGGAGATGACACCACACATATAAGAAAGGCAGATAATTTCTTCCTTCCTCCTAAAGTCAATCTGCAAATAATCAATGCAACTGATTTTTAAAAACTTCTGATAATCATTAGCTAACACTGCCTATATAGTGCTATTTGAAATCAACTTCAATCCATTTTTCCACCAATTGTTGAACCACACAAAGTGAAGAGCAAAACAAATTTGAAACATCTGAGTTTTCTTTTCATTCCCAATCAGAATCTTTGTATTTTAATACAAATTGAAACCTATAGTGATTTGATTCCATGTACATAAAAATCAGGGTAAAACATGGATGTTCCAGTATTACCATCACTTACTCTACAGCATAAAATTATTCAGGGATCAGAGATAAAGCCCATGAGTAATATTCTTCATTAAAAGAGGTTGGACATTTGAAAGAAAATCTGATAACTAATAGCCTATAAGTAACAATTTTTTAAAGCTGGGTAAGTAGAGACAGTTCCTCAGAATTGCATATTAAATTCACTTTCAATTACTATGGTTCAGCATTTTATTCTTATGATTTGTACGCTTGGTAATACTTTTAAAATTAACTGTGCTGCACACAGACACACCACATACATCTCAGCCATAATAATTTTTCTAATGCTATATCTTTATAACAGTAATTGCCTTCTTTCTGAAAGAATATGCATTTGGAATCTGGTGGCACTTCATTTATTACTTTTCTTATATTAGAGCTACCTCAGCATATTAGACTTTTTTTTTCCCTTAATGACTTTTTTCTATTAGGAGACCGTGAAGACCCCAGGGAAAAGGAAGTCCATTAGGGGAAGGAGACACTTTAGAGGCGCAGGAATATCTAAGGTGGACATCAGACAGTTCCTGTCAAGAAGGGACTGGACAGGACATCCTCCATTTCCTGTGAACTACAGATGCTTTTGACATACCTCTATAAACAGAAGTCTCATCACTAATACAGTGAGTTAAATCACCAACACAGCAATTAAGCACAAGAAGGATGTTGCCGGCCACTGCACCTGCCCCCCCTCTCAGTTGGGGAGTCACCCTGTCCCCCAGACCACCCTGCTTAAACCACTTGGACCAGGAGACAGAAGGTCCTCTGGCCCCAACACCAGACTCTCTTTTCCAGACCATAAGCATCAGACGATGAGGCCAGCAATGGGGCAAAGTGAGCGTCCAGGAGTCCTTTACTGAAGTACCATCAGGAAGCACTCTAAGAAGCTGCTCCAGGGACCCGCAGGGCTGCTCGGGGAAGTCACCATCTCCTGATGCCGGAAATGTTCCCACACAGGCCAGAGACAATGTGAAAGGGAGAGAGAAGTGCCGTCCCTTTCTCCCCAAAGCTTCTATGGTGGGATTGACTCCTGGACCCTTAGACCTTGTATTTTTCTTGCTTCTTGGATTTTGTTTACGTTATTCTGCTGGCCGGCAAGGACCCCACTCTCTGATCCACCTGCCCAAACTCCACCCATTCGACACCTACGCTGAGTCGCATCCTTACTGTAAGATCAATCAGTCTTTCCCCACCTCAGCCCTTGTGGAAGTAGCAGGACATGAGGAAAAGAGCAGACCCTTTGAAAGCAAACAGACCTGGATTTCTCCATCCCAGCTTCTGAGAGGACTACCCCTGTGACTGCGGCCAAGCACACATCGCTGTGGAAGGGATGCTCTGTTCGTCGCTGGTCACAGTGAGCACCCATTCTGCACGGCTGCCGTGCCTGGATGCACAAAAAGGGCTGGAAGGCACCATCTTCCTTTCATCTTTCTAAACAAACTTCATATACAATCATTCCTTAATTTACTAAGTTCTAACTTGCAACTATTCCCTATTATATTAATATTTTATTGCTATTTCTATTTTTCCAACTCCTATCAAGTCCTCATCTAGACTAAACTTTTTTTTGATTAACTTTTTTTACTGGAATATAGTTGATTTACAATGTTGTGTTAGTTTCAGGTGTACAGCAAAGTGAGTCAGTTATACATACACATGTATCCACTCTTTTTTAGATTCTATTCCCATAGAGGTCATTACAGAGTATTGAATAGAGTTCCCTGTGCTATTCAGTAGGTCCTTATTAGTTATCTATTCTATATATAGGAGGCAAGACCATTACCTTGTGCTTCTTTGTGTCCAACTCCTCACACAGTCTCCATGTCTTGCATGACGTATTTTAGTGCAACCACAGGCTCTAAGCCTCATCGGCTGATGGTTCTGAAACCTACTGTGTGCTGACCATGTCCTTTATGTGTCCAGGCAGACACAATAAGGAACTGGCTACAAGTCAGAATCAGCCCAAGGTTACACATACAAAGGTCATCTACTTAAGGGCACCAGGAGACACGTAACCAAGCCTCAGCAGCGGAGCAAACTCTGCTCTTCTGGAAACATCTATAAAGGTGCCCACAACTGGAGCTACTAAGGGGTTTATCATAATCAAGACATTGACCATGGACTGAGGGTCCAGCTTTCTACAACTCCCCTCACGGCACATTAACCAATGGACATGGGTTACAAGTACACCACCCAAGCCGTAGGTAAAGATACACATAGAAAGTGTCTAGGACTCCATCCAAGGCAGGCACGGGGACACCTGCTGATGGTGGCCCGCCCTCCACGAGGTCCTGAGCTCCCCAAGACGGCCCGTGTCCTCAGCGCCCTTCCAACAGACCTCGCCGCTCTCTGGTCTCTGCCCTCTTGGGAGAGACTAACATTCCCCAGGCTGGGCTACAGAACAATTCCCTCTTTCTGAGAAGATTCTCAACAGTCATTCGGAGGTAACAACCAGGGAAAAGCCTATTTAAATTGTTTCCAGGTGCAATTCGATGCATTTAATTCATTATGCTTTCAAGCACACAACTACCTTACCAGGTATCTCTGTCTACCTTGTTTTTAATCTTCCTGTCCAAGCTCATGATCTCTTGCAAAAAGCAAGTTTTATTACATTTTCATTTAAGAATGTGTCTGATGCATTTCTCCAAAGAAGACATACAGATGTCCAAGAGGCACATGAAAAGATGCTCATAATTGCTGATTACTAGAGAAATGCAAATCAAACTACACACCGGTCAGAATGGCCATCATTAAAAAGTCTACAAATAACAAATGCTGGAGAGGGTGTGGAGAAAAGGGAACCCTCCTACACTGTTGGTGGGAATGTAAGTTGGTGCAGCCACTATGGAAAAAATTATGGTGGTTCCTTAAAAAACAAAAAAGAGAGCTACCATATAATCCAGCAATCCCACTCCTGGGCATATATCTGGACAAAACTATAATTTGAAAAGATACACATACCCAAATGTTCATAGCAGCACTATTCACAATAGCCAAGACATGGAAGCAACCTAAGTGTCCATCCACAGATGAATGAATAAAGAAGATGTGGTATATATACATAATGGAATACTACTAAGCCATAAAAAAGAATGCCATTTGCAGCTACATGGATGGACCTAGAGATGATCATACTAAGCAAAGTAAGTCAGAAAGAGAAAGACAAATACCATATGATATCAATTGTATGTGGAATCTAAAATATGACACAAATGAATCTATCTACAAAACAGAAACAGACTCACAGACATACAGAACAGACTTGTGCTTGCCAAGGGGAAGGGGGGTGGGGAGAGAAGGATAGGGAGTTTGGGATTAGCAGATGCAAACTATTATGTATAGGATGGATAAACAACAAGGTCCTACTGTATAGCACAGGGAACTATATTCAATATCCTGTAATAAACCATAATGGAAAAGAAACAAAGATTGTGTCTGATGGATCAAAATAAAGGAATTTATACTGAGAAGTGATTTAAGCAAATATCAACAAATGTCATGTTGTAATAAAAATGAGTATTTTTTCAATGACCATTTCTAATTTCACTTGCCCTTGAGTGGTTTCATTATGCTATAATTTAATTAGTCCATTTCAGTCTCAATTTTCTGGTTAGACTTATGTTCCCCTGATTAAATTTAATACTATTAGTAAATTTAAAGACAAGTGTATTAGTCTATTTTCATAATTAAGATAGGGGGTTTTAGATACTTCAGCTGCTGTATTAGCAGAGTAAAATATTGCCTTATAAATATGGGTATACCCTAATTCCTTCTCGTCCTCAGCACTAACAAATGAAGCATTCATCTTTAATGTGATCAAGCAAAATACATTCTCTTGAATGTATTCAAGAGGTCATGATCTTGACTGTGAGAAACCCCCATAGTGGATTTATAACGAATTTTCTGAATAAATAATGACTGCAAATACATTTACATTAAACATATTAACCTTTAACTCACCCAAATTTTTAAATAGCGTATTAAAGTTATATTTGTGCTCAATTCAACGGGCTTGAAAGAAAGCCCTACAGGTTTCCTGCATCTCATATTAAAGGTTAAAGTGACTCATACATTTTTTTCCACAAAATATGGCCAAACATACAAATCTGAAGTGAGACCAGGACTGAATTTCTGATGTGCACAGCAGGAAACATTTTTGCTAGTACAAAGATTCAAAAACACTTAAAAAAAGAAGTTGATATATGCAGCATAAGATTTTAAGCTTCCTTACATTGGACAATGATCGCCATAGCAATGAAGAGAGAGAAAAACCCTCATCCAGGCTGAAGTTTGTTCATCATTAACTTCCAGTTCCTTGGCTTTTGCATGTGTCATTAAATATTGCAGTTGAAAAAAACAAAAAAATAGAATCCAAGCAGAATGGAAAGGCAATCAAAAAAGGCAATTTTTCTTTTTCATCAGTTGCCTGAAGGCGCCCAACAAAATAGACATTATGATAAGAATCAGTGATTTACACCTGAGTATAAATATATAGGGCTGGTTCCTCTAAACTTGGAACTAATTATCAGACCCCTATTACTATCACTTCTGGTCTGGCTCCAGTGAATTAGGTTCCAATGGACAGGAGATGTTCTGGCCAGTGCACAGCAGAGTCGGGAGCTCAGTAAGGCTCCTGGTGCCACACACCGGACTCTCCAGGGCTAGAAGCCTCCCTGCAGCTTAAGGAGTTCCCAAACACCTGCTGGAATGAATGCAAAACTAGGGAAGCCCCCATTTGGAGAAAACAAAATATGAAAGAACAAAAAAGTCCTCTATTTGGCAGCTTCTAATGGAAAGAAAACCATGAAATAATGAACTGGACGTGAGAGTGTTTTATTTGGTCTGATCGCAAGTGCAGTGAGTCTCCATCTGAGGTGTTAATAAGGAAGCTGGACAACGCCTCAGTCAGTAAAGAAGGAGGTTTGTTGTTGTTGAATTTAAAGGACTCGAGGAAGGCGGCAGCCCAGCGAGGAGGGCAGAGCCCATGGGCCAGGCGGCTTGAGCTGGTGTCACTCGCTGTGGATGCCCCACACTGTCCCGGGTCCCATCCCTCCTCCTGGTGTAAGGCGGGATGACAACAGAGGTGCCCCCGGCATCAGGAGAACGTCGGGGCAAGAACACTTGGAAAGGGCCAGGCACATGGTGTGTTCTACATCCGCGCATGTCAGTATGGAAGCCAAACGGACATGATGCAATGGACCTGGAGCAGTGGTTTTCCATGTGCCTCGGGGGGTTCAGCAGGATGGAGAAGCTCCAGAAGCTCAGAAACACATCGCCTGGGTGACAGCTGAGCGCTGCCACCGACCAGCTGCACAACCCTGAGCGTGACTAACCCTGGCAGCGCTCACATCACAGAGCAGCACTTAGAAGAGGGTCTGGACCACAGAGGGTGATGGATGAGTGTCAGCAATCATGGCTGTGATCATCATCAGCATCACCATCTGTCCGGGACATGCACGGCCTGAGACACTGTTGACCTTCACCATGGACACTGCAGATGGAGACAGAGGGAGGGAAGGCAGCTTCACCTGGGGGAATAAAGTCAGGTGCGCCTTCCCCAGCTGCTCACCTCCCCAGCAGCCTGCACCAGATCCTGCCCGTCCACCTGGAGCTCCCCTTTCACAGATCCCGAAGATGGCCTTGGCCTTGTGGGGCAGACCCAGCCGGGCGGGGGAGTAGGAACTGTTGTCCACCCCAAACAAGAAGACAGGAGACACCCAGCAACCAGCCACCAACTACCTCCGCTCATCCAAATGGTCCTTCTTCTGTAAGTATGAACAGGAAACCAAAGATGCCACACGTCTGAGGAACACTAATATCATGAATAAGGACCTAGAGGAGTCGAGACCAACTGGCCAGTGGGGGGAGCTGAGAACACGGGGAGGCAGGAAATCTGATGAACAAAATTCTAATTAATATTAGGAGGCGACGGCACCCCTAGAGCGCATGCTTCCTAAACTGTGAACACAGTGCTGAGAAAAAGCAGCAATTAGAGAACAACAGAGGATTCTTTGAAAGCAACACAGGTGTCGTCAAAATGAAAAATTCAGCAGGTGGGTCAAGCAGTAGCATGGATATGGCTGAGGCCCAAATTAGTCATCTAGAAAATAAAACAAGAAATATCCCAGCCAAGTACAGAAAAAGAACGTGTTAGAAAATGTTAAGAATTCTATGGCATCAGTTTATCTGCCTGCAGCAGGTAGAATATCCTTTTACCTACTCTGAGTAGCATAAACTCAAGAAGGCTGAGAAATACACAGGAGAGACATAATCAATAATTAATGAAAGAAATTCCCCTGGAAAACTTTTCTTGAAATATCCAATAGACAAACAATTAGCTCTAGTACAACACTTCACTATGGTATGTTGTAACCGGATATAAAATCAACACACTTTCCAGAAATTATAACAGAAAACATATTCCCATCTCTCAACATTATAGATGTAATTTCCTAGAATGCAATCACAATCAAACTCAAATCATTATCAGCTGAGAACTTTACAAACTGATTTTAAAATTTACTGAAGAGAAAATGCACAGAAGTAGCCAAGAAAATTATGAAAAAAATCACAGAGCAATTTATTATAAAGCTAGACTAATTAAAACATTGTGGTATTGGCTTAGAAATGGACCAACAGATTCATGAAATAGGGATTAATAAACACACCCATGTCCATAGCAGTGGGGAGGGGACACTTCAAATGTGAGGAGAAATATTGAACATTCAAAAAATGGTGTTGGGGCTTCCCTGGTGGCGCAGTGGTTGAGAATCTGCCTGCCAATGCAGGGGACACGGGTTCGAGCCCTGGTCTGGGAAGATCCCACATGCCTCGGAGCAACTAGGCCCATGAGCCACAATTACTGAGCCTGCGCGTCTGGAGCCTATGCTCCGCAGCAAGAGAGGCTGCGATAGTGAGAGGCCCGCGCACTGTGATGAAGAGTGGCCCCCACTTGCCACAACTAGAGAAAGCCCTCGCACAGAAATGAAGACCCAACACAGCCATAAATAAATAAATAAATAAATAAATAAATAAATAAATAAAATTTTTTTAAAAATGGTGTTGGAGACTTAGCTGGCTGTCCATTTGGAAAATAAAAAGTTAGAGCCTTACTTCATACTATAGATCAAAGTAAGTTTGGGATCAATTACCTAAACATAAAAAGCAAAGCCATAAATGTTTTAGAAATACACAGGAAAATAATTTCAGGATTGTGGGGCAAGAGAGACCTTTTAAAATAAGAAAAAAACCCAGAAGCCCCATAAGAAAAAAAGCCAACAGATTTTGCAAATCAAAAAGCTAACAATTCTGTATTTTTTTTTAAAAGGCATTTCATCAAAAATTAAAAGACAAAGACAAACAACAGACTGGGATAAAATATTAGTCACCTAAAATGGAAAATAATTACTATATTAAGAAATCCCATAAATTAATGAAAAACAGTCTTACAGAAAAATAGACAAAAGATGTAAACAAGCACGTCACAGAAAGATTCAAACGGGCAATGAAATCTTATTTGTTTCCTTTCTGTCTCATCTGTTCATTGTCTAATTTTTCCTTTATTTTCTGTCTTCTTTTGGATGAACTGGGTATTTTTTATGACTCCATTTTATTTCCTTTGTTAGCTCATTAGCCAAGTCTTTAAAAAAATTTTTTTTAATGTTGGTGGTTGTGTTTGGGCTTATAGTATTTATATTCACCTTATCACAGCTCACCACAGAGAGCTTAAGAGCCTTACACTGTATACTTCTATCTTCATGCATTTACACTATTTTTTCCATATATATATTATAAATTCCATAATATCTTGGTGTGCTTTTCTTCATACTTCCTGTTCTTTGTGCACATTGAGCTTCTCAGATCTGTGGGCTCATAGTTTTATCCAATTTTGAAAAAACATTTCAGTATTGTTTCCTCAAATAGTTTTTTCCTGTCCATCCCCACTATTTTAGGTACCCATTCCACAGATATGAGGCTTCTTGAAATTTCCCCACACAGCTCACTAATGATTTTTCCATTTTTTACAAAATTCTTTTTTCTCTGTGTCCTACATTTTGGAATAATTTCTAGTGCAACGCCTTCGAGTTCACTAATCCTTTCTTATCTCTGATCTAATCTGTTGTTAATCTTGTCCAATGAATTTTTTCTCCCACTGTAGTTCAGTAGACGTTCAACTAGTCTTTTTTATACTGTCTCTACTTTTAAACATCTGCAATACAGTTATAACAACTGTTTTAATATCTTTGTCAGCTATTTCTAACATCCAGGTCAGTTTTGTATCGGTTTCAATTTGTTTATTTTTCTCATCATGTCAGGTTGCATTTTCCTGTTTCTCTGCATGCCTAGTAATCTGATTATGCATGTTGTCTCAGGTGGATAATTTTGTATTCCTATGAACATTCTTGAACTTTGCTCTGGGACATGTATAAATTACTTGGAAATGGTTTGATTCTTTTGGATCTAGCTCTCAAGATTTGTCAGACAGGACTGGAGCAGCATTTAGCCTGGAGCTTAGTATTCCCCATAACGGAAGCAAGATTCTGCTGAGTATTCCACCTGCTGTCCCAGTGAATCATGAGGTTTTCCAACCTGGGTGGTGGGAAAGCCCTGCTTTTGTGCCTGGTGCTGCTCCCTCTAATCCTCTCATTGGTTCTTTCCTGGCCTCACCTGCAAGAGCTGATCAGTATCAGCCGAATACTGATAAGGGATCATCTCTGCGTCTCCAAGACTTTTGTAAGCTCTCAGGCACTTGTCCTGAAAGCTCTAGCCACCCTGAAGTCCCGGCCCCTCAGCTTGTTCTCCTTAACTCAGCTAGTGTGCCAGGCTCTGCCCAGACTCCCCCTGCCTGTGCTGCAGCCTGGGGACCCTTCTCACAGCTGGACACGGGCAATCTTAGGACTTACCATGGATGGTGGGGCATCAAGGTAGAAGGAATACACTGCTGAATCAGGCCAAGGTTAGTGAAATGGGCCCACCAAGCAGAGATTCTGGCATACAACGTCTTAGCTGGAGGAATTAGGAAGGATTCTCGCTGTTTGTTTGGCTCAAATACAAACCCCAAGGTGGCTGCACTAAGTGAAGTTGAAATGCCAGACCTTCTAGGTATACCCTCGAGGGAGGAACTTAAAGGCTGGGGGAGACTGGAATGACAGAGTGCACTCTTCATGTAAGACCTGCTCACCCGTCCTGGAGGATCCCGAGAACACAGCTTCCACCATGGCGCTGAGAATACATCTGTGAGGGGAGCCCCAGCACACTTGAGGAGCCCTGAGGGACTCTCCTCTGTAGATCAGAAACTGCAGTAGACATGCCTGTGCTGCCATCAAACTAGGATCCCCAAGTGCATGAGGATTCTGGGATCCCAGGGTGGCAGGGGCCAAGTGGCGGCACTTCATCACCAAAGACCAGGTGGATGTGGTTAGGGTGATGGGCAGTGGGGCCAGAGCAGCGGTTTGGAGAGTCTGACTCACAGAGATGCTTGCTGTTGGCTCCTAGATGTTCTGCCTCTCAGACTGAACCCTAACTGATATACATTCCTATTGGGGTTGATAAAATTTAGCAATAAAAGTAAACCACTATCTGAATAAACCAAAAAGTCAGACTCCTCAACCACTATAACATAAAATGCAAACAATACTAAACACATCACTCTATATGGCACTCTTATTCCTACAGATTAGTACTTTTCAAAATGTCTACTTTGCTTTTAAAAAACTATACTAAATAAACTGTAATTTGTTACATATAAAAATAAATTCTAAAAATGTTTTCAACCCCGTGGTTATTAGTTTCTCAACAGTATTAGTTATCACAAATAATCTAGTGGCCAGGTCAGTACTACCCACTCAAGTTTTTTTTTTTAAGTGTACAGTAGTCCCCCCTTATCTGCAGGGAATACATTCCAAGGCCCCCAGTGGATGCCTGAAATGGCAGATAGTACCAAACCCTGTATATATCAATATATACCTGTGATAAAGCTTAATTCGTAAGTTAGGCCCAGTAAGAGATTAACAATAATAATAATAAAACAGAATAATTATAAAAATATACTGTAATAAAATTTATGTGAATGTGGTCTCACTCTCAAATATCTTATTGTACAAATTTAATGCCTTTTCCATCTTAACTAAGTGCTTATAGTGTACTATGGCCATACCTTTTGCCGTTTGAGGAGTGACAGCAAAACTAGCATAAATTTCTTTCTCCTTCTTCACAATTTCACAGATAGAAGATTTGTTCTTACCGTAGATCTTGGCAAACTCAGCATACGATTTTTCTTTCCTTATTAAGTCTAGCACTTTTACAGCTTCTCTCTGGTGTATCCAAATTGCCAGCATAACTACTCTTGAGCTTTGGGGTCTTTATTAACTAAAATAAGGGTCACTTGAATACAGCACCGAGATACTGCGACAGTCACTCCGATAACCCAGATGGCTACTGAGTGACTAACAGGTGGGATCCGCTGGACAAAGGGACAAAGGGATCCACTGGACAAAGGGACGATTCCAGGGGGGCTGGAGTGGGATGGCATGGGTTTCACCACAATACTCAGAACAGCAAGAAATTGAAAACTTATGAATTGGTTTTTTTTTTTAATTTAAAAAAAAATTATTTTATTTATTTATTTTTGGCTGCGTTGGGTTTTCGTTGCTGTGCGCTGCCTTTCTTTAGCTGCGGCAAGCGGGGGCTACTCTTCACTGTGGTGCGCAGGCTTCTCACTGCGGTGGCTTCTCTTATTGCAGAGCACGGGCTCTAGGCACACGGGCTTCAGCAGTTGTGGCTCGCAGGCTCTAGAGTGCAGGCTCAGTAGTTGTGGCACACAGGCTTAGTTGCTCCGCGGCATGTGGGACCTTCCTGGACTAGGGATCAAACCCATGTCCCCTGCATTGGCAGGCGGATTCTTAACCACTGCGCCACCAGGGAAGCCCTTATGAATTGTTTATTTCTGGAATTTTCCATTTAATATCTTCATACTGCAGCTGAGGGTGGGTAACTGAAACCGTGTAAAGCAGGACCGTGGATGGTGGGAGGGGGCTCCTGTACTACCTGTGATTATGTGTGAGACTGTTTCCAATATTGATATATGTATAAGCAATCACAAGACATGCCACTGAATCTTTAAAAAAAATGAGCTAATCAGAGCTATACAATCTGAATCTTAATTGGCATCTAGCGTAATGTAGAACCTTTTATAGTTTGATGTAAGGAAGACAATTATCTCAATCATAGGAGACACTTAGCACATAGAAAAAAATGAATGTGAAAAAAATAATGTGATCATACGTATTCTCTACTGGCGTAGCGCCCGCCTTGTTTCAGAATTTGGAAAGGCTCTTAGAAAATACGATGGTGAGAAGGTCACAGCTTCTCCCTCCTCCTCCCCTCGCATCACAGGCCCCAGCTGGAAAGGGCGGCCTCCTTCCTGGCCCCATCAGCCAGCCTGCTGCCCCCATCTTGTCCTCTTTCCCAACGCAAGCCCCTCCACCACCCACAGCACATCAGTCGCTCTGGCCTGAAGCTTACACCCCCTCCCTCACCTCACTCTGTCTGACGGGCTCAGAGTGAGGCACAGAAAGGAGGCCCAGCAGGGCTGTGACGGGCCCACACTCACCAGCCCGTTGGAGGAGAGATATGGCCAACCGACCGAGGGCAGCGCCCGCAGCCCCGCATCAACATCGCTCCTGGCCTCCCCCTGCCAGCCTGCGAGGCTCTTCCGACACCTCGAGGGGCAGACACCTCCCTTCAGAGAGGGCCACTCGCTCTGGTGGTCATTCGTGTGGGGAGTGTCGTGTCCCCTTGGAAATGAACCAGAACTCACAGTGGCCTCTTCAGTTTTATGCCTCGGGAAGATGGAAACGTACCATTAGAGTAAAGGATAAAACTGGAGCTTGGTATAAAAGAACTATTTATCAGAGAAACACACATCAAAACTGCAATGAGATTATTACCTCATGCCCATTGGACTGGCTATTGTCAAAAAGGCAAGAAATAATAAATGCTGGTGAGGATGTGCAGAAAAGGGAGCCCTCCTACACTGTTGGTGGGAATGTAAATTGGTGCAGCCACTATGGAGAACAGTATGGAGGTTCCTCAAAAAATTAATAGTAGAACTACCATATGACCCAGCAATCTCACTGCTGGGCATATATCTGAAGAAAAAGAAAACACTAATTTGAAAAGACACATGCACCCTGATGTTCACTGCAGCACTATTAACAATAGCCAAGACATGGAAACAATCTAAATGTCCATCAACAGAGGAATGGATAAAGAAGATGTGGTACATATACACAATGGAATATTACTCAGCCATAAAAAAGATAAAATCTTGCCAATTGTGACAACATGGATGGACCTTGAGGGTTTTATGCTAAGTGAAGTAAGTCAGACGGGGAAAGACAAATACTGTATGATTTCGCTTGTATGTAGAATCTTAAAAACAAACAAACAAACAAAACAAAATAAATGAACATACCAAAGCAACCAAAAACAAACACGTAGATACAGAGAATGGAATAGTGGTTGCCAGAGGGGAAAGGGGCTCAGTGGAGGAGTGATGGATAGAAACTGGATATTTGGTGATGATCACACTGCAGCGTACACAGATGTAGAAATATAAGGCTGTACACGTGAAACTTACATGATGTTATAAACCAATGTCACCCCAATAAAAAATAATTCTTAAAAAAAAGGAATTATTTAAATCAAGACTTCAAGCTATTCTAGCTGTGAGACCCTAGGCAAGATACTTACCTTTCTAAGTCTTCCTTTTCTTCTGGAAAATGGGGATAAAAACAGTAGCTTATTCACAAGGATACTGTGTGGATAAGCTCAGGGGATCCCGTGCAGGGCTTAGCACGAAGGAAACACCCAGCACATGGTTCCTGTTAACAGTAGTTTGTAGGTGGGCCCTACATGTCGTGGAACACGATGAGGGGCTTGGACGCAGACGCTCCGAGGAGCCTGGGGGGAAGGAGGGCTTCCAGGAAGTGGCGAGAAGCGAGCCCTAATGAGTGGAAGGGCAGGGCAGAGGCCAGAGGGGTCGGGGAGGACCTGTCAGTTGGGGGCCACACCACACGCCGCAAGTCCAGAGGGTCCAGGTGCCAGGGTGAGGCTGGGCAGGGAGGAAAGCTAAGGCCACATCAATGCTCACAGTTCAGAGAGTGAGTTTTCTGCTAACGAATCAAAAGTTGTATCATCCTGGTCAACAGACAGCAGAGTATCCTTACAGCAGAGACGACCAGCTCTCCGCCAAGACTCTGTCCCAACTCCACAACGTGGGCCGTCCCTGGGAGGGACCCGTCCAGGGAGGGACAACCTTTTCCAGCTTCCTTCCCAACCAGACATGCTTCGGGCCCCGTGACAAGACCTCCCCATTGGTGTGACGCGCAAGCATGAGTGTCCCTTTCAGGCCAAGGAAGTCAAGAAGCACGTGTTTCTCCTCCATCCTCTCCCCCCTTCACTGAAATGCAGGGGACCCCACGGGCCTGGGGAGTGCAGGGCCGCCGGTGGAAGCAAGCAGGGTCTTTGAATCTCGTGTGGGGGGAGCAGCCGCTGCCTGGAAGGCCCACCTGGACGGGAGCAGGAAGCAGATGTTCACGGAGTTAAGACACGAAGCCTGGGGTCTGACCGCAGCTGGTGTCACCCTAACTGACCCCTTACCTCCCTGATTCAGCAAAGCAGCCAGTTGAGCTGGGGGAGCCCTTCCTCCTCGTCAACCTGGAGAGCTGCTGGGCTGCGCGGAGCTGGGGGGTGAGCCCCTGGAAAGCTCGGCTGCAGGGGCTCCTGCTGGGGCCACCCTCCTTGGGCGAGGCCCCGAGACCCACCCTACTGCTGCGGGCCCCCCCACCCCAAGGACACACCTGAGCCACCTGCACAAGGAGTCCTGACCCCTCAGCAGGCATGAGCACGTGCATCCTTCGCGGTAAGATGCCCAGTCCCAAGAAGCTCCGTCCCAGGGTAGGGCTGGAGCGGGCGTGCGGTGGCCGGGGGACGGGTGCCCTTTCTCCCATCCCACACACCCACCCAAAGGAGGGTGGCTTTCATCTGTTCAGACGCTAGGCTGAGGGCTTACTCTCTCTGCACTGCACGGTGGGGGTAGGTCAGGAGGGATGGGCAGGTTGTCCCCGTTTCCCTGAAGGGGACCCACAGCACAGCCAAAACGTCAGGCCCCACGGCCCCATGTCTGCCGCCACTTGCCCCTGCACAGAAGAGTCAGCGCCTTGATACACAAGCTGTGATTTACTTTAAAATAACCCAGCAAAGGGCTCAGATGAAACAGGACCAGTCAATGTTGATACCGTTGAGGACGGATACGGGTACACGGGGTTCATTATACTAGTCTCTCTACTTTGGTGAATATTTGAAAATTTCAATATAAAAAAATTTTAAGGAAATTTCTCAGTATTTTGTACAAGAGGAGGTCCCCTGAATTAAACTACCCCTCCCTCCCAGTGCCTTTTCAGGATGTCATGATTCCCGCTCACGAAGGAGGAGGTGTTTACAACAGACAAGATTTGTGGGTTTTTTTCTACTTCCATTAATATTTAGTATGTCATTATCTCCAAGTCTAATCACTTAAAGAAGAGATTTTAAATAATTGATTACTACCTAAGAGGAAAAAATCCATGCCGTCTTTTTCATTATCCATCAAAACCCAGAAAACCTCTCCGTATAGTCCTGACGTGGACACATAAATATATTAATGCACATGCTGAGAAGAACATACATACAAATCAATAGACATAAATTCGCTCTGGGTGCTTTCAGATGGAAAAACCCTCATCCTCTTTCCACCCCCCCGTGTGGCGTCCTCCTCCCCAGCACGAGGCCTGACCCCATGAGAGAGGGCTCCAGGGGCACCCCTTTCTTCCTTCTTCCAAAGAAACATCTATGCAAATAAATACCAATACCTCATAGAGTTTCACAGTCTCCAAAACACACAGAAAGCTAACATTTCTGGAACTCGGATGAGCTACGTCCTATTGTGTGATCACCCGTAAGCATATGCATGTGCACAATCGTGTTTATCAGTCTAGAGAAAACGCTTGCATCTGCACTTATTAAAATGCCTTTGTTGGTGGCATGTCCTCCAAGAGGGCACAACACCGACAAACAGGAAGAGGATGGCCCATGAGCGTCTGTGGAGGGGGCAGCAGGACGCCCACGGACAAGATTAACGCGCCTTGAAAGCACTCACACCTCCGCGGGCAGAGCCCTGCTCCATGGCCGCATGGGGACCTGGATGCCACTTACCACAAGGGACAGGGGCCTCTTCCAGGAGACGACGCCAATGAGTCCCGACAGCAGCACCTGGAACAGAGGGAGCAGGGGGTGAGGAGCCTCCCAGGACTTTTCTAGAGCACAGCACGCAGGCAGGAGCGGGTCACGGTGGTGGGTCTGTCCCTCCCGACAGTCACACCTGCGGCCACCACGCGGGGCCAGAGTGACCAGCTCGCAGGGATGCCGAGAGCAGATGTGCTTTCTGAACAAGCCTCCCACCCACCCCCGGGCCCTCAGCCTTATCCCCCCAGGTCCTGAGAGATACTTGCTGTGTGCTTTAACATCACAGACAGCAGTGAACACACTACTTTGGGGAAGGCGGTACTGTCCCCACTCACAGGTCACCCGCAACCTGCACAGCGGCCCGAAGTCTCCCTCTGTTCTCCCACACCTGGGACCCCCCCCCAGCCCCTACAGGGGTCTCCCCTTCACTCTCACCCCACCGAGGAGGCTCCCTCGCTTTCCACACTGGCTCTAAGCTGCCCGCCCCAGCCCAGGCCAGCCCCGTCCGACCCCTGGCCCCCATCCCGCTGAGCATGTCCCCCCAGAACCTCCCCAGCAGTGTCCCCTCCGCCCTGGCTCCCCTGTCGCCCTGTGTCTGCCAACTCTAGGGAGAACCACCCTTGGCTCCTGGCCCACCCTTCTTCCGGGCTGCCCCCCAAGCCCAGCCCACGTCAGACCCATGTTTGCTGATCCCCATATTCCCAGTCTCCTTGTGTCCAGGCAGGGCCACTGGACCACAGAGACACAGCTGCACCCCGCGCCCACTGCCCACCGCAATCTGCCTTCAGAGGGGTCGCTGGATGCAACAGACAAGGGCTGTTACCACCTTGACTTTCCATGGTGGGCCTGGGCCACGCAGTCCGGGACCAGGCTGGAGGGACCGGGCTGCACTTCCCCTGGGATTCCAAAAGGACCGACCTCAGACCCGGAGGAGAACACGCAATTGAACAGACCCACAGGTCCCGTTGGTGAGAGAGCCCAGTTCACCCTCCGGCACCTCTACACTGAGCAGGACCGAGTCTTAGACCCTGCAGCCTCCGCCCACCCAGTGCCGTGTTGGTCTCAGATGTCCAACAACACCTGGACCAGTTGTCTTTATATGAAAGGCTTTAAACCTATTCACACACACACACACACACACACACACACACACACACACACACACACACACACTTAACAGAAAAGAATGAATGGAAGAGCTTCAGCATGCTCTGCTCCCCAGCCTGTCACATCTACCTTCTCCCTTCAAGGCACGTACCTCTTCCAAACGCAGCCAATGCTGCAAATGTTACAGACAACCGTTTTCCCACCTCCCGAGTCTCCTCTCTCTGTGATGCCGCCCAGCTCCAGCTCCAGCGGTCACAGAAACCCTGGGCTGCTGTTCCCCACCCCCCTGCCCCACGGTCTCCGAGGCCAAGTCTCCATCATTCTTCTCCATGTGCCTCTAAAGCCGCTCTCTCCCCTTCTGCACCCAACACTCCACCCATCAGAACACTCTCCCTGGTGTCGAATTCTTCCTCTTCAATGGACACACGACTTCCCCCAAGTCATTTTCCGTTGGACTGAGCTGCCATTTCTCCTAAGGATAGGCTGTTGGGACTCTCACCATCACCTCATGCTAGATAGCGCACACCCTGACCTCTTCTCTACACCTCCAAACCTTCTTGTGGAGAATCCAAAACTTCTGCCAACTCCGCCGTCAACATCTGAGCTCCTGGCGCGCTCAGGAGCCGCAGTTGTGAAGCTGGGTTGGCTCTTGCTCTCAACACCTCTCCTCCCCCTCTGCTTGCTCTCGCTCTCATGATTTACCTGCCTGGACGGGGTGCTCAGCCACTCACTCACCTCTGCCCCTCCACTGCAACTGCGCTGGACGCCTCTGTCAGGTGAATGTCACCTCCCTGGCCGGGCAACCAGACCCACACAAATCCGGTCCCTGATTTCCCACCAGCATCGCCCTAAGTGACCCTCCACTCGTGTCCTGGCCACTGTGGGCACCAAAGCCACTGCATTTCTCAAACACGAGCCCTGGAACAGAACCCCTGCGGGCTGTCTTCCCTCCATACTCAGCACTCCCTTCCTGTCACCCCCCACCTCCTGGCCCCCTGCCTCAGCCCCACCCTTTTCTCTTCCTTCAGATGATGACCAAGCTCTGGGTGCCGAGCTCTGACCCCACCATCCCCCTAGGACGGGGCTTCCACAGTGTCCTCTGTCTGCCCTTCACACCAACACTGGCCACGCCCAGACTGAGCCTGGAGAGAGGATGAGAATTCTCAGACTATCTCCCAGAAGATGTCCACTTACGCTCTGCCTTCTCCTTCCCATTTCTACCAGATGAAATTTCACCCATCCTTCCAGACATGGCCCAATGCCTCCTCACCCAGGAAGGGCCTAGGAATTCGAGAGAACATGGGGCCCCACTGAACTCCCAAACCACCCCAGACCTCTCAAGTCCTCTCTGATACACACAGACAGAACTCCTGCATCTTCTAAGCTGAAGCTGCTAAAACTATCAAGTCTCTACAATGACCAGGCCACTTACAACAGGGATTTTACTGGACCTCCAAGGAGCAGGGGTTTCTAAACACAAAGGAAGTTAACAGCACTTATCTTAGGCCACAGTAAAAATTCTTGACATTTCCCATCTTCATCATGAAGTTATAATTCCACAAATCCCCTCAAATAATTTTACTTCCAACAAACATGGACAATTTGCTTCTTGAAGATAATTTACATTCCTAAATATCAATAATAACTATAATTGGGAATGGATCCAAGTCCCCTATACAAAGGCAAAGAATAAAACCATCAAACGCAATGAGGCATGGAGATTCCGACCTTGTATAATGCCTTCCCCTTGAGTGTGAGTAGGATGTGCTATTCCGTGACCCTCCCCAGGGACAGCATCTCGAAATGATGTTGCCCTGGCAACACCTTGACTGCAGCCTTGTGGGACCCTGGCCAGTTGACCCTACTAAGCCATGTTCAGACTCATGACCCAAGAAATCTGTGAGATGGTAAATGGGTGTTGTGTTAAGCTGCAAAGTTTGTAGAAATTTGTTCTGCAGAAATAGAAAACAAATTGTCAGGGACTGAATGTCTGCGTCCCCCCCAAATCCATATGGTGAAGCCCCAACCCTCAGTGTGGTGGTATTTGGAGGCAGGACCTTCAGGAGGTGATTAGGGTTAGATTAGGTTGTGAAGGTGGGGCCCCCATGATGGGATGGTGGCCTTATAGGAAGAGAAGGAGAGAGAGATCTCTCTCTCCACAAGTACACACCATGGAAAGGCCACATGAGGACACGGAGAAGTGAGCAGTCTACAAGCCAAGAAGAGGGCCCTCCCCAGAACCTGACCATGGCAGCATTCTGATTGCAGACTTCCAGCCTCCAGAACTGCAAGAAAATATACTTCTGTTTAATTGGCCCAGTCTATGATAATTTTTTAAATTTAATATTTATTTTATATTGGGGTATAGTTGATTTACAATGTTGTGTTAGTTTCAGGTATACAGCAAAGTGATTCAGTTATACATATACACATGTCCATTCTTTTTCAGATTTTTTTCCCATATACGTTATTATAGAATATCGATAGTGCTCCCTGTGCTTTACAGTAGGTCCTTGTTGATTATCTATTTTATATATAGTAGTATGTGTATATTAATTACAAACTCCTAATTTATACCTCCCCCACCTTTCCCCTTTGGTAACCATAAGTTTGTTTTCAATATCTATAAGTCTGTTTCTGTTTTGTAAATAAGTTCATTTGCATCATTTTTTTAGATTCCACACATAAGTGATATCATATGATATTTGTCTTTCTCTATCAGACTTGTTTCACTCAGTATGACAATCTCCAGGTCCACCCATGTTGCTGCAAAAGGCATTATTTCTACGATATTTTGTTACTGCAGCCTGAGCTTACTAATACACTAACACATCCAGAGTGGGATGCTGGATTTTTTTTCCTAAATATCCCCTCTCCCTCCACATCTGCTCTCAGGCAGAGCGGACTTCTCTGCCTCTGGTACAGAAACACCAGCACCAGCTCTAACAAGGGTGACTACATTAGAGTGGAGGAGACTTTCAAAGACCAGATGCTGGGCTCCTCCTCCCTGAGGGTGCCTGCTCCCATCCCCATGGCAACCAGGGGAGGGGACCATATCCCTGCTCTGAAACGACAGGGACTTAGCTTGAACTGCTGTTTGCTCAATCCTAGCAACAAGGCAGGACGGTGTTGCATGTTCTGCCATCTCGGTAATTCTGCAGGCTTACTTTGTACCACTCCTGTGAGGAACGGGGTCCTGCATCTAGCTGGCCAGTGAAATTATATCTCAAGTGCCCTCTGTCCTGTTTAATTTGCCAGGATTGTTATTCAAAGTCTGCAGTTTACAAAGACATTGAAGAGGGTCAGAGAAGAGGAACAGACAATTCAGTAGTTGTGAAAGAAAAGCCAAGAAGAACAGGAAAGGCATGATGCTGCCCAGAGAGGAGGGTTAACTTTCCCAGCACCTGTGAGTTGCTGTAAGGACGCCAACTGGCTCTTTTCTCCACTTCCCCACCCAGCCTACAGAGATGCAAGAGATAAAATTAGAAACGAGAAAGAGCTTCCTGCTGTTGAGAGCAATGAGAGGGGATAAGAGACTGCGGGGAAGTAACAGCATCTTTACAGCAGAAGTCCTTGCCTTTGATTGGTGCTGCCCCTGTACTCCGAGGCCCGGAATAAATCAGTCCTTTAAATCTTGTCTCTGAGATTGAAAAGTTCTTTCACTGCCTAAAATCAGGAACTTTCTTCAGATCTTCCAATCTGGTTCAAAGGCAAACGGTAATGCAACATTTCGGGTAGTGAAGCAAGTGCTTCCAGAATGCAGACTTGAAAGCCAATTAAATTATTTCACAAAATATATGGCCGGCTGCCCCATAGCTACAGTGGTACCAGTTTACCACTAAAAAGCCAACATTCACGTGTCTGGAGAAAGACCTGCTATTGCAATAAGGGCACAGATAGTACTCTGAGCTGCTCAGAATGAAAGACGTCTGTGGGTCCCCACCTTCTAAACCTTCCGGATTGCAGGCCTGCGCTACGTGGGCCTCATGGAGTAGATGATCCTCCTACTTTATCCCACCTCCATTTTCTTCTCTTTCAGCCTGGTTTTCTTTGTCTGGGTCTCCCCGGGGCCGCATGGCCAGGTTCCATCAGGCGTGCGGGCCCTCAGCCTCCTGAGTCCATCTCGGCTCCCGTCTGGGAAAGAGACACCTCTGCAGCCTTCCCATCCCACCCATGCCTGTGCCTCCTTCCCTCAGCACATTCCTGCTCCCAACCATTTGCTTCCGGCCCGTGGTCCCAACTTTCTCTGCATATCAGTGCATCAAACTCAGAACATCCAAAAGGAAAGCCACTCTCCTCAAAGGACCTTCTCCACAATAGAAAATGAACTCTGTAGCTTTCGTTTGCTTTTCATACAGTAGCAAAGCTATAAATCGATGACAAAGTTGCCCCATGAAAGAAAAAAATGTAAAATCATATAAATGTTATAAATAACTCATGAGTCAAAAGAAAATCAGAGCTGAGATACACGCCACCTGTTCTACTGCAATGTGTGCTTCCTTGATGCAAATTAGCTCACGTACGCTGGGTACCAAACTCATGTGCCCTGGCTCTGCCCTGTAAGATGTAGGCTTCGCCAGAGCTGTTTACTCTGAAATTAGGGTAGTTTCTAGATCCGCCACCGGATTTTGTTATTTGATGAGTAACGTCGCACATATATTATTATACTTTTAAAAATAAGTTGATTTTAAAATGTTTTAAAATAATTGGTTTCCTTTGTAATCCTGTATATTTTATTTCATGCATTTAAAAACCTCATTCTGAGAGGGACCCCAAAGACCTCACCAGACTGCTCTACCAGAAGTTAGGAACCCTTGATTTAGAAGTCCTTGATTCAGTGCAGATCTTTTAGCGGCAAATTCCCCTTTTTTGTTTATCTGTAAATTTCTTACTTCACCTCATGCTTGAAAAGTAGTTTTGCTGGATACACAATCCTAGGTGGACAGTTTCTTCTCTCAAGAGCTTGAAGATATTATTCTACTTTCTGGCTTCCACTGTTGCCATCAAGAAGTTGGCTGTCATTAAACTGCTGTTCCTTGAGGGGTGTTGCTCACTCTTTAAAGACCTTTAAGATTGTCTCCTTGCGCTTGGTGTTCCGAAGTTTCTGCAGGATATGTCTACGTGTACATTTCTTTTTCTTTATCCTGTTTGAGATGAACTGTGCTTCTGAATCTGTAAATTTATATTTTTCATTAGTTCTGGAAATTTTTAGCCAGTACCTCTTCAAATATTTTCTCTCCTACATTCTCTCTGTCGGGGACCCCAATAGCCACATGCTGATCCTTCGTACTTCATCCTCCAAATCCCTTAGTTCTTCTTTCACATCGTCCACACCTGTGCCACTCAGTATTTCATTCTGAATAATTTCTTCAGGTGTATTTTCCAGATGACTAATTTTCCCTGTTAATCAGCTGTTGAACATTTGCATTTGTTTAGAAAAATTCAATGGTTATATTTTAGGTATTTAGAAGTTCTATTTTTACCTTTCCCCAAATACAGCTATTTGTTTCAGATAGTTTCCTGTTGCACGCTCATCTTTAGGATTCTGCCCATAATTACTTTAACTGTTTCACATTCAGAGGTTCTAGAGTCCAAGGGGGTAGTGAAAGGAAGGCGTCTAAGTCTGTCCTTCATTGTTTCTGTTGTCCCCCACTCACTGCAGCTGGCTTTCTTTGATGCCTGCATTCTTGGAAGTCTTTTGTTGTGAATACAGCACTTGATCTTCATCAGCTGAGGTTCTATGGACCCAAAATGGAGGAATTTTTCCCAATAGAGTTGTACTTCTGCCAGTAACCAGGGAGCACCCAGGATTCGGAAACACCATGGTCTCCAAGGACCTCCCTACAGCCATGCACTGCTCTGACCGCTCCCTGCTCCCTGGACTCCAGCCACCTGCCACTGTGTGTGGTGTGTGTGTGTGTGTGTGTGTGTGTGTGTGTGTGTGTGTGTGTGTGTGTGTGTGTGTGTATTTGTGGATGAGGTGGGGGGGCCTCGGAGACCTGCAGTGCCTCAAGGAGCATGTCTTTTGTCCAAAACCAAGGCACAGGCAGATCGGTGTCTGGTGAGGCCCACTTCCTGGTCCATAGACAGTGGTCCTTCCACTGTGTCCTCACTGGTGGAAAGGGTGAGGGAGCTCCTGGAGTCTCTCCTATAAGGGCACTAATCCCATTCATGCCGACTCCACCCTCATGACCTAATCCCCTTGCAAAGACTCTACTCCAAATACCATCACACTGGGGCCTAGGATTTGACGTGTGAATTTTAGGGGGACACAAACATTCAATCTACAGCATCCAGGATGTCACAGGTGATTTTCTAATGTATAATATAAATTACAAATATTAGTATAATTTTATATTGGTTTATATTACTTCAATTTTATATTAATTTATACTAGTAATATAAATTACTAATGTGGTATGCAAAATATAAATTACTACAATTGATTCTCCCTCAAATCCAAAAACTAAATGTACCTATTAACACTAAGAAATTGGGAAAGTGGCCAAACAGCTACAGGCAAATTCTTCACAAACTTCAAAGCACAGAGATTTCCAACACTATTTAATTTTTCTCTGAGCACAGAGGGAGAAGACAAGGAAACTTTCCAAATTTTTTTTACAAATGTCAGCATAACAATTACAAACCTGTAAAATATCAAAAGAGTAGAAAATAGATCAATTTTACTTATAAACAGAGGAACATAAATTTTAAAATAAAATGGTAGAAAATAGAATTTAGCAGTACATTTAGAAGGATAAAGAACAAGACAAGGGGTTCATGTCAGGAATGAAAAGATGGTTCACTAAGAGGAAATGTAGCAATAAAATTAATCATTAATATGATAAAAGTGAAAAATATGGTAATACAGTAGATGTAGAAAAGGCATTTGATAAAATTCAATCTCCGTTTCTTACCAAAAAAAAAAAAAGTTCTTCATTTAACAAGACAAGATAAAGATGTCCACAATCACCACTTATATTTAAAATTCTTCTGAAAATACTAGTGTGGTGTGCAGACTAGTGAGAGGGTCCCAAAGACCTCCACCCCTGGTGTACGCGTTCTACAGAATCCCCTCCCCTTGAGGATGGGAGGGGCTGTGAACCTGATGGATTTCGATCTCGGGCTGAGGTTACGCTATGTGACAAGGGTGAAAGGATTTTGCAGCTGTACTTGGGTTCCAAATCAGTTTGAGTTAACTCCCTTGAGTTAATCCAAGGGAGTTTCTCCTGGGTGGGCCTGACCTCATCAAGCAAGCCCTCTGGGTCTCAGCCCTTCCTGAGTCAAAGATTTGAAGCACATGGGAGATTCTTCACTGGCCTTGCAGAGTGCGCTGCCCTGTCGTGTCGTGGGAGGGCTTCTCCAGTCCACAGCTTGCAAGAAAACCACGAGAACGAATTCTGCCAACACCCTAGGGAGTGTGGAAGCGGATCTTTCCCTGGTCAGGCCACCAGATGAGGCTGCATCGAGCCTCACCTTGATTTTAGCCTTCAGACCCCGAGTGGGGACCCAGCCCAAATGCTCCAGACTCCTGACCCATGGAAACTGTGAGATAATAAATCTGTGCTGTTTTAAGCCTCTATGCTTGTGGTAATTTGCTCTATAGCAACAGAAAACTAATATAAGTATTGGAAAGGGGGGGCAAAATTACTACTACTTGAAAACGATACACTTATCGAACTAGAAAACCCAGGGGAATTGATAGAAAAGAAAAGAAAAAGAAACCATAAGAGGATTCAGTAAACCGTCTGGTTAGAAAATTAACATATGAAGAAAGTATATTACTATCAATACTCACATTTATTGAGCACTGACTGTATACCAGACACTTAGCAAGGTTTTATATTTTACCTCTTTGTATCCTGACAACCCTGAAAGGCATGTGTGATTTTTGTGCCCTACTGCACAGATGAGAAAAGTAAAGTACCAAGAGGTTAAGTGACTCACCCCATTATAATGTCAGGATATAAACTCATGAACTACAGAAAAAATAGCTTTCCCATAGGCATGTAAGAAAAGCCCGGTTAGAAAAGAGTATAAAATTAAGGAAAGATTATTCCATTTGTAACAGCAAGCAAAAAGGTAGACTGTCTTAGAATAAACAAACTAATATGAAATGAACAAAAGCACTACCAAGAAAATCTCAAACATCTACTGAAATCATAAAATACTTCATTATTAGATGGAAAAAGATTCATTTCTTTAAATAGAAGGACAAAGCAATACAAAAATCCCATGCAATTCTCATTCACATACTAAAAAGGGGAAAAGAAAACCTATCCAATCAAAAGAGTTGGGACAACTGATTAGACACTTGGAAATAAAGCTTAATCTTTACCTCACTTTTTATACCAAAATAAATTCCAGAAGAACCAAGAAGTAAAACATAAATCAAAACATGAACACCCTAGAAGAACATGGCAGACTCTTAAAAGAATCTTTAGAAAAGAAGTCAGCCTTTTGAGGCACGACACAGAATCAAGGGTCCTAATAGAAAAGATGAATGAATTAAATATTTATGTTTTTAAAAAGCACCTGCATGTGATGAACAGAATCTTGGTTCTCAGTCCTAGGGCCTCCCTGTATGAGAAGTACGAGGCTCTGACATGTGACGTGGTAGCCTCTGGACAGAGTGGGCAGAGTGCCATCCCCACCCGATGTTGGCCTTGGCCATGGGAGGTGGGGGTGGCCGCCAACCCAAGGCACCCCCGGGGTATCACGTGTTGCCCCTCGCCCTCTGCACTCCTGTCTCCCGGCCCACAGAAGGACACAGCCCCATCAGCCTGGGCCCCAGAATGGACACATAGCACAGACCTAAACCCAACCAGGAGCCTCCAGCCCAAAGTGCGGGCCCCAGATGACCTGCAAACCCAGAGGAGAAAATAAAGGTAGGCTACTGGCAACTATTGACTTCTGGGTGCTTCTTTATGTAGTCGTGGCAAGAGCCAATGAACATATATTTATGTTTAAAAAGAACATAAAATCAGAGACCAACTGCACGTGGGAATAATATTTATAATACGCACAATAAACAAAGGGGTGATTGTCTCAGTTCACAAAGAATTCATATACATTAGTAAGAAAAAGGAACCACTCAATAGAAAAAAGTGGCTAAGGATTCGGAATAGGAAGTTCACATTTTTAATGGACAATAAGCATATAAAGGGATGCTTAAACCTACTCCAATTTTTTAAAAGCAAGCCAAAAGAGAAATATTTTTATCAGTCAGACTGTCAATGTGTTTTGGTGGAGTTTGATAAAAACCCAGTGGTGGCAAGGGCTGGGGCGGGGGGAGGTTCCTCTCGAACATTATGGGTGTTGGTATAAATTGAGGCAGCCTGCCTTGGGGGCAAGTTCATAAACCTCTCAAATTAGAAACTGTACATACTCATACTCAGTGATGGGAGTTTAGCCTACGATGTGCTACCAGAGGTACACCACACTGTTTACTGCAAAAAGCTGTAACCAGTGGGTAATAATAAAGGGTTACTTAAATAAACTTTGATATTTACGTATAACGTGAATATACGCATCATGACATTTGAGGCAGATCTGTTTGTGCTGTTGTGGAACGGTCTCAAAGATAAATAACTGACAAGACACAGCCTGGTGTGCAGAAAATGAATCTCATTTGTGTAAACAGAAAGGAACGGGTGCTGGTGCATAAAGAAACGTTTCTCTGGAAGGAAATACAAGAAACTTAATGATGGGAAACTAGATTGGGGAGGGGGCAAAAGGATGCTCGCTTTTATGTGTGTAACCTTCAGTAATACTAATCTTTAATCCCTGTATTAAGTCATGAATATTTTAAACTATGCATACAGTTTGAGCCTGTAATTCCTCTTCTAAGAATTCCAGATATTAATCAAAGTGTTATTTATCATTTTGAAAATGGGGAACCTGGGTTTTTGGCAAGAGGGAACTGCTTATCTTTCAGGTCCTTCCCAATTGCTGCCGTTAAGTCTCATTATGGAAAAATATTTAGGGCCATTCGGAAAAGTTCACACTACATAAAAGAAAAAGAAGAAAAGGAAAAGCAGGCTACAAGATGGCTGGGAGGAGGGATAATTTCCCTTCTATGAAGTAAATAAATACAAATGCCGACACGCAAAAACACAAAGAAACTAGCATTGAACCCCAAGACGCCTCTGATTATCTCCCGAGAGTGGGATTTTAACACCTTCCGTGCAACCTTCTATTTCCCATGTTTTATACAGAAGACAGAAAGCACTTTATTGAGACTCAGGCTAACATGGCTGGTTCTGCCTTCTCAGGAGGCGGGGGCATACCCGAGAAACTGGGTGATAACCCCCTTCCATGCCCCCTTCCCCAGGTGGTACAGGTGGGTGCGGCTAGAGTCCAGCGCTTGCACTGTTGGGCCCTTTGCTTCACAACAGACATCAACAGACTCTGCAGACTTACGGCTGCAGAGCTGAATAAAGGGGGCAAGAAACCAGAACCCCAGCTCTTGGCTGGGGGTCCAACAGTGACCCACAAGTGTGTGTGGGGAGCAGGAAGGCCTGGTCTCCCAGAGATGTGCCAGCCAGGTGGCCATGGGCAGTTCCATGTGAGTTGCCCCTCTGTGATGAAGAATGATAAAAAATTTAAGACATAAACGTGACTTTCAAAGATGGATCCCAACCAGCACCCAAATGTATGCGGGACCCTCCTGACCCCCTTCTTTCTCTCAGCCCAAGTGGGAAAGAAAGCACAACACGAAGTGGGCAGTTACATCGCCCAGTCTGGAAAAGAATATCATATAAACCATTTACAAATCATGTTGATTCTCTTCTTTTAGAAGTCTCCTCTTTGCACAACAATAAAAACAATGTATTTGTTGATACAGAACATTAATTCCATTAAAATCGCATTACGTGTAATGAAAAGCTATCAGAGTATAATTATGCAAGCGAATTCACAGATCCACATCAATTTTTAAATCCACTGGAACGACAACAGGAAGTGAGTCTGTCTGGTAGACAAATTGCTCCTTCACTTCCAGATGATTATGAATAAAGACCACTGCACTAATGTTAGAAACCACACGCTGTTTATGCAAACTCCAAAATCTAGGACTGTGCCTTCAAGGTGCCTTTGCCTGGGTTTCCCAGGGCTGTTCTGTTCTCAGAGTCAGAGGCTGTGCTCCTGAATCCTAAGTCTTCTGAGTCAATCCCACCCCAAAGCACGCTTCCTTCTTGGAATTCCTGCCCCTGAAGCCAGTGGGCTGGGCCCCGAAGGACCCTCCGAATTCCTGGACATTCACGGTTGCCCCTCGGAGGGCCCTCTGTCGCCCAGACCCGCAGGCTGCCCGCCCACTCGCCCCACCTGGGCCGGATGTTCCCCCCCAGGTGCCCCGCTCTCCGGCCCTCTGCCCTCACACCAGCCTGGGCCTTCCTCGCTGCCCAGGCCATACCAGAGACCTGGGTGCCAAAAGAGTCTCCTGTCCTGGAACTTGGTGAGGTCCCGGGAGGAGGACAGGGGAGGAAGGGGCATGGGGACTTGGCTCCTGCAAGAGGCCACCAGGAGTGCTCCTTATGCCGCTCCCATGGGTGTGTGAGGACCACCCCCGCTGATGACCGTCCAGCCGAAGTTACTCTCACTGGGACCCTGGGATCCCACTGAGGCCCCTGGCCCTCATTCATGGCCCATGTCGACCCACAGGTTAGACCCTTCTAGGACCCCACACAGAGGCTGGGGGGCTGAACAGCTGTGCTGTGCTGGTGCCATGTAGGGAAGGCGCCGGACAGATGCAGTGACCTCCCCAAGCGCGGGCAGCAGGGCCGGCACCCCATAAGAGCCATTTCCATCCCCACTGCTACTGCCCCTTCCTGCGACTGGCCCTGAGTCCCCCTCCAGAACTCTCACGTCTGGTCAGCAGTGGCCTTGGGGTCGCCAAGTCCAGGGAAGCCCCTTCAATCCTCATGGTCCCATTCCCACCTTTCCAGAACACCCTCCTGCCTTGGCTACCCCCATCAGACCCCTGCAGCCACCCCTTAATAGGGGCTCCCTCACGCGCTCCCCTCTCCTCCTCCCCCCTGCACACACCATCTTTCCTCAGAGAGCTCACTTTCTTCTGCCCTTTGCATCTAAACCCCCTCTCCCGGCCTCTCTTCCTTGAGGGGCTCCGAGAAAGTGCTGGAGCGGGTCTGACTCAGTGTGGCCAATGGCCCTATTGCAGCCCCGCAGCCAATGGAGACATCTCTGCCCCGCCAGAGGTCCGCCGTGCACACAGGTGTGCAGGTCAGACACCCAGACTTACCCGCTTCCCTCCCTGACCCACCTCACTCTCAAATCCCATCCAAAGGCACCTGCATCCTACTGTCCAACCCACACTGGACCCCGCTCCCAGCTCCACCCACACCTGCTATCTGGTTGTCTCTCCTCACCTTGAAACCATACCCTGTACCTCGCACACCTGAGGCCCATGCGGGAGAAACAAAACGATTCACCCAGACCTCCAAGCTTGTTTGGCAGAAACCGCAGATATAGGAACAACCCGACTGAGCATCGCGCAGGCGCACTGAGGGACCAGAGTGATCGACAGTGAACGTTCGAGTCAGAGGCTGAACCACCACCCCCCCGGCCCCCCCCATGTAACACAGAGAACCCCTGGAATTCACCACTGCGACCCATGAAGAGGCATGAAGGACAGTCGTGCATGTGCAAGGCGCTCTCCAAACTTCCCCTCACCTTCCACCCATGGTTTCCGAGTTCCTCCCCGCCCCCTCCCCACGTCAACAATCAGTGTCACCCTAGGAAGCTCATGGGGACACAGAGCTGCACATCGCCTCCTGTCTCCCTGCAGGGCCGCTTGCAATAAAGCCTGTTCTCTCTGCAAGAGACGCCTGCCTGGTATATGGCCTTCCCTGGGCAACGAGCCCACCTGTGGTTGCAACTGGACCCACGGCGACAGCCCTCCAGCAGGTCTCCCTGCCCCACTCCTGGCGGCACCTCTAACCTTTTTTCCACAGAGAAGAATCATCTTAAATGCAAATCCAACCAAGCCACTCTCCCCAACTCTTCCTGTCAGTGGCTTTCTTCTGCCCTCAGGGTAAGTCCCAAAGCTTCAGGCTCAGAGGGTCCCTGCCCACCTGTCCTGCCTCCTCCAGGCCCCTCCACCACGGTGAGTCCCTCTGTCTCCCCCTCCCCTGCACAGCTAATCACCCGGAGTGCGGAGCCCCCTGGGGACCCCGGCACTGGGATATCAGCACCCACACTCCCATCGACGGGCCGGCCTTCCTGCCGCAGCAGGTGCTGGGGACAGAGGGCACGTCTTCCATAAATGGTCAGTCCCCACGCTGACCGGGGGCCTGGACTCCCAGTGTGCATACAAGCGGTGTTTCCTGAAGGCTCTCAGTCTCCAGACCCTCAGCCCCGCCCACCTCAAGGCACCCTTCCCACCTGGGCCCCTCCGGTCCTGCAGCCAGCTGAGGGAGCACGGCCCTGAGGAGCAGTGTTCTGACTTCTCCCCTTTATTTTATTGTACAACAAAAGCAACGCAAGTTCAATGTGTAAAAAATTAGGAAAGTCAAACAAGCGAAAGGAGGAAAATGAAACCATGGATCTCTCACTGCTTCTATAACTTCTGTTAGATTGAATTCTGTTGGATTCTATTGAAACAGATTTTGATAAAAATAGAGTCAGAGTGTTGTCAATAATCTCCCCTCATTATTATAATATATAATGTATCACGATCACGACATGACACCTGGTAAGTGTTTATTTACAACACTTTAATGGCTGAATGGTATTCCATTGTATGAAAATACCACCATGTACTTAAAGAGTCATTTATTACCTTATAAATATTTGGAATCACAAACATTACGAGTAAAGTTTTTTGAACAAGCATATAAATATATGAATACTTTTTCTGATCTGATTCTTTTTTTGAAATTATGCAGAAATGGCCAATATCTCTTATTGACCTATTCTTTTGCAAACTGTCATGCACTATAAATTGTGTACAGTTAAAATATATGTGTATGTTTATATATATTCTAAGTGATTCTTTTACATGATATGAAAAGCCAACTTGTTTCCTAGAGAGGCCACCACTTACAGTTGTTTTGGTTGTTTCTTCTAGTATTTACTTTCAAATTTCTCAGCTTGATGCTGTGACTGACATCTGACTGTGAAAGTTGAGGACTTTCACTTCCCCGGCAATCCACGCACACACCAGACACAGCCAAATCCACACACATTCTTGCTCTTTCCCGATTCCAATGCACTAACAGCCCAACAAACACAGTATTTGGTGTTTACGTTATAATGGCTTTGTAAATATTATCCATAACTGCATAACTGAGCCACTAGGAGTACTATAATTACAGTGCCTTTAAAAAATCATATTACAATATTTAATTGGGGCTAACCACCTCATTTTTCGCTTCATCTTCTACACATCCATCACAAATCATCCCAAGCCCTCTGCAGACCTGAGTGTCTTCTTGCTGTGTCTGAGCATATCGAGTGCTCCATCCACTTGGGTTTCCTTGGGTGTGTCCCTCGTGGGGCCCTCCAGCCCTTCTCCCCCATATCTGGCCATCCTCCTGGCCTGGTGCACCCAGCTCCCGGGGACTTCTCTTCATCTGGGACTCCCCCCTGCCTCTCTCCTGGGCTGCAGCCACTGTTTCCTTGATCCCATGTTTTCCTTTCTCTCATTTTTCTCCCCATTTTTTTTGACAGACCATATCCTCCAATAACTCTCAGAGAAAGGATCCATAGCAGGTAAAACTTTTGAGACCCTGCATGTCTGATATGTAGAGACAGAAAGTCTAAGTTGTAGATGACCTTCCCTCAGCACTTTTTAGGCAGTGATTTAATACGTTCTGACCTCGTGTGCCTGTTGAGAAGTCTGATTCATTCATCAGCAAATATTTACCAGGCACTGTTCTAGGCCCAGGGGGGTCGGCTGTGAAAGACCCCCAGTGCCTCCCTCACAGAGCTGGCGCCCTAGGGAGCAGGGGAAGGGGAGACAAAGGATGAGTGAAACCATGTGGCTGTGTTAGATAGGGACACAGAAAATGAAAGATAAGACCAGGAGAGGGGGAACCCAGGAGATGGAAAATCCTGGGGTGACGGATCCCAACAGGAAGGAAGGACATGGAGGGCAGGAGGGAACATATGAAACTCCCCAGAGGCGGGAGGGTCTTTGTTTTCATTCACCGGGTGAAGTACTGGGTCCTTAGTCTGAATCTGGAACCTCATACCTTTCCCTTCTGGAAATATTTCTGGTATTATTATTTTGTAAGGATTCTCTCCCCTTCATTTCCTTTGGTCTTCGCTATTCCTATGTCTCTTCTCTGGCTGACCCTCTCATGCCTTTTCATCCCCGTTTCCAAGTTCCTGGTCTTTTTTGTCCAGTTTTATGAGAGATTTCCTCAACTTTATCTTTCAACCCTTCTGATGATTTTCTTAACTTCTTTAATTTTGAAAAGTTTCAAATAGTTACAGAAGCAGAAACGATAAGAAAATCCAATCCATCATCTTAACCCATCACTTAGATGAACGACTTTGCCATATTTGCTTCATCTCTTTTTCTTTGCTTTTTAAAATAAATTACATACATCGTGATATTTCACCCCTAAATCTTCGAATAGGCATATCTAAAAAATAAGGATATTTTTCTATATAACCACAAAGCCATCAATACATCTACAAATTACTAATAATTAATAAAATATCTTGATATTATCAGTAAAGCTCCATCCTTCTTCAAATTTCCCAGATTGCCTCCAGAATAACTTCTTACAGTTGATTTCTTCAAACTTGGTTCCAATAGCTAGTAATTAGGAAGGTATACATATATGGTTTTCATTTCTGCTGGGTAGCTTTAAATGTTCAGTTTGTTCTTTAACCCACATGGCTCTGGTTTTCAGTCAAGAGTAAACAGTATTTGTTAAAGCCTCTACAGAGTAGATAAGTTTTTTGTTTTTTGTTTTTTGCCATCTTCATCATTTTTAATTGTAGAAGTCAGTGGCATTAATTACAATCGTGATGTTGTACAACCGTCATTACTACTTTTTCCAAAATTTTTCATCATCTCAAACAGAAACTCTGAAACATTACATTTGGTGAATTTTCACATAATATACAATGTGTAGCCAAAATCCAGATTGGGATAGAAAACATTCCCAGCTTCCAACCGGCTCCCTTATGCTCTTCCCTGGTTAATGCCTTCCCGGAGGTAACACCAGTCTGACCTCTATCACTGTGGATTAATTTTGCCTGAAAGTTAATATAAGTGGAACCAAACAGTATGTATTAGGCTTCTTTCACTCAACACTGCCCATGAGATTCATCCATATAATTGCATGAATCAGTAGTTTGTTCTTTTTTTATTGCTACATAGTATTCCATTATATGAACATATCACAATTTATTTTTCTTCTCCATTCATTCTTCTATGAATGGACATTTGGGTTTTTTCCAGTTTGGGGTTATCAGAAATAAAGCCTCAGAGTCATGGTCATAGAGAACAGACTTGTGGTTGCCAAGGGGAAGGGGGTTGGGGGGAGGGATGGAGTGGGAGGTTGTAAGCAGATGTAGCAGATATAAGCTATTATATACATAATGGATAAGCAACAAGGTCCTACTGTATAACACAGGGAACTATATTCAATATCCTATGATAAACCATAATGGAAAAGAATATAAAAAAGAATATATAATATATATATGTATAACTGAATCACTCTGACGCACAGCAGAAATCAACACAACACCGTAAATCAAATATACTTGAACAAAAAATAAATCAAAAAAAAAAAAAAAAGAAATAAAGCCACTGTGAACATTACTGTGTAAGTCTTTTAGTGAAAATGGATTCTCCTTTTCCTTGGCCATTGTATTTGTCTTCTAGGGCTAGTGTAACAAAGTACACAGACTTAAGCAACAGAAATTTATCTTCTCGCAGTTCTGGAGGCTGGAAGTCCCAGATCAAGGTGTTGGCAGGGTTGGTCCCTTCTAAGGCCTCTCTCCTGAGCTTGTAGAGACGGCCGTCTTCTCTCTGTGTCTTCATAGGCTCTGTGTCCTAATCCCCTCTTCTTATAAAAACACCAGTTATGTTGGATTAGAGTCTACCCTAATGACCTCATTTAACCTTAAATCCCTCTTCAAAAACCCTGTCTCCAAATACAGTCACATCCTGAGGTACTGGGACTGAGGTCTTTAATATATGAACTTGGGAGAACACAATTCAGCCCACAACAGCCACGTACGTGGGACTGACATCACTTGGTCACAGGGGGAGCATGTGTTTAGTGTTGTTTTTTTTTTTCAAATAGATCTTTATTGAAGTATAATTGCTTCACAATACCGTGTCAGTTTCTGCTGTATAACAAAGTGAATCAGCCATATATATACGTATATCCCAATATCCCCTCTCCCTCTTGCGTCTCCCTCCCACCCTCCCTATCCCACCCCTCTAGGTGGTCACAAAGCACCGAGCTGATCTCCCTGTGCTATGCGGCTGCTTCCCACTAGCTGTCTATTTGACATTTGGTAGCGTATATATGTCGATGCTATTCTCACACTTCACCCGAGCTTCTCCCTTCCAGGCCGTGTCCTCAAGTCCATTCTCTGTGTCTGCGTGTTTATTCCTGCCCTGCAACTAGGTTCATCAGTACCATTTTTTTTTTTTTTTAGATTCCATATATATGTGTTAGCATACGGTATTTGTTTTTCTCTTTCTGACTTACTTCACTCTGCGTGACAGACTCTAGGTCCATCCACCTCACTACAAATAACTCAATTTCGTTTCTTTTTATTGCTGAGTAATAGCCCATTGTATATATGTGCCACATCTTCTTTATCCATTTATCTGTCGATGGACATTTAGGTTGCTTCCATGTCCTGGCTATTGTAAGTAGTGCTGCAATGAACACTGTGGTACATGTCTCTTTTTGAATTATGGTTTTCTCAAAGTAGATAAGGTTTTAACACAATTATGCTATCTGTCCATCACTCTATCATACTTCTCATTCTTTGTTAATATAATCTGGGATTTTAGATCCAAACTGTAATTATATCTTTATGTTATATTCAATGTCTTTTGATAATAACTTTTTTCACAGGTTCAGTGATAACTAGTTTCAGTCTCCACGTTAGTCCCATGGTTTCACCAACCCCCGCTGCTGACACTCTAGTTCAAATTGTTGAAACCATTTTTCTCCCAATGAGGCTTGACGACCTGGAGGCCACCAAGGCATCACGCTGCCTGGAGAATCTTTTCACATGCTTACTGAACACCCGCAAGTCCACTTCTGTGAAACGCCTGCTGAAGCATTTTGTCCATTTTTCTATTGAGTTCTGTGTCTTTTTTCTATTGATTTGTGGTAGTTCATTACACAAAGTCACAATCAGTTATGTGTATGGCAAATATCTTCTTCCACTTGTCTTTTTACTTTCTTTATGTCTTTCAATTTAAAAAAAAACCTTTAATTTAAAGGTAGTTATATCTTTCAAACATTTTTTCGGTTTTGGCATTTTTGTGTCTTGTTTGAAAAAAAAGTCTCCTAATTCTTTGATGGAAAAGCATTGTCTTACAGTTTACATACTATTCTAAAAGTTTTAACGTCTAGCCCTTTAAACTACCTGAAACTGATTATCCCATATAGATAACCAGTCATTCCAGCACCATTAATAGTGGATTGCCTCCCCTCTGTGCCTGACTGGCCAGAGCAATCTCCACCAGACAGCACAGCCTCACATCTGTTTCAAGGTTAGGTTTTACCTACTGATGGGCCTACTCTTGTACCTAAGCTTAATTTCTCTAACTTTAGAATGAGTCTTGCTTGATACCTGCTATCATAAATGCCCCAAACTTCTTCAGGAATCTCGTGACTTCTCTTGGCCAATAGTTCTTTCACATAATTTTATAATTAGGTTGCTAAATCCCAGCCCCCCCCAACCCCTCCACAAAAAAAAAGATCCTGTTGGGAATTGTAATGAACTAAATTGAATTATAAATTGAATCTAATTTGGAAAAAAAAAATCATCTTCACATACTGTGTCTGCCTAGCTCTATAAATATGGTGTTTCTCCATTTATTTAGGTCTTCTTTAATGTCCATCAATAAATTTTTATAACTTTCTGCATACAAGTTTCAGACATCTTTTGTTAGGTGTATTTCTAAGGTTCCTTATTTTTGTGCTATTGTAAATGATGCCCTTCCAAAAATTACATTTCTTGTCTGTTGCTGAAGTATAAAGACAGAATTGGATTTTGGTATATTAATCTTCTAGCTAACTGCCTTGCTAAACTCTTTTCCTAATACTATAGTTTATAAATGTTCTGACTTTAAAGGGAATACCTAGGAATTTGTCCATTGTAACTGAATTGTCAAATGGACATGCTTTTATCAACTTTTTGATCTCTTCTGTACCTGTAATTACATCCTCCTTTTCATTCACAGTAGTGGTTATTTGTGTCTTATTTTTGTTCTTGCTCATTCATACCATATTTGCCTATTTTGTTAAGACTGTTTACAGAACCACCTTTCGGCCTTGTAGATTCTCTTTGTTGTAGCTTTGTTTTCTATTTCATTAATTTCTGTTCTGAACTTTGCTTTCTTTGAATTTATTTGTTCTCTTTCTAAGTTAACTTGAGTACTCAGTTCATCCATTTCCAGTCTTTATTCTTTCTAAGTACTTAAGGCTATTAATTCTCATTATAATTTCTTCTTTGATTAATGAGTTATTAAAATGTTTTTTAAATTTCCAAATATGTTGGCACCACTTATCTTTTAATTATTGATTTCTAACTTTATTATTGTCAGAAAATGTGATCTCTTTGGATCTATCAATAATTGTTAGGTGTTGAAATTTCCTTCCTTTGATGGCAAGATTGGTCAATTTCTCTCTGCAGTTTGATATATTTTTCTTTATATACTTTGCAGTTATTTTATTCAAGTATATAAGCATAGAATTGTATCTGCCTGGTATATATGTAATGGCTCTCTCCCTAACAATGCTTTTGAACTTAAAGTCTACTTTGTCTGATATTAAAATAGCTCTGCCAACATTCTTTTGGTTAATATCAGTATAGCTTATTTTTTTATATCCTTTTACTTTCAACCTTTCCGCTTCTGTGTGTTGAAGGTATGTCTCTTGAAGGCGCATGTAACTGAGTTTTGATCTTCAATCTGATCTGACAATCTATGTCTTTTAACAAGTAAGTTTACTCCATTTACATGTATTGAGATTATTGAAATATTTGGATTTGTTTCTGTCTTTTAAAAATATTATTTGCCTCACTTTTTATATATTTTTCATCTCCTCTCTTGCCTTTTATTTTGGGTTGAAATTTTTCTTATTTCATTTATTTATTTCTACCAATTTAGAATTTAGAGTCTATTTATTTTTCTTTTAGTGATTTCACCCTGAAATTTTACCACTCATATTTAACAACGTCCAAAATTAAACAACAAATGAACTATCCTTTCCAGTTTCTGGAAGCCATGTTTTCTTCCAGGTTAGTGAGGATACTGAATTCCTGAAATTCTCATCTGAATACTATGACTCTATGTTTTGATTCTTCTAGATTCTGCTCTTTTCCCTGTTCTGCAATATATTCACAGACCACACTGTTGGATCTTTTCCCTTTACTATTTATTAACAAGATGAAAGATAAATGAACTCGTTATGAGTACACTGACTTGGTCCTGCTTTTTGTTTACTCATCTGGTAGCATATCTCCTTCTTGGATCTATTATCTCAACGTAGGTTTATGTCCATAACGCCTAGCCAATTATGAGCTTATGAAAGGCATTTACCTGATGGAGCAGATTATTTTTCAAGTGATAGTTTCAAGAAACTGTTTCTCTGGATTTTTGATCCAAAGCCCCACACAAGAATCAACAACTTCCAAAATATTAATACATTGTGACCAGGGTTCACCAATCACAGCCCCTCATACAGTACTTTGCTTACATACTATCTCTTATCCTCTTCCTGCCAAACTTTGTCACAGCTTTTAAAACTCTGCCTACACTTCCTAAAACAATGAAGGCCCCAGGACATGTGGAAGCGGGATAGAGAGCACTTGGCTGGCTTCACAGAATAGAACCATAAGGACAACAGACTTTCACAATGATTATCTCACCAAGCATCAAGTGTGAGGTGCACATTGTTTCCCTTCTTACAGACAGAGAAACTAAGTCTCCAAGATGTGAAATAACCTGTTCAAGGAAACAGATCTAGCAAACTGTAAAGTCAACCCTGAGAAGCCTAACCAACTCCATGAAAGAGTCAACAATGAGGAGCCACAAAGCTGTACCAAAGAAGTGATTCCACACTGAAGTAAGACTGTTTTAAGTTTCCAGGTCTACCTGCAATCATCTGAGTAAAGAAAAGAAACTTTCACGTAGGTAAAATATATAAGTAGTATATATTCTCTAGCAGATATAACTCATGGCTATTTTCCATGTAAATCATCTCAAATCAAGATTTGATTCTAACAGCTCTAATTCTAAAAGAAGAGTCATGAACAGGAGTAAAAAGACCCCTGCATTCACGGCTTCTGCAACTGCATTTTCTGCAAAACTCTGCAGTTCTATTTTTAACATTTGATTACAGCATCAACAGAGCTATATTCCATAAAAGCAATTATATTTTGCTCAGCAAAAAATCAGAACAGAATAATATGCGGCATACTAACAACTGTCAGAATAGAAGCAATTTAGAACATTTTGGGATAATGATTAGGATCATTTTTCAGGATTTACAGCAAACACATTTTAACGGCATGCTACCATGGGGTCTACTGCAATGTTTAAGTTATGCACTACACAAACCAAAAGTGCACAGAGAGCCGAGTATTTTATCAAAACATTAATAACAGCACTCAAGAAACCTAAGCTTTTATCACACACTTCCTACTCACCAGCTCTCTCCATGTATAAAAAGCAGTATTTAACTTAAAGTACTTTCCTTTTCTTTAAGGGCTTTCTCTAAAGGTCTATCAAGTAGTGAAGTGGAATTGCTCAGCTAACACAGGAAAGGCAAACAAGTGGCAACCCCCTCCCATGACCGAGTGAGACCACGCTTATCTGTCGCAGCACCGCTCCCGGCCGAGGGTACACACGACCTCAGGATCCTCCCCGACACAGTATTCCAGGCACCGTAACTCAGAGTTCGTGTTGGTAGGTCACATCTCACCTACATGAAGGTCCTAGACAAATAGTCTAGGGCAGTTAGGGGGATGCAATTATGTTTGATTCATGCCTCTAAGGGCAGGTCATGGTTGCACAGGTCTTCCAGGTAGAATGGAGTGGTTAGTAGCACATCAGTGTTCTCATCAAGAGCAACCAGAAAAGCTAGACAAAATATGGAAATCAACTCCTTGGAAGCAGCTGAGAGCAATGAAATTCAGAGAAGCTAAAGGAAGGAGAGACCCTCCCTCCTGGAGGGCAGCCAGCCTCTGCAGCTTCCTTTATCTTAGAGACATTGCCCAATTCCAGGCACAAGCAGGAGCCCGAGAACCCTGGCATGGCTTCAGGTGGAGACTTGGGGTCCAAACACAGAGTTGGCTTTCCCCTCGGGACATTTTTCAAATTCTGAGGGCAAAATATATAAATCTTAACAAAAAGCCACTGAAAGCACAGTGAAGACAAAGATTGTAATTTGGAAACCCCAGAGAGAAGGGCTGTAAAGAATACGAAAGACTCTCCCCTGGAAACCCTAAAAGGCCAGAGCTCAGAAGAACAAGACGCAGCTCACCTGGGCTGCAGACCAGCTCTGACACAGCAGATCCTGGCTGGGTGAAGGCGATGGCCACCAGGTAATGAAGTCAGTCGACCGACTTTGAAACAATTACTATGTCCAGGAAAACAGGGAAAAAGATGAACTAAATGAGAAGAAGAATTCACCAGATAATTACAGTCTTTAAAAATATTGGGGACTTTCCTGGTGGTCCAGTGGTTAGGACTCCATGCTTCCACTGAAGGGGGCGTGGGTTCGATCCCTGGTCAGGGAACTAAGATCCCACATGCAGTGTGGCATGGCCAAAAAATAATTTAAAAAAAATTTTTTTTAATCAAAGAGGAAAATACAGAACTGAAAAACCAATATCCAAAATCAGTAACTCAAAAGAAGGGTCTGACAGCAAATTAGACACAACAGGAGACGGGACTAGTCAACTAGAAGACAGGTCAATTAAAACAAATACCCAAACTAAAACAGAAAGAGAAAAGGAATTAAAAAGAGTATCAGATAGAAGTAGCGACATAATGAAAGGCCTAACGTGTGTGATTCAAGTCCCAGAAAGAGAAAAAGAGAATAGGGTGGAAGAGAGAATGGCCGAGAATTTTCCAAAACAAATAAAATATGAAATTACAAATTATTCAAGAAGCTTTGCAAAGCCAAGCTGGCTTATTACAAAGAGAGAGAGAGAGAGAGAGAGAGGCTACACAAAGAGAAAATCTGAAAAGCAGTAAAAGGTAGATTTAGACCACACACACGCTACCATCAAAGACATAACAAAAAGACTGAAAGTCAATTTCTAACAGAAATGATGAAACCACCTTTAAAGTCCTGAAAGAAAATAATTGCCAACCTGGAATTCTATAACCAAGAAAACACCATTCAAAAAATGAAGATGAAATTAAGACTCCTTCAGACAATCAAAGCAGAATTTGTCACCAGCAAACCTGCACTAGGAAAAGCAAAAGGAAAATGATCCAGAGGGAGGCCAAGATATGCAGGAAGGAATAAAGACTGATGAAAGGGATGAATGAATACTGACTGCAACCAAACTTTGGAAGCTCTGAAAGAGACAGAGAGGTGGTACTGATATAGAAGAATTGAGAATGAGGGATCCCAGAGTAGCAGCAGCGGAGAAAACAGAACAACCTGTGTACATCTCAGAACCCCCAGAAGGTTCAGGCACAGGCCTCACCGAGCACCTCCAGAACTGGGGCTGAACTGATGCAGACAGTTCCAGGGGTCTGGGGGCTGGTCAAGGAAATAGATAGACTAAAAGAAGCAGTAACACACAACAAGCTTTACTTTATCAGGTGGCACCTGGCTGCATGAGAGGCAAAGTCCCTTGGCATGACCCCATTCAGGGGCTTAAGGCCAGGGGACACCATCCAGAAGGGAAGAGGGTGAGGCTGGAGGTAGAGGAGTGTTGGAGAGGGGCTTGCACCTTCAGACGGTGTCACTCAGCAGCACGGTGGGGAGTCTCTGGGTCAGACAGGTCCAAAGGGCAGCTGCGGCTTGGGGTCTTATAACCATAAGGCCTGATCTTATCAATGGCCAGCAGAAGCTGGGGGAGGTTTTGCAGAGTATGCAAAGCAGGAAGGTTCTAAATGCTAAAAAAAAAATTTTTTAAAAAGGAAAAGAAAAAGAAAAAAAATCTGCTTATTCAGGCTATTGTGTAAAATAACTGGATGTGGGGACTTCCCTGGTGGCGCAGTGGTTAAGAATCCACCTGCCAATGCAGGGGACACAGGTTCGAGCCCTGGTCCAGGAAGATCCCACATGCTGCGGAGCAACTAAGCCCGTGCGCCACAGCTACTGAGCCTGCACTCTAGAGCCCGCGAGCCACAATTACTGAAGCCCGTGCGCCTAGAGCCCGTGCTCCGCAACAAGAGAAGCCACCGCAATGAGAAGCCCGCGCACCACAATGAAGAGTAGCCCCCACTCGCCACAACTAGAGAAAGCCTGCGCGCAGCGACGAAGACCCAGCACAGTCAAAAATAAATAAATAAAATAAATTTATTTTAAAAAATAAATAACTGGATGTGTAAAAATTTGAGTTTGGAACCAGCAAGCTTTTGATCTAACAGGTCTCAACCCACGGTGAAGAAATAAATAACCTAGGGCCCAATGCACAGAGGCCATCTTTGGCCATTTATATAACAATTGAGAAGGGGGGTTGCTGAAATAAGAAAGGAAAATTGGGCAAACCACTTGAAAAAATTTAAATCCCTAGATTCCCCTCCCTTTACTCCACCAGAATTCTAGAGGTTTCTTCCCTGAAAAAGCTAAAACAAAAGATCTGTGGTGTGGGGACTGAGCATCTCCAATTCACACGGTAGCAGAGTGAGCCAAGAGAAGGCATGTTGAGGCCATGCCCTCTGTCACTGCAGCATCTTTTTAGATGAAACACAGGATGTGCTCCATGATAATGAGGATGCAGAGCCAGAATGAGGAAGACCTGAGATCCAGAAAAATGGGCAAATAGGATTCCAAATATCACAGCAAAGGGAGCGTCCAGGATGACCACTGTGCAGCAGGCTTACAGAGTCATCAACCCAAGAGAAAAGAGTGAGGAATCCGAGAGGAAAAACGGAACAGAGAGATTATCTGCTGGAACTGACTTTGTGCAAAACTGTACTGAGAGGCTACGGCAAGAGAACGATTAAGAAAATGAAAAAGCAAGGCAAGTATCAACTTCAGGAAAACAAAGTTAGTTAGGCAACAATCGCAATACACTACACAGCTTTGCTGTGAATAATATTTGCATATGCGTGGTAATGTAAACCCAAACACTGACTTAACTAAATTTGTAATACACTCACTCTGGAGGGTGAGGAAAGGGAAGCAGAGGGGATAGTGAGGTAAAAAGCTAAAAATCTTCACTGCCATAATGATGCCTAAACTGATGACTCGAAGAGAGCAGGATCTGCATCCCATGTAGAAATGTGGAGACATGATGTCCAGAAAAAAACCTAAAAATCAAAAGTAATTGCCTCGGGGCAGGTTAGGGCAAGGAACTGCTGGGCTTTCCTGTTGTTATTTGACTTTTAAAACTATGTCCTTATTTTATTAGGCAACATAAAAATTAATTTTAAAAAGAGATAGATATGAATATTTTTCTTTTTAGTAATATAAAACTTGAATTTTTCATTTCAAACCGCAAGTAATACCAGCATCTCTAATGCCTGTGAGAAAACAGCTGATCGTTTTACTTTTATTTTTTAATTTGAAAGCATTTAAACTATCCTGTTATGCCAAAACTCCAAAATCTCCCCATTTTTCCTGGTACCATGGGGAAAAACAATCTGATGTTTCTACCCACAAAACACCAAAGAGATTAAGATCAGTTAATTTCTTTAATGATTATTTCATGATCAATGTACTCTAAGTACTGGACAGCAGCCAACATCATTCCAGATGCTGACGGTGGAGCCCCAGAAAATAACTCAAAACGAGGACCCGCCAGCTGAATGGCTCTGAGCAAGTGACTGCTCACCCAGGGTAAGGATCCCACGGACCTTCTCTCCTGCCTCTCAAGGGGTTTTAACCACCCTGAGAGGGGATGCTGGGGCCAAGCTAAAGTCCTTGAATTATAGAGAGAAAAGAAGTGTTAAATTCTTGGATCTGAAATGAGGGGAAAGCAGAGTATAATCCGGGAGTTTAGGGTGGATAAAGCTGGCAAGTTTGTATATTAAATGAGGGAAGAATAAGAAAGATCTCTGGTGGCCATAAGGCCGAAGAACTCTAGAGAGCAATCATGTTGAGAGCTGCAGGCTCTTGGCTGTTCAAGGAAAATCCCCCACCCACCACCATCTCCTCTACAAAGTCATTAGTACATTTGTTTTTGGATGCTTCATAAAAGATGCTTTTGTAGGGCTAGACTGGGGTGGAGGGAAGGTGACAAGGACTCACAAAGGTTTTGAGTGTCAGATTTAGATAAGACAGGGCAGTGCTGAGACAGCCCCTGAGGGTAGGGATTTGGGACAATGGAGTACGTAACCTGCAGAAATTAGAAGAAAGTTTGGGGAGGGCTTGGGACATCTTGGCCAAAAGAACTGATACAGGTGCCAGCCAATTATACCAGATCTTGTGGGGTTGGGGAGGGGGGGGGAAGGTGGGGGGGAAGCTGGAAGGAATCTGAGATACATAATAAGATGAAAAATTCTGTGGTAGATGAGAGGGTTTCAGACTGTTTTCCACAGAAGACTATCAATAGTTTCTCAAGGAACGCATATAAATCAATGAGGTCTGAAAACATGACATAGTATATATATCCCTTTCACAAAGAGTCACAGGGTACATCAGCACAACAAATACATAATATACATAATAATACATAGAGCAGGAAACAGTTCAACCCTGAATAACTGGGCCTTCTCCAAATGTGACCTTGGAATCTTTTTTTAATTCAAAATACACATTTAACATTGTGCATAACCAGTCCTGCACTGCACACACTATATAGGGAATGCTGGCATAGGAAATTATAGTGGGAATTCAGAGAGAGAGAAGATAAAGTGTTTTTTCTTTTCAAAATTGAAAACCCTTTCTCTGACTATATAAATAACATACACTCATGTTGCTAAATTTAGATAATATGAAAAAGCATACAGAGGAAAAAATAGAATTTACCCATACTGCCGCATACAGAGATAAACCAATGGCAACATGTAAGCATATTTATACCTCGACTTGTCTCTATTCACAAAGTTCATTTGATTTTTTTTTTTTTATAAAGACTTTGCTCAGAGTACACAGTTTTTCATTTAGAAATATATTGTGGACATCTATGGACACCAATCCTCCAACGATGGGCTGTCTCATTCTTCTCATTCTACTGCACATTTCTACCATCAAAACTCACCAGACAACGTATTTCCAAATATCTCTGATGATGACTACATCTTTATTAATAGTTTTAAATCCTCTTTATTCTGTTTAGAATTATTTTTGTACTGCATTCGGTTTGATCTTATAATGATAGCCCTACTTTCTTTTTCCTGGCCCTTACGTGATAATATCTCTTCGCAGATGCTCTGGTCTGTTATTTTAAGCATGTTTTTGGCCAATAGCATCTATCTGAATTTTGCTTTTTGTCCTAATCCAAAGCACTGTCTTTTACTAGGGGAATTTAAGCAACTTGCATTTATTGGGATAGCTGACAATCTGATGTTTCCCCCTGCTAATTTATTTTTATGCTTATTATTTTTTTATCTTTTGTTTTTCTAATTTTCCTGTCTTTTGCTATTTTGGCCAACTTTTCTATTTGTTTGTTATTTCCCTTTTCTAGTCATTTGAAAATTACACATTTCTTTTCTATTCAAATTTTTAAATACCTACTTGAAAATACATACCTAGAACATGTATATCAATGGCACATATACTTATAGGCTCTATGCAAGATGGCAAGATTTTCTACTCCACCTGACCTCCCAGATTATATTGAACAACCACAACTACTCAAACTTAATTTTATATTTTATTTGTTTAATTGCTTACTGCTGCATTATTTATACCAATGTTTCTCATCTTTTGACATCTTTTATTGATAACTTCTTTTTTCATTTGGCTTATGCATGTCAAGTAATTTCTTCTTTCAGAAATGGAATGCAGAGACTATGAATCTATTGAATTTCCAAAGATAACTATTATTTGCCCATTTATGTGAATAAGCTTAGAAATTTTGCATATAGAAAGCCTACAGCAACCTAGCTTAATAGTCTTATTCCTTCTAAAACATATAAATGTTGCTGCATCACCTCCTAGCATTGGGTTTTTGTTTTTTTTAATTATTATTATTTATTTTATTTTATTTTATTTATTGAACTATAGTTGATTTACGATGCTGTGTTAATTACTGCTGTACTGGGTTTTGAGGGTTAGAACCTAGTATCAATGTGATTCTCTTTCCTGTGAAAGTGGACTGTTTTTTCTTATCTCATGCTTATCTTTTGTTTTTTTTAATCACTGATTCAGAAAAAATCAAAACTGAAATACCTACTATCTGCCCACCCAGTGTCTGGCATCTACTCTCCATGTCCCTTAGCTTTTCTCTCCCAACTCCCCCATCTTTATCCCAAAGGGATCCTCCGCTGGTCTAACTCACTCATCCAGGTCTGCTCATGGGAACATTTTCATGTCCTGTCTGCAGACACTGCATTTCACGCCCTTCTTCTGCAATGAGACTTCCTTTTAGACCTCACTGAGGTCATGAGTTGGAGCTGGTATGAAGTTTCCTTCCACATCTCTGTTTCACTGTGTGCCACTGACCCCAGAGGCTTCCTGACGTTAGTACATGATAGGCCCTAAATACTAACACTTGCTTCAAAACGCCCTGCGTCTGAGCACCAAGCAGTCAGGGTGATTCCAGGAGGAGAGGCCACGCCTGTCACACAGAAGCACAGGAGAACCATGCCGTCAGGACCAGCCCCAGGGCTCTGGCGGCTGCTGCCCTGGGAGTGAGCAGCTGGGGAGGCGGAAGAAACCTGTGGACGTGCAGCGCCCAGGAGGGATGGCAGGATGGACCCTCACACTGCAGCAGGGCTTTGTTTCTTGTTCTTTGACCTTGTGTGATTCATTTGGTTACACTGAAAGCAAACTCGACTTTTCTGCTGTACTATTCCAAGTATCTCTATGTCTCTATAAACACTCTATGTGATATTAACTGTGGTTCTTCCCATGTTTCCATTCTTTCCAGGCCTAAGTCATTATCTCGCAGCTACTTTGCAATAAATGTGAGCAAAGCACTTTCCCTACCCCCCAGTCATGAGACTCCCAGGGTTGGGGGCTGGGGATGGAAAGGCACACCACCTGAGCCCTGACCTTCAGACTGTCTAATTGGGGGTTCCTGAGATGGGGCCCAATCGATCTGTTTCTCCGGCTGCTGTAACCAATCACCACAAACCTAGAGGCTGAAAACACACAAGCGAATCACCGCACCATTCTGGAGGTGTGAAGTCCAAAAGGGGGCAGTGGGGCCGCCTGTCTTCCAGAGGCTGCAGGGGAGAATCCGCGCTCGGCTCGTCCAGCTTCGGGGGTCACCCGCTCCCACCTCTGCTCCCATCCTCACACCCCTCCCTCTTTCCCCTCTAAGGACCCTTGTGATGACACTGCCCCCCAAACCCTGATAATCCAGGATAAACCTCCTCGTTTCAAAACCTATAACTTACTCGCGTCTGCAGAGCTTCTTCTGCCGTGTCAGGTAACACATTCACAGGTTCTAGGGATCAGGACAGGACACCATGGTGGCAGGGGCGTCGTTCTGCCCACACACCCAGGGATCTGAACGCTTCACAAGAACCAACAGAACACAACAGAGTGAGAAGCACCACACCGTCATTGGAACCTGTGCTCTCGGGACACTCTCTGAGCCCTCTTCACCTTAAAAGTGCAAAACTGACACCATGATGAACAAACTGATCATAATATAAGCAGAACACTCCCTGGCTATTTATTAAGGTAAAATACTGCAATATGCATCTAACCTACTTATTATAAGAATTAACTTTTAAGTGAGATATCAAATGAGAAAAAAGACATGTTTAAGAGTCAGTGTAAGATGCAAACTATTACATATAGGATGGATAAACAACAAGGTCCTACTGTATAGCACAGGGGCTATATTCAATATCCTAGGATAAACTATAATGGAAAAGAATATTATATATATGTGTATATATGTGTATAACTGAGTCACTTTGCTGTACAGCAGAAAATATACTTCAATTTTAAAAATTAAAAGAAAAAGAGTCAGTGGAGTAAAATAATAATCAAACCAAAAACCTGGGCTGTGATGTTTGTAGGGTCACTAGAAGTCCTTTCCACAACGAAATCAAGACGAGCCCCCGTGGTGAGCCCTGCACATTCCTCCTCAGGGCTTTCACACTAAGCTTTAGACAGCTGGACTCTCATACACTCAGAAAATATACTTCCATTTTCACTTTTTCATTTCTCTTAAGCTTTTTTACCAAAAGGAAAAAAGGGAAATTTCTGAACGGTTAAACATGTTATTAGGAAACAGAATTTTAAATAGCCAGGTTCTCAGTCCATGCCCATATTCCAAATGTGTCATTATTTATTATAAACAGCACACAGAATTGACAGATTTTATAACGTGGGAGTTTCCTGGGCTGCCATTCACCAGCTGATATAAAAGTTAGTATAATGAAAATGTCAAGAAACAGCATCACATTTAGAAATCATGAAACACAAAAATGGAGCTGTCAGTCATCCTGAACGCTTGCCAAATAAAAAGTTTTAAAGAGAGTCATGGGTCATCAGAACCACATGCTACAACTTCCACTGCACAGAGATGTACCAGGATTATGGAAAGAATCTAAGATTTGTCAGGTGGCTGGTCACACCAGCTCACACCAAATTTGCTCTCAACGGGCACGCCCGGATCTATTTTCACATTAACTGCCAAAACAATCGTCTCCTCTCCCCTGTGCTTGCTCTGTTAAGGTTTACTTTTTGGATCTGGGTTCCTATGTTAAATCTGGGATTTTATATTTGTATGTAGACTCTATATCACATTTAACCCATTAAAAATGTCACCTTCGTTGGTTTCAGCCCTTCTTCCCCTCTGTCCTGATTCTGACAAGAACTGGTGGGAGGGACAAAGCAGTTTGTGGTTGAAACCGACAGACACAATGATCTGAAACTGTATTTCCTGAGACATAAGCAAGGAATCAGCTACAGAATGCCAACAGGACTCAGCGATACCCAAGCCCAGCCCAGATGAGGGCACCTCCATGACCAGGGCTGAGGGGTGAGGGAAGGAGACCCAATGAAGAGTCAGAATGAAGGGGTCACGCAAATCAGCCGGGCTGCATGAGGCGCTCCTGCCTGACATAAAGCCAAAACACCCACCTGCACAGACTCTCAAGTCCTACTTAACCCATACTTCCTCTGGTTCATGGGCCGCAACCACCATGGACACACTGTCTCTGAGGAGAAATGGATTCCGAGGGAAAAGGCTGGGAAAGGAAGAGGTGGGAAAGTGCTGACCACTCCAACGGGGCCCCAAGCTGGCTCAGGAGTTGGCGAGGAAGCCACAGAGATTCACAGGTATGCATGTGGCTCCCCAGGCCAAGGACGGGGCAGACGAAGGTCAGGGCCAGCAACATGGTCCCTCAGGTCCCTAGATCCAAGTGATGGTGAGGCCAACCAACCAGACCTCCAGATGACCTCGACAACACAGGACAGAAAGAGAAGCAGAGGGTGAGTTAGAGATCCTTACTCCATCTCCCCATTGACAGAAGGCTCCATCCACCATGCACATCTCCGTTCATATGTCACCTGCTCAGGGAGAGGCCTTCACTGAGCCCCAGTCCAAAGCAGAGCCCTGGCCCTTATCTACTGCACTGCAGTTTTATCTCCTTCTCAACACCTGTCACCATATGAAATGGTTTGCTTATTTATCACCTGTCTCCCTGCTCCAGAATGTAAGCCCACCAGGCAAAGATCTGGTCTGTCTTGTCCAACACTGCATCTCCAGCTCCCAGCACAGGGCCTGGCTCACAGAGCAGGCACTCAGATCATTGTGGATGCATGGATAGATGGATGGACGGGTGGGTGGAAGGGTGGATGGATGGACGGGTGAGCAGATGGATGGAAGGGTGGATGGATGGATAGATGGATGGATGGGTGGATAGATGGATGGATGAGTGGATGGATGGAAGGGTGGATGGGTGGGTAGATGGATGGAAGGGTGGATGGATGGATGGATGGATGAAAGGGTGGATGGGTGGATGGGTGGGTGGGTGGATGGATGGATGGATGAGTGGATGGATGGAAGGGTGGATGGGTGGGTAGATGGATGGAAGGGTGGATGGATGGATGGATGGAAGGGTGGATGGGTGGGTAGATGGATGGATGGATGGATGAAAGGGTGGATGGATGAATGGATGGGTAGATGGATGGATGGATGGATGGGTGGATGGATGGAAGGGTGGGTAGATGATGGAAGGGTGGGTGGATGGATGGATGAGTGGATGGATGGAAGGGTGCATGGGTGGGTAGATGGATGGATGGATGGATGGGTGGATGGGTAGATGGATGGATGGATGGATGGATGAAAGGGTGGATGGGTGGGTAGATGGATGGAAGGGTGATGGATGGATGGATGGGTGTGTGGGTAGATGTATGCGTGGATGGATGGGTGGATGGGTGGGTGGATGGATGGATGGATGGATAGATGGATGGATGGATGAGTGGATGGATGGAAGGGTGGGTAGATGATGGAAGGGTGGATGGATGGATGGATGAGTGGATGGATGGAAGGGTGGATGGGTGGGTAGATGGATGGATGGATGGATGGGTGGATGGGTAGATGGATGGATGGATGGATGGATGAAAGGGTGTATGGGTGGGTAGATGGATGGAAGGGTGTTGGATGGATGGATGGGTGTGTGGGTAGACGTATGGGTGGATGTATGGGTGGATGGGTGGATGGATGGATGGATGGATGGATAGATGGATGGATGGATGGATGAGTGGATGGATGGAAGGGTGGGTAGATGATGGAAAGGTGGATGGATGGATGGATGAGTGGATGGATGGAAGGGTGGATGGGTGGGTAGATGGATGGAAGGGTGATGGATGGATGGATGGGTGTGTGGGTAGATGTATGGGTGGATGGGTGGGTGGATGAGGGAGTGAGGGAGGAAGGAAGGATCACTGCACAACCGGGCCTGATCTGACCAGGCTTTAATGATCCTGGAGGTCACCATCTCCTGCAAAATAGCCAAGGACCCACTCTGAGTCTTGGGAAACGAAACGGACAGTGTCTGATGACTCTGTGCTAGAGGCCGCCAGGGCTGCCCTGTTCCTGGTCTTACTGGCACTGCTCCTAGGAGCTCCCACCCTCCCCAAGTCCTTCCAGTAACTCCCTTTTTGCTTGAATCAAGCAGAGTTGGCTTCTTCTGCCCCCGAATATGCGCTGTTCCAGAAGCGCAAATTACAGCTGAGAGTTATGGGTGCTTATGATGTGCCCAAACTGCGCTTGTTTAATCTCCACAGGGATCCGAGGGGGGAGGGACTGTTATGATCTCAGGAGAAAAACACAGAGGTCTGAGTGGCCAGGAGACTTACACTATGGCCACATGGCTGGTAGCAGGGGAGCCAGCATGTGAACCCAGGCCATCGGCTCCAGCATCCATGTTCTGGACCAGCACACAACTCTCCCTCCTGCTCAGCCACTCTGGCCCCTGCCGGCATGGCTTTATTGTGATGAAGCAGTCTTTCATAAGTAAACAATTCCACATAGCTCATCTTTTTAATGAATCTAAATGTTTACAAATCAGGTCTACTTGTGGGGGCACCTATGGGTCATCCTGAATCTTTTACAACTGCTGGATGCAGCCTGGAATCATTCTCCTAACAACATATTTCCATAACTCGCCCCAGAAAGATTGTACAGGCACACCTTTAACAAAAATGTAACCCGCAAAGTAAAAGTTACTCTGTGGAACCCTTCCCCAAAATTTATATAATCTATACATAACCATTTCTGTTAAAATTATTTCTAGACCTAAGCAACAGTAAACTCATCAGTTTGATTATAATTTTATAATCCCTGGCATCTCCAGGAGCAGTGTATATGGAGCACAGCCTGAGGAAAATCAGTAAATAAATTAAAAAGCAAAATAAATCGCATAAGCTTATTTTCACAGAAAAAAAAATTACATTGCAATTTTTATAAGGGCAAGGAGTGGGAGGTGGAAGCAGAGATCAATCCATTTTCCTCTCACTCCAGGTCTAAGAATCCTCATTTTCTATTCTTCAAATTAATGAAATGAACACAGACCAGTCTGATTAGGAGGTCTGAAATAATGGGAGTACCGACGCATTTGCATTTTCTTTCAATGTGAACAGGCTATTCTGATAGTTAGAAAAACCATGACAAATTGCAGGAGACTTCATCCTTTGTTGCTCGGAAATGGCTCTCTGGCCGTAATATACCGTATCATTGCCAAATGCACCTAGCTTCAAGTGAGAAGCAGAGTGGATGGTGTTAAATATGAAATCAGTGCCATGTTTTCTCAATGTGTCAACCCTAATTCTAAATTAAAGACTTCTGTCAACTCGAAGTAACTCCCGTACATTCATTGCTGTTCATAACCGACATGGGAATTTTTTGCAATAAGAATAAAACCCACCTCCAGCCCTGAGCCCTGGCCCTCCCCCTGCACTTGACCAGCCACCCCATTCCTCCATCTGTCCCTCAAGCACAACAACTGTGCCACGGCTCTCGCGTGGGTTTCCGGCTCTCGCGTGGGTTTCCGGCTCTCGCGTGGGTTTCCGTTTTGTATTTCAGTTGCTCACCGGTCCTGCCTGGGATCCTCTGCCCCCAGGTCTCCTCTCCCCCCACGCCTCTTCACCACCCCGGTCTCTTCTTAAACCTCACTTCCCCCAGGAGGTTCTCCCGAAAAACTGCTCTAGTGTCATCGTCCTCGTCTGTACTTCCTTACACCTGGGGGAGGGGTCTCTGCCTGACCCTCTCCCCCTCAACCGTAAACTCCACTAGAGCCAGGACCCCTAGTCCCCGGCACACACAGCAGGCCTCGGGGACAGCTGCTGACCAAGGCTGCAGGAATCACCACAGCAAGGCCCCGTGCAAATGGGCTGGAAAGAGCACAGGGGGCCTGCTCCATCCCGGCCTCGCCCTCCCCGTCTCCTGCATTCCCAGCTGCCAGCCGCAGCACACGCAGGCCCTCGATCCACACTGCTGGGAGGAGCCCCCAGGCATCCCTGCGGGCCTGGACTCAGGCCGCTCCACGGCTGGTCCAGCACTGACCTCCCGCCTCCTGCCTCCCACCCCGCACCCCGGCTATAAACCAGGCTCGGTCACGCCCCCAGCTCCCCAGGCCAGGCCCCCTGGGTGGTGGCACCTCGAGCCCTCCAACTGTTGGAATCCCCCGGCCCCAGCACTGGTGGCTGTGGCTGTGTCCTCCCCAACATCATCCTGGTGGGTTTCTCCCTCCCCCTGAGAACTGGGCCTTTGGGTGCATTTGCACAGCAGTGAGTGACCAGAATCTAATCATGAAATTAATTCCTGCCTCGGAAGGATCACAGCTGCCCCTTTCCCTTTTGATGTTCATTTCTTCTTTGAACTAATGATCAAAGATCTCCTTTGCCCTTAGAAGTCCTAAATGCCAGTGATCATGTACCCATGTTTCTCTCTTCAGGCTGCTCATGTTCATTCACATATCCACAGAGGCCAATTTATTTAATGGTATAAATCTTCCTTCCTGTCGCATAGTTAAAAACGCATTCTTCCAATCAAGAGGAAATAATTCCCGGAAGGTTCCTTTTCTGACAATGTGGCTCCTGATAACTCGAGAGAGGGTTCCCCCATCACATGTTGGAAGGTGGACCCCACAGCCCAATCCCAGGAGGAGAAGCCTCCCGCAGTTTTCCTTCTTTTCCTTCTCTTCCACTGCTTGTCCCCCAGGGGGAGACCCCCGTGACATCCAAGGAAGTCTTCCACTGGAAAATCTGGGGACCCCTACACTGAAGGAGGTACCGGTCCTTTCTGGCCCTGAGGCCTGTACATCCTCCTTCCCTAAACAGAACCCCCTTAACTTTTCATAAAGAATCAAAAAAGGTGATCCATTTACCTAACGACTCAGAGCCACCAGTCCTGTCACTGAAGCCCCACACCCGGCCGTATCTGTCATCGTAAGACTTATTACTACCAGGCATTATACTGCAGATTGCTTTGCTGGTCGGTTTACTCTCTGCCTGTCTTAGAGAATGCGAGCAGCGGCCCCTGGAAAGAGATGCCTAGAGGACCTGCTGAAGGAACTGATGAACACGTGGCTGCCATGGCTCCGCGAGCACAGCACTTCTCGTGTCTTGGTTTTAGGGATTCAAGAATCCCCTGCCGTCTTTCATGTCCATGGGCTTCCGTGACTGCAGAATCCAGCAACCCATGGGCAAATGTCCATGTACTTCATTGTTTCTGCTTCAAAAGAGACTGGTGACCTGGGACGGGCCTGGTATTATCATGAAAGCTTTTAGAAAGACCTGTTTCCCCGACGCAGAGATCTCCGTGGTCAGTTGTTCCCTGGTTCTTCCCAAACAGGGCTCACATGAGATGCTGTATAATCACCGGGCATTTGTGTGATGAGAACCACATTCTGGCCTTTTTTCCACATGCCCGCACCTGTTCAGCGCCCCATGGGAACCCACAGCTGTGCCACGGACCATAAATCAGGTTCAACGTCCCTGAGAGGACCCCAGGCTGTCAGTTACAGGCACCCAGATGCACACAGACGCATCCACACGCTGCGAGCAAACAGCTAAGAAGACAAGAGTCCTGCTTCAGTGGGCTCGACCTGAAGCATCAGTGACCGAATTACTTCCGTAGCATTGCAAAGCCTCAAGTGGGACGGACCGTGTCTCACACCACAAAAAAGCCTTGTGTTGAAGATGAACTTTTCACAGTGGGATTCTGGTATAAGATCAATACGACAGCACGGCAGACATGGGCCAGCTGTCACGAGACTCCAAGACTGGGTTTCTCAAAGTGGGAGTTCATGGCGTCCAGGGCATCTCAGATGTGACCAAGGTTGAGAAACTGCTCTCAACTCGGGGACACTTTTGTTTCCTGCCGCCACATTTTAGGTGTGGCCTGCGGCGTCAAGGGGACTGGACGGCTGGTTTTACTCTTCCCTACTTTCTCCCTATTTGCTCCTCCCTGCTTGACAAACCTGTGTTTCCTCCTTTCAGCGACATCCCCCCATTTTCCTTTTGAGTGGAGATGGCCTTTGACATTTGCGGGGATTATTTTACTTATTTGTTTAACGTATCCTGACCAGCAAGCCCACTCCTGAGTATGTACCCTAGAGAAATGGACAGGTGTTCACAGAAAAACTTGTACACTAACGTTTATAGCAACTCTATTCCTGATTGTCAAAAAAAAAAAAAAAAAAAAAGACTGGAAACAACCCAAATGCCTTTCCATGGATGAATGGACAAACAGGTACATTCATACAATGGGATACTACTCAGTAAACAAAGAAATGAACCATTTATACAGTAACAATCTGGATAAATCTCCAAGGCTCTATGCTGAGCAAATGAATCCAATCTCAAAAGCTTACATGCTGTATGAGTCCATTTACATGACTGTCTGTGAAAGACAAAACTACAGGGATAAAGAGCAGATCAGTGGTTGCCAGCACCTAGGGGTTGGGGGAGGTTCATCTATACAGGACAAGCACGAGGGTGTTTTCTGGGGTGATGGAACGATTCTGTATTCCAGCACATGTAAGATATGCTTGTGTCAAAATTCAGAGAACTGTAAGCCCCATGTGTTAAAATTCATTGAACTATACAGTCAATTTTACTGTATAGTAATTTAAGAATTAAAACTATTTTAAAAATCAAAGATACTTCTTCACAGAAAAAAAAAGATCACTGAACACAATCTTTTAAAAATAGTCTATGGAATCTAATTAAGCCAGGAGCCATAATCCACTAGTGTTGTATCTTCAAGCCAGCAAAACCGTGAACTCAGAGATCTGTAGCCCGTCTGCTCACCCGAAAGTTCCAGGGTGGGAGTGAACTTGCCAATTCCAAGTCCTCGAAGAGAGAAAAATAATGCAAATTTCAAGGGAGGACACCCCAGCTCCTCAAAAACCCACAGACGCAGCCAGACCCAGATTTGGGTACATCAACTTGGCACTCCCAGGAAAAAGCAAATGGGGACCACGTTGTCCCAAGGTAGTGCATCCTGGATGGTGCTTGGGGCAAGTTTCCAGTACTGCTTGTTTAACTTTTATGTTTGTCAATATCATCGTTTTCTTTCTTTCTTTCTTTTTTTTTTTGGATGATAAAAATTACTCAAGCCTTCAAAGCATCTTTATAGGATAGTTTTAGAAATTGTCCTTCGGTTCTGATCAAGCTGCCTTACAGGAGGAGAGGAAGATCAGACATAAAAATAAGGCGCTCACTCAGCTTCTTTCAAGATAATGTGATTTTAAAAATATATATATGTGTTATTAAACACTTTGTTATTGATGAGGCAACCAATGTAGTAGACAGGACAATGGTGACAAAGCTAGATCCAGGCCCTGGGCTAAGAACACTCAGGTCCATGGAACCGGTCCAGCTGGTCATCTCACTCAGAGTGAGAACATGTGAATTTCCCACCATTCCATGGGGCAGGAGTTCAGATGCTGCAGGTCTCGCCAACTGTCATTTTCTGTTCATGCACAGGAATCACACTGTAAGACACCTGACCTTCACGTGGAGAAGAAGCACGTCCCTGTTTGATTCACGTGTCACATACTCAAATCATCTTTTCTATGTCAGCAGTATTCCACAGGTCTTGTCTATGTGCATCTGCATAGGCAGAGAACCACCGCGGTCATCGCGAGGAAATGTGGGCACATAGCCTCCAGGGGACAAGGACTTGGAGTCAGCAGCTTTTAAACTTTAAGAGAATTTTATTCCCCAGAGAAATTCCTATGCGGAATCCAATATTTAAAACAGGTGTTTCGTTAGCAGAGATTTATAAGTTCAAATTTTAAATATTTATTATAGATTCAATCAAGAGAACACTGAGATTGGAAAATGGGATTATACAGGACAGCCAAAGTCACACCAGCCCAGGAAGATAATTGACTTCTAAGTTTAATTTTGGTTGCCCAGTATAGAGAAAATTTTGAAAACAGATCGGTTTTACTTGAAAATATTAGGATACTCTTAAATTAAATGAATCCAGAAGTTAGAGTCAAAATACAAGGAAACAACGATTTCAATGCTGAATTGTTAAAATGAACCAGTGCATGGCTTATCCACTAGTTTAAGTAATAATTACTTGGTAGAAAATATTTTTCAAACATATTTGTAACATTATGAGCTGGATTTCCCATAATGTTATATTTTAAAACATATTACTTCAGTACATACCGAATCTTTAGACAAAATTTCAGTCAAATTTACCTTGTTTTCCCTGCTGACTGTAAATCTTTCCAAGGACTCAGAAGGCTGGAAGGGAGTAAACTGACAGGATCTGGGGGCCAGGCATATAAAAAATGTCACTAAAACCTTGTTTTAATCTTGAGTTGTCTTTCATATTCTGCTTCATTAACTGTCCCAAACTGAAGCCCAGGAAGATATCCCTGGCTTGCCCTGCAAGTTCTCAGCATCTCCAATCCGTGCAAGAGGCCAGTGGGAAATCAGCTCATTGAGAGAAACTGGGGGCTCTTTCCAGTCCACGATGAGTTCTCAAAGCCTGACATCTGTGGGGGACTGTCAAACTTTCTTTCCTGAGCACGTGAGCCAAAGGCCCAGTTTTAAGAAAGAAACCATAATTGCAGTGTTTTTGCAACTCACTGTAAAATATAACAATTAAATAAGTAAATGTTAAAATTACTAAAATAAACTGATTATTTGGATTCTAAGAAGAGATGAGTAACCAGTTCTAAACACACAAAAAAATAAATGTTGAAGGATGTCCTACAAACACAGTCTTCTGTATCAGGTGGCCTGTTTTAAGAGTAAGTGAGCACTTTACATAACATTCCAGCTCCAATTTCTTTTATTATTCAAAATTCTGGAGCTAGATTTAGAGTTTGGATAATTAATAAGATCACCCCTTGCTCTTGCTCCTGATTATCACTCATCAGGGTCCTGTTTGCACTTCTCTTGCTGACTGTAATCATTTAGTTGAACCAGTGGCTCATCAGCTCTTCATTAGTGCCTGTAGGTTAGATAAAATGTGCTTGGATTTCCAAAATAAATGCAAATCACATTGGTGTTGGCAGCAAAGAGGTAAATTCCCAGAATATTTTCAAATAAGACAGTTCCCCCCAAGACCGTGGCTCTTGAGTGAGAAAAGTGGTGTCCTCCTGAGTGACTGAGAACTCACCCCCCATCCAGCCCTGAACATCTACCCTAAAAACACTCCTGTGGCCACAACCACTGGGTGTCATCTTAGCCCCGGCCTCAGCATGCAGGAACATGTCGGTTACTTAAGTAGGAACAAGGAGTGAAAGTCAACAAGAATTCAATACAAAATTTAAAAGCCAGAGTCCCCTAAGGGACTCTGACAAATGTCAGAGTCAGATGTCAGATGTCAAAGTCAAAAATACAGCTGCCAAGGCCCTGTCCTGAAGAGTCAAACTCAGAAGCTCTGAGAGCAGGGCTGGACACTGGGATCAGTACAGCCTTGAACACAGCAGACCTGGATCCAAACCCTGATCTGGCCTTGAGCAGCTGTGTAGACTTACACATCACAAGCTGAACTTGGTGTTTTCATCTTTGAAAATGGAGATGACAGGAATTCCCTGGTGGTGCAGTGGTTAAGAATCCACCTGCCAATGCAGGGGACATGGATTTGATCCCTGGTCCGGGAAGATCCCACACACTGCAAAGCAACTAAGCCCATGCTCCACAACTAATGAGCCTGCGCTCTAGAGCCCGCGAGCCACGACTACTGAGCCCACGTGCTGTAAATACTGAGGCCACACACTCTAGGGCCCACAGGCTGCAGCTACTGAGCCCACGTGCTGCAGCTACTAAAGCCTGTGAACCTAGAGCCCGTGCTCCGCAACAAGAGAAGCCACCACAATGAGAAGCCCGCGCACCACAACGAAGAGTAGCCCCCCTCACTGCAACTAGAGAAAGCCCGCGTGCAGCAACAAAGACCCAGCGCAGCCAAAAAATAAATAAATAAGTAAATAAAGGGAAATGACAGCCCACAGCCCCATGGGCAGCAGTGAGATTACAGACGTAATGAAGGGGAGAGCCTCACACAGTCCCACCCCTATGACGGCCCCCCTTATAAAGATCACAGAGGCAACCCACTTGCAGGGGAAAACGGACTTGGAAGATTCAAATGCATTTCATGAGATAGAGGAAGAGGCCGAACAGCAACATGAGGAGGCAACCGGACACACCCAGAATGTGTGTCTACAGGTCAACTGACCTCTTCAGTGAACTGCTGTCACCAAAATAAAAAATGGGGGACTTTATTCGAGGAAAGGGATTTAATGAGCCAGAGAAATAAGATACAAATAAGTAAGGGGGGACTGAAACCTAGATTGAATGCTGTGAGGCTGGGTTACAGTTGGAAATATCAGTATGAACAAACTCAGTTTAGCTTAAGAGAGACAGACACAGACTGATAGACATAAACACAGAAATACAGAAATGTTACATCTGGCTTAATATACTTACAGTCATCCCTCATCGTTTGCGGATTCCATATCTGCAAATTCACTCACCCCCTAAAATTTATTTGTAACCCCCAAATCAAGACTCAAGGTGCTTTCACAGCTACTTGCAGCCCCATGCGTGCACAGAGCATCAGATAATTTGAGTTGCCCGATGCACAAGGTCCCAGCTGAGGTTCCCAGCTGAGGTCAGACAAGGCTCTGCCTTTGTGTTTCAGCTCATGCTGTAAACAAGTGTCCTTTTCACCATCTACTTAGTGCCATGGTTTTTGCATTTTTTTTGTTTTTTGTTGGTCATTTCACTGTTCAAAATGGCCCCCAAGCATAGTACGGAAGGGCCATCTAGTGTCCTAAGTGCAAGAAGGCTGTGATGTGCCTTACAGAGAAAATGCGTGTGTCATTTAGGCCTGGGTCGCAGTGCTGTGGGTTGTGAGTTCAATGTTAATTCTCCAGGTGCAACCCCATTGAACTAAATTTTGTCTTCACCTTGTACACTTGAGAGCTAAAAAGACCATAACATGGGGAGTAATACTGGGTCAAAATTTACAAAATAAAGTACTGTTTTGATGTGGGAGTTGATCAAAAAATGAGTCAACAATACATGTTAAATAAGGTGCCTTTAAACAGAAACACACATAACACATGGTTATGTATTGATCGGTCGACAAAAATGTTGTGGCCATGGTCTCAGGAACCTAACCCTGAATTTCCCCCAGAAGCAATGGTTCAGAGTTTACCAATCCAATGTTCAGGGCAGCTTTATAAAACAAAACTATCCCAAATACTGAGAACTAACTATACATTTATTTCCTAGTTCTGTCCCCTAAGATGGCCTAGAAGCAATGACACCCCATTAGTAACTAGCACCCATACTGTGGTTTCTAATGCCCCTCTCCAAAAAAAGGATAAATGGCTGATAATAGGGCTGGGGCAGGGAAAATATAAGATGAGCCTGAAGCATCTTGTAGTGGTAGAAAATAAGGAAGTGCTAAAAATTAGGGCAGGGGGGAGTTGATGGGAAAACACTGTGTTAAAGACACACAGGAGCCACGTGGCTAAAGACAGAACAATTTGAGCAACAAAGTAAACAACCACAGTATTGAATTATAACATAAGAAATAAGATAAATATCCATGAGTCCATATTGATATCTCAAATGACTGAATAAATACATTTACATAATGAATACATAAGTTTAATAAGTAAATATATTTATTCGGAAGTGACAAATCTTCCTTAAAGAAGAATTCCAAATAAAAATTGTAAAAGAAAGGTGGGAACTAGGAAGTCACCACCAGAACTCCACAGTGATGATTGCTGAGGCCAAGATCCGCTCAAGAATGCTCGTCAGTGGTCGAAACTTTAAGGAGAAACAGGATACTTACATTGCCTCAAAGTATCTCCCCCAGAATATTTATTAATTACTGTGGTTTTAACATATGTCCACAAATTTCTTCACCAGGTCCTCCTGGAAGGACCTCTAGGAGGTGGAGTTTAACCCTCCCCCATCGAGTGTAGCCTGGATTTGGCAACTGGCTCCTAATGACTAGAGTTTGGGGAGGGGAAGGATGGTGACTCTGCAGTGGAGAAAACTGGCAGCCACCACCTTGACCGGGGATCAAGGTTAACATCACCAGCAATAAGTCAGGTGTCGATAGCATCATATGAGGCAATGAGAAGAGTACCTCACCTCTGTGGTATTTTTCCCTCAACCCCATCCTGATAATGAGAAAACATCAGACAAACCCACATCGAGGGACGTTCTACAAAATACCTGACCAGTATTCTTCAAAAGTGTCAAGGTCATGAGAAACAAGGAAAGACTGAGGAAATATCTCAGATTAGAGGGGTCAAAGGAGACATGATGATTAAATGATGCATGTACCCAGGATTGGATCCTGGAACAAAAAAGGTCATCAGTGGGAAAACTAGTGAAATCCAAATAAAGTCTGTAGATTAGCTGATAGCAATGTTAATGTTTACTTTTCACCAATTTATCATGGTTTCGTGAGATGGTAACCTTGGGGGCAGCTGGGTGAAGTGTTTGGGAACTCTGCCCTGATATATGAACAATTCTCCTTAGGGCAGCAAAGGTACGGTCCACCTTGGAGTTTGGTACTATGGTGAATAAAAAAGCACACAATCATTTTCAAAAAATGAGGTTGGCTGGTTTTCAAATTTTAGAATCTATTTATAGACAAGCACGAGAACTGAAATACCATTCAAAGCAAAGGCCCGGGTGACAGCAGTTGGGAGGTAAAGGGACAGGTGAGGGAGGCCGGACTTCTTCCCTCACCCAAGATATCCTGTCCTAAGATAGTGCACCACGTTAGAGAAGTTTAAATTCACGATTTAAAGTCATAAAATCATCATGAGAAGAAATATAAATTATAAACAAGAGAAACCATGAGGTCAGAGCAGGGGACCCATAGAGACAGTCGAGGTCCATACATCCCTGTGGCCACCAGACACGTGAACAGGTAGTGAAAGTCAGAGTGACCAGAGAAACACAGGTCAAGGATCATTTTACACTCATCTCACTGGGAACAATCGTTGAACTCTGACAATGCTCAGGGCTGGAGAGAGCACGGATCTGTAAGATCAAGACACAGGAGGATTGAGTGGGGAGGGAGGGAGAATGTAAACAGAGGGATTGCTCTGAGAAAGAGTTGAGCGTTACCTGCTAGCATTGACCGTCCACACACCTTATGCCCAGGGTCTGACTCTTGGGTTTATAACCCAGAAAAAAACTCTTGAACATGTGCACCAGAAAACCAATATGAGAATGTTCACAACAGCAATAATCTGCAAACGGCTCAAATGTCCATCCATGGGGAGCAGGTGAATAAACCATGTGATGTTTTCATAGCACAATCAAAATGCATAATTACAGCACTCACAAAACACGAAGGAACTTTAACAAAATACTATTAAGCAGAAAAAGGTTAGTCCCAAAAGATGAAAGACAGAGTGGTACTCTTTCTAAAAAGGTAAAAACAACCAAAGTGAAAACATACTTTTAAGCATATATAGATACAATAAGATTATATAAAAAGGAAAGTGAGGGAATTAGATAAGATTCAGGCGGTGGGTTAACCTGAGTGGGGAGAAGCAGGGGGTTAAATGGGTCCTATTGTGAAGGACCCATTTTGATTGCAGTGGTGGGTTTTATAAGTACTTATGTTTCTAAAAATAATAATGAATTGAATAAGGTTGGCCATGCATGCAATGGTGAGAGAGTGTGTATGAATAAAAGGATTAGGGTTGGACCTGTTTCGTATGCTTGAAGTCCACTTTATTTTTAAAAGTAATATATCAAAAAGAGCAATGTAAGCATACGATTTACATTCATGCAGGCAACAAGCAAAGGAACTAAAACCTGACCCTGAGAACCAGAAGTAGGACTGGGGCTGCAAGAATAAGGCGAGAAACTTTGACTTTCCATTTTATGCTCTTCAGTATTCAGGATGCCACCGTAGTGCTTTTAAATCATAATAAATACATCTAATCCCTTACATGTGGAAGACTCTAAGGGCTGTGTGTGGCGTGGCTATGCCCTTGGTGGCAGAGTCCTTGGACCAGTCAGTGCCCAGAGGAGGATGCGATTTCCCCAGGCTTCACACACCGCTGCTCTAACACCGCAAAACCCAAGGAGCACAGATGAAGGCCAACTGTTGATAAGAATTAAAAACAGAAATAAAATTCACGAATGTTGATCTGGCACTTAGGTCTGTCTTGAGCCACAAGAACCTTAGTGCACATATCCTTTCAAATTTCCAGGTATTACAACACGTCCTGACTGAGTGAGATGTCAACCGGAAGTAGCCACCCTGCCCCATGAGAGGGTCAACGGGAGTTGGTGCAAAATGACCAAAGTGAGCTCTGCCACCTAACTCTACCTGAGGCCTCAGTTACCATCTGCCCTGCCTTCCCCACGGGACATTACGAACGGGGTCAAAGGAGACAAGATGCTGACAGCCATGTGGATAGCAGAGCAGCACAGGCTGGGGGCTGGAGGTCTGAGATCACGGGGTCAGCGGGCTGGTGTCTCCTGAGGCCTCTCCCCTTGCCTTGCAGACGGCTGTCCTCTCCGTGTCCTCAGATGGTCTCCCTCTGTATGTGTGTCCTAATCTCTTCTTCTCTTAAGGACACCAGTCAGATTAGATTAAGGCTGACTCTAAATGATCTCGTTTTTCCTTAATTATCTCTTTAAAGACCCTATCTGGAAATTCAGTCCTGTTCTGAATGTATGGGATGTTATGCTTTCAACATATGAATTTTACAGGGATACAATTCAGCCCATAACACTGTATAAATGCTGTATGACTGTGATTTTTATGATTTCCTGTGTGATAACTATACCAGCAGGTTGAGACACATATACGTTTGTGTGTGTGTATCTATGTCTGCACACACACATAAAACATTCTCTTCCTACCTCCCCACAGAAATTAATTTCTAAGGTCCTGTTTCATGCCACATAATACTGACCTTGAACTCAACAGATTTCCAAGGAATTTTTACCTCGCAGACAGTTTGGTTTTGTGGCTATAACACCCTTTAAAAGCCATTGTTCTCATTTCTGTTGGTGTGTCTAATTCCCTGAGAAGGTATCATAACACTATGGGATTATTTTATGCCACAATTTTTTTATCGTGGTAAAATTTACACACAGTGAAATTCACAGACCACAAGAATACAATTATGTATAAGGTTTGACAAATACATACACCCCGTAACTAACATCCCAATCAAGATAGGAGAATTTCCGCCACCCCAGGAAGTTCTCCTGTGCCCTTCCCAGTTTTACCCTCATAGGCAACCACTGTTGCTGGGATTTCTACCACCATTGATGAGCTTTGCCTGTTTTTGAACTTCCTTCAATGAAATCATAAAACACTCTAGTTCTTAAAAACTGATTTCTGAACACATCTTACCCCACCGCATTAATTAATTGTTATAGCTGTGACGTAATTTCCTTTTCTTGTTTTAACACCTGGTGCAGCTAACATGCATGTCACTTTGCACAGAGTACTTACTATATGTACTGAAAACACTTTTAGTCTGCCTACAACAGAATAATATTATGCATTAATCGTAAAATTTTCTGAAGTAACCTCAAGTTAACGTTTCATCTATATAATCATACCACCACTTTTGAACATTAACATGTTGAAAAAGATCACCCCCAAGTTTCCAAGTCTGACTGGAGAAAACTACAAAACTGGGACGACCGGTGTCACCATAAATATTTCCAAAAAAGTAACTCGGCTGCCATTTTTCACATCCCTGTTCCCCAGCCACACCAAGTCACCCAGGCCTGTCACTATGGGGCAGGCCGGCCCTGGACACAAGGGCTCTCCCTGCCTGTTCCCCTCCACCATCCTCAGAGCCCCCCATCACTGCTCCCCACCCCCCGTCTTCCTGAATCCCACACCCCTCTCCTCCAGGGTCTGCTCCATCCCTTCCCACGTCCCTCAGCCTCTCTGCTGTGTCCTTCCACCCATCAGCACACAGACCGTCTCCCCATTCTAAAAACTAACCTTCCCCTGGTTCCTCAAATAATTAAACACAGGAGTACCATATGACCCAGCAACTCCACTCCTAGGTATATACCCAAGGGCAGTGGGAGCAGGGTCTTGAAAAGGTATTTGTCCACCCATGTCCCTTGCAGCATTATCCATAATAGCTAAACTGTGGATGCATCCCAAGTGTCCATCGACGGATAAATGGATAAACAAAATGTGGTCTATCCGTACAACAGAATATTATTCAGCCTTAAAAAGGAAGGGAACACTGACACCTGCTACAGCATGGATGAATCTTAAGGACATTATCCCGAGTGAAATAAGCAAGACACAAAAGGACAAACATTAAATGAGTCCACTTACATGAGGTCCCTAGAACAGCCAAATTCAAAGAGACAGAAAGTAAAACGGTAGTTGCCGGGGGCTGGGGGGAGGGGAGAATGGAGAGTTAGTGTTTAACAGGTGCACAGTGTCTGTTTGGGACAATGAAAAGAGTTCTGTGTGTGCATGCTGGTGGCCCACACTAAGTGACTCATAACCCAACTGCCCAAGCCAATGGACCATTCTCAGAAATCAGTAGAATTTGATGCTGTTTAGCAAGTTCCACGCTGCAAACCCACTGCTGCCTTGGCTCTTCCCCGCGATCCCTGAGGGACAGTTGTGTGTGGGTGTGTGGGTGTGAACACACTTTATAAATAAGGCTGGGCACGCATTTATGAATACACACGTGTGTATCCCATGTTCGCACAGCTCTGTTTGTGGGCCATTTGCTCCCACTGCCAGGCACCGTGCCGGTCAGTGTTCACAAGAGACCATCTCATCGAATTCCCCAAATCATCCTATGTTGCTTCCTGACTCTCTGCCACCATCTCCAGTGATTCTTCCTTGCTTTCTTTCCTGGCAGTGTCACATGGTGCTCCCTCGGGGTTCTGTCCCTCGCTATCTTCCCAGGAGAGCAGGGGAGCTCAGGCACCCTCTTGGCCCCCTGCTCTTTCTGTGGCAATGGCTCCGAGTCTTCCTCTCCAGCCTGGGCCTCTGCTGAGCTCCAGACACTCCCACCATGTGCTCATCCCACTTACACATGGATCCCCCCTAGACTCTCAAACTTGACACAGACAACACCAACACCATTCCCGCTCCAACATCTGTGTTTCTCGTTCTAGAAACCTCTCTTGTCTCACAGTTGTTCATTTGACTCAAAATCTCACTGGTTTATAGGAATAACAGTCCATTTCCCACCTCCCGATCAGTCCCCGGGGATTGCAGCGGCTCAGGTTCACGCTGTCCTCCCTCCAGGACGAGGCTGGGGGAGTGGCCACTCCCGCCACGTGGTTCATCACTAAACGAGGACAAGAGAGGGTGAGCCAGGCGCTGGCTCCTGGGGCTCCCGCTCAGAAATGATGGAGCCTCATCCTCGGGGACCGGCCACCCTTACTCCTCTGGGAAGAGCCCTCGGCTCCCTCAGGCACGAGATGCTCTGCATTTGGTCCACAGTGAAGCCTCCAGCACATCTATGGGAAGACAGGACCCAGCCAGAAGTCCCTGGGTCAGATCATTTTTGCCTCAAATTCCATTCATTCACTTGTATTTATTGAGAACCAAGCAGCAGTGTTCAAGGGGCCAGGGACACACCAAGGAAAAAGACAAAGATCCCTGCCCTCAGGGAGTGCACACCTGGGCAGGAAGCGACAAAGCAATGGACGTAATAAATAAGTAAGTTATATGGTATGTCAGGAGCTACAGGGAAAGCAGGGAAAAGCAGAGTGAGGTGAGAGGGATCAGGACACCCACGGCGCGGGGGATGGGGCACACAGAGCTCAGTAGACAGTGAATGTCACACTGTATAGATTGCTGTCCATGGAAATACACTAGACTTACAAACAGCTACCAACACAGACACACGAGGTCATCAAGATACGGATTTTATCTTTTCATCTCAACCTTGACAACCTGTGATAATGGAAGCGCTCACGGCAAGAAAAGACTCCCCGTCTGGGTCCTGATGGAAGAGTTTGCACCTGGTGATCACCCCATCTCCCCAGTGTAGATCCACTGTCAAGAAAGGGGCAGGATGCGTTCGGAATAGGATGCATCCATGTCTCCAGGTGAACCTTATATAAATCAGATAAACCCTGTGAACGTTGGCGTGGGGAGATGAATGTCCAAACCAGGTACGTGGGGTAAAGGCCAGCAGCTGCCCCAACAAGCCCCCCACTAACCTGGGAGGCTGTGCTCTACCAGCTGTGAGAAACAGCCCCTGGAACCCGGCCCTCATTAGAATGTTTCTTCTTGAAGAAATCATATTTCATTTGTAATATCAAAGACAGGGAACTCTGGGCCACGGTCAGCAGCGGGCTCTGCTGAGAACTGGTTCTTCTTGGCAGTTTGTCCTGATTTTCAGCAAAACAGGCCCCGGTGGCCACACAGGTGTCCACTCACAGGATGGCACAGTCAGGGCAGCAGCCTGGGCCCAGGCTAGACAGAAACCACGGGTGGTGACCGACTCCCTCTCCCCAGCAGCCCTTTCAAACCAGGGCAGCATCTGGGAGGAGACACACCTCGCGTTCTCATCCACTTAGGAACAGAGTGTAGACATGGGTCCTGGCAACTGGGAGGCCCCAACGCACTTCTGGGCCTAAAGGGGGCAGAGGTTCTGGTAGCCTTTACAGCTGTCACTGTTCCCACGGTCATCCCTCAGGGGCGGCTGCTCACCAGCCCCCCTGTGCTACACAGGTGAGGGCGAAGGGGTCCCCAGCAGCCACTGTCGTGGGCATCCTGCAGACACTGCCGAGGTCACCAGTGCACACAGGGGAACCGAGGTTCTGACCAGCTCTCCCCCAGACCAAGACCTTCTCCCTGTGCTGGGGTCTCAAGCATGCCCACCGCATTCCCAAACACCAGAAATGCAGGGAAGAAGCTCTGCCCTGGGAATGAGTGAGTTAGGAAGAATCAAGGAGCACGATCAAATCGTCATCTGTTAGACCATCAAAACAGCCTCCGGCAAGGCCACGGCTCTGATGGGTGTTCCTCACTCAATGATGGCTGGATGACCAGGTGTGGAATGCATGACCTAACGGCAAACCCTTGAGCGAAGATGGCTAGAGAGGCAACACATCTCTGAAAAGAGGACATGTGGTCCTGTACTGACCACTCATAGGCCGAGACCTTGACTCTAGAGAAGGGAGGGACGGTAGCACCAACAAGGTTGAAGTATGGATGTGCTGGACCTCAGACAAAGACCATGGAAGACAAAGCTGTGGACCGATGCTGCCCCCCCTGCCTCCATCCTCACAGAGGACCCATCTGCTGGGGCGCCAATGCGTCCAACAAGCACTGCTTTCCCAGACCACCAGACCACCTTCGCCTGGGGTGGCTGTGTGACCCCGTTCTGGCTAAAGAGATGCATGTGGAAGTCTGCTATGGGGCGCTTTGAAGACTTTTTCTTCCCTGAAACAGATGCTTTCTGTTTCCAGGTCTTGCTGCCCAGCAGACATATGATGGGGATAGGTCACCCTGCTGTAACCCTGAGACCAGAAGCGTGGGGCAGAGCCCAATGCTGAAAGCAGTAAGCAGAGAGGAGGAAGAGCCTGGGTCCCCAGTGGCTCCCTGAGATAGGGAGAGGGTAGAATCAGCCTTTTCTTTACAGTTCACATTGTTTCACTTCCGTCCTCATTCTCTACGGCTGTTGTGACAAATTACCGCAAAGTCAGCAGCTCAAAGCTACACAAATTTGTCATCTTACAGTTCTATAGATTAGAAGCCAGAAATGGGTCTCACTAGGCCGAAATCAAGGTGCCAGTAGGGCTGCGTCCTTTTTGGAGGGTCTGGGATGAATCCATTTCCCAGCCTTTTCCAGCTTCTTCCCACACTTCTTGGCTCACAGCCCCTTCCTCCATCTGCAAAGCCAGCTGTGTGGTCTCTCTGACCCCTCACCGTAGCCACATCTCTTTCCAGCTCTCCTCTTCTGTCTCCCTCTCCCACCTAGAAGGACCCTGGGCTCAGCCAGATAATGCCGGGCAACCTGTCTTCTCAAGGTCAGCTGATTAGTAACTTTAACTCCATCCACATCCCCTTTGCCGCGTAACCTAAAAGGTCCCCAGGATTAAGATGCACACATCTGTCAGGGGTGGTGGTGGTGGTGGCTATTATTCTGCCAACCACAAATTCTTACAATAAGCATAAACTCCTTCTGTAACTGGAAACACAAGTCAAATGATTTAAAATTATTTTTTAGGTTCCACATATCAGTGGAAACATACAGTATTTGTCTTTGTCTGACTTATTTCACTTAGCACAATACTCTCCAGGTCCATCCATGTTGTTACAAATGGCAAAACTTCATTCTTTTTTATGGCTGAGTAGTAATCCATTGTAGATACACACATCTTCTTTATCCATTCCTCTGTCGTTGGACATTTAGGTTGCTTCCATGTCCTGGTTACTGTAAATAGTGCTGCAATGAACATTGGGGTGAATATGTCTTTTCGAATTATGGGTTTTCTCTGGATACATGCCTCGGAGTGGGATTGCTGAATCATATGGCAACTCTATTTTTAGTTTTTTAAGGAACCTCCATACTGTTCTCCATAGTGGCTACACCAATTTACATTCCCACCAACAGTGTAGGAGGGTTCCCTTTTCTCCACATCCTCGTCAACACTTGCTATTTCTTGTCTTTTTGACAATAGCCATTCTGTTAGGTGTGAGGTGATATCTCATTGTTGGGACCATGATCCAACAAATTAGAAAAGTAATCCAACTTTTGAAGCACATTGAATCAAGTAAGCCATCGAAGATTTTCGCAGAGAAAAGAAGCCGTTGTGGCTGGATGAGGCTGAAACACATCTAAGCACCTGTGCTACCCAGCAGACGTGCCTCCCCCTCACCAGATGCATGGTGCGGGGAGTTCTGAGCAGCACACAGCTTCATGATCTGCCAGGCTGCGGCCCCCTCGCTAACACCCACTTCCCATCCCATCCAAAAAGTATCCAGGGGGCTTCCCTGGTGGCTCAGTGGTTAAGAATCCACCTGCCAATGCAGGCGACACGGGTTCGAGCCCTGGTCCCAGAAGATCCCACATGCCGCGGAGCAACTAAGCCCGTGCGCCACAACTACTGAGCCTGCGCTCTAGAGCCTGTGAGCCACAACTACTGAAGCCCACATGCCTAGAGCCCGTGCTCAGCAACAAGAGAAGCCACTGCAATGAGAAGGCTGCACACCACAACGAAGAGTAGCCCCCGCTCGCCGCAACTAGAGAAAGCCCGCGCGCAGCAACGAAGACCCAACACAGCCAAAAAATAAATTTAAAAAAAAAAAACAAAAAAACTTATCCAGGTTCTTGAATAACTTTCTAGTTTCTTAAAAATAAGGCGAATGTAACTTCCAATTATTTAAGTTTTCCATTTAATAAATATAGTAACAAGGTCCTTTCCTTTCTTTCTTTTATGGAATTATAGTTGACCTACAATATTATATTTGTTTCAGGTGTACAAAAATATGGAACACTTCACGAATTTTCATATCATCCTTGCACAGGAGCCATGCTAATAATCTCAGTATCGTTCCAATTTTGGTACAGGTGCTGCTGAAGTGATCACAAGACCCTTTGCTTTCTAATTTTAAGCTACCAGGTGTGCTTGTAAAAACACTGGCCTGCAGGTGGATCGTTTTTCTGTCTGGACACAAGCCCTCCTTAAAACAGCACAAAGGGAGGAAACGACATCCCTCGTGAACAGTGGTGGCTTGCAGACGTGAAGTGAAGATACACAGTGGACATTCAGGAGTCCCTGTGGCTGGCACCCGTCAGCCCTTCAGCCCTGACGTAGGGATGCTCCTGATACGGAATTCATCTCCTTCAGGAACCTCAGAATCGGTACCCAGCACCAAGCAGGGCAGCTCTGACTGCCTGCTGTGGAAAGTCGACCTGGGTCACAAAGTCCACTCTGTACTGTACCCTAAATGGCATTAGTGACTCTTTCCGCCAGTGCCCTGGCGTTGAGCATTGATACGACCAACATAATCGTATGCGTGATGCTCACAGGCAGGCAGAGAAACCATCAACAAACGAAAGTGTTCATCTCCAGGACCAAAAGAATGCAGAGCTCTATCTTTCCGAATCAGTAATGAAACAGTTCACATGCAAGCTTCTGAAAACTCTTTCCCATGATAAATTTTGCGTTGCCTCAGTAAAGCTGAAAATGAGACGGCTCAACCAGGAGGATTGGATTTAATCTCACTTTCTCCATCCGCTTCTCCAGGTAGCTCACACTATTTGAAATTAGCTTTGGAAAAAGTAATCTGAAAACATCTTTGAAAATAGAAGATACACAAATACAACGTGGGTTTTCCAGAGATGATGACCTAGGGACACTTAACTCAAAGAACACCATCCCCTTGTCCTCCCCCTCCCCCAAGGCCCCCGAGGCCACCTGCAGACCGCACCCTCCCTGCTGGTCAGTAAAGGAGAGCCTGGCCTCAAGGAGCTCAAGGCAGCAGACCCTCCAAGCCGCCCCCAAACGCGTGCACCTGGTCTCTGATTCTGAGGCTCGCTAGATCGAACAACACACCTGCTGGGAATTTTGGGGAAACACTCCTTCATGTAAAAACAAACACTGTTCATTTCGGAAATGGCTCAAAAGAGATAAGAGAGGATGTTATTACGGTCACTGCAGGATGGGCCAGATGAGAACGAGAACCGGACATTAAAGCGTAGTTGCCAAACTGGGCTTTTCCTTTCATCTAGGAAACTGATCTACCCCAGCCAGAGGGGTCTGACTGAAGATGAGAAAGGAAAACACTGAGGTCCGGGGAAGCAGGGCAGCTTTCGCACAGGTCTGGAGCCTCCTGTGACATCTGAACGAGGATCAGAGGGGCAGGCGGCAGGTTGCGACGGCCTCCACGAAGGGATACATGTGAGCAGAGGCCCCGGGGAGGCCCGAGAGGGTGGACCACCTCTGGGGAGACAGAAGACTGCAGCGCTGGCCGGACACGGGAGGAGCGGGGGAAGGAGACTGGCCGGTGAGACGCACACAAACACCGACAGCTCTCTACGTTCATGACATGCTGAACGTGGGTCATGACCCCTTATTTACTCTATAGAACAGACACTCAGCAGCATAAGTTACCAGTATGTCTCTCATCCTCAAGGACCACTAAAGCACAGAAGATGAAAAATGACGAAAACTTTACGATTAGAGAAGAAAACAGATCTCATACCCACAGCTACACTTTGAACCCATTACCAAAATGATGTGCTGACTTCGGACTCAAGACCTTTATTTACTATTTTTACCATCCTCAAAGATTCTGTATCACTTTATGGTTTAAGTAGCCAAACACTCTGTAGATTATTACACATGAGGAGGAGAGTTCTCCATCTTTTAAATGTACTTTCAATTATGGTGAAATCACTTGTATGAAGGAATGTTGACAGCTCTGAATAAGAAAAACCATCAGCACTTGCCCAAATGCCCATTCCCCCGGGTGGCTCCCAGCAAGCCCCAGTGACCCTGTCACAATCCCCCTGGGGCCTGGAAAGAGCACGAGGGTCCCTGGGTACAGGGCTGAAGTGCTGAGGACAAGGAGGTGGCAGCTCCGAGATCTCAGCCCTCACCTGGCAGGGTCACAGGATTTCTTCACATCTCTCCACCCGCTTCTGCCTCATTCCATAAAAGTCTCTGGGACCAGGCCAGCCTGAACATCCTGCAAATCCAGCTGAACATCCTGCAAATCCAGCACACGGACCACTCAGGCGGTCACCACCAGAGCTGACCGGGGGCCATGGGACGCCAATGAGGGGCCGGTAAAAAGTTGGGAACATCCAACCAAGGAGGAGGAAAAGGGGCCAGGGCAGCTGTGGACGATGTGGCGTGACTGGGCAGAAAAGCTGGTTCAGGAACAGCCGGGCAGTTCCCCCTGCCCACCCCAAGAAGGTCCTCACCGTCTGTGAGGGACCGAGATTGCAGGCTGGACCCTGCAGGCATCCCTCGAGGGGCCCCCGTCCAACCCATCCCATGCCAGTGCCCTGAGAAGGTCTGCTCCCCGGGAGACCCGCTCACTGGCAATGCTGGCCTGGAGGCAATGCTCAAATAGACAATTACAAAGCTTAGTCTTCATTTAAGGGTTTTAAAAAGCGTTTCTTGAAAAAAACAGATAAGTTCTAGAATATGAAATGCCTGTTTTTTTATATTGTTACCTTGGCTCCTTTGAAATGCGTATTTTCTAGCTTCATCTTGTAGACTTTCCGACAGAGACAACTCTCAAATAACTCCCTAAACCCAGACTGGAAGGGTATAATACACATTTCATTTACACCAATGCACACACACGTAGTGGCTTAAGGTTGTCGCTGGCTGTTTGCTTTTCAGCAGCCCTGAGTCAGGAGCTGATGGACGCACACTGCCCCAGCATCACTTCCACGCAGGCAACGTGGGCAAGCAGATGGCGGGAAACCCCAGGCCGCAGGGATTTTGAGCAAGAAGTAACCAGAACAGGTAACCCAAGACCCTCAGCTGCCAGGAGCCTTGGAAACACCGGGTGGGGGGGGGCCCTCTTGTCACCCTGCGACACAACCAACTTTGGCTAAGAAGACGCTGAACCTGGAACACAGAGGACCTTTGGGCTCTAACATTGCATTTTTCTAAGTGGACTCTGACATCAGGGTCCCTCACGCTGCACCAAACGAAAGTCCTACCTGCCTCGGCTTCAGAAGGCAGATCCGAAGAAGAAGGAAGGAAATCCTGCTGCTGCTGCTCGGGGGGCGTCTGTCCATCCTCCAGACGCGGGTGCCGCTCCCCAAGCTCCCCACCTCCTCCTGTCTTCTTTCCTTAAACACTTTACTACCGGGAGCTATCACCTCTCAACTATAGAACCGTTTCTTTCAATCTAAAGGAATGTATTTAAGGGGTGCCTCACATAACACTCAAAGACAAACCCCCAAAGCAAGCAGGGGGTAAGAGGACGGGGCAGTCATGCCCCCTGAGAAGTGGAGGCGGCCGGGAGTGGGAGCGGCCGGAAGTGGGAGCGGCCGGAAGGGGGCGGCGGGAAGTAGGGGCGGCAGGAAGAGGAGGCAGCAGGAAGGGTCAGCAGGACCTAAAGCCAGGGGCCGGGTCAGGCTGGAGGAGCCGCAGGAAAAGTGAGCAGAAATGGGTGAAACAGCCCAGAGGAGCCAAAAGGAAATTAACTGGAGGACCAAGACCCAAACAATGAGCCGACAGGAAAGGAACCGCGCCCCACCCCCCTTCCTCCCAGCCTTGTGACAGTCAGCGGGGGTACTGACCGCACACAACATAAGGATGGGACCAGAAATATCCCGGGTTTTAAATGCCAGGTCAATGCTACACCAAGGGACCCCTGAGAAGACAGCCACGGTCACCAGCTGTCACCAGACGGGACAGTGCAGGGAGAGAAAACCTAGCAACGTCCCCAAAGGCAGAGATCACAGGGCTTTCATGTCCAGCCGACACTTTCATAACTGTGTCCTCAGAGTGGGGGTGGGCATGGAGGGGTCACTGAAGTTCAAGTCTATTTACAAACCTCTGTCTTCGGAGGGACTAAAAACACACATTGACCTAACTGAGAGGTTAACCATGGGTGTCTGGCCCTGACTTCAAAACACAGGGAACACTCAGTCCTGCTGAGTGGAATCTTCGCAAGAGTCCGTGGACTCCACCTCTGGGAAGCAGACACCCAGGGAGGGGACTGGTGGCTCTGTCCCGGGGCCACACAGAAGGGACAGGCCTTGGCTGATGCTCCAGGCCGCCTTTGTGTCCAGTTTTGACAGTAATACATCCTCCAGGAAGGACGTGGCAAAAACACAGAAAAGAATAAAGGAAATAATATCCATCACCCCCTGGAGATAACCACTGTTCATGTTTTGACCTGGTTCCATTCAGGCGTTTTTTTTTTTTCCTGCACACATGCATTGTGCAAAACTGGAATTCTACTGTAGCAGGAATCTTGCTGTGTTTGTTTAACATAACATGAGGATTCCCCCAGGCCACTGAATATTCTTTGAAAATATGCTTTTAATGGCCATATAATTTAGAAATGACTACTACAACCATTCTGCTATTGCTAGAGATTCAGGTGGCTTCCAATTTCCAACTAAGATAAATAAAGCCACAGTGAGTATCCTCACACATACATTTTATTGATATCCCTGATTTTCATATAAACCCTTCAAAAGAGGATGACTGAGTCAAAGGGTATAAACATTTGTTTCCCACAAGATTACACCCATCGACATTGCCTCCAGTGGGTATGAGAGCATTTATCCTCCTATATGCTGGCCCACACTGAGGATAAATATTTGAAAGACCTTTCACCAGTTTGGTGGAAAAGAAAGAAAGGAAGGAAGGAAGGGAGGGAGGGAGAGAGGGAAGAAGAAGTGTTTTAATTTGCATTTCTCTGATTACTTGTGGGGTTCATCACTTTTCTGTTTATTTGCCTTTCATATTTCTTCAGTGACATGCTGACCAGAGTTTGTTGCAGACTTTTTCCATCTGATGGTAATGTGTTCTTATTGATTTATGACTGCTTTTAGTATAATAAGGATGGATTGGCAGGTAGACAGTGTTATGTCCTGACTTGCCAATTCTGGTGAGGCACACGGGATGCTAATGCATTTGTGGTCAGCTGTTCCAATCTTTCCCTTATTATGTCTTCCACGCAAGTAGAGTGTCATGGTCCTTCAGCCGGGAATCCAACCCCGGGCTCCCCCACTGCGTGACCCTCTCTTTGCCTCAATTTCCTTGATTGAAAAAGGAAGATAATGAGAGTGCATTCACTACATGAGGTCAGTATGTGGCAGACAATCTGGTAGCTGGCCCTGAATGACCCTCCTCCTGGTGTTCACATGGAACCCCTTCAGGTCCAGCCTGAGGAGTGCCCAGGGGCCTGCCCACAGCCTCCGAGTGAGCTTGGAACCCAGGTCCCCCTGCCCTCCCCGAGCGGCACCTCGAGATGACGCAGCCCTGGCTGACACCTTCACTGCACCCTGGGAGACCCTGACCCGAGGACCCAGACAAGCCGTGCCCAGATTCTGACCCACAGAAACTGTGACGTACGAACGTTGGTTGTTTTCCGCTGCTAAGTCTAGGGGGGGTTTTTTATGCAGCAGGAGATAACTAACACATGATACACGGAGGGTACTCAGAAGAGTGCCTGTGGCAGATTGCAAAATGTCTAGTGCACGGCCACTCCTCCTGTGAAAAGACGGAGTCCTTCTCCCTGCCTGGAGCTGGGCTTGACTGTTAACTTGCTTAGACCAAGAAAGCAGAGGCACAGGTGAGGCAGAGACCTGAAAGGCATCTGCATACCGGGGCTTGCCCTCTTGCTACTCTCAGAACCCACCACCACCCTGTGAAGGAGCTCCCCCCTGCAGGGCTGAGACCACGTGGCCAAGTGACTCCTGATGTGCCCCCAGCTGACAACCAGCCCCACTAGACGTGCAGGAGGCCATCCCTGCAGACCCCTGAGTGGGCCCAACTAGAGAGCCACCCGGCTACATCCAGCACACATTACCACCCCAACTCACGGGCTGAATGAGTTGCTGTTGGGAAGTTCCAGGGTGGTTTGTCATGCAGCACTTGCTGACTGACAGAGCTGCCATTCTCATTACCACTACTGTTATTCTTTAGGGATCAATTAGACAGCCACTCATATTTCTTAGCAGTGCATAGTGCATTTATGCTTTTACTTTTTACGTTATCCACTGGAAACTTACTGTGGTGTATGATGCTAGGTGAGGACCTAACTTAATGTTCTGCCACTCAGCCAGTGCTCCTTTCTGCACAAAACTGCAGTACCTTGTTTTCATATATTAGAATCTAGAGGATTGTAGGATATCATTTCCATTCATCACTTCTGTTTGTATATTAGCAAACCTTAAACCAATACCATATGAGTTCTGTTTTAATTTGGGCCAGGATACTATTATATGCTCTTCTGCTGGGGCACGCCAGGACAAACTCTCATTAATCCAACTGCAGGGAAGGTGTCAGAGAAGAACAGGGATATGAATCTAGGACCAGCAGGTGGAAGAGGTGGAGACAGTTGCCGTTACCTGAGGGAGGACCCCAAGGCACTGTCCTCTGAAATCAACACTAAACCCATTCCAAGTCTCTCCATCAGTCAGCGGTCAAACACCACAGGCTCTCTCCACGGGTAGCAGCAGGCACTGTAGGGGGATGGGCAGGGTGCAGGCAGAGATGGCACAAGGCCTGCTCTCCATGCTCACAAGCTTATGGGGGACAGTCCCACACAAAACCTCTGCGGATTGTATTTCAAATACACACAAACACAAACTAACACAATACAAGCAATTTAATGGCTAAGGGGAGCTTAGGAGTCCCTGAGGGCAATCACGGAAGACTTCCTGGAGGAGGGTTTTCAGATTTTTGAGGCATAAGATTTAGCAAAGAGAGGGTGTGTGCAAAGGCAGCAAGCAGGAAGGAATAACTCATGTACAATGAGCAGATTTCCGTGGTTAGAGCAGAAAGTCTGAACAGATACACTAAGAAGTGAGTTTGATGAAGAGATAAGAATCAGTTTGATTGGGGGATCATTCAACGTTAGCTCTTCAAAACAAGTGGGCAAACAATGTTTTGTTAGGTAACATGGGAAGAGACCATAGGTGGAGCACTGACCCCTCTGCTATTTAAACAGTCTGTCATGGACACAGCATCCCCAAACCACTCCAAGACCTGCCTTCCCCAGAACTCTTAGGAAGTGGCAAGAGAGGGATCTCAAAGGCCAGGAGGTGTCACAGCCAGTGCAACTCCCAGCAGCAGAGATACAAGAGGCCAGCACGCCTGGCTGTCCATGTCCAGTCACTGATTCTTAGCAGCCATGGGTAGGCTAAGAAACTGACTTCTTGGCTTCCTTACATTGTGGTGAATATCAGCTTTGATCCTAAAAGTTTAGAAATTAAAACGTGAAAATGAGTGGAGCCCTGATCTACGGGACCTGCTCACGGCCCTGAGGTCAGTAAGGGCACAAACCCTTCCCCGGTCTTTCATCCCTGGCAGACCTCCCACCCTGGGAAGCAGCTGTACCATTCAAGACAGTGGCCCCGGCCCCGAGGCTTTGCGGGAAATCTGCACCAGAATTGACTCAGGCACTCGGGGCAGAGGCACCAAAGGGGTCAGAGCGAGCCCTGAGCCCTGATTAATGCCCGTCCTGTGGGTGCTGACACCAGGGCCCAATTCTGCTGCCGTGTGCTTCACTGCGCCTGTTCTTATGTATCCCTGTGACTGTACTCATGGGTTAAGGGCAGAGGTTGTTCTGGCCAAGCTCCCCTCCTCTCTTCATGTCCCCACGGACCCTCGTCCCCTCCCCACCAATCAGCAAGAGGCAGGTACACCTGAGAGATGCCCCAGGGGCTCCTCAGAACCCAGATCTGCAGTCTGACCTTGTTTCCCACCAACGTGGACCACACAAACCCTGAACTTCATGCAGCAAGTTGGCGGCCAGACAGGAACCTCTCGCCCGTAACCTGTGGGTCGGGGGAGTGGTTTTCCCAGACCTGAAGGAAGGGGGTGTCTGGTCTCAGCCCCAAAGCGTAGGTCCTGAGCCCGGAGTCGGAGCCTCGGGCACCACAGAGCAGGACAGCAATCGAGCCCACCCAAGCCCCTGCTCAGCCTTGGAGGCGTCCCCAGGAGTGAGCCAAGGTCATGGTCACCCCTCCTCTGGACCCCAGGTCTGCCCAACTTCTCCCAGTGCCGTAATGTTTAAACGATCAGAGTTAGGAATACACTTTCATATAAAAAGGGCAAACTCCCTACTGAGGGAGATGACTATGTAATACAATGTTTTCTCTGGCTCTTACTCTTGTTCACTTTCTCTTGATTCTTAAGGAAGACACCCCTTTTCTTTCATGCAGCAGTATGTTTTTTTCTTAGATGCCACAGTACTTTTTCTCAGCTTGCTCTTCCTCAAACAAAGAGCCTCGTCCAGACCCACGTTTACTGTACCCGGAGTTGTGGATTTTCAAAGGTGTCTGCACTTACACTTTCCCAGGTGCGGGGCCAGGGCACCCACGGCCTCTGTCTCTGGTACATTCGATCGACAGGGGTCCCAAGAAACTGCCGTCTCCACCACTCGCTATGCGGTGCACAGCCGGCCTCCACCCACCACTGTTCTTCTGGCCAACCCAGCCCTGGTTCTTCTGGCCAACCCAGGAGTTTGCTCAGCATGTAAGCTCGAAACAAACTAGAATGATGGGGAGGGAGGGACATGCTACGCTGGGGTGATAGCACCATAAAATTGTTGCTGCAACATTCCCTAGGCGAGAACGGTGAGCCCCCATCATCCTCCTGGAGGCCAGGTGCGCTGTGCCAGGGGGTGAAGGGAGCTGGGCAGGACCGCTGGCCTCATTAGGTACTCTTCACCGTTACTATAAGAAACAGTCATTTCTTAAGTTTTCATAGGTACAGTATGTTAATCAAACTACAAGCCATACATTAGGGTATGTGAGGATTATCATGATGACCAAGGACTTATCACCCCAAAGAGAATGGCGTTCAGACCGGTTAAGGGACGTGGGTGGAGTGGCGAGGACAGGAGGTGGTGAAGCCGGGGTCCCACGGAGACTTAGCTTTCCCGAGTGACTCACCCCCCGCACCTATGCAGCAAGGCTCTCGGCCCAGGAAGGTGACGGGCCCCCTGCCCTCGCTCTGTGCTGGGGAATCCAACCTTTGTGCGGTGTCTTCTGTTAACACAATTCTCAGTTCAGTCCCTGGATTGGCACAAATGCCATCAGAGCCACGTTAATATGTGACCAGCCTTCATCAAAAGTTGTAAAGTGATCTACTTTCCTATCTTAAGTATAAATACCTAAAGACAATGGCTTCAGACTAACAGTTCAATTCCAAAAAATAGGAAACCATCCACGTGTCAGTTGCAATTCTTAAATTAGCATGTCTAACTAGAGTCAAGTCATTGACATATTTGAGATATTTAGCAATTACAAAAAGATTGTCAGGCTTCTTCTAAGCTAAAACCTCTACACACTCACTGGAAAACTACAGATGCTGGCTGACCACCAGGTGAGGAGCAAACGTCCAAGCCACCAGCTTCACTTTCCCAATTAATAAGCACTTAGTGGTGAATAACACCTAGAAGTTAAGTCTTCTTAGGAGCACTAAATTGACAAGAAATAAAGCTACTCAGCTTTTCAGTTATTTTCTGATCTCTTTCTAGCTTTCACTTAATGGAAAAACTTGTCAAATTACAACTTTATGTGCCTCGCTCTACAGCATTTATTTTCTACAAATGGGATTTTCTCAAGACAATAACTATATTGACAACACTAGGCTGATTGCAAGAAATGTGTTTTTACCTATTTTCATGAATGTTGGACATGCCTGATGCTGTCCTATTTTGTAAATTTACTGCCTTGTATTGTCACAGAAAACCCCGCTATCCTTTATTTCCCTACATTTTATAAATGCCAACTTTATTTAATTCAACTGTCACATAAGTTTGTTAGCCAAATGTAATAGTTGAGACTGTGCTCCAAGTCAAGGCTTATACCAGTATCAAAAAAATCAGAAAATATGAGTTGGTTCCCCCCCAATTTTTTTTAAATTAATTAATTAATTAATTTTTGGCTGTGTTGGGTCTTCGTTGCTGCATGCGGGCTTTCTCTAGTTGTGGTGAGCGGGGGCTACTCTTCGTTGCAGTGCGCGGGCTTCTCATTGTGGTGGCTTCTCTTGTTGCGGAGCATGGGTTCTAGGCATTCGGGCTTCAGTAGTTGTGGCACACGGTCTCAGTAGCTGTGGCTTGTGGGCTCTAGAGCGCAGGCTCAGTAGTTGTGGCGCACGGGCTTACTTGCTCCTCAGCATGTGGGATATTCCCAGACCAGGAATTTTTGATGATCCAAAAGTATACCAATATTTTACCCCAAATGAACTAGTTATTCATTTGCTGGGTATTTTTTAAAATTGTAGTAAAGTACATAGAACACAAAATTTACCATCTTAATCGTTTTTAGGTTACGGTTCAGAGGCGTTAAGTCCATTCACATTACAATCTCCAGAATGCTTTTCATCTTGTAAAACTGAAACTCTGTCTCCTTTAAAGAACAACTTCCCATTGCCTCCCCCTCCACCCCCGTGGCCCCTGGCAGCCACCAGTGTGGCTTTCTGTGTCTGAATTTGACTCCTCTAGGTACTTTGTGTAAATGGAATTGTACAGTATTTACCCATTTGTGATTGGTTTATTTCAGTTAGCATAACGTCCTCAAGGTTCATCCAAGTTGGAACATGTGCCAGAATTCCCTTCCTTTTTAAAGGCTGAATAATATTCCATTGTTTGTAAAGACCACATTTTGTTTACCCATTCATCTGCTGATGGACAATTGGGTTATTGTGAATAATGCTGCTATGAACATGGGTGTGCAAATAAATATCTCTTCGAGTCTCTGCTTTCAATTCTTTTGGGTATATACTCAGAATTGGAATCACTTGCTCATATGGTAATTCTGTAATATTTTAAGGCTCCCATGCTGTTTTTCATTTGGTATTCTTAATAATACAACTGGATAGAGGGCAAGTGATGGCCAAGTGACTAGTGTACTCAGCGAGTTCTTGGGATCACTAAGAGTTCCATCACTACCTTTTTGGCAAAGCAACCCTTTTCTTTGGGGTGTGACCCCTTGTGTCCCAAATGCAGGCAGGCATTGGGCAAATGGTGGCTGCAGCTTATCATGGTAAAAAAGAAATTCCAACCAATTAGAACCCTTTACAATAAAAGAGATACAGAATTCTAATAGATATATAGTTTCTAATCCTCTTTGATAGTTTTTTTAAATAATGAAGAGTAGAAAATTCTGGTTAAAAGTGATAACTTGACCTTCTCCACCTCTATTCTGCCCCAAAACCTCACAGGCACAAAGCCCCAGGGACAGGAGATGGGTGAGTGTGACCCTGGGTAAGAGGATCCAACACATGTTTAAAGCCTAAACACAGACACGAGAGGGTAAGCTGGCAGCTGCGGGGGTGGGAGGGGGAGCTGGAGGCACAGGCTGACCCATCGCAGAGTTCAGGAGGCTGTGGGGTCTGAACCACCAGGAATCTGGAAGGCAGGCTGCAGGGTGCCCACCATGCTGAGGGCATGTGCAGAAATAGGGGATGTGTCCTTGAGCGCCCAGGGCTGAGAGGAAGCCTGGGCGCAGGGACTGACCTTCAGCAGGCTGGAGGAGGCTGCTTGGGAGATGGGAGTGTTCCAAAACAGGGTTGTGGTGCTGGTCATCCAACTGCATCATTTACTAAAAACCACTGAGATGGACACTTACAATGAATCAATGGTGTAGCCTGTAAACCGTATCTGAATCAAACTTTAAAACAGATCGATAACCACAAATATATAGATGATCAAAATACTGAGACACCATCGACTGACAAATTTTAGATTTTTTTTCCTGCTACCCAGTGAACAATGAGTCTGAGAACAAGACAAAGTCAGTTATAAAAATGAAGAAATGATAACTGTACATGATCCAGCAATCCCACTTCTGGGTATACACCCCAAAGAATTGAAAGCAGGGACTTGAAAAGATATTTGAACACCCACGTTTATAGCAGCATTTTATTCACAACAGCTGAAGGCTAGAAACAACGCAAGTGTCCATCAACAGATGAATGGATAAGCCAAGTATAGTCTACGCATACAACGGAATATTTTTCAGCCTTAAAGAGGAAGGAAATGCTGACATGTGCTACAGTGTGGATGAACCTGCGGGACACCATGCTGAGTGAAACACGCCAGTCACAAAAGAACTAATACTGTTTGATCCCATTTCTTTGATGTCCCCGGAGCAATCAAATTCATAGAGATGGAAAGTCCAGTGGTGGTTCCCAGGGACTGGAGGGAGGGGAGAATGGGATGTGAGTGTTTAATGGGTGCAGGGTGTCAGTTCTGCAAGATGAGAAAGGCCTGGAAAGGTAATGGCTGCGCAGCAATGTGAATGTAGTGTTTTTTTATTGTTATTATTTTTATTCGAGTATGGTTGCTTTACAATGTTGTGTTAGCCTCCACTAAACAACAGAATGAATCAGCCATATACATACAGGCATCCCCTCCCATTTAGGTCACCACAGTGCATTACATAGAGTTCCCTGTGCTGTACAGTAGGTTCCCATCAGTTGTCTATTTTATGCAGATGGAGAGATATACCAATTTCTTGGATTGGAAGAATCAATATTGTGAAAATGACTCTACTACCCAAAGCAATCTACAGATTCAGTGCAATCCCTATCAAATTACCAATGGCATTTTTCACAGAACTAGAACAAAAAATTTTACAATTTGTATGGAAACACAAAAGACACCAAATAGCCAAAGCAATCTTGAGAAAGAAAAACGGAGCTGGAGGAGTCAGGGTCCCTGACTTCAGACTATACTACAAAGCTACAGTAATCTAGACAGTATGGGATTGGCATAAAAACAGAAATATAGATCAGTGAATGTAGTTTTTAAAAAAAATTTTCTTGAAGTATAGCTGATTTACAAAGTTGTGTTAATTTCTGCTGTACAGCAAAGTGATTGTTTTATATATTATCTGTGTATATATATATATATATATACATATACTTTTTCATATTATTTTCCATTATGGTTTATCACAGGATATTGAATATAGTTCCCTGTGCTATACAGTAGGACCTTGTTGTTCATCCATCCTATATATACTAGTTTGCATCTGCTAATCCCAAACGCCCAGTCCTTCCCTCCCCTACCTCCCTCCCCCTTGGCAACCAGAAGTCTGTTCTCTATGTCTGTGAGTCTGTTTCTGTTTCGTAGATAAGTTCCTTTGTGTTGTGTTTTAGATTCCACATATAAGTGATATCATATGGTATTTGTCTTACTCTGTCTGACTTACTTCACTTAGTATAATCATCTCTAGGCCCATCCAACAATGTGAATGTACTGAATGCCACTGAGCTGTGCACTTAAAAATGGTTAAGATGGTGAATTTCATGTTATGGATATTTTATCACAGTAAAAAATAATAACAAATGTCATTTTTTCCCATAAAACTGGAATAAAAGCAAACGAGGAAGAGACCTGAAGCGGCTCCCTGGGGTGTGCATGCCCAGGGTGGGAGGGGCAGCTGTTTTCATTATCAGCCTGTCAACACTGTTTGACTTGCACTCTGTTGTGCACTAGATGGATTTTTTAATATTAATTTAAAAACATAATGGGGAGCAGCGGAGATGAAAAGAAAAGCAAATTGAGGAAGCTGCACGCCAATAAGCCCGGTGTCAATCACGGGCGGACGAGAGGGGATTATCCAAGCAGAAGGCTCCTGAGTACTCGGGAAGAAGTGCCAGGCCAAACCCATCTTGCTTTCCTTTTTAATAAGGTCAAGAGATTGGGGGATTAGAGGAATGCTAAGGAGATAAGGGTCTTTATTTCAGCAAGATGTTAACACATGGCCGGAGCAGCCCCCCACTGCATGGCCTTGGAGAGATGGAGGCAGGGGTCCCGGGCCCCGAGTAAGCCCTGGCCTGGCCTGGATAGTGGACAGTTACAGGTTCAAGAACATGAGGGATATGACATCAGCCTGTGCTCTGAAGGGCCACACCCCAAACCAAGATGAGATCATCTCAACAGTCTAGAATGCTAACTTTTAAAGTGAACAGAGGAACTCAGCAGTGTTGCAAATGCTCCGCATTTTGATACCAAAATTCATAAAATGCCACAAGCAGCAGACCACCGACAAAGGAAGAAAGCGTGGGGTTCTGGGTGGCCACCAGCTCCCCTGAAGGCAGCGGGCTACGCAGCTGGCAGATGCCCATACCACAGCAGAAACAGTCACCGGCTGTCACCCCGCCCTGCCATGTCCAGAAGGATAAGACATCCAGAAAGCGCCAGACAAAAAGTGGGTGACAAGCCTTTGAATGTGCAAGGAGAACAAAAAGCCTTGCAGGGAATGGGGTGCAGAAGTGGTTTCTCCACTTGAAGGATTTGACGTGAAAAGGGAAGTAAGGAATTTTCCCAGCTCTGCAGGAAGAAGCAGGAAAGGAGGGTCACTGCAAAGTCCGATTTGGGTCAGTTAGCTCTGCCTGACCACGGAGCTCCCCATCACTGGCTCCAGGAGACGAGGTACTCCCAAATCAGAAATATCCCGGATGGCACCCTGTGTTCTGCAGAGGGGTGATTTAACTGAACTATAAAAACCTAATATCCCACAACATAAGAATAACAGCAGCAATAAAAGGAAAGACTGACATTTATTCAGTTTTTATCATAGCCAGGCAATGCTGAGTACACGCTCGTTGCACCCTCACTTTGATATCTAATTCTTTGATATTTAATTCTTTGATATCTCAATTTTATGATCCATTATAAATATCATCAACAAACTAAAGAAAAATGAAGATATTTGATATAATCATGAGTTCTTCAGGATGATAGTCATATCTAAATGATTTTTAAATTCTTTAAGTTTAAAAGGAAAATTTTATCAGTTTAAAATAAAAACGAATTGCCTAATACTAACACCTAATTAGTATTAACACCAAACAGGCTTCCCCTTTTAGAGACATCAGTGGTACACCTAACAATTTTCAGAGTCAGAAAGTTCTCATGGAAGTAGGTGTTTCCTTTGTTTGTTTGTTTGGGACGTGGGATCTGAGATCACTGATACTAGATTAGGCCGGGCCTGGATGTGCCCGATGTTGATGAAATGCTAGGTCCATCCATTTATCCAACAAATATCTACTGAGTGCCAGGTGCTGTTCTACGTGCTAGAGAGTCGGCTGTAAACAACACAGATGCGGGTGGTCACCAAGAAACTAGGAGAAACAGGTACTAAAGATGCAGGAGGAAACAGACAAGACAGCTCACAGAGTGATGAATGCAATGCAGGGGGCAGGGCGGCAGCTGAGGGCTCCTTTAGGCTGGGTGCTGGGGAAGGGGAGCTCTGAGAAGTTGGTGAGACCACTGAAGGGATGCACGGGTTGGCTGTATAGGTTCTGGAGCTACTGAGGGGGGAGAGGGAGATTCTTCCCAGAGGTGGGGGTCAGGAAAATCAACATGAGCTGAGTGGGGAAAGGTCTCCCAGGACCACAGGGCACGCTGAGAGTTTATGCAGGGTAGTGAGGAGGCTGGTTTATGTCTCTGCTGCTGGGCATAGAAGTGTGCAGAAGGGCAGGAAAGACAGCGAAGGGACTAGCAAGGAAGGTGCAGAGGATGGAGACGGGGGGCCAGCAGGGTGTGTCTGGCAGGCAGAGCCGAGGGGCGGGGTGAAGGAAAAGGAGGAATCAAGATGCCTCATAGGACACTGATTGATTTGCATATATTGAAGAATCCTCGCATTCCTGGGATAAACCCCTCTTGATCATGATGTATGATCCTTTAATGTGCTGTTGAATTCTGTTTGCTAGTGTTTTGTTGAGGATTTTTGCATCTATGTTCATCAGTGATATTGGCCTACAGTTTTCCTTTTTTGTGACATCTTTGTCTGGTTTTGGTATCAGGGTGATGGTGGATGTGATGCACCATATGAACAAACTGAAGGAAAAAAACCATATGATAATCTCAATAGATGCAGAAAAAGCTTTTGACAAAACTCAACACCCATTTATGATAAAAACTCTCCAGAAAGTAGGCATAGAGGGAACCTACCTCAACATAATAAAGGTCATATATGACAAACCCACAGCCAACATTGTTCTCAATGGTGAAAAACTGAAACCATTTCCACTAAGATCAGGAACAAGACAAGGTTGCCTGCTCTCACCACTATTATTCAACATAGTTTTGGAAGTTTTAGCCATGGCAATCAGAGAAGAAAAAGAAATAAAAGGAATCCAAATCAGAAAAGAAGAAGTAAAACTGTCACTGTTTGCAGATGACATGATACTACATATAGAGAATCCTAAAGATGCTACCAGAAAACTACTAGAGCTAATCAATGAATTTAGTAAAGTAGTAGGATACAAAATGCACAGAAACCTCTTGCATTCCTATACACTAATGATGAAAAATCTGAAAGAGAGATTAAGGAAACACTCCCATTTACCACTGCAACAAAAAGAATAAAATACCTAGGGATAAACCTACCTAAGGAGACAAAAGACCTGTATGCAGAAAACTATAAGACATTGATGAAACAAATTAAAGACGATACAAACAGATGGAGAGATATACCATGTTCTTGGATTGGTAGAATCAACATTGTAAAAATGACTATACTACCCAAAGCAATCTACAGATTCAATGCAATCCCTATCAAACTACCAATGGCATTTTTCACAGAACTAGAACAAAAAATTTCACAATTTGTATGGAAACACAAAAGACTCTGAATAGCCAAAGCAATCTTGAGAAAGAAAAACAGAGCTGGAGGAATCAGGCCCCTGGACTTCAGACTATACTACAAAGCTACAGTAATCAAGACAGTATGATACTGGCACAAAAACAGAAATATAGATCAATGGAACAGGACAGAAAGCCCAGAAATAAACCCACACACATATGGTCACCTTATCTTGATAAAGGAGGCAAGAATATACAATGGAGAAAAGACAGCCACTTCAATAAGTGGTGCTGGGAAAACTGGACAGCTACATGTAAAAGAATGAAATTAGAACACTCCCTACCACCATACACAAAAATAAACTCAAAATGGATTAAAGACGTAAATGTAAGGCCAGACACTATCAAACTCTTAGAGGAAAACATAGGCAGAACACTCTATGACATAAATCCCAGCAAAATCCTTTTTGACCCACCTCCTAGAGAAATGGAAATAAAAACAAAAATAAACAAATGGGACCTAATGAAACTTAAAAGCTTTTGCACAGCAAAGGAAACCATAAACAAGACCAAAAGACAACCCTCAGAATGGGAGAAAATATTTGCAAATGAAGCAACTGACAAAGGATTAATCTCCAAAATATACAAGCAGCTCATGCAGCTCAATGTCAAAAAACAAACAACCCAATGCAAAAATGGGCAGAAGACCTAAATATATATTTCTCCAAAGAAGATATACATATTGCCAACTAACACATGAAAGGATGCTCAACATCACTAATTATTAGAGAAATGCAAATCAAAACTACAATGAGGTATCACCTCACACCGGTCAGAATGGGCATCATCAAAAAATCTACAAACAATAAGTGCTGGAGAGGGTGTGGAGAAAAGGGAACCCTCTTGCACTGTTGATGGGAATTTAAATTGATACAGCCACTATGGAGAACAGTATGGAGGTTCCTTAAAAAACTAAAAATAGAACTACCATATGACCCAGCAATCCCACTACTGGGCATATACTGTGAGAAAACCATAATTCAAAAAGAGTCATGTTCACTGCAGCACTATTTACAATAGCGAGGACATGGAAGCAACCTAAGTGTCCATCAACAGATGAAAGAATAAAGATGTGGCACACATATACAATGGAATATTACTCAGCCATAAAAAGAAACAAAACTGAGTTATTTGTAGTGAGGTGGATGGACCTAGAGTTTGTCATACAGACTGAAGTAAGTCAGAAAGAGAAAAACAAATACCATATGCTAACACATATATATGGAATCCAAAAAAAAAAAAAAGTTCTGATGAACCTAGGGGCAGGACAGGAATAAAGACGCAGACATAGAGAATGGACTTGAGGACACGGGGAGGGGGAAGGGTAAGTTGGGACAAAGTGAGAGAGTGGCATGGACATATATACACTACCAAATGTAAAATAGCTAGTGGGAAGCAGCCGTACAGCACAGGGAGATCAGCTCGGTGCTTTGTGACCACCTAGAGGGGTGGGATAGGGAGGGTGGGAGGGAGACGCAACAGGGAGGGGATATGGGGATATATGTATACATATAGCTGACTCACTTTGTTAAACAGCAGAAACTAACACAACACTGTAAAGCAACTATACTCCAATAAGGATGTTAAAAAAAAATAAAATAAAATGGATAACCAACAAAGACCTCTGCTCAATATTCTGTAACAACCTAAATGGGAAAAGAATTTTAAAAAGAACAGATATGTGTATATGCGTAACTGAATCACTTTGCTGTACACCTGAAACTAACACAACATTGTAAATCAACTGTACTCCATTATAAAATAAAAAGTAAATAAATAAATACACTGGGGCAGGGCGGGGGGGGAAGATGCCTCATAGGTTTCTGACATGAGCCACGGACAGGTGGAAAAGCCATTCTTTGGAGATGTGCCCAGGGAGTTTCCCACCCAAAGTTCAAATCCAAGCAGTTGCCAAAACGGTAACTGCCAGACTTGTGGTCGGTCCATCTCCCACTACACAGGGACAGGTTGTGGCAAAACATCACTGTCACCCTCAGAGACCAAATGTCCAGAATAAAGTATGACCCTGCTTGCAGGGAGGCGGCTTGGCTAAAATGCTAAGGAAAGGACCGCCGAGTCTTCCTGTCCCAGTTACAGGCCCTCCCTGAGGCTGGCTCAGAGGGATTAAATGCAGGGATCTCAGCGTGAAACAATCACATCATCCTGCTTTCATCATGTCGTTCCTTATAGGACCAGGATCATTACCCTTAAGATTTGAAGTTGAACTGCCAGGCACAGAACCGTCCGGCTCTGCTCCCTCCCAGAGGCCCATTCTGCAGTGACTCACTCACTTTTAAATGCACTGTTTCTTCCTCTCCCACACCCCACATTCAGGACACCCACAGCCCATTGCCCTTCTCCACTCTCCACTGGACAAACCCCATCCATCTACCACACCCGGCTCAAGCACGCCTCCTCCTTGAAGCCTCTTCCGATTGCTCCTGCCTACAACCATTCACCGGCATCCGGATGTTGAACCACTGCCTTGAGACCCCACACCGCTCTAGACCCCCATCACTCCTTCTCCTGAGGACAGATGGCGTGTGCTCCTCCAAATGCAAAAATCATCACTGCTTTGCTTTTATCCCCCAAAAGACCTAGAACAACAGTGTTTCCAGTACCAGGAGCAAACCCCTTCCAACTACTGATGGATTGGTGAAAGTTTACAAAATTGTGAAGCCATAAATATTTCTAAATGTATAGCGAACATACTATAATTGAGAAACTCCAACCTGGCAAACATTCGTTTTACAAGCTGATCCTTGAGGTGGGGTCTGATGTGCAGTGCTGGACCACCAATCACGCTCAAAAGTGAGCGATTAATAGAAGGGAAGACAGATAAACAATCCGAGTGGATATTTGCAGAGTTGATTATACTAATTAGCAAACCTTCAACTGTGTCTTAAGTTTTTTTCTCAATTATTATTTGGAATGCATTTTTATTAAACTTTGAACATTATTTTAAAATACAGTCCTAATCATTAACCAACAAATAGATCATTTGCTTACAGTCAGATGACGATTAACTCTGTTTTGAAACTGTTGAATATGTAAAGATTTTCTTATATAACCCTAGTTCAGGACTCCAGCAACTGTGAGCCTATACCAAAACAGTGCAAATATCAATTTTTTAAAAATTTCTTCTAGTTTAAGGTCATACCTCTCATAGGACCTGCACAAAGGCCATTTCAGCAACCCTGCTTGGCCGAAGGCTGGGAGACATTTTTTCCCCCAGGCTCAAGCCAGGATGGGGCTGACACCGGAGCTGGGTAAGGGGGAGGTTGTCCAGGGTGGCCCCCCTCCCATCCTGACAGTCTCCTTCCCAGAAATTCTGACACCTGCTACAACAGGGACAAACCTTGAGGACATCATGCTAAGTCAAATTAGCCAGTCACAGAAGAGCAAATATTGTATGATTCTACGTATACGAGGTCCCTAGAGGAGTAAAATTCCTAAAGACAGAAAGTAGATGCTGGGTGCCAGGGGCTGAGGGAGAGGCGGGTAGGGAGTTAGTGTTTCATGGGGACAGAGTTGCAGTTTTGCCAGATGAAAAGAGTTCTATGGACGGATGGTGGTGACGGCTGCAGAGCAATGTGAATGTACTTAATGCCACTGAACTGTAAACTTAAAAATGGTGAAGATGGTCAATTTTTCTTATGTGTATTTTACCAAAATTAAAAGCAAAAAAAAAAAAGTCTTCTTCCAGCCCCAAAGGCTGGCTTCAATTCAAACCTCCCAGGAGGAACCCAGCAGGGCCCCTCCTGAGACCCCAGCTGCAGTGAGGAATGCTCGTGGCAACATTGCCACCTCTGTATTTCTGTCCACGCTTGAATTCTCTTTACCGCCATGGGAGTACTTTGCTCTCTTTTTCCAAAATCAACGCCCATGGGTACTCAGAAGGAAGAGCTAAAACCACTGATTTTCTACAAGCAAGCAGCAGGGGGGTGGTATTACGTATGTTCAACACAGCTTTAGAAAGTGTAGAATGGATTTCTTTAAATCGCCAGGAGCCTAAGAGCAAAGAACTGATGCTGAATTAAATAACCCTTCACAAACACACAGCAGAAAATCACAACATGCTCGTAATACTGGCTGAGGAGGGGGAGCCCGCATCCCCCACGTTTGCTGCGTTTCTGGTACCCAATTCGCCGTAAGTGCAGCCTCCCTGGGCCCGTGTGTCCTGTTCCCGGGATACACGCTGCCTGTGAGCAGGTCGGGCATGTTCTCAGGCCTCACCCCAGGGCAAACTTCCCCTCAACTCACCACCTCCCTCTCTCACACACAGCCCCACCCCTGCAGGCCAACCCAGGGGTGGTACATCCCTGTCACTGGGGCCACCAGGTCCCTCCCCTCATCACGGCTGACACTGCCTGTCAATCATGTCACAGCCCAGATGCACCTCAAAAATCCTTCTCAACCCTTCCAGAAACTGCCGGAAGCCACAATCAACTGATGGGCATTGGCAGGTGATGGATGCACCTGAACAGTCCTGAGAGTGGCCAGCCAGCCAAAGAGAGTGCCTTCCAGGTGTGTGAGATGAGACAATCCCTCAGAGATGCTGAACAATTCCTTCCTTTGACCCTCTTCCTAGATTAGCTCATTGCTTAATTGCTAATTAATGCTCATTTCTTGATACCACGTCACCATTACAAATTGCTCTGGTTCATCCAGTCATTTGACAAACATCATGTTTTGTTCTACATCAGCAACCACTGCTAGGCATGATCTTACAGGGTCCTAAAAGACTGGCTACGGGTCTTTGGTTCCACACGGGCCACGCGGGCAGACATAGGTGATCCCAGGGCTGCGCGGCTCCCCGAAACCAGCCATGTGGACCCACTGGACACTGTGTCTGCACTTTGTCCTCCAGCGCCTTCTTCTGAAAAAGCGAGCGTCTGCCCCAGCCACCCGAGGCTCAGCATCGCGGGGAGGGCAGGGCGCCCGGGGGCCAGATGTGAGTTCGGGGACCCTCTCCGTCCCTCCAGCTGAGTGCCCCGGGAGGCACTTCCAGGCAGGGACGGAAGTGGACACGGTGCAAAGGGGGGACAGGCGCCCCCGTGGGAGCCCCGAGGGGCGGGGCCGGGAGGATGCAGAGACGGAGGCGCATGCAGCCGGGAGGAGCATCCCAACCCGGGAGCGAAGGGAGGGTGAGCCGCAGTCACTTAATCCCGCGCGTCCCCCCCCCAAGAGCTTGGAACCCCGCTATTAACACTTCAGAGAACAAGGCTCTCCTGACAGCACCGCTGGCCTCCTCTCCCTCTCCAGGGACCGCTTAACTGCTGAAGCCCTGGCCCTAACCTCATGGTCTAATGTCAGTGGTGACAATTCAGCAGAGGATAGAAGAGGAGGAAGACGCCAAACCCACCTTAAAAATGCTTTAGACTAGGCAGCTCTGCCTTCAGAGTGTGTCTGTGTGTGTATACAGCCACGTACACACGCATGCACACTTACACATATACACATACACAGACATACACAAATACATGCACATAGATGCACGCTTACACATACACCGATATATACTTACACACAAATACATATACACACACATACACACTTACACATACATACACAAATATACGCTTACACACATGTACCAAAAATGCACTTATACACACACACTTACACACATATCCAACATATACACACATACAGACACATGTACAGACTATAAAATACACATATACACACACGTGCACACATGTACACAAATACACACATATACACATGCACACATACATATCAGACTCCTCTTTTCTCTAGCTTTTAAAGATTTCAGGGTTAAGCTTACAAGCACCTACATTTGATGACTAGAAAGGGAATGAAAATGCATTATAAATATCTGCTGAAGGAGGACAGGCAGCAACTGGCGGGTGGGTACCCTTGGTCCCTGATTTGGGGTGGGGGGAAGGAGGGGAGGGGTGAGGGCTGGGGGCAGGAGGAGGAGGGAGCAGGACAGCCCACCAGCACCCACCCCCGCCTTCTATGCCCAGCACCGCAGCCGGTGTCCCCGTTGGACAGGACAGGCTTTGCTCCCCGCTTCCACCTGGGCAACAAGCATCCCCACAGGTGTGTGCGGCCCCTCCCCCCACCCGCGGTGTGACGGAGTCAGGGGAGCCCCCTGGGCAGCTGGAACACGCCCTCTTCTGCAGCTGAACAGCAGCCATCTCTTTCCCTGCGAAATCCATAAAACGTGAAACAAAGTAAGTGAACGTCATCAAACTGGGAAGCATGCCTTTCGGTGAACCTCCAGAGCCGCTGCAAGTCTGCACTGCTGGGCACGCTCCCCTCCTGCTCCCGCCACCTGCCCGAGAAGGACAAATGAGCCACCAATGAGCCAGGGCCTGTGCGTGCAGAGTACCGGGCGCAGAGAGGGAGGGCCACTGCACTCAGGAAGGCGTCCCCTCTCCGCCTCAAGGTTCCAAAGCCCTCGCCCAGGGGGGCAAGGAAGTGCCCTTCAAAGATGAGGTCACCGAGGGGGCCCGTGGCAGCCAGTGAGCACCCCCAGTAGAAGGGGCCCAGCTGCCTTTCCCTTAGCTGTTCTGCGAGAATCCAGACCCCGTGCAGCCAGATCTTCCAATTTCGCCAAAGGATTTGTGATCCATATTTTACTGTGAACTCTCCCAAGTTTTAAGTGTTAGCAAACAAACATTTGGAAACACTGCATGAGCTAAATAAAACACATCTGGGGGCGGACAGCCACACGCGGGCCTTGGTTTCCTGTGACCTCTGAACTAAAGGACATCCTTCAGTGTTCAGGGTGAACATGAAGATATGAGTTAAAAAAAACAAATATTGAATTGTCAGAAAAGACGTCTATCCTGATTTATGCTCTGTCAGTACTCAGCAAGAAAGCCAGGGTCACAGACACCACTGGCTTCAGTTCACAGCAGGAACGGAAATTCCCACCTGAGGCTCACAGCAGATGGACCTCAGGGCCGGAGCCCAGCCCCCAGCTCTGTCCCCCTGGCTGAGCCTGGTGACCTAGCTCTCACTCATGACAATCAGAAAAGCTCAAGGCCAGGAGGCCCAACAGGCTCTGGGAGGCTCCATGCAGCCCTAAGGATGGTGAGCATGTCTGTGACGGGTCCACAGCCTCGTCAGATTCTCAAAGGGGCCCCAGACCCTGGAAAGGGCTCCTGCCCTCGCAATCCCCTCCTCTAACAGATGAGGAAACTGAGGTCCGAGTGGTTCTAGGCAGCACAGTCAGGACCAAACGCAGGGCTCCCCTCCCACGCCAAGACTGGGTCTCGGGAATTTCCCTGGCGGTCCAGTGGTTAAGACTTCGCCTTCCAATGCAGGGGGTGCGGGTTCGATCCCCGGTTGGGGACCTAAGATCCCACATGCCTTTCGGCCAAAGAACCAAGACATAAAACAGTAGCAATATTGTAGCAAATTCGATAAAGGCTTTAAAAAAAAAAATGGTCCACATCAAAAAAGAAAAATAATCTTAAAAAAAAAAAAAGACTGGGTCTCGGATGAAACACGGACAACCTTTAAACATCCACCAGGGGCCTGGGTATCATTTGGGCCTTAAAGAACAATGCTGAAGCCCATGAAAGCTCATTCCTGTCTCATTCGCGCTCTAGTCACAGGTATGCAGTGGGCTATGACAGACATCGAAGCAGAGGTATGTCCCAGGAAGACCAGCACCCACCCCAGGACCTCACCCAAACTTACAGGGAAAGTCCAAACCACCAAGCTTGGAGCTGGCAGATGAGCAGGGACGCTACAGATGATTCTGGGAAACCGGCAAGGATAAACCATCTAAGCTGTTTCCGTTCCCTTGATGTTGGGCCTTGGGTCACGATCACCTGGGTCCTCAAGCAGCAGAGCCACGGCCATGTGTGGTGGGAGCTCCCACTCCCCTCCCAATGCCGTAAGGCTCAGATGCAAAGGACTGGCTGTGCATGGCCACCAGCACTACGGCCAGCCCTGTCCTCACAGCCCCCAGATGGTTGGGAGTCTCGTGACCAGCGGTCCTAGGATCATGCCGGCTGCAAGCACTGCCCCTGCCCTGAGACAGATGGCCCAGGTCCAGCCCGCCAGAGACTCACCCCCTGCAGGGGCACCACCCTCAAAGGCCGGTCAGTGCCAAGGCTGGCCACCCCGGTGAACTCAGGCAGGCTGGGGCCACCCCCGCTCTAGCTCCTTGCAGTGGGTTCCTTCCTTCCTTCCCTGCAACCTGGCCACCAAGACTCCCCTCCTGAAGGGATGTCCCCCAGTCCTGAAGCATCCGCCCCTTCCCATCCAGTCCTCACGTCCTGCGGGATCTTTCTTTAATTCCATGAGAGGTCAATGCAGCAGCCAGGGCACCGACGGGCTGGTTACCAGGAGAGGAGAGCTGCCCAGCGGCCAGGTTGCCCAGCATCTTTATGACTTGCCCGCCAGCAAGAGGTACATGGGAAGGTACAAGGCAACCAGGAAGCTGCCCGGAAAGCACAGGATTCAGCACCAGGACAGGCTGGGCAACCTGATGCTGCCAGCGCTAGCCCAGCGTGCCTGGTGCTCCATCGCCCAGAAAGGCTACGTCTGGCTGGTCGGGGTAGCCCCCCTAGGCCAGGGCTCCAGAGACAACAGCCCACAGAGATCAGCCCCCTGGAAGAAACAAACGTTCATCTCAAGTTAAAATACAAATGATTACATTTCAGCTCCGTGGTTCTGTCCAGTCTTTCCGGTCATCTCTCCCTGACAGTCTAGACATCCTGACCGCCGTGGGTGGGCGTGGGTAACCTTAAACCTCCTCAGCCACACGGTTCAAGGCCGTCTCTCAGAGGGTCATTTCCGTGGACACCTCGCCTCATTCATCCTATGTCAACTCTTCCTCATTTCACCCTGAGAAGGAAACCCCATGTTCCCGTTGTGGAGGCACCTCCTCATTACTATCCTGCAGAAACCTCTGTGCCCCATGTTGTACAATCCAAACAGAGTCTGGCCCTCCACCAAGAGCACGGGTTCACACCAAAACACATGCAGCAAGGAACAGACAGGCACAAGCCAAGGAAGCCACAGACAAAATGAAGAGGCACCCTACCAAATGGGAGAAAGTATTGGCAAATCATGTATCTGAAAGGGGCTAGTATCTAAAATATATAAAGAATGCATACAACTCAGTACCAAAAACCCCCAAACAATCCAATTTTTTAAATGGGCAGAAGATCTGAATAGACATTTTCTGGAGGAAATGCAGATGGCCAAACAGACACATGAAAAGATGCTCAGGGCTTCCCTGGTGGCGCAGTGGTTGAGAGTCTGCCTGCCAATGCAGGGGACACGGATTCGCGCCCTGGTCTGGGAAGATCCCACATGCCGTGGAGCAACTAAGCCCGTGAGCCACAACTGCTGAGCCTGCGTGTCTGGAGCCTGTGCTCCGCAACGGGAGAGGCCGCGATAGTGAGAGGCCCGCGCACCGCAATGAGGAGTGGCCCCCACTCGCCGCAACTGGAGAAAGCCCTCGCACAGAAACGAAGACTCAACACAGCCAAAAATAAATAAATTAATTAAAAAAAAAAAAGATGCTCAACATCGCTATTCATCAGGGAATTGCAAATCAAAACCACAATGAGATATCACCTCACACCTGTCACAATGGCTGCCATCAAAAAGACAAGAGATAACAAGTATTGGTAAGGATATGGAGAAAAGGGAACTGTTGGTGGGAATGTGAATTGGTGAAGCCACTATGGAAAACAGTATGGAGGTTCCTCAAAAAATTAAAAATAGAACTACCATATGATCCAGCAATTCCACTTTGGTGTATATACCCAAAGAAAACAAAAACACTAACTTGAAAAGATATATGCAGCCCCATGTTCACTGCAGCATTATTTACAATAGCCAAAACATGGAAACAACCTACGTGTCCATTAATGCAGGGGTCCCTAAGCCCCAGGCCACGGATGGTACCGCACAGCAGGAGGTGAGCGGCGGGCAAGCTAGCGAAGCTTCTTCTGTATTTATAGCTGCTTCCCATCGCTCGCATTACCTCCTGAGCTCTGCCTCCTGTCAGATCAGCGGTGGCATCAGCTTCTCATAGGAGCTCGAACCCTTCTGTGAACTGTGCATGTGAGGGATCTAGGTTGCACGCTCCTTATGAGAATCTAATGCCTGATGATCTGAGGTGGAGCTGAGGCGCTGATGCTAGCACTGGGGAGTGGCTGCAAATACAGAGTATCATTAGCAGAGAGGTTTGACGGCACAGAGACCATAATAAATCAATTGCTTGCAGACTCATATCAAAACCCTATCAGTGAGTGGCAAGTGAAAACAAGCTCAGGGCTCCCACTGATTCTGCATTATGGTGAGTTGTATAATTATTTCATTATATATTACAATGTAATAATAATAGAAATAAAGTGCACAATAAATGTAATGCACTTGAATCATCCCAAAACCATTCCCCATGCCGGTCCGTGGAAAAATTCTCTTCCACGAAACCAGTCCCTGGTGCCAAAAAGGTTGGGGAACACTACATTAATGGATGAATGGATAAAGAAAAACACACACACATATATATATAAAACACACACACACATACAATAGAATATTATTCAATATTACTCAGCCTTAAAAAAGAAAGAAATCTTGCCATTTGTGACAGCATGGATAGACCTTGAGGGTATTATACTAAATTAAATAAGTCAGACAGAGAAAGATAAATACTGTATGATATCACTTATATGTGTGTGGAATTTAAAATAAAAAAACAAAACAAACAACAAAACGAGTTTATAGATACAGAGAACAGATTGGTGGTTGCCAGAGGTGAGGGTTGAGGAAGTTTGGTGAAATGAGTGAAGAGGGTCAAAAGGTACAACTGCCAGTTATAAAATTAAGTAAGTCCTGGGGAGGTAATGTACAGCATGGTGACTACAGTTAATAATGCTGTATTGTGTATATGAAAATAGCTAAGAGAGTAGATCATAAAAGTTCTCTTCACAAGAAAAAAATTTGTGACCATGTGCGGTGATGGATGTTAACTAGACTTGGGTTGGTCACTGCATTTCGCAATAAATGCAAATATCGAGTCATCATGTTGTTCACCTGAAACTAATATAATGTTACATGTCAATTACACCACAATAAATATAATTAATTATTTTAAAGAAACAACAGAGAGGCAGAGTGGGGTGGAGGCAACAGGCGTGGTCTGGGGCCCTGTGTCGCCTGCACGATGTTGACAGTAACTCCGTTCCTGAGGACCTGCTGGGGACAGACAAGGCTCCTGGGCCAGCGCAGGTCACAGCAGGCGCAGGACCTTGTAAGCTCTGCGTTTTACTGTGATCACCACCAAGCCGAGCAGGACAGCCACACACCAGGCTCTTCCTTCCACACAGGCTGGGCTCTGTGATGACAGCGCTGCTGGAAGATGCTCCCCTCGGCTCCCGTGACAACCTCCTGCAACCCCAGACATGGACTGGGATGCAGAGGGACTGTCCACCCCCAGCTCTGCGGACAGCAGTCGACTCTGAACCAAGGCAGCCAGAAAAACAAGACCTGGTGGCAAGAGAGACACCACCAGGGCAGAGAGAGGGGACCTCTCTGTTCCCCAGAGTGGACACGAGACCATCACAGGAGTCCTGAGAGATGAGATGTCACTGTGGCTGCCGGTCCTGGTGTCCACTCCCCCTAGTCAACCATGCAACCTGGGCAGGCATGTCTTCTGTCTCCAGGGAAACCGGACCCAGTGGGGAAAGACGACTGGTCCATAGCAACAGGCATCTGATTTCATTTCTCAGTGATGCCCCTGCCAAGGGTGGCATCTGTATCCTAATCACATTGATATCTATCCATGAGATAATAGTCTATTAAGGAATACTCACAGACAAGATAATCATATTTGGGGAAAATGTGACAGATGGGCAAATGAAAACAAACGCAAACTTACAAAATGTCAAGGGGCAACAGTCTGAAATCTAGAGACATAATACATACATAGAAATTTTAGAAAGCAGATTACGCTGTTCAAGATGTAACTTTAGCTCTGTAATTTTTATAACTAAAATTGGCAATTCTTTTTATCCTCAGAATAAGGAAACTGGTTATTTACGTAATAGGTGTGAGAGTTTGAAAAAGCGTATTGTGTATTTTATTATATGCTTAGTTTCAGAAACCACTGTAAAGTTGACCTCCCACCAAAAGAAAAAAAGTCTATGTTCACATTTGTTAGGATTCATGGGGAGGGGGGTGATTAGCTGACTCCTTATTTTCAGAAGGCATTCTGGGCTAAAACATCAGAAAGAAATGTCACGACAACAATAAATAGGTCAGACATTGGCCCTACTCTCTGAGAGCACATCCAGGCAAAGGGCGGTATGTGAGAGCTCGTTTCTTCACACCTTCACCAGCAATGGGTTTTACCATCCTTTAACTCTTTTTTTGATTCGATAGACAAAATATATCAATACTAACATAACACTAGCAGCTGATATTTATTAACTGCTCATAATGATCCAGGCATAGCATTAAAAAAACTTCTGCATAAATTTTCTCATTTAACCCTCACAACAGTCCAAAGAGTCAGGAATTATTATGCTTATTTTATGGGTGAGAAAACTGAGGCTTGGAAAATTAAAGCAACATGCCCCAAATCACATGCTGAAGATTGCCAGGGATGACATGAACTTAAGTATCTAATTCCAAAGTCCAGGCTACCTGAACAACAAAAATGTCATCTTGTCATCAATATCTCTGATTTAATTACTAGTGAGGTTTTTAAACAGGACTCAAACCATGTTTCTTATGTTTATTGGCCTTTTATATTTGTTCTTTTTTGAAACTGTGCATTCGTTATCTTTTTATTGATTTTTCTACTGGAATATTCTCTTTTTTTCTTATTGATTTGTTAAACTCAACACTTATCAAACACTTTAATACATTTCCTACTACAGGCAAATTTTTTTCTGAGCTTTCTGTCTCTAGTTTTACTGAAGTGCCAGTAATACATTTTAATAGCTAGCTGGAAACATCTCCCCTCATTCCTTTTCCTTTATAAAAATTTCCTTGAATACAGCTTTTCTATTTCTTCCTTGGATACTAGTCCATTTTGGATTTTACTTCTTAAGAAAATGTGATGGTATCTTTTCATAGAAAAACATCTGTTTCAATAAGATGTTCAAATATATTAGAGGTGCACAAACATTTCTTATATTTAAATGCTTACCTCTGCATTACCTACCCCTCTTGTTCAATATAATTTTCTTTGTTTTTCTGCTTTGGGGGAAGAAGATTATTCTTATCACATGATTCTTTATCTTATTGGTCTTTTCCAAGAATGAGCTCTTAGGTTTATTCATCAGTTCTACTCTTTTTATGTTTCCTAATTTTTCATCTCCAATTTTATCTTTATTCCCTCCTATTTTTATTTGGATGTGGATTATTGCTTTTTTTCCTAGTTTACTTGAGTGGCATATCCAGTTCATTTAAAAATTTTTTTCCTGCTTAACAATAAAAGCACCAAAACTATACATTTTCCTATGAACACGCATATTTGATAGAGAGTATTACCGTTATGTCCTTTTTTAAGTTTTTCACTCAATATTTGGTTCTTCTTATTTCTGTACATTTTTATACTTAGGCTACAAATGAAGGCTTCCTAAAACAGTATTATTGTTCTGTGCACTTTATATATATCAAGCTATTTTTTTAAGTTTTGATTTCCCCCCTTATCCAAGGGTTATTTGGCCTAGTAGATGTTTTTATTTATTCATTTTTATTTGTTTGTTTGCCTTTTTATAAATGACGATTTTTTAACCTATCCCTTTATTAAATTCTAGCTTTACAGAATGGTGGTCATAGATCCATAATTTCTACATTTTAGAATAAGCTGATGTTTTCCTTAAGACCTAGAATATAATCAGTATTTTAAATGATTCATCAATACTTGAAATAAATGGTATTTTCTGGTGGAATAGAATATTGGTTATAAAACTATTAAAGTGTCCTTTTATATCATTAAATTATTTCATATCTTTATTCATTTTACCTTACTCTCAAAAACAGAAATGAGCAACTTTGAGACGACAACTGCGATTTTTGTCAATTTCTCACTGTATTTTTCACAGTTTTTATTTTATGTATTTTGAGGTTGTATTTTTAGTAAATGATCGGGACAATTTTATCTTCATTGTAGCACTTTCCTTTTGTTACCATAAAGTGACCTTACTCATCCTTTTTGATGCCTTCTGCCTTGATTTAATATTGTTTCTTTTCATCTGGACCTGTCCTGTACATCTTTGTCCATTATTTTTAACCTTTCCTGGTCCCTTTGTTTTACCCATGCTGTTTTTTAAAAGCTTATGACACAATTGTATTCTCTGAGTAAATCTTTGTTAATGGGGGAGTTTAAGCTGTTTACCGTAGGAAGATCCACTACATCTGATCTAGCTATCTTCCTTCCGTCATCCTGAGTACCTGACTTTTGAACTTCCCTCGACTTGTGGTTTGTAACACACCCCCTCCTTCCTGTTCACCTCTCCCCAGCTCCCGGCAGCCTGGGAGCATCCTGGCTACTGTCCTGAGAGCTGGTGCTTCATTCCCCCTCCACGCGGCAGCCCAAGCCCAGCCCGCAACACAAGCCTGGCCACAAGGATGCTCTCAGGACCTCCAGTCTGGAGCAGGGTGGATCTGGGTGCTTGTTACACAGAGATGTTCATTTTATAAAAAACACACTGAGCTGTGCACCTAACCATTTGTGTAATATGTTAGACTTCAACAAAAAGTTCAAAAAAAATAAGGCCTGGGGAGAGAATCTGTTGCTAGGAGACAAAGAAACCAGGATTCTGGCTTTGGTTATTAGCTCTCAGAGCTCAGAGGATGGGTATACACTGAAGCCTATGAAATGTTTCTGGGAATTTTAGTACTAGAGGAACAACAAGCCTGGTCAACAATGATCTCAGATGACCCTACACCTGCCAACCAACCCCGGGGCCACAGGATGGGGCTGTGACAGTTGCAGCCCTGCAGGGACATCCTGCCTGTCTCTGATGTGGGAGGGGGCAGTGGTCCAGAAGGTCTCCTTGCAGACCAGACCCAGGTGCCTGCAAACCATGTCCAGACCCTGAGCTGGGGGAGACACAATGCTGTGCCCTCTTGGGGAGGACAGGCTTAGGGTTCAAGTCATGCAGGCACGGGCATTCCTAAAGTCTCCCTGGGAATAACAGGGTATGTGGACCTGAACAGCGGAAAGGTGGGACCTGCTTTAAACACTTGCTTCTACCACGCTGGACAATTACTTTTCTCTGGGTCACATTCTGCTTCCCTCCAGGGAGCACTGCCCAAGAGAAAGGCAAGCATCAGGTGTAATTTAAAATTTCTTAGAAACCACATTAAAAATAAATTAATCATATGTCTCCCCAACTCAAGCCATCCAAAATATTATTTCAACATGTAAACAAGATAGAAAATTATTAACAAGTTATTATACACTGTTTGACGGACACTGAGTCTTTGAAATCCAGTGGGTGTTTCACAAACACAACATAGCTCAATCTGCACCAGCTACAACATCACTTTTAGGGGTTCATCCCAAGGAAATAACCAGACAAGTATCCAAAAATGTATATACAAGAATGGCCATGACAGTGAAAAAGCAAAAAGCGGTGAGATCTTCTGAGTACCACTCACACCTCTCGGGAAGCCCAAGTGGCCCGGTAAATGCAACACTCAGGGCCTCCTCCCCCTCCCCCCTCCGTTTGCTCTGCTGAGTCCAGGCCAGGTGGGTGCTCTGCTCCATGGCCCCCTCCCCTCTGCTGGGAGACGGGAGACCAGGACCCACACCATTTACCAAGTTCCCCCTCCTTCCACCAAGCCCCCTTCCTCTGCCCATCAAGCCTCGTGGCCTCCCCACCCTGGCTGAGGACCTGCCCACTCTGAGAGGGAAGAATCCCCATAGGGCTTCACACCTGCTGCCTTCTTGGTGTGTGTTTTGTTTCCACTCTTTTCCTTTTACTCTAGCTGCGTGGGGCCCCAAATCCTGTGTTTCTAGCAGGCTCCTATGAGATGCAGACACCCCCAGTCTATGGGCCACGCTTCCAGGGCCCTAAGCACCTAAGGGCTCTGTTTGAATTAAACAGAGTTAATTAATCTAAAAACACTCGTAAAGCATAAAGATTAAAAATATTCAACTGTATGCTTAACATGCCCCAACTTTCAAGCACATGCAAGATTCATGCATAAGATGGACTAGTTACACACAAAAATAAGGAAACCACATGTTCCCTCCACAACTGAGCTTAGAGTGAATTAGTCCTGAAATCACCACACCCACTTATAACCTGATGAAAATTCTGAAACATTGATAAGGCATAAAGATTAAAAATAACAATTTTTTAATTATTAAAAATTATAAAATAATAAAATATTAAATTATATGCCTAACAGATCCTGGACACTCTGGGGTTGAAGGCGAGGAGAAGGCCACAGATAAAAGGGCAGCACCTGAATCTCCCCTTAAAATCACAGAACTTAGTCCTTGACAACCCTGTCCTTGTTAGGACGGCTACCGTTCTCCTCTGACTTGATGAATGAGCAGGTCCCGCACTTTCTGCCCCCACATACAGCTGAACATTGTATTTTTAAATTGTATTTAACTAATAGACTTATTTAGAGTAGTTTGGAATTCACAGCAAAAATCAAGCAAAAATACAGAGAGTTCCCACGTACCCCTCCCCCTACACACCCAGTCTCCCCCATCACCAGCATCTCCCACCCGAGGGGCACATGGGTACACTGGATGACCCTGCACTGACACATCACCATCACTCCAGGTCCACGGTTTACATTAGGGTTCCCTCTTGGTACATTCTATGGAATTCAACAAATAAATACTGACATTTTAGTATCCACCATTATAATATCATACAGAATAGTTTCACTGCTCTAAAAACCCCCCATACCCCACCTATTCATCCCGCCCTCCCTCCCTCCCTTCAAATCCCTGGGCAACCACCGATCTTACTGTTTCCATAGTTTCGCTTTCTCTAGAATGTCATATGTTTAGAATCATACAGTATGTACCTTTTCAGATTGCCTTCATTTAGTAATTTGCATCAAAGATTGCATTTAAGGTTCCAAGTCTTTTCATGGCTTAACAACTTATTTCTTTTTACTGCTAAATAATATTCCATTGTCAGGATGGAAGCAACCAAGGCCATCTTGGTTGCTTCCAGGTTTGGGTAATTATGAGTAAAGTTGCTATAAACATTCACGTGCAGGTTTTTGCTTGGAAATAAGTTTTCAGTTCATTTGGGTAAATATCAAGGAGCACGACTGCAGGATCATATGGTAAGTGTATGCAAGGTTTTGTAAGAGACTGCCAAACTGCCTTCCAAAGTGCCGCACCATTTTGCATTTCCATCACCAACGAACAAGAGTCCTGTTGCTCCGCATCCTCGTCAGCATTTGGTGTTATCAGTATTTTGGATTTGGGCCGTAACAGATGTGTAGTGGTATCTCATTGTTGTTTTCATTTGTAATTCCTTAATGAAATATGAAATTTTTACTAATACTTACTTTCCATCTGTGTATCTTCTTTGGCAAGCTGTCTGTTCAGGTAGTTTGCCCATTTTTCAATCAGGTTGTTCGTTTTCTAATTGTCGAGTTTTAAGAGTTCTTTGTCTACTTTGGATAACAGTCATTTATCAGATATAACTTCTGCAAATATTTTCTGTCTGTGGTTTGTCTTCTCATCCACTTGACAGTGCCTTTCACAGAGCAGCAGTTTTCAATTTTAATGAAGTCCAGCTTATCATTTCTCTCACATATCACGCCTTTGGTGTTATATTTAAAGAGTCATTGCCAAACCAAAGGTCATTTAGATTTTCTCCTCTATGTTATCCACTATAAATGTTATGTTTATGTTTTATATTTAGGTTCATGATCCATTTTTAATTTTTGTGAAGTGTTTGCATGTGGCTGTCCAGTTGTTACAGCACCATTTGCTGAAAGCACTATCTGTTCTCCACTGAGTCAGCTTTGCTTTGTTGTCAGTTGATTACGTTTGTATGAGTCTGTTTCTAGGCTATCCATTCTGTTCCAATGATCTGTGTGTCTATTATTGTGCCAATAGCACACCGTCTTGATTATCATAGCTTTATAGTGAGCCTCGAAGTCAGGTAGTGTCAGTCTTCTAACTTGGTTTTACTCCTTCATTACTATGTTGGCTTCTCTGGGTATTTGTCTTTCTATGTAAACTTTAGAGGAAGTTTGTTGATATATAAAAAATACCTTGCTGGGATTGCTGATTACTGAAGTATAGTTAATTTACAATGTTGTGTTAGTTTCAGGTGCACAGCAAAGTGATTCAGATATATGTGTGTGTGTGTATTTATATAGGGTTGGCCAAAAAGTTCCTTTGGTTTTTAAGTAAAAATAAAAGACACATTTTTCAAAAACTCTTTTGTGCCCAGGAGTCCCACTGGGTCCTGCTTCATTTCAGTAGGAAGTCAGATCCAGGCATTTTACATGCACTTATTCTCCCAGCAAAACCGAGTGCTAACCCTGACTCTGTTCTGCAGACAGGGAACAGGTTCAGAGAGTCGTGTGGCTAACAGGATCATGGTGCTCCAGCTGGGTGTCAGGCCTGAGCCTCTGAGATGGGAGAGCCGAGTTCAGGATACTGGACCACCAGAGACCTCCTGGCTCCACGTAATATCAAATGGCGAAAGCTCTCCCAGAGATCTCCATCTCAACGATAAGACCCAGCTCCACTCAACGACCAGCAAGCTCCAGTGCTGGACACCCTATGCCAAACAACTAGCAAGACAGGAACACAACCCCACCCATTAGCAGAGAGGCTGCCTAAAATCATAATAAGGTCACAGACACCCCAAAACACACCACCGGATGCAGCCCTGCCCACCAGAAAGACAAGATCAAGCCTTATCCACGAGAACACAGGCACCAGTCCCCTCCACCAGGAAGCCTACACAACCCACTGAACCAACCTTACCCACTGGGGGCAGACACCAAAAACAACAGGAACTATGAACCTGAAGCCTGCAAAAAGGAGACCCCAAACACAGTAAGTTAAGCAAAATGAGAAGACAGAGAAATACGCAGCAGATGAAGGAGCAAGGTAAAAACCCACCAGACCAAACAAATGAAGAGGAAATAGGCAGTCTACCTGAAAAAGAATTCAGAGTAATGATAGTAAAGATGATTCAAAATCTTGGAAATAGAATGGAGAAAATACAAGAAACCTTTAACAAGGACCTAGAAGAACTAAAGAGCAAACAAACTGAACAACACAATAAATGAAATTAAAAATTCTCTAGAAGGAATCAATAGTAGAATAACTGAGGCAGAAGAACGGATAAATGACCTGGAAGATAAAATAGTGGAAATAACTACTGCAGAGCAGAATAAAGAAAAAAGAATGAAAAGAATTGAGGACAGTCTCAGAGACCTCTGGGACAACATTAAACGCACCAACATTCGAATTATAGGTGTCTCAGAAGAAGAAGAGAAAAAGAAAGGGACTGAGAAAATATTTGAAAAGATTATAGTTGAAAACTTCCCTAACATGGGAAAGGAAATAGTCAATCAAGTTGAGGAAGCACAGAGAGTCCCATTCAGGATAAATCCAAGGAGAAGCACTCCAAGACATGTATTAATCAAACTATCAAAAATTAAATGCAAAGAAAAAATATTAAAAGCAGCAAGGGAAAAACAACAAATAACATACAAGGGAATCCCCATAAGGTTAACAGCTGATCTTTCAGAAGTAAAACTGTCACTGCAAGCCTCAGAATGGAAGAAAACATTTGCAAATGAAGCAACTGACAAAGGATTAATCTCCAAAATTTACAAGCAGCTCATGCAGCTCAATATCAAAAAAACAAACAACCCAATCCAAAAATGGGCAGAAGACCTAAATAGACATTTCTCCAAAGAAGATATACAGATTGCCAACAAACACATGAAAGGATGCCCAACATCACTAATCATTAGAGAAATGCAAATCAAAACTACAATGAGGGATCACCTCACACCAGAATGGCCACGGTCAGACCACGGTCAGAATGGCCATCATCAAAAAATCTACAAACAATAAATGCTGGAGAGGGTGTGGAGAAAAGGGAACCCTCTTGCACTGTTGGTGGCAATGTAAATTGATACAGCCACTATAGAGAACAGTATGGAGATTCCTTAAAAAACTAAAAATAGAACTACTATACAACCCAGCAATCCCACTACTGGGCATATACCCTGAGAAAACCATAATTCAAAAGAGTCATGTACCACAATGTTCACTGCAGCTCTATTTACAATAGCCAAGACATGGAAGCAACCTAAGTGACCACTGACAGATGAATGGATAAAGAAGATGTGACACATATATACAATGGAGTATTACTCAGGAATAAAAAGAAACAAAACTGAGTTATTTGTAGTGAGGTGGATGGACCTAGAGTCTGTCATACAGACTGAAGTAAGTCAGAAAGAGAAAAACAAATACCGGATGCTAACACATATGTATGGAAGCTAAAAAAAAAAAAAAAGTTCTGAAGAACCTAGGGGCAGGACAGGAATAAAGATGCAGACGTAGAGAATGGACTTGAGGACACAGGGAGGGGGAAGGGTAAGCTGGGATGAAGTGAGAGAGTGGCATGGACATATATACACTACCAAATGTAAAATAGATAGCTAGTGGGAAGCAGCCACATAGCACAGGGATATCAGCTCGGTACTTTGTGACCACCTAGAGGGGTGGGATAGGGAAAGTGGGAGGGAGATGCAAGAGGGATGGGATATGGGGATATATGTATATGTACAGCTGATTCACTTTGTTATAAAGCAGAAACTAACCATTGTAAGGCAATTATACTCCAATAAAGATGTTAAAAAAAAGACACATTTTTCATTTTCACCAAGAACTTTATTGAACAACGTATTCACTGTTTTGTTCCACCACCTTCTGCCATTTTTCAGGCAATTTCATAATTCCATCTTCCTGAAACTTTTTATATTTTTGAGCAAAGAACTCTTCTAGGTACCTTTTACAGTCTTCCAGAGAATTGAAATTTTTTCCATTTAGAGAATTTCGTAAAGACCGAAATAAATGGAAATCTGAAGGTGCAAAGTCTGGTGAGTATGGCGGATGAATCAGAACTTCCCAGCCAAGCTGTAAAAGTTTTTGCCTGGTCATCAAAGAAACATGCGGTCTTGAGTTATCGTTATGGAAGATAATGTGTTTTCTGTTGACTTATTCTGGATGCTTTTCATCGAGTGCTGCTTTCAGTTTGTCTAATTGGGAGCAGTACTTGCTGGAATTAATCGTTTGGTTTTCCAGAAGGAGCTCATAATAGAGAACTCCCTTCCAGTTGCACCATATACACAATATCACCTTCTTTGGACGCAGACCGGCCTTTGGTGTGGTTGTTGGTGGTTCATTTCGCTTGCTGATCTCTTCCATTCCACATTATTGTACAGTATCCACTTTTCATTGCCCATCACAATTTGTTTTAAAAACTGAACGTTTTCATGACGTTTCAGTAGAGAATCGCATGCCAAAATACGGTCAATAAGGTTTTTTTTGCTTAACTTATGTGGAACCCAAACATCAAAATGATTCACAACCAAGCTGGTATAAATGATTTTCAGTGCTTAATTTTGATATTTTGAGTATGTTGGCTATCTCCCACATGGTATAACATTGATTGTTCTCAATTAATGTCTCCATTAGATTGCTATCAACTTCAACTGGTCTACCCGACTGTACAGCATCATCCAGCGAGAAATCTCCAGCACGAAACTTCACAAACCACTTTTGACATATTTGGTCAGTCACAGCACTTTCTCCATACACTGCACAAATCTTTTTTTTGTTTCAGTTGCGTTTTTCCCTTTCTTGAAATAATAAAGCATAATATGCCGAAAATGTTGCTTTTTTTCTTTCATCTTCAGTATTAAAATGGCTACATAAAAATTCAGCAATTTTGATAAGTCTTGTTTAAATGCATGCTGATATGACAGCTGTCACATACAGTCTAACAGAATTGTTTCAAATGAAGTTAAAGACAACTAAGCACTACTGGAGCCATCTTAGGCAAAAAGACCGAAAGAACTTTTTGGCCAAATATATATATATATATATATATATTAGTTTTTCAGATTCTTTTCCATTATAGATTATTACAAGATATTGAATATAGTTCCCTGTGCCATACAAGGAACTTGTTTATTTTATATATATAGTAGTGTGTATAGTATATATAGTAGTGTGTATAGGTATATTACATTTTAAAAGAAACTACAAAACAAGTGATTTTATTAATTGATTGGAAATTATATATCTAGCTTTATCCTAAATTTTAGCTGTTATAAAACCTATGATTCCTCCTATAAAGGCTTTCATGCTATTATTTCTTCACTGCTGTTTACCTTCTTGGCAGTCCCGAAGTTCCCACAGGACACAGAAGACACACACAGGTAGAAACACCTGGGAGGGCAGTCAGGGCTCTCCCAGGATGTCAAAGCTCAGAAGGAACAAACAGAATGTATTTAAGTTTTTTTACTATTTTAATTGTTACAATAGATGTTGGCAGTAAAAATGTTCCTTCATGAACTAGAACAATTTGAGATTCACACCTAGTAATAAAAGAGTTTAATTAAAATAGAAAGCTTCCCTCTGGCTTCCTGTATTTACAGCACCCACTTGTGTGTCACAGCATGGATTATACATGGATTTGGGCACCCCTTTCAAGATCTTCACTTGGGTACCCCAAATTGCTCTTAAGAATAACTACCCAGCAGAATAAATCTCTGGTCACACTACTGACACTACAGCTGTTCAGGAGGCCTAGGAGCATGCCTGCATGAAGATTGAAAGTGTCACTTTCAAGTATCAGATCAAAAACTATGAACAGTGTAAACAGATACTGTAACAAACACAGACATTACCAACAGAAAATATCCATTCATATGCCACACTCTCCACACACACACTCACACTCATCATTTGCTTATTACCTTTTGCTAAGAAAAAAGGCTTATCATACATGCAAATAAATCTAGGTTTTTAAATGGTCATGTTAAAAGAAACATTCATGTAAGATGTTGTTCCATTAATTTATAAATAAGTTGCTTCCCAGGGGCCCACCATACCTTAACTTACAGAGCTCACTTGAATAAATTCTTTAATGAATAAAATATGAAATTAAGTAATAAAGTATCTATTTCCTACAATATGAAAGAAAAAGCCTTTCAAAACAATGTACCATTATATCTAAAGATACAGCATAAGCTAAAGGCTACAGCAGGGAAGAAACCATTAAGTTATGAGTTAGAATTTCTGTTTTTCTATTGCTTGTTGGGTTTCATTGAGCACGTAGCCTGTTTAAGGCCTGAAAGCTTTAACCCTAGGACTCACCCTGCAAGGCCAAAACATATCTTGTTGGTGACAATTAACCATTCCTGGCTTCTGGCCTGGGATATCAGCAAAAAAGCAGAGTAGGATGCACCAAGGGCCTGTCCCTCCATGGAAATACTGAAAAATCAGCCAAAACAGTCAGAATCAACTTTGTCAGAATTCCGGAACACACTAAAATGTTCACAACTAAGCAAACACTGAAACAAGGAAAAGGCAACATAAAAATGGAAGGAAAGCTCTGTGTGTCTTTATCTGCCCCTGCTCCACCTCTCTCAACAGTGCCATCATATTAAAGACAGCTGCCCTCATTCCCAGTGCAGGAAACTGGGCCCTGGTTCCAGAAGAAGCAGAGCAGATCTTATTTGCAAAGAACTGTGTCTGTCAGCTCTAATCTTTCTGGAGGCTGCCTGAAGGACTGGCACAATGGGCTCATCTCTGTTTCACCCAACTTGGAACTCACTCAGGGCATAAAATCAGCAGGGATGCCTCAAAAATGCTGTAAGGCAAATGAACAACTGGCAGCCACCTGGGACAGAAGATTACCATTGAAGAATACAATAGAACACCAAAAGCCTGAAAGGAGAAACTGAAGAGAGAGTTTCTTTGGGCAGTTTGGGCATCAAAAGCAGTCATGTACACTGGGAAATTCAAAAAGCCACATGCATATCCAGGTCAGGATGCAAGCTCAGAAAAGACCTGTGAAGACACTCATCTTTAACCTCTAGATGATCTTCACAGGAAGTGAAGGCTAAGGCAGAGTTTTAAACAGCCTGGCTGAGGATTAAAGGAGTGTCCCAACACAGAGCCATACTGCAAAGGGCTTATTTTTAACTCTCTTGCTCTCTCTCCCTCTCTTCTTTTTTTTTTAAATTTTCTTTTACTTTTCTTTCTTTCTTTTTTTTTTTTTACTCCTGGTGTTCAAGGAAATCTCTGTGAAACCAACTAGCTGAACCACAACTCTACAGATCAGAGACCATACATCACAAGGAATACAGACCTTGCAAAATAGTTTAGAAAAGTCACTAAGCAGACAGCAGCTCGAGCCTAGAGCAAGCAACAACAAACCTTGAGGAGAGAGAAGAATCTAACCTCCAGAGTTATACTGTATAATATTCAAAAAGCCCAATTTCCAACAAAACACTATGAAGCATGTAAAGACACAAGAAAGTACAACCCATTTACAGAAGAAATTAACAGAAACTGTCCCTCAGGGAACAGGTGTTGGACTAACTGTACAAAGACTTTGAATCAACTGTCTTAAATATGCTAAAAGATTTAAAGGAAAGTGTGGACAAACAGCTAAAGGAAACCAGAAGCATGACGTATTACCAAATAGAGAATAGCAATAAAGAGACAGGAATTATAAAAAGGAACCAAACAAATTCTGAGGCTGAAAAGTACACTAACTGAAAACTTTAAAACTCACTAGAAGGCTTCAACTTGAGTAGGGAGAAGAAAGAATCAGCAAACTTGAAGATACAACGAGAGAAATTATCTACTCTGACGAGCAGGAAGAAAAAAGAATTTAAAAAATGAACACAGCCTAAGAGACCAGTGATATAAAAGACCTGAGACCATTAAGCATACCAACATCAACTGCATAATAGGAATCTCAGAAGGAGAGACAAGAAAGAAAGAGGCACAAAGAATACATGAAGAAATAATGGCCAAAAACTTCCCAAATTCGATAAATGATATGAATCTATGCACTCAAACGTCTCAACGAACTCTAAGAAGGATAAACACAAAGAGGTCCACACCAAGATACATTATAATCAAATTGTCAAAAGCCAAGGACAGAGAGAATCTTGAAAGTAGAAAGAGAGAAGTGATTCATCACATACTGGTGATCCTCAAAAAAATAAACTGTGATTTCTCATCAAAAACCACAGAGGCCAGAAAGCAGTAGGATGACATTCTTAAAGTGCTGGGGAAAAAGGCTGTTAACCAAGAATTGTATATCCTATAAAATTATCCTACAAAAATGAAGGAGAAATTCAGAACCACATAGTGTATCATTCCTATTATTTGAAATATTCAGAGTAGGTACACAGAGACAGAAAGAAGATTGGTAGTTTCCATGTGTTGGGGGATGAAGGAATGGGGGAAACTGCTTAATGGGTATGGACTTTCCTTTTAGGGTGATGGAAACGTTTTGAAACTAAATATAAGTGGTGGTTGCACGAAAATGCAAATGTATTAAATGCAAATGGATTGTTCACTTTAAAATGGTTAATTTTATGTTATGTGAATTTCACCTCAATAAAATAAAAATTGAAAATAAAAAAATTCTGGGTTCTGACAACCTGGCAGAAGTGTTAAATCACGAATGCCCACTGCTTACTCTCTTCCTTGGTCACCTGCCTGACCCCAGAGGTATCTGAGAAGGAGGGATCCCTGGTTTAAGATAATGTGCCTTAGAAATACCAAAAAGCAGCACATCCCTGGTGGCGCAGTGGTTAAGAATCCACCTGCCAATGCAGGGGACACGGATTCTAGCCCTGGTCCAGGAAGATCCCACATGCAGCGGAGCAACTAAGCGCATGCACCACAACTGCTGAGCCTGTGCTCTAGAGCCCGCGAATCACAACTACTGAAGCCTGCGCACCTAGAGCCCGTGCTCCACCACAAGAGAGGCCACCGCAATGGGAAGCCCGCGCACCTCAATGAAGAGTAGCCCCCACTCGCCACAACTAGAGAAAGCCTGTGTGCAGCAACGAAGACCCAAAGCAGAAAGAAAGAAAGAAGGAAAGGAAGAAAGACCAAAAAGCAATGCAATATAGATTATGCCTTAGGGAACTAAGAACTGTCAAAGATAATTAGTGAGTTGCTATTCTAAGTAAGACCCCATCCTGGGGTATGGAGAGGAAACACTGGGAAAGCGACCTTTATCAGCGATCAGCAATACGACAGAATGCCACATGCAAGGCCACCTTACAGTTCATTGTTTCTTTAATTTTGTGTGTGGATATTTCACAGGGATGCAAAAGCAAACTATATTAAAAATAGTTTAACCAACTTTAGAAAGTTACCTAAGTGTGGCCCAGTGCCAATTATGGGTATCAACTCTGATCCAGTTAATGAGAACGTTAGTACTTCACACAGACAACCTTGCATCTGTCTGGATATCCTGTGTGCACCCTGAATGGGATCTCTCCATCCGTGTCTGCAGTTCTATGAAAGAGAACGTATGTCACACTCCAGGGGGACCTGCCGTTGCCTGATGCAGCCCTCAAAGCACGTTCGGGGGCTCATCGCTCAGCTCCACAACGAGAGGCTGTGATGGCATAGTTCTCCCAACTACATCATGCCATAAAGCAGACAGATGATGATTTAAGCACATCTTGAGGTCTGTCCTCCAAAGAGCATCATTAAAAAATGTTAAAGCACATTATTCTCCTCAAAATCTTTTAATTCTCTTGAAATTGTGACATCACTTTCTCTAAATACCTCTACAGTACTTAAAAATTCAATTCAATGATGGAGTTCAAAGAAGTCAACAACGGAAAGTTAGTGCAGTCCAGGGCCGTCCATCCTGTCTCCTCTGTGAGCATGTCTGGTCTGCTGAGTCTGAGTACTTATACTTTCTCAAACAAACCAGCAATTATTATGCTCCCTGAAATTTTCATTTCCAATCCGCCAGGTTTGGTCTCCCGGAGCCCTTTAATTCCAATATAGTCCTTGATTTGAAGGAAAAGCAAAGGAAACTCAAAAAATTTCCCATAAGAGCTGCCTGGTTGTACTAAATAAATTTCCATGTTTTCCTTCAACTTCCCCCATATATTCCTAAATTGTCGAAGATGTTAAAGGAAAACATAGAGATGTATTTATTTAGTGTAGATGGCTAGCATGGGGGAACTTTTCAACCTTTTTGACTTAGGTCAATGACTAGAAAACAAATTTCTAATCTTGGCTATGCCCTGCCTCACATCACACAATAGAGCTAAGTTAGAGAGTTTACCACAAAATTCTTCTGATGGAACTAAACATATCAACTTCCTCTTTCAACTGGAAAAAAAATTAGTTAAATCATCTAGTACTCTTCTTGTACTATTTCATCAAAGCTCAGTATTTCAAACTTAAATTTTTTACAATCAAAGAGCAAGGCCAAAGCTGTTAAAGCACCCTATTCATCTGGTACAATACTTTTATTACTACTGTTGGTTTGAATCTTGTTTGTTTGTGGGTTTCTGGGTGGGCAGGGGCAGCTAAAGTTCTCAGGCAGGGAAAAGAATCTCAAGCAAGCTACACCAGACCCACATTTATCACATGTAACGTACTTAATTCTCAAACCTTTCATTTAATTGTACCAGAATACATTAAAATGTATTCTTGAATAAGTATCTATGGATGCAAATGCTTAATACTAAAATTAGGTTGGGGGGAGGGATAAATTAGTAGTTTGGGATTAAAATATACATATTACCATATATAAAATAAACAACATACTACCGTATATAAAATAAATAAACATAAGTTCTCTTTCATAGAACTGCAGTCATGGATGGAGAGGTACCATTCAGGTGTGTAGCATAGGGAACTATACTCAATATCTTGTAATAACCTATGATGGAAAAGAATCTAAAATGGAATATATATATAGATATATCTATATATCTATATCTATATCTATATATAACTGAATCACTTTGCTGTACAATGGAAACTAACACAGCATTATAAATCAACTATATTTCAATAAAAAAATTTTAAGTGACAAAAATAAAATAAAATAAAATAAAATTATGTCAATTCTCCCCTAATACTTCCATAAATAAAACACAAATCTAATCAAAGATCCTAACAGTTTCTCACAGAACTCGACACACTGATTAAAAAGTTCATGGGTGGACTTCCCTGGTGGTCCAGTGGTTAAGACTCCGCACTTTCAATGCAGGGGGCACGGGTTTGATCCCTGATCAGGAACTAAGATCCCACATGCCACACGGTGTGGCCAGAAAAAAAAAAATCATGGGTAAAATATTTAAGAATAAAATTTTTTTAATTAAAGAAATACAAGAAAATTGCCCTAAGAAAAACCTCAACTTATTATAAGGCTACCAGTGTCAGAACTCACAAAGAGACCAAAGCCAAAATAGAAATTCCAGAAACAGATCCACATACACAGTCCCAAAATCCTGGGGTAACTGGCCATCGGTTAAAAAACAGTAACTAAAACAATTCTACTTCATACTACACATAAAAGTAAACATGTAGATTATAGATGAGCATGTAAAAATTTTTTTAACTTTTAGAAGAAATTATAAGAAAATTTCTCTATAATATTAGCATATGGAAATATTTCTTAAATAAGACAAAAATCACTTAAGAAAATATTTACATATTTACATCAAAATTTAAACTTCTTATGGCAAGTGACAGTCTAGAGTCTAGGATAAGGTATTTCTAACATATTATTTTAAAAGTATCCACAATCTATAGAGATCCTATAAATTGGTAGGAAAAAGCAAACACACTAACAGGAAAATTAACAAGGGGCATGAATAGGTAATTTAATGAAGAAGAAATCCCCATAGCAAATAACATAAAAATAAACACAAACTCATTAAACTCAGGAAATACAAGCTAAAACAGTGATAACATACCCTGAGGCAGATTTACTACAAAGCTAAGGAAGTATAAGCTTCAAGACCCCCTCACTCATGTGGGCCCTTTACAAGGCCCTGGCTTCCCATGGTATTCACACAGTCATACGCTTTTGCAAACTTTGTAAAAGTAATTGTTCATGGACGTTTTGGAATCTAATAAAGAGGAAGTTAAACTGGTTTGGGATACACTGATGTGATTCAAAGTCATGCTGGTATAATTAGATTGTCACTACCCTTCCCCAGTAGGACTGGTGAACAGTGACACTTCTGCTGCCCTGTGCCAGCTCACCCCACGCAGTGAAATGCAGCCTGGGACCAGAGGTCCAGCCACTATAAAACATGCTACAAAGCACCTACCACAGATGGACAAGGAAGCATCTTAAGATTAATCTCTGGACAAGTAAACTTGAAATGACCTAAAATTTTACCATTCCTACATGAAAGAAACTTCATGGACGTTTCTAAACTCTACAGTAATCTAAATATGCTGAAATAAACTTTTCTAGATTTTAGGGGGGAAAAAAACACTTTAAGGAATGATGTCAGCAAAGATATCAAACTAAGGAGACACAAAATTCTACCTCTCAATAAAAGCAATGGAAAAGCTGTCATAATCAACTTTTTTAGGAATTCTGAAAATTATCAAAGGTTTACAGCAACACAGGATGTGTTTATTCAAAGAAAAATGGCTAAATCTCAGTAAGAACAGTGAGCTCTGTGTGTTTTTTTTTACTACAGCCCCATCCCCCCATTCCCCAGCAGTAGCCTTGAAAATAACAGCCCACAGTCATAGTATCAGAGGGAGCAGAATGGGCCTCTTTCACAAAGAAATGTCATTATTTCTTTTAAACCCGTCTGGTGGCTCCCTGGAAGACCAGATCAAAAGGCTTATTTTTATTTTATCTGACTAGGAATTCTCCCAGTGCTAAAGTTACTACCCAGGGATATTTGTTGAAAACATTTCCAGGCAAATGTGTTATTCACTATTACCTGGGGTAATACATAACAGTCTGGGCAAACAATACCCTAATCAGAAAGCTGAGGATGAAAGGCTGGGGAATAAGAGGCCCAGAAGAGCTTTGAAAAGTTCTGAAGTATTCTTGGGAACCTAAAAGTCCATGCACGTGTAGAGCTGTGCCCATGCTCCAGAAAGGTCCGAGAAGGCACTAAGCTCTCACCTCTGGCTGACCTTGAGCTCTACACGAGCCACCTGGCTGATTATGAACAGGCCCCAACATGCACACACAGCCTCCTGGCAAAGACGGGGACATTTTTGTGTTGTAAGCATTTAAGGAAACGTCTAATCAGTAGCAGACCACCAAGCTCTCAGAACAGAGAACTGCAGTGGCCACAAACAACAAAGAATACAGACTTCACAAAATTAGCTCAGAAAAGTTACCAACAAAGAACAACTCCAAGGAACAGAAACAACAAAGCCTGGAGTGAGGGGAGAACATGGTTTCCAGAGTTATGACATAATAATATGCAAAATGTCCACTTTTCAATGAACAAAATAAGGCATACAAAGAAACAGGAAAATATGGCCCAACACAGGAAGAAACAGCAATCAAAAGACACTGTCTTTGAGGAAACACAGACACTTGGACTTACTGGACAAAGACATCATTTTTTTTTTTAAGATTGTTTTCTTTTTTGATGTGGACCATTTTTAAAGTCTTTATTGAATTTGTTACAATATTGCTTCTGTTTCATGTTTTTTGGTTTTATTGGCCGCAAAGTATGTGGGATCTTAGCTCCCCGACCAGGGATCGAACCCACACCCCATGCATTGGAAGGCAAAGTCTTAACCACAGGACCACCAAGGAAGTCCCTGGACAAAGACTTTAAATGAGCTTTTAAGTGTTAAAGAACTAAAGGAAACCATGACTAAAGAACTACAGGAGAGCAGCAGAATAATGTTTCACCAAACAGAGAATACAATAAAGAGACAGAAATTATAGAAGAAAAAATAATAGAAACTCTGGAACTGAAAACCATACTAACTAAAATTAAAATTTCTCTATAGGGGCTCAGCAAAAATTTTAGCAGGAAGAGGAAAGAATCAGTGAACCTGAAGATAGATCAATTAAGATTGTCCAGGCTTGGGGGAAAAAAAAAAAAGAAGAAAAATGAACAGAGCCTCAGAGACCTGTGGGTGCCACCACAGTGCTCCACATACACATTCTGGGGATCTCAGAAGCACAGGAGAGAGAAGAGGCACAGAGAATATTTGAAGAAACAATGGCCTAAAACATTTCATATCTAATGAAAAACATTGATCTACATGTCCAAGAAGGCCAGGTAGGATAAACTCAAACACTCACCTAGATACGTCATAATCAAAGTGGCAAAAGCCAAAGACAGAATCATGAACACAGCAAAAGAGGAGCAACTCATCACGTGGAATCAACCCTCAGTAAGATGAAAGGCCCATATCTCATCAGAAACCATGGAGACCAGCAAGGCAATGGGATGACATTCAAACTGCTGAAATTTAAAAGGACAAAAAGCTGTCAATGAAAAATTCTATCCACCAAAACTGTAGTTCAAAAATGAGGGAGACATTGAGACATCCCCAGATCAACAAAAACTGGAAGTTCATAGCTGCCCTGCAAGAAATGCCAAAGGGAGTCCTTCAGGCAGAAGTGACAGGACACTAAGTAGTAACTTGAGTCTATGTGAAGAAGTAGTGGCCATCACTAGGGGTAATTACACAGGTAAATACAAAACACAATATAAATGCATTTTTGTTTGTCACTCCTTTTTTTCTATCTTATGTAAACCACGTCTACATGAAGCAATGATTACAGGTCTATGTTGATGAGCACACAATGTATAAAGATACAATTTATGACAACAGCAGAAAGAGAAGAATGGAGCAAGGTTTCTGTACACAATTAAGCTGGTATTAATAACAACTGTTTTGTTATAACTTAAAATGCTAACTGTAATCTCCAGGGCAACCACTAAGTAAACAACTCAAAATATATAGTAAAAGAAATGATAAGGGAATGAAAATGGTACACTATCAAACAGTTATTTACCCACAAGAAAAGACAGTAACTAAGGAACGAAAAAGACTTAAAACATAGAAAACAAATAGCAAATGGCAGAAGTGAATTTTTTCTTATCAGTAATTACATATTATGTAAATGGATTAACTGCTCCCCCAAAAAGCAAGGATTTGGCATAACAAACTAGAAAACATGATCAAACTACACCTACATGGAGCCCTACAAGAGACCTACTTTAGATTTAGATTTAGGTTGAAAGTAAAAGGGCAGAAAAAGATATTCCATATAAATAGGAACCAAAGGAGAGCTAGAGTGTATATACTAACATCAGACCAAATAGACTTTAAGACAAAAATGCTATGATAGACAAAGAAGGACATTATACAATAATATGAAGGTCAATCCATCAAGAAGATATAAGAATTATAAATATACATAACAACAGAGACCTCAAAATACACTAAGCAAAAACTGACAGTATCCAAGGAAGAAAAAGACAATTCAACAATAATAGATGGAGACTTCAATATCTCAATTTCAATAATGGATAGAAAAATTAGACAGAATATCAGCAAGGAAAGAGAATATCTAAACAAGACTGTAAACCAACTCGACTTCATAGATACAACAGCAGAATACACCTTCAAGTTCATATGGAACATTCATCAGGATAGAACATATGTTGGGCTATAAAACAAGTCTCTACACATTTTTTAATTGTATATTATTTTTTTGATGTTGACCATTTTTTCATAGTCTACTGAATTTGTTACAATATTGCTTCTGTTTTATTTTTTGGTTTTTTTGGCCATAAGCCATGTGGGATCTTAGCTCTCCAACCAGGGATCAAACCCACACCCCCTACATCAGAAGGTGAAGTCTTAACCACTGGACTACCCATGGAAGTCCCCAAGTCTCTACACCTTTTTAAAGATTCAAATCATGTGAGATATGTTCTCTGACCATAATAATTAAAAAAAAAAAAGAGGGAAATCTAGAACACTTCCAAATATGTGCAAATTAAACAACACACTCTAACCTAAGGCAGATAAAGACATTAGACAGGTCAATATACCTTGTGAATATAGAGGTAAAATTCTTCAACAAAATATTAGCAAATCTAATCCAAGAGCATATGAAAAGGGTTATTCACCATAACCAAGTGGGATTTACTACAGAAACATGAGTTTGCCTTAACATATGAAAATCAATCAATATAATACACCATATTAATAGAATAAAACACAAAACCTACATGATGAACAGATGTACAAAAAGCATTTGACAGATCTCAACATTCTTTCAAGATAAAAACACTCAATAAACTAAAAATAGAAAGGAACTTCCTCAAGCTGATACAGGGCATCTATGAAAAACCAACAGCTAACATCATACTTAATGGGGAAAGACTGAAAGCTTCCCCCTAAGATCAGGAAAAAGACAAGGATGTCCACTGTCACCACCTATACTAAACATTGTATTGGAGGTTCTAGCCAGGGCAAGGAAGTTCTAAATAAGAAAATTATATAAAATACATCCAGTGTAGAAAAGAAGTAAAACTACCACTGGAGTCAAATGATATGATCTTATATATAGAAAACCCTAAAGACTCCACTCACACACACACACACAAACCAAACGTATTACTGCTTATAATAAACAAGTTCAGCAAGGTTAGAGGAAAAAGTTCAAAAAACAAAAATCAGTTGTTCTTCTATACGCTAACAATGAACAATATGAAAATGAAATTAAGAAAACAATTGCATTTACAATAGTAGCAAAAAGAATAAATTTAACCAAAGATGCATAAGACTTGTACACTGAAAACCATAAGACATTGTTGAAAGAAATTAAAGATGACAAATAAATGGAAAGACAGCCATGTACACAAATTCAATGCAATCCATATCAAAATCCTAATTAAATACTTTGCAAAAATTGACAAACTAATCCTACAATTCATATGGAAATTCTAAGGACCCAGACTAACCAAACTATCTCAAAAAGGAACTCCAAAGTTGGAGGACTCACACGTTCTGATTTCAAAACTTACTATAATGCTACAGTAATCAAGACAGTGCAGTACTGGCATAAAGGTAACTAAACAGATCAATGGAATAGAACTGAGAGTCCAGAAATAAACTCAGACAATTTATGGATGATACTGGTTTTCAGCAAGGGTGCCAGGACCATTCAATGGGGAAAGAACAATATTTTCCAAAAACTGTGCTGGGACAACTAGATATCCACAAGAAAGGAGTGAAGATGGACCCCTGTCTTATGCCATAAACAAAAATTAACTCTAAATGTTTCAAAGGCCTACATTTAAGAGCTACAACTACTGCAACTAAGACCCAACAGAGCCAATAAATAAATAAATAAATAAATATTTTTTTTAAAAAAAAAAAGAGCTACAACTACAAAACTCCTAGAAGAAAACATAAGTATAAATCTGCATGACTATGGATTAAGCAACAGTTTCTTGGATAGGACACCAAACGCACATATGACCTAAGAAAAATTAGATAAACTGGACCCCATCAAAAGTTAAAACTTTTGTGCATCAAAGGATACTATTTTTGTTAATGAAGTATAGTTCGCTTACAATGTCATGTAAGTTTCGGGTATACAGCACAGCGATTCAGTTTTATTTATATATTCATATATATACATTCTTTTCCCTTATAGGTTATTACATAATATTGTTTCCTGAGCTATACAGTAGGTCCTTGTTGTTTACCTATTTTATCCATAGTAGTGTGTGTATGTTAATCCCAGTCTCCTAATGTATCCCTCCCCCAACCCGCCAAAGGATACTATTTAGAAAATAAAAAGACAACCCACAGAATTAGAGAAGATATTTACAATATTTACAAATCATATTGGGTCTGATAAGGGTCTAGTATCCAGAATATATAAAGGACTCGTACAGGTCAACAATAAGAAGACAAATAACCCGATTAGAAAATGGGCAAAGAATCTGAATAGAAATTTCTCCAAAGAAGATACTCAAGTGGCCAATAAGCACATGAAAAGAGGCTCAACATCATTAATCATTGGAGAAATGCAAATCAAAGCCACAAGATACCAATTCACACAAACAAACAAACGAAAAAGGAAAACAAGTGTTGGAGAGGCCATGGAGAAATTGGAACCCTCATACCTTCCTGGTGGGAAAGTAAAATGGGGCAGCTGCTTTAAAAAGCAGTCTGGCAGTTTCTAAAAATGTTAAACATAGAATTAAACTCAGCAATTCTACTCCTTGGTATGTTAGATAGATTAGAGAACTGAAAAGGTGTGTTTTATGTTCACACAAAATCTAGTACACTAATGTTCATAGCAGCATTATTCATAATAGCAAAAAAGTGGAAACAACCCAAATGTCCATCAACTGGTAAATGGTTAAACAAAATGTGATAGATCCACATAACAGAATACCACTTGTCATTAAAAGGATGGAAGTACTGTTTCATGCTGTAACATGGATAAACCTTGAAAACATGATGTTAAGTAACAGAAGCCAAACGCAAAAGGCACATATTGTATGATTCCAGTTAAATGAAATGTCCAGAACAGGCAAATCCATAGGGACAGAAAGTAGGTTATTGGTTGGTAGTGGCTGAGGGGAGGGGGAAATTGGAGGTGACTGCTAATAGGTTTGGGATTTCTTTTGGGGGTTATGGAAATGTTCTGGAATTAGTGTGATGGTTGCACAACACTGAAATATACTGAAAACCACTGAATTGTACACTTTAAAAATGGTGAATTTTAGGTTATGTGAATAATATGTCTATAATAAAAAAATAAAAATAATAAAAATCATTTTAATCATCAATGCCAAAGGAAAAAAACCTAAATATCTTTTGAGAATCTAGGGAAAATGAAATGACAAAATCATTGTCAGGAATAGGCAATCAAGGAGTATGTGGCAACATAATGTAGAAAAAGAGTATTACAGAGGTGTGTCAGACAAGTCTTCAACTTTTTTAAATGTGTTTTTCCTAGATTGTATGATCTATCTGGTACATTTTAAAGCATTTTTAAAAAATTTCTCCTTTGTGGTGACTTATTTTCTCATTCTAAATAAATATCCACTTTCATGTCTAAATTTGTATTTGCAATTTTGTATTCTTTCTGTTAAAAGAACTGTAAAAGTTGGGTCCCACGAAACCTGGAGAGGAAGTGAGAAAATAATAACTCTTCTTGGCCCCAAACAGGAGTTCAAACTGACCTAAACAACTGGAAAAGCAATTTGGGAATTTTAGTGGCATTAAGGTGCCCACTCCCTGACCTGGGAATTCTTCTGGGTGTGGGCTGTGCCGGCATGTTTGCACCTGAGCACAGGGACACGAGGGGACATTCCAGTCCCTGCCGCCACGGGGTAAAGGCGGGTCATCAGAAACATGCTGCATGGTCATCACAGAACAGCACAGACAACCGGGACCGATTCCCCAAGGGAATCACAAACAGGCAGTAAATGAACCTACACCACCGGAAGGATGTGGGAAACCACACAAGATGCTCCAAGCACGTTTCAGAATGACACACAGTTAATATCACTTGTGTGATTTTTTTAAAAAACACACGTGCAAGCTCTGTATGTTTATTCTGCACATACAGAAATGAAGTAAAAAGGAAGGTTTTCTTTGGTTATGAAAGGAACAAGATAAGCTGGGGGAAGATACAAGAGAGACTATAACTGTATCTATGATGTTTTAGTTCTTTAAAAACATTGTGAAGAACTGATGCAAATATTTCAAAGCTTAGGCATCTAATTCTGCATTGTGCAAATACAAATATTCTTTGGCTCACTCTCTGACCTTTTCTGTCTGAAGCTCGGTTGAGAACACTGACCTGAGTGGAAGAAATACTTGAATCTTAACATATTTGTCAACCAAGAGCGGGAAAAACAGGCATGAGCAATTCAGGAAATGCTAAGTAAAATAATGATACGTTAACAGTTTTCATCTATCAAACTGGAAGCGTTGGCGGCTCCCCTCACCCACCCCATGGTGGTACCCCAGGCTGGCAGAGACCTTGAAAACACACATCTCCCTTGGCTGGAGCAGTTCGAATCTGGCAGTTTATCATAATGTACGTTTCTCCTGATGTTGTGCAAAGATTACGCTACAAGGATGTACACTGCCAAGTCACCTTGTAGATAAAACAAGAAAACAGGGGAACAACCAAAATGCCCAACAACTGTTGGGTAAATTGGAATTTGTTAAATAAACCATGAATATACAGCGGATGTGTATGCAGACAGTGAAAATGACATGTAGGTGAATATTTAAGTACTTAGAAAACACGTTCACGCATGTCAGGCGGGCTTCCTGCAGACGCAGGGAGATGGGCTGCCTTTGTCACAGGGACCCCGAAGCAGCCTCCTTATGCCCTGAGTGTCAGAGATTTTTCGAACTTCTCCCAAGTCTCCCAGCTGCAGTCCGGAACCTTCCAGGCCTCTTCTGCATGATCAGCAGAACTGACCAGTCAGTCAATGGCCAAGCATACGCACGCAGCTAGTGTCTGGCAGTTTTTTTTTTTAATTGGGGTACAGTTGTTTTACAATGTTGTGTTACTTTCTACTGTACAGCAAAGTGAATCAGCTATATGTATACATATATCCCCTCTTTTTTGGATTTCCTTCCCATTTAGGTCACCACAGAGCAATGAGTAGAGTTCCCCGTTCTATACAGCAGGTTCTCGTTGGTTATCTATTTTATACATAGTAGTGTATATATGTCAACCCCAATCTCCCAATTCCTCCCACCACCCCCCCATTTCCCCCCTTGGTGTCCATATGTTTGTTCTCTACGTCTGTGTCTCTATTTCTGCCTTGCAGACAGGTTCATCTGTACCATTTTTCTAGATTCCACATATACACGTTAATATACGATATTTGTTTTTCTGTTTCTGACTTCACACTGTATGACAGTCTCTAGGTCCATCCAGTTTCATTCAATTCCCCGGTAATCCCGAGAGGTAAGGCGCCCTGATCTCTGCGTCATGGGACGGGAGCAGAGTAGAGGTCAAACATGCACAGGACAGGAAGCAATGGGGCACCATCCCCACCCCATCACCCCTGTCCCACTGGTTCTGGTCCCCATCACCTCCAACCTCAGGGGCACTAAGATACTTCAGCACACATGTTGTAACATGCCCCTTATTCCAGCACATCTAGGATGACAACAGTTGCAGGACGTCCCAGGAGAAGCAGCAGGCTGCTGACAAACACTGACACGCCGTCCACAGGGAAAACCCACCCAGGATCTGTAAGTGTTGAAATGTGAAAATGCGCGCACATCCTAAACTCAAAACATCTCAAGCATGCTAAATCATCAACAGTAATTATTTGAGAGTTATGAAACTAGGGCCAGGATTTTTTCAGCCCATCTGTGTTTTCTAAAGTTTCTACAGTGAACTGTATTACTGCTAAGATTAGAAAAATGGCAAATAGGCTTTTAAAGGAAAAAAATAAAATAAATGAGCCAGCCAGATTTACCCTGAAACTAACGAAGTTCAAGCTTCGGGGCGTCCTACATACCCAGGCTCCGTCCAAGCCTCGTGGGAGAGGCCCCGGCTTGTTTGTATTTGCAGTTTTAGTCCCCCACAATGCACATGCTTCAGGCCCCATAAAGCCATGATCTGTCTTGGAACCTACAAATATGGAGTACGTAACACATCCGTGTTGACTGCTTTAAAGAGAGAGAGAAAGGGAAACATTTCAGCTCAGGTGAGGACAAAAGCAAGCCTAGGTAGTCACACCTGTATTCTCCCTCTGCCTTTCATAATCATCATCTCTGCTGCCACAGAGTGAACTGTGTCCCCCTTCCAAATTCACATGCTGAAGCCCTCACCCCCCAACATGATGGTATTTGGAGGTGGGGCCTTGGGAGGTGAGATGGTTAGATGAGGTTGTGAGGGTGGGGCCCCCATGACAGGGTTAGTGCCCTTATGAGAAGAGGACGAGAGCTCTCTCTACACCACGTGAGCACCGAGCAAGGAGGCAGCTGCCCACAAGCCAGGAAGCGAGCCCTCCCAGGAACTGACTCCAATGGTACCTTGGTGTCCAGCCTCCAGAACTGTGAGAAATAAACATCTGTTGTTTAAACCACCCAGCCTGTGGTGTTCTGTTGTAGCAGCCCCAGCTGTCTCAGACACCTGCCCTCCCCGTGATGCCTGGACCTGGTTATGCACCCACCTAGAGGTCACCTCTCAGCTCTGTAAGCCACTCCACAATGCTGAAGTTTTATACACAAATGATGAGCTGCCAACATTTTATAAATGCTATTCACCCAAGAATTCTCTTTTCTCTGGGATCTGCCAGGTTCTTTTAAAAGTCACCCTCTTTTCATCTGCACTGAGATTTTCTTTTTAAATCCCTCTTTAAACACTTCCTTTTGCGTGATGTCTTAGCCTTAAGTACTGAACCTTAAAGAAAAGCTGTTTTCCACTCATTGCTTTGTTTTAGATTCACTCTCCCTGACCTTTGAAAATGGCAAAAGAATCTGGGGTCACATGCTTTGAACACCCAAGCAGTAAAGGGACCAAGTGACAAATCCAGTTAGAATACCCAGCCCCAAGAACCCTAAAGCCATATGTCACAGAACCCTCAGCCAAATGAACCACTATGTTGAACATCAAAATGTAACAACACTAAAAGTTAAAGTGCTCTCTTTGAAAAGGAGTAGGAAAACCCTAAAATTCCACAGAACCTAGTTTGCAAAACCATGGATCTGCATTCCCATCAAGCAAGAAGCAAACAGAATGCAGGATCTTTCCCTCTACAAAAGCCAGGCCTCCTCTACCTTGTCCACGGAGGAGGGGGACATACACCGGGTGTGATGCACATATGCTGCAATACTACTGGGGAGATGGGTGACACAGCTCAAGGTCTGGGGTGGGGGGTGAACAGGAGGTTCTCACTGTAGCAAGACTTTTACAATATTCGCTCAGAAACGGTGATTATTTGCTCCAGCTTAGAGGTACTCTCTCTGGACCCTGCCTGTCTGTCCACATCCCACAAGAGCATCCCAACCCGAATGCAAACCCTCAGCTTAATGGACAACACCCATCAGCAGAAGCATCTCCAAGTCCATGTCCTGGACTCTGAGGTCTGGAGGCACCGAGATTTGGGGCACATTCATGTAATCAATAGATATTAATGAAGTGCCTGATTGGTGGCCAGCACTGTTCCAGACCATCGGTGGACAAAACAAACAACAATCTCCCCTTGTGGGGCTGACAATCTGTACGGGAGATGTCCTAAGTAAGTAAGCACCTAAGGAGGTGATGAGTGCTCCAGGGGAAAAGCAGAGACCAAATAAGGGGACCAGGGGTGATGGAGGGAGGCCTAGGTTTCTGTTTTCATTTTTTCTATTGTGCTAAAAGAACACATAATGTAAAATTTACCAGCTTAACCATTTTTAAGTGTATAGTTCAGTAGTTAAGCACATTGACATTGTTGTGCTATGAATCTCTAGAACTTTCTCATCTTGTAAAACTGAAACCCTGGACACACTGAACAACCCCCCACTGCCCCACCCCAGCCCTGGCAACCGACACGCCACCTTCCGTCTCTATGAATCTGACTGCTCTGGGTGTTTCGCGTAAGTGGAATCATACAGCATTTGTCCTTCTGTGACTGCCTTATTTCATGTAGCAAAATGTCCCCAATGTGTGTTGTAGAATATGTCAGAATGTCCTTCCTTTTGAAGGCTGCATACTATTCCACTCTACGGACAGATCACAGTTTCTTCATCCATTCGTTCTATCCGTCCATGGACACTTAGGTGGCTTCCACTAAGCACTGTAAACAGTGTTGTCATGAACGTGGGTGTGTGGGTGTCTCTTCGAGATCCTGTTTTCAGGGAAGGCCTAGTTTTAAACAGAGCAGTCAAGGTGGTTCTCAGTGAGAAGGTGGCATCTGAGGAAAGACTTGAAGGTGATGAGAGAGAGGGGGCCATGCACTGTCTCGGGGCAGGGGGAGCAGACAGGTCAGGACCAAGGCGCTCAGCTGGGAGCATCCTGGTGCAGTGGGAGGACAAATAAGAGGCCTGAGAGGCTACACGGGTAGGGGTGGGGGATGGGGGAGAGAAATGGAGACAGAGATAGAGAGAGACAGAGAGAGGGAAGAGGAGACTCGTGGTCAGAGCAGGCTGACCACGCAGAGGGAAAGGGGGACAGACTGATGTCCACGTTAAAAGAGGTTGCAGGCGGGGTGGAGAGGTATGCAGTCATCAGACTAAGATGACCATGGCTCAGACCTGCAGGGGCAGTGGAAGAAAGAGGCAGACAGTCACCTTCAGGTGGACTTTACGTTCCCATTAACAGGGGGATGTGGGGTCAGGGTCGGGTGCCAGGTGCGCGGCCTGGGAAGAGTGGAGCCGCCCGCAGCTGGGGCAGGAAGCCTTCTCAGGGAGCGGGGCGGGTGGACACCCAGCTCGGGCTGCCCATTGATGTCCCCGTCACTGACCTGCCCCCTCCTCCTGCCCCCTCCCCAGGCCCTTCCCCCTTCTCTCCTTGCATGGCCTCTGTGGCTCCGCACCACCTTCAGTGGAGGTGACAGTCCCCACTGTTAAACTATTTCCAGTCACTCTCTCATCAGTAGCTCTGCATCCGCACCCGCATTTTCAGAGCAGCTCCCACAGACTTCTGTGAGCGCAAAATCACCTACTTTCTAAATACGGATGTCTTCAAAGCCCAGGGCTATTCGGGCCAGAGTGCATTAAGAGAGTAAGGAATGGATATTGAGAAAATTAGTTATGGACACAGCAGACGGCTCAAGATCTTCACAGGCAATGTCAGTCCCCACACCCTGCAAGACATCCCCTTGTACCTTCCCTTCCAGGTAAAGGGACAGGATGCCACCACCCACCATCTCAGCAAGGCCCCACTGTCCTCATTTCCCGTGAAAGAACAACCTTCAGTAGAATCGCAAGGTCAGCATGCATGAAAACCCAGGTTAAAGGCTTACTTTAGAATTTTGGAAAGAAAAGTTGTGACACCCATTCAAGGAATTCTAGGAATTCACAATTAAAGGATTTCTTAAAGTTTTGAGTAATCACGATGCAACCTACTCAGCCATCCTACAAATCCTGACTAAGGGGCAGGACACGAGGCAGACAGTGCAGGGGCCAGGATGGGTGGCACCTGAGTCCTGAGCTTCAGCCCACACCTGCTGGTGGGAGACAGGAGACCCCACAAGCTCACAGTAAGCCTGGCTGTGGGGTACGTTTATACTGACTTTTAACAGTGATGCTTAAAATCGTTTACAGTATTACACGCAATAGTGATAAAGGAGACAGTCACCGAACCGTGACCCTGAGACACGGCAGACAACAGTGACCCAGTGGAGGAATCAGAACACAGCAGGTCAAGGACTGACTCTGAGCTGAGGATGCTCCGGTCATGGCTCGAGAAGGGCACAGAGCAGGGAAAGGACGCACGCGGGACTCGCCCTTCAGGCCAGCGCGCACAGGTGACACCGCAGGGCCACCCACCCTCCTCGCTCTGCCAACCGACGACTTACAAAGTCAACTATGAAGGAGGAGGTCTTGGAGACAGAAAGGCTGGGCCCGCTCCTTACTCAGCACAGGGAAGAGTGTGAAAATAACACACTCGCATCCCCATCCTGACACTGATGCTGCCGCTGATGAGGTAGTGATGCCCACTGTGAGTCTCAGTCTCAGAAACAAGCCCCCGATGAGTCAGTTGCCTGGTCTGTGACGGTGGCTGGGTAAAGCCTGGGCTGCACGAACCTGACGAGGATTTCAAATTCCAGAAGACCTCCTTCCCAAGAGCTCTCATTTCATATATAAATATATACACATATGTATATATATGTATTGTTTTAATTTGACTCTAACATTAAAATTTACCTTGAAGGTGACCTGCTTGGAGAAGGAGCTCATCAACAGAGCCTGACTTCCCTCCCCCACTCCCCTCTACCTCTCCCTGTGCAGGGGGGTGGGAGGGGACAAGGAGGGGGCCCTGCAGCTGCCCCTGGAGCTGCCCCGGGATGGCCCCATCACTGACAGAGGTTTGGGGTCAGGGAAGCGAGTGATCTGAGGGGCGAGAAACGGTTAAAAACTCAGGGTGACAGGCTATCAGGTCCAGAACTCTAGGCCTCATAGTATTTCTACTGATTGCCATTCAAGCTATTTATATATATTGGACTTGCAATCTGAGAAGAAAGACAACAAAATACCTTGTTTGACTTTGTGGATATATTAATTGGAGAAATGTGATTGTTCTTAATTACTAAATCTATGTTGTAATACTATGTTTTTCATTAAACACATCAGACTAAATCTCATGGGTTTTCATTTCAGCTCTAAACCCCTGTTCATGTCCTTTCTTCACAGCCTTGCTTTCTTCACCATCGATTTACTGGGCACCTACTATGTGCCAGCCCCTATTCCAGGCACTGCAGATACAGCAGAAAACAAAACAGACAGAATCCCTGCCTTTGCAGAGGAGGAGCAAACAAAAAATAACCAAAAAATAATAAACAATACCCCAAAATAGTAAACAATAACCACAGCAACACATGGGTTCTATAGCGCCTTAAACCACTGAAGTTGACAGTCTCACAGTCCTGGAGGCTGAAGACTGAGATCAAGGCATCTCCAGGGTTGGTTCCTTCTGAGGGCTGGGAGGGAGCGTCTGCTCCAGGATTCTCTCCATGACTTACAGGTGGCTATCTCCTCCCTCTGCCTTCCCGTCATCTTCCCCGTGTGGGTGTGTATCCAAATTTCCCATTTATAAGGACACCAGTCAGACTGGATTAGGGCCACCCCAAGGATCTCATTCTACCTTGATTACTGCTGCAAAGACTCTACCTCCAAACAATGGCATATTCTGAGGTGCTGGGGGTTAGGACTTCAACATATGAATTGGGGGGACACAATTCAACCATAACAACAGGAAACAAAAGTCACCCTAAGAAAAAGAGAGGCATTCAGACAACCATGGACACTGTGGTCCCCTCTCAGCATCCATTCCTTCCGCCCCCCCCAAAAAAACCCGAAACAGCCGTACTGAGAACAGACCCACCCAGCTCCGGGAGCTCCCTCACAGGTGCAAGCCAATCACCGTAAACTCTTCCCCCGGCCAGAGCACTGGACGTGGGATGGACATACTCTAGGGCCTGAGCAAAGGTGGATTCAGGGCAGTCCTTGACCACCGTGACAGTCAGGGAGTAGTAGGCCACAGCCTAAGTTGGCCCAATTAACAGAAAGTCTAAAACGCTTGCTCAGACAGGGCAGTGTGAAGGTGTGAGGCCTGGAACTGTTGCAGCCATTTTGCCACTGCAAGGCCAAAGCTGAGCCTCAGAGGAGGACAGAACCAAGAGAACAGCAGAGAAAAAGAATCTAATCTCTGATTAATAAACCCACTTGAAGCTCATCCTGCCTGCAGAGATCCACAAAGCCAGGGTGACAGCAATGCCAGGAAAATCTGATATAAAACTATCAACACAAAGCTTTTACTAGTGAACTTAATCACATTTAAAATAGAGAACTCACCACTCTCACTAGTATTCAGGGGATAGCTCTGTCCACTCGCACTGGGGAAAATGTGAAAGAGTAATAATACTAAGTGCTCATGAGCATGTGGATAAAAAGTAACTCTCAGATGCAGGCATGGATGTGTAAATCAGCATGGACCGTACAAAAATGACCCCCTTCTGCCTCCCTCCCTCCCGCTTCATCAGAAGATGCCTACACCCTAATGCCCTGTGACTATGCAAAAGAGACCCTGAAAAGGTGATAAAGGTGAGGGATCTTGAGATGGGACAACCACCCTGGACTATCTGGGTGAGAGGATCCATCTAATCCCACAAGCCACGAGAGCCCTTAGGAGCAGAGAACCTTTCCCGTTGGACTCAAGGTTGAGGCAGGAGAGATGTGAGAAGCCACTGTTGCTGGCTGTTGGAGGCCACTAGCCAATGAATGTGGTGGCCTCCAGAGGCTAGGAATGACCTTGGCTGACAGCCAGCAGGGAGAAAAGGATCTCAGTCCTACAAACACCAGAAACGGAATTCTGCCAGCAATCGGAACTGCTGGAGTAAGGAAACGGATTCCCCCCAGGGGGCTCCAGGAAGGAGCACAGCCTGCCCAGGCCTTGACCGTAACCCGGTGAGACATGCCACGGAATTGCTACGGAACAGTGAGACCATAAACGTGTTGTTTTAAGCCGCTAACCATGTGGCAATTGTTGCAGCAGCCCGAGAAAACAAAGACAGCTGCCTGGAAAAGCAGCACATCCGAAGCCAGCACAGCCAAGGAGGGACATCCCCTGACCAGCAAGTGCCCACCCAGGTGTACACCCTACAGCAAGTGCCCCCGCCCCCACTGGTGGGGCTGTCCTACACCTGTGGAGGCACCAGCCACTGAGGGCTCTTAGGCACTTGAAAGGCAGCTAGTACAACTGAGGAACTGCAGACTTAATATAGTTAGTCTAAATTAACTTAAATTGTAACCATCACAGGTGATGCGTGGTTCCTCCATTGGATGGCGGTGCCCACAGCAGAGATTCTCTAACACTGCACATTAGAATTTCCTGCGGAGATTTTTTTTTTTTTTTAATTTTTATTTATTTATTTATTTATTTATGGCTGTGTTGGGTCTTCGTTTCTGTGCGAGGGCTTTCTCTAGTTGTGGCAAGTGGGGGCCACTCTTCATCGCGGTGCGCGGGCCTCCCACCATCGCAGGCTCTCCTGTTGCGGAGCACAGGCTCCAGACGCGCAGGCTCAGTAATTGTGGCTCATGGGCCCAGCCGCTCCGCAGCATGTGGGATCTTCCCAGACCAGGGCTCGAACCCGTGTCCCCTGCATTGGCAGGCAGATTCTCAACCACTGCGCCACCAGGGAAGGCCCCTGGGGAGATTTTTAAACGCTGATGCCCAGGCTGCGTGTCAGACCAATTACATAGAATACCTGGGGGTGGGAACGAGACACATCAGCATTTTCTTAACTCTCCGGGGATTCCAATGTACAGGCAAGTCTGAGACCCAGTGCCCCAGGGAGACAGCCCACAGGAGCACACGTGGTCAGATACAAGGATGGTAGCTGAATCCCCAACCCCCACCCCCGCCCCCGCCTTGTAATAAATACTAAACGGAAAACTGTAAGGTTCCCATTCATGCAATGGAATGTTAAGTACACGGCATTCAAAGTAAATGATGAGATCTACACGTATCACCATGGGTAAGCCTAGAAAACAGCGTTGACTAAAACGAAGTAGAGGGAACGCCACTGACAATAAAATACCATTTATGTGAATTTTAAAAATACACCAAACAATGATACATGTTGATGATAGACACATACACAAAACTCATACCAAGTTCAAGATGGCAGCACCTGCTGAGGAAGGAGAAAGCGGGGGCTGGGGGCCATGTACAAAGGGAGCTTCAGTTGCATGTGAACTTACTTCATTTTAAAAGATTTGAAGCAATTACAGCAAAATATTATTTGTTACAACTGGATGTTAGGACCCAAGTGCATATTATATATATTTTCTCTACACTCTTCTGGTGCATTAAATTTTCCATCATAACAAAAAAGAGGATGGAGGAGTAGATCCCATGGTGGGCAGTACAGGGGATGGTGTTTCTTTGGCGGGGAGGGGGGGCGGGGCGGTTGGCTGGACTATATTATCTGGAGGGAAAGAAACTGATTCCTAGGTAGGTGTTCCTTCAAGTGGGGAGCCAATTCTCTTCAAGAATTTAAGGACTAAAGCAATTATGAGCCCTTCTTAGAGAAAAAAAACTACTGGATAACAAAATCTGGCCATGCACAAGTCAACCAAAATAAGGGAGCTAGGGATGCCCTCAGTAAAGGAAGCAACTTAGGAGGATAGAGGCTGTGGTGGGGGGCTGCTGGGGAGCACCAAATGCCCTCAAATATGGAATGATGGTGAAATATTGCAGGCAGTAGGGGTGCAGAGGAGAATACAAACGTTACTAGCCCTGCCCTATAAACGCAAAGATCTAACTAGCAAAAAACAAGCTGAGGAAGGGGAAATAACAGTATTAATATATACCAGACACAGCCTATAAATTATAATACTAACTCCGCCTTCAAAATAACTCTGTGACAAAGATACTGTTACTACTTCCATCTTACCAAGGAGGGAAACGAGTCACAGTGAGGCTTCACGATCTGCCCAAGGTCAAGCAGGCAGTGCACTTGGGCAAGTGCCCGAGGGACTTGCACCCAAGCTATCTGGGTGCAAGTGTTAACCCCTGTGCTACTCTGTTCCCTGAAATTCAGTGTGCGTCTGCTGATTCCCTCTGCAGTGGTATTCAAGAGACAGTGTGCAAATCTGAACTTCTAGTTTAAAAAAAGAATGACTGGATAAACAACAAGGTCCTACTGCATAGCGCAGGGAACTATATTCAATATCCTGTAATAAACCATAATGGAAAGGAATATGAAAATATATATATACATATTGGGCTGACCAAAAAGTTCGTTCGGGTTTTTCGTAACATGGACAAACCAGAACGAACTTTTTGGCCAACCCAATATAACTGCATCACTTTGAAGCAGAAATTAACACAACACTGTAGGTCAACTATACTTCAATAAAATAATTTAAAAAAAAATATTTAACTGATACAGCACTAAAATTTTTTAATATAAAGAAATAAATAAAATGACTCCAACCACTAAAGATTTCTCATAACCTTTTCTACTGGACTTTTCTACTGGACTGTAAAGCATATTCATATTCTATTTCCTGTTAAATTAAAGCAAAACAAAATTTACATTTTAATATTCATCCTTAAAGTAAAACATACAATACAGAACTCTCTATACACATTCCCTCTGCTTACATCCATGAACAGAGGGGTGCCTGAAACGCTGCTCCCCAGGCATCATTGATAGGCTTGTTGTTGAAGGCGGCATTTTGCACGTGTGGTTTCTTTTCCTTTATTTTCTTATACCTTTCTGTATGGCTTGAATGTTTGATAATGGGTATTTATCATTTTTCACACAAAGTTATTCTCAATAAAATGTCCACTTAATGATACCTTGAAAAGACCAAGTAAAAAACACCAGTCAATGTGCCTCCTGTAGAAACAGAAGGAAAAGGAGGAGCATATGGACATTAAGAGGAAGAACATTCCTCCAAAAATAATCACAGGATCAGAAAGGTCTTTCGAAGACTGGCATCCTGCATGCACTGCAGGCAGACAGCACCCTGTGAGCCCAGGGCTCCTTCGAAGGAGAGGGCAGACTGTGCTCGGAAGGCGCCAGATAAAAGAGCAGGCATGCCACAGAGACTAAAAATATAAGTTCAGGAGAAGAGTCCACAAAGAAGGATATAAAGATCAGAACTTACACCCTGCAAAACCAAACCACTGGTAGAGGGAAAAGCTTTGGAAATTCTATCAGACTGCAAAAACAAAAAGAACGCCGCTTGACAAAGACTCCTGTAGTGAGACAAAACAGGAGAGGTCACAGAATATGAGAACAAAGTGTGTAGACAAAAGTGTTTCACGATGAGCTGCTATTTTCCAAAAAAATACAACTGTGGTACAAAAGCAGACAATTATTTTATGGAAGAAAATCTCTCTCCACAAGCATGTATTATAGATACTGCCTGAAATGCTCTCTAAGCTGTATAAAGGGACCAGTTTGTCTTACCATGTCAAGAAAACACATCGGTACATTTACTTGGAGCATCACATTTCTTGGTATCTAAAATAACATACACTATTACCTCCCTCTCTCTCTGTCTCTCTCTCTCTCACACACACACACACTCACACACACTCACACTCAAGAGATAAGAAGATCCCTTTAAGCTAAACAGGAGCTCAAATATAACTTGAGGATTGTCAATAAACATAATTCCATCACATGAATAAAAATGAATAGCTTTAAAAGAAACAATGGTGATGTGATGGCAGCAAGACGGTGGAATGGTTGTCTACAATCATTCCACATAGAACATCGATTTTGACCCACCACCCACGGACAAGAGTACCTTTGTGGGAGTCCAGGAGTCCAGCAGAGTTCCAACACAGCATTGAAGTAAAATATCCAAGAGCAGAGGCATTGAAGAGAGTTAAGAGGAACAGTTTCACTTTGCCCGTGTCACCCTCCCACAAGGCAGCACTGCTCAGTGCCAATGAAGATCCCTCAGCCTGCGATGTCTTCAGGAGGGAAAATGAGAGTTTGAGAGGGCTCCTGGTTTCCCCAGCTCTGCAGGACACGGTCCAAGAGGCCCACTCCTTTCTTGCCCTGCCCAGAATACTGAGGTCATCTGCTCTTAGTACCTGCCCTGGCTTTGCAGGACTGAGAGATAGTAGACAATCTTAAAAACTCCCTGCCAAGAAGGAACAAAAAGTATGGAGCAGGCATACCCATAGAAAAGGTCCGAGAAAGCCTCAGAATCCCTAGCTGGACTGACTGGTGAAGCTATTTCTCCCTCAAAGTCAGTCAGTAAAGACCAGAGGAGGTGACTGCTTCTTCAAATGCAGGAACAGGACACTCTCACCATTTCTATTCAACACAATACTGGAAGTCCTAGCCACAGCAATCAGACAGGAAAAAGAAATAAAAGGCATCCAAATCAGAAAGGAAGAAGTAAAACTGTCTGTTTGCAGATGATATGATCTTACAAATTAAAAATTCTAAAAACTCCACCAAAAAAACCTGTTAGAACTAATAAATTCAGTAAAGCTGCAGGATACAAAATCAATATACAAAAATCAGTTTTGTTTCTGTACACTTAATAATGAATTATATAAAGAAGAAATTAATAAAACAATCCCATTTAAAAGACCATATATATATATATATATATATATGAGTAAATTTAACTAACAAAGGAGGCAAAAGACCCATACAATGAAAATTATAAGACACTGATGAAAGAAACTGAAGAAGGAACACATAAACTAAAAGATATTTCACGTTCATGGATTGAAAGAATCAATACTGTTAAAATGTCCAAGCTACCCAAAGTGATGTACAAATTTAATGCAAATTCCCAATCAAATGCCCTGTCAAATTCCCAATGGGATTTATCACAAAAATAGAAATGACAATCCTAAAATTTTTGTGGAATCACAAAAGATCCTGAGTAACTAAAGCAAACCTGAGAAAAAAGACAAAACTGGGCATCACACTTCCTAATTTCAAACTCTATTACAAAGCTACAGTAATCAAAACAGTATGGCATTGGCATAAAAACAGACACATAGACAAATGGAACAGAATAGAGAGCCCATAAATAAACCCACACATGTATGGCCAACTAATCTTAGACAAGGACGCCAAGAACACACAACAGGGAAGGGACAGTCTCTTCAAAAAGTGGTGCTAGGTAAACTTGATATCCACATGCAAAAGAATGAAACTGTTCCCCTATCTTACACCACTCACAAAAATTAAATACATATAAACTAAAGACTTAAATGTAAGACCTGAAACCAAGAAAATCTTAGAAGAAAACATAAGGAAAAAGCTCTTTGAGATTGGTCCTGGCAATAATTTTTTGGAAATGACACTAAAAGCACTGGCAACAAAAGCAATAACAAAGAAGTGAGACTACATCAAACTAAAAAGCTCCTATACAGCATAAGAAACAATCAACAAAATTAAAAAGCAAACTGCGAAATAGGAGAAAACATTTGCAAACCATATACCTGATAAGGGGTTAATATCTAAAATATACAAGGAACTCACACAACTCAATAGCAAAACAACAACAAATAATCTAATTTAAAAATGAGCAAAGGACTGAATAGACATTTTCCCAAAGAAGACATACAAATGGCCAACAAGTACATGAAAAGGTGCTCAACATCACTCATCACCAGGGAAATTCAAACCAAAACCACAATGAGATATCACCTTATGCTTGTTAAAATGGCTTCATGAAAGACAAAAGATAACAAGTGTTGGTGAGGATGTGGAGAAAAGGGCACCCTTGTGCACTGCTGGTGGGAATGTAAATTGGAACAACCATCATGGGAATGATTGTGGAGGCTCCTCAAAACATTAAGACTACAACTACCATATGATCCAGGAATCCCACTTCTGGTTATTTATCTGAAGGAAACAAAATCAGTGTCTTGAAGAGGTATTTGTACTCCCATGTTCACTGCATCATTACTCACAATAGCCACAACATGGAAACAACCTATATGTTCAGCAACAGAGGAATTGATAAAGAAAATGTGTGTGTGCACCCACACACCCACACAATGGAATATTATTCAGCCATAAAAGAAGGAAACCCTGCCATTGTGACAACATGGATAAACCTAGAAGACATTATGCTAAGTGAAATAAACCAGATAGAGAAAGAAAAATACTGTATATGATCTCACTCATATGTGGAATCTTAAAAAAAGATGTTTTTTTAATTTAAACTGATAGAAACAGAGAGAATGGTGATTTCCAGGGGCTAGAGGGTAGGGGAAATGGGACGATGTTGGTCAAAGTGTGCAAACTTTCAGTTACAAGATGAATAAGTTCTGGGCATGGTGACTATAGTTAATAATATTGTACTGTACACTTTAAATTCACTAAAGGAGTATATCTTAAGCATTCTCACCACAAAATTTAAAAAGGCAGCCCTGTGAGGTGATGGATGTGCTATTTAATTGTGGTAGCCATTTCACAATGTATACGTATATCAAGTCTTCACATTGTACACTTTAAATATATACAACTTTATTTGTCAATTATACCCTAACAAAGGCGGAAAAAACAATGGCAAAGTCCAAAACATATAAACTGAAGGTAATTCTGACTTTATCTGAAATATTAAATATTATAAATAAAATAATATAGAATAGAAATAATCTCAAAAAAGATGACAAACAATGACAAACAGATGTATACTTTACAAGTATTAGCTAAAGCTGACAAAAGTAAATAATCTTTTATTTGGATAATTAGAAAGCAAAATGACCATCAAACATCCATTCAACTCTGTGATGTATGACCTATGAACTCACTTTCCACTTTCATCCTTCCAGAATTATTTACATTACTATTAATACTATAATGGCCAACAAAAAAACAATGGAATTCCAAGCCTGGCAAGTTGACCCTGTATTAAATTTACCCATCAATTCTACACAAACCTCCCATGTTTCCTATGAAAAAAGAGGTTTTTCATAAAAAAAAAGAGTCATCCACATACAACTTAAACCTAAAAAACAGCATTGAAATTTTTTAAAATTGAAAAGCCTATTGTAGAAATCTACAAGAACTAATAAGTGAGTTTAGCAGGGTTGCAGAATACAAGATCAATACACAAGATGCTGCTGAATTTCTATATACTAATAACAAGTACTCAGAAACTTAAATTTAAAAACAACATTATCCAAAAAATGTGAAATAAATAGGGGTAAGTCTGACAAAAGATGTGTAAGACCTGTACACTAAAAACTAAAAAACACCTTTGAAAGAAATTTAAGACCTCAATTAAAGATCTAAATAAATGAAGGTGATTCACTTTGTTATAAAGCAGAAACTAACACACCACTGTAAAGCAATTATACTCCAATAAAGATGTTTAATAAAAAAAAATAAAATAAAATAAATGAAGGGGTATAATGTGTTCATAAGACATAAAACTCCATATTGTGACAACATCAGTTCTCCCCAAATTGATCAGTAGAAGTGATTTTTCAACACGGGGTGACTTTGTCCCTCCAGGAGATATCTGCAACGTCTGGAGACATTGTTAGTTGTTGTAACTTATGAGCAGGGGATAGTTCTGCTATCTAGTGAGCAAAGGCCAGGGATGCTGCTAAACATCCTGCAATGCAGAGGACAGCTCTCATAACAAAGCATTATCCCAGCCCCAAGTGTCAACAGTGCCAGTGCCAAGATTGAGAAAATACTGATCTATAGATTTAATGCAATTCCAGTCAAAATCCCAGCAGGCTTCACTATAAAACTGAAACACTAAATCTGAAATTCATATGAAAATCCAAAGGATAGAGAACAGCTAAGACAGCTCTGAAAAATAAGATCAAAGTTGGAAAATTAATACATCCTGATTTCAAGGTTTAATATAAAAGTTACCATATGTTGAGAGAGGATTCTCCATGTATTTCTACACAGTCTGGGCTTTCTGAGCAAGCAGCATGGGAATAACACAGTTAGAGGGTGATGTGAATGTCTTGAAAGCCAGAGAGAGATTTAGAGACTCATCTCCCCTGTAGCCATTTGCTTATATTCCAGTGTAATAAACCTGGGAGAGAAAGAACAGAGATGCCAGCCACCCTACATGAATCCACAGCTCCTCTCCTAGGGTGCAGCCCCACCATACTTAAGGGGAACAGCTGGGACTCACCATGCTGCCCCCCAGGGGAACTGACACAAGATGCACTATGAGTAATAAAACGTTTGTTCTCGGCTCCAGAGACCTCGTTTCCTGACACACACACACACACACACACACACACACACACACACACACACACATGGGTTTTGGGGGATTTTTTAACACAATAATCAAGGCAGTGTGGTGTTAGCATCAAGATAGACAAATAGACCAATGGAGCATTGCAAAACTAGACCCACAAATACAGGGACAAAAAATGTTGACAAACATACGAAAGCAATTCTGTTGAGAAAAGCCAGTCTTTTCAACAAATGGTGCTGGAAAATTGGATCTCCTTATGGAAAAAAATGAAATAAACTTCAGTGTTTATCTCATACTACAAAAAAAGAGTTAATTTCAAATGACTCACAGACTTCAATGTACTATAAAATTTGCATCAAAAGAACAAGAGAAAATCTTTGTGACCTTGGATCTGGCAAAGATTTCTTAGATACAATACCAAAGCATGAATCATAAAAGAAAAAAATTGAAAAACTGGACTTTGTAAATATTTTTAATGTCTTGTTTTTTTAAAGTCTTAATGTCCAAGACACTGTTAAGAGAATGAAAAGACAAGCCATACAGTAAAAGAAAATAATTGCAAAGCATATATATTGCACAGGATTTGTACCCAAAATATATAAAGAACTCAGAAAATTTAATAAAAAGAGGTATGACAGCAAAAATAGCAGAGTAAGGACCAATGAAAATTCTCTCCACCATAAAAACAATGAAAAACTTGGCCAAAAAATGTCAGAATCAACTTTTCCAGAACTTTAGAAATAAATAAGAGCTTTGCAGCAATCTAGTGAGTATTTATTAAAGAAAAACAGCTATATCTCAGTAAAAACAATGAGCATTTGCGGCATTTTAGCTTGCCCTATTCCCATCTTACCTCCCAAGCTCCACTGTAGCCTTGAAACTAACAGCCCACAATCATGGTGCATACCAGCAGCCAGGCAAAGTACAGCAGAAGCTGCATCAAAGCCCCATTCCCAGAGAACTGTCACAATGTGACCTGTCTGCTGGTTCTCTGGAAGAACCCACTCAGAAGGCTGTCTTTATTTGACCTGACTCAGAGCCCACTCAGCATGAAAAGTCTTTTCCCTGGGAATATTTGCGGGAAACAATGGAAGAAAACTTCCAATGGAAGAAAACTAATAATCACAGCTACTAAAAGCAATGGATAACAAAGGGGCACAAAATAGGCTGACCAAAAAGCTTAAAGGAAAAAGCCACGGAACAAGACATCCATTAGGCCTTGGAAAAGCTCCAACATACTCCTGAAAATCAAGAAAGCCACAGCATGAAAAGCGTTATGCACAAGCCAGGGACTGTGCATGTGCTCAGGAAAGGCCTGAGAAAGCCCTAAGCACTTGTCTCTGACTGACCTTGAGGTTCTGTGCAAGCAGGAAGTGAGGGCTAAAATGGAGCTGTAAGCTAACTGGCTGAGTGTAGAAAGTATGGCTCAATACCTACACACAGCCCTTCTATAAAGACCTCTAGGACTCTAACTCATTCCAGGTATTTAGGAAATTTCTGTCTGATCATTGGTTGACCCTTAAGCTAACTGAGCAGAGAATTCAGTAGTGACACCTGACAAAGAATACAAACTTTACAGAATCAGTTTAAATCACTGAACAAGCAACAATAACAAATAACAAACTAGGAAGGGGGAATGACCAAATATCCAGAGTTGCCACATTATATTATTTAGAATGTCAAATTTTCAACAAAAGATTATGAAGCATACAAGTAAACAAGAAAACATAATCCATATACAGCGGAGAAATAGAGTAGTCAACAGAAACTTCCTGAGGAAGCCTAGATGTTGGACATACTAAATAAAGACTTTAAATAAGCTGTTTTAAATATGTTCAAAGAATGTTGTCTCACCAAATAGAGGATATCAATGAAGACATAAAAATAATAGAAAGAATGAAATGGAAATTCTGTAGTTGAAAAAAGTACAATAATTAAAAAACTTCCTAGAGGAGATCAACTGCAGATTTGAAAAGGCAGAAAAAAAATGAGTGAACTTACAGATAGGTCAATTAAAATCATGCAGTCTGAGGAATAGAAGAAAAAAGAATGAAGGAAAAGGAACACAGCCTCAGCCTCAGAAATCTATAAGACACCATCAAACATACCAAGACACATATAATGGGAGTCTCAGACGGAAAGGAGAGACAGAAAAGGGCACAATGGATATGTGAAGAAATAATGGCTCAAAGTTTTTATGAAAAACATTAAATAGGAGGTACAGCATCCAAGAAGTTCAACAAATTCCAAATAATATGAACTCAAAGACAAGCACACCTAGACAAAGCATAAAAAAGTTGTTGAAGGACAAAGACAAAGAGAATATGAAAAGCAGCAAGTGAGAAGCAACTGATCATGGACAAGAGAGCCTCAATAAGACTAATAGTTAATTTCTTATCAGAAGGCAATGGGATGAAATATTCAAAGTGCTGAAAGAAAAACTCTCAGCCAAGAATTTTATATACAAAAAAAATATCATTCAATAAGGAGAAATTAAGAAGTTCCCAGGTAAACTAAAAGTGAGGTAGTCTGTCACTAGCACACTTGCCCTACAAGATATACTTAAAGGAATCCATTAGGCAGAAATGAAAGAACACTAGATAGGTAACTAAAATCCACATGAAGAAAAAAGAGTGCCAGTAAGGTAACTACATAGGTAAATATTAAAAATGGTATAAATTTTTGTTTGTAACTCTTTTCTACAATCTGATATAAAAGAAATCTACATAAAGCAACACTTAAATATCTCTGTTGATGTAGTTCACACTAGATAAAGATGTAATTACATAACAGGAACAGCAAAAATGATGGGTAAGGAATAGAGACACATAAAAGCAAAAATTTTGTAAGCTATTGTAATTAACTTTACTTGAACTAGATTCCTATAAATTGTTCATTTCAATCTCCAGAGCAACCACTATAAAATAACTCAAAAATGTAGTAAAAGACAAGGGAATAAAATGACACACCGGAAAATATACATTTAATGCAAAAGAAGGCAGTAATGGATGAACCGAGAAAAAAAGAAGACATAAGACATATAGAAAACAAACAGCAAAATAACAGATATAAATACTACCTTACTAGTAATTACATTAAATGTAAATGGATTAAACACTCAAATTTTAAAAGGCAGACATTGATAGAAGAGATTTTTTAAAAATAACACAATCCAACTATATGCTATCTCTAAGGGAAACACTTTAGATTCAAATACACATATTGATTGAAAGTAAAAGGATGGAAAAAGATATACCATGCAAACAGTAACCAAAAGGGATCTGAAGTGGCAACACTAATATCAGACAAAATAGACTTTGAGAGAAAAGATATTACTGGAGACCAAAAAAAATTTAATACTGATAAAACTATCACTCTAACTAGAAGATACAACAATTGTAAATATATGTACACCTAAAAACAGAGCCCCAAAATATATGAAGCAAAAGGTGGAAGAATTTAACATAGAAATAGATAATTTGACAATAACAGTTCCAGGGTTTCCACCTTGAAAATGGATACAATATCTAGACAAAATATCCACAAGAAGATAGCAAACTTGAACAACTCTGTGAACCAACTCAACTTAACAGACACCTATAGAACACCCCACTCAACAAAAGCAGAATACATATTCTTCTGAAGGGCATATGGGACATTCTCCAGTATAGACCACATGTTATGCCCTAAAACAAATCTCTGTGAATTTGAAAGGACTGAAATCATATAGAGTATGCTCTCTGACCACAATGAAATGAAATTAGAAATCAATAATGGAAGGAAAACTGAAAAATTCACAAATACATAAAATAAAACAACCCACTACTAAATAATCAATGGGTCAAAGAAAAAAATCTCAAGAGAAATTGGGGGAAGGGGGGCCAAGATGATGGCTTAGGAAGATCCTGAACTTACCTCCTCCCACAGACACACCAAATCTACAGCTACACATGGATCACTTCCTTCTGAAAAAGACCTGAAAACTAGATGAACTGTTTCTCCACAGCAACAGATAAAAGGGCCACACTGAGACAAGTAGGAAAGGCAGAGACACGGTCTTGCAAAAATCCCACCCCTGGTGCAGCAGTGTACAATAGGGAGGGGTCTCACCACTCCAGCACTTCTCCCAGAAAATCGAGGGGTTGGTGTCCCACATCAGGCACCCCAACCCCTGGGATCTGCACCAGAAAGACAAGCACCCCAGATGTCTGCTCAGTAAACCAACAAGGGACCCAAGTGCTATAGAAAACTGAGATTCCCCCTTTAAAGGGCATGCATGCAATCTCACTCACCCCAAGACCTAGCAAAAAAAAGCAGTTTGAAAAGCGCTTAGACTATACATGAAGAACACTAATTCTGCTAATCTAAAAGCATCTGCTAGAGGGGCAGGGGTCGGTTGAAATTCTCCTTGGAAACAGAGGTGCTGATGGACACTGTTATTCTACTTTCCACCTACCCTGCCAGCACAGGCAGGCGAGACTGAAGGCAGCACCACCCCTCTACCTCACTAAGACGGCAGGGGTGAGTGTTGGCAGCACTAACCCACTGCCTTGCTAAAGCCCGAGTGTGGGCAGGTGCAGAATTCCCCCACTCCCCGGTTGGGGAAGGTGAGCAAAAGTGGCCATGGCATTCTCTGTTCCCAGCCTAAAGCCAACATGTGCACAATGGCAAGGCACTGTCCCAATGCACTGCTGAAACCTGGGGGCACGTGTAGTCAAGATGTTTTCCCATTGCCTTGCTGAAGCCGGGGAACATGTCCTGCCCTCTACACTCTTAGGCTGCCTTGCTAAAGCCAGTGGGCCCATGCAATCCACACTGGGGGCACCCCTTGACCACCTGGCTCTGGTGGCCAAGAGGACTGGTGTTACCGGGCTCCAGGGGGCTGTAGCAATCAGAAAGACAGTTCTCGACAGGCCATCACCCCCAAGGCACTGCAAAGGCAGCAGACTGAAACACAACCCCAGTCTTCTTATAAAAGGCTTGTTTAGTCAGCCTGGAGCTTTCCCCTGAGGCTTCAGATTTCCCACACATCTGGGGGCTAAGGAGGCACTCCCAGGGCACATAAGTAGGGAGACATCACTCTTGCACATACCTCGGGCGTCACTACAGATCAACAAAACCACCCAGAAAGGAATTATTACACTCATCTGGAGACCGGATTTTTGCAACTGTCATCAAGGGGACACTTCCAGATCTCCTAGACTGGAGGTCAGAAGATATTATGACCACGGCCCCACAGGGGCCGTGTATGTATTTTCATACTTTAAAAGCTGCTGCCTGAGGGTGTGACTCCCAGTCAGCCTGAAACTAGGTGACAAATAAGATTCCTCCCCTTGGAACACTGACAAATCTTGGCACACCCTCAACAAGAGGGAATATCAAGAACAAACCAGGCAGTTTAGACAATCACAAAGGTACTAGAGACAACCAAAAGCTAGGACAAGGTGGAACAAGAAGGTTCATCATCTAAGCAAGGCCACTCCTTCAAGGCTGAGAGAGGTAGCTGTTTCCTTTAATACAAAGACACAAACACAGAGAGTCAAGCAAAATGAGGAGACAGAGAATCATGTTCCAAATGAAAGAACAAGACAAAAACCTCAGGAAGAGACCTTAATGATATGGAGATAAGTAATCTACTTGATAAAGAATGGAAACTAATGGCCATAATGATGCTCATCAAACTCAGGAGAAGAATGGACAAAACAGTGAGAACTTCCAAAGAGATTGAAAATATAAGAAAGTACAAAACAGAAGTCACAGAGCTGAAGAATACAATAGCTGAACTGGGAAATATAAGAGCAACCTGGATAAAGAAGAACAGCTCAGCAAACTGGAAGACAAAGCAATGGAACTCACCCAGAAAGAGCAGCAAAAAGAAAAAAAGAATTAAAAAAGATAATTTAAGGGACCTGTGGGACATCAAGCAGAATAACATTTGCATTATAGGGAGTCCCAGAAGGAGAAGAGAGAGAGAAAGGGCCACAAGATTTATTTTAAGAAATAACAGCTCAACCCTTCCCTAACCTAGGAAGGAAACAGACATCCAGGTCCAGGTAGCCCAGAGAGTTCCAAGATGAACCCAAAGAGAGCCACACCAGGACACATTATAATTAAAATGTCAAATGTCAAAGTTAGAGAGAATCTTAAAAGCAGCAAGAGAAAAACAAACTGTTACATACAAGGGAACCTCCATAAGACTATCAGCAGATTTCTCAGCAGAAACTCTGCAGGCCAGAAAAGAATAGCGTGATATATTCAAATCTGAAAGAGAAAAAGCTTCCAATGAAGAATATTCTTCTTGGCAAGGTTATAATTCAGGATTGAAGAAAAGATAAAGAGCTTTCCAGACAAGCAAAAGCTTAAGGAGTTCAATACCAAACCAGCTTTACAAAAAACATTGACAAGATTTCTTTAAGCTAAAAAGAAATGGCACTAATTAATAACAAGAAAATAAATGAAACCTCATTACAAAAGATAAATATACAGTAAAGATATGAGATTAATCTTAGCTATTATGAAGGTTGTTAAAAGACAAAAGAAATAAAACTAAAACTAAAATAATTTGTTAAGGGGTACAAAAAATAGAAAGATATAAAATGTGACATCTGTGAAAATGAATAGCAGAAACCCTCATTCAAAATGGAGTCAGGAAGTCCTGAAGCAGGGGATCTCCCACACATATCACTCATCACAGGGTACTTTACATGTCCCAGTAGGAAGAAGCTTACTTTACACACCCCAGCAGAAAGAAGGAAGATTTTCTCCTTGTCCAGCAACAAACCAGCCAATAAGAAATTGCCACAACCCCAAACTCTGCTCTCCTCCAATGAACTTTCCTTCAGAACAGCCCCTCCCAACTGCCCCCTTTCCTCTCCTTTGTTCTCCAGACTTACCTATGGTTTGCCATAGTTTGCATATCCTGAATTGCAATTCCTCTGCTATTCCCAAATAAACTCGATTTTGCTGGCCAAACTGCTTACCTTTTTGTTTTAAAGGCTGACACATCAAAAACATAAAATATGAAGGGGAGGAGTAAAAATATAGAATTTTGGAATGTATTCAAATTTAAGTTCCTATCAACTTACACTATTATGTACATAGGATGATATGTATGTGAATCCCATGTTAACAACAAAGCAAAAACTTATAGTAAATACACAAAAGAAAATTATAAAAGACTCTAAACATAAAACTAAAAGTCATCAATCCACAAGGCAAGAGTGAAAGAGAGGAAAGAAATAGAGAGGAACTACAAAAACAGCCAGAAAACAAGAGATTGCCTACAAGAGACTCACCCAGAAGTAAGGACACACACAGACTGAAAGTGAAGAGATAAAAAAGGATATTTCATGCAAATGGAAACAAAAAGAAAGCTGACATGGCTTTATTCATATCAGACAAATAAAACTTAAAAAAAAAAAGACTAATAAAAGACAAAGAGGGGAACTATACAATGACAAAGGGGTCAACCCAGCAAGAAATATAACATTTATAAATATATGTACCCAACATCAGAGCACCTAAATATATGAAGCGAATAGTAACAGACCTAAAAGGAAAAATTGACAGCAAACAGTAATAGGAGGGGACTTTAACACTCCACTTATATCAATGAATAGATCATCCAGATAGAAAATCATTAAGAAAGCATAGGCCGTAAACAACACATTAGACCAGATAGACTTAATAGATACCTACAGAACATTAAATGCAGAAGTAGCAGAACAAAAATTCTCCTCAAGTTCACATGGAACATTCTTCAGGATAGATCACGTTAGACCACAAAACAAGACTCAATAAATTCAAGAAGATGGAAATCATATTAAGTATCTCTTCTGGCCACAATGGTATGAAACTAGAAATCAATTACAAGAAGAAAACTGGAAAAACTACAAATACATGGAGATTAAACAACACGTTACTGAACAACTACTAGGTCAAAGGAGAAATCAAAAAATACCTAGAGACAAATGAAAACAGAAACATGCCATACAAAAATCTATGGGATGCAGCAAAAGTGGTTCTAAGAGGGAAGTTCATACCCATACAGGCCTACCTCAGAAAACAAGAAAAGTATCAAATAAACAACTTTACACTTAAAAGAACTAGAAAAAGAAGAACAAATGAAGCCTGAAATTAGTAGCAGGAAGTAAATAATAAAGATCGGGGCAAAAATAAAGTAGAACTAAAAAAACAATAGGAAGAAGAAACACTTCCAAATTCATTTTACAAGGCTAGCATTACCATGGCAACAAAACCAGAAAAGGACAACACACACACAAAAGAAAATTACAGGCCAGTACCCCTGATGAACACAGATGTAAAAATCATCAACAAAATAACTAGCAAACCAAATTCAACAATACATTAAAAGAATCATACACCATAATCAAGTGGGATTTACTCCAGGGAGGCAAGAATGGTTCAACACCCTCAAATTAATCAATGTGACACACAACATTAACAAAATGAAGAATAAAAATCATATGATTATCTCAATAGGTACAGAAAAAGAATTTGACAATATTCAACATCCATTTATTATAAAAACTCTCAACAAAGTGGATATAGAGGAAATGTACCTTAACATAATGAGGGCCTATATGACAAACTCACAGCTGATATCGTACTCAATGGTGAAAAGCTGAAATCTTTCCCTTAAGATCAGGACCAAGACAAGGATGCCCACTCTCCCCACTTTTATTCAACATAGTATCAGAAGTCCTAGACTCAGCAATTAGGCAAGAAAAATAAATAAATGGTAAAAAAATTGAACAGGAGGAAGTAAAGCTGTCACTATTTGCAGATGACATGAAAATACATATAAAAAACCTTAAAGACTACACACACACACACACACACACAAACTGTTAGAATAGCTGAATCTAGTAACATTGCAGGGTATAAAATTATATACAGAAATCTGTTGCATTTAAACACACTAACAGCAAACTATCAGAAAGAGAAATTAAGAAAATCCCATTTACAACTGCATCCAAAAGAATAAAATACCTAGGAATAAATTTAACCAAGGAGGTGAAAGACCTATACACTAAGAACTATAAGACACTGATGAAAGAAACTGAAGAAGGCACAAATAAATGGAAAGATATTCCATGCTCATGGATTAGAAGAATTAATATTGTTAAAATGTCCACATTCCCCAAAGCAATCTACAGATTCAATGCAATCCCTATCAAAATTCCAATGGCATTTTTCACAGAACTAGAATAATCCTAAAATTTGTATGAAACTACAAAAGAAGAGGCAAAACAATCTTGAGAAAGAAGAAAAAAACTGGAGGTACCATGCTCCCTTTCAAGCTATACTACAAAGCTAAGTAATCAAAACAGTACAGTATTGTAATAAAAACAGATACACAGATCAATGGAACATAATAGAGAGCTCAGAAATAAGCCCACACATATATGATCAATTAATTTATGACAAAAGAGGCAAGAATATACAATGGGGAAAGGACAGTCTCTTCAATAAATGGTGCTGAGAATGTTTGACAGCTACATACAAAAGATTGAAACCGGACCACTATCTTACACCATATACAAAAAATTAGCTCAAAATGGATTAAAGACTTGAATGTAAGACCTGAAACCATAAAACTCCTAGAAGAAAAGATAGGCATAATATCCTTGACATCTGTCTTAGTGCTGTTTTTTTGGATCTGACCCCAAAGGCAAGTGAAACAAAAGCAAAAATAAACAAATGGGACTACATCAAACTAAAAAGCTTCTGCCCAGTGAAGGAAACCAACAGCAAAATGAAACGGCAACTTACTGAATGGGAGAAGATATTTTCAAATCATATATCCAATAAGAGGTTACTATCTAAAATGTATAAAGACCTCATATAATTCAATAATCAAAAAAACAGGCCAATTAAAATGCAGAGAATCTGAATAGACATTTTTCCAAGAAGATACACAGACAGCCAACAAGTACATGAAAAGATGTTCAATGTCACTAATTAACCAGGGAAATGCAAATCAAAACCACAATGAGATATCACCTCATACCTGTTAGAGTGGCTATTGTCAAAAAGACAAGAAATAACAAGTGTTGGCAAGGATTTGGAGAAAAGGGTATCCTTGTGCACTGTTGGTGGGAATGTAAATTGGTGCAGCAAGTATAGAAAACAGTGTGGAGGTTCCTCAAAAACTTAAAAATAGTCTACCATATGATCCAGCAATTTCACTTCTGGGTATTAATCTGAAGAAAACAAAAATACTAATTTGAAATGATACACGCACCCCTATGTTCACTGCAGCACTTTTTACAACAGACAAGATATTTTTTTAAAAAAGCAAAAAAACCTAAGTGTCCATCAATGGACACTTTAAGAGGTGGTGTACACACACACACACACACACACACACACACACACACACACAATGGAATACTACTCATCCATGAAAAAGTGAAGTTTTGCCATTTACAAAAACATGTATGGACCTAGACTGTATTATGCTAAATGAAATAAGTCAGACAGAGAAAGACAAACACCACGTGATTCCACTTATGTGTGTAATCTGAAAAACAAAACAAAACCCAGACTCATAGATACAGAGAACAGATAATGGTTGCCAGAGGTGAGGGTGTTGGAGGAGAGTGGTTGGAATGGGTGAAGAGGATCAGGAAGTACAAACTTCCGGTAATAAAATAAGTAAGTCATGGGGATATAAAGTGCAGCATGGGGAATATATAATATAATAATATTGTATTAACTTTGTATGCGTGTATGCATGGTAACTAGACTTACTGTGTTGATTATTTCACAACACATACAAATATTGAATCACTAATATAATATTGTATGTCAATTATATGTATGTATGTTATATATATATGTGGAAATTGGAAAATGCTTTGATATGGATGAAAACAAAACCATAGCATACCAAAATTTATGGAATGTAGCAAAAACAGTGCTTAGAGGTAAATTTAGAGCTATAAGTGCTTATATTAAAAAAAGGAGAAAAATCTCAAGTCAACCTAACCTTCTACTTTAAGAAACTAGGAAAAGATCCAACTAAGCAAACAGAGGAAAGAAACAGTAAGACTTAGAGTGGAAATAAACAAAATAGAGAATTTTTTTAAGTAGAGAAAATCAATGAAACCAGAATTTGGTTCTTTTAAAAGGTCACATTTTAAAGTTGAAAAACCTTTAGATACACTGACCAAACAGAGAGGACGAGGGAGGGATAAAGAGAAAGAGAAAGAGGACTCAAATTACTAATGTCAAAAATTAAAAGTGAGCATATTACTACTGATCTTACAGAAATAAAAGAATTACAAGGGAATACTACAAACAACTGTATGCCAACAAGTTAGACAACACAGGTGAAATGGATAAATTCCTACAAAGTTACAAACTACAGAAACTGATTAAAGAAGAATAGAAATTTTGAATACACTTATAATAAGAAAAGAGATTGAGTTAATAATCAAAAACCTTCGTTTAAAAAAGGCCCAGAATCAGATGGCTTCACTGGAGACTTCTACAAAACATTAAAGAAGAATTAACATCAATCCTTGACAAACTCTTCCAAAAATTAAAGAGGGAATAGTTTTCAACTCATTCTGTGAGACTAATATTAGTCTGATACCAAAATCCACAAAGACATCACAAGAAAACTACATAACAATACTCCCTATAAATAAGACTGAAAACACTCTCAACAAAGTATCAGCATACCAAATCCAGCAACATACAGCAGGATTATGCACCATGACCAACTAGAATATATCTCAGGAATGAAAAGTTGATTTAACATACAAAAATCAGTCAATATAACACAAAATATTAATAAAAAACAGGCGAAGGAAATGGTATGGTTATCTCAATAGACACAGTAAAAGCCTTTGTAAAATAACAACTTCTCATGATTTAAAAGGAAAAACAAAACAAAACCTCAACTACTAAGAAATAGAAAGGAATTTCATCAACCTGATAAAGGGCATCTACAAAGAACCTACAGGCTACTTTAGACTGAAAGCTTCCCCATTAAGATCAAGACCAAGACAAGGATATCTGTTCTTACCACTTACTCGTTTCTATTCAACATTATACTGGTGGTGCCAGCCAGGGTAATTAGGCAAGAAAGTGAAATAAAAGGCATCCCAATTGGAAAAGAAGAATTAAAACTATATTTTCAGCTGACATGATCTTCTAGATATAAAGATCTTCAGGAATCCACAAAAATATTATTAGAGCTAATAAATGAGTACAGCAAGGTTGTGAGATACAGAAATCAATATATAAAAATCAATTATATCTCTGTACATGTGCAACGAACAATCCAAAAATAAATTTAAGAAAATAATTCTGTTTACACAGCATAAAAAATAAAAAAGGAATAAATCTTTAGCAAAAGAAGTACAAGATGTGTACACTAAAAACTACAAAATATCATTGAAGCAAATTAAAGAAAATTTAAATAAATGGAAAGACAGCCTTTATTCCTGGACTAGATAACTTAATATTGTTTAGGTCAGGGGTCTCCAACTTTTTTGGCACCAAGGACTGGTTTTGTGGAAAACAATTTTTCCACGGACCAGGGGTTGGGGGGGGATGGTTCAGGTGGTAACACAAGTGATGGGGAGCGGCAGATGAAGCTTCGCTCACTCGACCACCACTCACCTCCTGCGTGCAGCCCAGTTCCTAACAGGCCACGGACCAGTACCGGTCCGTGGCCTGGGGGTTGGGGACCCCTGGTTTAGATGGTGATACTCCCCAAATTGATCTACAAATTCAATACAAACCCAGCTAGACTTTTTGCAGAATTGCATAATATGGATCCTACAATTAATATGGAAATGCTAGGGATAAGAATAGCAGGATTCACATTTCCTTATTTCAAAACTCACTACAAAGCTACAGTAATCAACACAGTGTCATACTGGTATAAGGATAGATAAATCAATGGAAAAGACCTGAGAGTCCAGAAATAAACCTATACATTTATTGTCAATTGATTTTCAACAATAGTGCCAAGAAAATTCAATGTGGAAAAAAACTGCCTTTTCCACAAACAGTGGAATACTTATATGCCAAAGGATAAAACTGAACCCCTATTTCACACTATATATAAAACCTAAGCCAAAATGGATCAAAGACCTACATATAAGAGATGAAACTATAAAAGTCTTAGAAGAAAACATGGATAAAAATCTTCATGATCCTGGATTAATGGTTTCTTAGATGGACACCAAATACAAGCAACCAAAGAAAAAATAGATAAATTTAACCTCATCAAAATTAAAACTTCTGTTGTTCAATGGACACTATAAGAAAGTATAAAGACAATGCACAGAATTAGAGAAAATATTTGCAAAGCATATATCTGATAAGGGTCTAGTACCCAGAATATATAAAGAACTCTTATAACTCAATAATAAAAGACAACCTGGAGGAGCTTCAAGATGGCAGAAGAGTAAGACACGGAGATCAATTTCCTCTCCACAAATACATCAGAAATACATCTACATGTAGAACAGCTCCTACAGAACACCTACTGAACGCTGGCAGAAGACCTCAGACCTCCCAAAAGGCAAGAAACTCCCCACGTACCTGGGGAGGGCAAAAGAAAAAAGAAAAAACAGAGACAAAAGAATAGGGACGGGATCTGTACCAGTGGGAGGGAGCTGTGAAGGAGGAAAGGTTTCCACACACTAGGAAGCCCCTTCGCAGGTGGAGACTGCGGGTGGCGGAGGTGGGGAGCTTCGGAGCCACGGAGGAGAGCGCAGCAACAGGGGTGTGGAGGCCAAAGCGGAGAGATTCCTGCACAGAGGATCAGTGCTGACCAGCACTCACCAGCCCGAGAGGCTTGTCTGCTCACCCCCCGGGACAGGTGGGGACTGGGAGCTGAGGCTCGGGCTTCCTTCGGATCCCAGGGAGAGGACTGGGGTTGGCTGCGTGAACACAGCCTGAAGGGGGCTAGTGCGCCACGGCTAGCCGGGAGGGAGTCCGGGAAAAAGTCTGGAGCTGCTGAAGAGGCAAGAGACTTTTTCTTGCTTCTTTGTTTCCTGGTGCGTGAGGAGAGGAGATTAACAGCGCCGCTTAAAGGAGCTCCAGAGATGGGTGCGAGCCGCGGCTATCAGCACAGACCCCAGAGACGGGCATGGGACGCTAAGGCTGCTACTGCAGCCACCAAGAGGCCTGTGTGAAAGCACAGGTCACTAACCACACCGCCCCTCCTGGGAGCCTGTGCAGCCCGCCACTGCCAGGGTACTGTGATCCAGGGACAACTTCCCCAGGAGAACACATGGTGCACCTCAGGCTGTTGCAACGTCATGCCAGCCTCTGCTGCCGCAGGCTCGCCCTGCATCTATACCCCTCCCTCCCCCCAGCCTGAGTGAGCCAGAGACCCCGAAGCAGCTGCTCCTTTAACCCCGTCCTGTCTGAGCGAAGAACAGATGCCCTCAGGTGACCTACACACAGAGGCGGGTCCAAATCCAAAGCTGAACCCCGGGAGCTGTGCGAACAAAGAAGAGAAAGGGAATATTCTCCCCGCAGCCTCAGGAGCAGAGGATTAAATCTCCACAATCAAGTTCATGTACCCTGCATCTGTGGAATACCTGAATACACAACGAATCATCCCAAATTGAGGAGGTGGACTTTGGGAGCAAAGGTATATATATATTTTTCCCTTTTACTCTTTTTGTGAGTGTGTATGTGTATGCTTCTGTGTGTGATTTTGTCTGTATAGCTTTGCTTTTACAATTTGTCCTAGGGTTCTGTCTGTCCGTTTTGTTGTTGTTCATGTTTTTTCATTAATTTAAAAAAATTTTTTCTTAATAATTATTTTTTAGATTTTATTTTAATAACTTTATTTTATTTTATTTTGCTTTATTTTATCTTCTCCCTTCCTTCCCTTCTTCCCTCCCTCCCCCCTCCCTCCTTTCCTTCTTTCTCTCTCTCTCTCTCTTTCTTTCTTTCTATTTTTTCTCCCTTTTATTCTGAGCCATGCAGATGAAAGGCTCTTGGTGCTCCACCCAGGCGTCAGGGCTGTGCCTCTGAGGTGGGAGAGCCAACTTCAGGACACTGGTCCACAACAGACCTCCAGCTCCACGTAACACCAAATGGCGAAAATCTCTCAGAGATCTCCATCTCAACATCAAGACCCAGCTTCACTCAATGACCAGCAAGCAACAGTGCTGGACACCCTATGCCAAACAACTAGCACGACAGGAACACAACCCCATCCATTAGCAGAGAGGCTGCCTAAAATCATAATAAGGTCACAGACACCCCAAAACACACCACCAGAGGTGGACGTGCCCACCAGAAAGACAAGATGCAGCCTCATCCAACAGAACACAGGCACTAGTCCCCTCCACCAGGAAGCCTACACAACCCACTGAACCAAGCTTAGACACTGGGGACAGACACCAAAAACAAGGGGAACTACAAACCTGCAGCCTGTGAAAAGGAGACCCCAAACACAGTAAGTTAAGCAAAATGAGAAGACAGAAAAACACACAGCAGATGAAGGAGCAAGGCAAAAACCCACCAAACCTAACAAATGAAGAGGAAATAGGCAACCTACCTGAAAAAGAATTCAGAATAATGATAGTAAAGATGATCCAAAATACAAGAAACGTTTAACAAGGACCTAGAAGAACTAAAGAGCAAACAAACAGTGATGAACAACACAATAAATGAAATTAAAAATTCTCTAGAACGGATCAATAGCAGAATAACTGAGGTAGAAGAATGTATAAGTGACCTGGAAGATAAAATAGTGAAAATAACTACTGCAGAGCAGAATAAAGAAAAAAGAATGAAAAGAATTGAGGACAGTCTCAGAGACCTCTGGGACAACATTAAACGCACCAACATTCGAATTACAGGGGTCCCAGAAGAAGAAGAGAAAAAGAAAGTGATTGAGAAAATATTTGAAGAGATTATAGTTGAAAACTTCCCTAATATGGGAAAGGAAATAGTTAATCAAGTCCAGGAAGCACAGAGAGTCCCATACAGGATAAATCCAAGGAGAAACATGCTAAGACACATAATAATCAAACTATCAAAAATTAAATACAAAGAAAAAATATTAAAAGCAGCAAGGGAAAAGCAACAAATAACATACAAAGGAATCTGCCTAAGGTTAATAAGCTGACCTTTCAGAAGAAACTCTCCAAGCCAGAAGGAAGTGGCAGGACATATTTATAGTGATGAAAGGGAAAAACCTACAACCAAGATTACTCTACCCAGCAAGATCTCATTCAGATTTGATGGAGAAATTAAAATCTTTACAGACAAGCAAAAGCTAATAGAATTCAGCACCACCAAAACAGCTTTACAACAAGTGCTAACGGAACTTCTCTAGGCAGGAAACACAAGAGAGGGAAAAGACCTACAATAACAAACCCAAAACAATTAAGAAAATGGTAATAGGAACATACATATCGATAATTACCTTAAATGTAAATGGATTAAATACCCCAACCAAAAGACATAGACTGGCTGAATGGATACAAAAACAAGACCCATATATATGATGTCTACACGAGACCCACTTCAGACCTAGGGACACATACAGACTGAAAGTGAGGGGATGGAAAAAGATATTCCATGCAAATGGAAATCAAAAGAAAGCTGGAATAGCAATTCTCATATCAGACAAAATAGACTTTAAAATAAAGACTATTACAAGAGACAAAGAAGGACACTACATAATGATCAAGGGATCAATCCAAGAAGATATAACAATTGTAAATATTTGTGCACCCAACATAGGAGCCCCTCAATACATAAGACAAATACTAACAGCCATAAAAGGGGAAATCGACAGTAACACAATCATAGTAGGGGACTTTAACACCCCACTTTCACCAATGGACAGATCATCCAAAATGAAAATAAATAAGGAAACACAAGCTTTAAATGATATATTAAACAGGATGGACTTAATTGATATTTATAGGACATTCCATCCAAAAACAACAGAATACACATTCTTCTCAAGTGCTCATGGAACATTCTCCAGGATAGATCATATCTTGGGTCACCAATCAAGCCTTGGTAAATTTAAGAAAATTGAATCGTACCAAGTATCTTTTCCAATGACAACGCTATGAGACTAGATATCAATTACAGGAAAAAATCTGTAAAAAATACGAACACATTGGAGGCTAAACAATACACTACTTAATAAACAAGAGATCACTGAAAAAATCAAAGAGGAAATCAAAAAATACGTAGAAACAAATGACAATGAAAACACGACAACGCAAAACCTATAGGATGCAGCAAAAGCAGCTCTAAGAGGGAAGTTTATAGCAATACAATCTTACCTTAAGAGACAAGAAACATCTCAAATAAACAACCTAACCTTACACCTAAAGCAATTAGAGAAAGAAGAACATAAAAATTCCAAAGTTAGCAGAAGGAAAGAAATCATAAAAATCAGATCAGAAATAAATGAAAAAGAAATGAAGGAAATGATAGCAAAGATTAATAAAACTAAAAGCTGGTTCTTTGAGAAGATAAACAAAATTGATAAACCATTAGCCAGACTCATCAAGAAAAAAAGGGAGAAGACTCAAATCAACATAATTAGAAATGAAAAAGGAGAAGTAACAACTGACACTGCAGAAATACAAAGGATCATAAGAGATTACTACAAGCAACTATATGCCAATAAAATGGACAACCTGGAAGAAATGGACAAATTCTTAGAAATGCACAACCTTCCGAGACTGAACCAGGAAGAAATAGAAAATATGAAAAGACCAATCACAAGCACTGAAATTGAAACTGTGATTAAAAATCTTCCAACAAACAAAAGCCCAGGACCAGAAGGCTTCACAGGAGAATCTATCAAACATTTAGAGAAGAGCTAACACCTATCCTTCTCAAACTCTTCAAAAATAGAGCAGAGGGAGGATCACTCCCAAACTCATTCTACGAGGCCACCATCACCCTGATCCCAAAACCAGACAAAGATGTCACAAAGAAAGAAAACTACAGGCCAATATCACTGATGAACATAGATGCAAAAATCCTCAACAAAATACTAGCAAACAGAATCCAACAGCACGTTAAAAGGATCCTACACCATGATCAAGTGGGGTTTATCCCAGGAATGCAAGGATTCTTCAATATATGCAAATCAATCAATGTGATACACCATATTAACAAACTGAAGGAGAAAAACCATATGATCACCTCAATAGATGCAGAGAAAGCTTTCAACAAAATTCAACACCCATTTATGATAAAAACCCTCCAGAAATTAGGCATAGAGGGAACTTTCCTCAACATAATAAAGGCCGTATATGACAAACCCACAGCCAACATCGTCCTCAATGGTGAAAAACTGAAACCATTTCCACTAAGATCAGGAACAAGACAAGGTTGCCCACTCTCACCACTATTATTCAACATAGTTTTGGAATTTGTAGCCACAGCAATCAGAGAAGAAAAAGAAATAAAAGGAATCCAAATTGGAAAAGAAGAAGTAAAGCTGTCACTGTTTGCAGATGACATGATACTACACATAGGGAACCCTAAAGATGCTACCAGAGAACTACTAGAGCTAATCAATGAATTTGGTAAAGTAGCAGGATACAAAATTAATGCACAAAAATCTCTTGCATTCCTATTCACTAATGATGAAAAGTCTGAAAGTGAAATTAAGAAAACACTCCCATTTACCATTACAACAAAAAGAATAAAATATCTAGGAATAAACCTAGCTAGGGAGACAAAAGACCTGTATGCAGAAAATTACAAGACACTGATGAAAGAAATTAAAGATGATACAAATAGGGCTTCCCTGGTGGCGCAGTGGTTGAGAATCTGCCTGCCAGTGCAGGGGACACGAGTTCGAGCCCTGGTCTGGGAGGATCCCACATGCCGCGGAGCAACTGGGCCCGTGAGCCACAACTACTGAGCCTGCGCGTCTGGAGCCTGTGCTCCGTAGCAGGAGAGGCCGCGATAGTGAGAGGCCCGCGCACCGCAATGAAGAGTGGCCCCCGCTTGCCGCAACTGGAGAAAGCCCTCACACAGAAACGAAGACCCAACACAGCCATAAATAAATAAAAATAAATAAATTAAAAAAAAAAAAAAGATGATACAAATAGATGGAGAGATATACCATGTTCTTGGATTGGAAGAATCAACATTGTGAAAATGACTCTACTACCCAAAACAATCTACAGATTCAATGCAATCCCTATCAAACTACCAATGGCATTTTTCACAGAACTAGAACAAAAAATTTCACAATTTGTATGGAGACACAAAAGACCCCAAATAGCCAAAGCAATATTGAGAAAGAAAAACAGAGCTGGAGGAATCAGGCTCCTGGACTTCAGACTATAGTACAAAGCTACAGTAACCAGACAGTATGCTACTGGCACAAAAACAGAAATATAAATCAATGGAACAGGACAGAAAGCCCAGAGATAAACCCATGCACATATGGTCATCTTATCTTTGATAAAGGAGGCAAGAATATACAGTGGAGAAAAGACAGCCTCTTCAGTAAATGGTGCTGGGAAAACTGGACAGCTACATGTAAAAGAATGAAATTAGAACACTCCCTAACACCATACACAAAAGTAAACTCAAAATGGATTAAAGACCTAAATGTAAGGGCAGACACTATCAAACTCTTAGAGGAAAACATAGGCAGAACACTCTATGACATAAATCACAGCAAAATCCTTTTTGACCCACCTCCTAGAGATATGGAAATAAAAACAAAAATAAACAAATGGGACCTAATGAAACTTAAAAGCTTTTGCACAGCAAAGGAAACCATAAACAAGACGAAAAGACAACCCTCAGAATAGGAGAAAATATTTGCAAATGAAGCAACTGACAGAGGATTAATCTCCAAAATTTACAAGCAGCTCATGCAGCTCAATATCAAAAAAACAAACAACCCAATCCAAAAATGGGCAGAAGACCTAAATAGACATTTCTCCAAAGAAGATATACAGATTGCCAACAAACACATGAAAGAACGCTCAACATCATTAATGATTAGAGAAATGCAAATCAAAACTACAACGAGATATCATCTCACACCGGTCAGAATGGCCATCATCAAAAAATCTACAAACAATAAATGCTGGAGAGGGTGTGGAGAAAAGGGAACCCTCTTGCACTGTTGGTGGGAATGTAAGTTGATACAGCCACTATGGAGAACAGTATGGAGGTTCCTTAAAAAACTAAAAATAGAACTACCATACAACCCAGCAATCCCACTGCTGGGCATATACCCTGAAAAAACCATAATTCAAAAAGAGTCATGTACCAAAATATTCATTGCAGCTCTATTTACAATAGCCAGGACATGGAACAAACCTAAGTGTTCATCAACAGATGAATGGATAAAGAAGACGTGGTACATATATACAAAGGAGTATTACTCAGCCATAAAAAGAAACAAAATTGAGTTATTTGTAGTGAGGTGGATGGACCTAGAGTCTGTCATACAGAGTGAAGTAAGTCAGAAAGAGAAAAACAAACACCATATGCTAACACATATATATAGAATCTAAGAAAAAAAAAAAAAAGGTCATGAAGAACCTAGGGGCAAGATGGGAATAAAGACACAGACCTACTAGAGAACGGACTTGAGGATATGAGGAGGGGGAAGGATAAGCTGTGACAAAGTGAGAGAGTCGCATGGACATATATACACTACCAAACGTAAAATAGATAGCTAGTGGGAAGCAGCCGCATAGCACAGGGAGATCAGCTCGGTGCTTTATGACCACCTAGAGGGGTGGGATAGAGAGGGTGGGAGCGAGGTAGATGCAAGAGGGAAGAGATATGGGAACATATGTATATGTATAACTGATTCACTATGTTATAAAGCAGAAACTAACACACCATTTTAAAGCAATTATACTCCAATAAAGATGTTAAAAAAAAAAGACAACCCAATTGAAAAATGAGCAAAGTACCTGAATACACATGTCTCCAAAGAAGATATTCAAATAACCAATAAGCACACAAAAAGATTCTCAAAATCTTTAGTCATTAGGGAAAAACAAATCAAAACCACAATGAGATACTATTTCACAACCACTGGGAGAGCTAAAATCAAGAAACTGCAAAATACAAGTGTTGGTGAAGATGTGGAGAAACTGGAGCCCAAAACATTGCTAGTGGACATGTAAAATCATGCGGCCACTTTGGAAAACAGTTTGGCAGTTCCTCAAAATGTTAAACACAGAATTACCTATGACCCAGCAATTCCACTCCTAGGTAAACATCCAAGAGAACTGAAAACATATGTTCACTCAAAAACTTGTACATAAATATTCACAGCAGCATTAGTCATGGTAGCAGCCCAAATGCCCATCACCTGATGGATGGATAAACAAATGTGGTATATCACTACAATGCAATTTGTTACACGCTACAACTTGGGGGAACCTTGAAAACATTTTGCTAAGTATAAGAAACCAGACACAAGAGGCCACAACCAAGATGTCCTTTAATAGGTAAAGATAACAAACTGTATTGTATCCATCCAACAGAATACTACTAGGCAGTTGAAATGGATAAGCTACTGCCACATGCAACAACATGGATGAATCTCAGAGGCATTATTATACTGAGTATAAGAGGCCAGTCTCAAAAGGTTACATACTGCATGACTCCATTTAAGTGACATTCTCAAAAAGACAAAACTGTCATGATGGAGAACAGATCTGTGGTTGGCAGGAGTTGGCAGGGGGGAGAGGGTGTGAATATAAACGAGTCACATGAGATAAGGGTGCTTTTCCAGGTAATGGAACTGTTCTCTATCTGATTTTGATGGTGGTTACAGGAATCTATACATGCGTTGAAGTTCATTGAACTGTACACCCAGCCAGGAAATAAAAACAAAAACGTAACCACAAACAGAAAATAAAGAAACAGGAATAAGTCCCTAACATGCACATTCTTTTTTTTGTTTGTTTTTTTTGGCCGCACCGTGGCATGTGGGATCTTAGTTCCCCAACCAGGGATGGAACCCACGCCCCATGCAATGTAAGCGCAGTCTTAGCCACTGGACCGCCAGGGAATTCCACCATGCACATTCTTTAGTAATTAATTGGAAGAAATATTCGCAACTCAAAAAAGAACAAGTTTGAGACTTATTTCAAAAATGAGCTAATCCATTAAGTATGTATTAAATCCAAACGTTTCCAATGGGTAGATGTAATATGCTATCGCAGGCAAAAGGTGCAGGCTATATACTGAAGTACAAGAATTAACTGTTGAAGTCTGGAAGAAAAAAGTAAAATTAAAATTCCATGTATATGACATAATGCTAAGCTTGGGGAAAAAAGCCTTCCTATAGATTGAACTGAAGGGCCCTTGCAAACATTTCAGTCACCTGATAAAAGAAAACTAAAAGAGAAAACATAGGGTCACAACTCCGTACTATGATAGTGAAAATGTCCCTCTTCCTAAAATCAAGCACTCCCCTCAAGCTTCTAGAAGACGGTGTTTCTCTTAGGTAGCCTCTGTCTGTCCAAATCACCCTCCCCAACCCCACTGACAAATTCCTGGCTTCAAGACAAGCCCCATCCCACAGACGGCTACCTCTAACTGCCTCCTGAGCAGACACGTGAGAGCAGCCAGGTAACAAGCCCCTCTTCTCTCCCAGTGTCCCAGCATGTCACCCCACACCCCTCTTGTGCCACCCCATTTTTCTAACCTTGCCAGAGGACCACGTCTGCTCCCGCGTTCCCATCTTCTTTTCCATCATTCCCATCTGGCTGTGTCACCTTATCTTCCTCAAAACCTGTCCTGCAATGGTCACCAACAATCTCCACGCTGTGGGACCCAAGGGATGCATTTCTGTTCTCTTTGCCCGACTTCTCAAATGTCATCAACCCAGCTGAACGCACGCTCCTCCTGCTCCCATTTTCTGCTCTCAGCCTCTTCTACACCCCATTCTCCTGGTCTCTCCTGCTCTGGCCACTCTGTTGGCTGCTTTTGCTGACTCAGCCTGCTCCCCTGGGCTTCTCAATATTACAATTTTTCAGGTTCCAGGCAAAGCCCCTCACTTCTCTGCACTCTCCCCTTTGTGGCCCACCTCTCCTCCTGCTCCCAGTGCCACCTTTATGCCCCTGCTCAGTTTGCTTCAGGATGTTTTCTAATCAGTCCGAGATCTGAGTAAATGTTGCAATAAAATGAGGGTTGCATTAAAAAGAGGGAAAATGAGCTTGAGAAGTACTGCTTCATGTGACCCTCTCCTCAACGAAATGAGTAGAAAAACAAATACGTCTAAAACATTCTTAGAAAAATAAACCAGTCAACTAGTTCTCTTCCCTCTTTCACCCAGGTTATTTGGCAAAACTTGCAACCTTCTTCTCATTCGCTCTTACTGAAATTTAGTCCTGTGTGAAATGAAAGACAGAACTTACTACGGTCATCCCTCAGTATCTGCGGGGGGTTGGTTCCAGGATGCTGTTCAGCCACCAAAGCCTGCGGATGCTCAAGTCCCTTATATAAAAGAGCGTGGTACAGCCGGCCCTCCGTGTCCACAGATGGGGAACACCTCCCTCGTTTCCTCACCAGGGTGCAGAATCAGAGGAGTGCCGACAAGAGGGGTCTACAGACCCACCAGTTTTACCACCTGAGTTCTTTGTGGGCCGTGGAGAAGCTGACGAAAGCTGTGGTGCTCTCCTCAGAAAAATGAACACACACACAAGACACAAGCTTCTGTGCACAACTTCAAGGGTCCACACGCTCAAGCTCGTTCCCTGACCCACGGACTCAAGCTCGACAACCTGGACTGTGGATTCTTGGGGGCTCCCCTAGACTCACACAGACCTCCACCCTCTCAGGTTCACTGCTAAGACTACAAGAAACGAGGCCCAATGAGAATGATCGTGCACGACACAACCAAGACCTCCCTGACAAGTCCTGCAGAGACCACGCCATGCATTCACTGAGCCCAGGTTTACTGAGCTCATCTTACATCCTAGGTGCTCTTCTAGTTGAAGAAGACAGACTCCAGGACCCCTGCCCTCAGGGAGTAGACATCCTAGTGAAGGAGTATTCTTGATCTTGGGTGGTTAGTGGTATCACTTGACAGCCTTTGAGATTCCATTCCATAAAAATCTCGTCAAGATGTGTAAAGCATCTCTAAATCCTTCAAAATAAGAAGCTACAGTCTCAATGTTAAGGGTTGACTGAGAAGAAGAAAAAAAAAAAAAAAGATGAGCTGGCAGAGCAGCTGCACATCCTTCTAAACTAATGAAGGGATGCTCATCCTCCCAGATGCCCACTCCCAGCAGAAATCTAGCCTCCGTCACCAAGCGAGAGTCACACATTCCTGCCACAGTCACAGCCATCTGGTACGATGGCCTCGTGCCACTGCAAAGACAATGAGCCAGTTCCAAATGGTAAAGGAACCCAAAACCAAAGATGTAAAATCAGAGCCCCTAAAATGAGCCAAGTGATACTTCCTCAGCAAACATCTCCTGATGGCAAATCAAGCACAAAGGTCTCATTAACAAAGAACTGTAATTCCAGACAGTGGGAGAATTAGTTCCACAATGAAAGGCTATATGCCAAAGCTCTTGTTTAATTCACTTAATTATAGGTCTCTGCATTTGAAAATTATATTCTTGTGTTTCAGATAGCCAAAAAAAAAAGGAAATGTCTAAACTCCATCAGTAGGAGAACAGTTACACAGATGATGTTTTATAAATTAGAGTAATATGCAACCATTAAAAAAAACTGGGTGCCCACTACTATATATAAAATAGATAACTAATAAGGACCTACTGTATAGCACAGGGAACTCTACTCAGTACTCTGTAATGACCTATATGGGAAAAGAATCTAAAAAAGAGTGGATATACGTCTATGTATAACTGATTCACCTTGCTGTACAGCAGAAAGTAACACGACATTGTAAATCAACTATACTCCAATTTAAAAGAAAACTGGGTAAAACCCTATTACAGTTGACCCTTGAACAACGTGGCAGTTAGGGGCACTGACTCTTCATGGAAGTCCCTGTATAACTTTACAGTCAACCCTCCGTATCTGCAGGTCCGCATCCTCGGATTCAGACAACCATGGATCATGTGGTGCTGTATCACTGAAAAGAATCCACATATAAGTAGACACACAGTTCAAACCCGTATTGTTCAAGGGTCAGCTGTATATTACTCAAGTGATGTGTATTGTTTTATCTGCCTAAAACTTTATTCTTCTCATAAATTCTCCTTCATCCCTTGTGATTCTACCTGGAACTTGCAAATCATACGGCCGCTGTGATTCATCCTGGGATAGGAATCACAACATGAAAAAAAAATCTATTAGTCTCCCTTAGGACTCTCCCACCTGGAAAATAATTATGGGGCTGTAAGCACCTGAGCTTACAAGAGCTTCGAGTGGCAGAAATCCACATAAAGGGTGTGTGCACATGTATGTGTGTGTGTGTGTGCGCATGTGTGTATGTGCCATCCCAGTATAAACATAGGATGACTGCCCTTACCCAGGTTATAATAGTGTGGGAGGAAAAGACAGAGGAAATGCTACTTCTTTATGAAATTCAAAAGAAATTTTAGGATTATCAGTGATAATTTTCTTCCTCTTTAATATGTTTCAAATTAAAGGAAAGGCACCACAGTGTACCACTGACAAGACCCCAAGTTGCATTCCGTAACTCCACTTAGGAGTCAGTTATTTGGAACTGAAACATATTTTTCCAGAGAAACCATGCTACAAACAGCTGAGGTTAGATCCCAAGCCAAATCCATAAATGCTTACTTAAACCATCATTTACTTTGGGGAAACTACATTTGTTAAAGTCCTTCCTATGTGCCAGACATTATGTCTTCCAAAAACATTAACCCATGTTATTTCTCAAAACAATCACGGATGGGCTTTTACTTCCTAAAATGAGCATCTGTGAAGCATGCGGTAACAGGCCCCCTGGAGCTCCAGGTGATGGGTCTTCACTTCGTTTCCGCCATCACCATAAATTCACCCACAACTGTGACGCTCCCCGGGGCGGGGGGCGCGGTAGAGCAGAGCTCCCCTCCGGTGGAGACCAGGCTCCCAACATGCATCCTAGATCCTGGGTCTCCGCTGGTTTCCCAGGACCCTCCTCTCTACTATCTGTACAAACGCACACCACCATTAAGCCCCGCCCTGCCTCTCCCTCCAGCCACCCTCCACTCCCTCCTTCCTGTCTCCCCAATCCCACCCCTCTCCGCATCCTAACCCTCCCTCGTGCCATCCAGCTTCTGCCCCAGCTGCTCCGGCCAATCAGTCCTTTCCTTGCCAAACCCAGTGGATGGATGCATTGTGGTCCTCAGATGTTCTGGCCTGTCTGCAGCATGGACACTGCCGTCACGCCTCCCCTGGCTCCTGCAACACCTCTCTCCTCTTCTCCTCCCAGTCCTGGGACCACTCCCCCATCTCCTGCTCTCATTTCTCTCCTAGTTCTCCTTAGGACACCACTGGTCCCTGGAGTCCCGTCCTCGGCCATGAGTTCCCATCACATATGCTCTTCTTGGGTAACTGCATCTATTTCCAGAGCCTGAGCCCCCCGGCACGAAGACAAAGAATCCCAGATCTTTATCTAGGGACCTGCCAAGAAAGATCCATCAGGATCAGGAGTCAGCTGCCTCAGCCCTAAGGACCCCACGCTGAACTCAAGATCCCTTTTCCACCTGCCTCCCGGCTCTGATCCTGCCCCACTTAAGAAGGCCACATGTCATCGGCATCTCAGTCTTCAGGCTTGCAAGTGCTTTCATGCACGTTCTCCCACTCAATCCCCATGAAAACCTGTGGACAGGCAGGACAGGCATCGTGTTCCAAGGGTTCCCGGGATTCGTTTTTATCAGGCACGGTTAGACATGCAGACGCAAAATGCCTCTCACAAGGAAAGAGCTTTGAACTCAGTTTTCTAGAGACAGGAGGCACAACAGGCCACGCAGGGCCACACAGGGCCACACAGGGAGGCACCCGTGTCGGTCAGGAGGCAGAGGGATGGGAAACAAGGCCTTTATTGTGGATTCTGCAGGACGGAAAGGGCGAGGCAGGGTGAGGGGATTAGCCTTGGCTGATTTCAATAATTGCAGAGTGCTCCAGGGGGTAGAGGCTGTCCCGAGTTGTCTGGTACCCGGCCCTGGGGTGGATACAGCAGCTGGACAGGCAGAGAATGGTCCAGAATGTCAGAGCCCCGTAGAGGAGGGGGTTGGGAACACGCGCTCTGAACTGGCTGGGCTGGCTTTGAAAGCCTCGCTTGCAGAGGAGTTATTTGCTATCTCTAGGAACGAGCTAGTCCTGGGAGGGGCAGTCTCTCCAAGGTCGCAAGATGTCAAAGCATCAAAATATAGAAAATAAAAAGGCATGATTAATACACACTGAAACCCTGTCTTACAGGGAACAGCCTAAAAAGTGGTTCACTTTTTTTTCATGTCATTTATTTTTTTAATTAATTTTTATTGGAGTATAGTTGCTTGAGGTCCACTGATTTGACCAAGTTCAAATGGGCTAATAAAAATTCTACCTTAGAGTTTATACAGCATTTACATACATTAGCTCCATTTATTTTTTTTAATTGAAGTATAGTTGATTTACAATGCTGTGTTAATCTCTGCTGTATAGCAAAGTGATTCAGTTATACATGTATATATATTCTTTTTTATATTCTTTTCCATTATGGTTTATCACAGGATATTGAATATAGTTCCCTGTGCTATACAGTAGGACCTTGTTGTTTATCCATATATAATACTTTGCATCTGCTAATCCCAAACTCCCAATCCATCCCTCTCCTATCCCCTCCCCCTTGGCAACCACAAGTCTGTTCTCTATGTCCATGAGTCTGTTTCTGTTTCATAGATAAGTTCATTTGTGTCATATTTTAGATTCCACACATAAGTGATATCATATGGTATTTGTCTTTCTCTTTCTGACTTAATTCACTTAGTATGATCATCTCTAGGTCCATCAATGTTGCTACAAATGCATTATTTCATTCTTTTTTATGGCTGAGTAATATTCCATTGTATATATGTACCACATCTTCTTTATCCATTCCTCTGTTGATGGACACTTAGGTTGTTTCCATGTCTTGGACATTAGCTCTGTTTAGATCTCACAAGAACTTGAGAGCATGGCAACTTTATGACCCTTCTGCTTCTGAGGAGAACGGAGTTCAGAGGTTGACGCAGTTTTCCCTATGTCCCCGACTAAGGAAAGGTGGGGCTGAACCTAAGCCAGGCCTTCCCTTCCAGCCTTTGCACGAGGGCCTTGCCACACAGCCTCCCAGACCCCAGGACCCATCAGAAGCCCCGGGGTGTATTAGGCACCTCTCACTTATGAGAGTGTCAGCAGGGGTTGCCTTTCCCGCTCTCATCTCCCACACTCAGATATGCTGAAGACACCTCTGTGGGGATAATATGCTCCAGATCATGCATTTTTATTCCAGAACAAGGCTTCAGATTCAGTCTGGAGCTGTGTTCTCATCCAGGGAACAGGACTGAACGACACACTACTCCCTGAGCCCAGCCCCACAGCAGTGGTTTCTGGGGGGTGGGGGTGGGGGACTGTGGGCACTCTGGGTCTTCATATGACCATGCTGTTCCCGGCATTTGGGGAACAGTGTCCAGGCCAGAATGGTGACCATCCTTCAATACAAGAGGTACTAACCTTTAAATATTACTGTGGGTGAAACATCAGTTTATATAACAATCTCAACCCAAAACTCACTTCCACAATTAAACCCAAGGTGTCTTCCATTGTTCTACACACTGGAGTTGCCCAGGAACGCAACCCCTACCAGGTCAGTCGAGGGAACTGTATTGTTACCAAGAGCTGGGCATCCTTTTGGCAAATCATATCATTGACGACAGCACCTCATCCTGGCTGCAGGGGCAGCTGTCACATCCATGGTGACCGTAGGCATAGGTGCAAGCATGTGGTCATTCATTATGTGTCTTAGTGGGGGCTGTCCTAAGCAGCAAATATGTATTATTTTACTGAAAAGGACTTTCATTTATTTTTATACTACTTTTAGGGCTTTATCATGCTTTTTGGAAATCATAAGTGAGACTATATTAGGCTTTCTACGACTTCCATTTTGGGAGATAACAAAAATATTGTAACAACGGGCAGTGGAGTTGGATGGGGTTTGGACCACCTGCAGCCTTTCCTCTGGGTCCCACCCTGGATCCTGTTAGCATTTCAGAGCTCAAATGCAGATCCATCTCCAAAATGGCTCTCCACATAGGTCTGGGATCAGCAACAGAGAAAGGAAAGAGAAGAGAGAACTGCATTCCTTTATTCCTCCTCTCTGTGTCCTGAGCACACCTGCCCCTGTGCACATTCTCTGCCTCCAAGTGACTGCATCTTATCATCCTCTAAGTTTTCTTACTACCTGCAATGGCTCTTTATCACTCCTGCCTTTGCAGATTCTTTGCTTATGCCTGACTCTCCTTGAGGAGATGGGGACACAGCACAGAGGGAAGCAGGCAGGTTTTTTCATTTTTATTTTATATTGGAGCATATAGTTGATGAACAGTGTTGTATTAGTTTCAGGTGTACAGCAAAGTGATTCAGTTATACATATACCTATAATCATTCTTTTGCAAATTCTTTTCCCATTTAGGCTATTACAGGGTATTAAGTAGAGTTCCCTGTGCTATACAGTAGGTCCTTATTAGTCACCTATTTTATATATAGTAGTGTATATATGCCGATCACAATCTCCCCATTTGTCCCTCCACCTCACCTTTCCCCTTTGGTAACCATAAGTTTGTTTTCTAAGTCTGTGAGTCTGTTTCTGTTTTGTAAATAAGTTCATTTGTACCATTTTTTTTTTGCTTCTGCATATAAATGATATCTCACTTCACTTAGTATGATAATCTCCAGGTCCATCCATGTTGCTGCAAATGGCATTATTTCATTCTTTTTAATGGCTGAGTAATATTCCATTGTATGTATATACCACATCTTCTTTGTCCATTCCTCTGTTAATGGACATTTAAGCTGTTTCCATGTCCTGGCTACTGTAAATAGTGCTGCAATGAACATTGGGGTGCATGTATCTTTTTGAATTATGGTTTTCTCCGGGTATATGCCCAGAAGTGAGATTGCTGGGTCATATGGTAGTTCCATATTTAGTTTTTTAAAGACCCTCCATACTGTTCTCCATAGTGGCTGTATCAATTTACATTCCCACCAACAGTGAAAGAGGGTTCCCTTTTCTCCACACCCTCTCCAGCATTTATTGTTAGTGGATTTTTTGATGATGGCCATTATGACTGGTGGGAGGTGATACCTCATTGTAGTTTTGATTTGCATTTCTCTAATACAGATTTACATCATTTTAACAAAAAAGTAGAGACTGGAATTTATCCCTACTAGATTTCAAAACCTACAAAATGCAAGATCTTCCCAAGAATTAAAAGCAATTCTCAGATTAACATACTTATCAAATATATAAATTCCATTGGTATTTCAAAGAAAATGAAGAAAACACATTAAACAGAAGCACAGAGATTACAGCCAAGATTCTCAACTATCCCCCTGAAACTGGGTGGCATATTCACCACCCAAAGACAGCAGACCCCTCCATGCTACTCTGGTCTCTGCTGGAGCAAGAGGAGGGGAGCATGAACTGAGCACCTGTTCTGTGCACTGTAGACAGACTATTTCAGTGAATTCTCCAACTTCGGGTTTCCCACAGGGCAGGCTCCTCCTCACCACTCTGCAGGGGCAGAAACTGAGGCTGGGCAACTCGCCCACGGCTGCCCAGGCAGGAAGCGCCAGGCGGGTCTAGTGAGGCCTCCATCCTCTTCCGGGGCACCATGTCCACCTGCCCCTAAATCCACAGCACATCAAACTTCAACTCCAGAAGAATTCCAACCAACCTATGTTTTTCTCCTACCATAAAAAGTATGCATTTGGTTATAGTAAGCAGTAGGCACTTTAAATATAACAGATGTTGTGACCCTAAAGAAGGGGTCTGGGCTGCAGATGTACTTGTAACCAGTGGGGAGAGAGAAGCAGTAGCCAGAGAAGTGACCACGAAATGGTTGCTGGACCAGACTCAGGAACAAGAGATACCTCTTTAATGTTTTCCAAATGAAATACTTCTCAGCCTACACCTGTCAATCTGGTGAGAAATTCAATTTCACCATGTCGTGTAAGAATCCCAGGGTGGATTATGCAGCCCAGAAAAATGTGGGGAAAGGTCCATGACGGTCATCACTGAGCCTCTCATATTCCAGATCCATATGGTCCATCCCAAAGGCACTGATGGTGGCAAGGATTCTGTCTCCAGACATCTACAGCCATCCACACTATGGAATTTATACCCCAGTAAACAAGAAGAGTCTGGCATTTCTCCCTGAGAGCAAGGGAACTCCCACTCTGGCAGACCAAGGCTCAATGCTCTCCTTGAGGGGCAGGAGAAGGGAAAGACCACCCTTGCCTCAGGAATGAGCCAGGAGCAGGTGTGGCCCAAGCAAAGAAAGCAGGTCCACATTTGGGTCTGCTTTAAATTGCTTCAGTTGTGCTTTGCCAGGGCCCCAGGAGGCCCCAGGACTCAGGCACTAGAGAAGATGCATCAGGCTGAACTGCACACCGCTGCCCATATTGGACCACATGTGACCCACAAAAAGGGCAACTTCCTAGATTCAGCCCAAGACCACAGCAGCGCAGGTGGCCCTGGGCTGGTGTGGTCTTTTCCAACAAAGAACATGTGGGGATGTTTGAGCCAACCCAGCTCTGACTCCAAGCCTCCTCTCACAATCCTAAATACTGAGAATCGACTCCTCCCTGGGGCCTTTGAGAGGATGGATAGGCCCATAACTAAAAAGGGTTCTGTGGCAACACTGGGTTAGACTTTATAAATGTGGCTCAAATTCCCTGGCAGCCCAATGGTTAGGACTCTGCCCTTCCACTACAGGGGGCACGGGTTTGATCCCTGGTGGGGGAACTAAGATCCCACATGCTGTGGGGCTCGGCCAAAAAAAAAAAAATTATATAAATGTGGCTCACGCATCCCAAAACCCGTAAATAGAAGACTGAACTGCCAGGATATTATGACGACTGTTTTGTACTTAACTCTTTTATTTACATCCCTTCTTGTTCTGAAAAATATTTTAGGGGTTTTATTTCACCGTGACAAAAGGGTTGCTTTAGCAACAGTACAGAAGGAAAGGATAAAGAAGTATACTTCTTAAATGTCTATAAATGACCCGGATTAGGCTTCCAAGTTTGAAAAATACCTAATCTCTTTCAGCAATGAAATGCCAAGATCACAAGAAGAAATCCCGAAAGTTCTTTTAAGGGCTGAGGGCTGATTTATTTTTAGGTAGGAGATGAGTTAAACTTCTGATAATCTCAGTCCATCAGAGGTGCCCCTACAAAAAATGTGGTGAGCACGAGGCAAGGCACCCAAGAGGGGGAACCTTAATGGTAGTAAGTTCTGAGGTGTTGTTACCACCCTCTGTGCAGAGACAAAGTTTTCACTGTTCTAGACAAAATGAGAAAAATAAGGGCAGTTCTCAGCACAAAAAAGGCACCAATAACTATCTGTAGATGGATGGACTGAATGAATGACAGTAAATGCTTTTCAAAAGTAGAGAGATATACAAACAGCTCATTCAGCTCTATATCAAAAAAACAAACAACCCAATCAAAAAATGGGCAGAAAACCTAAATAGACATTTCTCCAAAGAAGACATACAGATGGCCAAAAAGCACATGAAAAGATACTCAACATCACTAATCATTAGAGAAATGCAAATCAAAACTACAATGAGGTACCACCTCACACCCGTCAGAATGGTATCATCAAAAAGTCTACAAAGAATAAATGCTGGAGAGGGTGTGGAGAAAAGGGAACCCTCCTACACTGTTGGTGGGAATGTAAATTGGTGCAGCCACTATGGACAACAGTATGGAGGCTCCTTAAGAAACTAAAACTAGAACTACCATATGGTCCTGTAATCCCACTCCTGGGCATATACCCTGAGAAAACCATAATTCAAAAAGATACATGCACCTCCAACGTTCATTGCAGCTCTATTTACAGTAGCCAAGACATGGAATCAACCTAAATGTCCACTGATGGAGGAGTGGATAAAGAAGTGGTATGTATATACAATGGAATACTACTGAGCCATAAAAAGGAATGGAATAATGCCATTTGCAGCAACATGGATGGACCTGGATCATACTAAGTGAAGTAAGTCAGAAACACAAAGACAAATATCATATGATATCACTCATATGAATCTAATTTTAAAAAGTGATACAAATGAATTTATTTACAAAACAGAAACAGACTTACAGATATTGAAAACAAACTTATGACTACCAATGGGAAAATGTGGGTGGGGAGAGAGATAAATCAGGAGCTTGGGATTAAGATACATACATGACTATATATAAGATAGATAACCAACAAGGACCTACCATATAGCACAGGGAACCCTACTCACTATTCTGTGATAACCTATATAAGAAAAGAATCTGAAAAAGAATGAATATATATATATATGTATAACTGAATCACTTTGTTGTACACCTGAAATTCACACAACATTGTAAATCAGCTCTACTCCATAAAATTATAAAAACAAAAACAAAAAAACAAAAGTCAAGAGATAAATTTATTACATGTAGAAAATTATCCTTAAAAATAAAAGATCTGAACTTTCAACTGAGAGTGACCTTCGTAACTTTCTCGTATTATAACATCCTTTTCACTGGGTAAGAAAATGATGTGATAGAAGATAACGGTGTTCGGTCTGCAAAAACTGACTTCATTCTGGCAGCTCTGCTGAGAGCACTTGGGAGAAAGGCCCGGGGGGAGGGGCAGGGCTACTGATCCAAGGGGAGGTGATGGTGGCTCGAGCCAGGCCGTGGTTTTGATGAGAAACTGTGGGGTTTTGCCTATATTTTATATAGGGGGCACTGTTGGTCTTCAGTTATACAATTTAGTCTCTCAGTTAGACTAAAGGAGGAATCAGAAGACACTTGGCCATCACAAGGGTCCCTGCACTGGGACTGGCTTCCGTGGGTGGGTTCTGGCTGCAGGAGGATGACAGCGGGAAGCGTGGAGTCGCTGTGTGGAAGCGTGAGGCTAGGACAGAGGGGGATGTTGCTGCTGGGTGGCCACATGGGTGGGCTGTGCTGGATAGTCCCTGAAAATAATCCACAGAGAGCACTGTCACATGTCAGGGCAGGAAGGCCTAACCCTTTGCTTGCCGTTATAAATACTCGACATCATAAAAGTAACTGACGACTCTCTCACCATCTTGTTCTTAATCATTCAAGATGCCGTGGATAAGGTAAGATGTAACACTACAAACTGCACACGTGACCCCCCTAAACAACGTGATCCAGAAAGTGCTAAAGCCAACCGGGGCCCATGTAGATTGATACCACTGCATTTTTTAGGCATTTTCTCTGAACATAAGCACAAAAAAGCTCTCTCTAAAATAAATGAAAAGTAGACAACACACGAGACCCATAGCTTTGAAAAGTTATGCTAGAATATTCTAGACACTGCGGGGCTACAAATAGAACCTGTCTGAGAGTACAAGGAAAATGTGGTTAAAAATACGAAGCCCATGAAGGAATCCAGCCGGCATCTTCAGGTGACAGAGCTGGGGCCGAGCACTGATGGGGATCCTGGCCTGACGATCACAAACCTCCAGGTACTCACCAACCTGCGCTGACCCTAAAAGGCATCACCAGCTGACAAGGACCCACCAGACCCACGTCGGGAGACCGACAGCAACGCGAGCCATGTCCACAGGGACTGAGGCTCGTTTCCTCTGTTCACTGGCTTGTTCTGTAAACCCCTACAGAGCACCTGCCCTGGGCCATGCATGGTCCTGGGGACAAGGTGGGCACACCTGCCCGGGCCCCGCCTCAGGAGCCTCTGCTCCCACGAGGAAGACAGATGCTCAATAAAACCAAAGCTCAGATGCTAAACAGCATTGAACAGAAGGTGAAGCCAAGAGAGCGGGCCTGGGTGGCAGTGGGGGGAAAGATGGGGTCTTATATCAAGAGGAGGGGTCAGGGGTCAAGGAGAGCCCACTCTGAAAGTGATCAAAGGCTGGGGCCTGAACATGAGCAGGAGTTAGGAGAACTGGGAGTCCAGCTGGAGAGAAGTCTTAGAAAAGGAAGATGGAATGTTTTCTAGACAGAGAGGAGCAGAGGCACAAGTGTCCTATAATGGGGGGACCGGCAGGGCCTGGGAACACGGAGAGGTCATGGGACTGGGCACACAGAGCTGCCATTCATTCATTCATTCATTCATCCCATCAGTCTACAGACCCGGGGGGCCTAGCAGCCCAGCTAAAGAACAGGTACTTTCTCCACGAAGGGCAGGAAATGAGGTAAGGGGGCATCACTCCTGGGGCTACACGATCAGAACCACCACACCAGCAAGAAAACAAAATCAGGCTTCCCACAGAAGTCCGCCTTGGATCGTTTCCTGAATGAGGCAGTTCTGTTTCGGTTTTAACTGGTGAAGTGTGCTGTATTTTCATCCCTTTCAAGTAATGCTCCTAACTTCTTGCTTTTTAAAATTATTATTTAACAGTCACTTTTAAAATTGATTTTATTAAGGTTTTTAAATTGTGGTAAAATATAGTACATAACATAAAATCTACCATCTTAACAATTCTTTTTTAAAAATTTATTTTATTGAAGTAGAGTTGATTTACAATGACGTGTTAATTTCTGCTGTACAGCAAAGTGACTCAGTTATACGTATATGTATTCTTTTTCATATTCTTTTCCATTATGGTTTATCACAGGATATTGAATACAGTTCCCTGTGCTATACAGTAGGACCTTGTTTATCTATCCTGTATATAAATAGTTTGCATCTGCTTAACAACTCTTAAGTATTCAGTTCTGTGGCATTAAGTACATTCATATTGTTTGTAGCCATCACCACTATCCAGTCACAGAACTCTCTTTGTCCTGCAAAACTGAAACTCTGAACCCATCAGACACTAGCACCCCACTCCCCCTCCCTCCAGCCCCTGCCACCCACCATCCTACTATCTGTCTCTACGGATTTGACTAGTCTAGGGCCCTCCACCATATAAATGGAGTCATACAGTATTTGTCTTTTGTCTCTGGCTTATTTCACTTCACATAATGTCCTCAAAGGTCATCTACGTTGTAGCAGACTTCTGTGTTTCCTTCCTTTTTTAAGGCTGAATACTATTCCATTGTATATATAGACCACAGTTTGTTAGCCATTCATCCATCGATGGACACTTGGGTTGCTTCCACTTTTTGGCTATTGTGAATCATCCTACTTTGAACATGGATGGACAAATATCTCTTCGAGTCCCTGTTTTCACTTCTTTTGGGTGTATACACACCCAGAGTAACTTTTTAGTTTTAAAGATACCCTCTATACTGAGTCAGTCATATGTGGTTTACAATAGGAATCCGGCACAAGCTGAATGAATCACGACTGTGTCAACTAAAGCAGCATGTACACCAGGGGGCTCCCACAGTGCCTGTGAACCAGACGTCGACCCCCGCTCCTGGGACACACCTCTGGGGCTCACACCTCCTGGGACACACCTCCGGGGGCTCTCACACCTCCTGGGACACACCTCCGGGGGCTTCCACACCTCCTGGGACACACCACCGGGGGCTCACACCGCAGCTGACACAGGTCATGACCTCAGTTCTAACATGCGACATAATTTGGTCTTAGGAACTTGGTGAGATAGTTTCCATTTTTCCCTTCAAAGTTACCTAGTGGGGAAAAAAATGCTGTCTTTGACTTTTTTTTGGAGAATTTAAAATTTAGCTACCAATTTAAAATTTAGAAGCCAATGACACATCTCAGGCTTAGAAAAGACACCAAAAATTTCCCCCAAAGAACTTTGCTCAAATCTCTGATCTCTCTTTAAATTTCATAATGAAGGTGACCAACAAGGTTGGCTTGATTCTACTACCAAAATAGTCTCAAATTTTCTATCCTCTTTCTTTGTTCTTTGTTTTTTTTTAAATTATTATTCAGATTTTCTGTAAATAAGTGTTGATTTTTTTTTAAACATTTTTTATTTTTTAAAATTATTTATTTTATTTATTTTATTTTTTTGGCTGCAATGGGTCTTCGTTGCTGCGTGCGGGCTTTCTCTAGTTGTGGAAGTGGGGACTACTCTTCGTTGCAGTGCGTGGGCTTCTCATTATGGTGCCTTGTCTTTGTTGCGGAGCATGGGCTCTAGGCGTGCGGTTTTCAGTAGTTGTGGCATGAGGGCTCAGTAGTTTTGGCTCACGGGCTCTAGAGCACAGGCTCCGTAGTTGTGGTGCACGGGCTTAGTGGCTCCGCAGCATGTGGGACCTTCCCAGACCAGGGCTCAAACCTGTATCCCCTGCATTGGCAGGTGGATTCTTAACCACTGCGCCACCAGGGAAGTTCCAATAAGTGTTAACTTTAACTAGAGGTGTTTACAAAACACATTCTCTTAAAAATAACTTTTAAATATTTTTATTTTATTATATATTTATTTTGTATAAATTTATTTTATTAAAATATTTCTATTCTGCATAATTTTATTCTACACACTTAAATGTGAAAAGTTGATCCAGGGCCCTTTAAGGAACTCATTAATTTTATAAAATACAGTAGTACTGCAGAAGGAAGAATCAGAACATTCTCCAAGCCAGATAAATAGATACTAGAGTAAGGATATTTGCACATTCAGTATTAATTGGCACACAGAACAAGATAATTCATGGCTAGTTCAAATTCACATTCATAGAGACAGAAAGTAGAATGGTGGTTGCCAGGGGCTGGGGGGAGGGTGGGGTAAGGAGTTGTTGTTTAGCAGATATGGAATTTCAGTTTTGCAAGATGAAAAGGGTTCTGGAGGTTGGCTGTACAACAATGTGAATGTGATTAACACTACTGGACTGTACACTTAAAGGTTAAGATGGTAAATTTTATGCTATGTGTATTTTACCACAATTTTAAAATTTTTTAAATTTTTTCAAATTAAAAAAAAATCATAGTTTTTGCATAACTAATGCTAGGCAGGACTGGCCACTGGTCAGCAGTAGAAGACTGCTCACAATTACTCATAACTCCACAGGCAAGAAGCAGAGATCCTGGTTAGAGTAAGGTGTTACGTCTACTTCGGAGAAGAAGGGGTGCAGCTCTGAATTCAGTCCTGGATTTCCTTAAGTGTAACACTGACATTTCCTCACACTTAACAGTCCTGATGCTAAGGTGCCTCAGGCAATCAACGTCAAATAAATCTGCTACCTGCTAAGCAGATGTGTAGACTGAGAAAGAGCTGTGGCTGGCTGTGCATGCATAAACGTAACCAGGCATGAAAGGTACTGGTTCCTAGTGACACGTGTCTGCACTGGTGGTACCAGGTGGTTGAATGTGAGCTTAAATTTGAATACCTAACTGGCCCTTCGAATTTCTTCAAAACTGGTCCCTATGATATATAACTAAAGCTAAATATTATTCTGTGGACAGAAGGTTTCACACATCTAAGCTGTACAACTAAAGTAAGCAACAGCTGCCCAATATTGTGGGTAGATCATAAAATGTTCAAAGTTGGGACAGGTTGATGAAACTGACTGATGCACTGGGACACTTCTCTGTCCAAAGTTCCAGCTGACTTTCTGGAGCAGCTGTTTAATTTCCACAGATACATAATGCAATTATGGAAAAAGGGGAATTCAGAGATTAACCAAAGAGGGAATGCAGGCATCTCGTAATTTTCAGTATGCCTTGAAATTATGCTGTCAATCCTAAAACTGTGCAAGAGGTCAAGAACAAGAGCATGGAGTATAAAAAGTATCCTGATAAAGGCTGCCAACACAACCATCATGGGCCAAAAGAGATAACAGAAAAAATTATACTATGAATGATAGGAGAGTTTAAGACTCAAACTTTGTGATAGTGAAGAAGAAAACAGAATGAAGTGAGGGGATAAATGCAGCTACCATTGGTTAGCTATTTTATGGAAGCGACATTTATTATAGTGTTTCTTTTCTCCAAAAAGATGCTGCTTAATGGAGGGTGGTCTTTATAAGAGAAGGTATGTCATTGGCTTTACACTATGGTCATTTACTATGTGGTGAGCCCAGTCACTTTTGCTATAATGAAGAACAGTTTGTTGCTGAAGGCCACCCTGTCTCTCACTTTTTATTATTAATGTGATACAAACTCTTCTGATGAAGGTAGAATACAGACTTTTCTTAAAATCAGTCAAATATGGACACTGTAAAGTCAACCTCTAGTACTACTAATAAACAACTGTTTAACTGAAAACTGTTACTCCTAAGCAGATCCTAAGCATTGTTTAACATGTTTAATATTGGTGTCATTGACCACGCTTACCTGAGAAGAAAACACGTGATCAATTTAAGAAAACATTGAAAGTACACGTAATAATTCTACATCACTACTAGACATTTAAATTTCACAAAGAAAAAAGACAAAAGAACTGGGAGTAGGAACCAAATTGGGAGTAAAGATAACAGAGGCAAAGGAAGGCGAAGGACCAGATACAAGTGGCAGACTGGTGAAGAGGAGGTAGATCTCACCAAATACATGGCCAAGGGTGCTGTCACTTCATGAAAACAGCAGAAGAAGGTGTGATGGAGCTATGAAACTATGACTATTCTATCTAGAAACACAGAAAATAATAAAACTAGAAGATAGAAAAGAGGAAATTTTTAATAATAAAAAGCAGTGGAGCAAGAGATAAACAGCATTCAAGAGAAAGTCATTCAGAAGACAGGTAAAGAGGGTCCAACATATATATAACTGGAGTTCTCAGCAAAAAGAAACACTAAAAATTATAATTCCTGGGTTCACTAAAAACTATAATTCCTGAAGTTAAAAAAAAAAAAGACTGAAAACTAGGTATCAACTATTTTTAAAATGGGTAAAGTACTTGAATAGACATTTCTCCAAAGAAGATATACAAATGGCCAACAACATGAAAAGAGAGTCAACATCATTAACCATTAGGGAAATGCAAATTGAAGCCACAATGAGGTATCACCTCAAACCCATTAGAATGACTACAATAAATAAATAAATAAATAAATAAATAACAAGTGTTGGCAAGGATGGGGAGACCTGGAATCCTGTGCACTGCACATGGGAAAGTGACATGGTGCAGCCACTGTGGAAGTTGCATGGCTGTTCCTCAAAAAATTGAAAACAGAATTACCATGTTACCCAGCAATTCCACTTGTGGGTATACACCCACAAGAACTGAAAGGAGGGACTCAAAGAGATACCTGTACATCCATGTTCACAGCAGTATTATTCTCAACAGCCAAAAGGTGGAAACAACCCAAGTGTCCATTGATGGATGAACAGATAAACAAAATGTGATCTATGCATACAATGGAATATTATTCAGCCTTGAAGAGGAAGGAAATTCTGACACCTGCTACAATGTGGAAGAACCTTGAGGACATGATGCTAAGTGAAATAAGCCAGTAACAAAAATACAAATACTGTATGATTCCATTTATATGAGGTCCCTAGGACAGTTAAATTCATAGAGACACAAAGTAGAATGGCGGTTGCCAGAGGCTGGGGGGAGGAAGGAACAGGAAGTTGTATAGAACTTCAGGTTTGTAAAATGAAAAAGTCCTGGAGATTAGTTGCACAGCCATGTGAATATACTTAACAAGACTGAAATGTACACTTAGAAATGGTTAGGATGATACATTTTATATTATGTATATTTAACCACAATTTTTAAAAACTAAATTAAATTAAACTACATATCAAAAGGGCACATCATGTAGCTAAACACAGACACACAGACACACACACACAAACATACATGCAGCAGACCAGCCACACTAAGACATATTCCAGCAAAATCATTAAGGAAGAAAGGATAATGGTACTACAGAAGCACAAAAAGTTACCTCCAACACTTTTATACTTTAGTTCTTTGGGGAAAAAAACTGTACCTTGATTCAAGTAAGGAAAGAGTTATATTTTTCATTGTAGGAGGTACATAAATGGGGATTTATTATATTACCCTCTATGCTCATCTGCATGCTTGAAATATTTGATCACGCATTCACACGTATTGGCTCCCATAACTGAAAAGGTCAGAGATTAATGCTGTCTTCAGGACAAGCTTGAATCAGGAGCTCAACATCACCAGAGTCCCAATTCTTCTCTACCTTCTGCTTTGCAGCCTCATCCTGGGCCCCACAAAGAAATCCTCAAGCTTTTCTTTTATGGTGACTAAATATCTGTGGTGGTTCCTAGTCTCAAATCACCGTTCCATAGCAAGCCAGAGCATTTCTTCTAGAAATTCCATTTAGGTCCTGGAATTCACTCTGTCACATTGACTGAAGTTGGGTTCCTGAAGCAATTGCTATGACAAGACAGTGGGTACAATGATGAGTTTAAACTTACCAGGACCCACTCATGGAGTCAGAAGTGGGGTCAACCCTAAGAATGGAAAAGGGAAACGGAGATGAACAAAGGAGAAACGGATTCCGTGAGGCACCTGCAGCATCTCTGACAGGGACTGTTGTCCTTGTGGTTGCTTCTCAACCTCACAGACACTATCCCTCTGCTGACCCCTCTGGGACCCCCAAGACATGATCAGACACACCTGTGTTTGCTGTGAGGACATACGAGGCCCCTGCTTTGCTACACATACATAGTAGCATTCATATAAAAAGCACAAGGTCCTTTAGAGATAGGACAACTTTTATAATACTCACCGGAGGAAGACAAAACAAATTAGAAATAATTATCCCTCACTTCCTCCTAATCCTGACCAAGAAAAAAAATGAAGGGAAAGCCAGCACATAATTAAAATAGAGTTGATAGTCAATGAACAAGTCCTACTCAAAGATGAGAGAGGCTGAAAACTTCCCCTGGGTACTCACTCAATGAATACTCATTCATCTACTGCAAAAGCAACTCTTATCAATAATTTAACTCACTTAAGAAAGGACCTTTCCCATTATTTTATCTGGATGCTATCTTATTGTGATGTTTGGAAGTCTGACAGTTACCAAAGCAGATAAAAATACTAACGGTCTAAATGCTAAGATGATCATTAATAATACATTTGGACTGAAGCTTTCTTGATGACTTTTGCTTCCTTGTTCTTGCCATAGATAAGCTTTTTTAAAAAAAGCTAAAATCTAAAGCATTTGCAGGACTCTAAAACCACCAGAATGTAAGTGAACTAAGTCAGAGAAAGACAAATATATGATATCACTTGTATGTGGAATCTAAAAAATGATACAAATGAACTTACTTACAAAACAGAAATAGATGCACAGACATAGAAAACAAACTTACGGTTACCAAAGGGGAAAAAGAGGGGGAGGAAAATATTAGGAGTTTGGGGTTAGCAGATATACACTACTATATATAAATAGATAACCAACAAGGACCTACTATATAGCACAGGGAACTATAGTCAATATCTTATAATAACCTATAATGGAAAAGAATTTGCAAAAGAACGGATTTATGCACATGTAAACTGAATTACTTCTGTACACCTGAAACTAACACAACATTGTAAATCAACTATACTTCAATAAAAATAATAACGATAATAATAAAAACCCACTAGAATGTAAGCACACTCTATTTTTTTATTGGTAATATTATTTTTTTTAATTTATTTATTTTAGGTTGTGCTGTGCAGCATGCAGGATCTAGCTCCCCAACCAGGGCTCGAACCTGGCCCCCCTGCACTGGGAGCACAGGGTCTTAACCACTGGACCTCCAGAGAAGCACACTCTAATTTGAAACAAAATTCATCACCGAAAGTTAACCCACCTAATCACGATGTTCTTCGTGCTCATTTATCTTTCTCCAAGGCCCGACTGACAACAGACTCATTCATTCATTCAGGCGGCAAACATTTACTAAGTGTCTTACACATTCTGGAAGGGATCTGAAACACCACACTTCCTGAGTCCTTTTTCACAGATGAGGAAAATCAGGTCAAAGAGTGTAAGTGATCTGCCCACAGGCATGGAGCTAATAAACATGAGAAGTCACAGGAGCAATCACGTGTCCTCAACTCCGCCTGATGCCCTGGCCGTCCTGGCACGCCTCCTCCCTTGTGCCTCCAACTCGGTCCTCCCCCCGACAGAGAACACTGCTATAGGAGGCGTTTTTCTCCAGTTTGGGGACTCCCAGCATTGCTTGATCACCCCTCCTACATCTGGACAATGTCCCCAAGGTAGAAGCAAGACCTCATCCAGCCCCCTTGCAGTTGGGCCTCAGGCTCGTGACTCAGCTGTGCCATCAGTGGGCCCAGCGGGGAGGCAGCAGTGGCTGGTGGAGCTGCTGGCACTCGATCGCCGGCAAGCACGGTGTCTGTGCTGAGCGGTGGTCGCAGAGCTGTCTTCACTTGTCACAGCCCAGTGCAGTGCTCCTGGCACTGGTCCTGGCTACGTGGAGTTTTGCGAAATTGGCTACAAAAACGGACTCTGTTTTTTGTAACTAAGAACCCTGACTGCTATTCCACCTATGTACTCAATTATCCAAATGCTCAGCAGATATGCCTCAGAGCTATATTCAAAGTAAAGGGAGCCTCTGCTCGGAACTTCACTATGCATCCCCAGTTCTCATCTATCTACCCAAGTCACAAACTTTAAACAATATAAATGCTTCTTTTCTATCAAAAAGACAATGATGGAAAGAGAGAATGGGCTTGTGCCAAAATGTTCCTGTAGGCATATCTGGGGAACCTGTACTTCTTTGCTTTACCAAACAACCTTTATTCATCCTTTTATAAACAAAACGTCCCATTCATAATTGCAAAAACATTTTCATTCGGTGCAAAAAGAGTTTTTTTGTTCACATTTTCAATAAACTTATATAGATCAAAAACAGACAGAGGGGGACTTCCCTGGCGGTCCCGTGGTTAAGACTTCACCTTCCAACGCAGGGGGTGTGGGTCCAATACCTGGTCGGGGAGCTAAGATCCCACATGTCTCATGGCCATAAAAACAAAAAATAAAACAGAAGCAATACTGTAACAAATTCAATACAGACTTTAAAAATGGTCCACATCAAAAAAATCTTAAAAAACAAAACAAAACAGTACATGTACTTTTAGCAACATGTACTGAATTGTCAAATGCCTCCTTACTTTAAAGAAAAAACATTCAGAAGATGGCACAGTGAAAACCAATACCAAATATCTTTCCCCCCAGGTTTAATAACACAGCAAAGCTGGGCCCAAGCCTCCATCTGAGCTGCACAGCAAGTCCCCACAGCTCCGGCGCTGCTGTCCTTGGAAGCAGGAAGCAAGCGAGAAGCAAGTTAATAAAATCCTGAACAACCTCACTAACAGCCACCAACTTCAGAGAGTAGCAGAAGGGAAATGGCTGATGCATCCTCCAGAGAATAAGGAGAATTTCGCCCAACACTTCTGTGTCATCTCAGAAATAGAAAAAAAATACTGTGACTCCCACAGAGAGGAAAGCAAGACACTCTTTCCAAGGGTTACAGAAGGGAAATGTTTAAAAATGACATTGCAAAAGGAATCGTCTTCTCAACTGGACAGGATGGAGGGGGGAAGGCAAAAATGTCTAAGGGCCTTCATTTCCTCGTCTGTCTAAGATAGGGCCTAAAACTGGTAAACCCAGAAAGAGTCTTCAATTTGGTATTTAAAGTTAAAATGTAACAACAATAACAACAACAACAAAAAAACTAAAAATAAGAATATAAGAAACAAAGCTCAGGAAATAGAAAATGTGATAATTTTTTCATTTTCATAGCAAGCAAACAACAGATATAATTTAAGAACTGCTAAACCATGAAGGAGAAGGTTATATCTAATAAATACACAGATTTAGACCAGTAACCACTGGAAAAACTAAAAGGAGACTCTAAACCACCCAATGCACCAGGGGAAACACCACAAATATACACTTGGATAACAAAAAAGGAGGAAAAATGCAATTAAAAAATAAACGATATGGCAGCCAGGGTGATAGAATTTGGACCCAATGTATCTGTTTTATCCACAAATGCAAGTGAGACAGAATTAGGGTAACTGGCAAATGATAGGTTACACCTGGTAAGCACAAGAGAATCAAATTTTAAGAACTATTAGAAATAGAGTATTAAGCAAATTGACAACTTACAAAATTTTAACTATCTTTTTTCCTATAATCAAACAAAAACAATCAAACAAAATCAGAAAACACTCAGGATAACACCTGAAAAGAAGGGCACTGCTGGGAATTCACTTAAGTAGACAAAGCAGAACTTCAAGAAGAAAACTCAAGAAAACTCACAAACTCTTTCTTGGGGCACAAAGGAGAAAGTAAATGAAAAGTAACAGCATGTTCTTATAGAGGAGGGTTCAATACTGTCAAGTTATTGATTAATTCTCCCTAAATCATATCATAAATTCACTACAAACCTACTAGAGTACCAAGAGGATTTTGGAACTTGTTTTAGAACTTGACAAAATGATACTAATAGTAAATCTGAAAAATTAAACACATGAGAATGACCAGGTGTGACAGCCTTATATTTTCTAACACGGCCACTACCTCATCCACCTCACATGCTTTGTTGCAGTGTGACCTTGCCGCTCCCCGCACCCAGAGCTGGGGCTCCGCCCCCTCCCCTGAAGGTGGACAGGCTTGTGACTGCAGAGGGGGTGACACCATGTGACTTCTGAGACAAGGCTGGAAAAGGCCATCAGCTTCCACTGGTGCTCCTGGGACGCCTGCTCTGAGGGGAGCAGCCATCGTGGAGGAGGCCAACCACCCTGAGACCACAGGCCGGAGAGGCCACGGGGAGGTACGTGGCCAAGCTCCCAGCCACCGGCCAGCGACAACCGCCAGCCCGAGTGAGGCAGCTGGGACATCCGGCCCAGCCGAGCCTTCGGATGACTGCAGCCCCAGCCGGCATCTGATGCAGTTAAGGTGAGGAGACCCACCCCACAGAGTCCCTCCAACTTCCTCAGTGACAAAACCACGAGCAAAATAAAATACCTCTTTCCAGCTGCTACCTCTGGGGATAATGTGCTATGCAGCAACAGTAAATGGGATTGCAAGTAAATTCTGTTAAAAAAGAAAAAGAGAAAGAAAAAGAAAGAACCAAGGGGGAAGGAGCACCATCACATTTTAACACATAATGAATCAAAGTCCATCCATTAATTCATTGAACAAATGCACATCGACTGTGTACAGGTTCTCACAGGCCAGGCTTTACAGGCAGAGTAGTGTACAGAACCTTCGCCTTTATGGGGTTTCAATTTTAGTGAGACAGACAAACAAACAGAAATGAACAAAAATTAATTTCAGGTAATATTAAGTGCTCTGAAGGAAAATAAAAATCAGGATAAGAGAGTGGAAAGAGGATGGTCAGGGCAGGTCTCTGGGAGGAGGTGATGACAGAGCAGACCCCAGCGAAGGGTTTGGGGCTTTCCCACCTACTTGCTAGGTTATGAACCATGCACCCTGTTCTTGGGGCAATTTGCAAAATCTGCCTCAATCTAAAATGCATGGACCCCTCCACCTAGAAATCTGTTGGCTAGGAAATTCCCTATGAAGGTGCTTACCCAAGTCAGCATATACTTTCAAAGTAAGTTTTAACAGGAATGGAAATCACCAAAGTGTCAGATCAATAGGCGTTTATTAAATAAATGATGTTCTAGTCATTCAGTAGAGCACCACAAAGATTTAACAAGAAGTACGCTGTAAAACAAAGAGCCACATTGTTCAGTGACAGTAGAAGGCTGAGAACAGGGCACAGGGTATCTCTCCTTCTGATTCACCCAGGGTCTGAAAGACGTCCTCTTCCTTGGAACACCTCCGGGGAAGGGAAGGAGACTTCAACCTCTCATTCTGTACCTTTCTGAGTCCCTTGAATTTTCTAACAAGATGCTGTACACTTCCCTTTTGTCCTGTAAACACCCACAGCAGTTATCTGGGCCGTGGATACAACGTGTGACAGCTTCTCCCCAGAGAAAGAACTGAGGTTGCCGTAGAGGCATGTTTCCTCTTCTGGGAGTCTTTGTATTCTCAAAAACTAACGGAATGATAGTTTTTAAGTAGAAAAGATTTAAGGAGAAAAGCACTCTAACAACAAAAGATGAAATGGTGCTAAAATACTCCCATTCTCTTGATTATATGAAAACCTGCAAAATCCTACCGCAGAGCCCAGGCGGTGAACACTGCTCTACGTAAAGGCAGCCCTTCCCCACTGTTCAGAGGACCCCTACCCCGGTGATCCGGCCCCTGACGTTCAGATCCCCCACCCAGCCACGTTGGCACGTGCCAACCAGTTCAGACCTGGGAGAGAAGAGCTGTGGGCCAGGCCCTCCCGATGACCCTCCGAGAGCAGCCGCTTCTTCCCCCCCGTCGTCCCCTCTTTCCAGAGCTTGGCAGGACCTGGGTCTCCCTGAGCAAGTCAGACACACCCCTGGTGATACACGGAACAATTCCTTATCCACCACCGCTCTGCCCACACCCTCTGCTGCAGCCCCCAAATCTTCTGCACGTGTGCAATAGCTTCTCCCCAAAGAAAGAATCAAAATTCCCCAAGAACATAGAAAATAAGTATTTCCCAACTCATTGGTTTATTCAGTATTTTCATCACCGGAAAATGTCAGGAACCAGTTTTTCCAAGAGTGGTGAAAACAAAACTTTACACTGAGCCTTGCCTGCAAGATCACTCGGGGTAACCCCCCAACCCCCCGGCTGACTCGTTCGTGCATGTGTCTGGCGCCCTGACCTCCTCATAGTTTCCTGTCGCCATCATGATCTCCTCCTCCATTCAAGGGTCTCTCCCCTGAACGGTTCTCTCCCCTGGCTTCAGCCCTACGTGGTCTCTACAAACACAGACACCTGTAGCCCCGAGAATGTTCGGAAGTTCACCACTCCAAGTGTGACTCGGGGGGCCGGGCTGTCGTAGGGCGAGGACTGGGGCAGCCATCTCAGGCCCAGAGCCTCTGTCCCATGACCAAAGGGATGGACACTCTGCCCCTGGACACCTGGGTGTCCTGCATGATACACAGTGTGACCTTTCAAATGTGTCCACATGCAAATAACCCATCAAGAGCTAGCTTGACTCACTTACAAAGAACACAAAAGTACAAGATGAGTCTTTCTACTGCTTGCGTGATGTGAGTTCTGGGAGGCTCCTCATGTCCAAACCTGGCAGCCCCTCCCCTCCCCCCCCAAGCCCCGCCCTTGCATTGAGGGAGGGTCCCCAGCCAGGTTCCCTGCTTCCTGTATGGTGCCCCCACTGGGCTCCCAAGGGCTCTTTCAGGCCAACAGAACTCAGATCAACACCACCCTCGGTGACCCTGACTTTGACTCGCAGGGAGCTGGGGTGGGGTTTTGGTTTCTTGCTCTGAAAGCTCAGAGCCAGATGCAAACAGATGCACCCCATTCCTGGCCACTGGCTTCGCAGTCGGGGTGGCAAAGGGTAGAGCAAGAGTGAGACCCGCTCCCATCCCCGGCCCCTCTCCCCCCTCCAAGCCCTCCCTGCATCGATGCAATGAAGGAACCCATTCCAGACTCCAGCTGGGATAAAGAAGCTGCCCCGGGGTGACCCAGGTCTCCATGTGACACAGGGGAGGAGGGGCTGGCAGGACTCCTGGACGCCCACACCCACTCGACAGTCCACTCGACAGGCGGCGTGCAGCGCTCACTCGGGACCGAGGGGGTATACATCACTCCCTGTTGAAGGGTCTGCAACATGAGTCCACCTCAGTGACCCTGCTCCACTGCCAGGACCCTGGGGCAGGAGCCGGGCCCTCTGCAAGCTCCCCTGGGCGGCCGGGTTCCCACGCTGCCCCCTTGCCAGAGCACCAGGGTCACAGCCCTGCCCCGATGCCCAGAAACCTGTGCCCACTGCTCTCATTTATCTTAGAAGGTTACACTGTTTACATTCTCCGGTAATCTTAATGAGTAAAATGACCATTTTCTATATTTTTACCAACCTATAGCAGAGTCTGGCTTGGAAACAGCACTCAGATCCAATCCCCACTGTCCACAAATGAGAAAAACGATGCTCAGAGAAGGTGAAGAATTAGCCAAGTCTTTCTTCAGTCAGTCCACAGACTTTTTTTAAATTATTTAAAAAAATTTTTAAATGAAGTTTAGTTGATTTATAATGTTGTGTTAGTTTCTGGTGTACAGCACAGTGATTCTGTTTACATATATACAATATATATATAAATAATCTTTTTCAGATTCTCTTCCATTATAGGTTATTATAAGATACTGAGTATAGCTCCCTGTGCTATACAGAAGCTCCTTGTTGTTCACCTATTTTATACACAGTAGTGTGTATCCACTAAACCCAAACTCCTAATTTATCTAGTTCTTAAAGGCTGGGTTGGTCCAAACTGCTGGGTCCACCACCCCGGAACTCATGTGACATTTCACATCTGCATTTTTCAAGATGACTCTGGCCAATGTGTGAAGGGCAGACGGGGGGACAAGAGTGGAAGTGAGAAGCCAGGTAGGGGCCATGGGAATGATCTGGAAAAGAGACACACATGGGGGACAGACATAGATACTTGAGAGGAAGAGTCAACAGGACTCGGGGACCGACAAGACGCGGGTTAGCTGCTTTGAGGAACCGGGTGAGTGGTGAGTGGTGAAAGCACCCCCGAGACCCAGGAAAAGACACCTGCATGGAGGGAGGAGGAGGCACTCGGGTGGGGACTCCTGAATTTGGTGCTGAGACTCGTCCAAGTGGAGATGGGAAGGGGGCAGTGGGTGTCTCAGAGGAGGGAGAGAACGGTCTCAAGTGTGAAGAGCTCTGTGAGTGAACCAGGCGCCCACTGGTGCAGGGAGAGAGGAGCCCCCCCGGAGGTGTAGCCCACCCGGCCGCATCCCCATCCTGCAGGGTCAGCCCCGCCCTCGGCGAGTCTGTGGCAGAGGCTTAGGGGACAAGGCAATGTCACCAACCCCGGTGAGCGTAGCACTGGCCCTGCTGCTTCTGCCCCCATCTCACCTCATCTTGGGGGGGTGGTCCTGAGGATCCTGAGCCTGGGCCACGGTCTGCACAGCCCCCGCTGCGGACGGTCTGACCTGTCATCTCATCTAGGGGCGTCTCTCTGCCTCCACTGAGGGGCCCTCACTCCGAGCTTCCTTTGACATGCCTCACATGCACACAGAAACCTCCAGACGTCTTTATCCCACACACGGGCCACAGGAAATCTCGGGCCCAATCATTTAGATGAGAGGTCAGCAAACCACGGCCCGTGGGTCAAACCTGGCCTGCTGTGATTTTGTGAACAAAGTTTTGTTGGGACACAACTACACCCATTCACTTACGAAGTGGGTAGGGCTGCTTTCACACTGCAGTGGTAGAGTGGAGTCCTTGCAATGGAGATCACCCAGCCCACAAGGCCTGAAATACCTACCGCCCTGGACAGAAAGGTTTCCTACCCTGGTCTAGACACTTCCTTCCCCAGCGATGCCTTGTGGCTCCTGCATCAGACTGGAAATCATGAAGGGTGAAAGGGCTCCAGCAGCCCTCCGAAGGGGGGGGCCCGTCTCATCCACACACCTGGCATCCGCCATGTGCAGTGAGGTGGGGTGCCAATGTGCTGTGTCCCTTCTCGGGGACCCTTTCTCTTTAATTGCAAAAAAGAGTCTTTTAATTGTTCAAAATTGCACAAAACAACATCACACTATGGTAATACTGAGTCACTGGGGTTACTCTACAATAGATGAACGGCATACCATTTCCAGAAACGAGAAATCAAAGGGCGCTCGGGTAAAGGGACGGGGGAAACAATGGGACCAGGTGATGGGCTCCAAAGTGACTAAACGTGATGTTTCCACAGCAAAATACACTATAAAACAACAAACCAGAGGCCAGAGAGAGCCGGTCGGGGGCAGGGGTTGCAGAGGCTGGGGTCCCCGCAGCCACAGCTGCGTCTCCAGGGCAGAGAAAGGGGCTTTGAAAAGATTGGCCGCTCAGGGACCCAAGAAGCCTCTTCGCTCTTCGCTCCAGCTTCTCAGGGTTCTTCTCTTACCCCCAGAGGGCTTTCTGCCTCCCCTTCCTGACCGCGTCCTGCTGGATGGAAGAACCCTTCCATCGTGTCCTCCGTTTACCAACACAGTGCTTAAGACTAAAACAATCTTCAGGCCTTTAAGCTTTGCTCTCAGTAGATAAAGGAAAGCTCCCGGCACTGAGAGATTCCTCTTCTCTCGTAACAAAGCCTGGTTTTCATGACTGTTGTCTCTTCCAGAGACTCAAGGAAGTCAGTGTTGGGACTCAAAGCTGAGGAATGAGTTCTCTGTTCTAAAGGGTACCTTCTCTTATCCTAAAGCCATGAATGTCCTCGAATGAATGGGTGAAAGAGCTGCAGGGTAATATGATTTACAGGAAGTTTAAAAATGGGTCCCTTTAAATTCTCAGAAATATTGTTCTTGGAATAACAAGAGTGAGGGCCAGAAAGTTGACACCAGGCAGTGGAAAGAGAGGTGCAATGCAACTTGGGGAGCTAGCCCAGGATGCAAGGGAGGCAGCTCTGCCATCCAGTCCCAGACCGTGTGAGCTGCTCCCCCTGAAATTCTCTGCCAAGGCAGCTAATCTGGGTGCCAGAGAAGAAAAAGAAGACCACTGAAAGATATGAAAAAAAGTTAAGCTCAGTTAATGGTGAAGGAATCAGAGGGAAGATTCTGGATGAGTATATATGTAAGAGAAGGCTTTGGAGATGAACCCCCAGACCACAGGTCCCAAGGGCAAAAGCAAGACATGGGACCCGAACAGCAGGTGTCTACAGTCTGTCTGCAGAACTACAGATGGGCCTCAGACCCCCAGACCCCCTGCCCTTAACCTAGACTTACAGCACTGGTGTCTGCTCTCAGGCAGAAACCAAAAGAATGCTGTATGCACCAAAGAAACGAGCTTTCTGCCTCGTCTGCTTCCAAAGCGAGAATTCACACCCCAGAGCAGACGCTCTCTCAAGCACATGGGAGGAGAGTCCCCACCCAACATCCAAAGGTGAAGCTGCCAGGTGACCTGCCTTGCCCACACCTAGACAGAGCGAGGTCAAGCCCCTGTTCAATGGGTAGGACAGGAAAGTCAAGGAAAACGTGCCAAGCACTGCTATGAATCAACTAGTCCCTCAATGATAAACCCCAAAGGACACCAAGAACAACCAGACCATTAGGGAAAATCAAAACCACAAAAGAGGCAGATTCAGAAGAAAAAATAGAAAAACGCTAGAGCAAACAATTCAAGAATAAGAAGAAACCTTCTTGACTTAATTAGTACCCTCAGGCAGAAATGGAAAATAATGCAAACAGAAAATAAGAGGAATACTAAGAAAAATTAGCAGAAAAGATGAAAGCATCACAATCTTAATTATGGTTACTGTATCAATACAGGGTTCATCTCTCCTGGGTGGTTACCACCCTGTGCTGGTGTCCGGAGGGGCTTGGAACCAGGGTGCAGACAGTCAGCCAAATCAGAATGAAATGCAGAAACTTGCAACTGATGTTGACCCATGCTGGGGTCCCAAACAGAGCAGGGGCAACCTACACCACCTTGTCAGGTGGTTTATAGAAAACGTTTGCACCTGTTCTCTAGGTTTTTGTTTTTGAACCTGGTAGCCTCGTTTTGGCTCTGTAATCAGAAGGATAGAAAAGACCCCTCCTCAGATGAGACACCTGCTCTCAAACATCTTGGCGCTTCACAATTCAAAGTCAAAGTGTGTCCTGTGTGGCAGAGGAAGGCCCCTGGCCGGGGGAGGGTGGGGGCGGGTCCAACTTCTGTGATATCTGCTTCCCTCGCCCTTCAGAAAAGCCTTGGGACTGACATGTACACACTACTACACTTAAAACAGATAACCAACAAGGACCTACTGTAGCACAGGTGACTCTGCTCAATATGATGTAACAACCTAAATGGGAAAAGAATTTGAAAAAGAATAGATATGTGTATTTGTATAACTAAATCACTTTGCTGTACACCTGGAACTAACACAACATTGTTAATCAACTATGCTCCAATATAAAATAAAAATTAAAAGAAAAAAGAAAAGAAAAGGCTTACTCAAGTGCAGCCTGCAGACCCCCAGGGAGTCCTTTCCATTGGCCAACCCTGTCGTTGCTGCAATTATTTTTTAAAATTTCAACACCTGGTCCAGAAGCTGAAGCTGAAGCTGAAGAAATCTCTCAGAGGATAAAGTAAAAAGTAGTGGCATGGCAAATAGGAGAGAAAAGTTAAGATGCCCAGAAGATCAACCCAGTAGGTCAAACAGCCAACAAACAGGAGTTCTGAGACAATAGAAATGAGGAAATAATCGAAGAAAACAATTTCCAGTATCAAAGAAGGGACACATTGAGTGCCTAAGTCCCTTCACGAAATACTGTGAAATAATCAGGACACCACGAATCAAGAGTAGACCACAGAAGCTTCCAGAAAGGAAAAATAGGCTAGGTCACCAACGAAAGAAGATGAATCAACACAGGATCAGACCTCTCGTCAGTGACATCTGATATGAAGACAATGGTGTAGCTGCCACCAAAGAAGTAACAACAGGGGACTTCCCTGGCAGTCCAGTGGTTAAGACTTCGCCTTCCAATGCAGAGGGTGCAGGTTCAATCCCTGGTCAGGGAGCTAAGAGCCCACATGCCTCCCAGCCAAAAAACCAAAACATAAAACAGAAGCAATATTGTAACAAATTCAATAAAGACTCTAAAAATGGTCCACATCAAAAAAAGAAATCTTAAAAAAAAAAAAAGTAACAATAGAAAGGTTGAAAATATTTAACTCCGAGGAATGGGGAAGGCGGGAGCTAAGGGTTCGATTTAGCACTTCGATTTGCACCCTTCCATGCTGTTTTAATTTTAATTTCCATGAAATTAAGTCAATAATACTTTTATCATCATCATCACAATCACCATCAAAAAATATAGAGAGATACACTGTGTGCTTTCACCAGAATATGTGATATCACGGCTCTTTCTCTTAAACTCTGATTTTATGCCTCTCACCTGAGAGGCACACCATCTGGATCACAGGTAACAGCCACAGGTGTAACTCCTGAAGTCACCGGGCAGATGCCTTGCTCAGGGGCTTTCTGGCTTTTTGTTTCATTTTCTTTTGGTTTTTGTTATTCTTTATACAGAAAAAAAAAAAGCATACACACACATACATATATATATGTATTATATTTACACATTCTCTTTCTTCGAAGAGAAAGTCAACCTTGAGAAGCTATTTACCACTAGTTATGACAGACTCCAGCTCTGTTAATCCACTCACACCTCTTGGGTGTTATTTCCTCATCTTGAAAAGGGTCAGCTCTGAGCCTCACACGCTGCCTCGGCACCAAAAGGCAATGACAAGCATGGAGAGAGGCCCCGGGGACACCAACACTGAATTTAATGAATTGGCAGGTGAAAAGCAGATGCTTTGACTTTTTCTGAGACTGGATCAAACGTTAGTTTCTACAAAGGCAGTGTCCCTTAGTGAACAGTTGTAAAGAGCTCTGTGGGGTATAATTGAAAAAAGAAAGATGTATTTTTTTAAATCACAAGATTCTTATGAGTATATGCTCTTCATTATATGTATTATATACTTAATATACATATATAGTATATGCTGCTTATTAACATGTTAAACAGGGACCATTCTCAGAGTCCTTTCAAATTCTGAGGGTTCCAAAAAATGTTTTTCAAAATCACTATTTGTATCACTATCAAAGCCATTAGCTACAATTTCTCATTACAGATGAGAAACAACACTCATCATTATGTCGCATCAATGTTTTTCAAAGAAAAATTTGCTTTTTCATGAAGTCCCAAATTCTCTATACTTTTTCTGTAAAAGGATGAGCTGAAATTTTAAGGGTTTATCTTTGAACAATTAAGTTGCTTGTCTCTGTGATAGATAATTACATAATAGGCTCTGGTAGCTGCTGATGCAAAAGAAGTAGTTTGTTTACATTTATCATGTACTTGACTGAAGGCCTCCCCCTCCCCCCAAAATGCCGGTATCCCCAATTCCTGTGGGCTCCACCTCACTGTACTGCACCCTTTAAGTGAAATAGGACACTTTCATCATCACTTGGATGTAGAGGCGGTAAGAGCAGGCCATAATGATCAATTGAAGCTATCAAGGTTAGGTGGGTAAAGTGCCTAAATGCAGAAACAGAATTCAGGCAGGCCTGAGCCTGGGCATGCCAGGGACAGTGGGCCTGGAAATCTCACCTTCCCTAGGAATTGTACCTGGTCGCTGGAAAGGAAGGCCTCAGGGCTGCACTTGGTCAGCACACAGGCAGGCATTCCTCCAGAGCCTCCAGAAAAGCGAACAGGAGCCATTACACATATGGCCCCTGTGGGGAAGGTAAAAGGAGTTCTCCCAGGACCAGAGGGTCCTCACCTCATCAGGCAAACTTCTCAGCAGAGGGTGTGGTCCTGCGGGCTGGAAGGCAGCCCTGTCATAGCCGCCTCTGCATCTTCCTTGCGGCCCACCATCTCTCCTTCCATCACTGTCACCCCAATGCCAGCTCTGCAAGGGCAAAGTGCTTGCATGTGGTTTGAACTCATCAACAAATATGGAAATAATAGAGTCGTCTTAAGAAACCATCACCAGCTTTATTATATTTTCCTGACTCTGCAATAAGACCATAGGATACACTACTTTTTGAACTTTTCAAGATTCAAATTCAAACTTATCCAATAAAAGACTGAAATCTGAAGCAAAAAAAAGTTCTCCCTCACATACTCAAATTATGTAGACTATATAATGTTCAAAGTCTGTTTTCTTTTGAACTCATCTTTCAAAATGAATCAGGGACACAGAGAAGTTCCAAAGGTTTCATCCTGTGGGGTTTGCAGGATAGGAGGTGAGGAGGTGGCCAAAGTGAGGGATGAGAAACTACAAAGAAACCATTTGGCTTAAAGGAGAAGGCTAGCAATCATATCTATCATTCAATTGGGTAGGCTAATAGAAAATTCAGATTTCAATCGATTGTCAAAGATGAAAATATAACTATTAGGAGAATGGAGACGCACAGGAGAAGGGGTTTGGGAAATGGAATAAAAATCAAAATGGGCAGAAGATCTAAACAGACATTTCTTCAAAGAAGACATACAGATGGCCAAAAAGCACATGAAAAGATGCTCAACATCACTAATTATTAGAGAAATGCAAATCAAAACCACCTCACACCAGTCAGAATGGCCATCATTAAAAAGTCTACAAATAACAAATGCTGGAGAGGGTGTGGAGAAAAGGGAACTCTCTCCTACACTGATGATGGGAATGTAAACTGCTATGGCCACTACGGAGAACAGTATGGAGGTTTCTTAAAAAACTAAAAATAGAGCTACCATATGATCCAGCAATCCCACTCCTGCACATATACCCAGAGAGAACTATAATTCGAAAAGATACATGCACCCCAATGGTCATTGCAGCACTATTTACAATAGCTAGGACATGGAAGCAACCTATATGTCCATCACCAGAGGAAAGGATAAAGATGTGGTACATATATACAATGGAATATCACTCAGCCATAAAAAAGAATAAAATAATGCCATTTGCAGCAACATGGATGGACCTAGAGATTATCATACTAAGTGAAGTGAGTCAGACACAGAAAGGCAAATATATGATATCGCTTATATGTGGAATCTAAACACAAGGGTACAAATGAGCTTATTTACAAAACAGAAGTAAAGCCACGGATGTAGAAAACAAACTTACGGTTACCAGGGGATATGGTTACCAGGGGATAAGGGGGGGAGGGATAAATTAGGAGATTGGGATTGACATATACACACTACTATATATAAAACAGGTAATAAGAACCTGCTGTGTAGCACAGGGAACTCTACTCAATACACTGTAATGGCCTATATGGGAAAAGAATCTAAAAAAAAAGAGTGCATATATGTATATGTATAACTGATTCACTTTGCTGTATACCTGAAACTAACACAACATTGTAAATCAACTATACTCCAATAAAAAAATTTTTTAAAAAGCCGCTTGAAAAGAGTTATGTGTGCACCCGTGTTCATAGCAGCATTATTCACAATAAGCCAAAAGGTGGAAGCAACCCAAGTGTCCATCAACAGAAGAATGGAAAAACAAAATATGGTCTATCCATACAACGGAATATTATTCAGCCTTCAAAAGGAAGAAAATCCTGATGTGTGCTACCACATGGATGAATCTTGAACATATTATGCAAAGTGAAATAAGCCAATCACAAAGGAAATACAACTGTATGATTCCATTACGCGAGTTGCCTGAAATAGCCAAATTTACACAGACAGGAAGTAGAAAGGTGGCTGCCAGGGGCTGGAGGTGGGGAAATAAGGAGTTAGTGTTTAATGGGGACGGAGGTTCAGTTTTGCAAAAGTTCTGGAGAGGATGGTGGTGACGGTTGCACAATCGTATCAATGTTCTTAATGCCACAGACCTGTACACTTAAAATGGTTAAAATCATAAATTTTACGTTATGTGTATTTTACAATTTTAAAAATACATATTTTTTTAAGAAAATTAACTTTATCAATCCAGCAAAAAGAAAACAGAAAACAGTAAAGTATAATAATAAAGTCAAAAGGAATGACTAAATCTATCACACATCTTAATAAATGGGAATGGCCTAAATTCCCTGAGCTGTCTAACTTAGAAAGAATAAAGCTTTCCTATGCTAGTCCTCAGAAAAATACGGAAAGCTCACCAATTTATTTTACAAAGCCAGCACAACATAACAAGGTTTAATAAAGATAGTGTATGCTTGTGTACATGTGTGAATGCACAAACTCCAGACCAATTTTGTATGTGGCTATAGAAGCAAATATCTTAATATTACAGCACATGGATTCTAACAATATGTTAAAAGAATAAGTGATAAGGATGATTCCAGGAAGCCAAGGATAATTCAACATTAGGAAGTCTATCAACATACTTCAGTACGTCAATTACTGAAAGAGAAAAACCAAGAGATTACATAACTAGATGACATCTGAATAATTCAGCAGTCATTCCTTGTAAGAATTCTAAACAGGAAACTACGTAAGTTTGACTTTTAAATTCCTAATTTGAATACTGGACTAGAGAGCAGGTGAGGGAAATATTTATAAAGAACATTTTGGGGACAATTGGCAAAATTTGAATATGGACTGTGGATAGTGTTGTATCGATGTTAATTTCCTCACTTTTATGGTGGCTTCATGTTTATGTAATGCCTATTTAGGAAATATACACTGGAGTATTTAGGGGCAAAGGGGCATGCAATGTACTCTCAAGTGATTCAGAAAAAATATGTAGATGGAGGTATCACCAATTGATTGTTCAGGGGGTTTGGGGGCCTGGAAATGACAAAATGAAAGGGGCAAAATGTTAAAAATTGGTGAATCTGGGTTAAGGATATATGGCATTTTTCGTACTTTTTTGCAACTTTTCTCCAAGTTTGAAATTACAGCAAAATTTAAGTCATCAAAATTACCTACCTATTAAGAAATAAAAGCAACGAAACTAAAGCTTTTCCCAGTAAACTCAAGAGCAAGACATGAATGCTTCCTTTCACAGTATCATTCAAAATGAAGATTCCGATTAATGCAATAAGGAAAGGAGCAAGCAGCGTACAACAAATATTGAGATATGAAAACACTGAATATAAAGAAACAATTATTTATAGATGATATGGGTGTAGAAATGGAAAGCACTAGACATTTACTTTAAAAAGTAGAATAAATAATTTCAAAATAAGAGAGAAATAAAAGTCAACAGTTTCTCTGTATAGGAGCAGTAAGTCCTGGAGAAGGGGAAATTTCAAAGACAACACAAACCAACACCACAAAAGCTTGGAGCACACTTGACAAGAAAGGTACAGCAGCCATAGGACAGAAGGTTAGAACACTTTACCTGTTCAAATATTTAACATTCATATTAAAAACGTTAATCATTGAAGCAAAATACAAAGATACAGCATTACATTGTATCACGAATAAGCAAGAATATATGAATCCTACCTTGCCTGGTACCAAGAGTGAGGCCTCAGACATAGAGAACAGACCTGTGGTTGTCAACGGGGAGGGGCATAGGGGAGGGAAGGATTGGGAGTTTGGGGTTAGCAGATGCAAACTACTACACATCGGATGGATAAGCAACAAGGTCCTACTGTATATATAGCACAGGGAACTATATTCAATATTCTGTAATAAACCAAAATGAAAAAGAATGTGTATATGTGTAAATCACTTTGCTGTACAGCAGAAATTAACACAACACTGTAAGTCAGCTACACTTCAATTTAAAAAGAGAGAGAGAGAGGCCTGCTTTCTTTTTATTTGAATTTGCCCGGTATATCTTTTCCAGTCCTTTTATATTTAGCCTTTCTAAATCTCTTCATTTTAACTCTATCTCCAGATCTTGCTTTGTTAAGTCAACCTGAAAAACTTTTTAAACTAGGTGAATTAAGCCCATTTATATAATGTTAGTACAGTCTGGATGTGTGGCATCAGCTTTGCAGATTTTTAGCCTTATATTTAAAACACTGACGCACAAACTCAGTCTTTTCGTCCGTGGGCTGCAGTCTGCTTGCTTCTCTCTCTGCGTTTCTGTAGGTACGTAGGAAGGATTTGGTTCTAGTTGCTCCTTTTATATTACTACCTTATATAACCCCCTTAGCACCCTCCACTTTTAGACATTATTACCTCCCTCCTATGAGCAATAATGTAATTAGCTAGTAATTGCTTCTTCATCTCCCCCTTCCCCCCCCTGCCCCCCGCCCCCCCGCTCTTCCTAAAGCATCCATTTTAGTCACTAGTATTCAATCTGCTGTTAATCTGTATGGTCTTCAATACACTTAACCTTCCACTTCTTGCTTTGTCAGTTTCGAGAGACATTTTTCCATCCTAGCTCACCCCAATGTGCCAATTAAGGAGCTGATTCTACTTCTCCCTCATCTCCTCCCATTTATTTTTCTAGCTGTATGGTTCTACATAACCCGAACGTCTAATGCTGTGTATTAGTCTGCCTCCCTTATTGCTATCTTTGAGTTTTAATTCTACAGTGAAACCTAGTCATTGTTCATCATTAGACCTTATGAAAAGCTTCACCATCATTTCAAGTTTTCTGAAGCTCACTCTCTAGTAAACAACTACGAAAGGGCTCACTAGGGGGAACAGCACTGAGGTTTTGGTCCCGGGTGGAGGAAGCACACACCATCCTGTGTCTCCCACTGATTGCAGCCGTGGACCTGATGGGATGCAGAGAACAGACCACTGGGAAACTCAGAGCAAAACAGCAGGCAGATGGGTGGAGAGCGATGGAACTCCAGTTACCACCACAGTGGCAGAGGGTTGTCATTGCTCCCTCTTGAGCATGCATCCCCCAGCCAAAATGCAACACAGCCCGAAACCCACAATTGAGCATGCAGGCAGACAGACAGGGCCCAGGAGAAGCCCCCGAGCTCTGGCTCAAGGATTTGGAAATCGGCTCCCTAATGCCCAAAGAGAGTGAGCAAATCCCCAGTGTTTTTGCTTCTGGGTTTCTCTCTCTTCTCTCTGCAGCACTCTCACACCCCAGCACCCAAGCAACACCACAGCAGAAACAGGAGCTGGCAATGCACAGAAGACCCTTCCCCTTTGCCTGCTCCAGAGGAGGGGCTTGGTCCCAAGGGGGCGGGACAAAGCCTTGTTGCTGGTTCTCTTGCTTTGTCCCCCCACTGCACGGCCCCTAAGCAAGACAAGGTAAAGCCCTAGCATTCTTTTGTTTATTTTTATTTTTATTTCCATTATTCTAGGATGTGGGTCAAAAAAGATCTTACTGTGATTTACGTCAAAGAGTGTTCTTCCTATGTTTTCCTCTAAGAGTTTTATAGTGTCCAGTCTTACAAAAGGGACCTAATGAAACTTAAAAGCTTTTGCACAGCAAAGAAAACCATAAACAAGACAAAAATGCAACCCTCAGAATGGGAGAAAATATTTGCAAATGAATCAACAGACAAAGGATTAATCTCCAAAATATAAAAACAGCTCATACAGCTCAATATCAAAAAAACAAACAACCCAATCAAAAAATGGAAGACCGAAACAGACATTTCTCCAAAGAAGACATACAGATGGCCAAGAGGCACATGAAGAGATGCTCAACATCACTAATAATTAGAGAAATGCAAATCAAAACTACAATGAGGTATCACCTGACACTGGTCAGAATGGCAATCATCAAAAAATCTACAAACAATAAATGCTGGAGAGGGTGTGGAGAAAAGGGAACCCTCTTGCACTGTTGGTGGGAATGTAAATTGATACAGCCACTGTGGAGAACAGTATGGAAGTTCCTTAAAACACTAAAAATAGAATTACCATGACCCAGCAATCCCACTCCTGAGCATATACCATATTTCAAAACCATAATTCAAAAAGACACATGCACCCCAATGTGCACTGCAGCACTATTTACAACAGCCAGGGTATGGAAGTACCTAAATGCCCATTGACAGACAAATGGATAAAGAAGATGTGGTACATATATACAATGGAATATTACTCAGCCATAAAAAGGAATGAAATTGGGTCATTTGTAGAGACGTGGATGGACCTAGAGACTGTCAAACAGAGTGAAGTAAGTCAGAAAAAGAAAAACAAATATCGTATATTAACGCATCTATGTGGAATCTAGAAAAATCATACAGGTGAACCCGTTTGCAAGGCAGAAATAGAGACACAGATGTAGAGAACAAATGTATGGACACCAAGGGGGGAAAGGAGGGGGTGGGATGAATTGGGAGATTGGGACTGACATATATACACTAATATATATAAAATAGATAACTAATGAGAAGCTGCTGTATAGCACAGGGAACTCCACTTCGCTGTACAGCAGAAGCTAACACAACATTGTAAAACAACTATACCCCAATAAAAAAAAAAGTCATGCATTACTCCTAAAAAAAATTTTTTTTTAAATAAACTTAATATTTACTTGAAAAAAAAAAAAATGCCCTAGCATTCTTGGAGGACTGGATAAGAGAAGCCCCAGGGAAACAGAAAACATCAGGAAGATCACAGAGGGAGGAACTGCAGGAAGTGATCCCTGAAATTTGTTTATGAACTAGTGGGCTCATCCCTGAGGCGAAGACATGACCCTAAACAGAATCCTTTCTTGTTTTTTTAATTTTTATTGGAATAGAGTTGATTTACAGTGTTGTGTTAGTTTCAGGCGTACAGCAAAGTGAATCAGTTATACATAGACATATATCCACTCTTTTTTAGATTCTTTTCCCACATAGGCCATTACAGAATATTGAGTAGAGTTCCCTGTGCTATACAGGATAGATCACCACCCCAGAACCAGACTGGCCACTGGGCGTTATATGTGCAGGACAGGCTGAAAAGTACTGCAAAGACTTTGAAAACTGGACTGACATCAGAATGACAATACACAGAAGGCTTAGCTCAATGTGGTCTAAATCAGAGAGAATGGATAGCCTGCTAACACAAAAACAGCAACATTCTTTTTTAAAAAATTTTATTGAAATATAGTTGATTTACAATGTTGTGTTAATTTCTACCGTACAGCAAAGTGATTCAGTTATACATATATAAATATATATTCTTTTTCAGATTCTTTTCCATTATGGTTTATCACAGGATATTGAATATAGTTCCCTGTGCTATACAGTAGGACCTTGTTGTTTATCTATTCTATATATAATAGTTTGCATCTGCTAATCCCAAACTCCCACTTCATCCCTCCCCCCGCCCCCTCCCTTGGCAACCAGAAGTCTGTTCTCTCTGTCTGTGAGTCTGTTTCATAGATAAGTTCCTTTGTGTCATAAAAAATAGCAACATTCTTAATTGCATTTAAACAATGTCCAGAGACTCACAACATAATATTCAAAATGTCCGGGATATAATCCAAAGTTACTCAGCCTACAAAGAATCAGGACTGTCAACTCCCAGGGGAAAACACAATCAATGATAGATCTTGGAATGATCAAAGACTTTAAAGCAGTGATGATAAAAATGTTCCAGTAAGTAAGAGCGAATGTTTTGGGAATGAATGAAAAGCTACAAAAACCGAAAGAAAAAAAAAAACGAGTTGAAAAAAAAAAAAAAAAAAACACGAGTTGATATGAAAGGAAACCCATGGAAAGTTTTAAAACTGAAAAACAGGGCTTCCCTGGTGGCACAGTGGTTGAGAATCTGCCTGCCAATGCAGGGGACACGGGTTCGAGCCCTGGTCTGGGAAGATCCCACATGCTGCGGAGCGACTAGGCCCGTGAGCCACAATTGCTGAGCCTGCGCGTCTGGAGCCTCTTGGAGCAACAAGAGAGGCCACGATATCTGAGAGGCCCATGCACCGCGATGAAGAGTGGCTCCCACTTGCCACAACTAGAGAAAGCCCTCGCACAGAAACAAAGACCCAACACAGCCATAAATAAATAAATAAATAAAATTAAATTAAAAAAAAAATCCAATATAAGCTGATTTAGCACAAATATACACAATTATATTTAAAAAAAAAAACTGAAAAACAGAATAACCAAAGTAAAAAATTCACTGGGTGAGTTTAACAGCAGAATGGAGATGAAAGGACAAAAAGGCAGTCAACTCACATGGGAGCAACAATTTAAATTACCATGGACTGCTCATCAGAGAATACAGAAGACAGAAGGAACTGAAAGAACATCTTGCATCTCCATTCTGCTTTTCATTCATTTCCAAGAACGCATAACCCGAGTGTGGCCATGAGGATAAACCGGATGGACCCAGGTTCAGGGTCATCCTATAGAATAATAAGGCTTATACTCTTTAGGACCATGGAAAACACAAAACACAAAGGAAGACTGAAGAGAACAAAGAGAAATGAGACATGCATATTCCTGGATAGGATCCTGGGCCAGAAAGGGGACAGGAACACTATTTGGGCAGTTGGTGAAATTGCGATGGAGTCTATGAATCGGGTGACAGTATTCTTTCAATGTTGATTTCCTAGTCTGGAGGAGTTTGTGCTGGTAATACAGAACAGTATCCTTGAGTGGGGGTGATATACTCTGAAATTATTAGGGGTGATGGGGCATCACCTCTGCAGCCTGCTCCCAAAAAGGTCAAGAAAAAAAACTAATGACAATGGATTTTTTTTTCCCACTGAGGAAGAGAGACAGGGTACACAAGTGCAAGCCATGGGGCAAATACAGTAAAACGGTTACATCAGGGAACTTAACTGAAGGGATACAGCACAGGAGTTCTCAGTTCTGTTCTATAACTTTTCTACAAGTTGGAAATTTCAACTTTTTCCCCCCAAAATTTACTTTTTAAAATATTGCTTCACCTTTTCTAGCAAAGAATTTATTTGGCTATGAGAATTCCAATGCACAATACAAATGACTAGGACTTTTTATCAGGATGCCCAAAGGATTTTTTCCTTATCTTTAACATTCATTATATTACAGGGATATATCTCAATGTTGATTATTCTGCACTGATTTCCCCCCCCCCAGTTACGTGGTAGACATTTTCAAGTCTTCTTTTATTTTTAGGTAAGTTTTCTTGCATTATAGTTCTAAATATTTATTTTATTCCATTGCTTTATTCTTCCTGTCTTAGACACTCTAATTGTATATATATATCTCAGATCTCTTTTGCCTGTCTCCTATACCGTCTAATTCACTCTATCCCTTTCTTTATTGGCTATTGTTTTCATTTTTCTCCTTTTCATCCTGTATTTTTACTTCTGTGCTGTCTATGGAAACCATTTGCTCTTGTGTTCCTTCTGGACACAATTTAGTCTTCCTTCCTAAAATTCATTTTTTCCTAATTCTTTCCTGACATCAATCTGTTCTCATTTCATAATTTTCTGTTATCTAGCCATATCCTTTGTCGTTTCTAAATTTCTGCTGGATGTTACTCTTTCAAATTGTTTTCTATTTTAGCTTATCTTGAAATATTAGTTTATGATTTTTCTGGTGTGCTCTCATTTTCTGTAGCACCATTATGTTCATTTTCATCATTTTCCTTTGAATCAATTTTGCATAAAGTTACCTAATGTTCCATTTTTTGTTCCCCATGTATGAATGAGGTGGTTTTTCCTGATGCGAGAAGAGAAAGCTCCTAAAGAAGAGGGGATGGGCTAGGACAGCTTTCCCAGACAGGCTCTGTGGACCTGTAAAGAACTCAAGTGTGAGATCTCTATGTATCCACTTATTTGTTTCTCAGAGTTAAACCCAGAACCCTCATAAAGCTCACTCCCACCCTGGCCCTTTGCTCCAGCTCTAGACCCCCGAAGTCCTTAATTTCCAAGACCACACTCTCTGCTCGGGGTCTTCTCTTTTGCTGCTGGAGCAGCTTCTGAGATCTCTTTCCCCTGACCTGCACCGTCGGAACCTCCCCTGCCTTGCCGTCTGCGTTCCCGTCCTGCTCAATTTGGTTTAGGTTTCCAGTCCTTCTGCTCAGGGTAAGGCTCTGACCTTCTAGGAGGAAAGACTCACTGTGCATTTCTCGGATGCTCCCAGGCTTGTGCTCCACGTCCCTGCACGGCTACTGTTCTTACCCACAACCAGAAGCCCCAGAGCACCTCTCCGGCGCCCACCCACTTTGCCGGTTAAGTAACTCGTGGTGATTTTGGTTCCCACAGCCTGTCAACAGCTCCCGTTCACTGCCCACCACCCACGCCCCGCCTCCCCTGCTGTTCATCTGCAGCTCCGGCTGCTGCTGGTGGACTGGCTACACCGTCTCTGTCCTGACCTGTGGGCGTCTCCCATCTTTCATCGACCTGTCCTCACTCAGCTTTTTCTAGGATGATCTTATAAACTGGTTTACTTTTCAAAAGCAGTTTAGGGGAGACTGAAAATCTGCCCCCATGAACGCATCCCCATAAAAGATTTTTCTGAAAGGTATAAGACAAAGGACAAAGAAATGAAGACGCAAACCATGTTCCTGAATTGGAAGTTTTCATATGATAAAACTGTCAGGACTTCCAAAATTGATCCATCAGTGTAATGCAACTGCAATCCAAATCCTAAGAGGGTTGGGCTTCCCTGGTGGCGCAGTGGTTAAGAATCTGCCTGCTAATGCAGGGGACACGGGTTCAAGCCCTGGTCCAGGAAGATCCCACATGCCGTGGAGCAACTAAGCCCATGCGCCACAACTACTGAGCCTGTGCTCTAGAGCCTGCAAGCCACAACTACTGAGCCCGTGTGCCACAACTACTGAGCCTGCGCTCCTAGAGCCTGTGCTCTGCAACAAGAGAAGCCACCGCAATAAGAAGCCCGTGCACCCCGCTTGCCACAACTAGAGATAGCCCGTGCGCAACAACGGAGACCCAATGCAGCCAAAAAATAAAATAAATTAACTAAAAAAAAAAAATCCTAAGAGGGTATTACTGGAAACTACTAATTTATGAGTAACAAACACAGATATTTTAAAGTTAATACAGAAGAAGAGCCAAGGCACTTTTGAAAAAGAAAACAGTATGGAGGGACCTGCCTGACCAAATAGCAAAACTCACCAGGATGTTGCCTTAATCAAAAGTATGCGGTATTGACCCTAAAACAATGAAGAGAGTAAAGTTGTCATGGGATGTGACGTACAGCATGGCAACTATAGTTAACAACAATCCTGTACTGCATATTTCGAAGTTGCTAAGAGACTAAATCCTAAAAGTTCTCATCCCAAGAAAAAAGAATTTTGTCAACTACGATATATATGGTGATGAATATGTAAGTAGACTTATTGCACAAGTAGACTTACTGTGGTGATCATTTTGCAGTACATACAAGTATCAGATCATTATGTTGTATGCTTGAAACTAGTATAATATTCTGTGTCAATTACATCTCAATGAAAAAAAAATAAAAGAGAGTAAAACTGAATAGAATCCAAAACAGAAGCATAGGTGCATAGGAACTTTGTCTGCAAGCAAATAAAGTTAGGCCCTTTTTTCATACCATATGCAAAACAAATTCTGGATGATTTAAAATTTGAATGTAAAAAATAAAATAAAAACATTAGAAGGAAATGTAAAGGAATGTTTGTGTGACCTTTGTAATGACAACCATCTTAACTAAGAAAACAGCCCACACACTGCAGAAGAGAAAACTAACAGATTTGACTACATAAAAAGTTTTAAATTTTATATATGGTAAAAGACACCAAAAATTAAGCCACATGAGAAATGAAAAACTGCAAGAAAACATTTGCAACATATGAGAGAAATAACCATGGAAAGTCAGATCAAGTGAAAACAATGAAATATTTTTTTCTTCCATCAGAGGAATAAAATGTTAAGGAATGCTAACAGCCTGGACTGGTAAAAGGGTGGCAAAAGGGCACCCTTGTGTCATGCTTCTGTGGGCAGGGATGACTGCAACCTTTTGTGTAATTAATCTGGCAATATCTAATGAAATTCCAAATTTGAATACCCTCTGACTAGCCATTCCACTTTGGGGAATTTATGCTCAGAAAACAAGCACTGGCCTCTAAGGCTAGATAAGCAGCATTCTTTATAGAGACACAGAACTGACACAGAGTATTCTCAGCAGGAGAAGAACTGAATAAATTATAAAAATTCATACTATGGACCCTTATGAAGTCATTAAAAATAATGGGCATAATAGGAATAATAAATTATGGCTGGGAATATTTATTATACACGAAATAAAAGAAAAAAAAGAAGTCACGGAGTAAGGTGTGTGGTATGACCTCTTGTAAAAATTATTTAAAAGGAAAGAAACATATTCCACACATATACATAAATCCTAATATTTTTGTGATTGTAAAGGAAAGTATGGAAAGGTCACATGAAACAACACCATCAATGCCGGTTACCTGTGGGTACAGAATTGGGATGGAAGAAGGCACTGTCGTCATTTTCTTTATACCATTCTGTGTTTTCAGTTACTGCAACAAGCATCTGTTGCTTTTGGAGTATAGTGTTGCTTTTAAAGGAAAAAAAATACATACACACACGTGCATAAACAGCTCCTATCGGCTATGTCTGGCTATGTCTTTATCAACACGTGTAACTGGCAATGTGGATCATTCACAGGGTACTTATTTGTCGCTGATGTCCTGGGCATGAAGAAAATTTCAAAGAAAAATAATGAGGCTGCTCTATCAAAGGATACCTACTCAAGACCTCCACTAGTGCCAGAGGCAGCACTGTAGATTTCCTTCCCCTCCCCTTTAATTCCATTTTTAATATTTTTTATTACATATACTAAACTGTTTCTATTCTATGATATAAGGTTCACTTAAAAAAAAAAACTGAATTCGATGATCATTTAAAAACAACACACACAGCCCTGGTAGTCTTCTAAATTGTTCATATAGATCATCATCTCTCAAAACGGGCCAAGCATTTATCCCTGGGGAAGTTAGCCCACCCCTAATTTCCAACTGGATGGCAGGGACCCAGAACAGGACCACCACTTGCAGTGGTTCTCAAGTCACTGAAACAGCAGCTGCTCCCTGGCCAGACCTGCCGCCCCTTCCCATTTCCAACCTTGCCAAGGACCCCCCAGCCCTGTCCCCGATCCTCAGACTTCCTCAATTTCCCTAATTTCATGCCTCCCCAAAGTGCTCTTGAATCATCACCTTTCTACACATATTTTGTGCTTTTCCTAAGAAACAGAGGTGTGTCCTCCCTGTGGAGGCTTTACCTTTGACCCTTTACAGCCTGCTCTATTCCACCACCCCACCCCCCATCAGCCTCTGCCTGGGGGGCAATTAAGTCTAATGGCTAGGACTGTGGCATCACAAGTCAGAGCAACTAAGTGCAAACCTGCGTCTTTATTGCTGTCCTGCTCCTAGGTTCATCAGAACCATTTTTTTTTTTAGATTCCATATATATGTGTTAGCATACGGTATTTGTTTTTATCTTTCTGACTTACTTCACTCTGTATGACAGACTCTAGGTCCATTCACCTCAGGGCGATCAGCTCGGTGCTTTTTAACACCCAGAGGGGTGGGATAGGGAGGGTGGGAGGGAGGCGCGAGAGGGAGGGGATATATGTATACATACAGCTGACTCACTTTGTTGTACAGCATAAACTAACACACATTGTAAAGCAATTATACTCCAAAAAAGATGTTAAAAAAAAAAAAGTGCAAACCTGACATTGGCCAGGTGTGACCTTGGGCAGGTGTGAAGGCTAATTTTATGTATCCACTTGACTAGACGAAGGGGTGCCCAGATAGACAGGAAAACATTATTTGGGGGTGTGTCTGAGAGGGTACCTCTAGAAGAGATTACCACTGAATCAGCAGACTGAGTAAAGGTCACCTTTATCCACGCAGATGGGCCTCATCCAAGCCAGTGAGGTCCTAAGTAGGACAAAAAGGAGGAACAAGGGCAGATTCACTCTCTCTGAGCTCGGACATCCATCTGCTCCTGCCCTCGGCCATCAGCACCCCTGGTCCTCAGGCTTTGGGGCCAAGCTGGGAATTACACCATGGGCCCTCCAGTTCCTGGGCCTTTGGACTTGGACTGAATTATACCAGCAGCATTCCTGGGTCTCCAGCTTGCTCATATGTATTTACTGGTTCTGTTTCTCTGGAGAACCCTGACTAATACAGCAAGTTCCTTAATCCCTCTTCACCTCAGTGGACTCTGCAGAAGCTGCCACGACATCTCAGGGCTTAGGCCTAGCCCTGGAGACAGCCTTAGTTCTGCTGCATCCCACTGGCTAAGGCCAGTCAGAGGTCCAGTCCAAGTACAAGTGCAGGGAACTGTGCAAGAGCAGGGGCGCCAGGGGCCACAGACGAAATGTGCTATCACAGCACGAAAAACACTCAGCTTAATGCCTGGCACACAGTATGTGCTCAATAAATGTAAGCCGTTTTCTTGGGTATTGATTTTTCTTCAATAAAGGAGAATTATTTTTACAATGGTTCTTCACCATGGACACACCACAGAGAAGGCCTAGCAACCTAGAAAGTGCTAAAGAGCCCACACCCCTTATTTCAGGAAATGCAGAGGAAACACAGGGCAGCCCTAAACCACGCAGAACAGATTTTGGTGTAAAGCCGGCCATCTTAGTCACCATTCGTAAAAGAAAACTATCCTTGCAAAGTGGTTTCCAGGTCCGGGCAGGCAGGCACATTCATGGCAAGGGGCCAGTGTTAGCGCCGAAAGCCATGCCAACATGCAGACCTGTCCCAACATCACTGGAACCAACCACCATGTCTGCAAAGGGCAGAGGTCATATGTAAAAAATGGTATATACTGTTTGGAAAGAATTGTAAAGGTGCATGTGGTAGATTCAGTTTCAAGAAAGAAAACTAGCCCGTGAAACAGTGGGTGTAAAGAGGCGGGGAGTGGGAGGTGGACGGAGAGCAGAATCTACAACCTCTAAAACGTAAGCAGAGGATGTTGTTCACTGTTGTCCCCAGAGCCTAGAGAAACGTCTGCACACAGCAGACACGTGTGGAATTATTCTGAATCGCAGGAAGTTAGGACTAATAGGTTATAGCTGTGGAAAGGAATAACTATGAATCACCCAAACTAAATCCATGGATTACATATTTATTTAACTCTTCAGACTAAAATGCAGTGAACGTACATTTTTCACATAAACAGCTTTTCTACCGTTTTTGACGAGTGTTTTCCCTTTTAAGCTTATTATTAAAAGGCAGGTCTTTTTCCATGCCCTTTGAAAAGTGCCAAAGCCACATAGCTCGGACTAGGTGGAGAAGCAGAGGCCCAGGGAGAGAAGCCAGGAAGAGAAGCTCATTTACCAGTCTGCCACCTGTAGGCCGCTCCAGCAGACACAAACTCGGGCCCACTAGACAGACCACATGGAAACAATGCATACTAAATCATGCTAAAAATTGAGCTACAGAGGTAGGAAGACTATATACAGGGGCCCGTTTTAATGATGACTTCTGGGTCTTGCTTCCAACCCCCTGTCTTTGATTTGAACACTGCGAGCTATGGCCTAATCAGCCATGGCTGATGTTTTAATCAGCTCTCCAAGACTCACCCCTGGTCTGAAATAAGCTTTGAAAATTAATACCCCCATTAGGATGAACCACCATACCTGCATCGATCAGGGTGTCACAGAGTCAGTTCTGCTCAGATCTCATTTTACCAGCCGGGCATCACACTTAGAGAACAAAGGCCATTACAAAAGAACAACAACAACAAAAAGCGAAGCTGGACAGAATTTTTAAATTTCCAAACTCAACAACAAATAGCAAACATTCGTTACAAAGGCTTGGTTTGGATTTCTGAAGATGGAACTTAAACACACTGCGTTTACGGTTTAAACCTATAAGATGTACTCCAGCACCAGAAACCAAATGTAGTTACAGATGTCAAGAGTTCGCAGAACAAGTGCCTCTCTTTATAAAGACTATCTGCTCTGCATCGATTTTTACCGTTTCCATATGTCCGTTCTTTACTAATACAGGAAAAAACGACTTCAATCAAAAAATGCCCCCCAAAATTAACTCTTGGAGACAATCATTTCCTTTAATGGGATTCCTGGTGGCTTTGCTCCTATGGAGGTTTGTCAGCCACTGGATTCTCTAATTTGGGGGTCAAAATCCTGAAAGTCGGTCACCCTCGCGGAGACGAAGCTCACTAAACACGCCCCCCGACGCCGCCAGCATTCGCTCGCCCAGTCCCGCCGCCCGCTGAGCTCGCCGGTGCGTTCCCGCCAAACGCGGGACGCGCCAAGTCCTGGACGCCAAGCGGGTGGGCGGCCAAAGCGGGTCCGGCCGGTTCCCGCCGCCTCGACTGACCAGCGACCCGACGCGACGCGCCCTGCTCCCCAGTGCCCGGCCAGAGCCGCCGCGGAGGCCAGGCGCACGGAGCCGCGGCCCGGCACCAGGCTCGCACCCCTGCTCCCGCCTCGCTCAGGGCCGCCCAGCCCGCCTGGCGGGTCCCCGGCCACCGGGAAGCAGGGGGCCCCAGGGCGCAGCCGCCCGCCCCGGAGCGCGCCCGCCGCCCACCCTCACCCGAAGGCCCCTCGGGTGGTCGCGGGCGCCTGGCTTCTGCTTCCTCGAAGAAAAGTTACTCCGGGACCAGCGCGATAGGAAAGGGAAAGCCACGCTCCCAGGGCGGCGAGCGGTGAGTCGGGTCCCCGGAGTTACCCTGCCCGAGTTTTGAAGCGCACCCCGGGCTGCGGCAGCTCGCGCGGACGCTTGCGCCCCGAACTTGGCGCCCGCGGGTTGGTAGGCTCGCCCCCGCCTGCAGCCCCGTGCGACACTCACCGAGAAGCCGGCCCAGAAGGGGCAGGAGTGGCGGACGCGGGCCGAGGTGGTGAGCGCCAGCGCGGCGAAGCTGACGGCCACGATGAGGCATCCGAGCGCCATCTGCGTGGCCCCGAGCGCCAGCACGATGCGGGAGCGGCCCGGGCACTCGCGCAGGCGGGACAGGCTGCGGGGCAGCGCGGCGGGGCGCGGCGCGCGCGGACCGCCGGCCGGAGGCATCGCGCCCGCACGCCTCGCCTGCTCCCGTCCGGCCCCGCGCGCCGCCCCTCCTCACCGAGGGTCCGAGGCAAGTTGCTCCGGCCGCGGGGTTGGCCTCCCCGCGGGCCGCAGGGGCTGCGGCGGCAGCGCACTGGGAGCGGGCCGGACCGGGCGGGGAGCCGGGCACCCGCAGCCCCCTCCAGTGCCCGCGCCCATGCCGCCGCCGCCGCTCAGCAGGGCCGCCCGCCGGCCGCGCCGCGCTGCGCCCTCTCCCGCCCGCCCGGCGCGCTCCCCAGCTCAGGCGCGGGAGCGAGCCGCCGCCGCCGCCGCCTCTGTCCGCGGGCGCGAGCCCCGCCGCCGCGCGCGGGGTCGGGGCCGGGGCCGGAGCTCGAGCCGGGACCGAGCGGGGCGGGAACGGGCTGGCACAGGTGTGGTCCCAGCGGCTGGGCCTCGGCGCTCGCGCCTCTCGCCGCGGAGGGGAGTGGGGATCGCGGGCGCTTCAAGGGCGAGGGCGGCAGGCGGAGCCCCGGGCCAGCGGCGGGGAAGGGGCCTGGGAGCCGGGCCCGTGGCCCGGCCGCGCCACAGGGGGCGAGCCGCCGCCGAGCCTGGGGCAGGCCCGGGGCGGGGGAGGGGCGCGCGTGGCGGGGCCGGGGTCGGGAAGATGTGAATTCCGAGCGCTCGGTCCCAGGTGTGGCGAGCAGGAGCCGCTCTCGAATGCGGAATTCCAAGATCCAGAATTTCTGCAGTTCCAGAATTTCTCAAGGCACCACTGAGAACTCGGCCCTGGAGGACTCGGCATTTAGAATATTCCCAGCTCACGAACGGATGTCTCTTGCCCACCTTCCATTTGCAGGGCTTTTGATACAAGTAAAAAGTTGGGGCTGAAAACAAATTGCACAAAACGAATTTAAATGAACAGTATCATGAAGGACCTACGAAATCATTTCTACTCCCTTTTGCCTGTATTAGGTTTTAAATACCTGACTGTTGGCTTCCTTAGGGTACCAAGAAAGCTTGGAAGTTTTGTCACAATTCACTTTGTGGCCCTGTTGATGTGACCACTTTAAGACTGCCAGTGTTGAAAAGGGTTGTGTTGACATGAGAGGCCCACGAGTGTCGGGCGACCTGAGGAGATTAGGCACAAAAAGGCAACGTTCACAGTAATAATAGTGGGAAATGGTGGGTCAGTCTTACACAGCCTCAAGGCGGGACTAAGGGAGTCCCCCTGTTGATCTGGATTGGCAACACTGCAGAGTCTTGCCCCAAAATACTGCAGTTGCTGTGCTGGAAATTACATCTTTAGAAGAGTTACTGATTCCTTTGGGGCTGATGAGCCTCTATTAAAATGCAAATTACTCTTGAAGGGGCAGTAGCTCAAGCCTTTATCAACCAACACCTTAGCGGGGATGGGATTTATTTTCCAATTCAAGTGGATGGCCCAAGGATGAACAGGGGTGGGAATTCCACAGATGAAGTGGCTGACCTCAGAACGCTGGCCTGTGGCCAAAGCTGCTCCTCCTGCAGTTCTTACCTGTAACAGGACTGAGCCTCTGACTGGCATGGTTCTGAGCACTGGAGTACAAATTCAAATTTCCTGGAGACGTTCTCTATCTAGAAATGTGCAGGCCAGCACTTTTTAAGGGCTTGGAATTATACCAAACAAGATCCTGGACTGCCAGGAAGTTAGGTTCTCACTGTAGTCAAGTCACTCATTCATTCATTTATGCATTCCTCCAGCAAAAGGTCACAAAGGGCCCTCTAAGCACTGGGCCCCCTTTTAGGCTCTCAGAGAACATGGGTGAACAGAACAGCCAACCCCCTGCCTTCCAGGGGCAAGGTGAGAAACAGATAACAAGCATAACAAATAAGTAAGTTACGTAGAGTTTATTGACATTATGTAGTATTTAAAAAATATGTTAAACACCCGCCGTGTACCAGACACTGAGGGTGTAAGGATGAGCAGAAGCAGACCAGATTCCTGTACTCAGAGACCTTTCAGTGTGGTGGGGAGACCGGCAGCATATGGATAATTGCTCAAATGGCCAATTGCAAATGGGTTCAGTGTTACGGAGAATTCTACACGGTGCCAAAAAACAGATGATAAGGAGCTTTGGAAAGAGCTTTCTGACCACAATATAGAAAATGGATTAAGGGATGCCCAAGGGAATGTAGAGAGATGAGATGCTGTTGCTGTCATGTAGGCAAGAGGTGACAGTGTTTTGGATTAAGGTGGAGAATTGGATGGATTTGAGAGCTGAATGGCAGGTGTCAGTGGTGAATTAAACATGGACTAAAAATATAGGTGGCCGCCAGTTGACACACCATGGGAAGAGTCACCAAGTGTTGGAAACCTCCAGTGAACTCCCATTTACGTATTAGATGTGCTTCCAAAATATATGTGAATCAATTCCTTCTATTTATAAATGACATGGAAAAAGCTCCAGGCAGCGCAGCAGGGGATTTTGGTGTACGTGGGTTAGGATAGGGATCTACCTCCTTGGTGAAATTTGATTTGGGGGCTGAGGGAGAGACTGATGTAGAAATTTAAAGCACTTTGCTCTTTTAAAAATCAATTCTGTATTTTAGAAAATCTTAAAATTCTGTCGTATTAAATGCAATAAATAATTAAGGTGAGTCAATTTCCTAGAAGTGAATCATAAAGAAAGGAAGGAGGGAGGGGGGGAAAGGGGGGGAGAAAAATAGGGAGGGTAGGAGCTGGCAAATCCTTGGCCCTCTTTGGTCCTCAGTGTTTTTCTCTTATGAAAGTCTGTAGTAATACATGTCCTAGTGTTATGGGAGATTCCTGGAGACCCCTGGAACCACCTTATAGCAACTTTTTCTTCTCCCTAAATCAGATTAGACTAACAGACCATTGTTCTTTTTTTTTTTTTTGATTTGATTGAAATATAGTTGATTTACAATGTTGTGTTAATTTTTCCTGTACAGCAAAGTGACTCAGTTATACATATATATGTATATGTTCTTTTTCATATTCTTTTCTATTATTGTTTATCACAGGATATTGAATATAGTTCCCTGTGCGATATAGTGGGACCTTGTTATTTATCCATTCTATATATAATAGTTTGCATCTGCTAATCCCAAACTCCCAATTCATCCCTCCCCCACCCCCTTCCCCTTGGCAACCACAAGTCTGTTCTCTATGTCTGTGAGTTTGTTTCTGTTTCGTAGATGTGTTGATTTGTGTCGTATTTTAGAGTCCACGTGTAAGTGATATTACATGGTATTTGTCTTTCTCTTCCTGACTGACTTCTCTTAGTATGATAATCTCTAGGTCCATCCATGTTGCTGCAAATGGCATTATTTTATCCTTTTTAATGGCTGAGTAATATTCCATTATATATATATATGTGTATATATATATATACACCACATCTTCTTTACCCATTCATCTGTCAATGGACATTTAGGTTGTTTCCATGTCTTGGCTATTGTAAACAGCGCAGCTATGAACATCAGGGCGCACGTATCTTTTCGAATTGTAGTTTTGTCTGGGTATTTGCCCAGGAGTGGGATTACAGGATCATATGGTAGCTCTCTTTTTAGTTTTTTGAGGAACCTCCATACTGTTTTCCATAGTGGTACCCACCAACAGTGTAGGAGGGCTCCCTTTTCTCCACACCCTCTTCAACATTTATTATTTGTAGACTTTTTAATGATGGCCATTCTGACCAGTGTGAGGTGGTGCCTCGTACTTTTGATTTGTATTTCTCCAATAATTAGTGATGATTAGTGGGGAGCATCTTTTCATGTGCCTGTTGGCCATCTGTATGTCCTCTTTGGAAAAATGTCTATTTAGGTCTTCTGCCCATTTGTTGATTGGGTTGTTTGGTTTTTTATTATTGAATTGTATGAGCTGTTTGTATATTTTGGAAATTAAGCCCTTATCAGTCGTATCATTTGCAAATATTTTCTCCCAGTCCGTAGGTTGTCTCTTTATTTTGTTTATGGTTTCCTTTGCTCTGCAAAAGCTTATAAGTTTGATTGGGTCCCATTTCTTTATTTTTGCTTTTATTTCTATTGCCTTGGGAGACAGACCTAAGAAAACATTGGTACGATTCATGTCAGAGACTGTTTTGCCTATGTTCTCTTCTAGGAGTTTACTGGTGTCTTGTCTTATGTTTAAATCTTTAAACCATTTTGAGTTTATTTTTGTGTACAGTGTAGGGGAGCATTCTAACTTCATTGATTTACATGCAGCTGTCCAACTTGCCCGGCACCACTTGCTGAAGAGACTGTCTTTTCCGCATTGTATATTCTTGCCTCTTTTGTCAAAGATAAATTGTCCATAGGTGTGTGGGTTTATTTCTGGGTTCTCTGTTCTGTTCCATTGATCCATATTTCTGTTTTTGTGCCAATACCATGCTGTTTTGATTACTGTAGCTTTGTAGTATTGTGAGCCATTGTTCTTAAGCAAAGAAGGTGGCTGAGCTTTCTGTGAAAGGCAAGGCTCACGCCTTCTTGCACCAAGGGGAGATAAGTAATTCTAATGCCTCCCTTACAGGCCCCTTGTTCCAGATTCCTGTTCTTTTCAACATATACGTCTCCATAAATGGATGAGAAATGAGCTTGCCCCTTTGCATCTCCTATAAGACAGAAGAAAGGTGTACTTGGATCTCACAATCCCTACCTCTGGAAAAGTAATGATCAGCAGAGAACTCCACTTCTAGGAAAAGCAGGCTAGCGAATTCTCCTGCTGAAGACAACTAAGAAGCCAAATGAAATATTTTTTAAATATGTTTTTTAAAGCATCAAAGAATTATGGAGATAATGAGAGAATACCAGGCCAAGATCTAGGAGGAATCCAGAGAGTTATGCAGCACTTGGACAGCTTCTGCCCTGAGCACTTGCATTCTGGCTCTGGCAACCACACAGGGTTAGAAGGATGAGTTTTGAGTCCAGGTCTCTCCAAGGGTGGGAACCCAGGAAGCCAGTCCCCTGCTTTGTGATGGACCCCCAGATGGCTGTGCCTGGGGATTAAGGGAGTAAGCCAGCCTTCTCTCTGGTTGCAGGTGCCCAGAAATCCCAAACCCAAAATTTGGATTAAAGTAATTCTGCATTGCTCAAGCCTCTAGGAGCTGACAAAAGCAATTGAAAATCATCTCTGGAGAAAAATAACACCAAAATAACATCATCCTAGGCCTCAAATTATTTCTAAAAATAACATTTTAAAGAGTCACTTTCCTTAAACTTCTTCAGTATGATAAAGGACATTTATGAAAAACCCACACCTAACATCATACTCAGGGTGAAAGATTGACAGCTTTTCCACAAAATTAGGAATGAGATAAGGGTGTTCATATTCACCGCTGCTATTCAACATTGTACTAGAAATTCTGACTAGAGCAATCAGACAAGAAAAAGAAAGAAGAAGCATACAAACTGGAAAGGAAGAACTAAAACTATCTCTGTTCACAGATGATATTATCCTATATTTATAGAAAATCCTCAAAGAATCCACAAGAAAGCTACTGGAGATGATAAATTCAGCAAAGTTGCAGGATACAAGATCAACACACAGAAGTTAGTCATTTGTTTATATACCAGCAAAAAACAACCTGAAGAGAACATTAATAAAGCAATTCCATTTACAATACATCTAAAAGAATAACATACCTGGGAATAAATTTACCCAAGGAAGTGAAAGATTTGTATACCAAAAATTACAGAACATTGCTGAAAGAAATTAAAGAAGACCTAAATAAACGGAAAGACACCATGTTCATGGATAGGAGGACTTAATATCAAGACATCAATACCCAAAACACTCTACAGATTCAATGTAATCCCTGTCAAAACTTAGACATATTTTTTTTTTTTTTGCAGAAATGGAAAAGCCAATCCTCAAATTCTTCTGGAATTGCAGTGGGCCCCAAATAGCCAAACAGTCTTGAAAAAGAAGAATAGAGTTGGAAGACTCACACTTCTAGATTTCAAAACTTACTATAAAGCTACAGTAATCAAAGCAGTGTGGTAGAGGCATAAGGATAGACAGACCATTAGAATAGAATTGAGGGTCCAGAAATAAATCCATCCATCTAACACCAGTCGAGTTTTGACAAGGCTGCCATTCAATGGAGAAAGAATAGTCTCTTCAACAGATGGAGCTGAGACAACTGGATTTTCATATGCAAAAGAAGGAAGTTGGACCCCAGCCTCACACCATGTATGAAAATTAACTCAAAATGGATCAAAGACCTAAATATAAGAGTGGAAACCATAAAGCTCTTAGAAGAAAAAATAGGTATAAATATTCATGATCTTGGATATGGCTGTGGATTCTTAGCTATGACACCAAATCCATGAGCAACTAAAGAAAAACTAGATAAATTGTACTTCATCAAAATTAAAAATTTTTGTTCATCAAAGAATACTATCAAGAAACTGCCTGCCAATGCAGGGTACCCAGGTTCGATCCCTGGTCTGGGAAGATCCCACATGCCGCGGAGCAACTAAGCCCGTGCGCCACAAGTACTGAGCCTGCACTCTAGAGCCCACAAGCCACAACTACTGAGCCCACGTGCCACAACTACTGAAGCGCGCATGCCTAGAGCCCATGCTCCGCAACAAGAGAAGCCACTGCAATGAGAAGCCTGCACACTGCAACAAAGAGTAGCCCCTGCTCACTGCAACTAGAGAAAGCCCATGCACAGCAATGAAGACACAACGCAGCCAAAAAAAAAAAAAAAGAAAGAAAGAAAGCAATAAGACAAACTATAGAATGGGAGGAAATATTTGCAAATTATATAGCTAATAATGATTTAATATCCAGAATGTATAAATAACTCAAAAACAAAAAGACAAACAACCCAATTTTTAAATTGACAAATGTCCGAAATAGACATTTCTCCAAAGAAAATATGTAAGTGGCCAATAATCACATGAAAAGATGTTCAACACCACTAATTAGAGAAATGCAAATCAAAACCACAATGTGATACCACTTGGCATCCATTAGGATGGCTATTATCCAAAACAAAACAAACAGAAAATAGCCAAGTGTCATTGAGAATATGGAGAAATTGAAACCCTTGTGTGCTGCTGATGGGAATGTCAAATGGTGCAGCCACTGTGGAAAACAGTATGGAAGTGCCTCAAGAAAATTAAACATAAAATTACTGTATCCAGCAAACCCACTTGTAAGTATGTACCACAAAGAATTGAAAGCAGGGACTCAGAGAGATATCTGTACTACTATCTGCTGAACCTTGAGGACATCATGCTGAGTAAAATAAGCCAGTCAACAAAGAGACAAATATTCTATGACTCCAATTATATGAGGTGCCTGGTGTAGTCAAATTTATAGAGACAGTAGAATGGTGGTTGCCAGGGGGTGGGGGGAGGACAGATGAGGAGTTAGTATTTAATGGGTGCAGGGTTTCTATTAGGGAAGGTGAAAAAGTTCTGCAGATGGATGGTGGTGATGGTTGTACAGCAATGTGAATGTGTTAGGTATATTATAACACAATAAGAAAAAACACAATGAAAAACCACTTCACACCACTAGGATGACTATAATAAAAAATTAAAAATGAAAAAACCTGCAAATCACAAGAGTTGGCAAGGACATGGAGAATTTGGAACCCTTGTTCATTACTAGTGGGAATATAAATTTATCACATGACCCAGTAATTCCACTTTTAGGTGTAGAATTGAAAAACAGTGACTTGAACTTGTTCCCCAGTGTCCTCTGGTCATCACCAACAGCTCTGGAGCACGTTTGTTCAGATAACTCTAACTGGAGGGGTGAAAACTGCACAGGCATCTCTGGGCTTTGATAAGAGAATAACTTCACGTGTGAAAACTTTGACTTGTCTCTGTCCATTGGGTTATAAAATGTCTATCTCACTGCCACCTGGGAATAAATTTAACCAAGGAGGTGAAAGATTTATACACTGAAAATTACAAAACATGGCTGAAAGAAATTAAAGAAAACATAAATGGTTGGAAAGACACTGTGTTCATGGATAGGAAGACTTAATATTAACATGTTAATACCTAAAGTGTTCCACACTTAAATAAAATAATTAAAGTACAATTTAGTGCAGAGAAGGAAGAAATCTAATTTTGACAGGCCTTGGAACACTCATAAAACCTCATAGTTTCTGTGATGAGATTTAAATTAGATCACAAATAGATAAAAGTATTTTGCAAACATAAAAGCACTTTGTGAATGCTGGGTGACATTATTCCATCAGTAATGAGTTCCTTATAGACAGGAACACAGTTTCATTCATGCTTTCAATCCCTTAATGTACCTGGCATAGTCCTTAGCAGATTGTAGTATTTAATTACTATTTATTCAATTGAATTCTCTATCCTAAACTCTATGTTAAAGTTAAATTTTTTATATATAAAAAGGATAAACAACAAGGTCCTACTGTATACCACAGGGAACTATATAGTCAATATCCTGTGATAAACCATAATGGAAAAGAATATAAAAATGTATATATGTATAACTGAACACTGCTGTACAGCAGAGATTAACACAACATTCTAAATCATCTATACTTCAATTAAAAAATGAAAAAATTTTAAAGATAAAATAAGTAAATCCAAAGTTAAGTTTTTAAGACTTCTGAGCTACTGACTAGAATTTTGTGAGAAGCCCCTGAGAAATAAATGATGTTGGATTACTCAGGAAGGGCAATGAGGCTAAGAAGTAGGTTCCACTTAAATTAACTCAACCAGCACCATTAAGTCAGGTTATTAGAAACATATATTGTAATGATTTCATTAGAATAAGCAGTTATTCACATTCACACACACTGACTCAAACAAAATTATGCATGAAAGAAGTGTTTTGCCTTCAGGGAAAATGTATCAAAATTACAAGTTAAGCTACATGAGATTTGATAATTCTCAACCATCAACTGAACAGAAAATAATGGAGTAAAATTTATCATTTGGTTTTGAAGGATGAGAGTCACCTTCAACGAGAACTCCTTGAATAGCTTTTTTATTTTTTAAGTATGAAACAAAAGTAAAGCACTTTGCTCACGGATAAATGGGAAGTCCCTGGAAAAATAAACATCAAGACTCACTGATCTTCTGTGTCAATTACGTCATTGGCCCCACTTTTCACAGTGCAGATATAATTCTCAGGGGATAGTTGGCCTTTCTCATGCAAGTAAGCTGTGTGCTCAGTGACAGCTCAGACCATCCAGCAAACCCCACTTCTCTCTCTGCTCTCCCCGACATGTTCCCCAGCCCTCTGCTCCAGCAAGACACTGGCCTCTGCTTTTTTAGCTTCTGGACATTAGTGGGCCATTCCTGCTGAGAATGACCTACTTCATCACCCATGCAAACTGTATCTCTACTTTAAGTTCTTTCTCACATCTAAAAGGCAGGCAGGCCAGCAGAGTAATTAGGGCATTGGTGCCTTAAATGCTGGTGTCATACAGCATTGGTCCAAACCCCAGCTCCATCACTTCCTACATAATGTGATAATAGTACCTGCCATATAAGCTCCTTGTGAGAATTCCATGATTTAATTCATCTAGAGTACTTAGAACAGCACTACCATACAGCATACACTAAGTGCCCATTATTCTTCTGTGATCGTGACACCATCCTGTATGAAAGCAGTGCTGTTGGGTTCAGCTGATCCTGGCCCAAAGCAGCGGAACAAGTTAGGTCAGAAAAGACCAAAACGTAAGTTAGATGCATAGGATCTGAAACCAGAAGGTGAAGTTAGGTTAGGACCCAAATGCCAAACCAAACCAAAATAGGAGGAAGGGTAAGCTTTAACACCATTGGTAGACAGAGCAGAGTACAGATGTCCAGCAGAGATGACTTGGTATCTGGAAGCCACCTTCCAGGACACTGTAGGGAAAAACAAACTAAGCTGTTTCCTCAAATACAGTATAGTAACTTTAAGGAGAGAATTCATAGTATTTCTTTGGATTTCCCACAGTTCTCAGAATAGTGCCTTATTAGAATAAAAGCTATAGTAAGTATCTTTTGTTTGATACTGATACAGCTTTCTTAAAATAGTTTATATTTTTCCTGATGTCATCCATCTATTCTAAAATATTATTAGTGGTATATGTGCAAGGCATTGTCCTAAACATGTAAAGATCAATAAGACTCAGTGCCAGACCTCATATTTCTTATGGATTAATTTCCATCTAGAATTCAAGAGGCATTATTGTAAGGCCTTTATTAGTTCTACTCTTACAACTATACAATATTCCAATAGCCTTAGGATAAATGGGCAAAGTAATGAAACTTCAGAAATCATTTAGTGATTTAAATGTGGGATCCAGACCAAAACCTCTTCCTAGGAAGTTTCAGACTTGATTATAATGATCCCCCTAACCTGGAAAGGTGGTAGAAGTCCCTTTTCTACTCTTGCAGAATTCCTTCTTGTTCGGGGCAAGGTGGGGGGGGTCATTCTTTGTTCTAGTAAGGCCTTCAACTGATTGGATGAGGGCCAGCTGCATTATGGAGAGGAATCTGTTTTGCTCAAAGTTCACTGATTTAAATGTTAATATCTTTCAAAAAATACCTTCAAAGAAACATACAAAATGATTTCTTATCACATATCTGGGCACTATGGCCCAGCCAAGGTGACCAAAAAATTAACCATCACAATGATGAAGTCAAAAAAGACCTAAACAGGGACTTCCCTGGTGGTCCAGTGGTTAAGACTCTGTGCTTCCCATGTAGGGGGTGTGGGTTCAATCCCTGGTCAGGGAACTAAGATCCCACATGCCACATGGCAAAAAGAAAAAAAAAAAGACCTAAACAAATGGAGAGGCACACTGTGTTCATGGATTGGAAGATGCAACATAGTAAAGATGTCAGTTCTTTCTGAATTTCCCTATAGGTTTAATGAAATTCATGTCAAAATCCCAGCAAGGATTTTTTTAGACTTATTTTTAGATTTGTGTGAAAAAGCACAGGCCCTAGAATAGCTAAAATAATCTTGAAAAAAAAGTAAAGTGGGAAGGATCACTGTACTCAATACTGAAACTTACTATAGAGATATAATGATCAAGATATTGTGGTTAGGGCAGAGGAATAAACACATTAAACAATGGAACTGAATAGAGAACTCAGAATAGACCCAAAACAATATGTCCAATTGATTGTTGAGATAGATGTACAAGCAATTCAATGAAGAAGGAGGGATAGGCTTTTCAACACATGGTGTTGGAGCAATTGGATATCTATAAGCAAAAAAAGTGAACTCCAACTTAACTTCACACTTTATACAAAAGTTAACTAAAAATGGATCATGGGATTAAATGTAAAACAGAAAAAGAATAAAAAGATATCAGAAATAAAGGCTATGCTAGAAAAAGTACAAGAGTGAGTAAATACAATTGCTAATAACCTGAGAGAAATAAAAGGTAAAAAGGAAGATAAAATTTAAATCATTGGGACTTCCCTGGCAGGTTAAGATTCTGGGCTTCCAATGCAGGGGGCATGGGTTTGATCCCTGGTCGGGGAGCTAAGATCCCACATGCCACGTGGTGTGGCCAAAAATAATAATAATAATAATAATTAAATCATAAATAAAAGAGGTGAGAAAAGATTTGTGAGAAAGCATATACTGAACAGTATTAAAGAAGATCCAACATATGGCTGAAAGGAGCTCCTGAAAAAGAAAACTAAAGCAAGGGAACAACACAAATATTAAAAACTATAATTCAAGAAAATAATCCTAAAAAAAATGACTTGAAATTGCATATTGAAAGAGTACACTCTGTGCAAGAGACTATCAAACCAGTATGGTCATGACCAAGACATACTGTAGTAAAATTACTGAATTCTAAAGAAAAAGGAGATATCCTTTGGGTATTGAGGCAAAAAGAGCAAGTAGCTCTTTAAGGAAATAATATATTTAACAATAATGCATTATGCCAGAAAATCAGTGAAGAAGCATTTCTAAGATAGTCAAAAGTAAAGAAAATGTCACCCAAAGATTTTATATCCAGAAACTGAACTTCAAGTATAAAGCTCACATATAAACTGTGATCAGTGTGCAAGAACTCATGGAATATTGTTCCCACGAGCCCTTCATGAAGAATCTTATTCGTTCATGAACCTCAAACAACCAAAGTAACTAGAGAAACATTAACATAAGTACAGGCTGAAGAGCAATAAATATAAATTTCCTTTTAGAACTAAGACTAAATGAGGACCCTACCTCATACCATATATAAAAATTAACTCAAAAATGCATCAAAGGGCTAAATATAAAAACTAAAACTATGAAACTCTTTGAAGAAAACATAGCTATAAATCTACATGACCTTGATTTAGGCAATGGTTTCTTAGCAATGACAGGCACGAGCACTAAAGAAAGAATAGATAAACTGGACTTCATCAAAATTGAAAATTGTCTTCAAAAGACATTATCAAGAAAATGAAAAGACAATCTATGGAAAAGTAGAACATGTTTACAAATCACATATCATGAATCTAGTATTCCAGAATACATATTCTTTTAAACTCTTGCAATTCAACAAAACAAATAACCCAACTAAAAATGGGCAAAGAATCTGAATTGACAATTCTGCAAAGAACATATAGAAATGGCCAATAAGCACGTGAAAAGATGTTCTACATCACCAGTTGTTAGGGAAATGCAAATCAAAACCACAATGAGATACCACTTCACAGCCACTAAAAGGGCTGTTATTACAACGATGACAATAACAAGTATTGGCAGGATGTGGAGAAAATGGAAACTTTGGATGTGCTGGTAGGAATATAAATGGTGCATCCACTTTGGAAAACCATTTGGCAGTTTCTCAATGTGCCCAGCTTAAAGTTACCACAGGACTCAGAGATTCCTGAGTACATGAGTGTTGATAGCAGTATTATTCATAGTAACCCAAAAATGATAACAGCCTATGTATCTCCAACTGATGAACAGACAAAATATGGTGGATCCAAACAATGAAATGTTTTCAGCCATAAAGAGGAATGAAGTAGTGAAAAATGCTATAAGATAGATGAACTTTGAAAACATTATATGAAAGAAGCCATTCACAGAGGACCATATAATTGTATCATTCCATTGATATGAAATGTCCAGAAGAGGCAAATCCATGGAGACAGAAAATAGATTAGTGGTTGCCAGGGGCCAGGGGAAGGAGGAATAGGAGTTTCTCCTAATGGGGACAGGTTTCTTTTTCAGGTGATGAAATATACTAAAATTAGATTGTGGTAATGGTTGCATTCTGCTGTGAACACACTAAAAACTACGGAGTTGCACACTTTAAAAGGGTGAATTTTGTGCTATGTGAATTATATTTTAATAAAGCTGTTCTATTTCAAAAGACCAAATGAGTATTAAAAGAAAAAGTGTAGTATGTACTGGTTATGTGCTCTGCTATAAACTGAATGTTGTGAACCTCTGAAATTCATATGCTGAAACCTAATCCCCAATATGATGATATTTGGAGATGAGCCTTTGGGAGGTGATTAGGTCATGAGGGTGGAGTCCTCATGAATGGGATTAGTGCCCTAATAAAAGAGACCCCAGAGAGCTCCCTCACCTCTTCTGCCACGTGAGGACACAGGAGGAAGATGGTCATCTATGAGCTAGGTAGCAAGCCCTCACCAGACACTGAGTCTGCTGGCACCTTGATCTTGGAATTCCCAGCCTCTGGAACTGTGAGGAATAAATGTCTGTGTTTATAAGCCACCCAGTCTGTAGTCTTCTAGAAGTCATAGCAGTCTGAACAGACTAAGACATGCTCTGACAATGTAGCTATAATACGACTATTTTTTAAAACTGAGGTTGAATGGGAAGAGCAAATGCAAAAGCTTTCACTGCGCCCAGTAATTAATTGGTTGCAGTAGGGTTTGCATTATTATTATGAGACTCTTTGCACATAATACCAGATTAAGCAAATGAGGAATTATGGGACATTCTAATTCTATCATTTTTTGTGTCCTTGAGAATTAGGATTCTCAGTGTAGAGAAAAGCAGTTAGAGATGCAATATAGATGTTACATAAAATTCCTGTAGTCCGGAATTTGAATTGGAAATAACAGTATGAATTTATGAACTATTTTGTCTTTCTGTGTAGCTTACTCTGTGTGTGTGTGTTTCTCTTCATTCTGTCCCCTGAAAAAGCCTAGAAACAATGACCAACCCAGTCGCAATGACTATCCCTAGTGCACTGATTATGGTCTTAAAATACCAGTTCTGAATAAAAGAATTGGCTGATCCCAGGTTTGGGATCGTATCAGATAGCAAAAACCTATGAGAGATTACTAGAGTAATGCCAAAAGGAATCAGGAGCTGACTTCAGAAGTTCTTACTTGCTAACGATGGGAAATTTTGAGCGTCAATTAGGATACTCATTGCAATGCATTGGAACTTATCAAATATGTTTAAATCCATAGGTTCATGATGATATTTTTTAAAAACTCATTGGTTGGCCTCAGAGGATAATAGGGAAATAATTCATAATCTTAAAAACTGGCAAATAACAAGAAAATTATCAGGCATTTATCCTGTCTTTCCTATATAAAATGTACCCTTGGGTAATCAGATAGTAGGTGAGGGGAAGTATCATTGTATAATAATATCAATTATTAGTGATAAGTGATCATTGAAAAAAATATTGAATTAAGATATCACCACTTTGCAGCCCACAATGAATTAATAGATACAGGAATTGAGCACCAACAGCTGCTGACATCAAAAAAAGAGTGAAAACCAGACATGATGGTCCTGATGGAAGGACACATCATTTGTATCTTGTGAAAGGGATTGAGCCTGACTCCAATCCAGTCTTTGGATCCAGCTGCCAATTGGCAGGACACCCAGAAGGCAGAGTAACATATTGAATTGTACCATGAGAATGCAGTCAGCAAAAGCCAGACTGTCAGATAGTCCAGGTTCCTCCACAGATAAATTGTAGGGAAAAGAGAAGGATGGTGGGAAACCTGGAGATTGAGACTTGAAAGACATTAAAAAATTTTTAATGGGCAAGACTAGCCTGTAGTGTCTAGGGAGAGATGCTTGAATGTTAAAACTACAAAGAAGTGAAAGGAAGTGATGACTACAAGTCAGAAAGTGGTTACTTTGGAGGAGGAGGAAGGGGTTATCATCGGGATGGGGCAGGTGGGGGGAACTCTGGTGTCGTTTGTGGTTAATTTCTTCACCTGGGGGCGTGGTTACAAGGCCACTCACCTTATAATAATTTACCCAGCTCTACACTTGATGTGTGTGGATTTCTGTATCAGTTTTCCCTTCCCTTCCCTCCCCCACCCAAAGCATGTTTATTTACATGAGATGGAAAACCTCACATTCTTGGCTTGTCAAGTTCATCGTGACCTTCCTGTACCATGACTTTTGTGCCTGTATCAGAGAGTGAATTTTTAAACAACTCCATTTTGTGTCTGACATCCTTGAACAAAGATGTATGTGCTGCTCTCCTGCAATGTGCCTCTGTGCGTCTTCATTCATCCTGGAAAAGGGGCTGCGTGTCATCTGCCAGATGCTTCTTGACAAGCAAACCCTTCATAGAACGAAAGGAAGCCGCAGCTGGGAACACCTCCTTCAGCTCCCCCCGCCCCGCCCCGCCCCACCTCTGCAGCCTTGTAGATGCTAACATACACTGTGTGCTGCGCCGCGGATTTATAGCTATTTGGATGTCGACTCTTTTTTTTAAATTTTATTGAAGTAGAGTTGATTTACAATGTTGTGTTAATTTCTGCTGTACAGCAAAGTGACTCAGTTATACACATATATATATATTCTTTTCATATTCTTTTCCATTATGGTTTATCACAGGATATTGAATATAGTTCCCTGTGCCATACAGTAAGACCTTGTTGTTTATCCATCCTATATATGGTATTTTGCATCTGCTAATCCCAAACTCCCACTCCATCCCTCCCCCATATTCCCTCCCCCTTGGTGACCACAAGTCTCTTCTCTATGTCTGTGATCTGGATGTCGACCCTTTATTCCTCCCAGACTTAATCTGCAGCAGATTTGTCAAAACAGGCAGCTGTGAAGCAGAGTGGAAAAAGCAATAAGCTTGGAATCCAAACACATGGCCCAGCCGGCCACCCCTCCCTGCCCTATGACCAGGGCCAGGCCACGTGCCATTCCTGCCTCCGTCACCTCATCTGGAAGGTGGGGGTGACTCATGGGGTGGTTTGAGGCTTCAGTGAAGAGACGAACAGAAAAGCAACTTGTAACCTCAGCTGTGGAATGTCTGCCTCACTCTTCCACACTTTCAATGAATTTCTTTCTCTGTCAGTACCTATGACTCTACAATGGGTCGCATTATAACTCTGCCCCATCAAACACAAAAAATGGCCCAAAGAGCTTGACGCCCTCGCAACAAGACCACTGGGAAGCCGAGGATAGAGAGGAAGAGCCTTGGGATGTGAAGACCTCAGAGCCATCTGGCCCAGATTGTCAGGCGGGTCCCTCCTGAGGAGCCTGGGGTTCACGGCCAGCGACCACGGCTGCCTCAGGGCCAGGAAGAGGAAGCCAGCCTCTGACCCCACCTACTTCTTCCGGAGCCGTTCTGCATCATCCAGTCTATTTCTTGGTGCCCTGTGTACGGGTTCATTCTACAGGTTTTGAAAAAAACACAAAACAGAAACGTAGCCATTCTAATCCTCATTTTACAGATGAGTATAAAGACCTAGGAAAGCTCAGAGACTTCTCCGGCATCTTCCAATGAGTGACAGGCACAACCGTGGCCAGCATGTAGTTCTTCCAGGTTCCAGGCCAGTGTCCTTCCCACCAGGTCCCTCTCTGTGGTGCGTCAAGGCTCTGTCTTGCCCTCACGGACAAGAAATGGAACGGGCAGCTGAGCCACCAGGGGTGGCTGTTCCCTGCACAAGGACGCCCCGTCAGGGGGGCTCAGTGAACCGAGTGGGTCTAATTCACCCCCACTCACCAGGCCAGGCACCCTGGCCTGGCGCTTGTCCCTTTCTCATTTTCTGCTTGGCACCAAGGTGCTGTGCATGCTGGCCTCAGCCCTGGCCGCCAGTGTGACCAACTCTGTGTGCCACGGCCCTCCTGCTTCGCTCCTCGGACCACTTTCAAGGTGTCCTTCCATCCAGCCCGCAGCTGATGGGTGGCCATGCAGACAGGTGAGTTTTGGATGAAACACATCAATAGAATTGTGAAGCCAGGTCATTTTTCCAACAGGCGGTGTCCTTGAAGTACCATCGGTAGGACTGGAAACTGTAATAGCATGTCCCAGCCACTAGGGTACCATTTAGGAAATTACTTCCTCAGTAAAATTTAGTAAATTATGGTTGTAATTTAGTAAAAGTAGGCTACTATTTGGTAAATTAGTGTTTCAGGGCAGTGGAATCATTTACTGCACAGCATAGTATCCAAGTGACCTAAAATCCTTAATGCTCCTTCCAGATGAGCCTGTACAAAGGAGAAAGCTTCCGTGTCGGAAAAAAATACTCAGTTTAATTATAATTCATGGAGAAGGGAGAAACCAAGGGTCCTTGGAGGTCCAAGGGTCCCGCTGTGTTCTTTAAGGAAGACAGCTCAAAGCACAGTAACTGCACGTGTAAATGTCTCCAGAATGGATCCAAGATGCTAAGCCTTCCACAGCCTCACAACTTCCAGGAAAAATTAATTTGGAGAGAGGAAAGAAGGAAGGAAGGGAAATTTTTCGTGATTGATATAATGGGATATTTAAAGATGTAACACAAAAGGCTTTTAAGGGATCCAAATATTCATAAACATGCTGATAGGATGACTGTGCTTTACAAATTCTCTAACATAAATTATTGTTAATATGCAAATAACACCCCAGAGGACCTATAATGTGATTCTCCTCAGAATTTTAACAAACTGCTGTGTCAATTAGCTATGAATACTGTCTCCATTAATCTTATACATTAATTAAACCTTCAAACGTTACTGTCATTTTTCTTTTGCCAGTCTCCCATCAGTCATTATTAAATACAACTTCTTATTTCTTTCTTCTTAAAAAACATCGCTTTTTTTCTTAAATTTTTCCAAAACGGTGTAACATACTAAAAGATTTGAGAAAAATCTGTCTTTGCTAAAAGATGCCCGTTGCAAGTCGATTCCTTCGAAAATAATTTTCTTGAAATCAATGCCTAACTCATTTTGCAGTCTTCTTTTAAAAGAGTCACTTAATTTTAGAAGACTCTTGTAAGGGAAACTTCTTTCCTTCATGCCCACTCGGTTCACTGAGCCCCCCTGACGGGGCGTCCTTGTGCAGGGAACAGCCACCCCTGGTGGCCCAGCTGCCCGTTCCATTTCTTGTCCATGAGGGCAAGACAGAGCCTTGACGCACCACAGAGAGGGACCTGGTGGGAAGGACACTGGCCTGGAACCTGGAAGAACTACATTCTGGCCACGGTTGTGCCTGTCACTCATTGGAAGATGCCAGAGAAGTCTCTGAGCTTTCCTAGGTCTTTATACTCATCTGTAAAATGAGGATTAGAATGGCTACGTTTCTGTTTTGTGTTTTTTTCATGCCCCCAAAAGGGCTGTATGGTATGCACGGTTCAGGTTTGTCTACTTCTTTGCTCCTCCCCATAAGAGAGGAGTGAGTTACTTGATTAGTGATTGGACCACATTACCTGTAGGACAGTGATGCCCATCTCCCCTGCTATGCGTTGAATTGTGTCTCCCAAGAGGGTGTGTTGATGTCCTAAACACTGGTACCTGTGAATGTGACCTTATTTTGAAATAGGGCCTTTGCAGAGGTACTCAAGTTAAGATGAGGTCATTAGGGTAGACCCTGATCCGATGTGACTGGTGTCCTTATAAGACCAAGAGAAGAAACACAGATGCACCTACAAGCCAAGTGGTGCCCAGGACTGCTGGCAAACACCAGCAGCTGGAAGAGGCAAAGAAGGATCTTCCCCTACAGGTTGCATAGGGAGCAGAGTCCTGCCAACACTTTGACCTTGGACTCTTGCCTCCAGAACTGTGAGAGCATAAATGTCTGTTGTTTCCAGCCACCTGGTTTGCAGTACTTTGTTACAGTGACCCTAGGAGACCAACATACCACCCTTGTTCCCTCTGCCTCTTGGATCTGTTTGCACCCAGCATGGTGACGGCCTGCTCCAGCCACATCTGATCTTTCAGATCCAGCTCTCACCTGTTGCAAAACTAGGAAAGTCAGGGTCATGAAGTCCTAAAAGTCTAGGTTGTGGGAGAAGGGTCCCTGCCCTCTCTCTAATCCACACCTGTCACTTACCAGAGCTGCTCCAAAACTTTGCTTCACTTTGTTCCTTGTGTCCATTTGCAGATGCTTATAACGGGGAGGCAGCTGCTGCTAGGCTGTGACATGCTCCCCTTTTGTGTCTCCCTGCTCACCCTGTGCTGGTTAACAAGCTTGTGTCAGCCCCAAATCCACCCGCTAGGCTCTGCTCTGTGTGGTGGGTACATTCCAGGGTTTCCTGCCTTCTTCATCCAAGCCCTGCCATCTCTCGAGTAACTTCAACATCCTCATGACAACCCACCCAGCAGCCTTGACCTCTCACCTCCTGCAAAGCCTCACCTCTGTGTTCTGCTCCACTGCATCTCAGCTGCCCCCTCCTGGAAGCACACCCAGATTTTGCCTTCACCAGAAGCAGCTTTCCTCCAAGATAATGACCGTGAAACCCATCCCCTCCCTGAAGTTTCCAGCTTGATCACTCAACCGTGACCACCCTTGGACCACTGTTTCTCCCGTGGATTCTTTCCCATCTGTCCAGGCTCCTCCACTCTGCACAGCAGCAAACACGTCATATTTGGTCAGGTCACTCTGAGCATGTCAATCTTAAAAAGTAAATCATAAAAAATGTATAGAGATGGAGAACAGAACGATGGTCACCAGGTTAGGGAGGGGATGGTGGTGCATGTGGCTACAAAGAGGTTCCACGAGGAAGCCTTGTGGTGATGGGACAGTCTCTTGATTGAGGTGATTACATGAGTTTCCCTCAAGTGATTTTTTTAAATATTTCTTTAATGATTAGACTGGGGCAATATGTTTTTGGGGAGAAAGACCACAGAGGTAAAGCATCATTCTCAGCACATCTTATCAAGGGGACATACTATGAATAAGATCCATCACTGTTGATGTTGACCTTGATGACCTGGCTGAGGGAGTGTTTGTCAGATTTCTTTCCTGTAAAGTGACTGTTTCCCTCTCCCATGCTGTGCTCTTTGGAAGGAAGCCACCACACACAGCCCACAATTAGGAGTGAGAAGTTATGCCCCTCTCCTTAAGGGCTGGGTATCTACATAAATTACTTGGAATTCTGCTCAGGAGATTTATATCTTCTCTGCTATTATTTTTTTTTTTCTTTTTTTTTAAAGCAAGGCAATGCTTTTTTTTTTTTTAATTTATTTTTTATTTATTTATTGTTGTCTGTGTTGGGTCTTCGTTTCTGTGCGAGGGCTTTCTCCAGTTGCGGCAAGCGGGGGCCACTCTTCATCGCGGTGCGCAGGCCTCTCACTATCGCGGCCCCTCTTGTTGCGGAGCACAGGCTCCAGACGCGCAGGCTCAGTAGTTGTGGCTCACGGGCCCAGTTGCCCTGCGGCATGTGGGATCATCCCAGACCAGGGCTCGAACCCGTGTCCCCTGCATTGGCAGGCAGATTCTCAACCACTGCGCCACCAGGGAAGCCCCCTCTGCTATTATTTATTCAATCATTTATATAAATGTGGACTCGTGAATATTCATTTTGTGATTTGTATACTACTTAATTTTCTTGCTCAGATTGTTCCGACTTGAGCCACTGGGAGCTCTTCAGTTGGCTCCTGTGTCCCTAGGACAGGCCTTCATCACGGTGGGTGTTTGGGTTTTTTGAGCACTTCCTTACTTTCTGGACCACAAGATGCTCCTAGCTCATCTCATATATTTCAAGCCTGAGTCCTGGATTTAGCCATTCTCTGGGGAGCCCTGGTCCCTTCTACTGAAGAACGGTATCAGAAACCAAGATCTGGACAGTAGGCGTGCTCATTGCTGCTGGGGAGACACTGCTTATAGGCCCTCTCAGCTCACAGAGCAAGGAAATGCGTGTGTGTGTACACTAACCTGTGTACATACACATATCTATAAGTATTTCTATACGTAACCATCTCTAACTGTATTAAGATAAACATGAGGTCTCCAATTCTAATCCATTACCACATGGATCCCTCTAGCTACTGCCCTTGCTTAGCTGTAACCTCTCATTCCTACAGTGAGAAACCTAACTTCTACCATGTACTTCATTAATCATTTAATTCCAGGAAACATGTACAGTGGTTTCAGAATTGTTCACTCATACCCACATGGGGAACAACTCTGTTAGCTAGAGTACAGCACTTGTGCATGGTTCTTTGTGCCTTTAGTCTTAGAGACTAAAGTTACTAAGAACTAAAGTTCATTTCCAAAGTTACTTAGGTCAGCACTTTATTCCCTACCCTCTTCTGTGAAGTTGTTTCATACATTTGTTTTATATTTAGATTCTTTTGACACATAATGCATTTCATCCTAGGATCCCTAACCTCCTAAATTTTTTTTTTTAATTTGCGTAATTAAGGTTTACTCTCTGTGCTGTAAAGTTCTTGGGTTTGACCAATGTTTGTCTTCATCATTATAGTATTATACAGAATAGTTTCACCACTCCAAAAAAATCCCCTGTGCTTCACCTATTCAATTGTCTCTCAGACTCCTAAACTTCTGGCAACCACTATCTGTATAGTTTTGCTTCTTACAGAATGTCATATAATTGGAATCATACAGAATGTAGCTTCTTTCACTTAACACTATGCATTTAAGATTCATCCATATCTTTTTGTGGCTTGACTCCTTCTAATTGCTGAAGGTACTCCATTGTCTGGTTGTGCTACAGTCTGTTCATCCACTCTCCCACTGAAGGACATCTAGGTTGCTTCCAGTTGTTGGCTATTATGAATAAAGGTGCTCTAAACATTTGCGTGCAGGTTTTTGTGTGGACATAAGTTTTCAGATTAGTTGGGTGATACCTGGGAGTGTGATTGCTGGATCCTATGGTAAGACTATGTTTCATTTTGTAATAAACTGTCAAACTGTCTTCCAAAGTGGCTGTATTTGGGTTTTGCATTCCAACCAGCATGGAATGAGAGTTCTTGTTGCTCCACATGCTCTCTAGGAATTGGTGTTGTCAGTTTTTTGGATTTTAGCTGTTCTAGTAGGTATTGTATGTAGCAGTATCTCATTATTGTTTTGATTTTCAATTCCCTGATAACAAATGATGTGCTACAGGTTAATTATTGTAAAATCATCCCTGTGGGCAGATACCCCCCATTATTTAAGTGACTTACAACTAATAACCATATTGATTCAGATATTGATTCAGCCAGTTACTGAAGGGAACATTTTGCAGCTACTTTTGCTTGGACTGTTCAACAGTTTATTACATGGTTTAAAGTTGGTATTCTATATTTTTTTATTGAAGGAGAGTTGATTTACAATGTTGTGTTAATTTCTGCTATACAGCAAAGTAATCCAGTTTTATTTATATATATATATATATATATAAATTATGACTTATCATAGGATATTGAATATAGTTCCCTGTGCTATACAGTAGGACCTTGTTGTTTATCCATCCTATATATATAAGAGTTTGCATCTGCTAATCACAAACTCCCAATCCATCCCTCCCTCACTCCCCCTCCCCCTTGGCAACCACCAGTATGTTCTCTATGTCTGTGAGTCTGTTTCATAGATAGATTCATTTGTGTCATATTTTAGATTCCACATATAAGTGATATCAGATGGTATTTGTCTTTTTCTGACTTACTTCACTTAGTAGGATAATCTCTAGTTACATCCATGTTGCTGCAAATGGCATTATTTCATTCTTTTTAATGGCTGAGTAATATTCCATTGTATATATATATATATACCACATTTCTTTATCCATTCATCTGTCCATGGACATTTAGGTTGTTTCCATGTCTTGGCTATTGTGAATAGCACTGCTATGAACATAGGGGTGTGTGTATCTTTTTGAGTTACAGTTTTGTCTGTATATATGCCCAGGAGTGGGAATGCAGGATCATATGGTAGCTCTATTTTTAGTTTTTTGAGAAACCTCCATACTGTTTTTCATCATGGATGCACCAGTGAAGTTGGTATTCTATAACTGCATTACAGAGATATTTTTATCACCAAGATTATATGTGTTTTAAATTTTTCAGACCAAAATTACTGAATATATGGTAAAAATCTGAGGTTTCAATGATCTATTCATCCATTGCTGAAGTGAGTAAAATCTTGACTCTGCAAAGTTACTCCCCATCCCATCCCATCTCCATGCACGAATGTTCATCCTTTCAGAACCTGCTGATAGGAAGTCCATCATTTTTCATAAGTGGATTTTGAACCATCTACTCATTAAATATGCAACCCTGTACATAATCAGCAACATGCTTCCCAAGACTTGTCAGGAGGACACCCTCAAATGCACTGCTGCTGGACATGCAGGAAACTTAGGTAAGAGAAACAGTAGTAATGCAGCATTACTTGAAGGCTACATTGACCATCCACTCATTTAGACACATGAGGACAGAAATGGATTAGAATTGATTATCACAATGACAATGCCCTAAAAAACAGACCATGAGGTCGTGCTTCCCAGATCCTCAGAGCTTTCCTGGTCCATGGCCCTTTGGAGCCCTGGTGGTTGAGATTTTCATTTGGTTCTTACAGCTGATAGAGCAAACTTCAGGAAGCAGAAGTAGAGGAGGAAAGATCGTGAAATTAGGCACTGGATGACTGGGCCCAGCACCTAATACTAGTGCTTCCTTGGGCAAGTCACTCACGCTCCATAAGCCTGTTTCTGAGTATGAAAATCAGGAAGTAACTGCATTATAACCTTTGCTTTGTCAGGATTCAGTATGTAGTATTACATACAAAAAACAGCACCATCGTCTGACAGTCTTGCAGCCTGAGGGAGCACAGAGATGTGCTTTGTTTGCCGTGCTCTGTGATATATTGTTTAAAAGCTGGAGTCAACCTTTTCAAATTGGGAAATTTCATATAAAGCTGAGATTGCTGGCTTCTTTTAAAATCTTTAATGGGTCTCACAACTCCTGAGCCTACATTTCCCAGAGCTGAGTAGCAGCCTTGCCCTTTAGACAGAGCGTAAGCCCTCCAGAGCACCTATACAATTATAAGTTGTTGTTGTTATTATTATTACTGGAGAGAACTTAGGGAAGACTTCCTAAAACCTAAGAGGCCACTGGACCTACATCTTGCTCAGAGTAAAGCTGAGAGTGGTCTCTCCAATGAGAGAAGGCACAGTTCAGCTGGTTGAGCTGAATCATTTTGTGCTGCATTGTTCCACATCTCTGCTCTGAGCATGCTCGGCGTGAACACCACTTTTTAGGCAACACACTCTGACATCAGGCTATTTGTCAGGCAAGATGCTTGAACAAATTCCACAGCCAAGCAACCCACCTTGCTAACATTGTTCCTAAGGCAGTGGTATTGCATGGGCTGCTATGTTGTTCTGCTCATACCTTTCCATGCTCCTGCCACCTTTCTTTCTCTGGGTTTGTCCAAATTGGAAATGTTGGCAGTGTCCATATTCCCATGGTCAGCTCTGTCTTCTGTGAGTCCCTGATTTGTTCTAGAATGCCATTCACGTCCAGCTCAAATTTCACCTCCATCTTTATCACTTTGTGTTTCTTTGTTGCACTTTCATCTTTGTTGGCCAATTCTTTCTTTTGATTATCCATTTTCATAAAGTGCCATGTGGGCTTATCACTGAGAAGCAAGGAGGCACCACAACTGCACACTTTGCTATCAGTGCATGAGCTGAATGATCTGCTGGAATCAGGAGGTTCGCCCAGCAGTTGGGGTTTTCACAGCTCTCTGGGGGATTCTGACTCTCGGTCAAGTGTGAGATCCACTGGAATAGGTGAGAGAACAGAGAGAAGAAACTCCAAAGGCAACTTCTGAACGAGGGAGGCTCCAGCTCAGAGCCTGGGTGGTAGCTATTCTCTGCCTGGGGCTGGCTTTAAAAAGCAAAAACAAAAACAACGCTGTCAAACACAAAGCAAAAAGGCCACAAAAGCCCTTCTTAAATTCTGATTAATGTGAAACTGAATTTTTTTTTCCACAGGACCCAATTGACAACCTGAAAATTAAATATTTCTATATGGCAAGATTTCTCACCAAAAATTAAGATGAGCAACAGGAGAGAAGATACTTGTAGTTACAATAGGGGGGTAAAGATCACTATCCTTAATATGCAAAGAACTCACAGAGAAAACTTAATAGAAAACTAGATAAAGGATGTGAGTGGGCATTTCACAGAAAGAAGAAATACTGGCTAATCCTGAATGGAGAGGCAAGCAGTCATGTTAGTAACAAAGTAATGCAGTCATGGCAACAGGATAGGCCTTCCTGCCTGTCAGAAGGCAAAGTAATTTTTTAGGGCTGATAACATCCAGTATTAGAGTTTCAGAAAATTGGGTGAATGGACCACATTCTGACACTGTTGGTGGGAATATAAATCGGTACAATTTTTGGTCCTGGCAATTTGATAATCTTCTAAAACTTAAAAATGCACATTCTTTGTGAACCAGAAAAAAAAAAAAAAAGAATTTCCACGAGACATGCACCACAATATTTTTTAAAGAAATCAGCTATTACACAGTTTAATTTCAATATAGATACCTTCTTATTCATAACATACTACATCAAGTAATTCTCAATTTACTTTCAGAGTAATTGTGTCATAAATCCCTGAGGTCATGGTACCTCTCACCCAGGGAATTATTGTATCTAGTAATAACAAAAAGCATTGAAAAGGAGTAACCTACTCAGAACATTTCAAATATTTTATTTTGAAATTCAATGTGGAATTTAAGCTGAGTGTTTTTATTGCTTTTGGTGTCGTAACAGAGAGCTATTTTCCCAGGGAAAAAAAGAAAAGCTTTGGTCCCCTATTACATCCAGTCCATTCTAAAGAAGCCAATTAGAGGAGAGAAAGGAGTGTGGTGAGTGGGGTAGAGGGTGGTCCTGGAGCAGAGAAGGGGACAGTCCTTACTAGTGGGTAAGAAAGGCGGGCAGTGGCCATGCCCTGTGCACTCTGGGCTCACTACACAGGGGACACGCGCCATGGTGTCTATAGGGAAATTCAAAGGCAGGCGAACCCCAACCACTCCCAGAAATGTGCAGAGAATGTTTTGGGGTTTTTTTTAATTATTTATTTATTCATTTGGCTGCACCGGGTCTTAGTTGCAGCACGCAGGATCTTTAGTTGCGGCATGCGGGATCTTAGTTGCTGTGAGTGAAGTCTTAGTTGCAGTAGTGGGATCTAGTTCCCCAACCAGGGATCAACCCCAGGCCCACTGCATTGGGAGCGTGGAGGCTTAACCACTGGAACGCCAGGGAAGTCCCCCGGCTCTTTTATAGACTCACTTTCTGTCAGCTGCTACCTGGTTATCCAATGGTATAGCTCATATAGGAAAGACAGGAAAATGTTGGATTCTTTCCTTTGATTTCCCAGTTTTCAAGGTAAAAGACTTGGTGCCCTAACATCTGAAGGTGATCAATTCTTTTTGTCTTAATATTACTATTAATTCATGGATTTAACATATTTGATGGATTTCAATCCGTTTCAATGATTATCCTTTTTAAAGCTTAAATGGTTCAATCTTGGGCCAATCTTAGCCTCTTCAAGTTGGCTCCTAGGTCCCTATGATCTGACTCTCCTGGTCCTCGACAGCTTCTCTGCCGTCTGGTGTCACAAGATGTTCCAGCCTCATCTTGTATGTTTCCTGCTCCAGCCCTCAAATAAATTATTTTGAAGCCCTTGTTTCTTTTGCTAAGAAGTAGTATTTCAATGCCATAGAATGGGTCATTATTTCTGGGCTGTTTTGGCAGACAGGGTTAGAAAAACAAACTAAATAAATAAAATACCTCTTGAGTTTATATTTATATTAGTCAGGGTTCTCCAGAGAAACAGAACGAATTGGAGAGATATAGATAGATGTGTGTGTGTGTGTGTGTGTGTGTGTGTGTGTGTGTGTGTGTGCATGGTGTGTGTAGATAAAAGATAGATATAGATAGATAGATAGATAGATAGATAGATAGATAGATAGATAGATAGATAGATGTATGGATAGGTAGATAGGAAGGAAAGAAATTGGCTCACATGATCACATGATTCTGAAGGCTGAGAAGTCTCTGTATCTGCAGTCAGCCAGCTGGAGACCCAGGAGAACTGATGGTATAAGTTCCACCCTGAGTCTGAAAACAGGGAAGATTGATGCCCCAGCTCCAAGACAGTCAGGCAGAGAGAGCAAATTCTCCTTTACTCCTCCTTTTTGTTCTATTCAGGCCTTCAACTGAGTGGATGAGGCCCACCCACATTAGGGAGGGCAATCTGCTTTCCTCAGTCCATCAAGTCAAATGTTAATCTCATCGAGAAACATCCTCACAGACACACCCAGAATAATGTTTAACCAAATATCTGGGCACCCCATGGCCCAGTATAGTTGCCACATAATATTAACCATTATAATATTGATATGTGCAATCTAAATTTGAGACCCATGTGGTTGTTCAGTTTTCTGAACACCATTTATTGAAGAGACTGTCCTTTCCCAATTGTATATTCTTTTCTTGTCATAAATTAATTGACCATGTATGGGTGGATTTATTTCTGGGTTCTCTATTCTGACCATTGATCTATGTGTCTGTATGCCAATTTCATACTGTTTTGATTACTGTAGCTTTGTAATATAGTTTGAAATCAGGGAGCATGATGCCTCTGCCTTTATTTTTCTTTCTCAAGATTTATTTGGCTATTCAGAATCTTTTGTGGTTCCATACAAATTTTGGTACTGTTTCCTCTATTTCTGTGAAAAATGCCATTGGGATTTTTATAGGGATTGCATTGAATCTGTAGATTGCTTTGGGTAATATGGACATTTGAATAATATTTCCTGCAATCCATGAGCATGAAATATCTTTCCATGTATTTGTGTCTTCTTCAATGTCTTATAGATTTCAGTGTACAGGTCTGTCACCTCCTTGGTTAAATTTATTCCTGGGTATTTTATTTTTGTGTGTGTGTCTAAGTATATTTTTATTTCTCCTGGATAAATTCCTAGGAGTGGAATTTCATATGGTAAGTATATATATAACTTTTTCTAAAAATTTTTATTGAAGTATACTTGATTTACAGTGCTGTGCCAATCTCTGCTCTACAGCAAAGTGACTCAGTTATACACATACATTCTTTTTTTATATTATTTTCCATTATGGTTTATCACAAGATATTCATTGTAGTTCCCTGTGCTATACAGTAGGACCTTGTTGTTTATCCATTCTAAATGTAATAGTTTGTATCGACCAACTCCAGACTCCCAATCCATCCCTCTCCCTCCCCTGACCCTTGTCAACCATAAGTCTGTTCTCTATGTCTGTGAGTCAGTTTCTATTCTGTAGATAGGTTCATTTGTGCCATATTTTAGATTCCACATATAAGTGATATCATGATATTTGTCTTTCTCTTTATGACTTACTTCACATACTATGATAATCTCTAGGTCCATACATGTTGCAGCAAATGTCATTTTTTCATTCTTTTTTATGGCTAAGAAATATTCCATTGTGTATGTATACCACATTTTCTTTTTTTTTTTTAACATCTTTATTGGAGTATAATTGCTTTACATTGTTGTGTTAGTTGCTGCTGTATAACAAAGTGAATCAGCTATATGTATACATATATCCCCATTTCCACTCCCTCTTGCATCTCCCTCCCACCCTCCCTATCCCACCCCTCTAGGTGGTCACAAGCACTGAGCTGATCTCCCTGTGCTGTGCGGCTGCTTCCCACTAGCTATCTATATTACATTTGGTAGTGTATATCTGTCAATGCCACTCACTCAATTTGTCTCAGCTTACCCTTCCACCTCCCCATGTCCTCAAGTCCATTCTCTACGTCTGCTTTTTTTTCTTGTCCTGGCCCTACGTTCTTCAGAATCATTTTTTTTATATTCCAAATATATGTGTTAGCATACAGTATTTGTTTTTCTCTTTCTGACTTACTTCACTCTGTATGACAGACTCTAGGTGCATCCACCTCACTACAAATAACTCAATTTCATTTCTTTTATGGCTGAGTAATATTGCATTGTATATATGTGCCACATCTTTGTTATCCATTCATCTGTCAATGGACACTGAGGTTGCTTCCGTGTCCTGGCTATTGTAAATAGTGCTGCAATGAACATTGTGGTACATGACTCTTTTTGAATTATGGTTTTCTCAGGGTATATGCCCAGTAGTGGGATTGTTGGGTCATATAGTAGTTCTATTTTTAGTTTTATAAGGCACCTCCATACTGTTCTCCATAGTGGCTGCATCAATTTACATTCCCACCAACAGTGCAAGAGGGTTCCCTTTTCTCCACACCCTCTCCAGCATTTATTGTTTGTAGATTTTTTGATGATGGCCATTCTGACCGGTGTGAGATGATATCTCATTGTAGTTTTGACTTGCATTTCTCTAATGATTAGTGATGTTGAACATCCTTTCATATGTTTGTTGGCAATCTGTATATCTTCTTTGGAGAAATGTCTATTTAGGTCTTCTGCCCATTTTTGGATTGGGTTTTTTGTTCTTTTGGTATTGAGCTGCATGAGTTGCTTGTAAATTTTGGAGATTAATCCTTTGTCAGTTGCTTCATTTGCAAACATTTTCTCCCACTCTGATGGCTGTCTTTTCGTCTTAGTTATGGCTTCCTTTGCTGTACAAAAGCTTTTAAGTTTCATTAGGTCCCATTTGTTTATTTTTGATTTTATTTCCATTTCTCTAGGAGGTGGGTCAAAAAGGATCTTGCTGTGATTTATGTTATAGACTATGCTGCCTGTGTTTTCCTCTAAGAGTTTGATAGTGTCTGGCCTTACATTTAGGTCTTTAATCCATTTTGAGTTTATTTTTGTATACGGTGTTAGGGAGTGTTCTAATTTCATTCTTTTACATGTAGCTGTCCAGTTTTCTCAGCACCACTTATTGAAGAGGCTGTCTTTTCTCCACTGTATATTCTTTCCTCCTTTATCAAAGATAAGGTGACCATATGTGAGTGGGTATATCTCTGGGCTTTCTATCCTGTTCCATTGATCTATATTTCTGTTTTTGTGCCAGTACCATACTGTCTTGATTACTGTAGCTTTGTAGTATAGCCTGAAGTCCGGGAGCCTGATTCCTCCAGCTCCGTTTCTCTTTCTCAAGATTGCTTTGGCTATTCGGGGTCTTTTGTGTTTCCATACAAATGGTGAAATTTTTTGTTCTAGTTCTGTGAAAAATGCCATTGGTAGTTTGATAGGGATTGCATTGAATCTGTAGATTCCTTTGGGTAGTATAGTCATTTTCACAATGTTGATTCTTCCAATCCAATAACATGCTATATCTCTCCATCTGTTTGTATCATCTTTAATTTCTTTCATCAGTGTCTTATAGTTTTCTGCATACAGGTCTTTTGTCTCCTTAGGTAGGTTTATTCCTGGGTATTTTATTCTTTCTGTTGCAGTGGTAAATGCGAGTGTTTCCTTAATTTCTCTTTCAGATTTTGCATCATTAGTGTATAGGAATGCAAGAGATTTCTGTGCATCAATTTTGTATCCTGCTACTTTACCAAATTCATTGATTAGCTCTAGTAGTTTTCTGATAGCTTCTTTAGGATTCCCTATGTATAGTATCATGTCACCTGCAAACAGTGACAGTTTTACTTCTTTATCCTATTTGGATTCCTTTTATTTCTTTTTCTTCTCTGATTGCTGTGGCTAAAACTTCCAAAGCATGTTGAATAATAGTGGTGAGAATGGGAACCTTGTCTTGTTCCTGATCTTAGTGGAAATGGTTTCAGTTTTTCACCATTGATAACAATGTTGGCTGTGGGTTTGTCATATATGGCCTTTATTATGTTGAGGTAAGTTCCCTCTATGCCTACTTTCTGGAGAGTTTTTATCATAAATGGGTGTTGAATTTTATCAAAAGCTTTTTCTGCATCTGTTGAGATGATCATATGATTTTTCTCCTTCAATTTGTCATTATGGTGTATCACATTGATTGATTTGCATATATTGAAGAATCCATGCATTCCTGGGATAAACCCCACTTGATCATGGTGTATGATCCTTTTAATGTGCTGTTGGATTCTGTTTGCTAGTATTTTGGTGAGGATTTTTGCATCTATGTTCATCAGTTATATTGGCCTGTAGTTTGCGTTTTTTGTAACATCTTTGGTTTGGGGATCAGGGTGATGGTGGACTCGTAGAATGACTTTGGGAGTGTTCCTCCCTCTGCTATATTTTGGAAGAGTTTGAGAAGAATAAGTGTTAGCTCTTCTCTAAATGTTTGATAAAATTCGCCTGTGACCCATCTGGTCCTGGGTTTTTGTTTGTTGGAAGATTTTTAATCACAATTTCAATTTCAGTACTTGTGATTGGTCTGTTTATATTTTCTATTTTTTTAGTTCAGTCTCAAAAGGTTGTGCCTTTCTAAGAATTTGTCCATTTCTTCCAGGTTGTCCATTATATTGGCATATAGTTGCTTGTAGTAATCTCTCATGATCCTTTGTATTTCTGCATTGTCAGTTGTTACTTCTCCTTTTTCATTTCTAATTCTGTTGATTTGAGTCTTCCTTTTTTTCATAATGAGTCTGGCTAATGGTTTATCAATTTTGTTTATCTTCTCAAAGAACCAGCTTTTAGTTTTGTTGATCTTTGCTATTGTTTCCTTCATTTCTTTTTCATTTATTTCTGATCTGATCTTTATAATTTCTTTCCTTCTGCTAACTTTGGGGGTTATTTGTTATTCTTTCTCTTTAGGTGTAAGGTCTGGTTGTTTATTTGAGATGTTTCTTATTTCTTGAGGTAGGATTGTATTGCTATAAACTTCCCTCTTAGGACTGCTTTTGCTGCATCCCATAGGTTTTGCGTCATCGTGTTTTCATTCTCATTTGTTTTTAGGTATTTTTTGATTTCCTCTGATTTCTTCAGTGATCTCTTGGTTATTTAGTAGTTTATTGTTTAGCCTCCATGTGTTTGTATTTTTTACAGTTTCTTTCCTGTAATTGATATCTAGTCTCCTAGCATTGTGGTCGGAAAAGTTACTTGATACTATTTCAGTTTTCTTAAATTTACCAAGACTTGATTTGTGACCCAAGATATGATCTATCCTGGAGAAAAGTCCATGAGCACTTGAGAAGAAAGTTTATTCTGTTGTTTGGATGGAATGTCCTATAAATATCAATTAAGTCCGTTTTGTTTAATGTTTCATTTAAAGCTTTTGTTTCCTTGTTTATTTTCATTTCAGTTGATCTGTCCATTGGTGAAAGTGGGGTGTTAATGTCCCCTACTATGATTCTGTTACTATCGATTTCCCCTTTTATGGCTGTTAGCATTTGCCTTATTTATTGAGGGGCTCCTATGTTGGGTGCATAAATACTTACTATTGTTATATCTTCTTCTTGGATTGATCCCTTGATCATTATGTAGTATCTTTCTTTGTCTCTTGTAATAGTCTTTATTTTAAAGTCTATTTTGTCTGATATGAGAATTGCTACTCCAGTTTTCTTTTGATTTCCATTTGCATGGAATATCTTTTTCCATCCCTTCACTTTCAGTCTGTATGTGTCCCCAGGTCTAAAGTGGGTCTATTGTAGACAGCATATATATGGGTCTTGTTTTTGTATCCATTCAGCCAGTCTGTGTCTTTTGTTTGGAGCATTTAATCCATTTACATTTAAGGTAATTGTTGATATGTTTGTTCCTATTACCATTTTCTTAATTGTTTTGGGTTTGTTACTGTAGGTCTTTTCCTTCTCTTGTGTTTCCCTCCTAGAGAAGTTCCTTTAGCATTTGTTGTAAAACTGAGGTTGGTGGTGCTGAATTCTCTTAGCTTTTGCTTGTCTGTAAAGGTTTTAATTTCTCTGTCAAATCTGAATGAGATCCTTGCTGGGTAGAGTAATCTTGGTTGTAGGTTTTTCTCTTTCATCACTTTAAATATGTCCTGCCACTCCCTTCTGGCTTGCAGAGTTTCTGCTGAAAGATCAGCTATAAACCTTATGGAGATTCTCTTGTATTTTATGTGTCGCTTTTCCCTTGCTGCTTTTAATATTTTTTCTTTGCATTTAATTTTTGATAGTTTGATTAATATGTTAATATGTTACCTATTTACATTTAAGGTAATTTTCGATATGTATGTTCTTATTGCCATTTTGTTAATTGTTCTGGAATTGTTTTTGTAAGTCTTTTTTCTTCCTTTCCTCTTTTATTCTCTTCTCTTGTGATTTGATAACTATTTTTAGTGTTGTGTTTGGATTCCTTTTTCTTTTTTGTGTGTATACCTATTACAGATTTTCGTTTGCAGTTACCATGAGGTTTTGATATAGCAGTCTATATATATACTTGATTGTTTTAAGTTGCTGATCTCTTAATTTTAAATGCATTTCAAATATCTGTATCTCTCATGATTAGTTATTTTGATATCATATTTGTGTGTGGATGTCTTCCTATCTTTGCTGTATGTTTGCCTTTATCAGGGAGATTTCCCATTTTGTAGTTTTCTTGTTTCTAGTTGTGTCCTTTTCTTTCCACCCAGAGAAGTTCCTTTAGCATTTGTTTTAAAGCTGGTTTGATGGTGCTGAATTCTTTTAGCTTTTGCTTATCTGTAAAGGTTTTGATTGCTCTGTCAAATCTGGATGAGAGCCTTGCTGGGTAGAATATACTTGTTTGTAGGTTTTTCCCTTTTATCACTTTAAATATACCATGCTACTCCCTTCTGGCCTGCAGAGTTTCTGCTGAAAAATCAGCTGATAACCTTATGGGGATTCCCTTGTATGTTATTTGTTGCTTTTCCCTTATTGCTTTTAATATTTTCTTTGTGTCTTTAATTTTTGTCAATTTGATTAATATGTATCTTGGCCTTTTCCTCCTTTGGTTAATCCTGTATGGACTCTGCACTTCCTAGAGTTGGGTGACTGTTTCCTTTCCCGTGTATGGAAGTTTTCAACTCTTATCTCTTCAAATATTTTCTCAGGCCCTTTCTCTGTCTCTTCTCCTTCTGGGACCTCTATAATGCGAATGTTGGTGCATTTAATGTTGTCCTAGAAGTCTCTTAAACTGTCCTCCTTTCTTTTCATTTTTTTTTTCTTATTCTGTTCTGCATCAGTGATATCCACCAATCTGTCTCCCAGCTCGCTTATCCATTCTTCTGCCTCATTTATTCTGGTATTCATTCCTTCTAGTGTATTTTTCATTCCAGTCATTGTGTTCTTCAACTCTGTTTGGTTGTTCTTTATATTTTCTAATTTTGTTAAAAATTTCTTGTAACTTCTCACACTGTGCATCCATTCTTTTACCAAGACTTTGGATCATCTTTATGATCCTTACTCTTTTTTCTTTTTCAGGTAGATTGCCTATCTCCACTTAGTTGTTCTGGGATTTTATCTCATTCCTTCTTCTGGAACATACTCCTCTTCTGTCTCATTTTGTCTAAATTTCTGTGTTTGCAGTGTCCATTCCACAGGCTGCAAGATTGTAATTCTTGTTTCTGGTGTCTCCCCCCAGTAGGTCAAGCTGGTCTAGAGGCTCGTACAGGCTTTCTGGTGGGATGGGCCAGTGCCTGCCCACTGATGGGTAGAGCTGGCTCTTGGCCCTCTGGTAGGCAGGGCCGTGTCAAGGGATGTGTCTAGGATTGGCTGTGGGCTCAAGAAGTCTTTAGGCAGCCTGCCTGTTGATGGGTGGGGCTGTGTTCCCGACCTGTTGGTTGTTTGGCCTGAGGCATCCCAGTTCTGGAGCCTGCAGGCTGTTGGGTGGGGCCAAATCTTGGTGCTGGTGACCCAAGCAAGATGTCAGCCTCCTCAAGAGTTAACATAGCTGAACACTCCCTGAAGTCCCCACCGCTAGTGTCTACATCCCCAGGGAGAGCCACAGCCACACCCTGCCTCCCCAGGAGACCCACCAATCCAGCAGGTAAGTGTGGCCCAGGCTCCTTTGAAGTCATTGCCTCTGCCCTGGGACCCAGTATGTGCAAGACCTTGTGTGTGCCCTCCAAGAGTGGAGTCTCTGCTTCCCCCAGTCCTATGGAGCTCCTGCAGTCAAGCCCGGCTGGCCTTCAAAGCCAAATGCTCTGGTGGGTCCTCCACCCGATGCCAGGCCCACAGGCTGGGGAGCCTGATGTGGGGCTCAGAACTCTCACTCCTGTGGATGAACTTCTGTGACATAATTATTCTCCAGTTTGTGGATCGCCCACCCTGCATGGGATTTGATTATATCACAAGTGTGCCCCTCCTACTGTCTTGTTGTGGTTTCTTCTTTATATCCTTGGATGTAGAAATCTTTTTTGGCAGGTTTAAGTCTTTTGTATTGATGGTTGTTCAGCAGTTAGTTGTGATTTTGGTGTTCTCATGGGAGGAAGTGAGCTCAGGGTCTTCTACTCCACCATCTTGTCTTCTGCCTCTAAGAAGGAAATTGTTAAAGATGATATTTATGGGTCCCACCACACACCTGCAGATTCATAACTTCTTAGAATGGGGAGCTGATCACAAAGGGATTTGTATTCACTTTAAAGCTTCAGAAAAACATGTTTAGGTAAGTGGTTACCTTCCAGTTTCCCATCAGGATCAGATGAGCAGTATTAAGAAATAACATCACCTATTCCCTGCCCACAGAGTCTGTTTATTCCTCCTGTGAGAGAATCAGTGTTGTACTAATTAAGTGCTCCAGGTGATTCTAAGGTGAGGCCAGGGTTAGATACGTGGGCTCTTGGTATATTTGTGAGAGTTAAGCCCAAGCTTTAGTCCAAGGAGAGGCAACATTGTCTGTTCTGAGTTTGGAATAGGAGTGTCAGTTCATCCCACATACTTCATTGTAGCGGAATTTTTGGACATCTATGAGGAAAGAACGTGTGTAGACAACAAAGGGAAACCTCAGTGTGGTCTCCATGTAGGACCTGATTATTCCTGAATCTCTCCTGAGACCAAGGGCGGGAGAGGTTGCCCTTTGCAGCATTTCAAGGTCCTTCTGCCTGTGGGTGCAGTGGGAGCAGTTGAAAAAGCTGTGCTGACACCTTTGAAGGTATTCAGTATATTCTCAAGATGCTGTTGTGATTCCTCCACATAATACTAGTGAGAAAACAACCCAGAGCAGGAGGAAGAAGAGGAGGAAATGGCAGCTTCTCAGGTAACTGTCCTGTCCTGGGTCAGAGGCTCTGTTTGCTTTTCCTCCTGATATGTCTTGGATTGAGAACTGCAAAATTTTAATTATCTACTTTTGATCTTTCTGCCTCGTGAGGTTGTTTTCAAGTACTTATTTTTTCTTTTATTCTTATGATACTCAGGATCAGCCTTTTAGAATAATTCTCTGTTATTTCCCAGAGCCTTTTTTTGGTAGTCGACCTCTTTGTTTCCTATAGAGTCTGAAGAATTCTCACCATGATTTAATGACATCCAAGTATTGAAAGTATTCCCTTTGTGAGAGATTAACACAGAAATTCATTGACATCCAAGATTCCCGTAGGGATGTGGTTGGGTTTCGGGCTCCTAGGGTAGAATGGGAAAATGTAGTTATTCTCTTACATCTGGATGCAGGATCAGCTTTTTGGATAGGATTAAGAAAATGTGCATATAGCTAGAATGACCTTAGTGATCTTGAATTTCTCAGAGTTCTGGAAAAAATAAAGAAAGTAGGAGAGTCTTTTCCCTATATTGATAAGAATGCCTTACTATTTAAATGCACTATTTGGAATACAGAACATGGGAGAAATATAAGGATTAAAATTTGCATAAAACTGACCTTTAAAAAAACTTTATTGATGCATAGTTGATTTACAATGTTGTGTTAGTTTCTGGTGTATAGCAAAGTGATTCAGTAATATACAGTTTTTTCATATTCTTTTCCATTATGGCTTATTATAGGATATTGAATATAGTTCCCTGTGCTATACAGTAGGACCTTGTTATTTATCTATTTTATATATAGTAGTTTGTATCCACTAATCTCAAACTTCTAATATATCCCTCCTTCCCCATTTGTTTGTTTTCTACGTCTCTATATCTGTTTCTGTTTTGTAGTAAGTTCGTTTGTATCATTTTTTAGATTCTACATGTAAGCGATATGATATGGGATCTGTCTTCCTCTGTCTGACTTACTTCACTTTGTGTGATAATCTCTTGGTCCATCCATGTTCCTGCAAATAATTTCATTTTTTATGGATGAATAGTATTCCATTGTATGTATGTACCACATCTTTATCCATTCATCTGTAGGTGGACATTTAGGTTGCTTCCATGTTCTGACTATTGTAAATAGTGCTGCTATGAACATGGGAGTGCATGTGTCTATTTCATTTAGAATTTTCATCTTTTCTGGATACATGCCCAGGAGTGGGATTGCTGGATCGTATGGCAACTATATATTTTGTCTTTTGAAGAACCTCCATACTGTTCTCCATAGTGGCTGCACCAGTTTACATTCCCATCAACAGCATTTGTTATTTGTAGACCTTTTAATGACTGGCCATTCTGACTGGTGTGAGGTGATACCTCATTGTAGTAAAACTGACATTTTTTTCAGGATAGATTCAGATTATGATTCCTTGGGTTTCTTTTAATATTTATTTATTTTGTTTATTTATTTTCTTTATTTTTTGGCTGCGTCCGGTCTTATTTGTGGCATGCAAGATCTTTTGTTTCGGCGTGCGGGCCTCTCTCTAGTTGTGGCGTGCAGGTTTTCTCTCTCTAATTGTGGCGTATGGGCTCAAGAGTGCTTGGGCTTTGTAGTTTGTGGCACATGGGCTCTCTACTTGAGGCGTGCGAGCTCAGTAGTTGTAGCATGTGGGCTTAGTTGCCCCATGGCATGTGGTATCTTAGTTCCCCAGCTAAGAATTGAACCCGCATCCCCTGCATTTGAAGGTGGATTCTCTACCACTGGACCACCAGGGAAGTCCCTATGATTCCCTATTTTTGCCAAAAATACCCAAGCAGTGATAATGTTTCGTTCTTTGTGCTTTAGTCACCTGATATCCATTTATCACACTACACCTGTTGTTCACAGGCACTTTCTGTGAGATTCTTGCACTGGGAATTTCATATTTTTGCGTTTATGTAAGTCTCCTGCATACGCCAATTAATAAGTCCAATTTGTTTGTAAGTCCAACAAAGTTAGCCTAGGTATCCAACCAACATGATCGGCTGTATAGTACTGTACTGTAATAGGTTTATAATACTTTTTACACAAATAATACATAAAAAACAAACAAACACAAACAAATGAAGGATCTCTGGGATATGAAGGGAAAGGAAACAAGAGCCATACACCCAGGTACGTGTGAATGGATGAAGCAGATGACACAGGTGTGAGGTCCAAAGATCATGGAGGAAGTCAAACCTTATAATATGGTATGGGAAGATCTGCTTTAGTGGAAATGATTTTTGAGAAACCCAGGCTTACTTCTGTTGCTGTCACTGAGGGACATCTCCTGCTCCATTCTTGTGCTCACATCTTTCATGTATTCTCCTTCAGCTCCAGTGATTATCCCTCACATCCACACCGAGAACCCAAATCCTCCTCTTGTCCTGTGATGACCTGCATTTATCTGGCTGTCCTTCCATTGCTTTTAAGGGCTTTGGAAAAACTGTTTACATTTCTGAGTATCTCTGTGTTAAGCTTATTTTTTAAAGTTCTGTTTCTGCCTCACGTCTGAAGTGCATGAGGGGAGTTGTGGAGATATTGAGATTTGGTGCCAAAATTCCAGGAATACTGGGGACAGATATTATGTTTTCTGCTTTATAAGATCTAATCCCATGGAAACTTCAAACATCACCCTAACAAAGTTCAGACTAAGTAATTACATCAGAGTGGAAAACACCTCCCTAAAATGATAAAATGTAATCCTCAGTTTTACTTAAAAATTTCCTTGTTTGTTGTATGAACTAATATTAGACATTTTAAGTGTATTTGTGTCAAATCTTTAATGTTAATTTATCTATTATGTCATAGAATTATTAAATACATTAATACGTAGGGGAGCTTAGAACACTGCCCACAATATTTCGAAGTCTCAATTCTTATTTAATTTCTTAATATCTATAATTTTATAATTTGCCTTATTTAAGATGAAACTTCCTTGGACTGTGTCCCATATGTTTTCACTTTCTGATTAATTTCATATCAAAATCATCTAAGATTTTAGATACAAAGTATCTAATGTAAAATATCTAATGCTTGGATGAACACAGGTTTGGTAAAGAGTGAGTTAGAGAAGTAGATGAACTCCGTGTTTATGAAAAAATTTGGTTCATAATTTTAAGATTACGTTAAACAAAAAGTAATCATTAGTTTTTCATCTGCTCTCCTCAGAGTTTATCTGAATCGTGGTATAATTTAATTGCAAATGTTTATTTTATATATCAGTGATTGTCTGCATATTTTAAAACTTTCATGTTTTTCCTTTATTTATAAAGATGGTTCTATTTTTGTTCTAAGGAATGGGTTACAGCCTTGTTAATTTGTGCATGTATATAAGCAATTTGTTAATGTTAAATTTCTCTACTGTCATTTAAATTCTTATTCATTCAAAATTTTCATTAGAGTTTAATATGAATGATTTTAGTGTATTTTCTGTGAAATTCTTGTGCCTTTAAACACATGCCAGTGATTGAAAATGGTTGCTTTTTATGGGTACAGTGTCACAGATGAAAATTAATGTTATTTAGAAGGATTCTTTTTTAATAGTACATATATGTTGCATTCAGAATTCAGGGCAATAAATTTTCTCTTATTCTTATTTAGCAATTCCACAACAATATGCTTCCTTTTTTTATTGGGGTATAGTTGATTTACAATGTTGTGTTAGTTTCTGGTGTACAGCAAAGTGATTCAGTTATATGTATATACACATTCTTTTTTTTTTAATATTCTTTTCCATATGGTTTATCATAGGATATTGAATATAGTTCCCTGTCCTATACAGTAGGACCTTGTTGTTTATCCATTCCATGTATAATAGTTTGCATCTGCTAATCCCAAACTCCTAATCCACCCCTCCTTCAACCCCCTCCCCCTTGGCAACCACAAGTCTGTTCTCTATGTCTGTGAGTCTGTTTCTGTTTCATGGATAAGTTCATTCGGGTCATATATTAGATTACACATATAATTGGTATCATATGGTATTTGTCTTTCTCTTTCTGACTTACTTCACTTAGTATGTAATCTCTAGTTGCATCCATGTTACTGCAAATGGCATTATTTCATTCTTTTAATGGCTGAGTAATATTCCATTCTATATATGTACCACCTCTTCTTTATCCATTCGTCTGCCAGTGGACATTTAGGTTGTTTCCATGTCTTGGCTATTGTAAATAGTGCTGCTATGACCATAGGGGTACATGTATCAGTATCTTTTGGATTATAGTTTTGTCTGGATATATGCCCAGGAGTAGGATTACAGGGTCATATGGTAGCTCTATTTTTAGTTTTTTTAAAGAACCTCCATACTGTTCTCCATAGTGACTGTACCAACTTACATTCCCACCAACAGTGTAGGAGGGTTCCCTCTTTTCCACACCGTCTCCAGCATTTGTTATTTGTAGACTTTTTAATGATGGCCATCCTGATTGGTTGGTGTGAGGTGGTACCTCATTGTAGTTTTGATTTGCATTTCTCTAATAATTAGTGATGGGGAGCATCTTTTCATGTGCCTTTTGGCCATCTGTATTTCTTCTTTGGAGAAATGTTTATTCAGGTCTTCTGCCCATTTTTTGATTGGGTTGCTTTTTTGTTGTTGAGTTGTATAAGCCGTTTGTATATTTTGGAAATTAAGCCCTTGTCGGTCTCATCATTTACAAATATGTTCTCCCACTCCTTAGGTTGTCTTTTCGTTTTGTTTATGGTTTCCTTTGCTGTGCAAAAGCTTGTAAGTTTGATTCGTTTTGTTTATTTTTGTTTTTATTTCCATGCTTTCTTTTTTATGATGTGTTTCCCCCAAATTAGTTAATTTCATTTTTGTTTTTAACCTATATTTCATGACTGTAAATGATAATTTTCAACTCAGTACACTTAAAACAATGTGGTGTTGAATTCAAATCTGACTTTTCCATATGTCTATTGCCAATAAAATATGTGATTGTTTATTTTATTATTACCCATACTGTGTACATGATTTATCAACATTATTTGTCTTCTTTGTTAATGATCAGTGTTTGTTTTATTCTGACTTGGTGAGTAGTTATGGAAATAATCTTAATCTCTCATCTATTTTTAAATGAATTTATTATTTTTATGAGAAAATTTTGAATTAAAAGTAATTTTTAAAAGTTTTTTACACATCTATTTTGGGTATTATTTAATTTTTAATTATGAGAAAAACATATCACAATATGTATCATCTTCACCATTTTTAACTGTACACTTCAGTGCATTAATTATATTCATGTGATTGTGCCATCCATCTCTGGATATTTTCATCTTGAAAAATTGACTGAATACTCGTTAAACAAACACTTCCCCATTTGCCTCTACTCCAAGCCTCTGTCAACTAACATTTCACTTTTTAAAATAAGGTTGACTACATTAAGTTGCTCACATAAGGGAAATACTATACTTTCTGTCCCTTTGTGACTATTACATATCACAACATAATGTCTTCAAGATTTATTCATGTTGTATCATGTGACAAGATCTGTTTCTTTTTCAAACCTGAATAATAATACACTGTATGTATATGCTACATTTTCTTTAACCATTCTTGTATGCATGAATATTGGGCTGTTTCCTCTGTTACTGATTTTGTGAGTAATACTCCAGTGTAGCTGGGTGTGAAAATGTCTCTAACAGATCCTCCTTTGAAGTTCTTTATATACATACCCAGAAGTGGGAGAACTGGATCATATCATAATTTTATGTTTAATTTTTTGAGAAAACTCCATATTGTTTTTTATGCTTGTTATACTCTTATATTTCTTTGAACAGTAAATAAGGATCCCAATTTCTCCATATCCTTGCCAACATTTGCCATATAAATATATCATAGATATAATGTAGATATATAATAGAATAGAATATAGATAGAATAAAGATAGAATATAATATATAAAATATATGTGTAGTGGTCATCCTAATCAGTATGAGGTGATACCTCATTGTGGTTTTTTTATTTCTCTAATAATAACTTATTCTGAGCATCTTTCACATTTCTGTTTTTATTTGCATATCTTATTTGAATTAATGTCTGTTTAATCCTCAGCCCATACATTATGGTACTTGTTTTTTGAAGTTGTTCTGTTCTAGGAGTTATTTATATATTCTTCACTTTGCTTCCTTATCAGATATTTGCTTTTGCAGAATTTTCTATTCTTCCACAGGTTGCCTTTTCACCCCATTGATTGTTTCCTCTAATGTGTACAAGTTTTTACACGTGATGTAATCCATTTCAATTCCACTGCTTTTGTTGCTTGAGCTTTAATTTCATACCCGAAAAATCACTGCCAAATCAAATGGCATAAAACTTCTCCCCTATGTTTTCTTCTAGGAGATTTATAGTTATATGTTTATATTTCAATCATCAATCCTTTTTGAGTTAACATTTGTATGTGGTATTAGTTAAGGGTCCAACATCAGTCTGTCACATGTAAACATCCAATTTTTCCAGCTCCATTTCTGTGTGAGACTATCCATTTCCATTTGCTTGTGATAGGCACCCTGGTTGAAGATGATTTGACCATAAACATGAGAGCTTCTATCTGTGCTCTCTATGTTGATCCATTATTTTGTTTCTGTCTGCAGGTTTGTACTACCCTTTTTTTGACAACTGTTGCTTTGTAGTATGTTTTAAAATCAGGACATGTCATGCCTCCAACTTTCTACTTTCTTTACCAGGTTATTCAGTATTTTATGATATTCCACATACATTTTAGAAGGAACTTTTCTATTTTTGCCTAAATTGTCATTGGGATTTTGAAAGAGAATGTTCTGAATCTATAGATCCCTTGAATAGTATTGACAGTTAATAATATAAATATTCCTATCCAAGAGCATGGAATGTGTGTCTGTTTATTTACATCTTCTCAAGTTACTTCCAGAAATATTTATAATTTTCACCATACAAGTCTCCATTTCCTTCATTACATTAACTCCTAATGTATTATTCTGTTTGAAGCTAGTGTAAATGAAAATATACTCTTAATATCTTTCTTGGATTATTTTTTGTTACTGTATAGAAACACAACTAATTTTTGTTTAATTTTGAATTTTGCTAAATTTGTTTATGATGTCTATGTTTATTTGCTTTTTAACATAGATGCTTTAAGTTTTTCTTTGTAAGATTTTGTCATCTGTAAACAGAGATATTTTACTCTTTCCTTTCTGGTTTGGATGCCTTTTTTTCTTTGCATGATCATTTTGATTAGGCAATCCAGTACTGTGTTGAATCCAAGTGACGAGAGTATGAATTCTTATCATTTTCTGAAATATAGAGACAAAGCTTTGTCTTCTACTATTGAGTATACTGGTAACTGGTCTTTTTGTATATGATTTTTATTACATTCTGATAGTTTTCATTAATTCCTATTTTGAGTGTTTTTAACATGAAAAAGTCCTGAATTGTCTATTTATCTGCATCATTTGATATGTAGTGTGACCTTAATTCTTTGTATGTGCCCTTAATATATTTTTTAAATTTCCATTTGTTGAAATACTTTTGAATTCTACAAATAATCCTGAATTTTATTGTTGTACAATCCTTAAACGTGCTTCTGAATTCATTTTTCTAGTATTTTATTGAGGACCTTTATGTCAGTATTCAGCACAGTTATTGGCTTGTAGTTTTTTTCTTTTCTTTTTTTTTTAAATTTGTAGTATCTTTGTTTATCTTTGATATTGGGTAATGTTGGCCTCATAGAAAGTGTTCTGATAATTTCTCTTCTCTTCACACTTTGGAAATATTTGTTGAGAATTGGTGCTAATTTTTCTCAAAATGTTGCTGGAATTATCCAGTTACTTCATCTGGTTCATTGATTTTCTTTGTTGGAAATTCTTTAAAATTAGTATTTTGTCTACTAAATAGTTGTAAGTTTGTTGTGATTTTTTAAATTCCTTCATGCTAAATTCTAAGTAGGCTGTATCTTTCTAGAAGTCCAATTTGTTGTTGAGTAATTATTCATAGTAGCCTCCTTTAATTTCTTTTATTTCTATAGTATCATTTTTTAATCTCTGCCTTCACTTCTGATTTTAGTTGAGTCTTTTCTGTTTTATTCTTAATCTAACTATGGGCTTATCAATTATACATAAAATTGTATGTATCTTCACTGAGATAACTGAGTGGGATAATTTATTATTTGGTATCTTTCAGCTATATCTTCTCATGACATACAGGGTTTGATGCCAAAAAAGCCAGGCATAGAGGATTTATTCCAAATCATGCTGGTCAGAAAATATGAAAGCTATTGCCTTGGAAATTTAAACTTAATGAAAGACTGGGAAAGTAAGGGGTCATGTGAAGGGCTGAAAGTATGTTATTATGGACATAATCATATTGGGACAATTTCCCATAATGAAAACATTACTGCCAAAAGAAACCAAGGATATAAATGAAAGTGGGAGAAACTATACTTTACGTCAATATCTTTGGCAGAAAATTATGTTTTTGTAAGCAAAGACCCACATCGTTTTTTTTAACATACACATTCTCCGAATGGAAATTTGGAAACCTGTAAAGTCATCTAATCTATACTGCAAATACTCATTCAGGCAATTACTAATATAGGCTTGGATTAAACATTCATTTAAACTTGTCTGAAGACAAGAGATTTTATTTTATTATTTATTTATTTGTTTGTTTATTTATTTATTTATTTATTTTACATTACTTCCATTTATTCCCCGGGCTCCATGCAAATTTTTTTTTTCCAAGACAAAAATCAATTTATTGTTTTGTTCTTATCTCTTCTCAAATTTAGTGCATTTTCACTTACGTTCAGTGTCCAGTATTTTGCAGCGCTTGATTAAAAGGTACCCACTACTGCATATAAAATAGATAAAGGCAAGAGATTTTAAAATGAAGAAAAAAATCCCAGTGTGACCAATTTGAGAGATCCTTTAGCAAGTGTTCTTAATTCCTTAACCAAGAAATATTTTCTCCATGTTCCAGAACCTGTAATGCTGATGATAATGGGAGAGTCGTTATTCAGCCAGCATTGTTCAATAGGTATCACAGTATAGGTAATATGAAACAACTTTTCTTGGGTAATAAAATTAGTAAGGCCTTAAGCAAGAGTTCTATTTTCAACGGTCACAAGAGTGTTTATAACGGTGCAAGAAGTTATCCATGCATTGAAACGTGGAATAACTTTGACCAAGACTCAAATCTTATGAAACGTCAGAATTCAACTTTCAGAGAACCATCTTAAAAGTAATAAATGTAGAAATGTCTTTTATCAAAGCTGAAATCTTACTGTGTATAAGAGTGTTCATATTGGAGACAAGGCTTACAGATGTAGTGAATATGGTAAAGTTTTTAACCAGTCTTCAAAACTTACTCAACATCAGAGAATTCATAATAGAGAGGAACGTTACAAGTGTAATAAATATGGGAAGGGCTTTAATCAGTCATTAAATCTAAGAAGACATAGGAAAATCCATACTGAAGGGGACCCTTACAAATGTAAAGAATGTGGTAAAGACCGTAAATTGTATTCAAACCTTAGTCAACATCAGATAATTCATACTGGGGAGAAACCATACAAATGTAAAGAACATGGCAAAGCCTTTACCCAGGACTCAAATCTTAAGCAGCATCAGAGATCTTATATTGGAGAGAAACCTTACAAATGCACAGAATGTGGCAAGGCTTTTAAAAGGCATTCAAAACTTTCTGAACGTCAGAGAATTCATACTGGGGAGAAACCACACAACTCTAAAGACTGTGGCAAAGCATTTACCCAGGGCTCAAATCTTAAGCAGCATCAGATGCAGCAGAAAAGCCTTACAAATGTACAGAATGTAGCAAAGCCTTTAAAAGGCATGCGCAGTTTACTCAGCATCACAGATTTCACACTGGGGAGAAACCATACAAATGTAAAAAATGTGGCAAACCTTTAATCAGCGTTCATGTCTTACTCAGCATCAGAGATCTCATACTGGAGAGAAACCTCCCAAATGTAGCCAATATAACAAAGCCTTTAACTGGGTCTCGAAACTTTCTAGACATCAGAAAATAGGTACTAGGGAAAATTGTACAAATGTGGAGAATGGGACAAAGCCTTTAACCAGAGTTGTCACCTTGCTTGACATCAGAGAGTCCATGGTGGAGAGAAACCCTGCAAATGTAATAAGTGATGAAAGATGTTTGTCTTAAATACATACTTTAGAAAACACCTGAGAGTTCATAATGGAAAGAAATTTGAATGACAAAAAAATTTAATCAAAAATAAATACTAATTAAATGCCAGAATACATAGTAGAAAGCATTCAGTCAATACCTCTTTTCTGGCATTACTCTAAATCAGAATATTGTAGAAAATAATCTAAAGACAAAACACTAATAGAATTTATTTGTTCGTATTGATTACAGGATAAAGGGGATGGATGTTTGGACAAGTAAATCATTATCAATACCTTTATTTATATCAGCACTAGTTGAGATTATTTGAAAACAATAATTAATACAACTCAACTCTCAAATGACTACATGTTATGCTTTTCTTTCTAGTGTGAATGTACACTCATTTTTTTTAATAGATCTTTATTGGAGTACAATTGCTTCACAATACTGTGTTAGTTTCTGTTGTACCCCAAAGTGAACCAGCCGTATGCATACATATGTCCCCATATCCCCTCCCTCCTGAGCCCTCTCTCCCATCCTACGTATCCCACCCCTCTAGGTCATCACAAAGCACCAAGCTGATCTCCCTGTGCTATGCTGCTGCTTCCCACTAGCTACCTATTTTACATTCGGTAGTGTATATATGTCGATGTTACTCTCAGTTCGCCCCAGCTTCCCCCTTTCACCCCGTGTCCTCGGGTCCATTCTCTATGTCTACATCTCTATTCCTGCCCTGCAACTAGGTTCATCAGTATCTTTTTTTTGTTTTTAGATTCCATATATATGTGTTAGAATACAGTATTTGTTTTCCTCTTTCTGACTTACTTCACTCTGTATGGTAGACTCTAGGTCCATCCACCTTACTACAAGTAACTCAATTTCGTTTCTTTTTATGGCTGAGTAATATTCCATTGTATATATGTGCCACATCTTCTTTATCCATTCATCTGTCAGTGGACATTTAGGTTTGTTCCATGTCCTGGCTATTGTAAATAGTGCTGCAATGAACGTGTGGTACATGACTCTTTTTGAATTATGGTTTTCTCAGGGTATATGCCCAGTAGTGGGATTGCTGGGTCATATGATAGTTCTATTTTTAGTTTTTTAAGGAACCTCCATACTGTTTTCCATAGTGGTTGTATCAATTTACATTCCCACCAACAGTACAGGAAGGCTCCCTTTTCACCACACCCTTTCCAGCATTTATTGTTTCTAGATTTTTTGATAATAGCCATCCGGACTGGTGTGAGGTGATACCTCATTGTAGTTTTTTGATTTGCATTTCTGTAATAATTAGTGATGTTGAGCATCTTTTCATGTGCCTCTTGATCATCTGTATGTCTTCCTTGGTGAAATGTCTATGTAGGTCTTCTGCCCATTTTTTAATTGGACTGTTTGTTTTTTTGATATTGAGCTCCATGAGCTGTTTGTATATTTTGGAGATTAATCCTTTGTCTGTTGTTTCATTTGCAAGTAGTTTCTCCCATTCTGAGGGTTGTCTTTTTTGTCTTGTTTATGGTTTCCTTTGCTGTGCAAAAGCTTTTAAGTTTAATTAAGTCCCATTTGTTTATTTTTGTTTTCATTTCTGTTACTCTAGGAGGTGGGTCAAAAAAGATCTTGCTGTGGTTTATGTCAAACAGTGTTTTTCCTATGTTTTCCTCTAAGAGCTTTATAGTGTCTGGTCTTACATTTAGGTCTTCAACCCATTTGGAGTTTATTTTTGTGTGTGGTGTTAGGTGGTGTTCTAATTTCATTCTTTTACATGTAGCTGTCCAGTTTTCCCAGGACCACTTATTGAAGAGGCTGTCCTTTCTCCATTGTATGTTCTTGCCTCCCTTGTAAATTAGGTGGCCATATGTGCGTGGGTTTATCTCTGGGCATTCTATCCTGTACCATTGATCTATATTTCTGTTTTTGTGCCAGTACCATACTGTCTTGATTACTGTAGCTTTGTGGTATAATTTGTAGTCAGGGAGCCTGATTCCTCCAACTCCTTTTGTCTTTCTCAAGATTGCTTTGGCTATTCGGGGTCTTTTATGTTTCCATACGAATTGTAAAATTTTTTTTGTTCTAATTCTGTGAAAAATGCCATTGGTAGTTTGATAGGGATTGCATTGAATCTGTAGATTGCTTTGGGTAGTATAGTCATTTCCACAATATTGATTCTTCCAATCCAAGAACATGGTATATTTCTCCAACTGTTTATGTCATCTTTGATTTCTTTCATCAGTGTTTTATAGGTTTCTGAGTACAAGTCTCTCACCTCCTTAGGCAGGTTTATTCCTAGGTATTTTATTCTTTTTGTTGTGATGGTAAATGGGATTGTTTTCTTAATTTCTCTTTCTGATTTTTCATTATTGGTGTATAGGAATGTCAGAGATTTCTGTGCATTAATTTTGTATCCTGAAACCTTACCAAATTCATTGATTAGTTCCAGTAGTTTTCAGGTGGCATCTTTAGGATTTTCTCTGTATAGTATCATGTCATCTGCAAACAGTGACAATTTTACTTCTTCTTTTCCAATTTGTATTCCTTTTATTTTTTTTTCTTCTCTGATTGCTGTGGCTAAGACTTCCAAAACTATGTTGAATAAGAGTGGTGAGAGTGGACATCCTTGTCATATTCCTGACCTAAGTGGAAATGCTTTCAGTTTTTCACCATTGAGTATGATACCTGCTGTGTGTTTGTCATATATGGCCTTTATTATGTTGAGGTTGTTTCCCTCTATGCCCATTTTCTGGAGAGTTTTTATCATAAATGGGAGTTGAATTTTGTCAAAAGTTTTTTCTGCATCTATTGAGAGGATCATATGGTTTTTATTCCTTAATTTGTTAATGTGGTGTATCACATTGATTGATTTGCATATATTGAAGAATCCTTGCATACCTGGGATAAATCCCACTTGATCATGGTTTATGATCCTTTTAATGTGTTGTTGGATTCTGTTTGCTTGTGTTCTGTTCAGGAATTTTGCATCTGTGTTCATCAGTGATATTGGTATATGATTTTCTTTTTTTGTGATATCTTTTTCTGGTTTTGGTATCAGGGTGATGGTGGCTTCGTAGAATGAATTTGGGAGTGTTTCTCCCTCTGCAATTTTTGGAAGAGTTTGAGAAGGATAGGTGTTAGCTCTTCTCTAAATGTTTGATTGAATTCGCCTGTGAAACCCTCTGGTCCTGGGCTTTTTTTTTGTTGGAAGATTTTTTTCTTTTTTATAAATTTATTTTATCGGTGGCTGTGTTGGGTCTTTGTTGCTCTGTGCGGGCTTTCTCTAGTTGCAGTGAGTGGGGGCTAGTCTTCATTGCTGTGCATGGTCTTTTCATTGTGGTGGCTTCTCTTATTGTGAAGCACAGGCTCTAGGCGTGCAGGCTTCAGTAGTTGTGGTGCACAGCCTCGGTATTTGTGGCTCACAGGCTCTAGAGTGCAGGCTCAGTGCACAGGCTGAGTTGTTCTGTGGCATGTGGGATCTTCCCAGACCAGGGCTTTAACCCGTGTCCCCTGCATTGGCAGGCAGATTCTTAACCACTGCACCACCAGGGAAGTCTGGAAGATTTTTAATTATGGTTTCAATTTCATTACTTGTGATAGGTCTGTTTATATTTCCTAATTCTTCCTGTTTCAGTCTTGGAAAATTGTACTTTCGAAGAATTTGTCCATTTCCTTGTGGTTGTCCGTTTTATTGGCATATAGTTTTTTGTAGTAGTCTCATAATCCTTTGTATTTCTGCAGTGTCAGTTGTGATTTCTCCTTTTTCATTTCTGATTTTATTGATTTGCGTCCTCTCCCTTTTTTTCTTGATGAGTCTGGCTAAGGGTTTATCAATTTTGTTTATCTTCTCAAAGAACCATCTTTTAGTTTTATTGATCTTTACTATTGTTTTCTTCGTTTCTATCTCATTTATTTCTGCTCTCATCTTTATGCTTTCTTTTCTTTTACTGACTTCTTTGGGTTTTCTTTGTTCTTCTTTCTCTAGTTGTTTTAAATGTAGGGTTAGATTGTTTATTTGAGATTTTTCTTCTTTCTTGAGGTGAGATTGAATTGCTATAAACTTCCCTCTTAGAACTGCTTTTGCTGTGTCCCATAGGTTTGGGGTCGTTATGTTTTCATTGTCATTTGTTTCTATGTATTTTTTTTATTTCTTCTTTGATTTCTTCAGTGATCTCTTGGTTATTTAGTAGCACACTGTTTAGCCTCCATGTATTTGTGTTTTTTACAGTTTTTTTTCTGTAATTGATTTCCAATCTCATAGCATTGTGTTCAGAAAAGAGGCTTGATACGATTTCAGTTTTCTTAAATTTTCCACGGCTTGATTTGTGACCCAAGATGTGGTCTATTCTGGAGAATGTTCTGTTTGCACTTGAGAAGAAAGTGTATTCTGCCACTTTTGGGTGGAATGTTCAATAAATATCAATTAAATCTATCTGGTCTATTGTGTCACTTAAAGCTTGTGTTTCCTTATTTATTTTCTGTTTGGATGATCTGTCCATTGATGTAAGTGGCATGTTAAAGTCCCCTACTATTGTTGTGTTACTGTCGATATTTCCTTTCATGGTTAGCATTTGCCTTATGTATTGAGGTGCTCCTGTGTTGGGTGCATAAACATTTATAATTGTTAAATCTTCTTCTTGGATTGATCCTTTGATCATTATGTAGTGTCCTTCTTTGTCTCTTGTAATAATCTTTATTTTAAAGTCTATTTTACTGGATACGAATATTGCTATTCCAGCTTTCTTTTGATTTATATTTGCATGGAATATCTTTCCATCCCCTCACCTTCAGTCTGTATGTGTCCCTAGTTCTGAAGTGGGTCTCTTGTAGATAGCATATATATGGGTCTTGTTTTTGTATCCATTCAGCCAGTCTGTGTCTTTTGGTTGGTGCATTTAATCCATTTACATTCAAGGTTATTATTGATATGTATGTTCCTATTACCATTTTCTTAATTGTTTTGGGTTTGTTTTTGTGGGTCTTTTTCTTCTTTTGTGTTTCCCACCTAGAGAAGTTTCTTTAGCATTTGTTGTAAAGCTGGTTTGGTGGTGCTGAATTTTCTTAGCTTTTGCTTGTCTGAAAAGCTTTTGATTTCTCCATTGAATCTGAATGAGATCCTTGCTGGGTAGAGTAATCTTGGTTGTAGGTTTTCCTCTTTCATCACTTTTAATATATCCTGCCACTCCCTTCTGGCCTGCAGAGTTACTGCTAAAAAATCAGCTGATAACCTTATGGGGCTTCCTTTATATGTTATTTTTTGTTTTTCCCTTGCTGCTTTTAATATTTTTTCTTTGAATTTAATTTTTGTTAGTTTTATTAATATATGTCTTGGTGTATTTTTCCTAGGGTTTATCCTGTATGGGACTCTCTGTGTTTCCTAGACTTGGGTGACTATTTCCTTTCCCATGTTAGGGAAGTTTTCGAGTATAATCTCTTCAAATATTTTCTCAGACCCTTTCTTTTTCTCTTCTTCCTCTGGGACCCCTATAATTTGAATGTTGGTGCGTTTAGTGTTGTCCCAGTGGTCTCTGAGATTATCTTCAATTCTTTTCATTCTTTTTTCTTTATTCTGCTCCTCAGCAGTTATTTCCACCATTTTGTCTCCCAGCTCACTTTTTCATTCTTCTGCCTGTTATTCTGTTATTGATTCCTTCTAGTGTATTTTTCATTTCAGTTATTGTGTTGTTCATCCCTGTTTGTTTGTTCTTTAGTTCTAGATCTTTGTTAAACAATTCTTGTATGTTCTCAATCCGTGCCTCCATTCTATTTCTGAGATTCTGGATCATCTTTACTATCATTACTCTGAATTCTTTTTCAGGTAGATTGCCTATTTCCTCTTAATTTATTTGGTCTTGTAGGTTTTTACCTTGCTTCTTCACCTGTGACATATTTCTTTGCTATCTGATTTTTTTTTTTTTTTTTATGAGTGGCATTGTGTTCCTGTCTTACTGGTTTTTTGGCCTGAGGCTTCCAACACTGGAGTTTGTAGGCTGTTGGGTAGAGCTAGGCCTTGGTACTGAGATGAGGACCTCTGTGAGACCTCACGCTGATGAATATTCCCTGGGGTCTGAGGTTCTCTGTTAGTCCAGTAGTTCCGACACAGAGCTCCCACAACAGGAGCTTTGGCCCAACCCCCAGCATGTGAACCAATATCCCACAAGCTGCATGGGGTGGCAAAAAAAAAGAGAGAGAGAACAATAACAAAATAAAAAATAAAATTAGACTAGGAAACTAACAGATATGTTAGAAAAAATATAAAAATAAAAATATAGTTGAATCAGCATCCGCAAGGTACAGCAGTACCACAATAGTAAGAAAGAGGAGGAAGGAAAAGAAAACAAAAAAAAAATGGGGAAAAATGGGCTGTGGAGGTTGGGGCCTAAGCAAGGGCGAGGTTTGGGCAGTGGGCAAGGCCTGTGCTTAGGACCCACAGGACTGGAAAAGGCTCTGGGGGCTGTGAGGGGTGAGGCTTAGGCTCAAGGAACAGAAGGGGCCCAGGCGTGCCCCCCCACCTCTGGTCTCAGGGATGGGGGACCTCACCTGGGAGCCCAGCAAGCTTCCTGGGCTAGAGCGGGTCGGGCAAATGCCCTCCTCTCCTCTCCTGCTCCTCCTGTCCCGGAGGGCCCCTCCCACCTGCCTCTCCAGATCTCCCTGGCCTCCCTCCTATGCCCCCAGGACCCACATGGCCTGGAGGGGGCTTTGGAGAGCAGGGGACTGGCCTGGGAGCTCAGCAGGCTCCCCAGGACAAGTGGGCCAGGCGATCTCCCTTTTCTCCTCTCCCGCTTCTCCCAGAGGGCCCCTCCCACCTACCTCTCCTGATCTCCCCAGCCTCAGGGGCGCTGATCCTGTTTGGCCTCCACTTCTTCTCCCCTCTCTGTCCCCCTTCATCCTACCAGTTCACTTGGGGGTTCCTCCCATCTCCTTGGGCGTCAGGGTCCCCCACCAGCAGCCGGCAGGCGCCCTAGTTGTGGGGAGATGCTAACTTGGTGTCTTCCCACACCACCATCTTGACTCCACCCTCTACACTCATGTTTTTTTGTTTTTTTGTGTTTTTTTTTTAATATTTATTTATTTATTCATTTTGGCTACGTTGGGTCTTAGTTACAGCACGCGGGATCATCGTTGCAGCATGAAGACTCTTAGTTGCTGCATGTGGACTCTTGTTGCATCATGCATGTGGGATCTAGTTACCCGACCAGGGATCGAACCCAGGCCCCCTGCACTGGGAGCACGGAGTCTTACCCACTGGACCACCAGGGAAGTCCCTACACTCATGTTTTTGATTGTTGATGCCTCCGAGGTAAGAGAAGTCCTTCTGTATTAGGTGGCAATCGTTTATTTTTACTACCATGGGTGTTTAAAGACCCTGTAATGTAAAATGTACAATGAAAATCTAAATGGACATGATGTTTGTCATTGATTTAAATCATTCCTGTAGATCACCATTAGTTAAGTGTTCAGGGAATCATTCTTTGTATTAAAGACAGACCACTCTAAGTTTTAAATAGTTTTGCCAATTGCTTTTTGGGATAAAAAGATGGCAGTTCATTAAAATTCTGATAAATATTCACTGAATCAATAGATAGAAGTCATGAATATTAGTTGGCATGTTTGAAATAAACACATCTTCATCCATATCCCGAAAAGTATAGGTAAACCTTGTATTAGAGATTATAAAACTGATGTACATCCATGTTTACTAAATAATTAGCCTCCCTTTTGTAAACCATATAAATCATAATTCTCAGATCATTCTATCAGAAGAAGAAAAATGCTTCTGAATTTCTGTAATCTGTATTTTGATAGAGAATCATAGGTGGATTGTTAAAGGTTTATTTAGGCTCTATGTGAACTTGTATGTTAATTAACAAGTTTTTAGTATGTTAAACTTGATGTGTAATGAATGAAAATCAACTTCTCCCACATTATTTAAGCATTATTTTAGGTAACAAATAACCACAAAAAACTATCTGAGAACAGAGTGGGGTGACATCTGTAGTAATCCCTTTCCTATTGGCCTTAAAGCTCAAATAATTTGAGATTGTATTTTTCATAATTTCTATATTGTATTTTCCCTCCTTTTTGTAACTACTGGCACATTGTGGTGGTTATAATAAGGATAATACAGGAGGATTGTTGAGAGCTGCGGAAGCTACTGCCTAATACTGCTTCCTCAGCAATCATTTTGTGTAGCCAGGCAGCCTCCAGGTGCCTTGAACTGACACCAGCCTTTCCTATGAGCACGTGCACTAGAAAGCAGGATACAAACTCACACGCAAATGCAAGTTCTTGCTGTGTCTTCCCCAGCAGCCCTTGTGATCAGCAGTCTTCCAGAAACCCTGGTCCCTCCTCTCAAGTATCCCTTCAGTAAGACCCTCAGAGCTTACGAAAATCCTGCTCAATTCGTTTTAATACAACAATACACACTTAACCCTGCAAACCCAAAGAATTTCACCCATTGTCATAATAAAGGCATGAGCCCAACTCCTGTGACGCTCTCTGCCTGCATCTTGCCTTGGCCTCCATGAGTGAGACTTCAGGGTTTGCTATTAATTATTACAGGACCTGTGAGTAATAAACTCATTTGCTTCAATTTCCCTTCTGGTCTTGTATTAAACCCGGATTCACCGTGCATTGCTGAGAGCTTTATTTTTTAAAATGTTAATTTAGCAAAGTCACAAGTATAATGAAAATCCATACTTTGAAATTCTGAGCCAATATTTTTAAATTTTGACACTATATTTTTCTTTGCACATGTTTCTTTACTCAGCAGGTGGAACACAAACTTTTTCATGATTTTGATATACAGGGAATGCAATGTGTAAATATATGGAGATATATTTAGGAGTAAGAAAACTAAGAAGGAAGAGTGTTTGTGTACACATAGCATTAGAAAGAATTTAGAAATAATGGATCATAACTGGTAATTTCAAAATTGTGGATGAATTACAAACTCAAGACACAGATATGTAGTATAGATCTATTTTGTCTACTTTACATTGAATTCATTTATTTCCATATGTCACGAGTCATGACTGAGATGCTCTCAAACCATCTTGTTTACTTGCCTGTTTATCATGAAAAATCTAGTTTATGATTTTATTTTCAAAAATTCATAAACAATTGCTTTCATGATATGCTGAGGCATTTTAAGGATGGTTTTCATTAAATTTAATGGTGTTCAGAAATTAATTTAAAGATGAGAATACCTCCCCAGTGAGCATATTAAGTTGATTTTGTTTACTTAATACATTATTACTTCTTAACTGGAGAGGAACACTAAAATGACTTTTTCTTCAGTTATTGTTTCTTCCACTTCTTATAAGTAACATTATCAAAGTTATTCATTTAAGTGTGACAGTTAGATCAAGTGAAAACCTGGAGACTTCATGAGTCATGGGATTGTTTAAGCAGGTGCGTGAGGTGAACAAACACACATGACCGTGATGGGTGTTTAATAGATATTGTAAAATTAGAAAAATATTCTAATTTGAGTGAGACAGAAAATGTGCAAAAGAAAGAACTGCATGAATCCTGCATGTGGAGAGAGGAGACCTGTTCTCTTGTTGCACAACTGACCCTCAGAGTTTAGGAGAAAAATCTACTTGTTTCGTTTCCTGATTATTTCCAGGGTTTTAAAAAATTTAACCTCATTGTCATCCTTGCTACACATGAGCCCCAGTCCTTGTCCTTCCTTGCCTTCATTATGGACACAGGGTTCTCACTGCTCTCCTCACCCCCAGTCATCCATGCAGGGCCTGGTAGTTTCTGATGTGTACTTTCAATTTTTTCTAAAGCAATGAGAAATTTAAGTGATGAATTTGAGGTCACTTATAAGATTCAAGTGCAACGTTGCCATCACTTAATTGTGGTAAGAGTGGAGCAGCTTCAGTGGACCAGGAAGACCTGGTCCTGGACCTGGACCTGGAAGCTTCCAGGACTCAGGAAGTCAGCTCTAGGAGACGTGTGAAGACTGAGCTCTGCTCAGTACTCTGTAACAACCTAAATGGGAAAAGAATCTGAAAAAGAATAGATACATGTACATGTTATAACTGAATCACTTTGCTGTACACCCGAAACTAACACAACATTGTTAATCAACTATACTCCAATATAAAATAAAAATTAGAAAATAAAAAATAGACACGTAAGACTTGCTGAAAGTACCTATGGAGAGTTCTTTCAAAATGTAGGGAGGCAAGCACAAGGAGGCTCTCTTTAATACTCCAAGGTCTTAGGCAACTGGTGGTGGTGTATTCTGATGTGCAAATGACAGAGATGGAGACTTGCCAAATGTGCTGGGTTCCTGAGAATCCAGGAAATCAGATACTGTCCTCATGATTTAAAATATTTCCTGGACAGTACTAGGACTGGATGCTGTTAGTAGACAGAGATTATTACATTTTCCCAGGCTCAAATCAGTGGCAGTTGGATGGAGAGGGGTGTGGAGTGAAAAACTTTGTTAACATACCTTTAAAATGTCCTGTGGCAGACTAGATGTGGAGATGAGGAAGGATTCTGGACACTGTGATAGGCAGGTCAGCACGGCATGTGCTGTGGTTTTACAGAAACCTAGGTGCCAGGTATATACCTGCAACATAAATTATATCTCCTTTAAATGAGTGACCTTCCAGGGAAGCTGACCTGCAGATGGCAGGGACCCTTCTCACTTCCTCTCAACAGAGTGATGGTCTTATGATGAGTTCTGGGTTCTGTACCAAGCGTCACTTAGTTGGGTGAGAAGTTCACCATCAGAGGCAGTGAGCATTTCTTTTTCAAACAGTTTATTTAGTTTTTAAGCTGGAAGTTCTCAAGTTTTTCACAGCCCATTTTGTCTTTTAACCCATCTTGATTGGAGTGGAAGGACAATATTTTCAGTTGTGGTAATTGATACAATGGAGTTGGTATCAGGTTATGCTCATATTTAACATTGGTATAAATGAAATATAAGAATCTGTGTTTTTCTGTAACTGGTAGTTTGTTTTCAGTTATACCAAGAACAGACTAATGCATATGTATAGAAAAGAAGATGTATATTTGGTGCTGTGTACACAGGGAATAGGTAGATGTTCAATGGCTGGGAAAACAAAAGGGACCTTTTCTTTTTTCACTTCTTCTCTCTGACATGGCTTATATGCAGCCTTGTACATGTTTTTGTTCTCTCATAACCCCAATATATACGGTTGCCACACTGTCAAGCACCAAACCATGTTCCATGCAACAAGAAGGAGGCTGTGTGAATCTGATAGGACATAGGGGTTTTGATTTGAAGCCACTCCTTTTTGATTTGGGGAACAACATCCTCCCCTGCCCTTCTCTCCCCATATCATTGGTCAGAATTCTATCAAGTGGCCACTCTAAGGAAATACATGTTCTGTAACACAGGGAACACGTGAGAAGATATTTGTGAATGGCTGATGTTACTTGAACTCTTTCACAGAGCCTGACACAAAGGATATCACAGATGGTTAAATGTTTGAATTCAGGATTGTGTGGCCACTGCAAAAAGGAGTGGTGTGTAGGGGACTTTGGCTTCATTTGGGCCAATTCCCTTTCTCTGTTGTGAGTTCTGATGTCACCCCTTGAAGGACCATCAACTGTCGGGAGAGGTTATGATGATACTGATGATGATGACAATGATTTGTATGTCTTTGAACTTGTTAAGAATAAAATAGTTTCTAGTATAATTGTCCCAGAAAATTGTGTTTATGTTAAATTGCTTTTATTTCACTATATAAAATAGGCAGGGAAGTGACTAAATGGGTTAAAATAGTGTGACTCTGGAGGTTAAGTCTCTGTTGGGCAGGCTTAGGGAAGGACAGTGAGGGAACGCCCCAGAGAGCCGGGGAGAACAGTGCAGGGAGCCAGCTTCTTCCTCAGCCCCGCCCAGATCTGCCCCCTCGGGAGGCTGCATCCAGGTCTATCCTCACCCTGGGTCCTCCCCTCACTGCACAGCTTACAGGAGATCAGAGTTTGGTTGGCTGTTCCTCCCACACTTCAGTGGCAGATGCTCGCATTTTGCTGAAACCCAAAAGCAGATATGTGAGAGCAAAGACCTGTATGTTTTGGAGTCTTAATTTCTCATTAAACCCTGCATTTCAAGAGCCATCCCGTTCAGTACCCTGCTTTCCATTCCTGCAGATCCAGTATTTGCTCAAGTTCAAAAATGTAAATAAACATGTATGTTGTGAAATGATTTCCACATTCAAGCTAATCAACCTGTCATCTCACTTATTTGCATTTTTTTCTGAGAACACTCCAAATACATTCTCTTAACAAAAGTATAATATACCCCATAACTAACTGTTTCACCAGGCCGTACTTAGATCTCTACAATTCATTCACCCTGCCTAACCAAATTTTTATGCCATGTGACCAACATCCCCTGTCTCCCCACAGCAAGTTCCTGACAATCAAGTTTCTGCTCTGTTTTATGCATTGGACTTTAGTAGTTTCCACGTATAATTGAGATAATACGGTATTTTCCTTTCTGTGTTGCCTTATTCCACTTAGCATCATGTCCTTCAGGTTCATTCGTGTTGTCCCAAATGGAAGGATGTTCTTTTTTTAAGGCTGAACAATATATCACATTTTCTTTATGTAATTATGCTAGTCACCAGGGGAACAATAGTGAGATGCCACCTCAAATTTCTAGATGCCTAAATTAAATTAATTAATTAATTAATTTAAAAAACCAAAAACTGGTAACATCAAATTTTAGTGAGAACGAAGAGGAACTAAAATTACCCTGTATTGCTGATGGAGATATAAAAAAATACATCCAGTTAGGAAAACGGATTGGCTTTCACTTATAAACATAAAACTTTACCCTATTAGAAAAAAAAGTAAACAGGACACAATGAAAACTCTCTGAACTTCTGAGATACCCTTCCTTTCTGTATTCCTCCAGCCATCTATAGAGATCTTCTGTTGTATGCAAATACTTTGAAAAATCAATGATAGGGAAACAGAAGAAGAGACAGAGATGTGAATCCCAGTATCTGCATCCTCATGGTTATTATGAGACTCCTAGTGCCCAAATCCCAGGGTATTATGAGGGTTAAGTCCAATAATACCAGTGAGGTCCCCAGAACAGTGCACCATAATCTACTTGTAAACACATAGTAGATGCTCAACAATCGTTGCACTAATGACTATATACATGTTGTCGTTTTCCAAATAGAGACTTACTCAGATGTTACAGCCTTTATCAGCCTTGTGTAAACTTTAAAGTGCCAACAAAACTTGTGATCCTTCAAGATGGTGATGGTGGTCATTAGTGGAACCAACAGTAGTCGTGTTGAGATAAGTTGGTTGGTACAAGGGGCTGAGGTGTGGTGTGCCTACTTTCTCTAGTGTAATGACACTAAAAATGGGTCTCGGAGGGCGGCATCAGCACAAGGAAGAAACCTGATAAAGATGCAATCCATGGGCCCCACTCCAAACCTGCAGAATCACAATTTCTTCAGTGGGTGCTGGAAAACTTTGTATCATAGGAAAGTTTGAGAGGCAAGATTTACATAAGTGCTTACCACTCTAGTCTTACAATAAAGATGACATGGTGAGTTTTAATAAGTACTATCACCTGTGATGTCTCTCACAGATTCTGGGTGGGTGTGGTTGTTTAAATGAAGTAGAGTTGACCTGAAATATTGTATTTGATTCAGGTGTGCAACATAGTTTCAGGTGAACATCATTTATATAGATTACAAATAACTTTGTTTTGATTAGGTGCTCCAGGCAATTACAGGGTGAAACCAGGGTTAATCAAGGTGGCTCTCAGGTGTATTTGTGGTGTGAGAGTTGAGTCCAGCGTTTGGTTTCAAGGAAAGGTAATAGAATCTGTGTGGGCACGTCAGGTCCTTGCAACCCACGTGCGCCATTGCTATAGTAGAATTAGTGGTTGACTGTGGGACAGGAGGGCATGTGAAAACAGGGCAGGAGAAAACACGTTTTGGTTTCCCTGGAGGAGCTCGTTTTTTTCTGAATCTTGTCACGTGGCCTTTTCTGCATTTCAAGGTCCTTCTGCCTCTGAGTGGGCGGGGGTAGCGTGTGAAGGGGCTGTGCTGATGCCTTCAAAGAGGTACAGGTGTGATTTCTCTCCACAGTATCGCCTGAGAAAGAAACCTCCAGATGGAGGGGGAAGAGGAAGAAATGGCAGGTCCTCAGGTAAGTGTTGTGACCCAGGTCAGCGGCTGTGTCACCTTTTCTTGATGAAATACCAAGTATTTAGAACTTCCAAACATTTACTTCTGTAGCTCTGGTAGTCCTGCCTAACAAATTTGTCTTCAGTACTTTTCTGTCTTTCCTAACGACAGCCATGGGTAGATCTTTCGGATATTCCTCTCTTATATCCCAGAGCCTTCTTTCCGTTTTCTCCATCCAAACTCCCTTTACAGCATAAAGAATGGCTACCGTGAATTGCTGACGTGCAAATGTTGAAAGTGTTTCTCTTTTTGTCAAATCAGCTTGGGGGATGTGTTTGATACACAAGACTCCCACTGAATGTGGGGTTGGGTCCTGAGATGTCAGTGAGGAAGGAGAATGTGTAATATTTAGGTCCTGCTTGGATCCAGCATCCGGATATGTAGACTAGGATTATGAAAATGCACCAATAATGCAGATTGATATATGGTCCAGAGTAACTCAAAGTTCTGGAAAAAAACAAAAACAAAAAAAAACAGAGCTCTCAATTGCCTCAAGGAAAGACTTACTATTTAAAATACACAAGAATACAGGATATCAGAGTTATATGTGGCTTTAAATGTGCTTCACCCTGTTCTCATAATTAGATTAATTTTGTTTGTTTGCTTATTTGCAAAACTATCAGAGCAATGATGAGTCCTGCCTGCATGGGGCAGCTGCTATCAATTTGTCCTATTATAGTTGATGCTAATTTTGTTCACTTGGCTCAGGGCCTGTCTGCCATATTCCTCGACTGAGAAGCTAACAATTTTCCAATTATCATTAATAGGGTCTTAGAGGGATTTACTGAGAGATGTGCATAAACCATCGCATTTAATCTGAAAACTCGCCCTGTCTAGTTCATTTCCCTTTACTTGTAGATTGCTTTGGAATGGCTCTCACCTTTGTTCAGCCTTTTGTTAGTAAATGTTCTGTAAATTCCCTTTTTATTCCACTGTCATGTCTCAGTTATTCTCCTCTTTATTACTTTTTGTATCTTCAGGAAAAGAAAACAAGAGTCCTATAGTATATGTTCAGGTATCTTAAAATGCTATAATATAAGCTGCACAAATGAGAAATGAAATCATTTCAAGGAAATAGGGGTTTATCGTTGCAAAGAAAATCTTCACAGCGTCTTGTCATCATTTCTTGAGTTGATCTGCATCTTTCACTCTAGATCAGTGATAATTCTAGATATTCATAAAATGAAAATATCATTGCCTACATCTTAAAATCAGATATTCATAAAATGAAAATATCATTGCCTACATCTTAAAATCAGATATCTATTCCTTATTTTGAATAGAGTAGTATTTGGAAGTAGATTTGAGGATCTGCAATTTAGAAATACTTCCTAAATTTCTTAAAGGGGCTGTCAGGAAGTAGTATTTGGTGAAGTAACTTTCTATAACCTATAATGTCCTCTCTTCTCTGTTGAACACAGTATTGGATTGAAAATTGTAGAATTCCCAGGGTGAGTCATGTTCCTTTTTTTAATAAAAAAGGTCTTGCTGTCTCGAAGGTGAACCTGGTCACTTTTTTGCGCAGAGAAAAGAACCCTGGGATGTGAAGAAAAGGAGACAACCGTCATACACCCAGGTATGTGGGAATGAATGAAGCAGATAGCACAGGTGTGATGTCCAAAGGTGAAGGAGGAAGCTAGGCTTTAAAATGCGGGTTGGGAAGCGCTGCTTCAATGGAAATTATTTTGAGAAGCCCAGGTTTATGTCTCTTGCTGTCACAGAGGTACATCTCCATCTCCTGTGTGAAGGTTTGGGCTAAAGAAAAGGCAAAAAAGTGAAAGGTTGTCAAAAACCCTAGGGGTAACAACACGGGTCAGAGGGAGAATTGGTCTGTGCTACAGATTGTGGTACCAGCTTCCAGCCTGCCTGAACTGTGAACTCTAGGGTGTGGGCCTCTTTGAAATGGGATTCAAGACTGGTGAGCTGGAGCCCCGCACTGGTGAAGGGAGGAGACTGTGAGTGGAGGTTCTGGCCCTGGGAGGGGCTGGTGTGTGCCAGAAGTCCTCTGTGCGCTGCTCAGCATGAGGTGGGAGACTCAGCGCGGGCATTGTGGTGTTATTATCAGGGGTGGAGTCTGGTCAGGTGAGGGCATAGCGGTGCTGGTGTGTTGCTGGCATGAGAGAGTGGGGGCAGGGAGAAGTGGGCAGAGACATCACACTGAGTCCTCAGGCCACGCTGCACCTGGGTGAGGTGTTCAGGGACTAGATGAGGAAAAAGCGCAAAAGGAAGTGTGGCTCTATGTGGTGTTAAAGATAAAATGATGCACATTCACATTTTCAGGAGTTAATTTGAGCATGCTTCTATTCAGTTCCAGCAGCCTCAGATCAAAGGCGGTTAGGAGCACTTTATCTGCAGGAGCTAGGGGAGAGGTTTTTCCAGAGAAGACACCACATCAAAGCAAGGATAATATTTGATTGTATCTTTACCAGTCACCTTGTGTTTGGAAAGCCTAGTTGGCTGTGTGTGATTGGTTGTTCTTAATTTATTTTCTCAGATTAAAGTGCCTTGACTCTGGATTAAGTTTTGTTGGCTTAAATAGGCTACCAAAGCATGAAAGTCACCTCAGCCTAATGGCCTCCTTGTTTAATTACTTTAACACTGGAAACGCAGTGTTATAATGGGATATTATACTTTTCACTCATTCGCACGGTAATTTAACAATGTGCCACATAATGTAGAAATGCACAGTCACGTTGGTGCAAAAATTTCATGTCCCAGAACCACCCACATATGTATACAAATCAAAGATCCACATTCTGTGATCACAGGAGAAAAACACATGCAACTATGCAAATGCATAGCCAGGGAGTGTTTCAGTAAAGTCATTTTATTCATAATTACCATGGAATATGATGTCGTGTGTTTGGGAATGCGGGAAATCCATTTCTACTGGTGCGACGATATCACCTTCATATGTCATTGGTTAAGGAACGTAATTTGATAGACAGAAAGTTTGATTTGACAATTATGTAAGTATTCAACCATGTACATAATATTTTAGTGTTTGTGTATGTGTGGATGCATATTATACAAATTCAAATGTAATTTCAGTTACACATGGAAATGCATAGCAAGGAGGATGTACTTGGAACTGATGATGTTATATCTGGAGATAAAACTTTTATTGCCTTTGGGAATGGTTAATTAATGGACACTGTTACTTGACTTTTATTGTTTAAATATTTTACAATATTATATTTTATAATGTTTATTATTTTATAATTAAATTCATTCCTATGCATAGTACTTTCCTATCACTGCCATAACATATGACCACACATTTAGCAGTTTAAAAAACATTCTACAGTTCATAAGTTAGAGATCCAGTTGTTTTTGCTGGGCTTTCTGTTTAGGGTCTTCCAAGGTCAAAAATCAGGGTTTCATGAGGCATAGGTTCTTATCTGCAACTTCCAGGGTAGAATCCACTTCCAAGACCATTCAGGTACTAGGCAGAATCCATTTCATTCTGTGAGCCCTCTGTGGTGACACTTTGCACCCGGTGTCCCTAAAGGAGAGAAGAAATATTGTATCATTGTTTACTCTTTTTTTCTCTAATCCTTTACTGTGTATTCAGTTGAAGGGATCATCACGAGTATTTTATGTAAATAAGGTTATTACCTCAAGGTCTCAAATTAGAAACTATTCACAATTATGTTATGATTTGAATGCAAATCATGGAATTAATGAATAGGAGAAAAAATGAGTGACCTTCAGTCTACCCGCTGCAACTACCATCACCCTACCTCCACCCCTCTACTCCATCTTTCTCTATTCCTCTGTGACCTTTATCTCTAGAATGAATTCTTCCCCTTCTAGGCTTCTCTGTTGCTCTCCCATGTCCATCCTGTGCATTTTAGACCTCCATCCCCATGAAACCTCTATCCCCTGGATTCCAGAGCTCTCAGCCCAACCCTCCTCCCCCTTCTATTGCTCCCAAACCTTTTATCCTTCATATCCTCCTTCTCCCTTGCCCTTTATCCTGCCCTCATTCCAGTGACTTCAGCCCATTTCTCATGTCCTATATGTCCAGTGCCCTCAAATGTTCCAGGCGTCAGTTATCACATGTTCTTAGTTTCCTCATGACCCTGCACCCATTTCCTCCAACCCTATAATTCCTGACCCTGCAATTTCCTCTGCCATTTTTTGGACTGTTCGAGAGAAATAGGTGTTAACTCTTCTCTAAATGTTTGGTAGAATTCACTTGTGAAGCCATCTGCTCCTGGACTTTCGTTTGTTGGAAGTTTTTTATTTTTTAATTTTTATTTTACATTGGAGTATAGTTGATTTACAATGTTGTGTTAGTTTCAGGTGTACATCAAAGTGCTTCAGTTATATATATACGTATATCTATCTTTTTCAGATGCTTTTCCTATATAGATTATTACAGAATATTGCATAGAGTTCCCTGTGCTATACAGTAGGTCCTTGTTGATTATCTATATTATATATAGTAGTGTGTAAATGTTAATCCCAACCTCCTAATTTATCCCTCTCTCCGACCTTTCTCCTTTGGTAACCATAAGTTTGTTTTTGAAGTCTGTGAGTCTGTTTCTGTTTTGTAAATAAGTTCATTCATATCATTAGATTCCACATATACATGATATCATATAGTATTTGTCTTTCTCTGTCTGACATACTTCATTTAGTATGACAATTTCTAGATCCATCTATGTTGCTGCAAATGGTATGATTTCATTCTTTTTTATGGCTGAGTAATATTCCACTGTATATATATATACCACATCTTCTTTATCCATTCATCTGTTGATGGACACTTAGGTTGCTTCCATGTCTTGACTGTTGTAATAGTGCTTCAGTGGACACTGGGGTGCATGTATCTTTTCAAATTACAGTTTTCTCTGGATATATGCCCAGGAGTGGGATTTCTGGATCATATGGTAGCTCTATTTTTAGTTTTTTAAGGAACCTCCATACTGTTCTCCATAGTGGCTGCACCAACTTACATTCCCACCAGCAGTGTAGGAGGGTTCCTTATTCTCCACACACTCTCTAGCATTTATTGTTTGTAGAGTTTTTGATGATGGCCATTCTGACCAGTGTGAGGTGCTATCTCATTGTACTTTTGATTTGCATTTCTCTAATTTGCAATGTTGAGCATCTTTTCATGACCTTTTTGGCCATCTGTATGTCTTCTTTGGAGAAATGTCTATTTATATCTCCTGCCCATTTATTGATTGGGTTTTTGTTTTTGTTTTTTGTTTTTTGTTTTGTTTTTGTTTTTTTTTGTTTTTTTTTTTTTGATATTGACGTGGATGAGCTGTTTGTATATTTTGGAGATTAATCCCTTGTCAGTCGCATCATTTGCAAATATTTTCTCCCATTCTCTGTGTTGTCTTTTTGTGTTGCTTATGTTTTCCTTTGCTGTGCAGAAGGTTTTAAGTTTAATTAGGTCAAATTTGTTTATTTTTGTTTTTATTTTCTTTACTCTAGGAGGTGAATTGAAAAAGATATTGCTGCAATTTATGTCAAAGAGTATTCTCCCTGTTTTGTTCTAGGAGTTTTATTGTATTTGGTCTTACATTTAGGTCTTTAATCTATTTTGAGTTTATTTTTGTGTATGGTGTTAGGAAGTGTTCTAATTTCATTCTTTTACATATAGCTGTCCAGTTTTCCCAACCCCGCTTACTGAAGAGACTGTCTTTTCTCCATTGTATATTCTTGCCTTTTTTGTCATAGATTAATTGACCATAGGTGTGTGGGTTGATTTCTGGGCCTTCTATCCTGTTCCATTGATCTATAAGTCTGTCTTTGTGCCCATACCATATTGTTTTGATTACTGTAGCTTTATACTATACTCTGAAGTCAGGGAGCCTGATTCCCCCAGCTCCATTTTTCTTTCTCAGGATTGCTTTATCTATTCTGTATCTTTTGTGTTTCCATACGAATTTAAGATTTTTTGTTCTAGATCTGCAAAAAATGCCATTGGTAATTTGATAGGGCTTGCAATGAGTCTGTAGATTGCCTTGGGTAGTATAGTCATTTTGACAGTATTGATTCTTCCAATCCAAGAACATGGTATCTTTCCATCTGTTTGTGTAATCTTCCATTTCTTTCCTCAGCGTCTTATAGTTTTCAGAATACAGGTCTTTTGCCTCCTTAGGTAAGCTTATTCCTAGGTAATTTTTTTTGATGCAATGGTAAAAGGGATTTTTTCCTTAATTTCTCTTTCCAACCTTCTGTTGTTAGTGTATAGAAATGCAACAGTTTTCTGTGTATTAATTCTGTATTCTTCAACTTTACCAAATTCATTAATGAGCTCTAGTAGTTTTCTGGTAGCATCTTTAGGGTTTTCTATGTATAGTTCATGTCATCTTCAAACACTGACAGTTTTACTTCTGCTTTTCCAGGTGGGATTCCTTTTATTTCTTTTTCTTCTCTGATTGCTGTGGCTAGGACTTCCAAAACTATGTTGAGTAAAAGTGGCAAGAGTGGACATCCTTGTCTTGTTCCTGATCTTAGAAGAAATGCCTTGAGCTTTTCACCATTGAGTATGATGTTAGCTGTGGGTTTGTCATATAAGGCCTTTATTACGTTGAGGTATGTTCCCTCTATTCCCACTTTCTAGAGTTTTTAAAATTTTATTTATTTTTGGTTGCATTGGGTCTTCATTGCTGCGTGCAGGCTTTCTCTAGTTGCGGCGAGCGGGAGCTACTCTTCATTGTGGTGTGTGGGCTTCTCATTGTGGTGGCTTCTTTTGTTGTGGAGCACGGGCTCTAGGCATATGGGCTTCAGTAGTTGTGGCACGCGGGCTGAGCAGTTGTGGCGCCTGGGCTTAGTTGCTCCATGGCATGTGGGATCTTCATTGGCAGGCAGATTCTTAACCACTGCACCACCAGGGAAGTACTCTCTAGAGAGTTTTTGTCATAAATGGATGTTGAATTTTATCAACAAAAAGCTATATCTACGTCTTTTGAGATGATCATATGATTTTTATTCAATTTGTTAGTGTGGTGTGTCACACTGATTGATTTGAGATATTGACAAATCCTTGCATCCCTGGGGTAAATCCCACTTGATCATGGTATATGATCCTTTTCATGCATTGTTGGATTTGGTTTGCTAGTATTTTGTTGAGGATTTTCGCGTCTACATTCATCAGTGATATTGGCCTGTAATTTTCTTTTTTTGTGGTATCTTTGTCTGGCTTTGGTATCAGGGTGATGGTGGCCTTGTAGAATGACTTTGGAAGCCTTCCTTCCTCTGCAATTTTTCCGAATAGTTTCAGAAGGTTAGGTGTTATCTCTTCTCTAAATGTTTCTTAGAATTTGCCCATGAAGCCATCTGATCCTGGACTTTTGTTATTAGGAGTTTTTTTTTAAATCACACTTTCAATTTCAGTACTTGTGATTAGTCTTCTTTTCAAAGAATCAGCTTTTAGTTTTATTGTTCTTTTCTGTTGTTTTCTTCATCTCTATTTCACTTCTTTCTGCTCTGATCTTTATCGTTTCTTTCCCTCTACTAGCTTTGGGTTTTGTTTGTTCCTGTTTCTCTAGTTGCTTTAGGTGTAAGGTTAGGTTGTTTATTTGAGATTTTTCTTGTTTCCTGAGGCAAGATTGTATCGCTATAAACTTCCTTCTAAGAACTGCTTTTGCTATGTCCCATAGGTTTAATATCGTTGTGTTTTCATTTTCATGTGTCTCTAGGTATTTTTTGATTTCCTCTCTGATTTCTTCAGTGATCCATTGGTTTGTTGGTTGTATATTGTTTAGCCTCCACGTGTTTGTGTTTTTTGCAGTTTTTTTTCTTTGTAATTGATTTCTAATTTCATAAAGTTGTGGTTGGAAAAGATGCTTGATAAGATTTCAATTTTCTTAAATTTATCAAGGCTCGCTTTGTGGCCCAGCATGTGATCTTTCCTGGAGAATGTTCCTCATGTACTTGAAAAGAAAGTGTATTCTGCTGCTTTCAGGTGGAATGTCCTATAAATATCAATTAAGTCTATCTGGTCTTAATTTTGTTCCTTGTTTATTTTCTGTCTGGATGATCTGTCCATTGGTGTAACTGAGGTGTTAAAATCCCCCACTATTATCGTGTTACTGTCGATTTCTCCTTTTATGTCTGTTAGTATTTGCCTTATATATTGAGATGCTCCTATGTTGGATGCATATATATTTACAATTGTTATATCTTCTTCTGAGATTGATCTCTTGATCATTATGTAGTGTCCTTCTTTGTCTCTGGTAACAGTCTTAAATGAGTATTGCTATGCCAGCTTTTTTTTTTTATTTCCATTTGCCTGGAATACCTTTTTCCATCCCCTCTCTTTCAGTCTGTATGTGGCCCTAGATCTGAAGTGGGTCTCTTCTAGACAGCATATATATGGGTCTTGTTTTTGTATCCATTCAGCCAGTCTGTGTCTTCCGGTTGGAGCATTTAATCCATTTACATTTAAGGTAATCATCACTATGTATGTTCTTATTGTCATTTTGTTGTTTTGGATTTGTTTGTCTTGATCTTTTTTCTTCCCTTCCTCTTTTATTCTCTTCTCTTGTGAACTGATGACTAACTTTAGTGTTGCGTTTGGATTCCTTTTTCTTTTTTGTGTATCTATTGTCGATTTTCAGTTTGCAATTACCATGAGGTTTTGATATAGCAGTCTATATATAAACAAGATTGTTTTAAGTTTCTGGTCTTTTAATTTCAAACATATTGCCAATATCCTGCATTTGTACTCTCCTCTTGTCACATTTGTTGGTTTTGATATCATATTTATGTGTGAATGATTTCCTACCATTACTGTATGTTTGCCTTTACCAGAGAGCTATCCCATTTTGTAGTTTTCTAGTTTCTAGTTGTGGCCTTTTCCACCTAGAGGAGTTCCTTTAGCATTTGTTGTAAAGCTGGTTTGGTGGTGCTAAATTCTCTTAGCTTTTACTTGTCTGTAAAGCTTTTGATTTCTCCATCAAATCTGAATAAGAGCCTTGATGGGTAGAGTATTCTTGGTTGTAGGTTTTTCCCTTTAATCACTTGAAATATATCGTGCCACTCACTTCTGGCCTGTAGTTTCTGCTGAATAATCAGCTGATAACATTATGGGAATTCCTTTGTATGTTATTTGTTGTTTTTTCCCTTGTTGCTTTTAATTTTTTCTCTTCGTCTTCAGTTATTTTCAGTTTGATTAATACATGTCTTGGCATGTTCCTCCTTGGGTTTATCCTGTATGGGACTCTCTGCACTTCCTGGACTTGTGTGACTGTTTCCTTTCCCATGTTAGGGAAGTTTTCAGCTATTATCTCTTCCAGTATCTTCTCAGGCCCGTTCTCTCTCTTCTCCTTCTGGGACCCTAAAATGCAAATGTTGGTGCATTTAATGTTGTCCCAAAAGTCTCTTAAACTGTCTTCACTTCTGTTCATTCTTTTTTCTTTATTCTGTTCTGCTGCAGTGATTTCCAACATTCTGTCTTCCAGCTCAGTCATCCATTCTTCTGCCTCATTTTTTCTACTATTGAATCCTTCCAGTGTGTTTTTCATTTCAGTTAATGTATGGTTCAACTCTGTTTGTTCTTAATATCTTCTTGCTCTTTTTTAAACATTTCTTGTACCTTCTTGGTCTGCGCCTCCATTCTTTTTACGAGATCTTTGATCATCTTTACTATCATTACTCTGAATTCTTTTGGACAGATTACCTATCTCTACTTCACTTAGTTCTTCTGGGGTTTTATCTTGTTCCTTCATCTGGAACATATTCCTCTTCTGTCTCATTTTGTCTAACTTACTGTGTTTGTGGTCTCCGTTCCACAGGCTGCCAGATTGTAGTTCCTCTTGCTTCTGGTGTCTGCCCCCTGGTGGGTGAGGTTGGTCCAGGGGCTTGTGCAGGCTTCCCGGTAGGAGGGGCTGGTACTTGCCCACTGGTGGGTGGAGCTGGGTCTTGTCCTTCTGGTGGTCAGGACCATGTCAAGTTGTGTGTTTAGAGGCGGCTGTAGGCTCAGGATGACTTTAAGCAGCCTGTTTGCTGATGAGTGGAGCTGTGCCCTTGCCTTGTTGGTTTTTTGGCCTGAGGCCTCCCAGCACTGGAGCCTGCAGGCTGTTGGGTGGGTCCAGGTCATGGTGTCAAAATGGTGACCTCCAGGAGAGCTCACACCAATGAGTACTCCCTGGTACCTCTACCACTAGTGTCCTTGTCTCCACAGTGAGCCACAGCTAGCCCCCACCTCCCCAGGCCACCCTCCAAGACCAGCAAGTTCTGGCCCAGGATCCTATGAAGTCACTGCTTTTGCCCTGGGTCCCAGTGTGCATGAGACCTTGTGTGTGCCCTCCAAGAGTGGAGTCTCTGTTTGCCCCAGGCCTGTGGAGTTCCTGCACTCATGACCTGCTGGCCCTCAAAGCCAAATGCTTTGGGGGCTCCTCCTCCCGAGGCCAGACCCCAAGGCTGGGGAGCCTAGTGTGGGGCTGAGAACTCTCAGTCCTGTGGGAGAACCTCTGCGACTATTATTATTTTCCATTTTGTGGATTGCCCACCTGGCCGGTATGGCATTTGATTAGCTCATGAATGCACCCCTCCTACCATCTCATTGTGGTTTCTTCTTTGTCTTTGGATGTAGACTATCTTTTTGGTAGGTTATAGTCTTTTTTTATCAATGATTGTTTAGCAGTTAGTTGTGATTTTGGTGTTTTCATTAGCAGAGGTGAGCTCAAGTACTTCTACTCCACCATCTTGTCTCCAGCCTACCCATTGTAGATCCTAGCATTGGCACTGAAGGTGGAAGTATGTTGTGGGTACCAAGGGAGAAGATGGATGAGCAGGCTTCAAGGCCCATGGAGAGGACCAGCTGGAAGAGGGCAGGCATAACCTGGAAGTTTTTTTTTTTTTGGTAACTGATTCAATATCATTACTGTAATTCATCTGATTATATTTTCTATTTCTTCCACGTTCAGTCTTGGGAGATTGTACATTTCTAGAAATTTGTCCATTTCTTCTAGGTTGTCCATTTTATTGGCATATAATTGTTCATAGTAGCCACTTTATGCTCACTGGTATTTCTGTGGTGTCAGTTGTTACTTCTCCTTTTTCATATCTGATTTTATTGATTTGGGCGCTCTTTTTTCTTAATGAATCTAACTAAAGGTTAATCAATTTTGTTTATCTTTTCAAAGAACAAGCTCTTAGTTTCATTGATCTTTTCTATTGATTTTTAGTCTATTTATTTCTACTCTCATCTTTACGTTTTGTTTTTTTTGTGTTTTTTTTTTTTTTTACTAACTTTGAGCTCTGTTCTTGTTTTTCTAAGTCCTTTGTGTGTATGGTTGCATTGTTCATTGAGATTTTTCTTGTTTCCTATGGTAAGCTTGTATCCCTGTAAACTTTCAGAACTGCTTTGGCTGTGCCCATAGATTTTGGATTGCTGTGTTTTCATTTTCATTTGTCTCTAGGTATTTTTTAATTTCCTCTTTGATATCTTCAGTGATCCATTGTTTGTTTAGTAGCATATTGCTTAGCCTCCATGTTTGTGTTTTTGCAGGTTTTTTTTCTTATAGTTGATTTGTAGTCTCATAGCATTGTGTTTGTAAATGATACTTTATATGATTTCAGTTTTCTTAAGTTTACTGTGGATTGTTTTGAGGCCTAGCATGTGATCTGTCCTGGAGAAAGTTACATGTGCACTTCAGAAGGAAGTGTATTCGGTTACTTTTGGATGGAATGTTTTATATATATATATATACATAAACTCCATCTGGTATAATATGTCATTTAAGGCCAGTGTTTCCTTATTGATTTTGGCTGAATGACCGGTACATTGATATAAATGGGGTTTTAAATTTCCCTACTATTATTGTGTTACTGTCAATTTCTCCCTCTATGTCAGTTAATATTTGCTTTATGTATTTAGGTGCTCCTATTTTGGGTGGATATATATTTACAGTTGTTATACCTTCTTGGATTGACCCCTTCATCATTATGTAATGTTCTTCTTTGTCTCTTTTTAACAGTCCTTATTTTAAAGCCTAATTTGTCTAATATAAGTATTGCTACCCTAGCCCTCTTTTGATATCCATTTGTATGGACTACATTTTTCCATCTCTCTACTTTCAATTTGTGTCTTTAGATCTGAAACGTGTCTCTTTTAGGCAGCATTTTATACAGATATTGTTTTTGTATCCATTCACCCACTCTGTGTCTTTTGCTTTAGTCCATTTACATTTAATATAATTATTGATATGTATGTTCTTATTGCCATTTTGTCAATTGTTTGGGGGTTGTTTTTTAGGTCTTTCTTGTTCCTTTCTTCTTTTTGTTCTCTTCACTTGTGATTTGATGGTTATCTTTAGTGTTATGTTTGGAGTCCTTTTACTTTTGTGTCCATGTGTATCTCTATTACAGATTTTTAGTTTGTGGTTACCATCAGGCTTATATATACATATATATATATATATATATATATATATATATATATATAGTTATTTTATGTTGCTGATCTCTTCATTTCAGTGCATTTTCACAACCCTGCATTTATACTACCCTCCCCTCATGATTACTGCCTTGATACCATATTTTATTCATAATTGTTTTGTGTATCCCTTAACTGCTTATTATCTATAGATGATTTTACTACATTTGTCTTTTAACCTTCCTACTAGATTTGTGCATGGATGATTTCCTACCTTTACTATATGTTCACCTTTACCTATCAGCTTTTTTCCTCTTATAATTTTCATGTTTTTTGCTTAGAGAATTTCCTTTAACATTTCTTATAAAGGTGGTTTGGTGGTTCTGAACTCTTTCAGCTTCTGCTTGTTTGTGAAGCTTGTGATCTCTCCATCAAATCTGAAAAAGAACCTTGCTGTTTAGAGTATTCTTGGTTGTAAGGATTTTTTTTTTCCCTTTCATCACTTTGAATATATCATGCCACTCCCTGCTGGCCTGCAGAGTTTATGCTGAAAAGTCAGCTGTTAGCCAAATGGGAGTTCCCTTGTGCTGCTTTCCTCTTGCTACTTTTAACATTCTCACTTTAATTTTTGCCATTTTTATTACAATGTGTCTTGATGTTTTCCTTGGTGGGTAATCCTGTATGTGACATTCTGTGCTTCCCGAACTTGGGTGTCTCGTTCCTATCCCAGGTTAGGGCACTTATCGCCTATTATGTCTTCAGTTGTGTTCACAGCCCCTTTTTCTCTCTCTCCTTCTTTTGGATCCTATAATGCAAATATTAGTGCACTTGGTGTTGTCCCAGAGGTCTATTAAGCTGTCCTCATTTCTTTTCCTTCTTTTTTCTCTTCAGCATCAGTGGTTTCCACTACTCTGTCTTCTAGCTCACTGCTTCATTCCTCTGTATCATTTAGTCTACTGTTGATTTCTTCTAGTGTGTTTTTCATTTCATTTATTTTATTCTTCATTTTGATTGGTTGTTCTTTATAGTCTCTAAATTTTTGTTGAAAATTTCTGGCTTCTTTGTGAATCCATTCTTCTCCCAAGTTTTTGATCATCTTTATGATCACTACTCTGAACTCTTTCTTGGGTAGATTGCCTATCTCCACTTCACTAACTTCTTCTTTTGGGGTTTTATCTTGTTCCTTTGTTTGGAACATGTTCCTCTGTCACCTAGTTTTCCCTAATTTGCTGTTTATGTCTTTATGTATCTCCCAGGTTGGTTATGTTTCTTTCCCGATGTTGGAGAAGTGGCTTTTTGCAGGAGACGTCCTATATGTCCCAGCAGTGCACTTTCCTCTCAACACCAGAGCATTATGCTCTAGAGGTTTCCCCTATGAGGGCTCCGTGGGTCTTTCTGTTGCGGTGGGCTCACTATGTGGGTGGTCTAGTAGGCTTGGTTGGCCCCTGGTCTGGTTGGTTGCTGGGTCCTGCCTTGTGTAGAGGCTTGTGGCTAGCTACTCCTTGTTAGGACTGTGTCAGGAGGTGGCTTACTGCAGAGCCGTGGGGGTACCCAGGGCTAGTGCTGCATTACTGGTGGGTGGAGTCAGTGTCCAGGAAACCCCAGGGCTGTTGCTCGACTTCTGTGGCTGAAACCACATCCTGGAGTCTGGTTACAGGTCCAAGGGGTCCCAGAACTTGTGTTGGACATTGGTGGGTGGGGCTGCTTTCTGACACAGTTGGCTGCAAGGCCTGGGGTGTCTTGAACCTTCTATTGAACTGCTAGTGCTTGGCACCAGGGCCCAGGTGGTCCCAGGGAAGGATCTGGCCTGCTAGTGGGTGAGGTATGTCTGGAGGCGTGGGGCTGCGGTTTTCTTATGCCTGGGGTCTGCCCACTGGTGGGTGAAGCTGGACTTGAGGCTACAGCAAGCTTGCTGGTGGGTGGCCTAGGGACCAGCCAGTCCCAGGGCATGGTCTGCCCTCCTGGTGGGTGGACCAGATCCACAGACTTCAGGGCTGCAGTTTTCTTGTGGCTGGTGTCCACCCCCGATGGGGAAGCTGGTCCTGAGGCTAGAGCGAGCTCTGTAGAGGGTGTAGCTCGGACCCATGGAATTCTGGGGATGGTGCCTGCCCCCTCTTGGTTGGAGCTGGGTCTCAGGTTCTCCAGCTGGAGGGCCCTCAGAGTCTCAGGTTTAGTGCCTGTGCACTGGAGCATGGGGCCATGTCTTGGGCCCTCTGATGGGCAGGACCATGTACAGAGGTGGTTGTGAGCTCACACAGTCCTAAGGCAGTCTTTCTGCCAGTGGGTGGGGATGTGTCTATGCTATGTTAGTTGCTTGTCCTGAGGCATCCCAGCACTGGCTCTTATAGGCTGTTTGGTCTGGGCAGGGCTGGGCATTCAGGCTATAAGCTAGAGGGAGGGTTCCAGGATGGCATTAGCCAGCACCAGTGTCCACATGGTAGAACGAGCTCCTCAAAATGGCTGTTGCCGGAGTCTGTGTCCCCAGGGTGAGCTCCAGTTATCTCCTGCCTCTCCAGGAGGCTCTCCAAAATCAGCAAGTAGGTCTGATCCGGACTCCTATCATATTACTGCTTCTTCCCTGGGTCCCACAGCATGTGCGATTTTTGTGTGTGCCCATTAAGGGTGAAGCCTCTATTTCCCCTAACCCTCTGGAACTCCTGAAATTAAGCCCCACTAGCCTTCAAAGCCAAATGCTCTGGGGGCTGGTTTTCTCGGTGCAGGACCCCGTGCTGAGGAGCCCAATGTGGTGCTTGGACATCTCTGTCTCTTTTTTTTTTTTTTTTCAATTTTTCAATTTTATTTTATTTACTTTTTTATACAGCACGTTCTTATTAGTCATCAATTTTATACACATCAGTGTATACATGTCAATCCCAATCGCCCAATTCATCACACCACCACCCCCACCACCCCGCCTCTTTCCCCCTTGGTGTCCATACGTTTGTTCTCTACATCTGTGTCTCAATTTCTGCCCTGCAAACCAGTTCATCTGTACCATTTTTCTAGGTTCCACATATATGCGTTAATATACAATATTTGTTTTTCTCTTTCTGACTTACTTCACTCTGTATGACAGTCTCTAGATCCATCCACGTCTCAACAAATGACCCAATTTCGTTCCTTTTTATGGCTGAGTGATATTCCATTGTATATATGTACCACATCTTCTTTATCCATTAGTCTTTCGATGGGCATTTAGATTGCTTCCATGACCTGGCTATTGTAAATAGTGCTGCACTGAACATTGGCGTGCATGTGTCTTTTTGAATTATGGCTTTCTCTGGGTGTCTGCCCAGTAGTGGGATTGCTGGATCATATGGTAGTTCTATTTTTAGTTTTTTAAGGAACCTCCATACTGTTCTCCATAGTGGCTGTATCAATTTACATTCCCACCAACCGTGCAAGAGGGTTCGCTTTTCTCCACACCCTCTCCAGCATTTGTTGTTTGTAGATTTTCTGATGATGCCCATTCTAACTGGTGTGAGGTGATACCTCATTGTAGTTTTGATTTGCATTTCTCTAATAATTAGTGATGTTGAGCAGCTTTTCATGTGATTCTTGTCCATCTGTATGTCTTCTTTGGAGAAATGTCTATTTATATTTCCTGCCCATTTATTGATTGGGTTTTTGTTTTTTTGATATTGAGGTGGTTGAGCTGTTTATATATTTTGGAGATTAATCCTTTGTCCGTTGATTCGTTTGCAAATATTTTCTCCCATTCTGAGGGTTGTCTTTTTGTCTTGTTTATGGTTTCCTTTGCTGTGCAACAGCTTTGAAGTTTCATTAGGTCCCATTTGTTTATTTTTGTTTTTATTTCCACTACTCTAGGAGGTGGATCAAAAACGATCTTCCTGTGATTTATGTCAAAGAGTGTTCTTCCTATGTTTTCCTCTAAGAGTTTTATAGTGTCTGGTCTTACATTTAGGTCTCTAATCCATTTTGAGTTTATTTTTGTGTATGCTGTTAGGAAGTGTTCTAATTTCATTCTTTTACATGTAGCTGTCCAGTTTTCCCAGCACCACTAATTGAAGAGACTGTCTTTTCTCCATTGTATATCCTTGCCTCCTTTGTCATAGATTAGTTGACCATAGGTGTGTGCGTTTATCTCTGGGCTTTCTGTCTTGTTCCATTGATCTGTGTTTCTGTTTTTGTGCCAGTACCATATCGTCTTGATTACTGTAGCTTTGTAGTATAGTCTGAAGTCAGGGAGTCTGATACATCCAGCTCCGTTTTTTTCCCTCAAGACTGCTTTGGCTATTCGGGGTCTTTTGTGTCTCCACACTAATTTTAAGATTTTTTTGTTCTAGTTCCGTAAAAAATGCCATCGGTAATTTGATAGGGATTGCGTTGAATCTGTAGATTGCTTTGGGTAGTATAGTCATTTTCACAATATTGATTCTTCCAATCCAAGAACATGGTATATCTCTCCATCTGTTGGTGTCATCTTTAATTTCTTTCATCAGTGTCTTATAGTTTTCTGCATACAGGTCTTTTGTCTCCCTAGGTAGGTTTATTCCTAGGTATTTTATTCTTTTTGCTGCAATGGTAAATGGGAGTGTTTCCTTAATTTCTCTTTCAGATTTTTCATCATTAGTGTATAGGAATGCAAGAGATTTCTGTGCATTAATTTTGTATCCTGCAACTTTACCAAATTCATTGATTAGCTCTAGTAGTTTTCTGGTGGCATTTTTAGGATTCTCTATGTATAATATCATGTCATCTGCAAACAGTGACAGCTTTACTTCTTCTTTTCCAATTTGTATTCCTTTTATTTCTTTTTCTTCTCTGATTGCCGTGGCTAGGACTTCCAAAACTATGTTGAATAATAGTGGCGAGAGTGGACATCCTTGTCTTGTTCCTGGTCTTAGAGGAAATGCTTTCAGTTTTTCACCATTGAGAATGATGTTTGCTGTGGGTTTGTCATATATGGCCTTTATTATGTTGAGGTAGGTTTCCTCTATGCCCACTTCCTGGAGAGTTTTTATCATAAACGGTGTTAAATTTTGTCAAAAGCTTTTTCTGCATCTATTGAGATGATCATATGGTTTTTATTCTTCAATTTGTTAATATGGTGTATCACATTGATTGTTTTGCGTATATTGAAGAATCCTTGCATCCCTGGGATAAATCCCACTTGATCATGGTGTATGATCCTTTTAATGTGTTGTTGGATTCTGTTTGCTAGTATTTTGTTGAGGATTTTTACATCTATGTTCATCAGTGATTTTGGTCTGTAAGTTTCTTTTTTTGTAGTATCTTTGTCTGGTTTTGGTATCAGGGTGATGGTGGCCTCATAGAATGAGTTTGGGAGTGTTCCTTCCTCTGCAGTTTTTTGGAAGAGTTTGAGAAGGATGGGTGTTAGCTCTTCTCTAAATGTTTGATAGAATTCACCTGTGAAGACAACTGGTCCTGGACTTTTTTTTTGTTGGAAGATTTTTAATCACAGTTTCAATTTCATTACTTGTGATTGGTCTTTTCATATTTTCTATTTCTTCCTGGTTCAGTCTTGGAAGGTTATACCTTTCTAAGAATTTGTCCATTTCTTCCAGGTTGTCCATTTTATTGGCCTAGAGTTGCTTGTGTAGTCTCTTAGGATGCTTTGTATTTCTGTAGTGTCTGTTGTAACTTCTCCTTTTTCATTTCTAATATTATTGATTTGAGTCCTCTCCCTCTTTTTCTTGATGAGTCTGGCTAATGGTTTATCAATTTTGTTTATCTTCTCAAAGAACCAGCTTTTAGTTTTATTGATCTTTGCTATTCTTTTCTTTGTTTCTATTTCATTTATTTCTGCTCTGATCTTTATGATTTCTTTCTTTTCGCTAACTTAGGGTTTTGTTTGTTCTTCTTTCTCTAGTTCCTTCACGTGTAAGGTTAGGTTGTTTATTTGAGATGTTTCTTGTTTCTTGAGGTAGGATTGTATTGCTATAAACTTCCCTCTTAGAACTGCTTTTGCTGCATCCCATAGGTTTTGGATTGTCGTGCTTTCATTGTCATTTGTCTCTAGGTATTTTTTGATTTCCTCTTTGATTTCTTCAGTGATCTCTTGGTTATTTAGTAACGTATTGTTTAGCCTCCATGTGTTTGTGTTTTTTACGTTTTTCTTCCGTGTAATTCATTTCTAATCTCATAGCGTTGTGGTCAGAAAAGATGCTTGATATGATTTCAATTTTCTTAAATTTACTGAGGCTTGATTAGTGGCCCAAGATGTGATCTATCGTGGAGAATGTTCTGTGTGCACTTGAGAAGAAAGTGTAATCTGCTGTTTTTGGATGGAATGTCCTGTAAATATCAGTTAAATCTGTCTGGCTATTATGTCATTTACAGCTTCTGTTTCCTTATTTATTTTCCTTTTGGATGATCTGTCTATTGGTGTTAGTGAGGTGTTAAAGTCCCCCACTATTACTGTGTTACTGTCAATTTCCTCTTTTATAGCTGTTAGCAGTTGCCTTATGTATTGTGGTGCTCCTATGTTGGGTGCATATATATTTTTAATGGTTATATCTTCTTCTTGGATTGATCCCCTGATCACTATGTAGTGTCCTTCCTTGTCTCTTGTAACATTCTTTATTTTAAAGTCTATTTTATCTGATATGAGTGTGCTACTCCAACTTTCTTTTGATTTCCATTTGCATGGAATATCTTTTTCCATCCCCTCACTTTCATTCTGAATGTGTCCCTAGGTCTGAAGTGGGTCTCTTGTAGATAGCATATATATAGGTCTTGTTTCTGTATCCATTCAGCAAGCCCGTGTCTTTTGGTTGGAGCATTTAATCCATTCACGTTTAGGGTAATTATTGATAGGTATGTTCCTATGACCATTTTCCTAATTGTTTTGGGTTTGTTTTTGTAGGTCCTTTTCTTCTCTTGTGTTTCCCACTTAGAGAAGTTCCTTTAGCATTTGTTGTGGAGCTGGTTTAGTGGTGCTGAATTTTCTTAGCTTTTGCTTGTCTGTAAAGCTTTTGATTTCTCCATCCAATCTGAATGAGATCCTTGCTGGGTAGAGTAATCTTAGTTGTAGGTTCTTCCCTTTCATCACTTTAAGTATTTCATGCCACTCCCTTCTGGCTTGTAGAGCTTCTGCTGAGAAATCAGCTGTTAACCTTATGGGAGTTCCCTTGTATGTTATTTGTCGTTTTTCCCTTGCTGCTTTCAATAATTTTTCTTTGTCTTTGATTTTTGCCACTTTGATTACTATGTGTCTCGGCGTGTTTCTCCTTGGGTTTATCCTGTATGAGACTCTCTGCACTTCCTGGACTTGGGTGCCTATTTCCTTTCCCATGTTACGGAAGTTTTCGACTATAATCTCTTCAAATATTTTCTCTGGTCCTTTCTCTCTCTCTTCTCCTTCTGGGACCCCTATAATGCAAATGTCGTTGTGTTTAATGTTGTCCCAGAGGTCTCTTAGGCTGTCTTCATTTCTTTTCATTCTCTTTTCTTTATTCTGTTCCACAGCAGTGAATCCACCATTCTGTCTTCCAGGTCACTTATCCGTTCTTCTGCCTCAGTTATTCTGCTATTGATTCCTTCTAGTGTATTTTTCATTTCAGTTATTGTATTGTTCTTCTCTGTTTGTTTGTTCTTTAATTCTTCTAGGTCTTTGTTAAACATTTCTTGCATCTTCTCGTTCTTTGCCTCCATTCTTTTTCCGAGGTCCTGGATCATCTTCACTATCATTATTCTGAATTCTTTTTCTGGAAGGTTGCCTATCTCCACTTCATTTAGTTGTTTTTCTGGGGTTTTATCTTGTTCCTTCATCTGGTACATAGCCCTCTGCCTTTTCATCTTGTCTGTCTTTCTGTGAATGTGGTTTTTGTTCCACAGGCTGCAGGATTTTAGTTCTTCTTGCTTCTTCTGTCTGCCCTCTGGTGAATGAGGCTATCTAAGAGGCTTATGCAAGTTTCCTGATGGGAGGGACTGGTGGTGGGTAGAGCTTACTGTTGCTCTGGTGGGCAGAGCTCAGTAAAACTTTAATCCGCTTGACTGCTGATGGGTGAGACTGGGTTCCCTCCCTGTTGGTTGTTTGGCCTGAGTCAACCCAACAGTGGAGCCTACCTGGGCTGTTTGGTGGGGCTAATGGCGGACTCTGGGAGGGCTCACGCCAAGGAGTACTTCCCAGAACTTCTGCTGCCAGTGTCCTTGTCCCCATGGTGAGCCACAGCCACCCCCACCTCTGCAGGAGACCCTCCAACACTAGCAGGTAGGTCTGGTTCAGTCTCCCCTGGGGTCACTGCTCCTTTCCCTGGGTCCCAGTGCGCACACTACTTTGTGTGTGCCCTCCAAGAGTGGAGTCTCTGTTTCCCCCAGTTCTGTTGAAGTTCTGCAGTCAAATCCCACTAGGCTTCAAAGTCTGAATCTCTATGAATTCCTCCTCCCATTGCCGGACCCCCAGGTTGGGAAGCCTGACGTGGGGTCAGAACCTTCACTCCAGTGTGTGGACTTCTGTGGTATAAGTGTTCTGCAGTCTGTGAGTGAGTCACCCACCCAGCAGTTATGGGATTTGATTTTACTGTGATTGCGCCCCTCCTACCGTCTCATTGTGGCTTCTCCTTTGTCTTTGGATGTGGGGTATCTTTTTTGTTGAGTTCCAGTGTCTTCCTGTTGATGATTGTCCAGCAGCTAATTGTGATTCTGGTGTTCTCGCAAGAGGGAGTGAGAGCACGTCCTTCTACTCTGCCATCTTGGTCCCAGTCTCAGAACATTCTTGGGATAGCTGGTTTTCCTTAGTTAACAATCATCTTTTAATGTTCCCCATTACCTGTGCTAGTCCCCTCTCCTGTCCCCTCCCCCCCCGGTACTTTAGCTCATGGAGGAAGGAGCTCAGTGGGACTTGGCTGAATAATCCTCTCTCTCTTTTGAGAGAACCTCTGCAGTTGTAATTATTCTCCCATTTGGGGGTTGCCAACCTGCGGGTATGGGACTTGACTATATTGCAGCTCCATCCCTACCACACATCTTGTCAATCCTTCTTTATATCTTTAGTTGTAGAAGGTCTTCTCTGGTAGGTTCCAGGTCTTTTTCGCCAATGGCCGTTCTGCAAATAGTTGTGCTTTTGGTGTGCCTTTGAAAGGATGTGCGCTCTGGGTCTTCCTACTCCACCATCTTCTCCCAGCTCTCTGATGTCTTGTAGTTTTGATTTTTTTTTTTTTTTTGCAGAAATTTAATCTTTGAACTTTTAAATTTTCTCTGTAATTACCTAACATAAGGCAGTTTATATCTATTTGTGTGGCAGCACTGTTTTGGCGTATTAGAGTGGCTTTTTTTTAATCGAAATATAATTGACATATAAAATTATATTAATTTAAGGAATACAACACAATGATTCAACATTTGTATACATTGCAAAGTGATCACCATAATTAGTCTAGTTACCACCTGTTGCCATATAAAGTTACAAAATTAACCTTTTTCATTGACAACTTTTTTCACTTACTTTCTTAGCTACTTCCAAATTGGCAATACAGTAATTTTGACTACAGTCACCATGCTGTACATTATATGTACATTATTTTATAACTGTAAACTTGTAGCTCTTGACCCCCTTCACCCATTTGATCAACCCCCTACCACCCATCCCCTCTGAAACCATCAATCTATCCTATGTATCTATGAGATTTGTTTTGTGTTTTGGGTTCCATATATTAGTGAAATCATACAGTATTTGTCTTTCTCTCTCTGACTTACTTCACTTAAAGTAATAACACCAAGATCCATCCATGTTTTTACAAACGGCAATATTTCATTCTTTTCTATGGCTGAGTAGTATTCCATTGTATGTATGTATATATGTATACTTACATGTTCACACACACACACACATACACGTATCTTCTTGTGATATATCATATCTTCTTTATCAGTTCATCTGTCGGTGGTGCTTATGTTGTTTCCCTATCTTGGCTATTGTAAATAATGCTGTAATGAACATAGCACATATATATATTTTCCAGTTAGTCTTTTTTTTTCAGATAAATACCCAAAAGTGGAATTGCAGGATTATATGGTAGTTCTATTTTTAATTTTTTGAGGAATTTCCATACTGTTTTCCATAGTGGCTACACCAATTTACATTCTCACCAACAGTGTGCTAGAATTCTCTTTTATCCACATTCTCGTCAACATTTGTTATTTCCTGTCCTTTTCATAATAGCCATTCTGACATGTGTGAGGTGATAGCTCATTGTGGGTATGATTTGCATATCCCTATTAGTGATGTTGAGCATCTTCTCATGTGCCTGTTGGCCATCTGTATAGCCATCTATTTTGGGAAAAAATGTGTATTTAGATCTTCTGCCCAGCCCATTTTTTAGCAGGATTGCTTGTTTTTTTCATTATTGAGCTGTATCAGTTTTTATGTATTTTGGATATTAGTATATATTTTATATATTTTCGATATTTCAGGGAGTCATATATAAGATCGTATTTTCTGAAAATAGAGAAAGCTTTACTTCTTCCTCTCCATTTTGGATGCCTTTTTATTTCTTATTTTCATGTCAGATTACTCTGGCTCTGACTTCATTACTCTCTTTAATAAGAGTAGTGAGCGTGGATACCCTTATCTTGTTCCTGATTTTAAAAGAAAAGCTTTCAGTTTTTCACCACTGGGTACAATGTTAGTTGTTGGGTGTATATTATATGGTCTTATTTTGAGTTATGCTCCTACCGTTTCCAATTTGTTGAATGCTTTTGTCATAAAAGTGTATTGAATTTTGTCACTTTCTTTTTTTGTATCTATTGAAAGGCTCATGTATTTATTCTTCTATTAACATTGTGTATCATCCTTATTGATAGATAGATATAGATATAGTGTCATCCTTCTATGATGGCAGGGATAAATTCCACTTGATTATGGTGTATGAGCTTTTTAACTTGCTCTTGAATTTGGTTTGACTTTTTGCTGAGAATTTTTGCATTTATATTCATCAGGCATATCAGCCTATAGATTTATTTTCTTGTGGTGTTCCTCATCTGGCTTTGATGTCAGAGTAATGCTGTCCTCATAAAAAGAGCTTGGGAGTGTTCCCTCCTCAATTTCTTGGGAAGAGTTTGAGAATGATTGGTGATAATTATTTTTTAATGTTTGGTAGAATTCACCAGTGAAACCATCTGGTTTGGGGCATTTCTTTGTCAGGAAGTTTGTGTTTATTGTTTCAAGCTCCTCATTTATTATTGATCTGTTCAGACTTTCTGTTCAAGATTGAGTCTTGGTAGGCTTCATGCTTCTGGGAATTTAATTATTTATTATAACTTATCTAATTTATTGGTGTGTAATTGTTAATTATGTACTCTTATGTTCCTTTGTATTTCTTTGATGTCTCTTTCATTTATCAGATTTTTTGGACTTCTCTTTTTTTCCCTTTGTTAATCAAGCTAAAAGTTTGTAAATTGGCTTTATTTTTTTATTTACTTATTTTCTGGGGGGCTGTGTTGGGTCTTTGTTGCTGCACACAGGCTTCCCCTAGTTGCGGTGAGCGGGGGCTACTCTTCGTTGTGGTGCATGGGCTTCTCATTGTGGTGGCTCCTCTTGTGGAGCACAGGCTTTAGAGCACAGGCTCAGTAGTTATGGTGCATGGGCTTAGTTGCTCCACGGCATTTGGGATCTTCCTGGACCAGGGCTCGAACCTGTGTCCCCTACACTGGCAGGTGGATTCTTAACCACTCTGCCACCAGGGAAGCCCAAGGCTTTATTTTTTAAAACACCAACTCTTAGCTTGATGTTTTTCTTTTTTTTTCTAGTCTTACTCCATTATTTATTCTCTAATCTTTGCTCTTTCCTTTCTTCTCCTAATTTTGTGTGTAATTCTTTTTTTCTACTTCCTTGATGTATAAAAATAGGTTGTTTTTCTTTTGAAAACTTTCATTTTTTTTTAAAGATTTATTTTTATTTATTTATTTTTGGCTGTGTTGGGTTTCGTTGCTGTGCGCAGGCTTTCTCTAGTTGCGGTGAGGGGGGGCTACTCTTCATTGCGGTGCATGGGCTTCTCATTGTGGTGGCTTCTCTTGTTGCGGAGCATGGGCTCTAGGCCCACGGGCTTCAGTAATTGTGGTGCGTGGGCTTCAGTAGTTGTGGCTCACAGGCTCTAGAGCACAGGCTCAGTAGTTGTGGCACATGGGCTTATTTGCTCCGTGGCATGTGGGATCTTCCCGGTCCAGGGCTTGAACCCATGTCCCCTGCGTTGGCAGGTGGATTCTTAACCACTGTGCCACCAGGGAAGCCCAAAAACTTTCATTTTTTTAAATGTAGGCACATAAGAACTACTTTTGATGTACTCTGTAAATTGTGGTATTTTGTATTTCTATTTTTCTCAAGATACTAATTTCTTTTGATTTCTACTTTGACCCATTGATTATTCAGAGTGTGTTGTTTAATTTCCATGTATTTGTGAATTTTTCAGGCTTTTCTCCTATTGAGTTATACTTCCATATCATTGTGATTGGAAAGCTATGAGGTATGATTTTAATGTTAAATATGTTAAGGTTAGCTTTGTGTCCCAGGAGTGATATATCCTGGAGAATGTTTTATTTGCCCTTGAGAAGAATGTGTTTTATGGTGTCGTTGGATGGAATGTTCTGTATATATCTGTTAGGTTTACTTTTCTAAAGTGTTAAGCAGGTCAGTGTTTTCTTATTAATTTTCTGTCTGGATGCTGTATCCACGTTTATAAGTGGGGTAATGCAGTACCCTACTATTATTTTATCGCTTTTTCTACATGTAATATTTGTTATGTTTGCTTTAAATATTTACATGCTTCAGTATTGGGTGCTTATATATATTTATACTTGTAATAGTCTCTTGATAATTTGACCCCTTGATCACTGTATAGTAACATTCTTTGTCTCTTGTGACTGATTTTGATTGAAAATATGTATTATATCATATACGTATAGTTACTCCTGCTCTCTTTTGGTTGCCATTTGTATGAATTATCTTTTTACATCCTCTTACATCCTTTATAAGTCCTTAAAGTTAAAGAGAGTCTCTTGTAGACAGCATATTGTAGGTTCTATTTTTAGATTAATTCAACCACTTTCTGTCATTATTTTTAGAGAATTTAGTCCCTTAATGTTTAACTTAATTGTTGATAAGAGCTTACAATTACCCTTTCATTGCTTTCTCTTTGTTATTGTTGTTGTTCCTTTGTATTTTTTTTATGTGCTATGAATTAATTCTTTATCTATTGTGCAATTACAATAGATTTTTCTTTGTAGTTCCCATGAAACTTAAATAAAATATCTTGTATGTAAAATATATTTAAGTTAATAATAACTAATCTTTAATTTCAGTAAAAACTCATTATTTTACATACATTATATCTATTCTCATTATTTTATGTAAACAATAAATTATCCCCAGAAAAACATTTTTGTGTACACAGACATATATATACACAAATATACATACATATATATACAAATACACACATATATGTGTATTGGTATATTTTTTCTCTATATATAAGATTTATTATTATATTGAAGGAAATAGTTTGATTTTCCTTTTCTTCAAATCTATATTATCTTTATAAGGAGTTCATGATAACTTTATTCATATAGGCTTTTCATGTGTTGTTAGATTTATTTTTATTTTATTTTATACTTTTAAAATGGCAGCCTCCCTTTTAATATGCCTTGTAACTGCTTGGAATGTGTCTATATGAACCATGTACTATATGCTTATGTTATAGTCTTTACGATATTTTATTGTCTTATTTTCTGAAACAATAATCCATTGATTCTTTGGGCTTACTAAATATATATCCATATTCTCTACAAATCAAGATGATTTTAATCCTTCTTTTCCAAAGGTAATTTTTTGACTAATACATCAAAGTGTTAAGTAAGTTAGGTATTCATATCTCCTAGTGATCTTTCTGACAATTAGAGGAAATTAATCTATTATTTCTCTATAGGTGAACTAGTGTTGGGGGTATGTGATATTTTTTTGAGTACATATGTATTAATATCTTCTTTATTTTTTAAGTTATTACCTGTAGAATTTTACCATGCTACTTTCTTTGCATCTATCAAGTTGATCACATGCCTATCATAAATTTATAAGCTGAATAGTTATATTTCCTAACAACCAAAACATTGGAGTCCTGGTGTAGGATTCACTTAATCTTGCTATAACGTTTTTTTCCTAAGTTAGGTTTATTAAGGTATTATTCATCTTTTTCTTTAAGTTTTATTGAGATATAATTGACATACAGCACTGTATGTTTCAGGTGTACAGCATAATGATTTGACTTACATACATCATGAAATGATTATCACCTGAAATGATTATCACAATCAATTTAGTGTAAATTCGTCATCTCATATAGATAAAAAGTTAAAGAAATAGCAAAAATGATAACTCTTAGGATATACTCTCTTAACAACTTTCATATAACATAAAGCAGTGTTAATTATGTTTATCATGTTGTACATTAAATCCCTAGTACTTATTATCTTATAACTGGAAGTTTGTACCTTTTGACTACATTCATCCAGTTCCCCTTCCACCCACACCCTGCCTCTGGTAACCTAAAATCTTTTTTTCTGTGATTTTATCTGTTTGTTCTTGAACTATAATTGACCTACAATACTGGTAGTTCCAGTTGTCCAACATAGTAATTTGATATTTCTGTACATTTAAAAATTATCAACACAGTAAAGTGTGTTTATGATATGTCACCATACAAACATATTACTTAGTTAATGAGTACATTTCTCAAATTGTATACCATCTCATACCCGAGACAGGTTTATTTTGCATCTGGAAGTTAGTACCTCTTAATCTCCCTCACCTATTTTTTCCTCCTCGCACTCCCCTTTCCTCTGGCAACCACCTGTTTTTCTCTGTATTTTCATAACTGTTTCTGTTTTGTTACATGTTCATTTGTTTTGTTTTTTAGATTAGTCAAATAATTGAAATCATACAGTATTTGTCTTTCTCAGTCTGACTTAGCATAGTATCTTCTCTGTCGATTCATGTCCTCTCAAATGGCAAGCTGTCATTCTTTTCTTTGGCTGAGTAATATTCCATTGTGTGTGTGTGTGTATACATAGACACACAGACATCACTTCTTCTTTATTCATTAATTGATGGATACTTGGGTTGCTTCTATATCCTGGCTATAATAAATAATGCTGCAGTGAATATAGGGGTGCGTATATATTTTCTAATTAGTGTTTTCTTTTTCTTCAGATAAATACACAGAAGTGGAATTGCTGGAACATATGGTAGACCTGTTTTTAAATTTTTTGAGAAATAGCCATACTTTTTTCCATAGTGGATGCACCAATTTACCTTTCACAAACAGTGCACAATGGTTACCTTATCTCCACATTGTTGTCTACATTTGTTATTTGTTGTCTTTTTGATAATACAATATTCTGAAAACTGTGACATGATGTCTGGTTGTTGTTTTGATTTGCATTTCCCTAGTGATTAGTGATGTTGAGCATCTTTTCATGTGCCTGTTGATCCCCTGTATGTCTTCTTTGGAAAATTGTCTCTTCAGATCCTCTGCTCATTTTTTAACTGGGTGCTTTGTTCTTTTACTCTTGAGCTTTATGAGTTCCTGATATATTTGAGGTATTAACCCTTTATCAGATATACAGTTTGCAAATGTATTCTCCCTTTCAGTAGATGGCATTTTCGTTTTGTTGATAACATCCTTCTCTACACAAAAGCTTTTTGGTTTAATGTAGTCCCATTTGTTTATTTTTGTTGTTGCTTCTCTTGCGATAGGAGATATATCCAAACAAATATTACTAAGACTGATGGCAAAGAGTGTACCGCCTATGGTTTCGTCTAGAAAATTTATGGTTTCAGTTCTTACATCTAAGTCTTTAATTCATTTTGAATTTATTTTTGTGCATGTTAAGGGAGACTAGTCCAGTTTGATTCTTTTGTAGGTAGCTTTCTAGTTTTCCCAGCACCATTTATTGAAGAGGCTGTCTTTTTCCCATCATATATTCTTGCCTCCTTTGACGTAGATAATTTGTTGGTTCATTTCTGGAATCTTGATTCTGTTACATTGATCTATTTGTCCATTTTTGTGCCAGTACCGTAGTGTTTTGATGACTGTAGCTTGGTAGTGTAATTTGATATCAGGAAACATTATGCCTCCAGCTTTGTTTTTCTTTTCAAAATTATTTTGGCTATTTGGGGTCTTTTGTGTGTTCATATGAATTTGAGAATTATTTGATCTAGTTCTGTGAAGCATGTCATAGATATTTTTATAAGGATTGTGTTGAATCTATAGATTGCTTTGGGTAGTGTGGAAATTTTAATATTAATTCTTCCAATCCATGAACACAGTATATCCTTACATTTGTTTGTGTCTTCAATTTTTATAAGTCTGTTATAGTTTTCTTTTTTTACGTTATTGAAATATAGTTGATTTACAAGTTGTGTTAATTTCTGCTGTACAGCAATGTGACTCAGTTTTATATATATATATATATATATATATATATATATATATATATATATATATATATATATATTCTTTTACATATTCTTTTCCATTATGGTTTATCACAGGATATTTAATATAGTTCCCCGTACTATACAGTAGGAACTTGTTGTTCATCCATCCTATATCTACTAGTTTGCATCTGCTAACTCCAAACTCCCAATCCTTCCCTCCCCGACCCCGACACCCCCTTGGCAACCGCAGGTCTTTTCTCTATGTCTGTGAGTCTGTTTCTGTTTCGTAGATATTTTCATTTGTATCGTATTTTAGATTCCACATATACGTGATATCCTATGGTATTTGTCTGACTTACTTCATTTAGTATGATAATTCATTTAGTATGATAATCTCTAGGTCCATCCATGTTGCTGCAAATGGCATTATTTTATACTTTTTCATGGCTGAGTAATACTCCACTGTATATATACACATCTTTATCCATTCCTCTGTCGATGGACATTTAGGTTGCTTCCATGTCTTGGCTATGGTAAATGATGCTGCTGTGAACATAGGAGTGCATGTATCTTTTCGAATTACAGATTTGTCTGGGTATATGCCCAGGAGTGGGATTGCTGGATCATATGGCACCTCTATTTTTAGTTTTTTGAGGAACCTCCATACTGTTCTCCATAGTGGCTGCACCAATTTGCATTCCCACCAGCAGTGTAGGAGGGCTCCCTTTTCTCCACACCCTTTCCAACATTTATTACTTGTAGACTTTTTAATGATGACCATTCTGACTGGTGTGTGGTGGTACCTCACTGTACTTTCGACTTGCATTTCTCTAACAATGATGAGCATATTTTCACGTACTTATTGGCCATCTGTACATCTTCTTTGGAGAAATGTCTTTAGGTCTTCTGCTCATTTTTCATTGGGTTGTTTGTTTTTTATTATTGAGTTATATGAGCTGTTTGTATATTTTGGAAATTAAGCCCTTGTTGGTTGCATCATTTGCAAATATTTCTCCCAGTCTGTAGGTTGTCTTTTCATTTTGTTTATGATTTCCCTTGCTGTGCAAAAGCTTGCAAGTTTGATTAGGTCCCATTTGTTTATTTTTACTTTTATTTCTTTTACATTGGGAGACAGACCTAAGAAAACATTGTTATGATATATGTCAGAGAATGTTTTGTTTATGTTCTCTTTTAGGAGGTTTATGGTGTCTTATAGTTAAATCTTTAAGCTATTTTGAATTTATTTTTGTGTATGGTGTGAGGGTGTTTTAGCTTCATTGATTTACATGCAGCTGTCCAACTTTTCCAACACTGCTTGCTGAAGAGACTTTTTCCCCATTGTATATTATTGACTCCTTTGGTGAAGATTAATTGTCCATAGGTATGCAGGTTTATTTCTGGACTGTATTCTGTTCCATTGATCCATATGTCTGTAGTTTGTAGTATTGTCTGAAGTCTGGGAGGGTTATGCCTCCTGCTTTGTTCTTTTTCCTCAGCATTACTTTGGCAATTCTGGGTCTTTTATGGATCCATATAAATTTTATGATTATTTGTTCTAGATCTATGAAAAATGCCGTGGGTAATTTGATAGGAATCACATTAAATCTGTAGATTGCTTTGGGTAATATGGCCATTTTAGCAATATTAATTCTTCCATTCCAAGAGTATGGGATATCTTTCCATTTATTTGAATCATCCTTAGTTTCCTTTGTTAATTTTTTGTAGTTCTCAGCATATAAGTCTTTCACCTTCTTAGTGAGGTTTATTCCTAAGTAGTTTATTTTTTTTGATGCGATTTTAAAGGGAATTGTTTGTTTGTATTCCCTTTGTGATACTTCGTTGTTAGTGTAAAGAAATGCAACTAATTTCTGTATGTTAATCTTGTATCCTGCTACTTTGCTGAAATCGTTTATCAGTTCTAGTTGTTTCTTGTATAGAGTCTTTAGGGTTTTCTATAAGTAATATCATGTCATCTGTGTATAGTGACAATTTTACCTCTTTCCTACCAATTTGAGTAGCTTTTATTTCATTTTCTTGTCTGATTGCTGCAGCTAGGACTTCCAATACTATGTTGAAGGGAACTGGTGAGAGTGGACTTCCTTGTCTTGTTTCAGATTTTAGTGGGAAGGCTTTCAGTTTTTCAGTATTATTATACTGGTAGTGGGTTTGTCATAAATAGCTTTTATTATGTTGCAATATGTTCCCTGTATACCCACTCTTGTAAGGATTTTTGTCGTGAATGGATGTTGAATTTTATTGAATTATTTTTCTGCATCTATTGAGATGATCATGTGTTTTTTTGTCTTTTCTTTTGTTGATGTCATGTATCACATTGATTGATTTGCATATGTTGAAACATCCTTGTGACTCTGGTATGAATCCAGCTTGGTCATGGTGTATGATCTTTTTTATGTGTTGTTGGATTCAGTTTGCTAATGTTTTGCTGAGAATTTTTGCCTCTATATTCATCAAAGATATTGGCCTGTAATTTTCTTTCTCGGTAGTGTCTTTGGTTTTGGTATCAGGGTGATGGTGGCTTCATAGAATGCCTTTGAGAGTGTTCCTTCCTCTTCAGTCTTCTGGAAGAGTTGAAGAAGGATCACTACAAGTTATTCCTTGTATGTTTGGTAGAATTCACTTGTGAAACCATCTGGCCCTGAATTTTTTTATATAGGGAGGTTTTTTTTATAACAGATTTGATTTCACTTCTAGTGGATTGGTCTGTTCAAGCTATCTATTTCTTTTTGATTCAGTTTTGGTGGACTGTATGTTTCTAGAAAGTTGTCCATTTCTTCTAGGTTGTCGAACTTGTTGACATATAATTGTTCATAGTATTTTTATGGATTTTTTTTTGTATTTCTGTGGTATCAGTTGTGATTTGTCCTCTTTCATTTCTTATTTTGTTTATTTGGATCTTCTCTCTTTCTTTCTTGGTGAGCCTGCTCAGAGGTATTTCAATTTGTTTACCATTTCAAAGAACCAGCTCTTCGTGTGTGTTTTTGGGGTTTTTTTTTTTTGTATTGTTTTTTAAATCTACATTTTATTTCCTCACTGATCTTTATTATCTCCTTCCTTCTGTTGACTTTAGGTTTTGTTTGTTCTTCTTTCTAATTGTTTTAGGTGGTGGGTTAGGTTGTTTGAGATTTTTCTTGTTTCTTAAAGAAGGCCTGTATTGCTATGAACTTTTGTCTAAGAACGGCTTTTGTTACATCCCATAGATTTTGTATAGTTGTGTTTTCATTGTCATTTGTCTCAAGGTATTTTTAAATTTCTCCTTTGATTTCATTGTTGACTCTTTGGTGTTTTAGTAGCATGTTGTTTAGTTTCCATGTAATTTTTTTTCTCATTTCTTTTTCTCTGGTTGATCTCTAGTTTCATACTGTTGTGATCAGAAAAGATGCTTGAGATAACTTCTATAGTCTTAAATTTCTTGAGGCTTGTTTTGTGCCCTAGTTTGTGGTCAATCCTTGAGAAAGTTCCATGTACACCGGAGAAGAATGGGCATTCTGCCTTTTTTGGATGTAATGTCCTGAAAATATCAGTTAAGTCTAACTGTTCTATTACTTCATTTAGGATCTCTGTTGCCCTATTAATTTTCTGGCTGGAAGATCTGTCTGTTAATGAGAGTCGGGTATTTAAAGTCTCCTACTACTATCTCGTTGAACGCGGCGGCAGCTCTATAGGTTGCTCTTTTCTCCTCCAGTGGACCTGGGCCTGCGCTCCAGCAACCATGTCTAAGGGACCTGCAGTTGGCATTGATCTTGGCACCACCTATTCTTGTGTGGGTGTCTTCCAGCACGGAAAGGTGGAAATAATTGCCAGTGATCAGGGGAACCAAACTACCCCAAGCTATGTCACCTTTACTGATACCGAACGATTGACTGGTGATGCTGCAAAGAACCAAGTTGCAATGAATCCCACCAACACGGTTTTTGATGCCAAACGCCTCATTGGACGAAGATTTGATGATGCTGTTTTCCAGTCTGATATGAAGCATTGGCCTTTCATGATGGTGAATGATGCAGGCAGGCTTAAGGTTCAAGTAGAATACAAGGGAGAGACAAAAGGTTTTTATCCAGAGGAGGTGTCATCCATGATTTTGACAAAGGTGAAGGAAATAGCAGAAGCCTACCTTGGGAAGACTGTTACCCATGCTGTTGTCACAGTACCCACTTACTTTAATGATTCTCAGTGTCAGGCTACCAAAGATGCTGGAACTATTGCTGGGCTCAGTGTACTTAGAATCATCAACGAGCCAACTGCTGCTGCTGTTGCCTATGGCTTAGACAAAAAGGTTGGAGCAGAAAGAAATGTGCTGATCTTTGACTTAGGTGGTGGCACTTTTGATGTGTCAATCCTCACTATTGAGGGTGGAATCTTTGAGGTCAAATCTACAGCTGGAGATACCCACTTCTCCGCTTAGGTGGAGAAGACTTTGACAACCGGATGGTCAACCATTTTATTGCAGAATTCAAGCGCAAGCACAAGAAGGACATCAGTGAGAACAAGAGGGCTGTCCGTCGCCTTTGTACTGCTTGTGAGCGTGCTAAGCGCACTCTCTCTTCCAGCATCCAGGCCAGTATTGAGATTGATTTCCTCTATGAAGGAATCGACTTCTATACCTCAATTACCCGTGCCTGATTTGAAGAACTGAATGCTGACCTGTTCCGTGGCACACTGGACCCTGTGGAGAAAGCCCTTTGGGATGCCAAGCTAGACAAGTCTCAGATCCATGATATTGTCCTGGTGGGTGGTTCAACCCGCATCCCCAAGGTTCAGAAACTTCTACAGGACTCCTTCAACGGGAAAGAACTGAATAAGAGCATCAACCCTGACGAGGCTGTTGCTTATGGTGCAGCTGTCCAGGCAGCCATTCTATCTGGAGACAAATCTGAAAATGTTCAAGACTTGCTGCTGTTGGATGTCACTCCTCTTTCCCTTGGAATTGAAACTGCTGGTGGAGTCATGACTGTCCTCATCAAGCGCAACACCACCATTCCCACCAAGCAGACGCAGACCTTCACAACCTACTCGGACAACCAGCCCAGTGTACTCATTCAGGTTTATGAAGGTGAGCATGCCATGACCAAGGATAACAACCTGCTTGGCAAGTTTGAACTCACAGGCATACCTCCTGCCCGCCCCCCACCGTGGTGTTCCTCATATTGAAGTCACTTTTGATATTGATGCCAATGGCATCCTCAATGTCTCTGCTGCAGATAAGAGTACAGGAAAAGAGAACAGGATTACCATCACTAATGACAAGGGCCATTTGAGCAAGGAAGACAGTGAACGCATGGTTCAGGAAGCAGAGGAGTATAAAGCTGAAGATGAGAAGCAGTGGGATAAGGTGTCTTTGAAGAATTCTCTTGAATCCTATGCTTTCAACATGAAAGCTACTGTTGAGGATGAGAAACTTCAAGGCAAGATTAATGATGAGGACAAACAGAAGATTCTTGATAAGTGTAATGAAATAATCAACTGGCTTGATAAGAACCAGACTGCAGAGAAGGAAGAATTTGAACATCAGCAGAAGGAGCTGGAAAAAGTCTGCAACCCCATCATTACCAAGCTGTACAAGAGTGCAGGAGGAATGCCCGGGGGCTTCCCTGGTGGTGGAGCTCCTCCGTCTGGTGGTGCCTTCTCTGGGCCCACCATTGAAGAGGTTGATTAAGCCAGCCTAGCATAGGTTTAGCATTGTTCCACACAACATTGAAGGATTTCTCCCTCTGTGTCTGTTAGTATTTGTTTTATGTATTTGGGTGCTCCTATATTGGGTGCATATACGTTGACAAGTGTAATATTCTCTTCTTGTATTGATCCTTTTATAATTTTATAGTGTCCTTCTTTATCCTTCTTTATAGTCTTTGTTTTAAAGTCTATTTTGTCTGATATAAATATTGTGATCCTGACTTTCTTGTCATTTCCGTCTGCATGAAATATCTTCTTCCATGTCCTCACTTTCAATCTGTGTGTGCCCTTTGCCCTAAAGTGGGTCTCTTGTCGTCGGCATGTTTTAGGCTCTTGTACTTTAATCCAACCTGCCACTCTGTGTCTTTTGATTGGAGCATTTAGTCCATTGACAACATAAGGTAATTATTGACAGATATGTATTTATTGCCATTTTAAACCCTGTTTTCCTGTTGATCTTATATTTTATTTGTCCTTTTGTTTTTTGAAGGTTTTCTTTTGTATTATATTTATGTTTTCTTCTTTTTGGTTTTTGTGACTGTACTGTATATTTTTGATTTCTGGTTACCCTGTTTTTCACGTGCATTAACCCCTTCTTATATTTACTTGCCTTAGACTGGAGTCGTGTAGGTTCAAACATATTCTAGGGAAAACATCTACATTTCCTCCCTCTCCTTCCACACATTTTGGGATTTGGATGTCCTCTTTTACATCATGTTTATCCTTTCACTGTTCCTTGTGGTTATCAGCACTTTCACAGAAAATTTTTCTTTTGTTTTTTTTTTTTTTCAATGTGTGTACTGGCTTATTTAAGTGATTTATTTTCCAATTGTAATTTTCTCTTTCATATAGATTCTTACTGCTTTTCTCTTTAGAGAAGGCCTTTCAATATTTCCTTTAGGATAGGTTTAGTATTGCTGTATTCTTTTAGTTTTTGCTTGTCTGAGAAGTTCTTTATCTCTCCTTCTATTCGAAATGATAATCTTGCTGGGTAGAGTATCCTAGGTTGCAGATTTTTCCCTTTCAGGACTTTGATTTTGAATATATTTTTCCACTCCTTCCCTGCCTGCAACGTTTCTGTAGAGAAATCAGCTGATAGCCTTATGGGGGTTCCCTTGCAATTAACTCTTTGTCTTGCTGCCTTGAGAATCCTCTCTTTAATTTTGCCATTTTTATTATAATATGTCTTGGTGTAGGTCTATTTGGGTTCATCTTGTTTGGGACCCTCTGTGCTTCCTGTACCTAGATATCTGTTCCCTTCTTTAGGTTAGGGAAGCTTTCAGCCATAATTTCTTCAAATACATTTTCAATCCCTTTTTCTCTATCTTCTCCTTCTGAGATCCCTATTATGCATAGATTGGCACACTTTATATTATCCCATAGGTCTCTTTTATTGCTTTCAATTTTTTTCATTAGGCATTCTGTCTGACGTCCTGATTGGGTGATTTCCATTATTCTATCTTGCAGATCACTTATTCATTCTTCTGCATTATTCATTCTGTTATTCATTGCCTTTAGCTCAGCTTTTGTCTCAGCAAATGAATTTTCTAATGTTTCTTGTCAGCTCCTTATAGTTTCTAGTTCCTTTTTACAGTGATATGCATTTCTGTCCATAGCCTTTCTTAATTCCTTCAGTATTTTCATTATCTCCTTTTTGAACTTAGTGTCTATTAGATTGAAGAGGTTGTTTTCATTCTGTGTTCTTTCAGGAGAATTCTCTTGATCTTTTAATTGAGAGTGGTTCCTCTGCTTCTTCATTTTACTTATATTTCTCTTGCTCTATGAGTTTAGGAGAAACAGTTATCTACTGTGGTCTTGGAGGGGTGTTTTTATGTGGGAACATCCCTGCATAGCTTGTGTGGATTTAATATTTTTTGGTGCGAGGGCTGTTTTTAGTGTGGATGCCTGCCATGTCTTTCCTTAGTGTATGGTGGCCATTGATAGGAAATGTGACTGCTGTTGTGGTGACCAGAGCCTGCACTGGGTATTGAGTGGGGCCCCCTCTTTGCTCTGTGGTTGTCACTGCCCTGTCAGGGTCAGGGTCTGCTCCCTAGTTGTTGGAGTAAAAGCCAGCAGATCTGTTTCTGAGCTACGTTTCTGGGCTGCAGTGTGAGGTAGATGGGATTGGAGTGCTCCCACTAGGAGATGAGCCACTGACTATTCCTCTGCCAGAGCTGTTCACTGGTGAGCATGCTCTGTTGTGTCACCTGTCATCTGTTGTGCGGGTTCACAAAGTACACTGTTGTTGGCACTGCCCTCGGTCCTGTCTCAACCTTGGAAACGCTAGCAATTGGCCCTGGTGTCCCTAAGGCATTGTTTTCACAAGGCCACCAGCACAGAGCCACTGAAATCAGGTACCAGGACCATATTAGTCACACATCCAGACCCACTGTGGGATCTCTGGGGGCAGCTCAGACCCTGGCCCAGCCCAGCACCCATGTACAGGCACCCACGTTCATGCACCCACAAAGCCCACAGCTGCTTAGGCCAGACCCGTCCCAGCCACAGGAGCACCCACTGTCCACTCGGATGTCCTGCAGGCGCTGAATTTACAAATCCAACAGCGGAGGTTTAAATCTGCAGCTGGTGCAGCTGCAGGGAGAGATTTCAGCCTTGCTTCCTAAGTCATGTGGCCCCTGGGTGTCAGCTGTGATTTCAGCCCTGCCTCTGTGAGTGGCAACCCACTGGCACCTACTCCCAGAGCCTGCTGAAATGGCAGCTGGGCACGAGATCCCGTGGAGGCCTGAGCCCCAGGTAGTGGCTGGGGCATGCTCTCCCAGAGCCTGAAGAGGTGGGGGCCCGTGCGTGGAGAAAGAGGCTGTAATGGCAGCCCCACCCCTCCCTTCATGCACCTCTTAACAATGGCACTTCACTTCCATGGAAGGTCCGGGTTTCTTCTGGGAACAGCCCCCTTTGGGGCTGTACCACACTCCAGCCCCTTCACGCTGTTTCCACAGCCAACCTCAGTCCTCTCCCTGGGTCTGTCCTCTAGACCCCGAGATCCAGCACCCAGCCCCCACCCCTACCAGTGGATGCGTGTCTCAGACTGGGGTGTGCAGGACAGTGGCAGGGACCGTCTGTGTAGGTCTGTCTCTGTTGTGCCTGCCACAAACCAGTTGTTGCATCCTCCTCTGAGCCTCTTCTGCTCCCTTTCTGTCCCAGGTGATCTCCCCACAGCTGAGAGGGTTTCCCAGGGTGTGAAAACATTTCCTCTCTTTCAGCTCCCTCCCTACCAGGGGCACAGGTCCTGTCCCAGTACCTCTTTTTTTTTTTTTTTTCTTTCATCCTACCCTATTTCATGGAGATGCTTCTTGTCCTTTCAGGTATTTGAGGTCTTCCGCTAGTGTTCAGTAGGTGTTTTGTGAGAATTGTTCCATTTGTCGAAGTATTTTGGATGTATTTGTGGGAGGACGTGAGTGCTACTTTCTTCTACTCCACCATCTTGATTTGATTCCCTAGTCTGTTTTTTTTTTTCTGAGTACAAGTCTTTTACCTCCTTAGTTAGTCTTATTCCCAGGTATTTTATTATTTTTGATGCTAATATAAATGAGATTGTTTTCTTTCAATTTCTGAAAGTTTGTTTTTAGTATGTAGAATTGCAACAGACTTCTGTTTAGTAATTTGGTATCCTGCAACTTAAACAAATTCATTTATGAGTTCTGGAAGTATTTTGGTGGAATCTTAAAGATTTTTTTTCTTTTTTTGTATAGTATCATGCCATCTTCCACACAGTGACATTTTTAGGTCTTTTGTTCCAATTTGGGTTTCTTTTATTTTTATTTCTTGTCTACTTGCTGTGGCTAGGATTACCAATACTATGTTGATAAAATTGGCAAGCGTAGGCATCCTTCTCTTTTCCTGATCTTGGAGGAAAATGCTTTCAGCTTTTCACTGTTGAGTATGATGTTACCTGTGGGCTTATCATATATGGCCATTATTAAGATGATGTATGTTGCCTCTGTACCCACTTTATTGAGAACTTTTATCATAAATCGACGTTGAGTTTTTTCAAAAGCTTTTCCTGCATCTATTGAGATGAGCACATTATTTTTACTCAAGTCATTAATATGGTGTATCATATAAATTGATTTTCCCTGAGATAAATCACACTTGATTATGGTATATGATCCTTTCATTGTATTCTTAAATTTTGTTGGAGTGTATTTACATCTCTGTTCATTAGTGATATTGGCCTGTAATTTATTTTTGTGATATCTTTATCTAGTTTTGGTATCAAGGTAATGGTAGCCTCATGGAATGATTTCAGAAGCACTTCTTCCTCTGCAACTTTTAGGATTAGTTTGAGAAGGATAGGTTTAAACTCTTCTAAATGTTTGGTAGAATTCACCTATGAAGCTGTTTGCTTCTAGATTTTTGCTTTGGGGCTTTTTTAAAAAATTATTACTCGTTCAATTTCATTATTAGTTATTGGTCTGTTCATATTTTCTGTTTCTTCCTGATTCAGTCTTAAGAGGTTGTATGTTTTTAGGAATTTGTGCATTTCTCCTTGGTTGTCCATTTTATAGATGTATAAAGGTTCATAGTACTCTCTTATACTCCTTCCTATTTTTGTGGCATTATTTGGAACTTTTCCTTTTCTGATTTTCTTTTAACTGGATCCTCTCTTTTCCTTTTTTTTTTTTCCCTTGCCTCTTTTTTTTTTTTTTTTTGACCTTCCTGTGCTTTTTATATTTTATTTTATTTTATTTTGTAACATCTTTATTGGACTATAATTGCTTTGCAATGGTGTGTTAGTTTCTGCTTAATAACAAAGTGAATCAGCTATACATATACATATATCCCCATATCTCCTCCCTCTTGCATCTCCCTCCCACTCTCCCTATCCCACCCCTCTAGGTGGTCACAAAGCACCAAGCTGATCTCCCTGTGCTATGGGGCTGCTTCCCACTAGCTATCTATTTTGCATTTGGTAGTATATGTAAGTCCATGCCACTCTCTCACTTCATCCCAGCTTATCCTTCCCCCTCCCCATGTCCTCAAGTCCATTCTCTACGTCTACGTCTTTATTCCTCTCCTGCCCCTAGGTTCTTCAGAAACACTTTTTTTTTTTATTCCATATATATGTGTTAGCATACGGTATTTATTTTTCTCTTTCTGACTTACTTCACTCTGTATGACAGTCTCTAGGTCCATCCACCTCACTACAGATAACTCAGTTTCGTTTCTTTTTATGGCTGAGTAATATTCCATTGTATATAGGTGCCACATCTTCTTTATCCATTCATCTGTCGATGGACACTTAGGTTGCTTCCATGTCCTGGCTATTGTAAATAGAGCTGCAGTGAACATTGTGGTACATATCTCTTTTTGAATTATGGTTTTCTCAGGGTATATGCCCAGTAGTGGGATTGCTGGGTCATATGGTAGTTCTAGTTTTAGTTTTTTAAGGAACCTCCATACAGTTTTCCATAGTGGCTGTATCAATTTACATTCCCACGAACAGTACAAGAGGGTTCCCTTTTCTCCACACCCTCTCCAGCATTTATTGTTTGTAGATTTTTGATGATGGCCATTCTGACTGGTGTGAGGTCATTGTAGTTTTGATTTGCATTTCTCTGATGATTAATGATGTTGAGCATCCTTTCATGTGTTTGTTGGCAATCTGTATATCTTCTTTGGAGAAATGTCTATTTAGATCTTCTGCCTGTCTTTGGATTGGGTGGTTTCATTTTTTGATATTGAGCTGCATGAGCTGCTTGTAAATTTTGGAGATTAATCCTTTGTCCGTTGCTTCATTTGCAAATATTTTCTCCCATTCTGAGGGTTGTCTTTTTGCCTTCTTTATGGTTTCCTTTGCTGTGCAAAAGGTTTTAAGTTTCATTAGGTCCCATTTGTTTATTTTTGTTTTTATTTCCATTTCTCTAGGAGCTGGGTCAAAAAGGATCTTGCTGTGATTTATGTCATAGAGTGTTCTGCCTATGTTTTCCTCTAAGAGTTTTATAGTGTCTGGCCTTACATTTGGGCCTTTAATCCATTTGGAGTTTATTTTTCTGTATGGTGTTAGGGAGTGTTCTAATTTCATTCCTTTACATGTAGCTGTCCAGTTTTCCCAGCACCACTTATTGAAGAGGCTGTCTTTTCTCCGTTGTATATTCTTGCCTCCTTTATCAAAAATAAGGTGACCATTTTTGCGTGGGTTTATCTCTGGGCTTTCTATCCTGTTCCATTGATCTATATTTCTGTTTTGGTGCCAATACCATACTGTCTTGGTTACTGTAGCTTTGTAGTATAGTCTGAAGTCTGGGAGCCTGATTCCTCCAGCTCCGTTTTTCTTTCTCAAGATTGCTTTGGCTATTCGGGGTCTTTTGTGTTTCCATACAAATTGTGAAATTTTTTGTTCTGGTTCTGTGAAAAATGCCATTGGTAGTTTGATAGGGATTGCATGGAATCTGTAGATTCCTTTGGATAGTATAGTCATTTTCACAATGTTGATTCTTGCAATTCAAGAACATGGTATATCTGTCCATCTGTTTGTATCATCTTTAATTTCTTTCATCAGTGTCTTATAGTTTTCTGCATACAGGTCTTTTGCCTCCTTAGGTAGGTTTATTCCTAGGTATTTTATTCTTTTTGTTGCAGTGGTAAATGGGGGTGTTTCCTTAATTTCTCTTTCAGATTTTTCATCATTAGTGTATAGGAATGCAAGAGATTTCTGTGCATTAATTTTGTATTCTGCTACTTTATAAAATTCATTGATTAGCTCTAGTAGTTTTCTGGTAGCATCTTCAGGATTCTCTATGTATACTATCATGTCATCTGCAACAGTGACAGCTTTACTTCTTCTTTTCCAATTTGGATTCCTTTTATTTCTTTTTCTTTTCTAATTGCTGTGGCCGAAACTTCCAAAACTTTGTTGAATAATAGTGGTGAGAGTGGATAACCTTGTCTTTTTCCTCATCTTAGAGGAGATGGTTTCAGTTTTTCACCATTGAGAACGATGTTGGCTGTGGGTTTGTCATATATGTCCTTTATTATGTTGAGGTAAGTTCCCTCTATGCCTACTTTCTGGAGGGTTTTTATCATAAATGGGTGTTGAATTTAGTCGAAAGCTTTTTCTGCATCTGTTGAGATGATCATATGGTTTTTCTCCTTCAATTTGTTAATATGGTTTATCACATTGATTGATTTGCATATATTAAAGAATCCTTGCATTCCTGGGATAAACCCCACTTGATCATGGTGTATGATCCTTTTAATGTGCTGTTGGATTCTGTTTGCTAGTATTTCGTTGAGGATTTTTGCATCTTTGTTCATCAGTGATATTGGCCTGTAGTTTTCTTTCTTTGTGACATCTTTGTCTGGTTTTGGTATCAGGGTGAGTGTGGCCTCGTAGAATGAGTTTGGGAGTGTTCCTCCCTCTGCTATATTTTTGGAAGAGTTTGAGAAGGATAGGTGTTAGCTCTTCTCTAAATGTTTGATAGAATTCGCCTGTGAAGCCATCTGGTCCTGGGCTTTTGTTTGTTGGGGGATTTTTAATCACAGTCTCAATTTCAGTGCTTGTGATTGGTCTGTTTATATTCTCTATTTCTTCCTGGTTCAGTCTTAGAAGGTTGTGCTTTTCTATGAATTTGTCCATTTCTTCCAGGTTGTCCATTTTATTGGGATATAGTTACTTGTAGTAATCTCTCATGCTCCTTTGTATTTCTGCAGTGTCAGCTGTTACTTCTCCTTTTTCATTTCTAATTCTATTGATTTGAGTCTTCTCCCCTTTTTTCTTGATGAGTCTGGCTACTGGTTTATCAATTTTGTTTATCTTCGCAGAGAACGAGCTTTCAGTTTTATTGATCTTTGCTATTGTTTCCTTCATTTCTTTTTCATTTATTTCTGATCTGATCTTTATAATTTCTTTCCTTCTGCTAACTTTGGGGGTTTTTTGTTCTTCTTTCTCTAATTGCTTTAGGTGTAAGGTTAGGTTGTTCATTTGAGATGTTTCTTGTTTCTTGAGGTAGGAATGTATTGCTATAAACTTCCCTCTTAGAACTGCTTTTGCTGCATCCCATAGGTTTTGGGTCGTCGTGTTTTCATTGTCATTTGTTTCTAGGTATTTTTTGATTTCCTCTTTGATTTGTCCAGTGATCTCTTGGTTATTAAGTAGTGTATTGTTTAGCCTCCATGTGTTTGTATTTTTTACAGATTTTTCCCCGTAATTGATACCTAGTCTGATAGCATTGTGGTCAGAAAAGATACTTGATACGATTTCAATTTTCTTAAATTTACCAAGGCTTGATTTGTGATCCAAAATATGATCTATCCTGGAGAATGTTCCATGAGCAGTTGAGAAGAAAGTGTATTCTGTTGTTTTTGGATGGAATGTCCTATAAATATTGATTAAGTCCATGTTGTTTAATGTATCATTTAAAGCTTGTGTTTCCGTATTGATTTTCATTTTGGATGATCTGTCCATTGGTGAAAGTGGGGTGTTAAGGTCCCCTACTATTATTGTGTTACTGTCGATTTCCCCTTCTATGGCTGTTAGCATTTGCCTTATGCATTGAGTTGCTCCTGTGTTGGGTGCATAAATATTTACAATTGTTATGTCTTCTTCTTGGATGGATCCCTTGATCATTATGTAGTGTCCTTCTTTGTCTCTTGTAATAGTCTTTATTTTAAAGTCTATTTTGTCTGAAATGAGAATTGCTACTCCAGCTTTGTTTTGATTTCCATTTGCATGGAATATCTTTTTCCATCCCCTCATTTTCAGTCTGTATGTGTCACTACGTCTGAAGTGGGTCTCTTGTAGACAGCATATATACAGGTCTTGTTTTTGTATCCATTCAGCCAGTCTGTGTCTTTTGGTGGGAGCATTTAATCCATTTACTTTTAAGGTAATTATCGATATGTATGTTCCTATTACCATTTTCTTAATTGTTTTGGGTTTGTTATTGTAGGTCTTTTCCTTCTCTTGTGTTTCCTGCCTAGAGAAGTTCCTTTAGCATTTGTTGTAAAGCTGGTTTGGTGGTGGTCAGTTCTCTTAGCTTGTGCTTGTCTGTAAAGGTTCTAATTTCTCCATCAAATCTGAATGAGATCCTTGCTGGGTAGAGTCATCTTGGTTGTTGGTCTTTCCCTTTCATCACGTTAAATATGTCTTGCCACTCCCTTCTGGCTTGCAGAGTTTCTGCTGAAAGATCAGCTGTTAACCTTATGGGGATTCCCTTTTATGTTATTTGTTGCTTTTCCCTTGCTGCTTTTAATATTTTTTCTTTGAATTTAATTTTTGTTAGTTTGATTAATATGTGTCTTGTTGTGTTTCCCCTAGGGTTTATCCTGTATGGGACTCTCTGTGCTTCCTGGACTTGGGTGACTATTCCCTTTCCCATGTTAGGGAAGTTTTCGACCATAATCGCTTCAAATATTTTTCAGACCCTTGTCTTTCTCTTCTTCTTCTGGGACCCCTATAATTCGAACGTTGGTGCATTTAATGTTGTCCCAGAGGTCTCTGAGACTGTCCTCAGCTCTTTTCATTCTTTTTTCTTTATTCTGCTCCTTGGCAGTTATTTCCACCATTCTGTCTTCCAGCTCACTTGTTTGTTCATTCTGCCTCCGTTATTCTGCTATCGATTCCTTTTAGTGTATTTTTCATTTCATTTATTGTATTGTTCATCACTGTGTTTGTTCTTTAGTTCTTCTAGGTCTTTGTTAAACATTTCATGTATTTTCTGAATCCGTGCCTCCATTCTATTTCCGAGATTTTGGATCATCTTTACTATCATTACTCTGAATTCTTTTTCAGGTAGGTTGCCTATTTCCTCTTCATTTATTTGGTCTTGTAGGTTTTTACCTTGCTCCTTCATCTGTAACATATTTTTTTGTCGTTTCATTTTTTTTGATGGGTGGGGCTGTGTTCCTGTTTTACTCGTTTAACCTGAGGTGTCCAGCACTGGAGTTTGCATGCAGCTGGACAAGAGCCGTGTCTTGTTGCTGAGATGAGGACCTTCGGGAGACCTCACTTTGATTAATATTCCCTGGGGTCTGAGGTTCTCTGTTAGTCCTGTGGTTTGGACTTGGCGCTCCCACCACAGGAGCTCAAGCCCAACCCACAGGCTGGGAACCAAGATTTGTATGGAGTGGCAAAAGAAAAAAGAAGAAAAAAAAAGAGTACGATAACAAAGAATAAAAAATAAAATTAGGAAAATAAAAAATATATTAGAAAAAATAAAAATATAAGTGAAACAGTAACAAGTTAAAACAGAAGCACAAGAGCAAAAAAAAACAAAAACAAAAACTGGAAAAGGCCTTAGCTGTGGGGGTGGGGCTTAGGTGGGGGCGGGGACCTACGCTAAGGACTTGTGCCACCGAAAATGGCAGCATGGTGGGAGGGGTCGTTGGAGTGTGGAGTGTAGAAGTAAGGCCCTGGGTGGGGGTATGTGGACAGGGCTTAGGCTCAGCGCAGCCGGAGGGGCCCTCTGAGCGCAGAGGATCAGGCCCGGGACCTCAGCAGGGTCCCAGGGCCCAAGTGGGCAGGGGAAATGCCGGCCGCATTCCCTTCCGATCCTCCGATCTCCCTAGTGTACCTCCCCGTCCCCGTTGCTCCCCTCACCATGGGTGGGCCCCTCTGGGCATGGGAACCCCTCCTCTCCCCCAGCCACCCCTCTGGGGCACTGATCCCATCCTGCCTCCACTTCTCTTCCCCTCTCCACCCCCCTCCCATGTCCTACCTGGTCGCTCAGGGGTTCATCCCGTCCCCTTAGGTGTTCGTTGTCCCCCACCAGTGCCTGGTAGGTGCCCAGTTATGTGATTCAGTTATAAATATACAAATATCTATTCATTTTCAGATTCTTTTCCCATATAGGTTACTACACAATATTGAGTAGAGTTCCCTGCACTATACAGTAGATCCTTGATTATTTTATATACAGTAGTGAGTATATGTTAATCTAACCTCCTAATTCATCCCTCCCCTACCCTTTCCCCTTTGGAAACCATAAGTTTGTTTTTTGTTTTTAATTCAGGTATATTTATTGAAGATAAAAATCTAGAGATTAATAAAAGAGTAAGCGGATTTCCACATATGGCTAACACAAATGCCTAAGTTTGTTTTTGAGGTCTGTGACTCCGTTTGATTTTGCTAAATAAGTTCATTTGTATCATTTTTTAGATTCCAAGTATGTGGTATCATATGATATTTGTCATTTTCTAACTCACTTCAACTAGTATACTTATCTCTAGGTCCATTCATGTTGCTGCAAATGGCATTATTTCATTCTTTGTTATGGCTGAATAGTATTCCATTGTGTATGTGCACCACTTCTTTATCCATTCATCTGTCGATGGATACTTAGGTTTGCTATTTTAAATAGTGCTCAATGGACATTAGGGTGCATGCATCTTTTGGAATTAATGGTTTTCTCCTTATGTACGCCCAAGTGTGATTACTAGATCATATAGTTGCTCTATTTTTAGTTTTTTAAGGAACTTCCATACTCTTCTTCATAGTGGCTGTACCAGTTTACATTCACACCAACAGTGTAGGAGGGTTTCCTTTTCTCCACACCCTCTACACCATTTATTGTTTGTAGACTTTTTGATGATGGCCATTCTGAACAGCGTGAGGTGATACCTCATTAGAGTACTGATTTGCATTTTTCTAATAATTAGGGATGTTGAGCATCTCTTCACGTGACTCTTGGCCATCTATATGTCTTCTTTGGAGAGATGTCTGTTTCGGTCTTCCATTTTTTGATTGGGTTTTTTTTTTTTTATATTGAGCTGCATGAGCTGTTTTTATATTTTGGAGATTAATCCTTTGTCCGTTGATTCATTTGAAAATATTTTCTCCCATTCTGAAGACTGTCTTTTCATCTTGTTTATGGTTTCCTTTGCTGTGCTAAAAACTTCTCAGTTTAATTACGTCCCACTTTATTTTTGTTTTTCTCATTACTTTAGGAGGTGGGTCAAAAAAGATCTTGGTGCGATTCATGTCAAAGAGTGTTTTGACTATGTTTTCCTCTAAGAGTTTTATGGTGTCTGGCTTTACATTTAGGTCTTTAATCCATTTGGAGTTTATTTTTGTGTTTAGGGAGTGTTCTAATTTCATTCTTTTACATGTAGCTGTCCAGTTTTTCCAGCACCACTTACTGAAGAGGCTGTCTTTGCTTTACTGTATATCCTTGCCTCCTTTGTTATAGATTCAGTGACCATAGGTGTATGGGTTTCTCTCTGGGCTTTCTGTCCTGTTCCACTGATCTATATTTGTTTTTGTACGAGTACCATACTGTCTTGATTACTGTAGCTTTGTAGTATAGTCTGAAGTCAGTGACCCTGATACCTCCAGCTCCATCCCCCCCCTCCCCCACCCCACCAAGATTGCTTTGGCTTCTCAAGGTGTTTTGTGTTTCCATACAAATTGTAAACTTTTTTGTTCTAATTCTGTGAAAAATGCCATTGGTAATTTGATAGGGAGTACACTGAATCTGTAGATTGCTTTGGGTAGTATAGTCATTTTCACAACATTGATTGTTCCAGTCAAAGAACATGGTATATCTCTCCAGCTGTTTGTGTCATCTTTGATTTATTTCATCAGTATCTTATACTTTTCTGCATACAGGTCTTTTGCCTCCTTAGGTATGTTTATTCCTAGATATTTTATTCTTTGTGTTGCAGGGGTAAATGGGATAGTTTCCTTAATTTCTCTTTCTGATCTTTCATTGTTAGTGTATAGGAACGCAAGAGATTTCTGTTTGTTAATCTTGTATCCTGCGACTTTACTAAATTCATTGATTAGTTCTGGTAATTTTCTGGTGGCATCTGCACAAACTGCAGATTAAATCCCCACAATCGGCCCATGTTATGTTTTTCTAAAAACTATGAGGAGACAAAACCATATACAAGTTGGCCCTATGGAACATGAATAAACACATACCTCCACATACACTTACAGGCACAGTGGGAAGACTCCGCCTGCCCCCCTCCTCCTGCTGTGTCTTCTGCCAGGATGCACTGGCAACAGGGGCTCACTCCAAATCCCCCACCCCCAATGCGGCAGCAGGCAACTGGGTGATGATGATCAGTGTGCAGGATTTTAAACTAGGATCATGAAGTTAAACAATACTAAAAATAGTGGGCAAACAGACCAAACCAGCACTTTATTTTAAAAAGTTTTATTCTGCAGATTTAGAAATTTGAGATTTTTTTTTTAATAACTGCAAAAGAAATTCAGTCACACCTATTGATTGATTAACAGAATGTAGTGGTGTATTATCTAAACAGAAATTGTGTTGATGTGCCATAATAAATTGTCTATTAGTAAAAAAATACACTTTAGGGCACAGCATCATATCACAAATTACAGTAGGGATACTTTGCAAGAATTTATTCAAACTAGAGAATTCTGAGTAACTGTATCTTTTGAATGCAGCATTTAAAAATGTAACAACTCTGTGCATTCTTTTTCTTAAAAAACTGACCTTGTGTGTGTCATAGAAATGCTGCTTTATTGCTGCAGAGGTCAAAGTTCAAGGCTCAAGAGGTACAGGAGAGAATACAAAGGTAGCCTTAAGAAACTTGGTTTTGTTTATGTATAAAAAAGGTAAAGTTTATAAAAGTTAATTTACAAACCAAGAACAAAGTGGTATGCACGTCTTATGTACAAGCATCCTTAAAACATCAGAAGTTTTTAAATGCCATAGCCAAAAAAAAAAAAGAGAGAGAGAAAACAACCACTGCCCCTTGCCAAACAAACAAAACAAAAAAAAAAAAACCACCCCAAATCACACCATTATTTTCTTCTGGGTGATTACACATTTCTGAAACCACCAAATCCACAATTTACTCAATCTTTTCATGATACAGTATCTAAATGTGCACAAAAGCCATAAAAACTTAGTAATACACAGAACGATCTAAGAATTAAAAACACAAGGGTAAGGCATTCCTGCTGGTTAGTATATCTATGGTGATATGGTTAACTTATAGATCCAAAGAGGCCACAGAACCAGTCTCACATGCTTTGGTGTCCTTCCCTAAGAAAAATGAGTTTTCATATACAGTAAGTAATTGTCTTCACTTGCCCTGCCCTGCCAAAAAAAAAAAAAAGCTATAAATTCCCCTTGCTGTACATTTCTGTTAAATCCACTACACTCGTTATATATTTGAGGTGCTTTTTAAAAACGTGTGATTACCTCATGCATAATAAAAATGTGTATGCCAGGCCAGGGCCATAATAAAGTCTGAAACAGTGTACTTTGGAAAGAACAGAACTCAAATGCACCCCACTTACTGGCTGGTATTTTAACGGAAATCAATATGTGAAGTTAAGCAGTGACCATATAAAAGTACAAAACTCATTACAAAGCATCACATCTTGGAGCCTGTAGCCAACACCAACCCCCAACATGCAGCAGGCAGCATGTTTCCCGAGCGCGGTTCAGGGGATGTTCACTCAGCCTCTCCAGTTCAAACAAAGCGTGTGACACTAACACACTGCAGTATCAATTCTAGGAAAAGTATAATACTTGATGGAGTGGTTCCATTTAGATTTAGTAAGTAAGTTTAACCCAGTTTCACATTATTTAATCAAGTTCCTATATTTTAAGAATTAAAAGTGGTCAATCAGGACAGAAACACAGTTTGCTCCAACAAGATAATTTGGATCTCCAGGAAGACACTTGTTTTGCCAGGTTTTAGGATCGCCTATGAGAGAAAAAAAAGTTCATGTCATTTCTGGTTGGTTAAACTGCTATCTGTAATGCTGTGCAATCATGGGACAAACGTAAACATATATATTTAGATACAGTTTTTCCTCTGTTTCTTCAGCATACTGCACTTGTACCAAAACTCTTAGTGCTATATACTTCATTGGAGACCCACTGGAATCTAATGATCCAACAGCTGTTGCAGATTTCTCTTTTATTTTTTATGTTTTCAAGTTCGAGCCTTTTAAAAAATGAATAAAAGTTAGGGTGATCATGTGCCTGGGACAGTTCCAGTTTGCCCCTGAGTCCAAACACTTATTAAGAGTACCCTTCTTTCACTTTCAAAAGTTTGGACAATAATTATATGATCACCCCATTTGAGCTGAGTATGAGAACACATTTCTCACACTTGACAGACCAAATGAAACCCTGAACATTCTGCAGAATTCGGTTAAGGAGCCTCCTCCCCTTTACAAAAAAATATATAAATAAAATAAAATTCATTAAGACTGGGCCAGAGTTTCTTAGCCCTGATCCTGCTGTACAACGAAACCATTCATGATGCTTCCAAAAGTCACTGAACTGAGTAAGACTGAAGCAGGGCCTGGGCTTTGGAGTTTTTAACCAGCTTTTAACCAGGTGATTTGAGATTTGCAGCTACAGCCAAGGAGCCCTGGCAGTGGACTCAACGTAAAGAAGGCTGGGACAGCCGAACATCTCTTGTGTCCATGGTAAGCGACAGTCAAAGCTGCTGCCTGTAAAGCAACAGTTCTCCACCAGGAGCAGTTCTGCCCCCCAGGGGACAATGTCTGGAGGCAATTTTGCTTGTCACAACTGGCATCTAGCGGGTGGAGGCCAGGAAGGCTGCTAAACACCCCACAGGGCCAAGGCTGAGAAACCCTGCTGCAGACTGTAAGCTGTCCGTTACCTAAGTGACGTCTGAGTCATGGTGGGCTCAGCAGTTTAAAACAGAGGGGTTTAACTTCACAGATACATGTGCGCTTATGCAATACTGCAGATAAATTGTTTAGGCAGTGAGATAGAGTTATGACAACTCTTGGGAAAAACTTTAGGTTCAAAATTCTTTCCAATATACTAATAAATACTTCTTGGAATTAAGTCAGTAGCTATCAAAATCTACCCTTGACTTTTTAAAACAGAACTTTATAGTAGCAAAAGCATTCCAGAATTACATTTCTCTTCTAGGTGTACATACTCAAATTTAACACAGGAAAAAAGTAAGTTGTTTCAATCTAACAAACAAAATAACTTATGTTCTGTGGCACAAAACAAATTATACGAAGCATACTGATTTTTTTCATATCTGGAAAAAAATCACTTATAAAACAAGTAACGACAGACAGTGACTTTAAGGACCCTCAACCTATTTTGGGTTAGAGGACGATCACAGCCCTCTAAATCACACTAAAACCTGACTTTTGGAATATATGTTTCAAATGCAGTTTTATTAATGTTAATTCATTAGTTCAAACTAGGCTAATAAAATGTTTCTCAGTGGAGTCCCTGAAGAACTTTTCCCTGAAAATGGGGTACTTGTGAATGAATATATGTAATATTTTATGTTGGGTAATACTAAAATATGTTCTTTACACCGTAAAACTCTATTTCATACTGTACCAAACTAAAACTGTATAATGCTCATCTGATTTATCAAAAATTCAGAAGAACTTTAAATTCTTTTTTTCTATATAAGGTTCAATTAAAGTGTTCTATGCCATAAATATAGAAACTTCTGACTTTAGTCTAACTGACTTAGTCACCCAAGGAAGTGAGAAATGTGAAAATGCAATGGAAGCTTTGAAATTATGATCTCGACAGCAAAAAGCCATTTTAAAAGTGTATTATATAAGTTATTTTGAGTTTTACATGGAAAAACCATGGCCAAGTACGATCACAGTGTAAGGTCTTTTATCTTTCAAGTTTCTCTAGTGTGTGTGTATACACACACACACACACACACACACACACACACACATATCTACAAAGTATATATATACACTTTGTAGACTGAGAAATAGTAACCAAAAATAGAAATTATTACATAAAGGAATCAAATCATCTTAGTATGAAGATGAAAATGCATATATATATGCAGGACAATATCAAATCTCCCACCTCATCTTAAAAATTTTGACAGAACAAATAATTCTGTTGAACACCAAGAAACAGTCAACCTTTGGCCAAATCATCAATGTTTACAAGGCAGAAGCTTCTCTACCTTTCAGTTTTCATTTACAATATATGCACCACAAATAAACTCCAAAACACTGGTGATGCCTACAAGGCCACAGGAACAGAGGGAGGATCTGCGCACAGACAGCACGGGTAGCTCCGTCAGCCCAGGGGTCAATCAACGACAGTACCCAAAGCCCCCAAAGGACAGAGTGAAGACAGCATACCCGACGAGGAGTCGGATGATTTTAGAGCAAAAGACCAACCGTCAGGAGTCATGGACGCACAGTGTGGTAAGCGCAGCTCCACGGGCTTCAGGAACTTGAGGCCATGGGGCCCGCACATCACTAAGGGGCTCAGCAGGGTCTCACCTGGGGGGGTGGGGGGAGAGAGGTTAGACGGCTGGCTTCCTTCTAGACCCACAGTTCTCCTCACCCTCCTTCTAACCATATGCTTTAAAGCCAAAGAGGGTTAGTTCTCTATAGTAGCACTGACCAAGAAAAATGTAACAGGAGCCACATATGTAACTTAATATTTTCCAGTAGCCACATTAAAAAGGAACAGTTAAAGTCAATTTTAATATTTTATATAACCCAATATATCCAAAACATTACTTCAACATGTGAGCAATATACTGAATCTTTGAAACTGATGTGTATTTTACACTTCTAGCCAGTTTCAATTAAAATAGCCACAATTCAAGTGCTAAATAGCCACAACGTTGCTGGTGGCTACTTCATTCAATCACAGCATTCTTATGGTATAAGACATACTCAAACATTTTACAAATGTTACTTATATCTTGTGTTTTTAATGTTGTATTTGCTACAGACTTGGTTTAAGAGATTCATGCAGGAGGGCCAACATGTTAGTATTCTGGCAAAATGTACGAAAATGAGCTAAAATAATGAATTTAAGGAAGCAAAGCACTGCTAAAATATTCTAAAAGAAGCTGCAATGTGGTTCATCATCATATCATCCTGACAGATCTGGAAGACTGTGAAAAATAAGAGCATTCCTAGATTCCTGAAGCAGCTCAGAAACACACACCACACCAGCCGATGGGGATGCTTCCTCCTCCGCGGCGTGTTCACTTGTGCAAGGTCTGTGGGGTGAGGAACCCGCGAGCCTTACATTCCACCAGCAGGTGGCGGCACAGAGCAAGGCCTTTGGAGTGGGTGTTACCTAACCCATCTCTAGAGCTGCAAGGCAGGAACGACTCAAAGACAAATCTGGTAAGGTCGGCTAAGACTGGCTGGCAGGTACAGGAGTGCCCACTGACCCATGCCCTACTGTCACCGTCACAGTGAAGGTAGCACAGGCTCCCCTCTCCACAGTGCTCATTCGAGAGGCCCTCCCTAGTAGAAGGAACTTGAGGGCAGCCAGGGTGTGGGAAGAAAAGAGGTCTAGGGTATCCTGTCTACTGAGCACGATAAGCTTTGAAGAGCACACAGGGCAACTCGAGTTATTGAAGCTAAGCAGGCAATCACACACTCACCTTTCTCCTTATCCAAAGGCGGGAGGATGCTGTTGTCTCGGCAGACCTTGAAATAGATTTCCTGCTCGACTCCCTCAGGAATGGCTCCTTGTGGGATAATTATACTAACGCCGGTCTCTATGGAGCTCAGCACCCCGCCGTTGCTGTTAAATACGCCGCGGGCGGTGGCCACCACAGTGTGACCGTCCTCATCTTCATCCTCTTCTACAGCTGAGGGACTGAGAGTTCAGAAATGGCTAATGAGTACATTCCTAGTGACATACAGGAGCTTTCACTGCTAGTGTAGTCGGTGGTTTCATTCTATTTTTATCTCTCCATATAATCAAGCAGTTACTTACTTTAATAAGTTTTCAGTGACAGACTTTACTCACAGGGATAACTAACTAAGCATATTCTTCCTTGAGAAGTCAATGTCATTTTTAACGGTAACTAGTCAAGTTACCTTCATTACTGATTTTTGCAATCAGAACATGCAAAGCCTGATACATTGCTCACCCAATATTTTACATCCATGAAATTGGTGTTTTAAAATTGATGGCACATCATGGTTTAATTGGTAGCATGTTTTTTCCTTCTTAGTGATACGTAAGACAGTGGTGCATCTCACAACTGATGGCATCTTAGACCTGATAAAATACACTAATTAGGCTCGCTCTCTCCTGAGGATTTCTGGTGTGCATACTATGGCCTTCCCTCCCCACTCCCTAAGCACAGACGCCCAATTCCGTGAGGTAATAAAGACTCTGGTGTGGGCAATCGCTCATGGAGAGGAGACGGTCCATTCACGTGGTTACACAAAGACACCCGAGGCAGAGGGGATGCGGTACCGATTCTCCTTCAAAAGTGGAGGTTCTCAGGACTTGTTGAAGTAAAGTTTTGAGCCAGGACTAAAGGTGAGCAGGAAGATGGGCCAACGAAATGAAACTAAGTGCAGGGAGCTGCTGCTTCACTCCTCCGTGGCCAGAGTGGTGGGGATGGGCTCCTCCCGGGGGCAGTGGCGCCATGGGCACCCTGGGAGGGGAGCCTGCTCCTCCACACCCCCCTGGCTGTCCTTCCGCTCGGGAGGCAGACCCGCGAGTGCTTTCTGCGTGGCCAGCACGGGTCTGGTCGGTCACTGTGCAGATGAGGGAAGGGGAGTAGGGAGCGCGGCTCCAGGCAGGCTGGCTTCATCTCATTTGCTCAGCCATCTGACCAAAACTATTAAGAAAGCTCTTTTTTAAACAACCATTTTGAGGTTATTACATCTTTACTTCTTTTCAAACTCACTGTTGAATAAACAGTGGATGAGGAATACAGATACTCTATTATTTTTGAGATATTCTCCAAACGTGCCTCCCCAGCTGGAGGTCAGAGGTCATGGGAAGCCAGGGCTGGTTAGGAGTCTGGCTCTGAGGTCAGAAGTCAGACCAGTGGTTGGGTCTAGGCTCCCTGAACACGGCTGTGTGACCCTGAGTGAAACGCAGTGCCTCTCAGCCTGGGTTCTTACACAATGAAGATAATGAGCACCAGCTTTAGTGCCTCTTGCAGAACCTTTAGTCATTCCAACATTTTGGACAACACCATTCAGCTTAAAGTTTGAGTTGAAATCATCAGTCAGGTTCCCTAAACTACACCCAACTCACGTGAGAGACATCACCAGGCCAAGAAAAAGGCAAAAATCTTACCTCACGGGCACAGCTTTAGGCCCTGTGCTGATACTGTTTACTTGATATTTAGGCTTATTATCTGTGTGGACAGAGAACGTCTCAACTCCGCTGTCAAACTCCGGAGGCTGTGTGGAACCGTGTGCTTTCACCAGAGTTTTCGGAGAAGTGGGGGCTTTGGAAGACAAGTCAGGTTTATGTGCAGTTTCACTCGTCAGGAGATTGTGACTGAATTTAGGACTTTCAAACTTGCGTTCAAATGGCCGCGCAGAACTTGTATATGGTTTTGGTGTGAATCGATTGTATGCTGGAGTGATCGTTTTCTGAGTCTGTTCGGCCCCGTTAGCTGGGGCTTTATCTGGGAAACTCTTCTGGGGATAGAAAGCAGACTGGGCAGCGTCTTCTCGGTTGGCTGGTCTGTAAGCTGCTGGCTTATTCTGAGATGGGGGTGGGTCTGGTTTGGACACTAAAGAGCTCTGAAAATCCAATGACATGGAATTACCTGAAAAACACATATAAGTATTACAAAAACTTCCTGAAAACAGAGTATAATCTGTAAAAATATTGAATTACTATGTTGTACATCAAAACTAATATTATAAGTCAACTATACTTCAATAAGAAAAACAATAAAGTACATTCGGTGGCTTGAACAAAAAAAATTACAAACCCATCTCTAACTGATTGTAATGGTTTGTGAGATGGAAAGGATGTTATAATGGGTCAAGAATAAAATCTATCCAGATGAGTAATTCATTCATGAAAGTATCAACAAGTGATATTCTGTGGGAGACCGCGGTGACCATGTTAAACTAAGTTTTTAGGAATAAATCTTGAAACAATTTTTCATCCATACAGAAAACAAAAACCAGAACGCCCTTCCTGACACAAATTCTAACAGTCATCTGATGTCCCTCTCACCTTAACCTGTCCTGGTGTCAGAGTCCATGACTGGGTCTGGGTCAGCAGTCTGAGGCCACTCTTGACCCCTGGTGGCCGTGTGTGATGCTGAGGGGCCAGGAGGTAGCAGGGACACCTGGGACAGCGTTCATGTACCTGCTGCCTGGAGTCAGGGTCATGTGGCTGGGAGTCCTGGCCTCCAGAGACTGGCATCGGAGCAACCCCGCTCCAGTGTCCACAATAAATTAGAAACAGAATGACAAAACTGGCCATGTTAAAAAAAAAAAAACCAGTACTACAAAACTCACCATAATTAAAGTTAAAAAAGAAAAGTCACAGATTGGCAGAAGCTATTTACAACATGTATAACTGATTTTTAAAAAAATTAGGATCCAAAACCTATGAAGAATACCTATACATCCATAAGAAAGAATCAACCAAGAGGAAAACAGGCAAAGACCTGAACAAGCAAAAACACAAGTGAGGACTAGACTAACCAGTAATCATACGGTAAGATACTCAACATCGCTATTAATTAGGAACATGCAAAACAAAAACAAAAAACATCATTTCACATCCATTAAATTGGCAAAACTTACAAGTTTGGTAATGCCAAGCATTGGCAAAGATGTGGAATAACAGAAATTTCCATGTACAGATCTTCCTCGACTTCCCAGGGGTGGTTCAAAGTCAAAAATGTGCTTAATACACGGGACCTACCAGAACCTCATAGCTCAGCCCAGTCTCCCTGAACGTGCTCAGAATACTCTCACTAGCCTACAGTTGGGCAAGATCATCTAACACAAAATATAATAATAAAGTGTTAAATATCTCATGTGATCTATTGAATACTGTCCTGTAAGTAAAAAACAGACTGGCTGTCTGGGTCCAGGACAGTTCAAAGTGTGTCAGTTATTCACCCCCGTGATGCAGCGTCTGACTGGGGGCTCTTCTCACAGCCGCTGCCCAGCTTCACGAGAGATTGTATTGCTTATTGCTAACCTGAGAAAAGATCGAAATTCGAAGTAGTTTCTAGTGAAATGTGTATCGCTTCTGCACCACGTAAAGTCAAACCGTCATAAGTCAGGGACCCTCTGTACCGCTGGTGGCAGTGCAAAATAGCACCAACTGAATTCTATGAAATAATTAAGGAAAAAATCATATCAGTGCTATACAAACTCTTCCAGAAATGAGAGAAAGAGGGAACACGTCCCATCTCTCTGTCTTTCATGAAACTAGCACAACTTTGATACCAAAACCAGACAAGGACATTATAAGGAAATTATAAACCAAAACTCCTTGTGAACGTAGTAAGATAACTTATTACAGAAACAGAATGAAGGAGACAAATCTTAGGATCATCTTAGTGCGTTTGGCCCGCTGTATCTGCAGATGCAGAGCCCATGGACACAGAGGGTCGACTGTACTACACCAGTTACACAGGGGACTTGTGTATCCGCAGATTTCAGTGTGCATGGTGGGATGGGAGTGAAGGGGGGTGGTCCTGGAACCAGTCCCCTGCGGATACTGAGGGACAATGTACATAAAAGAAAAAAACAGTTGACAAAATGCTTTCAGTAAACTAGGACTAGAAGGGAACATTCTGAACATAATAAAAGGCACCTACAAAAACCCACAAAAACCCCTACAGCTAATGTTGTAACGGTGAAACATTCAATCCTCTCTCCTCACAGTGGGGAACTAGCAAAAGATGTCTGCCACCATCACTTCAACTCAACATTTTACTAGACGTCTCAGCCAGTGCAAAAAAGGCATAAGGTTTGGAGAGTAAAAATTTAAACTTTATCTGCAGACATGATAGTGTGTAAAGAAAATCCTAACATAAAGTAATATCAAATTATACCCCTGGGATTGGACTCCTACATAAATACAGAGGAGCACTGTTTCCAGTAGCAAAACATCACCAGGAGATTGGTGAACTGTGGTGTATCCTTTGAAAGCACCAAATGAGAAGAGAGATGTTGGGAGGGTGGAGGCAACAGTCCCTTCCAGGACGTCTAATGGCTGTGGAGCTGGGAAGGTGGCATGAGGCAGTGGCACTTGCTGGAAGGCAAAGGGAAGGATTATGGGGAAGGGGAGAGGAAGATGAAGGAAGCAGGACAGGGGGGAGAGGAGCCAGGCCAGTGGCCCGGGAAGAGAGACAGTTACTGCTCAGAGGTGTGAAGGAGAAGACGTGCACACGCAGGGATGCCACCCTGAGGTGAGCGCTCTGGAGCTGATGAGATCTATCTCGATGAGCCTTCGCCACAGGACACAAATGCAAAGACGAGGTGCTCAGGGACATGTATTATGTGAAACTCTACGGCCGCCCTATATCCACGTGCGAAGACGGACATCACCATAATTTTTACAAACCACCATTCAAATATTTAGTTTTGGGTGTACTGGTAAACAAAAACTACTTCGAGAAATTAAGCTATGTTAAGGAGGCAGATTAAAATCTATTTAGCTAAAAGGCTTGTCCGACATAACTGTCGTTATCATAAAAAAGAAGAGATACTTATAACAAAACCCTTATTTTTCGCCGTTCTCAGCCCAGAGGTTTCGAGCACGTACTTTTCATCTTGTAAGTGTGAGTCTATTACAGTGGTCCTGCCAACTCCTGAGCCGCCTACCTTCGCCGAGTGTCCCCTTGGTGTGTGAGTGGAGGCTGAGGGCAGTGCTGGGGCCGGGCTGGGCGGCCTGGCTGTACTGGGCAGGCAGCGGCGGAGGGGGTGGTGTGGCCTGCAGTGGGTCATAGCGCTTCTCCCCAAACGGCCTGTCCACAGCTTCAACCTCAGCAGACTTCCCCCTGTGGAAAAATGAGGAAATGCCAACACCTGCAGGTGGGTCCACATTTACAAAGCAAGTTCCCATTCTTCTAAGTATCCCTGAGGTTTTTTTTTTTTAATTGAGAATTTCACAATTTACCCTTATGAGTATGGGTACTCTACCAAAATACACAAACAAGTTCAGCCAGTCATCAGCACAAGAGATGTAAAGACAGCACAGGTATTTTAAGAATATTAGTAAAACATCCAAAAGATGGCAACCAAAAGGCAGATGAAATTCGGGGTATACTTGTAATATTCAACACTGTGGTCTACAAAAAATAGTAACGGTTGGTAGGTTTAATGAAGTCTTCCAAATATTCTGAAAAATATTTATTGGCCCAAATCCTCATTAGATTCCCTTCTGGTGTAGTGCCTAAGAAGGTATGAAGCGCCAGCTTCTGGCGCAGACTAGGCACCACAGAAGGTGACATCACGGGCCAGGGGCTGGCAAGCCCTTAGTCAAGGGCTGATAGGAAATGCTATCAGCTTCTTGGCCATACGGCCTCTGTCACGGCTATTCAAACTCTGCCCCAAAGCAGCCAAAAACAGCTTGTAAATGAAAGGGTACTGCTGTGTTCCAGTAACACTGGACATTTTTTTTACTTCAAAATTTGCCCTGGATTTACCAGATCCATTTTTTGTTTCGCCATTGCTAGAGTAGCAAATACTGCTTGATTTTTAAGGCTCATTTAAATCAAATTATGAATGTATGCTTATTTTTTCCGATTGCCAACTGTTAACATAGAACACATAAAATTCACACGAAAGAAATCTTTAAAGCAGGACCCATAATTGCAACACTGCCCTCTGAGCTCTGCAGAGCCAAAGCTGCACCGGCTTTACGTGCACATGCAGTCACACGGACACTTGGAATGTACTTTCACAGAAGATTACTGTCGCAGAGTCTAGTCATGATCGGCTTTAAAGCTGCGCCGTTATCTCATTTTGGGTGTTTGGACTAAGCACTGAAGACGACGTTAACGCCTGCAAGTGCACGTAACGCCAGTGCCACAGCGAGGGACCCTCACGTCACAGCCTCACACCAATGCCCCGTCTTACCACATGACGCTCCTTTCCAAGTAGTCAGAGCTAGTATAAGAGCCAAGAAATCTAGGTGATGGCAAAGCAAGCGCAATAGAAAAATGAAAGAAAACGATCAATCTAAGTTTGCAGCAAACAGAACTCAAATGTCATTTTAAAGCATCAACCAAAGAACACACATCCACCATTTCAGCATACTTCGGTCTATAAAAGAAACTATCACTGGCTCTCATTTAGCTCGGGACACCAGCAGCCGGTGGAGACGTGGAACGCAGCTAGGCCCCACCCACCCACCCTCCACACATGGGGCTCTGGTGGGCAGCAGTATGGCTAAGCTTCACTCCTTGGCCCGCTGCCCACTCCTGGTGCTGAACAAAGAAATGAAATAAAGCAGCGGGTTCTAAAGAAGTGGGGGTGAGTGCTCTGTTGAAAGAAAGGGGGCTAGGCACAGAAGTCCAGAGTGAAAACACAGAAGTGAGGCAGCACCACAGCTAGCACGGTATGGATACATGATCAACACGTGCTCCTTCCGAGCCTGCCGCTGAGCCCCGAGGTGGGCAGAGCTGCCACGCTGACTCCCTTGGTCTCTACCTCTCTCATCTAATAATGCCACATGCACACAAAACCACCTAACGCCAATCTTATGCTTAATTCTTGTAAGCTGAAAACCACCAACATTTATCTTGAGACCTGGAAGTCTCACGGTAGGCTGCGTCTTCAGAGGTAGATATTCCAGTGACAGAAATCCCATTAGATGCCCTGAAGGAGACAACTCACTCTCTGAGCTGCAGCACGTGCACAGACCCAGACGGAGCCTGCTCTTCTGGCCCTGGCTTGGAATCCTGGCAACTCCTAACTTGCTTTGGAGGTGACGTCAGGGCTGCTGTCTCCTCACCTCTCCCAGCAACAATGTGGCTCAACAGATTGTAAGGCTGGGTGACAGCTGCCTGCTTCTGGGGCACTTATCCTGTGCTATCAAAGACTTCTCCCTGCTCTAATTCCCACCATTTTTAAGGTGCGCTTTTAAGTGGAACAAAAGCACGTATTATCTGGAAGACAGTAACTTTGTTATTTCTATATCTTACTTTAGGGAATAAGGCCTGTAGGCAATCTACTGGTGACAAACAGTAAATAGTTTTGAAATGTAAGACAAAGAGGGTCCCATATTTTAAACTATTTTCCAATTATTAAAGTTATATTAATTGGGCAAAAGAGTAAAACAGCATTCGAAAGGGAAGGCACAGAAACAACTTCCTGCTGAGTCATCTTCTAGGACACTCGAGTCTCCTTTCCAACTCTCTAACCATTAAAAACCTATATGGGAGGGCTTCCCTGGTGGTGCAGTGGTTAAGAATCCGCCTGCCAATGCAGGGGACATGGGTTCGAGCCGTGGTCCGGGAAGATCCCACATGCCACAGAGCAGCTAAGCCTGTGCGCCACAATGACTGAGCCTGTGCTCTAGAGCCCGCGAGCCACAACCACTGAAGCCCACGCACCTGGAGCCCATGCTCTGCAACAAGACCGCAATGAGAAGCCCGCACACCGCAACAAAGAGTAGCCCCCACTCGCCGCAACTAGAGAAAGCCCACGTGCAGCAAAGAAGACCCAACGCAGCCAAAAATAAATAAATTTTTTTAAAAAACCTTATTATATGGGAAAATGCAGCATTAATTTCATATACAAAGGAAGGAAAGGCATCCTAGTATCCATCTCAAGTTAGACTTTCTCACCCCATAACACTACCAACAGTAAACAGTAAAATCAAACCGAGTCCGCAGTGAATCTACAGAGACAGACGTGATCTCTTTCTCATGAGACCTCTGCCCAGCAAACACTGGTTCCTCCCAGGGCTGTGGACATGAGAAGGAGCGCGCCGGGGCCTGTGCTGAGCCCTTGGTCACTCCGCATGGAATGACTGAGCCACTCCACCGCCAAGTGCTCGGCAGTGTTCTAGACCATGTCTGAAAGCTATACGTCATAGATATATTATAGAGTCTTCTCTCTAGAGAACAAGATTCACACAAAACCAAAAATGCCTTGTCATCTGATTCCCTAGCAAAACTTTTAACTTACTTTTTAGACCTAAATGTATCCTGTTAAGGCTGTATTCTATTTACCAAGTATGTAAAAGGATAAATAAAATCTCTCTTTAAACTGGACTCCCTTCTGAGAGGAATGAATATGTTTAAACTGCTTCCACCTCACGGAAGGTGAGCTCCTCAGGCTCCACGCCCGGCTCGTCCTGGTCTGGACTCTCTCCAGATGCACTAGGCACCTCTCTAGGCTTGTGTCAGGGGAGGCTCACAACACTCGTGCAAGAATGTCTGCTTCAAACAGAGCCCGCACTGCAGCACTCACAGTTTGCAGCTGTGTTTCTCATAAACTGCTTTCTTCCATAGACAAAGATTTAAATGGATAACAGTGGAAAAGGTTTTAAATCTTCACTTTAAATGACGTCTTAGAAGGCAAGTGGTAATTAAAAGTAGGTTTTTAGGGACTTCCCTGGTGGTGCAGTGGTTAAGAATCCGCCTGCAAATGCAGGGGAGATGGGTCCGAGCCCTGGTCCGGGACGATCCCACATGCCACGGAGCAACTAAGCCCGTGCACCCCAACTACTGAGTCTGTGCTCTAGAGCCTGCAATCCACAACTACTGAGCCCGCGCACCTAGAGCCTGTGCTCTGCAACAAGAGAAGCCACCGCAATGAGAAGCCGGCGCACCACAACGAAGAGTAGCCCCCGCTCGCCGCAACTAGAGAGAGCTCGCGCGCAGCAACGATGACCCAAAGCAGCCATAAATAAATAAATTCATTTATTTTTTAAAAAGTAGGCTTTTAATATTAGAGGTTTTAAAGTATATTCTAAAAGAATTTTCACTGATCAGCAAGTGACAAATGATATGTTCAGACAGTCCGAAGCATCTAATTCAGTAAAAATCTTCATGCTTTTAAACTTAGGCACGAAAGTGATTTGTGGTTGCTTTTTAGTGTCTCATCCTGGCTACGCAGAACTACAGTCCTAGTTATTCACTCAGACACGAGTGCAGGTGTCCCCAGGGGGTTAACTAGATGGCCCTTCTCAAGAGGACTTAACAGCTTCCCTGAGCTCCGAGACCACTAGGCATTTCCCTTCCTGCCCTGCAGACTTAGGACTTGCTCAGCCGGCCCCACAACTGTGTAAACGAATTCCTTGTAATAAATCCACATCTGTTTCCATTCTTGTGGGCCTGTTCTGCTCAAGCATGAACCCACCTGTGCCTGTGTGGGTTTATACTCCACTCTCAGAACCAAATGCACCATCAGTCAGGGTTCAACCAGCGGCAGAACCGGAACAGGATACGAACTCAAGCAGGCACATGTGGGTTTGGAGTTTGTACCCCAACAAAACCCACAAGAAAGAAAAACAACAAAAAACCCAGTAGACAAGCAAACAGAAGGGAGCAGCACAGACAGGAAAAAGACAGCAGGAACTTGGGGCTCAGTCCTAGCTCTGACCCTGTCACGGCCCCTCGCTGGAGCTTGGGTTCCTCATGTTTACAGCTGGACCAGAAATCTCTAAAGTCCCCTCAAGCTCAAACAATAATATAAGACAAGTTTTTTCTTACCTTGGAAAAAAATTTTTTAAAACTCTTTAGTATCATCCCTCAATGTCACTCCCCAACATAACCCTACTTTTATATTTAAAAAACAAACACAGAAAAGAAGGACGAGAACCAGCATTAAGTGTGCTGCACAGAAGGGAGAGACTTAAAAATCAGGGTCTTAACCATTTACCCTCTCTTACCTCAAAACGCTTTGATTTCAAAATCCTTTGATTTTCACATATTCTCTAATGCAAAAAATTTACATATCTGACACTAGAGTTTAAGAACAAAAAACACACATCCCAGAGCTAGACAGCACACACTGCTGAAATGCTAAGAGCCTACAGAAGTCATGTATTACATAGTTAACTATTTTCCTTCAAAATATACTGAACTTAGGACTTCCCTGGCAGTCCAGTGGTTAGGACTCTGAACTTCCACTGCAGGGGCAAGGGTTTGATCCCTGGTCAGGGAACTAAGATCTCACATGCCATGCAGGCAAGGCCAAAAAACAAAACAAAAGAAAACACACACACAAACACACACACTGAACTTCGTGTGATTAACTCCACTTTATGTTTCATCTTATTTTTAAAAGGTAAGTCTTCAACAAAATAACTCACTTGGAAGAGTAACTAGAAAACTGTGGCTGAGGCTTGGCGGGCTCTGAGAGGTGGCTGGCAGGGACATGTGCAGAAGGCTTGCTCTCAAAACTTCTTCGATCAAAGTAGGAGAGCTGTTTTCGATAGTATTCTTCATCTTCCTCAGGATCATAATGATTTGACCTAACAATGTCTTCAGGCGGCTTCATTTGAGGTTTTTGCGGTTCGGGGATCCTGATAATGAATGATAAACGGAACAACTTTTGAGAAGTTAATTTGACAAATAAAATGGAATACACAAGTTTCACCTTGACCTTCCACTGACTGCTGTGATTACTCAGGATCTGGCTGAGCAGTGCAGCAGTCAAGGTGGACATTCCCAGTCCCGTATCCTCATACATTATACTCAGTGGCAACACTCTCCTGGCCCATGAGTCTTCAACACAACCTACCTACTGAGCTTGATAGTGACCTGGTTAGAAGCAGCTCATCAGAAAAGACAAAAGTAAGCCAGACAGTGGAGGGCTTCCTCAAGTACACGCACCATCGTCAGCAACAATAAAAACCGAGAGCTGAAGAACTTTACAGCAGGATCAATAAATGATCCTCATATAAGGAAAGAGCTTGACATGTCCAAAGTTCCAGAGGACACAGGAAGCACATGGGGAAGAAAGTAAATTATCAGCAAATTAAGGCACTGTTACAGAGGCCCTAGTTAGCAAATTTCAGAAACTCTGCATCAAAAATGGATAAACTTAAATACGTTTCACACCAAGAAGGGGGGGCTAAGCTTTCAGTTATTACATGTTTACTCTGTGTAGAAGAGCTTATTTGCTAGTGATCCCAGCTAAAGGAGACATCACAGTAGTTTACATTTTCATGAAGAGCACTAGACATTAAAATCAGAGGAAAATGTACATGTTAGACAGTAGTTCCTCTTTATTACAAGCACAAATATAAGCGAATGAAACATATTAGGCCAAAGAACTGTATTCAAATGCAGCCCGTCAACTTAACAGCAGCCAAATCGGGCCACAGCTAAGAGCACAGCTGGTGGGTTCCTCTCCCAGCAACTCCTGTCAGCCTCAGCCTCATCCCTCCTGGCGCTTTCTAAAGGATTAAGTTTAGTTATCTCATAGCTATCTGAGTCTGTTTCCTCACCCCTAAAAACTAACAGTTTGCACATCCAAAAGCCCTATTAAACTAAAAACCACAGTCTAAAAGTTAGGGCTTTAAAAACTGTACTTTAGCCATTTGCTAGAGAAATACGTTTTCGAAAGATTTGTTAACTGAAAGAATAACAAAAATGTGTTACAGAAGGTGTAAGAAATAAAGCTCTTTACTTTTCCTTCTAGGACAACTGTTTTAACTGCAAAAGCTGGAGGAGTTCACCTAAGGGCAAGGGAGACCTCTGCCTTCCCCGCCTCCTCTCTAGTAAGAGGGCCACACTCCCAGTCAGCTGTAGGCCACAAGCCCACAAAGCACCCACCTGTGCAGTGTTCTGTCGTGTTCAATGAGCTGATTCTGAGCAGGGGCTTTAGGACCCAGGACGGGAGCACCTGCAGGTTTAGACGTGACCTCTGGAGGCTGCAGAAAAATAAGACACACGAGCCTCAGGGAGAGATCATGAGAAAACAGGCTTCGTTTAAGGGGGAGGGAACATTATGAAGCGTTACGCACAACAGTCACTGAATGTGCTCTGCACGCAAGGCAGGAGACACAGTCACGTATTTACCTTGAAACCAGAGTTATGGTTTTCGTCCTTCTTGTTCTCCACTGATGCAGACCTTTTGTTTTCAAACATTTTCACTCTGGTGAGCACTGACTGCGGCTTCATCGCTGGGTCTTCCTCTTCCTCGGCCACAGCTGGGGGTGGAGGCAGTGGTTTGGTACTTGCCGGCGGCACTTCCGGCTTGTGTTGAGGCGGGACAAGGGCAGCACCGTGGAGAGGCTCGTAGTGGCCCGGGCCTGCTTTGGAGGTGAAGCCTTGGGGCGGGACCTGCTCGTAACTCCGTGGGTACTGGTCAAAATACTGCTTAGGCTCGGACGCCTTGGGGCCTGTGGAGGAGTAGGGCTGCGCATCTGGCCTGTACCTCCCGTGCACGTCAAACCCAGGAGCGGGCTGCTCTTCGTGCCGCAGGGTGGAGGTCCTGAGTGGCGGGTCGTAGCGCGGTCGGCTTTCATAGGACAGAGGGGTTGGCTCCTCGAAACGTGGGAAATACCCTCGTTCTGAGGACTCCTCGGGATGCTGTCTGGAGTCCAGGTCTCGCGGGTGCTGATTATCAAAGGAAGGCCGGGGCTGGTACGGCTGTTTGTCATCATAATAGGACCACTGCTCCTCATACGCAGGGATGCGGTCGTCATAGCGCAGACGATGGTCATAGTTTCGAGGAAACTGGTCCGCGTAGTTTGAGGAGTCGTATCTGTAGGCAGGCTGCTCCAGGTCCCTGCTGGCTTGTCTCTCTGCGTATGGGGGCTGCGGCTCATAGCTCAGACTGGGCTCCTTGTCTAGCCTCTGCCCTGGGTGAGCAACAGCTGGCTGCTTCAAAACATGGTTCTGTCTCATCACTTCCTCAGGATAGGGATCCTGCCTATATACCTGTATAAAAAATTCACGCGTAAGGACACAGGCTTGTTTCAAATTCTAGTCTAAAATTTAAGGGACAAACTATGATTTAATATGTAAAAATGGCATGTTCTACCATTTATTACCAGGACAGAAACAGATTAGTGGAGAAAGCCAGTTTAAGTGAAAGCTCAAAATTTACAATGCAAGTAGGCGCTTTTACTTTTCAGCATGTATCAATACTAAATGAAAAGTGAGTTAAAGATATTTTAACTTTTTAATTATTAAGTTTAGTAGAAAATTAATGCACTGAACTGTTGATTCCACTTGATTTGGACACTGAAAATAAAATCAAGAAGAAAATTTATGGACACCATAATTTACAGAACATAAAGAAGTTTAAAATGGGTCTGAACTATAGATTAAGAAATTCTGACCACCTAGAGGGGTGCGATAGGGAGGGTGGGAGGGAGATGCAAGAGGGAGGGGATATGGGGATATATATATATATATATATATATATATATACATATAGCTGATTCACTTCGTTATACAGCAGAAACTAATACAACATTGTAAAGCAATTATACTCCAGTAAAGATGTTTAAAAAAATAAAAATAAAAAAGAAAGAAAGAAATTCTGGAAGATTCTGAAAGCCAAACATTAAAAAATAATAAAAATATTAAGTACCAATCCCAATTAAAAGGCCTATTTTAAAATAATCAGTATATCACTGGAAGCCATGCAAAATAAAGAACCGAAATGATCTGTACTGATTTGAAAACACTATGGTGCATAAGCCCACAGTAAAAAGCAAAAGGAACACTTAAAGGGCAAAGCAAACATGATCATGTGCTAGACTGATGGAGAGCAACAGATTAGCGCAACACTGCAGCACAGGTACCTTTGCTGGATCTACATGCGACGACAATGATGGCTCTTGACCTCTTAGCATTATGTGAGCTGCCTCAGTGCGTGGTGCTCTTAAAGAATCAGCTTGTGGTGAGTCAGAGGTGGAAGGAGCTGGGGTGGGCTCCTCCAGTCTGACATTAGTTAAGTTTACATTAGGATTAACAGCAGAGGTTGATGATGCTGGGTTTGTTTCAGGCGAAAGGTAAGGGCCTGGAGAGGAGGCTTCTGCTTTCTGTGAAGTGTTTAAAATATTTTAAATACAGTGTTTCTCTTTACTGCTAACTTCCCACTTCCATTTATAGTGGTTGATAGACATACATTTTAAGTGTGCTGAATAACAAAACTATGACCTCATGTCCTGAATTTCTTAAATTTCAGTATACTGCTGTCTAAGATAAACACACAAAGTTTAGAATTAAGTCCTTGGTATTCTCAAGTTGAAATTAAAGATTAATTCTTAATCTGGAGAAAGGACAATATATTCTTTAATTCAATCACCACATCCTAGACTTTAACAATGCACCTCTAACTGCAAAACGTTGAATGCTTGCTGCTTACCTGTTGAGAGGCTGTTTTAAGTCCAGGGGAGTCTATTCTATGAACTGGCTGTGGCTGCGCTTGTGGTGAGTAAGGAGAATATGTCTGGTGATCATGATGCATTCCAGAGGAGTCCTCTCTGACAGGCTCAGAGGACCGTGTAATGGCAGACTCCGGGGGAGTCCCCACCTCATCATTAAGAGTCTCATCTAGTTCTTGATCAGTGTAGGCCCCGCCTTCTGTATCTGTGTCTTCATAGTCAGAAGTATGTCTACTGTCCGTGCTATACATTGAGTATTCACTACCTGGGGCTGACAGGTAGGACAGACGATCATCATGCAAATCAAGGTCATCACTTGTAGCACCATCCGCCTGGGTCAAATAGAAGTAAATTAAAAATTTATTCAGTAGTTCTTTAAGAGATGGCCTTTATTTTACAAGGGAGACTGAAAAGGATACTCTTCTTTGGAGAAATCACATCTATTTCTTGAAACTTCTGGTGAGGAAAGGTCAAGAAGATAGTACAAGCACACATGCAGACACACAGAGCATCCTTTGAGATCTGAAGGGCTTGGATGAGTGGAACATCGGCTGGCCGGCCGTGACAAAGCCCCAGAAGACAGCGAAGGAGCCCTGGCCCCACTCTGATTTTGAAACCTAGTCAGTCACTAGCTTGTCAGCCCAGAGCAGGGTGAAGAGGGAGAATGCTGACAGACCAAGCTCACAGAAACAAAGACACAGTGACTGACAGAACAGCGCACGTGAGAATAACCAGGAAAATAAACGCCACAGTTCAAGCTGAACAAGAGTTTATGTATATATAAAATCTATATATTAAAAAACAACTTCTTAAAAAAGTTGGTATTTGGCCCGAGAGCTTTATAAAACACAATGGAAAAGCATCATCTAAGTGCTGGTTGCCTAATTAAACTAAAAACTTTTAAAAATTATTCTTCACAGATGGATGCAGAGAGGGAAATGCAGTTATGACTCTCTTTTACAGGCAATTAAGAGCTGTTAGCCTTCAGTCTGCACTGATTATCTTCTGAGCAGACCAGAAAGAACAGAAGTATTTGAGGGAAAGGGAAGTACAGTGCTGCAGTCAACAGGCTGTCATAGATACTAATTTGAAGCTAGTGCCCGTATTACACACAACAGTCCCAGAAGACCCTGCCTGGACCCTGCGCCCAGAGAGGCACGAGAGCTGGAGGATCCAGAACCCAGAATTCAGACGGCATGAACTGAAGGATAAACAAGGCTCGAGCCGCCTGAATGGTGCTTCCCCCACAGTCCCAATCCTGGCTCTGCAACAGCCTGACCCTGAGCCCTCCCTTAATGGGAAAGACCAGCCTTCCGTGACTCTGGCTTTCAGCAGATCACCTGCCCGGTTTGGAGAGTAAGCACACCAGGGCTCTGCTCTATGTTCCGGCAGAGTCTCTCCCACTGAAATCTCAATGGCTTGAAACCTTCTTGCTATCTACTTTGATCTCTGACTTGCGGGGTCTGGAAGACTATAACCCAGAAGCCAGCCAGGGAAGTATTTAAGTCCCTGGGGAAGAACAACTCAACTCACTAATCTGCTTAGCTTTTGCAGTGGTATGAAATGCAGAAGTGAGCAAGAACCAGGAGTGCTCTGAACCAGAAATGACGTAAGCTTACATGTTAAGAAAGCCTCAGGATGATTTTTCTTGGTTTAATAGGGAACATACAAGCCTGTAACAGAAATTGCAAAAAGGAACTCTTCCTAGCAATCAAAGTAGTTAGCTCAGGAGAGTCGATGTGAAATGAAGTGGTTTTAGTTTAAGAATCTATTTGGAGAAAATATACTTGAATGGAAGGGGGGCATAAATCAAACTTGATTTAAATTGTAACACTTTTTCTGATTTACAAAATGCATCAATCTATTCTAATAGTAAATGACCTATTAGACCTATTAATAAAGTTAATAAAATTAATTGAGATGACCTATTTTCCTCACACAAAAAGCTGGGAGAGCTAGACCTTCATTTTAAAATCCAAGCAAAGAAAGGAAGCACACAATAGTATCACAAAGAGATCACAGAAAATTAAGATTTGTGGATTTAAAAAACCTCTGATAGGTAGACATGTATACCTTGCGCATTTATAAACTAATATTATTTCAAAAATCACCAGTGAAAGCTATTAACATTCTACCTGACCAAGGCTGCTAGCAGAACTGTGTTGTCATAGAAGATTAGTATGGAGAGGACGGTAATCCTTCTAATCAAATGCCACAAGAGTTAAGAATTAGTAACAGTGTGTCGTGTAAAGTGGTGCAGTGAGTTTATTCTACCTGCCTCTGTCTATAAAGCGTCCCGGCTGATATGTCAGTTACTAAGTGGTCTCAGGATCTCGTGTGTACAGTCCACTGCCCAGAGTGGTACTGAGGAGAAAAGGCATGGTTCTGACACAGGACCACAGGTGGGAGCAGTAGACACTACCTCTAGATGTCAGCATTTCAACATCTCTTCTTGGCAGAGGTTGTGTTTTCTGGGTAAGGGGCACGGGGGTCCTAAGCATGCAGCATGCACTGCCACAGCACCTGGGGCCATAGCCAGGCAGAGGAAAGTAGGGGCCATGCAAGGGCAAAACACAACAAAAACCAAGCCGACAAGGAAATACAAAAAACAAAATAAGAGAACACATATTCTCAATCTTCCCTAGCAACTAAAATATATTAATATTGTATTGATCTGAAGGTAAAAGACATTTAAAACAAAAGATTCTTTTAACTCTGTACTTTGAGAAAATTATTATCTCTCCCAACAAAATAAACAGGACTTTCCCATCAAGAACTGCTAAAAGACCAGACAGACTTAACAACAGAAAGTAGTTATTTTAATCTTTATAAAATCAAAGCCAAAAGGATGTATTGCTTTGTCTAACATTTTCAGTATGTTTTAAGAATGTTAACAGGTGCTGAGTGAAAAAAAATTCCTTAGGTAAGGATTTAGGGAAATGCTTAAAGTAGCAAAGTAAGTCCTTTACTTCAGACCTCTCAGAGCCGTCACCACGCTGGTGGGTACTGTGCTGCTCCAGGGGGTCTGGTTTGCAGCACGGTGGTCCCCACCCATTCCTTGCCTTCAGAGTGCCTTTTCTTCAGGGCCAGTCCTGGATCTCACATGCTGAGCACAGCACTTTAGGGACCACTCATCTAGCCCACCCATTCCCCTTGTTTCCAGAGGAGGAAACGGAAGCCAGGTTCAAAGTCATTCCTCAGTCAGACAGGGGCAGAGTCAGAACTCAACCCTGCTCTTTTAAGTTACCCTCTGAGAATTCTCTGAGAGAATACCACTGAATAGTAATTCAGTGGGGAGAGAAACTTCAGAATCTTCTACTATCAAAACAACTTTCATAACCCCTACAAATTATAAAAACCTAAAAGCTAATGCCCCAAATTACTTTAATAAGTTGATCCAATTAGAAAACAATGGTGACTCACAGGCTTCTCTGATTAGTTATATAATTTATCAAATGGGTTAAAAACAGGAAATTTCTTACCTTTCCCTCAGAAACCCACACCAACTGGTTCTGTTGTTGCTGAATTGCTTCTTTCAATGCACCATACCAACCATCATTCATTGAATTTAAATTAATTGTAGCTGCAAATAGATAACATTGTTCTATGATTAGAACACTGCAAAAGTCAGAATTCACTCAACCATTGCTTAGAGTTCAGTCACCACTACTGAGTTATCTGACAGATGGTATTGAGGACACACCCCTGGAAATGTCTATTTCGGCACTGAACCATTTCTTTTAATCAACAGCAGCCGTTAACACAACAGCAAACATAACAGGCAAAGGTTATATTAGTTTTAATATTTGAACAACACAACATTTTTGCCCACATACTGTTGCACAGACACTGTAAGCTGAAAGAAGGCCTTTAATATACTCACTTGTAAAAAGATGGTGATTATTTTTACGAAGTTTATGAGACCGCTCATATAATTTCCTGGCGCTTTTCCGAGATTCTGGACATAACCTCATCCTCATTGTTTTCACACCTTGCTTAGAATCAGGGTTAAGGAATACTACAATTGGATACCACTGGGCGTAATTCAGACGATCAACTGCATTTGGTGTTACATCCAATAAAGCATGTTTATCCTGAAGACACAAGAAAAAAATAAACAAGGACGCAAGACATGTTAACTAAGAAGCATCACCTTCAGAAAGTCACCGCTGAGACTACATTCCAATGGGAATGGACGTTTAACTGTGCTCCAAAATGTCTCAGGAGCACATATTAGAAAAAGGTGTACTCAGAAGTTAATGCAATATAATTTCTAGCCCAATTTTAAAAAAATGTTTTAACTAGCTCACTTTTAAGACACCCCAAATACTTGCAAGCAGAGAGTGAAAATAAGTGTAACAATTTAATGTTCCTGACATGACCTTGTGAGTAGCAACACATTCCTAACATATAAATATCAAAGTGCAACCTGAATTGTCCTGATGCGATATCAAGTCTGTCAACATATGTGAACACTGTATACTTTTTTGTGGTAATGAAAGCTCTTCTCAGGCATGTACTACTGTTCCATTGAAAGTGATTATTATAATGTCTCGGTAATTTACTTACGGTATACCAGTAATAACTTTAGAAAAACTACCTTCTACTTTCAGTTTAACCAAACCCATCCCACTGAGAAACACAAAATTCACAGCTTACAATGAAACGGGTCAATTTCTAATAACTTACTTGATCTATTATTTGCTTTATTGTATGAAGGCGAATAATGCCAGAGCTCCGTTGGTCAGTTCCAGCATCTCGAGGTTCACTTTCTAGTCGTGCAGTCAGGACAAAAACAAAACACGAAATTTGCACTGGTTAGGTCAGTTTCTCAACTGCTGGGCATAATGACACGCTGGGCTCCATGACGTGTAGTTGTGGGGGCTTCCCGTGCACCATGGCCTATTGAGCAGCATTTCTGGCCTCCACCCACTGGATGTCAGTAGCAGCCCCCCACCTCCCTTTTGCTCCCACGGTGACAAAGAGAACTGTGGCCAAATGTCCTCTCTGGAGCAGACCCACCCTGGCTGAGAACCCCGGGTTACATCAATGCTTCCAACACTCCTGGGATCAGAAGGCAAGTGGGAGAACTTCCCTGGTGGTCCAGTGGCTAAGACTCCGCGCTCTTGATGCAGGCAGGGGGCCAGGTTCAATCCCTGGTCAGGGAACTAGATCCCACATGCATGCTGCAACTAAGAGCCCACATGACCCAACTAAAGACCCTACATGTTGCAATGAAGATCCCGCATGCCACAACTAAGACCCAGCACAGCTAAATGAATAAGTAGGTAGGTAGGTAAGTAGGTAGGTAAGTAAGTAAATAAATAAATAAATAATTCTTTTTTTTTAAAGAGGCAAGTGGGCCACTCACCCCAGTGCAAAATTCAAGGGGGTGCCACCAAACCTCAGAAGTCCAATAATATTTGGATGCAATATGTTCACAAAAGCAAAATAAATACTTCAAAATGAACATTTTAAATAGAATCAGTAAGTAGAGGGACTTCCCTGATGGTCCAGTGGTTAAGAATCCGCCCTGCAATGCATGGGACGTGGGTTCAATCCCTGGTTGGGGAACTAAGATCCCACATGCCACGGGGCAACTAAGCCTGCGTGCTCTAGAGCCCACATGCCACAACTAGAGAGAAGCCGGCATGCCACAATGAAGAACCCGCGTGATGCAACTAAAACCTGATGCAGCCTAATTAATTAATTAATTAATAATTTAAAAGGAAAGAATCAGTAAGCGGAACTTGAGCAAAAATTATTTAGGACTGTCACTTGGTCAAGAGAAACAGCCAAATATGGCAATTCTCTCAATTGAAAATAAGCTTTAAAAAAAGAAAAGTAGATTTACAAAATAATATTGATAAATTTGCTTCCATTAAAACCAGGAAGGTAAAATTATAAACTATGTGTCTGGCCTAAATAAAATATTTAAATTTAAAATGTCAGTTTTAATACGCATGTTTTCAAAAATTTTCCAACTATTTTCATGTTCTGGAAAAAAGAGCCATTAAAAAATATATATAATATATATATAAAAACATGTATATAGGGATTTCCCTTTCTCTTTTGCTCCAGTGTGGCCTGGCATGGCACTGTCTGCAAACCTTTTTCACATTGTGGCATGTGAGTAGCAATGGTTCTGTCTGTATGGCACACAGATACCCTGAGGAGGCCTCCCCTCAGCAGGGCCCGCCCGGCCGCAGACGGCTGCTCAATACCCGGGCAGGCCCACACTCAGCAGCAACAACTACAGCAGACTGGCTGCGGAGTCCTGGGTTAGGGACCTCTTTTCACATCAGCAGAAGGGGACTTGGGAGCAGAAAAGGCTGTAACTTGTGACTATGACACAGCCTGTGCTTTCACACTGGCAACCTGTGCCTCCCTCCTGGCGCAGAACACGCCAAGGCAGCTTGGGCTGATTTCTAACCATGCGTCTCAGAGGTCTGCTGACATGAAGGCTTTCACCAAAAAGGCAGAGCGATGTCTGAGACTCTGGTCACAGGAAAGCTCAGTAGTTAGAGCTCTATAGTTGTTCAGATCAGACAAAGACAGAGACATGGAAGTTCAGAGGTCAGGCTGAGGGACAAGGGGATGATCTGGGAGAACAAGTCCATCGCGAGACAGCAGGGCCAACCTCCAATCTGGTGAACACAGGAGAACGACAGAGGGAGATCAACAGGGAGGTTCTGGGTGGAGAAAATGCTACTAGTCTCTAAACTCAAAAAACTCTCATTAGATTCAAAGAGGATACATAACTAAGCGATCTGAATCCCTTTCGTAAGAGTCTGGTTGTAGAGTAAACCCAATTAATCAACCAATTAGTCCTTAAGACAGAGCTTTCTAAGTCTTCACACTTGCTTTTTGTAAATTTAAAAGCCCTAAGTTTGGTTACGGGTGGTATCTATACATATCAACTTCTTCAGGCAAAATGTTATCTATAAGCAATGACCAAAAAAAGATCTCTTCTGAAAAGACTAACAAACTGAGTGATGAATCAGAAATGAACATTTTCTAAATTGTTCAAATTTTACTATCATTTGTCTGCAAATCTTCTGAGTTTCAGAAAATATCCTCATTCAACTTCACCAGCAACCAAATGAAAAGCAATATATATAATATTAAATCAGCACTTGGGAGTTTATAGTGCCAGCAGGAACAACAGCTGCACAACCCTCTGGAAGCAGCCACAGTTACACAGCAGCAGCCAGGAGTGCTCATGTCTTGGGTCATTCCTTCCTATCTTTGGTAATTCTGTCTAAGAAATTCAGCATATATATGGAAAAAGCTATATTCTTGAGGATTTAAATCCTTTGTGGAACAAAAGCAAAGCATAATATGGACAGACAAAGCAAACAAAATATGGACAGATTTCTGCACCCTTTGTATTAGTAAAATATAAATTTGAAACAGACTATACAAATAACTTAAAGCAAGCCTAAGTGATCATAACTAAGTCTGTGTATTTAAACTACCATAATAGCTAAAATAATGAAACAATGAAATAATCTGTAAGCAAAATCCGTAAGGCATTTAAAGCACTACTTCCTCAATATTTATATTTAATACTAAACTACTATATATGTCTGCAATAAGCAATAGCATGAGTCATGCTTTTATTACTCTTTTGACATATCTGAGTATTTCTGTTTGCTTAATGACTGAAAACACTGGGCTGGAGCCAGAAGGAGCTGGGTTCAGAGCCGAGTGTGTGACTCATTAGCTGGGTGTCATCATGACACCCCAACTAAAGAGGCGGGGCGGTGGTCTCAGTCACAACCACCCTACAGCTCAGCTTGCCCAGCTTCAGCTGGACATTCTGACACCTGCCCGATGGGATACTGTCAGGATTAAACAAGACTGTGTGCTAAGAGATTTTCATAAATGGTGATTCTTTTTCTTATGAAAGGGAACTGGCAGAGCACAGACACAGTCACTCAGGTTTCCCTCCAAATTAAATACATGGTGTCAATTGCAAATGTTCACTTACAAAAAGTGTTATTTCTATTAAGTGAATGGATCAGACCCACCCTTTAGAGAAGTAATTAGTAAAGAAACACGCTCAATCTCATCTGAAGTCTGTATGGAGACTACTTACTTGCAATCTGATAAATATCTGGTTCTTCTCTGGCCAGCTTTTCTCTGGCAACATCAGCTATTGGTCCAAAGATGGTTACAGGCCTCAGAAATCCAGCTGGAGAGATTCAAATGAAAAATAGCACAGTTTATACTTCTTCTTTCTTAGGCAAACTGACATTAAAAGGTATTAGGTTCATCTGTAGAAAACAGACTACCTTCTCGAAGAACAACTCTCTCATATGCTGGGAACTTTGTCTGAACTGGCTGAGCTGACAAATCTTCTCTGCTCTTGCGCAGATTTCTCTTGGAGCTACGCAGACCTCGGAATCTCCAGAAGTCGGCACGGTCTCCGCCTGCCGTCTTTGGAAGTGTGTATTGTACACTGGCTAACTGCTCAGCTCTGGACAAGAAAAGACAAAAATGAAAATAAGGGTATTTTAAAAACAAAATGGAGAAAGACTTATAGTGAAACAAAATGTCAAAACACTGGATAGAACTTCACATGCAGTTTAACTCTTAATGGTTAAACTAAAATAAAGGAGTTTATACAACTAACTCAGTTTTAGATATGGTAAATACAGTGAAAACTAATTCTTTACGTTACCAAAATTTCCCAGTGGGACTGAAATCTTGTCATCATTTCCTTAATTTGTTCTGTAAGAAGTATCCAAACATTCATACCTGTTCTTATTAGGGATGATGCCTCGTTCTACCTCCTTATGATTTTTGCCAATTCGAATAGCAAGCCAGGAGCCCAGTTTTCCATTGTACAAAGTATCCACAACACGGAACACCTCTCCTTTGTTAAAACTAAGTCCATAGGGAGATTCCTTTTCATATTCAAAATGGGTTCTAATATAGAAAGAATCTCCTACATCTGATTCTACGATGCGACGATAAACTAAAAGGAATCAAAACAAAAAATTATCAGTAACTAGTGGGAAAAGATATTAATCTGAAGAGCACACATTATGTGAAGATTCTATTGATAATATCAACAATAACAAAAACAACAGTATCCAACAAACGGTGGCTCCTTACTAATTACTAAGTATTCTGTCTCCTGGACACCATCATCATCTCACGACACGGGAACTCTTAGCACTTCCATTTCACAGATGAGGAAACTACTGCAGATACAGATCAAGCACCTTGTCCAAAGCCACACATGCTTTCTATTTAAATCATCTAACTTAATATCGCTGCAGCCCCTGCAAACCTCATCTATGTCCCATTTTCTAAATGAGTGGTTCTCAAATGAGGGCAATTCTGTTCCCCCCAGGAAATAGCTGGCATACATGGAGACATTTTTGATAGTTGCAACTGTGTGTTGAAAGGAGGGTGTGTGTGCTACAGACACTTAGTGAGCAGAGGGAAGGATGCTTTTAAACAGCCTAAAACACACGGGACAGCCTTTACAACAAAGAATTATTTGGTTCAAAACATCAACAGTGACAAGCTTGAGAAACCCTGTTCTAAATGAAAATGTATCTGCTTAATCACAGAGAAAATCAGGCATTCCCTTGCATTAATGCAACATCAGCATATATTGCTTAGAAAACATCAATACAAAATTCAGAAGCTGCTCATATGCACTTTTGTGTGGAATACTATAGGATTTTTCCATGCAGATGGCACTCTACTTCAAGAGAACGCCAGAAAGGTTGGCTGGTCCTATTACTGTGCTGTGCTAACGAGCACAGTGTAAGACTGTGTGCCCCTAAATGACAAAATAAACAAAATCTGTGAGATTAACAAATTCATTTATCACTTAACTTTGATTTATTAAAAACATTAAAATTAAAATTCCTATTTAAGTCCTCAAACTTTTCCAGGTTTATTTTCTCAATATTCTGACAGTATCTCACCATCCTTCTTCTTCTGAGCCAATATGGTCACTTCTTCTCCTTTTGGAAGGTCAAGTAGAAAAAGGACAGCTTCTTCTCTTATGATATTTGTGAAGTCTACATTGTTTACCTGTTAAAATAAATTTCACAAATTACTACTGGTCATATTTTAAGATTATAAAAACATTTATCTATGCAGGAAACAAATATTTCCAGAGTTTATCTAATTCGAAAATATCACATCTTCAAAAGTGAAAATTTTCATTTTACTTTGGAGAAAAGAATATACCCTAATTTAAAACAAGCAGAAACCAAGTAAATAAAATGAGTGAAGGTGTAAAGTCATTTAAAGAGTAGTCACGATGCATCCCGGCATTAGAGATCATGCACTGCAAAATCCAACCAATTCAGACCAAAAAAGACAACTTCTAATTCCAACTGTTTATTATTATTGTAAAATCTCGGGATTTAAAATTTTAAATTATAAGTTCTATGAATGTATAATAGAGCCCTACTTTTTACTAGGCTCTGAAAAAGAAATCAAAAGGAAACAAGATTAAAAAGAAATAGTGCATGCATTGTGCCACCTCTGTAAGAGCATCTGTATGATGTAAGCTCAGTGTCTGCCAAATCAATGTTTAATATTAGACGCTCCTAAGGACCAAAATGTAACTTATCAAAATGTCCCCAGTGACTATGTGCAGGATTACAGGTAGATTTTCTTCTACTCATCTTCTGGAAATTTTCCACATTAAAAAAAATTTTTTTTCTACATGTACTACCTTTATGATACGAAACAACAAAAAAACTATTAAATATTTTTTGAATGATGTATGATTACTTCAAACAGGATATGGGGTAGGTAAGAGAATAACAGGTCTGTTTAATTATCCATGTTGTATTTGACAAAATGTAGACATCATCTGGAGGAATCACAACACAAAGTCAGGCGGGAACCAGTGAGTCAGCAGACAATGCCCTGACTTTCTGACATGTAAGTCTGAAGGGGGAGGAGGAGGACGGGAGTGGCCATAGGCAGCCAGCACAGTCTGAGGGGGTTCGCAGAGTGCTCAGAGGACAGTTTCTGACCGCGGGCTGCTGCCAAAAGCGACCAAACCCAAGATAGAGATACGAAAGCAAGACAGAAGCAGGGGGCTGCTGACACATCCCAAGTTTTAGGAAGAATGATTAAAGAAGGTAGGAAAAGAACTGAAATGATTAGAGGAGTACCAGAAAAGCAGTGTTATGGAATCCAAGGAAGAAAGCACTTCCAAAAGGACTTTTTAAGAAGGTCAAAACACTAAGTTAAGAAATACAGGAAACTGAAGGCTGAAGATGACATTAGGTTGGCAATGCCTCATGAAAATTCACATTCAGTCGTGGTTAAGGTGGAAGGCAGACTACACAACTTTGTGACACAAAGACTGAAAAGCAAGCAGGGAAGGGACTCAACCAAACCTTCAACAAGTTCAACAGCCAAAGGAGAAAAGACAGACAATGGAAAGCTGATGAAGAACCAGAGGATAGGGAAAGAGAAAAACATGAACAAAGCAGCCATATTCTGGGGCAGGAGGAGAACAAATGCAGGACATGGGCAGGAGGTAGCCTGAATGCAGGAAGAGACCAGAACAGAGGTGGCAACGACAATCTGAGGTAGCAAGAGGAGTAGAGCAGATGTAGGAACTCCCACTTGAGAGATCTGATCTTCCGATTAAAATGGCATATAGTGCATCTGGCAGGAAGTTTGGATATTTTAAAAAGAGAAGAGAGAAATAAAGATGGTACTACGTTACTAGGCGGCATTGCTTATGGAAAAGAAACAAAAACAAACACAAACAAAAAACAAAAGAAAAAGACCCGATTGGTACCCTGCATCTGAACTAGGCTTTCCTGGACTCTTCCCTCTTGTGGGGTATGAAGCTTCAGAGCCAGGGCAGCTTACACACGTGCCTGATGGAAACCCCATGTCTGCACACCTGAGCCATCACCTGTGGTGAAGAAGGTCCTACAGGGCTCTGTGGGCTGCTGCAAAGACTACTCCCACTGGAGAGGAACACCTGACGCTGCCCTAGTGGCAAGTTGTGGCCCACGGCAGAGTCTAGCCAGCCTGAATGTTTAGTTGAACTTAAAAAATAACTGGTGGATATTATGGGGCTCTAAGACTTACTTTTTTTAGGTTCTATGAACATGAGTGATTAACACGAGACCACAGCACCACACTGTGTAGTAACAACACAGCAGTGAATAAGAGCAAAGGCAGGAATGGGAAGACCTGATGGATTCTCAATCTGCATGCTGAATTGGTTCTAGACACTACAACAGATTACAAGCTAACTGCGATAGTGAGTCTGCTGTGTCTGATGCCTTTTTTCTAAAGATTTAAGTACTGTGAAACCACATAAGTTGACCACTGACATACCCTGAGAATCTGATCACCCTCTTCCAAGCCTTCTTTGGCAGCAGGGCTATCTTCAAGAACGCCAGCTACAAATATTCCAACATCATTTCCACCAGCCAGCCGCAAACCCACACTATCTCCTTTCCTGAATTTTACTAATTTCATGCTGGGCCTGTTAAGACAAATATTTCATTTTAAACAGTTAAGAGAAGCTTGAAGAGTTATAGCAAACTACTACAGTAAAAACCATATTTAGAATAAAACAAAGGACCATCATCTTTAAAATTTACCCTACACCTCTAATTTACTGAATAAAATTTATCATTAGAATACCAAACCAGATTTAATAGCACTTTCTTTTAATTTTTGATTAACAAAATAAGTTTTGAAATAGCCAAATTCAATATGTAAGTACTGTTTTACATAATAATTATAAAATTACTTCATAACAATGCTTTCCCAACTCTGTGAGTCTTGGATATATGTGGTACATTAACAATGGCTAAAAAATCTTCCATTTTTCCCACCCCAATTCATACCATATCATCTCTACTGAATAATTAAGAAGCACTATTGTACAAAGGTAGAAACTGAGCATAAACTGACAAATTTCCCTAATGCCAGAGAGTCAAAATCAGGCTCTAAGCATTGTAATCTCTATACCCAACAGACAGTGGTTTTGAAACTTTGCAGTTGGGGGACTCCTTCAGTAGTTCACACAGATCACTTACTCTGCAGTCCCTTTGAATTTTAAACAAAAAGCTTATCATCATTCAGTCTTTTTGGATTAGCCCCATATTTAAGCTCTGCCCCCTTCTTGCTAGAGAGAATGCAAAGGAATTAATGCAGGCACATTCCTCTACTATCAGTGTAGTGTCAAAGCTCTGTGACACTCCTAAAACAAACACCAAAGAATGCCTTAGAAGAATGGCTAGACAGAAACACATCATAACTAAGCATTACCCTTTTGGGTAATTAATTACAAATTATATACATAATTACAAATTTCCCTTCTAGGTTTCTATAACCATCCCACATTCCAAGCCAAGAAGACACACAATTCTTCTACCTATTCTGACACGAAGTGTGGGGAAAAGTCCGTTTCCTCTTAATTTACTAAGTAACAATGAGCAAATAATTAGAAACTAGTAGTAACGAAAAAACACAAATCAAACGAATGAATGAGTTAAGGGAAGAGAGATGCCTAGTTCTTTAAAACCAACTAAAGACCACCTTAGCTTTCAGAACTTACAAGGTAGTCACATTTGACCTTGTTTCTTCATGTAGAACTAACATTAGCTAGATGGAAACCTGAGAGTCTGCAGGTCAGATGAGGTCACTTACTGCCAGAGCCGGTGGTACCCTCAGTGCCCCGAATCTATTTACTGGCTTTATCATGGAAGGTGTGAGTCCCTCGGCTGTGATGGATCCTACTTTTCCACCTGCATCAAGAGCCTTCTGACAGACTCCTCTCCCAAATCAACTGTACAGACAGCTCTTTTAAACATTTCCTTAAAGTCCTTAAGGCCCCAGGTCCCTCAAGTCCTCTCCTAACACTGACCCATCTAGTGCACCTCAAAAAGTAAAAGAGCTGATTGTAGTCTGCATCCTTTAGTAAAACCTGGCTTTTTATTGATAAAACCACTGTTCAAGGACAGCTCTAGGCCCCATCTTAGGGTCATGTGCCCTACATGCCTAATATTTTATACTCTGCCCTGTGTTATGTCAACCACATGCAACAGCAAAAATCCTTCTGCCTCAGATCCAGTCACCGAATCTGAATGAATAACTAAATCTTTCCTGGCTAAGCTACAAATCCTGCCCACATTCTCAGTTCTCTTTGGTACCTGTCCTGCAGTGCTCCCTCAGGGAAATAGGTCTCTGGAATCTAGTTATTAAAGTTTTCGTAAAACTTAAAGAGTTAGGAAAGCTCTCAGGCCATTCTTTTTTTTTTTTTGGCTGCATTGGATCTACACTACTGCCCGCGGGCTTTTCTCTAGTTGTGGTGGGCAGGCCTCTCATTGCGGTGGCTTCTCTTGTTGCGGAGCATGGGCTCTAGGCACGCGGGCTCAGTAGTTGTGGCACACGGGCTTAGTTCCTCCACGGCATGTGGGATCTTCCTGGACCAGGGCTCAAACCCGTGTCCCCTGCATTGGCAGGTGGATTCTTAACCGCTGAGCTACCAGGGAAGTCTCCAAAATGTGTAATTTTAAACTTGTGATACTTTCACCTATTTCAGGAGCCATTTCTCTCTACCAAGCTAGGTCTTATGGTAATAACCCAATTTTCTTTAGCAGAGAAAACAGATGAGAGCAGAGGTCTACATCTAACCTACTTAAGGAAATTTGGTAATTTTCCATTATTCATGTTATGTCTCTTTTACCAGAGAGGCAACAAAAACTAATCTGATGATCATGATAGTTTGAAATCTGGATATAAAATCTACATCTCAATCTCAATGTATAAAATATAAAGTAATAAAAGTTGTGAATATCAAAAACTTACTTTTGAGTTGCTAACTAGCCTAGAACAGGTTTCTCAACCAGAGGTGATTTTGCCTGCAGGGAACATTTGTCAGCGCCTAGAGATATTTCTAGTTGTCACAACTGGGGCGTGTATGTGTGTGCTACTAGCAGCCAGTGGCCAGCAATGCTACTAAGCATCTACAATGTAAAGGACAGTCCACCACAATAAACAGTTATCTGGCCCGAATGTCAACAGCGCTGAGATGGAGGAACACTGATTTTTTTTAAAATGCTAGGGATTTAGAATGCCTGTGAAAATTCTGACGTTTAAATAGAAAACAATTTTCTAGTTTTGTAATTCCTAATCTAAAAACTAGGTAGATAACAGTGGTGAGAAAGAAGTAAACATCTTAAATGTTTCTTTGTTGTTCTCTAATCTCTAACTGATTCTATCATATAAATAATTTAAAAAACCAAAACAAACACTAATCATAGCATTTAGTAGTATACACTGTCTTTAAAAGCATATGTAATATGGTTCGCAACTGAATTCTCAATTTAAATAATCCTTAGTAATGGGCCGAGAAGACAACACAAGTTTAAAACCACATTACCGAAGAATCCCATCTTCATGAGTTGCATTAGGCAGGATCCCATCAGATGGACTGACAGGTAAATCCACGTCTGGCTGTCCAACCTGAGCATACACAGGCTTTGGTTCTAAAAGAAAAGAAAATTTAAATTATGCAGGAATCACTTTACAAAATGGAATAACAAAGCAAGCAACCACTGAAATAACCAAACAATAAAAAGTCTGCAAAATGCAGCAAAAATGTAAGTTCAGAGAACCTGATCGGGAACATATATACTACATATGCATATATTAGGGTACATTTTACAGTTATAAATTCTGGGATCTTTATAGCATGTATGCACGTTACATGGTCACCTATGCTTTCTATAGCTCCAGCTGTTACAGTCTGAAAAATATACTTTTTAGGGAAGAATAACAGAGGAAGAAGAATATAAGAAGAGAGAATCCCTACATTTCTCTGTTAAGACTGTCAAAGTAGCCTTCTTTCTTCACTGTGATACAATTTATTTTTAAATTTCCACATTCCTGCCACTAAATAATCAGAGCAGAAACAGGTTTTGAGAGAAGGACCTGAGAGACAGTAGAAGCAGGACCTCCAGGCCTTTCAAGCAACTGGATCTCAGAACCTTGCAGATTCTTACGTGTGGTCTTATATACAGGTCAGCAAGGTATACTCATAAAGTGTTTCTGAAAACACTTTCAATAGACAAGAGAACTTTAAACAGTGTCTAAAGCCAATCTAATGTTTCCCTTAATGAGCAGTACTGGAAAACCACCTCACTCACTGTGAACAACTGTGAACCACAAATAACTTCTATCTGGAAAATTTAAAAAACATTCATGAACGCTTACTGATATATGGCAACCTCCCACTCACAAAGAAAATGCTGGAAGTACAGAAAAATTCACACATGGGTAGTAGGTAGCAGCAATAGTAGTAGTAATAATAATTGCATCTTTATATTTTCTGTAAATATAATTCTGTAAATTGTGAAACAATTTAGTCTGAATGCAAATGTTTTCTGCACTCTAGGCTAGGCTTACCTGGAAGATTGGGTGTTTGTTTCTCGTTTCTTTCAACTATAACTTCTTCCACTGTTTTAGGTGTGTGATCATCTGCATGCTTTACAGGAGTTGAGACAGCCCCGGGTTTAGAAATTCTCTCTTCCTCTCTGCTCCGGAGACTATACATCAGTAAAGTAAAAACTTATGAGCATATTGTGAAAGCAATTTGTAAAGAGTACAAGAACAGCCAAGACAATGTCAAAAAAGGATGACAAGGGACTTGCTCTAAAAGATAACAAAATATTGTAAAAACTTAGTAATTAAAACTAGAGTGCTACTGCCACAGAAACAGATAAATAGATCCATGTAACAAAACAGAAAATGGAGAAATATATCCACAGTACCAAAGTTTATTACAGAAGTGGCAGCCCAAAACTGTTGGAAGAGAACACGCTGTTTAATAAACAGTGTTTAGAACTGTACACAAATTTAGAAAAATTAGATCTCTATGCATATCAATGACATAAGTATAAATCAATTTCAGATAAAGTCCAAAACATAAAATATATTTTAAAAAATCTTATCAAAAAATAGAGGACTCTTAAAGTAAGATTCAATGCACAAAATGAAGTGAATACATAAAAAGTTTAAAAAGGTGTGAAAATAATTTGAAAAAATATGTCTTAGGTTGAACCAAATGAATTTTTTTTAAGTTCAAACAACTGAATATTAGCAATTTGACCAAACAAATGTTAACAGGAGTTCAATTTTAAGACTATATATTGATCTAACAATACATATAATAAGAATTTGATATTTAGAACATATGCAAACACATTTTTAAATTATTTTAGAAATAAAAAGAGCCAGTATGTGAACTCACAGACAAAAATGAAAAAGACGTAGAAACAGACTTTCCATAATATGGAAAATTTCTCATCAAAAGAATAAGCTGGAAGGATGCTCACCTGTGTTAAGTGAAATAAACTACTAACTGGGGAATATGTGCAGAGCCTGATCTTTTCAAATTATTTTTAAAACACACAGAAACTCTATGATGCTAAAATGTTCGCACGAGTACGGAGGAAAGCTTAATTCAAGAAGGAGATCTGGGATGAGGTGGAGTTGGCAGATTTGGCCTACTTCACCTGTTCTAACGAGCATACAATGCTTTCATAATTGAAGATTAAAAATAAAAATATTAAAGTTACAATGAAATAGAGTTATATCTGGAGACGTGAAAATAGCCCCAAAATAAAATGTGAGGAACAAACTGCAGAATATACATGGCGTGACATCACTGAGGTATTAAAGAAAACTCTCCACAGCTACACAAACACATGTCGACGCCACATGCAGAAAGACCCAGACGGACAGAGGCGACAGAGGTTCTCGGAGGGCGGAGCAGACAAAACAGCAGCCCAGGGAAATCTGAGATTTACCTCCACTATTTCAGTTTTCATAAGAAAATATTTACACAGTACTTATGAAGTAAAGACTGAAATGTTTTAAAATATTTTAAAATTATTTAAAAATGGAATTAAGTCTAATTTTAAACAAAGAATTTGATTCTATTAATGCATATTATTAGCAGTCTCTTATCAGGAAAAAATTTCTTTCCCTGTTATCCTCTTGAAAAAATAAAACATAAGCACTTTTCAGAGTTTCTATTTTCATGTTCATTTAACTACTCTGTGGGGGTGTATTCCAGTTTTAAATTATATGTATTAAATGAGCTGCATGTAAGTAAAACAGTCTTTCAGAAAATAAAGCCAAGATATCTTCTAGCTCAAACCAGAATGAACTTTCTAAATCATAAAAGGTTAAAATTTTTAGCCACTGCTTATGTAATAAAATCTTACATACAGTTAGTCTAAGTATAAATAAATACAGTTAAACTCTATCCCCAAACTGCTCTAGGCACCTCAGAATATAAAGGGAAATACAAAATAGTAAATTCTCCTTGCATTCTTTGCACTGAAAAATGCAAATGATATAAGTATGAACATTTTGAAGAGAATGAGATTAAAGAACTACATAATTTTAGTAGTTCTACAGATTTTGTCACTCTGCAACAGACTTTAAAGACTATTTGCTTAAAAAAGATCAAAAAACGTTTCCAATTGATTTTCTTGTTTCTTGTAACTTAAAAATTCTAAACTTAGAATGTGACCAAGTGACATTAATGATAACTAAGGATCAATGATAATATTTTAATCTGAACGTCCTCCCCAGTGATAACCAAGATTGTCGTGCAATAGGGCTCTTACTCCGTACATCACACGGAACTCCCGCTAGTAGAGTTGGCTAATTCTCATACTCTACTGACTACCACCTTTCTTTAATATAATTATTATGACTTAACATTGCAGATGGGTGGAACGCACATCATTCTATTAAATTTTTCATACGATTAATATCTGGAAAAAATCATTGTTCATTTTTAGTGTATTTCCATTATCTACCAAAAGATGGAAGCATTATTCAATACGTAGATTTGGAGCCGTGCTGTTAATGGAATTGTGAAGCAAGTCATTTATGTAATTTGAAATTTTCTAGAATCCATATTAAATAAATGAGGTGACATCAATTAATACATTTTATTTAACTCAGTATACCCAAAATATTATTTATCAATATAAATGATTAATGAGGTATTTTACACATTCTTTTTTGTGTACTCAGTCATCAAACTCCAGTGTGTAGTTCACACTTACATCTCTATTTAAACTGGCCACATTTCAAAGGCTCCACAGCCGCATGTGGCTAGTGGCAATGGTGTTGGGCAATGAAGATCTAGAGTAACAGTATAGAACAAAATAATCAACTTTCCCAAACATTTAAAATGTTCTACTATGAGCATGTATGACCATTAAGTCTGTTATAAGACAAAGAATAGAATTTAGACACACAGAATCAGCCTACAATCAGTGGCAGTTATTGAAAGTGAAGCCATAAAAAAGGAAAATACATTTTCCCCAAACCTTCCTTACATAGTTCTACCCTAATGGCTCCCATGTAATATTTAAGCTTTATTAAAAAACAACTTTTGCTATTATGAGTCAAGCCAACTTTATACAAAAACCATCTTTGTCCTGAGTTGGACTCATGTTTATCTACCACACTCTGGCTCCTAGAAGCCTAGAAAGAAACTCCAGGCATTCTAGGGGACCTTGAGACCCTCTGAAGGGTGTTTTTGTTTTTCCCCTGGAGGGTAAGCAGATAGGTTTTGTTTTTCAGATTTTTCACTTGTACATATTAATCTAACGGTAATGATCCATTAATCTAGAGACTTTGGGCTGGTTAAAAAGCTCTGCGGAGCAGTTGTTAAGACAAAGTCTCTGAAAGAGAGTTTTTACAGTCACATAAATGGGCTCACTGTAAACAGACCCTTAAGTTGTATCCAGTCAACTCTGTAAGTACAGTAGCAGATTAACACACATTCAACCAGATCAGCAAAGAGTGACAGATTAAGTGCAAAACTTCAGGTGTAAAGTCACAGCTGTTTGGGACCATTTAGCGCAGGCAGAGGGCAGGCAGCGCGGTGAGAAGAGGTGAGGGCTGTCCTCGGCAGCCCCTGCAGGACACAGGGTCACAAGCACTCAGTGGCCAGCAGCTTTCCCCAGGCACTTCCTAGGCTGGTTTTACAGTGCGCCGTCTCTGACAAGACACCTCCTCAAGACTGGCTTTCCCAAGCCCCTTGGAGGGCAGAGTTCCTGCAAGTTCATCCAGTGACACCACAGTGAATTCTCTGCCATGCAGTGAGCCTCAGGTGTGTGGGGACAGGTGGGGAAGCTTCCTCCTTTGGCAACTCCATCTCAGCACCAGGGGAAGGGCCTGCTCCTTACATCTGATTCTTATATTTTTCAGAGTTCTCTTTATTTATTACTGGCTAATCCCTTGTCACTCCAATCTCGTTATATTTAATCTCTTTATATTAAATTCGCTCTGTTCACAAGAAACTAGGCTTTCTGTCTTTTGGACCCTGATGAAATATGCCAGACTGCCAATTCTTCAAGGAGTTTTATTTCTGATTTCTAGCTCTCAAACACCTCCCCAACTGACTGGTTACATCTTATTTAAAAATAATCTTAATACAGGAAATAAACTGAGGCTGAATGTTCACTGTAATAAAACATCCTTTATAAAGCTAATTTCCTCTTAATAATAAACGACTCATCCTACATAAGCCAATTGATAATTTCTTTTCAGAAACTCATTTATTGCATAAAGGTAGGCAAGATCTACACAGCTTAGGATGAACACAGAAACTAGGTACCCTTTAAAGGCCACTGGACTATCTCAGCCCCAATTATCAATAAAGATAGAAACTTAGAAAGTAACTTAACCAGACTCCAGTCTTCTCCACTGGCAGGGACAGTTTGGCATGGAGGGCTCCTAATACATATGAGAAAGAAAAACTAAGGCACACTCAAGTCTGACTTCTCAGAATATTGCAGCCATTGCTAATCTTCTAAATTTCATATAGAAACAGATATTTACATACTGCAGTTCCTCCTCAACAGCAATTCAAAAATTACAGCATGGCACACAGACGATTATAGGGATGAAAAAGGCAGAGAGATGTGGAGATTCTGGGCTGGTACTTGGGCAGAGAAGTGAAGAGCTGCCCAGGGAGTATGCTGAGAAAGCAGGGGGAATAATTACCTTGTATCTACTTGGCTATATTTGCAAGCAAAGTTCTCACAATTTAAATTTGTTCTTTATACATTGTAAACTATTTTCAGAAATATATATATGTGTGGTGTACGCTTTTGAAAAAATATGAGTGTCTGTATTGCTCACTTTGACAAATGGCTTTCTGGCAATAACCTAGCTACATTATTTACATGAAGTCTATCAGTTTGTACAGCGATTCTCATCTTGCATGTTTGTTTATGACGATAATGACGACTAACCTAGTCCATCTGAATTAGAAAACAGATCTGTTGTTCAACAAGTATAATTGAAAAAATGAACAATTTTTAGTAAGGAACAACTAGGGAAAGACTAAGAAGGACCCTTCTTTTTTTTTTAATTAATTTATTTATTTATTTATTTTTGGCTGTGTTGGGTCTTCGTTTCTGTGCGAGGGCTTTCTCTAGTTGCGGCGAGCGGGGGCCACTCTTCCTCGTGGTGCGCGGGCCTCTCGTTGGGAGCACAGGCTCCAGACGCGCAGGCTCAGTAGTTGTGGCTCACGGGCCTAGTTGCTCCGCGGCACGTGGGATCTTCCCAGACCAGGGCTCGAACCCATGTTCCCTGCATTGGCAGGCAGATTTTCAACCACTGCGCCACCAGGGAAACCCTAAGAAGGACCCTTCTTTCACTTAAGGGACAACAGCATCGTCAGGGCTTCACTGCTGGTATGATTATTACATACTTAGATTAATATTTAGAGTAAAACAACCCTTGATTGTGCAGTATGTTTGGCTGATTTTATAACAAGAGACCAGTGTTACCATACTCTTCATTTTTTATTAACATTCTCTCAAAGGCAATAAAGAATTGTCCTACATTATTTAAACTAGAAATAAGATTTTTCATATACTTACTACTTTTACACGTGAGTGGAAGTCTGTTTTTATAATATTTTATGTTTTATACTGTACTTGTACAAGAAAATAGTTCTCAGCTGATGGAGTAAATAAAATGTACACTTTTACTTTAAAAATAGTGACTATAAAGTATAATATTTAAGCTTGCCTTGCTGTCATTAGGTCCATGATCTCCTCTTCAGGGTTAAAATCCATCAGCAATCACTGAGCACAACACTAATACACCTTGGTCTCTACTAACTAGAGAAATGTATGAGCTATGGTCCTCCCTCAGCCCGTCCCCTGAGAAAGCAGATGAAAACAAAACCTCAGTTTGGAGTTTTAATCTCGTAACCGAAAATTCCCAAGGATTGAAAATAACAGTTGGCTCTTATCTGAATAACAGAAGTTCAGGATGGGTCTTTAATATTCCACTCACTTTCAAAGGTTAGACAAAGAATCTTATTTTAAAAAGATTTAGTAACAATTCAAGTGATAAACAATTTTTTTGAAGTTTCACATTCTCGCTAACCAATTTTCCAAAACAGGAAAAAAAAAAAACCTTTTTAGAACTCCAAATCCCTGGCTACGTTGCCCTTGTGGTCCAGCCACACCCGTCACCTTGCTGTTCTTCCAACAAGCTGAATGTATCTCCATCTCTGTCTTATTCTGGAATGATCTTCCTCTGGCTGGCTCCTTCTTAGTCACTCATCTCAAGATAAGTTGACCGTAGAGAAGCCTTCTTTCTGCCCAAGCATGTCTCTAATACTGCCCCCTCTTCCTGCATTGTCACATCACCCTGATTTTCTTTACCACTAATGGAAATTACTGTTTCATATTTCAAACGTATTTATCTGTTTTATTCACTTGGATATAAGCTCTATGGTAGCAGGGATCTTGCCTAGATTGTTGAGGGCATAATTTATATTTATAATCATACACTGACAACATGTGCATTATCAAAAAAATACTTCATAGAGGAAAAATGAGCAGGGTAATGTCAAAATTACTGGTGAAGAAAAAATCTTTCAACCTTCACTGAAGAACACTCACTGTGCTAACTGCTGATCACTCACCATCAACTGCGCACGGCACAGGAGCCATAGGAAAGAAGGCATCAATTGTTGATTAAATTCACTGAGATTTAATAAACTGAATCTCTCTACCTGACTATCTTTCAGAGGTGAAGGGGGGAAAAGGGATGAAGGACTCCACAGCATGTCTGAAAAAGAAAATGTAATAGTACCTGCACCAAATTAATTACCAACAATATCACATATAAATCTTGTTTTGAATCAAGCATCTTTCAAATTGGAGGTAATGAAATCTTTTTTACCTAAGACAAAGGACTAAAACCAAGGATCAGGGGAAAAAACTCTGAAATTCACCAGTCAGAAGAAGGTCACTTCTCTACATTTTGAAACAGTAAAAAGAAGTGTTCAGCTTATGTATATGGATGTCTCAACAATAATTTTTAGCCTATTGGCAAAGTTCTATGTATGTTCCAGACAGAACTACACAATATCTAACAGAAACGATATATACTAGGGCAAAAGAATATTCACAGCTCTCTAAACTCAAAGAAAACAACTATGGAAGGTGACATATAAGGTGTGTAAATAAAAAAACTAGATCTTTAATTTAAAAGCCAAGGCTTCTCTAAGGTATTTAAGCAGAAACACCATATGCCCTACATGCATGTGTATGAGGACTCACCTGGCACTCTGAGAGAACAAAGGCATGAACCTGCCTTCAACCCTGATGATATAGGTAGACTGTATAGTTAAGGGATTTTTGATCCCATTATTTAACTTGATTATTTAACTTGGCTCAATGCTCAGATTTAGGCTAGAAATTCTCATTCATAAGAACCAATTTAATAATCATGTATTTGTTACACCATAAGCAGATCAATACTGACACCACTAACTGCAGAATTCAGTGGAGACATTTCTCTCAAGAGAAACAAATGATGAAACAAGTATTTTAAATTTCTACAGAGTTTTAATCTCTTCTAAACACTGCTTTCAAGTACTTCAGAAGCAATCGTTTTTATGAAATAGATATGCTAAATATAAATCAGACTTTTTCCTATTTGCTAAAATACACAATTCTCTAAAAACCTTAGACAACAGCTTAGGTCCCAGATGCACCTTGTCAGTTTATGGAATGACTGAGTATAAGAAATACAAAATACAAACCTTTACAATGCAAATTTTCTACAGTTGAACCTTATCCTAACTAGTCTGAGCTTTTACTGTAACAGAATTTTTTCAACAATGCGACTGCTTATGATTAATCAGTAGCATGAGAGTCACTTTTATTAAAATAGTTTATAGAACAGAACCAAAAACGTAAACATATGTTGTTCCTCTAGGGAGAAAACGCATAAAATGGATCTGTTAAATTAACTGTAAATACTAGGGAGAGTACAATATAACCAAGCAGAGGCTTAGAACACACTCTAAAAATCCAATACTCTCTAGTCATGCAGGGACTGCAGTGAAATCAGTGAGAGTCTTCTCATTGACAGCCCCTGACAATCGCCACGAGGCAGTGCCACCTGCCGAGGACTCTCAGTATGCCCAGCTCCCTCCTAGAGGGGGAGTCTCGGCCCAGAGTGGGCAGTGAAAAAACACCGAATAAAATATACAAAACAAACTTAGCAACAGCATCAAGCTATAACAAAATCACTGTAATAATTCTCTATACATATATTATTTTTAAATTTAAAAACAAAACTATTTTAACATCCTAGACCAGGGGAGGACTGGCACACTTTTTCTGTAAATGGCTCTGTGGGCCATGCAGTCTCTGCCACAACTTCTTAATTATGACATTGCAGGATGGGTTCCAGTAAAACTTTATTTGCAAAACCAGGCAGCAGTCTGGATTTGGCCCACAGGCTGTAGTTTGCCAGCCCCTGTTCAAGACAACAGTAAGGGTACACTGCTCATCTAATTATAATGAAGAAACACGCTCATGTGTTTTTCTCAGAACTCAGACCATACAACATTTGTTCTCCAAGAAAAGAACATCACACAGAGGAACATAAGTAGGTCATGACAACAATGGAATGCTTTATAGATTTCTGCTCCCTTAAGTAACCTTCCACTTTTTTCTTTCTCTACACCCATAAGGTCAAACACTTAAGTCAAAAGGACGAGAGCTTTAATCCTGGCTCTAATCTCTTGTCAACTACATAACCCTGGACTTTATCACAACCACTCAGCTTAAACTGACCTGCCTACAGAACGAGCAAATCTTCTTAGAAATGGTTTAATATGAGCAGATGTGAAAGCACATTTGGAAACTCTAACTGATGATACTATTACTACTACTACTAATCACCATACTAATGAGAGCAGCTAATATCTGCACCAGGTGTTCTAATAACTAATTTAACTTTCACAACTTTGTAATGTATGATGCCTTTTTTACAGCAAATGAGAAAACTAAAGTGCAGAGAGGTTTCAAGGTTGTGCAAGTAACCAATGGCAGGCTGGGACTCAAACCCAGGAAAACTTGCTTCAAAGCCCAAAGAAATCACTATATTCTATTGCCTCTGACAAAATAAAAGTTACTATTCTCAGCAGATAACTGCAATCTTACAAACATACGAAAATACTCAGAAATCTAGGAAGAGAACAAGGTGGGGCTAGTGTTTTACACACTAAACTGAAACTTTTCTCAGGAGTCTTTTTTGTTTCACTTTTTAAACAAGAGCATTTAAAGAACATTTGTAAAACAAAGACATCTGTACAAAATTAAATAACAAAAAGAAAATGTCCCATGCGTTTTTTAATACTAGGATTTTACTCTCTTACTATATTCTAAATTGTTTCTCAAAATGCAAGGCACCCTCTATATTAAAACTCTCACAGTTATCTGGATTTTAATATTAACTTTAGGGGGGAAATGAAAATGAAACCTTTAAGCAACTGGTACTACTTTACATCCTGCCTTTTGGCAGGCCACTTAATTTTCAGGAATTATATTCTCAGCACAAACATTTGGAAAAGAATCTGAAGACTTTTTGTCTTCTGTACTCAAAGTACTATCTTTTCCTTAGTATATGCTACATGTTCTAACCAGAAGTTCCCAAATCTGGTAATGTAGAGAAAGGAATGCTATCAGGAACTTTAAAAAAGTATTCCCTGCCTCTACCTCAGATGAACTGAGAAGCAGGCCCAGGATTCTGTATTTTTAAAAGATCTCATGTAACTGGTGTTACCCATAAAGAATACTTGAGGTTCCCAAGAGAAGTAAAACATCCCAATATAATATGAAGATAGTTAAAATTTTTTTTAAATCCTCTTCAACTTTAGTTAAAGTTACAGATGTCAAGTGTTTAGGAAATCTAAATGGAAAAAAGTAAGTATCAAAAAGAACTTTCTAAGGTTTAGAATTTGATTACAATAAATACAAATGGCCAAAATTTTGATGAGCATTTCTTTCTTTTTAAAGGAAAATCATGCCCAAATTGCTTGATGCCAGCCTAGCTTCTAGGTGAGAGAACTGTGTTACAATTACAGCCACTCCCCGTGACTCATCAGGGATGTTAGCTCTATCACTGTGTACATGTTGCGGCAGCTGTCCTTTTCCAGATAAGGTCTGTGCTGTGTCAGGGAGATTTTTAGAATTAATATGTTAACCTGCAGCAGTTAAAACTAATAATCGATTATAAGTCCATTTTGCATGTGACATACTATAATATTCCTTAAAAAAATAATTATAATATTAATTACAAAGATCAGGGTTAATACAATTTATATGTCTAAAATCTGAAATTCAGAGAGAATCAGCCTCACAAATATCTAAACTCAGGGGTGCATAACAACTGTTATCAGTATGATTTCTGACAATCTTGAGGACAGCTCTCTCCCAGGGAGGGACTTCTCCCTTGCCTCCTCAGCTTCCTCAGGGAACACTCCCTGTGCTCCACTTCTGGACATTCTATCTATATCGTTTCTCTTGGCAATTTTAGTGACTTCTATGGCTTCAGCTAACACCCTCATGCAGTAAGTCCCAAATCACCACCTTGAATCTTAAACTGGTCAGCTCTGGACTTGAAATTTCAAGTGCCTACAGAAGATCTCCATATGGATGGCTATTAAACCCTAGGTCCACTGGTGGCCTACAGAACCCCGGGAATGTCCAGAATTCTTATGTAAAGTGCTACATGTATGTGCACATGTGCATTTTTCTGGAAAGAAGAGTCATAATTTTCTTCATATTCTCAAATGTATATGTGACCCCAGAGACTATAAACTCAGGTAAGTCATATACTACTAGCATAGCAGACCCTTTGGCATAAATACCAGACAGTGTACTTTAAAACAGAAAACAAAGTCAGTGTACTTTAAAGCAGAAAACAAAGTCCAGGTTAATCTCTCCACTAAAGGACTTCTACTATATATAGCTAACTTGTCCTAAAGCTGGCTAGCATCTTCTAATGCAGTGGGTCAGCAAATTGCAGCTGAGAGCCAACTTTTTTAAAATAAAGTTTTATTGGAAAACAGCCATGCCCATTCATTTACATACTGTCTACAGTTAGTTTTGTGCCACAAAGACAGAGCTGAGTAGTGACAAGACTTGGCTCACGTGCCTAAAATACTTACTCTTTGGCCTTTAATGAAACAGTTTGACCTCTGTTATTCTAGATAAGAAATACCTAAATTGATAAAGAAACACGAACCTAATTTAAGTAATCCAAAGACAACCTATCTTCTAATTTTATTTCTAAGCAAAACCAGAAACATGTACCAAGCACACACACCTGTTTTATTTTAAACAACAGAGCATGATTACCTGCCATTGCTGGGCTGCTGTGGAGACTGTCTAGAATGGTCAGAAGGCTCTGACCGCTGGTCAGGAGATCGTGATCGGCTGTGACGGGGAGGCCGGTCGTGTGATCGACCGGAATGATCTGATGCCAGTGACTGAATTTCTGAAATGTCTGTTAAACAAAAGAGTGCTGTTTATTTTCCCATGAAATGACTACAGTAAAATATAAGGTACTCCAATAATAATGGAAATAAGTTACTAAACATAATTTCATATAAAATGGTTGATTTAAGTATTAACTTAATCAGCTACTATTTGATACTGGTGAGCTGTCAACAGAAAAAAATTTTTTTGAATTCTTATGTTTTGAAGGTGTCTGGCTTATAGAAAATTATCATTTCATTCTAACATGTCAAATCTTCCCACTTTAAGAAAGAGGTCACTTAAAGGGTCTCTGCAAACAGAGCCACACTCACCATCTCTCTCGGAGGCATTAGCCGAGTGGATACTGTCAGAAAGATCAGGGACATTCAGCAGGGTAGCCCGTTCATCTCTCTGAACTACCATCTTTAACTTGCCTTTAGACCTCTCTATCAATGTCTTTGCATCTGTCAATGACATATTTTCCGTCACGGTGCCATTTATCTGCAACAGAAAAGAAACTATAGGTTGAAGGTAAATGACAAAAATACAAACGTTAACTTAGTCTGACATGAACAGGAATATCTAAACTACTCCTGGGCTTGCCCTGAGAACCAAAATATTCCCTTTACACTTTTCCTAAACTATCAAAGTACTCCTCCTTACTGAAAAAATAAAATCTGTACTACACTGCTGCTCTGCCAGAAAAGCCCAAACTAGCATTCTCTACCTCCTCCCCATCACTTTCTATTACTCATGGGCAAACTAACAAAACACGTCAATAATATCTGGAGGAGTTATCAAAACCACTTAATGTGGAACAACAGACAAATCTATCTACAAAGTAACTCCTATTAGTGAAAAATATACATTTGGTGCTATTAATTCTCTAGGATGACTCTATGCCCAAAGAAAAGCGTCAGTGTTGACATGCAGTAATAGCCAGTGGCAAACTATCTAGTCCCCCAAACATTGATTTTTAATTCTTTTCGGCAAAATCGCTTCAAGCATGAACAGGATCTATGTGGTCACACTAGAACTTGTTTTCTATTGCAGTTCATCAAAATGTAAGAATATGACTATACCTTCAATACAACATCGCCTTCTTGAATATTGCCATCTCTTGCTGCCAAACTATCTTGTGAAATTTCCTTTACAAATATGTGGCTGGCCAATCGAAGACCATATTCTGAAATAATATATTTAAATGTCTTTAGTGTAAAATCCCAAGACTTTTAAATAGAGTTTAAAAGTATGAAACTAATAATCACCGCATAGAGTTTTTACAATAATAAGAAATTATTCTTGGCCTCCCTGCAAAGAAGACATTTCCTCTTATCATCAGAAAATTTTCACTGTCAGTGTGAAAGCAAAGGGAAAGTGCGTGGTTCAAACAAAAGATTGACGTATCATGCTCTCACTGTACTGAAAGAGAGAAAAATCCGAAGAGATGACCATTTCTCTCTGACGGTGTCATGCTGATGCACTAGCTTCTCAAAAGGTTTAATGAATACAGTTCTGAAAAGGAAAACTCTGGAATGCTTTACGATTTTGCTGATGACTTGTATTACCATGCATATACTGGTTTTGTTTTCCTCAGTTCCTACAGCAAAAGTATTTTGGATCCTGAACACCCCTCTGAGAGACATACACAGAGCATCAGTGTGCACCACTCAAACAAGGGCTTAAAATGAGCCAAGCAGATGTGGAGAGGAGTTAAAGATGCCAGTCCTTCCAACAACCAACAAAGTGCCCAGGTGCATGGCAACATTAATTGCACCTGTGGGTGAGGGAGTGGTCAGAGTTAAAGAAGTTACCAGGAGAGTCCAGAAAACTGTCCAGGGGGCCTGCAAAGCTGTACAATGACTACAACTAACAGTATAATGTCAATAGGAACAGGACTGCCCCAGTTGTGTTAGGAGAAAGAGAAGGACTGAGTCTTACTGGGAAAGAAAAATAAAACAAAAAACAAGAAGGGAAACAAAACTGTTTTTAAGATGGGATAAGTTAGCAGACCTGCTACTCAAGCTTTTAAAAGTTACATCAGTTACAGTTCAACTTAAGGCAAATACACAAAGAGTGTTCACAAGCAGGAATAGAATCAGGGTAAAAAAAGAAAATGACCTTCTAGGGGATCTAGGCAGTCAACTATGTGTGCTTTAGAAATGGTGACTATACTCACAGAAAGAAAGTATTGATTAAAAGACTGTCCTTATTTAAGATTTAAAAATTATAAATAACCAAAATACAGAGATGACTCTAAAATATTCCTTGTATATTAATGTATTCATTTATTCTAAGTACTTCCTTAGTAAATATTAACTAGGTGGTAGGCACTAGTGATAAAAACCAGCAATTGAGACAGTCCCTGCACTCTGGCAGCTTCCCTAGTCAGTAGGGAAAAAGACGTTACCACAATTACCAGTGTGATGAAGAGTTCGGATGGAGCAATACATGATTCTGTGCCTAGTGGGGGTCAGAGAAGGCCTCCCTGAGAAGCAAATGCGAAAGCTGAAACTCTACCTAAGAAATGCTAACACTAAACCTGAGAAATGAGGGTGTGTGTGTGTGTGTGTGTGTGTGTGTGTGTGCACGCGCGCGCACTGGTAGAGACAGAATGGTTAAAAACAAGTGCACCAGAAGGTATGAAGGAAAGACAAGGCAGGTTTGAAGAAGTCATAAGTGTAGGGCAAGAGTCAGACAGAGAAGCATCCCAGAGGACCCTGTAACCATGTGGAGCAGTCCAGAGAATGGACCAGGGAGATCCAGCGACTAGATCACGAGGCTGAGTGAGTCACTTAATAGACAATGGTGTGGTGTTCCTCACCCCCCCGCGCCCCCCCCCACACAAAAAAGGAAAAAGTAACTATGTGTTGATTAACTTGACTGTGGTGATCATTTCCTAGTGTATACATACCTCAAACCATCACACTGTACACCTTAAATACATACAACTTTACATATTTATATACAATGTCAATTACACCTCAATAAAGACGGAAGAAAAAAAAAGATGCTGGTAGCTTGGATGAGGGTGGTGGTGGTGGAGAAGGGAGGAGTAGGACAGTAAAGTGTGGTGTTTAGGAAGTTAGAAGGTGTTAACTGGGCATAGGAAAGCAGGGGAAAAAAGATGTCATGGGAAACTACACCATGCTGCGCCCGGCTGGCTTGAGAGACCGGGTAGACAGGAATATATTCAAATGGGATACTTCATAAGAAACATTCCAGGAGGGAGATGTGCTGCATCTGAGGGATGCAGACGAACACCTAAGTGAACATGCCTACGACTCAGCTGGGGCACCAGGGTGCACACACTGGACCTAGGGAAGGAGCTGTGCCACCATGAGCAGCCCACGACACTGAGAGACATGAGATTTCCTAAAGATGTTATATGAAGTAGAAAAGAGATTCTAGAACAGAAATCCACAGAACACTGAAAGGTAGGATGAAGACAATGAGCTTGCCAAGGATACAGAAAAGAAAGAGGGAGGAACCCTTGAAACCCACAGCATTACAGGAGCCAAGAGAAACCATTATTTCAAAAAATAGGAAGTGGTTAATTATTAGAGAAACGCAAATCAAAACTACAATGAGGTGTCACCTCACACCAGTTAGAATGGGCATCATCACAAAATCTACAAGCAACAAATGCTGGAGAGGGTGTGGAGAAAAGGGAACCCTCTTGCACTGTTGGTGGGAATGTAAATTGATACAGCCACTATGGAGAAGAGTATGGACGTTCCTTAAAAAACTAAAATAGAATTACAGTATGACCCAGCAATCCCACTACTGGGCATATACCCAGAGAAAACCATAATTCAAAAAGACACATGCACCCCAATGTTCACTGCAGCACTATTTACAATAGCCAGGTCATGGAAGCAACCTAAATGCCCATCGACAGACAAATGGATAAAGATGTGGTACATATATACAATGGAATATTACTCAGCCATAAAAAGAAACGAAACTGGGTCATTTGTAGAGACGTGGATGGATCTAGAGACTGTCATACAGAGTGAAGTTAAGTCAGAAAGAGAAAAACAAATACCGTATATTAACACATATATGTGGAACCTAGAAAAATGGTACAGATGAACCAGTTTGCAGGGCAGAAACAGACACAGATGTAGAGAACAAACATATGGACACCAAGGGGGGAAAGTGGGGGGGGGGCGGTGGGATGGGATGAATGGGGAGATTGGGATTGACATATATACACTAATATGTATAAAATAGCTAACTAATAATAACCTGCTATATAAAAAATAAATAAAATAAAATTCAAAAAAAAATAGGGAGTGGTTAACCACGTGAAATGGTACTGAGAAGGCAAGTAAGATAAAGACTAGAAATTTCTACCGGGTTTAGTATGACCAGTTCTGGGAGCAGATACCAGAGAGAGAGGGCTGAAGAGTGGATGGTGAACAAGGAGAAACAGCTCTGAACACAGACAGTCTGACTGAGAAGTCGGTTATGGATGAGGGCAGTGGGGAGCAAAAACCAGGAGACATGTCAGGTTTCAGTAAAGCCGATCAGAGCCAGGCTTCAAATACTCTTACACCTTTTTATCAAAATGATCAGTCATCAACGCTTTCCAGCATGGGAGAGACATGCCCACAGCAGCAAGAAGCTGCAATCAGACTCATTTGTATCAAATGTGATTACCTGAGGGGAGGCAGCTAGGCTTCAGTTTCAAAATTTTTTGACAAACAAGTCCTTTGCTTTTAGAGCAATATCCTGTGGGGGCTCCTCTCCCTCCTCCTCTCCATTTAGAAAAGGCAGCCTGCCCTCCCTCCGAATCCAATGATTTCTACCCAGATGTAGGTACTACTGATCCTGACAGCTAAGTAAAACACTGAACTGCAACTTGGTGATGGTGTGACATTTCTTGTATTAGCCTATTCTAATCACAAGAAGTAATCCAAAATCCAACTACTGGACGATTTATGTGAAGTACTATCTGCTACAACAAAATGATTCAAGAAGAGGAAACAGATGACCCCTGAAGCCTGACATCACAGGATTTGATTTAAAGCAACAGGACACAAAAACGAAGATAACAGAAGACAACAAAGCAAAGATATAAAGTGATGGCAAATTTACTTCTCATTAAAATTAGTCTTAAAATTTTCATGTGAAAATGATAAACGAGTTGGTAGAAAATACCTTCATTTTTCCGGGATTTCACCAGTGTGACTTTGGTGGGTCTGGCAGGTTGACTGGAGGCCACAGATCGCCTATCAGATCGCGGAGACAGACTCCTCTCTCGACTTGCACTTCTATCCCTGGCCCAGCTCTTCTCACTCCTCCTGTTAACCAGGCCCCCACGGCCACTTCTCCGGTCGTGTACTTCCTCATCATAACTATCTTCTTCATTCTCAGATACTGGTTCAGGATCAGGACGACTTACTGGTATCTGAACTTTCTTTTTCCTTCGAATGGTCTACAAATAAGAAAGATTACAATATGAGCTGATTGATTTTCACATACGTACTTTCAGTTCTTAAGAGAGGAAAACCACATTTTTCTGGTCTCATACTAATTATGAATAAGAGATATAATACACAAATATAACAAATTACTAAGGAATACTCTTCTATATTGGTTATCTTTTGTGCTCTCCTGATAAACAGATCTGGTTAAGAAGCAAATTTGGAATAGAGGGCCTAATAAAGTTCTTAATTAATTCAGAAGATCTTCTATGTGTAGTAATTACAAGCTTACAGGAAAACTAATAATTACTGGTGGTTTGAATGAAGGAGGGAGCACTGTACTCTAATACAATCAAATATACTGTAGTTGTTACCAAACCAGAGCAAACTTGCAGGCCCAACTTGATTCCTTAAAAATTTCAGAATCCATGAGTATCAAGGCCCACAACTGTCCTACTGGAACTCTAAGAGAGAAATTTATTGTACTTCCACACTAACAGTGAACTTAGTGTTGTGTTGGAGCTAATAACTCCATGATACTCTACCAATACAAACTGCTTTCAGTTTCTCTCTCTCCAAAATTTGTAATTTATGGTCTATGTATAAATTCCTTCTTCTGGCTTTCTTTCCTCAATTGACTCTGACACTGGTTCACTTTTCCCTGTCCACTTATTTCCTTTACTTTCTGTAAGATCAAGATCTATTTGCACTGCCTTCTGACTGAGTGGCCTCTTAATCCCTGGACTGCACTCTGTCTTCTCACACCAGTATACATCTGATCTCATCAGAGATCTGCAAGATCTTCTTGAGTAACACTCTTTGTCTTCTACTTCTGACACCCTGATCTACTGAAACTTCTCCATGTCCATCTTATCTCTGACTCCTCCATGCCCTCCTATTCTCCTAGTCCATCAATTCCCTCCTGGTTTCAACTGCCTTCCTCCCAAGTCTGGTGAGTTGTCATGCTTCGATATTTAAATGATTTTCTCTAGCCCCGGGATACCACAGCCCTGTACCTGCTGAGTCAGGACCCAGCCCACCCCAGTAGGCTGGCACCAGCCCCTGGACCCCCAGGGCCCTGCAGCCAGAGACTCCAGGACCAGCCTGCCTACCCTGGGCACTAGCCCTGGGACACATAGGACCCTGACCCTCTCCACCAGTAGGCCAATACCAGCTCCGAAACACCTTGGACCAATCAGCCAGCCACTCTGGGATCCAGCCCCACTCACCAGTAGGCTTACACAAGCTTTGGAACACCCCGAACCCTGCAGCCAGTGATGTCTGAAACCAGCCTGCTCACCAGCAAGCCTACACTAGGACCCCTGGCCGTACAACCAGCCACCCAGTTCTACCCACCAGTGGGCTGGCACTAGAGAGAGAGGGCCCAAATCAATAATATCAGAAATGAAAAAGCAGAAATTACAACTGACAGCACCGAAATACGAAAGATCACAAGAGATTACTGTGAACAATTATACGCAAATAAAATGGACAACCTAGAAGAAATGGACAAATTCCTAGAAATGTACAACCTCCCAAGACTGAACCAGGAAGAAATAGAAAATATGAACAGACCAATTACCAGTAATGAAACTGAATCAATAATTTAAAAACTCCCAACAAACAGAAGTCCAAGACCATATGGCTTCACAAGTGAATTCTACCAAACATTTACAGAAGCGTTAACATGTATCCTTCTGAAACTCTTCCAAAACATTGCAGAGGAAGGAGTGCTTCTGAACTCATTCTATGAGGCCAGCATCACCCTGATAGCAAAACCAGACAAAGATATCACACAGAAAAGAAAATTACAGGCCAATATCAATGATAAACATAGATGTAAAATGACTCAACAAAATATTAGCAAACTGAATTCAACAATACGTTAAAAGGATCATACACCATGATCAAGTGGATTTATCCCATGGATGCAAGGATGGTTCAATATCCACAAATCGACGTGATATATATACCACATTAACAAACTGAGGAAGAAAAATTTTATGATCGTCTCAATAAATGTTGAAAAAGCTTTTAATAAAATTCAACATCTACGTATGATAAAAGAAACTCTCAACAAAGTGCATATAGAGGGAACATACCTCAACATAAAAAAGGCCACATACAAGCCCACAGCTAACATGGTGGGCTCAATGGTATAAAGCTGAGAGCATTTTCTCTAAGATCAGGAACAAGACAAGGATGCCCACTGTCGCTCTTTTATTCAACTTAGTGTTGGAAGTCCTAGCCTCAGCAGTCAGACAAGAAAAAGAAAAGGAATCCAAATTGGAAAGGAAGAAGTACAACTGTTACTGTCTGAGCATGACATGATACCCTACAGAAAATCCTAAAGGCATCATGAATAAACTGCTAGAGCTCATCAATAAATTCGGCAAAGTTGCAGGATACAAAATTAATACACAGAAATCTGTTGTATTTCTATACACTAACAATGAACTACAGAAAGAGAAATTAAGAAAACAATCCCATTTACAAATCACATCGAAAAATAAAATCCCTGTGAATAAATCTAACTAAGGAGGTAAAAGACTTATACTCGGAAATATAAAGACACCAATGCAAGAAACTGAAGACAACGGGAACAGATGTAAAGATATACCAAGTTCATGGACTGGAACAATTAATATCACTAAAATGACCATACTATCCAAAGCAGTCTAAATATCCAATGCAATCCCTATCAAAATACCAATGGCATTTTTCACAGAACTAGAACAAGTAATTCTAAAATTTATATGGAAACACAAAAGACCCCAAATAGCAAAAAATGAACAAACAAAAACAATCTTGAGAATGAAGAACAAAGCTGGAGGCATCATGCACCCAGATTTCAAACTATACTATATGGTTACAGTCATCAAAACAGCATGGTACTAGCACAAAACCAGACACATAAATCAATGGAACGGAATAGAAGGCCCAGAAGATGAATCCACGCTTACATGGGCAATTAATCTATGACAAAGGAGGCAAGAATGCACAATGGGGAAAAAACAGCCTCTTCAATAAATGGTGCTGGGAAAACAGGACAATTACATACAGAAGAATCATACTGGACTACTCTCTCATATCATGCACAAAAATAAATTCAAAATGGATACAAGATTTAAATACAAGCTCTGAAACCATAAAACTCCTAGAAGAAAACATAGGCAGTACACTATTTGACATCAGTCTTAAAAATATTTTTTGGATATGCCTCCTCAGGCAAGGGAAACAAAAGCACAAATAAACAGGACTACATCCAACTAAAAAAGCTTTTACACAGTGAAGTTAACTATCAACAAACAAAAAGGCCGCCGACGCAATGGGAGAAGATATTTGCAAACGATATGACCCACAAGGGATTAATATCCAAAATATACAAAGAACTTACACAACTCAATGTCAAAAAATAAATAAACAACTCAATTAAAAACTGGGTACAGGATCTGAATAGACATTTTTCCAAAGAAGACATACAGATGGCCAACGGGCACATGAAAAGATGCTCAATATTACTAATCATCAGTGAAATGCAAATCAAAACCACAATGAGATATCACCTCCCACCTGTCAGAATGGCAATTATGAAAAAGAAAACAAATAACAAGCACTGACAAGGATGTGGAGAAAAGGGAACACTCATGCTCTGTTGGTGGGAAGGTAAATTAGTGCAGCCACTACAGAAAACAGTATGGAGACTCCTCAAAAAATTAAAAATAGAACTACCGTATGATCCAGCACATTCCACTCCTATTCACCCAGAGAAAATAAAAACACTAATTAGAAAAGACATTTATGGGAATCCCCTGGTGGTCCAGTGGTTAGGACTCCGCACTTCCACTACAGGGGGCGTGGGTGCAATCCCTGGTGAGGGAGCTAAGATCCTGCATGCCACAAGGCCAAAAAAAAAAAAGGAGGGGAGGGGAGGGAAGAAAGAAAAAGGAAAAGACATTTGCATGCCTCTGTTCATTGCAGCATTATTTATGATATCCAAGATATGGAAGCAAAGCAAGTGCCCATCAATAGATGAACGGATAAAGAAGATTTCACACACACACACATACACACACAAACACTACTCAGCCATGAAAAAGAATAACATCTTGCCATCTGCAACAACACAGATGGACCTGGAGGGTATTACGCTAAGTGAAATAAGTCAGACAGAGAAAGACAACTACTGTATCATTTCACTTATATGTGGAATCTAAACAACAAATGAACGAACGTAACAAAACAGAAATGGAGTTACAGATACAGAGAACAGGCGGCTGCCAGAGGGAAAGGAACAGGTGAGACAGATCAAACAAACTTCCAGTTGCAAAATAAATGAGTCATGGGTATGAAATGTATGGTGTGGGAAACACAGTAACTACCTCGTATCTTTGTATGGTGACATATCGTAACTAGACTTATCCTGGTGACCATTTTGAAATATAGAGAAATATAGAATCACCATGTTGTGTAACAGGAACTAACAGTGTTGTAGGTCAATTATACTTCAAAAACAAACAAATTTATAGAAAAAGAGGTCAGATTTTTGGCTACAGAGGTGACGGTGGGGGGGGGGGATTGGATGAGGGCAATCAAAAAGTGCAAATTGGGGCTTCCCTGGTGGCGCAGTGGTTGAGAATCGCCTGCCAAGGCAGGGGACATGGGTTCAATCCCTGGTCCGGGAAGATCCCACATGCCGCGGAGCAACTAAGCCCATGTGCCACAACTACTGAGCCTGCGCTCTAGAGCTCGCGAGCCACAACTACTGAAGCCGGCGTGCCTAGAGCCCGTGCTCCACAACAAGTGATGCCACCGCAATGAGAAGCCCATGCACCACAATGAAGAGTAGCCCCCGCAACTAGAGAAAGCCCATGCGCAGCAACAAAGACCCAATGCAGCCAAAAATAAAATAATTAATTTTTTTTTTTTAGAGTGCAGACTTCCCTTCACAAGATAAATAAGTACTAGGGATATAATGTACAACATGATAAATGTAATTTAAGTTGCTAAGAGAGTAAATCCTAAGAGTTCTCATCACAAGGAAAAAAAATTTTTTTCTATTTCTTTAATTTTGTATCTATATGAGATGATGGATGTCATCATTTCATGAAGTCAAATCATCATGCTGCACACCTTAAACTTACACAGTGCCGTATGTCAACTGCATCTCAGTAAAGCTGGGGGGAAGTTACTTTCTCTTGACCCGTCGGTCCTGTGCCGGGACAAACCCCATCCTGTATTATCTTCCCCTTCAGATGGCTGCATCCCCACACTGGCTGATTAGCCTCTCCTCTATAAATTCATTTTACTTGAAAGAATTCTTTCATTTATTCAGCAATCCTTTCATCTACCTCTTTTTGCCCCAAATTCCATGGGATTTGCTAACACAGGTATCCCGAAACTGTTCTCCGAGATGTCAGTCACTAGGCCTGATTTATAGAGATCAGTGCCACTTCACATCCCCACTCCCACATGCTTTCAGTGTCTCATTTATTTGGTCTTCCTTCCTGGTCTCAGACAATTCGATCCTCTTCCTGCATGAACGACACCCTTTCAGAGGGGCTTATTCTCATTCCTCCCCACCTCCAAGACCTTTCCTCATCAATTACCACCCCCCCCCCACGCCAGGTACCAACAACTATAATCTCTCCCTATTTACCTCCAGTCTGTCCTCTGCCTACTAATCAGCAAATTCATCTTCGATTCCTGTCTCGCTACTCATTTCCAAGCTATCATCTTTTCTCTTCCTTTTGTGACTCACTTTCTTCAAAGGGCTGCTCCACACTTAATACCACAGCTTCTTACCACCAAGAGTGATCAGAGAAGGACTCTCTGAGGAAACAACATCGAAGCTGAAGGTCAACAAGGAGCAAGAGGCCAGCATGTGGAAAGGACAGGCAGCCAAGGCCCTGTTATGAATGGAGAAAAGGCTGCCTGCCTTGCTACTCTTGGTGCCCCATGGCTGAGGCCCTTCTCGGGCAACATTTACTGTAAAGCATTCCTCACTGCCTCCCTGAGTCTTACTCTCACCTCTATTTCCATCTCCAACATATTGTATTAGAAGCAATTCTTTGTGTTGGCACTTCGATCTTCAATCGCTCTCTAGTAAGGTATAAACAAAACAACCAGTTGAGTCCTCAAAGCTTTCCCCGTCACTCCCCTAAGAGAGCGAGCGCCACCTGTCTGAAATCTGCACCTGAAGCACCCTCCATCTCAGATGGTGTGCATGATGGCTGTGACTGTGTGTACCCATCGAGCCTACTGAAATTCAAGTTCCCTGAGGAGAAGGTCCTGGCCAGGTCATTTACCTGTACCTGTAATGAAGTGTTTACACGTAGTAAGTGTTTAACTCATTGAAAAATATCCAATCCTGCTATGATTCCCCATTTATATTATGAGTTAAGTACTATAAACCCACTCAGGCTTGGTAATCATACTTGATTTTAACACTGAAAACTGTGAAACAAAAATTTTGGGAAAAAATGCCTACTTCAAAACAGGTCAGCTGAATTAAACATTCAAATATAAAACAAAACAATGAAATTATGTAAGTACTAGAATAAAATGTAAGATATATGTTTTTATAACTCTGGTAAGGTAAAGACTTTTGGAAGCATGACACCAAAGGCAGAGCCAATCAAGTGAAAGTCTGACAGATATGACAGGATAAAAATGAAAACATTCCCATGATGATGAAATAAAATGATATAAAAACAAACCAAAAAAACACCGTAAACAACTTACACACACTCACAAAGAAAATGGAAAAACAATATATGCAGTGTATACCACAAAAGGCTAATCATCTTAATACACACAACACTAGTGTGACAGTCATCACCATAAGGACAGGAACAGGCAAAGAAACATAACGGGAAGTATACACACCAGGTGAAGATCAAACCCACTTGTAATTTAAAATACCTCATTTGAAATACTATGTTTAGTCCATCAGTTTGGCAGAGATGTAAGTGTTGATGAAATTGGACTCTCTCAGTACCTTACTGGTTTTCTAATGGGCAAATTGGCAATCCATGTATCAAAAGTCATTCATGCCATCTGACTCTAAAAAGCTACTCCTAAGAAGTTATTCTTAAAAAGTAACTGGGGCTTCCCTGGTGGCGCAGTGGTTGAGAGTCTGCCTGCCAATGCAGGGGACACGGGTTTGAGCCCTGGTCTGGGAAGATCCCACATGCCGCGGAGCAACTAGGCCCGTGAGCCACAATTACTGAGCCTGCGCGTCTGGAGCCTGTGCTGCGCAACAAGAGAGGCCATGATAATGAGAGGCCCGCGCACCGCGATGAAGAGTGGTCCCCACTTGCCACAACTAGAGAAAGCCCTTGCACAGAAACGGAGACCCAACACAGCCATAAATAAAATAAATAAATAAATAAATATTAAAAAAAAAAAAAGTAACTGAACAAGTAGAAATACGATGATCTTTATTATTTTTAAAATAATAAAGATTATTTTTAAATAATCTTATTAAAAATAATTTTAATAAGATTATTTTAAAATAATCTTAATTTTAAAAAAAATACTTGTGGAAACTGGACACTGAAATGCCCATCAGTGAATGGGTCGAGGAAGTGTGCACACACACTGAAATGCTATGCAGCGATGTGGGTAAATACTGAAGTGCTCAGAGTTTATCTCTAGGAAGGTGTTTTCGCCCATTCGCTTCATAATGCTTTTTTAGTATGTTCAGAATTTTAGTAAAAATTACACATGTTCAGTATGTTATAAACAATCTTTTACTATCTTCTCCTTCACCTACTGTTAAACAAAATTAAGCATATTTATGGTAGTTATATTATCAAAGGAGTTCTAACATTTTAATTCAACTGAAAAGAAATTTATTGAGCCTAATGCCCAAGGGGTCTTAGTTTATGGAAAGATATAAACTAAGAACCATCAAAATATAAGAGCCCAGGGCGGGGGAGGGAAGGAGCTGGCTACTCAGAACTGGGGGTGGGGGGGGGGAAACATATAGAGTGACCTGAGGTTCTGGTTATGGCAGGAGATGAGTTAAGAAAGACATCCTACAATGAAAGGCCACATTCTAAGACACTATGGTTTTATTCTCAATGATGAAAACTTAGTGTATGTTGATGACGTAACCCACTCTCTTCAGATGCAGGAATGAACAGCTACCCTCTGCTGACTGAACATGCCTCCACCCAACCCTCCTACAGCTTCTCCCTGAAGAGCAAACTACTTGCCCAACCTTCCTGAGTTCCACCTTTCCAAATGATGTAGCGAAGCACAGTGAGAGGAAAACTCATCCTTCTTACATGTGCTATTTCAAATACATAACAGGTTTTGGACTGTTTCTTACAAAATCATTTCTAAGGTGAGAAAAGTCTGAAGTGTAGGAGTACAACTTTCTTGGCTGTATTATTGATGTGGGGCATGTGTACTAAACATTTTGCATGGAAAAACACAACAGTTCAATATTCCAAAGAATGAAGCTGGAGCTATGGGTGAAGCTCACAACCTCAGACACAGGGAGAAAAATCCAATTTACCTAAGGTGCTCACCTTGGAATATGCAGTGACTCATCTGAAGAACACTTATTCAATTTATAAAAACCAACAAATATAAAAATTAGCAATTTGCTTCTGTAAATGCTACAATCTCATGTTATAAAAACTGTTTAAAAATTGTACCATCAACTAGCCAGTCTGTACACGAACTGCAATTTAAAACAACACTAGAGTTCCAGATGTAAAAATACGGTTACAATAAAAAGCTGTGAAAACACATGCACAGAAGAAGATGCCTGTCATCTGGAATGCAGTAACTAAACACTGGTTCTACTGCCACATGAGAAAACTCACTTAACCAGCAAGGACACTGGTTCGGGGATGAGCCATACGGCACAGGAGCCTACACAAGGTGAGAGGGCCTCCAACTGTGGTTGTACAGTCTCAGGAAATACCCCTTCTGGCTCTCACCATAGCTCCCAGAGGTCAAAACACCATGCAGGCCTCCTCACTCCAGCCCTCTCCTTTCTGTTGGGTCCACTGTGGCTCTGACTGTCTGCTGCAAAGTAGAAAGGTTCTCAGAGGACAAGGCAGGACAAACCATGTAGCCGCCAGCCTCTTCTTCCTACTCTACACACCTGAGCTAAGGCCTCAAGCAGTACCTTAATTAGGCCTTTCAGAGTCTAGATAAGGCAGAAACAGGGGCAGCAAAGTGATTAATGTGCTCCTCTATGCATTGATAGATATAATTTTTTTTTTTTTTGGCCTCGTGGCATGCGGGATCCTAGTTCCCTGACCAGGGATCGAACCTGTGCCCCCTGCAGTGGAAGCACAGAGTACTAATCACTGGACCGCCAGGGAAGTCCCTATGTAGATATAATTTTACGTAGGACTTTAACATTAAATCCATTCTCTGCTACATGTGCCTAGTTTTAACTGTGATTTGAGGCCAGTTATCGAGAGCTAGCTGAACTTTTCTATTACTAAAAAAAGAAAAAAAAGAGGAAAAAAAAAACTTCTCAAATATGAACAGAAGTCTAGCAATATACTAAAAAACATATGAATCCTGAACAACTCTACAAAACAAAAAACCGAAAAAAAACAAAACACACAAAACAACCAAAAAAACAAACCCTTACCACTCTCTTTCCTCAAACTATATCACAGTAACAAAGTAGAGACAATATATGTGTTCAAGTGACAACATAAAATTTGTCCACTGAACAAAACCTATAACAGAAAATACTTTAAACTGACTATATGCCAAGATTCAGTCTAACTTAAGCATTTTTTTGAAAAGGAAGCATTAAGCCATAAAGAGGTAACCATTCAACCAGGAGCTCCTTCCTTTCTTTTTCAATCAAAAAAAAATCCTGGTATCTGAGCTTTGAGAAAATACGCACCAGTGATAAAACATACCACTGGTATTAGAAGAAACATTCTTACTTGTAAACAACTAACTTTAGAACTACTGTTCCAGATTTTATTTTCTTAAATGGGAAGAATGAATTCAAACACCAAAAGCATACCAACAGTAAAGTTGGTACCTTTATAAAATTAAAGGTAAAAAACACTTACAATTTTTGCATTTTTTCCACTTTTCCTTAGTTGCTGAACAGCAAAAGCATGTTCAACATTATCCATTGAAACGCCATTAACCATCGCGACTCGGTCATTTTCCCTAAGGAAAAAAAGTGACCAAAATAATAACATGTTAGATGAAACCATACAAATAAGTTTATAAAGATATTTTCAAGATAGGATCTTCAAAAAAGATATTCTAATTATGGGCTAATTAATCTGTCTTCAGATCAATGATAAAATAATGTCCAGCTATTTAATTTCAGATCCCCCACAAAAAATGTTTAGCACTTGTAACTAACCACAGGTCATTAATTTTTTAACCATTAACACAATGTTTCCCAAAAGGATTGAACAGGTACCACAATACACAAAATGACTTCTGGTGGTACAGTTACAGGCATTCAATGATACTAATAGTCACAAGGCTGGAAAAAGTTATTCCTTCTTTAAAGATAAAGTCTTTCTCCTTCCAATTTTCTTTCAGTCCTTCTACTCATACTCTCATTTTTTTGCTAGTGTAACTTTTGCCTCTTTTTTATCTTGCAAATCTTCTTGTTGAACAAAAATGGTTAAGACTCAGGGTGAGAGGCTCCTGAAGGCTAGATTCTACCCCAAACTGAGTAACAAGTTTTCTTTTCACTACCTTTATTTTTTACAGTGACCTTCTATTTAAGTTAAGTGATACTAGCTTTCCATATATGACAGAGACAAGCATAAACGTATATTAATTTAGAAAAATCACTAGCATGGCATGCCAGTGGCTAAGGGTAGGAAACATGCTTACTGCAGCTGCCCTTCTGCGGGTCCTCCTTTAAGCACATCTGAAATCACTATCGAGGTTTCCCCACTCTGGAAATGAGGATTATCTCTTCCACCAGATATTGCAATTCCAAATCCAAATCCAGGAGCCTAAAGTAATAATTACAGTAAAATGTTATGATGTCATACTCTACAATCTAAAAAACTTCAAATATAAAAATTACAATCCTATTACAAAACGCTCACTCACTTGTATGGAAACACATCAGAATGACCTATCCTGATATGGGAATGCAGGCTTTAATAAATTTAATGCTGGGTATAACAGAATATTGAAAACTGTCAATTACATGAATGTTCTTTAAGAACTAAAACACATTTAAAAATTCTGAACAATGAAATCCTGAATTCATTTTTGCTTATCAGAAGGGTTCCTGAGGGAATTGGCAGGGTCCCCCTGTGATCATCACAAACACTGGCAACTGATTTGTAGAATGACAGATTTAATAAGCATATAAACCAGGTGGCATTTTATATAATAAAATATCAACAGCTGTGAAAATCAACTTCCTTCACTTACCCTAAAAATCTCTACTGAAGTAATACACTATAATATCTTACGCACACTGCATACAATAGAAATTATACATTAATCGTATCAAGCATTTTAAAATTACTTATATTTTTAATTAAACAAAATCATAATTATATACTTCTAAATGAGCTGAAAATCTTTACCACAGTGACTAAGGACAGCCCAGCACAGAAAAAAAATCAAAATACTACCAAGTTATTTAAAAATTACCTAATCTCGCTTTTTTCACGAAGATGGCGCCAAAGGTGAAGAAGGAAGCCCCTGCCCCTCCCAAAGCATAAGCCAAAGCAAAGGCTTTGAAGGCCAAGAAAGCTGTGTTGAAAGGCGTACACAGCCACAAAAAAAAGAAGATCCGGACGTCACCCACCTTCCGACAGCCCAAAACACTGCGGCTCAGGAGGCAGCCCACATATCCTTGGAAGAGCACCTCTAGGAGAAAAAAGCTTGACCACTGTGCCACCATCAAGTTCCCCCTCACCACTGAGTCAGCCATGAAGAAGACAGAAGACAACAACACACTGGTGTTCACTGTGGATGTCAAGGCCAACAAGCACCAAATTAAACAGGCTGTGAAGAAGCTCTGTGACACTGACGTGGCTAAGGTCAACACCCTGATCAGGCATGATGGAGAGAAGAAGGCATATGTTCGACTGGCTCCTGACTATGATGCTTTGGATGTTGCCAACAAAATTGGGATCATCTGAGTCCAGCTGGCTAATTCTAAATATAGAAGTTTTTTTTCACTATAAAAAAATAATTAAATAAAAATAAATAAATAAAAATAAAAATTACCTAATCTCAAAGAAATCCACACCATTCCCTAGAAAGGAAATGAAGTATTCAGAGTCGTCTAAAAGAAACAGCCAATATTTTCCTAGGGCTCCAGAATCAGAAAATCAGAGGCTATGTTTTCATATAACGTTGTACTACACTATGCTCTACAATCCAAACCACCTGAGGACAAAGGTAACAACTTCCTTCCACGACTGTCCCGTCCACAAAGAAGACCACGCCCACCATGGACAGGGGATACATCATGACCTCCCCTTCCACCTCAAAGTCTACTGAAATAGCCAAATAAGAAGAAAAGAGAAAAACTCTCCTTAAAAAAAGAATAAACACCAGCAATTCCACACCTAGGTATATACTCAAGAGAAATGAAAACATGTGTGCACACAGAGATTTATAGCCACACACAGCAGCAGCATTTATAATAGCCAAAAACTGCAAACAACCCAAATGTCTATCAACTGATGAATGGATAACTAAAATATGGTATATCCATTAAATGAATTATCTGCAATAGAAAGGAGTGAAGTACTGATACATGCTACAAAATGGGGAACATAGAAAACATGATGCTATCCAGAAGAAGCCAACCATAAAAGACCGCACACATCATACAATTCCTCTTAGATGAAATGTTCAGAAAAGACCAATCTGTATGAAACAGAAAACAGACTGGTGATTGTCGAGGGCCGGGGTGTGGAAAGGGATGGAGACATTGGGGAGGGATGGTTTATGAGTAACATTATTCTTTTTAGGGTGATGGAATGCTTAAAAAGTGACTCTGGTGATGGTCTTACAGATCTGTGAATATACTAAAAATCAGTAAATTGTACATTTTAAAGGGTGAATTGTATGGTATGTGAATTACATTGCAATAAAGCTAATACCCCGAAAAAAGGTTAATGTGAAAAAACAAATAAACAGGAAAACATCTGGGTGGCAGAAGATAATGGCAACTGCCTGAATCTGTGTCTCCAAAATAATACAAAACAGATCACTACACAAAACCATACCCTTAATATAGCTCAAACCAGAGAATATGCAAATTTCAAAATAGGCAGAAGTATGCCTAAAATTTCAAAAATAAAGAAATGATTAGAAAGAAAATAACTATTAGCACACAATTAGAAAACATAAGAGACTGCAGAACAAGTTCAAATAAATTTGAAAACTTAGATAAAACAGATAATTTTGTAGGGAAATACAGATTATTGAAATTGACTCTATTAGAAATAAAGACTTCAGCAACCCAACTGCTGAAGAGGAAACAGAGATAGTTATGAGGGAATTATCCCACAAAAAACACCAGGCACAGATGATTTCACAGGGAATTCTACCAAAACATCAATATCCAGATAGCCTCGATGCTCCATAAATTGTTCCAGAGCATCCTAAAATGAACGAAAGCTTCTAATTCTTTTCAAGAAGCAATTATAATATTGATATCTAAATCTGATAATGACTATCCACGATAAAGACAGGGCTTCCCTGGCGGCGCAGTGGTTAAGAACCCACCTGCCAATGTAGGGGACACGGGTTCGAGCCCTGGTCCGGGAAGATCCCACATGCCACAGAGCAACTAAGCCTGTGCACCACAACCACTGAGCCTGTGCTCTAGAGCCCACACACCACAACTACTGAAGCCCGCATGCCTAAAGCCCATGCTCCGCAACAAGAGAAGCCACCACAATGAGAAGCCCAAGCACCGCAACAAGAGTAGCCCCTGCTTACTGCAACTAGAGAAAGCCCACGCGCAGCAACGAAGACCCATCACAGCCAAAAATTTAAAAAACAAATTAATTAATTGATTAAAAAGAAAAAGACAGAGCCCCCCTCCGAATACTAAAGCCTAACATCATTTATAAAGGCCAACACCATACAAATATTCCATGACGAGGTGATTTATTTCCAAGACTGTTATATTAGGAAAGCCACTGTATAGGAGACCCTATTAATAAACCTAGAGAAAAAAATTCAGAGATTATATCCATAGACCCTGGAAAGGCCTTTGACAAAATCTAACATTCACGACCAAGGGAAAAAAAAATTCATGAAAATGCCTTCAATCTGTTTTAATATTTCATTTTATGTTAAAGTACATGAAGAACCTCACCCACACACACAGTTGAAAAGGAGAGGAGTTATTTTAGTAAACCTTTTAGATAATTATGGATATTCATGTTTGATTTTATATCGGTAAGTGATAGTTTCTTAATGGGTGGCTACAATGTGCAACTTGAAACCATATCAGTGGACTTTTTGTAGTTACATGAATACCCATCCACTGGCCTATTTTGCACTTTGAATGGATTATTTTATCCATTGTGATTTTATAATAGCATGTCTTGGTCATCTGGAAATTATTTAGGTAAATCTTTCAAATGATGACACATTTCACCACTATACAATATTTTTTAAAAATCATACTTTAATTAAAATCACCACCAATGCAATCAAAGTCTTTAAGTAGTGAAAAGTATTGAGCTCATCTCATGGTGGCAGATAAATGTTTTCCAAATTTTAATTTTTGTTTTAAAATTCAATTTTCTTCATTGGCAACAACAATTATCAGAGTTGTTTTCCTTGAAGCAACAGGTACTCACTTGAGAAAAATGTTTGTCAAATATTCCAGTCTGGATAACCATTCCTTCAAGTAAAAGTGGTGTTACACACACAAATACACAGTTGGTTGAGCTTCCAATTCAAACAATCATGCAAGTACTTCAGTATAAAGCAGAAATGCCTTATGCATATTTCCCATTTCAATATACAGATTATTTTTAAAATGTCTATTCAAAAGCTGACGTGGTAAAATGAGTAATTTTTACTGCTTTAAGTTATTCTGCAGCAAAACTGGGATTGTTCTTATAAACTGTGAGTAAGCCCAGGAACTATTAGGATGGTTTGGGGCTCTGAGGCCAGTTTTACCTCATACCACTGCTTCTGTACCTTCACTACAACTATCAACACAGTGAAAAAAACAAATAACATTTTTGTGCTGTTATGAAAATAGTTTGTCCTAAGCATAAATAGACTTCAGAGATCTTTTGGGGTCCTCAGCCCATACTTTGAAAACACTGATATTAAAAACCACTGAAAAAAGAGCAAAAAAAAAAAAAAAAAAAAACCCAAAAACAAACAAAAAAAACCCCAATGAAGCAATTTACAAAAGATATGAAATGTTAAAACTCATAAGAAACACAAATTAAAACCACACAGAGAATGGTAAAAATTAAAGTATAACAACACATTTTGTTGAGGAGGCTGTAGAAAAATAGGCACCACTGCTAATGGGCATGCAAACTGCCACAATTCTTTAGGAGAGGAATTTAGCAATCCTAACAAAATTACAAAAGCATTTATGTATGTATGCATTTATTTATTTATATTTTTGGCTGCGTCAGGTCTTAGTTGTGGCACGCGGGCTCCAGAGCACATGGGCTCCATTGTTGCAGCACATGGGCTCTCTAGTTGTGGCACAGGGGCTCAAGTAGTTGCGGCACAGCATGTGGGATCTTAGTTCCCCGACCAGGGATCAAACCCGCGTCCCCTGCATTGGAAGGCAGATTCTTAACCACTGGGCCACCAGGGAAGTCCTCAAAAGCACTTTATCTTTCAACAGAGTGAACCAGTTTCTAGGAATGTACCCTGAAGATTACATATACAGCTCCAAAAATAAGAAAATACATATGTACATAGTTATTCACTGCAGATTGTAACTGCAAATACTGGAAAAAACCTAAAACACCCAAGGGTTACCTCCAGGGCAGTTTGGGGAGGGGTGTGTTATTCTCTGACTTTTTTTCCGTCCTTGGAGAAGGTTAGCACTAATCTTTTACTCTGGATACTTTTATACTGTGCATTTATATCTTGCTTGATAATTCTTTTATTTAAAAATTAAAAACATAACACAAAAATATTAAAGAAATGCCAAAAACATCAGGACTTTTCAATACGGAAGACGGAGGTCAGTAGATACTTCCTAAGATTTGCTTGTGAACAAGTAAGTACAGTCCTGGCTGCATGAGCCAGGCATCAAACCCAGGCGAAGCATACTGCTTCCATGCAGCGCCAGCACTCTGTGGGGCATGTCATCCTGCTGGATCAGCGCTGGCTGCAGTTCATTTAATGACTACCCAGGAAGTCTGTGAGTCCCAACCCTAGCTGCAGATGAAAATCATTTGGGATCAGTCTCAAAACTGCTTGATGATTGCCAAACTCCCAACCCCACAACAATTAAATAAAACTGGAGGAGGGCAGATAGCAGGCATTTAAAAAAAAAAAATCTCCTAAGTGATTCTAATGGGCAGTCAGGGCTGAGAACCTTAGCCTTAAAAGCTTTGTGAATATCAGACCAGGGTGATCATCAAAAACTATAAAAGGTTCGACTATCCCCCACTTTCCCTTCCCTCTTAGGGAAGGTTTCTCTCTGAAACCTTTTTAGCCTTAGATCTCCACCACGGTCCTATTTTTGGCCTTTTCAATAGATTTCTTACGTCCACTGCACTACAATTTACCCTCCATCATGTTCAAAGGATTATTATTCTAAAACAAACCCAATTCTGTCATTCTATTGCCCACAGGTCCAAGTTCCTTAACATGCAATATCCTGAAATGCAATGCCAGCTTGCTTCCCAGCACCCCAGTCTTTACCCTAAACACACTTAACTACTGACCCCCGCTTAAGCATGCCATGCATCATCAAGTTCCAAGCTTTCACATTTCTTCTCTGCCTAGGATTCCTTTAGCACCTCACCCTTCAACATCCAGTTTCAACGTCATCTCCTTCATAAAACCAACCTAGCTTTTCACAGGCACAAGTGCCCCATCCTGTAGGCTCTCCGACCACATAGACACACTTCTGCTACTTAACACACAGCACTGTAAGTAGCCTGGGTATCAGAGGTTCATTTGGGAGGGGTTTACATATTCTTCTACACATCCCAGCTGAGTACAACCCTGCAAGGACCTAACACAAAGTGGCTCATCAATGTTAGGGCACTAAAACAAGTATCTGACTAATTATTCAATTTAATTTTAACTCAATTTCCCTTTATAGAGTTGTCTTTTAAAACTCACACTAACTTGAGCACTAAAACCTCATTAGCAGCCAGAGTAGTAGCATGGATTTGGAATTTCCTGCATTTCCAAATAAAAACAAGCAGGGCAACTATACAGCAAAGCAAAAACCGTATATACAGCAAAAAAAAAACCCCACAGGTAACCAATGTACCCCCCTGAGGAAGCAGGTGGGGATGAGCAACACCTATGGGACTTGTGTGTTCCCAAAACCTACTTGGGAAGAAAGCCACAAGGCATCTGACACACCTAAGACCTGAAGAACCCCACAAATAACTAACAGGTATTTACTGGAAAAAGAACGGCAGGGCAATTTGAGAACAACAGCTGAAACTGGGAGGGATTTTGCCTCTCCAGTTGTCAGTGAGAACAAGGAGCCTGCAGTAGGGCGTGAATGGGCTACAGCAGTGTAACCCCTAGGAATTCTCAACACGGACCTGCCAGTGGATTCAGACTCGAGAGGGACAGGAACAGCAAAAGATGAAAGGGTACAAAAGGCATGGGCCTAGGAAATGTCAGACAGCAGCAGTTATGTTTCTTTAGTGCATGCACACACACAAGAAAACTAAGCCAATTTCTAGAAGCTCAAGAAAGCTAATTTCCCATAAAATTGAGCAAAAAAGGGATTATGATCAAATCCCTTAGAAAATTACTATAGAACACAATGAGTAGCAGAATACCCCTACAGAAAATGAAAGCATGCTGAAAAGAGTACTCAAAAAAAGAAAAATAAAGGCTCAAAACTGTTACTATTATAAAACAAGTGAAAAGGCATTACAAAAATATACAAGACATGAAAGAATATAAGTAAGAATTTTAGACAATCACAGAAAGATAGACAAAATGAAAAGGCAGAGGACTTTGTACCAGATGAAGGAACAAGATAAAACACCATAAAAACAACTAAATGAAGTGGAGATGGGCAACCTTCCAGAAAAAGAATTCAGAATAATGATAGTGAAGATGATCCAGGACCTCAGAAAAAGAACGAGAAGATGCAAGAAATGTTTAACAAAGACCTAGAAGAATTAAAGAACAAACAAACAGAGATGAACAATACAATAACTGAAATGAAAAATACACTAGAAGTAATCAATAGCAGAATAACTGAGGCAGAAAAACAGATAAGTGACCTGGAAGACAGAATGGTAGAACTCACTGCTGCGGAACAGAAAAAAGAAAAAAGAATGAAAAGAAATGAAGACAGCCTAAGAGACCTCTGGGACATTAAACGCAACAACATTCACATTACAGGGGTCCCAGAAGGAGAAGAGAGAGAAAGTACCCGAGAAAACATTTGAAGTGATTATAGTCGAAAACTGCCCTAACATGGGAAAAGAAATAGCCACCCAAGTCCAGGAAGCACAGAAGAGTCCCATACAAGATAAACCCAAGGAGACACACACCGAGACATAGTAATCAAACTGACAAAAATTAAAGACAAAGAAAAATCAATGAAAGCAACAAGGGAAAAATGACAAATAACATACATGGGAACTCCCATAAGGTTAACAGCTGATTTCTCAGCAGAAACTCTACACGCCAGAAGGGAGTGCCACGATATATTTAAAGTGATGAAAGGGAAGAACCTACAACCAAGATTACTCTACCTGGCAAGGAGAAATCAAAATCTTTACAGACAAGCAAATGCTAAGAGAATTCAGCACCACCAAACCAGGCCTACAACAAATGCTAAAGGAAATTCTCTAAGTGGAAAAAACAAGAGAAAAAAAGGACCTACAAAAACAAACAGGTAACAATAAAGAAAATGGTAATAGGAACATACATACTGATAATTACCTTAAATGTGAATGGATTAAATGCTCCAACCAAAAGATACAGGCTTACTGAATGGATACAAAAACAAGACCCATATATATGCTATCTACAAAACACCCACTTGAGACCTAGGGACACATACAAACTGAAAGTGAGGGGGATGGAAAAAGATATTCCATGCAAATGGAAATCAAAAGAAAGTTGGAGTAGCACACTCATATCAGATAAAATAGACTTTAAAATAAAGAATGTTACAAGAGACAAGGAAGGACACTACATAGTGATCAGGGGATAAATCCAAGAAGAAGATATAATCATTGTAAATATATATGCACCCAACATAGGAGCACCTCAATACATAAGGCAACTGCTAACAGCTATAAAAGAGGAAATCGACAGTAACACAAGAATAGTGGGGGACTTTAACACCTCACTTACACCAATGGACAGATCATCCAAAATGAAAATAAATAAGGAAACAGAAGCTTTAAATGACACAGTAGACCAAATAGATTTAACTGATATTTGTAGGACATTCCATCCAAAAACAGCAGATTACACTTTCTTCTCAAGTGCGCATGGAACATTCTCCAGGATAGATCACATCTTGGGTCACAAATCAAGTCTCAGTAAATTTAAGAGAACTGAAATCATATCAAGCATCTTTTCTGACCACAACGCTGTGAGATTAGAAATGAATTACAGGGAAAAAACCATAAAAAACACAAACACATGGAAGCTAAATAATACGTTATTAAATAACTAAGAGATCACTGAAGAAATCAAAGAGAAAATCAAAAAATACCTAGAGACAAATCACAATGAAAACACGACGATCCAAAACTTACGGGATGCAGCAAAAGCAGTTCTAAGAGGGGGAAGTTTATAGCTATACAAGCCTACCTCAAGAAACAAGAAAAATCTCAAACAACCTAACCTTACACTTAAAGGAACTAGAGAAAGAAGAACAAACAAAACCAAAAGTTAGCAGAAGGAAAGAAATCATAAAGATCAGAGCAGAAATAAATGAAATAGAAACAAAGAAAACAATAGCAAAGATCAATAAAACTAAAAGCTGGTTCTTTGAAAAGATAAACAAAATTGATAAACCTTTAGCCAGACTCATCAAGAAAAAGAGGGAGAGGACTCAAATCAATAAAATTAGAAATGAAAAAGGAGAAGTTACAACAGACACCACAGAAATACAAAGCATCCTAAGAGACTACTACAAGCAACTCTATGCCAATAAAATGGACAACCTGGAAGGAATGAACAAATTCTTAGAAAGGTATAACCTTCCAAGACTGAACCAGGAAGAAATAGAAAATATGAACAGACCAATCACAAGTAATGAAATTGAAACTGTGATTAAAAATCTTCCAACAAACAAAAGTCCAGGACCAGATGGCTTCACAGATGAATTCTATCAAACATTCAGAGAAGAGCTAACATCCATTCTTCTCAAACTCTTCCAAAAAATTGCAGAGGAAGGAACACTCCCAAACTCATTCTATGAGGCCACCATCACCCTGATACCAAAACCAGACAAAGATACCACAAAAAAAAGAAAATTATAGACAAATATCACTGATGAATATAAATGCAAAAATCCTCAACAAAATACTAGCAAACAGGATCATACACCATGATCAAGGTGGATTTTTCCCAGGGATGCAAGGATTCTTCAATATATGCAAATCAATCAATGTGATACACCATATTAACAAATTGAAGAATAAAAACCATATGATCATCTCAATAGATGCAGAAAAAGCTTTTGACAAAATTCAACACCCATTTATGATAAAAATTCTCCAGAAAGTGGGTATAGAGGGAACCTACCTCAACATGATAAGGCCATATACGACAAACTCACAGCAAACATCATGCTCAATGATGAAAAACTGCAATCAGTTCCTCTAAGATCAGGAACAAGACAAGGATGTCCACTCTCACCACTATTATTCAATATAGTTTTGGAAGATCTAGCCATGGTAATCAGAGAAGAAAAAGAAATAAAAGCAATACAAATTGGAAAAGAAGAAGTAAAACTGTCACTGTTTGCAGATGACATGATACTATACATAGAGAATCCTAAAGATGCCACCAGAAAACTACTAGAGCTAATCAATGAATTTGGTAAAGTTGCAGGATACAAAATTAATGCACAGAAATCTCTTGCATTCCTGTACACTAACAACAAAAGATCAGAAAGAGAAATTAAGGAAACAATCCCATTCACCATTGCAACAAAAAGAATAAAATACCTAGGAATAAACCTACCTAAGGAGGTAAAAGACCTGTACTCAGAAAACTGTTAACACACTGATGAAAGAAATTAAAGATGACACAAACAAATGGAGAGATACACCTTGTTCTTGGATTGGAAGAATCAATATTGTGAAAATGACTATACTACCCAAAGCAATCTACAAATTCAATGCAATCCCTATCAAATTACCAGTGGCATTCTTTACAGAACTAGAACAAAAAATCTTAAAATCTGCATGGAGACACAAAGACCCCGAATAGCCAAAGAAGTCTTGAGGGAAAAAAATGGAGCTGGAGGTATCAGACTCCCTGACTTCAGACTATACTGCAAAGCTACAGTAATCAAGACAACATGGTACTGGCAAAAAAACAGAAATATAGATCAGTGGAACAGGATAGAAAGCCCAGAGATAAACCCATGCACCTATGGTCAACTAATCTATGACAAAGGAGGCAAGGATATACAATGGAGAAAAGACAGTCTCTTCAATAAGTGGTGCTGGGAAAACTGGACAGCTACATGTAAAAGAATGAAATTAGAACACTCCTTAACACCATATACAAAAATAAACTAAAAGTAAGACTGGATACTGTAAAACTCTTAGAGGAAAACATAGGAAGAACACTCTTTGACATAAATCACAGCAAGATCTTTTTTGATCCACCTCCTAGAGTAATGGAAATAAAAACAAAAATAAACAAATGGGACCTAATGAAACTTCAAAGCTTTATTTAGCAAAGCAAGGGAAACTACAAACAAGATGAAAAGACAACCTTCAGAATGGGAGAAAATATTTGCAAACAAATCAACGGACAAATGACAAAGGATTAACCTCCAAAATATATAAACAGCTCATGCAGCTCAATATTAAAAAAACAAACAACCCAATCAAGAAATGGGGAGAAGACCTAAATAGACATTTCTCCAAAGAAGACATACAGATGGCCAAGAAGCACATGAAAAGCTGCTCAACATCACTATTATTAAGAAATGCAAATCCAAACTACAATGAGGTATCACCCCACACCAGTTACAATGGGCATCATCAGAAAATCTACAAACAACAAATGCTGGAGAGGGTGGGGAGAAAAGGGAACCCTCTTGCACTGTTGGTGGGAATGTAAATTGATACAGCCACTATGGAGAACAGTATGGAGGTTCCTTAAAAAACCAAAAATTTAATTACCATATGACCCAGCCATCCCACTACTGGGCATATACCCAGAGAAAACCATAATTCAAAAAGACACATGCACCCCAATGTTCACTGCAGCACTATTTACAATAGCCAGGTCATGGAAACAACCTAAATGCCCATTAACAGACAAATGGATAAAGAAGATGTGGTACATATATACAATGGAATATTACTCAGCCATAAAAAGGAATGAAATTGGGTCATTTGTAGAGACGTGGATGGATCTAGAGACTGTCATACAGAGTGAAGTAAGTCAGAAAGAGAAAAACAAATATCGTATATTAACGCATATATGTGGAACCTAAAAAAATGGTACAGATAAACTGGTTTGCAGGGCAGAAATAGAGACACAGATGTAGAGAACAAACATACGGACACCAAGGGGGGAAAGTGGTGGGAGTGGTGGTGGGATGAATTGGGAGATGGGGATTGACATGTATACACTAATATGTATAAAACACATAACTAATAAGAACCTTCTGTATAAAAAATAAAATAAAATTCCAAAACTCAGAAAATAAAAAAAAAGAATTTTAAGAATTCAGAAATGAGGCTGACAGAATTCAAGAGTTAATTAGAAATTTTAAAAAGCCATTTTAGATAGGAACACAAACATAATATCCTGAAAGAAACAGAAAGTAAAAAGGAGAAATCTTTTATAAAACAAAAAAGAAATGATTCAGGAGATTTTTTAAAAAGGATTTGAGAGAAAATTACAAATAATGAAGACAGGCAAAAGAGATACAACATACGAATAATAGGAATACCTAAAGACTAAACTGAAATAGGAGAAAAAAACCCCATAAAACTAAAATTAAATAAAGAACTTTCCTGATACATGTATTTTATATATCCTTCCATATATTTATATATGTAATCGAAACTGTATACTCAAAGGAGACAAATCACTGTAGATACCTGAGAATATCTATTCAGAGGAAATGCCAAAATAAATTCAAATAAAATGACTAGATTTTAAGAAGATTTTTTGGCATCTAGGCAAAAAGAGCTATAATTTAAAAAGAAATATAAATTAGATTATCATCACACTTGGGTAGCAACACATTATGCCAAAAATAACATAGTTAAGATACTCAAGGGAAACAATGAGCCATGGATTTTATATCCAGTAAAGCTAATCTTCAAGTATAAAAGGGCACAGAAAAGCTAGTAAACATATAAGAAAAACACAGGGAATATTGTTTTTCATGATCCTTTCCTAATAGAAAATAACTTTCTGACAATCAAAATGACAAGAGGCACATGGAAAGGACTGGTGATAAGCATTAAATATACACCTACTTACAGGATTAAATGCGGATTAAAGGGAGAAAGGTTAAATTATACAATAGCTATATGGTCTACATAGAGTAAAACCATTTCTTTAAAAGGAGAGAGGAATAGGGTGAGCATTTGTAAAAAATTTTTAACACTGTTTCCAGTAATCAAAATTGACAGTGGTAGAATTATTATTATTCTGAGGCAATCATATGCTCTGTACTGGATTTACAAAAGACTAACATGGTGCTTTTCAGAGGGATTTTCAAACGAAATGGAAAATAATTCATTTTTCTCATATATCTTTACCATAAAAAAATTTTAGGTATGTCAAAATATAGTTGATTTTTATATGTTTACATGAGAAAATGTCCAAGATAATGGTTTTTATTATGGTGATGGGAGAAGTGGTTTAAAGCAGTATAATATGATCTCATTGATATGTGCACACACACACGATTATAGCTTTTGGATGGAATTAAATGCATCGAAGAATTTTATTTTCATATTTTGTCCTTTCGACATCACAGGCAGCCATAAGCAACAATAATATGTATATCTACCTTTGCCTGGTAGTGAAACTGAGTTTATGATAAACAAGAGGCCTGGAATCTGTTCAAGTTATTTGCCCAGTTTCACTGGACACTAGCCATGCCCATTCCTTTACATTTCATTGTAACTGCTTTTGCACTGAGTACCTGCAACAGGGAACATATGGCCAACAAAGCTGAAAATATTTACTATCTGACCTTTTACAGAAAAGGTTTGCCCACTTATCTGTTATAGTATTTCTTGATTCCTTAAAAGATTTTTTAAAAAGGGGAAAAAATTCCTGAAGGTTGACTGTTGATTCACTTGCAGAAATATAACTGCATAATATGAATAACCTCTCCTCCAAAGATTCTTCTGTTTCCTTCAAATATGCCCAATTCTCTACTTAAAGATTCTCCCCGCTGCCTTCTTTTTTTTCTCCTGTTTTTCATGCCAAATTTCTACAACCAACTAACTTAATTCTAACTTTTCTCACCTTATACAGTTTTACTCCTATAGTTTTTGTAGTTTGACTCCTCTCCCCTTCTTCTTCCAATCTACCCTCAACATTCTATGAAAATTGTTCTAGTCATGTGTTTTCACAGTGAACACGGGGATCAAAATTTTTTTAAATGGATGGATCCAATTTTTCAAATGGTTCCTCGGCAATCATTTGTTCAACTTCCTTTCTACAAATGAATTCAGAAGGCCTGGAATCCTATGTGTCACTCCACTACCTGCCAACTAGACCTTATGTAGGACTTCTCTGTGGACTTAGAGAGATTAGGATTTTATCAACTCTGGTAACACTTTAATTCTATGAGGTCCCAAGAGAACTGAAAGGCCTGTTCAAAATCAGTAAGTGGTAAGCCCAAACTAGTTCAGAAGTCACAAGACCCCTACAGTTTTTCCACTGTACCTTGGTAGTTCTCAAAATGTTGTTTAAATGTCTACAACTGTTAGACTGGTTCTTTTTTACCTCTGAGCCCTTTATCAGCCCGTTGGTTACTCGCTCTTGTGGCTCTGTTTCCAAAATTATAGCTTTCATTTCTAATTCTTATTCCACTTTCCTATTTCCAGCTTCTTAAAGGACACCTCCAATTGCCCAAACTGTCATTTTCTCCACAAAACTGACCTCACCACCAATGTTCTAAACTTAAAAAAAAAAAGAAAAAAAACAAATAAAAAGCCAAAATTTTGGCTCCTTCCTTACCAAGGTTACTACTTTTTATTAATTTTATTACATATATATGTAGTTTATGTGGTAGAATTATGAGTTCTGAATTTCAGATATTATATTCCATAAGTATTTCTAATATTTAAAATTAAATTTTACATGTAAGTGAAAAGAGCATTATGAGTCCAGAGACCTGTGTTCAAGATGTACCTCTTTGGGACATTTCACTAGACCTTTCTGAGACTCAGTTTATTCCATGTGGTTATTAACACCTATTTCACAGAGAATTAAATAAAATAAAGGATTTGAAATATTCATAATACACTCTATAAATGTACACAATGGCCTTCAACCAGATAAAACAAGCCTAGCTTAGCTTACATGCTTACCTCAGTGTAAATGCTTACCTTCTACCCACCATACACTAGCCTGGAGCTACTCAAGAGATACGTAGGATTCCCCCTCCCTGGCCCCTTTTCTTAGAATAGCTTTATTGACATGTAAATCACCTACCGTAAATTCACTCTTCAAAATGTACAATTCTATGTTTTTTGTATGTTCGGAGTTGTGCAACCATCATCACAATCAATTGCATAAAATTTTCATCACCCTAAAATGAAATTCCCTACCCTTTAGCCATCATCCCTGAATTCCCCCATCCTAAAAACCACTAATCTTTCTGTCTATTCACCTGTTCTGACCATTTCATATAAATGGAATTATACAATAATGGTCCTTCGTGACTGGCTTCTTCGAGTTAGGGTAACGTTTTCAAGGTTCATCCATGTCACGGCATGTATCGGTACTTCATTTCTTTTCACTGTTGAACAATATTCCATTATATGGATATACCACATTTTGCTTATTCATCATTCATCAGTTAATGGGCATGTGGGTTCTTTACACTTTCAGGCTATACCACATTTTGCTTATTCATCATTCATCAGTTAATGGGCATGTGGGTTCTTTACACTTTCAGGCTATCATGAGTCGTGCTGCTATGAACAACCATGTTTAATAAGTTATTATGTCGGTATTTGTCTCCACTTCTCTTGGGTATATGCCTAGGAGTGGAATTGCTGGGCCATGTGGTAATTCTACATATGTTTACCTTTTGAGGAATACCTTACTTAGTACCACAGTTGGCTCCACCAGCCAACATCCACATCCTCATCAACACTTACTATTGCCTGCTTTTGTGATTACAGCCATTCTAGAGGGTGTGACAGGGTTATCTCACTGTCATTTTTGACATATATTTCCCTGATGGTCAGTACTGTTGAGCATCTTTTCATAAATAGTTCTGTATCTTCTTTGGAGAAATGTTTTTCAAATCTTCAGTCCATTTTAAAAACTGAATTACTTGTCTTTTTACTACTGAATTTCTATATTCTGGATACAAGTCCCTCCCTTATCAGATATGTAACTTGCAAATACTTTCTCATTCTGTGGGTTATCCTTTCACTTCCTTGTTGAGAGTTTCTTGGTTTCCTTTGAAACACAGAAGTTTTAAATTTTGATGTGGTCCAATTTTACCTGTTTTCTCTTCTGTTGCTTTTATTTTCAAGATCATATCTAAGAAACCACTGCCTAACCCAAGGTCATAAAGATTTATTCCTGTGTTTTCTTCTAAGAGTTTTACAGTTTTAGCACTTACATTTAGGTCTATGATCCATCTTAGGTTAATTTTTGTTCTTGGTGTGAAGTAGGAGTCAAAATTCATTACTTTCCATGATGTTGATCAGTTGTCCCAGTACCATCGGTTAAGACTACTCTTTCCCTCACTGCATTGCCTTGGCACCCTTGTTCCAAGTTTACTTCCTATTCAATCCCCTCCCTATTTGAAACACTTAGCTGCTTGCCCTTAGATGATCTCTTAACTAGATTCCTTGCTTTCAACATACTTTCACCATTTGATTTTTTTTTTTTTTTTTTTAGTTTTAGGTGTACAACATATTGTTTAAAAAAACTTTTTTACTGAAGTATAGTTGATTTATAATATTAGTTTCAGGTATACAACATAGTGATACAAGTTTTTATAGATTATACTCCTTTTATAGTTACTATAAAATATTGGCGGGCTTCCCTGGTGGCGCAGTGGTTGAGAATCCGCCTGCCAATGCAGGGGACATGGGTTCGAGCTCTGGTCTGGGAAGATCCCACATGCCGTGGAGCAACTGGGCCTGTGAGCCACGGCTGCTGAGCCTGCGCGTCTGGAGCCTGTGCTCCGCAACAAGAGAGGCCGCGATAGTGAGAGGCCCGCGCACCGCGATGAAGAGTGGCCCCCGCTTGCTGCAACTAGAGAAAGCCCTCGCACAGAAACGAAGACCCAACACAGCCAAAAATAAATAAATAAATAAATAAATAAATAAATATTGGCTATATTCCCCTGTCCTATATAATATATCCCTGTAGCTTATTTATTTTACAAATAGTAGTTTTTATCTCTTAATCCCCTTCCCCTATCCTGAACCTCCCCCCTTCCCTCTCCCCACTGGTAACTACTAGTTTGTTCTCTATATCTGTGAGTCTGTTTCTTTTTTTTTAGATTCTGCATATCCATGATAACATACATTGTCTTTTTCTGTCTAATAAGCATAATACCCTCTAGGTCCACCCATGTTGCTGAAAATGACCTTATTTTATTCTTCTATATGGCTGAGTAATATTCCATTACATATATATGTACCACATCTTCTTTATCCATTCATCTGTTGATGAACACTTAGGTTGCTTTCATATCTTGGTTATTGCAAATAATGCTGCTATGAACACTGGGGTGCATGTATCTTTACGAATTAGTGTTTTTGTTTTCTTCGAATATATACCCAGAAGTAGAACTGCTTGATCATATGGCAGTTCTATTTTTAGTTTTTTGAGGAACCTCCATACTGTTTTGCATAGTGCCTGCCCTAATTTACATTCTCACCAGTGTACTAGGGTTCCCATTTCTCCACATCCTCACCAACACATGTTATTTGTAGACTTTTTGATGATAGCCATTCTGAGGGGCCCAAGGAGTCCTGGGGCTGGTGTCACACAGTTGGTGGGTGGGGATGGGGGACCCAGGGGATCCCGGGGCTGATGCCCACCCACCAGTGAGTGAAGCCAGGTTCTAGGGCTAGTATCGGCCAACTGGTGGGCAGAGGCAGGTCCTGGGGTCTCTGGCTGCAGGGCCCAGGAGTCCCAGAGCTGGTGTGGAACCACTGGTGAATGGGGCTGAGGCCCAGGGGGTGCTGGGACTGGTGCATGCCCATGGGTGTGTGACGCTGGCCCCAGGGCTAGTGCCAACTCACAAGTGGGTGCAGCCAGGTCCTAGGGTGTCTGGCTGCAGGGCCCTGTGGGTCCTGGTGCTGATGAGTTAGAGGGAGGGTTCCACAATGACTCTTGCCAGCACCAGTGTCCACGTGGTAGAATGAGCTCCCCAAATGTCTGCTGCCAATGTCTATGTTCCTTGGGTGCACTCCAGTTGTCTCCTGCCTCTCCAGGAGGCTCTCCAAGATCAGAAGATGGGTCTGATACAGGTTCCTTTCAAATTACTACTTCTGCCTTGGGTCCCAGAGAGTGTGAAATTTTATGTGCACCCTTTAAGAGTGGAGTGTCTATTTCTCATAGTCCTCTGGGTCTTCAGAAAGTGAGCCCTGCTGGCCTTCAAAGCCAAATTCTGGGGACACGTCTTCCTGGTGCAGGACCCCTGGGCTGGGGAGCCTGCTGTGGGGCTCAGACCTCTCACTCCTTGGGAAGAACCTCTGTAACTGTAATTATCCTCCCATTTGTGGGTCGCCTACCTGGGGGTATGGGTCTTGACCATGACTCCACCCGTCCTACCCATCTCACTGTGGTTCCTTCTTATTATCTTTAGCTGTAGACCTTTATGCCTCCAGTCTTGCTCATCAATAATTGCTCTGTAAACAGTTGTTAATTTTGGTGTGCCCGTGAAAAGAGGTGAGCTCAGGGTCTTCCTACTCTGCCATCTTGGCCAAGCCTCTCTTAACTTCTCTCAACCCTTTAATTCTTTAATATAGAAATATTCACTTAATCTTTCATGTAATTTTTTTTCAGAAAATAAAAAAGAGATGACCAACTCATTCCTGAGTATTTATTCATTTCTCAAAGAATTATAAAAATATGTGCATTTTCTAAGGAAGAACATCTGAAACTAAAGAATGTTGTGGGTATGTCATGGGTGGGAGGGGTGGAACACAAGACCCTCTGGATGCAACTACCGTTTCAAGCTACAGACCTGCACTTGCCAATACTATAACCATTATACACACAACTACTGAGCACTTAAAATGTGGCTAGTCTTACCTGAAAGGTGCTGAAATTACAAGATGTGCATTGGTTTTCTAAGACTCAGTATGGAAAAAAAAAAGCAAAGTACAGTATACCAATTTTTAAATATTAATTACATGTTGAAAATGACAACATTTTGGATATACTGAGTTAAATGAGATCTATTATAAAATTCACCCATATTTTACATTTTTCAGTGTGAAGACTAGGAAAATTTTAATTACATTGTGGTTTGTATTATATTGCTACTAGACAATGCTGCTACTTGATCTCCTAAGAGTGACTTTGTTGAATAGATTGGCCTCCTGTGAAAATAAGTTTTAGTGGGCATAACTAAGTACACCAAGCCCTTATCTGGCAAGACACAATATCTGTAACTCCAGGTTACTGCCAAAAGCATATAGTCTCAAATTATCTCGGTCACTTACTACTATTCCAAAAGCTCACTTGGCTCACCTCAAGAAGAATAACTTTCTCTCATTCCTTTGTCAGCGTTACTTAAAAATGTGATGCCAGAGGACATGGCCCTCCATTTCAAACATGCATTTTTAAACATACATATTACGGGTCTCATCCCAGACCAAATGAATCAGAATCTCTGGTAGTTGGGCATGATCCAGTTGATTCCTCTTTACAATAAACCCTGAGAGCTACGACTCTAGTTCAGTGGTCAGCAAACTATGGCCTGCAGGCTAAATCCAGCTAGCTGCCCATTGTTGTAAATAAAGTTTTACTGGAACATAGCCACACCCATTTGTTAACCTACTCTCTACAGCTGCTTTTGCAATACAGCTACAGAGTTGAGAAGTTGTGACAGAGATTTATGGCCTGCAAGGCCTAAAGTATTTATTTATTATCTGGTTCTTTACAGCAAAAGTTTGCTGACAGTGCTCTAGATAGTCTAAATTTTATTCTGTAACAACTCAGAATACCAAAGGAAAGATATCTGAAAGTATAGTTCTGCAGCCTCAGAAAATGAAGTTAACTGAATTGTGCTTTGGCATAAGTTTCTGGGCTTACAATGACAGGTCTATTTTTAAAAACCTTCAAAAACGATTCCTGGAGGGATGGTTGTTGAGGACTTCCATTCTGTCATAGTCCCTCTCTGATGAGGCCCAGAGGCAACACAGCTCTGTGTTCCCAGCACAATAGTTAACATGTTTGAAAACCAAAGAATTATGAACTATATACTCATCTTATCTCCATGTATCTTTTGATGACATTTTTCTGGGCTAGTACCCCCCTCCTTCAGGGCAAAAGAAAACTGAAGCACAAGAAGAGCCCAGCTACAGAATGGAGTTTACACTGACCTTCTTCCTAGACAGGAGTTCCAGACTTGCCTGAGTATTACAACTACCATGATGAGTTGGTGTGACACTTTCAACAAATTCAAAAAATCAGATTCTGTTTCCTCAACATTCAGAATCTTTTCCTACTTTGCCTAAGTTAATGAGATACAGATCTGTAGTAAATAACTTAACATTTTCCCACAACTGACAAAACCAGGCAAAACAGTAGAAAGGAGAAACGTACTTTAGCTAATTTAAGTGTCTTATTTTATTTTCCTTACTTAAAAACTAAAAAGGTATTAGGAAAAAACAAATGTAACGTGATACGGTCGAATTACACCTATGGTCTCAAATGATCTAGCTTCTACCTTAAAAAATCATAAAAAGAAAAGCAACTTAAACCCAATATAAGCAGAAGAAACATTAAAGTAAGAGCAGAAATCAGTGAAATACAAAGCAGAAAATAAAAAATATCAATGAAAAGAAAAGCTGGTATTTTGAAAAGGTTAATAAAATTGTTAAACCTCTAGCCAGGCTGACCAAGAAATAAGAGAAGACACAAATTACCAATATCATAAATGAAAATGGGCCACCATTACAGATCCTAAAATATTAAAATAAGAGAATGTCATGAACAATTTTATGTCTATAAATTTGACAGTTTAGATAAAAGGAACTAATACTTTGAAAGATACAAACTACCAAAGTTACCCAAAAAATCTCCAAAAGCTAACAAAGAAGAAATACATAACCTGAATAGTCCTATATAAAATTAAAGAAAATAAATTTATAGTTAAAACCTTTCTCACAAAGAAAACTCCAGAACCAGATGGCTACACTGGTGAATTCTACCAAACATTTAAGGGAGAAATATCTTCAGTTGTACACAAACTCTACCACAGAACACAATAGGGAAGAATACTTCCCAACTGCTTGTTTTGAGGCTGGTAGCTTTCCTTACTACAAAACCAATAAAAACACAAGGAAAAAGTACTAACCAATATTCCTCATGAACACAGAAACAAATATCTTCATAAAACATTAGCAAATCAATCTGGCAATATATAATATGAATAATACATCACAACTAGGTAGAATTTATCTTGGGAATGAAAAGCTCTTCAACATCCAGAAAAGCAAGAAACTGACCATGCCAACAAACTAAAAAGAAAACTCGTATGATAACCTCAATCAATACTTACCAAAAAAGCACTGGCAAAATCCAACATCTATTCATGATTTAAAAAAAAAAAAAAAAAAAAAAAAAGCCTCTCAGCAAAGTTAAGTATAAAAGGGAACTTCCTCAACCTAGTAAATAGCAAAACAGAAATACATGGGAACTTCCTTAACCTCATAAAGAGCATCTACAAAAACCTTACTGCTAACATCATACATAACAGTGAAAGAATGCTTTCATTTAAAATTTGGAATAAGGCAAGGACGCCTGCTTATTACTGTCCCTATTCAACAACATCCTGGAAGTCCTAGCAAGTACAATAAGGCAAAAAAAAGAAATGAACAGCATATAGATGAAAAATGAAGACATAAAACTGCCTCTCTTCACAGATGAGATGACTGCATAGAAAAATGCCAAAGAATCTACCAAAGAAGTTCCTAGAACTCTAGAAAAGTTACAAGTTCACTATTTAAAAAAAAACAAAAATCAATTGTATTTCTACATATTAATAGAAAATCAAAAACTGAAATTAAAAAAAATACCATTTACAATAGCATGAGGAAACATAAAAAATATGCTTGACTAGAAATCTAACAAAACGTGTGTAGAATCTGTATGCCAAAAACTACAAAACCGTAATGAAGAGATACATCACATTCATAGTTTGGAATACTCAATACCGTTAATTCTCCCCAAATTAATCTGTAGATTCAATGCAATCCCAATGAAAAATCCTGGGAGATTTTTTTAATTTGACAAACTTATTCTAAAGTTTATATACAGAGACAAAGGAACTAGTCAAAATAATGAAAAATAATAATAGTAAGTTTGGAGGATTCACACTACCTGATTTCCAACTTAATATAAAGCTACAATAATCAAGGCAGAAGTAACTGGCAAAGGATAGACACACCGATCAATAAAAGAGACTAGGGAAAGACCGACACATGTATGGTCACTGATTTTTGACAAAGGGAGAAAGCAATTAAATGAAGAAAGGATAACCTTTTCATAAATCATTGTTCAAAAAATTGGACATCCGTATTAAAAAAAAATCCCCTAAAAAAAATCTTCATACAAAATTTAATTAAAACAAAAACAAAACAAAACCTTCCAGAAGAAAACAACAGGAAAGATATTTGGGACCTTAGGTTTGGCAGACTTCTCAGACACAAAACCAAAAGCAAAATCAATAAAAGCAAAAACTAACAAATTTGACTTTATCAAAATTTAAAACTTATACTCTGCAAAAGACACTGTTAAGAGAAGGAAAAAGGCAAGCCACAGACTGGGAAAAATATTTGCAAAACAATACCTATTAAAGAACTTGTATCCTGAAGATATTCAAAACTCTCAAAACTCAGTAACAACTTCTGTGCACCAAGGGACAATTAACAGAGTACAAACGTAATCCATGGAATGGGAAAAAAAAACATTTATGAGTCATATATCTGATAAGGGGTTAATGACCAGAATATATAAAAACTCCTACAATTCAACAAATAAAACCCAATTTAAAAATGGACAAAGGAACTGGACAGATGGCAAATTTTTGTTATGTGTATTTTACCATAGTTTAAAAAAACAGTAAGTATAAAAATTAATAAACAGAAACCTCAATTAAAATAGAGTTGGGAGGCCAGAAGGGGGAGCACTCATGCACTGTGCTGTTAGCAGAGCCCAGCAAGAAGAAAGACTTCCTCTTCTTGCCTGCCAAGAACTCAACCAATGACAGACTGTCACAATTCAGCCAATGAAAAACCACTACACTCTGCACTCTCAATTCCTCCAATGGACTCTGTTTACTACAGCCCTCCCAACTTCCTTTTCCCCTCTATAAAAGAGTTCTATTTTTGCTGGGGTCTTGCACTGTGTCTTGCAGTGGCTGCAGACCCTGAATTGCAATTCTCTGTTGATCCCAAGTAAACCCATTTTTGCTGGAGAAATAACTTGCAGTCTATTTGTTTACGGTCAATATAAGAAAACAAAAAACCTAATTAAAAATGGGCAAAAGATTTGAACACATTTTACCAAAGAAGATAATGGATGACAAATAAGCACATAAACAGATATTCGAAATCATTAGTCTTTAGAGAACTACAAACTAAAAACCACAATTCCATTCCTAGGAATTTACCCAAGAGAAATGAAAAGCTACGTTCATTCAAAAACCTGTACACTAGAGATTTATTCACAATCACCAAAAACTGGAAACCACCCCAGGGTATCAAGACTGGAGAATGAATAAGCAAATTATTCTACATTCATACAATGGAATACTACTCAGCAATAAGAACTACTGACATAAGTACATCACGGAGAAATCTCAAGTGCATTAGGCTAAGTGTAAGAAACCAGTCTCAAAAGGCTATGTATTGTATGAGTTCACCTACATGAGAGAAAAAGCAGACATACAGGAACAGAAAACACATCAGTGGTTACTAAGTGCTCAAGGTAAGCGGACGGGGTTGACTACAAATGGCACAAGGGAAAATTTCAGGGTGATGGAATTGTTCTATATTGTCTGTAGTGGTAGTTATATGACTTACATGACTAAATGCGTTTGGCAAACTCAGAACTGCACACTAAGGATGAATCTTACTGTGTGTAAATTATATCAATAAAAATAATACAGGCATTAAGAAAATAAATGTAATGTGATAAAATACCATATTATTCTATAAAAACCAGCCAATTAAACATTTATAAGGTATGATGGTATATGTTTAATCTGATTTAAATATGCTATCAGCACATTTCAAACAAATTCAGGCCATACCTTAGCTTTATAAATTAAAAGTTAAGGTTAGTATTATTTAATGATTTCTTTCACCATTTAGGGAGACACAAAAAAGTCTTATCTGAAATCACTGTTTTTTAATAATTAATTTACCCACTGTCTATCATGTGTAGATTCAAAGATTCACAAGATAATCAGGGGCAGGGTGGTTCAGGAACATGATTTTCCCCCTTTCCATTTTCCTAGTAATGGATATAGCTGGTAGAAGTAGTAAGTGTAAAATACTTAAATATTCTCTAATCTCTTTCTGTACATTCTCTAAGGAGAAGGGTAATCAGTAGAGTCAGCTCTCTTCAAAGGGAGGAAAGGAGAGATTTATGGGAGGCACTACTTTATGTCAAGCATGAGGTGGCATAAGCCCCATTTTTAACACTGAAAACCAATGCTTTAGAAGTGGGTTTGGTCACTTGCTCATTTCTAAAGGGAAGCAGGCAGCAGTAGGATTCAAATTCAGGGCAGTCTCATTTCAGACAAAGCTCTTACTCTTTTTTTTTTTTTTTAAGCTATTATTTATTTAATTCTTATTCCAGAATTTTCCATCTATTTCTAGTGCCGTGTGGCATGCGGGATCTTAGTTTCCCAACTAGGGGTCAAACCCACTCCCCCTGCATTGGAAGCGTGGAGTCTTAACCACTGGATCTCCAGGGAAGTCCCACAAAGCTCTTACTCTTACCCAGCTCACTAGGATTTGCTCTCTGCCCATCTGCAATTGCTTAAGCAAGAGCTTGGCTCTGCATGTTTCAAATCAAGGAGTATCTTTTAAGATTTTATTACTCACATGACCCTGATCAATTTTAAACCCCAAGCCTACAATACATACATATATACTCAGAAGAGCTGAATCAGTTTACAATTTACACGAAAATATGGTGTCTTTTATCTGATCAAATTTTTAAAAATAACCACTTAATTTCTTAAGTCATGATTAAAAACAGCAATATACAAATAACAACCAAAAGGATATATGAAAAAGTAATCATGTTCACTTTTGACCTTAATAAAGAATTTATTGCAACTCTAATTTTAAACAAAGGAATATCGAAAAGTTCTTCCCCTTTCTTCTGGCTTCCTGACATCTGGCTTTCCTCTATTGTTTTCAAAAGCTGCCAGTATCCTGACCTACACACAGATTATTTACTCCAACAGAACTCACCCTGTGAAGTGTCACCGTGTGTTGTTCCCATATAGCTGTTTCCTCCATTGCTGTGTTCTGATAAAGGAAAAGAAAAACAAATAATTATCTTTTAAGGAAATGTCTAACAAAGTGAATGAGAACATCTAGCAAACAATTTAGCACAGTAAAATACCAAAATTCATACTTTCAATATTAGATACTCTGAAAAAGGCTTAATAATTATAGAATGTTTTTTGCTTGCTTTTGTTTTTGTTGTAAGAGACAGGAAATTACACACAGGAACTTCCTTTGTTTTTAACTTAATTTGGACAGATGCCACTCTATAGTCATTTCATGCCAGCTGAAATCAGTGTTCAAGCTAATTCTGCAACTTTATACTTAACATCAGATAGAAATGAACAGAAGTTGGAATAGTATTTTTAAATATCTAACGAACAACACATAAAACATTTAAAAGTATTCCTTAACGTTGTGCAAAGGAAGGGAACGTCAAATACCTCTGAACTCAGTAATTATAAATACACGTATCACAGGAAAACAGATAAGACCATTTGATAGGTTTGGTCAATGGATGCTTCAGTATCAGTTAAAACATTACTGCTCCACCTAGTTTCAGTTTTACTACAGAATTATCTTCAAGCTTTGTTTATAACCCTGAAGAAAAAAAAAAAAGTCTTTTCTAATATACATATCATGCACACATGCCCATGCCACACACAAAAGAAACAAAAAAGAAAAACAAATAAACAATTCCAAACTCCCTGCCCCAAAGAACTGCCTTAAAATAAAAGTGATGCAAGCTCCAATAGAGGTGCTCAAATGTCAGTGTAGTTCAGGTTCTTCTCCTGTCAAGAACTTTTTACTAAAGAGAGAAATAAATCACTATCTAAGAGATAGACACTAAAGAATTCAAAGTAAATTTCTTATAAATTGGGTTAACTGCTCTTGGAGGCTTAAAGTAATTCAATCTCTTTTAATGTTACCATTTTCTTTAATTGGGGTTCCTGAACATATATATCTACAATTTGTTTAAAGGCTTTTTCAGAGGTATCACATCACAAGGTGCGGTAGAAGGGAGAATGCTGAGCACGATGCTTCCAGGACGTCACTTGTCACCCAGCCTCACCAACGTCTATTCCACAAATAAGGTTTGTTTTCTAGTGCACTGCTGTCACTACCATCATGAGAACATGTCCACCAAGGGGCCCTGGGCCCATTTCTCCTTTCTCACAGCAACTTTAATCGAACATTAATGCCACTTTAGAAAAGGAATCCCTATAAAGAAAGCCTGCTTCGCTAAATACAAAGCAACTAGATTAACTTTCCTGCCAGATGAATAAGAGAGGGAGAGAAAGGATCCCTCTGTTCACTCCCATAGATAAGAACTGTCAACCAGCGTTTTGTTTCAATCTTTCAGTCAAGTGCAGCAAAACCTCCTTTTAATGAGACCTCTGCTGGAAACAAAGCTGTTTTGTTTTTTAAAAAATTGACCAGCATTTATGTATTTTAAAAAATACCTCCATCAATGTGACACAGTGATGATATGAGTAATTCTGCTAAATATCAAGAGTCCTACTAAAATATACAGGATAAAAACATCTGCAATTGCCAGTTTGTCCAATCTTAGCTGACTTATTAAAAATGAGAACTGCTTGCATGGCTTTAAGCTTGTCTTGCTTTGATCTACTTCTTAAACCAGCAGCACTGCTTCACTACCCTTTTAATTCCTTTCCTATCAGTGCAAACTGAAAGTGATCTGATAACCAGAGAGGACCTCCATAACATATTCTTTGGAATGAAAATTTATCATCCTCCATATGGTTTTAATGGCCACACAATTTACCATTTAGTAAAAGAATATGAATCAAATGAGGAAATTCATTTAATGTGAAGGGAGGAAAAGCAGATTATGAAACGGCTTGTATATTGTTATCCTTTGTTTAAACATGAATATGAAAAGAAAAGCTAAAAGGATATACAAAATGTTAACACTGATCATCCTCAAAGTGAAGGGATTGTGAGTAATATTTTTTCATTAGGTTTTTTTTTTTGCTTTCCTTTCTCCATTCCCAGTCAGAAAAAACTGCCAAAATATTTTAAGCCACATTCATCAAATCCCACTTGAAACTTCAAATATCTATTTTTAACTTTTCTTTTAGGAAAAATCAAGTAATATTTAAGATTATTTTATGTTTTATTGTTAATTATAAAAAGTATCTTGTTAGTAAGGGATTTATAGAATGAGGTCTTAACGTACAAGCTTCTAGGAGTACAATAAGAGAAATTTAGATGATTTTGTTTATATAAGGGGAAAAATAAAAATACTAAAACAATTGTTCTCAGCATTCCAATCAAAATTAATGTTTCTTCAGAAAAGTACACAACTCAACCAACTCAATGGCTTCCCCAAAATGGGTAATACAATAGCTCCCTTCTCTGTTAAAGCCAAACACAGCCTTATTAGCTTGATTTATCAGAAGGGAGACCAATGTGCAAGAAAGAAGCCGAGAGAACGAAACATCAAAAAAGGGTGGTCAGTTAGGCTCTTGACCTGCGCACTAAAGCAACTGAATCCATAATATAAGTAAGTTGTTATGCCTTGCTGATCCTAGTCACTTAAAACACACACACAGAGAAAAAAGTGTTCCTAGTTTAAACCATGGACCCTTCCATCTCTCTCCACCCTCAGGCCTTCGGTTTCCTTCAGTGGCAAAAGCAGCAAGATTCTATCCATGGTTGTTTATATAACTAGGCAGACTTTATGAGGAGTTCTGAAGGAACTGAGAATACAAATACAGTAAAATATAATGGTAGAATCTTAGTTGACGGGATTCAAGTACCCACTGTAATTCTTTCAACTTTGCTATGTTTGAAAGTGAACATAAAATGTTGGGAGGTGGTGAGAGGAGATTCTTATTAAATCACTCAGAAACTGAAGGCTAAAACGGATATAAAAAACTTTTAGTACTACTAAATATGATACTTTAGAAATCTTGATACTTTAGATTTTAACGCTAAAATTTTGATACTTTAGAAAAAGGAGGAAGGGGATTTCCTTTGAAAGAATACCTAAAAAAACAAGTGGCCTCTGGGGTGGAGAAAGAGAAATTGGGGCAGGGAGGTAGGGAATCTTACATTTTCACTGTGAGCCCTTTTGTAATGCTCTATTATGTTCATCTACTACTTATTCAAATAGTTTTTGAAACATCATCCTTATTGTAAAATTGCTTACTTGTCATTTTTCTTACTGGAAAAAAAAAGCAGAATGCATAACTGGCAGAAGGATTTTCTGGTAAATGAATAGTCTCATTCCCAAAACATTTAGGCTTGTGGGGAGACCGCAAGTAAAAAAGTGTCATTCCTCTAAGAATGATTACAGCACTATCATTCCCTATAACTATGAAAGATGCTGTTAAACAGAAAATGAACTAAGCCAGAAATATCAAGATCACAGCCCAAATCTGCAATTAACTAGGTAAGTAACCTTAGTGTTCCTCATTTAGGGAATGGTATGACATTATCTCAAGTAAAAAGTCCTGTCCACCTCCAAAATTCTATTAGACTGTAATTTCAGTTCCAAACAGGCTGCAAATTCAATAATTAGTGAAGCACTGTAGGCATCCAGAAAAACTGCAATCGTGGCCACTGGACTCTGAGTTCTACATACACTTCTAAGTCAGTGTCAACTGACCAGAATCACAATTTCTGAAGAAGCAAAAAGCTGCATTTCAGAGAGTGCCAAGAGTTTGTTTGGTTTCTTTGTTCTAAGCTCCAGCTGGCAAAGACACTACTCAGATCACCAACTCTGAAGGGCTTCCTGCCAAAACTTAGGATCCTAATTCTAGGCAGTTTCACTGTCCTTTAGGGCTGATTACAGATCAAGGGGGAAAAGACAGGAGAACACAAGAACGGACAAGAAGGGATGAACCTATAACTGGGAGAAGACCAAATCCAAGACGGAATAAATAAAGCCAGTGTTCTCCAAATGAAGGAAAATCTTAACTCCTTAATATTAACTTGGTATATAGCCAGTTAAAATTTACCATCCTTATGGCTGTAATTTTAAAAACAATCCATTCATTTATTCAATCCAGACATTTATACTAAGTGCCGTAGAGGTCAAAAATAGGTCCTTCTTCCTCCTTAAGGGCTCAAGGAGAGGCTTACAACACTAGATAAATGTGTATACGAGGTGCCACGGGGGATGGAGAGGACGCTGCTTGCTGAGAAGATGGGAGACCCCGAGAAAGAAACATCTGAGTTCAAGCTTGATGGATGACCAGGAAAGAAAGTGGGGAAAGATGTTTCCAGAGAAGAAACAGGGTATCAGCAAGGTTGTTGATGCTGCACATAAAGCTGGCTTTGATGTGGCTGAACAGTACCATCTGTGGAATAGAGAAAGGGTAAAAAGAGAAGCTGCAGAAGTACATCCCAACAGGCCTTGTAACAAACACAACGCTAAGGACTGTAAACTCAATGGTAAGACACTAAGGAACTTCAGGCTGTCATATTCCATAGTCAGGACTCATTCTGATGGCTGTGATGTGGAAGAAGGAGTTGAGGCAGGGAGACCAGTTAGAAAGTGCAAGTAAAGAGGGGGGAGGAGCTAAAGATGGCTGTTACAGGTTTCTGAATTGAGCAGCTGCGTGAAAAAGCCAGCAGAAAAAGAGATTACAAATTCAGTTTTAGTCACCTTTAATTTAAGGTGCCTGTGGAAATACTGGAGCAGAGATATAGGCAGTAGGCAGGTGGATATAGGTGATCTGGCACAGACAAGGATCTAGGAGTAATCAACAAAGTAGTATTGAATCCAAGTGAAAAGATCCAATTACCAAAGGACTAAGATGACCCTGTGCACCACAAATATTCTGAGGGGAAAAAAGGAAGAACCTAAGGAATCTGAAAAGGAACAGCCAGTGAGGAACTAATACAAAAATGTCATTTATTGTCCAGAGAATACACCAAAACAAAATATAAAAATGGAAGACAACATAAAAGAATAAAATTTTCATATTTTTTAAATTGTTGGACCCTTACATATCAAATATATACTTTAAATAGTTTATTCAGTACTATCTCTTAAATAAAGCACACTGAGCACTCTTTCCTGATGACTTGTGGTCCCCCACTAGGAAAATTAAGTAGCAAAGAGAGAGGTAACACTGGTGGCTCTGAGTTTTTCTTCTGTATGCAAAGCTGTTATGCTGAATTGTTTCTGAATTCTCCTGCCCTCCAAAGTGTTTTGTTTTTTGTTTTTGTTTTTTTGCTTTCCATCCAAAATAGAAAGCAAGATTACCTACTGAGATAAGGTTGAGCCAGGAACTTAAGAAGTACAACGTAAGTTTTAGTGAATAAAACAAATGACCCCTGCCCCTCTTTGACCTTTCAGTTAAGCATTTAATTTCAAATGTGATCACTGCTATGCAAATAAAGTGCAAAGAAAGAGACTAGTGTATGTGCTAAAAGGTGGGGAAAATATACATTTGGATTGATCTGAAGGGCTGTCAAGTAAACTCTCAAAATGGAGATGTCCTGTCCAAGAGAGAATAAAAAAGATAAATCTGAAGTCAAATGAAGAGTGGTCTTGGAGACACTCAGGGAATTCAACAAATCTCACAAACAGGATAAGAACTCACTAAGCATAAGAACTAAAAATAATGATCAAAGTAACACTGCAGCAATTGTGGGATGACAGCCTCAACAGAAAGTAAGTAAATCGAGCATCTGACATCCCACTATTCTCAACACCAGTTAAATTTTCAAATACTTTATTGTGTGTTCACTCCTTGGCTGACTATTTAGGAGACAGACGATGAGATGGATAGGATTAGAAAATATTAGGAGCTGGAAGAAAGACATAGGTGGGCCTAGAATTTTTTTTGGTTGATCACAGCTAGAGATTTGCTTAAGTAAGTTCACAGATAAATTGCTATATTTGCCAATGTCCTAAGATCAAAGCGAAAGTGTTACCAAGTCCAAGCTTGCTCTGCTCGCCACATGACAGGCCAATGAATCGGAGACGAGGTGTTGAGGCAAAGGAATACGACTTTACTCGGAAAGCCAGCAGACCGAGAAGATGGCAGACTAGTGTCTCTGAAAAACCATCTTATCAGGGTCTGGATGCCAGTTTCTTTTATAGAATCAGAGAGGGAGACGCAGTGAGGATGTAAAATAAAAGGGCCATCAGTCTTGCAAGACATCTCCTGGAATGACCAGCCCCGGTGAGGGGATGTGTTTCTTTTTTCTTGCAGCCATGGACAGGTGGGCAGGGTTCCCTGAGGCAGGCCATTATGTGTGATTATAGTAACAATTATAACAACAAAGGCAACAAAAAGCAAAGGTTAAAGTCCAAGAAACAGATCCAACGTGGAGTCCTACTTAGCTTTAGCTCTTCCCTGTTACAAAAGAATATCAGCTTAAATAAGTTACCATTAAACCTTGAGAAATTCTCATCAGGGACAGTTACAGATACCCTCGAAAACTCAGTGCTTTCCAGTTATCAAAAATAAAACTTTTTAGGTTGACATTTTCTAATGGCTGAAAGTGGATAAAAGACCTTTCAAATTTTTTCCAGGTAAAAAGGGGAAAGGAAATGGGGTAGCACAGATGAGGAAGTGATATTTCTGAGTGTATCTTTTTGTGTAGCAGTATTGTTCCATGATATATTATCCTCCACATATCCAAAAGTCTTTCTCCAGGGGTGAGGGGAGAAATGGGTAAAAAATTTAAACTGTTTTGCGTGTATACTACAAGTGAAGAAATAATAGATAATGAGAGCTGGGTTTCTATTGCTGGAGAAAAAAACTATAAAGAAAAGGAGGGAGGCTAAACTGAACTCTATGATGTGAGATCAGAATCTGAGGTATCAGTATAAACCCATGGTTTTCAATATACATGCAGATAGATACAGAAATAAGAGTTTTGTAGATACGCATATGCCTACAGGATTCCTAGCTCTGTCTGCTGAGAGCCTAGAAGCAAGAAAAACTGCAATGAGCACAGCTAGCATGGAGATCTTAATTTCTAAATACTAGTCTTTAATAAAACAAACCAGAATTTCTCAGAGAAGGGGTTGGTTGCAGGGCTGGGTCAGGGAAAATGCAGCAGGAACCTGGAATATCATGTGGCACTAGAAATGAAGGCACTGCTCAAAAAATTATGGGGGCTTGTCAAGAGAACACAGGAACCAGCTTGAAAGAGCTTCTAAAGGCCAAAGCTGGAATAATGTGAGCAACAAAATAATGATAACATTAGACTTTAACCCACAGAATAATAACCCATGAGTCCACACTGATGTAATCAAATAAATAAATGGGAAAGGGACAGCTCTTCATTAGAGTGGAATTTCAGTTAAATGTGAAAGGAAAAGGGAAAACAGAATTACCATCAGCCAAACTCCAGAAACTGTTGTAGATAAAGATTCACCCACAGATGATAAAACTAGTGGGTGAATGTTTGAGGACTACCAGTTAAATTAAGCACAGCCCCAAATTACCTCCTCCAAAATATTTATAAATTACAGAAACACAGTAACTTTACAGTGGAGAAATACCATCTTAACCAAGGTAAACATTACCAATAATAAGACAGATCAATATCATGAACCCCTTGACATGATGAACAACATGGTTTTTATAGTATTCTTGCCAAAAATGCACGACCTCATTCCAATGATGAAAAAACATCAGACAAACCAAGTTGAAGGGCATTCTAAAAAATAACCAATCCTCTTCAAATAGTCATAAAAGACAGAGGGAAAACTGAGGATCTGTTACAGAGTCAGACACCAAAAAGAAGTAACAACTAAACGCAAATTGGAATCCTGGAAGAGAAAAAGGAAGAACTAGCAAAATTCAAATGTGGTGAGTAATTTAGTTATTGGATCACTGTTCATTTCTTATCCTTGATAACTGTTCTACAGTTACAGTTATGTAAAACGTTAAGGGGAGTGGAATGAAAGATATAAGAGAACTCTAATATTTTTGCAACTTTTCTCTAACATTAACTCAAAATATAAAAGTTTTTCCATAAACGAAACAAAAAGACAACTTACAGACTAAGAGAAAGTATTTGCAAATCATGTAACCGATAAGGGCTTAATTTCTAAAATACACAGACAGCTCATAAACCTCAGTATCAGAAAAACAACCCAATCAAAAAATGGGCAGAAGACCTAAATAGATCTCTCTCCAAGGAGGACATACAGATGGCCAAGAGGCACACGAAAGGATGCTCAACATCACTAATTATTAGAGAAATGCAAATCGAAACTACAATGAGGTATCACCTCACGAACCTGTTGGAATGGCTATCATCAGAAAAGTCTACAAATAATAAATGCTGGAGAGGGAGTGGAGAAAAGGAACTCCTGTACGTTGTTGGTGGGAATGAAAATTGGTGCAGCCACTATGGAAAACAGTATGGAGGTTCTTTATAAAACTAAAAATAGAGCTACCATATGACCCTGCAATCCCACTCCTGGGTATATATCCAGGGATTAACAGATATAAACCACTATATATAAAATAGATAAACAACAAGGATTTATTGTATAGTACAGGGAACTATATTGAATAGCTTATAATAACCTATAATGGAAAAGAATCTGAAGCTGTACACTTGGACCACGATCTTGTAAATCACTACAGTTAAATTAAAAATAAATATTCACAGAGCAAAAAAAAACAGAAAGGAATGGTAATGACAAGATTAATAAGGAGCTGAAAATTGCTAGGTACAAAAGAATGCCATCTTGACCACATTTGCTTTGGGCAGTAGAACATCTAAGTCATATTCTGAACGATAATATATGAGCAAATTCATCAGATTCTTATCAAAATCAAGAACATTCTTTCTTTAGCTGCTAAAATGAAGAATATAATTAACCTATTAAAGGAACCTGAATGGGTAGTTAACACGTCTGATTTTGGAGTTTCTTTGGTTATTCCTCCTCCTCACTAAATCACTATCTGATTTTCAAAAAATAAAAATAAAAAGTTTTAGGAAGTCTTTTCAATTTCTAAATAATAAAATATATGAAAAACCATGATACTTCTCTAACAAAGCACTCAATGGAAAACAGCAAATTTGTACACTCGACAGGCCACATTTCTTTAAAATCAGCCTCCTTACTTCACCTCAACCCTAAAACTATTTTAAACAAACCACAAAATGTCTAACGTAAAGTGACAAGCTGTGTTTCAACTGCTAAGCCTCACTTGGGCACACTCCATCAGGCAGCTCCCTCCTGGTTTCCAGACCAGGCACCCTGAGGCTGAAAACTTCACTATGAAGGAGGCAGTTGCGATAGATCAAGGTTCCGTAAGAAGTAAATATACCAGTCTGAATGTAAGCTTTTTGGTTATTAAAACTTAGGACTTTTCCCATACAAACAAAGAAGCAGTATCATTTATTTTCATGTAAATCTGGGCTTTTAAAGTAACCTGCTAATATCTATCTAACGAATCTAGTATTCACAGCCAGAAAATCAATAAAGACAAAGCGCCTAACAGAAAAGATGAGGCTGAGGGCTTGAGGAAGCACTTCAAACAAGAGGACAGTAAACACGTGGGAAAGTGCTCAACTTCCTTAATCAACAGGGTAATACAAATTAAAAACACAATTAAAGGCTACTACACAACCATACAATAAGCTAAAAGAAAATAATAATGAACACTCTAATCAAAACGCACCACTAGTGGACTTCCCTGGTGGCGCAGTGGTTAAGAATCCACCTGCCAATGTAGGGGACATGGGTTCGAGCCCTGGTCCGGGAAGATCCTACATGCCACGGAGCAACTAAGCCCGTGCGCCACAACTACTGAGCCTGCACTCTAGAGCCCGTGAGCCACAAATACTGAGCCCACGTGCCACAACTACTGAAGCCTGCACGCCTAGAGCCTGTGCTCCGCAACAAAGAGAAGCCACCTCAATGAGAAGCCCGTGCACCACAACAAAGAGTAGCCCCTGCTCGCCACAACGAGAGAAAGCCCGCACGCAGCAACGAAGATCCGACACAACCAAAAATAAATAAATAAATAAATTTATAAAAAGAAAAAAAAATTCACCACTAGTAGGAGTGTAAAATGGTATCACTGCTTTGGTAAGCTGGGTAAAATAAGCATACTCTATGATCAAATCAACAGAAATGTGTAAATATATTTACAAGAATGTTCACAAAAGCACTATTCTTAATAGCCAAAAACCAGAAACAATCTAGATGTCCACCAATGATAAAAGGGAAAACAATGCAACATTCACTCAATGGAAAATTACAGAGCCATGGAATGAATAAACTCTAACTACACAAATCAATATGGATGAACACTGATCAGTGTTGAAAAAAGAAGCCAGACATAAGAACATGTTTCCCTTTAAGTTTAATAACAGGTAAAATTGAAAAAAACACTGCAAAAGAAAAACTACTAGGGAGGAACTAGCCCTATCAAGTATGGCCTCTTAATTAAGACATACTATAAGGCATCTACAATTAAAAAAAGTGTGATACTGGGGCACGAGCAAATAGACCAGTGGAATAAAATGGAAAAATTCATAAACAGACCTTCAAATCACTGGAAAAATCAGTGTATGAGAAAGGTAACATCTCAAATTACTAAGGTAAAGATGCACTTTTTAATAAATGCGGCTAGAACATCTGGGCTGTCATTTGGAAAAAACATATATTAGATCTATATCTCACCATGCACAAGAATAAACTTCGAATGAATTTAGGAATCTAAATGTAAAAAACAAAACCATACGAGTACTAGAGAAAACCTGGGTGAATTCCTCTTTAATGTTAGTGTAGGGAAAGGTTTTCTAAGCATAACTCAAAGTCTAACGGAAATAAAACAAAGTATGTAAAAAATTTTAAAAGTCTGCCTGACCAAAAAAAGAAACACAAACACAAAACACCATAAACAAAGTCTTAAGAAAACTGCAAGATACACCATGAGAGCCAATATCCCTAAAACATAAAGAAATCAAAACTGCAGAAAAAAATTCAGTAGAAAAATGGGGAAAAAATACATCACAAAAAGGATATTAAGATTTGAAAAAATGTTCAAACTCAGTCATAATTAGAGAAATGCAAATTAAAATAACACCAAGATGCCATTTCTCACCTGCCAAAGCAGTCGAAGGGCAAGACTGTGAGGCTATATTCACTCACAAATATTTCCAGGGGAAATGCAAATTCATCCTGCCTTTCTGGAGGTAAATCTGGCAATACCTAACAAAACTGAATGTGTACCTAACCTTCTGACCCAGAGATCCCACTCCTAGGAAATCTGTCCTGAAGATAAACCTTCAACAATGTGACTATACATATGTACCAGGTATTCATGGTAGCAATGTTTGTAACTACAATACTGGGAACAACCTGTATGACCAAACTTGGGAGAATGGATGAATAAATTACAGCACATCACAGAGTGGAGTACTATGCAGCTATGAAAAATGGAAGATCTCTATGAACCGACATGGAGCAATTTCAAAGACAGACCTTTAAAAGAATAAAGCAAAGTGCACAAATACCAATAGTATTCCACCCTTCATGAAGGAAAGAAGGGAATATGATATATACATGTATCTGCTCATTTGTGCAAAAGAAATATAGAAATGATAAACCAGAAACTAAAGAAATTGATTACTTACAGAGTAAGTAGGTATGGGGTGGAAGGGAGAGAGAGGGTGGTAGGACTGAGGAAGGAATGATATTTCTTTGTGGCACTGAACTACAGTAACGTTTCACATACTCCAAAATAACAAATAAATAATTAAAATAAACAAGGATGAGGTGGTGGGAACCAAAATGAAATACAAACAGTAACAGATAAACCTATCTACTACAAATGAATACCACAACCAAAGAGAATGGGTAGAAAAACACTCAGCTAAGTAACTGTGGAAAACACTATTCTGACTGGATACTGTAATGTTAAAGACACAAAGAACTGTACACAAACACTGTACTCGAGTTAAGTCAATCTGTTTCTCAGAAGGGTAGGATGGGTTAACAATCTGCTAACTACTGGACAGGTACATGAGGAATAAACAAATAACTGAATATACTGTAGACAATGAGCTGATTTCTCACTGTCAGAGAAAGATGTTACAAGAAAGGGTGAAGGCTAGAATGAAGAGTGCTGGATAGGAATCATGACGTCCATATAAACCCATGGTTTTTAGTTAAAACATACACGTACAGATAACTAGATACATGAGGAAGAAGGGACAGCTCTTCCTTAGAAAGGAATGTGGAAGAAATGAGAGAAATACAAGATCACTATTTTAGGGAAAAAACACCATAATAACTGCTGCAGGCAAGATCAAAGAGTATAACCAGTGGGCAAAAGTTTGAAGAGAAACAATCTCAAAGTATCTTGCCCAAGATATTTATCAATTACAAAGGGAAAAACAGTAAGTACCTCACCAAATGTTCAAGGTTATCACACCAGTAATAAAACATAAATATCACATACCCTTTCCTAATCTGATGCATAACCTCAATCCAATCATGAGACAACATCAGACAAACCCAAATGGAAACATTCTAAAAAATAACTGACCGCCATTCACTGAAAGTGTCCAAGTCATAAAAGACAGGAGAAGACTGAGAAACCGGAAAAACTGTCACAGTTAAAATGATAATACATTGGATATATGCACAAATAAAATATTAAAATTAATGTCACCTGTTAAACTTTCTGATGTGGTTAACAAAATTTAAATCATGTATGTGGCTCATATGATATTTCTATTAGACAGAACTGCGCTGGCTCTAATCACCAATTTTCAGGAAATATAGCGGGCAAGAAACATTGTAACTATGACAGGGAAAATCCAGACCAAGAAATTGCATAGGACAAACAATTCTGTTCCTCACCAATAAAACGGCATCGTGGGTGGGGAGGCCAGGGCCAGAGCCAGATGGGGGAATCCTACAGTCTAAGAGACGTAGGAGACACACCAAACAATCACAATGGGAGGACTTTATTTGGATCCTGTTTTTTCTTAAATATATTGAAAAAAGAAGTTGATACTTAAGATAATTAGAAACTGTACATTGACTAAATGGTGGATTTTTAAATTTACAATTTGTTTTTAAAGTGTGATAATAGTAATATAGTTATTTTTTTTTAAAGAGTTCTTATCTTTTAGAGATATATACTCAAATATTAGATGAAAAGACATGTCTGGTGTTTGCTTCAGAGTAACGGGGGAGAGAGGATACAATGGGTAGAAGTATAGATGGAACAAGACTGGCCGTAAACTGACGACTGGACCTGTGAGGCTAGCGTGGCGATTCATTACACGCCTCGTATACTTCTGTATGGGCTCGAACTTTTTCCACTTAAAAAAAAGGAAGGCAACTGAGGGGACTACAAGTTAATTGTTGAATCTAGAAAAGACCCAAACCAAGAATCCTATGACCAGGATGCCAGGCCATTATGCAAAGTTTCCGCGGGCTGGCTCCTCAGCAGCTGCCTCCCCTTCCAGGAAAGATAAGTGCAGCGGGCCCTGGAGATGCACTAGGACCTTCTGGGAGCTTCTTGGCTGAATGTTACCTGGTCTATTACCACTAAGTGAGCACCACCGTGAAAACGGTGCCTCTGGTCCAGGAGGGACGTCAGATTTTAATCAAATAAGCAGCAGACAAATAAGTACAAGTTGTTGTACAGTGAAATACAGTTAAAGCACAGGGAGCTTAAAGCAGAGTTCTGAACTGTTTTCTGGGCTCAGGACAAGGTTCTCGAGGCTAAGTATTGGGACATGGCTCTCTGAGGAAGACAAGTCCTCAGAGCTCTGCCTGCTCTGGCTGAGGAACAAGGCAGGCAAGAAGCCTGGTTGTGGCCGCAGCAAAATGCGGGAAGGACCTGTGGGACCAGACTTGGCAGTTCAGGGAATTACAATCATCTTCACCAGCCTCAACACTGACTTGACCAGAGGCACAAAGGAAAAGCATCTCAAAGTGAAAGGACCAGTTCAGATGCATACCAAGACTCTGAGAATAGCTACAAGGAAAATTCCTGGTGGTGAAGGTTCTAAGACTTGGGATGGTTTTCAGAAGAGGCTCCACAGCGACTCACTGACTTGCACAGTCCTGAGATGGTTAAGCAGATTACCTCCATCAGCACTGAGCCAGGAGTCAGGGCTGAAGTCACCACTGCAAATTGCTGAAATCAACTTTTAATAAGTTGATAAGCACTTGTCAAAAAAAAAATTGGCACAGATGCTGGGTGAATGAGGGACAGAAGTGGGGAAGCTTTCCAGGTAGAGAAAACAGCATGTGCAAGAGCCCTAGGGTAGGAAAGCACTTTCCACGTTCATTCAAACAATATTTGAGTTTATTATAAGCTAGACACTTTGTTAAGCTCTGTGATGACAGGACACACCAAGATGACCTTTGTTCTCATGGAGCTTACGGTCTAATGGCAGAACTGGATGATCAAAGAATGTCACAACTGAATATATTATCACAGGCTTAAATAAATACTACAAAGAATGAGTGCCGTGAGAGGAACTCAAAGACAAACCTGGCAGGAAGTTCAGCACCCGCTAGGAACTAAAATGAGGACAGCACAGGTTGAGAACAGAGACCAAGAGGGGGGAAAAGATGTAAGGTGAGGCTAGAGGAGTAGGTAGGGGCCAAATAATCCTGTAGCAGCTTACTGATCATATTATGGATTTTGGTCTTTTACTTCTGAAGTCAATTAAGAAACCTAGGAGTTTTAGGATAAGCATGCATACTGGGGCACAGGGAAAGAGGGGGTACTAATCAAACTTGGATTTTGAGAAGATTGTTTTAAAAAGACAGACTGTACGGGACAAGAAGGGGTATGATACTACTTAAGAGGCTACTACAGGAGTACAAAGAGAAGAACAGAATGTGTGTATGTGTGTATGTATCTGTGAGTTGGAGGGAGGGGGGATGTAAATGGTCGAAAGTACCCATGAACGAGTGGAAAGATATGAGGTGCTCAGGAGTTAAGAACTGAACAGAATCTGCTAATCGGTCAGGTCATTCACCCTATCAGATAGGTAGCCCAACTGAACCAGGTACATTGGAGTAGGAGTAGTCTTTAGTCTCTATTCCCTAATTGGTCAGACAAAAGAGTGCATCTCTTACTTAATACTACTGTAATAAAATTTTTGAAAGTATCTCGGGAGCGCAAGGACTTTCTCTGACACCACAACACACCTTGCTGGTCTGGGACTCAACTAACCTTTGTCCAGTATCAAATAAATACATACATACATAAAATAAATAAATGTTTTAAGAGTGCACATACACAGAAATACCATAATTCCTATACACTTCTTCCCTGATATTAAGGTGGGCTTCACTTAAAATGTTTTTATTAAAAGATACAGGCAACGTAACAGCTCACCCTGTTCTGGGCACTGTGCTGAGTGTACAACCACCCTGAGACGGGTCCCTGAGTGTACTGTGATCATCTGAGTTGTACAGATGACAACACAGTATTAACTGGTAGACTCAAGATGCAGATTTCAGAGCCTAAACTCACGTAGTAAAGTAACAAAGACTTAGAGTTATTCAATGATAACCTTTTCAGTTCTTATATTGCTTGACCTCTCTCTGTGCAGCATCTGGCCTACCGAAAGACAGGTCCCTCTCTGGAAACTCTCTATTCCCTTGCTGGCCTTTCTCTTGTGTCACTACACTCAGACCACATTCAAATGAAGAGCTTCTATTCATCAAAAGACCATTAAGAGAACTACCACATTGGAAAATATACCTACAATACATATAATCAACTAGCTTTTATCCAAAAAAAAAATACAAAGCAAATCAATAAGATAATCCTAAAGAAAAATAGACAATAGACTCAAACAGGGCATAAACATGAAAAGTTGCTCAACTTCATCTAGTCAAAAAATGCAAATTAAAATCTCCAATGAGATTCACTAAAGACCAACCAGAAAGGGCTAAAAGTGTCTGCTAATACCAAGTATTGGTGAAAATGCAGAGCAACAGAAACTCTCATTCACTGATGACGACAAGTGTAACTTGGTATAATCTCTTTGCAGAAGACATCGTCTACTAAAAGTGAAGACACACTAAACAATCCAGCAGCAATTCCATCCCCAAATACATCTTAGAGAAAAACATGCACATGTTCACCAAGAAAGATGAACAAGTGTTCATCTTAATAGTGGAAGCATTATTCTTAATAGCCCGAAGTAGTAAACAACCCAAATGCCCATCAATGGTAGAATAAATACACTGTAGTACATTCACACAATAAAATACTAAACAGCAATGAAGATGAATGAATTCATAATGCAACAACAGATAAATTTTAAAAACATGAAGTCAGAATAGTGGCTGTCTTGGGGAAAGAATGGTGCTGGCAGGAAGATCCTAACACATGGGTCTTACAGTCGGGACAGTGGCTCACTGGCAGGATAAGGTTATCAGGTAGAGGGCAATGAAGGAAGCTGAAGAGCTGCCAATATTCTACTCCTTGAGCTGGGTGGTGCTTACATGGGTGTTCACTTTGTGATAATTCATTAATGTACACGTGCTATTTGCGCTTTTACATAGGAATTATGTTTCACAATAAAAAGGTATAAAAAATGAAGTCAGCTCCCAACACGTAAGTCAAGGTAATTTACGTAAAATCTGGATTTACAACCAGTTCTGGAAAAAAAACGGAAGATCCAGCATGCTGTCTTCGCCACCGGCAACAATCAGCTGGGGCGGGGCAATATCGGCCTCCTTCAGAGGAGCTCCTGCTCTCTGACCCCACAGCACCCTCTCTTCCTGCTCTCGTGAGTCACGACTCGCCTAACACCATTCCATACTCGTCTCCTTGACACTCCTTACAGCACATGAACGTAAAAGCATGCGCATGTGTGAATTATAAAGCCTAGAAGCAAGTGTGCCATTAGCCAGAGCAGTAAATTTAACCTCAGATCCCTCACCTATGAAACAGAGGTCACAAGAGCACCTACCACAATTGTTAAGATCAGATGAGGCAATGCACATAAAACAGCTGGCTTAGTATTGTCACAGAATCAGCACTCAGTATTAGGAGGCTATTATTTATTATTAACACACATTTCTCATATTTACAACTAGGATGTAAATCTGCTTGCCATGGCCACTGTCTTCTGACTTTACAGGAAATACAGCATCAAAATATGGGTTGGTATACGTTTGTTTAATTAAATACTCCAACATGTATCACTGTTTAAAAAAGAAAAATAGGGACTTGCTGGTGGTGCAGTGGTTAAGAATCCGCCTGCCAATGCAGGGAACACGGGTTCAAGCTCTGGTCTGGGAAGATCCCACATGCCACGGAGCAACTAGGCCCGTGCACCACAACTACTGAGTCTGCACTCTAGAGCCCACAAGCCACAACTACTGAAGCCCGTGCACCTAGAGCCCGTGCTCTGCAACAAGAGAAGCCACCGACCGCAATGAGAAGCCCGCACCACAACGAAGAGTAGCCCCCGCTCGCTGCAACTAGATAGAGAAAGCCCGCGCAGCAACAAAGACCCAACACAGCCAAAAATAAATAAATAAATTTATTTAAAAAAAAAAAAAGAAAAAAGAAAAAACAGTAAATAAATCTTCCAAAGTTCCTTTACATGACACCACTGGGAAAGATTTCCTACAATTATACTTTGAAAAGTACACTTGTGTTTACTTGTTTTTGCCGAACCACGAATTTCTCCCCATCAGGGCTTTCACTGGTCTGATCAGTGTCAGGTAAATGGATACCTATGAAAATACACTTTAAGATAATGGATTTTAAGACCTCAGTCATAAAAAGCCCTCAAAATTAAAACTGACTTTTCAAGGTAAACAGCATATGAACACCAAAAGCAGCTCCCTATTTTTCACATAGTTGTTAGTGTACCAACACCTAGCCAATACACTTAACCTAATTCTTGCCCCTCAGACAAGTATACATTTTCCCCCCAAAACCCACAAAAGTCTAATTCCAAATACTTTTTCCAGAAGCCAATCTGACAGTAAGCCCTCCTAAAACGGAAGACTACGAATTTCACCCACAAATACAATGATAGCTAATGAACTAGTCACCCACAATGTCCATCGTCTCACAGACACAACACTGAGCAAGAGAAGCCATATACAAGAGTCCACACCAGAAGATTCTGTTTGTGTAAAGTTCACAGGCAAAACCACAGTGTTTACGGAATGCATAAGTGGTAAAATTATACAGAAAAACTAGAAAATAAGTAATATAGAAGACAAGATACTTATAATCTTTGGGGAAAGCAGGTTATGATCCAGAAATGGCCTGTTAGGAATTCTAGTGCTCATCATCATTTTATTTACAGTATTTTATTTGTTGCTTTCTGCCCACACCATTAAAATGGTCCACAAGTACAGCATAGTGATATGTTCACTGCTCTATTTCTAGCACCTAGAACAGTGCCTGGTTCATACTAGGCCAGCAGTGAGTATCTGTTAAATACAGAATACAGTTTCAAAAATCCAAATTGTTACATATTTAACAACTGGCTAGACCCTAAATATAATAGTAACAGCCAGCTTACTGTCCATTTTCCATGTCAGTATATTCAAGGAGTTATAAGTATATAAGTAAATTCTAATTACTTTATAATTCTTAACCTTTTTCTCCTATTTAGACTTTCACCAAATGCGTGAATGTATCCAAATTCAACTGAAACATTTTTTTTTTAATTAACAAGGGAAAACGCGGAAACTCATGTGTTACAGTAAGCCCAGGCTCCAGATGGGATTCTACCACCTTCCCCAACCAAAAAAGCACAGCAGAGTGCTACGCTCTTATAAGATGACCTGGAGTGTGCTCATATTTATTTTAAGAGTAAAAACTCAAATTCTTTGGATCTTAAAAATGAATTACACATTTCACAGCTGATTATTACAATACAGGGCAGCTAAAAACTATAAGCCTTTAGAGGACAGGGATCCAAAACAAAATGTGCTCAATAAATACTTGCTGAACTAACAAAAAGAATCTCATTACTGATAACCTCCTGAATTTTAGCATTATGTATTGAATTAAGAGAACAATCATAAATTAAGTTTAATTCAGTTATCAAAAACTGTGTACAAACCCAAAAGATTACTAGCAACAATTTGAAAGAGTGAAAATTCCTAAAATAACCAAGAAAAAAATGAACTTTCACTCTTTGGGAATGTACACTATTTTTAAAAAACAAAAACAAAAAATATTTCAGCAAATCAAAAATAATTTTTTTAATCAAGCCAGGCATATACTAATCTTATGTCCCTAATTAGCATCCCTGCAAAGTAATATTCGTTCCAGTTTTCACCTCTCTTCTGGGCATGATAAACTAGAATGATTGAGGTCACTCACCGATCAACTCACTTCCCAGCGTTCTATCAGCATGAAAGAGTTAAGAGTGTTCTAATATACACTGAAATGCACCTACAGCACAAATTAAAACTTACCTTTTGATCTATCCCAAAGTTAAGGGCTTTCTGAGATTCAGTATTAACACTACATATGTAACAGGGCTTGTTAGTAAATCTCAAATGGTATTTTGTGGTATGAATTTTGGCAACATTGGTTTTCTCATATTAAAACTACTCTGTGGGATAGTCGATCACTCAGAGTCCATTATTTTCACACATTTTTAGGATATAACATGAAATTCCCTACCCATGAACTCATCGCACACACTTCTCATTATTAAGAATGTATCTGTTTAGGAAGGCATGGAAATCAAGCACCTGGCTAACCCATAAAGAAGCAACCTGAAGCCACTCTTCTCTGCAATAAATAAATTAGGAAGCACTCTAGGTCAGCAGTAGCAAAAGACCTATTTTTATTGCTGGCTTATATTAGAAATACTATACTAAAACAGACCAATTTTAGATTAAATTCAAAACTTGGTAAACTGTTCTAACGTGTCTCTTTCTACAAGATTAAAAGTTAAGCTAAGAAGGTTTTCCAAGATTGTCTTTCAAAATTCACAGGTGCAAAGCAAGTTCTAGTCAAATATTTCAGAAATATCATACTAGACATAAACTATCTTTTAATCTCTTATTTAACATTTGATCAAAAACTCTACGAATAAAAAATAACTCTGCTTGTCCCATGGCTGGTCTCCAGCCCCACCACGCTCCGTCAGTGCTCGACCCTGAGTGCGTGATTGGCACGGAGCCTGCAGTGAGCTGTGGCTGGGCGGCCAGGGTCCAGTGGCACCACACGTGGATTTACAGACGGACTCGTGGTCTTTCATTACACTGAATTTTTATCATGTCAGAACTACGTCAATAAACAGGATTACACTTCCAATTTTTTCACCAAAATTATTATTTTTAATGACACTTTCCTTCGCAGCTTGGTGATCTGTCTTGTTTATACTCAGTTTTATTCTTAGAACTGTACTGAGTTTACATTTGGTCTCTAAATAGAAAAAAGATTAAAGAGCACGTAAAAGTCAGAGCCAGTACATTGTTACCAGGCTTGAAAAAAAAAAAAAAAAAAGCAGTGAAACTACTGTAATCTTTCTCCTTCAAACCAAACAGGAAACAGTACTATATATACTACATTACAGCTCTCAAAGCCACAGATTGATTTTAACCTCATTATTTGTTGGTGTGGATGGCTGACCTCCACTATCACTCACTAATGGGGAAGCACTGTAGATTTGAAAAGTACCTGTCTAATGGAGCTGTCCTAAAATGAACTTAAGAGTTATAAATGCAGTCAGGATTATCAACCAAGCACATAAATGACAGTTTTAACCACAAGCATCTACCATGTCAAACACACTAACGTAAAAAATTAAGTCTTCGCTTTAAATACTATAAAAAATATTTCTAGTGAAAAACAAGTATTGTACAAATTTGGCAGGTAAAGAAAAACATTACTACAGTGAAGCCCAATAAACGTTGGCACACACAATTAGTGAATTCTCATAAAGCACAGTGAGTTTTTAATTTACCTTTAAAGCAGTATGAAGCAAATACCAATCACTAAGTACCAAAATTAAAACTACGTCATAACAGCCACTGAGGACACAATTCCTATCTATAAGGACTAATTTTGTAATTAGTTTTGTTCATTTTGCTTTATTCTACAGTTTTTAACTTTCAAATGTTCAGCTGTTAAGGAAAGTTCATTGTGCCTTATTTGATAACTATAAATCAATTCCTAAGAAGTGGTGTAAATAATTTCCATACTAAACTACATTATAATTTTAAAAATAATCAACCAGGCGAAAAACATTCTGTTCCTGAGACAAAATGGAAACTTTTAAGCAGCAAAATCTAATAAGCATACAGTACAATGTTACATTTTATTGCTTCCTCTTAAGTGAAACAGCTTAAAAATCCAGAAGCCACTGCACTTGCTTCAGCCACTTTCTGTGATTCAACAAATGGAAATGTTCCCAATTATTCATATCATTTTCTTACATAATTAAACAATTCCTTGGTGAAACAGAGAACCGCCCTCAAATTCCTGTTTTCAACTTTTGAATCATTTCATATCAGGTACACTAGTAATTCTGTTTGCAAATTCAGATGTATATCTGAACTTTTCCTTTATTACTTAAGTTAATATCATGCACTGAGAAGCCCTTTCCAACTGAAATATATATTTTTTAAAAGCATCCTACCCTTTCTTCTAGTATTTTATGATTTATCTTCTTTGCACTTTTTCAAACATTTCATTTGGATTTTTTTTTTCGGGGGGGTGGTCTTAGAATAAATTTTTTTTTTTTTTTTAAAGAGGATAACCAACAGTCCCAGCACTATTTATTGAATAATCCATCCTTTCTCCAGTAATCTTCCATGTTATTTTTATCATACAGTCTCAATTTTCCCTCTTGCTGGCTAGTTGAATTTAGGCAAGTTACTTTATCTCTCTGTGTTTCAATCTCCTCATCCATAAACTGGGGAATAACAGTAGTGCTCACTTCATATCGATACTGGGAACTACATCAGTTAATTCACGTTAAGCACTTAGAACAATAGCTGACACACATTAAATGCTGACGATCATAATCACTAAAAGCTCATAAACACACAGATGTTTCTGGACTCTGTGATTCCAATGTCTATTCCTGAGCTAAAAGACTGCTTCAAATTACTTTGAATTTATAACACATTAGGTTTTCTAATAAGGTATTCTTTTTCCAAAAATTTCATGGCTATCATCCATTTATTTTATCAGATAAATTTTCTCATCAATATGTCAAGTTTTCGACAATACCGCACTGGAATTCTATTTGGAATTGTGTTAACATTTATACACCAACTCTAGGAAATTTGGTATATTCTACAAGAGTCACTCTCCCCCATTCAGAGAGTATATTTTCTCATCTCATTTATTGAGGTTTTATGTCCTTTAAAATTAGGTAAGTTACCAACAATTGTTATATTTATTCCTAGGTACAACCGTTTTGGAGAAAGATTTAGTGGCGTATATCAGAATTTTAAATGCACATACCCTTTGACCCAGAAATTCCACTTTTAAGAATTTGACATACAGTAATACTATATAAGTGCAGATATAAAAATATAAGGCTACTTATTACAATAAAATCCTGGAAACAAATTAAATGTCTATCAGTAAGGCAATAATGACCTGCAGCATATTCATGGGATGGAATATTCAACCATTACAAAGAATATAGAATCAAAGGTACTGGTTTCGAGACGAGTTCTACAAACTATTACGCTAAAAGCAAGAAAAGCAAGCTGCAAAATTAATGTCTTCACTTTTTTTTAACTGGGAAGTGGAGGAAACAAAAATATATGTAAAGTATTGAGTACACAGCCTGGTTCTTCTTAAGCATTTTAATCACCTTACAAAATTAAACGTGACTTGGTTGGTTGAATACTATTTCATTTCACCTATCTTTTACGGCCTGCCTTGCTCTACATAAGATTTAATGGTGGCCTCATAACACAGCATTTCAGAAAAATAAGCTTTCAACTGACATTCTACTCATAAATATTTAAGAATGCAAACGTCCCTAAAATGTAATGTTTAACTAGTGATATTTTTCAAGATGCCATAAAATCTCAACACCATAATTCAAGAGAAAATGTATGACTCCTTCTAAATCATCATTTTACTATGGCAATCTATTGAAAACTTACTTCACTCCATACATGAAATAACCTTCTTAGAGTGTGTGGTCTTGGATATTAAGTGCCAGAGATCACACTGCAGGAACACAGTGACACTCTCTGTTAATACGGAAACAAAGCCTTTCCTCCCAAGAAAAGTAAATAATGTAAGCTTATTTTAAAATCATGCAAAATTCTGCCTTTTATTCTAAATCTTTAGATTGTTCTTAATCAGTATTAAGGTCAAAAAGGTACACATGAAAGTTTTCTTAAAGAGAGAACACTAAATTCCTTAGAAGAATTTATTCACTACTAAATGTAACCGCTAACTTCTGCCAGCCAAAAAACAAGGTCTTTAGATCAGAAACTCCAGGGCCTTATTATACCTGCTCCGAGATACTATGAATAAACATTTCAAACAGAAAAACAAACAAAAACAATCAAACCAGTACCTGCGTAAGCACTTTGATACTGTTTGAAGTAATGAATTGATTTTTAAGGGAGAAGATTTTTACTCTTCACATTTCTGTATTCCTTCAATCGTTTAAAAGAGCAGGTACTATTTTATGGTGAAAAAGGTTAAAATGTACAAAAGGAGAGAAGAATATTAACTGATTTTTAAGAACTTCAGCTTTTTAATGTCATATACAAAGTGGTTTGAAAGCACTGAGAAAATGGCATAATACTTCAAAGCACATGGAAAAATTGATAGGAAAAAGTGTTACTTTTTTGAGGAACCCACACGTCTTTGCCAATTTTTATTGTTTAGAGTTCATCTAATTGTCCATTTTTAAGGATATTTTGTGGTACTTCTGAAAGTTTAATTCAAACTAAACTATTAAAAACTGTTAAGAGATTAGTTTTTTCAATGTTACCGTAAGTAAATAAAACAGAGTTAAAACAACAAAAATCCAACCTACTCCACACAGGCTGAGTGTTTGCCGTCCCAATGTCTTGTCGCGGGCGCGCGCATACCAGCGACAGTGACATCAGATCGAAACCACACGGTTTCGCCAGGGACCAACCACTCCCGCAAAGACAGCAGCCGCCGCCCACCGGGGTGGCTCCGGCCCGACCTCCGCTCCCCGCGCCCGGCTTCCCGGCGGGACCTGTTGCGCGTTCCTGCCCGCCCTGCTCCCTCCCCGCGCGGGCATGAGCCGGGGACTGCCAGCGACGCCGCCGCGATGCACCTGCCTGGGCCCCGGCCGTCCCCACCCCCGGCCGCCCGCCCGCTCCTCGGGCCCCGGCCCAGCCGCCAGCCCGCGGGAGGAGGAAGACGGGCCCCCGGCGGGACGGGCCCCCGAAGCGCTCACCTTGGCGGCCGCGGCCCTGGCGGACATCTTGTCTCTCCGGTGCCGCACAACGCTCCTCGGACCCGAGACTCCTCGCCGCCAGCCACCGGTTCCTCACTCAGCTGCCCAGATAAACATCTCCCGGGAACGAGCGGGGCGGGGGCGCCGGAGAGGCCCGGCCCACGGGGAGGGGACTCAACTCGGACAAAAGTCCGCGCCGCGCCAGCCCCGCCCGGGGCTCCCCGCGGGGCGCGCCCGGCCGCAGCCCCGCCACCGGCACGGGCCCGCCCGCTCAACGCTCGGCAGCACCGAGCCCTCCGCGGCCCGCCCGCCGGCTCCCGGCGAGCCGCTTCCGCACGTAACTTCCCACGAACGAGCCGCAACGACGGGACGTGGCGTCGGCGGGCTGAGCCGGCGCCCGCAACTGCGGATGGCCACGCAAACCTGCCAACCCGACCCGGCCCACTGAGCATGCCCGGCCGGGGGGCGGGGCCGTGGCAGGGGCAGGGCCGCGCGTGGGGGGCGGGGCCGCGGCGGGGGCGGGGCCACGAGGGCGAGGGGCGAGCGGCTGGTCAGCTTCCTGTCCGGACGCGACCCCTGTCGCGGAAGGAAAAGCCCAGTTTCCGAAGTAGCTTGGAGACGGAGTTTCCTGTTTGTTCGCATCAGGGGTCAGGCGGAAAGCGCCCCCGAGGAGCGAGCCTCCGTGTACCCAGCCTTTGCGACTTGAACAGAGACACACCTGGCCGCGGCCCCCGCCGCCCGCCTGCCTAGGCCTCGCTGTGAAGTGCGTCCTGGCTGTCGCTGTGGACGGATCGACTGCCCCGCGGACACTGGTCACGGGGTCACGGGCACCAGGGGGCTCACGCACACGAGGCCTCGATATAGACCCAACACCCCCTTCTCCAGCCGGTACAGACAGGGATCCCAAAAGCATATTTTTGGCATAAAATATGTTGAAATTCTTAGTGGCGAGAGAAGGGGAGGCGCCCAGCAGAAAAGGCTGCGAGGACGTTCGGTCCACGGTCCGGCTGATCAGCCCGCAGTGCAGACGCCCTCACTAGACACCAAGGAGTATTTAAGAAACCTTTCCCGCCCTCATTATTCTACACTCTGTAAAATGTAAAGCTCTTCACAAATGTCAGGAATTCTTAGTAACATTAAATGGTAAGCTCCTTAAAAGTACCTAGTATAGTGCCATAAAAGGTACACAGGAAACAGAAAAAAGCAGAAACATCAGGTTTTAAACGATGGTTTTCTCTTTAGAATTCAAACTGTATGAAAAGATCTAACTTGTAACCAAGAAATATCTGTATATCATACATAAATATCAATTAAAATTTCAAAAATATCATACATTTTGCAACCTGAAGCTATGGAACTAGAAAAAAGCATTCTGCAAATCAAACCCTTACTCTTTTTTTTCCCCATGCACAGAAATGGTTACAGTCACTTTTGTTTTAAAGTCATGTTGGATGTGACTTTTGTTTTTGGACAAAGTATTATCTATTCTTTTAAGAACTGTAATTAAAACTTCCTTATGAACAAATACTATTTTTTTTAAATTGTGAAATATTTTATTTGAAAAGGTAGCTGTGGAAGACCTTCCACATTATCTTTATTAGTCTTCCCATTTAATAAGATGTGCAATCAGCATGACCTGCCTAGAACTAGACATCGTACCTTTAACAGACCTAAACCTAGAAATGTTATCTACAAATGCACTGAGACCTTTCCTCTTTCCTCATTTGTCACTTTTCATCAAGCCTACCGTATATAAGTTAAATGCTAGATTACATAATGATCTGTCAAAGATCTAATACATCTGATGGCAATTTTAGTTTATTTTCCTTTTGCCATGGTTTTAAAAATAATGAAATCAAGCAAGAAATTTAACCTTGAGAATACTATGCTTTAAAAATTACATTGATAAAAATATTTCAATGAAAAATAGTATACTTTAAAATTTTTTTCAATGGTAGTTATAATATCTAAATTAAGCTGTACGAATGGGAGAAAATATCTGCAAATGAAGCAACTGACAAAGGATTAATCTCCAAAATTTACAAGCAGCTCATGCAGCTCAATATCAAAAAACCGAACAACCCAATCCAAAAATGGGCAGAAGACCTAAATAGACATTTCTCCAAAGAAGATATACAGATTGCCAACAAACACATGAAAGGATGCTCAACGTCACTAATCATTAGAGAAATGCAAATCCAAACTACAATGAGGTATCACCTCACACCAGTCAGAATGGCCATCATCAAAAAATCTGCAAACAATAAATGCTGGAGAGGATGTGGAGAAAAAGGAACCCTCTTGCACTGTTGGTGGGAATGTAAATTAATACAGCCACTATGGAGAACAGTATGGAGGTTCCTTAAAAAACTAAAAGTAGAACTACCATACGACCCAGCAATCCCACTACTGGGCATATACCCTGAGAAAACCATAATTCAAAAAGAGTCATGTACCGCAATGTTCACTGCAGCTCTATTTACAATAGCCAGGACATGGAACAAACCTAAGTGTCCATCAACAGATGAATGGATAAAGAAGATGTGGCTCATATATACAATGGAATATTACTCAGCCATAAAAAGAAACGAAACTGAGTTATTTGTAGTGAGGTGGATGGACCTAGAGCCTGTCATACAGAGTGAGGTAAGTCAGAAAGAGAAAAACAAATACCGGATGCTAACACATATATATAGAATCTAAAAAAAAAAAAAAAAATGTTCTGAAGAACCTAGGGGTAGGACAGGAATAAAGACGCAGATGTAGAGAATGGACCTGGGGACACGGGAAGGGGGAAGGGTAAACTGGGACGAAGTGAGAGAGTGGCATGGACATATATACAGTACCAAATGTGAAACAGATAGCTAGTGGGAAGCAACCACATAGCACAGAGAGATCAGTTCGGTGCTTTGTGACCACCTAGAGGGGTGGGATAGGGAGGATGGCAGGGAGATGCAAGAGGGAGGAGATATGGGGACACATGTATATGTATAGCTGATTCACTCTGTTATAAAGCAGAAACTAACACACCATTGTAAAGCAATTATACTCCTATAAAGATGTTAAAAAATTAATTAATTAAGCTGTACAAGTTTTTTTAATGTCTCTCCTTTTCTCTAAAGAATCAAGAGAAAGTTTTTGTCATTTGTAAAAATAAAGGTAAAAGTTAGTTGTCAAGAATTAAAAGCACATCTCCATTCCTACAGTTTATTTCCGGGGAGATGGTTTGATAAGAAGTGGAAAGTATAAAGCATAATCTCAGATAGTTGCCCCTTTAACAATGAAGAGTTTATCCTTTGAACATCAAAAAAAGATTCACATTATACCACAACTTTAATGCCTACATATGGATGTGATTATAGCTCCTCTAGATCAATTATATGGGAAGAAATACAAGCAAATTTGAGATTCTCATTTAGAATTACAATAAAGTTTAACCAAGAATCTCTTTCGATTGCACAGACTATTTCTGATCATCTAATGCAAACTGAACAGGAAACTAAAAAACCACAACACTTTCAAAGACAACTTCCTGTGGGATTTTTGGTGTCTGTGGCTCAGAATGAAAAAAACAGCATGTGTGCAAAGTCTTTATAAATCTTAGAACCATTTATTAAAACAGCTTTGACCAAATGAACAACTATAACCACACCCACATTTTACATATGTATATTTATGTTTCTGTTACCAAAAAAATCCTTAGAAAAACATATTGTTATTTTTAGTATGAGTTGTGAGTTTACACATGAAATATAAAGGGGAAGTATGGCACTGTGGCAGAAAATGAGACAGTTTTGATAATGTCACAAAAGAGGACATATATACAAAATACTAGAATTAGGAGAACTTTATCAGAGCATTGTAGCAACAAAATAAGTAATCCTAATCTCACTCTTATGCCATATCTTTAAAAATTCTATAAACTGCTTCAGAGTTTTCCTCTGCCGATAAGAGTCATATAACACTGTTAAATAGGGAAAAGTATTTAAAGGTTCATAAAGTTTCTAGATTTCACAGACCAGTAAAATTTCACAAAAACAAAACAAAAGAAACAAAAAACCCACTTTAGGGGTACAATACAGGATGACCAACTTTTAATCTTATTTTATTTTGCAAAGTAAAGAACATTTAAAAACAAACATTATGAACTGTACACTTAAAGATGGTTAAAATGGTAAATTTTATGTAGATTTTTGCCACAATAAAAAAAAATACCAAAAGAATGTTACTATCACCAACATCATTTCATTTTTTTAAAGGACGTAGAAACACTAAAAACAAGTCATTTTTTATTCAGTTCAAAATAAAGAACAGTATTCAGTTCACAATAAAGAACAGTCCTTCCTAAGAAGAGTTCCTCCTAAGAAGAGTTCCTCCTAAGGAAGAGTGGGGCCATCCTTCCTCTGACCATGGCAAGGTAGAGCTTTCTCTTTTTTTATTATACTCAAGGAACTTATTTTCTCAGACTCATCATTGTAAAAGAACTTCTGTGAGATATTTTCTCAGCCTCAAACAATAAATGGAGATTAGAAGAAATCTTTCTATCCCACTTTAGTTTGGCATCTGTCTTTCCCAGACGGCAGGGAGTACCAAACTCATTGGATTAAAAAAAACAACCAGATATATTCCTTAACAGAAGCTAAACAGTCTGGTCTCCCAAAGTATAATGTTTGGATTTTGTTTACAGTTTATGCATGTGTAAAACCTTTATAATAGTAGTCTTTTAAAACAAATAATAAACATAAAATGTAGAAAAGTTAGTGGAACTCCACTGAAAAAGAGGTAAATATATTTTTATATTTAACATAATTTTCTTTTTTTTTAGGAAATCATCATCTTGTTACACTGAAATAACAGATTCAGGTACTGATCATCAAAGGATCAACACACCCATCAATGTTATAGCATTATTGAAAGTAAGACAAGCCAACACTGATGCCTCTGTGTGATGCGACTGGAAGCACACAGCCCTCTCTACAAAGGACACCTGCCCCAAGAGTGGCACCTGAATGAAATTCACCTATAGGGCAACTTCCACAAACAGAAATACAAGAGCTGGAGATGCACCTTAAATGACTCCACGAGGAAGCAGACAGACAAATGCAGAATGTGGGAGGTTCTATATACTATATAGAACTATACTATACTATTCCTACAGTATATAGGAAAACTCAGCCAGTTTTCAAAACAAATTAATAGGAAAAAAGAAAAGAAAAGCAAGTTGGGACTGCTATGGACCTTATGTGGATGGAATCCTTAAATCTACCTATTGTAAAAAGACATTTTTAAGACAATTGGGGAAATTTAATTATGGACTAAGTGCTAGATGATACCAAGATATGATCGTGGCATGTGGCCACATAAGTAAGGTATCCTTTTTGAGGAGATGCATATTGAAACATGCAGAGCTGCAACAGCACCATGTTTAGGACTTGCTTTAAAATACTTCAGCAAAGAGAAAAATTTAAAAATACAGGCCAAAAAAAGCAGCAAAATATTGAAAATTGTTGAATCCAGGTGATGGGCATATAAGAGGTTTAATGTATCATTCTTTTTACTTTAGGGTATTTTTGAATGTTGGTGTACATTTGAAATATGTTATCATGAAAATCAATAAAAACAGAAATATTCCTATCCGCAAAGGTAGGGAGATTACAAATAATTGTCAGAAATTCTTGCCATCCCTGTTTGGATGCCCCATTGCAATGTGACAGGGCAGCTCTTCTCAACAAGAGGTAGAGTCTTTCTTTTCTACCCCTTGAATTTGGGTAGCAGCATGACTTGTTTTAAAGGGCAAACATGACACAAGCAGAAGCCTGAAAAGCACTTGGGCATCAGGGCTTGCTGTGTCTTGCTGCTGAGGACCCTGCGACCTCCAGGGGAAGAAGCCCAAGTTAGCCTGCTGGAGAGGTCACATGGAAAGGAAACAAGATGCTCTGGCTGACAGTCTGCCAACCTCCAGAGACATGAGCAAGGGAATTCTAGACCATCCAGTCCCAGCCAAGCCACAAGCTGATGGCACCAACCTGAGTGAGCCCAGGCAAGTCCAGCAAAAGAACCACTTAGCTGATCCGAGCCCAAACTGCCAGCCCATAGAACCATCATTATTTTTAAAGATGCTTAGTATTGGGGTGGTTTGTTACACTGCAAGGACAAACTGATACGTAAGGCTAAACCTATAGGAGTACTACACAAACACATGCAGAAGATTAGCTTCTTAGTACTGTGGGGTACGTGGCATGTGCTCTGTAAGTGTATCTGAATGGGAATTCCACATCGCTAGAAAATGATATATGTAGAAACTGCTCTAAAGGCAACAAAGGCTTAGGTAGACTGCCTCCTTTTGTATGTATAATAAGGGCTATAAAACCAAGTAGTCTCTCCACTGATAAAGGCAGGTATGACCGATAAACTACGTAGAACTTTTTTTTTTTCTTTTAAGGACTAAAAAGGTCTGGCTCTGCCCCCTGGTCACCTATGATCAGACACTACACAATAGCCTTTGGGATTGCTGGCAGACGGCCCTGCCTGTCTCCTCTGACACAATTCTGCAACCCAAGTAGCCAGTACATAGAGAGAGCATACAATCTCCTGTCAGAGTCTGGCTGACCCGCCCTCCCCTAAGGGCCGCGCTGGGGCTACCCAGCACCCAGGAACACATCTAGGACACTTTCCAACTGGGCATATTTCACCCTGTGGACCCTAAGGACAAACATGACCCTAAGGACCCTAAACAAATCATGTTTCTTCTTTACGACAGATGTTCACCAGCGGATGCTGGATTCAGACATAAGGATTAATTAGAGAGTGTTTAGGGTGCCACAGAAAAACTAAACCAAAGTCACTGAGCTGCATAATGATGTTTTAGCTAAGGTATTTTTTTACTAAAACAAAATATTAAAGGATTTTAAATTGACTGATCAATTTAGCTGAATCACATAGCTTTAAAATAATCTTTGTAAGGATTCTGTAGCTCATCTTAGTATCATTAGCAAAATACTGTACTTGTAAAAGAAAAATTCAACATAGTTAAATATTTCTCCATAATACTAGTTATTTATTTGGAAATATTTGAAAGTTAATTTGATACTTTAATTTTTGATGAATATGGCTTTCAGTACGTTAGAATTACTTTTCGCACAAATGCCACCCACATTTGCATGCTAATTTATCCAGTCTCTTCATTTATATTTTTAAAGGTGCAGTATAATTTTTTGTAAGTACATTTTTTAAAGCACAAGAATCTTATAAGTAAATGACCATATTTTATACTATTTTGAATTAGCAAACTATTATTTAGTAAATGTTGCAAAAGCCTTTTTGGACTATGGGCTTGGAATTAACATTATTCAACAAGGTTTAATGATACAAAAAGATGGTATTTGGGAAGAATGGACTTTAAAAACTAGCAAATAAATAAATAAATTGGTGGCAGCTTCATTATTTGTGGAACTAAACTTAAAGGGGACAAATGAAAACTTGAGACTGAGCTGAAGGTACAGTAGAAACTAAGGGCCGCAGACTGAGGGAGTGCTTTTGAGCTCCTGCTCCTGGCAGTTCTACCTTCTCTTTTTGAGAGGGCCACACACAGAGCTAGGAAAAGCCGTTAGATTCATTATCTTTCTACTTAAAACCAAAATAAATGTCCTCTTTGGTTAACAAAGTGTGGACACACATGGTGAAGGCATCAGAAAGAACACGATGGAAATATCTGGGAAAGGTCTTCTGGGACTAAAGTTTCCTCATCTACACAACAGTGGGGGAGGGGCGTTAGGGGTGGGGTGACCCGGAGGGATTGATGTGTGGGTGGGGATGGGCTGGATTAATTCTCAGACCCTTTCTAGCCATAACTTTCAGTGATCTGAACAGTCAAAAGCTGAAGATCTTTTTCATCCCTGAAGCTATGAGGCCACTGTGGGATGTGGTTATTCGTAGGTCTTACAAGTTTTGGAAAGATACATATTATAAAACCATATAATTTGTTTCTATGAAGAGCTAACTTTAAACGAGTTTAATTTTAAATGTGATTAATATTTCCATGAGAGTACCTTTATGAAAATGAAAAGTTTTATAAAAGCTGGGCAAATTAAAAAACATGTAAAAATCCAGCTTAACTTAAATCTGTGTGTGAGAGTGTGTATGTTTTGAAAGGGTGTGGTTTCCTGACTGGATTGTTTGGAAACATTCTGACAAAGCCAAATTCACTTCTCTGATATCCTGAAGGCAGCAACGGAACTGGCACCTAAAATAGCACAAAAGATGATATTCCTATACATATAATCAATTTAAGTCAACTGAGAACTGTGATTTTAAAAAGATTTCTAATCTGTATTCTCCTAATTCCTTTTTAGAGATAGTCTACACCAGGGGTCCCCAACCCCTGAGCTGCAGACCAGGATGGGTCCTTGGCCTGTTAGGAATCGGGCTGCACAGCAGGAGGTGAGCGGCAGGCAAGCAAGGGGAAGCTTCATCTGCTGCTCCCCATCGGTCACATTATCCCCGAACCATCCCCCCCCACCCCTTCCATGGAAAAATTACCTTCCATGAAACTGGTCCCTGGTGCCAAAAAGGTTGGGGACTGCTGGTCTACACAATAAACTGGATTGGAAAATTTAGCAACACTTTGCATGCTTTTCACTCATTCACTCATTCATTCATTAACTCATGTTTCATCTATTCAACAAATATTTATACATCTCTTTATTTTTTACAAATATTTATACATCTCTTAGTATATGCCAGAAACAATGTCTTTTAATGTTTTTTCCAGTTTTTCTTTTTCATACTCCTTTACTATCACGCCTGCTTTTGTTAGGTATGATGCCATATTCAGATTACTCAAGAATACATTTAATGGGACTTCCCTGGTGGTCCACTGGTTAAGAATCCACCTTCCAATGCAGGGGACGCAGGTTCAATCCCTGGTCAGGGAACTAAGATGCCGAGGGGCAACTAAGCCCACACGCCACAACCAGAGAGTCCACGCACTGCAACTACTGAGCCTGCATGCTCTAGAGCCCACGAGCCACAACTAGAGAGAAGCCCGTGCGCCGCAACAAAAGATCCCGCGTGCCGCACCCAGGACCCGACTCAGCCAATAAATAAATATTTTTTAAAAAGAATACATTTAAAATTGAAGTACGGTTGATTTACAATGTTGTGTTGATTGCTGTACAAACAAATAAATAAATAATTTTTTTTAAAAAAAGATATTTAAAATGTGGTACTAAAATCACAATGCTCTCTTACTAAGGGAAAAACACACCCCCCTGGGTCAGCCCCTCACACTGAGGTGTCAGGAGGAGTGAACAGATTCCTGAGTAGTTTGGTACACTCTACCATCCCCCCTCAAGGGAACTACAGTCCTGGCTGGACATACTTATGCTTCTTCCACTATTGTTAAGAGAAGTTATTCTTAGGACAACCAACTTTTAGAGAGTCAACCCGGGACACAGCAATACAGACAAAAGACATAATAATATAATACATAATAAGTAACTATACACGTTACTGCTTTAACATAAAAAATTAGGTGCTGATGGAAATTGTATTATTCTGCATTATTTCCCTTTCTGTTACATAAATGTTATTATTTAAACAAAACAACATGAACTAGTTAATAGTGGCAATCAATAGTAATTAATAGGACTAATTAATGTGTGAGAAAAATATAACAATATTTTTTAATGTTTCTGTCCTATGATACAGCACTGTAACTCTTTTTAAATTATTTATTAGATATTTAAATTTTGTAGGCTTTATACTGTGTACTTTTAAGGTATATGAATGTAAGACTTCTTAAAAGGAAAATATAAATGCAAGGCTAAACAGATATTACCTATATTTAAGCACCACCACCACACACAGAAATATCCTGTTCCTTTCTGCTCCATGATACAGTAGGGTATTTTTACTCTTTCTGTTTCCTTTCCCCATAATACCTGTCTGAACTGCCTGAAGCTGCTGAGACACCCCTCTTCTCTTCCTGTGGTGGCAACAATGAACACAGTCACATGTAAAATTCACTCTGACTTGCCGCTCTGCCTTTGTCAGGCCCACAAGACAATGATGCCTGGTGTCAGTCCAGTGTGATGATATCAAGCTAAACATCCTCTCAACAAAAACATTTCAGCGTGGAGTAGTTACAATTTTATTTACTAGCAAGAGCAGGTTTTTAGACTTGTGGGAATTCATTTCAACCCTTCCAAAACTGTCCATCCACTTTGTATCTACAGGCTGTTTTGTTAATCAGGTCGTCTGCACCTATACCTTCATCAAATAAGCTACGTCTAAAAGATCCACTGTTTTATAAAACTCTTCATTTTGAAATAAGTATAGATTCACAAGAAGCTGCAAAGAAATGTACAGGGAAGCCCCGTGTTCCCTTCACCCAGCCTTCCCTGAGGTCAGCAATGAATACAACTCCAGTATCACTCTGATACCAAAAATGCACACTGGGACAACCCAAAGACTGTATTTAGATTTCACGAGCTGTACGTACGCTCGTGCGCGCGTGCCTGCACGCAGCTCTACACCACTTGTATAAACACACCCAGCAGCCCCCACTCACACTCTGCCTTCCCCACAGGGCTCCCTCCTGTCAGCCCTTTATAGCCACACCTGTCCGGTCCCCCCATCCCCTAACCTGGCAACTACTAATCTGTTCTCTATCTCTGTAATTACCTTACTTCATGAATATTACATAAATGGAATAACATAATATGTAACCTTTTGGAATTGGCTTTTTTCACTCAGCACGATTTCCCTGAGGTTTCTACAAGCTGTTGCGTGTACCAAGGGCTCCTCCCTTCTTAGTGCTGAGCAGTGTCCCACGGTATGGATGGATTACCGTCTGTTCAACCATCACCCACTGAAGGACATCTGAGGAGTTTCCAGTTCTTGGCTGTCATGGACAAAACTGCTATGAGTATCTGTGTACCAATCCCTGCATGAAAATAACTGTTCATTTCTCTGGGATAAATGCCCAAGAATTCAAACGCTGAGTCTCTATGGTGAATCCACTTTTAGTTTTGAAAGGAACTGCCCAACTATTTTCCAGAGAAGTTGTACCATGTTACATTCCTCCCAGCAATGAATGAGGGATCCAGTGTCTCTGCATCCTTGGTGTTATCACTATGTTTTATTTTAGCCATTCTGATAGGTGTGTGATGATATCTCATGTGGTTTTAATTTGCATTTCCCTAATGGCTAATGATGTTGAACAGTTTTTCATGTGCTTTTTTAAATTTAAATTTTTATTTTTATTTATTTATTTGGTTGCATTCAGTCTTAGTTGCAGGATCTTCCTTGTGGCATGAGGGATCTTTCGTTGTGGCATACAGGATCTTTCATTGCGGCACGCGGGCTCCAGAGCGCGCAGGCTCAGTAGTTGGGGCGCGCAGGCTCTAGAGTGAGAAGGCTTAGTTGCCCCGCGGCATGTGGGATCTTAGTTCCCCGACCAGGAATCGAACCTGCATCCCCTGCACTGGAAGGCACATTCTAAACCACTGGGCCACCAGGGAAGTCCCTCACGTGCTTTTTCTTTTTTTGGCTGCACCATGCAGCTTGTGGGATCTTAGTTCCTGACCAGGAGTTGAACTGGGGCCCTCGGCAGTGAAAGCAAGGAGTCCTAACCACTGGACCTCCAGAAAATTCCCCCATTTTCTCATCAAATTGTTTTTTTACTGTTGTTTTGAGAGTTCTTCATACAGTCTAGATACAAGCAGTTTGTTGGATGCATGGTTTGCAAATATTTTTTCCCAGTAAAGGGCTTGTCTCTTCATCCTTACGGATCACACTTTTGGTGTCCTCAGCCCTGTTCTAAGTCCTGAAGATTTTCTTTTATGTTGTTTCTAGAAATTCTATAGTTTTACGTTTTACATTTAAGCTTGCCTATCATTTTTAAACCATCCGAATGGACAAGTTACACCTCTCTCTCTCAGAGAAAATAGTTTTTGTTTTTTTTTTAAATTATTTATTTATTTATTTTTGGCTGTGTTGGGTCTTCGTTTCTGTGCGAGGGCTTTCTCTAGTTGCGGCAAGCAGGGGCCACGCTTCATCGCGGTGTGCGGGCCTCTCACTGTCGCGGCCTCTCTTGTTGCGGAGAACAGGCTCCAGACGCGCAGGCTCAGTAATTGTGGCTCACGGGCCTAGTTGCTCCGCGGCATGTGGGATCTTCCCAGACCAGGGCTCGAACCCGTGTCCCCTGCATTGGCAGGCAGATTCTCAACCACTGCGCCACCACAGAAGCCCAAGAAAATAGTTTTAAAGCAAAGATGTAATTTGAACTTGTGAGATCAAAGTTTTAGTTTGAGAAAGTTGCCCTTTTCTGATGACTTACAAAAAAATTTTAGGGCTTCTCTGGTGGCGCAGTGGTTAAGAATCCGCCTGCCAATGCACGGGACACGGGTTCGAGCCCTGGTCTGGGAAGATCCCACATGCCGCAGAGCAACTAAGCCTGTGCGCCACAACTACCAAGCCTGCGCTCTAGAGTCCGTGAGCCACAACTACTGAGCCCACGTGCCACAACTAATGAAGCCCACGCACCTAGAGCCCGTGCTCCACAACAAGAGAAGCCACCGCCATGAGAGGCCTGCGCACTGCAAAGAAGAGTAGGCCCCGCTCGCCACAACTAGAAAAAAGAAAGCCCGCGGGCAGCAACAAAGACCCAACGCAGCCAAAAATAAATAAATAAATTTAAAAAAAAATAAAAAAATTTTTAAGCAGTCATTTCAAAAAATGAGTCATTTTCTCGCCATATGAGTTTTTGCCTCAACTAAACATAACAGCAAACAACTCAGGTACAGTCGCTCCATCCTTTTCTAGGCTTCTTATACATCATCAAAGACCATTAAGCAGTTTTAAAGAAAGAGCATACAAATGTCTGTTTTACTGTACCTCTTTTCTCCATTCTCATCTTCAATGTATTTCCAAATTAGAGAAGGACAATTCTTTTTGTCCTGCACTTTGGAAATATGATTTTATGACAGGGCAATATTTTAACATCATTTGATGGCTGAGAACAACAATAGCCATTTTGTAGGCAAAGGTGCTAAGGAGGCTATTTCCTTCCACTTCTATAAATTCAAACATCTCATTAAGTGCTTCTAAACATTTTGAGGAAGCTGAAGAGCGACCAAACACTCGTATTATGAAAGTATCGCAGGTAAATCTTTTTAAGAGTGTTGTGTATGAGGCGTGCAGGCATTTACTAGGTAAGATCATTTCAGTTTCTTTGGTAATAAGTTTATAGACTAACTGGGATTTCCAAAATTTACATTTGCACTGCCTGCTGAATAGGCAGATGGATAAGCAAAGTAGGACAAGATATCAACAATCTTGTACAGTCTGTTTACCGAGATCTCATTAAAACCGTCACAGAAACAAAGATGATTTGAAACTTCAATTTTCAAATCAAAACACCTAATAGCTGGGCAGAACATTTTTGTTGCTCTGATCTGATGCATCACTTGACATACTGTAGACACAGGATGGTGGATGAACCCTGACAGAATCAGCTCTACGCCATAAGGGCCCAACACATCTGGAATCAAGATTTCCTCTTTTTTTTGCCCACATGGCACTTTATTGCAACTTCTGAATCAGGAAATATAACTTTACTCAGTTCCACAGAGTAATAGGGGAATAAAGCCGTGATGCATTCCTATGGCATGCCCAAGATTATTCCATGCCAGTTATTTTCATTTGAGTATTGGTGTCTTTGAGGGACATGAAAAAACTTTTGATTGATTCAGAAATATATATATATACTTGCCTATCTCAGCCCAAGTTCATGAGATCCAGTGTCCCTGTGTTCTCACCCTGCCCCTCCTGATGCCCTATTCCAACTCTGCTCTGTGTATTGCACATTATCTCTGTTTGGTCATCCCCCTCCCTGATCCAGTCCTCCTGCTCCTGGTGCATCCCTCCATCTGTTGTTAAAACATCGCAGTCACTCAGCCTTCTTTTTCAGTGAGGTCTGGGCCAAACTGTCAGTGCTATTTTAATCGTTTTCATCTTAATTATCTGAATCCTTAGAAAACATGATCAGAATGTTCACAATGTTAACATTTTAACCATCCCTATCTTGACACAAAGCACAACAGTTAGACAACAGTCCGAGTCAAAGCCGGATTCTTTAACACTCGTGGTTGCAATGCCCTTAATTACACACTTAAATCTCCTTGCTCGGTGAGGAAACAATGGGTGATGCTTTACTGTGACCTGCAAATCATGGATGCCATCAGAGGTCAGGGTAAGAAGAGTGACAACGACCACAGAAGGCAAATAATCCACGCAGGATCCAAGAGACGCTAAAATGGCATTGTTTCCAGCCCATATTTGGGGGGCCACCTTATGGGCTTTGTACTTTTCCCCAACTTTCAGTACCCATCACCAGAAGCCGGGGTTTTTCGTGTCCCAGGGAGTCATTTCGTGGGACACAGGATCTTCAGTGCTAGAATTAGGACACTCCTCGCTAAGGAAGTTAGTTAGTCCCCCAGTGATACCGTAGAAGAGCCTTCTAGAGGGCCCTAGACCAGGATGGCCCTCTCACCGGCTCCAGGCAGACCTTTCCTGTGCTCATTGTAGAGGACCGGTGGAGACGTTTCAGAGAGCAAATAAATGGGTATCTCTCCTTCTCTTCCTCCTTCTCAGCCACATCCCCACTTCATTCTTAGTCCAGAAGTTAAAACTGGTCCCAGAAAGGAAGAGGCAGAGATCAGAGGGGCAAACTATAAACTTGGAAGGCGCAGTGTGCAGACTCCTCCAGACATTTCTACTCAATGCACAGAGAAAAGTCGTACGCAGTAGCCCCATCGTGAATACAAAGCAGCCTTCTCCATCATCCACTAATGTTTCCTTATTAGGTGCCATTCACTACTCTACATGTTTGGGATACAAGAAAGAATCTACAGTCTAGAGAAGGAGACGATATAAGAGATAAGAACCAGAGAGCGAGAGCTAAGAGCAGGTCGGGGCAAGGGAAGCAGAGAAGAGAAGGGAGGTTTGCTTGGGTGGAGGCTTCGGGGAAGGCGTCCCTAGGAGATGGCTTGGGGGGAGGGTAAACATCTGAAACAGAAAACCATGGACCCAAGAATAAGAGTTCCTGCATTTCAAAGTCCCTGAAGTACCTTCAAAGAGTACCACCGGTTTGAGGGCTGCTCTTCAAAAACAGGACACTGACATTTCCCATGAGCAGCAAGAAGAACCCACCAAGGGTAGACGTGACTGCCTACGATTGACAAGAAGGGGAAGCAAGCCTGGCACCGACCCCACCAGCCTGGAAGGCTGGGTTTCCACCCTGATGGTCAGGGGCTGAGCCCACGCTCCCACGTAGTCTGGGCTGAAGTTGAGTCTGGCGAGTGCACGACAAAAAGCTTACCAAGCAGAAGGGCAGGGGGAAAATATTTCAGCAAAAATATTTAACTCACTGAAAATAATTTATATCTGTGTACAAACAACCTGCTGATTAAAACTGATCCTTAACTGCTCATTAAAAGGAGGTCCACCCTTCAGGACCTATACTTTGCAACACTTAGATACCATTTAATTGGAGTTACAGTATAAGCAAAATAGAAAAAGGCTGCATTTCTTTATATGCTATAATTTTACTTTTTTGACTAATTCCAACTTTCTCTGTGCTCAATTAGTCTGACTTAGTGATGTTTTGTCGTGTATAAGCTGTAAAGTCCTGACTTGTCTTTCAACTTTCCAGCCAGAAGTAGCAGGATTAGTAAATTCTTCAGATTTTTAAAAAGGTCAAATTTTCTTTACTAACTTTAAATGACTGTAAGCTCTTGGGAAAATAATTATTTATCATCAAAAATACAATCTATATTCTTCTTGACCACAACTTAGCTATGACTGAGAATCAAATTTGAGTTTGTGGTCTCCGTCTTATAATGTCCAGAATGCACTGTACATAATAAAGTTGGGTCCATCTGGGGCTTCCAAAGCCCAGAGACCCATTAAGAGTTCCCATAAATAAGGAAATTTCTAGAGGTGGAGGGTATAAAGCAAGGTTTTCTGATCTTCTGGTAAACTGTTAACTGGGAAGCCCAACTTTAGGTTATTTTATTTTGAGAGAGGGATGAAAATTTTAGCAAGTTGTAGCTTCCCAACGTAAGTATAGAAGGGAGACTGAATGCATGATCACAAGTGCAAATCTCTGACAAGAAATTAGGAAGAACCACTCTGCTGTTCCCTTAACACCTGCTGCCCACAGCAAAAAGAATAATCAGTTTTCTTAAGTCACACATTTCTCTGCCATGTGTGAGAAGAAAATTTCACTTCTGAAATGCTAAATTAATGTGTGGTTTCCAGCGAGCAAAGTTGCATAACGGTCCTGGCTTTGCCAGACACACGCTGTCTATGTGTGGACAAATTGCCCAACTTCTCTAAGCCACAGTGTTCTTCTCAATAAAGGTGGTGATGGTCACTGCTTTTTTTTTTTTTTTTTTTTAAATTACTTTAGCAGCTGTTTTTTTTTTTTTTTTTTTTTTTTTTTTATTTATGGCTGTGTTGGGTCTTCGTTTCTGTGCGAGGGCTTTCTCTAGTTGTGGCAAGTGGGGGCCACTCTTCATCGCAGTGCACGGGCCTCTCACTATCGCGGCCTCTCTTGTTGCGGAGCACAGGCTCCAGACGCGCAGGCTCAGTAATTGTGGCTCACGGGCCTAGTTGCTCCGTGGCATGTGGGATCTTCCTAGACCAGGGCTCGAACCCGTGTCCCCTGCATTGGCAGGCAGACTCTCAACCACTGCGCCACCAGAGAAGCCCCCGTCACTGCTTTTTATAAGCTGATGCCATGAGGAAGGATTAAATGAGCTCATGTATGAGAGAGTCCACAGGCACTCAATAAACATTTGCTCATTTTTTTAAGAATTATTCTGTTTTTAATTTTAACATGCTACTTGCTATTTACTGATGTTCTTATTTTTCATTTTTGTATCAGTGTAAAGTTAGAAGAGTCAAGCAACCGTTCTAAGGATGACACGAGTTATTTTCTAGACCCAATTCAATGATCAACCATCTGTTACGCTCTACATGCTGAGGACTCAGCCGTGGAGAGCAGACAAGAAGTCCTTCCCCCACATAGCTTCTACTGCAGTGGAGAAACGGAAACAGATAAATAAGAAAAATATGCAAAATGTTAGACATAGTAAATGCAAGTGAAGAAGACTGGGGAATCCATGGGGAAGGCAGGGGACAGCTGGATCTGTGGATTCAGGAAGGTCTCATGAAGAAGGCGACACCTGAGCACGGGGAGTGAGCCCCATGCATGCTGCAGAAGACCCTCCAGGTGGAAGGGGTGGCACTGCAAGGTCTCTGCGGAAGGATGGGAGGGGACTCGGTGTGTCAGGAGCAGCAGGAGGCCAGTGGCTGGAGCAGAGGAGAGCAGACGGAGCCAACAGGGAAGTGAAGGGGGGGGCATGCTGGCCAGCAGGCTTTCCCTGTGTTGGATGCAGGCCTGCGCAGGAATCTGATGGGGTGACAACGGAGCTACTGTTTGACAGAAATGCTCTGCTGCTGTGCAGAGAACGAAGGGAGAGAGCAACAGGGGAGGCAGGGAGGCCAGCCAGGGGCACCCACAGGGGCCTGGACCCACGTCAGTGGTGGTGCTGTCTGTGAATCCCACGTGGGTTCTGATGGTAGAGCCCATAGGATGTGCTGAGAGAGGAGATGCAGGGTACACCAGAGGAGAGGAGTCTTAAGATTTTTGATCTGAGCTACTGAAAGTGTGCAACTACCATAAAATAAGATCATAAACTGTGTGGAAAAAAGCAGGTTTTGGAGGCTGACATCAGGAGCTAGTTTTGGACATGTTGAATGTGAGACTCGTGTGGACATCCAAGGAGAAATGCTGGGTAGGCAGCGGGAAACGTGACTGGACTTGACGTCCAGTTGGATGCAGTGATCATCAATGTGAGAAGGTCCCTGAAGCCACAGGTGGGTGAGCTCATAGAGGAGTGGGTGTACGAGCAGAGAAGAGACCCAGGACCCAAGACCAAGCATGCCAGGGTCAGAGGTCAGGGAGAAGCAGCCCAGGTTACTAAGAATGAGAAACCAACAAGACAGAGGACAGTGTCTTAGAAGCCAAGTGAAGACAATGTTTGAAGGAGGAGGGGCTGATCAACTGTGAACCATGTCAAATGCTGTCATCAGGCTAAGAGCAGAGAACTGACCAAAGGGATACCCCAAAATCCTCATAAAAAGGTATGTTAAACCAGTCTGTAATGTTTTAATAAGGTCTTACAATTAAACACAAGATTTACATATGAATTTATCTCTTTACTAAATCTCACTAAAATGACAGTAAGTTATAAACACATAAGGACAAAGAGACAACATAGGTCAGGAAGTGTCTCCTTCCTTGCCCTCTCCCCTAAAACTTTAATCAGACCCTGGAATCTATTCCAAACATTCCAACAAACAATCTATACACCAAACAACAGAGCCTCAAAATGCCTGAAGCAAAAACTGATAAAGCTGAAAAGAGAAATAGATAAGTCCACATTTGTAGTTAGGAACTGCAGGCTCCCCTCAGCAACTGAGAACTACTAGACAGAAAATCAGTAAGAACAGAGAAGATCCACACAATCTCACAGGATCTTACTGACATATGTAGAACACTAACCCAACCTCAGCAGAATACAAATTATTTTCAAGCACTCTAGGAACATTCACTGAGAGACCATATGTTGGGCCATAAACCATGCCCCCCAAAATTTAAAATAATTGCAGTCATGCAAGTGTGCTATCTGCCATAATGAAATCAAACTAGAAAATGATAATAGACAAGAAAATAGCTAATCATGTGGAAATAAAACAACACATAAATAATCAATGTGTCAAAGAGGATGTCACAAAGAAATTTTAAAAATACATAGAACTAAATGAAAATGAAAACACATTGTATCAAATATGTGGGGTGCAGCAATAGCAGTAGCCAAGAGGAAAATTTATAGCACTAAATACTTAACTGAAAAATGCAGAAAGGTCTCAAATTAATAACCTAACTTCCTACTTCAAGAAACTAGGGGTGGGGTGGGGGAGTGGGAAGAAGAGAGCAAAATCAGCTCAAAGTGAACAAAAGAAAGTAATAAAGAGCAAAAACTAGTAAAATTAAAAACAGAAAAACAAAAGAGAAAAGCAAAAAACAAAAGGCTGGTTCTTGGGGGAGGGGGATCAACATAAAATTGACAAACCTCTAGTGAGACTGACAAAAACAAAAAGAGAGAAAACACAAAAAACCATTATCAGGAATGAAATAAGGGACATCACTACAGATCCCACAGTCAGCGATAAGATTACAAGGGAATACTATGAACAACTTTATACTCAGAGATTTGAAAACTCAGAGGAAATGGACCAATACCTCAAAAACCACAAACTACCAAAAAACTCAACCAAGAGGAAATAGTCAATCTGAATAGTCTTATCACTTTTTTAAAAAATTGAATATCTAACTTTAAAGCTTCCAGAAGATAAATTTCCAGGGCCAGAAGGATTCACTAGGGATTTCTACCAAACATTTAAGTAAGAATTAACACCAATCAAAATCCCTGCAAGATATTTATAGATACAGGCAAGATTATTCCAAAGTATATATGGATATGAATTCAGATGTCTCTGACTCCAAAGTGCTTTTTCCTTGTACAGTACATTAGGGTTTGTGTATAATCATTTGCCTAATTCTTAAAACCGTCTGTGATGTGAGAAGCCTAGTGTGCAAGAAATTAGACATCTTCCATTGTTTCACTGTGCATTTTAGAAAGAGTTGTTCCACTGTAAGCCAGTCCTCAACAAAACCATAAGTGGTTACATTCCTAAATGGGAAAAGAATTTGAAAAAGAGTAGATACAGGTATATGTATAACTGAATCACTTTGCTGTACACCTGAAAGTAACACAATATTGTTAATCAACTATGCTCCAATATAAAATAAAATTTTTTTAAAGAGTGGTTAATAAAATAGTATATATGGAAAGGCAAAGAAATTAGAATAGCTAAATCCATTTTGAAACAATAAATAAATAAAATGGGAGGAATCAAGTCTGTGAGATTTCAAGACTTATTATACATCTACAGTAATCAAGACTGTGTGGCGTGGACAAAGATCAGTACAATCCACACAAATATGTCTGACTCATTTTTAACAAAGGTGCAAAAGGTAATTCAATGGAAGGATAGCCTTTTGAACAAACAGTGCTGGAGCAATCAGACATTCATGAGCAAAAAATGAACCCGGACCTGAATCTCACATCTTACACAAAAACTAATTCAAAATCAATCAGATACTTAAATGTAAAACTGTAAAACCTTTGGGGAAAAAAAAGAGAAAATCTTCAGGATCTAGGAGTAGGCAAAGATTTCCTAGACGCAACACCAAAAGGACAATCCACAAAAGGAAACACTGAAGAACTGCACACCGTCAAACTTAAAAACTTTTCCTCTGCCAAAGACCCTATTAAGGGGATGAAAAGACAAGCCATAGACTGGAAGAAAATATTTGCAAACCACGTATCTGACAGAAAGACTAAAATATATAAGGAAAAGATGTTTCATTGAAGGGGATATTCAGATGGTTATTAGCATGAAAAGATGTTCAACATCCTTATCCCTCAGGGAAATTATGCAATGAGGTATATCACTGCACATCTATCAGTTACAAACCTATTTGGTGACAACACCGAATGCCAGAGAGGACATGGAAAAACTGGGTCACTCATACATTGCTGGTGGGAACGCGGTATGGTCAAGCCACTCTAAAAAACAGTTTGGCAGTTTCTTATAAAAGTAAACATGCAACTAGTATACCGAGAAATTGCACTCTTGGGCATTTATCTCAGTAAAATGAAAATTTATACTCACACAAAAACTCGTACATGAATGTTCATAGCAGCTTTACTTATAATAGCCCCAAACTAGAATCAGTCCAGATGTTCTCAAGCGGGTGAGTTAAACAAGTTGTGGTCTAGCTATACCACGGAATATTATTTCGTAATAAAAAGGAAAAAACAATTTACATATGCAACAACTTGGATGAATCGCCAGGAAATCATGTCAGTGAAATAAGCCAATCCCAAAAGGTTCAGTCTGTACTGAATGCTTGATTCCATTTATATAACATTTTGAAATGATAAAATTTTAGAAATAGAGAATAATTAGTTGTTGTCAGGGGTTAGGGACGTGCCAGGGGAAGGGAGAAAGTTGCGTGTGATTATAAAAAGGCAACATGAGAGATTCTGGTGGTGCTGAAAATATTCAGTATCTTGACTGTAGTCCCCCTATTTAATTAGCCATTCTAAGTAGGTCACTGTGTGACCAACCATCCTACTCTCTGGAGGCTGCTCAGATGATGGTTTAGGGGGGTGGGGGGCCAGTGATGTTTACTCTCTAGAACGACCCAGGTCCCTACCCCCCAGACCCTGTCTTTGGTTTAAAAGACCAAAGATGGGAAGGGGACGTAGCAGCCTGGGCAACAGCAGGCTCCTACTGGGGGTCTGGGATTGGGGATAACCCTTGAGAAACTTCTCCTCCCTTCCCTGCCCTCCCCACTCCTTGTGGGCGTGGGTTCCCATCACTCACACATGTCTGTGCACTGATGGGCTGGGCCAGCCAGGGGCTGGGGTGGGGACTGTCTCTACAAGTCAGATGTACACAACTTTTTCAGCCTATAAGACAAGTTAAGTTATGAAAGTTCAGTGACCTGTGTTTAATGCTGACCTACTGCTATAAGGTATTCTATATTTATATGACCTCAGAGACTCTTCTGGACTAGGACACTCTCCCTCCAGTGTCGCATCCAGTGCCAGCCCCAGAGAATGGGGCAGATTTGTGTATTTGTCTGTTTGGTAGGCTTACATGTCCAGGATCCTGTTTAAGGTTTTAGGATGCCTTCAGTACACTAACTTTTTGAAATAAAAATATTTCCTAAAAAAAAAAAAAAACTGTAGTGGTACATAACATATGTACCTACACAGGTTACACAGGTGATAAAATTGTACAGAACTTAATACACACACACACACACAAATAAAACTAAGGAAATCTGAATAAGATTAGTGGATTGTGTTAATGTCAATATCCTGGTTGTGATATTACCCTGTCCTTCTATAAACCATTATAATTGGGGAAACTGGACAAAGTATACAAGGGACTTCTCTGTATTGATTCTTTTAACTGCTTGTGAAATTACAATGATCTCAATATAAATTTTAATTTAAAAATATATAAAGGTTAGAAAAACAGAAATATTCACATTAAAGTGGCTCCATCCTTTTCTATAGGCTTCATATTTAACACAATGGCCATGCTACAAAAATTGAAAAAGAAGAACCCATACTCTGTGGTTATTTATCAACATATCAAAACTAAAATAAATACAAGTACATTCTAAAAATAAATTAAAAGCTCTATAAAATGCAATCTCACAAGGTAACTAAATGTTCTTGTTATCCGGATCATGAAAGTGATTTCCTTACATCAAAACCCAAACCTTCTGAAATGAATGTCCTTTGTTGGATGACTTACACAATGAATGCTATTCTGTCACGATCATGAAGTGACAGGGGTTTTTTTTCACGAGAGGCACAACTCATTGAGGGACAACAGATCTGCATTTCCAGCAGATGGTTGCTGTACCTTCACCACGTCACCACGAGGTTCCCATGAAGCATGAATAAGGAAATCAACATGTCACAGTGCTTCCACTCAGTTTATAATACATGGAAAAATGACCAGTCTCATTCTCTTCCCATATTTTCAAAAGAAATCACAGAATTACTTGGAAAAAATATATTTTACCAAACTCTAAATCCATGTGAAAAATGTAATATTTTATATACCATATAGAAAATATAGAAATACAAAAAAGATAGAGAAGTACCAAAAAACTATAAACAACAGAGATAGTCTATGTACTGGCAACTGCAGAATGGCTCCTGTACTAGGGTGGATGGTGGCCCCAACCAGATAGGTCCATACCCTAATCACCAGAATCAGTAAAATGTGACCTTATTTAGAAAAAGGGTCTTTACAGATGTAAATTAAGGATTCTGAGACAGGAGACCATCTAGATTATTATTGGGCCATAAATCCAATAAGTGTCCTTACAAGAGGGAGGCAGAGGGAGATCTGACAGAAACAGGGGAGAAGGGATGTGAAGACAAGGCAGAGACTGGAGAGCAGGGGCCGCTAGCTCAGGAACACCCAGGGATGCTGGGTTTGGGGAGCCACCCAAACTGGAAGAGACAAGGGTCAGATTCTCTCCTGGTCTCCTGGAGGGAGTGCAGCCCTACCAGATTTTGGACTTCTAGCCTCCAAAACTGTGCAGTAATTTGTTACAGCAGCCACAGAAAACTAATACACCCCCTTTACCAGGGAATACAATCCACACACCTGCCAATCAAAGCAAAACATGAAAATCACTATCTTTCAAATTCAGGATGAAACAGGTCTCAAGAATACCTTCGGACTCTAGCTCACAAAAGTGTGAAAATATGAAACAGAGTATCAAGGAATAACTTCAACCAACTATGCATGGACCTATATGAAAACAAAGAAACAAAAAAGTTAATTATTATTTTATTAATTATTATTTATACTTGTTTATTTCTTCAAGTCAAGAAGTGGGACACACCCAGCTGCTGAGTGGAGGACTAAACACTGTTAAGATGCAAGTTAGTCTCAAGTTTGTTTGACACAATGCAAAAAAAAAATCCCAAATATATTTTTCAAAGGAATTTAAATGACTCCAAAGTGCAAATGGTGCAAAAATCTAGTGATAAAGAAAAGATCTATAAGGTAAACTAACAGATATGATGATAACAAGATCTGCTAGATATTAGACATAATATAAAGGTATAACTAACAAAACATAAGGATGAAGCTAAATGAAGCAAAACAGATAACAGAGTAATAAATCTTGTTATGTAAGAGAATTAATCTATGGTAAAGCCAGCAACAGGAAAGAAAATATCAAATCAATAAGTTTTACAAGGACACTGGGCTAGCAGCTGGGTGGAGTGGGGGTAGGGAAGGATTCATATCCTTGTATCATACTGTATATGACAATAAACTACAAATGAACTGAAGACGTAAATGTTAAAAATTAAACAGCAAGCCAGAACGAAGAGAAAATGGACCAGATCTGGAGGCAATGGGGTGGGGGTGGCGGTGGGGGTGGGGTGGTTAAGAGATGAAAAGGGAAGGACTTTTAAATGCAGTGGAATAAGCCAGAAAGGAAAAAGATTGATAACTCTTACAAGGCCAAATTTTTTAGACTGAAAAAAAAAAAAGGACAAATAAGCTGGAGCAAATATTTGCAATAAATAAGTCAGAAAAAGGATTAATATCCTCAATATCTAGTAAGTTCACTCAGAGTAAAAAGTACATGAGAAAAAAAGAGAAAGTGGAAGAAAGATATTAATAAACATATAAAAAAAGAGCATGAAGAAATCCTACAATCCAAATAAAAAGACAACTCAATTTTAAAATGGACAAAGGGGGGCTTCCGTGGTGGCGCAGTGGTTGAGAATCTGCCTGCCAATGCAGGGGACACGGGTTCGAGCCCTGGTCTGGGAAGATCCCACATGCCGCGGAGCAACTAGGCCCGTGAGCCACAATTACTGAGCCTGCGCGTCTGGAGCCTGTTCTCCGCAAAAAGAGAGGCCGCGATAGTGAGAGGCCCGCGCACCGTGATGAAGAGGGGCCCCCCACTTGCCGCAACTAGAGAAAGCCCTCGCACAGAAACGAAGACCCAACACAGCATAAATAAATAAATAAATAAAATGGACAAAGGATGTGAATAGACGTTTCTCCCAAGAAGATATACAAATGGCCAATAAGCCCATAAAAAGATGTTCAACATTAGTAGTCATTAGGGAAATGCAAATGAAAACCATAATGAGACACCCCTTCACAACCACTAGGATGGCTATAATCAAAAAGACAGACAAAAACAAGTACAGGAGGATGCAGAGGAATTGAACTTTCATATATCACTAGTGGGGATGTAAAATGGTTCAGCTGCTTTAGAGAACAGTCTGGCAGTTCCTCAAAATGTTAAATACAGAGTTACCAGCAATTCCACACCCAAGAGAATTGAAAACATATATCCCTACAAAAATCTGTAAACAAACATTCATAGCAGCGTTATGTCACAATAGCCAAAGAGTAGAAGGAGCCCAAATGTCCATCAACTGATGAATGAACAAAATGTGATCTATTCATGCAACAGAATATTGTTCAGCCATTAAAAAGGAATGAACTATTGCTACAATATGAGTAAACCGTGAAAACATCATGTTAAGTGAAAGAAGCCAGACACAAAAGGCCATATATTGCATTATTCCATTTATATGAAATGTTCAGAATAGGCAAATCCACAGAGACAGAAAGTAGATTGGTGGTTGCCAGAGACTTGTAGGAGGGGAACTGGGGGGTGACTGCTAATTAGTATGAGGTTCTTTTGGGGGTGCTGAAAATGTTCTGGCATTATAAAGTTATATTTTTACCTTATACCACATCATGAAATAAATTTCAGTTAGAATAAAGACTTAAAAATAAAAAATAAGAATAGAAGAATATTTCAATAATCTTTAATTGGGATGGGTCACTCTAAGCACAGCATGGATTAAAGAAATTATAAAGGATGGATAGACTTAAGTTTATAAAATTCACACACTTTTACAACAAAAGAGACTTCCTGAATGGATACTGTTGGATTAAAAAAAAGGTGGTTTCTATTTACATTCTTTAAAAGGCCAATATAGTCAACACCTGCTGGTCTGCCTCTTATATCACATGGATCCACCTTGGGCCTTGGTCATGTTTTTCTGCCACAAGGACAAGAAAAGCAGAGAAGGCTTTTCTGCAGACAAACAAGAAGAAGAAAAGATTCGTGCGGGAGGGAAGACACCAACTATGGGGAACTGAATGCTGATGGCGTTCAAGTTCCTGCTCCAGCCATTCCCCAGACAACATGCATCCTGCCTTCAGGAGCTGGGAGACACTCGGTACTCTCAAACGAGCCTGTATTTCCAGTCAGTGGCTCTTAAGAAATGTTGCTTCGTTTCCAAGATTATTATTATTAGAAAGTGTTCTGTTAACAACGATGGCTTTATTTTTTATAAAATCTTCAAGTGAACAGTGTTTACGCCTTTGTTTTTTTGCCCAGTGTTTCTGTATTAACATTTAAATTTTAACATTTCAGGTGGAAACAAATATACACAGATTATAATAAGTCCACTTAGTTTCCATAAGAGCTGTTTGAAAGATTCTGAGAGTGTGAAAAACAGCCTTAAAGGACAGGAAATACACTCAAGGCCGAGATGCTCCGGCATTGTTTCTGCAATGACAAACCATGGTGGCCAATAAAAATTAAAACAGTTTCAGAGCCAACATGATTTTTCAATTTTCATCCTTAAGTTTTAGGATCCCTAAAACATCACAGTATCCCTAAAATCTGGAAGGAAGAAAAAGTGAGGTACAGCATGAGTGGCTGTGAGGTGGACTGTTTGATTTTTAAGATAAGAATGAGAAACAGTGTCATTTTCTTAAAGCCCAACCAGTAAGATCAGCTCTAACGTCACATCTGAAACGATGTCAAATTGCTATTAGTTGGTCTTGTTCATGGGTCTATCTTGTTTATAGGACCATCTAATTTAGAAAGCAAACTGTTTTGTGCCATACATTTCTCCCTATGTTGGAAATTAAATGAATTTTTTGGTTGGTTTTTATTTTTACATTTATGCTCAATGATTTTATGACTTTTTAAATGAAGTATAGTTGATTTACAATGTTTTGTTAGTTTCCACCGTATAGCAAAGTGATTTAGTTATGTGGGACTTCCCTGGTGGCGCAGTGGTTAAGAATCCACCTGCCAATGCAGGGGACACAGATGTGAGCCCTGGTCTGGGAAGATCCCACATGCTGTGGAGCAACCGAGCCTGTGCGCCACAACTACTGAGCCTTCACTCTAGAGCCCGCGTGCCACAACTACTGAGCCTGTGTGCTGCAACTACTGAAGCCCGTGCACCTAGAGCCCATGCTCCGCAACAAGAGAAGCCACCGCAATGAGAAGTCCACGCACCGCAACGAAGAGCAGCCCCCGCTCGCTGCAACTAGAGAAAGCCCCACGCAGCAACGAAGACCCAAAGCAGCCAAAAATAAATACATAAATTAATTTTTAAAAAATCCAAAGTGATTCAGTTACGTGTGTGCGTATGTATATACACATACACACACACATATATAATATATATATATTTATTCTTTTTCAGATTCTTTTCCCTTATAGGTTTTCACGAAATATTGAGTATAGTTCCCCGTGCTATAATGATTTTATAACTTGCCAAGGAAATATCTTACGGAGAAAAATTGATTGCAGGACATCTTCAAAGATACGTTGTCCACCAACCGAGTGAAGCCACAGGCACACATGTCCCGCAGGCAGGCCCTGTCTCCCCTGCTCTGCTCCCCACAGAGCGCTGCCTCCACACCACTGTCAAGGTGATGATGATCTTAGACCTGCTGTCCACACCACATCCTTGCCCTGGGGACTACATCCCACGCTCTGGCCTCAGGAGGGCGGGCTCCTTGCCCTCAGTCTTCCTGGCAGTCCTGTGTACCATTCTGCCTCCCTCCCTCCCTCCTGCTGCCTGGTTCCAGACAGCAGAATAGAATCACAGGACAGCTCTGCTTTCCACTCCCTCCTCAAGTCATCCAGGGCACCCTCAGATTTGCACAGTTATACTTACATACCTAGGAAACACTTCATGCTTGCTCTAGGGTAACCCAAGTCTGTGCATTGCTAGTCAGAACTCCTGGTTTATAACATCATCATGAGCATTGCAGATGGAGTCCTAGACGTGTTCCAGTCCTACTGAATCTGAACCAGGACAACAGGTTAGGCTCTCAAAGGGATTAAAAAAAAAAACAGCTTTCTTGAGATATAATTCAAATACCAAAAAGTCACCTTCTTAAAGTGTACAAATTCAGTCACGTGAAAGTGTACGAATTCACGAAGTTGTACAACTATCACCAGTATCTAAATCCAGAACATTTTCAGGGCCCCGTTGAGAACCTCATTCCAAGTAGCAGTCACTCCCCAATCTGCTCCCCTCCCCAACCCTAGTCCCTGGCAACTATTAACCTATTTTCTGTCTCTATGAACTTGCTTACTCTGAACATTTCATATAAATGGAATGATATAATATGTGGCCCTTTGTGACTGCCTTCTTTCACTTGGCACAATGTTTTCAAGGTTCACCCATGTTGTAGCATGTGTCAGTACTTCTTTTATTTTTATGGCTGAAAAATATTTTATCATATGGATATACCACAACCTGTTTATCCATTTATCAGCTGATGGACATTGCGGTTATTATGAAATAATGCTGCTACAAATGTTTATATATGAGTTTTGGTGTGGACAAATGTTTTCAGTTCTTTTATGTATATACCCCTAGGAATGGAATTGCATATGTGCTAACTATATGTTTAACATTTTTAGGAAATGCAAACTTTTTTCCTCAGCAGCGGCACCATTTTCCATTCACACCAGCATCCATGAGGGTTCCAATTTCTCCACTTTCTAGTTAACACTTATTACTGTTCATCTTGATTATAGCCAACCTAGTGGGTATGAAGTGGTATCTCAATGTGATTTTGATTTGTGTTTCCCTGACAACCAATGATGCTGAGCATCTTTTTCACATGCTTATTGGCCATTTGAATATTTTCTTTGGAGAACTGTCTATTCAAGTCCTTTGCCATTTAAAAAACTGAGTTGCCTTTTAATAGGTGACTTGTAAGAGTCCTTTATATATTCTGGATACTAGACCCTTATGAGATGTATGATTTGCAAGTATTTTCTCCCATTTTGTGAGTTGTCTTTTCACTTTACTAATGGTGTCCTTTGAAGCACAAAAGTTTATAATATTGATGAGATCTAAGGTATCTATTTTTCCTTCGGTCACAAGTGACCAAAGAACCACTGCTTATTCCAATGTCATAAAGCTTTACTCCTGGGTTCTCTTCTTATGAGTTTTATAGTTTAGTTCTTATATTTAGGTCTATAATCCACTTTGAGTCAATTTCAGTGTTTGGAGTGAAACAGGGGCCCAACTTCATGACTCTGCATGGGATGTCCATCGTGTTGTCCGGCACCACGGGTTGGACTCTAGGTTACTTTGATGGGCACCTCCAGTTAAGAACCACTGAATTCTAGCCCAACATTTCCAGTATCTTCATTTCATAGGTAAGAAATTTTAGGCTCAGAGAGATTGAGGTAAAACTGCTCTGTATTTGGAATAAAGGAAGTTACAGAAAAAAAGAGAAGTTGGTTCCCACATTTTAGAATTTCAAAGTCTGGTGAGGAAGGCAAACATCACAATGTCGGAATATAAACATTATAATTCAGGAATAAGCACAGAAATATACAAAGTGGCATGGATCGCAGGGAAGGGACTGATTAAGTAACTGTCTGGTGATTTAAGCTAAGATTCACCGGTGAGGGTCACTCCAGCAGAAGAAAGCTCACTCATGAAACCTTTAGGCTGAAGTGCTGCGGGAAGCACACACAGTCACCGGAGCAGTGGGGTCTTAAACCAGGGCCAACAGGAGAGGGAGTGATAGCAGACAAGGCTCTGTGCTCCGGCTGAAGCCCGGGCAGCAGGGAGCACTGGGTTTCCGCAGGGAAGTGACTCCACCAGACATAGGCTTCAGGAATCAGCAGCTGGCAACAGGGATGGCGGGTCCCAGGCGGCAGGGCCAGGAGGAAGGCTTCAGGAGATCCTGTAACAGCTCCTGACGAGGGCCCAAAGCACAGTCCTCAGCCCACAACCAGTTTTCTGATGCGGCCGGCAGATAAGCCTTGTTAGGCTAGAACAGCATCTTTAAAACATCTTGAACTCAAATGCCTGCTGGGGAGGAGGGGGCGCAAGATCTCCCTGGGGTGCTGGAACCCAGCACTCCCTCCTCAGGCCTGCCCAGCAGGAGCACCCAGGGATGCAGCCGGCCCGGCCCTGTAGGCCTTGCAGTTCACGACCTGGGCCTAGACTAAGGTGGCGATGACGTGAGAGCAAGAAGCTACGGCGGAGTCCCAGCATAGCGAGAAAGCGGCTGCCGCTGGCCCTGTGCGGGTGAAGGACCGCAGGGTGAGGCTGACCTCTGGACTTGGGTGCGCCTCACGCACCCACCCACCCTGCTCCCGGGAGGATGATAAAGCCTCTGCTGAACTCACCACTCTAAACCATTTGCACTGCTGGCTCCTGGCCTCCCGTGTCAAGAATAAGAATACATGAAGTCTTTCAAATGGCTTGTCAACTGTGGGGTTTTTTTCCTGCTGAAGGTTTATGACGGAAAACTGTGGAAAGTTCCCACCTTCCAGTTCCCTGGGGACTACAGGCTTCAACTTTTCCAAGGCTGTCAGGAGATGCTGGTGCTGGTCAGTGATAGGGTATTTACTTTACTTTCATTTGTCTTCAATTGATATCTCTCAAAAGAGTTCTCTCTCTCAAGATGAAAAGATGTATCCTAGTTTCGACAGAACGTTCTGTTCTCTTCTGAAGTCTGCTCACGCAGGTCCTTCTTTTAGAGCGTAAGTTCCTTAAGGGGAGGGACCGTGCACCTCATTCAGTTTGGTAACCTGGGAGCTTAATGAGGTCCCAGCCCACAGGCGGTGGTTACTGTTGAGAACTATACAAGCCTCCTACTGTCAGGACGGTTATCTGCAAGCTCTTTTCGGCTCCATTCGCCTGCAGGCCTCTGGGCCAGGTTCAAGTCCACAGGGCTCTCATCCGAATGAGGGGAATAAAGGCTGTGGAGGAAGGAAACTGGCATCTGACCCTGAGGGTCTCCAGCTCTTTTCTGTGGGACTGTGTCTCTGAGTCCTGCTGCCTTAACACGATCCCCACCTTTCTCATCAGTTGCCTCTGTGGGCACTTTCTCTCCGACAGACCCTTTACACCTGGCCCCTCTGTCTCTGTCTTACTGGGTACTGAGTGGTAAACATTTGTAGACTATTTATTAATCCTTTTAACTTTCTGCTTTACAAACACCTGTATTTTGTTTGTAAATCTCTTTTCTAAAATTAAAACAAAAGTTATATGATAAAAAGCAAACATTACGCTAAATTTAGAAGGCTTAAAATAACCTTTTTATCTCCTTCTCCAGGAGCGACATAAGAGGGCTCTTCCAACTCTGTAATTTGAAGATTCAGGAAACCATGAAAGCTCATGTGAGCCAAGATCTTCATAGTTTGCTTGAGCGGGAATCTACAAGTGAATTTTAACAGGATAAGCAATATGTAACAAGACCAGGAAACTATTCAAGGACAAGATTAGATGGCTGTTCTTGGTTTTAGCTGCACAAGTCAACACCAATCCCTCTGATAGGATAAGAATTACTCTTTCAGCAGTTACTGACAGCAGCAAATGGTAAGATGTTAACAAAGGGCATCCATTTAAAGCCTCAGCGCATGTGGAATGAAGCAGACGATTCTTACAAATGTTAACGTAAGCTCTGTAGTTCATTCCACTCCATCTTGTTGAAAATTTTACTCTGCCAGGTCTGGTGCAACCTCAAAATACAGTTTTCCGCAAAGAATGGGGCTGCAACTTCCTTCAACTTCAGGGTGATTTTTACATGGAAAGAAATCTGCGATATCCATAAGAACTTGGGGGATTTTCATAATATGATCATCTTCAGAAGTGCATTTTTTAATTTGTAAAAACTATCTTAATAGATATTTGGCAAATACATGAATGAATGAAGGTGCATAAAATGGTGAAACATCTGGAAGCCACTGGCACACACCCAGAGGAAGACTGATCCAGATACACAGGGCCTTGTCAGCAAAGAGGGCTGGTGAAGATGTTCACACACCTGGCAACATCTCTCGTGAGGTCTGAGCCAGACATCATCACCAACGCCAAGCGGGGAATGGATCTGGCCCTCCAGAGCCTTAATAGCTGTTGGAGAATGTAGAAAAGAAGTGAGGGAGTGAATTAGAGAGACAAACAGAAAGCTAAAAAGGCAGAAGTGGAGTGTTGAAGAGAAACAGGGATCCAGTCTCGTCCAGGATGAATTCTCATCTCCAGGCTCTGCCTAGGAACTAGGGGACACAATGTCTCTACTGAGAGAAGCCTTCTGCCCTTGACCAGTAATGAGACAGAAAAAAATTTGCAGATAACAACTGCAAAAGCATACTTCCATCACAGGCCCTTGGAAGAAAAGAAACACAGAGAGCTGACATAAATTTCGATGTAAACACAGCTTTAAGCATTTCTTCTTTTCCTTTTGGTGATCTGACACCTTCTTCTTTACAAAAATAGCAGCGTATTAATTCTTTGTTAAATCTTCTTTGAAATCTACGTTTCTGTCAGGCATGACTTTATCCCCATGTCACCTAGTCCTGCCCCCCACATTCCTGTTCCTTCTGGCAACACCCACCTAAATTTCAACACATTTTCCCTCACAAATGTAGCATTAGCTTAAGTCATTAACTATATTTAGAGCTTGCCTTCACCCTTACTGAGACATAGAGGCTAGCTGCAATAATGGTTCTGTTTGTTTATGATGAAAAAGTGTCCATTTTCAATCGGTACTTTTAAATACATCACTTCTATATTGGAACACAGCTTTGACAAACGTCCAGTGGGATGAAATCTCCACCCTGGTCAGAAAACAAACAGGCAGCATTCTTCATCTTATTATGTGAACTCCCCACAGAGCAGGCCATGTGGAATTTGTGTGGGATCTTATTTACTATATTACAAAAGCTGTCCTTAGTGTATGTTTTCTGCAGGACAAAAAAACAGGCTGCTTTTATAGAAGTCAAATGTCACATCAGAAAATAGTAGTCTGGAATGCTTGGAAAGCATTCTAATGCTTTGGATCCATTGAAAAATATAACGTGCCCTTCACAACAACAAATTAACTGAAGGGGAAAGGCACGTTTAATAAAAATAAAGACGTCTTCTGGTTGGGAGTGAGCTGTCAGGAGGCTGCGAAAGGAGGTCAGGCCTCCCGTGGGCCTCCTTCAGCAGCCACCCTCACCGGAGCTGGCTTGGGAGGCGGAGGGCCAGGGACACAGAGACCACAGGGAGCCGGCATCAGGAGCCCCCAGCCTCTCGAGGGGGAGGGGGAGGGGAGGGGGGAGGAGGAGGAGGAAGGGGAGGAATGCTCAAACTGAGCCGGGACGCGTGGTCACTCAGGTCCTGCCCCGTCCGTGTAGGGGCTCAGAGCTGCCTGTGCTTCTCGTTGCTTCTGTGTTCCCTAGGTCTTCCTGCAAGACCAAGCGAACTGGACTCAAGACATTTATTCAGAACAAATAAGATCAATCATGTACTATATAAACTGCAAGAAGTGAAAAGAGCAATTTCTGGCCAGCACCAGAGCTGCCCTGGACACAAGAAACCCCACCCCATCCAAGCTGACCAACGCCCGGATCAGATACACCGTCTGTTTGTGGCCAATATTAGAACTTGGTCTTTAACTGTAAAAGCCAAGGGCAATGGATAAACAAGAAATCAACTAAAAAAAATGAATGACCTACATGATGGCCATCACAAGAGATGACAGGGCAAAACTGTAAACCTGTTTGTTGGAGAGTCCAAGCAGGCATCCCTGTAGAAAGGGGACCCACCTTGCTTCCTCACACCCGACTCAGCCCACTTGCTCAGGGAAGGAGAAAAGCATTTCCTTCCCTTCCACGACATGGGGGCTCCGAATGCAGTTCTCCACTCTTTCCAGGAGAAAGAGAGGGTGTGTGTATTCCCTTGTAAACTGTCTCAGTGAGCAAAAATTATGTTTTGAAAACATTTCTAAGTAGAATTAGCAGAGGATTAGAGCAACAGCTCCTAATTCATTCTCTGTAATTTTCCAGGCATTAAAAATCACTGGTCAGTTATAAGGTTGCTAGTCCTGCCTGTGGTTGTACAAAGGCTTAGGATAAGAAGCAGGAACAGTTGCTGAGGAGGCTTCGTTCCCTTTTTTGCCTTTTCTGGTGATCTGGACTCTAAATGAGCTCTGAGACCGGGCCCTGTGTGTGGCCCAGGCCCGAGGATGAGGCCAAGCTCAGGTGCTCTCAGTGAATCCGAGGCTGGTCCTCCTCTCTGTCCCCGGCCAAGTTCAGTGTCCGCACAGAGCAACATGCAATCAACGCCGAGGGAGAGAAGGCAGGAAAAACAAATCAAGAGAATGAAACTGTGTCTGGCATTGGCAGACACTAGCTTCCCAGTATTTGTTGAGAAAATGAACCCCCTAAGGAAAATAGCCCAAATTTAAGTTTTTTTCAAACTTCCATTATAGACTGGTTCTGAGGACCTAAGAGAAAGATTTTGATACTGCTAACAAACTTTGCAAGAAGAAAAGTTTTCACCATGGAAAGAAAATCTGAAAAAAAAAAAAAAAAAGGAATGCATAGAAGCTAGCCCTAGCTGATAATAAAACATATTATGAAGCTTCAATATCAATACAGTTTGGAACTGGAGAAGAAATAAATAAGACAGATGACTGGATCACAAAAAGGATTAAAATATATAAGAGAATTTAATTTACTACAAAGGTATATTATATTACTATAAACGTAGCATTTCAAGAAAAGAGATCACTCAGTCAATGTGTTTAAATGTAACCAGGTAGCTATCCGGAAAAAATAAAGCCAGATTCCTCTCATGCTTTATATCAAAATTAATTTCAGATGAATCAAAGTTTCTGATGTAAACATGAAGCCATAAGAGAAAGCCAGGGAGAATAGTGAATATGTGTATCATCTCAAGATGGGAAGGATGGTCTCTTTCCATGCAGGACATAACCTCAGAATCAAACAAATAGGGAAAACATTTGCAACACAGATACAAAGGGTAACTTCCTTAATCTAGAAAGTGCTCATATGGGGACTTCCCTGGTGGTCCAGTGGTAAAGAATCCGCCTTCCAATGCAGGGGACGCAGGTTCGATCCCTGGTCGGGGAACTAAGATCCTACATGCTGCGGGGCAACTAAGCCTGCAGGCCACAAGTACTGAGTTCTCGCACCTCAACAAAAGATCCCACGTGCCTCAACAAAGATCCCACATGCCGCAAACTAAGACCCGACGCAGCCCAAAAAAATAAATAAATAAACAAAATAAATAAAATTTTTAAAAAAAGAAAGTGATCATACCAACAAAAAATAAACCAACGGAATAATGGGGAAGACATCAGAAAATTCACAGGAAGAGAAACACACATCTCAAAAACAAAACAAAAATCATAAGAAGATGCTCAACTTCACACATATTTAAAGAGGTAAGATCAAATAAATAATGAGATACTGTTTTTTTACCCATCACACTGCAAAATGGTGGGGAGAGCCTGGAATAACGCACTGAGACACCCCTGAGGGGAGTATATATTAAATGTAATGTTTCTGGGGAATGTGGCAATGTTTATCCAAATTTAGAAAACGTGTATCTCAGCAATCCCTGGACCACAAAGAATTTACCCGACAAATATACTCCCCTGATCCAAGGTCTGCTCTAAGGTCAAGGTTGCAGAAGCAGGAGTGCTGTCTCCAGGTGATGAACTGCGCTCAGGTTCAGCCCCACGTCCCTCAGACACGGCTCGGTACCCTCCCCGATGGTCCTGGGATGCCCTGGGCATACATCTCACCAGGCTCCAGTATCCATCCTTCCTACCTAATATTACATAGCCCAGAGTAGGTGTGCAAAATAACATTTGTTGAATGAATGAACAAATGAATGAGCGAACGTGTCAATGAGGTAAGTTAGCTAATGAGAAATACTAGTGGGCAGATTAGAGACAGGACTGAAACACAGGCGAAAGGTTAAAAAGAGAGAAAATTTTAGAATAGTTCTCTAATGAATTTAACCTGAGTCTTGTGTGTAAAAACGACTTTTATACTGAGTATGCAAAATTACCTTACAATAACAGAGCAACATGAGTAGACAGTAATGATCGTACAAATGAAGCAAGCAGGTTGGGTTAGATGGGATGAAACCAAAGACCCTCAAGGTTTGGAGACGAGCTTGTTAAATAACCAAGCTCCTGTAAACAGGCAGCTAGATTTATCGTGCCCCCGGGAAACTCTCTGGAATGAGAACAGAAAATGCTGCTGTTGATTAGCCCTCCTAGCTGGCGGCGGAATGTTGACCTAAAAGGGAAAGGCTTGCCCTCCAGATTTTACATAACGTGTGCCCTTATCAACTCCCGTCCTGGGACTGTCCCTCGCAGGGACATGAGGAAGGCGAACCCTCCAGCCTCAGCAACAGCCTGTGCTCCCAAGAGCCTGCTGCCCACCAGAAGCTGTCTACACCCGCTTGCGAACCGGAAAGAACAACTTTAAATTGAGGGCAAAAAGAGAAGGATAAGAAAGGATGAGGAAATTAACACAACGAACAAGTTTACTGACTGATGTATTCAGACAAAGAGAGGAAACCAGGGCCGTGAGTGTGTGACCACCTGACCCAGGTCATAAGGGACCTCGGGGGCAGCAGGGCCGGTCCTCCCCCAGCCAGACCTTCTCCGGCCACCTCAAAGGCAGGCTCAGCGGCAGGGAGGGGGCGTGTCCACGAGGTACCTCTGAATACCGCGCAGTGTTTTCACTTGACAAAGCAAAGCAAAGAGGCTCCTCCAAACAAGACACTGACCACTCACTCAGAGCTGGTAACTGAAGTCTCTGGCTGCAACTCAAGGCTCACTTTAACCAACTTTGGGGTTACTTCCCAGACAGTTCTAAAAAAGTACGCAAAGCAGGAAATGGAGTCAAAGAGAGATACTTCAAACTTTGTGAGAGTAACAATAAAATGAGAAGACTTTAATGTCGTAGGAAGCATTGTAAAATGTGGAAATGTCTATCGTTGGTTTTCTGGCTATTGTAGCCAATCTCCAAGGATGACACCCAGCCCTGACCCCCACCATGCCCACAGGCAGAACCCCCTGTATTCACCTCCGTGTGGCCCCCTGCCCCTGAAGGCAGCGAGGCGGAGCTGTGTGCCTTCTGAGACTGGATTCCTAAGACACCTCGCAGCTTCCATCTCTGGAGAGGCCTGCTGTGGGGCAAAGCGCACTGCTCACGAGGGGGCACAGCCTGGAGAGGGAGGCCCTCAGCCCCCAGCAGGCACCCAAGAGGCCGCCCTGGACGCCCAGCCCAGGTCACAGGAGCCCAGTCCCCACCCCATCAGAGCGCCAGCCCAGGACAGACCCTGGTGAGAACCGAGACAGAGAACAAGAGACAAGCCACCGAGTTCTGGGGTGGTTTCCTATTCAACAACGGATAATAAAACATTAGCTAACCACACTGTGGAAAGTACTGAAGTAGATTTCATGCTGTAAGACGTGAGAAATGTAAACCTAAAAGGTTAATAAACAGTGACTGCGCTCTTATGCTGCTTCTTTGAATGGAAGGCCTTAGAAATGCTTCTCTATTTTGAGGTCTTTTGAAGGAGCGCAGGTGTGAACACACAGCAGCGCTGGCAGGGGAAAGACGGGCCAGGAGCTGACAGGACGTACTGTGGGGTAGGGAGAGAAGGATGGTGACCACAGCGGCACCGGCAGGAGGCTGGCAGTTGAAGGACTCAGGACAATACTTGACTTTCAATCGGAAACAAATTCAGCCCTGCCGGTTATTTCTCTTACAAACTCTAGAATGGTCTAGGGTTGCAGAGGTATTTATACTGTGAGCATAAATGTGCTCGTACTGTCAAATTATGTGGCAAAATCTTTATTCTGTACTTTCTCCAGATTTGTATCTCTTTTTTTAGACTTAAATCTTATTGTATTTCAAACAAAGATGATTACGAAGTGCCTTGAACTCATGTTCAAATTTAAAATATAAAACAAAGATGAAAGCACAGACTAGAACAGAAAATAAAACAACAAACAAAACACAATTCAAGGATAGTATAACCAAAACATGTTTCAGATCCTGGAGAAAGCTGGTACTTTGTGATAGGAGGTCAAGTTCCAGGGGTACCTCATCCTTAACAACCAGATGTGTCCACCAGTCACTTCAGCCAAGTCATTTCTGCGGCTCAAAGCGGCATCGAAATGGGCCTCGCAGGATGAGTGGGATTTGGAAGAAAGCTGTGCAAGAGCAGGTGTTCATGTAAAAGGCACACACACCAGGGGCCTCAGGTGGTGATGGGCAAAGCTCCAAGCTCAGGAACTTCAAGCAGTTCTGAGCATTTCTTTTGATGTCTATTTGGCAAAAGAATTTCTTTTTAAATAGACCAACTCACCGTGTTTTGCCAAATATACTAAACACTTGTGAGACATTTTCTGGATCTTTCAGGTTTAAAAAATTAATTCTGGATATTAGTTGTTCCCAAATTCAAAGGTGACATCCCTTGCCGTTAAAACCTAATCCAGATGCGGGAAACACCTGGGGGAAGAGGAGTGACCAGGTGGACCCGCTCCCAGGGCCCAGGGGCTGCCACCCCTCCCGTGTAAGAGCAAACTGCTCCTCGTGATGAGTTGGTCCCTTTTTGAATCAAATTAGAAACGTAAAGAAAAGATAGAGGTCTATTCACTTATGATCAAGGCAATTGTCTACGCTTGATACTCTTTTTCAGTGTCATGTTTTCATGTTCTCATGGAGTAGCTGTCAAGCACGGCTCAGCGAGAGTGTGAAGGCAGCTCCACCTGCCCAGCGAGGCCCTGGGCTTTGTGGCCTGGTGATTTCCTAGGGGACGGACCACACAGGTATGCTGCTCCAGATAAACCTAGAAATCTTGCGGTGTAAATGCAACTGCTGATCATTAGTCTACATTTTGCTGAGGACAAAAGTGCATTCGATACTGCACAAAGCACAGCATTAGACAAGCTCCCACCCCAGAGGCTCAAAGTCCACATTAAAACAAGACAAGGAACAGAAAGGAAAGCAGTTTTCTGTCGCCCACCTCCCCCTCTTCTACCTCCTCCTCTCCCCGCAAATGTACCACCCACCCTCGGGGGGTTTCCTGGTCACACAGTTTAGTGCACAGAGATGACATGCCACGCTCTCCTCAGGTCCCGGTTTACAGCCGTCACCACCATCACAGCAGCAACAGCGATGGGGGTGCGGCCACATGAGTAAAACAAGAAGGGCCTGTTCTGAGGCCACGCGGCGGGGCCCGTGTCCTGGCTCCTCTCTCTCTGAGAAGGAGGGTGACAGGGTGAGAACGGCCCTCAGGGGGATGGTGGGGCATGTGTCACCAACGGGGCTGCAGCGCCCTGCGAAGTGCCCACTGTGCACTGTCAGAACCAATCAGGCCCTCAGCTTGTTGGAAGTTGGTTGCAGAGCAGTGGGTGGCGGGGTGCAGGGTAGGGAGGGCAACCTCACCCACACATCTCAGTCACGGGGCACAATCGGGACTGGCGTCGGCAGCCCTGAAACCAGCCTGCAGTGACGCTGCCAGAGACAATGCCCCGGGTAAAGCAGGAATGCACCCTATTATGAAAGAGGAGAAACCTCAGCAAATCGTTGTCTATGCTCTTTCTGAGCTGATAAAACGGCTTTACAATGAGCCAGGGGTGGCTAGTCCCTCAAAATCCACGTTAATGAAATTTTCTAAAACAAGTAAAAACTAGCAAAATCATCCTTTTAAACAAATTTAGAATTAAAAATTCTTATTTGTTTGCAAACATGATCATTAGCTTTTGAGATGAAAAGTCTAATTCAGCTCCTTATTTAACAAGGAATAGCTTTTAAATACAGCCTAATGCATTGCTGTATCAATATTACAACTACTAATATACGTGCTGCTTCTAATGATACCTATACGTATATATACACACACACAGATATCATGTAAATAGTGTTACCTAATTGATTTTGACATGCATATGTATAAAATAGGACCATTTGGATAAAGACAGAGTTCATGATTACAAGAAGCAAATAACACCCATTAAAACGACTTTTAAAGGGTGTTAGATTTTCACTCTCTTCCTCGGTAGAAAGTAGCATTTACTGCTATCTACATGTTACTGGGGCTGTAGCAGCAAACACCTGACTTGACTGAAGGATGAAATCCATTACATAAGGAACTCTTACTTTAAATGGAGGCCCCTCCCCAAGTCTAAGTCTGGCAGCCACTGCAGACTTGAAGGCAACCTTCCACTCTGTCCCAGTAAGTGTGCAGAGACAGGGGCACCGTGACCATCTGCAGACCAAGTGTGAGGCAAGCCTGTAGTATGAACTTCTCAATCAATACCCGAGAGGCTTTTTTAAGAGTGATTTCCACCTCGTTTTCATTGGTTTGATTTTATTCTACTCAAGTACCTTGTTGCAGTTGAAAACTACAGCTGACTTTATTATAGTCAACTTCTTTGAGTCCTCTTTTTCACCTATAATTCTATATGAATTCCTAAAACAAATCATTTGTGCAAGTTATCTGAGGACTAACTTCTCCTGGAGATGCAGTGTTCAAGTCTATGAATAACCCCCAAGCACAGGTTGTGGGTTTGGGTCTCCCCGCAGGAGGAAAGTGTTACCTTCTTCCCTACAGGCCACATCTCCAGTGACCAAATGTAATTGTTACTTCAGCCAAAACTCGACACCTTTGCTGTCTAACATGGTGGCCTCCAGCCACATGTGGCTATTTAAAGTCATTCAAAGTACATAAAAGTAGAAATTATGTTTCTCCTACACACTAAAGCCACATTTCAGGTGACCCCCAGTCACGTTCACCAGCACAGCCACACGGAGAGTGCAGGAAAGCCTCCTGGGCAGCACTGGTCTTCGTGCCGGGAGACGGCTGTGGACTTCTTAATACACGACACTGTCCACCAGGACACACACAACCAGACATGCCCATGGCCTCCAGAGAATTTGGGGGCACCATGACCCCCAGCAGCCCTGTGGATACAAACCTGAGGGACCAGCACACTCTGCTCAGAAGCCGGAAGTCCTCCCACACCTGCTCCTGAGGGGTCAGTACCACCCCTGAAGCACTCACCACACACATTCATGAGAACACAGTGAGGCCTAAGGAGCGAGCATGCCCACAAAATGGAAGAGTTTCAGTTCGTTTAAAGTTAAGGTTAATTCGGTTTTTCCTCACTTCTGTCAATTTTCTGTACAGCACATCAGTTTCCTTTGCTGCTTTAGTGTGCACACTCTACACCTAACCTTAATTCAGGACCTTACATTAATTGAGGCTCACTGTTTTTATAATTTCTTGTAAAGCAATAACAGATGTAAAAGATTTTAGAAGATCTGACTTAACATTTGACTCTAGGACATAAAAATGGAAGATTATTTCTTTTAAAAACAAATACTTTGACTTTTTAAATTAAAATTTGCCTGTTTTCCCTAAAAGTAAAGTATAGTTTTTTAAGAGCTGGTTAATTGTGACTAATCAAGTGCAATGTAAACTGACTTGGTCTCCATGCGCAGCCTCTGGACTTCCCCAGAACCATGAATTCCTTCAAGGAGTCGATATATGCTCCAAAAAGTACTTCATTTATATGTCGGATCATTCTGACATACTCTCATTTTAGGAAACAGGCCATAGTTCAGTCTACAGCCACCATCTGTCCTTAGAATACAAATAAGCAATAAAAGGAAGTCTCTAGAAGCATCCTTTGAAAGGTGTCCCCACAATTCTAGAGCCCCACAGCTCTGTATAGTTTCTAATCACGCACGTAAGCGGCTGAAATGAAAAACAATTTCCCTTTTGTATGTGCCCGTTTCCACATTTGCTTGTACAACATTCCCGTTCTGCCTGGACCAGCAGGGAAGCTGGTGTGGGAGGCAGGGCTGGCCTGGGACGCGTGCGCAGGAGAAAAGGTGACCTGCAAGTTAATTAATGTCCCCTCCCCCAGCACCCCTCCCCCCCACATTCCTACACAAGGGGTTAAAGCAGGATAAAGAGAACAGCAAAGACAGCGTTAGTGGGGCAGCAACGTCTCAGAAAGGCCAGATGCTAAACCTCGAGGTCGGTTTGCTGTCCCCTCCTGCTCTCCGCACCCCCGCCCCCCAGGCGTCTCCAGGACTCACTGCCTCCCCAGGGCCCGTGCGTTGGGCCAGATTCCCCACTGCCTTCTTTCCTCCCTTGAATATTTCCTTAGGTGTGTATTTCTAATGCTACATTAATGACTTCATCGGGTCAGTTTTAGTGGTTTAAAGCTAAGTCTCAGTTTCTAGGAAACGCCATTTTGTCATCAGCATCAACTCCAGTCCTCTGACCTCTGGTATGTTAGTGACAGGACCCTGATGTCAGATGCTCACTCTTCCACACATGGTTTTGACCAAGTGACAGTGTTAACTCATGTATTAAAAATATCTTCATCTTGTTAGCTACTTTGAAATATGTTGAGTATTGCTTTAAAAAACAATTGCTGGGCTTCCCTGGTGGCGCAGTGGTTGAGAATCGGCCTGCCAATGCAGGGGACACGGGTTCGAGCCCTGGTCTGGGAAGATCCCACATGCCGCGGAGCAACTGGGTCCGTGAGCCACAACTACTGAGCCTGCGCGTCTGGAGCTTGTGCTCTGCAACAAGAGAGGCCACGACAGTGAGAGGCCCGCGCACCGCGATGAAGAGCGGCCCCTGCTTGCCGCAACTAGAGAAAGCCCTCGCACAGAAATGAAGACCCAACACAGCCAAAAATAAATATAAATTAAAAAAAAAAAAGAAAACAATTGCTTCTCATTAATATAGAGTTAATTTCAAAGTTATACAAGGTTTTACTACATTTGTTGCTTTCGTCTTCACCATATCCTCACTAATTTCTTTCTTGGTGCAATTTATTGTGACAATTGATTCAACCATTTCTCTCTGTGTTATGTACATTCAGCGTTTTTTGTTTCTTTGTTATTTGTTTTGTCTCTAAAAACAAAGCAATAATAATAATAAAACATTAATGCCCTTGTGGTCTGTTGCATGCTTTGCAGGCAGGTAGTCCAGTGAAGTGGGTAACGAGGTAAAGCTTACAGCTTCATTACCTGAGTTCAAATCCTTCCAGTATCACTGTTTAGCCGAGGGCAAGTAACTGACTCTTTCTGCCTGGTTTCCTTCTCCCCTAATCTGGGGTAACATTAACTGAGAGACACAGGATCGCATCTACAAAGACTTTATCCAATTAATGTTCATCTCCTGTTGTGACAGTAGATTCAAATTTGACCCACAATTTGGATACTTTTCACCCCTACTCAGGAAGCTTTGTGGATATTTAGTAGTAATTCCCAGATACTCAAGTCAATGAAATTTTAAAAAGTGTTTCTGGACAATAAAGTCTGATGTCCTTGCCTCATTCCAATCCGGCCTTAAACTGCCCCAGTGCACTGACCAGGGAGACCTAGCGAGCCCCTCATTAGCACAGTTTCCCCATCACCAAGCATCAGGCAGAGTTCTTACCATATGTTTGACTTGTCTGTGTCTCAGTTTGGGCAAGGGGAAAAGAGGTGTCAGCGGGCTCAAAGCTATACGACAGAGCAGACCTTAAATATGAAAATGACTCTCATGCCCCCATCACCAGTATCAACGATAAAAGACTTCCTGATAACACCTGGAGATCTGAGAGACCTTTCTAAAATGACTTTGTGACTTTCATTCTAAATCGTTAGACAAACAACTTATTCAACAGACTGCAGAAAATGGGCCACAAAATGACCAGGAGGCACATGATATCATGCAGAGAAGAGGGAACAGGGACCACAGTTAAATCTGTAACTAGGTTTAAGTACAAAATCCCTAAGAGACTTAGGTGGCCGAATTACAAATGAAGAGCAACCGTCCCTGCATGTGTAACAAAGTCCCTCCCTAATGGCCTTCCCCAAATTCACAGTCATGGGTCCAATTCAGTGTGATCAACAATCGTTAAAACAACAAAAACACCACCACCACCACCTTTAGATCAATCTGGTGGAAGGTGATTTTCAGAGTCACTAGAAAAAGCGAAACAGACCCAAGATCTGACTAATGGGCTGCTTGCTCACTTGGTCTTGGTGGTGACTTCATCACTGTGGAATGCCTTCTCACTTTTGTCTGTGGCCTTCCTACTGCCCCTTCTGATTCTGCCACTCCTAGGACTTCTACATGGGAGGACTACAAACATGGCTAAAGCACTTAAAATTATTTTAAAATGGTTGTTTGAAAGAACTAACATAATTAATGAAAAAAAATATATGCCTCAATTTGAGTTCCAGGACTATTACTTCTGCTGGAAAAGAAAGTCTAGTAAATCTTCTTTCTGTGCTAAAATACAGAGACCCCTGTTTGGTTGTATACAGTTTGCAGCCCACTGGCAATCTATCCGCTTCCTGTGACTACAGTCAAAGAAATTTAACTTGGAATCTAATAAAAGAAAACATTTCTTTCAAGTTGTAGGCTTGCCTTGGGGCTTAGAGCAACACTGGGTCCACTTCCTGCAGCCTTGGAAAGCCTGCAAGAGAGGCCCTTAGGGCCAGGCTCCGGGCTTCTGTGCACAATGCCCAGAGAATGCAGAGAATGCAGAATGTTCTGTGTTCTCTCTCACTCTGAATTGTTTATACTTGCTAAATAACCTATATTTACTCCTCAATTCAAGATGACTTGTGTATGTGACTGAGGCGTAAAATGATACAATAATCTCACACACTCCAGGCAGCAACCATCTCCTTACTGCCCCCCCCCGCCCCGCCCACAACTTTTTAGTGGTGAAATGATGTTTTTATTTCCCTTTTAATCCTGACATCATTTATTCTATCAATGCCATTTAATAAAATGACCAAATGATAAAGGAGAAAAAGAGGTATTTTGAGAAGGGTTTCATTTCTGGCTTTAATTATAAGGATAGGGCTTTTTTTTCTTTTTTTTTTTTTTCAGAGTAAAAATTCTAGTGATAAAAGAACAGCATTTTAATGAATGCTAACTTTTTATAAATCTTTTATAATTTGTGGATATATTCTACTCATAAAATATTTACAACTCAATGAAATGAAGGAATAGACAAGCTATACACAGAGCTTGACAGCCTCATGTGCTTGGTGGTGAAATTATCACAACCATGGGCCACTACTATAATGTATTAATAAAGTGAACAAATGATAAATATGGAAACTCCTGAAAGGTAAAAATTCTTCAGAAAAAGTCTTTAGGCCGAAAGCTATACAGGGTATACCTGCTAAAACATGGCCATCCTACTAACCATGCCCTCCTTGTAGAGAATCTGAAGACACACCTTTTTCTACTAAATGATGAGGCACCTGCTCGTTATCTGTACTTGCGGCTGCACTGAACTCACAATAGGGAAAGGAAATGAAACATCTTCTGAAAGAAAGTAACTTTACAAAGAGATGTCCATCATGTCTAAGTGTTCTTTTTTTTTTAATAAATTTTATTTATTTATTTATTATTATTATTATCATTTTTTGGTTGTGTTGGGTCTTCGTTTCTGTGCAAGGGCTTTTCTCTAGCTGTGGCAAGCGGGGACCACTCTTCATCGCGGTGCACGGGCCTCTCACTGTCGCGGCCTCTCTTGTTGCGGAGCACAGGCTCCAGACGCACAGGCTCAGTAATTGTGGCTCACGGGCCCAGTTGCTCCGCCGCATGTGGGATCTTCCCAGACCAGGGCTCGAACCCGTGTCCCCTGCATTGGCAGGCAGATTCTCAACCACTGCGCCACCAGGGAAGCCCTCTAAGTGTTCTTTTAAAACAGAGCTGGAGAAACCACAGAGATCACCTTGTTCAGTGGTCCTCCACAGATGCTGCGTGGACCATGGAGGGGAGCGGGGCTGCTGTACTTACACGGCTCAGCCCCTGCAGCCAGGCCCGACAAAACTTGGAAGGCAGAGCCCAGACACCTACAATTTTAATAAGCACCTTATTTCATTCTTCTCTACAGTACCTCTGTTTTCCTAGTCCCTCTTCAAACACAGAAACTCTAATCCAGGTTGTCCAAGAAGGTAGAAAAGATATGTATATTCTCTTCAACTGTCTCACAGTGACATCGTGGGTTTTTCTCATTCATTCTTCTATTCCACAAACTTTACTGAATGCCCACACTACACAGGCATCACTGTCACAGCAGTAGGGGCTACAGAAGTGCCCTCAGGGAGCTTACAATTGAGCAGAGATAAGACATTTACACAAAGAGGTACGATTCAAGGTAGCCTTCAACAAACACAATAGGAGTAGGCTAACTAAAGGGATCCAAGGCTTCGAAGTAACTAGCCCTCCTCCTGGTTCAGGTGATCAAGGAAGACTTCAGGGAATTCCCTGGCAGTCCAGTGGTTAGGACTCTGTGCTCTCACTGCTGGGGCTGGGTAAAGGCCAGACGGGCAGGAGGGCTAGGCTAGCAATGGACAGCAGGGGCAGGGAGAACTCAGCTTACCGTCTCATGCGCTGCCCAGTGTGGACATCGTGGGTGGCTGCAGCCTTTATACAGAACTGCTCCAACTGAACGGAATAGGATGGGGTGGGGAACAAGACCCTCCCTGTACACGGGGGTGGTGTCTCCCCCAGGCTGCCAGGCTGCCCTGCGGGACTGCTCTCCCTGACTCCTCAGACTCTGGGGAAGATCTGGACCCTGCCCTCCCCACACCCCCAGTTCTGTAGGGAACCCCCATTTTCACCAGTGTCTTACATTCTTTCATGATGTGAATCCAGGCTCAGAGGGGACTGGCCCCTTCCCTGGGGCCCCGCTCCCTGCAGGAGCGGCCTGCAGGCTTGGATTCAGACATCCTGCCTCTCAAGCTGTGCTCCCCCCACCTCCCAGTTCTCTTTACAATCTGGCTGTAAGGGGCTCCCTGAGACAGCATTCCTGAGGGGAAAGGGAAACCCAAGCAGCACTTCTGAAGGCCATGGGGAGGGGCTTCAGGCCTTGAGGCTTTGTTTCCTCTTCCTTCTCCTTGATCAGTAAACGCCCCCAGGCATTTACTGAGCACAGGCAGCAGAGGACTGCCCTTGTGTTTTTCAGCTTTAGAACAATACAACAAAAACTGATAAACAATCAGATTTCTTTCCTGCCTTGGGCCAGTAAATTAAAAAAAGAAGTGAGCAGGGAACTTCCCTGGTGGGGCAGTGGTTAAGAATCCACCTGCCAATGCAGGGGACACAGGTTTAAGCCCTGTTCCGGGAAGATCCCACATGCCACGGAGCAACTAAGCCCGTGCACCACAACTACTGAGCCTGCACTCTAGAGCCCGCGAGCCACAACTACTGAGCCCACGCACCTAGAGCCCGTGCTCCCCAGCAAGAGAAGCCACTGCAATGAGAAGCCCGAGCACCGCAACGAAGAGTAGCCCCTGCTCGCCACAACTAGAGAAAGCCTGCACGCAGCAATGAACACCCAAAACATTCAAAAGTAAATAAAATTTAAAAAAAAAAACAACTTAAAAAAAAAAGTGAGGGGAGGAAAACAAAGCTGACCTAGAATTGTCAACCTTTGATTTTGCCATCTAAGAATATCTGGGGGGAAAAAAGCATTTTATACAAATAGGAAAGTTACTATTTTAATAGAGAGCAATTCTTTAAGTAGAATAAATTCAGATTATGAAAAATATGTTTTACATATTTTATTTTATTTATTTAGCCTTGGACTAGTGGCTAGTCCAGGTGGCCCCATCTATAGTACTTAGAAATGACTTCAGGCTGAGAAATGTAAACTACAGCTCAGAGATTCAGAGAGGGAGGGGAAGGGGGCTCCTGAAGAGCAGGGAAAAGAGCAGAAGCGTCGGAGCTTCTCAGGACAAGCACAAGTTCAGATCTGAAAACCCCTCATCAACTATAATCCAGGCTACAAAACTGTTCCCTGAGCCAAGAGAACCTAGCTGGACGAGAGGCTGATTTTAAAATATAGTGTGCTGTAAATAAATTTAAACATCAGCAGTGTAGGAAAACCAGTTTATGTCAAAACATACTGTTTAATAAAGTTCTTATGGAGTGTCTCCGCAAGACACAAATGTTGGCGAGGATGTAGAGAAAAGGGAACTCTTGTACACTGTTGGTGGGGCTGTAAATTAGTGCAGCTACTGTGAAAAACAGTATGGAGGTTCCTCAAAAAATTAAAAATAGAGTTACCATATGATCCTGCAATCCCACTCCTGGGCATATATCAGGACAAAACTATAATTCAAAAAGATACATGCACCCCAATGTTCATAGCAGCATTATTTACAATTGCCAAGACATGAAAGCAACCTAAGTGTCCATCAACAGATGAATGGATAAGGAAGATGTGGAATATATATATAATATTACTCAACCATAATAATAATAAAATTTCGCCATTTGCAACAACATGGATGGACCTAGAGATTACCATACTAAGTGAAATAAGTGAGACAGAGAAAAACACACACTGTATCATATCGCTTATATGTGGAATCTAAAAAATGAAACAAACAAATAAATATAAAAATAAAAACAGAAACAAACTTACAGATATAGAGAACAAACAAGTGGCTACCAGTACGGAGAGGGAAGGGAGGAGGGGCAAGATAGGGGTAGGAGATTAAGAGGTACAAACTACTATGTATAAAATAAATAAGCTATAAGGATCTATTATACAGCACAGGGAATGTAGCCAATGTTTTTTAATAATTTTAAATGAAATATAAGCTATAAAAATATTGAATCACTATGCTATACACCTGAAACTAATAATATTGTAAATCAACTATACAATAAAAATAATAAAATTTTACTATTTTGCTTTTTAAAAATGTCTTATTTTTAAAAAATTTTTCAGGAAATCAGGTCAATAGTAAGACATGAGAAAGAAACAAAAACTTAAATATTAAAAAAGAAGATAATTTTTGGATGTGTTTCTAGGAATCAAATGGGAAACTATTTGATTTAATTTAAAAGTGAGTGAATACAAGATACACAAAATTAAAATACCAAGTATCGGTCTGAAAATATGATGAAAGGAGATTGAAACACGATGTAAAATAAATAATAATAAACATAATGAGAAATGAATATGACCTATTTAAAGAAAATTGGAAATTTTGGTGAGAAATACAAAAAATAAGATTTGAGTTAAATGCACAGTCCATGCCACGTGCTTGATTAAGAAGACTAAACATTTTAAGTGGCCAGTTTTCTCAGAATAATTTGTAAATTCAACATAAGTATTCCCAAGTTCCTCTGAAAAAACAAACAGGCAAGAATCACAAAGAAAATTTGCAGAAGAATCCTGAGGGGGGTTAGCCATATCAGATACTAAATTATTTAAACAGTGTGGCACTGGCAGAAACACAGATAAGCAGAACAACTAGAGACAACCAAGGAATAAAACCTACTCATATTAAAAAGATATCACAAATCCATCAAATAAAATGGGGGAAAGATTGAGCCAACTTGGTAGCAATTCAGAAAGAAAAAAAGGCCCCTCATCCAATTCCATATACTGAAATAAATTCCACATGAATTAAAGAGTTTAATAAGAAAAAGCTTTAAGGTAGAAAAATATATTGGATATTTAAAACTTCTGGAAAAGAAACACCAAACTGCAAAAAATATTTGCAGTTAGAAATGATTATCAAAAGACTAATAGCTTTGCAATAAATAGAGTTATAACATTTGTATTAGATTTGCTAGCACCATGGTAAACTAATATAAACTTTTGGGAAGGTAATTTGGCAACACATGTAATTGGAATCTTAAATATATTCGTACCCATGACCCAGTAATTCCACTTCTGGGAATCAAGCCTAAGGAAACAATCACATATAATAAATACTCTCTGTGCACAAAGATGCTCATCACATTGAAAAGAACTGGAGACAATCTAAAAAAGTCTTAAAGAACAATTCAACTGTGCAGCCTTTAAAAACGATGCTTAGGAACAATGTGCAATAATATTTAAGTTTTATAATGTTAAAGAAAAAAACCTAGATACTAATTGCATATTCAATGAGGAACGTAACTTTATTTTTCAAACCTAGATTTATGTATAAAATACTAAACTATTTCATTAAAATATTTATTCAAACACTATATATACTCATTATATATGTGTACATAATGTACTATATATACATTTACGTATATTTTATATAAACATTATATATAATACACACACCCATCACCTGTTTAAGTACATTAATGTAGTACCCTGACTTACCAGGGTTCAACTTAAAGATTTTTCACCTTTACGACAGGGCAAAAGCAATATGCATTCAGCTGAACTGTACTTGGAATTTGAATTTTGGTCTTTTCCCAGGCCAGGGATGTGCAGTGCGATCCTCTCCTGCAAAACTGGGCAGCAGCCCCCAGTCAGCCATGCAATCATGGGGGTAAACAGCCGATATACTTACAACCATCCTGGACCCACAGAACACTCTGTTTTTCACTTTCAGTACAGTATTCAACAAACTATTCAATACATAAGCTATTCAACACTTTAGTATAAAATAAATGGGCTCTGAGTTGGATGATTTTGCCCAACTATCGGCTAAGGTGAGTGTTCTGAGCACGTTCAAGGCAGGCTGAGCTGAGCTACAATGTCTGCTAGGTTAGTGCATTTTCGACTTAGGATATTTTCAATTTAAGATGAGTTTATCAGGATGTAACCCCCATCTTAAGTCGAGGAAGATCTGTATTACCATTCATTTTGAAGGGTAATATTATAATTAATCCCAGAGCATCCCTAAGTCCCAAATTTTTCACCAAAATAAAGTCATTAAAAAAATACCCCATTATGAATTAAGTGTATTATTAAATAGTACTTATATTTAAAACAACAAATCATTTAAACCTTAAATACAATTCATTAGTCTCCTGAAATGGGTGAATAACACACAAATATTCTCATAAAAGTTCTTTTTTGTTTCTACCTCCACAAGCTTACATCCTAAAACTACATTCCGTAAGGAACGGCTCTGGCCTAGTGTGCCCAGAACTACAAGGGCATCTCCACTCATTTTCACTCCTGTCACTACAGTGACACCCCAACAGAAGCACAAGAAGAATGCTGAATGCAATGGGATGCTATTAAAAGGACTAAACATGGGACTGAAAACCTGGCAAGAAAATAGGAGAATGAGGAACCCCAGGGAGGCAGCAGACAGACTGGATCTCACCAAACACTCAAGCTGACAAATGCCCAGAAAATGTGCTCCACGGAAACCAAGGACTCCTGCTCCGCGGGACCAAGAGGTGGCAAATCCACTCCCCTGGCTGGGTAACCAATCCCAGGAAGGAAATGAGACGAGAGGCCTCAAAGTAAATCAGATTCGTAAAACAGATCCATGTATATGGTTTCAGTGTTAAGTGCAAGATAATCTTTGAGTGACTGTCATTTAAAGTGTTTAATATTTTAGAAGACCTGTCAGAATGGTCTTGTCATCTGTAAGCTGAAAGATGTACCAGAAATGTATTAAGTTTATAAATAATACTGTTATGTTTGAGATAACTTGATTACTGTACTAATAGTTTATTATATTTTGTTTGTTTGAGACTTTTTTTTTTCTATTGGGATTGTAAATTTGCCTCTCACACATTTTAAAGGCTTAAAAATAAAATATACTAAACCCATAAATGTAGTTTAAAATGTTGGAGGGGAATCCAATTAACTAAAATTAATCAACAATTAGTCTAATTGTATGCAAAATAATTAGATTCATTAATAGAATAATAAGATTTGTAAACTGAAGAGGAAAAGGAAAACTAGCTTTTTAAAAGTAAAACCTCCACAAACTGAACACCATTTTTAAAAACAAGTAACTACAAAAGTCCTTTGTAAGGACAGCAGTCCCTCTGGACATTGTGACCTATCACTTACTCCTCCCCAGCCTCTCCTGCAGCCACGGGAGACTTCCTGTGAAGGCTAGCCAGGCCCCAGCCCCTCCGCAGCCCTCTCCCACTCTGAGGTCACACTAAGTCATTCATCTCATCCTCCAGGGAGACCCAACGCCAAAAGGCATTATCAAGTCATAGTCATTTTACTAAAGATTTCACGGGGAAAAGGTCAGCAAAATTAATACTTTTTCCACATACCACATAGCAAAAAAATTTTAATTTCTTCCATTAGATATCTCCTTTCTTCTGCTCAAAAATTCTCTTTCCTACCAGTTTCATTAACTCTTTTGGCCTCTCCCACCACCTCTCTTCAGATACAGTTCTGACCCTCACCTGCATGCCCCACTCAGGAGAACAGAAGTTCCACGGTGGCCAGACAGTGTCCCCGCTCCCCCACCCACCCTGAGTCCACCACTCCAGTGTAAAAGCCCAACAAAACTGGGTAAGATAGGATCCCGCTGCCAAGGAAATGAGATTTTTCTCATATCATTTAAAACAAAATAACTGTGATAAGCCAGTAGAAACAAAACAAGAGTTAAGGCCATCATAAGGGAATAGAAGTACAGCCACTCCACTATTTTGCAACACCATCAGTTAGATCTTTATGCTACCCAAGGCAATCTATAGATTCAATGCAATCCCTATCACATTACTAATGGCATTTCTCACAGAACTAGGACAAAATTGTTTTTAATTTGTATGGAAACACAAAAAACCCCAAATAGCCAAAACAGTCTTAAGAGAAGAACGAAGCTGCAGGAACCATGCTCCCTGACTTCAGAATATACTACAAAGCTACAGTCATCAAAACAGTTTGGTACTGGCACAAAAACAGACATATAGATCAATGGAACAGGACAGAAAGCCCAGAAATAAACCCACGCACCTACGGTCAATTAATCTAAGACAAAGGAGGCAAGAATATACAATGGAGAAAAGACAGTCCCTTCAATAGGTGGTGCTGGGAAAACTGTATAGCTACATGTAAAAGAATGAAATTAGAAGATTCTCTAAACACCATACACAAAAATAAACTCAAAATGGATTAAAGTCCTAAATGTAAGACCGGATACTATAAAACTCCTAGAGGAAAACACAGGCAGAGCACTCCTTGACATAAATCACAACAATATTTTTTTTTGGATCCGTCTCCTAGAGTAATGGCAAGAAAAGGAAAAATAAACAAGTGGGATCTAATTAAACTTACAAAAGAAACTATAAACAAAATGAAAAGACAACCTACGAACTGGGAGAAAATATTTGCAAATGATGCAACCAACAAGGGCTTAATTTCCAAAATATACCAACATCTTATACAGCTCAATATCAAAAAAAACCCCAACAACCCAATCAAAAAGTGGGCAGAAGACCTCAATAGACATTTCTCCAAAGAAGACATACAGATGGACAACAGGTACATGAAAAGATGCTCAACTTGGCTAATTATGAGAGAAATGCAAATCAAAAGAACAGTGAGGTACCACCTCACACTGGTCAGAAAGGCCATCATCAAAAAGTCTACAATCAGGCTTCCCTGGTGACACAGTGGTTGAGAATCTGCCTGCCAATGCAGGGGACACGGGTTCGAGCCCTGGTCTGGGAAGATCCCACATGCCGCGGAGCAACTAGGCCCGTGAGCCACAACTACTGAGCCTGCGCGTCTGGAGCCTGTGCTCCGCAAAAAAGAGAGGCCGCGACGGTGAGAGGCCCGCGCACCATGATGAAGAGTGGCCCCCACTCGCCACAACTAGAGAAAGCCCACGCACAGAAACAAAGACCCAACACAGCCAAAAATAAATAAATAAATAAAGTGTAAAATTAAAAAAAAAAAAAAAGTCTACAATCTGTAGACCTGTAGACTTGTAATAACCTATAATGGAAAATAATGCTGGAGAGGGTGTGGAGAAAAGGGAACTCTTGTACACTGCTGGTGGGAATGGAAATTGGTACAACCATTATGGAGAACAGTATGGAGGTTCCTTAAAAAAATAAATGAAGAACTACCATATGATCCTGTAATCCCACTCCTGGGCGTATATTCAGAAAAGACTAAACTCTAATTTGAAAAGATACATGTACCCCAGTGTTCACCACAGCACTATTCACAATACCCAAGATATGGAAACAACCTAAATGCCCATCGACAGACGAATGGATAAAGAAGATGTGGTACATATATACAATGGAATATTACTCAGCTATAAAAAAGAATGAAATATTGTCATTTGAAGCAATATGGATGGGCCTAGAGATGATCATACTAAGAGAAGTAAGTCAGACAGAGAAAGACAAATATATGATATAACTTATATGTGGAATCTAAAAAAATGATACAAATGAACTTATTTACAAAACAGAAACAGACTTACAGACTTTTAAAACCAAATTTTGGTTACCAAAGGGGATAGCGGGGGTGGGGGAGATAAATTAGGAGTTTGGGATTAACAGATACACACTACTATGTATAAAATAGATGAACAACAAGGACCTACTGTATAGCACAGGGAACTATATTCAATATCTTGTAATAATCTATAATGGAAAATAATCTGAAAAAGAACAGATATATATATATGTAAAAATGAATTATTTTACTGTACATCTGAAACACTGTAAATGAACTATACTTCAATAAAAATTTTTAAAAAACTAGAAAAGCTGGAAATGGGGATGGGCATTCTAAATAAGCTCAAAGCCCAGGTGAATCACTCTCACTGCAATGAAAAGCAATTACATATGTTATACCAACAGAGCCACTGTTGGTGTGGTTTCCTAAGGGAAAAAATGGACAGCTGTCAGGAAATGGAAACCAGAGGAATATTTTCCCAGTTTTCAGAAAAGAGCAAAGAGTAAAAATACGGAAATTGCAAACTGGTAAATATGACATTGATCTCTAACAAAATTCTAGAACAGACAAACCAATGTTCTGCTGTGAAAGGAATAGTATATACAGTATGTTCAATACAAAATGCATTAAAAAATTACTAGACACCCCCCCACCAGCCCTTCACAGAGAACTTGATGTGACAGTAAATCTCTACACAACTGCTAAAGGAGGAAAGAGAATCCTCCTCTACTATTCCCTCATCTACTGTCAAAAAAGCAGAATCCCTAGAAAACTGATACCACAGAAGAGTGCAAAGGCCATGAACGAGGAGGGACACTGCCAGGGGAAACGTCTGCGTGTTCCAGTGCAGCCCTCTCAAGCCTGCAATCCAGGCCCGGATGCACGTGAGCCCTGCCTGGGGGCTGCAAGGGCGCGGCTCCCAGCCCAAGTTCACCCCCTCCCCTCTACACTGCCTGCCTCGGTGCAGGACCAACATCGTGCTGGGGCAGCATCCTTCCCCAGGATGCTTTCTGTGGCGGGATGCACACCTGGAGTCCGAAGCCTGGCGTTCACTCCTCAACTTGAAACCCTCCCTGGCTTCCGTCCTCCTATTAAGGGTACGAGTGAGCCTTGCAGGTTGATGGTGAGGACCCAATGCCAACAGGTATGAGGCGCACTGGGCAGAGTGCCAGGCGCCACTCTGAGAAAACCCCCAGGGTCTTAGACCAGACCTCTGTGGTCTGGAACTCTAAATCTGAGATCCTGTGACCGGAGTTCGGAATCAGAAACTCTTGACTCAGATCCTTTTTGGCTATCATCTTTTCATTACAGTTAAAATTTAAAATGTGAACAACTGGAAAAAAGAGGATTCTCTGAACACAAATTTAATTTTCTATTCTTCCCATTTCATAAAGCCAACTATAAAAACAAAAGCTTCTGAAGTAACAGGTTTATTATACTTGTTCTCTGTGAAAACAGTCATAAAGTCATCCTCTGCACCATCCCTGTCCATCTTCCTCTCTGTTTTAATCAGATTCTATGAAGCCACATTTATGCAATAAGTAGATTTTTGTAAAAAAAAAAAAAAAATGGGAGGTCGGGGGGAGGATTCCTATGTGACCATGTCTTGAGAAGCAAGTGTTCCATGGATGGTCTCATTAACGATGTGTCTGGGGCCAGGTGGACAGCAATGACGTCACCTGAGGGACACATATTGAAGGATGTGCTGTGTCCACACAACTGACAAGTGGTGGTCAGAAGAGACTCCAAGTGCATAAAAGTCTGTACATAAAGGAATCTGAACACAGGACACAGCTATACAGAATCTCTTCAGATATGTTCTGAAAGCAAAAGTTCTTTCGTTTCAATCAATAGTTCTATTTAATGAATATATTTCAGAATGTTTCAAATAAAATCTATCCGATAAAAGAAATACAGCACGTTTGTTACATGATGCTAACATAATAATTCTTAAACTGAAAGAATTATTCCCGCCACGAATTCTCGTGGGGTGCAGGAGGCCTTGTCCGATGGGGAATCCAGGCCTGTCCGGCCCGACGTGTGGTTCTGGAAGCCGGCTAAGCCTCAGCCGCCTCCGGGTACGACGGCCACTGCCACGTCTGCAGCAGCACAGGTCTGCTGGGAGGTTTAAAGCCACTGGAAAGCACATGAGGAGTTCAATAATCATAATAAAGTCGTTGAAAAGGTGGGTTTTCTCTTTTCCTCCTGATCAAGGTACAGTCCTTGAAGAAAATCATACAGCCAAGAGGATCCCATCCTCAAAGAAACCCACCAAATAATCATCTAATAGCAGGGAATTGGACCAGCGAATTCATTTCTTCACCAAATATGCCGTAACTATTTGTTCTGTGCCAGATGCTGTCACAGGTACTGAGGATACAGCAGGGAACAGGCACAAATCCCAGCTCTCCTGCAGCTTACATCCTAGTAGGGAAAACACAACTGACAAAATAAATATGTAAGCACAGGGAATTCTAGTCAACATTCTTTAATGACCTATATGGGAAAAGAATCTAAAAAAGAGTGGATATATGTCTATGTATAACTGAATCACTTTGCTGTACAGCAGAAGCTAACACAACATTGTAAATCAACTGTATTCCAATAAAAAAAATATGTAAAACATACAGTATACCAAATGGTGGTGGGGGCTTTGAGGAAAAAAAATAAGGCAGGGAGAAAGTGAGAGGGGACGGGAAGTGTGACTGTAACAGGGGTTCCGGCACAGGTGACACTAAAGTAAGACTGAAGCACTGAGCATCCCGGTCATGCAGCTGTGCAGACAGGCCGAGCGGCCGCAAGGGCCTGGCACAGTGGTGCACGTCCGGACGGCCGGGGCAGCCGCAGCAGACACCAGGGCAAGGGAAGGTGGGGGGACAAGAAGGGACAGCCACGGGCTTTACCCAGAGTGAGACGGGAGCCCTGGCGGAGCTCTGAGCGGAGGAGTGACACCCACAGCTTCCCTTTTCACAGGATCCTGAGGTCCTCTGAAGAGTGTGCTAGGAAAACTGACTGCAGGAGGGCAGCGTGAGAACAGGAAGTCGCCAACAAGCCACTGCACCAATCCAGGTGAAAGGTGGTGCCAGCTCAGGCGCGGGTGGCAAATGCAGGCGGGGAGAGGCAGTCACAGGGGCATCAACTCTGAGGTGTGGCCAGGAGAGCCCTGCTGATGGACTGAACACAGCCAAGCACGAGAGAAAGGGGGCAAGGATGAGCCCAGCGTCTCTGGCCTGAGCAGGAGCAAGGACGAGGTCACCACTAACTGAGATAGCGGGTAGGGGAGGAGTCAGATTTTGGTTTTGGACTCAGTTTGAAGTGATGGCCTGTGTGATTCTGGAGTCCAGGAAAGAGGTCCCTATTAGCATTTGGATGTACTAGGTAAGCCATGAGGCCGGCTAAGGCCAGCAGGGGAACGAGTCCAGAAAGAAGGGGAAGCCCAGGAACCAGGCCCGGGGCCAACACTGAGATGTGGGGCAGAAGGAGAACCAGAGGCGTGTGGGTCCTGGGGACATGCTCCCAGGCGGAGAGGGTTTCACTGGTGCCGAGGACAGTCCAGGAGGAGGAGGCTGGCTGACCAACACGACTGTGACCTTGGTAGCACGAAGGTCTGCCAATAAGCCACTGGTGACTTCCCAGGAGAGCGGTTTCAGGGGAGCAGGGGAGACAAGCGCCTGATTCAAGTGGATGGGAAAGAGACTGGGACACAGCTGACTCTTCTAGGCTCCAGTGCTGACTCTTGTCCCAACCGTGGAGCCTCAGAACTCCAAAGCCTCCTTTGCTCTTAATTGTCACACAGGACTTCCTTGTTTCCAATTAAACTTCTCCTGTTTTAGTTTTTTTTTTTTTTTTTTCTGTTTTAGTTTTTAACACCATTTCCTTGTATTTGGTCCTTTATAAACTGGGAAAAAATATTCTGTATCTCTCTAACACGGACAAAAATCTGTTAACACTTTATATTCTTAAAAATAGTAGTCAAGGGACTTCCCTGGTGGTCCAATGGTTAGGAATCCGCCTTCCAGTGCAGGGGACACGGGTTTGATCCCTGGTCAGGGAACTAAGATCCCACATGCCATGGGGGAACTAAGATCCCACATGCCATGGGGGAACTAAGATCCCACATGCCATGGGGGAACTAAGATCCCACATGCCATGGGGGAACTAAGCCTGCATGCCACAACTAGAGATCCCGCATGCTGCGACTAAAGAGGCAACGTGCTCTGGAGCCCACATCCCACAACTCGAGAGCCTGTGCACCACAACAACAGAACCCACGTGCCGCAGCTAAGACGTGCCGCAGCTAAGACCCGATGCAGCCAAAAATAAATAAATAAATGAAATTTTTTTTTTTAAATAGTAGTCAATAAGAAAATAATTCCATTTACAATAGCATCAAAAGGAATACGATACTTAGGAATAAATTTAACAAAACCAGCACAAGATTTGTATACTAAAAACTACAAAACGTCCTTGAAAGAAATTTAAAAAGACTGAACTAAAAGGAAAGACATCCAATGTTCAAGAACTGGAGGCCTTAATACTGTGGAGTTGGCAGCATTGTACCAATCGCTCTACAGACTCAGCGCAGCTCCATCGAAGTCCCAGCTGTCGGACTTCCCTGGTGGTCCAGTGGTTAAGACTCCGCACTTCCTCTGCTGAGGGTGCGGGTTCCATCCTTGGTCAGGGAACTAAGTTCCTGCATGCTGTGTGGCATGGCCAAAAAAAAAAAAAAAGTCCCAACTGCCTTTTTAAAAAAAGAAATTGACAAGCTCACCCTAAAACCCATATGAACATACAGTGTACCCAGAATAGCTAAAACAATCTTGAAAAAGAAAAAAAAAGTGGGAGGATTGACATTTCCCAATTTCAAAACTTACTGCACAGAGTGGCTCTGGCCTAAAGAGAGACACATGGATGAACGGAATAGAAGCTAGAGTCCAAAAACAAACTGTACAAACAAAAATGTATTTATTGTCAATGGATTTTCAACAAAGGTGCCAGGACAATTCAACAATTTCAACAACTGATGCAGAACAACTGGATAACAACATGCAAAAGTATGAGTTTGGACTCCTACCTCACACCATCTACAAATTAACTCAAAATGAGTCACCAACTTTAAATGTAAGAGCTAAAACTAGAAAACTCTTGGTAGAAAACAGAGGAGTTAATCTTTGTGACCTCAGATTTAGCAATGGTTTCTCAGATATGATACCAAAAGAACAATCAACAAAAGAAAAAGCACACACCATTGTAAAGCAATTATACTTCAATAAAGATGTTAAAAAAAAAAAGAAAAAGAAAAAAAAAGAAAAAGCAAATAAATTAGACCTCAAAAGGATTTTTAAAGTTTTGTGCTTCAAAGGACAGCATCAATCAACTGAAAAGACAACCCACACAGTGGGAGAGAAATATTTGCAAATAATATATCTGATAAGCAACTTCTATCCAAAGTATATAAAAAATGCCTATAACTCAATAATAAAAAAATAAATAACCCAACTGAAAAATTGGCAAAAGGTCTGAATAAACATTTATCCAAAGAAGACATACAAATGGCCCAAAATCTCACAAAAAGATGCTCAACAAGATTAACCACTGGGAGATGCAAATCGAAACCACAATAGAATTCTAATTCTCAGACACCAGACTGGCTACAATCAAAAGATGAACAATAAGGAGTGCTGGTGAGGGCGTGGAGGACCTGAGCCCTCAGACATGGCTGGTGAAAATGGAAACAGTGCAGCCGCCATTCAGCAAGGCACAGAACTGTCGGATGACTTAGCAATTCTCCTCCTAGGTTTATATCCAAGAGAAATGAAAACATATGCCTACACAGCCACAAAACATACATCCGTACACAAATGTTCACAACAACATTACTCAGAATAGCCAAAAAAATAGAAACAGCCCAAATGTCTATCAATTGATACATGAATAAATAAAATGTGGCACATCCATATGATAAAATATTATTAGGCACCAAAAAGGAATGAAGTACTGATACATGCTACAATATGAACGAACCTTGAAAACATCATACTAAGTGAAAGAAGAATATATTATTCCATTAATATGAAATGCCCAGAACTGGCAAATCTACAGAGACAGAAAATAGATTAGTGGTTCTCTAGGGCTGGTGGAGGGGATGAGGGAGGGAATGGGCAGTGACTAAGCCCAGGATTTCTTTGTGGTGATGAAAAAGTTTTAAAATTAGATTGTGGTGACAGCTGTATAACTGTTAATGTATTAAAAACCACTGAAATGTATACTTTAAATGGATGAATTGTATTTTATGTGAATATCTCAATAAAGCTGCTACATAAAAAATAGTAATCAAATCTCTAACCGACTCTATGTTAAATAATCCCAATTTTTAAAACTCTGAATAATTTTCATTATTTGTTACTTTTCTATGATCCATTTTTCTGGCTTTTTTTTCCATATCCTTTAAGAGATGATAGCTTAATTAAAGTGCTCATTTAATCTAGAACAGGGGTCAGCAAACTACAACCTGAGAGCCAAACAGAGCTAAGAATGGTTTTTATTATTTTAAAGGGCTAACAACAACAAAAAAAAGAATATACAACAGACACCATATTTGGTCCACAAAGCCTAAAATATTTGCTGTCTGGTCATTACAAAGGTTTGCTGACCCATGATCTAGAACAACAAAGTGAGTCTGCACCATACACTCATCACAAAATATATTAGAAACATGTTTACTTTGATCCATATTCATATTGTGATTAGCTATGTTTAATGCGCAGAGGAGGAATAAAGGGACTGTATTAAACAAACTCCCTTTCTACTAATATAATCCATTTTAAATGTCTATATTCCAGGCTGTAACCACAGGTAATTTCGCGAAACTGATAACTATATACACAACTGCCCCGTCCAGAAGACAGAAGAGATACTGACTCAGGCAGGTGCTACAGTCAGACCTTAGAGGTTACGGTGCAAAATCCGTCAGATTTTGGCCAAATCGCTTTGCGGCAATAAAGTCAAGGATGTACTATCTGGACTGTGAACATGTGTGAAGGAAACGTGACTCAGAACTGGAAGCAGGAAGCTGGGAAGGAGGGTGCCGGCCCAGCCCGCAGGGCCCAGCAAGAAGGAGGAGGGTCTCCAGACGACAGCACAAGCTGCAGGGTCCTTGCCTGCAGCCACGGGGAAGCCGCCTCCATTCTGCACTTCCGTTTTCCTCCAGTGACTTTTATTCCAAACATCTTCTGCCAGCCTCCTCCTTTCCTCCACAAAGAACGTTCTCCTCTGTTCACTGGACTAGCCTAGGGGCCACCAGTTTGCTTGTCCCGAATGGCAATTCCTCTGCTATTCCCAAATAAATCCTTTCTGCTTAAATAAAATTGCTCTTTGTGCTGTTAGACGTTGACATGACCTGAACCCTGAGAGTTTTCAAGTGCATTATCATCTTACCGTCCCCACGCTTTAGTAGGCGTAATGCTAGCAGAGTCAGACAGGATTCAGGCTCTGCTTCCAAGCTGCACAGCCTGCACCTATGATGTAATTTCTGACTCTGAGGATTAGATGAGTAATGAACGCAGGTCAGCACCCAGCCTGACGCCGGGCACAGTGGGCCCTCAGGTTATATTTGGGTTCAAATCAACGAACCCTACTGAATGTCTGCTCTGTGCCTGGTGCTGAGTCTGCTGGTCCAGAGATACAAACAGAGAAGATGTGGAATCCACCCTCCAGAAGTTCACAACCTAGTGAGAGAAAGAAACCTTCCTCAGTAGCACAAGGGTCAACATCTGTCACAGGAATGCGCATAAGATACCGAAGTCAGGCTGGGAAGGCGAGGATGTCTAGGAGGGCTTCCGAGAAGAGGTGTCAGCAGAGCAGTGAGTGGCCTTCACAGAAAAGGGATGAGAACTGGCACACCTGGGGAAAGCCTGTAGAGAGGGACAGGACATTGAGCGTCTACCACTGAGGACAGGCCGTCTCCCCTCTATGTGTCACAGCGCGACAGTGCCGGTCACCCATCCTGGAGATCACAACACAGACACAGGTCCCTCTGAATGATCCTTGACTGGCACGTAGTTGCTGTTTGGTTTGACCATTCTTGCTTTCATAATCATAGCTGGGTTCAGTCAATGCTAGCCGGCAGCATAACTCTGCATTTCAGACCTCCAGAGCAAAACTCTGCAGAACCACAGCTGTCTGAGGAGGAGGTCCCTGATCCACACCGCTCGGGCTTCCTCTTCCCATAGCTTCCAACAACCACAGAAGCCCCTTGCGCACTCTGATCCTCAGCCATGAACTAGTGTCACTTTTAATAACATTTCTCAATTGGTGATATGTTTGCCTCATGGTCAATCATAATTCAGATCTTTTTTTTTCCAGTTATACATATATACATTCTTTTTCATATTCTTTTCCATTATGGTTTGTTACAGGATATTGAATATAGTTTCCTGTGCTATACAGTAAGGCCTTGTTGTTTATCTATTTTATATATAATAGTTTGTATCTGTTAATCCCATAGTCCTAATTTATCCCTCTCCCTCTCCTTTTCCTCCCCTTTGGTAACCATAAATTTCCTTTCTATGTCTGTGAGTCTGTTTCTGTTTTATAACTAAGTTCATTTGTATCATTTTTTTAGATTCCACATATAAGTGATATCTAATGATATTTGTCTTTCTCTGCCCGACTTAATTCACTTAGTAGGATAATCTCTAGGTCCATCCATGTTGCTGCAAATGGCATTATTTCATTCTTTTTTTATGGCTGAGTAATATTCCATTGTATATATCTACCACATCTTCTTTATCCATTCATCTGTTGATGGACATTTACGTTGCTTCCATGTCTTCTTGGCTATTGTAAATAGTCAGATCTTTTTATACTGTTCACATATTAAGTACCAGCCTATAATTCTGTATTTAATCTGATTTTTCTTAGTAACACAAAATAAAAGGACTACAAACATTTTAAATAATATGGAAAAATAAACCATGTATTTCTGTATTAACCCTCTAGTTCATGCCACCAACCCCCAAAACGACTCTATTTCCAAGGGTTGGACGATAAATAGGAAAAAAAATCCAGATAGCAAATGAAAATTTTAAAATGTCACATTTGGTTCTTTAATTAAATCATGGAGATCTTTGAAATTCTATTTTGTGAGAAAATCGTAAAATGGGAAACAAACAAAAACAGACCATAAAGAAATGCAATTTTAAAAACCTTTTCACTGAAAGAAATGCAACATTATATTTTTTCCCTTGCTGGTTATTTGAAAGTTACAGGTTCAACTGCTTGAGAAAGGTAAGTTAATACTTCAGTGTCATTAGTTTGTATTTTGTTCTAACAGAACAAACAGTAGAAGAAATCATTAGTAAAGTAAGGGTAAAACAAACTCAGTTAATTACAGTTAAAAACAGTTAAAAACAATCAAGGGTCAGGCTTAATTTTAAAAAGAACATTTCCAGAATGTTAAAAATCAATGTTACCTCAATTAAAAAAAAATGTTTTTAATAAAAAATAAATTAAAAAATAAAGTAAAGAAAAAGAAACTTTCTATCCAGTCACAATACTCATGTAGGTTTACAGGGGTAGATTCCTAGTCCCATATATAAACACCTTTTAAAAATGACCAGGAATATGGGAATCTTCTTCATTAATGCTCCTTTTTGACCATGAAGCAGTTCTGTTAAGACAGAACTCCTCTACTCAATAAATTGCACTAAAGTACCATTTGCCCTGCCCTAAAGGAATCAGTTTGATCCAAAAGAAACTGGTAAGAGCTAGAGAATGTGGAAACCAACAGTTCAGCAAGTTAACAAGCGTTACATGCCATTCACTTCCAAGGAAAAAACAACACAACTGCCAACCCTATTTAAGAAAAGTACCTTTTCTATCTCACAGGCCAGGTCTTGACCTGAGTGATTTACAGGCAAGCCAAGCCTCAGTGAACAAGGCCAGGCTTCTCATAAACACACCTGCCCGGTCCCCTCCACCCCTCTCACACCCATCTCCTGCCTTCATACACTCAGAGGAGGGTGAGTCTGAATGAAGCAAAACTTTCCAACTCATCTATGTGTCGTCTTCCCCAAGCTCTATATGAAGCTCAAGATGAATATTTTACAAAGGCACAACACGCATAACACAAATTTAATATTTAGTTTCCTTCCAGGATCAAATGTACTTATAATATCGTGTAATATTTACCTAGAAGGATCTCCTTGGCATTTGGTAAAACAGAAGATAAAGATTAAAGCCTTACTCATTGAGAAATTATTAAGTGTTCACTCTGACATGTTTAATCTTACCAAGTTTCAAAATACTAAAAAATCAGAAAATTTCCTTTTGCAGTCTTGGAGATATTTGTCCTTTCTTTCTCAGGAATCGGAGTAGAACTTTTGTGAAAAGCAGCAATCTAAGCAGATCATAGCAATGGGAAATTCCTTTATGGGAATTTAACTTTTAAAACTCCAAATAAAGACATGTATTTGCAGTAGGCAACTTGAAGACAAAATACCACGCTCAAACAAAATGAGCTGCAGAGCTGGGGAACAGGCCTGCTCGGGAGCAGCTCCATTTGTTATCAATTCTTTGACCTCTCAGAGCTGGGTCTGAGGCCTAAAATACGTAGAGCAGATTTCAGCAGAGTTGCCTGAAGGCCTGGATCTGCAAACGCATTGGGATAAACAGGAGGGAGGGCTGGGGCAGAGGGGCAGGAGAGGCGGGGGAGGAGGTTCAGACCCCAGGACCACCAGCGGGCCTCAGGCTTTTGTTCCAAACGCGAGCAGATCCATTGAAGGGCTCTGAGCAGAAGAGCCACAGGGTCTGATTTACATTTGAAAAGGACTGTTCTGGCTGCTGGTTGAGATCAAACTGGGTGGAGAAACAAAAGGATGGCTTGGACCTGGCAGGCAGTAGAGGAGGGGTGAGAAGTGATCAGATCCAGGATATAATTAGAGGAGAAGATGCAAGATGAAAGAGTTAGACAAAGGTACATCTCTACCTCTTTTCATAAATAAAAATAAATTCCAGATTGTTCGATGAGTTAAGGTAAACCATTGAACTGAAAACTAGGTAAGGGCTACAAACAATTTACAAAACAAGAAATACATGCAAATAACCATACCAAAAGATTTCAACATCACTAGTAATACGAATTGCACTACATAAATACAAATTAAAAAAAAAAAAAAGGATGCTTTCCCCCCTGTTCTGATTAGAAAAGAAATTTAAAGATAATCGTAGTGGTATGGATAGTATTCCCCAAATTCATGTCCACCAGGAACCTCAGAGAGTGACCTTATTTGGAACAGGGTCTTTGCGTATATAATGACTTAAGATGAGATCATAGTAGATTAGGTGGGCCCTAAACTCAATGGCTGGGGTCCTTCTAGGAAGAGGAGAGGACACACAGAGATACAAAAGCATGGGATAGGCCATGTGACAATGGAGGCTAGACTAGAGTGATGCAGCTGTAAGCCAACGACCACCCAGGACTGTCAGAGGATCAGAAGTGAGAAGCAGCAAGGCAGAATCCTTCCCCAGAGCCTTCGGAAGGAGCACAGGCCTGCTGACACCTTATTCTGACTTCTAGTCTCCAGAACTGTGAGAGAATAAATTTCTGTTGTTTAAAGCCCCAAAATTTGTGCTACTGCAGTCCTGGGAAACCAGTACAGTAATATATGATGTTACCGAGAGCATGGGAGGCAGTCAGTCTCGTTCCCCATTGGCAGAGCCTAAGTCAGGGGTACAACCTTTGGGAAAGACCATGTCACAGTGCTTACACAGTTCTAAATGACCAGATCTCCTGGACCAGGAATCCAATTTGAGAGATTTACATCCAGCAAATAATTAGCAATGTATGCAAAGATTTAAAAAGAAGAATGTTCATCCCAGGGTTACAATTGGAAAGAATATAAACGTTCAAAAATTTGGAATTAGTCAAGTAAACTATGGTGTAAACTTACAATGAAATATCACATTGCTATTGAAACGGATCTTGATTGGAAGACAGTTTGGTAGTTTCTTACAAAACTATACATACTCTTACCATATAATCCAGCAATCACACTCCTTAGAATTTACCCAAATGAGCTGAAAACTTAGGTCCACACAAAAACCTGCACATGATGTTTACAGCAGTTTCATTCATAATTGCCAAAACTTGGAAGCAACCAAGATGTCCTTCAGCAGGTGAATGGATAAGCTTTGGTACATCCAGACAATGGAATATTATTCAGCAAAAAAAAAAGAAAAAAAAAGAAAAAGAAATGCGCTATCTATCAAGCCACAGAAAGACATGAAGGAAGCTTAAATGCATATTACTAAGTGAAAGAAGCCAGTCCAAAAAAGGCTACATAGTATATGATTCCAACTATATGACATTCTAGAAAAGGCAAAACTACAGAGATAGTAAAAAGATCAGTGGTTGCCAGGAGTTAGGGGGTTGGGGAGAGAGATTAAAAGGTGGAGTGGAGCACAGGACATTTTTAGAGTGGGGAACTATTCTGTGTGATACTGTAATGGTGGGTACATGTCATTACACCTTGTCCAAACCTACAGAATGAACAACACAAAAAGTGAATCCTGGGACTTCCCTGGTGGCGCAGTGGTTAAGAATCTGCCTGCCAATGCAGGGCACACGGGTTCGAGCCCTGGTCCCGGAACATCCCACATGTCACGGAGCAACTAAGCCTGTGCGCCACAACTACTGAGCCTGCATTCTAGAGCCCGCGCGCCACAGCTACTGAAGCCCGCGTGCCTAGAGCCCGTGCTCCGCAACAAGAGAAGCCACCATGGTGAGAAGCCCGCGCACAGCCGCGAAGAGTAGCCCCCACTCGCTGCAACTAGAGAAAATCTGCACGCAGCAACAAAGACCCAACGCAGCCAAAAATAAATAAATTAATTAATTAAAAAACAAAACAAAAGTGAATACTAATGTAAACTATGGATCTGGGGTGATAATGAGGTATCAATGTCAGTTCACCAATTTTAAGAAATGTAGTACCCTGGTGTGGCTGTTGATAGTGGGGCGGTGAACACATGTGGGGACAGGGAGCATATGGGAAAACTCTGCACTTTCTGCTCAATTTTGCTATGAACATAAAGCTGCTCTAAAAAATAGTCTATTAATTTTTTTTAATTTGAAAGAAAAAAATGATCTTGAAAAAATATTTAAAGCTAAGAATATTCAAAATATGTGATGCATTGTTAACTGGAAAAAGAATATAGAAACGACCTACAGTCAGATTCTAATTTTGTTTTTAGAAGGAATATATGTATTCATATACTATTAGAGATAGCACAGAGAACGCTCAAATATTAATAATGGGTTATCTCTGAGTGGTGGGATTCACACAATTTTTATGTTTTTCTTTGTGATTTCTTGTATTCTCCAAAATTTCTACAATAAACATGTATTACTTTCGTAGTCAGGAATGTAGAGTTAATGTCATTTACAAGTAATAACAAATGCAAGGGTCTAAGAAACCTAAGAACATTAATCTGAGAAAAAACAAACGTCCTTTAAACTCCTTTTCTTCTACTAAGCTGACTGCCTACCTCTTCAGGGATGCTGAAATCCATGGAGTATGAACAACCTCTGATTCCCTCGCTTGCACAACGAAGTTTCCTGGAATATTCACCCACTTTATCTTTCATTCCTCTGTCACTTACTGCTCTTTAAAAATAGAACAGAGAACAAAAGCGCGCTTGAAAACTAAAAATATGGGAGAAGGGGAAAAGGAATCAATGGAAATTTGGGAGATAAAGTTGTGAAATTATCTCATAAAGCAGAAAAAATAAAAGGATAAGGGAGGTGGGGAATAGAGATAAAAAGAGAGAGAAATTAAAAGATAGTCCAACAGTCCCAACAAGAGAGGAAGAAAACATCACTAAACAACTTCCCAAAGTTTGGAAGATATTTTCTGGTTTCAGGTTTCCACTTGGAAGTTTCAAGTTCCCATCACAATGAATAAAAAAAAGACCTACTTCACAGCACATCAGAATACTGGGGATAAAGAGAATTTCCTAAAAATTTCCACAAAAGAGGGAGGAACAGGAACACACAAAAGGTTGAAGATGAAAATGCCATTTAGGGACAAGACTGGAAACTGGAAGGCTGCAGAATGAGGGGGAAGTGACCTCTGCCCTGCAATGGTACCCCCAGCAACCATCCAGTGGGTGGGCAACACGGACGTTCTCAGACATTCAGTTTACCAAATCCTTTGACACCACAGCAGCTGATGGCCTACTCAACAGCCATCCTCCTCCTTTCTTGCTAACAAACCCTGACTTTATTCCTCTATTAAGTGGTCGTCTGTTTTGCAGGAAGGGGGGTATCGGCCCCAGGAAGGCGAATCCTTCCTAGAAACCAGTTATGGCGATTCCATTCCCTGTGCTATGGCCTGAGATGTGAACTAAAGTTGGCGAAGAGGTTTTGAGAAAAGGAGTTTCTGACCTTTAAAAAGAGGCTCACCAGAGAAAACGGTTCATTTTTCGCTTCTGGATATTGTCTACATATGACACTTGAAATATGGCAGGCACCTCGGAGCTGGTCCATGAGCCCAAATCCTCACACAGAAGCCCAAAGAGTTGAACGTTTGAAAGAATCTATGTTTGAAGATATCACTAAGCTGACCCTGCACCAGCCTAGCTCCTGACTTATCTGATACAGTAAATGTCCTTTCTGTTTAGTCACTTGTAGTTGGCTCCTACCTGTAGCTGAAAGCATCATAAACTGAGATGTCCCCATTCTCAGAACGCCAATGGCGGTGGCCTCACTGGAGCCAGGAACAGGAGAGGTGAGGGAAACCCCTGGAATGACAGTGAAATGACGCCCAAGAAAAACAGCCGTGCAAAGGCCTAGGGATAATACATGTGACTGGAGCCAGAGGACAGGCTCCAGCAGGGTCCCCAGGGAAAACCCACAGACGTGCAGTTTGTGACCACATGAAAAATAACATTAAGGAGGACTCCGTAATTTGCTTACCAGTTTAAAAAGACATAATAATAGCTGCATAGAAAATTAAGCAAATAAAAAGATGAGGGAATTTTTAAGTCCAAGGAAAACAAAAATTTGCACAAGAAAGGAGAAAATGGTCATAGTACTCTACTTGGCTCAGCAGTGAGTAATATTTATATAGTCACACTATATAGTGTCAGAATTCTGAGAGGTAAGTTAGAAGAGGGAGGGGAGCACAGGGAGGGGGCTTCCCCCTCATCTTCCGCAACAGGACGGCAGCGGAGAATGTCTAACGTAGTCACACAAGAGACATGGCAACAAGCACGTTACCTAAAACGCGGAGGTAAGTTCCATAGAAAAGTTAAAGGTATTTAGTCTTTGAATGCTTCTGAAAGTTGAAGATATTTAATCCTGTAGTACTCTGTAACGTATTAAGCCATATGACTATATTACCGTAGTGTAATAAAGAACCTGTCTGGTCTTCATCCCGGGTTTCCGGCATGGAGCGTGCACAACCCTTAACATCTCCTGAGTGACAGGAGTGTCTCTGTTACGCTCACGTGCTAACTCCCCGGATGGGGATGGCTTCCGGCTTCCGGCTGAGGGCTGGGCACCAGGAAGACCAACTCTGTGATGAGAGAGCTGGCGGGACTTTCCGCTGCCTGACCTCCACGGAGGGAGGAGAGGGCTGAGGGCTGACTTCAATCACGTGGCCCATGATTCAGTCAATCGCGCTTCTGTAATGAAACCCCAGTAAAATATCTGGCCCATAAAACTCAGCAGAGCTTCCTGTCTGGTGAACACACAGATGTGCCGGGAGGGTGATGCTCGCTGAGGAACATGAGGAACGGAGCAGAAGCTCTGCATTCCTTCCCAGACCTCACCCCATGCATCTCTTCATTGGGCTGGTCCTCTTTTTAATAAGACTGCAATCATAACCACAGTGCTTTCCTGAGTTTTAAGCATTGTTCTGGTAAGTTATCCAGCCTGAAGGGATCATGGGAACCCCCTCACTTATAGCCGCTTGGTCAGAAGTGCAGGTGGCATCTGAAGTAAAGGAAATCTTGTCGGTTACCAGGCCCTGTAACTTGTGGGGTCTATGCTAATTCTGGGCGGTTAATGCCTGAGTGGAATGGCAGGAGACCCAGTTAGGCCTGGTACAGAATAGTTACTTTGCTAAATTAATTTTTTAAAGGAAAAAAGAGTAAACCTCATCAGCCTAATCATTGGAGGGTTCTGTGGCATGTGTATGAAGGCCCACCCGAGGGTGGAGGACCACAGCTGTGGCAGCACTGCTGATGGCCAGTGAGCACTCACAGCAGGGAGCATGCCTGGGGTGGGTGGGGCAGGGAATGCAGGCCTCGCTTCTGCACGAGGATGCAGAAAAGGAGGCTTCTTGAGACTTTTCATTTAATTCCACATTCTTCAAAACAAATGTCCAGTAGTTCCCTTGTGGCTGGAGTTGGCCAAAGGTAAAGTAAAAAAAAGCAGCTTGTTCTTGGTATCCTGTGTTCTCCAGGCCTTCCTTCCTCTGCCTTCGGGGAACCTCAGCATCCATCTGAGCCAAACCCGCTGAGCTGGGCCTCTCCAGGCCACTCTCCTTCTCCTCCAAAGTCTCCCTTCCCCTGCCATCCTCCTCCCCTTTAAACCTCAAAGACCTGGTTTTGGCTATCTGGTAGTGGGAAACTCATTTATTCATTCACAAATAAAAACAAGTGACTGCTTTATATAGGTGTTAACTTTTTAAAAGAAAAGACTGGATAATTTAAAAGAGATATTTCAGGGCTTCCCTGATGGCACAGTGGTTAAGAATCCACCTGCCAATGCAGGGGACACGGGTTCGAGCCCTGGTCCAGGAATATCCCACATGCCGCGGAGCAACTAAGCCCGTGCGCCATAACTACTGAGCCTGTGCCCTAGAGCCCGTGAGCCACAACTACTGAGCCTGCGCTCTAGAGCCTGTGCTCCGCAACAAGAGAAGCCACCACAATGAGAAGCCCTCACAACCGCAACGAAGAGCAGCCCCTATTCGCTGCAACTAGAGAAAGCCTGCGTGCAGCAACAAAGACCCAACACAGCCAAAAATAAATAAATAAAAATAAATTTATTTAAAAAAACAGTGAGGGCTTCCCTGGTGGCGCAGTGGTTGAGAATCTGCCTGCTAATGCAGGGGACACGGGTTCGAGCCCTGGTCTGGGAAGATCCCACATGCCACGGAGCAACTAGGCCCGTGAGCCACAACTACTGAGCCTGCGCGTCTGGAGCCTGTGCTCCACAACAAGAGAGGCCGCGATAGTGAGAGGCCCGCGCATCGCAATGAAGAGTGGTCCCCGCTTGCCGCAACTAGAGAAAGCCCTCGCACAGAAACGAAGACCCAACACAGCCAAAAGTAAATAAATTAATTAATTAATTAAATTAAAAAAAAAAAAAAACAGTGATATTTCAGAGAGAAGAGATTCTGATGCTCTTCAAACCAATTTAGGGACAAACTGGTTAGGAGTCAAAATCAAAATCATTCTTCCTGGTGCCGAGAATCTCAGCAGCTCTGGGTGCAAGACTGGCCTCCGCCGTGCAGGGGCTGCTGCTGCTCCCAGGACACTGGGCCTGGGCAACTCCCGCTCGCACATCACGCACACATAACGTTCTGAGGGGAGCTGGGCGCCCCTTCCCACCAAGCATAATGTCTCTGTGCACTGGCGCCAAGCTGGAGTCTGCAGATTAGAACCCAGGTCCCCAAGGGGTGCAGTGGCTGAACCCTTCCAGGGCTAGCCACGGCCGTCAGGGCCCGGGGAGGCCTGGGCTTCACAGGGAACCCATCCATGGGTTACAGTGTAGCAGGCAGAGGTGGGAAATTAAGTCAGCTCTTTAAGAGTTCTTTAAGTCTTCATCATTTATGTCCATCAAAGCAGAGTTTCTAGAAGGATCCAGATTCACGCTCCACAAAGGGCTGAGATATCTGCACTGAAATCGGAAAATGCTCTAAGAGCAACGTGATATTTGTTTGTTTGTACTACTAGAAACCACTGGAGAAAACGCCTTATCTGGAAACACAATCTGAACTTTTACTCACCTCCCCAAATCTAAATTGATATCTAATACCCACTTTCCTCGCAAAACAATAGCAGGCAGTGGGGACAGAGTCTTTCATAGTAAGAAATGTTATAATGTCACAGAAACCTGACACGATATAGATAATGGGACATTTTCTGTCCACTCACTTTCTCTTTAACATCAAAGCCTGCTTACATTGCTAAACACTGCAGTGGAAAGACTGACCTTACTATGTTCACTCCACCCAGGTTCATTGCTACAGTTACCTGAATCTGTGCCAAAGTGCCCGGCCTATCGCTTGGAAGCCCTACACGCAGCCCTGTTTTTGAACACTTTTACCACTCCCTTAATCTTTCCACTTTAAAAATATTTTCTGATATTTTGTTTACTTTTATATTTTAACCACCGTTCGTATGAAAGAAAGCATTTTAATTAAATCAAGCAATGGAGCTCATGCTTACTACCTGCATGTAGATGTTCTATAATATTTTATTAAAGTCGAAAAGACATACATCGCAGTATACAGCTCTAACAACCCTGCTAGTAACGCTAGTGACACAAATGGACTTATGAGTCTGTTTTCAGAAGTCCTGATGTGTATAATGCCCAACATCAACCCCCATCCCAACGGCTCTGAAGACCTGAGACTCATCAGCTCCTCTCCTGCAAACATAAGCACAGGGAGACCCCCGTGAGACACAGACACCACATCCTCAGTGATGTGTAACAGGCTGCACGAAAGGAGAGAAAGACATGCCCTGAGCCCGGATCGGTGGGAGGGACACCTGAGAGCAGGGGTGCCCAGGACTGGTCACTGGCTGCCACCTGCAGCCCCAGGTGGCTCTGCTGCTTTCAGAGCACATGGGCAAGTAAGCTGGGCCATGACGCTCTCGAGGAGCATGGAGGCAGACAGAGTGAAGATGAGGGGACACTTTCTCTCTAATTCCTTCTCCTGCGGAGGTGTCTCCTGAACCCCAGCAGGTGCCCACCTCCCAGGAGAGGCTGTCCCCACGCCTGGGCTCGGAGCCGGCGGCGGGCAGCACACCTGACCTGCCCCCTCGCGCAACTCAATTCTGAAATCCAGCTGCTGCAGGAGCTGAGGCTGCTGCTTCTGGCCTGACGGGGCAGGGGGACCTGGGAGGAGATTCAGATGAAGAAAGAAAAGGCAGGAAAATGAGGATGAGGGAAGTTCAACCTCACAATTAAAACAAACCTTACAATTAGTTGTGTTAACCATGCAATCATGTGTTGACTCAACTAAGGCTCACACCCTGGGAGCTCAAAATGCACCAGGTTCTATGGTAGGAACGATGGGGAAACAGAAAAATGAGGCATGATTTAGTTACCATCCAATGAGGAGAAAGAAGCAAACAGCTATTTAGTTTTAGATTAAACATTCAGTTGAACCACACAAAATTATATTAAAAAACAGAACACTACAGAGGGTAGCATGAAGGAATGTTCTGGGGGGTGATGGAACTGTTCTGTATCTTGATGGTGGTGAAGGATTTGTTAAAATTCTCAGAATGGTACACCAAGAAGAGTGAATTCTACTGTTTATAAATTAAATAATACATTTTAAAAGCAGCTGAATATCAGCAGTTTCAACCTCACAGATGCTCCAGTGCAGGCAGATGGTGCTGCATGAGCACAGGAAACAAAGATGAGCAGAGATTAACAAGGGAGTAAAAGACAGTCTTGTGGGGCTTCCCTGGTTAAGAATCTGCCTGCCAATGCAGGGGACACATGTTTGAGCCCTGGTCCGGGAAGATCCCACACGCCGCGTAGCAACTAGGCCCGTGCGCCACAACTACTGAGCCTGAGCTCTAGAGCCCATGAGCCACAACTACTGAGCCTGTGAGCCACAACTACTGACCCTGCATACCAGAACTACTGAAGCCTGTGCGCCTAGAGCCCGTGCTCCGCAACAAGAGAAGCCACCGCAATGAGAAGCCCGTGCACCGCAATGAAGAGTAGCCCCCACTCGCTGCAACTAGAGAAAGCGTGCACACAGCAACAAAGACCCAACGCAGCCAAATAAATTAATTAATTTTTAAAAAGACCTCATTTAAGAAAAAAAAAAAAAGACGGTCTTGTGAGTGACAATCATGTCATCAGAGCTTTGAAAAAGTACATGCTTTAAACAGATGGAGAAGGGGAGGGTGAGTAGGTAAGCATTCTAGGTACAAGAACTTCAATGAGTTGGCAAAAAGTTATGCAAACTCACAGTATGTCAGGCAGGAGAAAGTTCGTGAAAGCGGGGAAGCCCAAAAAATGGGACAGAATTAGGTGATGGAGTTCCCTACAGACCATGCGGAAGAGACTAGAATTTATTCTACAAAGACAGTCAAGTTTTTAAGCAGGGGAGGGACATTATTACATCTACTTTGGAAAGATAGCCTTGGTGAAAATATGGAGGATTTATGTGTTGCAAGAGCTATCAGAGACAGGAAAATGGCCCTGACGAGGTTTTCTCAACCAGGGTCTGCGAATCTCTCAAGATGACTGAAAAATTGTGTGTGTGTGAGTGTGTTTGTATGTGTGTACACGCGTGAGTATATGCGCTTTCTCAGGAAGAGGGCCTATGCTTTCATCAGATACTCAAGGGGTCACAATCTCAAAAAAGGTGAAGAACTAGAGTTAACACTCACGTGTACAGCGATGGGGAAGGAGCAGTATGTGTGCAGAGAACAGAGTAAATTCATGAGACTCTTTGTAAAGACTGCATTTCTGGACCTGCAATCAGCTAGTGGGTGAGAGTGAGAGGAGAATTTAATGACAGTAAAGATCCTAAAGATTCTAGCTCAGTGATTCACAAAGTGTGAGGAGGAGAGGAACAGAGGGGGTGTCGTTACACTAAGAACAAAAATAATAACAATTTCACTTCAAAGAATCAAATACTTAACCTTTTCACTTAGCTGGAGGTTTTGGCCCATTTTTATGGGCCAAAGTATTTCTGGCTAAAGACAGAGATAAGATGAACTGCAGAGGACTCTGTTTGCATATAAAAATAAAAAGCAGATGAGAAAACAATCTTCAAAGTCTTTTCCAGAGTGGTTTCTCTTTCCGTATTCTCATGGCATCAGGAAACCTCAGGGAGATGGCAACGAATTTAACATACATAAGTAAAGTAAGCTAAAGACAGCAGTCCAGAGAGTGTTAATTTTTTTTTCAAATGTACAAAACTTTTTGTATTACTTGAGGTTTCACAAATTAGGGATTTGACTCTCCAGGGTGGATTACCCCTTGAATGAGTATAGCCTCACCCTTGTTTTTATACACATACCATGTATGATGAAACAAATTCACATCTTTAGTAAACCTTTGTTAAGCATACCCTTAAGGCCCTTTTCAGTGTCCCTTTCTCTGTGTCCCAACCCCCAAAGTTAAAATAGTTACTGACACACAGCAGGTGCTCAAAGTTGGGTCCAGAACAATGTAATTTCTCACCTCTAGCTTTTCAATTTCTAAGTAAAACAAAAATTTCTGTGGATTTGGAAACCAATTTCAAAGATATCTGCTTTTGTTACATAAGTAAGACAGGGAAGAATTCCAACTGTAAAATAAACCCATACTGGCCTAATATGTGTTCCATTACAGCAGCCAGCAAAGTGGTCCAAGCACCATGGAGCCAAAAGGTCCAGGTGTGCTTGTTTAAAATGCAGATTCCTGGGCCCCACCTAGACTCATAAGTCAGAATCCCTGCAGTGGGGTGGGGAGTCCAAATGGTACAGTCACCCCCACATGATTCTTGCTCGCAGTAGTCTGAAAGCCACTGGTCTAAGAAATAGGTGGTAGGGGGAGAAAGAGGGGGTTGAGGACTAGCAGAAAAAACCAGGATGTCTAGAAAGACAACAGAGAAAATCCGCCTGAGTGTCTGGCAGGAGGTGGTGGGGTTAGAGCACCACAAACTTTGATCTCCGGGACAGTCAAGGAAACTGGTCCCACAAATTTCCTTCCCGACTGTTCTTAAAGAAACGATTCTTCTGTGACTTTCTCTGATTCCATGACCTCTGAACTGGCTCTGCTGTTTGAAAATCTGTAAGTCAAGGCTGTAAGAGAAGACGCAGGAGAAGAGGCAGGAGTAAGCACACTGCTTCCCTCACTCTCACTCCCCCCGCCGCCCGCCACGGAGACCACGCCAGCGTGTCTCCCGCTGTCACAACGCCACGCTCAGGGCCAGCACTGAAGCGCACCTCCTGCCACTGCACCCGCTGACCCAGGCCCCCACTTTCTCTCAAGGAGGCCCTCAGGGACCACACAGTCTGGCTGGAAAGGAGCTTGAAGCCGAGTTTACAGAGAACTTCACATGGCCTGGGAAACACTCATTAAAACTGGGGGAGTGGAGCCCTCGTGCATTCTATGAGCGGCTCTCAAACTTCAGCCAGAGTCAACGTCACCCGGAGGGCTGGGTTTCGGATACAGTAGGTGTGGGCGCACCTGAGATCCTGCATTGCCAACTAGCTCCCGGCGCTGCCGCTGCTGCTGGTTCAGCGCTGGCTCTCTGAGAACCGCTGGGCCTCACTGTCACCTCTGCTGACGCCTCCTCTTTACCACCGAACAGCTTGTTTATCAGGCAGTTTTTTGGCACATGCCAGGGAAAATGTAGATCTAGAGCCAAAAAAACACTTTAGCCCTGAGTGCTAAAGGAGTAAGCAAGGGTCAGGCAGCCGTGTCCAGACACAAGGTTCCAGCAGAAGAGGAGGAGGGAGCAGGAGCAGGGCAAAGCGGGGTGGGCCGCAGAGGGATTAGAAAGGGACAGAGAATGGCTTCGGGAAGGGCAGAAGGCTACAAGGGGTGCCTTCCCTTACCCTAGAGTCCTGGAAGGGCCTGAAATTGCGCGAAAAGGGTGCAGGTCTATGTGTATTTTTTCCTGCGAAGAGTCCATAGTCTCTTCAGGGTCTGTGCCCCCAGAAAAGTTTGTGATCTTCTGCTCTGAGCCAAGCTTCCTCAGAACAGGGCAAATGCGAGTGACAGACCCCACCAGCTGGCCCATGTGCCACCCAGTCTGCTCCAGCTCTGGGCAAATCAGACCATCCCCAGCCAGAAGAGGGAGGCCTTTCAGGTACCCAAAGCTGCAGGCCCCTCCGAGGCTCTGATTTAGCGTTCTGGCCATCCCTACATTTAAGAGCCTGCCCTGCCCTCAGAGTCTCCTGTGCCCTAAGTCTGGAAGAGGATGCTTTATAGAGAACTGCCCGAACGGCTCTGTTTGCTCTGTCTGACCCACCTCCCAGGACCGAGGGTCCAGTAAGCGTAGCCTCGGGAAGCCTGGAGAAAGCTAAATGGCGAAGGCCAGCGAGTCTGTGTCAAACAGACAGGCACTGATGGGCAGACACCCTGACGGTGTCAGAACGCACAACGGTGCCAGGGGCTCTCTGCTTGTGGATTCAGGCTCAGCCACGCAGGGCAGGCCCCGGAGGAAGAGCCTGCCTGGCTGGAAGGCCAGGGAAGGCTGCTCCTGGAAGGAGACAGCTGCCGCGTGGAGCTGAGAGGGGCCAAGAAAGGAGACCTCGGGGAGCGAGTGCGGCTCCCAAACGCTCACATCCACACCAGACAGCAGGGCCCTCCTACCCAGACTCCACGCAGCAGCTTGGCAGATCCACCACCGCCCTCACCTCCTTGGTGAAGAATCACACCCGCCCAGGACCGCGGCCCACAGGGCCCTCAGGCTCCCCCGCTGCCTGCAACACTCATGCACACCAAGCATGCCTGCACACACACACACACACACACACACACACACACACGCAGGTACACGCACTTCCACTCTTAGCAGCCGAGCTCTATGAATACAACCTTAGCCGACTTCACTGTTCCATTTGTACTTATTATTGTAACTGATGAATGGGTGCAAAAAGAATTGTTCAATGAATGCTTTGGAAGCACCTGATGAAGGCAAATTACTAAAAAAAAAAAATATGCTGTCAAATTTAGCATGGAAGAGATTAACTGTAAAAAGGAGGAAGGGAAATTATTAAAAGTCATGAAAGCCTCTCGAGGTCTTTCCACTTTAAAGAAAGCCCACCTGCACTATGGCTGTGCTTCACGGAAAAACAAAGATGCAGAACTAAGCAAATCTATATTCAAACAAAAGGCCTGGGAGCTACATCCAAAAACTGGTAAATAAATGTGCATTTATAGGTACTTAATTAATATAAAATGTTTAAGGAGCATATGGAACATTTTTTTATGATTTTCTGCTCAACTTTTTTGCAATTTGCTGGCCAACTACTATAGGATTAACCAAAAACCTAGCAGTTCTCCAATTCCTCCTCCTTTTATTATTATTAATTAATTAATTTATTTATTTATTTGGCTGCGTCTGGTCTTAGCTGCAGCATGCAGGATCTAGTTCCCTGACCAGGGATCGAACTCGGGCCCCCTGCATTGAGAGCATGGAGTCAGCCACTGGACCACCAGGGAGGTCCCTCCAATTCCTCTTCTGCAGGGATACACCCCACCCCACATGACCAGCTGCTCTCCCTTTCAACTGGAAAATTCTTGGCCCTGTTACCAGACTGTACCAAAGATGATTTGCAAACCATACAATCTCATTTACTGTGCTCTGCGTTTAGCTTTACTTGATAAAAAGGATTTTATATTAAAACTTAAACCTTAACCACGCCAAACCTTCCTTAACCTTATCTAATGAGATTTCATAAACTTAGAACAGGATTGATAAACTGAATAAATATATGAAGAAGTCTATCAAAGCAGTTTCTTAGTGGTTATTATTATTTGTATTCCAGTTACAGAATTTTAAATATTGAAGATTATCTTTAAAAAAACTTTTAAAATTAATTTGTAAATGCAAAAAATGTGGTTACTTACTTTGTTTTGATATATTTCAATCTGAGATACTATACAGTAACAAAAACATTCAAGTTGCAACTACTGAAATGAAATCTGATAAGCAACCTGTCATTTTATTGAACAATTGCCTTGCTCATGTTTTTTGAAACATTTAGTTGGAGAAGCTGTCTTCCTTTAAAAACTGATGCTTTAAAATCCATGTTATTCAAATATCATATATTAATGCATATATGTGGAATCTAGAAAAATGGTACAGATGAACGAGTCTGCAAGGCAGAAACAGAGACACAGATGTAGAGAACAAACATGCACACCAAGGGAGAAAAGGGGGGTGCGGTGGTGGGATGAATTGGGAGATTGGGACTGACATATATACACTAATATGTATAAAATAGATAACTGATAAGAACCTGCTGTATAGCACAGGGAACTCCACTTCGCTGTGCAGTAGAAACTAACACAACATTGTAAAACAACTATACCTAAAAAAAAATCCATGTTATAAAAAGATTATTAGGGAATAGCAGCTATTCAGTAGCTCTTCATAATGTGTTTAAACACCAATTTAACTATTCAGTATACTTCTAGCATATTTGTAAGATCTCAAGAGCACTATGGAATGCTCTGGACTGTTTTAACACACAGGATTCAATGTAACAGAGCGACTTCAGAAGCTAGAACTGGATTTCCTGACTGGTTAATGGGATCTCTTAAATTTAATCCACTGGAGGCCAACGAACGTCATCCTTAATTAAAAAAGAAAAAAGTGGTATTATTAAAAAAACATTTACTTCAAGTGATAGGCAGCCAAAACGGAAACTACAGAGTCCTGTGAATTTTAAACCGTACACAAATGCTGTTACACAAACTCATTTTTCTCCGGTCTTCAAAGTGTTGCCCAAGTTTTTTACAAGTAAGCTCCTGCAGACCTGAGGGGTCTGCTTTACAATGGCTGTTGTCAATTAAAGGTGGGATTCCTTTTTAAGGATCACAATTAAAAGGGCAGATGGGGCTTCCCTGGTGGCGCAGTGGTTAAGAATCCGCCTGCCAATGCAGAGGACACGGGTTTGAGCCCTGGTCTGGGAAGATCCCACATACCACGGAGCAACTTAAGCCCGTGAGCCACAACTACTGAGCCTGTGCGTCTGGAGCCTGTGCTCCGCAACGGGAGAGGCCGCGACAGTGATAGGCCAGCGCACCGCGATGAAGACTGGCCCCCGCTCGCCGCAACTAGAGAAAGCCCTCACACAGAAATGAAGACCCAACACAGCCAAAAATAAATAAATAAATAAATTTTAAAAAGGGCAGATGTACCTAAAAAATGTTAATATATGGCCATCATAAGTTAGTTTTGAAACGACCTCACTACTTAACTTTAGTGTATCAGTCTATAGCATCTATTAAGCAACTGGTATAAAGCAGGGGTCCCCAACCCCCAGGCCGCGGACCGGTACCAGTCCATGGCCTGTTAGGAACCGGGCCACACAGCAGGAGGTAAGCAGCGGGCAGGCCAGCAAGCAAAGCTTCATGTGCTGCTCCCCATCGCTTGCATTACTGCCTGAATCATCATCCCCCACCACCGTCTGTGGAAAAATTGTCTTCCATGAAACTGTCCCTGGTGCCAAAAAGGTTGGGGACCACTGGTATAAAGCATTTTGAAACCAACAACAAGCAGTGAGTGATGATGTCATGCACATGTTCCTTTTAAGCCCTCCCCTTAATCCACCTTTCCAACAGCCACTACACACACATACACAGCACACAAAGACACACACACCAGACACACATCACACAGACAAACCCCCCCCACCACCAATTTTTCATGGCAACACACACCAATCTTTCATGGATATATCTATGGCTTAAATTTAGCCAGATTTTAACAAAATTTTTATTGAAGTATAGTTGATTTACAATGTTGTGTTAATTTCTTCTGTACAGCAAATAAATTTAGCCAAATTAATGTTAATTTCTTCTGATAACCTTGGAAGTATTTTTCAACATTCTTTAGATAATTGACAAAAAGACATTTAGGACTCAGCTCTATAAAGGTATCATTGTTGTTATTGCTGTTTTCTGTCTCCTTTAAGGAACGTCTCATGCTTGTCAGGACACAGAGCTGTCACTCAGCTGTGATGAACAGACACTGCCTTGAGGGGCCTGTCGCTCAGCAGAGCCTGGGTTTAGCAGGCTCCCAGGGGACAGCTGTGCTGTGCTGATGTGGACAATAACATCAACTGAAGAGCTGGCTGAAATAAGCACTTTGAATTTTCATTTGTATGTGAGTAGATTAAAGAGATTAAAGTGGTATATCCATAATTATATCATTACAGCTATTAAAAAATAGCTATGCCGACTTCTAATTTAAAAGGTAGATAGTCCATGTATGTTATCTCTTCTCTCTCCTGCATCACTGCTCCCCACCCCCTCACCAAGAAGAGATAAAGCCACAAGGAAAACAGATCCAAATGAGTGGGAGACAGCCACACGTTGTGGAAGAACAAGAAAAAGCAGAGTCGGCAGCCCTGGGCCTGCAGAGGGCATGACACAGGGAGACCAGTTTGCCTTGAGACCCAGGAAAGGCTCCGGGGTCCGGGCACCCGGACCAACCACGCAGGGCAGGGGGACAGGGCTCAAGACCAGGGAGTCCATGAAGGCCAAGATGTGAGGACTTGGATCCCCAGGTCCCCCCGCCCCACCCCGGCCTGCTCAACGGCTTCAATCTGCTTGTTAGTGACTCACTCCTTCATATAAACTGATAACTAAGGATTAGACAAGTTTCAGTAAAACTTTCCAAAATTAAAGACAGAAACCAAAAGAAATGAGGAAGGAGTCTTGAACATTTAAAATAGCACAAATAAATAATTTTTAGCGGGGTTGCATAAAAAGATCAAACGTTGCAGACAAAAGAGAGGAATCAATATTTTCCAACATCAAATTAATAGAGAAGAAAGGTGTTTATCAAGAAAAAAAAGAAGACCTTTCTCAAAATTAGAAAATGCCAAAGGGCTTTCTAAGAGCCCGGCCAAGATGAAAATACACCGTTTGAGGCACATCACAGTGAAATGCAGAAGGAATAAAGAGAAGATGCTAAAAGGTTTCACAGAAAATAGCACGTCACATCAAGGCTTAGGAAATGGAATAGAATCAGAGGTCTCAACAGCACCACTCAAGCCAGACCACAGTAGAACAATGATTTTCAGGTTCAGAGGAAAACACTTTTCAAGCTAGAATTCCATAACTAAGCAAACCACCAACCAGGAAAGAGGCACGAAGGGCCTGGTTCACATCAGAGAGGCAGAGGAGCTGGCGAACCCAGACCCACAGTGGTCAGAGCAGGGTGTGGAGGCCTCCCACGTCCCTCGGTCGCGTTCCTGAGGGTCTCCTCTGCCACGGCTGTCTGTCGGGGGACAGAAAGAGCTCTCCTTCTCCCGGAACTTTCATTCCAAGTGGGAAGGGGCAACTAACAAACAAACATACCCCATTAGGTAAAGAGCTGAGGAAAACGAGCAGGGTGGGGGACAGAGTGTGACCCAGTGGACAGAGCCCTGGGGGTCGATGAGTAGTCAGGTAGCGGGATGCCAGGACCACCTGCCCCCACCAAGGACAAGGTTTCCCACTTGTCCCCAGCCATCTCAGCTCTTCCCGATCCTCTGGGAAGCTCTGCCTGGGGCCCAGGGACCAGGCTAAGTGACCCTAGTCACCACACATCTGGGCCCTGCCAGGCTGATCCTCTGTCCCCTCCCCATGCAGTGGGGACCTTGCAAGGGAGATGGAACCCCGGACAGAAAGGACACGAGCAGTTAAGTCTAAAGCGGTAAGCCCAGGCGCAAACAGGTCTAGGCAACCTGTCACCCTCTACTTCCATAGCTCTTTATGTGTGTTTCCACAAGCCAGGGAGGGCAGAGCAGGTACCACCATCTTCCTCTACAGACCAGAGACTGAGGCCCTGCCAGGCAAGGAATTCACCCCAGGTCACAGAACACAGCTACAGAGCCCAAACGACAACATAAACCTCCTTCAGAGACCAGCCAACACCATTTTCCCATTACTCTTCATTTTCTCCATACAGGTAAAAATAAAGCTCAAGCTGTAAGTGGTTCATGAGAACAAAAGAGCTCCCAATTTAGCATTTAATAAATTATAACTCTACTCCTCCGGGAACTTCTCCTTGAGTTGTCATTTTCTCGCTACCCATGGTAAGAGACAGGTACCAGAACTAGGCTAGACTTACTCCACCTCAGATAAGAAATAACTACAATTCAGGAAAAAAACAAAATGCTACAAGATGGAAAAAAGACAACCTGGAAGAAGAAAGATGTGTCAATGTTTGGATCACTAGCATCACCCAAGTCCCTCCTGGAGCCCACCACCCTGGCCTTCCAAACTTCCCGCTCCCCTTCTCTCCCTGCCTGTGGGCTGCAGTCCCATCCTGGATCCTGAGAGCATCCGAGGGTGCAGGATGGGAGGGGTCGCCCAGGCCCACACTGTGGAGTCAGCAGCTGGCCCTGCTGAGCAGGGAAAGCGGGGTGGCCTGTCTCCACCTGGGTCTGGCACAGCTCCCGGAGCTGACTCAAGAACTGAGTCATCATTTGCAACCTGAAGTCAGGCAACTTCTTAGCCAGGTTTAAAACATCCTGTATTTCTACAGCATCTCACAGTTAAACAGTACTTTCACATTTAATCCTCAACACTGCTGCATGAGAGAAGCACAATGGTGTCTGCAATTTATCTGAAATAAGTCAAAAAAGTAAAATGGATGGATGGATGGATGGATGAATGGATGGATGGATGGAGGGATGGATGGATATGTAACAAAACAAGTAAAATGATCAAGGTAGAAACCAGGTATTGGACATATGAGTATTCATTGTAACATGCTTTCATCTTCAGTGTATTTTTGAGATTTTTCATGATAAAATCTTTGGGGTGGCTCGCCCTGAATAATTTCAACATCCATGTGAATGATTAATTCAACAACCTGGCGTCCAGCTTCGTGACCCTCGATACCTGGGGGGCTCCCTCAGCTCACAGACCTTATCCTCACGCAGAGCAGCGCTGCCTGCCTGTAAAGAAGACGCTGCTTCTTCAGACCAAATTCCTCTCATTCCAGCTCACTGTCCTCACTGGTGCTTCCACCTCAGGAAGAGGCTGAGGGCCCGAACCCCGCCTTTCTCCACGATTTCTCTTTCTTCCATGCCCAGCAGAGACCCCATGGATCATTAACCAGCCACGCACACTCTTATCAGCTCCCTCAGCAACTTCCCTGAAAACAAGCAGGGCCAGGCACTGTTAGGTACTAGGGATGCAGAGGCAGGAAAAAACCTAAACAGCCCTGCCTCTGGGGAGCTTCTCTGGAGCTGAGCAGCCAGACGTCCAGCAAGCTGTTCAACCGGGGGCGGGGCGGGGGGGACCCAGCTCCCACCCTGGGCCCCCGGCAGGCCCCGGGGCACACTTGCCTCACCTGTGGTGGACCTCCTCTTTTCCATGGCCCATATCTTCCAGGAGAGCTTACTTTACTCTCATTTTGATAGAGCATGCCTTTCAACTGCTTAAACACTTTTTATTATGAAATATTTAAAATATACTCAAAAGTAGAAAGAAATGCATGATTAAATGCATCCCTCAAACTCAACAACATCAAGATTTTGACAGGGACTTCCCTGGTGACACAGTGGTTAAGAATCCACCTGACAATGCAGGGGACATGGGTTCTAGCCCTAGTCTGGGAAGATCCCACAAGCCACGGAGCAACTAAGCCCATGTGCCACAACTACTGAGCCTGCACTCTAGAGCCCGCAAGCCACAACTACTGAGCCCACGTGGCACAACTGCTGAAGCCCGTGTGCCTAGAGCCCGTGCTCTGCAACAAGAAAAGCCACTGCAGTGAGAAGCCCGCACACCGCAATGAACAGTAGCCCCCGCTCGCCACAACTAGGGAAAGCCCATGCACAGCAATGAAGACCCAACGCAGCCAAAAATAAATAAATTTAAAAAAAAAAGATTTTGACATATTTGCTTCACTATCCCATTTTTCTTTTTCTTCTCATTCTTTGCTGAAGTACTTTAAAGGAACTCTCAGCTTTTCGATATGCCTCTAAAAATGCGGAATTTGAAAAACATACCGCAATGTCACTATCACATATAACAAAATTAAACATAACTTCTTGCTAGCATATAATACTTAGTGCACAATAAAAATATCCTGATTGTCTGAAAAATGTCTTTTTACCCAAACAGGTTTTAATCAGGATCCAAGCAGGGTCCCCGGATCTGTTCCCTGTAGCTGCAGGTCTCTTAGGTCTCTTAGGGCCTCTGTAATACAGGAGTCACCCCTTCCCCATCTTTGTTCATTTAATGCCATTAATTCATTGCATTTGTTCCAGCTGACCTGGACTTCTCTGCTTGTTTCCTCACCGTGTCATTTGTTTAATTTATTCCTTTCTCTCCATGTCTTCTGCAAACAGAATTTAGCTCTAGCAGCACGATTAAACTCAGGGTACAGTGTTTGGCAGGTATGATTCTCGGGCAGCGCACTGTGCTTCCTCCTGCATCTGATCAGGAGGCCTGCAGTGTTGCAGGCACCTGTCCTAGGATCCAGCAGTGGACTGAGCTGGTGACGGCCTGGACTCTGCACCGCGAAGCCCCCTCAACCTTTCACCCGGTGCTTTCACTGCCTCCATCTGTTACCTCACCAAGGGTCGTACAGTGACGATTTTCTAAGTCTACCATACTTTCCACAGCTCAGAGCTGGAATTCTTCTGCAAAGAACAACTTTCCCTTGTGAGTTACAGTTGTTTACCTGTATTACAGTTCATAACACAAAAGGCAGGACAAGGGCACAATTCTTTCCTTTTACTTACTAACTTTCAGAGTAAGACTACGACCCTAATTCTGAAATAATCCAACAGGGCCCAATGAGTTGTTTGTTTGACTTTCTCTCTCTTTTAAAGTATTCTTATAAACTCACAGGATTTTACATATTCTTTAATTAATTGCATTTTTATGTGTGTGACTCCCAAACTGCCCCATCTTTGTCCGATGAGAGCTCCTTCATGTTGGGTCCTATGTCTCTTGACATGACCCCATTAGTCTTTAGTAACTTCTTGGCTTTCTGGCACAATAAAATGTTCCAGGCTCATCCTGAATATTTCCTGCCCAAACCAGAACTGGCCATTCCTCCAAGGAGCCCTGGCTAGATGCTACAGTCTGGGTGATGGATGTGTTCACTGCTACAGTTATCACCGCTTCTAGGACTGTTGTGTAAAGAGAGCTAGGAAAAATAATTTTAATTAAAAAAAATCAGTTCATACTGATATTTCCAATTGAGATTTCACATCACAGGGGTTTTATTTAAGATCTGCCAGAAGAGAAGATTTTTAACTCTTTCTTTCCAAGTTGTAGGCCTCTCACATTCCTGACTTTAAAAGGAAGGCCTCTAGTTTTTCCCCACTAAGTACGGTGCTGACTTTGGGGGGTGTGTGTATGCATGCATGTGAGAACGTTTAATCATGCCAGGCTACTACGCACTGAGTCCTATTTTAAAACTGAGCATTTTTTAAGGGATGAGTGTTGAATGTTGTTAAATGCTTTTCTGGCATCTATGGAGATGATCACGTAATTAATTTTTTTCCTTAAATCTACTAACTTAATCTGATAAACTATATGAATGGATTAATAAATCACATTTGAATTCCTGGAATAAACTATACTTGATCATGATCTATCTTTTTTATGTACTATCAGATTATATTTGTTAGCATTTTACTTAACATTTTTACATTTAAAGTCTCTATCAGACTTTAGTATTAATGTTATATTCACTTCATTAAAAGAATTTGGAAATTTTCCTTCTTTTTCTGTGCTCTGGAACAGTTTAAGTAGTATTGAGATCATCTGGGCTTTGAAGCTTTGAAAGAATTCCCCTGTGAGACCATCTGGGCATGGTACTTAAGTTCTTCTACAGTTTTTCCTACATCATGTATTGTTGGGCCCTTTAGATTTTCTGTTTCTACTGGGATAAGTTCTAGTAAATTATATCTTCATAAAACATTGCCCATTTCATCTAGGTTTTCAAATGTATTTGAATGGAACTGTGCAAAGTAATCTCCTGTTTTAAATTTCTTCTGTTTTGATGGTTATTTCTCCCTTGTCATATCTTATTTGGATACATATTGTTTTCTACCCCCACTTTTTTTAAATTAGGGGGGCTAGTAGTTTTTATCTTTTTTTTTTAAAAGTATTTATTTATTTGGCTGCGTCGGGTCTTAGTTGTGGCATGTGGGCTCAGTAGCTGCAGTGCGTGGGCTCTCTAGTTGTGGCACTCAGGCTCTAGAGCGAACTGGCTCAGGAGCTGTGGCGCTCGGGCTTAGTTGCCCTATGGCATGTGGGATCTGAGTTCCCTGACCAGGATTGAACCTGCATGCCCTGCATTGGAAGGCGGATTCTTAACCACTGGACCACAAGGGAAGTCCCAGTTTTTATCTTTTGAGCTTCACCCTGAGAACCAGATTCCTGATTTAGTCATTCTTCTGTTTTTCCATTTACTAATCAGTTAATTTCAGTTTTTATATTTACTAATGCCTTCTTTCTGTTTTTTTTTTACTTTATTGTTTATTACACCAGAGTTTTACTTAGTTCATTTTGTTCATTTTTTGTTTTGATTTTTATTTATGCAGCTATTTATGCTATGAATCTTCCTAAGCATTGTTTCATCCACAATGACTCTGATACAGCATGTTTTTAATATTGTTATTTTCTCAGAATTCTGTTCATGTTTCCCTTTTGATCCAATAACTACTTAATAAAGTTTTAAATGTTCCAGATTGAAGAGTCTTCTTTTTCAAATAAATAAATGACTGTTATTTAAGACTGCACCTTGGAGCAAATGGACATCCTTACTCCACTCTAAAAAGTTCCACATAAAGGAAGTTTTGTTTTTATTTTTACTTGCTTTATCTTTTTCTTTGTGTGTGGTTATCCCTCTTCTTCTGGTCCTATTAGTTTTACTCCAAAGATGTGATGCTTCTGGTGTACACTCTTGACAGAAAACAAGGTCAAACCATAGCTCCGTCACTAACCAGCTGTAAGACTTGTTAGTCTACAACTAACCTCTCTGGGCTTCAATATCATCCTCTATTTAAGTAGGGCATCGACTCCAAGGTTTATTCTAGGTCTAAGTTCTATAGCTTCACTGGGAGTGATAATTACTTCCATTTTCTATTTGGAATAAATTGGCACTCAAGTAATATGCTACTCCTCACTTGTTCTTGAACTTTAAAGCAGAGGAATTTGGAGAGTCTTGTGACCACTTTTTGCATTTCCCTCTTGACAATCATGTATCTTCTTTGAATGTTGATGAAAATAATGAGTTCATGTCAAGTTCATGCTTATTATTAGTTCACTTCATGGAACTATTTTAATGCCAAAAACTTTAAAGGAAGAACATGATCACTTTTTTTTTAAACTTGAATTTGCCAGACATTTTACATAAATTCTCAATAAATCTTCACCCTAAAGGTAGGTGATATTATCCACTTGAAAACAGAGGAAGTGATTTTTAAAGCTGACTGCTTTTCTTGGGCCTCAAGGTGTTGGAAAATCCATCATTTGAACCTAGCTCTCTATGGAGGCAAAGTCTGCCCCAATTCACACTGATCTGCTAAAGGTCAACCATGTGTTCTTTCTGGTTCCATCAGGTCACTGGGTTTTTGTTATTCCTTTTTCTTAGGCTTTAAAAAAAATTGTGGTAAAATACACATAACATGAAATTTACCATTATAACCATTTTTAAGGTATAATTCAGTAGTGTCAAGTACATTCACACTGCTGTGAAACTAGTCTTTTGTTTCTATTAATTTCTAATTTTATTCAGAATATGTTGATTTATTTCTTTTTTTCAAAATTATATGAAGTTTTTTACAATCAACTAATATAAGGTCAACTGGTATCAATGATCCACATGCACGTGAAATCAAGGTAGAGTCCCCATCCCTGGGGTACATAGTTCAGCATGTGTCTACAGGTCTCCTAGCTGATCACCTACTTAGGCATCTACACCCTCACACACTTTTGCACTTGATCTGTGTAATCAGAGAGCACGTTAAACACCCCTACTTATCAGCATGTGCTATTCCTCCTTGCAGCAACAGTTCCTGCTTTAGGAACATTGTTTCTGTGTTATTAAAAGCACAGATATTAAAAACTATCATTTTTTTCATTGTAAATCATAGCTTTTTGCATTATACGGTATCTCTGTCTCATGTGATCTTTTTTGGCCTAAATTCTACTTTGTCTGATATCAAGACTTTCTTTTTACATATATTTTCCTGGAACATCTTTCCCAACCCTTTATTTCTAACACTTCTCAATCACTTTAAGTGTGTCTCTATACACAGCATAGAGTTAGATTTTACTTTACCAATCGGAGACTCTAACTTTTAATAGCAACTTAGGTCTATATACATTTATCATTATGACAGATTTCCGTAATAATACTCAACATATATTGTGAGATTTGTTTTCTCTGCTCTGTTTTTCCTTTTCTAGTATTTCTTTTGGTACTTAGAAAGTTTTGTATTTGTGTTCTACTAGCTTCTTTATACTAAACCTCTATGTAAGATTCTTAGTCATCTCTTTATTCAGCTATTACCTTTTGGCTTCACAACTGGAAAATTCCAGAATTATCATTCAGAGCTGGAGATAGGCTATTTTCACCATGACTACTCATGATAAAGTAATGCGTGAAATAAAAAGGAAGATTTTCGGACTTTCCTGGTGGCGCAGTGGTTGAAAATCCGCCTGCCAATGCAAGGGACAAGGGTTCAAGCCCTGGTCTGGGAAGATCCCACATGCCGCAGAGCAACTAAGCCCATGTGCCACAACTACTGAAGCCTGCACGCCTAAAGCCCGTGCTCCGCAACAAGAGAAGCCACCGCAGTGAGAAGCCCGCACCACAACCAAGAGCAGCCCCCGCTCGCCACAACTAGAGAAAGCCTGCGCACAGCAACGAAGGCCCAACACAGGCAAAAAATAAATTAAAAAAAAAAAAAAAAAAAACCTCATTAAAAAAGGAAGATTTTCTAGGGAGCATAAAAAGAATGCAACTTTTCCCTCATTCCAAAGAGGGGAAAGAGGGAAATTCGGAAAAATGAAGAGAGTAGTAGAGAAACTAAAAAAAGAAGCCATTCAGAAATATGGGAAATTAATGCAAAAGTCAGCAAAAGTTACAGTCTATTAAATTGATATTTAGTAATTTTGGTTTGTAACTAAGAGATTAACCCTGAGGCTACACATACACAGTGTATTTGTAAAGGACCATGCTTTTAAGTTTCTAAGAAAATCTTCAGTTACCAGTTTAGAGTCTTCTAAAATTAAAATAAAAAGAATTAATTGGTGTGAAAATACAAGGGTTAGCTGTGTGGGAAAATGTCTAATTGAGGGTTGTAAGTTTCTTGTATCTTGAGAAGAATGAATATTTTGAAGAGTAACACTGAAGGTGGCATTTTAAAAGACATTAAATGCTTATTAAAAGCCACAGGAAAAGTAGTGGAAAGGAAATGGTAATAGAACAGTCAAAGAAAAGGATAATGGAATAATAAACAGGTTAACATTAGAAAAATGATTATTAACAGTAATAAAAAGATATCACTACAATTTCAATTAAACATAAAGCAGTGGAAGGGATACTGAAATACTTGACTACATAAAAATTCTAAACTTTTACTTATAAACTTCCAACCTTATATATTTGAAATAAAAAAGCATAAATGGCCAAAATGTAAATTGGCCATATCCTTTCAACCATCAAATCTACTTCTAGAAATTTACCCATAGAAGACAATCACATAAATATGCAAAGATATATATGAAGCAGTGTTCAAAAGAGTGAAAACTAGGAAATACTCAAATATCCACAAACAATGGATAGGGTAAATAAACTATGGTACATCCGCAAAAAGGACTACTGCTACAGCCATAAAAACATACAGATGTTGGAGAAAGTCACGTTAACAAAGAAACTTAGTGCCATAAATTCATGACCATTGCTCCCAAATGGGGCCCCTACACACTCCCTCTGACCACACAGACTTACAGGTCCTTCTCCTGAGCCAACCAAAGCTCTCCTATCAGCAATAGAAAGGAATAAAGTACTAACATACACTACAACATGGAAGACCATTGAAAACATCATGCTAAGTGAAAAAAGCCAGACACAAAGGGCCACATAGTGTATGAAATGTCCAGAGCTGGGGCGGAGGGTTTGGAATGGGGGAATAAGGGAGTGATGGCTAAAGGGAGTGGGGGTTGGGGGGGGAATGAAAATATTCTAAAATTGATTGTGATGATAGATGCACAACTTTACAAATATACTACGAGCTGCTGAATCATACATTTTAAATGGGTGACTTGTATGACATGTATAATATCTCAATAAATGTATTAAAAAAAACCAAGTTCTCCCATATGCTGAATATCTTTACAATGTCCCGTTACGACCTCAGTACTCTTATCTTTAAAGCTGAATATGCCTTATTTGTTTATCCTAGTATATCTGTGAGTTTCACCATCTGTATGCAACAAGCCAGCTCTATGCTCATCTGTTACTCCACCTTTCTAGAAAGCCATCTGACAAGACATACCAAGAGCTAAAATAACACTTCTCATCCATTGATTCAAATATTCTCTTTTAGAAATCTATCATAAGGAAATATAAATTTAGAGATTTATATTCAAAGAAGTAATTTTTTAATTTGGGAAAAAAATGCAAGCAATCTAAATGTTTTAACAATCGAGGAATCAATAAACTGTAATATGTACATATAAGGAATAGCAAAAAGTCATTAAAATGTCTTCAAAGAATATCGAATATTTTAAAAAGTGGAACACAAAGAGTATAGACAGTGTGGTCCCTGTTACGTACATTACACGTGCCTGCGACACGGATGTGGGGGACGTCCATGCCGTCTCTGGACACCAGCCCCCCAGCCCTAGCACCACCGTGCTCGTGTAGTGTGACCACACTGCCTTGCCACAGGGACAGGGGCTGATCTGGGGGCGGGATGGGCAGTGAGGGACCCTTCCCCGGAAATGTGCAACTGAGACCATGAGATTCAACCCGGCTGCTCCGCTGAACTGCAGAGGGCTGACCCGTTGGCTGGGCCTGCAGTTATCTGAGGAATGCTGCCGGGGTCTCTGCCTCTGCCCTGACACTTGCTACACTTGAATGCCGTGTTCTCAGCGTTCGCTGGAAGGCAGGGCCGGGAGTCTCCCAGCACAAGATGCCTGGTAGGAAACAGCGAGGCTCACCCCCTGGGAGCACTGCTGGCGAGAATCCGCCTGTGCCAGCAGCTCCCTGCAGCATCCTCTCATTTAACCTGCTCCAACCACAGAAAATAATCCAAGAGCCAATTCTGCTACACCAACAACTAGAGTCCAGGCCAGCGAAGCTTTCTATCCGCTGGTCTAAAGCGTGGGCCGTGGGTCCAGCCACACGTCCTGCGGGCTGAGCGGATTGTGCACTCTCGCCCAGGGTTGTGGTTTGACCCTCAGGCCCTGCGCGCATCTCCCTTCAGCTTCCTCCTGTCCTGGGAAGAGACAGCGGCACGGCAGAAACAGCGAAAAGTGCCATGAACTGTGAAGGGGAATCTTCTCAGCCTCCCCAGCTAAGCACCCTTCTCTGAGAGCACTTGGATCTTTGAGAACAGAGCAGACCTGCCGCTGGTACGTGGGGATGGAGAGAGGGAGGCCGTCTGGTCCCTGAGACCAGGCTGTGTCCTCTCCTGTCCTGGTCATTAAAGCCAGTCACTCAGCACCTCCAGAGACGCAACATGGGGACACAACGTGCATCTCACTGAAGGCTCTCATCAAACAGTACTTCTCATCCCTCTTCTGTGCTACCTCCTTTTCTATTAAAAAATACAACATTTAAAAACAGAAAAAAAAAAAAGAGAAACAAAAAAAACCCCAGAGATACCCACTTGGCTGCTGTGGACATAATAATTACAACCTGTAAACCATGGCATTCACCAACAGCCCAGGAAGTCATTCCTATAAACACACACACACACACACACACACACACACACACACACACACACACACACCTCTTCCTGCTTGTATGTATTGTACTTGGAAATACCGGTCACACTGAGTCAGGGCTTCTGGAATTCATGAGCAGGTCAGTCAGCAGTTTCTGATGCATTCTCCTTGATCTCTCTGACCGGCAGATCTTCCTCTTTTACAGCTTGATTGAGGTACATTTCACACATCATAAAATTCACCCATCGAAAGGGTAAAGTTCAGTGGTTTTTATTATTTACAGGCAGATCCTGACCAGCATAGAGTGGAAGATAATAAAAGTCTGTTCTCAGCCGGCATCTTCGTCTTCCCCTCCTCTGCTGTTTTCCTGGGCGCTCCATCTAACCCCTGGCCATCTTCAGCCCCTTGGGGGCTGCAAGCCTGGGAGGGAGCCCTAAGCCAGGGCAGCGGGCTTGGCTCACTATGCCATGACCCCAACACTCCCCACAAAGGAACTCTAGGCTCAGAATACATGATCTTATTGAACACCAGAAAAACAAGGATAAAAAGCAAGTGAAAGAAATAAACATTTTTGTATACTTTTAAAGTATAGAGAGCAAGTTGAGAGTTTATAAGCAAAAGCTGAGTTTTTTAAAAAGAGCTTTTTTCATAATCTTTGTCCTATTCCTACAAATAATTAAAATCTCACAAATGACCATAGGAACCCATCGAATAGTAAAGAATTATTTACTGTATAAGGAATGAATTATTTACAGTATAAGGAATGAATTCACATGTGTGATGGACAATGAAAGGCCCAAAGAAATGAAAATCCCAGAAGAAGAAGGGTAAAAACAAAGCACAGGGAAACATGATAGAACTGTATCTAAATACATCATAAATCACAGTAAGTATAAATAAATGAAATGTATCTGTTAAAGTGGATAAAAATTTAGATTTTGTAAAAAGAAAAATAAACCCCACAAAATCCACAGAGACATATACAGATACAGAGAGGTTAAGAATAAAAAGAGGAAAAAATATATCTATGGGAGGAATTCAGATTCTGGAAATGGTGGTCTGGGTAATTCAGATTAAGCCTCCCTCTGAATGTAACTGGAAAAACATAAAGAACATTTTCTTGAAGGAATCACAGAACCAACCAGATAGCAAAGAACGGCCAAGCCAAATCCTGCGAGAATGGAGGTCTGGGAAGGTGAGCCAAGCACACGGGGGCCACTCTCCCCTGCGGGTGTCCTCTGATTCCGGGGTGTGGCTGAGCAGCTCTGTGACTCCATCCAGGGATCAAGGGACAGAAACTGGAGTCCAAGGCCCACCAAGTCAGAGTGCCTGGGAAATCCTCCTTAATTTGGGTTGGGATTCTGAAGGAGTGCTCCCTCCAAATAAAGAAACAACCAGGTCTTCACAGGCACTTCACAGGTTCAGTTCTGAACCACGTAAGTCCTTGGAATTGGACTCAGGAGTTGCAACAGATTCCAAGTGCCTGGCAGAAACACACACAAATGCACTGTGGAAGAAGACTAGACCTCAACTTATTTTTAATTTTTTTAATCTTTTTGGCACTCACTCAATAAAAAATAATCAGACATACAAGAAGACAAGACTCTATGGAAAAAACCTCACAAGCAATAGAATACTCACACAATCACTCTGAATATTAGAGAGTGAGACACAAAGTGTAAAATAACTTTGTTATTGTGTTCAACAAGATAAAAGACAAGACTGTTCAGACAGAGAGTTGGAAACTGCAAAGAAGAACAAAGAAACATATGAAAAGAGGCTCAATCTCATTAATTATTACAGACATGCACACTAAAACCACGATGTGCTACTACTACACACCAACTACGATGGCTAAAATTAAAAACCTGACAACACCAAGTGCTGCTAAAAATAGTGTAACAGGAACTCTCATGCAGCACTTGTGAGATTATATTGTTTAAACCACTTTAGAAAACTGTGTAGTGTCATCTAATAAAACTGAACACATGCACAAGCTAATACATAGTAATTCTACATCTAGGTTATACAACCAGCAGAAATACACGCACATATACACCAAGGGCCTTACACAAGTAAACTTCTAACAGCAAAACTTGATCACTAGAAGGAAAAAATGGATAACCCCAACTATCACAGTAGCAAGAGTTAACGCGCTTATTTCAGTAAATTAATTGATCAAGTAGAGAAAATCTGAATAACAACTAATAAGCCTAATGTAAAGAGATTAGAGAACTCATTATCTTCAACCCTCAGGCATTTTTTAAAAACTGACTTTATTAGGTAATAATGCACATTTCAACAATTATCATAGAATCATTATCACACAGACCACATTATCTTACAACAATGAAATCAGAAATCTGGGGCAAAAAGGTAACCAATTTGTGCCCTTCTTCTTGGAAATTTATGGACACAGCTCCAAATAATCATAGGTCAGAGAAGAAACCATAAAGGATATTAGAAAATACTTAAAACTTTAATGACAATGAAAGAACTAAATATTGAAATACATAGGACTCAGCTAAATCACTACTTAGAGAGAAATCTGGTGTTTTAAGTGTATATTAGAAAAGAAGACTGAAAACCACTGAGCTAAATGTGCAACTCAAACATGAGAGGAAGAATGAGCAGAGGGTAAGAGGGTATGAGCAGAATGATGAAACTAAAAACAAACCATAACAAGAAGCAACACAATCAAAAGCTGGCTCTTTGACTAAAGAAAAATATAGTAGGTATAAAGAAGCAATATCAGGAATGCAAAAAAGGGTCACAACTACACATACAGCTGACACTAAAAAAAAAGACAGAATACAGTAAACAACTTTTTGCAAATACAAGTGAAATTTTGAGGGAGAATGGACAGTTTTTAAGAAAAATATAACATCAAAATTAACTCAAGAAGAAATGTAAAACTTGAATAAACCTAGAAGCACTAAAGAAACTGAATCAGCAGTTCAATATCTACTCCTCAAAACATACTAGAAACAAACAAAAATCAGCTCTAGATGATACTTCAGGCACGTTATATCAAACATCCAAGACGCAGATAAATGTCTACACAAACTACTCCGGAGAAGAAGAAGAGAAGGAATCATTCCCAACTCATATAATGAAGATAGGAAAAGCCAGAAACCAAAGCACATAAGAACAGCACCAACATCTCAGTTTCTAACAGATGTAAAAATCTTTCTAAAAATGTTAGGAAACCCAATTTTGCAAAGTCTTAAATAACAACAACAACATTTTCAAGTATAATTTATCCAAGTAACACAAAAACAGTTTCATACTAGAAATTACAATAGTAGAATTCTGTAATTCACCACATTGATATGAACATGTCAATTAAGATCAGGGGAGAAACACTGCATTATCTTAATAGGTATAGAAAAAGTACTCTTTAAAATTTAACACTCATTCATGACACAAATTCTTAGAAAACTGAGACGAGGAGTTCTCTAACCTGATGAAGGTGATCTACAAAAATATACAGCAAATGCCACCCTTAAGGACGAAGCATTAGAAGCTAAGGGGCCATTATCATGGCCCCCATCCAGCCGTGCACTGGAAAGCCCGGCACAGAGGGAAGACGGCATGGTGGCATGAGGGCTGGGACCAGACAAACCCGTCACAACACGCAGGGAGCAGCAGAGTATACAGAGAATCACCAAGAAATCCAGACACTATTAGAATTAAAATGACAGGCTGCTGGTTATAACACGAAAATACACAAGTCGTTTACACATCTATACATCAGCAAAGTTAGAAAGTGAAAATAAAATTTAAGCCATTTACAATGACCAAAAACTCTGTAACAAATCTAACAAGTCATACAAGATACAACTTTACTGAAAACCGTTTTAGAATAGATAGATAGGCCATGTGCTCTATCCAAGTATAATAAGAGTCCAAACTATAAAGAGATTAATTCTCTCCCATTCTAATTCTATATATTCAATGTAATTCCAATCAAACTCCCATGGGTGTTTTGTGTGGAATTTGACAGATTGATTATAAAATGTGTAAGGAACGTCGAAGGGCCAAGCGTAGCGAAAGCAACTTTAAATAATTAGGGTGAGGTGGGAAGGCACCTACCAGTTTTCAAGATTTGTTTGTAAGTTATAGTAATTAACACAGTGTGGTTTTAACACACGACTAGGTAAACAGACCAATGGAAAAGAAAAGGGAGAAACAGATCCACACATACATGGGAACTTTCTGTTTGACAGACAAGGTATTACAGATCAGTATGAAAGGATGAAACATTCCATGTATAGTATCCATACTGAAAATAATAAGGCAATCTCTGCCTTTCACCACACCCAAAAAGTAAATTTCAGGATTAAAGACTCAAATGTGAAAAGCAAACATTAAAACATTTTAAAAGATATACGGGAGAACATCTTTATGGCTTGGAGAAAGAAAGGGGTCTTTAAATAAGACATTAAAAGAATAAAAATCATAAAGGAAAAGACCAATAAACATGCCTACATTAAAATGATGAACACGAAATAGAAAGGTAAACCACAGACAAGATGTTTGCAATGCCATTACCATTAGAGGACTAATAACTAAAACATACAAGGAATTCCTACAAATCAATAATCAATCTTCTCTCCAAATAACTTAGCTATTTTTACAAGTGTGAAAAGTCTCCCTTTTTTTGCTTCCATTTTGAAAAATGAATATTTAGCTTCTCTGAGAGTATTCTTTTTCTCTTATTGTCATTTCCAACATAGAATTCTAAAACTGATTTGAATAGTATTAGAACTATTAAAAATATATTAAAACTAATGTACTTTATTTTTATGATTATAAAATAACTCATAATTGTAGAAATTTTATAAAGATATTAAAATATACATTTGAAATATTAAATAATTAAAATGTTAAAATTAAATGGAAAAGAAACAAATTTAGAAAAACATAAAAATCATTAATAATCCTTCATGTACACACACATCCTTGCTAATATTTTGGAATTTTTTTCTAGACTTTGTTTCTATTAATATATACAGACCTGTATCAATATATTACACTGTAATATATACATTAACCTAACATGCATGACAAGTTGGGTCTCAAGTGAGGGCAGGTCATTTCAAGTGATGACACCCATCAATCAGCAGGAGATGCAAGCCGACTCAGGAGGTCTTCCTAGAGCAACAAGAGTTAAAACCACTCTTGGAGGAAGGAACTGTAACAGGAGTGAAGGCTTAACGCTGGGATAAGGACCACATTCAGATGGTGGGTTAAAGAACTCCTGGAAAAACAGAAGGCAAAATCGGAGAGGTTAGGACGAGAAGCAGGATGTTGTGGAAGAATTTCAAGAAGAGGATACTGCTCAACTGCCAGATCCTGCAAAGAAGTTAAGGAGAATGAGTGAAGAAAAGGCATCCAAGAGGGCCATGGTGAAAATATCAGATTACAAGGATGTGAAGAAAACAGGAGATAAAGATGTGTGTGTGGACCTCACAGTCAGCAAATCAGGCAGGAAGCGAAGGTGACAAATCAGCGGAAGTTTAACCCAATCCACTGAGAGACTGCGGATGCAGGAAGAGAGAGAAAAGGAGGACGCAGAGGCCTGAGGGCAGCGGGAGAAAAGGATTGGCGTCACCACAGAGCTGTTCCGAAGCTGATGACAGACAGGAGGAGAGCCTCAAGCCAGGTAAACTTGGTCATTTTACCACTAAGATCTGGCATGGGACAAAAGTCTATTTGAATCAAGACGCATCCCCACTAAGCTGCTATATCTGACAGAATACTAGAAATACAGAAAAAGAAAAAAAAACCCTCATTATGTCTTTGCTTCAAGTCACTCATGGCAGGAGAACCAAGATTTGAGAGAAACTTCATAAAAATTGATGCTAAGGGGAATTTTTAAAACTAGCTACCCACTGACACAAATGACTGACAAGCTCTTATTTCCTTAAAAGAAGGAAAGTCCTGATTTATTTAATATTATTTTTTGACAGTGTCTATCCACACGACTGGAGAATGCTACACGTAATGAATGTTTCTGTGCTACCTGGTCAACTGCATAATTGCTAGTTTAAGATACAAAATTAAAAGCAAAACAATACAAGGTGGAATAACGAAACCCATGTTTTCCTAAACATCTGTGATTCCAGCAGGAATGTGATGACTCACGGTTCTCTGTAGGTAACAGGGACGCACGGCTAGGGCCGTGACCTTCCCAGCTCCCTCCACATCCTCTACACCCCTCCTCACCTCGCCCCACCTTGAATGACACCAAGTTAAAACAATAATGAAGACACCCCCAGCGCCATAAACCCAACAAACTGGAGAAACAAGAACGCTAATTGACCTCTTTAATTACTCCTTAAAAAAAAGATCTAAAATTTATGCATATTAAAATTTTAAAAAGAACATTTATCTTCTAAGTGTATACATGATTAAAGCTTATGACTGAAGTATTTGGAACTTCTAAAGTGGTTTTCGACTTCAAATACAAACATTTATTAGAGACAAAAGCTAATTAGCTTTATTTCAAGGAGGGTGTGAAGAGCTGATGTGATCTGAGGAAGTAAATAAAGCTTGCACAGATTTTCATTTGACTGTGGATTTACAAAATGTTCGATAATTCTAATTTCTGAAATAGTTGTCATCTTCCTATAGGATAAGATAAATCAGTCACCTAAGGGTGGAGGTCTCTGAGGTAATATCAAATCCAGGCCACTAGAGGGAAACTCTCAGAAGTGTCTGGAGAACGATCTTCAAAATGAAGTCACAAAGTACCCACATCCTCCCACCTTCCACGCATGCTTCTTCTATTTACCTACACGCGCCCCTAGCAACACCTGTGCATCTCCTAACAGCATTTAACTCTCCAGTTAGTTGAAACCACTCCACAAACCATTTCTTCTCTCTTCCTTCAGAGGTTCCTTATTCTCAAATTTCTCAAATTTTGTTCAATTTTAAACTCTTTATATTTACCTTCTAAACATTTTAGTCACCTCCTCTGCTCCAATCAGAGGAGCAAGTACTCGACTCTCTAAGCCCCTATCGCTTTCAGCAATTACTGTCAGGCATTTTCTTAAAATTCTTATGTCTCCAGTAAGGTGCTGGTGGCTTTACAAGAGTCGCCCAGAGCAGTGTTAACACGACCAGGGAAGGACAGTGGGGAATTGCCATTTCACCGCCCGTGGTCACTCCAAATGACTTGACCAGCTCTGGGAGGACCCTGACCCCCACTCCATTCCAACTGTCCACTCCCAAAGCCACACCTGGTCTCAGTCGCCGCTACTCCCCTGACAACTTCTTAAACTTCTACGCGCAGAACTCAAGCCAAAGCTCTTGAATTCTGCACCAAGGCCCCAGCCGCCCGATCCCTTCTGATTTCATATCCTGGTCCCAGGGGTCATCATCTCCGTCATCCTCTCACCTTTAATCTCAATTCCCCCCGTCCTTCACTGCACACTCCCTTCTGAACCGGCCAGCCCCCTCTCCACTGCGCCCCCCAGGCTTCGGAGCCCTTCTGGAGAGAATCACACAGGCTCGCCCCATGCAGTCATGGTCTCCGACCTCTGGGGTCCCTCAACCATGCCCGGCAGTCCCTACTCATGTTCCCAGTCATTCCCTCTCTCTTTGTCCCTCAGCAGCAATCCTGCATCATCACCTCTCTAGAAATCTTACCTACTCCTTCTTCCTCGACTGGCAATCTCAATGCCCTCTTAGAAAATGAAACTACCTCCCAGCCCCACCTTACCTCTATACACAACTATTCATTCAGTTCCTCCTCTCTGGCGGGGTGGGGTCCTTACTCTGTGCTGTGAATTCCATCCACCACTGCCCCCCACCCCGTCCCCACAGCAGCAGAGCCCTCCATCTCTGTCCCTGCTCCCTCTGGTATCTCTGAAGTTTCCCCCAGGCATATAAAGATGCTCAATACTCTCCCATTTTTAAAAAATGGCATATATTGAAAATGACAAACTTCTACAGAGTATGTTTAACTCTCACTAAATACAGTGGTCTGCTCACCCTTCACTGTATTATTTTATCTGTGTTGTCAGTACCTGGCTCCCCTGGTCTTTACTGTAGACACTGACGCTCATCCCTGTTGCTTTGGCTCCAGCAAGTTCCTAAGCTGCTGGCCAAGCGTCCAGCCTTCCTGTGGGATCTAGAGGGCCACCCACTGGCTCTCCAAATTGAGTGTTTCTTTCTCACACCTGCAACTCTGATCACTCAACTCTCGGCTTGGTTTCAGCTTTGACTCCGTCCAGGTACCTGCTGGGACTGCAGTGTGACCCTGGACCCCCACTTACTGCACTCATTTCCAACCAATGTCCAGGCAAAGGATCAGCTTTTTTCTGCTGAGGGTCCTGATTTCCTCTTAAGCCCAGGAATTATTAGGGGTCCCTTCACTCTCAATTTCACATCACTATACTTAGCTGAATAAAAACCTGGCCTTTAGACTGCTCTACCCTGGGTTGACAGTTAGACTCATTCAGGACCCTGGCTGCTCTGCTGGAGTCCAGCTACATGGCCGCTGGTCTCCTCACCCCTGGCTCCATTGCTTGCAATTTCCTCTCATTTTCTACTGATCTCCAACCCATCTCTCATCAAATCTACAGGCAAACACCCATGCCACAATAGGTGGTCATTTCATTCACTACTTATTTTAAGTTGTGGTAAGTGTTATAACCAATTTCTGAAATCTACATTACTCTTTTAGCGGTCAGCAAACAACACTGTTACAGACTCCGTTATATTTCATAATCATATATTATATATAATGTGAATGCTCTAGGATTTATGCTCAGAGAAGATCATCATTTTAAGAGCACAATATATGTGAAACTGTTCAGTCAGTCAAAAACAAGGAGAAAAGGTTAATATCAGGTGGTCATATCCTGGAAAATCAAATCTTGAACAAAGATTTAGGGATCCTTAGACTTACAAGTGTATTGGTTTCTACTGGATTATTTCTTGATGGTCTCATTTATACCATCCAAACAAAGGAACTGATATTATGTTTTTAAAAAAATGATCCAAAATAAATCTGAGAAAACAGGAAAATTTTATATATTGTATATTCTGAAATGAAAACGAAGAAAAAGCCAGCATGCTAAAACCCAGTGGCACTACCGTACTTCTTCATGATCACACCACAAAGCAGAATTTAATAGCTTCAAAAAGTAGTTATCAGATACCATCTGCACAGGACATGCAAAGGAAATAACAAGTACACAACCTAAAACAGACAACACTGACCCTGTCCAAGACACAAAATGACATGCAAACTCACACTGAACACACCATCTTCCTGAGAGTAAGTCAAGAAAGGCAACGGCATGACTCTGACCCTTTCCTAAAGCATGGTCTTGATAACTCAGCAGCTTCAGTAAAACTCCTCTTTTGCCCTGGTCAAAATGCACTTAAATATGAGAAAGTACAAGGAAGAGCATTTCTCTTCACTAGAAAGAAATCTAGTTATCAGATGCTAAATCCAAGTGTTACGTGAAAACAAAATTTAGATGAAATAAAATATGGCCCTGCCTCAAAGCATTAGCAAGTCTTGCCAGTCTCAATGTACCTCACTAACAATTTCAAGGCGGAAAAAATAAACATTTGAACCATTTAAAATTACACAGTCCATTAAACATTCTGCTGTGCACACAGAACACACAGTGTGCTTATTTTACTTGACATGTAAAAAGAATAACATTTATGTGGAAGCCAAAGGTTAAACAGATTTTTAAAATATGAACAGTAGCAACAATATACTGAATTATATACTATCCAAAATGTTGAAAATGAATTTTCATGCTAAAATAGTAGGAAAATACCAGTGATTATGAGTTACTGAAATAAAATGCAGTAACTCAAAGTATATAGTTAGATCAAAAGGAAAAAAGTAAAATATTTAAGAAGCTAGTTCATGATTTTCATTCTAATTATAATAAATCTTTCAAAATTGAATAAACAATAGAGAATGGAGAAAAAAAGTTAATAAATGCTTACAAAGATGGTGCATGTTACACTAAAATATGGAAGTGACCATCAAAACATGATTTTTAAAATGATCAAAAGCTAAAGTCATGTTTGGAGTACAGGTATATAGCTAGTTTTAAAGAATTTCAACTAAGTTACTTTTTTAAAAAAAATCAACAAAAAAGCTTGACTTCTTTCTGGCGGCACAGAGTCCTTAAAGAAGTGTGGAAGCACTTTCATTTTTCATTGCAAAGACGAAAACAGTCACTGCTGTCATTCTGCTACCAGTTATCCTCCAGTCATCAAAGTCCCTGGCATTTAAATCACCTTCAGACAAGCACAGGTGGCTCCAAATTCTACTCCGCCCTCAGCAGCACCTTCTAAATATCAAGAGCTTCCAGAAATTCAAACAACCACAACAACTTCAAATTGGAAAGGCCTTCCACTTTCATTCCACATTGAAGTCCATCAGTCACGAATTTAAGCAGAGATGTGACGGGCGAGGAGTACGAAGAATGAAGCTGTTAGGCAGCCAGGCCCCAGCGGCTGTCCCCGCCTGGGCGGCAGGTCACTTGCTGAGGAGCCCTGCCCCCAAGTGGCCACCAGCTGCCCTGCCCAGGGATGAAGGGAGAAGGCCACCCGGGCTGTCCTCCTGCGAGGACACTCTCCCTTCCCAGGCTCAGGCCCGGTTTCCTGACCAGAAGGAAAACAGCCGCCGGACCTGCAGGTGCCTCACGGAGGGGCCCTCGAGGGGATTCAGCCAACGTGGACTTTCAAGTTCTGAGCCTGTTTGCTCTGGGAGTCAGAGTGGGACTCCCAGAACAAACAGGCCACACTGAGATCTGGGGAGGACTGGGTCTTGTGCCCGCACCCAGATCAGGCTCTGAAGAACAAGCCCTCCTACAAGCCACGACGTCACCACTGAAGGGAAATGACTATAGTATTACCCTCCCCCACTTGCCACAGGAAAGAACACAGTAAAGCACTGAGGACACCAAAGCCTTCCCTCTGCCTGGTGTCTTCTCTCAGGGCCGCCCCAGCTCAGGCCAAGAGCTGGCACCCCGCTGAGCATGCCTGCACCCCCTCTGCACCGGGCCCACAGCCAGCCCTCACCACTATCTGGTTACCACAAAATGTTGGGCTTCCCTAAGATAGAAGACGGCATAGAGATAGAAAACTACACATTTTGAATCTTCCATTTGTCATCCTAATGCTCAGAAGTCACAGAATAACCAAATAAGTTAAAATGCTTTTATTTAGACTAGCAAGAACAGAATATCTGCTTCAAAGACAAATATAACCAATTTCTACCTATCCTTGAAATTATAGTGTGTGTGCATACTGACACAGGTAATTACATTATTTATGTTCCCCAGAGATTATTTATTCTGTTCAGTAACAAATATGGAAATCAAACAATTCAGTTTCTTGAGTTAAAAGTAATGAAATAATATAAGATCACCTCTGAAAACCTGAAGCAGATCCATTTTAGATAAAAAACAATTATGTCCATAGACTTACTCATACAGCACACAGGAAAATATTCTTTTTATTTCTGTAATTTCAACCTCCTTTGGTCTGCCTGCCTGTCAGCCACTGCCCTTGGCTAATGTCACCAGCCACCTCCAAAAGCCCCCCAGCCCGCTCACCACTGTAAGCACAGCACCTGGAGGGTGAGTTCCACTGCCCTTTGCCCCCTTCATAGCCCTGGGGGAGGGGCTGTCAGAGAGGTGATGGAACTGTCAGAGCCCATGACATCAGCTCTATAGGTTTTGAAGCAGTGATGGCTCTCTTTGTTCTGTGACTGTATGAAAAATTACATTATTCCTCCTCTCAAGATAAAAAGTAAAAGAAAGGATAAACTCTAATTCCCACTTCTTAAGTGACCTTCTCTGACCGCTGGAAGGTCCAAGTCGCCTTTGCCCTCCCCCACTATCTGAGGCTGCACGTATCTGCTGGTCACTCACTCCCTTCTGGAAACTGCCCTCCTCAGCTGCTCTATCACCCACCAATGAACTCCCCTGCTCGCTCCCCTCCTGCTGCCCACCCTTGAACTGGCCATGTCCTCTGGTTCTAGCATTAGCCCTCTTAGTTCACAGAAGCGTCGTCGTGGCAGAATCCTTCTTTTTAAGCGAAACGGTGCACATCCCCCTGCCCTCCTGCAGCGGAACAGATAAATGCGGAGCTCCAGACAGGAGGTGAGGTGGGGGCTCAAGACTGACTGACCCTGCCCCTCGGGGTCAGAACGATCTGTGGTCCCTCCCACGGCCCTGGCAGCTCTCAGCTCGCCCCCACTCCCTGCTCTGCTCCCTCAACCTGGCGACCTCCTCCCCACCTCCTCCCCCACAAAGTCAGATGCATCCTTCAGGTCCAGTGCAAGAGTCACCTTCTTCGTGACTCTCGTCTGCACCAGGGGGGGGATGAGCACCCGTATTCCCCAGGGGTACCCTGCACTGCCTCTACTACTGTCCATGGTGTGGTGTGTTTACATTTCTGCCTTCTCTATTAAACTGAGACCATTTTAGAGGCAGGCGAGATGGTGGTGGTGGTGGTGGTGTGTGTGCGTGAGAGAGAAAGACGTGGGGGAGAGGAGTCCCAGGTGAACCGAACATGAGGCTCAGGCGTGTTCTGCTGTGGGCTGGTGTCCCGCATGGAGAGAAGTGAGGCCGTGGGGCGGGCAGTGACTGGGAGCTGGAGGGGAAAGCAGCCGCCGGTCTCCAGCCCACACAACAAAAGGAATCGAAGCCCTAGAGAGAGACATGGTCAGGCAAAATCCAGGAGCAGCTTTCCCAAGAGACTATGAGATACAAATTAAGGCAGAAAACTAAAGGCTTCTTGTTCTCTTCTTGGAAATCCTATTTTTAATATTCTTTTCCTTAAGACCTAAATTTCTAAAAGGCCTGTGTTTTCTGCTCAGTTCTGATGAATAAAATCCTGCCTAAAATCAGAGCCAACAAAGGTCCCAACTAGCAGTTGTTAGTGAAAAGAAACTCTAAAGAGATAAGCTATGTCAGGATAGGTCCAAGATGGAGACAAAATTCTGAGCTCCTGAAACAATACAAAAGACAGGGGCTGACAATGTTCACAAGAAGAGTACTTGTAGCCATTGTGTTTATTAACCATTTAAAAAACAAAAGTCCTTGTAAGGCTGTCTGTAAAAGTCCCTTAGAGATGTCTGGACATTCATGGTTTAATGAAGAAGTAACCATTATGGGCAAAGCAGCTCCTACTAATTGGTTGTCAATTGGCAAACTGCATTCCAACTGGTCTCTGGACGTCCTAAAGTGACATAAATAGCCCGATTTTTTTGTTCTCCCTACCTGACTCTGCTCACTCTGGAAAACTGATGAGGGTGGTAATTCTGGTGGATCCCTGTGCCCTCCAGCCATGCCTCTCCCCACATAGGGTTGGGACTGGGCCACTCTGGCATCCAGTGATGAGGCCAGACCTCAGTGAGCTGGGACTAGTGAGGACAGCCCCTCAGCTACTGCTCGGAGCACATAACCTGAGTCTGGTCATGGGGAAACACAGAACAGCCCCAGGTTGAGGATTCTTTAAAACTGCCAAGGAGGAGATATGACACCTAGAAACAATGCCTGTTCCTGGGTGGGATCCTGCACCAGAAGGGAAACAAGACACTGCTGGGACAGCAGTACAGTTTGGATGGGATGTGTGGACTGGATAGAATTGCCGTGCCAACGTTGACTTCCTGCCTTGGTTATACGGGTTATATCGTGATTAAGTAGAAACTGCCCTTGTTTGGGGGAACTAAACCCAAAAAAGTTTAGGGGCTGTGGGACACCATATCTACAGCTTGCTCTCAAGAGTTCAGCAAAAGACTAATAACAAAGGGTGTATTCACACACGCACATACACATCTCTACACAGAGAGAGTGGGCAGTGGAGCAAACGCTATGAAATGTTATCAGTTGGGAAATTTGGGAGAGTGGGGTTATGGCAGTTCTCTGTACTGTTCTTACAATTTTTCTTTAAGTTTAAAAATATTTCAAAATGACATTTAAAAATTCCCCCTATTGTTCATTCTAGTACTTTTTATCTTCTCCTTTCCTTACATCTGACAAAGCCCACCAGCCAAAGACCCCCGGACATGCCTGTAGTCAAACAGAGTGAGGTGTGTGAACTTGCTGCAGCCAACAAGGAAGCTGTTCACACAGAACCATAAGGAACCACAAGCATCTCGATGGCAGCGGAGTGAGGGAGGCGGCAGAGAGGAAAGGGCACTGAGAGGGCCTGAGGGAGGAAGGAGGCAAGAGTCCATCACTGCATGGTCCTGGCAAAGACTGGTCAGAATTCACAGAGCAAGGAGTAGCAGGACCAGTCAGTGGTTTTACCTTTAGAGCACAGGAGTTTGAGGAGTGACCGCTAGACCAGTTTGTCTTTGGCCTTATCTTGGAACATTTGGGTCTGTATGGGCCAGTATTAAAAGAGTCTGAACCAGTCTATGGTGGCCATCATGGCGTGGTCGAGCACAGTTTATGTTTTGCAAATTGGGTATGTTTTGCAAGTTGTGGTTTCCATTGCCATTCACAGTGCCTCCTCCCGGCCTACCTGCCAGGGAGGCCATTGATTCACCTAATAAAATCTCTTCGTTCATTCAACAAATATTTATCCTGAGTTCCTCTAAGTCCTCTAGTTTCCTTTGCTGTGCAAAAGCTTTTAAGTTTCATTAGGTCCCATTTGTTTATTTGTGTTTTTATTTCCATTTCTCTAGGAGCTGGGTCAAAAAGGATCTTGCTGTGATTTATGTCATAGAGTGTTCTGCCTATGTTTTCCTCTAAGAGTTTGATAGTGTCTGGCCTTACATTTAGGTCTTTAATCCATTTTGAGTTTATTTTTGTGTATGGTATTAGGGAGTGTTCTAATTTCATACTTTTACATGTACCTGTCCAGTTTTCCCAGCACCACTTATTGAAGAGGTTGTCTTTTCTCCACTGTATATACTTGCCTCCTTTATCAAAGATAAGATGACCATATGTGCGTGGGTTTATCTCTGGGCTTTCTATCCTGTTCCATTGATCTATGTTTCTGTTTTTGTGCCAGTACCAAACTGTCTTGATTACTGTAGCTTTGTAATATAGTCTGAAGTCAGGGAGCCTGATTCCTCCAGCTCCATTTTTCGTTCTCAAGATTGCTTTGGCTATTCGGGGTCTTTTGTGTTTCCATACAAACTGTGAAATTTTTTGTTCTAGTTCTGTGAAAAATGCCAGTGGTAGTTTGATAGGGATTGCATTGAATCTGTAGATTGCTTTGGGTAGTAGAGTCATTTTCACAATGTTGATTCTTCCAAACCAAGAACATGGTATATCTCTCCATCTATTTGTATCATCTTTAATTTCTTTCATCAGTGTCCTATAATTTTCTGCATACAGGTCTTTTGTCTCCTTAGGTAGGTTTATTTCTAGATATTTTATTCTTTTTGTTGCAATGGTAAATGGGAGTGTTTTCTTAATTTCACTTTCAGATTTTTCATCATTAGTGTATAGGAATGCAAGAGATTTCTGTGCATTAATTTTGTATCCTGCTACTTTACCAAATTCATTGATTAGTTCTAGTAGTTTTCTGGTAGCATCTTTAGGATTCTCTATGAATAGTATCATGTCATCTGCAAACAGTGACAGCTTTACTTCTTCTTTTCCGATTTGGATTCCTTTTATTTCTTTTTCTTCCCTGATCGCTGTGGCTAACACTTCCAAAACTATGTTGAATAATAGTGGTGAGAGTGGGCAACCTTGTCTTGTTCCTGATCTTAGTGGAAATGCTTTCAGTTTTTCACCATTGAGGACAATGTTGGCTGTGAGTTTGTCATATATGGCCTTTATTATGTTGAGGAAAGTTCCCTCTATGCCTACTTTCTGCAGGGCTTTTATCATAAATGGGTGTTGAATTTTGTCGAAAGCTTTCTCTGCATCTATTGAGATAATCATATGGTTTTTCTCCTTCAATTTGTTAATATGATGTATCACGTTGATTGATTTGCATATATTGAAGAATCCTTGCATTCCTGGAATAAACCCCACTTGATCATGGTGTATGATCCTTTTAACGTGCTGTTGGATTCCGTTTGCTAGTATTTCGTTGAGGATTTTTGCATCTATGTTCATCACTGATATTGGCCTGTAGTTTTCTTTCTTTGTGACATCTTTGTCTCGTTTTGGTATCAGGGTGAGTGTGGCCTCGTAGAATGAGTTGGGGAGTGTTCCTCCCTCTGCAATATTTTGGAAGAGTTTGAGAAGGACAGGTGTTAGCTCTTCCCTAAATGTTTGATAGAATTTGCCTGTGAAGCCATCTGGTCCTGGGCTTTTGTTTGTTGGAAGATTTTTAATCACAGTTTCAATTTCAGTGCTTGTGATTGGTCTGTTCATATTTTCTATTTCTTCCTGGTTCAGTCTCGGCATGTTGTGCATTTCTAAGAATTTGTCCATTTCTTCCAGGTTGTCCATTTTATTGGCATAGAGTTGCTTGTAGTAATCTCTCATGATTGTTTGTATTTCTGCAGTGTCAGTTGTTACTTCTCCTTTTTCATTTCTAATTCTATTGATTTGAGTCTTCTCCCTTTTTCTCTTGATGAGTCTGGCTAATGGTTTATCAATTTTGTTTATCTTCTCAAAGAACCAGCTTTTAGTTTTATTGATCTTTGCTATTGTTTCCTTCATTTCTTTTTCATTTATTTCTGATCTGATCTTTATAATTTCTTTCCTTCTGCTAGCTTTGGGGTTTTTTTGTTCTTCTTTCTCTAATTGCTTTAGGTGCAACGTTAGGTTGTTTATTCGAGATGTTTCCTGTTTCTTGATGTAGGCTTGTATTGCTATAAACTTCCCTCTTAGAACTGCTTTTGCTGCATCCCATAGGTTTTGGGTCGTCGTGTCTCCATTGTCATTTGTTTCTAGGTATTTTTTGATTTCCCCTTTGATTTCTTCAGTGATCACTACGTTATTAAGTAGTGTATTGTGTAGCCTCCATGTGTTTGTATTTTTTATAGATCTTTTCCTGTAATTGATATCTAGTCTCATAGCGTTGTGGTCGGAAAAGATACTTGATACTATTTCAATTTTCTTAAATTTACCAAGGCTTGATTTGTGACCCAAGATATGATCTATCCTGGAGAATGTTCCATGAGCACTTGAGAAGAATGTGTATTCTGTTGTTTTTGGGTGGAATGTCCTATAAATATCAATTAAGTCCATCTTGTTTAATGTATCATTTAAAGCTTGTGTTTCCTTATTTATTTTCATTTTGGATGATCTGTCCATTTGTGAAAGTGGGGTGTTAAAGTCCCCTACTATGATTGTGTTACTGTTGATTTCCCCTTTTATGGCTGTTAGTATTTGCCTTATGTATTGAGGTGCTCCTACGTTGGGTGCATAAATATTTACAATTGTTATACCTTCTTCTTGGATCGATCCTTTGATCATTATATAGTATCCTTCTTTGTCTCTTGTAATAGTCTTTATTTTAAAGTCTATTTTGTCTGATATGAGAATTGCTACTCCAGCTTTCTTTTGATTTCCATTTGCATGGAAAATCGTTTTCCATCCCTTCACCTTCAGTCTGTATGTGTCCCTAGGTCTGAAATGGGTCTCTTGTAGACAGCATATATATGGGTCTTGTTTTTGTATCCATTCAGCCAGTCTGTGTCTTTTGGTGGGAGCATTTAATCCATTTACATTTAAGGTAATTATCGATATGTATGTTCCTATTCCCATTTTCTTAAATGTTTTGGGTTTGTTATTGTAGGTGTTTTCCTTCTCTTGTGTTTCTTGCCTAGAGAAGTTCCTTTAGCATTTGTTGTAAAGCTGGTTTGGTGGTGCTGAACTCTCTCAGCTTTTGCTCGTCTGTAAAGGTTTTAATTTCTCCATCAAATCTGAATGAGATCCTTGCTGGGTAGGGTAATCTTGGTTGTAGGTTTTTCTCTTTCATCACCTTAAATATGTCTTGCCACTCCCTCTGGGTTGCAGACTATCTGCTGAAAGATCAGCTGTTAACCTTATGGGGATTTCCTTGTGTGTTATTTGTTGATTTTCCCTTGCTGCTTTTAATATGTTTTCTTTATATTTAATTTTTGATAGTTTGATTAATATGTGTCTTGGTGTGTTTCTCCTTGGATTTATCTTGTATGGGACTCTCTGTGCTTCCAGGACTTGATTAACTATTTCCTTTCCCATATTAGGGAAGTTTTCAACTATAATCTCTTCAAATATTTTCTCAGTCCCTTTCTTTTTCTCTTCTTCTTCTGGGACCCCTATAATTTGAATGTTGGTGCGTTTAATGTTGTCCCAGAGGTCTCTGAGACTGTCCTCAGTTCTTTTCATTCTTTTTTCTTTATTCTGCTCTGCAGTAGTTATTTCCACTATTTTAACTTCCAGGTCACTTATCCGTTCTTCTGCCTCAGTTATTCTGCTATTGATCCCTTCTAGAGTATTTTTAATTTCATTTATTGTGTTTTTCATCATTGCTTGGTTCCTCTTTAGTTCTTCTACGTCCTTGTTAAATGTTTCTTGCATTTTGTCTATTCTATTTCCAAGATTTTGGATCATCTTTACTATCATTATTCTGAATTCTTTTTCAGGTAGACTGACTATTTCCTCTTCATTTGTTAGGTCTGGTGTGTTTTGACCCTGCTCCTTCGTCTGCTGTGTGCTTTTCTGTCTTCTCATTTTGCTTATCTTACTGTGTTTGGGGTCTCCTTTTCACAGGCTGCAGGTTCGTAATTCCCGTTGTTTTTGGTATCTGTCCCCAGTGGCTAAGGTTGGTTCAGTGGGTTGTGTAGGCTTCCTGGTGGAGGGGACTAGTGCCTGTGTTCTGTTGGATGAGGCTGCATCTTGTCTTTCTGGTGGGCACGTCCATGTCTGGTGGTGTGTTTTGGGGTGTCTGTGACCTTATTATGATTTTAGGCAGCCTCTCTGCTAATGGATGGGGCTGTGTTCCTGTCTTGCTAGTTGTTTGGCATAGGGTGTCCAGCACTGTAGCTTGCTGGTTGTTGAGTGAAGCTGGGTCTTGATGCTGAGATGGAGATCTCTGAGAGATTTTCGCCATTTGGTATTACGTGGAGCTGGGAGGTCTCTTGTGGACCAGTGTCCTGAAGTTGGCTCTCCCACCTCAGAGGCACAGCCCTGATGCCTGGCTGGAGCACCTAGAGCCTTTCATCCACACAGCTCAGAATAAAAGGGAGAAAAGATAGAAAGAAAGAAAGAGGATAAAATAAAATAAAATAAAATAAAGCTATTATAATAAAAAATAAAAAATTATTAAGAAAATTTTTTTTAATTTTTAAAAATAAATTTATTAATTTTTTATAATAAAAAATAAGAAAAAATTATTAAGAAAAAAATTTTTTTAATTTTTTAAAATAAAAAATAAGGAAAAAATTATTAAGAAAAAATTTATTAAGAAAAAAAATTTTTTTAAGTAAAAAAAAAAAAAAAAAAGGACGAACCAAACCCTAGGACAAATGGTGAAAGCAAAGCTATACAGACAAAATCTCACCCAGAAGCATACACATATGCACTCACAAAAAAAGGAAAAGGGGAAAAATTAATATATCCTGCTCTCAAAGTCCACCTCCTGAATTTGGGATGATTTGTTGTCTATTCAGTTATTCAACAGGTGCAGGTACATCAAGTTTGTGGAGCTTTAATCCGCTGCTTCTGAGGCTGCTGGGAGAAATTTCCCTTTTTCTTCTTTGTTCGTACAGCTTCCGGGGTTCAGCTTTGGATGTGGCCCCACCTCTGCGTGTAGGTCACCTGAGGGTGTCTGTTCTTCGGTCACACAGGACGGGGTTAAAGGAGCAGCTGCTTCGGGGGCTCTGGCTCACTCAGGCGGTGGAGGAGGGAAGGGTACGGATGCGGGGCAAGCCTGCAGCAGCAGAGGCCGGTGTGATGTTGCAGCAGCCTGAGGCACGCCATGCGTTCTCCCGGGGAAGTTGTCCCTGGATCACGGGAGCCTGGCAGTGGCGGGCTGCACAGGCTCCTGGGAGGGGCAGTGTGGAGAGTGACCTGCGCTCGCACACAGGCTTCTTGGTGGTGGCAGCAGCAGCCTTAGCGTCTCATTCCCGTCTCTGGGGTCTGTGCTGATAGCCGTGGCTCGCGCCCCTCTCTGGAGCTCGTTTAGGCGGTGCTCTGAATCCCCTCTCCTTGCTCACCGCGAAACAAAGAGGCAAGAAAAAGTCTCTTGCCTCTTCGGCAGCTGCAGACCTTTTCCCGGACTCCCTCCCGGTTAGCTGTGGCGCACTAGCCCCTTCAGGCTGTGTTCACGCCGCCAACCCCAGTCCTCTCCCTGCGATCGACCGACCAAAGCCCTAGCCTCAGCTCCCAGCCCCCACCCGCCCCGGCGGGTGAGCAGACAAGCCTCTCCGGCTGGTGAGTGCTGGTCAGCACTGATCCTCTGTGTGGGAATCTCTCCGCTTTGGCTTCCGCACCCCTGTGGCTGCGCTCTCCTCCGTGGTTCCGAAGCTTCCCCCCTCTGCCACCCTCAGTCTCTGCCCGCGAAGGGGCTTCCTAGTGTGTGGAAACCTTTCCTCCTTCACAGCTCCCTCCCACTGGTGCAGGTCCCGTCCCTATTCTTTTGTCTCTGTTATTTCTTTTTTCTTTTGCCCTACCCAAGCACATGGGGAGTTTCTTGCCTTTTGGGAGGTCTGACGTCTTCTGCCAGCATTCAGTGGGTGTTCTGTAGGAGCAGTTCCACGTGTAGATGTATTTCTAATGTATCTGTGGGAAGGAAGGTGATCTCCACGTCTTACTCTTCTGCCATCTTGCCTCTCCTCCTCCCTGGCAGTTGATTTTAAATGACTATAATTCAATCAGCCAACTCTTACATCCATATAGCTGTTATTTATGGATTTGGGGGGTTTGGGGCACTTTTTTGGTCAAAGAACCCAGCTAAGCAAATCAATACACATCATCCACCAGGCCAGATCCTCATCCAGGAAAAGGCCCAATGAGAGAAATGGGAAGTGGCAAAGGGGGCTTCAGGGAAGGGTTTCCATGCTTGTAAGAGAGAGACTCCCCTTCCTTCCTGACTTTATCCATGTGGATGTGAGGCCCAGAACTGCCACACTCATCACGTGACAAGTCTACTGATGAGGTCTATGCAGAGAGGAAAGTAGACCTAAGATTCCCAGGAAAATGGAACTGGACCCATGGGATTCAATCAGGCATGAAGATCACCCTATTAGACTTCTAGAGCTCTAGGAATGTGACCTGATAAACGTCCTTAATGTTCAGGTCACTCTGAGTCAGTGTTTTGTAATATGCAATCAGGAACATTCTCACTGCCTCAAAATGTGAAGGACCTGGCCACTTTGAGAACAGAAGCTGCCACAATCATCTCCTCCACCTCCACCATCACTACCTGCATCACCACCACCACCTCCACCATCATCACCTAAACCAGCATCACCTCCATCACCATTATCATCACCACCTCTATCACCACCACCATCACCACCACCATCTCCATCAACACCACCATCACCACCCCAACTACCATCTCCACCACCACCTCTGTCACCACCTCCATCACCATCACCACCACCAACTCCATCACTTCCACCATCACCACCTCCACCACTTCCACCACCATCACTTCCATCACCACTGCCTCCACCACCATCTCCATCACCACCTCCACCATCGCCTCCACCACCACCACCACCACACCTCCACCTCCATTACCACAACCACCATCACACCTCCACCACTTCCACCACACCCTCCATCACCTCCTGCATCACCAGCACCACCACCACCACCAGCACCACCACCACCAGCATAACCTCTGCCATCACCACCACCACTGCCTCCACCACCACCTCTACCACCATCTCCATCACCACCTTTACCACCATCACCTCCACCTCTACCACCACCACCTCCATTAACACCACCATCACCACCACCACTGCCTCCACCACCACCCCCACTCTCACCAATACTACTCCACCGTCATCATCACCATCACCACCACCACCTTCACCTACACCTCCAACACCACCAATACCACTACCTCTACCTCCTCCACCACCACCACCAACACTACCTAAATCCCCTCCACGATGATCTCTACCTCCATCATCCCACCACCACCTCCACCTCCACCAGTTACCTCCACTACCTCCATCAGTACCATCACATCTACTCTGGCTATTCAAAAAAATGTCCCCCTTACTTCTTCATGCTCAGGCATGTTCACCATAAGAGAAGTCAATACATGAAGTTGCTTCCTTTTCCTGTATGTCAAGTGAGTGACATGATTTTACATGTCCTCTTGCTTCTCAGCCCCACCACTTTAACATTTAATGGTCTCTCAGCTTTCTTCTACTCAGCTACCACAGTTATTGGAGCAATAAGTCAACCAACAATAAACCAGCAAATACTTAATGAGCATAGACCTGACATGCTTAGCACTGCGGAATACAAAAGACATGCTCCCTGCCTTTGAGGAGCTGAAACACATCATCAATGGAGAACAGAACACATACTAAGAGGCAAAGGTGCAGTGAGGAGATGTGTAGGTGGCCTGGGGTCAGCACCCACAATGACATGGAGATACCTAAAGTGAATGGAAAGATGCCAAGTCACTAGAGCTCAGGGTGAGAAGAGCAGAGGGCGCCCACGATGCTCACTGCTGTTTCTTCTAAGCTCTCCTCCGGTGAGGCGGGTGGTGGTGATCAGAGCAGAGCGAGGAGCAGGGAGTGGCTGGTCCTTCCCACCAAACCAGGAAGCAGGGTAAGCTGGTGTTCAGTGTCCTTCACGTCTTCTCCCTCTACTGACTCCGCACCTTCAGTGCCAGCTCCTTACTCATCAGTCAGGCACCAAAAAAGCAAACTTAACATATGGTCAAAGTCAAAGGGATATTTAGTTTTAAAACAGGCCTCTGGGGTCTCAGCATCCCACACATCTCATAGTAGGAGGTCTTGGGTAGAGAAAGGAGAAAATTTCCGTCACTAATATCCCGACAGGGTTGCAAAGATCCTCCAGTAGCATACACAGATGCCTCTTTACCAGGAGAAAAAAGTTTCTTTTCAAATGTGAAAAATTGCTGATCATTAAAAAACCACAGAACTATTATTCAGGCAGCAGTGAAATGTGACATATTAGCCCCAAAAGGTAACACTCCAAATAATATCTTCACATATTTTCCCTCCCATGACAAAAACTCCTCGAAGGGTTTTGAAAAATGTATCATTTTGCCTAATGGTTCTCAGTGATGACTGAATCCTTTTTACTCAAGGCTAAAGGAACAGAGACATAAATTATTAATTAGTTCATTGTTTCTATTTATTGTATATAGAACTTTTTTGTAGTATTTCTCTGTTGGCAGAAAGAGAAAACTGGCAATCTAGGTTTATACCTCCCAAAACAAGAAATAAATTACTTAAGTTCACGTTAAGGACAGCGTTCCCAAACTGAAGGAATCCCACTCAACTGGCTCCATCTTCCTATTTTAGGTAGGAGGTATAATCAAGAGAAGCTGTAAAATTTCAAGCAATCTGTTGAATTTTTAAATTACCACTTAAAATTCTTTGACAACACATTTAGAATCTGAGAGAGAGGAAGGGACAGAAGTGAAAATGCAACCTGATGACTCTAAACCTGATGGCAATGACACCGCAGTGACATGGAAGAGCTAAGAACGGAAACATCATTAGCTAAATCTAAAGAAAAACGGTTGCTTTTCTTCTTCATACTGATTATCAATACATCCTTCCTTCACCCAAAGGAAAAAAACAGAACTTGTCACATGGTTTATATAGCATTTTACTCATTAAAGTGTTGAAGAAAGGCTCAGGTTTTCTAGGCAAAACACATCATCATAACAGACTTGTCCATTCCAGACCTCACCTAAGAAAACTGTACCAAGTATCCCTGGGACACTGTCTCAAGGACCTAGAGAGAGTGGATGGATTCCAGGCCCCCTCAGTAAACTAGGTTGTCAATCAATTATGCTGCAGGGTTTACAGAATGAACTAGAAAGCCCATCCCATTTAATCCCCACAGAGAAAGCTGAAACAATCACTTCTCCCCAGGGGTGAAATGGCATCAATCTGATGCCAGGACCAAAGCCAACAGTCTCAGCTGGAAGCTGAGGCTTATCAGCCAGAAATTGGGACCTTGAAACCATGGCAAGTGGACCTCCGGCTCCACTTGCTAAGTTCTTCCAAAAGCAATAAAAATTGCATTTTTTCTCAGGCAAACTTTAAAGCAAAATGTAAAAATATAAATGCTACTCTGTTGGTCATGCAAATTTGATATATATGCACATGACAGGAGACCATGAACTAAGTTTCAGTCTTTCTATTTTAAGGTTTTCTGTTTACTTTGGCAGTTAAAGGAAGCCATACATTTAATAAGAATTTTTACAATTTAAAAAACAGTGCATAATATGACAAATTTTTCAGTCTTTTTGAACTAGAAGAACATTTATGAAGAGATACATACAATGGCTAAGCTATTTCCTGAAGAGAATAAGGGTTATGTATTCCTATACAATTGGAAGTCATTACAGACCCTTTCCCAAGGATCTTCTTCCCTTTAAACTTTGTGGCAAAGATTTTAAAATTTGGTTCTCCACGATTATATGGCACAGCCAACTGCATTAGAGAACCAAATCTGAACACTTTTTACCTCCCATGAAACCCTTTTCTAAACCACGTTTTTAAAAAGCGGAGTACTCCCTTTTTTAAAAAAAAGAAGATAAAATTTTAAAAGTGGAGGGAAAGGGATTCCCTGGTGGCTCAGTGGTTAAGAACCCACCTGCCAATGCAGGGGACACGGGTTCGAGCCCTGGTCCAGGAAGATCCCACATGCCGCAGAACAACTAAGCCCATGTGCCGCAACTACTGAGCCTGCACTGTAGAGCCCGTGAGCCACAACTACTGAGACCATGTTCCACAACTACTGAAGCCCGCGTGCCTAGAGCCTGTGTTCCGCAACCAGAAAAGCCACCACAATGAGAAGCCCGCGCACCATAACGAAGAGTAGCCTCGGCTCGCCACAACTAGAGAAAGCCTGCACGCAGCAACGAAGACCCAACACAGCCAAAAATAAAAACAAATAAATAAATTTTTTTTTAAAAAAGTGGAGGGAAAAAGTCCTTTTTCAGCCCCATGCCAAAGATGCTCCATGTCCCTATATATTCTGAATATTGTAGTATTACCTGACCATAGCTTATGGTAGAAAGTGGGAATAGCCAAGCTGGGAGAGTCTTCTTTCTATTATTTTATTGTTCAGAAAATCAGTTTATTGCTTTGCTAAAAACGGAACATGCTCATTGTAAAAAATTTCTGACAATCTAAAAATGTTCAAAGAACAAAACACTAAATTGCTGCCCCACCAACCATGACTGCAAAAACCTGAGACAGAAAATGAACTCAAATTGCAAAAAACCCAAATTGATTGCAGTAATTACATTTCGTTAATACATTCCCATTACTGACAAGTAGATGAACTATCAGTACATGGCCTTTCAAAGCACTCTGCAGAAAGCAGAACACCAAAGTCACACACAGCACAGCTCATGCAGCCGAGCACACCCCACACCAGAACCCACAGCTCTTCCCAGGAATCCACTTTCCCTACCTCAGCTTTACCTCTCTTTGAACCTCAATGTCAAAATGTCTTCCCTCCAGAGATGCTAAAACATTTCACTTTTGAGATAAAGTCAAACAGGGAAGGTCATCAAAAAGAAAGAAATTAATTCTGCACCTGGCTAGTGTTATCTTTTTCCTTGCTTGGACTGTGCACTAACTTCAGCCAAATCAACTCTTTCATGGAATGAGACAGGAAATTTACTATCAATAATTTTTAGACATGTTCATCACAATAAAAAGATAACTCTATTCACCAACTTTTCCTCACAGCTGAAATAATCTATTTCTATTTCTGAGAAACTGAAGGCAACCTTATGTGAAGTTAAGCTCTTCTTCTGTCATATTCTAGAAAAATTTTAACATCTTCCCCCACCACAATAATTCTGTTTAAGCAAGTAAACATATTTTATGACATGCCAAATTAATTATCTGATTATGCTTCAGTAATGATAATATTTAACATCATATAAAATAACGTGATAAAATTTCAACTCCCATTTTTATGTTCTAACAAATAATTCAAATTTGTTTCTCAATTAATTCAGTGTTTCACTTTTGAAAAGCAATTTGCTTTATTTTGAGCCAGACATATTTTTTTCTGTCACTTTAAGACTACTTAGCAAGAATTTACTGTCTTTTAACCCCTTTTATCAGTTATTGCTTAAGTGTCTTCTGATAGGTCACATTTCACCTTCTTGTCTTATGTGGTCAAGCATAGTTCTAAGTAAAATAATTGGGTAAAATTATTTTAATAAAAATAATTACTAAAATTTTTGAAAACTAAAAATATAGAGTATTCACAATTACTGAACTTTTGTTTTCATCAATTATAGGCAAAAGATGCAGCAGTCATATCCTCAGAAAAGATAGGCTTTACTTTCACACTTTGTTACCACCTTTTGGAACAATAATGGTCAATGGTACTTTTATAATTCTGAATTCTTCAGCGATCAAGGGAGAAATGAACACATCTAGTCTAAGTATCCCTTACATCCATTAATCTGCCAATGAATGCTACAACACATAAATGTGAATAAAACCTTCTTACAGCTAGGAAAATTCTAGTGTTTCCTTTATGGCATTACAGTAGCTCTTCCAGGACAACAAAATTAATAGGAAAGGACAGTGGGGCCTGAAAGGGCCAGTGTTCCTCTAAAAACGTGCATGAATCTACCACATACCCATGTGAAAACCTGTCACTAGGCCTGGGGCAAAAAAGATCACTAATGTTAATCACTTAGAAGAAAACCCCATCATTAACTGAACTGGGATCTGTCCTAATAATATGAGAGCACCTCTATTTTCTGGAACTACCAGGAGGTTGGGTGTTTGGGGTTCATCAAATACTTAGGTCTGTACTTACATTGACATGTGGATTTGTGATTTTCCGGGAAGTTTACATTATCCACTGAACTTAATTCAATTTTTATTGTAGAGCTCAGGAAACATTTCTTTATTTTGGTCTTTGAACCAGAATCATCATTATGAACCGCTTATCATAAATGTATCTATGGATATCGGTTAAGAAAGTTATGCTGGTCGGTAACCTGTTGGATAAACCAGTTTTTACCAAAAAATGCTTACCACAAAATAAGCCTGTTGCATTTTTATGAAAGTTTTTAAAAATCAAATTTTTCATATTCTTTGAAAAGGAAGAAAAGCGTTAAACAATCCACTTACAGTGAGTTCACAGAAATCGATGCTATCAAGGCTTTTGCTTCTGTGTAGTCTCCCTTTAATTCGTCTTAGAGAAGGTTTTCCTTGGCTGACACTAGAAGTAGCACCATTAGGATTTTCAGAGGATGGTGTTACCCTGCAAGAAGAGGAAAATTCTTAAGAAGACAGGTTTATAGGTGAATACTTTTCTCAAGTATGAGGTAAGCATTTACTTGAGAATAGCTTTGGAGATGTCATACTCCTTTTTCAACCAAAAAGCTAAGAATCACAGTGGAGCTACATTCTACCAGATACCTTTCTAAATATTTCTTAGCAGCTTGCTAGTTTAGAAATCCTTCATGACAGTTCAAATATTCCAACATTAAGATTCACTAAAAGTCAACTCTGTAACCATCAGAAAAGCAACCAAGACCAGACTGAAGTTTCCTAGGTAACTGAGAGGCACTGCTTCCCTCTGGGTGGTTATTTATCTAGTGCTCAGCCTGGTGCCTGGCACACCAGTGCACGGCAGCCATCACTGTCCACAACCACAGAAACTGCTCAGGAGGATTCTGTTAAGCATGAAAATAGCCTTTAAAAATTTAAGCATGAGACGTAGCATGGACTTGAGGACACGGGGAGGGGGGAAGGGTAACTGGGATGAAGTGAGAGAGTAGCACTGACATATATAGACTACCAAATGTAAAACAGATAGCTAGTGGGAAGCAGCTGCATAGCACAGGGAGATCAGCTCAGTGCTTTGTGACCACCTAGACGGGTGGGATAGACAGGGTGGGAGAGAGACGCAAGAGGGAGGGGATATGGGGATGTATGTATACATATAGCTGATTCACTTTGTTATACAGCAGAAACTAACACAACATTGTAAAGCAATTATACTCCAATAAAGATGTTAAAAAAAAATGTAAGCATGACAGTCGACACTTAATTCACTATTAATTCAGTATTACTATGGAACCAAGAAAATTCAGATAAGAAGAAACAGCACACAAACTAAGTCATCTACAGAACGCACCCTGGGCAACGTGTTCACACATACACACACACACTCTAGACTGCCATGCGTCCTCCCGTTTCTGTGCCACTGCTGGTGGCAGCCTTGGAACAAGGTGCCTTGGGAACCTGGGAGGACACTGCTCAGTGGATTATGGTTTTTAGAGATAATAAAGATTATAAAGTAATGAGGCTGATGTGTAAGTGTGGTTGTGTGGTTTGTGAAAAACAGCATCCTTATTTTATGATCAGATCTCCTATTTGTAATACATTCCATGTTCATATATTTATCAACCTTCACGACCTATTTAATCTTTGATATTTAAAATGTTGTCTGAGGGACTTCCCTGGTGGTGCAGTGGTTAAGAATCCGCCTGCCAATGCAGGGGACACCAGTTCGATCTCTGCTCCGGGAAGATACCACATGCCACGGAGCAACAAAGCCCATGCACCATAACTACTGAGCCTGCGCTCTAGAGCCCAGGAGCCACAACTACTGAGCCCAGGTGCCACAACTACTGAAGCCCGCACACCTAGAGCTGGTGGTACGCAACGAGAGGCCACTGCAGTGAGAAGCACGTGCAACGCAACGAAGAGTGGCCCCCGCTCACTGAAACGAGAGAAGGCCTGCGTGCAGCAACAAAGACCCAACGCAACCAAAAATAAATAAATAATAAAATAAATACATTTAAAAAATAAAATAAAATGTTGTCTGAAAGGGATAAATGTCTCTTGTTGCTTGAAAAGGACACAAAGGATGGACTACTAGCAAAATTAATTTGACAACAAAAATAACATAGAAGTAAATACCATAAAATAGACTACTTTAGGTACATCTACAGCTTAAAATAAAAGTACTCCATCCATATAGTCAGAATATTTGAAGAGTACAGCAAGATACAAAAACAACAAGTAAAAGCCTCCCTCCTCCCCCCTCATCCCAAATCCCCATCCCTCTTCCTAAGGACAATCATTGCCAACAGCTCTTTGTATAACCGTGCAGACAAATGCTCATGTTTATCTATGTATGTGTTAATCTCCTTTTGAAACTTTTAAGGTAAGGCACCAAATTGTTTATATTGTCCTGCATCTTATATTTTTCACTTAATTACCTATCGACACTCTTCCCATAATAACCCATACAGATCTATTTCATTCTTATTTAATGGCTAACCACTATTCCATAGCATAGGTGTATGGCAATTTATTCAATCATTCCCCTATTATGGGCATTTAGTTTAGTTTTCAAACGTTTGCTATCAAACCACAAAGTAATGAACACCTTTTTTTGACAACATCTTTGGGTACAAATGCAGTATTTACTTAGGAAAAGTTACTAGAAGTTGCTAAGTACTGCCTTTCAAAAAGACCTTACCAACTTACACTTCCATCAACAGTATATAACAATGCCCATTTGGCGGTCCTTAAATACAAGGACAATTTTACCGTTTTATCTTATTAGTTAAAACTCAACTTCTCTGTGTCCTTCATTGTATTTGTCTTGCTGAGTTGCTGATTTCTATAAAAAAGACTAGTATCGAGCTCCCCAGCATGAATATGGATTTGTCAGTTGATCTTTGTATATCATTAGTTTTTCCTTTATATATCTCAAATCTGTTTTATAGATGCCTTAATGTTTGTAACTCAGATCTTCTTAGGGATTTAACCATTTAGCATATGAAAAGTCTCTGTGCCAATTCAAGATTTTACCCTAAATGCTATTTTGTATGATAATGTTCTCCATCTATATTTTTACATTAAACTTTTCCTGGCTTATCTTTTTCTGTGCTTGTATTTTCCACCTTCCCAAGTGTCTGTCTGTCTCTCTCTTTTTAGCTGTACCTTTAACTCCTGGTAAACAGCATGTAGCTGTATTCCTTTTCTTTTTTACCCAATCTGAAAATCAGTATTTTTTGAGAGGACCTTAATCCATTCAAAGTACTCTTTACTCATATGTTTAGATTTCTTCCTACCATCTTTGTTTTATGATTTGTGTGTGTGTGTGTGTGTGTGTTTAAATTTAAATACTTTGTTCTTTTTTTTCTGCCTTTTCATTATGATTTTCTTTGCCCCGCCCCCCACCGCAGACTCTTCCCCCTTCCAATTAGTTTGAAAGTTGTACATTTTATAAGGGCAACTCTAACTCTAGCTAACTAACTATATGCATACATTTAAGTATTTATATGTATATACACAAACATGTATATGTAAATATACATGCATACACATACATACATGTTTAAACTCATATTTTTCTATCAGCATCTCCGGTTCATTGGTTTTCTTACCTCCTCTTCCACAAGAAATTACATTAATACATCTTCATTTTCCTTCCTTCCCAGCACCACCACATCCCTGCCAAAAGTCCAACCCCCTCTTGGATATTTTTTTTTTAATTTAATTTTATTTTTTTTATACAGCAGGTTATTATTAGTTTATCTATTTTATACATATTAGTGTATATATGTCAATCCCAATCTCCCAATTCATCCCACCACCACCACCCGGCCCCACCACTTTCCCCCCTTGGTGTCCATACGTTTGCTCTCTACATCTGTGTCTCTATTTCTGCCCTGCAAACCGGTTCATCTGTACCATTTTTCTAGGTTCCACATATATGCGTTAATATACGATATTTGTTTTTCTCTTTCTGACTTACTTCACTCTGTATGACAGTCTCTAGATCCATCCACGTCTCTACAAATGACCCAATTTCACTTTTTATGGCTAAGTAATATTCCACTGTATATATGTACCATATCTTCTTTATCCATTCGTCTGTCGATGGGCATTTAGGTTGATTCCATGACCTGGCTATTGTAAACAGTGCTGCAATGAACAGTAGGGTACATGACTCTTTTTGAATTACGGCTTTCTCTGGGTATATGCCCAGTAGTGGGATTGCTGGGTCATATGGTAATTCTATTTTTAGTTTCTTAAGGAACCTCCATACTGTTCTCCATAGTGGCTGTATCAATTTACATTCCCACCAACAGTGCAAGAGGGTTCCCTTTTCTCCACACCCTCACCAGCACTTGTTGTAGATTTTCTGATGATGCCCATTCTAACTGGTGTGAGGTGATACTTCATTGTAGTTTTGATTTGCATTTCTCTAATAATTAGTGATGTTGAGCAGCTTTTCATGTGCTTCTTGGCCATCTGTAAGTCTTCTTTGGAGAAATGTCTATTTAGGTCTTCTGCCCATTTTTGGATTCGGTTGTTTGTTTTTTTAATATTGAGCTTCATTAGATGTTTATATATTTTGGAGATTAATCCTTTGTCAGTTGATTCGTTTGCAAATATTTTCTCCCACTCTGAGGGCTGTCTTTTCGTCTTGTTTCTAGTTTCCTTCGCTTTGCAAAAGCTTTTAAGTTTCATTAGGTCTCATTTGTTTATTTTTGTTTTTATTTCCATTTCTCTAGGAGGTGGATCAAAAAAGATCTTGCTGTGATTTATGTCAAAGAGTGTTCTTCCTATGTTTTCCTCTAAGAGTTTTATAGTGTCCAGTCTTACATTTAGGTCTCTAATCCATTTTGAGTTTATTTTTGTGTATGGTGTTAGGGAGTGTTCTAATTTCATTCTTTTACATGTAGCTGTCCAGTTTTCCCAACCCCATTTATTGAAGAGACTGTCTTTTCTCCATTGTATATCCTTGCCTCCTTTGTCATAGATTAGTTGACCATAGGTGCGTGGGTTTATCTCTGGGCTTTCTATCCTGTTCCATTGATCTGTATTTCTGTTTTTTCCCAGTACCATATTGTCTTGATTACTGTAGCTTTGTAGTATAGTCTGAAGTCAGGGAGTCTGACTCCTCCAGCTCCGTTTTTTTCCCTCAAGACTGCTTTGGCTATTCAGGGTCTTTTCTGTCTCCATACAAATTTTAAGATTTTTTGTTCTAGTTCTGTAAAAAATGCCACTGGTAATTTGATAGGGATTACACTGAATCTGTAGATTGCTTCAGGTAATATAGTCATTTTCACAATGTTGATTCTTCCAATCCAAGAACATGGTATATCTCTCCATCTGTTTGTGTCATCTTTGATTTCTTTCGAGAGCTCCTAAGTTCTCTTTCTTTTCATCCCTTTCTTTGTGAGTCTTTAGCTTACTTCTCCAGACTAATTTGTTTTTCAATTTTGTCAATTCAGCCATTCTTTTACTTCAATGAGTACATTTTAAATCTGTAAAGTGTCTAGTATGCTTTTTTATTAATAGAATATTCTCTTGCATCTTTCTGAAAACCATGTTAATCCAAAGTTTCTCCTTTTTCTCGGAGATTAGTTCCTCTGCTTGTTGAATGTGGTATTCTCTTAATACTGGCTTTTTCCAACTGTTGTATGATTTTTAAAGTCTATTTATATTTCTATTAGAGAACGTCTGTTTCCCCACAGTAGTGCTTAAGGTGGCCTGCCTTTGGCAGCTCTGGCAGAGACAGGACACACTGCCGGGAGGTCTGTGAGGCAGCTTCTCTTCTGCGTCAAGGGATGCAGTGGACATCTCACGTTCAGCCCTGTCTCCCTGGCCCTAGTGCCCACATCACTGCCTCAGTGAGAAAGCAACACTGCTGTCCCCTCCGTGTCACACATCAGTGAGGGAGTCGGATCTGATGAACCCCCCACACGTCCCCTGCTCCTTCTATCCCTTGGTGCTGCTTCAAGCCTCCCACCCTTAACTTTGCAGGAATCTTCTGCGCATTTTCCAGACAATGGTTTCTACAAGGTATTTCTCTCAGTAGATCTGTCCCTATCTATTAACTACTTCTCAGACATTCCTCAGGAATGCTGGTCCATCAATGGTATTTTTTACTGTTTACTCAGACTGTTATTATTTTTGTTGCAGCTTTTTTAATTTATATTTTTGTTATTTCATTGGGTTCCAATGAGTCCACCTTTCAAGTCATCTCCCAGAGTAAAATTTGGGTGATGCCACTTTCATTATTCTCAATACAAAGAGCAGCACCCTGTACAGTTTTGTTCTCCTCTCTGCAGGGTAAAAGATTCCATAAAAATAATGAAAAACTCTGTTCAAGAAGAGGGCATATGGTCACTAATTATTAGAGAAATGCAAATCAAAACTACAATGAGGTATCACCTGACACCGGTCAGAATGGCCATCATCTACAAACAATAAATGCTGGAGAGGGTGTGGAGGAAAGGAACCCTGCTACATTGTTGGGATCCCTCCTACACTCTACACTAAAAACAGAGCTACCATATGATCCAGCAATCCCTCTCCTGCACATATATCTGGAGAAAACCATAATTCGAAAGGATACATGCACCCCAATGGTTGTAGCAGCACTATTTACAATAGCCAAGACATGGAAGCAACCTAAATGTCCATCAACAGAGGAATGAATAAAGAAAATGTGGCACAGGGACTTCCCTGGTGGGTGCAGTGGTTAAGAACACGCCTGCCAATGCAGGGGACACGGGTTCGAGCCCTGGTCCAGGAAGATCCCACATGCCATGGAGCAACTAAGCCCGTGCACCACAACTACTGAGCCCATGCTCTAGAGCCCGTGAGCCACAACTACTGGGCCCGCGTACCTCAACTACTGAAGCCCACCTGCCTAGAGCCCATGCTCTGCAACAAGAGAAGCCACCGCAGTGAGAAGCCTGCACACCGCAATGAAGAGTAGCCCCCGCTTGCTGCAACTAGAGAAAGCCCCAGCACAGCAACGAGGACCCAATGCAGCCAAAAAATAAATAAATAAATTTATTTAAAAAAAAAAAAAAAGACGTGGTACATATATACAATGGAATATTACTCAGCCATAAAAAAGAACAAAATAACACCATTTGCAGCGACATGGATGGATTTAGAGATTGTCATACTGAGTGAAGTAAGTCAGAGAAAGACAAATATATGATATCGCTTATTGGAATCTAAAGAAATGGTACAAATGAACCTATTTACAAAACAGAAGTCCAGTCACAGATGTAGAAAGCAAACTTGTGGTTACTGGGGGGAAAGCAGGGGGAGGGATAAATTGGGAGATTGGGATTGACATATACACACTACTATATATAAAACAGATAACTAATAAGAACCTACTGTATAGCACAGGTTAGCACAATACTCTATAATGACCTATATGGGAATAGAATCTAAAAGAGTGGATATATGTGTATGTATAACTGGCTCACTTTGCTGTACAGCAAAAACTAACACAATATTGTAAATCAACTATACTCCAATTTAAGAAAAAAAAGAAGAAGGTATATGGGAAAGAAAAACAGAATGGCAAAACAATATACAAGGCTTAAATTTTCTTTATTTCCTCTCTCTCATTTCATGTGGACAGCACTGCTTATATGGTGTGATCATTTATAAGAAATTAACACAAATATAAACTTTTCTCCACAAAGAAAATTTTCAAAAGATTTTCCTCTCATCTGACTTAGAGATGCATCACTATTTTCCTTTTTTCCAAACCTAAAAGCCTAAAACCTGAAGCCTGCAATAAGAATTTATATCCACCAAATTTTATAAATGACTAAAAGCCAAGAAATTTCTCAGACTTAGCACAATGTAATATTAAATCCAGTAACAAAGTAAAAGAGAAAACAAAGATCCTAAATATAACTAGAAGAATGGACTCTCCCCCTCCCTGCCAGGATCATAATAAAAATCTTTAATAACCAGGAGGGATGAGCTGGCATATACCAGGTGAATATCAGGTCGGTACCCGCCCTACCCACAGACTCAGCGGGAGGACGGTGTCTTGTCCCAGAACTGAACCAGCTCCTAGAGAGTAATTTTAGTAACTTTAAAGCTCAGACTAGATCTCTGTGAAGCTAAGAGGTCAACTGTTAAAAACCATATGGCTCAGTAATGGTCCCCCTTTCTTTGATAGGAGATAAAGAAAAGGAATAAACAGGTCCAGATAATAATGGACCAGATTATTATGCAGAAGGAGTCGAGATATAAGGGAATTTTAAATGTCACTTCTCTTCTGTTTTAATATTTCTCAAAAATTAATATTTGTCCTGGGGTGGAAATACGTGTGTTCAAATAGTTCTCTGCTAGGCATGCACAAGAATACAGAGGTGCATCTACAACTCAGGTGGGGAGTACTGTCTTTGGGTACTCGTGATGTGGAGTATAAGGAGCCTCTGTCACCCCAAGGCACTGCTCTCCCCCAACCTGAGGTATTCCCCCACTGAATACCTCAGACTGTGGAGATCATTCCCCAGATATTTAGGAGAATGGCCTTTGATGACAAGGAAATAAAGTTAGGAAGTGAGCTGTAAGCACCTTGGATGCTTTCCCTTGAACTCTGGAGAAATCAATACTCGGCCTACAATGAAGTTTTTCTTTTCCTAATTCTTAATTCCATTTAATCATCCCTAGTGGGTAACTGGGGAGAAAATGTCTGCCTCTCTCCACTCGCTTCATAACTTCTCTAACAGCGTCGTGTTTTTATTTGCAGCCTTGGCTGACAGGCTTAAAGGGCAGAAACCCAGGGTCCACCCTCTCACTTTGTTATAACTCAGCAGATTTGGCTCACGACCAGTTTTGACCACGGTTCACTTGGGACAAACAACTCCCAAGCTCATCTACCACACCCATTTCTAATTTCTAGTGGAAAAGAACTCAATAATAACAAAGAATTGGGCAAAAATAATGAAGATGGTAAAAACAAAGCAGTTATACAAGAACAAAACTATCAACAAAAGTAATATCTAAAATTAATTCTAAAATATCAGCAACTGACAGCTACAACCAAGTCAAGATAACACTTAATGAGAGATAGCAAAGCATCCTTCCCCCAAATGAGGGGAATTCCAAACAAGGGTGTGAGAACAGGAGCCTTGAGATACTGCTTAGTATAGCAGGGCAGCTGACTTTAGAAGGATGCTGAGTACTTCTGAAGGATTCTTCAGTAAGTGCTAGTAATATGCTAATTTTTGTTTACGAGTACCAGACTTCGGAAACCTTAATAGCTCACTGAAAAGATTCATATTAATGGTCCTTAGTTGTACTTATAAATAATAATGTGTGTAACTGCCTACAATTTGCTCATTAAAGAAACCAAGGAAGGACTTGGATATCGGTCCCATCCAGTCAGGGAACTCTGTGAGCCGTGAATGGGCCACAGGTCACCATGGGAGAAACAACATCCTATAAGGGACTTTCCCGTCCTTTTGTTCCTGTCTTCAGTCCGTCTCTCTTTCTGGACTGGCATGTCCTCACTCAAATATGTTTTTAACCCCAAGAACTGGCATAAAAGCTGAAGTGTGACTCTGGGCAAGCCAATGACCTCATCTGTAAAGTTGGGGAGATACAGCCTGCACCTCACAGAGGGATATAGGGCCCAGCAAGGAACAAGCTCAATGAACAGCAGCTCTTCTTATTTCTGGAATCTGACTATTAGATGACAACTTCAATGGACGAATGGATACTGCATGGCCTTCAATAATTACTGACTCAACTGGGAGAAACAGACTTAGAAGCATGAAGAAAATGATATGACACTCTTTTCCCCTAAGATCCGTGTAAATGCTCCTGAAAGCACTCAATGCAAAAATCAAGGCTCTGGGGAGACCTTCAAGATGGTGGAGGAGTAAGACATGGAGATCACCTTCCTCCCACAAATACATCAGAAATACATCTACATGTGGAACAGCTCCTACAGAACACCTACTAAACGCTGGCAGAAGAGCTCAGACTTCCCAAAAGGCAAGAAACTCCCCACGTACCTGGGTAGGGAAAAAGAAAAAAGAAAAAACAGAGACAAAAGAATAGGGATGGAACCTGCACCACTGGGAGGGAGCTGTGAAGGAGGAAAGGTTTCCACACACTAGGAAGCCCCTTCACTGGCGGAGACGGGGTTGGGGGCAAGCTTTGGAGCCACGGAGGAGAGCATAGCAACCGGGGTGCGGAGGGCAAAGCGGAGAGATTCCCACACAGAGGATCGGTGCCGACCAGCACTCACCAGCCTGAGAGGCTTGTCTGCTCACCCGCCAGGGTGGGCAGGGGCTGGGAGCTGAGGCTCCGGCTTCGGAGGTCAGATCCCAGGGAGAGGACTGGGGTTGGCTGCGTGAACACAGCCTGAAGGGGGCTAGTGCGCCACGGCTAGCCGGGAGGGAGTCCAGGAAAAAGTCTGGACCTGCCTAAGAGGCAAGAGACCATTGTTTCTGGGTGCGCAAGGAGAGGGGATTCAGAGCACCACCTACATGAGCTCCAGAGATGGGCGCGAGCTGCGGCTATCAGCGCAGATGCCAGAGATGGGTATGAGACGCTAAGGCTGCTGTTGCAGCCACCAAGAAGCCTGTGTGCAAACACAGGGCACTATCCACACCTCCCCTCCCAGGAGACTGTGCAGCCCGCCACTGCCGGGGTCCCGTGATCCAGGGACAACTTCCCCGGGAGAACACACGGCGTGCCTCAGGCTGTTGCAACGTCATGCCAGCCTCTGCCTCTGCGAAGAACAGACGCCCTCAGGCGATCTAAACGCAGAGGCGGGGTCAAATCCAAAGCTGAACCCCAGGAGCTGGGCGAACAAAGAGAAAGGGAAATTTCTCCCAGTAGCCTCAGGAGCAGCAGATTAAATCTCCACAATCAACTTGATGTACCCTGCATCTCTGGAATACCTGAATAGATGACTCATCCCAAAATTGAGGCAGTGGACTTTGCGAGATTTTGTCTGTATAGTTTTGCTTTTACCATTTGTCCTAGGGGTCTGTCTGTCTGGTATTTTTGTTTGTTTGTTTGGTTGGGGGTGTTTTTAGTATAGTTTTTAGTGCTTGTTATCACTGATGGACTTGTTTTCGGGTTTGGTTACTCTCTTCTTTCTTTCTTTATTTTTATTACTTTTTAATTTTTTTATTTTTAATAATTTTTTTAATTTTTAATTTTTTTATAACTTTATTTTTTTCTTTCTTTTTTTCTCCCTTTTCTTCTGAGCTGTGTGGCTGACAGGGTCTTGGTGCACTGGCCAGGTGTCAGGTCTGTGCCTCTGAGGTGGGAGAGCCGAGTTCAGGATACTGGTCCACCAGAGACCTCCTGGCTCCACGTAATATCAAATGGCAAAAGCTCTCCCAGAGATTTTGATCTCAACGCTAAGACCCAGCTCCACTCAATGACCAGCAAGTTCCAGTGCTGGACACCCTATGCCAAACAACTAGCAAGACAGGAACACAACCCCACCCATTAGCAGAGAGGCTGCCTAAAATCATAATAAGGTCAGAGACACCCCAAAACAAACCAGCGGACGCAGTCCTGTCCACCAGAAAGACAAGATCCGGCCTCATCCACCAGAACACAGGCACCAGCCCCCTCCACGAGGAAGCCTACACAACTCACTGAACCAACCTTAGCCACTGGGGGCAGACACCAAAAACAACAGGAACTACGAACCTGCAGCCTGCGAAAAGGAGACCCCAAACACACTAAGTTAAGCAAAATGAGAAGACAGAGAAACACACAGTAGATGAAGGAGCAAGGTAAAAACCCACCAGACCAAACAAATGAAGAGGAAACAGGCAGTCTACCTGAAAAAGAATTCAGAGTAATGATAGTAAAGATAATCCAAAATCTTGGAAACAGAATGGAGAAAATACAAGAAACCTTTAACAAGGACCCAGAAGAACTAAAGAGCAAACAAACAATGATGAACAACACAATAAATGAAATATGTTCTACTTGTGGAACAATCAATAATGAAAGGACATATTTAAAGTGATGAAAGGGAAAAAGCTACAACCAAGATTACTCTACCCAGCAAGGATCTCATTCAGATTCGATGGGGAAATTAAAACCTTTACAGACAAGCAAAAGCTAAGAGAATTCAGCACCACCAAACGAGCTTTACAACAAATGCTAAAGGAACTTCTCTAGGCAGGAAACACAAGACAAGGAAAAGACCTACAATAACAAACCCAAAACAATTAAGAATATGGTCATAGGAACATACATATCGATAACTAACTTAAATGTAAATGGATTAAATGCTACAACCAAAAGACACAGACTGGCTGAATGGATACAAAAACAAGACCCATATATATGCTGTCTACAAGAGACCCACTTCAGACCTAGGGACACATACAGACTGAAAGTGAGGGGATGGAAAAAGATATCCCATGCAAATGGAAATCAAAAGCTGGAGTACCAATTCTCATATCAGACAAAATAGACTTTAAAATAAAGACTGTGACAAGAGATAAGGAAGGACACTACATAATGATCAAGGGATCAATCCAAGAAGAAGATATAACAATTGTAAATATTTATGCACCCAACATAGGAGCACCTCAATACATAAGGCAATTGCTAACAGCCATAAAAGGGGAAATCGACAGTAACACAATCATAGTAGGGGACTTTAACACCTCACTTTCACCAATGGACAGATCATCCAAAATGAAAATAAATAAGGAAACACAAGCTTTAAATGATACATTAAACAAGATGGACTTAATTGATATTTATAGGACATTCCATCCAAAAACAACAGAATACACTTTCTTCTCAACTGCTCATGGAACATTCTCCAGGATAGATCATATCTTGGATCACAAATCAAGCCTTGGTAAATTTAAGAAAATTGAAATCATATCAAGTATCTTTTCTGACCACAATGTTATCAGACTAGGTATCAATTACAGGAAAAAATCTGTAAAAAATACAAACACATGGATGCTAAACAATACACTACTTAATAACCAAGAGATCACTGGAGAAATCAAAGAGGAAATCAAAAAATACCTAGAAACAAATGACAATGAAAACATGACGACCCAAAACCTATGGGATGCAGCAAAAGCAGTTCTAAGAGGGAAGTTTATAGCAATACATTCCTACCTCAAGAAAAAAGAAACATCTCAAATGAACAACCTAACCTTACACCTAAAGCAATTAGAGAAAGAAGAACAAAAAACCCCCAAAGCAAAAGGAAAGAAATTATAAAGATCAGATCAGAAATAAATGATAAAGAAATGAAGGAAACAATAGCAAAGATCAATAAAACTGAAAGCTCGTTCTCTGCAAAGATAAACAAAATTGATAAACCATTAGCCAGACTCATCAAGAAAAAAGGGGAGAAGACTCAAATCAATAGAATTAGAAATGAAAAAGGAGAAGTAACAACTGACACTGCAGAAATATAAAGGATCATGAGAGATTACTACAAGCAACTATATGCCAGTAAAATGGACAACGTGGAAGAAATGGACAAATTCATAGAAAAGCACAACCTTCCAAGACTGAACCAGGAAGAAACAGAAAATATAAACAGACCAATCACAAGCACTGAAATTGAGACTGTGATTAAAAATCTTCCAACAAACAAAAGCCCAGGACCAGATGGCTTCACAGGCAAATTCTAACAAACATTTAGAGAAGAGCTAACACCTACCCTTCTCAAACTCTTCCAAAATACACCCGAGGGAGGAACACTCCCAAACTCATTCTATGAGGTCACCATCACCCTGATACCAAAACCACACAAAGATGTCACAAAAAACGAAAACTACAGGCCAATATCACTGATGAACACAGATGCAAAAATTCTCCACAAAATACTAGCAAACAGAATCCAACAGCACATTAAAAGGATCATACACCATGATCAAGTGGGGTTTATCCCAGGAATGCAAGAATTCTCCAATATATGCAAATCAATCAATGTGATACACCATATTAACAAATTGAAGGAGAAAAACAATATGATCATCTCAACAGATGCAGAGAAAGCTTTCGACAAAATTCAACACCCATTTATGATAAAAACCCTCCAGAAAGTAGGCATAGAGGGAACTTACCTCAACATAATAAAGGCCATATATGACAAACCCACAGCCAACATCATTCTCAATGGTGAAAAACTGAAACCATTTCCTCTAAGATCAGGAACAAGACAAGGTTGTCCACTCTCACCACTATTATTCAACATAGTTTTGGAAGTTTTAGCCACAGCAATCAGACAAGAAAAAGAAATAAAAGGAATCCAAATCGGAAAAGAAAAAGTAATGCTGTTACTGTTTGCAGATGACATGATACTATACACAAAGAATCCTAAATATGCTACCAGAAAACTACTAGAGCTAATCAATGAATTCAGTAAAGTAACAGGATACAAAATTAATGCACAGGAATCTCTTGCATTCCTATACACTAACAATGAAAAATCTGAAAGAGAAGTTAAGGAAACACTCCCATTTACCATTGCAGCAAAAAGAATAAAATACCTAGCTATAAACCTACCTAAGGAGACAGAAGACCTGTATGCAGAAAACTATAAGACACTGATGAGAGAAATTAAAGATGATACAAACAGATGGAGAGATATACCATGTTCTTGGATTGGAATAATCAACATTGTGAAAATGACTATACCACCCAAAGCAATCTACAGATTCAATGCAATCCCTATCAAACTACCAATGACATTTTCCACAGAACTAGAACAAAAAAATCTTAAAATTTGTATGGAGACACAAAAGACACCGAATAGCCAAAGCAGTCTTGAGGGAAAAAAACGGAGCTGGAGGAATCAGACTCCCTGACTTCAGACTATACTACAAAGCTACAGTAATCAAGACAGTATGGTACTGGCAAAAAACAGAAATACAGATCAATGGAACAGGATAGAAAGCCCAGAGATAAACCCACGCACCTATGGTCAACTAATCTATGACAAAGGAGGCAAGGATATACAATGGAGAAAAGACAGCCTCTTCAATAAGTGGTGCTGGGAAAACTGGACAGCTACATGTAAAAGAATGAAATTAGAACACTCCCTAACACCATACACAAAAATAAACTGAAAACGGATTAAAGACCTAAATGTAAGGCCAGACACTACAAAACTCTTAGAGAAAAACATAGGCAGAACACTCTATAACATAAATCACAGCAAGATCCTTTTTGACCTATCTCCTAGAGAAATGGAAATAAAAACAAAAATAAACAAATGGGACCTCATGAAACTTAAAAGCTTTTGCACAGCAAAGGAAACCATAAACAAGATGAAAAGACAACCCTCAGAATGGGAGAAAATATTTGCAAATGAAGCAACTGACATAGGATTAATCTCCAAAATTTACAAGCAGCTCATGCAGCTCAATATCAAAAAACCAAACAACCCAATCCAAAAATGGGCAGAAGACCTAAATAGACATTTCTCCAAAGAAGATATACAGATTGCCAACAAACACATGAAAGGATGCTCAACATCACTAATCATTAGAGAAATGCAAATCCAAACTACAATGAGGTATCACCTCACACCAGTCAGAATGGGCATCATCAAAAAATCTACAAACAATAAATGCTGGAGAGGGTGTGGAGAAAAGGGAACACTCTTGCACTGTTGGTGGGAATGTAAATTGATACAGCCACTATGGAGAACAGTATGGAGGTTCCTTAAAAAACTAAAACTAGAACTACCATACGACCCAGTAATCCCACTACTGGGCATATACCCTGAGAAAACTATAATTCAAAAAGAGTCATGTACCACAATGTTCACTGCAGCTCTATTTATAATAGTCAGGACATGGAAGCAACCTTAGTGTCTATCAACAGATGAATGGATAAAGATGTGGTACCGATATACAATGGAATATTACTCAGCCATAAAAAGAAACAAAATTGAGTTATTTGTAGTGAGGTGGATGGACCCAGAGTCTGTCATACAGAGTGAAGTAAGTCAGAAAGAGAAAAACAAATACCGTATGCTAACACATATATATGGAATCTAAAAAAAAAAAAAAATGGTTCTGAAGAACCTAGGGGTAGGACAGGAATAAAGACACAGATGTAGAGAATGGACTTGACACGGGAAGGGGGAAGCATAAGCTGGGACAAAGTGAGAGAGTGGCGTGGACATATATACACTACCAAATGTAAAATAGATAGCTAGTGGGAAGCAGTCACATAGCACAGGGAGATCAGCTCGGTGCTTTGTGACCACCTAGAGGGGTGGGATAGGGAGGGTGGGAGGGAGACACAAGAAGGAGGAGATATGCGGATGTATCTATATGTATAGCTGCTTCACTTTGTTATAAAGCAGAAACTAACACACCATTGTAAAGCAATTATACCCCAATAAGAAGTTAAAAAAAAAATCAAGGCTCTGACAACAATAAACTTATTATGAAAATATTTTTTGCATTTCACCTGAAATAGACAGGAGTAACAGCTATTTGGGCCTCACACCCGCTGAACAGCGAGGAACCAGCCATGGTTCCCGCAATGGACTGAACTGTGCCCCTCCTCCCCCCACCTCCTAACAACCCAGTGGATGTGACCCTGTTTAGAGAAAGTGTCTTCACAGAGGTTACTACGGTGAGGATCTCGAGATGAGCTCACCCTGGATTACCCAGGTGGACCCTAACTCCGATACAAGTGTTCTTGTAAGAGACAGAAGAGGAGAAGACAAGACACACGGACAAGACCACGTGAGGGTGCTGAGAGAGACTGAAGAGGAACCCAAGGAACCCTGGGGCCACAGACACTGGAGGAGGCAGGAAGGATTCTCCCCAGAGCTCCTGGGGGAGCGTGGCCCTGCCGACGCCTTTATTTCAGACTCTGGCCTCCAGAACTGGGGGAGAAGAAATTCCTGTTGCTTTTGGTGATCTGTTACGGCAGATCTAGGAAATACTGCGCTCTACTGCTTCTGTCCATCACTGACCATTATCTGAGGCCCCCAGAGCAGGCAGCAGCCGCACAAGCTCACATCTCCCTCGGGTAACAGGCCTGAGCTCCAGGTTCGTAAACAGTAATGATTCAGAACCAAACACTGCAAACACTCCTACTTACTAAACTTCTTAGAGAAGGAGCCAAGGAGAAGAGGGCTCCTGCAGGCTCCACTGATGCAGGTCTGGCTGCGTGTCCACTTCAGTTTCCATGTAAAATGGTCTGCAAGTGCTGTACTCCTTAAAGGATTTGTAGAGCCAGTCAGAAAGACAGAAAGGTATTGCAAAGAGGAAAGCGGATGAGCACAGATGGCCAAACTAGATAGAAGTGTGGGGCCAAAGCTCTGGCCCATTCAACCCTAACCTTCACTTAGACGGGCATAAGCTTTGCAGGTATGCAGTCTTCCCATACAGACTGTAATAGTTAACAGAGAGAGAAACACAGGGAGCATACACATCTTCCTAAAGGTCTTCACATAAACCTTTATATAAGCCATGAACAATGACCATGGTATGTCCTCACATCTTGTAAATGGACATAAGCTGGTGCACCCCAAGATCTGAATGCACTATTGATGTCGCCTGTGGGTTCCCACCAACCACTCTAGAGACAGACCCCATCCTCACATCTTCTAGCCAAATAATGGCCCCATCCATCTCAAATTCTCCACGTGCAGTTGCTAGGGCACTGGCAAAATGAAATGTTATCTAGAAAATAAACTCCAGAAGATGTAAGAGATAGATTAACCAGGCAGCACGATATTCTCCAACTAAAAAAAAAAAAAGACTATACATCTATGTCCCAAAGTACCACCCAGTGCCGAGTTGTGTAGAGTGTGCTCTTCACTTTGCCACTGGAGAAAGTAGATGAACATTTGCAAATCCGCTTACCATTGAGTGGAAATCCTGAAATGCTCATTTAAGACTGTGGGAAAGCTCAATGAAATCCCCCTCTTTCCAGGCTGTCTCTTCATAAGACGGTTTTTAATGCTGGTCCCAGGTCACTGCCTGCCTCAAACGTGAATCTCTAGAGTACAAATGTTACCGGGATTTCATTTCCTTGTGTTCTCTCTTCACAAACTCTATACTCGGGAAACTAGTTTCAGAAGCAGCACTCCAATGATAAGAAAGAATAAGCCAAGCTTCTTGACCTTGTGACCAATTGCTGCTAATATTCATGCCTAACAGCTCCTCAAACCTTATTTCCACATCTTGGTTTTTAAGTGTAACATGAAGAAAATTTCCTTGGGAATTCCTTGGCGGTCCAGTGGTTAGGACTCTGCGCTTTCACTGCCAAGCATGCAGGTTCAGTCCCTGGTCAGGAAACTAAGATCCTGCAATGCAATCCGTTCAGCGCGGCCACAAAAAAAAAGAAAAAAATCCTTAACTTTCTTTTCCAATTATGCATTAAGAATTCATTTATTCAACAGTTATCTTTTGCGAACCTATTTTGTACCAGACACTGGTTGAAGGGAATTTAGTAATCAACTAAACAGACAAAAGCCCTGGCCCCATGCTTACATTCTAGGGCGGGGGGAGAAGCGATATATATGAAAATTAAGTAAAATAGGCAGTGTGTTCGATACTGATAAGCACTCAGGAGAAAATCTGGGTGGGGGGTAAGACTGTTGGTGCTGACCTCTCTTTTTTTTTTTCTGTAAACCATCCATCTGAAAAGTCAACTTCAAATGTTACTGCTTCTTGCTTCAGAATAATGACATATTCTTGATGTATTTGCTAAAACTTTCTTCCATGGACATTTCTTAATTCAATCACTGTCAACTTTTACCAGCCTAGTCTTCCAGGTGTTGTCACTTGCTGTACATCAAATTAAAATATTTTGCAGAATAAATTTATCTTTTTTTAACAACTGGGCGGGAGTGGGGGTGTGAGGGGGGGTGGAGGAAGACAATAATATTTACTCAGCACCTACTATGCAGTGGGGGAGAGTGGCCAGCACTTTGTATTGACCATCACAGTTGGTCTACACATGGCCCCATGAGGTAGAGAATATTGCTCCCATTTTACAGACAAAGAAACAGATTCTCCAGTAACTTGTCTATAGTAACACAATAAGTGGCACAGCTGAAATTTGAACTTTGCTGGTCATAATTTTTGGTCTTACCTCCAAAATTCTCCACTATTGGGATTTTTTTTTAAGCTCCTTTCTCCTGGCTGCTCAATCCTTATGTTCCTTAGATCGTTATTCCATTTTGCCTTACATAGCAGACATTACTCTTCCCAATGCTTAAATGCAACTGAACTATGTTCAGTTGAATTGAATCAACCTCTATCAACTATATTAACCACGCATTTAATTGAAATAACCACTGAATACCACAATCACCGGCACCTTTTTTCTACAGTCACCACCCCTTTACTGGACCATTCCTCTTGTGACAGAACCGCACACCTAAGTCCCAAGTGGATGGAACGCCTGGGTCGCCACTGGGATTCCCTGTGACATGTTTACATGCTAATAAAACGCGATACAATCCGATAGATGATCCGGTGTGTACACCGGTTCCAGGTGACCCTAGACACCTTTCTTTAGGGGCGTTCTTCCCATTACCCCGAGAGCGGTTTCCAGGTGGGAGCACCGGACGGCCTACAGGTAAAGCCCAGTCACCGACTCCGCGAGGATGACCCCGCCGGCCGCGGACGTCCCGACCCGGATCGGCGGCCGATGGATCCGAGGCGCCGCAGGAAACGCACGGCGAGCCCGGCTGCACGTTCGGAGCCAGAACCTGCCGGCGCGGCGCCGGCTGCGGTCCCCGCCCCGCCCGGCCGCGCGCTCTCTGGTGACCGAGGGGGTTGAGGGCGCCCACCGCCCGGCCCCCGGTCCGTTGTCCCCCGCCGACCCCCGCCCCCGGGCCCCGCCCTCACCACAGCCTCCTCTTGAGCGGCAGAAGGCTGCCGCGGTTGGACGGCGTGACGCCGATGGCCATCTGCAGCACCGTCAGGTACTTCTGGTACTTCATCTTGTCCCCGCTCCGCTCGCGGCCCGGGCCCCGCCGCCGCCGCCGCCGCCGCCGGCACAGCCCCTCCAGGCGCCGCATAGGTCAGCCCTGGGCCATCCGCCGCCGCCGCCCGCACCTACCGCCCCGCGCCCCTACCGCCCCTGCCGCCCCTACCGCCCCTGTCGCCCCTGCCGCCGCCGCCGCCGTCGCCGCCGTGCGTCCGGCCGTGCGTGCCGGGTCCCGCGCCCGCGTGCGTGCGTGCCCGCCGCTCCCGCCGCCGCCGCCGTGCGTGGCCCGCGCCCTGTCGCCCCCGCGCTGCGCACCGACTGGCGGGGCTCCGGTCCGGAGCGGCGGGCGAGGCCGGCACCGCCCCGCATTGCCCCCCTCGCCCCGCCCATCCCGTCCTCCGCCCCGCCCCCGAGGCCTCGCTCCCGTCAGCGCTTGGTGGGAGCTCGCTTCCCCACCACCTCACTCCCGCAGAATCCCAACCACAACCTTCCAGAGAGGGAAAAATTACTATTTTGTATTTATAATTACCCCCGAATAGCTGTCACCGTCACTTACGCTCTACCCTGAACTGTGTGGACGCGTGCTGTGTATAAAATGCACGCGTGTCCGTGTGCTGTACGTGTGGATACTGCGTGTGTACTCGTGCGGGCCTCACTGGTGGGTGGGCAGGCGGTGGACAGGACCCTGAACCGTGCAAAACCATCTTCAAGGGGAAAATCAACATTGTTCCACGACCTTTAAAAATGTCCAAACATGCCTAGCTGTTCATTCATGGTTATAAATGTGTAGGGAAACGAAAAAAAAAAAAAAAGCAAACCAATCATTTGTTATGCTGTAAAGCATTACAAACATGGAGACTTGAAGTGTTTTATTTCTGTGTAGGAAAAACTTAACAAGAGTGGCTGGAACAGTGCTTGTCTTTTCCTGAGAGTTGTTACATGCCGAGAGAGCATCTTTTCTGTGTCTTGGCAAAGCGTCCTGTTTGGGCCACTTTCAACGTTTTATCCTCTGGGCGTTCCCCATCGCGGAGTGTGTCCGAGTTCCTTTAATGCGATGTCCTCTGGGACGTCCCCATCCTTTTGTCACAGCCGAATTTTTCATTCAAGTTTGCATTCAGTGCGATTCCCCCAGCGGCACATCTAAAGGCTCTGGAAAGGTGGCAACATCAGCATTCCCACAGTTGCCTATTTTTTTTATAACTCCAATTACATTCCATTCATATTTCATGCCACTTCCATCTTTATCGTTTTTTGTTTCTTTGCTGCACTTCCATCTTTGTTGCCCAATTTTCTCTTTCAGTTACCCTTTTTCTGTTTTTGTTTTTTAACAAGGCTCTGTGGGTATATCACTGGGAGAAAAGGAGGCAACACAACGGCACACTTTGCTGTCAGTGGCTAAGCTAAAAAATGCTCAGAGACCGAATACTGACAACTTTGAAAGAACTGCTGTCACTGATCGTGATGCACATGTTATGTGGTGATTTCTGGACTAAAGAGATGGCGTCAAGTTTGTACTATATGTACTGGTACTGGATGTATTTACTCACAGTTAGTATGCCATGAGAACTGAAATTTCACCCATATTGTTGAGCAGCTGGTATTATTTAATTAAACCATGGTAGCTGACATCAGGCATATCTGAACCCACAAAGCAAGGACTGCCTGGAAGCAGGTGTATACTCTATGTGTATGTGAAGAGCACAGATAACAAGTGCCTATGCACCCACCAGGCAGAATGATCAAATGTCAACCCACTCCCACTACAATGCATCCCTCCTGTACATCTACTTAAACACTTCATTTTCAAATTAATTAGCACACAGGAGAATTAGAAAAAAACAGTCTCCTTCTGGTTTAGGCTCTCAACATGATTTCACAGTCACTTTGGTAGAAAAACAGGTCTAAATCTATTTCACTTTTGTTTATTCAGAGGTTTTAGCTCTCACATAAAATGAGGAGTTGGCAGATCTTTCACACTGCAAATGTATATTCATACCTGGGAGAGGACCTTTTAAAAGGTACTGGGAGCAGTACTTTTAAAAGACATCAGGGCCTGTACTTATCTATTCACCATTTCTTAGATGTGCTCATCCTTTTGCATCACCTTGCTATACTGTTGTAAGGTATTTGATGAAAATACTGCACTGTACTCAAGGATTTAGATAACTGGAGGTTGAGGGGATCTATTCAGGATAACGAGGGATAAAAATAAATCTGGCAGAAGCACCGTCCAGAATGGCAGAAAAATCTGCTTCTCCATAAAAAGAGAGAGCTGGCTTAAATTGTCAAATCAACCTTTTCTGAACTCCAGAAATCAACCAAAGGCTTGCAACAATCCCAAGATTGTTTTTCAAGAAAAATGATTGAATCTTGATAAGAACAGTGAGCCTTATGGGATTTTAACTTGCCCACTTCCCAACCCCTTCTACCCAGCTCTGTGGTAGCCTTGGAAACTAATAGCCTCATAATTACAATAGCTTTGAAACCCAGTAGACTAGCAGCCACTGGAAGGGAAGAATGGGTTTAGAGGTCCCCAAAAGCCCTATCCCCAGAGAACTGTCATTATTTGACCTGTTGGCAGCTCCGCTCACAAGGCTTGTCTTTATTTGATCTGCCTCAGAATTCACTCTGTGCAACCAGCCCTATCCTTAGGGCATTTGTCAAAAACAATCAGCAGCAGTTGTTGAACATCACAGCTGCCTGAGGTGGTGAAACCAGTTGGGGCTAACAAGAGGTTAACCAAAAAAATGCAAGAATGGGGAATGAGAGTCCATAGTGTGCCTTGAAAGCTCTGACATATTCCTGGGAATCCAGAATGCCATGCACGGTGCAGGACTGTGCACACACTCAGGAAACACCTGAGAAGGCCCTAATCTCTCACTTCTGGTTGACTTCGAGGTTCAGTGCAAGCAGAAAGTGAAGGCTAAAGAAGAGTCATAACTTACCTACCAGAATATTGAAGGCATGCCCCAACACACACACAGCCTCTCAGCAAAGCCTAGGAGATTTACTGGTTCAAAACATTTAAGTAAACCTCTGTCCAATAATTAGTTGACCACTAAACTACCGGATCAAGGACGTCAGTGGCCACACGTGACAACGAATACAGACTTTACAGAATTAGTCTGGAAAAGTCACTAGACAAACAACAACAATGAACCTTGGGGTAGGAGGAGGGATATTATTTCTGGAATGGCCACATTTTGTTATTCAAAATGTCCACACGTCAACAAAAAAAAAATTACAGGACATGCAAAGCAACAGAACAATACAGTCCATATATAGGGGGAAAAGTTGTTAATAGAAACTGTTCTTGAGGAAGCCCAGACATTGGACTTACTGGACAAAGACTTTAAATCAGCTATTATAAATATGTTCACTAAAGGAGACCATGTGCTAAGAATTAAGGAAAGTACGACAAGAATATCTCACCAAATAGATAATATCAATAAACAGAAATTTAAAAAAAATAGAAACCTGGAGTTTTGAAAAATACAATAACTGAAATTAAAAATTCAACAACATATTTGAACTGGCAGAGTAAGAGTCAGTGAAGTCTAGTATAAATCAACTGAGTTTATCCAGTCTGGAATAGAAAGGAAAAAGAATGAAGAAAAACAAACAGATTGAGAGACCTATGAAAAACCATTAAACATACCAATATATGCATAAAGTCCCAAAGGAAAGGAGAGAGAGGAAGGACCCAAAGAATATTTGAAGAAATAATAACTAAAAACTTTCCAAATGTTGTGAAATATATTAATCTGCATTTAAGGACATTCAAGGAGTTCAAAGAACTCCAAGTAGAATATACTCAAAGCACTCCAGGGACTTCCCTGGTGGTACAATGGGTAAGACTCCACACTCCCAATGCAGGGGGCCCAGGTCCGAACCCTGGTCAGGGAACTAGATCCTGCATGCATGCCGCAACTAAGAAGCACGCATGCGGCAATTAAAAAGTCCGCATGCTGCAACTAAAAGATCCTGCGTGCCACAACCAAGACCTGGCACAGCCAAAACTAACTAAATAAATAAATAAAAATAAAATCTTTAAAAAAATACAGCAGTCCACACCTAGGCTAATAGTCAAACTGTTGAAAGCCAAAGACAATGAGAGAATCTTAAAGCAGCAAGAGAAAAGCAACTTATCACATATAAGGGATCCTCAATAAGATTAACATCTGACTTCTCATCAGAAATGGAGGTCAGAAGTCAGAATGAAGACATTTAAAGGGCTGAAAGAAAAAGACTATCATCTGAGAATTCTACATCCAGCAACAGTATACTTCAAAAATGAAGGAGAAATTAAGGCATTCCCAGATAAACTAAAACTGAGAAATCATGCCTAGCATACATGCACTTTAAGAAATACCAAAAGACTCCTTCAGGCTGAAATGAAGGATACTAAACAGTAACTTGAAGACACATGAAGAAATATAGAACATTGGTAAAAATAACTATCAAATTGAATATAAAAGAGAGTATAAAATATTTAAAATTTTTTAATTTTTAAAATATTTTAATTAAAAATATTTTTATTTGAAACTCTTTTATCTGATTTAAAAGACAAATACATAAAGCAACAATTATAAACTGTACTGATGGGCTTATAATGTGTGCATGTATATATACATATTTATGTATTTATATGTAATTTGAATGATAATAACAGCACAAAGAAGAAGGGAGAGAATGGGGCACTATTGGGGCCTAGTTTTGGTGTCCTACAGAAATTATATTAGTATTAATTTTACCTAGATTATTTTAAGTTAAGAAGTTAATTGTAATCCCCAAGACAACCATTAAAAAAACAACTTTTTAAAATATAGTAAAAGAAACAACAAGGAAATTAAAATACTACACTAGAAAATATATAGCAAAAAAGAAGGCAGTAATAGAGAAACAGAGGAACAAAAAGACATAAGATATGCAGAATACAAATAGCAAAATGGCAGCCATAAATCCTTCCCTATCAGTAATTTCATTAAATGTAAATATACTAAATATTCCAATCAAAAGACAGAGATTGACAGAATAGACATAAAAACATGATCCAACTATATGCTATCTACAAGAGACATACTTTAAAGTCACACATGGGTTGAAAGTAAAAGGATGGAAAGACATGTACCATGTAAAAAGAAAGATGAAGTGGCTATGCTAATATCAGACAAAATAGACTTTCAGAGATAAATTGTTCCTAGAAACAAAGAAAAACATTTTATACTGACAAAAGGGTCAGTCCATCAAGAAAACATAACATTTAAGAAACGCATTGCACATAACGGCTGAACCCCAAAATAGCGAAAACTGACAGAACTGAAGGGGAAAAGTAGACAATTCAACAATAATAATCAGAGATTTCAATATCCCCACTTTTCATAATGGGTAGAACAAGGCAGATGATCAACAAGGAAAAAGAAGTCTTGAACAATACCAAAGTCTTGAACAAACCCCAACTAGACCCAACACATTTGTGGATCATTTGCATCCAACACAGTAGAATACACATTATTTTCAAGTGCACATGGAACATTCTTCAGGATAAATCATATATCAGGCCACAAAACAAGCCCTCAATAAATTTAGAAGTATTGAAACAATACAAAGTATGTTCTCCAACCACAATGGAATTAAATCAGAAACCAGTTACAGAAGGAAATTTGGGGAATTCAAAAATATGTGAAAATTAAACAAAACACCCCTAAACCTAAATAACCAATGGAAAAAAGAAGAAATCATAAGAAAAATTAGAAAAAATTATGACTGGGGCAAAAAGCATAACATAGGACTTGGATGCAGTTAAAGCAGTGCTATGAAGGAAATTTATAATTGTGATCCCAATATTTTAAAAGATGAAAGAGTTAAAATATATAGCCTAACCTTCCACCTTAACAAATTAGAAAAGAAGAACACACTAAACCCAAAGCAAGCAGAAGGAAGGAAATAATAAATATTAGAGTGGAAGTAAACAAAATAGAGAATAGAAAAATAATAGAGAAAAATTAACAAAACCAAAAGTTGGTTCTTAGAAGAGATAATAAAATTGACAAACCTTTAGCTAGACACCAAGGCAAAAAGGGAGAAAACTCAAATTACTAAAATTTGGGATGAAAGAGAGGACATCACCACCAATCTTACAGGAATAAAAAGGATTTTAAGGGAATACTATGAGTAATTGTATGCCAACAAATTAAACAACCTAGATGAAATGGTAAAATTCCTAGAAAGACCAAACTGCTGAAACTGACTCAAGAACAAACAGAAAATGTGAATAGAACTATAACAAGTAAAAAGATTGAATTAAAAAACTTCCCACCATGCAAAGCCCAGGTCCAGGGGAAAGGGTTGATGTCAGTGTTGTTCACTGCTATATCTCTAGTCTCGAGAACAGGGTCTGGTATACAGTAGGCACTCAATAAATATTTGTTGAACTTGAGTGAAAGACTCCATGACTTTTCATAAAATGTATCATTTTCCTAACAAATGAGACAAACTACCTGTAGAGTTTTGCATGCAGTGGAGATAAACATTACAGCTGGAAAGCTGACATCGTTTTACAAAGTGAAAGAAATAAAAATGCGCTATTAGTTCTCAGAGGATAGCCAGTGCTTCAAAGGAAAATGAGGGGGCTGCTACAATGACACTGTGCAAGACCCACGGGAAATCTTCCAGCAAGCAAGTCGCTGGGGATTATAGCACCTATACCTGTTGCCCACATTCCTCTCAGACAGGGTCCTTCAAGTTGTTTTGACTACCACCTCCAGTAAGAAGCACATTTAAAAAAAATTTTTTTTTAATTTATTGAAGTATAGTTGATTTACAATGTTGTGTTGATTTCTGCTGTACAGCAAAGTGACTCAGTTATACATATATAAATATTGGTTTGGCCAAAAGTTTCGTTCTTCTTTTTTTCCGTAAGATGGCTCTAGTAGCACTTAGTTGTTTTTAACTTCATTCGAAACAATCTTGTTAGATTGTATGTGACAGCTGTCATATCAGCGTGTATTTAAAAAAGGACTTATCATATTTGATGAATTTTTGTGTAGCCATTTTAATATTGAAGATGGAAGGAAAAAAGCAACATTTTGGGCATATTATGCTTTATTATTTCAAGAAAGATAAAAATGCAACCAAAACACAAAAAAAGATTTGTGCAGTGTATGGAGAAGGTGTGTGACTGATCAAACGTGTCAAAAGTTAGTGTCATACAATCCATTTGATATTCTCCCCTCATCAAATGAACCTCATTTGTTTTTCCTGTAACTCCAAGTAGGTATAATACCATCTGGTGTTTTCCGCTTTTGACCCAAAACCACAGATGGTTTCGTCTGAGTAATCAGGAGCTGGGAAGGGGCAGGCTCGGGAACGGGTTAGTGTCACAAGTCACTTGGTAATTTAAAAACCCCTTGGCTATAACACTTGCTCCCCGCAATAAAATATCCACTGTAGGATTCTGATAAAACTGTGTTATGTTAAACATCAGTAGTTGGAAGGTCAGGGTGTGAGTTTTATTGATGCCATGGCTGATATGAAGTATTACATTTCAAAAAGACAACCAGAGAGGCAGTTAAAGAAACATTTCTTGTATGCTCATTCTTTGCCTACCATTTCATACATGTTAACTTCCTCCTAAAAATAATCTGGGTGACTGTGGTACAAGTGACTAAAGATAATAATTGATCTATTTATCATCCATTTCATTCAGTCACTAATTGTTCAGTATGTACTATTTGCCAAGCATTGTGCTAGTTCCTATAGATTTAAATAAGAATTTTTAAATGTAGACATTCAGAGATAAAGATATATTGAAAGACTGTAATGGACAGCAGAAAACTGAGATGAGTAATCTGAAATCAACTTCCACAGACTAATAATCCTAGAAAGCCTACTGGAAAATTAATAGCAGAAACTGAGTTTGGACATTTTGTAATTCTCTTTTAGCCACACAAAATTAAATTAGAAATTCTCAGAAGACTCAGGCTTCTTCACTGTTAACATGAGATTTTGACACATACCAATTAGAAATACAAGTTTCTTATATGGCATAATATAGAAATAAGGTGTCCTAGATTGTCAACTATTCTGATTGAAAGATAAAAAGTTTTAATAGGTTATAGCTGAGTGAGTGGCTCAAAATTCCATTAGAATATTCTAAGCTTTAGTGCAGAAGTTGACACAAGAGTCACAGAAAATGAAATTTAAAACCAAGACCTGGAGAGCGCTCATTAATTTAAGGGCAGGTCATTTTTTGAGAGGAAAAAATCATTGGATTGTCAAAAATTGAAATAGGTCAATTTCATCTGACTAATTGATACAGTTGGTCAAATCTTTGAAAGTCATGAATTTAGAAGCTGCTGATGCTATGGTAGAGAAAATCTGCCTATAAGAAGGTGTTCAATCCAGAGCTGCTGGGGGTTCTATGCCCCTTGGGTTTCCAGTATGTTTCACTTGGAGCTCAGGCCACTGTCCTGAGCTTTTGACCTTGGAACATCAGTTGGTCTGACATGCTTGTTTCATCATTCATTAGTTGTATGAATAATTTATAATCTCTAAAACTCAGTGTACTCTTATGTAAGTGTGTTTAAATATAACCATTATGATGTCCTGTACATATTCTGTTAATTTTCTTAATGATGTTTGAAAGGCTTAAAAGGATTTTATCTACAAAATTTATAAGGCTGATTTAGTAGATTGACAAGAGTGGCTTAAATGCTTAGTAAGATTTTGTTTCTTACATTTGTAATCCTCTCTTGGTGTATTTGAAATGTTTGAGAGAGTCAATTGTGTTAAAATTGGACTTTGAAATAGCCAAGGGAATTTGATTAAAGTTAAATATCTAAATATGTTACATGTAGGAATTAACTGTAAAAGCACAAGTGAAAATGATTGTTCTTATTTTTGATTAAAATTATAAAATTTGTAAATGAAATAAAAGCTGTAAATGTTTAAGGAAAACAAGATTTTTACCTTCATAGCTATAATAATACAATATGAATTAAAACATGTTAATTAGAAGGATTCCTTTCTGTGCACAAAAGCCCAACTAGGATAGTAAAAGCCCCAAACACAGAGTTAACCAATAACAGAAGTAGGAGTAAGCTGTGGGTGTGGGCTGTGGGTCAACCATTAGGGTACTTGAAGAAAGATCCTCATTCCTAGCAGTAGGGTCAGTGGGGCTCCACAAATAGGTTCCAAGTGAAAGGATGGAAAAAGGTATTCCATGCAAGTGGAAACTAAAAGAGACAAGGGGTAGCTATACTTATATCAGACAAAATAGATTTTTAACTAAAAAGCCGTAACAAGAGACAAAGAAAGTCATTATATAATTATAAAGGATTCAATGCATCAAGAGGATATAACAATTGTAAATATACACGTACCCAGCATTGGAGTACCTAAATATATTAAGCAAATATTAGCAGATCTGAAGGGAGAAATAGACAACAATTCAATAATAATAGGTGACTTCAATACTCCACTCTGAACAATGGATAAAGCATTTAGACAGAAAATCAATAAGGAGACATTGGACTTGAACTATACTTTGATCAAATGAATCAACAGACAACTACAGAATATTCCATCCAACAACAGCAGAATATACATTCTTCTCAAGTACATAAGGAATATTCTCCAGGATAGATCACAGGAGAGGTCACAAAACAAGTCTTAGCAAATTTAAGAAGATTGAAATCATACCAAATATCTTTTCCAACTATAATGATGTGAAACTAGAAATCAATAACAAAAGGAAAATTGGAAAATTCGCAAGTATGTGGAAGTTAAACAATACACTCCTGAACAACCAGTGGGTCAAAGAAGAAATCAAAAAATATCTTGAGACAAATGAAAATGGAAACACAACATACTGAAACATGGGATCCAGCAAAAGCAGTTCTAAGAGGAAAATTTACATCAATAAAATTTACATTAAGGAAAAAGGATGATCTCAAATGAAATACCTAACTTTACACCTCAAAGAACTAGAAAAATAAGAAAAACTAAGCCTAAAGTTAACAGAAGGAAGGAAATAACAAAAATCAGAGCAGAAATAGAGACAAGAAAAATAATAGAAAAAAATCAAGGAAACCAAGAGCTGGGGTTTTTTTGAAAAAAAAAATTGGTAAACCTTTAGCTAGACTAAGAAAAAAGAGAATAACCCAGGTAAATAAAATCAGAAATGAAAGAGGCAACATTATAACCTGATACCACAAAAATACAAAAGATCAGAAGAGACTACACTGAACAAATATATACCAACAAATTGGATAACATAAAAGAAATGGAATAATTCGCAGAAATATACAACCTACCAAGACTGAATGATGAGAAAATGGAAAACCTGAACAGACCAAAAATGAGTAAGGAGATTGAATCAGTTATTTAAAAACTCCCAACAAAGGAAAGTCCAGATGGTTTCACTGGTGAATTTTACCAAATATTTAAAGAAGAATTAACTCCAGTTCTTTTCAAACTCTTCCAAAACATTGAAGGGGAGGGAATGCTCCCAAATTTATTTTACGAGGCCTAGTAGCCTGATACCAAATCTAGGTAAAGACACGACAAGAAAAAAAAATAGGCCAATATCCTTAATGAATATAGATGCAAAAATTCTCAACAAAGTACTTGCAAACTGAATTCAGCAGCACATTAAAAGGATCATACACCATGATCAAGTGGGAATTATCCCTGGAATGCAAAGATGGCTCAATATATGCAAATCAATAAATGTGATACATCACTTAATAGAATTAAAGATAAAAATCATAAGATCATCTCAATAGATGAAGAAAAAGCATTCTATAAAACTCAATATCCTTTCATGACAAAAACTCTCAATAAAATGGGTATAGAAGGAACCTACCTCAACATGATAAAGGCCATACATGACAAGCCTACAGCTAACATCATATTCAGTGTTGAAAGGTTGATCAGGAACAAGAAAAAGGTGCCCACTCCCACCACTTCCATTTGAAATAATACTGTGACTCCTAGCCAGAGTAATTAGGCAAGAAAAAGAAGTAAAAGGCATCTGAGTTGGAAAGGAAGAATTTAAATTGTCTGTTTGCAGGTGACATGATTTTTTATATAGAAAATCCTAGAAACTCTACCAAAAAACCTGTTAGAACTAATCAACAAATTCAGTAAAGTTGTGGGATACAAAATTAGTGTACAAAAAGCCATAGCATTTCTATAGATTCATGCAACTCCTGTCAAGATTCCAATGGCATTTTAAAAACAGAAAAGAAAAAGTAATCCTAAAATTCATTTGGAATCACAAGACCCCAAATAGCCAAAGCAATCCTGAGAAATAAGAACGAAGTTGGAGGCATAACACTTCCTGATTTCAAACTATATTACAAAGCTATAGTAATTAAAAGAGTATAGTATTGGCATAGAAACAGACACATTAGACAAATGGAACAGAACTGAGAGCCCAGAAACCAACCTTCACATTTATAGTCAACTAATATTTGATAAGGGAGCCAAGAACACTCAGTAGAGAAAAGACAGTCTCTTCAATAAATGGTGCTGGGGAAATTGGATATGCACATGTAAGAGAATGACTGGACCTTTATATTACATCTTTCACCAAAATTAACTCAAAATCGATTAAAGACTTAATGTAAGACCTGAAACCATAAAACTCCAATGATTTTTTTGATATGTCACCTAAAGAACAAGCGACAAAAGCAAAAATAAACAAGTAGGACTACATCAAACTAAAAAGCTCTTCACAGCAAGAGAAACAAGCTACAAAATGAAAAGGCAACCTATGGAATGGGAGAAAATCTGTTCATCTATCTGATAAGGGGTTAATATCTAAAATATATGCAACTCAATAGCAAAAAAAAAATCATCCAATTAAAAAATGGGCAGAGCTGCGATGAAGAGTGGCCCCTGGCTCACCACAACTAGAGAAAGCCCTCGCACAGAAACGAAGACCCAACACAGCCATAAATAAATAAATAAATAAATAAATAAATTCAAATAACCTTTAAAAAAAAAAAAAATGGAAAGAGGACTGGAGTAGACATTTTTTTTTCCAAAGAAGATACTCAAATGGACAGCGGGTATATGAAAAGGTGATCAACATCACTAATCATCAGGGGAATGCAAATCCATACCACAATGAATTATCACCTCACGCGAAAAGAATGGTAATTATCAAGAAGACAAGAAATAACAAGTGTTGGTGAGGAGGTGGAGAAAAGGGAACACTTGTACATTGTTGGTGGGAATGTAAATTGGTGCAGCCACTACAGAAAACAGTGTGGATGTTCCTGAAGAAATTAGAAATGGAACTATAATATGATCCAGTAGTTCCACTTCTGGGTATATTCCTGAAGGAAATGAAATCATGATCTTGAAGAGAAATCTGAACTCCCATGTTCATGGCATCATTACTTATAATAGCCAAGACTTAGGAAACAACCTAAGTGTCCATTGATGGATGAATGGATAAAGATGTGTATATTTATATTTATACACACACACACGGAAATTATTATTTCAGCCATGAGAAAGAAGGAAATTCTGCCATTTGTGACAATACAGATGGATCTGGAGGGCATTATGCTAAGTGAAATAAGTCAGACAAAGACAAATACTGTATAATCTCACTTATATGTGGAATCGAAAAAAACTAAACTCATAGAAACAGAGAGCATGGGACTTCCCTGGTGGTCCAGTGGTTAAGAATTTGCCTTCCAATGCAGGGGATGCAGGTTCGATCCCTGGTAGGGAAACTAAGATCCCACATGCCGCAGGGCAACTAGGCCTGTGCACCACAGCTACTGAGCATGAGAGCCACAACTAGAGAGCCCTCAGGCCACAATGAAAGATCCCGCATGCCACAACGAAGATCCCGAGTGCCACAACTAAAACCCGACGCAGGCAAAAATAAAATAAATAAATAAATAACTATTAAAAAAAGAAAGAAAGAAAGAAACAGAACAATTTGGTGGTTACCAGAAGTGGGAGCTGGTGGGGGGAGAATGAGTGAAGGTGGTCAAAAGGTAACACTTCCAGTTATGAGATAAATTAGTTCTTGGGATATAATGTGCAGTATGGTGACTATAGTTAACAATACTGTATTGTATATTTGAAAGTTGCTAAGAGAGTAGACCTTAAAATTTCTCATCATGAGAAAAAAATTGTAACTATGTGAGGTGATGGATGTTAACTAAACTTATTGTAGTAATCATTTTGTAATATATACATATATCAAAGCATTGTGTTGTACACCTTAAACTTATACAATGTTATATGTCAATTATATCTCAATAAAACTGGGAGAAAAAGACATTTTTTCATTCACTTAATCCATATTTTCCTCTACATTCTTTAATATGCTTGTACCAGTTATTTAACATCCTTTTTTTTTACCAACTCAAATAGCTAGGATATTTGTGGGTCTGTTTTATTATCCATTTTTTCCCCTTGATTTATCAGTCATGTCCTCTGCTTTTTCTTATGTCTCAAATTTTTGATTCTATGCTGGACATTGTGTATAAAATAACCATAGAGACTGAAGTTGGTATTTATTTTCTAAGGAGATGGTTCCCCATTTCCTCCATGAGACAGAGGGCTGAGAGGCTGAACACTTCAATCTGGTCAGGGATTGTGTGGTTTGGGCTACATAGGTTTGCTCTTGTGGGCTTTTGACCTCAGTCACTAGGGTTCTTTTATAGTCAATATCCAGCACACACAGTCATGGTTGCTCCTCCATACTGTATAATATTGATATTACATATTGTGCAACAACAGAGTCATTGGATAATGAATTTTACCATGTTTGTTTTGTTTTCTCTCTAAGCATATTTGCCATTAACTTTGAGACTATTTTTGTAAGTCTCTTGGAAATACAGTGACCTGTACCAGTTTTTGCAGAATGCAGTGATGATCTTTAGTTTTACTTCTCTTTTAGAGACACAATTTATCAAGTTTGTGCTGGAAAGCATTACTGGTTTTGTAAAACTTCCATTGCTTTAACAGACAGCAACTCACTGTACTCTCCTTGAAAATTACATAAAACATTGATGGATTGTGCCATTATTTGTCAAATTATATCATGGGGAATTATTAGAGGAATAGATTGCCAGTCCTCAAATCCTCAATTTTCAGAAATTCATCTTTGAACTTCCTATTCAATGGTTCATATATTTATTTATTTTGGACACTTATTTGAATTCTCTACACTGGCAGATATCTAGTCTGAATATATACTGATTTGTGTTCTAATTTACACTGGAGTCCTATTCACCATTTAACCTTACATTTTTTAAGGTATATGTATTTTCTATCTGAACACTACTTTTAAGCTTAATGAACATCCCTAAGCAATTGGTCCACTTGGAGAATCAAGGTTGTATTACAACACAATAATAATAATTAGAAAAACATTCAATGTAAAAATAGCATAGTTGAGAACCATAACTGAATGTTAATGAGACAAATTATCCAATGAAGAAATATCACTAAAATAAACAAGGGATGCTTGTTTTGGGATACTGAACAGTCATCAGAGTGATCTTGTGATTCCTGCAACCTCATAGGAAGGAGAGAAAAACTGAAAGCCCTGCAGCAGAGTAATGGGTCCCACTCATCTTTAGGAACAGGGATAGAGCCTTGCTAATAGAGGAAACATTTTCTTCCAATCTGAGTTTAGATCCAAGTTTTCAAATTCATGGCCTAAGGGCTGTATTGAATCACAGACATCTTTGTTTGGCCTGCTTATTATTATTACTATTACTACTACTACTATTATTAGGCTGTGCCACATGGCTTGTGGGATCTTAGTTCCCCAACTAGGGATTGAACCCTCACCCTCAGCAGTGAAAGCACAGAGTCCTAACCACTGGACCACCAGGGAATTCCCCACATTATTTTTTAAATTGGGAAATTTCATATAAATATCTGGCACTTCTGGAACAATCATTCCTTCAAGTCAACAGTTGGAGCTACTTAGATGTTGTTCTCAGATGGCACTTTCATCTCCAATTTGCTACAGTTGCCATCACTTCCTATTTTGAAACACTTGACTTGCCTTATGCTCTAACATTACCTGGCTGACTTCTGTAAGCATTTTTGTGACTGTTGACTACACCATTCCCAAAGGGGGAAAAAAATAGATCCTCTAGTAAAGGAGCTAAAGACCAGACTCCTGCTGATGGGAAGACTAGAAAAGAAACTCAAGGCCAGGATATCATAAAGCCTAAACTCTCTCTCAAGACTGTAGGACTCAGAAAGGCTGAAAGAGCTACACCTCTTCTTATGGAGGTGGATGGAGATTTCAATTTCTAGGGAGAGGAAAGTGGAATTTTGTATTGAAAGACTTGAAAAAAGGAGGTAATTACTTGCTCATTGGAGGCATAAATCTGACGGTGGATAAATCCCATTAGGACTAGATAGAGCCCCCAGTCAGATTACAAGTAATTTTAAAAAAAAATTTCCAAACTTCAAAAATATGCTAATGACTATACTGTTTTTTTGTTTTTTGTTTTTCTTTCATTAAAGTAACATTTTTACAAAGGTTAAAAGGACCCTTAAGTCTAAGTCTAGGAGCATAATCGCTGGGTCATGAGATGTGCACATCTCCAAAGTTTGATAGAAAGTTTCAAACTGTTCTTCATACACTCCCACTAGAGTGAACACACTGTTCTACAGCCAGCCAGTCCTTGATGGTGTCAGGCTCTGTACTTGGTGCCAACCTGATGATTATGAAATTATATCTTTTTGTGGTTTTAACTTGCATTTTCCTGATTATTAGTGGAATTGAACCTTTCTTATTTTCTCTTGTCTGAATTGTCTATTTGTCTCATAATTTTACTATTGTGTTGTCTCTTTCTTGTTTATATACATATATTCTGAATTAATCCCTTGAGGGTGATATGTGTTGCAAATGTTTTCTCCTAGTTTACACTGACTTTTCACTTTTAGTGTGCCTTTCACTGAGCAGTTTTATATTCTCATTTAGTTCAATCTATTAATCTTCCCTTTCATAGTTTTATAGTTTGTGCTTAGTTTTTGAAAAATCAAGAACTATTTTGGGGACTTCCCTGGTGGCGCAGTGGTTAAGAATCCACCTGCCAATGTAGGGGACATGGGTTCGAGCCCTGGTCCAGGAAGATTCCACAGGCAATGGAGCAACTAAGCCAGCCCGTGTGCCACAACTACTGAGCCTGCGCTCTAGAGCCCGCGAGCCACAACTACTGAGCCCACGTGCCAGAACTACTGAAGCCCACGTGCCTAGGGCCTGTGCTCCACAACAAGAGAAGCCACCACAATGAGAAGCCCACACACCGCAATGAAAAGTAGCCCCCGCTCGACGCAACTAGAGAAAAGCCCACATGCAGCAACAAAGACCCAATGCAGCCAAAAGTAAATAAATAAATTTATATAAAAAGAAAAACCATTTTGGCAGTATTTCAACAGCTTTGCCTATAAGACACAATGTATTTTATATATACATATACAAATATGCCAAAATAACAACTCTGCCTAAATTATACAGCTCTAACTAGCTTTAAATATTGTAATTAAAAGTGTATTATTAAAATAAGCATGCCAGCCAATGGTTTAAAAAATAGTTTCACTCCAGTCTGGTATTTATTTAGCTCTTGAGCTACTGAAATCAGTGGCCGGAGTAAAGCAATTATCTGACGCTTGTGGGTGGCAACCTTGGAGAATCTTAGCCTCTTCTTCCATCCCATCCTATTTTTGTCCTTAATAGCAGATATTTAATTCAATTTTAGATTCTATTATTTTTTTATAATCATAATCTAAAAATGTTAAAATAGTACTAAATTTCATGTGGAATGAAACTTCAGATTCTCAGCAACTTATCTTTCTTAGTGATTCCTACTCTAGCCCCCAATATAATTATATAAACTCTTACATAACATAAACAGTTGTTTTTTATTTAGTATTATCTAAAAGGAAAAGGAAAGGGAAAAATAGAGCCCAAATTATCTATAACTGCCTCTACCTTCTGAGGAAGGCAGCATAGTTTATATCAGTGAAGAGAGAAATCTCTCTATGGCTTTATTCTCCTGACATGGACCAGCGGGAGAGAGAGGAAGGTGTGAGACCCCAGTTCAGCGGAGCCTCTGGGTATTCAGTGGAGTCCCAGAGCTGAGTTCTCCAAAGGAATGGACAGAGATTTGGGATGGAAGACAGAGAAGGAGGAAGAGGGGAAGAGGGGGCTAAATATTTTGGTGGAAGGCTGGATCCTGAGCTGGCAGATATGGTCAAAGAATTATTTCAGTACACAAATTAGAGATTTGAGGTGACCCCACTCTCCCTGTTACCTTAGATTCTTCATCTAGTCTGCTCTATATATTGTGTGAACAATGCTTTTGAGGAAAGGAAGTCTATGTTTCATGTGATACAAGGTATAAAAGGAATAGCATATATGGATGGTGAGATTCTCTTCCACTGAACTAATTCAGCTGTGGACGATGATCAGAACAAATAGGAACTGGGCTGCTTTGTGGTCCTCAAAGACGTTAAGAAGGATCACCCACAGCAAGGGGCTCAGGCAGTTTTATTAGAATCTCCTGTCATCCGAGTTATACAAACTAAGGAGAAGAATGGGAAACATACAGCAGTCACTCGTGCATTATAGTTCCAAAGTCCAGCCAGGCACCAGTGGCCAAAAAAAATATTCCTTAATTAGGGTCTATTTCTGCTCCCTGGAAGTGGTTCCCTGGTCATTACTTTCTGAGGCTCTCGAATTCATCCTCTGTGCTCATGGCTCTGCCTTCTTAATTGTCCTTCCTTTTCATTAGAAGCTTCTCTCTCCACCTGCTTCTTGCCTCCCCCAAATTGTGAGCCTACAGAGCTCTTTTCATTTTGAACTGTCTCTGCTCCTTTTAGTGAAAGCTGGTGCTGCTTTCACAAGTATAATTGTCTTTAAACTGTTCTAGATTCCCTATGAATCTTATTGGGGATCACACCATGGCAAAATGAAATACATCCATAATTCTTTCTAAGATGGGCTTCTCTTTTCCTTGGGCCACATGGGAAGCAGCTGTGGGAAAATATGGCATTAATATTCTTAGAAGTCCAACTGTCTAGTTGAAAGGCTCTAGTAGGTGCTGCCTTAAGTCTTTTTTTTTTTTTTAAACATCTTTGCCTTAAGTCTTAATGGGGTTTTAACCAGGGATCTTACAGCCAAGCCCATGATTTAATCTTTACTCTGAGCCTATATCTTACTTTGAGAATGTTTTGCTGGCCAGAGAGGCTATCTTGAGCCCTCTATATTTCTTCTTTATCCTGCCTAAAAACTAAATACTTCCTTCTTTATTTAATCTCTCTCTTCTTGCATTTTATAAATGCAGCTAAAAGAAGCCAGTTGCACTTTCTTTTTTATAATATGTGCACTTATTTATTATTTTTTTTATTGAGGTATAATTGACATATAACATTAGCTTCAGATGTACAACATAATTTGATATTTGTATATAAATATTTATATATATTGTAAAATGATCACCACAATAAGTCTAGTTAACACCCATTGCCATACATAGTTATATAATCTTTTTTCCTCATGATAAGAATTTTTAAGATCTTAGCAACTTTCAACTATACAATACACTACTATTAACTATGGTCACCATGCTGTACATTACACCCTCATGAAAGTTGTACCTTTTTATCCACTTCACCCATTTCTCCCACCCCCACCTCCCACCCTCTGTCAACCGTCAATCTGTTCTCTGTATCCATGAGTTTTTTTTTTTAGATTCCGCATAAAAGTGAGATTACACAGCATTTGTCTTTCTCTGTTTGACTTATTTCACTTAGCGTAACACCCTCTAGGTCCATCCATGTTGGTGCAAAAGGCAAGATTTCCTTCTTTTTTGGTGGCTGAATAATATTCCATTGTGTATACAGACCACATTTTTTTTTAAACATCTTTATTGGAGTATAATTGCTTTACAATGTTGTGTTAGTTTCTGCTGTATAACAAAGTGATTCAGCTATATGTATACATATATCCCCATATCTCCTCCCTCTTGCATCTCCCTCCCACCCTCCCTATCCCGCCCCTCCTATCCCACCCCTCTAGGTGGTCACAAAGCATTGTGCTGATCTCCCTGTGTATAGACCACATTTTGAAGTCCATTTACCCATTGATGGACAGACACTTAGGTTGTTTTCATATCTTGGCTATTGCAAATAATGATGCAATGAACGTAGGGGTGCAGATATCTTTTCAAGTTAATGTTTTTGTTTTCTTCAGACAAACATCAAGAAATGGAATTGCTGGATCATATGGTAGTTCTAGTTTTAATATTTTCCGGCACCTCCATAACTGTTTTCCATAGTGGCTGCACCAATTTACATTCCTAACAACAGTGCACAAGTGTTCCCTTTTCTTCACATTCTCACCAACGCTTGTTATTTCTTGTCTTTTTGATGATAGCCAGTCTAACAGGTGTGTGGTGATATCTTATTGTGATTTTCATTTGCAATCCCCTGATGAGGAGTGATGTTGAGTACCTTTTCATGTACCTGTTGGCCCATCTGTATGTCTTCTTTGTAAAAAATGTTTATTCAGATCCTCTGCCCACTTTTAAACCAGACTGTTTGTTTTTTTGCTACTGAATTGTATGAGTTCCTTATATATTTTGGATATTAATCCCTTATCAGATAGATAATTTGAAAATACTTTTTCCCACTCCTTAGGTTGCCTGCACTTTCAGTATTTTGCCTGGAAATCTCCTTATCCAGATCAGCAAGTTCATTAGCTGCAGTTTTCTATCTTCCATGATACGGTGTGGCCAAAAATTCCACCAGGTGTAACACAGGTCACCCTTTTCTTGAGCCTCCAATAGCAATTTTCTCCCTGCTATTCCAGGCTTCCCTGACAGTTTTCTTGTTGCTCCTTTGGCCTCTGTTCCCAGTGTCAAAACTAATGATGTTACTGAACAAAAGTCTGTGCCCGACGCACAGTGAGGCCAAACAATACCAAAACGTGGGAATTTGGAGCAGAGAAAGGATTATTGCAGGGCCATGCAAGGAGACAGGTGGCTCATGCTTTAAAGACCCTGAACTCCCCGAAATCTTTCAGCAAATCCCTTTTATACAATAGGTGAGAGAGGGATGTGGTTAGTTGTTGCAAACTTCTTGGTGTCAGATCCTTTGTTCCTGAGGTCAGGTCATGGTCAGGTCACCATCTTCCTGTAAACCTCCACCAACACAAATGTTATTCTCTGTTCTGACAAGCAAGGGCAAGGTCCCAAGGCTCAACTTTCGCCCTCCGAGGTCCAGGCCTGGCTAAGAGGAGGGGGTCCCCGCGGGGGCCGGTTACCCTGCCCCGGAGCGCTCTTCCAACACCCAATCTGGGTCCTCCTACCAGTGCCCAGGCCTGGCTGAAGAGGCAGATCTCAGCTGACGGCGTCCTCAGGGCCAGGTCCCCAGACCCTGCCCAGCCATCATCACTGAGGGAGCCGGGCGCCCAGGACACAGCCAGCCCTCAGGCTTCTCATTTAAACTGGAGAGAATCAGTTGTATAGGATCCATAGGAATAAATGTGGTAGCAAATACCCATCACGTTAATTCCCAGCTCACAGCAATTGCCCGTCTTAGAGAAAAGCCCCAGCCACACAGGTGGACCTGAAGTAACGATGTGCAGTGTCCTTGCAACTTAACCCTGACTTCTGGCCACCTCCTAGGGGTGGACAACCGATCTAACCTGTACCAAGTTTTGAAACTTGAACGGAGAGACGAAAGCTGGTTGAGCTGTTACCTTTTTTTTTTTCTTGTCTTTATTGAATTTGTTACAATATTCCTCCTGTTTTATGTTTTTTGGCCGCGAGGCATATGGGATCTTAGCTCCCCAACCAGGGATCGAACCCACACCCCCTGCATTGGAAGGTGAAATCTTAACCACTAGTCCCTGAGCTGTTACCTTAACGGCCGTGTCCATATGCTCCAGTTGCCGAGGCCTCCACGGACTGCGGCCCATGGAGACCTTCACCTCCATTAGGTCTCGGAGGAAGGGATGGAGGAGAGGTTCGCCGCTGCTTCAAGGCCTGGGCCCAGCCATTGGGTGGCCATGGCAAGGGCTCTGGAGCTCTGCAGGACACAAGCCCCCAGCCTGTCCCCAGGCCCCCAGCTCACCCACCAGCCCGAGGTCGGAGGGCCTGGAGGGCCCTGGGGAGAAGGCCATGGTCTGCCTCTCACTCTCTGCCACAAGGGCCACTGCCACGCTGACCATTGGCAGAGCAGGACCTCTATCAGCCGGGCTGCAGATCTCGCACTGAGGGTCTGGCGGTAACAGCCTTGCAGTAAAGGCTGTGCACCTGCCCTGCCCCTATTACAGATATCTTCAGTTTTTGTAATGGCAGCACCTTCCTCCCAGATACCAATTTCTGTTTCAGTTATCTGTTTCTGTGTAATAAACCAGCCCAGCATTTAGTAGCTTAAATCAATGTCAGTTTTATTGCTCACAATTCTGTCAGCTAGGAACTTGGGCAAGCGTTGGTGGGAGCAGCTGTCCTCGGCTCTGGTGGGGTCAGCTGGGGCAGATGAGGCTGGAAGATCCCAGCTTCTGCCTGCTGGTGCTGGCTGTCAGCCTGGGTTCCTTGGTTCTCCTCTGTGGGGCCTCTTATTATCCAGGCCCTCTTTCTGTCTAGGTGGCCTCTCCAAGAGGGTTGTCTAGATTTCGGTACATGGCCCTTGGCTTCCAAGAGGCAGAAACAGAATCTTCAAGGCCTCTAAAGGCCTAGGCCGAGAAGTCACACAGTGTAACTTGCACTACATCCCACTGGTCAGAGAGAAGTCACAGGCCCAGTTCAGATTCAAAGGAAGAAATTTCATTTCTTTGTTGGTAAAGTCACATGGCAGAAGGGCATACAGGATGGGACAGATTGCTGTGACCATCTTTAGAAACAACCTATCCCACAGATAGAAGGAAAAAGATCATGAACCCAAATGCTCTCTGAGGCCATTTCTATTCTGTATCCAGCAATAAACCTGATGTTCAAACTATCTCCTTAGCAAACTGGCTAATTAAGCCAAGGTAGGTCAGAAGGGAGTTAAGACAAAACTAATCGACGCAAGACTGCTTTTACGGGACTTCCCTGGTGGTCCAGTGGCTAAGACTCCGCGCTCCCAAAGCAGGGGGCCCGGGTTCAATCCCTGGTCAGGAACTAGATCCCACATGCCACAACTAAAGATCCTGCATGCCGCAACTAAAAAGAGATCTCACATGCCGCAATGAAGATCCCGTCTGCCTGCAACTAAGACCTGGCACAGCCAAATATTAATAAATAAATACATATTTTAAAAAAATGCCTTTAAAAAAAAAGACTGCTTCTACAACATCCCTATCTGTATTTTCTTGGACATTTTGAGAGACAAGCCACCTCAGAGGGCGACCTGTCTCATTGTTGAACAACTCTAAAATCTAGAGCAGTCTTCCATTTGTGAGGCCGACACTGCCTTTCTGTGAGTCCTCCCAGGGTCAGAGATCTGCTGTCTGGAGCCAACTCCCTTCCAAATATGGCTTTCTTTCTTTTTTTTTTTTTTTGTAATTGTTCTTTTTTTTTAATTTAATTTTTATTTTACATTGGGACGGTATAGTTGATTTACAATGTTGTGTTAGTTTCCGGTGTACAGCAAAGTGATTCACTTATATATACATGTATCTATTCTTTTCCAGATTCTTTTCCCATCTAGGTTATTACAGAGTATTGAGTAGAGTTCCCTGTGCTATATAGTAGGTCCTTGTTGATTATCTATTTTATATATAGTAGTGTGTATATGTTAATCCCAAACTCCTACCAAATAGGGCTTTCATTCAGATTTAGGTATTCTCAATTCAAGGCTCGACATCTCCCAACTTCTTTACTTGTCTGTCTCAAGTCATGATTTCCCAAACATGTGTTTGCCTGTATAACATATAACTCATAGTGTAAATTTTGCCCAGTTAGTGTGTTTAAGAAGAGAGGAAAGTAACAGATTATTAAAAGGTTTAAAATATCTGACAGTGCAAACAAATGGGCTGTTTACTGTAAGTGTCTGACACACCGGCCTGGCTTAAACTTCGGTTTGATCTTGTGGAAATACAGTGCTTGAAATTTATCTTGTCCCAACTTTTTCATAATTTATTCACTCTTAACCAAAATAATTATCTAACTGAACCATTTCTATAATTAGTATTCAGTGGGTGATACAAGTGGGGACCATTAATACACAAATTCTGAGAAAAGCTGAAGGTAAAGTTTACTGTTCTGTTACAACTGATGAAAAAAAAATTACCCAGATAAGACAAACTCTGCTTGATGCTTTTTGTGCCAAATGAAAAATAGGAGCCTGTATGACTGGTTGAAGAATCATTTCTCCCCATGGGTGGTGCTTATGTAAGATGCCTCAGACCCAAAATTAGGGTGAAGCTTTCTCTCGTCAGGGAAGGTGGCTGTTAAAAGATGAGAATAATGAAAAGCTATGACCAATAAAAAGACAGAGAACTTAATCACAGCCTTATCAATCCCCAACCAGGGGTCACAAAAAGCCTTAATCACGTCCTATAGTATTAAGACAACAACCCTACATTTTCTTGACAACAATTTTTTGGTGCTAATATTTTGGTCTTTGCCTCCAAGTACTAGCCTCCTAATAAAGACAGAAAGCTTTAAAAATGTATGTGTGTATGTGTGTTTGTTTTATAAATAGATATACATTTGAGGATATATGAAAGGAGCAAAGTATTTATCTCACCACACAGTTAAGGACTTTAAAAAATATTCATTGTTGTATGATGTCTTTTAAAACATTAAAATAAGCAGGACAGTTGCTTTGAATTTATGAAGAATAACACATATATAATTAATGACTTTCCTCTTCTGTCTGTATCATACTTGCTTAGTTTTTTTCAGGCTTAGTGAAAAGGCTTTAATATAGGAAAAATAATGTGTATATGTAATAATAAAGAAATAATGTGGACTATCAATGACATGAAAAATAGTCATTTACATACATTTTGTTTGAAGATATTTTCAGATATTTCCCTACATTCACCTTTCATATTTAGTGCATCAATGGCATGAGAAGATCTTCAAAATTAGGTAACTCAAATGTGTTCCAGTTGAACACAAAAAAGTGAGAAAAAATTAATTTTCCTAAATATATAATAGAGGGTAGAAGATTGTTGGAATTGCAGAAATCTTTTTCAAAATTGATTCTGAAACTAGTTAGTGGCGATGGTTGTACAACAATGTGAATGGACTAAATACCTCTAAATCATACACTTTAAAATGACTAAAATAGTAAATTTTGCTATATGGATTTTACCATAATAAAAAAATGGTCTTTCCAAAAAAAGCCCCATAGTTCATCTAAATAGGCAAAGTAGATTTCTAGGAAGCTAAAATCTGAGATTTGAAGGAAAAAAAGAATAAACCTGGGTTGAATTTGCTGGGATTGCCCATCATTGTCTTTGTTAACAACCTGCTAAATATTTACAAACTTCTGGGCAAGTCTGAGGTCAGTCGGTATAATCAGCAAAGAAGTGAAGTGCACTTGGTCCCAGGCAGACTGGTACCCAGGGTGTCTTTGGATGTTTAATTGGTCTGAGTTCCCTGCTGAGACTGTTGCAGACAGGAGCAGGCAGGTTCAAGAGTTACTGTTGCTCAGAGTGTACAGCGGAGTCAGCTGATCGTGAACGGGGCTGGTACAAGTGGCCTTTTATGCTAGAGCCCTGCTGGCCGCCCAGAGGACAATCCCCCATTCATTTGTTTCTTTTGGATGCTCGTGGTCTTGGGGCCTTTTGGATTTTTATTGCTGCAGATGACAGAAAACAGGCGTGGGTGCATGTTATAGTAGGGTCTTCTCTACACTTGCAAAAATTCCTGGCTAGAAATAAAATAACAACAACAACAAATGGGAAAGGTGGACCACACCAGGCAGTGTAGCTCCTGAGAAAATGACTTTATCCAGAATTATCCTAAAATATAAGCTGGCTCAGCACGACTCCGGGCCTGGCCATGGACTATATTAAAGTGTCATACATACAGGTGGGCAACAGGCACATGAAAAAATGCTCAACATCGCTAATTATTAGAGAAATGCAAATCAAAACTACAATGAGGTATCACATCACACTGGTCAGAATGGCCATCCTCAAAAAGTCTACAAACAATAAATGCTGGAGAAGGTGTGGAGAAAATGGAACCCTCCTACACTATTGGTGGGAATGTAAATTGATACAGCCACTATGGAGAACAGTATGGAGGTTCCTTAAGAAACTAAAAATAGAACTACCATATGACCCAGCAATCCCACTCCTGGGCATATATCCAGAGAAAAGCATGGTTCAAAAAGACAGATGCACCTCAGTGTTCATAGGAGCACTATTTACAGTGCAAGACATGGAAGCAACCTAAATGTCTATCGACAGAGGAATCGATAAAGAAGAGGTGGTACATGTATAAAATGGAATACTACTCAGCCATAAAAAAGAATGAAATAATGCCATTTACAGCAACATGGATGGACCTAGAGATTATCATACTAAGTGAAGTAAGTCAGACTGACAGAGAAAAGAAAAAAAAAGAAAATGAAGATCTTTCCTGGAGGGCCTGGCAAACTTCTCAGCTTGCTCATTGACCTGAATTGGGTCTCATGCCCATTTCTGAACTGACTTAGGGCAATGAGTATGGGTCACCCTCTGACCAACCACCAGGTTGGAGGTGGAATCTACTTCCACTAAGGCACATGGGGTGGGGGTGGGGGGTCCCATGGTAGGGGTTGGGGGAAAAGAACTGCACAAAATCAGAGCTCTGTTAGGAAGGAGGAAGCAGTGAATGGGTGCTATGTATGCACAGAAGGTGCAGAAGGAGGAAGGTGTAGAACAGCATGTCCAGCATGTTGCCAGTTTTTATTAAAAAAAGAGGTGGGGGAAAGAGAGAGAGAAATATATTCATGTATGCATAAAATATATTTGGAAGTGTAAATAAGAAACCGTTCAAGTGGCTGCCTCATGGGAAATAACCAGGTGTCTGGAGACAAGTTTACAAGAAGTAAAATTTTCACTCTACACTTATTTATACCTTTAAAATTTTGAACCACGTGAATATATTGCTGATTCAAAGAATAATTAATGAAATAAAATTAAAAATAAAAATGGACTTTCAGACTTCCCTGGCGGTCCAGTGGTTAAGACTCTGTGCTCCCAATGCAGGGGGCACGGGTTCGATCCCTGGTCGGGGAAGATCCCACATGCTGTGTGGCACGGCCAAAAAAAAAAAAACCTGTTAAAAATAAAAATGGACTTTCAGAAGCAAGTGGGACTTGGGGACTCCAAATCTAGACCCTTTCAAGGACTTTGCTCCAGATTAAATGGACACTATGCTTACTTATTCACCCAAGCGCCCAATGGATAACTGGGCATGTATTGTTTGTGTCAAATAATCACACACACAGACACAGACACACACACACACACACACACACTCACCAAACGTTAATTTTCAGAGGCAGTGCAGTCTGAGTTCATCCTTAGGAAGGAAGTGTTTCCCTAAGTTCTTCTCATGCGAGGATTGTTTTTGTGACTAGGCAGAGAGGCGACAGGCCTCTTCTTCCATTGCCAGCCTCTAAAGCGCTGATCCTCAACCAAGGGTGGTTTCACAGCCCTCACTAAGGGGCCTTTGACAATATCTAGGGGCCTCTTTGGTTGTCAGATCTTGGGGGTGCTACAGGTATAGAGTGGGGAGAAGACAAGGATATTGCTAAACATGCTAAAATGAACAGCACAGGCCCCCAACAAAAAATGATGGCCCCCAAAATGTCAATGGTGCCACTGTTGAGAAACCCAGCTCCAAGGCAGAAAGCACAAGAAAAGAGCCAACTCTCAATGGCCACGGTGTAAGAAAATACCTGTCTTTGTAATTGCCATTTGTCTTACTCCCAGATAAGAATTCTTACTAGAATGCTGCCACAATAAATGAAGCAATGTGGAAAGTTGTGATATCCAGGATTTAACGGAGTGGAGACACTAGTCTCCTAGTCAAAGTAGGTTGGCTCCATCCCGTGAATGGAACATGGTGCCCACTGAGCTTCTGTACCATGTTTTCCTTCAACAGCTTGCTGCTGAGAAGCAGTTGGAGGTTTTCTTTATACTAATGTTGCAATGATTGCTACCTATGTGCTAAGCATTCTTCTAGTCTGTATAAATATACCTAACCTTCACAACAGTTCCATGAGCTGACTACATCATCTCCACCTCACAGATGAGGCTCAGGTAGGTAAGGTAACTTGTCACAGTCACACAGCTAGAAAGTTGCTGAGGTGACATCTGATCCCTGGCAGGCTGATTCCAGAGCCTGAGTGCCTAACTCACTGCTGTCCTGCTTTGGCACACTCAAACTATCCTACACCTCTGTGTACTCTTGTGAGAAGGAACATTGTCTTCCAAGAAGATTATTCTGACATATTGTCCAATGAATAATACATAGGAGTGACTGTTTCCCCTCATCCTCACCAACAGCAGGTATAATGCATTTTTAAAAACCTGTCACCCACCATTATTATTTCTATTTTTCATCTCCTACCTTAGAATGAAATTATGCATCTTTTCATGTGTTTATATTTGCACTTTGTATTTGTTTTTCTGTGAGATGCTTGCCTCTTTTTCTATTGGGATGTTTATTCTTTACTTTTCAGATTTAAAACACTTCTTTGTTTACTAGGAAGATGTAACCATTGATCATCGTGTATCACCAATATTTTGCCCAAATTTATCTTTTGTAGCTTTTATTGTACTTTTCTTTTTCTGTGCAAAGGAGCTTAATTTTTATGTCCTTGGATTTATCAATCTTTTCCTACTTGGCTTCTTGAGTCTGATGTCATCCTTGGAAGCTTCTTACCTATAAAGTATTATTTAAAATATTTACCCCTGTTTCCTTCTTACAGATTCTCATTGTAGAACTCTCATCTTTAATCCATCTGAAATTAGTACACTAAATTTGCATATGCATGCGTATTTTGACACAGTAAGAATCGCAAATAGATCATGTATATTCTTAACATAATGCAGATTTCAGTTGAGGTCACTCTGTATTTTAAGATTTACAAAAAAATTGACCCAAATCCCCATTGCACACCTGGAGGGAAGCCCAAACCCCTTTCCAAGATTTCTGTGGGCCCCACAGTTTAGTCTGATTCTCTGCTCTGGCTGAATCACTGAGCTCCTTTGTTTCCCTCAATCCTCACCGTATTCTGCTCTCTGTTCCTTCAGCCAGATGAGAAACTCAACCTATCTTTTTTCTTTGGTAGAAAGCCCCTCACATGCAGATCTTTCTATAGGGTCGAGGTGGTGCCACACCAACCGTAAATTGAATAGTAAAGTTCTTTGGTCAACTCACACAGTTGGGAATTTCTAACTGGCATATTTCTCCAAGAGTCTCAGGCTTCTACCCAGTTTGCTCAAACATATATACTATATTCTGCTTCCCTCCCATCTTTTTTTCTCCCTTCCCTGAACTTCTGCTTAGTTTTTGTGCCAAATAGTGTTACTATTTTCTTGCTGGGCATTCCAGGGCAAACCACTCCCTCAGGGCTTTGCCTTCCAATCGAAATATTTTTAAAAACAGAGAGACCATTCCATCATTAAACATACCTTGATACTATCTATTTAAAAATAAATTACTCTTTCTGCTACAGTATTTGAAAGTCTTTTCAAATAATGCAAATTTTTCAAATGGCTTCGTAGAATTAAGGTAATCGTAAGGCTTTCATTCTTAATTATTAATAAATGGAGTTCCTAAATCAAAGGATTTTTTCATTCTTAAATTAAGCCTTGCTTAGTAATACTGTGTGTTTCTTGTAATACATTTTCTTTAAGTATATGTCGGAGATTTGTAACTAAGTTCATAAGTAAGACTTTAAAATAGGGATGCTTTGTGAGTGTGCATATCTGTGTGAGAGCCACCTGCATCAGCTTTTAGAAGCCATAATGCAGTAACTTAGGAAATAAATTAGGAAGGCTCCCTTCCTCCTCTGTGCTTTCGAACAGTTTGAATGCCATTGGAGTCATCTTTTCCTAGAGTAGCTTTATTTATATAAAACAAAGTAGACTTCAGAAGAAAGAAAATTACCAGAGACAAAGAGGAAAAACACTTTTAACTATAGAGGAGCAACAATGAGAATTACATCTAATGTCTCAGAAACCATGTAAGCAAGAAGATACTGGAATGAAATATTTAAAGTACAGAAAGAAAAACAATACCAATCTAGAATATCATATCCAGAAAAATTATCCTTCAAAAGTGAAGGAGGAAGAAAGACTTTCGCAGAAGAAAAAAAAATTGAGGTAATTTGTTGCCAGTAGACATGCTTTGCAAGAAATGTTAAAAAAAAGATCTTCAGAGATAAGGAAATTGATAGGTCAGAAACTTTGATCTACATAAAGAAAGAAAGGACATTATATATGTAAGCAAGCTACCAGATACACAGAAATAAAAACAGCGGGTTAGGTAAAATGAGGCCGTTAGATTGCTGACTCAGTGCTCTGGAAGTTACAATATGTCCTAGAACACAACAGAGGAACATGTTCCAAATGAAGGAACAAGATAAAATCCCAGAAGAACTAAGTGAAATGGAGACAGGCAGTCTACCTGAGAAAGAGTTCAAGGTAATGATCATAAAGATGATCAAAGAACTCAAGAAAAAAACTCATGAACAGAGCGAGAAGTTAGAGGGTTTTAACAAAGAGTTAGAAAATATAAAGAGAGACAGTAAAAAACTCAGTCATTGCCCGGGGTTTGGGGGAAGAGGAGAGAGATTAATAGGTGGAGTACTGGACTTTTTGGGGTGGTGAAACTATTCTGTGTGATGCTGTAATGGTGCATACACAATATGAGTTTGTCAGAACATGTAGAACTGTACAAAACACAAAGAGTGAATGCTAATGTAAACTATGGACATTACTTTTTTTAAAATGTTAAGTCCCTCCCCATTTAATAACTTTTTTTTCTTCCAGTGTATTTTGTCTTGTATTAATATGCCACTCTGGCCCTCTTACAGTCGCTGTTTGCATGATATATCTTTCCCAACCTTTTACTTTCAACCTCTTTGAATCGAAAGTGGATCATAGTTGTTGTTGTTGTTTTTTAAATCCAGCCTGACAATCTCTGACTTTTGATTGGAGTGTTTAATCCATTCACATTTAATGTTTTTATTTATCTAGTTGGAACTATCTCTGCCATCTGGACATTTGTTTTCTATACAACTCTCTATGTTTTGTTCCTCTATTCCTCCTCTACTGCCTCTTTTGTAGTAAGTAGATATTTCCTTGTGTATCATTTTCATTCTTTTGTCGACTTTTGGACTGTTTTTGGTTTTAGTTATCTTCTTAGTAGTTGCTTTACATCTGAAGCAACTACTACTGAGGGGATTAGAATTGGTGTCAGGAGACCCATCAGAGTTACCACGTGAATGCAAACTGCCGTCCACGCTCTCCTGCCTGCTGGAGCCACCAGCTTCTGGAAGCTGATCTGGATCACTCTTCCTCTCTGGGGATTGGTTTTGCCTTTCAGTCCCAATTTGGTCTGTTGCCCAAGTCCTGGACTTCAGGCTGAGCCTGATGGACCTTTTGACCTGGCTCTTCTTGCAGTCACTGACTGTGATTCCAAGGCTTTCTGATTTTTGAGCAGCTCTACTCGCCTGCCAGAAATCAGTAAGGAAGCTCCTTTATAGGTGCAGAAGCAGGGATCTGAATCAGATAATATTGAAAGGTTCTTTCTAATTATTTTATTCCCCGATTGCCTTAAAATAGTATTGGAAACATTTCTCACCTTCTGCTGTTCCCACACATCATCTCTTTGAATCTGGTATGAAACAAGGTATCTGTTGCGTGCTTTTAACACCTTTTTGCCTGAGTTCAGATAAACTATTACTGAAGTTGTAACCCTTTTTGTATTATGAAACTACAGAATATCTTAAATATGTTTCCTGATAGATCTAGGGCAGCAAATCCCCTCTGGATATTTTTCTCTGAAATTACACTGAAAGAAAGAAACAGCTGTCAGGAGGATGCAGGCTAAACCATTAGATTGCTGACTCAGTGCTCTGGAAGTTACAATACATCCTAGAATGCAAGTCACTTGGCCTGACATTCAAGTACTCATTTTCTTTTTTTGAAGGTTAACGTAAATTCGTTGTGGGAGGTTGAAAAGAGGACAGGGGAATAACTGGAAAATGCAAATGCATGGGCCAGTAACAACCAGTATTCTAGCTGTACAGGCATGGTCAAACACACAGGTAATATGAAAAATATGATTCATGTCTAATTTATGATGCAGAAAGCCTTGTGTTAATAATGGTTCTTTTTACCCATTAAAGCTACTGAAGTATATATTTCTTTGTTGCTTGGTCTTGTTTTCCCCTGAAAGACCCTATAAATCAGCTGTAATGAAAGCAGTATTTTACAAATACAAAACCAGTGCATTTTGTCCTTAAGCCATATTTCATTTCAACCTCTGTCATCTCATCTTGAAGTAGAGTCAAGAGGCTTACTGCCCGGGGTAGAGAGCATGTATGCGCCCTCTTTCGCATGATGCTAGGCTTGAAATCCAGGCTTTGTGCATTTGGTCGATTCACTGAATGGCCATTCAAATGGCCTAGACCTGACTTGGAACTTAAACCATCTCCTAAAGTGAAGAGAGAAGAGGGTCCTTTTATCTATCTCTGCTGGGCCCCAGGGTTTTCTTCAACCTGGTGCAAGGAAACTCTCGCAGAAGAGATGTAAAGGGAAGCGCAGCTCCTCCCCTCTGAAAGATGGTGGTAGGAGAGAGCAAGAAGGGTCCGGCTACGTGGTCAGTCTGATGTCGGTGCCGAGTGGTCCTCACGAAGCTCCAGCAGGAAGGGGTGTAGAACGTACGGGCTCTGCAAGAGGCTACTGGGTGGGGTCCCCTGCGCTGACATGAAGGGGCCCAGCCTCCTGAAGAGCACAGAGCCCAGAGCTCAGCGAGAGAGTTTTCCAATCCCCATCAGCAAGGCCCTGAGCTGACAGCCGCCGGGCCACCCTGAGTCCTGGTGGTGGGGCAAGGCCAGGCTGCAGGGGCCCCGAAGGAGGTGCAGGGAAGATGCTGCAAGCTCTTGGAGGGGCTCAGCCAGCGAGATGGAAGAGAAGCTGGGTCCATTGGGGGCCATGACTCCCAGGTGGGAACCTGCAGGTCCCCCCAGGAATGAGCAGCCGCAGCCCTCAGCTCGGAAGCAAGCAGGGAGCCTGGTGCCCACACAGCCAGGAGTACCACCAGGACCCAGAGGAGGACCATCTCACAAGAGGACACTCGAACAGATGGAAACAGGGGAGGCTGGCCAGTGCCCAAGCAACGGATTACAGAATCAATTGCCTCTAAGCTTTAAACCTCATGGGCCACTTAGTTGGGTTCTGTTGGTTTGTTTGCTCTGTTTCCCTGCAAACAGGTACTTGAGGAAGGCAGGAAATCTGTGTAAACACAATGAGAAACAACATTTTCTCCACACATCCCAGCTGTGGCAAGTGTCGCTGAAGGTAGGTTATAGGTTGAAGGAAGCACATGTGAGTGCACACGCACTCACACTTGCTGTAACTCAGGAGCGGAGCTTAAGGGAGTGAGTGTGAGGAGCAGAGCAAAGCACACACAGCCCTCTCCGTGTGGCTCTCCTGCCCCGAGGTTCCTTCCAGGGCTCACAGCTGCCTTCCTGTAGGAGGAGTCCTGGACATCCTTGCTCACTCTCTTATACTGGGGCTTGCGGCACCTTTCCAGAAGAACGTCCACACACCATGTTTTTTCTTCTTTTTAAAACCACTTTACTGATGTATGACTGATTTACAAAAAGCTGTATATTTAATATATGCAAGTTGATGAGTTTGGAGATAGGTATGCATCTGTGAAAACATCACCACAACCAAGTCCTTAACTCCTCTTTGTTCTTTTTGTAAAATTTTTTCATTTTATACTGGACTGTAGTTGATTTATAATGTTGTGTTAACTTCAGGTGTAGAGCAAAGTGATTCACTTATACATATACATGTATCTATTCGTTTTCAAGTTCTTTTCCCATTTAGGTTATTACAGAATATTGAGCAGAGTTCCCCATACACCATTTTAAGAGAGGATTCACCAACACAGGAAGCTCCTGGTCCTTGAAGGCAAGTCAGCATCAGCGTGGCCAGTTCTCCTCCAGAGGAAGAAAGCCCTGCTGTGCTCAAGGCCCTGAACCACTGCCCGCTTCCAGCATTCCAGGAACCCTGTGTCAGGGAGCTGGTCAGCCGCTCGAGAATCAGCATCTTCAAACACATGATTATGGGTGTTACACACACATGATTTTACTTCTGTAACTAATTTTTTTTTTGTTTTTGTTTGGATTTTTAGAAATTTCATGTAATGTCTGAAACATTTATATTAACATATTTCCATACAAATAACCCAATGAAAGTTTAGTATTAGTTGTTTTGTTTGTTTTTTTATACTGCAGGTTCTTATTAGGCATCAATTTTATACACATCAGTGTATACATGTCAATCCCAATCGCCCAATTCAGCACACCACCATCCCCACCTCACCGCAGTTTTCCCACCTTGGTGTCCATATGTCCATTCTCTACATCTGTGTCTCAACTTCTGCCCTGCAAACTGGCTCATCTGTACCATTTTTCTAGGTTCCACACACATGCATTAATATACGATATTTGTTTTTCGCTTTCTGACTTACTTCACTCTGTATGACAGTCTCTAGATCCATCCACGTCTCAACAAATGACTCAATTTCGTTCCTTTTTATGGCTGAGTAATATTCCATTGTATATATGTACCACAACTTCTTTATCCATTCGTCTGTCAACGGGCATTTAGGTTGCTTCCATGACCTGGCTATTGTAAATAGTGCTGCAATGAACATTCGGGTGCATGTGTCTTTTTGAATTACGGTTTTCTCTGGGTATATGCCCAGTAGTGGGATTGCTGGGTCATATGGTAATTCTATTTTTAGTTTTTTGAGGAACCTCCATATTGTTCTCCATAGTGGCTGTATCAATTTACATTCCCACCAACAGTGCAAAAGGGTTCCCTTTTCTCCACACCCTCTCCAGCATTTGTTGTTTGTAGATTTTCTGATGATGCCCATTCTAACCGGTGTGAGGTGATACCTCATTGTAGTTTTGATTTGCATTTCTCTAATAATTAGTGATGTTGAGCATCTTTTCATGTGCTTCGTGGCCGTCTGTATGTCTTCTTTGGAGAAATGTCTATTTAGGTCTTCTGCCCATTTTTGGATTGGGGTGTTTGTTTCTTTGATATTGAGCTGAATGAGCTGTTTATATATTTTGGAGATTAATCCTTTGTCCGTTGATTCATTTGCAAATATTTTCTCCCATTCTGAGGGTTGTCTTTTCGTCTTGTTTATGGTTTCCTTTGCTGTGCAAAAGCTTTGAAGTTTCATTAGGTCCCACTTGTTTATTTTTGTTTTTATTTCCATTACTCTAGGAGGTGGATCAAAAAAGATCTTGCTGTGATTTATGTCAAAGAGTGTTCTTCCTATGTTTTCCTCTAAGAGTTTTATAGTGTCCAGTCTTATATTTAGGTCTCTAATCCATTTTGAGTTTATTTTTGTGTATGGTGTTAGGGAGTATTCTAATTTCATTCTTTTACATGTAGCTGTCCAGTTTTCCCAGCACCACTTATTGAAGAGACTGTCTTTTCTCCATTGTATATCTTTGCCTCCTTTGTCATAGATTAGTTGACCATAGGTGCGTGGGTTAATCTCTGGGCTTTCTATCTTGTTCCATTGATCTATGTTTCTGTTTTTGTGCCAGTACCATATTGTCTTGATTACTGTAGCTTTGTAGTATAGTCTGAAGTCAGGGAGTCTGATTCCTCCAGCTCCATTTTTTTGCCTCAAGACTGCTTTGGCTATTCGGGGTCTTTTGTGTCTCCATACAAATTTTAAGATGATTTGTTCTAGCTCCGTAAAAAATGCCATTGGTAATTTGATAGGGATTGCATTGAATCTGTAGATTGCTTTGGGTAGTATACTCATTTTCACAATGTTGATTCTTCCAATCCAAGAACGTGGTATATCTCTCCATCTGTTGGTATCATCTTTAATTTCTTTCATCAGTGTCTTATAGTTTTCTGCATACAGGTCTTTTGTCTCCCTAGGTAGGTTTATTCCTAGGTATTTTATTCTTTTTGTTGCAATGGTAAATGGGAGTGTTTCCATAATTTCTCTTTCAGATTTTTCATCATTAATGTATAGGAATGCAAGAGATTTCTGTGCATTAATTTTGTATCCTGCAACTTTACCATATTCATTAATTAGCTCTAGCAGTTTTCTGGTGGCAGTTTTAGGATTCTCTATGTATAGTATCATGTCATCTGCAAACAGTGACAGTTTTACTTCTTCTTTTCCAATTTGTATTCCTTTTATTTCTTTTTCTTCTCTGATTGCCGTGGCTAGGACTTCCAGAACTATGTTGAATAATAGTGGTGAGAGTGGACATCCTTGTCTTGTTCCTGATCTTAGAGGAAATGCTTTCAGTTTTTCACCATTGAGAATGATGTTTGCTGTGGGTTTGTCATATATGGCCTTTATTATGTTGAGGTAGGTTCCCTCTATGCCCACTTTCTGGAGAGTTTTTATCAGAAATGGGTGTTGAATTTTGTCAAAAGCTTTTTCTGCATCTATTGAGATGATCATATGGTTTTTATTCTTCAATTTGTTAATATGGTGTATCACATTGATTGATTTGCGTACATTGAAGAATCCTTGCATCCCTGGGATAAATCCCACTTGATCGTGGTGTATGATCCTTTTAATGTGTTGTTGGATTCTGTTTGCTAGTATTTTGTTGAGGATTTTTGCATCTGTATTCATCAGTGATATTGGTCTGTAATTTTCTTTTTTTGTAGTGTCTTTGTCTGGTTTTGGTATCAGGGTGATGGTGGCCTCATAGAATGAGTTTGGGAGTGTTCCTTCCTCTGCAATTTTTTGGAAGAGTTTGAGAAGGATGGGTGTTAGCTCTTCTCTAAATGTTTGATAGAATTCACCTGTGAAGCCATCTGGTCCCGGACTTTTGTTTGTTGGAAGATTTTTAATCACAGTTTCAATTTCATTACTTGTGATTGGTCTGTTCATATTTTCTGTTTCTTCCTGGTTCAGTCTTGGAAGGTTATACCTTTCTAAGAATTTGTCCATTTCTTCCAGGTTGTCCATTTTATTGGCATAAAGTTGTTTGTAGTAGTCTCTTAGGATGCTTTGTATTTCTGCAGTGTCTGTTGTAACTTCTCCTTTTTCATTTCTGATTTTATTGATTTGAGTCCTCTCCCTCTTTTTCTTGATGAGTCTGGCTAATGGCTTATCAATTTTGTTTATCTTCTCAAAGAACCAACTTTTAGTTTTATTGATCTTTGCTATTGTTTTCTTTGTTTCTATTTCATTTATTTCTGCTCTGATCTTTATGATTTCTTTCCTTCTGCTAACTTTGGGTTTTGTTTGTTCTTCTTTCTCTAGTTTCTTTAGGTGTAAGGTTAGATTGTTTACTTGAGATTTTTCTTGTTTCTTGAGGTAGGCTTGTATAGCTATAAACTTCCCTCTTAGAACTGCTTTTGCTGCATCCCATAGGTTTTGGGTCATCGTGTTTTCATTGTCATTTGTCTCTAGGTATTTTTTTATTTCCTCTTTGATTTCTTCAGTGATCTCTTGGTTATTTAGTAACGTATTGTTTAGCCTCCATGTGTTTGTCTTTTTTACGTTTTTTTCCCTGTAATTCATTTCTAATCTCATAGCGTTGTGGTCAGAAAAGATGCTTGATATGATTTCAATTTTCTTAAATTTACTGAGGCTTGATTTGTGACCCAAGATGTGATCTATCCTGGAGAATGTTCCGTGTGCACTTGAGAAGAACGTGTAATCTGCTGTTTTTGGATGGAATGTCCTATATATATCAATTAAATCTATCTGGTCTATTGTGTCATTTAAAGCTTCTGTTTCCTTATTTATTTTCATTTTGGATGATCTGTCCATTGGTGTAAGTGAGGTGTTAAAGTCCCCCACTATTATTGTGTTACTGTCGATTTCCTCTTTTATAGCTGTTAGCAGTTGCCTTATGTATTGAGGTGCTCCTATGTTGGGTGCATATCTGTAACTAATTTTTATCAGATTAAGTGTTTACCCATCTTAGAGTTGTCAGAGCGTAGCAATGGGTGACAGAGTGTCTCCTTCAGGGCATCGCAATGCGGTGAGGGGGTCTTGGGCGGTCTCAGCACAGTGAAATTGCTCCCCTGGGGAGCTGAAGATGTTTCCCATCTTCCTATCTTCCCGCAGACCACGCCAGGATGAACAAATCTTCTCCAGACTGAATCACACTGACCCTCCCAAACCCTTTCAGAAGTTTCCCAACTCTTGAACTTAATATGGAAGCTTGAAAAGCTACACATTATTTTCCCTTTATTGTATTGAATATACTTATCTCTGTATCCAGTATTTCATCTTTTTTTTTTTTTTTTTTTTTTACTAGTCTCTGAAACAACAGTTGTGAAGGCCTCTTTTCTACCACACTGTGTTGATTTGGGTTTTCCTTACCTTCAAAAATGTCTCACTGCATCATCCTTCTCTAACCCTGCCCTGTCACTCCTTTTTTCCCCTATTTTATTTCACTTATCTACATCTATTTTTATCTCAGCTCAGACACCAGAAGAATTTCTAATATGCTCATTTTAAAGTTTGACATTATCTGTTAGGATCAGAGGTCAGAATCTGTTTGACATTAGGAAAGCTTGCGATGGCCAGCAAATTGAGGACTGTGGGATTCTTCCTTTTGTGGAAGAAGAATGTGCTGGGAGGTTTTTTTGTTTTTGTTTTTGTTTTTTTGGTCGCACCATGCAACTTCTGGGATCCTAGTTTCCCAACCAGAGATCAAACCCCGGCCCCCTGCAGTGGAAGTGCAGAGTCCCAACCACTGGACCACTAGGGAATTCTCAAGAATGTGCTGGGAGTTTGATAGACCCTAAGCCCTGGAGTTGTTTGTGTTTGGAGTCGGGCACACTGGTCATAGCGCCATTTTTGGAGCAAGGTGACCCCAACAGTAGCACTGGAAAATGCCATCTCAAGGGGGACCCTGGACATTCCCTTTTCTGATTTTTCTTTCAGAATATCGATGGATCCAGACTCTGTAGGACTTCCTGAAGTCTTTTCTGTTGAGCTCATCCTCTGTTGAGCCACGACTTTATCAAATTATGGTACCACACATGGGCCTCTCTTCCCACTGGAAAATTCCAAAAGCAGCCAAAATTCTAAAAAGATAAGCTAAAACACATGGGAAAGGCCAACTGTTCCAAACTATAAATTAAAAAAGGTGTTCAAAGAACTGATTGGCTGAGGTCTCAGGCATGGGCCCAGCATCTGTCTCCACTGGGGTTTGTCAGGTATCTTCGAGGGGCTCTCTTGGCATTTTGGGTGGGACAATTCTTTGTTCAGAGCTATCGCACACATTATCAGACGGTTAGCATCCTGGGCCTTCAGGCACCAAGTAGAATTTCCATGTTATCATGGCAACCATGATGACCCCTACACATTTCTGAATGCCCCCTTGGAGGTGGTCTCTCCTCCAACTGAGATCCGTTAGCTCTGTCCTAAAGAGTATGAATGAATGATTTCAGAGCACTTTGTTTAGTTAGAATTTCATGTTTGTAATCAATTCTCTAGATCAAAAGCTACATTTTTAAACTTCCAGTGAGTTAGTAGGATGACCAGATCCAGCCAGAATCGTGCTAGTCTCCCGCTGTCAGCCCTTAGTTGTTTAGAGCTTTTCTGCGTGAAGTGTGTCCCCACAGGAGCAGCTCATTAGAGCTTGTTAGAAATGCAAAAGCTACTGGATTAAAAACTGTATTTTAGACAAGATTGCCACTGAATCCATATGCACTTTAAATTTTGAGATGCAGTGCTTTAGAGAATACCCTGGACAGTCTTGTGACAGCTCTTGTAGTTACACTTTTCCCCACTCAGTGGCACAAATGATTTCGATCCCAACCCCAAATGGTATTAAACGCTTCCCATTTGCACTTTGCCATTGTGATGGGAGCAGCAACGACTCTACCAAAGACCCACTGTGTTCCTCACTAGCTTGGGCTCCAACCACATCAACTAAGCTCTCTTATAATTGTGAGAAAGCCAGATTATCAGGTGATCTCAAATATTCCTCTTACCGTCTATCAGAGTTTTTTTCTTTCCCATTATGGTTTATCACAGGATATTGAATATAGTTCCCTGTGCTATACAGTAGGTTTTGTTGTTTATTTTACATACAGTAGTGTGTATCTGCTAATCCCCAACTCCCAATTTATCCCTCCCCTACCCCAGCAACCACAAGCCTGTTCTCTATGTCTGTGAGTCTGTTTCTGTTTTGTAAATAAGTTCATTTGTGTCATATTTTTTAATTTTTTATTTGTATTTATTTTTTTACAGATTAACTTTCAGACATTTTCTCAATTAAAAAAAATTTATTTATTTATTTACTTACTTACTTATTTTTGGCTGCATCGGGTCTTAGTTGCGGCATGCAGGATCTTTCCTTGCAGTGTGCAGGCTCTTCCTTGCAGCGCGTGAGCTTCTCTCTAGTTGTGGCATGTGGGCTCTCTAGTTGTGGCATGCGGGCTCCAGAGCGTGGGCTCTGTAGTTGTGGCATGCAGGCTTAGTTGCCCCATGGCATGTGAGATCTTAGTTCCCCGACCAGGGATCGAACCCACGTCCCCTGCATTGGAAGGCAGATTCTCAACCACTCGACCACCAGCGAAGTCCCTGTGTCATATATTAGATTCCACATATCAGTGATATCATATGATATTTGTCTTCTGCTGGCCATCTGTATGTCTTCCTTGGAGAAATGTCTATTTAGGTCTTCTGCCCATTTTTTTTTTTAACATCTTTATTGGAGTATAACTGCTTTACAATCGTGTGTTAGTTTCTGCTTTATAACAAAGTGAATCAGCTATACATATACATATATCCCCATATTTCCACCCCCCCAAAAAAAATGGTTCTGAAGAACCTTGGGGCAGGACAGGAATAAAGACGCAGACGTAGAGAATGGACTTGAGGACACGGGGAGGAGGCAGTGTAAGCTGGGACGAAGTGAGAGAGTGGCATGGACATATATACACTACCAAATGTAAAACAGATAGCTAGTGGGAAGCAGCCACATAGCACAGGGAGATCAGCTCGGTGCTTTGTGACCACCTAGAGGGGTGGGATAGGGAGGGTGGGAGGGAGACGCAAGAGGGAGGAGATATGGGGATATATGTATATGTATAGCTGCCCATTTTTTGATTGGGTTGTTTGGGTTTTTGTTTTGTTTTGTTTTGTGTTATTGAGTTGTGTAACCTGTTTGTATATTTTGCAAATTAATCCCTTGTTGGTAGCATCATTTGCAAATATTTTCTCCCATTCAGTAGGTTGTCTTTTCATTTTGTTTATGGTTTCCTTTGCTGTTCAAAAGCTTTTATGCTTAATTAGGTCCCATATGTTTATTTTTGCTTTTATTTCCATTACTCTAGGAGAGGGATTTTAAAAGATATTGCTGTGATTTACGCCGAACAGTGTTATTCTACCTATGTTTTCCAGTAGGTTAATTTCTTTTTTTTTTAACGCTATGATTTTTTTAAAATGTTAAAATCCATTTGTTTTATTTATTCTTTTATTTAATTTTTTATTTTATATTGGAGCATAGTTGATTAACAATGTTGTGTTAGTTTCAGGTGTACAGCAAAGTGATTCAGCTATGTATATATACATATATATATTTTTTTCAGATTCTTTTCCCATTTAGGTTATTACAGAACATTGAGCAGAGTTCCCTGTGCTATACAGTAGGTCTTTGTTGGTTATCTCTTTTAAATATAGTAGTGTGTACATGTCATTTCCTTTTGAGAGAGCTATGGAAGGGAATCTTCCTCACTTCCCTTGTTCATCCCTGTGTAGGGAAATGAAGATGACGTGACACTACCGGCATGGCCCTGGAGGAACTGGAGTGCTTGGATTAAGCCAATCCTGAAGGCTGTTCTACTGAAGTCCTTCCAGGTGTAGGACGGAGGGTCTAGTCGACTAGGTTAGAGTCAGGAAGCAGTGACATGGGAGCTATACGTGTAAATGTGAAGCCATTTCAAGTCCAACTCTGGTGTGGCTTGCAGGCTTTTGGTTTACAACAGTAAAATCATCTCTCTGATGTATAGTATGTTATGGTTTAAAAAGTAGTCTCACACTCAGGTCTTGCTTGAGAGTAACTGTGCAAGGCAAGGCCTATGCCCCACTGCACAAGTGAGGGAAGGAAAACACAGTGGGGGAAAGTGCTTGTCCAAGGCCACTCATCTTGTAAGAGGCAGAACTGGAATCTGACCTAAGTTTGCTTCTACATCAAGGTAGAAGCTTGACTCTCCTCCAAATCCCAGGCTGCTCAGATCAAGGCATTTGTACCCACAAACGTGTAATGAGGGCCCAGGCTGCCCTCCAGAGCGGCGGGACCAGGAATCTCTAGATGGTCAGCAAGTAGGAAAGGGCAGGAAAAGCCCCACTGGGATACAACTGCTGTCACTAAGGCTGCTGCCACCATGACAGTATGACCTCTAACATTTGACCCTGCCCAGGTCCTCAAGATTCAGTGGCCCAGGAGCCAACATGTAGCCTCCAGGCTCCACTAGGGCAGGAGAAAACGACCTGGTGCCCCTCATCTGATGGAAGATTCCCCAAGATGGACATTAGGGTGCTATGCTAGGGACCCCTAAATGGCAAAGGTTCCCCCAATCTCTAAGGCTCCTGCCATCTCCAAAACTCTGGTGGCAAATGCAATGAATAACCTTTAGTCACCTCCTTCCTCTGGAAAGTTTTCTTTCTTTCTTTTTTAATTAAGACTTCAATTAATTTAAAGAGAATTTAATCCAAAAGATGAGAGTAGAGTTGATGATGGGGTCAGGGAGCTGACCTCAATCAAAAGTTAGGAAAAAGATACATGTGAGCAATAACATCGTTGGATTCAAATTTAGTCCCAGAGCTACAACTGAGTCTGTGAGTGTGTCATTTGGACACATGCTATGTGTTGCACATACCCTTTTGTTTCTGCACGAGCCCAGGCACGCCACAGTGGTGTTGTTGCCTTTTCTTTTTAATCCTAGGTTTGTTTTTAGATCCTAAAGCACAAAACGGAATTCAAGAAGTGTGAATTTACTTGAACCAAACTGAAAAAAGGTTTTATCAGCCTCTGCAAAATGCGGCTGCAGAATTCTCAACAGTTTTAATTATAACACACTAAATAAATACAGTAAGCAACTCTTTGCTCTGAGGTTGAAATCTCTATCTATTTTTATCTCCAAGCAGATAACAGACCAGAAGGGAAAGTTACGACATTGTGAGTAGATTATTGAATCTAAGCATCAACAACTTCTTTGACATTATTTTGTACTGCATGCTGAAGAAAATCATTTACCTGAAAATGTCTTCTAAAAAGTCTTAATTTTTTTTGCTTAGTCTGTTTACCATGATCAAATAGGATTTATATCAGGGAGGCAAGGATGGTTCAATATCTGCAAATCAATCAGTGTGATACACAACATTAACAAAAGGAAGGATAAAAATCACATGATTATCTCAACTGATGCACAAAAAGTATTGACAAAATTGAACATCCATTCATGAAAAAAACTCTCATCAAAGTTGGTATAAACTGTCACTATTTGCAGATGACATGATACACTATATAGAAAGTCTCCACCAAAAAAACTATTAGAACCAATCAATGAATTCAGTAAAGTTGCAGGATACAAGATTAATATACAGAAATCTGTTGCTTTTCTATACACTAATAATGAAATATCAGAAAGAGAAAGCAAGAAAACAATTCCTTTTAAAATTGCATCAGAGAATAAAATACCTAAGAATAAATTTAGCCAAGGAGGTAAAAGACCTATACTCTGAAAACTATAAGACATTGATGAAGGAAATTGAAGATGATACAAAGAAATGGAAAGATATTCTGTGTTCATGGACTGGAAGAATTAATATTGTTAAAATGTCCATACTACAAAAAACAATCTACAGATTTAAACCAATCCCTATCAAAATACCCATGACATTTTCCACAGAACTAGAACAAATAATGCTAAAATTTATATGGAACCACAAAACACCCCGAATTGCCAAAGCAATCTTGAGAAAAAAGAACAAAGCTTGGAGACGTCACGGTCCCTGACTTCAGACTATACTACAAAGCTACAGTAATCAAAACAATATAGTACTGGCACAAAAACAGACACATAGATTAATGGAACAGAATAGAGAGCCCAGAAATAAACCTACACACTTATGATCAATTAACCTCTGATGAAGGAGGCAAGAATATACAATTAATGAAAAACATTCTCTTCAATAAGTGGTGCTGGGAAAACGAAACAGCTATATTTAAAAGAATGAAATTAGAACATATTCTCACACCATATACAAAAATAAACTCAAAATGGATTAAAGATCTAAATGTAGCATCAGAAACCATAAAACTCCTAGAATAAAGCATAGGCAGAGCACTCCTTGACATAAATCAAAGCAATATTTTTTTTGGATCTGTCATCTAAGGCAAAGGAAACAAAAGCAAAACTAAACAATGGGACCTAAGTAAACTAAAAGCTTTTGCATAGCAAAGGAAACCAGAAACAAAATGAAAAGACAACCTACTGAATGAGAGAAAATATTTGCAAATGATATGACCAATAAGGGGTTAATATCCAAAATATACCAACAGTTCACACAACTCAATATCAAAAAAAACCAAAATTAAAGTTTTGAAAGAACTTTATTAGAAGAACCCAATTAAAAAATGGGCAGAAGACCTGACAAGACATTTTTCCAGAGAAGACATACAGATGGCCAACAGGCACAGGAAAAGATACTCAACATCACTAATCATCAGAGAAAAGCAAATCAAAACCACAATGAGATATCACCTCACATCTTTCAGAATGGCTATCATCAAAAAGACCACAAATAACAAATGTTGGTGAGGATGTGGAGAAACCCCTACACTGTTGGTGGGAATGTAAATTGTTGCAGCCACTATGGAAAACAGTATGGAGGTTCCTCAGAAAACTAAAAGGAGAACTACCATATGATCCAGCAATTCCACCTTGGGAATATATCAGAAGAAAATGAAAACACTAATTCAAAAAGATGCATGCATCCTAATGTTCATAGCAGCACTATTTATAATAGCCAAGATTTGGAACCAACCAACCTAAGTGTCTATCAACAGATGAATGGATAAAGAAGATGTGTCATATATATATATATATATGTATATATATATATATATATATATATATATATATACACACACACACACGCATATATACATATATACTTACATATATATATATCAATCTACAATGGGATACTACTTGGCCATAAAAAAGAATGAAATTTGTAATTTTGCAGACTAGGATGGACCTGGAGTATATTATGCTTAGTGAAATAAGTCAGAGAAAGAGAATGCTATCACTTATATGTGGAATCTAAAAAATAAAACAAATAAATGAATGTAACAAAACAGAAACAGACTCACAGATATAGAGAACAAACTAGTGGTTACCAGTGGGGAGAAGAAATAGGGGAGGGGCAAGGTAGAGGTAGGGGATTAAGAGTTATGAACTACTATGTATAAAATAAATAAACTACAAGGCTATATTGTATAGCACAGAGAATATAGCCAATATTTTATAATAACTTTAAATGGAGTATAATCTATAAAAATATTGAACCAGTATGTTGTACACTGAAATTAATATAGTGTTGTAAATCAATTATACTCCAGTACAAAAATGGTTAAGATGGTAAGTTTTTTCTTTTTGTCAGAGTATCTTTATTTATTATTTATTTTTAATTTATTTTATTGAAGTATAGTTGATTTACAATGTGTTAATTTCTGCTGTACAGCAAAGTGATTCAGTTATACATATATATACATTCTTTTTCATATTCTTTTCCACTATGGCTTATCACAGGATATTGAATATAGTTCCCTGTGCTATACAGTAGGACCTTGTTGTTTACCCATTCTACATATAATAGTTTGCACCTGCTAATCCCAACCTCCCAATCCATCCCTCCCCACCCCCCTTGGCAAACATAAGTCTGTTTTCTATGTCTGTTGAGTTTGTTTCTGTTTTGTAAATATGTTCATTTGTATCATTTTGTTTTAGATTCCACATATAAGTGATATCATATGATATTTGTCTTTCTCTGTCTGACTTACTTCGCTTAGTATGATAATCTCTAGGTCCATCCATGTTGCTGCAAATGGCATTATTTCATTCTTTTTTATGGCTGAGTAGTATTCCATTGTATATACGTACCACATAAGATGGTAAATTTTATGTTATGTATATTTTTACAATAGAAAAATTGAAAACAGGGACGTCCCTGGTGGTCCAGTAGGTAAGACTCTGTGCTCCTAATGCAGGGGGCCCGGGTTTGATCCCTGGTCAGGGAACTTGATCCCACAAGCTGCAACTAAGAGCCAGCATGCTGCAACTAAAGATCCTGTCACAAACAAAAAACCCCATACTGCTCTGAAATAATTTTGAAGTGTAATTCTCCTCTTGACTTTCAGAAGAGCCCTTAGTGAGGGCAGAACTCTCCCTTTCTCACCTCTCCACAGTCGCCGGGGCCTTGGTGCTCAGGCCATGAAAATGAAGACCCCTCCAGTCACCACTGCAGCTGGGCTCTGGGGACAGTGGGGATCCAAGAACAGAGTGCCCTGGCGTGGTCAGCTGGGGCCTTGGTGAGGGCTGCAGGTTGAGGGAAGGCCCAGGGGGTTGCATACCTGCCCTTGGCCTCACTTCCCTGCTCTTCTCCTAGATGATTCTATCAGAAATGATTTGGGCCCAAGAATGGGCCTGTGATGCCAACTCTGGGCTGAATTCCTCCCCTGCATGTGGGCATCACACCGTAGACCCCGATCTTCCATAGCAGCGTAAGAAAGGGAGGGCAAAGCCGGGAGCAGAGAACAGACGTTGAGAGGTTCACTCACTTATTTTCAAAGCAGGCCATACTACCAATGAGGAAACAGGTGCATGGAGGTGAAGAGCCTTGCTGGAGACTGTGCTTCACCCCAGCTCTGTCTGACTCAAAGCTTTGAATTACATCATAATTTCCAAAAGAAAGGGTTAGGGAACCGTTGACCGTAACCACTTGCCTTGGCCAGGCATGATGATAACCGTTTGCCTGAGTTTTCTCACAATAGGACGTCCTGATAAAGAACTCAGTGCTGCCACCGGAAACAAACCGGGAGAATTCGGGAGGGGCCGAAAGGACGGAGGGAGAAGAAGTTATGTCCAGAATCCTCCTCGCTGGAATCCATCTTGGCTGAGCCATGTGCGAGCCACCAGGAAGGACCCTGAGTCAGAGTGATTGGCCAGAGACAACCCGGAAACTAATCCCATCACCATAAAACCCTGAGACTGCGAGCCACGTGGGGAGCAGTACTCCTGGGCTCCCTTACCTGCTGCTCTCCACCCAGGCGCCCCTTCCCAATAAAGTCTCCTGCTTTATCAGCACGTGTGTCTCCTCGGACAATTCATTTCTGAGTGTTCGACAAGAGCCCACTCTTGGGTTCCCCTTCCTGCAACAAAAGGGTTGATCCTCACAATTACAATAAAATTAACAAGCGGCCTAAAGGACTTGTTTGGGAAATTCAGTCAAATGACTACATAACAAGTTTAACATCAAAGGCAGCCTCATTGCTTACATTATGTTTTACCATAAGCAGTTATTAAATCACTTAAAGATGTTTCAGGACTGAACGGGTTATTTCTCTATGATGCATTTCTAATGAAAGGAAACATGAACTATTATTATTCATTATAAAATGTAAAACAGGAGATTTCACAGCCAATCAAACCAGAGTTTAGAACTGGATCCTCTTGCACTTTCCCCCACATGTGTGTCAAAGCCGTTCCCTTCTGCAGGCTTCTGCTGGCCTCTGAGCGCCCTGGACCACCAGCTACGGGGTGCTGCCTGCCTGATCTGGCCAAGAACACACCAGGAACACGCCCCAGGGAGAGGCATCATCTTCCATGGAGCTGTTGAAAACACTGGGGCTTGTTGCCATGACTGCCTTCACCTACTCTAAGGATTTATCAAGTGAACAAAAACACATTAAAACCTCAGTGCTTGGCTTGGGGTTTTGAAGATCAGTGGCATCTGTTGTTGGGATAGATCCTTGGGGCTTTCCCAGCTCCTATTGATTGATTGATTAATTGATTGTGGTACGGATGCCCGAGGGCTCTGTGCGCAGCCCAGCTCTCTCTCTGTTGCTAATTCTCCCGCAGATCCTCGGCTGCAGCTCTGGTTCTTGCCTCTTCGTTCACACTATGTGGGACCTGAAACTTGTCTGTCCTGTGGCCCCAGAACCTTGACCGGGCAGCCTCTCCTGTCGGCTCCCAGGGAGGTTCGGCTGCCTTTTCTGATTGAGGGCTGCATGACTGAACCACACAAAGTTGCCCTTTTTGTTGGCTATTTTTGTCCTGCAAAAAGGAGAGTTTCACATCCTGCACTTTTATACTTCTGGAGGAGTAAACGACCTGCTTTTGTTGCCCAATTCAGGGAACAAATGGTTCCTTCGTCAAAGAACTTTTTTGAGCCAAACAATGCTTGTTTGATGCCTGTTTCCTCTTCAGTGACACATGTGGCACCATCACAGGAGGACCATAGTCTCTCCTGCCTTCCTAGGGAGCTCCAGCCCTTTGTGCGACAAGTGCCCTTCCTCTGGGCAGCTCCACTGTGATGATCTTTTTCTGAGGGTGCAGTGACAAGAAAAACGTGAAATATTGTTCCTGTTCCCTTAAGTAATAAATTACAATTTCTTCCATTTTCTCTTTGGCTAAAAGCTTTACCCAACTTTAACCTTTCTTCTCCATTATGTAAATAGCAAAAAGAATGCGACGTGTCCACCCAAACTTAGACTGTTTGGAGCTGGAAACATCACTGACCTCTTTGTTTACTGTCTTAGAATCTTTGCAGCTGATAAATGTGTTTCTTCTTTCAAATGAACTGGAACAGATGAGTTCCCACAAAGCCTGGGTCTGAGCACGTGGTAGGAGAATGTGCAGCTTCTCCACGGCTGGTGCCGGCCCATCTCGTAGAAGCTCAGAGGCCCGGGGAGGCCAGCCCCAGCTGGTCCCGGGAGAGGACCATGGTCAGCTCCGTATGCGAAATCTTACTGCCGGAAAGGGATTTGGGGTGCATCATATGAATATATACATACAATTATAAAATAAAAATAAAATAAGCAAAGAAATGGAGATGGAGGAGAATGAAGGTAGAAAGTTGAGGCCACGTTTTTCTTTTTGCCTATTCATATTTTGAGTTTTCTCACTTTCCTTATTGACTTGTAGGAGTTCCTTGTATATTCCAGGTCTGTGCTGTCCAGTGGGGTAGCCACTGGTCCCATGCGCCTGTTAGAATGACAATTAATTAAAATCCAGCTGCTCAGTCACACTGGCTGCATTTCAAGTGCTCATTAGCCGCCAGTGGCTCACGGCCAGCACAGACCTGGAACATTCCCATGAGTGCGACAAATCTTCTCAGACAGAGTGGTTCTATCTATGAACCCCTTGTCAATTTTATTCATTTCAAATCTTCTTCCAGATTATTGTTTTCTGCTAACTTTGACTATGACGACTTCACTGAACCACAGGTAGAGTTTTTAGATGGTCTTATCCCTCCTATTTTGCCCTGTCGTTGGTGCATTGAGGGTCTTGTTTGAATAGTCTCCTCCCTGAGGTCGCCAAGGCATTTCCTTTGACCTTTTTGCATCTGTTTTATGGTTTTACTTTTCCTATTTTTCTTTTAAATTTGTATTGGAGTGTAGTTGATTTACACTGCTGTGATAGTTTCAGGTGTACAGCAAAGTGAATCAGTTATACATATACACATATCGATTCTTTTTTAGATTCTTTTCCTATATAGGTCATTACAGAGTACTGAGTAGAGTTTCCTGTGCTGTACAGTAGGTCCTTGATGGTTACCTATTTTATATACAGTAGTGTGTATATGTCAATCCCAAACTCCCAATTTATCCCTCCCCCCCTTCCCCCCTGGTAATCATAAGTTCGTTTTCTACATGTGTGACTCTATTTCTGCTTTGTAAATAAGTTCATTTGTACCCTTTTTTTTTGATTCCACATATAAGCGATATCATATGATAATTTGTCTTTGACTTCACTCAGTATGACAATCTCTAGGTCCATCCATACTTTACCTATTAAAGTATTGAATCCAACAGGACTTTGCCTCCTTTACACAGTGGGAGGGAGGAATCCATTTACTGAGACAGGTTTCCCCAACGCTGCTGCAAACACATGGGTCTTCTCCCCGCTGGTCTGGAGCACTGCTGCTCTCCCGAGCCCGTCCCAGGCCTGCGTGTGTCTTGTGGGTCCGTGGCTCTCTCACGGGCTGCATCCACCTCTTTGCTTTTCCTCTGCTGGAGCACGCTGCCTTCTTGCTACGACTCCGTGGTGTGACTTCATATGGGGGGTGTGCCCTGCAACCCCTAGCTCTTCTTTTGCCAAAGTGTCTTAGCCATTCATGGACCCTACCCATCTACATGCATTTTAAAATCCATTTTGTGAGTTCCTCAAACATACATATCTATCTATCTATCTATCTATCTAAAATCGGCAATACTAATGAAATACGCTCCTTTAATTTTAAAAGAGTGTATGTACGGGGCAAGCTCTGAAATCTCCTTTTGAACCTAAGAATGAAGTGCAAGTGTTAACAGTGATTAAAAATCCATTCCATGGAGTTTCAATGATTCTGGAGCACCTGTAAATGCTCATTTCCAAAGTGCTTTGCTTTTGGAGGCTCCTAATGAAGGCAGTGTGTTGCCATGGTAACAGTTACTTTTAGTTAGTACTTTTTATAGATTTAAGGGTTACACCTTGGAGTCTCTTCCTACAAATGAGTAACTCTTAAGGCAGTGTGGTACTTCATTTAATGTAGATATTTAATGGCATAGAGTCGACTTGAAAGAACCAGAAATGGGAAATTTTCAGCCTTTGTATTTGATGTAGACACACATTGTTACCAGGGCTACAACATTTGCATCAATTTTTTTTTTCACAAAATAAAAGTTAATCTTTTTATCCAATGAAATGTATTAAATATGGATTTAATAAATTATGGCAGAAATATATATGTGTGTCAGGAGTTTGCCCAGATCACTGTTTTTTACCTTGGGGCAGAATCCCCAGTTACTGTCGGGAACCTGAAGACTTGAAGAACGGTGTCTCCTGACCTAATGGGGGGACGTCACAGGCGCCCGGGGAGGAGGGAGCTGGTGGGCCTGGGTTTGGATACTAGCTCTGCTCTTTACTGCCTGTGAAGGCTTGAGCTTCAGAAGATACGGTAACCCCCATCTTCTACTGCAGAGCATGTTCTGCAGAACATGATGACTGAAACAGATCCATGTCAAAAGTGCAGAGGGAAGGCAACAGAGAGTGGTCCTCGGGGGTGCCCGGCACCAGGGAACAGATTGGGCCCTCTGCTTCCATGCAGGGGCCACGGAGCACAGAGGCAAGGCCTCGGACAGGGGGCAAGGGCCTGGGCAGAGGGCCTGGGGCTGGTGGGGTGAGGATGGTCAGGACAACGGGGCGGCGATCAGAGGCCCCAGTGTAGGCGAGAGCTCTGTACTTTACACAGCAGCCAGCTCGGTGACCGGAGTGTGGCAGAGGGAAGACCTGGCAAAGCTAAGGGGCACAGAGAGGCTGGCACGAGGGCCGTGTGTGCCCTCGGCCTGAGGAGAGCAGGGGTGACCTTAGGCAGGGATCTGGGAGGGAGGTGACACTGCGAACCTCAGTCACCAAGAGGAGGCTCCTCTGGGCATGGAGAAGCAGAAGGAGTGGAAGGAGCCAGAGCTTATCCTGAAAACTTTGATCTTCTCTGATAAACAACTGTTTAAAGAACAGCGACGATCATAACAATATGTGGTGTATACACTGATATGTATAAAATTGATGACTGATTAAAAAAAAAAACAATATGTGGTTTGAATATCTGACATTTGTCCTTTTAAAAAAAGTTTCAAAATGCATTTATGAGCATTATCTCATTTGGCTCCCACAAGATCTTTGTGAGCTAGAACAGGCAGACTTTACATCCTTGTCTAAAATAGGAAGAGACTGTTTCTAGAAAAGTAACAACCGCAATGAAGGCAAAACAATTTCCAGGCCTTATTCTGCCTCCAAAAAGAAAAAAAAAGAAAAAAAAGTGGCTTCTTTTGCCTCTGTGGTTCAACACCATGGCCAAGGTCAGTCTCATATCAGTTCTCTGGGAATCAGGAGGAAATTGCTGAAAAATGGACATGCCCAGGAGCGGTCCCTTAGACTTCTCGAGGACAGAGCTGATTGTCCAGATGACAGATCAGTTTATTGTGCAATGAAATGAAGTATACATGTCCTACAGGTGGTCAAAACAGGGTGCTTCCCAGTCTATGAGCTCTCCCACGACTCACATGCGTGTGGGCTGAGGTTTTGGGACACCTACTGGGAATACAACTCAGCCTATCATCTGGGTCCATGTGACCTCCATCCCAGCTGCTGTATTGTGGTCCCTGATATTTCCACTCCTCCAGTCCCCTAGGGAGTCAGGAGCTTCCCACACAGCTGCCAGTGACACCCACCTCCTGGTATTCATGACTTTGTGTGTATGGGCTGGACCAGCGACTTGATTTTAATGAACAAAATACAGCAGAGGTGATGGGGTGTCACTTATGAGAGGAGGTTATAAAAGACTGTGACTTCCCTCTTTTTCATATACTCTGTCTTTCTGACTCTCCTCACACATTTGCTCTGATAAAGTGGAGAAGGTCACATGGCAAGAAACTCTGGGCAACCTCCAACTGCCAGTAAAGAAGCCAGAGCCTCATCCTAACATCTCACAGGGAGCTGAATCCTGCCGACAACCATAGGAGTGAGCTGGAATTTGATTGTTCTCTTTTGGAAACTTCAGATGAGACCACAGCCCCAGCTGACACCTTGATTACAGCCTGTGAGAACCCCTGAGCTGTGTAACCCAGCTAAACTGTGCCCTGATTCCTGGCCCACAGAAACAATGAGATGATAACTGTGTTTTTTAAGCCACACACTTTGGGGTGATTTGGGGGTAATTTGTTTTGCAGCAACAGATAATTAATACACCTAGGTTCCAACACTTGGGGCTATCTTTGATCCTATCGATTACAATAAGGCACGTAGAAGTTCTCCCGCCCTTTTCTCAAGGCCCCTAAATTTATGCTTCTCTGGAATCTGAGGGAAGATATTGGGGAGGAAGATAATGCTTAGGAAGGAAAAGATCACTCCGTATCAGCCTCCAGACACTCTTTCCTCTGCTGGACAACCACTTCTCCAGCTTTTTGCCTTCCTTGCTATTCTGCCTTGGACTTTCTATGTTCCAAAACTTAGCTTGAGTCCAGACTGTCTTCTTCTTCATCCTTGACCTGGATTCCAACTCCAGAGCCTGATTGCTGGGGTTCTCAGCCTGACCTGGTCAGCAGATCTTTTATCACTGCTGCATTTGATGGTTGGTCTGTGGTGTTCTTGTCCTTGTCCGACACCCACACAGATCAAACCTCCTTAGCAGCCCTGCAGGATGGCCTGATTCCCTGCCCGGGCAGTACACCGACAGGCCCCCGACTAGCTCCCAGTGCCCAGCCCTGGTGCATGGCTCCCTGACTGCTCTGCTCAAGCTTTTCATATCACTGACCTTCGCAGCCCCGCTGCCTTACAAGGCTCACACAGTCTTTCAAAGGCCTGTGCCAAGTTCTGAGCTCCTTCCTCCTGTCTGTCCAGGGGGGTGGGATGGGACTTACGGACGGGCCAGCTCTTCGGGGGAGATGTGAATGCAGCAGCTCCACGGAGAGTTTGGCACCAGGCCTGGCCACTCAGTGGCACTGCGGTGACTCACAAAGCAGTGGGGAGTGGGGTGTGGAGTCAGAACCAGCTCCCAGGCCCTCTCAGCAATGATGAAGCAGACCGTTGACTTGCAGCCATGAAAACGGAGTAAAAGTTCCTTTTTCTGGCCTCCAGGGATTGCCACAGATGGACGGATGCCAGGCCACCCGCCCAATCTGTCCTCCTCCTGAGCCCTCTGCTCCCGCCATTTTCTAGTCCAGAATTCTTTACTTTACAAAATATTTATTGGGACTTCCCTAGTGGTCCAGTGGTTAAGACTTCGCCTTCCAATGTAGGGGGTGTGGGTTTGATCCCTGGTCGGGGAACTAAGATCCCATATGCCTCACAGCCAAGAAACCAAAACATAAAACAGAAGCAATATTGTAACAAATTCAATAAAGACTTTAAAAATGGTCCACATCAAAAAAAAAAATAAAAATAAAGAATAAAAAAATAAAAAATATTTATTGAATGGGTGAACCCCACAGACATTATGTGAAGCAAAAGGATCTGAATACAAATGAGTAAATGCTGTGCACTTCCTTTAGATGGCATTTTAGAATAGGTGAAGTTCAGTAAGGTGAAAAAAAATCCTACTAGTTGCCTCTGGTTGGTGAGGGATTGCCTGACCAGAGATGTGAAGGAACTTTCTGGACAGATGGAGATGTTCTCTGTCACAGGGTTGGGGGCACCACAGGTGTATGCATTTGCCAAAATCGTACAGCCAGCTTTGTGGTTCTGTCACTAAGTCATTTTGATAGATGTAAATTTTACCTCCAAAAAAACTAAAAAATAATATTATGTCAGGGCAGGGAGTGGGTGGGATTACAAAAGCAGCAGAAATGGCAGAATGTGGATAATTCCTGAAACTGGGTAACTGGTGCACAGAGGCTCATTACATTATTCTGTTTACTTTGTATATGCATAAACTTTTCCATAATAAGGCATTGAAAAATTATCTACTGAACACATATTCTGTATGAGACCCTAAGCTAAATGACACGGCACAGGCAGACAAGGCTGCAGATACAAAAAGTCAATTAAAGATGGAATTTTTACTTACAAACATTAAGTGCCTTGAAAGGGGGAAATGTGGAAAGAAATGCTGACCATTAGTAATACCTTAAATTGTTATTCATTAATAACCCTTTAGTGTCGTTTATAATTTACCACGGATATGTATGCTTAGGAGGAATACTAATGATACTCTCATCAGATCTATAGACAAAATTGCTCTGAGATATCTTGTTTCTTCCCACTTCTATACCTTTGTTTTTGCTATTTCCATGAATGCTTGCTTCCCTCTATCCCTCCAAACCTATGTAAATTCCACTCATGATTTAGCAGCACTACTCAAAACACGGGCCCAGGAAGATGCGGACCTTTTACCAGGGGTAAATCCACCTGCTGCTTCTTTCATCAAGATTGTCATGTTATGTTACCCTCATAAGAAGAAGGGCAGCAGAACTAAACGTTGTGCTGGGTGATGTAGTTGATTTACATTCTGATTCAAGCTGGATTCTTAGACCAGCAGCCAGTCCTGGGACTAACACTAGGGCAATGGTTCATTAGATTCACCTGGGGAGCATACAGGTCCACTAAAGCAGAATCTCTGTGTTGTGAGTTCTCCACGTGATTCCAATACACAGCCAGCGTGTGAACCAGTGATTCATGAACCGCATAAGTCACTTCCCCTCCAGGAGTTTCTCTGTGCCGGCTCTGGAAGAGTTTTCTTTTATCCAACACCCTCCACGTTGCTGACTTCCAATCTGCTGTCTAAGTGTCTGGGGCCTTGTACTGTTTCAAACAGTCATGCTTGGTTTCTTCAATAAGGATGTATGGATATGTGTTTTTGAGGGTAGGGACCATCTTTTACTTCTTTGTATCCCTCCCAACACTTGGCACTATGGTGCTCAGTAAACATTTGTTCAAAATGTTTTTTTAGAAAACGATCAAGTATTTCCTTATTAAAACTTGCCTGGGGATTTCCCTGGTGGTGCAATGGTTGAGAATCTGCCTGCCAGTGCAGGGGACACGGGTTCGATCTCTGGTCTGGGAAGATCCCACATGCCGTGGAGCAACTAAGCCCATGCACCACAACTACTGAGCCTGCCCTGTAGAGCCTGCAATCCACAACTACTGAGCCCGCATGCCGCAACTACTGAAGCCCACGCGCCTAGAGCCCATGCTCCGCAACAAGAGAAGCCACCGCAATGAGAAGCCCACACACTGCAACGAAGAGTAGCCCCTGCTTGCTGCAACTAGAGAAAACCCATGCATAGCAACGAAGACCCAACGCAGCCAAAAAAACCAAAAAAAAAACAAACAAATAAAAACTTGCCTGTATTCTTTAATTATATATATATATATAGATAGATAGATAGATAGATAGATATAAATTCCTATGGTCTGAATGCTTATGTCTCTCCCCGCAATTCTATGTTGAAATTCTAACCTGCAAGGTGAGGGTATTAGGAGGTAGAGCCTTAGGGAGGTGATTAGGTGCCCATATAAAAGGGACCCCAGAGAGCTTCCTCGTCCCTTCTACCACATGAGGAGACAGAGAGAAAACAGCTATCTATGAATCAAGAAGTTCTCACCAGACACTGAATCTGCCGACACCTTGATCTTGGGCGTCCCAGTCTCCAGAACTGTGAGAAATAAATTTTTGTTTTTTATAAGCCACCTAGCTGAGGGTATTTTGTTATAACAAACCAAATGGATAAAGACATATAGATATCTATAAATAACTCAAGAATTCTTTCTCAAGGTATTGAACTAAATGATTAATTATTACTGGGACATGCTTTTTCATGAAGGAAATATAAAAAGAGATAAAATTTAAACATAACTTTTCAGTTATTTAATTTTGCAATATGCCAATTCAATGTATTTCCTATTTAAAAGATTCTGTCTATATTATTTTGCTATCCGTCCTCACGCAAACTATTTATATGCTGAGTTGTTTGCAGAGGAGAAATTTGTTCTAATGGAGTTACTGGGAGTTGAGGTAAACCGACTCAGGCTTTAGAGAACCATCGTTCTTACCAGTTGACCACAAATGAGAGGAACTATGCGTACCTATTACAGATCAACACCAGAATGATCTTCACACATAATGGTGCAGAATTTTTTTCCCAATGAAACATGGAAAAATGTAGCAGCCCAGAGTGAAGTTGCCTTCAAAAGCTCTCTGGAGTGAAACCACTGTGTTCTCCTGGGTGACAGAGCCCAGTTCTAACGTCCATCAGAGAGGCTCCTAGGAACGGCTTCCATTAAACCAGAGCCTGGTTGCTTGTACCACACTGATAAAGACAAAATTCATCCTATCTACCAAAAACATTCTTGCCATACAAGACTTAGCAATGAAAATAAACAAAAGCTTTAGCTGTCAACTACAGATACCATGAAGAACGGTGAATTTCGGTTTTTGTTAGTGCTCATTTGTCTTTGCTTTTAATTGCTTAGTTGGCTGCAAAAAGTGTTCACATTCCTTTACGATATTGTTTCACTTGAAGTTAATTGTGAAAGAAAAGAGAGAATTAATAGCACTTCTCAGAGCCCACATGTTATTTAACCTAAAGAACTTTACGTCAGAGATTTCAGTATGAGTCAAAGGCCATCATTCCTTCATAATAGGGTGATTTAGCAAATTAAAATTAGGAGAGCAGTAGATAGTGCTGATGAGAATGGCAAAAACGCATTAAGAGTGATTCATTCCTTGAAGAAAAGAATCACTGTCAATGCCAATTTTAAACACTGTGAAATTTACTAACTATTGCAGAGCACCACCTAGTGGTGATGATATAGCTCCCCCCTCGTGTTAAAGGAGGACTGCACTTTACCTCAGCCTGAAATTGGCAAATCCACATCCACAGTGGATGACACACACCATGACTGTAAACTATCAAAAAGGTGAAAGGAGAAAGGCATCTTTTATCACTCAAAATTTGTTTAGGGTGATAAAGTGCATTAATATAGATAAGGTAAGCAAGTTTCAGTAGCTTATATGAAATTTTAAAATGTTCCAGGGTCTCAGACATGTCCAATATGGATTCTCAGTAAATTCTGTTTTAGGATATTGAACAAGTACTGTGGTTACTTTTCTCACAATAATTACTGCAATCTGTCTTATCTGTCTTGAGTTATACCATAGAATATTGAGTACTGCTTTGTTTTTTTCTTACTCGAAACAAGTGTAATTTGTGCATTTCTTCAAGTGCAATCTGAAAATCAAACGCTTTTGACATGGTAGGTGTCACAATTATCTTTATTTAATGAGATTTATGGAGGATGAAAAAATGTTTAAAGGGATATTTGCTTCTATGACAACTTGAGGGCATAGCTGAGAGTATTATGGGTAATTTGGACACTTTCTGATCAAATTCAGATATAACAAGGCACTTACACTTAGTTTACCAATATTTCTAATTATAAGCACATTTTCAGACATATAGGGCTCACTGTATTTTAAACATAGACAAGATTCAATGTGAATCTATCATTTTTCTCTTGCTTCAAGCCTTGTTCTATAAAAGAGCCATTGATTTGTTTGGCATGGGTAAACCTAATTTAATCTATTAGATGTCCTTCTCAACAATAAAGGGTCTGAAGAAAAAAGTTAATGACTAGGCCTGAAATTATTTTTAAAATTCACAATGTTGTCTATTCTATTTTCCTTACTGACTTAACAAATCTTTAAACCACCTTCATGTGTATTATGGAGATATAACTTATACCATACAGTGATGTGATTTATTGAATGTGAGAGAAATTCTCACATTCAATCTTAATTTCCTTAAAAAGAAAAGACGAGAACAGGTTACAGTGTTTAAATAGTGAATGCTTTTGTAAAAGAGCGGCTAAGTGCAGTCTTTCTCACAACTACTCAACTTTGGTGGCAGCATGAAAGCAGCCATAAACTTTATGCAAATGAGCAGATGTGCCTGTTTTCCAATAAAGTTTTTTTTTAATTATTTATTTATTTATTATTTATGGCTGTGTTGGGTCTTCGTTTCTGTGCGAGGGCTTTCTCTAGTTGCAGCGAGTGGGGGCCACTCTTCATCGCGGCATGCGGGCCTCTCACTATCGTGGCCTCGCTTGTTGCGGAGCACAGGCTCCAGACGCGCAGGCTCAGTAGTTGTGGCTCACGGGCCTAGTCGCTCCGTGGCATGTGGGATCTTCCCAGACCAGGGCTCGAACCCGTGTCCCCTGCATTGGCAGATTCTCAACCACTGCGCCACCAGGGAAGCCCTCCAATAAAGTTTTATTTACAAAAACAGGCTGCGGGTTGGATTTGGTCCACTGCCATACTTCACTAACCTTGATCTCTATCATCAGCAGGGAATTTGGTATTTTGCTGCATCTTATTAAACCTCTGTTCAATATTTTTTATTATTTATTTATTATAACAAATATTTATTGAGCACCTACTGTGCTCCAGGCACTGCTCTAGGAACTAGGGATACAGACGTGAACAAAATAAAATCTCTATCCTCACAGAGCTTGCATTCTACTGGGAGAAAACAAACGAACAAAGAAACAAAACATGCAATGCATCAGGGAGTGATAAGTGCTTGAAGAAAATAAGGCAGGATGAGGGATGGATAGTTCTAGAGGTGGGAGTGGCACAGTTCTAGAAGGAGGGCTAGGAAAGTCCTCCCCGAGAGGTACGTGAGGGTCAGAAAGAAGCCGCCCCACCCCTCTGCTGCGTAGGGGGGGTTGGCAGCTGTTCCAGGGAAGACAGGAGGGTGGAGTCCTGAGCCAGGAGGAGAACCAGCCAAAGGCTGATGAGCCTGCAGCCCTAGGGGAAGGAAGGGAGGTATCCAGGGGCCAGGGCCAGGGCCTCCAAGGCCATTTTGAGGAGCAAGGACTTTATCTTGGTGTCATGGAGGCCCCTAGGGGCCTTTAAGCCAGGCAGTGAAGTGACTGATTGACGCATTTATAATGTGTCTCTCTCCGCTGTGGCACCATGGGCTGTGGGTCCAGGACCAAGCAGGGCGGGTTAGGAAGCCCCACAGCCTCCAGGTGCGGGTGGTTGGACTTGGCCGCGTGGTGAGGAGCAGTCAGATCCCGGGAACAGCTGGGGCTGGGACGTGGGATGAGGGGAAGGGAAGCCAGGGGGACCGTCCAAGGACTTTGGACAGAAGTGCCATTTGCTGAGCCCTAAGCAGTCGTGGGCTTGGCACTTGGCAGGGGCTGGTTCCCAGGTGCTTTGCTAGCATCGTTTGGGTCGCCTCTTAGGCTGGAGGCAGTGGATCGGACTGGGCTTCAGGGAGGAGATGCCAGTTGGGGAGTGATGGGTAGAGGCCCACAAAGTCATCAAGAGAGCCACCAGGACTGGGATCCCGCGGAGGAGCAGGAGGAGTCGGGAGGGAGGCAGGGAGCGCATCCTGGAACAGCTGAGGAGAAGGCCAGGGATGGAGGGATGCGGGGGGGGTCTCACCACAGCCTTTATGGGGGCGGCAGGGGGAGGGGGAGTGGGCTGCAGAGTAGGTTCAAGAGGAACCAGGGGGTGAGGAAGCCAAGCCGGGTGCGTGGAGACCCAGGCCCAGGATGGGCAAGCTTTCACCTCTGCTCACTGCAGGCCAAGCCGCGAGCTCCGTCCCAGGCTGTGCTGGGCTCTGAGAAGGAAAAGGTGGATGTAAAAGATTCCTTCTTGTGAGTGTGTGTGCCAGGGGTCGGGAGGCAGGGGAGGTGTGAGGGGAAACAACCCATCTATTCTGATAAGCATGAAAATAGGGGCCAGAGTATGTGGAAACAGAGCTGAGGGTCCCATCCCCGGGGAGGGTCCCATCCTGGCTGCCCAGGTGTGTTGCTGGACAGTGGAGGAAATTTTAAAGTGAGATTCCCAAGGGCCTAATCAACCAAAAAGTGTGGACCCCACACGGGTGGTTTGGCTGTTCCCAATCCACAGTGAGGCCTGGTGGGCAGAAGACCTTCCATCTGTAGGTGTAGGTGTTTCCTTCCATCGGTAGGTGTGCTAAGAAGCAGGCCGGCCAAGTCCTGGGGCTTGCATCCCGCACACACCCTGTGAAGGAGGAGTGCCAGGTCCTTGGAGGCCGTGGGGCTCTGGAAAGGGCACAGAACCAGGGGCCTGGAGCCAGTCCCTTCAGCCCTGAGCCTCAGCTCCTAAACCTGCCACTTGGGGATAATCGCACTCTGAGGTGTGGGGAGAGGAGCTAAGATAACGCATGGAAAATGACTGTGCCCCGAGGGGGCTGTGGGTGTGTGACGAGAGTGTCCTCAGAACTCCGCAGGAGCATCCAGACCCACCCGAGAATTATGACCTGACACCTGAGGTGAGGCTCTTCCCAAATGAGTGAAATATTTAGTTATAGGACACGCCCAGCATTTCTTTCCGTTCATCCCTCATTGTCCCTTTTCAATGCATTTAATGACTGTAAACAGAAACACAGTGTCAGCTGGGCTCCTCCCCGCCTCCGGCGGCCTCATCCAGATGCAGCCTGCCTGCTGCCTGTGTCTGGGATGCCATCTGGGCGTCCTCAGGACTGCTGCTGCCTTCTCATGGGTGGAGCCGCAGGTCCTGGATACTGTTGCCTTGGTGAATTCACAGTGCTGTGTGTGGGTAGCAGGGGAAAAATCTCTGATTTAGTCTCTGCTCTTAAACATTGAGGTTATCCCTGATGAGGCTTAAAATTAAGACTTCCTCTCTCTTTCCTTGTCTTTTTCTTCAGTGTATGCGTCTGTGAGCAAGGAGTGTTCTTTTCTTGACAGGTGAATGAACAGAAAAAGGAGAAAAGCACATGCTTGCTGTGTCCAAGTCAATCCCCTCTCTCTAGCTCTTCACGGAAAGGAGAGAGAAACATCACGAAGCACGCGGGGTACTTTTTCTGAAATCAGGTCCCAGTGCTGAGTGGGAGGACCCACTTCGAAGGCCTCCACTCCAGCCTGACTTCTGCGCTGTCCTGGGGTAGAAGTCCTGCTCCAGCCTCCTCTGCCGACGGTGAGCAGGAGGATGAGGGGAGAACGGTGACCCCACCGGGCACAGAGCAGGGCCTTCACCACGACCGCTGTGCAGCAGACGTACGCGTGGATGAAATGTCCTCTAACAGTTGGTGGAACCCAAGCTGATTTTGCTGCTAGTGTGGCAAAACTCAGACAGGAAAGACACTTTCCTCACCTCCTAATAAAATCACATAGTGCATCTCTAACTTATTCATTAATTCACAGAACCTGGATATAAATTTCGGGAGAGGAATTATCATAGGACTGCCCTTCTCAAGAGGCATATTTAGGAGCTGGCCATACAGGTGCTTAATAATACCTACTGTCATCACTACTGTGATGAAATAACCTAATGAGGTGTATTTTTCACAGGACTCCATTCAACACGAGTATGAGATGATCAATGATTATTTTAGACCAGTGTTTCACAGATGCAGAAAAATCGACATATTATAGGTTGTTTTCTAACCCAAATAGGATTTAGGTTATACACTTTGCAGGTTAACCTAACAGACATAACTATTGTTCTAGAATGTAGAACATGTTTATCCAACATGTAGGGCCATTTTAACTCTTTAAATCATGGCAAGATACAGTTGGGAGTCTGCAGAAATTGTTAGCAATAAACAGTGAACACAGAGGGAGTGATGATAAAATGATAAACCAACACAAACAGAATGTCCAGTGATGGCCCAGTGGGGAAGGTTCTCAACATGTTCTCCAGCAGGGTTGGGGGTATCCCGTTTAGAATTTCAGGCTAGGAAAGGACAGTGAGGTCAGAGAGAAGACAAGCAATGCGCAGAAGGGAAGAACAGGTCAGGGGAGGCTGTTGAGAGCATAGGTCACGGCTCTGGAGAGAAGGGCCAATCTAGAGATATGGGTGGGGTCGGCCGCAACTTTTCCTCGGGAAATGGCTAAAGTCACGAGCTCAGTCTTCAGCTCAGAAGGGCCTGAGGCTGGGGGCAGGGGGAGATGCACTTAGACCACTCCAGGGCACGTCTCACCCCACATGCACCTGTATCCACACAGACATGGCCCTGGGGAATGGAGGAAAAAGAGAAGGTGTTGACCCTCCCCAGGAATCAGGAAAATCCAAAGCCTTAGAAGCTCAAAGAAAGCAATTTTTTTGTGTGAACTTGTCTAGTCCGCGGTGCCCAGGTGTTTCGTCAAACACCAGTCTAGACGTGGCTGTAAGGATATTTCTTAGGTGTGATTAACATCTAAACCAGTGGACTTTGAGTAAAGCAGGTTACCCTTCCTAGTGTGGGTGAGCCTCACCCAATCACATGAATAAAGAATAAAGACAAAGTTTTCCTGAAATAGAAGGAATTCTCCTTAAGATTGCAACATAGAAACCTGCCAGGGTTTCCAGCCTGCTGCCCTGTGGAGTTCGGACTGAAGCCTCAACATCAAGTCTGATCTGGATTCCCACCCTGCCAGGGCTTGCCCTGTGGATTTTGGACTTGCCAGCTCCCACAAATGCACAAGCCAATTCCTTAAAATAACTTTCTCTCTCTCTTTCTCCGTAGGGGTGTGTGTGTGTGTGTGTGTGTGTGTGCGTGCGTGCGTGCGCGCGCGCGCACGCGTGTGTGTATCCTTTCTCCTTATTGAAAACAAGAAGTAGACGGGGAAAGAAACAAAAATCACCTCTTTGACAAACGCTGCAGGCACCTGTCGCCCTGGGTCCTGTTCCGGGAAGGGCTGGGATGCCGGGGGGCCGGCCTTGGGCCTGCTGGACACAGCTGGGAGGACACTGCGCTCCCCACAGAGGGGGCTCACCTGCACGAGGAGCGCTCATCACAGGGAGCCCAAGCCCACCCAGGTCAGCTTCAGGGACCCCTGAGAGCTTTGCCCCAAGACTAAATGGGTTCTCCACACAGCCAGAAAAAGGATCAAAAGCAGGATGTATACTTTCCAAGTGAATAGACTATGATAATGAGGCCCCAAGTACATATTTAAGTTAATAAGCCCTATGAATGGAAAAATCGATTACATACGCTAATTAAATACATTAAAGGTTGGCCTGTGCACTTTTTCCACAATGCTTACTAATTATCACAATGTAGCTATTTATAAGCAAGCCATAAGCAAATTAAAGAAAACGGATGGTTTACATTTTTCATGCCTTTTGGAGGGGGAAGGATTTTGACTGGAGTAGAAACCGTTTTGACAGTTGCTTTCGGTTCTCGGTTTATTCAAATCCTTCCCATCAGAGTCTGTATCTGCAAGAAAGAGCCATGAAGGCTGAGCACAGTCCAAGTTTCACTGTAGCCCATAACATACGTAACCTGTGAGCTGGAAAAGCAGACGAAGGCCACTCATATTAGAATACTTCCAGAACGTCCCATAAAAAGTTGAATATTCAGGGTTTTTTTGAGGGGGAAAGCATTAGAACACATTTTAGTGGATCACTGCACGATTTTTTTTTTTTTTTTTTTTTTTGGCTGCGCTGTGTGGTTTGTGGGATCTCAGTTCCCTGACCAGGGATTGATCCCAGGCCACAGCAGTGAAAGCCCGGAATCCTAACCACTAGGCCACCAGGGAACTCCCCAATGCATCCAGGACATTCAGATGTTAGAATTTTACCACTGAAATGCAGAGTTATCCGGGAGGCTCTGAAAGTGCAGTTCGGGGCTCCAATAAGGAACAAAAGCCCGAGGGCAATTAGGAGCGTGCTTCCATGGCATCCAGGGTCTGAGATTCATGTGCTCTCCAAGAACCATTTTTCTACACCGTGGAACAACCCAAGAAGACACACAGTGGCCTGGGCACATCCTCTAAAATATGGGCATCAGCAAAACGATTTGTAAATGGTCAGGGGTCAGGGTGAAATCAGAGCTACGCGGGGAGGAAGAAAACAGAAAAGAAAAACATAGGACTTTTCAAAAGCTGGAAACACACGCAGAATGTGAACATACTTGTTAAATAATTGAAGACTTTCTCGATCCTCAGTCTCAAGGACACTGCTAGGTTCGGGCTGAGTTCCAACCCTTGCTTTTTCCTCTGCGGCAGCTACATCTTGCAGGATCCTGTGGGTCTGCTCTGCATTGTAACATAAACAGGAATCACAGTTCTGGCAAGACGCTCTCCCACTTATCCCTGTCTTGCTTCCCTTTGCTAAAGTCATCTCTTGCTGGAGACGTGGCTGTTCCAGTAGTGCAGAGAAGGGCAAACAGGATTCAGGCCACACTTTTCTAAACAAACACCCGTTAGTTCATTGAAATACGGATTATTGTAAGTCCTTCAATTGCTCCTTGGGGCTGGGAAGAAAGGGCCGTTTTTCAAAAGCCCATGTCGGTATTTTTCTGAGCACAGGGCTTTGGAGTAAATAAATACTCACATTCCTTGCAATATGTAAAAATGGGTTTCATGGAAACAGGGAAGAAGGAAAAGGAGGAGCCAGGATCCCTTTCAAATGTGGCTTCTCCTGAGCTGCTGACCCAGGACACCCACGGCCTGTGTGGGTTTGGGAGGCAGAGGCACGTGAGGCTCACCAGGAAAGCTCATCTTCTTCCTCTCTGGGACCTGACTGTGATTTGGGGCAGCAGCTTTACCGCACGCCCGATTCAAACCCTCTGAGACTTTGTTCCCTACAAGCCTCTTTGTCCCACCTCCCATCTGTCACAAGAAGCCATCTTCCCTACCAAAGAGCTGAGGCACCCAATTAAAACCCTCCGTGGGGCCCCTTCAGCATCCAAGGCCACCTGCCGACCCCTCTGCCCACCCCCGCCTGCACCGGCCCTCGCGCTCACGTGCTCCTCCTTTGTCATGTCCCCCTCGCCCTCCTGCTCCTGGAAGGCAGCCCGCATCCTCCCAGAGCACGCCCAGTGCTGGTCACATACCTGCCAGGTGCAGGCGTGTCGTGATCTGTGTGGCCACAAGGAATCGCATCGCGGTGGAAGAGCCCACCCAAGAACTGGGCTGAGGGAGAGGCTGACTCTGCTCACACTTACATGGTCCTTCCAGCTCTAGATCCCGCCTGCCCTCCCAGTGCACGAGGGTGGGAATAGGAGAAACGCAGTGCCCACCTTAAGGGGCCGTAGGGATGAGCCTCTCGCCCTGTGTGTGGGGTTCTCCCCCGTACTTAGGGGTGTCAGGCGCTCTTTTCATCTCTATGGGCACAAATGACCTGTTGTAACAACTAGTGCTTCCACAAAGAACGTTAAAATGTGGACATAGGGACTTCCCTGGTGGTCCTGTGGTTAAGAATCCGCCTTCCAGTGCAGGGGACGCGGGTTCTATCCCTGGTCAGGGAACTAAGATCCCACATGCCGCGGGGCAGCTGAGCCTGCGCAACGCAACTACTGAGCCCAGGCGCCACAACTACAGAGCTCACATGTTCTGGAGCCCGTGTGCCTCAACTAGAGAGAAGCCCGCGTGCCGCAAAGAGCCCTCGCGCCGCAATGAAAGATCCCACGTGCCACAGCTAAGATCTGATGCCGCCAATCAATCAATCAATCAATCAATAAAATGCCACCATAAAACATAGGACACTGTAGTGCTCCTGGGCCCCGAGATCTCATTAGCTGTTGATACTGAGTGAAATACAGTAACTTCATGCCTCCACCTTTACACCAATTAGATCGTTTTACCTTTGCAGATGCTGTGAAGCATAATTGCTAACTTGGATCCTTTCCCGCGTGGTCACCCTGGGACATATTTGTTTATAGTATGTATGTCTAGTGATGGCAGCTGGCCTTGTGTGTATTCTAAGGACGGCAAGACCTCCTAGGCATTTACACAGGCTGATTCTACCCCCATACAGTGAGAGGAGATGGATTTCCTTCTGAAGGGAGGTGTCATGATAGTCCATCATAAAGCAGCCCCTTCTGGGCACCTACAAAGGGTGAGCCCCATAGAGCACAGGGGGGTCACCCCATGCTGGAAGGAAGTGAACCTCTGCAAAGAACTTACAGAATAGCCCAGAATAGCCCAGAATTATGACCTAGGGAATCACCTACAAAAGTTACTTTAAAACTCTAAATTCTGACTGTTGACATGAAATTCAGGTAGCAAAAGAAGTTGAACATTTTAGAATTTGATTTTTGAAAAATAATCTCTCCAGTTAAATTCTGATGTTATTGTTACATTTTTTTTTACAACTTTTAATTTTCAAAAAGTTGGGTAGAAGTTATAAATACAATACAGAGAGCTCCCATGTACCCTTCACTCTGCTTCCTCCAATGATAATGTTTTACATAATCCTAGTTATGTATTGAATAATGAATCAACCATTCAAACCAGAAAACTGATATTGGCACAGTACTAACCTATAGACGTTATTCAGATTGTACTAGTTTTTACATGCACTCATTTTTTTGTGGGTTTTTTGTGGTTCTTGTATAGTTCTATAAAATGTTGTCATCAGTACAGATTTGTGTAACCACCACCACAATCAGATTATTTTTTACAATTCAAATACTTCTATTTTTATTTTTGCTGAGGAACATGTTCAAATATGCAGAAAAGTATAGAAAATAATATAAGAAATATAAGAAATAGCCATGTTTCCAACTCTGTATTTAACAAGTGTTAACATTTTCATACATATGCTTCAGAATTTTTTTGTTACTTTTTAAATTTAAGTATAGTTGATTTACAATGTTGTGTTAGTTTCAGGTGTCCAGAAAAGTGATTCAGTTATATATATGTGTATATATATACACATATATATATTCTTTTTCAGATTATTTTCCTATATAGGTTATTACAAAGTATTGAGTATAGTTCCCTGTGCTATACCGAAGGTCCTTGTTAGTTATCTATTTTATATATAGTACTGTGTATCTGTTAATCCCAAACTCCTAAATTATCCCTCCACCCCCTTCCACCTTTGGTAACCATAAGTTTGTTTTCTATGCCTATGGGTCTATTTCTGTTTTGTAGATAAGTTCATTTGTATCTTTTTTTTCTTAGATTCCACAAATAAGTGATATAATATGATATTTTTCTTTCTCTGTCTGGCTTACTTCACTTAGTATGATAATCTCTAGGTCCATCCATGGTGCTGCAAATGGCATTATTTCATTCTTTTTATAACTGAGTAATATTCCATTGTATATATGTACTGCATCTTCCTATCCATTCATCTGTTGATGGATACTTATGTTGCTTCCATGTCTTGGCTATGGTAAATAGTGCGGCAATGAACATTGGGGTACATGTATCTTTTCAAGTTATGGTTTTCTCTGGATATATGCCCAGGATATGCTTCAAATTTTTTTAAAGAATTAAAATGTTAAAGATACAACTAATCTCCACCTGATCCTTTTCCCTCTCCCTCTTCCTTTTCAGCCAAGGTTATTTCTTTACAAGAAAAAAATTAAGCAACAAATAAACAAAACTCACTGTGTAACTGACCCTTACCTAAAAAGTTAAATGATTACTGTAATAGATATTCAGGCTATTTTTGACTTATCAACATTTTAAATTACATTGTAAAAAATATTTACCAAAGGGGTTTTCTTTTTTTTACTGTATGATAGATATTTAATAGCAATAAAGGACTTGGCAATAAAAAATAAAGGACTGCATTGTTCTTGTTTACCACAGTACTGTATAAAGTTGTATAGAATCAATAAATGAATGGATGAACAAATACTCCTCTGATAAATTTATATTAATTACAACCTGAAATATGTATAATTATTTATATTACACGATAGCCTAAATAATGTATAAATAAGAAGCCATTTATAAATATCCACTTTCACCATCTTGACCTGGTCCATGGATGGACCATTTTACTGAACATTATAATTCACAACTATCTTAAAAACCAAGGATAATTTTTCCACTGAGACAAATCTTAAAATAGATGTATCTATTGTAAAGCTGGGATTCTTATGGTTCAGGCAAATGAAGACCAACAACCAAACACTTTCTGCAATTCTCGAAGACTTGAGTGGCATAGTAATATTCCATTGCATGGATATACCACATTTTGTTTATCCATTCATCACTTGATGGACATTCGGGTCATTATTTCTTGGCTATTATGAATAATGCTGCTGTGAACATTCTCACACAGGTTTTTTCTGTGGACATGTCTTTATTTCTCTTGGGAGCAGTGGAATCCTGGGTCATATGGTAACTCTTACATTTTGAGGAACCATGGCAATTTTTGTGCCTTTACCTATAAAATGAAAGCTCAGGCCAGCTTCTATTAACTGAAACTTAATCTATTAATAGTTTATGCCTTGCAATTAAAAGTCCTCATTAAAATCAGAAAGGCGCAAATCATTCTATGAGACAACTGAAGTCATCCCCTAGGCTGTGTTGTGTAAGGTTTTATGTGACACCATAAGCATTTACTTCTGTATCATGAGACTTTAGAGAGAAGTATTGGATCTTTTTATTAAAATAAAAATCAATGCTGCATTGGAGCGCATTCTTAAAGAGTGTGGTTGTAGTGCCAGATATTTTGATTAGACCATCATTAATCTTAACACTTCTCAGAGCAAACCATGTTCTTACCTTGAAGGTAAAGAAACAAGCAGGTGAGCAGGTAAGGGCAGAATTCCTCCAGATGAGAGCAAAAAGCACAGAAAGCCTTTGGCCCTTTGGAGCACAGCTTCAAGAAAAAAGAGTCCACTCTCTCCAAAGAGCCATCCCGGGAGAGGATCTGGTTGCACTCCTGCAAGGAGAACACACCGTCGTACACCAAGTGTGGGAGCACCCAGCTCATGTCCAAGTCCCTCAGGATCCTCTCTTTGTAACTCCTGGGGATCTCCGAGAGCTGCTCGGCCCTCCTCTCCTTTTCTCTCCGTGTCGTTGGCTCGCAGTGATAGAACCAAGACCCGGCCCCTGTCTCTGCTGTCCTGGCACGTGGAGGGCCCGTGAAAGGGCTCCCTCCCGGTCCAGGCAGCTCCACGGCCTCCGTGGGCAACATCCACACCGCACAGGCATCTGCAGGCCGACTCATCCCGCCGTCTGGAGAGATTGCAGGTCTTCGGGGAGAGGGGGGGCCTTGGATTAAACCTGCAGTGCTGGCCATCGTGGCCTAAGAGGATTGCCCTGCACCTGTGAGCCCCTTGCAGTGGTGAACTTGGGAAGATGAACAAGACGCAGCCTGGCTGAATCCCCTTCAGCTGAAATTCGTCCCCTGGTCCCCAAGTGAGCACTTCCCCAGGCGACCCCTGCATCCCCCCAAACGATTATTTTCAGCATCACAAACGTAACAGGCTCACGGTCTATACTGAAGGGTCTCCTTGTGACGCTGGAAGCTGTATCAGGACCCGACTACTCATCTCTCTGGCCTTCTCTCCCCTGTCGTTGGGGGTTGGACATGGCCTGACAGCCAGCCTGGCTGTGGACAAGCGGGGACTTTGCCAAAGCCAGCTGTTCAACAGAGCATTTTGGTTTTCCCAAACTGTCTGCTAAGTGCTGTTTCTTAGGGCATGGTTTTTCTTTTAGAAATTGGCACACTTCTGTGTGATGGTTTGGTTAAATGATTCAGTCCCACAGATGACCCCCCTCCTCTGATCCAACCCCGATGTCCACTTAATGGAGTTATTGCCGGGTCAGTGGAGGCCTCTGCCACGAGCCATGCCTCACTACGCACCACACAGATGCAGGATGATTGCGCGTTCCGCCTGCTGGAGCTGCCAGGCCTGACTCACCTCAGGATGCTCCCCGGCTGCGTCTGCAGGTGACCTGTTCTTCTCTGGCCTGTCCCTCTCCCTCTGCCCATGAGACGGAAGCATAGCCTAGGGGTCTTTCTCCCACTCACATTACCATGTCTTCTCTCTAAAAGTCACCCTAGGATCATTCACCCAACAAGGACCTACTGTATAGCACTGGGAGCTCTACTGAATATTCTGTGATAACCTATATGGGAAAAAAATCTGAAAAAGAATGAATATAGGTATATGTATAACTGAATCACTTTGCTGTACACCTGAAACTCACACAACATTGTAAATCAACTACAATCCAATAAAATTAGAAAACAAACAAAAAAAAGCAGATCGTTCGCAGGTGAAGAGAAATGATTCAAAGAAGCCCAATTTTTATAAACTGCTTTCCAGTTAGGAAATTGATGAAAAGATCTGCAATTCTCGTCATATTCTTGCCAGTTCCATTTATAGAAGCAATTATATATTTTTCTACAGTATCTGGGTGGAAGATTTGCTTTTCAGAAATCCAAACTCCCTTGGGGTGTTCTGGTGATGGTGCTTTTCCTGGCTTTGCTTCTGACCTCGTGTGTGACCTTGAGAAAATAATTCTCTGTCATCATACTCCTTAGTGTTAACCATGTATTTCTGATGTTTTGACATCTTGGCGCCTTGCTGACTCCGAAGAGATTGCCCCCCTCCTCGCCCCGCCCCCAGGACTGGCCCGTTCCTAGAGACAGCAAAGAACTCGCCTGCAAGCACAACTTTCGTAGGCAAGTCACCAATCCGGAGTTCACACCCCCAAACACCTCCTTTGTGGGGCCCTTACACTTGGGGCCACTCACTACCTGCCCTAATGACCCCAGGGTCAGGTATCAGACAACTAGGGACAGCCCCTCTGTCCCACAGCCTGCTGAAAGTATTCAAACTAGCCCATCGTAAGCCTGCTTACCCTGCCTCACCTGTTCCTTCCTGCAGAAACCACGAGCCCCACACCTGCCTCCTGACAGACCCCCGGTGCTCCCCCATGTGCCCCTGCTTGGCACGGAGCCCCCCCTCCTTTTGAGAACTGTAAATGACAAACCATCTTTTCAGTGGTCGTGGTCTCCTGATCCGTTGGCCTCGCCCTGCCTGAGTAACAATAAACTCGACACTTTAACACATCCATTGAAAAGTACAAACCTGGGGGCTTCCCTGGTGGCGCAGTGGTTGAGAATCTGCCTGCCAATGCAGGGGACACGGGTTCGAGCCCTGGTCTGGGAAGATCCCACATGCCGCGGAGCAACTGGGCCCGTGAGCCACAACTACTGAGCCTGCGCATTTGGAGTCTGTGCTCCACAACAAGAGAGGCCGCGATAGTGAGAGGCCCGCGCACCGCGATGAGGGGTGGCCCCTGCTTGCCGCAACTAGAGAAAGCCCTTGCACAGAAACAAAGACCCAACACAGCCAAAAATAAATATTAAAAAAAAAATAAATAAATAAATAAATAAAAAGAGAAGGCAGCACTTTAAAAAAAAAGAAAGTACAAAGCTGGGGCTGAGCTGTGACAATGCTGTAAAGCACTTTGAGTGTCGTAAGAACTGGACTGGAGATCACAGAACCCCTAACCCTAACTACATTCTTCTGCACCAGCAGCAAAGATCATGTGCCCCACATTGAAACTTCTAAGGGAATTAGTGCCATCTTGTGGTATTTTTATAGTCTCTCAGGCCATTTCTTTTTCTTAACAGACTTTACTTTTTTAGAGCAGTTTTAGGTTCGCAGCAAAGTTGAACAGGAAGTACAGAGAGTTCCCATATACCTCCTGCTCCCACACGCCCACAGCCTCCCCTATTATCAACACCTCCACCAGAGGGGTACGTTTGTTACAATGACGAACCTACACTGACACATAATTATCACCCAGAGTCCACAGTTCACTGTTGGTGGTTTACATTCCGTGGGTTTGGACAAATGTGTATCCATCATTACTGCATCAGATGTAGTTCCACTGCCCTAAAATCCTCCGTGCTCCACCTAGTCATCCCTCCCTCCCCTCTAACATCTGGCACCCACTGATCATTTTCCTGCCTCCAAATTTTTGTCACAGGCCATTTCTACTCTAAGATTTTCTTTATTTTGTTGCCCACCTTGTGCTGAGCATGATACAAAATAATGGTGAGGAAGACAGACAACTTCCCTACCCAGAGAAAAGGTCCAGGTAGGGAGAGAAAAAAGCCAGGTAACAAATAAATAAAATAGTTACAATATTGTTGAAAAAGATGCTGAGGAAATGTGGATAGGGATACCTTAAATAGAGTGGAGAGGTGGCACACGAGCTAAAACTGCCAGGATGAAAAGAAGTCAGATGTTAAGAGTGGATGGAAGCTATGAGCAGGCAGAGACTCAGAATGTGTAAAATCCCAGAGCAGGAGAGCGTGGGAATCATTGGGCATCTGAGGGCTCCACGAACCAGCATGTGGGGTTGGACTGCGTGGGGTCAGGGAGCAATGTTGGAAAGGCCGTCAGGAGGTCAATCTGGCCAGCCTGCTAGGTCCTGATAAGAAATTTGAGGCTTCCCTGGTGGCACAGTGGTTAAGAATCCACCTGCCAATGCAGGGGACACGGGTTCAAGCCCTGGTCCGGGAAGATCCCACATGTCGCGGAGCAACTAAGCCCGTGCACCACAGCTACTGAGCCTGCGCTCTACAGCCTGTGAGCCACAGCTACGGAGCCCACGTGCCACAATTACTGAAGCCCGTGCGCCTAGAGCCCATGCTTCGCAACAAGAGAAGCCACCACAATGAGAAGCCCGCGTGCAGCAACGAAGACCCAATGCAGCCAAAAATAAATAAATTTATTTAAAAAAAAAAAAGAAAGAAGTTGGATTTTCCTCCCCTTGCAGTAGAAAGCTCCTGAAGGCTTTACCTGGAGGAGAGATATCATCTGATGGAAGTTTTCAGAACTGGTGTTAATTTTCAGAAGCCTCACGTTTGAGGCTGGTAACATTTTTTTACTCTTTGCTTTATCATTTGTTCTCTCTCCCTCTACAATACATTTTTCTGAACTATTTGGATGTAAGTTCTATACATCATGACCCTTGACCCCTAAATTCTTCAGCTTGCTTTTACTAAGAATGGAGATAATCACTTATATAACATTAGAACAATGACCAACCTCATACATTCACATTAATCCTTTTCTCTAATATTGCATTCCTATTCTACTTCTGTCTGGTTGATCTAATAATGTCCTTTATAGCTTTTTACCCCCCAGATCTGATCCAATCTGGGGTCAGATATTGCATTTACTTATCATGGCTTTTTAACCTCCTTTAATCTGGAACTACAAACTTTAATCTACAAACTTTATCTTTCACAATGTTGACATTTTTTAAGAAAACCATTCCTCCTCCCCCTCATGGCCATTTTGTTAATACTATGTTCCTCATTTTGTGTTTATCTGAGGTTTCCTTGTGATTATATCGGGGTTATGAATTAGGGGGGGTGCATGATGTCCACCTGTGCCTCATAGGTGATGTTAACTTTGATCACCCAGTCAAGGTACTGCATGATTTCTCAACCGTGTAATTAGTTTTTTTTTCCCTCTCCCTTGCAACTAATCAACAGTCTGTAGGGAGACACTTTGCAAACCTTAAAAGTATCCTGCTACTTCTCAGAAGGCTACCTAGATTGTTTTTGCCTTATCCAGTCTTTACTATGACAGTGGCAAAGGTATTTTTCAATTACACATTTACTTCTGCATTTACCATTCAGCCCTCTTATCAGTATGAATTCCTATATTTTTCAATGGTTTATCATTCATTACTGTACTTAATTGTTTTTTGCTGTTCAAGTGGTCCCAAGTGTGGCCAGTGGGAGCCCTTCCAACCTGGTTCCTATGTCCTTGTGACATGTTCCCATCACTTTGAGGGTGGTGGTGAGCACATTACTTTCCAGCAAAACAAGGTCTCCAGGCTTGTCTTCAACCTACATGCTCCAGCCCTGGTACCAGCCGTTTCTCCCAGGAGCCCTGGTTCCTCATTTAGTGAGCAATGGTATCAGCGGTCAAGACCTTGATGCTAGGTGTGCTCATTGCTGCTGAGTATATTTGCTTCTTGACACCTTCAGCATACAGCGTTAGGAAATATAGGCATGGATGTACAAAAACATATACACATGTACATATATGCATATGTTTAAGTACATGTGCACACAAACAAGCATATTCGCATACATTTTAACGAGTTCATGCTGATCCCTCAATTCCAATCTATCCTCATAGGGTTGTTTCCTGCTTTCTGGTATTCTGTATTCGTATTTTTCTTCTACATTGAGAACCCTAGTTCTCAATAACATCCAGACATTTACTCATGTGCTCCAGCCTATAATGCACCAAAAGTTGTTTCAGAATTCCTTTGCTCAGACCACTACAATAATCAAACCTTCTAAAAAGGGTTCAGTATTCATTTGAAATACTTCCCCCACCTCACTCAACCCTGGCTGAGACTGAGCATGTACAGTCATTCATTCTTTCTTCCCTCCCCCTTCTCTTTGGTTATGGCATTCATTTGAATTATAATCAAGTTCATTTGTTTCAAATTCCTTCCAATTTAAGCTTTCCCCCTTCTCATATCTATTGATTTAATTTCGGAATATGTAAAATATACACGTTCAGAAGTCAAAACTATACAAAGAGGTACACCCAGGGAAGTATGATTCCCTCTGCCACCACCCTAGTCCATCTTCCCAACCCTTGTAGACACCCAACGCCATCCTTCTGTTCATCGTTCTTCTGCTTCTTTTTGCGATGATACACCGATATATGCATGTTTTTTTCCTATTTTGTCTTCTTTCTTACACAAAATGTAGCATACTGTATATGCACTATATATGCTCTTTTGAACTTTTTTTTTTTAACTCTATAATATTTCCTGGGAATCACTCCAAATCAGTTCATAAACATTTTACTAATTCTTTTTTAACAACTGCATAATACTTCATTGTGTTGATGTAGCATAGTTTATTGAAACAATCTCCTATGCAGTATATTACAATTATAAATAATTTTTGTTCAAACGCATTTAGTATTCTTGGTGGTGTATCCTCCAAATAAATTTATAGAAGTAAGATTTCTGAGCTGAAGGATAAACGCATATGTAATTTTATTAGATATTGTCATGATTCCTTCCATGGAGGTTCTATGATTCTGTATTCCCACCAGCAACGTATGAGAGGGCCTGTTTCTCCACAGGCTCACCTATAGTGAACTGTCAAACTTCTGAATTTTTTAAACCTGATGGGTAAGGATAGTATCTTAATAAAATTTGAATTTACATTTTTCTTATTAGTAGTAAAATTAAACATCTTTCATACGTTTAAGGGCCATTTTTCTATTTCTTTTTGTAGACTATGTCTTTTTCTCATTTTTCTGTGGGATTTTTGGTCTCTTTTGTTCTCAATTTTTAAAGTATTTATAAATTTGGGAGATTATTCCTTTACCTGCGATGTACATTGAAAATATTTTTTCCCAGCTTGTCATGTTTTTTGCCTTGCTGATAGTGACTTTTGCCATGTGAATTTTTAAATTTTTTAAGTAGTCAAATCTATCCATCCTTGTTCACTGATTTGCCTCTGGATGTTGAGCCATAGATAGAATGTCTTTGTCCACACCAAGGTTAAAGAGGAATTCACCTCTGTTTTCTTCCAGTATTTGTGTAGTTTCCATTTTTACATTTAGATCACTCATTCATCTTGCGTTCATTCTTGTGCCTGATGTAAGGAATGGGTCTAACTTCATCTTTTTCCTACTGGTGATTGAGCTGTCCTTACACCGTTTATTAGAATCCTCACACCATTTTTTTTTAAAAAGAAAAAGACTACATTTGCCCCAGTTATTTGTGATACCACCTTGATCATCTACTAGATTTTTATACTGGGTCTAATTCTGAAATTTCTGTTCTATTTGTAGATATGTCTGTTTACTCATGCTCCAGCACCATATTCTTTTTTTAAATAGAAGTATAGTTGATTTACAATGTTTCAGATGCACAGCGAAGTGATTCAGTTATATATGTATATATATCCTTTTTCAGATTCTTTTCCATTATAGGTTATTACAAGATATGGAGTGTAGTTCCCTATACTATACAGTAGGTCCTTGTTGTTTACCTATTTTATATATGGTCGTTTGTATCTGCTAATCCCAAGCTCCTAATTTATCCTTCCCCCACAACTTTCCCCTTTGGTAACCATAAGTTTGTTTTCTATGTCTGTGAGTTTATTTCTGTTTTGTAAATAAGTCGATTCCTATCATTTTTTAGATTCCACACATAAGTGATATCAGATGCTATTTGTCCATATTCTTAATTATAGAGCTTTTGTCATATGTTTTAATATCCAGTAGGGCTGGCCTTACAGCTCTTTCTCTTCAGTGTTTTCCTAGCTATTATTATGTGCTTACTTTTCCATGTGAACTTTAGGATCAACTTTTCTAGGTTCATAAAAAAGCTCTTTGGAATTTTTATTGGGATCATATTAAATTTCTAAGTACAGTAAGGAGGGCTGGCCTCTAAAGGATGTTGAGGTGTCCTAACCAAGAACAAAGACATTATACCATCAGTTCAATTCTACCTCTGTGGCTTTCAGAAGTGTTTTAAGGTTTTCTTCATATAAGTTATGAATATTTCTTGTGGACTAGATTATGACATAAAGCTAGAGAGTTTATGTAGTCCTGGGGTAAGAATGTGAAGATATTGCTAGTCTTTCCAGCTGAAAGAAAACTGCTTTTGATGGCCTTTCATGAACAGGTGGAGAGAAAAAGGCATTAGCCTGACCAATAGCTGCATATAAGGTGGCAGGGATGATGTTGATACACTCCACCAATCATAGCATACCAGGAAGAGCAGCTGCAACTAAAGTCACCATCTAATTGTATGATAATCCACTGTAGTTCCTCAACACATATCTGTCATGTACACAAGCAAAACAGGGGAGGTAAATGGAGATGTGATGAGAATCTCCACACCTGCACCGTTCGAGTCCTGGAGGGTGGTAGTCATCTCTGCAATTCCTCCAGGAATGCGGTGTTTGTTTTGGTTTACGATTTTTGAAGGTTGAGAAAATTCGAGTGGCTCCCACTTGGCCTTTCTTACTAGAATATCCTTAAGTCCGTGGGTCAAGGAACCACTGTGGGGATTCTGCCAGTTGCTGAATATGTCTATGCAAACTCTGCTTTCTGAAACTGGGCAAATAAGCAGAGTGTGGGTTTGGGGAACAGATGAGCTGGCTGTGAGATAGGTCCCAGACCAAACCTGGACACAATCCAAATGTCCAACAACAGATAAATGGATAAACGAATTATGGTATAGGCGTACAATGGAATACTACTCAAGAGAAAGAAAGAAAGGGGCGGAGTCAAGATGGTGGACTAGAAGGACGAGGAGTTCCCGACTCCGCAAAACTAGGGCACCTACCAGGCACTGGGGTGGGGGGGCATGGACACCTAAGGGGACAGGAGGAAACCTCAGCGACCGGGTAGGGTGTGGCAGGGGAGCGAGGCGGGAGGAGAAGTGGAGACAGGACAGGACTGGCACCCCTGAGGGGCAGCTGGGGGAGGGGAAGGGATCCCACGTCCAGAGGGGGAAAGAGGAGTACCGTTGGGAGGGCAGAGGATCAGAAGGGAGCATGGCCAGCATTTCCACTGTCCACATGGGCCCCGGGGAGCCTGCTGAGACCCAGGCCTGATCCTCTGCCCACTGAGGCCCCCAACAGCTGTGTGGGTCCTGAGGGAGTGGGAGGGAGGGAGGGGGGAGGAAAAGTAAAGGCCGGACCGATGGGACCTGCACCCCTGAGGGGCAGCTGGGAGAGGGGAGGATTTCTCATACCCAGTGGGGCCCACCCATAGTTAGGGGTTCAGTGGTGACGGCAGAGACCCTTGGGAGGGCAGAGGAACAGAAAGGAGAGTGGCCAGTGCTTTTCCTGCCCACTTGGGCACCGGGGAGCCTCTTGGGCTCCCAGGTCTAATCCCCAGCCCTCGGAGGCTCCCTCTGGGAGTGCAGAACCCCACCCCCAACCCCCACCCAGGGCCCTACCTCTACAGGCGGCACTCGGAGACCCCCTCTGAGACCCCTCCAACTGCACAGGGCCTAAACCCTGCTCACACACCCTCACCTAAGGCCTTACCTCCAAACTCCAGAACCCCACACTCCGAGACCCCGCCTCAGGCCGTGCTGCCTTTTCCCTGCCAGGCAGGTCCTGAGCATAGGCCCTGCCCCCACCCTAAACCCCACCCCCGCCTAAGCTCCGCCCCCCCCCCCCCCAGCCAAGGCCTTTAACGGCCTTTTTTTTTCTTCTTCTTCTTTTAGGGTGTGCTTCTGTTTTACCTTGTTGTTCATTCATTTATATTTATATTTTTTCTAATAAATCTTTTATTTTTCTAATTTTATTTTATTCTTTGTACTTTGTTATTGTTCTCCTTTTGGCGTATTCCCTTTTTTCTTTCTTTCTTTTTTCTGTTGTGGTTCTGTTTTACCTTGTAGTTGTTTCAATTATATTTTTTTCTTAATATATTTATATATATTTATTTATATTTATATGTAAATATATAAACATATATACAAATGTATATATTTATATATTTAAAATATATATTTATATATATTTTATATATGTAATATATTTTTTATCTTTCTAATTTTATTTTATCTTTTATTCTTTGTTATTCTACTGCTCCTTTTTTTTTTCCTTTGCCATGCTGCACGCCTTGCAGGATCTTGGTTCCCAGGCCAGGAGTCAGGCTCCTGTAGTGGGAGCACTGAGTCCAAACTGCTGGACTAACAGAGAACCTCAGACCCCACGGAAAATTAATCGGAGTGAGGTCACCCAGAGGTCCTTATCTGGGCACCAAGACCCAGCTCTACCCAGCTGCCTGCAAATGCCAGTGCAGGATGCCTCAGGCCAAACAACCAGTAACACAGGAACACAACTCCACCCATCAAGAAAGTGAGACGACAAAAAAATACGTTACAGACGAAGGAGCAAGGTAAAAACCTACAAGACCAAATAAATGAAGAGGAAACAGGCAACCTATGTGAAAAAAAATTCAGAGTAATGATAGTAAAGATGATCCAAAATCTTGGAAACAGAATGGAGAAAATACAAGAAACGTTTAACAAGGACCTAGAAGAGCTAAAGAGCAAACAAACAGTGACGAACAACAAATAACTGAAATTAAAAATACTCCAGGGCTTCCCTGGTGGCGCAGTGGTTAAGAATCTGCCTGCCAATGTAGGGGACACGGGTTCGAGCTCTGGTCTGGGAAGACCCCACATGCCGCGGAACAGCTAAGCCCGTGAGCCACAATTACTGAGCCTGCGCGTCTGGAGCCTGTGCTCCGCAACGGGAGAGGCCACGATAGTGAGAGGCCCGCGCACCGCGATGAAGAGTGGCCCCCGCTTGCCACAGCTGGAGAAAGCCCTTGCACAGAAACAAAGACCCAACACAGCCAAAAATAAATAAATTAATTAAAAAAAAAATACTCCAGAAGGAATCAATAGTAGAATAACTGAGGCAGAAGAATGGATAAGTGAGCTGGAAGATAAAATGGTGGAAATAACTGCCGTGGAGCAGAATAAAGAAAAAAGAATGAAAAGAATTGAGGACAGTCTCAGAGACCTCTGGGACAATATTAAACACACCAACATTCGAATTATAGGAGTCCCAGAAGAAGAGAAAGAGAAAGGGTCTGAGAAAATAATTGAAGACATTATAGTAAAAAACTTCCCTAATATGGGAAAGGAAATAGCCACCCAAGTCCAGGAAGCGCAGAGAGTCCCATACAGGATAAACCCTAGGAGAAACACACCAAGACACATATTAATTGAACTAACAAAAATTAAATTCAAAGAAAAAATATTAAAAGCAGCAAGGGAAAAACAACAAATAACATACAAGGGAATTCCCATAAGATTATCAGCTGATTTCTCAGCAGAAACTCTGCAGGCCAGGAGGGAGTGGCAGGATATATTTAAAGTGATGAAAGGGAAAAATCTACAACCAAGATTACTCTACCGAGCAAGGATCTCATTCAGATTCAATGGAGAAATCAAAAGCTTTACAGACAAGCAAACACTATGAGAATTTAGCACCACCAAACCAGATTTACAACAAATGCTGAAGGAACTTCTCTAAGCAGGAAACACAAGAGAAGAAAAAGACCCACAAAAACAAGCCCAAACAGTTAAGATAATGGTAATAGGAACATACATATTGATAATTACCTTGAATGTAAATGGATTAAATGCTCCAACCAAAAGACACAAACTGGCTGAATGGATACAAAAACAAGGCTCATATATATGCTGTCTACAAGAGACCCACTTCAGACCTAGGGACACATACAGACTGAAAGTGAGGGGATGGAAAAAGATATTCCATGCAAATGGAAATCACAAGAATGCTGGAGTAGCAATACTCATATCAGATAAAATAGACTTTAAAATAAAGACTGTGACAAGAGATAAGGAAGGACACTGCATAATGATCAAGGTATCAAGCCAAGAAGAAAACATAACAATTATAAATATTTATGCACCCAAAATAGGAGCACCTCAATACATAAGGCAAATGCTAACAGCCATAAAAGGGGACATTGACAGTAACACAATAATAGCGGGGGACTTTAACACCCCACTTGCACCAATAGACAGATCATCCAGACAGAAAATAAATAAGGAAACACAAGCTTTAAATAACACAATAGACTAGATAGACTTAATTGATATTTATAGGACATTCCACCCGAAAGCGGAAGAATACACTTTCTTCTCAAGTGCACATGGAAAGTTCTCCAGAATAGATCACACCTTGGGTCACAAATAAAGCTTGGAAAATTTAAGAAAATTGAAATCATATCAAGCATGTTTTCTGACCACAATGCTATGAGATTAGAAATCAATTACACGGAAAAAACTGTAAAAAACACAAACACATTGAGGTTAAACAGTGCACTGCTAAATAACCCACAGACCACTGAAGAAATCAAAGAAGAAATAAAAGAATACCTAGAAATGAATGACAATGAAAACACAACGATCCAAAACCTATGGGATGCAGCAAAAGCATTCTAAGAGGGAAGTTTATAGCAATACAAGCTCACCTCAAGAAACAAGAAAAATCTCAAACAATCTAACCTTACACCTAAAGCAACTAGAAGAAGAAGAACAAAGAAAACCCAAAGTTCGTAGAAGGAAAGAAATCATAAAGATCAGAGCAGAAATAAATGAGATAGAAACGAAGAAAACAATAGCAAAGATCAATAAAACTAAAAGCTTGTTCTTTTATCTTTGAAAAGATAAACAAAACAGATAAACCTTTAGCCAGACTCATCAAGAAAAAGGGAGAGGACTCAAATCAATAAAATTAGAAATGAAAAATGAGAGATTACAACTGATACCACAGAAATACAAAGGATCATAAGAGACTACTACAAGCAACTATATGCCAATAAAATGGACAACCTGGAAGAAATGGACAAATTCTTGGAAAGGTACAACTTTCCAAGACCAAACCAGGAAGAATTAGAAAATATAAACAGACCAATCACAGGTAATGAAATTGAAACTGTAATTAACCGTATATGACAAACTCACAGCAAACATCATTCTCAATGGTGAAAAACTGAAAGCATTTCCTCTAAAATCAGGAACAAGACAAGGATGTCCACTCTCACCACTCTTATTCAACATAGTATTGGAAGTCCTAGCCATGGCAATCAGAGAACAGAAAGAAATAAAAGGAATACAAATTGGAAAAGAAGAAGTAAAACTGTTACTGTTTGCGGATGACATGATACTATACATAGAAAATCCTAAAGATGCCACTAGAAAACTACTAGAACTAATCAATGGATCCGGTAAGGTTGCAGGATACAAAATTAATGCACAGAAATCTCTTGCATTCCTATACACTAACAGCGAAAGATCAGAAAGAGAAATTAAGGAAACAACCCTTTTTACCATCGCAACAAAAAGAATAAAATACCTAGGAATAAACCTACCTAAGGAGGCAAAAGACCTGTACTCAGAAAACTATAAAACACTGATGAAAGAAATCAAAGATGACACAAACAGATGGAGAGATATACCATGCTCCTGGATTGGAAGAATCAATATTGTGAAAATGACTATACTACCCAAAGCAATCTACAGGTTCAGTGCAATCCCTATCACATTACCAATGGCATTTTTCACAGAACTACAACAAAAACTTATACAATTTGTATGGAAACACAAAAGACCCTGAATATCCAAGGCAATCCTGAGAAAGAAAAACGGAGCTGGAGGAATCAGGGTCCCTGACTTCAGACTATGCTACAAAGTTACAGTAATCAAGACAGTATGGTACTGGCACGAAAACAGAAATATAGGTCAATGGTACAGGATAGAAAGGCCAGAGATAAACCCATGCACCTATGGCCACCTAATCTATGACAAAGGAGGCAAGAATATACAATGGAGACAAGACAGTCTCTTCAATAAATGGTGCTGGGAAAACCGGACAACTACAAGTAAAAGAATGAAATTAGAATGCTACCTAACACCATTCACAAGAATAAACTCAAAATGGATTAAAGACCTAAATCTAAGATCGGACACTATAAAACTCTTAGAGGGAAACATAGGGAAAAACACTCTGACGTAAATCACAGCAAGATCTTTTTTGACCCACCTCCTAGAGCAATGAAAACAAAATCAAAAATAAACAAATGGGACCTAATGAAACTTAAAAGCTTATGCACAGCAAAGGAAACCATAAACAAGACAAAAAGACAACCCACAGAATAGGAGAAAATATTGGTAAATGAAGCAACAGACAAAGGATTAATCTCCAAAATATATGAACAGCTCACGTAGCTCAATATCAAAAAAACAAACAACCCAATCAAAAAATGGGTGGAGGACCTAAATAGAAATTTCAGCAAAGAAGACATACAGGTGGCCAAGAGGCACATGAAAAGATGCTCAACAGCACTAATTATTAGAGAAATGCAAATCAAAACTACAGTGAGGTATCACCTCACACCGGTTAGAATGGGCATCATCAGAAAATCTACAAACAGTAAATGCTGGAGAGGGTGCGGAGAAAAGAGAACCCTCTTGCACTGTTGCTGGGAATGTAAATTGATATAGCCACTACGGAGAACAGTATGGAGGTTCCTTAAAAAACTAAAAACTGAACTACCATGTGACCCAGCAATCCTACTACTGGGCATATACCCTGAGAAAACCATAATTCAAAAAGACACATGTACCCCAATGTTCACTGCAGCACTATTTACAATAGCCAGGACATGGAAACAACCTAAATGTCCACTGACAGATGAATGGATAAAGAAGATGTAGTACATATATATAATAGAATATTACTCCGCCATAAAAAGAAATGAAATTGGGTCATTTGTAGAGATGTAGATGGACCTAGAATCTGTCATACAGAGTGAAGTACGTCAGAAAGAGAAAAACAAATATCGTATATTAATGCATATATGTGGAATCTAGAAAAATGGTACAGATGAACCTATTTGCAGGGCAGGAATAGAGATGCAGACGTAGAGAATGGACGTGTGGACATGGGAGGAAGGGGAGGGTGGGATGAATCGGGAGATTAGGTTTGACATAAATACATTACCATGTGTAAAATAGATAGCTAGTGGGAACCTGCTGTATAGCAGAGGGATCTCAGCTCGGCGCTCTGTGATGGTCTAGTTGGGTGGGATGGGGTGGGGAGGGAGGTCCAAGAGGGAGGGGATGTGCATATGCATATGGCTGATTCACTTTGCTGTATGGCAGAAACTAACACAACATTGTAAAGCAATTAAACTCCAATAAAAATAATGAAAAAAAAAGAGAAAGAAAGAAGGAAAGAGAGAGAGAGAGGGGGAGGGAGAGAGGGAGGTGGAAAGAAGGAAAGAAAGAAAGAAGGAAGGAAGGAAGGAAAGAAAGAAGGAGAGAAAGAACTGATATACCCAACAACATGGGTAAATCTCAAAATTACTATGCTGAGCGTAAGAAGCCAAATAAAAGGAGTACATACCATATGATTCCTTTTATAGAAAACTCCAGAAAATGTAAACTAACCTATAGTGACAGAAAGCAGATCAGCGGTTTCCTGGGGGTTGGCGATGGGGCCTAAGAGAGACAAATTACAAAGGCCACGGCATTTGACAGTGCGTAGGTCACGCCAGAATGGGAGGAGCAGAAATCAGATGGGGGGAAGTGGGGAAGAGAGTGGGAAGGCTGTGGAGCCTGTGAGTCTGTGTAAGTCCGTCCAGAAGCTGATCAGGGGAGGGAATAACAAAGACGCACTGGTATTAGTGTCATACTTATGGAACCTCCTCCTGGGAGCTGTGTGTGACTCCAATCAGCTCGCCCCCTCACCTCCTACAGAGGCATTCATCCACCTCTCCTCCTTCCTAACACCTGCCAACCTTTATTTTCCAGAGCATCTGCTCCCTTCCCAACTGCACCAGTCCAAACTAAGCTCTCCCATTTTGGAACCACGATGACATTCATGGCCTGTATCTCATCAGACTACCTGTCCAGTTAAACTTTACCGCAGTCGAAAGGCAGCCTAGTGCTGAGCACATGAACATGCCTCGGATGGTCGAAGCTTGAACCTCAGCTGTGCCATGCAGTGATGGTGTGACCTTGAACACTTAGTTTCTCTGTTCTTCAGTTTTCCATCTATAAACGGCTATAACAGTAGTGTCTCTCGCTGTAAGTATTAAAGGAGTTAATATCTGTGTAAAGAATTTAGAACAAGGTTTGCCACATTCTAAGCCCTAAGAATGTTAATAAAAACCAACTTGTGTTCCTACTACGGGAAGGTGTGTGTGCTCATGGTTATGAGGGATACAAAGACCTATGTGGCATTTGCCCTACCGTCGAGGAACTAGCAATTTCTTGCCATCAGATTTAAATTTTTGTAGTGATCTGCGCGCCCTGGTGCAGCGACCTTTGCATTTGGGCAGCCTTGGCATGAGGCCAAAGAAGGTCAATTCTCAGTGGCCACTTTTTAGAACCCGGTGGCAAGTTAAAAGAATGGCAACTGCCGGGATTCACGAGAGGGAAAACAGGAGCCATTCTGGGAAGGGAGATGGTTTTGGACAATATGCATTTTGGCAACATACTCGTAGCTTTGAAGGCACAGTGAGCCTGTTTAGGGCCCACTCCACTCTCCAGGTCACTCTGCCTGTTTTGGCCCCCCAGCCCCGAAGCGTGTTCAACGTGGGTCCACCAGCCCCGCCTCAACCCGTCTCCTCGCCCCGCCCCCCCTCCCCCCCCCCGTTCCTACAGCCCTGCCCCTGCAGTGCACAGCCAGCCTCACCCCTCTCCTTTGCCCCGCCCTCTACAGTTCCAATAGCCCAGCCTCTGCAGTGCACAGCCGGCCCCACCCCTCCCCATCACCCCACCCCCTACAGTTCTATCACTCCGTCTCTCCCCTTCACTCCGCCCCCTACAGTTCCTATAGCCCGCCCCTGCAGTGTAAGCCGGTCCCACCCCTCCCCATCGCCACGCCCCCTACAGTTCCTATAGCCCCGCCCCATATCTCCGCCCTCCTCAGCTCCTATCGTCCCGCCCCTACACTGCACAGCCAGCCCCGCCCCGCCCCGTCTCCCCGTTCCTCCCCACCCCCGCCTCCCGCCATTTATATAGCGTCGGCCCCGGCCCGACACCGCAGTGCGCCCCTTCGCAGGCGACTGTATACCACGGGGTGCCGGTACCTGTGTGAGGCGAGGCGGACGCCATGGCGGCCGAGGCCGTGGCGGCGGATGCTGTGGCGTCGCGCCTGGCGCGGCAGGAGGAGGACATCCGCTGGCTGTGGACGGAGGTCCACCGCCTGAGGGACGAGCAGCTGAACGCGCCCGACCGCTGCCAGGCCGAGGGGCCGTGCCTCACGCGCGAGGTGGCGCAGCTGCAGGCCGAGAACCGCGAGCTGCGCCACCGCCTGTACCGCCTGCGGCTGTGCCTCGCGGAGGAGCTGAGCCACCAGGCGCGACGGGAGAGCGCCCTGCGGCAGGAGGCCGGGCGCGAGGCCGCGGGCGCGCAGGTACCGGGTGGGGACCTGTCCACAGGGCGCGGCGGAGCTGGTGCGCTGAGAGCCCTGGGGCGGCAGGTGGGCGTGCGCGCGGCGGCAGGTGCGCTGCGGCGGCAACGGCGGCGGGGGGCGGGGCGGGGCGGGGCGGGGCGGGGCCTGCCCTCCCGGGCCCCTGCCCCGCGCCCTCACTCGGGCCGGGAACCCGCGACGGGCTGGACACGCCGGGGCCGCTGCGTTTCCAGCGATCGCCAGGCTGACCTAACGTTGTAATGTCTCAGCTCTTCCCGTAAATTGCTCGCCGCACATTTTATTCAGTGACAGAAATAGCATTTTCCTGTCTTGGAAAAAAATGCTGCCGTGTTTAAAACTCACGCTTCTTTCCTTGGGCAGGAAGACCAACAGCTCCACGTAGAAACACTTCCCTTCCCCCTGGTGAATGTCTGGTCTGAGCTGTTTATGACAGGTGGTTTGGGGTGTTTAGTTGTTGCCTTGTTTTGGAGGTCTATCTTGAGATTTGCGTATTTAACATTGTCATTTGATAGCGTATTTTAATGTTTTGGTTCACTTACCTTCTTCTAACGTAATGCATTTCTAAGTTCTGAAGGCCTTCTCAGACTGTGGGTGTTCTCAGTCTTTGTACCAGCGGACTGTGGTGCTCCTGGGCAACACCTTCCTGTAACAGTGCATTTAAAGTCTCTGGCAGCAGCTATGCAACCATTAATCCCAGGGACATTATTTGTTTAAAATTTAGGGGGGAAAATTTTTAAAGAGCAAAATATATTAAGTGTACTTAGCAAGCATGTGTGAAAGTGCACATTCAGGAAGGACTGAACCCCAGAAAACGGCTTACCTGTTGAGGGTTGTAAGTAATGGTCAGTAGAGCCCCAGCCGTGAGCCTCTAAACGTGGGACGCTTGCTGCCTGCTGGCGTGTCCCTCTCCTGCTTCGGGCTTCAGATATGTAGCTCTTTGTTGTCATTGGGATGAGTTGTTTATTATTTCCCTTTATTTCTCAGCCTCCTCCTAGTCAGAGCCAAGAAAAGGACATTAAAAAGAAGGAAAGCGGGCCTGACAGTGAGGTAAGTCATTGCTGTGGAAATAATATAAAATACTACCTATAATTTAAATATGCTTATGTAGTTAATTTCCCAGGGTTTTTAATTAAAACAGTTGCTGTAAATTACGACTTGGGCCACAGGAGTGTGTTTAAAATTTTGTTAGCCATAGATACAAGATGTCTTAACTTAGGGGTGAGCCAGCCCCATAGCTGTAAAGGGCTCCTTAGTCTATTTAAGTTGAGAAAGCAGAGCTCTTCTTTTGTGTTAAGGAAACCAGCTTCTTTGCTTTTTAAATATAAATCATTAAAACAACCAGAATTGATCAGGCACATCAACATTTGGTAGGAGCAGAGGAGGATTATGCTTGGCCTCAGGGAACCATCGGGTTAAGGAGTTCAGACAAACGGGAGAAACAACTAGAGAACAAAGTCAGATGGTGTATCAATAAGGGCTGAGTTGTGTGGCTCTGTGCACGAGCATGTTAAACCTGTGGAGAAGGGCGATGCCAGTGGGTGTGGTAGTTGGAAGAGGAGGGCTTTGCGCAGGACCCTGAGAGCTAGGAGGGAGTTAGACCCTGGGAGGGGAGTCTGCAGGGGGTGAGAGTGAAAGCAGAGCCATAGGGGCTGGTGGGGGCCGTGACCTGGGCCTGCTGAGAAGGGGTGGGGCTTACTTAGAGCTGAGCCTTTAGGAAAAAAGTGGACTGTGTCTGTTAACCCTACTGTATTCTAATGGTTTTCAGGTGAAGAATCCACCAAATTTTGTGAAGGAGAGATTGAAGCTTTTTGAAATACTGAAGAAAGATCATCAGCTCTTACTTGCCATTTATGAAAAAAAGGGGAATACAAGCAATGTGATCACAGTAAGAGTGGCTGATGGGACAACAGTGGAAGGGGAAGCTTGGAAAACAACACCTTACCAAGTGGCTGCTGAAATTAGGTAAACCATAGTGTGGAGCAGATAATCAGTACTGAGTGTTGGGCCAGAGCTTGGTGAAAATGTGTTCTTAGGGACTGCTAAAATATTCTTTTCTTACTCAGTTGAATAAATTAAATGTAATTAGGTAATTATTTCCCTCTTGCCTTCTAAAGGGGCCATTTAATAAGTAATTGAATATCAGAACACAATCTCTCTTTAAAGGGTCCAACTTTTAGAGTTCTAATAAAAATTTATAGTAGAGAAAAGTGTATAATCCTTGACAGCCGACATTACATTGACCCGGTTCATCATCAAGTTATTTCCATGAGATTTTACAGGTCTTTTGTTGGACTTGACTCCAAGCCATTGTTCCACCAGTAAATAACTGTGGGTGGGTCTTTGGACCAATGTGGGCAGATCCCTCAAGCTTTTCAAGCCTGTTTTCTTACATCTTAAGTGGAAATAATAATACTTTTATCGTTTACCTTACGAGGTTGTAAAGATTAAATGAAATACTGTATATGAGAGATACTCTGAAAATGAAAGCAACTCTAGAAATGTACAAAAAGGCCTATTAATTATAGATTGAAGATGTATGTGTTAGAGCTATGATCAGCCCTGGAAGCTTTGACCTTCCTAGAAATTAGATACTTCAGTGAAGTTGTGTTGTTTTGACTAATGTTAATTCCTGGCATTAAATAAAATTCTGTGGAAGCTGTAGCTCAAAACTGCCATGTAAATAAACTTCTTATTTAAAAAGAAAACTTTTCAACAATTAAAATCTTCAGATTTCCTTTAAAAAATATGGTTAAAATTGTATTTTTCATCCTATTATGTCATACACCCTAAAGGCCCCTTCCAACCTGTTCCTGTGCTTTCCAGGAGAGAGGAATAGATGTGCTGGGAATGGGCTTTGAGGCAAAAATAAGTTTATGTTTCCTCGTGGAGAGTCATTTGCATGTTGGCGGATTGAAGTCTGAGCCGTCCTGCACTGAAGAGACTGTCCAAGCTTGGGAAACAAGGTCATTTCATTATAGGACGTGTTCTCATTGTACAGTCAGTGACTTGCATTCCCACAGGTACCAGTTTAAAACCACCCTGGAGTTTAATGACAGAGGGGTTGCAGGAGTGTCTAAAAAGTAAAATTGTCCAAAACTAAAGCATGGGCAAAGCTATATCAGGCAAACCTGATAAGAAGAAAGCAGTGGTCTTAATGTTACCATCAGACAGCAGAATTTAGGGCTGGAATCATTGAATGGGAGACTGAGGCTTATTTTTAAAATAGAAAAACAGTGTAATTCCCAATTTGTCACGCACCTTTATGAGTTATATAACGTAGCATCAAACCAGAAATACAAAATTATAGGAACTCAAGAGTGGCAAACTTTAACATGCCTTTCTCAGTTTTTGATCAAATAACCCAAAATTAAGATTATATGGTCTGAATAATAACACTCTAATAAGGTAGGCTTTGTGGCTACTCCCTGATCTCTGTGCTGTGGCCCAGATGGTGCCTTCTCTCTTGGCACCTGTGGTCGTGCTTTCGGTTCCTCAGAATCTTAATAAAATACAGAAACACACAGTTAGCATTCTGTAAGCAAAGTGAAATCCGTTGTGAACTCAGTAAGCATTAAATGACAACAAGACAAAACAAAACTAGGAAATTAAAAAAACTTCAAAATACTCAGGTAAAAAGAAATAAAAACAAGTATTTTCAGAAATAAAAAGAGTAAAAAAGGAGTATTCTTAGAAAATACTTCTAATGAGGAGAATATATTTCAAAATCTATGTAATACATCTGAAGTGGTGATCAGGAACAGATTTATAGTGTTGAAGGCTTTTATTATTGAATAAGAAAAAATGAAATGACCAAGAATTCAACTCAGGAAGTTAGAAAAAGAACAATTAAACAAGGAGGAAACTAAAAAAGTGAATTAGAGAAGAGTATTAACTGAAAAACTATTAAAATAAGTAAGGGTGCAGCAAGGTGTATGGTTATAAAAATAAAGTTAAAAATAATAGTTTTATTAAATTAAATGATACTGACTGTTCCCTTGGTTTCCTGAGACTTGATTGCATAGATGATTTTCCCTGCTCTGAGGGAGTGTCGGCCTTCCTGAGTGTAACATGTAAGGTACAAATCATTAAGGAAAAGACAGACAGAGTCAAAAACACTTAGGAAAAATGGCTATGCGTAAAAATGACGCATAAAAAGGAGGAAAAGATAGTCTTAGAAATGCAAATTAAAGTAATTGTGTATTATCTATTGGTCTGTCAAAGATTTATGAATAATAGTTAATATTGATATGATTTTGGGGAAATGGCGCTGCTGGAGGGTGGATGCAGAGGCGCAGTCTCTTTCTTAAATGTGCAAACCCCAACCCTTGGATCCAGTCATTCTGTACATAGCCATTTATCCCAAGGAAATACCCCAGCAGAAGAAATGAGCAAAGGACAGTTCATAGTAGTTCATTGAAGAGTAGTTCTCGGAATGTGGTCCCCAAACCAGCAGCGTTAGCATCCCCTGGGAACTTGATGGAAGAGCAGATTCTCGGGCCCCATCCCACACTTCCTGAATCAGTCATCTGTGTTTCCAGGAGCCCCCCCAGGGGCTTCTGACTAAACTGCTACAGGAAAGAGCCCCTAGAGATCATGGCTTAAATAAGGCAGACGCCACATACTCCCCTGACAGACTCGTGGTGGCCAGGCTGGTGGGCGTCTCTGATCTAGGCAGTCCTTCATGGACCCAAGATCCCCACATCTTGTCGCTCTGCCGTCCCCTTAGGTAGGGTTTGTCCACGTCTAGGGGTGGAGGCTGGGTCACACCCATGGACCTGCTTGCAGGCAGGGGAAGAGCGGCTGGAGAGCAAGGGTGCTTTGAGGCCAAGACCCTGGAGCAGCACGTTTAATTCCCACCTACAGCCTGTTAGCTCACGCTTAGTCACACAGACACGCCGCCTGTAAGAGAATGGAAACGTAGCTCCTTCTGGCTGGCCACGTGTCCAGCCCAGGCACTCTCACCACAGGAGAGAGCAAGGATGGTCTTGGGGACAGCGTCCGCCGCAGCGTGCCGCTGGAACCTCCAGACACCTGTGAGCATCTGCCATGCGTCATCCCCCACACTCCCTCACTCTCCCAGCGAGACCACTCCAGGCCCTGGCAGCAGAAAGCCCAGGATTTTCAGGTGAAGCACACAACGCCCCCACTGGCTGGCTGCTCGCGCTCTAGCAGCAGGTAAACCGATAGATGAGGCTGCCCACGCCACGTTTGTATAGTGGTGGGATAAACACAATCACGATTACAGTGTCATTTGGAAAAAAGAGGAGTGATGCGGCAGACAGTGGTGCTCAGGAGCCCCCAGATCTTGTCTGCAGCCTGGCCGTGGGTGAGGCTCGGGTCAAACCGTCTGGCCACCCTTTGTCCTCTGGGAGCAGCTCTCTTGTCCACCGCCCTCTGTCGGCCCTGATTTTGCAATTTGGAGGGTTTGTCGTTGTCCCTCGCCCTCACTTGCCGCATCTGAAGTGCAGGCAGTTGTTCATCATGGAGGCCGCGAGGTTTGCTGGTGCGGCTCCGGCTGGTGCACATGTGAGGCTCAGGGTTCCTGTGAAGATCAGTCGCGGGTACTTGTAAGCTGGGCTTGTAGTTTGTTTGGCAAAACAATTCCCTCAAGCAGTTAACCGTAGTAGCCTTCTAACTAGAAGCTTCTAATCAGTTTCCCATGAAAGTAACCATACTGAAGATTTCTCCTAGACAGAGACTTCCCACCCTTTTATTCCCTGGCCTTTGCCCTTTGCTTGTTCCTCTCTCCATCAGTTAAATGGGCTGAGATCAGACAAAACCCGAGGTTGGGGGCAGGCGGCTCCCTTACTCTGATCCTTGTAGTTGGACCAGCCTGTGTTGTCTGTCTCTGTGTGGCCTTTGAGAAGGGCTGTCAGTGCCTGTTCCTCCTGCTCTTTGGGACAGAAGATTGTTTCTGCATCTTGCACAGCCTCACACTTCTGAGCTCCCAGTCAGTTTGGCTTACAGGCCGCGTGCGGAGAGAGCCTCCCTCGCAAGGGGACAAATACCGTCTGAGCTTATCTTGGCCTGGTAGTATTTTGTTAAAAGCCGCGAGAGTTACCCAGTGTATCCCAGCGTTTGCCTTTGTATAACCGTTTATTCATGTGCTACAGGCATCGTAAGCACATTATTTGCCTGCAAGTCTTAGGAGACACTTTGTTATGCTGTAACAGGGTTATTGGCTTTCCATGCCTGAGTACCTCTTTCTGTGTAACCCACCGCCCATCCGCTAAGCCAATGCCGGATGATTTGTTTTTGTTACTCACTTGCAGGCCCTTATTTCTGCGTTAGTTAAGACACAGGCTAAGCTGCTGCAACAGGCCACAGAAAACTTAGTGCCTTAAATACGACCAGAGCCTCTCTGACAGCAGTCTGGGGGTGCGGGGTCCAGGCTGGCAGGCAGCGCTTCTCCATACATTTATTTGGGGACCTAAATTCCTTCCATCTGGCTGTTGGGTGGTCTGGTACAGTGTTCCCTTGTCCGTATGGTCCAAAGGTCGTAGCATGTGTGCTCCATCTACAGAGGGCCGGATGGACAGTTGCCCTGCATGGTGTTAAGGCTGAGATCTGGCAGTGCTGGACACCGCTTCTGCCTCCACCTAAGCCACGTGGCTACCTCCTGCTGCAAGGACGGCCAGGCACTGACTGTAGAGGACAGAGAGAATGGGCTTGAGGAGCCCTTAGCAGCCTGGCACGGCCAGCAAAGGTGAAGATAAAATTCTACTCCACTGATAACAATCCTGAACGTGTATTAAGTTCTTATTATGAGTACACCTTACTTAATCCTTAGGATAAATATATGAGGAAGGTCCTGTAATTCCCACCTTGGTGATGAGGAAACCGAGGCTTAGAAAAGCTGAGTAAATTGTCCCGTGTTTAACCCCAGGTTGGCCTGACCCTAGAGTGTGTGCTGTTAACCACAGTGCTGTGCCCCTGCTCAAGTTACTCACAGAAATGCAAATGAAAACGTTACATTGTCAAGATGACACAATTTTGTACTCCTGAAGGTGAGAGCACAGAGAAAGGTATTTTGGGACCCTCTCCTGATAGGAAAGTTTGGTAATATAGTCCAATTAAAGTCATTAAAAGTGCTTATCCCTTGACTCAGTAGTTTTACTTCTAGAATTTTTCCTGAGGAAAAATCAGGAACTGAGATGTATGTTCAAGAATGTCCATTGCAGCTTTATTTGTCATTGTCAAAATAAAACAAGAAAAACCAAAACCCACAAAGAAATAACCCAAATCCCAGCAATAGTGGGTTCATTAAGCAAATCTTAGTTCTACTGCAGCTGTCAAATAGCATGTTTTACAAGTCTATTTGCTGTTGGGGAAAATGTCATGGTTTATTGTTAAGTTTAAAAAATAGGTTATCATATAACATAAAGAGTAATACTATTAAAATTTTTACGTTGGTGTATGTATATATCCAAAAAATGGCAAGATGGACAGCAAATGTTAACAGTGATTTCTGGGTGACTGGATTGAGGGTGAATTTTTTTTTTGGCCGCGCATGTGGGATCATAGTTGCCCAACCAGGGATCGAACCTGTGCCCCCTGCGTTGGAAGCAGGAAGTCTTAACCACTAGACCGTCAGGGAAGTCCAGAGGGTGACTTTTTTTCTTTGTGCTTTTCTGTGCTTTATACGTCTCTTCTCTTAACATGTTATTTTTGTCAGTAATTTTCAAACAATAAATGTTAATGAAAAGACAGACAGACACACACACACACACACACACACACACACACACACACACAAAGGAAAAGGATCAACACCTCAGTAGAAAATAGGCGAAGGACATGGACAATTCATAAACGTAAACTGGCCAGTAAACATTTATAATCCAATAAATCAAATTAAAACAACCAACATCACATTGGCAAAGTTTGAAAAAATCAGGGTGCGTGGAAGTGGTACATTCAGACAATATTTATCAGCAGTCCTTCAGAGGCACATGCTCTTTGACCTAATAATTTTACTTCCAAAGGCCTATTCCCAGAAAAATCACCAAAGAACAAAGCCGCCTGTGCACGGATGTCTGTGCAGTGTACGCTCTGATAAGCACACAACGACCTGGTGTGCAGGAGGAGGCTTCCTTAATCAGTGTGGTCCTTCCAGAATGTTCTGGGAGTCTGTCTGATGGCATGGTTGTGAAGAAAATTATGTAGGCAACCATGTTTTTTTATGATGGGGTTGTGTACTTTGTGTGTGTGTGTGTGTGCTGTGTGAAGGAGGGGCGGGTATAGATAAAGACTGGAAAAACATGTGCCAGAATGTTATGAGTGGTGATCTCTGGGAGGTGAGATTTATATGATTTTTATTTTATTCTGTGCATTCTCTGTTTTCTGAGTTTTTACAGTGAATGTATCTTATTACTTTTGTACTTAAAATAAGTGTTACAAAATTTTTAAAAATCTATCCTATTAGTTTACATTTGTACTTTCCACTAAAGAAAGAAACCCTGGAAATCATTTTCATCTTTTGTTTTAGCCTGTGATGCGTTAACGTCCACGTGACTATTCTCTCACCAGTCAGGAGCTGGCGGAAAGCACAGTGATAGCCAAAGTGAATGGGGAGCTGTGGGACCTGGACCGTCCGCTGGAAGGGGACTCCACCCTAGAGCTGCTCATGTTTGAGGACAAGGAAGCCCAAGCTGTAAGTGTTTAAAGACCAACCCACCATACTTTGGCTATTTATGTTGTCAATTATATTATGTAATTATGAAGCCACATACTGAAGTCAAGAATGATGGGTTTTGTGGCCTTCTACGGTTTAAAATGCATATGTTGGTGTTTAATAAATATAATATTAATAACACCATATTTAAAAGTGACTCAGAAAGAGCAATTTTTAAATGAAATACATAGCTTATATGTATTATTTTGTTTTTCTCACTTAAGATCTAACCCAAACAACTGTCACCTAACTATATGCCAACTGTTGCCCCAGAACTTGTGAACATGTATTGATTCCCTCAGTCAGCTGAACAGTATCTAAGCTGTTGGGTGCACGTGCCAGACCTTGTGGGGCGGCAGAGGCTCCTGCTACAGAGAGTTCACTGGTGGGAGGGGTGGTGAGCAAGGAAATAAACAACTAGACACTTTCGGGTGGTGTCAGCCTCCGGAGAAGTCAAGTAGGAGCAGCCATGGTAGCTGGCCCGGCAGTTACTTTTAACCCTCTCCTGAGGGCGGAATCCTGCCAAGACCTGAGCACTTTCCCACACTAGCTGGCTCTTGGTTGACCTGCGGACACTGCTCTTTAACAGACGCTTTAACAGTGGGCTGCTGCAGGCTTTCAGTCTGTCAGGTGTTTGGGTGGGGGGACGGGGGAGCTACCAAACTTAATGTTCCATGGAGGGGTCGGCCTCTTTGGAGTTCTTTCCCCCTGTGTTTAGTGACATCATGAAAGAGAAAACTTATTTATCATATTATCTTGGGGAATGTTTCTAGAGGGTCTCATCAGCCCACCCCTCTGCCTACCCTGATACTAACATGGCACCTGGTGTCACATTGCAGGGCTTCCAAAATACTTGTGGTTGTTTATGAAAATGAGAATGTTCCATGCCAGGCACCAGCCCCAGCCCCTTGTGTACGTTATCTCCCTGAGTCTGCACTTACCTTTTCACACAGGTACCGTGTTAATAGTACACAGGCTCAGGATGGTTCAGTAACTTTTCCAAGCTCTTGATGCTTCTTTTAGTGTAATTTAGTAACAGAGACTTTTTTTGTTGTTCTTGGATTTTATTTTCCTGTTACTATGAACATATTAAGATTTTGAGCATAAACCCATTTATGAATATTTAATGCATATCCATGAAAAAGAAATCCTAGAAAAGCAAATCTAGAAAACTCAGATCTGCAAGATGATAAAATTAATGATTTTGTAAAGCATTTTTTACTTTACAGAAAAATTCGTCTCCTTTGTATAGCAAACTCTTAAACTTCTATTTTAAAAGATGCTTCTATTTACAAGACTGTTTAGTGCATGATGTAACATATGAAAGTAAATAGTCCCCACCCTCTAGGTAAATTCATGTCGAAAGTGACAGCAAGAATGTTCATGTAAAGTTGATAAATACGCGCACCAGAAACAAGGAGCATTTTATAAAATGGTAGAGCTTTCAAGTTTAAAATGTATCTAATAGATATTTCCTTTTGCAAGCATGCTGTCCAGCAGGAGAATGTATGTGGGTATTCATTCTGCTCTAAATCTTTGCCAAAGTCCCAGGAGCAGTCAGCGATGTGCTGCTGGGACCTCATGCTCAGAAAGGATAGGTACTTATCTGAGGTGTAAACAAGGTACTTATCTGAGGTGTAAACAAAACCAGACGTATGTAAGAACCCAAGCTGCTAGTTCTGTGATGCACGATGTTTTAAATGTAAATTCAGTCATTTCTTTTCTGCTTAAAACCTTTTAATACATCCCACTGCATTAGAATAAAACTCAAATCCCTCTCCAAGGCCTGCATGGTCGCTGGCCTGTTCTTACCTGTCAGCCTTCCTCAAGCTGCTGAGTGGTACATCCCCCCAACCCTAACCACGCTGTGAATACAGGGCCTTCGCTGTGATTCTTGATTACAGCACCCTGTTCATCTTCTTTTAAATACTCTTCTCGTCTTGCGATGATGCACTTAGAGGTTTGTTGCCTGCCCTCTCCCCCACTAGGCTGCAAACCGCACGAGGCCGGTGGCTCTCATTTCTTTCTCTCTTGTGTCTCCAGCACCTAACACAGTGTTTGGCTCAGGCAATTTCCAGGTGTGCACAATGCACCAAAGAAGGTACTTGGGCTGACGCTGGCAGCCAGCCTGCCATCCTGTACCATCCCAAGCAGAGGGCTCTGCCCCAAGGACTGACCCTCTAGGCCTGGTGCCGCGGGTCGGGATTGCACAGAGCCTGCTCAATCAGCTAACTCCCTCTACTCCGGTTTATTATCTCAGACAGCTTTCTAATTGCAATTTGCTTCCTATTTAATTAAGGAAAGTGCTGCCAGAGGACTCGATTGTCTTGTTCCTTTGGCATCTATATTTATTGATATTTGGTGACTGGTTAGTTTTAATGTATCCATAAACCATTGATTCCTTGGTAATTCAAAACCCAATCAACTTTCTGAACTTGTAGAGCTAATGACTGGCCCTTGGACTGCAGTGAATTGACTAATGTACACCCTGCCCAGGGGACCCCGGCAGCCAGCAGACAGTCCTCAGTGACCCCTCTGTCTTGAGTTATCTTTCAAACTTCCACAGCCACGTGCTATTCAGCGCGTGAAGACTGCTGTGTAGACGCAGAATCTTGTTAACGTGAGCGATGTCATGAGCAGCCGCTGTGGCCTCGAATCTGACTCCGAGAGGCTGCCCGGAGGAGGAGGAGGAAGGGCGCCCATGCCCGGCACTCCCTGGCGTTCCTCTGTGCTGGGCCCGGACCTGCCCTGGGCGGCTGCTCTGCTTGGTGGTTAAGGCACAGAAGGAAGCGGTGCAGGAGCTGGGCTTCAGTGCCACACAGAGCAGCAGCTGCGTGTTAGAACCAAGCAGCCAGCTGCCGGGGGTTCCAGAGAGGGCTCAGGAAGCATCTCGCGTCAGCAGTCACCAGAGACTGATGCTGCCTTGTGTCCCAGTGTCTGTCCCCTTACACTGTATCCACGTGCTCGCTTGTCCTCTTGTCTGCCTGACGGCTTCCTGTGACCCGTGGTCGTGGCCGCGGCCTCTGTCCTGCCCGCAGGTGTACTGGCACTCCAGTGCCCACGTCCTCGGGGAAGCCCTGGAGCTCCGCTACGGGGGCCTCCTGTGCTGTGGGCCACCCACCGACTGCGGGTTCTACGACGACATGTTCCTCGAAGACAGGTAATGCCTCTGAGTGCATGTGTTTATAGTGGTTACACATTAGTGTAGTGTGAATACCTATTGCAGAATGTGATTATAGATTAGGTCACCATTTATGAACAGTATTATTTTTTATGAGTTTAGATTCAAGGGTAACTTCTCAAATTGTTTTCTTTCTTTTCTTGAGAAGGATGTGATATGCTATTTATGTAACCTGAGACTTGGCTAGGGCAAACTACTAATTCGGACCAGAGTTGTAGGGTTAATCCCTGGAGAGAACATAGTTCAGCTCTGCACCGTGACAGTCAAGGGCGCTGTCCACCCCTGCCACACAGGTCCCACAGCTGGTGCCAAAGGGGCTGGTTCGCAGAGGCCTCACGTTCCTCAAGTAGATCTGTGCTTGAAATCACGAGCAGCAGGCCCAGCCCCGGCCCACCTCCTTCTCCATATCCCTCGTCGCCCTTAAGAAACCACCAGCTCTCAAACCAGAACCTGAGGGTCCTCCCAAGCCCACCCTGCTCCTTGCCACCCCCTACCCCGCCCCCTCAGTCACTCCATCCAGTTCTGCCAGTTTTATCCCCTAAGTAGTTCTCCCCCACCTTCTGCCTTAACATAGACCCCCATTGTCCTTGCCTGGACGACCGTGGTGCATTTTCCCGCCATCTGCCACCTCCACACTGCCAAAGTGACCCGTCCCTAACCAAGCGCCCGGCACTCTGCAGCTCCTGCTCCCAGCCTGTGCAGCGTAGTCCCCTGTTTGGACACCCCCCCACCAGGAGTCATTCCGCAGGATGTGTTGACGCCTCCTGTGTGCTCCGGGCTTGGTGCTGCTGACTCCGCACTGAACAGATCAGCCTGTCCTCGTGGGCTCAGCAGTCTGGCTGGGGGAGACAGACATAGACAGACACACAGCTGTCTGCTGTCGGAGGTGACGAGGTGGTGAGGGCTGTGAAAGGAAGAGGAAGGTGGGGGCCTGAGCAGGCAGACGGTCAGCTGAGAGCTCAGTGACCTTGAAGCAAGAGTGGGGCGGAGGGAGGAAGGGAGCGAGCTCTGAGGCTGGTGGGGGAAGAACGTCCCAGGCCTCTGTGGGACAGCCCTGGGTTACGGTGTGTGCGGCTTGTTTGAGGAATGCAGGTGGCCCACAGGGCTGGAGGGGTGTGAGCACAGACAGGGGTTTCTGAGAGGAGCCGGGGCTGCCCAGCGGAGGCCGGCTGACCTGCAGTTCACGCTCTCAGAGCTTCCTCCCAGCCTGGATCTCCTGGTCTAGGGCAGGGGCATGGCGCATACTCCACACTACGCTTTTGAACAAAACCGTAAACGTGTGAAGAATGAGGAAGACTGCCCAGATGATCAGGCCCCGGAGGAGCTTGCGGTCCAGCTGGGGAGTGTCCAACGGGGCTATTCAGAGAACCGAGGGCAGTTCATCAGCTGACGCCTCCGTCTCCCTCTTTGAGAAGTAGGGTTACCTGCCTTGTGAAAGGATGACTGACCCTCTGAAGTCCTGGACAGTAAAGTACCATGTTCCTCGATGTAGAAGGCTAGTCAGCTGGTGACAAAGGCCACAGGTCTAAGGTCATGTCTGAGCAATCTGTGCTGATTCTCGCTGCTTTTCCCTGCAGGGCCGTGTCCAGCACAGAGCTGCCAGCGCTGGAGACCGCGTGCAAGGCCATCATCAAAGAGCAGCAGCCTTTCGAAAGGTTGGAAGTCAGCAAGGAGGCCCTGCTGGACCTGTTTAAGGTGATTTCGTGCCGGGAACGTGAACAATATTTAACACAGACGACTGGTTTTAACAAATAATTGGCCACTGCTCACCAAATTGTTCCCAACGGGTTGGTTGAATTTTTAATGCAGACATAGGTAGGTGAAGGGCCGGGTGAATAGTTTCATATGTGTGTTTTATGAATCTGATTAATTCTGAGTGTTGTTAGTACTCCGGCTATTGAATTCAGCAATATGTATAATACCATATAAAATTCTGGGTTTTCCTCTTTTGTTTGGGGTTTTCTGCTAATTTTTTTTTTCACATCTTTATTGGAGTAAAAATGCTTTACAATGTTGTGTTAGTTTCTACTGTACAACAAAGTGAATCAGCTATATGTATACATATATCCCCATATCCCCTCCCTCTTGAGCCTCCCTCCCACCCTCCCTATCCCACCCCTCTAGGTCATCACAAAGCACTGAGCTGATCTCCCTGTGCTATGCAGCAACTTCCCACTAGCCATCCATTTTACATTTGGTAGTGTATATATGTCCATGTCACTCTCTCACTTCATCCCAGCTTACCCCCTCCCTGTGCCCTCAAGACCATTCTCTACACCTGCGTCTTTATTCTTGCCCTACCACTAGGTTCATCAGTACCGCTTTTTAAAATTCCATATATAAGCGTTAGCATACAGTATTTGTTTTTCTCTTTCTGACTTACTTCACTCTGTATGACAGATTCTAGGTCCATCCACCTCACTACAAATAACTCAATTTCGTTCCTTTTTATGGCTGAGTAATATTCCATTGTATATATGTGCCACATCTTCTTTATCCATTCATTTGTTGATGGACATTTAGGTTGCTTCCATGTCCTGGCTATTGTAAATAGTGCTGCAGTGAACATTTTGGTACATGTATCTTTTTGAATTATGATTTTCTCTGGGTATATGCCCAGGAGTGGGATTGCTGGGCCATATGGTATTCTATTTTTAGTTTCTTAAGGAACCTCCATACTGTTCTCCATAGTGGCTTGTATCAATTTACATTCCCACCAACAGTGCAGGAGGGTTCCCTTTTTAAATTTTTACATGTCCTCAGAATTTTATTTACTTCATGTAGTTAAAATTGGAATCTTCGAGAACAGTGCTGTCCAATAATGAGATCCACAAATCTCAGCCACATATGTCATCTTAAATTTTCTGGTAGCCACCTTTTAAAAGTAAAAGAAAGATGAAATTAATTTTTATAACATTTTATTTAACCCAATAAATCAAAAATATTGCTTCAACATGTAACCAACATAAAAAGTAATTAGTGAGCTATTTTATTTTCTTCTTTTCACATTATGCCTCTGAAATCCAGTGTTTTGCCCTTGTGGTGCACCTCATTTCAGATCAGTTGCATTTCAAATGCTCAGTAGGCTCCCGTCCTGGATGGCACAGCTCTGGGCTCTCAGCTCTTTGTATCCCCACGGTCTCAGCACCTAGAACATAGCAGACGCCCATTCAGTGTGTGTTGAAAAAAGTTAACATTTTTTCCCACTTAAACATTTTGTGTGATAATATGTAAATGTATTTTTCTTTGTAGTACAATAAATTTAAATGCCGCATCCTGAAGGAGAAGATTAACACGCCAACGACCACAGTTTACAGGTAAGATGTGTGTGAATTTTAAACACTGCTCAGTGGTACATCTGAAGGCATTAACAGTAGCAAGTGTGTCTTTGGTGGGTGGTCTATTTGTAAATTGGCATGGTTGGTATAGTACTACTGTAGGTGGGGACTCTGAAATGTTATCACCAAAGGGGAATTGTTATCTTCTCATTTGTATTTATCAGGATGGTACTAAAAACCCACATTCTGTGTTCTGGATGTTAGCTATAGCAGCCTCTTTCTCCCTGTGAGTAAGACTGTGTTCTCAGGGCCTCACATTTTGGGGGACTGTTAGGGAAAGGAATTCTGTTTGTCCTCCCACATTCTTATTGAGGGGCGGTGGGAGCTGTCATGGGCCATCTCCTCGGGCAGTGATTCTCTGCCTCTTACCATGCCCTCCACTGCTTGGGGTCCAAGAGCATTACCCTCCAGGCATCAGCCGGACTCACAGTGAGACAAGAAGTGGTGGGAAGCAGAGGCCAGTGGGAGCCCCTACCCAAACCACTTAGTTTTGCTGGGCATTAGGCTCCCAACCCCTTTTACTGGCCACTTGTTCAGCTGCCTTGTGGGTACTGCTCGTCTCTGTTCCTGTGTGTCCTGCTCTCTGGCTGCCTGTAACCTTCACGGTCCCATCGGAGAAGACCTGGTCCCTGTATAAGTACGACCACAAATATCCTCCACAGGGAACTTCCTTTCCACATTCAAGTACTATGGTTCTCTGACTTAATTGTACTGTGAGTAAAATTGTACCCCCTTTATGCACAGCTGTGCACAGTGCATTTCTTTTTTTAAAAAAATTAATTTTATTTATTTATTTATTTATTTTTGGCTGCGTTGGGTCTTCATTGCTGCACGTGGGCTTTCTCTAGTTGCGGTGAGCAAGGGCTACTCTTCGTTGCCATGCGCGGGCTTCTCACTGTGGTGGCTGTTGCGGAGCACAGGCTCTAGGCACGTGGGCTTCAGTAGTTGTGGCACGCAAGCTCAGTAGGTGTGGCTCACGGGCTCTAGAGCGCAGGCTCAGTAGTTGTGGTGCACGGGCTTAGTTGCTCCATGGCGTGTGGGATCTTCCCGGACCAGGGCTCAAACCCATGTCCCCTGCATTGGCAGGTGGATTCCTAACCACTGCACCACCAGGGAGGTCCCCACACTGCGTTTCTTAAATGATAATATGAACACATGGCCGTTTTATGCTGAAGGTGGATACCATGCTTATCTTATTTTTGCTGCTCTCCAATGACCTGATAAGATTTTGTTATTTATTACCTCTAATACAAATAAGTGTCAGTATAATCATTTTAAAGTTTAAAAATAAATGAAGAAATTGAAAAGATATGCTAAGTTTTAAATTTCTGGCTTTTAATACTTGACATTTTGGGTCTTTTTTTCTAACTTAGGTTAACATTGATGCTTATTCTATCAATTGGAATGGCTTGTATTTAATTTTTTGAAAATAAACAGCTTTTTTTTCTATGGAATTATTTAAAGATTAGCTTATTAAAGTCTTTCATGCTAATCAGGCATTTTTTTCCATTTCTCTGAGCATTGACTTACAACCTCCATCTTGGACAGAGAACAATACATTAAAGCCTGGTCATTCAGAGAAATGATGTTTTCATGTTTAAAGCTTCATTGTACTTTGGTGAATAATCCAGTCCCTTTATGTATTCATTGTAATTTTTAACTTTTTAACCAGTGAACTTTAAAAATACTTAAAATTGGTTGAAATAGTTAAGGAACAACTTTCTTTCTTTACTAAATTTTCCTTAAATTGGTTGACGTTAAGTCACCTTAGACCCACATTATTGGTATCTTAACTCTGTTAATGTTTCTGTACTTGGAGAAAAGTCTGCGCTTGTTAGGGTTTGGTGGTCCCTTGTTCATTATAGGTGCAGGCGAGTCCCCAGCTGCAGCCCCGTGTGCTTTAATAGCGGTGTCGTCTCTGATCTAAACCTTTGCCTGAGATTTACGTTGTTAAGTCGGTATGCTGTTTTTCTAAACCAAGAGACAATTAGACATTTTGTCATGAAATCAGGGGGCCTAAAAACAAACAAACAAAAGCCCTTGAATTTATTTACTCTTTAAGTAGACTTTATTTTTTAGAGCCGTTTAGGTTCGCAGCAAAATTTAGAAGAAGATGCAGAGAGTTCCCATACACCCTTGCCCCCATATATGCACAACTTCCCCATGGTCAAGATTACCCACCAGAGGTGGGAAATGAGTTACAATCCATCTACACTGATGCTTATATCATGCTTCACTGTTGGTGTTGTGCGTTCTGTGGGTTTGGTGAAGTTTATTTTTAAAGTAAAATATCAACTTAACGCATTTTTTATAACTGTCATATAATTTTGGTTTTGAAAATTAGTGTAGAGCAGGGAAATGGCTATCTGATTTTAAGACAGTGAAGGTTTTCAGGAGCCTTAGGGTGTGACAATGAAAAGTGGTGTCTCTGTCTGCACAGTTTCTTTCCAATGATTCTGTGGCTTTTGAATGTGAGCCAAGGAGAGAAGGCTGGGATCTGAGACTAGGTGAATCGCCTCTTTCCTGCTCCTTAAATTAAAAATTAATTTAAATTAAGTTGTTCCTAAATTAAACATTGCCCCAAAACATAGAACATGGTTTCTAATGAATAGTCCCAAAAGCTATAACTGTGCCTGGGCATGTTTTAAATATTTCATTACAGGTGTGGTCCACTAGTTGACCTTTGTAAAGGCCCCCATGTAAGCCACACTGGAAAAATTAAAGCGATAAAAATTTTCAAGGTAAGGATTGATTTTTTTCTTAATACAGTAAACTTAAGATGAACTAGAAAAGACAGTAGTTCAATAATATCTTTTATAACCTGAACACCATGCCTCTTAGAAACACTACATTCATATTTAATTTTTATATGGGCTTCTAAAAATAATATAATTTTTTAGAATTTTGGTAATTAGAACATTATATGTAGCCTTTAATTGTTTATCATTTAACCTGACTATAAGTGTTACAGTGCATTTCTTTTTCATCTATATTAAAATATTGTTCTGCATACTATTGTTTTCTTGAATTGCCCTAATGTGAACAAGAATGTTTATGTGCATGTGAGAATAACATACTGTAGGAAACGGAGAAAAAAAAGGGATAGAGTGGTATGATGCAGAAAACACACTCTGGAATCAGGCCTGAGACTGACATCACCGTCCTGCCCTTCCCAGGCCTTGGTTTTCTCACAGGTGGAGGAAGGGTGGTGACAGTCAGCAAGGCTGGCCTTCATGTCCCCACACCTCTTCCTCCACTGCCTTCTCCTGGGTGATGCACTCGGTGCTTGGCCTTCCCTCATTGCCACACTTTCTTTCTTACTTTTCATCCCTAGAATCCACAGCAGACTGACTACATAATTTACTGATTAATGGTATAATTTGGGCTGGGAAGGTTTAGTTAGAAACAATTTAAGATTCCAAGTCTACAAAAACTCATCTTTAAGTAAGCTATGCTGATGTTAGGGTGAGGAATTGTGTACAGTCATCCCTTGGCATCCACGGGGCAGTGGTTCCAGGATACCCGGCTGATACCAAAGTCCACGGTAGCTCAGGCCCCTGGTATGAACCAACTGTACATGTTTCAGAGCAGTTTTATTTGTAACCAAGGGTTTGGTGTGTTTACCCAAATCTCCTCTGATGTTTAGAATTCCTCAACATATTGGGAGGGTAACCCTGAAATGGAGACGCTGCAGAGGGTCTACGGGATATCCTTTCCTGATGACCAGATGATGACAGCCTGGGAGAAGCTGCAGGAGGAGGCCAAGACCCAGGATCACAGGAGGATTGGGAAGGTACGCCGCGCTGAGCGCTGCTGAGCTGGCCTGCGACCGTGTCTCAGAACTAGGGTGTCTTAAAACTAACATTTCTTCTTCTCCTCCTCTCCTGTCTTCTGTTTTGCTGGCGCTCATGGTTTGCTGCTGAGTTCTTTCACACTTCTACCCCAATGTCTTCTAACCTCTTTCCTTCTTGTATTTTTTATTAGATTTAAACAATTGCACCTTTCATTTTTATCATGATATAAAAATAACCTTTTTTAAAAAATTGTGTATACTTGATAATATACTTTGTATTTGGGAAGCAGAGCAGAAACAAAGAAGATCTGCAAGGAGGCAGACCTGGGTTTAACTCTCAGTCCTGCCATGTAGGAGCTGTTACATGACAGGCCAGGCACTTGCTGTGGAGCTCCATGTCCTCGGCTCTGCTGGGTAGTGTGCAAGGTGGCATGAGGACGGACACTGGGTGGTGGTGGCCGCCAGGGTGGGCTCTAAGCATGATGGCCATGCTGATGTCACGTCACTCAGAGCCCACCTCCAGCCATGTCTCCCCATGAGATCTGTACTCCAAAGTGCCGAGGAGGAAATCAGCAGTAAATACTAGGTGAAATAAAAGCCAAGTTCAAAGCTAAGTAACCATAAATATGAGTTGTAATTTTACATGTGCTGTTACATGTAGTTAGATTCAAGTACAGTACTGAGGGACTTTGGAATGTCAATATTAGAATCGGAAATAACTGAGTATATGTTTTATTCCTAGTGTATCATTTGTATACAGTAAATGTTATGCAACGACAGTGAAAATGACATGCAATTATTGTTTTCATCTAGGAACAAGAACTTTTCTTCTTCCATGATCTGAGTCCTGGAAGCTGTTTCTTTCTTCCCAGAGGAGCCTTTGTTTATAATACACTTACGGATTTCATACGAGTAAGTTAACTTTTAAAATATTCTATACTTATTCAACTCCATTTTACATTTTACTATTTTCTCTCATCGTAAAATGGCCAAGCATTTCCATTAATTTTATTTTAATAATACTAAGAATTTTGAACCTCAAAGAGAAATGCCACATTGTGCCTTCAGTTAAAAACATTAAAACAATTTGTATTTTTCCTAAATATTTACATTTATCCTTGGACTTCATTAAATGTACCTCTTGTCCATGTAAGTTTCTAGAGCACGTAGGATACTAAGATAAACTTCAGACCAAGTGTGGAACTCCCCCTGAGAGAAGGAAGGAGGAAGGGTTCTGTGTGGCACAGAATGCTAAACTGTGAAGTATCATTGCTTCTCAGGATGTGATCCCTGGACCACTGGTGCCCCCCGCCATTGTTTATTATGTGACTCCTGGGTGATTTGGCAGCTCCAGAGCAAAGAGTGAAAAAACAATTTTGTAAAATAGCTACTTGTACAATAGGACAAGTTCATAGAGTGGAAAGTCTTCATTAGGACTATGTAGATATTGTTCAGAGGTGACCCAGGCAGACTACTAGGATTACTTTTCCTTTCTGTACTTTCTGTGTCTTTCCTGTAATTAATAATTACCTAAAACTTTCATTTCCTCAGTTTTCTATGTGCCCATCACTAATTCATCCTAAACTTTCTGTCAAAACTCTGAAACTCCTTGCAGTGTATTCTGATGATTCAGGTAATCTCTAAGTAAATTTTTTTTCTTCAAATTTGGTCCTCTCCCTCCAGAATTGACTTGCTAAGATTCTTGACAACTGATGTCTTAGGACTTCTTTTCGTCATTGCCCTGGCTACTCCCCTCCTGTCTTTCCTGTGCTGAGCCCCCTCTCCCCTGACCCATGTCTTCCTCTTCCTTGCTTGTCCCTCTCGTTGGGGGGACCACCTTCCGCAGTGCCTTCCTGAGAAGGTACGCGGCCTGTACTGGTTACTCTCTGACTTGCTTTCCTTCCTTCTCTTCTCGGCTGTGTGCCTGGAGGCTGACCTCTGTGGGCTGCATGCCTTCCACAGGGACTGGCCACTGCTTAGCCATGGGAGGAGATCAGAGAGCAGGGAGGTAAGACCTGAAGAGTCTTTGAAGGGTGTCAGACTTCACTTGGTGGTAATGGCCATCACAGCTGCTGTTTGGGGTGTGCTGTCTTTGCTGGAAAATCAGCACAGCCCCTGGCACCTTGAACTTCCTGGGTTGGAGGTGGAATGTGTGGAGAATAAATAGGATGCCTCTGTGGTGGCCTTAAAAGAATCTTTTATCTCTTATAGATGCAAGACAGACATGGCTGATGATCAGGCCCAAGGCCTGATCCTATGGGTTGCAGTACTGTACAGTCATTAATGTACGTAAGCCCAGTGGTCTCTTCCGCTGAGGTAAGGGCATTGGTGGGAAGGACGGGGGTCTCTGAGGCTTGGAAGGGGAATGGTTGGCAGACACAGATGAGGTGAAGAACTCTGAACCCCCAGATATCCGTGTCTGAGGAAATCGGCCTTTCCATGCAAAAAAGAAAAACCTCTCAGAGACTTTGCCTTCTCCTGGTTTTCTGGTACGCGGTCTTGCCTCTTTCCACAGCTGATTGTTTTCTATTCTATGCTGGATATTGTATGTAAACATACCTGCAGAGGCTTCGGGTGGTGTTTTCTCCCACTTGAGCAGTTACCCATCGCCTAGACGGAAGAAGAAGCCCTCAGTGCAGAGACTGAGCTCAGTCAGGGCTGGGCTTGCGTTTGTATGAGACACAGACTGCCCTTGTGTCCGGGGCCTGGCCCCCGGGGCTTCCAGCTGAGCGTCTGGTGGCTCTTTATGTCTTCAACCCCCAAAGGCTGGAGGAGAGTCAGCTGTGCCCTTTGTGTTTGAGTGCTGAGTAAAAGGTCTGCCAAGTCTCCTCTGGTTACCACATCAGCGCAGAAGCTCGTAACTCATCTCGGTGCAGAGGAGGCTTCTCAGGTGTAGAGTTCCCGTCAGTGTAAGACCTGTGGACTAAAGAGACAGGTTACCTGTGGGCCACCTCACTCCCCCCACCCCGCCACATTATAAAATGATGATGGAGGAGTAGGAGGCCGGGGACATTCCCACTCAGGAAGGAATGGGGGCAGAAGGAGGTGCTGGGGTCGGTGATCTGTCGAAACCCTGATTCCCACCCGTCTTCCCTGCTCCAAGGTCAGAAAACGCTTGTTATTCAGGACTCAGTTCTCTTCCCTCTGGGCCCTGGTTCCGAGTCAGCCTCCCTGCCTGTGTGGACCTCTGAGCAGCTTTCTCAATGTCCCCAGCCTGATTCCTTCTGTGAAGGTTGGGGTCCAGAGACCTCATTTCTTTTTGTGCTGTCTCTGTCCCTTTCAATCCCAGCTAGTACAGTTCCTTTAAGAGTGTGGGGGGCACTTTTACATACAGTGTTTATAATCAACGCTTAGATAAAAGCCATCCCTACGTCTCTTTCTGGGACAGATCCTTCCCTACCCAGGGCTGCCTGGGAGGCTGCTGGGAGATGACACTTAAAAATGTAAAAGCCTCATCTTTAACTGAGTGTACAAAGCGCAGTCCTAAGACTCTTAAAGCCCCATTGGGTACTCAGCTCATTCCGAGGTCTTTGCAAAGGGCAGACAGTCGCACCCTTAAGATTTTACCTTTGTCCTCAAGAGTCTTGTGACTCTTTTGCTGGGAGGGTCTGAGGGTGAGAAAGTTTTATTTTTGAATCCGGTAGGTCCTGCCACCTTTGTATTTCCTCTAAATTTGTCTCAGAAACGTATTAGTGCTCTCTCTAGTTTCTGTCTTCTTGTATTTTGTCACAGGCAGTTAGAAGTCGGCTGTCTCTTTCCACATTCTGCCCGGACACCCCCAGCTAAATCTGTGAGTTCTTTGGGGACTCTTTCTATTTTCTGTGTTACCTGGGGTGACAGGGTTACCAAATCTCTGGCACCACCTAACAAGGGTCCTCTTTTCTTCAACTTCCAGTAACATTTTCCTTCCTATTAGTGTTCAGCTCCTCAGAGACAGTTTCTTTAAGGCCCCTCTAGCTCTGCCCACCACTTGGCCCTAAAGCCACAGCCCCCTGTTTTAGGGTTACTGGTGCAGCAGCACCCATGGCCAGTGCACATGCTGTCCTCGTTGTCTGTTCTATCGCAGCCTAGAAAACCGTCCTGAAACTGAGTAGCTTAAAACTGCTGATTAAAACTTATCTTTCATGGTTCCAAGTGTTAGGCTCATCGGGGTGGTTCTTGCATTAGGTCTCTTATGTTGTTGCAGGAAGGGGGACCCCTTCCAGAGCCCAAGAGCGGGCTCTTGGCTAACGCTTGGAAATGAATTGTCCGAGGAGACACACGTGCTGACAAAGCAGGAGACTTTATTGGTAAGGGGTGCCCGGGCAGAGAGCAGTAGGGTAAGGGAACCCAGGAGGACTGCTCTCCACGTGGCTCGAAGTCTCGGGTTTCATGGTGATGGGGTTAGTTTCAGGTTGTCTCTGGCCGATCATCTTGCTTGGCCCATATTTGGTGACTCAGGGTCCTTCCTGGTGGCGCGCGCATCTCTCAGCCAAGATGGATTCCAGCACGAGGGTTTCTGGGAGGTTGGCAGGACATATTATGGGCTGGCGTCTCCTCCCTTCTCCTTTCAGCCCCTCCCGAATTCTCCCCGTTAGTTTTCGGTGGCAGCACCGTGTTCTTTATCAGGACCTCCTGCTGTGAGACAACACAGGCAAGCGGTCATCATAGTGCCTGGCCAAGGCGGGCAGTTTCGGTCAGCGGTTCCCTAACAATATTACTGCATTCAGAGGGAGGCTACTGATTGAAATAAAAGTTACATTCATTAAAGTGGACAAATCTGAAGCATTTCACGTGTGCACGTCTACCAGCCACACTCAAATCAAGACCAAGAACCTTTCATCTTGTTGTGTGTCCTCTTGGGTCTCTTCCCGGTTGGTACCTGCCTCCCCTCCCCTCCCCTGAGATCATCTCTATGCTGATTTTGGTTACCATAGATAAATTACCCATGGTTTTAAACTTCATAACATGGAATCGTAGTATTCACTATTGTGTTTCTGGCTTCTTTTGTTCAACTTAATGTGTGAGATTCATCCAAGTTGTGTGTATTTTGATTTATCCCATTTTATGACTATAGTACAATCTGTTTATTTATTCTCCTGAGATGCACATGTAGGTTGTTTCCAGTTTGGGGCTATTACATATGAAGCTGCTGTGAACATTCTTGATCATGTCTTTGGTGCTCCCAAGAACCCACTTCTCTTGGGTATTTACTTGGGAGTAGAATTGCTAGGTCCTGGGGAAGTAATGACAAAGTTTTTAAGAAAATGCTGAACAGTTTTTATGTAGTTGAACCACTTACTACTCCTTCTAGGAATATATGACTATTTAATTCTTCTACACTGTTAAAAACAAAATTCAGCCAAATAAATTTGAAGAACTAATTGGCTTTATTCAGAAATTCAAGAATCAGCAGCAGTAGGAGGGGTTTGTACGAAATGGAAGGTTTTTATAGGTAGAAGGAGGGGAGGGGGCGAGAAGGTGTTAGCAAATGAAAAGAAAGGATTATTTCAGGCAGGCTGTCTTCTACTGGGGGAGGAACAGCAGGGTCGGTCTTTCTCAGGCAGTTACGGTCTTTCTCAGGCAGTTACGTCACCAGTGCTGATCAGGACATTTCAGATGGGCTGTTGCAAAGGTCACATCTCTGGGGGGGATTGAAACTGTCTTGGTTTCCTGTCCTGGGGGTAAGTGACCCCGTTTGGGGCTTGTTATTTCTTTTTTAACACTTGGTATAATAGCATTATTTTGCATATCCCTGATGGATAGTGATGTTGAGAATCTTTTCATATGCTTATTGGCCACTTGGGTGTTCTCTTTTGTGAAGCTCCTGTTTAAATATTTTGCCCATTTAAAAGTTTAGGTTGTCTTTTTATTGTTGATTTGTAGGAATTTTTTTCTATATTCTGAATCTGAGTCCTTAGTTAAATATATGTAATAAGTATATTTTTTCAGTCTGTGGCTTCTTGATTTATTTTTTAATGATGTCTTTGGACCAACACTTTTTATGTTTATTAATGAAGTCCAGTTTACTTTTTTTCTTTTCTGCTTAGTGTTTTTCACGTCCTATTTAAGAAATCTTTGCCGACTTCAGAGTCATGAAACTGTTTTTCTTTGTTCTGTTTAAAAACTTGTTTGCTTTCACTCTTAAGGCTATGATTTACCTTGGATTCATTTTGCGGTTCTGTGCTTATCCAGTAACTTCAGTACCATTTATTACTGTAGCAGAATCTTTGTCCTAAACCAAATCATCACATATATATTTTTTCCGGGTATTTATTCTGTTCTTCTGGTCCCTTTGTTGTCTGGCTTTGCATCAGTACCACACCGCTTTGATTACTGTAACTGTATTTTAAGTCTTGGTGTCAGTAGTTTAAGTTCTTTAATTTTATTATTTTTCTTCAGGATTATTTTGGCTATTCTTTGCATTTCCATATAACTTTTACAAGAAGCTTGTCAATTTCCTAAAAAAGGAAAAAAACACTGCTGGGATTTTGATTAGAATTACATTCAATCTATAGATTAATTTGCAGATAATGACAACAATATTGAGTTTAACAATCCATAAATATGGAAATCTTGTCAACTCATTTAGGTCTTTATTTTCCCTCAACAGTATTTTGTTATTGCTACTTTAGAGGTCTTAACACATCTTTCATCAGATTTATCCCTAGATATTTGATTTTGTTAATGGAAACAGCAGAAAAAACACACAGAAAAATGCTAAACATCGTTAGTCATAAAAGAAATGAAATTTTCAATAGAAACCCTAAAATATAGAAGACAGGAGCAATACCTTAAAAATGTGAAGCCAAGAAATCTATATCCAGCCAGAGTAGTCTTGCCTCTGGGATTCTCCCATAAAGTTTCAGCTTTCCCAGATCTGCTGAGGCTGTTGCTCATCTGCTTTCCAGATTTGTAAGTATATAGCTGTCATCTCCTCTCCTTTTTCTCTTTGGCCTTGTAGAATTATGCTTTTATTAAAACTCTGGTATTTTAGTGTGATTTTGGAAAGGATCTGTTTAAGTGGAATCACTTTAGTGTTTATAATGAAAAATTACTTAAGATAATTTCTCTATGCACTGATATTTAGGTGCTATTTCTGGTGGCCAAATCACAGGTGCAGGTGGAGATTCAGTACCTTCTACGGTCTGAAATTATTACTTCAGGGATGAAATATGCTTTTTAATCTTCAGAATAAGCCTTCAGGATTTCTTCAGATCAGACTGAGCTATAGACTGCTCAGTCATCATGACTTTGCTCTTTCTCAGACTTGATTTTCTTTACTCTTTAGAGAAAGAAATTGATAATATGGATTCAGATACATTGTTCCCCAACTTTTTCTTTCAAAAAGTTCAAATCTACAGAAAAGTTAAAGCGCAGTACAGTGAGCGTACATATGTCCTTCATCTAGATTCATCAATTGTTAAGTTTGCCAATTTGCTTTCTCTGTCTCTGACATGTATGTGCATGTGAGAGAGACAAAACAATATATATATATATATATTACACACATATAATATACAGAGATAAGGTGGTATACATGCAATATATTTATACATTTTATGTATAAATATGGCAGTTGTTTTTTGCTAAACTGCATAAAAGAAGTTGCAAACATAATGACACTTGCCCTCATAGGGCATAGTTTAAAATCGTTTCCAAACACCTCAGCAAAACAAATTCCTAACATGATTGTGTCCAGAGTGGGTTAAAAAAAATCTATCAATTACTATCTCCTGAGCTTAGCTTTAAAAGTAACCTCTAGTAAAAAAGAAGCCAAAACACAAAAACCCCTTTAATTTCTGGGACCTTGTTTTTTGTTTTTTTTTTGTTTGTTTTTAAGTTTATTTATTTATTTATTTGATTTTGAACTGTGTTGGATTTTCATCGTTGCACGCGGGCTTTTTCTAGTTGTGGCGAGCGAGGGCTACTCTTTGTTGCGGTGCGTAGGCTTCTCATTGCGGTGGCTTCTCTTGTTGCAGAGCACGGGCTCTAGGTGCGTGGGCTTCAGTAGTTGTGGCACGCAGGCTCAGTAGTTGTGGCGCACGGGCCCAGTTGCTCCGCGGCATGTGGGATCTTCCCGGACCAGGGCTCGAACTCGTGTCCCCTGCATTGGCAGGCGGATTCTTAACCACTGTGCCACCAGGGAAGTAGCTGGGACATTGTTTAATCTGAGTATATGGAGCCATCTGACTTACCACTAAATAATTACTGCCATTCATAGTAACCTATAATTTTGTTGAAATTTTCCGATTGGTAAAAACAAAGGTTAAGTAAAGAAGCTTACTGGATAGCTGAGACCCAGGCTCTTCACGACTGGACTGAAAAGATGCTCAGCTGAAGAGCGACAAGTAATATATCCCTGTCAGTGATGTAAAACTGTTCTTTGTAGTAATTTTGAAATAGTATGTTTTATATTTTTTTAATTGTATAAAAAATATATTTTTACTTAGCTAAAATATGGTGATCTAGGTTTGTGCCAGATGCCCATTAAATGATTAACAAATGTTGAAACTCTAAGAAACACTGAACAGAGATCATCAGATTGATAACTTGAAGAAAAAAAAAGCAAAGTTAAAGTAAAAGAACTCTGCTTGAAAACAAGACTCTCTTTTCCTGACCCCAGTGATGGAATGAGGGAAGCTGTTAGTTGATAGGGAGGGAGCAAAGCCAGCTCATGACTCAGTAGATAACAACCACTTAAAATATTACAAATTCAAATTCCTAGCTTTATTTCTATTTAAAACTAAATGGGTCAAAACTGTAAATTAACATGGCACTCAGAGGCTTATTGAGTTATAAAATTATTCTACCTCTTAAGTAATAGAAAAAAACCCCTGCTGTTTATCTGGAAGGTACAAGGATTTGGGAGTTTGTAGTTACAGAAAGTTTATATATATAGTATTTCAATTACTAATTATCAAAGAATTAAAACATTACATACTATATACTATTATACTATAAAACAAATATACTTAATGTGAAAATTATACTGAGCATACACTAATCTTTCTTTCATGATCCATAAAGTACCACCCTTAAAGCCAAGGGCATATTAACCATGAATTAATGTAAGACATAATCCTGAATTTAAATATCTTTGTTCACGGTGTTATTTGCCTGGAGTTGTGACCTGTCCCAGCAGATTTTAACTTTGCGTGTGCGTCTCTTTTAGGAGGAGTACCACCGACGCAGCTTCATGGAGGTGCTCTCCCCCAACGTGTACAGCAGCAAGCTCTGGGAAACCTCTGGACACTGGCAGCATTACAGTGACAACATGTTCACCTTTGACATTGACAAGGACACTTTTGCCCTTAAGCCCATGAATTGTCCGGGGCACTGGTGAGTATTAAAAGTGAAGCAGATCTGTGCCTATAAGCGCATAGCAGACTTCCTCACAATTAGTCTTTAATATTATTTTGCTTTTTGGAACTAAGTGATTCCTTTAATCTGAAGAGTGGTGGTTAGAAATCATCTTTACCAAGTTATTTCATTCTAGAGAATAAATTTACTTTTTAAAATATGTTTGACAGGTGTGGGATGTTAGCTGGAAACCATTTAGTATTTTGTGCTTCTCAGAGGATAATGTTACATATCAACTTTATAAATTATTGTAATATTTCTCTTCCTAATAGTAATACACTTCAAATATACGTATTTGCAGAACATCTAGTTCTTACATACTATTTGGGTTGATTGTAACAAGAACAGTGAGGTCAAAATAGATGACTGGATTTCATTGTTTCTAAGTTGGCTTTACCCCTGAAATTGGGACGCATCTTATAATTGTTATCTTAACATTATGCCATAATTTAATTAATGGTTATTTTCTTTCTTAGTGATGTATAAAATAATGGTACATCTTACAATCAAGGTTGTCTTAGAGTCTGTGAAAGAATGTAATTATCATAAAGTTGCATTGTATGCAAATGCAACCTTGTAAGAGTAGCAGATTTTACAACTGGAAGTGAACAGATACAACTCTCCACAAAAAAATATCCTAACTATTGTAGCTTTGTATCATCAACTACATAGTTTCCGGTAAATTTACTTTAGAAGGTAACTACTTAAAACAAACCTCTGAACACTGAAGAAAGCTCTTTGCCCTTTTCAGTAAAGACTGAAAGAAGTTCAACTTTATGATGGCAGCATGTAAAAAATATATATTTATCTTTAATTTTCTAAAAACTGTTATGTAAATATTCTATAACCTCTTTTTAAAAACAGAAGGTGGAGGCTAACCTAGTGCTTTGCATTCTCTAAAACACCTGTATTAACAACTTCTTAACTCAGTTTCCCATTGGGTACCAGTTGAAGCTGTGATTTCAATAGAATTAGAAGAAAGCTGAACACAAGTAGAGAATGCAATTTTGTATTTTCATGTCTTAGAACAAGGAAGAGCAGGACCACAGTGGCCTAGTGGTGATGGGATATGGGAGCCAGGGGTGCTTCCTGCAGAAGAGCGGCCTTTCATTCAACAGAGAACATTAGCCGAGTGTTTCCAGTGCTGGGAGCTGGAAATGCAGAGGTGATTCAGACGCAATCCATTTCCCCCCGGAGCTCATGAGCAGAGTGGGGAAGGAACAGATATATAGACAGTCAGTTATAAAAATAGCAAGACCAGTGTCAAAATTGTGGCAATTCCAGCTGTTCTTGGAGCCTGAGGCAAGCCTGACTAGCCCTTCTGGGGGAGTGTCCAGGGCTGCTTCACTTAAGAAGTAGCCTTTGAAATGGATTGTAAACGGTAAGTGGATATTCCCTGGGTGAATGAGAGTAGGGAACAGCATTCTGGAGAAGATAAGAGGGTTCTTTCTCAGAGTGTGCAGGGATGTAAATTCAAGGTTCACTAATTCATGGGAGAAGAATTTTTGTAAAATTGGTGATCTAAGAACCAGAATAAGGTGTTTACAAATCCTGAGGCATTTAACTGTACCTTATTAACATCTAGATCATTACATAATCTTTTCCATGCTAAGGAAAAGCTGTGTGCCATTGTGTCTTTTCTAGTCTGATGTTTGCCCATCGTCCACGATCATGGAGGGAAATGCCTATTAGATTTGCTGACTTCGGAGCTCTTCACAGGAATGAGCCGTTGGGAACTTTGAGTGGCTTGACCTGCGTCAGGCGCTTCCAGCAGGATGACGCTCACATCTTCTGCACTGTGGAGCAGGTAAATGGGGACACGGGGGAGGCGTGGTCAGCACAGGTCCCATGTGCTGCCTTGGACAGATCGCTGAGTCTTTCAGAGTCACTGTGAAATGTGTTGTTCAGTCTAGTCTCTGAGGGCCCATCAGCTCCAACATTTTGTGATTCTCTAATTTGGGTCATAGATCAGTAATCTCATGACATGAAAAAGTTTTTTTCGAACATAATTTATTTTATTATAAAGGAACCTAATTCTCTGAAAATTCGAAGTTCTGTTTGATGCTATTTAAAAATTTTTAACAATCAATCACTGACAGAAATAAAAAGTAAAGATAATTTTATTATTATACATTGGAACATAAATCACATTGTTGTTTATCTATTTTATGTAAAGTAGTGTGTGTCTGTTAATCCCAAACTCCTAATTTTTTCTCCCCCTTCCCTTTCCCCTTTGGTAACCATAAGTTATTTTCTGTGTCTGTGAGTCTGTTTCTGTTTTGTAAATAAGTTCATTTGTATCATTTTTTAGATTCCACATATAAATGATATGATTTTTGTCTTTCTCTGTCTGACTCACTTCACTTAGTATGATAACCTCTAGGTTCATCCATGTTGCTGCAAATAGCAATATTTCATTCTCTTTTATAGCTGGGTACTGTTCTGTTGTGTGCGTATATATATATGTATACACACCACATCTTCTTTATCCATTCATCTGTCCATGGACACTTAGGTTGCTTACATGCCTTGGCTGTTGTAAATAGTGCTGCTGTGAACATTGGGGTGCATGTATCTTTTTGAATTAGAGTTTTCATCTTTTCTGGATATTTGTCCAGGAGTGGGATTGCTGAATCATATGGCAACTCTATTTTTAGCTTTTTAAGCTAAATTTTTATGTTCTCCATAGTGACTGCACCAGTTTACATTCCTGCCAATGGTGTAGGAGGGTTCCATTTTCTCCACACCCTCTCTAGCACTTATTATTTTGTTGACTTCTTGATGATGTCCATTCTGACCAGTGTGAGGTGATACCTCATTGTAGTTTTGATTTGCACTTCTCTAATAATTAGTGATGTTGAGCATCTTTTCATGTGCCTGCTGGCCATCTGTATGTCTTCTTTGGAGAAATGTCTATTTAGGTCTTCTGCCATTTTTTGATTGGGTTGTTTGTTTTTCTTGACATGAAATTTATTATTATTTTTTTTCCAAGTATTTGGAAGGTGAATCATACACTACTAAATAACCCATGTGTCAAATAAGAAATCAAAGGGAGGGCTTTCCTGGTGGTGCAGTGGTTAAGAATCCACCTTCCAGTGCAGTGGACAAGGGTTCGAGCCCTGGTCTGGGAAGATCCCACATGCCACGGAGCAGCTAAGCCCGTGCACCACAACTACTGAGCCTGCGCTCTAGAGCCCATGAGCCACAACTACTGAGCCCGCGTGCCTAGAGCCCATGTTCCACAACAAGAGAAGCCACCACAATGAGAAGCCCGCACACCACAATGAAGAGTAGCCCCCACTCACAGCAACCAGAGAAAACCCGTGCACAGCAATGAAGACCCAATGCAGCCAAAAATAAATAAATACATAAATAAATAAATTAAAAAAAAAAAAGAAATCAAAGGGAAATTAGAAAATATTGTCCAGTTAACCCTTGAACAACACAACAATATCAATAAAAACCAAAGGCTGGTTCTCCTAGAAGATCAATAAGATTCATAAACCTTTAGTTTTGTTGGAGAAAAAAGAGAAGATACTAATTAAAAACATTAGGACTGGGGACTTCCCTGGTGGTCCAGTGGTTAGGATTCTGCACTCTCACTGCATGGGCCCGGGTTTGATCCCTGGTCGGGGAACTAAGATCCCACAAGCTGCATGGCGCAGCCAAAAAAAAAAGGAAAGAAAAAGAAAAAAAAATATTAGGACTGAGAGAAGTGACATTACTACATATCCTATAGATATTAAAAGGGTAATAAGGCAGTATTATGAACAAGCTTATGCCAGTAAATTTGACAAATTAGATGAAATGGACAAATTCTTTGAAAAACACAAACTACCAAACTTTACTCAAGGAGAAATAGATAATCTGAGTAGCCCTGTGTTTATTAAAGAAATTGAATTGGTAGTTAACAACATTTCCACAAAGAAAACTCCAGGCCCAGAAGGAATCACTAGTGAATTCTACCAAACACTTAAAGAAGAAATCATACCAATTCTACTCATCCCTGCCAGGCATTAACAGGGATCTCCCCACACCCACCCCATAATGTCAGTGGAGACTAAGTGGGAGCCTGGACTTCCACCCTCACCTGGCAGTCACAAGGTGCCTCTTCCACTTCCTGCTTGAGTGGAGAGACAAAACTTCTACTACCACTCCACAGTAATGAGGCCGTGCACCCTGGGGGTTGCTAAAGGCCACGTGAGGAGCAGTACCAAGATACCCCTGCCTCTCCCAGCTGAGGTGTTATCAGAGGAAACCTACTAAGGTGCAGAACTCCTACTCACCCAGCAGTAATGAGGAGCCTCTGCCTCCCTTGCGGTCCCCAGTGGGAAACCCAGACATCTGCTCCTGCTTTGCAATAACCAGGCAGTACTGCTCCCTCCCTGTTGGAGCAGAGTCAGTGGAAGCCAGCTAAAATGAAGAGTTTAAATAAAATCCAAAGTCTTATAATATCCAAAATATCTAGATTTCAGAAATCAAAAATCAATCATCATGTCAAGAACAAGGAAAATCTCAACTTGAATGACAAAGGGCAGTGTAGGAGCACTGATGTGGACATGGCAGGGATATTAGAATTATCTAATGAGAATCTTAAAGAAGCCATCATAAAAATGCTTTAATAAGCAATTACAAGCACATTTGGAACAAATGCAAAAATAGACAGTCTCAGGAAAGAAATAGAATATATAAAGAAGAACCAAATGGAAATTTTAGAACTGAAAAATGTAATAACCGAAGTATTCAGTGGATGGATTCCTGAGCAGAATGGAGGAGGCAGAGAAAAGAATCAGTGAACTTGAAGACACCAGGAGAAATGACACCATGTGAAAAACAGACAGAAAAGAGACGGAAAGAAAAATGAACAGAACCTCAGAGACGAGTGGGACTATAACAGAATGCCTAATATTTATGTCACCAGAGTTCTGGAATAGTTCTGAAAATAGTTCTGGAAATGTAGGGTGGAGGTGAAAAAGTACTCAAAGAGGTAATGGCTGAAAACTGGCCAAATTTGGCAAGAAACATAAGCTTACAGATTCAAGTAGCTGAGAAAGTCCACACAGGATAAACCCAAAGAAATTCACACCAAGACACATCATAGCCAAACTTCTGAAAGCTAAAGAAAAAGAAAAAAATTTGAAAACAGTGAGAAAGAAATGATACCTTACCATTAAGGAAAAAAACAAAAAAACAAAAAAAAAACAACAAACAGATTTCTTATCAAAAACAAAACAAAACAGAGGCCAGAAGGAAGTGGCACAGCATTTTCCAAATGCTGAAATAACTGTTAACCCAAAATTCTATACCCAGAAAAAATGTCTTTATGGAATGAAGGTGAAATCAAGACATTAGACCTACCTTAGAAGAATGGCTATAGGAATTTCTCTGAAGAGAAAGGAAATGATAAAAGGAAGAGTCTTGGAACATTAAGAAGGAAGAAAGAACAACTGTAAAAGTAAAACATGGTTAAATACAATAAATATTCCTTTTCCTTTTCCTTTTTCTCTTGAGTTTTCTGAGTTGTGTTTGACGGTTGAAGCAAAAATTATATCACCACTGGGGAAACCTGAGTAAATGGTACCACGGTCTTATTTCTTACAAATGCATGTGAATCTCAAAAAGTTAAACTTTAAAAAATGGGCAAAAAGATTTGACCATTCAAATGGTCAAAGAATATATACAGAAGAAGATACATATCTAAGGAGATGGCAGATGGCAAAGAAGGACATGAATGATGACAGATGACAGATGGCAAAGAAGGACATGAATAAGGGGTGCAAGATGATCAGTCACTAAGGAGATGAAGACTGAAACCGTAAGGAGCTGCCTCTACACCAGCTAGAATGGTTAAAACGTAAAAGGCTTACTCTGACACGTGTTGGGAGTGTGGAGGGGATGGACTTCTCACGCACTGGTTGTGGAAATGGAAGACAGCACAGTTACTTTGGAAATCAGTTTGGCAGTTTCTTAAAAAGTGAAGCAGAGACTTCCCTGGTGGTGCAGTGGTTAAGACTCCACCCTCCCAAAGCAGGGGGCACGGGTTCTATCCCTGGTCAGGGAACTATATCCCACATGCATGCCGCAACTAAAGATCCCACACACCCCAACGAAGATCACACGTGCGGCAACAAAGATCCTGTGTGCCGCAACTAAGACCCAGCACAGCCAAATAAGTAAATAAATAATTTTTTTCTTTAAAGTAAAGCACACACCTACCATATGTCCCAGCCATCTTACTCCTTTTCCTTTTCCAAGAGAAAAAGAAAGCACATGTCCATACAAAGACTTGTCCACACGTGTTCATAGCAACTTTATTTGAAATAGCCAAAATATAGAAACAGCCCAATGACAGGTGAGCATATAAAGGAACAGTGATATATCCATACAGTGGAAAACCACTCAGCAAGAAAAAAGAATGATCTATTGATGCACACAACAGTATGAATGAATCTTGAAATAATTCTACATAGTGTAAAAAGCCAGACAGAAAAAAGAGCAAGGGCTGCATGATTCCACTGATGAAAATCCCAAAACCTAATCCCTGGTGACACGCAGATCCTTACTTGTCCCCTCTCTCTACGTCTCTGTTTTTGCTGCCCCATCTCATCCGCACTTAGATGTGCTTGTCTTTCTCCCTGTTAAGGCTGCTGTCTCTCAGCCTCACAGCCCTGGCCCTGCTCTTCTCACCCTGCGCTCTCTGGCTTCAGTGCCTCTCCTACCTCCGCTGCGTCTCAGCTGTCCCCCCTGAGCTCCAAGCCCTCCAGGGGCTGGGGGACGTGTCTGCTTGGCCATCACAAACACCCTTGCATTGGCCAGGCCCAGGTTGGCCCCTCTTCTGCCTTTCACACCACGTCCTCCTCCTCTCAGCGATGCACCAGCACCCTCTCCATGGCCCAGACCAGGAACCCAGGTGTCCTTTGGTTTTCACTTCTCATGTCCAGTTTATCACAAGCCCTATTGATCACCCTTCTTAAATATATTATTCTTGAATAAGTTCATTCATTCCTGAATTCCCGGCATCCAGCACAGTGCTGACAATATAGGCAATTACTGTTAGTGAAAGGACAGGTATCCTGCAAACGCATCTGATTCCCTGCATTCCAGCCGCTTCTGTTTCAAGCTGCCATCCTCTTGCTCCTGAAGGATCCCAACAGCTTCCTAATGGGCTGCTCTTCTCGTCTTGCCAGTCTTTTTCCCGTACTTCAGACAATCACATTGAACTGTGTTAGTCCACTGCTGAAACCTCCACTGGTTCTCCATTGCTCTCAGGCTAAAAAGTGCAGACATTACCCTGGCTTTGAAAGCACTGCATTTTCTCTGGCCCCGGCCTGCCTCTATCCTGACTGTCTGCCATGCTCTGTGCCGTCTGTCCCGTCACGTGCAGCTTCCCACGGCTGTCCTGCCCTGGCCCACTCCTCCATCCTGTGGGTCTTCACCCTCAGTGTTTCCTCTGCTCCGGGAGCTCCTGCTCTGCCTCCGTGGAGAACGCTTAACCTCTCCTCTGGCTGCAGCTTGGCCATCACTTCCTCTGGACAGCCGCCCTTCCTCCTGTGTGGCATTGTGCACGGAGAGGTACCCTCGCCTGGGTCTTCGCCCAGCCCTGCGCTGGACCATGGGGGCCTCCAGCAGCCTGTGTGCATTGGCACCTGGTGGGTGTCCCGTGAATATTTGAGTAAGGAAAAGACAACAACCCGAACAGTGCCATTGACTATAGTAAAAGCACGCTTTATTTCTATCTGACAAGAAGAATGTTTTTTAATGCCATAAATAGGTTTAAATTTGGTGTTATTTAAGGTTTTTCATTTGCTCTAATTTCAGATTGAAGAAGAAATAAAAGGGTGTTTGCAGTTTTTGCAATCCGTTTACTCAACATTTGGCTTCTCCTTTCAATTAAATTTGTCAACAAGACCTGAAAACTTTCTAGGGGAGGTTGAGATATGGGATGAAGCTGAAAAGGTAGGGAGAAACAAAGTGTTACCCTTCATTTTTGTGAATATGGAAAATACCTTGCATGAGGATGCGATGCTTTGCAATGGAAATTTAAAATTGGAAGTTCTGGGATAAATGTGCCCATTGTAGAATGTTGTTAATCCAGTTTTCTTCAAAACAATGATAAGAGCAGTACCTTACATTTGCTTCACACTTTAGTTTATATCAGGTTTTCATTTATACTCTTTTCAGTGCTGGTCACTAATAACCAATTTCATAAGTTTTTAAAGAAATTCTCTGGCTCCTTCTTCAGCAGCTCTGGTTTGGCCTCTGCCACTGGAACTGATGTAGGTCCATCGGCTCCTTGGAGCTGGATTAACCTCAAACCTCTCTTGGGGGCTTCCCTGGTGGCGCAGTGGTTAAGAACCCGCCTGCCAATGCAGGGGACACGGGTTCGAGCCCTGGTCCGGGAAGATCCCACATGGCGCGGAGCAACTAAGCCCGTGTGCCGCAACTACTGAAGCCTGTGCTCTAGAGCCCTCATGAGCCACAACTACTGAAGCCCATGCACCTAGAGCCCATGCTCCGCAACAAGAGAAGCCACCGCAATTAGAAGCCCGTGCACGCAACAAAGAGTAGCCCCCACTCGCCGCAACTAGAGAAAGCCCGCGCACAGCAACAGAGACCCAATGAAACCAAAAATAAATAATAAATTAATTAATTTTAAAAAAAAAAACCTCTCTTGGGTTCCACTTTCCCAGAGTTGCAGTGAGTCATTAGATCCCTAAGAATATTCCAGCCCCTCCCACATAAGCACAAGCAAACTGATGTGCCCGAAGCCCAGCACGTCCCACAGTCTAGACGCTAGTGATCTTGGGAGCCAGAGACCTGGCATGCGTGGGGCAGGACAGACAGCAGGGAGAAGAGGTGCCGGGCAGTGTCCCCGGGCCAGGCCTGGGAGTGGCGGTTCCAGCTCTGCCCAGACGTCCCCTCTTCCCAGACCTTGTGTCAACCCAAAGCTTTCTTGGCCTCGGCCCCTCCCATCAGGCCTTCCTATCCTGGTGTCCCCAGGGAGAGGACAGAGCAGTGGACGCAGTGACCTCTGCTGTATGCTCTTCCCCCAAACCTGGCCTTTCTTTCACTTTTAATTCCCTGGGAGCCCCTACTATCGCTGTTACCTGCTGTAGCAGGCCCTTGTTTTGTCTGAGAACATGGGTCACAGTCTCTTCTCCCTTCAGAAACAAAGTCGGGGGAGGGCAGCTCCAGCTTATGAAGTTCATCTGTGAAGGTGGCCTTCCCAGCCCTGAGCACAAGGGAAGCCTCTTCAGGAGGGTTGAGTCCCTGAGGGACCCCCTGGGGTCTGGCCAGGAGCAGCTCCTGACCTGCTCTGACTGAGGCCCTGGAGGAGGCTTTCTGGGTGATGCTGGCCTGGCCCAAGACACCACCACTGCTTTCCTTCCCTGTCGGGCACTTCACTCCCAAATGTCTCCCCCCTCACGGCTCCAGTGTGCTGGGGCGATGACGGGAGTCTGGCTGCTGTTGTGACAGTCTTGTAGCCAGGGCCTTAGGGATGCCTGGGTGCTTCCCAGAGAAGCTGTTTTCACAGGGAGTGGCCGGAAGACTCAAAGAGCCCTATCACTAATGCTCGTGTGCACACCCCGTCACCGTCAGTGTCGAGCGGCCTCACTGTGAGCTAACTTGGGTGACTTTACGTGGCTTAGTCTGGAGACCAGAGTGGGCCTCCCGCTTCCACAGCCTCTGTGTCCCAAGGGGCCCTGCCCACCAGCTGCAGGCACAGAGGTGGGGGAGAAGCAAGAGCGAGTGCAAGGCCTGTCCCCCAGTCTTCTGAGCACAGAGTGCACGAGGAGCAAGGCCACATCTTGCTTGACTATTACGGCGTGGAGGCGCCTCCTGAAAGGAGCTGGAGAGGGTAGGGCAGAGGGGGCCTGCACCGTGGAAGTGCCCAAAGTAGCCCTCTATCACTTACCTGGAATTCAGTGGAACAGTTTAGTAAGTTATCTTTTTTCTCCCCCAATTAAAATGTGTATGTTTCTTGAGAGTAAGCACCATCTTAATTTTCTTTACGTAGTCCTTGCTCAGTAGTTTATTGAATGTGAAAGAGGTTCAATAAGTATATGGTGATTAAGTAATGTTCTCTTCTTATTAAAAAAATAGCAACTACAGAACAGCTTGATGGAATTTGGGAAACCATGGAAGATGAACCCGGGAGATGGAGCATTTTATGGTCCTAAAGTAAGTAGGCCATATGCTTCAAAAAAAGTAAAATTTAAAAGAAAAATAAAACCTGTCTCTAAGCAAACATTTAATTTACAGATTGATATAAAAATCAAGGATGCTATTGGCAGATACCATCAGTGTGCTACAATTCAGCTGGACTTCCAACTGCCTGTAAGATTTAATCTTACATATGTTAGGTGAGTGATTGAATGTGATAAATAATGTAGGACTCATATCTTAATTATTGTCATTTGAGCATTAGCAGTACGGAAACAAGCGTCAGTGAATGTCTGTCTGTGTGCAAGATACTCAGTATATATTTGTTTACCTGCTTGTAATCTAGTTGGAGGTCAGCTTTAGTTTTCTGGTTAGAGCTATGAACAAAGGACGTGGAAACATGACCCAAACAGAGAAATCTCCCTGAGGCAGAGGGAGAGACTTCAAAAAGGGCTGACCCTGGGTCTGTGTCTTAAGGATGATATTTACCAGGGAAAGCAGAGGAAAAAAGGCAGTTTCATCACTGCAAACCAACAACTTCTTTAAAAAATTTTTTCGTAACTCACAGTAAAGTTGACTTTGTGTGTATATGTGTGTGTGTGTACAGTTCTGTAAGTTTTAACATCGTATAGAGTGGTGTGCCCACCACCACGATTGTGATTCCATCAGGCAAGCAAATCCCTGTGCTGTTCCTTTACAGTCACACTCTCCTCCCACCCCAGCCCTGGGCAGCCACTGACCTCCTCTCCATCACTTTCCCAGAATTCCACACAAGTGGGATCATACTGTATATCACCTTTTGAGGGTGGCTCATCCTATCAAGGGTGTGCATGGCATCAATGTGACTTGTCAGCAGTGATGTAACCTCCATCACTTGGTTAAAATAAAGTTTGCCAGATTTCCCCACTGCAGAGTTATTGTTATTCCCTTTCCATAATCTGTTTTTTGGAATTGAGATTTTCCTGGTGATGAATATGCTGAGTAGTTTTGAATTGCATCCCAGACATTGTTAATATTATATTGTGAGATGCTGGGTCTTGTTTAAATCCTAAGGGGATTGTTGACTTTTTAGCAGTCATTCTACCTGGGCAGGTTCAGGCTGTAATTTCTAACCCGCCTTCTGTGGTTCCAACGTCAGCTCAGTTTTCTGAGCCTGTACAGTCGGCCCTCTGTATCCGTATCTGTATCCATATCCGTTAAGCCCATGGATATGGAGGGCCGACTGGGCTCACTGTACCAGCCATTGTATATAAGGGATATGAGCATCTGTGGATCTTGGCCTCAGCGAGGCCTCCTGTCCTGTGTGCACCACCCAGGGGCCAAGTCCCACAGTCCAATTCTCAAGCCTTTTATGTGCTGTTAGGGTCGGATCCAAGCATGTGCAATGAGAGGTAAGGCCAGCCGAGCTCATACACCCCTTTATGGGGCAGCTCTTCTGCGCCCCCTGCTCTCTCTATTTCCCGGACACTTTTTGGTTCCCTGAAGTCCCTTTCTGTAGTCCTGTGGCCAGAACGCTGGGCTTTAGCTTCCCTGCTCCACATGCTGTTTCCAGGGCTATCTGTGTCAGAGGCCAGGCATCAGGAGGCCAGCCAGAGAGAGAGAGCACAGGGATTCACGTACGCTTGGGATCACAGCTGTTCTGGTCGGAGAGAAGGATCCCCTTCCTTGGAGTTTTAGGTGCCTGTTTAGTCTCTGTGCCACTGTGGGAATGCTGGGGGCTGGAGGAAGAGAGGAGAAAAAAGAAACAGAAGAAAACTCCAGGACGTCCCCCACCCCCACTTTTTCTGAAACTTAGCAGTTATTTTCTGGCTCTTGGCCAGAAAGTGAGGATTTCTCTTGAAGCTTTTCCTGTCTGCACCTGGTATGTATTCTTGCGTGTGGGCTGTCTTTGAGTCCAGGCCACACAAACTGGAAGACAAAATGACAAAAAACTAAGTGCAGTTTGGTGGCACTTCAGATTCTGGCCTTCTTCGGCAATCCCCCGGCACCAGTCACTCCTCCCAGCCCTCGGGTGGCTGTTCTACATGTTCTCTCCAGTGTCCACGTCTGCGTTCAGCAAGAGAGTCAGGTGTGGCATGCTTACTTCATTCTGCCTGGAACCAGCTTCTTTTTAAAGACCATTCCACTGACTTGAATTAGACAAAAATCACAACATCATTTCTTTAAACTCTCCTCTTCTTACCATGTCCAGTTTTAGATGTGGTGTTAATTAGATAATGTGTTGAGATCTCTTTCACTCAAGATTATTAATTTAAAAAGGAAAAATTATTGGCATATTTTAAGTCTAATAATTTTTAATAGAATATTTTCCTAATAAGATTCTTATAATAAATGAACAACCACCAATTTCCCAGAATGTAGGATTTTATGCAGTGATCTCAATGTATGTTCAACCAACAAAAATTTTATTTTGGATTCTCCAACTTGTGTTTTGATTAATGGTTATAGAGCTACACTCAGAGTTACATCCTGTGAGAAAGTAAAGAGCTGAAGAATAGTTGAAGTGTTCATACAGGGAGTTACATCAGGACATGAGAATAATAAAAATTCTCAAAGGTTAAAGGGGAAAGCACGGAACTTTCAAGAATAAATTCAGGCCTTTTGGAAAAGATGGTGTCTTAAGTTCATATTTGTAAAATCATCTTTCCCCAGTAACCTACCAAAATGAACAAAAAGAATTAGGGGTAGGGGGACTTTATGCCAAAATAACCCAACTAGTGCAACAACATTTGAACATTACTAGCCATCCAAGGGGGATGTGGAGGAGCAGTAGATCAGGCAAGCCATCCACCCATCCATCCATCCACCCACCCAGCAACCCATCCACCCACCCAGCAACCCATCCACCCACCCACCCACCCATCCACCCATCTACCCATCCATCCATCCATCCATCCATCCATCCATCATCCTAGGTGTTGTGTGGACAGTGGGGATTGGAAAGCAGAAGTGGAAGCAGTGGTCTGTAGGCCAGCTAAGAGATGATGACAGAACATGGTGGCAGTGATACATAGAGATGAGAAAAGTGGAGGTATTTGGGGTATATTTTGGAGGTAGAACCAATGCGATCTGTTTGTGGCTTAGATATGAGGGGAGAAGAGGGAGGAGCAGCGAGGCCATCACCTTGATCAAGTAAGTTTTTTACCCAAGAAAGCAGGGGTGGTTTGGGACTTCCCTGGCGGTCCAGTGCTTAAGACTCCACACTCCCAATGCAGGGGGCCTGGGTTTGGATCCCTGGTCAGGGAACTAGATCCCGCATGCCACAGCTAAGAGCCCGCATGCCGCAACTAAAGATCCCCGTGTGCCGCAACTAAAGATTCCACATGCCGCCAGGAAGATCCCGCACACAGCAACCGCAGCTAAGACCCAGGTGCAGCCAAATAAATAAATATTAAAAAAAAAAAGAAAGCAGGGGTGGTTTAACATTACGAAGCGTATTGTCACCCATTACCTTCAACAGCGCTGAAAGGCATTGGATAAAGTGTAACATTCATTCCTGTGAGAGGAACAGAAATAAAGTTTCCTGTAATGGTAAGGAGTATTTATTAGAAAACAACAATAACATCTCGACTTAGTTGAGAAGATGGTGACTAGCCTGTTTGTACTCTTACTCACAATTGTTCTGGGATATGTAGACATATTGAAATAAAGAGCCAAATTTTCATTATATGTAGATGCTTAGATGTCTAGAAATCCAATAGAATCAGATGGAGAAAAATTAAAACTGATAATAAAGTAAGGTACCTAGCAATAAGGTCAAAACGCAAACATCAATTTGCTTTCATATATATTAGCGACAACCTGCTAAGAAGTGCAATGGAAAAAAAATTTCAGAAACAGTAACAACAACAATAACAACAAAAACCAACAACAGTAACAACAGAAACCAAGCGAAGGGGCTTCCCCAGTGGTGCAGTGGTTAAGAATCCACCTGCCAATGCGGGGGACACTGGCTTGAGCCCTGGTCTGCGAAGATCCCACGTGCAGCGAAGCAACTAATCCTGTGCGCCACAACTACTGAGCCTGTGCTCTAGAGCCTGTGAGCCACAACTACGGGGCCCATGTGCCACAACTACTGAAGCCCACGTGCCTAGAGCCTGTGCTGCACAACAAGAGAAGCCACCACAGGGGTTCCCTGGTGGCGCAGTGGTTGAGAGTCTGCCTGCCAATGCAGGGGACACGGGTTCGTGCCCTGGTCTGGGAAGATCCCACATGCCACGGAGCAGCTAGGCCCATGAGCCGCAACTACTGAGACTGTGCGTCTGGAGCCTGTGCTCCGCAACGGGAGAGGCCGCGACAGTGAGAGGCCCGCACACCGTGATGAAAAGTGGCCCCCGCTCGCCGCAACTGGAGAAAGCCCTCGCACAGAAACGAAGACCCAACACAGCCAAAAATAAATAAATAAATAAAATTAATAAGAGGATTCCCAGCCATTGGTCACTGGGGATGCTTAAAAAAAAAAAAAAAGAGAAGCCACCACAATGAGAAGCCTGCGCACCTCAATGAAGAGTAGCCCCTGCTCGCCACAGCTAGAGAAAGCCCGTGCGCAGCAATGAAGACCCAACACAGCCAAAAATAAATAAATAAAATAAACTAAAAAAAAAAAAAAGCAAAATATCTAGGAATAAACTTAACAAGAAATATAAATATATAATATTTATTTGAAATATATACCATAAAACTTTATCAAAGGCAAAATAAACAGTTGTTTAAATGAAGATTCACACCACTGTTGGAATGGGAAGAATCAATATTGTGAAGATACTAATTCTCTTCAAATGTATCTCTAAATCTAATGTAATTCCAACTAAATCCATGAGGATTGTTTGGGGGAACTTGTCATTAATTCTAACGTTTACCTGAAAGTATAGATGTGTAAGCATAGTTTAGGTCACTCTTTGCCCTTCTTTAGACCTGATTTTAATTCTTTTAAAATAAATGATGGGACAGAAATTTCTGGTACCCAGGGGCCTGTGAAAGGATCATGCTGCTTCTCTTTCATTCCCTACACAGGCAACATTATGTGACATTCAGGAACATACCATGCTGTTTCCAGTTTGTAGAATGAATTATTTCTTCATATATCTGAGCAGGACTGGACTCAGGCCCCCCAGCCCCACCCCAAAGCTTCTGTAGGATCTGACAGAGGATTTGGCCTGCAGTCAGTCTGCCGTGGCTCTTAGCAGAAATGATTGGCAATGACGATGTCCAATGAAAACTCTTTTGAAGTGAGTTTAATGAATGAGTCTCTGTTTTTATTTGTCTGTTTGCCCTGTATGTATATGTGTTTTAGTAGTAACTAGCTGGTACAACGTTTAGATAAAAATTTATCCTAAGAACTTTGTAAGTATCACATATTATTACATTTGTTGCAATAATGTGAAATTTATCTTTCTGGGAAAAGTATGCACAGATCTTGGAGTGCCTTACTTTATTACAATTAACAGTTGTAATTTGCTTTTTACATCTTTTTCTGAAAGGGAGGAGAGAATTCTCAAATGTAAGGAGAATGTCATGAAGGTTTCAGGTCTGTAAACGGAATTTGACCAGTGGACTTCTGGAACAAGTATCAGGAACATTTTGAAATATATCAGTAGTATGGGGGCATAGTGTTTACAATATGGCAGTGTGTTTACAGTGGATGGTGTCAGGAATGGGTGCATTTGGACCAAACCAGACTGGCTGTGAGTTGACATTTGCTGATGCTGAGAAAGGGTTATGTGGGAGTTCATTATACTATTCTCTCTACTTTTGTATATGTTTTCAATATTCTCTAATAACTAATAACTTATATTAATTAAACAAGGTTGGTAAATTTTTTGCCAGCCACCGTGGTCATACCATTAACCCAAACTAATAGAATACCAACATATTCTATTAGAGAGTACAGAAACCCATTTTCTTTATTTTTGCAATGTCTTTGATAATTGTTCAATAAATTAGTGGTGAAGTAAGCCATAGTTCAAAATAAAGTTAATTTAAAAAACAATGATTTGTAAGATTGCCTCTCAATATGAGTAAACTGGTAGTTTCGAATAAAGCTGGTAGTTTAGAATAATCAGTAGATTTGTAATAAGATAGTGATCTAATATTACCTTGCTTTTTCCTAGATGATATATTTTATTTCCCTTTGGTTTGTAAAAGATACCATAGGGCTTCCCTGGTGGTGCAGTGGTTAAGAATCCACCTGCCAATGCAGGGGACACGGGTTCAAGCCCTGGTCTGGGAAGATACCACATGCCGCGGAGCAGCTAAGCCCGTGCGCCACAACTACTGAAGCCTGCACGCCTAGAGCTCATGCTCTGCAACAAGAGAAGCCACCACAATGAGAAGCCCGGGCACCACAACGAAGAGTAGCCCCCGCTCGCTGCAACTAGAGAAAGCCCATGCGCAGCAACGAAGACCTAATGCAGCCAAAAATAAATAAATTTTAAAAATAATAAACTATTAGAAAAATAAAAAACATAATGCAAAATCTCTTTAATAAAAGATAAAAGGTACCATAATTTGAAAGAAAAAAACCCTTTATTTCTAATTAATGGCACTTTTATGTTTAAAGATAATTTATGAGTAATCTATTGTTTTACCTAGTTTGGGAAAATACCTTTTAAATATAAGGTAAGAAGATAAAGTTATTTATGAATCTTAAGAGAATAATTAACTGTATAATTTTCATTTTTTTAGTAAGGATGGGGATGATAAGAAGAGCCCTGTGATCATTCATCGAGCCATTTTGGGGTCAGTGGAAAGAATGATAGCCATTCTCTCAGAAAACTATGGAGGAAGATGGTAAGTGATATGGAAAAGAAAAGCTATATGTCTACTGTTCTTAAAAATCATGTCTAAAAGATGAAATTAATATGAAAAAATTGGTGGCTCTTGCCTTATAATTAGCAAGTATCCAAACAGCAAATAAAAATTTTTGTGGCATCTGCCAGACCAGAAAACAAAACAAAGAAAACAAAGGCAACGTGGCATACCACTATCATTTACCTTTTTGGGATCTCAGTAAAATTAGAGTAACCTTTTCACTTGTGTCAAACAAACCCCGCAAAGATCTAGCCGCTGGAACATATATGGCCCACACTCTCAGGGCACCGTCTCTAGCTGTACTGCCCTCCTTCCTTCCACTGTGCTGTTGACCTCACAGCCCTGTGACCACTGACTTAGGAGGAAACATGTAAGCCTGGTTCACACATGGCCCCAAAGCCAAAGAGAACCGCTGCAGTTTTCCAGCGGGATGGAGGGGGAAGGTGAATGCCCTGAGTGCAGGCTTTTGAGTGGTACGTCTGCTCATCCTCCGTGCCCCGAGGGAAAAGTGGCCAGACGTGTGGGTTACATTTATGCGTGGGATCTGGTTATTGCTTTGGCCACAGGGTCAGAGACTTAAGAGATATACTTAGGTTGGAAACCAGATGACAAGTCGATTTGGTATGTGGATGGTCACTCAGAATAGGCCATGAGGATGGTATTGCCCGAGTCTGTGTCTGTCCCTTAGATTTTATTTGCAATCCTAGAGAAATATACTGAGGTGTCATGGGGGTGTCCAATCTATTACAGGTACAGAGAATCCAAAACTATAGATATGAATATGTGTGTGTGTGAATTAACATGTTTATATTTCTCTCTAGTTGATTCTGTTGTAAATAGTTAACATAGTGAGAGATGGTGGGTCTTGCAAGAGAGCAGTAGAACTAGGGGATCAGGAGATGGTGTGGGCACAACTCCCTGTGGAGACACAGTACCACTCTCCACAGTTTACACAGCAAGCCTTTGGACTTCTACCAAGTTGTGGTGGAAATCTCCCTGAGAAATAAAAATAGAAATGTTTAAAATGTGGCTCTCTTGAGTTGGTGGGGCTGAAGCAGGGGTGAGAACAGAGCTCAAAAAGATACATTTACTTTTCATTTTATAATCTGTATTTCATCATGTATATAATTACATTTGTCACATGTATTATTTTGCTTTTCTAATTTAAGAATAAGTATGTGAAAACATATATGCACAAAGTGCCATCTGGTAATAGTCCCCGTGCATTTCCTTCCACCTTCAAACTAAATATGCTGAAGAAAAAGGCAAACATTTCCCACATCAAACATTGCTTATACCCACCTTTCCATCTTTTAAAAAATCTTCATTTTGAGATAACTGTAGAATCATTTACAGAGGTCCAGCATACCTTTTACCAGTTTTCCCCAATGGTAACATCTTGCAGAACTGTATACAACATAACTGGGGAGTGACAATCCACCAACCTTATTCAGGTCTTGAATTTGTGCACACGTGTAGATTGGTGTACCCGCCAGTCAAGGTACAGGACAGTTCCATTACTTATAAGGATCCCTCATGCTGCCGTTTATTTTATGGCCACACACCTCCTACCCCATCCCTGTCACCATCCTCCGGCAGCCACTCATCTGGTCTCCATCTTCATAATTTTATAATTTCCAGAATGTTACATAAATGGAATCACAGTGTGCAGCCGTTTGAGACTGACTTTTTTCACTCCTTGGATGGAGTCGCCTTGAGATGCATCCGAGGCATCTCAAGTACCAGTCGTTGGCTCCCTTTCACTGCTGATGGTGTTCTGTAGTGTGATGCACAGTTTGAGCATTCACTCGCTGAAGGGCATTTCGGATATTTCCAGTTTGGGGCTATTATACGTAAAGCTGCTATAAATGTTAGCGTGCAGGTTTTTGTGTGAACATGTTTCCATTTCTCTGGGATAAATACCCAGGAGAGTGGTTGCTGGGTCATATGGTCAGTGATGTTTAGCCCTTTCATCTAGCTGCCAACCTGTTTTCCCTCCCTTTCCAATCAAAATGCCCAGTTTCCCCTTTTGTCTCCTCTATTGCCTTTTAATATGGTTTGCTTTACTTCCACACCCCTCTGCTGAACCTGCTCTCTTGTGAAGTCTTACTTAAAAAGAAAAAAAGAGTCTTTGGTTATTTTTTAATCTTGTAATAAATGGTCATTTTAAAAATACGTATTATATTTTTCAGGCCTTTCTGGCTGTCTCCTCGTCAGGTAATGGTCATCCCTGTGGAGCCAACTTGTGAAAAATATGCACTTCAGGTAAAATTAGAGACATTTAAAGTACATAATCTTGGCATGTGGTCTATGAACGTCATTGACTTGGAATGTTATTCACACCTTAAAATATTGCATAACTAATACATTAATTTACCACCCCATGTTTTCAGTAAATGTTTTCAGTAACACCTGAGTCGTGTCTATGTAGCTGTATCAGAACTATTTTATTTCTTAATGTTTTTGAGAAATTGGTGTTTTAAAACATCTCATAGTTCTTCTTTTCCTCATGGCTGTATTAGGAAGAATACTTAAAATCTGTTGCTGTGTAACAAATTAGCCCAAAACTTGGCAGCTTAGAACAACAAGCATTTATTATCTCAGTTTCTGCGAGTCAGAATCTGGGACAGCTTGGCTGGGGACTCTGGCTCGGGTGCCTGGTGAGGCTTCTCAGAGGCTGAGGCAGGGGGAGTGACAGCCCTTTAACCTCATCTCAGAAGTGGGGTGCCATCACTCTCCCTCCACTGTGGTCACACAGACCAACCTGGTACAAGGTGGAGGGGACACACAAGGGTGTGAATACCGGGGGGGTGGGACCCTGGGGGTCATCTTGGAGGCTGGCCACTGCATTACCATACACAATGTATTAATGAAAGTGTCTCATTCTCTTATAGGTATCCACTGAATTTTTTGAAGAAGGATTCATGGCTGATGTTGACTTAGATCATAGTTGTACACTAAATAAGAAAATACGAAATGCACAGCTGGATCAGTATAATTTTATTTTGGGTAATCTAAATTTGTATATATTTTTCCCAAATGCTTGTTTTTTCACTTTAATTCCAAAAAAACCCAAAAAACAAAATAAAGAATATGGTATAACTGCTTGATTATGACAAATAGCTGTTGAATACTTATACACAAAGAAGAGTCTGTGGTGTTCCTGGCTAGATACTTTGTTATTTACCAGAAAAGAAGAGTTATGAAGTTTCACATGGATCCTGTGGTGTAGTATTACTAGGAAGAATTAATAACTCAAACCGATAGTGGAAAATGATCTTATCAGTAGAATTATACTCCTTATGTTTCAGTCATGTGATAGGACTGAAATAATCTCCTTTACTTTTCTGGTTTATTATAAATCTTTAGGATGAAACTAATGACTAGGAAATGTTCTAAATTTAAGATGATCAAAACAAAAGAATTAAGTGAAAAAATAAAACGTCCTTGAGGAACATGAGTAATTAGATGCAGAATCTAAAATTTTGACGTAAAAATGATTCAAAATCAAGGGAAACTTATTTATATGCCTGCAGGCATGATATGGTTATCTCCTATAAGTTGAAAGTTTCTGTAGAAGGCAAAATAAGTATGCACAGGGCTGTCCTATGAGCAGTTTGTCTTCAAAAATGTTTGTAGTAGGTAGTGTGATGCTTCAGTCAGCCTTCTTGTGGTGACAGAAATTTCAAATTAGCTTAGACACGATGGAATGTATTGGAAGGGAGTTAGAGTATCTCGTGCCATGGAAAGTAGAATTAAGTAGCCAAATCATTAGAAAAGTAACTGGAAGGGGAACTCAACCCTTACCAGGACCATTTCTCCCCATTTCTGTTCCCTGTTTTGATCTGCTTCTTTAAGCTTCTCTTGATCTATTTTATCCCCCTTACTTGCTGGCCAGTATGTTCTTTCCAGACAGCAAGAAACATGGTGGCAGAATTCTGCATCATCTCACAGTATGGGCCACTAGCGAGAACAGACCTTTTACATATATACCAGAAAATTCTGTTGGCTGGTTGGGCACGTGTCTGGTGCCCGCCTCTTGATTCATCCAGTGTGCCAGGTGGAGTCAGGGGGTCTTTAGGAGCTCCCTCCTCCCACCTGTACCCCACGACCACCACAGGTGTTCTGGAAAATGGATGATAGGGAGATGGGATTAGAAGTCATTCCTTGTCTCAAGAAATTTACTCTTAGAGGATGACCAAATGGACATTAGATTGATATTTGGTGATTAGTACTAAGAAGAAAACTTAATAAGACACATGCCATATGACTGCTGACTTAATATTTAGTAAATTGTTGATTGAAAATATATTTATTTCCCTTTGTTTTCTACAGTGGTTGGAGAAAAGGAAAAGACAAATAATGCCGTAAATGTTCGAACAAGAGACAACAAAATTCATGGAGAGATTTCAGTAACTTCTGCCATTGATAAATTGAAGAATCTCAAGAAATCACGTACCCTGAATGCTGAGGAAGAATTCTGAAGTCCTTTCCTTGTGCTCACATCTGTGTAACCTTGTTCTGAACCCTGAACATGCATTTTCCTTAGTTACCATTCGTACTTCTTCTGAGAACTTGGGACCCACTGTCTAGTCCACTGATGGGCACAGTGAGAAGTGAGACGGGGAATGAGTGGCTGATATGCACAAAATCTGATTCACTAATGTGTCTGCGGACAATGAGAGGACAAGTGTGGGAAATTTTAAATTTCCCAAATATCTTGAGAGACTTAAATGGGAAAATGTCGTTCATCAAAGAGGGAAATACTAGGAAATGAGCATTATGAGATGTTACTGTTAAGAATTGTGATTTTCAAAAGATAAGTTTCAAATAAAAGTCTGCAAAGCTTTTTGAATATGGGGGGAAATCTTATTTTCTAATAACATTATGTCTCAGGTATTTTTTAACTGAAGTTTTACTAAAGTTCACACTGAAACTTTATTTTTCTTATTTTTGGCCACACCCCACAGCATGTGGAACTTCCTTGACCAGGGATCGAAACCATGCCCCCTGTAGTGGAAATGTGGAGTCTTAACCTCTGGACCACCAGGGAGGTCCTGAAACTTTATTTTCAAAATTGGAATCAATTTGTTTTAACTAACCAACAATCACAAAAGAAGAAACTAGTACTAAATATTGGATTATTAACAAAGGATTCTGAACTCAAAGAAATTCAGTGTTGTGCAATCTTCTGTAGTTTCCACTATAGGATAAGAGTTGCCATTTTAATGCTTCTAAATGACAATTGAACCTTATTTATCTTTAGAAAAAATAAACTCTCAAATAATATGTTACGTAGCACTTCCAGGGTTTCACCTATAGGTTTATACCATAATAATTTGCTCCCCTAGAGTTAAATTACTCGTCTGATGGGATGACATTCCACTGATTTACAGACACGAGTGGATTTCTGATTTTAACAGAGGAATACCTTACTGCTCAGAACTGAATTAAAATGGCTTTATGTCAGTAGTGAATTTAGCTACCAATCAAGCAGTATTTTTTGTGTTTATTTGGTTATGTGCTGTGGAATTCAAAATAAATTTAAGACCTGCTCTCTCTTCTGTACACACTTATCATTTAGCTTCCTGAAGAGTTGGAAGACAAAACAGTAGAGCTGACCGTGAACAACAGGGGATTGAACTGCACGGGTCCACTTACCCGTGGGTTTCTTTCAATAGCAAATGCTAGAGTATACACAATCCTACCCACAGTTGGTGGAATCTAAGGAGGTGGAGTCACCGATAGGGAAGAACCGAATGAGGAGGGCCCGCTCTAAGTTACACTGCAGCCCTCACCCCGAAGTTGTTCAAGTGTCAGGCCTGTGTGATGCTAGAAGGTGCAGATTGTGTGATGTACCTGTTTAAGCTAACTTTAATTGAGGCCAAGCACTATTCGATACATTCCTTGAATTCACCAAACGTGCTAGTGAGGCAGGGGGCGTCAGAAGACTCCCCATCCCCACCCCAGACAACCTTGTGGCGGGTGGGCGGGGAGAGGGAAGCCCGCGCGCAGCCCAGCACGAAGGTTGCTGCGGTGGGAACAGGTGCGGATCGCTGTGCCGGCCGCAGGGAGCCGCGGCCTGGGAGCAGCTCCCTCCCGGGGCGGGCCTCCTCCAGTGGGGTCTGGGGGCCTGAGACCCGCGGCCGCACTTCAGTCCGGACTCTCCCCGTCTTCGAGGAGCGTCTCTGAGGACTGGTTAGACATCCGGGCAGGGCGGGCCTGGAGAGATGCTCGCGGGACGCTGCCCGGGCCCTGGGGTCGCGGGGAGTGGGTGCTTGGAGGCCACCTGGCACACCTGGGGTCCTTACCGAGCAGTCTGGGCCAGTTTCCTCATCTGTAAAGAGCCTTTTTTAGTCTGACAAAAACGTAACGTCGTCAAACCTCCGCACGGTACCAAGCGCACAGCAGCAGTTTTTATCTCTAAACGTACAGATCCGGCCACAGGTAAACAGCGGCCAACTTTCCACATTTGCCCGCCTCTGCTCTCGATCCCTCAGGTGTGACTTTCGGGGCCCAGGTGACCTTCCCGTGTCTCCAGCCGCCGTGGGAGAGGTGAACGCCTCGTCCCAGGCGCTGGCAGTGATCTGGCACCTGGCAGCCGTCTGACACCTGGCAGCCCTAGGAGGCGGGGCGCGGGGAACTCGGGAGGAGGGGCCGCGCCTGCGCCGTGGACCCACCCGGACCCGCCTCTCCCCGCTCGGCCCGGCGTCCCCCGCGGCCCGGAAGTGCTCCCGCCGGCAAGATGGCGGCTGCAGGGGTTCTGCTGCGGGGCCTGTGCCGCCTGTGTCGCGTGCTGCTGTTCCTCTCGCAGTTCTACATCCTCTCGGGCGGCGGTGAGTTGGGGGCAGGGGTGTGCGCCGGGCCGGGCTGAGGGGTGGGGAACCCAGGACCGCGGGGACCGTCGGCCTGGGTCCGTGGGCGGAGGCTGAGTGCGGGCGGAGGGCGCGGGTCGCTACAGCCGAGTCCGGCGCGTCCTGCCGCCGCCCCTCGGCTCAGGGAGCCGGAGCCGCGAGCCTCGAACTGTGGGCCTGGGGGCTCGGCCGGGGACGCGGAGCTGGGTCTCGGCACCGCGCGTCGTCTCCAGTTGCCCGCAGACCTAAATTAGTGTCGACCCCGTTGGGTTTCATGTTCAGTTTCCCGGCGGTCAGGCCGAGATGTTTGCCCGAGCAGCTGTGGGCCTGGCGCGATACCCACACAGCCTGAGGTCTTCGTTTCTCTAATCATAGGGTCCTTCAGTGTAGAGCCTTCGCAGCCGCTGGCTCAGTCCGACAAGGATCCGGGCCCCACACGTACGTTCACAGTAGTGCCCAGGGCAGCAGGTACTAGACGTTTTCTCTTCTAGTAAACGTGTATGTTTGTATCTAGTGGTCTCTTCCTTTCCTTTTTGGATAAAATTTCTTGTAGAATATGAAATCACTTTACATGTTTTGAACATTTTATTGATTGCATTTTAGATTATGTGAATTAAAGGCAGATACAGACCTTTTCTGTAGACAATCTTGTTATTTCAGTACCTTTTGACATTCCTGTCTCATCTTCTTCCAGTCCCAGGCTCCCCATTTCCATCTCTTTATTTCAAAGGTTTTTTTTTTTTCCACTTCATCCATCAAGATAACCTTCAACCAATGCTTCTTTCCCTTCAGAAAATTTCTTGTGCTTTTGGAACCCTGTTCCTGATGTTGGATATTATTAAAGGCTCCCCCAAGGCTGTGTGAAATGGAGGGATTGCAGAGGGAATGGTACAGACTTGGCATCTATCTCTGGTGGTGCTGCTGGGAGCTGGAGCAAATTATTCACCTTTTTGGGTTTCGGTTTTCTCATCTTTTTAAGGTGGTGGGGTTGCCCTGGCCCTGTAAAACTCTTAGCTTTGTGATTCTAAGTGCCCATCCTCCAGCCGCGGTAGTAATAGGAACAAAAGAAAAGAAAATTTTCTTTTCTTTTGTTCCTATTACAAAAGGGTATAATAGGAATTATACCCTTTTGTAAGTATACCCTTTTGTAGGAATTTTGTAGAATTGCCCACTTCATAGTGACTTTAAGTAGGACCAGTTTTAAATGAGTATTAGTGTGTTTTGCTAAATGAAACTTTGGTCTCTGTAGTTTCATCCCTTTAGAGTTCCATTACTTCAGTGAATTAAAACTGGCAGACGTATTTTACTGATTCTATAAAAGACTACTAGAAGACAGCAGCATACTTGAGTTTAAAACATAGATTATTTTAAAGAGAAAGCACAAGAATTTTTTACTCTCTTGGACGTTTTTGAAAGCTTCTCTTCCTGAGAATACTGGTTGCAATTTTGATCCTCTCTTAAGTGATGGTAATATATTATACTCCCAGCTAGGCTGGCTGGAGAAACTTACTGCAACCCACTGAATAAGTTACTAATATAAAGAACTATTTTGAACTTTGGTATTGTAAAATTGTAAATGTTACTTGCAGATGGTGGCTTGTTGAAGTACCAAAGTGGAATAATGACAAGACGTTTTTCTAGGGTTGGTACCTTGTACCGATTGATTCACTTAGAGGGTTAGGGGCTTCACTTACAAATTCGTGAATTCAAGTGAAAAGAACATTGGATTGGAAACTGAGAGATTTGGGTTCTGGTTCCAGTTTTGCCCTCCCTCTGTGATCTTGAACGAACTTTATCATCTGTAAGCCTTCGTTTTTTTCATCTTGTAACATGATAGACTTTTTGACGTCCTAATTTATTTCTAGCACTGTATATATGTTATGCTCATGATTGTGTTCCTTAAGCTTAGAAAACTGCTTTCCTCTGTTATTGTAATCAGTATTCCAAGAGAATAAGCTTCTCTCTCACCTCTCACAGAAAGCACCGATATCCCACCTTATATGATGAAGTGTCCGAGCAATGGTTTGTGTAGCAGACTTCCCGCAGACTGTATAGAGTGCAAGACCAATTTCTCCTGTGTCTATGGGAAGCCTGTCACTTTTGACTGCACAGTCAAACCTTCTGTTACCTGTGTTGTAAGTACTGCAGCTTACTTATTCTTAATAAACTCATCGTAAAGCTCGAGTTATAAGTAGAGTTTAGACTTGGCTATGGAGGAAATTCAGAAAGTGCTCTGCATTTTAAAAGTAAGATTTGAGGAATAAAGTCAACTTTATCAGAAGATGGAAACTTCCATCTCCAAGTAAAGTTTGTTTACAAGGCTTCACATAGCAATTTTTTGACATAAGGATAAATTGAAGCAATTGTCAGACTTCTTACAAAAAGTAGGAAATAGAAAAGGCTCAAGCGCACCAACTGTTGCCCATTAGAAATGACCCTGTTACAGTGGTCACACCTGCAGCCCATCTCTGATATGTTGACAGCCAGGAAGGAGCCTACAAAGGCTTCCACAGCCGGTGTTCCTTAGCGTGCTCTCAGGGTACCTGCTTCAGAGCCACGGACTCCTGGAGGCAGCCCCACACCTGTTGAGTGTGACGAGGGCAGGGAGACTCACGTATCTGCATTTTTGAACCGTTGGACCAGGGAAATTACTGCAAACTTCATTGTAGTCCCAGCATGTGGGTGAGATAGAGAGTCGAAATGAATAGTGAGGCAGTGTTTTACTCTTGGACCTGCCATGACTAGCTCTGTGATTTAGTCATCTGTCTCTTGTTAAATCAGGAGATGGGCCCAGAACAGCTTTTCCTAAAGTGTTTCCATGGCGCCCTCTTTCTGGGAGATGGTCAAGGAGGAAAACACAGATTCCATACCATATTCTCTCTCTCTGTCTTTTTTCTTTTTTTTAAGGGAAGCAGTAGGAAGTAAGATTTTTCTTTTAATTAATTTATTAATTTATCTTTGGCTGCGTTGGGTCTTCATTGCTGCACGCAGGCTTTCTCTAGTTGTGGTGAGCGGGGGCTACTCTTTGTTGCGGTGCGCAGGCTTCTCCTTGCGGTGGCTTCTCTTGTTGCGGAGCATGGGCTCTAGGTGCTCAGGCTTTGGTAGTTGTGGCGCATGGGCTTCAGTAGTTGTGGCTCGTGGGCTCTAGGGCGCAGGCTCAGTAGTTGTGGCGCACGGGCTTAGTTGCTCCGCGGCATGTGGGATCTTCCCGGACCAGGGCTCGAACCCATGTCCCCTGCATTGGCAGGCGGATTCTTAACCACTGCGCCACCAGGGAAGCCCACCATATTCTCTTTTGCAGATTCCCTTTGACCCAGCGATTCTAACTTACTTGAACAAGATACCTTTCCCCGTCGGTTCATTGGAACTTGGTCTGCAGAGGGCTAGATTAGAAAGTTCCTTCCACCCCCAGGCTCTTTCTCTATTTCTCCTGAGGTCTAGTATCAGGAGAGGGCATGAGGGAGGCTTCACTCCAAAGGGGAAATGAGATTTTATGTGTTCTCAGTGTCTGGACATAGTGTTTGTAACTGTCACTATTTGTCATTTTCTTATATCAGAGTTACGCTTTAAAGTGTGCTGGAAAATTGAACTAGTTGCTGGGTAATCTTCATGACTGCCCTTGGATTATCAGTTAGTCTCTGTTGCTGTATCTTACATAGAATTTTCTCCCTACTTACCTAATGGCGAAACCTGTTTGAAGGCTTTTGAAATTGTGTACTTCATGGGTCTGGCAGATAGTAGGTACCTTGTGAAAAATGAGAAAACTGATGGCTGAGGAGAGCTTTTCCAGAATTAGCCTCCTTTGTTTGCCTCAGTGTCTTTGACATTCATCTCTCACAGCTGGTTCCTGAAGGAAGCACAGTTCTCAATTTCTTCCTTCTTTAGGTGTTCCAAAAACAAGTAGTTTCATTTAGTGGAAAATAGCAGAGAATAGGAGAAATTACAAAGGTAGAGAAATTACAAAGCTTAGGGAAGTTTCTGAATTCCTGGGTCCTGGTCCCTGGTGCATCCTCACCCCTTGGCTGAGATGTGCCCTGGATGGGTTCCTTCCCTTCTCCTCCCCAGGTGCTTTCACCTCACCTGCTTCCTGACTAGCCAGTCATCGCGAATCCTGTAAAGTAGCAGGTGCCCAGCCCGCAAGTGTGGCATTTGAAGGCAGCCTCAGGAGCGTCTGGTGGTCTGTTTCTTCTTAAAAATGAAGAGCAGTCAAATAATTGGCTGTCAGGAGCCACGGGTCCCAGGACTGCTGCGGCCAGGTGATCTGGGGCAGGCCGTGCGTTCTTCCCTTGTTTGTTTAATGACCACCTGTAGGATCCTGTCTCGCTAAATAAGTTAGCATTTCAGGAAGAAATAAGCTGTGACCAACTGCATACGCAGGTGCACGTGCAAATGCTCATCCTTTCGCTGTGCTGCACTCAGCTCTCTCCCTCCCTCCCGCACCTTATTTTGAACTTCATATTAATGGAAAGAAAGAAACTCTTCTTGTCCTTCTAATGCATACTGCACAGGGACTCAGAGCAAGGGAACCTTACCTGGATTACACTAGTCAAAGAAATTGTTTTATGACGGCCCTGTTAAGTATATAAATAGAAATTAATGCAAAAATCCTGCAACCCCTTTCATATCAGATAGCTCCTGCTCCAGCTGTGATGGGAACTATCAAGCCAGTTACCTCAGCTGGAAATGTGCTTGATAGAAACGCTGCTTTCTGTTCATTGGAGAAGAGCTCAGTCTGCTAGTGTATTTGAAGCAAGTTTATTTCCTTCAGATAGGTTCTGTATCCTTACTAATGACAGCTGTTTCACAAAGGGAAAGGTAACACATCTTTTTACTACAGATGAGCTTTTGTTGGGATCTATACTTTTTTGTGGTGTGAAAATGGATTCAGTAAATGCTGGGGTGCCTGCGTAGCTATATGGAAAAAAGTGGAATCCTGTTTTATCCAAAGTAAATTCCAGATCAAAGATTTAATGTGAAAAAGTGAAACCACAAAGTACCAGAGAAAGCATGAGATAGTTTTGCTATAATCTCAAAGTAGGGAATATTTTTCTAAGTATGAAATAAAATTTAGAAGCCATAAAAGAAGGAATTGATAGATTTGACTGCTAAAAATTAGAGATTTCTGCATGACCTACAAAAAAGCATAAAGGCCAAAGATAAATGACAAACTAGGAAAAAGTATTTCTAACACATGTGACAAATAATGCACTAATATCCATAATATATAAAGACTTCCAAAAAGCCAATGAGAAAAAGATGACAGTCGTGTAGAGAAATGGTTTTAGGACATGAACAGATGGTTCATAGGAAAGGAAATACAATTGGACTTTCAATGCATGAAAAAAAGTTTAATTTTTCTCATGATTAAGTACAAATCAATGTGTTTTTTAAACTATCAGATTGGCAAAACAATCAAAAAGTTTGATAACACTCTGAGTTCTTAAGGGTATAAGGGACAAACACTCCTGTATCTTGTTAGCAGACAGGTAGGTTAGTCAGCCTCTTGTGAGCACTTTGTCTTATCTCTGAAACTTATAGATGCACATAAGCTTTGACCCAGCAATTCCATATTTGGGAAATTATCTTACAGATATTACATATTGCACGTGTATGCAAATAAATATGCCTAAGGATATTCTTAGCTGCTTTGTTCACACAGGCAAGATTGGAAACAAGCCGAATGTACAAAAGAGAACAGTTTAATTTATGGTCCACTGTGTAGTGAAATAAATACATTGCAGCCATTGAGAAGAACTAGGCAGCTCTAGGGATATTTATCGATATCTATAGAATTAAGCAAAAAGTAAATATCAGTGGGAACATTAAATTAAAAAAAAAAAAAGAAACGTACCTGACGTAAACGTGCCCACGCATAGAACAGACTCCCTGGAAGGCCAGAGTGGGTGAGCGGTGCTTGGCGCTGGGGAGGGCAGTGCTGCTGAGGGCTGGGCTGCACCAGCCTCCTCCTCACTCTCCTGTTGTCTCCGGGAGTTTGTACCACGTACACTTACTACCTAGTTTTAAAAAACAATTGATAAGAAACGTGTTATGGATGCATCACTAGAAATATGCAGACATTTAAAACAATATTGCTTAAATCACGTGGTGCCTTACTCGGTTTCAAATACTGTCCATAATAGGAGTTTTGCATTAATCAAAAAAGTTAATAAATATAATATTTCCAGAGGTGATTGTGTTACCATTTAAATATGATTTTGAAAAATATTTATTACAATATAATGTCAAGTGGATACAAAATGTTTTCAGTATAATTCCATGTATGTAAATCTGTACTATAGGAAGGAAAAATGAAAGAAGGTTAAAAGTGCTTGTCTCTGGAGAGGTTACAGGTTTTTTCTGTAATTTCCAAATGTGCAACATGTAAGAACATGGACTGCTCTTATAGGCAGAAAACAGAATAAGGACATTTAAAATTGAAATGAAAAATACCTCTGGTCTCGAAGTTCAGGGCCCACAGTGAACACTTGCTCATCAGCCTCTCTATGCAGTTCTTTCTAAGTTGGGAGTGGTTTTCTGGGGCTGCCTATGGGTCGGTCCTGCTGGGTGCTTGTGGGGGTGTGACAGCAGTGACAGCCCTGGGACTCTGGGCCACTGCAGGGCGGCTCCTAGGGAAGAGTTGAGACCCGGTGGCCAGGCTGTTCCTCCAGTAACAGGGCTCCTGCGTTCTGCACGGGCTTGCAGCTCCGTGACCTTGAGCAGAGGGACTCATCTGCCCTTTGAACTCTCTGTGACTCCGAGGCTTTATAAAGTACATTTTCCTTTTTTCTGTGTTATAAAAGTACACATGTGCATTATTAAAAATTTAGCCAAAGTAACAGTGATGAAATACTTATCATTCTGAAATAACCTTTGTTACTTTGATGTGCATTTATCTAGATATTTTTTGTTAGGTATATATTTTTGGTTGTATATTTATGATCATAGGATCATAGCATACACATTTGTATTGTGTACGTATTGGTTTGATACCTGTTTTTCTGCCACTTCCTCCTAGGTCATAAAGTATTTTAGACACTTGGTGCCATATGACTGTGTAGTTTTATTGACCTATTAACAAACTACTGTATCATGATTGAATAGTTCTGTGTCCTTTGGTACATAGGATCAAGACTTCAAATCCCGAAAGAGCTTTGTCCTCAACATGACTTGCAGGTTCTGCTGGCAGCTTCCAGAAACCGACTACGAGTGCTCCAGCTCCACCAGCTGCATGGCGGTGTCCTGCCCGCGGCAGCGCTACACGGCCAACTGCACCGTGCGGGACCATGTCCACTGCCTCGGTAGGTCGGCAGTTAAGGAAATCTGTGAGCAAGATATTTTTCTCTAGGCTTATTTATGGACCTGTAACCAGAAACTTGAGAATTAAATTTTAATTGTTTCGTCAGAAATATTTATTAGCACTATTTTTAGTTATGCCAGTTCTATTTTAAAATGTAATATTTGATAAAACAAAAAATGTATAAGGTATAAAGCATAGTGTATAATTGAGTTTCACCCAAATTAACAACTAAAGCAGCGTGATGCCATTGAAACTACCAGAGTGTGTTTCCTGCACCCAGTTACCCTGCCTCTTCTTCAGAGGTAACCACCCTTTTGGATTTTCTTATCATCTCACTTCCTTTTCTTTAAATTTTTTGTAGTTCTATCACATGAATGTACTAGAATATAGTGTGGTAAATTATTCAGTAGTGCATGTTTTAGAATTGTATAATATAGACTGTTTATGGTCTTCTGAGACCGTCTTTCAACATCATGGCTCTAAGATTCTTCCATTTGTCTTCTCTTATTACTATTTTTTTACTTCTGTATAATAACTTGTAAGATTGTATCATAGTTTATCCTTTCTCCACTGTATTTGGATTATTTACAGTTTTTTTCCTTACAAATTGCGCTGCTGTTAAAGCTTTTGTCCCTGTCTCCTGGTTGCACATGTGCAGGAGTTTGTCTGGCATACACTCTCTTGCGTGTGTTATTTTCCAGGACGGTTGTATCCGTTTACATTCCCACCAGTGGTACACAACTGTTCGTGATGATCCACATCCTCTCCAATACTTGTTATCCCTACGTTTTGTTTTTTTTCCTTACCGGCTTCTAGGAATTCTTTTATATTTTGGGTAGTAACCTTTTGGTGTCCCTAACGTCCTCTCCCAGATTTTAACTACCCCCCCCCAGCCCCTTTCTTTTGGTATCTTTTGAACAGAACTTTAAATTTTTAGTTAGTTGAAGTTTTTAGTCTTTCAGAGTTAGCCCTTTTTTGTTGTAAGAAATCTTTCCCTATTCCAGATTCATAATTTCCTGTGCGTTCTTTTAAAAGTTGTAAATGTGGCCTTTCACGTTTAGGTCTCTAGTCCCCTGGGGTTGGTTTGGTGAATGGTGTAAGGTGGATTCAGTCTCACTTTTTCCAGCTGGAACAGCCCAGTGTCCCAGGACTCACAGGTGGTCTGTGGGCCCGCTCCCTTCCCGGTGCCTGGTTTGTCTGTCTCAGCCCCACGTTACCCATGTTTTCACAGCAGGTGGGGTGTTTTACCTTCTTCAAGCTGTGATCCTCACAAAACTGATTTAAATGTCGAGTCTGTGCTCATAGACAGTCAGGGCTTTCTTTTTACCATTCGTTGTAGTGAACATTTACTTTTGTAAAGAAAGTTGACTTTTTAGATTGTAAATCACAAGGCCGCTAGTTATAATTTAGTCTGTGTGAGAGTATTTTTTGGGGGGGGGGGGGCTTTTATTTATTTATTTATTTTTGCTGTGTTGGATCTTCATTTCTGTGCGAGGGCTTTCTCTAGTTGCGGCAAGCGGGGGCCACTCTTCATCGCGGTGCGCGGGCCTCTCACTATCGCGGCCTCTCTTGTTGCGGAGCACAGGCTCCAGACGCGCAGGCTCAGTAATTGTGGCTCACGGGCCCAGTTGCTCCGCAGCATGTGGGATCTTCCCAGACCAGGGCTCGAACCCGTGTCCCCTGCATTGGCAGGCGGATTCTTAACCACTGCGCCACCAGGGAAGCCCTGAGAGTATTTTTATACCCGTGTTTTTATGTGGAGTGTTTTCCCTTTTTTAAGGTAACCGTACTTTTCCGAAAATGCTGTACTGCAACTGGACTGGCGGTTATAAGTGGTCTACTGCTCTGGCTCTGAGGTAAGCTCTGTTTCTAGTAAGTCGGATGCGATTTGGATTTCGTTGGGGTTGGTGGGCTCTTCCAAGCTCCTCCTCCATCCACTCAGATCCTGCCATGTGTTAGGTAGACCATAGGGACAGCACTGTGGGGGGTTATTTAGGTGGTCAGACCAGTACCCTCGTGGAATTTAATGGCCCGTTGCTGGTTTTCCTCCCAAGATGCCTGCACATTCTAGAGGTGACTGTAGTCATTACTAGAGATCATTAGAACCAGTCAGTGGTTCCCATCCTGAGTGTACCGTGAATTAGTAAAATGACATATACTTTAAACTTGGTACCTTTATGATGTATATCTTTAATTTTCAGTAATTTTCTTCTTTATTACAAAAAATAATACATGCTCAGTACTGAAAACTGGAAAAAAATGAAAATGACAAAGAGAAACGTTGAAAATCACCTATAATTCCACCATTCAAACATAATTATAGACTTACAATTTTTACATAAAAATTTGCTTGTATTAGTTAAACTTTTCAACAGTTTGAAAAGAAAATTGTACCAGTTCTTCCCACCGGAGGGAAGGGCAGGTGGGGTGCTGGTTAAATGATTCCCTGATTAGGAAGGTGGGCATCCGCTGTTGGAGGTTTAGGGTAAGAGTCTGAGGTGGCCTGTGGCCTGTGGTGAGACGCGGGCAGGGCTTCTCAGCTTTGTCATTGTTGACGTTTGGGCCACGAATTCTCTGCTGTGGGGCATCCTGTGCGGAGCAGGATGTTCAGTAGCATCTCTGGACTCCATTTACTGGGTGTTAGCAGTCTCCCCAACCCCCGCTGAAGCTGTGAGAATCAAAAATGCCTCCAGGGGTGGCTGAGTGGCCCCTTGTCGGGAACCACTGCGTCAGGGTTTGGGCTGGGGAAGAGGAGGATCCTGCTGGCAGGAAGGCACAGCTGGAAAGTGAAAGACGGGTCCATGATAGAAAATTAGATGCAACGACAGTGATATTTGGTGACACCCAGCGTCTTTGTCAGCAGTGGTTCACATTCAAACTAACAGCCGACTTTCTGCTTTTCAACAAACTTTATTTTGGAATAATTTTAGATTTACAGAAAAGTTGCAAAGCTAGAGAGTTCCTGTACAGCCTTCACCCAGCTTCCCCAACATTGTTGACATCTTAAATTACCATGGCACATTTAATAGCTGATTTTTTAAAAATAAGAATAATTTTCTTCGCTGGGCTCAACATGGTTTCTTTGAGAATATTCACGGTGAATGTGATAACACCCAGTGTTTGCTTCTTGGTACTCGGGGTGAGGGATTGGAAGGGTGTAGATGAACCAGGGATGGACACGTGTTGATAACTATTGGAGCTGGGTCATGGGTGCTGTTCTCTTCTTTTTACCTTTTTTTTTTTTTTTTAAGTACCTGATTATTACTTTTTTTTTAAATTTTTTTATTTATTTATTTATTTTTGGCTGTGTTGGGTCTTCGTTTCTGTACGAGGGCTTTCTCTGGTTGCGGCAAGCGGGGGCCACTCTTCATCGCGATGCGCGGGCCTCTCACTATCGCGGCCTCTCTTGTTGCGGAGCACAGGCTCCAGATGCACAGGCTCAGTAGTTGTGGCTCATGGGCCCAGTTGCTCCGCGGCATGTGGGATCTTCCCAGACCAGGGCTCGAACCCGTGTCCCCGGCATTGGCAGGCAGACTCTCAACCACTGCGCCACCAGGGAAGCCCCCTTTTTACTTTTATATGTTTGGAATTTTTCATAATAAAAACTTTAAAAGAAATACAATGAGAAGTTGTCCGAATATTGTTAGATCTTAGAATTTGAAGGAACCTTAAAAGTCATTTATTCTGAACATGAAATTTTTAAACATGGGTGACTGACAGTGTTCACGACTTGATCTGAGCGGCCAGGTGGTGTTGGCTGCTTGGCGATGCCACCTTCGACCACCACGTTCCTGCACTGTTTGTAGGACTAGCCCCACTTTGCTCTCCTGGATGTGCCATTTCAAGGTTAAAAAAGCAACAAGCTTGATTTTCTTGAAAAGAGAAACATTAGATTTCATTACAGCTAAAAATTGTGTTTACTTTTGACAATTAAACGGTCTTGTTGCCCATGATTTTTTAGCGTTGTACATTTGTGAGATAGTCAGTGTGTCCTGATTAAGGGACCTTAATTTGATTTGAGGCCCTTTCCCACATGTGAGTTAGCGGTTACTGAGGCACAGTAATGCAGGCGCAGTCGGGGGGGCCGTTGATGGACTCCAGGCCTGTTTGCTGTTGCAGCATCACCCTTGGTGGGTTTGGAGCGGACCGCTTCTACCTGGGCCAGTGGCGAGAAGGCCTCGGCAAGCTCTTCAGCTTCGGGGGCCTGGGAATATGGACGCTGCTCGACGTCCTGCTCATTGGAGTCGGCTACGTGGGACCAGCGGATGGCTCTTTGTACATTTAGCTGCAGTTGCGCGCTTCAGAGAGGAGCAGTGCTTAGAAAACGGCCTCTTCCCTGTAGGAGTCCATGTGCCGTGAATGGTGTATGTGTATGTTTTTAATGTACAGCATCTGTACTCTGCCTGCCTTGATGAAGGTAAAATAAAAAACACTGAACTATGTTTATCTGGAATTCGTTTTTATTTGCCTGAAGCCTATTTTTTTTTCTGTGAAAAAATTTAAACTTACTTAAACTAGAAGAGCAACCTGTGCAGCGACTGAAAATCTGTTCAATTCGTAGACTTGAGTTTTATATTGCTTACCTCAAACTGTGCCACATGTATCTCCAGCCTGAGTGTCATCTGCCGTAAAAAGCTTTTCAGCTATAATTGCAGGAAGTGGGAAGTGTTACTCTTTATTATTCTTTAGCTAAATAAAATTATCTACCTGAATTTCAGTCATCTCTGAGTTTTGCAGTGTATTGTCTCTGTAGTCTGGTCTTCATATATGACTGTTTGAAGTAAACTGCAGAAATTTTGTGTCTGGTTCCTGTGATTGGAATTTTGTTAGTAATATAAAATGTTGCAAGAGTACTGGAAAATTAATAAAACTACAAGTTACTTTAAAAATTTTGCAGACTTCTTCCTGTTATGTTTTTTATATTAAAACATAATCTTGAATAATCCTAGCAACTTTTATTATTGAGAAGTAAAATGTTTATTTTTCAGGGCATTACTCCGTTCTAATAGATATATTCATAATTGGCTGGCTCATTAACACACAGTGGAAGTGTTAAAAAATGTGTTGGTGTGATAAATGGTTTTGAGTCTTTGTAAGATCTGTTGTAGACCCTTTCTTGGAAAGAAAAACATTTATTAATCCAAAAATATTTTTAATTAACTTTTTAAAATTCAAGTATAGTTGATTTACAGTGTTTCAGACTGATTCAGTTATGTTTATATGTGTATATATATATACACATATATGTATGTGTATTTTTTCATATTCTTTTCCATTGTAGGTTATAAGATATTGAATATAGTTTGCTGTGCTATACAGTAGGTCCTTGTTGGTTATCTCTTTTATATATAGTAGTGTGTGTATGTTCGTCCCAAATTCCCAATTTATCTCTCCCCACCTTTCTGCTTTGGTAACCATAAGTTTGTTTTCTATGTCTGTGAGTCTATTTGTTTTGTAAATAAGTTCGTTTGTATGATTTTTTTAGATTCCACATATAAGTGATATCGTATGATGTTTGTCTTTCTCTGTCTGACTTACTTCACTTAGAATGATAATCTCTAGGTCCATCCATGTTGCTGCAAATGGCATTATTTCATTTTTTTATGGCTGAGTAATATTCCATTGGATATATGTACCACATCTTCTTTATCCATTCCTCCATCAACTGACACTTAGCTATTGTAAATAGTGCTGCTATGAACTTGGCTATTGTATATAGTGCTGCTGTGAACATTGAGGTACATGTATCTTTCCAAATCAGGGTTTTCATCTTTCTGGTTATATGCCCAGGAGTGGGATTGCTGGATCATATGGTAACTCTATCTTTAGTTTTTTAAGGATGCTCCATACCATACTGTTCTCCATAGTGGCTGCACCAATTTATATTCCCACCAACAGTGCAAGAGGGTTCTCTTTTCTCCACACCCTCTCCAGCATTTATTATTTGTAGACTTTTTGATGATAGCCATTCTGACTGGTGTGAGGTGATACGTCATTGTAGTTTTCATTTGCATTTCTCTAATAATTAGTGATGTTGAGAATCTTTTTATGTGCCTGTTGGCCATCTGTATGTCTTCTTTGGAGAAATGGCTATTTAGGACTTCTGCCCATTTTTTTGATTGGGTTGTTTGATTTTTTGATATTGAACTGTATAAGCTGTTCGTATGTTCTGGAAAATATATACCTTGTTGGTTGCATCCTTTACAAATATTTTCTCCCAGTCCGTAGGTTGCCTTTTGGTTTTGTTTATGGTTTCCTTTGCTGTGCAAAAGCTTTTAAGTTTAATTAGGTCCCTTTTGTTTATTTTTGCTTTTGCTTTCATTACTTTAGGAGTAATTCCAAAAAAATATTGCTACAATTTATGTCAAAGAGTGTTCTGCCTATGTTTTCCTCTAGGAGTTTTATAGTATCTGATCTTACATTTAGGTCTTTAATCCATTTTGAGTTTATTTTTTGTGTATGGTGTTGGAGAATGTTCTGATTTCATTCTTTTACATGTAGCTGTCCAGTTTTCCCAGGACCACTTATTGAAGAGACTGTCTTTTTTTTTCATTGTATATTTTTGCCTCCTTTGTTGTAGATTAACTGACCATAAATGCAGGGGTTTATTTCTGGGCTTTCTATCCTGTTCCATTGATCTATGTGTCTGTTTTTGTGTTCAGTATCATACTGTTTTAATGACTGTAGCTTTGTAGCAAGTCAGGGAGCGTGATTCCTCCAGCTCCATTCTTCTTTCTTAAGATTGTTTTGGCTACTTGTTCTAGTTCTGTGAAAAATGCCATTGGTAATTTGACAGGGATTTCATTGAATGTATAGATTGCCTTGGGTAGTATAGTCATTTCAACAGTATTGATTCTGACAATCCAAGAACATGGTATATCTTTTCATCTGTTTGTGTGGTCTTCCATTTCTTTCATCAGCATCTTACAGTTTTCAGAGTATGGGTCTTTTGCCTCCTTAGGTAGGTTTATTCCTAGGTATTTTATTCTTTTTGATGTGATGATAAGTGGGATTGTTTCCTGAATTTCTCTTTCTGATATTTCATTGTTAGTGTATGGAAATGCAGCAGATTTCTGTGTATTAATTTTGTATCCTGCATCTTTACCAAACTTATTGATGAGCTCTAGTAGTTTTCTGGTAGCATCTTTAGAATTTTCTGTATATAGATCATGTCATCTGCAAACAGTGACAGTTTTCCTTCTTTTCCGATTTGGAATCCTTTTATTTCTTCTTCTTCTCTGATTACTGTGGCGAGAACTTCCAAAACTATGTTGAATAAAAGTAGTGAGAGTGGACATCCTTGTCTTGTTCCTGATCTTAGAGGGAATGCTTTCAGTTTTTCACCATTGAGAATGATGTTAGCTGTGTGTTTGTCATATATGGTCTTTATCATGTTGAGGTATGTTCCCTCTATGCCCACTTTCTGGTGAGTTATTACCATAAATGGATGTTGAATTTTGTCAGAAGCTTTTTTGCATCTATTGAGATGATCATATGTTTTTTATTCTTCAGTTTGTTAATAGGGTGTATCACGTTGACTGATTTGTGGGTATTGAAAAATCCTTGCATCTGAGGGATGAATCCCACTTGATATGTTGTATCATGCTTTTTAATATGTTGTTGAATTCTTTTTGCTAGTATTTCGTTGAGGATTTTTGCGTCTATGTTCATCAGTGATACCGGCCTGTAATTTTTTGTGTGTGCGTGTTATCTTTGGTTTTGGTATCAGGGTGATGTTGGCCTCATATAATGTGTTTGGCCGCGTTCCTTCCTCTGCAATTTTTTGGAATAGTTTCAGAAGGATAGGTGTTAACTCTTCTCTAAATGTTTGGTAGAATTCACCTGTGAAGCCATCTAGTCCTGGTCTTTTGTTTGTTGGGAGTTTTTAAATCACAGATTCAATTTCAGTACTCGTGATTGGTCTGTTCATATTTTCTATTTCTTCCTGGTTCAGTCTTGGGAGGTTGTACCTTTCTAAGAATTTGTTCATTACTTCTAGGTTGTCCATTTTATTGACATACAGTTGTTTGTAGTAGTCTCTCATGATCCTTTGTATTTCTGTGGTGTCAGTTGTAACTTTTCTCCTTTTTTGTTTTTGATTTTATTAATGTGGGCCCTCTCCCTTTTTTCTTGATGAGTCTAGCTAAAGGTTCATCAATTTTGTTTCTCTTTTCAAAGAAGCAGCTTTTAGTTTTGTTGATCTTTTCTATTTTTTTTTAATCTGTATTTCATTTATTTCTGCTCTGATCTTTATGATTTCTTTTACTAAGTTTGGGTTTTGTTTTTCTTTCTCTAGTTGCTTTAGGTGTAAGGTTAGGTTGTTTACTTGAGATTTTTCTTGTTTCCTGAGGTAAGCTGGTAACACTATAAACTTCCCTGTTAGAACTGCTTTTGCCGCATCTCATAGGTTTTGGATTATTGTGGTTTCCTTTTTGTGTGTCCCTAGGTATTTTTTGATTTCCTCTTTGATTTCTTCAGTGATCCACTGGTTGTTTAGTAGCATATTGTTTAGCTTCCACGTGTTTGTGTTTTTTGCAAGTTTTTTCTTGTGGTTGAGTTCTAGCCTCATAGCGTTGTGGTCGGAAAAGATGGCTGATACTCAATTTTCTTGAATTTACCGAGGCTTGCTTTGTGACTCAGTATATGATCTATCCTGGAGAATGTTCCATGTGCAGTTGAAAAGAATGTGTATTCTCTTGGTTTTTGGTGGAGTGCTCTATAAATATCAGTTAAGTCCATCTGGTCTAATGTGTCATTTGAGGCCTGTGTTTCCTTATTGATTTTCTGTCTGGATGATCTGTCCATTGATGAAAGTGGGGTGTTAAAGTCCCCCACTATTATAATGTTACTGTCAGTTTCTCCCTTCATGGCTGTTAGCATTTGCTTTATTGAGGTGCTCCTGTGTTGGTTGTATATATACTTACAATTGTTATATCTTCTTTTTGGATTGATCCCTTGATCATTATGTAGTGTCCTTCTTTGTCTCTTGTAACAGTCTTTATTTTAAAGTCTGTTTTGTCTGATAGGAGTATTGCTACTCCAGCATTCTTGTGATTTCCATTTGCATCCCCTCACTTTCAGTCTGTATGTGTCTCTAGGTCTGAAGTGGTTCTCTTGTAGACAGCATATATACGGGTCTTGTTTCTGTATCCATTCAGTCTATTTCTTTTGGTTGGAACATTTAGTCCCTTTACATTTAAGGTTATTATTGATATGTATTTTATTTTCATTAATTGTTTTGGATTTGTAGGTCTTTTTGAGTTTTAATAACTATTTCCCTAGACACATTTACAAATTTTTAACATTTTCCCCTTAAAATTGGGTATCTGAGTGTTACTTTTTAAACATCTGTGTCAGTAGCCAGCAGACTTAACCAGGCCATCAGATCTTTAGCTATAAAATATTTTTTGAGAATATCTCCATAAATCTCAGGTGACAAAAACATGTTTCTTCACCAGAATAAATTACAGTTTACCTGAAAAAGGAACTGAATTATTTGGTGCAATAACTTGCCCTTTAGGAATCAAGAATCTTGTCTGTGCAGGTGTGTGTTGGTCTGGTTGAGTAGCAGTTCCAGCTCTGGCCACTAGGTGGGGCATCCCCATTACCATTGCTTTCCCATCATATTCCCAGAAACAGCCAGTCTTGACTTGTTTTTTCCCCCGGGAGCCTGAGCCTGGGCACAGAGCAGGGCTGCACTTCCAGGTGGGCAGCCCAGTTTGCACGGGACTTTCTTTTCTAAAGACAGCACACTTTCTTACCCGACATGGGTACATGAGACTCTTGGCTGAGCTGGTATTTCTTTAGAGGAGGACCTGTTCCTGCCAGGAAGCAGCCCCTTTGCTAATTATAATAAAGATTTCCCCAGAATCCCCTCAGTAGTCGGCTCCACGTAGAAGAGGATCTCCACTGCTGTGCTCCCACACAAGGAGGAGCGGGGGAGTGATGGGAATTGCTTGCTGGCTGTTCCTGGTGTTCATGGGAGAGGTATGTATCTTGACCGTTGACCATCTGTATGCTTTATGGCCTGAGTTAAACAACGAAACTCCAGCATTTGAAAGGCGAAAGCTGAAATGATTCTGAATCCACAAGAGGAGATGGATGAACTTGTTCCTAAATCCTAAGGAAGTTTTTATATGGTGATAGTCTTTGGAACCTAAAGGATGTAAGCAAATGGGGATTCTTCCTATCAAGGATTTGATGGAGCTGATGGCCTCAGAGAGCTAGCAGGAAGATGAAGAGATTCCCAAATTTATGAGTGAGGAACTCACATGTGTCCCTAAAAGGAAGTGTAACAGAACTACATGTTCAAAGGGCACCAGAGAGGGTGGATGTAATCTCTAGCCAATTCCATGAGCCTCTGCTGGCAGCAAACTGTCTTGTTTGGGTCTGACCTTTAGGCTCTATTCCCGTGTGCTGGGAGCTCAGATCAGAGGCTGTGAGATGGGGAAGCTTGTCACAGGCTGGGAACCGTATTAGTCACCAACCTCTGTTGACGGTTCTCTGGAAATTGAGAATTTATCACTGCCGCATGCTGTGTGTCATTACTTTGTCTTATGAATGGCTGCCTTGCTTTGTCAGCATTCTTCTTCCACTTGCCCCAGTAACTCCTGGTGGGCAGGTGCTGTGTTATTTATTTCTCCCCCGTCGTCCCCAGCACAGTGTTGTGCACACAGTGGCCCTCATATTTGCTGAGTGAGTTAATGCCATGGGTGTCTTGCAGGTACTGAAGCACCTGAGTGGGATTCTGGGCCCTGGCAGTTGAGGTGGCTGCAGGGTGGTAATATACAGAAATTGGCTCTAACTAAATATTGGCCGTAGCACCACGTGAATCCGATTCCTGCAGATTGCTGGGGAGCAACTGGTTTATGGTGCTTATAAAAAGAGATTTTTAAAAGGTTTTATGCTTCAGGATTTAAAAATGTAAAATTGTCTTCTCTGTGCCACACAACTTTGTTTCCCTATACTTTTTAAATACTTTGTGCCAGAATTGAATTTATTTTTGGCACATCATCAAGTAAGGAATTTGCAAGTGATTCTAATTCATCCCGTAAGCGATGAGTGGAAAACAGCTCTCCTTTTCAAATACATCAGGAGAGCTTAAAAATGCAGGCGGATTCCTTCACTCACGCTCTCAAGCTTCCCCTCTGTCCAGGCCATAGCGTGTGAAGTGTCACAAGGATATTAGAGGGTTTGCAACTTGGTATAAATTCTTGGATTTAAAGTATTGAAATTATCTTCTATAAACATGCTTTTATGTGAAATGAAGCCTTGATTGAGACACTTGGGCGTCATTTACTAAGAGGCTCCAGGAGAGCAGGACTCTGGTTCTCTGCTGTACCCCAGCTGTGAGAGCCCACAGTAGGTAGGCACACAGTAGGTGCACAGTGACTATTTGTTCGATGAATGAATAATGGGGAATCTCCTGGAGTAAGCTAAAGACCTAAATGTATTGCTAAGAGTTTCTGGGTAGAGTGGAGAGAGCAGGTGGGTCACAACATCTCCCTTTTCAAACACTCAGTGACATGAACACAGTAGTTAAACTGGAGCCTCCTTACCACAAAGAACAAGCAAACGAATAAGCCCAGCAGCAAACAAGGAAAAAGGCAACCAAATAAAAATCATCTAAAAATGACAAGAGAAGAAAAAAGATTATTGCTCAGGTGTGCCAGGCTCCTCCTGCAAATGGTCTTGGTGAGTCAGCAAAATCCAGGAACTCTGACTCACAAGAGTGACTAGTTGGGAGAAGAGGGATATCCTTATCTTTTCCTGTTACTTCAGGGGGTGGGGTGTGTGAAAAGGGCTGTTGAGGAGAAACTGATGAGAGGACTGACTCTGATGGAAGTGGGGGTTTCATGCTGAGCCAGAGAACGGATCCAGAGCCCAGGATGGCCCCCAGGGGTCATGACATCACCTCCTACCCAGGGGACAGGAAACCTTGCTGGGGACATTTTGAAAACCTTAGTGAAGAGGCCGGAGACCAGATATTCTAGCAAAAATAGTCTCAGTTGAGCTCTTCCCTGCCTTGCCTCTGGCTATCACGCTCCCGAACATTCAGTAGGATGCAAAATAACAGCTTTCAAACTGCTCAGAGAGAAAAAATAAATAGGGTAATTTGCTCACCCAATATCATGAAGTTGCCCACATAAGAGAACACAATAAAAAGAAATGACATTGCTTCACACCCACCAGAATGACTAACAGGAAAGAGAGACAATAACAAGAATTAGGATATGGAAAAATTGGAACCCTCATACACTGCTGGTGGGAATGGAAAATGATGCAGCCACTTTGGAAAACAGTGGCAGTTCTTAAAAGTTTTCAAACATAGAGTTACTGTTTTTGACTCAGCAATTCTAGATATATGCCCAAGAAAAATGAAAATATATGTACACACAGAAACTTGTACATAGCAACAATATCCATAATAGTCAAAAGTGGAAACAAGCCAAATATCCATCAACTGATGCGTTAACAAAATGTGGTCTATCAATACAATATAACAGTATTTGGTCATAAAAAGGAAGTATTGATACATGCTAAAACATGGATAAACCTCAAAAACTTGATGCTAAGTGAAAAAGTCAGATATATTTTAGGCTGGTGAACTTTATGGTATGTAAATTATCTCAGTAAAGCTCAACAATTGGCACAGCAACTGTGTATACTATTGCAGGGGGAATGGAAGAACACAGAAGAAATAGAGGAAGGAACATAGGCTTCAAAAAAAGAGGAAGAGCCCATCTTGAAGAAAACATGACCCAGGAAATAGAAGAAAAGCCCCTGCAAATTTTTTGTGCTATAGAGCACGTAAGTGTATTCCTTTGTTCAGCAAATAGATGCTGTGGTGCTAGTATATGACATGCACCATTCTGGGCATTGGAGATAGAGCAGGGAGCAAGTTCTTCCTGTCCCAGAGCTTCCATTCTTGGGTATAAATGTGTAAGTACAAGGCAATTGATTCCATTGGACCTCTTCTGTCATGGAAGGGATATTGATTCATCCTCATGGAATAGACACATACTCTGGATGTGGATTTGTCTCCCTAGCCTTGTTTACTGCTTCACACAAGATTGCTTCTGCTCAAAGAACTCATTTCACAGCAAAACACATGGGGCACCAAGTATGAGGTCATGCTCAGAAAGGGAAAAATGGCCCCAGTAATAGCCAGGCTGTGATTTTTAACCTCTAAATATAAAAAATGCTCAGAATACAAGCCATACTCCTCCCTACCGCTTTTTCTCCCCCCACGTTCTTAAGGTGGAAGCTTGGGTCATTGATTTGAGACACTTGTCTTTTTCTAATACAAGTATTTAATGCTATAAATTTCCCTCTAAACTTGAGTACATCTCATGAATTCCATTGTGTACAATTAAAAATATTTTATAATTCTTCTTTCAACTTCCTCTTTGACCCAAGGATTATTTTTAAATGTACTGTTTAGCTTCCAAATATTTGGGAATTTTCAAGATATATTTTTGTAATTAGTTTCTAGTTGAATTTCATTGTGGTCAGAGAATAAAATTTGTATTCTAATTTAAAAAAACTTGTTGGTTTGCTTTATGGCTCAAAATATGGTCTGTCATGCTGAATATCATGTGTACTTGAAAAAAGTGTGTACTGTTCCAGGTAATGTGTTTTATAAATGTCAATTAGATCAAGTTGGTTGGTAGTATTTTTCAGCATTTTTATATATTTACAAATATTCTATCCACTTGTTCTGTCAATTAGTGACAGAAGAGTGTTGTAGTCTCCAACTATAATGATGGGTTTGTATTTCTCATTTCAGTTCTATCAATTTTTGCTTATGTATTCTAATACTTTGCTGTTACATATATGCATTTAGGATTGTGATAACTTTATAGGTGTCATAAAATATGCATAACACAAAATTTACCATTTTAACCACTTTAAGTGTACAGTTCAGTGGCATTAAGTACATTTACATTGTTGTGCAACTCTCACCACAATCCAGAACTTTTGCATCTTCCCAAAATGAAATTCTGTGCCCATTAAACAACTCCTTATTCTCCCCCTTCCCTGCCAAACACCATTCTATCCTCATGTAATACGGAGCATACAGTATTTGTCATTTTGTGACTTACCATTATGTCTTCAAAGTTCATCCATGTTGTAACATGTGTCAGAATTCATTCCTTTTTAAGGCTGTATAATATTCCGTTGTTTGTCCAGTCATCTGTTGATGGAAATTTGGGTTGTTTATGCCTTTTGGCTATTGTGAATAATGCTGCTGTGAACACTAGTATACAGACATCTGTTTGAATCCCTGTTTGAATTATTTTGGATATATGCCCAGAAGTGGGATTGTTGGATCATATGGTAGTTCTGTGTTTAATTTTTGAGGAATGTGTGATGTTTTCTTGATGAATTGACCCCTTTATTATCATGCAATGTTCCTCTTTATCCCTGGTAATATTCTTTGTTTTGAAGTCTACTTTTCTGCTATTAATATAGCCACTATTATACTAATGTTATACTATTTATTATTAGTGTTTGCTTAGTATATCTTCTTCCATCCTTTTACTTTTATAACATATCCATGTCTTTATATTTAATTGAATTCCTTCTAGATGCATATGTTGGGTTTTGATTTTTCATCTAATCTGACAATCTCTGCCTTTTAATTGGGGATTTTAGACCATTTACATTTAATATCACTAGTGATAGAATTGGATTTAAGTCTACCAGTTTGTTTGTTGTTTACATTTGTTCCATCTGTTCCTTGTCTTCTTTTTCATATTTTCCTGCCTGCTTTTGGATTAGTTGAATTAAAAAAAATTATTTTCAGCCATTTTTCCCCAAATATTTTTTTCAGATTCATACTCTTTCTCCTCTTTCTCTGAGACTCCAGTAATACAAATGTTAGATTTTTTGGTTATTGTCCCACAGGTTCCTGAGACACTGTTCTTCTTTTTTTTTTTTTAAGTCTATTTTCTCTCTGTTGTTCAGATTGGAAATTTCTATTGATTGGTCTTTGTGTTCACTGATTCTTTCCTCTACCATCTCCAATTTACTGTTGAGCCTGTCCAGAGAGTTTTTAATTTCAATTATCATATTTTTTAGTTATATAATTTCCCTTTCGTTCTTTTTTTATATCTTATATTTATTTGTTGTAATCTTCCTATTCTTTATTTAAGAGTGTACATAATTGCTTATTGAAGCATTTTTATCATGGCTGCTTTAAATCCTTGTCAGGTTAATTCCAACCTCCAAGTAATCTCAGTGTTGGTGCCTTTTGATTATCTTTTCTCATTCAGGTTGTGATTGCCCCAGTTCTTGGTGTGGCAAGTAAATTTGTACCCTGGGCATTTCTGGTATTGTGTTGCGAGACCTGTTTGATCTTTTTCCTGTTTAAATCCTTTATCTTTCTGGGTGTAGTGTGCAGGTCCAGCTCGGGGTGCATGCAAAGCTTCCTGTGGGGCTTTTTTGACTCCTCCCTGACAGTGGAGCGTTGGCTCATTGCCTTGTTGCAGGTGGATGTAACTTAATCCCAGGACCCCTTGTAGGACAAGCTGCTGTGATACGAACTACCTGTAGAGGGCCATGTGGCAGGGAGCAGTGGGCAGCCTGTAGGAGCTGAGGGCCTCAGTCCTATAACTGCAAGGAATTGAATTCTTCCAACAACCATGTGAGTTTGGAAGAAGGCCCCAAGATCCAGAAAGGAGCACAGCCCCACTGGCACTTGATTGCAGCCTGGTGAGGGCCTGAAACAGAGAATCCAGCTAAGCCACCCCAGACTCCTGATCCATGTGTGTTGTTTTAAACTATCCACATTTACAGCCACAGAAAACTGACATGCCCTTTCTGCTCTTTCTCGTTCCTCATGTTCCAGGTTTCCTTCCATTGTCATTTCCTTTCTGTTTGAAGAACTTCCTTTAGCATTTTTTTTTTCTTCAGTAGAGCAGGCCTGCTGACAACAAATTTCTTAGGTTTCCTTCATCTGAGAATTTCACCTTCATCCCTGAAACAGTTTTGCTGAATATAGAATTCTGGGTGACAGCTTTTTTCTCTCACACTTGAAAAATGCTTCCTTCTGGCATTCATGATTTTTAATGAGAAACATGCTGTCATAGGAATAGTTTTACTGTTCACATCAGGTAGCACATCATTTTTTTCTGGTGGCTTTCAAGATTTTTCCTTTGTCTTTAGTTTTCAGAAATTTAATTATGATGTATCCAGGCATGGATTTCTTTGGGTTTATCCTGTTTAGGGTTTGCTTCTTCAAATTTGGTAAGATTTCAGTCATTATTTCTTTAAATATTTTTTCAGCATTACACTCATTCTTCTCTCCCGCTGGGTCTCTGATGACATGAATGTTAGATTATTTTGTTATTGTCCCACATGTTTCTGAGATTCTATTCATTTTCAAAATCTATTCTCCCTCTGTTGAAATCAGATAATTTCAGTTTTTCTGTCTTCAGGTTCATTGATTCTTTCTGATGTCGTATCCCCCTGCTGTTCAGCCCATTCATTGAGTTTTTAAATTTCACTTATTTTTCATTTCTCAAGTTTTTATTGGTTCTTCTTAAGTCTTTTTCTTTGCCTAGAGTTTCTGTTTTTTCTCTTTTCTCAGTGTTAGTGTCTGTTTGGGAACATTTTTATGAGAGCTTCTATAAAATTCTCATCAGGTGATTATAGCATCTGTATCATCTTGATGTTGACGTCTGCTGATTGTTTTTTCCCATTTGAGTTGAGATTTTCCGGGTCTCAGTATGATGAGTAATTGTGGAATGTGCCAGGACAAATTGTGAGTTTATGAGATTCTGGTTTGCATTTCAATCTGCTTTTAGCAGGCGCTCAGCCTGTTTAGGTTCCAAGTGCATGGCCTGGCACACTTCTGTGGGCCATGCTTCAGACGCCAGTGTGGTTTGCAGTGCTGTCCTGCCCAGCCATGTGCTGCCCAGAGGCCAGCCTGAAACGAGAGCAGCATTTGACCTTGAGTTCAGTTCTCCAGTCTTCTGATGTGTTCATTCTGGTTGGTCATGCATGGGCTGCTTAGGGGTCTGCCCAGGACTTCATGCACAGATTTAAGTATCCCTGTCTCCTGCTCTGTTCTCTCTGTAATCCTCACCCCCTCTGATAGGGGGGGAGCAGGTGCTGCCTCCTTGTTCCTGTTTGCTTAGTGCACGTGGGGCTGTCACAGTCTCTGCAGCTGATGTGCTACTTGGTGGGGGGGAGACTACTTGTGTGCTGGCGTTTGCTTAGTGCAGAGCCGAAATGGTAATGGGGACCCCTCCACAGTGTGTGCAGTGCGGGGGGTATGGAGTGGGAGCTGCGCCTCTGCTCATATTAGTGTGGGACAGAATGGTCGACAGGGTTCACCCCAGAGTCTGCCCACAGTCCCATTGTGCTATTGGAAAGCAGGGGTGGTCACAGGGCTCCCCCTCAGTCTCCACGGCCCTACCCCACTGGGGAGGGGGGCCTCCTGGTCAGCGTAGGGCAGGGATGGTCACAGGGCTCTGCCTGCTATCCCTGTGGCTACAGTGTTGGGTAGGGGTGGGGGATGGAGTAGCTTTTTTGAGGTTTCATCTGGAGTAGAGTGGGTTCCATCCTGCAGGGCTGCCCTTTATCGAGGCTTTGGGCCAGAGAGAAGAGACTTTCCTTGGAGCTTGTTGGTCTGTGCTTGCTGGCATTTCTGGGTTGTGGACCCCTCCAACTCTCGGGCGAGAATCTGTAGGAGGAATGCCCTGCCTGCTTGGTCTTCAAATCAAGGTCCCTGCCGCCCACCTTCTCTTCTGCACCCCTCAGAGTCTTCTGCCAGCTGCTCTGTGTATCTGTGGAGAGTTTTGTTTGCAAACAGTATGAGGAATAGGGTGAAATGTGTATTTTGTCTGGAATTCACAGAAGCTGTGGATTATCTTTCATTGTGACTTAAAGTAAGAAAAGTCTTCTGTAGTTAACGTCCATTTTTGCCACTTCTGGTGGCCCACATTTCTTTGTTGACTGATTTTCTCTCTGTCGTCATATCCATGTAATAAAGAGTAAGTCTCCATTTTTGATGTTGGGCTATCTCCAGCTTTCAAGCCCCACTCCTTTCTTCCCTTTTGGCTCCACATCTGGGGAAAAGCCAGTAAGATAATGATGAGAAGACCTGGTTACTCGCTCCAGAATTGCCAGCAGGAAGTTCACAGTGTGTGAGCCCCAGCCCGAGGGCCTGAGCCCTTTCCTCAGCCCAGCGTCACTGGCCCTGCACTGCTCTTGCCATTTGGCCTGGCTGGCTGGCCCCTGCCCTCCTCTCCTCAGGAAAGCTCACGGGTAATAAATCTTCCCATATCTTCTTGGTGCCCGTGGCCTTACGAGTCTCAACATCTCAGCTCTCCCACCTCCGTGGGGTGACCGTCAGACACTCCTTCTGCCCCAAGGACTCTGTTAACATTTCTTGTAATGCATGTCTGCTGTCAGTGAATTCTATAAGATGTTGTTTGTTTGAAAATGTCATTGTTTTCCCACAATTTTTGACAGATATTTGCACTGAGTGTAGAACTCTGAGTTGACGGGTTTTCCTTTCAGCCACTGTGTTGTCTTTGCCCTGCACAGTTTCTGATCAGAAGTGTCCTGTAACTCTTATCTTTGCTCCTCTGTGTGTAATGTTCCCTCTTTCCTCCGGCTGCCTTCAAGCTTTTCTTTCTGTTTTCTTTAAAACAGTTTTTTTCCTCCAGTTTTATTGAGATATAATAGACATACAGCACTGTATAAGTTTAAGGTATATGGAATAATGATTTGACCTACACACACACCATGAAATGATGACCACTGTAAGTGTGGTGAACATCCATCATCTCATATAAATACAAAATAAAAGAAAAAGATAAAAATTTTTCTTGTGATTGACGACTCAGGATTTACTCTCCTAGCAACTTTCGTTTATAACGTAAGCAGCGTTACTTCTAGTCATCACATTGTAAAGCTTTTTTTCTTCTCATCTTTCAGCAGGTAGACCATGATGTGTATAGGTGTATGTGGGCCTTTTTCTGGTTGGTGTTGAGTTTTCTTTTTCTTTTCTTTTTTTTTGGTATTTATTCCTTTTAGAGTCCTCTGTATTCTTAGAGCTGTGGTTTAATGTTTATCCTTATTTTTGGAAAATTCTTGACTGTGACCTTCTTCAAATAGTTCTTCTCTTCAAATTCTCCCTCTTCTTCTGTCACTCCAGTTACGTGTATGTTCGACCATCTGGCGGTTCCTACAGGCCTGGAGTGCTCTGATTTGCTTTCACCACGTTATTATCCTTGTGTTTCAGTTCACTTAATTTCTATTGACCCATGCTCAAGCTGGTTGATTTTTCCAAAGTGATATTCATTCTACTCGTGTGCCTGTCACAAGAATTTTCCATTTCTGACATCATATAGTTTATTTCTAGCATTTCTGTTTTACTCTTTCTTATAGTTTTTATCTCTCTGGTGAAATTTCCCTACAGTTTCAATTATCTGGGTCATCAAATCTATTTCCATTGATTGCTTTATCTCTAGATTGTTTTCTCTTACTTATTATTTTTTTGAAACTAATTTTTTTGATTGTATGCTAGACCTCATGTGTACAAGGACAGTACAGACAGAGGTAAACTGTATTCACACCTGTGCTAGCATGCCTCTTCGGTCTGGGTTTTAGTGTGTGACGTTGAGTCAATTTAGTTAGGGGTTGAGCTGGATTTAGGTTTTGTTGTTTCATTGCTACTGTCAGTGCAGCTAAGGCTTCTACTTTCTCTAAATGTGGATGCTTTTCCCTTGTGCTTACGGGGATGCTGAGGTTCCAGGTGGTTTTTCTCAGTGATTCTGATGCTTCCTTCACCTGTAGATGTTCCTGCATTTCTGTGCGACCGAGGAGAGCTCTTGCCTCTCCTTCAGGGATAGAGGGCCACTACTTGTTTCTCAGCACGAAGTTTACGGTGAGAGGGGGATTCCTCTGATGTCTTGGTCCAGCTCATTCTTAGATCCTAAATCTCAGTGTGGTGCTTCCTGCCCCTCTTTCCCATGGCAACCCAAATCTGCCTTGTATCTGTGTTGATTCTGGACAGGAGTTTCCTGCTCCTCCTCCCTCTGCCTGGTATTGATCTAAGGTCCTGGGCCCTAAATGGTTTCTTGTCTTTCCTCAGAAGTAGGACATTTTACTCCTGCAGTAGTAATGGGTTTTTCCCTGTGTCCTTGGGGCAAGAGGTTTCTAACTTCTCTCCCAGAGGCAGATGGGTTTTGCCTCTCTGTCTTCGAAAGCAATGGATTTTTACCTGTGCCCTGTGGGTAGGAGGCTTTGGTGCCCTTCCCTCAGTTCATAGGAGGGATGGATCCGGGAAAGGGGTGGGTCCGTGCCCATCCTTCCCCGGCTCCTGCCCTGCTCCTAGTATTTCCCTTGCGAGCACTCTTGCTGGATGACTTAGCTGTTCCAAACGTACATGCAAGCCCACACTTGGCCTTTAAAGATTTGCTAACGTTTTAGCTGAGATCTCCACCCCCAAAGGCAGCCCCGTGTTTCTCCTGGTCTTCGCATAAGGGAACAGGTAGCAGCCGTGTTTCCCCTGGAGGCTCTGCCCCTCCTTTGGAAATCACTGTATTTGGTTGCCACGCAACCTCACATCTCTAATAGATTCAAGAAAGATGATAATTTTTGTAGACCTCCAGATTTTTCTCATTCTCATTCTCTACTTCCTACATGGAAGCAGAAATTAGATGTTTTAAATCAAAATTACAAACTTGCCTTCATTTATCTGCATTTATCAAGAACATTGCATGAATTTTTTTCCAATTATAAAATGACTTTCAAAGAGTTTCCCAGCCATATTTAGAAGCTAAAAGCTGTGAATGATCTGCTTTTCTTCTTATTTTGTAACCTAGTAACCAACATTATTAATGAATATCAAAGTTAAGTTTTTTTCCCTTTGAAAAAATTTGAGTCAACATATAGAAGGTTAACTTTTTTCTCTTTTCTTTGGAAATTCTGGAGTTACAGGCAGACCTCATTTTATTGTGCTTTGCTTTAGTGCACTTTGCAGTTACTGCATTTTTTAATAAATTGGAGGTTTCTGGCAACCCTGCGTCATCAGATGATGGTGAGCATTTTTTTAGCAATGAAGTATTTTTAATTAAGGTATGTACATTGTTTTTTTAGACATACTGCTATTGCACACTTAAGAGACTACAGTAGAGGGTAAACATAACTTTTATATGCACTGGGAAATCAAATAATCATGTGACTCGCTTTATTGCGATATTTGCTTCATTGCGGTGGTCTGAAATTGAACCTGCAATATCTCTGAGGTCGGTTGTATGCCGACATCTTCTTTTAAATTTATATAAACTGTCTGTAACCAATTAGGACAGTATCTCCTGTGGACTGTAATACACCTTATGATCTGATTTATTTTTCCTTTGTGTTAGGTCTGTTTATCTGGGCTGGTCAGTTCTGCAATGTGGACATAATGACAGAACATTTTTGTGATTATTTAATGTGCCAGCTTCTGTGGGTGTGTAACTAATCACTTCAGAGCTTAGTGACATAAAACAACCACTTACTTTAACAGGTACTGTGGATTGGAAATTTGGGCAAGGCACAGCAGAACGGTTTGTCTGTCCTGTCTGCCAGTGGGACTCAAGAGTGGGGACCAGAGCCACCTGGGGGCTTGTTCTCACACTTGGTGGGTCCTCTCCACAAGTCCCTCCGGGTGGTCTCTGGGGGTCTTTCCTACAGCGTGGAGGTTGGCCGCATGGACCTGGGTTCCCTGTCCTGACCTGGCTCTGAAGCCATCAGCATCATGTCCACCACAGTCCACTCACTGAGTCAGTGACGGGCCCCTCAACATCTGGGGAACAGACATAAATGCAGCTCTTAATAGGGGAGTGGGAAGGTTCAGGAGAAAAGCATGTAAAACTAAAATATTTTGGTGGACATTTTTAGAAAATATAATCTCCTGCAATTCATTTCCAAAGTCGTTCAAGAGATGAGGGAAAAGGGAAGGAAAAGAAGTTGTGTGGGAGCTGGCTGCGGTGACCCTGGAGCCCCTTCAGAGCACCTCAGAATTCGCTAGTTCCTGGTTCGTTGTGGCTAGGAGGGGACAATTTCTAGTTATTCCTTTGTCTGCAATATTGAGAAGCGTCTCTGTTAGTAGACTTTCCACTTTGTGTTTTTAAGCACTGGTTAGCCGTGTCCCTTTTAGGGCCATGCCGATTAGCTTTCCTCATCTACAGCTTTGCATCTCCTAGCCCTTCCACAGGTGGATGGTTGGAGGAGGCCGGAGAGCCTACATATTGACCCCCTTCACCCATTTCCCCTACCCTCCAACCCCCCCTCCCCTCTAGCAACCACCATTATGTTCTTTGTATCTATGAGTTTTATTTTGTTTGTTCATTTATTTTGTTTTTTAGATTCCACATGTAAGTGAAATCACACAGTATTTTCTTTTTCTCATTTAGTGTAATTCTCTTGAGGTCCATCAATATTGTTGCAAGTGGCAAGATTCCTTTCTTTTTTCTGGCTGGGTACTATATTCCATTGCATATATATACCACATCTTTAGTCATTCATCCATCAGTGAACCCTTAGATTTGCATATCTTGGCTATTGTAAAAAATGCTGCAATAAACGGGTAGAAGTATCTTTTTGAACTAGTATTTTCATTTTATTTAGATAAATACCTACTAGTGGAATTGCTTGATCATATGGTAGTTCTATCTTTAATATTTGAGGAACCTCCATACTGTTCTCCATAGTGGCTGCCCAATTTACATTCCCACTGACAGTGCACAAGGGTTCCCTTTTCTCTGCATCCTCACCAACACTTGTTATTTCTTGTCTTTTGTATGATGGCCTTTCTGACAGGTGGCAGGTGATATCTCATTGTGGTTTGTTGTTTGTTTGTTTGTTTTTTTTTGGTAGAGATAGAATTGAATCTGTGGATCACTTTGAATAGTATTGACATCTTTTTTTTTTAACATCTTTATTGGAGTGTAATTGCTTTTCAGTGGTGTGTTAGTTTCTGCTTTATAACAAAGTGAATCAGCTATACATATACATATATCCCCATATCTCCTCCCTCTTAACGTCTCCCTCCCACCCTCCCTATCCCACCCCTCTAGGTGGTCACGAAGCACCGAGCTGATCTCCCTGTGCTATGTGGCTGCTTCCCACTAGCTATCTATTTTGCATTTGGTAGTATATATAAGTCCATGCCATTCTCTCACTTCCTCCCAGCTTATCCTTCCCCCTCCCCATGTCCTCAAGTCCATTCTCTACGTCTATGTCTTTATTCCTGTCCTGCCCCTAGGTTCTTCAGAACCATTTTTTTTTTTAGATTCCATATATATGTATTAGCATATAGTATTTGTTTTTCTCTTTCTGACTTACTTCACTCTGTATGACAGACTCTAGGTCCATCCACCTCACTACAAATAACTCAATTTCATTTCCTTTTATGGCTGAGTAATACTCCATTGTGTATATGTGCCACATCTTCTTTATCCATTCATCTGTCAATGGACACTGAGGTTGCTTCCATGTCCTGGCTATTGTAAATAGAGCTGCAATGAACATTGTGGTACATGACTCTTTCAGAATTATGGTTTTCTCAGGGTATATGCCTAGTAGTGGGATTGCTGGGTCATTTGGTAGTTCTATTTTTAGTTTCTTAAGGAACCTCCATACTGTTCTCCATAGTGGCTGTATCAATTTACATTCCCACCAACAGTGCAAGAGGGTTCCCTTTTCTCCACACCCTCTCCAGCATTTATTGTTTGTAGATTTTTTGATGATGGCCATTCTGACTGGTGTGAGGTGATACCTCATTGTAGTTTTGATTTACATTTCTCTAATGATTAATGATGTTGAGCATCCTTTCATGTGTTTGTTTGCACTCTGTATATCTTCTTTGGAGAAATGTCTGTTTAGGTCTTCTGCCCATTTTTGGATTGGGTTGTTTGTTTTTTTGATATTGAGCTGCATGAGCTGCTTGTAAATTTTGGAGATTAATCCTTTGTCTGTTGCTTCATTTGCCAATATTTTCTCCCATTCTGAGGGTTGTCTTTTCGTCTTGTTTATGGTTTCCTTTGCTGTGCAAAAGCTTTTAAGTTTCATTGGGTCCCATTTGTTTATTTTTGTTTTTATTTCCATTTCTCTAGGAGGTGGGTCAAAAAGGATCTTGCTGTGATTTATGTCATAGAGTGTTCTGCCTATGTTTTCCTCTAAGAGTTTTATAGTGTCTGGCCTTACATTTAGGTCTTTAATCCATTTTGAGTTTATTTTTGTGTATGGTGTATGGAGTGTTCTAATTTCATTCTTTTACATGTAGCTGTCCAGTTTTCCCAGCACCACTTATTGAAGAGGCTGTCTTTTCTCCATTGTATATTCTTGCCTCCTTCATCAAAAATAAGGTGACCATATGTGCGTGTGTTTATCTCTGGGCTTTCTATCCTGTTCCATTGATCTATATTTCTGTTTTTGTGCCAGTACCATACTGTCTTGATTACTGTAGCTTTGTAGTATAGTCTGAAGTCATTGTGGTTTTAATTTGCATTTCCCTGATGATTAGTGATGTTGAGCATCTTTTCATGTGCCTGTTGGACATCTGTATGTCTTCTTTGGAAAAATATCTATTCAGATCCTCTGCCCATTTTTTAGATGGATTATTTGTTGTTTGGCTATTGAGGTGTTTGAGTTCTTTAATTATTTTGGATAGTAACCCCATATCAGATACATGATTTACAAATATTTTTCCCATTGTGTAGGTTGCCTTTTTTATTTTGTCGATGGTTTCTTTTGCTTTACAGAAGCTTTTTAGTTCAATGTAGTTCCATTTGTTTATTTTTGCTTTTGTTGCCTTTGCTTTTAGAGTCAGATCCAAAAAAATAATTGCCAAGACAGATATCAGGAGCTTATTGCCTATGTTTTCTTCTAGGAGTTTTATAGTTTCAAGTCTTACATTCAAGTCTTTAATCCATTTTGAGTTAATTTTTGTGAATGGTGTAAGATTTTTCATTCTTTTGTATGTGGCTGTCCAGTTTTCCCAGCATCATTTATTGAAGAAACTGTCCTTTCCCCATTGTGTATTCTTGCCTGCTTTGTTGTAAATTCATTGATCATATATGTGTGGGTTTATTTCTGGGACATCTATTTGGTTGCATTGATTTATGTGTCTGTTTTTATGCCAGTACCATACTGTTGTGATTATATAGCTTTGTAATGTGGTTTGAAATCAGGGAGTGATTTCAGCTTTGTCCTTTCTCAAGATTGCTCTGGCTGTTTGGGTTCTTTTGTGGTCCATACAAATTTTAGGAATGTTCTGTTTCTGTGAAAAATGCCATTGGAATTTTGACAGGGATTGCAGTAAATCTATAGAATGCTTCAGGTAATATGGACATTCTAATCCATGATAATCCATGAGCACAGAATATCTTTTCATTTATTTGTGTCTTCCCCAGTTTCTTTCATCGATGTCATGTAGTTTTCAGTGTACAGGTCTTTCATCTCCTTGGTTAAATTTATTCCTAGGCATTTTATTCTCTCTGATGCTTTGTAAATTGGATAGTTTTCTTAATTTGCCTTTCTGATAGTTTGTTATTAGTATATAGAAACACAACAGCTTTTTGTATATTGATTTTCTACCCTGTGACTTTACTGAATTCATTTTATTAGTTCTAACGGATTTTTGGTGGAGTCTTTCAGGTTTTCTATATATAAAATCATGTTGTCTGCTAATAGTGACAGTTTTACCTCCTCCTTTCCAGTTTGGATGCCTTTTATTTCTTTTTCTTGACTAATTACTCTGGCTAGGCTTTCCAATACTTTGTTGAATAAAGTGGTAAGAGTGGGCATCCTTATCTTATTCCTGATCTTAGTTGAAAAACTTTAAGCTTTTCACCATTGAGTATGATGTTAGGTGTCATATATGGCAAGTCATATATGACTTTTATTATGGAGATATACATTCTGTCTATACACTTTGTTGAGAGTGTTTATCATAAATGGATGTTAAATTTTGTCACATGCTTTTTCTGTATCTTTTGAGATGATCATATGATTTTTATCCATCATTTTGTCAGTGTGGTGTATCATATTGATTTGTGGATGTTGAACCATCCTTGCATCCCTGGGATAAATCCCCCTTGACTTTGATGTATGATCTTTTAAATGTATTGTTGAATTCAGTTTGCTAATATTTAATTGAGGATTTTTGTATGTATGTTCATCAGGGATATTGGCATGTAATTTTCTTTTTGCGGTATCTTTTTCTAGTTTTCATATCAGGATAATGCTGGCCTTGTAAACTGAGTTTGGATGTGTTTCCTTCTCTTCAATTTTCTGGAAAGTTTTGAGAAGAATAGGTATTAAGTCTTCTTTAAATGTTTGGTAGACTTAAGCAGTGAAGCCTCTGGTCCTGGGCTTTTTTTGGTTGTTGTTGAGAGGTTTTTGATTACTGATTCCATATCCCTATTAGTAATTGGTCTATTCAGATTTAGTTCATGATTCAGTCTTGGAAGATTATATGTTTCTAGGAATTTTTCCATTTGTTCTCAGTTGTCCAACTTGTTGCTGTACAATTTTTTTTTAAAGGCTTGAGAGCTGACATTTATTTTTTATTATTTAAAAAATTATTTATTTATTTGGTTGTGCCGGGTCTTAGTTGTGGCAGGTGGGCTCCTTAGTTGTGGCTTGCAGTCTCCTTAGTTGCAGCTTGTCGACTCCTTAGTTGGAGCACATGGGCTCCTTAGTTGTGGCATGTGAACTCTTAGTTGCAGCATGCATGTGGGATCTAGTTCCCTGATCAGGGATTGAACCTGGGCCCCCTGCATTGGGAGCTTGGAGTCTTAACCACTGCACCACCAGGGAAGTCCAGTAGCTCTATAATTGTTCATAGTAACCTCTTATGATCCTTTGTATTTCTGTGGTATCAGTTGTAACATCTCTTTCATTTCTGATTTTATTTATTGATTCCTCTTTTTTTTCTTGGTGAGTTTAGCTAAAGGTTTGTCAGTTTTGTTTATCTTTTCAAAGAACCAGTTTTATTGATCTTTTCTGTGTCTTTTTAGTCTCTATTTATTTCCACTCTGATCTTTGTTATTTCCTTTCTTCTACTAACTTTGGGATTTGTTTTTTCTTTTTCTAGTTCCTTTAGGTGTAAAGCGAGATTGTTTGAGATATCTTGTTTAGTTCATTTAGTCTAATGTGTCATTTAAAGCCAGTTGTTCCTTATTGATTTTGTCTGGATGACCTGTCCATTATGTAAGTGGGGAAGTCTCTTACTATTATTGTGTGGCTGTCAATTTCTCTCTTTAGTTCTGTTAATATTTGCTCTGTATATTTAGGTGCTCCTATGTCGGGCACATAAATATTTACAAATTTTGTATCCTCTTGTTGGACTGACCACTTTACCATTATGTAATGCCCTTTGTCTTCTATTACAGTCTTTGTTTTAAAGTATTTTATCAGATATAAGTATAGGTTCCAGTCTATTTTAAATTGATAGCAGCTTAAATTTGAACACATTCTAAAACTTCCCTACCCACTACATTTTATGTTTTTGATGTCACATTTTATGTTTTTTTAATTTTGTGTATTCCTTAACTAATTGTTATAGTTATGGTCATTTTTACTACTGTTGTCTTTTCACCTTCCTGCTAGCTTTATAAGTGATCAATTCACTACGTTTTCTATATATTTACCTTTACCAGTGATATTTATACTTTCATATGTTTTTGTTACTATTTAGTGCCCTTTCTTTTAAGCTTAAAGAAGTCCCTTTAACATTTATTGTAAGGCTGATTTAGTGGTGATGAACTAATTTAGCTTTTGCTTTTTTGGAAATTCTTTCTCTCTCTTAGTTCTGTTCCTTCCTTTCTTTCTTTCTTTCTTTCTTTCTTTCTTCCTTTCTTCCTTTCTTTCTTTCTTTCTTTCTTTCTTTCTATCCATCTATTTATTTATTTATGGCTGCGTTGGGTTGTCATTGCTGCGCGCAGACTTTCTCTAGTTGTGGCGAGGGGGGCTACTCTTTGATGTAGTGCGTGGGCTTCTCACTGTGGTGGCTTCTCCTGTTGCGCAGCATGGTCTCTAGGCGTGCGGGCTTCAGTAGTTGTGGCACATGGGCTCAGTATTTGTGGCTCGCAGGCTCCAGAGCGCAGGCTCAGTAGTTGTGGCACATGGGCTTAGTTGCTCCATGGCATGTGGGATCTTCCCAGACCAGGGCTCGAACCCGTGTCCCCTGCATTGGCAGGTGGATTCTTAACCACTGCACCACCAGGGAAGTCTCTCTCTCTCTTAATTCTGAGTAATAACCTTGCTAAGTAGAATATTCTTAGTTGGAAGTTTCTTCCTTTGAACACTTTAAATATATCATGCACTCCCTTCTGCCCTGTAAAGTTTCTACTGAAAAATATGCTGATAGTCTTATGCAGATTCCCTTATAGGTAACAAGTCGTTTTCCTCTTGCTGCATTTAAGTTTCTCTCTTTATCTTTAACTTTTGACATTTTAATTATAACGTGTCCTGGTGTGGATCTCTTTGGCTTCATCTTCTTTGGAGCTCTCTGGGATTCCTGGACCTGGATGTCTCTTTCCTTCCCCAAGTTAGGGAAGCTTTCAGCCATTATTTCTTTCTTTTTTTAAAAAATAAATTTATTTATTTATTTATTTTTGGCTGCATTGGGTCCTCGTTGCTGCATGTGGGCTTTCTTTAGTTGCAGTGAGTGGAGGCTACTCTTTGTTGCGGTGCGCAGGCTTCTCAGCACAGTGGCTTCTCTTGTTGTGGAGCACGGGCTCTAGGCGCACGGGCTTCAGTAGTTGTGGCACGCAGGCTCAGTAGTTGGGACTCACAGGCTTTGTTGCTCTGTGACATGTGGGATCTTCCTGGACCAGGGATCGAACCTGTGTCCCCTGCATTGGCAGGTGGATTCTTAATAGTTTTTTTTTTTTGTTTGTTTGTTTACAATTATTTATTTATTTATTTTTAGCTATGTTGGGTCTTTGTTTCTGTGCGAGGGCTTTCTCTAGTTGCGGCAAGCGGGGGCCACTCTTCATTGCGGTACGCGGGCCTCTCACTATTGCAACCTCTCTTGTTGCGGAGAACAGGCTCCAGACGCGCAGGCTCAGTAATTGTGGCTCATGGGCCTAGTTGCTCCGCGGCATGTGGGATCTTCCTGGACCAGGGCTCGAACCCGTGTCCCCTGCATTGGCAGGCAGATTCTCAACCACTGCGCCACCACGGAAGCCCTGGCAGGTGGATTCTTAACCACTGCACCACCAGGGAAGTCCCGCCATTATTTCTTAAAATAAGTTTTCTGTCCCTTTCTCCTCTCCTTCTGGGACGCCTGTAATTTGAATGTTATCTGCTTGATGTTGTCCCACAGGTCCCTTAAACTATCTTCCCTTTTTTAAAATTACTTTTTCTTTTTGCTTTTCTGTTTGGGTGAGTTCCACTGCCCTGTCTTCCTGCTCACAGAGCCTTTCTTTGCTTCATCTAGTCTCTGTTGAACCCCTCTAATGTATTTTTTAGTTAAGTTATTGTGTTCTTTGGCTTTGTGACTTCTGCCTGGTACTTTCTTATAGTTTCTATCTCTTTGTTGAAGTTCTCACTGTGTTCATCCATTGTTTTTTTAAGTTTGGTAAGAATATTTATGACCATGGCTTTGAATTCTTCATCAAGTAAATTATTTGTTTCTATTTCATTAAAGTTTCTCCGTGAGTTTTTATCTTGCTCTTTTGTTTTGAACATACTGCTCTGTTTCCTCATTTTGCTTGAATCTCTGTGTTTGTTCATGTATTCAGTGAAACAGCTACCTCTTCCAGTCTTGAAGGAGTGGCCTGTGTAGGGGATGAATCTTGTCCTTCAACCTTGTCCTAGAATTGTCTCTTGAATCTTTGTGGTTGTCTAAGCAGCCTGATTTATCCACGACAGGTCCTGGTCATTGAGGGTGTGCTGAGACCTGCCAGCATTCCAGAGAGAGGGATCTCAGTCAGCACCAGGTTTTAGGCTGATTAGAAGCCAGACTCTCAGGTTGCAGCTTTTAAAGTATGCAAATATGTACAGTCCTGTGGGATTGCAATTATAAACCCATAAATCTTCTGGCCTCCAGACCAGGTGATCTGGGGTTGTCCTTTGGGTGACAGTTGCAGAAACTGGGGCTCCAGATGAGTGAGTGTATAAGCTTATTCTGGGAGGTACTGGCACGCGGCACTAAGGCCTAGACAGAGCACCAGGCTTGTGTCCCCACCCTGTGCTCCTTGAGAGCACCTCTGGAACCTCTAGCATGTGGCAAACCTGAGTCCTGCCCTCAGGCTGAAGCTTCAGGACAGGTACATAGGACCTTTTCACAGGGAGACTGGGGGTGTGTTTTAGTCTGCTGTCTGTGTGGTGCTCTGGGGAGGTAGCCTGCCAGGAACTGTCTCCCAGATTTTTACAGCCCCATGGGACTCAGGGATGCAAGGCCCCCTGGCCACCAGAGCCAGATGATCAAGGAGAGTCACCTGTGTCGTCAGTGCGTGGTTGCCGGCTTTAGTGGGGCAGCTGAAGAGTGCAGGGGATGGGTATTCAGGTCTTTTTCGGAGGGAATTGTTCCATATGTGGCTGTAGATTTGGTGTGTCCTTGGGAGGAGGTGAGTTCAGGATCTTCCTATGCTGCCCTCTTGGACCTTCTTGTGGTCTTTATATTTGAAATAATTGTTACTGTTGTCTACCCCCAGGATATCTTTCCCCATCCTGGACTACAGAAGCAATGATGCAAACAAATGTTTTACATTTCATCTGCTGGAGGATTATGTTTTGAAATATTAGTTATCCTTTCATTTTTTTGATCCTGTTGTTACATAGAAATTTAGAAACTGAAAGAACACCTTAATTTACATTCTTTGACTGTGTGGGTGAGGGAAGAAGAAACTGTTCGGTTTATATTATATTTTTAGGTTGTTAAACTCCCTTTCTTTTTTTTTGGTAATGTGATGAGATTAACATTTATCAGCAGCTTAGAATTCCTGAGGCAGCAGCAGCAACAGATAAACTAAGCAGGAGATTGTCCGTCTCAGGGTGCCAGGGGTCAGCCTTGGCGCTGCTCCCTCTGAACAAGCCAGTTAGGGGGTTGTCAAGGTCAGTGGTCCTCCCTTCTTAGGAAACTAACTATTAAGGGTGCCTGTGACCAGAGCCTTACACTCTGCTTTGGGGTATTAGGACACCAGTCTCTCCCCCACTTTCCAGGGAGTCCTTGAAGTCGGGGCCCAGCCTTATTTACCTGTCTGCATCTGGAACCCCTTTGGGTCCTTGTCCTGCATCAGAGGGAGTGGACATCTGTCACAGTGGATGCCCATAGTCTTTTCAGCACCTCCTGGACATTTTCACCATCCCCTACCTTGTGAATCCTACCTTCCACACTGACTTCCTCTCCCATGAGACGCCAAACACGTGTGACTGAGGAGGGCACCCAGGAAGCCTCAGGCAAGGTGGCATCTGCATGGAGCATGCAGGGGCAGGGGCAGGGACGTTGGGGGCACCGCCCCGCCCCAGCACGGTGGAGGCAGGGTGGCATCGGATCAGCAAATCTGGCTCTCGGGTTCTGGAAGCTCAGCCCGAGTCGAATTCTTCACTCTTCCTGAAGGTGCTGTGAGACTTCTCACACCCACCAATAAACCCTATCCCACCTCAACCAAACTGAGTGGTTTTGTGCATGGTCATGGGTCAGAAACATGGGCTCAAAGATTATCTAATTGGGAGTCCCCTTTATGAAGAAGAACATAAAATTATGCAAACAAAACTAAGTACAAAGGTGAATATTTAATGAGAAAAAAATAAGAAATCACAAGAAAGTAAAAATTCAAACCTCAAACATCACAGCATTCTGAAAAATAACATAATTTAAAAAATTAATTTTATGCCCTAACATACCTCTAGGTTACTTCATTGCCATATATATATATATATTTTTTTTTACAGTAACTTTGTAATGGCATTTTCTGTAGAGAGAATCGAAAGAGAAATGAAGCTTTCCTTTAGCACTATTGATTAAAATTTGATTTTCTTATTGATAGTTTAGAAAAGTTATTTTCATCTTTACAACTGGTCATTAATGAAATGGCATGTAAAATTCTGGATTATTTCCAATTTGAGGAAATCTTTATCAAGTACCTGTCATATGTGAGCTGTGAGATTACAAGGCATTTCAAGTTTTCTTGTGCAATGGACAATCTGAAATATTCTTTCAGTTGATAGCATTCATTATGCAGTTAGTCAATATTTTCTTGTCACTTGCCAGGTGAGTTGACACAGTGCACAGTAAGCAAATTTTTGGAAGACATTCCTATACCAGATGACTTCAGTAATTTAATTATATACCAAAGCCACTCTGAATCACATAAATATATCCCATAAAACTCAGACTTAATATATCCTCAGCTCACTTCCTCTTCAGATCTGTAACCACCCCAAAATGTCCATAGGCACCCCCAAAACCCAATAAGAGGGGACATATAATGGAGGGGAAATCAGAGTGGAGACAGAGACTGCTTGGAGCCAATTACAGTTAAAATCCCTTAGTCCTGAAAATTTTATAAAACGTGCAACCATGTGAACATGGCTAGGATCCCTTCTAGGGATCCTAGAAGGTCCCATGCTGGTGGGGGATCTGGATATGCAGGGTGACTGGCATTGCCTCAGTGTCCAATAATAATAATAGTAGTAATAATAATAATAATAAAATAAAGCTATTTAGTCTCAGATTTGTGTAAGGGCCAAGTCACAAAAAGCTAATTAGTATCCTGAAATCCTCAGTAAATTGTCTTAACATTTTCATGGGCTTTACACCATTGTACTGCATCCTAACTCCACAATAGAATTAGAATCGTTCTGTCTTGTACATTCGACTCAGAAGTAAAGCAGTATAATGTGCTCTTGGAGATTTGCAAAGTATTTGGAGGGTAGACTTTTTTTTTTTATTGAAGTATAGTTGATGTACAATGTGTTAAGTTTCAGGTGTACAGCACAGTGCTTCCGTTATACACATACACACGCACGCACACACACACGCACACACACACAGATATACTTTTTCAGATTCTTTTCCCTTATAGGTTATTACAAGATAGTTAGTATAGTCCCCTGTGCTGTATAGTAGGTCCCTGTTGGTTATCTATCTTATATATAGGAGTGTGTATCTGTCAATCCCAAACTCCTAATTTATCCCCCCTTATTTTCAAAACAGAAATAGACTTCGAGACATAGAAAACAAACTTATGGTTACCAAAGGGGAAAGGAGGGTAGGGTAGCCTCTTTGTATTGTGGTAAATCAGCTTAGGTTCCTGATCCTAGGTAAATGAAGGAAAATTTTCACCTAAAAATGCACGTTGTCCAGGAATATGGCATATACACACTTCCTCTATTTCTCTCAGTACAATTAAAACACTGGACCTTATATATTAAAGCAATATAAGAAGGCTCTGATTGGAACTTCCCTGGTGGCGCAGTGGTTAAGAATCCACCTGCCAATGCAGGGGACACAGGATCAATCCCTGGTCTGGGAAGATCCCACATGCCACGGAGCAACTAAGCCTGTGCATCACAACTACTGAAGACCACGTGCCTAGAGCCCATGCTCCACAACAAGAGAAGCCACCGCAATGAGAAGCCCATGCACTGCAATGAAGAGTAGCCCCCGCTCGCTGCAACTAGAGAAAGCCCGCGTGCAGCAACGAAGACCCAACACAGCCAAAAATAAAAGAAATAAAGAAGGCTCTGATAAACTGAGAGAAGGCGGCAGACTGGCTAGGCACCTCAGGACCCAAGGAACTACATGGGGATGAGTTCCCTGAGTATTCTTTTTGCCTCACATAGCCCAGACTTAGAGCTGAAGAGGCAGGCAAAACACTAATACACACAAACAAAAGAAGTCCCTACAGAAGCTTGCTATCTCTAGCCAAAGGGCCAGGAAGACAGAAAACGCTTAGTCAGTAACTGCTGTACTTCAGCCAGACACCCCAGAAAAACCGTGGCACTATCCCTACCCATGCAAGTAGGTGAGCCTCGCTTTCCACCCTCACCAGGCTGTGTAGCAGGGTATCCCAGCTTCCCTGATGGAACAATGTCAGAGAAGGCTGAGCAGGGGGCCGGGACTTTAATCCACGCCAGGCAGTTATGAGGCACCACACATCCCGACCTCTGGTGTCAGTAGAGGCCATGTGAGGACAGCAGGGAAGCACCCCAGAATTGCCATCCCGGCCACCAGCCACAAGGGGTCCTTCCCCTCCTTCATGTCAGTGGAGGCCAAGTGAGGAATCTGGGCGTTGATCCCCTTGGCAGTAACAAAGCAGTGCCTTCTGTTCGCCTGCCAGAGTGGTATCATGGAACCAGCTCAAACAGAAGGTTTAATAGTATCCAGTCTCATAACATCATATCCAAATGTCCTAGTTCTAATCAAAAAGCACTTGTTATATACCAAGGACCTGGAAAATTTCAACTTGAATGAAAAAGACAATCAATACATGTTAACACTGAGTTGACAGAGATGTTAGAATTATCTAACAATAATTTTAAGGCAGTCTTGATAAAAATGCTTCAATGAATTATGAACAGATTTGAAACAAATGAAAAATAGAAAGTCTCAGAAAAGAAATGGAAGATCTCAGGAAAGAAATAAAAGATATATAGATGAAAAATGCAACTTTTAGAACTGAAAAATATGGTAATGGAAATAAAAAGCTCACTGGGTGACCCCAACAGCAGAATGGAGAGGAAGGAAGAATCAGTGAACTTGAAGGTGGAGCAGTAAAAATCACCCAGTCTAAACTAGAGAGACAAAATAGACTTAAAAAAAAATGATCAGAGTATCAGGGACCCGTGGGACTATAACAAAAGAACTAAGATTTGTGTCATTGGAGCCCCAGAAAGAGGGGAAAAGGGCAGGATTTGAATAAATAATAGCTGAAAACACCTCAAATTTGGCAAAAGAAATAAACCTACAGATTCAAGAAGCTGAATGAATTCCAAACAGGATGAATCTAATGAAATCATGCCAAGATTTTAAATATTTATATATTTATAATTATAATATTTAACATTATATATTTATATTTAATATAAATTTATAATTTTCTATCAATATATTTATAAATATTTATAATATTTATATATATTACATCATAATCAAATATATGAAAACCAAAGAGAAAGGAAAAATCTTGAAAGCAGCAAGAGAGAAACAAAATTTCACCTATAGGGAAAAAATCAATTCAAATGACAGCAAATTTCTCTTTAGAAACCATGGAGGTCAGAAGGAAGTGGCACAACACTTTCTGATGCTGAAAAAGAACTGTCCACCGAGAATTCTGTATCCAGAGAAAATGTTCTTCAGGAATGAAGGAGGAAATCAAGTCTTTCTCAGATGAAGAAAATCTAAGAGAATTTGTTGTCAGCAGGCCTACTCTAAAAGAATGGCTAAAGGAATATCTATAACAGGAAGAAAATTATAACAGAAGGAATCCTGAAACATCAGGAATAAAGAAAGAACAATGGAATGAGTCAAGATAAGCTTAAATATAATACATTTTGCTTCACCTCTTGAGTTTTCTAAGTTATGCTTGAGAGTTGAAATAAAAATTATAACATTGATGAAGTTCTACATGTATGTAGAAGACATAAATTTAAGACAATTACAGTACTATAAACAGTAGGAGGAAAAGGGATGTAAGGGAAGATAAGATTTCTATGCTTCATTCAAAATGGTAAAATGTTGACATCAGTAGATTGATAAGTTATGTATATATGATTTACAGGCACTAAAAAAGGTATACAAAGAGATTCGCTCAAAATCACTATAAATCAAAATGGAATTCTAAAAAAACATTCAAGTAACCCACAGGAGAACAGGAAAAAGAAAACAGAGAAACCAAAAGCAGAGGTAACAGAAAACAGAATAAAATGACTGACTTAAACATATCAACAATCACATTAAATGTAAATGATACACATACACTGAGAAAAGGATAGAAATTTGCAAAGTGTATTAGAAAACATGACCCAAATATATGCTAAAATAAATTCACTTCAAATATAATTGTATAGGTAGGTTGAAAGTTAAAGGATAGGGAAGGATATTCCAGACAACATTAATAAGAAGAAAGCACAAGTAGCTATATTAATATCAAATAAAATAGACTTCAAAGAGAAAATTATTAAAGACAGGGAAATTATGGTGATAAAAGGGTCAGTCCACCAAAAAGTCATAGCAAATTAAACGTGAATGCACCAGACAGCAGAGCTGTAAAAATGTGTGAAGCAAAACCTGATAGAACTGAAAGGGGAAATAGACAAACTTACAATTATAGTTGGAGACTTCAGCATCCGTATTTCAACAATTGACAGGACAACTATAGAGGAAATTAGGAAAGATATGGAGGAACTCAGCAACACCATCAATCACTGACTGTAAGTTTCTTTTTCTTTTCTTTGGCCACACCATGCTGGCAAGTAGGATCTTAGTTCCCCAACCAGGGATCGAAGCCTTGCCCCCTGCATTGGAAGTGTGGAGTCTTAACCACCGCGCCACCAGGGAAGTCCCGAAACCATCAGTCAACAGGACCTCATCAACACTTATAGAGCTTACCACCCAGCAACAGCAGAGTACATACTCTTCCAGCGCCCACAGAACATATACCAACATAGATCATATCCTGGCGCATTACAATAAACACTCAGCAAATTTAGAAGAATTGAAATCATACCAAGTATTTTTTCCTTCCATAGTGGAATCAAACTAGAAATCAACAACATAAAGAAAACAGGAACATCTCTAGACACTTGGAAACTGAACAACATACTTCTAAATAATCCTTGGGTCACAGAAGAAGTTACCATGGAAAATTTTTTTTCAAAGGTTGAACTGAATGAAAATGAAAATACAACATATCAGAATTTGTGGGATGTAGCTAAATAAGTGCTAACAGGTAAATATATAGCACTGAATATTTATATCAGAAAACAGCAAATGTCTCAAGTATATCATCTAAGCTCCCACTTCAGAATCTAGAAAAAGAAGAGCAAAATAAAGCCAAAGCATATAAAAGGAAGGAATAATAAAGATAAGAGCAGAAATCAATGACACTGAAAACAGAAAAAGTATAGAAAAAAGTCAATTAAACAAAAAGCTGTTTCTTTGAAAAGAATAAAATGCATCTCAAAGAATCAATAAAATAGTCAATAAAATGTATCCCCCCAAATCAATAAAAGATCTATAAAATTGACAAACTTAACAAGACTGACGGAATAAAAATGAAAGGGAAGACACAAATTACCAATATCAGGATTCAAACAGTTGATATTGCTACAGATTCTATAGATAAATAGAAAATTTAAAAATATTGCAAACAACTATACACATAACTTTGACAACTAAGATGAAACAGACCAGTTACTTGAAATGTACCAACTACTACCACAATTCACCCAATATTAATTAGGTAATTTGAATAGCCCTATAACTATTAAGGAAATTGAATTTTTAAAGATTAACAATCTTCCATTTTTACAGCAGTTTTAGGTTTACAGAAAAATTGAGCAGGAAGTACAGAGAGTTTCCATTCACTCCTCTCTGCTCCCAGTTTCCCCCATTATTAGCATCTTGCATTAGTGTGATATGTATGTTACAACTGGTGAACCAATAGCAATACATTATTATTGACTAAATCCCATAAGTTACATTAGGGCTCACTCTTTGTGTTATTCAGTTCTATGGGTTTTTTAAGTACACTTCATTTTTAGAGAAGTTTTAGGTTCACTGCAAAATTGATCACAAAGTACAGAGAGTTCCCATTTACCCTCTGCCTGCATACACTTGGTCTCCTCCACTATGAACATCCCACACCAGATGGTACATTTGTTACACTGGCACATTATTATTGTCCAAAGACCATAATTTACATTAAGGTTCACTCTTGGCATTGTACATTACATGGGTTTGGACAAATGTATAATGACATATCCACCATTATAGTATCACATAGAATAGTTTCACTCCCCTAAAAATCATCTGTGCTCTGCCTATTCATCCCTCCCTCCCCACGACCCCTGGCAGCCACTGATCTTTTTACTGTCTCCATAGCTTTGCCTTTTCCAAAATGTCCTATAGTTGGAATCATAACAGTATGTAGCCTTTTCAGATTGGCTTCTTTCACTTAGTAATGTGCATTTACGTTTCCTCCATGTCTTTTCATGACTTGATAGCTCATTTCTTTTTAGTGCTGAATAATATTTTATTATATGAATGTACCCCAATTTACGTATCCATTGACATGATGAAGGATATCTTAGTTGTTTCCAAGTCTTGGCGATTATGAATGAAGCTGCAATAGACATCCATATGCAGGTTTTCGTGTGGACATGTCTTCAATTCATTTGAGGTGTAATTGCTGGAGTGAATGATAAGACTGTTTAGCTTTCTAAGAAATGGCCAAACTGTCTTCCAAAGTGGCTGCAGTATTTTGCATTCCACCAGCAATGAATGAGACTTCCCAATGCTCCACATCCTCATCAGCATTTGGTATTGTCACTGTTTCGGATTATAGGTGTGTATTGGTACCTCATTGTTGTTTTAATTTGAAATTAATGGTATGTGATGTTGAACATCTTTACATATGCTTATTTGCCTAAGTATATCTTCTTTGGTGAGGTGCCTGTTCAGGTTTTCTGCCCCCCTTTGGGCAAACAATTGGATCGTTTTCTTATTGTTGAGTTTTAAGCGTTCTTTGTATATTTTGGATACAATTCCTCTATCAGTTATATGTTTTGCAAATATCTTCTCCTAGTCTGTGGCTTATCATTTTATTCTCTTAATAATGCCATTCACAGATAAGTTCTTTTATTTTAATGAACTCCATCTCATCAATATTTTCATTCACAGTTATGTTTTTGGAGTGATATCTGAAAAGTCATTGCCAGGCTCAAGGTCACAAACATTTTCTCTCATGTTATAGCCTAGAAGTTTCATTGTTTTGTGTCTTAACATTTAGGCCTGAGATAATTTTGAGTTAATTTTTTGAAAGATAAAAAGTCTTTGTCTAGATTCATTTATTTTATTTATTTATTTTTTTGCATGTATGCAGTTTACCTAACACTATTTGTTCAAAAGACTTCCTCCTCCATTTAATTGCCTTTGCTACCCTTTGTCAAAAAGCAACTGACTATATTTGTGTGTATTTATTTCTGAGTTCTCCATTCTCTTCCATTGATCTATTTGTATATTCTTTCACCAATACCATACACTTTGACTACTGTATCTTGATAGTAAATCTTGAAATTGGATCGTGACAGTCCTCTGACTCTGTTCTTTTTCTTCAATATTGTATTGGCTATTCTGGGTCTTTAGCTTTCTGTGTAAACTTTAGAATCAGTTTGTCTGTATTCAGAAAATACCTTGCTAGGATTTAGATTGGAATTGTGTTGAGTCTACACATCAACTACAGTTGGGAAGAATTAACATCTTAACAACATTAAGTCTTCCTATACATGAACATGGAATACCTCTCCACTTATTTATTCTTCTTTTATTCCTTTCATTAAAGATATATAATTTCTCTCATATATATCTTGTACATATTTTGTTAGATTTATGTCTAAGTATTTCATTTTTTGGTGCTAATGTAAATGGTGCTGTTTTTAATTCAAATTCCAATGGTTCATTACTCGTATATAAGAAAGCAATTGATTTTTTTGTATATTAACATTGTGTCTTGAACCTTGCTCAATTGCTTATTGATTCTAGGAGTTTTTGTTTGTTTAACAATTCCCAAGAAGGGGCTTTCCTGGTGGCACAATGGTTAAGAATCTGCCTGCCAATGCAGGGGACATGGGTTTGAGCCCTGGTCCGGGAAGATCCCACATGCTGCGGAGCAACTAAGCCTGTGCGCCACAACTACTGAGCCTGTGCTCTAGAGCCACGAGCCACAACTACTGAAGCCCATGCTCCTAGAGCCCATGCTCCGCAACAAGAGAAGCCACTGCAATGAGAAGCCTGAGCACCGCAACAAAAGAGTAGTCCCCACTCGCCGCAACTAGAGAAAGCCCGCGTGCAGCAACAAAGACCCAAACAACACAGCCAAAAATAAATAAATAAAAATAAATGAATAAATTAATTAATAAAAAAATTATACAACTCTAAAAAGAAGAACTAAAAGTGTCCCTATTTGCAGGTAGTATGATTGTCTATGTAAAATATCCCAAGAAATCTACCCCCCAAATGATAGAACTAATAAGTGCATACTTCAAGGCCACAAGAAGATCAACATACAGAAATCAATTGTATTTCTCTATAATATTAATAAACACGTGGATGTCAACATTTAAAATATAATATCATTGCTAAAAAAAGAAAAAGAAAAACTTATGTGTATATTTAACAAAACTTGTATGGCCAAAAACTACAAAACACTGATAGTAGAATTCAGAGAAGCTCTAGATAAATGGTGAGATATACCTTACTCATGGATTGGAAGACACAATATAGTAAAGATACCAGTTCTCTCCAAATATATCTATTGGTTAAATGCAATTCCTATCAAAATCCCAGGAAGTTTTTGTAGATACATATATTCTAAGATTTATGGAAAGACAACGGAACTAGAAGAACTAAAACAATTTTGAGAAAGAAAAATAAATTGGGAGGAATCAGTCTATCCAATTTCAAGACTTACTATAGCTAAAGGAGTCAAGACCCTGTGGTGTGCGTGGCGGGATAGACACAAAGATCAATGGAACAGGAAAGAGAACCTAGAAATAGACCCACACAAATATGCCCAACTGATTTTTGACAAAGGTGCAAAAGAATTCAATGAAGGGAGGATAACCTTTTCAATAGAAGGTGCTGGAGAAACTACGCATCTGTAGGAAAAAATATGCACCTACCTAAACCTCATACCTTATGAAAAAAAAGTCAAAATAGCTCATATATAAATGTAAAGTATATTTTTTAAAAAATGTGAAGTGTAAAACTATAAATTTTTTAAGAAAAAAATCATAGGAGAAAATCTTTGGGATTTAGAGCTAGGGAAAGAGAGTTTGAACTTAACACCAAAAGCACAATCCATAAAGGAAAAATCAATAGATTTGACTTCATCAAAATTAAAGCCTTTTGTCCTATGAAAGACCTTGTTAAGAGATGAAAGCTTCTGCAGTGGCAGAAAACACTGCAAACCACATAAATAACAAAGAACTAGTATCTGTAATATACAAACAACTTTTGAAACTTAACAGTAAAAAATAAACAATTCAGTTATAAAATGGGCAAAAGACATGAACAGACATTCCACCAAAGGGGGTATACAGGTGGCAGATAAATGTATGAAAAGGTATTCAATATCATTAGTCACTAGGGAAATGCAAGTTGAAACCACAATGAGATATTACTGCACACCTATCAGAATGGTTAAAATGAAAAATAGTGACAACACCAAGTGTTATCAAGGATTCAGAGTAATTGGATCACTTCACTTATATATTGCTGGCAGGAATGTAAATGGAACAGCCACTCTGGAAAACAGTTTGGCAGTTTCTTAAGGAGATAAACAGGCAACTACCATACAACTCAGTAATTGTGTTCCTGGGCAATTATCCTGGAGAAGTCAAGACTTAGGTTCACACAATAACTTGTACAAGAATGTTCATAGCAGCTTTATTCATAATAGCGAGAAGCTGGAAACCATCCAGATGTTCTGTGAGCCACAGGTAAACAGAACATGCATACTGTGGAATGCTACTTGGCAATAAAATGAAGGAACTGCTGATACATGTACAACTAGGATGATTCTCCAGGGAATTATGCTGAATGGAAAAAAATAATGGTTACCTACTGGTATGAGTTCATTTATGTGACATTCTTGATGGCAAAATTATATGAATGGTGAATATACAATGGATTAGCGGTTGCCAGGGGTGAAGGACTGGGGGTGGGAGGCATGAGGGAAGTGGCTGTGACTATAAAGGGGCCACTGGAGCAGTCCTTGTAGTGATGGAAAAGTTCTGAATCTTGACTGGATCGATGTCAATTTTCTGGTTGGGATATTATACTATTGGGGAAAACTGTGTAAAGGGTACATAGTGTCTCCGTATTATTATTATCACTATTTTTGAGGAAGGTGACAGGGACTACAGAAACTTAACTCAATCTTTATTTTTTTTTTAATTGAAGTGTAGTCGATTTACAATGTGTTAATTTCTGCTGTACAGCAAAGTGATTCACTTATATATTCTTTTTCATATTCTTTTTCTTTATGGTTTATTACAGGATATTGAATATAGTTCTCTGGCTCTATAGTAGGACCTTGTTGTTTATCTATTTTGTATATAATTGTTTGCATCTGCTAGTCCCAAACTCCTGATTTATCCCTCTACCACCCCATTTCCCCATTGGTAACTGTAAGTTTGTTTTCTATTTCTGTGAGTCTGTTTCTGTTTTGGAAATAAGTTCATTTGTGTCTTTTTTTTCTTTTAGATACCACATATAAGTGATATCATATGATATTTTTCTTTCTCTGTCTGACTTACTTCACTTAGCATGATAATCTCTAGGTCCATCCATGTTGCTGCAAATGGCATTATTTCATTCTTTTTTATGGCTGAGTAATATTCCACTGTATATACAGACCACCTCTTCTTTACCCATTCCTCTGTCAATGGACATTTAGATTGCTTCCATGTCTTGGCTACTGTAAATAGTGCTGCTATGAACATTGGGGTGCATGTATCTTTTCAAATTGTGGTTTTCTCCTTTCTTTCTTGTGCTATGGCAACATTCAGGGAGGATGAATAGTTTTAAAGCTGAAGACATCTGACCGCTAGTTCCTCAATGTAAATTGCTACAGCTCTTTAATAGGCAGCTGGGAAGAGAGAATCTGCCCAGCCTGGACTTTGTTGCTTCAAGTCTGAAAGGACCCCCACCCCCACCCCCGACACCCACCTAGCTAGAACTAATGCTTTCTCTGTGTAGCTGAGGACCTGGCTTCTGGTTGTGAGCCCAGAGCCTGTGGCAGATCTGGAGAGAAGATGCTGCCTCTCAAAGAGGCATCCACTCAACCCAGATGGCAGCATTGGGGCCCCTGAATGGACCTTCTGCATCTCAAGGAGCAGCAAAGGCTTTTCCCAGAACTGTAGCAGGAAGGGGGACCCCTTCCAGGGCCCAAGAGTGGGCTCTCGTCTAACACTTGGAAATGATTGTCAGAGGAGACGCACATGCTGACAAAGCAAGAGACTTTATTGGGAAGGGGCACCTGGGCGGAGAGCAGCAGGTGAGGGAACCCAGGAGAACTGCTTCGTAAATAAGGTCATTTGTGTCATATTTTAGATTCCACGTGTAAGTGAAATTATGTGGTATTTGTCTTTGTCTGACTTACTTCACTTAGTATGATCACCTCTGGGTCCATCCATATTGCTGCAAATGGCATTATTACATGGTTTTTCATGGCTGAGTAACATTCCATTGTATATATGTACCACATCTTCTTTATCCATCTATCTGTCAATGGACATTTAGGTTGCTTCCATGTCATGGCTATTGTAAATAGGGCTGCAATGAATATTGGGGTACATGTATATCTTCGAATTATAATTTTGTTTAGATATATGCCCAGGAGTAGAATTGCTGGATCATATGGTAAATCTATTTTTAGTTTTTTAGGGAGCCTCCATACTGTTTTCCATAGTGGCTGCACCAACTTATATTCCCACCATCTCTCTGTATTATTCTTAAAGCTGCAGATGAACCTGCAATTATCTCAAATTTAAAAGTTTAATTTCTAAAAAGCAAGAAGAATGCAAATTCATAGGGCTAAACCATGTTAGACACAAGGCCACTGGCTGACAGTAGGAATTCTCCCTGACAATTCCAGATGTGACCCAGTGTGAGTGTGTATCAGTTACCTGCTGCATGCTCCAAACAGGTGTGGGAAAACCTTTAAAAGTGGGATTCCAAGTTAAGTATGATGGGCACTGGTCTGGCATGTTATCCTGGTTCTGTCTCAAGCCCACTAGGTGACTGTGAATATAGTAGTTGGTTGCTTTAAGTAGCAAGTGACAGAATATGACACCATCTCATTCACACAAGTATTGTTACCTAATCCAACAGGAAGCAGGGAGGTGGGCAGCTGCAAGGCGGGTCAGCAGCGCTCACTTGGCCTTTCTGAAATTCCCTAAGTCGATCCCAGCAACTCAAGGCAACACTACCCGATACCATGTGTGCAAAGCAGAGAAAAGGGGATAGCAAACAAGGAACTTTTCCCTTGCATGTCCTTTGCTAATTGAGAAGGAAAATGATCACACAGTTTCCTAGTGGACTTTTTTGTTTCTTTGGCCAGAACTGGTCACATGCCTGCCTCTACCACTGATGACCAGTGGACGGACTCGTGATTCATTCCCTGTTGCTGGGCCCATCGCCACCCAGGAACAACTGGAACTCAGTTAGCAAGGAAGGATGGAGAGGGATGTTGGATGGCCCAGCAGCAGGCTGCCATGGTGGAACGCTGGCCCCTGGCCTGTGGAATGTTCTGGGCTTCTGTGCTGCTCCAGGTTTGGCTCTCCAGCCTGGGAGCGCCTCTCCAAGAGGGCTGGGGGGTGCTGGGCCTGGTGGGCAGGCCCAACCACAGCCCCTTATCCATCCAGCCAATGAGAGTGTTTCCATCAAACGAAAATGGGGTATCTGGGGCTTCCTCGGCCCGACCTCTGGCCCAGATATTTGCCCACCGCCTGCATCTCTCAGCTGGAGAGACAGATGCTTCCGGCTCCTCAGAAAGATTGTGCAGCAATAAGGGGCCTGCGAGGCGGCCTGAGGACGGTGTGACGGATAAGCATCCATGAGATGAGCAGCATGAGGACGGCGCGAGCTGATTGTTGGCAAGTCCGCCTTCTCTCTTCATTCTTCATCCGTCCCCCGGGGAGCTAGAAAACGGCCAGGTTCATCCCGCACGTGTGGTTTAATAGTATAAGTGCCCGTTAGATTTCTCCTGCAATTCAGGGACCACGTCTGGTTGGCTGTCTCGGCCAGCTTTAGGATATTGGTTCGAAAAAGGGTCATAAATTTTATTTTCAATTTTGTTTCTGTGGCGTTTATCCTTTAATGTGCCCCCGCAGACTTGCCGGGCCTTACGGTCAGGTTACGGAGAGGAGTCCTCTGCCCCATGGGGGGATCTGCAGCCTCGGAGACAGCCCCCCTCCCTTCGTGGTGTCAGCCAGTTTGGGGTCTAAGTTGTGTGTGGACTGGGGCTGCAGGTGCGGACGCTGTGCCTTCCGGCTCAGTGGAGGATGCTACCCCTGATCCTTCTTCCTGGTGGGGCGGGGAGGCCCACCCTGGGGCTGCAGGTCTGACACGTGACCCAGGCCCAGCCAATCAGAGGACTCAGCCCTGTGTAAGGGGCGGGGCAAGGAAGCTGGGCCAAATGCTGGCCTTGGTGGGAGCTGCTGGGCTGCGGGCTGCCAATCCCCTGGTGCAGCTGTGCCCAAAGCTAGATGCCCCGCCGAAGCCCTGCTACACAAGGCAGTAAGCTCCCCACCTGACTGACCCCTTTTAACCTTGAAAGGTATTTGGAATTGGTATTGTCTCTTGCAACTGAAAGAGTCCTTTGGATACTGATGTCCCCAGGGCATCAACAATTGGCCCCCGCCCCCCTGGGGCGGTATTTGAAGGGCTGGCGGCCACTTCTCAGCCCTGCTACTGCACACCTTGCCAGCACCGCACAAGGGCGATCTTTCCTGCCCCCCACCCCCCTCAGTTTTCTCTTATATAAAACGAGCTGCCTACCCTGGAGATGTGCGGGAGTGAGGTGAGAAATGAAGTGACACGAGGCTGTCTGTAGTCTGTGACCGTCAGCTCCCTTCCCTGCGTTGGGGCTTCTTGTGTCCTTGGGTTCCCCCCAAAGTACTTCCACCCTGATCCGCTCCTGTGCACTTAATGTCGTAGGGCCCCTGTGGCTTCTGCATTGCTCAGCAAAGTAACCGAGGCTCACACCTGCACAGGAAAGCGCATCTGTCCCTGCCTTCAAGGACAAGTTACTAGTTATTATGACCAGTACGACTTCTCCTTCCCGCTCTCCTTCCCTCCCCCCCACCCTGCGTGCGCGTGCACGCGCACACACACACACACGTACACACACACACACTTGGGAGGGGGAGGGCATCGTACAAAATTACTTATGGATTCAAAGAAGTGGATAGTGGTGAGGAAGGGGGGCAGCCGCTGACGACAGGGTCCCGTCCGGGGTGGGCACCGTGGGGCTGTGGCACATGTCCTTTGCCTCCATCTCTCCATCGCAGCCTCTTGGGGGTGCATTTCTCAGGCTCACTTGCTTCTGACGGTCAGTAAGGGTGTGGCAATTCAGTGCATGACACTTGGAAAGGGAGGTGAGGCTGAGGCCCGGCTGCTGCTGCTTCCGTTCTGATCTGCTGGTGAGCACAGTACAAGAGGCATTTGGGTTTTCTGCATCGGTGGAAGCAACGGCCTCATGCTTGCAAGAGGTAGGCAGAGGGCATCCGCGTAGCAAGTGTGGTCGTGGCTGAGAGCCGAGAGGCACGTGGGCTTCCTCCTCCTCCCCAACTTCCTGGTGGCGATGGTGCCAGAGGTGGAGCTCACCTGGTGTCCAGTTCCGCGTGGAGAACGAACCCCAAAGCCACGCCTCTAGCCCAGAGGGTTCTGTGCACTCCTAACACCCTCTGTGAACTCCCCTCTGTGTAAACCTGTGAGGGTGTTTTCTGTGATTACACCTGAGCCATGTCGTGGGGTCACACAAAGGACGATGCAGAAGCCATTAAACTTGAGGGAAAGAACTATTTCAGAGGACTCGGAGCTCTGAAGGACCACGTAGGAGCAAGAATCCGGGCGGGTTTGGCGGCGCCTTGGGTGATGCTGACGGGGAAAGGTAGATGGTGCAGCCTTTCAAAGAGCAGTTCTGGAGAGATGACCCTGAACCATGTTCTGGGTGCAGCCCCAGGATGTGGGCTGCCCCTTCCTCCTGCCCTTTAACTTGGAGGAGGCAGCAGCCCCCATCCAAGAAGACAGTGCAGTGTGGAGATCCTGGGGAGACCTCGGGCTTGTTTAGGCCCAGGAGTGGAAGGAGGCTGAGGAGAAAGGATTGAGGGCAGAGGGGAGATGATTTCCCACAGAACAGGACTTGTTCAGGCCAGGGAGGAAGGGTTCGTGGAAGGACCTGGGTGGGTGCTGGGAGCAAGGAGACGTGGGTCTGCAGCGCCCCCCCATGGTGCAGCCAGGGGCTGGACCGGGAGAATGAAGACAATGGCGTTGTCTGTGCCCGGGATGGTTCTTCTCTGCCAACTGCTGGTTAGAAGTCAGCTCTGGGGCTGGGAATAAGCCCAGCCATGCATAATTTGAATAGATAAGCCCTCAAATAAAATGAAGTGGAAATGGTTTCACTTGCTGTTCTCCTATGGTTAATTATAGATGATTAAATTCGTCCATCATTTTTCCATTTGTTGTTACTTTTTTTCTTCCTGGTGAATTTACACTGTGATTTTTTAAAAGATTTTGCAGGGCAAGATGTGGTAGGGAGAAATGGTGCTGTTGTTACTGCCCTATCCCTGTTGGGTCCACCTGCTGGTGCTCTGGGGGAGGCGTGTGTATCTGGGTGAGGGGGGTCCGGGTCAGGGTCAGGAGAGCTGGGATACAGCTGGAGGATGGGGATTCTCTGCCTCCGGAGCAGGGTGGTGAAGGATGGAGTGGGGAGGGTTGGGAAGGAAGCAGGACTGGCGACTTTTGTCCTAAGCATCCACTCCACTTGCCCCCCACCACCAGCCATGGTGGGACACCCCTGGTCCTGCCACCTGAGCCTCCTGCCAGCCTTCCTCGCTGGAAGGCTTAGAGCCATGCAGGCCTGCTTCTCGCCAGCCCTGCCGCCCGGCGCTGCGCTGGCGGAGCAGCCAGATGAGCCCTTCAGCTCCCATTTCATTTCCGAGGGTCTCTCCTTGGCTGTCCCACCCTTTCTGTCGCCCTCCAGTCCCACCGCCCATTTCGGTTTTTCCATCTGATGAGTCTCTGGAGTTTCACTTACATTTTGATGCTGAGATTCTTTTCATGCATTTATAAGCAGTTGGAGATCTTTTGTGAATTGCCTGTTTATACCCTTTCTCCATCTTGTAGTAAGCTGTTTCTTCTTTGGTGATACCCAGAGCCTCTTTATATGTTATGGCCATTAACCCTTTGTCTACTGAATATGGCAAATATTTTCTCTCAGCCTGTCTCTTATCTTTTTCTTTTTGTTAGTGACAGGGTTTTTGGGGGTAGTAAACGGATTTATATTTTGATATATAAATCTCTCCATCTTTTCTTTCTATGAATCCTGAGTTTTGGCTCTTGGTTAGGAAGTCCTTCCCCATCCCAAGATTATAAAAATATTATACTTTCCTCTGATTCTTTTGTGGTTTTGATTTCTTCATGTAGAGTTTTAGCCTATCTGGAATTTACTTTGGAGTGTGGTGTGTGAGGTAGGGATCAAAGCTATTTTTTCTACAAAACATCTGGACACTATTGATGAGTCCATTTCTTCTCACTGTTATTATTCAATATTGGAATTCTATTAATGTAATTTACTGTCATATTAAGGGGAAGATACATATTTATCTTGGTACATTTCTTTTGTTTTAAAAGCTTAATTCTTTTTTTTTTTTAATTTACTTATTTTTTCTTTATTTTTGGCTGCATTGGGTCTTTGTTGCTGTGCATGGGCTTCCTCCAGTTGCAGCCAGCGGGGGCCACTCTCAGCTGCGGTGCGCCGGCCTCTCATTGTGGTGGCCCCTCCCACTGTGGAACACGGGCTCTAGGCGCGTGGGCCTCAGCAGTTGTGATTCGCGAGCTCCAGAGTGCAGGCTCAGTAGCTGTGGTGCACGGGCCCAGCCGCTCCGCAGCATGTGTGATCCTCCAGGACCAGGGCTCAAACCTGTGTCCCCTGCATTGGCAGCAGACTCTCAACCACTGTGCCACCAGGGAAGCCCTTGGTACATTTCTTCAATTAAAAAACCTGACACCCAACCTGATAAAAATCCTCAGTAAGCTAATAATACAATGAAACTTCCTCAACCTAAAAAAAAAGACACAACAATTTGTCACAGATGTTCCCCACACTAATGCAAAATGTTAAAAATTACAGGAATTGGTGGAGAGCAAGGGGTTTGTGGGAACTCTCTGTACTTTCCACTCAATTTTCTTTCTGTAAAAATTAAAACAGCTTAAAAAAATTTTTTTTTAAAGATCAAATTTATAGAGAGAATGTTTTGCTTATCTCTTTTAAATTTTATTTATTTATTTATTTATGGCTGTGTTGGGTCTTAGTTCCTGTGCAAGGGCTTTCTCCAGTTGTGGCAAGTGGGGGCCACTCTTCATCGCAGTGCGCGGGCCTCTCACTATCGCGGCCTCTCTTGTTGCAGAGCACAGGCTCCAGACACGCAGGCTCAGCAATTGTGGCTCACGGGCCCAGCTGCTCTGTGGCATGTGGGATCTTCCGGGACCAGGGCTCGAACCCATGTCCCCTGAATTGGAAGGCGGATTCTTAACCACTGCGCCACCAGGGAAGCCCAGCTTAAAAATTTTTAAACGTATAAAATAAAAAACCAAGCCACAGCAAACATATTCAGTAGAGACACTTTGTAAGCATTCTGATTAAAATCAGAACAAGATATTTAAGTGATATCAGTACCTCATCTATATCATTTCTTGTTCTAGCAAACGTAACCTGTGTTTCTGGATCCCTTACTCTGTGAAAAGAGGACGTCACACCTCTGCTTACACCCAGTTCTGCTTCCCAGCCTCTGTCAGTGCATCTCTCCACATACACTGTCAAGACTGATAAAGATTATCTGTTGCTTTGTTTGTAGATTGATTCTCAGAGGTGAAAACCAACAGACAAGCAAAAAAACCAAGCCAAGTCATGTGCCAGAATTATGTTTCCTTCTTTACCGGTCTACTGTCGGTATCCTCGGGTCTTTGAAAAAAAAAGTTTCACATGGACTGTGTTTCATGCTATGAGTTACTCGAAATCATGATAGATATTTTGGTCTGTTTCATATTTGGATCATATCTTTTATGTTCAGTTTGTCTTTCTTTTGGAAAGAAGACACATCCGCCTCATTCAACAAATGCCTGCAGTTTCCAGCTTCCTACACTTCTATGTGGCTTAGTCCATTTCATCCTTATTCTCGGGTCCTACCTGAATCCTGTGCTAATTTGAATCAGGTGCTTCATATGTAGATTGCAACTCTCCACCCTTTGGCCATCCATGGAGCCCCTGGATGCCCCTCTGCTTCCGCCTCACACGCTGTGCCCTTGTCACAACTCCAGTGTCTGGGCGTGCAGTGCCCTTTCTTCCCTGGTCCTCCCTCCCAGGGCCTCTGACCTGCTCCAGCCTAGAGCTCACTGCTCAAATGTGGTCCTGGGGCTTCTCCTGACTGCAGTTCTGGGTTTGGACCCATTGTTTCCTGGAGTCTCTGTTTTCCCTTTTCTTGGTTCCTTCTCTTATTCTGCTGGAGTATTCTCTTTTATTATTTCCTAAGGAAAAAATGCATGAGAGCTTAACTTTTCGTTCACAGGTATCCAAAAATGTCTTTGGTGCATTCTCCCACTGGAGGGTCACTTTGGCTGGACTTTTAGACTGAAGCCATTTTCGCTCAGTGTCGCAGGCTTCGCTCCGCGGTGTGCCAGCATCCTGCAGGGCTGCCAGTCCATGCTTGCCTGGCTCTCATTCCTTTGAGGACCATCTCTTTTTCCCCTCTGGAAGCTTTTTGGAATTTTCTCTTGATCCTGGCTCTTCTAATAATTCATCATTTGTGGTTAGATATGGATCTTTGTATCATTCAGGATGCTTTCAGCTCCCTGAATAGGGCTTCCAACATATGGCAACTTGAAAGGTAAGGAGATGTACTGGCTCATATAATAACACGTCCCAAAGTGGGGCAGTTCCAGAGTTGGCTCATCAGGGCCCCACCTTCTCTCCATCTTCTCTCTCTGCTGACCTTGACACGTCAAAAGGGCTGCAGTGACTCCAGGCATCCCCTTGCCCTGCAGTGTTCAGAGTAGGAGAGGGACACTCTTGTCCTTGTGTCTTATTTTAAGAACTAAGAAATCCATCACAGACTCCCTCCTGGGAGACTTTTCCTGTATCTCATCGGCCAGAACTGGGTCACATGCCTCTCCCTGTGCCTGTGACGAGAATTACCGGGATTGAATTAGACCAATACAGAGCCAGTCTCTGGGGCTGGGGCTGGGGCTGCACAGAGGAGCATGAAGACAGAAAAAAAAGGAGGAATCATGATTTGGTTGTAAAGAAGAAAGAGGGAGGAATGGCTGTCGAGTAACGGGCCATTTCTTCAATTTTTATTTCATACTTTCAAATATAAAAATTTAAAATTCTGATACCAATCATCTCAAAACCATGCAAAGCAACCCAAAATGTTTACAAGTATTTCTCTTGAGTTTTTCTTCTTTAAACAATGATGTGATTAACATAACATGATTTTCTTGGATGAGAGGTATATATAGACATATGTACAGACAGACAGATAATAGAGACCCAGAACCAATTCAGTGGTAAGTGCATCACTGTTAATTCATCTGTCCCATCTCTGTACCCTTAACAGGAACAGAGGATGGCATTGCTCAGTGGGAAGAGTTTTCTGTTTTCAAACTGCGGAAGATAAGGTTCTGCCTCAGGCCCACGAGGGCCTGCACTGTCTGTGGTCAGGGCACCAGGTCTCACTGCTCGCATGTGTCTGCTCTTGTTCTGAAAGCTTGACCCCGGCTCCTTTGGGGGAGGGGACATTGAGCTTGACCCCCACACAGTGCGTCCGTGCCTCGGAAGGAGAAAAGCCCTGCTGTGCACACAGCCTCAAGGGTGAAGGGACACCCTTCTTGTTACCGGTGGTTAGACTGCTTCAGTCTGAAAGTTTGGGGGGTGACTCTTCAAGAGGAACAAATGCCCTTAGGCCTTTTGATTTAATTTTCCTGAGCTGGCTTCAGAGAGCTCTGTGGTGAGAATCACCCCTGGAGAACCGGGTATTCAGCTGTTTCACCCTGAACTCTTGTCTCCTATAAATCTAGGACACTTTCTGGCATTGTTTTTTGAGAAGTACTATACCTGAACTTGATTGTAGAGTGATAGAGAGCATGAGAGAGAACCTGAGATTCTTTGAATAAAGATTATGCATTCTTTTATATGACCATGGGATAATTCTCACTTTTCTAACAAAATACTACGCATATTTTTTTAATCAAAAAGTTTACTTAGGCTAATAATGAAAAACAGCTTTTTCCTGCCTCATCTGTGAAACTTCTAATTTTCACTCCTCTGAGGCAAATGTTTTTAACTCTTTTTTTTTTTTCCTGGTATTTGTATCCATATTTCTATACAACTTGATCACACTGCTATTTCTTGAGTATTTAGTTTTAGATATTATTTATTGATAATTAATCTTTCTCCACTCCTTGTCCACAGACACACATGTCAATATTGCGATATCAGTTTCTAGGTATGTGTATATTTATATCCACATTTTGAGCCTGCAACTGTTATTCACAACAAGTCATGTACTGTGCTATGCTTACTTGTTTTTTCTTTGCTCAGCTTTCTGTCTTTCTAGATTAAAAAAAATTTTTTTTAATAAATTTATTTATTTATTTATTTATTTATGGCTGCACTGGGTCCTCATTGCTGCGCCTGGGCTTTCTCTAGTTGCAGCGAGCGGGGGCTACTCTTTGTTGCGGTGTGTAGGCTTCTCATTGCAGTGGCTTCTCTTGTTGCAGAGCACAGGCTCTAGGCGCTCGGGCTTCAGTAGTTGTGACACATGCACGCTAGAGCGCAGGCTCAGTAGTTGTGGCTCACGGGCTTAGTTGCTCCATGGCATGTGGGATCTTCCCGGACCAGGGCTCGAACCCGTGTCCCCTGAATTGGCAGGCAGATTCTTTTTTTTTTTTTTTTTTAAACATCTTTATTGAAGTATAATTGCTTTGCAATGGTGTGTTAGTTTCTGCTTTATAACAAAGTGAATCAGTTATACATATACATATGTTACCATATCTCTTCCCTCTTGCATCTCCCTCCCTCCCACCCTCCCCATCCCACCCCTCTAGGTGGTCACAAAGCACCGTGCTGATCTCCCTGTGCTATGCGGCTGCTTCCCACTAGCTATCTATTTTGCATTTGGTAGTGTATATATGTCCATGACACTCTCTCATCCTGTCACATCTCACCCCTCTCCCTCCCCATATCCTCAAGTCCATTCTCTAGTAGGTCTGTGTCTTTATTCCCATCTTGCCACTAGGTTCTTCATGGCCTTTTTTTTTTTTCCCTTAGATTCCATATATATGTGTTAGCATACTGTATTTGTTTTTCTCTTTCTGACTTACTTCACTCTGTATGACAGACTCTAGGTCCATCCACCTCACTACAAATACCTCCATTTCATTTCTTTTTATGGCTGAGTAATATTCCATTGTATATATGTGCCACATCTTCTTTATCCATTCTTCTGTCGATGGACATTTAGGTTGCTTCCATGTCCTGGCTATTGTAAATAGAGCTGCAATGAACATTTTGGTACATGACTCTTTTTGAACTATGGTTTTCTCAGGGTATATGCCCAGTAGTGGGATTGCTGGGTCGTATGGTAGTTCTATTTGTAGTTTTTTAAGGAACTTCCATACTCTTCTCCATAGTGGCTGTATCAGTTTACATTCCCACCAACAGTGGCAGGCAGATTCTTAACCACTGCTGCACCAGAGAAGCTCTTAAAATTTTTTGAATGTTTCCATTTGCTTTCCCATTTGTTCTCTATATAGTAATCACTAATTTATCACCAAAATGATTATAAAATTCTTTCGAGTATGTTCAGACCATCCACGCCAGCTCCATTCTCGAACTGGCGACGTCTTTCTCAGACGCCCTGTCTGCTGCTCTAATCTGGCCTTATCACCGCCAGCCGCTGCACAGCTGTCATCCTGGGGCTTTAATATCATCCTTGGCGTTCCCTTTGACTCTCTCTTATGTTGAAGCTCCTGTTTTCTGAATCTCCAGAAATCTATGTTCTCAACTTACATATCCCTTTTTAATTGAAATATAGTTCATATACCATAAAATTCACCCTTTTGAAGTGTACAATTCAGTGTTTTATTATATTCACAGAACCGTGCTTCTGTCTAATTCCAGAATATTTTCATCACCCCCAAAATAAACCCCAAACCCGTCAGCAGTCATTCCCCTTTCCTTTCTCCCTCCAGACCCTGGAAACCACTAATCCACTTTCTGTCTCTGTGGATTTGCTTATTCTGGACATTTCAAATAAATAGAGCCATACAACATGTGGCCTTTTTTGTCTGGCTTCTTTCACTTAGCATGTTTTTTGAGGTTCATCTATATTGTAGCATGGATCCGTATCTCATTCCTTACATAGCTGAATAATACTCCATTGAATTGATATAGCACATTTAGTTCACCCATTCATCAGTGGAATGGCGTTGGGATTGTTTCCACTTTTTGACTGTTATGAATAATGCTGCTATGAAATTCGTGTGCAAGTTTTTGTGTGGATGTATGTTTTTCTGTTCTTTTGGGTAAGTATAAGTATACTAACCCAAGTATACTTGACCTTCAAGTAAGCGTAAGTATACACTTATTCATTTTGATAAGGTACATCCTTCAGCAGCTTCCTGAGAAAGGATGAATAGCAGCACGTTTTGGGTACCTTGAATATTTGCAAATGCCTTTATTGTACCCTTACCCTTGGTTGACAGTTTGAGTATAGACTTATCAGGTGGAAACTGTTCCCTCAGAATTTTGAAGGCATTTTCTCCATTGCCTTCTACCTTCCAGTGTTGCCACTGAGAAGTCCACTGTCGTTTTTATTCCAGATTCTTTTTATGTGACCATTTTTTTCATCTTTGAAAGTTTATAAAAACTTCTCTTTTCCCATAGTATTCTGATATTTCCAAGTGATGTCCCTAGTGTAGTATTTTTCCCATTTATTATAGTGAAAATTTAGTGGAAACTTTTAATCTGGAAACTCATCTTTTAAGTCTGGGAAATTTTTCTGTACTATGTCTTTGGCAATTTCTTTCTCTTTTTCTCCTTTATTCTTCTTGATGTGTTAATTACTGAGGTTTAGACTTCCTGGATTGATGCTCTGTGTCAGTTAGCTGTGTAGTAAACTACCGCCAAATGTAGTGGCTTGAAACAACCACCACTAATTTAGCTGAAGATTCTGGAGGTCAGCAGTTTGGTGTGGGCCTCGCTGTGCAGTCTCTCTCGTCTTGGCTGGGCTCATTCATGCGTCCCTGGTCAGCTGCTGGGCTTGCTGGTGGTTGGCTGGTGTCAGATGGTCTCAGCTAAGACAGCTCCTCCCCCACATGCTCTCTAGTCTTCAAGACAGCAAGTCTGGGGCTGTTCACATGGCGGCCACGTAGGGGTCTGGGGAAACAAGCAGGAGTGTACAAGGCTTGTGTGTCACTTCCGCCACATTCTACTGGCTAAAGCAAATTCCAAGGCCAGCCCGATTCAAGGGGAGGGGGAAGAGATGCCACCTTTGTAGGCTGGAGCTGCAGTCTCATTGCATAGGGGATGTGCTTTGCCCTGAATGTTTGTGTCCTCCTAAAAATTCATATGTTGAAACCCTGATCCCCAAAGTGATGGCATTTAGAAATGGGCCTTTGGAGAGGTGATTAGGTCATGAGGGTGGAGCTCTCATGATGGGGTTAGTGACCTAATAAAAAGAGACATGAGGAATCTTGATTCAGCTCTGTCTCTCCCACGTGAGGATACAAGGAGAAGACATCCATCTACGAACCAGGAAGCAGGTCCTCACCAGACACCAGATCTGCTGGGACCTTGGTCTTGGATGTCCAGCCTCTAGAACTGTGGGAAGTAAGTGTTTGTTGTTAAGCTGCCCAGCCTGTGGCATTTTGGCTGTAGCAGCCCGAGCTGACAGGGACAGCGTGGACTCAGGGAGTGTGGAGCATGGTGGCTGTCTTTGTAATAGGCCACATGTTCCCGTGTGCTGCTTCTCTACTTTTATTTTTCTTGAAATATTTCTCCACTTGACCCTTCAAGCCTTCTGTTGAGTTTTTAATTTCTACTATTGTATTTGTAATTTCCAAGAGTTTTTTTCTTGTTTCTTGATTTTTCTTTTTTTTTAACAGTAGTGTGATGATTCTGGCCTGAAACAGACCCTTTCCTGTATCCTTTAGAGGGAACCCACCTTGCTGGCACCTTGAACTTGGATGTCCAGCTTCCAGACCTGTGAGAAAAATACATTTCTTCTGCTGAAGCTGCCCCGTGTAGGGTATTTGGTTACCTGAGATATGCAGTGTAGACTGCTTCACAGTCACGGGCGAGCTTCCTCTGAGGCCCGGCCAGCGTCCTCCCCCGGCGCCTCTCTGACAGAGGGAGGGGCACTGGCTCGGGACCTTCCCTCGGCTGAGCCCCCTGCCCGCCTTCAAGTATGATCCTCACCCCGTCTGTCAGCTGGGAGGCCGAGGTGAAGAGAGGCTCAGACCTGGGGATGCTGCGCCCCCAGGAGTTGGGGGTGTGGCTCTTCCTCCCGGTTTGCCCCTGCCCGCCCCCTTCCCCCATCCTAAGCCCAGCACCCTTCCCCATCTCTTCTTCCCCTGGCTCCTCTCCATATGCTTTAAATTCATTCAATACCAGAAGGATTTGAGAAACTTGGTTTGCCTGCGAGCCTTTCCGCGCCGGGGACCTTTTCGCCCTTCGGAGCCTCAGGCCTCTCAGCCCTGCTCACGGTCCTGTTTCTCTGCCCCTTCTGCTCTGCCTTCCATTCTTCTTCATGCAGCAAACCCTGCTGCTGTTGTTACGTGTTCCTTCTGCACCTCAGGCTCACTCTGCCCTTAGGAGCAGTGTTCATGGTTGCACAGACCATGGGGCTCTCTGCTGGTGGCCTTTGTGGTGGCTCTCGGCTCTGGTGGCTCCCCGCCACGCCCCAGCTTTCCCACCCAGCACGCAGGTACCTTCTCAGCCTGCTGGCCAAGGGTGGTCCAGTCCTGGGGGAAAACGCGTCCATCCTCTGGGGGCGGAAGTACAGATGAGTCCATCCTCACATCAGGGAGAAATGGTCAGGCCATGCTGCCAGCATCCTCTTAAGAAAGGACGTCCCAGGCAAAGCTTTTAGTTTCTGCAACCCTGGGTCTTTCTGGCAAAGAGAAATGGGTGGTTACGGTTTGCATTCAGCTGTGCGATCCACTGCTTTTAAAGCGTCCAGTTCCACGGCCTCTCCAGCAGGCTGTTGAACTTGGTGTGATTCCTCACACATGACGAAGAACTTCCATCTCCCAGATGCTGATGTTGTTATTGTTCTCGAGTGTGGAGAGAAATAAGAAAAATCTTCTGTAGCTACTGCTCTTCTAAACATGGATTCAGTTCCTGTTTGGTTGACTCCATGAAATACCATCTCCAGAAGACACTGGGAACACAGCAGCTCTTCTCATTTTCCAGTGATTTGCCCAAGACAAAGTCATTGTTTCTTTTTTTCCTTCTACTCCGGGGAAGGCTCTTGCCTGTCTTCCGGGTGAATTTTCAATGGCATTTGCACCAGGAATGGTCACTCTTTCTGGCTGGTGGCTGACCTCCTTACACTGAAGTCCCTGGAAGCACCTGGCAGGTGCCCAGAGGCAGGCTTCTCCCCTGTGTCTACACCGCCTCCCAGAGGCAGCATGGCGAGGCCAGCGGTGACTTCAGTCTGCCCATCCATTTCAGCAGCCCCTTTCCTGCCATGATAAGTAGCTTGATTTATGACAGTTGCTGCAGTCTCTTCCCCTGCTTTGTTAGAGAGAGAGAGAGGGAAACCTCTATTGGAATGAGTGTCTTTGGGGAAGAAGCAAAACTTCTTTTGGCAGAAACTTCCTGAGCCCATTAGACACATTAGTCCAATCTGTGTGGAGGCTGCTTGAAGAATCGGTGAGGGCAATACAGGCGGCAGGCAAGAGGGTGGGGCGGGCCAGGAACCCACACTCTTCCCCTGTGATTTGGTAACTCCCTGTAGAGAAGGAATCACAAACAAGGATTCAGCCAAATACATCTCTCACAGCTCTGATCTTCTGACTTTTAATTCTGCTGGCATGGTCACAAATAAAAAATATGTGAGGCCCCGTTCTCTTTTCTTCCTCTGTCGTTTCTGGCCAAGTCACAAGCTCTGAAATCTTTGCTTCCAGAGATACTGTGCTGGGGCGGAGAGACCAGACCAGTGTCAAGGGATGTGGCTTCTGGTTCCAGTCCTGTTATTCAGGTGTCTACTGAGCGGCACTCGGACCTCATGTCCTCAGAACTCAAGGAGGAATTAGAACCAATGACCCGATGGAGATGAGCATTAATATGAACTAGAATCCTGTAAATTGAGTTATTAATGGTGATCCTCAGTGTCTCAACTTAGAAAATTACTCAAAATATGTAGCAAACAAATAACATGAAAATTAAAATGGCACATTATAAGATATCGATTTAACACAAAAGAAGGCAGTAACAGAGGATCTTGGAACAACAGCAACAAAGGTGAGCATTTTAATTTAAAATCTCTTACAAGATAAAGTTTCAACTGTTCAGTGTTCCCCACAAGCCATTTAACTTATAACATTCACACATTTCCCATTCCATAAAAATGAAATTTCATGTCTTGATGCCTCACCCTCGAGGGTACTGTCAGAGCTGCCTGAAAATGGAGACATCTATTATTTGGATAAAAAATGTTTTTTAATCCATTTTAAAGAGTTGTATTTTTTTAAACAGACAATTTGATTGATCAGTTGGCTATTATATTGATTAAGACAATTTTGTTTGCAAGTGACAGACACCCAAGTAAAACCATCCACAAGAGTAATTTATTGTCATGTGTATAAATTAGGATTCTTTGTTGCAGACAACAGAATCCACTCCAGTTTGTTTCAGAGAAAGGAATTTATTCCAACATGTTATGTGGTTTATAGAATTTCTGGGCAGGTCAGGGACACACACTTAGATCCTACAGCCAGAGAGGCACCTGTCAGACAACAGGACTCATCTTCTGAAAACCCCACAGTGACTTCGGCCCCAGCCCACAGCTGAGGGCCGGAACAACAGACGCTCCACCTCAGCTGCTCAGGCGGGGGAGACAAGCACTGGGTCCATCCTGCCTGGAGGAGGCCCAATTTCCCTGAGTGTAGGCTCATTTCCACCTGCCAGTGTCCTGCAGATGTGTGGCTAGTGGGATCTCGGTCACACATGAAGCCTTTGCTGCAATGGAGTCTGGGAAATGTAGGCTTTAGCTTCCCACCCTCGAATTACTGAGCAGGAGGGGTAACAGTGTGCAGGGCATTCCTGGGCAGGAAAGAGCTGGCCTCAGCAAAAGGGCTGGCACTGGACACTGGAGAAGTGAGAAAATTCTGTCTCCATGTTTCCTCTGCCTCTCTCTGCCTGGCTGCCAGAAGCTTCAGAGTTTTACCTTAGAGTCCAGGCCCCAGAGGGGTCTAAGTCCCATTTCCATCCTCCTGAGGAAAGGGATGGGTGGACCCAGGCAGGGTCAGCTGCCCACTTCTGACAGGAACAGAGCCAGAGTGCACCAAATGGCCATTCGCTTGGAAGTAAAGAAAATAATTTTCAGAAAAGAGTAGCAGAGGGGAGAAGTGTAGTGTCTGGGCAAACCAGACGATATCAAGAAGGCAAGAATTCTTGCTGAAGCAACTTCATCCCTCAGTTTCTGTTGGCTGAGTCTAGCTCTGTCTCCCTGCTGGATGGGAGTGTGGCTTTCTCACACCATTGTATGTTCACTGTTCTTCTGTATCATAGCTGCTGGGAACAAAGCAGGTGGTGAGAGCAAGACACTCAGCCCCGTTGTCACCCAGACGAGTGGCCTTGGGCAAGCCACTTCAGCCCTCTTCTCCCCTGTGTGCAAAACGAGCTGGCAATAGATGCTCCAGAGACTGTGGAATTTAGACTACAGATGCAGTGGTCCCTCCATGGCATCCTGAGAGGGGCCTATTGGAAAGACAGGAATAGAGGAATCTAGTCAAGCACCCGATTAGTAGCTTAAAGGAGGAAAGGATGATAAAGGAACACCTAGAGGTTCCAGATGACCTGAGATCTCCAGAGTCAACCCACTACTGGAAATTTTTTAAATTTTAGGTGAAATTTATGTAACATAAAATTAACCATTTGAAAGTGAACAATTCAGTGGCATTTAGTACATTCACAGTGTTATGCAACCATCACCTCTGTCTCGTTCCAAAATGTGCTCATCACCCCAAAAGGTGTGGTGTTTCAGTTCTCTTGGGTCTATACCTAACCATGGAATTGCTGGGTCACGTGGTAACTCTGTGTTTATGCAGAACTGCCAAATTGTTTTCCACAGTGGCTGCGTCATTTCACACTCCTGCCAGCGACGTACGAGGGTTCCCATTTCTCCACAGCCACACCAAAAAGTTGTGAAGGGGTGTCCCTGTGGCTTTGATTTGCTTTTCTGAGAAATTTCTGAAGTGACAGATGACACTTTTTCTTGATTCTTGAGGAGAATCCTGGCAGATAGGAGGTGGAGTGAATGCCTGCAGCAGAGCAAATGTTATCCCAGTTCTCAAAACAGAGGGGAAAGTGGGCTCCAGAAACTCAAGCCTTCCATCCCCAGCCACATCTGAGGGGCTCCAATAACCAGATGGAAAACAGGAAGAGAGGGGCCCCAGGGGAAGGCCGTTTCCCCAGTGAACCTGTGGTCACGTCATTGCAATCGTGCGTTTGTACTCTTTTGTGAACAGCATAGAGACACATTGTGGGTAGGTGGCCTCACTGTGGGATGCACAGTCACACCCCAAGACAGGAGGGCTCTGCGTCTGGGTTGCCTGGTATCAGGGCCTCTGGGGCAAAGATGGGGCAGAGTGGCAGGAAGTGATCCAGGGATGTCTTGGGAGATTGGCTGTCCAGAGATGACCAGCTGCATGAGAAGGCAAGGTCGACTGGGACCAGGTTCTGGACTGGGTTCAAAAATGGATGACACATGACCAGGCTCTCTAGGTGACTGGCAACTTGGGTGTAAGAAAATTTGCCTATTCAGTGGCGTGCTGGCCCACATGAGTGGAGAACATGGTGTGGCCTCAGGGAGCTGATCTAAGTGAAAAAGCCATTAGCGGATGTCTCCCACCAGGGTGGAGCTCTGCACCATCAGACAGCCACATCCTAAGGAAGGGAAAGCTGGCCTGTGCTTGGAGATTAGGGCAGCGAATGCCACCCTGTGACAGGCGAGGGGCAGCGACCTCCCCACCGCCGTGGCCCACACCGTGTACACCGCTCCTTTGCCCTCCAGTCCACCCACCGCCTGCCTCCTGGCTTCCACCATCATGTCTGTTTTCACATTCCAGTTTCTTTGCAGTGGAGCCTCTATGGCCTAATCATCTAATAACGATTCCTCCCTCTGCTCTCCCGTCCCCACCACACTGGGTGGCACAACCCCAGAACTTTTTGCACCTGTTCCCTGTCCTGCCCAGCAGTTTCGCAGGCATAGCCTGCACTGTGGGAGGGTCCAGACAGGGTTCCATGGGTCAGTCCCTGGGGCTCCTGGACCCCAGGACTGGAAACATTGGCTGGAGGAGTGGTTTTGCTTCTGTGGAGATGGTTGTATGAAGAGGCTGCCATCTGTCTTCCCTCCCAGGCCCCTTGGGGATGTGCGGCCTCCCCTGCCCCTCGATTAGCTCAGGTCTGATGCGTTAGCCAGCCCCTGCTTGCCCAGCTGCTCCCCCAGCCTGAAAGAACCTTGGTGACCAGACCAGCCTGTACAGCTTCTAACCAGATAGACTAACCCTCTCAGGCTGCTGAATGAGGCACAGAATTCAGCATAGGGATTTCTCCAGTTCTGCACATAAGGAGTTTGGAAGTTGCCACTCTGTCCTAACAAGTAAAAAGCTGAGCAGCCTGAGAAGTCAATAACTCTTCTTGGGTCCCTGAGAGAGGGGAGGGCATATGGCCAACCACTGCCCCCAAGATTGGAGAGACAGGCAGCTTCCCAGAGCAGAGATGCAGGGCTGGACACTGCTGCAGAGCCTGGGCCAGGGCGGGAAAACCTGGAGTGTAATTGATGACTTGTTGGAGGCTTGATGCCGACAACTCTGAGAGTTAAAAACTCCAGGGGACCCAGTCACGGGAGGTTTTCCACAACTTTGTGAAATTTGCCTCCAGGAGCTCGACCCTTCAGAAAGTAGGCATAGAGGGAACTTACCTCAACATAATAAAGGCCATATATGACAAACCCACAGCCAACATCATTCTCAATGGTGAAAAACTGAAACCATTTCCTTTAAGATCAGAAAAAAGACAAGGTTGTCCACTCTCACCACTATTATTCAACATAGTTTTGGAAGTTTTAGCCACAGAAATCAGAGAAGAAAAAGAAATAAAAGGAATCCAAATTGGAAAAGAAGAAGTAAAGCTGTCACTGTTTGCAGGTGACATGATACTATACATAGAGAATCCTAAAGATGCTACCAGAAAACTACTAGAGCTAATCAATGAATTTGGTAAAGTAGCAGGATACAAAATTAATGCACAGAAATCTCTTGCATTCCTATACACTAATGATGAAAACTCTGAAAGAGAAATTAAGGAAACACTCCCATTTACCACTGCAACAAAAAGAATAAAATACCTAGCAATAAACCTACCTAAGGAGACAGAAGACCTGTATGCAGAAAACTATAAGACACTGATGAAAGAAATTAAAGATGATACAAACAGATGGAGAGATATACTTTGTTCTTGGATTGGAAGAATCAACATTGTGAAAATGACTATACTACCCAAAGCAATCTACAGATTCAATGCAATCCCCATCAAACTACCAATGGCATTTTTCACAGAACTAGAACAAAAAATTTCATGATTTGTATGGAAACACAAAAGACCCAGAATAGCCAAAGCAATCTTGAGAAAGAAAAACGGAGCTGGAGGAATCAGGCTCCCGGACTTCAGACGATACTACAAAGCTACAGTAATCAGGACAGTATGGTACTGGCACAAAAACAGAAACATAGATCAATGGAACAGGATAGAAAGCCCAGCGATAAACCCACGCACATATGGTCACCTTATTTTTAATAAAGGAGGCAAGAATATACAATGGAGAGAAGACAGTCTCTTCAGTAAGTGGTACTGGGAAAACTGAACAGCTACATGTAAAAGAATGAAATTTGAACACTCCATACACCATACACAAAAATAAACTCAAAATGGGTTAAAGGCCTAAATGTATGGCCAGACACTATAGAACTCTTAGAGGGAAACATAGGCAGAACGCTCTATGACATAAATCACAGCAAGATCCTTTTTGACCCAGCTCCTAGAGAAATGGAAATAAAAACAAAAATAAACAAATGGGACCCAATGAAACTTAAAAGCTTTTGCACAGCAAAGGAAACCATAAACAAGACGAAAAGACAACCCTCAGAATGGGAGAAAATATTTGCAAATGAAGCAACTGACAAAGGATTAATCTGCAAAATTTACAAGCAGCTCATGCAGCTCAATATCAAAAAAACAAACAACCCAATCCAAAAATGGGCAGAAGACCTAAACAGACATTTCTCCAAAGAAGATATACAGATTGCCAACAAACACATGAAAGGATGCTCAACATCACTAATCATTAGAGAAATGCAAATCAAAACTACAGTGAGGTATCACCTCACACCCGTCAGAATGGCCATCATCAAAAAATCTACAAACAACAAATGCTGGAGAGGGTGTGGAGAAAAGGGAACCCTCTTGCACTGTTGGTGGGAATGTAAATTGATACAGCCACTATGGAGAACAGTATGGAGGTTCCTTAAAAAACTAGAAGTAGAACTACCATACGACCCAGCAATCCCACTACTGGGCATATACCTGAGAAAACCATAATTCAAAAAGAGTCATGTACCACAATGTTCACTGCAGCTCTATTTACAATAGCCAGGACATAGAAGCAACCTAAGTGTCCATAGACAGATGAATGGATAAAGATGTGGCACATATACACAATGGAGTATTAGGCATGAAAAGAAACAAAATTGAGTTATTTGTAGTGAGGTGGATGGACCTAGAGTCTGTCATACAGAGTGAAGTAAGTCAGAAAGAGAAAAACAAATACCATATGCTAACACATATATATGGAATCTAAAAAAAAAAAAAAAAAAAAAAAAGGTCTGAAGAACGTAGGGGCAGGACAGGAATAAAGGTGCAGACAGAGAGAATGGACTTGAAGACACAGGGAGAGGGAAGGGTAAGCTGGAACAGGGAGAGGGAAGGGTAAGCTGGAACAAAGTGAGAGAGTGGCATGTACTTATATATAGTACCAAATGTAAAATAGATAGCTAGTGGGAAGCAGCCGCATAGCACAGGGAGATCAGCTTGGTGCTTTGTGACCACCTAGAGGGGTGGGATAGGGAGGGTGGGAGGGAGATGCAAGAGGGAGGAGATATGCGGATATATGTATACGTATAGCTGATTCACTTTGTTATAAAGCAGAAACTAACACACCACTGTAAAGCAATTATACTCCAATAAAGCTGTTAAGAAAAAATTACAAGGCATATCAAAAAGCAAAACAAAACAACAAAACAAACAAATGACAAACCCAAAACAAACAAAACCCACAATTTGAAGTGACAGAGCAAGCTTCAGAATGAAACGTGGCAGGGATGTTGGAATTATTAGACTGAGAATTTAAAGCAACTATGATTAATGTGCTAAGGGCTCTAAGAGATAAAGTAGGCAGCTTGCAGAAAAGATAGGCAATGTAAGCAGAGAGATGGAAATCCCAAGAAAGAACCAAAAAGAAATGCTAGAGATCAAGAATACGGTAACAGAAAAGAAGAATGTCTTTGATGGGCTTGTTAGTAGACTGGACACAGCTGGGAAAGAATCTCTGAGCTAGGGGATATATCAACAGAATTCTCAAAAACCAAAAAGCAAAGAGAACAAAGATTGAAAAAAAGGAAAACAGAATATGCAAAACAGTGGGACAAGTACAAACGATGTAACTTATGCATAATGGGAACACCAGAAAGAGAAGAAAGGGAGAAAAGAAGAAAAGAAATGTTTGAAACCATCATGATGGAGAAATTCCCCAAGTTAATGTCAGACACCAAACCACAGATCCAGGAAGCTCAGAGAACACTAAGCAGGATAAACGCAAAAAACAAAACAAAACAAAAACACCAAAAAACAAAAAACACCCTACACCACACACAAAAACCCCTCAAAACAAAACATCAGTCCTCCCCTGCAAAACAAAACACAACAAAAACTATACCTCAGCATACTATTTTCAAACTACAGAAAATCAAAGATTAAAAATAAAAATCCTGAAAGAAGCCAGAGGGGAAAAAACATCATATCCATAGAGAAGCAAAAATTAGAATATTGTCTGACTTTTCCTCAGAAAGCATGCAAGCAAGAAGAGAGTAGAGTGAAATATTTAAAGTGTTGAGAGAAAGAATACACCCACCTAGTATTCTTTACCCTGTGAAAGCATCCTTCAAAAGTGAAGGAGAAATAAAACTTTCTCAGATAAACAAATTGACTTGTTGCCAGTGGACCTACTTTGATAGAAATGTTAAAAGAAGTTCTTTGAAGAGAAAGAAAATAATATAGTTCAGAAACTTGGATTTACATAAAGTAAAGAAGAGCACTGAAGTGAAGATAAATAGAATAAGTGAAGGTAAAATAAATATTTTTCTTGTCCTTAATTGATCTAATAGACAACAGTTTGTTCAAAATAACAATAAACACAATTGTATTTGAATATGTATGCTTATATATAAGTGAAATGAATGACAGCAATGATACAAGGGAGGAATTAGGGAGATTTTATTATTATAATGTACTCACACTACCTGTGAAGAGGTATAGTGTTATTTGAAACGAATTAGGTTAGTTGTAAATGTATATGGCAAACTCTAGGGCAACCACTAAAAAAAAGCAAAAAAAGAAGTCTAACTGATATTCTAACAAAGTAGAGAAAATGGAATTATAAAATGCTCACTAAAAACAACAAAGGCAGAAAGAGAGTGGAAGACAAAAATAGACACAATGAACAAGGGCAACAAACAGAAAATAGTAACAAATGGTAGATATTAATCTAACCATACCAATAATCACTTTCAATGTCAATAGCTTAAATGCACCAATTAAAAGAATTTGTTAGAGTGGATTAAAACACAAGACCCAATTATATGTTGTCTACAAGAAACCCACTTTAAATATAAAGATACATATAGATTAGAACTAAAAGGATAGAGGGAAAAATATATTATGTTAACACTAATCAATAAAAAAGTGGGAGTAGCTGTATTAATTTCAGGCAGAGCAAGGAAAGTTATCAGGGATAAAGAAGGGCATTACATAATGATAAAGAGAATTCTCCAAGAAGACATAACAATTCTTAATATGCACGTACCTAACAACAGAGTGTCAAACTACACAAGACAAAAACTAATAGAACTGCAAGAAGAAATAGTTGACTCCACTATCATAGATGGAGCTTTTGACACCCCTCCATGATAAATGGACAGATCTGTCAGAAAATCAGTAAGAGCATAGTTGACCTCAATAACACCATCAATCAACTGGATTTAACTAACATCTCTAGACTACTTCTTCCAGCAACAGTAGAATACATATTTTTCTCAAACTCACGTGGAATATTCACCAAGTCGTACCACATTCTGGGGCATAAAACACCCTTTAACATATGTGAAAGAATAGGGATAAAGCAGTGTCTGGTCTCAGACCCCAGTGGAATTAAACAAGAAGTCAATAACAGAAAGTAACCTGGAAAATCCCAAAACACATGGAGATTAAACAACACATTTCTAAATAACATGCGGGTCTAGGAAGACATCTCAAGAGAAATTTTAAAGTAGTTTGAATGAAATGAAAATAAAAACACAACTCATCAAAATTTGTGGGATGCAACGAAAGCAGTGCTTAGAGGAAATTTTACAGCATTGAATGCATCTAAAATCAATAAGCTTTCACCTTAGGAAACTAGAAAATGAGCAAATTAAATTGAAAATGAGCAGAAGGAAAGAAATAATTAGAGCAGAAATCAGTGAAGTTGAAAACAGGAAATCAATAGAGAAAATCAATGAAACCAAAAGCTGGTTCTTTGAAAAGATCAATAAAATTGATAAGCCTCTAGCCAGGCTAACCAAGAAAAAAAAAGATAGGACACAAAGTACTAATATCAGAAATGAAAGAAGGAACACCACTACAGATCTTATGGACATTAAAAGAATTAAAAAAGGAGTACTATGAACAACTCTATGCCCACAAATTTGAGAACCTAGATGAAATGGACCAATTCCTTAAAGGAAACAATCTATCAAAACTCACTCAAGAAGAAATAGATAGTCCGAATAGACCTATATCTATTAAGGAAATTGAATCAATAGTTAATAACCTTCCAAACAGAAAGCACGAGGCCCAGATGGGCTCACTGGTGAATTCTACCAAACATTTAAAGAAGAAATTATACCAATTCTCTACAATCTCTTTCAGAGGATAGAAGCAGAGGAAATACTTTCTAGCTTGTTTTCTGAGGCCAGTATTTCCCTAATACTAAAAACATCCAAAAACTTTACCAGAAAAGAAAACTATAGACCAATAACTTTCATGAACATAGATGCAAAAATTCTCAACAAAATATTAGCAAATTGAATCCAACAATGTTCAAAAAGAATTATATACCACAACCAAGTGGGATTTATCCCAGGTATGGAAACCTCAACATTTGAAAATTAATTAATATAATCCACCGCATCAACAGACTATAAAAGAAGAGTCACATGGTCATATCAATAGATGTAGAAAAACATCTGACAAAATCCAGCACCCATTAATGATAAAACCCTCAGCAAACTAGGAATAGAGGGGAACCTCCTCAACCTGATAAAGAATATCTACCAAAAAAAACCCTACAGCTAACATCGTATTTAATGGTGAGAATCTCAAAACTTTCCTGCAAAGATCAGGAACAAGGCAAGGATATTCCTTCTCACCACCCCTTTTTAACATTGTACTGAAAGTCCAAGCTAATGCAATAATACAAGAAAAAAAATTTTTTTTAAGTAATACGGATTGAGAAGGAAGAAATAAAACAATCTTTGTTTGCAGATGACGTGATCATCTATGTAGAAAAATCCAAAGCATTAACTAAAAAACTCTGGGAACTAATAAATGATTACCACAACATTGCAGGGTACAAAGTTAATATACAAAAGTTATTCACTTTTCTACATACCATCAATGAACAAGTGGAATTTGAAATTAAAAACACAATACCATTTAAAAATGAAATCCTAAGTTTTAAATCTAACAAAATACATACAAAATCTATATGAAAAAGACTACAAAATGCTGATGAAGGATATCAAAGAGTTAAATAAATGGAGAGATGTTCCATGTTCATTGATAGGAAGACTCAATATTGTCAAGATGTCAGTTCTTTCCAGTTTGATCTATAGATTCAATATAATCCTAATCAAAATCCCTGCAAGTTATTTTTTGAATATTTACAAGCTGATTCTAAAGTTTAAATGGAGAGGCAAAAGCACAGAACAGCCAACACAATATTGAAGAAGAAGAACAAAGTTGGAGGACTGACACACCCAACTTTAAAACTTAATATAAAGCTAAAGTAATCAAGATAGCATGGTATCAGTGAAAGAATAGACATTTATGTCAGTGCTATAGAATAGAGAGCCCAGAAATATACCCACATAAATATAGTCAACTGATCTTTGACAAAAATACAAAGGCAATGCAATGGAGCAAAGGTAGTCTTTTCAACAAATGGTCTTGGAAGAACTGTACATCCACATGTGAAAAATGAATCCAGACCCCAGATTTTATACCCTTCACAAAGATTAACTCAAAATGGATCATAAACCTAAAGGTAAAACATAAAACTATAAAACTCCTGGAAGATAACATAGGAGAAAACTTAGTATGATGTGATGACTTAGTATGGTGATGACTTTTTAGATACAGCACCAAAGACATGATCAATGAACAAAATAATTGATAAGCTGGACTTCACTGAAATTAAAGACTTCTGCTCTGTGAAAGACAATGTCAACAGAGTGAGGACACAAGCCACTGGACTGGAAGAAAATATTTGCAAAAGAAACATCTGATAAATGAACTCTTCAAACTTAACAATAAGAAACTCAAATAACTCTTCAAACTCAGCAATAAGAAAAGAAACAACCCAATTAAAAACTGGGCCAAAGGCCTTAAAACCTCACCAAAAAAGACATACAGATGGCAAAGAAGTATATGAAAAGATGCTCCACATCATACATCGTCAGGGAAATGCAAATTAAAACAACAATGAGATATCACTATGCACCTATTAGAATGGCTAAACTCCAGAACACTGACACCACCAAATGCTGGCAAGGATGTGGTGCAACAGGAACTCTCATCCATTGCTGGTGGGAATGCAAAATGGTGCAGCCGCTTCAGAAGACAGTTTGGTGGTTTCTTACAAAACTAAACATACTCTTACCATATAATCCAGCAATCATGCTCTTTGGTATTTAATTAACCAAATGAGTTGAAAATTTATGTCTATACAAAAACCCTCACACAGACATTTATAGCAGCTTTATTCATAATTGCCCAAACTTGGAAGCAACCAAGAAGTCCTTTAATAGGTGGATGGCTAAATAAACTGTGGAAAAAACCAAACAATGGAATATTACTCAGTGCTAAAAAGAAATGAGCTGTCAAGCCATGAAAAGACATGGAGGAATCTTAAAAGCATATGATTAAGTGAAAAAAAAGCCAATCTGCAAAGGCTACATACTGTGTGATTCCAACTGTGTGACATTTTGGAAAAGGCAAAACTACGGAGAAAGTAAAAAGATCAGTGGTTGCCAGGGGTTAAGGGGAGAGAGGGATGAACAGGTGGAACACAGAGGGCTTTTAGGGCAGTAAAAATACTCTGTGTGAATCTATAACAGCGGATACCTGTCATTATACATTTGTCCAAAATCCATAGAATGTACAACACCAAGAGTGAACCCTGTTGGACCTTGGGCGATAATGATGTGTCAGTGTAGGTCCATCAGTTGTAACGAATGTTCCAATCTGGGGGGGGATGTTGATAGTGAGGTAGGCTATGTGGGGGGGGTGGGAGGGGGCAGGGGTACTTGGAACTCTCTATACCTTTTTTTTTTAATTTGTTTATCTATTTGGTTTTTTTTTAAATTTTTGGCTATGTTGGGTCTTTGCTGCTGCTCATGGGCTCTCTCTAGTTGAGGCAAGCGGGGGCTACTCCTTGTTGCGGCACACAGGCCTCTCATTGTCGTGGCCTCTCTTGTTGCAGAGCACAGTCTCTAGAGCGCAGGCTCAGCAGTTGTGGCACACAGGCCCAGCTGCTCCGCGGCATGTGGGATCTTCCTGGGCCAGGGATTGAACCTACGTCCCCTGCACTGGCAGGCGGATTCCTAACCACTGCACCACCAGGGAAGCCCTCTATACCTTCTTAGTTTGCTGTGAACTTGAAACCACTCAAAAAAAAAAAGTCTTATTAAAAAAAAAAAAAAAGAATCTCGCTCCAACTATGGAATCAGATTTGCTGAACTTGAAACCAGCCTAATGTGGCCTCTGACAAGTTAATTAACCTCTCTGTGCCTCAGTTTCCACATCTGTAAAGCAGGGATAATAACAGTCCTGACCCATAGAGTGGATGTGAGTGTTACAAGACAGTGCATGTAAAGCATGTAGCCCCGTGTCTACTGAAAAAGAGAGAGCGATTTGAGTTATTTACAACTGGTTTGTTGAACAGTCTGAACAAGTGAGGAACAAACAGGAAATGGCTTGATCTTCCTCCAACCCTGGGCTTCAAATAAGTTCTTCCACATCTTCCTTCTCTGCCCCTTGCCAACATCTCAGCAAGCCAGCTCCCCTTAGCACATGGGGCAGTTTTAACTACAAGAACAAGCTCCATTTCTATAAAGATGACTCACTTCCAGGCATTAAGGAGTCCAATCCAGTCTCAGTCGAAATTCGAATCTCACATCCAAGCCAAACTCGAAGGCAGGCCCTGTGGCTGAGCCAGTGATGGAGGAGGGGCTTTGCGCCCCTTTCCTTTTCCTGGTTCTCTCACTCTTCCCTTCCTCTCTGGGGCGAGGGCGTGGGAGATTAGAGGCAGGGAGCAGAACGTCTTTTTTCTTTTTAACTTAAGTAGTCCTGTGGCTGTCGCCCTCACTTGGCAATCCTCCAAATGCTGCCCCTCTCAAGGTCCACATTTTGTGGATTCTTTGGAGACCCCCTGGGGCCATGCAGACTACAGAGTTTCTTAACCTGGGAGATACATTCTTTGCATAATCTCTCGCAACCCATCCTTTCTGGTTCATCTCCGCTGCACCCCGTCTCCCCGCCCTGATCTTTGCCCCCGCTTCTCTTTCTCTGTGCCCCCAGAGCCTGAACCCTCTGGACTGTGCCTCCGGGGCTTCCTTGCTCACTGATCTCCGGGTTCCGCCCGTGGAGGCCCCGGCCGGAGACAGGAGGGTGGGAGCCGGGCTGCCCCGCCTCCCAGCACCAGGCGACACTGTCTGTCCCCTTGACCTCTGTCCTTGGAACAGGAATGGCTCTCTGATGTCGTTAGTCCCCAGGAGCCTCGACATCCACCTGAAGTAGCACCTTCAGAAAAATTCTTCAGGGAATTCCCTGGCGGTGTAGTGGTTATGACTTTGTGCTTTCACTGCTGAGGGCCCAGGTTCAATCCCTAGTCAGGGAACTAAGATCCCACAAGCTGCATGGAGTGGCAAAAAAAAAAAAAAAAAAAAAAAGGAAAGATAAAAGTTAAAGAAAAAGGAAAAAAAAGAAAGAAAAATTCATCAAAAGGCAGCACATAGAGTTCCATGTCAGAAACAGTTATCGACAACGTGTAAGTCTGACAAAGGACGTGCGCAAAGAATATACACAGAATTCCTACACGCCAACAAGAGAAAGATAACATGAAAATGGACTTGAATAGGCACGTCTCAAAAGAATGAATCAAAATATCCTCTTTCATGCGTTTCATAAACAGACAGAAAGGGGTCGATCTTGTTGGTCATCAGAGATATGGCCGCACACCCACTCGTGTGGCGGAAGGGGAAGTCGTGGAAAATACCAAGTGCTGGCTAGGCTGCGGGGCAACCGGGACTCCCCCACGCGGCTGGGGGAGGGGGAAGGGGTGTGAGCATTTTGAAAAGGTCCTTGGTGCGTCCACTGACATTGAAGATACACACACCTGATGCTCCGGCAGTTCCACTCCCAGGAAAGCAACCAATGGTCGTGAAAAGACAGGTACAGCCCCAAACTGGACATGGCACACATGAGTATTAACAACTGAATGAATCAGTGAATTGTGGTGCATCAGTGAGAAGCAGTGGTCTACATGGAAGTGCAACACACGTACGACTCTTACAAATATAATGTTGAGTGAAAGAACAGAGAGTCAAAAGAAGACACACTATATGATTCCATTTACAGAAAGTTTAAAAGCAGGCAAAACTCCTCTCAGCTGTTAGAAGTCTAAGTAATGGTTATGGAGGGTGGGGTGGGGCAGACGGGGAGTATGAGTATCTGAATGGCAGGAAAGGGTCTGTTTCCTAATCTGGGGCTGATAACACAGAGGTGCTCAGTTTGCAAAACCTCCTTGAGCTGTACACAGACGTGCATGTTTCTGCAAGTATTTTATACTTCAGTAAAAAAAGCTCTCTTTGTTCTTTTCAACAAGCGGTGCTGTAACACTTGGATCTCCGTGTGGAATGACCCTCAGCCCTTACCTCATGCCACATTATAGCATTAACTTGAAGTGGATCATAGTCCTAAATGTAAGAGCTAACACTATGCAACTTTGAGAAGAAAAGATAGGAGAACATCTATGTGCACTTGTGTTAGGCAAAGATTTACAAGCTACAACACAAAAAGCACCCAGTATAAAAGAAAAAAAATTGATAAATGGGACTTCATCAAAGTTTTAAAACTTTCATTCTTCAAAAGACTGTTTAAAAAATGGAAAGACAAGCCATAGTCTGGGAGAAAATACTTACAAAGTACATATCTGACAAAACACTTGTGTTATTCAGATTACATAAAGAATGTGCTCTTCTTAATAACTGATAAGAAGATTAAAAACAAAAATTGGCAAAATATTTGAATAGACACTTCACCAAAGATATACAGACAGCAAATGAGCACATGAAAAGACTCTCAATAGCACCAGTCGTTAGGGAAATGAAATTAAAACCCCCTGAGATACCTCTGCACACGTAATAGATTGGCTGAAATTCAGAAGACTTCCAATACTAAGTCCTGGCAAGAATGTGGAGGAAATGGAACTCTCGTACACTTCCAACGAGGATGCAAAACGTTACAAGCACTTCGGAAAATTTTGCCAGCTTCTTACAATGTTAAACACACACTTACCATATGACTCAGCTCTTCCACTCCTAGATACTTGCCTAAGAGAAATGAAAACATATGTCCACACAAAGATCTGTATATGAACATTTATAGCCCCATTATTCATAATCACCCCAAAATAGAAACAAAATGTCCTTCCACAGAGAATGGATAAACAAAGGTACATCCATGCAAGGGTACACTATCCAGAAATAAAAAGGAACAAACTGCAGACAAATGCAAATTTGATGCCCAATATCCCTTCTGGGGGGCGCCCCATCTCTAAAGGGGTCTCTGGGCCCCACTTCACCTGGTTTGAGTGCTCCCCGCGGGCCAGTGACCCCACTGCTTCTACAGAACTCCCACTTGACCCCATCCCTCTCGAGTTTCTACAGCGGGTTGGCAGGTGCCACTGGGGTAAGGGCCTCAGAACCGGTTTAGACTTCTTAGCAAAGCCCAGAATGGATTTCTGGGAGCTGCTGGTGCTCTTCTGACAATGTGGCAGGTGCTTCTTTGCTGTTGTCCTCGGCTTTGGGGTCTTAGCTGAAGTTCAAATGCTCCAGGGAACATTTCCGTAGTGGCTGACAGTGGGGCCCTCATCTGCTCCCACCTGTTGGTGTGCCCACGGAAACAAGTGACACATAGCCATCACTTGTTAAGTGGTTTTCAAAAATAGCTGGTTGGTTGGCTGAATCAGACCAGACAGCTTTTTCTGAAGAGTTGCAGTGAATAAATAAAAACTGCAGTGCACCTGAAGTAAACCCTAACCATTTCCTGCCTAACTCATGGGGCTCCACTAGGATGAAAGAATCTGTGTTTGCAGCATCCCTCATGTGCCCACGAGACAGCAACCCCAGATTCATGTAGAGAATACTCTCCTAACCATATTTATCCTTGATGGTCATGAGTATAACCCTGGAAAAGTTGGCTTCTTGTGCCATGGCAACATTCAGGGAGGATGAATATTTTTTTTATTGAAGTATGGTTGATTTACAATATTGCATAAGTTTCAGGTGTACAGCACAGAGATTCAGATATACATATATATGTATATATATATAACTTTAAATACATGTATTTATATGTATAATATATATTCTTTTTCAGATTCTTTTCCCTTATAGTTTATTACAAAATACTGAGTATAGTTCCCTGTGCTCTACAGTAGGACCTTGTTGGTTATCTATTTTATATAGAGTAGTGTGTATATGTTAATCCCAGCCTCCTAATTCCCCCCTCCCCCCCACTATCGCTTGTGGTCACCATAAGTTTGTTTTCTATGACTGTGAGTCTGTTTCTGTTTTGGAAATAAGCTCATTTGTGTCTTTTTTTCTTTTAGATTCTACATATAAGCGATATCATATGATATTTGTCTTTCTCTGTCTGACTTACTGTACTTAGTATGATAATCTCTAGGTCCATCCATGTTGCTGCAAATGGCATTATTTCATTCTTTTTTATGGCTAATATTCCCTTGTGTATATATGGACCACATCTCTATCCATTCATCTGTCAGTGGGCATTTAGGTTGCTTCCACATCTTGGCTATTGTAAATAGTGCTTCTGTGAACACTGGGGTGCACATATCTTCTTGAATTACGGTTTTCTCCTTTCTTCTTTCTTGTGCCATGGCAACATTCAGGGAGGATGAATATTTTTAAAGCTGAAGACATCTGACTGCTGGTTCCTCAATGAAAGTTGCTACAGCTCTTTAATAGGCAGCTGGGAAAAGAGAATCTGCCCAGCCTGGACTTTGTTGCTTCAAGTCTGAAAGGACCCCCGCCACCTTGCTAGAACTAATGCTTTCTCTGTGTAGTTGAGGACCTGGCTTCTGGTCATGAGTCCAGAGCCTGTAGCAGAGCCAGGGAGAAGATGCTGCCTCTGAAAGAGACATCCACAGAGAACCCAGGTGGCTGCATTGGGGTGCGTGAATGGACCTTCTGCATCTCGAGGAGCAGCAAAGCCCTTTCACAGAACTGTAGCAGGAAGGGGGACCCCTTCCAGGGCCCAAGAGTGAGCTCTTGTCTAACACTTGGAAATGATTGTCCAAGGAGACACACGTGCTGACAAAGCAAGAGACTTTATTGGGAAGGGGCGCCCAGGCGGAGAGCAGAAAGGTAAGGGAACCCAGGAGAACTGCTGTCCACGTGGCTCGCAGTCACAGGGTTTATGGTGATGGGGTTAGTTTCTGGTTGTCTCTGGCCAATCATCTTGCTTGGCCCATATTTGGTGACTCAGGGTCTTTCCTGGTGGTGCGTGCATCACTCAACCAAGACGGATTCCAGTGCAAAGGACTCTTGGAGGTTTTCAGGACATATTATGGGCTGGCGTCTCCTCCCTCCTCCTTTCGGCCCCTCCCGAATTCTCCCCGTTAGTTTTCGGTGGCAGCACTGTGTCCTTTATCAGGACCTCCTGTTGTGAGACAACTTAGGCAAGCGGTTATCATCGTGCCTGGCCAAGGCGGGCGGTTTTGGTCAACGGTTCCCTAACAGAACAACACACCGGCAGAGTCACCCATCTGCCCAGGGAACCCGAGAGGCTTCAGTGTGAGTGAGGGGAGCGCCAGTGGGCTTCAGCCACACGTCTCGCAGCCTGCTTCTGTGCACAGGACATGCTTCCCTCCACAGCCGAGCTGCGAGCGTCTGTCTTGTTCTTTCCAGGTATGAGCATTTGTCAGCCCTCCACAGCATCCTTACACTAGTGATGTTCACGGGTAACCCAGTCCAGTTAAGAACATGCTCCCATTGCAGGTATTAGTGGGGGGTCTTCATGATCCAAAATCCGATTTCCTCCTTGGCCAAGCCCCAGCTCCCCGGCCCTTCCTGGAATGGAGGCACTCTGCCCTCATTGCTCGTCCTGGAAATTCCTGCTGCTTCCTCGCAGTGAAAGCTGGGCTTGTCCAGTCAACACACTTGCTAGTTCACTAGTTCTTGACAACCTCTTGTAGGACCAGCTGTTGTGATATAAGACTGAAGTTCCTCTTTCAAGTGTAAATACTTCCTAGCAGGAGAAGAATTGCAAATGGCATGCAAAATCAAATAATTTAAACCCATAAGCATTTTAGTCATGTCAGTTTCCACTCCTTGTGGTTTCCAAAGCTGGGGAAGTGAGGGCCTGGGAGAAAATTGACACGTTGCCTCACGGGCTGCTGGCATAAACCCCGCCATGGAGTCCTTCGCTCGCTACCAGAGGCGTCTGGTTTGGTTTGGTTTTTGAACACTGATCTGATCACACTCCCACGCTTTGGCCGGAAAGTTCAGGACAAAGTCCAAGTATCTCAGCAGGGAACTCAAGGCCTTTCACAAATGACTCAAATACGCTGATTTAACCCAATCACTTGTCCACACCTGCCCTCATCCCCATCCTCCTGTGCAGCCTGCACGCCCAGCGATGGGACTAAATGCCACTCAGGAGGTGCCCATGATGTGAGAGCCTTCATGCCCCACTGCCTCACAACCCCACCCCCACCAGCTCCCCCCGCCCCCTCGACCCCCCATCTGCTCCCTCCGCCCCCCCGGACCCCCACCTGCTCCCTCTGACTCCCTGGACTCCTGTCAGCTCCTCTGACACCCTGCTTTGGAAGGAGCCCCCTCAGACTCCCTGGGCATAGAGTCATGCCTGAAGCATCTAGCGCATTCTTCTGTGAAGCCTGAGTGTCAGCTGAGGTCACCCTGTCCTTTGAGATTCCCCACATAGCCTGTGTCCCCACCCCACACTCTCCTCAGGATGCTGTGTCTGCACCTACTTTCTCATGGGGTCCCCAACTCCTGACCCTGACCTGTGATGCCTCCTGTCCCCTGCAGGCCTGTCCTTCCCTCTGCCCTGCAAGGCCCAGGACGTGAAGTCCAGCTCCTCTGTCTGACCTCCCTCACCCACGGGGGTCCCTGCTGTAGAGCGGGCTTGGCTGAAGCAGTGAAATGAAGGAAGGTTTACGCTGTGGAGATTCGGTGGCTGGAAACCAGACACCTCTATTCCCGAAGGCCCCAGGGCTCTGCCGCTGGGAACCTTGCATTGATATTTATCCTTACAGAGATTATTCCCATGTATATATTATACAGGTACTTTTTTTTTTTTTAAGAAAAAAGAGCTTATTCTCAGCGTACAGTCATGTATTTTGTTTCCTTCACTCAATAGGGTGAAAATTCCATGTTAATTAAATATTCTTCTTCAATGCCTTTGCCTTTGCACAGTATTCAATTTTCTGGATTATTACAATTGATCAAGTACTCTAATGTTGGGCATTTAAATGGAAAATTCTTTTGGCATTGACACTCAATCAGTCTGTTCTTTCCTGTAATATTTCTAAAATTGATCTTCTCATAAACACTCTGATTATTTCACTGTTTTCCTGGCACCACTGCAGCCCCGACCACTGTGCTATGAAGCTTATTGTTTTTCAGGCAGACAAATATTTACGGATGCCCATGGTCCTTGGAAGACCCAAAAGACATATATGTGGCTCTGATCTCAAAGGAGGGCACAGTCCTATTAACAGTCATTTTGATCGTATTAGTTTCCTGTTGATGGTGTAACAAATTGCCACACACATAGTGGCTTAAGACAGCACAAATTTATTATCTTATAGTTCTTTAGATCAGAAGTCTGACATGGGTCTCAATGGATTAAAACCAAGGTCTCGGCAGGCTGCATTACTTTCTGGAGGTTCTAGGGGATAATCCACTACCTGGCCTCTTCCAGCTTTGAGAGTCTGTCCACAGTCCTTGGCTTATGGCCCCTTCCTCCACCTTCAGAGCCAGCAGTGCTGTGTTTCTCTGCAACCCCCACCCGTAGCCACTTCTTCCTCTGATTACAACTGGGAAAGTTTCTTTTTTTTTCTTTTCCATTATGGTTTATTCCAGGATATTGAACATAGTTCCCTGTGCTATATGATAGGTCCTTGTTGGTTATTTGTTTTATACACAGTAGTGTGTACATGCTAATCCCAACCTCCTAATATATCCCTCCCCCACACCTTTCCCCTTTGGTCACCATAAGTTTGTTTTCTGTGTCTGTGAGTCTGTTTCTGTTTTGTAAATAAGTTAATTTGTGTCATATTTTAGATTCCACATATAAGTGATATCATATGGTATTTAGTATGATCATCTCTAGGTCCATCCATGTTACTGCAAATGGCATTATTTCATTCTTTTTTATGGCTGAGTAATATTCCATTGTATATAGGTACCCCATCTTCTTTATCCATTCCTCTGTTGATGGACACTTAAGTTGCTTCCATGTCTTGGCTACTGTGAATAGTGCTGCTATGAACATTGGGGTGCATGTATCTTTTCTAATTATAGTTTTTGCTGATATATGCCCAGCAGTGGGATTACTGGATTATATGGCAACTCTATTTTTAGTTTTTTGAGGAACCTCCATGCTGTTTTCCGTAATGGTTGCACCAATTTACATTGGGAAAGCTTCTTTGATTCTAAGGGTTTGTGTGATTACATTGGGTCCCCCTGGAAAATTCAGGATAATCTCCCCATCTCAAGGTCCTTCACCTTAATCACACCTGCAAAATCCTGTCTGCCCTGTGACATAACATACAAGTTCCAGGGATGGGGGTGTGGACATCTGGGTGGGGGGGCATTACTCTGTCCACCACATGACATAAGCTAGCATTTGTCAAGTAGTTGTTATTGTCAGTTTGAACAAAGCACTTTACAGGTCTTATCTCATTTAACCCAGCCCCGAATCCATGAGGCAGGTACTATTATCCTCACTGGACAAATGAGGAAACTGAGACTGAGAGCAGTGATTTAAGAGTCGAGGTTAATTCTCATGAGTAACACAAGTCAATGAGAACTGTGAGCTTTCTCCATTTATTTGTTTGTTTGTTTGCTTATTTATTTATTTAAAGACAACTTTAAAACCTTACCAGAGACCCAGAACTTTCTGGGGAGTTGCTGTTTATAACACTGAGCTGGCCTACTCGGTGTTTAATCCACATTGTTTGTGAAGGGTTAGGGAACCCTCCACTGAAGCTGTCGAGCTGGGTCAGGTGTGGATGCCCCGACCACGGAGGCAGGGGCTTGGGCTGCCATTTTGTCAAGCTTAGCGCATCTTCCGTGGAACCAGACGTGGCTCTATGGACTTACAGACCCCAAACTGCACTTGTGACAGCTGCTAGGTGTGCACTGAGGCCTCCATTTAAAAGGAAGTCGGGGCTGAGTGACTCCGCCGCCATCTCTTGGGGGAGATGAGTCTGATTCAGCCTCACGGGAGGTTTCCCTGGCCACAGCCTCCAGAGAGAGCTGTCATGGGCCTTCAGGTCTCGGGTCGCCATCCATCAGGCAGGGGCACACGGGAAGTACAAAAAGGTCAAGTCCGAGTGACCTCCTGGTGCCTCCAGGGCAGGTGGGCTTTTTCTTCCTCAGGGGAACTGACAAGAGGTGACGTTAGCATCCCCAAAGAACAGGGTCGCCAGATTTAGGGAAAGAAAAAAACAAAGAACAAAACAGGATACCCAGTTAAATTTGCTTTGGATTGAATTTCAGATAAATGATGAATAATTTTTTAGTGTAAGTATGGTCCAAATAATGCATGTTTCCATACTTATACAAAACAAATATTTGTTGTTTATCTCAAATTCAAATTTACCCAGGCATCCCGTATCTTATCTGACAGCCCTATGCTGGATGGAAGACACACATTTCTAGCTCAGGCACCAAATTCAGTGAATCCAAGCCTCATATTCCAAACCCTCTAATTTTTTCTGTGGCTGCTTTTCAGATATTCTCTTTGGTTTTCAGCAGTTTTACCACGTTCTGTCTGGATGTGGTTTTTTTTTCATTGATACCACTTGGGCTTTATAACTCTTCTTAAATCTGAGGCTTTCTGTCTTCCATCATTTTTGGACAATTCTCAGCCATTGTCTCTTCAAATATTACTTTTGCCCCCATTCTCTCTTTCTCCTTCTGGGACTCTAATTACATACATTTCTTTTACATTCTTTTTGTATTTTTTAAATATTTATTTATTTATTTATTTATTTTTGGCCGCGTTGGGTCTTCGTTGCTGTGCGTGGGCTTTCTCTAGTTGCGGCCAGCAGGGGCTACTCTTCATTGCAGTGCGCGGGCTTCTCATTGCAGTGGCTTCTCTCATTGCGGAGCACAGGCTCTAGGCGCTTGGACTTCAGTAGTTGTGGCATGCAGGCTCAGTAGTTGTGGCTCATGGGCTCTAGAACATAGGCTCAGTAGTTGTGGTGAACAGGCTTAGTTGCTCCGCAGCATGTGGGATCTCCCCGGACCAGGGCTCGAACCCATGTCCCCTGCATTGGCAGGCGGATTCTTAATTAACTCTTTAATTTTTTTCTCTTCTTGCTTCAGTCTGGATGTATTTTTCTAATCTGCCTTCATGATTACTTATTTTCTTCACCTTGTATAATCTGTAGTTGAACTTAATTTTAGTTAAAATCAGTGCCTTAATTTTAGTTACTGTATTTTAAAGTTCTACAATGACCATTTATTGCTTCCAGGTTGCTAGTGAAAATATTCATCTTGTCATTTAATTTCTGGAACATATGACTCTAGTATTTTAAAGTTCTTAAGAGCCTGACAACACCAATATCAGAATCTCCAGTGGCTCTGCTTCTATTGTCCAATTTTTTTCTCTTGTTCCAATCTTGTCATTTTTTCACACCTGGTCATTTTTGATTGAATGTTGGGCATTGTGAAGGAAAATATTGAGAAAATGCCTTCCAGAAAGGTGGCAATCTTTGCTCTTAGTTGTGGACAAGGGAGCCCGTTTCCCCACATCATACAACTGGGTGTCACCATCTCTACCAAAGAGAACTTATCTTTGTATCTTTGCTGTATAAACCTTTTGGATGGTGTGGAGTTTAAGTTTTCACCTTTCTTTGACCCCTAGTGAGGTAGAGCCTTATTTCTTATGCTTATTGGCCATTTATATTTACTCTAAAGAATGTTTTCAGTGTAAACCTTCACTTGGGTCATGTATATTGAACATTGCTGAACAGATCTGGTGGATGGAAAAGGAAAACACAGCTGTGGATGAGTTTGTGGACAGCAGTATCTCTGTCACAAGTTCACCCAGTGACCCGATCAATTAAAAGAGCTCCAAACTATGAGTGCTGGCTCCTTTTTAAAGACTCCAACATCAGTTTCTTGACTGGTGGGAGCCAATTCCTACTTAAGCCGTTTGGGCCGTGAGGTGGTGAAGGGCTCTGTAACAATTGCAGTCATGAAGGGAGAAGCATGGTCAGAGTTCACGGTCCCGTGGAAAAGAGAGATGCCCAAGCTCGGAGCGGACAGCCACTCCGGTGTCCACTGTTCTTCCCATTTCAGTGGCCGTTGTCACAACGGGCAAAGGAGAGTGTTGCTTTTGCAAGTCATTGTACTCCTGGCTGCATTGTGTGCCAGGCAGCCCTCCTGGGATCTACTGTCTCGAAACCCCCATCCCTCACGGTTGCTCTCATGTAAAGAGCACGTAGGTGGCATCTTCTGCAGCAGAGAAGGGTTTGTGTCTGGGCATAGGTGTTTGCTTTCTAAATACCTCCCCCAGCATGGGCCAAAGCAACTGGACTTGGGCATTTAATTAGTCATTTTTAAGATAAGGGGGTGAGGGCTTCCCTGGTGGCACAGTGGTTAAGAATCCGCCTGCCAATGCAGGGGACACGGGTTCAAGTCCTGGTCCAGAAAGATCCCACATGCCGCGGAACAACTAAGCCCGTGCGCCACAACTACTGAGCCTGCACTCTAGAGCCCGCGAGCCACAATTACTGAAGCCCGCGCACCTAGAGCCCGTGCTCTGCAATAAGAGAAGCCACCACAATGAGAAGCCCGCGCACCACCACAAAGAGTAGCCCCCGCTCGCCTTGTCGCAACTAGAGAAACCCAGGCACGGCAACGAAGATCCAATGCAGCCAAAAATAAATTAAAATAACTTTATTTAAAAAAATAAAATAAGGGAGTGGGCCAAGCATGCTTAGTTTAGGAGGGGAGAAGGAAACCTTCCTTTTCTCCTCAATCCCACACCAGTTCTCTCTGGGCTCCTTTGTGGTCACACAGGCGGCAGTTCCAGGGTCAGATCTGGGCAGCCCATGGTGCTAGGTTCCAGGAGGGATTTTCACAGTTAATGACCCCCCAGGTGGCCCTCAGACGTCCATCCAGTCAGTGAGTAATTGGGAGTTCCTGCTTGGGAACTGGACTTTCTGTCAATGAGAACTTGAAGACCAGCTTCCCACTGGCTCTAAATGGGCTTTTATGGCTGAGACTCCAGATCCAGGGCTTTTTGACAAAGGCTTTATACAGCAATTAATGGCTGCAAGCAAACGCTCAACCTCAGATGCTGAGCCAGTGCCAGATTCTTTGCTGCTATGGAGGCTCCAAGAGCAGTGTTTGTTCTCTGAAGTTGCTCTAAATGGGGACTATTTTACCGCCATAAATAACTGCTTTTCTTGCGGCGGGGGTTTTGGGGGGGGGAGCAGGGGGACAGGTGAATCACAGCAAGGTATTTTTTTAAAGAAGAGAAACTGTAAACTTATTATGTCTCAAGAAATTTCCAAGGATGTCCCATATATTCCTTGTAGGAAATACCCTGTAATTTTCCTAACTTTCATGCCAGTTTTCCTCATTTTTTACTTTAATGAATGAGGCTTGCAGCCATCCCACGTTAGTTCAGCTCTTTAACATTTTTTCCATATTGTTATTTGGAGACTAGCTTTCCCCACAGACTCCCTTCCACCCACACACATAGTGCTTGAAACTGTCCGTCCAGATGGTCCTGGTGTGGTGGGCAGGGGGTCCTCTGGCCCCAGTGGCCAAGCCGTGCAAGCAGCACAGACACCCCTGGGTCCCGTGGATGGGCAGGGGGTGGGGGTGGAGGCTGCAGGGCATCAGGAAGTGGAGAAGGTTCTGTGTCACCCATCCTCACCCTGCGTGGCAATCACTTGGGAACTCAGGCCGAGCTGGGGCGGTGGCCTGGGTAGATGATGGATGGACGAGGCCTGCAGGTCTAGTGGGGGAGGGGATGTGGGCCCCTGGGCGGTGACACGTTCATATCAGCTGAGAATGTCATTGGAGCTGCTTCCGGCTTCAGACATGGCTGTGGAAACTCTCTAAAGACACTCCTTCCCTGTTCTCCAGGGACGGGCGCGTGAACGGGAGCTTTCCCCGGCCCGCAGGTTCCGGGCCCCAAGTGATGGTTATAATCCTCCGTTCTTATTGGACACTGAATCCTGGCTCTGCTGCTGGGAACTCCGGCGGGGGAAGACCCCCTGGGACTTCATGAAACTATAAAGGCTACTAGTCATGACCTCTAGACCGTTTCCTTTTTTGAGCAAAATAAGAAATACCAAACGCTAAGTTCTCGGGAGTGTAGAGCGGGATTGGTGAGTGGGCCTGAGCCCCAGCTGCCTTCTTGGCCTCAGTGCCTCTCCTGTACAAGGACGACACCGGCTCTGCCCTTGCTGCAAGGAGAAGGGCCCGGCACACAAGATGTGCTCCAGAAGCCTGAGCTGCTGCTAGTATTTTAATTCTTCAATGTGAATAACGAATGTCACACTTGATTTGCTCCAGAGGCAGGAGGAGGGGAGCCAAAGGAGGGAGTCTGGAGGCAGGACCAACACGGAGGCACCACTGAGGCCGGACCAGGGGGCTGCTCCCGGGAGCAGAGGGAGGAGCGGGCGAGGAAGGCCAGTCCCTCCAGGCCCCTGGCCCCGGGGCCCCAGCCACACCGGCCCTGCAGTCCTAACCTGCCCTGTCCTCCACCTCCAGCCCCAGGTCCTTCCAGAACCCCCTGGACCAACTGGCAGACATTTGCCCCTCGGCCTCGGCTGCAGGTCCTGGGAGGTCTACTGTTCAAGGCAAGGACCCCGGGCTCTGGCAAGGGGACCCATTCCCCCAACCGTGCGCACGTGTGTGTGAGTCTGCCTCATGGACGGGAGGAAGGGCTGGCTCACGGAGTCTCCCCAGAGGCCAGAGCCACCCCCTTGGATTGCCCACGGCTCCCAGACACACCGCAGATGTGGATGAGCCTGGCCTGCACCTGGAGGAAAGACCCCGGGCCCTGCAGGACAGAGACAGAGCCCGGCCAAGGCAGGTGCCGACCAGACCCCACCCCCATACCCTGCCATCATCGCAAACACCACATGGGGCTTTGGCCCAAGTTGGCCTCCCCAGCCCAAGGGTCCAGTTTTGGGTGCTGGGCAGGATGGAGGAAGGGTGGGGAGAGCAGTACTGGGGATGGGGTTGGGATGCTGGGCCATGTGTGGGGATAAGGACCACGGTCGGGCCCCGGGGCTGATGGCAGCAGACAGGGCACAAACCCAGGGGTCATAGGTGTGGGGTCTGTGCCCACCTGGTCCTGGACGGGGGCAGCCCTCGGAGGTCTAGGCAAGGGCCCAGGGCCTGGCAGAAGGGCGGGGGTCAGGAGGGACAGGGAGGGGGCCTGGGAGGAGAATGGGGACATAAAAGGGGCCTGGGGGTGTGCGGGGAATACAGCGATGGAAGGAAGGAGGCCCAGATAAGCCAGAACGCGGCAGCTGGCCTCAGCCTCCCCTGCGCCCGGCCCAGGTGGGCACTTTCCCCTCCCCGCCCAAAGTGCTCCTCCTTCCCACCCACCGGTGGAAACCCTCCCCTGAGGCCCAGTAATCCGGCTGGGACTCCTCAGGCCCCTCAGTGCTGCTGTCTGTTATCCAAGCCCTTTAAGGCTTTGTGACTGTGTGTTATTCATCCCCCATCCCCAGCACCCACCCCAGAGCCGGGCGCCTGGGTCACCCACTCGCTCCCCCGCCCCCTGCACAAGGGCGGCCTGAGCCCTGCCAGGCTGCAGGCACTGAGCCCGATGGGCAGGCAGCGACCCCGCCAGCAGGTCCCTGTCTTTGCCAGCCTGACATCCCAGAGCGGAGACAGACGATAGCGGACACGTGGACCAGACAGGTGGACCAGAGGATTCCAGAGCATGGGAAGGGCCACGATTATGAGAAACAGAAAAACGTGACAGCGGGGTGGAGGTGACTTTGACTTGAGCGGGCAGGTTTGTCCTGGGCTAAGCCCGGCCTGGTGGACAGGCGGAGGAGGTGCTGGGTAAATGGACGCAGGGGATCCGATGGCAATGGGCAGGACTTGGAGCCTCGGCTCTTTGGCTGGGAACCGGCCTGTTCCTCCTGCACCTGCCAGATGCTCCCCCACAGGGTACAGGATGCCATGATCCCAACCAAGGGGGAGGGCAGGTGTTCTCAGGACACGGTGCTCGCATCCTGGGAGCAGGCCTCACACCGCACTGAGCCCAGTGGGCCTATCGATGGGGACTGGGTGGGGCTGGTGGTCCCTCGCAGGGGCTCCCAGTGCCCGATGCCAGGTGGAGGGGGTCCCTGAGGCCTCACTTGCCTCCCCCCAGGGCCCCAGATCTGCGCTCGACAGGGAAGAGAGACCCCTAGAATAAGGTGCCAGCTGCCCCAAGAGCATCAGTGCTCCTAGAGGGGGACTCCAAATGCCACAGGTGACCGTACACGGGCAGGGAAAACCCTGCCCAGTCCTGCCCTGGGGAGGGGCCCCAGCGCGTCTAGGCGGTCTTTTCTCGGAGACACCCAGCCCTGCGCAAGCCTGCCTCTACCTGTGCCTCTTCCTGTCCTGCTCCCTGCTCCTCGGCCTCGAGGCCCCACGAGGGTCCAGTGGTCTCTCCGTGCCAGGGAAATGCCCCCTCCAGCAGGCTCTTCGTTTCCAAAGAGCAGCCTGGATCCTGGGGTTCTCACCCAGTCTGTCCCCAGAGATCCCCGGCTGCTTCCTTAGACTGTTGGTGGGCTCTCGGGATGCCCTGGGAGCTCACCTGTCGGAGCCACTGGACTTCTGTGGGGGACAAGGGTCCTGGAATTCCAGTTCAGAGCAAGTAGCCACCGGTGGGCCGTCCCCCATCAGCTGGTCCTCCAGCTGTCCCTGAAACTCTTCTCCCCTCTCTGCCCTCCCCTGGCCCTCCTCCGGCAGGCCAACCCTGTTCTGGTCCACTCTGGTTTTCCAGTTTCCGTCCGTGGAGTAGCACGGCCACCCCAGATCCAGGCCTGCTTCGATCTGGCCCCCAGCCCCTGAGCTGGCCTCTCGTGGCTCAGCAGGGGCTGTGTTCCTGCCCCCAGGCTGGTCCTGACACTGCCCCTCCTGAGGCAAGATCTCATCCACTGCAGGCCAGCCCCTGACAGTCCCAGCTCTTGTCCTCTGTGTTGCGGAGCCGTGACCCTTGGCCTCTCCCCTCCGCCCCCACTGGTCCTTCATGAACAGCAGTCGGGGCAGCTGCCCCGCTGGGAGGTGCCCCCTTGAGCCCTCACTGCCTCCCATGAACCCCAGCGTCAGTCCCTGAAGTCCACCTTGGGAGCCTCAGTGGAACCAACAGTACGAGGACCCTCCGGGACTCCACGTTTCAAACCAGGTGTTCAGGTCAAGAACAAAGCCCACGTGGATTGGTTCAGGTTCCCTGGAGAGTCAAGCCATGGCAAATAAATAATGCAGGGTAAAAAAAGGGGGAGAAAAGAAAGGCTTAACTCTCCTTTTTCTACTGAGGTATGAACCATAAAAAAAGGAAGAACAAACTTTGAAGCAGCAGTGATTTTGGAACAAACCCTGAACGTAGAAGGATGCTCTGGGGGGAGGGGAAAGAAATGGTATGCAACATCTTCCCTAGAAAAAAGGCAAGGGCCCCCCTGCCCCCTTCCTTCTGCAGACGCTGCAGGGCAGGCCCTGGCCTCGAGTGGTTTTTCCACAGCAGAGATGCGCTGAACCCACTGTCTTTGTGTTGAAGTCTGTGTGTCTCATCACCTGGCCATTTTGCATTCCTAAAACTCAGAATGTGGGTGTGTAGATGAATCTTTTAAAACTGTTCTTAGATGCAGCATTTGAGGTGAGGCCCCTTGATGAACTAGATTTTGGGGAGGAAAAGTTTAGCCAGGAATGCATGACTGGCCCGGGAGGGGCCCCTCTCATGGCCTCCGAGCACACAATCCCGTCCGCTGCAGGCTGACCACTGCCCCACCCACCCAGAAACACAGGTGCCGAAGCCGCCCATGTGGGAGCAGCAGCTCCCCTCCACCGGAGCCCTTTCTACCCTCCCACCGACCCGCCCCGGCCCCCGGCTGACCCGGCACAGTACACTTGAACACTCGCTGTGGTCCTGTTTCCTTCCATCTGAGGGATTCATCCATATCGGTTTTGTTTGGTTTTTTTTTTAACATCTTTATTGGAGTATAATTGCTTTACAATGGTGTGTTAGTTTCTGCTTTATAACAAAGTGAATCAGCTGTACATATACATATATCCCCATATCTCCTCCCTATCCCACCCCTCTAGGTGGACACAAAGCACCGAGCTGATCTCCCTGTGCTATGCGGCTGCTTCCCACTAGCTATCTACTTTACATGTACTTTACATGTAGTGTATATGTGTCCATGCCACTCTCTCACTTCGTCCCAGCTTACCCTGTGTCGTTTTACGTTTTATTTTCATAGCTTGAACAATATACTAACTTACTGTACAAACATTAGAAAATATGGGAAAACAATAAATGAATGGCAGCTCCAATTCCTCTCTTCAGATGTTCAGAAATTGCCTCCAGTCACACACATACACGTGAGCCTGAATTTCTGGTTATGATGGCTTATGCTATGGTCTGAATGTTCTTGTCCCCTCACATTCATATGTTGAAACCTAATCCCCAACGTGATGGTATCAGGAAGTGGGGCCTTTGGGGTGATGAGGTCATGAGGGTGGAGCCCTCCCTCATGACCTCCCTCAATCCCTACCGATGAGGGGATCGGTGCCCTCATCAAAGAGACCCCAGAGCTCCTCGCCCCTTCCACCATGTGAGGACCCAGCGAGAAGGTGCCGTCTGTGCCCCAGGAAGCTCTCACCACACACTGACTCTGTCAGTGCCTTGACCTTGGACTTCCCAGCCTCCAGAAATGTAGAAATAAATGTGTTTATAAGCCAGCCAGTTAATGTTATACCAGCCTGAACGGACTAAAACAGCTGTGTAACAAATTACCCCCAAAACTTAGTGGCGTAAAGCAGTCCTTTATTATTCTGTGGATCAGGGAAGGAATTTGGACCTAGTGGGGATATTTGGCCTCTGCTCCGTGATGTTGGGGCCTCAGCTGCAAGACCAGAAGGCTGGGGGCTGGAGAGTTGTCTGGGGTTTCCTTCTGTCACATGGTCAAAGGGGCTGTTCTCGACTTCTCGGGGGAGCTTTATGGGACAAGCAGACAGCAGTGGTTATGAATGGAGAGGGGCGCCTCAGCCACGGGGGTACCATCCTCAGGTTGGCTCGAATGGCTCGGAAAGAGGATTTACATCTGTTACCACGTGAACATCTATGACATGCGACAGCGTGCCCGGAGGCTGAGCGTACACACTGCCATCGTCCTCCCTGCTCCCTTTTCGTGCTCACTCTCCACGTTGCTCTGCTTTCACACAGAGGATGGCATGTGCACTTGTCTGCATCACTGTCAGAGGCTTCTGCTGAAATACGCTTCGTAGTGATGTGGAAGCATCTTGCTTTATACACTCTCCTTGTCCGCCAGCTCTGTTTTCTAGGAGGCGTTGTCTTATTTGTCCACAATCATCCAAGAAGATAAAGGGGAGGAAAAGAGAGGGAGGAAGAGGGAGAGGGTTGTTATAATTGTTCTAATTTTCCTGGGAGGGAAGCGTGGTTTGTGGAGTCATATATCACCATGTTAGGTTTACAAATAAAGACACCAGAGGCCACTGGTGCTCAAACACAGGTTGCAGACTTTCTGTCTGCAAATCGTTTTTTTCTCAGGAAAATTAAATTCCGAAAATATTTGCACTGACAAAAAAAGTTTCTCTTCACATCTCTCATTTTTAGCTACATTCCTCATTTGTGTGTTGAGTTTGAGTCCCTTTTTTAAAAGTTTAAATAGGATAGGAAGCTATCCGTTGAAGTTGAAGCCAAGCTTAGAGGAAACGTCCTGTAAAGGGAAAGAACACCATAAATGTGACAGAGAAAGTGAAGAGAAAACCCCTTCCCCCATTTAAATGTCGTTGAAGGCAGACCCTCAGAAGCACCCTCCAGACTGTCAGGCTCCCCCTGGGGGTGGGAATGGAGGTACAGTCTAGAGGTGCTGTCTGAGGGGCACAGGTTGGGGCCAGCATGAAAGGAGGCCCGGGTGATGGAATGTTCTGGAAACAACCAGCGGCCGGCGAGAAAGCAAGTCTGCAGATTTCAAACCTGACCTCGGCCCATGCAGATATGCAAGCAGGACATCAGCAGACAGTGTCTTTAACACAGAGCCACGATCCCGTTACCTCCCGGAGCTGGCGTGGGAGCAGGAGAGAATGCCTTTGGGATCCAGGGAGTGGAGCAGCTGCCGTGCCACGTGGCCCTGGGCCCAGGCTTCGGAGCCACTATCCCGTGGGGGTGCCTGCTGTACCGTGCAGGGTCATAGCACAGGCGCCACGGGACCTGCCGCCCCTCCCACCGCCACTGCGACACCTGCATCCCTGTCCCCCGCAGGAGACACCTCCGCGCGGGCACCATCTGCCCCTTCACCCGCTGCTCAGCGCAGGGCAGGTCTGCCCAGTCACAGCTCAGACCCAGGGAGAGCCCGTCATGGGCAGCACGGCAAGGGGACAGAGCGTGGCGTGCGGGGCTGAGGGCCGGGGTGCTGGGCCAAGACCCTCACTCTGAGTCCAGGCGCGGCTCTGCCTCGGCTACCGCATCCGAGATGCGCGGCCCTGCCCTCCACCCCGCACCCACTGCGTCTCGGCTGCGCCGGGACACCGTCCAGCCCCAGCAAGGTTATCTCCCTCCTGGATCATGTCCTCCAACCAACACCAAACAAAAAAATCCTTCTGTGACCCACTTTCCCTCCGGCTACGGCGCATTTCTCTTTCCCTTTCCAGGAAACTTCTCAGCGAGCTGTCGACACTCGCTGTCTCTAATTCCTCTGCCATTCTCTCTCCAAGGCTGTCCGGCTTTCTCCCCCTGCGTGCCACCCAGGGGCTCTGGACAACTCTGCCCTCCAGCTGCTGACCCCGTCCTCCCTCTACCCCAGGCTGGCAGCCCCGTCCTGGTGCCACCCTGTGCGCCGCCCTCTGCACGCTCTGGACCCCGATGATCGTGCCTCCCGCAGCACCTTCATCACGGCCTCACCTGGGCTTCCTGCCCCGCCTCCACGGCTGGACCCCCTCACCTCCTTAGGGAAGGCCGGGGTTCCGTCCTGAGCCTCTTCCCTTTTCCATCAGCGCCTCCTCCTTGATGGCCCGTCGGTCTCCTGGCCTTAAATGTCAGGACCCCCAAGCACACGTCTCCCACCCACTTCTGCACGGCCTGGGCCGCTGGTTCTCAGCACCAAGGCTAAAAGCAGCTTGAGCCCAGCGTGTCATCAGCACAGAGCATCCCAGTGCCCCATGCCTCCCCAGTCTCACCTGCCAGGAAGTGGCAGCCCCACAGCACAGGCCACACATCCGAGTCCCCTGGACTCCCCTCCTTCTGTGCCCTGTTACTCGGAAGAGCACCCACTGGGGGCCACTGTTCCCACCATGACTGCATGACCCTGGTCCCTGTCATCACCGCCTCTGGATTATTGCAAACAGCCCCCTCCTGAGTCCCTGCGTGGCCCCTGCAGTCTCGCCTCAATACATAAAAGAGTGACCCTTTCAGACAGAGGCCAACGGGGTCCCCCACGGACCCCTCCAGCCTCACGCAGAGACAGAGCCAAAGCCCCTGCAGTGCAGGAGGCCGCCTTGACCCAGCCCTGCTCCCCGGTGATGGTGACGGCACCTCTGCCCCCTCCTCCAAGCCCGATGTATCCCCCCCTTCCTGATCTCAGGGCCGAGCTGTCCCTGCCAGGGCTGCCTGCCCCTCCCCCCCATGCCTCCTGGGTGTGCTCAGATCTCACCATCTTGGAGACACCCCCACACACACACTTATTTAAATTGCAGCTTCCCTGGGGATCACTTCCTGTCCTCTTTTCCTGCTTCATTTTCCTCCTTATCACATTTCTCTCTGTGTGTATTTTATTTAACTGTCCTGTTTATGTCTGCCTTCCCCATTAGGCTGTAACAGAATGTCCACTCCATAAAAACAGAGCAGGTATTGTATCTGTTTTGTCCACCCTGCATCCCCAGGGCCCAGATCGGGGCTGGACACAAAACCTCCCTCTGCCAGGGAGTGAACAGCTCAGAACGTCAGCCCCACTGTAGTGTCGCCGGCCTCCCCCGGCCCAACCCCACAGGATGCAGCCATCGGGTCGCACATGTGGAAAAGTACCATGCAGCTCAGGGTGGGTCCCCTGAAGAGCAAAGTTCGGGGTGTGCTGACCTCCTGAGTCACACAGAACCGTCCACGGTGAGGGCTGTGAGGTGGGCCTGCTCTCACGGACGAGGAGAGAACTGACAAACGCAGTGGACAGTCCAACAACCACTTCCAAAGAGAAAGTCTCCAAAGACGCAGCGTTCAGGAGGCCCTCGGGCTTTTGCAAGACCAACCCTCCCCCTGACCAGGATGCAGATGTCACACAGGAAGTGAGGGACACGCACCGAGCCCAGTGGGGAGGGGCCGGGACTGTGGCCCTACAGCACAGGCCATGTGGCTGGCAAGTCGCTTCAACTCTCTGCACCTCTGTCTTCTCATCTGTAAAATGGGGATAGTAATGGTGTTTTTCTCATGATTGTGAACATTAAATATATTAAATACATACACACATCTATAGTTTAGAACAGTGCCTGGCACTTAGTAAATGCTATAGAAATGTTTGCTATTAATATTGTCAAGCATACGAAATTATGCCCCCAAACTAACAATAGATTCCTTCATCTCTCTAAGAGGTATTTTATAGTTGCATATCAGGTAATTTTTTAAAATTATAGGACAAAATGAGCTTCTCATGTGTGAATATTTACACATTTTCACAATTTTATTTCATTGCTTTTTTAATAAATTTATTTATTTTATTTATTTATTTTTGGCTGCGTTGGGTCTTCGTTGCTGCGCACGGGCTTTCTCTAGTTGCAGCGAGCGGGGACTACTCTTCGTTGTGATGCATAGGCTTCTCATTGCGGTGGCTTCTCTTGTTGCAGAGCACAGGCTCTAGGCACGCGGGCTTCAGTAGTTGTGGTGCTCAGGCTCTAGAGGGAAGGCTCAGTAGCTGTGGTGCACAGGCTTAGTTGCTCCGTGGCATGTGGGATCTTCCCAGACCAGGGCTCGAACCCGTGTCCCCTGCATTGGCAGGCAGATTCTTAACCACTGCACCACCAGGGATGCCCTATTAAATTTTTAAAGAAGGTTCCAGCTAAGCCCCCTTTTTCCACTATTGACTGTGACATGTGGTTTCCCTCTCAGTGGATTCAAAGTGACTTTATCCAGGTCCAGTAGGGACTGACAGGGGACGTGTGCTCTCCGGAGAGGGCAGAGCCAGGGCTGGGGGAGTGAAGAGGCCCATTACCAGACGTCCACAAAGGAGCGCTGAAGGTGGGCTCCAGGGGGGCCATCCACCGCTTCATCCATGAATTCATCCAGCCACGTTTGTGTGCATCCACCAGGGCCTGGAATCCAGCGGGAGTTGGGGGAGGGTAGAAGGATGGATGATAGGCTTCTGGGTCCAGACAAGACAGAGAACAAGCAGGGGCTGCCCTCACCCCCACGAGCAGCGACCTTGGAGGCCCCGCAGGAGAGGGAGGGACACAGAACTGGAAAGTCCTGAGGAGACCCCAGGCTAGTGGGAACACTGGGGGTGGTGATGGGAGAGCTGGGACCGTGGGGGTGGCGGGACCGCCACCAGGGCAGGGGGCAGAGGAGAGCTGGGAAATTCTGTTGCTGTCTCTGCCTGTTCTCCCAGATACAGACCAGCAGCCCAGCCCACAGCCTCTTATCGGGGAGGGTCTGGTTGGGGTGGCCCAGTCCTGCCAGGTGAGGAGCTGATAGAAGCGGCCCTGCCAGATCGGCTTCCCTCAAACACCCTCTCCTTGCCTCCCCCTCTGCTCCCCAGGGCTGGTGGGCTGCAACCTGGAAAGCCAACCTCCTCCTGGGACCACTGACATCTGTGAGTTTAAGGAAAATTCTGGTGGAGCAACAGCAAAGAGGGTGCTCGGCAGTAATTCTGTGGTATTAGGGCTCATCCCTCTCTCCCGTCAGCCCCTCCAGGAGGGACACAGAAACCCAGGTGAGGCCTGGGCTTCGCCTAGTCCCCCATTACCTGTCCCCAAACAGGGTGACAACAGCCCCAGGAGGACAGGAGTCCACGAGCCAAGGGCAAACAGAAGACCCAGGAGTACAGCAGCTCATATGGAGAATATGCCCTGGACCACAGTCACCTCGGGAAGCAGAATTTTCAGGCAGATCCAGAATTTTTTTTTTTTTTATAAATTTATTTATTTTATTTATTTTATTTTTGGCTGCGTTGGGTCTTCATTGCTGTGTGCGGGCTTTCTCTGGTTGTGGCGAGCGGGGGCTACTCTTCGTTGCGGTGTTCAGTCTTCTCATTGTGGTGGCTTCTCTTGTTGAGGAGCACAAGCTCTAGAGCACAGGCTCAGTAGTTGTGGCGCACGGGCTTAGTTGCTCCGTGGCACGTGGGATCTTCCCGGACCAGGGCTCAAACCTGTGTCCCCTGCGTTGGCAGGTGGATTCTTAACCACTGTGCCACCAGGGAAGTCCCCAGATCCAGAATTTAAAATAAGTACAATAAATATTCTCAGGCAAGGGAGTGTATCAATAATAAAACAGAAACAAGGAGTCATAAAAGAACCAAAGGGTGTAAACTATAACCATGGAAAGAAGAGTAGTGGTAGATGGGACCTGCACACAGATGGTTTTGGTAGGATTGCGTGCAGTGGGGAGGGGATGGCCTGGGGCAGGGGGATGAGCCAACTGTGAGGGGTGGGCCTGGGACTCTAGGCCCCTGTTAGAAGCAAAGGCCTAGATGCACACAGAACAGGAATGAATCATGGTGATGGTGCTGAGTGGAAATAAGAAAACAAACAAGGCCAACAGAGTAATATTAATCATGTAAATTAAAAATATGAAACTGTGTCAACAGATGAGTGGATAACAAAACGTGGTCTCCTCAGCCCTAAAAAGGAAGGAAACTCTGACACCTGCTACAGTGTGGATGAACCCTCAGACACTGTACTCAGTGAAATAAGCTGGTCACAAAAGAACAAATATTGTGTGACTGCACTCATGTGAGGTCCCCAGAGGAGTCAAATTCCTAAAGACAGAAAGCAGATGGTGGGTGCCAGGAGCTGGAGGACGGGTGAGTAGGGAATTAGTGTTAAGGGGCTCAGGGTGGCATTTGGGGAGGATGAAAAGAGCTCTGTGGACGGATGGTGGTGATGATTGCACAACCATGTGAATGTACTTAATGCCACTGAACTGTCCACTTTAAAATAGTTAAAATGGTAAATTTTATATTAGGTATATTTTACCGCAATAAAAAAAAATCTAATGAAGGTAATGAAAACAACACTGTGTGTTATATACACGGACAGGACAGATACCAATAAAAGGACACACAGTCTACCAGGATAAACAGACAAATGAGCCAAAGGGCTGCAGTGTGGGGCAGACGGTGACCTCTGCACGGTCCACAGAATGGCACCCACATCCTCGCCAAGGAAGGAGTGGTTGGCAGGTCAAGAGACGGGATTATCTCAGGAACCGCTTTTCCGAGGGCAGGGGCTTCCCCGCGCCGGCAGAGCCACCAGCCCTTCCAAACTCCAGTTCCCAAAGCACTGTCCGGGGTCCCCTTATCCTCTGCTCGGCTGCATCTGGAACCCGTCCCCGCCTTGCTGGTCACCCGGCCACCCCTCCCCCCACACCCACGGCCATGGCCAGCTTATGCCCCTGCTGGGTGCGGGGGCCCACAGCCAGGCTCGTGCGTGCAGTAGGTGCTCAGCGCGTTTCTGTTGGGTGACAGTGAATGATGGGGAGGGAAAAGGGGGCGAGCTCTCTTGGCCTGGAAAAGTGACAGGATGCTTCCATTCAAGGAGCCTGGTGGGATAAACCTCACTCCCAAACTCAGGAGCGTGAGAATGGCCACTCTGCTCCCCAAGGCCCAACGGGGGCAGAGTTGCCCTGGGTAACGTGACCATGCTTAGTCACTCAGCTAAGCCTGAGGACCACTGCTTCCCAGCCGGGCAGCCTGACCTCTGACCCTGACTCGGCCTTCGGAGCCGTGTGTATACAGTGGCGAAAACAGGACTTTGCTGGAGCCCTTCCAGGCTTGTAATTCCGTTTCCAACCAGTGAGACAGACAGATAGGGGATGCCACCCAGCCCTCACCAGCATGCTGCCAAATTTTGGTTCATGTGTGCAGTTTTAGGAAAGACTGAGTCCGTCAGAACGCCCAGGTGGTGGGGGGAGGGGCGGCGCAGGGGTGAGGAGGGGGAGGAGCAGCGCAGGGGTGAGGAGGGGGTGGGGGCAGCGCGGGGGTGAGGAGGGAGTGGGGCAGCGCGGGGGTGAGGAGGGAGTGGGGCAGCGCAAGGGCGAGGTGGGGTAGGGGCAGCGCAGGGGCGGGAGGGGGTGGTGGGAAGGGCAGCGCAGGCTGTGCCTGGCACAGGCAGAGGTGAGAAGCTGAGGGTTCCGTTGAGCATGTTGTTGGCGGCTTTGCCCTAGAGCTGCCAGGACAGAAGGGGGCGTCCTCCGCAGCAGCATAGGGCTGAAGGTGAGGGCGCCCAGCAGGGCTCCTGGCTGCAGAACAGCCCTGGGTGATCGTAAGGAGAGGCATTTATTAAAAGGAGACCAAGTGGCTGGAGAATCACTTGGGGAAAATGATCAGGAACCCAGAGGTGCTGGGTGACCACAGCCTCAGCCCAGATCCCACCCGATGTGTAACTGGGCCGCTGCTGTCTGTGCCCAGGGTCCTGCTGGGACCCCTGCCCAGCCCTGCGCCCCCTTGCAGGGCTCAAGGAGAGCACATTCTGGCCTTTTAGGTTTTCGTAGAGGGAGGCAGGGTCTTACCTCCCACTAGAATGGCTGATTCCCCAGAGGTGAGTAGGCCATTCTGATGATGGACAACCATAAAACAAAAATGACCAGCAATGGCTCAGTGGTCCTGGATATTTCTAGACCCCGTGGGCCCCTCTTTTGCTGAAGTGGAATGATTGCTAACTGTTGTTTTGATTCTTCTTACCCCTGCCAGTGTTCTTTCAGATTTCCAGTTGTCAGAACCGTGCTGTGCACACAGAAAAGTTTCTTCCAATACCTTAGACAGTCTCGTGCCTTTTTCTCAGAGTATAAAAATGTATTAATTCCCTGAAACCCAGCAGTAAATATCCATGCAAACGTTGGCTCTAACAAACGAAAAGTTATTTTAACAAAGATTGATGTGCGGGCCCCAGTCCATGTACAGATTTGTCACAATGGGACACTGCTCAGCGCTTCAGCCTTTACAATAAATGGCCAGCTGTGTAAACAGCCATCAGAGAGCTGTCCGGGGGTCAAGGTCAGCTGTGGTTTGGGTGGGGTGGGCAGTGGCTTGCTGGGAGGTACCCAGGATTGTGGGTCTACAGTTGGGCAACTCCACAATCGATGCCCTGGATGATGAAATGGAGCTTATGGCAGCAGCCCTTGGTTCTGAACTGGAATTTCACATCCAGGTGACCCCAAGAGCGACCCATGTGTATGGGCTCCAGGAGGCCCCTGTGGGAAGGCGTTAGGGGTGATGGAAAATAGGCCCAGGGGGAGTAAGGCTTGAGGTGAGTGCATGATCCTTCACTCCTGGCCTGATTTATCCAGACTCGGTAAAGATAACCAGGCTCATGGAGGCCTGGCACACGGAAGTGGGAACGATCCTGAGAACACTCCTGAAAACAGGCTCGCTTGTCATTTCCGGGAAGCAGTCTGGTCTGGTGTCCCTAAAGGCCCAAGTGTGAGCTGGAGGATTTTCAAGCAAGCTTGTGATTCTTTCCACAAATTAGAGCCTCTCCACTTGCGAGCACCTGTCCCCGGCTGTGCGCAGGGAGTTCTGCAAGGAATCCCCCGCGGGACAGCGCATGAGGCCAGAAGGAGGGCCCAGCCAGGGCTGCAGGGCGCAACTGCCCACACGAGGGGCCGGCCGGCCAGCCAGGAGCCACCTCCCAGGCCCAGCTGCAGGGCTGGGTTTCCTGCAAACCACGATTCTGGAGCAGGGCCGCCAAGCCGATGATGCATGTTTATGGTTTTCACTGTACTCCTGGGACAGCTGTGGGCCTCCTGGATCTAGAGCTGCTGGATCTGGAATCCCTGGCAGCTGCTAGTCCCCTAAAGCCTCCCACTGGCTTTGAGCAATTGGGGCTGTTTGTTCATCTCTCCTGTAAACAGTTGTTTTCCCAGTGACTGCCCAGATCATGTTAAATATTAACAAAGAGCTGCCTCCACAGCTGCTAGCAGGGCGTCTGCTTTAAATATTTAAGTAATTGCCTTTCAGTCCCTGAGTGACTTTGGCTCCAACTGCTCTGTCACTGCACTTGCCTCCCTGGTTATGGAGCAGCTGGATGTGTCAAAGCTCCTGTTCTCTCTCCTCTTCTTCACTCCCTGCCCCTGCTCGCGTGCGCTCTCTCTCTCTCTCGCTGGACATCCATCACTCAGGTGCTGGGTCAGATGTGTGTGGCCAGGGCGCACCCCTCCTCCCTCTCACTTCTGGGGTGCGCGCTCCCACTCTTGGGGTCCGTGGCCGGGGCATCGCCGTCCTATCGCATCGGGACTTCTAAGCCATCCTCTGGTTTGCTCTTCATCCACATCAGGGTTCGTGTGAGCCGTGTGGGTTTTCTTTTGGAGGCTCGTTGTGAAGCTCAGGAAAGGATTAAGAGCTCAGATAGTGACCTCGGCCCCGGAAGTTGGGCGGCCTCCCCGCAGGGAGAAGGGGTGCAGAGGGGCTGTCCTTGGGGGGCATGGAGCCCGGGGCTCCTGGGAGCTGAGGTTGTGCTGGGTGTCTCTGTGTCCGTGTGGCATCGGGTCATAACCACACACCTTGGAACAGTATCCCTGAAACCACAGCTTTATGTGGACTCAGCTGTGGACACTTCAGTGGATCTGGCCCCAAACGGGCACTATGGAGGAACCACAAGGCAATGATTTTCTCTAGCTCTCTCATTCCTTGGCTGGAGTTTGGGGATGAAACCACTGAAGGTCTCCATAGAAAAGTCGGGAAATTCAGAGGAAAGGGCAGGTGCTGCCTGGCCCCTAGCTGGGATCTCCTCTCCCTGGCCAGGAGCCTACGGAAGCCTCGGTGGAAGACAAGCCATTATCTTTCTACAGCTTGGGCTGGAGATTTCTCACCTAAATTTGTGAGACCCCATGACAGTCATACATATCCTAAAAGCTATTGAGATCTTCTCAAAGCTAAACTAATTGAAATCCATTTTATCTCAAGAGCTACTGTGAAGCTCTCAGAGTAAAATGAACTTCAATTCACTTTAATTTAGAAATGGGCTTTTTAAAATAGATACATTTTTTAAAAAATACCTTTTTTTTTTAAACAGGGAGAAGGGGGTCACAGTTACAAATTGCAATTCCGGCTTGGCCCAGGTGGGGCATCACTGCGTCCTGGGGCCACTTCCCGTTGGCAGAGCCTGTTGTAAGTTGCAGCCAGTAGCCCACGAGCCTGCGTGGGAGTCACAGGTCCCCAGCTGTGCGGCCTCTCAGCTTCTCACTCCCCTCATTTCTTTTTTTTTTTTTTAATAAATTTATTTATTTTTGGCTGCATTGGATCTTCGTTGCTGCGCCTGGGTTTCTCTAGTTGCGGTGAGGCGAGCAGGGGCTACTCTTTGTGGTGGTGCGCGGGCTTCTCACTGCTGTGGCTTCTCTTGTTGCGGAGCACAGGCTCTAGGCGTGCGGGCTTCAGTAGTTGTGCCACGTGGGCTCAGTAGTTGTGGCTCACGGGCTCTAGAGCACAGGCTTAGTAGTTGTGGCACACGGGCTTAGTTGCTCCGCGGCATGTGGGACCTTCCCGGACCAGGGCTCGCACCCGTGTCCCCTGCACTGGCAGGTGGATTCTAAACCACTGCGCCACCAGGGAAGTCCTCATGCCCATCATTTCTAAATGGAGAAAATAATAGTATCTACCTCACAGTGTTCAGAGATTACTGTAGACCCTGTCCGTGAAATGTGGTGCCTGAACACGGTAAGCCAACAACAAACATGCTGGAGATACAGCCATGACCACCAGCTGGAAAGAAGTGTTGTCTGGGCCAAGCTGGAAGCATCCAGGGCCGCACACAGGAGTCGGCGGCAGAGCATGAACTGGCTGCCGTGGTCCAGGCCAGCCTGGAGGCAGGGGCGTTAGCAGTCAAAAGATTTGGGGAAAAAACCAGCAAAAAATGATTCTGTAAGCTGGAAAGAAAATGGATGGGTATGAACGGAGGAGAAAGAAAGGCAGAGTCCACCTCTCAGAACATTGTCAGAGGGAGGCTGCAGGGGCAGGCCAGTCCCTACCCGAACCCAGAGGGGCACAGGCTGCGAGCTGGCAGGTGAGGAGGGGTGGGGGGGATAGGAGCGCTGAAAAACGCAGGACTGATAGGAAATCTGTTTATGAAGTGGCTCAGTCTAAGGCCCCCCCCCACCAAGGCACAGAACAATGACAACCTCAAGCCAAAAAAGGGGCTCTTTTTTAGAGAAATTGAACAAACGTCCCAAGACAAACTAGACTTCCAATGTGGAAGAATCTACTCTAAAGCTGTGCTTCTCAAAATATGTTCCTCACCATCAGCATCACCTGGGAACTTGTTAGAAATGCAAATTCCCAGGCCCACCCCAGACCTGCTGAATCAGCAGCTCTTGGCCTTGGGGCCCATCCGTCCATGTTTTAACCATCCCTCCAGGAGATGGAGGCTACACTGAAGGCTGAGAGTCCCTGATCTAGAACAGAACTTCTCAACCTCGGCTGCATACTGAAATCACTTTAGAAAATGCTGAGGCCTGGGGCCCCAACCCCCAGAGATTCTGACCTCATGGGTTCTGCATGTGGCCCGGGCATCAGGATTTTAAGACATTCACCAGGTCCAGCCAGGATGGAGAACCATTGGTCTAGAATAAGGCCTTCCTATTTAGCATGTACCAGCCATCAGCCCAATTGCTCATCCCACAGTGAAGCTTCTAGGCCACAAGCCCTGTGCACTTCATCAGATCTCACTGTCACCCTCCCCAGTTAAGGGAGAGGCCTCATGGGGTACAGACTGACTACAACCGCAGGGGAACAACATACCAGGCACCCAGGACCATTGGCCTGGAGCTTCACTCTCAAATATGAAAGGAGGACCAAGGGTCCCCAGGCACATAAGGGAGACCAGCCATGTGAATGAGAAATATGAAGATTAGCAAGCAAAACAACCAACCCTATAGGAAAAAGAAACAATGCAGGGATCACAAGATAATTCCTAAAAATTCTCATATCCTCAGAAGGATATGAGAAGTTATTAAATCTGTAAAACAAAAACTGATGCTATGAAAAGGAAATAATTGTATAATCAAGAAGAAATCTTAGAAATTAAAAATACGATTTTTTAAATAAAACTTTCAATAAAAGAAAATTAGGAAGCTTCCCAGATGGTAGGACAAAAATGAGAAAGAAACCAAAAACATGAGAGAGAGGGAAAAAAAGAAATAGCAGTTCAAACCAGGATGTCCAACATTTGACTGTTACAGCTGCAGAACAAGCAGAGGATACTGAGGGAAAGAAAATAATCTCAGATATACTAGAGGATATTTTCTCAAAGGCAAGAGATAGAAGTCGTCAGACTGAGGAGGCCTACGAGTGCCACTCTGGATCTGTAATCAAACATCCACAACCAGACACAGTCTCATGAATTTCAGAACATGAAAATGAAAGGCAGGTACCGAAAGCATCCAGGGAGAAAATAAATTAATACAATCAGACTGCCTGTAAAGAAATAAAACCCAGACCTCCTCAGGGAGATTGGGTTCTAGAAGACAAAGGCCTTCCAAGGTTTGAGAGGAAATATTTTGAACATAGAACTCTATACCCTGGGCTTCCCTGGTGGCGCAGTGGTTAAGAATCCACCTGCCAATGCAGGGGACACGGTTTCAAGCCCTGGTCCGGGAAGATCCCACATGCCGTGGAGCAGCTAAGCCCGGGCACCACACTTCTGAGCCTGTGCTCAAGAGCCTTTGAGCCACAACTACTGAGCCCTTGCCCCACAACTACTGAAGCCCTCTCTCCTAGAGCCCGTGCTCCACAACAAGAGAAGCCACTGCAATGAGAAGCCCACGCAGTGCAACCAAGAGTAGCCCCCACTCGCTGCAACTAGAGAAAGCCCGCACACAGCAACAAAGACCCAACACAGCCAAAAATAAAAAAATAAATAAAACAAATTTATAAAAAAAACAAATTCTATACCCAGTGAAACAATTCTCAAAAGGATTCGGACTAACAAATGCAGTTTCCAGACATCTGGAAACTTAGAAATTCTGCCACCTTTTCTTATAGAGTCTCCTGAGGAACTACTCCAGCAAAACAAGGAGGAAAACCAAGAAGGAAGGATCCAAGAAACAGGCGCTCTACCCTGGAGGCTCGGTGGAGGGAAGTCCCCAGATGACACGGATGCCCCGGCCTGGGGCCCCTGGGTCAGGATGTGAGCCTTCAGGAGGCTCTGGGATGGGTGTCCCCAGGCAGGGAAGACTCAGTGCAGCAGGATAGTGTATCGGCCAGTGTCCAGTCAGGAAAGCAGAAACTCCTCTAGATATTTCCAACAGAGGGGGTTGAAATCAGGAACTTGCTTTAAGACATATTGAAAGCGACTCACAGTTTCTGGTCTGACATGTAAGGAGCTTGGAAGTTATCACTCCCATCTTCACAACAAGAAAAAAGCTGAACCAACTGAAAATCAACAACTCCTCTTAGATCTACAGGAGAACTGGGGTCACAGGTAAACCACTGCCCCAAATATTGGAGAGACAGACAGGTAGGTATGGAGAATCACAGCTTACTGGAGGCGAAGCCCAGGAACAAAAGCCTCTGTGGACCAGCGCCAGGGAAGAAAGACCCAAACTGTCCCTCGAGGGCTGGAGCCCCGGTGTGGACCATCTGAGCGGGCTCCAGCCTTAGGAGGGGGGCCCACACTTTCATGAGTTTTACCTACAGGGACGATCAGAGCACAGTCTTCCCTTGTGCTTCCAACAGGGGGATTAGAAAAGTAGCCATTCTGGGGACTTCCCTGGTGGTCCAGTGGTTAGGACTCTGCACGTCCACTGCAGGGGACACGGGTTCGATCCCTGGTTGGTGAACTGAGATCCTGCATGCTGTGCAGTGCAGCCAAAAAAAAAAAGAGAAAAGTTGCCATTCTGAAATATTTCCAGAGCATTCTGTTCTTCTTAACTGAACACGTGGCCGGATTTTGAGCAAGATGAATGTGTGGAAGAATCCTTCAGCCTTGAGGCTAAAATCGTTCTCCTTTGTGTGACTTGGGAAAGCCATCAGCCTATAGAGAAGGAAACCACGTAACTGCTGTGGACAGAGAATGTCGCCTGCCATTTCAGTAAACAAAGGATGTTGCTGTGGCCACCAAGCCTAAAGCCACCAGCACTGCAGCTGCCCCACCCCATGCGCCCTGTGGGGATTCGGGATGGAGAAAAACAGGATACTGGCCTTAAGTAGTTAAGGTGTATATCAAAGGAATAAATTCAATGCACCCAGACTCTTGCATCTTCCCAAACATAAAAAAAGCATTAAATCATTAACTTGAGATGTCTGTTTTTGTGATTAGCAGTAATAGAACAGTCCCTCAGAGGGATCTGAGAGGCTGTCATCCCAGGCTATAGTCCTCAGTAATGCCCCAAGTAAAACATGATTCTCAGCTTTTAGATTGTGCTTTTTTTTTCTCAGTCAACACTATTGTGAATAGTTTACAGAGTTGTAAAAATGCCAATGTTGTTTACTTGTTTTCAATACCTAGATAAAACTTAACAAAGAACAGAAAACTTAATTATGGCTGTCAAACAAAATGTTATAAATCTCTGATGCCGTAAAAGGAAAACCCAGCTGATGAGGGAGCGACAGGGAAGGGAGGTGGAGGAAAGAGCAGGGTTGCCGTGGCCTCTGTTATGTGGTGAAAACTCAACACTGCTTACAGTGGACGGAAAAGCAATGTGTTTCAAGGCTATCTATATAGCTGCAAATGTAACAAATATGAAAAATAAAAAATTATGATTTGGAGGAGGTGGGGTTAAAGGTAAATAAGTGAAATTCTCATTTTTAAGAGTGTAGAATCAGTAGAGATTGTCTAAAAATGACAAATGAAGAAGTAAAGATATCAGCATACTGCCAAGAGTTGTGATGGTGAACGAATGGATCCTTTTTAAGGATGGAAACAAGGCCAAAACTGCAGAACTATGTCACAGACGTCATTTAACCCAGAGTCCCTGAGGTTGGGGTGTGGGGTTGGCTGCCCTATCACCTCTGGACAGTTTTGTGCTGTTTTGTTTTTTTCCTTTGCCATTTGCTTCCAGAGGCATTTACACAAGTTTTTATGTTTCCTTGAGCTATTAGAGGTTGCTAGAAATTTTTCTGGGCCTGTTTGTCTTACTGTAACCATCACAAAGCTGTGTGTATCTTCACAAATTAGATGTGGTTTAGCTTCTCAAATTAGCACTTTTGCCCAAGGGCATGTTTGCCTTCTCTTTCTTGCTTGCTCAGGGAGGGGAAAGTAAGCCTGGGTATAGCTTTAGTTGCCCTCCGAGGGCCAAGCTGGCTGTCCTCAGGCCCCAGCACCTTCCTGCAAGGCTGTGGCCTGGCGAGCACCTGTGAGGTGCTGGACCAGATCTTGCCGAGCACGGAGGCAGAAGAGCTGGTCACCCGGGAGCCGGTCACGGGCACTGCGTGGCACTCACATCTCTGTGGCCCACGGCCCTGTGAACCCAGGCAAGCTCCTCTTCCTTTCCAGTGTCCCCTTCCCAGTTTGTGGGACAAATGGTGCCACATCTTGCACAGGCACCTTGTAGGCAGTGGTCCCCTCACCACCCCTGCTTGTCAGAGGTCTCCTTGTTCACCCATCTCCACCCAGGGCTGCCTTGGGTCTCCAACACCTCCTTTCTCATCCTCCACCCAGGAGCTCCCCCTCCTTCCACTTCCAGGGCCCGCGTGCCAGGACTTGCAGCCACCTGTTTTGTCTCCCCGCATCTGAGTGCCAGCCGTCCGCTGGCATTTCCGGCATATTGCTCTTCCTTGTCCTCACTCTGCACACGACTCCTGACTTTGCCATAACTCCAGGTACTGGCCTGCTCCTTCTGGCCCTGAGTCCCCCCAATTTCACTTCAATACAGGCCATTAGGTGACCCCTTGTAGCCATGCTGTAAACAAGGGGACAGACAAGACGTGGGAGGAGAGGACAACTATCCTTCTCAGCAAACACTTACTGTGTGCCCGATATCGCTCGAGGCATTTTATGTCTGTGAACTCATTTACTCCTCAGAACAACCCAATCTTATCTCCTTTCTACAGATGAGGCTACTGCTGCACAGAGAGGTTAAGTGACTTTCCTGAGGTCACACAGCCAGGAAGGGACAGAGAAGGGGTTTGAATTCAGGCTCCAGAGTCCAGGCACTTAATGTCTACACTCTACTGCCCCTCCCTGAGGGTTGCTGGTGATCTTGGCCTGGGGTAAAGACGAATTCCACCTGATTGCCCTCCTACCTGATGCCCGGAGCCCAGAGGAGGGTACAGACAACCCCTTGATGTCCCTGCGAGGGCCTAGATATTTAAATATTATCTCTGTTAGGTTCCCGGGGCTGCTATAACCAAGTCCCACAAACTAGTGGCTTAGAATGACAGAAATTTGTTGTCTCAGAGTCCTGGAGGCCAGAAGTCCAAAATCAAGGCGTCAGCAGGGCCACGCTCCCTCTGAAGCCTCCGGGAAGAATCCTTCCTGTCTCCTCAGCTTCTGGTGGCTCCAGGTGTGACCTGCCTGGCAGCTGCAGCCCTCCAGCCTCTGCCTCCATCATCACTTGCATTCCCTGCGAGTGACTCTTTCTCCTCTTCTCACACGGACGACAGTCATGTTGGATTATGCCCACCCTCATTCAGTAGGACCTCACTTTAACTTGATCACGTCTGCAAAGACCCTGTTTCCAAATAGGGTCACATTCACAGGGACTGGGAGTTAGGACTTGAATACATCCTTTGCAGGGACACAATTCAACCCATGCTGCAATTATCTTTGTCCTGGGTTGTTCTTTGTGTGTGATGGATAACTAGCATAATTTCCAGAATGTCCAGCAATGCCCCCTCCAGCACATAAGCTACCTCCTTAGAAAAAAAAAAACAACACTTTTTTTCTAAGGGGACATAAGGGGAGATTTGCTTTTCCCTCCCTGATGGTGTGGCAGGAAAAGTGGGGCGAGAGGACAGCCACGTCCTGGGTCTCGGGTGAGTCCCTGGGAATGGGCCACCAAGTGAGGGTCCTTGGCTTCACGTGGGAAAGTATTCAAGAGCGAGAGGTAGTAAAGGGAAAGCAGGTTTATTAAGAGAGATACACGCTCCATAGGCAGAGTGTGGGTGTCTCAGAAAGTGAGAGGCCCTGAAATATGGGCTGGTTAGTTTTTAACAGGCCGGGTAATCTCACAGGGTAAGGAATGGGAGAAGGGGCGGGGATTTCCAGGACTTAGACCACCGCCCCCTTTTTGGCCTTTTATGGTCAGCCCTGAACTGCCATGGCGCCTGTGGGTGTGGCTTAGATGCCAGCGTATTACAATGAGGTATAACGAGGCCCAAGGTCCACCGGAAGTTGAACCTTCCGCCATCTTGGGCCTAGTGAGTTCTGACGGTTTATGTCCTGTCCTCCAGGGCTCTGTCCTTCTTTTAATGGTCGTGCCCTGCCTTCCCTCCTGTCTCAGTGGAAGTTAAGGAGCAGTTTGGAGACAGGACGTGCAGAACCGGCGGCCACCTGGGTCCATGTGAAGGGAGGTGGCAAATGGAGGGGATGACGGAGAGACGCCCTCAAGACCCTGCTGAGCACGAGCACGGACTGCCCGCCACCCGAGCTCCCGTGTCCTTGAGAGGTAAGAAAACATCCTCACTGCCGGCGCCGCTGCTTACTGGGCGCTCGGGCAGCACAGCTCCCATCGGTCCAGCAGCCTTCTTTTGACCAGCGCGCCTCTGAGCCGGGTCTGCAGCTCAGCTCGCCCACAGGGGGCTCCTCGGGCTTCCGGGCTCCCCGGGGGCAGGGGAGCTGGTAGGCCACAGCGCCTCCGAGCCCCGCTCATGGAGAGGGGGCGCGTCGTCTGAGCAGGCCACCCGCATGGCCGCCAGCTGCGTGGTTGATGGTGACACGTGGCTCTGAGGCTGCCGCTTCCGCCTCGCGACCCGCCCCTGCCCGGCCCCAGACCAGGGTCTACTTTCTTTCCGTGCCTGCAGGTCCTCTGGGGCTCCACCCTCTCCCTTTCTTTCCACGGATTACCTCCCCCCACTCCCTGTCCTGGGCGAAGTTGATCTTTGTCACGTGCCGGCCTTGTGTCTTCAACTTGGAAACATTGGCACAAGGTTGCCTTTGTTTTACTCCATCTAGTTTATGGAGTTGCGGCTCTTGTTTGGGAATACATGTAAGAAAGGATGCGCTGAGAGTGGTCCCCTGGAGGGGGCGCGGGGTCAGGCGGTGACCGTAACGGGACACGGGGAAGACCCGACTCTCCCCGAAGGCGTCTGGCCTTCTGGGTATCTGTCAGGATGTGCAGATTCCTCAGCCTGTGCACGTGTGACGAGGGCTCTTTTCCGGACCCGTGTAGCACGGCAGTAAACAGGGTTTTGTTTGCGGTTTAAACAAAGGGAACAACCAGAGGAGGATTTCGCTTTGGTGAACAAAGAGGACACAGATGCGGGTTTTCCTTGGAACCCAAATCCACTCCAAGCCAGGTTTCGTGGTGGCAGCTGGAGGGAGCTGTGGGGACCCAGATGTCTTTGCCACTGTCCGTGCCTTTCTTCCCCGTGGTGCCCTCAGGGACTGCCCCTGGATCTGAGTTCTGACTGTTTACTGCTCTGGAATTTCCGTTTTGCTGGTTTGTGGGGTGGCTGCTGCGGCCCTGGGGCTGTTGGGTGTGGGTTTCCTCAAGCACGGCGATGTTTATATCCATCCATGGCTCTGCAGCATTTTTTGGAAGAGAATTAAAACCAAAGTAACTGCCATGATAAACGTCCATAGCCTTGACTCCTATCAGACCTTCTGGTAGAACTTGGAACTGGTCAGTTCCAAGGAGGATAAACTTAATGATAATAATACTTTGCACTTGGTCTAGCAAAAATATTTTGAATACGGTGGAGGCAAGGATATGAATGTTTGCTTGGCGCTATTTATCAGGAAGTGCTTCTGCTTGTTATGTTAGGGCTTTGTATACAGAAATCAATTTTTCCTCTCTCACCAATGGGGGGGGCACATTTCTTGCCAGCTGCTACATCCAAAGTTTAACAGGAAGTTGCCGTTCATATTTAAATGGTATATTTTAAAAACATATCTGTAAATAGCTGAGGACAGGACGGCTGAAGGTGTGGAGTTGTTTAATATTCTCCCTGACAGATATTTTTGCTCGTGAAATTACATCTCAGTAGTTGTGAAACAGGAAATTTAAAAGCACCAAGTCCAGGAGATGGTGACATTTTAATGCTTACCCATCTTTGAATCTGTGGAGGTTCAGAGATACTCAGGGGATAAGGATTTTTTTTGGTGGGGGGAGGGTGGCTCTGAAGAATTATTCTTAGCTGTATCCAAACGTATAATAGGAGAGCAGGAGATAACCTGGGAAAAGCAAAGTGCATATCAATATTCTCCCCTAGTTGACAGGGGGGGAGAAAAAGACCCTTTATATGCAGCATGGTAGCTGTCTTTTCTCCAATAATTATTAAGAGTTTTCTTGCAGATCTTTCACTTCCTCCAGGGGCCATCTCCCCGCTGTGTAATACATCACCTATGGGGACTCTTTGGCATCAATAAAACAGCACCAGAATGATGGGTTGGAGCTGTACACATCCCAGCAACAGGTCCCTTGGATGGGTATTAGGGCAATCCGTCTCCAGCACAGGGCTCGGGTAATGTATTATTCACAGGATAGAATCACCCAAGGACCAATACACTCTGGCTGTAACTCAGATCAACCCAAGATGCAGCTCCAGGTTGCTTATTGGGTGTACACGGCAGTAATTCAGTATTTTGTAATCCTTTGGAGTCAGAGATCTTGCTACAGCAAATCTGGCTTCAGATCCAGGGGACTCTGTTACCCCCACAAACCAGCAGACATCCAGTCTGTGCACCACAGACCCATGGCACCGGCTGGCTCAAGAACTTGGAACGTTCTTTGACTGCTACTTAGACGTTTGTCTAAGTTAAGGAAAAACCAATTATGTGTTTATTCTGCAGAAGCTTAAGGGCTCATAAAACTGGGGAAAAACAGACTTCTGGTTTAAGAAGGTGGATTTTTCGCATGGATTTTTCTTTTTCCTTCCAAATCCCAATAAAAAGGTACAAAATGAAAAAATATCCCCAAACAGGAAGGGGGTTGGAGAAAGGGTTATAGGCAAATAAGACATTAAAATGGATGTAGGGAGATAGAGAGCAGAAGGCACAGGTAACAGATGAGAAAAAGCCAAGGATGGGTGTGCAGTGCAGAGAACATGGCAGTGGGGCTCACAGCAGTGGCCAGTCCTCCCAACAGAGCACAGAGAGACTGGAAAGTGAAGGAGGGCATCAAACAGAATGTTTAATTAAAGGTTTGTCAACAGTTGTGTCAATCAGTGCCTTCTCTAAATCCCCACTCACTTCACAGGGAGAGACCAACATTAGATATTTACTCCTAAGCAAACTAAAAAACCAGAAGGCTCTTCCTAAAGACGTTTGACCAAGGAGATCCAAGGTTCCTAGTGTCAGTATTGGTGACTTCCCATTCTAATATCAAAGAATGGTCCCAAGAGCACCAGCATCCTACTTGTGAACCCTAAAGCAAAGTCTGCTGGTGCACAAGGCCAACCCCACACGTGATACTCCCGTCCAGGCCTTTTATCAGCTCAAGGGTGTGGCTTGTTGACAAGACACAACATGCCAGCTACTGTAAATATGGTCCTTCAACCTCAAATATGAACAGAGGACTAAACATAACCAGACACATGGGGAAAGCTGGCCATCTGGAAAAAAAAAGACCAAGAATATTGAACAGAATAGCTGACTGCATAAGATTAAAAACACAACCCAGGGAAGAGAGAGAACCTGACAAATCTAGTTAGTATCCTCAGAGAAATCTGGGGGAGATTTTGCATCCACAAAATCAGAAGTGGATGCTATGAAAAGAGAATGAGAAGGAGCGGTTTTTGTTTGTTTGTTTGATTTCTGGCTTAAAACAACAGAAATTCTTTCCCTCACAGTTCTAGAGGTTAGAAGTTTGAAATCAGGTGTTGGCAGGTCTGTGCTCCCTCTGAAGGCTCTAGGGAAGAATCAAGAAGGCATTTTTTGAAGCTAAACATTCAGACGAAGAGCTGAGAGATAAAGTTGAGGAAACCTTTTGGATGTGAAACACAAGAACAAAGATATAAAAAATATGAGAGAAAACTTAAGGGACCTAAAGCATTACTCCAAGAGGGCAGCACCCAACTACTATCCATTTTCAGACAGAAAATGGAGAGAAGAATATTAGCAAAGAAAAATAGAGATTTTTTTTTTGTTCTTTCTTTTTAAAAAATTTTTTATTGAAATATGGTTGATTTACAGTGTTGTTTCAGGTGTATAGTAAAGTAATTCAGATATATATATATATATTTCTTACATTCTCTTCCATTATAGGTTATTAAAGATACTGAGTATAGTTCCCTGTGCTGTATAGTCTGTCCTTTTCGGTTATCTATTTTATATATAGTAGTGTGTATATTTTAATCCCAAACTCCTAATTTATCCTTCCCCCCCACTTTCGTAACCATAAGTTTGTTTCCTATTTCCGTGCATCTATTTCTGTTTTGTAAATAAGATCGTTTGTATCCTTTTTTTTAGATTCCACATACAAGTGATATCATACGGTATTTATCTTTCTCTGTCAGACTTACTTCACTTAGTATGATAATCTCTAGGTCCACCCATGTTGCTGCAAATGGTATTATTTCATTCTTTTTTATGGCTGAGTAATGTTCCATTGTATATACGTACCACATCTTTATCCATTCATCTGTCGATGGACATTTAGGTTGTTTCCATGTCTTGGCTATTGTACATAGTGCTGCAGTGAACATTGGGGTGCATGTATCTTTTGGAATTATGGTTTTCTCTGGATATATGCCAAGCAGTGAGATTGCAGGATCATATGGTAGCTCTATTTTTAGTTTTTTGAGGAACCTCCATACTGTTCTCCATAATGGCTGCACCAGTTTACATTACCACCAACAGTACAGGAGGGTTCTCTTTTCTCCACACCTTCTCCAGCATTTATTGTTTATAGACTTTTTGATGATGTCCATTCTGACTAGTGTGAGGTGATACCTCATTATAGTTTTGACTTCCATTTCTTTAATACTTAGCGAAGTTGAGCATCTTTTCATGTGTCTATTGGCCACCTGTATGTCGTCTTTGGAGAAATGTCTTTTTAGATCCTCTGCCCATTTATTTACTGGGTTGTTTGTTTTTTGATATTGAGCTGTATGAGCTATATGTATATTTTGGAGATTAATCCCTTGTAAGTTGCATCGTTTCCAAATATTTTCACCCATTCTGTAGGTTGTCTTTTTGTTTTATTTATGGTTTCCTTTGCTGTGCAAAAGCTTTTAAGTTTAATTAGGTCCCATTTGTTTACTCTTGTTTTTATTTCAGTTACGCTAGAAGATGTAATCCAAAAAGATATTGCTTCGATTTATGTCAAAGACTGTTCTGCCTGTGTTTTCCTCTAGGAGTTTTATAGTATCTGGTCTTGCATTTAGGTCTTTAATACATTTTGAGTTTATTTTTGTGTAGGTGTTAGAGAATCTTCTAATTTCATTCTTTTACATGTAGCTGTCCAGTTTTCCCAGCACCACTTATTGAAGAGACTGTCTTTCTCCATTGTATATTCTTGCCTCCTTTTCATAGATTAATTGACCATAAGTGCATGGGTTTATTTCTGGGCTTTCTATCCTGTTCCATTGGTCTATATTTTTGTTTTTGTGCCAGTACCATACTGTTTTGGTTACTGTAGTTTTGTAGTATAGCCTGAAGTCAGGGAGCCTGATTCCTCCAACTTTTGTTTTACTTTCTCAAGATTGCTTTGGCTATTTGGGGTCTTTTGTGTTTTCATACACATTTGAAATTTTTTTGTTCTAGTTCTAAGAAAAATGCAGTTTGTAATTTGATAGAAATTGCATTGAATCTGTAGATTGCCTTGGTAGTATAGTCATTTGGACAATATTGATTCTTCCAATCCAAGAAAATGGTATATCTTTCCATTTGTTTGTGTCATTTTTGATATCTTTCATCAGGGTCTTTTAGTTTTCAGAGTACAGGGCTTTTGCTTCCTTAGGTAGGTTTATTCCTAGGTATTTTATTCTTTTTGATGCAGTCGTAAATGGGATTGTTTCCTTAATTTCTCTTTCTGATATTTCATTGTTAGTGTATAGAAATGCAACAGATTTCTGTTTATTAATTTTGTATGCTGCAACTTTACCAGATTCACTGATGAGCTCTAGTAGTTTTCTGGTAGTGTCTTTAGGATTTTCTATGTATAGTATCATGCCATCTGCAAACACTGACAGTTTTACTTCTTTTCCAATTTGGATTCCTTTTTCTTCTCTGATTGCTGTGGCTAGCACTTCCAAAAGTATGTTGAACAAAAGTGGCAAAATGGGACATCCTTGTTGTGTTCCTGATCTTAGAGGAAATACTTTCAGCTTTTCACCATTGAATATGATGTTAGCTGGGGTTTTGTCGTATATGACCTGTATTATGTTGAAGTCAGTTCCCTCTATGCCCACTTTCATGATAGTTTTTATCATAAATGGATGTTCAATTTTATCAAAAGCTTTTATGCGTCTATTGAGATGATCATACGGTTTTTATTCTTCAATTTGTTAATGTGGTTTATCACACTGATTGATTTGCAGATATTGAAAAATCCTTGCATCCCTGGGATAAATCACACTTGATCATGGTGTGTGATCCTTTTCGTGTATTGTTGGATTCAGTTTGCTAGTATTTTGTTGAGGACTTTTGCATCTATGTTCGTCAGCAAAATTGGCCTGTAATTCTCTTTTTTTGTGTGTGTGGTATCTTTGTCTGGTTTTGGTATCAGGGTGATGCTGTCCTCATAGAATGAGTTTGGAAGAGTTCCTTCCTCTGCAATTTTTTGGAATAGTTTCAGAAGTTTAGGTGTTAATTCTTCTGTAAATGTTTGCTAGAATTTGCCTGTGAAGCCATCTGGTCATGGACTTTTGTTTGTTGGAAGCTTTTAAATCACAGATTCAATTTCAGTACTTGGAATTGGTCTGTTCATATTTTCTATTTCTTCCTGGTTCAGTCTTGGGAGATTGTACCTTTCTGAGATTTTGTCCATTTCTTCTAGGTTGTCCATTTTATTAACATATAGTTGCTTCTAGTAGTCTTTTATAGTTCTTTGTATTTCTATGGTGTCAATTGTAACTTCTCCTTTTTCATTTCTAATTTTATAGATTTGAACCCTCTCCCTTTTTTTCTTCATCAATTTGGCTAAAGGTTTATCAATTTTGTTTATCTTTTCAAGGAACCAGCTTTTAGTTTCCTTGATCTCTTTATTTTTTTTTAGTCTCTGTTTCATTTATTTCTTCTCTGATCTTTATGATTTCTTTCTTTCTGCTAACTTTGGTTTTTGTTTGTTCTTCTTTCTCTTGCTGCTTTAGGTGTAAGGTTAAGTTGTTTATTTGAGATTTTTTTCTTGTTTCCTGAGGTGAGCTTGTATTGCTATAAACTTCCCTCGTGGAACTGCCTTTGCTGCATCCCATAGGATTTGTATTATGGGTTTTGGGTTGTCGTGTTTTTGTTTTCCTTTGTCTCTAGGTATTTTTTGACATCTTCTTTGTCTTCTTCAGTGATCCATTGGTTGTTAAGTAGCATATTGTTTGGCTTCACGTTTTTGTGTTTTTGCTTTTTTGCAGTATTTTTTTTCTCATACTTGATTTCTAATCTTATAGCATTGTGGTTGGAAAAGTTGCTTGATACAATTTCAATTTTCTTAAATTTACTGAGGCTTACTTTACGGCCCAGCATGTGATCTGTCCTGAAGAATGTTCCATGTGCACTTGAAAAGAATGTTTATTCTGCTGCTTTCAGATGGAATGGTCTATAAGTATCAACTAAGTCCATCTGGTCTAATGTGTCATTTAAGGCCTGTATTTCCTTATTGATTTTCTGTCTGGATGATCTATCCATCAATGAAAGTGAGGTGTTAAAGTCCCCCACTATTATTGTGTTACTGTCAATTTCTGCTTTTATGTCTGTTAACGTTTGCCTTACATATTGATATGCTATTATGTTGGGTGTATATATATTTACAATTGTTATATCTTCTTTGTGGATTAACCCATTTATCATTATGTAGTGTCTTTCTTTGTCTCTTGTAACAGCTTTCATTTTAAAGTCTATTGAAAGTCTATGCTGCCTTGGAACTTCCCTGGTGGTGCAGTGGTAGAGAATCTACCTTCCAATGCACCGGACAAGGGTTCAATCCCTGGTCAGGGAACTAAGATCCCACATGCTGCGGGGCAACTAGGCCCGTGCAGTGCAACTACTGGGCCTGCGTGTCCTCAAGTAGAGAGCCCACATGCAACAAACTACAGAGCCCACATGCTCTGGAGCACGTGCGCCACATTACAGAACCCATGCGCTCTGGAGCCTGCACGCCACAACTAGAGAGAGAAAACCTGCACACCACTACTAGAGAGAAGCCCGTGCACCACAACAGAAGATCCCGTGTGCCACAACTAAGACCTGACAGCCAAAAATAAAAATAAATAAATAAATACTAAAAAAACAATAAAGTCTATGCTGTGTTGTAGACAGCATATATATGTGTCTTGCTTTTGTATCCATTCAGCCAGTCATGTCTTTTGGTTGGAGCATTTTATCTGTTTATATTTAAGGTAATTATCAGTATGTATGTTCTTATTTCCATTTTGTTAATAGTTTTGGATTTTTTTTTGTAGGTCTTTTTTCTTCCTTTCCTCTTTTGTTCTCTTGTGTTTTGATAACTATTTTTAGTTTAGATTCCTTTTTCTTTTTTGAGTGTGTATATCTATTATAGATTTTTGGTTTGCGGTTACCATGAGGTTTTGCTATAGCAGTCTATATAAATATATGATTGTTTTAAGTTGCTGATCTCTTAATTTCAAATGCATTTCAAATATCCTGGATTTGTACTTTCCTCTTCTTATGATTAGTGGTTTTGATACCCTATTTGTGTGTATCCAACCTTTCCTACCTTTACTGTATGTTTGCCTTTACCAGTGAGCTTTCCCATTTTGTACTTTCCTTGTTTCTCATTGTGGCCTTTTCTTTTCTGCCTGGAGAAGTTCCTTTAGCATTTGTTGTAAAGCTGGTTTGGTGGTGCTGAACTCTTTTAGCTTTTGCTTTTCTGTAAAGCTTTTGATTTCTCTGTCAAATCTGAACGAGAGCCTTGCTGGGTAGAGTACACTTGGTTGTAGGTTTTTCCCTTTCATCACTTTTTAAAAAAAATTTATTTCTTTTACTTATTTGTCTTTGGCTGCATTGGGTCCTCACTGCTGTGTGCAGGCTTTCTCTAGTTGTGGCGAGTGGGTCTACTCTCCGTTGCAGTGCATGGGCTTCTCATTGCGGTGGCTTCTCTTGTTGCAGAGCACGGGCTCTAGGTGCACAGGCTTCAGTAGTTCTGGCACACGGGCTCAGTAGTTGGGGCTCATGGGCTCAGTAGTTGTGGCTTGTGGGCTCTAGAGCACAGGCTCAGTAGTTGTGGTGCACGGGCTTAGTTGCTCTGCGGCATGTGGGATCTTCCCGGATCAGGTCTTGAACCCGTGTCCCCTGCATTGGCAGGCAGATTCTTAACCACTGTGCCACCAGGGAAGCCCCCCTTTCATCACTTTAAATACATCATTCCACTCCCTTTTGGTCTGCAGAGTTTCTGCTGAAAAATCAGCTGATAAACTTATGGGGATTCCCTTTTATGTCATTTGTTGCTTTTCCCTTGCTGCTTTTAATATTTTCTATTTATCCTTAATTTTTGTCAGTTTGATTACTATGTGTCTCAGTGTGGTCCTCCTTGGGTTAATCCTGTATAGGACTCTCTGCACTTCCTGGATTGGGTGACTGCTTCCTTTCCCATGTTAGGGAAGTTTTCAGCTATTATCTCTTCAGATATCTTCTCAGGCCTCTTCTCTCTCTCTTTTCCTTCTGGGACCCCTGTAATGCAAACGTTGGTGCATTTGACATTGTCCCAGAGGTCTCTTAAACTGTCCTCATTTTTCATTTTTTCTTTATTCTGTTCCAAGGCAGTGATTTCCACCACTCTGTATTCCTGGTCACTTATCCATTTTTCTGTTTCATTTATTCTGCTATTGATTCCTTCTAGTGTATTTTTCACTTCAGTTATTTTATTCTTCAACTCTGTTTGGTTGTTCATTATTTTTTCTAATTCTTTGTCAAAAACTTTTTGTGGGGCTTCCCTGGTGGTGCAGTGGTTAAGAATCTGCCTGCCAATGCAGGGGACATAGGTTTGAGCCCTGGTCCGGGAAGATCCCACATGCTGCAGAGCAACTAAGCCCATGAGCCACAACTACTGAGCCTGTGCTCTAGAGCCCACGAGCCACAACTACTGAGCCCACATGCCACAACTACTGAAGCCTGTGCACCTAGAGCCCATGCTCTGCAACAGGAGAAGCCACCACAATGAGAAGCCTGTGCACTGCAATGAAGAGTAGCCCCCGCTCACCACAACTAGAGAAAGCCCACGCACAGCAATAAAGACCCAACACAACCAAAAATAAATAAAATAAAAAGTAAATAAATTTTTTTTAAAAAGCTTTAAAAAATAACTTTTTTTAACTTCTTACTTTGTGCATCCATTCTTTCCCCAAGTTCTTGGATCATCTTTACTATCATTACTCAGAACTCTTTTTAAGGTAGATTGCCTGTCTCCACTTAACTTAGTTGTTCTTCTGGGGCTTTATCTTGCTCTTTTGTCTGGAACATATTCCTTTGCTGTCTCATTTTGTTTAAACTTATATTTGTATTTTTATGGATGTAGTAGCTTAGTTATGTTTCTTGACCTTGGAGAAGTGGCCTTCTGTAAGGGAAGTCCTATGTGTCCCAGCAGTATACTCTCCTCTCATCACCCAAGGGCCAGGGACCAGCTGGTCTCAGGGTAGGTTCTGACATGTGATTACAGACTCAGTTCTGCAGGTTAAGGAACATAGTTTCCTTCCTTCTGGTGTCTGCTCCCTGGTGGGTGAGGCTGGACTAAAGGCTTGTGTAGGCTTCCTGGTGGGAGGGACTGTTGCCTGCCCACTGGTGGATGGAATTGGGTCTTGGCTCTCTGGTGGGCAGGACCGTGTCACGGGGCATGTCTAGAGGTGGCTGTGGGCTCAGGATGTCTTTAGGCAGCCTGTCTGTTGATGGGTAGGACTGTGTTCCCACCCTGTTGGCTGTTTGGCCTGAGGAGTCCCAGCACTGGAGCCTGCAGGCTGTTGGGTGGGGCCAGGTCTTGGTGCTAATGTTCCAAGCAAGATGTCAGCCCTCAGATGAGTACTCTGTATATGTTTGCCACCAGCTTTTATGTCCCAAGAGAGAGCCACAGCTGCCCCTTGCCTCCCCAGGAGACCCTCCAAGACCAGCAGGTAGGTCTGACCCAGGCTCCTTTGAAGTCACTGCTTTTGCCCTGGGTCCCAGTGTGCATGAGACGTTGTGTGTGCCCTCCAAGAGTGGAGTTTCTGTTTCCCTCAGTCCTATAGATTTCCTGTGATCAAGACCCGCTGGCCTTCAAAGCCAAATGCTCTGGGGCTCCTTCTCCTAATGCTAAACATGGGGCTCAGAACTCTTCCGTGGAAGAACTTCTGTGATATAATTATTCTCCAGTTTGTGGGTCGCCTACCCAGGCTGGTATGGGGTTTTTTTGTATCATGAATGTGCCCCTCCTACCATTTCATTGTGATTTCTTCTTTGTTTTTGGATGTACAGTATCTTTTTTGGTAGGTTCCAGTCTTTTTTATTGATGGTTGTTCAGCAGTTGTGATTTTGGTGTTCTCATAGGAGGAGGTGAGCTCAAGGTTATCTACTCTGCCATCTTGTCTTCAATATCAAGAGTATATTATTCTTATTCAGGATACCCGTGTCCCTCTGCCTCACAGTGATGCTGTTGCCTTGGTTAAAATCCATGCTGCGAATGGGCAGTCCCTCACGGAAAAACAGAGACTCTCAGATTGGCTTAAAATTCTGCCATATCCTGCTTATAAGGTACATGCCTTTGCTCTCAGTGCTGGGCAGTCTGAAAGCGCCACGTAACAGAGCAGCCTGACAGAAGTGTCAACAGGATGACCAGGTCCAGAGAAGGTAGGGAAACCGGTGGGGCAGTCAATCATCAGGGAGGCCCGAGCCCCAGCTGCTCATGGTGCAACCCCGGCTGCGCTCCAAATAGAGATATTTTAGAAATAGATCTATCTTCTGGTTTAACATGGCAGAGAAAACACCTGAATTTATGGTTGCTTTCTCACAAAGGAAGCAATTTCAATAAAATGAAAATGGGGGGCTAGATCTGTAAAGGCAAAGAGAATGGGAGGAGAGACTGAAGCAATCCGTTTGGAAGCTGGGAGGTAGATGGCTGAGGAATAACTGTTAATGGACCCATGAAAGCTGAAGCCTACACTAGGGGAAAATCTAGAAACTGAAGAATTACCAAAAGACTCTGGAGTTGAAAGCATCAGTTAACTCTGAATGAAGGGATTAGGTGAGGCTCAAATGAGGAAGAATGTTTGAAAATCTTTACATGAAGTAGGTAGACCTCCTGGGATTCCCTCCCTCATCCTGTGCATCCTGATGAGCATCACCCTCTTGTGATAAGCAGAAGAAAGCTTAAAAAATCATAATTGAAATCTTAGAAACAAATCTATCCATTAAACAGGATTATTGGACTTCTATTTTACCTGGTGATAAATGTAACAGGAATCAGATTTATCCTCTCTTCTAAAACAACTAAAAATCTGGAAAAATAAATGAAACTGAACTGTAGGGCGACTTGAAATGGCCTATTATATGTAATTGGAACTCTAGAAGGAGAAGATAGTGGGGTGAGGTTGGGGTAGGAGGCAGAAAAAACATTTGAAGAAATAATGGCTGTGATTTCCCCAATTTTGATGAAAATTATAAATTCACAGGTCTAAGGAATTCAGTAAACCCCAAGCACAAGAAATGTAAAGAAAACTACACAAAGGCACATCATAATCAAATTGCTTAAAACCAGAGGTAAAGAGAAAATCTTAAGAGCAGCCAGAAAAAAATATACACTGCTATTAGATAAAAGTGATAGCAACTTCTTGTTGGAAACAAAGCAAGCCAGAAGACAGTGGAGCAACATATTAATGTACTGAAAGGAAAAAAACATTGTCAGACTAGAATTTTATACATGGAGAAATTGGGAAACACTAAAGCAGAAAAAAGTTACCACTTGCAGAAACAAACTAGAAGAAGTTTTAAAAGAAGTCATGGAGACAGAAGGAAAATGATCCTAGAAGAAAAACTGGATCTGCACAAAGGAATGATAAGCACCAGAAATGATGTGTATGTGAATGTAAGATTTCTTTTTTTGTTTTTAAAAAAGTGTTAATTTTAAATATAAAAATAGTAACCATAGAGGGTTAAGTTTATAACATGTAAAATCTAGACAAAATATAGCACAAAATTCAGGGGAGGAAGAATGGAAATATACTGTTGTAAAATTCTTATACTACATACAAAGTGGTATAATATTACTTTAAGTGAGACTGTAATAAGTTAAAGATGTATACCATAAACCCTAAAGTAACCAGTAAAATCAGAAAGTAAAGGCTTACAGCTAGTAAGCCAAAAGAGGAGATAAAATTAAATTATAAAAATACTCAATCCAAAAGAAGCCAGCACAGAAGGAAAACAGAAACAAATAAAAGTTGAGACAAATAGGAAACAAATATCAAAATGATGTATTTAAACCCAAACACATTAATAATCACACTTAATGTAAATGGTATAAACATCCCCAATCAAAAGGCAGAGATAGTCAGAATGAATAAAAACAGGATAACTATTTGCTTTCTAAAAGAAACCCATTAAAATATAAAGGCACAAACAGGTTAAAAGTAAAAGTTGAAAGAAGGCATACAAGGTGAAAAATAGATTTAAAAAATTTAGATCCAGTAGTCTAAAACCAATTTAAAGAAAGAAGCAGTGGCTATCAGAGAAATTAAATTTCAGAGCAAAGAATATTATTAGGGATAAAGATGATAATTTGATAATGATAAAAGAAGCAAGTTACCAAGAGTGTACAAAACAAATGTAAGCATTAATGCACATCATAACAGAACTTCAAAATACTTGAAGCGAGAGTGAATAGAATTGTAAGGAGAAATGGACAAATCCAAATTATAGTTAGAGATTTCAACATTCTACTCTCAATAATTTGAATATAGATAGAAAATCAGTAAAGATATAGAAGCCTTGAACAATACTTTAAACCAACATGTTCTAATTGATATTTATACAACTTTACACTTAACAACAGAAGAATACACATTCTTTTGCAGTACGTATGGAACACCCACTAAAATAGTGTATTCTTGGGCAATAAAAAATTCAATAACTGTATAAGAATTTAAATCAAACAGTCTGTTCTCTGATCACAATGGAATTAAAAGTTAATAATGTAAGGATTGCTGAATATCTTGAAATATTTGGAAATTAGACAACACATTTTAAAATAACCCAAAGGTCAAGGAAGAAATCAATAGGGAACTGAATCAAAATGAAAATGCAACCTATCAAAATTTGTGGGATGCAAGTTTGTGGGAGGCACTATGCTTTAGTTAGGGGAAAATTTATAGTACCAAATGCATATACAGTAAGTCTCCTACATACGAATGAGTTCCATTCCAAGAGTGCATTCGTAAGTCCAATTTGTTCATAAGTCCAACAGAGTTAGCCTAGGTACCCAACTTTTACAGATAACGCCAGACATGTGAACTAACTTACATGATTGGACATGCAAACGCATGTTTGCGTCTTTGAAAGTTCACAACTGGAAGGTTTGTATGTAGGGGACTTACTGTATTAGAAAAAAGAAAAGTCTCAAATAAATTACTTCAGCTTATACTATAAGAAATAAGAGAAAGAAGAAAAATTAAACTCAAAACAGAAGAAAAGAAACAATAAAGAGTATAAATAAATAAAATAGAGAATAGAAAACAAAAGAAAAAAATCAGTGAAACCAAAAGTTTGTTCTTTGATAAAATCAATAAAACTCATAAGCTTCTTGCCAGAAGTACCAGAAAAAAAGATCAAAGATACAAATTACCAATATCAGGAATGAGAGAGGGAACATCACTACAGACTTTATATACATTAAAAGGAAAATTATAAAGTATTATAAATAACTTCATATGAGTCAATTTAATAATTGAGATGAAAGAGACTTCCCTTGAAAGATATAAACTTTCAAAGCTCACTCAAAAAGAAACAGCCATAATAAAAAACAACATTCTGATACTTGCTACAACATGGATGAACCTTGAAAACATTAAGCTGAGTGAGTAAGCCAGACACAAAAAGACACATGTTGTATGATTCCACTTACGTGAAGTATCTATAATAGGCAAATTTCATAGAGAGGTATAGAGGTTACTGGACTGAGAGGAGGGGGGAAAAGCAGTTTACTGTTTAATGGGTACAGAGTTTCTGTTTGGAATGATGAGAGCGTTCTGGAAATAGTGGTGATGGTTATGGGACATTGTTTATGTGCTTAGTGCCCTTGAATTGTATATTTAAAATATTTGAAATGGTAAATTGTATGTTATGAATATTTTATCACACAAAAAATAAAAAGAATCTGAATTTGAAATAGATAATCTGAATCAAAAATATATAATCTGAATATGAATAAATCTATTAAAGAAGTTTAATTTGTAAGTAAAAGTCTTTCCAAAAAGATGACTCCAGGCACAGATGGCTTCGCTGGTGTATTCTGCCATACATTTAAGGAAGAAATAACATCAGTTCTATACAAACTCTTCCAGAAAATTGAAAAGGAGGAAATACTTTGCAACTCATTCTTTGAGGCCAGCATTTCTCTGATACCAAAACCAGACAAAGACATTATAAGAATACAATACTACAGACAAATTCCCTTCATGAATTTAGATGCAAAAATTTTTAACAAAATTAAGCAGAGTGAATCTAACAGTAAATAAAAATTACAATGCATATTGCCAGGTGGGATTTTTCCCAGGAATGCAATGTTAAACATTAAAAAATCAAGTAACTCATCATATTAGCAACTAAAAAAGAAGAATCACGTAACCATCTCAGTATATGCAGACAAAGCATTTAACAAAATCTGACATCCATTCCTGGTCACAACGCTCAGCAAACTACAATTAGAAGCGAACTTCCTTGACCTGATAAAAGGTGTCTATGAAAAACCTATAGCTAACATCAAACTTAATGGTGAAAAACTGAATGCTTAAAGCAACAATAAGATACTGCCACACACCTGTTAGAATCTAAATCCAAAACACTGACAACATCAAATGTTGGTGAGGATACGGAGCAACAGGAATTCTCATTCATTGCTGCTGGAATGCAAAACACTAAATCCACTTTGGAAGACAGTGGTAGTTTCTTACAAAACTAACCATATTCTTACCATACAATCCAGCAATTGCACTACTTGGTATTTATCCAGATGAGTTGAAAAATTACGTCCACACCCAAAAACTGCACACAGATGTTTATAGCAGCTTTATTCATAATCGCCAAAATTTGGAAGCAACCAAGATTTCGTTCAGTAGAAGAATGGATAAACTGTGGTACATCCATGCAATGGAATGTTATTCAGCACTAAAAAGTAATGAGCTATCAAGCCATGAAAAGACATGGAGGAAACATAAATGCATATTGTTAAGTAAAAGAAGCCAATCTGAAAAGGCTACATACTGTATGATTCCAACTATATGACATTTTGGAAAAGGTAAAACCATGGAGACAGTGAAAAGACAGTAACAAATGTCCCAGTCTGGGGCAGGATGTTAATAGTGGATGAGGCTGTCCATGTGTGGGGGCCGGGGTGTATATGGGAATTCTCTGTACTTTCTGCTCAATTTTGCTGTGAGCCTAAAACTGCCCTGAAAAATAAAGTCTATTTAAAAAAAGAAAAGGAAAAGCACCCACAATATTATGTTTCACTATGTTGTGCTTTGTTAGAAAAATTCACCTTTCTCTCACAAGATTTCTTTTATGATTATTACGTTGTACGTCTAAGAAAGTGATCTTTTAAGTTAAAAAAAAACAAAACTGAATGTTTTCCCTCTAAGACAAGAAACAAAGCTAGGATGTCTGCTTTCAGTATTTCTATTCAACCTTGTCCTGGAAATTCTAGCCCATTCAATAAGGCAAGAAAAAAACATAAGGCATCCATATGGGAAAAAAGAAGAAAAACTGTCCTCCTTTATAGACATGATCATTCTTGTAGGAAGTCCTTACAAAATCTACAAAGAGCTACTAGAGCTAAGAAGTAGTTACAGCAAGATTATAGGATATTTGATCCATGTACAAAAAAAGTTAATGTGTTTCTATATACTAGCAACGAATAATTAGAAATTAAAGTTTCAAAAACAATGCCATTTACAGTAGCATCAAAAAATTAGATATTTAGGGATAAGCTTGATGAAAGATGTGAAACACCTTTATGCTAAGAGAAATTAAGGAGGATCTAAACAAATGGAGAGAGAACGCCTTGTTCATGGATCAGAAGTCTCAATATTATTAACAGGGCAGTTCTCTCCAAATTGATGTATAGATTTAACACAGTCAGAATCCCAGCAGATTGTTTTGTAGATATTAATGCACTATTTCTAAAATTTATATGTAAATGCAAAGGACCCAGAATGGCCAAAACAACTTTGAAGAGAAGAACAAATGAGGAGGGCTTTCACTACCTGATTTTCAGACTTATGATGTAGCTACAGTAATCAAGTAGGGTGGTATTGGTGTAAAGATACACAAGGAGATCAGTGGAGGAGAGGAGAGTCCAGACATAGACTCACACATGTATGGGCAATTAATTTTTGAGAAAGACCCCAAGGTGATTCAAGGAGAAAGGGATAATGCTTTTCAATAAATAGCATTGGAACAATTTGATACACATATGCAAAAAAAAAATGAACCCTGTTTATTGGTTTACATTGGATCATAGACCAAAATGTAAATCCTAAAACTACAAATCTTCTAGATAAAGAAAACATAGGAAAAAAATCTTCATGAGCATGAATCAGGGAAAAATTTATCAAAAGCGTAATTCATCTAAGAAAAAATTATTATATTGATTGTGGTGATGGTTTCATGGGTATATACATATGTCAAAACTTATCAAATTGTATATTTTAGATGTGAACAATTACATATTAATTTTACTTCAGTAAGGCTGATCAAAGAATATTGCTGTAGAAAGGAGGATTTAGAACACAAAAATGATTTTGGAATTTTAAAAAAAAAAGCAGAAATGAAATATTTAGTAGAAGCCTGGAAAGAAAGTTGAGGAAATCTCCTAATAATTAGAACAACTCCAACAGAGAAATGGAAAATAGAAGCTAAAAACTAAGAAAATTAGACTAAGCATGAAATAGAACAGTTTAAATTACAGAACTTTCAAAAATAGAGAAGAAGGAAAATGGAGGGGCAATTTACCAAAGAAACAACTCAAGGAAATTTCCTGCACACAAAAGACATGGATTTCTAGTCTGAGGGGTTTACCACTTGTCCAGCATGATGAGTGGAAACAAAGCCACACAAGACACACCAGTGAAAAGTTTCAAAACACTGGGGACAAAAAAAAAGGCACTAAAGTTCCCAGAGAGAAAGAATAGGCCCACACAAGGCCTAGTATTAGTCCTGTATTAGACTTCTCAGCAGCAAGGCTGAAGGTAAAGGATAAGAAAGACCTTCACAATTCTTGTTGAAAATGATGTCTCAGAATTCTATATCCTCAAACTCTCACCATGCTTTTCAGATATGCAGTGTCCTGAATTTTTAAAAAATTGCTCATATTTTCTTTCCCAGGAAAGGGGAGATTTTTTCTTCTGTTGAAGAGTTTGGGGATGAATTTGTGATAGGTACCTAAAAAAACTAAACAAATGGAAAAAAAAATTGCCTCCAGTGAAAACAAAAAATTGTATAAGAAAGAAAATTTTAATGTACCACATGCTACAGCCTCAAATAATATTTACAGTCATAATAAATGCTAAATATTGATTTGTCCAAAAATTATACCATTCTGTTAGAAGAATGGGAAGGGAAAGAAATGTATTTTAGGGTATGGGAGTGGAGTGCAAGAGCTGAACCCTTATTGTCCATTGTCTGAAGTAAATACATTATATTTAAAATAAACAAAAATCAATACATTGGAATTTAAGCATGTGATTTACAAATACAGAGGCAAATATCAGAGGCTAAAAGCATCAAAAGTAGTGGCTTCTGGGGTGTGGAAAGGAAACAGCTAACTTCATGTAAGACCTATAGAACTATATGATTTTTAAACCATGTAAATGTACAACTTTTGTTAAAATTAAAAGAATCAAGACACTATAGAAGAAAGTTTCTCAGAACTGAAGAAACATAGTTATCTCCAGAATAAAAGACCCTCCAAGCTCCAGGTAGGACAGAGAATAAAAGATTCATGCCTTGATGCAGACTCAAGAGATTTCAGGACATCACACATAAAGAGAAATTCCTAAAGCTTCCAGGAGAGAAGAAGTCATCCTTGAAAGAGCAAAAATAATGCTGGCCTCAGACATCTTACCAGGAACATTCGATACTAGAAGAAGAAAAAATTCTGAAAAATATAATTTAAAACTCAGTATTCTATATGAAGAAAATTGTTATGCATGTGAGAAAACACAGAGTTTTAGATTTATAAGTACTCTAAAAACTGATCTCCAAAGCGCTCTTTCTGTTACTGCAGGATATATTCCAGCAAAAAACTTCAAGAAATAGTAGGATTAAGAGGCTTGGTAATCTCAAAGATCCAGCAAAGAAAAAATAAGGCAAATAAAAATTCCAAGAACAAAAAGTTATGTGAGAAGCTCATGTCTATGTCTAAATGTGAAGGAAGCAAAGTGACAAGAATTTAATGATTGACCATTCGTCAATCTTGTAGTTAATGACACTGGACCCACCGAGAAGGAAATAAAATCCTACTATCCTGACTGACTTTGAAGGAACAATATTTACTAAGTCATAATAGCGTAAACAGTGTTTATTGTTTTTTTGGTTTTTAGAATCAGCCTATGGACAAAACATGAAAGAATTATGTTCATAAAATAGTATATAAAATTATCAACTCTGACAATTTAAATGTTGTCAGGGTATAGTTGAGAGAAATTAAGAGATTGTCTGAAAACAATAGAAGAAGAAGTAAGATTAGGTGTGAGACAATGTTTCAAAGGTAGCCAACAGAAAAATTTAAATAGTAACTCTTAAAATTTAGAGGAGGGAGTAGTGTGTTAGCTAAAGCCTGTGGTTCATAGCAAAGAGTCAAGCTGAATATCAAGATAGAACCATAGTGTGCTAGAATTAAGATGGTAACCACCAGAAAAGCCAAATGCAGAAATGGTTAAAGATGGCAAAAAAAAAAGGATGGCAGCTTCTGGGACTGTGGGTGGGGAAGGGAACAGAGTGGGTGGTCTTTGCTTTTCATTATGTGTCCTCTTCTACCGCGCATATTCAGAAAAGCATTCTGAAATGCTTTAAATGAATAAAATAAGATGTTGATGTAGTGCAAGCCCAGACAGTTTTTCGCTTCTATTTGTCTTTTCTGTTTTGCAGTGCAAGTGCCTGACTTACTCTCTGATCGCCTAGGCATCTACTTCAAAGACGGCTGTCTGTAAACACACAGCCAGCCACAGGGCTGGAGAGAGAGCCAGACTGCCTCCCTCACTGAGGCTCCCCGTTTTAGAGATCTTGGTTGATTTCAATAACTAACCATTTGGGCCACTTGGTTTTTTTTTTTTTTTCCCTTCCTGCTCTTGTGTTTTAAATTCACCAATAGTGAGCGAGCCTGTGAAACCCTGGGCCACGCCCTCAACCCCAGTAAAAGCAGAAGCCCAGGCCCTAGAACTCTCTGTGTGGCTGTGTAATTTCCAGGTCCTGTAGGTAATAAACCTTTATTTTCTCCAAGTTTCCTGATGGCTGTTGCTGAAGGGTATCTTGCAGTCATAATAAGAACCACAAGGGCCCGTCCATCCATAACACTGGTTATTGATAGGCGGAGACAGGCACAAAACAGTTGCATTGTGAATAAATACATCCTTGTTCTGAGAACTAGATGTGAAAAAGTTGATAGTGAAAAGCAGTGTCTTAGACCATCAGGACACGAGGGTCTTCAGCATTTGTCATCCATTTGTCATCAGGCTCCAGGATGGTGGCCTCGCTGGGAGTAGGAGGGACAGTCCCTTCCTCATTAGGACTTCCCAAAATTAAGGATGAGCTTACTGTGGACACAGGGTATTGTTTTGATGGCCGTGTGTGTGCGCGCATGCGTGTGCCAGGTGGATGATAAGAAAAGTGTCTGAGTTATGAATCAAAATGACCGAGTGGTTTTGGTAGAATGTGATGTAGAAGACCTAAGAACAGAACAAGACTAAGTATAAAAGAAAGTCCATTATTATGACCTTTAGTGATAGAGCCAACTGCCAGCTGGACCTCTCCCCCAGCCCCCTCCACCCGCCCCCGCTCTGACAGACTTCTGTAGTGGCCTCTGCTCAGAGAGGGTCCCTTGCATGCTGGTCTTATGAGAGAATCATGTAAGAAAGCCCAGGTTAGTTCAAAAGACTTGGAGACCCTTTTTGCTTCCTGTTTACCTGCCTCCTCACCCCGACAGCCACCTCTGGGTCCCAGCAGACAGACCCCAGTGAGCTGGCAACTGACCTGCCACCTGGCAGGTGCCCACGGCCTCCTGTTCTCCCACTTCCCTTCCTGTCTCGTTGTGGGAGGTAGTTCCTACATTGCATGACCTCTTACATGCCAAGCTAAGCCTCCAGTGGACCACGTCTAACAGCCCAGGTCACAGGCCCAGCGTCCGAAGGCCTCGGAGACGGCAGGCGTGTGGGCCCAGCCCCAAGGGATCTCCCTCCCCATTTCACCCCTACCACCCCAAGAGCCGAGGTGCATAAGGATGGCGTGGACAGCTTGGGCGACCCCTGAATTTCAGCATCAGCGAATGCTCTGACCTTTAGATCCAATCTGGTGTTCAGGGTGTCGGTGGAATCTGTACATCGCTTACATATTTCACATGGAAAAAATTCTCACCTGGCCAAAAATGCAGGCCATCTTGCCAGCCCCTTCAGGCTATTTTCAGTGCCACTGTCTTTTCCACTAGCACTTAGACTCTTATCTTGATTGCACTTGTTTAGTTTTAATGACCACTTGGTTATCTTTGCCTTTGGGGCTGTGGGTCGGACCCTTTTGGCCTCTGTGGGAAAAGCTTTGAGTGATGTATGTCTGCACGGAGGTAGTGTGCATCTCGGTCTCACTTCAAACGAGAAACTGCGTCACCTTCACGTGAAGCTCTGAGAAGAGCAGAATCAGGGCCGTGTTAGAGGATCTGGGGCCAAGATGGGCTATTAACGCTTGGTTGGTCTGAAAGGCTCCCAGACACCCACTGACACGGTGCATCCTGGTTGCTCCTCCAACACGAGGGATGACCGCCCCCCCCCCATCAGGGTTTGGTCCAGGTCCCTGGTGACGGCCAGCGGGAGCACCCCCCTTGCCTGGCAAAGCACGGGGAGGGGTTGATGTCACTGCAGATGCGCTTGGCTGGAAAAGCGTTCAAATGATGGGCTGGTGACAAAAGTTTGACATTTCAATATCTCTTTGCCTTTTAACATGTTCATTTGGGGACAGCCTGTACCTGCTTTTCTGCTTTAATCGATCATTTTTCTCTGGGCAAAAGCACAAAATAATACAGAACAGGAAGAATTTTGGGTCCAGCAATGGCAGGTACAGCCAGCTCTCCATGAACCTGACAACACGTAGATGAATCAGAACGTGGTTGGCACCCTGTTCCTGTGTGTGGCAGACGTGGATGACAATTTTCATGTAATTAGAGAACAGTTCAGTAAATTACTGTATCGTAGATTCTGTTTAACCCGTGGCCCAGACAACCCTAGGACTGCTTACAGCCTTGACACCGACAGTCCAAACATTGTCATTATTCTATAGATCCCCAGAAGGGCTGGTTAATGTAGAACTGCAGTCGCTAACCCTTAACCCTGCCCCCCCCTTTTGGACTAGAAGACAGTGCTGTTGACATTCCTCCTGGACTCCTCCTTGCAAAGAGCAGTGTGTGTCCCCATGGCCTCCTGCCTGGTGTCCGAGCTGCCCCACGTGCTGTGTCTCTCACCACGCCTGCCCCAGCAAAGCAAAGTTCACGGAAAAGTTCACGGGTGCCTAGTCCCATGGGGCAGAAAGGGCAACAGACAGAATTCATGTTGGGTTATATATAGGCACAGGTGTCTTGCTGACAATCAGAAAAACATTTTTGGGGGGAAAATAAGTAACAAGAAAATGGAGGAAAAATAATTGAAAACTCAAGAAGACAGTATAAGATGTGAAAGGAAATGACAAAATAGAAGAAATAGGAATTGTTTGGGAGGGGTGCCTCTGACTTGGACAATTGTCCATTTTGCTGGGGTGTCAGGGTGGGTAGCGGGAGCAGGGAAGGACCCTGGGGGGGCGGGGAACGAGCACAGCCTGGGCGGAGCCCGTTGGGGCCAGGATGGGAGGGGGATTGGCAGGCAAAGGGGTGCTTCCCGGGTCACCCAAATCCTGCCTGATACACCAGCTTGCAAAACCTCCCTGGCATGAGCCATTTCCGAGCCACCGCTTCTCCCATGGATGCTGCTGCCGGAGGCCCCGAGGGTTGTTACGATAGTCTCAGGTGTTTCGTTTAGTCTTATCTCCCTCCCTGTCTGTGTCTTTCTTTGCTTTTATTTATTTTTATGTTATTTTAATCTGTCTAGATGCCTAATGGCCTGTATCTGAGCTCAGCAAGATACTTTTAATGGTTTGAGTAGCTTGATTCCTGGCCCCATCAGAAAGTGTTCTGAATTTTTAAACCAAAACCTTTGCCTGGCACTTCTTCTTAAAGTATTATTGATACCCTGCCCTCCCCAGTTCCAGCTGAAGCATTTGGTCCCCATCTAGAGTTGCCAGGTTTAGCAAATAAAAATACAGGACAGCCAGGTAAGTTGGAATTTCAGATAAATAGCAAATCATTTTATTAGTATAAGTATATCCCAACTATTGTGTGGGATATACTTATACTTAAAAAAATTTTTTTTCCCGTTCTTTATCTGAAATTCAAATTTAACTCAGCATCTAGTATTTGTCTGGCAACCCTGCCAACTAATCCTTCAGCCATTCTAGGAAAGCACTTAACCCCAGGCTCATACACAGTAGACATATGTAGTCATATTTATCGCCTAGCGATCACCCATATTGTTTGTTCATGGTGTGCACATCTCTGTCTGGATGCAGACAGCGGGCTCCAGGGGAAGGGGCTGATTGCACAGCTCGCCTTTGGACAGTGGTAAGGCCACTGGAGGGGAAGATGTGGGGCGCTCACCGGCTCTGCTTGAGGCTGTTTACACTGAGTTCTGGAATTGGGGAGCTGGCCCTGGGAGTCAGTGTGAGCTCAGCTTCCTGGAGGGTGAAGGAGGCCCCTCCTCACCATCTCCAGCAGGTGCTGCCCCAGCTCTTCTTGAACCCCTCCCGCTCAGGAGGCTCATCACCGCATGGGAGCACAGTACCTGTGGGAACAGCAGTCCCTGCCGGTCTCCCCTTCAGCCCAAGTCCTTCATTTTCCAGCCAGGGAAAGCCTGGCTCAGGAGGGAAGGGCATTTCCCTCAAAGCAGGGTGTCCAATGAGGCCTTCTGATCTCGAATCCTGCTCCTTTCCCAATGAACTCTGCATTCTGTTTCCTTCCTTCCCTTCCCCTTCCTTCCTTCCCTCCCTCCCTTCCTCTCTCTTTTTTTGTTTTGCCTATTAGAAGACCATAAACAGTTGTTATTTTTTCATGTCAAAAAGGACATGTGTCCCAAAGATGTGACTGCAGGTCGTGGGAGGTTTGTGTGGACTAGTTGGGGGAGCCCCAAGGGGTGGAGTGGGGCTGCTCCCCAGGTGACAGGCATGTAGTTCCTGCCGCTCCGCAGCCCGTGGCCGTCAGGGGGAGCGCAGTGACTTGACAGGAGGATTTATTTCCGCCAGCGAGAGAATGGCTCATAATTTACAGCCCGCTGAGCCTGCTTCCACCACATCATTAGAGCCTTCTTTTTGTAGACAGTAATAAATTGTCTTATCACCAGTGCTGACATAACATGCTCCTTTTTAAGTACACCATAATTTTTATTTTTAAGAGAATATTCATACTTGATGGCAGAGCTCATGGGCATGTGAATGCTGCCCCGGAGAGAAGACTTTTTTTTTTCTGTTTTAAAAAAGAAGGTATAATTCAATTCCCAAATACCACTGGCGGGGGTAGGTAGGCTTGCCTTCTAAACAGACATTGGGGGCAGAAAGATGTTTCTAGACCCTTGGTAGACAGAGTGCCTTGTCCTTCGGTAGGGAGGCATCAAAAAGATGAAAGCAAGACACTTTTAGTGGTTTGCATTGCCTTGATTCCTGGCCCCATCAGAAGGTGTTCTGAATTTTTAAACCAAAACCTTCGCCTGGCACTTCATTTTTAAAGTATTAGTGATACCCTGCCCTCCCCAATTCCAGCTGAAGCATTTGGTCCCCATGTAAAGTTGCCAGATTTAGCAAAGAAAATTACAGGACAGCCAGGTAAGTTGGAATTTCAGATAAATAATTAGTATAAGTATATCCCAACTATTGTGTGGGATATATTTATACTGAAAAGTTTTTTCATTGTTTATCTGAAATTCAAATTTAACTGGGCATCTAGCATTTATCTGCAAGCCTAGCAGCTAGTCCTGCAACTGCCCTGTGGAAATGTGAACCCCAGGCTGGTGGACGGTGCCCTTCCTCAGATGTGGCCACGCTGCTGCCTCTGGAGGAAAGCCATGGGGTGTGGGTGCATCCTTGGGCTTTGTGTCCCAAAGGACCAGTTTTGCCCCCACCCAGGGCACTCACTTTCTTGAGTTCCTCTGACAGGGAGGTGACACAGGCAGAGAGTGGAGGCAGCTCCGGGGCTGGCGGGCCCCCCACCCAGGGGTTCCCCAGCTTGGAAACCCTGGCCTCCCTCCTGGCCTCCCTGGGCTGGCTGCTCCAGACACGGCTCCTCCCTCCTCTGTCTCCTCTAGGGGCAACAGTGTAGCCTGCTGACCCCGGGGGCAGTTCTGGAGGGACCCTGAGTGCCCAGGAGCACAGCCCTGGGGTGGGGATGGCACAGATGGTCACCATGAGCCAGTGACTTCCCCAGGCCTGTCGCCCGTTTCTGCCGACCCCCAGGTGGACCAGCGGAGGGTTCTGCTTCCCCGCCCTCCAGGCCTCGCGGGCCTTGCCTGTCATCCAAGGATCCCGCTCACTGTCTGTGGGACAGGACAGGCACCTCTGGGCGTGACTCGGCTTCCTCCTCCACCTTTGTCTTGTGCCTTCACCACCACCCTTCCACCCCGACTAGAACATTCACTTTTATCTGTAAAACGGGAGGAATGATAACCACTGTACGGGACGGCTTTAAAAACAAATGAGACACAGATGTACGTGAAAGCCTGGCAGAGGCCTCAGTAGGACATGAGTGTTTCTCTTCCTTGCCCCCACTTTGTCCTGCCTTCCTTGGCCTCCACTGCCTCCTTCCTTCCTTGCCTGGCTCCCTCCTGATGGCCCTGGGGCTGTCTGTGCGCTGCGTGCTCCTTCTGTGTCTGGGATGTGGAGCATCGGTCTCCGTGGAGCGGCGCCATGGGGCTGGCCGGCCTGGAGCACATTTGTGCTCACACAGCCGCACACAAACTTCTGCAGCATGTGTTTACAGGTAGCAATCAGATGTCTGGCCTCATAATCACACCTCTTACGTGATGCTGTCTAAGCACAGGTCACAAGTCAGAGCACTTTACATTGACTCATTTGAGGTGAACACAGATTTTGTGCCCATTTTATCCTCAGTTGGGAAAACCCAGGCCCAGAGAGGTTAACTGACTTGCCTGAGGTCACACAGCTAGGAATGGCAGAGCTGGAATGAGAACCTAGATGGTCAGTTCAAGAATCTCTGCTCTAACCACAGTGCTCCACTGCCTCTCCTTCTCCTGCCTGGGCATCTGCTTTGTCCAGACCCTCCCCTGCCTGTTCCGGGAGACAGGACCTGAGCTCACTTCCTGCTGTGCTGTCTTGTGGTACTGCTTGTGCCCCAAGCCCTCCATGAACTTTGACCTGAGAGGTGCAGCATCTTGGCCGTGAGCGAGAAGGTTCCCAAGGGTGGGGACTGAGAGAACGAGGGTGACCACCTGTGACCCATGATGACTGCGTGCTTGGGGTGAGCACACTGCTCCATGCTGCTGGTTTGTAACGAAAGATCGCCTTGCAGGATCGGGGTAAAAGGGGCTCAGGAGAAAGAGAAGTAATAAGGGAATTAGCCCCGATCCAGATGAAGAGAGCTAGACGCAAAATCGTATGGGTCACAGAAATATTGTTTGGTTACCAAATTTTCCACCTTTTGGAAATGACCGTATGGAACGGCAGGCCTGGTGGCGTTGTTGGTGGGACTGGACACGGTGGCCAGTGGCCCCGCACAGGGCAGAGGAGTTCCTGGGTCTCGCTCCCCGAGGAGAGAGAGTGCTGGGCTTGCTGGGGCCGCAGTTCACGCCGCTGTGTTCTCTGCTGCTGGTGCGTCTGGGTGGAGAGAAAACACAGCAGGAGTGATTTTGGCTGGCTTGGGAATTTGGGAGAGTTTAGACTATAAATAGTGAATATATAAAAAGCCTCAAGTGGATTTTTGGAAGCCCTAAATTCACCACATAGATCCAAGCAAGATAAGTAACCATTTAGGTTTTAGTAACATCTAAACGTAACTCGGCACAGCGCCCTGCCACCCCACGCTTCTGCTGTCACCACAACCCCTGCCAGCATCTGCCAAACCAGAGACACACGTCTCAGGAGCTTTGCTGCCAGCCTGCTGGCTGCCCTCAAGGTCCTGGCCCTGCATGAATGACCTTGCCTACTCTCCATGGAGGGGCCGTTTTAAGTCTCATCTACGGCGGAGGAAACCGAGGCCTAGCAGGCAAGGTGACCTGTCCAAAGTGACACAGCCAGCAAGTGCTGGGCTGGATTCCACCCACTACCCAGAGCCCACCCCACTGCCCACTGCCCCACCCTGCCTGAGACCGGACTCCGGGGCCCGCACCAGGGCAATCCTGCAGGAAGCTGTGTTCAGGTCAGCAGAAAATTGAAGCAGCATGTGGAAAGGAACGTGGGTGCCTTTGCGTCTTGCTTCGCGGGGCCTGTGGTCACCAGGCTTCTCTCGTCTCTAGGCCCCTTGTTTCACGTGATACACCGACTCGTCATAAACCCCCTCTGCACTCCTGCAGCCCCCGCTCGGCAAGCCCAACGCCTGCCCTGGTCATAGGGCTGCTTTGCGTCGACGAGACCCGGCTCTACTGCCCTTGGCCCTGGATCTGCTGCTGCTCTTGGCCATCTACAGTCAGGTCTTCTGGTCTTGATTCTTTTAGCAAAATCATTGTCACCTGATACTGAGGGATAGATAACCTGGACGGAGTGACATTTAGGATGACAGCAATCATATTTATAGGAAAAACCCAGGGCTCCAATGGGTTGTTTTTAAACCTGTAGGATTCCCTTCACAGTCCTGCCTGCCCACGTCAGACTAGCTTATCCTCCTCCAAGGTTCTGGAAGAGACTGCTGTAGGAAACCCCAGAAGGAGGTTCTAGCTTGTTTGTACAGGGGAAGGGCACCAGGTCTGAGGCTTCTTCCTACCAGGGAGGAAAGGGAGGCCCAGGGAGCCCCAAGAGATGGAAAGCAGCTTCTGAGACTCAGCCCCCAGTCGGCACCGAGCTGGGTGTGAGAGATTCCAGAACCAGAACGTCAGCCAGGTGAGCAGTTCTGCCTGGGGACAAGAGGGAGAGGGCTGGGGCATGGGAGGGGTGATTTTGGTGAAGGAAGGCTTCACGGAGGAGGTGCCTTGCAGCAGGAGGAATTTGCATGTGGGGGCGGGGAGGGGAGGAAGGCACACCCAGGGAGGAGGTGTCGAAATCCAAGCAGCCTGGGCCTGAAGGGCTGGTCCATCTGGGAAGGTGGTTGGCCCACGATGGGGCAGGAAGAGCAAGAAAGACAGCGCCAGCTTGCTAAGGCCATGAGGGCTCTGCCTCATGGAGTTTGGTCTCCACCCTGTTGGCTGCAAACATTCACAGTGGTCTAAGTAGGCTCCCAAGAGCACATGGGAACCGAGCCTCAGGTTGGGGGTGGGGTTAGAGGGGCAGTGAGCTGGAGCAGAGAGCCAGGCTGGAAGTTATCCTGACAGCCTGTGTGTGCACGGTGAGGCCTCCGCTGGGACGGGAGCCAGGCAGGAGCCAGGTGAGGGAACAACACTTCCATGAATGTCACAGGGAACGTTTGAGGCCAGGGTCTGGGCAGGGCGGAGGTGAGCAGGCTGGTGTTTAAGAGGCCAGAGACAGTGAGGGTGTTGAGTAAAGAGCTAAAGGTGTGGGACCCAAGGTGTGTTCTTCTGAAGATGGGAAGGGCTGCAGATACAGGCTTGAGAGCCACGAGGCTTGGCTGGTCGCAACAGCGGGAGCGTCTCTCCTCTGCTTTCCACTCCTCTTCGCATTAAGTCCAAATTCTTGCCAGGGCTGGTGAAGCTACCCCAGCCTGGCCTCGTGTCCCCTCTCAGGCCACCCTCCTTTCACTATCAGTGCCCCTGCCCCTTTGCTTCTCTTCCAGCTCTCCCACCACACCACCTTTCTCCTGCCCCAGGGCCTTTGCACATGCTGGACCAACTGCCAGGCACTTTGCCTGGAGCCGGGTCATACCGTGGGTGGGGGAGTCGGTGTTAATGTCGGGTTGCCCCTCCCTCCCCCATCTCAGCTCTTCGATCATCCATGTCACTAGTTCCATCCACTGTAAACACTTGGTGCAGTTTCTGTTTTCCTACTTAGACCTGACTGATGTCTGCTCATCTGGGTATTTCCTGTTTATTTCTTTGAGCTCAGCTTAAAAGTCACTTCCTCCGGGAAGCTCAAACCATCCATTTCAATGGTCTTCCGATATCTGACCAACGGGCTGTGCATGGTGGGGGTGGAGGCTTGGGGTGGGTTGTAAGGGACCTCTGGGGCTGCAAGGACTTTGGTTTTGCTCTGCGTGAGCCTGGAAGGACTCTAAGCTGGGGAGTGGCCTATGTGACTCTGTTTCACATGATCCCCCGTGTTGAGGGCTGATTCAAGGGGCAAGGGCAGAATAGGGAGGGCATTTAGGAGACTGCTGAGTACACCAGGGGACATGTGAGCGTGGCCTGGCCCAGGGCGGTAGCAGTCGGAGTGGTGAGAAGTACTCAGGCTCTGGATGGATTTCCAAGGTAGAAATGACCAGATTCCCTGAGAGCCTAGACTCGGGGAGGGGTCGAGGGGGCCGCAGGCTTTGGGGCTGCCCTTTACCATGATGGGAAATCTGGGGGTGGGTTAGGGGGCTGGGAAGAGCAGGAGCTCAGTTTGTGTGATGAGCCTTAGACGCAGAGGGGAGATGTCCTCAGTGTCTGGTGATCAGGTGTGACGTCCAAGCCGGCGACACAGGTTGGGAACCATCAGCCGGTAATGGGCACCCGCGGTGATGAAAATGACTGACGTCCCGGTGGGGCAGTGGAGGTGGGTGGGCAGGGGAGAGGGAGGAAGCCCAGAACTGGGGCTTGGGGCCCTTGATGCTAAGAACCAGCAGTGGAGACTGAGGAGCAGCCTCTGTGTTGGGGGGACCAGCGCGGTGGGGAGGGGTGTCCCGGAGGCCACGTGGGAAAGGCTTCAGGGACGAGTGGTCACATGCTGCAGGAAGGGCTCCGGGGACCAGGGCTGAGAACTGGCCCCTGGCCTCTAGCCACCCGGGGCAGTGGTGACAGCAAGCAGGGTGTGGCTTCGGGCAGTGAGGGGTGATCTGATTGGCGTGGTCAAGTTTGAGAGAGCCGGAGAGAAACCGAGACACTGGGTGGAGACAACTTTTTGAGAGTTTTGTTTTCCTATAAAGGGAGGAAGAAAAATGGGAGGGTAGCTGGAGAGTTCGTCGTTATCGCTGTTTTAAAGATGCTGGAATCACAGCAGCAAAGAGAGAACTCAGCAGCTGGTGCAGGGACACCCTTGAAGAACCACGTGGCGGGGCGGGGTGGGGCGCAGGGGGGTGCCCAGGAAGGGAGTGGGGTCCTCGGCAGGAGCGGGGCCCCCTCGGGCAGCAGGGTGGGGAGACGAGCCCACGGGTGCAGTGCGAGGGGACGGTCCCCCCTGAGAACTTGGTGAAGAAGGACGCGGGGCCTCGGGAGAGTGAGGGTGGGGACAGGGTGGGAGGTGGAGAAAGGAGCGTGGGGATTTGCACGACTGCGGAGGTGTGGATGGCGCGTGTCAGGGAGACAGGTGGCTGGTTCTCCGTCTGCGGTCGGCTGCGGTCGCAGGTGCTGAGTCCACGGAGAGCCAGGAGCACAGTGACCCTTAGGTGAAGAGCCAGGTGACCTTCTCCAGGGCCTCGGTGGTAAGAGCCGAAGGGGGGAGGGGGGTGAGGGAGCCTGTATAGGGTGGGGGGCGGGGCACTGGGAAACGTGCAGATGAGGGGAAGGATCTGGGAGAGGAAAAGTTGAGTGTGCGCAATTGCCAGAGCAGGAGCCCACGGTGTGGGGGCGGCGGGGGGAGGGTTCCCTGAGGACCGGGGCAACCAGGGAGGGGCAGCTTGGAGGGGGCGGGGGGACAGAGGAGTGACGGACCGCATTGCTGCCTCTGGCCGCAGCAGCCAGTTCCTCCGCCGCACCCAGCCCAGCCCCTGAGCTGCACGTTCCCCATTATCTCTTTATACACTCGGGTTCCCGAGACAATGGTTGTCTAGAAAGGACTGGATTTCGAGCTCTTCTTCTCTCCAGCTTGTGCCTCGCTCCATTTGCAGAGAGTGTGGGGGGCGGAGCCCAAGTTCCTAATTTATTCTCACTTGGAAAGAGTGCTCAGGCAACGAAGCCAAAACTCATCCTGGCATCAAAGGAATGATGTCCTCACCCAGGAGTAAGATGCAGATCCTGTTGCCCATCTGCTGGGCTCGGGTAAAATGCAGTGCTATCCTGGGGGTCTGCTTGGCATGGGGGTGGGGGGCACCTCCTTCCCCCCCTCCTCCCTTCTGTTCTTCCTTTCAATAAATACGCATTTGCAGTCTGAATCTATATGAAGGTGATGAAATAGAAAGGGAGGGGAGGAGATGGTAGGCCCAGCCAGCAGCCTTCCTGGACCGGCGTCTTGCTAGCAGATCTCTGATTTTGCTCAGTCTGGGGTGGTGATGTTTCCCCAGGAGGAAAACCAAGACTGATGCAAACCAACGTGGGCGACCCCGCTTACTCTGTCAATGATTACCTGGGAGGGGGAGGGTTTGTGATCCAGTTCAGGTCAGTGGGGCCTGAGGTGAAATGGACTGGACATTGGGTGTGTTCCCCTAAGGAGATGAGACAGTCACGAGAGGGAAGGTCGCTCCTGCCATTCCTTCCTTGGAGGCCATCTTGAGTTGCCCCAGTGTGGGGCAGTTATCTCTGTCCGTGAGGAGAAGGCCAGGCAAAGGATAGGAAGGCTATCTTGAGCCCTGCTATCACTGAGCTGCTGAATTAACAACCCTGGATCCAGCTCTCACCAAATTCCTGTTCATGGGATAGTGAGCCATCTTTATTGTCCACGTGCCTTTTACTTGGATATTCTAGTACTTGTAACCAGAGGCATCCTAACTGCTGCGGCAAGGAGAAAGTAAACCATTGTGGTTTTCTATCACATGGGGCGCGGAGCCTCCTGGGAGCCAAGGCAAGAAGGGAAAACAGAGAAACGGCAAAGCTTTCATTCTTAGTCGGGAAGAGCTTCTGAGGGAGTTTCAGCTGTTTTGCTCCTAAATTCCTTGTTTGACACTAAATTTCCGCCTGGGAGTTTATGAAAGGAACACTGAGATACATAATTGCTAGATTCAGGATAATTGTTTTGCAGGAGAAGCAGTTTTCACAAGACTCTTTGTTAACAGGAGGAGGATCTAGGTAAAAGGGAGAGTCTAACCAGAGAGGCAAAGAGTGGGTGGGAGTGGGGTGGGCAGAGAGCTGCTCCACGCACCCCCTCAGATTGTCAGCCCCCCGCCCCCAAAAGGAGTAAAGCCCAATATGAATCAGCCCACACTGAGGAGACGATGAGATAAACTGGCAGTAACACAGACCGAAAGGGAAGACCCCTGACCTGCCACAGCGAGAAGGATTTTGGGTGAAAAGACTTGGAGTCAGTTGGGGGACCCCTGGTTTGTAGAAGCCCTGGGCCTGGGTGCTTTCTCGGGACTGGGGGTGGGGGGTGAGGAGACGGGGTGTGTGTGGAAGGGGTGGAAGGAGGCAGTGGTCTACTCTTTTGCGGGCCCACTCTCATCACAGGCCCACTCACTATGTGGCGTCTGTGTCAGCATCTCCTGTCCCCCCAGGCTAGGGACCATGTGTGTTATCCAGGCTTGGTGGCAGGGCTGTCAGTTCTACAGAATGCATCCCATCGGGCATCACACCTCTGAATGCTGTGTAGTCTAAAGCATCCAGGTGTTCTCCTGAGAGAAGGGTAGAATTTGAAAATTCACACTAACCAGGCAATGGAAGACCTTTGCTTTGCCAAAGGAGTCAAAACAGATTTTCATTAAAAACACGGCACTCTCTGTACCTCTGCTGTAGGATGTTAATAGATGCTACACGAAGAAACATCAAATACATTTGAGAGAGTTAAATAGGCATCTTTACTGCAATGTGTCTTAGAGGCATTAATGCCATATTCATCAAATCCAAGAGACACCCTTGAGTGGAAGATGCATCAGGATTTGACATATTACTGAGAAAGGAAAAGTGTCCAAGTTGGGAAGTGTCATGGGGACTCTTCCATGAAGCTGTGCCAGTGAAAGGCTACACCATTGGTGCAGGAGAAGATGAGAAATAAACCCACCACCAGAGAGGGACAGCAGGGAGCCCTCTGGCCTCTCCCCTGGCCATGGTGGAGGCAGGGAGAAACGCTTGCACTGATCATTTGAACCATAAGCTGGTTCTCAGCTGGGGGTCACACCACCCACGTGGTCCCCAAGGGGTCTCAGGAGCTGTGTCCCAGATCACTGGCAGGAGCAAACACAAATCCTCTCAGGAAGAAGTCAGTTTCGGTCCAGGCCAGTGGTGACCACAAGACACTGACTGTGAGATTTTCCCCGATTTCAGGGATGTTAAGATGTGAGGAAATGTGCAACGAGGCCTGGTGGAAGGACAGGACATTTATGTGCCCGTGAACCCCACAGAGGGACAGAGTGTGCAGCCTTGCCCATCTTACCCCACTGGAGGCTCCTGGTGCCCGGCGGCAGCAGTGGTCACCGGTGTCACCATTTGTTCAGCGTGTACTTGGTGCCAGGCTGGGCAAGGGGCTTGGCCCCTGTCAGCTTTGACTGGCTCCGCAGCTCCCCTGCATGGGCGCAGCGTCATTACTGCCATTTTGGCAGAGGATACTGGAATAACTTCGCCCGGGGTTGCACACAAGTAGCAGGGAAGCTCTGCTGAGTGCATGCTCTTCTCTCACATCCTGAAGGTGGTGCCCATCAGACATTCTTTGAGGGATGCCACCCCAACCTACCGAACTTAGCACACTTCCGAAGTTTTAGAAAACTTCCCTTCAGAAGTTTTAGAAAATGCTAATACAAAGATGTGATATTTATGCTAGTATCTTCCCAAATCAGACAAGAGGAGGTGGCATCACTGGGAAGATGTTACTGAATTACGTGTTCTCATGCCCACCATTGATCCCTTCACAGCAAGTACAGGATTACACAGCTGGGGCCAAGGGGTGCCCAGTACTGCCCGGACCACTTGATAGCAGAAGATTTCACATAGCCACTTGGGGTGTGTTGAAACAGAATTTGATCCAGAAATTGCCTCCTTTCGAAGTGGTTAAGATTCCACGCTTCCAATGCAGGGTGTGTGGGTTGGATCCCCGGTCGGGGAACTAAGATCCCACACGCCGTGTAGTGTGACCAAAAAATAATTTTTAAAAATAATAATAAAATTAAAAAAAAAAAACTTCTGAAAAATTTCCTGGCTCCAGTCACCTTTGTGGTCCATGTCCTGTCCATCCGCAGGCCTGCTGACCTCAGTCTAGGGAAGCAGCAGGCCCCACCTCCCCGTCCCTACAGAGCTGTGTGGCCCTCAAGGGCCATCTGGAGAGCTGGAGCTGGAGTGCGTGGTAAACCCGTTCCCTACAGGAAGACGAGGCAGGTCTTATTCCAGATCCGGTCACAGTGCAAAGGGCTGGTCCTTCTGGGATCGAGCTGTCCTGTCACCTTGTAAATCAATGGGCAACCCACAGCAGGTGCTTTAAGATGTTCATTTTGGGAAGCTGGGCTCCCAACAACATTGAAGCCAAGATATTGTCTGGGCACGTCCACAGTAAATGGAAAGTTTAGCCCCAAACGAGCAGATCTATTAATAAAATAAATTCGGATCCCTCCAAATAAAAATTCAGATGCATTTTAGTCTCCTCTCAGTTCAGTGGGCTGAATCCCTTAATCTACTAAATTATTATGGAAAAACCCTTATCTCTGTCTGTCAAAATCACTGCTGCTGTGGCAGTATCCTCTTGGGAGACATGAGCCGCTTCATAATAACTTAGATTATGTGCAGTGTAGCCTTAGCTTGAAGAGGGTCACATACTTGAAGGAGTACAACACGGGGTCCAGGACAGGGCCAAGGGACAGTCTGGCCAACAGGGGCCAGAAAGGTGACAGGTGTATTGCTGGTAAGTGACAGAGGGAGGCCTTTAATCCAGTGTCCCTCCTCTGTGGGCAGCCAGGGTGGCATTGGGAAGAGACAGGCTATGGGTTCTGGGCACTGTTTCTGCCCTCTCGGGGCAGTGCGGTTTCCCGCAGGGCAGCCCAGCCTGTGTTAGGGCTTCTGTCTCTCACGTGGGCAGGGCGAGGCCATCTGCAGGAGGGAAACTCAGGGCCTGCATTCTGCATCGTGGGCTGAGCCCACTTGGCCAGGGGAGGAAAGGGAGGACAAACTGCATTTAGTGCAGAAAAGGGAAGAAAGTGTGGGAAATCAATCCCCAGGTTCCAGAGGGGCCCCTGGCAGGAGCACTTGTGAACAAGAATTTGGCTGGTCCCTGTCGGGCCTCCTGTTCTCCCACCTCCACTGGGGTGACTCACGCCAGCAGAAAGGATGAATCATGTGGGTTATGAAACCGAAGGGCTCCTGAGAGGGAGGCTGGAAAGGACCCGGGGAAGCCATCGGCATGGGTCCTGCTCTGTCCCCACCTGCTCCTGCCTCTCGTCACCGACCTTCCACCTGCCAAGCCACAGACTTGCACAGTGAGCTCTCTACAGCTGCCCGAAGGCAAGGGGCTGCTCCTGGAGACAGACCATCAGGGCATGATTCCCTTCCCACCTCAAGGCCTTCGTGGCCTTGTTTTTGTTTCTTTGCCAGCCGCTAGTAATCAAGGTAATAAAGGCTTGCTTTCCACATGTGGCCAGTTGGGACCAACACCCCTTGGGAGGAATAGGAGAAGAGACCCTGCCATTCACCTGTTGCAGGTGTGAACATTTCTACAGCTCTCCAGGTGCACCAAATAAGTCTCTGTTGGATTCTAGGCTGCCCCAGGCAGCAGGGGCCAAGATGATTCCACTTACTTTCCCACTGACTGGTCCCAGGTCAGCGGGAGCTTTTAAGAGTCTACACAGCTAGTGATCCACCTACCATGCGGCAGGCCCTGCGTTCATATAAACACTTATCAACAGCCGATTGCAAGGCCAGCGCTCATGTCATGCCCTAAACAGCCCCACGGGGTAGATAACTACTGTCACCCGCAATCACAGGTGGAGCCCTGTGCTCAGAAAGGACAGCAGCTTGCCCAGGATCACACAGCTAGGAACTGGACAGCTCGGGATCCAGAGCACCGTCTACCCCCCAGTGGGCTGCAACCTGGGGGCTGTCCCCCGAGGTTCCTCCCGAAGCCAGCTAATCTGCCAAACGTCTTTGCCCCCCTCACCAAGTCCCTTCCATCAGGCCTAGTTCTGAACGGGCCCTGACCTGTCTTTCCTTGTGGCTTCTTCCCCCAGAACCCAGGACCTAGGGCGAGCCGCTTGTCTCACGCAGGGACGAGCAAGAGCAAGGCCTCGCACGCAGGTCAAAACACCATCAGGCAAATGAGGCCCCCAGGCTGCCCGACCGGAGGGGGGCGCCGGTCCCCAGCCCGCCAGGCTGGGAACGGGACTCACCTGAGACGATCCGGGCCCTCCCGGACGCCAGTGGAACGCGTGTCCCGAGGGCCCCCGAAGTCTGCGGGAAGTTCCAGGGGGGCGCTTCGCCCCGGGCGCGCGAAGGTCGGGTGCGGGCCGCCCAGCGCGGGCCAGGGCGCCGCCGGGCCGCGCGGGCGGGAACGCGCGGCGGCCGTCCCCTCCTCCTTCGCTCCCGCCCGCAGCGGCGGCGGCGGCGCTTCCCCGGCGCGGAGCGGCTTTAAAAGGCGGCACCCCACCCCCCCGGCGCACTCGCCGCTCGGGCGCCGAGCGAGCCTGCCGTTGCCATGCCTCCGCGCGCGCCGCCCGCGCCAGGGCCCCGGCCGCCGCCCCGGGCCCCCGCCGCCGCCGGGGACGCGGACACCGACACGGACACGGGGGGCGCCGGCGGGCCCGGGCTCCGGCCGCTCGCGCCGCGCCCCTGGCGCTGGCTGCTGCTGCTCGCGCTGCCCGCCGCCTGCTCCGCGCCGCCGCCGCCGCGCCCCGTCTACACCAACCACTGGGCGGTGCAAGTGCTGGGCGGCCCGGCCGCGGCGGACCGCGTGGCCGCGGCGCACGGCTACCTCAACTTGGGCCAGGTGAGTGCGGCCGGCCCCGTGCGCCCGAAACTTTCCCGGCCTCCGGCGGGCGCGGCGCGAGGGGCCGCCCTGCAGGGAGTCGCCTGGGAGCGCGGCGCGCGGGGCCCTCGGCGGGGACGCAGGGGCAGGCCCGGCGCGACGGGGGCAGCGACCCGGGCGCGGGCACCTGCCCAGCCGCACGGGAGGGGAGCCTGTGGCGGGAGCCGTCTTCCGTGTCCCCCGAGCTCGTCCCGCCGCCGACCCCGGCCCCTCCGCGCCGGGCCCTCTGACCTCGTCGGGCCGCGCGGGGCTCAGGATTCTGTGCGCGCGCCGGAGGGGCAGGCGGCTCCGGGGGTGACGTGCGCTCCCTAAGTGTCCGCGACTCCCGGAGGGAGAGCGGCTGGTGCCTGTGCCCGGGAGCCGTCGTCGGGGAGGCGTTCCGGGTGGCGCGGGACCGGGCAGTCGCGCCGAGGGTCGGAGGCGGCTGTCCCGCGTTTGAAACCCCTCCAGGCTTCTGGCGGCGACGGCGGGGGTGGAGGGAGTTGGCTTTGTTTCTGGGCCTCCGCGCGGGGTTCTGATGGTAGTTCTCTGCGGACCAGATGTGTGAACTTAGGCAAGTCACTTCCCGTCTTCTCCATCTGTCCGGGCAGTGACAGTGCGTACGTGTGCAGTGGTTGAGACAATCCCGTGTTTTCTGACCGCAGAGCACCTGCCGGGCCTGACCCTGGCCGGGGAGCCAGGCGTTCTCCCGCGGCCTCGCTCTCAGGACTGCTGTCAGTTAGCAAGAGGGGACAAGCTCCGGGCACAGAGGCTGCATAACTCCAAAGGACCTCCGTGGCAGGTCCCTTTTTCCTGCTCCAACCCTGCGGGGTGGCAGTGGGGCGGGTTGATCCTGATTTATGGCGGGTGGAGGGGCCGCAGCAGGCTCAAATGTGCAGTCCCACCAGTGGACCTCTCCGTACGGTGAACAAATCTCCTACAAACTACACACTTAGAGGATCAAATGGAGTGACAGAGACTCGCGCGCTCATAACTCAAGCCCTACTGCCAAGCAGCGTTAAATTTAGTTTCATCGTTATCCGTGACAGAAGCTAGCAAAGTGTGGTGCGGCCCTGAGGTAAATGACATCTCTTTGCATCCTGAGTCTAGTCCGGATGCTGCTAATGTGAGATGTGCCACCTTCGGGAAAAGTGGGTTCTACCCGTTTCAACTGTACTTCACATCGCAGGTTAGAGTGTGTCTGAAACAACCCATCACATCCTTGTATATCTTTTTTTGTTGTTGTATTTTGACCACTCAAGTCTCTCCAAACATCCTGTGATTTAAGATTTGCCTTTGGGTAGCACTGGCTTCAGTTCTCCCTGTGGTTCCTAAATCTCCCTGGTTCATGGTCCAGACTGAAGAAGGGGCTCCTCAGGGTCCATCCGGTGCCTTGCTTACACTGTTGGCTTAGGGCCCCAGCTCCTGCTACACTTGGCTGCTCTGCCCAGATGGCCCAGCAATTTGTCTTCCGCTAAAAGTGACTTTTAAATGGCGTGGTAAATTACAAAGTGCCTGGGTTCCTGGCTCTTATAATTAAATGAGCAGAGGGGAACTGAAGTTGAGTGGAGAGCTCCTGGACGTTGCCCGAGAGAGGCACGGTGACTCCCCCTCATGACTTCTGTCCTTGGGGATCAGAAATGCCAGTCCCCTGGCCGCTCCCGATCTTTGAAACGACTTCTTTCTGACTCACTGAGTTGCTTGTGCATGAAGTCTGCTGTCCTCACTTTGCCTGTGGGAGAGAAGTTTGCTCAGGGTGTGCACCCCTCCACCCGGGACCTTCTGGGGGAGCGTCTCAGGGTCTCCCCACTTGGTCCAGGGCAGCCAGGGTGGACTGCACACAGCGTGGTCGCTCAGCCTGGTGGGCGTGCTTCGGGGGCTGCCGCTGGAGGCGCTCTCAAACTGAGGGGCTGGTTGGTTTGGGATACGAGCTGTGTCAGGCGACTGTGTGTGTGTGTGTGTGCGTGCGTGCGTGCGTGCGCGCGCGCACGTGCAGTTACTCAAGGAAGGCCTGTTATTCTTTATTCCCAAACCCGCTTTCCTGCCCACCTCCCCCAAGTGCATTGCTAATGTGGAAAAGGCCTGGAGCACTCCACCTTGTACCTATTCAGTAAGAACTCTTTAAAAACCTTATTTGCCTTTTTCAGCCAGGAGAATTTGTGACTCATAAATAAGATGTAGATATTATTAGCTTTGATTTATGGGTGAATGAACTGTGGTGAAGCGCGGGCTGGAAGCTGTTTGTGTTCACACAACAAGAGTGTGTCCCCTCCAACAGTTGTGATTCGTCCACTTCATCTCCTGCTACGTTCTCTGGTCCCAGGTCTCCTTTGGGTGACTCTTTCCCCAAACCCTTCATGGGCAGTTAGTGTTACGCCCAGTACCTGCCCTGACTGTTTTTCTCCTGGGTCTTTGCTGCGCTCAAGTTCTGGCTTGATTACTTTACTTTCTTTCTCTCATACAACTGATAACCTGATTCTGTTTATTCATGGTTTTTCATCTTTCTTGAATCGTGGGTCCACTTCAGAGTCTGATAAAGGCTCTGGATCCGCTCCATTTAAAAATATGCGTCATCAGGAACAAGACAAATGAGCCTCTTTTGGCCCTGGGGGCCCCAGATAATGCAACACAATTTACAAAAAAGGAATAAAGATTGGGAGGAGTCAAATGTCACTCTTGACAGATGACAAAATTAGCCACAAGGATAATCCGAGAGAACCTGGAGACCAGCTAATGAGTTGAGTGGGTGCTTGATCAACAGGAGCTGCCCGACAGTGGCCACAGCTGCAAAGATGAGAGGAATTATAATTCCCTGCAGCATAGGCACTGTTAGAGACTTAGGAATAAATCTTAGAGAAGCGCGAGACTTCCGTGGAGAAGATTACAAAACATTTAAAGAAGCATTGGGAGAAAGAAGGCCTGAATGATGGAGAGACAGATTATGTTCATGATGGGAGGGCTGACTGTCACAGGTCCCCTGAATTAACGTGTAAATTCAATGTCGTCTAGTTGTGGTACTGATAGGTTTTGTGTTTTTTTTTTAAGCCAGGTATGAGCGATTTATTTATTTTTGATTTTGACAGTTTGGGAATTTTTATCTTTTAATAGTGGAATTTGACATACTGGCATTTACTGTTCAAACCATGTGATATTCTTTTTTTTTTAACAAAGTATATTTTTTTAATTAAAAAAATTTTTTTTAAATTTTGACAATTTGGGAATTTTTATCTTTTAATAGTGGAATTTGACATATTGGCATTTACTGTTCAAACCATGTGGTATTACTTTTTTTTTTTAACAAAGTATTTTTTTTAATTAAAAAACTTTTTTTAACATCTTTATTGGAGTATAGTTGCTTTACAATGGTGTGTTAGTTTCTGCTTTGTAACAAAGTGAATCAGCTATACATATACATATATCCCCATATCTCCTCCCTCTTGCGTCTCCCTCCCACCCTCCCTATCCCACCCCTCTAGGTGGTCACAAAGCACCGAGCTGATCTCCCGGTGCTATGCGGCTGCTTCCCACTAGCTATCTGTTTTACATTTGGTAGTGTATATATGTCCATGCCACTCTCTCACTTCATCCCAGCTTACCCTTCCCCCTCCCCGTGTCCTCCAGTCCATTTTCTATGTCTGCATCTTTGTTCCTGTCCTGTCTCTAGGTTCATCAGAACCATCTTCTTTTCTGGATTCCGTATATATGTGTTAGCATATGGTATTTGTTTTTCTCTTTCTGACTTATTTCACTATGTATGACAGATTCTAGGTCCATCCACCTCACTACAAATAACTCAATTTCGTTTCTTTTTATGGCTGAGTAATATTCCATTGTATATATGTGCCACATCTTCTTTATCCATTCATCTGAAGATATACAGATTGCCAACAAACACATGAAAGGATGCTCAACATCCCTAATCATTAGAGAAATGCAAATCAAAACTACAATGAGGTATCACCTCACACCAGTCAGAATGGCCATCATCAAAAAATCTGCAAACAATAAATGCTGGAGAGGGTGTGGAGAAAAGGGAACCCTCTTGCACTGTTGGTGGGAATGTAAATTGATACAGCCACTATGGAGAACAGTATGGAGGTTCCTTAAAAAACTAAAAATAGAACTACGTTATGACCCAGCAATCCCACTACTGGGCATATACCCTGAGAAAACCATAATTCAAAAAGAGTCACGTACCACAATGTTCACTGCAGCTCTGTTTACAATAGCCAGGACATGGAAGCAACCTAAGTGCCGATAGGTTTTGATATGGAGTATGAAATCACACAAAGGAAGAGTAGGGTCTTGGAATACCAGAGACGACTCTGAGAAGGAAGATGGGCAGCGTCTCTGCCACCATAAGCCTTGGTGATCACGGCAGCTCCGCCTTGGCCCAGTGATGGTCTGGTCCATCGGTGGAGTTGACTCCAACCCAGGCATATGTGGGAGCTTGTATGTGAGCAGAAGAGGCTCATGTGGATGGGAAGTCTGGACAGTTCAGTAAACGGTGCTGAGAGGGCTGACTCTCCACAGGGAAGGGCAGTCAGACCCTCACCTCACACTCCGTAACAACAAACGCCAGATGGAATGAGAGCCTGAATGTGTAACTGCCATGGAAGGCCTTTATGACATAGGGAAAGGAAAGGATTCCTTTTTTTTTAAACTTATTTTACTGAATTATAGTTGATTTACAGTGTTGTGTTAATTTCTGCTCTACAGCAGAGTGATTCACTTATACATATACATACATTCTTTTTCATATTCTTTTCCATTATGGTTTGTCCCAGGAGATTGGTTATAGTTCCCTGTGCTGTACAGCAGGACCTTGTTGTTTATCCATCCTATATATAATAGTTTGCCTCTGCTAACCCCAAACTCCCAATCCATCCCTCCCCCACCTCCCGCCCCCTTGGCAACCACCAGTCTGTTTTCTATGTCTGCGAGTCTGTTTCTGTTTCATAGATAAGTTCATTTGTGTCATATTTTAGATTCCACATATAAGTGATATCGTATGGTATTTGTCTTTCTCTTTCTGACTTACTTCACTTAGTATGATAATCTCTAGGTCCATCCCTGTTGCTGCAAACAGCATTAGTTCATTCTTGTTTTATGGCTGAGTAATATTCCATTGTATGTATGTACCACATCTTCTTTATCCATTCTTTTGTTGATGGACATTTAGGTTGTTTCTGTGTCTTGGCTATTGTGAATAGTGCTGCTACGAATATAGGAGTGCATGTATCTTTTTGAATTAGAGTTTTGTCCAGATGAATGCCCAGGAGTGGGATTGCTGGGTCATACGGTAGTTCTATTTTTAGTTTTTTGAGGAACCTCCATACTGTTCTCCATACTGGCTGTACCAATTTACATTCCCACCAACAGCGTAGGAGGGTTGAGAAAGGAAAAGATTTCTTAAACAAGACGCAAAAAGATCAAATAAAAAAGGGAAGAGATTGATCCATTAAAAGTTCTGTATAATAAAGGCATCATAACAGTTGAAAAGCAAATAAGAGAGTAGGGAAAGTATTTATAACATATAACAGATTAATGCGTAGATTATTTAAAAAGTTATAAATCAATGAGAAAAAGGATAAATGCCAGGTAGAAAAATGGGGAGGCATATGAATAGGGAATTGAATGAAAAGGAAACCCCGATGAGAAAAGACACCCAGCCTCCCTGGGAGCTGCTGGGGCAATGCACCTTCAGGCAATAATCCCATTTCACACCTATCGGATTGGCAGACTGCGAACGTGTTAGTATCAAGTGTTGCCAAGGCTGTAGAGGAGCTGGGACTTTCAGATGCTGCTGACAGAGTGGAAATGGGGACAACTACTTGGAGAGCAATCTGGGGTCAGGTCACATCAGCGAGTCCACATCTCAGCTTTGTCATGAGAAACTCTTGCACAGGTGCACTGGGAGACTTGTACCGGAATGAACACAGGGGCATTTTTAAACGAAGGGAAACACAACCTAAATATCCATCAGCAGAATAATGGAGAGACATATCGAAATAGCCACACCATGGGGTACTCAACAATACTTAGATACATGCCTAGCTCACTCATTTCTACATAGATAAATGTCAGAAATAATGTTGAGTGAAAGAGGCAAGTTGCCGATGCACAATGTAATAGTATTTATGTAAATTTGAAAAAACACTGAGCCATTCTGTAATATTTATGAATGTTTACACATGTAGTAAAAGTATAGAAGCTTGGGCTGGAAGGATCCGCAGCAAATTCTAGTTAGTAGTAGAATTTCAAATTTCATCTGCAGTGTTCTAATTCCTAATGCACTTTGTAGACATATATGTAATATATATGTTATATATAAAATCATGTTTAAGTGTATTGCACTTTTCTTTGTGTCAAAATATATCATATATAGTAATATATACACTTATAGGGGCTTCCCTGGTGGCACAGTGGTTAAAAATCTGTCTGCCAATGTGAGGGACAAGGGTTTGAGCCCTGGTCCGGGGGGATCCCACATGCCGCGGAGCAACTAGGCCTGAGGGTCACGGCTGCTGAGCCTGCGCTCTGGAGCCCGTAAGCCACAACTGCTGGGGCCTGCGTGCCTGGAGCCCGCGCTCCGTAACAGGAGAGGCCGCTGTGGTGAGAGGCCTGCACACTGCAGCGAGGAGTGGCCCCCGCTCGCTGCAACTGGGGAGCGCCCGCACATAGCAAAGAAGACCCAGCACAGCCATAATAAATAAATAAATAAAATAAAATAAAATAAATATATATATACACTTGTATACAGACATCCATCTGTACATGCATATACACACGTGCATATTTATATGGGTATACACGTACACCTACACATGTGCACATACACAGATACACATGAAATGTTAAAGGGGGGGAAAAGAAAAGAAAAATGCACATCATACACACATACCACTGTGTTTCTGGGCCACCTGTGGGCATACAGGTAGCTGTGGACCCAGCATGAGAAGCCCCTGCTTTACACTCCCCAGGCTGGGGTGATCCGCTTGTCAAGGAAATGGTGACCTAGGGAAACAATGCCTGGCTGCAGCTCACGAGGCTGTTGGGAAAGAGCTGGACCCAGAGCCCAGGAACCCTGCTGCTGGCCACTGCCTTCTCCCTCTGCCAGGCTTCTTTCTCCCTCAGGTCAGTTTGTGGCAGAGGTGGCCTCCAACCTACATCGTTACCTTTGACATTGCTGACTCCGAGAAAAGACAAGTTGTGTATTCACGTGAAAAGAAAGGAAGCAAGCCATTTGCACAAACCAAATCACAGCAGCTCAACGTCTGCAGCTCTTAGAAGTGATGTTTACCTTAAAGGTGGCACTGAGGCACCACGCTTGCCCTTAACGTTTCTGCTTTGCCTGGGGAATTGAGCTAATTTGTTGGTTCTGAGTCTGAACATAAAACGGTAGGCTGGCTGCCAGGGCCCTAAAAGATCTAAGAGCCTTCAATGATTTTGAACTTGCCTTAAATAGTTTTACTTAAAATAGCTGCTGAGTGGAGCATACCTGGCTCAGAATTTCAGGTGGGCCTTTGTCATTCACTTGTCAACAGGAAAATTGTCATGCTGTGGACGGCTTGTTCTTACAACTGAAAACAAGCTGAAGCTTTAGCCGGGTGTTAAAATAATGGGCCAGAACTTGTTCCAGGGAGTGTTGGGGGCTTGGGAGGGGCAAGGGGAAGCCCTGCAGCTTCCCCAGTCACCTGCAGCATAGTTCTCTGGTATTGATTTTCAGCTGGAGGCTGTCTTTTATGCTGTGAACCAGGAGCCATGCTGGTGGCTGGCCTGCGAATGGCAAGGGAGAGGTTCTGGTGTGAGCTGGGGCCGGGGGTACAAACAAAATTGGGATTGTGAAGCTTGTGTAGTATCACACCTTCCCACTTGCTATCTTTATTCGGATGGTAATGGATCAAAGTGGGCGGGGCTTTATTTGATGGGGCGGCAGTGGAGAGAGGTGTGCCAGGCTGAGTTGCAGCACGTGGAGCCGGGAAAGCTCCCAAGGGCAGCGTCCGAGGGGGACTTGGAACCAGGCTGGGGTGGCTGGCTTGGCTGTCTGGTCCCTTGGGAGGGTTTGAGCTTCTCTAGGCAGAAACCAAGGGTGCAAATGAGAAACACAGCTGTTGATGGGGTGAGAGAGCCTGAGGACTGTCTGGGGCCCCCTCCCTGGTCTTGGGCTTTGCAGGACTGTCCACATCCTGGGGAATACTCCGGGATCCTCGGGGTCTCTGAGTCTCTGCACAGATCTTGCCTCTAAAAAGTAGTTCCTCTGGTCTAACCCAGCCCAGCCAGGCGCTGACACCCTCCCCCTGCTCCTCCCGGCACCCTGCCTGGGGAGGCCTTCTGAGCTGCGCTTGTGAGCGCCGTCTCCTTTCCAGCTTGGACTGTGGCGTGGCCTCGCACTGACCGGAGGCCCTGGCGTGTGCTTGCGCCTGGTGGGCAATTCCCTGGGGGTGCTATCGCCCACGGAGCCTCATACCAACCTGCAGGCAGGTGTCACAGGGCCTGTTTCACTGTGAAGAGACCTCAGGTCCGGTTAAGTGTGACTTGCTGCAGGTTACAAACTGGTGACTGACAGGCCAGGGCCCAGAGCCCTCCCATTCGGCTCGCCTGCCCCGTCCTCCCCTCTGGCAGAGGAACCTCACCTCTGTGTCTCAAACAAGGGTGAGCAGCGGACAAACCTGCCAGCCGCCGTCCCTCCTTCCTGCCACCTGCTTATGTGCACACAGGGTGCTGGAGGTGGCGGGTTCCATCCTGAGTAGCCTGCGCTGGCTTCTTCTCATCAGCATTGAGACTCACAGTTCTCCACGTGGAGGGAAAAAAACCAACCCCTCCCTAGGATGCCACATGCAGTCCCTCAAGGTCTGCACGTTCTCCACGGGACGAGCCTCCTTTGCTGCGAACCTCCTTCTCTCTGTGTGTCCCCGTCCACGGGAGGGACCACCGTCCACCTGAAGCTCAAGGCCTGGAAGTCACCACTGCTCCCCTGCTCCCGCGCCTCCTGTCCTGTCCATAACCAAGCTTGTCTCTTTGGCCTCCTGGATGGTTCTTAGGTCCCCCCGGCTTCTCCCCACCACCGCCCGGCACAGGCCTAGACCTCTCACCCGTCCACGCCGTGCAGGCCCAGTCCGCTGCCTTCAGCTCCGGCCCCGCTGATCCCCTCACTTCGTGCACTTGCTTCCCTTTCAGCTTCCTTGTGCTGTTCTTTCTGCCTAGGATGGCTTTCCCCCGCCCATCTGGTCAGCGCCTCATCCTTCCTGGCCGTCTGTGGCCGGACCTGACTTCCCCAGCTCTGCAGATGTGCCCTCTGGGCTCCCAAACCTCCATCATCCTGACCCTGTCTGCTGGCTTGTGTGTTTCTGCCCCTGGGCTCTGGACTTTGTGGTGCCTCAGTCCACATCGGCCGTCTGGCTGCCCTCTGAGATCAGGTCCGATTCTGCCGTTTCTCTGATGGCAGAGCCGTCTTCCCAGGGCAGCCTGGGCCCAGCAGACACACCCTCATTTATTCAGCCAGTGTTTGTTATGTGCTCATGCTCGGGTGCTGGGCCCTCAGAGATAAGGAAAAGGTGGCCCCTGCCCTGTGAGAGCCTTTCAGTGGAGGGCAGGATGTGAGCATTGTGACTGAGCAAGGTCAGGCTCCTCTCAGTGTCTGGACCCAACCATCTCCAGCCACACCTTTTATCTTAATCCCTTGCTTCTCAGAGTCATACTCAGCCGGTCCCTCCCGGCTCTGCGCGGATGCATGGGGAGAAGCCAGCCCGTGATGCTCTAGTTTGCTCCTAGGTCTGGTCGGCTACACATTGCGGCCCAGCCGTGCCCTGGAGCCCACCGTAGATGCTTCAGATCCCAAGGGTCGCATCATCCTGCTGAGTCCTGAGTCTTCCTGAGGTCCGGTGCCTCTGCTCTTGGAGGATTTTGAAGACCCGGCAGCAGGCACAAGGCCCTTGGTCCAGTGCTGCGCAGAATGGGGTGAATAGCCGTCAGCTGTCTGGAGGGAGCCTCACGCTCCACAGGATGGGATGGGATCAGCAGCTCGAGTTCCCATGGTAACCAGCCCATCAATGCCCTCAGTGTCAAGTCGGTGGCACCGTGGAGAGGAAGAAACAGTCTCATTGTCTCCCCCTTGGCCGCTTGGGCACAAACCAGCTGCGCTCCACAGGGCTGGACAGCCATGAGCCACCGTGGGGCACGATCCAGCCAGAAAGGGGCCGTGGGCTTCAGCTTCCTAACCCCTCCTGGGGCCTCATAAATTCCTACCGCTGGCCAGCATCTGTCACTTACAGAGTCCTTGTTGGGTGACTGTCTTCTCAGTGGGAAGAAACGGACCATCCACCATGGGGGTGGATAAACTGTGTCCAGCGTCTCGGTCGGGTGCTCGAAAGGGACCTCGATGTCCAGACCTCCCCTTTTTGTTTGTGCAGCGGTTCTCAGAGATGACCTCCTGTGTTTACTCGACCAGAACCTCGTTGCCCCCGAAAGGCCCCAGCCCAACCCGGGGTCTTTGTCAGACTCCCCCGGGTGGACAGTCTGGGCAGGAGGGGGCGAGGGGGAGGGCAGGCTGGCCCGCTCATCAGATAAGGGCCTGGGGTCCCCTGGCCTGGAGGAGGCGAGGCTGTTCCCCTGCTCACCCGTCCTCACCCTGTCCTCCAAGCCAGAAACCAGGGCATCGCTGAGTTTCCCTCCTCCGCTGGTGCCTGTCTGCTGGCTGCAGCTCCTTCTCTCTGCCTCCTGGTCTCGCCTGCAGCCCTTTCCCTGCCTCTGACAGCGCCTGGGTTACTGCCTCACTGCTCTCTAGGCTGTTCCCCACCTCGTGCTGTCGTTTCCCTGCTTTGAAACCCACAGAGGCTCCTCCACAGCAAAGCCTGACAGGCTCAGCCCTTGGGGAGCGAGCTGTCCCCCTGTCCCTGCCTCTCCATCCTCCACCCAGAACCCCTCACAGTTGCCAGATGCTCCAGCTGGTCCGGACCTCTGCTATGCTGGAAATGATCCATATGCCTTTTCTTTCTTGTGCACCTGCTATTTTGGGGCAGCTTTTTAACCTGGGTGCCCGTTCCCATGTGGTCCACCTGGAGAACCTGCTCCTCTTCAGGATGAGCTGAAGTGCTGTTTCCTGACCTGTCTGCTGCCCAGCAGGGCTGAGCTCTGGCTCCCAGGCTCCAGGGCCACGGCCTGCGAGGGTGTCTGTCTCTCCACCAGACCGCAGCCTCTTGTGGTCAGCGTCTTTGTTCTTTTTGTTTGCTCAGGCCCCGGCCCCGCTCTCTGCTCCCACACCACCTCCCAGAAGCACCTGGTGACTGTGTTTCGTTAGAAGGGGGTCACTTGGCCACTGGGTTCCAGGACCCCCATCACCACTGCCACCGGCCAGCCCCTGCGCTGCTCTTCCTGTTCACCAAGCACTGCTCTGATCATCACCCCAGAGCCCTATTAACCCCGTTACACAGAGGAGCAGACTGAGGCACCGAGCAGCTGAGGAACTCACTAAGGCTCAGTCCAGGTCAGAGCAAGGCTTTCCACACGGGCGCCTTCGATTCCAGTGTCCACGTCGGGAAAGGCTGCGGAGAGCAGGTGGCAGCGGGGCTGACCCGGGAGCTGGAGTTGGGGTCTTCTAACTGGTGAGGCAGAGGGTGCAGTCCAGGCAGAGGGAAGGCTGAGACACAGGGGTGCCCTGGGAAGGTACCTGCACCCTCCCAGTGAGGCGGAGGGCTCGGCTGTACCTTCGGACCCTCCCTTCTTATCAGGCCTGTGGGCCGGGGCTTCACTTCAAAGGCTTATCCATGCAGGAATGAAGGCAGCCCGAAGCTTTGGAGTCTAAGAGCCTCAGGAGCGGGGAGCTTTCCTTGGATGCCTCACACAGCCTACTGGAGCCGGGAGGAGAGTAGAAAACTGTCAAGCGGACACCCAGCAAAAAAACCAGAACTGGAGAGAAGGGGCTTCATGACCCAGGGTTGCACAGAGAGTGGCACAGCCTGGATGTGAAATTGTCATTACTTGATTTTTCTTTGTATAATACAGAAAGAATACACTGTATAGGAAGTTTGGAAAATATGGAAAAGAACAAAGAAAACTTAAAAAATCATTTATAATTCTTCCACCCAAAGATAATCACTGTTAACATTTTGGACCATTTCTTTTTTTTTTTTTTTTTAAACTGTGTGAGAGTGTGTGTTTGTGTGCACGTATATATCTGTATATATGGATGCACACACACAAATGTCTTAGGCAAATAGGGTTGTACAGTTTTGCACCTGTACCTCCCAGGTCTATAACTGTTCTGTGGTGCAGTTTTTTAAAAATATTTATTTATTTATTTATGTGCCAGGTCTTGGTTGCGGCGCGCGGGATCTTTAGTTGTGGCATGTGAACTCTTAGTCACAGCATGCATGCAGGATCTAGTTCCCTTACCAGGGATCGAACCTGGGCCCCCTGCATTGGGAGTGCAGAGTCTTACCCACTGGACCACCATGGAAGTCCCTGTGGTGCAATTTTTAATGACTGCTCAGTGCATCATTTAGTGGCTGGCCCATAACTTACCTAATCTTTCCCCTGACATTTAGGTCAGTGGATTCTTTGTGAGTCCTCGGGAAGGTGGACATTGCTGCTGGTCTGGAATGCCAGCACCGGCTAAGGAGGTGGACGGGTTTCGTCCCTGCCCGGCTGCCTGCTACCAGGCCTCACAGCCCTGGTTCCCACGCCCGTCACTTTCCCCGTCTCCCCACCCTGATAACCTGTGCTTAGTTCAACTCATAAGGATTGTATGCAGTATTTTTTCCTTATTTTATAAAGTTACACATGTATTATAAATATTCTCCCATCATAAAGATTCAAACAGTGCAGATGTATAAAGAGGGAAAACCCCAAATCTCCTTCCTCCCCTCATCCCATCCTCAACTTAACCTTCCCCCCAGACGCCACCACTGTCCACACGTTAGTATCTGTGTGTCCTGTTTCACAAACACATCAGCACACTTACATGGAGAGTTTAGGGGGTTATTTTTTACATAAATGGGTTTGTGCCAAACATGTTTTTCTGCATCTAGCTTTTCTTAGCCTAACAATACATCTGGGAAAGCTTTCTATGCAAGTACACAGAGATCTACCTCATTCTTTTGGAACAGTTTAAAACTATTGTATTGAAGTGACATATTTGGTTTACAGCATTGACTTAATGTTATTTGATTTGCCTCCAGGTTTTTGGGGTTTTTCTGGGGGATATTATAAACAACATTGCAGTGATCATCCTTATTCGTCCCCTCTGTACACATGTATGAGAATTTCTGTAGGATACATAATAGCAAAAACAAGTAGTAGTTATAGTAGTGAATAACAATTACAGACACCTACTGGCCCTTATGTGCTTTCCTGGAATTGACTCGTTTAATCTTAGAAACCCTGTGAAGTAAGTACTGTCATTATCCCCATTTTACAGATGAGGAAACCAAGGCACAGAAAGGTTAAGTAACTTGTCCATGCTTGCAGAGCTTGTAAGTGCCAGAGCCAAGATTTGAACTGAGATGGTCTGGCTCCAGAGGCTGGGGAACTGCTGAGGCAAAGCTGTGTTTGGCATGGGGGCGGCGGGGGCGGGGGCGGCCCAGGCAGGCGGCTCCGAGTGGCACTGACCCCAGAACTGTGTGGAGGCCAGGCCCTCAGTGGTCCTGTGGGGAGGTCATCAATGCTCGAATTTGCTAGTTCTTACAGGTGAAAATGAGCTCTCGTGGTTGTTTTGCCTTTTTCTGATTACTGTTAAATACCTCTTCATAAAGTTATTAATCACTTTAATTCTTCTCTGAGCGACTTATCTTCTTTGCCCATTTTTCAGTTGGGTTATTTCTCTTTTCTCCTGATGATCCGTAGATGCCGTCGCTATATTGTGGATGTGAATCTCCTCTCTGTAAATAGACTCTCCCGTCTGTCACTTTACTTTGAACGTTGTTCAGAGGGTGTGTTTGCTGCTTGTTCTCGGAAGTAAAATCCGGAGTTCCCTTTGTTTGCAGGGCTTTGGGCTGGTCACTTCATGTAACTCAGAGTGAACAAGGCAGGGTCCCTACCCACAGCAGAAAAGAACTTAAGTAACCGTTGCAAGAGGAATACTGGAAATAATACAGGGGTGAAGTCCACATGCTTTAGGATGATAGGAGAGCGGGGCTGATTTTCACCTGGGAGGTTCAAGGGAGGCTTGGTGACCAGTGGCCTTTGAACCAGACCTGGAAGGGTCCACGGGTTGTCATAGGCAAAGGGAGGAGAAGCGGGGAGCAGGTGGGCCATGCGTGGGAGCAATAATCTGCGTCCCATCGGGAAGCAACCCAGCTCAACGGCTCAGGCAGAGGCACATTTACAGCGGGGCTGCTTCTAGACGTGTGAGCTGGGTGACAGAAACCAACCAAGGCTGTTGGCCAGCACGGGGGGGAGCTGCTACCCACCTTGGGCTGAGGGGACAAAGGGAGGAAACAGGGTCAGCAGAGCCTGTGAGAGCTGGGGTGGTGAGGATGCAGCCTCCTCACCTGGCTTGTACCTCCCACTGGCTGAGCCCTCAGGAGGTGTGTCGTCAGGAGGGGTGCAGGGCAGGGCAGGGCAGAGAGGAGAATACCAAGAGAGGAAGAAAAGTCCTGGGTACGATGTCATTAGAGGGCAGAGGAATTCACTTGCTGCTGCTTTTATTCAGCAGGCATTTATCGGGTGCTGGCATGAAGCCTGGCACCATGCAAAGGACTGAGTGGGTAAAGGTGTGTCCGGCTGGCGCTGCCCCTGGAGACGGGGCCTCGGCGCCACCGTTAACTCTCCGAGTGTCCTCTTGGAGGGGACGGCAGAGGTGCGTGGTTGCAGCCCTGCTAGACCCCACGTACCTGGATCTGTGCCTCCTTGTCCCAGTTGGGGTTTATTTAGGTATGTCCGGCTGAAGACAGATTTTAACACGGAAAAATAAGTCCATTTCTGGCCACTAGGCACTTGGTCTAACACATGTCTTGATCTTCTGCTGTTTTCCTAAACATAAACAAACAAGCAAAAATATCCCTATTTGGGTTCCTCTTGATAAAGCCTAATTTCTGTAAAAAGAAAAGAAACCTTATTTCTGTTTTGCTATTAAAGTAGCCGTTCATGGACTTCCCTGGTGGCACAGTGGTTAAGAATCCGCCTGCCAATGCAGGGGACATGGGTTCGAGCCCTGGTCCGGGAAGATCCCATATGCCGCGGAGCAACTAAGCCCCTGCGAACAACTACTGAGCCCGCGCTCTAGAGCGCGAGAGCCACAACTACTGAGCCCACGTGCCACAACGACTGAAGCCTGGGCGCTTAGAGCCTGTGCTCTGCGACAAGAGAAGCCACTGCAGTGAGAAGCCTGTGTGCCGCAATGAAGAGTGGCCCCCGCTCTCCACAACTAGAGAAAGCCTGCTCGCAGCAACGAAGACCCAACGCAGCCATAAATAAATAAATAGATAGATAGATAGTAGTCGTTCATGCCTGAGATCTTAGGCACGTCTCAATTTCTCTTTTGCAGGAATATGAAATTATTAGCCACAAACAAGCAGCGGGATTTGTTTCAGTAGCTTAAACAAGTTTATATACCACAACTTTGTCGATTCCACACCCTCACACCCCTCCATTTAAGTTCAAGATGCAAAAGCCCATTTATGGGAAAGGAAGCTTTCTGTTCCCAGAGTTTTGTGTCCTTGTACAAAATGAACTCTCTGGTACTTTCTAGGTCTTTTTTTTTTTTTTGGTTTGCTTTCTCAAGGAACATGGTTTTCTACCTTCCTGTGATATATGGCCACACCAGGAACACCCTAAAACCAAATTGTTACTTCTCACACCAAGTAGCCTTGAAATCCAAACAAACCCCAGAGGTAGAGGTGGGTTCGCTAAGTCAGGAAGACCATCTCTGAGGCTCGTGGCCAGGGGCCAGGACTGACCACCCCACATAAGGACAAGCTGTGTCATTCTTACTCCACCTGAGGAAGTGCATTTCCACAACCTAACCAGGAGCATCTTTCCACTTTACAACTTGACTTTTACTTGCAAAGAGCCCTGGATGTGTTTCTGTTTTCTTCTTGTGTCAGAAGTTCGATTGCTACATAGAACCATTAGAAAAGCCTCTCTTCAAGCCAGTTGGTTTGTCTCACTAAAAGTTGGTTTTACTTTCCAGCAGTTGGTTCCTTTCCTGAAGTTTGTCACTTGCGGTGCATTGAGCTGTGCCGACGGCTGTGCCAGCAGCCTGGGCTTGTCTTGGGTCCAGTCAACCGCTCAGCCTCATCCCTGGGGTCTCCCCAGCACACTCACCTCCTCGGGGGAGTCTTGAAATGACTCGGCGCCTCCACTGAGACCTCTTTTCTCCCGGCAAAGCCAAGGAAACTTGTTGGCGTGCTCGCCGCTGCTTTTCTCCCCTCGGTGTTTGTGTTTCATTTGAATCATGTGGTCAGGCTGTATGGATTAGGCTCCAAGTCTCCAGGCAGGGCTGTGTTTCTGCATGCACCCTGGGCACGGAAGAGATGCTCAAAGATTGTTATAGACAATGGATGCAGCCGGGAGGGAATAGCCATCTCGCCGGAACTGCCCAGTTTGTTCTAAATGACCGCCTTTGTCCTGAGGTCTTTTGGGGGAGTTTTGTTAGCATTGAGCCCAGTTTGATTTCTGCATCAGCCTTTCATAGCAGAAGATGACATGTTGGCCGCTGTGACTAGCCTTCCTGTGGCCAGCAGGAGCGGGTGCCATGGTTTCCCCAGCAGGTCGTGGTGCTCTGCTGAGAGAATCAGACGGACACGTGTTTCCATCCGTCAGAGCAAGACACCAGCCTGCCTGTCCCCCTGCTGGTTTCTCAGCAATCTGGGGGCAAACTCTTTTTGACTTTTTTCCCCCCAGAGGCTTATGGAGTTTCCTGGGTTGTTGAGCTTGTTTATCACAATTCCTTAAGTTTCTGAGGTCCACCAACAGGAGAATGGATAAACCAATGTGATGTATTCCTTCGATGGGCATCTTTATTCAGCAATAAAGAGGAATAGGCAACTGCTATGTAACAGTGTGGATGAATCTCAGGCTTTGTACAGAGTGAAAGAAGCCTCACACAAGAGAGCCATCTGATTCCATTTCTAGAACAGGCAAAACCAATCTGTGGTGGAATAAAAACTAATCTATGGGGTGGGGATTGACTGGGAAGGTGCATAGGGAGACTTTCTGGGGGTGATGGCTATGTTCTCCCTCTTGATAGGGGCTTGGGCTACACAGGTACACACGGTTATGAAAACTTAACAAGTGTATAACTAACAGTTACTCATTTCCCTATGTGTAAATTTTACTTCAAAAGAGAAAATCTGTAAGCAAGTATTGAACTCCCCATTATGATGTATATATTGAAGTATTTAGGGGATGTGTACTGATACTGCAGTCTACTTTGGAATGCACTGGAAATAAGATGGATTGACAGATGGATAGAGGCATGGATAGATGGAGAGGAATGTGATAGAGTCACTGTAGCGATTGTCAGTGGTGGAGTCAGGGCGGTGGGTATTTGGGTGTTTGCTGTACAGTTCTTTCAACTTTGCTGTATGTTTGAAAATTTTCACAATAAAATGTTGGGAGAAAAGGATCTTTAGGGTTGTGGTGGGGATAGGACAGATTTGGAAGACATCCCCTGCTGTCCTTGGAGACATACTCATAAATCTGTGTGTAGAGATAAGGATGAGAAGCCTGGGGATTTCATGGGGCCAGTGAGGTCATCAGAAAAAGCCCCATGGAATCTGGGTTTGGGGGACGTTTGCTTTGGTAAGGTGTGTTCTGGGGTCACGCCTGCATCTGGAAGGATTACTGTGGCTCCCTGAGCCCTTAACTTGCTCGTTTCCCAGGGACAGAGCTTCAGCCTGGGGAGAAGCACCCAGTCCACGTAAAGGAGCAGAGTCCTGCTGTTGAAGGACCTTCCTACAGGTAGATAAGCCTGCAACATACACCCCTGGCACAGCGGTGCTGGTCTGGGTTGCTGGCCTGCTACTTACCTCCTTGGGCCTGTTCTGCAGTGCTTTTCTAGTTCCAGGATTTGAATTATTGACTTTGTACAGAATTTTCAGCCTCTCTTTAGTCATCGGATTGGAGAGCTGGACTAGCAGCCGTCCTGCACGGAGTCCTGACGGAGGGCTGTCCTAAGCTGGGATCCTGCCCCTGCCTTGCTCGGGGCTGCCCCAGGCCAGATGCACCAGAGGTACTGCCCTCAGGCTCCTCGCCGGAGAATCTCTGCCTGAGAGAGGAAGCTCCCCGTCTGCTGGTAAATTTAGGGCATGTGTGAGAAGGGGGGGTAGGGAGAGTGGAGAAGAATGAAAGCATTATTCTAGGAAGCTTCTTTTATTTATAGATTCTCCTAATTCTATTAAAATGAATGCCGGAGGGTTATAAAACTTGGAACATGTAACATAATAGCCATGAAAGGATGTTAAGTGAAAATAGGGAACAATGATAAAGTAAGAAGAGAGTGTTAGTACTGAGAGGAAGATGTGACATTTTTCAGAAATAAAATCGTCTTAGAGCACACTGTACAGGGAAAGTGAATTAAAATAAGGACTTGGGGGCTTCCCTGGTGGCGCAGTGGTTAAGAATCCACCTGCCAATGCAGGGGACACGGGTTCGAGCCCTGGTCTGGGAAGATCCCACATGCTGCGGAGCAGCTAAGCCCGTGCACCACAACTACTGAGCCTGCGCTCTAGAGCCCGTGAGCCACAACTACTGAAGCCCGCGCACCTAGAGCCCATGCTCCAAAACAAAGAGAAGCCACCGCAATGAGAAGCCCGTGCACCGAAACTAGAGAAAGCCTGCGCGCAGCAACAAAGACCCAATGCAGCCAAAAATAAACTAAGTTAATTTATTAAAAAAAAAAATAAGGACTTGGTTAGGAGAGAACTTGGAAGGAAACAGAAAATATTTCATAATGAAAAAGAGAAAGTGTTAGCTGACTCAAGGGGAAAACAAAGACATTACACTAATTACATTATAGCGACAAATAAAATGTCATAGTTCTAAAAGGAAATAAAACTAATTAAATACTTAATGTGCTTTAAGAGGAGTTGGCAAAATAAAATGTATTAAATATGATAAATATGTAAATAGCCATAATTTGCCTGCTTTGTTCTAGCAGCCAGGACAGTGCCTTATCTCCCACATATAAAACAAGGGATTTTTGATTCCTGACATAACATATTAATGGGACAGAAAACTAAGTAGCCCCTTATATTAGAAAAGCTGGAATCAAACAAATGCTTTTAAATGGATGAATTGATGAATGAATAAGGAGTTTAAAAATACACACTCAAAAGGGAAAACGACAGAACTACCTTCTAAGATAAAAATCGAATGAATGAAGGCATGAAAGAAGGTGCTTCTCTTTACTGCCAGTAACTTAACCTCTTTGTGCTTTTTCTACTGGAGAACAGAAGTTACCCTGACAGGTGCTTGGAAAAAGCCAGGCCCGAAATGGACACTCATGCATGTTAATACTAATAATATTATCATCACGGTGATTACTGTTAATACCAAAAGAGGGGAGTGACATGTCCTTTCAATGTCAGGCATTGGAGTCAGACTAGGAAGGCACCGTCTGTTTTTAAAGTAGGACTTCAAAGCTAGCAAAAGGTGTCATGGAGAAGATTTCAGACATACTGCTTCTTATACCTTTCATTTTTTCTTTGGGAAAAGATGAGCTGATGTGGTAAGTTTAGGGTGGGAAAGGTAGAAGTTAAGCCAGACCAAGAAAGAGCCAGTGAGCCATGGTTTGGGAAGCCAGGACACCCCAGCCGCAGAGCCTGCCCACCGGCTCCCAGGGAGGCACCTGGCCAGTGGCCGCTCCAGCCAGCCCCACATGGGATGCGCCCTCCTCAGCCGTCCCCCTGCCTGGTACGCTCAGCCAGACTCATGTCCATCACCACGGCTGCAAAAGAGGACAACTCCTGCTTGGAATTAATTGGTTAATGATCCTCTCTGGAGGATGAAAGAAAATTTTAGATTAAGTAAAACTTATTATCAGTGAGCCTGTGTGGGCACCTGAGAGCCAACGCAGAAGCTCAGGAAGGAATAGTTTGTTACCTGGACCCGGCAACCTGGGGCCTGGAGCAGCTCTGTGCAACGTGCGTTTGCCTGTTGATTACAACTGACAGGTCCACTTTCACTCCTGACAGAGAAGAGTGTGCCTGGGGATGCTGGATTTTATCCTTTTCCCAAACTGTTTTTAGTCTTGACATCACTCAGGAGGGATTGCACAGAGCACTGACTCTCCTAATTCAATGAGCAAGAGTCATAATCAGACTTCAGGAACAGGAGGGCAAGAGGTGGGTTTTCTCTTCTGCTGCTCTTCTTGTAAGAGCCAAATCTCCCCACAATGGGTGTTTTTCATTTTATCAGGCTGTTTTGATCTGGTGGCTCTTGCAGTCAGAGCCAGTGGCCAAAACACAGACTGTAGGATCAGAAGAGCCGGGTTCTAATCCCAGCACTTTGTCTGCAAATTGGTCAGCAACTGACGAGCCAGTTCACATCTCTGGGTGTCAAGTCATGCATTGATCTATAACGTATGATTGTAATAATCACTTTCTAAATAGAGTTCTCATCTGGCTGTTGTGAGTATCACGGTGTGGACCTCAACATCTACATGACTGAAAGGGGGTGGTGGTTATCAGTGCAGCTGTGAGTGAGCCCACTGGACCAACAGACGCTCTGCGCAGGCCTCCCGCGTGGACACTGTGACCACCAGCCCAGGGCCCACTCCCATGTACCAGTGCCTGCTGTAGCTCCTCCCCCACATCTTGCCTGGGTTGGTTCCGTATTGATTTTGGAGGAGCTGTGGAATGCTGGGTGTTCGTGGCATCCTGGGGTCACAGTCCATCTTGGGGTGTGAGAGCTGAAATATGAAATGATCAGATTGCTGCAATTTAATTTAAGTGGTAATCTAAAAGCTCCCCTGCTGAGAGTGGAGATGTTCATTCTGCTGGGGGATAGGACAATGTGCCACCAATTTCAGAGCATCGTGGGACGGTAGCTCGGGATGCATTCAGCTGCTAAACAAGAAGATGGTGCCTGAAACAAAGGTGCACACAGCAGGTCCGGAGATGGGCCCTCCAGGGTTGGCGCGGGGCCTGTCGGTGTCTCCCTCCCCTTCAGGCCTCACGTCCAAGTTCCAGGTAGGAGACAGGGCTGGGGGCAAAAGGTGGAAGGGTGAAGTCTTTCCCTTTTTATTCAGGAAAGGTCACCTTCCCCAGGGACTTGTGCTGACAGCTCATGGGATAGAACTATGTCCCTGGCTATGCTGGCTACAAGGGAGTCTGAGAAATCAGGATTTTAGATTCTACAACCTCTACAGAAGAGGCGGGTAGAAGAGGTGTTGGAAGTTGAGGTAGTGTCTGCCAGCCATGCATCACAATGGCTGTAGTACGCTTCTAGTGTCTTACGGATGATCAGGGAGGAGGGGGTCTTGTGTTATAACAAGAGAGAAACCACCTCTTAAAGTTGCTCAGAGTAAGCAGCAGTTCAGGGAAGGGCAGGCTCTGACTTAGCTGCTATGGGAACACAGAGAGCACCAAGGAGGCAAGCTGGTCTCAGGACTTGCTCTCCAGCCAGGGAGACACCTGCACCAATAACCAACCAGTAGAATGTGGTAAGTTGGCTGGGAGGTGTGGAAGTGATACTGGAGGACTGGGCAGTGGGAGATCACTTGTACGTTCCAAAGGAAAATACTGAGGAAGACAATGATGATGATGATAAGGATAATGATAGGATGAGGAGGAGGAGGAGGAGGATTATGAGGAAGAGGATGACGATGGTGATAAGGGTGATGACAGTGACAATGACAAGGATGGTAAAACGCTTATTGGGCCAGAAACTGCTCTACATGCTTGATCTCATTTACTCCTTACAGCCACCTCCTTACCACGGTTAAAAGATAAACCAAGGCATATTGAAAATTTTAAGAATTTATTTGAGCAAAAATCGATTTGAATCAGGCAGTGCCAAACAGGAAGTGGTTATTAACGCTGTACGGACAGGAGCAAGACTTTTATAGGGGAGACACAGAAGCAAAGCAAGGAAGTGATTTGATAGGCTGTAGCTGCAGCAGTTGCCTTATTTGGGAAAGCCTAGTTAGCTGTTCATGATTGGCTGTCCTTAGGTTTTGATTTCTTAACCTTGAGGCATTTACAAGCTTGGGTTTGGCTGCTTGTAAATGCAGGCTGCTAAGGCCTTAGAGCCACCTCAGCCTAATGGCCTCCTCGTATAATTAATTTAACCCCACCCTGCCCCCATCTCTCCAGCCCCACAGGGTAACTGCTGTCCAAACAGTGCATGTACCACAGGTGAAGAAGACATGCTTAGACAATACCTTGCTTAGTTTTGCTTTTGAGCTCTATAAAAATGATATACTGTGTGGTGTTCTGGGACCTCCCCTCAACCCTTACATGTTTCTAAGGCTCAGCCACATTGTAGCCACAGCCCCAGCTTAGCTGTGGTTCATTTATTTTCACTGCTATACAATATTCATTGGCCAACAAATCATGATGTATCTGTCCTTCTCCTGGCAATGCATGTTTGTGATTTTTACTAAGAACATTGTTGCTAAGAACAGCCTTGTGCGTGACCTGTGGTGACCTGTGGTGCGCATATGCCAGAGTTTTTCTTGGGTACATGCCTAGAATTGGAATGACTGGGTTTATGTATACTGGATACCAGTGCTTTATCAGTTGCGAGGGAAATAGTATTTCCCAGTTTGTGAATTTTTTAAAAACTTGTGTACGTGTCTTCTGATTAAATAGAATTAACTTTTACATAATTGTATGTATCAATCTTTCCTCTTTTTTTATAGCCGTTTTATTAAGATATAATTCATGTGCCGTATGATTTACCCATTTAAAATGTACAATTCAGTGTTTTTTAGTGTATTCACAGGGTGTGCTGCCGTCAATGCAATCAGGTCTAGAGCATTTCGTCACCCCAGAAAGAAACCCCACACCCACTGGCTGCTACTCCCCATCCTGCCCCCACTCCCCCAGCCCTAAGCAACAACTAATCTGCTTTCTGTCTCTATATATTTGCCTACTCTGGACATTTCATATAATGGAATCATACACTATGTGGTTTTTTTTGTGACTGGCTTCTTTCCCTTAGTGTGTTTTCAAGATTATTTTGTAATATGTACCAGTACTTTATTCTTTTTATTTCCAAATATTCCACTGTATGGATATACCAATATATGGATATTTTATTTGTCTATCAATTGATGGACATTGAGGTTGTTTCTACTTTTTTGGCTCTTATGAGTAATGCTGCTCTGAGCATTTGCACGGAAGTTTTTGTGTGGGTGTGTGCTTTCACTCCTTTAGGATTATATTGAGGAGTGGAGTTGCTGGGTCACATGGTAACCCTATGTTTGACCTATTGAGAAACTACCAGATTGCTTTCTAAAGTGGCTCCACCATTTTACAATCTCTCCAGCAGTGTATGAGTATTCCAGTTGCTCCACACTGTAATCTACACTTGTTATTATCTGTCTTTTGTACCCATCCTAGTGCTGTTCTGGTTTTGGTTTGCGTTTCCCTGATGGCTGATGATGTTGAGCATCTTTTCATGTGTTTCTTGGCCTTTTGCATGTCTTCTGTAGAGATGTCTGTTCCAATCCTTTGCCCATTTATTGTTTTGTCTTTTATTATTACATATTTTAGATGCAAGTCCATACCAGATAGGTGATTTGCAAATACTTTCTCCCATTTTGTGGGTTGTCTTTGCACTTTCTTGGTGTTGCCCTTTGCAGCACAAAAGTTTTTTTTTTTTCATCCATTGTTTCTCTGTCTTTTAGTTGGTATATTTAGGCCAGTCACATTTAAAGTGATTGCTGATATCATTGGCTTAATATCTACCATGTTTCTAATTGTTTTCTGTTATATTTGTTCTCCTTCCTGCTTTTTCTACATTCTCTGATTATAATGGAGCCTCTTAGATAATTCTATTTTACCTCCTCACTTAGCATATCAATTATACTTCTTTAAAATTTTTTAAAGAGATTTCCTTGGAGTTCACAATATACACCGTTAACTAATTTAAGTCCGCCTTCAGATAGCTCTGTGCCACTTCATGGGTAGCGCAGGTGCCTTGTAACAGAGTATTCCCAATTTTCCCACCCCCCACCCCCTGCCCCTGGTGATGCCAGTCTCTTCCTCTGTGGATAGCGCTTCCTCTGCTCTTGTTGAAGAAACCCTTCCTTACCTGAGGTCAGAAGGCTCGCCCACGGTATCACTCAGCATTGCAGAAGGAGCAGACGGCACCATGGCCCTTTCTTTATAATAGCCCCAGGCCCCCCACTCCAGAGCCAAAGTGGGGCCATGGCCATTCCCTGGCGTGCCTGCCAGGCTCTGTGTTCTGGACCTGGGAAATGACCCAGCAGGGGCCCTCGGGGGCACTGGACACAGCCTCAGGTGGACCTGGTCCATGAACAAAATAAAACAGAATATAAGGAGCGTTTACATCAGTCAGAGGCAGGACCCGTGGGCCACGGTGGCATTTCAGGGATGTGGGATCAGTGCAAGTTCAGAGCTCAAGGCTCATAGCTGCCGGGAGGTCTGGATGCCCCTCCCCCAGTGCACCGCCTCCAGGAGGGGGCTGCAGGAGCCTGGGGAGGTGTGAGGAAGGGCTCTCCCCTAAAGGCACCCAGCCTTTCTGTGCTTGTTGCAGAGCTCTGGGTCTGGGCACTGAGATACTGGGAATCCCCACTGCAGGGCTGCGCAGCAGCTGAGTAGGCTTCGGCTTCTCTGTGTCAAGAGGCTGCCCCTCTTTTCCTGGGTCTCACTCCATCTCTTTGCTCAGGGTCATCATCACACCTACCTCCTGGCCTCCATCGGCTGTGCCCACCACTGGCGTCTGCCTCTCAGAATCCCGTGGTTCCCACTGAGAGGCGCTGGAGCAACCCTTGGTCACCTGCCTGACAGAGAGGATGGCCACCTGGAGCCCTTGAAGGATGCTGCCCTGCCTCCCCCAGGCACCTTCTTAACTCCTTGGTGAGGGATGGCTGAGCAGGTTTCAGAGAACAGATCCCTCCAACATTCCTGTTTCCTGGGGTCCCCACTGACCACCCACAGCAGCATGTTGGACCCTGCAAGAGATACAATTGCTTGGACCCCACTACGGCCCTGCTCGATGAGAACCTCTGTGGGTGGGCCCAGCCGTCGGGTGTGACGAGCCCCTGGGGACCCAGCGCCCTCAAGTCTGGAGAGCCACTGCCTCACGGATGTTGGTAGTTCCAGCATCCTGACCTCACCAGCCATCAGATTTGGTTCACTCTCTATGTTGATCAGCCAATCTTACCAACTGTAAACATGCCCTGCGTATCTGAGTTACACCTTACACACCCCATTTGTGGGGAAAGCACTCGTATCTGCGAGTCTGGCTCTGTCTGGACCATTTACATCCCATTCGCCTGCTCTCGCGTGGTCCAGGCTCCTGCTGGTACACACTGGCTCTCTCCTCCCAGGGTAGCTCCTGGATCCCTGGGACGCACCTCATTTTGTGGGTGTAGGCGACGAGGGGAGTGGACTGGGTCCTGAGGAGAGAGGCCCCCCCCCCCCCGACCGCTGTGAAGCAGTAGTTTTTCTTGCAGAGGTGAGCCTTTCCCCTCACAGCTGGTGGGAGGGTTGTTTCTGCAGGTGGGGCAGGTCAGTCCTCTGTTGCAGCCAGTGTCTGCCTGGGTCTGATGGGCCCTCTTCTTCCCACCTTTCCCAACTGTTACTTACCTAGGAGTGTTGTGCATTTCAATTTTTTTTTTTTTTTTTTACTCTGGAACCTTAAAATCACACTCTGGGGCTGCCATGGGGGTCTTCTGGTTCTCCACATGTGTTCTTAGTTACTGATTCTTAGCTTTTAATTTCTCTTTTCCCCGATGTGTGCTCTCTAGGGTCATAAGCAGAATCGACCCAACTTTACAAGCTTTGCAATCATGTTTGCTACGGCCCCTGTTCTCCCAAGGCCCCACCTCCTCCTGCACTTCATCCCACGTATCATTATGTGTAATCACGGATGCTCTGGATTTGCGTGTAATCCAGTGCTGTGGATTACCCGTAGTCACACATGCACACACACACCGTCCCCAGCAAGGTGATTATCTCAGTGCTCCGGAAATGTATGCACAACCCAATCCCAGTATCCCATTTTGAGGGTCTATTTTAGGATCACTTCCAGTAACGATTACTTTATCAGTCAGGATCTCAGCAGGAAAGATTAGGGTACTGTGAGGAGGGTAAATAGATAGACTCACCTTTTCCAAAGATGTGGGTGGACTGTTAACAGCAGAGTTGCCTTTGTCCCATGGCCCTGAAGGAATAGGGAGGGAAAAGTGGTGGAGCCTGGGAGGAGAGATGTCTTCGACCAGGTGCCTTGAGAAGAGCAGTGACTTTCAGGGAGACGTGGCAGCCTGAAGAGACCCCACAGGGAGGGTCAGGGGAGTAAATAGGACAACTTCACTCTCTCCGTCCTCCCTCTGCTACCTTCCCAAGGTTTTCCAGGACCAAACCCATCCTCAGCCAGAGGGCAGAGAGCTCGCTGATGCAGTCCTTGTTACTGGGGCTGAGAGCCGGGTGGAGGAAAGTATTCAGTAGATTTAGGGAGTTAATTAGAAGCTATCTGGCCCATTCCCATAAGTTCTAAGAACTTTAGTTAGACTTCTCACACTTAAGTACTTAATCTGGCTCCAGTTTGTTTTTGTATTTGATGTGAAGAAGGGATTTAACTCCCCCCTACCCCATGAATTTCCTAACATCATAATTTGATAAGTCCCTCATTTTAATTGATGTTTCCTGATAAATCAAGTTCTGTATTTGCATGAGTTTGTCTCTTTTCTGTTCTGTGAGTTTATTTGTCTGTCCCTGACCCACTGCATCACAAACTTTCGTACTGTAGCCTTATAATAAGGCTTGATGTTTTGTAGGACAAGTCTTATTCTTTTTCAGGAATATCTAGGCTATTCTTGGCCCTTTGTTCTAACATGTTAACTTTGAATCAATTTGACAAGTTTCACAAAACAAACAAACAAAAACCCCATTTGAAATTTGACTGAAATTTTATTTAATATATAAATCTGTTTGATGTATTTGTTATATCTTTATGATATGGGGTCTTCCTGTCCATGAACATGGTATGTCTATTTATTTACATCTCCCTTAATGTCTATTAGCAAAGTTTTATAACTTTCTATATATAAGACTTAACACATCTTTTGTTAAATGTATAGGTACCTTAAGTTTTCTAACATTTGTTGCTAGTATGTAGAAATGCAATTTATTTTTAAAAAATACTGTTCTTACATCCAGCCACCTTACTATAAACTCCTTATTCTTTCTAATAATTTGTCTATAAATTTGTTATGGTTTCCTAAGTAGATAGTCATATCACCAGTGAATAATGGTAGTTTTGTTTCTTCCTGATCAATATTTAAGCTGTTTACTTACTTATTGTTGGTGATGCTGGACCTTCAGTATAATGATAAATAAAACATTGGTTATTTGGACATTCTTACCTTGCTCTTGATTTTAAAGGGAATACTTTCAATATTTCCCTGTTAAGATTGCTATTTGCTATTTGTTTTTATAGATAACTTTTTAACAGTTTAAGAAAGTTCCCTTTTCTTTCTAACTTACTAAGAGCTTTTTATCATGGGTTTTGCATTTTAGTAAAAGTTTTCCTGCATCTCCTTTAATCTATTCATGTAATGAATTACATTTATTGATTTTCTAATGTTAAAATACCCTTGCATTTCTGGGATAAACCAAACTTGGTCCTGGTGGACTACCTTTTTTACTCATTGCAGAATTTGGTTTTCTAATATTCTAGTTAGGAGTTTGCTCCTATACTTATGAGTAAAATGAACCCATAATATTCCTTTCTTATACTGTCCTTGTTTGGTTTTAATATTAAAGATATTCTGGCCTTATAAAATTTTACTCTTTTTCTACTCTCTGGAAGAGTTAGTGCAAGAGTGGGATGATCCACACTTTTATTTTGGTAGAGCTTACCCGTAAAACGTATAGGCCTGTTTGTGTGATAGAAAAGATGTTTAACTACTGCTTCAGTTTCTTTAATGGAAAGTCTGATGTCTTGTATTTCTTTCTTTGTTAGTTTTTATAATTTTCCAGGGACTTGTTCCTGTTGCCTAAGTTTTCAAATTTGTTAGCTTACCATCGTTGATAGTGTTTCCTTATTATTTTTAAATTCTCTGCTTTATCTGTGGTTATATCTCTCCTTTCATTCCCTTCTTCCTAGGTTTTGGCCTTGTTTATTCTCTTTATTATAAATTTATTTTCTATTTTTGCAGAATTCTCCTAAATTTATCTCCTTTCTTCTCTGGTTTATTTATTTTTAAAAATTTTTAGTAAGACACTTAATCTCGTGAATTTTCAGTGTGTTCACTTCTAATTGGAGCACCTAAGGTTATACATTTCCCTTCCACTGTCATGTTCACTGATGCTCATAAGTTGTTGTATGTAGTATTTTCATTCATTCCATTCTGTGTATTTTAAAATTCCCATTATGGTGTTTTCTTTGACCTATGAGTCCTATAAACATGTTTGTTAATTTCCAAGTGTGTGGGATTTTTGAATCCCTCTTTACGTTACTGATGTCCAGCTTAATTACACCGCCATCAGAGACTGTGTTGTCTGGGAGATCAGTTCTTTGATGCTGTAGCAGACTTGCTTTTAGCCCTGGTCCTGGGTCAGTTTTTGAAAATGTCTTGTGTGTCTGGAAGAGTGCTGTCCTCTGTGGTTGGGTGCAGAGTTCTGAGCCCTCTTGAACACGCCTCTGGATAGAGCTGCTCAGACCCTCTGCATCTCCGTTGACTTTTTGTCCACGCGCCTCTCTGCTCTCCGGGGATATCTCTGTGCCTTACGGCTTCTGGAGTTGGGGCTCATTAAGGAGAAACAGGTTTGGGCTGACCGTGGAGGATGAGGAGGATTCTGTCCAATGAGGGGGGAGGTGGCTGGACGAGAGCAGCATGAATACTGGTGGGAGGAGGGCCAGAGAGAAGGGGCAGTTTGGGGCAAGGACCAGAGGCCCTGGGAAAGGCCTGTTTTAAGAAGAGAGGCAGGAGAGAGTTGTCGGAGGGCTAAAAGAAGGGGACCCACAGGAGGGAGAAAGCCGAGGGGCTTTGAGCTGGGTGGGCCTGTGCTGTGGTGGAGGGTGTCCTCTGGTCACTGAGAAGCCCGGCAGTGCTGAGGGTCTAATGTCATGACAGCTTGACCGGGTGGGAAGGATGCCCTTAGCCGTGCCGGGGACTGGAAAAGCAGGATGGCTGAAGGTGGGAGGGACAGGCAATGTAGGGTTCTAAGGACAACGTGGTTGAAACAGTGGCCCCAAAGGACCAGGCTAGGTTCGACGGACGGGGCAGGATGGACCAGTGATCGGGAGCATCCAGGTCATGATGGACGGGAGGGGAGAGTCGTGGCGAGGGAGGGGTTTGGGTGTGGGGACCTGGCTGGGAACGTGCTCACGGTTGCTGGAATGGGGGAGGTGGTCTGGAAGAGAATGAGGGGAGTGTTGAGGCCAGGGTGTCAGGAGGGTTGTTTACCAGGGTGTCAAAGTCATGTGTCAGTGGCAAAATGGTGATGAGAGGAGGGTGAGCCCCTTGACGGTGGCATGAGGGGTGTAGCCGGGAATACATGGTGGTGGGCGGTATGGACTCAGGGAGAGGAAACTCGGGTCGGCCTGGAGGCGTTCTTTCCTGGGAGGGGCCCACGGTCACGTTTCTGAGAGTGAGGAAAGCTGTGAATAATCAGGTCAGACACTAGGACTGAGAAAACCAGGACACACACGGTATACTGGGGGGTCCCAGGCAACTTGGGGCTTTCAGCTAAGACGAGGCTGTGTACGGAAATACCAGACCGGTAGAGGAATGTTTTGTTTGTTTCAGGCTTTTTTTTTTATAAGTTTATTTTGTTTTATAAATTTATTTATTTATTTTTTTTGGCGGTGTTGGGTCTTCATTGCTGCGCGCCGGCTTTCTCTAGTTGCGGCGAGCAGGGGCTACTCTTGGTTGCGGTGTGCCGGCTTCCCATTGTGGTGGCCTCTCTTGTTGCGGAGCACGGGCTCTAGGCGTGCGGGCTTCAGTAGTTGTGGCTCACGGGCTTAGTTGCTCCGCAGCATGTGGGATCTTCCCTGACCAGGGCTCGAACCCCTGTCCCCTGCATTGGCAGGCGGATTCTTAACCACTGCGCCACCAGGGAAGTACCTGAGGCTTTTTTAAAAAGTGGTCAACTGTGGTAAAATATGTGTAACATAAAATGTACCATTTTCACCATTTTTCAGTGGACATTTCAGTGGCATTGGGTACATTGACATTGTGGTGCAACCGTCACTACTGTCCGTCTCCAGAGCTCCTTGTCTTGCAAAACTGAAAATTTCTATCTAGTAAACACTAACTTACCACTCCCCTCCCCCTTCACCCCTAGCAACCATCATTTTACTTTCTGTCTCTATGAATTTGCCGACTCCAAGTGCTTCATAGGAGTGGAATCTTACGATATTTATCCTTTTGTGACTGGCTTATTTCACGCAGCATAATGTCCCCAAGATTCATCTGTACTGTAGCAGGTCTCAGGATTTCCTTCCTTTTCAAGGTTGAATAATATTCCGTTGTGTGGATAGAGCACATTTTGGTTATCCATTCATCTTTCAGTGAGCACCTTTGGCTACTGTGACTAGTGCTCCTATGAACACTGGCTTACAAAGATCTCTTTGAGATCCTGTTTCTAATTCTTTTGGGGCATGTACTCAGAAGTGGAGTCGCCAGATCATATGGTAATTTTATGTTTACCTTTTAGAGGAACCACAATGCTGTACCATTTTACATTCTCACCAGCAGTGTACAAGGGTTCAAATTCCTGCACATCCTTGACAACACTTGTTATTTTCTGCTTTTTTAGGTTTTTTTTTTATAGTAGCCATCCTAACTGGTGTGAAATAGTATTCCATTGTGCTTTTGGTTTGCATTTCCCTAATGATTAGTGATGTTGAGCATCTTTTTATGTGCTTATTGGCCATTTGAATATCTTCTTTAGGGAAATGTCTATTCAAGTCCTTTGCTCATTTTTAATCTGGGTTTTGTTATTGTTGAGTTGTAGGAGTTCTTTATATATTCTGGATATTAGCCCCTTTTCAGATATATGACTTGCAAATATTTTTTCCTATTCCATTTTTTAAAAATTTTTTTAATTATTTTTTTTGACCACACCACGAGGCTTGTGGGATCTTAGTTCCCCGACCAGGGATTGAACCTGGGCCCTCGGCAATGAGAGCACAGAGTGCTAACCACTGGACTGCCAGGGAATTCCCCCATTTTAAAAAAATAATAGGGATTCCCAAGGGTTCAGTGAGAGGAGCTAGGAGCAGGGCTGGGTGAGGACATTCAGGGGGTAGGGAGTGGGGAGAGGGGACCTGGAGGGGGCTTGGGGGTGTGGAGTGAGTGAGCAGTTGGTGTCTGAAGCTGGGGCGATTCACCCATGTGGGTGTCCAGGATGAGGGAAGTTGGGCTGTCACATTACATGGCAGTGGATACGGCTGGCGGTGGAGCAGGGGGTCCACACGCGCGGCTTCCCCTGGCACGCAGGTGTGATTCACAAGCCCAGTTTCCCCCGCACGGCACGCAGGTGTGATTCACAAGCCCTTCCAAACTCTGGGATCTCCAGGTGCCCGGAGCAAGGTGGTGATGGCTTCTTTGACTTGGGGGCAGGATAGCTTGTCAAAACAAGTTGCGTTTTAGTTTCTTTTTCTGATCTTTTCTTCTATCCCAAAGCCTCTCTCCCTTGGCTGAGAAAAGCCACACGTACAGCCATTCTAGTTGAATATGAGGCCTGCAGAACCACAGCAGAACTGCTGGCAGTAAATAGCCAGGCGCAGAAAAGAATTCTTGAGGAAAGTTCCATGGCAGGTAGGGGTCATCAAATGAAATGGAAGGCAATTTGTTTTTCTCCAGGTGAGGCTGATGTGGAGGAGTTATATAGAAGCTGACAGAGATCTACCAAAAGCTGCTAAACGTAGCTTGGATTTGGGGAAGAAAGAGGTTTGAGAGGTGATATGTTGAGTAATTAGACCCATCGCTGAGAATCTGAGAATCTGAGTCACCATTTGACAGCGTTCACGTCTGTCGTCGTCACTGGGGAGAAACATAACAGAGCGGAGGTCTTTGAAAGGAGCTGATCTGCAGAGAACTCCCTCCAGGCTGCTGGGTCTGTTCCTCTCAGGGAGACGCCCTGAGAGGGGTATGTGCTGTGAGATGCAGAGCAGGGCGGGGGGCCCTAGAGGTGGGAGATGGTCCCCAGAGGGGGGAGCGAACTCAGAGGGCGTGGCAGGGGAGCCAGGTCCCACGGTGGCCCAGGGGTGTGTGCAGCCCCCCAGGTGTATTTTATTCTAATTAGAATGTTTTTAGAAAATTGGAATAGTTACTAACATTTAAACATTGGGAGGAACTCTGCTCAATATTCTATAATAACCTAAATGGGAAAAGAATTTTTAAGAGAATGAATATGTGTATGTGTATAACTGAATCACTTTGCTGTACACCTGAAACTAACAAACATTGTAAATCAACTATAGTCCAATATAAAATAAAAATTACCAAAAAATAAACGTTAGGAGATTTCAGATAGGAATTTAAGTTTCCAGCTTCTCTCTTTCATTTTTTTTAAAATGGTATCATTTTATTCAGGAACAAGAAATTCAGTGCTACCTACTTTTTAAAAATAATTTTTATTTTTTTAATTGAAGTATAGTTAATTTACAATGTTGTGTTAGTTTCAGGTGTACAGCAAAGTGATTCAAGTTATATATATATATTTTGTTTTTCAGATTCTTTTCCATTATAGGGTATTACAAGATATTGAATATAGTTCCCTGTGTGACAGAGTAGGTCCTTGTTGTCTACCTATTTTATATATAGTAGTTTGCATCTGCTAATCCCACGCCCCTAATTTATCCCTCCCCCGCTTCAGCTTCTCTTGAAAAACGGAAGAGCGGGTCCCTTCCTCACAGGGAGACAAAAGAGGGAAATTGACCCCAGAGCACCTGTGTCCTGTTGGGTCTCGGGACAGATGCTCCCTTTGCCACAACTTGGCTCTCCCTTCCCCTTTGCCCATCATCCTCTGGGAGGGGGGCAGGTCCTCGCTGCTGACCCAGCTCTGGAAGAGAAGCCGCTGGGCCCTGGGAGCGCAGGTGTGCGGCCGCGACCTTGTGGGTCATCCGGAAAGCCCTGGACCCCGTTCCCCTCGGAGGAGATGTGTCATCTGTGTCTGCTGATGCTGGTGTGGAAGTGCCAGTTCTAGGCTCCAGTGAGTGGTGATCATAAATCAGACAGAACCTCACAGAACCCAGTGAGCGAGTCACTCGGAGAGAGTTTGTCTTTACAGACTTGTGAACATGAATGATGACAGAAGCATGAATTCATTTTACAGAACTGAAAAAAATGGCTCAGCCTGGAAGTGATCATATATTGCAACCTCATTTTATATGAGTGGATGAAAATAAGAGGGACAAGAAGTTAAGTCCATCTCAGGGACATGAAACATCCCGAGGATGCGCGGACAGGGCAGGCAGCGCGGCGCATGCGTGGAGGCCCCCAGCCCTGCGGGTTCCCACGTGCCCCCAGCACAGGCCTGGCCAGTGGCGGGTGGGGAGTGTTCACACTGGCCTCTTTGGCTCTGTCTAGGTGGGATTATTTTCCCCACAGGGACCACTAATAAAGAGGTGTATGTATATGTTTTTTAAAAAATATTTATTTATTTATTTATTTGGCTGCACTGGGTCTTAGTTGCAGCCCACGGGATCTTTTAGTTGCAGCATGCATGTGGGATCTAGTTCCCTGACCCGGGATCGAACCAGGCCCCCTGCATTGGGAGCGCGGAGTCTTAACCACTGGACCACCAGGGAATGTATATATGTGTTTTTAATTGAAATCAAAGGGCAAATGGGATTTGTTACCTAACTAACTTTGCAACTGGCTTTGTTGCAAACCATTTTTTCCCTCCCAAAGTGGGATGTGTATTATTTCTTACAGAAATAATATGAAAAAAGCTACTTGAACGACAGCCTGCCATGTGTCAGGCCCCGTGCAGGCATTCACATGTGTCGTGCCTCATTTATCCTCCCAGCAGCCATGGGGGGGGGTGTGGAGGTATACTGTTACCCCATTGCCTGGAAAGGGAAATGGAGGCAAAGAAAAATTAAGGAACTTGACTGGAGTCTCTTTTCAAATGGAGGAGCTGGAATTTAGATCCCGGCGGCCTGGCTCCAAGGCCACAGTCGCAACTTGGAGTCCCCCCGCTCCCCCCGTCCCAAGTCCATGTAAGGTGGTGACCGGGGTCCCTTTGTTGTCACCTCCCTGCCCTGGCCCCATCTTTCCTTGAAAGCCCAGTAGAGAAGAGGTTCTCTCCACTGGTAGGACGCCAGCCTCTCCAAATGTGGGTCCCCGTTTCTGTCTTAGGGAGCATTTGGGTAGCCTGTTGCTCAGAGTTGAGATCTGAGTGCCAGCCGGGAAGGAGGGCTTCGTCTGGGGCCCTCCTCGCCCTGCTCTGCGGCGCTCACTTCTGGGGGCCCTCCCCGGAGGCAGGTCCTGGGCCGCGTGAGCCCTGCAGGACCCCAGAGCCTGGAATAGTGCCCAACTCGAGAGCTGCTCAGAGACTTGTGGGGAGAGTGGAGGCGTGAGCGGGCAGTCATGTGGGTGTGTCCGGGGCAGTAAACACAGGAGGGTAGCCGAAGGGCAGCGCCCCGTGGGGGAGGCCTTCATCCGGCCGTCAGTCAGTCGTGTGCATCATCTAAGTGAATCGTGGGCAGAGGTGAGAGGGCAGACAGAGAACAGGATAATCTGTTTTGTCCCACTTTCCTTTCAAACAGTGACTTCTCACCTACAAATTAGTGCTTTTGAAGTTTTACTTTGAATACTAAAGTTCTGTTGAAATTTTTTATGGCCAGATATTCCATAAACCATAATGTTAACATGAAAGGGACAGAGAGAGAAGCTGATCCAGCTCCTCCCGAAAGAGAGTAGAAACAGAGGCTGGCAGCCACCGCGGTCCCCTGACCCCTTAATGCAGCAGCTGCGTGAAAAGTCCCAAAAGCCACAGTAAAAGGGCCCAGATGGAAACAGTTGCACGAAGCTGTTTTAGTTTATAAACCAAGATGTGCTTTGCAACCAGGTAAGGGTGTCCCTCGGGTTGGGTGTTGGTGAAATCATGACAGCTGACTCCCCAGCAGCTTCTTCACTTTGAACTACTGGCGGGGGGTTGAGTCACAGAAGCCAAAGGACAGTGCGTGCTTCTCTTTCCGTCTGTTCTTAATGGGCATTATTGAGTTTGGGCACTGATGTGCTTAGACTGAAGGTTTCCGTGAAATCTAAGCCTCCTGTCTCAGCAGGGCCAGACCCTGAGAGGCCAGCTTCCAGGGTGGGTCATGGGACCCCTGGTCAGCAGACCTTCAAGGCTGTCACTTGGGATGGGCGTCAGGATATAAGGAAGGAAGCTGGGGTGATGGGCTCAGGTCCCTCCCTGGTGTCTCTTTTCCCTTTAGGGGAAACCACATAATTGAGAGGGACATAGGATGGGGATGAGCTGCCTGGAGCCCAGAGTAGTTAGTAATCACAGCCGAGCAGCGTCACTGGCCTCTGTTTCTGTTCTGGGCTCTTTGGGGCTGATGGCACCTCCCCCTCTCAGACCTCCACATGCCACTGTCATGGGAGCTGAGGTCCCCAACACCCAGAGTGACACCGGAGAGGAGTCAGTTTTAGGAAAGGGGAGGCAAGAATGTAGAGGAGATGAGATATATTTTTTTAATTGTGGTAAAATATACGTAATAAAATTTACCATCTTCACCATTTTTAATTGTCCAGTTCAGTGACATTAAGCACATTCGCATTGTTGTGCAGCCGTCACCACCATCTCCAGAACGTCTTCATCTTCCAAAAATGAAACTCTGTCCCTGTCAGACACTAACCCACCCCCAGCCCCCACCATCTACTTTCTGTCTCTGTGAATGTGACTCGTCTGGTGCCTCAGATAAATGGAATCAAGCAGGATTTGTCCTTCTGTGTCTGGCTTATTTCACTGAGCATAATGTCCTCAAGGTTCATCCGTGTCGTAGCAGGTGTCAGACTGTCCTTCCTTTTTTAAGGCTGAATGATAGTCCCTTGTATGCATAGAACACACTTTGTTTATCCATTCATCCATCGATGGGCACTTGGGTTGCATCCAGCTATTGTGAATCATGCTGCTGTGAACATGGGTGTACAGATATCTGTCCGAGTCTCTGCTTTCACTTCTTTTGGGTATAAGAGCTATTTATTTTTAAAGTGAAAAATTTTGAAGATTAATTTCTCTAAAACTCTTTTTAATTTCCCTTAGCATAACTCCTCTCACATTGAGAGTTTTTGATATTAAAGTTTGAATTTTTTTTAAAAATTTATTTATTTATTTGTATTTTATTATTTTTGGCTGTGTTGGGTCTTCGTTTCTGCGCGAGGGCTCTCTCCAGTTGCGGCAAGCGGGGGCCACTCTTCATGGTGGTGCGCGGGCCTCTCACTATCGCGGCCCCTCTTGTTGCAGAGCACAGGCTCCAGACGCGCAGGCTCAGTAGTTGTGTCTCACGGGCCCAGCTGCTCCGCGGCATATGGGATCTTCCCAGACCAGGGCTCGAACCCGTGTCCCCTGCATTGGCAGGCAGATTCTCAACCACTGCGCCACCAGGGAAGCCCCTAAAGTTTGAATTTTAAACATTTTTTTCATAAGGACAAAAATCTTTTTTTTTGGCTGTGCCACGCAGCATGCGAGATCTTAGTTCCCCAACCAGGGATTGAACCTGGTTGTGCCCCCTACAGTGAAAGCGTGGAGCCCTAACCACTGGACCACCAGGGGAGTCCCTACAAATCTTTTTTTTTCTTTTTTTCATACCTTATAACCTCCTGACCTGCCTTAGTCAAGTTGCCCCAAATTGCAGCCCAGCACTGGCCCTTCTTTCTGGGGAGCCTGGGAGGGGGCTGGTAGGACCCAGATGGGCCCCCCCAGTTTCCTTGGGTGCTCAGGGGATCCCCGGCATTGCTGGCCCCCCAAAGTGTGCTGTGCATGGCCATTGTGCTGAAGGTCATGGACATCTTTTACTCCACTCACAAGCCGAGATGCTCTTTGCTAAGAGCAAATCTGGGCATGTCTGTCCCAGACTGTCTCTTCCCTGGCTAATTTTCCAGATGAGAGTTTCTGAAGATAAGCCTCTCCCCCTATGTCTTCCGTACTCAGCAAGAAAAATGTCAGCAGCAGGCCTCCTAGAGTGGGGAAAGTCCAGACCAAATATCTAGATTCCCCCGTCGCAAGGACCACGGGCTGCTTGCAGCCCACAGGTTTGTTTTAGGCGGGCCGCACAGGGGTGTTAACATTTTAGAATTAGTTGCCAGTGTAATAATAAAAACTTGCAAGAGCTCATGTAGGATCTGAACGTTGGCTTCTCTGGAAGATTTCCAGAGATCCAGCAGTACTGAGTTCCCGACTCTTTACCCACCCATCACCTCCCGGTCGTGGGGTCCCTGCCTGGGCCCTGTGGGCGTCGGGGGTACCTCTCCCCACTGGAGACCAAACACACTGCAGAGCGGTTAGCAGGCAGCGGGGACACACGGGGTGAACCCACCCTCACCATCAAATCAGCCACATGGGTGATGGCTTAGAAATCTGGCAAAACGACTAATTCCGGACAGCCATAAAGAAACCTTTAACCAGTAAATGGTTTGAAATGAAGAGCTTCAAAAAGGTTGTAGAGTTTTTCAGATGTCTCTTTGTGAATATTAAAGGTATAGGTTGAGGCCAGATGTATACATTAACTGTCCTCACCTGAAGCTAGACAATTTGGCTTGGTGACTTCAGGGAAGAGAAAATGCAGTCTGCTAAGTAAAAATTAATGATTTTTCAGGAATTTGTAGGAAGTTGAGCAGCTTAATTGCGCGCTTTGGGTGGATACATGTTGAAGAAAGCAATCTGAGGAGACTAGGAAATTGTGTAATAACCTTAACTTGGGTCAGAATTGTAATCACTGTAGTAACAGAATGTTGCTGTGTGTATCTGTGACCGAAATGGGAAGCAGGATTTTTTAAAAATGCTTTTGAAAGTAACAACAAAATGTCCATTCTCTCTCTCTGGACTTCCTTAATTATAAATACCAAGTAACTCCGTGCTGGCTAAATATAGGTTCAGTGGCCATCTATGTTTATAACTTTCTAAAGGTGGAAGTCACCAGCGCAAGGCCGAATTAATTTGGTGTGTAGGTTTTTATAGGGTCTAATTAGTTATGTTTTTCTTAAGCAGACCCACTGGGATGAATAACATATAACTGAACTCTGACGCCCGTCACTTTCAAACATAGACTCTCCTCCAAGAGCCGGGGCCCTTGGAAGACACAGGCCCTGCAGACCAGGAGCTCCAGGAGCTGGCCCACTGCAGCTGTGAGCAGCCGGGCTCAGGACATCTGTTTCCATCCAAGGGCAGGCTATGGGAGTGATAAAGTGAATACTTTTTCACAAAGTCAGAAGCCTCATCTGCAGCCCACTGGCATCTGAGACCTTGAATTGTGACACTTTGTGACTTATCAGCTGTTCCTCTGAGGCAGATGCCACTGTGCTGGCCTGGGGAGGTGGGTGGCATCCCAGTGGACTGACCAAAGTATGTGCTTGGCCATCCCCCCCACAAAAGCCAGCTTGCTGACTCGAGGGCTTACGGCATTGCACCTGCATCTGAGGTCACGTCCGTCGGAGGCCTGAGTGGGCGGGTGGACCTTTGGAACCATCAGATGTCATTTGGGGTGGATCCGGCATGCTCATCAGTGACTTTGCCGCAAAGCAAACGTGATAAATTAGATGAGGTTCTCCTCCTCTGTTCCCGAGGCTCTGCAAAAAACACCAAGTCATCTTCTTTTCCTCCAGGAAGGCAGGGTGCGCCCCAGCTGGCAGCACCCACGGATCCCTCCTACCTCACACCTGCCCTGTATAAGCAGGGAGGTGATTTGAAGCTGGCTGTACTCACATTGACAGGAAAAAACAGGACAAGAGAGGCTCTTCCTATAAACACCCCCAGCCCGGGCCTTTCCCCCATCACACTTGGCTTTTGCCCCTTCCTTGCTGGGCTCTGCAAGCTGTTTACGCTCTTCCCCACCTGTGGTCACTGAGATGCTTCCTCTCCACAGCCAGCCACTTGGAGGGAGTGCAGAGCCCTGCACCGCCGGCCTCGCTCAGCCCCGTGTCCCTGTGACTGGACGTCAGAGGGGCCGGCTCGGGCCCCGCCCAGGCCACACAGCTGGTGGGTGGTCGGCCTGCCTCCACAGCCTCAGGACTGTCCTGGGAGGGGGCTAGAGAGAGCCCAAAGGCAAAACAGCTGGGAGGCCTGGGGTCTTGGTCACAGCCGAACTGGACAACCCTATGTAGGTGGACAGGGGAAGACATGTGTCCTTCCAGTGTCACTCAAGGTCTGTTCATTTCACCAAACATTTCTTGAGCTCCTGCTGTGCACCAGACGCTGCCAGGGCCTGAGGATTATACAGATGACAGTTTCTGCCTTTGAGGAGCTTAGCATGGAGGGACGAAGGGAGGGAGGATAGGCTGTGATGGGTACATGTAGTCAGACCTGGGCCTGGGAGGTCCAGGAGGGCTTCCTGGAGGCAGTGACAGCTGAGGTGATGGTTCAAATCAGAGTGGGAGGTGGACTTGTTGGTGTGAGGTGTCCAGCATGGGCAGGCTCGGGGGTGTGAAAGAGCACGCGAGGGTCCCTCAAACACAGCAGTGTCACTGGAGAACAGAAGGTGAGGCAGGTGAGGCCAGGCCTATGCCGGAGAGCTGGCCTGGCCTGGTTGTGGAGACATTCGTGTGCCCCGTGAAGGACTCGGGCTTCATGCCCCTAGAGGGGGCAGAGCTGGCATGGCAATGGCAGTGTGATGGAGACTAGGAGGCCAGCAGTGCCCTGCCCTGGTGCAGGCAGGCAGGGCGGTGGGGCTGCCTGCACTGGAGCGGGGTCATTGGGGAGCAGCCAGGCTCGAGAACCATTCAAGAGGTCGCTTTCAGAGGGTTTGATGACTGGATGCACGCGGAGGATGGTGGTGCCTTCACCAAGATGAGGGATTCCTCGGGAGGAGGAACGGATCTGTGTGGAGGTGAGGGCAGCAAGATGGTGTTGATCTAAGGATGCATGCTCTGGTTGTGGCTGGGGTCGTCTCACCCCAGGTGGTCTGCCGAGAACAGGGAGGACTCAGCCTTTCCAGCACAGCGTGCTCAGGGCCCCAGGCAGGACCAGTGGGGAAGTGCCAGGCAGGAAGGGGAGGAGGGTAGGGGCCTTCTCCTGGAAAGGGCTGTCCTCGGGATTTGACACGATCCTCGGCTGCAGCTCAGCGTCTCCTGGGGATGGGTTTCGGAATCCACATGCTCAGTGGTGTTCCAGACCTCTAGAACCAGAACCTCCATCTGGGGGCAGGTCTGGCCCACAGCGGGTTTGCGCCAAGCCTCAGATGCAGAGGTTCTGAATTAGGGTGACCTGCAGTGGCCCTGGAGGTCCACTCGGATGTGAGGGCTGTGGGAAAACCAAAGACTTGCCTGGTTGCATCTCAGGGCCATTTATGTGTGAATCTTGCATAAACACACACAACTATATGCACACAAACATAAATATACACACAAATCTGAATACACAACATATGTGTGTATACACACACACATCTGTGTGCACACACATGCAGTCATACATCTATATACATACATACATACATAAATACACAGACACACGCATTTCCATGCCCATCCATCCACACACACACTCACACACAGACACAGTGCAACAGATGTGTGTGTGGGCCGTAATAGTGTCTCTCCTGATTCCTGCACTGGAAGGAAAGAACGTGAGCCCCGTGAGGCACTGGGCTGTGTGTGAACGAACTGCTGCCGGGGACCAGACTGAGATGAGTGGGATCCCCGTGGCAGTGATGCTGCAGGTGTGTCGAGAGGCAGAGGGGTGATGGTTAAGGGTGTGAACTCTGATTCACCTCCTGACTGTGCTGCGTGGGGTGGGGTGGGGGGCTTGAGCCAGTCACTTAACCACTCTGTTAAGTGGTGCCTCTGTTTCCCCATATGCAAGATGAGGGTGCTCCTGGCACCTCCCTCGTAAGGTTGTTGCAAGAATCAAGTTAATGCATCTGAACTCTCAGCTTGCGGCCTGGGTACTGTTCTTGTTATGAACCAGGAGCCCCCAGCAAAAGTCGGGGACCTTAGTGGCTGCGAGAAGGAAGAGGGGGACTTGCTGTTCCCTATAACTCTATACCCTGTTTACCGTCCAGATTTTGTACCGAGTGCATATATGACTAGGTTTTTTTTTAAAGTGTCTAAAAGAGCAGAGGTCCCCAACCTTTCTGGCATCAGGGACCGGTTTCATGGAAGACAGCTTTTCCACGGATGGGGGCCGGGGGGGATGGTTCAGGTGGTATTGCGAGCGATGGGGAGCGATGGGGAGCGGCAGAGGAAGCTTCGCTCGCTGGCCTGCTGCTCCCCTCCTGCTGTGCGGCCCAGCTCCTAACAGGCCTGGGGGTCGGGGACCCCTGTAACAGAGGAATCTGTTAGAGAGAAACCACATCCAGCTCTCCTCACTATGGGTCCTTTGATCTCATTTCTTCCAGTGTTCTGGCTGAGAACTCTTAGCAAGGTTTTTAATGATGTTACCAATTTTATCACCTAATGTGTATAATTACATATCAGTGTCGAGTGAAGAGATGGGAGCATCACAGCCTCAGCGGATTGTTCATTTTCTATGGTGGCAGGCTGAGAGAATGACTCTAATTAACGCATTGTGAAAATATGAAGGATACGAAAGAGAAAAAGCATTTATGGAAATTTTATGTCGTGACCAACACTCCCCTCCCACGCCCCGAAAAACAACAAAAAACACCTCGCAGACCGGAGATCAGATTCATTGAGGAAGAACAGACTGAGGGTCTGGGGGTTCAGCGCCGAGCAGGACTGGTGGGCAGCCTGGGAGGATGGGGAAGAGCATCTATTCCGTGCTCCGGAGGAGGAAGAGGAGGCTGCCAGGGCCCTCGGGCAGCAGGGTTCTGCTGCAACCGCCACCCCCGTGTTGACGGAGCAGGTTGCTTAGGCGCTGGCTGGGGAAGCGGTGCCCAGAGCGTGGGCGTGGTGGCCAGGGGAGCACAGCAAGGCCAGGCCAAGGGATGGCATCCAGGATGGCCAGGGCTGCCAAGCCAGGATGAGCACCTACTTTAATGTCAGTGCAGATGCCAAGTAAAAATAAGAACGTTTTCTTTCTTAGGGGATTACCCTGAATTTAAGATGTCTTTGTGCCAACCCCACCTTTTTTGTCTATTCTTCCACTTCCAAGTCTTGTCAGTTTGACCCTGAAGCTGCACCAAAAGTGTAGCAATAGTCCTAAGCCCTAACTTGTGTATCTGTTTGTCATTCGGTGTAAGATGTCATCACCTGTTTGTCTGTGGGCACAATGGGGAGAGTTGGCTAAGGAATTGGGAGCCCCTGAGGGTAACGTTGGGATTAACCCCCCTGGGCCTCAGTCTTCCCGTCTGTAAAATGGGGTCATCTCCGTGTTTCCTCCCCCCCCCCGCCCCCGTCTGTGAGGCCAGAGGACAGTCAGCTGTCCCTCGTGTTTAACCAGGCCAGTGGCCACGTCCCCAGAGTGACGTGCCCTCCTATCCTCTTATCTCACGAAGGCACCCAAAGAGCTCAAGGGGCAGCTCCCAGGTGGGGAGGGCATAACTGGGGTTGACATGGCTGTGGTGGGGGAGGTGACAGCGTGGGCAAGGGGGACGGGGCAAGATATGGCTATGTCGTAAATGCCACGTCATCCAAGCTGGGCTGTGTCCCACTTGCGGTCAGGGCACCTGCCTCCTGCTCTGCCATCCCTTGATCCTTTCCAACCTTCTGCCCATCTCGGAAACCTCATATTCCTGACCCAGGCCTAATGCCAGGGGGAGAGCTGGGCAGAGGGCAGTGCAGCGTGAGTCAGACAGACAGGAGTGACCCGGGGGGCATCAGACAAGGATAGTGCTTGGAGAAAGGGCAGCTCAATGACTAGGTAAGATGCTGAAGGCGCTGGCATGGCAGCTGCACTTGTGTTTTTAAGCAGAGCCCCTCGGTGTGTGGACTGGTGGTCCCCACCCCTTAAAGAGAAACCATGTCCAACCTCAGAGACTTTGGTGGACTCCCTAGACACACTCAGCAACAAATGCTAGAAATCGCAGGTTGGCAGACATTTTCTGTAAAGTCCACATGTGACATGTTTTAGGCATGGGGGCCAGAGGGTCTCTGTAGCCACCACTCAACTCTGGCATCACAGCATGAGAGCAATTGTGGGCAGGAGGTAAGTGAACGCTGGTGGCCGTGCCCCAGTAAAGCTTTATTTATAAAAACAGGAGTTGTGTGTACGTCCAAAAGAATGGAACGCAGGGTCATAGACTGATGCTTGCCTACCCGTGCTCAGAGCAGCATGATTCACAACAGTCAAAAGTAGAGGCAACCCAAGTGCCCATCAGTGGATGAACAGATAAACGACCTGTGACTTGTACACACAATGGAATATGATTCAGCCTGAAAAAGGAAGGAAATTCTGACACCTGCTGCAGCATGGGTGAACCTCGAGGACATCATGTTAAGGGAAACAAGCCAGTCACAAAAGGGCAAATGATCCCGCTGAGACAGCTAGAGTTGTCAAATTCACAGAAACAAAAAGCAGATGGTGGGTGCCCGGGGCTGGGAGAAGGGGAGGGGGAGCTCGTGTTTAACGGGGACAGAGTTTCAGTTTGGGAAGATGAAAAGATTCCGGAGGTGAAGGTGGTGACGGTTACATGACAGAGCGAATGTGCCCAGTGCCCCTGAACTATACGCTTAAACATTGTTACAATCATAAATGTTATGTCTATTTTAACCACAATTTTAAAAATTAATGTAAAAAAGCAACATAGACCAGATTTGGCCCATGGGCCATCGTCTGCCCACCACTGCTCTGAATGAGTTAGTACTTGATAACCACACAGTGTAGCCACAGGCTTCGGGATATCATGTTCATCCAAGCTGCAGAGGGTGCCCAGGCCTCTCACAGTAGCTGGATTCCCTCCTGAGCATCTGGGCCCTGTCTTCCTCCTTCCTTCCTTTTCCTACCCTTGCAGTCATTCCAGCGTCAGGCAGCCCTTTCTGTCCCTTGCCCTGTCAGGCCTATGTTTGCCTGACATTCAAATCTTTGGTTTCAAGGAAGGAAGGTGTCTCTCCCCATGCTCTCACCCCGGCTTCTGGAGGGGCAGAGGGTGGATGGAGGTGCACAGAATCTCACGGGGATCTGGAGGGCCGCTTCCAGATTTCCGAATAGCCAGTGACCCAACTCCCTCCCCTTTTTTCCTGAGTCAGATTCCAGCTTTTCCTGCAGCTGGGGTTGTCAAGGCAGGAGGGGGGCCTTGGCTGGCGTCCCCTTCTCCCCTGCACCTAACCCTAACCCAGACCCTCACCCTCCCAGATCCTAACCCTAACCTAACCCTAACCCAGACCCTAACCCTCCCCAGATCCTAACCCTAACCCAGACCCTCAGCCTCCATGCTGGGCTGAATATAAGTTTCCAAACAGATGTGGCATTGGCCATTGCTGCCCTCAGGGGCAGTTGGCCGGGTCAGGACTGTGAGAACCATCTGTTCTTCCCTTGAATTACTCAAAGAGAATGACTCCTGTCAGCGCAGACCCTCTGAGCTATTGCTCAGGATGTGGCTGGATAAGGGCAGAGGCAGGGGCCTGGATGGCCTTGGGACTGGCCTTTGAAGAGAGGCTTGGCTGCTCTGAAGGCAGGTGCTGCCCTGAATGGCTTCCAGGGTTACCCTGACATGGGTCTGCTTAGGGTCAGCAGCTCTTCAATTAATCCATCCCCTTGCCAGCAAATTTGATTCAACTCTTAGTTTTTCCATGTCCCTGAGTGGAAATTGACTTGAATGCCTGGAGTTAAAAGACCAAAAGTTGTGAAACATCTCCCAGGGAAGGTAGCAGCTTATAAGCAAACATGCTGATTAAACATTGCTGTAAGTTAAGACTCCATTATTGCTAAATAACAGCTCTGGCTTGTTCTAGGAGGAGCCCTTTGACATAACAATTAACTTTGTTGAAGACGTGAGCAGTTAACTGTAGGAGGAGGGAAAAAAGTGCTTTTGTGCAAAATACGGCAGAAATAATGAGGTTTATGATGGTAGAACAGTGTCTTGAGGTAGAAAATGAACTGAGAATCATAATTGCAGAGAACTATGTATAGAGTACTTACTACCTGCTGGGCACTCAGCTAGCTCTTTATATATAAAGAGCTGTACCTGACTCTGTACATATATAGAGAGAGAGAGTCTTGGGTAGTCTTTAACTACCCTTAAAAGTAGTAGTTAGTTTTCTCACAAGGAAAGTAAGACTCATGGAGGGTCTGAAGCCCAGGTCACCCAGCAGGAATGGTTGAGTTGAGGTCCATCCTAGACCCAGTGAAGAATTGAAGGAGCCTTGGAGAAGAGCTAGAGAGAGAATCCCAGCTCAATACGGCCAGGATTTCTCGAACACCCACTAGGTTCAAGGCACTAAACTAGGCACTATACAGATGATACCTGCTTACCCTCATGACGATTACGGTATTCACTGTTCTGTGCTTGTAAGTGACAGAAACACCGTGGAGCAAGCTTAAGTGAACAAGGGCGTTCTTTATTTCAAGGACAAGTGGGTGTCTCTAGAAACTCAAGAACAGGATGCATCCAGACTGCCAGGCTTTCTGGCAATGAGGGCTGAAGGGTATAGTAAAGTGGGCTCTCTCTGTAGATCCTTGCTTGATCTTCTTGTGGAAAGATGTGGAAATGGCCACTCAGAATCTCCACGTCCCTCCAGGTCTCTGCCTGGGCCAGTCCTCTCTGCTGGGGACATCTTGTAGCAGATGCAATGTCTGTGAGTAGAAGGTCTTGGTGAATTGGGTGGACGTTAGTCCTACTTAAACAACTGCATGGGGTAAGTAGTTTTATCCCCATTTTACACATGAGGAGTTGAGATTTGCAGGAGGTGAATCTTGCCTGAGATCACACGATCATTGGCGGTGAAGGGAGTGGGCAGGGCTTGGATTAGGTCTATCTGACTGGAAACCTAGGTGCATCATCACGACATCTAACTGCTCTAGAGGACAATTCACCCTAAATTCACTCTTTAATCAGATGCTGGAAAAGAAACTAGGATGGTTTAGCCTGAGAAGGGCAGCATGAGAGTCTATATAGTATTCGGTCAGAAAGCTCTGCTCTTCAGTTAGAAAGCTGAAGGATGGTGACCTCCAGCCGTCAAGGATGGTGACCAACCAGCTGTTTTCAACAACCAGTGGAAGTTAGAACGAGAAGCATGTCTTCTGAGAACGGTGACCTGATGCTCCAGGGTCGTGAGACACGAGAGCAAGTCGGTGCTGCGGGGAGTGGCCAGCGGGGGCAGCCCATCGGAGGGCCACATTGACTGCTCCTCTACGTCGCCTCCAGGCCTCAGGCTGAAATCTGTCCCGACAAACCACTGCTGGCAGAAAACTGGGACACCCTGGGGGCTTGGATGTTCTCAGCTGACCTTTCTGCAATCCCCAAGCAGATGGGGCCGAGTGTTTGCCTTGGCTCCCTTGTTGCACTTGAGAGTGAATGTTCATTCTTAGATATTTCAGTTTACCCGTGGGGTGGAGAGGATGGAGTTTGTTTATAAATGAATATTTTGATGTAGACCTGACTTGACACTAACTTAGCTACTTCAGGGATGCTTGACCCTAAATGAACATTAATTCATGTCTAAAAAACTTGGCCAAGATAATACAAACTTTAAATGATATGACCTCATCGCAAGATTTGGGGAGTGTGTGCTTCATTGGAAAATACTACTAGTGTTGTTTATCCAAAAGGAGTCTCTGAATTGACCGTCACGTTCACAGACGCTGAGTCTGCCAGAGACTTGAGTGGGGAAGTGTAACGAAGGGTATGTTTCCTTTGGGAGCAGGACGAGCCTCTCAGAGGAAGGGGGAGATGTTTGTGGGATGCAGGATTTTGTAAGACTATTGACTGGTGATATCCTGCTTCTTGTTTTGCAGATCGGAAACCTGGAAGATTACTACCACTTTTATCATAGCAAAACCTTTAAAAGATCAACCTTGAGTAGCAGAGGCCCTCACACCTTCCTCAGGATGGACCCCCAGGTACAAATCTCTGCTCCCTGTGCAGGATGCTTTTTTAGGGCCTAGGGTATTGTTTGCTTATTGTTTGGGGCTGTGGTTCTGAAAATGCCTGAGTCTGGATTTTAATGGGATTCTAGATAGCCTTTAGTTTTCCATATCCACTTTGAATAAAACAAGACAGATGTGCAGCTACATATCAGACCATCTAAAGGCTCCAAATATTTGGGTTCCTTGGGAGACTTGGGAATTTAAATTCCTGACTTCCAATCAAATGACTATAGATCTAATATTTTAAATCTTTAAAAATCAACAAAATACACAGTAGTCAGAGGAGATAAATATGTGAATCTTACTCATAAAGGCTATGCAATTCAAGCTAGCATTTTAATAATGAAATTAGGATTTGGACAAGTGGATGTTTTTGTGATTGTCATAACACATATCTTAATGGTTACCATGAACTTAAAAACCTGGGCAGTAAATATAACTCTTTTTTTCCTTAAAAATTCCTGTGATCTCTGAGATGAAAACAAATGTAATTTGAAAAGAGGCTGACATTTTTAGTATAGTTCATATTTATTGGGTGGTTAATTATACTTTCTGCATAGATTTTAGTTTAATATTTGACAAATATCAATCAACAGATACTTGGTAAGATTAAAAATGTCAGATGGTCAAGTGAGCCTTTGATGACTTCATTCATTCACCAGGTGATTTTGGAATACCTGCTACATGTCACGCTGTGTCCACAGAGTGGATGGTGGGGCTGACAAGTCTATAGAAGAATATGTGATATGTCACAGGGCATTGAGTGCTATGAGGGACAGTGAAGTTCAAGTGAGAAGCAGTAGCAGCCCCAACAAAGAAATGAGGCCATTGGTAAATCGTAGTTTAGAACATGGAAATCACCTTCTCTTAAAAGCAATGTGTGAAATGTTCACTTGGGCTCCCCAGCTGGCACGTGGTACTCCTTCAGTGATCCGCAGAGAATGTGGATAATAAAGTTTCCTTGGGGAAATTGGCCTTGGTGTTGTCCCATGCCACCCCACTGATAATCGTGGATACTTTTGTGTTGGCGGAGCTGGGGGTGGTGGGAGAGATGGTGTATCCCTGAGAACTGCACCTAAAACATTTCTCCAGGACATGACCTTGTGGTGGTCTGGTTTCAAGAACATGAGGAAGTGGTCCCTGTGAAACTAATTCGTGCAGTTGGGCTCTGACAAGGTAGACATGTAGTGTATGGTTCTGAGTTCATTTTATAGGTGGGTAGAAGGATGGATGGATGGAAGTGTGGGTGGGTGGACAGACGGAAGGAGATAGATAGCAAATATTGTGCTAATCCCATTCTTCCTTCATAGCAGGGAAAGGAATTTAATGTTTTTGTTTTGTTTGTTTTTTAAATTATTTATTTATGCATGCATGCATGGATGCATGCTGCATCAGGTCTTAGTTGCGGCATGCTGGATCTTTTAGTTGCAGCATATGGACTTCTTATTTGCAGCATGCGACTCTTACTTGCGGCATGCAAACTCTTAGTTTAGGCATGCATGCAGGATCTAGTTCCCTGACCAGGGATCGAACCCGGGCCCCCTGCATTGGGAGCACGGAGTCTTACCCACTGGACCACCAGAGAAGTCCCAGGAATTTAATGTTTATGAAGGGATTAGTATGTGCTCAGGCACCTTACATGCATCCTCCCACCTGACCGTTTGGGGCTGTGTTTATACCCCTGTGTGTTCATGCCATGGAGCTTGAAGGAACGCTTTTCAAAGGGGCTGGGGTATTGTTTTTTCTTCTCAGAAGCAAAGCCAGGTGGTAGTAGCTCATTCCCACAGGATAGGGCCACTGGAGAAGGGTGAGCAGACCCGAATCACCGTAGAGCTGAGTGCAGGGTGCTCGGCCCATCACCAAAGACGTGTGGGTTCTATGCGGCTGCGGGGTTGGGGGAAGCGGGTTGGGGGCTGAGGTTCGCAGTGGCCAGCCACCTGTCAGAGTGTGGAGACGTTTCTAAGCTAGGAAGGGAGTTGCTGCAGTGCCCTCCACAATTTCTCTTAAGCAAGCAGTGATCTGTCTTGTGAGGACGGCATACTTGTTCCCTGTCCGAAGTCTTCAGAGTTATTGTTCCCACAGAGGGAGTCACAGCGAGGGGCGCTCTGTTTGCATGGGGGAGCCCCTGCCCCCCCCCCCAGCCCCGTATAGATGTGCAATGAGAAGAGGATGGGACAGTGGGTTTCTTGGTCCCCTTTCTGTCACTGACCAGTGTTCTTGGCCTCCTTAATCAAAAGAAGTTGATGAAAGGCCAGACAAGAAATTCAGGCAAGGCTTTATTGGGGCCCCGCTGCAGCAGAGGGGAGCGAGAACAAACAACAGGTGCCCTTGCTAGCTCCCTGATGGGGGGTGAGCTGGTTCCTTATATGGGGGGAGGGTAGGGGGTGTGGCCAGAGGGGTGGCTTAGGTGGTGGTGTGTGCAGGGGGTGTGCGCAGTACCCTGATTTTGCTCCTGATCCCCTGCTTTTGCTCCCAGCTCTTCAGAAGTGGCAGTTGGGTTTTTGGTCTTTTTGTATCTTGCTGTCCATAAATTGCCCCAACTGTGCATGCATGCAGTTATTTTTTAGTCCCTTATAGTTTCTTTGTATTTTGTTGCTTGAGGAGACGTTTGTCCAGGTGCAAGCACTGCAGCAAAGGGTCCCAGGTCCCAGCCTGTCTCATTTCCTGAGGGATTTTGGAGAATTAAGCTGTTTCTCAATTGTTAGAACTATTTCTATTAGTTAGAGTTAATCTGTGTTTTAGGGGGCACCCACTCTTTTTTAGTGACTAAATTTTAAAACTCTTAAAGGTATTCAACTCAACTCCTCCATCCTTCCTTCCAAAAATATTAATTACGCACCTGCTGGGTGTGAGGCCCTGTGCCCCAGGGGATGCAGAGATGCCCACCCAGCGGGTCTCCGCTCTGTCAACACCAGCGGAGCCGGACACTGCAGCCCGAGCGTCAGACGGCAGGAGGCGGCTGAGGAGAATTCCGGGTGGGCCCCAGCCAGCCTCCTCCAAGGCATCTGAGATGATGGGCTTGTGCATTGTAGGTGGGTTCAAAGTACTGCATTCAGTCTGGGTCTGAGGGCAAGGTATTCCGGTCATCAGCTGTGTCCTTGAAGGAAAGAGAAGGAAGGAGAGACTTCCAAAGGCTATGGCAGTTAAGTTTTTCAAAAAAAAATCCCTTTTGTACAGAGCTTCTTAATAAGCTCCTGGCAGGGCTGCTATCAGACCATCCTGCCAATAAAGAGGAAAGAGAGAAAAGGTAAACAGCCCTCACATTCCAGCACTGCCTTCGACTCCCACGTGATTGGCTGATTGTTTCCTACAGTTCTAATTAAATGCTTAGCCCCAGGGAACGCGCATAGACATCCGAACCCAATTCCGAATACAAATTCAGAATTGTAACTGAAATGCCTCTGTTTAAATCAGTCTAGTTTTAATGCAAACCATATCAATTAGCTGTCACTCTAATATTTACTCTACCTAGTCGTTCCAGTGAAATATTGGGTAAAATTAGCTATTTTACAAAAGTGTTTAGTGTTACCTTGTCCTGCAGCACCAGGACATTTTCCCACATGAGCAAAGCGTTTTTGTGTCACCTTCTCGATTGGAGAGTTGTGTAATTAATATTATTGAGAAAGGGAAAAGATGATTTAATATTATTCTAAGTCATTGGAATGCAGTTGCCATCGTGTTTGAATGACCAAACTGGAGATGAATGTTATAGGGCTTAGGATAAAGCTCAATCGAATGCAGATGGTATTTTATTTTAATTAGCTCCAGTCCCTATTGTATAAAATTGCTTTGATAAGTGATGGAATTTACAACCCACCCCTACTTCGCATGAAAACTGATAGAGTGTACATTTGTTGAACAAAACGGAAACAACACACGAGAGGGAGGGAAGATTTAAGACTTCAGCCACACGTGCACACACATTTATTAAGCATCTCTTTGCTCCGATCTTGTACAAGCATCGTGCGGTTGTTTTCCTTCCATTCTTAATCACCTTTACTTGATGTTTTTAACCACCTTTGGAAAGGGCCATTTTGCTCAAAGGGGTTTGTGGACCAGCCCTCTCCTTGGGAGAACAGCCCAACTGTTCTCAGGGTGCAGTATCAATCACTGGGTTTTTCCAAGGACTGTCATTTAAGCCAACTGAGGGCATTTGTTTTTAACTTGTTCTTTTGCCAAAAGTCGGGAGAAGGGTGGATGTTACTGAAGCACCAGCCAATAGCTGTAAGGGCTCCCAAATTTTTAAAAAATTACTTGTTCTGATTACATTCCAAGCTGGCTTATAGTTCGACATTGCTGCTGCATCTTCCAACCCTTACATTTTAGAATGATGACTCTGGTTCAGCCCTTCCCTTGCATGCTCAGCCAGATGGATGACGGAAATGGGAGGATAAAGATGTTATTAGGGGGGCCCTCGGTGGCTCCTTCCGGGGTGGTGGGAGGCTTCGGGTTGATGCTTTGTTTCAGTCCTTCAACGCTCAGGAGCTGGAAAATGATTTCCAGGGCCGGAGTGGGCATTCTGTTTTGTAGGATGGGACTTTGCCCCAGAGTCTAATCAGAGCTCAGTTTTTTTTTTCCAGCAGTGATGCAACGTTTAAGCAGATCTTTCCATTAACCACAGAGGGAATTTTATCTGACAGTTTTGTGTGCTAGAGCCATTTGGAGTGCAAACAAACAAAAAGTTCCTGGCAAATACCAGCACATAGACAGGAAGTGACCACATTGATCTGGATGAACTGCGAGATGGGCTGGGGGGAGGGTGGGCTGCCACCCGGGGCCCGACAGGTTCACCCGCGTGGGGACAGCAGGGCTTCAGCTGTCTCTTCACGTTTCAGCACAACCCCGCTGGATCTAGTGAACTGGATGCTACCAGTTGGTAAGCAGTTAGAATTTTCAAATAGGCTTTAAAAGATGGTGCTTTATGATTTCACCGGCAGACTTGACGCTTCCACTTAGATGCCTCCAAGATGTCTCAAAGTCACCGCATCCCAAAGCCGAGTCAGCACCTCTGACCGCACCTCTGTCTCACAGAGGAGCAGCCCCTCCCCCATGCCCGTTCCCCCACCCTCCGTCCACCACCCATGCAGCCCGTGCCCCAGGCCTGTCCTCTGGCATGTGGACGCTGCATGGCCCCTCTCACTGGCCAGCTGTGGGCATCCTTGCCCAACACCAGTCTGCTCTCCACTGTCCCGAGGGAGCCTATGAAACACCCCTGTCATGGTGCCACCGCCCCTGGGAATGTCCTGCCCAGGTCCCCCTTGGTCTGGCCTCCCTGTGGCCCCTGGACCCCCGCCACGCTGGCCTTTAAGATCCTCATCGGATGACATTTGCCCTTTCCCCCTGCGCAGGCTTTGCACACACTGGCTACCCCTGTGTCTCTCTCTGGTCTCGGCCTGTGCATCCCTGCCACCGGGAGCTGGCTCAGCGGCTGCTCCTAGCAGTTGGATGTCAGTGCTCTGTGTCTGCGAGGTCCCCTCAGCATCTGCCTTCCCCAGGGACTCCAGGAGCGGAGGGCTCGTGGCTGTTCAGATCTTGTCCCAGCACGGAAGTGACAGGGCTAGAGTGCGTCTGGCCGTGTTCGCAGGTGCCCGCTGCTGCAGGGGACGCACCGTCTTAAAGGGTTTAGTGGTCACGTGGGCGTCCCCCTCCCTGAGGTTCCCAGCGCCGTGAGGGCGGTAAGGAGCCCATCCATCGGCTCTCGGGCCCCCACTTTGTTCCTGTAATGTCTGTTTCCTGGCCGCCTTGGAGACAGTGCCAGGACCGCAGGCCCAGGTGGGAGCGAGGAGGGGTTTCATTTGCTGGGGATCCAGTAATGACAGGGACCAGGGACACGGCTGGTGGGAGCTGCAGGTGGTTCCAGGAGGCCTGGAGCGCGAGGCCGGGCAGCAGCCGTGAAAGGCAGGGGGATGGGGGGCGGGGGGAGCTCGGGATGAGACGCACACAGCCTGCCTTGTGCCGGGGGGTGTCACGTTCTCCAGGGCCAGGGCTGCCCTCACTTGCTTTCACTCCAGGTCCGGCAGGCTACCCAGTAAATAGCAGGCGGACCCTTAGTCAATGTTTATTGAAACAGATCTCAGTTTTCAGGGAGTAAGTTCAGGTAGCAAGTTGTATCTGTTACCATTTGCTCATCAACTTCTTTTTACCTAAACGACTTTAGAAGTATCTTGTGGCCTTGGTTAAATTGCGACAAAAACCCTAAAGAGGGCTTGAATTCATCAGGCTGCAGAATGACCGACATGGAGCCAGCCGGGCAGTGTGCTGACCAGCGTCTGGCTGGTGACCGTGGGGAGCAGGGGTCCTTCAGCCACCTGTCGGTCATGTGAGTAGAGGCAGGTGATCCTCAGGGGGACGGGGTGCTTCCCATCAGAGCCCTGATTTCCCGAAGTCCGTTCATGTTTCCCAGTATTAGCAGGAGGAGTGGTGCCGGCTCTCACCAGCAATAAGCGGTCACCTTTTGGCCCGTGTAGTTCAGCTTGGATGGAACGAATTCGAGAAGTGGCCTGTTGAGGAAGGGGGGACAGGCCTGGGTCCCCGCTTGCCTCTGTGATGTGGGAGGAGGAGGGGGAGGTCTTCTAGTCTGAGTTAGAACAGCTTTTAGATTTTTGGTTCGTCTTCCTTCTCCTCTGCCTCTTCTACTGCCCTGGCTCATGGATTTCCATAGCAACCCGGCATCTCCTCCCCACCCCAGGTGGTACCCTCAGGAGGGCTCGAGCGTCTCCCTGAGACATGACCTAACAAGGCTGTTTAACCATCACTCGCTTGTGGGGCTGGTGCCCTCTGCCCCAGGAAGATAAGCGTGGGAGTATCAATCCTCGTATGGAGTCGGACCCCAGTCCACTTGCCACCTCCACGAGCCCGGCTGAGTCCCATGCTTCTTAACCATGTCGGAATCACAGGCCCCTCTGCAAAGCTGATGGAAGTCGTGGACATTCTCTCTATCCAGAGGAGAAAAGAAGTCATGTGCTCATGTCCACGCTGCTCTGCATACAGCTTCTGGGGGTTCCTGGGACGTAAGCCTGCCCTTCCATCCTCCAGGATCTCTGGGCCCCAGGCGGGAAGTCCCCAGCTTGGCTACCACTCAGCTCCTACGTGCCTGAACCATTGCCTGTCCTGAGAGAAGGACCACCTTGCAAACTGTAAGGTGATGTGCACTTGTCAGGGAGGATTATTTTCCTTTCTTTGAATCCTCACTTGGCGAGTTAACTTGTCACTGCTCTTCAGCTGGTGGAAAGTTGACCCAACACGTGTCGGGACAGGTGTTGAGAGCAGTCGGTGTTGACGGGACTTGAGATGTAAGGGTCCAGGCTGCTGAGTGCAGGGGTCACAGAAATGGGCTGGTTCGGCCCCTCCCTCAGCTGGAGGCTGAGGCACAGAGGATGGGGTCAAAGGTTGACCTTCCCCCATGCTCCCGCTGCACTGTTCTCTCCTGGAAGAGGCCTGAGGATCGGGGGGCCCCTGGACACTTGGGGGTCTGGCCTCTGACATCTTCCACGGATTTGCCCTGATCTGCAGGCAGGGCTGGCTCTGTCACGGCAAACGGTGGAGGGAATGCCTGTCCTTCCACAGTGACAGAATGAAATGTCCCTCCCTTTGATGAAGATAAGGGAAAAAGAAAAGGGGAAGCTGGCCAGAGCTGTCTCCCTTGCCCTGGACACAGCTGTGCACAAACACGAACCCTAAATAGAACGCACTGCTCTTCCTCTCGCACTGGTGGAGATCTGGAGGGTATGGGGACGAGGATCTCGGAGAACAGCCTTTGTTGCCTTAGCTCCCTCTCAGAGCAAAGCCCCTGGAGCCCCTTCTAGGACCTACCAGCTCCTAAAGATGCCCTGGGGCTTCCCGAGCCTGGCGGGGCCCGTTAGAGGTCGACAGCTTTAAGGCAGAGCGTAGGCGTGTGGTGGCTTTGGGTGGAACGCAGGGGTCATTCATGCTCTCTCTGGTGACATTGGCTCATGAAACTTCAAAATAACGTGACAGCAACCCCCTTTTGTACTTGTTGAACCCAGGACTGATGTGCCAGGCTGCCTTCTGTTCTGGCAGTGTGCCCGTGGCCCCAGGAAGAGGATGCGGCTGGGGCTGCCCAAGGCACGCCTGCCTAGACGACGCTCAGGCAGTTGTACAACCGGCAGCACTGATTGGGATCCTGCTCGTTTGCATGACTTCTTTCTAAGCATCTTTTTTTTTTTAAACATAAACTTTTTTAAGGGAATAGTTTTCTAACATTCTTTTTTAAAAAAAATATTTATTTATTTATTTGGTTGCACCAGGTCTTAGTTGCGGCAAGTGAGCTCCTTAGTTGCAGCTCCAGGGCTCCTTAGTTGTGGCATGCAAACTCTTAGTTACGGCATGCAAATGGGATCCAGTTCCCTGGTCAGGGATTGAACCTGGGCCCCCTGCATTGGGAGCGCGGAATCTTATCCACTGCACCACCAGGGAAGTCCCTCTAGCATGTTTTAAGTTTACCTCCTCTTATCTACAGAGTGACATTCAACAGATACCGAATTTTAATTTGACTTCTCGAGAAGAAAGCTGGAGGAAGCGTTGCCTCCAAAAGAAAGCGTTGCTCTTCACCTCATCATGAGAAGAAGATAAAGTCTTCGCGACAAAAATGTTTCACGGGAAACATACAGAAAATGGATAAAAGGAAGAGGGTCAGAGTGAAGTCCCACCTTCAAAATATGACTTTGAAGAAGTCAAGACACTTTATACAGGTTTATAGAGGTTTGCCCAGGAGAGATACTCTGTGTTGAGCTGGGGTTGCAGGTGGCAAACCTTGCTCTTGTCCAAAATCACTGATCTTCCACAAAAAGTCCACGCAGATCACCTGGGGGTCATGAAGACCCAGTCGCACTGTCTACTCCAAAGTGTTTTTGAAAGTCTGACTGTGGTTATAACATATTTGATATCTGAAGGGTATTCATTTAACTTCACTCCTTTGTTCAGGGAGCATTTAGTGAACTCCTACTGTATACCATGCATCGCCTGGCACACAGAAGTATAGTGGTGAGTGAAACACAGCCCACGTGGTCCGCACAGGCCAGTGGGGAGCAGAGGGTGGTCACACCGACCCCGGACACATCCGACCACAGCTGCGGTTCGTGCCGGACAAGTCAGGTCAGGGAAGCCCCTCGCCCCTGGCAGAGACACACCTAACTTTGCAGCGTCAGCTTTCAATTTGCCTTTTCAGGAAGAAAGAGGACAGGACTTTAGTCCAGCAGATCTTTGCTGAGCAGGTCCCTGTTACAGGCAGGTGTTGGCTGAGAGGTGGAGAAACAAGCGTGCCTGAGACGCATGCCTCCCTCTGGGGGAAAGTGGGCTTCTGAACAGTTGATGTCCATGTCCTGGGGTGGAGGCAACGTCACCATGCACACACCTGTGGGGGCACAGGAGCCCGGAGGGCCCCCCTGGCCCCCCTGGGTGTCAGGGAAGGATTCCAGGGTGGGGAGGGTTAAAGTGGAACACAAGTAAGTTGGCCCAGTGAAGGGGCACCGTGAGAGTCAGGCCTGCGGGCGATGGGGTGCCGGGGGGGCGAGAGGCGGGGCTGGAGGGGGCCCTGTTTGGGGGTCAGACCGCATCGTGCATCGGTCATGGGGCAGGGACACCCCGAGAGTCACGTGACCGTCCAGATGCCAGGGGATCGTTGCCATGGTGAACCTTGGGGATGGGATCCTGACCCCTTGAGGAGATGGAATGTGTGACACTTGTGTTGGAGAGGATCCCAGCTTTGTTCTGACTTGGGAGACAGGTGGGCTTTAGTGCTGATGAGTTAGGAGAATCAGGAGGGTGAGAGGGACCTGGGTAGAGGGGGCAGGACCCACTTTGGGGCAGCTTTAGTTTGAGAGAACGGCGGGGAGAGGTGTCCAGGGCCCTGAGATGTGCAGGGGAGAGCCGTTAAGGTGGGGGCTGCAGGCTTGTGTGGGTGAGGCTGCCAGCCAGAGCTGGCACCGCTGGGTACACCAGGACGGCCATTCTGTTCTGGTTTTTCAGATACTGGGGGGACTTCCCTGGTGGTCCAGTGGCTAAGATTACACGTTCCCAATGCAGGGGGCCCAGGTTCAATCCCTGGCCAGGGAACTAGATCCCACGTGCCACAACTAAGAGTTCTCATGCCTCAACTAAAAAGATCCCACATGTCACAACGAAGATCCTGCACGAAATAGTAAAAAAAATAAAATTTTGGGTAAGAGCTTCTGCCTTGAGTCCCACCCCTACCCCAGTGCTTTTCCTGCAGCCTCAGCCCATCCTCTGGGGGCCTCCGGATCCTCCGTTAGCAGGACAGCCTCATGGATTCTCAAACATTTAAAATTTCAACCCTGATCAAGGCTGTGATTTAAACCTGTATCAGTCTCCCAGGGCGGCTGTAACAAATGACCAACAATTGGGTGGCTTAAAACAACAGAAATGTGTTGTCTCACAGTCTGGAGTCCACAAGTCTGAAGCTAAGGTGTCGGCAGGGCAGCAGTCCCTCCGAGGGCTCTCAGGGAGCATCCTTCCTTGACTCTTCCAGCTCCTGGTGGTTCCAGGTGCTCCTCAGCTTGTGGAATCTGTCTTCACAAGGCCTCCTCCTCCTGTGTCTCAATCTCCCTTTGCCTGTCCTTTGTAAGGACACTTGTCATTGGATTTAGGGCACAGCATGACCACATCGCCAGAGCCTTAACTTAATTACATGTGCAAAGACCCTTTTCCCAAGTGAGGCCACATTAACTGGTTCCGGGTGAATGTACCTTTTGGGAGGCCACCAGTCAACTCTCTACAAAACCTAAAGAGAGTGATGTGGAATGAGCAGGGCCTTTCTTCTCAGCAATATTTCCCCTTCCTTCACTCCAGTGATCTGAAGGCTTTGCAGAGTGATTGGTGCTCTTCCTAAGAAGGCTGGGGACCCACCATAAGAGCTCAGCTCTTACCACGCACGCTTAGTCACAATGTGTATTTTAATATGCCCCAGGCCCACTCATTTGCAGGCTTACCTGGGTTTAGGACTTACCTTCCAAGTATATTCCTATGGCCTTGAAAGGCAGACAGTGTGTACCGCTGTCTGTCCCCTGCCTTTTTCACCAAGAGAAGGTCTGCACACCTCCTCTAGGAGTTCTGAGGGATCTGATGATCAGAGCATGAGCGTAGCTACAGTGTAAAGTGACAGCCGGGCACACTGCCAGCAAAATATGATGACTTTCCTTTTGCACTAGCCCTCTTAGGGGAGGAAGAGTACTGCCAATTCTTCTGAGCATCTCAGGTTGCTTTTCCTCACAGAGATAATCACAGGAAGAACACCACAGTCAGGCCCCCTCCCAGCCTGACTCTCCCCATCACCACCAGCTGACCGCTTGTATTCCTTCCTCTGCAATTTTTTGGAATAGCTTCAGAAGGATAGGTGTTAACTCTTCTCTAAATGATAGAATTCGCCTGTGAAGCCATCTGGTCCTGGACTTTTGTTTGTTGGAAGTTTTTAAATCACAGTTTCAATTTCAGTACTTGTGATTGGTCAGTTCCAGCTCACCGTTTGTTTGCGAGCTCTGCGGAAGAATCAATTCCACGCGTGACACGTCCTTAGGGATCCTGAACTGTGTGTTCCTTTGTCATAAAGAACATCGCTGTTCATGATGAGGGTACCCTTGGGAAAGCTAAAGTTTCAGGCACTTGGATTTGGGTCATCGGCACCCCTGACCTTACTGGAGAGGCCAGCTGGCTCTGGGTTCCAACCTGAGGGGCCCCTGAAGTAGAGCTCTGGGTCTGAGCTGGAGGGTGGGAGGGGGGCCTTGGTCCTGGATGGGAACCGGTGGTATTTACACTCATACTCATGTTCCCAGAACCTAGCGCCGGACACACAGTGAGACTCAGTGCAGCTTTGGTGAGCGAATAAGGGACCACGGGGGCCGTGCTCTCCAGAGAAATCAGGGCAAATCTGGAAAATGCCAGGATGATGGGATCCAGGAGCCCCCACCCTTTCCTGGAGTTGGGTGAGAAGAAAGGCAGTGGCTGGAGCCTGGAGAAAGGAGATGGGTAGCAGGCTCTGACCAAGTGACCGCTGGCTGAGTCAGCCTCTGTGACTGGGAGGTCACCTGTGAATCCATCTCCACAGACCTGGAGAGTAATTTGTTATATCCAGTTCCATTGGCCTACAGTGCCTGGCTGGCTGTCAGAGTCTTACAATGACCTGTCTCAGGGGAGAGGTCTGCCCTGGGAGCACGCCACAAGGAGAGCCTCCAGCTCTGCCGCGGGCCCTGGGCCATCACAGCCCACCCTCAGAACTGTGTGTTAAGTTGGGTTCTTACCCAGAGCCCAGGAACGATTGAAGGCCAGGTGCCCTCACTCTTTTGTCCCACTAGGGGATTGTTTTGTGACTTCTGGCAACAGGCTTTCCCATGTCACCTGCCTGATTCGGGGGAGTCACCCACTCAGGCTTGGAAGAGGAGGGTTCACCTCCTCTGTGACAGGAAGTAAAGCCTGGTGGGCACCACAGTTGGAAGGCACTGGTGCTGGTAAGATGGGTAGTGAGTCAGCCAGGCAAGGTGGACGGGAGCATCCCGGGAGCTTGGAGCTGTCAGTGGCTTGCCTACCACTGTACTTTACAACAGGTTGCCTAGCAGGTTAGGAAATACAGTCTTAGGTTTTTTATACTGAGTAAAAGCTTTCTGGTTCAGGCAGTAATATATGAGGAAGTTGCAAAATGCCATCAGAGGGTGTTATGAGCAAAATATCTCACTGTACAGTTTTATTTTCCATGGAAGTATCTATCAGTGGCAACTATAAATGATCCAGGACTTGGGCCTGGGCTTGTTTTAGTGCCTAATCCAAATTGTTTTTGAGCTCTTTGTGGCATTTCTCAGGAAGCTGATCTACTGGTGTTTTGTAGACAAGTCACATTGTTGGGGGGACAGGCTGTGATATTTCTTTCTAAGCATTTTGTCCTGGTGACCAACAATGCCTTGAGATCAGTTGTCACCCTTAGATGTGAATGAGGCTGTCCTCTCCTCCCTCAGGACCATGTGGGGAGGTCAAGGCTGAGCGGTCTGAGGGGAGCAGCTTGACCCTCAGACTTTGTGCCTTCATTCCCCTGGGGTCACCAGCCTTGGCCTGGCCTCCAGGTCAGCCAGGGTCCCCCATCAGCACCCTCCCAGAGGCTCCATCCTCCTCCTCCTCCTCCTCCCCTTCACCTTCTCTGCCCTGGGCCACCTGTTGCCTTCTTGGAGCCTGCATCACACCCTGCGCTGTGTGGTGGGGAGCCCCCGACTGGAGCACAAACTTCTGAGAGCAGGGCCTGGTGCCCCCATCCTGCCCATCTCAGCGCACTGCGCAGAGCTGAGCCCCAGCGGGTGATGTACTGAATCAGGGGGCCCATAGCAGCAGGACCAAGAAAATGTTTCAGTTCAGGGCACAGGGATTCAGGTCCCACATCTTTTAAAAGTGAAAAAACTCAGACTTCCCTGGTGGCGCAGTGGTTAAGAATCCGCCTGCCAACGCAGGGAACACAGGTTCGAGCCCTGGTCTGGGAAGATCCCACATGCCATGGAGCAACTAACTAAGCCCGTGCACCACAGCTACTGAGCCTGCGCTCTAGAGCTCGCGAGCCACAACTACTGAGTCTATGCGCCACAACTACTGAAGCCCGCGTGCCTAGATCCCGTGCTCCGCAACAAGAGACGCCACCGCAACGAGAAGCCTGCGCACCGAAACGAAGAGTAGCCCCTGCTCGCCGCAGCTAGAGAAAGCCCGAGCGCAGCAACGAAGACCCAACACAGCCAATAAATAAATAAATAAATTTTAAAATAAATAAATAGGTAAATAAATAAAAGTGAAAAAACTCTTCCACCTTGAAAAACTCTTACACACACACATACACACATGTGAGGATAATACAGCCTTGTGCCAAGCAGTGATGTGCATGCTTTGTATGCCAGTTTATATGCCAGTGCTCCCTCATGACAAGCCACAGTGATGCCCATCGTACGGATGAGGCCAGGGAGGCTAACTGACTGCTGTAAGTCACGCAGCTGGTGAGTGTGGGGCTGGCTTTTGAATCCAGGCAGCCAGGCTCCTGGATTCCTGCTCTCGAATAACATTTATCCTGCCTCTCAAGCTTTTTTCCTTGGTTGTGAAGGCAGATCATGCCGATTGAAAGAAGTTTATAAAACCCTGAAGATAATTTTAAAATTTTAAATGAATAATAGTGTCACCATCAAGGAATTGCTGCTATTAATAGTTTGCTGTATCCCTTTCTAGGTTTTTTTCTATACATGTTTCGGTACCATGTTTGCAGAAGCTGCTAAAAATGCCAATATATGGATTATCACAATTAACCGTATCCTCCCTGTAAAACATTTTACTTCCAACTCCTGATCACCATTTGACCGGTTTCTCCCCTCTCTTCACTCTTTTCATACCCTTGCATGTATTTCCTTTTAATTAGGGACAAGGATCACCAGAGAATCTGTTGACAACTTCACAAGGTCTTTTTTTTTTAGTAGAATCATTTCAAACTCTATGAGAGTGGTCCTATTTCCTCTCCTACAGACCCAGACTAGTTCTTATCTTTCAAATATGGTCACTTGAAGTGAAAACATCTCCTTGGAATTTACCATCCAAGGCATCTAATAGACACAGCTATTCATGGAAAAGGATAGCTGGAGCACCTACGAGGAGGCCACGTGAAACCAGGAGATCGTTTTTAAAACAAAAAGTAACTGCATTTCTCCCCTGGTAGGTGAAATGGCTCCAACAACAAGAAGTTAAACGCAGGGTGAAGAGACAGGTGCGAAGCGACCCTCAGGCCCTTTATTTCAACGACCCCATTTGGTCCAACATGTGGTACATGGTGAGTAGGGCGTGGGCCTCTCTGTCCCTGGAGCGTTTGCAGTGCCGTGTTTCTGAGACGGGTCAATTTCCCCCAACAAAGCTAAATTCTCATGACAGCTCCAAACAGACACACTTCATCTGAGTGTAAAACTCCTGTTTTAATGCTGTGAGGTGCAAGCTTTCTTGTGAAGTTTTTTTAATTATGTGAAAGTCCAAGGGGAGGGGCTCTTTGAGCAGGGGAGCGATTGGCTGCACGGTGTATGAGTCACTACATGGTGAGTAGTGAACAGAGCCCCTGAAGGGCGGTGGGTGTCCTGGGAAAGTGATGGACAGATTGCGAGGGCAGAAAAAGCAGTAGAGCCTCCACGTGGACCCTTCCCAGAAATGGGTGGTAGAAAGAGGGTCCTGCTTTATCAGGCACGGGAAAGCATTTTCTCCGTATTCCCTTATGAGCATAGGAGCACCTCTGCTGGGTTTGCGGGTCTGTGTCAGGTGTGTCTGTGCTGGGGGGGCTTTGTGTCTTCTGTGCCTGCAGCATTGTGGCGACAAGAACAGTCGCTGCCGATCAGAAATGAATGTCCAGGCGGCGTGGAAGCGGGGCTACACGGGAAAAAACGTGGTGGTCACCATCCTGGATGATGGCATAGAGCGGAATCACCCTGACCTGGCGCCAAACTATGTAAGTCAAGCCTTAAAACTGGCAACTGGCATGCAGAGACATTCAACTGCGCGGGTCATTAAATAAGGACACATTTGTAAAATGATAAGGTGCCTACCCCTCCCTATATCAGACAATACAGAAAACCGAGCTGGGTGGGCTGGTGAGCCCAGATCCCCTGCTACCCGGAGCCAGGGGTTTGCAGAGGGATTCATTCACATTTTAGAGGATTCACATGTACTTCTGGGAACGGGTCCTAAGAAACTCAGAAACATGTGCATGGAGGTGGCCATCAGATCAACATCAGCAACGTGAGAAATGGCAGGGTTAAGACATGGGCTCTGGACCCAAACTGCTGGGGCTTCTGTCCTGGCTCTGTGGCTTATTAACTCTGAGACCCTGGGCAAGTTACTTGACTTCTCTGTGCCTCAGTGTCACCATCTGTAAAACGGGGTTAGTAACAGGATTACTACCTCCTCGGGTAATTGTGAGGATTAAATGGCTTCATAAATGTAAAGAAGGGATCCCAGCATGTAGTAAATATAAGAAAGGTATTTAGTATTCTGAGGCACCTGGGGTACAGTGTTGTCTTAATTTCTGCTGTACAGCAAAGTGATTCAGTTATGCATATATATATATATATATATATATATATATTCTTTTTCATGTTCTTTTCCATTACGGTTTATCACAGGATATTGAATATAGTTCCCTGTGCTATACAGTAGGACCTTGTTGCTTATCCATCCTATATATACTAGTTTGCAAAGGATGACAGTTTTGAAGTCAACAATCTGGAGAGCTTTTATAATGTGTTTTAAAAGGAGGTTAGGAAATTACACGAATACTATGATTATAAGTATGTACGCAAAAACATACATATTAAAAATATGAGATGAAGGAAATTCTGACACTTGCTACCACATGGGTGAACCTTTATCTGATGCATGCTGCCACATGGACCAGCCACATCGGTGAAGACATTATCTAGGTCACAAAAGGATAAACACTGTATGCTTTCACTTACGTGAGGTCCCTAGAGGAGTCGAATTCACAGAGACAGAAAGTAGATGCTGGGTGCCAGGGGCTGGGGAGGGGGATGGGGAGTTAAGTGTTTCATGGGGACAGAGTTGAAGTTTTGCAAGACGAAAAGCGTTCTGTGGATGGATGGTGGTGATGGCCGCCCAGCAGTGTGAATGTACTTAAAGCCATTGAACTGTGCACTTAAAAATGGTTAGGGTGGTAAATTTTGTTATGTGTATTTCCCACCATAATATATATACATACATATATATACATACATACATACATACATACATACATACATACATACATATATATATATATATATATATATATATATATAAAATTACAGTTATAGTAAGAGAGTACCAAGCGTGCGTTTTTCTCTGTTTCCAATTGAGGCGTAAAAACAATTTAAAGCAGGGCTGTGATATGCTGGGCCTTTTCTCTTCGGTCACGAGGGTTTCATTTCTTAGGATTCCTATGCGAGCTATGACGTCAACGGAAACGATTACGACCCGTCTCCGCGATATGATGCCAGCAATGAGAATAAGTATGTCACTTGGTCACTTGGCCAGCCCCTCCTTGCTTCCCTTTCCGTCTCCCTGCAGTCACTGTTGAGCTGGCCCACAGTCAGGATGCTGGAACTGTGACGGGCCAGAGGCAGCTCTCCGGCTGCCTGGCCGGGTCTGGGGCTGAGCCAGGAGCCAGCCCCGCGCAGCCCTTCAGGCACAAGGCAGCCTCGGTGGATTCGGCCCCTTCCTAAGGGGCGTCACCCCTGCTGGTCAGCTAGCAATGGATGTTGGACCAGCATCGTTCCTGTTCGAAACACTGTTGGAATATTTGAAGAGAGTAACCCTTAAATCTTGCGGTCTCCACGGCTGGCTGTGTTCAGACCACAGTGCATGGGTCAATATCCAAGCCCTTTTGAGTCTGTCTGTGACCTCACGAGGGAGGTGGCAGGAGAGTGAATGATGCTGGGTAAATTGGGGCTCAGATCCTGGGCCTGGCTGTGTGCCTCTGTGCAGGCTGGGTGATGTCTCGTAGCCTGAGGCGCCCCATGCCCCAGGGCCGTGGGTGGGAGTCAGGTGATGGATGAGGGACACACACCGAGGGTGTTCAGTCAGTGACGCTTGTGATCGTCACTTTGCAAATGAAGGCGGGAGGAGGTCTGGAGAGATCAGGTGACTCGGCTCCGGTCATCGGTGGCAGCCCTGGGGTTGAGGTCCACTTTCCCCAGCCCAGCCCTGGAGCTCGTTTGCTGTGTCCTGCCTGTCGTTTCTCCGTCAGCATGCCCCATGCCCCGAGCTCTTCCCATTCTTCCAAAAATATTTAGAGAAGAACAGAAGCCCTTTCTTTCTTCTCCACTGTTTTTTTTGGTTTTGTTTTGGTTTTTTTTTAATTTAATTTTATTTGTTTTAGTTGTGCCGGGTCTTAGCTGCGGTCTTACCGACTCCTTTAGTTGTGGCATGTGTGCTCCTTAGTTGTGGCTGGCGGGCTTCTCAGTTGTGGCATGTGAACTCTTAGTTGCAGCATGCATGTGGGATCTTAGTTCCCTGACCAGGAATGGAACCCATGTCCCCTGCATTGGAAGGCAGATTCTTAACCACTGCGCCACCAGGAAAGTCCCTTTCTTCTCCACTGTTGACATGACGCTTGCCAAGGTGTGTCTTCGTCCATAATATTTTAGGTTGTGGTTGATTTGATTCTGAGGTTCAAATCCTGGTGCCCACAGGGTGCTGTGCAGGGAGGCTCGGCCGGCGAACGCGGTCAACACGACGGACCACGGCGCTCTGGGGAGCCCGCAAAGGCCCCAGCCTCACGTCCCCAGGGGCCCTTCCCACTCAGCGGCCAGCACGCCAGGGGTGCAGGGCGCCTGGTCTCCCAGCCCCGAGTGCAGGGAGCCAGGAGGGATAATCCAGACACTGCACAGTGATCCATGAAGGGGAGGATTGAATGCTGAGTGGGACGGTGGGCTGCGTGACTTGGGAGCAGCCCTGGCTGTGGGTGCACAAGGTCCAGAGGACAGAGGGCTGCCTCCCCGGGGCTAATGCATGAGCCCTGGACTAGTTTCAAAGGTGGTTTTAAAGTTGAATCAGTGATTCTGATCCCCTGTGGACTCTTCTCAAAGATGTGCTCCTTAAACTTGCCGGTATTTTTTGGCTTCTGCTGAAGGAACTGACCCGATGCAGCATGTTGCAGAACGGGGTCATTACCGAGGGGAGCGATCTGTTTTTCATGTGGCCTCTTCCTAGTCCGTCCACCGCTGCTGAGTGTTCCATTTCGAGCTTTCTTCCTCGGGTCCTGCTGCAATGGCCGTGGAAAGGGTAGGGGGGCTGCCCAAGGTGAGCATGGGGTGGGAGGAGGGGGACACAAGGGGACACAGGATCTAGGTTCTCATTTGTTCTTACTTCAGCTCGGCAGCCAGGCAGGCGTCTACACTGTGTTGTCAGTCGCGGGGACGCAGAGCTTGGGAGGAGGGATGCTTGGGCCCCTGGCGCCGGAGCAGGATACTCAGCCTGATGCGGGAGCATTGTGTCTGCAGGGCGGCGGGAAGGCCTTGCCAGCCTATGGGGCGCAGGGCGGGGGTGGGGAACGGGACGACCCAGGGCTGTGCAAAAGCCCACTTGATGCCCCTCCTGGAGCAGCCGTCAGAGCAGGCGATGGGAAGGGATGTGGGGAAAAGGCTTCAGCATCCTCCCCGGGCTTAGGGATAAATGACTCTTCTTGCAGGAGAGCTGAGCAGGGCACTGAACCCACTGCAAGGTGCTGGCGGAGTCCTAACTTCGTTTTTTCCTTTGTCTCAGACACGGTACGCGCTGTGCAGGAGAGGTCGCCGCTTCAGCCAACAACTCTTACTGCATCGTGGGCATCGCGTACAATGCAAGAATCGGAGGTAAGGCCCAGGAGTGTGCTGCCCGGGGGCTCGGGCCTGGGGCAGGGGTACCGGACGTGTCCCTCCTGCGAGTCTCAGCAGTTGCACTTCCGTTGGCCTCGGTGGCCAAGTCGGACCCTGGGCCTGACTTCACGCTGCCAGGGGCCTGGAGGCGGAGGTATTGCTCACTGGTTTGCCTGAAAAGCCTCTGCGGACCCTGTGGGTCTGGCTGCTGACTCACCGCTGTCAAGCCGACCAGTCCTAAGGGGCCGCGTGGGTCCCCTCCTGCTGCCCATCCTGCCCTCCCTCTGACTTTCCCAGCAGGGTTCACAGTTTTCACCTGGGACAGAGGCCTTTCCTTGGCCCCAACTCCCGCTCGAGCATCCTGGCCCACTGCTCCTGCCCCGTCCCTCGGCTTTAGCCAGAGGACATTTGTCATAGTGCCCCCCAGAGATGCCTGGTCTCCCCTGTTTATGACGGGCTGGTAACATTTGCCTCACCCCAATAACCTCTCCCCGCAGCTCCGTTCTGCTCAGTCCACCCATGACTTATGGCCTCTCACGCCCTCTCTGCTTCATGGAGTGCTCCCCAAATCCAGGTGTCCCCCCTCGTCTTGTTTACTGGGGGAGGTCAGCCTTCCAGGTCCCTTTAAGGAGCACGCCTGACCCTGGGTGTCTCTGGTTCTGTTGTTTGGTTTCTCCATTTGTGAGTCAAGCTTCTTTTGTTAGGATGGGGCTTTAGAGCAAAGAGTCACACGTCTTCCTCGCCCTCCGCCCCTGCCCCTGCCCCTGCCCCCGCCCCCTGAGCCTGGCAGATTGACAACTCAAACCGGCAGACAGTCAGTTAGTAAGTCCTCTGCAGTGCCTGGTAGGTGCACATCACTGAGCTGGCACTGAGCAGGTGTGGCCAGGGCATGAATTGTCCTCGACCCTCCACATGGCCTTGGGGCACTAGCTCTCGGTTTGGAGGTGCTCACACGTACGCTGATGGCCATGCTGGGATGCCTTCCTGGGGTGTGGCCTTCTCTGCTGCTTTGCCTTTGTGGAGGTGGTTGTAGCTCCCTCAGCTCTACTACGAGCAGCACAAGGTGGAGAACTCTGGGTCATGCAGTCTTTGGGGAATTTCTTGAGTTTTGAAAATAGGGTCCCCAGCTTTCACTTATTTAGGACCCTCTGCCTGCCCTTTCCCTTGGAAACCTTTGAAGTGTCTGGGATTTAACCAGCCATCATTAACCACCAAGGGCGTGTCCTGCAGAACAGATCAGGAGACTGTCACCTGGCCTCACTCCTTCGTGGATAGTTCTTTTATGTTGAGATGTTTAAGTTCTCCTTGGAGCTCTTGATGAGTGAAGACCCATGAGAAGTCTCCCTGGCTGACCTGGGTACCAGTTCCATTCCCACCACCCACTGGCTCTGTGTCCTTGGACAACGGGTATAAACTGTGTGTGACACGGTGTTGGGTTTGCAATGGAGACATAGTGTGGGGTTGAGGTTGACATTGACCCAGGGAACCTGTAACAGCCACGTCTCCAAGGCTGCTGCACACAGCTGTAGCCTCTCCACACAGGCAGCCGCACCTCTTCCTGCCCCTCCCTCCAAGCCCACCCCTGGACAGGGCAGCCTTCAGGCACCCCTAACATAGCCTCTCTCTCCACGTGTTGACACAGAGCAGGGAATTTCTCTGAGATGCCCCTGGTGTGACCATGAGCTCTACCTTTTTATATCTTTTTTATTTTTAAAGTTGTTGTTCAAGAGATTAAAATGGATATCCTAATTTATTCCAATCTATGTGGAATTAATATTATACCACTTCATGTATAGTATATAAACCTAAAACATTATTTGAGTTCACACTCACTGTCGTTCTTTATGCTGTTGTTTTTGTGTTTTACTTCATATATTATAAACCCAGTGTTTATTCTTATTTAAACAGTTGGCTTTAAAATACTTATGGAAAGAAATATACTTACCTACATAGTTATCAGTCCCAGTGCTCTTCCTTATTTTCTAGCTTCATATTTCTTCTAACTCGTTTCAATTTTTCTTCAGCCTGAGAATTTCTTTAATATTTTAGTATTTCTTTACATGTAGCTATGCTGGCGAGAAGTCATCTCAGCTTTTAGGTGAAATTCATCTAAATTTCATCTTCATTTTTGAAAAAAATTTTGCTGAACATAGAATTTCTAGGCTGACATGTTTTTCTTTCAGCCCTTTAAAGATGCTATTCCATTGTCTCTGGCATCCATTGTTTCTGATGATGAGTCAGTTGTCATACTTATTGTTGTTCCCCTTTATGTAATGTGATTTGTTCCTCTGGCTACTTTTATATATTTTTTCTATCTGTGCTTTGTCTGTGACTATAATGCCCCTTGGTGTAATTTCTTTCAAATTTATCCAGCTTGGGGTTAGCTGTGCTTCCTCCTGGATTATTATTATTATTACTTTTTTTCTAAATCGGATTTGGAAAAATGTCAGTATTTTTTGCAATCCTGTTTCCTCTCTTTTCTCTTTGGGCACCAATTATACTTGTTAGATTGCTTGATATACCTCACAGGTTGAGGCTGTGTTCATTTTTTAAAATCTTTTTTTCTCTGTGTGCTTCAAATTTGATAATTTCTTTTGCACTGTCTTCTTCAGGTTCACTAATCCTTTCTTTTGTTGTTTCCAATCTGTTGTTGATTCCACCCAATGAATTTTTTTTTCTTTTTTCTTTTCTACTCAGATATTGTGCTTTTCTGTTCTATGATGTCCATTTGGCTTTTTTTTTTTTAATATTTCCAAATCTTTCCTTACATTTCCCTTCTCTTCACCCATTATACCTATATTTTATTTTGGACTCTTTAACATACTTATGAGTTATTTTACAGTCTTTTATACTAATTCCAATACCTAAGTCATTTGTGGGTATGTTTCTTTTTTTTTGTTGTTCCCTGTGGAATACCTTCTTCACTTTTTTCTTTTTTAACATCTTTGTTGGAGTATAATCGCTTTACAGTGTTGTGTTAATTTCTGCTGTATAACAAAGTGAATCAGCTACATTCATATGTATATCCCCATATCCCCTCCCTCTTGTGTCTCCCTCCCACCCTCCTTATCCCACCCCTCTAGGTGGTTGCAAAGCACCAAGCTGATCTCCCTGTGCAGGGCAGCTGCTTCCCACTAGCTATCTATTTTATATTTGGTAGTGTATATATGTCAGTGCTACTCTCTCACTTCGTCCCAACTTACCCTTCCCCCTCCCTGTGTCCTAAAGTCCATTTTTACGTCTGTGTCTTTATTCCTGTCCTGCCCCTAGGTTCATCAGAACCATTTTTTTTTTTAAGATTCCATATATATCTGTTAGCATACAGTATTTGTTTTTCTCTTTCTGACTTACTTCATTCTGTATGACAGACTCTAGGTCCATCCACCTCACTACAAATAACTTAATTTCGTTTCTTTTTATGGCTGAGTAATATTCCATTGTATATATGTGCCACATCTTTATCCATTCATCTGTTTATGGACACTTAGGTTGCTTCCATGTCCTGGCTATTGTAAATAGTGCTGCAATGAACATTGTGGTACATGACTCTTTTTGAATTATGGTTTTCTCAGGGTATATGCCCAGTGGTGGGATTGCTGGGTCGTATGGTAGTTCTATTTTTAGTTTTTTAAGGAACCTCCATACTGTTCTCCATAGTGGCTTTATCAATTTACATTCCCACCAACCGTGCAAGAAGGTTCCCTTTTCTCTGCACTCTCACCAGCGTTTATTGTTTGTAGATTTTTTGATGATGGCCATTCTGACCATTGTGAGATGATACCTCATTGTAGTTTTGATTTGCGTTTCTCTAATGATTAGTGATATTGAGCATCTTTTCATGTGTTTGTTGGCAGTCTGTATATCTTCTTTGGAGAAATGTATATTTAGGCCTTCTGCCCATTTTTGGATTGGGTTGTTTGTTTTTTGATATTGAGCTGCATGAGCTACTTGTATGTTTTGGAGATTAATCCTTTGTCAGTTGCTTCGTTTGCAAATACTTTCTCCCATTCTGAGGGTTGTCTTTTCATCTTGTTTATGTTTTCCTTTGATGTGCAAAAGCTTTTAAGTTTCACTAGGTCCCATTTGTTTATTTTTGTTTTTATTTCATTTCTGTAGGAGCTGGGTCAAAAAGGATCTTGCTGTGATTTATGTCATAGAGTGTTCTGCCTATGTTTTGCTCTAAGAGTTTTATACGGTCTGGCCTTACATTTAGGTGTCTAATCCATTTTGAGTTTATTTTTGTGTATGGTGTTAGGGAGTGTTCTAATTTCATACTTTTACATATACCTGTCCTGTTTTCCCAGCACCACTTATTGAAGAGGCTGTCTTTTCTCCATTGTATACTCTTGCCCCCTTTATCAAAGATAAGGTGACCATATGTGCATGGGATTATCTCTTGGCTTTCTATCCTGTTCCATTGAACTATATTTCTGTTTTTGTGCCAGTACCATACTGTCTTGATTATTGTAGCTTTGTAGTATAGTCTGAAGTCTGGGAGCCTGATTGCTCCAGCTCTGTTTTTCTTTCTCAAGATTGTTTTGGCTATTCGGGGTCTTTTGTGTTTCCATACAAATGGTGAAATTTTTTGTTCTAGTTCTGTGAAAAATGCCAGTGGTAGTTTGATAGGGATTGCATTGAATCTGTAGATTCCTTTGGGTAGTATAGTCATTTTCACAATGTTGATTCTTGTAATTCAAGAACATGGTATATCTGTCCATCTGTTTGTGTCATCTTTAACTTCTTTCATCAGTGTCTTATAGTTTTCTGCATACAGATTTTTTGTCTCCTTAGGTAGGTTTATTCCTAGGTATTTTTTTCTTTTTGTTGCAGTGGTAAATGGGAGTGTTTCCTTAATTTCTCTTTCAGATTTTTCATCATTAGTGTATAGGAATGCAATAGATTTCTGTGCATTAATTTTGTATCCTGCTACTTTACCAAATTCATTGATTAGCTCTAGTAGTTTTCTGGTAGCATCTTTAGGAGTCTCTATGTATAGTATCATGTCATGTGCAGACAGGGACAGTTTTACTTCTTCTTTTCTGATTTGGATTCCTTTTATTTCTTTTTCTTCTCTGATTGCTGTGGCCAAAACTTCCAAAACTGTGTTGAATAATAGTGGTGAGAGCAGGCAACCTTGTCTTATTCCTGATCATAGAGGAAATGGTTTCAGTTTTTCACTGTTGAGAACGATGTTGGCTGTGGGTTTGTTATATATGGCCTTTATTATATTGAGGTAGGTTCCCTCTATGCCTACTTTCTGGAGAGTTTTTATCATAAATGGGTGTTGAATTTTATCAAAAGCTTTTTCTGCATCTGTTGAGATGATCATATGGTTTTTCTCCTTCAGTTTGTTAATATGGTGTATCACATTGATTGATTTGCGTATATTGAAGAATCCTTGCATTCCTGAGATAAACTCCACTTGATCATGGTGTATGATCCTTTTAATGTGCTGTTGGATTCTGTTTACTAGTATTTTGTTGAGGATTTTTGCATCTATGTTCCTCAGTGATACTGGCCTGTAGTTTTCTTTCTATGTGACATCTTTGTCTGGTTTTGGTATCAGGGTGAGGGTGGCCTCGTAGAATGAGTTTCGGAGTGTTCCTCCCTCTGCTATATTTTGGAAGAATTTGAGAAGGATAGGTGTTTGCTCTTCTCTAAATGTTTGATAGAATTTGCCTGTGAAGCTATCTGGTCCTAGGCTTTTGTTTGTTGGAAGATTTTTAATCACAATTTCAATTTCAGTGCTTGTGATTGGTCTGTTTATATTTTCTATTTCTTCCTGGTTCACTCTGGAAGGTTGTGCTTTTCTAAGTATTTGTCCATTTCTTCCAGGTTGTTCATTTTATTGGCATATAGTTGCTTGTAGTAATCTCTCATGATCCTTTGTATTTCTGCAGTGTCATTTGTTACTTCTCCTTTTTCATTTCTAATTGTTTTGATTTGAGTCTTCTCCCGTTTTTTCTTGATGAGTCTGGCTAATGGTTTATCAATTTTATTTATCTTCTCAAAGAACCAGCTTTTAGTTTTATTGATCTTTGCTATTGTTTCCTTCATTTCTTTTTCTTTTATTTCTGATCTGATCTTTATGATTTCTTTCCTTCTGCTAACTTTGGGGTTTTTTTTTGTTCCTCTTTCTCTAATTGCTTTAGGTGTAAGGTTAGGTTGTTTATTTGAGGTTTTTCTTGTTTCTTGAGGTAGGAATGTATTGCTATAAACTTCCCTCTTAGAACTGCTTTTACTGCAGCCCATACGTTTTGGGTCGTCGTGTTTTTATTGTCATTTGTTTCTAGGTATTTTTTGATTTCCTCTTTGATTTCTTCAGTGATCTCTTGGTTATTTAGTCGTGTATTGTTTAGCCTCCATGTGTTTGTATTTTTTAGTTTTTTTCCTGTAATTGATATCTAGTGTCATAGCACTGTGGTTGGAAAAGATACTTGATAAGATTTCAATTTTCTTAAATTTACCAAGGCTTTATTTGTGACCCAAAATATGATCTATCCTGGAGAATGTTCCATGAGCACTTGAGAAGAAAGTTCATTCTGTTGTTTTTGGATGGAATGTCCTATAAATATCATTTAAGTCCATCTTGTTTAATGTATCATTTAAAGCTTGTGTTTCCTTATTTATTTTCATTTTGGTTGATCTGTCCATGGGTAAAAGTGTGGTGTTAAAGTCCCCTACTATGATTGTGTTACTGTTGACTTCCCCGTTTATGGCTGTTAGCATTTGCCTTATGTATTGGGGTGCTCCTATGTTGGGTGCATAAATATTTACAATTGTTATATCTTCTTCTTGCATTGATCCCTTGATCATTTTGTACTGTCCTTCTGTGTCTCTTGTAATAGTCTTTATTTTAAAGTCTGTCTTGTCTGATATGAGAATTGCTACTCCAGCTTTCTTTTGTTTTCCATTTGCATGGAATATCTTTTTCCATCCCCTCACTTTCAGTCTGTATGTGTCCCTAGGTCTGAAGTGGGTCTCTTGTAGACAACATATGTATTGGTCTTGTTTTTGTGTTCATTCAGCCAGTGTATGTCTTTTGGTTGGAGCATTTAATCCCTTTACATTTAAGGTAATTATTGATATGTGTGTTCCTATTACCATTTTCTTAATTGTTTTGGGTTTGTTTTTATAGGTCTTTTCCTTCTCTTGTGATTCCTTCCTAGAGAAGTTCCTTTAGCATTTGTTGTAAAGCTGGTTTGGTGGTGCTGAGTTCTCTTTAACTTTTGCATGTATGTAAAGGTTTTAATTTCTCCATCGAATGTGAATCAGATCCTTGCTGGGTAGAGAAATCTTGGTTGTTGGTTTTTCCCTTTCATCACTTTAAACATGTCCTGCCTCTCCCTTCTGGCTTGCATAATTTCTGCTGAAAGATCAGCTGTTAACCTTATGGAGATTCCCTTGTATGTTATTTGTTGTTTTTCCCTTGCTGCTTTTAATATTTTTTCTTTGTATTTAATTTTTGATAGTTTGAGTAATATGTGTCTTGGCGTGTTTCTCTTTGGGTTTACCCCGTATGGTACTCTGTGTGCTTCCTGGACTTGATTGACTATTTCCTTTCCCATGTTAGGGAAGTTTTCGACTATAATCTCTTCAAATATTTTCTCAGCCCCTTTCTTTTTCTCTTCTTCTTCTGGTACCCCTATAATTCAAATGTTGGTGCATTTAATATTGTTCCAGAGGTCTCTGAGACTGTCCTCAATTCTTTTCATTCTTTTTTCTTTATTCTGCTCCCTGGCAGTTATTTCCAGCATTTTATCTTCCAGCTCACTTTTCCGTTCTTCTGTCTCAGTTATTCTGTTACTGTTTCTTTCTAGAGTATTTTTAATTTCAGTAATTGTGTTGTTCATCACTGTTTGTTTGCTCTTTAGTTCTTCTAGATCCTTGTTAAATGTTTCTTGTATTTTCTCCATTCTGTTTCCGAGATTTTGGATCATCTTTACTATCATTACTCTGAATTCTTTTTCAGGTAGGTTGCCTATTTCATCTTCATTTATTTGGTCTTGCAGGTTTTTACCTTGCTCCTTCATCTGTAGCATATTTTTCTGTTGCTTCTTTTTTTTTTTTTTTTTTTGGTGGGTGGTGCTGTATTCCTGTCTTACTGGTTGTTTGGCCTGAGACATCCAGCACTGGAGTTTGCAGGCAATTAGATAGAGCTGGGTCTTGGTGCTGAGATGAGGACCTTCAGGAGGGCTCACTCCAATTGATATTCCCTGAGGTCTGAGGTTCTCTGTTAGTCCAGTGGTTTTGACTCAGATCTCCCACCACAGGAGTTTGGGCCTGACTTCCAGCCTGGGAACCAAGATCTGGCAAGCTTCGTGGCACGTTATAAAAAAAAAAAAAAATGGAAGAAAGAAAGAAAGGAGCAGTACAATATCAAAAATAAAAAACAAAATAAAATTAGAAGGATAAAAAACATATTAGGAAAAATAAAACTATAATTGAAACAGCTGCAACAAAGTAAAATAAAACCACAGCAGAAAAAAGAAAAAAAAAGGGTGGGTGGGGGCAAAAAGCCAAAAGGAGAGATCACTAACAAAGTATAAAGAGTAAAATAAGGGGCTTCCCTGGTGGCACAGCGGTTGAGAATCTGCCTGCTAATGCAGGGGACACGGGTTCGAGCCCTGGTCTGGGAAGATCCCACATGCCACGGAGCAACTAGGCCCGTGAGCCACAACTACTGAGCCTGCGGGTCTGGAGCCTGTGCTCCGCAACAGGATAGGCCACGACAGTGAGAGGCCCGCGCACTGCAATGAAGAGTGGCTCCTGCTTGCCGCAACTAGAGGAAGCCCTCACACAGAAACGAAGACCCAACACAGCCAAAAAAATAAATAAATAAATAAATAATAATTAAAGGTGCTAATAATTCTTTTTAAAAAAATGTTAATGTTATAAAAATAAAAGAGTAAAATAAAGTTAGAAAAATAAAAGATTTATTAGGAAAAATAAAAATATAAAAGAATCAACAACAGTGAATCAACAAGGTAAAACAGAATCCCAATGTAAAAGAGGAAAAAAGAAAAGAAAAAAAAAAGCCTTGGCTATGGGGGTGTTTAGGCAGGGCGGGGTGGAACTTAGGCAGGGGTGGGGTTTACGGTGGGGCAGGACCTAGGTGGGTGGGAGGGGTGATGATTGAGCATGGGGCGGGGCCTCTACTTAGGACCTGAGTGAAAGGGGAGAGGCAGCACATCGAAAGGAGGGCCTCTGGAGTGTGGGCTTCCAGAGTTTGGAGGTAGGGCCCTGAGTGAGGGTGTGTGGGTGGAGTTTAGGCCCAGCATGTTGGAGGGGGCCTCAGAGGGGGTCTCCAAGTGTAGATGTAGGGCCCTGGGTGGGGGTGTAGGGACGGGGCTTGGGCTCTGCATGGCAGGAGGGAGGCTCTGAGCGCAGAGGATTAGGCCCGGGAGCCCAGCAGGCTTCCCGGTGCCTAAGTGGACAGGGAAAGCGTTGGCCGCGTTCCCTTCCGTTCCTTCACGCCCCTCCCTCAGCATCTCCCCCAGGGTCTGCCCCCTCGCCGCTGGACCCCTAACCATGGGTGGGTCCCGCTGGGTGTAGGAACTCCTCCCCTCCCCCAGCCGCCACTCAGGGGTGCAGGTCCCAGAGGTCCAGCCTTTACTTTTGCTCCCCCTTCCCTCCCTCCCACTCCCTCAGGACCCACGTGGCTGGAGGGGGCCTCGGTGGGCAGAGGATCAGGCCCAGGATCTCAACAGGCTCCCGGGAGCCCAAGTGGGCAGGGGAAACCTGGCCACGCTCTCTTTTGTTTCTCTGTCCTCCCAGTGGTTCCCCAATTTCCCCCTTCGGGTGTGGGATCTCTTCTCCTCCCCCAGCCACCCCTCAGGGGCGCCAGTCCCATCCCGCCTCCACTTCTCCTCCCCCTTCCCTCCCCTCACGTCCCATGTCCTACCCGGTCGCTGGGGGTTCCTCCCGTCCCGTTAGGTGTCCGTGGTCCCCCATGGGTGCCTGGTAGGTGCCCTAGTTTTGCGGAGCCACGAATTCCATGTCCTTCTAGTACGCCATCTTGACTCCGCCCTGTTTCTTTTTTTAAAAATTGAAGTATTGTTGATTTACAGTTTTCAGGTGTACAGCAAAGTGATTCATATGTGTGTGTATTTATACACACACATATACATATACATCTTTTTCAGATTTTTTTCCATTATAGGTTATTACAAAATATTAAATATAGTTCCCTGTCCTATATAGTAGGTCTTTGTTGTTTATCTATTTTATATGTAGTGTGTTTCTGTTAATCCCAAATTCCCAATTTGAAGTCAAAGACAAATATCATATGATATCACTTATATGTGGAATTTTTTTAAAAAATGATACAAATGAACTTATTTGCAAAACGGAAATACACTCACAGACATAGAAAACAAACTTACGGATACCAAAGGTGTGGGGAGGGATAAATTGGGAATGTGGGTATGTTTTCAATCACTGATATTTCTTTTTACAATGTGCACATTTGTGCATGTCTAGTAATTTTTTTATTGTACACCGGACATTGTTATGCTACATTGTAGGGACTCTTGATCCTGTTATCCTTGAATACTGTTGAGTTTAGTTCTTGCAGTCAGTTCAGTTTGAACTTATGGAGGCTTGATTTTTCATTTTTTTAGGATTGATCCCTTTCTGATTTGTCCTTAGCCTTAGAGAAAATCCTTTAGCCCAAGCACATAATCTTTACTCTTAGGTAGTGTGACCCTTTTGGTATTTCAGCGGAAAGACTGAAGTGTTTAGCCAACACCTCTAACTTGGCAAGACTCAAACTCCAAATTGACTCCCCTGCAATGGGCAGCGGCTGGAACATCTGCTCACTCACTCATTCAGCCTCCAGCTATTCCTTTCCTCCTGGACTTCTTAGAGAGTTGCCCAAACATGTTTAGTCCAGCGGTTAGCCGAGTGTTTGAGGGAAGTTTATGTATGTCCTCTTCCATAGCTCTCTCCTTTCTAGGATTTCTCTCAATTTCCAGCCGCTCTAACAATCCCAGACTCCATCCCATGACTCCCCAGGAGAATAAGATTGCATTTTCCTGATGGAGTTCTAGCTTCTCTGCATCAAGAGAAATGGGGAGTTCCCTCAGAGGAAAAGTATAAACTTGCATCATACCCAGTATTGTTGCTCTTTTAAGAACTGAATTGCCTGCCTCTGCCTTCTTATGGTTGCTTTCCAATGCCCTTAAAAAGGTGGTGTTTTCTTAAATAAGTATTTAGTCCAGGGTTTATAATTATTACTTTTAGAAGAGTTAGTGTGATAGAAGCTACTCTGCCATTATTGACACTAAAACATGGTTTCTATTTCTTTACCAAATAGATGATGTATTAGTTATCTATTGCTGCATGACAGTTACTCGAACAAACATTTGTTATCTAGCACAGATGGTGGCTTAAATGAGTGATTCTGGCTGAGCGTCACTCATGAGGTTGGCTGTGACTGTAGTCTGAAGGCTTGGCTGTGACTGGAGTATCCACTTCCAAGATGGGTCACTTCTTTGTTGTTGGCTAAAGTCCTCAGTTCCTTGTTGGCTGTTGGCAGGAGGCCTTGTTTCCTCAACATGTGTATCTCTCCATGGGGTTCTTAGAGTGTCCCCATGGCATGTAGCCAGCTTCCCTTATTGCAGGTGATTCAAAGAGAGAACCAGGAGGAAGCAGCAATGTTTTTTTTATGACTTAGTCTTAGAAGTAACATACTGTCACTTAGGTCATACTCTATTCTGTAGAAATGAATTCTGCATACACTCAAGGGGAGAGAAATTAAGCTGCACCTTTTGAATGGAAAAGTGTCAAAGACTTGTGGTTATGGTTTAAAATCAGCACGGATGGGCTCCTAAAATTTGACTATATATTTATACAAATGGAGTAATTTTTTCTACCAGATTTCTTTGTAGAATTGCATGTTTCTTACATGTTTTATCACATAAAAATCGAATGCAAGTAGTAGAACTGTCCAAATTATATCTTTAAAATAATATGCTTGCTAGAACATTACTAATAAGTCAAGATAACTCCAAAATATATGTAATGCTGTATCAAAATGCAGAAGAGCACAAGGAAGGTAAAATATCATCTGGATCCTGGTGAAAACAGGAATAACCAGTACTTACTGAGCTCTTGCTAGATCACAAGCACTGATCTAAGGTCTCTATAGGTATTGTCTTATGTAATCTTTACAAAACGCTATGTCATTGATGCTACTTTTATCCCCATTTCAAAGATAAGGGCCAGAAAGTTTATGTAACTTGCCAAAGATCAAACCAAGCTGACTTCAGGCCCCAGCTCTTAGTTTCTACTCTTTAACAAAAATCTTTAAACCGTATATATGAAGTGTGGATGGATGGGTGGATGGATAGATGGATGGACAATATTATTTCTTTAACATTTGATCATACTATACAGATGGTTCCTGATATATGATGGTTTGACTTATGATTTTTCAACTTTACTATGGTGTGAAAGTGATACACATTCAGTGGAAACCCTACTTTGAATTTTGAATTTTGCTGCTTTCTTGAGCTAGCGATATGCAGTACAATACTCTCTCATGATGCTTGGCAGTGGCAGCCCCAGCTCCCTGTCAGCCACACAATCACAAGGGCAAACAACTGATACAACATTCTGTTTTCACTTTCAGTATAGTATTCAATAAATTACATGAGATATTCAACATATTATTATAAAATAGGCTTTGTTTTAGATGATTTTGACCAACTGTAGGCTAATGTAAGTGTTCTGAGCGTGTTTAAGGTAGGCTGGGCTAATATTTTCAACTTATGATTCATTTACCAGGATGTAACCCTATCATAAGTCGAGGAAGATCTGTATTTGTTTTCAGTAAAATATACTAAGTTTAATTTTATGCAAACTTAACACAAGAGAAAGTAAGTCAAACTGAATATTGCTGAACTTCAGATTTAATTCTATGTTTAATTTTGTTTGTTTACTGTTTAACTTTATGCTTAATTTATTTGGTTTATGTGAATTTAACAGAAGAAAAAGAAACAAGTTTAAAGGGAAGGAATTGCTGAACTTCACATAAATGCTTCCTTATAATGAGATATTTTCTCAAATATCCCTCTTTTATTGAAAAAAAAAAAGCCTCAAGATTGTGACAGTCTTAAGAGGCCAGGGTTACATTTTTTTGTTGTTTTTACATATTTCCCATATCAAGTAATTAGCCTTTACTTCAGTTTGTTCTCACTTCTTCACCCCACACCTCAATATTAGGTTGTTGTTTTTTTTAATTTATTTTCTTTTATTATTTTTGGCTGTGTCGGGTTTTAGTTGCGGCATGCAGTCTCTTCATTGTGGTGCTCAGCCTTCTCTCTGGTTCCGGCGCTCAGGCTTCTCTCTAGTTGTGGTGTGTAAGTTTTCTCTTCTCTAGTTGTAGCGTGCAGGCTCCAGAGCGTGTGGGCTCTGTAGTTTGCGGCATGTGGGCTCTCACGTTGAGGCATGGGAGCTCAGTACTTGCGGCTCACGGGCTTAGTTGCCCCGCGGCGTATGGGATCTTAGTTCACTGACCAGGGATCAAACCCGCATCCCCTGCATTTTTTTTTCTTTCCTCTTTTTTTTTTATTGGGGTATAGTTGTTTTACAATGTTGTGTTAGTTACTACTGTACAGCGAAGTGGAGTTCCCTGTGCTATACAGCAGGTTCTCATTAGTTACCTATTTTATACATATTAGTTTATATATGTCAATCCCAATCCCCTGCGTTGGAAGGCAGATTCTTTACCACTGGACCACCAGGGAAGCCCCTAGGGTTTTTGTTTATTTTCTTTGATGTTGTTTTTACATTGTCGGGGTTCAGTATTAACTGTCTGTCACTATGAGTCTCACAGTTTTTTAGTCTTGGTCACCACCATCATTTTCAGCACAGCTTTTCCATTCCTGAGTAATTTATTTTGATTCATTTCTTAATTCACTGGACTTTGCCACCAAGTAACTTTTTCAAGAAAGGCCAACAGGTGCTGTTTTCTTTCATGTTTGAGAAGTTCTGAAGGTTGCCTTTACACCTGAATTATATCTTTTATATATTACAGCCTTACAGAACTTGGTAAACATCACCTGTTTGTCTTCTGCATTCATTGTTGCTTGGAAGAGTTTGAAGCCAGCCCAACTTCTTCCCCTTGTAGGTGACGACTTTTTGGCTTGGATAGGATTCTTCCTTTATCCTTGAAGTCTAGTAGCTTTGCTGGGCCACCTCTGGCTGAGGGTTATTCTATAGCAGCTGTTCTTGGGATTCAGTATCCTTAAAAAGATCTGGGTATTTAAAAATTTTAGGCAAATTTTCTTGTCACGATTTTTGAATATTTTTAGCTACATATGTTCAGTTCTATGCTTCCTGTGTACCACTTATACATAAATTGGATCTCGATTTCCTGAATTCTATATCTCTTTCTAAACATATTTAACATTTCTTTTCTATTTTATTTTTCCTCAGCTTTTCTCAGGCTTGTCCTCCGTATCTCTGACAGTTTCCCCAGTGCCTTTTTCTCCCTAGAGAAAAGTCTAATATGGCTTTCATTTCTAAAAGTCTTTAATTTTTTCCATCTGTTTCTTTCCTGAGGATGAACACACTTGGGGCCTCTTGCTTTTGTCTTGCTATTTCTTCATGGAATCCTTGTATCTCTTTGAGCTCTTGCTTCATAGAGAAATCATTTTTTCTTTAAATTTTGGATATTATGAAGAAATGTTTGTTTTTAGTTTTCATCATTTTCTTGCACTTGTTATGCCCCCTTTTTCCTTATTTTTTGCAGCATTGTTGCAGAGGTGTCATGCTAGTCACTTTCTGGTTATGATTAGTGACTGGCTGGAGAGGATTGAGGTCTTTCTTTCTAAGCCAGTAAGATGCTAAAATATGGGAAGGAAGAGAAGGGGGAGTGAGCTAGGCTGTAGGCACTGTGAACCCAGATCCTTCTCTTCTGCCGGTCCAGTATCTCTGAGAGATCCCCTCCCCTCACCAGTGAATTAGCATTAATTCATTATATGTGGACACAGCAGGGACAGGGGCATATCTGACTGTCACTTACTTTTTCTCCTCCAACAAATCATGCCACAGAAACTGCCTGTTCTTGGAAAGATGATGTGTTTGTGTGATTCCTGGTCAGACATCACTGTTTCTAAAATAATGGGCATTTAGGTGGCTTTTCATTTTTGCTATAAATGCAATACAGTGTGGCAAAGAAACAAACTCCCCTAGCCACCCATGCCCCAGTCATATGGACCTGAGGTGCGTCACTACTTTGTGGAGAAATTATATACCCTTGGGAATCACAGAGGCATGTGTCATCTTATTGTTTTCAGAGAGGAGAGTGGATCACTCCTACATGTTTAACTGGAAGTCCCAAACTTTCATTTCAGAGAAATTTTAATTTTTAAAAAGTTGTAGAGCTGTACATTGATGATTTTTGACCTTTTTTCTATACGTAATATTTCAATAAAAATCTGTTTAAAATTTTTATGTTGTCACATTTGTTAATCTTCCTTTATGACTCTTGGGTTTTGGATCTTGCTTAGAAAAGCCCAAGATAATAAATCTGTTTTATATTTCATCTAAAAACTTAGCTTTAGAAGAATAGTTCATCTTGAAGCCTTCATGGTTTTGCCTTTTCTGTTAAGCTTTTTAATCCATGTAGAATTTATTTCTATGAATGTTGTGAAGGGGAAATCTAACTGTATTTTTCTCCAGAATTAATATTTAGTGATCTCTGCATGCCACCCTTATCATATACTAAATTCCCCTATGTGTACTGGATCCTCCATTATGTTTCGTTAGTCTTTTAATCCCTAAATAATACTTCATTTTAAATTATCATGATTTAAGAAGATTTTTTTGATAACTGATAGGATAAATTTTCTCTTAAGGTTCTTTTCAAAAATTTCTTGGCTATTCTTGCACATTTTCTCTTTCAGGTGAACTTGAGAATCTACTTATCAAGTTCCATAAAAAATCCTGTTGGGATTTTGATTGGGATTACATGGAAATTATAGATTAATTGGGGGAGAATTGACATCTTTACAGTATTGTCTTCCCACCCAGGAACATGGTATGTTTTTATTTATTCAGGTCTTCTTTGACGTCATTTAAAATAGTTTTATCACTGTCTTCATATTGATCTTATGCATTTCTTGTTAGGTTCATATCTAGGTTGATTTTTTTAAAATTATATTGCTAATTATTATTGAAATGGATATAGAGAAACTATTGATTTTTGTGTGTCGGTTTTTTTGTACCTAGCCACCTTAATAAACTCTATTGGTGCTATTATTTTTTATTCTCTTGGCTTTTCTAGACAGGTGTAAATAAAAGCTGTCTGTAAATGGTGGCTTTTATCCCTTTAATATTAATTACTGTCATTTCTTTTTCATGTCTTATTTCAGTGTATAGGAACTCCTGATGAATAATTAATAGTGGTTGTCTATAGGTGTTGTTGTTTTGTTTCTGATGTATACAGGAATGATCCTGTGTTATACCATTTGTAGGTGTCTTCTGTAGGTTTCCTGCAGTTACTCTTTATTAAATTAAGGAAATTTTTATATTCCTAGATTTCTAAGAGTTTTGATCAGGAGTGGATGTTGAATTTTATTACATGCTTTTAAAAAAAGCATTTATTGAGGTGATTTTATTGTTTTTCAACTTTACTATTTAATCTGTTTAATGTAGTAAATTGCAGTAATAGATTTCCTAACATTGGAAATTTCACCCTTCCATTCTTGGAATGAGTTGTATTTGATTATGAGTATTGTTCTTTTAATACAGTACTGCATTCAATTGTTAATATTTTATGCATGGATTTTCCATCTTTATTTATAAGATAGATTGAGCTACAGTTGCTCTTTTTTTGCGATGTCCCTCATGAGTCTGGGTATCAGAATCAAGCTGGTTTTGTAGAATGAGTTAGGAAGCTTTCTAGCATTTATTGTGTTCTGAAACAGTTTATATACTGTGGACATTGCCTGTTTTTTGAAATGTTGGTAGAACTTATTAATCAGTCTGACCAGACATGGTGACTCTTTAAAGAGCTAGGTCTGTTCAGGCTTTACATTTCTCCTTGAGGGAATTTTAGTAGTTAAACTTTCCTAGAAAATCATCAATTTCTCCAGATTTTCAAATATATGACATACGAATTTTATATCATATTTTCATAATTAAAAACTATATTCTCCATGTTTATAGCTATAATTGTTCCTAATCTTATTCATGGCATCTCTCCTTTTTCCCTTGATCAGACTAGTGAAAAATTTGCTATTTCCTATAAAATAGGTTTTTCAGAGAACTAGATTTCTTAAATTTAAATACAATTGACATACAACATTATACTGTTTCAGGTGTACAACATAATGATTCAATATTTGTATACATTATGAAATGATCACAATAAGTCTAGTTACCATCTGTCACCCCACAGCGTTATGAAATATTTTTTCTTGTCATGAGAACTTTTAAGATTCATTTCCGTAGCAGTTTCAAATTTGCAGTACAGTATTATTGACTATATTCACCATGCGGTACGTTATATCCCCGTGACTGACTTACTTTATAACCGGGAGTTTGTACCTCTTGATCCCCTTCACCCGTTTCCCCCCCACACCCCAAACCCCCTTCCCTCTGGCAACCACCAGTCTGTTCTCTGTACAGTAGTGCCCCCTTAACCATGGTTTCGCTTTCTGTGGTTTCAGTTACCCTCAGTCAACTGTGGCCTGAAATACTAAGTGGAAAATTCCAGAAATAAAGAATTCATAAGTTTTAAATTGCACGCCCATCAGAGTAGTGTGATGAAATCTCGCGCCAACCCGCTCAGCCCTGCCTGGGACATGAATCATTTCTTTGTCTAGATATATCCCTCCATTAGGCACTTAGTAGTCATCTCAGTTATCAGATGGATGTCACAGTAACACAGTGCTTGTGTTCAAGTAACCCTTATTTTACTAATGGCCCCAAAGCCCAAGGAATAGTGATGCTGGCAATTCGGATATGCCAAAGAGAAGCTGTAAAGTGCTTCCTTTAAGTGAAAAGGTGAAAGTTCTCGATTTAATAAGGAAACAAAAAAATCATATGCTGAGGTTACTAAGAACTACAGTAAGAACAAATCTTCTATCCATGAAATTGTGAAGAAGGAAAAGAAATTTGTGCTAGTTTTGCTGTTGAACCTCAAACTGCAAAAGTTATGGCCACAGTGCATGATGAGTGCTTCGTTAAGATGGAAAAGGCATTAAATTTGTACAATAAGATATTTTGAGAGAGAGCGAGAAAGAGACAGACTGCATTCACATAACTTTTATTACAGTATATTGTTATAATTGTTCTATTTTATTCTTATTGTTGTTAATCTCTTACTGTGCCTAATTTATAAGTTAAATTTTGTCATAGGTATAGGTATGCATGTATAGGAAAATACATAGTATATATAGGGTTCAGTACTATCCATGGTATCAGGCATTCACTTCAAGTCTTGGAATGTATTCAGCATGGGTAAGGGGGGACTGTAGTATCTGAGAGTTTTGTTTTGGTTTTTAGATTCAACATATAAGTGAAATCATACAGTATTTTTCTTTCTCTATCTGGCTCATTTCACTTACATTCAAGGTCCCCTGTTGTTGCAAATGGCAAGATTTCATTCTTTTTAATGGCTGATTATATGCCATTGTATATGTGTCTCAGATCTTCTTTATCCATTCATCCATCAATGGACTCTTAAGTTGTTTCTGTATCTTGCCTACTGTAAATAATGCTGCAATGAACATGAGGGTGCATGTATCTTTTTGAATTAGGGTTTTCATTTTCTTCGGATAAATATCCAGAAGTGGGATTGCTGGATCATATGGTAGTTCTATTCTTAATTTTTTGACGAGTCTCTGTACTGTTTTCCATAGTGGCTGCACCAATTTACATTCCCACCAACAGTACACAAGGGATCCCTTTTCTCCACATCCTCACTAACATTTGTTATTTCTTGTCCTTTGCGTAATAGCCATTCTGACAGGTGTGAGGTGATAATAGCTCCCTGTGGTTTTGATTTGCATTTCCCTGATGATTAGTGATGTAGAGCATCTTTTCATGTGCCTGTTGGCCATCTGTATGTCTTTTTTGGAAAAACGTCTATTCAGATCCTCTTCCCATTTTTTAATCAGATTGTGGATTTTTTGTTATTGAGCTGAATGAGTTCTTTAGGATATTAACCCCTTATCAGACAGATGATTTGCAAATATCTAATCCAATTCAGGAGGTTACCTTTTTATTTTGTTGATGGTTTCCTTCACTGAGCAGAAGCTTTTTAGTTTGATGTGGTCCCATTTGTTTATTTTTACTTTGGTTGCCATTGCCTTTGGAGTCACATCCAAAAAAATATTGCCAAAGAGTGATGGTAAGGAGCTTACCACCTATGTTTTCTTCTTGGAGTTTTATGCTTTCAGGTCTTTACATTCATGTTTTTAATCCATTTTGAGTTAATTTTGTGTATGGTAAGATATTTGTCCAGTTTTGTTCTTTTGCATATGGCTGTCCAGTTTTCCCAATACCATTTATTGAAGAGATTGCCCTTTCCCCATTGTATATTCTTGCCTCCTTTGTTGTAAATTAATTAACCATATATGATTGGATTTATTTCTGGGCTCTCTATTCTGCTCCACTGATGTATGTTTCTGTTTTTATGGCAATACCGTACTATATTGATTATTATAGCTTTGTAATATAGTTTCAAGTCAGGGAGCATGATGCCTCCAGCTTTATTCTTCTTTGTTACGATTGCTTTGGCTTTTATGGTTTCATACAGATTTTAGGATTATTTGTTCTAGTTCTGTGAAAAATGTCATTGGAATTTTGATAGGGATTGCATTGGAACTGTAGATTGCTTTGAGTAATATGGACATTTTTACAATATTAATTATTCCAATCCATGAACATGAAATATCTTTCTGTTTATTTGTGTCATCTTCAATTTCTTTCTTCAGTGTCTTATAGTTTTCAGTGTACAGGTCTTTCACCTTCTTGGTTAAATTTATTCCTAGATGTGTTATTCTTTTTGATGCAATTGTAAATGGTATTAATTCTTACTTAATTTCTCTTCTGATAGTTTGTTGTTAGTGTATAAAATGCAACAGATTTTTGTATATTAATTTTGTATCCTGAAACTTTACTGAATTTATTAGTTCTAACAATTTTTGTGTGTGTGTGGAGTGTTTAGGGTTTTCTATATATAAAATCATATCATCCACAAATAGTGATAGTTTTACTTCTTCCTTTCAAATTTATATGCCTTTTATTTCTGTTTCCTGCCAATCACTCTGGCTAGGACTTCCAATACTATGTTGAATAAAAGTGGCCAGAGTGTGCATCCTTGTCTTGTTCCTGATCTTAAGGGAAAAGCTTTCAGCTTTTCACTGTTGAGTGTGGTTAGCTGTGGGCCTGTCATATATGGCCTTTATTATGTGTTGAGGCATGTTCCCTCTGTACCCACTTGGCTGAGAGTTTTTATCATAAATGGATGTTGAATTTTGTCAAATGTTTTTTCTGCATCCATTGACATGGTCATACGATTTTTATCTTCATGTTGTGTATCATGTTGATTGAGTTGCAGATGTTGAGCCATCCTTGTATCCCTGGAATAAATCCCACTTGATCATGAGGTATGATCCTTTTAATGTATTACTGAATCTGATTTGCTAATATTTTGTTGAGGAGTTTTACATCTATGTTTATCAGGGTTGTTGGCCTGTGTAATGTTCTTTTTTTTGATGTCCTTGTCTGGTTTTGGTATTAGGGTGGTGCTGGCCTCATAACATGAGTTTGGAAGCATTCCCTCCTTTTTAATTTTTTTGGAAGAGTTTGAGAAGAGTAGGTATTAAATCTTCAGATGTTTGGTAGAATTAACCAGTGAAGCCATCTGGTTCTGGGCTTTCGTTTGTTGGGAGTTTTTTGATTACTGATTCAATCTCCCTACTAGTAATTGGTCTATTCGAGTTTTCTATTGCTTCATGATTCAGTCTTAGAAGAGTGTATGTTTCTAGGAATTTATCCATTTCTTCTCGGTTGGCCAATTTGTTCATGTATAATTGTTCATAGTAGTCTCATGATCTTTTGTATTTCTTTGATATCAGTTGTAATGCCTCCTCTTTCATTTATGATTTTATTTAAGCCCTCTCTTTTTTTCTTAGTGAGTCTAGCTAAAGGTCTGTCAATTTTGTTTATGTTTTCAAGGAACCAGTTTTATTGATCTTTTCTATTGTCTTTTTAGGCTCTATTTATTTCCACTCTGGTCCTTATTATTTCTCCCCTTCTACTAACTTTGGGCTTCATTTCTTATTTTTTTAGTTTCTTTAGTTATAAAGTTAGATTGCTTATTAGAAATTTTTCTTGATACTTGAGGTAGGCCTGAATTGCTATAAACTTCTTTCTTAGAACTGTCTATGCTGCATCCCATAGATTTTGGTATGTTCTATTTTCATTTTCATTTGTTTCAAGGTATTTTTTAAATTTCTCTTTTTATTTCTTCATTGATCCATTGGTTGTTCAGTAGCATATTGTTTAATTTCTACATACTTGTGATTTTTCCAGTTTTCTTCTTGTAATTGAGTTCTAGTTTCATACCATTACTTGATATGATTTCAGTCTTCTTAAATTTATTTAGATTTGTTTTGTGGCCTAACATATGATCTATCCTGGGGAATGCTCCATGTGCACTTGAGAAGATTATATATTCTGCTGTTTTGGGATGGAATGTTCTGTATTTATTAGGTCCATCTTTTAAACATCATTTAAGTCTGATGTTTCCTTATTAATTTTCTGTCTGGATGATCTATCCATTGATGTAAGTGGGGTATTAAAGCACCCTACTGTTATTGTATTGCTGTCAATTTCTCCCTTTAGGTCTGTTAATATTTGCTTTATATATTTAGGTGTTCCTATGTTGGATACATAAATATTTACAAATGTTATATCTTATTATTGGGTTGACTCCTTTATCATTATTTAATGCCCATCTTTGTCTTTTATTACAGACTTTGTTTTAAAGTCTATTTTGTCTGATATCAGTATAGCTACCCCAGCTTTCTTTTGGTTTCCCTTTGTATGAAACACCTTTTTCCATCTGTTCACTTTCAGTCTGTGTATTTGTCCTTACATCTGAAGTGAATCTCTTATAGGCAGCATATAGTTGAGTCTTGTTGTTGTTGTTGTTTATCCATTCAAGTGTGGATAAACATTGGAGAATTTAGTCCATTTACATTTAAAGTAATTATTGATAGGAATGTATCAATACTTACTGCCATTTTGATAATTGTTTTCTGACTGTTTTGTAGTTTTTCTGTTTCTTTCTTGTTATCTTGCTTTCTTCCCTGTGTTTTGATGACTTTCTGTATTGTTACGCTTAGATTCCTTTCTTATTATCTTTTGTGCATCTACTGTAGGTTTTTGCTTTGTGGGTACCATGGGACTCACATACAACAGCCTATATATACAACAATCTATTTTATGTTGATAGTAAGTTAAATTTGTGTGCATTCTAAAACCGCATTTTCACTACCCCCCACCACATTCTATGTTTTTGATGTCACTTTTTACATCTTGTTATTTTGTCTATCCCTTAACTAATTATTACAGTTATTTTTACTACTTTTGTCGTGTCATCTTTATACTAGCTTTATAAGTGATTAACCCACTTCCTTTCCTGTATATTTACCTTATTTACCTTACCAGTGAGACTTTCCCTTTCAGTTATTTTCTTGTTACCAATTAGTTCCATTTCTTTTCAGCTTAAAGAAGTCCCTTTAACATTTCTTGTAGGACCAGTTTAGTGGTGATTAACTCCTTTAGCTTTTGCTTGTCTGGAGAACTCTTTACCTCTCCTTCAATTTTGATTGATAACCTTGCCCAGTAGAGTATTCTTGGTTGGAAGTTTTTTTTTTCTAGCACTTTGAATATGTCATGTCACTCCCTTCTGGCCTGCAAAGGTTCTGCTGAGAAATCTGCTGATAGTCTCATGGGGGTTCCCTTGTATATAACAAATTGTTTTTCTCTTGCTGTTTTTAGGATTCTGTCTTTAGCTTTTGACATTTTAATTATAATGTGTCTTGGTATGGGTGTCTTTGGGTTCATCTTGTTTGGAACTCTCTGAGATTCCTGGATCTGGATGTCTGCTTCCTCCCCAGGGTAAGGGAGTTTACAGACATTATTTCTTCAAATAAATTTTCTTCCCCTTTCTCTCTCTTTTCTCTTTCTGCATTCTCTATAATTCGAATGTTATTGTGTTTGATGTTGTCCCATAGGTCCCTTAAGCTATCTTCGCTTTTTTTAAAAAATTATTTTTTCTTTTTGCTTCTCTGTTTGGGTAAGTTCCACTGCCCTGTCTTCTGCTCACGGATCCTTTCTTTGCCTCATCTAGTCTGCTGTTGAACTCCTCCAGTGTATTTTTCAGTTAAGTTATTGTGTTCTTCAGCTTTGTGACTTCTGCCTGTTACCTTCTTATATTTTCTGTTTGTCGAAATTCTCACTGTGTTCATCCATTCTTCTCCCAAGTTTGTTGAGCATTTTTATGACCATTATTTTGAACTTTTAATTGGGTAAATTACTTATCTCTGTTTCATTAAGGGTTTTTTCTGGGATTTTTATCTTGTTCTTTCATTTGGAGCTAATTCCTCTGTTTCCTCATTTTGCTTGACTCTCTGTGTTTTCGTCTCTGTGTTAGGAGAAACAGCTCTCCCAGTCTTGATAGGGTGTACCTGTGTAGGTGATGAACTTTATTGTTTAAAGTTGCCCTCATTCTTGGTTGTCTCTTGAACTACCTCTTTGATTGTTTCAGACCTGTTAGCCCCAGAAACACAATCCTCTCTGGCCACCAGAGCCTGGCACACAAGGGCATCCCATGTGTGGGCTGCATGCACCCACTGACTTTGGGGAACTGTGGGGGGCTGTGGCACTTGCCTGCTGCCTCTGATGGGGCTACAGCAGCAGTGCAGGGGGGGCAGGGAGGACAGATGCTAACAGGTTAGAGTCAGAGGGCAGAGGGCAGAAATGGCACCTGCCAGCCTCATTCCCTGAAGAGACTCCCAACAGGCTTTTGCTTCTTTGGCAGATATTTTAGGATTTTCAAATGAATGTTTTTCACATAAGATCAAGGCTCTTTTCAAGCTTCTGCTTTTGTGCTGGGTACTGGGGCAAGTGAGTCTGCGTGGGAGCCCTTTAAGGGCAGAATCTCCATTCCCTCTAGCCCTATGGTCTCCTGGACATAAGCCCCATTGGTTTTCTTTCTTTTTTTTAAAATAAAGATATTTAGTCTTCAGTTTTATTGAAAATGTATTTTCAGGTGCAAAAGTGAATCACCTCACCCCCAGACTCCTTAATGGCTAAAACTAACCCCCTTAATTATTATTTTTTTCACTTTCCCCTAAATGAAACATTTTTATTGACTGCAAGTTGTGTGTGGGTGGATGGGAATTGTTTATCAATTTTCAAGATACTGTTAATTACCCACTTGTTTTTATTCCCTTTAAGTGGAGTCTTTATGGTAGGGAACGCTTCTTGCTCCCCTTCCCATTTCCTTCTTTTTTTTTAATTATTATTTTTTATTTTAAAATTTTTATTGGGGTATAGTTGCTTTACAGTGTTGTGTTAGTTTCTGCTGTACAGTGAAGTGAATCAGTTATATGTATACATATATATATATATATATATATATATATATCTCCTCTTTTTTAGATTTCCTTCCCATTCAGGTCACCACAGAGCATTGAGTAGAGTTCCCTGTGTTATACAGTAGGTTCTCATTAGTTATCTATTTTATACATAATAGTGTATATATGTCACTCCCAATCTCCCAATTCATCCCATCCCTCCCTTCCCCCTTGGTATCCATAAGTTTGTTCTCTATATCTCTGTCTCTATTTCTGCTTTGCAAATAGGACTTTGCACTTCCACTGCAGGGGGCACGGGTTCAATCCCTGGTCAAGGAACTAAGATCCTGCATGCTGCGGCACAGCCAAAAAAATAAAAACCCTGTTGGTTTTCAAAGCCAGACGTTTGGGGGGCTTGTCTCTCTAGGGCAGATCCCCAAGGTTGGGGTACCTGACATGGGACAACAACCCTCTGGCTCCTCAGGGAGAAGTTATGTATTTGTGAGATCCCTCCAGACTTTGGGTCTCCATGCTGGCAGTGGGGGGTGGGGTGGGCTTGGCGAGACCATGTCCCTGCCTCTCCTACCCACCTTGATGTGGCCCTTTTATCCTTTGTTGTGGAGTAGCTGTAGCTACTTCTCAGGTTCTGTTCAGAGGGAATATTTCCATATGTTGCTGTAGATTTTTGTGTGTCCATGAGAGGAGGTGAGTTCAGGATCTTCCTATGCCAGCATCTTGAACCAACTCCTTCCTTCTCCTTCTGCCAGTCTCCATACCTCACTGAGCATCCCCTGCCGCCCCCTCTGGCTTCCAGGTGTTTAATTGGTCCCCCTGATTCCTCCCTGAAGAACTCCACTTTTTGCCCTGTCCCTCTGGAGAGCAGCCGGAGGCAGTGGAATGCACAGCCGTTTTGGAGCCGTCACAACTCCTGGCAGTCCAGAGCAATCTGCCTCTTCCTTTGCGCTCTCCTTTCCCTCCCTGAATGGGGCCAGTTTCAGATTTCAGCCCGGGAACTACGGGGTCGCCAGCCAACACAGCTTCAGCCTGAGTCCCAGCTCCACCCTCTCAACCCCTGGAAGCCACCTCATCTCCCTCCCACAGCTCAGACCAATTTTTATTTTTTGATTTAGTTCTTTTATTTTCTAACTCATGAATTTCTATTTTTGTTTGTTTATTAATTCCTCCAGCTTTTAAATTTTTATTATTTTTTTCCTAACTCCTTTGAATAGAATGTTTTGTTCTTTATTTTCAGGCTTTGATGTGCTTTAATAAGTAATAAACATTTTATTTTTTTTCCTCTCATTACCTATCTCTGGCTTGATTATACAGTGCTCTTATTGGTATTCATTTCTGAATAATTTTTTATTTCGGCTTTGATTTTTTTCTCTATAACTCAAAAGTTATTTATAAGGGATTTAAGTTTTTTTCCAACTGCATAGACTTTTTTGGTGCTCCTTTTGTTGCTGATTTTTAACTTTATTGGGATCAGAGACTGCGCTCTGTATAATTTCTGCCTTTCTGAATTTGTTAAAAAATTCTTTATGTGGTTTAGTACATGTTCAGTTTTTGTCAACACTCCAATGAGTATTTGAGGAGTAGTTTTATTCTGTGCTTATTGAGTACAAAAGTCTATATAAGTTAGATCAGAGTTTGCCACCAGGAGCCCACAGGCTGCCTTGGCCTGCAGATATGTTTTGTACGACCTACACAAGTTTTTTTTTTTTTTTTTTTTTAAGAGAAAGGTAATTTTAAATTTATTTATTTATTTATTTATTTTTGGCTGTGTTGGATCTTCGTTTCTGTGCGGGGGCTTTCTCTAGTTGCGGCGAGCGGGAGCCACTCTTCATCGCGGTGCGCGGGCCTCTCACTATCGCGGCTTCTCTTGTTGCGGAGCACAGGCTCCAGGCGCGCAGGCTCAGTAGTTGTGGCTCACGGGCCCAGTTGCTCCGCGGCATGTGGGATCTTCCCAGACCAGGGCTCGAACCCGTGTCCCCTGCATTGGCAGGCGGATTCTCAACCACTGCGCCACCAGGGAAGCCCTACACAAGTTTTTTGTTTTTTTTTTTTTAACTTGAGGAAACATTTACAAATCAAGAGATTTTATGTAGAAAATAGGGATTTGGGGTTTCTCTTGAAAAAAAATCAGAAGCTCTGGCTCTGCTGGACCCTCATTCCTTCATGGCGACACTTAGCTGGGCTGCACAGTGGCTGCACCTTCAAAGGATGGTTTACCCATCCCCCTCACCTGTCCACGTCAGCCGTTCATCCTGCCTGCCTGGTGCCTGTAGGGGCCGCATTTGTCACCTGTGGCTGCATGAAGCTCATTCAGGTGTTTGGGCGTCTTGTGTTTTGTCTACCTGGTCTGTTTCTGAGAAGGGACGTTAGTCTCCACATCGATTGTGGGTTTGTCGATTTCTCTCAATTTTTGGTGTATGCATTTCATAGTTATAAGATGTACAAAAGTTATCATCGCATATTGATGTAATGAGTCTTTCTTTAATCAATATAAAAATCCCCTCTTTGTCTTATTGTCTTTTTGCCTTTAATTATTCTTTGGATGATATTTATATCACCACACCTGTTAAATTATTTTTATCATCACTTTCCTCATATGTTTTTCATCTCTCTATTTTTAACCTTAGTTTTGCAATCAGCATGTATCTGGCTTCATTTTTTTTTTTTTAATTTTGATACCATCTAAGAGTTTTTTGGGTTTTTTTAATTTGTTTATTTTTGGCTGCATTGGGTCTTTGTTGCTGTGTGCGGGCTTTCTCTAGCTCCGGCGAGCAGGGGCTGCTCTTCGTTGCAGTGCGCGGGCTTCTTGTTGCGGTGGCTTCTCTTGTCGCGGAGCATGGGCTCTAGGCGTGTGGGCTTCAGTAGTTGTGGCATGTGGGCTCAGTAGTTGTGGTGCACAGGCTTAGTTGCTCCACGGCATGTGGGATCTTCCTGGACCAGGGCTGGAACCTGTGTCCCCTGCATTGGCAGGCAGATTCTTAGCCACTGTGCCACCAGGGAAGTCCCTCTTTGGTCACCTTTTTTTCTTTAATCTTCTTTCTTTTATGCTAAGTTTTTTAGTTTACAAGATCTTTTTCTCTACTAAGTCATTCATTCTTTCGAAAGATATTTTTGAGTGCTTGCTGTATATATGGATGGCTATCTAGGTAGTAAACTTTCTGAGTTCTTGAAGTCTTTATTTTCTTCCAACAAATTAGGCTGAGTTTAGATTTTAAGTTCAAAATAACTTTCACTGAGAATTTCAAAAACCTTGTCCCCTGGTTTTTTGGCCTGCAGCATTGCTGACGAGGCATCTGGTGCCAATATTAATTGTTGTTCCTTTTCAGATAACTTTCTTCTTCTTCCAGAACCTTTCAGGATTCTTTTCTCTTTCCTTGTTCTGGGATTTGACCTGTGTGTGTTGATGTGAGTTTGTTTTCCTTTTCCTGCCTAGCCCTCAGTGAGTTATTAACCGTTTTTCATTATACTCCAACAATTATCTGAGCTGAACTGTAAAGGTGGGCCAGTTTCTTTGGTCACCGTTGTTTAGATTTGAGATTGAAATTCAAAGACTTCTGTGCTTGGCCTCAGGAAATTCTTCTGTTATTTATTTGACTCTTTTGCTTTATTTTTCCTCATTCCATCCTCCTAGAACTCTTATTAGACAGATACTAGAGGTTGGCCTCTTCAGACTTTCTATCCCTTTGACCCTTTGTCTTGGGTCTTGGGAGAATCCCTAAGCTCAGTTGACCAGCTCTCTGACACACCCTATCTTTGCAGTTTTTACATTTTGAAAAGAATTTACCTTCTAGGGTTTCTAGTTGATGTTTTCAATGAAATGTATATTTGAAATAATTATAGATTCACATGCAATTGTAAGAAACAGTACACGGAGATCCAGTGTATCCTTTATCCAGTTTTCCATCATGGTGATCTCCTGTTGAAACTACAGCAACAGCGTCACAACCAGGATACTGATGCCGATACAGTCAAGATACAGAACAGGGTCACAAAAGGGTCCTTCATGGCGCCTCTTTATTACCACAACCACTCTTGCCCCAATCCCTTCCTTAACCCCTGGCAACCACTCTTCTGTCCTCCATTTCCGTAATTTTCTCATTTCAAAAATGATGTAAAACGGAACCATAATTTGGGAACAGGAATGTTTGGGAATGTCTTCCTCTCGGAAAAGTGAATTAACTCTAAGGACCAGTTAGTAACCAGGATTAAGAAATCACTCTGTTTTCTATTACAGAGTATCCAACCACATTGGCCAACAGAGTTTGTTAAATACTCTGTGGTAGGATTAAATCATGGTATTGATAAATAGAAATATGCCAATTACAATGTATACATAAAGATGCTCCATTAATATCAGCATTATAGATGCCAGAGAGTTAAATGTAAACTTTCCCCCATCATACTTCCTGAGAAGGAATTAGAGTTGAGAGATTAAAATTTAAACAAAAATCCAAAATTTTTGAATCCAAAAGAATTGACTGAAAAATCTCTTTTTCTTTTATTTTTAAACATGTGAAGAAATGAAGTTCAAGATTCTTCCTCCCCAGCTGTCTAACTCACTTTTAGCTAGAGGTTGTAATCAATGTCTGGCTAGCATATATTGATTTTTAAATCAATAGAAATATTATTAACTTTTTTATGTTCAAATATTTTTTTCTCCAGTTTGTTAATAATTGTTATTCAATATTGGTGTTAAAAATTTTATTTTTATGTGGTCAGAATAATTTTTTATCTTTAATTTCTGACTTTAGTTTTGTGATTATTATTGTCTAATTGATTTGTAATGAAGCTCAATAAAACTTGAAAAAAAATGGAGATGCGTTCCCAACCCCCGCCCCAGTTGGCCCCCTACCCCCCCAAGTCCGCATTGCAGGGTGACTCTAGTCGTTGGGCCTGCTCTGTGGGCCACATGCTGTGCTTCCACCTCCGGCTCCTTCATAGCTGTCCCAGCTCAGGGCCAGGGCCACATGGTGAGTGAGGCCGGCCTGGGGAAGGCGGCGCTGCCCAGGGACCCTGGGTCATCCTAGGTGTGGGAGGGGGTCCTCAGAAGCAGGGGCCCGCAGTCCCCCAGGTGCGGTGGGGACCGCGGGCACTAGCTGATGGGTCGGGCAAGGAGGGCCACCATCTTCAGGGTAGAGGTCGTGCAGCAAGGCACGGCTCTGGAGGAGCGAGAGGTGGTGGGGATCGGGGAGGAGTTGGGGCTGCTGGTGGAGGATATCATACAAGTGGTGGAGGTGGTGGCGGAGGAGCGGGAGCAGGTGCTGGCAGAGGAGCGGGAGGAGAAGCCCCAGGAGCAGGGGCTGGAAATGCCAGGGCCACGACCCATGACTGCCTGGCCCCTGCTGGAGGCGCTGGAGGCCCTGCAGTTAGAGCTGAGCACTCTGAATGCCCAAGCCAGCAGGGCCTACACTTGGCTCAAGCACAAGATCGGTCAGAGGCAGAAGCCTCACTTGGATTGCAGGAGGGCCATCCTCCAGGGCATCCCTGGCTTCTGGGCCAGAGCCGTTATGAACCACCCCCAGATGTTGGCCATAATCAATGACCAAGATGAAGACATGCTTAGCTACATGATCCATTTGGAGGTGCAGGAACTGGGCCATCCCAGGCACCGCTGCAAGTTGATGTGTTTTTTTTGGAACAACCCCTACTTCTGGAACAACGCGATCATTAAGGAGTAACACCTTAGCATCGCTGGATATAGGGCGTCTCGTTACACTCCAGTCCAGTGGTTCTGGGATTATGAACTGGGAGCCCCCAGTCGCAGGCAGGACACCACCAGCCTTAACTTCCTCAACTGGTTGTCTGATCACAACTGCCCAGGGTCTAACAGGATTGCTGAGATCATCAGCGAAGACCTGTGGCCCAATCCCCTGCACTACTACCCCAGGGAGGAAGGCTCCACTGGAACAGACCCGGAGATGAAGGCACTGAGGGAGCATTAGAATTTGGCCAAATAGCACAAGAGGCAGGAGGCGTCTACAGATGCGGAAGATGGGTGGATGTATGTACCTATGCGGTTCTCGTGCCCAGGGGAGAAACGAGGAAAGGATGGCCAGTGAAGGTTCCAAAGAGCGGGACCCCACGTGCCAGGAATGACGCCCAGAGAGACATAAGCTAACAAGTGGAAAAAAAAAAAAAAAAAAAAGGAACCATATACCATGTAACCTTCGGGACTGGTGCTTCTCACTCAGCATGGTTCTTCGAAGATTCATCCAGGTTGTTGTGTATATCTGTAGTTTATTGATAAGTAGTATTCCATGGTATGGATGTGACACAGTTTGTCTAACCATTCACCCATTAGAGGACATCTGGGTTGTTTCTAGTTTTTGGATATTACAGGTAAAGCACCTAAAAACATTGTTGTATAGGTTTTTGTGTGAGCATTGTCTTCATTTTTGGGGGATAAACATCCAGGAATGCAGTTGCCGGGTTGTATAATAGTACATGTTTATTTTTTTAAGAAACTGGGAAATTATTTTTCAGAGAAGCTCTACCATTTGACATCTAACAATGTATGAATGATCCAGTTTCTCTACATACTTGCCAATGTTTGGTATTGTCACTGTTTTTTTGTATTAGACATTGTGATAGGTATATCGTAACATCTCATTAATTTGCATTTCTCTAAGGCTAGTGATGTGAGGTATCTTTTTATGTGCTCATTTGCCATCCATCTATCCTCTCCAGTGAAATGTCTCTTCATGTCTTTTTCTCATTTTCTAATTTTTAACTATTGAGTGTTGAGAGATCTTTATATATTCTAGCTACTTGTGCTTTGATGATTATGTTGTTTGTGAATATTTTCTCCCATTTTGTAACATGTCTTTTCATCCTCTTTAACCGGGTCTTTTCCAGAGTAAAATTTTAAAATTTTGATAAAATCCAATTTATTAACTTTTCCTTTTAGGGTCATGTTTTTTGGTATCAATCTTAGAACTCTTTGCCTTATCTTAGATTCTAAAGATACTCTCTGGTTTTTTTTTCCCTAAAAGCTTTATAGTTTTATAAAAGTTATATATTCTGAGTTTCATTTTAAGAGATCCAATTTGAGTTAATGTTGTATAAGGTATCAGACTTAGGTCAAGGGGTTTTTTTGTTTGTTTTTTGTTTTGTTTGCCTATGGTCATCCAGTTACTCCAGCACCATGTGTTGAAATGCCTGTCGTTCTTCCACTGAGTTGCTTTGCACTTTTGTCAAGAGTCATTTGGGCATATTTGTGTGGGTTTATTTCCGAGCTCTCTGTCTGTTCCATTGATCTATGTGTCTGTCCCTCTCCCAGTGCAGCAGAGTCTTGATTATTATAGCTACAAAAAGTTGTGAAATGGGGTAGACTGATTGCTCCCACTTTAGTGGGAGCAATAAGTTCTTTTTCAAACTTATATGAACTTTTCTAGTTCTTTTGCCTTTCCATACAAGTTTTATCATTATCTTGTCAATATCTACAAAAAATATCTTGCTGGGGTTTTGGTAGGGATTGTGTTAGACCTGTACATCAGTTGGGAGAACTGACATCTTTACTATGTTCAGTCTTCACAAACACAATACCTCTTTTCATTTTTTTAGATCTTCTTTGATTTCTTTCATCAGCACTATGAAGCTTTCACTATGCAAGTCCTATACATGTTTGGTTAGATTTATACCTAAATATTTCATTTTATTTAAGCAATGATAAAAGGCATTGTATTTCTTTCTTTTTTTCTTCGTTGCTGTGCGCAGGCTTTCTCTAGTTGCCGCGAAGCGGGGGCTACTCTTCATTGCGGAACACGGGCTCTAGGCACGCGGGCTTCAGTAGTTGTGACACGCGGACTCAGTAGTTGTGGCTCTCGGACTCTAGAATGCAGGCTCGGTAGTTGTGGCGCACGGGCTTAGTTGCTCCACAGCATGTGGTATATTTCCAGACCAGGGGTCGAACCCGTGTCCCCTGCATTGGCAGGCAGATTCTTAACCAGTGCGCCACCAGGAAAGTCCCAGGCATTATATTTTTAATTTTGATGTTCATGTGTTCATTGTTAACATACAGAAATATAACTGCTTTTGCATGTTAATCTTATATCCTGCAACCTTTCTGAACTTGCTTATTAGTTCTAGGAGTAGATTCTTTAAGATTTTATACTTGATAATGTCATCTACAAATAAGGGCAGTTTTATTTCTTCTTTTTGATCCTTATGCCTTTTATTTCCTTTTCTTGTTTTGTTGCCATGGCTAGAACTTCCAACCTAGGGCAGACATCTTTACCTTGTTCCTGACTTTAGGGGAAAGCATTCAGACTTTCACCATTAAGTATAATGTTACTTGTAGGCTTTTTTTGTAAATACTCTTCAGCAAGTTGGTGATGTTCCCTTCTAGTCATAGTTTGAGAGTTTTTTTTCTTTTTTAAATGAATGGGTATTGAATTTTGTCACTGCCTTTTCCTTGTTGAGTGACACGATTATGTGATTTTTCTTCTTTAAATTGTTAATATGGTAGGTTATATTGGTTGATTTCTGAATATTGATCCAGTACTGAATCTGACCAAGCCCCACTTGGTCATGGTGTTTCCTTTTTTATATATATATTACTGAAACCTGTTTGCTAATATTTTGTTAAGGGTGTTTGTGTCTGTGTTCATGAGGATTCTTGGTCTGTAATTTTCTTTTTCTTTCTCTCTCTTGCTCTTTTTTTTTTTTTTTTGGGACTGTCTTTGTACTATCAGGGTAATCCTAGCTTCAGTAAATGAATTGGGAAGTGTTCCCTCCTCTTTTATGTTCTGGAAGTGATTGTGTTGAATTGGTGTTAATTCTTTAAACTATTAGTAAAATCTTCCAGTGGAACCATATCTCTTTGGCGGGGAGATTTTTTAAAAATTACAAACTAAGTTTCTTGGAAAGTTATATAGGGTTGTTCAAATTATCCTTTTCATATTGGGGTGAGTTGTAGTAGTTTGTGTGTTCTGAGGAAGTGGTCCATTTCATCTAATTTATCAAGTATATTTGTGTAGAGTTGTTTGTAATATTCCCTTATTACACTTTTGCTGTTGGTAGCATCTGTGGGTATATTCTTTGTTTCTTTCCTGATATTGGTAATTTGTGTCTTCTTTTTTTTTTGCTTAGTCATTCTTAACTGGAAGGTTGTCAGTTTTATTGATCTTTTCACAAAATTAGCTCTTTGTTACACTTATTTTCTCTAGTGTTTTTCTGTTTTCAATTTCACTGTTTTCTGCTCTTTATTATTTCCTTCCTTCCTTTTGCTTTGGGCTTATTTAGCTCTTCTTTTTCTAGGATCTTGAAGTGGGTGCTTCGGTTATTGATTTGAGACTTTTCTTCTTTTCTGATGTAAACAATGGTGCCATAAATCTCCCTCTTAGCAATAGTGTAGCCATGTCTCACAGATTTTGGTATGTTGTATTTTCCTTTTCATTCAGTTCAATGTTTTGTTTTGTTTTTCCCTTGAGACTTCCTCTTGGACTTGTGGAGTTTTTAAAAGTGTGTTGTTTTGTTTCCAGCTGCTTGGAGATTTTTCTATTTTCCGTCCGTGGTCAGTTACTAGTTGGATTCCATTGTGGTTGCAGAACACATTCTGTAGGAGTTCAGTTCTCTTAAATTCATTGAGGTCAGGGTCTAATCTATCTTGGAATATGTTCTGTGGGCCCTTGAGAATAACGTGTATTCTGTTGTTGAGTAGAATGTTCTAAAAATGTTTATGAGAACCTGTTGGTTGATGGTGTTGAGTTCTTCCTCATCCTTTCTAATTTTCTGTCTGGCTGTTCTATCGAGTGTTGAGAGAAGATGTTGAAGTCTGGTAGGGCGGTGGCAGCCTCCCCATCCCCGGGCTCTGTCCTGCCTCTCAGCCTCTGAATGAAGCGTGCTGCTGCCCAAGCCCAGCCTGGGCGCCCCTGCCCTGCTCCTCTGGCACTGCTCTCCCCTCGGCAGCAGCCTCCCCACCCAGGCCCTGCTTCCTCCTGCAACCTCATCCCATCTGCTCGCTGCCTTCCCGCAGTTCCTTGGACATCTCATCTGCCAGTCTTGTTTCCAGGGCTGTTACAGTTTTATTCGTTTTCTTCTCTTTTTCCTGTTATTTCTAGGGATTTGGGCCCTGAGTAGAGGTGGACCGAGGGCTCGGTTTTCCTTCGTGGTCCAAGCTCCTTAGTATTTTTATTGTGATGGTGCTAAGTGCTGTCACTGGTTGCTGTTAGTTACCAGATGCTGCACCAGACATGTATACTCGTCTGTGCATCTCATCCTCAGAATGGTTCTGCAAGTTGGATATTAATTATCATGGCCACTTTTCACCAGGGGTAAGTGACAACCAGAGAAGTTCCCTGCCATGTCCAGGTCCACACAGCTGCTGAGGCAGAGCCAGGATGTGAACTCAGGCCTGCTGACCTGAAGCCCGGGTTGTCCCTTTGTGGCTGTGGTTCTCTGATGCTGGACACGGTGGTGGCCGGATGAGGACAGCTGCCACCAAGCCCTGTGAGCAGGAACAGAAGCAGGAAGGAAGGGTCCATGGTGTGCACGCGTATTCTTTTCCTTGTTTGCATTCACATTCCTTCCAAAGATATTTCAGCCTTGCTCTCTCTCTCAGCCTCAAATGTACTAAGCTGTGTACTCCGTCCTTCCTCCGATAATGGGGCAACGTGGGAGGTGGAGGGAAAGGATGGCGGGCCTCACCCCTGTCCTCTCTCCTCACTTAACCTCTCTTTACTCTCTCACTCTGTTAACCTTTTTTTTTTTTTTTTCAGCCCTATGTTTGATCTTCCGCTTCTCACTCCCTGTAATGCTCCTTCCCTCTTTCCCCATCTGCTTCTGGTCAGCACTGGTGGTGGGTGGGCTCAGACTTGCCTGCACCTACCAGCCTTCAGCTCCATCATCATCATCATCATCATCTCCTTCATCTCACCCGCCAGGTGAGCTCCATAGACGGGGCCCTCCCTGCCGGTGCCTTGAGGGGCCCCTGGGTGTGAGCCCGGCCGCTGCATCACGTCCTCCTGGCTTCATGGCCCCTCCCAGCACCTGTGAGACAGGCTTTCTGGGCAGCCAGCTGTCCACCCCACCCCGGCCTGAGCAGAACTTGCTCTGTCAGGGAACCTGCAAGGCAGGCAGTGATGCCCGCACCCCTTTCACTCTAAAGGGCATCAGTCTTTTGGGGCGTTGCTCCCCTGAACTGATGCTTAGCAAGATTCAGACACTTGCCTGGGTCAGGACGGTGTCACCTGGAGCACAGCCTGCCCTGCGTCCAGCTCGGAGAAGCACCCCTGGCCCAAGGGGCAGATCCCAAGGCTGCTAGGGAGCAGGGCCATGGGCGGCTGCCAGGAACCCCTCCCGGGCCTGGCAGATGCCCTGAAACTGAAAAACTCTCTGCTCAGGCTGCATGAAGGACGTGCATCTTTTCAGTCTGTTGACTCTGTTTCTGGGAAGGAAAAGCGAAACAGCAGCAGGCAAATTCCTGTTGGTGTTTTTGTTCTCTGTTTTGACTGGGGAACTGAATCATGCCTTTTCTTTTCGCAAACATGAGACTGTTAAGTACCTAACAGCTAAATTAATCCTTGCCCGTAAATTACTTAATTATGTTAATTCAGACTCACAGAATTCAGTCTCATTAGTGTTTCCATTAAGCAGTTTAGGCTTATGAGTGTTTTAAGAGGACAGTTTAAGCTACAGTTTAATCTTCAAAGGCTCCAAGTGCATTTTCCACTGCAGGAGGATTCTAAATGCCTTGGGAGGTTTGGGGGGATTTAGTGACTGTGGGCAGCTGTAGCCCCACATTCTCATCAAAGACCCCCCGCCTGCTGGGTCTGGGACCCCGAGGCTAAGAGGAGCCTTGGGAAGGAGGAGATGGACAAGCGTGGCCACAGCTCCTGCACCCTGTGTCCCCCTGGTGGCCACGCCCCCGCCACGCTGCCCTGCAGCCCCCCGCCCCAAGGACAGGTGAGCCGGTTCTAGGCTGCGTGTTGGGGTTCCTGAGGTTGTCCTCACAGACACTGAGTGGGAAGCAGCTCCGCTTCTGGGGGTGTGTGAGAAAGGCCGGGGAGAGCACAGGGAACAAGTCCAAGCCTACGTGACAAGCCGGTGGCCTCTGTTCTGGGTGGTGTGACTGTCTTATCGCCACCGTGTTCTGGTCTCTGTCAAAGGCCAGCTCAGGGCATGTGCTCACGTCCTTGTCACAGGTACACATCCGCTAGGGCTCCTCGTGTTCCCACTTGCAGGATGGATACTCGGGTCCCCATCATGCTCTTCTGTCCCCTGTCCCAAGCTGCCAGCTCTCACTGGATCGCCTTGTTCTCTGGCCCCTGCTCCCTGGTGGAGAGACCACGAAAGTCAGTCCGGGTTTCAAATCTCTAGAGCATTGCTGAGGTTCTTCCACTTTTTTATAGTTCTCTGAAAAATCAGCAGAACCTGATTATAAAAGAGTGACCTGTTTTAAAATAGAGTTTTCATTACTATTTAGGTATGACAAGGCCCACAGATCAGGAGACAATGGCCATTGAACAGAGTTTGTTACCCACAGTTCCCAAGAGGATGGGTTATGCCTGGCATGGAGGACACACGGAAAAGCACCAGGGTCGGTCAGGAGGCAGAGGGAGCGAGGGGACCTGTGGGCTTCAGCCTTTATTGTGGTTTCTGCAGGAAAGAATGGGCGAGGTGGGGTGAGCAGGCTTAGGATGGGTTAGTTTGAATCATTTCAGGGCTCAGGGCTTAGGGGCTGCCCCTGCTTGTATGGTACCTGGCCCTGGCCCTGGGGTGATTAGGGCAGGTGGAGAGTAACCCCAACTGTAAAAGCCCCATAAAGGGGGGGTGCTTGGGGGGTGTGAGCTCTGGATTGGTTGGTTTGCATAGGAAAGATGTGCTCCTGGGGGAGTTCTGGACCATCTCCAGGAACTGGCCAGCCCTGGAGCATGGAGGTGTCAGTCCCTGCAGGGTCAGCAAGGCCCCAAGATGTCAAAGCATCAGAATACAGAAAATAAGAGACCCGGTTCAAGACCTACCTAGGAGGGGCCCAGGGCTCCGTGGCAGGACAGGCCAGTGAGTTCACTGGGGCACCGCTGGCTCTAGCTGTGTTTCCACTACAGAGGGAGATTGGGAACCTAGCAGGAGGCCAGGGGAAACTTGGCTTGGCCGTCAGCCGCAGGTCTCCAGGCATTTCGTGTGACAATGGCAAGTGCAGATGTGGCTCACAACCCGGCCGACCATGACCCCCCCGGGTCCTAGGAGGAGGCTGTCACATGTGGGTGTATTTAGAGATCTGAGAGCCCTGTTTGTCTTAGGCCATAATGAGAGTTAACAGAAACCTTTTAGGTTTTTAGCATTTCTAAACAACTGTTGCAACCTCACTTGGCCCAGAATGGCTGTTGGTAGAACAGAATGTACTGTAGTTTTAGTGGGGGGAGAAAAAAAAACCAAAAACCAATTCTCTGTGGATTTATGAAAATAAACTCAGAATTAATAGCAAAATTTGTTGGGGAGGCCTATTTGTCACACTCAGGAAGCTACAATCTCATTTTACTTGCCTCTATTGCTCTAGCATTGCCATTCGTTTGCTGAAGGCAAAATACATTACTTCTAAATAAACAAAAGTGGGCCCTGTGCCCCGCTCCCCTGCCTTCCTGCAAACATTAATAACCGGCTGATAGCTGACTTCTTGTGTGTGTGTGTGTGTGTGTGTGTGTGTGTGTGTGTGTGTATGTGTGTGTGTCTGTTCTTCCTGTTACCTTTTTTGGGGCTTACCAACAGAAATGTATGTTCTCTTGGTTATGGAGGCTGTGAGTCCAAGATCAAGGTGTCGGAAGATCTGGTTTCTTCCGAGGCCTCTCTCTAGACCAGCACACACGGCTGCTTTTCGCTGTGTCTTCTCGTGGTCATCCCTTAGTCTGTGTTGTCTGTGTCAGAATTTCCTCTTCTTAAAAGGACACCAGTCATGTTGGATGGGTGCCCACCCATGTGACCTCATTTCAGCTTAATTACCCCTTTAAGGACCCCGTCTCCAAATCCAGCACTCTGATCTTACTGTTTACTGTTTTAAAATTGTTTATTTATTTATTTTATATCGAAGTACAGTTGATTTACATTGTTGTGTTAGTTTCATCTGCACAGCACAGTGATTCAGTTTTATATATATTTTATATATAAATATTGTTTTTCAGATTCTTTTCCCATATAGGTTATTACAGAGTATTGAGTAGAGTTCCCTGTGCTATACAGTAGGTCCTTGTTGGTTATCTCTTTTATATTTAGTAGTGTGTGTATGTTAATCCCAAACTCCTAATTTATCCCCCACCCTTTTCCCCTTTGGGAAAAGACAAATATCATATGATGTCGCCTATATGCAGAATCTAAAAAAAAAATATAAATAAACTTATTTACAAAACAGAAAGAGACTCACAGACATAGAAGACAAATCCATTGCCTTTGAACATGGAACTTCTTCAGGACGTTTTCAGGGGAAATGCTGTGTCTCGGGCTGCTTCACATGGTCGTCTGCATGTCCACGGGTTTGCCTTGCCTTATACAAGCCTGTGGTTTGCAAAGTCCCACCATAAATTGGAGCAGGAAAAGAGAGGAAGGACAGGTCACTATGGAAAAAAAAGTGTTTTGGGTTTTTTTTTAATAAATTTATTTATTTATATTTATTTTTGGCTGCGTTGGGTCTTCGTTGCTGCACGCAGGCTTTCTCTAGTTACAGCAAGCAGGGGCTACTCTTTGTTGTGGTGCGCGGGCTTCTCATTGCGGTGGCTTCTCTTGTTGTGGAAAACAGGCTCGAGGCGCGTGGGCTTCAGTAGTTGTGGCACACGGGCTCAGTAGTTGTGGCTCACGGGCTGTAGAGCACAGGTTCAGTAGTTGTGGCGCACGGGCTTAGTTGCTCCGTGGCATGTGGGATCTTCCCGGTCCAGGGCTCGAACCTGTGTGCCCTGCATTGGCAGGCGGATTCTTAACCACTGCGCCACCAGGGAAGTCCCGGTTAGTTTTTTTAACTTCATCAAGAGACTTGTAAAATCATTGCTTTCATCAGGTTCTCCTGGGGCCTTGAAGCTATCGTTGGGTGCAGGCCAGTTTATGGACAGTTCATTGTTTCCTGTGAGGCAAGCTATGTGATTCTTCCCTGGGGGGCTGAGCCCTGGCAGCACTAGGAGTTGTCCACCCAAATGCAAACCTGTCAGACCCTGCAAAGCCCCGTCCTCCTCCTCCTCACACTCCTCCCACCTGGTGCCACAGACTGGCCCTTGGAGTGGACGGCTCAGGCCTGCTTATCCTACCCTGGGAGCCCTGAACCCAGCCCACTGCTGAGTCGTGAGCACGCTAACAACCATGAGTGGATCTGCCATCCAAATGATTTGTCCACATTATTTTTGTACCTGACAGTTTATGGGAAATGAGTCTTTATTTTTTCATTGGAGAAATGACTGTTTTCTTCAGTTTGGCGTTTCCAGAGAGCCATTCACATTTAAAGCTAATATTGGAACAGCAGGTTTCCACTGAAAATATTTACCTTTTCCTTGTTGGCAACTTGTCAGTGTTGGGGGAAATAGATGCTTCATTAAAATCTAAATACATTATGCTTTCTTTCTCACACGTCAGTTACTCTTCCTCCAAGATGAGGAGCATTGTGAGAAGTGTTGGGAAAGCATTCTGGTCTTATGTTTTTACTTATTTTAGATGTCGTTTGGCATCTTGTTCTTGTTCAAAAAGAGGCATCCCAACACCTATCACTGGCATGGAGAAGCCCTAGGATAGCAGGTTAAATGTCACCCCTAGGACATCAGAATTGATTGTGGCTACAGTGTGACCGGCGGGGTCTCTTGCCCTGGAAAATCCATTGCCATATAGAAGGGCATAAAGAAAGCAGCTGCCATTTCTCAAAAAGCACAGGGCCCCAGGGCCTTAACAAATATTTAATCCTCCCCACTACCCTGGCAGGTAAGTTTTGTGGAAAACAAGGGCTCGGACAGTTTGAGACCCTGGGCCAAGGTCACACGCAGCCGAGATGAGATTCCACCCCAGGACTGTCTGACCCCTGCTCTCTTCCCCCAGCTGTGAGCTGCTCTTTATTTTGCCTGGGGCCCCGCCTTTGCCACACCACGTGGCCAGCGTCCTGTACTGGTTATGGCCCCTCCTTGGGGTTCGTGGCTTCAAGAGCCTCTGGGCCCAGTGTCTCTGACGCAGCCAAAGAGACGAAGGCCCTGGGCACACAGACTAGCAACTGGGAAGGATGGTACTTGGGGCTACTCTGACTCTCCTCGTCCACCCAGAAATCTGAGAAAGGAGAAAGTGCGATGAGCTGATGCAGCAGAAGTGGCACCACCCCACGACAGATGCCCACAAACCCAGAAAAGATTTGGCCCTCGTAATAACCCCCTTGATCTTCAAAGGGAAATTGGCTCCCACTCTCTTGAAATTAAGAACCTCTGTTTATCAAAAGACACCATAACAAGTGAGAAGACAAGGCATCAACTGGGAGAAGATGTTTACAACATACATAACCAAGAAAGGATGAATTCCCAGTACAAGCAAAGCTAAGCAGTGTATTATGCATACAGTTGTATTAAAGCACCCGTTTTTAAAGGCAATGGAAAGACTAGTCCAAAATTCTGAGCAGTTTCCTCCGTGAGGGGCAGGGCCTGGGTTGAGGCCACAGTGGCTCAAGTTCATATTTTCCCTAGATGGATGTTCACGTGTGTCTTGTTATTTTATTAGGCTTTATAACTAACACGTTTGTGCCAGGCAATCCTTCATACATGTCAAATAGTAAATGTTTTAAAAATAAAGGTAAAAAGTAGTTATTAACAACCCCCGGAGGTAGGTTTCACTATCCCCGTTTTTACAGATGGGGTCAGACTAGCTGCTGACACACACTGGGTACTTACCGCACTCCAGGCACTTTATATGAACCATCTTTTTGAGTGTTTATGGCACCTCTATAGATACAATAATTTTCATCATCACAGTTTATAGAAAACAGAAGCTTAGTGAGACAAGGTAGCTCTTGTAGTCACTAGCTGGTCACGACTGGTGGTCAAAGCAGGGCTTCCCCCGTGGCCTGCCCCATGTCCCTCCCGTGGGTGAGGGGGTGACAAGGCATCTACCCCCACTTGTCCTGTGCCGCTGTCTCCGTGTCTGAACGATGGTGGCATCCCCACGCTGTCCTACTGCAAGGCACCTGAGGTTCTGAATCACTCGGGGGGTCATAGACCGGGAGGCCCAAATCACAGACAGTTATGTCCCACAGTTCTGGAGGCTAGAAGTCCAAGATCAAGGTGCTGGCCCACTGGTTCCCCGTGAGGCCCACGTGGTGGCTGGCAGACGACCACCATCCGTGTCCTCACGCGGTGGAGGGGACAGGAAGCCAGCGAAGGGTGCTAATCTTGCCCTGGGGCCACCCTCCTGACCTCACCTAAACCTAGTTACCTCCTAAAGTCCCACCTCCAGATGCCCTCACATCGGGGGTTAGGGCTCCAGCATGTGAATCTGGAGGGACATAAGCGTTCAGTCCATGATAGGCAGGGACGAGGGGAAGGGAAATAGATGGAGAGCCGGCAGGTAAAGCAGACGGTGTTGAAGTCTATCTCTGCTGCTCCCCTTTAAGGCTGTCCAGCTATAAGGAGCTGGTTCTCTGATGACCTCAGCCCCTTCCTCGGTCAGCACCCATGTGGCTGTGAGTACTCTTGTTGAGTTTTTGATGTCACCCGGGCCTAATCTCACTCTTGTTTTGCCGTGAATGTCCCTGACATTGTGTTTGAGTACAGTTTCGAGGTTCTAAGAGCAGGAGTTTCCAGTAGCTTGGTGTCCCAGCTAAGCACGGGGCCCGGATGCTGTGCCCAGCACCCCGGACAGCTGTGCGGGGACCACGGTCCACACGGGGACCAGTGGCCATGCGGGGACCAACGTCCGCACGGAACCTCACCCACCCACCCACCTTCCATGCGACTGTCACGGGCCTGTGCTTCCAGGCATCCGCATGCTGGACGGAGACGTGACCGACGTGGTGGAGGCCAAGTCCCTGGGCATCAGACCCAACTACATCGACATTTACAGCGCGAGCTGGGGGCCGGACGACGACGGGAAGACGGTGGACGGGCCCGGCCGACTGGCCAGACAGGCCTTCGAGTACGGCATTAAAAAGGTGTGAGTAACCCAGAGCTGCGAGGGAGCCTCAGGGATGGGGGGAATAGTGAAAATATTTAACAGTGAGACATCAGAAGGAATAAAGCCAAAAAGATAATATTAAAAACACTCTCAATCCGACAAACCCAAAGATGATCTTCCAAATGCTCTTTATTTAACACTTCTATGCATATAGAAGGAACTGGGTTCACTCACCTTTTTAAGAAACAAATATGGGACCATCTTCATGCTGTTTCAAAGTATGTCTTATTAAACAACCAACATGTCATATAGGTAAGAAGAAATCTTGTCACGTAGGTAACAGTAAATAAACTTGAGGGACGTCCTTGGCGGTCCAGTGGTTAAGACTCCGTGCTTCCACTGCAGGGGGCGTGGGTTCCATCCCTGGTCGGGGAACTAGATCCCACATGCCGTGCAGTGTGGCCCCCCCCCAAAAAAATTAAAAAAATAAATAAATTTGAGCAGCATACACACAGAATTAGAGTGACAGGGGAGAGCCCCAAAGCAGGACAGCGATGGTGCCAGGACCAGAGCGAGGGAGAAGTCATTTGGGGGCTCAGGGAAGCGGCCGTCCACCAACGAGAGCAGAAGGACGTCACCTCATTACAGAGCAGCTGTTCCGGAAAGTACCAGCTGGTCACTCACCAGCCCTCTGGCTCTGAGCCTTGGAGCCTGACTGCCCCCAGCTGAGGGGTGTATGCAGGTAGGTGGTGGGGATCCCAGACTAACCACCTGGCCTGTTACCTGGGACAGTGCAGGTGGAAGGGGTGTCTGGGCCTCGGCCCACCTGCTCACAGGAACCCCGAGCCGAGGAGCGGTCTGCGTCCATCACGGGGAGTGTGCTCAGCCAGCACCCCCGCAGCAGCAGGTCTTGGCCGTGTTCTCTCCCTGCCAGCTCGCAGCCCAGTGTGTTTAGGATGTGTGGGGTGGACCCCACTGGGGGCTACACCGAGCAAACATCTGAGCATGGGCCCTCCACCCACCGGCTGAGGGGGAGCAGAGGAGGCTGGCAGGCTCCTCTCGGGAGGTCCAGCCCAGTCTCTCTGTGGTCATCAGTTGTGGGTCCTTGTGAGTCAGGAAAGCCTGGGTGGGGGGGTGTCCTGGAGATGACCCAGCTCTTACAAGCAGGGTGGCAAGGCAGATTTCTGGGCGAGGACAGCTTCTTGGAGCAGACACAGAGCTGTGGTCAGCGTCCGGGTGGCCCTGGGAGGCCCGGCGATGCTGGCAGGGTTGGGTCAGGAGGTCCAGGCATCCCCAAGGCAGGGTTTATACCTCTGGTTTCTACAGGAAACAGGACGGGGGCCAGGTCAAGCCCATTTTATTATCTATATTTTTTTAAACGTATTTTAAAAGTTCTTACCTTATTGTAAACCATGCATGATTAAAATGTGGTTAATAAATAGTTAACAAATCAGCTAGTACCAGAGGATTATAGTGAAAGCAGCCCTTATCACCCTCTGCCCATCCCCCCGTGGTGCCCCACAGAGGAGCAATCCTGAATTCTGAGCAACACCGGCTTCATCCAGCTCTCAGGGGAGTGTGGAAGGTGCAGAGAGGACCATGTGGTTCCCCGCCATTCTTGTCATAGTTTCTTGAAATACTGGTCATTTCATTTTTTTTTTAGTCATTCTGAATAAAATATGCCACATAGGGAGCCTTAAATCACAGCTGTCTGAAGTTGTCACTGAAAATCCTCCTAGAGATTTGATGATCTCAGACCGAACCACATTCTCCCATCTGTTTTTCCTCCGCGATGCCCTGTTGTTTGTCACCTATATCCTTTTACTGTAAAATCTGACTTCATCTTTGGTAGATCGTGTGGGTTGGTGGTAGGAGACATCAGACTCTGTACTTTGGCATAAAGATGTGTTTGATGTTGGTCCTCATGTGGCTTGTCACCCAGAAGGGGAGAGTCAGTGTCACTGTGGCTGAAAGCACTGGCTTTGTCCAGATGCCGGGCATGTGCTAGCCCTCTGAGTCTGTGGATGAGGTCTCCGCTTCCCAGGCAAGATGCTCAAATACGTTCCGATGGGGTTGAGGTGGTGGCTTCCTGAACAGAAGTGCAAGTTCATAGCCGGGGTTGAAACGTCCCCTAGAGCCTCTGTCCTGTGGCTTCCATAGGAACGGAAGACCCGGAAAGTGAAAATGCAGTCCTCAGAGATGGCTCAGACCTGGGTGTTTCCTCTGCCTCGTTCCCACGTTCCCTTTCCAGGAAACTGTTTTCAGAAGGGAAAGAGGCTTTGGACGCCTTGATGCCTGTGAGAACTCATGGGTCTAGTGGTACCTGCAAAGTGCAAGGTGAAGAGATGCAAGTCTTTGGCATTCAGGCCTCTGTTATTCAAAGTGGGGTCCCAAGCAGCAGGGCTGGCATCACCTGGGAGCCCGTCAGAAGTGCAGAATCTTGGGCTCACCTGGACCAGCTGAGCCCAAGTCTGCGATGTAACGAGACCCCCGGGGATTCTCCTCACGAGTGTGAGAAGTGCTTTTTGAGGCCATTCTCCATGCTGCTGGAGCAGTAAGGTCGCTTGCCCTGCTTTGCAAAATGACAGCCTTTGATAAATAATTTGGAGTGAGGTGAGGAGTTGGAGGTGAAATAAAGATAGGCTCTGATGGGTTCAACAGCCTTTCATTCCAATTTTCGTTGCTTTGAACGAGCTTCTGATTAATCTTTTCCTACAGGTAGTTATGGGCACAGACACACGCATGTCCTTAGTCCTTTGTGCCTTTTTTCCAGAAGGTTGCCCTTTTTGCTAACTGTAAGTAACTTTTCTGTCGAGCTCTTGGCCGTTTGGGCAGGTCTACCTTCGAGATGTGGAAAACGGAGTGGATGAGGCAGTTTTGAGCCCTGGGACTGGGCTGTCCCTCGAGCCTCAGGTTGGAACTGGTGGGGATGTGGGAGTGAAGACAAACAGGCACAAAAGGGTGGGGACCTGTGGTCTACTTGGTCCAAAAGTGGGGTGTCCGGGTGCTTCTGGAGCAGGTGGGTGCCCTCAGTCCGGGTGGACTTGAGCTCCAAGGGTGTGTCAGGCATCCTGTCAGAAGCAGCGCTTCGGTCGGGCTATGGGGAATTGTATGATTTTGTTGAAAATTTTCTTTAAATTGGCCAGTTGTTGGACCTAAGTGTCAGTTTCCTCCTGTGTGTTTGGACAGGAGTATCCTTGGCAAGGATGCCGGAGCCGCCAGCCCACGTGGAGACGGGTATTGGCACTGCTCTCTGGGCCTGGCTGTGCCCACCAACCGTCCAGCCTTTCGGACCGAACGGGTCGGTTCCATCTTGGAACTGGTGTTCTTCTTTAGCTGGTGTTTGTGGCTGGGATGAGTGTTGGTTGGATCCCATGGGTGTGGGTTGGAGAGGCTGCAGGAGCTCCCCTGACCTGCTACTGTCTTCCAGAGACTTGCTGTCACATGTGTGTCCTTAAATGTGAAAACCTACACACAGGTGAAGCCGCTGGCCTTGGTTGCACTGGCAGTGTGGCCGCTTCAACGCTGACCCATGGGGAAGCCCCGGGGCGCTCTCCTAGGATGGCCCCGGGGTGTTCTGGCCCTTGGCCCTTGTTCCTGCAAATCCTGGGCCCACCCGCTTTTCAAGGAGCTCGCTCTCCAGGAAGGATGCTTCTGCAGCTGGGTTTTCTGGAACTTTTGCCCTCTTCCTCCCCCAGAAAAATTAACGTCATAAATTCAGCCGTCAGCTTTCATCTCAGTGTACTTGAGGGCGCTGCTTGGTCTTTTTGATCATGGGTCATTGCGGTGGAAATTACTGGTGTTGCTCTGGGACAGAACAGCTTGTGTGAGGGCCTTGATTTTCCCGTGAAGAACAGGGAGGACTTTCTGGGCCAGCTTCTCAGTATGACGTTGTGATTCTGCGGTGTCATAGCTGTTGCCGCCAACACTCTATGAAAATTGGAACGACGGAGCCCACCAGCCCACAAACCACGCACTGGGCGGCCTCTGTCTGGTCTGAGTGCATCCTCCTCAGCCCCCTCCCTCTTCAGGGGCGGAGGGGGGCGCCGGACAGGGGTGAGACCAGCTGGGGGTCCGTGTGGGCTGACACCTGTCCTCTCCCCTCCAGGGCCGGCAGGGCCTGGGCTCCATTTTCGTCTGGGCGTCGGGGAACGGCGGCCGAGAGGGGGACCACTGCTCCTGCGATGGCTACACCAACAGCATCTACACCATCTCCGTGAGCAGCACCACCGAGAACGGCTACAAGCCCTGGTACCTAGAGGAGTGTGCGTCCACCCTGGCCACCACCTACAGCAGCGGGGCCTTCTACGAGCGCAAAATCGTGAGTCCTCGGCGGAACCCCGGGGGATGAGCTCCTCGTCCCATTCCCGGGAGGACGGGCCAGTCAGGGCAGTGTGTACCTGGCCCCGGGCCCAGCCTTGCCGTCAGGGCACTAGTTGTGCCTCAAGGAAAACCCCAGGCCCTTGGCAACCTTCCTCAGACCCTGCCTTTCTAATTTTGGCACAAAATACCAATTAAAACCCTCTCTGTCTCTAGGGATCTAAAAATACCCTTTAAGAACGGGGTGTATTCTCAGCACAGTGTCTTTTTTTAGCTTTCTACTTTCTGTGGTCACATCGCTTGGGATCCAACTGGCCAGTTCAGTTTCAACGTGCAAAACAGAGTGAGAGAAAGTCTTGCTTCTGTACTGAAACAGTTTAGAAATCCGAGTGTCCTAGGTGTTCCCTTCCTCACAAAAGGACTTTTCCAGACACTTCAGGTTGAGAGTGGTTTCTGTCGGTTACGCTCACTTCAATGAACATAAGTGCGGTTTATCTTTTAGAGAGTAACTTTTAGTTTAGTGATGGGTGAAGTTTGTGCTTGTTCCTTCCCTACGTGCTTTCCTACTTTAAAAAAATGTAAGAGGGGAGGGTTTCAAGTTGAAATGAATGCAGAATTCAAATGCACAGTCATTAAGATGGTTTTTAGACGTTTAAAAAAGGAGACCGTGGAGCTGGCCAACTGGTTTAACCTGAAAGCTCACTGGCGTCTTTTCATTTCTCCTGTTGCCTGGCCACATCTTTAGACATTATTTGCAGGCATATTTTTACATTTTTCTGCGGGAGCGTGCAGGCTTCCCATTCCCTGATTTGCTCTGCACCAGCGGGAAGGTCAGCCGCGATCCTCCCACCGCCAGCCTGGCAGCGGCCCGGGCTGGTTCACGAAGGTATTAATTTATTTTCCTTTTCTACTGGACCGTGCACCCCTGGGATGGGGCTGAGATTCTGAATGGTGTCCTGTTCATTTAGGAATCTAGCTCGTTTGAACACGGACTTGCTGGAGTCTCATTAAGCAGAACCTGACAGAGGCCTCGGCTGGAGGGGGCAGGGAGGTGCTGTGTGCCGGGGGCTCTGTGCTGGGTGGATGCCATTCCCCATCCCTGGGAGCAGGGCTTGCAGCTTTATTTGCTTAATTAATCACACGGCATCTGCATGTGTGTACGTGTGCATGCGTGGGCACACGCCTTAGCTACAAAATGCCTGAATTTCTTTTTCTTTTTTAAAACAATTCTCTGAGCCCTAATGTATGGTAAGAAGGGTGTCGCTGGGCAGAGGGTGAAAGAGAAAATCACACTCCATTGCAGCTGCTGTCCTGGTGCTCGTCCCTGGTAGTATGGGTGGCAGGTTGTTTTTTGTTTTGGTTTTTGTTTTTTCCCCCAACTCAACAAGGCCAGGTGTTTGCTCTGAGTCCCTTAGTCCCTCAGAGACCCTGCCAGGGGGTGAGCCCCTGCCCTGGATGGTGGGCAGCTCGCGTCTGCACGTTCAGGCAGGTGTCCATGGAAATTGGAGCTCGGACCCCTCGTCCTCTTCTCTTGCTACCATCCAGCGAGTGCCGACCTGCGAGGGGTTGCCCGGTGCTGAGACAGGGCTTGTGATCAAATAAGTTGCACCTGAAGCGGCATCTCTCCCTCATTCATTCACTCACTGAACACGGCCAAGTACCAAGCAGGATGTAGGGTTTCAGGAAGGGGCTGCCCACCTTGGTTCAGCCATCCCCTCCCTGTGGGGAGGCCCCTCTACTCATGCCCCTTTCTCTGAGGCTGGAGAGCCAGCCACGAGCCTTACCTGCTCTTGGGAGCTTGGTCTGCTGCCCACACAATCTCAGTTTCCCTCACTGGCCACCTTTGACTGAGTACAAGTATGTGCCAGGTGCCAGCTGTGCTTTCACAGGAGCCCCGTGAAGGACTTGGCATTAAGCCCCTTTGCAGATGAAGATCCTGGGGTCAGAGAGGTTGCATCCTCATCCCTGCTCCCTTGCCCTCCCCACTGTCAAGGTCCTGCTGAACTAGGAGGGGGGAGGAGGCTGGTCTCCACCAGCATCCCTGTCGAATCTTCCTCTGTGTTTGTGACACGGGCTGGATCCCTCTCACTGGTGATGGTCGGCCCAGCTGAATCATGAGGAAGGAAAATGCTGTGTTTGGAAGAGGATCTGGACTGTTACCACGGGGGAAATTCGTTCTCAAGGGTTTTGCAGATGGGTTGCTGGAGCCTTGCAGTTGGTGGGTATATTAGTCTCCTATTGCTGTCATAACAAATTGTCCCAAACTTCGCAGCTGGAAACAGCACAGCTGTGTCATCTCACAGCTCTGTGGGCCAGAAGTGCTGCAGCCTCCACTGGGTCTCACGAGGCTGATGTCCAGGTGTTGGCCGGGCTGCGTTCCTTTCCAGAGGCTGGAGGGAGAATCCATTCATTGTTCATCCAGGGTGTTCACAGAACTTAGTTCCTGGTGGTTATAGGACTGAGCTCCTGTTTCCGTGTGGGCTGGCTGCCGAGGGCTGTTCCCAGCTTCTGCGGGCCACCCATGTTCCTGGCTTTTGTCCCCCCAGTGCCCTCTTCAAAGCCAGCAGGGAGGGTCAGGTCCCTCGTAAGCCTCTGTGACAGACTTTTAAGAGCCCTCCCTGTAGTTACATCGGGCCTGCTAGATAATCCAGGATAAATCTGCGATTTAAGGTCAGCTGGTTAGCAGCCTTAGTTCCACCTGCAAAATGCATGGGAGTCACACTAGGGCCAGTGTCCCATCCAGCACAACAGGCATCTCCCAGCTGTACCCACGCGTGCTTCTCCGTTTCAGTTCAAAGGGAAGGTGCAGTCAGGCTGGACTGTGGTGAGGCCCAGAATCAGTGCCCACCCCTGTCACCAAGGGACACAGTTGTAGCTCCTGCTGCAGACAGAACTGGGTGCTCTGGGACACTGTCAGCTACCTGGGAGGACGTCCTGGTGGAGAGTGCTCTGTGCTCTGACCTTCTCTGACCGATGGCCGACTTCTGGCTCACGGCAGAGATGCTCTCTGGGCCAGACGGCACCTGCACGTGTTTCCCTGCTCTGAAGTCTGGAGTGACTTGGGGGTTGTTGATGGGGGCCCTGGCAGGGGGTCTTGCCGCGGAGGCCCCTCTGTTTCGTTCTGTCTCTCTGTTGAGTCTCGGGCTGCATCTGCAGTGGTGGGGGGCTGTGGCCTTGACCCCGTTCCCACCCCGCCATCACCCTGTTGCTGCAGGAGGTGCCAGACACGCAGAAACCTCCGTTGCCAAGGTGTGTCTGCATAGCACCTCTTCCGTCCCTGGGGCCAAGGTCACGCCTGCCCAGGGGCAGTGTCCTGAGCAGCCTCTGACCTGGCTGCTTGCTGCCCCCGCCCAGGTGACCACGGATCTGCGCCAGCGCTGCACCGATGGCCACACCGGGACCTCAGTTTCGGCCCCCATGGTGGCCGGCATCATCGCCTTGGCGCTGGAAGCAAAGTAAGTTCCCACCTACCTTCCCTCCTTTTCCTTTTTTTAAAAAAGTTTTTATTGTGGTAAAATACACATAACGTACAATTTACATTTTACACACCATTTTAAGGGTGGTGCTCGTTAAGCACATTCACTGTTGAGTGACCGTCGCCGCCAGCCATCTGCAGAACATTTTCGTCTGCCCAGACTGAAGCCCTGTACCCATCAGACAGCTTCCTGTGTGGTCTGCTGGGGCTGCCATAATGAAACACCACAGGCGGGGCTTAAACAACAGAAACGTACGATCTCACAGTTCTGGAGGCTAGAGGTCTAAGATCGCGGTGTTGGCAAGGCTGTTTTCCTCTGAGGCCTCTCTCCTTGGCGTGTCAGTGGCCACCTTCTCCCCATGTCCTCACGTGGCCTCTGTGTGTGTGTGTTTAGATCCTTCTATAAGGACACCAGTCATGTTGGATCAGGGCCCACCCTAATGACCCCATTTCACCTTAATCACCTCTTTACAGACCCCATCTCCAAGTGCAGTCACGTCTGAGGTCCTGGGGGTCAGGGCCTCAACGTGTGATTTTGGGGAAGGGACGCAATTCAGCCCATAATGCTCCCCATTTCCCCCTCCCCCAGCTCCTGCCAACCACCGTTCTAGTTTCTGTCTTTATGAACCTGACTCCTCTCAGACTTCAAATTTGTGGGATCACACAGTGTTTGTCCTTCTGTGTCTGGCTCACTTCACTCAGCCTAGTGTCCTCCAGGTTCACGTCAGGATTTCTCCTTCACGGGCGTGAGTGGCTTCTTCCCTTCTCTCCCGTCTTCAAGCTCACAGTCTCCTGCCCTTCGTAGGAGCACAGGGAACCGAGGGGGTGCCCCAAGCCTGCACCGCACCCCAAGACCACACTTCAGGCTGATACAGCTGCCCTTTGTCAACTTTAGTTCATAAGTTGACAATACAGTGGTGATGATTTATCTGCTTTAAGATGAATAAAACCCCTAGAGTTGTCAATGGGTGGATGGTTCAGAAAAAGAGACTCTACTACACATACAGTCATGGGGTCAAAAACAGATTTTAGTTTAACTATCAAAACTGGCTCAGAACATCCCAGCCCTTTGAAGGAGTCATTTGCTGCAGATGAGATTTTAAATGATTCAGAAGTTATATTTGGGTGGCTGCAATCCTTCTAATTATGTATGTTTGCTTGTTGATTTGCATCAGGCGAAAGAGTGTAAAACTCAAATGCTACCCGTTTCACAAAGAAAGAGTGAAATATGTTTGATTTTCAGGCCAAAATGATGGCTTCTGTGTCCTAAGGCTCATTTAAAAAATGCTAAATAGTTGCTTGTGTGGAAAGTTGCTTTCACATACTTGGTGATTCGTTGTTTTATATTTTCTTTCCTTCCTTATTGGAAACATGCAAGGAGTTTTGTTAGTTGAAACTAAATAGAAAACAAACCCCGCTTTGTGCCGGATTGTCCCATTAAACTTGGCCTGTGGACTCATGAATTCCCCGATCACTGCCTCATCATTTTAGCTCTTCCTCAGAATTTTACAGGTGGTAGGTCAAGCACACGTCATTGGAAACAGTGTCCACTTAGAGCATTTAAACGCATAGGGTTGGTCCAGGAAGGAACTTGGTGTAACCAGGGACACTGCCGGCCTCAGCTGAGGGGCTTTGGAGGCGGGGGTAGTGTCTGGACAGCTGCTCATGTGTGCAACAATTTTGCTGTGGAAGGAGGCCAGGCAAAGCCAGGTCACCTAGGGGGAGAAGCAGTGTGTGACAAGGATGAAGGAAGAGCCTTATGTGTAAGAACCACCCCCAAAGCCCAGCAATCCCTTCTTCATTTAAAAAAACATTTTAAACACCATTTCTTAGACATGTTTTCATACAACTATATATGTGATTTCATTACTATCATCAAAAATGAAATGGAGTTTCTCCTAGTAAGATGGTTTCTCACATCCTCCCTTTCTGGACCCTTTCTGTGTCAGCTCTGAAGCCCAGGCTTCCTGGCATCTGTGCTGAGCTCCCGGGGGGCTGGCTTTCTCCATCCTTGGTGGACCTTGCGGATGTGAGGGGTGACGAGCCCGGCCAAGCAGGGAAAAGGGCGGCAGGCACATCTGCTGTCTGGACTCCAAAGCCTGTGCATGCGCCTCTCCGCCAGAGGGCAAGGCTGTGGGCCACTCAGGGCCTCAGATCCTCCTCTAACAGTGAGGCTGGCTGTGGTCCTCAGGAGGGCAGTGGATACGGGGAGGATAGCAGGTCAGCTTGTGCCAAGAAAAAGTCTGGAAACTGTACTGATGGGAACAGTTGGGATAGGCAGCCAGGAGGCCACTGACTGGCCGGGGACCAGCACAGTGTCAAGAGCGTGGTGGAGAAATCAGGGGAAGCCAGGGCTAGACCCCAGAGAGCGGGAGCCCCCAGGGAGGAGGAGTACACAGGCCCCCCAGGACTCAAGCCACAGGTGAGCTTCCAGTACTAAAGCAGGCAAAGAGGGGGCATTTGTTGGGAAAGTAAAATAGTGCAGCTGTTGTGAAAAACAGTGTGATGGCTCCTCAAAAAATGAAACAAAGAATTACCATATAATTTAACAATTCCACTTGTGAGTGTGCACCCAAAAGGACTGAGAGCAGAGACTCGAAGAGATATTTATACAGCCATGTTCACAGCAGCATTACTCACAATAGCAGAAGGTGGAAGCCACCCAGATGTCCATCGATAGATGAATGTGGTCTATGGAATGTCATTCGGCCTTGAGAAGGAAGGAGGTTCTGACCCCTGCAGCAACGTGGACGAACCTGGAGGACATTATGCTGAGTGAACTAAGCCAGTCACAGAAGGACAGATATCTTGGGACTCCACTTGTGTGAGGCACCTGGAGTCATCAAATCCATAGAGACAAAGTAGGATGGCCTGGCCAGGGACCTGGGGGAGGGATGGGGAGTGAGTGAGTGATGGGGGCAGAGGTTCAGTGGGTTAAGATGATCACGTTCTGGAGACGCACGGTGGTGACAGCTGCATAGCAAGGTGAATGTATTTAATGGCACTGAACTGTACGCTTAAAAACGGTTGAGATGGTACATTTTATGTCATGTATATTTGCAGACACACACACAAAGAGTGGGCAGTTGGAAAGATGCCTGTGAGGACTGGCCAGGGCAGGTGCTATTTAAGAAGAGGTGGCGATGGCCACGTCCAGGGAGCTCCCGCTCTTTTTTTTTTTTTTTTTTTTGGTCATGCTGCGTGGCTTGCAGGATCTTAGTTCCCCAACCAAGGATCGAACCCATAACCCCCTGCAGTGGAAGCACGGAGTCCTAACCACTGGACCGCCAGGGAAGTCCCCAGGGAGTTCCCATTCTTGTCTGTGACGCGGTCCTAGCGCTGTGGACAGAGCAGGGTTCTGAGAGCATCATTGTCAGGTGGATCCTGTTTTGAGGAGTGTTGAAAAGGCAAGCAAATGTGTCTTAGTGTCCAAGATATCTCATCTCTGCATTTTTAATCGTGAGCAAGTGTTCTTTTAATGAAATGTTTCTACTCTGCACCAAAATGAATATATTGTTAATGTAGAATTACTAAAATCTCAAATTCTAGTGTGTGGGCAGTGGTCCTGGGCATGGGGTCTGAGTAGGTGATGGCTGGGCGTGCCCCGGCCCACGGAACGCTCACTCACATAGTGAAGACCAGTCCAGATTCTCCCAACACGTGCTGATACGTAAGGCTGTCCTCTCCCCGGGGCCAGAGTTTGCCATAGAGCCTCATACAGACTCAGGTGGATCGTGGTAGCAAGGCTGGGCTTTAACACTGTGGGTTTTTGGTCACCCATTGTACTATCTTATCTCAGGGTTTGATGACTAGAAACCGTTCTTTACAAAGAGGCTGTGACGTTGACCCTTGACAAGGAGGGGAGCCCGCGGAGCCTTCCTCAAGTCCAGGCACGAGGCCAGCTCCCAGCGCCCCACCTCTGATGGGCCTTGCGGCCGCCTTACAAAACCACGTGAGTACAGCCGTCTGTCCTTGTGTCATTGCAGCAGCCAGCTGACCTGGAGGGACGTCCAGCACCTGCTGGTGAAGACGTCCAGGCCGGCCCACCTCAAAGCAAACGACTGGAAGGTGAACGGTGCTGGTCATAAAGGTGCGGCCAAGACTCCGGGGCTGAGTGGGTCCTGACCTCCTGGAGCCTGTATAGGCGGGGACATGAATTTCTCAAAAAGAACCCCCAAATAACATTAATTATGTGTCACGAGAATGAAAAGTACAAATCCAGTAGTTTAAGGAAAGTACCCTAAGGTCACTCAAGTTCTGGGCTCGCTAAGCCTCACGACTTTTGCCATGTCAGGGGCCACCTGTACCAGTATTGACTTCATAGTTCTCTTTAAATGGGCTTGCCCATTTTTATTTTTATTTTTTTTACACAAAGAAATATATTTTAAAAGGAAGCTCTATTACATCTAGTTACTCATGGGTTTGATATGTAGTTATGTTTTTTCTAATGCACATTAAAACAAATCCATAATTATTAAGATAAATGATGTTTGCTTATGTGCCACCTAAGGACAACTTGCATTCTTAGCCCTGGGTAGCTCTACGATTTTGAAACTATCCCTCAGTTTCCTCACCTGTACAAGGAGGACATTGAGATAGTTATATAAGTTACTTTCTAACTATAAAACTTCTCTCATCAAGCCCTTGTGTTTTAAAAGGGCTCTGTCCCCATCATAGCCTGGGACAGACACAGGTACCATGAAATCAACCCACAGTCCAGGCTTGTAACCCAGATATTTGGAGCCTCTTGAGCAGGTTATTATAGGACTGTGCCACTGGCTTTGTTTGTCTCGCTTCTTACCAGAGATACTTGAAAAAGATTTACATTCAGCCATGGTATGGTAGGGAGGACTTTTTTTCCTTTTCTTTAGCTCAGGTCCAACTATTTTGACACCAAGCCTGATACTACCCTTTGAAAAATATAGGTCAAGCATTGTTACCCTAAGTTCCTAGGGACATTCCTTTTAATAAGGAGGCCATTGATTAGGCCTGATGCATCTTTGTCTTGCAGGAATGTTTGTGGTAGTGGTGTGCTGTAACAAGAGCTGACCTACATTTCAATTTTGGCCTAATTAAATAGGAAAAGAGATTGTATCTAGTTCTTGACCTTGCCTCTTAAATTCAACTCTGAAACTCTCCTGCGTTGGCCAAATTAAACACCAGCTTGGGCCAGCCTGTGTGCTGGGTGATGCTGCTCTCCCTGAATGCCCTAGAAATTCAGCAGGGAAAGCAAATGGCAAAAGAGATGAGCAGCGCCTTGTTTTATTGTGCTTATTGCACGTCGTGGTTGCGTGAACTAAGGCGTCTCATGTTTTGCTTTTCTTGTCCGGTTCAAAATTCGGGGAGCGCAGATGCCAGGAAGTCCCTTTAATATAAAGAAACTCGCCCTCATCTCACAAAAAGAAAGTACTAGCCCCCCCTCAACACTTCCTTTATTTTGCACCAAAATGGGACATATTTTCTGGCCCTCACTCCTGGCCTGAAAGAGTTGAGAGAGTAAAGCAGCTGGGAGTGTCCTCAGAAGGACGGGTGCTGTGGCCCGGGGCTCTCAGGCGCTGGCAGGGGCCCTGCAGCCCTGGAGGGACACAGGTGGCCTGTCCCCGGACGGTGGTGGCAGTGGGGAGCGGGGTCTGAAGGCCCTGTCTTTTCAGTTAGCCACCTCTATGGATTTGGCTTGGTAGACGCGGACGCCCTCGTCGTCGAGGCCAAGAAGTGGACCGCGGTGCCCCTGCAGCACAGCTGTGTCGCCGTCACAGACAAGAGGCCCAGGTGAGCTCGGCTCTTCCCGTGTGTCCTTTGGACTCTGCTGGAAGGTATTTCGGGGAGGGGGGAGATAGGTGTTCACACACGCATTCCTGTGCACATTGGTGGGGACATGCGTACGTGGGTGCGTGCAGTGCGTCTGTATATATGTGTGCATTTTTTTCTTGTGGATTGTGAAACAGGAAAAGGAATCGATTCTTAATCCAGTACTGTTCTGAGGCCTTTTGCTGTCATTGTAGTTTCCCCTTTTGTCAATTGCTCCATTCTGAGGCGTCCGTCCCTCAGCCTGAACCCCAGCCTAGGATCGGAAATTCTTAGCCGTAATATTTAGCAGAGCCACCCAGACCTGGGAGCTGCCCTGCTGGCTGGGGGCGATGGGCAGCAGCACCGAGCGGCCTCCTAGAGGCTGGAGCCGTAGCTCTGGCACCTCCACCGGCCCCGAGAGTCCGCAGTGAGACCCCGTCGGTCCTGGACCAGGGTGGCAGCCCCGCTTCTTCTCTGTGGCAGGAGACGGTTTAGTATCCAGAGTGCACAGCAGCACGGTGTCTCAGATAAGCTCAGAGTGCACAGCATGGACTCAGATAAGCTTCAAGTGTAAACACGGGGATTTTTTTTTTTTAACATCTTTATTGTAGTATAATTGCTTTACAGTGTGGTGTTAGTTTCTGCTGTATAGCAAAGTGAATCAACTATATGTATACATATATCCCCTTATCCCCTCCCTCTTGCGTCTCCCTCCCACCCTCCCTATCCCACCCCTCTAGGTGGTCACAAAGCACCAAGTTAATCTCCCTGTGCTATGCGGCTGCTTCCCACTAGCTATCTATTTTACATTTGGTAGTTTATATATGTCCATGCCACTCTCTCACTTTGTCCCAGCTTACCCTTCCCCCTCCCGGTATCCTCAAGTCCATTCTCTACGTCTGTGTCTTTATTCCTGTCCTGCCCCTAGGTTCATGAGAACCTTTTTTTTTTTTTTTTGGATCCATATGTATGTGTTAGCATATAGTATTTGTTTTTCTCTTTCTAACTTACTTCACTTTGTATGACAGACTTTAGGTCCATCTACCTCACTACAAATAATTCAATTTCTTTTCTTTTTATGGCTGAGTAAAGTTCCATTGTATATATATGCCACGTCTTCTTTATCCATTCATCTGTCAGTGGACACTTAGGCTGCTTCCATGTCCTGGCTACTGTAAATAGTGCTACAGTGAACATTGTGGTACATGACTCTTTTTGAATTATGGTTTTCTCAGGGTATATGCCCAGTGGTGGGATTGCTGGGTCATATGGTAGTTCTTAAAAAAATCAGCTGTACGGAATTCCCTGGCAGTCCAGTGGTTAAGACTCTGCGCTTCCACTGCAGGGGGCACAGGTTCAGTCCCTGGTTGGGAAATTAACATCCCGCAGGCTGTGTCACATGGCCAAAAAAATCAGCTATAAAGTAAATAAAACAGCAAGAACCCTATTCCATTAGGAGAGGAAATCAGATTATTCTCCTGAATTCTGCTGTTGCCGCTGTCCATTTTATCCTTTTCAGAATGGTGTTTCTCTAGGCTTTAAAATCTGATGAAGAATGGAATGCATTTCTTTCTATCTATAACTGTTTATTACCTTTGGAAAATGTATGTTTGAAAAAAAAAGAAATGATGGGTGATTAAAAGGGATTCTTGCTTTATCAACAAATATAGATCACTCTCTTTGAGATCGCCCCTTCCTTAAAGACATCTACCTCTTATAATATGCCCTTCTGCTATAAAATGTTGAGCAAAGTGTTTCTTGCTGATGCCTTGCGTACAGTAGGAATTCAGAAGGTATTTGTTGGATGAATAGCCACAGAAGGATCTTTTGAAAAATTGCATTTCCCTCCTGCTGCTAATTGTGAAGACTGACTGCCGGGTTATCCCTCCAAGGCCTGAGGAGCTGGTCTGCCAGCAGGCGAGTCTCAGCCTTGACATTTGAAAGCATCGTTTTCTCTGGGGATCCTTAGACTGTCAAACTCAGGAGAAAGTGGAAGGTTTTCTGAGATTAAGAGGCCTTTTGCATTCTTTTGCTTGGTTATTTGGAAGACCCCTGGCACACAGACACTCAAGCTCCAGGTTAGACGGTGCTGGACTCGGGGGCTGGGTCCCACCCGCGAGGCTGCCCTCTGCCCGGCCGTGCCCAGGCTGCAGCCCTTCCTTTCCGCTGGCCTCCCCGTTGGGGCAGCTCCTGAATGAAGCATTCTTCTCCTGCCAGAAATAGTTTTAAGATGGGAGAGTGGTGCCTAGGTGGCGAAGGGTTGTTTTTATTTTTATTTTATTTTGTTTTTTAAGTGCTGGTACACGGAGTCTAGACAGCATGGGTTGAGGGGCGCAGCCATACCACACAGTGTGACATTGTTCCTGTCCTTTGAGGAAAGGTCCCCGCAAATTCCAGCAGACGGGAAGAATCGCACTTCTGTTTCTAAGGGAAAATCATCTTTACGTTTAGCAGTTTCAGACTCTCTGGAATATTCAGCCAATCTGCTGTCCCAAACCTCAACTGCACATTCAGTTGTTCCCAAGGACATAAGAGCCAAGAGAGAGACAGACAGCCAAGTGCTCCCGCCTGGAAGGCAGATACGTGTTTAGCCCTGATGGCTTCATCTCCCGGCAGAGCTGCAGCCTGCCTGCCAGGGTCGCTTGAGCCAGGGCCGCTGAGCGCCCCCAGTGCTTATGGCTGGTTTCCTTCATCAGGGTTCTTGTGTAGCTTTGCCTAAGCTGCTGGGACCGTTTAGCTTAGAGATGAAAAGGAAGTCTTCCCACATGCCTGCTTCTCCCTCTGCCTCTCCCTGCTCCCTCTCTGCAGATGTTTCTTGGTCCAGGGGTCCCCGGAGACAGCTGTCCACTGTCTTGGCCTCTTTCTGGTTTTTCCTTCTCATGGTGGAATCTTAGGATGCCGTGAATGTCCCAGACCTGGCTTCAGTGCTTCCAGTGGAGAAGAACACCGAGAGAGAGAGGGAGGAAGGGGGGAGGGGGCCTCTTTGGCCGCCCTGTGCGGACCCATGTACCCATGGGACACGTTTCCCTGTCTTCCCACCTTAGTATAAGGACCAGGCCACCTTACTGTGACCTTCAGAGAACAGTGTTCCTTGCTATTAAGTGCAGGCATCCCGGCAAGGACTGTGGCCACACCTGCCAGTTCTGCGGTGACGTCTGAGCCAGGGGGCCTGGGTGTCCGTGGTCACGGGCAGGGCAGGAATGAAGAGCACTGACATCCAGCCGCGGCTGCTCCTTAACTCCTTTGAGCCCCAGTTTCTTCATCTATGACGTGGGGATTTAAAACAGCTCCCAAACCTCACACCCTGGTTGGGGGTTTTGAATGAGTGAATACACACGGAGTGCTTAGAACAATGCCCGGCTCACAGTAAGGGCCTGATAATTGTCATCCATCACATTCACCTACGTATTTACAAGCAGAGTTGTTACAAAATGACATCACACGCAGTCTGGTTTAATGAAATACCAGAAAAGTAAACAGCATGTGGTTAGTGCACAGTTAATTCTTGAACATCTAGAAATAGATGGTCTGCTCTATAGATAAACCTAAATATTCAAAGCTTTTAGTTTTGAAGTATCTTTTGTGTGGTGGGTGAGTTCTTTAATAAAAGACAAGCCATACTAAACCAAAAGCTGTCTAGATGGTAATCTTCCAAACCTGCTGAAGCTGAAGACAAGTACATAAGTCCTCTTTGCTTTAGAAGACTCTGGTTGTCTTTCCAGCACGAAGTTAGGAGACATGGATGTCATAAACTGTTTCGCCATAGCCTGGGTTTTTAAAGACGCAAGGGAAGTGCCGGCTAGAAAATCCTGCGAGCCAAATAAGATACTTAAAAGCTGGGCCTCTTTTTCATTCACGGGAATTATACTAAGCTTGATTTTCTTTTTCACTTTTTTAGAAAGGCTATAAAAGTGTTCATTTTATCCTTCTCTATCTGACACCCACAGACTTTCAAATAATTTTGCACAGGCAGATGGCACTGTTCATGATCCTATTTACCTTCCTGTAATTGACAAAAGTTCTAAGGAGATTTAAAACCATCTGTGCCCAAGATCAGGCAAGAATGTCTTCCATGTGTGTTTGAATGTCACAACAGAGACTCGGGCTCAGCTCATATTTTCACCGGTGTCATCTGTAAGGCCCGTAACAAGCCATTCTCTATCGCGAAAGTGCCCAGCGAGTTCAAGGGATTTCCCCTCCTGCTGCACCGACACTCAGCACTCCCTGAAAGCTGCGTAGGCTGTGCTTTCCCCGTGGGTGCCTGAGAGGTAGGTCAGACACCACAGCCTGTTCTGTGGGGCGGGGGGCTGTTCCGGGGTGGGGGTGGGTGACAGGCTGTAAAGAGACGGCCCAGGGAGATCTGGCAGCGCCTCGGAGTGAGGGGCCTGGCCCCTCTCGTTCCTCGCCGCGCCCATACCTGCAGGCCCGTCTCTCCTGGTGGCTCCCTGACCTTCTCCATGACCCCAGGGACTTCTTACTGTCTCTCGGGCGGGGGATCCCGACAGAGACAGGCTAAATCCCCCACCCCCCGTCCCTAGATGTACAGCATCCAGACTAGGGGTGTCCGCATGGCCTTCCTTCAGAAGGGAACAAGCACAGCTTCCCCCGACTGGTCTGTGATGGCAGCCCCCAGCCCCTGCCCATCACAGCCTCTCTCCTGCTGTGCTGCTGGCCTTTCTGCTCCTCTTGGCCTGAGCCTGACTCAAGGGTGGGGGTGGTTCTGGACGGAGGAGGCCAGCAGAGGGGCACCAGCAGGGCCTGAGTGGTCCCCCAGGGCACAGTGGGTGCCATGCTCATGTCTGAGCACAGGCTGGGTCCCAGGCAGGATCTGCAGAGAGGGTGGCCCTGTGACTCCTCGGGTCATGGCCCTGGGGACCGTCTCCCTGAACAGGATGTACCCCAGGGGAGGATAGCCCGGTTAGGGCTGAGGGGCGGGCGAGGGTAGAGGGGTGTCAGTGCTCTTCGTTGTGACCACGGACACCCAGGCCCCTGGCTCAGAACCCACACGACCTCACGCAGAACTGGCAGGTGTGGCCACAGCCCTCACCAGGACGCCTGCACTTAATGCCAATGAACACCGTTCTCTGAAGGTCACACTAGGGTGGCCTGGTCCTTCTACTCAGGAGGGAAGACCGGGAAACGTGTCCCTCTGGGCAGGAGCGCATCCCAGGAGCTCAGGCAGGATGGAACCACGTCCCCCAGGACACCTTCCCTCCATCCCTCTGCATCCCGGCTGCGGGGCACACTGGCTCTGAGACGGAAAGGCACCTTGGCCTTGGCTACCTGCAGGCTCCTGCAGTCTCCGTCAGCCGCCACCACCCACGGGGCCGGGCCCTGGTGTTTGTCGTGCAGCAGGTCAGCTGGGCTGGCCCGGAGCACCTGTGTGGCTGGACCCATGCCCGCCCGACTCCAGGGCTCTGCAGGGGGGCTGTGGCACACAACTGGGGCTCACGGCTCTTCAGGCAGCTAGAAGCCCCTCTTTCCTGCTCTGTACTGTGCAGGTTCCCTGCCCTCCCAGCCCCTCTCCAGGGCATCCGATCTGTGCCCGCCTGCTACTGTATGAGGCCGCTGCTCCTGGCTTCCTCCATCATGGCATCCTACATGGGCCTGGGTGCCTTAAGGAAACTCAAGGGGTGCTCTGCAGTCCTGCGCTGGGGGTGACCATACCCAGGCCCTCGACCTTTGTTCTGTCTCCTCATATCCCTTTAGTTAACTGTTTGTTTTCCTGCAGCCCTTGTCCTCCTTAGCTTTTTTTCTTTTTTAAGACTTTTGGATGTGGACCATTTTTTAAAAATCTTTATTGAGTTTGTTGCAATATTGCTTCTGTCCTATGTTTTGGTTTTTTGGCCGCAAGGCATCTTAGCTCCCTGACCAGGGATCAAACCTGCACCCCTTGCATTGGAAGGTGAAGTCTTAATCAGTGGACCACCAGGGAAGTCCCCTTAGCTTATTTTTTGATGCAAACCTGTTTCCCCAGGCTTCCCTGGTGACGCAGTGATTAAGAATCCACCTGCCAATGCAGGGGACACGGGTTCGAGCCCTGGTCCACGAAGATCCCACATGCCGTGGAGCAACTAAGCCCATGCGCCACAACTACTGAGCCTGCGTGCCACAACTACTGAAGCCCACATGCCTAGAGCCTGTGCCCTGCAACAAGATTAGCCACCTCAATGATAAGTCCACGCACCGCAACAAAATGTAGCCCCTGATCGCCACAACTAGAGAAAGCCCACACACAACAACGAAGACCCAACGCAGCCAAAAATAAATAAATAATTAACTAAAAAAAGGAAAAAACCTGTTTCCCCCACATTGTGAGCGCTCCCTACTTGTAAGACAAGCAGTTGAAGTTGAATGATACCGTGATTCTCATTGTTCACAGTAGTTCTATGACGTCACTACAAATGCTGACTTCATGAATGCAGCACCATCGTTCCTGGGAGCCTCTGGTCACGACACTTTTGTCAACCGGTCAATACAGAAACTTGTTTTATATGTGTTTCTGTCTAGAGACACTTTAAAGTGTATAGTTGACTCATCAACAGTGAGCCATGGTCGGCGGCACTGTAACTCAGGCCTGGACGATGCCTGAACCAACACATGGATTTTCTCCACAAGCCACATCAGTGCCTTCCTGTGCTTAGGACATTAGCCAGCACTGCAGCACTGTGCTTGGGGCCATTTTAAACAGTGAAACCACCAACAGAAAGCACAAAAATGTGAAAAACGTGGCACTCGGTAGACCAGAAGAAGGACATTTGTTTATAGTATGAGCTTGTTCGACCTCAGCTGGGAACACACACACTGGGCAGTTCACATATTTTGCCTCTCTCTCTGCAAATGACCACAAAAGCACCACAAGTATTGATTTGAAGTTATAAATAAATTTTAGTGGGTAGGTGAATTTGCAAATATGGACTCATGATAATGAGGATTGACTGTAATTTCATTGTCTCCCCCCACCCCCGTCAGACTGAACCTTAGAATTGGAAGGAATGTTTAAAAGTCAGCTAATTTAGCCCCTTCATTTCACATAGAAGAAAAATATGTGCCATAAATTTAAACACTGTGCGTTTAAAACACCTTATAGCCCAATTAATCATGGACAGCCCTGTCTAAATTAATATACTGGATTAGCCTCTTTTTTTTTTTTAAGCTAAATTTTATTTGCAGCCTAAATGATCATCTGTGGTTTGATAATCAAAAGTAATTTCATCTAAGGAAAATCCTAAATGTGAACTAACCTGAGTAAGAAAGTCACAGAATCTCTGCCTCAGACTCTCATGACCCTCCTTCCAAAAACAGTCATCCTGGAACATAGACCCAGGAAGTGACTCAGAACCTCCTTGCTGTCCCCAAACAGATGGCCCCAGGCCCTCCCACAGGCCATGTTGCCTTCCTAAGTCTAATAAGTCTGTCGCAATTAACCCCTCTCCATCCAATCATGACCCTTTAGAAGGTCGATGCAGGGGTTTCCTGGTTGACCTTCTGGTTGACCTTCCTGGGTGACCCTCCGTTGTCATGGTCCTCGGCTCTGCAGCAGCCTCCTCTCCCCCAGACAGATGCCAAATACCACAGGGGGAAGGACGCTGCTGCTTTCTGGTTCCACTGGGTCTCCTGCTCCACGTGACCTCAGGACTGTCGGGGGAGGAACTGAGCACGGCCCGCTTGGCCCCAGCCCTGCGCGTGGAAAGGTGGCGTCACCCTGGGTATGCTCGGGGCCAAGGCACAGGTCTGGCCTTGCAGCTGAGCTGGGGAGAGGTCTTCAAGGTAGGAGTGAGGAATGCAGGCAGACCTTGGAGATATTATTGGTTCAGTTCCAGACCACTGCAATAAAACGAGTCACATGAATTTTTTGGTTTCCCAGCGCGTATAAAAGTTGCGTTTCCAACGTGCCGTAGTCTGTTAAGTGTGCAACAGCATTATGTTTAAAAAGACAATGTACATACCTTAATAGAAGATACTTTATCGCCAAAAAAGACTCCCCATGATCTGAGCCTTCAGTGAGTCATAATCTTTTTGCAATAGTAACATCAAAGATCACTCATCACAGACCACCAGAACTTTTAATAATAATACTGAAGTGTTTGAAGTATTGTGAGAATAACCAAAATGTGACACTAAGTGAGCGAATGCTTTTGGAAAAGTGTCGCCGACAGACTTGCTTGTCGCAGGGTTGCTGTAGACCTTCAATTTGTACAGAACGCAATTAAGCGAAGTGCAGTGAAAGGAGGTCTGCATGTGCTGACCTGTAGTGGCTTCCCAGCTTTAGCAGAAAGACGCGGGGAGGGAGAGAGCTTCTGCCCCTTGCCCACCTTCTCCTGCTTTTCCCAGCCACTTGGTTTACTAGAAAACATTTCTACCTCTGGCTCTGAATGTCACTGATTCCATAAGATTTTAAGCGTTGTGATTTGGCAAGCACCTTGAATTTAGTAAACTGCGAACTTGTTTCTACGCATTTACACACAATTAGATGGTATTATGTACTAGAGAATACTGGATGGAGGTACCGGGAAGTTACTATGAAGCCTGTGGGCTGGTAGCCCTCCCCCCTCAGGAGAAGGGAGCTGCTGAGGGGCCTTAGGATGAAGGAACATCTGGAAGGTCCATAATTAAGTCTGACGTGTGGCTTAGCAGGAAGTGACACGTCTCTGTCCCCAGAGCCCTCTTCTAAGGAGGGCAGCCCCCAGAGCTTGAATATCACTGGGTCTGGAGGGAGGTCTTATAGGACCTTTTACTCCTCGGTTCCCCTAGGTCCTGGGAAGATGGCTTTGTGCACAGACAACAATTTCGGAGTTTAGTAGCAGAGGAACATTTTCGGTTATCTTGGGAGCTGTAAGATCTCTCTAAATCAGTTTTGGTGATTAAAGTACAACTTACCTGTGTTTGTGTTTCTGTGCATTGTTTAACCTAAACCCTGCAGCTTCTGTGCGTCAGACTGGCCAACCTTTGTGACCTCAGGGGGCCTGGCAGCTGGGGTCCCTGAGCAGGAATAAAAACAGCAGATTGCAAGAGGCTTTGACAGTCTTGTTGAGGACGTCACACGCCCTGAGCTGCGCTTTCCTCTAGATGTCCACACCAGGGCTGGGCCCAGGGAGGCGGCCGTGAGGGGGGTCGGGCTGCCCTTTTTTTTTTCTCCTGCTCCTATTCTCTGAATGCCTGCACCTCATCCCTAGGATTAAGGTTTCCTGGCTGGGATCCCAGGTCTGTTTCTCGAGCAGGGTGATTGCTTCGCATCCTAATTGGCAAATGGTCGGGAGTGGGGGCAGGTACAGAGTTTAAAACTTCATTATGACTTTTGTTTCTGTTTCACCCCCATCTTGCTCTTCAGCCCAGGAGAGCATGGGGTTGTTTAGTGAGTCTTCACATGGAGGGGTCCCCTCCCCCCAGCACCCACGCTGCCTTCTTAGTGCAAGAGGGCCGGGAATAATTTACCTGGAGATACATGTGTGCCCGGCGGGGCTGGAACTCTCCAGAGCTTTCTGTTCTGCGCTGCGTCTCCCGCAGCGGGGGGCCCACTGACCTGTAAACACAGACAGTGAAGCTTGGGAGAAGGCAATGGAAGAAGTCAGCATCTCTAAATCAATTTAGGATGTATGCAAATCATGTTTTCAAATATTTAGAGAGTCTCTGAGGGAATTACATCACTGTTTATAAGTGTTTTGATTGTTTTTTATGACTCGGGCCCAGTCGAGCCAAGCGACGTAATTCCTGAGATGCTGAACCCACGCTGCGAGCCCCGCGCCTCCCTAGAGGGAAGTCGGGCATAATGGGAAAAGCACTCCCCATAATAAACAGAGCGCTGGCCAAGCGGTGGGGAATTATTCCTGTGCTGCTGGGCAGAGGGTGGCCTTTGTTCAGTTTACAGACCATTAGGGTGACCTGCGGTGGTGCAGACTCAGAGGGTGGCCCGGCCGGGGCTCTGCAGCAGCGTCGTGTGCAGGCTTGTCTGCTCCATCTGGGGAGCATGTGAGAAAATCCTGGTGGAACTGAGTCTTGAATGACTGGGGCTTGGTGCCTGTCCTCAGATTCCACCCCAGATGATAAAGCTTCCCTGAGTTTGTACAGAGAACTGTCATCCACTCCCTTCACGGGGCAGGGGAGGAAGGGGCCCCCAGCCTTCAAGCAGACGGTCCGGAGCAGACCATCTCCTGTCCAGTCACTGTGGCCTCGACCAGTGCATTCAGCACCAGAGGCCAGGTCTGGCCCTGGGTCCCTTGTCCGTCTCCTCTTTCCTGGTTTCTTGAACACGAGTGTGGGTCCACACAAGCTGGGCACCTCTGGGGACTCAGAGTCTTAAACCCCAGCTCTGCCTCTCAGTAGCTCTGTGACCTTGGGCACAATCCTCGATCTCTCTCTGGATCAAACGGGTCGGTCTTCGTGAATTCTCACAACGGGCTGGTGTCCGGCACACAGCCAACTCAGGAAATGTTTGCTGTTGTTATCATTCAGCATCACGACTTATATCTTCAAGGCCAGTCTTTGAGACAGAAGTGCTGGGGTTTTAAAGCCTTGCAGACCCCAGGCGTTGAGGAGATGAGCTGGCCAAAGGGTTAGGGCACCGAGGGGGCGGATCCATGGGTACGTTAGCCGAGTCTGCACAAGAAGACATTCTTTAAATGTCTCTAAGCAAATTCCAGAACGATAAACCTCTTCTGGGCAGGTGATGTAACCCCGACAGGCATTTCTGAGTGTGAGACCAAGGGGCTGCGGCCGGGAGGCCTGGCTCCGTCCCCTTCGTGCGCGACTTAGGGCTTCAGGTGCCAAGTACTAAGCCCCTCCCTCCTCCACCAGGAGCATCCCCATGGTGCAGACGCTGAGGACCAGCGCCCTGACCACCGCCTGCGCCGACCACTCCGACCAGCGTGTGGGCTACCTGGAGCACGTGGTGGCCCGAATCACCGTCTCCCACCCACGCCGAGGGGACCTGCAGATCCACTTGATTTCTCCCTCAGGGACCAAGTCTCAGCTTTTGGCAAAGAGGTAAATCCAGGCTGGCCTGGGGGGCCGGGGCGGGAGCTGGGCTCACCTCAAGGTCACATGGCCCTGCAAGGCACCCGGCACGTTGGGGGTCTAGCTGTTTCTGTCTCTTGAAGACACTCACACGTAGACCCAACAAACCTGAAAAATAGCCTCCTGCAAACTGCCCTTCAAAGCCGCCCTGGGAAACTCTCCATTTCAGGCAGTAAGTAGTGACAAAGGTTTGTGGTTGTTTCGTTGCTTAGTGGAGAAATGCATGGAATTCTGGCTATGACTTCATTGCTGAGGTCCTTGGAGATCATTTTTATCGTATTCATTCTGCATTTTAAGGGAGAACGCGTGTCAGAGGAGCACTGTTTTGTGTCCTGGGGTAGAGCCTGCACGGGCAGGAGGCTCTGAGGGCGACGCACAGGTGTTAGGAGGCTTCTTTCTGCGGAGGTCTTGCCGATGCACTAGGACGGTCCCTGTGGAGCAGATGCTCTGAGAGGGGGGCTCTGAACTCTTGGAGCCTGGTGTACAGTTTGTGGTGCCCGGTTTGTGCAAGGCTGTGGAGTCATTTCTTCGACAGATTTCGAGACAAGAAGAAGTGCTTTGCTGCATTTATGTGACTTGCGGGTCATCAGAGTGAAGTGGTATCGGGAGCTCGGGGGAGGCTAGAGGGGCCTGGGCCTCCTTTTCCAGCTCCTTCCAGCTACGAGGCAGAAGGAGAAAAAAGGTTTCACGGACAAATCAGCATTTCTCGCTTCTCTTGAAAAACAGAACTGGCCGTCGTGCCCAGTACCCCTCGGGACACACCCTGAGACTGCCCTGCCCGCTGGACCGCAGCCCCTGCTGCCTGCGTGCTCCGCCTGGGCCCCCTGGCCTCGTTTGGGTCCCCTGCCCAGGGCTGCAGCCCTTCTTGCGGCTGCAAGATTCAGAAATGGGGGTGAGTGACAGCCTCCAGACAGGACCAGGCAGGAGGGGCCCTTTCTCTTGATGCCCCTCTGTCCCCGGCTGCTCTGCATGACACGGAGAGAGGCAGTCGGCCTCCATCAGAGAGAGGGGAGTGTGCTGTGTCCTCCTCGGCCCCCCCGCCTCCCCAGCAGCCCGGTCCCTCTGTGGCAGGAGACTGTGGGCCCAGCCCTGGGCTTGTCCTCAGTGCGCTGGACACACCCGGAGACCAGACCCTGGCTTCATCAGCTCCCACGGCTTGGGCACCAAGCTTGGCCCCTGCTGGGCTCCCCCCTCATAGCACAAGAGTGACAGGTGGCATCTCCCCTCTGAAGGTAGGCCCGGGCCACCCTCTGCACATGGGAGACCACCATGCGCACGAGTATTTTGAGGGTGCCGGCTGGCAAGCTGCAGCTTTGTGCTATTTTGCAACCAGAGTTGCTGTTATTACTAATCAGAACTTTTAGAGATTTCCTTTAAAAGTCCAAATTTCTAGTGCTTCTTGAAAAATTGGAAGCTGTCCAATACTGGGCTCACGTTCCAGGGCAAATACTCACTAGAGCACCCCAGGGCCCTATCCTTGCACCAGCACTGAGGCCGGGCGTGGGCCGCTCGTGCCCAGGCTCTCGTGAGGTCACCTCGCTGGACCCCCGTTTGCTCCAGGCCAGATGCCTAGAGGCATCCAAGTTGGCAACCCTTGAATCTGAGGCAGGAGCTGGGCGCAGACCCCAAATGGTGGTCTGCGTTGACCTTGAGCACGGGGAGGCTTGGGGTGGGGGCAGCAGTGACCAGGGAGGGCCGGCGTGGGCTCTGGAGCCCAGAGGCCTGAGCTCACAACCTGCTCCTTCACCTCCCAGTGGGGCACCTGGGAGCTGGCCACTGCTCCTCAACTCTGGAAACGTCCTGTGACCCCTCCGTCACAGTTAAGAGTATTACAAGAACTGGATGTGATGATACAGGTGGAAATACTGGCATGGTCCCTGGCTCAGGGGCTAGCTGTGCTCCCATCCTGCTTACACCTGCCTACCCGTCAGCAGAAACCTTCCAGCACCCGGCTCTGTGTTCATCCCTTCCTAACTTCCATCCCTCTGCTCATGCCCAGGGTTGGAGCCCCTGGGATGAGAGAGCGGGCACTGCTGAGCTCACCTGGTTCACAGCTGCCCGCTCCCTGGGTCACGCTGAGCCAGCGCCATCAAGCATGTTCAACCCATCCGGAGCCACTGGGGTCGTCATCTGAGTCTTGGGAATTTGGTTTTTTCCAAGGCAGATTGTGTGACTATACCAAGAATTTGTGTTTTAGGATCCAATCGCTTCTCGGCCTTTTGGCTAAGATCAAGTGCAGGATTGATTACCTTCTACTTTATTTCACATCTTGCTTAATTCAGAAGCTTTTTTCAGGTTTCCAGGTGTTTTTCGCTCCGAGTAAGCTGACGTCTTAAGTAACTCAGCCCTTGAAAGAGCTTGTCTTTGTTCTGTCCCCAGTGCCTTAGATTCAGTCTGGCATCGTGTGTGAAGATCAGCCTTGACCTTTGTGGTTTCTTAGAAGAAAGTAGAGGATTTCCCCTCCCCGCACTGTTGTCCATGCAAAGCACATTTCCTTGATAAACATTTTTGTACAATGGATGTTTGGAGAACCCCCAAGTGGGAATTGAATCTGACATCACACAAAACATATATCTGAATTTCTGATGAACAGTAAAGAGCCTCTACATTAAAAAATTGTTATTCCAAAATAGAGATAGAAAATTAGGCCGTGAAGGAACAGTCCAGAATTGTTCCTTCTACAGAGACTGAGGGGCCCTGGGTGCTGGAGAAGGAGGGTGTCCATGAGTTGCTCCCTGTTTCTGCCTGAACCAAGCGTGAGAAAATGGACCGGGGCCGAAGGTCCAACAGGAAGGACCTTCTTCCAGTCTGGAAGGACCGAGGGGGCTCTTGCACCTGCAGGGGACACGGGCCATGGGAGGAGCGCCCAGGGGTGCCTCCTGCCCACAGTGGAAAACCACCAGGCCTGTTGCGTTCCCTCCCCCAAATGCAGCTGTGGAAACCTGCTAAGCCCTGGAGATTAAGGGACAACATCTTTCCCACAAGTTTGAGTAGTTGTTCATTTTTTCTTACTTGTATCTTCTGGAGAAGAACCACAAGAGCTGGCTCTCAGACAAATGTGAAAGATTCCTTCGTTCCATAAACCAGCATTTTAGAAAGGCCTCCTTTGTGATGACCTTGTGGCTCTGGGGGAAGGATGGTGTGGCCCAGCCTCCATCCAGGAGCTGGGGGTCACGGGCTCTGTAGGATCCCTCCTGGGGTGGAACATGGGGGCGTTTGTTGGTGATGGAGAGAACCCAGGACAGGAGTCAAAATGCCCTTGAGGGCATTCCAGCTCAGCCAGTCACTGGAGGGGGGACCTGCAGAAGATCCCTACTCCCGGGGCCTCTCATCTGCAAATTAGGGTGGGGGGAGGAGCCCACCGCTGACCCAGCCCCTGCCTTATGCTGGCAGCACCTGTGCAGCCTGACTGCCTTCCTTTTAGAGTGTTTGGAGACCCAGTGAGGTCACGGAGGTGAAGGTGCCGTGCAGGGCTGTGCTGCACAGCCAGGGCCTGAAGGCATCAGCGTCTCCTGCACCTTCAGGCCAGCCACGGGCCAGCCCCCTTCTGCCCTGTGGGGGGGCACTTCAGCCAGCTCTGCAGTCACCTGGGCATAATTCCCAGGCAGGAGAGCCCTCGGTGGACTGGTCACCCCGGCCACCATCCCTTCGGGGACCCTGTGTTCTGACCCCACGTTTCCGATTGCAGGTTGCTGGATCATTCCAACGAAGGCTTTACAAACTGGGAGTTCATGACCGTGCACTGTTGGGGAGAGAAGGCCGAGGGGGAATGGACCCTGGAAATCCAGGACATGCCGTCCCAGGTCCGCAACCCAGAGAAACAAGGTCAGTGGGTCTTGGGAAAGTCCCAGCAACTTTTGTATTTCAATCCTTTTGTTAACTCTAGACTTTTATTCAACTACAGTACGTGGATCATTCTTTGTTGTTGTTTTTTCTTGGAGGTAAAATTTACATGATATAAATGTCACCGCTCAAATTGTTTTTAAGTGTACAATTCCATGGCTTTCAGTGCATTCACAATGTTGTGCAGCCGTCACCACGATCTAATTCCAGAACTTTGTCATCACGCCAGAGGGAAATCCCAATACCCATTAAACGGTCGCCCTCATCCCCCACCCCTCCCAGCCCTTAGCAACTCCTCAGCTATTTTCTATTTCTGGATTTGCCTCTTCTGGGCGTTTCATATGAATGGAATCATACAACACGTGACCTTTTGTGACTGGCTTCTTTCATTTAGCTTGATGTTTTCAAGGTTCGTCCGTACTGCAGCAGGTGTCAGTGCTTCTTTCCTTTATATGACTAAATACTCTCCCACATTTTGTTTATTCATTCATCAGTTGATGGACAGGTGGGTTGTTTCTACTTAATAGCTGTTATGAACGTCCATGTACAAGTTTCTGTGTGGACATGTGTTTTCAGTTCTTTTGGCTGTATACCTAGGAGTGTAATTGCTAGGTCATATGGTAACTGTGTTTAACTTTTTGAGGGACTGCCGAACTGTTTCACAGTGGCCAGACCATTTTACATTTCTGTCAGCAAGATATGAGGATTTTAATTTCTCTGCCAGCACTTTTTTTTAATTATAACCATCCTAGTGGATGAGAAGTGGTATCGCATTGTGGTTTTGATTTTCATTTCCCTTATGATTAGTGATGTTGACCATCTTTTCATGTGCTTCTTGGCATTTTATATCTTCTTTGGAGACATGTCTATTCAAGTCATTGGCCCACTTTTAAATTAGATTTTTTGTTTTTTTATTATTGAGTTATAATCATACAACAAGAGTTGAGTAAGAGTTCTTTAAATATTCTGGATACTAGACCCTTATCAGATAACATGATCTGCAAATTTTTTCTCCCATTATGTGGGTTTTTCTTTCACTTTATCGATAGTGCCCTTTGGTGCACAAAAGTTTTGGTTTTTTTAAATAATTTCATTTATTTATTTTTGGCTGCATTGGATCTTCATTGGCGCGCACCGACTTTCTCTAGTTGTGGCGAGTGGGAGCTACTCTTCATTGCAGTGCGCAGGCTTCTCATTGCGGTGGCTTCTCTTGTTGCAGAGCACCGGCTCTAGGCGTGCGGGCTTCAGTAGCTGTGGCTCGCAGGCTCTAGAGAGCAGACTCAGTAGTTGTGGCGCACAGGCTTAGTTGCTCCGTGGCATGTGGGATCTTCCCTGACCAGGGCTCAAACCCGTGTCCCCTTCATTGGCAGGAGGATTCTTAACCACTGCGCCACCAGGGAAGCCCAGGTTTTTTATTTTGATGAAATTCAGTTTATTTTTTCTAGTTTTGCTTTGCTTTTAACATCATATTTAAGAAACCATTGCCTAATCTGAGGCCACAAAGATTGAAACCTATGTTGTTGTTTTTTTAATTTACTTTATTTTATTTATTTATGTTTGGCTGCGTTGGGTCTTCATTGCTGCACGCGGGCTTTCTTTAGTTGCAGAGAGTGGGGGCTACTCTTTGTTGCGGTGTGTGGGCTTCTCATTGCGGTGGCTTCTTTTGTTGCAGAGCATAGGCTCTAGGCACTCCAGCTTCCGTAGTTGTGGTACACGGGCCTAGTTGCTCCGCGGCATGTGGGATCTTCGTGGACCAGGGCTCAAACCCATGTCCCCTGCATTGGCAGGCGGATTCTTAACCTCTGCACCACCAGGGAAGTCCCGAAACCTATGTTTTCTTCTAAGAGTTTTATAGTTTTAGCTCTATACGTTTAGGACTCGGATCCGTTTTTAATTACTTTTTGTATGTAGCATGAGGTAAGAGTCCACAAATTCATTCATTTGCATGTGGCTATCCTGTTGTCCCAGCACCATTTGTTGAAAAGACTATTCTTTCCCCAGTGAATGGTTTTGACACCTTGTCTAAAATCAATTGGCCATAAATGTATAAGCTTGTTTCTGGGCTCCCAGCTCTATTCCACTGGTCCATAGGTCTCTCCCTATGTCAGTAACACACTGTTTTGATTACTGAAGGTTTGTAGTAAGTTTTGAAATCAGGGATATATGGGTCCTCTGACTTTTTCTTTTTCAAAATTGGTTTGGCTATTCGCGGTCCCTTGCAATTCCATATGAATTATAGGATCAGCTTGTTAATTTCTGGAAAAAGCGTAGTTGGAATTTTGGTAGAGATTTTGATGAATCTGTGGGTCAACTTGGAGAGTATCGCTGTCTTAACATCATGAAGTTTTCCCATCCATGGACACAGATGTCTTTCCATTTATTTAGGGCTTCTTTCAGTAGTATTTTGTAGTTTTCAGTCTACTTCCTTGGTTATATTTGTTCCTAAGTAGTTTATTCTTCTTGATGCTATTGTAAATGGAATGGTTTTTTAAATGTTTTCAGATTGTTTACTTCTCTGATAATTTTTGCTCCCTTTCATAACTCTTAGCTAATAATCGTCTGTTTAACCGATCTTTATTAAATGCCTGCTACTGGCCAGGCGTCGATCTAGGTGACAGGGTACATACACCAGGAAGGAAAAGCAGGTAACGGTGATGTCTTGTCCTGTAGTCACCACCGAGGTGCTGAGCTCTACCAAAGTCCCTCTGTCGGGTTCCTGGTGGAGTGCGGGGACTGTTCTCCAGTCTGGCTTGTCTGTGGAACAGTTTTACCCAAGCTTTGTTTTCTCTGATCAGCTGTTCCCTGCGGCCTTCTCTGCAGACATGCTCTTCTTTTTGATGACCCTAAACCCTTCCTCTGCCCTGGTTCTTTTCTGATTCTCTGTAAAACAGTTTCACGGATTTTTTTTTTTTAATAGGGGAGGAGAGAGGAGCGTTGACTTGCTTTATGCAAAAAAATTGACTTTAAGTGATCAAGTCATCTCCGAGGTCCTCCATGCGCCCCCCAAATCACTTTCTTTCTGCCTTTAAAATAATCACTATTATGCAATACATTAGTGGAACAAATTCTGAAAATACAAAAACTTAAAATTTTAAATCACTTGAAATTGACGTCTTTTAAAACTAGACGCTCCTCAAGTAGTCCTTTAAAAGCCCCAGAGTGCATCAGCCCTATTAAAGGTCAAGGGTCAGGCCGATGCGTCCCCTGCGCCACGGGCAGAGGCAGAGTCCCCGCGCCAGCCGGCACCACACTGGCCACTCGCGCAGGGGAGCAGCAAAGGCTGTGCATCCACACGCCGCAGCCAGCCTGCCTGTTGGAAGCGCGGGATGAGCCTCGTGGGTGTCCATGTTTCTCAGCACTTAGTAAGTCCAGGCTCCTCTCTGGACCTCAGCATCCTCAGCTGGGACATGGAGCCGAGCTGGATCTCTCCTGGCCGTGGCCTGTGTGGTACGTCCACATCCTGGGAGGGGCCTCGCTGGCCTGGATGGCTCCTCCGCGCTCTCTGGCCTGTCCAGATCCCGCTCCTCTTCCAGACCCAGCTCCAGACAGCCTACTGTGGGGCTGGGTGGGAGCGGAGCAGGCAGACGCCTAGGAGACCCCGGGCCTCCTCGTCTAGCGCTCCCCCTGGGGTTTTGTCGACACGCAGGTGGTGATGCAGTGTGCCCGGTGGTGCCCGAGACGCGGCAAGGCCGGACTGCGCCGAGCTTTGTGGGCTGTCGTCAGGATTGATGTTGGTGGGACGCCCTGGAGAGATTGTGAGCAGAGGAGAGAGATGGTCTGAACCACAATGTGGACAGGGTCACTCTGACAGCTGGATCAGAGTGACTGAGTGGGGAGAGGGCAGAGGCGGTAGGGGGCAGTTAGGAGGCTATCACAGTGTGAGGTGAAGGTGACCCTGACTGGGGCTGGGGGGCAGCAGTGGAGGTATTGAAAGCAGCTGGTTCCTAAAGTAGAGTCAAGAGGACATGCTGACAGATCTGATGTGGGTTCCGAGAGGAGAGGGGGCCCTGAGGACTCCGGAGGTTTGTCCTGTGCGTCGGGAGAAGGCAGAGCAATTTCCTAGATCTGGGACATCGCGGGGGAGTGGGTGCTGGGGGAAGGATCAGGAGCTCAGTTTGAAGGTGTCTGTGACATATCCAGGTAGAGAAGTGGACCTGGAGGTCGGGTGCACACATTTCAGTGCTGTGAGCAAATGGCGTGTCTTGAAAGCCACGCGTGTGGACGGGCTCCCCCAGGGGTGAGTGAGGTGACCCTGTGCCTGCAGGATGTGGGCGCCGGAAGGGAATCTGTTTCCGTAATGATTCCACACGGGTGCACGTGCCGAGCTGGGGGCTGCTTCGGTGCAGCGCGCGGAATTGCGTGCCGTGCACCTCCCCGCCACCCCATCCTGCCCATCCGCTCCCCGCCTCTGGCCTGCACCGCACGCGCTGGCTCTGCCCTTGTCCTGCTAACATTTGCTCTCTGGAGTCTGGTCCTCCGGCGGCTGCTGTGTCCCCAGTGCCTCCTGCTGCATGGCTGGTAATGGACGCAGAAGATGTTTGGTGAACGGACGAGGACAGGGGTGATCACCCCGTGACCGACGCTCTGCCTGCTGCAGAGGACACAGGCTTAGCGGAGCGGGGGACAACCCCGAATTAAGTCCTGAAACAGGCCGTCTCCCTCCCTGAGTGTGGGTGGCGTCTGGGCCTGGGCCGGTTGAGACCGGCGCAGAATACACACCCCCTGGTACCTTCTAGCTCTGACCTTCTGTGACCTGCTGGACTCTGGGGGGCGGGGACCCTTCCTTCAGTGCTGTCGTAGAGGGTCTCCTTGCTCCTACAGCGGCCCCTGGGGTGGGTTCATTTGTCTGAGCTCCACCCTGTAGAAACACCATTCCTGAGGCAGCCTTGTGGAAACTGGTAGCCAGTGGCTGTTGACAAACCACACGCCCTGCTTCCCGGGCAGGACGAGGTTGGGCTCCCCGTCTCGGCCGCCCGTCCAGCCACCCGCTCAGCCGTTCAGGCACTACCTAGCACCTCCCCCCAGAGTGCAGCCGAAGTCTGCGTTGGCTCCATCGGCGTCTCTGCACGTAGATGGGGGCGGGAGGGAGAGGGTAAGGACTGTGGCAACCAGACCCTGAACCGTGCAGCTCAGTCTGGTGGGACCTCAGCCTGCGAAGGTGACACAGAAGACTAGGGTTTCCCCCTGACGCAGACCCCGAAGCCCAGTAGAAATGCAGGCCTTCGAGATGCTGTTGGTGCCGAGGCTGTGATGGGTCCCAGTGGGCATGTCGTTCCCTCCCTGGTTGTCAGCTCAAGGTGGCCTGTAGGTACCGGGTCTCCGTTGGCCTCGGTGCCAGGAATAAAGCAACAACACACGGTCACTGCCCTCAGAAAGCACGGCCCCTGTCCTTCCTCTGCAGTGATTCCAAGAATGGGTCCTGGGGTGCGGGGCTGCGTCTCTGTTCATTTCAGTCCCCCTCAAATCTCTGCATCGTAATTGCTTAAAAAAAAGAAAGCCAATTCAGTTCCAGTGGTATGCTGGGTGAGAGTGCTCTAAAATCTGAGATAAGACCCGGGGCTTACTGAGTAACTAAGTTGTCTGAATGACACGCTCCTTCAAGCAGTACTCACCTCCTGTCACACTGAGCCTCGTTTATGTTGTTAGTTTTAAAACTCTTTTTTTTACGACTGAGGAGCAGATTACTCATTCGTTTTTCTCTTCAGTTCCTGGGCCAAGGAGACGGTGTGTCTTCTCCTGGGATTACGCTCCTCCGGAGGCAAGTTAGGGATGGGACTGAGTACAAATCCTGCTTCACAGCCAGGTTGCCTTTGCAAGTGGTGTTTCAATCATTCCCATCCATGTTCAGTGCACCTTTATTGAAATCTAATCAGTTCCAACTTGGGGCTACTAGGACCTTGCCTTGCCGCTCGCTGGGGGAGCAGGGCTGGGCTCAGGTGTGGTGGGGAGGGCACCCCAGAGGCAGGTAGGCTGGCCGAACCCCCTCCCCCAACACCTCCCCCACAGGCCACACCACCACCACATAGAGAGAGGCCAGGCCCAGCACCGCAAGCCGCCGACAGCACCGTCAGAGCAGAGCAGGGGTCCCATCCTGCAGAACATCTCTCAGGGAAGAGTGGCTGCATTTTACAAAGTTTCCATCTCGAATGCTCTAGCTTTTCAGTTTGGGCACTGAATGCAGAAAGTTCCAATTCTTTGGGAAACGTGTGCTTCATTCTGCATCTGCCTGGGGCAGGCCTGGGGTCGGCTCCTGGTGCCCCTGCTTTCCTGAATCGCTGTTGTCGTTGTAAGGGCTGCTATAGCAGAGTGTCGTAGACTGGGGTGTTTATCAACAACAGGCATGTCTCTCTCACAGTCTGGAGGCTGGAAGCCCAAGATCAGGGGCCAGCGTGGTCGGGTTCTGGTGGGGGCCTCTTCCAGGTTGCAGACGGCCACCTTCTCCTTGTGTCCTCACAGGGCAGAGGGAGAGTTCGCTAGCGCTCTGGGATCTCTTTCGTGAGGGCACTAATCTCATTCCTGAGGAGCCCCCCTCATGACCTAATCACCTCCCAAAGGCTGGGGGTCGGATTTCAGCATATGAATTTGGGAGGGATGCAAACTCATACATAACGACATCTGGCCCCAGTGCTGGGCCCCTTCCCCTTTAAGATGAGGATGGACAAACTTTCCTCAGGGGGTCACTCGGACGTGATGACCCGGGCCCAGTAATTGAGGGGCGGGACCTCCCCATCCGCCCTCCTCACCTCGAGCTCATGTTGGTGATCACACCTGGGGCACAAGGCAAAGCCTGTACGCCTGCCGGCGTCAGGCCAGCCTCCCGGCCCAGGTGTGCACACTGCTCCGCATCTGGGTGCGGGGAGGCCCCCAGCACCGCTGTGACCTGGGGCTCCTGCAGGCACCCCTGCACATGCGTGAGGCTGTGGGTCCTCCCTGCTTGGCTGGGATCGGCCCAGCTTTGAGCAGCACCGGGATGTCCTCCCTTGGTCTTCTCACTCATTCACACACTTACCTGCTACGCGCTGAGTCCACTGGGCAGGCACAGGGCTGAAACATGCTTCTTCCTCCCTCCCCTATGCACCCCCGAGCACCCTGCTCGGCGCCCCACATGGAGACTTTGCTGGGGCTGTGGTTTCTCTCTGTGCAGGGCCTGCACTTCCCCTGCGAGGGGGAGTCAGGAGCCATCGATGTTTAAATGGGAAGCATAATCAAGCATCCTTCCAATCCTCTTTCTGTGATCAGCACCAGATAGCTTATTTAATGGCCCCAACAGGAGTTAGTCTTACGTACTTGGCATTCACATCGTAATAAATAGACTTTCTGAGACAATTGATGGCATTTAAAAAAATCCTGTTGTTCTCCTGAACTCAGGGAATTCACTTTTTCTCCTCAATTAAAATTTCTTTTTTTCTCTTATCTTCCCTCTGTTTCCAAAAGAGCAGCAACCCACATGTGCCAGGTTTCTCTTGGTTTCCATAGCATTTCCAGACTCTCATTGAAGGAACGTGAGGAATATGATGATAATGAGTGCTTATGTATTTTCCATTAGGCACTGGGTGTTATCTCATTGCTAGAAGTCCATATAGAATCAGGGCATCTTAAACAGAGTCCTAGCCGACAAGGAATTAAGGTTTATGAAAATAAAAACGTCTTATTGCTAGCGATACACACCATAGTATTTACAAGTGAAATGTTAGTGATGTCTAGGATTAGCTTTAGAACACTCCAGGGGTGTAGGATGGGAAAGTGGAGGATGGGGAGGGCATGAACAGACGAAGTAGGATGGGCCAAATTTCCATGATTGTTGGGACGTTGGGAATTCATTGTACTATTTTCTCTGTTTTGTGTTTATTTGAAAATTCACATCATGAAAAGTTTTTTAAAATACATGTATGGGGAACATCTCTTCCAAAGTGGTCAGAAGGAAAAACTATTATGCAGATTGGGCTTGCACAATTAAATAAAATAAAGATGTAGGTGCTTTAGAGCAAATACACCTCAATTCTCCACAAGTGTGAAAAAAAAAAATGTTCAGTACGCCACTGAAGAACTAGTTTCTTTGGACTTTCTTACTCTCAGACAGTCAGTCTAAAATCTATGAAGGAATAAGGCAGGGTCCCAAACTCTGTGTGTGCAAGTGCGTAAGTGTGTATGTGCCTGCACGTATGGGAGTGGGTATCGTATGTGTGTATATGTGTGCCCATAGGTAAGTTATCTGTATACATGTGGGTATGTACGTGCGTGTGTGTGCATTCACCTATGTGTGTGCGCGTGCATGTGTGGGTGTGGTGGGTATGCACGTGTGTGTGTGTGTGTGTTTGCTTGTTTCTAAAGAACCAGCACAGCCTAGCAGTTGAGCCCTGGAGCTGGCCTGCTCAGCGGACCCCTGTCCTGCATCTCACCAGCAGTGGCCCTGGACGGGTCACTCCTCCCACTGAGCCTCGAGGCCTCCTCTGCATAGGGTTGTTGGGAGGATTAAATGAAGCGGCACATGTGAGGTGCTCAGTGTTATGAAGCTTACTCCTCATAGCAATTACTGTGTGTTTTTATCCTCCTTCTGTGGGAGAGGAAGCTGGTTCAAGCCCCACGTAGAGCCTGACGGAGCTCACCTAGCGTAAGGGCGCAGCCTGGAGTCAGGTGTGCTTCTGCACAGACAGGCCCGGCCCACTCCATCCCCCCACCCCCGCCGGTGGGTGAGTCCCCACGCACCCACCCAAGGTGCACCCGGCAGGCACCCTCCGTGGATGTTTTCCTCTTTAGCCCTGTGGCCAGTGCTTTTCACGTGTCTGGCTTTAGGATATTTGTAGTTGGGTTTTTTACTTTAAAGTGTTGCAATTAGAAGATAAAAATCAAATGAAATAACAAAGACTGACAGTTGCCTGGTACCAGGAGCATCTGCTGTGCGTGAGGGTCAGGGATCCTAGGAAGCCCTTCTCCTGAGAGGCTGCCTCACCTGGCCTGAGGCTCCAGGGAGCATTTGACTTCTGAGACCTCACTATGATTGACAGGTGTGGGCATGGTCCTTTATTTTTTTAACCCACCAGAGCTCTTGAAACACAATAGGCACTTAGGATAGATAGTTATCAATCTTTAAGGATTTTTCCTATACACTCTGTGCCTGGCTTCAGTATCATTGATTAATCCATTCTTAGCAAATCTACCATTTTATAACACTCCCAGCAAATATCACCATGAAATTAAGGGATGTGGGGAGCTCGACTGAATGATTATAAAGTTCTCTGGAAGAGTGAGACTAGGGAGAGAAATTCTGAAAGAATTAAATGCAGATATTTAACATATTTTTAAACTATAATAACTATTGGTGCCAGAATAGACAGATGAGTCAAGGGGACCAGAATAGATAGTCCACAAATAGAGTGGTGTAGACACACTAAGTGTAACATTTCAATCTGGCGGGGAAAGAATAAAGCGTTGAATAAAAGATATTGACAATTGGCTCACCATTTGGAAAGGAAATCATTATCTTGGTAGATTTATACCCATAAAATTAGAAACTTCTGTTTGGCAAAAAATACCATAATATTAAAATTAGAAAAATATTTATAAAATATTTTGTACAAACTTGAGTCATTTGCAGATGGTCTTTTTCACTTCTCCGTAGCCCAAGGACTCAAACTTTCTCTGTGAAGGGCTTTCTGGTCTCTGTGACAACAACAACTCTGCCATTTTAGTGCAAAAACAACCACAGAAAATATGTAAATGAAGAGCCTACTGTATTCTAACAGAGCTTTACAAAAACAGGCTGTGGCTGTAGCCTGTTTACATGTTGCGGTTGAATTGAGTACGTGCTCTGTTACTTGGTGATGAAGAGGCCTGTTTATTTGGGTATTTTTTGAGGCATCCCATCCAGGCCCCATTTTCCCACACATGGAACCATATTGTCCCATGTGACGGTAAGTGTTTAACAACTTACCAGTGCTCTGGGGGGAAATTATGTATGTCTATATATCACATATGTTTATTATAAACTACTGACACAAAGTACGTGTAGAACAAGATTTACAAATAAAAATAAAATATGCACTCTTCATACTGTAAATTCCATGTAGCCCATCGATACTCAGAGAATGCTTTCATTAATTTTCACCAGGGACTTCCCTGGAAGTACAGTGGTTAAGACTCTGTGCTTCCACTGCAGGGGGCACAGGTTCAAGAACTAAGGGAACTAAGATCCCACATGCCACGAGGTGTGGCATGCATGCATCAATCAATCAATCAATAAAATTTTCACCAAACTCTCTTATCCATGGCCAACCTATGGATGTAGTTGATGAGCAGCTGTCTTTGCGACATAAATATAGTTCTGAACTTCATTCATTTGTCAACAACACAAGCAACTTTTTTGCTGAATTGGATAATACTTTTCAAAAACTGAAAGAATATTTTCATAATTTTTTATGCCACTCCCAGTGTAATGACTATAAACACAACACACTTTTAAGTTTAATCTGTTATTAATATTATCTCTGTCACTTTCAGTCTAGAAAATCAACAATAAATGAAGTCCTTATTTGTTGCATTTGTCCATTTCCACGTATAAATTCTCCCACCATGACCAATTTCAAGCTACCAAGGTGTTGACTCTGAAGATAGAGTTGGAAGGAGACGCACAGGCCACCAGTAGAGAGTATTTCCATCATGTAGACAGAATAGATGTAAATAATGCCCAGAGTATAGGAAATGACAAGATAAAGTAATTAGGAAGTGGTGATTTCTGAATATTTGTTACCTTTGTTCTCAATATAATTTAATCATAATTTTATGTAGTTTAATTTTTAATAATAGTTATGTTAAGAACCCACTCACAACAGTCTTGAAAGTGTTAACAGTCAGCTGTATTAAGTCAATGTGAGCTGGCCCAGCACACCCCTGCATATTGGCAATTGTATAGGTAGAGGACTTTCTTTCTTTTTTTTTTTAATTTATTTTATTAAAATATAGTTCATGTACAATGTTGTGTTAATTTCTGCTGTACAGCAAAGTGATTCAGACACCCACTCCATCCCTCCGTGACCCGCTTCCCCCCTTGGCAACCACAAGTCTGTTCTCTATGTCTGTGAGTCTGTTTCTGTTTCATAGATAAGTTCATTTGTGTCATATTTTAGATTCCACATATAAGTGAGATCATATGGTATTTGTCTCTCTTTCTGACTTACTCCATTTAGTGAGATAATCTCTAGGTCCATCCATGTTGCTGCAAATGGCATTATTTCATTCTTTTTTATAGCTGAGTAATATTCCATCATACATATGTACCACATCTTCTTTATCCATTCAAGCATCAAGGGACATTTAGGTTGTTTCCATGTCTTGGCTGTTGTGAATAGTGCTGCTATGAACATAGGGGTGCATGTATCTTTTCGAATTGCAGTTTTGTCTGGGTATATGCCCAGGAGTGGGATTGCTGGGTAATATGGTAGTTCTATTTTTAGTTTTTGAGGAACCTCCATACTGTTTTCCATAGTGGCTGCACCAATTTACATTCCCACTAACAGTGTAGGAGGGTTCCTTTTTCTCCACACCCTCTCCAGCATTTGTAGACTTTTTAATAATGACCATTCCGACTGGTGTGAGGTAGTACCTCACTGTAGTTTTGATTTGCATTTCTCTAATAATTAGTGATGTTGAGCATCTTTTCATGTGCCTGTTGGCCATCTGTACGTCTTCTTTGGAGAAATGTCTGTTTAGGTCTTCTCCCCTTTTTTGATTGGGTTATTTGTTTTTTTGTTATTGAGTTGTATGAGCTGCTTGTATATTTTGGAAATTAAGCCCTTGTCGGTTGCATCATTTTCAAATATTTTCTCCCAGTCTGTAGGTTGTCTTTTTGTTTTGTTTATGGTTTCCTTTGCCGTGCAAAAGCCCTTGTGAGTTTGATTAGGTCCCATTTGTTTGTTTTTACTTTCATTTCTATTGCCTTGGGAGACTCACCTAAGAAAACATTGGTCCAATTTATGTCAGAGAACGTTTTGCCTATGTTCTCTTCTAGGAGTTTTATGGTGTCATGTCTAATATTTAAGACTTTAAGCCATTTTGAGTTTATTTTTGTGTATGGTGGGAGGGTGTGTTCTAACTTCATTGATTTGCATGCATCCAGCTTTCCCAACACCACTTGCTGTGGAGACTTTCTTTTCCCCATTGTATAATCTTGCCTCCTTTGTCAAAGATTAATTGACCGTAGGTGTGTGGGTTTATTTCTTGGTGCTCTATTCTGTTCTGTTGATCCATATGTCTGTTTTTGTGCCAGTACCATGCAGTTTTGATTACTATAGCTTTGTAGTATTGTCTAAGGTCTGGGAGAGTTGTTCCTCCTGCTTTGTTCTTCTTTCTCAGGATTGCTTTGGAAATTCTGGGTCTTTTATGGTTCCATATAAATTTTAGGATTATTTGTTCTAGTTCTGTGAAAAATGTCATGGATAATTTGATAGGGATAGCATTAACTCTGTAGATTGCTTTGGATAGTATGGCCGTTTTAACATTGTTAATTCTTCCAATCCAAGAACATGGGATATATTTCCATTTCTTTGAATCATCTTAAATTTCTTTTATTAATGTTTTATAGTTCTCAGCATATAATTCTTTCACCTCCTTGGTCAGGTTTATTCCCAAGTATTTTATTTTTTTGACGCAATTTTAAAAGAGATTTTTTTTTTTTAACGTTCCCTCTCTATTTCATTGTTAGTGTAAAAAAACGCAACCGATTTCTGTATGTTAATCTTGTATCCTGCTACCTTGCTGAATTCGTTTATCAGTTTTAGTAGTTTTGTGTGTAGTCTTTAGGGTTTTCTATATATAATATCATGTCATCTGCATATAATGACAATTTTACCTCTTTAGGTAAAGGCCTTTTTTTGGGATGAGTATACTTTAAGGTGGATACATTCAATTGTGACCGAGACTCAGACCTTACAAAGTGCTCTGCCCCCAACCCCAAAACTCCTTTTTATCCCAGTAGCCAGCCCTCCTGAGCAGAGCCTTGGTCCCTCCCCAAGGACCAGACAGCACAATCAGGGGCTCTTATTTCATTGGTTTATTTCTTTCCAAGACCCACTTGGAGGAGTAAGGTCTAATCGCCATTGGTTTAACTGCTTATTTACGAAATCAAACTACTTTTTTTTTTCTTTACTAAATCTTGCTAATCAGTAAACAGTCATCATTTGAATTCTCAATATGCTAAAAAGTCATTTTTCCAAGGGGGATAATTAAGACAGTATTTGGTATAAAAAATTCCATACACAGGCAGACACCTTCTTCATCTCAAATCCCATGGTTAGATGATTGCAAACAGAGGTTTATACCATTATAGCCTTAACGTGTAAGGAATCACTAAGAAGTCTCACAGATCGCTAAGAAATATGTGAAGCATCCCAGTAGAAAAATAGGCAAAGAGCTTGAAAGAGCAATTCATGAAGAAAAATGACAACCAGTAAACAAAAGCTATTTAATCTTTGCAGTAATGGAAGAAAGTACAAATGAAAACAGAGACAGGAAGGTAAATATCAGGATAACAAGCAAACAAGCGGAAGTTCCGGGGATTACAAAACAAAGCCGAGAATGTGCCTGGCATTCTGCAGGTAGGGCCACAGCATGACCTGGTATAGAGAGCCTGAATATAGGCGTAAAAAGGCCTGGGTCCCAGTTCCAGCTCCACCAACTACTGCCTAGGAGACCTTGTGAGTGATAATAACTCCCTCGTGGACATGTTTGGGCACCTAATGGGAATGAATATTTCCAGCATGACCTGGCACGGGATGGGTTGTCATGGAAGCTCAGTCCCTTTTCCCCCTCTTCTCACATATATAGGTTCTAACCACAGCCTTTGGGAACTGGTCCATTTTCCCTCCGGGAAAGCTCCAGCCCAGAGGGAACAGGTGGAGACCTGCCTCCACACCTTTGAAGAAGATTAAACTGGCTGTGATTCTGGAGAGCCCAGGAATTTGGAAACAACAGAATCCAGGGGTGCTGTGCTGAGGACATGCTGGGTTGCCATCCAGCCAATTCTTTCAAGTTTGGAGCTCAGCAGGTCCATTTCTATCCTTTCTTCTTCTTAAGCAACATTTTTTTCCAAACAAAAGAAGCAAAAATTTGCTCACAGCTTGGTTTTGAAACTGCTGTGAGCAGATAATACGCGGCGAACTGCCCTGGCCCTGAGTGGCTCTGTGTGCATGCAGTGAGTCCCGGGGCAGAGCCATGTAAGATGTTCCCACACGCCTTGGCTTTCTTTGGAGCTGGCCCAGAGCACCTGACTCCACCGGCTCCCTTCCGTGGAATCCCATCTTTGGGTTTCTCCTTCCCCCAAACCTGAAAGGTGAAGCCGGGGCAAGATCAAAGAGGTCCAGGCAGCATTTGGTGTGTTTGCCAAAACGTGCGGAGTAAAGCTGCAGGGGCCCAGGCGAGTTACGAAGCTGGAACCTGCGCCCCATTCACGCTGACCTGACTGAGAGGAGGCAGAGTCTGTGAGAAGCGGGTGGCCAGAGGGAGACCAGGCTCCGCAGAGCCCGGAGTCAGGCGCAGCATTCAGGCCTGGGGACCCTGCGTGGGGTGAGCCCAGAGCAGAGCCTGGCAGGTGTGATCTGAGTTCCTGCCAGGCCACTTTCTGGCCTGGTTCTGGAACCTGGTTCTGGAACCTGGTTCTGGAACCTCCCTTCCTGCACACATGTGACGCGAATAATAGTATCTGCATCACAGGCCTGGATGAGATTCAAATGTAGATTTTATATGAACAGATACTTGGTGAGGAATTTTGAGGTTTTAGGGTTATGAGCTGAAACATCTAAAGCAGTGACTGATAACTCTCAGTGTTACGCTCTCTCTTCTGTGTCACGTTCTGCATTTCTGCCTTAGCAAGCTACGACGCTCCCTTGAATGGAAGGGAAGGGACCAAAGAAAGCTCAGGGAAGTCATTCTTTTCGAACTTTACTCGTGGTAGTTCATGCCTTCTGCATTGAATCCTGTGTGTTGATTACACTTTACTCCCTACATCTCAAACCGCACCCGCCGTGTTCTCCCCAGGTTGCCTCAGTCCCGCTGCCTTGGGGCCTCACCTCTTGCCCAGTGGAGAGGTCTGGCCTCACGTCAGCTCCCCCAGCCTCCACCGAGGTGAAGGCTCAGCTAGGGCACAGCTGCCTTGTTCCCACACAGGTAGGAGCTGTGTTGGCCATAGGGGGCCAATCAAACCCAAGAGGACGTGAGGAGGCTGTAACTTTTCCTCTCCACTTCCAAGTGACATGTGAAATCCAGGCTTCCCAGTGTCGACTGAAAAAAAAATGCACAACCTAAAAGTTGAGAGTTATGTTTTATTTGGCTGGCAAAGCTGAGGACTTAAGCCTGGGACATAGCCTCGCAGATAGTTCTGAGGGACTGCTCAGAAGAGGCAAGGGGGAAGCCAGGATGTAGAGGAGTTTTTGCAACGAAGTAGTCAAAACATCAGAAGACTATTGTTAATTAAAGAAAACCAGGGACTTCCCTGGCAGTCCAGTGGCTAAGACTTCGCCTTCCAATGCAGGGGGTGCAGGTTCGATCCCTGGCCAGGGAGCTAAGATCCCACATGCCTCGAGCCAAAAAAACAAAACATAAAACAGAAGCAATATTGTAAAAAATTCAATAAAGACTTTAAAAATAGTCCACATCCCAAAAAAAAAATCTTTAAAAGAAAACCAGACATCTCAAGTTAAGGAATTTAGTGCTATTCTGTGTATAGAAAGATGCAAGATCCTGGGCTCCCTGAAGTCATTCCTTTGATATGCACCTCAGCTATCTGGGGCCAGTATCCTGCTTTTCTCCATCCTGAGTCCCCTTAGGGTGCACCGTTGTGGGGGGCCGCAGTGGCTGAGGGTGGCAGTGGGCAGCCCGTTTGTCTCCATCTGAGTTTCCTCAGGGCTCACGTCAGGGTGGCTGTAATGTCATGGCTTGATGGCTGCAACATCCTTTGTTCACTGATAGGGCAGGTGATATTTTAGTTCACACCAGCATCTAGCCACGTGGAGGGGCAGGTAACACACCTGGGAGTGCACGGGAGGTTTGCCCAGAGAGAGCTGAGAGAAAGGCCTACATCCTTCCCACATGCCCCACAAGGCCCATTTGGAAGACCTCCCCTGGCCTAGCAACCTGCTGCTTTGGTGTGAAGTTGCAGCCAGCTTGGTACTAGTTTCCCCCTTCCCGGCCGCCCCTCCTCTGCACTCCTGTTGCCCCAGGACTGCACCTCCCGGTGAAGCCTCAGCCCCTGGGCTTTGCCACAGTGCTTGCTCTCTAGAGAATGTTGCCTAAAGCATGTGGTCAGTGGCAGACTAAGTGTGCACTTCAGTAATCCCCGTGAACTACTGCGAGGGGTGGGTCATCACGGGCATCCCATTAGAACTGGTTGGGTGTGATTCTGCACTACAGGAAGTGCAGGATGTGGTCTCTCCTCTCTCCCCGGCGCTCAGCCCTTGGAACGTGGCTATAATGAGCAGGTGTTGGATGATGGAGGGAATGAAGGTACCCGCAGCCCTGAACCTTGTTTAAATCAAGAGCTCATATAATTTGAATCAACTGTTTTCAGCTATGCACACTCAGTAACCCGTTTAATAATCAGTTAAAAGAGGTAGAAATTAGTCTTTCCGGTGTGACTGTTCTTTCCCTTTTTTCATCATAAAACGTTCCATGGTTTCTTGTGTTGACTTTAAAAAATGCACAACGTGAGACCTGCGAGTTAAGTTGTATTTGGGGCAAAATGAGGACTGCAGCCCAGGAGACAGTGTTTCCGATAACTCTGAGAAACTGCTCCGACGGGGTGAGGGGGGAGCCAAGATACATAGGAATTTTGCAATAAAGAGCAGGTAATTGGGAAAGTCAAAAAATTATTGTTAAATAAAGAAAGCCAGATATCTCAAGTTAAGGAATTTAGCGCTTGTCTATGTATGGGAAGATGCAAGAGTCTGGGCTCACTGAAATCGTTCCTTTGATGTGCACCTCAGCTATCTGGGGCCAATATCCTGTATTTTCACATCCTGAGTTTCCTTAGGGCTCACAGCAGGGAGTGGCTGCAGTCTGATGGCTGCTAGATGGCAAGTATCCTTTTCAGCCCTGAGCTTCCTCAGGGCTCACTGACTCACGTTGGAGGGCTGCAGTCGTTGATGACTCTGACATCCTGTGTTTATTGATATGGCAGGAAATATTCCATTTATAAATATACCATTTATCACTTGATTTCTGTTCAGTAGCTCTTTCATACACTTCCTCCTCCTGAGAGCATAGCTGTTCTCATTTTCTTGCTGGTGTTATTGACCACGGTTGAATTGACATCTGCTTTGAGCTAGACTTCACTTCCAAAAGAAGAATGGAGATTTTGCAATCTGTGTTTGATGGCTCAATTTATCTCATACTGGCAGCTTAGATTTCAAGCATGTGCCTTCTGTGCTGGCTTCCAAGTTTGTCACTAAACTCTCATTTCTGGAAAGTGTGATTATGGAGAATCGCTCCCGCTTCCTGGAAAGAACTGAGGACTCCGGGAGGTTTCCAGGCACCATACACACGGTTGTCCAAAAGTTCCATTTGCTTCGAAAGGACTCAGTGTTTCAGTTGGTCTCGTTGCCTCCCTTCTGCTCTTTCAGGGGACTGTTATAGTGGTGCTGTTGCCCAAAGTCTCCTAGTTCAGGAGAAAAGGAAGCGTGACACCCTGCTTGTTCAGGTGCACGTACGTGAGTTGTGGCTTTGTTCATCACCCTATGTCTCGCCTGATCGTGGATGTAACAAAGAGATGAGTTTCTTCTTTAATATTTCATTTTTGCAAATAAAATACAAAATGTTGATGAAGATGAAAAATAAAATGTATGGAAAGAGGAAGAGCTCTCCTGAAACCCCTTCCTCAGGTTCTCCACTGTTGCATCAGGTACAAAGGTACACCTGCACTGGTCAGCATTCTGGCAGCCAGATACCCCCCCACCCCCTGCGCCAAGAATATGTAAGTGCATTTAATGTTTGAACATTTGACTTTGTTATTTTCAGAAGCACATCATGTTCAATATGTCTATATTTCCACTTGGTGTTTTTTCGTCTTGACGTTTTACTGCGTTCCAACCGTGCTGCGTACATAACTTTGTATTTCTTTCTGTTACTTGCATATCAAGCGCTTTTTCATGTCATTTTATATCCTTTGTGAGCAGCATTTTATGTATTTTTATAATACTTCGCCAAGTAGAAATACCATCATTTATTTAGGCATTCCTCTATCGTTGGGACGCGTAGATTGTTTTCTGGAGTTTTTGCTATTATAAACAACAGCTTAGTGCAGAAAGCTTTCTCCTAAATTTAAAATTATTTCCTTGGGATCGTTCACCAGAAGTAAAATTACTAGGATAAATAAGCGGTGGAAACCACAAATATACCTGCGCTGGATACATTTTACTAATTTGCTTTTCAAAATGGTTGAACCAACATACAACTTCATCAGGCACAAGTAGGCACTCACTTGCCAGCTCTCGAGGAGATAAATGATATCTTTCCTTAATTTGCGTTGTGATAATTACTAAGGAGGGTGAACACTTTTCCAAATGTTTGTGTACAAAGTGTGTGTGTGTGTTTTTAATTGCCCTTTCTCTTTTTGTCCAGAGAATAGTCAGTATTGTTATTAAGCTAATAGGTACTCCATGTAAAATACAAATGTAATAACCCTTTCCGGGTCATAGCTCCTATAAATATTTTTTCTGGTCTGTTATTTGACTTATATATATTTTTAAGATAATCTTAAATTTCTTTTCCAGAATTTCGATAATTCTTTTTTTATTCCCAGTTTGTGATTTGATCTTTTTCAGAATCTGTTTGATTTGGGGTTTTTTTTTTAGTATAAGGTAAATATTTTTCATAAATTGCTAACGAATTACCCCAAAACAAAGACAAAATTGAAATGTTAAGAGATGTTGTGGGCTTCTGCATCTGGCAACAGAAAGACCCAAGAACAGGACAACTAGCAAAACAACTAAAATATACAAAACAAGTTGTGAAAATAAGTCCAGGCGTATTGATAGTTTCAATAAAGGTAAATAGATTGCTTCATTTAGAAGACAAAGATTGTCAGATTAGATTTTTTACATGTGTCTGCTGTTGTGCCGGGTGTATTTGATTTACCAACCAGACCCCTGTGCACTCCTGTCTGCCCCACTCTGTCTGAGGCTGGTCTATCCACAGACTCTCTGCCTGTGGCTGGTGGTGGAATTCAGCCAGGGGGAAACTCCAGCAGGAGAATGGAAGGAGGAAGGAGATGTTTCTTTCAAAGTTATTTATCCCTCCAGCACCCCTCGGGGTCACAGACCCACCCTCCCCTTGCTGGTAGACTATTGTACACTTATGGGCTAAACACCCCTTCTGTTTCTAGCCCCGGGGAACTCCATCGTCCCTTGTGGCTGTGTTTTGCTCTGCTGACACCTCTGTAAACAGTCTCTTTATTAAAGCCTTATTGGATTATCCTAGTTTAATTATGCTGCCTTCTTCCTGCTAAGACAGACTGATGGAACTATATGTAAGAACAATATCTAAAGTATAAGAAAACTGCAAAGTTAAAAATAAAGTGGATGGGAAAAGATAGGCCAAGCAAATGCTAACAAAGAAAGCTGATGTAGTTACGTTAACATCAGACAAACAGAAATGTTATGGCGAAAAGCAATCCCAAAGCTGAAGAGGGTCACTGCACGTTGATAAAAGATTTGGTTCAATTCTAACGTGGCCTCGAAATACATAATGCAAAAATTTGTTAAAACTCCAAAGAGAAAAAGACAGACTCACACACAAGGTGGGAGATTTAGCATACCTCAAATATATTTGATAGACAAAATAACAAAAATCAGTAGAAAGAGAAGATTTGAACTTCACAGTTGACAATTTAGGTCTAACCAATGGACCTACACCCAACAACCAAAGAATACACTCGCCTTTCAATCACAGGTGGATTATTCATGAAAATTGGCCACGTAGTAGGCCATTTGGCAAACTTCAGAGTATTTCCAAGGATTGGTAGTATATAAGCCCTGTCCTCTGAGATTACAGGTAAGAAATCAAAACTTAAAAGATAACTAGAAAAAGCCCATACATTTGATAGTTAAAAAATACTTCTAAACAACTCATGTGTCAAAGGAAAATAATCATAATTTAATAGGGAGGGACTTCCCTGGTGGCACAGTGGCTAAGAATCCACCTGCCAATGCAGGGGACACAGGTTCGAGCCCTGGTCTGGGAAGATCCCACATGCCACGGAGCAACTAAGCCCATGTGCCACAACTACTGAGCCTGCGCTCTAGAGCCCACGAGCCACAACTGCTGAGCCCATGTGCCACAACTACTGAAGCCCATGCGCCTAGAGCCTGTGCTCCACAACAAGAGAAGCGACCACAATGAGAAGCCCGTGCACCACAATGAAGAGTATCCCCCGCCTGCTGAAACTACAGAAGGCCCGTGTGCAGCAACAAACACCCAACACAGCCAAAAATAAATAAATTAAATAAATAAATTTATTTTAAAAAAAGGATAATAATTTAATAGGGTATCTTTGGAACTGGATGATAATAAAAATACTGCATATCCAAACAGGTAATGCAGGTGAAGTAGAGATGAGAGAGGAATGTATGTTCCCAACTGCATGTGTTAGAAAAGAAGAAGGGCTAAAGATTGATGGTAGGTGCTTTGTGTCCACCTAGAGGGGTGGGATAGGGAGGGTGGGAGGGAGATGCAATAGGGAGGAGATATGGAGATGTATGTATATGTATAGCTGATTCACTTTGTTATACAGCAGAAACTAACACAATATTGTAAAGCAATTATACTCCAATAAAGATGTTAAAAAAAAAAAATTGATGGTAGAAAATGACCAGCAACATAAACTCAAAGACAGCAGAAAAAAGGAATTTTTAAACTAGCAGAAATCAATGAAATAGAAAACAAACGTACATAGAGAGAATTGACAAAAGCCCTGAGTTGGCCCTTTGAAGACACTAATAAAATTGATAAACCTCTGGGAAGACTGGTCAAGGAAAAACCTGAGAATGTAGTTGACCCTTGGACAGCACAGGTTTGAACTGTGAAGGCCCACTTAGATGCAGATTTTTTTTTTTTTTTTTTTCAGTAAATAAGAACTACAGTCCAACGCAGTCTGTGGTTGGTTGAATCTGCAGATGCAGGGCTGGCTGTAAAGTTATACATGGGGGTTGGCACCCCAGACCCCTGTGTTGTTCAAGGGTCATCTGTATATAATTTCACGAATGAAAAAGAAGAATGTTACTATAGATCCTGTATACATCAAAGTTATTATAAGAAGATATTATAAACAACTTTGTGACCAAAAAAATGAAATGTTAAGTGAAATGACCAAAAATAATGTAACAGCAAAATTGACACAAGAAGAAACAAAAAATTGTGTGATTAAAGAAATTGATTCTATAATTTAAAAGAAAACTCAGGGCTGGACAGATGCACTGGCAGATTCTCCTAAACATTTAAATGGAAGAAATGTAATGTCAATATTCCTCAGACTCTTCCAGAAGGTAGAAAAAGAGGGAAAAAGAGTCCCCAGTTAATTTGATGAAGCCTGAGTATCCTTGATACCAACTCCCAACAGCCCACTATGAGAATGGAGACTTTTCAGCCAGTGTCACTTGGGAACGTAAATAGGAAAATCCCAAGTTCAATATTAACAAACTAAATCCAACAGTATTTTTAAAAAGTTCCTCTTTTCCTGTCTTTTTTTGGATTAAATATGTTTGAATATTCCATCTTATTTCCTTTAGGATTTTTAGCCTATTTTGTGATTGTCGCAGTAGACTTGGAGTTAATACTCCTCCCCACTTTCTGCTGTAGTTGTGTGCTATATGTTACTTCTATACACATTACAAACTCCATCTTGCAGGGATATTTTTGCTTTAAAGACAGTCGTTGTCTTTTAAAGAAATTAAGAGAAAAAATAAAGCTACTCTTATATTTACCTACATGGTCACCATTTCTGGTACTCTGTACTTTCCTGTAGATCCAGATTTTCATCTGTGACCATTTTCCTTCTGCCTGAAGAACTTCCTTCACCATTTCTTATCATGCTGGTCTGCTGGCCATGAATTTGCTCTGCTTGGATTTATTCCAAAATATCTTTATTTCAACCCATTTTCAGTTTGTTTTTAAAAATAGGTTTATTTATTGACACACTGATTTTGACTCTGCTTAGAGGAAGTCATTGCGATGGTGCTGTGACTCCACCCATTTTTTTAAATTAATTTATTTTTGGCTGCGTTGGGTCTTTGTTGCTGCGTGTGGGCTTTCTCAAGTTGTGGTGAGCGAGGGCTACTCTTTGTTGTGGTGCGCGGGCTTCTCATTGTGGTGACTTCTCCTGTTGCAGAGCACAGGCTCTAGGCGCACGGGCTTCAGTAGTTGGGGCATGTGGGCTCAATATTTGTGGCTCGCGGGCTCTAGAGCGCAGGCTCAGTAGTTGTGGTGCACGGGCTTAGTTGCTCCACGGCATGTGGGATCTTCCCAGACCAGGGCTCGAACCCGTGTCCCCTGCATTGGTGGGTGGATTCTTAACCACTGCACCACCAGGGAAGTCCTCCACCCATTTTTGAATGGCTATTTTCTCTAGATATAGAATTCTAGGTTGGCAGTATTTTTTATTTGTTTATTTATTTTTGGCTGCATTGGGTCTTTGTTGCTGCACACGGGCTTTCTCTAGTTGTGGCAGGCAGGGACTACTCTTTGTTGTGGTGCATAGGTTTCTCATTGTGGTGGCTTCTCTTGTTGCAGAGCACGGGCTCTAGGCGCACGGGCTTCAGTAGTTGTGGCTCGTGGGCTCTAGAGTGCAGGCTCAGTAGTTGTGGCACATGTGGGCTCTAGAGCGCAGGCTCAGTAGTTGAGGCACACGGGCTTAGTCGCTCCACGGCATGTGGGATCTTCCTGGACCAGGGCTCGAACCCGTGTCCCGTGCATTGGCAGGCAGATTCTTGACCACTGCGCCACCAGAGAAGCCCTATTTTTTTTTTTTTCATTTCAGCACTTTAAAGATATTACATTTTCTTCTTATCTCCATTGTTTCTGATAGGAAGTGCTTGCATTTACTATGAAAACAAGCGTTTACATCTAAGCTATCTGGCGTGCAAGGATAACATTTCCTTTCTCATTTTGTTCAGGCTAGCAAGTTTGCCGAATACAAAATCAATAAACAAAAAGTGCATTTTCACATTTCAGCATGCAGAACTTCTAATCATTCTAAGTGCCTCACTGCTAAATATAGAAGGACCTCCACACATTCGAGAAGATTATGCAACATTAAAACAGACGCAAACCCTGAAGAGAATAAACTTAGAGGTAAGAGCGAATTCAGGCAGGAAAAGCAAACAAATAAAAGCACAACAACAACAACAACAAAACTTCAAAAAAACTGTAGTTGGTGTTACAAGACAGAAAACCAAGTAGGGAAAAGGCCAGTTCTTCTTCCCTCCTGTGTTTCTCTCCTGTGTGTCTCCTTTATTGTTAACACAGAACTCTTCACTTCCAGTACTTCTAGTCACCAAATGTGTGGGGTTTTCCCCCCACAGCAAACAATTCTCTGCAGCACCATCTGGGTGTCCTCCGATGCAACTCAGTTCTGGCACCGCCTACCCGGGGACAGAGTCAGGCCCCACAGGCTAAGGGCTCAGTCCCGCAAGACTGTCCGCCGCACACATACACACACACACTTTGGACACCCGTTGTAAGCCTGGGTTATCACCTGTGCTTTTGACCGACTGCCCTGGAGATCTAAAGACCCCCTCCTTGGGTTCAGTTAATTTGCTAGAGCTGCTCACAAAACTCAGGGAAACAGTTGCTTACATTTACCAGTTTATTAAAGGCTATGATAAAAGGGTACAGATGAACAGCCAGAGGAAGAGATACACAGGGTCTGTGAGGGTCCCTAGTGCAGGAGCCTCTGTCCTTGTGGAGTTGGGATGCATCACCCTGCTGGGTTGATGTCTTCACCCACCTAGCAGCTCCCTGAACCCCATGCTATTGGGATTTTATGGAGGCCTCCTCATGTAGGCGCGATCAATTACAAACTCCGTTTTTAGCCCTTTTCCCCTCTCTAGAGAAATGGGGGGTGGGGCTGAAAAGTCCAAGCTCCGAATCCTGGCTTGGTCTTTCTGGTGACCAGCCCCCATCCAGGAACCACCCAGGAGCCCACCAGAGTCACCTCATTAGAACAAAAGTTGCTCCTAGTATTTTTTTCACTTGGGAATTGACAAGGGTTTTAGGAGCCCTGTGCCAGGAACCGGGGGTAGAGACCAATATATAGTTTCTGTTATTTCATAGGTATCCTCAGGGAAGATAAAGCATTTCAGTGCTGAAATAAGAACAGGATGCTGCATTTTAAAAAGGAACATTGGGAGAACCAGATAAATGACTTGAAATTTTAAAATATGAGGCAAAAATTAGAAAGGCAAGAGATAGGTTGGAAGAGGAAACCTCCCAGAAAATGAAGAGCAAGTGGGGTGGGCATGTGGTGGATAGTGTAGGAGAAAGGATTCTCGATGTCCTGGGTAAGGAGGCATTGGACAATGGCTAGAATTCAGGAGCTTGGACAGAGCACGTGAGCATTTACCCTAGAAGGGCCCCCTTGGAGCCTTACGAGAGACTGAGTCTGGGGCAGGACGCAGAAAGGTGGAGAGGGTGGCGGGAAGGACCGCTGTCCTGTTATAACCCATGTAGCAGACTTTGTCTTTTCAAACTGTTAATTTATTACTTTGAACTAACTGAAAAATGTTGAAAGATGGTATTTTAGTGTTCTCTATCTCACCCTGTAGGTGCCATTAAGAAAAGTGCAGTTTTGTGTGTTGCCGAACTGTACAAGTGATTGTTCTTTACCTGATATGTGTGTTTCCACACTTCACCCAAAGAAACACTGGCGCTTGGGATTCTGAGATCCTCCTTCTGGCACTGAAAATACCATCTTGAAGGGTTTTTATGGCTACGAGATCATAGGGAAGATTCTCCCATCTGCCCGGCTTTACTTCCGGCTCTGGAGGTGTGCACGCATGTGTGTATGTGTGCATGTCCATAGGGGACACATACATGTGCGCACTCTTCCTTCTTCTTTTCTAGGCCATTTCCTAAATTCTCTCTATCTTCCTACCTCTTGTTTGCCATAATGTGGACTTAAAGCACATTTATAACTATGTTAAATTCATTGAGTAAAGGTTGATATTTCTGTGAGTGTATAATAGTTCATATAATGGTTTTATTGAAATATAATTCACACAGCATAAAATTCACCCTTTAAAGCATCCTTGTATATTTTTATAAACAGAAGGAGGAGAGCCTTTTTTATCCCTCTACCCAAACCTCTGCGTTAAACTTTGTAAACAGGTTCCCTGGACCTCAGAAGGAAAAGGCTTCCCCTGGAGTGTTATTTAGACTGAAACATATTTCTTGATTATAGGCTTCTCTTTCTTTACTGTGTTTCAACTAAAGAATTTCTCCCTGAATGTTGTAAATGTGGCGGGGGGGTGGGGGGGAGAATTAGTAAATTCTTTATTGTTAATAGCTTCTCTTATGGCCAAAGAAAACCCAGGAATTCAAAAGTATTAGCTCGGAGTCCTTAATCTAAAAAAACCTTTCCCCCGCTCCTAGCTGGTTTGTCTCCAATTGTAAATTCCCCTCTCAAGGATTTTTAATGCTTAATTCAGAATGCTGGAAGAGAAAAGCTTCATTACTGCTGGTACTTCCCTATTGGCAAATTCAACCTCAGTCTTCCCTTAATTCTCGTTCTTTCTTTGAATAGGAATAATCCTGTTTGTTCATTACAAATTCAGTTCATTGAGGGGGAAATGCATTGAAGATGGTGAATGATGATAAAGCCATTTATCGGCAGCCTCCGGGGTACTAGCTAGGATTATCCTCTGCCTCTCACAAGCAGTGCTGGCCCTGAGTGTTTAAGTAGGTGGATTTGCCCTTCTTTCTTCTAGGGGCTCAGGAATCTGATGGAGAGAAAGCCAGGGAATTTGGATTTGGGCATCTTTTCAGACCTCTTCCAGGAAATTAAGGAATGAATGGTACTAGTTGGGTTTTGTAAGGGTAAGCTTGAACAGGCATGCCGACGTCTTGACTAGTAATCAATACACTCTTGTTAAACGCTTTGTCCAAAGCAGACCAACATTCCGAAGTCCTCCCACCTCTGGAAGGCAGTTCTGTGGAGTGTGGACTGGGTCTCTGGTCTGGTGTAGCCCTGGATCGTTCTTCTTCTGCTTCTTCCTTGGTTCTTCCCTCCAGGTGTCTCATCTCCTCAAAGCGAGGGCGGGCTCTGGGCTTGGTGAGCGTGGTGGGACCTGGTCCTCGCGTGGGCTGGACCCTTGGGGTCGTGGATAAGTGTTGACTCAGCGAGAGGAGAGGACCACCCTAAAGCCTAGAGCCCAGAGCTGCATGTTCCTGTGCGTCTCTGCCTTACCCTGTGATGTCAAGTCACTGGTGTCTGATCCTTCTGACTTGCCCCAGGTGGGACTGCGGGTTGGAGGCGGGCTGTATACCAGGTGGGCTTCTTCCCAGGTGCGCTGTGGTCTCTCACCTGGCAGTTTCTGAATCAAGCCTCATGAGATGCCAAACTCCATGAAAGGGTTATTGGGCCCCGTAACATTATGTGTCAAGAGCCTTCACAATGTTGTATTCTCTTCGGGGAATCGACCTGGGGAGAGTAGTTCAGATGCAGCAAGTGATATTTCCTGCAAATTCATGTATAAAACCAAAAATGAAAAGGAAACTGAAACACATGTCCTGTTATAACCTATTATGAGAGATTGGTTAAGAAAATGCTTATATTCATACAGTGAAATAGTTTGCTGATATTTTAAGATATCAGTGTATTAATTTAGCAAACATTTGTTGAGCACACATAGCAGAAACTTGCCACACGCTGGGGCCAGTATGCCACATAAGAAAGGCACATTCCTGCCCACATGACACCTCTGGTCTGATGAAGGGGAGAAGACATTAAACGGGTGAAGAAATGATTTCTGGATGTGATTAACATGATGCTGAGTTAGAGAAGAAAGAGAAATTGCTGTCCTGCGTGATTTCAACTATGTGAAAAACAAACACGCATAGAAAATAGCCAAGAGGAGACTATGCCAGACAAGTTAGAGGTGATTTTTATTTTCTTCTTTATTTGTTTCAGTATTTAATAATCATCCCTCTTTTATAACTAGGAAAAAATAACTTAAAAAGAGAATTGCACTTCAAATTATGCCATATACTGGAATACTTGTTTTCATGTCTTATGAAGGCAAAAAAACCAGAGACTCTCTTGGTAGAAGTAAAAAGAGCATGTTCACCTTTAAGTACAAAAAAAAAAAGGAGGAAAATGTCTCTAGAATCACCACTGTCTAAACCTTACCCTCAGGTCAAGTTGTCCGCACAGAACCTTCTAGGACAGGGGAGGTCTCCTTCCCTCCTCCTGCCATCTCCCTGCCGCTCTTTCTTCTGTGCTCCTAAGTCACCAGCACGGCACCTGGGCCCTCAGAGGCTCTAGTGAATATCTCTTGCGGACGGAGAGAAGGAACAGAAATTTAAACCAAGTGTGAGCAACCATCTTCTTGGTCCACTTGTAAATCTTTGGTACAAACGTGGCAAAAGTGCACTTTTAATGCATCTTAGAAGTTTCATCACTTGTCCCCGGCAAATATTTTTGGCAAATTTCTGAATTTATAAATTGCTTCCAATTTTATCAAATCAGAAAGATGTCAAGCTCTTAATCATCTGAAAAGATGCTCAGCTTCTTGTGTCAATAAGAGAAATGTAAAGTGAACTTCTCTGAATTGTCAGGTTGTCCGTCCAAGGCTGTGAGGAAGCAGGTATGTTGGTATATTCCTGGCAGGGGTGTGATGTGACCAGACTCCGTGGAGGGCAGTTTGGCAATGTCTGTCAAAATGACAAATTCACATCCTTTTTGATCCCTGCGCCTCCCCCCACACCATTCTACTTTTAACAATGTAGACTACAGATACACTTACACACATGTGAAATGATATGCTCCTTAGATTTTATTTAACAAACTCTGTGCAACAGCTCCCATATGACAGTCACTGTTCTAAATCTCTTACCATCATTAAAGTCATTTAATCCCCCAAGCTACTCTATGAGGTAGATATTATGATTATTATCCCCACTTTACAGATGAGGAAACTGAAGAACAGAGAGATTAAGTACTTTGCCCAAGGCCACACAGCTAGTAGGTCGCAGAGCCAGGATTCAAACCCAGACTGTGCAGCTCCAGGCTCCTTGCTCTGCCAACCTCAACAGGTACCTCCTCGTGTGACCACAGTTATGGCACTGTTTGTAATTGCAAACATTTGGAAACAAGTTAAATGCCTGTCAAGAGGGGATTGTTAAGTAAGTGACGCGATACCTCTCTGATGCAGCGATGGAAAGATGACCAAGATGCATTTTAATGGAAAAAGCAAAGTGCAGAAGGTGCTCCCAGGTGTGTTGATACAGGGGACGGGGCAGAATATGTGCTCGTATTTGCTTGGATAAGAATAAAACACCACCGGAAGGGTGCTCCAGAAACCGGGAACCGGTTGCCATGGAGAGAGATGGTGGAGAGAGATGGGGAAGCAGCTGGAAGGGGGACTTCCACTGTGTTCCCTTTTATACTTGTAGATTTTGAGCCATTCACATTTGTTGATTATTTGGAAATGTAACTCAAAAGCCCTGAGTACCACAGCTTTTTCGTGTTTTTTTTTTTTCCTTGACCATATAACCAATTTGTTTCTAGATTTTTAAATTAAACTTAATTTTTAAAATTGATGTATGTGAAAGGTAATATAATATATGCCACGGTTTTTTTTTTTTTTAATCAAACAATCTGGAAGAGAAAACAATAAAAATGAAGTCTCTCTTCCATTCCTGAACCCCAGTCTCCCCTCCTGGGCCCCTCCCGCAAGACAGCTCCTACTGCTGGTTTCTTGGATTTTTTTTTTTTCTTTTCAGCTTTATTGAGATATAATTGACATGTAGCACTGATAAGTGTAAGGCATACAGCATAATGACTTACACGCATTGGGAAATGATTGCCCCAATAAGTTTCATTAATATCCATCATCTCTTATAGACACACACAAGGAAAGAGGAAAAAAACTGGGTTTTTTCCTCGTGATGAGAACTCGTAGGATCTGCTCCCTGGTTTCTTGGAATTCATTCTGTTCTCCCCCCTCACACAGGGTGTGTGCCGATCCCAAGCTTGGATCAGCCCCTCTTCTCTTGTTTGTCCTACCAAAACTCTATCCGAAAATAAGAATCTAATTTTAGTGATGAGGCCTTTGGTGGGTGTTTTTGGAGACATCATATAGGATTGAAATAAATCTCGATTCAAATTATAGCTCACGGAGCCCTTGTTCCCTGCCCTGTAGTTATTATTCTCCCCCTTAATGACAGTTCATCACTCAGCAGTTCAAATGTCCAGAGCCTTTGTGGTTTTGAAATGTAGCTTTAATTTGATCCCCGGGAGTTGAGAACGGATGATCGTTCATAGACGGGCCCTGTGTTTGCTGCACCTGCACCCATGTGAAGTATCAATACTTCTCGTGTAAGTGTCGCTCACTGCGTTAGGGAAATGGCCACGGAAAGAGCCCGGCCCTTTGGAGACCATGTCCCGGGAGACAGTCAGCTCAGGACGGTTCTTTTAAACAGAAGGACCCACATCCTTCAATCCTGGCCAGGCCAGGAGAGGCCCGAGCAGTGCAGGGCCTGACTTGGGGGCTTCGGAGGCTGCAGGCTTTCAGGACCTGGGGCCTTAGTTGGCCAGGATGATGGTTAAAAGGAAACAGTGCTGCTCTGTGCCCCGCCGTGGGACAGAATCGATTCGTGTTGGGTTGATCCTCTTCTCAATAAACCCTGAGGGGCTGGGGTGCCCATTAGCACGAGCCGCGTGTCCTCTGGCAGGTCACACTGGCCTTCGGCCCCTCGCCTGAGTGACAGTGACAGCAGTGACCTCCCCGACATGGTCACACAGTCCCAAATGCTGGGCACACCATGGTGAGAAGGGAAGCCGGCCCATGGCCCATGGTCACGTCCAACCTGGCCCTTGTGTGCTTTATTACATCAGGGATCCCGCCTGGACGTTGCAGGCCGGGTTTCCCCTTCTGTTCTCACCTGAGGACACTGAGCGGCATGGGCCTCGCTCCCTGGTGGAGGCGGTGGTTGGGGGGGGCGCCTGCTGCCCCCTGCTGCCCCTGCCCCATCCCCGGGCGCAGCCGGCTGCTCTCCCGTGAGCCTCTGTCCTCCCCCCACACCCAGACCAGCGTGGGTACCAGGCATCCTCCTGTTTCTGAGGAGGTCCTCCCCATGCCCGGCCTCGGCGGACGTTTGGGTGTGTGCCACCCGCCAAACTTGCCCACCTGCCCTGGACTAACTGGGATGGAGGGAGCCCGAGACCCAGGGTGGAGCATCCAAAAAGCAGGACTCCTCAGTGTAACCCAGTTACCACATCTGGGGACAATGGGACACGGCTGAGTGCCAGGCGCCGCCCCAGATCCACCCACTGGATGTTCCAAGATAGAGAGGGGGCTGCTGCCCATCATGAGGGTGGGGGCCAAGGGAGGGAGGCTGTGCCGAGACCCAGAGACGGAGACTGTGGCCTGGGCAGGAGGTGGGTTCCTGGTTCCCAGGTGACGAGGAGGGGAAGATGCTGGGCTCAGAGCCCTGCTGTCGGGGGAGGGCTCGGGGACCTGAGCCGGGCAGGGCCAGGCACTTCTGTGGGTGACGGAGGCCCCCGGCCAGACCAAGGGGCCAGAGCACATCAAGGGCTTCCCGAAGGAGGCTGTTGACCCTCGGGTGAGTCTGGGTCCGGTGCCTTCCAGGGAAATTGAAAGAGTGGAGCCTCATCCTGTACGGCACGGCCCAGCACCCCTATACCACCTTCAGCGCCCATCAGTCTCGCTCCCGGATGCTGGAGCTCTCGGCCCCAGAGCCAGAGCCACCCAAGGCTGCCCTGTCGCCATCCCAGGCCGAGGTTCCCGAGGACGAAGAGGACTACACAGGTAATGAACCTGAGGCCAGAGGAGATGCTCGGTTTTCCAGTGCAGCTCTTAAAACGCGGGCTGTTCCCGGCGGAAGGCGGGGCTAGGGCTGTAGGCCTTCCTCTTTCCTGGGAGTCGTAATAATGATGGTAATTTGCACTCACAGCTCCTCCCTCCCATGGCTCTCCTAATATTTTACAGACCAGTAAGTATGCTTCAAACCAGTAAGTACTCACCAACCTTCCCAGCCCGGGAATAGAGGTTCCCTATGCCCAACCAGAACGGGGACTTGCCCCCTGGCTAGTGACACTCCTCTGGGGCGCCCCCTTTTCCTCAGGGGCCCCCGTCTTCCGTCTCAGCCTCCTGACCCTCTCCCAAGTCCATCCACTTTCAGTCCTTGTGACCAGAATGTGGGAAGGACCAGGGTGCTACCGGGAGCCCAGGATGGTTGGGCTGAGTGAGCACAGCCAGGAGTTGCTGGCAGTGGAGATCTTGACCAGCCCAGGGGCTGAGAGAAAGACCCAGCACAGGGTCTCAGACCTGATGTCAGAGGACACTGATGCTGCAAGAAGCAGCTCAAGCCTCTCACAGGAAGTAAAGATGCCTCGTTGCAAATCCTCTTCCTCCTGCTGCACCACTGCAGGGTGGCCCTCGGCTCTGGGCCTGCAGCGCTCCACGCTGAGAGCTGGGGCAGCATGCAGAAGGACGTTCCCAGCCGCCGGGCTGGGTGCAGTTTTGGTCAGCGTGCTAGGTGGCAAGCTCTTCCTTTCCCCCTGAACCATCCCAGTGATTTGTGAGAAACAGAGCCTTTCTGGTTGGGCATATTTTCCTTAGCTAAATGTTACAGCTACTTGATAAATGATGGGTGAGATCTAAGAATATTGATGCTTTGAGTTATCTAATAGCTTCTGAAAAAAAAAAGTAACAAAATGGAGAATTCCACCAATACAGATCAAGCATAAATTATGGCCGATTCAATTTTAAATTTCTTCTACCGTGCCTTTAAAATGGAGCATTGAATTATGTATGGACTAATCTGCTCTGTTTCCCCCTGTGATTTATAAACTGTGGCAAGATTCAGTAATTATTAATAAAGGACTGATTTTTTTTTTTTTCCCTTAAAATCTGCTATGACTCTAACCTCACACTGTCCTGGAATCTCACTCTAACTGTTCTGCAGCCCAGGCCACTCAGTCCTTCCCAAGCCTGGCCCAGGTGGTTAGAGGGGTCTCTGGGACTAAGGTGTGTTTCCGACACTTGGGGAAGTTCCGTGCAATCTCAAGGGCAAGTGGGGCGGGTGCACCAGTCACAGCAGGAAAGAGCAAGAGAGGGGAGGGGGCAGGAGGGGTGTGGCGTGGAGGGAGAGGAGGAGAGGGCTTGGGGGGTGGGAGAGCAGTGTGGAGGAGCATCTCATTGGTGCCCTGGGGGAAGCCCTCTGAGTCACAGACAAACAAGCCCAGGTGCAGAAGCCCAGGGAGAAAGAGAGGGTGCTGGGCAGGGGAGATTTTGAGGTGGGGCGATGATTTTCAACGACTTTCTAAATATTTATTTACTTATTTATTTATTTGGTTGCGTCTGGTGTTCGTTGCAGCATGTGGGCTCCTTAGTTGCGGCACGTGGGCTCCTTAGTTGCCAGCAGCTGGGCTCCTTAGTTGTGGCATGCGAACTCTTAGTTGCGGCACGTATGTGGGATCTAGTTCCCTGACCAGGAATTGAACCCGGGCCCCCTGCATTGGGAGCGCGGATTCTTAACCACTGCACCACCGCGGAAGTCCCTGTTGATGCTTTCTGTGGAGCTTCACGCACAGCTGAGGGGTGAGCTGGCAGGGGTGGCTGCGTGCCGGGGACACCTCTCGGAGGCATTGAGCTGGTCATGCAGACAGTGCGTGGGGGGCTCTGGGCCCCACCCTCCGTCGGGCAGCGGGGGGCACCAAGCAGCGCTGTGATGGGGGCACACAGGTGGAGGGCCAGCTCTCCCCGGGACAAGGAGTAAAGGGGAGGAGGTGAGTGAGGGGCGGAGAGGGGAGTCCAGCCGCCCGTGGACAGTAAGGATCCCAGGACGGAAGGGGAGCGGGGCTCCTGGGGGGGCTCATGGGGGTGTCAGGTGCCTCGCCAGAGCCATCAGGACAGCTGCCCTGTGAAGGGGTCAGCTGTGAGGTGGACACGGGTAGGGGACACTCTCAACCACTGTCGCCCCCTGGCGATGGGGGCAGGGGAGGCAGCCAGAGGCTGAGTGGGTGGAGGGTCAGGGTCGTGGTGGGGCCTGGGGTTCCCAAAGTTAATGAGGGTGTGGAAGTGCAACCTAGGGGGCTGCTAAGAGATCAGGAGGCTTGGGGGTTCAGCCCGGAGGAAGGGCGGGGTCAGGTGCCTGGGAGACGTCAGTGGCCGAGGTCCTGAAGGTAGAGGGCTTTGCAGGGATGGCCAGCCTGCTGGGACCCAGCCATCTGCAGAGCAGCAGGGTGGAGGTGGGGTAGTACTGGAGAGCACAGACCGAGGTCCCCGGTAACTCTCCCAGGATGCTTGGTTGCAGGGCAGGCCACCCCAGGACTGATCCAGCAGGTCTGGGGTGCTCAGGTGCTGTGGGCTAGGGAGCCGGGGTGATGGCAGGAAGGGGGAGGGGCTGGGGCTGCTACAGGAGAGCAGCCACAAGGGGAGGACAGGACCTCGAGAGAACAGAGGGGAGCCTGGGCTTCAGGAGAGGAGGACACACGGGCTGAGGACAGGGTGCCTGGCCACTCAGGGCCGTGCGGGGAGCCGAGAGTCCAGGCAGCCTTTGCCTGGAGACGTTGCCCCAGCGGCCTGACGGCTCAGGGTAGCTGATTCACAGGCCGCAGGGCTGCGTGGGTCACAGACTCACGGCACGTCAGCACTCACCCAACAGGCGGGCTAAAGCGTTAGGTAACATGCCCCGGTCACAGGCCCTCAAGGAAGAGACCAGCCCTGCCATAAGGGGGTCTCTGTGCAGACAGCTCTACCCTGGCACCCACCTCGGGCCTCTTAGTGACACAGGGGGCCCAGCGCACTTCTCTTGGGTGGCGTGAATGGTGAGAACGACTGTGATACTTACTGAATCCGCCTGGTCCTCCAGGAATTGGTCTAAGCCCATGACAAAACCCATCGAGAGTTCCCCAGTTGCTTTCTAATGTTTGTTTATGCATGTTTTTTATCCTGGATTTGCTCCACTAAGGATTCAAGGTAGAGTTTTCAAATAAGCCTGTGTCAGTCTGACACCCTGCAGAAGGGAGTAGCTGTGATCCAGCCGGCTCAGCACGAGGGTCATGCTGCCCTGTAGCTGGAGCCCTGGGAGGTGAGACGGGAAGGTAGTGGGTCTCTGAGGAACGTTCGGGCTCATTGAGAAAAGAAGAAAAGGAGACACAAATACGATTGCAGTGAATAGCATGTGCTCACCCAGAGAATGAGTTAACAGCGGTACCAGAGAAAACCCAGGTGCATTCTTAGAAGTGATGGTGGCGTTGGGACAAGATGGCCAAGCAGGTGGATGTAATTCAAGAAAGTTTCAGGACTTCCCTGACCGTCCAGTGGTTAGAACTCCAAGCTCCCCTGCAGGGGGGCACAGGTTCGATCCCTGGTCGGGGAACTAAGATCCCACGTGCCGCAAGGCGAGACCAAAACAATAAATAAGTAAATAAAAGAATGTTTCATGGCAGAAATGAGTCTCGATATTGGGCTTGTCGAGGTAATCTGGTAGAGAGCCGTACTGGGGAGGGCGCTTACAGATATGGACCCAAGCACCCTGAATGGGGGCGGTGGTTCTTACCGAGCTCTCCAAAGCAGGGCTGGACATGGCCGTCACCTAGATGCCCTGGCGGGGTCCTGCTGCCCTTGCTGTTGGGTCGTCCCTGCCTTGCATGGGGCTCCCGCTGGCTTCCTGACTAATCTCTGCCCCACAGAGAGGCCCCGGAGGGAGGGGGCTCCGTGAAGTCCACACACCGCGAACCAGGCTTTCCCCGAGGCCCTCCCGTCCTGTGTGTGGACGGGAGGGCACTGCGCCTCCCCAGTTTCTGCCCCTCTCCTTTCATCCGTTCTCTCATCCTCAGCCACTCAGCAGATAATTATTGAGCGCCTGCCCTGTGCTGAACGCCTTTCCAGGTGCTGAGAAGTTGGCAGTGGACACGCTAGACCAGATCCTGCCCGCGGGGAGCTTCGTCTCCTCCCTGTCCCCCCACTTCTCCTTAGGACTAGGAAGTGGTTCACTTTCTCACGTGAGACAGGCCTGCCTCGGGGAGAGGTGACCGCAGGGGAAGGCGGGGTGTCAGGCCAGCTCAGCGGGGAGGGCTGGACCCCACAAGTGGATTGGGATGAGGCGAACAAGGATCAAGTCAAATGAGAATCGATCCCCAAATCGAGTGAGTCTGGGGCTTGGGAAGGGGTGGGGGCACCTTGTGCTCCAGCACGACCCCAGCGCCCTCCCCCACCCAGACCACAAGGAGCGTCTAGTGCATCCCCAGGGATGGACGCGGCTCTGAAAGGGGTTCACGGGGGGACCCACAATGAGAACCTTGGAAATGTCAGCAACGGTAAACCTTCAGGGAGGGAAGCCAAATACAGCTGAGTCTAACACTGGGAAGGTCTGGAGGCCCTTTAAAGAGGAATGAAGAGGGCTTTGTGCCCCTCAGCAAAGACCCATTGTGGGTGGCAGAGAATGGGGACTTTTGTCTTTCCCTCACGTCCCCAGGAAACTCTGGTGGCTGGCAAGACACCTCTTCTTTGCTTCTGAACTCACTCCCCACCCCCTCCAACAACTAAAACCTTGTAGAAGGTTGTTTTTTCTTCCAAGGACTCAAAAACTTTCATAATGCCCCGCCGGGCCCTTCCCTCCCCACACGGGGAGGCTTTCCAGAACCATCTCCCAGAGGAGGAAGAGCGTCGGGGGGCAAGGGAGGTGGGGGTCCCAGCACAGCACCGGCCCTGACCCCCAGGTGAGGAGGACACCTGTGGAGGGGCCGCCCGGCCTGAGGGCAAGAGCCAGTCAAACTGGGCTCTTCCCCGTGGCGCAGGTGGAGGGGAGACCTAGGACAGGGGGCCCGATGGGGTCCCCCAGCTCCCGCATTTTTCTCCGTCGCTTTGACAACACCACACAGGCTCCCAGAGTTAGAATTTGGGGATCGAGGGAAGACAGGATGCCCCCCTCTGAGGGTGAGAGAGAGGGGAGCTGAAAAGGGCTCAGCTCCCGCCCACCCCAGACCCACCAGGGACATGGAAACCCACCTGCCTCCTTCACCGCGTGTGAGGGACATGGCGCATTCTATTCCAGCCTCTCCCGCTTCATTTCTGTCGGATCTTCACTGCTTGGCCGCAGTTTCCTTGGCGCCTTCAAGCCCTCAACGCCCCGTATCGCGTTGCTCTGTCCTTCACAATGGAAATCAGAGTTGGTGGCTGGTCCAGCATCGTATCTCTGCTGCAGGGGAGGACACTGCATGAGGCTGTCCCCTGCCCCTCCCGCCCCGCCATGGCTGCTCCTCTAGAACCTCACAATGCCTGTCTTCACCCACCCGGGTCCTCACCCACCACCGGCTGTCCTGCTTGTCCTCGGGCCGTCCCTGTCTCGAGTCATCAGACCCTCTGACACTGGAGCCCAGAGCCAGGCTTGGCTCCCAGCTGAGGCGGGTCCCGCAGGGGTGGGTGCTCTGGCCCAGCAGGGGCCTGTGAGGCCCGGACATGGGGTCCTAGGAGACTGGACGTGATTGAGAAAGCATCTCTATGGGTGAAAGGAAATGCTTGTTTCTTTAAGGTGTGTGCCATCCGGAGTGTGGTGACAAAGGCTGTGATGGCCCCAATGCAGACCAGTGCTTGAACTGTGTCCACTTCAGCCTGGGGAGCGTCAAGACCAGCAGGTAAAGGGCTGGGCTGCCCCGGCGTGTCCTGGAGACGCCCAGCGTCCCGCCAAGGTGGCCAAGCTGTGTTCTCCACCCCCGCAGCCTGGCACCATACTTAGGAATTAACCAAACACCCCGGAAAGGAGATCATCCTGAGGGTCACTGCTTGGGAATTTTATGTTTTTGTAACCTTTTATTCTCATCTCATAAATAACGCGTGACCATGACAGAGAACTCAGAGGCCGTGGCATTGTTTTGTCTGTGCTTATAAACTTTTTTCTCTCCATTTTGCTAAACAAAAATGGGTCGTATTGAGCATGACAGCCACTTGGGAACTGCAGACAGATGTCATCTTAAGGGCCAGTACTGTTCTAAAAGTCAGCACAATCGGCCGTGAATGAGGAGCCCCCATCCCTGAGCGCCCGGGCAGGGGTGCAGCCCTCCAGGGGAGCACATACCCACCAGGGCTCTGGCAGGGGTGCGGCTGGGACTCTCACGGTGTCCTCGGGGCCCAGACACAGCCGCACCCTCCCTGCGCTGTGCGAAGACGTTTGTTCTGCTGGCTGGACACAGCCTGGAGACCGCTTACTGCCCGTGGGCACTGTCAGTGGGGTTTTGCCGGAGCTGAACATTCCAAAAGTCAGATACCGTTATGGTGTTGCCCAAGGAAGCCAAGCACAACCTGCGAGTGCCCCCGCCCCCCTCGGGGAAACTTTGAAAGGGCAGGAGTCCCAGGTTCCCATGCAAGCCCTCAACCCTCTCCTGCATCAGGAACTTCTCAGGGGCATTAGTGGTTTACCTCCGCCCTGGGGCCTTTGTTTCCTCAGAGTCTGCTGACGGGGAGGCAGCTAAGATTTCCCTCCTGGCCAGCTGCCCTGCCTCGGCCTGACCCCCATGCTGCCAGGTAGGCGTGGGGCTGGGGCCAGTAGGAAAGTCCTCTCCTGATCTGCTCCCACAGGAAGTGCGTGAACGTGTGCCCCTTGGGCTACTTTGGGGACATGGCAGCCCGCCGCTGCCGCCGCTGCCACAAGGGATGTGAGACCTGCTCGGGCCGGGGCCCCACCCAGTGCCTGTCTTGCCGCCGCGGGTTCTACCACCACCAGGAGGTGAACACCTGTGTGACCTTCTGTCCCGCCGGATTTTATGCTGATGAAAGTAAGTGTGTGTCCCCGGGCCTAGAAATGAGGAGTCAGCCCCTCTCTGGACTGGGGTCCCCTCTCCTGGGAGAATTTTCCCCGCCCTCTGCTTCCTGTGTACTCTGTCCTCCTGAGAAAGGACCCTTAACGGGAGGGAGGGAGAGAGGATGAAATCAAAGCCCTCGGACCCTGGTAGTGGATAGCAGTTCACACCCAAACCTCGCCAGGATGGTTCAAAGTGACTCAGAAATGGAGCCCCCGTAGTCTGGGGTTGTCACACTTCTGTAGGTCAATGTCTCTTCTTCAGGATGGACAGGGAGGTAGCTTGAGCCAGTGGCTCTCAGGCTCAGACCGATTGCAGACACCCAAATAGAAAGGCTTCCGGTATGCCCTGCAGTCTCTCCTGGAGCAGTGGATGTGGCCGCTGGGCGGGGTGCGGGACCCGGCACCGGCTTGTGGCCTTGGTGATTGAAACTGGATGAAAGCCCCTCCCAGCAAGAGCCGCTCAGCTGAAACCGGGGTTTAAGGCCGGGGAGGTTTGCGGCTCTCCATGAATGAAGAGGAGCCTGCTGCCGGGCATAACTGGGCTCAGGGGGACAGGTTGGTCTTGCTTGTGCACTTTACATAGTGACCACACTCCCAAGAGGGGGGCGACGCTTTCCTCACCTTGCAGATGGGGAAGTGAAGCCGAGCGAGGCCAGAGGGCCCACAGCTAGCAATGACCCAGTGAACTCAGAGCAGCACAGGGGTCCTGCCATCCTGCCTGTCCTGGGAAGTGGGGTGGATGGGCTCTGGGGCCGGGACCTCATGCCAAGGTTTGAACACTCACCTTGGCCTGGAAGAGGCCAAAGAGAGGGCTTGGGTTAAATTGATGGAGGACAGTTTTCAGACGACGTGTTGGCTGTTGTGCAGGGAGGGGGCAGCGCTTCCCAGAGCTCGCCTCTGGCCCGCATCCTGCAGGAGGGGTCCCGTCACAGCGTTGCTCTCACTCCTATGGGGAAGGAGCCAGGGAATCCTTAAGGACATATAAAGCCATGGAATAACCACACTCTTTAGAGGGGATGCAAAGAGTCACGCAAGACACGTTTCACAGGCTTTGCAAACACCTGCCCTGGGCTGCAACCAGACCTGTTTTCGGGGCAGAGGCTCCTCCATCCCTAACCCCCACCCTACCCCTGGGCAAGAACCAGCCACCTCGGTCACCCCGACAGTCACCCCCAGACGCCCTTGCTGAGCCCCTGCAGCGTGTGTGTGATGCCACCTGTGGGGCCCCAAGGAGGAGGCCCCAAGCACAGGGTGGTGCTGACCAGGTGCCAGGATGAGTGACCTGGGTAATCACCGAGACCCAGGGCTTCCCGCAAGGTGTGGTGGGTGTCGGAGATTCATGTCTGTGCAGGTGACCGCCAACGTGTCAGTAAAGACCCCTGTGAGGGCCCTGGGTGGGTGGGGTCGCTCAGGGGCACCCTCAGGCCCCACTGGTCACACTTAGGAGGACTGGCACCTCGGTAAACTCTGCTCCGCTGGCTCCAGTCCCGGGGGAAGATGCAGGACTAGAGCACGTCTCCTCTGGAAAGGGCCCACCTCCAAGCCTCAAGGTCGTGTGAGGACTTCACTCCAGAAAAGAGGTGCGAGGCCTGTGATCTGACACCTGGGCACGCGGTCTCCACATGCCTCTGGCGGTCGGTCACCATGTCACCCGTCTGGAGACAACGCCGGTGATGGCTGTTCCATCAACCCTGCTTTGAAACACCCGAGTCTCATTTACCCAGGTTTGATCCACATCCACTCTTCCCACCTCTTCTCTTTTCCTCCTCTTATTTTTCTCCAGATCAGAAAAACTGCCTTAAATGCCACCCAAGCTGTAAAAAGTGCATGGATGAACCAGAGAAATGTACTGTCTGTAAAGAAGGATTCAGGTAAGACCCTCCCTTCAGACCTGAGGCGCGGCCATGGGTATATGCTGGTACAAGTGTCTGTCATTGATGTACCAAGTGTGTGCCACCTTTTCCTAAAAGCTAAAATTTCAGAGGCCCAAAGCCTTTCAGGATACAGATTCCGAGTCAAAATCAGATTTCCACTTAGAGATTGCTGTTTATGATAGAAAGTCAGAGGATGGGGAACAACATTTGGAGAATTGGTAAGAGCGAGAGTGGATCCTCTCATAGAAAGTAGGGCTGGCGGCTGGAAGGGTGGGGAGTTCTAACGAAGCACGGAGCTCCCTTTCTTAGGCACCGAGCCCCACTCACTCCAGTTTCCTTCCCAGTCTGGATGACTGAGGGAAGGGAGGAGGGGGCTTGCTCCCTGGAGATACTCTGTAGATTCCTGGTTTGCCCGGCTCCACCAAGCTCAGCCCACGTCTCCTTTAAAAGCATCTTACCGAGCTAATGATTTTTTACTGGAGTATTTTGGGATGTTGGTGTAGCCTGTTTACTGCCACCAAGTATACATTACTTGTTCCTTGAAGTTACCATCTAGGAGCTTAGAAATCATTCTGTTCGAAATTGTGCTGTGGACCCTCCCGCGATCCAGCCTTGAACCGGGGTTTGCACTTTAAGGAAGAAAGGGACGGGTCAGCGAGGGCAGTGAGCAGGGGCGGGGCCGGGGGGCATCACCGGACTCTTGTTAAAATGCAGGTGCCGACCCAGCGGCTCTGTGACTCTGCATTTCTACCTGGCCCCCAGGGGACAAGGATGCTGCCGGTCCTGCAGCCTCCCCTTCCCTCCCCTCACATTCAACCCCACAGGGTTGAATTCTTTTGCAGTAAGGAGTGAAGGAAGAAAACAAGCATTTTACTCCAGCTGCTCTCACCAATACTGCCTCATTTAATCTTCACAGCAACCTATGACGTATGTGACATATATGGCATTCTTCTTCACATTTTACTAACGGGGAGAGGAACAGTTTCCTGGAGCAGCATGACTAAGGTTCCCCAAGCCCACCCCACCCCCTCCAGATCAGGGGATCGGAGAGAAGAGGGTCCACTGCCCTGTGCTCCTGGGAGTCGGGGGAGGGAAGGGGAACAGGACTCCAGAGTCACACGTCATGCCCGTTCTCTGAACCGGGGAGCTGCATGAGGCAGGATGAGGAGTGGAGGGGCGACATGTGGAGGAAGGGGAGCCCCAGAAGGGAAAGGTGGAGAGGTTCAGCTGGCCGCCACTGGGGCCTGGGAGCTTGGCTGCGGGACCCTCCCGCAGGGCCCCCCACTCAGGCCGGAGACTCAGGGTGTCAGGGGGAGGCACTGTGTTTCCAGCTCCCTGGAGCCTGTTTCCCAGTGGGGATGTGCTGGGGGGGGAGCTCGTCCCTGCTCCTGTGGGTCAGGTCAGGGAGAGGAGGTCAGATGCTCAGGCCAGGAGCTGTGTCCTGGGGAGAAAATGCCTCTCAGGCAGCAGCCCCCCAGGTGGAGGCAGCGGTGCAGCCGTGACGAGCAGTCAGAGAGGACTGCGGACACTGAAACATCATCAGCCGTAATCCACAGAAAGCTTCCTTTTATTGCCCAATATCCCCTTTAGCTGTGGCTTCAAATCATCGGTCACACTGAAGCAGTGAGGGCGGCCAAGCCGTGCGTCCATCTCTTTAGGCTGGGAACATCCGTTAGTAAAGACTTGACTGAACAGCTGGTGCAGTGGCCTGGGGGCCGGGACGAGAGGGAGCCCTGGGGTCGGCCTCCGCCTTGATACAGAGATGCTTTCAGCCCCACCGACGTCCCCCCACCAAGCACAGGAGCCTCTGGATCTCACAGACCCTGGGGCACGTGTTTGATGTGTCAGGCAGCAGATCCATCTACAGCATGTGCAGCAGTGAGCTTGGGAACTGAAGCGGCCATGGCCGCCAACACCCACTCACACTGCTGGGTGCCCGACACCTGCCAAGGTTCTGTCCTCAAAGCAACCTGACCACGCAGGAGCCTTGACGGACAGCTGAGGGGACGGAGGGGCAGGAAGGTTGGCTGGCTTGCCCAGGGCCGGGGCTGCACAGCTGGGAAGGGCAGAGGGTCTGCTCCAGAAGCCATGCGCTCGCTGCCTGGCCGAGCGAGGTGAGGGAGGAAGGCCGGAGCCACAGCAGGCAGGGCTGCTAGGTCCCAGGAGCGGATTTTATCTCAGGTTCATTGTGAAGCACAGAACGTTTCCAGCAAGGGCGAGGCAGGAGCCCACTGGGACTCAGGGTCAGTCTTGCCGCCAACCCCCCTCACGCATCACAGATGCCAAGGCTTCACCCAGGGCTGCGCCCAGTGAGACCAAGCCAGTGGGGTGACCCACGCGTGCTCGAGTTCTCCTTGTGGGCCTTGGGTTCTAGTGTGATTGGTGTCAGTGAAGAGAAGGTGTCACAGAGCAGGAGAGCACAGAAGGCGTGGAGGGCATGGCCTCCCGCACAGGGGCCGAGGCCACGGGGCTTTGGGAAGGAGCTTCGGGACCACCGGCCACCAGAAGGCGGAGACTCTGCTTCCAGGCCCGGGTGTCCCTTCCAGCCGAACTCGAGATGCTGCCAGACAGCTTTGCCGCTTTCATTAGTTCAGAACCTTAAGTGACGCCAAGAGCTGTGCTTTAGCAACTTTCAGTTCCTCTCATGAAAGGTATTTGAGGGCAAATCATAATTGAATTAGAGCTTCGGAAAGGATATAAAAGAGTGCCTTTTTTTTCTTTTCAACAGCCTTGCACGGGGCAGCTGCATTCCAGACTGTGAGCCAGGCACCTACTTTGACTCTGAGCTGATCAGGTGCGGGGAATGCCATCCCACCTGCCAGACCTGCGTGGGTGAGTTCACGGCCTGCGGGGGCCACACTTGGAGCCCAAGTTCCCCAGGCCGGTGGGCTGACTACCTGGAAACCCAGAAAGCCCTAGGACTTACAGGCTTCCGTGGGTGTTGCAGCATTAAATACCAGAGGCCCTACCAGGGGCTGGGAGAGGGGAAAGGGGGATAGTGATTAATGGGTACAGAGGTTCAGCTTGGGAAGATAAAAAAGTTCTGGGGATGGATGGATGGTGGTGATGCTTGCATAACAATATGAATGTACTTAATGCCACTGAACTGTATGCTTAAATGGTTAGTATGGTCAATTGTATGTTACGTACATTTTACCACAATTTTTATAATTGAAAAAAAAAAGAAAAAGAAAGAAAGAAAAACCACAAGGGCCCACTTGGAGCAGCCTGGGCTTCCCGGTGTCAGGAGCCCAGCCAGGTAGGGGATGCTTTCAGGCCGGGCAGGGATACTAACTGCTCGTGAGCTCTTGCGTGGAACCCAGCCCTTGCCTCAGGGTAGCAGTGCCGGGGGTTCATGATGCATCGGGGAGAGGCTGGGCAAGTTCCCGTGGTGAAGGAAGAAGGCTTTTTAAAACATAGCCTTAGTTCCTTGTACCTATCTTCCCTATTTTTGAACATTTTACTCAAAAGAGGAAAAGATCTCTGTAAACAATATTATGTGTATTGTAATTTCCCACAGAGATGATAGCACAGCTGCCTTCCAGGCACAGTTTTTATGCAGAATCGCAGAGAATGATTGTCTTGTTGGGTTTCGTGCTGCAGAGTTGTTGGCACCAGGATACTGTAGCACATTCTGAGCTTGTGGGCTCATATATATTTCTGATTGAATCTTCTCCTCTTGACCCTCCTTCCTGACCCAGCGCTTTGGTCCTTGTTCTAAGAAACCCACATCAGGTTGAGTTTTTGCTGCAGTGACAATGTAAGAATTAGGTCTCTGCTAGGTCACCGATGCCGTAACATGGGTCCCAGGATGCGTGGCAGGACGGGGCAGCCGTCCCAGTGTGGCCGCGTGAGCCCATGTCAAGGGGCCCTTGACCCTTGACCAGAAGTGGACATGCCATGGCCAAGACCAGCACTCTCAAGGCCTTTGGAAGATGTGCCTTGCTGGGGCCCCCTCCTGGGACAACCCCCCAAAAGGCAGGGGCCCAGCAGCCTTTCCTAGCGTTTGCCTTGTTGCCTGTCATTTTCATTCTGTTTCTTTGACTCATTGTTTAGCCCAGGTTGATTAAGAGCATCGCCGATGTCACTTATTTAAATTTCGTACTCACTTGAATCCATAAAATTCAGGCGTGTGGCTTTATAATGCTTTTGATTTCAATTATTCAATGTGGTTTCATTTCTCTGCATCCCCACACTGCCTGCTGGCAAACAGCTTTATAGTCGCTGTGGGTTCTCTCACCCAGTCCAGTGACCTCTTTGTCACTTGAGGGGTCAGGCTGTCCAGGGGTCTCCCCTGCTCCCCACACCCACCTGCCCGGGTTCCCTCTATGCTCTGGGACGTGTGCATCCACCCCAGCCGCTGCTGGGACAGGGACCCCACCCACTTCCGGCGCTGAAGGCTTCTCACTGCCTGTCACGGTCCCTGTCGGGAGCCCCTGGAGGCCTAGGCCACCTGGTCCTCCCCTCCCAGCTCCCACTCCATGACCACTGCTGCTCCCCGCCTGTGAGGGGCCTGGGTGCAGTGTGGGGAGGGTCGTGGTTAGGCATGAGTACAGCATGGAGCATGGTGGCATCTGTCCCCACCTCAGGCCAGCAGTACCTTGGGACACTCAGTGTTGACTCAGTAGGAATAAGCCTCTTCCCATCCTGGTTCAGGTACCCAGAGCCTCTGGCACAGAGGATGTGATCCCTTGGGGAACCCATCTGCCTTGGGTGGGTGCAGGGGACCCGGTAGGCAGGGCGTGGTGCGTGAGTCAGTGGCTAGCGGCCAGTGGGGCACATGTATGTGGAGTTGAGGGGCATGAGGGCCAGTCCTCACCCAGGGGAGCACAACATGAAATAGCAGATAAAAACCATGACAGGTCAAGAGAGAGATGGCAGAAGAAAGGAACGCGTTTTGTATCTTAGCACCCTTCATAGCACGTTTTTCCTGCCTTTTGAATAAGGGCCCTGCGTTTTCACTTTGTCCTGGGCCCCACAAATGATGCAGTGGATCCTGCCTAAGCATCACCCGTTTTGCTACGATTTTTATGATCTGTGTCCGCTTTTCAAGTGTCTGATGCCTGGAAAGCCCTGTGACTAAACGGAATCCCTGAGAGACTTTGAGTTACAAAGTTCACAATTTTTAGTAGTAGTGAAAATAGTTGCTCTAGGAGATTTGTGTTGACTCAGCTTTTGTCATCGTGCTAAAAGATCTGGAACATAAAACCTACCATTTTGAAGTGCACGCCTCAGCAGCACTGAGCACCTTCATGTTGTCATGGGGCCGTCGCCTCCACCCATCCCAGGGCTTTCTCTTCTAACCCCAGCTGAACGAGTTTCATCCGCTTTTAAGTTTAGCAAATTGAGCATTGAACTAGGAACAAACAGGAATGAGTGTTCTTTCCCATTGCAGAAGCTCCTTAGGCACTGGGGCCCTGGCGGCCCAGGCAGTAGGACTTGGGTGATGGGGTTTGCGGGGGGGGCCCAATGCCAGATGCTCCCTGCAGATAAGTGATGGGGGTTGGGGCACAAGAGCAGCCGTCCATCCAGAAGGACATAAACCGGACGCATTTGTGGGGCGGCTCTCCCACTGCGTTGCAGCAACAGAGGGAGGACCCCCGTGGAGACCCCAGGCGGGTGGGCAGCTACTCCTCATGAAGGCCCTGGAACCCCAAGGGCTCCCACTTCTGCCTCACGCTCAGTCCTGGGTGAGCTCAGAATCCCCTTCCAAGCTGGAAGCTATGGTTCTGAAAGGAGAAACCAGCTGCCAGAGCACCAAGTCTCGGGGCTGGCAGAGCCGCCCTGCAGACCCCTGTCTACATGACGCAGCCCAGAGGCCCCCAGTAGGTCCAGAAGTCACTCCAGGAAGATGGCCGGACACCTCTGCCTCAGCTTGTCAGGCCTCAAGCCGAGACAAGACCACAGTGGGGGGAGGTCTAAGGAGGGGCTGTGGTCTCCGTGAGCATCTGAGATGGTTTCTCCCCGAGTTCAGTCCTCTAAGCCGTCAGCCAGTGGCCACCTCGCTGCCTCTCTGATGCTCCTTGGGGACTCTGACACGGAGTGCACACCCAGCACTGACTTGTTGTTGGCCTGAATGAATGAACAGATGGGCAGACAGACAGATGGACAGCACGGTTTCTTCACTCTGGGCCACTGCCTGCCCAGGCTGATGAGTCCTCTTGACTGAGCTGCAGATTTTCCTTCACGACTCTTGATCCTTCATTCAGAGCTTTTGCCTTTTCTGGTCCCCACGCCTCACCCTATAAGGCCTTAGTTGTTTTTTCTCTGTTGAAAGAGTCCTGATCCTTCACACCAAATACCTGTCAACCCCAGGCCCCCAAACCTCTTCTTTCCCTTTTCCCACATATTCTTACACCAAGTTCTGTCCACTAGAAATACGATGTGAGCTACTGATGCAGCTTTAAGTTCCCTCAAGAAACAGGTGAAAATAATTATAACATCTTATTTAACCCCGTGTATCTAAATACTATCATTTCTACATGTAATCAATATTTTAAAAATCAACGAGCTATTTCACATTTTTTTTTAACTTTGTCTCTGAAATCCAGTGTGTAAGTATGTTTGGCCAGGCCACATTTTGAGCACTCAGAGCTACCTGTGGCTGCCCTAGCCGAAATCGGGCCCAGGCCTGTTGGGAAAGGAGGCACCTGGAATCAGGGCCGATGAACGCGGCCCGGGCAGTGGGAGGTGTGCTGAGCTTGATGCAGCCTCCATGTCCCCATCCGTGAGATGTGGGCGTGAGGCCCACCTCCCAGGAGTGGCAAGGAGGGCCCAGTGCAGACGCACAGTGGCACCTGGGTGAATCTAGCTGTGTGGTGGCCTTGGGGCGTCTGAATAGGACCTGGATCTCACAGGTGCTGCAGCAGGTCTGGGGCACGTGATGGGCAGGTGGGCGGTCCCTGACCTCTGCTGCTTTTCCCGCACCCCTCAGGGCCCAGCAGAGAAGAGTGTATTCACTGTGCCCCAAACTTCCACTTCCAAGACTGGAAATGTGTGCCAGCCTGTGGCGAGGGCTTCTACCCAGAGGAGATGCCGGGCTTGCCCCACAAAGTGTGCCGAAGGTATGTGCGCCTTCCAGGCAGTCCTCCTGACTTAGCCCGAGATGGCCGGCGAAGGGCGGTCAGCGGTGCCCGTGAAGGAGTGGCAGGAGGGCTGTGTCTGATGGCCCCTGTCCCAGGGGCTGGGGGCAGGGTGGGCCATGTTCCACGACAGCAGTGGGTGCAGTGGGCAGACAGGAACCCATTTACAGAGGAGGGGGCCCTGCAGGTGGTGATGGCCAAGGTCACAGTCAGGCGGCGGCCCTCATGCCTTTGTTCACGTCCTGAGTACCTGTGGAGACCTACTGTGTACCAGGCGCCGTGTGGCTGGGAGGGCAGGACGCGGAGGACGGGGGCCTGACTGGCAGAGCCGCTACCCCGGGGCAGACTCCAGCGAGCCCCACCTGCACCATGGACCACAGTGCGTTCACAGCACGTCATTAAGGAAACCACGTGTAGGATTTGTTTAAAATTTAAATTGGATAATTTAGAGAAGATACAAGATCCCGACAACTTCCTCATTCTAAAGCCGCTTCCAGCCAATGCAGAGATGTTATAACCCTGCTCGTTCTCCTTTTCCACTCCCTCCCGTGTGTCTGCAAGGCGCACGGTCCTTTTCTGGGGGCTCTGAGCAGCGTTCTCTCTTGTCACGGGATGTGGGCAGTGAACGCAGAAGCCATCTGCTCGGTGTCCTCTTGTCCTGCTGAACACTGCCTCATGTCAGGCCTCATCACCTGGAGCCCAGGAACAGGGCAGGGCAGTCTGTCTCGTCTAGGGTGAGAGTGACGATGAGGAGTCTGCAGGTGACCTTGAAGATCGTGGTGGTGGGAGTGGGGAAGGGACCGTCCCTCTGACGTAGACTCAAAGAGGGAGCCTCAGGCGCCCACTTCAGAGCAGTGCAGGGAGACCATGCCCGTCTGGCAGCTCACAGCTGGGGACCCACAGTGGGGGGGGTCTTTGAGATCCCCTCAGGCTGTGTTTGAGAAGTCTTCTGGATTGTAACCTATTCTTTAAAACAAACAAACACCAGTAACCTACGTGAGCAAATGAGAGACCACCTGGTCCTTGCGCTTGTGGGACCCACTCAAAGAGGGTTAGGGTTTCAGCCCCACTACCCAGCCACCTTCACCCAGCCTTGCTGAGTCCCGTGAAGGACCCTCGGCACCGGTGTCTGAAGTAAAGTTTCATTTTAACCAGCCAGCTGGTTCCAGGGTGATTACCCTAAGTATGGCAGCCAGGGACAATGTGGAATTACACAGTGATAATCGGTTTCGTTTGTCAGACACCCTGGCTCTCAGAGGATGCTGGGAATTCCCACGAGTATGGCAAACAGCCCCCGCAGGGCACCCAGAAGCTATGGGGTCCCCAGCGCCAGGAGGCAGGGGGCAGGCAGCCCCCGTGAGCCCCTCCTTGGCTGAGGAGGGCAGGAGCTCCCTGGGTGCTCACCTCCACGCATGGCAAAGCTTTAAGTCCTGGAGGAGCGTCCAGTGCTGGGGCTGACACAGCAGGTCTCAGAGATATAACCCCAGGAAGCACCCTGCACGGGACGCCGAGGTGGTGAATTGCTAGCACTTCAGAGAATTCCCGTCTCCCGAGTCCCAGGGCTCTGAAGACCCCTCAGTGTGGATTCCCCTGGAAGGACAAATGGCCTTGGTTCCGCAGGGCCTCTCCCCACCGAGGCAGCAGCAGCGTTCAGAGAGCCTGGCTTCCCGAAGGCCCCAGAATGCTGAGTGCCGGCCAGGGCAGCCTCGAGGGAGCGAGCAGCCAGCCAGGGCTCATGGGGAAAAGCCAGGCCGGGACGCAGGCCTGCTAGGTTAGCGGCCTGGATGCCGAGTCAAGACCCGTTATGCTGAGGCCCACGGCTGAGAACAGTCCATGATAAGTATCTCAAAAGAGGCGCCGGACACCCCAAGACTTAGGAAGAGGACCTAGAAGAGGGAGCAAGGACCTCTTTGAAGACAGAGCAACTCAGTGGGGTGTCTGCCCCCCACCCTCCTACCACCCTCCCTCCCCCGGCCCCTCCTGGGTATGTTTAAGCAGGGCAAGACTCAGGCAGGCCTTCTGCTCTGTCCTGTGCCCAGTGTGATGAGATTTCTGCCATCTGACTGTCACCTGGAACAGCCTAAAGACGGGAGGCGGGGAAGTGGCCCAGGCAGCAGGGCAGGGAGAGGACTGCAGTGGGCGCCGCCCTGCAGAGTTTGGCAGGACAGTCGCTGTGGTGTTTGGGGGTGAGGGCGGTACCACAGAAGGAGCAGAGCCAGAGGCGTCTTGAAAGCCCCCTGCCCAAGAGGACCACCTGCCAGGCACGGTAACCTTGATGGAGGAGCCAAGAGGGTCTCTCAGAGAAACAGGGGCCCCGAGGCAGTTGGGGGAGCAGCCTGATGCCGGATTCTTGCCCAAGCCGGGGCCTCCAGATCCGAGCCCAGGCTGGCCGACAGCTGACCGGGGCCTTGTGAGCCCGAGAGAGAGCCCGTCCGAGGCTGCCCAGGCTTCTGCTTGCGGAACTGGGAGATGCTGAACAGTGGTGGATTAAGCTGCTGCATTGTGGTCATGGGTTACATGGCTGAAGAAAACCGACACAGCTCCCGGGGGCTGCCGTGAAGATCCTGGGGCTCTGTGAGGCTGAATTTGGAGAAGAAAGGGAGCTGTGTCAGCCGGGTCTCCACTGTAGCCGCCCTCTTACTGTTCATAGCAAAGCAACCCTCAGCCACGGCCTTCGAGACAGCTGACCCCCAATTACATGGCTTGGCTTGGCCCTAGCTCCCGTGTCACTAGCGGACATCATCTGTAAGAGAAGCGGGAGTTGGGGGGAGTGGTCTCCTGTGCAGTGGCATGAGGGGCCTGTGGCCCGGCCAGAGCAGTGCAGCAGGACAGGGGCCAGGCCCTGGGGTCTTCCCCAAAGTGCGCAGTAAGAGTCTACACGACGGGCCCCGTCCTCCCGCTCCAGGGTCTGTGAGGGGGTAGGGCAGGCTCTTGCTGCAGGAGGAGGAAGTCGGAAGGGCTCCTGGATGCGGTTTGCCTGTGGGTTTACACGTTTATAAACTATGGGCCCGAACTCCAGTTTGGAGGCGCCCTCAGCGACCCCAGGAGAACAAAAGCCACCTCTCATCCAGGCTGAGGGCCTGCTGTCCCGGAGGCCCTGTGCAGGCAGAATCCATGGTGGCATCTGACGCCGGCACAGGCCCGCTCAGGAAGGAGGCCTACAGTGAGCCTTGCTGTTGGCGTCTGGTCGCTGCCTGGGAGGTGGCATCTGTCCCAAGCACTGCCTACCCGCTGCCCCGCCCACCCTGTCCGAGCCCCGCTCCCGGGTCTGCTGGGCCTGCAGCTGACAGGGAGCTGCGAGGTGGGTCTGGGGAGACCCAGTCCCTGGAGCTGGACGCAGAGAAGGCAGCAGGTACAGCCCAGGTCCCTACATGGCCCAGAGCAGGAAGGGGCGTCGGCAGGCTCCTCTGTGAAGGGCCCGATGGTGAGTCGTTTAGGCTTTGCTGGCCGTACGGTCTCCAGAGCAGCTGCTCAGCTCCAGTGCCACAGACGCAGCCACAGACAGACGCAGATAAACGCACGGGACAGTGGAGTGCGCTGACCCTCCCACCCCCAAGGTCATGGCACTCTGTTAGCAATAGTCCTGGGTCCTGTCTTCGGGACAGGTCGAAAGGGCATCCCCACCCCCTGTCCCCAGCGGGGAGGCCGACGTCACCACAAAGGAGGCTCAGCCCCGGCCAGCCCCAGGGTCATGTCTGTCACGTTCGGGGGAGCCTGGCCCCGAGCCCCAAGAGTCAATGCTGACATCCTCAGGGAGCCACCTGTGGCCACAGTGCCCAGGAGGGCGTCCAGGTGAGCCACGGGGAGGCTCAGAGACCTGGGCCCATCCTCAGCTCCAGGCATCCTCCTGCCAACTGGCCATGACCGTCTCCGCCCTCCCAGGGCAATAGAGGAGAGACGTGCAGATGCTTGGCCAGAGTCTCGGGCCGTCGTGGGGGGCACGGTTACAGCCAGGGGGCGCAGTGCAGGAGGGTGGGAGGGCCCTGGGAAGGGGCCTGGAGTGGATGTGCCTCTTTCTCATCTGGGAACCCGTGTTCCCCCGCAGGTGTGATGAGAGCTGCTTGAGCTGTGAAGGCTCCAGCAGGAACTGCAGCCGGTGTAAGACAGGCTTCACACAGCTGGGAACCTCGTGCGTCACCAACCACACGTGCAGCAACGGTGAGCATGGGTGGGTGACGGCCCCTGAGCCACCCGGGGGCTGCCCCGGGCAGAAGAGAAAGGAAAAGAAGATGCAGGGACCGCAGTCCCTTGGACAGCCCTGTGGCCCCTCCTCTCGATGACCACTTGGCTCTCCCTTGGGCCTCCTCCCTTCCCTTTAGGCCTCTCACATTGACCAGAGAGGCATCTCCACCACCAGCCCAGCTAGTGTGGGTCGGTCCGTTGAGTAACTCTTACAAATGATTCTGTTCTCGTACCGTTCCCACTCTCCTGCCATAAGCCCAAGGTGGCCTGGGTGTGGTGACATGCGTTAGGAGAGGCCAGACCTTGGAGGTCAAAGTCAGGAGGCCTGAAGGCTCTCAGCCTCCCTGAACATGTGTCAAGGCCCGTGTGTCCATGGGAAGGACCTGCCTCTGTGCTGTGGGAGAGCCCTGGTGCTCTAAGCCGATGAGGAGAGGCAAGGATGGGCTGTGAAAACAGGAGCTCACAGGAGACCAATTTGGGGATTCCGGGCAAGAGAAAGTTTGGCAGAGGACTCTGGCCCGGAGACCCAATGCAGGGGCCGTGGGCAGACGTGCTGTGGCGAGAAGGAGCCTCCATGGCTCAGCAAGCCTAGGGAGGAGCAGCCTAGAGCTGGCTCTGGGCGCTGTGAGCTGGCTGGCGTGCAGGAGAGGGGAACCGCCAGTGCCATGCTGTCCGTGGGCACGGAGCTGGCACCGGCCCCAGCCTGGCAGAGCGCGAAGCCCGCAGAGAGCACCCTGGGCACGCCCTGTGGACCACAAGGTGGTTTTCTTGGCTTGCAGAATTATGTCCCTTCAAAGGCCAGGAAGCTCCTGCTTTAGGAAGCCACCTCCTCGGGTTATGTATCCAGCCTGAGAAAGTGAGGCTGTCCCCGGGGTGTCTCCCGGTTCCCATGAATGGCAACATCCTCAAAAGCCAGCTGCCGAGGGGAGGGGCCGGCCTCCGTGGCTCTTCCCTTCCCCCTCAGCCTTTCCCTCTTGGTGACCCCCTTCCTCCCCGATTTGGGGTGTCCCCGGGATCATGGCGTAGCCTCCATCCTGCCCCTGCCAGGCCTGACCCCATCTTCCTCCCAAGTCCCCCAGCACAGCTGTCCAGGAAGAGGAACAGGGAGCCTGAGGGCTCCCTGGCACAGCCCAGGTGTCCCCAGGCCCTGCCCACTCCCCTGCCACCCCGAGTCCGCTTTTGTCTCCCAGACTCAGCTCTGGCCTCTGCCGCGCCAGGCCCGCCACACATCACGGGGGTGACTGGGAGGCCTGCCGCCCCTGCTCCCCCTGTGTCCCCAGCAGAGTGGGGTGATGGGAACAATCCTAACTGGCCCCCAAATCTGACGTGTCCCTCCTTTCTCCTTCCCGGGGGCCCAGCCGATGAGACCTTCTGCGAGATGGTCAAGTCCAACCGGCTCTGCGAACGCAAGCTCTTCATCCAGTTCTGCTGCCGCACCTGCCTCCTGGCCGGGTAGGGGCGCCCGGCCGCCCGCACAGGGCAGGGCCCCTCCTGTCTGTCCGTCCACCTTCCTCCAGGCTGTCGGCCAGAGTCCGTTTCAGGAGTGGTGCCCTGCACCTGACAGCTTTATCTCCCCAGGAGCGAGGTCCGTCCGTGGCATCTCTGGGCGCCCAGGCCAGGTGGGTGAGGGCTTCGAGGAGGTGTCAGCGATGCCCTCTCACACCCTGCTTGCTGGCTCCGTTCTTCTGGCTAACTCACAACGGGAGTGGAACGAATTCCAGGAATCCACAGCTCCGGCTTCAGAGCAGCTTCTGGGACCGTAAGTTTACTGAATCTTCGAGACCAAAGCAGAAAGGCGGGATGCTTGGTGCGTTGCTCTTCTCCCCGTGCTTTTGGGCAGCCCGCAGACCCCTGGGCTGTGCCCCTGCGTGATGGAGGGCTGAGGGGCATACCTGCTCATCTGCCTGCCACAGTCTGGGGGACGGTTTGGTCAGACTGTAAATAAAACAGATTTCGGGGCTTAAAACGTGCGACCGCTGGGGATGGAGCATCTATTTCTACATAATCAGCGACTTCTGAAACTGCTGCCATGGCTTAGAAAGTCAAATCCCAAACGGATGGGTTGGAGGGACCCTCCTTCCTCTGCCGCCCTTTCCTCTGAGGGAGCTGAAGGTCCCTGGTCTCTGCATCCTGTCTGTGTCTCTGGGAGTCTCATGGCCCAGATGAACGGTCACCTCTGCCTAACACAGAGGGTCCCCAGGAGGCGTCCCGGGTGCTGGCCAAAAGGTGTCCCAACGACCAAGCAATTCTTCCTACCAAAATGTAAACCCAGCCTGTGAATTGTTCATTGTCTGTCGTGTCCCATTTTGTGGAATTGCTTTGAAAATACATTGGCCCTGCTTTTCAGGAGACTTGTTCTTAAGGTGGGCGCCCCTGTGTCTGTGTGTGCTATGAGCCTAACGACACGGTTGGATTTATTTTTGCCAAACCTGTGTGGGTATTTTATAAGCTACGTGTTCTAATTTTTACCGATGTTAATTATTTTGACAAATATTTCATATATTTTCATTGATATGCACAGATCTGCTTGATCAAGTCCCTTTAATATGGGAGTAACATTTGCCTTAAATTTTTTCGAGCTCGTTCTCCATTTCGTCCTGCTCCCCTCTGTGACTGTAACACGTTTGACGAGTCCCCTGTCGGCTGGGGGGGAGCCCAGCTGTTGTTTGTTGAATCCACAACAACGAAAATGAAATCCACAAAGCAAATACAGTGTTAACCCTAAATTAATAAAAGAGTTAACATTTCATGGCAAAGGAGCCTGTGTTTCTTTCCAAGGCACAACGTTGAAACGTGGGTACTGGCCAGTGTGTAAAATGGCTTTATGTGTGCTTTTATTTCAAGGTCTTTGAGCTTTAGCGAATAATGCTGCAGCAGTCGTGGGAGAATCCCAAAGTTCCAGCTCCAGGGTGTCCTTTGGCAAACAGACCCTCTTCAGGCCACAAAAGCTTGGTTGGGTAGAGGGGCTGGAGGTAGGGACGCCTCCTTTCTGTCCCGGAGGAGCCCAGACTGCAAGCCTCTTCACCTAGAGCTGCGAGTGTGATTTCATTAGGTTACAGCTTGTCTTCCGCACCATGGCTGAAATCCCCGCACCCGTGGGCTCCGCGCTGCATGGGATTTTTACCCTGGCCTCTCTGTGAGGTCGGAGTTGTACTTACTAGGAGTCCTTTGTCTGCAAATACAGGAAATGCACCAACTAGAACTGACTTGGGAAAAGACAAAAGTGGGGGAGGGCCATTGTTTTGGGATTCCAGGGTTGTCTGGGAATTTCAGGAAAGGTGCAGCTGGGGCTTGGGAGCCCTGGGACCAGCATTAAGTGTCACCTGGACCCTCTTCTCATTGCAGCAGTGCCTCCTCTCTGTGCACTTGATGGGACCAATGACAAGACCACTCACAGCTCCCAAGAAAAATTGGTGCCCATCCAACCCTCTAAACAAGATTTCTGAATCTGCTTCAGGCCCGGGTTCGTCTGCCTTGCATCCGTGTTTGCCCGGTTCCACCAGCTCTGGCCACAGGGACACGTGGCCCCAGAGCCCTTCCAGTGACCACGTGGCCGGAGGTGGGGAGCAGCGTGCAGCTCTCGGAAAGCGGGGTAGGCCATGTGACCAGCCAGCTAGCTGCCGCCACGAGCAGGACTTGGCCCGAGTTGTCAACGTGACGTAATGAAGGACTGAGTAAGTGTGTTTGGGAGACAGTAGCCAGGACTGGGCAGAATATCAGTAAGAATTCAACCTCCGCCAGGAGCCTGATTGAATTAAAACCAGCAGCTTGCTAAGCACCTCTGGTGCGGGGCACCATTTTAGCCGCTAGAGCTTTTTGGCCACTGAGAACTCATGGTTTAACATGTTTGCAGCCGAACCAGAAATCAAGTCCTGTTATTCCCAAAGGACACCACCTACAAGAAGCCCAGCGGGCAGCACGTACCCGCCTGGCAGTGGCTGGGCCAGCCTGTCCTGGGGCTGGCGAGTGCAGTGCGGAGTTGAGAAGGTGTTCACAAAGGCCTAAGGACCAATCACCCCCTTGTTAAAAGGGACCGACCACAAAAAATGCCTGTTTGCAAATGGTCCGACCTTAAGATTATCTGGACTCCGTTGGTGCAGGACACGTCTATGGATTTTGTTTTGCGTGATGGACTCGTGGGGCACGTCCTCTAAACCTGTCATTTCACAGACCGAGGCTCGTAGAGCTGAAGTGACTTGTCTGGGGCCGCACACTGGCGAGGGTGCTCCATCATGTGCCCCGGGAGGGAGGCCGGCTCTCGGCAGGAGGGATGGTCACTTCTGCAGCTGGCCAAACGCGGCCACGATGCATTCATTTTAAACTGTCTTCATTGCCAGGGGATGACATTTTTCTGACCTTGTCCCCAAAGTCTTTGGCACCTCACAGTGGTCTCCAGATGCATGTCCCCATCCCTTCCAGGCCACTGCTGGTTTTATACCTTGTACCTCTTCAAAGGGCTGGGGAGAATTGCACTTTTTACAGGAGATGCACTTATAGTGGGAAGGAGAGGGGTGAACGGAGCTTTAAGTACAAAACGGCGGGGGTCGGGGGGCAACATAGTCTAAATGTGGCCAGTAGTGAAGTTCCCTTGAACTTGGGGGACTGCCATTTGCATTTAAATCATTGATAATGTGGCTGGAGGGGCCTTAAGCCTGCAAGCTTGGGGCACACTGGGGCCCCTGGGAGCAGGTGAGGGGTGGAGGTTTAGATCACAGGATGCAAAGGGGAAGGAGGTGGAGAAGTGAAGTAAAAGGAAGGTTATTTTAATAAGAACAAGCAAGGGTGATGGAAAGTAATACACCAAAGCCATTCTCTGGCATCGTAAGGTTCTGCCCAGCCGGCTGAGAGGCAGCTAGGGGCCGACTGTCATGGGAAAGGAGGAGTTTGCATCCTGTCCCAGACTTCTCGGCTGCGTTCCTTGGTGAGCCCAGGCTTTATCCGTCCTGCTGGTTGTCTCAGGCCTGTCCCGACGCCCCAGGCTCTGCGGCTTGTCCGAGCACGGAACAGCACCGCTACGTGGCACAGCAGCTCCTACCACCCAAAGCTGCCCCCCCAGGCACCCCCCACTCTGTATCAGCTACACTAAGGGTGGTCCTGTTGAGCAGATGGGCACCAGCGTGCCCAGAGCAGAGAACATCTCATTGCAAAGACAGTGGTTCTCACCCAGGGGGTGATTTTTGTCTCCCTGGAGACATCTGTACTGACATCTAGTGGGTAGAGGCCAGGGATGCTGCTAAACATCGTGGAATGCACAAGACAGTCCCCACAGCAAAGAGTTATCCAGCCCCCAAAGGTCAACGGTGCTGAGGAGGCTGAGAAACCCTAGCTAAGAGAAGTGCAATCAAAAAAGAAAACCTGTTCTCAACTTCCTAGAGATACCCTAAAATGAATAAAACCAGCTATAGCTTATGTCCCTGTTCGTGTGCTGAAGCAAGGGAAACCCATACTACTTTCCTTTTTTAAAGTAAAGAAATAAGCTCTTTTGTTTTTTGTTTTGTTTTGTTTTTTGTTTTTTGACATCTTTATTGGCGGATAATTGCTTACTTACCCTTTTGTTTTTAATTGAATAAGAGAAGGGCTTGTCAAATCAGCTCTCTGGTCTAAGGACTCCACCTGGTGGTTCTCTCGGGAATGAAGTGAAGTTTGGATTGTTTTGTTCTTTATTTTGAATCAATCACAAGGCAAAAATTACAGAAAAGTTGCAAGTATAGTACAAAGAAATGTTTTCCTGAACAATTTGAAAGTAAATTACCGATGTAATATCCTACCACCTCCTAAATACTTCAAATTATTTCCCATAACAAGGATCTTCTCCTACATAACCATGGGAATCAGGAAATTGGTATATTCCTACCATCAATCCTCTGACTGGATTCAAGTCTTGCCAGCTGTCCTGATAATGCCCTTAGCAAAGGGGTCCAATTTAGATCACACTCTGCATGTACTCTTCAGGGCTCTAGCCTTCAATCTAGAACAGTTCCCTGGTTCTTTGACGTTCATGACCTTGAACCTTTTAAAGACGACCAGCCAGTTATTTGTAGGCTGTCCCTCAGTGTGTGCTTGTCTGAGGTTTCCTCGTATTTCCATTCAGGTCAAGTGTCTTTGACATGAATCTCTCCGAAGCAATGCTGTGTTCTTGTCATTGCATCCTAGTAGGTGATACAAGACTTTTGACTTGTTCCGTTATTGGTGGTGTTAACTTTGATCAGGTGATGAGGGTTCCCTCCCCTACGCACCCCCGCCCCCGGGCTATGAAGTGATGCCTGCTAAAGGATGTCCACTATCCAACATTGTGCTGATGATCCCAGCCAAAGCAATAGGGCAAAAAATAAAGAACTGGTATAAGAATTGGAAAGGCAGAAATAAAACGCTCATTATTCTCAAGGAGCAGGGTTAGGCATGTAGAAAATCCAAAAGAACAGTTATACATTAATGATTAGAATTAGTAAATAACTTCAGCAAGACTGCTGGATACAATGCCAGTATCAATTGTATTTCCACTGTAAATCAACTGTATTTCAATATACCAGCACTCAATGATTAGAAAATGGAATTTTTTTAATAGAAGATACTGTTTACAATAGCATCAGAAACTATTAAATAACTAGAATAAATCTAGTAAAAGAGGTATAGGACCTCTACACAAAAGCTATAAAACACTAAGAGAAACCAAAGAATATCTAAATAAATGTTTATGGATTGGAATACTCAATATTGTAAAGATAAGAATTCCCTTCAGGGACTTCCCTGCTTGCACAGTGGTTGAGAATCCACCTGCCAATGCAGGGGACACGGGTTCAATCTCTGGTCCGGGAAGATCCCACATGCCACGGAGCAACTAAGCCCATGCGCCACAACTACTGGAGCCTGCGCTCTAGAGCCCATGAGCCACAACTACAGAGCCCACGTGCTGCAACTCCCAAAGCCCGCGTGCCTAGAGCTCATGCTCCACAACAGAAGCCACCGCAAAGAGAAGCCCATGCACCACAACGAAGAGTAGCCCGTGCTCACCACAACTAGAGAAAGCCCGCACACAGCAATGAAGACCCAACGCAGCAAAAAAAAAAAAAAAAAGAATTCCCTTCATCCACAGATCCAATACAATATAAATCAAAGTATGGGTTCTTTTTTAGATACAAGATTTATCTAAAATTTCTATTAAAATGCAAAGGGCCATAATAACCAAGACAATCTTGAAAAAAAAAGTGGCTCTTTTTTGAGGCGAATATCAAGTTTTAAAATAGAGCTTATTATTATAAAGACAGTAAGATGGTATGCAAAAATAGGTGACTAAATCCATGGAACAGAATAGCTAGTCCAGAATTAAATCCTCACATATTTAGACATTTGATTTATGAAAAAGGTAGCACTGCAGCACAATGGTGAAAGGATGGGCTTTTCAATAAATGGTGCTGGATCAACTGAATACCCAGATGAGGAAAAAATATATCTTGATCCCTACCTCAGAGTATGTATGAAAATCTATTCCAGACAGATTGCAAATCCAAATGTGAAAGGGGAAACAATAAAGCTTTTAGAAGAAAAGATTTATAGTTTTGGCATAGGCAAAGATTTCTTAAAGAGGACTCAAAAAACATTAACCATATAGGGAAAAGTTCGTATATTAGACTATGTTAAAATGAAGAACTTCTGTTCACCAAAAGACAGCATTAACAGAGTGAAAAGGCCACAGACAGAGGGAAGATAGTCACTGTACTTTTATCTCACAAGGACTTCTATCCAAAAAAAAGCACCTACAAATCAGTAAAAAAGGACAACCCAATAGAAAACCAGACAAAACACCTAAACAAACACTTCACAAAAGCTAATTAAATGGACCATAAATATATTGTTTTTAAAGTTCTCAACTGTGTTAGTAATCAGAGAAATAGAATGAAAACCACAATGGGATACCACTACCAACCCACCAGAATGGCTAAACTTAAAAAGACAGGCGATACCAAACGTCAGTAAGGAGTATAAACTGGTACAACCACTTTGGAAAATTAGTAGTATCTACTTAAGCTGAAAGTAAGTAAACCCTATGGCGCAACAATTCTATTTCCAAGTATATATCAGTATATGTGTTCACTTAAAGATATATATTATGTTAGTAGGTGCACTATTTATAATAGCTCCAAATTGAAAATTACCCAAATGCTCATCAACAGCAGAATAGACAAACTGTGGAATATTCACACAATGAGAAACTATATAACAACGAGAATAAATGAACTACATCTACACACAAACAGGTTAAGCAAGAGTTGCATAATGTACAATTTCATTTTGCATAAATACAAAACTAGGCAAAGCCAATCTACGCAAGATGTTAGATTAGTGGTTACCCTTGGGGCAAGGGTGTGGCTGGAAGAGGGCAAGAGGGGTGCTTCTGGAATGTGCAATCTCCTGTTCTTGATCTGGATGTCAGTTGCTTGGGTGTGTGTAGTTTGCAGTCTGCTGCATGTATATCATGCTTCAATAGAAAGTTCAAAAGGAATCAATTCCAGGGGAATTGGAGAGCTAAATGTGAAGGATAAAACAACTGAGCCTCTAGTAGATAACACAGAAAAACATTTTGGAGATGAGGGAAGATTTCTCAAACAAGACGCACATGTGCATACACATACACATAAACTGAACTATGTGAAAATTAGAAACTTCTGGTCATTAAACAACACCTTTTCATTAACAGTGAAAAGGTCAGTAAGCAGAAAACCCTTTCTGGGTCCCAGACCTACATGACCATAGTAAAAGTGTCCCCCCCCAAGATAGGACAAAAGACACTGTCAATGGGCAGGGCTTCCTGAGCTAAAAAGTTCTGATGTCTGTTCTTGAATTGGACCCTTTGAAAGCTTGTTTCTTTTTCAAAATGGGAGAGGCAGTCACATTTCTTATCCTTTTGATTCAATTTACAGCCCAGATTATGATTTGGTGATTTGGGGAATAAGATGTTTTCCTAGACCAAAATGGATTATAATGAGGATGTATATGAGGACAGTATTTCCACTCCCTGTGAGGTCTTTGGTATTTAAGCAGTTTTAACCAAAAAAAAAAAAAAAGTGAAAGGTAAACCACAGAGTATACTCATATCCAGAATATATAAAGAAATCCCATAATGAATAATAATAAAAATAAAAGGCAGACAACCCAATAGAAAAAGATGGGCAAAGACTTGAATGGGCACTTTGCAAAAGATATCAAGAGTGGACAACATATACAGAAGATCCTCAACTTTATTAGTTATTAGAGAAAAGCAAATCAAAGCATTAGTGCAATACCACTACACACCCACCAGAATCGCTAAAATTATAAAGACTTACAGTGCCAATGAGGCTGACGTTGGAAGTGATGGAAACCCTAACACACCACTAGAGACTGGAAATTATTTCAGCCTCTTGGCAGTGATCGTCAGGCATTATCTACTGATGATACAACATCCTATGTCCCATTAGTTCCACTCCTGGAGAAATTCAGATGCACGTGCATCAGATCCATGCACATGAAAATTTATAGCAGCATTATGCAGAACAGCCCCAAACTGGAAACAACCCTAATGTCCATGAACAGCAAAATGGATAAGTTATGGTGTGAGAGACACAATGGAATTCTATACAACAGCAAGTAAACAAACCTCTGCTGCCTGCAACCTGGATGGATTCCAGGCACGACACAGAGCCGAAGGAAGCAGGCACAAAAGCAGATCGCATGAGTCTATATCAAAAGCAAGCAAAACTAATCTATGGTGTTGGATTCGCAGTTGCCTTTGGGGAGGGGTGAGGGGGGCAGGTTTTCCGAATAGTGTTCGTTTAGGAGGCCGGCGGCGGCCACGCGGGTGTGCTCACTCTGCTGCAGATTTCTGATCTGCGCGCTTTCCCGTGTACCAGGCTTCAACATGAATATCTAATTGTCTATAGAGCACAGACCTAACCACAAATTCGACCGGGGCGGTCGACCCAGCCCCTGTCCTCACCTGGTAGGCTGGGGGCCAAAATCCGGGACCCATCACTGGATCCACGGGTGGAGTGAGGACAGTCACAGCCTCCCTTTCACCTCACGGTGCACTGATGCACGAGAAAGTTCCCTTCGGGGGCTTTCACATTTTGTTAACTTGCGGACACAGCTGTCTGGACTCGCGGGCCCTGCCGACCGCGGCGGCGCCAGAGGAACGGAGCCAGAACCAGAGGCGCGGCGACGCGCACCGGACCGCCGCGGAGCCCGAGCCCGGGAGGCGGAGCCCGAGCCCGGGAGGCGGAGCCCGAGCCCGGGAGGCGGAGCCCGAGCCCGGGGGCGTGGCTCCTCGATTGCTTCGGCCTGGACGCCGCTCAGGCCGCGCACGCCGGCGGCGATTGGTGCTGCCTGGCGCGGGCGCGGGGCACGCCGGGACGTCGGTGCGGCGAGAGGAGCGGGTGGCGCGGCGGGTGGGAGGCAGCAGGATGGTGAAGCTGACGGCGGAGCTAATAGAGCAGGCGGCGCAGTACACCAACGCTGTGCGGGACCGCGAGCTGGACCTGCGGGGTGAGTTGGACGGGGGCGGGCGGTCCGGCCTACCCCCCCGCCAGGCGGCCCGGCCCAGCCGCGTGCTCCAGGGCCGGAGCGTGGCCGGCGGTCTGCGTCCCGAGACCCGAGCCGGGCTGGGTCCCGCTGTCGTCGGCGAAAGGCCGTCCCTGGGCCCTTCCGAGGCGCCCCTCACCCCAGCTCCTCCCCGCACACACGGGGCCGCCGCGATGCTCCGGTAGGACCGCGGGCCTGTGCCGGGCCAGCCGGGCGGGCTTCGCGGCCTGAGCTGCTGCGGGGCCGGGAAATACACAATCTAGCTAGCGGTTGCGACCCTCGTGCGGAGCGAGACGCGTTAACGTGCTGTCGGGAGAGTGTAGACAGGGTAAGGGAGCGAGGAGACGAAGTACGGGACAAAAGCGATTGTCTCCCCGACATTTGCCCCTCATTGGCTTCAGTCGTCTTTTCCCCTTTTACCAGAACATTGCAAAGAGCGGACTGTCGGAGCGAGGCTGGCGCTGCCGGGTGCCTGCGGAAGGGTTGCGGAAGCCCCCGAACTGTTAGGTTCCTGTAGTGATTTCCGCCTCGGCGTGCAGCTCATCAGCATTTTAGGGGGCGGCTTCTCCGGGGATAAGATAATCAGTCTTGGCCTGAGAATCGCTCCCACGGAGAAAGCGCGGTCGCCGGAGCACCACGGCTGCGGGCTCTGCTTTCTGCTTGCTTTTTTGTTTGCTGGCAAAGCCCAGTACTTTCGTTTTGTTGAAACTAACTTTCTTAGAGAAAGGTTCAACTCAAGCGTAACCGACCGCTTTTACAGTCTTGGCACAGGTGATCCCTGCCTTCTCTCTGAGTCTGAAGTGCACCCAGTGTTGAGGAGTCTTGTTTTGGTGCAGCACTTACTTTGATGTAGCCCTTACAGCTCTGCACTGTGTACTTTCACCTTGGCTCGTTTAACTTCTTTTTTTCTCCGAGCACCTAGCACAATAAATATGCCCGTGTTAGACAAATCAGGGAGTATTTGAGTTGTCCACAGGGTGATTTACCATTCTTTGTGACCTATTGACTTTCAACTCTGGGTTTGAGCTGGGGGAGGTGAAGTAAGGGGGAACGGTCATCATATCATGAAGACATCCCAATGAGTTCTAAGAATCGGGCCTGTGGGATGCAAAAGAGGTTGAGGGCTGTTGTCCACCATGTGTGAACAACGTTTGGACGCTGACAGTTAAGCAACTCACAGCGTAAAGTCCTCTTAGGCCACTTCACTAGCTCTGGGGCCTTGCTTAGAGCAGCATGAGGCACCTTGTAAATATACTTGAAAACTGTTAGGTACTAGTTACTGCTAGTAAGTATTCTCATCATTACTGCCCTTGTCACCGTCGCCATCTTCATGTCCACTGCTAGACTATAAGCTTCATGGCAGCTGGGACTTGTGACTGTCTTGTTCCTCGTACTATGTGCCAGTACCTTGGCAGTGTCTGGCAACGGCATAGGTGCTAGGTAAACACTTTTGGAAGGAGCATTAGCTGTGAGTCCAATTACATGAAATGCTGCCAATGTTTTAGGTGCCTTTTAATTATATTAATACTTGTGTGGGTGTTTTTTTTTTTCCTCCTTTTTGCAGGGTATAAAATTCCTGTCATTGAAAATCTAGGCGCTACCTTAGACCAGTTTGATGCCATTGATTTTTCTGACAATGAAATCAGGAAACTGGATGGTTTTCCTTTGTTGAGAAGACTGAAAACATTATTAGTGAACAACAACAGAATATGGTAATTGTCTACTAGTGGAAAGTAGCTTTTTCCCCCTAAATGTTGCAGAGTTCCCTGAAGAAGTTGCAGTATATACTGCCAGTTAAACCTACATATTTCTTTTTTTTCTTTTTAACCTACATATTTCTTAAATGGAAAATGAGCTGCACTTGTCCCATACAGATCCAGAGATTAATTTGTCATTGGTCTAGTCTTATTTGCATTTATTCAGAAATCTTGTGTGTATATATATATATGTTCATGGTAAGTTTCTAATTTAAGTTAAAAACATGCTGCTTTGTACATATTTTGGCTCGTTTCTAAAATAATAATTAAAGTTATCAGAGGGGTCATATTAAAGAGATAACATAAAATTCAACAATTATATTTTTGACTTAACATCTCATTCTACCTCAAATCCTCTGCTATTTGTTTTTCTTTAACTGCAGCTGATTTTTAGAATATTGCTTATTGAAATTAAGATCTTTTTTTTGACCCACGTTCATCATCTTTGTAAATTTTGTTGGAGAAAAGTTATTAAAGGTCTATAGACAATGTCTTTAAGAAGTTCTGGGTGTTGAGTTGCGTTTTTTTAATTGGTGTATTTCTCATGAGTTAACTATTCCGTTGTGGTTTGGTTGGTGTATCTTGTGCTTGAGCTGTGAATGCAGAACCACTTGTATTTCTGTGCTACCTGCACACAAGTCCTGAGATGAGCAAAGTAAGTCTGTTTACACAGGACTTTCTCTTTGTCTTAGGTCTCATTAGATAGTGTAGCAGTGGAAAGAGCCCTCGCAGCTTTCAGGAGGCATTTCAGGAGGCATTTCAGGAGGCATGGGTTTTAAAATCATCCCACTTCTGTGACCTCAGACAAGGTCCTTCCTTCTGTTAGAGTGTTGGAAGAAAGATCTCTAAGGTTCTTACCACTTTGAAGTCCTCTGGGCAAAGGCTTAGATGAAGTTGTTAGTTTACTTAATTTTTACTTTCATTAAGATTTTTTCTTTTTATTTTAGCCGTATAGGTGAGGGACTTGATCAGGCTCTGCCCTGTCTGACAGAACTCATTCTCACCAACAACAGTCTTGTGGAATTGGTAAGTTGAACAGGGGAAAAACGTATTTGCAGGGAGGAGTTAAAGGTACTACATGCCTTTTATAGAAAACTTGGAAAATCCAGAAAATTATCTCATCATCCTTTTTCTTTTCTTAATTAATTCAGGAAATGGGCCTTTTTTGGTTATGTGTTGCAAATATCTTCCCACTCTCTAGCTCACCTTTTGACTCTCTTAGGGTCTTGATAGAGAAGTTGCTAATTCAAGCATAATCCATTTCATCAGTCTGTTGTTATTAGTACTTTTGAGTTCTGTTAAGCTTCCCCTACGCCAGGGTCATAAAGAAACTCACATATTCTGTTTTCTAGAATCGAAGTGTCCAGTATGGTAGCTACTAGCCAGAAGTGGCTACTTTGAATTAAGATATACTAGAATATAAAATACACTACAGATTCTACAGAGTTAGTACAAAAAAAAAAGAATATAAACTATCAATAATTTTTTTATACTGACATTGAAATGGTAATATTTTGGAAAATAGGTAAAACAATGTATTATTAAAATTAGTTTCTCCTGTTTTAATGTCATTACTAGAAAATTACATATGTGACATATATTAAATTTTGTTGGAGGGTTTTATTCAAGAAATTATTGTTTTACTCCACATTTAGATCAACGATCCATTTGAAATCTGTTTTTTCTTTTTTAAAAAAACATTACACTTTGTTTCTTTATTTTTTTATAAGTTTATTTATTTATTTTATTATTTTTGGCTGCGTTGGGTCTTCGTTGCTGCGTGTGGGCTTTCTCTAGTTGTGGCAAGTGGGCTTCTCATTGCGGTGGCTTCTCTTGTTGTGGAGCATGGGCTCCAGGTGCACGGGCTTCAGTAGTTGCGGCGAGCGGCCTTAGTTGCCCCTCAGCATGTGGGATCTTCCCGGACCAGGGCTCGAACCCGTGTCCCCTGCATTGGCAGATGGATTCTTAACCACTGTGCCACCAAGGAAACCCCTGAAATCCAGTTTCTTATAGGGGGCAAGTTTCATTTTCTCTATTTGGATATGATTATTTTTATGCTTTTTAAATTTCTGCTCTGTGTATAATTTTTAACAAAATTGAGCTTATACTATACATTGTTTTGCAACCTAAATTTCTCACTTAAATACTTAAATACTTAAGTTCATGTGATATAACTTGATTTTAGGTTATTATGCCCTTAACCCCTCCCTTCCCTATTTCCCTGATTGTTCCTTTCCTGGTGGACGAGGTTTATAAGCGTCTTTCAGATTCCCAAAGGAGTACTTGACTCCAAAAGTAAGAAAGCACTGATCTGAGGGCATGTCCTTTCTAAACTATATGAGGTATGTGTGTTCATAGGGAATGTGTGGCATGATGGGGGCAGTATATTCTGTGTGTTGTAATTGTGTTTAAAGCTGTTTGCAAAGATGAAGGCTGTTTGTCCGATCAGTCACTGAAAGAGGTGTATTAAAATCCTACATGATAGTGGATTTGACTGTTTCCATGGAGTTCTGTCAATTTTAGTTTTATATATTTTTAGGTTATTTGATATATCCAAATTTTATGTATCTTACTGATGAAATAAACCTTTTATCATGTGTGGTGACCCTCTTTACATCTTATTAGTGCTGTTTTACCCTGGTTGTCCGTTTTATCTGCTGCAGTATATCAAAACAAGCATTTTTTCAGTTAGTATTTGCATAATCATTTTTTTCATCCAAAATTTACATTGTTTTTCTGTACTTATATTTTAGATTTGTCTCTTGAAAAACAGCATATGATAGGATTTTTTTTTTAAATCCAGTCTGAAATCTGACTTTTAAATGAAATAGTCTGTTTATGTTTAATGTAATTACTGGTATATTTGAGTTTATCTTCTTTCTTTTCTAGAATTTTTTATTTGTTCCATCTGTCTGCAATTTTTTTTCTCTCCTGTATTGCTCTCTTTTTTTGGCATTCCACTTTTCCTTCTGATAGTTTAGAGATTAACTAATTATTAAATAGACTCTGTTTCTATTCTTAGCATCCTAGGAATTAGCACACACATATTTATCCAAGTGTAAAGCAGTTAACCAGCACCTCTACCTCCTGAATAATACAGCACCTTAACCATCTCACCCCCCGCCGCCCCCCCCACCCCGTGAAGACATCACTGTGTTTTACACAGTCTGTATGTGTGTCTGTGTGTGTGACTAAAGTTACTGTTCTTCCTTTCTTTTGGTTTTTGCAGGTTTATTGAAGTATGATGGACAAATGAAAATTATATATGTTTAAGGTGTACAATGTGAAATTTGATATATGTATACATTGTGAAATGATTACCACAGACTAACATATTCACCACTTCACCTAGTTACCTTTTTGTGTGTGCAGTGAGAATACTTGAGATCTACTTTTTTATCATATTGAGTACACCATATGTTATTTTTAACTGTAGTCGTTAAATGTTGTACCAGAAATCTCTAGAACTTATTTATCTTATAACTGAAAGTTTGTGCTCTTTAATCAATAGCTCATCTCCCCTTTCCTCCACCCCCCAGCCTCTGGTAACCACCATTCAACTCTGTTGCTGTGAGTTGGACTTTTCTTGAGATTCCACATAAAAGTGAGGTCATGCAATATTTGTCTTCCTTTGTTCCTTTTTGGATTGTTCTTTAGATTTCCTTTAGTGATGGTGTGCCAGTAGCAAGCTTTAGAGCTCCCTCCCATGCTGTTGTGAAGTATTTAAAAGCGGCAGCTTTCTGAGCACCTGGCTGTGTTGCCCTCCCCTGCTTTTACTTGTACTTTTTTCCTCATTGTCCCTCTTGGCCCTGTCCCACTCAGTTCAGATCTGTTCCAGCAGTTTCTCCTCCGTGTGGGGCTTTGTTCTGGAAAGGGCACAGTTTCTGGTGGAGTGAAGTCCCAGATTGCTCGAGCCCTTCAGGCGTCATCACACACTTTAATGTGTTCATTATTGGGACATGCCTATCCTTTGCCTATCCTTTCTCAAACTGGGTACCTGTCAGTCGCTTTGGAGTTCTCGGGTCTGTTGGACGCCTCTCTGCCTTTCCTCTCTTCTTCTTGTGTGGATGTTGTCACCAGGCAAGTCATGTAGCTCTCACAGTAGTTTGTCCTCACTGGCTCCTGTGTTAGGTTCTTGCCAGAGTACCTTTTCATCTAGTTTGCTTGTAGTTGACCATAGGTTTTGGTTTTTCTATCCTTGTTGCACTGTGTTTTATGGCATAATTTGGGAAGATTCAAAAGCTAACCTGCCTTCTTCCCATATACGTTTTTTTTTAACTATACTCCTTGTCCTTGAAAATGTTATTTGAAGAGATTTGGGGGCGCCTAGAATAAAGGTGCCTTCCTTCAAAGATGACATACCTGTGTTGCCCCCAGGCACCAACAGGAAAAACCACCTTACACCAGGATCATGGTTTGAGGTTCCCTGTGTGAACAACTTGCTCAAAAGTTACAGCAGTTTTCACATTGCTTTCTTTTCTCAATCACTGCTTTAAGCTCAGTAGTCCTTTTGAATTTGCTACAGGAAATGATTTTATTTTTTTGGTCTCTTCTGCTGTTGAGACAGAAACTGTTGTGGCCAAGATATTAAGTTTAAGAAGCTCAAATTTATGAACGAGTGTTTTCAGTAGAAATGTACCAAGCATCTGTGATGTGCTAGTGTTGTGCTGGGTTCTGGGGCAGGAAAAACAAATAAGTGCATAAAAGACAAGATCAGTCCTTGCTCCAAAGGCATCCACCATTTCACAGTATCAAAATGGGGTGTGGTATTTGTGTTCTTACCTGTGGCTGTTATTTTACAGGGTGATCTGGACCCTTTGGCATCTCTCAAATCATTGACTTATCTAAGGTATGGAAATTATTTGTGGTGGTGACAATAAAGTCTTTTAAAATAACACCATTACCAGCCTTGATCTCAAAGTCATCAGTTAGTAAAAAGTACCTTTTTTTTTTTTTTTTTAATTTTATAGCTACTTTATTTATTTATTTATTTATTTATTTTTGGCTGTGTTGGGTCTTCGGTTCGTGCGAGGGCTTTCTCTAGTTACGGCAAGTGGGGGCCACTCTTCATCGCGGTGCGGGGACCGCTCTTCATCGCGGTGCGTGGGCCTTTCACTATCGCGGCCCCTCCCGTTGCGGGGCACAGGCTCCAGACGCGCAGGCTCAGTAGTTGTGGCTCACGGGCCCAGCTGCTCCGTGGCATGTGGGATCTTCCCAGACCAGGGCTCGAACCCGTGTCCCCTGCGTTAGCAGGCAGATTCTCAACCACTGCGCCACCAGGGAAGCCCAAAAAGTACCTTTAAAAAACAAATATTGAAAGTATTTCCTTTGGGCTCTGTTAAAATTTCCCTAGTGTTAAGTTCTTATGACATTGAAATGTGAAGAATAGTGAACTTTTCCTTACTTCATGGACTCATTAGATTTTATTAAAATGGACCTCTTGAATGCTGTGCTGTGAACAACATTGGCATTGTATTGTTCCTTTTCTTGTAGTATTCTAAGAAATCCTGTAACAAATAAGAAGCATTACAGACTATATGTGATTTATAAAGTTCCACAAGTCAGAGTACTGGATTTCCAGAAGGTGAAACTAAAAGTAAGTATTACTCTGTTGTAAGTCATTATAGATTGGTGTGTTTTCCTTTATACTTTTGTGACTGACTTTTTAAACGGCCCAGTGATTTTTATCATTGGTTTGTAATGAGAATGGGGAGGGGGTGCTAAGTCAATTTTCCCATATGGTGTTTATGGTAGGACTTTGAGTTCCGGTTGTCTTGTGTGGGGCTAGTCTTTCTAGAGGTGGCACAGCCTCAGAGCCACCGTGGGCACTGTCACAGCAGATGGCCTGCTTAGATGCACTCCCTGTGGGGAGTGTAATGTAATCCACATTTCAGTACCTTTAATTGTTAGAATGATTTTCCCTTTATTGGGGGATTTTTTTTTTTTTTTTTTTAACCTTCTTAGTTCCTTGAGAGCCCCTCCTTGAAACTCAGAGAGGGAACTTTCTTCAGGGACCTTCACCAGAAAGGCGACCACTGTGTCTCCTTTTAATTTGAAATTGGCTTCGTGGTATTTTCACCAGCCCAGAGTATTCCAGGAGAGTTTTCTTCCATGTTTTCTGAGGAATGCATCTAAATGCATGTGGTATTCCTATTTCCATTAACTGTGTGTGTGGTGTCGCTGTAGGAGCGTCAGGAAGCAGAGAAAATGTTCAAGGGCAAACGGGGTGCACAACTTGCAAAGGATATTGCCAGGAGAAGCAAAACGTAAGATCCGGATATCCAACTTCACTCCACTTCACCTTCAGAAACATTATCTGTCTGGCATTTTGCCTCCTGCAAAATGAAATGAAACACCTGTGACTAATACAGTACTAAATTTGCGTGATGATGATCCATGACCATCAGTGGTCCGTGTATCACGTGAGATTTCTACCAGATTAGCAGAGCAGATATTTCAGTATTCAGTCTTAGTGCGATATTATATACATCCTCCTTTCTCTGTAGGAAGATGAACTGGGTGGTGTTTCTGAAGGAGAGGGTTTCTTGTATCAGTTTGTTAACAAAGATAAGATACTACACTGGTTGAATTACTTTCAAAAGCTTTTGAAAGTAAAAGAGAAGCAATTTCTGTTGGTCTGGATTTGACAGTTTTGTACTTCCCTCCCCTCCCAAGTTTCAATCCAGGTGCTGGTTTGCCAACTGACAAAAAGAAAGGTGGGCCATCTCCAGGGGATGTGGAAGCAATCAAGGTAATCATGTGTTAGGATTCTTGGACTGGAGTGAGCTGTTATGGGTTTAGGACTCAAAATTATGTAATAACCCAAGTAATAAATCAAACACTGCAGATTTTCCCCACAATTGTTAGAATCCAGCTGTATTTTTGTGTAAGGAAAAACTAGCTTAAAGATATCATTTGACCAGACTTTGACTTGAATTAATTATGTGAGCCAGTCAAAGTGGAGGCAACTCTAGTCTTTCTCATTTTCCCAGGATGTGTTTATTTGAACAGTTAGTTACCTTTGCATGCTGTCTTAATTTTTACTTTGAAAGATCCTGCTTGATGAGAAATCCTAATTTTATAATACTGCCTCCTAAATTATCCAGTAGCATAATTCCAAATAGGTCCTTCAATTAGCTAAGATTTTAGGACACAAGCAGCGATTATTTGCTCTCTTATAATAGGGTCTGCAGCTGTTTACCAATTTTGGAAATTTATGATTTGGTTTTGGGGTTGATTTCACTGTGCCAGTAAAATTCTTCCCCCAACAAAGAACTATTTAATATTCCAACTCAAAAAGATGGTGTGAATTCCTGTGAGTGTTTTCTGGGTGATGGAGGCTTAGATGAAAGTAACTGTCCGTCTCCATTGTCTCCTGGCATCCAGAATGCTATAGCAAACGCGTCAACTTTGGCTGAAGTGGAGCGGCTGAAGGGCTTGCTTCAGTCCGGTCAGATACCTGGCAGAGAACGCAGATCAGGTAACAGTGTTCTGTCTTTATTTCCAAATTAATGGTACACTTGAAGTGATTGCAAAACAGTTTACATGCTACGACCCAAGAATGCTAGAATAGTGCCTCATTACCATCTAATCTAATCCACTCAAAATGCCTTTAAATGCTCTTTGAAGATAAATCATTTGTTAAAGAATGTTATGTCGTAGGACTCTGGGGTTTCTGTAAAAGTTGAGACAAACATTATTTCATAGCCATGGAATGAGAGCGAACAGTGGAGGTGACCGTGTTGCCTTTGACCCCTGTCCATGTAGGCTAGCTTAGCAGATGAGGACACAGGTTCCAGAGCCAGACAGGCTGAGGGTCAGAGCTTAGCTTCACCAGTTCTGGCCTTGGGTAAATTTCTTAATCTCCACTTAATCTTAAATCTGTGTCCTTATCTTTAAATCTGAGATCGTGATAATGGTAACCTCAAAAGGTTGTTGGGAGGACTAAGTAAGATACTTGTAGGTAGCACTGAGCAGAGGGTGTGAGCCGTTCTGATAGTAAATGCCAGCTTTGTGTCAGGCAAACTGGTGGACACTGGGGTATAAAGTGAAAACTACCCCAGACCGTGCATATTGCAAGTTTGATATGAATGTAACTGGGACCTCTGTCTAGACTGGCAGCTCAGGGAAAGTTTCCTTGGGGAAATAATGTTGGAACTGAAGCTAAAAACAAGTAAGACATTAATTAGACCAGTGGTTCTCACCTGTGTGGTCCTTGGGCCCCTGGGGCGCACATTTTTGGTTTCCTGGGTGACGATGGAATGGGGGTGCATAGAGCACCTCTGTGCCTACGTGGGTGGTTGGCTCCCTGCGCTTGTGCTGGCTCAGGTGAGAGGCAGGCAGCTTCACCAACGTGAAGTGAGCTTTCCACTTCAAGGAGAGCAGCTAGTATTTGTTACCAATGATAATACTCAAAATTTCAAGCAGAAGTTAAAAGCTGGGAAACTTTTTTTCCACAATTGTAACTTTGACAGTTTCCCAGTACTTCCAGACTTCTCTGCGGAAATTGTTGCTATTAATGAATGTGATTTTTTTTTTATAACATATAAAGAAATGGGTCAACATTTGGAAGACCTGCATAACTCAGTGAGCAACGTTTTCCAAATGATGTTACAGAGTCATGCATGCATAAATGATCCATTCAGAGTACAGAATAAACCGGTGGATTTTCAAGTCAGAGAGTACGAAAAGTTCATTGATAAGGTTTCAGACTCCACACTGCAATCTAACCTTTAAGAAACTACCACTTTTGGGACTTCCCTGGCAGTCCAGTGGTTAAGACTTGGCTTTTACTGCTGTGGGCCTGGGTTCGGTCCCTGGTCGGGGAACTAAAATCCCACAAGCCAAGTGGCGTGACCAAAAAAAAAAAAAAAAAAAACTACCACTTCTGTCAAGTTTTGGCATAGTATCAGAAAAGAATATCCACAACTGCCTGCAAAGACTATTAAAATACTCCTCCCTTGTCTAACTACATGTCTGTGTGAGGCTGATTTTCTTCATACCCTTCAATCAAAACAACATACTGTAGCAAGTGGAATGATGAAGTCAGTACAAGGGTCCAGCTGCTATTTGGCAGACATTACAGAGATGGGCAAAAATAGAAAATAATGCCAACTTTCTCACTAAATATTTTTGTTTTAGAAAATATTGGTATTGTTATATTTTATAAAAATATAAACATTGTTAATATATAATAGATTCATTGTTTTAATGAATTACTGTTTTTTAAAATACTTTTAATTTCTAACATACTATCAATAAACGTAATCTACTTAAACAAAAGCTCTTTGGGTCCTAAAACTAAAGTATTTGAGAACCCTTGAACTAGACAAAGGCAGAATGGCATTCTTGGGGGATGGAACTGCACTGGCAGAAAACCTGTGATAAGAGAGCCTTGCACACTTGGACTGAAGGAGGACAGTGTGAGCCAAGGTCAAGGGACGGGGGGGAATGTGGTGAGACGGGCAGCAGAGTGAGCTCTCAAGTCCAGCCCCTCGGGGGACTGCAGGCCTTGTGCTGGAGGAGGTCTGCGGTCCTGAGAACAATACAGGTCTGTTGAAGGCTTTCAAGGCTCCCTGGTAATAGCTTGGAGGAGGAAGCTGTGTCGAATTGCTTACTGGGACTGCAGTATGACAAAATTACTGACTTAATTTGCTCCCCCTAAAGTGTTTTATTTGGGCCTTAGGCTAGTTTTGGATTTTTCAGTGTCATCTAAACACGTTGGCACATTGAGAAGAGGAAGACGGAGATTGTTCATGGTTCTGTCAATTTCAGTGGGCCCAGGCTTCTGAGTAGCACTTCCTGTATCTAGAAATGTAATGTTTGGGTCTAACTAGAAACAAAGGCTTAAACATGAGAAATTTTCCCTAACATTGACAGGGTTAAAACATTTCCTTTATCAGAATACATTTACTAAAATATCTGCAATGAATTGTTGACAAATAACAACCATTTCATTGTTGTTGCCATATTTTTCTTAATTTAGAGACATAGTCACTAACTGACTATCCCCAGCATGTGGTAGGCATTCCCCCCTGCCCCTTTTTTAATTTTTTTGAGTGTTCCCAGTTTCTTTGCCCATAGTAGTGGCAAGAACAAAACACAAAGTTTAAGCTTTTTACCTTTATAAAAAGTGAGTTATCAGCTTGACCAGAATGGGTTAGAATGGCAGGCAAAGAGTTTGACTTTCATAAAACACCTTTGTGACCCTTCCCCTTAGGAACTGACAGTCCTTTCCAATACCTGCCAAAGACAGATGGTCTCCAGACCCTAAACTCCTCAAGGCAGAGGCCGCTGTTGGGCTTTTGTACCTTGCCCAGGGCCTGGCACACAGCAGCCTCACGGATGGGCGCTCACACACTGAGCGAGCACGTTCTCTAAAATTGATATGACTTCCGGCTTTGTGTTTTTCTCTAGGCCCCACTGATGATGGTGAAGAGGAGATGGAAGAAGACACAGTCACAAATGGGTCCTGAGCAGGGTGGCCTCTAAGGATCTCAGGACATACAATAGTCCACTTCAGACAGGTCCTGGTTTTTGAATAGCCTTGTTTGTGTCAGCAGAGTAGAGTTCATAAGCATTGTTGAAATGCTTAAGACTGCTGGTAATTTTGTAATAAAAATTTTGAAATCTAAATGCCAGTTTTCTATCAATAGTGCAAATAAAGGACACTCGCTGTGCTGCGGATTGCACATCATTGGGGCGTGTGTGCGGTGAGGCCTGGATGTGTGGGAACTGGAAATGCAGGAGGGCAGATCTTGTGGGTAGGCTTCCCAGTCCTCATGAAATGTTTAGGTTTTTAAATTCATAATAAAACTTACGGTTATCTGTGTGCTGCCACTGGTTGTCAGAATTTGAGATCTTGGGTGCATTTTTTTCTGCATGAAGAATAACAAGAGCTTTGTTAAAGGCAGCCAGGCTCTAGGGCTTTACAGAAGTCAGCATCCTTTAAAGTTTTTATTTAACCCTACGTACAAACACGCAAACGATGAACTGCTGGTTCGGACAGTTAGAGGGGATGTGATGTCTGCCTGTCAGTTGGTGGGATTTGTGCAGAGCAGCAGCACGCTCCAGCGCTGAGGACGCAGTGGAGGAGTAGGGGCTGCCCGGTGGCCCACTAAGGCGTGGTGTCCAGCTCCTGGGTGCCCGTTACAGTCCTCACACCCTGCTGTGGCCAGTTTGGGCTAATCTAAAAATCAAGGTGGTGGAGGGGAGTGCCTTCGCCAGCCATCTTTTCTCATCTGCTGGTGTTTGTTTGGGTGGTTGTTTTTTAAAGCCCCCTGGATGATTCTAAATGTGAGAAACACTCCTCTAAATAGGCCCTGAAACAGTCTAGGGTGATTGCTGATGGGCTAGTTGCTGTTCGTGTAAGGCATATACAAGATGCCTGGGACGTGAATAAACTCCTGCTTGGAGGAGCTGACAGTCTAACTGGGGAGACAGAACCTCACACAGTAGTGGGGCTAAACCTCAGTGCGGTAGCAACGAAGAGAAAAGAATGGGTAGAGCCTTCAGAAAGCTTTGGAAAGGAGATGGAGCTTGGGCATCAGGAGGACCTGGCCTTTAAATTTCCTCAGTACAACCCTAGACCAGTGCCTCTCCAACTCCAGTGCACTGTGAACCCTGGGGGTCTTGCCAAAATGCAGGGTCTGTTGTGGGGCCTGAGGCTGTGTGCTTCTAGCAGGTTCCCAGGAGTTATCCATCGGAGGATAGCACTCGGGATTTCTAGCCTTACTGCTCACCCCTTCCTTAACCCACCTTATACCTTCAACTCCTTCAGGGGCCGTCCCCTATGATCTGTTTACTGATTCATTACAAAAAGCACTTCTCTTTCTCCTTGGAGGTAAAGTGTGGTCTTACCTGCCTTTTCTTTAGCAAATCATTTTCCTGGATGATTGTGCCATGTCAGGAAGGGCCTGTGCTGTCAGGAACCAGGATTTATACTCAGCCCCTGGCTGCACTGAAAAGGCCTCCCTGGCAGAGGCCAGCCTGCTGGGTGTCTTGAGTGACACTTGCAGCTTCTGATGGAGGGGATAATGTTCAAAAAGCCAGGTGGTTAACACTTTAGCTCTTGATAGTGGAGTAGGTACTTGGTGTGAGCTCAGAGTGGTGTCTGGTTTTCACTCAAGTTGGATTTCAATATTTTGATTGTTAGTGCTGTGTCCATCATCAGTTTGGGGGCATTTCCCTGATGGACCTCCCTACACCCTCCCCTCTCGTGATTTGTCTTTCAAAGCTCCCAACAGGAAAGGTTTACAGTCCCATGACATGACCAAAGCACAAGACTGCAGAAAACCCACAGCCATCCCAGAGGGCTACAGGCCCCTGAGCTGCCCCCTCCCCTGCCAGCTGGCTGATCCCCCAACCCCCACCAACAACCAAGGAGGGAAGGAGGAGAGGGGAAGGGAAGGAAAGAGGAAGAAAAGTATCTCCTGAGGACCCTGCTCCACTCCAGGGACCGCTCACCCCAGCCTGGCCTCGCTCCCCACTTCCCTGCCTGAGCTCTCCAAAGACGTAAAACTGTTTGTAGATGACATGACGCTAAATGTAGAAAATCCTAAAGATGCTACCAGAAAACTACTAGAGCTCATCAATGAATTAGTAAAGTTGCTGGATACAAAATTAATACACAGAAATCTGTTGCATTTCGATACACTACCAATGAAATATCTGAAAGAGAAATTAAGGAAACAATCCCATTTACCATTGCATCAAAAAGAATAAAATACCTAGGAATAAGCCTACCTAAGAAGGCAAAAGACCTGTACTCCAAAAACTGTAAGATGCTGATGAAACTGAAGAGCACACAAACAGATGGAAAGAATGGAGGTGGAGGAATCATGTTCCTGGGCTTCGGACTATACTACAAAGCTACAGTAATCAAAACAGTATGGTACTGGCACAAAAATAGACATGGATCAATGGAACAGGATAGAAAGTCCAGAAATAAACCCATTTGTGGTCAATTAATCTACAACAAAGAGGACAAGAATGTACAGTGGAGAAAAAAGTCTCTTCAATAAGTGTTGCTGGGAAAACTGGAAAGCTACATGTAAAAGAATGAAATTAGAAAACCTCACATTATATACAAAAAAAACCTCAAAATGGATTAAAGACCTAAATGTAAGACTGGATACTATAAAACTCCTAGAGGAGAACAGGCAGAACACTGACATAAATCGCAGCAATATCTTTTTGGATCCATCTCCTAGAGTAATGGAAATAAAAATAAATGGGACCTAATTAAACTTAAAAGCTTTTGCAAAGGAAACCATAAACAAAATGAAAAGACAACCTACAGACTGGGAGAAAATATTTGCAGATGATGTGACCGACAAGATTAATTTCCACAATATACAAACAGCTCATATAGCTTAATATCAAAAATTAAATCAAAGAAACCCAATCAAAGTCATATTTCTATGGCTTCTTTTCTTTGAATGACCAAGATGTTCTTTCACACTTCTTAGAACCCAGATTAAAACATAGGTCCATCAGATAAATGGAAGCAATTTTAAAAATAGAAAGAGGGATAGAAATTTCATTTGTATATACGCGGGGGAAAAGTTATTTTTTTTAATGATAAGAATTTTGCAAATTTTATCGATGGTGAAAACTGTTCCATTTTCCATGTACTCCCTTAGGTTTACCAAATCAAACTCTCTACAATGAGTGTGTCTAGCACTGAGCTGTTTTAAATTCTTATTTTCCCGTCATCAATGACCAAGTGCAGAGGTCATCAGGAGGTCAACTCTAATCCACCCATGGACATGGCAGCCTTGACTACTGATGTTCAAGCTAGACACCATCAGCAGAACCACATCTCCTCGCATGGGTGAATTTCTACTAGTAATCATGGAAACAGGGAAATCAAAGGATATTCTCTATTGAGAATCAAAGTTGTAGATCCCTATCATGGGTTCATTACTTTGAATATTTGACCCGAAACACATACATCTATTGCACCATGTCCAATTCTACTATCTTTATAAGATGCAGCCTTACAGTGAAAGAGAAACAGGTGCAACAGCAATATCTCATCCTCTCTGAAGACCCTAGAGTTAGAAGTTTTAAAGGCAAAAGAAAGTCATACTTTTCCTGAACAAAAAGAGTAGAGGCATTTAAATTTAAATTTAAATTTGGAGTCTGTCCCATCCCTTAACTGTCACGTACACTCTCTTTCCTCATAAGCCTGAGTTTAGGATGTGTTGTTCAGAGATTGTATTGTGATGAATGAAGTATTTTTTATTCTTTAAAAAATATTACTTATTTGTTAAAAAGTGATGGAGTGAGCATAATACTAAATTTCATGATTTTTTTTACCAGAATACTGAGATGGACCACCTTGAAGTCCAGTTTCTTCATAAGAGTCTATTTAGTGATAGCATTAACTTCCCTATAAAGCAAATAATCCCTACAAAAGAAATGTTAAAAATATGACTCATGCTCTCTGACTAAAAGAAAGCAAGGTGCAAACTGAGCAGTTAGATAATCAGTGTAATAAATTATATACATGAATCTTACTGCAGCATTGTTTATAATAGTGAAACTGGATGTCATCAAATTTCTATCAAAGAAGGAATAATTAGACAAATCATGGTATAAAAAAATAATTAGGAATTAAGAATGAAGGGAAGGGCTTCCCTGGTGGCGCAGTGGTTGAGAGTCTGCCTGCCAATGCAGGGGACACGGGTTCGAGCCCTGGTCTGGGAAGATCCCACATGCCGCGGAGCAACTGGGCCCGTGAGCCACAACTACTGAGCCTGCGCGTCTGGAGCCAGTGCTCCGCAACAAGAGAGGCCGCGATAGTGAGAGGCCCGCGCACCGCGATGAAGAGTGGCCCCCGCTTGCCACAACTGGAGAGAGCCCTTGCACAGAAACGAAGAGCCAACACAGCCGTAAATAAAAATAAATAAATAAATAAATAAATAAATAAATAAATAAATAAATAAAATTAAAAAAAAAAAAAGAATGAAGGGAAGAAAGATTATTAACATTTGAATAAAGCAAAGCTTTCACAGGGAAATAAAGGAACAAAAAACAACAATTCAGACTTCATTTCTGGTTCAGCATGTGAAGAATTTGGAAGTTGCCATTCTAACAACAAGTAAAAAACTAAACAAACTGAAAATCAGTAAATTTTTTTAGATCAGAGAATTGAGGTCACAGACGAATTGCCAGCCCCCAAATCGGAGAGACAGGTAGGTACAAAGTATCTCATTTACCAGAGCAGAAAGGTGCAAGCAGAAACCTCCATGGACACCAGGGAGGAAACCTGAACCGTGATTGACAAATTGCTGGAGGCTCAGTGCAGCAAGTGTGAGAGTTACAAACTCCAGGGGGGCCCAGTGTTAGGGAGGGGTCCTCCACTTTTGTGAGTCTTAGCTTCAAACTTCCTACCAGGTTCTCACACTGAGAAATTGGAGACAGTGTGCTCCACGTCCAGCAGGGGGACAAGAAACTTTTGAAATAGGCCCACAACATTTTATTCTTCTTAATGAAGCCTGCCCTCAAGAGAATCTATTTTACCAGACCCTAAACAACTGGGGATTTAACAGAACATAACTGACCTGAAGGAAGAGAAATACCAAAATCCAGCCCTCTCTAGAGAAACTATACGAATGTAATACATGTAAGAAAAGCAGTGGCTAGAGAGCAAACCTTCATCCAGACCAAAGAACTCATGCTACATGCTTGCGTGGCTCTGCTCCGTGTCATCTTCCCTCTGGACTCGGGTTGACGGAGCAGTCTCTATCTGGATACTGCCTTTGCCAGGGAAAGAGGAAGATCATGCACTGGTTCTTAAGTGTGTGCTCACATTTCTTTCCCTGTTCATCAGCCCCTTTGCCGTGACTGGAGAAACAAAGGGTAGGGCTGTATAATCCTCCAGTGAGAGGAGAGCAACAGCAAAGGGCATTGAATGTGGACGAATCGTAATCCAGTTCCACACCAGGCTTAAGATTTTTATGTTTATCTTAGGAGCAGTGGAAAACCACTGAGTACATTTTCCATTTTTAATAAATCACCCTGGCTGTAGTGAGAACAGCAGAGTGGATGTGGGGAGAAACTTTAGGAGGTCATTTCAGTTTTCCCAGGACAAAGGATAGTACTTTAGACCAGGGCCCTGGCGGTGGAACTGGAGAGAAACCAATAGACTTAAAGACAGGAGGACCTAGTGCTGTGCAAATGGAAGCAGAGGTGAGTGACCATGTGGCCCCAGGAGGGTGGAAGAAACACAGCAAACCTGGCGACTTCATGTCTCACCAGCTGCAGCTCCAGTCTTCTGGAAAGACAGCTAATCCATTCCCTGTTCTTAGGTTCCCTGTTTTCTCATAAATCGCCCTTCTGGTTTAAAAAAAAAAAAAAGCATGAGCTAAATAAAGGAGGGAACAAATGGATTAATAAGGTGACCTGACAATAAGTGACAGAATGACCAGGGGTATTAATTCACGTCCCCAAATGTTCAGAGTGAAGGGAAACTAGACTCGTCCAGAAGAAAACAGTCTCCCTGCTGAGCCTGCCTCTGAGGGATCCCTCACTTCCCCACCAACACACCAGGGGTCTCTGTTCTTCCGGGGAGCCATGACCAACTTCATCTGTGACAGAGAAAGGGAAGCAGAGAGGGAGGTGGATGATGGATGCACTCCGTGGAACCTCCACACCATCCTCTCCTACCCGTCATGTGGCCTCCCTCTACTTCCTTTTGAGAGCCCCAAACTTGACTGTAAGTGGGAGAACTTGGGAATCACAAATGCCCCAAAAGATTTTCTGGGGCAGCAGCAGCATTGGGCAAGCTCATAGGGACCTAGAGCTGGGGGTCTTCACAGGCACGGAAAGCGCTGATCCTCCTCTGCCCTGGGTGCTCTCAGCAGCCATGAAGGGGAAGGATTTAGATGCACAGCTGTGTGACTGTGGACTCATCTCAGCCCAGCTCTGCCGTGGGAGAGTTGTGGCCATTTTCCATGGTGCTCATCGGCTGACTCAGCTGGAGAGACATGTTCTAATACCCAACCACAGCATGTCAGAGCTGAGGGGGCTCCAGGACCTCATTTTCCCCAGTGCCTCCTCAGATGAGAAAGCAGAAGCCCAGAGAGGAGGAGGAATTCCTCAGGGCCACACGGTGGGTGGCAGAGTGGGACTGGAAGCTCACCTCCAGATGCTTCATCAGACAAAACTTGTTCCCTTTTGGAGGCTCCTGGGTGATACCCACTACTCAGAACAACTAATAGTCCTGAGAACCCATAGCAGCGTGTAGTAGGTGCTCAGTGGATGTTTGTTGACTGAATAAATGATTGTAACGGGACGCAAAAAGCAAGCCTTGAGTCTGGAAGGGGATCCCCAATCCTGTCTTCAAACAGGAAGTCTTGCTCCTTTTTGGGGTTGGTCGGTGAAACGGGGCTTGGGAAGAGAAGAAATGCATCATGAATTCTTTTGTAAACAGAGGACAAAGGGGTGTGGGAGGAGGATGTGAGCAGGTACCTCCCAGGAAACTGAGCACAGAGGACGCAGCAGCTGGTCCCTCACCCCTGCTCTCTGCTCATCACGCTATCTCCCACCCCACACAAAGGGTGAACAGCTCGCAAGTTTCCCGGAGAAGATGGTCACATGACCTCGACCTGGCCAATCAGCATGTGCCATCCTCCCTGGCCACCGTGATTGGCTCAGGAGTGGGCTACTGACCAATCAGGGCCCAGGGAGGGGCCTTGTGCTGGAATCCTGGGAAAGAGAAGCTGCGTTTCTCTTGGGAGTGGCGGGGATATGAGGCCAGCCCGCGGCAGCTGGAGGGGACTTGACCTCAGCCTGTGGCAGTTGGTGGCCGTCTTGCTCCCATCAAGGTAGAGCCGCCTGCGTGAGGATGACACCAGTAAGCAGAACCCAGAGGCGGGGAGAGACCGTTCCTGCTGACGTCCCTGAGCTCCAGGTGCAGCCCTGCCGGAAGCCGTCTATCTGTGGACTTAGTTACGTAAGTCATTCTCTCCTGCTTGTTTGTTAGCCTGTTTGAGCCACTTTGGGTTTTCTGTCCAGCTGGCTAAGTGGAGACCCTGGAACTGCAACTGTGTGGGTTTCGTCTAGCTTCACGGAAGAATTTCCAGATAACACTTGGGAGACTCCAGTTTAATCTGGAGATCCGAATGGATTCAAGCGGTATCTGTTGGGGCCAGCTATAAATTCTAGGATCACCCAAATTAGTCCTCACAGGATTAATCCCGTTAAGGTAGCAATCCATGTCCCCGTTTAGAGGACAAGACTGGGGTTCAGAGAAGGGAGGTAACTGGGCTACAGTGAGGAAGTGTGGAGCCAGACAGAACCCCCAGATCCTGCTGCTTGAACTCTGGGGAAGCCCCATGATATGGCTTGTTCCTTAGACGGGGCTAAGGTACCCAGCAGTGCTTGGGCCAAAGTGACTCCACAGGCATTTTGATGGCTGGAGGTTTCTGGCCGTGGTGGGGGTGGGGCGAGGTCCCTGAGGCTCTGAAGGCCCACGGTGTGCAGGCTCAGGGGACACAGAGAGGAGAAGGCAGAGGCCTGCCCCGGAGGTGTTCACAGACCAAATATGGACGGGCCAGACAGGCAGACAGGGTACCATAGCGCCTGAGTTGCTTTCACAGGTGAAGGGTGGGGGGCTTTTATTTCTCTATGGGACAAAGCTCTCAGCTTCACATTGAGTCCCATTAGGGACATAAATAGTGTCCCTTTCATGTCCCTTCAGTATAAGAGGCCACCCCAAAACTTCCCCTCCCTTCCCCTTGTCAAGGCCTCCGCACAGGTGAGCAGGGCTCTTTTAATGCAGTTGTGCAGATTTTTTGAGCTAAGGATTTAGAATAACGAGGCAAGGAGGGCCCTGCCCCACAGGAGGGCAGGGTGGGCAGGTGGTGATGAGTCACCTGTACAACCTCAGCCGGCTGAAGTGTCAGCAGCAGCAGGAGAGCAGCAGCCAAGCACTGAGTGGGTGCAGAATAGTGGATTAAATGTGTTCATCCAGCAGCCTCTGGGATGGTGGGCCCTGGAGCACAACTCTAAGTGTGGAAGAGGGAGGGTCCCCAGTGCCTGGACCCCCACCTTCTAGAAATCTGGGTTAAGATGTGACTTTGAAATCACAACACGGTTCAAAGCTGGCTCCAACACTTGGGCCTCCGTTTTCTCATCTGTAAAATGGGAATATTGAAGTCTCTCCCTCTTAGTGTGGGGAGGGGATTAAATAGGATGACAGGTAGAGCACAGGGGCTGGTTGGGCTGAGCGTGCGCCCAGGCACACTGTTGTTGCTGCTAAACCACTGTCTTCCAGGCCAGGGTCGGCACACTTTTCCCAAAAATTATTTCACAGCCCTCTGCTGTTGTAGAGCAAACGCAGCTTCGGCAACAGGTTGTCCACGCTCTCACCCCTGATTGCTGAGATATAGATATTGGATGTGATTGTCACATAACACTGTTAGTTTTAGGTGTCCAGCATCATGATTTGATATATGTACCTATTGTGAAATGATCACCACAATAAGTTTAGTTACCATCACCACCACACACAGCTACAGATTATTTTTCCTGTGATGAGAACTTTGAAGATCTTCTCTCTTAGCAACTTTCACATACACAACACAGTGATGTTGACCACAGTCACCTTGCTGTACATACATCCCCAGGGCTTGTGTATCTTACAGCTGGAAGTTTGTGCCTTTTGACCCTCTTCACCCATTTCACCAGCCCCCTCAACACCCCGCCTCTGATAATCACCATCCTGTTCTCTGTTTCTATGAGTTTGGTTTATTTTTTCAACTCCATAAGTGAGGTTGTATCTTTCTCTATCTGACTTATTTCACTTAGCATAATGCCCTCAAGGTCCATCCATGTTGCAAATGGCAAGATTTCCTTCTTTTTTATGGCTGAGTAAGAGTCCATTATATATATAATTTTTATATATATATATATATATGTAACATTTTCTTCACCCATTCATGTGTCGATGGACACCTAGGTTGTTTTCATGTTACTGAACACAAGTCCATGTGCCCGATGCACAGTGAAGCCAAACAAACACACACCAGAGTGTGAAGCAGAGAAAGGTTTATTGTAGGGCCAGCAAGGAGACGGGTGGCTCATGCCCCCAAAATCCCGAACTCCCCAAAGGGTTTCAGCAAAGCATTTTTAAAGTCCAGGTGAGGGAGGGGGGGTCACAGGGTGTGTGATCAGCTTGTACACGATTCTCTGATTGGTCGATGGTGAGGTGTCGCAGGGGTTAACTTTATCAGTCCTTAGGTGCCAGTAGGTCTGGGGGCTCATGATCATCAAGTAGTTAATTTTTTCCACTTGGTGGGGGTTTTTAGCATCTGAAAAACTCAGGAAACACACATGAGATACTATTATCTGGCTACTTCAGAGAGGAACTACAGCAGAGAATATGGGGGAGGGGTCTGTCCCGGGAAGGCCCCATAGGGTCCTGCTCGGTTACATCCATATCTTGGTTATTGTAAATAATGCTGCAGTGAACTGCCTTCCATGTCCACTCCAGGCCTGCAGCCCTGCTGGCAGCATAAAGCCGGTCGTGAAGGACACAGGCCGTGGGGCCTGGGTGATAGCAGGGCTTCCCTGCTCCTTCTCTGTGCCTCAGTGTCCTTGGCTGTAACAGAGTACTAGTAACAGGGCCTCCAGGAAAACTCACAAAGACCCTGCTGTGTGACCTTGGGCGCCAGTGCCCTCTGTGTGCTTCAGTGTCCTCATCTGTATTAAAGAACTAGTAACAGGACCCCCTCCCAGAAGGGTGCCCTAAGACCGAGCTCTGAGACCTTGGGAGGACAGTGAACTCTCAGTGCCTCAGTGTTCTCATCTGCAATAGAGAACTTGTAACAGGCCCCAGGAGGGCTCACTAAGAACCTAATCTGTGATATTAGGCAGCCACTGCCCTCTATGTGCCTCAGAGACCTCATGTATAATAAGGAACTTGTAACAGGGCTGCAGGAGGACTCAGTAAGGCCCTGCTCTATGATCTTGGGTGGCCCCGTCCCTCTCTCTGGCTCAGTGTCCTCATCTGTATGAAAGAACTAGTAACAGCCACCCCAGGAAGGCTCCCTAAGTCCTGCTGTGTGACCTTTGGTGGCCCCTGCCCTCTCTGTGCCTCAGTGTCCTCATCTATAATAGAGAACTAGTAACAGGGCCCCAGGAGGGCTCACTGAGAGCTGCTCTCATCAGCTGCCCCATCATTACAGAGGAAGGGGGAAGGAGGCCTGCTACAGGTACAATCCCTCTACTCCCCACACCTTCTGAGCCATTGTGCATGCTGTTCCACCAAGCACACCTGTCCCCTGTTCCCCCAGATCACATGGTGGTGATGCTCCAAGGCCACCCCAGTCACCTGACCTCCCCTCCCCATCAGATGTATTCTCCTTCCTCCTTGAAGCCCTTGACACCACTGCCTTCTCATCTGGTTTATTTGGTCCCTTGTGGTCAGATGCCCAGACTCCCCCCCATGCCCCAAGCTCCCATGCCAGGACCAAGTACACAGCAGGTGCTCGATAAAGGTTTAGGGCTGCAGGGAAGGCTCACTCACTCTCCTGCACAAGGTTGCTCCTCTTGGGGAGCTCAACTCCAGCTCTTCAGCACGAAGGGCAAGCCTAGTCTGGTGGGTAGAGGGCTGGATCAGTGTGCGTGTGTGCATGAGTGGTCTCAAAGCTCCAGCTGCCGAAGATCTGCTGAAGGAAAGGGCAATCCCAGAAGAGCCGTGTCCCCTCCATACCCTGACCGGAGGGGCTGGTTCCTGGGGATGAAGCTGTCCCCTGAACATCCATGAGGAGGCACTGGGCAGGGCTGGGGACGTGGGCACAGGGGCTGTGCAGTGACAAGGCATCCAGCGTGGACCCTGCCTCAGGGTGGCTGGCCAGCCCACCCTTGGTCTTAAACCAAGGGCCTTGAACTAGGGCTCAGGGGCAAGTCTAGATTTTTTAAATTAGTTCTAACATTTAAAAACTAGAAGATTTCAGGCAAAAACCCAGGCTTCTAGCTTTGTTAGTTTGTTAGTTTTGATATGAAGTGAGAAGTTCCGGCCTCCTGGGTGACGTTCCCTCTGGGCAAAGCTCTTCTGGGGCTGAGTGGGAGCCCAGTCTGGACGGAGCTTGTGTCCCCAGCTCATCACAGTCCCCACCGCCCCCTAAGATTCCCACGGGCCCGGGCCCTCCCCCAGCCTCTCCTTGCCTGGCCCCTGGAGACATCTGAGTTTGCAGTCCTCCCTCTAGCCCTCACTGCTTCACAAGGCACACGAGGGCCACAGTCGTGTGGAGCCTGCCTTGAACGCCGGGCGGGTGGGATAAATGGGCTGAGTGTAGCCTTCAAAAGAGGGGTTCCTCGCATGTCCTCTGAAGGCAACCAGGAAGGGGTGGGGGTGGGAGAGGCCCAGGGCCAGGGGCTCTGGAAAGTATCCCCTGGATGCCCTGTCTTCTGGCTCCAAAGCTGCCCCCTAACCTCTGCCCTTCTCCCACCCCCTCATGCCTCGCTGCACCCAGGCTTTCTGCAAACCCTGGCCATGCCGAGGCCCGCTTCCAGGGTCAGCCCTGAAGGTCACAGCCACAGGCCCCCAGCCCTGCTCCTCCTCTGGCAGGTCCAGCAGCTGACTGTCGCTGTGGGGTGGCCACTGCCAGACCCCTTTACAGGGAGAGATGGAGCCTCCCAGGGGATAAGGGACTCGCCCAGGGTCACGCAGACTTAGAGCTTACAACCGAGGTCTGCTGGTCTCTCAGCTGGTCCCGAGAAGCAGACCATGTCCCGGGGAGTCAGGTCATCCTCAGGCCGTGACAACCAGGAGAGGTGAATGCAGAGCGGGTGAGTGGGTCACAGTGGGACGGGTGCACCAGGCGGGCAGGGTCAGGGACAAGCCCTCAGAAGAGCAGGGTCTTGAAGGGTGAGGGAGTTGCTGCTGGTTGAGTAGAGGAGAGGGGCTCCTGCTGGAGGCCCAGCCATATGAGGGCCTGCAGGTGTGATGCAGCGTGGGCTACAGGCTCCCGTGTTGAGGCAGGAGCAGCAGGAGGTGACCCTGGGAGCCCCTGGACTCCCCTCCTCCTGCCGTGACCGCCTCCTCTCTCTCCATCTCCCCTCTGCCTGCCCCTGAGGCCCAGCCCCTGAGCCATCTCCTCCTCCACAGCCTGTGTTTCCATCCTGTCCAGTCTCAGCTCAGACACGACAGGTGGATCCCACTGCTGAAGTGGTGACTGAGTTTCTCACTACTGAGGGGCACCGTCGTGACACGGCTTCCAAGTTAAAAAAAATTAAAATTGAAGGAGGTGGGGGAGGAAGGTGCAGCAGACCGGGCCTGAGGGCGTCTGGATGTTCACTAACTGGGGTCCTCAGGGCAGAGACCGTCATGCTCACTTCACAGCCGCCTGGTGCCAGACACAGCTGGGCCCAGGGAGGCCACTCAGTAAACATGTGCTGACTTGACCAGTATTCACCTGTTTCCACTTTAAATCACGGGTAGAATTTGCTAAACTCAACAGGTGGTGACCCAGACTCAGGTTAATTAGCAAGAAAGGTGAAACCAAGGATTATAAATAAAAGCAACATGCAGACTGGAGAGAAAACTAAGAATCCACACGGATAACTAAGACTCTGGACCTGCAGCCCACTGTGGCCTCAGGGCCTTTGAACTGGCCATCACCTCAGCCGGGAACTCTCTCCCTCTGCATCGCTCGCTCCCTCAACACCTCCAGGAGTTCGCTCCAGCGTCCTGCCTGACTTTATTTTTCTCCATGGAACATCTCACTGCCTGACTTTGCCTATATTTTACTTATTTTTCTCTGTCTCACCCCCCTAGGCTGTTGGCTGCATGAGAATGGAGACCAGGTGTCTGGAGCCCGCCCAGCACACAGTAAGGCCTCAGTGAACGTGCACTGGGTGTGTGGACGCTGAGACCACGGACAAGAACGTTCCAGGCGGCGATGGTAAGAGCCGTTGATTCACTGTTTGCTGAGCCCCCTGTGTGCCCGCACTGACCTGGGCAGCGGGCCCGGCACTGACGGAGGTGCACGGTGAGCACACGGCCTGTTAGAAGGCCACGTGCTGCGGGGACATGCAGGACTCGGGGAAGTCAGGAGGGCAGGGTCGGGGGGAGAGAGATGGGAGACCAGGTCATGCGGGGCCTGTGGCCCCTGCGAGGACCCTTCTTCTGGGTGCGCAGCAGGGGGCCGGCCCTGAGCGCTGTGCAAGAATGAAGTGGCTGAGGGCTGGGGAGCCTGTCCCGGTAGACTGTGCAGGCAGGGAAGGCTCCTCTGAGGAGGTGACATTTGAGCTGAGCCTGTACGGACCGTGTTTCTACCTTCTGTAAACTTGGTGCTTTGCTTTTGCCGGACACCCCCTGTTCTGTGTCACCTCGACTTGGCCTCCTGCCCCCCTTGTCAGCCCCCGCCCACCCACAGGAGGAGTCCTTTTAGGGCCCAGTTTTTTTGGGTTTTTTTTGGCTGCATCTCGCGGCTCGCAGGATCTTAGTTCCCCAACCAGGGATCAAACCCAGGCCCTCGGCAGTGAGAGTGCCAAGTGCTAACCGCTGGTCCACCAAGGAAGTCCCCCAGCACCCACTTTTCAAATACAAACCAAGCACCTCCTCTGTTGGACTCACACTCTGAGCCATTGTCCACCTGCCCTGCTCCCCCAGGGTCAGGCTCCAGGCCGCTGGGGGCCCCTACAGCCCAGAGCCCATGATGTTGCTCAGCCTGGCCGGTCCTCCACCTGCTCACCCCACCTGCCTTTCCCTCCACAGAAGCTGCGATGAAGACTCCTGTCCGTCTGTCTGTCCGCAGCTCCGGGCTCCTCCGCCTCCTGCCCTCCCCATGCTCCCTGCGTGGTGCGTCCTCCCCCTCCTCTGACACTGTGAGTAGAAAGTCTCTTTTCAGCGGCAGTTGTCTCCTGACCTGCTGGCCTTACTGACCCTCAAACTTTCTACTAAACATTCTATTTTAAACCAGCCTACGAGACACTTTGCAGACACTTAGAGTAAACAAATGAAGAATAAGTGAACTGTACACCTTTTTACAATATTGTCAAGTTTAATAATTTAATTTTTAGAACTCCTTTTCCCATAAAATCACAGGCTCCATCAGGGTGGAAGGTGTATAAAAATCACGTGCACAGGACCAGACACCTGTGAGGTCCTAACTCTCCGTCTCCCTAAACTGAGGGCTCAGGCCCAGGCTTGACCAAGTCCCAGTCTCTGCCTTTGCACCGTGAGTGGAATTTGGTTGGTTTTCAAATTAAGCTTTTATGCTTGTCTGCTTAGCAGGGAAATTGTCGGTTCTAAACTCTTCTTTCCAGCAATAATCAAGTCACACCACACGTGAGACAGCCTGTTCCCTGAGTTATGTGATTAGAATCTACAGATATTAGCAGGGATAGAGTCAGCGAAGCATATTTCAAAGCAAGCTGCGTCTGGGAGAGAGAGGGGGTGGGGCCCCTGGAAGGTACCAGCTCCTGATTTGTTCAGTCGGGAGCATCTGTCTTCCCGTGTTAGATTTCCAGAGAAGCGCCCTGAGAGGACAGTGGGCTGGAGCTGAGCTTGGCTGTCACCCCTGGAAGGGAGGGCTGGAAACGTCAGACAGTTGTGGTCCTGGGAGCAGCCGGACCCAAGGGAACCACAAGAAATGTCCCCTCCAGGACCGCAGTCCTGCTTAGGATAAGGCTCAGCGGCTGTAACACAGGGCCACAGCAGAGTGGCAAGCGGAAGTTGGCATCCGTCATGCTGGGTCTGGAGGCAGACAGTCCAGAGCTGGTCCAGGAAGCTTCTGTCCCTGATGCCCTGTCAACCCAGCGGAGTTGCCTCGTCCACACGGGCAGGATGAGCTCCAACCTCAGAGCTCACGTTCCCAGCGGCAGGACAGAGGGAGAAGCAGAAAGGGCCTTCTTCTCTCTCCTGGGACGTATTCTAGAGGTTGTGCAAATCACTTCCCTTCCTGTCCTGGAGGGAGAGCTTGGTCACACAAGCAGCCTCGCTGCAGCGGAGGTGGGAACTCTGTAGTCCTGGGCGTCCGCGTGACCAGCTAAAGATCGGTGTTCGGTGCTCTGGGAGGTGGACAAGGCTATGGGGAGCCACCCGGACGCCTCGGCCCCACCCCTTCTAGTGCTCCCTCCCAGCACCCGACCCCCCTCTACCCTGAGGTCAGGTTTTATGAGAGACTGGCCATTAGACAAATTGCATTAAGGAATTCAGGAATCAGTTGAAAATCATGGGCTGGTCGGTGTTTTTCATGAGCTTTGCTGCCAAATTGCGGGCTCGCTGATCTTCTGCCCTGACTCCTGGTCCTCCTGCAGCTGCTCACTTTCTTCCTGGTAGAGCCACGTGGGTATCACGGTGGACACCCCAGGGCTTGGGGAAGGCTCAACGTCATGGCTGCTGAGGTCAGCAGAAGGGGAGGGCCTCACAGTGATGGTGCAGCCCCCCACCTCGGGTTCCTCTGAGCTCACACTGTCATGCTTCCTACCTGTTCCTGAGTCCTGGATCTGGTCCCACCTCAAGCCCAGAGCCACTACCACTGTCACCCCCGGGTCCTTGTCAGAGGACAACTCACGGTATGGCCAGAGTGGCTCCTCCTGGCCCATGTTCACCCATGGATGCCTCATTAGGTCGGTTAAGGTGCCTCTGTCACTGAGGTCGAGGGCAATCATTTTTTTTTTTTTTTAGAGTATTAGTCATTTTATTATTTTTATTTATTTATTTATTTATGGCTGTGTTGGGTCTTCGTTTCTGTGTGAGGGCTTTCTCTAGTTGTGGCAAGTGGGGGCCGCTCTTCATCGCGGAGCGCGGGCCTCTCACTATCGTGGCCTCTCTTGTTGCGGAGCACAGGCTCCAGACGTGCAGGCTTAGTAATTGTGGCTCACGGGCCCAGTTGCTCCGCGGCACGTGGGATCTTCTCAGACCAGGGCTCGAACCCGTGTCCCCTGCATTGGCAGGCGGATTCTCAACCAGTGCGCCACCAGGGAAGCCCCAAACAACTTTTAAAATGCTTCTTTTTAAATTGCAGATATTCATTATATCTTTATTGAGTGGATTTTTCTGTGGCCTTTTGCTTCTTTCAAAGAAGCATATTTAATTTCTTCACTTACTGCCGCTCACAAATTTATAGACAGTAATACACTTATAGAGTCTATGGATTCAACGAAAGATTTTATTTTATTTTATTTATTTTTAACATCTTTATTGGAGTATTATTGCTTTACAATGGTGTGTTAGTTTCTGCTTTATAACAAAGTGAATCAGTTATACATATACATATGTTCCCATATCTCTTCCCTATTGCATCTCCCTCCCTCCCACCCTCCCTATCCCACCCCTCTAGGTGGTCACAAAGCACAGAGCTGATCTCCCTGTGCTATGCGGTTGTTTCCCACTGGCTATCTATTTTACGTTTGGTAGTGTATATATGTCCATGCCACTCTCTCACTTTGTCACATCTTACCTTTCCCCCTCCCCATATCCTCAAGTCCATTCTCTAGTAGGCCTGTGTCTTTATTCCCGTCTTGCCACTAGGTTCTTCATGACCTTTTTTTTTTTTTTCCTTAGATTCCATATATATGTGTTAGCATACTGTATTTGTTTTTCTCTTTCTGACTTACTTCACTCTGTATGACAGACTCTAACTCCATCCACCTCACTACAAATACCTCCATTTCGTTTCTTTTTATGGCTGAGTAATATTCCATTGTATATATGTGCCACATCTTCTTTATCCATTCATCCGATGATGGACACTTAGGTTGCTTCCATGTCCTGGCTATTGTAAATAGAGCTGCAATGAACATTTTGGTACATGACTCTTTGAATTATGGTTTTCTCAGGATATATGCCCAGTAGTGGGATTGCTGGGTCGTATGGTAGTTCTATTTTTAGTTTTTTAAGGAACTTCCATACTGTTCTCCATAGTGGCTGTATCAATATACATTCCTACCAACAGTGCAAGAGGGTTCCCTTTTCTCCACATCCTCTCCAGCATTTATTGTTTCTAGATTTTTTGATGATGGCCATTCTGACTGGTGTGAGATGATATCTCATTGTAGTTTTGATTTGCATTTCTCTAATGATTAATGATGTTGAGCATTCTTTCATGTGTTTGTTGGCAATCTGTATATCTTCTTTGGAGAAATGTCTATTTAGGTCTTCTGCCCATTTTTGGATTGGGTTGTTTGTTATTTTGATATTGAGCTGCATGAGCTGCTTGTAAATTTTGGAGATTAATCCTTTGTCAGTTGCTTCATTTGCAAATATTTTCTCCCATTCTGAGGGTTGTCTTTTCGTCTTGTTTATGGTTTCCTTTGCTGTGCAAAAGCTTTTAAGTTTCATTAGGTCCCATTTGTTTATTTTTGTTTTTATTTCCATTTCTCTAGGAGCTGGATCAAAAAGGATCTTGCTGTGATTTATGTCATAGAGCGTTCTGCCTATGTTTTCCTCTAAGAGTTTGATAGTGTCTGGCCTTACGTTTAGGTCTTTAATCCATTTTGAGTTTATTTTTGTGTATGGTGTTAGGGAGTGTTCTAATTTCATACTTTTACATATACCTGTCCAGTTTTCCCAGCACCACTTATTGAAGAGGCTGTCTTTTCTCCACTGTATATGCTTGCCTCCTTTATCAAAGATAAGGTGACCATATGTGCGTGGGTTTATCTCTGGGCTTTCTATCCTGTTCCATTGATCTATGTTTCTGTTTTTGTGCCAGTACCATACTGTCTTGATTACTGTAGCTTTGTAGTATAGTCTGAAGTCAAGGAGCCTGATGCCTCCAGCTCCATTTTTCGTTCTCAAGATTGCTTTGGCTATTCGGGGTCTTTTGTGTCTCCATACAAATTGTGAAATTTTTTGTTCTAGTTCTGTGAAAAATGCCGGTGGTAGTTTTATAGGGATTGCATGGAATCTGTAGATTGCTTTGGGTAGTAGAGTCATTTTCACAATGTTGATTCTTCCAATCCAAGAACATGGTATATCTCTCCATCTATTTGTATCATCTTTAATTTCTTTCATCAGTGTCTTATAATTTTCTGCATACAGGTCTTTTGTCTCCTTAGGTAGGTTTATTCCTAGATATTTTATTCTTTTTGTTGCAATGGTAAATGGGAGTGTTTTCTTAATTTCACTTTCAGATTTTTCATCATTAGTGTATAGGAACGGAAGAGATTTCTGTGCATTAATTTTTTATCCTGCTACTTTACCAAATTCATTGATTAGCTCTAGTAGTTTTCTGGTAGCATCTTTAGGATTCTCTATGTATAGTATCATGTCATCTGCAAACAGTGACAGCTTTACTTCTTCTTTTCCAATTTGGATTCATTTTATTTCTTTTTCTTCTCTGATTGCCGTGGCTAGGACTTCTAAAACTATGTTGAATAATAGTGGTGAGAGTGGACATCCTTGTCTCATTCCTGATCTTAGAGGAAATGCTTTCAGTTTTTCACTGTTGAGGACGATGTTGGCTGTGGGTTTGTCATATATGGCCTTTATTATGTTGAGGTAAGTTCCCTCTATGCCTACTTTCTGCAGGGCTTTTATCATAAATGGGTGTTGAATTTTGTCGAAAGCTTTCTCTGCATCTATTGAGATGATCACATGGTTTTTCTCCTTCAATTTGTTAATATGGTGTATCACGTTGATTGATTTGCATGTATTGAAGAATCCTTGCATTCCTGGAATAAACCCCACTTGATGATGGCGTATAATCCTTTTAATGTGCTGTTGGATTCCGTTTGCTAGTATTTTGTTGAGGATTTTTGCATCTATGTTCATCAGTGATATTGGCCTGTAGTTTTCTTTGTGACATCTTTGTCTGGTTTTGGTATCAGGGTGATGGTGGCCTCGTAGAATGAGTTGAGGAGTGTTCCTCCCTCTGCAATATTTTGGAAGAGTTTGAGAAGGATAGGTGTGAGCTCTTCTCTAAATGTTTGATAGAATTCGCCTGTGAAGCCATCTGGTCCTGGGCTTTTGTTTGTTGGAAGGTTTTTAATCACAGTTTCAATTTCAGTGCTTGTGATTGGTCTGTTCATATTTTCTATTTCTTCCTGGTTCAGTCTCGGCAGGTTGTGCATTTCTAAGAATTTGTCCATTTCTTCCAGGTTGTCCATTTTATTGGCATAGAGTTGCTTGTAGTAATCTCTCATGATCCTTTGTATTTCTGCAGTGTCAGTTGTTACTTCTCCTTTTTCGTTTCTAATTCTATTGATTTGGGTCTTCTCCCTTTTTTTCTTGATGAGTCTGGCTAATGGTTTATCAATTTTGTTTATCTTCTCAAAGAACCAGCTTTTAGTTTTATTGATGTTTGCTATTGTTTCCTTCATTTCTTTTTCATTTATTTCTGATCTGATCTTTATGATTTCTTTCCTTCTGCTAACTTTGGGGGTTTTTTGTTCTTTCTCTGATTGCTTTAGGTGCAAGGTTAGGTTGTTTATTTGAGATGTTTCCTGTTTCTTGAGGTAGGCTTGTGTTGCTATAAACTTTCCTCTTAGAACTGCTTTTGCTGCATCGCATAGGTTTTGGGTAGTCGTGTCTCCATTGTCATTTGTTTCTAGGTATTTTTTGATTTCCCCTTTGATTTCTTCAGTGATCACTTCGTTATTAAGTAGTGTATTGTTTAGCCTCCATGTGTTTGTATTTTTTACAGATCTTTTCCTGTAATTGATATCTAGTCTTATAGCGTTGTGGTCGGAAAAGATACTTGTTACGATTTCAATTTTCTAAAATTTACCGAAGGCTTGATTTGTGACCCAAGATATGATCTATGCTGGAGAATGTTCCATGAGCACTTGAGAAAAATGTGTATTCTGTTGTTTTTGGGTGGAATGTCCTATAAATATCAATTAAGTCCATCTTGTTTAATGTATCATTTAAAGCTTGTGTTTCCTTATTTATTTTCATTTTGGATGATCTGTCCATTGGTGAAAGTGGGGTGTTAAAGTCCCCTACTATGATTGTGTTACTGTCGATTTCCCCTTTTATGGCTGTTAGTATTTGCCTTATGTATTGAGGTGCTCCTATGTTGGGTGCATAAATATTTACAATTGTTATATCTTCTTCTTGGATTGATCCCTTGATCATTATATAGTGTCCTTCTTTGTCTCTTGTAATAGTCTTTATTTTAAAGTCTATTTTGTCTGATATGAGAATTGCTATTCCAGGTTTCTTTTGATTTCCATTTGCATGGAATATCTTTTTCCATCCCCTCACTTTCAGTCTGCATGTGTCCCTAGGTCTGAAGTGGGTCTCTTGTAGACAGCATATACACGGGTCTTGTGTTTTTTTTTTTTTTTTTTTTTTTTGAGTAATATGGATTTTAATGTAAAGACTTTGGTGCTTTCAAGATCATTGGAATGGCTGAAGTTGTGGGTTTAAGGTTGGGCCTCTTTATAAACATACCTTCACCCTACAGAATTGACCAAGGGCAGCTACCTCTGCCAAAGAGACTTCTAGAATGATTCTACATTCAAAAATTCTCCACCAATAATATCTGTGGCTTGAGAATGGACACCAGAATGTTGATGCAGAGAAGCTTTCTGTCTGTGAGCCTGATTTTCAGAAGAGCCACAAAAAGGCCTCTTCGCACTTTGCACAGCATCTAATTTGCAGCTTCAATATTGGTGGCAAATGATTCTGAGGAGGGTAGCCATTGCTTTCTTTTTTCCAGAAAGAAGGTGGAATAGATATTGACATTGCCTGTTAACTGTGTCCAGGACATGCCCTCTTTGTTCCTCATTTGAAAATTGATTTAGCTTTTTGAGAAATTTTCCCTCCCACATTCATTGAAAACTAAATTAGTTGAGTTTATCAAAAGTGCCAGCTTAAATTTTGATTGGGATAACATTGGCTATATAGATTAATCTGAGGGCAAAAAGCTATGTTAAAGCAAATGCACTATTACAATCAAAACAGTTGCTTATAACTGTATTTATTCAAATCTTTAATGTATTTTAATAGAGTTGTAATTTTTGTTTTTCTTTTATTCTTTGTTAGGTTGATTTCCAGATACCATTAAAAATATCAGCTCTATGAAGTACATTATACTCTAGCCTAGTATTGTTGAAATGCTGTTGAATTTTGTAAGATCATTTTGTGTTTATCAGCCTTGCTAACTTTCTCATTTATTTTTATTTTTTATTTATTTTATTTTTTCACACACACACACACACACTGTATTTTATTTTTACAAGAGATAAATAGACTGACACCAAGCATTGTAAATGGATGACCACAACAAAAGCAACAATGATTGCAATTACCAAACACGAAACACACTCATACTATGTCATAATACAGACATTCAGTCCAGTAATCCTCCACTGTAACAGCTCCTTTACTTTGCATTGAAAATTGATTTGCATATTCTTTGCCTCTGAGTCCTTGTGGGATTTTTTTTTTAATTCAAACAGAAAGTCACAAAAATTATAATCATCCTCATCACTTCACTCAGTCCCATGTAATTAATTTTTTTTCATCTTGATCTTTTGTTAGCACTTTTATGAGTTCATCAGTTTTTCATTAGAGTTCTGAAAATGCTTATTCATTCAGTTCAGCAGTACAATCAGTTACCAGAAACCTGTACTTGTCAGAGTCTTTTCCATGAGTTCATTGAAGATGAAACCCTTTTATAGGAACATATTTGCAAAAGCATCAGAGTACACCCAGAACTGTCTGTAAATGACAAAAGACTTAAAAATGACCACGGTTAAAGATTTGATGAAAGTTCATAATGATGCAATTGACAGGGAAATTTAGTTATTTCTGAGATATACATTTTAAAGTAATAACTAGAATTATAACTTATAACATTATACCAGAACATATAAGATTTTTAGAAATTTCATGTAATGTCTGAAACATTTATATTAACATATTTCCATACAAATAACCCCGTGAAACTTTAGTATTAGTTGTTTTGTTTGTTTGTTTTTTTATACTGCAGTTTCTTATTAGTCATCACTTTTATACACATCAGTGTATACATGTCAATCCCAATCGCCCAATTCAGAACACCACCATCCCCACCCCACCACAGTTTTCCCCCCTTGGTGTCCATATGTCTGTTCTATACATCTGTGTCTCAACTTCTGCCCTGCAAACCGCCTCATCTGTACCATTTTTCTAGGTTCCACATACATGCGTTAATATATGATATTTGTTTTTCTCTTTCTGACTTACTTCACTCTGTATGACAGTCTCTAGATCCATCCACTTCTCAACAAATGACTCAATTTCGTTCCTTTTTATGGCTGAGTAATATTCCATTGTATATATGTACCACAACTTCTTTATCCATTTGTCTGTCGATGGGCGTTTAGGTTGCTTCCATGACCTGGCTATTGTAAATAGTGCTGCAGTGAACATTGGGGTGCATGTGTCTTTTTGAATTATGGTTTTCTCTGGGTATACACCCAGTAGTGGGATTGCTGGATCATATGGTAAATCTATTTTTAGTTTTTTAAGGAACCTCCATACTGTTCTCCATAGTGGCTGTATCAATTTACATTCCCACCAACAGTGCAAGAGGGTTCCCTTTTCTCCACACCCTCTCCAGCATTTGTTGTTTGTAGATTTTCCGATGATGTCCATTCTAACCGGTGTGAGGTGATACCTCATTGTAGTTTTGATTTGCATTTCTCTAATAATTAGTGATGTTGAGCATCTTTTCATGTGCTTCTTGGCCATCTGTATGTCTTCTTTGGAGAAATGTCTATTTAGATCTTCTGCCCATTTTTGGATTGGGTTGTTTGTTTCTTTAATATTGAGCTGAATGAGCTGTTTATATATTTTGGAGATTAATCCTTTGTCCGTTGATTCGTTTGCAAATATTTTCTCCCATTCTGAGGGTTGTCTTTTGGTCTTGTTTATGGTTTCCTTTGCTGTGCAACAGCTTTGAAGTTTCATTAGGTCCCATTTGTTTATTTTTGTTTTTATTTCCATTACTCTAGGAGGTGGATCAAAAAAGATCTTGCTGTGATTTATGTCAAAGAGTGTTCTTCCTATGTTTTCCTCTAAGAGTTTGATAGTGTCCGGTCTTGTATTTAGGTCTCGAATCCATTTTGAGTTTATTTTTGTGTATGGTGTTAGGGAGTATTCTAATTTCACTCTTTTACATGTAGCTGTCCAGTTTTCCCAGCACCACTCATTGAAGAGACTGTCTTTTCTCCATTGTATATCTTTGCCTCCTTTGTCATAGATTAGTTGACCATAGGTGCATGGGTTTGTCTCTGGGCTTTCTATCTTGTTCCATTGATCTATGTTTCTGTTTTTGTGCCAGTACCATATTGTCTGGATTACTGTAGCTTTGTAGTATAGTCTGAAGTCAGGGAGTCTGATTCCTCCAGCTCCGTTTTTTTCCCTCAAGACTGCTTTGGCTATTTCGGGTCTTCTGTGTCTCCATACAAATTTTAAGATGATTTGTTCTAGTTCCGTAAAAAATGCCATTGGTAATTTGATAGAGATTGCATCGAATCTGTAGATTGCTTTGGGTAGTATAGTCATTTTCACAATATTGATTCTTTCAATCCAAGAACATGGTATATCTCTCCATCTGTTGGTATCATCTTTAATTTCTTTCATCAGTGTCTTATAGTTTTCTGCATACAGGTCTTTTGTCTCCCTAGGTAGGTTTATTCCTAGGTATTTTATTCTTTTTGTTGCAGTGGTAAATGGGAGTGTTTCCTTAATTTCTCTTTCAGATTTTTCATCATTAGTGTATAGGAATGCAAGAGATTTCATGCATTAATTTTGTATCCTGCAACTTTACCAAATTCATTGATTAGCTCTAGTAGCTTTCTGGTGGCATTTTTAGGATTCTCTATGTATAGTATCATGTCATCTGCAAACAGTGACAGTTTTACTTCTTCTTTTCCAATTTGTATTCCTTTTCTTTTTCTTCTCTGATTGCCGTGGCTAGGACTTCCAAAATTATGTTTAATAATAGTGGTGAGAGTGGACATCCTTGTCTCGTTCCTGATCTTAGAGGAAATGCTTTCAGTTTTTCACCGTTGAGAATGATGTTTGCTGTGGGTTTGTCATATATGGCCTTTATTATGTTGAGGTAAGTTCCCTCTATGCCCACTTTCTGGAGAGTTTTTATCATAAATTGGCGTTGAATTTTGTCAAAAGCTTTTTCTGCATCTATTGAGATGATCATATGGTTTTTATTCTTCAGTTTGTTAATATGGTGTACCACATTGATTGATTTTCGTATATTGAAGAATCCTTGCATCTCTGGGATAAATCCCACTTGATCGTGGTGTATGATCCTTTTAATGTGTTGTTGGATTCTGTTTGCTAGTATTTTGTTGAGGATTTTTGCATCTATAGTCATCAGTGATATTGGTCTGTAATTTTCTTTTTTTGTAGTATCTTTGTCTGGTTTTGGTATCAGGGTGATGGTGGCCTCATAGAATGAGATTGGGAGTGTTCCTTCCTCTGCAATTTTTGGAAGAGTTTGAGAAGAATAGGTGTTAGCTCTTCTCTAAATGTTTGATAGAATTCATCTGTGAAGCCATCTGGTCCTGGACTTTTGTTTGTTGGAAGATTTTTAATCACAGTTTCAATTTCATTACTTTTGATTGGTCTGTTCATATTTTCTGCTTCTTCCTGGTTCAGTCTTGGAAGGTTATACCTTTCTAAGAATTTGTCCATTTCTTCCAGGTTGTCCATTTTATTGGCATAGAGTTGCTTGTAGTAGTCTCTTAGGATGCTTTGTATTTCTGTGGTGTCTGTTGTAACTTCTCCTTTTGCATTTCTGATTTTATTGATTTCAGTCCTCTCCCTCTTTTTTCTGATGAGTCTGGCTAATGGCTTATCAATTTTGTTTATCTTCTCAAAGAACCAGCTTTTAGTTTTATTGATCTTTGCTATTGTTTTCTTTGTTTCTATTTCAGTTATTTCTGCTCTGATCTTTATGATTTCTTTTCTTCTGCTAACTTTGGGTTTTGTTTGTTCTTCTTTCTCTAGTTCCTTTAGGTGTAAGGTTAGATTGTTTACTTGAGATTTTTCTTATTTCTTTAGGTAGGCTTGTATAGCTATAAACTTCCCTCTTAGAACTGCTTTTGCTACATCCCATAGGTTTTGGATCGTCGTGTTTTCATTGTCATTTGTCTCTAGGTAGTTTTTGATTTCCTCTTTGATTTCTTCAGTGATCTCTTGGTTATTTAGTAACGTATTGTTTAGCCTCCATGTGTTTGTGCTTTTTACGTTTTTTTCCCTGTAATTCATTTCTAATATAGCGTTGTGGTCAGAAAGGTGCTTGATATGATTTCAATTTTCTTAAATTTACTGAGACTTGATTTGTGACCCAAGATGTGATCTATCCTGGAGAATGTTCCGTGTGCACTTGAGAAAGTGTAATCTACTGCTTTTGGATGGAATGTCCTATAAATATCAATTAAATCTATCTGGTCTATTGTGTCATTTAAAGCTTCTGTTTCCTTATTTATTTTCATTTTGGATGATCTGTCCATTGGTGTTAGTGAGGTGTTAAAGTCCCCCACTATTATCGTGTTACTGTCAATTTCCTCTTTTATAGCTGCTAGCAGTTACCTTATATATTGAGGTGCTCCTATGTTGGATGCATATATGTTTATAATTGTTATATCTTCTTCTTGGATTGATCCCTTGATCATTATGTAGTGTCCTTCCTTGTCTCTTGTAACATTCTTTATTTTAAACTCCATTTTATCTGATATGAGTATAGCTACTCCAGCTTTCTTTTGATTTCCATTTGCATGGAATATCTTTTTCCATCCCCTCACTTTCAGTCTGTATGTGTCCCTAGGTCTGAAGTGGGTCTCTTGTAGACAGCATATATATGGGTCTTGTTTTTGTATCCATTCAGCAAGCCTGTGTCTTTTGGTTGGAGCATTTAATCCACTCACGTTTAAGATAATTATCGATATGTATGTTCCTATGACCATTTTCTTAATTGTTTTGGGTTTGTTTTTGTAGGTTGTTTTCTTCTCTTGTGTTTCCCACTTAGAGAAGTTCCTTTAGCATTTGTTGTAGAGCTGGTTTGGTGGTGCTGAATTCTCTTAGCTTTTGCTTGACTGTAAAGCTTTTGATTTCTCCATCAAATCTAAATGAGATCCTTGCCGGGTAGAGTAATCTTGGTTGTAGGTTCTTCCCTTTCATCACTTTAAGTATATCATGCCACTTCCTTCTGGCTTGTAGAGTTTCTGCTGAGAAATCAGCTGTTAACCTTATGGGAGTTCCCTTGGATGTTATTTGTCGTTTTTCCCTTCCTGCTTTCAATAATTTTTCTTTGTCTTTAATTTTTGCCAATTTGATTACTATGTGTCTCGGCGTGTTTCTCCTTGGGTTTATCCTGTATGGGACTCTCTGCGCTTCCTGGACTTGGGTGGCTATTTCCTTTCCCATGTTAGGGAAGTTTTCAACTATAATCTCTTCAAATATTTTCTCTGGTCCTTTCTCTCTTCTCCTTCTGGGACAGCTATAATGCAAATGTTGTTGCGTTTAATGTTGTCCCAGAGGTCTCTTAGGCTGTCTTCATTTCTTTTCATTCTTTTTTCTTTATTCTGTTCTGCAGCAGTGAATTCCACCATTCTGTCTTCCAGGTCACTTATCCGTTCTTCTGCCTCAGTTATTCTGCTATTGATTCCTTCTAGTGTAGTTTTCATTTCAGTTATTGTATTGTTCATCTTTGTTTGTTTGTTCTTTAATTCTTCTAGGTCTTTGTTAAACATTTGTTGCATCTTCTTGATCTTTGCCTCCGTTCTTATTCTGAGGTCCTGGATCATCTTCACTATCATTATTCTGAATTCTTTTTCTGGAAGGTTGCCTATCTCCACTTCATTTAATTGTTTTCCTGGGGTTTTATCTAGTTCCTTCATCTGGTATATAGCCCTCTGCCTTTTCATCTTGTCTATCTTTCTGTGAGTGTGGTTTTTGTTCCACAGGCTGCAGGATTGTAGTTTTTCTTGCTTCTGCTGTCTGCCCTCTGGTGGTTGAGGCTATCTAAGAGGCTTGATGGGAGGCTCTGGTGGTGGGTAGAGCTGACTGTTGCTGTGGTGGTCAGAGCTCAGTAAAACTTTAATCCCGGGATTGCATGTTTTTGACCTCAGGATTCATATTAAATATCTTTCTGGCAAAACAGTCATGCAGATGGCCAACAGGTACTGAAAAGATGCTCAGCATCACTAATCAGGGAAATGCAAATCAAAACCACAAGGAGATATCACTTCACACCTTTTAGAATAAACGTCATCAAAAGGACAAGAGATAACAGGTGTTGAGGAGGGTGTGGAGAAAAGGGAGACCTTGGCCACTGTTGCTGGGAATGTAAGTTGGTGCAGCCACTGTGCAAAAGAGTTTGGAGGTTCCTCCAAAGATTAAAAATAGAACTATCGTAAGATCCAGCAATTCCAATTTTAGGTATATATTGAAGGAAATGAAATCACGTTCTCAAAAAGATATCTGCAGCCCCAAGTTCACTGCAGCATTATTTGCAATAGCCAAGATATGGAAACAATCTAAGTGTCCCTCAATGGGTGGAGAAAATGTGATATATCTATATAGAAACCAATCAATCTATATATCTATCTATCATCTATTTATCTCTATATATAGAAATGTGTATATATCTGCCATACAAAGAAAAAATTTCTACCATATTCCACAAAAAGAAAGGCCTTTGAGGGCATGATGCTAAGTTAAGTATGTCAGAGAAAGTTAAATAGTTCTCACTTAAATGTTCTCACTTACAAGTGGAATCTAAAAAACTCAACTCCTCTTTTTCTTTCTTCAGTGGAAGCTTCTTATACTCTGTCTCTTTATTTCCAATTCACTGTACATTGGCTCTTTTTTTTTTCAATATGCTTTTTTTAAAAAAATTTATTCATTTTATTTATTTTTGGCTGTGTTGGGTCTTCGTTTCTGTGCGAGGGCTTTCTCTAGTTGCAGCGAGCAGGGGCCACTCTTCATTGCGGTGCATGGGCCTCTCACTATCGCGGCCTCTCTTGTTGCGGAGCACAGGCTCCAGACGCGCAGGCTCAGCAGTTTGTGGCTCACGGGCCTAGTTGCTCCATGGCATGTGGGATCTTCTCAGACCAGGGCTCGAACCCATGTCCCCTGCATTGGCAGGCAGATTCTCAACCACTGTGCCACCAGGGAAGCCCTGTACGTTGGCTCTTGATTTTCAAAAATGATGATGCCCTTATGTTCATCACTGGTCATGTAAAGGAACTGATAATAGAAAATGTTCAATAAAATACAGAAAAAGGTGAGTGGAAATATAAAGGAAATTCACAGAACTTTATGATCACTGTTGCTTTCATCTTAATGGTCACCTTCTGGAGATCTCAGCATGTTGATCTAAGATGCTCCCAAATATGAATTACATCATTCTCTTACCAATCCAGGTTCATTTGCCCGATGATCAGCAAGGCAAAGGCCAAGATTCCAAGGTTTGCAGCAGAGAAAGGGTTTATTTACAAGGGAATCAAGGGAGGAGACAGGAGAACAAGTTTGAGATCTATCACTTCAAAAGGAAGGGAGCAGGGATATTTAGGGGTGAAGAGTAGAGGGAGGTTGGAGGTGAAGGGAAAGGTGATTAAAGGCAGGAAAAATGTGAGGTTATCGCTGTTCTGTGCAGGCATATCTCTGTTACATGCTAGTTCATGGGATGCATGTTCAGAATATGGTGGCATTAGCATGAGCTAAGGATGGAGCTTTTGGCCCCCTCATTTCAAATGGTCATCTGCTGGGCACTCGCACCCACCCAATTGAATGTTTGATGGTCTTGTCTGGTTTGAACAGAGCAAGACTAGATTCATGACCTGAAAAAAACAACCAACCATTACTATAGTGACCCATCTCTCAGAGGAGTTATCTACAGGCGGTGGTTAAAGGAGTCTTGTAATATATTGTCTAAGCTATGGGAAGCTTTCAGGGTATGCAATTCGCAGGAACAATGAATGCGAGCTTGACGGTGAAGGCATGTTACAAGAGGAGGGTTTTAAACAAGCTGTTCCCTTATCTGCTGTTCTGTGAGACAAACTCAAGAATTTCTATTAGTTAACAGTTTCTGATAACCCTATGAGATGGGTTTCAATTCCACAAGGATTGGATCCATGTAACTTTCACTTGCTAAATTCCATCTAGGCCTAGTGGAACCCGGGTATATATTAAACTTTTGTTAAGACATGATCTGAAATAATGAATGAAAGAATGATTGCTATATTCATAGGGAATTTTATTTAAGAATGGATTGATTATAAAGTCAGTCATGGGACCTGTATTTTACTTTAACGTACTATGGACAACACCACCTTTTTTTTTTTAACATCTTTATTGGAGTATAATTGCTTTACAATGTTGTGTTTGTTTCTGCTGTATAACAAAGTGAATCAGCTATATATATACATATATCCCCATATCCCCCCCTCTTGTGTCTCCCTCCCACCCTCCCTATCCCAGTCCTCTAGGTGGTCACAAAGCACTGAGCTGATCTCCCTGTGCTATGCAGCTGCTTCCCACTAGCTATCTGTTTTACATTTGGCAGTGTATATATGTCCATGCCACTGTCTCACTTCATCCCAGCTTACCCTTCCCCCTCCCCGTGTCCTCAGGTCCATTCTCTACATCTGTGTCTTTATTCCTGTCCTGCCCCTAGGTTCATCAGAACCTTTTTTTTTTAGATGCCATATATATGTGTTAGCATACGGTATTTGTTTTTCTCTTTCTGACTTACTCCACTCTGTATGACAGTCTCTAGGTCCATCCACGTCTCTATGAATGACCCAATTTCATTCCTTTTTATGGCTGAGTAATATTCCATTGTATATATGTACCACATCTTCTTTATCCATTCATCTATTGATGGACACTTAGGTTGCTTCCATATCCTGGCTATTGTAAATAGTGCTGCAATGAACTTTGTAGTACATGCTTCTTTTTGAATTATGGTTTTCTCAGGGTATATGCCCAGTAGTGGGATTGCTGGGTCATATGGTAGTTCTATTTTTAGGTTTTTAAGGAATGCCCATACAGTTCTCCATAGTGGCTGTATCAATTTACATTCCCACCAACAGTGCAAGAGGGTTCCCTTTTCTCCACACCCTCTCCAGAATTTATTATTTGTAGAATTTTTGATGATGGCCATTCTGACCAGTGGGAGGTGATACCTCATTGTAGTTTTGATTTGCATTTCTCTAATAATTACTGATGTTGAGCATCTTTTCATGTGCCTCTTGGCCATCTGTATGTCTTCTTTGGAGAAATGTCTATTTAGGTCTTCTGCCCATTATTTGATTGGGTTGTTTTTTTGATATTGAGTTGCATGAGCTGTTTGTGTATTTTGGAGATTAATCTATTGTCCGTTGCTTCACTTGCAAATATTTTCTCCCATTCTGAGGGCTGTCTTTACGTCTTGTTTAGGGTTTCCTTTGCCGTGCAAAAGCTTTTAAGTTTAATTAGGTCCCGTTACTATTTTATTTTCATTACTCGAGGACGTGGGTCAAAAAAGATCTCGCTGCGATTATATGTTAAAGTGTGTTCTGCCTATGTTTTCCTCTAAGAGTTTTATAGTGTCTGGCCTTACATTTAGGTCTTTAACCCATTTTGAGTTTATTTTTATGTATGGTGTTAGGAAGTGTTCTAATTTCATTCTTTTACATGTAGCTGTCCTATTTTCCCAGCACCACTTATTGAAGAGGCTATCTTTTCTCAATTGTATATTCTTGCCTCCTTTGTCATAGATTAGGTGACCATATGTGTGAGTTTATCTCTGGGCTTTCTATCCTGTACCATTGATCTATATTTCTGTTTTTGTGCCAGTACCATACTGTCTTGATTATTGTAACTTAGTATTATAGTCTGAAGTCAGGGAACCTGATTCCTCCAGCTCTGTTTTTTTTCCTCAGGGTTGCTTTGGCTATTCAGGGTCTTCTGTGTTTCCATAGAAACTGTAATATTTTTTGTTCTAATTTTGTGAAAAATGCCATTGTTAAGTCGAGGGGGATTGCACTGAATCTGTAGATTGCTTTTGGTAGTGTAGTCATTTTCACAAGATTGATTCTTCCAATCCAAGAACATGATATATTTCTCCATCTGTCTGTGTCATCTTTGATTTCTTTCATCAGTGTTTTATAGTTTTCTGAGTACATGTCTTTTGCCTCCTTAGGTAGGCTTATTCCTAGGTAGTTTATTCTTTTTGTTGTGATGGTAAATAGGATTATTTCCTTAATTTCTCTTTCTGATCTTTCATTGTTAGTTTATAGGAATGCAAGAGATTTCTGTGCAGTAATTTTGTATCCTGCAACTTTACCAAATTCATTGATTAGTTCCAGTAGTTTTCTGGTAGCATCTTTAGGATTTTCTATGTATAGTATCATGTCATCTGCAAACAGTGACAGTTTTACTTCTTCTTTTCCAATTTGTAGTCCTTTTATTTCTTTTTCTTCTCTGATTGCCATGGTTAGGACTTCCAGAACTATGCTGAATAAGAGGGGTGAGATCTATATCCTTGTCTTGTGCCTGACCTTAGAGGAAATGCTTTCAGTTTTTCACCATTGAGAATGATGTTTGCTGTGGGTTTGTCATATATGGCCTTTATTATGTTGAGGTGGGTTCCCTCTATGCCTACTTTCTGGAGAATTTTTATCATAAATGGGTATTGAATTTTGTCAAAAGCTTTTTCTGCATCTATTTAGATGATCGTATGGTTTTTATTCTTTAATTTGTTAATATGGTTTATCACATTGATTGATTTGCATATCTTGAAGAATCCTTGCGCATTCCTGGGATAAATCCCACTTGGTCATGGTGTATGATCCTTTTAACGTGTTGTTGGATTCTGTTTGCTAACATTTTGTTGAGGATTTTTGCGTCTGTTCATCAGAGAAATTGACCTGTAATTTTCTTTCTTTCTTTCTTTCTTTTGTGATATCTTTGTGTGGCTTTGGTATTGGGTGATAGTGGCCTCGTAGAATGAGTTTGGGATTGTTCCATCCTCTGCATTTTTTTGGAAGAGTTTGAGAAGGATAGGTTTTAGCTCTTCTCTCAATGTTTGATAGAATTCACGTGTGAAGCCTTCTGGTCCTGGACTTCTGTTTGTTGGAAGATCTTTAATTTCAGTTTCAATTTCATTGCTTGTGATTGGTCTGTTTATATTTTCTAATTTTCCTGTTTTAATCTTGGAAAGTTGTACCTTTCCAAGAATTTGTCCATTTCTTCAGGGTTGTCCATTTACTGGCATATAGTTGCTTGTAGTAGTGTCTTATGATCCTTTGTATTTCTGCGGTGTCAGTTGTAATTTCCCCTTTTTCACTTCTAATTTTATTGATTTGAGTCCTCTCCCTTTATTTCTTCTTTTTTTTTTTAATGCTATTCTTTTTATTTATGTATGTATGGCTTTGTTGGGTCTTCGTTTCTGTGCGAGGGCTTTCTCTAGTTGTGGCAAGCGGGGGCCACTCTTCATCGCGGTGCGCGGGCCTCTCACTATCGCGGCTTCTCGTTGCCGAGCACAGGCTCCAGACGCGCAGGCTCAGTAGTCATGGCTCACGGGCCGAGTTGCTCCGCGGCATGTGGGATCTTCCCAGACCAGGGCTCGAACCCGTGTGCCCTGCATTGGCAGGCAGATTCTCAACCACTGCGCCACCAGGGAAGCCCCTCCCTTTATTTCTTGATGAGTCTGGCTAAAGGTTTATCAATTTTGTTTATCTTCTCAAAGAACCACCTTTTAGTTTTATTGATCTTTGTTATTCTTTTCTTCATTTCTATTTCATTTATTTCTGCTCTGATCCTTATGATTTCTTTCCTTCAACTAACTTTGGGTTTTCTTTGTTCTTCTTCCTCTAGTTGCTTTAGGTGTAAGGTTAGCTTGTTTATTTGAGCTTTTACTTGTTTCTTGACGTGAGATTGAATTGCTATAAACTTCCCTCTTAGAACTGCTTTTATGTGTCTCATAGGTTTTGGGTCATCATGTTTTCATTGTCATTTGTTTCTGTGTATTTTTTTATTTCCTCTTTGATTTCTTCAGTGATCTCTTGGTTATTTAGCAGTGCACTGTTTAGCTTCCATGTATTTGTGTTTTTTACAGTTTTCTTTTCCCCCTGTAATTGATTTCCAATCTCATAGCATTTGTGGTCAGAAAAGATGCTTGATACAATTTCAATTTTCTTAAATTTTCCAGTGCTTGATTTGTGACCTAAGATGTGATCTATCCTGGAGAATGTTCCCTGTGCACTTGAGAAGGAAGTGTATTCTGCCACTTTCGGGTGAAGTGTCCTGTAAATGTCAATTAAATCTATCTGGTTTATTGGGTCATTTAAAGCTTGTGTTTCCTTATTTATTTTCTGTCTGGATGATCTGTCCATTAGTGTAAATGGGGTGTTAAAGTCCCCCACTATAATTGTGTTCTTGTTGATTTCCCATTTTATGGCTGTTAGCCTTTGCCTTATGTATTGAGGTGCTCCTATGTGGGGTGCATAAATATTTATAACTGTTATATTTTCTTCTTGGATTGATCCCCTGATCATTATGTAGTGTCCTTCCTTATCTCTTGTAACAGTCTTTATTTCAAAGTCTATTTTATCTGATACGAGTATTGCTACTTCAGCTTTCTTGTGATTTCCATTTGTATAGAATAACTTTTTTCACTTTCAGTCTGTATGTGTCCCTAGGTCTGAAGTGGGTCTCTTGTAGACAGCATATATAAGGGTCTTGTTTTTGTATCCATTCAGCCAGTCTGTGTCTTTTGGTTGGAGCATTTAATCCATTTACATTCACGGTAATTATCAACATGTATGTTCCTATTACCATTTTCTTAATTGTTTGGGCTTGTTTTTGTTGGTCTTTTTCTCCTCTTGTGTTTCCTGCCTAGAGAAGTTCCTTTAGCATTTGTTGTAAAGCTCATTTGGTGGTGCTGAATTCTCTTAGCTTTTGCTTGTCTGTAAAGGTTTTAATTTCTCCGTCAAATCTGAATGAGATTCTTGCTGGGTAGAGTAATCTTGGTTGTCGGTTTTTCCCTTTCATCACTTTAAATATATCCTGCCACTCCCTTCTAGCTTGCAGAGTTTCTGTTGAAAAATCAGCTGATAACCTTATGGGGATTCCCTAGTATGTTATTTGCTGCTTTTCCTTTGCTGCTTTTAATACTTTGAATTTAATTTTTGTTGGTTTGATTAATATGTGTCTTGGCGTGTTTCTCCTAGGGTTTATCCTATATGGGACTCTCTGCGCTTCCTGGACTTGGGTGGCTATTTCCATTCCCATGTTAGGGAACTTTTGAAATATAACCTTTTCAAATATTTTCTCAGACCCTTTCTCTTTCTTTTCTTCTGAGACCCCTATAATTCAAATGTTGGTGCATTTAATGTTGTCCCAGAGGTCTCTGAGACTGTCCTCAATTCTTTTCATCCTTTTTTCTTTATTCTGCTCCACGGCAGTTATTTCCACCATTCTATCTTCCAGCTCACTTATTTGTTCTTCTGCCTCAGTTATTCTGCTATTGATTCCTTCTAGTGTATTTTTCATTTCAGTTATTGTATTGTTCATCACTGTTTGCTCTTTAGTTCTCTTCTAGGTCTTTGTTAAACAATTTTTTGTATTTTCATGATCCCTGCCTCCATTCTATTTCTGAAAGTTTCTATCATCTTTACTATCATTACTCTGAATTCTTTTTCAGGTAGGTTGCCCATTTCCTCTTCATTTATTTGATCTTGTAGGTTTTTACCTTGCTCCTTCATCTGTAACAATTTGTTTGGTCGTCTCATTTTCTTTTTTGATGGGTGAGGCTGTGTTCCTGTCTTCCTGGTTGTTTGCCCTGAGTCATCCAGCACTGAAGTTTGCAGGCAGTTAGATAGAGCTGGGTCTTGGTGCTGAGATGAGGATCTCTGGGAGACCTCACTCTGATGAATATTCCCTGTGGTCTGAGTTTCTCTGTTAGTCCAGTGGTTTGGACTTGGCACTCCCACCATATGAGTCAGACCTGACCCCTGGCCTGGGAACCAAGATCCCGCAAGCCACGTGGCACGTCAAAAGAAAAACAAAAGGAACAGTACAATAACAAAGAATAATAAAATAAAATAAAATTAGAAAAATTAAAAATTCATTAGAAAAAATAAAAATATAAGTGAAACAACAAGAAAAAGGTAAAACAGAACCACAACCTCAAAAAACAGAAAAAAATAGAAAAAAAAGGGCCAGAAAAGTCCTTGGCTGTGGGGGGTGGGGCTTAGGTGGGGGTGGGGTTTAGGGTGGGGGCGAGGCCTAGGCTCAGGACCCACAAGGCCTGGAAAAGGCAGCATGGCTGGAGAGGGCCTCAGAGTGTGCAGTGCAGAGGTAAGTCCCTAGGCGGGTGTGCAGAGGTAGGGCTTAGGCCCAGCGCAGGTGGAGGGGGACTCGGAGGGCAGAGGATCTGGCCCAGGACCTCAGCAGGCTCCTGGGGGCCCGAGTGGGCAGGGGAAATGCTGGCCTAGTTCCCTTCTGATCCTCCAGTCCCCCAAGGGTTTCTCCCCGCCCCTGCTGATCCCCTCACTGTGGGTGGGCCCCTCCTGAGCAAGGGAGTAGCTTCCTCTGCTGCTCTTCTTGCCTGCAAAACAAATCAGGTTAAGTTGCAGAACCCCAATCTCCTTGTCAGAGTGTGGTTGTGACAGTGGAACAGTCACATTGCCAAATTCCACAGTTTCAGTGGGGAATGGCCCTGCCTTGCTGACTTATATAGGGCTTTAAGGTCACATGATCTCCTTGAGTCTTTCCCACCCAAGGAATTTTATCTCTCACCTTTTTTCACACCTTACATCAAAGGGTGTGACTGCAAGTTGTGCTGTAGTGTTTTCATGCATTTTAGGCTTATCTGGACATTTGTCTATTTTTAGCAGTATATTTATTTTTGGAAAGAACAACTATTTTTTTTTTAGCATGTCTATGTTTTTCTAAATTCCACAACGCTTATCATGGTAAAATATAGAGAACATAATATTTACTATTTAAATATCACTTGGAGTGTATTTCCTAGGGCCTCCTTTGTCTTCGTATATTAGTGCAAACAGCAACATCACCGAGGTACTAAGGTCTAACGGCCACACGTACTCTCCACAGACAGGAGAAAATGAAATAGAATTTTTATTCAGTAAAATACCAATCATACAAACATGGGATGCCTTCATTTAATACTTTCATACAGGCATTTGAACATCAAAGCAAGTGTGCCTACTTCTGAAAAAATAGGCTTTCCCATATGACAAAAGATGAGTCTACCTTCATTTACAGGTTTACCTGGGGAATCTTTTCTGATCCAGTAGACTGGTAGCTTCATAGCTGGGTATTTGAACTCTTTTCTTTTAGCTTTTATCTTGGTGTGGGGTTGCATTTTCTTTCTCATACGGTCAAATGAAGAGGTTTCAGGTAGGAAGGAACGAATAATGATTTGGCCTATCCAAGCCTATAGAAAGATAGCTACCACTTTGCTTCACAGCACTTGCGTTGGGATTTTATAAATCCCAGTGGTTATGTCCATGTCATTGCATGGCCATCTTCATGAAATATATAGCATGCAGAATGATTTATCAGTCTGTTTCAGAATTTCTTATAAAGGATCTCTCAATTGCAATCTGGCATGCTATAACCCAAACTAACCCAAACTCAACTCAAGAAATGCCATGAGTGGAATACAGAATTAGAAATTTTACTATTTCTAGAGGAAAAGACAGGCTATACAATGCTTCATATCATTCTTAATCCATGGATCACTCGGTCATGAAGAATGGATAATGCCTAGGCAGAATGTGCAATTTCCCCCCTTAAGACCTCAGATATTATTTATTATTTCTATTCCCCATTCTTTGGGAGGCAGAGAGTCATCTCTGAGCTAAGTTTCTTGCATTTCATAGGACCATGACCTTGGCAGAAAAATGGGGGAGGTGGAGAGAGAAATTGCTTTAAAATAACATTGTAAAATATCCATCTAATATCAATCATCTTTGTATGAATATATATATGATGTGAGTATGAATGTCTCTATGTTTGTATCTATACACCTCTCTATTGACCTACCAAATTTTTTTTCTCATTCCCTACAATTCATGGGTTCTATTTCACTCCCCTTTAGAAGCCATATAAGTTACAAATAAATTTGTGATTCATTCAAATGGCACCCCATCATTTTTCTTAGTTTCTAAATATCTTGAAATTTCACATTTTCCAGTATCTTTGTTCATTGGGCTGTTTGAAATATCATTTAAAAAACAGGTTAGCCAGTAAAGCATCCGTACTCCAATAAAAATTAATTTAAAAAATAGGTTAACCAATTTTTTCTTACTCTGTCTGGGAATTTTCTATCAAGTATGAAGAAAGAGTTTCCTGACTTGCCCTGGGTAGATTAAACAAACAAACAAACAAACAAAAAATACCTTGCCTTAACTGACATCACTTGATTTCAGTGAGCCTCACATCAATGCTGAATTACTAAAACGTAACATTCATGTGTCCTGGGACCATGCTCCCTGTGTTGGCAGGTCCAAGTTCTTGCACCCATACCTTCATTCCAATCTCAAATGGCTTCTCTAACAGACGCCTATTCTTTACTTCAGTGAGGCTTAGAAGATTCTGGAAAGTAGAGTCAGTGCCTACTCAAACCCTATGCTATGATAGAAGGAAAGAGTAGAGCTATTTGGGTTTTGTCAGAGTCCATCATTCAGTAAAAGGGCCAGATTTGGTCAGAAGACAAGGGAGGAAAAGGCATAAACTGTGACATAGGTCACTGGAGACAGGTTCATATCCACAGTTGTAGCAGGCTCTGGGTGTAGCCCAAAGGGGAGCCTTTCTATTTCCTCCATATTTAAAAGACCTTTTGGTTTCCTCCAACCACAGTGGTTTTTCTGTCCTGGAGGTACAGAGTTCTGCAGAAGGAAGACATACTCCCCAAACAGGTGTTCTCTAGGATTGAGGGAGCAGCCATTGGCTCCTCCCAGGAAGTTCCTTCTATAAAGCTACATAGTTTTCCTTGGTCCTAGTCAGATTGTGTCCTATGTTAGAGAAAGGAGATGACATGGGACTTAGAGGATATCCTGGCACACCACCTCCAGTGGTTCTCAAACATTGCCGCCTAATCCACTCATCTGGAGAGCAGCTGAAATCCCAATACCCGGGCCTCAAAACAGACAACCGAAACGTGGGATCCTTTGAAGTAAGATTGAGGCATATGTAGCTATTAAAATTCACCCTCAGAGTGGCATGTGGGCCTCAGTGAGAACAAGTCAGCCTACAGTGCTCATCACATTCTCCATGCCTGACACTGACAAGGGCACACTGTGTATGTGCATATACTGACCAGTGAGTGGTCTTGGGGGCAGGGGCGCCTGAGAGTCTATATTTCTGAACAGCCTCAGTCCTTCCAAGCTCCTCTGTCCTCCCAGTTCCATAAGCTTTGAGGATGAAAAATAAATGTCAAGGGGATCTTCAAGGCTGAAAAATAAAAACCACGTATGCCATGACTTGTTTTGCCCAGAATTTTATTGGTATTGAAAGAAAAATTTTAAACAAAGCTTTAGAATAATGTTTACTAAGAAAAATAACAATAATAATAATAATAAACAAAGCCACAGGAGCAGTCCCCTGTATGATTTACATGGAAAGAAGTCCACAGAATCCACAAATCTCATCTTAACTCAGGGACCTGCTGTCATTCTATAAAGCAGAGTTAGGCCCTTTAGCCAGGTGCAATACTTTCAGACATTTGCCACCAATTCCAGATTCTCACCACAGCTTTCTATTTACACCACAGTTAAAACTTTCTCATGGAATTGTCTCAAAGTTGTCTACAAAGGATTGAGCTTGCAAAAGAATTGACATTCCAGTTTGATAAGCACCATTTCCATGTTGACTCTAATTCCATCAGGAGAAAATGCAGTGCTTTCCACATGTGTGTCCCTAAGCAAAACCTGGGTTTCCACTATTGTTTCACCCACCCACCCCCCAGAGGTGAAGAATCACTGATTCACCTGGGACAGGGCACTCCTTGGGACTTCCCCTCCTCTGTTCCACAGTCACCTCCAGGGTACCTGGGGCTGAAGGACATGTCCTAGCGGTCATTGGTGTCTCCCTCTCACTCACTCTCTTCAGAGGAAGAAGAAATCTGAAGGTCATCATAGAGGACACTCCAGTGGCCTGGGGCACAGTGCTCCTCAGACTTCTTGTCCATGGGTGGGTTCTGCACAGGAGAGGTTGGCTTCTCAGCAGGAGACAAAGAGGGAGATGTCATGTATGTGCAGCTCCACCAGGCTTCGCCTACTCTCCTGAAGAGCATCCTGAGAGGCTGGCCTGGAACATGTTTGACAGGTGGAGGCTGGACTCTGGTGTAGGCCTGGAGAGTATTCAGGTAAGATGTGTTGCGTGGAGGCTGGAGGTCAATGCTTTGCACCTGGGCGGGTGTCTTCCTGGTCACTGGGGGTGCCACGGTTGGCCCAGGTCCGGTGGTACTGGGTGGAGGCTGCAGATTCTGGAAAACCCCCCGATCTGGTCTCAGGGTGCTCTTTTTGGGAAATTGGATGGGACTCAGTCTGGGTTTCTTTGGTGGGTTCAGACAAGCCAGGGTGGAGATCTGAGCAGATCTCTTGCCTGGTGCCTGGATGCTGCTTATGGAGTCCTGGACCAAACTTCTCTTGATGGGACGCCCTGAGGGCCAGGTGGATTTCAGGTCATCATTCCCGATCAGTGAGCTAATCGGGCGATCCATTTCCAGGACAGATTTCCTCTTGGATGCCTGGATGAGCATTGGCCGTTGTGGAGGCTGTAGGAGAGAACCAAAAACAGAAAGACAATATGTTAGAATTTCCTCATCGCCCCGTAAGAATTAAAATTAACCAAACAACATCTCCTATATTAAATTTCACAGTAAGAGACAGACAAGGAGTCAACCTAAATGTAATGAGTTACTCAACCTCTGGGGTGGTCACCAAAAACCTTGATACATTTTAAACATCAGCTCAAAAAAGAGGAAGGTTGTAATCAGTGTCTGTTGTTCAACTAATGGAGACAAGGTTTTTATACACTCTTCTTGGGACTCTACACCACTTAGTGTCTTGCAGGCCCTGTGATGGTGAAATGAGTTTTGATGGCCAATTTTGGAGGATTCCTCGCAATTGAAAACTGGCTCTTCTAACTTCAAGGATTCAGCTTATGGCACGGTATGGCTAAAATGACTTTCATTTCCCCTGCCAATATACTCTATTCTTCCCAGAGAGGCAAGGAAGAATGCAGAATGAAAGAAATGGAGGAAAATGGCATCTGAAAGGTCCACTAAATGACCCCATTGGTCAGAAGGGAATGGGAACAATTTCCTCACACAAAAGGGGATAGGGAGACCAATCAGGGTTACCCAGGAGGGAAAGAGTGTAGGAACCAGGAGGGACTCACCCTCACAGAGTTGCAGGATTCTGTCACTTCCTTTCATTGCTGCTGCTGCCCCCCTTGGGGTCTCCTGGGAAATCTCCACCCCTCCCCTCCCCCAGCTACCCCTCAGGGGCACTGGTCCCCGCCCACACCCTCAGGACCCACGTGACCAGAGGGGGCCTAGGAAGGCAGAGGATAAGGCCCAGGACCTCAGCAGGCTCCCCAGGGCCCAAGTGGGTGGGGAACATGCTAGCTGCTTTCCCTTTCATTCCTCCAATCTTCTGAGGGTCTCTCCCTGTCCCCGTTGCTCCCCTCACTGTGGGTGGGCCCCTCCAGGTATGGGTACCCTTCCCCTCCCCCAGCTTCCCTTCATGAGTACTGGTCCCATCCTGCCTCCACTTCTCCTTTCCCCTCCCTCCCCATGTCCTACCTGGTCGCTCCAGGGTTCCTCCCATCCCATTAGGTGTCTGTGGTTCCCCACCAGTGCTTGGTAGGTGCCCTAATTGTTGGGAGACATGAACTCTGTGTCCTCCTACCCTGCCATCTTGACTCCACTCCTGTATCACATTGTTTTGATTCCTGTAGCTTTGTAGTAGTATCTGAAGTCTGGAAGGGTTTATGGTTCCTGCTTTGTTCTTTTTCCTCAGGTTGCTTTGTCAACTCTCAGTCTTTTATGGTTCTGTATAAATTTTAGGATTATTTGTTCTTGTTCTGTAAAAAATGTCATGGATAATTTGATAGGGATCACATTATATCTGTAGGTTGCTTTGGGTATTATGGCCATTTTAACAATATTAATTCTTCCAATCCAAGAGCATGGAATATCCCTTTCTTTGAATCATCTTCAATTTCCTTTATTAATATTTTGTAGTTCTCAGCATATATGTCTTTCACCTACTTGGTGAGGTTTACACCTAAGTATTTTACTTTTTGATGTGATTTTAAAAGGAATTGTTTGTTTACATTCCTTTTTTGATATTTCATTGTAAATGTAAACAAATGAAACCAATTTCTGTATGTTAATCTTGTATCCTGGTACCTTCCTGAATTTGTTTATCAGTTCTAGTTTTTTTATGGAGTCTTTAGAGTTTTCTATATATAGTACTATGTCATCTGCATATAATGAAAATTTTACCTCTTCTCTTCCAATCTGGATACCTTTTCTTTTTCTTGTCTTATTGCTGTGGCCGGGACTATGTTGAAGAGAAGTGGTGAGACTGGGCATCCTTGTCTTGTTCCAGATTTTAGTGGTAAGGCTTTCTGCTTTTTACTATTGAGTAGTATTTTGGCTGTGGGTTTGTCATAAATAGCTTTTATCATGTTGGGATATGTTCCCTTTATGCCCACTTTCACAAGGGTTTTTATCATGAATGGATATTGAATTTTAGGAAATGCTTTTTCTGCATCTCTTTAGATGATCATGTGGATCTTGTCTTTTTTTGTTGTTGTTGATATGGTGTATCACATTGATTTGTGTATGTTGAATCATCCTTTTGACCCTTAGATAAATCCAGTGTGGTCATGGTATATGATTTTTTTATGTGTTGTTTGATTCAGTTTGCTAATATTTTATTGATAGTTTTTGCTTCTATATTCATCAGAGATATTGGCCTGTAATTTTTTTTTTTTGGTAGCATCTTTGTCTGGTTTTGGGATCAGGGTGATGGTGGCTTCATAGAATGTCTTTGGGAGTATTCCTTCCTGTTCAACCTTTTGGAAGAGGTTGAAAACAATTGGTATAAGTTCTTTTTTGTATGTTTGGTAGAATTTGCCTGTGAAGCCATCTGGTCCTGGACTTTTGTTGGCAGGGAATTTTTTAATTTACAGATTCTATTTCACTTCTATTGATCTGTTCAAATTGTCTGTTTCTTCTTGATTCAGTTTTGGTGGGCTCTATGTTTCTAGAAACTTACCCATTTCTTCTAGGTTGTCCAATTTGCTGCCGTATAATTGTTCATAGTATATATATATGTGTATATATATATATATATTTTTTTTTTAATTGTTGTTATTTCTGTGGTATCAGTTGTAGTTTCTCAGCTTGCCACCAAGACATTTGGTCTGGACTGTGTCCTCAACCACAAGGCATAACTCAAGTGTCTTGAAGTAGACTCAATGCCCAGACCATAGCTTGTCAAACATAAATTTGGCCAGGACTCCAAACTCAGGCACTGGGCAAGAGATCTGCCCAGCTCTCCATCCAGACTTGCTAGAAGCTACCCACCCCCCCACCCTACCTTCCAAAAAAGTAAGACTCAGGTCCTTTTTATCCTCTGAGGATACTCAGAGACCTGACCTGTCGAGTTGTCCATAGTCTCCATCCTCTTCCCAGTACAACTGGACTTGGATACAAACAGGCACACCAAATGACCATGAGGAAGTCTGGCCGAATGCTAAGCATTGACCCCCCAGCCTCTACTCAACTCACCTCACCTGAGCACAATCCAGGCCTGCATTGTCCTCCAATCCCCACCATCTATACATGTTCCAGACCAACTCTTCAGAATTGTCTTCATGAGATGGGACAAGGGATGGGGGGAGGCTGGGTCTAGGTTCAGAACAACCCTTGCATTTCATCCTCCTGAGATGCCTCCTCCTACAAGTCATATGTTTCACATCTTGGAGTAATCTGAGTGATACTGATCCATGTCCCAGTCCATGTTCTCCATGAGGACCTTCTGATATCTTCTGAGGAGAGTGACTCTCCCCCCATGGCAGAGAAGCTTCAGCCTCCAATCTAACATGTCTAGGAGGTGACTACGGGAGTAAGAGAAAGAAGAAAAAAGCAGAGTCAGCTGCTCTTGAATCAGTGTCTCATGAATCAGCACTCTCCCAGCTGTGGTATATGTAAGGATTTCAGAACACCAAATAATATTGAGGGTCTCACAGCCAATTTCATGTAATGTTATGAATTATGTAAATTTAACTTATGTTTTTTTAAAAATTTATTTTAATTTATTTATTTTTGGCTGCATTGGGTCTTCATTGCTGCATGTGGGCTTTCTCTAGTTGGGGTGAGCAGGGGTTACTCTTCATTGCTGTGCATGGGCTTCTCATTGTGGTGGCTTCTCTTGTTGTGGAGCATGGGCTGTAGGCGCGCGGGCTTCAGTAGTTGTGGCACGTGGGCTCAGTAGCTGTGGCTCGTGGGCTCTAGAGAGCAGGCTCAGTAGTCGTGGCGCACGGGCTTAGTTGCTCCGCTGCATGTGGGATCTTCCCAGACCAGGGCTCGAACCCATGTCCCCTTCTTTGGCAGGCGGATTCTTAACCACTGTGCCACCAGGGAAGCCCTAACTTATGTTTTAAAAGGAGATTACCAAACTGTCATATGAAATATTTAGTAAATTAGAAAATTTTTTAATTGTTTCCTAATCCTTTCACAGTATGTAAGTCATTATGCTGTATAGCTCCAACTTCTATGGTATTATATGTCAATTATATCTCAATAAAACTGAAAGGAAAATATTAGTAAATTAATAAGAAACTGAGTCAACACACTGTAAAATATAGAGCTATGTCAGTAGGAAAATAATTAAAAATTATTTGTATTCATTGTGCAAGTGACTGGAATTTGGGAAACTCTGGATAAAATAGACACCTCTGGGGATGAAAAGGTCTGTACTTTTTAAGCTGAGCCTTTACTGAAACTAGAATTTTTGTCTCTGAGAGAAAGTTGTACTGATAACCATAATGGAGGATATTGTCTTCATTTTACATGTTTTGTTTATTAAAGATCACTTGAAATGATATTTGGTTAGTTTCTTCATGATAATGAGATCCTCCCAATGTGTTATATTGTACAAATATCCTCACTTCCAATCATCTCTAATAAGTTTTTTTATTTACATGAGTGTAAAGAGGACCTTAGTAGTCTCAGTGTAGTCTCTGTCCCTGAATTGTGTTCAGATTTCAGTCTTTTAGGCATAACTCAGGCCTCCTGGTCAGAAAGTGCGTTTTAACAGTATTTTCATGTGACTCACACGCACTTTTTTTTTTAACTAAGTAGGGCAGGTGTACTTATTCTCAATTTGATAGCATTTTGAATAAGCTGGTGATCTTTTAAAAGTAATGATGCCCAGAAATACTAATTTACTGAATCCTTTTAAGTTCTGAAAATGGGAATTTTTAAATGTTTTCCAAGTAATAATGATGTAAAGCAAAGAGAACTCCTGGAGGTGAAGAAAAAGGGAAACAGCTCCCTGATTTCTTCTTGTCTTTTTACAGCATGGGAAGAAACTCTGACCTGGGTCAAGAAAGTGTGGGTGGTTTTATAGAGAGTGGGGTTCTATTAGGAGGGACAAAGGACCTAATCATTTTTCCATGTGAGAATCTGTCAATCACGTGGAATTGTCTCTCTGTCTGTCTCTCTCTCTCTCTCTCTCTAGGACTTCTTCCCTTAATAAATGAAGAATGGGAGACTTGGGAGACTCCAGGTGGCCTCATGGTTGAGGCTTCTAGATGAGTGAAAAAAGATAAAAGCAAAGTAAAAGCAGCTCAGGTTGAGTTACTCACTTTGACTTGAATATACTTCTGTGAGGAGTTACATCAGCATTATGATTGAATAAGATGTGTTTCATCATACCCCCCCTTTAATAACAACTTGGCTTCATTCACAGACCAAAGTGTCTTTGTGGGAGCTGTGGGATCCAGCAAAATATGTCAAGGGGAACAGGAGGAGTCTCACCCACCTGTGCACAGGGTATTAGGCATAGAGACCTCAGTCCCAGCTCTGGACATTGCAGTCATCTGTTAACTGGCTCCATACCCTCTTGGCTACAGCCTGGGGGTACCTGGAAAATCCTGTTTTAATCCATCACTTAAGAACGAAAGAGCTTTTGTGGATATTCAGGTTTCTTGTAGAGAAGTACTGGCATAATGTTGGGGCAAAAAAAAAAAATACATATGAGTTTGCATGCATTGAACAAAGTAAAAGGAATGGTTTCACTTGACGAACATCAAGCCTCCCCGAAGACTGAACAACTAAAGGCCAAGAGGGCTCTTCCTGGCCCATGATTTCCCCTGCAGGGGCAAGTGAGAGCATGTGAATTAACATGTAGTTTCTCCAACTGTGTGGGATGTTGCCAAAAAGGCCCATTGATTTCTTGCCCCATTCAGAGTGCTGAATTATGAGATGAATGACTGGGGTGGGAAGAGGTAGCAGATAGGATTCTTAGAAGAAATTGATGTGATGCAGATTCTACCTGCTGTATCACAGACTCCATCAAGAAGCCCATCCATGAGCAAATAGGGATGCCTTACACGTGGATCCTCCCAACTAGCCAGTGGGCACCCTCAGTGCTCTTAACACATTATACAACTATCCACTGTGGCTAGTTTACTTGGTGCTCACAACCAAGGCAGTGAGGGAAGGCTTTGGCTGACAGCTTGATAACACACAAAGGAAGCTGGCTCACATCTGCAGGCCAGAGACAGATCATAAATTTCTGCATTAGCACCACCCTTAGGAGAAGAAAAGGGACTCTATCATCAGCCCCCAGCCTATTGTGTTGCTAGATAAAAATAGAGCATATAAGCTCAAGAATTCTGCCAAAAGATGAAATAAGAAGCATGAAACACTTTTATACATAGAAGGTCTGAGAAAGCCTCAGACACTCTATGTCTAGAGGGCCAACAGAAGGTGTTTTTCTCCTGAAGACAATTAGCAAACACTGGAGTAGGTGGCTGCTACTTCAAAAGTGAAGACAGAAGCACAAAACGCCAGGAACATTTTTTTTTCAAAAATCAAAGTAACCTAACACAACTAAAGGATTACAGAGTCTTCCAGTTATTAATCCCAAAGACTTTGAAATCTGCAATCTACCTAATAAATAATTCAAAAACACTGTTATAAGAAACCACAGTGAGCTACAAGGAAAGATTGAAAGACAATTCAGTGAAATCAGAAAAAACATGAAGAAAACAAAAATAGACAAAAACTGTAAAAAAAAAAAAAAAAAAAAAAAAAAGGAACCAAAAACATTCTGGGGATGAAATGAAAAATGCAATAGAAAAGTCTATAGCTACAATAGCTTTTTTAAAAATATGCAGAATAAAATGAAGTGTATTGTGACGTTAAAAATATAAAAGAATTAAAAATGGAACATTTACAGGCCTACAAAGATAAGTTTCTATCAACATAAAACGGACTGTTTTAACTATGAGTTATTTTATGTATGCCTCATGGTAACCCCAAAGCAAATATTTTTAGTAGAATCACAAACACTAAAAAAGGAAACAGAGCATACCAACATGGTAAACCACCCATTATAAAGGTAGACAGAACCAGAGGGGAAAAAGAAACAGTGGAAATGTAAAACAGGGGTCCCCAACCCCCGGACCATGGACTGGTACTGGTCCGTGGCCTGTTAGGAACTGGGCCGCACAGCAGGAGGTGAGTGGTGGGCAAGCAAGAGAAACTTCATCTGTATTTACAGCAGCTCCCCATCACTCGCATTACCACCTGAGCTCTGCCTCCTTTCAGATCATTGGCAGCATTAGATTCCATAGGAGCGTGAACCCTACTGTGAACTGGGCATGTGAGGGATCTAGGTTGCATGCTTCTTATGAGAATCTAATGCCTCATGATCTGAGGTGGAGCTGAAGCGGTGATGCTAGCACTGGGGAGCGGCTGCAAATACGGATTATCATTAGCAGAGAGGTTTGCTGCACAGAGACCATAACAAATCAATTGCTTGCAGACTCATATCAAAACCCTATCAATGGGGCTTCCCTGGTGGCGCAGTGGTTGAGAATCTGCCTGCCAATGCAGGGGACACGGGTTCAAGCCCTGGTCTGGGAAGATCCCACATGCCGCGGAGCAACTGGGTCCGTGAACCACAACTACTGAGCCTGCGTGTCTGGAGCCTGTGCTCCGCAACAAGAGAGGCCACGATAGTGAGAGGACTGCGCACCGCGATGAAGAGTGGCCCCGCTTGCTGCAACTAGAAAAAGCCCTCCCACAGAAACGAAGACCCAACACAGCCAAAAATAAATTAATTAATAAATTTAAAAAAAAAAAAAAAAAAAACCCTATCAGTGAGTGGCAAGTGAAAGCAAGCTCAGGGCTCCCACTGATTCTGCATTATGGTGAGTTGTATAATTATTTCATTATATATTACAATGTAATAATAATAGAAATAAAGTGGACTATAAATATAATGTGCTTGAATTATCCTGAAACCATCCCCACCTCCCACTCCGTGGAAAAATTGTCTTGCATGAAACTGGTCCCTGGTGCCAAAAAGGTTGGGGAACACTGATATAAAACATTCAGAAAGCAATTAATAATATGGCAGTAATAAGTCCTTACGTATCAAAATTCACTCTAAATATAAGTGGATTTAATTTACAAATTAAAGCCACAGAGTGGCTGGATGTATAAAAAATATATAAGGTACAATTATATTCTGCATATAAGACACTCATTTCAGCTTTAAGACACACATATACTCAAAATAAAGAGGTGGAATATTATATTCCATGCAAGTAGAAGCCAAATAATGTGGGGGTAGCCATACTTATATCAGACAAAACAGACTTTAACAAGAACAATATCAAGACACAAAGAAAGTCATTATATTCAATATAATGATACAAAGGTCAACATATCAAGAAGATGTAACAATTGTAAACAGATACACACCCAACACCAGAGCACCTAAATATATTAAGCAAATGCTAACAGATCTGAAGGGAGAAAAAAACAATACAATAATAGTAGGGAACTTCAATACTCCACTCTCAGCAGTGGATAGATCATCCATATAGTGGATGAGCAAGGATTTATGTATATAGACCAGTGTATACACCAAATGGACTGAACAGGCATATATAGAACATTCCATCCAGCAACTTGTTCTCAAGTGCACATGGAACATACTCCGGGATAGATTATATGAAAAACGATGTCTTAGCAAATTTAAGAAGATCAGAATCATACCAACTATCTGAACACAATGATATAAAACTAGAAAGCAATGAGTATATCTGGAAAATCTACAAAGAAGGGAAAACTACACAGTGCACTTCCAAAAAAGTCTATGAGTCAAACAAGAAAAGGAAAACTTTTTAAAAACTTTAAAGCAAATGATAATGGAGACACAACTTACCAGATCCTATGAGATGCTGCAAAAGCATTCCAGAAAGGAAAGTGTATAGCGATAAGTGCAAATGGCAAGAAATTAGAAAGTGCCTAAATAATCTAACTCGACATATCGAGGAACTAGAAAAATAAGAAATTTATCCTAAAGTTAGCAGAGGGAAGAATATAATAAAGACTAGAGTGGAAATAAATAAAATAGATACAAGAAAATCAATAGAAAGGATCAACAAGCTAAAAGCTGGATTTTCAAAAAATATATAATTCACAGACTTTTAGCTAGACTAGGAAAAAAGAAGACAAAATTAGAAATGAAAGAGGAGACATTACCACTGATACTACAGAAATACATAGGATCATAAGACTACTATGGATAGTACATATAGTACTGCAAGTATTGGTATTAGCTGGAGCAATTAGGCAAGACAAAGAAAGACATCTAACTAAGAAAGTAAGAACTAAAATTGTCATTATTTGAAGATATAACTTTCTATATAAAAAATCCTAATGAAGCAACCAAAAAGTTGTAACTAATCAACAAAGTATGTAAAATTGCACTGTATAAAATCAACACACATAATCAGTTGTATTTCTATACACAAATAGTGAAACATCTCTCTGAAAAAATAAAGAAGACTAATTTACAATACCATCAAAAAAAAATAAATTACTTAGGAATAAATTTAACAAAGTTGGTGAAACGTCTCTACGTTGAACACGACAAGGCATTGATAAAATAAATTGAAGACACTAACAAATGGGAAGATATCCTATGCTCATAGGTTGGAGGAATTTCTAAGATTTAAAAGTCCTTATTAGTTCAACACCATCTGTAGATTCAAAGAAACCTCTCCCAAAAATCCAATGACATTCTCTACAGAAATAGAAAAATCAATTCTAAACTTTCTATCAAACCAGAAAAGAACTGAATACAATTCTGAGAAGAAGAAAACCAGAATCATCACAGTTCCTAATTTCAAGCTCTACTACAATCTATACTATTTAAAACAGTATGGTGCTAGCATCAAAACAGACACCCAGACCAGAGGGACAGAATAAAGAGCCCAGAATTAAACCCCCACATAGAAGGTTAACTAATTTTTGACAAGGTAGCCAAGAACAACCATGGGGAAATAATAGTGTCTTCAATAAATGGTGTTGGAAAACCTGGATAAACTCAAGCAAAAAGTAAATCTGGACCCTTATCTTAAATCACTCAAAAGAATGAACTCAAGATGGGTGAAAGACTTGAACCTAAGACCTGATACCATAAAAGTCCTAAAAGAAACATAAGAAACTCCTCTGAATTTGTTTTGATGACTTTTTGAATATGACACCAAAAGCACAAAAAACAAAGGCAGAAGTCAACAAAGGAGAATAAATCAAACTTCAAAGCTTCTATACAACAAATTAAAAAATCAATAAAATGAAAAGTCAACCTACTTTTGGGAAAAGATGCAGAAAAAATGGGGAAAAATGTGGACCATATATTGGATAAAAGGCACATAATTAAAATACCTAAAAAAAAAGCCTCATAAAATACATATGAAACCAAACAATGGTTTGGTTTCATGAATGGGCAAAGGAAATGATTTTTTTTTTTTAAAAAGACATACAGATGACCGATAGGTATATAAAAATGTCATCCTGACTAATCATAAGAACAATGCAGGGCTTCCCTGGTGGCACAGTGGTTGAGAATCTGCCTGCCAATGCAGGGGACACGGGTTCGAGCCCTGGTCTGGGAAGATCCCACATGCCACGGAGCAACTGGGCCCGTGAGCCACAATTACTGAGCCTGCGCGTCTGGAGCCTGTGCTCCGCAACAAGAGAGGCCGCGATAGTGAGAGGCCTGCGCACCACGATGAAGAGTGGCCCCCACTTGCCGCAACTAGAGAAAGCCCTCACACAGAAACGAAGACCCAACACAGCCATAAATAAAAATAAATAAATTAATTAAAAAAAAATCTGTTTAAAAAAAAAAAAGAACAATGCAAATCAAAACCACAACACGATATTATCTTGCACTGGTTAGAATGGTTATCATTAAATAACAAGAGATAATGAGTGTTGGTGAGGATGTGGACAAAAGGGAACACTTGTGAACTGTTAGTGGGGATATATGTTTTGCAGCAACTAAGTAAAACAATATGAAGGTTTCTCAAAACTTTAAAAATACATATACTATATGATCCAGCAATTCCACTTCTGGGTATTTATCCAAAGAAAATAAAAGCACTAACTTGAAAAGATACATGCACCTCCATATTTACTGCAGCATTATCCACAATAGCCAAGATATGGAATCAACCTAAATTCCTATCAACTGATGAATGGATAAGACAAATGTGATATTTATATTTATATATTTATATTTACATACAATGAATATTATCAGTCATTAGAAAGAAGAAAATTCTACCATTTTCAACATTGAGTACCTTGGGTAAGTTATGCTGAGATAAGTCAAAAAGAGAATGAAAAATACTATGTGATATCATCTATTTATAAAATTAAAAAAAAAAAAGCCAAACTCACAAAAACAACCAGTAGAATGTTGGTTGCCAGGGGCTGGGGTGTGGGGAATAGGAGAGATGTTATTTAAGGGTACAAACTTTTAACTAATAGTAAATAATTCCTAAAGATCTGATGCACAGTATAGAGAATCTAGACAGTGGTATTTTATTATAATCATCAAGCTTGCTAAGAGACTAGAACTTAATTTTTCTAAACACAATAAAGAAATAGTAATGATAACTACTGCTACAATGGCAATCATAGTATAATACGTAAATGTATCAAATCACCATGTTGTACACCTTAAATTCAAATATTATATGTTAAATATATTGTAAGGAAAAAAAGAAATGCTAAAAAGTATCATCAATATCAAAACAGGTCAAGCAGAAGAAATTTTCTGTGAGTTAGAAGACAGTAAGTTGAAAATATCCACTCAGAGGAGAACAAAGAGAAAAAGAGTGAAGAATAACTATGTGATCTATAGGATAAAATCAAAAGAAACATTCTGTGAATTACAGAGACTTAGAAGGAAAAAATAGAGACAGAAAGCTTCTTTAAAGAAATAGTGGCTGAGAACTTTCCAAATCAGGGGAGAGATTTGGATATCCAAGTTCATGAAGCTCATAGATACCAAACTCAACTCAAAAAACTATCTTCTCCAAAACACATTAGAGTAAAACTGTCAACTATCAAAAGCAAAGAATCTTAAAAGCAGCAGGAGGAGAGGAACTTATAACTTACAACAGAACCCTCATAAGGTTATCCACTGATTTCGCAACAGAAACCTCACAGGTCAGGAGAGGGTGGGATAATAGATTCAAATTGTTCAATTTAAAAAAAAAAAGTCAACCAAGATAATCGTCTCCATCATAGCTGTCCCTCTTAAATGGAGAGATTAAAAACTCTTTCAAAAAAAAAAAAAAAAAGCTGAGAGAGTGCATCATCACTAGCTCTGTCTTAAAAGAAATTCTAAAAGAGTTTCTCAAGCTAAAATAAAACTAAATAGTACCATGAAAACATATGAGAATACACAATAGACTTGTAAACATAAGTATATAGTTAAGGTAGGAATACTTAAATAGTGTGATATGGTGGTGTGTTAACCAGTTAACTTTAGTATAAAGGTTAAAGTATGTGATGATTAAAATAACTGCAGCTATAATCATTTTAATGTATAAACAATATACAAAGAGCTAAACTCCACAAAATTTTATGGAGGGGAGTAAAAGAGTAGATTTTTTGTATGTGATGGAACTTAAATTGTTATCAACATAAAATAGTGTTATATCTATAAGATGTTTTCTGTGAGCCTCATGGAACCACAAAGCAAAAACCTAGAGTAGATTTAGAAAATAAAAAGAGAAGGAAATCATAATATACCACTACACAATATCACTCATTCACAAAAAAAAGGAGAAGAGGAAGAAAGGAACAAGAAACAACAAAACATCCAGAAAACCATAAGATGGCATTGGTTAGTCCTTACCTACCAATAATTACTATAAACATAAATATATTAAATTCTTTAGTCAAAAGTCAGAGAGTGGCTAGACAGATAAAAATTCATGATCAAACTATAAGCAGCCTATCAGAGACTCACTTCAATATTAAAAACACAAATAGGCTCAAAATGAAGCACTGGAACAAGATATTCCACACAAGTGGAAACCAAAAGAAAGCAGAGGTAGCTACAGTTACACAAGACAAAAATAAAAATCAGCCAAAAGCTGCAACAACAACAAAAATAAGGTCATTATATAATGATAACATTGTCAATTCATCAAGAATACAATCATAAATAAATGTGCCTTAACAGTGGAGGACTTATGTTAAGCAAATACAGATTTGAAGATAGAAATAGACAATACAAAAAAAAATTGTAGGGATCTTTCATACCCAACTTTGAACAATGAATCCAGAAAGAAAATCAATGAGGAAGTACTGAACTTGAATTATACGTTAGACCAAATGGACTTAACAGACAAAAACAGAGCAGTCCATCAAACAGGGGCAGAATACATATTCTTCTCCAGTGCACACTGAACATTCTGTAGGACAGATCATGTGATGGGTCACTAAACAAGTCTTAGCAAATTTAAGAAGACTGATATCATACTAAGTATTTTTTCAACTACAATGGTAAGAAACCAGAAATGAACAACAGGAAGAATCTGGAAAATTTACAAGTATGTGGAAATTAAACAACACAATCCTAAAGAATCAATGGGCTAAAGAAAAAATTTAAAAATAAAAAATAAAAAGACTGAATCATGAAGAAATAAAACAATCTGAACAGGCCAAATTACTATTAAGGAGATTGAATCAGTTCTCAAAAACCTCCCAGCAAAAATTTGTATTTTATAAATACACTAGGGGAGACACACACAATGATATAAGGTAGAGCTACTGGTTCTGAATCCCTGATTTTGTAGAAAATATTTATCATTTGAGTTGAGCTATATTTCAGAAATTTAACACAATTGAGCATACATTAACAATATGATTCTTGTAAACTTTTTTGAAAATACAAAGAAGTGATAAAGAAGAGTATGTCTGTTAGATGAGTGTGGAGTATAATGGAAACTTAGAAGAGTCTTGACTGATTACAACTTCCACTTGTAAAGCCAATGTCTTTAATAAAGAAAGGTGAAAATGTTCATTTTTCAAAAACAAACTACAAACGAAAACTAAGAAGAAATGGGAATTTCCAGATTTACTGTGATGGTTTATGCACATTTCTCAGTGAATCACACAAAACCCTTATTAAAGATAAAAGAAATATTTGAACATCATGGAGGAATCTGCAGAAAGCACCTAAACCAGTGAACATCAGGTGTATTGGGACAAATGATTATCAGGTGACGGAAGCAGGCAAGACATTATCACTGCTGTGGTATTCTCGGTGAAAATACGTAAGAAAATCATCTGAAACTATCATGAAAAAAATGTAAGTTTATGCAAATTTCAGTCCACATATACTTCTGATGTTCCCTGACTCTTAATTGTGTATTTAAATAGTAAGTCTTTCTTATAAATATAGAGAGCAAGTCTCTCCTAATTACTTTTTTTTTTTCAGAACTTTGCATTATCTAGATCACTAATGCCATCCCATTTAAAAGTGCATTTTCTGGGACTTCCCTGGTGGTGCAGTGGTTAAGAATCCACCTGCCAATGCAGGGGACACGGGTTTGAGCCCTGGTCTGGGAAGATCCCACATGCACAGAGCAACTAAGCCCATGTGCCACAACTACTGAGCCTGCGCTCTAGAGCCTGCGTGCTGCAACTACTGAAACCTGTGTGCCTAGAGCCGGTGCTCTGCAACAAGAGAAGCCACTGCAACGAGAAGCCCACACACCGCAACAAAGAGTAGACCCCGCTCACCGCAACTAGAGAAAGCCCGCGGGCAGCAACAAAGACCCAACGCAGCCAAAAATAAATAAATAAATTTATTTAAAAAAATTTAAAAAAAGAAAAGTGCATTTTCTTAATCCTGGTGTGATAAGTTGTTGCATTCAGATGTACATTAATCATTTCACTTTCCCCTTATTCACTAATAGCTCAACATCCAAAATTATCCCATAGGGAATTTTGGATATTAATGCCTTCCCATGTAGATCTTTCACAAAGGGAATCATTTCAATAGTTGAGTGTCATTCTCCATGCTCTACAGGGAGCCTGGATGCAGACAATGGGGAAAAGGCTCTGGAACACAGGGTAGAAGTATTCTAAAGTGCTGACTTTGACTATCACAAGAAGGAAAAAAGTAAGTAGTTGAAAATGACCTTGCTAGGCACATAAGAAGTAGAGAGTTAAAGATTTGTAGGTTCTTGGGCTTCCCTGGTGGCGCAGTGCTTGCGAGTCTGCCTGCCAATGCAGGGGACACGGGTTCGAGACCTGGTCTGGGAGGATCCCATATGCCACGGAGCAACTAGGCCCATGAGCCACAATTGCTGAGCCTGCGCGTCTGGAGCCTGTGCTCCGCAACAAGAGAGGCCGCTATAGTGAGAGGCCCGCGCACCGCGATGAAGGGTGGCCCCCGCTTGCCACAACTGGAGGGGGCCCTCGCACAGAAATGAAGACACAACACAGCCATAAATAAATAAATAAATAAAATTTAAAAAAGATTTGTAGGTTCTTAATCCACGACATTTCAGGAGGAAAAGCAGACAGAGCCTCTGACCCAGGACAGGACAGTTACCTGAGAAGCTGCCATTTCCTCCTCTCCTTCCTCCTGCTCTGGGTCGTTTTCTTATTGATATGATGTTGAGGAATCACATTGGTATCTTGAAAATATGCCTTCAGTGGCGTCAGCACAGCTCCTTCACCTCTTCCCACAACACCAACAGGCTAAAGGACCTTGAAATGCTGAAACGGCAACCTTCTGAAAAAGAGATTCAGGAACAATGAGCTCCTGCATGGAGACCGAACTGTGAGCTTTTTCTTTCCTGCCAACACATGCTCTCCCCTCACACAGATGCCCCAAAACTTCCGCTACAGCACAGAGTAAGTTGGCTACACTGACCTGCCCTTTCCAATGTCTCCCCAAAGGCAAAAGGACTGAAGACTGCAAACAACTATCACCAGGTACCAGTAGCCCTTGGGCTTGGGCTTAAACCGGGCCTAACCTTAGAATCACCTGGAGTTAAAACAACTCGGATGCTCCCACCCAGATCAATAGACTCTGTGGGGAGGGCACAGGTGATGTTATTTCTAAATACTCATCATGTAATACTAATGGGAAATTGCATGGGAACCACGTAGCAAATGTTTCTTCTGAAGCTTTAAAGTGCGTACAAATTTGGGGGGAAGCAGGGCCCACTCTTAAGTTATGAATCTCCTGTAGGGCTCAAAAAATGACATCTTTTACGAGTTTTCTTGTTCATGCAGATGTTACTCCCTCAGATCCATATTCAGTAGCACTGAGATAGAGATCAGGCATAGCACACCTGAGACCACTGAGTAGTGTGAAGGCTTCAGAGAATTTCCAGAAGTGCAGGTTCCCTGGGCCTGATTCCTAGGGGCCGAGTTCCTCCTGGAATAGGTGTTGTCTTGTTGTTGCCTATGGTAGATGCTGCTTGGTTGGTGGAAATCATGTGGTGGGTTTAGGGATGTGTGAGGGGTCACCCTTAGAAATCTTCCCAAAGGTACCCTTTGTCCTCAGGTCCTTTAGCCCCCTCTCCTCTCAGGGCCCACTTGACAGACAGGACTACCCAGGGACAGGGCAGGTCCACCTGTCCTCAGGTGAGCTGAGACTCCATACCCCAAAAGATGCAGAGCACAAAGTTGTTTACATCACAGATCTGTTTGAAAATAAACCAAAGGCAGCAAGGAAGGGTGGATTAACATTTTGGGTTGGGAATGGACAGAAGACTTTGAAAATGATGCCATGAATGCATATTTGATGATTAACAAAGGAAGTTGTGATCTATGTTAAGTAATAAAGCACATTATACCTGAATTAACAGATCAGATTTTTCATTCATTGTATGTTTGTCTATGTGTGTGTGTTATAAATTGTGGTGCCACAGTTTGTTCTCCCCATCTCCCCTTACGTGTTTATACTTTCTCACATTTTTAATATATTTTTATTTATTTATTTTGGCTGCACTGGATCTTAGTTGAGGCATGCAGGATCTTCGCTGCAGCATATTTAGCTGCAGCATGTGGGATTTTTTTTTTTTTTAGTTGCAGCATGTGGGCTTCTTAGTTGTGGGATGCATGTGGGATCTAGTTCCCCCACCAGGGATCAAACCCGGGCCCCCTGCATTGGGAGTGCGGAGTCTTACCCACTGGACCACCAGGGAAGTCCCTATACTTTCTCACATTTTAAAAAGCACATTGATTAAGGTAAAAATTAGAGAAAAGCATATCCACTTTTTCAAATATTCTCTTAGAATTCTGAATCTTTAAAAAATTTTATTAAAAATTTCTTTTTAATTTTTATACAACTTTAAAGGTTACTTTTCACTTACAGTTACTATAAAATATTGGTTATTTTCCCCAATATGTATGTTGTACAATATGTCTTTCAGCTATCTTACAACGAATTGTTTGTACTTTCCACTCCCCAACTCCTATATTGCCCCTCCCCCCTCCTCACTGGTAGTTTGTTCAATATATCTCTGAGTTTGCTTCTTTTTTGTTATATTTACTAGTTTTGTTTTATTTTTTAGATTCTACATATAAGTGATATCATACAGTATTTGACTTTCTTTGTCTGACTTATTTCACTTAGCATAATGCCCTCCAAGTCCATCTATGTCGCTACAAATGGCAAAATTTCATTTTTTCGTGGCTGAATAGTATTGTATTGTACATATATACCACATCTTCTTTTTTTAATTTTTATTTTATATTGGAGTATACTTGATTTACAGTGTTGTGTTAGTTTCAGGTGTACAGCCAAGTAATATATATATATATTTTCAAATTATTTACCTGTTTAGATTATTACAGAATATTGAGCAGAGTTCTCTGTGCTATACACTAGGTCCTTGTTGGTTATCTGTGTGGGTATGTCAATCCCAAACTCTCAATTTATCCCTCCCACACATACACACCTTTCCCCTTTGGTAACCATAAATTTGTTTTCTAAGTCTGTGAGTCTGTTTTGTAAATAAGCTCATTTGTATCATTTTTTTTAGATTCCACATGTAAGTGATATCATATGATATTTGTCTTTCTCTGTCTGACTTTCTTCACTTAGTATGATAATCTCCAGGTCCATCCATGTTGCTTCAAATGGCATTATTTCACTGTTTTTAATGGCCGAGTAATATTCCATTGTATATATGTACCACATCTTCTTTATCCATCCATTCATCTGTTGATGGACATTTAGGTTGCATCCATGGCTTGGCTGTTGTAAATAGTGCTGCAATGAACACTAGGGTGCATGTATCTTTTTGAGTTATGTTTTTTTCTGGATATATGCCCAGGAGTTGGATTGTTGGCTCATATGGTAGTTCTATTTTTAGTTTTTAAAGGAACCTCCACACTGTTCTCCATAGTGATTGTATCAATTTACATTCCCATTAGCACCATAGCAGGGTTCCCTTTCCTTCCACCCCTTCACTAACATTTTTTCTTTGTAGACTTTTTGATGATGGCCATTCTGACTGATGTGAGGTAATACCTCATTGCAGTTTAGATTTGCATTTCTCTGATAATGTTTCAACATTGATGTACCTTGGGTAAGTTATATTGAGATAAGACAAAAAGAGAAAAGAGTTTTGGTAGCTAAATTTCCTCAAGTTTCATCCATGTTGTAGCATATTCCTAGATCTTTTCCTTCTGAAGACTGAATAATATTCTATTATATGTGTATACCACATTTTGTTTATCCAGGAACTAGTGGATGAACACTTAGGTTGCCTTCATACTTTAGCTACTGTGAATATTACTGCTATAAACAGTGGAGTACAAATATTTCTTCAAGACACTGCTTTCAATTCTTTTGGGTATACCCCAAAGTAAAATTACTGGATCATGTAGTAATTCTACTTTTCAGTATCAGAAAAAATCACCATACTGTTTTGCAAAGCAGCTGTATCGTTCTACATTCCCACTGACATAGCACAATGGTTTCAGTTCCCTCACATCCTCACCAATTCTTGTTTTCTGCTTGTGTGTGTGCATACACACAAATATATAAATATGTATCTAGTGATATGGTGCATATTTTCAAGTGCTTGTCATTTGTACATCTTCTTTTGGAGAAATATCTATTCAAGTCTTTTGTCCATTTTTGAATCAGGGTGTTTGCTTTTTTTTTTTGAGTTGTAGGAGTTCTCTGTATATTCCGAATAGAAATCCCTTCTCAGATATATGGCTTTAAAATATTTTCTCCCATCTTATGGGTTGCCATTATATTATGTTTATGGTTTCTTTGATACACATTTTTAAAAATTTATGTACTGCCATTTATTTATCTTTTGTTAGTTATTCCTTTGTTTCATATTGAAGAAAACACTGCCAAATCCAATATCATGAAGCTCTTGTCCTATGTCTTCTTCTAAGACTTTTATTGTTTTGGGTCTTATGTTGAGTTTCTTGATACATTTTTATTAATTTTTGTATATGATGTTAGGTTAGCATCCATCTTCCTTCTTTTGCATGTTGACAACAAGACTTCCCAGCACCATTTGTTGAAGACTGTCCTTTCTACTTTGAATGGACTTGGCAAATTGTCAAAAATCATTTGTCCATATATCAAGGTTTATTTCTGGGTGCTCTATTCTATTCTATTTGTTGTGAATAATGGAGAAAACAGTATAATCTATCCAGGTTGATGAAGAACATAAAGAAAGACCAGCACTAGATTTAGAAGGGCAATATAGGAGAGCAGAGAATAAAAGGCAGTGTGAGAGAAAATCTTGTATTTGCAAGATAATGGAAATATGATCATGCTAGAACCACTAAAAGCCTGACCTTGAACAAGAGAGTAAATATTTTAGCAAGGAACATAATACTTACCCATCTCTGGGAAATATAGTATGGGCATAAAGAGGAACCACAAATAAATATATGTGAAAGGGAAGGGTTTTCATGGTGTGAGAATATTGTGGGATTTGAAATACAATTTACTTCTATTCTACCATTGTCTCTAAAATTTATCAAAGTGTATATACCAGCAATTCCAATTCTGGTAATATGTTTGACAGGCTTACATATGAACTTCAGCAGACCAGTAAATGTACATTCATAGTAGGACTGTTCCCTAAAACAAAACAAAACAAAACCTGGAAAGACTATAAAGAGGAAGATAGGTAAATTTACTTTGTTAACACACACACAGATGCCATGATCGTTAACAGTCCAAAAACAGAGGGAGAGCATGGGTGCAAGATGTTCCCCAGGCTGGCGGTGTGGTGCAGAGTTTGAGGGTAACACAGGTAGAAAAGGCTTTTGTCAAGTCCTTGATTTTTGAGTTAGGTAGATTCACAGGTAACTTTTATTTCAAAATGAATGTATGCACTATACAAATTTTTAAACCAGGAGAAGTAAACATGAGTGATAAGAAATTTCAAACTGTTACAATTCAAACAGGATATTAGAAAAAATTAAATAATATGATTTAAGGGCTTCCCTGGTGGCGCAGTGGTTAAGAATCCGCCTGCTAATGCAGGGGACATGGGTTCGAGCCCTGGTCCAGGAAGATCCCACATGCCGTGGAGCATCTAAGCCTGTGGGCCACAACTACTGAGCCTGTGCTCTAGAGCCCATGAGCCACAACTACTGAAGCCCACATGCCTTGAGCCCATGCCCCACAGCAAGGGAAGCCACTGCAATGAGAAGCCCTCGCACTGCAATGAAGAGTAGCCCCTGCTCGCCACAGCTAGAGAAAACCCACGTGCAGCAATGAAGACCCAACATAGCCAAAAATAAAAAAGTAAATGAATTTATTTAAAAAATAATATGATTTAAGAATGAAGTAGAGATTGTCCAACATGATGGCATGGAAGGACCCTGAGCTCAATTCCTCTCCCTAGCACACCAAAATCACAACTATTTACAGAACAGCAATTGATGGAAAAGGCTGGAACCTATCATAAAATATCTTCTACAGGTAAGGACATAAAGAAGACACCACAACCAGACAGGTGGGGGGGGAAATCTCGGTATAGTCAAGACTGATACCCCCAGGTGGGTGACCCACAAATGGGAAAATAATTACAATTTCTGAGGTTCTCCCAGAGAGTGAGGGATATGAACCCCACGTTGGGTTCCCCAGCCCAGGGTCCTGTGCTGGGAAGAAGAGTCCCTAGAATGATGGGCTTTGAAGACCAGTAGGGCTTATTTTCCAGAGAGCCAGAGGACTGTGTGAAATAGAGACTCTACTCTTGAGGGTGCACACAAAATCCCACATGCTCTGAGACACAGGGCAGAACAGTAATTTGAAAGGATCCTGGGTCATACCTACCTCCTGATCTTGGAGAGTCTCCTGGAGAGGCAGGAGGCAACTACAGGACATCCTCAGGGACATAGACTCTGGCAGCAGCCACTTTTGGGAGCTCCTTCTACCTTGTGGACACTGGTACTAGCAAGCATAATTTCAGAATCCTCCCTTTAGCTTATTAGCCTCAAGACCTAGCCCCATACATTTCCACAAGTCTATAGACAGAAGTAGTAGGATGCCACAGGCCAAGCAACTAACTGAGCAGGGACAGAGCCCCATCCACCAGCAGACAGGCTGCCTTAAGATACTCTCAAGTCCACAGCTGCCCCTGGACTTGACTCCAACCACTAGAAGCCCTAGGACCATGCTCCACACACCAGTGCACAGGCACTATATCCAGGACCCCCAGGACCCTCTAGCCAGAGACCCTGGTTCCCAACTCCACCCACCAGTGGGCAGGCACAAGCCCCAGAATCCCCGGCCCCTCCAAGAAGTGAGCCTGTTCTAGCCTTGGGACCAACCTCACCCATCAGCAGGTGGTCACCACCCAGGGACTCGCTGGAACTTGGCCTAACCAACAGCAAACCTGCTCTAGCCTTGGGACCAGCTTCACAAACCAACAGGCAGACACCATTCCCAGGTATACCACTGCCCAGCAGCCTGTGGAACCAGCCCACTCACTAGCAGGCCAGAACAAGCCCTAAGACTGGCTGGGCCCTGGCAGCAACCACTACTGAGCCTGCTCAAGCTTTACAACCAGCCCCACCTACCAGTGGATAGACAGCAGACCTAGGACTACCACAGCCCAGCAGCCTGCAGACCCAGCCTAAACACCAGCAGGCCAGCACCAGCCATGGACTCAGCTGGGTCCTGATCTTACCCATCAGAATGCCAGCACAGGATTTGGGATGCTCCAGACCCCACAGCCAGCTGTGTCAGGAACAGTGGTCCAACAACACTTCTAGGAACCCTGGGCTCTACATCTAGAGCCCAGGACCTGGCTCTGCCTGCCAGTAAGCCAGCATAGCCCCAGGACTTGGCTTTATACACCAGTGGTTGGTCACTAGGCATGATATCTCCTGGACCCCAACTCCACCCACAAGTGAGCCAGCAGTAGATTCAGTGTTGCCCAGGACTGTGTGCAGCCAGCTGCCTCACAATTCTGTCCCACCAAGAAGTACTGACAGCCTCCATACAAGGCAGAACCTGTCAAACAACCAGACTGGGGGCAGCCAAGCCTACCAGACTACCCACAGTAGTCAGCCCACCACAACAGAAGGACCCAAGCAGCCCACATAGAGGGTACACCTAGAGCATATAGTTCTAGTGACCAGGGGAGAGTGGGCTGCTGGGACACATAGGACATCTCCTACAAAAGGCCACTTCTCCAAGGTCAGTAAATGTAACTAACCTACCAGAAGCATAGCAAGAAAATGAGGTGACAGAGAAACATGATCCAAATGAAGGAACAAGATAAGAACAAAGAAGAAGATCTAAGTGAAGTGGAGATAGCCAATCTACCCAAGGAAGACTTCAAGGTAATGATTATAAAGATGATCAAAGAACTCAGGAGAAGAATGGACGACCAGAGCAAGAAGTTTTTAAAAAAGAGTTAGAATCTTAAAGAACAACCAAACAGAGATGAGGAATACGTAACTGAAATGAAAAATACACTAAAAGGAAACATGTAGACTAAATTATATAGAGAAATGAATCAGAAAACTGGAAGATAGAATACTGGAAATCACTGAAGGTGAACAACAACAAAAAGTAGGATAAAAGAAATGAGGACATTTTAACAGACCTCTGAAACAACATCAGGAGCACTAACATTTGCATTATAGTGGTCCCAGAAGGAAAAGGGAAAGAGAAAGAGGCAGAGAACATACTTGGAGACACAAAAGCTGAAAAATTGCCTTACCTGGGAAAGAAAACAGACATTCAAGTCCACTAAACACAGTACGCCCCAAACAGGATCAACTGAAAAAGGACCATACCAAGACTCATTGCAATTAAAATGGCAAAAATTGAAGATAAAGAGAGACTATTAAAAGGAGCAAAGGAAAAGCAACAAGTTACATACATGGGAACTAGCATAAGGTCATCTCCTGACTTTTCAGGATAAACTCTGCAGACCAGAGTGGGTGGTATGGTATATTTAAAGTGATGAAAGGGAAAACCCTGTAACCAAAAATGCTCTACACAGCAAGGCTCTCCTTCAGATTTGATGGAGCGATCTAAAGTTTTATAGAGAAGCATAACTAAAAGAGTTCAGCATCACCAAACCAGCTTTATGAGAAATATTAAAGGGGTTAAGTGAAAAAGAAAAGACCACAACTGAAACATGAAAATTACGAAAGGAAAAACCTCACTGGTAAAGGCAAATATTCAGTAAATGTAGTAAATCAACCATGTACACAGCTAGTAGGAAGGATAAAAGAAAAAGTAGTAAAATCACCTATATTCACAATAAAGGGACACACAAAACAAGTAGGTATAAAATATGATATCAAAACCAGTACTTGTGAGGGAAGGAGAGCAAAAATGCAGGGTTGTTAATATGCATGTGATATTAAGAGATCAGCAACCTAAAATCATCATACACACACACACATATATAAATGTCCTGGTAACTATAAACCAAAAATCAATAATAGATAAACACACACAAAACAAACAAACACAAAACAACTGAAAGAAATCCAAACATAATATTAAAGATAGTCCTCACATCACAGGGGAAGAGAAAAAAGAAGAAAGGAACACTGAAGAAATTAATGAGGAATTCCAAAAATACCTGGAGACAAATGAAAATGAACACTGAATGATCCAAAATCTATGGGACACAGCCAACAGTGATACAAGTTTCATCTCAGGAAACAAGAAAAAATATCAAATAAACCACCTAACATTACACCTGGAGCAACTAGAAAAAGAAGAAAAACAAAACTCAAAGTAGGTAGAAACATAGGAAATATAAAGATCAGAGTAGATTTTTTTTTTTAATAGCTACTAAAAATTCAATAGAAAAGATCAATGAAACTAAGGGCTGGTTCTCTGAAAAGATAACACAAAATTGATACACATTTACCCAGACTCATTGAGAAAAACAGAGAGGGCCCAAATCAATAACATCAGAAATGAAAAAAGAGAAGCTACAAATGACACAACAGAAACACAAAGGATCATAAGAAATTAATATGAACAACTATATATGCCGATAAAATGAACAAAGTAGAAGAAATGGACAAATTCCTAGAATTGTACCATCTCCCAGGACTGAACCCAGAAGAAATAGAAAATATGAACAGAGCAATTGCCAGTAATGAAATAGAATCAGTAATAATTAAAAACAAAAACAAAAACTCAACAAACAAAAGTGAACGATCAGATGGCTTCAGAGTTGAATTCTACCAAACATTTAGAAAAAAGTTAACATATAACCTTCTCAAACTATTCCAAAATATTGCAGAGGATTAGGTCAGCATCATCCTGATATCAAAATCAGACAAAAATATCACATAAAAAAAGAAAATTACTAGGCAATGTCACTGATGAACATACATGCAAAAATCCTCAAAAAATATCAGCAAAATGAGTCCAACAATATATTAAAAGTATCATACACCATGGTCAAGTGGGATTAATCCCAGGGAGTCAAGGATGGTTCAGTATCTTCATGTCAATCCATGTGATAAACCACAGTAACAAATTGAAGAATAAAAACCATATGATAAAAAATAAACATATGATCATCTCAATAGATGCATAAAAAGCTTTTGACAAAATTCAACATCAATTCATGATTAAAAGCTCTCCAGGGGGCTTCCCTGGTGTCGCAGTGGTTGAGAATCTGTCTGCTAATGCAGGGGACACGGGTTCGAGCCCTGGTCTGGGAAGATCCCACATGCCGCGGAGCAACTGGGCCCGTGAGCCACAACTACTGAGCCTGCGTGTCTGGAGCCTGTGCTCTGCAACAAGAGAGGCCACGATAGTGAGAGGCCCACGCACCGCGATGAAGAGTGGCCCCCGCTTGCCGCAACTAGGGAAAGCCCTAGCACAGAAACGAAGACCCAACATAGCAACCAATCAATCAATCAATTAAAAAAAAAAAAAAAAAAGCTCTCCAGACACTGGATATAGAGGATACATACCTCAACATAATAAAGGCCATTTGGAGAAGGCAACAGCTAACATCATACTCAATGGTGAAAAACTGAAAGCATTTCCTTAAGATCTGGGTCAAGACAGGAATGCCCACTCTTGCCACTTTTATTCAACATAGTATTGGAAATCCAGGCACACCAAATCAGACAAGAAAAAGAAATAAAAGCAAACCAAATTGGAAAGGAAGAAGTACAACTGTCACTGTCTGCAGATGACATAACACTGTACATAGAAAATCCTAAAGACGCCACCAAAAAACCACTAGAGCACATCAATGAATTCAGAAAAGTTGCAAGATACAAAATTAATATACAGGTCTGTTGCATTTCTATACACTGACAATGAACTATCAGAAAGAGAAATTAAAGAAACTATACCATATGCAATAACATCACAAAGAATAAAATACCTAGGAATAAACATACCTAAGCAGGTAAAAGACACATACTCAAAAAACTATCAGAAATTGATAAAAGAAGTTGAAGGCAACACAGAAAGATGAAAAAATATACCATGCTCATGGTTTGGAAGAATTAATACTTTAAAAATGACCATACTACCATATATATATGGTATATCTCACATGCTCTTTCATTTCATGTAGCTATTCATACAACTCCAGGCTGAGTTTGTTTCCAGGAAAATATATTATTTCAGATACCTATTTGCACACTCAAGACTCCTCTGTAACCCCAGATTATTTAAGAGGCTTCTGCTTGACACTGCCTAGATTCTGAAGCTCCACTACAAGCATTAATAAAATTATATTTACAAAAAAAAAAAAAATTATATTTACATAGGTATTTATATGATAATCAAACAGTAATGCATTTACAATTGTACTATGATTTATTGCTTCTTTTGGAGCATAAAATTGTCTTATTTGCCACTCTCTTGTAAATGACTGTAAATTATACTTAGTACTTAGAGAGGAATGAATATACAAAAAACTGACCAATGTGCAAATATCATCAATTTACATATATCTCACAAGATTAGGAAATTCTCCCATTATTATCAAAGAAAAACAAAGCCTGGATACTCTGCAGTCATGAATCAAGAGAATGCAGGGGGCTAGAGGTAAGAAACAGACAGTAATCAATGCAGCAGAGTTCACCATTCACCAGTTGGGACTACTAAAAGGAGCCAAACAAATGTGAAATATGGAAGAGAGGGTTACAAAGACACAAAAGTGCTCACCAAGACAAGGATGCTTTGGGTGGCTCTAGATTCAGGGGAGGATCTAGGGGAGATAATAGTCCTATGGATGTGTTGAATCTGCTGCCTGTGCCTATTCAAGATGAAAACCATAGAGACATGGATCAGATCATGAGCAGCAAACATGAAACATCAGGGAATACGTAATAACAGTCCTACAGTCAGTAAGATGGTGATTCTGTTATGAAATAAATCATAACTGAATCCCAAATCCTTTTTCTGTTGACAAACCTAGCATACTTAATTACTATGATATATTTACAAATCTAGTTAGCTGTGTTTTTCCAATAGTTTAGATATATATTTATCTGTTTTCCTAACCTGTTATTATAGTTTAAGTTGGTGGTAATTCTTATTTTAGTACCGACAAGTTTCCAGTTCGGTATAAAGATTTATTTAATAGGCCAATATCAATTATGCAAAGGATGTAGTGATCTTAATATAGATGCTCTCATTGTAATACTACAGAAACCTGCTATATGACAAAGTTGGATTTAATACATGCAAGACAGGCTCAATATTAGGACAGCAACAGAGAGTCATATGTTTCTGTGCCTGAACAAAATGGAATACCACCTATCACAGGAATTGTTGAATAGCATCATAGTGTGCCTTAAAGTAGTTGTTATGAATCACTAATATTAATAAAATTGTGTAGGGTAAAAAAATTTTACTAATTTCACATCATATTATCATCAATTTATTAATATGTGAGTGAAGTAAAACTATTAGCAGTGAAGACAGATACACCTTTTATGTTATTTTAACATACGAGATAGTTATGCTCTCAGACATCACACCTGTGCCATCTGCTTTATTCATTCCCACCTACCAGAGGGTATGACTGTTATCTCCTTTTCTTCACATCCCTGCTCTTTCCTTTGCTCAAAAAAGGTGACCAGGTTCAGCTTAGAGACAGCAAGACCTGTTTATTTAGAAAAGGAACATGACTCATCCCGGGGATTCTACAATTTCCAATCCAGTACTGTGTTCAGCAGAGAAGAGAGGATACTCTATGTTATAGAAAATGATTTCACCAAATAGTATTTCCTGACAGCCCCTTTAAAATACATAGAAAGAATTTCTAATTTGCAGATTTTGAGGCCAAAATGTGATATTCTCCTTCCCTGTTTTCACCTGCCCTTCGGCCTCACAGTCAACCACTAATTCTGCTACAGCAATGGGGAATATGGTTTGCAAGGACCTGACCCGACCACACAGACTCTATTACCTTTTCTTGAACCAAAGGTTGAACTCAACTCTCACACCACAAATATACCTGAGAGCCCTCTTGCTTAACTCTGGTTTCACCCTGGAATTGCCTGAAGCATGCAGTTTAAAAATATTTATTGTAATCTATATAAATTATGCTGTTCACCTGAAACTATGTTGTACACCTGCATCAAATATAATATTGTAGGTCAATTATACTTTTTTTTTTTTAATGTGCTCTCAGGCAGAACCTGTGAAGGAGGACTTCCCAGGTGGCTCAGTGGTTACAAATCTGTCTGCAATGCAGGGGACATGGGTTTGAGCCCTGGTCCGGGAAGATCCCACATGCTGCGGAGCAACTAAGCCCGTGCACCACAACTACTAAGCCTGCGCTCTAGAACCCGTGAGCCACAACTACTGAGGCCACGTGCCACAACTACTGAAGCCTGCGCACCTAGACCCCAAGCTCCGCAACAAGAGAAGCCACTGCAATGAGAAGCCCGCACACCACAACGAACTATAGCCCCCGCTCACCGCAACAAGAGAAAGCCTGCACACAGCAACAAAGACCCAAATGCAGCCAAAAATCAAATTAATTAATTTAAAAAAAGAAGAATCTGTGAAGGAGGTCACAGGTGATACTGGTTATTATAACTCACCATGTCATCTTTATTGTAAGCCTAGAGTAATAAGCATTTATGTAAATTGTGCCTCTCAAATTTAAATATGCATACAAAGCATTCCAGGACCCATGGAAGAGATTGTCATTCTGCAGGTTTGGAGTGGGGCCCAGGAACTGGCATCTTTATCAAGTTTCTTCTTTGTGCCAATGCTGCTCCCCAGACCAGTTTTTAGTAGCACTACACTTGCACTACTTAATAACCATAAGGATGCAGATACTGGGACTCACCTTTCTGTCTCTTGTTCTGTTTCCCTATCATTGATTTTAAAAAGCGTTTGCATGCAATAGAAGCTAACTATAGATGGTGGAGGAATACAGAGTGGAAGGGTATCTTAGAAGTTCAGAGATTTTTCATTGTTTTGTGCTTACTTTCACTTTTTTTTTCTAACAGGGTAAAGTTTTATGTTTATTAGTAAAAGTCAATCAGTTTTCCTAACTGGATATATTTTTAATTCTCCAATCAGCAATACAGGAGATTAATTGCTCTTCATTCTCACTAAGATTTGATGATCCCAATTTGTGTTTTATTTATTTATTTAATTTAGGCATCTAGAAATTTGAGGTGCCATCTATTGCTTCCCTGGTGTCTAGCATAGATAAAGAAATGTGATATATATGACTGTGGGGCAACCATACCAGGGTTATGAGAGAACAGAAATGTGTAAAGTGCCTGCATGTAGCCAACACCAGAGAGAAGAAGTGAAAAAAGAAAAGGTACCTCATAAATTTTCTCAGCCATTTTTTCAGCTATGAACATCTACCTATGCACTGTGTACATAACACCAAATGTACATCTTTTCTATGCATATGCATAAGTCCGTTCTTGGTATAACTGAAAACAAACGACTAGTTACAGAAAAACACACATGATTATATTTTACTTATACCAAGGTTAAAAGTAGCATAAACTGCTACCCAAGCCCACTGTATCAATTAGCACAACTGAAAAAAGTCCTCTTCCCATTACAGGCAAGATTGGTAAAAATACAGTATGGGCTATGAAAAAACTCAGAACTTCTAGCCTAAAAACCAAATAAACTGTTTGAAAAAGAAATGCTCACTGCCTCTGACTGATAAACTTTTCCCCCAACTAAGTGACACCTGGTACAGATCCCAGAGCACATGACAAGGCCATCACTCTGTTGAGAGGAAGTGAGGGTGCTCCCTGCCACCTGTGGGTCAGCTTCCCTGGAAGGTCACTCATTTACAGTAGATATATTTTATGTGAAACCACAGCACATGCCATGCTGACCCGCCTATTACAGTGTCCGGAAGTCTTCCTCATCTCCACATCTAGTCCACCACGGGACATTTCAAGCTATGTTCACAAAGATTGTTTCATTCCACACCCCATCTCCATCAAACTGCCACTGATCTAAGCCTGGAAAAATGTAATAATCTCTGTCTACTAATAGCATCCAGTCCTTAGTACTGCCCAGGAAATATTTTAAATCACTAGGACAGAATTAGATTTCCTGGATTCTCAGAAACCCAGCACACTTGCCAAGTCTCCATCTCTGTCATTTGTACATCCGAATACACCACCACCAGCTGCCTAAGACCTTGGGGTGAATATGTGGAGCTTCCTTGCTACATTCCTTTCCTCCCTACATTTCCAAAGAACTCTCCATATGTACTTTCAACAAGTCTTATGTATCTCTCTCTAAAAAAAAACCCAACCAACCAAACAAAAAAACACCATTGTCCTATTTTATCTGTCTTTCCAAGTCTCCTAGTGCTAACTGCCTGAGTTAAAACTCTGGTCCATTGAAGCTGCTCCACTCTTCTCACAATTAAGTGATCACAATGCTGTATTTGAATCGTATAAGTGACCTCAAATTGATCACTTAAATTTCTCATTGCTTTCGAAAATTTTGAAGGTACACATCAGAAACTACCAGGGCCTGCATGGATGACTGGGGGTGAGGAGAGCAGTGGGAACCCTATGTCCATAATGAAAGCAAAGAAGGGCAGTGACTGTGATTCATATGTAGCAAGGATGACAATGATAAAAACAAAAAACAAAAAACAAAAACCTGGAAATAATCAGGAAATGAAACAAGTAGATTTTTCTCCTAAATTCAGGGTGTGTCAGTTGTGCAGTCAGAGAACAGGTGTCCTCTCACCACATGCGAAATCATGCAATTCTTCATCTTGTACATTTTCTTTTACATCATGCTACAGCATCATTCAAATTGGAATATTTTTCTCCTAATTTTACAAAATCTATTAAACACCCATCACAGTCACGTGTGTTTGTTCATGCCTAAACAACTCCATGACTTATGAATTCTCCAAATTTTCACCTGATCTAATTTTTACAGTAAAGTGAATAACTTTGATAATGTTACATATAAGAGGTGGAAGAAACAATAACTGAAGAAAAGCCATCTTAGTGTTCCTCTCCAATTGAGAAGTAATTAACTGTATTAATTAAACAAAATCAACTTAATATGCTCACTGAGGAATTACTCTCATCTTTAATTTCTGAACATGAAAAATTTAATGAAAACCATCCTAAAAATGCCCCAGCATATAATAAAAGCAATAGTCATGAATTTTGGACCAAAAAACCCCTCATAAACTAGATTTTTCATGACTAAAGGCAAGTAAAAAAGATGGTTTTGTAAAGGGAAGAGCTAAATCGGACTCCACGTTCCATCTGTTTCTTTGACTTTAACCTTTGCTTTTCGTTGCAGTTGTTATTATAATCATACATAATGGCCTGCCTCAGCGAACCCTGCCCTTCTGCCTGAATGTTAAACTAAATGCCTGGGTTCAGCTCACAGGGAGACAATCTGACCCTGTCCACCTGTGGATGGCTGCAAGAAAGAAGAAATTAACACATCCCCTCCCCAAAGCTGGCCATTCCAGGGGGTATTTGCAAAGCTTATGGCCTTTTCACTTTACTTCCTCATCTCCTCTCCCTCTCTGTGCTATAAAAGAAACTGGCATCCAAACCCCACCCCCCCGCCCCCACCCACTCCCCCCACCCCACCAGTTAAGATGGTTTTTCAGAGACACTAATCTACCATCTTCTCAGTCTGCTGGCTTTCCGAATAAAGTCGTATTCCTTTGCCTCAACACCTCGTCTCCGATTCATTGGCCTGTCATGCGGCAAGCAGAGAGAGCTTGGACTTGGTAAAAAATTTGGCTTAGCCAGCCAGGAGCCTTGCTGCTCGTGGCTAGCCGCCCTGGTCAGGGAATACTGGGGCAAGGCCCTAGCAGCTGCTGGGACCATTTGTCCTGAGGATCTTCCCTTCAAAGTTCCCTGAAGCGGCACCAGCTACCCCAGCGCTTGGCAGTTGAGGCAAGGAACCGACCAACTTCAGTTTGGGGCTACGAGTTGATGGACTCGATTCGATTCTGGAACTTCGGTTCCAATTTGGGGAACTTTGGTTCCATTTGGGGAACTTCGGTTCCATTTAGGGCTATGAGTCGACAGACTCTGATTCTGGAGGGTAAGTTGCTCCGGCGTGCGCACCAGGAACATATTCCCCCGTCAGTCTGGGCTTTTCCTTTATGGGACAAGCCAATCTGGTTGGAATACCCTGTTGGTGGGGGGAATTGTTGTTGAACTCTACCTGATTCTGGGAACCGGTTCACTGGGAAAAAGTTCTTTGGTTTTGTAGGGTTAACCCTACCTGATCTGGGAACTAGTTCATTGGTTTTGTCGTGGTTTTGTGTGCATCGATGCTAGAATTTGTGCCTTTTGTATTGGAATTTGCATCTTTTGTGTCTTGGTGTTATTAAACTTTTAAAAGTGGAAAACACTCCATCTATCCCAAAGGAGAGCATTTTGGGGAATATATTAGATAAATGGGCAAAACATAGAGGTGAATCTATGACTAAGAAAGACATGATAGATATACTATTGTAATAGGGTGTAGACCCAGTATATCTTAAGATCAGAAGAATGATGGCCTCTGAATGGCTCACTCGCAGTTAGAAATGTTCTGCAAAAGAGCAGGGAATTATGGTTTTCTCAGGGTATATGCCCAGTAGTGGGATTGCTGGGCCATATGGTAGTTTTATTTTTAGTTTTTTAAGGAACCGCCATATTGTTCTCCAGTGACATATATACACTACCAAATACAAAATAGATAGCTAGTGGGAAGCAGCCAAATATCACAGGGAGATCACCTTGGTGCTTTGTGACCACCTAGAGGGGTGGGATAGGGAGGGTGGGAGGGAAACGCCAAGAGGGAGGGCATATGGGGATATATGTATACGTATAGCTGATTCACTGTTATACAGCAGCAACTAACACAACAATGTAAAGCAATTATACCTCAATAAAGATGTTTAAAAAAAAGAGCAGGAAAAAGAGATGAGATTCCATATGTAGGAGCATTTATGCTATTGCATCAGGAGGAAAAGGAGTCAGAGGGCTGCCATCTTATGGTGCAGCAGTCTGAAGGGAAACCCAAGGGGAAGACTGTTCTACAAAGGAAGAGAAAAAAAATGAGAGTGGGGACATGTTATTTCAAAACTTACACCCTGCTTCAGCCTATCCAGCTCCTTCAATGGCCGAGCAGGCTGCAATGGCAGTAGTTCCAACTGCTCCCCTCCCATGCCGCCAACATATACACTGCCTCCTGTTTCCCCTACCCATGGGGATCAAATAGAAGTTTCTATGGTAAACCCCAGGGCACAGGGACCTGGTTTAGTATCACCATCTAAGTAAGACCCAACTGGGCACCCAATTTGGACTGGGAGCCACTTCTAGAGCAGAGCAATTTCCCTTGCCCCGATATCCTGTAAGAGGCCAGGACTCAAGTTCAATTTCCCTTGTACTTGAGGCATCTGATTCTGATTTCCCCACAGGAGCCCCAGGTACCATTTACAGTGGGGAACAAGTTGATTGATTTTCTAATAAATACGGGTGATCTTAAGAGGCTTGTAAATACTAAAGGGAAAACAAAGTGATCCTAGGAGAAACTTGCCTGTATCTTTGAGATACAATTGTCCTATCTGGTCTTCTCAAAAACCCTTATCTCTGCCATCTTTTTAAAATGCAAATTTTGAAAAAGAGAGTACAGCAATTTAGAACTTAACTTGTTTTCCATAAATATTAGTAGAAAGGGTTTAGCCATCTAGACAAGTGAGCTTGATTTGTTCCATCTGCCAGAAACCCAACTTTAATCCAAACTCTTTTGTAAACTGATGGGTTTTACATTGTTATACCTGACTCAGGGCTGAAATTTTGAAATGAGAACTATGATGTCTCTGTTTGTTTGTGTGTTTGTATGTGTATTTGTCTTTGGATAACATTGCTGAGGTTAATCTGTAAATGAGCTCTATTTAATTGGCTTAAAGAAAAGTAAGTGCTTACAAACCAAACAATTCTAACTACAAGAGAAATTAAGCTAAATGAGTTTCAGGTTCACGTGAAGTGGGAAATATTTAGTATTAAATTAATACCTGGTATTAATGTTGAAGTTTGTTGATCTAATTAATATAGACATGTCTTTAGAGCCATCAACATTAAGTATAGTAATTTCACTGCACCTAGATTTAAAAAAAGTTAAATGAAATCTTGTTATATCTGTTGCAAATTTGTCAGCAAGAAAAATAACTTGATATGATGAAATTTTAAATGTAAATGAAATAAGAGCTTTTAGGTAAACTATAAAAATAATTATGTTCTAAAAATCATCTGAATAGTTTCTCCAGATTTTGGTAACTATTACTTGCCTCTTGGTTGTCACTAGAAATTAAGGTTTTTAAGAGTCAGGGATTCTAATTTAAATATATAATTAAAGCAACTGAAAATAATAAAACATTTCAGTATGGTAAAATGTGTGTTTTCAGTAAAGATGGTATGAGGAATGGAATTACATTTTACTGGAAAGTTTTATACATGGTCAGGATTAACTAAATTTAGATTGAAGTTAACTAACTAAATGGATTTTGTTAAGTAAGCTAATACAAGACTGGAATTTGATCTCTCTCTGTTAGAAGTGCTCCCTTTGATAACAGATTATATAAGTTTCTATGCCCTTAGGTGATCCGTATTTGTTTTCTTTTAATCATTTTGTGACTTCGGTTAAATGAATAAGCATTCTTTCACAGTGACCTAGGATCCTGTTGTGTTTTAAAACATTTTTGATATTTTTAACAAACTTCCCAAATATCAAAATCTGACCAAAGTTTTTTAGCCTCCAGCTGACTCTGGGGCACTTCGAAAGAACATCTCAGTGAGAAATGTCAAACTAAGTTTATTTGGTATGTTAAAATTACTTCAAAAACTTTGTCAAGGGATTGGAGACGAACCTTAGGTTATAGTGTATGGGTAAACGCCATTTATATAGATATTCCAAAATGTATATGGAATCCCTAACATCTGATATGTCCTGATATGTTATCAATCATAATACTAGCTATTCTAAAATGGTATATCCAAGTTTCCTGCTAATTACATTGTACGCAAATCTTTAACCATGCTGTTTTAAGTTTTGTCCTGATGCTTTTACAAAATGAAGATTTTCAAGAAGACTGATAAAAAGGAACTTTTTAACAAATATAACTTTCTGATAGCCTTCAGATAATATCACTGGACTGGGTAACAAAGGACAAAACTAAAGGGAAACATGATTATTTCATCCAGATGAATGGGAATTAATTACATGGGACTGAATGAACTGGTAAATATGATTTATAACTTTATGACTTTGGGAAATATACTGGCTTTGTTGCTGAAATCTCGGCTTCTCTGTGCACCGATGCTAAACAGAAATACAGAGACAGAGATTTTGGAGGAAGAGAGAGATGGCTTTATTTTTCTGCCAGGCAGAAGGGAAGACACAGCAGGCTAGCACCTCAAGAACTGTGCGCTCCTCTGGGAATCGGAGAAGATTTTATATGTGGGGCCCCCAGTCCAGGGTATATGATAAGGATCAAAGTAGTAAAGGTCTTGCATTCTTCTTCCTGCATTATTTCAAAACAGTCACAGCTGACGTCAGGCAGCCTGGTAATTGGGTCTGTTTGTCTCTGGGTTATCAGCCTGTGACTTTTTTCTGAAATGCAAATACTACAAGGGGTGATTTGCTACAAGGGAGTGCAGGATGTAACTCACATAGTGTTAAAGAGTAATAGGTTAGCTTTGTGAAGTACAAATCTAGTTACAGATAGTAACAGTTAAAAAAAAAAAAAGTAGGAGTGATTAACTCTTTCAGGCCAGGCTATGTTTCTTCTCTAGCCTGTTCACTGTTACCTTTATTTTCCTTGTTCTCAGGAGAGGGAAAACTTCATTTCTATTATCGCTGCAACAGCTTTAATCTTTGTTTTTAGGAAAAACCTTTTCTCTTATGCTATGACCTACAACAAGTTGATAAAGTATGCCTTTGTAAACAAAGGGGAAACTTTTATCTTTTTCTCTCCACCTGATCCTGCCAGAATTTGTTGTTTCCAGCTGACTCTCCTGTGGACTTGATATTATGTTAACCACTGTTTTAATTTGTTCTTTGTTTCAAAATTGCTTGTGCTTTGTGTCTCCCTGCTTTACTATGTCTTTGTCAAGATTACTATCTACATTACTTATATCTTGTCTATTTTATAAGATTGTTGTCTCTTGCAGTACCCAGTGTATAACCAAGCCTCCAACAAAACTTCTATAGCTAAACATCTTACAGAAATAGATCACATTTATAACATAAAATAATTGTAATAATGTGATTCCAGGTATGGGAAGAAACAACACGGGAAAATGTCTCCTGGATCATAATTAGACAGAGGATTCAGAGAATCTTTAAATATCGATAGGGCCTAATCCGAAAATTAGCACCTGGACTGGTATATCAAGATTTTTCACCTGACCTGGGATGAGCCTCCCAGCACCATGGGACAAAATTTGATCATAAAATGTCTCTCAAATATTGGTCAAATTCCTGACCAAGAGGAGAGGCTCAATCATCAGCGACTGCAGCTCTCCAACATGAGCCAGTGAACCCTGAGAAAACTCAGGGAGGAGAAGAATACCTGCCGTCAGCAGCCGGACTGCAGCCACTCCCTGCGGTAAGCCCTGAGGAAACTCAGGATGTGAAAATACAGCATACAGGCCACAGATAGGTGTGGTGCATATCAAAGGAATTATTTCAGTGAGCCCTGACCCTTGCATCTTCCCGTATAGAAAAACACTAAATTCCTTAACTTGAGATGCGGTCTCCAGGCTTGAAGCCCTCAAAATTCCTGATAAATCTCCACTTTAAGGTTGTAAATATTTTTCAGTCTACAGATGTAAAGTAGAAACTTCCAAAGCAGAACAAAAGAAAAATCTCAACATTTGGAACATTGAACCGATGGCAGAAACTCCCAGAAAGAGCCATCTGACGGAACAGTTAAAACGTTGTCACGCCTTTTTTCCACAAGATTGTGGCATGTACATTGACAATGGGGAATTGTAACAGGGAAGAGCTAAATCGGACTCCATGTTCCATCTGTTTCTTTGACTTTAACCTTTGTTTTTTGTTGCTTTTGTTATAATAATCATACATAATGGCCTACCTCAGGGAATACTGCCCCTGTGCCTGAATGTTAATTAAAGTGCCTCTGTTCAGCTCACAGGGAGACAATCTGACCCTGTCCACCTGTGGATGGCTGCAAGAAAGAAGAAATTAACACATCCCCTCCCTGAGGCTGGCCATTCCAGGGAATATTGCAAAATTTAAGGCCTTTTTACTTTACTGCCTCAATTCCTCCCACTCTCTGTGCTATAAAAGAAACTGGCATCCAAACCCTGATAAGATGGTTTTTCGAGACACTAGTCTGCCATCATGTTGGTCTGCCGGCTTTCCGAATAAAGTCGTATTCTTCGCCTCAACACCTCGTCTCCGATTCATTGGCCTGTTGTGCAGCGAAAATAGTGAAATTGGACTCTGTAAAAATAGCAACTAGCAGAGACATGGAAATCAAACAACAAGGAGGGAACACATTGCGCTGGTCTCAAAGGCCATCATAAAAATCACAATGAATAAATGGTTGAGAGGGCTTTGAGAAAAGGAAACCCTTTTACGGTGATGGTAGGATGTAAATGTGGAACAGCCACTATAGAGAACATTATGGAAGTGCCTTTAAAAGGTAAAAAAAGACCTAACATATGATCTGGCAGTGCTACCACAAAGAGTATATGCAGAGAAAACCAGAATTTGAAAAGACACATGAACCCAAGCTTGCACTGCAGCACCGTTTATAATACTCAAGATGTGGAGACATAAAAAATGTCCATGGACAGATGAAGAGATTAAAAAAAAAGTGATACACGTACACAGTGGTATATGACTCCACCATGTAAAAGAATGAAATAATGCCATTTGCAGGAACGTAGATAAACCTAGAGATAATCATACTAAGTAAAGTAAGTGAGTATCAGAAAGACAAATATGATATAACGTATAGCTGGAATCTAAAAATACACATGATTGAAATAATTGAGAAAACATGAGCAGACACAGGAACCTAGAAAAAAAAATATGGTTACCAACCGGACAGAAGGGGTCAAGGGATAAATTAGGAGAATTAACAAATACATACTATTTCATATAAAATAGATATTCAACAGGGATCTATGTATACCAAGGAAGGGCTAGCAACACTCTCTAATAAACTAAATGGGAAAAGAAGCCAAATATGCAGAGATATGTGTATATGTATAACTGAAAATGGTTCTGTATCCCTACAACATACACAACATTGTATATCAATGTCACTCCAAAAAAAAAGAAATTTATTAAAAAGTGGTAATGAGACACAAGATTTGAGTGTTTCTTCTGGCACATTCCTCTTTTTTTACAAGCCCCAAACAGGATTTCCCCTAAGGCCCTGGTTGCTGGCATAAGCAGAGTTGGGCCCGAGGAAATGCTGGCCTTATGACCATGCCACAAAAGCAACCTCAAAAAGATTGCTTATGGGCACTTGATATTCACATTAGACTTCTGGACTCTAAATGATGCCTGACATCACAAAATGTCCAGGGCTAAGTGTTCAAAAATCATTGAAAAGAGGGCAGACTTCCAAGAAGGCAATTTCAACAGGTAAATTCTACTCACACTGTTTATGAATTAAAACAGCCCATAAGAACATGTTCAACACAGCAATTAGCAGAGACATGCAAATCTAAATCAAAATGAGGATTCACCTTCACCAGTCGGTAAGGCGATCATCAAAAATTGAAAATGAATAAATGATGTAGAGGGCATGGAGAAATGCAAACCCTTTTATTGTGCTGGTGAGATACAAATTGTAACAGCCACTATAGACAACATTATGGAAGTGCCTTCAAACCTAAAAGGAGAGATACCATATGATCCACCATTGCTACCCTTAGGAGTATATGAAGAGAAAAGCAGAATTCGAAAAGACATATGCACCCAGAGTGCACTGCAGCACCATTTACACGAGCCAAAACATGGAGGCATAAAAAATGTCCATGGCCAGGTGAACAGAAAAAGAAGAACTAATATATGTACGCAATAAAATATGACTCAGACATTTTAAAAAATCTATTTATTTATTTATTTTTGGCTGTGTTGGGTCTTCATTGCTGTGCGTGGGCTTTCTCTAGTTGTGACGAGCAGGGGCTACTCTTCATTGCGGTGCGTGCGCTTCTCATTGCGGTGGCTTCTCTTTGCTGTTAGAGCACGGGATCTAGGCGCGCGGGCTTCAGTAGCTGTGGCTCATGGGCTCTAGAGCGCAGGCTCAGTAGTTGTGGCACATGGGCTTAGTTGCTCTGCGCATGTGGGGTCTCCCCGGACCAGGGCTCGAACCCTGTCCCCTGCATTGACAGGAGGATTCTTAACCACTGCGCCACCAGGGAAGCCCCAGACACTTTTTAAATACATTTATTTATTTATTTTTATTTATTTTTGGCTGCATTGGGTCTTCGTTGCTATGCACGAGCTTTCTCTAGTTGCGATGAGCTGGGGCTACTCTTCGTTGTGGTGTGCAGGCTTCTCATTGCAGTGGCTTCTCTTGTCACAGAACATGGGCTCTAGGTGTGCAAGCTTCAATACTTCTGGCACCTGGGCTCAGTAGTTGTGGCTCGTGGGCTCCAGAGCACAGGCTCAATAGTTGTAGCACACGGGATTAATTGCTCCTCGGCATGTGGGATCTTCCCGGACCTGGGCTGAAACCTGTGTCCCCTGAATTGGCAGGCGGATTCTTAACAACTGCACCACCAGGGAAGTCCCTCAGACATTTAAATAAATGAAATTATGCCATTTGCAGGAACATAGAAAACCTAGAGATAATCATACTAAATAAAGTCAGAATCAGAAAGACTAATACCATATGATATCACTTATAGGTGGAATCTAAAAATACACACCATTGAACAAGTAAGAGAACACAAAACTGAAGGACTCATGGACTTAGAAATCACACATATGGTTAACAAAAAGGACAAAAGGGGGTCAAAGGATAAATTAGGACAATGGAAATAATAAATATGCAGTTTTCCAATAAAAGAGATAATCAACAAGGACCTATGTATACCAGGGAGTTCTATCAACAGTCTCTAGTAACCTATATGGGAAAAGAAGCCGAAGCTGCACAGAATATATGGATATGTATAAGAGAAAACGATTCACTATACCTACAACATCCTCCACACTGTACATCAAAGTTCCACCAAGAAAAAGTAACAATTATTCTAATTAAAAATGTGGCAATGAGACACAAGATTTGGGTGTTTGTACTGTCACATTCCACTCTAATTTAGAAGCCCCAAACGGAATTTCCCCTTAGTGTCTGGTTGCCGGGGTAACCAGAGTAGGTCCCGAGAAAATACTGACGCCTGGTGGCCATTTCCCGCAAAAGCAACCTCAAAACGCTTGCTTAGGGGCACTTTGTATTCATAACGACTTCAGGGCCCAACATGATACCTGACGTCAACAAATGTCCAGGCGAAAGTGTTCGAAAATCATTGAAAAGGGGGCAGACATTCAAGAAGGCAATTGAATCAGGTAAATTCTACTCACACGGGTATATGAAGAAAAAGAGCCTATAAAAACACGTTCAGCGTAGCAATTAGCAGACATGCAAATCAAAACTACAATTAGAGATCACCTTGCACTGCACTAAAATGTCATCACCAAACTTTACAGTGAATAAATGGTGGAGAGGACATGGAGCAAAGGAAATCCTTTTATGGACCTGGTGGGAAATAAATGGTAACAGCCCCTAGAGAGAACATTATGGATATGCCTTTAAAAGCTAAAAAGAGTGCTACCCTATGATTCTGCAGAGCTTCCCCTAAGATAATAGGCCGACAAGTCCAGAATTCGAAAAAACACATGCACCCAAGTGTGCATGGCACCACCGTTTACAATACCCAAGATGAGGAGACATACAAAATGTCCACGGACAGAAGAACAGATAAAATAGAAGTGATACATGTACACAATGGTATACAATTCCTCCATGCAAAAGCATGAAATAATGCCAATTGCAGGATCATAGATAAACCTAAAGATAATCATACTAAGTGAACTAAGTGAGATTCAGAAAGACAAATATTATATGATCTCACTTATACCTGTGATCTATACATATACATCACTGAAATAACTGAAAAATATAAACAGTCTCATAAACTTAAGAAAAATACAAACTTATGGTTACCTAATGCGACAGATGGGGTCAAGGGATACATTAGGACGATGGGATTCAAAATACAAAATGTTTCGTATAAACTGGATTTTCCATAAGAATCTTTGTATACCTAGGAATGGCTATCAACACTCTCTAATAACCTAAATGGGAAAAGAAACCGAACATGTATAGATACGTATAACTGAAAATGGTTCTGTATTCCTCTGACATAAATAATACTGTATATGAATGTTATTACAAAAAAAAGAGAAATTAATCTAATTAATTAAACTGTTATAATGAGACACAAGATTTGAATGTTGGTTCTGCACGTTTGTCTCTTAACTTACAAGCTCCAAACAAGATGTCCCCTAAGGCTCAGGTTGCTGGCTTAAGGAGAATTGGGTAGGAAGAAATCTTGCGCTTTAAGAATGTTTCCTGCAAAAGCAACCTCAAAAAGATGCTTCTGGGCACTTAATATTCCCAAGGACTGCTGGACTCTAAATGGTATCTGAGATCACAAAATGTCCAGACTTAAGTGTTTCACAATCAATGAAAACAGGGCCGACTTTCAGCGAAAGCATTTTCAACAGGTAAATTCTACTCACGTAGAATATGAATAAAAACAGCCCATAAGCACATGCTCAACATAGTAATTTGCAGACACGTGCAAATCAAGCTCACCACGGGGTGTCACCTTGCACCTGTCAGAAGGCCATCATCAAAAATCGACAATGAATAAATGATGTAGAGGGCATAGAGAAGTGCAAACCCTTTTATTGTGCTGTTGGGTTGCAAATTCTAACAGCCAATTTAGAGAACATCATGGAAGTGCCTTCAAACTTAAAATTAGAGCTACCATAAGATTCGCCATTGGTACCCTAAGTGTATATGCGGAGATAACCAGAATTCGAAAAGACATATGCACCCAAGTGGGCACTGCAGCACCATTTACACGAGCCAAAACACGGAGGCACACAAAATGTCTATGGCCAGATGAACAGCTAAAGAAGAAGTGACACATGTTTGCAATGCAATATGACTCAGACATTTAAATAAGTGAAATTTTGCCATTTTTCAGGAACACGGAAAACCTAGAGATAATCATACTAAATAAGGTAAATCAGAATCTTAAAATCTAATATCGTATGATATCTCTTCTAGGTGGAATTGAAAAACACACACCATTGAACCAATTAGAGAACAATGAAACAGACTAAGGGACTTGGAAATCAAACAAGTGGTTACTACAAAGGACAGGAAGGGTGAAGGGATTAATTAGGACGATGGAAATAACAAATACGCAGTATTTCCAATAAAAGAGATAATCAACAAGGACCTATGTATACCAGGGAGTTCTATCAACACTCTCTAGTAACCTCTAAGGGAAAAGAAGCCGAAGATGCATACATATATGTCTATGTATAAGGGAAAAATATTCTCTATACCTATAACATACCCAACATTGTCCATCAATGTTCCTTCAAGAAAAAATAAAAATTAATCTAATTAAAAATGTGGTAATGAGACACAGATTTGGGTGTTTGTACTGTCACATTCCACTCGATGTGAGAAGCCCGAAACAGAATTTCCCCTTAGCGTCTGGTTGCCGGGGTAACCAGAGTTGGGTCCAAGGACATACTGCAGCCTAGTGGCCATTTCCCGCAAAAGCAACCTCAAAACGCTTGCTTAGGAGCACTTTGTATTGACAAGGACTGCAGGGCCCTAAATGATACCTGACATCAACAAATGTCCATGCGAAAGTGTTCGAACGTCACTGAAAAGGGGAAGACGTTCAAGAAGGCAATTGAATCAGATAAATTCTACTCGCACGGGTATATGAAGAAAAACAGCATATGAAAACATACTCAACACAGCAATTAACATAGACATGCAAATCAAAACTACAGTGAGAGATCACCTTGCACTGGAGTAAAAGGCCATCACCAAAATTAAAAATGAATGAATCGTGGAAAGGGCATGGAGAAAAGGAAATCCTTTTATGGAGCTGGTGGGAAATAAATGGTAACAGCCACTATAGAGAACATTAAAGATGTGCCTTTAAAAGCTAAAAAGAGTGCTACCCTATGATCCTGCAGTTTCCCCTAAAATTATAGGCCGACAGGTCCAGAAGTCGAAAAAACACACGCACCCAAGCGGGCACAGCAGCACCATTTACAATACCCAAGATGTGGAGACATACAAAATGTCCATGGACAGATGAACAGATAAAAAAGAAATGATCAATGTACACAGTGGTATACAATTCCTCCATGCAAAAGAATGAAATAATGGCAATTGCAGGAACATAGATAATCTTACAGATAATCATACGAAGTGAAGGAAGTGAGAATCAGTAAGACAAATATTATATGAACTCACTTATAGTTGGAATCTATAAAGACAAAGCATTGAAATAATTGAAAAACATAAACAGTCTCAGAGAGTTTAAAAAACCCCAAACTTATGGTTACCTAATGGGACAGAAGGAGTTAAGGGATATGTTACAAGGATGGGATTAAAAATACAAAATATTTCGTATAACTAAATATCAACAAGAATCTATGTATACCTAAGAACGACTATCAACACTCTCTAATAACCTAAATGGGCAAAGAAGCCAAACATGTATACATATGTGGATATGTATAACTGAAAATGGTTCTGTATCCCTACAACATACATAATACTGTATATCAATGTTATTCCAAAAAAATAGAAATTATTCTAATTAATTAAACTGTCATAATGAGGCACAAGATTTGACTGTTTGTTCTGCACATTCCTTTCTAATTTATAAACCCCAAAGAGGATTTCCCATAAGGCTCTGGCTGCTGGCCTCAGCAGAGTTCAGTCTGAGGAAATCCTGCGCCTCATGAACGTTTCTCGCAAAGGAACCTCAAAAACATTTCTTATGAGCACTTAATATTCCCAAGGACTCCTGGGCTCTAAATGATACCTGACATCATAAAATGTCCAGGCTTAAGTGTTCCAAAATCATTGAAAACAGGGCCGACTTTCAAAGGAGACATTTTCAACAGGTAAATTCTACTCACACTGATTATGAATAAAAACAGCCCATAAGCACATGCTCAACATAGCCGTTAGCAGAGACATTCAAATCATAATCACAATGAGGGATCTCCTTGCACCGGTTGGAAAGGCGATCATCGAAAATGTACAATGAATAAATGATGTAGAGGGCTGGTGGGTTGCAAATTTTAACAGTCAATTTAGAGAACAACATGGAAGTGCTTTCAAACTTAAAATTTGAGCTACCATATGATCCGCCATTGCCACCCCTAAGAGTATATGTGCAGAAAACCAGAATTTGAAAAGACATATGCACCCAAGTGTGCACTGTAGCACCATTTACATGAGCCAAAACATGTAGGCACACAAATGTCTAGGCTGGATGAACAGATAAAGAACTGACACATGTAAGCAATGCAATAACACTCAGACATTTAAATAAATGATATTATGCCATTTGCAGGCACATTGAAAACCTAGAGATAATCATACTAAAGAAATTAAATCAGATTTTAAAAATCTAATATCATATTGCTTATAGGTGGAATCAAAAAATACACAACACTGAACTAATTAGAGAACACTGAAACAGGCTCATTGAGTTGGAAAACAAACATATGGTTGCCAAAAAGGACAGAAGGGGTCAAGTGTTAAATTAGGAGGATAGAATTAACAAATACACTGTATTCCAATAAAAGAGATAATCAAAAAGGACCTACGTATACCAGGGAGTTCTATCAACACTCTCTAGTAACCTAAATTTGTTCTCTAAGTCTGAGTTTTTCTGTTTTTTTGCTGGGTCCTCAGCATGAGAGATCTTAGTTCCCCAACCAGGGATTGAATCCACACCCCTTTAGAGTCTTAACTACTGGACTGTCAGAAAAGTGGTTTTTGTCATACTGAGTGAAGTAAGTCAGACAGGGAAAGAGAAATATTGTATGATATCGCTTATATGCTCAATCTTAAAATAATAATAGAAATGAACTTATTTACAAAACAGAAAAACTCACAAACTTAGAGAACAAATTTAGGGTTCTGGGAGGGATGGGTGAGTGGGAGGGTTAGTTAGGGAGTTTGGGATTGACATGTACCCACTGCTATATTTATTTATTTATATTTAAAGAAAATTTTTTTTTTTTTAATTTTTCACAGGAGAACATGGTTTCTTTTATTTATTTGTTTATTTTTGGCTATGTTGGGTCTTCGTTTCTGTGCGAGGGCTTTCTCTAGTTGCAGCAAGTGGGGGCCACTCTTCATCGCGGTGTGTGGGCCTCTCACTATTGCAGCCTCTCTTGTTACGGAGCACAGGCTCCAGACGTGCAGGCTCAGTAGTTGTGGCTCATGGGCCTAGTTGCTCCACAGCATGTGGGATCTTCCCAGACCAGGGCTCGAACCTGTGTCCCCTGCATTGGCAGGCAGATTCTCAACCACTGCGCCACCAGGGAAGCCCCCCCACTGCTATATTTAAAATGAATAACAAACAAGGACCTACTGTATAGCACAGGGAATGCTGCTCAATATTATGTAACAACCTAAATGGAAAAGAATTTGAAAAAGAATAAATACATGTATATATGTAACTGAATCATTTGTCTGTACACCTGAAACTAACACAATATTGTTAATCAACTATACTCCAATATAAAATAAAACTTAAAAAGAAGTTTATGTTAATTGTTGACAAGGACTTACAATTACTCTTTCATTATTTTCTGTTTGTTGTTGTTGTAGTTCCTTTGTTTTTGTTTTTTTGGTTTTTTTTGATGCGGTATGAATTCACTCTTTTTCTGTACCTTTTGTGTAACTACAATAGAGTTTTTCTTAGTAGTTTCCATGAAATGTACATAAAATATACTTAAGTTAATAACTAATCTTTAATTTTATAAAATAACAATTTTAGGTATATTTTATATATATTTCCTCATTATTTTATGTAAACAATATATTATCAATCTCCAGAAAAATATTTGTGTGTATACACATACAAATATATACAAATATACACATATCTATATCTATCTCTCTATATACATCTCTACACACAAATATACATATGTATACATATACACAGATGTGTATTGGAATTTTTTAATTGATATAAAACATTTGTTATTATATTTAAGGAAATAGCTTGATTTTCTTTTTCTTCAAATCTGTATTATCTATATAAGGAGTTCATGGTAATTTTTTTTATATAGGCTTTTCTCATGTGTTGTTAGATTTATTTTTATTTTTATTTATTTTATTTTATACTTGTAAAATTAGAGGCTTCCTTTTTATGTACTTTGTAACTGCTTGGAATGTGTCTGTATGAATTGTGTACTATATGCTTATGTTATACTCTTTACAATATTTTGTTGTCTTATTTTCTGTAACAAATTTCCATTGATTCCTTGGGCTTACTAGATATACATTCATATGCTCTGCAACTGGAGATGATTTTAATCCTTTTCCAATGGTATTTTTTTTACTGATACCTCAAAGTGTTAAGTAAGTTGGGTGATCATGTCTCCTAGTGATCTCTCTGACAATGAGAGGAAATTATTTATTATTTCTCTGTAGGTGAACTAGTGTTGGGGGGCCTGTGATATTTCTTTGAGTACATACGCATGAATTTTTTTTTTTAATTTCAAGACACTTTATTTTAAAACAGGTCACAACACTAAGCTTCTGGCCCATTCTGCCAATGCACAAGCTACAAATGCTTGCTCAGCAGTTGAGGGGCATGCTTTAGTAGCATGTTTGAAAAGTGAATAAAAATCCATATAAGACAAATATTCAAATAGTTTCCATAGGAACACAGATAAGTATGACCCCATCACCTAGTCTTCCACATTGTTGCATCTGTGCCAACCCTATTCACATAGACATCTCAAAACTCACAGTAATTAAGTTAAATGGTCCCCCCCAAACCCTTAAATCAAGCTAAACTCGCAGTTAACAGCTACAAGAATGGTATCTATACATTAATACAAGCTGAAGCACAGGCTGCTGGGTGCCGTTTCATTCCACTCTCCCAAGCACAGGACACAGGCACGGTGCCAACATCCTGCTCCTCTATGCTGGGTGGGAAATCGTGGTTCTGGATTTGCTGCATCAGTTACCATGTTGGCCCTGACATCACATAGTAGATGGTCCGTCTCTGGAATCCATTGAAAGTGGAAGCAGCAGCGACAGTGTAAGCACCCATGTTTTCAAAGAGCATCCAATCGCCCACATGCATCTTGGGAAAGTTACAGTGCTCAACCTTGCAATCCAGGCCATCACAGGTCTGTCCCCAGATGCTGGGTGAATAATACTTCTCATCTGGTTTGGGTCTCTTCTGCATAAGAGGCTTCACATGTGCATTATTGTAGAGGATGCAGTTGAATGATCCATATACTCCATCATTCACATAATACATAAATGTCTGTTCACTTGACTCGTCATCAGAGCCTGTCTGTTCCTTTAATACGAGTTTTTTGGCAATGATATTAACTGCTAGCATGAAAGCTGATGCAACATAGTATCTGCCTGGCTCAGCTATCATTCTCACTCCAGAGTCTGATGGAAAATACTTGTCCAATGCTGGGTTGATTACACTGGTGATCTCTTCAAATTTAAGCTTTACATCCTCAGATACAGGAAAGCCACCACCAGTATCAAGCAGATACATGTCGAAACCAACCTCAGCTCCCATGTCAAAGACACAGTGGGCATCAGAGATGGCCTGCACGAAGGTCTCCAGATCAGTACAACCACCTCCCACGTGGAAGCTGACACCAATGACATCAATATCTAGCTCTTTCGCCCATTCCAAAAGAAGCCTGCTGGTTTTGAGTGTGGCACCAAATTTGACACTGAGGCAACAGACTGCTTTGGAATCATCAGTGGCAACCCGCAAAACCAACTTGCCCTTTGGATGTGCCCTGGCAACTTTCATCAACTCAACTTCACTATCAAAAGTCATCATCTAGGGCTTCCCTGGTGGCACAGTGGTTAAGAACCCGCCTGCCAATGCAGGGGACATGGGTTCGAGCCCTGGTCTGGGAAGATCCCGCATGCTGCGGAGTAACTAAGCCTGTGTGCCACAACTAGTGAGCCTGCGCTCTAGAGCCCATGAGCCACAACTACTGAACCTGCGTGCCACACTACTACTGAAGCCCGGGCGCCTAGACCCCGTGCTCCGCAACAAGAGAAGTCACTGCAATGAGAAGCCTGCGCACCGTAACGAAGAGCAGCCCCTGCTCGCAACTAAAGAAAGCCCGCGAGCAGCAACGAAGACCCAGTGCAGCCAAAAATAAATAAATAAATAAATAAATAAATGTCCTGAGGTCGGTAACTGACACAAAAATTCAAAACTGGGCAAATTTTCAAGAAGACAATTTCAAGACATAAATTTTACTCACACTGAAAAAAAAAAAAAGGACATGGCAAAATGCTTAATATCACAAATTATTAGAGACATGCAAGTCCTAACTACAAAAAGTAGGGGAGAAGGAAGGAGACACAAGCCCTTGGGTGTTTGTCCAGGCACATTCTACTCTAATTTCCAATCAGGAAAAGGACTTTCCCTAAGGCTCAGCTTGCCCCAATTACCAGAGTGGGGCATGCAACAACAACATGAAAACTGGTGCTTGGGGGCCCTGCATATTCACAAGGCCCTCCAGGCTGTAAATGACAGGCTGTAAATGACACCTGTGTCTCTGGGTTAGTTATGGAAAACAAATTCAAAACGAGGCAGGATTTCAGGAACCAGATATCAAGATGTAAATTTCCCGCACAGTGATTTTATATATTTTTTAAAAAGTGCACCAGAAGCTACTCAACATCGGAAATTGTAGGCTAATGCAAAAAAGGTATACCTAATTGTAGGCTAATGCAAAAAAGGATACCTAGAATGAGGTATCACCTCTCACCAGTCAGAATGACCATCACTACAAAGTCTCAAAGGAAGAAATGCTGGAGAGAGGTGAAGAAAAGGGAACCTTGTTACACTGTTGCTGGGAATGAAATTTGCTAACAGGCACTCTGGAGAACATTATGAAGGTTCCTTAAAAATAGAAAAATAGAGCTACCTTAGGATCCAGCAAATCCACTCCTGGGTGTAAATCCGGGGAAAACCAGAAATCAACAAGACACATGCACCACAACATTCACTGTAGCACTGTTTACAAGAGGCTAGACTTGAAAGCAACGAAAGTGTCCATCGAAGGATGAATGGATAAAAAACATGTTGTACATATATACAATGGAATATTACTCAACTATGAAATGAATGAAATAAGGTCATTTGCAGCAACTTGGTTGGACCTTGATATACTCATACTAAGTGACATAAATCAGACAGAGAAAGGTAAATGTCATATGATATCACTTAGAGGTAGAATCTAAAAATTGATACAAATGAACTAACTTACAAAACAGAAACAGAGTCACAGATTTAGAAAACAAACTTATGGCTACCAATGAGAAAGGTGGGGAGGAGGCATAAATTAGGAGGTTTAAATTAGCATACATATTCTTTTTTTTTTATAAGCACATATTTAATTTTTATTTATTTATTTTTGGCTCTGTTGGGTCTTCGTTTCTGTGCGAGGGCTTTCTCTAGTTGTGGCAAGCGGGGGCCACTCTTTATCGCGGTGCACGGACCTCTCACTATCGCGGCCTCTCGTTGCGGAGCACAGGCTCCAGTCGCGCAGGCTCAGTAGTCGTGGCTCACGGGCCTAGTTGCTCCACGGCATGTGGGACCCTCCCAGACCAGGGCTCGAACCCGTGTCCCCTGCATTGGCAGGCAGATTCTCAACCACTGCGCCACCAGGGAAGCCCAGCATACATATTCTTATACAGAGAAAATAGATAATCAATAAGGACCTACTATATAGCACAGGGAATATGACTCAACAGATTCTAATAACTGAAAAAGAATATGTAAGAATATGTTATGAATCCAAAAAAGAATACCTAGACGTCTTTGTATAAGTGATTCCAGTTGCTGTACTCAAAAGAGGAACACAACTTTGTAAGTCAGCTATACTCCACTATACAATGAAAATTAAATTCAAAAAAAAAAAAAAAAGAGAGAGAGAAATAGTTTCTAAATTGCTTCAGGCGCAGTGCCCCAAACTGGAGTCACATCCCTGGAGCCAGAACTGGCTTGGGTCCCAAGGCTGCACTGTCATTGGGCTGAGTTGGGGAGACAGTGCCAGTAAATGAGGGGCCCCTGGAATTGTACTGGCTGACCCCACTACATAGATCCAAAACCTCCAAGTCCAGGCAAACCGCCCTACTGCTAAAACATGGCTCAGACACCCAATGGATGGTGGATTCCCTGGGCTGGAAGAGATTTAAAAAGTCACCTGGTCTCCCCATCTGCTGGTGTTGGGGTTCACACCTCTAGCCTTTTTTTAGAGTCGCCCCACCGGCTGAAGACAGTACCCTCAACAGCCAGTTTTGCACGTCTTGGAATTTGTCCGGGGGGGATGAAGGGGAAGGTGGGGAAGGAATGAGACACAAGCCCTAGGGTCTTGGACAGGCACATTCCACTCTAATTTCCAATCAGGAAAAGGACTTTCCCTAAGGCCCAGGTTGCCCCAATTACCACAGTGGGGTATGAAGAAATCCTGCCGCTTTGTGGCCAATTCCCGAAACGACAAATTGAAAACTGGTGCTTGGGAGAACTGCAGAGTCACAAGGCCCTCGAGGTTGTAAATGCCACCTGCATCTTGGGGTTAGTTATCGAAAATGACTCAAAACAGGGCAGAATTTCGAGAAGCAGATATCAAGATGTAAATTTCATTCACAGTTTTTTTTTTTTTTTTTTTTAAAGCCCACCAAAACCTGCTCAACATCGCAAATTCTAGGGAAATGCAAAAACACTACAAGGAGGTATTACCATTGAGGCAGGACGACCATCAGCACAAAAGTCTAAAGGAAGAAATGCTAGAGAGTACGGGGAGAATATAGAACCGTGGCACACTGCTGCTGAGAATGTAATTGCTAACTGCCGCTCTGAAGAACAGTATGAGATTCCTTAAAAATCGAAAAATAGATCTACCAGCGGGTCCGGCAATTCCACTCCTAGGTGTAAATCGGGGAAAACCAGATTTCAAAAAGACACATGCACCCCAACATTCACTGTAGCACTGTTTCCAAGAGCCTAGCCTAGGAAGCAAAGAAAGTGTCCATCGAAGGATGAGTGGATAAAGAAGATGTGGTACTTATGTACAATGGAATATTACACAACCATGGATATGAATGAAATAAGGCCAGTTGCAGCAACTCGGGTGGACCTATATACGATCATACTAACTGACATAGAGAAAGAGACTTATAATATCACTTACAGGTGGAATCTAAAAATGGATGCAAATGAACTAACTTACAAAACAGAAACAGAGTCACAGATTTAGAAAACAAGTTTATGGCTACCAAAAGGGAAAGGTGAGGGGGGGGGAAGCATAAACCAGGAGGTTGAAATTAGCATACATACACTTCCATAGAGAAAAGAGATAATCGATAAGAACCTACTGTATAGCACACAGAACTTGACTCAACACACTGTAATCACCAGAAAAGAATACATAAGACCGGTAAGAATCTGAAAAAGAATATATAGATGTCTCTCTGTAAGTGAATCAAGTGGATGTACACCAGAAATAAACACAGCATTGTAAGTCAGCTATACTCCACTATAAAAATAGAGATAAACTACAAAAAGAGAGAGAGAGAAATTCTTACTAAATTCGTTCAGGGGTGGTGACCCAACCTGGTGTCACATCATCTAGACCCAGAGCTGGCTAGGGTCCTAAGGCTGGACACTCCTGGGGCTGAGCAACCTATGAGGATGTGCCAGCGAATGCAGCCCCATTGGAGTTGTACCGCCTGGTCCCCACTCCATGGGTCCCAAATCTCCAGGTGCAGGGGAGCCAACCTACAGCCAAACATGCCTGTGACCCCAAGGATGGTGGACTGTCTGGTTGGGAAGAGTTTGGAAAAGTCGCCTCATCTCCACATCTCCTGGTGGTGGGGTTCCCCCCACCCAGCCTCTTTCCTTAAAGTCTCCCCACCTGGGGAAGACAGCACCCTCAACAGCCGGTTTTGCACGGCTTGGAATTTGTCCGGGGGATGGGGGGAAGGGGGGGGAAGGAATGAGACACAAGCCCCAGGTGTTTGGAGAGGCACATACCACTCTAATTTCCAATCAGGAAGAGGGCTTTCCCAAAGGCTCAGGTTGCCCCAGTAACCAGAATGGGGCTTGAAGCAATCCTGCTGTGCTGTGGCAGGTTCCCCGAAACAAGTTGAAAACCGGTGCTCAGGGACACTGCAATTCACAAAGCCTACAGGGTTGTAAATGACACCTATCCTCCACAAACGTCTTGGGGTAAATAATCGAAAAGGACTTGAAAACAAGGCAGAATTGCAGGAACCAGATTGCAAGAGGTAGATTGGACTCGCCTTTAAAGCACATGAAAAGCTGCTCAACATCGCCAATGATTCAGCTGGCCAAAAAGGGCGTACTGGTTTTTCCTTAATATATTAAGGAATTAAATGACAAACTGATGTTTTCTCTAAGTAACAAACTGACGCTGACCCTAACTAAGGCCTTGATGCTGTCCCTAACTGAGGCCCTGACGCTAAGCCTAAATCCCTGAGCTGTCCCTCATCATCCTCAACCTATCCCTAGGTAACGACTTGATGCTCTTCCCTAGCTAGCGCCCTGACTCTGTCCCTAACTAATGAACTGATGCTCTTCCTAAGGCCCAGATGCCATCCCTAACTAACACTCTGGTGCTGACATTAACTAAGGCCCTGACAGTGCCCCTAACTATCACCCTGAACTGGTCCCTAACTAATGGCCTGGTGCTGCCTGAAGGTAATGTCCTGAGACTGTTCCTAACTAATGTCCTGACACTGTCCCAAACTATTACCTTGATGCTCTCCCTAACTAAGGCCCTAACACAGTCCTTATCTAAGGCCCTGATGCTGTCTCTATCTCCCTGAATCTGTCCTTAACTAATGACCTGATGCTGCCTATAAGTAATGAGCTGACACTGTCCCTAACCATCACCCTCATGCTGTCTCTAACAAAAGCCTGACACTGACCTAAGTGCCTGATGCTGTCCACTAGTAAAGCCCTAAACCTGTCTCTAAGTAACGACCTAATGCTGTCCCTAAATAAAGTACTGATGTTTTTCCCCAGCTCTAGCCCTGATGCTGTCCTTAACTAATGACCTGATGTTATCTGTAAGTAATGACCTGATGCTGTCCCTAACACCTGACACTGTTGCGAACTATTGCCCTGATGCTGCCCCTAACTAAAGCCTGATGCTAACCCTAAAAGTCCCTGACGCTGTCTCTATCACCCTGAACCTGTCCCTAAATAACAAGCTGATGCTTCCTCTAAGTAACAAACTGATGTCCCTAAATAAGGCCCTGACGCAGTCTGTAACTATCACCCTGGAACTGTCCCTAGGTAACGACCTGAGGCTCTTCCCTAGCTATTGCCTTGACACTGTCCCTAACTAACACCCTGATGCTGTCCCTAACTAAAGTCTTGATACTGGCCCTATCACTCTGAACCTGTCCCTAACTAACAACCTGATACTGCCTGTAGGTAAAGACCTGATGCTGTCCCTAATACCTGACACTGTCCCTAAGAATCTGACACTGTTCCTTACTAAGACCCTAACACTGTCACTTACTAATGCCCTGACACTCCCTAACTAATAACCTGAAGCTGTCCTTCACTAATGCCTGATGGTGAACCTAACTAAGGCCCTCACGCTGTCCCTAAATAAGGGCCTGATGCTGTTATTAACTAAAGCCCTGACGCTGTTCCTATCTCCCTGAACCTCTCCGTAACTAATGACCTGAGGCTGTCTGTAAGTAATGGCCTAATGCTGTCCCTAACCAATGCCTGATGCTGTCGCTAACTATTGCACTGATTCTGTCCCTAACTAAAGCCCAACGCTGACCCTAAGTCCCTGATGCTGTCTCTAAATGTCCCCCTGAACCTGTCAATAAATAATGACCTGACAAAGTCCCTAACACCTGAGGCAGTACCTAACTAAAGTCCTGATGCTGTTCCCTAAGCTCTTGCCCTGACCCTGTCTCTAAATAATGCCTGTAGCTGTCCCTAACTATTGCCCTGATGCTGTCCCTAACTAAAGCCTTACCATGTCCCTAACTAATGCCCTGACGCTCTCCCTAATGATCACCCTGATCTGACCATAAGTCCCTGATGCACTCTATAACTATTGCCCTGAACCTGTTCCTAAATAACGACCTTTCCCTGTTCCTAACTAAATTCCTGATGCTGTTCCCTACCTATCCCTCTGAACATGTCCCTCAATAAGGAACTGATGGTATCCCTAACTAAAGACCACATGCTGTTCCCTAGCTATCACCTTGAACATGTCCCTAAGGGTCTAACGCTGTCCCTAACCCTAACCCTGAGACTGTGACTATGTCCCTGATTCTGTCCCTAATAATCACTTTAAACCTGTCTCTAAGTAATGACCTGATGCTGTCCCTAAGTCCTGATGCTGTTCCCTAGCTTTAGCCCTGACGTTGTCCTTAACTAACCACCCGACAATGTCCCTAACTATCATCCTGACGCTGTCCATAACTAAAGCCTGATGCTGACCCTAACTATCGCCCTGATGCTGGTTTGAACTAAAGCCAGATACTGACCCTAAAGAAGTCTCTGACACTGTCTCTATTGCCCTGAACCTGTCCCTAAATAAAAACCAGATGTTTTCTGTAAGTAAAGAACTGAAACTGTAACCTAACTTAAGGCTCTGACGCTATCCCTAACTGTCACCCTGAACCTGTCCCTAGGTAACGACCTGATGCTCTTCCCTAGCTATCGCCCTGCCACTGTCCCTAACTAATGCCCTGAACTGTTCCTAACTAAGTCCCTGATGCTGTCCCTAACTAACGTTCTGATGCTGGTCCTAACTAGCACCTTACTCTGACCCCACCAAAGGCCCTGTTGCTGGCCCTAAGACCCTGACGCTGTCCCTAACTCAGACCCTGACGCTGTCCCTAACTAATGACCTGAAGCTGTCCATAATTAATGCATGATGCTGAACCTAAGGTCCTGATGCTGTCCCTAACTATCTCCCTGAACCTTTCCCTAACTAACGACCTGAGGCTGTCTGTAAGTAATGACATAATGCTGTCCCTAACTAACACCGGATGCTGTTGCCAACTATTGCCCTGATTCTATCCCTAACTAAAGCCGACACTGACCCTAACTCAGTCCATGATGTGGTTTGTAACTATCGCCCTAAACATGTTCCTAAATAATGACCTGAGGCTGTCCTTGATGCCAAAAACTTGGCCTCTGTGCACTGGTGCTGAATCAAGTCTCAGAGACATCGAGATTGGGATGAAGTAGAAATGAATAACCTTATTGCTTTGCCAGGCAAAGGGGAACTTAGCAAGCCTGTGCCCCTCAAAACTGTGTTCCCAACCTGGGCAGATTTGGTGAGGAGTTTAATAACAGTGGTTCAAGGGCAGGGTTGCTGATAAGATTAGGGTGTGTGCAGGGCCTGTACTCCTTTAATCTGGCCTCAGGAGGTCTCCTAATGAGTTTCTCTGGTTCCTTTAATCTGGACTCAGGTGGTCTTCTGTGCAATGAAAAATGCTAACCTCTTCCATTTGTTGGGGGTTTTAGTTCTGCAAAGAGCTCAAAGATATTGTTATGTATATCCCTTGAAGAGGAACCAGGACCCTGCCCCAAGGCTACACTATTGTTTTTGGCTATTCCTCCTTTGTCTCTGCATCCCCTCCATTCCCAGATTAGCAACTGTTCGAATCTGCCCTTTGGAATTCAGGAAAGTTCATGGAGGCTGGAGTCTATTCTTTGTAAGAATTGGGTGACACAGAAAGTCTTCTGTGCCAAGGAGTCCAACAGGGTCCTGCTTGGTTTCACTCCCCCCTTTTCTTTGATACTCCTCAATCTTGAGGAGAATAGATGTCCTTCAAGTAGAGGAATAATCATTTCAGACAGAGACATTAATCATAAACTCAGCAGGGGATCTCGGTTTTAGGGGGACACGTCTTTCATCCCCATTTCGGTTTTATCTTTCCCCAAATCTTACAGGGAACAGGGTGACAACCGCTCTGGCTACTTCCTGCTGAAATGGGGTGTAGGCCTGCCTAAATTTTGGGGAATGGATACCGAATTAGTAATATTTGAGTTCCAAGTCCTGGATCCGATTCTTGTATGATTAAGATCTCCATCCCTTGGTCCGCCATTTTGGTGCAACAGACCCAGTTAGAAGTAGGAGGAGTGACAACTGGAACTTCCAGAATGGTCACTTAGTTTTACCTTGGATGTCTGAATCATGGTTATTCCATTTTGAATTGCAAATGTATTCCCCTCCTGAATGGTCAAAGCATATGTACAATGCATTTCAAAGGCCACAAAACAGGCTGCTTTGGTCAGTAAAGTTTAAGTTAAACCATGTATAAGTCAAAGTGACTTCCTCATATCTCAATATGTGCAGGTTGTTTTTTTCATCATTTTCCATTTTGATTGCAAGTCTTTCAATAGAAAACATTGATAAAAATACCTATCCCTCAATGCCGGGATGATTCAGCTGTTTGCCCCAAGAGTAGATTATGTCCATCAGGGCTAGGCCTCCTTTCTATTTGCCTAGTTAATCCACGTTGGGGAAAACTGATCATGTGTCATGAACAAGCTCAGAGGTATGTTAATGAGGAAACACTTTATAGGACATACATTTTATCATTTATACCCAATTGTCACACAAGCATTGTACACGTGCTTTGAGGCCTAAAACAAGCAGTGATACATCATAAGTAATTACACTCTGATAACTTCTCTAGGTAATTTCCATTTCCTCCTAAACATCAGGGCAAAATTGTGGCTAACACAATAACTTTCAAAAATACAGACTTCAATTAACAGAACTAGAATTTCCTATCTATTGAAGCATAATCTTTTTTTCCTAAAATTACCCTCATCTCCATCAAACACAGCCAAATCAAGACATCTGTTTCCAAAATAAGTCTGGTTCATTGACCACATAGGCTCCTCCATATTGTCTCTGGTGTAATTCCTCAGAAGGAGCCTCAGACTAAATTCCTGAAAGGTCTCTCAAGGCCAGGAAAGCCATGCCAAGGGCTAACCATCAGATTCTGCCTTGGTGCATTTCTCTTTTCTAGAAGTCCCCAAAATATTGAGATTCCTGGACATGCCATGAGATAGTCTTTCCCATTCACCTGATAAGATTGTTCAGAACCCAAGTGTCTCCAATATCTGGAAAGACCAGGAAGAGAGAAAAGAAAAATATTTCAATTTCACCTATAGAAGTATAATTTACCCAATTGCTCTAAGTCATAAGTAGCTTGAGGGGAATGGCTCCCCTATGTCTGGAAAACACAGATCAAAACCAGTAATAATAATCAAAAAAATTATGACCATATTCACCAGTTCACTCAGTAACTAATTCTTTTGTTAACTTTTTATGAAGTCATCAGATTCTCCATAAAGATTTTTAATTTCTTACCCAGTTCGGTGGTATGATATGAAATTTATCACAGACCTGTGTTTGTCAAAAGGTCCTTCACATAAATCTTCTTGAAGATGGAGCACTTTTGCAAAAGTGTTAGAGCACAACAATAACTGTCTATAAATCACGGAAGGACTTAAAAGGTCACAGTTAAACATTTGATCACAGTGTAATTGACAAAAGAAACTTAGTTATCGCTGTGACATGCAACATTTAAAAATAACTAGAATTATGAATGATAACATTTTGCCAGGACATACTAGATGTTTAGGAATTCCTTGTAATTTAACATACTAATCAAACATTTCTCTGAAATGCCTCAGGGGCCTTCTAAAGCATCTCAAAGTTAGCTGGAGGTCAAAAGAACTGTTAGAATCTGCCAAACACATGTGCAACAACTACTGAAGCCTGCACACCTAGAGCCTGTGCTCTGCAACAAGAGAAACCACCGCAATGAGAAGCCCACACACTGCAATGAAGAGTAGCCCCCACTTGCCACAACTAGAGAAAGGCCACACGCAGAAACGAAGACCCAACACAGCCAAAAATAAATAAATTTATTAAAAAAAAACCTGCCAAACAATACTCACTTAACCAAAGTGAAGAGATTTCAAAGGCAAATACAGATCACCTAAAGGCAAAGGAGCTCACAAGCTGTTATCAAAAGGAGTAATCCAAGAAAACTTTGGAGGGAGAAACCAAATCCAGTCTTGCACTAGCCCACTTCCAAGAAAATCTATTTACCCAGCTAAATTTAATCCAATCTTAGAAAATCCTGATCACGCACAACGCTTTTCTCAGTGTCCCCATTTCACAAACTTTCCATCATCTTCTATATCCATCTTATTTTGCCCCTTATTTTTTCCCCATTCAGAAACAACCAGCTCTAGGACAAAAGACTTTCTTTTCTCTTTGTACCATCAGCCTGTCACTTAGCTGCTCATTTTCTTTATTATGTAGTTTCATAAATGCTTGAACATATGGAACTTCTTTTGTCTTTTTCCTCCTGTGACAAAACAACTCTGGCTGAAGGATAGTATAGTAATTTAGGCTACCATTCAAAGACCACCTTTCCTCATTCTCAAGAATGTACATTGGCCACACAAAATTACAACAGAATTTCATTCTTTTCTTAGTCATAGGTTTACAACTATAGGTAGATCAGCGTGCCAGGATTTTGCACAGGTGGCTACCAGGTGGAACTGAAGAAGCGCTTCCCATGTTTGATCGATAGAACACTCACGTGCGGACTAAGAACAAAACAAAATACTCGCCAGTAATGGAAGCCTCAAACCAAAGGAACCAAAACCCAAACAGTAACCAAAAACCAAACAGCACAAGACTCAAATCGGCTTCCAAGTCTCAACTTAGCCTGTGACCTCTGTCTAAGTGGTGCACCTTCCAAATGAGATTTCCTGAAATGAAAAATCACCCAAATGGGAATCAAGGTTCCCCCAAATTTACAGGGCTAAAAGGACCTCAGAGTGCATGCCGGGGGTGTTACCACACACTGGTCAAGGTGTCGCAACACCCCAAATGCTCCTTTTCTGGTTCCCCAAAATAATTCTTTGGAGTAGGACATTCAGGGCGGTCCAAGCAGGAGGAAGAAAGGAACGTCCTCAAGGCAAAGATGGCCTCGGCAGCTTCTAGGGTGGTCCCTCTTTTGCCATCTACTCCTGCCCCAGAGTTCCAACTGCTGGGATGGTGGATAGGGTATAACTGGGGCTTGGCCCTTCCAGGCAAGGGTCCCAGGAGATCTGGCCTCTAAAGGAATTCTCCAACCCTCCACGCTCTTGAAAGAGGCTAGCGTGGAGAAAGTCTCGGAGCATCCGATCAAGTCAGGGGACCCACAGGGGCCGTCCCCAAGTCAGCCCCACATTGGATGCCAAATTTGATGCCGAAAACTCGGCCTCTGTGCACCAGTGCCAAATCGAATCTCAGAGACAGGGTTTTGGATGAAGTAGAAAAAGCATAGTTTTACTGCTTTGCCAGCCAAAGGAGGACACAGAAAACTCATGCCCTCAAAAACTGTGTTTCACAATGTGGGAGGGTTCTGTGAGGAGTTTTATAGCAATGGTTTAAGGGCGGAGCTGCTTATAAGGATTAGGGTATATGCGGGACCTGCACTCCTTTAATCTGGCCTCAGGTGCTCTCTTGATGATCTTCTCCGGAATGAAGAATGCTAAAATCTTCCATGGAGGGGGGGGGGTTAGTTTGGTAAAGAGCTCGAAGATATTGTTATGCTTATCCCTTGAGGCAGAACCAGGACCCTGCCCCAAGGCTGAACTATTGTTTCTTGACTGTTCCTCCCTTATCTCTGCATCCCCTCCCTTCCCTGATTAGCAACTGTTCGAATCTGCCCTTGGGAACTCAGGGAAGATCATGGAGCCTGGAGTCTTTCCCCAACAAACAAGAAACAGGAGACATGGGACAGGCTTCCATGCCCAGGTGCCCCACAGGTTTCTGCTCGATTTCATCACTAGGCCCTGACCCTGACACTAACTATGGTCCTGAGCTGTCTGTAATGGCCTGAGTTTTCCCTAACTATGGATTTAACTCTCTCTCTAACTAAGGTCCTAATGCTGTACCTGACTCAGGACTGAGGCTGTCTAAGGCCCAGACGATGTCCTTAACTAATGGCCTGAACTGTCTCTAAGGCCTTGACACAGACCCTAAGTAAGGTCCTTATGCTGTCCCTAAGGCCCAGAGGCTGTCCCTAACAAAGACCCTGCAGCTGTCCCTAACAAAGGCCCTCAAGTTATCTTTAACTGAGCGCCCCCACCACCAGACTCTGTCCCTAAGGACTTGACTGTTTCTAACTAAGACCCTGAGTCTGTCTTTAACTAATGGCCTCCTTCCCTAACTATGCCCCTGACACGGTCCCTAATAACCTGAGCTGTCCCTCATTAATGCCCAGACGCTGTCCATAACTGACGACCTGAAGATGGCACTAAGGTCCTGACAATGTCACTAATGGCCCAAAATGTCTCTTACTAAGGTCCTAAGTTACCTCTAACTGAGGCCCTAAAGCTGTCCATAACTAAGTCCCTGACACTGTCCCTAAGACCCTCAAGTTATCTTTAACTGAGGTCCTGACATCACTAAGGACTTGATGCTGTCTCTAAGAACCTGAGGCTCTCTTTAACTAACGGCCTCACTCTTTCCATAACTATACCTTGATGCTGGCCCTAAAAAAGGCCCTGACACTGGCCCTAACAAATGCCGACGCCATCCCTAATGTAGGCTTTTGATGCTGTCAGTAACTAAGGCCCTGATGCTGTCCCTTATAGCCTAAGCTATCACTAAATAACGCCCTGATTCTGTCTGTAACTAAGGCCCTGAATATGTCCCTAACTAAGCCCCTGATGCTGTCCCTAACTAATGACCTGAACTATCTCTTATTAAGACCCTCAAGTTATCTCTAACAGAGGCCCTGAAGCTAGCCCTAACTAATGTCCTGACGCTGGCCCTAACTGAGGCCCTGAGGCTTTTCCTAACTAAGGACTTGACGATATATCTACTTGAAACCCTGACACTGTCAGTAACTAAGTATCTGACTCTTACCCTAACTAACACCCTAACTTTGTCCCTAACTAAAACTCTGACACTGGTTCTAACTATGGCCCTGACCTGGCCTGAATTAAGGCTCTGAAGATGTCCCTTAGTAACAGCCTAAACTGTGTCTAACTAAAGCCATCAAGTTATCTCTAACTGAAGCCTTGACGCTATGCTTAACTAAGGCGTGTGGCTGTCTCTAACAAAGTCCCTGACGCTGTCCCTCACTAGCACCCTAATGCTGGCCCTAACTTAGGCCCTGATGATGTCCCTAATAACTTTAAATGTCCCTCAGTTGCCCATGATCCTGTCTAGAACTAAGGCCCTGAATATGTCCCTAAGTAAGTCTCTGACCCTCTCCCTAAGGTCCTGATACTGCCTCTACTCAAGTCACCAACACTGTCTATAATAATGGCCTTTTTCCCTAACTAACACGCTTTTGTTGTCTCTAATGCCCTGACACAAGTCCTAACTATGGCTCTAATCCTGGCCCTAAGACCCTGATGATGTCCCTAATAGCCTTAAATGTCCCTCAGTACTGTCCTGATCCTGTCCATAACTAAGGCCTTGAATATGTCCCTAAGTAAGTCTCTTACGCTGTCCCTAAGGCCCTGAAGCTGTCTCTACCTAAGGCCTTGAGACTGTCTATAATAATGGCCTGAATCTTTCCCTAACTAACACCCTGATGCTGTCCTTAGCTAAGCCCACACACTGGCCATATCTACGGCCCTGACACTGCCCTTTCTAAGGCTCTGACGATGTCCCTAAGGAACAGCCTGAACTATGTCTAACAAAGGCCCTCAAGTTATCTATAACAGAGGCCCTGACACTGTCCCTAACTTAGGCCTTGACACTGTCCCTTATAGCTTAATCAGTCAGTAACTAATGCCCTGCTTCTGTCTGTATCTAAAGCCCTGAATATGTCCCTAAGCCCCTGACGCTGACCCTAACTAATGTCCTTATGCTAGCCCTAACCAAGGCCCTGAAGCTCATCCTAACTAAGGACTTGACACTATGTCTACTTTAAAGACTGACACTGTCCTTAATGAAGGACCTGACTGTTTCCCTAACACTCTAATTTCGACCTTAATTAATGCCCTGATACTGGTTCTAACTATGGCCCTGATCCTGTCTTTAACTAAGGCTCTGAAGATATACCTAAGTAACAACCTGAACTGTGTCTAACTAAGGCCTTCAAGTTATCTCTAACTGAAGCCTTGACACTGTCCCTAACTAAGGACCTGATGATGTCCCTAATACCCTTAGATGTCTCTCAGCATCCCCCTGATCCTGTCCATAACTAAGGCCCTGGAATGCCCCTAAGTAATTCTCTAAGGCTGTCCCTAACTAAGGTGCTGAAGCTGTCTCTACCTAAGGCTCTGACACTCTACCTCCTGACTCTTTCCCTAACATCCTGACACTGGTCCTAACTACAGACCTGACACTAGCTCTATTAAGGCCCTGATGTTGTCCCTAAGTAACTGTCCATAAGCCTGAACTGTGTCTAACTAAGACCCTCAAGATATCTCTAACTGAAGCACTGACACTGTCCTTCACTAAGCCCCTGATGCTGTCCCTAGCTAATGGCCTGAGCTATAACTTACTAAGGCCCTAACCATGTCCCTAAGACCCTGACACTCTAACTTAGGCCTTGGCACAGTCACTTACAGCCTAAGCTGTCACTAAATATCACCCTGATCCTGTCCATAACTAAGGCCCTGAATATGTCTTAGTAAGTCGCTGACAATCTCTCTAACAGCCTGAATTGTCTCTTACTAAGGCTCTCAAGTTTTCTCTAACAGAGGCCCTGACGCTGTCCCTAACTAAGGCCTGAAGATGGCCCTAGCTAACACCCTAACACTGGCCCTAGCTAACGCCCTAACGCTGGCCCTAACTAACACCATGAAACTGCTATGGCCCTGATCCTGTTCATAACTAAGGCCCTGAATATGTCCCTAAGTAAGTCTCTGCCACTATCCTTAACTAAGGCCCTGACCCTGTCTAAATAGTGGCCAGACTCTTTCCCTAACACACGGATGCTCTCCCTCACTAACTCCCCAACAATGGTCATAACTATGGCCCTGATGCTGCCCTATCTAAGGCCCTGATAATGTCCCTAACTAACAGCCTGAACTGTCTCTTACTAAGGCCCTCAAGTTATCTCTGAGGTCCTGACACTGTCCCTAACTAAGGCCCTGATGCTGGCCCTTACTAAGGCCTCGCCCCAGGGTTGTTCCAGACTGCTGGGCAGTTTTCTCTTGTCCACATCTCTAGCCAGATGCCTGTCATTGGCCAATCTAAGCTTCTGTGATGCAGTGGTCCCATGTGGGATGTGCCTTAGTAGGCTCACCTGCGGGAGGAGGGTCATGGCCACTCCACCCTCCAAGGGACCACAGCTCAGTGTGGGAATCTCTCAGCCAGTGTCTGAACACAGGGTTCTATGTCCTTGTTTGTTTTAAAACCCTTGGAGTTACCTCTAACATTTTTAAAATGGATCTCCCCCTCAGCATATTTATAATATAAATTATTTACCGCATTAAAATACAGGAATGACATTATTAGAATAAGCAGGAAGACACAGGATGCCCCCCCCCACCACCAATGATCTATTACTTGGAGGATCATAAAATTCTAATGAGAAGGGGATTCGAGAGCGGGACATTCAGCTTGCGAGCGGGAACTTCTTAGTCGTACACGGAGAAAGAATGATTTAAAAATGGTGATGTTGAGAAGGGCAAGAAGATTTTTGTTCAGAAGTGTGCCCAGTGCCATACTGTGGAAAAGGGAGGCAAGCACAAGACTGTACTTCCCAAGAAGTACATCCCTGGAACAAAAATGATCTTTGCTGGCATTAAGAAGAAGGGAGAAAGGGCAGACTTGATAGCTTATCTCTAAAAAGCTACTAATGAGTAGTAGTTGGCCACTGCCTTATTTATTATGAAACAAATGTCTCATGACTTTTTATGTGTACCATATTTAAATTGATCTCATACACTAGAATTCAGATCATGAATGGCTGATGTAATATTTCTGTCCTGATTTAAATAAGATTGGCTTGTGGCTAAATGAATATGGTCAGCTTTTTGGATTTTGATAGTAATTCTGGTTCAACAAGTACTATCACTGTTTTCCTCTTCTAAAGAGATGATTAAACTTGAATAAGGAATGTTAAACTTTTCAGGGATATGGTGAATGCCTTCTCAAACCCTATAGGAGATTGGTTTTATATTTAGATTTCTATAACTGGTTATATTAATATATTTAAATACTGAGACGCTCCCTTCACTGTCTCATAGACCAGCAAGATTCACCTGTGTTTCAAGTTGTGTTCATTCACCTGTTAAGTCAAGGGCTGAAGAAACACTGACAATGCCCACTTTATCTTTTTGGTCTTAACTATGCCAATTTAATTAAAATTCTCCATCTAAAAAAAAAAAAAATTCTAATGAGAAAACACCTACTCTCATCACCCTCTTGGGCATCAGCACAAGGTGGGAATCAGCTGCATTCTTTATTTATCCCTCCGATTTTTCCAGAACCTTTCCTTCAAGGAGAAATCTCTGGGCTCTGCAGGAACTACGAGTGGTGACCATCAGGTAAATCTGAGACTGAAAAGCAAGAGACGGGAGATGAGAATTGGTGATGGGGAGAAGCAGGGGAGTCCACATTCAATCTCAGGCTGAGAGTCTGGGTTAATCTCCAACGAAGGTAAGGACCACCAGGAGCTGGCCCCACTGGCTTTGTCAGCTGGTGTGGGGATTGGGGACAGCCAAACCACCATGGCCACTCTCAGAGAAGTAAAGAAGGTGAGAGGGCACCCCTGGCAGCCAGATTGAAAGTGGTCACTGCTATGAAATAAGATGCCCTTTTCAGAAAAGCGAAGGATGTTCTCTTCATTCTCAAAGACTCGCAAATACTCTGTGTTCTTCCGGAGGCATGCTGAAGCCTTCAGTGTTTGAGGGCAGTAATGGAAGGAATCTGGGCTCAAAACAATCCAGCACTCACTCCTTGAGGGTGCTGAGGATGACCAGTGTCCACCCCTTGGGTGCTGTGGGGCCTGAAATCCCTTTATCACCTAGGATGGGAGGGGCCACACACACACTCCCCTGGACCAGCACGGGGGCTGGGCTGGTGGGCTACAGACCTTTATCAGATACATGATTTACAAACATCTTGTGTAATTTTGGATGGTGGATTACCTTTTTCCTTGCTCCTTTTATTCACAACAGTTTTTTGTTTTGAGGAAGTCCAATTCATCTATTTTGTCTTTTGTTGCTTGTGCTTTTGGTAGCAGATCTAAGAAATCATGGCCAAATCCAAGGTCATGAAGATTTACTCTCATGTTTTATTCTCCGAGTTTTATAATTTTGGTTCTTACATCTAGGCCTTTGATCCATTTTGAGTTGATTTTGTATACAGGGGGAGGTAAGGGTCCAACTTTATTCTTTTGCATGTGGGTATCCTGTTGTCCCAGCACCTGTGCTAATTGTTTGGGAGAAAATATTTGCAAATGATGCAACCATCAAGGGCCTAATTTCCAAATATACAAACAGCTCATACAACTCAAAAAAAAAAAAAAAAATCAAAAAATGGGCAGAAGCTCTAATTAGACATTTCTCCAAAGAAAACATACAGATGGGCAATAGGCACATGAAAAGATGCTCCACATCGCTAATTATTAGAGCAATGCAAATCAAAACTACAATGAGGTACCACCTCACACTGATCAGAATGGCCATCATTAAAACATCTACAAATAAATGCTGGAGGGAGTGTGGAGAAAAGAAAACCCTCCTACACTGTTGGTGGGAATGTAAATTGGTGCAGTCACTATGAAAAACAATATGGAGGTTCCTCAAAAAACTACAGTTGCCATATGAACCAGCAATCCTACTCCTGGGCATATATCCAGACAAAACTATAATTCAAAAAGATACATACACCACTATGTTCATAGCAGCACTATTCACAATAGCCAAGACATGAAAACAACCTGAATGTCCATCAACAGAAGAATGGATAAAGAAGATGTGATATATATATATACACACACAATGGAATGCTACTCAGCTATAAAAAAAGAGTGAAATAATGCCATTTACAGCAACATGGATGGACCTAGAGGTTATCATACTAAGTGAAATAAGTCAGACAGAGAAAGACAAATACCATATGATATCACTTATATGTGGAATCTAAAATGAGACACAAATGAACATATCTACCAAACAGAAACAGATTCATAGATATAGAAAACAGACTTGTGGTTGCCAAGGGGAAGAAGCAGGGAGGGATGGATTGGGAGTTTGGGATTAGCAGATGCAAACTATTACATATAGGATGGATAAACAACAAGCTCTTACTGTATAGCATAGGGAACTATATTCAATATCCTGTAATAAACCATAATGGAAAAGTGTATGAAAAAGAGTATATATATTTTTATATATATATATCTGAATCACTTTGCTGTACAACAGAAATTAACACAACATTGTAAATCAACTATACTTGAATAAAATAAATTAAAAAAAAATTAAGTTGAGATTATACCAATTAGTTTGAAGGCACTTTTATAAAGTAGGCCTTATTCCTCTTGTCCTTTCATACTGGGACAAATGTATAAATAGACAGAAACTAAACCAGGATTACTCCAGTCTGAACTCATATCACACAGAACTTTAATTGTTGAACAAACTATTAACACCAGTTACACCATTGGGATGTCCTGATGCAATATCAAGGTTGTAAACCTTGTATCAAGCCTGCAGAATCCACTAAATATGGAAATTCAAACTGAAATGAAGCCAAATATCCCATGACTTCTCCAAAACTAGTTATTCGACAATCAGTTGGAAACCATATGCAATCAAATGAATGTAGACAGAAACAACTATACCCTTCCTTTTTTTTCTTTTTAGATGAGGATGGTATTTAAGGTGATGTCTTGGGCCATTTCAGGGAGTTACTCAATTTCCTGGGTAGCTCCCATGCACACAGGAGGAGCACATGTCATTTAACTTGTTTGTGCAACTATGTGAAGGTAGTTAATACCACAAAACTGTATACTTAAAATGCATTAAATGGTAAATGTCATGTTTTGTATTTTTAATAACAATGAAAAAAAAAGCATAGTGCTGATATTTGTTACAACATAAATGAATATTAAAAACATCCTTAGTGGAAAAAAGCCATACAGAAAAGGCCACCCAGATCCCATATTTATCTTGTCTGCTTTAAATCCATAAAGGTTGTCCAAATGAGGGAAAAACTCAGTAACGGTTCCAGAAAAAGAAAACTAGATCAGGATGGAAAAAGACATTTTCATACAGTTGGGACAGCAGGTGAAAATTTATGTAGGCCTGTGTATTAAATTATAATGTGAAAATCATGATTTCCTCATTTAGGGGTTATGTGCTAGTTCTTCAGGAGAATGTCCCTGTTTTGGGTAAAACACACTGAGCATTTTGTGTGAAGTGGCAAATGTGAGTACTTTTTGCCATTACTGAAAGTTTTCCGTACACTTTAAATTACTCGAAAGTGAATTACTTTTCAGAACAACCATGTCAATACCATACCAGAAAATCAGATAAGACAGCCATCAAACTTTATTATAGAGGCCAAGACTTACCCAGACCAAGTTCACCAAGTAAGTGATACTTACTTCCCTTGTAGGAGTCCACATGATATTAAGAGGCACCATGGGAAGAGTATAGTAGCTACCATGTCTTGGGTCCTGTGGATTACCTGGGATGCAGTAGAAACAGTGAGCTTTTAGCATTACAATTTTTCACATTACTTCAAGAAACATGTTAAAAAAATAAATTCAGTAAAGTTGCAAAGTATGGAATCAATATGCACAAACCAGTTTTGTTTCTATACACTAATAACAAACAATCAGAAAGAAAAATTAAGAAAAGAATCCCATTTACAATTCCATCAGAGAGAACAAACTGTTTACGAATAAATTTAACCAAGGACATGAAAGACCTATACTCAGAAAACTATAGGACACTGATAAAGAAATTGAAGACACAATAGAAAACAATATTCCATGCTCATGCATCAGAAAAATTACCATCATTAAAATGTTTATTCTACCCTAAGCCATCAACAAACAGTGCCAGGAAAACTAGACACCAGACTCCAAAGAACGACACTGGTCACCATCTACACTGCACAAAAACTAACTAAAAGCCCACAAGGTTCCATATTAAACCCTTTCTCTCCTGAGTCCCCTGAAGATGCACCCCACCCACCCAGCAGTCAGCTGCACTGGAAGTTTCTCCCCACTTGCTCATTTCTTCCTCTTGTGGCATCTCCTCACCAGTGGGTCTTGAGAAAACCCAGCTCCTGTCAGTGTGGACACTGCCCCATGGTCCAGAAACCTAAGCCCTGATGGGAGACAAAGCTCCTTGTCCACTTGTCACGGAGCAAACTCTGTGGGCAGGATGCACCTGTGCCCGCAGTGTCAGAGAGGTGGGTTCAGCGCCCCCTGTGGGACATCAGAGAAGTGCTGGGAGCACCGCACTCACAAACCCAGAGGCCTCATCCCAAATGCAGTTCTGCTGTATATACTAAGTTTGAAAATCCAAACTGAGATGGAGCCAAGTATCTCACCATATCTTCTCAAAAGATAGTTAAGGAACAATTAATTAGAAACCATATATAATGAAATGAATGTAGACACAAACTTTACAACTTAAACCAAAATTCACTCAAAATTGCCCATAGACAAATCTAAATTACCAAACTATAAAAATTCTAGAATCTGAGAACAGAAGAAAATCTACATGACCTTGGGTCTGGTGATCCATTTTAAAACACACAACACCAAAAGTCTATCAACAAAAGAAAAATAATTAATAATGTAGACTTTATAAAATTAAAAATTTCTACTCTATGAAAGACCTTATTCAGAAAACCACAAACTGGAAGAAACTATTTCCAAAACACATATCTGATAAAGGATTTGTACGCAATTAAAACTTGGTAAAGATTGAAACACACACCTGGCCAAAGAAGATAAACAGAAAATAAGCATACAACAGTATACTCAAGATGCTGGTGGAATGCATGTACAACCTACTTTAGAAGACAGTTTGGCAGTTTTTTCCAAATCTAAACAGTCTCACCTTAGGATCCAAGAAGCGTACCTCTTGTACTTAGACAACTGTTTTGAAAAACTGTGTTCAAACAAAAACAAGCATTAAGTAATGCACAGCAGCTCTACTCATAATGGCTAAAAACTTAAAGCTATCAGGATGTCCTTCTGTAAATGAATTCGTAAGCAAATTAGAGGACATACATCTCAAGGGGAGCAGAATACACCACCCTAAAATACACCCATTTGACAAAAGGATTATTTTGGACTGATTAATTAAAAAAATAGCAGACCCAGGAGAATCCTTGAAAACCAAGTAGAAAATGCCCTTTTATGAAGTAAATTTACATTTACTAAGGATATCTCCATTTGTAAGGGTGTGTCCCTCTCTGGACCAGGAACTGAAAGATGACTAAATATCAAGAAAAACTTGTCAGTGGAATAGGCCTGGATGTAAATCTGCATAACAACCATACCCTTGTTTACTGTGCTTTGCCTAATAATCTCTCTTAAATGGCTTCCTCCATTCCCTAACATCTTTCTTTTGTTCTCAGCTGAAGGTAGTATTTAAGGTGATGGCTTGGGTCATTTCAGGGAGTGACTCAGTTTTCCTGGGTATCTTTCAAGTATACAGGAGGTATGCATGGTATATTTTAAACTTCCGATTGTTTTTCTCCAGTTCATCTCCCTTTCATTACGGGGGGGTGGAGGGGGGGAGGCGCGGTCCCAATGAAGAACATAGAAGGGTAGAGGGAAAATTATTTTTCCTCTCATAAAATGCAATGCAATAGTATTTGGAGATATAAAGGAATGAACCATCAACTCGTGCAACAACAACAAAAAAAGGATAAATCTAACACTTACATTGCTAAGTGAAAGAATCCAGTCTGAAGTGCTACACACTGTATGACCTCATTTATATGACATTCTAGCAAAGGCAAAACAGACATGGTAAACAGTTTATGGAATATGTGGTTGAAATAGTCCATATGATACTTTAGTGGTGAATACCTGTCATTATGCATTTGTCTACACCCACAGATTTTTACAACCCAACAAGTAAATTATAATCTATTCAAATTTAGTTACTTAGGATATGGGAGTGTCAAAGACTGGAGTACAGAATATAACAAAGAACCTAACTGATTTAGAAATGTATGAAAAAACTCACTGTTGGTGGTGGGACAAAATGAGCTGACCTAAATTAACTTTGGAAATGAACGGAATCTGTAAGCCAAAGGCAAAATGTACCATACATAAACAGTGGACTCTAAGTTCTTTCCCATGGTGGGTAGTAGCTAACAGTACTGAAACTACTGTATCAGTAATCGAATGGAACAAGCACTGAATTTAATAAATGACAAATGGTGGAAGCCAGGTTTCTTACCAATGGAGTGGGAAGTTACAGACAAAGGGAGAAGGTTACAATATCCATGTCATAACAGATCAGGTTGGAGACATCAGTATAAACTATCTTTAGCCTAATAGAGATACACATAGTGCCACATGGAAATCTTTATAATTATGTGTATATGTATAGGCTGGGATACGTGCATATATTTCCACGCATTGTCAGCTGAGCCTATTTAGCTCCCACATGTAAGTTTTTAATACTATTCTCTAATAAGAGGAACAAGGGCTCTTTGAAGAAAGGGCTGATACTAGGACTGAGACAGTAAATATGTGAAGCAGGATAATCTTAAAATATCAGAAAGTAAAAAAGTACCAAAAAAAAAAAAAAACCACTTAAGAAAAATTATGTAAAATGAGAACAGGAGCAAATGGAAAAAGCTCTCAATAGCCAAAGCAAGAATGAACTAAGCAGTCTAATAATGCAATACTGGATTATAACTAGACGTTTACAATAATTGTTCACATGTCCAAAAATAAATTACACAGTTTTTTATGAATGGTGTTAAATAGAAATCTCCTATGCAGAAAGATTCTAAACAATTCACATAGACACTCAGCTGTCCATCAAGGATGTGAAGCTAACTCCCCTCTCCTCAAGTGTGGGTTCTGCATTATGACTTTCTCCTAAATAAGACACACAGGATGGACATGGGAAAAAAATTAACCTCACTGTGGGAAAACTTGACAAACACTACCTCAGCTAGGTAACCAAATTTAAGAATATAAGTGATAAATTCCCTTGAGAGCCTGTTCTCTTGATATATAGTGAAGAGGAAGCACTTTACCTCTGTAATCTGCATTTTCAAAAGCCACGTCTAATCACAACAAAAACACCAAGAAAATCCCAGTGCAGGGCAGTCTACAAAATACCTGACCAGTCCTCCTCCACACTGTCAAGGCCATAGAAACAAGGAGAGTCTGAGCAACTGTCAAGGCCCAGAAGAGACTAAACAGACATTATGACCACATGTCCTTTGTGATCCTGGAACAAGGAAAGGTATAACAAAGGGAGCGTGAACATGGACTTCAGTTAATAATAAAGTATCAATATTTGTTCATTATTTGTGATGATTCTGTAGAAAATTAGACAGGAAAAATTAAAAGTCAAATAAGAGAAACCTATTGTAACAAACTGGAAATCTAGAGGAAACAGGTGATTTCTTTGTAAAAACACATTACCAAAATGGACCCTAAATTAAGGAAAATACAAAAAGACTAATTAAACACTGAGGAACCTCTTTCCCCTACTGGTTATCCTCTATCACTGTTCCAGGGTTTCCCTCTCCCAGGACAGGGAGGGAACAGGGACAGAGCTGTTTGGCAGCTCCCCAAATATCTGACCCCACCCAGTATCTTCATCTCCCCCAGCCATGTGAGGACACCTGAGGATGGATCAGGGATTTATTGATTCAGATGTGTCAACTAGGACTTTTTTTTATTCCCAGTGACTGGACACACTTACTGAAGTAAAATAAATTAGTATTTATTGTAAGGGTAGAAATAAATTAATACTGGCAAGTGGCAAGTTTAAGAATGGGTTTGGACCTGGCAGGTCCCGTGACTCATACTATCTCAGTGTGGTCTTGCTCCTTTCCAAAACTCTGTCCTGCTCAGGGCCTTTGGGTGATCCCATTCACAGGCACAGTCTCTCTCACTGTCCTTGGGCCAACAGCAATTCTAGGCTGACAACCACTCACCATCCTTTTTCCAAGAAAGAGCTTCTCCTTTTCTTGGGTACCAAGAAAAGTCATGGTTTTAAACTCCTTTGGCCTGGCTTGGGTTACATTCTCATCCTTGACCCATCACAGGAACCAGAAGATGGAAAATGGGACTGGCTAGATGTGGGTTGTAAACCCATCTTCGAGCTGGGTGGAACGTGAGGTCATCCTTCTGGAACTGTTTGGACTGGAAGCAGGTGAGATGTAATTCCCAAAGGAAAACTGAGGCACTAGACTTGGGCATGAGAACAGATGCTGGCTGAGAGAAAGCAGCAGATTCTATGTCAATGACAGCTCACTGCACAGCACAGAATCTGACACAAAAGGAAAAAAGCAGTTCACTTAGGGTCAGGGGCTGCAGCTACTCATCCAGTGTGCTCTTACTGCCCTCTCAAGAGGGCAAGAAGTTCTTTCACTTGCTGAAAAGGCAGGATCGTTGTTGGTGGTAAACTCAAAGTCTCCTGCCTTGGGTATCAGGTCCTCACATCTCAGGGTTTGGCCCAGGATAGCCTATGTGCCCTCAGAAGACACACAGACCTCATTCCTGCCCCTGAGAGGTGGGAGCCCTTGAGTCATGCCATCTCCCTGGCCATATTAATTACTCACTCCTGAAGAACAATGCTGCTCATTTTCCAGTTTCTTCTCTCTCCTTTACTAAGGGAAGAAACCAAATGCTAGGGTGGTAAGGAAACTCTTGTGCAATGAAGTAATGGGAGGTTCAAGAATTATTCCATGCCATGGAACCCATAATTGGCAGGCTTTCCAGAGGCCACATGGATGCATATGGCTCTCCAAGACCATGCAGCCTCAGTATGAACCTCCCATTGGGAGGCCCAGTTACTCCCATATCTTTGATTCTTAATGAATATGAATGTCAAAATTTCTAACAACTGAAGGGACAAAGGATTGCAGGGCCATGGTCTGCTGTATGGTTGTTGTGTCAGGGACACACTCAGACGTTTAGTGTTATTACCTCTCTTGGCAGGCTACGAGGCTGTGAAGGCTGTGAAGGCTGTGAAGAGGAGGACCTTTTCTCAACCACATGGACATTGATAGTTGAAACATCTCAAAGGAATGTCTACACTGCCCAGGTAGCTGTTCCATTGCCCAGCAGCATGGTCAGCTCAGTGATTGTCCATGGGGTCTTGACAGGGCCCAGGCTGGACTGAGCTAGAGGACCACAGATGCCTGCCTGGATGCTCAGAGGTCAAGGACTGTCCTGCCTGAGACTTGATTGTCTATTGATGCCCAGTCAGATGGGACAAAGCATGCCTACAGTCCCAGGAGGGTCCCACCAGCCCTCAAGTAGGCTGGGGGCTGGCAGGTTGTTACACCCAGTCCTGCATAAATCCACACATGTCCATTGAGTGCCCTCCTGTCTGGGCTCTGCTGGAACCTGGGGCTGCCCAGGCAGAGTGAAGCCAGCACCACCTTTCCCAGATGGGAGGGCAGGAAGAAACCTGCGTGACTTGACACCTTCCACAACCCTTGACTAACATCGAGTTTGATTTGAAACACTCAGAAACAGTACAGACATTTCATTCTTCTCTCAGAGCCCAGGACTGGGGGGTAGAAAAACAGTGGTCCAGCTCAACTCCCTGACTCATGTGTGACCCTGGGCAAATCGTGTCCATCCTGGAGACCTCAGAGAGGAGAAGGGAAGAGCAAAGGGGGCCAATTATGCTTAAACCTAACCCTAGGGCTTCCCTGGTGGCGCAGTGGTTAAGAATCTGCCTGCCAATGCAGGGGACACGGGTTCGAGCCCTGGTCTGGGAAGATCCCACATGCCGCGGAGCAACTAAGCCCGTGAGCCACAACTACTGAGCCTGCGCGTCTGGAGCCTGTGCTCCGCAACAAGAGAGGCCGCGACAGTGAGAGGCCCGCGCACCGTGATGAAGAGTGGCCCCCACTCGCCACAGCTGGAGAAAGCCCTCGCACAGAAACGAAGACCCAACACAGCCAAAAATAAATAAATAAATTAATTAATTAAAAAAAAAAAAAAAAAAAAAAACCTAACCCTAACCCTAAAGAAATCTAACCTCTAACGCTAACACCCTAAGCCCAGACCCCTAGACCCTCTACCCTGACTCTCCAACCCTGACCCCTGACCTCTAAACCCTGACACTGACTTAAACCCCAGACCTAAATCCTAGCCTAGTGGATACTGAGGGTATGCACCCTGGAATAAACCAAGGGATTCATGACCTTCATTTAGCAATAGTTTCTTATATCTCAAACTAAAGCTCAAGCAATGAAAGAAAAAAAATAGATCAACTGGAGTTCCTCAAAATTACAAACCTTTGTACATCAAAAGAGGCTATCCAGAAAGTAAAAAGACAGCCCAAAGAATGGAAGAAAATATTGGCACATTATATCTGATGAGAGCCTTTATCCAGAATCTATCAAGAACTTTTACCACTCAACAAAAGAGCAACCCAATTTTTTAAATGGACAAAGGACTTGAATGGACTGTTCTCCAGACAAGGCATACAAATGGTCAGCAAGCACATGAAGAGATGTCAAACATCAGTAGTCATGATGGAAATGCAAATTAAAACCACAACTTTTCACACACACTAGAATGGTTATATTAAGAATAAACAAAAATAACAAATGTTGGCAACAATGTAGAGAAATTGGAACTCTTAAACTTTACTTGTGGAAATGTAAAATGGTGCAATCTATGTGTGCTAAATTTGGGCATTTTCTCAAAAATATAAAAATGTAATTATCATGTTTCAACAACTCCACTCCTAGATATATATCCAAAGCATTGAAAACAGGTGTTCAAATAAAAACTTGTACACCAATATCCATAGCAGCACTATTCACAATAGCCCAAGGTAAGAACAATTAAAATGTCCACCAATGGGTGAATGGATAAGCAAAATAGGGTAGATCCATAAGATGCATTATTCTGCCATATAAAGGAATAAAGTAAAATGGTGCAAGCAGCTGTGGAAAACAGTAGGGGGGCTCCTCAAAAACTTAAACATAGAATTAGCATAGAATCCCTCAATTCCACCCCAGGGTATACACCCAAAATATTTAAAAGCAAGGACAGGAACAGATATTTTGTACCCCATATTCATAGCAGCATTATTCACAGTAGCCAAGAGGTGGAAGCAACTGGAGGGTCCTTCAGCAGATGAATGGATAAACATAATGTAGTATATACACCATGGAATGCAATTCAACCTTTAAAACTAAGGTAATTCTCACACAGGCTACAATGTGGATAAACCTTGAAGTCATTATGCTAAGTGAAACAAGCCAGACACAAAAGGACAGACATTCTATGAGTCCACTAGTATGAGATATCCAGATAAGTCAAATTCAAAGACAAAAAGCAGAATAAGGTTGCCAGGGGTTGAGGGGAATAAGTGTTTAATGGTTACAATTTCACTTGGGGAAAATGAAAAAGTTCTGGAGATGGATGGTAAGGATATTTTTACAACGTGAATGAACGTAATGCTATAGAAGTGTATACTTAAAATTGTTTAAATGATGTTATATTTTTTAATCACAATGAAAAAAAAATGATACATGTTACAGCATGGAAAAACACTGAAAACATCCTAAGTGAAAGAAGCCATACAGAAAAAGTCACACAGATCATACTCATCTTGTACACTTCAAATTCATGAAGGTTTTTAAAACGAGGGAAAGCCCCAGTGATGGTTCCAGAAAAAGAAAACCGGATTAGAATGGAAAAAGACATTTCCACAAAGGTGGGGCAGCTGCTGAAAGTTGAAGTGGTCCTGTGGATAGGATTATAATGTGGAAACCATAATTATTCCTCATTTTGGGGCTATGTGCTGGTTCCCTGGGAGAGTGGCCCTGTTTTGGGTAAAACACACTGCACTTGGTGTGAACGTAGAAAACTTTGTACTGCTATTTAAAGTTTAAACATTTGAAATTTACTAGAAAATAAATTACTTTTCAATACAACCATGTCAGTAACATGCCAGAAAATCAGAGATGACATCAAACATTGCTATAGAGGCCAAGACTTACCCAGGCCAAATTCAACCAAAGTGGTGATGCTAATCGCCCTTGTAGGGGTCCCCATGGTATTAAGAGGCACGGTGGTAAGATTATATTAGCAGCCACTATGTCTTGGGTGCTGTGGATGACCTGGATATAGTTGGAACAGTAGATTTCTGAATTCTAGCTTTCTACATGAAACCACCAAAAGACTGTCAGAACTAAAAAATGAGTTCAACAAAACTGCAGGATCATTTGTGATTCTATACATTAATAATGAACTATCAGAAAGAGAAATTAAGAAAACAATTCCATTTACAATCGCACCCCAAAAAAAACTAGCAGTAAATTTAACGAAGGACTTGAAAGACCTGCACACTGAAAACTGCAAAGACATTGATGAAAGAAACTGAACAGACCCAAAAAAATGGAAAGATATCCCACGCTCATGGGTGAAAATATTGTTAAAATGTCCATTCTACCCAAAGCAACCTACACATTCACGCAGTCACTACCAAAATTTCAATGACATTTTTCACAGAAACAAAAAACAATTTGTGTGGAGCCACAAAGGACGCAGAAGAGCCAAAGCGACACTGAGAAAGGAAAACAGGCTGGAGGCGTTGCCCTCCCTGACTTCAATCTATATTATGAAGCTAAAGGCACCAAAAAAAGTGTGGAATTGGCACAGAAACAGGCACACAGACCAGAGAGCCCAGAAAGAAACCTACAGGTACGTGGTCAGTTAATTCACAAAAAAAGGAGCCAAGAACATACACCGGGGAAAGGACAGTTCCCTCAGTAAACGGTGCCGGGGAAAATGGACGACACACGCCAAGGAACAACACCGGCTAAAAACTGACTAAAAACCCACAACTGGGCTTCCCTGGTGGCGCAGTGGTTGAGAATCTGCCTGCCAATGCAGGGGACACGGGTTCGAGCCCTGGTCTGGGAAGATCCCACATGCCGCGGAGCAACTGGGCCCGTGAGCCACAACTACTGAGCCTGCGCGTTTGGAGTCTGTGCTCCGCAACAAGAGAGGCCGCGATAATGAGAGGCCCGCGCACCGCGATGAAGAGTGGCCCCCACTTGCCGCAACTAGAGAAAGCCCTCGCACAGAAACGAAGACCCAACACAGCTATAAATAATAAATAAATAAATAAATAAATAAAATAAAATAAAAAATTAAAAAAAAAAAAAAAACCCACAACTTTCCACAACAAGCCATTCCAGTCCTGGGTCCTGTGAAGACAGACACCCCTCAGGAGTCGGCCGCACACAGGAACCTTCTCCCCTCTTCTCACTTTTCCTCACCTTTTCCGTCAGCCGCGCCACCTCCCGGCCGGTCCTGAGGAGACGGGGCTCCCGTCAGCGTGAACTGGACTCCACAACGTCCCAAAGCCGAAGCCTCAGCAACTCCTGAGGAGACCTGGCTCCCGTTAGCGTGGACTCGACCCTGTGTTGTCCTGAAGACCCCGCGTTGTCATCATGGATTCAGCCCCATGTGTTCCAGAAGCCAAAGCCCCAGCGAGTCCTGAGGAGACCAGGCTCGCGTCAGCTGCCAGGGGAAGCCAAGGCCGCGGGCCGAACACGCATTCCCAAAGGGGATCAGAGAGGCGGGCTCTGCGTTCCCTGCCAGCCAATGGGAAAGCGCAGACCAAGCCGCCCTCACAGTTTAGTGGAGACCCCACCCCCTGAGGGCGGTTCTGCTAGATCCATTAAACGGGAAATTCAAACTGAAATAGAGGCAGTATCCCATAACTTCTCCAAAATACTTAAGGAACAATTAACTTGAAACAGTATGGAATGAAGTGAAGGTAGACACAAACTTTAAAACTTACACCAAAGTCACTGGAATTTATTAACAGACAGTTAAAACGCGAAACTATGGAAATTACAGAGATAAACATAGAAAATCTACATGACCTTGGGTTTGGTCTGTAGATAATAAGCTTTGAGTTTTAACACACAAAAAGCCAATCCACAAAAGGAAAAAGTAATATTGTGGACTTTATAAAATTAAAGATTTCTACTCTGAAAGACCTTATTCAGAAAATCAAAAGACAAGCCACAAACTGGGAGAAAAATACTTGCAAAACTTGTATCTGATAAAGGATTTGGACTCAAAATAGACAAAGACCTCTAAAACAACCCCATAAAAAAAAAAAACAAACAGGTAAGGATCTGAACAGACACCCAGCCGAAAAAGATATACAGTAAAAATCATTTAAAAAATGCTCAACATTATATACCTTTAGGGAATTATAAATTAAAATCATGAGATAGCACACCTATTAGGACTGCTAAATTCAAAATATGACAATACCCACTGCTAGAGGGTGAGGAACAACAGGAACTCTCCCTCCTTGCTAGTGGGATGCATGTACAGCCACTTTTTAAGACAGTTTGGCAGTTTTTTCCAAAGGTAAACAAGTCTCACATTGGGATCCAACAATCATGCTCCCAGTATTTAGGCAACTGCTTTGAAAATCTATGTCCAAATGCAAACAAAGATGCCATTATGCACAGCACCTCTACTCATAACGGCTAAAAACTTGAAGAAAGCAGAATGTCCTTCAACAGATGAATGCATAAGCAAATTGGGGTACATCCATGTCAAGACGAGTAGAATATGCCACCCCAAAGTATGCCTATCTGGCATAAGGATTATTTCAGTCTGCTAAAAACAAACAAACAAAAATAAAAAACTCTTAGAAAACTGAGTAGAGAAGGACATTTACAATAGAGAAATCTCCATTTATAAGGTCATGTCCCTCTTTGCACCAGAAATAGAAGGATAATTAAATCTCAAGTAACTCTTATCAATGGAGAAGTCCTGACTTAAATCTGCAAACAATCATACCCTTGTTTACTGTGCTTTGCATGATAACCTGCCATAACTGGCTTCCTCCCTTCCCCAACTTCATTCTTCTGTTTTTAGCTGAAGTAGGTATTTAAGGTGATGGCTTTGGTCATTTCAGGGAGTGACTCAGTTTTCCTTGGTATCCCCCCTGTATACAGCAGGTATACGTGTTATTAAACTTCTGTTTTTCTCCTGGTAATCTGTCTTTTATTATGGGAGTGGGGTGTCTCAACCAAGAACCTAGAAGGGTAGAGGGAAAATTGTTTTTCTTCCCACGCACATGCAATGGAATACTACTGAACAGTAGAAAGGAATGAACCAACAACCTGTGGAAAGACATGGATAAATCTTCTGTATATATTGCTAAGTGAAAGAACCCAGTCTGAGGAGGCTGCACACAGTATGACCCCATTTATGACATTCTAAGAAAGGCAAAGCTACACTACATAAATGATAAGCAGATCATGGGGTGGGGGGTTTGAAGTATTCCACGTGATACTTTAGGATGGATACCTGTCACTATGCATTTGTATAGCCCAAGGGGTAAATCATAGTCTATTCAAATTTAGTTATTTAGAATGTAGGAGTGTCACAGGATGGAATACATAATGCAACAGAATCTAACTATTGGAAATGTATTGAAAAAACTCACTGTAGGGGATGGGGTAAAAGGTGCTGACCTAAGTTAACTTTGGAAATGAATGGAATCTGTAGACTAAAGGCAAAATGGACCATACGTAAACAGAGGACTTTATTTTATGAAGTTCTTTCCAGGTTGTAGTAGCTAACAATTCTGAAACCACTGTACATGTAATTTGAAAAGGAGAAATTGAGGCAGGAGATAGATAGGCTCCAGGCTAAACATTTACAACTGGCCTCCTGTTCACACTTCCTAGAGTGAGAAGAAGATGGGCTCCAGGACGGACATTAATTACCAGCCCCCGGTTTACATCTCCTGAGACAAGAAACAAACAGGCTCCGGACTACATATTTATGACCGGACTCCTGTCTATATTTCGAGATCTGCACTTCGATATAAGAAACAACAACAGAGGACTTCCCTGGTGGTGCGGTGGTTAAGAATCCGCCTGCCAATGCAGGGGACACGGGTTCGAGCCCTGGTCCGGGAAGATCCCACATGCTGCGGAGCAACAAAGCCTGTGCACCACAGCTACTGAGCCTATGCTCTAGAGCCTGCAAGCCACAACTACTGAGCCCGTGTGCCACTACTACTGAAGCCCACGCACCTAGAGCCCATGCTTCACAACAAGAGAAGCCACTGCAATGAGAAGCCCGCGCACCACAACAAAGAGTAGCTCCCACTTGCTGCAACTAGAAAAAACCCGTGCACAGCACCAAAGACCCAATGCAGCCAAAAATAAATAAATAAATAAATAATTTTTTTAAAAAGAAACAACAATAGGAATAGGGTAGATAACCGGACATCGGACACTTTTATGGCAGGGACAGAGAGGGGTTAAACCCTGTTAAAAGATCAAGAGGTCCTACATTTCCCATCCTTGGGGCAAGGGAAACATTGCACATGTGCAGAAATGCTCTTTGGGGGTCAAAAAGGAAGGGGCAACACCCCATAATATGTGATGCTAAGGCCGTCCCATAGGCCTCTGGGCTGTAATCCATCTTGGAAAAAAGTTGGGCATGCATGTTAGGGACGGTCCTAGGGCAGGTCAGGTGTGGAAAAAGAAACCAGATAATTGGCCAAAGGTAAACAAAGACCCAGAAGAACTGCCCTGTATAAATGACTTAATCGCCTCTTTACTGCGCTCCTCCTCATTAGGGAGGCTGGCCGCACCCTTTCTCTCCGGCTGTGCATCTCTGCCTTGCTTCAATCTTAACAAAACAAACTGTTTCTCTGTGTGCTCTCCCATATGTTGTTGTGCTATGTCTCATAATAAAATTTGTACCTGTTTTTACAGTTTTTGCCTCCATGAGAAATGCATTTTCACTGGGGGCAAGAGCGAGGGGGTGTGGTGGCTAGGGTTCCTGGTCTTCATCCAGGCTACCCAGGTTCAATTCCTGGGCAGAGAATTAAGATCTCGCTTCACGCCACCACTCACCGCTGCCTCACTGAGATCAAAATGAATTGATAAATGGCAGATGGTGGGAGCCAGACTCCTCACTGTGGGAGTGGGAATTTACAGATAAGCAAAGCAATAAGAGAATGAAGCTGATCCCCTGCCAGCCTCTCCTTTCTGGCTCTGAGTTGCTTCCAACAGGACCGCAGTCACCTGCTTGTAGTCTGCTGTGACCCATCTGCCATTTCCTCTTCCTCCCCGCCATGATTCCAGTGACATTTCCAGCCTGGACCCCTCTCCCAGGCCAGACGTATCTGTCCAGCCACTGCATCCCCATCTCACCCTGGGGGCTAACAAGCCCCTCAGAGGACTGTGATCCCGCTACTCCCCAAACCCCAGGAGGCAGGCCCACCTTCCCTGGTTGCTGAGCCCAGACACCTGGTGTAACCGAGCAGGACCCTATGGGGCCTTCCCAGGACAGACCCCTCCCCCCATATCCTCTGCTGTAGCTCCTTTCTGAAGTACATAGATAATAGTATCTGATGCACATTTCCTGAGTTGTTTTACAGATGCTAAAACCACCACCAAATGGAAGAAATTAACTACTTGATGATCATCAACACAGAGCTACTGGTGCGTAATAATTTGTAATGTTAACTTCCCTGTTACCTCTGCATCAACCAGAGAATTGGGCACCAGCTGATCACATACCCTGTGACCACCCTCCCTCACCTGACCTTTAAAATTGCTTTGCTGAAACCCTGCAGGGAGTTTGGCACAAGCCACCTGTCCTCCTTGTATTGACACTTTTACAATTAAAGCTTCACTTTTCTTCACCACAATTTGGTGTCAGTAGACTGGCTTTACTGCACTCTGACACATGGACCCAAGTTTGGTTCGATAACACTGGAGCCTCCCAGGCTCCCACTTCCTTGTGCCCCAGTAACTGTCAGCTCCTCCTCCAGAGTCTATGGCCAGTTCCCACGCTAATTCCCCTCTACACCGACAGCCCTGGCCCAAGCCCGATCTTGTGCCTGGTTCCTCCATCAGGCCCTGACAAAGCTCCCTACCCTCACCGTGCACCTCACATCCCACCCCAAACTGGTCTTTCTGAAGCATAAACAAGACCGTGACTCTCTCCCACCTGTAATCCCCCAAATGTTTCTCCACTTTGCTGGGGTGACTGGTGGGAGAGACATGTGCCAAGGCTCTGAGAGTCCCGGCATCCCCACTAGGCTGCTGGCTCCTGGGTCCCCTGGCACTGAGCACCTCAGCAGGCCAGGCGACACGGAACTGCTCACCTCAGGATGGGGCTGGCACTGCCGCTGCCTGATCAAAGAGAGCAGAGAAGGGTTCCCCAGCTGGACACAAACTCTGCACAAGTGGCCTTTCCCTGAGCCATCAGATGATCCCCGTGTGACTTGAGGGAAGGAGGGACCAAGGCACATATTAGTTCCTAAGCAGGATGGTGTAGACTCAGTCGTATCCCCCAAAATTCACATGCTGAATCTCTAACTCCCAGGACCCCAGAATGTGGCTGTATTTGGAGATGGAGTTTTTAAAGAGGTGATCAAGGTAAAATGCAGTCACTAGGGTGGATCCTAATTCAATCGGACTGATGTCCTACAAGAAGAGATTAGGACACAGATAGGCACAGGGGGAGACCATGTGAGGACACGGAGAGAAGATGGCTGTCTACACACCAAGGAGAGAGGCCTCAGGAGAAACCAGCCTGCAGACATCTTGATCTCACACAGCATCCAGGGCTGGGAGATGTCTGTTGTTTAAGCTGCCCTGTCTGTGGTATTTGTAATAGCAGCCCCTGAGCAGACTCACACACAGGGTAACTCAGGGCTCAAACTGGACAGAGCCCACTCTCCATTCCCCCGTACGTGAGTTACAGGAGCCTCAGGAACTAAGGACGAGGTCCCCGAGGAGATGGACAAGATACAAGACCTTAGGCATAACACGACTGCATTCACGTTAAATGTGCCTGAACTACACTCACATGAGATGGTTTTGTCCTGTATGTACACCCACATCGGCACCTTCAGTCTGACCTGCAGACCTTTGGCTTCATCACCTCCACTGAGAGCATTAGTTTCACCTGCTGTAAACCACCTCCTATAGGATTTCCAGAACCACAAAACATCGAAGAGCTCATGCTGATGTGTAATCACATTTCGCAGGCCCCAGAGACTGTGTGCTGGTGTCCGGGCGACCCTCACAGCAGAGCCGCCCAGCTGCCCTCCAGAACCCATTTCCCTTTTTCCTGTTCACAGCTACCCTGCACCTTGCAGCTGGGGCACAGTGTCTCGTATTTCCAAGGGGAAGCAGTGGAGGTGGTGAGGCCCTTGGCCAGCCTGCATCCTTGGACAGAGGGCTTGGTGCCCACGTGGTCACCCCACCCTGCTAGTTGGAGCCCTTACCTGGAAGCAGGGAGGAGAAACAAGGTAGACAGAGCCTGGGCCCCTACACCCACCTGCCCTGGACTCTCACATGAAGGGGACAGAGACATCTTGAGCTTCAGCCCATTTCTGGGGGGACACTTTGTTCCAGTAACAAACCTTTGCCCTAAAAGCCAAGGTGTTTTACAAACCCCTCCCCCACTATAACAGAAAGTAAGGCTTAATCTCATCACACTTTTCTCAAACCACAGCTCATGTTGAGACCACCACTCAGGTGATGGTGCTTCAGAGCAGCCCCTTTAAAAGATCCCTGCAGTTCAGTTCCCCCAGCCCTGCCTTCAGTTTAAGGGAGAAGTTTCCTTGACAACCTTGACAAACCTGCTCGGTTTCCTTGACAACCAAGCTTCACAATCTCCCAAACTCTTCTCCTTCAAACATTCCTACTCTAGGCTTGATGAGCCTAAAGTGACAGTGCTGTCATCACGTGCCAGAAAGTGATTCCTCCAAGCCCGTAATTATTGGTTACATGATGCTATTGATGATGAAGTCCCAGAAGAGCCAGCTTTGCAAGGTAAACACTTTTGTACTTAACACTGTGTCCCTTTCAACAGACAGGATGGAGTGGCTGTTTTCATGGGTCCCGTAGTGGAAGAGTTCACCTTCTGATGAAGCCAGGCCTTGATCCTTTCCAGGTGATTCCAGGGTCCTAATTTTCCCCAGACCCGCACCCACATGGCTGCTGTCTGTGCCAGTCTATATGGGACCTTGGTAATCTCCTAAAATGAGGGTTATTTTATACACAGATAATGGGTTGAATGGTGACCCCAAAAGATGTGTCCCTCCAGAACATGTGAACAGGACCATATCTGGGAAAAGGGTCTTTGTAGATGTAGTTAAGGATCTCGAGGTGAGGTCATCTTGGGTCAGAGTGACCCTCAATCCAATGGTAGCATCCTTATAAGAGACAAAAGAGGAGAGACACAGACACAGAGGAGAAGCCACGTGAAGATGGAGGCAGAGATGGGAGGGATGCAGCCGCAAGCCTGGGGATGCCTGGAGCTCCCAGAAGCTGGAAAAGGCAGAAACAACCCTATTCTGGAGCCTCTGGAGGGACTTCAGTCCTGCGACACCTTGATCTCAGATGTCTGGTCTCCAGGACTGCGGGAGGATGAATTCCTGTTTTAAACCACCCAGCTTGTGGTCATTTGTTAGAGAAGCCACAGAACAGTCCCACAGACCCTGCTCTGTAGGATCCTGGAAGTGTGGGTCTCACTAAAGACAGAGGCTGGATTATGGAACCCTTAGAGCCAGGATTGGCCCCCAGAAATCCTAAAGCAGTGGCTGGACACCAGAATGTTGGAAACCCATCCCTAAGGGTGCCGGTTGCACACGGCCTCCCCAGGTTCTTACACCTATACTTGTGGGGGGTAAGTATTTCCATCCTGATTTAGGAACTTTGATGTCACCATTCATGTTGCTAATTAAGAACCCGCCAGTTCCACAGATGAAACCCAATCAGGACACTTGCTACACTGATGAACAATTCTAAAGATGGTCAGAGGTGGGGAATTATCTCACATACAGCCAGCAGCCCCCCTGACCCCCGCAAGGAGAGTCCTCATTGGAGAGCTGGTGGACCGTGAGGAGGCGTCTCTGAGTAAATGTTACCCCAGGCCAGCTGCTCCTGAACCTTACCCACCCTTCCCAGGTAAAACACCTAAATATGTGCAAAGACTTTAAAGGCTGGAGGAAAGGGCTTGGAGCCACACCAGCGACAGCATGCATGCCGAGATGGTGCCTGCAGGCCAGGCAGGATGGTCCTGGCCCCAGGCACTCTTCTGGAAGCTTTCCATTTCCCTACCTAAGTTACCCCTCCTCTCCTGGCTCCCGCTGCCTTTTTTCTTGCTTCCTTACCTCTGCCCCGGGAGAACTTCCAACGGCAGGTGTAGGCAATGTATCCTCTTCCTTAGCAGGTAGCAGCCTGGCAACTCCTGCAGAAAGTCCAGCAGAGCCCCACTCAGTCTGGGCCACCCACAGAGCTGTGGCCCCTCACTCCCTCCCACCAGCCCAGCCCCGTGGCTGCTGATGGGGCAGAGAGTATGGCCTCAGACACAGCTGCAGGTGCTCTTGCTGCCTGCAGGGTGTATTTATACAGACATCAACCTAGGGCTGGCCGGCCAGGTCAGACTGCCCAGGTCAGCCAATCCTCACCCATCAGGGGCTCATAGTTGCAGAAAATGGGCCTTGCTGCATCGGCCAGGTCCAAGGAACAGGTGTGGCGTCCTGAGGGTCAGGATAGACATGAGGCTGCAGCTCTGGCTTGTTTACTAATCATTTTATCTGGCCCACGAGTGGGAGACAATTTCAAGAAGACCCTCTCTTACTGAGAAGAACCCAGGAGTCAGGGAGAGGAGGGGTGGTGGGTGGAGACAGGAGCCCAGTTCCCCAGGTGCAGCGGAAGCCTCTGGAAGACCCGGTGGAGGGAGGCCACACAGAGTGAAGCCCAGGGTCACAGACCTGTCCAGGAGCTGCTGTTTGTTAGCTCAGGTCCTGCTCTGAGGTGCTCAGGGTCAGCTCTGTCCAACAGGTGAGCTGGGGGTGCTCCACAATGAGGGCTATGTGAGGGTTTCTGTGCACCGAGCCCTGCCAGGGTGCTTGCCCAGATGAGGCCCATATCCTGGGAGGGACCTGCCCACATGAGCCCCGTGGGCTGCTGGGTGCCTGCCCAGGTGAGCTCCATATCCTGGGAGGTGCCTGTCCATAAGAGCCCCGTGTGCTGGGAGGAGGCGAGTGTATGAGTGTCCTCTCTGTGCAACCGACACAGAGTTGCTTAGCGACTTCCCTGTGAGCAGTGCTGGGATGAAATGAGAACCAGGAGATGCTGCAGGCCCCCTGAGTCCCTGCCTGGGCCCATCCAGAGTGATGAAGTCAGTAGGCGGGTGCTGGCCACTGTGCTGCGTGAGGGAGGCCCCATGGTTACCACTTGTTTCTTCCACCTGACACCACGGAGGCCTCCCCAGGACAGAGCAGACAGCCTGCCCCAGGCGGGCGGGAGCCCCTGGTGACACTGCAGGGGACATGAAAGGGAAGGACCAGGCAGGAGGCAGTGGGAACCCAGGCAGAGCCATGGGACTAGGGGCCCAAGGGGGCCTTTCTGGGTCTGAGCTGGGAGTGGATGAACAGGTGGTGAGTGTGATTCAGGAAAGGTACTCTGGTGACATGAGACTGAACCTGCTTCAAGCCTTCCGGATGATCCCAAAAACAGGATAGTAAGACGGCTCCAGTTAAAAGAAGGTAAGTGAATCCGCCTAAGAGGAGGCTCTGTGAGCTGATCCCCGGAGGGGGATGAAGGTAATGGATATGGAACCTGCTGGGAGTGGGCGGTCAACCTGGGCGGGCGGTGGGTGCAGACCCCACTCTGTGGCCGCACATCTGTGCTTCTGGCTGGGTTACTTGGCTTCTCAGAGTCTCAGCTTCCCAGTCCGCTTGTGGGGTGATGGTAGCATGGATTGGCTAGTAATTTTCTCAGAACAGGGTAGAAAGGGATCTAGTGGAAATTCCACAGAATACCGTCACTATGGGAATCGCAGGCCCTGTTTCCCGCAGGTCTGTCTTCGGGATCAGGAGAGCAAATCCGAGCAGACTTGCAGCAGAGCCCGGGGATGGGCTCAGTTTTGGTGGGTCCTCCTGTTTCCTGAATCTCGGAAGGAGCAGGCGCCAGTGGGCAGTGGCAGTGGCAGGTTCATCCCACACCCGGAAGCATCCGGACCTCAAGGCCCAGCAGCCCCTGAGCCCTGTGTCTGGGCCCCCAGGAGGCAGACGGGACATCACAGCCTCCTCCTCAGCCCTCTTCCTGCCCAGAACATTTGAGATCCAGGCCATGATTAGGGAGAAGCAGGGATGGGGGCATCCCATGTGGGAAGAGGACATGGGGTAGCTTCTTGTGTACGTGGATGTCCACACCAGGGATGTGGGTCGGTGGTACACGGGCACTGGGAGGGGCAGACGGTGGGCCTGAGTAAGCAGGGCGGGGCCGGGGGTCCCAAGGAGGGGGCACGTCGAGCTTTGCCTGAGCTGGACCTCAGACTCCACTGGCCTTCCCTCTCCTGGTCACTGGGGAGGAGGAGCTGAGCAACATTGGTGGAATGACCACTCTCATCCCCAGGCCCTGCCAGTGTTGGCCCTTCAGGCTCTGGGTCGGGGAGCCTGAGGAATGCAGGTCCAGCTGTGTGCACCAGGGAGGCCTGGAGGGGTCGGGCAGGAAGCTCTGGTGTGGTCATCAACTGTGCGGAAGCTTCCAAGCCCGTGTCCAGTAGGAGCTCTCACCTTGCACGTGGGTTTCAAGTCCATAGCACAGATCCCCTTCTAGCCACTTGGTTTGTTTTCTAGACACAAAGCAAAGTCCTAATATTTACTATGTCCACTGCCTGTAAAAAGGCACATGTGATCTGGCACCAGGTGCTGCCTCTGGGTCCTTCCTGACTAGATGCCCGGCAGCCAGTGTCACCACGTCAAACTGTCAGGTGGTATCAGGCGTGGGGGGACAAGAGCACACGGTCCAGGCCCACGAGGGGCCGTGCTGTCCACAGAGCCGGTGCTGTGGCTGTAGGTGTTCCCTCCACCCACCCCACGGGCAGAGACCACTGTCTCCTTACAGATTGCTACCAAGTTAAGTCGTATGGACCCTGCTCGGGCCCTAGCCTGGCCGAGGCTCTCTGCCTGGCTGGGGAAGATTTCCTTTTTCCATTCGGGTTCAGGTAGGTGAATAACGAAACCAAAGCTGACACCGACACAGCACAGGTTTTATTCAGTGGCCAAAGAACGGAGAAGTGGGAGCTAAGTTCACAGATCAACTTCTCGCCCACCTGGAGAGAGTGGTTTAATTTTAAAGAGTAAAGACAAAGGGAGGAGGAGGGAGGCTAATGGTGGGGAGGCATATGCGTTTGTCTACCGGGGACGGGGCAGGGCTTTTTCCAAGGGAGTGGGGTATCACTTCCTTTTTACCCTTTTTTGGTCCTTCATGTCCAGTTATGGCCACGGGTAGATGTGTCACTTAACATGCTGATATGGTAAATTCAACATATAATGAGACTCAGGGTCTGTTGGAGGTCAGATTCACTGCCATCTTGGTCCCAGCTGGTTCCATTTGATTTTTTTGTTTGTAGCTTCCTTTCTTATCTCTGGACCCTTTAACTTAAAGACTTCTGTTAACTCCTGCTGAAGGTGGGGAGTGGAGGACAGCCCTATTAAAGGTGGGTTCATGGGTTTTGAGTGGGGCCTGGAGCAGCTCTGACAACAAGAGGAGGAGGCTGAGATGGGCAGTCGGTCTGACACCTGCACTGGGGCCTGTGGTCGGCATGTGGAGGCAGTCAGCAGGGGGCTTGTGTCAGGGAAGGTTCTCAGTGTTTACAAGGAAGACGTGAACGTGGGTCCAGATGCAGAGCTGCCTGCAGACGCTGCTACAGAAACCCCTGATTCTTTCCTAAGGATATTGGAGGCGGGGGGCATTCAGGCAACAGGGCAAACAGCTTGTTCTGGAGGCTCTTGTGGGGAAGTGGGGGCATAGCAACAGGGGCTCAGCCTGCAAAACCCCAGAACCCCTCCCAGAACAGCTCCAGAACTGCTCCTGGAATGGCAAGAAGTGGGTCTTTCCACCTACTAGAAGTGGAGGGAAGGGGTGGGGTCTGCAAGGCCACCCTCACCTTCAAGGACTTGCTGGGAGGCTCACAGGACTCAGCACATGCTTGTGTGCTCACAGCCGAGATGGGTCACAGTGCGCAGGGGATGCACGGGTGGGAGGGTCCCTGCTCCAGTCACCTCATGACCCTTCATGCCCCCTCCTTCCCTCGAGGGTCTCTAGGGTGTCTCTTCCCCCAGCGACAAAGGGCAGAACCATGACAGTTACCCCCGTCCCCCCAGGGAAGCTCATTAGAGACTTGGCACCCGGCTGGAACCCGCCACCCCTCGGCCCTGCCCCAGCCTTGGGATGGTTTCTCACCTACAGGCCTGCCCTGGGAAAGCGTTTTCACATTGTGTGAGTCCAGTGTGGCTGTCCTGTGTGTCCCTGGAGGCTCAGGAAGCCACAGAGTTGGGGCACCTCTAGCACTGGGTGTCCCAGGTCATTTCACAGATCTAGAGACTGGGCTGAGCATTGGAGGGAACTGGCCCCTTCCTGATCCACAGGGCTAGGATGCCCCATATGCAGGAGGGCCCTGGACTCAGCTTAACTACCACCTGGGGTCTCCTACACCTCCCCTGGTAGAGGCGCCCTGCAGATTCCAGGGCCTGGAGACCATCCCCACTTTTGACCCTGATTGAGGGGTTGGGGGCCCTGAGACCACCCCAGGTTCTTTTTTTTGGAGGCTCCCAGGACTCACTGAAATTTTATACTCAGTGTCAGAGTTTGTTATGGTAAATGGATGTAGATACAATCAGCTGAGGGCAGAGGTCAGGAGTAGAGTTGGGGGTCCATGAGGTGTGGCTGCCCATGGAAGTGCACCTTAGCCCTGGGGGACAGGTTTTCACTGGGGTCCATCTCATCGATGTGGGGGACATGGTATGGCCGACCTTCAAGTCAACGACCGTGACAACACGCCACAACCCCGGGGGTCCCAACAGCAGAGATTTCTCTCTCGCAGCTCTGGATGCTGGAAATACAAAATGAAGGTGTGGTTGATTCCTTCTGGAACCTCAGGGAATATGCCCCGGCCTCTCCCAGCTTCTCTGGTTTCCAGAAATCCTTGGCGCCCCTGGACTTGGGGCTGCATCACCTCCACCTCTGCCTCCATGGTCATGTGGCTTCTCCTCTATGTCTGTGTCCAGATTTCCCTCTTCTTATAGGACACCAGCTGTTGGATTTAGGGCTCTCCCTAATCCAGCATGACCTCATCTTAACCATATATGCAGAGACCCTGTTTCAAAAATAAGGCCTGATTCTGGGGTCAGAATGGATATAAATTTGGGGGGACAGCAGTAGGTGAGGTGTTGGGAGGATGGAGGGAACGAGAAGTGCCCACCGAACTGACAGGGCATCGTGAGACCAAAAACCAAGTCAGGCAGCTCCATGTAATCAATGGATCCGTTTATTATTGGGTAGTTTCCTCACAGGGTAGGATCAGGATATGGTGGACGACGATCGGAAGCATGTGCAGCTGCGCTCTGCATGGCCAAGGGGTCACCGGGACAATTATGGTTAACATCGGGGGGTGCTTGGAAACAGGATGTGCATTCCTAAGTCAAGTTTCATGAATGGGTAACTGGTCACATGGGCCCCGGGAACACATAGCCAAAGGTCTTCATCGTTTGGGGATTAACAAAGCATAGAGGCCACCTGGCCCTAATGATTATTAAACAGCCTCTGTTAACTAGAAAGGCCTTGAGGACAGAGAAGTGATTGACCACACAGTACAATCCTGGGTAGGGTCAGTGGACGGACAGGAGGAGCTGTACGGGCCCAGGATGGCATCAGTTATGCTGACAGACAACCTTACACGGTGCTGGGGTGGAGGGGGGGTGGGGTGAGGCAGGGCTGGGGAAGGTGTGGGCTTGAGCTCCACAGAGAAAGGGACTTGGGCCGGGCAGTGGGGCGGGCTTGGCGCCTCAGGCGGGACAGGGGTGTGGCCCTAAAAAGTGACCTCACACTTGCTCGTAGGGACCCCTCTGCGCAGGGTGAACGCGTCTGTGTCCAGGGTCATGTCCTGCTTCTTTGGGACCTGACTGCTTAGACCTCTGTGTGATCTCTGCAGGCCAGCCTGAGCGGGAGCATATTGTGTCAGGAGCCTCAGGCAGGACACATCCTCAGGGTTCGGGCAGGACCCCAAGTGGGCCTTGGAGGCCAATTCTGCAGGGTGGCGGGGGGCAAGGGCTCAACTCCAACCACCGTGGGGAAGGTGAGCAGGGCAGGGGTCGTCCACACATGGCGGGGGTGGTGTTATCAGCTCACATAAGAAAATAACCTTTCACGGCTCCTGTGTTTTATGTAAAAATCATGTTTCTACCATGCGGGTTTTCAAGTAACTGGAGGTGCTCCAGTCTTACTCTGCAGCCGTGCCTGTGGTCCAGTAGCGACCATGGACTGACTGAAGTGCTGTCCACTTCACCCGGCAGTTCCCAGCCTCGGGGTGAGAGGAATCAGGCCACAGCCCCTGGCGCCCAGGGCTGTGGTCAGTCAGTCCCCAGTGCACAGCCACCGGCCCCACAAGGCTGTTCACAGCTCGATGATAAAGCCGGCCAACCCTCCCAGTGGATTCTGTCCTGCACTGTTGGGGATGCATCTACACGTGTGCTGAGCACTGGGTCTGCCTCTGGACCGTCCCTGTGTGGGGTCGTTCATGCCCTCATCTACACTCCACAGCCCCAATGTTGTCACCCAGGAAGCACCTGGGCAAGCAGACGGGGTCTTTCAGCAGAAGTGGGAATTCCCTGTGCTGTCAAGTTGTTGATGTGATGAACAATGATTTTTTTTTTAAATTGTGGTAAGATATATGTAACATAAAACTCACCATTTACCGTTAAAGTGGACAACTCAGTGGCATTTATCAAGTTCCCAATGTTGTGCAAGTACCACCTGTATCTGGTTCCAAAACATTCTCAGCCCCCCAAAGGAGACCCCATCCCCATGCCCATGAACAGTCATTTCCCATTTTTCTTCCCCGCCCCCAGCACCTGGCACCACTAACCCACTTCCTGTCTCTGTGGATTTGCCTGTTCTAGATGTTTCCTATAAATGGAATCATACAGTTTGTGGTTATTCTTGGCTGAATGTTTGTGTCCCCCCAAAATTCACATGTTGGAATCCTAACCCCCAAGGTGATGGTATTAGGAGATGGGGCCTTGAGGACGTGATGAGGTCACGAGAGTGGAGCCACTGTGAATGGAATCAGTGTCCTTATAAAAGAGACCCCAGAGAGTCCCCTTGCCCCTTCCTCCATGTGAGGACACAGTGAGAAGACACCATCTGCAACCAAGAACAGAGCTTCACCAGAACCTGACCATCCTGACACCCTGATCTCAGACTTCTGGCCTCCAGAAATATAGGAAATATATTTCTGTTGTTTAAGCCCCCAGCCTGGTATTTTGCTACGGCAGCCCAAGCAGAATAAGACAGTGTCCTTCTGTGCCTGGCTTCTCTCACTGAGCATCTTGTTTTCAAGTTTCATCCATGTTGTAGCCTGTGTCAGAGCTTCACTCCTTTTCATGGCTGAGTAACGTTCCATCGTGTGGATGGACCACACAATGGACCACATTGTGTATCTGTTCTCTGTTCACCTGTTGATGGTCATTTGGGTGGTTTCCACCTTTTGGCTCTTGTGAATCATGCTGCTATGAACATGCATGTACAAGTGTTTGTGTCGACATGAGTTTTCCTTTCTCTTGTGTTTATACGTAGGAGTGGAATTGCTGGGTCATGTGGTGACTCCATGTCTGGCATTTTGAGGAACTGCCAGACTGTTTTCCAAAACAGCAGCATCATTTCACATTCCCGCCAGTGGTGTTTGAAGGTTCCAATCTCTCCCCTTGTCATTGTCTGTCTTTTCGATTCTAGCACCTTAGCGGGAATGAAATGCTGTGTCATGGGGGTTCTGTCAGCCCATCAGACCCTCACCCCTTTTGTAGCAAGTATTTTGTGACACTCCCCTCACTTTCTGAAATCAAATGCAGAGATAACGTAATCTCTCTACGCATATAATTTAAATATAATTATATTTATGTATGTATCCATGCAGTTATAGTTACAATAGAGAGGAGCATTAAAGAGAAATATATTTTAACGAAATAATACATAATTTAATAGGTGAGTGCTTGGCTTCAGCTACACTAAGTAATCAGATGTTTGCTTGAGATTTTCTTCAATTTAGATTTAAGAAAATGTAGATAACATTCAACTCGATTCAACCTTTATATTTAATGTTTTTAAATGAGGGCAAATAGGCACCTTTGTATATAGTTTGAATTACTGTGCTGACAGCAATCCTGGTGCATTTACTGGCAATTCAGAAACTCTGAGCCAGGAGATGTGATTTTCTAAAATGTTGGAGAATTCTTGTTAAAGTTCTGAATAACTATGAGAACAAGCTTTCCTAGAACCACATCATTGTGATATTCCTGCATAATTTAGCTTATCTTAAAGATATACAGAAATAACTTGTTTGAAGTGGAACAGAGTCAGATTCTCGGCTCAGAAAATCACTGGCAGGTCCTTCCCAGGAAGGGCAAGCAGGCACAGGGCAGCCCTTCCTGCAGGATGCCTGGCGGCTCAGGGCACACCCACAATGTGCCCGAGAACTGCGACCTTCGTGTTGACCACAAATACACAATTCCACCTGTACCTGGGAGACCCCAGCTGAGACCAGAGGTTCCCAAACAGGGACATGTGCCCTCCTGTCCAGGGCCCAGGAGAGTGCATGGTTTGGAAGGGGTCACTTTGCAGCTGCCCCTGAAGCTGGCCTGCCTGCAGCCCCTGTGCTCAGAGTAGCTCACAAGCAGAGGGACCCTGGTGCAACCCCCTCTTTCTAGGACAGTAAATCCTTAAGTCCCCATAAATGCAAGGAATCTTAACTTGGCTACTATAATAAACACAACACACAGGGCTGCTTAAAAAACAGACATTTATTTCTCACAGTCCTGGAGGCTGGAAGTTCCAGAGCAAGGTGTCAGCAGGGCTGGTTCCTCCTGAGACCTCTCTCCTTGGTGTGTAGACGGCCGTCTTCTCCCTGTGTCCTCATATGGTCATCCCTCTGTGTGTGTCTGTGTCCCAATCTCCTCTTCCTTATAGGGCACCAGTCACGTCGGAGTATAGCCCACCCTAGTGACTTCATTTTACTTTAATCTCTTCTTTAAAGACCTCATCTCCAAACACAGTCCATTCTGAGACCCTGAGGGTCAGGACTCAACATGTGAATTTTGAGGATACGATTCAGCCCAGAGCAGGCACATGCCTGTAACACAAGACTGCCTGCCTTTCCCGGCCCAGGGACGTTTGTGTTGAGGGCGAGACAGAAGATGGGGCAGGTGGCCTCACCGGGTGGCCGGAAATCAGCTGCGGGTTGTGCCCTGGAGCAAGCACTCTGTGACATCTTCCCAGTGGGTGTGCTTTCCTGGAGTGGCCAGAGCTTCTTTTGTTTACTCCGCGTGTGGCTGGTCCTCATCAAACCTTAGAAAACGTTTATAACTTTCTATCTGTACACTTTTATATTAATACAGTGTATTCTACCTTGCAGACCTGATCTGCCCACCCCTTTGCATTTTCTGGAAATGTACTCATATGTACATTTCCAGAAAATGCAAAGTAATCTGTAGTGACAGAGAGCAGATCCGACTTTGCCTGGATTGGGGAGGGCGGGAGGAAAGTTCTGGGGATGAGGGTATTGATGAAATAAAAATTCATATTTTAAGGTAGGACAAGAAAAATTTTAAACATAAACTTTTTCTCTGCTCTTTGGCCTCCTCCCTCCCCGCTAGTGTGCAATGTGCATCTGCATTATGTGTTCACCTGACCTCCCCAATGGCAGAAATATCTGCTCAGCCACAGAAATCAACTTTTTCTCCTGGAGACAGCCATGTAACTCCTTAGAAGATAACATTTCTTTCCTTATCCCGTAAGGGGTCACGATGACCCACCACTCACCTTGTACGTGCAGACGTCTTTGGTGGACTTTATGGACAAGGCCACTATATCATTTCCCTTAAAGATAATGATTGGTGCAGAACAGACTGGTCAGATGACCTGCGGAGATACTGGGCCACACCTAAAAGAAGTGCTTAGCTTAAATACTTACTTATGACCTTATTAACGTCACTAGCTATATTACTTGTATTCTACCTATTTTACAAGATTTTTGTTTCTTTCATTACCAAATGTGTGACTGAGCCTCCACTAAAAATAATGATGACTAGGTGACCTAAAACAATTGTCAAATACATAGTTCTATAAACTCAGTGATTGTAATAATGTAACTCTAAATATGGGAGGAAGCCACAAGAGGGAACCATTTCCTGGACCATAACAGACTAGTAGGACAGGCAGCCCAGAGGCTTTGGGCTACTGTTAACAAGCCCTAGTCCAGTAACAGCACATTGAGTGGCCTATCAAGGAAATCCTCACCTGACCTGGGAATGAGCATTCCTAGCGCCATGGGATAAATTGGTCATGAAATGCCTCCCAAACCTTGGTCAAAATTAAGACCAAAAGGGAGGGGATTGTAACATAAAGAATGTTGCCCACCATCCAGTTCTACAAGAATTAAGTCATCAGCCACCACAGTCGCTGACTTACAATACACCCTGAAAGGAATTCAGGGTGAAGATCAGGATGAGGCACTTTGTGCTCTGGCAGAACTGGCCCTCAGAGAGTTAGATATTTTCAGGAGAAAATTTTTATGAACCTGGATTCTTGCCTCTTCCCACACTTAGAAAAGCACTAAAACCATTAAGGTATCTGTTCCTCCTGAATAGCAGTAACCTCCTACCAAGTTCTGTGCTTGGTTGCACGTACCCCTTCATCAAAATCACATATATACTGGCCTCCCCCTTACCTCTTCAGAACAGTCCTCAGAGCTTTCTGAAAAACTGCCTCCCGGGTTATAATCCTCAGGTTGGCGCAAATAAAATTCTCCATTTCTTTCTTAGATTGACCACTGATTAATTTTTCATCCACAGTACAATCATTATCTTGATGGGGTACACCTGTTTCAAAACCTATCAGACTGTACACTTTAAAGGTGTGCATTTGTCATAGGTCGATTACACCTCGATAAAGCTGTTAAAATATCCTGGAGTTTTAGCTAATAATGCATCATTGCACCTTCAGTGGCTTAATGAGGAGTGGCATTTTGATCTCTCTTGTTATTGTGACTTACTTAAATAGGAACCATGTTCACCCCAGCTCCATCTTATTCTGATCTGGGTGGGGCTGCTTTTAGGGATGTGTCCTGCAGTTTGCCTCTCACCTGTTTGGTGAGCCTCCTCTCAACACAAACACACCCATTTTTCTTGCAGTGAACATTGAAATGAGTCTTGACTATCAGAGAATCCAACCAGGCTGGTGGGCCAAGCAGGGAGGATGGACGTGCCAATCATCTTCCACAAGCAGAATAAGCTAAATATGCAGATTTGAAGAAAGTGCACTTAAAGCACACCCTGAAGTAAGAACCCTTTATTAAAGTAAAATACTACATGCACAAAGGTGGAATAAGATGGACAGTGTTGCAACTTTCCTGGGCCATCAGGTTAAGCAAGACTTTCTCACTGAAAGAATAGCTGCCCGTATTGACAGTTGCTCAGTTGCTGAGCCTGGTGAAGGCTGCTTCCCAGACACTGAGAAGGGATTCTCATAAATCCTCTTGAAATTTACCCATGGTTTGCCTTCAATAAGATTGAAAGAAAAGCTAATCACATTGTCAGCTGATAGGTTACCAAACCTTTTGTGTAATATTTGGGTATGTAATTGGGAAGGAATTGAAAGAATAAGTGACATTTTTATAACAAAACTCCCACTCTTATCTGAACAAGGTGTCTCAGTGCTAATATCTAAAAAATACAAACTAGGAATAGATCTACTTATTGAATCTTTTCTCTTCCTAGCAATTAGTTATAATTGAATGTAAAAAATAAAAGGGAAAATTCACATTCCTTCTATTAAAAGATATGTTTCAAATAAGTATTTATCTTTGTTTAATAATTATAAAAAATGTGTAATATATATATATACTGTTTTAATGATTTGGAACTACTTATAATTGTAATAATAATTCAGAAAAAAATGTAACCCTTAGAACTCTATGGTCATAGTAAATAAAACAAAAATTTAATTATCTGTTTATAGACATGGATATGCTGGGTAGTCAGTGAGACTTCTAGGCATCAAAGTCCATTGCACTGGAATAACATTCTGAGTGATGTGGAATGAAAAGACAATTTCAAATAAAAAAAGAACAGGAAGTTGGTCTGAGACGCTACGTCCTATGTGATTCCAACCAAATGATATGTTGGGGAGGGCAGATTACAGAGACAGTAAGTGGGTGGTGTTGCCAGGGGATGGGGGCATCACACAGGCAGAATACAGAGAATTTTTAGAACAGAGAAATACCCTGTATGTTACTATAATTGTGGATACATGACATTATGCATTTGCCTAAATATATACATATGTTGATGTATACACACACACATATATGTAAAATAACCCAATAAACAATTGCCATATATATGTCCCATAAATAGCCCAGCAGAAAACTGGGCCAGTCATGAACAGCATTTCACAGGAGAGCAAACTGAATGGGCCAGCCGACAGTGGTGAGATGGTCCTCGACATGCGCCTTGCCCTACATGGTCTGAGGTCCCACACGGCTCTCCTTTCACCCACCGTGTTGGGGGAAGATGAACCAGAATATCTGGCCCTGTGTGTCTGACATGGCCCCCTGCCCCCCCTGGACATGGGTCTCCCGGTGGGGGAAAACACAGCCCCTCAAGTCCTTCTCTTTTGTCTCAGGTGCAGGGACCACCCCTCTGCAGCCCAGATGCCTTGGTGCAGAGCAGCCACTAGCAGGAGTGACCTCCACTGAAGCAGCAGAAGAGGAAGGTCACCATCACCACGGAGGTGACCCTCTTCAAGAAGTACTTGTCCAGGGCAAGTACTCTGTGCCGGTGCAGCCACTGAGGGGGGAGCGGTTGGGGGCATGGGAGCTGCTGGGGCACGTGGTGGGAGAGGGACGGGGTGGGGGTGGGGGAGGGATGCTCCACACCAGGCAGGGTCAGTGGCTCGAGCCCATGGCAGCACTGCAGCCCTGTGGTGCGTGCCCTGCCCGCCAAGATGCCACATGCACCTGATGACGTGTGTGTGCACTGCTGGCCCGTCACATGCACCTGATCTCTCACACATGTGTGCTCACTGATGATCATCACATGTGCCTGATGTCACACACACACGTGTGCTCACCTGCTCACTGCAAGCCCATTACATACACTTAGTCACACACCCGCTCACTGCTGCCTGTCGCCCCCCAGACCACGTGGGTTGAGTCCTATAAAGAGGACAGAGTTATCCTGCTGGACCTCATCAGCTGGTTTAGTGCTACAGCTGTGAAGGGAAACTTCACGCGGGTGCTTTCTGGCATCTTTCACACTTGGGCCGTGAGCTGCACTCTCCTGCCCAGGTCAGTTTCCAAGAGACCAGGTGGGCTTGGACCTTGTCAAGGGGCTGGCTTAGGTAAGGGGGTTGCTTGTTTTCTGGGCAACATTATCTGTTATCTCAGACTGAAGGGGAATTGTGTACCCCCAGGGAAAGAGATATCCATGTCCTGACCCCACAGCCTCAGGACGTGACCTCATTTGGAAGTAGGGCCTGGTCGTGTAAGTAGGTAAGACAAGGACCATTAGGTTGGTCCCAATCCTGTGTCCTTATAAAATGAGTAGAGACTCAGACACAGAGGAGAAGCCACGTGAAGATGAAGGCAGAGATGGGAGGGCTGCAGCCACAAGTCCAGGGATGCCTGGAGCCCCCAGAAGCTGGAAGAGGCAGGAAGGACCCTCCCCTGGAGCCTCAGCACTTTCCAACTAGACAGTTATCATGAGTGGGCCTGAAGTGAAGGCAGCACCGTGGCCCTTGACTATTCTGTCTTGCCCGCATGGTGCCCTGAGGAGCAGCTCTCACAGGACACTAACCAGTGAGTTGGTGTCACATGAGACCACAGGGTGCTGGTCCTATAAACATGCAGGCCCATCTCACCCTTCCTCCTGGGCTCTGGTCACACAGGGTGACTGTGCACCATGTGGTGCTGGGCTTTCAGCCTCTGCACAGGACCCCCAGGTCTTGGTTAAAAGTGCAGGTTACACCCCAAGAATGACAGAAGGTGAATTTCTCATCTGTCTCTGTGGATCTGACTGCTCCAGGGGCTTCGTATGAGTGGAATCACACAGTATTTCTCCTTTTGTGTCTGGCTTATATCACTGAGCATAATGCCCTCAAGGGTCATCCATGCTGTATCCTGTGTCAGAATTGCCTTCCTTTTTAGGCTGAATAACATACCCTGTGTGGAGGGACCATGTTTTGGTTTTCTGTTCACCCATCAATGGACACATTTAGTATCTATATTAATTTCTCATGTCATAATATTTAGGGAGTAACTTGCTCAGCACAGCCCCAACTCTGATGGGGTCAGCACCTCTTTCTGTGGAGGGTTCTGTTGTCCAGTGAAGGGGGTTCATTCACCTCAAACTCAGCATCAGGAGTGGAGGGGTTGACAGCCACCCCTGGGTCTCCTTCATGTGAGACTCTGTGCTTTTGAAAGAGCAGGTACTGTGCACACAGGGGTGATGGGGGTGAGATGTAGGCCCCTGGTAGACAAGTGGGTCACTGGGCGGAGATGGGCCAGTGCACAAGGAGCTTGGCCTGTGGGTCCTCTGCTTGGACGGCTTCCCTTGAAGAAGACAGCGTGGTGCCCATTCTGGGCGTCATCCCAGTGCATGAAGTCACTTGACCAGGAGCCATAGGAGAAATCAGCACCCCCCGACACCCTGCACATGCTGCTGGGAAGCAGGATCTGAGTGTGGGGCTTTCAGCAACACTGAGCACGCTCCACCCGGAATCAGCCTGTAGGATGGACTGTTCTGCCCAGGCTTCCAGGGTGGCCACCTTCGGCTGGAAGCCTGGGACGCTGGAGTCAGGCCACTTCTGGTCTGTCCTTGCAGGATCCTGGGCTGCACTACACGAAGCTCCCTGCTCACCCTATTACCAAGTCCAAGCTCACTCTGCTCAACACATGACAGTCCAATAAATCGGGAGATGAGGTGTTGAGGCAAGGAATAGTGACTTTATTTGGAAAGCCAGGCATCTGAGAAGATGGTGAACTAATGTCCTAGAGTACCATCTTATCAGGGTCTGGATGCCTGCTAACTTCTTCTATAGAACAGAGAGGGGAGGAAGTGAGAAAGTAAAGTAAAAAGGCCATTAGTCTTGCAAAATATATCCCGGCTTGGCCAGCATCAGGGAGGGGATGTGCTAATTTCTTCTCTTCTGCAGCCTTTCACAGGTGGGCAGTGTCAGAATGTCTCCCTGTGAGCAGACCAAAACACTTTAGTTTAACATTCAGGTAGAGGGGCAGGGTTCCCCAAGGCAGACCATTATATATGCTTACAGCTATAGACAGCATCCTTTTAATGATCATAATAACAAAAGCAATGAAAAGCAAATGTTAAAGTAAAAGAAACAGATCCAACATGGAGTCAGATTTTGCCCTTCCCTGTTACAATTCCCCACTGTCAATGTCCATTCCACAATCTTGTGGGGAAAAGGATGACAACCTCTCTAACTGCTTCCTGATGTGTAAGGGTGCCTAGGGGTGATCGTGGAATGGAACTGATCAGCCTTGGGCAGGGAATAATTCTTAGAATTTTTAGTAAATAGTGCAACTCTCAACTATTTGAACCTGATGCTGTGTTGTTCAGTAGAACAGGGTTAAACAAGTAGACTGACCCACCCTTGTCCAGCTGTAAGGAAACTGCACTCTCAAGTTAAGGAATTCAGTGCTTTTCTATGTATGGGGAAATGCAAGAGTCTGGGCTCACTGAAATCATTCCTTTGATATGCACCTCAGCTATCTGGGGCCTGTATCCTGGATTTTCACATCCTGAGTTTCCTCAAGGCTCACCATAGGGAGTGGCTGCAGTCTGATGGCTGCTAGATGGCAGGCATTCTTTCCTTCCTGAGCTTCCTCAAGGCTCACCAGCTCATGTTGCAGGGCTGCAATCGATGATGACTGTGGCAGGAAATATTCCATTTCTCAGATCCTCCTCTTGGTCCGGAATTCGACCAATATTTGGGAGACATTTCATGACCAAATTTTGTCCCACGGCACTGGGAGGCTCATCCCAGATCAGGCAAAAATTCTTGTTGATATGCCACTCCAGGTGCTAATTTCTGGATTAGGCCCCGTTGACAATTAAAGATTCTCTAGATCCTCTGTCTTTCTAGTCTATTATGATCCAGGAAATGTTTTCCCTTATTGCTTCTTCCCATACTTAGAATCACAGTATTACAATTATTCTATAAGAGTCATAAATGTGATCTATTTCCTCAAGATGTTGAGCCATCATCAATTTTGTTGGAGTCTTGGTTATACACTGGGTACTGTAAGAGACAACAATCTTTTAAAATAGAAAGGATATAAGTAATGCAGCTAGTAACAATGACAAAGTCATAGTGTCGCAGGGAGACACAAAGCATAAACAATTTTGAAACAAAGGACAAATTAAAACAATGCTTAGTATAACTAGTTGTAATCCAGTTACATTAAACCATCAAGTTCACAGGAGAGCCAACTGGAGAAGCCAAATTCTGGCAGGATCAGGTAGAGAGAAAAAGATAAATGTTTCATCTCTGTTTACAAGGGTATACTTTATCAACTTGTTGTAGGTCATAGCATAAGAGAAAAGGTTTTTCTGGAAAACAAAGATTAAGGTTAGTATATTTCCCAAAGTCATAAAGTTGTAAATCTTATTCATCAGTTCATTCAGTCCCATGTAATTAATTCCTGTTGATCTGGATGAAATAAGCAGTTTCCCATTAGTTTTGTCATTTGTTACACAGTCTAATGGTATTATCTAAAGGCTATCAGAAACTTGTATTTGTTTAAAAAATTTCTTTTTATGAGTCTTCTTGAAGATGTGGCAGTTTTGCAAAGCATCACCTTAGCTGCCTATGAATGATAAAGATCTTAAAAACGCAAAGTTAAAGATCTGATTACAATTCTTCTTGGCAAAGAAGCTTATCCAAGTTGTTGTGATTTACAACATTTAAGATAACAACTAAAACTATAACATTATACCAGGACATAGGCAAATTTCAGAAACTTTACATAATTTTTAGAATGTCTATATTAATAACATTTATTCATACTGTATAATCTGAGGAGGCTAATCATGCATTTGACAATGCTTTCCATGTAATTTAGCATACCAACCAATTCTAGTCAGTTTAATATATATATATATATTTTAATATGTATATATATTTTCTCTGAAGCACCTCAGGGTCACAGTTCCCTAGTCCCAGAAAAGGAAGATTCCCATCCAATGCCCCGTCAGTACAAAAGGGAAGCACCCCAACCAATGCCCCATCGGAGATGAAGCTGAATGAATGACCAAGGCTAGTTCAAAAGGGAAAATCCCAACCAATGCTCCACAGCAGGCAAAACCTATGCAATAGGGAAGGCTCTCAGGGGCCCTCTGAAGCATCCCAAAGCTAGCTGAAGTCAAAAGAACTTTAATTAGAATTTGATAGGTGGGGACTTCCCTCGTGGCGCAGTGGTTAAGAATCCACCTGCCAATGCAGGGGACATAGGTTCGAGCCCTGGTCTGGGAAGATCCCACATGCCGCGGAGCAACTAAGTCCATGCACCACAACTACTGAGCCTGCGCTCTAGAGCCCACGAGCCACAACTACTGAGCCCACATGCCACAACTACTGAAGCCTGCATGCCTAGAGGCTGTGCCCTGCAACAAGAGAAGCCACTGCAATGAGAAGCCCGCGCACTGCACTGAAGAGTAGCCCCCACTCACCGCAACTAGAGAAAGCCCGCGGGCAGCAACAAAGACCCAACGCAGCCAAAAATAAATAAAAAAAAAAAAGAATTTGATAGGAAATTCGTCAAAAATATCAAAAATATGTTTTTAGACATTTGGTCAGATAGAAAATTTAAAAACAAATACAGCTCTGTTAAAGGCAAGATAGTTCACACAATCTGATATCAAAAGCAGCATTCTAAGTAAACTTGTTCTCTTAGCAAAGAGGAACAAAGTCTGGCCCTGCACCAGTCTACTTTTAATAACAAAATCCATTTACCCAATTAAGTTTAATCCAATTTCATCCTGACCATGCATAAAATTCCTTTTTACTCAAAACATATATCCCACTTTCCTATTATATATTGAAATGTTTTATTATTTTTAGTAGCTTTAACTATGTATTTAAATTAGAATCCCCAACTCTTAAAAACCTTAATTTCTAGTGAATACCAAGAGGCAAGTAATAGTTACCAAAATCTGGAGAGACTATTTAGATAATTTTCAGAACATAATTATTCCTGTAGAGTTTACCTAAAAGCTCTTATCTCGTTTACATTTACTTTAAAGTTTCATCATATCAAGTTATTTTCCTTGCAACAGATGTAATAAGGTCTTATTTGATTCCCAGGCACAAAAAGGGATTATGCTTAATATTAATGAATCTAAAGACATGTCTATATTAATTAGATCAACAAACTTAGATCTGTAAAATCTAGAGTTGTAAAACAAGGACAGTTTTTTTTTTCTTTTCTTCAAAGAAATGGGTGGCTACCTCAATGATATTGAAGGACTGACATACCCATTTACCTATGTTGGAATGTTTTACTTTTAGCTGCTGTGATTCTTCTGCAATAGGAATGCAGAAAAAAAGGCATCTTTTAAGTCCAGGACTGAGAATCAGCCATATTCTCCTGGAATAGTTGTGAGCAGAGTGTATGGGTTAGACACCACAGGGTGTAAGTCTTGGACTACTTCATTAATAGCCCTCAAATCTTGGACAAAGCGATACTCTGCTGAGTTTGGCCTTTTGACCAGGAGGATAGTGGTGTTATGTGGGGACTTGCAAGGTTTAATCAGTCCTGTTTTCAAAAACTTTTCCAAAATTGGCTGAATTCCCTTTTGGGCCTCTTGTCTCAGAGGATATTGTTTTAGATTAGGTGTCCCAGCCTCCATTTTACAAAGGAGATCTCATCCCAAAAGGGGTTTGGACACCCTGGATGTTTCAGGGTAAGGTCCCTTAGTTGGCATTCTAGAGGTTGTAAGAACAAATGATTTTGTACTTCTCCAGAAACTCCCTTGACTGGGATAGACTGAGGTGTTTTCTGTGCCACCTTGGTGTTTACCATAGAATATGTGGCACCCATATCTATTAGAAAGTCAGTCAACTTGTTCCCCACTGTCAAAGTTACCTGGGGCTCCTGTGGGGAAATTAGAATCGACGCCTCAAGCCCAAGGGAGTCCCCTGGGCTCTTCATTCATTATCAGAGTCTCTCTTTCTACCATATGAGAGGCTTCTGTCTTCCTTCTATTACCCTCCTTCTTATTATTTAGTCTAGGGAAATCTTTTTTCTAATGCCCTTCCTCCTTGCAGTAAGCACATTGTTCCTTCCCCAGTGGTGGCTTACCTTCCTTTAAGTTACTTCCTTTCTGGGAATTCAATGCTACTGCCAGAAAAGCTGCATTCCGTTTTGAATCTTCTTGCTTCTGTCATTGTTCCCTGTTGTTAAGTACTTTAAAAGCAACATCTACTAATTGAGAAGGGTTCATTCCAAATGCACCATGTAACTTCTATAATTTTCTTCTTATATCTGAGGCGCTTTGCCTGATGAAGGTCATATTTACCATCCTTACGTTTTCAGGGACCTCAGGGTCTGCATCCGTGTAGCGCCTATAAGCTTGATAAATCCTTTCTAGAAACTCTGATGAATCCTCATTTGGTTTTTGCTTTATCTCCTGAATTTTGTTTAAGCTCTTTTGTCTAGGTCCCCTCTTGGGTTTTCTTTCAGACTGCTGCACCATAAGGTGGCTGTCCTCTGATTTCTTTTCCTCCTGATAAAACAGCATAAAAGCTTCTACATATGGAACCTCATCTCTTTTCCCTGCTCTTTTGCAAAACACTTCTAATTGCAAGATCATATAATAATTGAGTGAGACATTCAGGGGCCATAGCTCTTCTGATCCTAACATATACTGGGTCCACACCCTATTACAATAGTATATCATGTCTTTCTTAGTCATAGACTCACTGCTACATTTTGCTCACTTATCTAATATATGCCCCAAAGGGCTCTCCTTCAGGATAGGTGGAGTATTTCTCATTTTTATAAGTTTGATAACACCAAAACACAAAAGATGCAAATTCCAACACAAAAGCCCCAAACAAATTCCAGCACTGATGCACACAAAACCAAAACCAAAACCAACAAACCAGTTCCCAAATCAGGTAGAGTCCAACAACAATTCCCCTCTCCAAAGGGGTCCCCCAACCAAACAAATTGGCTTGTCCCATAAAGGAAGAGCCCAAATCGAGGGGGAATATGTTCCCAGTGTGCACAATGGAGCGACTTACCCTCCAAAATTGAGTCTGTCGACTCGCAAAAGTTTGTAGTTTCCTTGCTTCAACTGCCAAGTGCTGGGGCAGCCAGTGCTGCTTCAGAGAATTTTGAAGGAAAGATCTTCAGGACAAATGGTCCCAGCAGCTGCTAGGGCCTTGCCCCAAAATTCCCTGACCGGGGCCAGCTAGCCAAGAGCAGCAAGGCTCCTGGCTCGCTAAGCCAAATTTGTTACCGAGTCCAAGCTCTCTCTGCTTGCCACATGGCAGGCCAATAAATCAGGAGACAAGGTGTTGAGGCAAGGAATAGTGACTTTATTTGGAAAGCCAGGAGTCCAAGAAGATGGTGGACTAATGTCCTAGAGTACCATCTTATTGGGGTCTGGATGTCAGCTTCTTTTATAGAACAGAGCGAGGGAAGATGTGAGGAAGTAAAGTAAAAAGGTCATAAGTCTTGCAAAATATCTCCCGGCTTGGCCAGATCAGAGAAGAGATGTGTTAATTTCTTCTTTTCTGCAGCCATTCACAGGTGGGCAGAGTCGGAATGTTTCCATGTGGGAGGAACAAAGTCACTTTAACATTCAAGCAGAGGGGCAGTGTTCCCCTAGGCAGGTCATTATGTGTGCCAATAGCTATAGGTAACATCCTTTCAGTGATTATAGTAACAAAAAGCAATGGAGAGCAAAGGTTAAAGTAAAAGAAACAGATCCAACATGGAGTCAGATTTTGCTCTTCCCTGTTACAACTCCTGGATCCCGACCATCACGTGGCCAAAGAAATTGGTAACATTTTTGTTTTGCATGCCGAAATGTTTAATGACAGAAAGATTTTGTTCAGTTTCCTGATGTGGGTGAAGTGTGGAGCCTGATATTGATTTAGTCTCCAAGCAATGTACGTCCTAGTTCCCACATGAGAGTGAGCCCCCTGTCCAGAGATGAGAGACCCCACTTGTGTGACCTGTACCTCCTAGGAGAACAGCCCTAAGCTAGTTTAAACCTGACCAAGTTCTGTCTACACAGTAGATTTAGATCTCCCATATTCTGTCTACACTGGGATATTTAGGCCCAAGAGTGATCTGTCTACACTAAGCACATTTATACCTGGCTGTGTTCTGTCTGCACTGTAACATTGGAATATTTACCCTGAAGATGCCTGTCTACACTGAGTATATTTAGACCTAAAAGTATTCTGTCCCTTTGAGCACATTGATACCTGATGGTGTACTGTCTACACTGAGTACATTTAGACCTGAGCTCGTTCTGTCTATACTGGAACATTTAGACCAGAACACGTTCTGTCCATGCTGGGAAATTTAGACCTTACCATCTTTTTTACATCAAGTACGTTTAGACCTGACCATGTTCTGCATACACTAGGATATGGGACCTAGATAGAGATGCAGCCTTGCCTCAGTGCTGGCAGCTTCAGGGTGGGCGTGGAGACCTGGGTAGAGATCTGGCTTGGCCTCAGTGCTGGGAAGCTCTGTACTTGCATCCAAATGTCAGTGCTCAGATGTCTGGGGTCTGGAGCTGAGGTGGGCTTGTCTGGGTAACAGCCACTGCTCTGAGTGTGGTTACCTGGCCCTCCCAGGGGATGCATGCTGAGAGTCAGTGCTGTGGTAGGGGCCTCAGTCCTCACCCCTGTGAGGTTCACCTTCCCTGGGGCTCATGGAGATTCTTCAGCTGGGCTACCTGGTAATTACTCCAATTCACCAGCACACACAGGGCGAGTAGGGAGGCAGGTTTACCTGGTGAATTGATTGCAGGGCATGTGGATCTGGGCATAAAGTTGATGGGCAACAGGTGAAGTTGCTCTGTGCTGTACTTCCAGTCAATCATCCATACACAGCAGAGTCTGGGCCTGCCCTCCTCTTTCAGCCCTCCTGTCCCATGAGTTTTCTCAATACCTCAGTGAGAAAGGAAAGGGCTGAGCCTGCCAGAACCAAGGCTGTGTGTTCAACTTTAGCATGAAAGCATTAAAAACAATTAAAATAACATGGAACCAAAGTGGAAACAGGAGGGGACTGACTTCTCTGGGCCAAGTGTGGGGAGAGGAGACAGACCCTACACTTCTTTCTAGGGTCCCAGGAGGTCTAGGAACCTACCTTGTTCACACATATGGTCCCATTTTGCACAGCTGTGGTGTCCTGACCAAGGTAGATATGTGACCCCAGGTCTGGAGTCTGGGGAGGTAAGGGTCACTCTGGTGAGTGTGGACAGGTAACCCCAGGTTCAGGGTCTGGGGAGGTGAGGGTCACTCTGAAGAGTGTGGATGTGTGACCCCAGGTGCAGGGTCTGGGGATTGTGTGGGTCTCACCCCATGTACATGGGTCAGGCTCACATGAAGGGGGAAACCCCATATCTGCTCTTTGCCTGCAGTATGACTTGTCCCCTCTGAGATTTCCAACATCTGAATTGAGGGTGTTGTTCTGATTAACCTGTGGTCCCTTTTCTTGTCTTAATCTTGTCACATTCTTATGAGGACAGGTACCTTTGAGCAAGTTGCTGTTCCATGTTCTGCTGAGTGACAAATAACCCTTGGTGGTATCATAGTAATATCATAGCATATTGTATATCTAATCTGGGGGGTCACCGCTCTCTGGGTTCCCCTGGAAAGACCTCAGGTATCACAGAGTAGCCCCCTAAGAATGGTCCCCCATGTGCCATGGGAGGATACCATTATGGCCCCCAAGGTGGGGGATGGTGCTTGGGCCTCACACATTTGTGATAAAGGGGAGTCTAACTGGAATCCCAATTAATAAGACATCATTTTAAATTTTTATTTTATTTTATTTTAAGTGAAATAAAACACACATCGCATGCCCTTTACCATCATCACCCTTTTAGGTGCATGTTTCTGAGGCATCAGATATATTCACCTTCTCGTGGAGGCATCACACCATCCCTAGAACTTTTCTTTTCTTTTTTTTTTTTTTTTAAACATCTTTATTGAAGTATAATTGCTTCACAATGGTGTGTTAGTTTCTGCTTTATAACAAAGTGAATCAGCTACACATATACACACGTTCCCATATCTCCTCCCTCCTGCATCTCCCTCCCTCCCACCCTCCCCATCCCACCCCCCCAGGCGGTCACATAGCACCGAGCTGATCTCCCTGTGCTATGTGGCTGCTTCCCACAAGCTATCTATTTTACATTTGGTAGTGTGTATATGTCCATGACACTCTCTCACCCTGTCACATCTCACCCCTCCTCCTCCCCATATCCTCAAGTCTATTCTTTAGTAGGTCTGTGTCTTTATTCCCATCTTGCCACTAGGTTCTTCATGACCTTTTTTTTTTTTCCCTTAGATTCCATACATATGTGTTAGCATACTGTATTTGTTTTTCTCTTTCTGACTTACTTCACTCTGTATGACAGACTCTAACTCCATCCACCTCATTACAAATACCTCCATTTCATTTCTTTTTATGGCTGAGTAATATTCCATTGTATATATGTGCCACATCTTCTTTATCCATTCATCCGATGATGGACACTTAGGTTGCTTCCATGTCCTGGCTATTGTAACTAGAGCTACAATGAACATTTTGGTACATGACTCTTTTTGAATTATGGTTTTCTCAGGGTATATGCCCAGTAGTGGGATTGCTGGGTCGTATGGTAGTTCAATTTTTAGTTTTTTAAGGAACCTCCATACTGTTCTCCATAGTGGCTGTATCAATTTACATTCCCACCAACAGTGCAAGAGGGTTCCCTTTTCTCCACAGCCTCTCCAGCATTTATTGTTTGTAGATTTTTTGATGATGGCCATTCTGACCGGTGTGAGATGGTACCTCATTGTAGTTTTGATTTGCATTTCTCTAATGATTAATGATGTTGAGCATTCTTTCATGTGTCTGTTGGCCATCTGTATATCTTCTTTGGAGAAATGTCTATTTAGGTCTTCTGTCCATTTTTGGATTGGGTTGTTTGTTTTTTTGTTATTGAGCTGCATGAGCTGCTTGTAAATCTTGGAGATTAATCCTTTGTCAGTTGCTTCATTTGCAAATATTTTCTCCCATTCTGAGGGTTGTCTTTTCGTCTTGTTTATGGTTTCCTTTGCTGTGCAAAAGCTTTTAAGTTTCATTAGGTCCCATTTGTTTATTTTTGTTTTTATTTCCATTTCTCTAGGAGCTGGGTCAAAAAGGATCTTGCTGTGATTTATGTCATAGAGTGTTCTGCCTATGTTTTCCTCTAAGAGTTTGATAGTGTCTGCCCTTACACTTAGGTCTTTAATCCATTTTGAGTTTATTTTTGTGCATGGTGTCAGGGAGTGTTCTAATTTCATACTTTTACATGTACCTGTCCAATTTTCCCAGCACCACTTATTGAAGAGGCTGTCTTTTCTCCACTGTATATGCTTGCCTCCTTTATCAAAAATAAGGTGACCATATGTGCGTGGGTTTATCTCTGGGCTTTCTATCCTGTTCCATTGATCTATATTTCTGTTTTTGTGCCAGTACCAAACTGTCTTGATTACTGTAGCTTTGTAATATAGTCTGAAGTCAGGGAGCCTGATTCCTCCAGCTCCATTTTTCGTTCTCAAGATTGCTTTGGCTATTCGGGTCTTTTGTGTCTCCATACAAATTGTGAAATTTTTTGTTCTAGTTCTGTGAAAAATGCCAGTGGTAGTTTGATAGGGATTGCATGGAATCTGTAGATTGCTTTGGGTAGTAGAGTCATTTTCACAGTGTTGAGTCTTCCAATCCAAGAACATGGTATATCTCTCCATCTATTTGTATCATCTTTAATTTGTTTCATCAGTGCCCTATAATTTTCTGCATACAGGTCTTTTGTCTCCTTCGGTAGGTTTATTCCTAGATATTTTATTCTTTTTGTTGCAATGGTAAACGGGAGTGTTTTCTTAATTTCACTTTCAGATTTTTCATCATTAGTATATAGGAATGCAAGAGACTTCTGTGCATTAATTTTGTATCCTGCTACTTTACCAAATTCATTGATTAGCTCTAGTAGTTTTCTGGTAGCTTCTTTAGGATTCTCTATGTATAGTATCATGTCATCTGCAAACAGTGACAGCTTTACTTCTTCTTTTCCGATTTGGATTCCTTTTATTTCTTTTTCTTCTCTGATTGCTGTGGCTAACACTTCCAAAACTATGTTGAATAATAGTGGTGAGAGTGGGCAACCTTGTCTTGTTCCTGATCTTAGTGGAAATGGTTTCAGTTTTTCACCATTGAGGACAATGTTGGCTGTGGGTTTGTCATATATGGCCTTTATTATGTTGAGGAAAGTTCCCTCTATGCCTACTTTCTGCAGGGCTTTTATCATAAATGGGTGTTGAATTTTGTCGAAAGCTTTCTCTGCATCTGTTGAGATGATCATATGGTTTTTCTCCTTCAATTTGTTAATATGATGTATCACGTTGATTGATTTGCATATATTGAAGAATCCTTGCATTCCTGGGATAAACCCCACTTGATCATGGTGTATGATCCTTTTAATGTGCTGTTGGATTCTGTTTGCTAGTATTTTGTTGAGGATTTTTGCATCTATGTTCATCAGTGATATTGGCCTGTAGTTTTCTTTCTTTGTGACATCTTTGTCTGGTTTTGGTATCAGGGTGATGGTGGCCTCGTAGAATGAGTTTGGGAGTGTTCCTCCCTCTGCAATATTTTGGAAGAGTTTGAGAAGGATAGGTGTTAGTTCTTCTCTAAATGTTTGATAGAATTCGCCTGTGAAGCCATCTGGTCCTGGGCTTTTGTTTGTTGGAAGATTTTTAATCACAGTTTCAATTTCAGTGCTTGTGATTGGTCTGTTCATATTTTCTATTTCTTCCTGGTTCAGTCTCGGCAGGTTGTGCATTTCTAAGAATCTGTCCATTTCTTCCAGGTTGTCCATTTTATTGGCATAGAGTTGCTTGTAGTAATCTCTCATGATCGTTTGTATTTCTGCAGTGTCAGTTGTTACTTCTCCTTTTTCATTTCTAATTCTATTGATTTGAGTCTTCTCCCTTCTTCTCTTGATGAGTCTGGCTAATGGTTTATCAATTTTGTTTATCTTCTCGAAGAACCAGCTTTTAGTTTCATTGATTTTTGCTATTGTTTCCCTCGTTTCTTTTTCATTTATTTCTGATTCCCTAGAACTTTTCATCTTGTAAAACCCAAATTCCTCAACTATGAAAGTCTCAGTCCCATGCCCTCCCACTGACCCTGGCACTGACATCCACCTCGGTCCATGAGTTGTTGACTTCAGGGCCCCTATTTGAATGGAATCCTGCAGTGTTTGCTGATGGGTCATTTTGGAAGAGCTGCCTTTCAGTCTGATGTTCTGCCTGTTTGCATCTGAAGAATCTGCATTTAGGGTGAGGGTGTATGAGGAAGGGGGTGTATGAGGGACAAAGGTGTCTGGAGTGCAGATGAGCCAGGACCTGACCAGCTGCCTGTTGGGTCCTCTGGTCCCGTCTCTTGGGCTGTGCCTCATCTTCATCATCAGTGTCCCCAGTAGCGATCCTGGGGTGTTGTTGTCTGAGTGAGATTCCTCTGGTGCCCCCACTTCCACCCCTTCTTCTTGCCTGTTGGGGAGGGGGCTGCTTGCTGGATGGTCTCTACTCCTGTGGCAGGAACGACCCTGCAGGGTGGACCCACAGAGTGTGGGGTGTGGTCCCAAGAGCATGGGGCCCACATTGGACGCAGCATCAGGGCTGTGACAAGCCCTTAGGCCATTGCATCACCAACACAGAATGTTCCTGACACTCCACTCAGGAGGGCGTGATGGGTGGTCTGGGACCCCAGAGGCCCCATTCCCGTCATGGAGCTCAGAGAGTGCATCCCCCATGGGCTCCAAATTCATCCCTGCATCTCAGCCATCTCCTTCTGTCCTGTCTTTGAACACAGAAAAATGACCTCTACTGATCATCGTCCACAACATAATGCCTGGTCCTGTTGATATTAGGATTCTTTAATTTAGGCGTCCTGGGATAGCAGCTGTTTTTTAGGCCTAAAAAAGGAACAGCTCATGAGTGTAAAACATTTTGGGATGAAATTAACATTTGATGATTATCTCTATGCTACTCATTTATTGACTTTTTTAAAAAATTTCATTGATTTCTTTTTTTTAAAAATATCTATTATTTATTTAATTTATTTTTTTGGCTGCATTGGGTCTTAGTTGCAGCACGCAGGATCTTCATTGAGGCATGCAGGATCTTTCGTTGCAGTGCGCGGGCTTTCTGTTTTGTTGCGTGGGCTTCTCTCTAGTTATGGCTCTCGGGCTCCAGGGCATGTGGACTCTGTAGTTTGTGGCATGCAGGCTCTCTATTGAGGCACTGGAGCTCAGTAGTTGTGGCACGTGAGCTTAGTTGCCCCGCAGCATGTGGGATCTTAGTTCCCTGACCAGGGATCGAACCCGCGTCCCCTGCATTGGAAGACTGATTCTTTACCACTAGACCACCAGGAAGTCCCTTATTGACTTCTATTAGTCATAATTCTCCTGGTTTTAGATCTGATGTGGGGATTATAGAGGAATCAACATTTAAATCTTCATAATCTGTGTATTCATAGCTTCAGTATCCTTAATGACCCCTAATTTTTATGGTTCGGAAAGAGTTATTGATTTCATATATCATGCAAAGGATTCACAATGATGATAGGGCAATTAAGATTACAATGATGGCTTGTGAATTGTTCAACTTTTCTCTACCTGTGCATCTGTTGTATGTATATGAGTCAGTTTAGTTGTCAATATTAGTGAAATAATACAGAGGGCTACAGAACTTATTTTAAAAATGATTATTAATGTGTGATTATGAAAATGTAAAAGTTCTTCCATAATAGATGATGTTGCATCTTCAGAGCCTAGATGAAATGGATGTGCCTTAGTGATATACAGAATTTTTGCCTATGATTTAACTTTGAGAAAGTTATATAATTTTTCAGTATTATCTCATTTATTGAGAAAGACATAATGATTATGGTGTTGGCTTGACACCAGTTGAAAAGGATTCAATTCCTTCCTTATTTTAACTTTACATAGGTAGGATCTTCAAATGTAGGATGTGGTGGAGGGCATCCATGTAACCATTCTAGGTTAGTAGTAGTAGCTTCTACTACTGAGACTTCCCGTTTGGGTGCAAAGCCTTCTCAAATTATGAAGATTATTAGCATTACTGCTGTTAATAAGATGAATGAGCCTATAGATGAAATATTTCATGTTGTGTGTGCATCAGGGTAGTTGGAATACCATCAGGACATCCCTGAAAGGGTGAGAAAGTGCTTCAGGAAGAAAATCATATTTACTACTACAAATATAACTGTGAAGTAAATTTTTGCTCATGTTGAGTTAAGTGTATAACCTGAGAATAGTGGAAATCAGTGTACGAAGCCTCCTCTAACAGTGAAGACTGCTCCCATTGACATTACATACTGGAATTATATGGATGAATTAGCTAAGACAAGTCCTGTCAAAGCACCTACTGTAAAAAGAAAAATAAAACCTAAGGCTCATAATATAGTAGGAGATCATTTAATATAACCTCTGTGAAGACATCTAACCCTACTGTAAACATATGATGGACCCACACAATAAATCCTAAAAAGCCAACATGTAACTTGAAGTGGGGTCCGGCCACTCGCTGCTCTAAAGTCAATAAAGAGGCAAGGTTGGTGGAAAGGAAAGTTTGTTTTATTTTGGATGGCGGCAACTGGGGGGGATGGCGAACTCCTGTCCAAAGGCTGACTCCCCGCTACCCCACTGACAATCAGGGGCAAGAGTTTTTATAGACAGAGGAAGGGGGCTACATGCAGAAACAATACAGTCAGCTCTGACAGTCATCTTGAAATTGGTCATGTGGTGGTCTGACCAGCATCATCTTGATTGTTTTAAGTACAGTTAATCTTCAGTTCCAGGGTCAGTTTGTTCCCATTTCTTTGAGGTCAATTCTCAGAATTGTGGCAGCTTATGTCACGGCTACAGTCTGGTTATCATGTAGTTAACTTCTTCCACCTGGTGGAGGTTTCAGTATCTACAAAACAGCTCACAGGATACGGTTCAGAATATTATCTATAGCCCTTGAGAAGGAACTAAAGGTACTTGACTATGCTTAATGACTAAACTATTATTGTTTTGTCCTGTTTGACTGCTTTTCTTTGTTCTGCATTTTCTCACTTCTCTGATTAAACTTATTGTTTGTCTAAAGTTTTTCCACAGACAAAAGGCAGGCTGAGGACATGCCGGGCAAGGACCATAGGGTCCTGCTCCATTTCAAATGGATATCATGACTCATGCTATTCCCGTATATCTGAAAGGCTCACTTTGTCCTAAATAATATGTAACAATATGTGAGATTATTCCAAACCCTGGTAGGCTACGAATACATACTTCAGAGTGACCAAAGAATCAAAATAGGTGTTGGTATAGGATTGGGTCTCTTCCTGCAGGGTCAAAGAAAAGTAGTGTTTAGATTTCTGTTAACAGTATGGCAATTCTGGCTGCTCGGACTGAGAGTGATAATTATAGTAATATGGCTATAGTTGGGGCAGATTAAACAAATAACGGTGTTTGGTATTGGGATGTGTCTGCTGCTTTTATATTAAAGATTATAGTAATAAAATTCATAACACCAAGAATTGAAGAGACACCCGCTAAATGTAAGGAGAAAATGGCTAAGTCAACAGAGGCTCCTGCATGGTCCACATTGCCGGCTAGAGCTGAATTTACAGTTCCCCTGGTACCAGAACCAGCTTCTACTATTGGTGATACGAGTAGGAGTAAGAATGATGGGGGAAGTAGTCAAAAGTTTATAAGATTTATTTGGGGAAATGCTACTTCAGCTGCCCCAGTTATTAGTGCGACAGGTCAGTTTCTGAACCCTGCAATCATAATGGGCACAACTATAAAGAAAATTATTACGAGTGCAGGGACTGTTATGACTACGTTACACATTTGGTCATCTCCAAGTAGCGCTCCAGGTTAGTATAGCTCAACATGGATTAATAGACTTAAGGTGCTGCCTGCTACTCCAGCTCAAGCACCAAATAGTAAATATAAGATGCCGATATCTTTGCGATTTGTTGAAAATAATCAGCAGTTTATGAACAGAGGTAAAATAACAGAGCTGGCATTAGACTGTAAATCTAAAGACAGAGATTGAGCCCTCTTTTTGCTAAACCCTGTGGTGAATTAACAAATTGAACTGTAACTTCAAAGAAGCAGCTTCAATTCTGCCAGTGCTTTTCCTGCCTTTTTTTCCTTGATGGCAGAAATAGATTGAAACCAGTTGACTAGAGTACATACCTGTTAACTAAAATTTCCTGGGGTGGAAGAACATCAATCTAGTAAGAACTTAGCTTAATTAAAGTGTTTGATTGGCATTCAAATGATGTAGGATAGGGTCTTGCAATCCTTATTTTCAGGAATTAAGTAAATTATACTTGCTCAGGGCTTTGAAAGCTCTTGGTCTAAACTAACCTAAATTCCTAGTCCAGCACTGATAGAAATCGGAGTTAAGGGTAGTAATTGTGTGGCTATTGTGATTAGTAATGATAAGAAGGTTATTTGTTTTGTATGTTCAAGTTGTTTTATTTTTGTGTTGTTTAATGAAGGGAATATAGTTAGTGATGTGGAGTATGTTAGCTGCAAGTAGAAATATATGCTGAGGACTGCTGTGATGGCTATTAGTGTTGGTAAAATGATGTTATCATTTTTGCTATATCTTGGATAATTATTCATTTGGGTAAAAACCCTGAAGTGGTGGGTGACCTCCTAATGATACTATAATGGTGAGGATAAGGATTGTGATGAGAGGTGTTTTATCTCATGTGGGTGATAATGATACTGTTGTAGTACATGATCTGGGCATAAATAGTAAGAAGATAGTGTTCTTATGTTATAAATTAGTATGTTTAGGATTGTTTTAATTGGAATATACGTTATAATAATTGTTATTCATCCTACATGGGCAATTGATGAGGAGGCTCTAATTTTTTCTAGGTGAGTATGGCTAAGTCTGCCTCAGCTTCCAATTATGATTCATAATATCACTATGATTAATAGCATGTTTAGGTTGATGGATGGTGACATGTGGTATAAAACTGATAGGGGTGTAATTTTGTCATGTTAATGGCATCAGGCCTGCTGTTCATGGAATACCTTGTGTTACTTCATGAACTCAGAAGTGAAATGGGGAAAGTCCTACTTTTGTGACAAGGGCTATTGTTAATGATGGTGGATGCTACTGGATTAAAGATTTTTGTAATTCATTGTGTTCTTTGACCAGAGTATATTAGATTAGCAATAATAGTCATTACAAGTAGTATCGATGTGGTGGGTTGTTTTAGAAAATATTTGTTGTATGTTTCTATAGCTCATGAGTTAAATTTTTTTATTAGAATGGGGATAACAGTAACCAGTGTGAGCTTGTTACTACAATTATGGTACCTGAGATGATGGTCAGTAGAATGATAGCAAAAATAGGTTTTATTAGTACAGGAAGGATATACAACAACATTTTTGGGGGTATGGGCCTAATAGCTTATTTAGCAGGCCTTACTGTTGCATGTGGTGTTATGTGGTAGCATGGAGAATGTAAAATTCTTAAGAGTAGGTTCAATTCCTATGATTCTAGGAATAAGAGCATTTAAACCTTTATTATTTACTCTATCATAGTAACTCTTTCCTCACACATATTACTTATGTTTGTCGTGCAATGCCTGATGTGATGACAGGTAGTGAAACCTCTCATATATAATACATAGGGCTAATGTTAGTGGTAAAAAAATTTTATAAGAGATGTAAGTCAGAAAGAGAAAGACAAATACCATATCATATCACTTATATGTGGAATCTGAATATGGCACAAATGAACCTATCTACAAAGCAGAAACAGACACACAGACATAGACAACAGACTTGTGGTTGCCAAGGGGGAGTGGCATGGGGGAGGGAAGGACTGGGAGTTTGGGATCAGCAGATGTAAACTATTACATATAGAATGGATAAACAACATGGTCCTACTGTATAGCACAGGGAACTATATTCAATATCCTGTGATAAACCATAATGGAAAAGAATATTAAAAAAAAAGAATGTCTCTATGTGTATAACTGAGTCACTTTGCTGTACAGCAGAGATTGGCACAGCATTGTAAATCAACTATACGTCAATATAAAATAAAATTTAAAAAAATGAGAGATGTATAAGTTGATCATATCAAAATTGTGCATACGATGCTCGATTTTATAGAAAGGAGATTGTTAGGAGGAGTGTTTTAATGATGACATTAGCTGTATATAATTCTGGTATGTAGGAGTTGTGAAATGCTCCTAAAAATAAGATTTTATGAAAATGTTTCTTATAATGATATTGACATATTCTGCTAGGAAGAACAGGGCAAATGGTCCTGCTACGTTTTCTACATTGAAGCCAAATACAGGTTTCTCCTTCTGTTAAATCAAATGGGATTTCTGCTAGAATAGAGATAATCAATTTATGGTCAGGAGGAAAATTAGTTATAGGTGTTCTTGTGTGCCAACTAAAGTTTGGCGCTTTCCACCTACCTCTACAAGGATTAAATCACAAGCTGTTGAGACTGCTGACCTTCAACACCCCCTGAAAGGAGTTCAGGGTGGAGATCAGGAATGAGGCACTCTGTGCTCTGGGGAAAACTGGAAGAACAGGCCTTCAGATAGTTAGATATTTTCAGGAGAAGATTTTATGAGCCCAATTCTTCCATCTCCTCATATCTAGAAAAGCATTAAAATCTTTCATGGTGACGTCTGTTTCACGAGACTAGCAGCGACCTTCTGCAAAAATGTGTATGTACCCCTCTTCACCAAAATCACGTATATACTGACCTTCCTCCCTGCCTCTTTGGAGCAGTTTCTCTGAGTTGTCTGAAATGCTGTCTCCCGGGCTATAGTCCTCATTTTGCCCCAAATAAAACTTAACTCACAACTCTCACATTGTGCATTTTTTTTCAGTCGACATGTGTAATAATTACTGTTGAAGGTGCAAATGATCCATTTATCAGTAGGATGGTTAAGAGAATAACTGCTACTGTTACTTCATATGAAGTTTCCTGTGCTGCTGTCCATAGAGCTCCAATTACTGCATATTTTAAATCTGAAGCTCATCCAGGTCAGAGGATGGAATAAATGGCTAGGCTTGATATGGCTAATATAAATAGTATGCCTAGTTTATATTAATTAGTGGATAAGGTATGAGAAGAGGAATTCATATTGTGACAGCCAGGGTTAAAGCTAGCATTGGCACAATAATAAGCATATAAGTTGGTGATGTTGATGGTCATAGTGGTCCCTTAATAAATAATTTGACTGCATCAGCAATGGGCTGTAATAATCCATAGGGCTGATGATGTTTGGCCCTTTCTGGATTTGAATATAGCCTAGGATTTTCCATTCAGTTAATGTAAGGAATGCTATGGCGAGTAAAATTGGGTAATTAGTGAAAGAATGTTCATTATAAACATATTCTTAGGAAGAGGACATGAACCTCTGGGAATAGAGGTTTAAATTTTATGCAATTGCTGGGCTCTGCAAACCCTAACAAACCCTGTCTACAGTAAGGTATGTATAAATTAATTGAATGTAGATTATATCATCATTTAGTTTGAAGGCGCTTTTGTAAAGTACGCCTTATTTCTCTTGTCCTTTCATACTGAGATAAATGTATAATAGATAGAAACCGACTGGGATTACTCTAGTCTGAAGTCAGATCACATAAGACTTTAATCATTGAACAAACAGACCATTAGTAGCAGTCACACCATTGGGATGTCCTGAACCAACACTGAGGTCAAAAACCCTACTGTGGATATGAACTTTAGAACAGGATTGAGCTATCATCCCTAGGGTAACTTGTTCCATTGATCAATGTTTTGAATCAATAAGTGGTAAAGCATTTTGACTAGTAGGTCTAAATTTTAATCCCTCTGAGGTTGTTTTATTCTTTGAGGTCACCCAAGCAAAATTGTTAATCCATTAAAAGTTATGTTATCCCTTAAAATTTGTTTATTGTTTATTTTTTAGATTAATTCATTAAAGCTTCTTAGGGTCTCCTCATCTTATTTCCACCTTTTCACAGGAAGGTCCATTTCACGGATTAAAAGAGACAGTAAATCCCTTGTGTGACCAGTCATACACATCCTTCTTTAAAGAACAAATGATTAGGCTGTGTTTTCACAGTCGGGATACTGTGACTGTTAAAGAGGTATCACTGGGCAGGCAGTTCCTCTAATATCAGAAGTGCTAGAGGTAATGTTTTTGGTAAACAGGCAGGGTTTGTGATTGCCAAGTTCCTTTTACTTTTTAAAATCTTTCCTTAAATGCATACTTGTGTTGGGTTAACAATATTTGACTAGATTAAGTGTTAGTTTAGGTTTATTTTACTGTTAACTATCAGTGGGCTATCTGTTCTAAGATTCTGCATGGAGAAATATTTCTTGTTACTCATATTAACAATATTGCTTCTATTAATTAATAGATTAGTCCAGTATTAAATTAGAAGTTGGTTTATTTACTATTGGTATTAAGATGAATGTGTTGTTGATCTTGAATGCTTTCTTAATTGGTGGCTGCTTTTAAGCCAACTATGGTGATATTTATGCATACTCTCTTGGGAAGGTTGTATCTTATATCTAAAAAGCTGTATCTTTTTATAAAGACATTTAAAATTATGTTAAAAGTTATGTTTTTAAATTAATATTTAAAGTTAAGCTAAAATTCTTTTCTGGACAACCAGCTGTCACCAGGCTTGTTAGGCTTGTCACCTCTACTCATAAATCTTTTTCACTCTTTTGCCATATAGAGGAGTTTGTTCTTGTAAACTGTTCATAAGCAGCTCGTCTGATTTCAGGGCATTTAACCTAAGTCCTCTTTGCTAAAGTTTTCTAGTTAAATCATTATGCAAAAGGTAAAAGGGGTAAGTTTTGGGTACTTTTAATGTTTCTTTCATCATTCCTTTATGGTACTTTATCTATAGCACCAGACAAATTTCTATCTCCTATACTTTAGATGTTGAATGAATGTTGTATTTAATTTACTTAATGATAGTTGAAATTGGTGGAAAGTTTGGGCTAGTTTTAGTACAAAGTGTTCATGCAGTACAAAATCTCCAGGGTGTAAACCAGATGCTTTTCTTTAAGCTACACTTGGGTTCATCCAAGCACACTTTCCAGTGTGCTCACCTCCTTACAACTCATATCCTCCTGTATGTTTGGTACTTGTTAATAGGTTATGAAAAGTTATCTATATCTGAGGAGGGTGTTGGGCAATATGTGCATGCTTCATGTCCTGATTCAATTAAACACTCTATTCTTAATTTACTACTAAGTCTTCCTTGGGTTTTTTATTTCATAAAAACTTTTGTATGAATTATTTTATGTTCTTTTTTTTTTTTTTAATAAATTTATTTATTTTTGGCTGGGTTGGGTCTTCGTTGCTGCGCTCAGGCTTTCTCTAGTTGTGGAGAGCAGGGGCTACTCTTCGTTGCAGTGCGCGGGCTTCTCATTGCAGTGGCTTCTCTTGTTGCGGAGCACGGGCTCTAGGCGCACAGGTTTCAGTAGCTGTGGCACACGGGTTTCAGTAGCTGTGGCACACGGGCTCAGTAGTTGTGGCTCACGGGCTCTAGAGTGCAGGCTCAGTAGTTGTGGTGCACGGGCTTAGTTGCTCCGCGGCATGTGGGATCTTCCCACACCAGGGCTCGAACCCGGGTTCCCTGCATTGGCAGGCAGATTCTTAATCACTGCGCCACCAGGGAAGCCCTATTTTATGTTCTTGAGGTAGCAAATGTAGCCCACTTCTTCCCTTCCCATAGGTTACCTTGACCTAACATTTTTGTGTCTGATAACTATGCTTGCTATTGTTCTTTACCAGGGTTTCCTGAAGATGACGGTATATAGGGCTGGTGAGGTTTGTCAGAGTTTATTGATTATAGAACAGGTTCCTCTAGAACGGCGTGAAGCACCACCAACTTCTTTGACTTTTAGGCTCATGCTAGTAGTATTTTGGGAATAATTTTATTGTTGTAATTATTTGAATTTAGGGATAACATAGTGGGATATCTAATCCCAGTTTGGATTTCATCTGTCATGTAATCAGAAACGTTAAAGTCATTTTCATAGCTTATTTTTATTTTAGCTATGTTTTTTACAGGTTAGCTAGGACATAACTTTATTTTGGGATAATCTTTAACACACTTTACACTGGATTTCTATTAATATGGGTTAGTCTTGTGACCAAGGTGGCTGATATGAAGTTTGCCAACCCTAATTAGTTAATATAACTTGCTTGAACTTCCTTTTATGGCTTAATTTTTATCACTGCCATTTCCCATGAGGACAAAGTTAAGCAAGGCATTAACTTTAGTGTGCTTGGTTCCTGCTCCTTTTAATCTTTTATGATTTAGAGGGCATTCTCAATGGGATGCAGATACTTGCATGTGTAATTTTATCAGAAATTAGTAGGCTGGGACCACACCTATGTGTTTATGGAGTTAGTAAATTCATCTAGGCATTTACAGTGCTTCACTATAATTATTAAGATACACCAACAGGTTAAGTAGGACTTTGTACATAGAAGATTTCTGTATTTAAGTGATATATTGGTATTTGGTTTAGTAGTTTGGGTTTTGTTAAAATTAGTATTGAAATATTTAATATTTTTTCTTATGCAAACTATTAAAATGTACTTTATTTTTTATTTTATTTGAGGTAAATGGCAGATCTAGGGGGATGTCTTTCTACATAAGACTTCTACAGGTAACTGATTGGTATTATGAGGAGGCTAGTTTGTGCTTATACTAACTTTGGGTTGGTCAGGTAAGGGCAATATGTTTGTTAGATGAGTTAGTTGACTCATGTAGTTTTACGCTTTGCCTTGTTTGGGGGGTTTGGCAGGGCAATAATGGCATACAAAGTATGAGATTTAGTGGGAAGTAGGAGGGTTTGATTAAGGAAGCTATTTACTTGAAACACGTGTGCGTATGTACATGTGTATGTAATTATTCTATGCACTGTGACCATTGACTCAATAACACATTATAGTTGATTACCTTGGTAAATAATATTCAATTTAAGCTCAGCTACAAGTTGTTTGACTGTGTTAAGGCCTCTGATGGCCATGGCATCCCCCCAAATTAAAAACACGTACACAGGAGTAGATAATTAATACATGATTATATGATCATGTATTATGTATGATAAAGCATATGTATACTATTTATATATGTGGAAGGATATGTAATGCACAAAGTACATAGTAATGTCAGGTTTTTGGGGGGATTTTTTGTTTTGTTTTGTTTTGTTCTTTTGGCCACACCATGCGGCATGCAGGATCTTAGTTCCCCAACCAGAGATAGAGCCCATGCTCCCTGCAGTGGAAGTGCAGAGTCTTAACCACTGGACCGCCAGGGAAGTCCCCAAATGTCAGGTTTTTTTACGTCAGTTTTTCATGCTTACATAGTACTTAAAGATAGTACTTAAAGAAAAACAGGCAAATCGTTCAGGGAATCATTTCAGTAGAATTTCAGCTTTGGGAGCTGAAGGTGGAGCTGGAGCTTCTTCCTCGAGTCTTAGAGAGATATGTTGTTCTCCTCTTCTGATTTACAAAACAAGGTAATAAATATACTGCAGAGACCCTTCTTTTTAAGTGGTTATTTTCAATCATGCTTGTTATTGGTATAAGGACAAGAATTAAAAGAAAGTATAGATGCTAGTTCAGGTTCATGCAGCCAAAAAGCAAAACCAAAGCTGAGATCGATGCCGCACAAGTTTTATTCAATGGCCAAAGAATGGAAAAGTGGGGACTTAGTTCACAGATCAACTTCTCACCCATGTGAAGAGAGGGATTTGATTTTAAAGAGTAAAGACAAAGGGAGAAGGAATGAGGCTAATGATGGGGAGTCCTATGAATTTGGCTACTGACGAAGGGCAGGGCTTTCTGAGGGAATGAGGTGGCCACCATCTTTTTATCCTTTTTTTGGTCTGCATCTTCCAGTCATGACTGCCAGTAGGTGTGTCATCTAGTAGCTAATATAGTAAAATCAGCATACAATGAGACTGAGGGTCTGTTGGAGGTCAGATTTGTAGCCACCTTGGTTCCAGTTGTTTCTATCTGGTTTTTGTTTGTCTCTTTGTATAGCTTTCTTTGTCTCTGGACCCTGTGACTTAAAAAGATATGTTTATTCCTGTTCAAGGAGGGGTTGGTGGGTTTTGAACTGTTCCTCATTCTTGAGGGCATGCTGAAGGTCAAAGCTCTGCCTTGTGAAGCTGCTTCCTGCTGAACATGGGCATAGTTTTTCCCTGGATTAGAGGAGCAGAACTGTTCCCTGACTGGCCTAAAATATATCTGATGGTCATCAGCCTGCAGTCCCAGTTGCTTGTACCCCAGGGTTAGTATCATCTGAAGTTTGATGGCTTCAAGCCATTTACAAACAAAGTTGACAAGGTAGTTAAGGAGGCAAGACCCAAAGATAAGCAGGAGGATAATAGCAGTTAGTGGGCCAAGAAATGGAAGAAACCAGGTTAAACTGGGGAGGCTCTGTTTGACCATATTCCAGATGGAGCTTGGATCAGGACCTTGTGTGTTACATCTATGCAACCACTGAGCTTGCTCATGTATCTCTTTTATGTTGCCCTCAATCTGACCAGAGTTATTGACATACATGCAGCAAGTTTCATTCATAACTGCACATACTCTCCCTTGCTCACCCAAGAGATAGTCAAGGGCTAGGCTATTGTCAAGAAGAACATTTGCTAGTGAGTCCAGAGAAGTACAGAGTCCTTGTAAGGCATCCCCCACATTTTTAGACAAGTACTCAAGGGACCAGGTGAGATTTTGTAGAGTGATTTCACAGTACGGGACACCTCCCCAAGGGGCCTCCAGTCCGAGAGGGATCCCTACTCCTGCCGGAATGAGTCTCATTGCCCTTTGATCTCAGGGCTGGGCAATATTATGAATGGTTATACCTAGGTCCCGAGAACTTAGCTGGCCTAATGTGCATTGTGCACAGATTAGGCATTATCTAAGCAAGGGTGGGCTAGAGCCCACCCCAGAGAAGGGAAGGAGGAGTTGGTGTTGTCCTGATAAGACAATGGATTTATCCGTGGGCCAAAAAGTAACAGTTACCCAGGGGAAGCACATGCCCAGCACATTTCTGAGGAATAAACCACCTCCCTAAGTGGTTAGCCCAAGAGGGGGTGCCTTTGCAGTACGGGGAGAGAGGCCCACCTGCATAACAGGGGTCACTCGGGGGTCCTTGACTGATGGCTTTTCCCCAGGCCTCAGGAGGGCCACGTCCTAAACTCCAGACAGCTGTTGTCTTCTCTCCCCAATAAGTACATCTCCCGTCTGGTCCCTGTGTGTATTCAAGTCCGTGCAGAGGGCACCAGTGGGTGAAGATTTCCTTAGGAGTCAATCCCAGGGTGCTTAAATAATGGGGCAATGGAAGAAGCAGTGATCAGAGTCTAGAGCAGCCCAGGGTGTTATTGCAAGTGGAACCAAGCAAGGCCCTGTGGGGCTCCGAGGCATGGAGGCCATTTTTTGCATGCGCGCGCGCACACACACACACACACACACACACGCTCCCCATTTCTCATAGGCAAGGCTCCAGCCTCCATGACCTTCCCTGAATTCCAAAGGGCAGATTCAAACTGTTGCTAATTAAGGGAGGAGCAGCCAAGAAACCACCTGAGGAAAGATTAAAGGGAGCAGAGAAGCTCATCAAGACTAGGAGATGAGGGACTTCCCTGGTGGCGCAGTAGTTAAGAATCCACTTGCTAATGCAGGGGGCACGGGTTCAAGCCCTGGTCCAGGAAGATCCCACATGCCGCAGAACAACTAAGCCCGTGTGCCACAGCTACTGAGCCTGTGCTCTAGAGCCCACGAACCACAACTACTGAGCCCGCATGCCACAACTACTGAAGCCCACGTGCCTAGAGCACGTGCTCTGCAACAAGAGAAGCCACCGCAATGAGAAGCTCGCGCACTGCAAAGAAGAGTATCTCCTGCTTGCGGCAACTAGAGAAAGCCATGTGCAGCAACAAAGACCAAAGGCAGCCAAAAACATAAATAAGTAAATAAATTTTTTAAAAAAATTTTCGATTTTTAAAAATAATTCATCACTCACCAAAACCTAGTTTTTGTCTTAACCCCATGAATTCTGTCTAAGATGTCTGAAATTCAAATTTATATGCCATCTGCAGAGACCAGGTTATAGCATCAGGATGACTGTACTCTTTTCTGTAGGAGGTAGATTATTATTGTTATTCTGGGACAAGGCAGCAGTCAAAGAAATAAAGATGAGAGAATATGGATCACTTGGACTAAGCCAGTGTCCCTACTCAAACTGATGTCATACATTTGTTAAAAAAGATCTCATCTAGAAAGAAGACATATTGCTTCATCCATTTTAAGTTATCGTCTTCAAATACATGAGCCAGAGTTTCATTAGCCAAATTCAATAGTGTTTTCCTTTATGAAAACACAAGGGCACATGTGTAGATACTTAGTGGTCTGTTCCAGATGAATTTGAGAAAGCTTCACTGAAAATGTCATTCATTAGGTGTGTAATAAAGTAGTGGTGTTTGTTAAAATACAGTCCATTATACCTGAGAGTGGATTTGGCCTTTATTCTCTGAAACATCCCAATCATCTTCAGTCCTAAAAGATGTTGGGATTTTAAGAGGAACACCCACACTTCTGAAAGTCAAGGACATTTATAACTTTCCCTTAGACAAGCATTGCAGCTCTCTGACCTCGTGGCATCCAGACCATCTTTACTTCCATGTATGAGTCAAACTTGTTTAGAGCAAACCTGCAGGGTTGGACATCTAACAGCAGGCTTGTATAAAGACATCTGTTTGGAAGGTGTTCCCTATCACTTCTTTTTAGATCCATCATAGAATCTCTTCCCTTCATCTTATCTGTACCTTATTAAGTCTATTTCAGTGTCTTTCCTAACCTAAGGAAGAGGAGGAATTAGATTTCAGTTCTCTGCCTTTACAAGAAGCTTTCAAGAGTGTTGAGTTTAGCTTATTCCTTCTTCCTTCCCTAAAACCCCATTTGTCTAGCTTCTTGGAAACCTGGGGATAAATCTTATTAATGTTTCAAAGTCCTTATCCAAGCTCTTTTTCCATATTTCAATAAATTCAGCTTCTTCCTTAGGACAAAAGCTTCAAGACATTGGATTTGGCAATGATTTCTTGGTATGACACCAAAGGCATAGGCAACAACAATAAAAAAATAAACTAATTGGACTTCATGAAAATTTTTGAATTTGTTCACCAAAAGACACTGTCCTCAGAGTAAAAAGGCAACTCACAGAATGGGAGAAAAAAACTTTGCAAATCATGTATATGATGAGAGATTAATGACCAGAATATACAGAGAAATCCTAAAACTCAACAATAAAAAAACAAACAACCTGGGACTTCCCAGGTGGCACAGTAGTTAAGAATTCGCCTCCCAATGCAGGGGATGTGACTTTGATCCCTTCGATATATATAAAGCCAGTAAGCACAAGAAAAGATACTCAACATCGCTAATCATTAGGGAAATGCAAATCAAAACTACAATTAAGGGGACCTTCAAGATGGCAGAGGAGTAAGACGTGGAGACCGCCTTCCTCCTCACAAATACATGAAAAATACATCTACATGTGGAACAACTCCTACAGAACACCCACTGAATGCTGGCAGAAGACCTCAGACTTCTCAAAAGGCAAGAAAATCCTCATGTACCTGGGTAGGGCAAAAGAAAAAACAAAAAACAGAGACAAAAGGATAGGGAGGGGACATGCACCTCTGGGAGGGAGCTGTGAAGAAGGAAAAGTTTCCACACACTAGGAAGCCCATTCACTGACAGAGATGGGGGTGTGGGGGAGGGGGAAGCTTTGGAGCCATGGAGGAGAGCACAGCAACAGGGGTGCAGAGGGCAAAGCGGAGAGATTCTCACACAGAGGATGGGTGCTGACCAGCACTCACCAGCCCGAGAGGCTTGTCTGCTCACCCGCTGGGGCAGGTGGGGGCTGGGGGCTGAGGCATGGGCTTCGGAGGTCAGACCCCAGGGAGAGGACTGGGGTTGGCTGCGTGAACATAGCCTGAAGGGGACTAGTGTGCCACAGCTAGCCGGGAGGGAGTCCGGGAAAAAGTCTGGACCTGCCTAAGAGGCAAGAGACCATTGTTTCAGGATGCACGAGGAGAGGGGATTCCTTCCCCGTTTGCCCACAGAAGGCAGAGCAACACCTAAACGAGCTCCAGAGATGGGTGCGAGCCACAGCTATCAGCTCGGACCCCAGAGACGGGAATGAAATGCTAACACTGCTGCTGCAGCCACCAAGAATCCTGTGTGTAGACACAGCTCACTAAAGACACTCCCCCCCGGGAGACTGTGCAGCCTGCCACTGCCAGGGTCTCGTGATCCAGGGACAACGTCCCCAGGAGAACACACAGTGCACCTCAGGTTGTTGCAACATCACGCCAGCCTCTGCCACTGCAGGCTGGCCCCACATTCTAATTATAACTACCATACCCTTCCCTCCCCCTGGCCTGAATGAGCCAGAGCCCCCTAATCAGCCGCTGCTTTAACCCCCTCCTGTTTGGGTGGGGAACAGATACCTGAGTTTGACCTACACGCAGAGGTGGGGCCAAAACCAAAGCTGAACCCCAGGAGCTGTGCAAACAAAGAAGAGAAAGGGAAATTTCTCCATGCAGCCTCAGGAGCAGCAGATTAAACTCCCACAATCAACTTGATAAACCCTGCATCTGTGGAATACCTGAATAGACAACGAATCATCCCAAAATTGAGGTGGTGGACTTTGGGAGCAAACTGTAGACTTGGGGTTTGCTATCTGTAACTGATTTGTTTCTGATTTTTATGTTTACCTTAGTTTAGTTTTTAGCACTTGTTATCATTGGTGGATTTGTTTATTGGTTTGGTTGTTCTCTTTATTATTATTATTATTATTTGTAATTTTAATAATTTTAAAATTTATTTATTTTCTTTCTTTTTTTTCTCCCTTTTCTTCTGAGCCGTGTGGCTGACAGAGTCTTGGTGCTCCGGCCTGGTGTCAGGCCTGAGTCTCTGAGGTGGGAGAGCTGAGTTCAGGACATTAGACAACCAGAGACCTCCCAGCCCCATGTAATATCAATTGGCGAGAGCTCTCCCAGAGATCTCTGTCTCAACGCTAAGACCCAGCTCCACTCAATGACCAGCAAGCTCCAATGCTGGACGTTCCATGCCAAACAACTAGCAAGACAGGAACACAGCCCCACCCATTAGCAGAGAGGCTGCCTAAAATCATACTAAGTTCACACTAAGTTCACAGACACCCCAAAGCACACCACTGGAGGCGGCCCTGCCCACCAGGAAGGCAAGAGCCAGCCCTACCCACCAGAACACAGGCACCAGTCCCCTCCACCAGGAAGCCTACACAAGCCACTGAACCAACCTCACCCACTGGGGGCAGAGACCAAAAACAACGGGAACTATGAACATGCAGCCTGCAAAAAGAAGACCCCAACTACAGTAAATTAAACAAAATGAGAAGACAGAGAAATATGCAGCAGATGAAGGAGCAAGGTAAAAACCCACCAGACCAAACAAATGAAGAGGATATAGGCAGTCTACCTGAAAAAGAATTCATAGTCATGACAGTAAAGATGATCCAAAATCTTGGAAATAAAATGAGAAAATACAAGAAACGTTTAACAAGGACCTAGAAGAACTAAAGAGCAAACAAACAATGATGAACAACACCATAAATGAAATTAAAAATTCTCTAGAAGGAATCAATAGCAGAATAACTGAGGCAGAAGAATGGATAAGTGACCTGGAAGATAAAATAATGGAAATAACTACCACAGAGCAGAATAAAGAAAAAAGAATGAAAAGAATTCAGGACAGTCTCAGAGACCTCTGGGACAACACTAAACGCACCAACATTCGAATTATAGGGGTCCCAGAAGAAGAAGAAGAGAAAAAGAAAGGGACTGAGAAAATATTTGAGGAGATCATACTTGAACACTTCACTAATATGGGAAAGGATATAGTCAATCAAGTCCAGGAATCACAGAGAGTCCCATACAGGATAAATCCAAGGAGAAACATGCCAAGACACATATTAATCAAACTATCAAAAATTAAATACAAAGAAAAAATATTAAAAGCAGCAAGGGAAAAGCAACAAATAACATACAAGGGAATCCCCATAAGGTTAACAGGTGATCTTTCAGCAGAAACTCTGCAAGCCAGAAGGGAGTGGCAAAACATATTTAAAATGATGAAAGGGAGACACCTACAAGCATGATTACTCTACCCAGCAAGGATCTCATTCAGAGATTCAGATGGAGAAATTAAAATCTTTACAGATAAGCAAAAGTTAAGAGAATTCAGCACTACCAAACCAGCTTTACAACAAATGCTAAAGGAACTTCTCTAGGCAGGAAACACAAGAGAAGGAAGAGACCTACAATAACAAACCCAAAACAATTAAGAAAATAGTAATAGGAACATACATATTGATAACTAACTTAAATGTAAATGGATCAAATGTTCCAACCAAAGACATAGACTGGCTGAATGGATACAAAAACAAGACCTGTATATATGCTGTCTACAAGAGACCCACTTCAGACCTAGGGACACATACAGCCTGAAAGTGAGGGGATGGAAAAAGATATTCCATGCAAATGGAAATCAAAAGAAAGCTGGAGTAGCAGTTCTCATATCAGTCAAAATAGACTTTAAAATAAAGACTATTACAAGAGACAAAGAAGGACACTACATAATGATCAAGGGATCAATCCAAGAAGAATATAACAATTGTAAATATTTATGCACCCAACACAGGAGCACCTCAATACATAAGGCAAATGCTAACAGCCATAAAAGGGGAAGTCGACAGTAATGCAATCATAGTAGGGGGCTTTAACACCCCACTTTCACCAGTGGACAGGTCATCCAAAATGAAAATAAATAAGGAAACACAAGCTTTAAATGATACATTAAACAAGATGGACTTAATTGATATTTATAGGACATTCCATCCAAAAACAACAGAATACACGTTCTTCTCAAGTGCTCATAGAACATTCTCCAGGATAGATCATATCTTGGGTCACAAATCAAGCCTCAGTAAATTTCAGAAAACTGAAATCATATGAAGTATCTTTGCTTACCACAATGCTATGAGACTAGATATCAAATACAGGAAAAAAATCTGTAAAAAATACAAACACATGGAGGCTAAACAATACACTACTTAATAATCAAGAGACCACTGAAGAAGTCAAAAAATACCTAGAAACAACTGACAATGAAAACACAATGACCCAAAACCTATGGCATGCAGCAAAAGTAGTTCTAAGAGAAAAGTTTATAGCAATACAATCCAACCTCAAGAAACAAGAAACATTTCAAATAAAGAACCTAACCTTACACCTAAAGCAATTTAGAGAAAGAAGAACAAAAAACCCCAAAGTTAGCAGAAGGAAAGAAATCATAAAGATCAGATCAGAAATAAATGAAAAAGAAATGAAGGAAACAATAGCAACGGTCAATAAAACTAAAAGCTGGTTCTTTGAGAAGATAATCAAAATTGATAAACCATTAGCCAGGCTCATCAAGAAAAAAAGGGACAAGACTCAAATCAACAGAATTAGAAATGAAAAAGCAGTAACAACTGACACTGCAGAAATACAAAGGATCATGAGCGTTACTACAAGCAACTCTATGCCAATAAAATGGACAACCTGGAAGAAATGGACAAATTCTTAGAAATGCACAACCTGCCGAGACTGAACCAGGAAGAAATAGAAAATATAAACAGACCAATCACAACCACTGAAATTGAAACTGTGACTAAAAATCTTCCAACAAACAAAAGCCCAGGACGAGATGGCTTCACAGGCAAATTCTATCAAAAATTTAGAGAAGAGCTAACGCCTATCCTTCTCAAACTCTTCCAAAATATAGCAGAGGGAGGAACACTCCCAAACTCATTCTATGAGGCCACCATCACGCTGATACCAAAACCAGACAAAGATGTCACAAAAAAAGAAAACTACAGGCCAATATTGCTGATGAACATGGATGCAAAAATCCTCAATAAAATACTAGCAAACAGAATCCAACAGCACATTAAAAGGATCACACACCATGATCAAGTGGGGTTTATCCCAGGAATGCAAGGATTCTTCAATATACGCAAATCAATCAGTATGATAAACCATATTAACAAACTGAAGGAGAAAAACCATATGATCATCTCAATAGATGTAGAAAAATCTTTCGACAAAATTCAACACCCAGTTATGATAAAAACTCTCCAGAAAGTAGGCATAGAGGGAACTTACCTCAACATAATAAAGGCCATATATGACAAACCCACAGCCAACATCATCCTCAATGGTGAAAAACTGAAACCACTTCCACTAAGATCAGGAACAAGACAAGGTTGCCCACTCTCACCACTATTATTCAACATAGTTTGGGAAGTTTTAGCCACAGCAATCAGAGAAGAAAAAGAAATAAAAGGAATCCAAATTGGAAAAGAAGTAAAACTGTCACTGTTTGCAGATGACATGATACTATACATAGAGAATCCTAAAGATGCTACCAGAAAACTACTAGAGCTAATCAATGAATTTGGTAAAGTAGCAGGATAAAAAATTAATACACAGAAGTCTCTTGTATTCCTATACAGTAATGATGAAAAATCTGAAAGAGAAATTAAGGAAACACTCCCATTTACCGTTGCAACATAAAGAATAAAATATCTAGGAATAAACCTACCTAAGGAGACAAAAGACCTGTATGCAGAAAACTGTAAGACACTGATGAAAGAAATTAAAGGTGATACAAACAGATGGAGAGATATACCATGTTCTTGGATTGGAAGAATCAACATTGTGAAAATGACTATTCTACCCAAAACAATCTACAGATTCAATGCAATCCCTATCAAACTACCAATGGCATTTTTCACAGAACTAGAAAAAAACTTCACAATTTGTATGGAAACACAAAAGACCCCAAATAGCCAAAGCAATCTTGAGAAAGAAAAACGGAGCTGGAGGAATCAGGCTCCCTGACTTCAGACTTCACTACAAAGCTACAGTAATCAAGACAGTATGGTACTGGCACAAAAACAGAAATATAAATCAATGGAACAGGATAGAAAGCCCAGAGATAAACCCATGCACATATGGTCACCTTATCTTGATAAAGGAGACAAGAATATACAATGGAGAAAAGACAGCCTCTTCAATAAGTGGTGCTGGGAAAACTGGACAGCTACATGTAAAAGAGTGAAGTTAGAACACTCCCTAACACCATACACAAAAATAAGCTTAAAATGGATTAAAGACCTAAATATAAGGCCAGACACTATCAAACTCTTAGAGGAAAACATAGGCAGAACGCTCTATGACATAAATCACAGGAAGATCCTTTTTGACCCAGCTCCTAGAGAAATGGAAATAAAAACAAAAATAAACAAATGGGACCTAATGAAACTTAAAAGCTTTTGCACAGGAAACCATAAACAAGATGAAAAGACAACCCTCAGAATGGGAGAAAACATTTGCAAACGAAGCAACTGACAAGGGATTAATCTCCAAAATATATAAGCAGCTCATGCAGCTCAATATCAAAGAAAACAAAAAACACAATCCAAAAATGGGCAGAAGACCTCAATGGATATTTCTCCAAAGAAGATATACAGATTGCCAACAAACACATGAAAAGATGCTCAACATCACTAATCATTAGAGAAATGCAAATCAAAAGTACAATGAGGTATCACCTCACACTGGTCAGAATGGCCATCATCAAAAAATCAACAAAAAATAAATGCTGGAGAGGGTGTGGAAAAAAGGGAACTCTCTTGCACTGTTGGTGGGAATGTAAATTGATACAGCCACTATGGAGAACAGTATGGAGGTTCCTTAAAAAACTAAAAATAGAACTACCATATGACCCAGCAATCCCACTACTGGGCATATATCCTGAGAAAACCATAATTCAAAAAGAGTCATGTACCAAAATGTTCATTGCAGCTCTATTTACAATATCGAGGACATGGAAGCAACCTAAGTGTCCATCGGCAGATGAATGGATAAAGAAGATGTGGCACATATATACAATGGAATATTACTTAGCCATAAAAAGAAACGAAATTGAGTTATTTGTAGTGAGGTGGATGGACCTAGAGACTGTCATACGGAGTGAAGTAAGTCAGAAAGAGAAAAACAAATACCGTATGCTAACACATATATATGGAATCTAAAAAAAAAAAAAAAAGTTCTGAAGAACCTAGGCGCAGGACAGGAACAAAGACAGAGACATAGAGAATGGACTTGAGGACACGGGGAGGGGGAAGGGTAAGTTGGGACAAAGCGAGAGAGTGGCATGGACATATATACACTACCAAATGTAAAATAGATAGCTAGTGGGAAGAAGCTGCATAGCACAGGGAGATCAGCTCGGTGCTTTGTGTTCACCTAGAGGGGTGGGATAGGAAGTGTGGGAGGGAAGTGCAAGAGGGAGGAGATATGGGCATATATGTATATGTATAGCTGATTCACTTTGTTATACAGCAGAAACTAACACACCATTGTAAAGCAATTATACTCCAATAAAGATGTTTAAAAAAAAAAAACTACAATGAAATACCGTCTCACACCCATCAGGATGACTACTATCAAAAAAACAGAAAATAACAAGTGTTGGCCCAGATGTGGAGAAATTGGACCCCTTTTGCCCAGTTGGTGGGGATAGAAAATGTTACAGCCACTGTAGAAAACAATATGACAGTTCCTCAGGAGCTTAAAAATAGATATACCATAGGATCCAGCAATTCCACTTCTGGGGATATAACCAAAAGAATTGAAAGCAGGGTCTCAAAGGGATATTTATATACCCACAATCACAGCAGCATTATTCACAACAGCTAAAATGTGGATGCAACTGAAATATTCATCCACAGATGAAAAGATAAGAAAAATGTGTTATATACATAATGGAATATTATTTAGCCTTAAAAAGGAAGGAAATTCTGCAATATTGTATAACATGGATAAACCTTGGGAACATTATGCTAAATGAAATATGCCAGTCACAAGAAGACTTATACTGTGTCTTTGTATATGAGAAGTGTTTCATGTGTTTGTTGGCATTCCACTTATATGAGGTACTTAGAGTAGAGAAGATATACAGGTGGGAAATACGCATATGAAAAGATGTTCCTCAAAACATGTCATCAGGGCTTCCCTGGTAGCGCAGTGGTTGAGAATCTGCCTGCCAATGCAGGGGACACGGGTTCAAGCCCTGGTCTGGGAAGATCCCACATGCCACGGAGCAACTGGGCCCGTGAGCCACAATTACTGAGCCTGTGCATCTGGAGCCTGTGCTCCGCAACAAGACAGACCGTGATAGTGAGAGGCCCGCGCACCGCGATGAAGAGTGACCCCCACTTGCCACAACTAGAGAAAGCCCTCGCACAGAAACGAAGACCCAACACAGCCATAAATAAATTAATTAATTAATTAAAAAAAACAAACAAAAAACATGTCATCAAGGAAATGCAAATGTCCATAGGTGAGTGGACCCAAGTTTGGTTTGGTAACATTTATGGAGTGGCTATCTGGAGAGGGGCAGGGGGTATATGGGAAATCTCTGTACCTTCCTCACAATTTTGCTGTGTGCCTAGCACTGTTATTTTCAAATGTCTCAAAAAAGAGAGACTTAAGAATGTGATAAACGTGAAAGAAAAATTTAGATAAACACAGGTTAACAATATTAAAGTTCATAAGAAAGCATTTAACATATATCTAGATATGATACTCCTTTAAATTTGCTCTAATTTTTCTATTACATGGTTTAAAGAATCAATATGGCATCAATAATATTAATTCATTGTAGAAAATTAATTAAGTGACATGATATGCTGATATGGCAGATCTTTAATAAATTACTAAATCCCCAAGTTATTTTGGACGATTGAAAGAATAAGAAAGTAAGAACTAAGAAAAATGAAGGAAGCCAATCTCCCTCCCACAGTCCATGATATTTTGACTCTTTGCTTCAATTTTCCTCATATACAAAGAAAGAAAAACACCAGGAAATAGAGTTGATGGTTTAGTCAATGTTCAGAAATTTTAAATTGTCAGTTTCAACCTTCACTAAACTTGAAAAATGTACTATTTTTGGTCACATTTCCTGTGTCGGTCAAACTGGTTTGGCTAGTTTTTCACTCTTTGTAATCCAGGTAGACTCAAATAAAAAATGCCTTGTTGTTGACACGTGAGTACCAGAATACACATCCATATGTTTATCATCTAGTGTGAATGATGCCTGAGGAGACAAGACAAGGCTTTAGGTACTACTAAAAGTAAATTTACAGTATTTGAGAAACATGGTCAAGACGTTACAGAAAAATAAGGTAAAACGTTATATACAATAGTAGATAAAGTCTGAGTATCTTAAGGAAATGCAAGAAAAAAACAAGCTGACTAAAGCAAAAATATACAAAATGTGGCAAGACTAACCATGTGTTTGTAATTGTTAAAGCTGGATAATAGTACATGGCAGTGGGGCTTCCCTGGTGGAGCAGTGGTTGAGAATCTGCCTGCCAATGCAGGGGACACGGGTTTGAGCCCTGGTCTGGGAAGATCCCACATGCTGTGGAGCAACTGGGCCCGTGAGCCACAACTACTGAGCCTGCGCGTCTGGAGCCTGTGCTCCGCAACAAGAGAGGCCGCGATAGTGAGAGGCCTGCGCACCGCGATGAAGAGTGGCCCCAGCTTGCCGCAACTAGAGAAAGCCCTCGCACAGAAACGAAGACCCAACACAGCCAAAAATAAATAAATAAAATAAAGAATTAAAAAAAAAAAAAAAAAGAAAAAAGATCCCACATGCCACAGCTAAGACCCGGTGCAGACAAAATAAATAAATATTAAAAAAAAAAAATAGTACATGGCAGTGAATCATTCCATTCCCTTGACTTTGTGTTTGAAATTTTCCATACAAAAAAAAAAAAAAAACAGGAGAAAAATAAAACTGAAAAAAATCCAACTTGTGTTTTTTGAAGACCTTTATTAAACAACTAAATAAAAATATAGAAAAGTAGTAATGAACACATGATGCATTGAATTATAAGTTTCCTAGGGAAAAATAATACAATACAGAATATTGAATTAATATCAGGGGGAAAACGACCGACCATCAATTAACCAAGAAAAGGTTGTGACTTTTAATGAAACGAATAAGTTCAGTATTCTTCTTTGTTGTTGTTTTAAGCTTTTAACAAGATAAATGAGAATGCTGGTTCAAAAACACGCACACACACACACACACACACACCACACACACACACTGTCCATTGCCCCAAAAAGGAGAGGGGATTCTTAGGAAATTGCAACTTATATAAGCAAGTACAATTGACCCTTGAACAACATGGGTTTGAACTGCACAAGTCCACTTATATGTAGATTTTTTTTCAATAAATGCATACTATGTTACTACATAATCTAAGGTTGGTTGAATCTGTGGATGCAGAATCATGAATATGGAGCGCCGATTTCAGACTGTGTAGGAATGGGCAATTCTAACCCTGGCGTTGTTCAAGGGTCAGTGGTAGTTTTAGGTAAATGATTTGCGAAAGTTTTTGTACTAAGCCAGTTATTTTTTTAAATCACTGGGTGCTAGGAAACTAAATGTTTCTAAAATACAAATATGGTACCAATTCAAAGACAAAAGGGACGTTTTTGGTTAAAATGATATTACATTGAGTCCAATACAAATACCTTAGTAAAATTATGTGTAGCCAAAAACTTTTGGAAATAGAATCAAATGAAAAACAAAAGTAAAGTTTTAAAGAAAAACCAGGCCTAATATTTAATAGTTTTTGTTAGTAGAATCACAGTATTAGTGGGGTGGAGGACTTTAGTATGTTACCCATTGTTTGGTCTAAAATAAAATATATACACTGCCTCAGGAAATTTTGTCTGAAAATTGAATCTGCATTATGGACTAGCTTCTCAGTGAAGAACCTCAAGCTGAATGATGAGGGTGACTTGTTAAAGAAAAATAAAATAAAGAGTTTGTATTGTTAGGAAAACAATAAAAATTACAAGCCTGCATATTTTGTTCTCAGAAGTTCCCTTTGGAACAAAAAAAGCACAAATGCCCTAGTATACTACCTACCCTGGTCTGAGGGCTTTCTTTCTTTGCTACTTTGTTCCCCTGTTTCTGAACACTTCTCCTCCCCTTAGCACTCGTGGACCCTGTCTGTAATCTAACATCGAATTCTTATCAGAATTTTCTGTCCCCTGAATCAATCCTGTCAACTCCTTAAAGCTAATTTTGTATAGAACAAGATTTATTTAAACAATCTTTCTGACAAATTTATTTAAAGACTCCTAATTTAGAAGGAAGAAAAGCACACTTAAGAGGTAACTAAATAATTTAGTGATTCTCACAAGGAGACCTAAGGGAAAACTTAGGAGTGCACATGGGTACTTATTTTTTCTGCTTTATTGAGGTATAAATCACAAATAAAATTGTAAGATAATTAAAGTGTGCAACAGGATGATTTGATATACATCTACGTTGTGAAAGGATTCCCCTCCCTCCAGTCAAGTTAATTAACATATCCATCACCTAACATATTTGCCTTTTTTCTTTTTGTGGTGAGAACATTTAAGTTTTACTCTCTTAGCAAATTTCAGTTATACAAAACTGAAACTGATAACTGAGTGTTATCAACTCATAGTCACCATGTTATACATTCGATCCTCAGACCTTATTCATCTCATAACTGACTTTTTCCTTTCTACCAGCCTCTTATTTCCCCCATCTGCAGTCCCTGGAAACCACTTTTCTACTCTGTTTCTATGTGTTCAACTTTTTTTTAGATTCCCCATCTAAGTGATACTGTAACCGAAAGTGGGGTCTGGCTGCTGACCACTCAAAAGCCAATAAAGGGGCAAGGTTGGTGGAAAGGAAAGTTTGCTTTATTTTGGATGCCGGCAAGTGTGGGGGAGGGCGGATGCCTGTCCATAGGCCAACTCACCCGCACTGAAAATCAGGGGGCAAGAGCTTTTATAGGCTGAGGGAGGGGGCTACATGCAGAAATAGCACAGTCAGCTCTGACCGTCATCTTGAAATTGGTCATTGGTGGTCTGAGCAGCGTCATCTTGATTGTTTTAAGTACAATTAATCTTTATTTCCAGGGTAGGTTTGTTTCCATTTCTTGAGGCCAATTCTCGGAATTGTGGCAGCTGATGTCATGGCTACAGTCTGGTCATCATGTAGTTAACTTCTCCACCTGGTGTGGGTTTCAGTATCTACAAGACAGCTCACAGGATATGGCTCAGAATATTATCTATAGCCCTCGAGAAGGAACTAAAGGTCCTTGACTATGCTTAATGACTAAACTATTATTGTTTGGTCTCCTTTGACTCTTGTCCTTTGTTTCTGCATTTTCTCACTTCTCTGATTAAACTTATTCTTTGGCTAAAGTTTTTCCACAGACAAAAGGCAGGCGGAGGACATGGGTGGCATAGACCATAGGGTCCTGCTCCATTTCAATACCATACAGTGTTTGTCTTTGTCTGGCTTATTTCATTTAGCATAATGCCTTCTAGGTTATCCACATTGTCAAAAATGACAGGATTTCCATTTTTTATAAGGCTGAGTAATATCCCTCTGTGTGTGTGTGTGTGTGTGTGTGTGTGTTTGTGTCTGTAAGTGTATCTAATAATTTCTTGATTATTCTTCCACTGACAGACAGGTTGTTTTCATACCTTGGTTATTGTGAATAATGCTGCAATGAACATGGGAGTACAGCTATCTCTTTGAGATAATGTTTTTGTTTCCTTCGGATATATACTCAGACGTGGGATTGCTAGATCATATGGTAGTTCTATTTTAATTTTTTGAGGAACCTCAAAAACTGTTTTCCACTGTGGCTGTACCAGTTTACATTCCCATCATGTGTGCATAAGAGTTCCCTTTTTTAAATATGAAAGCATTTATTGTGTTCAAAAAGATAAATTTATAATATATTACACATGAAAAACTTACAACTTACTTTGTAGGACAGCTTCTTAGAATGTAAAGTTAATTTTAAATGACAATGAATGTGCAACAATTTATAGTATAAGCTCCTGTCTTTTTGAACAATGTAATGATCATTCTTGAGAATTAAAATAAGTTTCTGTAGTATTCATCGCTGTAGCTATACAGGAATAGCACAGACACATTTTTTTCTACTTTGATGTTATAAATTTCATCACAGACTAATTTGAGGTATCTTTATTTTGACAAGCATGACAGCAGCTACTTCACAGTTGTGTTAAATGCCTGTTCATCAGCATCCCACTCTAATGATAAAAACTGTAAGATTGTTTCTTTGGGTAGATCCACAGCCAAAATTTCAATTTCACTGCTTTTCTGATGTAAGTTGGCAAGGCAGGTATGAAGTGTTTTTATCTGAGTTTCATACCATCCCCTAGTGCTGGCTGACAGCTTCTCTGGGACAATCACACTCACAATATGAACAAATGTTGCTTCATGGATTTCAACAAACCTGAAGCATTTGAAAATGACCCCTTCAGATTTTGTACTGCAAGATTTTCAGAAACTTCTCTGATAGTCCTTTTGTAACCGAGCAGGACCCAAGGGGCCTTCCTGTGACACCTGCCCCCGACGTCCTCCACTTGCCTCTTGTCTGTAGAAAAACTTTAGCCAAAGAATTAATTTAATCAGAGGAGTGAGAAAAATGCAGAAGCAAAGAAAAGCAGTCAATAAGACAAAATAATAATAGTTTAGTCATTAAACAAAGTCAAGGACCTCTAGTTCCTCCTCAAGGGCTATAGATAATATTCTGAGCCATGTACTTTGAGCTGTTTTGCAGATACACAAACCCCAACCAGGTGGAAGAAGTTAACTGCATGATGACCAGACTGTAGCCATGACATAAACTGCTCCATGTTACACAATTCCAAGAACTGGCCTCAAGGAAATGGGAACAAACAGACCCTGGAACTGAAGATTAACTGTACTTAAAACAATCAAGATGACACTGATCAGACCACCACATGACCAAATTCAAGTTGATTGTCAGAGTTGACTGTGCTGTTCTGCATGTAGCCCACTCCCTCCACTTACAACCCCTGAAACTTCCCTTTAAAATCTCATGCCCCTTGATTGGCAGTTGGGAGTTGGTTCTTTGTGACATGAGTCCACCTTCTTCCCAGGATTGCTGGCCTCCTAAATAAAACAACCTTTCCTTTCTACCAATACTTGTATCTTGAGTATTGGCTTTCAAGCAGTGAGCAACCAAATCTAAGTTTAGTAACACTTTCATCACTGACTTTAGTCCTCAGTTTCTGCCCAACATGGACCACGAGATTGGACTCCAGCACTCATTTCTCTGTTAGCCATTCCTTCTCAAAAGATTTAACCTTGACGTGGCTTCCTTCTTTATCTGAGACAAGGGTCACATAGGTGAGTTCATCATGTCTGCAGTACTCCTGTAATTCCTCTTGGGACTGTGACAAGTCATACATGATTTCCGCTGTGATTCTCGCTGACCAGAGTTTCTGGGCTTGGTTGATGGCTCTGGTCATGGACATCTGGCCAGCACTTACAACAAGGAGGTCACAAGAGCTTATTATAACAGGTTCTTCCAGGTTGAGGACAGCAGATTCCCTTTTCTCAACATCCTTGCCAACACCTATTATCACTTGCCTTTTTGTTAATAGTCCTCCTAAGTGGTGTGAGGTAATATTGCAGTTTTGATTTGCATTTCTCTGATGATTAGTGATGTTAAGCCCCTTTTTATGTGCCTGTTAGCCATTCGTATGTCTTCTCTGGAAAAACTCCATTCCAATCTTTTGCCCATATTTTAATTGGGTTGTTTGTAGGTTTTTTGCTATTAAGTTGTATGAGTTCCTTGTATATTTTGGATATTAATCTCTCAACAGATATGTGGTTTGAAATATGTTCTCCCATTCCATAGGTTGCGTTTTCATTTTGTTGATGGTTTCCTTTGCTGAGCAGAAACTTTTTCCCCACATTTGGTTCACTGGTATAATAGTAGCAGAAATACTATTGTCAAGTTTATAACAACTCTGAATTGAAAGGTATGAAACAAAAAATGAATATATAGAATAAACAGATTATAGAATTATCCATGGGAGAAAAACCTACTGTGATAAATGACTTCTGACCTTTTAAAAAATATTCATTTATTTATTTATTTGGCTGTGTGGGGTCTTAGCTGCAACACAGGGGATCTTTGTTGCTGTGTGTGGGATCTTCATCGTGGTGTGCAGGATCTTTAGCTGCAGCATGTGGAATCTTTAGTTGCAATATGCGAACTCTTAGTTGTAGCACGTGGGATCTAGTTCCTTGATCAGAGATTGAACCCGGGCCCCCTGCATTGGGAGTGCAGAGTCTTAGCCACTGGACCACCAGAGAAGTCCCGACTTCTGACTTTTTAGCAGTATTCAGTTGGGAGTTCCAGGAACTGAAATATTTTGTCTTAAGTTTCAGTAGTTTTCTGTAGAAGACTTAGCTTTGTTTCCCTAGAAACTTGATGATAATTTTTCAGAGACACATAATCAACAAATTATTCTCTGCCCGATTTAAAAATTGCATTCATTATTTACCAAAAAAGATGAAAAATATAATAAATTTTAGAAATATTTATTTCAAATGTATTAATAAAATAGGTCTTTGACACTGCAATTTTTAGTTTCCTGGAAAATTCACTTATGTGGAATGGCTTATTCTCTGACAGGGGCACAGTACAAGATTTTTAGTTTTATATAATCCCACTTGTTATTTTTGCTTTTGTTGCCTTTGCTCTTGGTGTCAAATCCAGAAAATCACTGCCAAGACCAACGTCAAGGAGCTTATCCTTTATATTTCTTCTAGAAGTTTTACAGTTTCAGGTCTTATGTTCATGTCTTTAATCCATTTTGAGTTGATTTTTTTGTATGGTGTAAGATAAAAGTGCAATTTCATTCTTTTGCATATGACAATCCAGTTTTCCTAACACCATTTATTAAAGAGACTGTCCTATTGAGATGATCATGTGATTTTTATCCTTCATTTTGTTAATGTAGTGTATTGTATTATTGATTGATTTGCAGATGTTGAACCATCCTGTATCCCTGGAATAAATCCCATTTGATCATGTTGAATCATTGTTTTCATACTATTGAATATGATTCACTAATATTTTGTTGAGAATTTTTGCATCTATGTTCATTAATGATATGACTTGTAATATTCTTTTCTTGTAGTGTTCTTGTCTGGCTTTGGTATCAGGGTAATGTTACCCTTGTAAAATAAGTTTGGAAGTGTTTTTTTAAATTTTGTTCTATTTTTTTATACAGCAGGTTGGAAATGTTTTCTTGTCTTCTATTTTTTGGGAGAGTTTGAGAAGGACTGGTATTAGTTCTTCTTTAAATGTTGAGCAGAATTCGACAGTGAAGCTATCTGGTCCTGGAATTTTCTTTGTCAGGAGGTTTTTTTATTACTGATTCAATCTCCTTTATTAGCAATTGGTCTGCTCATATTATCTATTTTTTTATAATTTAGTCTCGGTTGGTTGTATGTTTCTAGTAATTTCTCCATTTCTTCCAGGTTGTCCAATCTGTTGGTGTATAATTGTTCATAGTAGTTTCTTAGGGTCCTTTGTATTTGTGTAGTATCAGTTGTAATGTCTTCTCTTTAATTTCTAATTTTATTTGAGTCTTCTTTTCTTGATAAGTCTAGCTAAAGGTTTGTCTATTTTGTTTGTCTTTTCAAAAAACCACTCTTAGTTTCATTGTTTCATTGATCTTTTCTCTTTTCTTTCTTTTTAGTCTGTATTTCATTTATTTCTGCTCTGATTTTTGTTATTTCCCTTCTTAACTTTGGGCTTAGTTTGTTCTTCTTCTTCTAGTTGCTTAAGGTGTAAAATAAGATTGCTTGTTTGAGACATTTTTTTTTTCTTAATATAGGTATTTATAGCTACAAACTTCTTTCTTAGAATTGCCTTTCCTTCGTCCCATAATTTTTGTATTGTTTATATATTTGTTATAACAATTTTATTAGAAACTGTTGTATTTTGGGGACTTCCCAGGTGGTCCAGTGGCTAAGACTCCATGCACCCAGTGCAGGGGGCCCAGGTTTGAATCCTGGTCAGAGAACTAATCCCACATGCTGCAACTAAGAGTTTGCATGCCACAACTAAGAGTTCGCATGCTGCAACTAAAAATCACTCAGGCCGCAGCTAAAGATCCCATGTGCTGCAACTAAGACCTGACACAGCCAAATTAAATAAATAAATAAATAAATATTTTAAAAAAGAAATTATTGTATTTTTACGTAGTAAGATAGTCAAACTTTCTTTTAAAATATTTATAAATCCCTTCACAATGGTTTATTATGTGACCTATGGACTATCCCTGTGCTCTTAGTGATAATGACAGGCCTACTTTACTCTCAGACAAGCACAAAATAGTGAATGGAAAAATCATGAGTGCTATGGACTAAACTGTGTCCTCAAAAATTCATATGTTGAAAACCTAGCCCCCAATTTGGCTTTATTAAGAGTAAGGAAGTAATTAAGGTTTAAACGAGGTCATAAGGGTGGGGCCTTGATCTTATAGGATTAGGGTCCTTATAAGAAGAGGCCAGTTATCTCATTCCCTCACTCCCCCACTCCCTGCCCATGTGAGGACACAGCAAGAAGGCAACCATCAGCAAGCCAGGAATACAGTCCTTATCAGAAACCTAATCAGCTAGCACTTCAATCTTGGACTTCCTAGCCTCTGGAAGTGTGAGAAAATAAACTTCTGTTGCTCTGTTAATAAATTTCAGTCTAAGGTATTTTCTTATGGCAGTCCGAGTAGACTAATACAATGAGCAAATTACAAGTTCATATCTTCCAACTAAATTGTATTTGTATGCTTTTCCTCAAGCTAGCATTTGACTAGAGGTTTTATCAGTTAATTTTATTTCCCCTTCCTCAATTCCAGTTTTATAAAGCCATATCGGTAGCAGAAGAGGGAAAAGGGGAAGTAAGGAATATGCATAATACACATGGCAGGCATGTGCCTTATAAAATGCTAACTATATTCATTATTTACAGTGGTTAAGTATATTAGATCGACACATGTTTTATGAAAATTACGGTGAATCCAGATGGAAGAAGGGTCCCTTGATTCAGCCCCTCTGTGTCCAACCAAGCCAGGATTGTAGACATAAATTTTCGTAGTGTAAAGGCAAAGAGCACTGCTTTGGATCCAGAGAGACTTGGGTGTGTGATATTGAAAAACCTACCTAGACATTCTGAACTTTAGTTTCTTCATATGTAAAAGAGGGATAATAATAACTACCTCATAGAGCTTCGTGAGAATTGAGATAACATATGGCACTCAATGAATGGTTGATATTATTATGAAGGGAAAATATTTAATTCAGAGGAACAATGGTGTTTGAACTGAATTAGCAATGAAAGCTGGCTACAGTGCAAACCTTCATTGGGTCTTAAGAACTATATACCTAAACTATGCACTACACATACAAATGCTTGTAAAAAATGGAAACCTAAAGCTATTTGTGTGTTATTTTAATGGGTGAAGCATCACAAGAAGCCTCCATTCCAGATGTAGAAGAATCCGTTCCTTCCCTCATTTCTATAGCATCTGGTGGCCTTAGACTTGAGAATTTCTGTTGAAGCAGAGCCCTTGTTCTGAAGCATGCAGCTCTGCCTCTGGTAGTCAGAGTTTCTAAACACATCCTTGTGATTGCTTTTTTATTTTTTAATAGTTGATGTACAATATTATATAAGTTACAGATATATAACATAGTGGTTCACAATTTTTAAAGGTTATACTCCATTTATAGTTATCATAAAATATTGTCTACTTTCCTTGTGTTGTACAATATATCCTTGTAGCTTATTTATTTTATACATAATAGTGTGTATCTCTTAATCCCCTACCCCTGACATCTTTGTGACTTTTAACATCCAAATTAGCTAGTGGTTTCACTCTTTATTTACAGAGATGAAAATTTTGATTATTTTTATTTTTGAAACCTATCTTTCATTTGATTAACCTCATATTCATGAATATAATATAATCTCATTCTTATGACCAAAAAGAAGTCAGCAGTGATGGGAAACAAAAACTGATCCCCACTTAGAACCTATTTACTTATTAAGAAGGTGCTTAGAAGGTACTGCTTCCTGAGGCATGTAAATTCAAACACCAAAAAGGGACCAACTAAACTTGAGTTCAAAATAAAAGAAATAGACTTGGGTAGACTGTGAGTTGGCATACGTTACCAGACCCAAGAAATGCAAGATCATACAAAGTCATCCTGCCTGAATTTCATGTATTCTCCCCTACACTACTCCACTACCTGTACACTACTGTCACAATGCTACCCAAAATGTCAAAAATTACAGAGTAAACCACCAACGGGCAACTTATCTACTGAAAACAAAGTCTTAAAATAAGATATTTTGTCAATAAATGAGGAAAAAACCATTTTTCAGATGCTCTATTTTGACAAACCTTGCTTAGAATAACTTAGAAAAATTCAGATACTTACTTATAAGGTTTTAGAATGAATTTTACATACATTAAGATGGAAAGGATACATATTAACTCCAAATACACCAGGACAGGACAGAAACAGGATTTCACACAAAATATATTTCTTTTCTCTTTCGTATTGCCTGAATTTCAAAAATAACTATATATAATACTATGTAAGTAAATACATATAATATGAAGTAAATTAGTTAATTTCACTTCCCATGTTAACTCTTTCATGTGGCTTGTTTTCTTAATTTCGTGTACCAGAAACTTACATCTATTAGTATTATGTACACAAAGCGCAATTCTAAGAACTCTCTACAGTTACCTATGAATATACTTAATGGGGAAATAAAGAATAGTGTGTCACTTAACATAATGACACAGGAGACCTGAAGATGAAATTATCACTTCCGTAATGAGGCTTTTCTCAATTAAAAAATAAAAACGCAAAGCAATGGACAATAGAACCCACCCTCACCCAAAAGAGAAAAAAAAAAACCCAGAAGGAAGAAAGCACACAGATTTATATACCAGGCAAAGAGGTAGTCACTCTGGACCCATTTTGAATGAGAGAAAGACCTCAAGAAATCTTGGAATGCAACTGGGCTTATTTTTTAAGTGGACAGACCCTTTATAGCCTAGTTCCTTTGTGAGCTTCACCACTCCCAACCCCCATCCCCCATCTGTGCTACTTTCAACAGAGCAGTGATCCATTTGTTGCCAGGGGATGTATCGTGGGTTTCAATGGCAAAGCTCCCAGAGAAACTCCCTGCGGGGGGGGGGGTCAGAGTTTCCTCCTGGGAGGAGTGGTTAGAACAACAAGTAGTTTTTCCCTTCATAACTCTCATCTCCCCAAGGTTTTCCTCTGTAGCTTCTTTACCCCAAGCTTATGTGTAGATTTGGTGGCTGAACTGATGCTGTGAAGGAGAGCAGTTAACCTGGTTAAGTTGGTGACATTGTCTGAGCCATACATCAAATCAAGGGATGGGAACAAAACCTTTGTTTCGGCACTGTGGGGTTTCTTTCAAGCACAGAAACACTGCTTTATTGGTGTCTCTGTACAATGTTGTTCCATCATCACAGTCTTTAAAATATTGGAATGCCAAAACTCAATGATTTTATGTCTCTTTGCAATGTAATAAACTCTTTGTAGGACAAAGGCTGAATATAATTGGTGAGATCGACAATGCCTAGCAGGTCTTAAAAAAAAAAAAAAGGAAGATATGCAAGAGAGAAGAGAAACAGTAGGGAAAAAAACCTGTTAACTCACGAAGAATTGAGGGAGTATGAAGTATGCACGTGTCTCACCAAATTTCTGAACTAGAGACTTTTAAAAGTCATATATAGAATGAATAATAGGAGATTAATTAGGCAGATTACTTTTTATTTATAATAAATATCAGTAATATCAAGATATATCAATTCCATTATTGCATCATAATAATGATAATTAAATCCCTTTTATCTCAAGGTATATTTTACGGAATACATGTTCCCTTCAAAAATTTCTGTTTCTTATGATCATACTTAGGCACAAGAATCACTTAAAGTTCTTAAGTCTACACCAAGTTATTAAACTATAGAAAGATTCAGTGTAAAATTTGTTACATTATGATTACTGATCAGGCTATTCTTCTTAGTTATGGGACAAGAATTATAATCTTCTAAACATATGTCTGAGGATAACAAATATTTTCTTAACTAGCTAGAGGCAAGCAACGATAAGGCTATATTATCCAAATGTCAGCAATTAGCCACTAAAATTAAATTAAATTAAATTAAAATAAATTTACACTTCAGTCCATCAAATGCACTGGCCATATGTCAAGTGCTCAAAGCCACACATGTCTAGTAGCTACCTTGTTGGACAGTGCAGATACAGAACATTTCCATCACCACAGAGTTCTCCTGGCCATTGCTGCTCTAAGGAGAAGCCTCTAAAAAAAGAGGATCTGGTAGATAAGTGGGGAGGAGAACTAAGCTCAGTGACTCAATGTGAGGCTATGCCATCCCTTTTTTATATCAGTTTCACCTCATTATTTAGGAAGAGATAGATGAATGTGTTTCTCTCAGAGTTTGAAGGAAGTGTTGCTTGTCCTGTGCTGAACTCAATCAGAAAAATTGAATTATGATGTCTTACTCTCACGTACAAGATGTAGTCCAACAAGACTCAAACAGACACAGTTTTCAGTTATTTTAAATAACTAATTTTAAACTAACAATTAGGGACTTCTGTGGTGGCGCAGTGGATAGGACTCTGCGCTCCCAATGCAGAGGGCCTGGGTTTGATTCCTGGTCAGGGAACTAGATCCCACATGCATGCCGCAACTAAGAGCTTGCATGCCACAACTAAGGAGCCTGCCTGCCGCAACTAAGACCCAGTGCAACCAAATAAATAAATTTAAAAAAACCCAAAAAAACAGCAACTAACAACTAATAAAGGCATAAGGAATCTAGATCACAAGAGAAAAGTATGCCCTTGACAAACTGGGAGAAGTTTAATTTAACATTTTCGCAATCTTTTAAATATCTATGACCTCTTCTAACAAAAAGCATCAGTAAGCTTTATGAGCCTTCAAAGGTCTCTTCATTACAGATGCAGGCCATTTTTAACTGCTGCTATGTAGGTTCAAATATGCAAAACAATTTTGAAAAAAAAAGAGAAAAAACAAAACAAAACATGTTTCAGTTGAAAACTTTAGGACCTAAAGGAGACAAATGTATTTGCACTAAAACATAGCCAGAATAGAGAGAAAAAAACACTTATTTCAAAGGAATTGATATTGAATATTTAAAGATTTTATGAAGAAGAATTTGTACTTGGGCCAGAAGATTGCATTTCTTTTCCTACTGCTGCTAGATAAACTAGGTATGTGTGTTTTCATTACAAAAGAACTCCTTGAATTAAAAAAGTACTCAAAAAATAAATTAATAAATTAAAAAGTACTCAAATCAGTTTACTTAAATAGAAAATTACCATAAGCGCTTGTGTTTGTGTATATGTATGGGTATATTTTTATATGTGAATAAAAGTGTTGAGAGAAGGCAAACTTAAGTGGAAGTCTGCAGAGTCATTGATACATGCTCTAGCCTACATCACTTCATCTCTAGAAAAGATTCAACAGCAAAGCAAAAATCACAGAGCCACAGTTGCTGACTGGCTTAAGAAGAAGTGTGAAAACAAAGTAACAAAGTAAAAAATTAGGAATCAACTACTTGAACCTGGAGGGAAGTCAAGAATAACTAAATATGTATAGAAAGAAAGAAATAAAAACTGTATTTTCTGGGTGAAAAACAAAACGGGAAAGATGAAATTAGACTTCTAATCCTTTCTCCCTTAATAGAGAAAAATAAAAGAAGATGTAATCCTTTTAACTTCCTCTGGAAATTGGTGAGTTCCTGATACATAAATATATTATTAGTTTTCTCTATTATATTGATATAGTTAGTATGGTACGTATTGGATTGAACATAACTCCCTTTAGCCAAAGAAATTCATTCCACTCACCCAGTATCTCTGGGAAAATCATCATATGGCAGCAGGGGAAACTTACTGGAGTACTTCTTTACTAGAATTGGTACTATAGGAATTTTAACTATTCCAGCTACTAATTTTCCAAAACAATTTTTGACTACTCCCTCTGTCTAATTTTGTAGAAGTGTATTGTCTTGAGAGAGATTTAATTCAGACTTAGCTTCTTCTTCCAGGACATGATTAACAGACCTTTAGGTGTACAAACTTCCATTTGAAGAGAAGGGCATCCTCATAACTGCTTTAAGTATAACAAACCAAGTTGAAAATTCATTCCCCACAACCTAGGTTATCTCCACTCTTGGCTTGAGTGGGGCTGACTCCTCTCCCAAGTTCTCAGGACTTTTGATGCTGGAACTCCAGGGACCCCGCAGAAACCACACACCTTTCCCCTGCCCATATCCCTCATTGGCCCCCGACTGTTCAGAGAATATACTCATTTCTACTGAAGAGTTCAGGGAAGGCAACCAGCTGGGCAAAGAAACTAAAGGCAAATACCTTTTTTGTGAGTAATGTATTGAGCACAAACTTCAGAGTCAGCTAGTCTCACTGATTATTAATCTCCTGATGTAGATTATTCATATAAACTAGTTGGTCTGATTTTCCTGGAGATGTGATAGGAATGGAACGTCATAAAGGTTTGTGGACATGTCCTTACATTCTTCTCTTCTTTCAAAAGATAGAAAGAGGAGATGAAGTAAGAAAGACAGGCTTGGGGCTTCCCTGGTGGCACAGTGGTTGAGCATCCGCCTGCCAATGCAGGGGACACGGGTTCGAGCCCTGGTCCGGGAAGATCCCACATGCCACGGAGCAACTAAGCCCGTGCGCCACAACTACTGAGCCTGTGCTCTAGAGCCCGTGAGCCACAACTACTGAGCCCGCGTGCCTAGAGCCCGTGCTCCGCAACAAGAGAAGCCACCGCAGTGAGAAGCCCGCGCACCGCAACAAAGAGTATCCCCCGCTCGCCGCAACTAGAGAAAGCCCGCGTGCAGCAACGAAGACCCAATGCAGCCAAAAATAAATAAATAAAATAAATCTATAAAAAAAAAGAAAGACAGGCTTATGCTATGAGTGCTGCTCCCATGTCTGTGCATTTTTGATAAAGAAATCTGAGCCCCATAGGAATATAGGGTGTTTGTAAGGGTGAGCCACCAGTTCTATAAATGTGCCACCTAACAAACTATTTTGGCTGCATGGCTTGCCAGGGGGTATATTCATTCAAAACCAAAACAGGCATAGCTAATCCACTCTCCCAGCAACCACACAGCAGGCTGCAGTGACTACGGGGCCATTATTCCCTCCAGCCAGGCATAAAAATAGAGGCTGAGTATCCAAGGAGGTTTGTTTAATGGTTACAATCAGAGCCCATGTAACCAAGACCCACCGGGAATCAAAAGAGGGAATTCTTTACACTATGCCGATATAGTGCCTTCTGAGAGAGAAAATTCCTAATGTACTATCAATACTTGGAGAGATTTTGTTCCCCAATCTTTGGTGAATCCATCGTTGAGTTCACGTCCAGGGTTAAGCAGATCTGCTAAACAATTCTTTAATGGTGATTACTTTCAAATGAAGGACTTGAAATTTAACTTTACCCAATTTTATCAACATGCAAGGTAAACATTTATTGTCTTCTAAAACACATTATTTAACAAGAATATATTTAAGTAGAGAAAAGCTTTCTAATTCTCTTTGGTAAACGTTGCACCTTGTGTGAAATGACTGCCAAGTGCAGAGCTGAAGGGAATCTCTGCCTGCCTGTTCAGATCTGGGGAGAGGAGCTCACTGGCCCTACACAGGATCTAAGCCATATGCTCAATAAAAGGATTGTAACCTATCACAATCGTACAAAAGGAATGAAGGCAAACTTCTGATGAGGATGAACGAAGTAGGTAACTGCCAGTCAGGAGTTAACTCTAAAAGGCAGCTACTTCTTTGATCTCTTCTGAAAAAGGAATAAGAAAAACTTCTTTATCAGAATAGAGGAAGTTCAAATAAGGGAATTTATTTCTATTTCACGTTGTTACATTGTCTGAATTTTAGAAAATATTCCCTGGAATAAAACAAAATATTTATGTATTTCATAAGCACTGGAACTTTTAGCACTAGTGCTTTCGTTTGTAGGAACGGCATAAGTGAAATGTTCCTTGACTGATATCGGGCTGTGTGTGCTGGATGGGAAAAGTGCTTTATGTTTCTGAACTTAGTAAAAAATACTACATAAGCCTTATATTAGTTTTGATATTTCATCAGGCATGTTATTCTAACTTGTTTCTAAGTATTCTAAGTTCAGTTATTAGAATTATTATTTTATAGAAGAATCTTATTTTCTTTTTAAACATATAGAATTGTGTATCATCATACATCAGATTTAAAGATTTTTGTAATGATGTCTACTAACTCCATTTTTTAAATGGGTGCTAAGACCAATTATTTTTCTTTTTTAAAAAAAAATTATTTATTTGGTTGCACTGGGTCTTAGTTGAGGCAGGCGGACTCCTTAGTTGCAGCTCACCGGTTCCTTAGTTGCGGCATGCATGTGGGATCTAGTTCCCTTCCCAGGGATAGAACCTGGGCTCCCTGCACTGGGAGTGCAGAGTCTTAACCACTGTACCACCAGGGAAGTCCTTATTCTTTTTTTCACTGAAAATGATTGAAATTCTGCATTCTCCAGGGAAGGAAACAAGCACTAAAATATTTTACTGACTTTAATGATCATGTAAAATAGGGATTGTACTGTTTTTAAAGTACTTTAAAAACATTTCCCATGAAACTATTATATAGATCTGAAACTTTGATACTTTTTAAAAAATTACCAATAAATAAATTACCTTGGTAAAGATTAACAACACTAATATGTACAAAATAGATAACAAATGAGAACCTGCTATGTAGCACAGAGAACTCTACCTCACTTCACTGTACAGTAGAAACTAACACAACATTGTAAAACAACTATACCCCAATTAAAAAAAAAGATTTACATGCATATCAAAGGAAAAAAAAAGATTAAGAGACATGAACCTCATATCTGAACATGGGTTTCATTTTGTATGATCTCTTCAGAGCTGGATGAGGACAAGATTGCCGACACCAAGAAGAAAGCCCTCCCTACCCTGGGCTGAGATTGGCACGTCTGTTCTCGGCAGACTCTCCCTTCGTCCATGGGAATGTTGTGATCAGTGTTACTCACCTGGGAAATGAGGTCTGAAGGAAGGATTGGAGCAGGGTGATCATTCTATAAAACCCAGACTTAGGTGGGAAAATGCAGAGGGAACAGTAACGAATGTGGAACCAGATAACTGACTCACTCCTGGACAGATTCTGTAGCGTTTACATCTATAGCACAATTATGAGGCCATTTATAAGGTACAATGTCTTATAAAAGTGGAATTATACATGTGAGTTGTCTTAGTTACAATACGGAAAAGATGAACAGGAAGATAGTTTAAAGAAAAATATTTTTCTCCTCTCTCATTTTACATGAAGGATAAAACATGAAATTCTATTAATTTTCTTACTTAGGTTTTAATAAACATTTTGTGTACTTCCTAAGATTGAGGTCAAGAAAACCTGATGAGTAGGGTGCTCTGAGCAAGCCTTCCTAGAAGCAGTGTCCAGATGGACTCTGGTCGCCATTGTGTACTGGGCACAGCATGGAATCATGTGCACATCTTCTTTGACCCAGTAAATCTCCTTGGACATTCACACACCCTCTCTGCACACCCCTGCACACCCCCACTTAGACAAGCCCTTCACAGAACCCCCCCTCTCCCTGGCATCCCAGATATTGTCCTAAATGAAAATAGCTAGCAAAGAGAATGAGATCAAAACAATGACTTAAATGACTATTAAATTTCAGGCTTGTTTTGACAAAATTATATATTAATTTTCTAAACATTCTAAACAATTCATCCTTCAGAAATTTTAATACCCTTTGTAAACTTTCAAAATGTAACTACAAATTCTAGGACACCTTTCTGCTTTCTCATTAATCTCTCACCAAGACCATAGCATACTTTGTAGGTTGAGACACAGAGTGGTAGAAATTGTTGAAGTAATAAATATAGTGGTTAAGAATTTAAAAGGCAGAGTATTGTACAGAATCTCTTTCCCATGTATTCCATTAAGCACTTTTATTTTTGAAATATATCTGCTTAGCATGAAATTATATTAAGTCCTGTTTAGTGTCTACCAAAAATCACTGTTCCAGCTCCCTCTATTAACAAATAAACAATGATTTCAAGTTGTTCCCCTGGATGTTCTATAACAGAACTGTGCTGAATTGTGGCCATTGATATCCCAAAGGCCATGATATAGACTGTTCAAAAAAAAGTCCAGCAAATAGAAAAAATAGAAATACAAGCAAGTTTGCTCATTTAAGAGTATACTTCCGGCTTCGCTGGTGGCGCAGTGGTTGAGAATCTGCCTGCCAATGCAGGGGTCACGGGTTCGAGCCCTGGTCTGGGAAGATCCCACATGCCGCGGAGCAGCTAGGCCCGTGAGCCACAATTACTGAGCCTGCGTGTCTGAAGCCTGTGCTCCGCAACGGGAGAGGCCGCGATAATGAGAGGCCTGCGCACCGCGATGAAGAGTGGCCCCCACTTGCCACAACTAGAGAAAGCCCTCGCACAGAAATGAAGACCCAACACAGCCATAAATAAATAAATAAATGTTAAAAAAAAAAAAGAAGAGTATACTTCAACCACTGGTAAAAGAATAAGTTAAAATGAATAAATTGTGCAACTATTAAAAAGAATTAGTTGTATATAAAATTTTTTTTTTAAATGAGTAAATTGAAAACACATTGTATTTTTTTTCCCCTATCTGCAGCAATGTCTGGAGACAAGGAAATTCCATGATGTCAGCAGTTGAAAGATGACACATTACTGATTTGGAATGTCATTGCATAGAAGTAAATGAATAATTCAGAATGAAAGTAAACCCTAAAAATTGGAGAGGAATTCCCTTAACTGTGGTTCCAGCTAAAGAGCCTAGTTATTTCAGTGAGAAATAAAATTTATAAGTATTAATAATGAAATACCATTTTGTCTATTTTTCATATTTTAAATGAACAAATCTTTATTAAGCACTTACTATTTACCTAATAATTCTAAAAGCTGCTGTTTATTGGGTACCTAGTATGTGTCAGTACGTACGTACTGATAAGTTAAATGTACAAGTTATCCACACAGTTATATCATACAAGGGGTACGTACCTTAGCCCAGTATACACAATAACATGACATTTGGGTATTGAATTACAATTTGAATTACAATTCTCCAGGTTAGTGAGTAAAGTGAAACTCAGATATTGTTTTCTCAAAATCTGGCTAAGCTCAAAATGGCATTCTCATCTTCTCTGTGGTTGATGATATTCAGAGTTTTACAGACTAAAACCCAGTTTTTGCCACTAAAGATTTTTAAAAAAATATTTATTGGGCTTCCCTGGTGGCGCAGTGGTTAAGAATCTGCCTGCCAATGCAGGGGACACGGGTTCGAGCCCTGGTGTGGGAAGATCCCACATGCCACGGAGCGACTAAGCCCGTGAGCCACAACTACTGAGCCTGCGCGTCTGGAGCCTGTGCTCCGCAAAGAGAGAGGCCGTGACGGTGAGAGGCCTGCGCACCGCGATGAAGGGTGGCCCCCGCTCTCGCAACTGGAGAAAGCCCTCGCACAGAAACGAAGACCCAACACAGCCAAAAATAAATATAAATAAATAAATAAATTAAAAAAAATTTATTTATTTGGTTGCACTGGGTCTTAGTTGCGGCAGGCGGGCTCCTTAGTTGCAGCATGTGAACTCTTAGTTGTGGCATGTGTGTGAGATCTAGTTCCCTGACCAGGGATCGAACCTAGGCCCCCTGCATTGGGAGCACAGTCTTATCCACTGTGCCACCAGGGAAGTCCCCCACTAAAGATTTTTAATAAACTTATGAATACAGTTTCTGGTTCTGCATGTAAGGAGCTTGGAAGTTACTACTCCATCCTAACAACAAGTAAATGTTGAACAAACTGCAGAATCAACAACTCTTCTTGGATCTATAAGGGGAGGACACAGGGCATGATACTCAACTCTAGCCCATTCTAGCTATCCTGTTCCAACTAAAAGAGAAGAGAAAAAAAACTAAAAAACACTTGTGCAGTTCACAGACCAGAGGCATAGACCCACTAAAAAACTGAAACCTAATCATAGACATAACACACACCTCCCCACCAGAACATTAAAAGCCTATTTATAGCAATTCCTTTTGCTCAGTACATCATGTTTGGCTATCAAGAAAAAATTACAAGCCTCCTAAAAGGCAAAAAAAAAAAAAACCCAAAACAAAAAAAGCCCCACAATTTGGAGAGACAGAACAAGCATCAGTACCTGGCATGGCAGGGATATTGGAATTATCTGACCAGCAATTTAAAACAATTATCACTAATATGCCAAGTGCTCTAATGAATAAAGTAGACAGCATGCAAGAACAGATGGGGAGTGTAAGCAGAGAGATAAAAGCCCTAAGAAAGAACCAAAAAGAAATGCTAGAGATCAAAAGTACTGTAACAGAAATGAAGAATGCCTTTGATCAGTTTATTGGTAGACTGGACCTGGCTGTGGAAAGAATCTCTAATCTTGAGGATACATCAATAGAAACCTCTAAAACTCAAAAGCAGAGAGACCAAAGACTGAAAAAAAACCCTCCAAAAACAGAACAGGATGTCCAAGGACAGAGAGACAACTACAAAAGCCATAACATATGCATAATGGGGTTACCAGAAGGAAAAGAAAGAGGGAAAGGAACAGAAGAAATATTTGAAACAATGATGACTGAGAATTCCCCCAAATTGATGTCAGACAGAGTACCACGGACTCATGAAGCTCAGAGAACACCAAACAGGATAAATGCCAAAAAAATTGCACCTAGGCATATCGTTTTCAAATATAGAAAATCAAAGATAAAAGAAGAAAGAAGCCAGAGGGGAAAAAACACCTTATCTATAGATGAGCAAAGGAAAGATTTACATCATTTAAATTTAAACCATTATATGGTTTAAATTTAAACCATTACATGGTTTCTCCTCAGAAACCATGGAAGCAAGAAGAGAGTGGAGTGAAATATTTAAAGGGCTGAGAGAAAAACCCCACCAACCTAGAATTATGTACCCTTTAAAATTACCATTCCAAAGTGAAGGAGAAATAAAAGCTCTCTCAGACAGACAAAAATTGAGGGATTTTGTTGCCAGTAGACCTGCCTTGCAAAACATGTTTAAAGGAAGTTCTTTAGAGAGAAAGAAAATGATAAAGGTCGTTAACTCAGATCTACATCAAGAAAGGAGGAGGCTCTCTTGCCTCCTCACTTCCAAGATGACCAAGGAAAGAAGGAACAATGGTCGTGCCAAAAAGGGCTGTGGCCACGTGCAGCCTAATCCCTGCACCACCTGTGCCCGATGCGTGCCCAAGGACAAGGCCGTTACGAAGTTCGACATCTGGAACATAGTAGAGGGCGAAGCCATCAGGGACATTTCCAAAGCGAGCGTTTTCCATGCCTGTGTGCTTCCCAAGCTGTATGTGAAACTACATTACTGTGTGAGTTGTGCCATTCACAGCAAGATAGGAACAGTTCTCCTTCTTGGGAAGCCTGGAAGGACCAAACACCTTCACCCTGATTTAGACCTGCGGGGGCTGCCCCACAACCTCCACCAAAGCCCCTGTAAGGAGTTAGGTCCTTAGAGACTGAAGAAATACTGTTCTCTGAAAAGACAATAACCTGGAAATTAGACTTAAAAAAAAAAAAGCTAGAAAAATGGTACTGATGAACCTATTTGCAGGGCAGGAAAAGAGACACAGACATAGAGAACGGACTTGTGGACACAGTGGGGGAAGGGGAGGGTGGGACCAACTGAGACAGTAGCATTGACATATATACACTATCATGTGTAAAACAGATAGCTAGTGGGAAGCTGCTGTATAGCACGGGGAGATCAGCTCAGTGCTCTGTGATGATCTAGAGGGGTGGGATGGAGTTGGGATAGGAGGGAAGCTCAAGAGGGAGGGGATACATGTATACATATAGCTGATTCACTTTATTCTACAGCAGAAACTAATACATCATTGTAAAGCAATTATACTCCAATAAAAAAAAAAAAAGAAAGAGCATCAGAGAAGGAATAAAAGAAAGTAAAATTAAAAGTTTTACTTTTCTTCTTCTCAATTGATCAAACAGATAACAGTTCATTCAAAATATTAACAGTAACGTATATTTGAGTATGTATGCTTAGGTGTAGATTATATATATACATACAGATATATAGATATGCTTATGTATGCTTATATATAAGTGAAATGAATGAAAGCAATGATGAAGGGATAGGAGAGAGGAATTAGGATTATTTTGTTATTATAAGGTACTCACATTACCTGTAAAGTGGTGTAGTGTTACTTGAAAGTAGAGTTGGATTAGTTATAAATGTATATTGTAAACTTTATGGCAACCACAATAAAAAGTTAAAAGGCAATTGGCAAACTATGTAGACTCAAATCTGAACCAAAGTTTTTACCATGGAAATAGGATATGCTACAGAATCACACACAGAGATGAATGTGATTTTATAAAAGTAGCAATAATAAAAATATTTCAATTCAAATTATAATTTAAAACCCTGTCATCCAGGCTAAATTTTTAATGCTTTGATAAAAGGGTTAATATTAAAAGAACCTAGGGACTTCCCTGGCGGTCCAGTGGTTAAGACTCCACGCTTCCAATGCAGGGGACCCTGGGTTCGATCCCTGGTCAGGGAACTAGATCCCACATGCATGCCACAACTAAGAGTCGCATGCCACAACTAAGGAGCCCGCCTGCCACAACTAAGACCAAAAAATAAAAATAAAATTATAAAGTTAGAAAAAAATAAGATAGCAATGTCTAAAGTAAAAAAAAAAAAAAAAAAAAATCGCTAAAAAATAAATAAAAGAACCTAAGAATTGTAACTCTCACACCTGATGAGTTCTTCTCTTTCCCTGGCATTATCAACCTAAACTTGCCAGAGCAGAATCTAAGCATTCTAGACTTCTTAAAGGAAGTGAAAAGGGCAATAACCAAGGTGAGCCCAACTGTGAATTCTATGGTCCTAAGCAGTAGATGATCAAAGGGAAAGTTTTTCTTTTTCACTTTGGGTGACTCATTTGAATACAGTATTTTGGGTTTCTTTTCCTTTGTTTGTTTTAGAGTTTTTCACATATCTAAAATCCTTTGTTTAATGAATGTGTATCTTCTATTTTAAAAATTTAATTTCTTATGTGACTTCCCTGGTGGTCCGGTGGTTAAGACTCTGCGCTTCTACTGCACGGGGCACGGGTTCGATCCCTGGTCAGGGAACTAAGATCCCGTGTGCTGCGGGGCCAAAAAAGAAAAAAAATTAAAAATTTAATTTCTTATTCTGATGGCAGAATAGAAATTTTAATGCAAGGCAGAGAGATTTTGTGTGTGTGTGATATTATAGGTAAATTCTTTTTAAAAATGTGTTTCTAACTGAGGAATACATTTGAAATGATATCAAGAATAGCCCAGACTTCAGATTCTGTCAGTAGGTAATCCTGGATGCAAGTGTGAGTTCAGTCTTGCCAGCTCTGAGCGTAGGAAAGATATTTTATTTTTCTCAATCTCAGTTTCCTCATGAGTAAAATGTGAGTAGTGAAGTTATCAGTTGTTAAGGATGAAATGAGCTAGTGTGGAAAAGGGCATTTCACTCCCTACAACATAGAGCTCAGAATATTTTAGTTTTTTGAATAAAGGTCTTTATTGTATAAGGGATTTAACAATCGAAGTTACATTTATAGATGAGATAAACTTTGTAACTGTAACTCCTCACTATCACATAGAAAGTTTCTTACTTTTATAATCTGTGTGAGTTCAACATCATTATAATTTTCAATGTAAAATATTGAACTGACTTTTAAAAACTGAGTTTGAGGGAAAACCTACATGAAATGCCATGAGCGCTTTCTTCTAATTGGACTCCAGCTTATTCTATTGGATTACCATTTTCCTAAAGAACACACTTAAGTCTGGCTTAACTCTTATTTTTTAAATTTATTTATTTAGTTATTTATTTGGTTGTGGCAGGCAGGCTCCTTAGTTGAGGCAGGCAGGCTCCTTAGTTGCAGCTTGCCGGCTCCTTAGTTGCGGCATGCATGTGGGATCTAGTTCCCTGACCAGGGATTGAATCCAGGCCCCCTGCATTGGGAGCTCAGAGTCTTAACCACTGTGCCACCAGGGAAGTCCCTTAACTCTTACTTTTATTTTTCAAAAATCCCACTCAGGGAATCTGAAGACTAATGCTATTAGGTTGAACAATATAAAAGTGTCAATATTCAATTCCTTTGACCTAGAAACATATTTTATTTTCACAATTTTTTTTTATAACCGCTAAATGAATACAGGATCAAGAAAATAAAAATATGAAAAAGTAAACCACATATAATTTTACTTGCCAGAGATTAATATTATTTAGCAATTTATCATATATCCTTCTTGTCTTTTTTCAATTAATATATATTTTTATATGGTTGTGATCATTTTCTCCAATGAATATCATAGTTTTTCACTTACTATGGAAAAATAATCTTTATCAACAACTTCTTTAATGATTACATAAATCATATCTATGAATAAATCTCAATTTATTTACCTACGCTGCTATTGTGTGTGTGTGTGCATGTGCACGTGCACGCATGAGAACTTGCTGACATAATACGTCATTTGCGTGAAGGATTCCAAAATGTGTTTAACACATAACAACTAAGCACCTCTCTAACAGAAACTCTTGGTTAAATGTTAACTAGAAATAAATACATATGCATTTAAAACAGATGGCAACTGTTTATTTCAGTTAAAGGCTTACCTAGAATGGAGGCATACACTAAGACAGTTTTATAATTAGCATTCAGTACATTAGCAACTATGTAAGAAACTCTGTACTTATCCCTTGATGTTCTAATCTGTAGATTCACTTAGTTTCTCTTTCAGCAACTTTCCTTTAAAAAAATACGATTACTAATAAAAATCCAAAAATGTGCTGAGTTTCACTTTTTCTTTGACTTTCTTTGCCCATATTCTGGAGGAGTTTTCAAAATGGCAATAAGAAAAGAGAAATGAGTACAAATAAGAAATGACAATTCACTCTTGAATGGCATGTGTGTGAAAGTTAACCCAGGCCTTCACCATGAAGAGGGAGGCAGAAAAAGCCTCGATTGCAAGAGGTGGCCTTTTGGACAGACTTGCGTCAGAAACAGAAAGAAATGCATTGGTTTTTGCGTGCAGCTGTCGAGGAAGCAGAACTTCCTGTGTTTGAAATTCTGTGTCTGCAGTTAAATAAAAAGAAAAAAAAAAAGGAAGTATGTAGTGCTCTCTGCAGCTTTTCTCCAACTTTACCTAAATACTGCATATGAGCAAAAGAGACCATCAAACTGCAGATGTAGAGACAATGAACAAATGATTCAGGAAATATTTCCGGAATGTAATAATTTTTAAGAAAGTATAATTTGGCGCTACAGTTATTTACTTTTCATTTGACTGTTCATCTAGATTTTTAATTCCTACACATTTCCCCTGGGAGATCTAAAATGTCTCATACATTTTTCTTCTGCTTTTTAAGGGATTTATCGTTGGGCAATTCAGTGAGACAGTTTCATTCAAATACTAGAGAGAAGGTAAGAATAGAGAAGGACATTTTGTATTTCACTGCTAATAGAAGACAATTTTCTCATGAACTATTTATTTAGAATTGTTATCTCTAGTGTTCCTGTCCCCTAAGGCTTTAAAAAATTTCTCTCAACTCTGTTGGTATTACAAACCCAAAACATGCATAAAGATAACATCATTTTAATTTTATGTCAATTAGTCACATCTGAAAGAAAGCTTCTCTAAATATCAAAAAATGGAGGATACAAGATACAATTAATTCCAAAGTCTACGATAAAAAATACTCTGACATTTTCTTTTATTTTTAATTAATTGATTAATTTAAAAATTGAAGTATAATTAATTTACAATGTTGTGTTAGTTTCTGGTGTACAAAGTGATTCAGTTATACATAAATACATATATATTATTTTTCATATTATTTTTTGTTATAGTTCATTACAAGATATTGAATATAGTTCCCTGTACTATACAGTAGGGCCTCATTGTTTATCTATTTTATACACAGAAGCTTGCATCTGCCAATCACAAACTCTTAATTTTTCCCTCCCCCCAGTCCCCACTTTCCCTTTTGGTAACCATAAGTTTGTCTTCTATGTCTGTGAGTCTGTTTCTGTTTTGTAAATAAGTTCATTTGAATCATATTTTATATTCCATAAAGTGATATCATATGATATTTGTCTTTGTCTGACATATCATTTCATATGATAATCTCTAGGTCCATCCATGTTGCTGCAAATGGCATTATTTCTGCTTTTTTATGGCTGAGATGTGATATATATATCACATTTAGGTTGCTTCCATGTCTTGGCTATTGTAAATAGTACTGCTATGAACATTGGGGTGCATGTATGTTTTTGAATTAGGGTTTCCTATGGATAGATGCCCTAGGAGTGGGATTGCTGGATCATATGATAACTCTATTTTTAGTTTTTTGAGGAACCTCCATACTGTTCTCCATACAGTGGAATGGTGGAACCAATTTACATTCCCACCAACAGTGTGGGAGGGTTCCCTTTTCTACACACCCTCTCCAGCATTTATTATTTGTAGACCTTTTAATGATGGCCATTCTGACCAGTGTGATGTGATACCTCATTGTAGTTTTGATTTGCATTTCTCTGATAATTAGCAAAGTTGAGCATCTTTTCATGTGCTTATTGGCCATCTGTATGTCTTCTTTGGAGAAATGTCTATTTAGGTCTTCTGCCCATTTTTTGCTTGAGTTGTTTGGGTTTTTTGTTATTGAATTGTATGAACTGTTTGTATATTTTGGAAATTAAACCCTTGTCGGTCTCATCTTTTGAGAATACTTTCTCCCAGTCCAAAGGTTGTCTTTTTGTTTTGTTTATGGTTTCATTTGCTGTGCAAAAGCTTTTAAGTTTGATTAGGTCCCATTTGTTTATTTTTGCTATTATTTCTTTTGCCTTGGGAGACTGACCTAAGATAACATTGATAAGATTTATGTCAGAGAATGTTTTGCCTATATTCTCTTCTAGGAACTTTATGGTGTCATGTCTTTTTTTTTTTTTTTTAGTATTTTAAAGAAATTATTTGTTTATTTTTTTGGCTGTGTTGGGTCTTCGTTGCTGCATGTGGGCTTTCTCTAGTTGCGGCAAGAGGGGGCTACTCTTCATTGCGGTATGTGGGCTTCTCATTGCGGTGGCTTCTCTGTTGCTGAGCACGGGCTCTAGGTGCATGGGCGTCAATAGCTGTGGCTCTCAGGCTCTAGAGCACAGGCTCAGTAGTTGTGGTGCATGGGCTTAGTTGCTCCGTGGCATGTGGGATCTTCCCAGAGCACGGATCGAACCTGTGTCCCCTGCATTGGCAGGCAGATTCTTATCCATTGCACCACCAGGGAAGCCCTATGGTGTCATGTCTTATATTTAAGTCTTTAAGCCATTTTGAGTTTATTTTTGGGTATGGTGTGAGGGAGTGTTCTAACTTCATTGATTTACATGTGGCTGTCCAACTTTCCCAACACCACGTGCTGAAGAGACTGTCTTTTCTCCATTGTATATTCTTTCCTCCTTTGTTGAAGATTAATTGACCATAGGTGTGTGGATTTATTTCTGGGCTCTATATTCTGTTCCATTCATCCATGTGTCTGTTTTTGTGCCAATACCATGCTGTTTTGATTACTGTAGCTTTTTAGTAGTGTCTGATGACTGGGAGGGTTATGCCTCCAGCTTTGCTCTTTTTCCTCAGGATTGCTTTGGCAGTTCTGGTTTTTTTGTGGTTCCATATAGATTTTAGGATTATTTGTTCTAGTTCTGTGAAAACTGTCATGGGTAATTTGATAGGGATAGCATTAAATCTGTAGATTGCTTTGGGTAGTATAGCCATTTTAACAATGTTAATTCTTCCAATCTAAGAGCGTGGGATATCTTTCCATTTCTTTGAATCATCTTCAATTTTCTTTACCAATGTTTTATAGTTTTCAGCATATAAGTCTTTCACCTCCTTGGTCAGGTTTATTCCTAAGTATTTTTTTTTTTTTTTGATGTGCTTTTAAAAGGGATTTTTAAAAAAAATTTCCCTTTCTGATATTTCATTGTTAGTGTAAAGAAATTTAACAGATTTCTGTATGTTAATCTTGTATCCTGCTACCTTGCTGAATTTGTTTACCAGTTCTAGTAGTTTTTGTGTGGAGTCTTTAGGGTTTTCTATATATAGTATCATGTCATCTGCATACAATGACAATTTTACCTCTTCCCTTCCAGTTTGGATACCTTTTATTTCTTTTACTTGTCTAATTGCTGTGTCGAGGACTTCCAATACTGTGTTGAATAGATCTGACATTTTATTAAATATGAATCTGTGTGGGAAGGGACATAACTACCCAATAACAACTATCATGAAGCTGAAGGAAGGGAATAAAAAAGAATATATTAAATACTATACACCGCAGTACTGGATTTTAAAGAAACTCAGAATAGTTCCCAAAGGTTCTCATTTGTTGGGTGGCAATGAGAGAAAAGAATTTATGTAAAATGTAGCATTGAAAAGCACCTTCTGTTCACAGTTCCATGTGATCAGATTTGTTCATCTGCCATCACTGAGAGTGTAGACCTTAGTAATAATGGGTAATGCAGGTATCTCTTATTTTAATGTAAACTCACTACAAGAAATTCTTAATAAGATGACGGTGTAGAATGTGACTAAATTTTGTCCTCCCTAAAAAGTGACAATGTTGAAAAGTTATCTCTGACAAGAGGTTGGAGGATGATTATAAAAATGCAGATGTGCATTTCCTGGTATTTTCTATGTTTAGATAAAGAAGAAGGAGAGAGGCCTCTACCTGGAGTTAACAGGTCTGGTGGTGTCTGTTTAGAGGCCAGGAATCATTGAACACTCTGCCAAAAACAATCAGAAGGGGGAAAATGAAAGTAAGGAAACCAGGGGTAAAGAGAATAAGGGCGCATGAAGAGAAAGAACACCTGATAAACAAACTTTCACAAGGGTCCTTAGAACAGTAGAGATTAAAGGACCTCTGGGAACAGGTGTGAGAGTAGTACTTTGGAGATCGTAGAACTTTAGTGCCAATGGGAACCTGAAAAGGCAGTGAGTAAACCTCCCTCATTTACAAAGGAGAAAACCGATGTCTGGAGAGGTTGCTGTGACCACTACCCACATATATCCACATTCATTTTTATTAGCTTCAATTGCCCAATAGTTATATTTTTTGGCTTTTCATATAAATTTTTGGATGTGAGCTATGGATAGATTGCAGGCACAAAATCTCCCTATACACTGACTAAAGAAATCAATGGAAAATAAGATTCTAAACAACTTAATTTTATTAGTTTTCTGAAAACATATTATTTCAAGTAAGGGATACACAGTGTTGTGGGAATAACCAGTCTCTTAGGCTAGTATTATTAGTAATTTTTTCCTAATTATGAAAAAAAGATTTTTATAAAAGAAGATATCTGTAACTCAGAGAAATGTTCACTGTTAACATTTCTTTCCACAGAGTATTTCCTTTTAATATTTCACAAAATTGAAATCATATGCATCTGTGATTTTATATTCCTTTCCAGTTAACAGTTTCTAATGCTGGATTTTTACCTTATTTCGACTTTATTTTATTGGTATTACAAAAAACATTGTGATGAATCTCATTCATTAATTCATCAAATAGTTTTGAGTGCCAAATATTTTTGAGTTACATATATTTGGAAAAAGTGTCTAACCCTAAGTGGTTACAAACCTCACTACCAACTTCCTGCCTCCTCTTCCCCGCCAGTTTCATTCCAGCTCCCCAGTGGGTGGTGAAGTTCAGGTCTCCTATGCCAGATCTGTTTGTAAAAGTGTTAAAAAAGGAGAAAAAGTGATTTGGAGAACTGTGTTATCTCTGAACAAAGCCATGCTTGCAATCCATTCATCTTGCTGTAGATTAATATTTCTTATTTGGAGTGTCAGCCACTTGATATTGACTTTCTGTCTATATAAATTCTTGCTGTGCCAATCCTAATGCTCTCCAAGGTATGCAGATGCCTCAGGCTAACTAGGGACCTCGTGCATGAAAATGCAAAGGAGAAAAGCGTGTTAAAATGCTTCAAAAATATCACCCCAGGCATATATACCTGCCTGTTTCACACACACACACACACTCTCACTCATGCATGCATAGCCAGAGAGAATATTACTTGGCTCCTCTCAGGGCTTGGGAGACCTGCATTTACAATATCCTTTATCCCACAGCCCTGAGCTATTAACCTAAGTATAACATGATTTAATTAACATGTAATTTTGATTAACGTGCATTAAGAAGGACTACAATACTTGAGTGACAGAGCCACTGGTATTATGTTATTTAAAAGCAAAATGCTAGTATCTTGATAGTACCCTCTCAAGTGCAATGAGACCACCAATTTTGTCCGTGCCACTTTTGCATTTACCATATTCATTGGGTGTCTGAGTACGCTATGGAGAGCAAATCAGCTCGTTAGTCTATAAACTCTAAGGTAAATATATCATTTCAATAATCTTGTCTTATGGAGAAAAATGGAGAGCGCCAACTTAGATTGGGGGCTCACTTTTTGGAAAAAGTGACAATTGAATAGACACCTGAAGAATGAGTAGGATTATCCCCAGGGAGACAGGGGAAGGATGTTCCAGAAGGAGGGGACAAACTTTGTACTGTTCTGATATGGGACAAAGGTTAGTGAGGCAGGAATGAAATGTAGAATGAGGTTAAAATTAGGAGGTAGGTAGGGGCCAGGCAAAGCTGGGCCTTGTGAGGCAAAGCTGGGCCTTGTGAGCCAAAGAACAGGGTTTGATTTATTCAAGATGCTGCAGAAAATCATTGACGTTTTTTAAGCTGGGAAGAACAATTTGTGCATACATTCTTGCTTGTCTTTCACAAGATATATTTAGGATAGATTTCTAAATGTGGATGTCTGGGCTTAAAGATATAAATATTTTTAAGGCTCTGGTATTTCAACCAGTATTCATACCAATTCAATTTCCTATCAATAGTGTATGAAAGAGTGTCCATCTCGCTAACCCTCAATAGCATTATCATTGAAGAAGAATTCTGCCATTGAAGAAAAGCAGTGTTGTGTTATTTTGTCATTATATTACTAGGGAATTAGAACATTTGTCAATATTTATTAATAATTTATATTTCTTTTTTCCTAAATTATCCATGGCCTTGTTTCTTTTTTTGGTGGTGTGTGTGGTATTTATCTTACTGATGTGACATAGCTTTTTATATTTAAAGACTATTACCCTAGTTCTTATTTCTTGCATATATATATATATTCTCCCAGTTTGTTTGCCTTTTAATTTTACTTGTAAAGTCTTCCTCACCTTATAAGAGTAATTTGTTATCAAAAAAACATTATTGTAAGTTGAAAATGCAACTACTATTAATTTAAATTAGAAAAGGTGATATATATATATATATATATTCCAGAGTCCCCATAAATGAAAAACACTAAGTCTCATTGAAATAGAGCTATTTTACTTCACTAGTTTACAGTACTTGTGATAACACATAACAATTCTATTCACTAATTTCTGTATAACGTGCTGTTCACCTGCATTCCTGAAGGTTTTTCATAGTTATTCTGTACATCACACTTAAGACTATGTTCTCAAACAAAGCATACATACAGTATTCAATGTTTATGTAATTCAACCTTTAATGCAAAATAGAAACATAAAACCCAACTTTAAAGAAATAAAAGCAAGACTTTCAGGAGCATGTGCATGAGCTTGTTATTGCTACATACTAGCAAACCAGGAACACTCTGAGATGGGAATTTAGCAGGATACCCCCAACTCTATATAACTGTGAAGTCACCCTCTCTAAACTGGTCCTAAAAGATCTAAATTGGTCCTCATTATGTGAAGAAAGTGGGGAAAAGGGTATTAGAAGAAACTCCTTATAAAGTATAAAAGTTGTAACCCTAATGGGCATATTTTAAAATAGGTCTATATTTGTTTTTGACATATAGGATACATAAATTTTTATATAGTCAAATTTATCACTCTTTTCTGATAAAAATCATTGCTTTAGAGCTTAGGATATTTTCCTCCACACTAATATTACAAACATTCACCTATATTTTCTTCTACCTTTAGAATAATGATTTTCAGTTTATACATATGTATTATTTAAGTCATTTGGATTATTTTAGAGTGTGGAGTGTAAGGTAAGGATATGATTTGATTTATTTTTTTAAAGAGACAAAAATTCCACACCAATTTGTTGAATAATCCATGCCTTCTCTATTTACATAATATTTCTTGAAGCAGAATCTGGAAAAAGTGATATGCTGATCAAGTCAGACATTACTTGTCTAGCGTTAGTTGGGGTTGGGAAGAATTAGGAGTGCTGCGTGGGGTCTTTCTTTGGGTGGCGCTAAATCTCCGAAACATGGCCAAGTTGATGTAAACCATTCCTCACTGCCCACTACTCTTCCTTTTCCCTCTTTTCCTTGACACCTCAGTTCCTTGCCTTCTCTTTGCAGTTTGGCAGATAAATTCATGGTATAACCTAAGTTGTATGGAAATAACTATTTGGGTCTTCTGGACCTCCCTCCAACTCCCAACCCCAAACCACTGGCCCCCAGACCATCTCCCCTGCCTATTAGTTACTCAGCTGGGGGGAAAATAAGGTAAATAAAACTGTTCTGAAGGGAGTATAGGGCCAAAGGTTAAATTCTAGGCAAAACCAAGGTAGAATGAGAGAGAATATCTGGGTACAAAAATAAAAATGATGGCTAAAAACTTTGATTGGAGAAAAATGTGCAGTTAGGGTTAGTGACTTCTTTCCCAAAATGTGTTTCCTTTAATACATATATGATGTCTTCCTTGAGTGGCCTCTGTGAAATATATAGAATCATGCAGTCCTCTATTTTACAGATGACTTAAAAGATGATTTACTTAAAGCTATTCATTGTTAGAATTCCTGGTCCTGCATTCAAACCAGGCATGTCTTGATTTTTTTCTGACATCTTTTAATCCCTCTGCTCGATTTTAATGGCACATATTTATCCATACAATTAAAATGAGTTTAAATTATTTTGTGATGTCTCTTGAGATAACCAAAATCTCTCTGGGATGTATTAGAACCAGGGCTATGAAATACTATGTTTCTTCCACTGGTGTACATCATAGAACTCCTATTCAAGTACCACCCATTTCTAAATTCTAACTTAGAGACCAGCTGTGAAAGATTGTTGAATTGGATTAGAATCCCCAAATTTCTTGGACAAGTGTCTTCCGGTGATTTTCAGGTATATATGTCCGAAGAGAATCAGAGTAGGAAGTTTCGGCTGATAGGTCTTCCTTCCAAACTCCTATGGACAAAGGTCATTAGAGAAAACATGTGAAATCTATTAAGTATGCTTATCTCTGAGACTTTCTTAATCCACATATGGGGATCTTCTCTTCTTAGATCTAGAATTACAAACTAAGAAAGATAACCTTCTCCTTACACAAATTGGTAGTGTTTTTGCCAAAACGGTAATGGGTGGTCCCGTTCTTTCTGAAGTCCTGTTTGTGCACGTATGGAATGAGGAATTCAGCATATTCCTGCAATTTGTTTCGTTGACAGAATTTAAAAGGCATTAACACCATTTTACCGATCTTGCCAATTAAAATATTAATGCTTCTCCAAGACTTTGCCATTCCGACGGTGACTCTAGGCAGGTACGAGGCACACGAAAGCAGGCGTCGGCCGGGCAGTGCCCGCGGCCGCGGGTCCGAGCTGACGATGCTGCGGGCGCCGGATCTTTGTGCGCTCCGCTCCCGGCTCCCGCGTGCCCGCACGTACGTAGCTTTCACGTGTGTGTTGATATGAAGTGCATGTGTGGATATGTAAGAATATGCTCAAATTTGGGGAGAGGCGCGGAGCACAGGACGGCGGGAAGGTGGGTGTGGGCGTGCACGGCGGGCCGGGCCGGGAGGGAGCCCGCGCCGAGCCCGAGCCCGAGCCCGAGCCCGCAGCGCGGCCGGCCGGCGGGCCACACAATAAAGCCCGGGGGCGGCGGGCGGGCGGCGGTGAGGAGGCCGGGCCGGCGAGCGGCCGCCCCGCTCAGCCCGCCATGTGAGCGGCGCCGCGGCCTCGCAGGACGCAAAGTTTCCCGGCAGCGGCGGCGCCTCAACTCCGCGCCCAGCCACGGCCCGCCGCTCGGCGAGGAGACACCGTAAGTGCGGCGGCGGGGCCTCACAGCGCTTCCCTCGCCGGGTGCTCGCGAGTTTCTGTGGTGGAGGCTTGTAAACATGGCGCCCCTGAGGCGCGGAGCCGGAGCGGGGAGGCCGGGTCCGCGGAGCCGGGGAGCCAGGGAGGAGACCGGGCCCGTGGAGCCGGAGGTCGGGAGGTCGGGGAGCCGGGGCGGGCGGCAGGGAGGCCGGGTCCGCGTAACCGGAGGCGGGGAGGCCGGGGAACCGGCGCGGGCGGCAGGGAGGCCGGGCCCGCGGTGGCTGGGAGGCCGGGAGACCGCAGCCCCCCCGCTCCCCGCCGGCCCTGGCCCGGAGGAGGCGGCGGCGGCGGGAAGGAGGCGGCGCGGGCGGCGGGCCGGGCGCGGAGGGGGAGGGCCGGGCGCGGCGGCGGCGGCGGCGGCGAGGACCGGAGCATAATGGTGGGAGACACTCGGCCTCGGTGGCGGGGCGGGGGCGGGGGCGCGGGCGGGGTGTCCGAGGCGGGGTGTTTGTGGAGCTCGGGCCCGGCTGCAGCTTCTCGGGCCGCGGGCGTGACCGCTGCTCGCCCCCCGCAGACAGCGCCGAGTGGACGGCGGAGCTTTGTTTGCGTCGGGCAGGGGCCTGCTGGTCTGCGGGGGTTCGGCTGCGCCCCCCGCCTTCGGTCGGCCGGGGAAGGGCGGCCGTGCAGGAGGAGGAGGCCCCGCAGGAGCAGGACGGCGCGGGGCCTGCACGGGCCGCGAAGCCGGGGAGTCGCGTGAGCGCCGCCCGCCGGGCCGGTCCTCCCCGCGCGCCCAGGCCTCGGGGCCAGCGGTTCGGCTCGGGGTCCGCCGGGACGCGGCCCTGTGAGTTTGGGGGCGGGTGGGGGGCGGGCGTCTGCCTTGACGGCTAGTTGTTGGGAGCGAAGGCTGCGGCTGGGCAGGGTGGTCCCCAAGGGCCCAAACGAGGCCTGGTCCCCGGGGCTGGGAACGGGCGGCAGCGAGGCCTCCGCCTCCTCCGCAGATCCTCCCGGGCCCCCAGGACCGCCTGAGTGTCCGCCACCCATCCCTACGGGCGTCCGGAGGGGAGCTAAGCTGGGGCGCAGCAGCCGGCCTGGGACCCCAACTTCCGCGTGGACTGTCCCCTTAACGCCTTTCTGGCCCAGCGCTGGAGGCGCTCACGGTGTGTCCGTGGTGCCCGGTGTTATGTACGGTGGGGGTGTGATACCCAGTGTGTCCATGGTGGTCGGTGTTACGTACCGTGTGGTCATGGTGCCCGGTGTGTCCGTGGCGCCTGGTGTTATATGCTGTGTGTCGCTGGTGCCCAGCGTGCACCTGGTATGTGGTGGGGCATGATTCCTAGTGTGTGCATGCTGCCTGGTGTGTCCGTGGTCCCGAATGTGTGCCTGGTGTTATATACCGTGGGAGCATGCATGATACCCGTTGTGTTTCTGGTGCTCGGTGTGCACCTGGTACTTGGTGTTATATGTGGTGGGGATATCATACCTGGTGTGTGCATGGTACCTAGTTGTCTCTGGTGCCTGGTGTTATATACGGGTCCACATGGTTCCCGGTGTGGGCATGTCACACCTGGTGTTACATACTGTGTGTTCGTGGTGCTTCCTGTGCGCTTGTGGGGTGTGTACATAGTACCCGGGGTCCTGTGAACTCAAAGCAGGTACCCTGTTGAGGGATGGTTGCCTGAAGGTTGGAGGGGCCCGCTTGGGTCAGATTTTTAGAGGCCCCATAGGGCTTATGAGGTTTAGGTCCTGGGTCCGCTGGTCTGCCTCACCCAGGTGTTCTGCATCCTACAATAAGCGGTGTCCTGTGGAAACAAGAGACTGCTTAAAAATAATTTAGTCTGTTTAAAGGCAGAAAGTAAAACGTTTTTCTTTTAAACCGAGAAATGTAGTAGTTGTAACTTAGTAATTATGGGATGCATAACCTTTTCAGGTTTTTGGGTCATTGATTGTAATTAATGGTTTGAAGTTAGCAGAGAGATAGTCTTGGTTGTACTTTAAAAGTTTGAGTGCTTTCTGGTAAGCACGGTCACCTTTGTGACTTCTGAATTCTAACTTGTAGAAGCAGGAGATAAAATATGAATTTTGTACAGGCATGTTATTTTCTTTGTCTTTAGCGTTGATTAGTCATTATTTTGGTGGACTCTTCTTTATAAGATGGCCAAGTTAGAGAATCAGAGGTCAGAAAATATGGGCTGTGATTATGACAGAATCAATAAAATATTTTTCTTGCTTAACTCCATGCATGATTAACAGAGGATCTCTATTGTGGTACTTTTTCCCCCTTAGATGTTGTTCATATGTTTCTCCTTAGATGTTGTTCATATGAAAACGGAATCTCCCTTTTACATTTTGTAATTGGGCAGTTTATTTATTCAGTTACCTGTTGCAAGGTGGTTAAATAAACATATATGTGAGTGCTCCCAGCTTTACAAAGAAAAATCAATTAAAATGTTAAAATTATCTCCTTAGTTCATATGCAATATTCCTAAGATATCATTACGTTGATACTTTGAGTGTATGTCATCTTGCATGTTTCCATGAATTGACCTGTGTTTATTTGAACTCTCACCTTTTTGTAACAGTACCCACTTTTCCTTTAAGGGTTGTTCAGGTAGTGTATAAGAGAGACATTCATACCCTTTGGCATACCTAAATTGAGACACTGATTGAAGCTAATTAAGAATTTTAACATTTGTAATAAAGTATCAAATACTGTCCTACTGTTGCTTAAAGCCCTAAACCTCTGGTATCAGATTTTGTTTAACTACCCCTACCAGCCTTCAATTGAATTCTCCATAGAAAACATTTAAGCCAAGAGGCTGTATCTGGAAAAAAGGAGAAAATGTTAAGGAGAAGAGTCTGACTTTAAAAAAAAAAAAAAAAAAGTTTCACTGTTTGAAAACCTTAATTGGACTTAACGTTGAATTTTTTTACAGGTTGATTAGATTCTTGTAATTTGGAGGTAGTATAGCAACATGAGTTTGAGGCCAGGTGACTTGGGTCTGAATCTCACCTCTGTCATTACTAGCAGAGTGATCTTGGGCAAATTATTTAAACTTGCCATGCCTGGTCTCAGTTTCCCCATCTGAAAAACAAGGAGTTTAATTGCTATCCGTATCTCTTACATGAAGACTTTCAGTTACTTTGTTTCAGTGGCATTGTCAAAATTTCAAAACAATTGAAATCTGCTTTGGTACCGTGATTCTGTGAAGATCAATAGTGATCTGAAGGTTCTCCATATCATCAGTGGTCTGTCTTCCTTTGGTCTTGATTTTTGAAATGTTTTTGTATCCACAAGTTTATAACATAAATGAGTACCATGATGAAAATAGGCATCATATATTGTATGTTTACCAAGTGTCAGCCATTGTGCAAAGTTCTTTATGTACACTATCCCACTTTTAAAAATCATACATGTGATCATCTTAAAAGCATAGCAGTCTTCCTTTTAACTGTGTAAGGTTCCACCTCCTTGTAGCACACCCACACCCCTCAACACACATACATACTCTCTAGAATAAGAAGTGAATGAACTATCAATAGTAGTTTTTTGAGAGAATATGATCCATATAACATACAGGCTTGAGAATCTCTGTGATAAGAGGTGAAATGATAGAAATGAACATAATGGAAGGGAGATACAAATTGAAATCTAAATACCCATCAGTATGATGTAATATCTCACATGTAGTATCTTAAACATATGTGCTGCCTTAAGGAAAGATCCTTTTGGGTGTGTGTGTGCCTATTACTGATTTTCCACTTAGAAAATTCTTGGAAAGCTATTTACAGGCATACCTCAGAGATACCATGGGTTCTGCTCCAGACCACCGTAGTAAAGGAGATATCACAATAAAGCAAGTCATGTGAGTTTTTTGGTTTCCCAATGCATATGAAAGTTATATATACACTATACTGTAGTCTGTTAAGTGTGCAGTAGCATTATGTCCAAAAACCAGTATATATACCTTAATTAAAAAATACTTTATTGCTAAAAATGCTAACCAACATCTGAGCCTTTAGTGAGCTTTAGTAGTCACATCAAAGATCACTGATTACAGATCACCATAACAAATACAGTAATAATGAAAAAACTTAAAATGTTGCAAGAATTACCAAAATGTGACACAGAAACACAAAGTGAGCAAATGCTGTTGGAAAAATGGTGCCAGTAGACTTGCTCAATGCAGGGTTGCCACAAACCTTCAGTTTGTGAAAACAGTATTTGTGAGGGCCTGTAAGGTGAAGTGCAATAAAATGAAGTATGCCTGTAGTTTGTATTGTGAAAATGCTGTACAATATTTGATATCAAATTACTTACAAATGCAAATAAATAGTATGCAAAATTTAAAAAACATTTATTTGGAAATTAAGAAAATATTTGTAGAGACCATTATGTATTTAGTAGGGAAATTTAGCAAATTGTTAGGCTTAGGTATTCAACTCAATTTTACAAATCTAATTTATGTTCAACTAGTAAATATTTAGACATCATTCATTGTATTTTGGGGGTTTGTTTTCTATTCATTAATACATAATGGCTAATCATTTGCCTAACTTCATGTGAAATTAAAGAAATAGACAAAGAGATTAATAGAAATGACAAAGGTAATGGAATACTGTCATATCAGCATTTTTAAGGGATCATATGGACTCATCTGTTCTTCAGAGATGAGAGGAATATATTGAGTAGATTACCTTGTACTCTTATATAGTAGTTGGAAAAATGTGTTGCTGAAAACTTATACATAGTGTTTTAATTTTGTAAACTGAGTAATATTTAAGTATAATAAACTAGTTTTGTTTTAAAGAAATGCTTTTATAGTTGTTCCATAATGTTTCATAAGAGCACATTAAAATATATTGTATTTTCTTGTAATAGGTAGAATATGTTTTGATATCTTGAGTTCATTCATTGTTATTTATTGAAACTGCTATGTGCTAGACACTTGCTAGATAACACAGTTACTGAAGCAAGTGCAATAAAGTGCAACAAGAAATTAAGTACAGGTGCTATGGAGCAATGTTTGTGAGTTAGGGTACATTGTATTTGAGCTGAGATTACTTTTGAAGTCTTAACACTGCTTTCAAATTCATTCTAATTTGTAACTTTGCGACTTTATTAACTACTTGAGAATTTAAAAAAAATTATTTAATTTTTGGCTGCGTTGAGTCTTTGTTGCTGCACGCGAGCTTTCTCTAGTTGCAGCGAGTGGGGGCTACTCTTCGTTGCGGTGCGCGGGCTTCTCATTGCGGTGCCTTCTCTTTGTTGCAGAGCACGGGCTCTACGCGTGAGGACTTAAGTAGTTGTGGCACGTGGGCTCGTTAGTTGTGGCTTGCAGGCTCTAGAGCGCAGGCTCAGTAGTTGTGGCGCGCGGGCTTAGTTGCTCCACGGCGTGTGGGATCTTCCGGGACCAGGGTTCGAACCCGTGTCCCCTGCATTGGCAGGCGGATTTTTAACCACTGCGCCACCAGGGAAGTACCCCTATACTGCATTTGGCTGCTCTTTCTCCCTAAAACTCACCAACTTCTTGGATCTTTGTACTCATACACTGTCATCTTACAAGTATACATTTATGTCTGCAAAAGTATGGAATAGTAACAGAACGTGAAACTATGCTCACTCTTCTTTCAAAAGTAGGAGGTGGAAAGAAAGGAATATTAGAAACCTCCTGGTAATCAGAACATTCCATACGTAAAGTTCTGGTTAATTCCAGTTTCACTGGTAATGACAGCTCGTAACCTAAGAACAAGCATTGGCTCATTTTCTTGCTGTAACTATTGGCAACTCACATTATGAAGATAACTTGCCACAGGGTGTGTGGGGGGAACTTACAATCATTTTGATACTTACGTATAGGAGAGAAATGTTTGAAAATATTTGAAATTAACTTTACCACTAAAGTTTTTGTGCTGCATTAGAAGGGGCAGTCATTGTCTTGAGGAATCTTTTAGTATTCCTCTGTTGCATAAGTTCAATTTGGATTGAAATAGCTAATTTCTTGAAAGTTACTCTAAGTGCTGAGGCTTCAGGAGTCAGTAGGTGTTTATTGTCTAAAATAAAATAGTGTGAAGCATATGGTGAAGAGAGACATAGATCAATTGAGTTGTAGCATGCCCAGGTTCAGATTGTGTTGATGCTCATCAGCGGGGATATTATATAAGGTTTTCTCATATTTAATAGTTATAGAAAGATATTTTAAAAAGAAATAGTCTTTTAATGAAGGCTAAAGTATCTCAGCTTGAAAGCTATTATGAACGCTTTATTTTTTTTGTAGATTCTTGATTTATCTGCTTGTTGATTGCTTTTCTGTCTCAAAACTGTATCTGAAAAATGCTGTTAGGGAGATCAAGTTCTTAATTTTCAATTGAGTTTTGACATGGAGCCCTTCTCAAATTAGTATTGAATATATATACTTTAGCTGGCCAGTACTTGTGGTAGGAACAAGTGAGATTGATTTATTTGGGCTTGCCATTGATACCATATTTAAAAGGTTTTCGGGGCATTTTATTTACTATTAGAGACGTTATCTTTTTAAATTGTAGAGGGTATAAAGTTTAAAGTGGTTTATTTTTCTACTGTACTTGTAATTTAACATTTCTTTTATGTTTAAAAATGTCACACTTAGTGTAATGTCAAAATACCTGATATCTTTTATTTTGAAATAACATATTTTCTTATTCTGCACATATATTTTCTACACATACAGTTCTGAAGAAGCCTCTCGATTGTGATCAGTATTCGTGTTAGGTTGTTTTAGTTAAGAAACTTCCATTTGAGTAATTTGAAAGTTAAATTTTATTTTCTTATGATTATTAAAATAAACCTAGCTTTAGTCTCAGTTATTTCCTAGTGAATTAAAAGCTGAACAACCGGGCTTCCCTGGTGGCGCAGGGGTAAAGAATCTGCCTGCCAATGCAGGGGATACGGGTTCAAGCCATGGTCCGGGAAGATCCCACATGCCACGGAGCAGCTAAGCCCGTGTGCCACAACTACTGAGCCTGCACTCTAGAGCCCGCGAGCCACAACTACGGAAGCCCGTGCGGCTAGAGCCCGTGCTCCACAACAAGAGAAGCCACTGCAATGAGAAGCCTGCACACTGCAATGAAGAGTAGCCGCTGCTCGCCACAACTAGAGAAAGCCTGTGCGCAGCAATGAAGACCCAGTGCAGCCAAAAATAAACAAACAAATAAATAAAATATTTAAAAAAAAAAAAAAAGGCTGAACAACCACCAATCCAGTTTAAAGGCAGACTTTCTCTTGATTCATTTGCGTATTTTAAACAAATGCTAATGAAAAAATACTGTTGTAAGCCTTATTGAAGTAGTACTTGCATTTTATTTGTTCTTTTAAATAAATTCTTTGGGATTTTGGATGACACATGGGAAGCTCTTGATGGTACACTGGTTCTCAGTCATGACTGAGCATCTGAATTACTTTTTTTCTTAACAAAAACATTAAGTCAGAATCTCTGGGGATGGGTCTGGGTTCTATTTTAAAGTTCCAGTTGGGATTTTTTTTTAACTTTTAAAGTTACAAATTTTTATTTTTTTAAGTAGGCCAAGTACATATGACGACTTCTAGAAAATTCTTTTTATAATGGTTTATAGAAAATGATGTACTCTACAACCTTCAGCTCTCTGTCTCAGAAATTATTTTTCAGGAATCTTATTCTTGAAGTTTCCTACACAGGATAATCAAAATAGCCTGAAAAATAAATATATCCCAGAAGAAAACCTCAAGTCTTTTCAGGTTCCTCAGAAATGCTCTGGTATTGTCACTCTGCTGATGGTCAGGGAAGGTGGATAGCAAAGGTGGGGTTGGTTGGTGTTTCCTAATGGTCCTGCATTGTGTCTGAGGCAAATGATGTCCGGGGGTAGGCTGCCACCCAGTTCAGTGTCTCTGAGATTTCCTGTAGTTTGAGCAGTGGCCAAGTGTTCCTGCAGGTTGTGGAGTAAGCTTGTGACCCTGACAGGCATCAGAAGCACTTGGATGTCTTTCCCTGGGCGATTATGCCAGCCATGGTGAAGTTGTGCCTGCAGGCGATAGTGAGACCATCTGAGGAGGTTTTCCTGGCACTGCTGCTTAGCAACCTGGGTATCCTTGGCTTTTGTCTGGATTTCAGGTGATCCTTGATGTTCCTACAGATTGGGGGTGTCATTTCCACTTACAGGTTGTTCCCCAGAGATAGGGCCAGAGCAGGAGCAGATTCATTGTCTAAACTGAGTACCGGAAGATTCTGAGGGAAGAAGCCTGTGAGCTGTGAGATTCACTGTCACTGCAGTCACCGATGGCCAGTATCTGTGTTCTCTCCTGTTCTTGCACTTCTCCCTCAGCATGCTGAGGCTTCCCAGTGGGCTTCCTGAGGACCTGTGGAGAGCCTGAGAATTTGCACTGGTTCCTCTTCCTTCCTCTCTAGTGCAGAATCCATCAGTCTTCGGAAGTCAGGGCTTTAGAGGAGGAGGAGTGGCCTGGAGAAGCCTCATTTGGCCTGGTGCTGACTGTTGGTCTTCAAGTTCTGAGCAGGTCATTCGCTCTTCCAGCCGGATGCCACAGCCTCCTCTGCAGGCCGTTTCCCACTGACATCAGTCCTCTCACTTTTGTCTATTTTAAAGTGTGTTAAGTCAGATTGTCTTAAATAAACATAAATTTCTCAGTTTTAGATTACCAGATATGTTCAAGAATTATATTGGTTGCTTTTGTCAGAACTGCATTTTTAAATAGAATATTCCTATAAAATTGGACCTTGCAGAATAGAGTGGAAAATGTTAGATGGGTATACTATTACAAATTATTTTATATACTGTTTGTTCCTAAGTAGAGATACTATTTCATAGAATGATTCTAAATATTATAATAATAGGGAGGGAAGAGGATCTGACATCTGATTCATAGAGAAAGTAATTGACTAAAAAATTTGAATTCTACCAAATGAAATGCTGAGCTGAAAACTGGTCACTGCGGTCTCTGCTCTGTCTCCTCAACTCAGGGAGACCACAGGCTCTGTTCCTGTTTTCTTTCCCTGCACTGTGGCCTGAAATCTGCTAATAGGCAGTATTCGGAGACAATTGTAAACCTCTCCTCATTCATTTTCCTTCTCCCAGAGCTTATAATCCTGTCATCAGGATATTTTGGAGTCTGTTCTTAGTCTAATTTTCTAGTCTTATCTCCTGTTCCCCTAAGTAAAACTTTTACTTCAGCCAGTTATGTTTACTCTTTCAGTAAGTGTTTTCTTTAATGCACAAGTAGTACTTTTACATTAATAATACTTTATAACTTTTGCTCGGGTATCCTCCTTTCCCCTCCGCATTCTGCCTCCAGTGCTGAAGTTAGCTTAAAATTTAATTTAAAATTTGTTGGCATTTGAGATCTCTATCAAGTTTCATCTTCTCCATCTTATTGCTATCCCACAGTGATCTGTCCCCTTACAGCATTTAAAGTTTGCCTCAACTAGTTCTTATTCTATATTGCCTTTTATAATCATCTTATAATTATCTTACCTTCCTATAATTATCTTATTTTCCCAGTTCCTTGACCTGAGAACACTAACTTTTAAAATTTCTTTATAATACCTAGTACAGTGCTGTACATATAGTAGGTCACATAAGTGCATGTAGGTAGACAAAAGAATGCCCCTTTATCTTTTCAGTGCCTACAATATATAGGCAAAACCCGAATTCTGGATGAATTTACCCTAACAGCCTGCATGCTGGTAGAGGGAAACTACAGAGCTCATGACAGTGTATGTAGGTTCTTGGAAACCAACATACATGGTCATCTGGGCTCTCAGGCTTTCTCTGATCAGTTCACTGTCCACTTTCAATAATGACTTACTAAACTTTCTTCACTTTCCTCACACCTCTCTACCCCCCATTACTCTTGTAGAGGAGTTTAGCCTCTTTTTCCAGAGGAGAAGGAAGGCTTCCTGTGGGAATTAACTTGCTTTACTCCAGATCTGCAGACATGCCTGCCCTCACATCTCCTTCTCTCATTCTCTTCACCTCTGTCTCTGTAGATCATCCCTTCTGAAACCTCTTACCTATCTCATTTGCATTCCCTTCTATACTTGCTCTCTTCGATTTTCATTTAGATATACTCTGACATCATCTCACCGTTACAAAACAAACAAAACAGAAAACAACAAAAATCTTTTCAGAACTCCACATCCACTGCTCTGGTTTTCTTTTCTCCCCTATATAATCCTTCTTCTTTCTGAACACTTATCCAAAGAATCATCTTTCTTTTTGTTTCTGTACTTCTTCCCAGTCCAGCTTCTACACTATCAGACGACTGAAGCTGTTCCAGGGAGGTGCTGTGACTGCCAAGTTGCTGAGTCCACCTGAGCCTTTCAGCCCTCCATTCTACTTGACTTTCATCAGCCGAGAGGCACAGTTGACCATTCCCTTCGTGAAACACTCCTTTTTGTTTTTGTTTTTTGTAATGCCACACTCTTTTGCTTTTCTTTAGAACCTTTGGCTGCTGCTTGTCTGTTTACCAGCTGCTCTTCTACTGCCTAGAATGAAACATGAGGTGCCCCCCACTCTGCCCTAGGACTCCATTCTTTCTTCACTACCTGCCTCCCTCCAGAGTCTCATCCCGACTCATGGTTTCACTTACCACCAACATGGGAATAATTATTATATCAGCTAAGGTGCTTTCAGCCGGAACTTACAGAAGAACTTGACTCAAACTGGCTAATGCAAACTTATTCTCTCATCTAACTGGAAGTCCAGAGAGAGGATAGACTCCAGGTGACACAAGCAACAGCTCAAAGAACCATCTTTCCTTTGTCCAGCCCTCAGCATCAGCTTTATTCTCAGGCTAGTTCCCCTCAGGGCGGCAAGAAGGCTGCATCAGTTTTGGGCATCATGTTAAGACCTAGTGATATTTAGAGGGAGAAGAGGCCATTTTTTAGGGCTAGGAATTGGTCCTAAAAGTAGCCCTAGCACACTTCTCCCTCATTGAGTCACGTAGCACTTGCTGGACTTGATGTCAGCTGATAAGGAACATGGAATTACCATGATTGATGCAGGCTAAATAGCTGCTGGGAGTCTAATCACTGTCTTCTGTTGGGAGTCTAATGACTGTCTTCTGCTGAGAATTCTTCAGTGGCTTCCATTGCCCTTAGGTTAAAGTTTCAAATCCTTTATGAAAGGATTGGCTTATGAAACTCCATGTAATCCGGTCCCTGTGTACTGTGCCACCTGTGGTTATGGCCATGGCCATTTTTAATGCTTATGAGATGGGATTATTTCAGAAAACAATATGCCTTCATAAACCACAACTAATAATTATATTCTTTTTAAAGTTTCCTGGAGACTCACTCTCCTCCTGCTCCTTCCCACTGTTTGCTCCTTGACCTCAAAATTCTTAACACAGTGTCTGTCCTAGGCAGTCATTACTCTATCTATTAGAAATGTGAAATGAGACCAGACTTTTTTGACGCTACTTGTCAAGATTATGGGAAACATGTTTTACCCAAATTAAAACTCAAAGTACTTTAGAAACAGACATTGTATTAAAATAACAAGTATTTGGCAGTTTAGCTATAGGAAGTGCTGGATTTATTTACAGACGTCAGTGTCTGCTATTGCTTGTGTCTGCTGTACACATTTCACAGTATGTAAGATAATTACAAGATTTCAGATTTTCTTGCATAAGTAATACTTTATACACTTTCAAAGATATTATAAGCTTTGTGATATATATTATAACAGTTCAATGAGACAGTATGAAAAACAAGACAGGAATGTGTGTTCCCCAGTCCTGCCCAGAGGCCATTGCCAGCCTAAATGCCCGCTGTTCTGGATGTTTGACATTAGTGCAGGAGGAGTGCCACATGTTCTCACCCGTCCTGTGTATTTGCTTTAATCTAGAAAGTGGTTATATAATTTCTAAGTTCTTTATTCTTTTGCTCATTCATTATGGTAAAGTAGATGTAGTTAAGTGGGATATGCTCCTTTGTTGCGGTAAAATATCCTTGTATGGACTGCCAAATAATTGAGGGTTTAAACAGTTATAGTTGATTCTCATGCATTCAGAATCCAAATAATGGAAAAGTTCAGTTGCAAACTTTGGTCTCATTTCATTAATTAAAGAGATGGTAATTGTAAAGGTAAATGTATTAGGAAAAAAGAGAGGTCAGTACAGACTGAGAAAGCACCTAGATCTTGCCGGTATAAGTATGTTGTGATTATTAATGTGCGTGAAAGTATAAGCCGTTATTTGAGTTGTCCACCTTTTAAATTCATTCAAATGTTTATTAAGCAAGACATGTTTCTTTTAGTATAAACTGCATTGGATAAAATTGACTGATTTTATGTTGTCTCTCTTTGACCTTGAATACATTCAGCATGGTGCTAATATGTACTCTAATTCATATTCCATCAGTTCTGAAGTACAGAATTGCTATTTGTCATTTTCTTCAGATTTCACATTTACCATTATACAGTCTCCAAATTATGAGAGACTCCTCTTGAAAAATATTTTTTGAGAGGTGAAACATTCTGGCTAACTTAGCATGAGCTGGTATGGTTGCTGTGTAATAAATGAATGGCTAATTTAAAATAATTTTTAATACAAACATTATACGCCTTATTTCATAGATATCTAAGTTCCTATAAGACAGTGATTGGGTCACTTTAAAAGCCTTATTAGGAAGTTAATGTTATGAGCTGATTATAGGGACACAGTAATCCCTGTTCTACCATGCTGGTATTTATCCAGAGTTGGCCATCTCTAACTGGAAACATCATAAAAGCTTCAGTTTTCTTCATCTCCCTACTTAAAATGGTTTTCAGGATGTTTATAATGTTATAAAAATGGTATTCTCAAAACATTTAAAAAGTAAAGATCACATTTTGTTTTAATTTCAGTCGATTTTTGTTATTCACTGTAGTTATGTTCTGTAAGGTCACCACAAACACTGAATCAGCCAATACTGACCCTTTACCCCAGGGGAAATGCAGGGTTCAGTACCTGCAAGCCTCTGGCCACACATTTTTCTAACCAAAATGTCCAATGAATAGGTTCATTTGCCAACATCCTGGTAAAAAAAAAAAAAAAAAAAAAAAAAAGGTCTCAGTGTCCAAACATGTTCTCCTACAGAGCACTTTTCCTGTAGAGGATTTGCTTGCAAATTTCATTTTTCACATGATATCACCTTTTGAAACCTGCAGGCCAGCTCTAGCTGAGGAGGGTTTAGCATTTTCCTGAACCCTGACGTGATTGTGAACTTCTGTGGCTTTCAGCCTCAGGACAGCGCTGCCCGCTGCACTTTTTATGGATCCAGGAACTTGGCAGCTTTCCTGTCTTCTCTGTAGACAGGTTCCTGGTTCTGGACGTTGGGATGGTTGAGTCTTTAGGAAGCACCTTAACTGGGCCTGAGCTGCACTCAGCAGACACACCAGGTGCATCCCAGCCTTTGAGGCCCAGGAGACAGGACACACCTCAGCACTGTGGGGGCCATTTTAAACAGCAAAAACACCAACTTAAAAAGCACAACAACTCCAGGCACGTGGCCTACATAGAGTTAGAAAAGGACACTGCTTGACGGAGCTGGAACACGAGGGCAAAGCGTTGCCCTGTCCCACCTTGGCTGGCGTGTGTGCCTGTCTGCCAGTAACTGCCAGAAGGCCATGAGTATTGACTCGGGGTCACAGATCTAGCAAGTAGGTGAATTCACAATGTGGAATCCACGAATAATGACAGCTGACTATAGATGCAGTACTAAAGTTCTTCTGTGTCAGGGTTTTTATGATGATTTTCATTTTTGTATCTTTTATTTCATTTTATAAAACAATAAATATTGTGCTGAAATTTCACGGCTACAAATGAAATATAAGAAAATTCCTCTTAGTTTTGAATTCTATTAATTGGACATTTTTTTTCCCTGTAATTTTATCTCTTTTTACAAGCTAGGTAGGGCTTAGTATATACTAGGCCCTTGGTAAATTTGACTTTGAAAGAAGGATTAGGATTTTTTTTTCCAGAAAACATTTTATATGATTAAACAAATTACATGTATTTCAGAGAAATTGAGATTTTTATGGGGGAAAAATGTACATTGTTTTGGTATGTGTTTTTTAAATATCGAGGAAAGTGGTTGATACCAGGGGCAAAAACTGTAGAGGGAAAGATTGGCAAGTTTGATTACATAAAAACTTAAAACTGAAAAAAACTCATTATAAACAAAGAAGGAAACTGGGACAATATTGGCAACATAAATGATAACCCAAAACATACTATTCATCAGGTGTTCATAAAGAATTTTGAAGAATCATTAATAAAATGGCAAATCATATAATAGGAGATAGAGAACACAGTACTTTTCTAAAGAAGAGCTACAAATGTTAAAGAACAAAACAAAACAAAAAACTTGAAAGATGTTTGGCCTCAATGGCAATTTTAAGAAAAACAAAATGTGATACAATTTTTGCACTTTTGGTTTTGGTGAAAATTAAAACGAGACCAAAAAATCTAAAAAGGCTAACTAATAATCCATAATAATTATGATCTAAAAACAGACACACTTTACTCACTCAGAGGAGAGCTTCTACCGTCTTCCACCATGACCGAGGTCCTCCCTGGGAGACCATCTGTCATGAGGGTGTTTTTCTGATATTTTGGTGGACAACACATTTAAAACAGTTAAAAAAGGAACAAGGAATCCTTTGAGAAATGCATACTAAGAAGAGGTTACTGTGCCACTGAGTGTGAACACTGAGGGAGAAGGTAGAAAATTACAAAAATCAAGCACATGAATGCAAAAAGCACGCCTGTTTGGTTTGTAGCAGTCAGTTTGCCCCTTAGGGGACATTTGGCAATGTCTGGAGACATTTTTGGAAGTCAAGCCCTGGGGGATACTCTTGTCATTTGGTGGGTAGAGGCCAGGGATGCTGCTAACACCTTACGATGTACAGGACAGCTCCACAACGGTCATCTGGCCCACAATAGCCCCGAGGTGGAGAAGCCTGGTGTAGGGGCAGGCAGGTCCTGTGTACCTCAGCGGCGTGTTGATGTACTGCTGCAGGTGATGCTGACCCTGGGTTGTTAAGAAAATGTGTTTGTTATATACAGCACGCCAGTTAAACAGGTGTGGACATTTCTAATACGTGTATGTTAGATTTCCAATCACATTGTTTTAAGAAATTTTTAATGCATAAAAAAATCATTTACTTGGAAGATCTTTATATCTTATTTTTAAGGATAAACTAGGCATTACTGTATTTTAGTGTTTTAACTACATGAGTTACATCACTGTAACTTACTGGAAAATCTTTTTATCTTTTCATGTGATTGCTTGCTTTTTAAAAATTAATTAATTAGGCTGCGCTGGCTCTGTGTTGCGGCACACGGATCTTTGTTGCAGTGTGTGGGATCTTTGTTGCGGTATGTAGGATCTTTAGTTGAGGCATGTGGGATCTAGTTACCTGACCAGGGATCAAACCCAGGCCCCTTGCATTGGGAGCACAGAGTCTTAACCACTGGATCACCAGGCAAGTCCCCTTCACGTGATTACTTTCTCAACATAAATATGCTAATTACAAATATGATACATGCTTTAGCTTAAAGGTCCTTAAAGTTAAAATAGTTCTCTAACCTTTAGATAATGTGAAAACCATGTATTTGGAAGTATACTGGTGGATTATATTCATTTGGGAGGTAGCATATTTGTGGAGTGGAGAATTTCTCATTGTTTGGTCTGAGTTTTCATAATTTTCCAGGATATGGTTCAGAGGACTTATTTAGTAAAAACACAAAATAATTTGAGTCAAATTAAAAATTCAAAAAATACCTTTATATTACTCAATATTTTAGGTTATGTAGGCATAGATCTTTTCATTGGTACTGGGGAGTCAGTGGTATGTAATCTATCATTTCTTTGATATTTTTTGCTGGTAGGGGGGAGGAGGATATAAAGACTCAAGTTTGTTTTTTTAACTGAATTTTATAACTTACACTTAATCATTGTTTTTGTTATTAAGGATAAATTACTGTGGACAGTAATGAACATTTGATACCTTTGTCTTGGGAATTTGAGGAAAATAATTTAGATTTAAAATATATGGCAAGATGTTAATTGTTGAAGCATAAAAGGTTCATATAATTCTACTTTTGTATGTAATTGAAGTTTTCCATAATAGTTGTTTTAAAAATCTAGTAACAGTGAAAGCAGACAGGAGCTACTCCCGAGTGGGAAGGGAGCTGGTCTCAGGCAGGGAAGGGGAGACACATTTAAAAATAAGTGATCATGGTTTGAAATTTCCTTTTAAGTTGAAAACTTTTAATAGAAGCTATAAAATAATCCTCTTGTGACTCCTCACATCAACAAAATGACATGTTTGGTGACGTTTTAAATGCACAATTCAGTTGTTTCTAGCACATTCTCAAGGATGTGGAGCCATTACCACTATGTAATTCCAGACAATTTTCACACCCCAAAAAGAAACTTCGAATCCATTAGTACACTTCCCATTTCCCCTCCCTCGACCCAGGCAACCACTCATCTGCTTACTGTCTCCATGGATTGGCCTATTCTGAATATTTCATATCAGTGGAGTCATACAACATGTAGTCGTAGTCTTTTGTGTCTGGCTTCCTCACTTAAAATGATGTTTTCAGGTTTCATCCATGTTGTAGCATGTGTCAGTGCTTCATTCCTTTTTATGGCTCAGTAGTACTCCATTGCAGGAATAATATTCCATTGGATGTACCACATTTTGTTTATCCATTCATCAGTTAATGGATATGTGGGTTGTTTTCACTTTTTGGCTATTAAGAATGATGCTGCTATGAATATACATGCACAAAGTTTTGTTGGACATAGGTTTTTTTAATTGAGGTATAATTGGCATATAATGTGTAAATTTAAGGTGTATGTGTTGATTTGATACATATATATTGCCCTATGATTACCACCATAGAGTTAGTTAACACTTCCATCACATAACGTAAGTATCATTTCTTTTTTGTGGTGAGAACATTTAAGATCTAGTTTCTTACAACTTTCAAGTGTATAATACAGTATCGTTAACTATAATCACAATGCTGTGCGTTAGATCCCCAGAATTTATCTTCTAACTGCAAGTTTCTACCCTTTGATGAACATGTCCCTAATTTTCTTGGGCCATATGCCAAGTAGAATTGCTGGGTCATATGGCAACAATTTTTCTCCCTTCTTTTGAGGAGCTGCCAAACAATTTTCTAAAGCACCTGTACCATTTTACGTTCCCACTAGTGATGTATGAGGATACCAATTCCTCTATATCTTTGTCAACACTTGTCTAGTTTTTCAGTATAGCCATCCAATGAGTGTGAAGTAGTATCTCGTGGTTTTGACTTGCATTTCCCTAATGACTAATGATCTGGGCATATTTTCATGTGCTTATTGGCCATTTGTATATCCTCTTTGGAGAAATGTCTGTTTAAATCCTTTTCCCATGTTTAAACTGGATTGTTTGTCTTTAGTCTGAGAGGTGAGAAATGGTATGTTAAAATGTTGTGCTAAATTACTCTTCTCTAATTATGAGGCAAATTAAGCATCTTTCCATAAGTTTATGGGCCTTTTGTATTACTTTTTCTGTTTTCTGCCTGTCCACATCTTTTGTCCATTTTTTTTCTATTGGATTTTTGAGCTTTTTCTGAAAGTTGAGGTTATTTACATATTAGTGATATGTAATTTATGACATAAGTGCAAATGTTTTTTATACTTTTACCTATTCAATTTATCATGTATATTTTTACCTTGGTCTTGCAGTATTTTGGCCATGCAAAGGGCTATAATTGTGTTCATTTGCTTACTTGTTTTTAGATTTTTGTTTTTGTTTTTTGTTGTTATTGGTCATGGTAGTTGAATTTATCAACCTTTCCCTTATTCTTTTAATTGAACTATAGTTGATTTACAATATTGTATTAGTTTCAGCTGTATAGCAAAGTGATTCAGTTATATATATATGTTATTTTCAGGTTATTTTCCATTATAGATACTGAATATACTCCCCTGTGCTATACAGTAAATCCTTGTTGCTTATCTATTTTATGTATAGTAGTTTGTATGTGTCAATCCCATACTCCTAATTTATCCCACTCCCCCTCCCTATCCCATTCTCCTGTTGTTTTGCTTCTGGATTTTGAAACACAGGAATGTTTTTTTTTCAACTCTCGGTTTTAAAGGAATTTATCTACGCTTTCTTCTAGTATTTGGCTGGTTTCATTATTTTTATGTGTAGACTTTTGAAACATTAGGAATTTATTCTAGTGTATAGGTGGAAAAATCCAGTTGTCCTAATGTTATTTATTAAAAATCCTTCTTTTCACCATTGATTTGAGCTGTTTCCTTTATCATATAATATATTTCTGTAAACATTTGGGGCTAAATCTGAACTTTCTATTTTGTTCCAGTAGTTTCTGTCTTCTTATGTGCCAGTACCTGACTATGTTAATTGTATATAATTGATTATGTATTAATCCATGGTAGGGCTAGCTCTTCCTCATTGTTTTTCTTTTTTGGAAATTCTTGCTTATTCTTCCAAATGAAGTTCTACAGAACACTTTTCTAGCTCCAAAGGAAATGGAGTTTTAGAGTGTTTTAAGTGAAATTGCATTAACTTACAAATTAACATAGGAAGAATCGACATCTTTATGATATGAGTCTTTCTATCCAAGAAATGGTATATCTTTCCATTCATTCAGTTATATATCTGTGTTTTTCTGGAGGACTTTATAATTTTTACCATACTGGTTTTCATATATCTTAAGTTTATGAGTAGATATTTCATTTTCTTTTATCTTTTATTATTGTAAATAGGATATATTCTTGTATTATTTCTTCTAACTCTTTATTGTACATTATATAAAGGCATTGATTTCTGCATGTTTATTTTCTATCCTGTTTTACTAAATTTCCTTATTTGTATTTTTGCATTCATTCTTCATATTTTTCTGGGTACATAATCATATTATCTGCAAGTAGAGGTAGTTATTCCTTTTTATTCCAATTTCTGTTACTCTGATTTCTTTCTGTTGTGTAATTGCATTGGTAAATACCTCAAATGCAATATTAAATAAGAATGAAGGGCTCCCCTGGTGGCACAGTGGTTAAGAATCCGCCTGCCAATGCAGGGGACACGGGTTCGAGCCCTGGTCCGGGGAGATCCCACATGCCGCGGAGCAACTAAGCCCGTGCGCCACAACTACTGAGCCTGTGCTCTAGAGCCTGCGAGGCACAACTACTGAGCCTGTATGCCACAACTACTGAGCCCACGTGCCATGACTACTGAAGCCCGCGCGCCTAGAGCCCGTGCTCTGCAACAAGAGAAGCCACTGCAGTGAGAAACCCGCGCACGGCAATGAAGAGTAGCCCCCGCTCACCGCAACTGGAGAAAGCCTGCATGCAGCAACAAAGACCCAACGCAGCCAAAAATAAATAAAATAAATAAATTAAAAAAATAATAAAGTAAATAAATAAATAAGAATGAATATAGTGAGGAACCTTAACTTGTTCTTTACTTCAGCAGAAAATTATCTAATATTTCTCCATTAAGTAAAATGCTGGCTTTGTGGCCAGTATGTGTTTATCAAAGAAGTATCCCTCAGTTCTTAAATTCTTGAGCAGCTTTTTTTTTTTTTTTTTTTAAACATGAATGGGTGTTAAATCTTGTAAGGTGCTTTTTTGGTACTTACAGAGGTGATCATATTCTTCTTAGCTCTTCTAATATTTTTAATTGTGTTAATGTATTTCCTAATACTGAACCATCATTGCATTTCTAGAATAATGCATTTATTTTAATGTGCTGTTTGATTGTTTGCCAAAGTTTTATTTAAGATTTCTGCAAGGATATCTATAAACTTACATGTATTATTTGTTGTTCATAGCATAAGCTTTTGTGTTTATTGACTCTAAGATAATTGCTCCGTTTCAGTCTTACTCCCTGAGATGATGTCTTGATGCCTCTCATGCTCTCCCTAATATGGGACTGGATTCTCTCTGGGTCTGCTGTAGAGCTTTTGGTCCAGGAGTTCCCTTTGCCTCCTTTCTGTGCTCAGTCCTGTTTCCTGGACAATATGGGATCTCCTTTTCTTATGATTAATCTATTGATATTAGTAACTTCCTGAGAAAGAGTGCATAGGACATAGATTTTGGGGTTACTTGAATGTTTGAAAATCTCTATTCAACCTTCACTAGTTGATCATTTGAATAGGAATTTAGGTTGAAAATAATTTTTCCTTCAAATCTACAAGGCACTTGCCCATTATTGCCCAGCTTCCACATTGCTGTTGAGAAATTTGATACTTCTTGGTTTGTGACCACTCCCCATTGTAGTGGAAGCCTGGAGCTCTTCTTTTTCTTTCTTGTATTTGACATTCTAAGTTGATGTGCTTTGGGCCTCCTGCCATTCATGTGCTGAGCACTTGATGGACTCTTTCCATCTGTAAATGCCTATTTTCAGTGCTAAGTACTTTTCTTGAGTTATTTCTTGGATAATTTTCTCCCCTACAACTTCTTTTCCTGAAACTCTTGTTATTCAGATATTGTATCACATAAAGTTTTTTCCTCTAGTGTCGGATCGTGCGTTTCTCGTCTTTTGGTTCTACTTTATTGGATATCACCTCAACTTTATTTTCTACTCCTTTAACTGAATTTGTTATGCATCCTGTGTAAAAATTTTCTGAATATTCCTGTTTATGTTACCCTATTTATGGTTTCATAAATACAGTTCCTTTTCCTACTCTTCAATGATATTAATTATGTATATTTGGAAAATATTTACTGTTCCTTCATTTTCTATTTTGAGTTGTTCCCCTCTTCCCCACCAGGCCCCAAGCTTTTCTCTTTGCTTGATATACCTCTTTTCTCTCTTTTATTAAGAAGTGGTTCTCAAATGTCTGGTGATCCTTGGCTGTAGGTTTATATTTAAGGGTGAGATGCTAGAAAGCTAGTTGAAAATTCTGTGTATGGGCTTTACTGTAAGGATGTCAGGTGGCTAGATAGCTGTTTCTTTAGGTTCCCTCAAATGTTAATGTTTAAAGCCCCTTCCTCTGGGATAATTTTATTTTTCCAGAAAGGTCTCACTTGGCCTCTTGGCCTGAGTCTGGAGTTTGGCAGTTGAAAGGGCCTGCCAGCTATTCACAATTCATTATGTAGCTTTTTACTTAGCTCCTTGTTTTTAATCTGTATCTTAACCACTACTATTCTGTCATGCTAGGTTCAGTCTCTCTGGTTTAGCTTATTCATAGCCTGTATTCCTTGTTCCCTCAGGGATGAGGATGGGTAGCTGTTTGACAACCTGATGTCTATTCAACATCCCAAATTATCCCTGTACCTGCTGCATTCTATTCCCAAATCTTTCTGGAGTTCTAGGCAAGTGGCTTGCTTTTCATCACTATTTCCCTATGTAAATTTGATCTTCCTCTGTTTGGCCAGAAACTTACAATTCCTATATTCATTGTCTTTCTTCACTTTTTGTGGAGTATATGTTCATCAAAGATGTTTGTTTTTGTTTGTTACTTTCAGAGAAGGGGTAGAAAGGTCTTTTACTCTGCCATCTTAAAATCTGTAATCAAAGGATAACCTTCTTGAAACAAATCAGATTATGTTATCCCTCCTACTCCCCTGAAGTTCAAAATCCTCTCAATTGCTGCCCATTGAAATTATGTGGAAATCCACGCTGGTTATTCTGGATTTTGGATCCCGTGTGGTCTATTCTTAGCTTCTGCCTCTTAACCTCTGCCTCTCTGCCTCTTTTCACACTACAACTCTCCTTATTTACTACATTCTAGCCAGTCTTTTCTGCCCCTCAAATATACTAAGTTCTTTCTCACTGTGGCCTTTGCATGTGTTTTTCCCTTTGTGCGGCTTGCTCTGTTTCATCATTCAAGTCTTACCTCAAATAGAGTCTCTTTAACTTCCTATGATAGTTAGGATTGGTTAGGTCATGCTGTGATAACAGGCAGCCTCCACATCTCAGTGGCTTCCTGAATGAACAGCATTCCCTTGCTCATCTGACATGTTCCTCACTGATTGACTGGGAGCTCTGCTGTGTGTTGTTCTCATTCTGGGATTTAGGATGACAGAGCAGCCACCATCTGGAGCCATCACCATTGCCCATGGCATAAAGAAAAATAAAGCATAACAAATCATAGATTCTAAATCTTCCCAAGTGGAAGTGGCGTAAATCCCATTTACTCAGATTCCATTTGCCAAATCTAGTCACATGGCCAAACCTAATTTCAGGGCAGTGGGGAAGTGCAGTCCTACCAGTGCCTAGGACAAGAATTAGAAATATTTGATGATGAACAATACTAATGACTACCATAGCAACTTTGACCAACCAGTGTAAAGGAACAGTGCTAGGGTTCTCCAGAGAAACAGAACCAGTGGTGGACCCCCTCTCCCCGCAACACACATATGCACGTGGAGATTTATTGTGAAGAGTTTACTATGTGTTTATGGAGGCTGAGAGGTCCCATGATCTGAAGCTTGGAGACATAGGAAAGCTGATGGTGTAGTTTCTGTCAGAGTCTGAAGGCTTGAAAGCCAGAGGAGCTGATGGTATACATCTCACTCAGGAGAATATGAGATGAGGTGACCCAGCACAAGCAGTAAGGCAGGGAAAAAAGGGCAAATTCCTTCTTCCTCCACCTTTCATTCTATTTAGGCCCTCAATGGATTGGATGAGGCCCACGCACAGTGAGGAGGGAAATCTACTCTTCTGAGTCTACTGATTCAAATGTGAATCTCATCCAGAAACACTATCTAATCAGCTATCTGGGCACCCTGTGGCCAGTGAAATTGACATGTACAGTTAACCATCACAGTAGCTCTCCCCATTGCCTGTTATTTTATTATTTTCCTTCTTTTATTTTCTTCATACGATTTATCACTCACTATGTGATTTCATCTTACTTGTTTTTATGTTTATGTTTTGTCCCCCTATATAAGTGCAGGAACCTTTCTGAGTTGTCCACCACTATATCCCAGTTACCTAGAGCAGCGCTTAGCAAATAGTAGGTACTCATAAACAATGGATACATGATGACTAGATCGATTCTTTGATTCTTTTTTTAAAAAAATAAGTACAATTATGACAGCATTTTCCACTAAAGGGACTTTATACTTTCATAAAACTACTTCCATCTTCTAGTTTCTTTAATATCCATTGAACAAAATAAAGTATGCTTTTAGTATGAATTGCTATAGACAACTGAGGAGTTTCTTTTAATTTAATAATTTTTAGGTATTTGAAACATTTTAGAAAAAGTCGTTAAGAAATCACCACCATTAATCAGTGTAAAACAAAGTTATGATTAAAAAAAAGGTATTATGCTTGTAATTTTTTGAACTTCTAATTGTAACGTTGATTTATTTAGGTCACTGATAAAAAAACTTCCTTGGTCCAACAATATGGAAAAACAAAATTAGGAGTGTTGTCTAAAAGCAAATACTTTCAGGGAGTTCCGTGGTGGTCCAGTGGTTAAGACTCTGTGCTTCCAATGCAGGGGGCGTGGGTTCGATCCCTGGTCGGGAATTAAGATCCCACATGCCGTGTGGCGTGGCCAAAAAATTAATTAAAAAAAAAAAAAGGGCTTCCCTGGTGGCGCAGTGGTTGAGAATCTGCCTGCCAATGCAGGGGACACGGGTTCGAGTCCTGGTCTGGGAAGATCCCACATGCCACGGAGCAACTAGGCCCGTGAGCCACAGTTGCTGAGCCTGCACGTCTGGAGCCTGTGCTCCGCAACAGGAGAGGCCGCGATAGTGAGAGGCCTGCGCACCGCGATGAAGAGTGGCCCCCACTTGCCGCAACTGGAGAAAGCCCTCGCACAGAAATGAAGACCCAACACAGCCATAAATAAATAAATAATTAAAAAAAAAATAAATAAAAGCAAACATTGGGTTGGCCAATATTCAAAATTGGGTTTCCCAAACGAACTTTTTGGCCAACACAAAACTTTCACCTCTTAGCTATGTAATGTTTTTATAACATACTTGTTTATTTTCTATAAGGAGAGAGACATTTGTGTTAATCATAATTTTCATTACAAGACGTTAAAAATAAAAACAACCTTTTAACCTACATCTTTTCAGTTCTTTTTGTCTCTGTGGAAATGAATAGTTACTAGCTTTACTCCCTTTGTTTTCAGATGACATTCTTGCTTATGAAAGAAAAATTTGTTTTTTCTGTGAATAAAAATGTCACATTTTGGAAGGTTTAAGCTTTATATAGTAACAAGCTGCTTTTTGTTAGAAGTGTAAAATTTTAATAGAAGAATTTTTGCAAATTGGTATTCATTAGGTTTGCACGCATTATCCACTTTGGTTAAAATTACTTAGGGAAAGCAGAAAAACTAACAGATTTCATAATATAGTTCTAAAATTTTGTTTAGTAAATTGTTTATAAGATCAGTTACATCTAAATCTCTTCCATAATTTGATTCATTGCAGACTTCCATTTTTATGGAGAAATGTGCTGTAGATGGCAAAGCTGTGCATTAGGTCATTTTTTGTATGTGTTCATGTGTTTTTGATGTGTTCAAAATGCAAAAAAAAATTTTTCATTTGAAACGTAGACGACATGTAACGTATTAGTTTTAAGTATACAACATGACTTGATATACCTATATATTGTGAAATGATTACCATAGTAAGTTTAGTTAACTTCCATCACCTCACATAGTTATGTATATTTTTTCCTTGTTGTGAGAACTTTTAAGATTTACCCTATTAGCCGCTTCCAAATATATAATACACTATTGTTAACTGTAGTCACTGTGCTGTACGTTATATCCCCAGGACTTATTTATCTGGAAATATTTAACTGGAAACTTGTACCCTTTGACCACCTTTACCCATTTTTCTCCCACCTTTGCCTGCCTCTGGCAACCACCAATCTGTTCTCTATTTATAAGAGTTTGGTTTTTTTAGATTTCACATATAAGTGAGATCATACAGTATTTGTCTTTCTCTGACTTATTTAGCTTAATGCTCTCAGGGTCCATCTATGGTGTTGCAAAAGACAGGATTTCTTTCTTTGCTATGTCTGAATAATATTCCATTGTATATATATACCACATCCTCCTTATTCATTCATCCATTCATGAACACGTACGTTGTTTCCATCTTTTGACTATTGTGAATAATGTTGCAGTGAACATGGGGGTACAGATATCTCTTTGAGATAGAGTTTTCATTTCCTTCAGATAAATACCTAGAAGTGTGATTACTGGATCATATGGGAGTTCTATTTTTAATTTTTTCTTTTCCATTATGGTTTATTACAGAATATTGAATGTAGTTCCCTGTGCTTTACAGTAGGACCTTGTTGTTTATCCATTCTATATATAATAGTTTGCATCAGCTAATCCCAAACTTCCAATCCATCCTCCCCCACCCCACCTCCCTCTGGGCAACCACAAATCTGCTCTCTATGTGTGTTTCATAAATAAGTTCATTTGTGTCATATTTTAGAATCCACATATAAGTGGTATCATATGGTATTTGTCTTTCTCTTTCTGACTTACTTTGCTTAGTATGATAATCTCTAGGTCCATCCATGTAGCTGCAAATGACATTATTTCATTCTTTTTTATGGCTGCATAGTATTCCATTGTATATATACACCACATCTTTGTCCATTCATCTGTTGATGGACATTTAGGTTGCTTCCATGTCTTGGCTACTGTAAATAGTGCTGCTGTGAACATAGGGGTGCATGTATCTTATTGAATTAGAGTTTTCTCCAGATAATATGCCCAGGAGTGTGATTGCTGGATCATATGGTAATTCTGTTTTTAGTTTTCTGAGGAACCTCCATACTGTTTTCCATAGCAGCTGCACCAATTTACATTCCCACCAACAGTGTAGGAGGGTTCCCTTTTCTCCATACCCTCTCCAGCATTTATTGTTTGTAGATTTTTTAATGTTGACCATTATGACTGGTGTGAGGTGATACCTCATTGTAGTTTTGATTTGCATTTCTCTGATAATTAGTAAAGTTGGGCATCTTTTCATGTGCTTATGGGCCATCTGTGTGTCTTCTTCAGTGTCTGTTAAAGTCTTCTGCCCATTTTTTGACTGGGTGGTTTTGTTGTTGTTGTTATTGAGTTGTATGAACTGTTTGTATATTTTGGAAATTAAGCCCTTGTCAGTCTCATCATTTCCAAATATTTTCTCCAGTCCGTAGGTTGTTTTTTCATTTTGTTTATGGTTTCCTTTGCTCTGCAAAAGCTTTTAAGTTTGATTAGGTCCCATTTGTTTATTTTTGCTTTTATTTCTTTTGCCTTGGGAGACTGACATAAGAAAACATTGATACGATTTGTGTCAGAGAATGTTTTGCCTATGTTCTCTTCTAGGAACTTTATGGTGTCATGTCTTATATTTAAGTCTTTAAACCATTTTGAGTTTATTTTTGTGTGTGGCATGAGGAGGGAGTGTTCTAACTTCATTGATTTACATGTGGCTGTCCACCTTTCCCAACACCACTTGCTGAAGAGACTGTCTTTTCTGCATTGTATATTCTTGCTTCCTTTGTCAAAGATTAATTGACAGTAGGTGTGTGGATTTATTTCTGGGCTCTCTGTTGATCCTTATGTCTGTTTTTGTGGTAGTACCACACTATTTTGATTAATGTAGCTTTGTAGTAGTGTCTGAAGACAGGGAGGGTTATTCCTCTAGCTTTGTTCTTTTTCCTCAGGATTGCTTTGGTAGTTCTTGGTATTTTGTGGTTCCATATAGATTTTGGGATTATTTGTTCTAGTTCTGTGAAAAGTGTCATGGGTAATTTGATGGGGATTGCATTAAATCTGTAGATTGCTTTGGGTAGTATAGCCATTTTAACAATGTTAATTCTTCCAATCTAAGAGCATGGGATATCTTTCCATTTCTTTGAATCATCTTCAATTTTCTTTATCAATGTTTTATAGTTTTCAGCATATAAGTCTTTCACCTCCTTGGTCAGGTTTATTCCTAAGGTTTTTTTTTTTGATGTGCTTTTAAAAGGGATTTAAAAAAAAATTTCCCTTTCTGATAGTTCATTGTTAGTGTAAAGAAATTTAACAGGTTTCTGTATGTTAACATTGTATCCTGCTACCTTGCTGAATTCCTTTATCAGTTCTAGTAGTTTTTGTGTGGAGTCTTTAGAGTTTTCTGTATAGAGTATTATGTCATCTACATATCATGACAATTTTACCTCTTCCTTTCCAATTTGGATATTTTTTACTTCTTTTCCTTGTCTGATTGCTGTGACAAGGACTTCCAAAACCACGTTGAATAGAAGGGGTGAGAGTGGGCATACTTGTCTTCTTGCAGAATTTAGCAGGAAGGCTTTCAGCTTTTCACTGTTGACTATTATGTCGGCTGTGGGTTTGTCATAAACAGCTTTTATAATGTTGAGTTATATTCCCTCTATGCCCACTTTGATAAGAGTTTTTATTATGAATGGATGTTGAATTTTATCAAATGCTTTTTCTGCCTCTATTGAGATGATCATGTGGTTTCTTGTTGTTGTTGATGTGGTATATCACGTTGATTGATTTGCATGTGTTGAACCATCCTTGTGACCCTGGGATGAATCCAACTTAGTCGTGGTGTATCATCTCTTTTATATGTTGTTGGATTCGGTTTGCCAATATTTTGTTGAGAATTTTTGTGCTCATCTTCATCAAAGATATTGGCCTGTAGTTTTTCTTTTTTGGTAGTATCTCTGTCTGGTTTTGGTATCAGGGTGATGGTGGCTTCATAGAATGTCTTTGGGAGTATTCCCTCCTCTTCAGTCTTTTGGAAGAGTTTGAGAAGGATCAGTATAAGTTCTTCTTTGTGTGTTTGGTAGAATTTTCCAGTGAAACCATCAGGTCCTGGACTTTTGTGTGCAGATCCATAGGCGCAGATCCACTGAAGTCAGGTACCAGGACTGCAGTAGTCTTGTACCTGGACCCACTGTGGGACCTATGGAAGCAGCCCAGACCCCAACCCCATCCCTGTGCATGCACACCCACAAAGCCTACAGCTGCTAATGCTGGACTTGCTCCAGGCACCAGTGCACCCATAGTCCACTCGGCTGTCCCACAGGTGCTGAGTTTACAAAGCCGGCCACGGTAGCGTAAACCGTGGAGCGCATAGCTGTGGGGAGAGGGCTCTGATTTCAGCCCTGATTCTAAGTCACGTGGCCCCTGGGGATGGGCTCTGAATTCAGTCCTGCCTCCACATGTGGGCAACCTGCTGGCGCTTGTGAACTCCCAGAGCTTGTAGAGGTGGTGCCTTGCCTGCTGTGAGCCTGCAAAGAGGCTGCTGTGGCAGGGCCGCCTCCCTTTTGCATGCCCCTTAATTATGGCGCTTCACCTCTATGGTGGGCCCAGGCATTGTCCGTGTACACACCCTGGTTGCAGCCTGTACCACACTTCAGCCCCTTCAGGCTGTCTCCATGCAGCCAACCCCAGTCCTCTCCTCGGGTCTGTCCTCTGAAGCCCTAGTTTCAGCACCCAACCGCCTCGCACACCAGCAGACATGCATCTCCGGCTGGGGAATGCACCAAGGGGCATGGACCATCTATGCTGGTCTCTCTCTGTTCTGCCTGCTACAAACCCATTGCTGTGCTCTTCTCTGAGTCTCCGAAGCTCCCTTTTTGTCCCGACTGATCTCCCCGCTGGTGAAGGGGCTTCCCAGGGTGAGGGAACCTTTCTTCTTTTACAGTTTCCTCCCAGGGGTGCAGGTCCCATCCCAATTCTTTTTTTTTTTTTTTCCTTTTGTCCCACCTGGTTACGTGGTGATCTTTCTTGCAGTTTTGGTTTTATGAGATTTTCTTTAAGCGTTCAGCAGGTGTTCTGTGAGAATTTTTCTACATGTAGATATGTTTTTGATGTATTTGTGGGAGGAGGTGAGCTCTAAGTCCTTCTATTCTGCCACCTTGCAGCCCTATTTTTAATTTTTTGAGAAACTTCCACACTATTTTCCATAGTGATTGTACCAATTTACATTCCCACCAGCAGTGCCTGATTGTTCCCTTTTCTCCATATCCTTGCCAATAGTTGTTATTTATTGTATTTTCAATAATAGTTATTCTAATAGGTGTGTGGTGATAATCTCATTGTGATTTTGATTTGCATTCCCCTGATGATTAGTGATATCTAGTAACTTTTCAGGTACTTGTCGGCCACCTATATGTGGTCTTTAGAAAAATGTCTGTTGAGATCATCTGCCCATTTTTAAATTGGACTTCTTTTTTGTATTGAGTTTTATGAGTTTTTGTATATATATATTTTTTCTTTTTTTGGCCACGCCACGTGGCATGTGGGATCCTAGTTCCCCCACCGGGGATCAAACCCGTGCGCCCTGTATTGGAAGTGCAGAATCCTTAACCACTGGACCATCAGGAAAGTCCGAGTTTTTGCATATTTTTTGATATTAACGCCTTATTGTATATGATTTGCAGATATTCTCTCATTCTGCAGGTTACTTTTTCATTTTGTTGATGGTTTTATTTGCTGTGCAGAGGCTTTTTAGTTTGATGTAGTTTCACTTATTTTTGCTTTTGTTGCCTTTGCTTTTGGTGTCAAAATCATTGCCAAGACAGATGTCTAGGAGCTTACCCCCTATATTTTTCTAGGAGTTTATGGTTTCAGGTCTTATGTTTGAGTCTTTAATCCGTTTTGAGTTAATTCTTGTGCATGGTATAAGATAGTGGTCTAGTTTCATTCTTTTGTATTTGGCTGTTCAGTTTTTGAGACTGTCCTTTCCCCACTGTATATTCTTGGTTCCTTTGTCATGTATTAGTTGACCATATGTGCATGGGTTTACTTCTGGGCTCTTTGTTCTGTTCCATTGATCTCTTGTGTCTGTTTTTATGCTAGTACCCTACTTTTTTGTTACCATAGCTTTGTAATATAGATTTTGTCTCTAGTTAAGATTTTTTTCTTCAAGTTTTATTAAGAAATAGTTGACATACAGCACTGTATGAACTTAAGGTGTAAGCATAGCACACAGCATAGTTATTTGACTTACATATATTGTGAAGTAATTACTACAAGTTAATATCCATCATTTCATATAGAAAGGAAAAAAATTGTTTTCCTTGTGATGAGAACTCATAGGATCTACTCTCTTAACGACTTGCAAATATTCACCAGTGGTTAGCTATAGTAATACAATTTGAAATCCGGAAGTTTGATGTCTCCAGCTTTGTTCTTCAAAATGGAGAAATTTTTAATTACCCAATCTGCACCCTAAATTTCTATTCAAATAGACTTATTTACCTCCCCAGTTAGGTTCTGACATTATTGAATTTGTATTGATCTCAATAACTTTATGGGATTGCCAAAAAACGAGTGCTTTCCTTAGGATTCTCTAGATTTAAAAATGTTAAGAAATCTTTTAAATATGATGAGAACTATTAATTTGCAAATGGTATGTTACTAGTAAAGGCTGATTACTTCTCTCACTTGTATTCATCTTCTGGATTTCCGGAAAGTTGATACATTCCTTCTCTCTCATGTGTAGTCAACGTTAGCCTCTCAAGTGAATACTCTTACTGGATCTCAAACATTTTCAAGTCTTCTATATTTGAAATAAAAGTTCAAACCTGGCTTTGTCAGAACATGATGAAGTGAACATGTATTCTTACCTGAAACCCTATTGAAATGAGTAAAAATACCTAATCCTATAAGGACAAAAAGAAAGAGATAGACTAGCGCACAGAAGAGGTGTCATCAACATTTTAGAAACTGGAAAGAAGGTGGATGAAGTGTTTTTGATTTAGCAGTCTGGATAGCTAAGTGCCTGCAGAGGGAAGGACCAAAAAACATGCCAATTTGAGTCTCAAAATCCTGGAAATCTCAAGAATTAGAAGTACTTTGTCCCTTTGGTGGCAGGGAAAGTGGTGTGTGTGGTGGGGCGGTAAGAGTAGGGTGATTCATCCTAGTGTGTACAGTTCTATGCCCAGCTCCCTCCTCCAGCACCTTCATCCACGTCGCTACCCTGTCCTCTACTGAGAAGTCTTGAAGTGTATTTTCCGTAAAGGGCACCCAGAGCAATTGTGAAGTAGTCCCACCTGAAAATGGGTGCTACCCATTAAAAACAGGGGTATTAGGAGGAAGCTTAGACTTCCACTTCCGGCCATGATGGAGGAGCTGGTACCAGCCTTGCATTCCCATCATAAACAGTTGTGAAGCTGGATGAGATATATGAGCTCCTAGGCACTGGATAGTAGGCAATGTAAGACTGTGATCCCTGAGGTGAAGAAGCTTAGGAGGTGAATTCCACAATCACCCTGCTCTTTGTGAAAACTGTCCTGATGGAGCCAAGCAGAGGCTGGGGTTTCTGGGAGCTGGGGAGGCAGGTTAAGGTTTGGAGCAGTTGAATGTGTTGGTCAGTGCATAGAGAGGAGGAAACTGCTCATCTTAGCTGTGGGCATGTTTGGGTTCTCCTAATAGTTTAATCATTGATACTGATTTAATCAGAGGTAGGGGTCTAACTTTCTTGAAAAGTTAAAAGGAAGGGTGTGTGTTTTGGGGGGAGGTGTGTATGTGAAAGAGATTAAATGACATAGAGCAGGAAATCAATAAATAAGGGTAGGATAATTGTGTTATTTGTAAATACTGAGGTAAGTACCAAAAACAGAACTAAAAGTGATTGCCTCAGGGTAGCAGAGTTGGGGTAGCAAGGGGTGGGACTATTTAATTTAAAAAAAGAATCGTGTACGTGTATTATTTTAGTTTAAATGAGAATAAAATTTGAATAAACCACAGACCTTCAGGTGACCTCTCATCTCTTTCCAGCTACTTCTCCATCTGCCTCCTTCCCTGTTTTTTTGGTCAGTCTTCTGGAGAGAGTTCTGTTCTCTATTTCTCTACCTCCTACTTATTCCTTAACCCTCTCCAGTCTGGATTGGGGCTCTATTACTTCACCAGAACAGCTCTTGTTATAGTCACCAGTGACCAACATTTTGCTAAATCTAGTGGACATTTTAAATTCTTTTTGCTTTTTGACTTAGCAGCAGCAGTCTGCACTTCTTGAAATTCTGTCTTCACTGATTTAAGAGGGCTCCCCTAGATTTGCTCCTACTTGTTTGGTCATGCATCCTCTCCCCAAGTTAAATGTCCTTTATCTAATCTTTAGATGTTGGGTTCCTCAAGACTTGATCCATGTTCTCTCTCTACCAAGTTCTCTTGGGTAGTCTAATCTACAGTGATGGTTTCAGTTAGTGCACTTATGTAGGTAACTCACACAGTTGTATCTTCAACACATGTTCTCAACTTCTCAGTGCCCTCTCTCCATATGCCTATCTGATATCTCCCCTGGTATGTCTAAAAGATAACCAGAACTTTGTAGGCCCCCAAACCAATGCACACACCACTACCTTATGCAAACTTGATCTTCATCCTAAATTCCTTATCTCAATTGAAAACACCCCAATACAACATGCCATGTAAGCCAGAAACCTTGACACTTACCTCTCCCTCATTCCTAGCCCAAAATTAAGTGCTGGTGATCTTTTCTCCTCTCTTATACATTCTGCACACTGTAACCAGGGCAACTTAAAAAAACCCATTATTTTCCACAGCTCCTGTTGGTCTTCCTTTTCTTTTGCTTCTTTTTATCAATTTTCTTCCCTTCCCCCGCTTCCTCTCCCTCCATACTTCCCCTTCCCTCTTTCCTTCCCCTACCTTCCCCTCCACTTTGAAATGTATACTTTGCACTTAATCCCTGGCATTTGATTGTTAGATCTGTGAATGAACCAGATTCCTTCTTCCTTTTTAACCTTTTGTGAAGTCAGATTTGCTCTTCCGGGTTGTAGATGGCCATAGCTCAAATTCACAAATGGAATATTTTATTTCCTTTCCTGGGTAATAGCAACTGGGGAAGATTTTCTATGAAAATGGTGGGGGTGAGGATTTGTGATAGAGAGATAGGAACGAGAGGACTGTTTTCAGGTTTTGTTCTGAACGTGGCCATTGATTTCATGAAAAACCAAGAGTAAACACAGAGGCATACAATTTGTTACATTAAAAATCTTTTTTCTTGTAAACTACAGGTAATGTAAAATTTACCATCTTAACCATTTAAAAATGTATATTTCACATTCACATTGTTGTGCAGCCATCCATCCCTATAACTCATTTAAACTTGTAAAACTGAAATCCTATACCTATTAAATAATAACTCTCCACTCTCTCCCCAACCCCTGACAACTACGATTAAACTTTTCTGTTTCTATGATTTTTACCGTAAATACCTTATGTAAGTGGATCATACAATATTTGTCTTCTTTCGACTGGCTTGTTTCACTGAGTATAATGTCCTCAAGGTTCATACATGTAGCATATTGCAGAGTTTCTTTCATTTTTAAGGATTAGTAATATTCTGTTGTGTGTGTAGACCACATTTTGTTATCTGTGCATCCATTGTTGGACACTTGGGTTGCTTCCATGTTTTAGCTGTTACGAATAGTGCTGCTATAAACATGGGTGTACAAATATCTCTTTGAGAACCTGCTTTCAGTCCTTTTGGGTATATACCCAGAAGTGGAATTGCTGGATCCTATGATAATTCTGTTTAAAAATTTTTGAGAAATCATCATACTGTTTCTACAGTGGCTGCACCATTTTACGTTCCCACCAACTGTACAAGGGTTGCAGTTTCTTCACATCCTTGCCAGTTCTTGTTGTTTTCTGTTTTTTTGATAGTAACCATCCTAATGGGTGTGAGGTGGTATCTCGTTGTAGTTTTGATTATTCTAATAAATCCATTACATTTTTAAAGTGAGAGTCTTTTAAATTATCTGATCCATTTACAGATCTAACAAATGCCAGGGATTAAGTACAAAGTATACATTTCAGAGGCTTCATTTTTCCATTTAGGCATGGATATCAGGTCTTAGAACATAAGGCCAAAAGGTTAAATGAACCCAAAGCACCTTAGTTTGAGGTTTTCCAAGTAAGAGCTGTTTGGTGGGCAGATCATAGTTTCTGGAGGCTCCTGACATCCTCACTTCCCACCATGTTTTGAGCCCACATCTCCTTTCTTTGTGGTGCATTTCAGTTTTAGTGAGTAGAGGAAGGGAAGCATCACTTAAAGAATAGATGTACTATTATGTTAATTTGGAAATTTCTTGAAAATAGAGTCTGCATTCTAGTTGAAGGAGTAAAAAATACACAGATAGGTGGAGGACAAACACATTGATTTTCTTCACCATTCCATAATTGCCCTCTGATCTGTTGTGGTAAGGTTTGATTGATTTTTTCCCACCATAGTGATAATCTCATTGACCCAGCATTGTTTATGGAAAGAGTTGTCTTAAATCTGTTGCTCTGCTGTGCCATCTTTGTCACATAAATCAGGTGTCCATATATACATGAGTCTATTTTCAGATTCTCTGTTCCTTCCCATGAATTTATATGAGTGTTCTTATTCCTATTGGACACTGTCTTATTAATTACTGTAGCTTTACAATAAATCTTGATAATGTGATATCAGATCTTCCAATTATATCTTATTTATTATTCATATCTTTTTTTGTTCCTGGTTGTTCTTGGCTGTTTACATTTCCGTATCAACTTCTGAATCAGTTTGTTAATTTACACAGCAAAAATTCCACTAGCCTATTGATTGGAATTGAACTGAATTTGTGAATTAGTTTGGGGAAGAATTAACATTTTTTACCGTATTAGTTTTCTAATCTATGAATATGTTGTATTTTTCTATTATTTAGGTTATTTTTACTTTTTCTCAATAATGTTTTAAGGCTTTCTGAATAGAGATCTTGCATATCTTTTGTTTAGATTTACTACTAGATCCGACTTCCTTAGGTAACATTGTAAATAAAATTTTAATTTTTTTCATTTACTCATTGTTCATTACTAGTATACAGAAACAAATAATTCTTTGTATATACCTTATATCCACTTATATTATTGAAGTCACTTATTTTAATAATTCATCTGTAGATTTTGGGGGGATTTTTCTATAGATAGAAATATGTCATCTCTGAATTATGGTAGTTTTAATTCTGCTTTTCCAGTCCATATGTATCATTTCTTCTTCTTGTCTTATTGCACTGACTAGGTCCTCCAGTACAATTTTAATTAATTTATTTATATTTTGGCTGCATTAGGTCTTCGTTGCTGCGTGGGCTTTCTCTAGTTGCGTTGAGCAGGGGCTGCTCTTTGTTGCGGTGCATAGGCTTCTCATTGCAGCGGCTTCTCTCGTTGCAGAGCACAGGGCTGTAGGTATGTGGGCTCTGTAGTTTGCAGCAGGTGGGCTCTAGAGCGCAGGCTCAGTAGTTGTGGCGCACGGGCTTAGTTGCTCCATGGCATGTGGGATCTTCCCGGACCATGGCTGCAACCCGTGTCCCCTGCATTGGCAGGTGGATTCTTAACCACTGCGCCACCAGAGAGGTCCTTCCAGTACAATTAAAAAAAATTTTTTTTGCTTTATATTGGAGTATAGTTGATTTACAAAGTTTTGTTAGTTTCAGATGTACAGCATAGTGTTCAGTTATACATGTACATTTATCTATTCTTTTCCCACATAGATTATTACAGAATATTAAGTAGAATTCCCTGTGCTATACAGTAGGTCCTTGTTGATTATCTTTTTAATAGTAGTGTGTATATGTTAATCCCAAACTCCTACTAATTTATCCCTCCCCCAACTTCCCCTTTGGTAGCCATAAGCTTATTTTCTAAGTCTGTGAGTCTGTTTCTGTTTTGTAAATAAGTTCATTTGTATCATTTTTTTTTTAAGATTCTACGTATAAGTGATATCATATGATACTTGTCTTTATCTGACTTACTTCACGTAGTATGATAATCTGTAGGTCCATCCATGTTGCTGCAAATGGCATTATTTCATTCTTTTTTTATGGCTGGGTAATATTCCATTATATATATGTACCACATCTTTATCCATTCATCTGTCGATGGACATTTTGGTTGCTTCCATGTTTTGGTTATTATAAGCAAGTGCTGCAATGAACATTGGGGTGCATGTATATTTTTGAATTAGAATTTTCTCCAGATATATGTCTAGGAGTGCAGTTGCTGGATCGTGTGGTAGCTCTGTTTTTAGTTTTTTCAGGAACCTCCATACTGTTCTCCATAGTGGCTGCACCAATTTACATTCCCACCAACAGTGTAGGAGGGTTCCCTTTTCTCCACACCTTCTCCAGCATTTGTTGTTTGTAGACTCTTTGATGATGGTCGTTCTGACTGGTGTGAGGTGATACATTGTAGTTTTGATTTGCATTTCTCTAATATTTAGCTACGTTGAGCATCTTTTCATGTGCTTATTGGCCATCTGTATGTCTTCATTGGAGAAATGTCTGTTTAGGTCTTCTGCCCATTTTTTGATTGTGTTTTTTTTTAATATTGAGCTGCATGAGCTGCTTGTGTATTTTGGAGATTAATTCCTTGTCTGTTGCATTGTTTGTGAATATTTTCTCCCATTCTGTGGGGTTTTTTTTTTGTTTGTTTATGGTTTCCTTTGCTGTGCAAAAGCTTTTTAATTTTAATTAGGTCCCATTTGTTTATTTTTGTTTTTATTTTTATTACTCTAGGAGGTGGATCCAAAAAGATCTTGATACAATTTATGTCAGTGTTTTGTCTATGTTTTCCTCTAAGAGTTTTATAGTATCTGGTCTTACATTTAGCTCTTTAATCCGTTTTGAGTTTATTTTTGTGTATGGTGTTAGAGAATGTTCAAATTTTATTCTTTTACATGAAGCTGTCCAGTTTTCCAAGCCCCAGTTATTGAAGAGACTGTCTTTCCTCCATATTCTTGCTTCCTTTGTTGTAGATTAATTGACCATAGGTGCATTGGTTTTATTTTGGGGCTTTCTATCCTGTTCCAGTCATCTCTATTTCTGTTTTTATGCCAGAACCATACTGTTTTGATTACTGTAGCTTTGTAGTATAGTCTGAAATCAGGGAGCCTTATTCCTCCAGCTCCATTTTTCTTCCTCAAGATTGCTTTGGCTATTCGGGATCTTTTGAGTTTCCATACAAATTTAAAAATTTTTTGTCCTAGTTCTGTGAAAAATGCCATTGGTAGTTTGAGAGGGATGGCATTGAATCTGTAGATTGCCTTGGGTAGTATAGTCGTTTTGACAATATTGATTCTTCCAGTCCAAGAACGTGGTATATCTTTCTATCTGTTTGTGTCATCTTTGATTTCTTTCATCAGTGTCCTACAGTCTTTGGAGTACAGGGCTTTTGACTCCTTAGGTAGGTTGATTCCTAGGTATTTTATTCTTTTTGGTGCGATGGTAAATGGGGTTGTTGTTTTAGTTTCTCTTTCTGGAAATTCAACACCCATTTATGATTAAAAACTCTCTAGAAAGTGGGCATAGAGGGAACATACCTCAATATTATGAAGGCCGTATATGAAAAATCCATAGCTAATATCATACTAAACGGTGAAAAGCAGAAAATATTTCCTGTAAGATCAGGAACAGGACAAGTATGTCCACTCTCGCCACTTTTATTCAACATAGTTTTGGAAGTCCAAGCCATGGCAATCAGAGCAGAAAAGGAAATAAAAGGAATCCAAATTGGAAAAAAAGTAGTAAAACTGTTTGCAGATGATATGATACTATACATAGAAAATCCTAAAGATGTTACCAGAAAACTACTAGAGTTCATCAATGAATTTGGTAAAGTTACAGGATACAAAATTAATACACAGAAATCTTTTGCATTTCTGTACACTAACAATGAAAGAGCAGAGAGAGAAATTAAGGAAAGAGCCCAGTATAATGTTGAATAGAAGTGGTGAGTATGATATCGTCACACATTCCCATTTGCAGAGAGAAAACTTTCAACATTTCATTGAGTATGATTTTTCTGCTGTTGGTTTTATATGGGTACCCTTTTTCAGATTAAGGCGTTTCCCCTCTATTCCTATTTTGCTTTTAGTTTTGGTTATGAATGAAGAGTTTTATTCAGTTTTTTCCTGCATTTATTGAGCTGATTATATGGTTATTTTCCTTAAGTCTATTAATGCATGAATTGCTATGACTGTAACAAACACGGTCACACTGTATTGTTCTTTGTGTATCGCTGAACTTGATTTGCTAGTACTTCATTTAGGATTTTTGCATTCATGTTCATGAATGAGATAGATCTCTAAGTTTACTTTGTCCTAGTGTCCTTTGTCATGTTTTGATATCAAGGTTACATTGATCTCATATCACAAATTTGTACATGTTTCTTTCCTCAGAAAGAGTTTCTGTAAGATTGGTGTTTTTTTCTTTTTGAAATGTTTGGTAGAGTCTAAGGTGAAGCAGTCTGGTTCTGGAGTGGTTTTTGGTTTTTTTTTTTTTTTGCAGGGGGGTAGTTTAAATTATTATTCAACCTCTTTAATAGTTATGTAGGCTTTTTCAGATTTTCTGTTTCTTATGGTCAATTAATCTATGACAAAGGCAAGAATATACAGGTAGAAAAGACAGTCTCTTCAATAAGTGGTGCTTGGAAAACTGGACAGCTACATATAAAAGAATGAAATTAGAACATTCTCTAACACCATATACAAAAATAAACTCAAAATGGATTAAAGACCTAAATGTAAGACCAGATACTGTAAAACTCTTAGAGGAAAACATAGGCAAAACACTCTTTGACATAAATTGCATCAAGATCTTTTTGGATCCACCTCCTATAGTTATGAAAATAAAAACAACTCTTTTGGTAGTTGTTTAGTGGTTTCACCAGGAGTTTGTCAATTTTGCCCTTTTGAAGAATCAACTTTTCCATTTATTGAATCTCTCTTTTGTATATTTGTTTTCTTTTTTAAAAAAGTATTTATTTATTTATTTGGCGGGATCTTCGTTGTGGCATGCGAACTTTTAGTTGCGGCATGTGGGATCTAGTTCCCTGACCAGGGATCGAACCTGGGCCCCCTGCATTAGGAGCATGGAGTCTTAGCCACTGGACCACAAGGGAAGTCTTGTATGGTTGTTTTCTAGTTCATTGATTTCTCTTTATTATATATGTGTGTGTGTGTGTGTGTGTGTGTGTGTGTGTGTTTAATTTCTTTCTACACTTTTGGTTTGAGTTTTTATTTTGTAATTTCTTGAGGTAGATGCTTTTAGCCCCTCCTTTTCTTATTAACACATTTAAGGCAATAAACTTAAGTACGTCTCAAAACTTTTGACAATTAGTATTTACATTTTTGTTCCTTTCATTATATTTCCTGATTTTTATTGTGAATTTTTAAAGTTAACTATTTAGACATATGTTTTTTGGCTTTCAGAAACATAGGAATTTTTTTTTTTTTGGCTATCTTTTGTTACTGACTTTTTCAGTTCTCTTGTGGACAGAGAGCAGACTGTATAATTTCAATCCTTTGAAATTTATTGAGACTTGCTATACCCAACACATGATCAATTTTGTAAAAATTCCATGTGCATTTGAAAAGAATGTGCATTCTGCAGGTATTGGCTGCAGAGGTTTATATATATCAGGTCAAATTTGTTAAATGTTTTTGTAAATCTTTTATATGCCTAGTAATTTTTTCTTTGTTTTATGAGTGGTTGTGAGAGGTATGTAAAAATTTCCTGCTATGATTGTGGATTTGCCTATTTTTTTCTTTCAGTTTTGTCAGTTTTTGCTTTATGTGTTATAAGATTATGTTAAATACATAAAATTTAGAACATTTCCTAATAAGCTGGATCTTTTTATTATTATGAAGTGACCCTCTTTTTTCTTAACAATACTTTACATTATTGCACTCTTGCCAACTTTCTTTTTGATAATATTTTTGAATGATACTTTTTTTTTACCCTTTTCTTTACAAACTTTTTATGTCCTTGTATTTAAGATGTATCTTTTGCAAGCAGCATGTAGCTAGCTTTCTGTTTTATCATTGTTTTTAATTCAGGCTCAAAATTGCTATCTTTTATTGAAGCTGCTCTGTTTAGATTTAACGTAATTACTGATATATTTGAGTTTAAATCTATCATCATAGTATATGGCTTTTATATATCTTCCTCCTTTTTCTTTCTTCTTTATTGGCAGGGGTGTTGATGAAGCATTTTGTATTATTTTTTTCCCCATCAAAAGCTTGGTAGGTCTTCATTATTTTACTGTCCTTTTATTGATTACTCTAGAGGTAGTAACTGTGTCCTCAGTGTGTAAAGGTCTTCTGTTCGTTTTTGCAGTTTGACTTTTTATGTGGGATTCTTTTCCTTCTGCATGAGGAGCATCTTTAGTTTCTGTATTGTTGGACTGCTGGTGATGAAGTATTGGTTTATATAAACTATATCTTATTTACCTTTCTTTTCTGCAGGCATAGAGTTTTTGGTTGGCAGTTACAGCCTTTGAGCACTTTGACGGTATTATTTCATTATCTTCTGACTTTTGTTGTTTTGGTTGAGAAGTCAACTTGCAGTTGTATTATTGCTCCTTTGAAGGCATTATGACTTTTCCTCTGGTTGCTTAAAATATTTTTTCTTTTTGTCTATTTGTTTTCAGCAGTTTTACTATGATGTGCCAAGGTGTAGTTGTCTTTGCATTAATCTGGTTTTGCTTTCGGGTAGTGACTCTTGAATCTGTTGCTTGACATCTTTTGTCAGTAATGGAAAATTATCAGCCACAGTCTCTTTGAAAGTTAATTTTGCTCAGTTCTTTTCTCTGTTCTTGGGATTGCAATGAAATATAAGTTAGGCCTTATTGTCATATTCATATGTCTCTTATGCTCTTGTTTTCTCTATGCTTTCTTCTGGATATTTTCTTTTGAAATAGTTCTTAGGTTCACCAATTTTCTGTTCATCTGTATCTAATCTGATGCGAAACCCATCAGTTTAGTGATTTAGGTATTGTAGTTCTTCAGTTATGTCCTTTCTGTTTAGTTTCTTGTTATTGCTTCTTATTCTCTGCTGGAATTATCTTTTAATTTCTTGAACATATCAAGCATAAAATTATTTTAAAGTCTGTGTTTAATAACTGCATCATCTAGAACTCCTCCTGTAAGTTTGTTTCTCTGTTTGTCACGTATGGAATTTGGGCAGCAGCTGATTGTTTTGGAGGTTCTTGAGTCTACTTAAGACCTAGTAGTCAACCATTTATCATTATTAAAGGCTAGCTTTATTCCTCTTCCCTGTATTATTATTATTATTTTCCCTCAAGACTTATTGGGGAATGTATTCAATGAGTAAGTGTTTTAGTGTACAGTTTGTGGTAGAATTTGTTAGGGACATAAGGAGGTTTTAAAATATGGCCTTCTTTCAAAAAACTGATAATGTTGGGCAGATAATACTCACATATGAAATAATTATGTAGCAATGAAAGACAACATGGAATTGATTAAAATTATAACTTTTATATATGTAACTTATAATAAATAAGCTATAATAAATAATAACTGAATACAACTTGATAATTATAACTTTAACTTAATAATAATTAATAATAAAACACGTTAAATAAAATTATGGGATACTAACAAAAGACCAAACACATCAAAGAAACTAATGCTAGTATAGATAAGAATTTAGTGTATAATTTAGGAATGTATCACATTCCATTAGAGAAGGAAGAAATCTTTCAGTAAATTGTGCTACTACAATTGATGACCTCTGTGAAAACCTATACTTTCATCTTAAGTCATATTCAAAAAGTAATTCCACAGTTTCTGGTTGGGCATGTAAGATGATTAGAAGTTGTCACTCTATCTTAATAGCAAGTAACGAACTGAAGAACTGTAAAATCAACAAATCTACTGAGATCCATGAGAAAAGTTAGGCCACAGGACAAATTGCTGCCACAAAAGTTGGAGAGACAGAAAGGCAGATAGAATCACAACTTACAAAAACCCACCAACAGAAACCTCTGCAGGAACCAGTGCTGGGGTAAGGAAACCTGGATGTAACTGACAAATTGCTGGAGGCTCAGGGCAGACAAGTCTGAGTGAAAAACCCAGTGGGACCCAGTCTTAGGGGCTCCTCACCCTTCTGTGGGGTTTTTCTCTAGGAGTTCTACCAGACTCTCACAGAGGCTGTTGGAGAACAATCCTCTTATGATTCCATCGGGGGTAGGGACAAGGAACCAGCTTTAAATATGCCAGAGCATTCTGTTCTTCTTAACAAGGTATGCCCTCATGAGAAACTATTTTACCAGAGCCTAACCATCTGGTGTTTGGTTAGAGCCTAACTGACCTGGGAAAGTGAAATACTCAACTCCCTCCCATTACTAAAGGCCTTTAACTGAAGTTCCTTCTACCCAGTACATTATGTCTGCCTTTCAGAAAAATACCAGGCATACTCGAAGGCAGAAAACAGTTTGAAGAGACTGAACAAGCATTGGAATGTGGGTTAATATGGCAGGGATGTTGGAATTATCAGAACGAGAATTTTTTAAAAAGTTGATTAATATGCTGAGAGCTTTAATGGAAAAAGTGGACAATATTTAAGATTACATGTATACTGAAAGAGATGGAAATTCCAAGAAAGATCAGAAAGAAATGCTAGAGTGCAAACACACCATAGCAGAAATAGAGAATGCCTTTGGTGGGATCATTAGATTGGACACAGCTTAGGAAAGAACATCTGAGCTTGAAGATACGACAATAGAAACTTCCAAAACTGAAAAAGGAAAAAGACTGAAAAAAATAAAACAGAACATGAAGGACAGTGGGAAAACTACAAAATAGTATCATATGCATAATAGGAATGCCAGAAGGAAAAGAAAGAGAAAGGAACAGAAACAATATTTGAATCAGTAATGACTATGAATTTCCCCAAATTAATGTCAGGCACCAAACCACATTCAAGAGAGAGAATGTATACATATAGCTGATTCACTTTGTTATATAGCACAAGCTAACACAACATTGTAAAGCAATTATACTCCAATAAAGATGTTAAAAAAAAAAAAAAAAGAGAATACCAGGCAGGATAGATGCCCTCCAAAGGCAGGATAGATGCCCTCCAAAGGCAGGATAGATGCCCTCCAAACTACACCTAGGTATATCATTTTCAAACTTAAGAAAATTACAGATAAAGAAGCAATCCTGAAGAAGCCAGCAGAGGAGAACCCTTTTACCTATAGAGAAGCAAATGCAATAATTACATCTGACTTCTTAGAAACCATGCAAGCAAAAAGAGTGGAATGAAATATTTAAATTGTTGAGGGAAAAACCCCACCAGCCTAGAATTTTGTGTACTCAGTGAAATTATCCTTCAATAGTAAAGGGGAAATACTTTCTTAGACAAACATTGATGGAGTTTTTTTGCCAGAACAAATGTTAAAGTTTTGCAACCGCCTTACAACAAATGTTAAAGGAAAACGATACAGGTCTGAAACTCAGGTCTACGTAAAGAAGAGTATTGAGGAATGAGTAAATGAGGGTAAAATAAACTTATTTTTGTGATCCTTAATTGACCTAAAAGATCTGTTCAAAATAATAGCAACAGTGTTTTTGATTATGTGTGCTTATGTGCATGTACAGTGATTCTTGAACAATGTGGGAGTTAGGGTCACCAGCCCCCCAACACAGTGGAAGATCTGCATGTAACTTTACATTTGGTCCTCCACATCTGTGTTTCCACACCTGTGGATTCAACCAACTGCAGATCATGTAGTACTGCAGTAGTATTTATTGGGGGAAAAAAAATCCACGGGTAAGTGGACCTGCACAGTTCAAACCCATGTTGTTCAAGGGTCAACTGTACATGCTTTTGTATGTTTATGCATAAGTGAAAGGAATGACAGGAACAATATCGGGTTTGGAAGAGAGAGATTAGGAATATTTTATATTATGAGGTATTTGTACTACGTGTGAATCAGAAAAATAAACATTGGGTTAGTTGTAAATGTATATTGCAACCACTAAAAAAAAAGTAAAAAAAAAAAGTGCAATATGCTAAGAAAGAGGGAATTGTTACATATAAAGTTCTCAGTTAAAAAGACAAAAGACAGAATGTGTGGAAGACAAATAGGCACAATGAACAAAGGTAACAAATAGAAAACAGTAACAAATCTGAGAGGTACTACTAATCCATCTATATCAATTACCTTAAATGTCAGTAGTCTATACCGATAAAAAGATGAGATTGTCAGAGTGGATCAAAAAACAAGACCCAACTCTATGTTGTCTACAGGAAACCCATTTTAAATATGAAGACACACATAGATTAAAAGAAATGGTATACAGAAAGATATACCATACTAACACTAACCAAAAGAAAGTAGGAGTAGCTGTACTAATTTCAGACAGAGCAGACTTCAAAGCAAGGAATGACATCAGGTATAAAAAGGGCTGTTACATGATAATAAAGGGGTCAATACTCTTAAGATATAACAATACTTAATGTCTCTGTGCCTAACAACAGAGTGTCAAGATATGTGAGGAAAAACTGATAGAACTGTGGGGAGAAATAGATGAATGCACTATTATAGTTGGAGACTTTTCACCCCCCTGTCAGAAATGGACAAATCCAGCAGGCAGAAGATCAGTAAGGACATAGTTGAATTCTTCACAACAGTATCAGTGAATTGGATGTAATTGATACCTACAAACTGTTTCATTCTATGACAGCAGAATACACATTCTTTGCAAGTTCACATGGAACATTCACCAAGATAGACCATATTCTGGTCTATCTTAATTACGTTAAAAGAATAGAAATCATTGCAATGTCTGCTGTTAGCCCACAATGGAATTAAACCAGATATCAAAAACAGAAAGATAGCTCAAAACCCTAAAATACGTGGGTTAATGAGAGGAACAAAATCAGGGCCTGATACTACCCAACTTCAAGACTTGTTATAAAGCTATAGTAATTAAAAGTGTGGTATTGGTGAAGTAACAGCCAAATAAATCAATGGAACAGAATAGAGAGCCCAGAAATAGACCTACATTAATATAGTCAGCTGATTGTTGACAAAGGAGCAAAGGCAATGCAAGGCAATTAAACAACACACAGGTCAGAGAAGACATCTCAAGAGAAAGTTTTTAAAGTTTTGAACTAAATTAGAATGAAAATACATCTTATCACAATGTGGGATGCAGTGAAAATAGTGCTTTGAGAGAAATGTCTATAATAGAAAAGAAGAAAGATCTAAAATCCGCAATCTAAGCTTCTACCTTGGAAAGCAAGAAAAAGAAGATGAAATTAATTCAAACTAAGCAGAAGAAAAGAAATAAGAATTAGAACAGAAATCAATGAAATTTTAGGTAGGAAATCAATAGAAAAAATCAAAAGCTAGTTTTTTGAAAAGATCAATAAAATCAGAAGTTACTAGATTGGTTAACTAAAAAAAAAGAAAGAAAAAGACAAGACACAAATTACTAATATCAGAAATGAAAGAGGGGCAATCACTACTGCTTCTGGACCATGAAAAGATAATAAAGGGATATTATGTATAACTGTGGTGACAAATTTGATAATTTGATAACTTAGGTAAAATAGACCAATTCCTTGAAAGGCCAAATCTGCCAAAACTCACACAAAAAGAAGTAGACAATCTGAGTAGGCATATATCTTTTAAAGAGATTGAATCAGTAATTAATAACCTTCAAACACAGAAAGAACCATGCCCATATGTGTTCACTGGCGAATTCTACCAAACATTTATGGATGAAATTATACCTATTCTCTGCAATCTCTTCTAGAAGGTAGAAGCAGAGATAATACTTCCTAACTCACTCTTTGAGGACAGCATTACCCTAATATCCAAATCAAACAAAGACAGTACAAGAAGAAAAAAAAACCCCAACAGGACTACCATAAGCCAATCTCTCTCATGAACATAAATGTAAAAATCTTGAGCAAACTATTAGCAAATTGAATCCAATATTGTATAAAAAGCATTATATACCACGACTAAGTGGGATTTATCCCAGGTGTGCAAGCCTGCTTCAGCATTTGAAAGTCAGTGTAATCTATCACATCAACAGGCTGAAGAAGAAAAATCGTGATTATTTCAATAGATACAGAAAAGCATTTGACAAAATTCAACACCCATTCATAATTAAAACTTATAGCAAACTAGGAATAGAGAGGAATTTCCTCAACTTGATAAAGACTATCTACAAAATCCCTACATTGACACCATACTTAACAGTAAGAAACTCACAGGTTTCCCACTAAGATCAAGAACAGTGTCCCCTGTCGCCATTCATTTTTAACATTGTTCGGAATTCCTAGCTAATGCAATGAGAGAAGACAAGGAAATAAAAGTATATAGATTGGAGTGAAGAAATAAAGCCGTCTCTGTTTGCAGATGACATGATTGTCTATGAATAAAATACAAAAGAATTGACAAAAAAACTCTTGGAAATAATAAGCAATTGTAGCAGGATTGTAGGATACAAAGTTAATATAAAAAGTCTTATCACTTTCCTATATACCAGCAATGAACAAGTTGAATTTGAAATTAAAAACACATTACCATTTACATTAGAATCCCCCAAATGAAATACTTAGGTATAAATCTAACAAAAATATTATTACAAGATTTATTTGAGGAAAACAAGATTCTGATGAACAAAATCAAAGAACTAAATAAGTGGAAAGATAACTCTTGTGCATGAATAGGAAGACTAATATTGTCAAGTTATCAGTTCTTCCCAACTTGATCTATAAATTCAGTGCTGTCCCAGTCAAAATCTCAGGAAGTAATTTTGTGGATTTTGATGAACTGATTCTAAAGTTTGTATGGAGAGGCAAAAGACCCAGATAGCCAGCTCAGTATTGAAGGAGAGGAACAAAATCAGGGCCTGATACTACCCAACTTCAAGACTTGTTATAAAGCTATAGTAATTAAAAGTGTGGTATTGGTGAAGTAACAGCCAAATAAATCAATGGAACAGAATAGAGAGCCCAGAAATAGACCTACATTAATATAGTCAGCTGATTGTTGACAAAGGAGCAAAGGCAATGCAACGAAGCAAAGTCTTTTCATCAAATGCTGCTGGAGCAACTGGACATCCACACACATACAAAAATGAACCTAAACACAAACCTTATGTCCTTCACCAAAATTAGCTCAAAATGGGTCATAGATCTAAATGTAAAATGCAAAACTATAAAACTCCTAGAAGATAACAGGAGAAAACCTAGATGACCTTGGATATGGTGATGACTTTTTAGATATAACACCAAGACACGACCCATGAAAGAAATAATTGATAAGGTGGACTTCATTAAAATTAAAAACCTTTGCTCTGTGAAAGACAGTGTCAGGAGAATGAGAAGACAAGCCAAAGACTGGTAGAAATATATAAAGAAATCTTAAAACTCAGCATTAAGAAAATGAACAAGCTGATTAAAAAATGAGCAAAAGAATTGAACTGATACCTCACCAAGATGATATACAGATGGAAAGTAAGCACATGAAAAGATGTTCAACATCATATGTCATTAGAGAATTGGAAATTAAAACAACATTGATTTACTACTATGTATCTATTAAAATGGCTAAAATCCAAAACACTGACAACCCCGTTCGCTGATGAGGATGTGGAGCAGTAGGAACACTTATTCATTGCTGGTGGGAATGTAAAATGGTGCAGCCACTTTGGAAGACAGTTTGTCAGTTTCTTACAAAACGAAATATACTCTTAGTGTACAATTCAGCAGTCATACTCCTTGGTATTTACCCAAAAGAGCTGAAAACTTACTTACACACAGAAACCTGCACAAGGGTGTTTATAGCAGCTTTATTCATAATTGTCAAAATACAGAAGCCACCAAGATGTCCTTCAAGTTGACTGGATAAATAAACTGAGGGGCATCTAGACAATGGAACATTATTCGGCACTAAAAAGAAATGAGCTATCAAGCTATGAAAAGGCATGGAGGAACCTTAAATCCATTTTACTAGGTTAAAGAAGCCAGTTTGAAAAGGCTATATATCCTGTATGATTCCAACTATATGACATTCTGGAAAAGGTAAAACAGTGGAGAAGTAAGATTAATGGTTGCTAGGGATTGTGGGGAGAGGGAAGGATGACTAGGTGGAGCACAGAGAATTTTTAGGACAGAGGAACTATTCTGTATAGCATTTTAATGTCTTTATGCATATGTGAAAACCTATAGAATGTACACCACCAGCAGTTAACTATGGACTTTGGGTAATAATGGTGTGTCACTGTAGGTTCGTTGATTTTAAGACATGTGCCCTCTGGTTTGGGATGTTGATAATCAGGGGGGCTGTGGGAGTGTGGGGACATGGGATTCTTTGTATTTCCTGCTGAATTTTGCTGTAAACCTAAAACTGCTCTAAAAAAATAAAGCTTATTAATATTAATACCTTAAAAAAGTTATTCCCAGATAACAGTACTGATGAACCTAGTGGCAGGGCAGGAATAAAGATGCAGATGTAGAGAACGGACTTGAGGACACAGGGAGGAAAGGGGAAGCTGGGACGAAGTGAGAGAGTGGGATGGACATATATACACTACCAAATGTAAAATAGATAGCCAGTGGGAAGCAGCCGCATAGCACAGGGAGATCAGCTCTGTGCTTTGTGACCATCTAGAGGGGTGAGAAAGGGAGGGTGGGAGGGATGCTCAAGAGGGAGGGGATATGGGGATATATGTGTACATAAAGCTGATTCACTTTGTTGTACAGCAGAAACTAACAGAACATTGTAAAGCAATTATACTCCAATAAAGATATAAAAAAAAAAGTTATTCCCAGATGGATTAAGAAGTCAGTATTCTAAAAAATTGTATAAAAGAGGAAAATAAAATTGAATATTTTTCAGACTTGAGTGTGGAAGGACTTCTAATCATTAAAGGTGACCATAAGGGGAATACATAGCTAGATTTCAGTATAATTTCATTTAATGTTTACTAAAAGACAGACAAAAGTATTTTGTGAATAATATGTAAAGAAATTAATATGTAAATGGGAAAATAGCATGAATAGACTATCAATAAAAAGTAACTTCAAATTGCTAGTAGAGTTTGGGAAAATTTTAACCTGAACTAAGTCACAAAGAAATGCACATTATACAGTGAGATTAATTTTTAAATTTTATGCAATATTTGATGTAAATACTTTAAAATACTTATATATTTATGTTAATGACATAAAAATAAAACAAAAACTTGCACCCCTCCACCAGAAGTAAAAATCAGAACATATTTGATGCTGTGTATTCTCGCAGTGTGTTTCTCCTCAATGCAGCCTCTTTTTCCTGCCCCCCCCCAACTATTCTCTTGTTTATCATTTCCTTGCAATAAAAAGTTTCCCCATATATGTATGTGTCACCAAGAATTCCTTGTTTAATTTTACTTATTTATAAGTTTTTCCTGATTTGCTTTCTCTTTTATCTTTTTTTTCCCCCATTTGTAGCATTTGTATGATAGGAAACAAGGTACTTACATAGATGGAAGGGATTGCATTAAATTGGATTTGTAGGGATAAAGAATACCGGTATTGCCTGGAGGCTTGCCAAAGTTACTTGGACCAGCTTTCACCCATCAGAATAACTAGTGTCAAAAAACTACAAAATTATAAGTGTTGATGAGAACGTGGAGAAATTGGAACCCTTGTGCACTGTTGGTGGGTATATGAAATGATGCAGCTGCTATGGAAAACAGTATGGTAGTTCCTCAAAAAATTAAAAATAGAATTGCCTTATGATGCAGCAATTCCACTTCTGGGTATTTGCCCAAGAGAATTGAAAGCAGGGTCTTGAAATATTTGTATACGCATGTTCATAGTAGCATTATTCACAATAGCTAAAACGTGTCCATCCACAGATGAATGGATAAGGAAAATGTGGTATATGCATGCAATGGAATATTATTCAGCCTTAAAAAGGAAGAAAATTCTGCCGTATGCTACAGTATGGGTGGATCTCGCGGACACTGTGCTCAGTGAAATAAGCCAGTCACAGATGGACAAATCCTGTGTGATTCTTCTTCTTTGAGGTACTTAGAGTCGTCACAGTCATAAAAACAGAAAGTAGAATCATGGGTGCCAGGGGCTGGGGTGGGTAATGGGGAGTTAGTGTTTAATGGGTATAGGATTTCAGTTTACAAGATTAAATGAGTTGTGGGGATGGATGGTGGTGATGGTTGCACAGCAATGTGAATGTATTGATACCACTGAACTGTACACTTAAGAATGGTTAAGATGGTACATTTTATGTGTATTTTACCACAATAAATGAAATTGGTAAGTTTACTGGGAAGTTTTTGGGTTTTTTTTTGTTTTTTAAACTATAGAAGTCTTGAGAATCACTGCGAGTCTGTCATATTCCTCAGATGTGTTGGAGCTAAAAAAAAAAAAAAAAAAAAAGATTGAGGACTATATTGTATATCTCTACAAGTTTTCTGATCTTTCTTTTTGATATCTTAATCTTTGATATAACATAAACGAAGGCTTACTCTGGGACTTTATTGTTTATATAATATAACTGGAAAAGTTTAATTTTATAAGTCCATATCAGAAGTTTATCATGTTCATAACTATGCTGTGCACCTTGGAAGACAGATGAAAAATAAACAAGACACGTCTTTTCCTTACTTGAATTAATAAATTCTTTTTAGGAATTTTAAATTATTTGTACAAGGCAATACATTTGTAAGAGATGAATAAACAAATTACAATTAGAATACACAAGAGAATTGAGTTTGATTCTTGTGAAAGCGTTGGTCAGGAACATTTGCATCGTAGTAAGTCCTAGAAAGAACAGGGAATTTTTAGTAATTAGTAAAGGGGCAGGGAGAACATTCTAGACAGAGAGAACTGCTTAAACAAAGGGATAGAGTTATGAAGTTTGGGGACACATTTAGAAATTTTGAGTAGTTCAGTTTAGTAGAAATATAATATACATTCAGGTACAATAGACTAAAATTTGGTTTGGCCAAAATCAGTTAAAGGCCTTATATGATAAGCTGTAGGTGCCTAGAATATAAGAAACTAATTTTCTAAGATTTTGTTTACAGACACCTAAATTACTATCCTTGTCTTATATCTAGCCACATTATTAATCATATTTACTAGCTAATGGAAGGATTTTTGTTTACCTTATTATTATATTCCCAGAGCATAGAAGAATGCCTAACATGTAACAAGCGTGCCTGAAATGAATGATTTTAGATTTCATAAGAAAGGAGAATTTCAGTGATTGTACTTTAAAGAGATCTTGTCCTAATAAGTCAGGTTGTTTTTGGTACTTTTATAACATGCCTCCAAGCTTCACTGTATTCACCTGACTTGGGTTTGCATCTTTGCAGTGTTCTCCTTGAGTTCCTGTAACTATGAGCATGTTCTTTATGGTGTACCTTCATTACCAGGCATATCTACCTGTGTGACTCGGTGTAGGTAGATGTCAAAAATCTTTGGCTTTGACTTTACATCTGTTTTCCTGAAGTGTAGCATTGCTTAATTCTTTAATCTTGAGTTTAATCATTTCTAGGAATTAAGTGGCATCACTTTTAGAATTTCTGCTACTAGTCTACTATATTCTTCTGGTTGTTATGTAAATAGTTATATTTGCTATTTATTTTAGTATTTGTAAATGTTAGCTTTGCCATTATATATCTTTTGTATTTCTGAATAAACTATTCTTAACTTTATCTATATGTATTTTGAAAACATAAGTTGAGTTATATATATGTCAACTGTACCTGTTTGTATTCTAGTGTTTGTTCCAAGGATTGTAATATGCATCCTCGATTTAACATAGTTCCTCTTGAATTAGTATAATAAATACCATTTCACATAAAACGTAAGAATTTACAATGATATAATTACTTACTACCCCTTCCCCTCCTTTGTGCTATTGGGTTGTCATCTATATTTTACTTCTACATATGTTATAAACCTAATGATACCTAACAATTATTTTTGTTTGCTTTAAACAGCCAATTATCTTTTCAAGAAATTAAGAAATTTTATATTTTCCCACATATTTACCATTTTGTAGTGTTACTTAAGCTAGAAGTAGTATCTGTTTTGTCTGAATTCTCACAGCATATATTTTGTACCATTTATGTCATATATGACATTACAGTTAGTAGTTCCATGTATATGTCAAATTGCCTTTGCCAGTTTTATGTTATTTTCTGTCAAGGACTAGAGTTTATACATTTTAAAATACTTCATTGTGTTTAGCTATTGCCTTACACAAAATAGGCAACATTTTTTTAAGTGTGTAAGAATGACTGAAATTTTGTTCTTTTATCTGAGTATTTGTATAATCTGACAAGTTGTATTTTTACAGTTCACCATTAGATGTCACTTTCTAACATTGTATATTCTTATCAATAAATTCCATACCATATTGCTTATCAGATTTGGAAAGTTGACACTCCTATACAAGTGCACTTAAACTGAGAAGTTTCTGTACATTTTAAAGTGGTTACTTTCTAGAACAGAGACATTCATAAATAATAATTATAATTTTAAAAATCTCTTAATTTTATATTGAAGTCTATACTGAACCAACTGATTTTCCTTAAGTTTTCTTTAAAACTTGAATGCTGCTGTTGTTTTTGATTCTTAATTGATTTTGTAATTCTGAAAAGCACTTTCTTATTTCAGGAGCCTAACTGATCCTAGACTCACCAGAAGAGAATCTCTAGTTAAGCTTTAATGGCAACTGCTGGTTTTATTTGGGTTTTTTGGAGAAGGAAGGAGAATTGACTTAGCTGTGAAAAGAAATGTAGAGGTGGAGAAAAAGATTCATGAGGCTCTCCTGGCCAGTCATGGAATACAATGAAGTGCTAAGAATGAATTTTCCTTTCTTATTCTCTCCTCTTAAAAGATAGGAAAGGTCAGGTCAAGGAGATTTCAGCCATCCCCAAAACTTTGATGTTTACCTATGCCTAAGGGCCTCAACATCATAACCTGTATGATTTAGGGGTCAGGTGTCTCGGTGCCTAACAGGTCCCTCTGTGCCCAGTGGAGAGTCCAGGCATGTGGCCTCTTCTTACAGTACCATCTCTCATCAGACATTCAGGCTGCAACTCCGTTTTTTCCCCCAGTCTTGCCAGGACACAGCTGGTGGCCATTTTCCTCAGTCTATTCAGAATATTGAAATTTGAATAAATTAGCAATGTTGTTTCCTAATAACATAATGAATGACCAACACCTCATCCAAGCATCTGAACATTTCTAATAATGTGGGTCCATCCATGTCATCCTCTGGTATACCAACCCCCAGCCTTTCACACCTCAGCCAGAAACAACTATTCTATATTCTCTGTTTATGGTTTTATTTTTTTAAAAAAGGAATGTTGTTTTCATTATGAATATGTCTATATTGAATTAAAATATTTAAACCATGAGTATAATAAACTAAAGTACTTACAATTCGGACATTTAATTTCCGTTTTGCATTGATCTGTCAAATTACACACAATATAATATCAAAAATGAAATTTTATATAGTAACATTTTTGCTTTATAATAAATTTTAAATGTATATTTCTTTGACAAATTGGTATAAGATGGCCACTCATTCTTCTTGGGAAGACCTTTTTTACTGTTGGTCTTGTAGTGTCATTCTTTGTGAAGTAATTAATTGAAAAGTTTTATGGAGTAATTGGTGATGTGGATGGTAGAAAATAAAAAAGTTGGCCATACTATATATTGAGGTGCTGAGAGTGTTAACTTATGTTGATGATAATTCATTTTGTAATCCGTGCTTTTCCCTTATGTTTTTGTATATTGCTACAGCTGAAGGAGTAAACAGGTCATGGCACGCTTAACAAAAAGACGGCAGGCGGACACAAAAGCTATCCAGCATCTTTGGGCAGCCATTGAGATTATACGGAATCAGAAGCAAATTGCCAACATTGACCGTATTACAAAGTAAGTAATTTTAATCAAAAAAAGTCTATGTAAAATTTTATATAAGACTTTGGGAGAAAAGGTCCAAAGACTATTTATTTATTTATTATGATAATTAACATATATTACAAAGTACTAGACACTTTCCCTTACAGGGGTATAAAGTTGTTAGGGAAATCAACACTGAAACATACACAAGCAACTTGTGTTTAGAGGTTGTATAAATGAATATTAGATAAGTAAAGTATCAATGTGTACTATTTCCAATAGTACACTAATAGATTTTTAGTTCTCAAAAATTTTTTAACTCTTGAAAACAAGTCCTTATTTGTCTTTTATTAAAAAGGCTTTTAGTTAATCACTTGATTTTATGTAAGCTATCTAAAAGTCTACTGTTCATTATTCATTTTAATGTATTAATAATATATGCTACTATATAGCTTGGTGTAGGTATAGTAACATCTTACTAGTTTGTAGCACACTAACCAAGAATTTTTAACAATTTCATTTTATATTTTAGAAGTTATAGTAAATAAATCTTCAGTTGACAGAAGAAAGTTCTTCTTTATTTTCCAATGCTGTTTATCTTGGTAGTCCAAGATTCAGAATAGAAAAAATCAGACTACTGTATGAATACTCTATTTACATGTTATGTACTAATTATAAGGGAGTCTTCAAATAGAACTTGATTTTGTTTTGTTTGGTATTTTTAAAGGAATAAAGTTAAATTAATCTTTTAAAAATGTTTGAATGATATTTTTTCATAATTTAAATAGACTTTCTTTATACTTATTCTCCAACACATCCTTTAGATGCTACCTATAAAAAGGGAAAACAGATGATTTACAAAAGCTCATTTAATTAAGTGCTTATTTTTGTCATTATTCATAAGTAACAAAGTTAAGTATCATATTTTTGTCACTTAGCCATATTCTAGTGAAGAAGATTATAAAGGTTACTTAAGAGGGAAGGGGCATGAGAAAGAAAGATGGTGCTATATATTGCTTTAACTCTATATTTAACCCTTTGAATATTTTAAAGTTGCCCATGTACAACTCCTAGCTCCTATAGGTGAATAGAAGGGAAAAAAATAGGTAACAGCTATGTGGAAAATAAGAATAAAATAAATAGTGCATAATAATTAAATTACTTTTAATATTGGTGATATTGGAATAAAAGTTTTTTTTAAAAACCTCAAAGCAAAAAAAGCCTTAAGTATTTTCCTGTGGTTGGGATTTTTTAAAAAACCATAGTTTATGTATATCAAAAATTACTTACAGAAGAATGTAGAAAAAAGATAATGTTCTTTGGATTTAATTTTTTTAATTAAAGTCATTTAATCTTGACTGAACTATTTCAACTTTACAGGCTATTACTTCTTATTAATCCATGGCATCTTTCTCTGAAAGCTCTAGGGACATTCTCTAGGAAGCTGTGGGAACTCCAGGTGACATGTATAGAGTTTGGCTGACAAGGTTGCTGATGTGGGTGTCAGAGTAGTCTTTGGATGACCTGTGTACCTGTGTGTGTACATGTGTATACACATGTGTACCTGTGTATACATGTTAAATTGTGAGCGATGCAGAGGCTGTTGACAGCACTGCACACCTCTTCTTGTTGTGCACAATGGCTTGTCCATAAACATTCTCTCTCCTCCTTTCCTCATTAGTACAACCTTAAGGGTGCCAAGGCTTATTTACCTTCCTGTCCTAAGGTCCATCCATAGATCTTAAGATAGATATGAGTAAATTCATTTACCTGCCAAATAGTCATTGTTTTATCAGCCTTATCTAAAGATGAAAAAAATACTGAGAAAATCAGAGGGTAAGTGTTTGAGTGGTTCCCAGTGTTTCTTCTGCCTCATCTCATCTGAGAGTATGTCATATTCCTTTTTATTACAGGGGTGCATTTAGAGCATCTTGTACTTCTTTCATAACACTAGTCACATGTGTAATGATTTCCCTGCCAGACCGTCAGCCCCGGGAAGGAGCTGTCTAGATAATTGCCTAGCCCAGTGCCTTGGCTTCTCAGCAGTGTTAATTTCCTTGCTCGTAACCCTTGCCAAGGTAAGTTAGGAAGAAGAATTGGACCATGACAGGAAGTCAGATCTTTTGCTTTAAAGCCTAATAATCTTATTCTGTATTCTAAATAGGTAAATACTTTTCAAGCTTTAGATTAATTTTAAATCAAGGTGCTCTGCTTAGTTACAACTAAGTCTGAACATAGAGGTATCCTTAATCTTTATCCAAATATCTAAGTTACTGAAGGCTTTAGTAGAGTTGATGTGAAGAATGTATATGTAGTCATTAAGTTTCATTCTATATTTGACTGGTGAGTGACTCCATAAAAATACAAACTGTATAGCTTCAGTCACGCATTAAGTTTTGGGCTTTGGGGTCATGGCTCTTTATATTTTGAAGCCTGGCACATCCTAAACACCGTAGTTTACCTCTGTATAATGTTTTAGTTCTGCTTGTTTTTATTTGAAATATCTTTTAATCTGTAGGTTTCTCATTCATCTTTTTTTGTTGTTTTCCTTTGCAATTTATTTATCTAAGGACCTGGTTCATTTACTCTGTTGTTTCCTGTAGTCTGCCTTCACTGGTTTCATCCCTGTGGTGTACTTTAACCTGCTGCTCATTCCTTTGAATCTCACGGAAATTAATAGTTGATCCTAAGGCTTGGGGGTGGGGGTGAGACTTCTTCATAGGTGGTGATGTGTTCTGCCCTCAGGAGGCCATAATGTATTTCTTCTGGCGAGGTTAGTACTAAGCTTGGTATACAGTGGCTAGATCCAGTAATTCATTAAGGATTGCAAAATAGTGATAATCTAGTTTTATCTTTTCTTTTTTAACTGGAATAATTCTGTAAGGACATAAACTTCCCATCATGTAGTATATGGTTACCATGTGGTATCGTTCATATCAGAAAGGTAGAATAATTGATTGTTTTATTTACCAGTTTTCACAATAGCATCCTCTAATGGCAACCAATTAGGTTTTTTTTTTTTTCATTTGGAATTCATGGGTTTCAATACATTTGATATATTTCAGTCTGTTTCTGATATAATCCCTATTGATGCTTAACTTTTCCCTTCTTTGACAATTTGGAGCCTCTTCATGTTGGCCCCAGAAGTTCCTCTCTGCTTTCTGACACGACAGAATTTTTTCAGGCTCATCTAGGATACACCCTGCCCCAGTCCAGGAACCACTGATTTCTCCAGGGGTCTCTGGTTTCTCGCAGTTAGAAATTATGTTTCAAGAGCATTTTTTGGCCTTCAGTGTGCTCATTGCTGCCAGGTTGGTCTCTCTTTCTAGGCCTTTGAGTGGACGAGTTAGGAAATACATATAATTGTAAAAGAAAAAGACTACATCATGAATTCATACTGATATTTTCCCCTTGAATTTATGGCTACTGGTTTTTACTGAGCTATCTAAAATCTTTATCTCCTTTCTTACACAATAAGAGTCATGATTCTTTAGGACATCATGGATAATAACATCTTAGAATATCATGTAGTTACTCAATTGTTTCATCCAACACTGCATCCCAAGCTGTCTGAGAATAATAGCATCAACACTTAACTAATAATACATTTCATGGAAACCATATAAGTTGTCTTACCCATCTTTAAACAGTTGTACTAATTCTAAACTGTCACAGAAAATAGCAGTTACATATTATACTTTCTTCCTTACAACTGCCATTTAGTCTTACTTCTCCAAGTAAGTGTGTATTTCATGCTCACCACTGATACCTAAAGTTCATTCTCTAGTACATTCTTTAAAAAAAGTTTTTCACTTCCCCACCCCCGCAGTTTTATTGAGATACAGTTGACATATAACATTGTATTAGTTCAAGGTGTACAACATAATGATTTAATACATGTTTATATTGTGAAATGATCACCACAGTAAAGATAGTTAACATCCATCACCTCTCCTAGTTGTGAAATTTTTTTTCTTGTGAAGAGAACTTTTTATACTCTCTTAACAATTTTGTATTGTTAACCATGCTGTACATTACACACCCAGAACTTATTTATCTTATAACTGGAAGTTTGTACCTTTTGTCAACCTTCACTCATTTTGCCCACCCCCACCCCCAGCCCCTGCCTCTGGCAACCACCAATCTGTTCTCTGTATCCATGAGTTTAGTTTTTTAAGAATCCACATATACGTGAGATCATATAGTGTTTATCTTTCTCTGTCTGACTTATTTCACGTAGCATAATGCCTTTAAGATTGATCCATGTTGTCACAAAATGATGGGGTTTCCTTCTTATGGCTGAATAATATTCCACTGGGCATGTATACCATATTTTCTCTATCCATTTGTCTGTGGATGGACACTTTGGTTGTTTCCATGTCTTGGCTGTTGTAAATAGTGCTGCTGTGAACATGAGGGTGCAGATATCTTTTTAAGATATCACAAAATGATGGGATTTCCTTCTTTTTTATGGCTGAATAATATTCCACTGTGCATGTATACCATATTTTCTCTATCCATTTGTCTGTGGATGGACACTTTGGTTGTTTCCATGTCTTGGCTGTTGTAAATAGTGCTGCTATGAACATGAGGGTGCAGATATCTTTTTAAGATAGTGATTTCATTTTCTTTGGATAAGTACTCAGGAGTGGAATTGCTGGATCATATGGTAGTTCTATTTTTAATTTTCTGAGGAAGCTTCATAGTTTTACATAGTGGCAGCTCCATCTAGTAGATTCATAATCAAGACTTCCTGGGGACAAATATTTGAGTTCTTGCATGTTATAATATCAGTTGGTCTGCAGCCTTTTTACTTGAAAGTGAATTTGTTTGGATATAAAATCCTTAGCTTTTATTTTCTTTCTTTGAGGTTCTTATATATGTTATCTATTCTGGCTTAAAGCAATGCCATCAAAAAATCTGATGACAAGTTGGTTTTCTTTCTGTTGTGACTTTGTCCTTTTGCCTAGATTCACAAAGATTTTTTTTTCTTTGAAGTCTAGGAGCTTGACTGTGTCTCAGTGTTGGTCATTCTAGGTTGTTTTGTTGGGTATACAGTGTCCCTTTAATATGTTTTTTTGAAATATTGAAAATTTTACTTTAAAAATGATAACAGTTTGACCCTTGAGCAACATGGATTGAACCGTGCAGGTCCACTTATATGCGTATTTCTTTCAATAAATACACACCACAGTACTACGTGATTCATGGTTGGCTGAATCCAGATGTGGAACCGCAGATACAGAGGGCTGACTGTAAAGGGAGACGGAGATTTTGACTGTGTTGGGGGTGAGGCGGACTCTAACCCCCGTGTTGTTCAAGGGTCAATTGTATATGTGTCATCCATGGACTTTTATTATCTTGTTTAGTTGTCATTTATTGGGGCCTTCTCTTATACTGTGTTGGTTTCTTTTCCTGTCTTCTATATTTGTAATTTTCAGTTTGGGCAGTTATGAATAAAGCTACTATATATTTTCGGTTTTTAATATTTTCTTTCTTTACAATGTCTACTTATGACTTTTTCTGCTATGTACTCACTCTTGTGTGCCTTCTACTTTGGACTTTTTACTTCTGAAGTGAATTTTTTCATTTACTTTGCATGTTTAAGTCATTTCTGAGTTTTTCTAATTCTGATTTATGTCTTTCCTATATCTTACATCATCTTCTTAATGTCTTTTCACGTGTTTTAAAATAGTAGTTACAGTTTTCATCTGTGTTATAGGCACATCTCTCAGGCGTGCTTTCATTTTAAGGATGTCCTGCTTCTTCAACCACAGTCCTTTCATGTGAAATCAAGCTTCCAGAACTTGTGTCAGGGAAAGGTGGTTGAGAATAGTTTTTCTAGATATGGCTCTAAAAGCATCTTCTTATGTCATTTTTATGAAGAGCTAACAATATGGCCTCATATTTACCATGATTTCCTGCTTCTTCTGTACCTTCTTCCAGAATCGCAATTTCTTTTGTACCCATTGTCCTTACATTGGAGATCTTTATGACCAGACTTCAGTAGTGTTTGGTACTTTTATTACTAGCAATTCCTCTACACTGTGGAGCTCTGTACTGAAAGGGAGCTTTGGATTATTAATTTTGAGTGTTAATAGGTCTCACTATGTTCTAGCCCCTTAAGGCTTTACCATGAATTCACAAATTACCATCAATTACCTGCAAATGGAAGTGTGTAAAACCCTACCCAGTTTCAACTGCTGTTCTTGAATTGACCCACTTTGCTTTTCAATGACTGCCTGTTGGTTGTTTTATCCTCCTATACTCACTTCCATTAGGTGGTCTGTTGTGTCCCTTGCTTTCTCCTGCACAGGTGTCAATACCAATTGCAATTGCAGGTTTGGAGATTTGTCCTCACCTACTAAGACTTTGGGATTCATGGGGATTCTCATCACTAATTTTGTTGTTTATGTTGTCCAGGGGTTGGGTTGTTTGTTTGCTTTTGCTAACTCTTCTAGTAACTTTATGTAGAGGGTTTGGGAGACATTAAAAACCATGTTACTTCTACCATCTTCCCAGCTCACAGCAGTCTTGCTGTTTTTCTCAAGAAAAAAAAAAGTTGTTAAAGGTACTGTGTATATTCTGAAGTCCTAAAGCAGAGGTAAAAGTGGTAAAAATTCCTTCTAGCAGAGGCAAATTCAAGGAACATTTTTCATTTTTGTATATAACACTAGACACATCAGAATCTACAGCAGTATCATCTTCAAAGGATCATTAAAATACTAAATTTGTGTTGAAATTTAAAAAGAAATGTCATGAGTAGAAGCTTCAGGTCCTCCAAGTTAATCGAACAATTAGGGACTAATAACAATTTCTCTAACAAAATAGGATAATTTTTCTGTGTTGCAAATGTTTCTTCCACCTAATATGATGATGTCTAACTTTCAGGGTTCATAGCAGTAACCTCCTATTAGTTGTCAGTACACCTCCCTTGGAAAGAGTCCTGAGTCTTTTTTACCACTTTCTTTTACTTTTATTTTTTTTTAATCTGCTAGTTTTCTGTTCAAAAAGGAGTAGAAAAGGTGCTATAAATTAGAGAATCACTGTTGAGATTTATTTAATATTTCAAGTATTTAAAAAACATCACTAAGAGAAACTTCTTTGACAAGTTCTGTTATTTGGGGATGTATTTTTATAAAAAGAGTCAATCTGAAATCAAAATACATGTATGGGATGAAGTTTGATTGTTTAAAATTAATGGGTAACCTATGCCTCTGATTTAAAAGCTCATGTTTATAAATTTGATTTAATGATGATATAAAATTCCATACATGTCCGCACTTAGAAACTAAATAAGCACAAATAAATTTTGGCCTCTCCACAATTTTATAAAATATAAAAAACATTTTATATTTTTAGAAACTGAAAGATGTTTTGTGATGTTTTAATCACCATAAGATGGAAACAAATGATTCATTTTATCATAAAAAAGAATATACATTAGTCAGTTTAGATGAACATAAGCATAGGCAAGAGTAGCTTCTCTTTTAAAGGTCTATAAATGCTAAATTATAAGTAGCACATATGAATTCATCAATATTTTGAAATTTGGATAGGTGTAATGAAATTAAAGCTTTGAAGTAGTTGATTGCTTAGCACTTATATAAAACAAATATTTATAAAATATTTTTATGTTTAAAATCATGATGTTAGCCTGTGTTTTACAGTTTTTAAATCAAGGAGCAAAGAGGTGAAGATTCATATGACAATGAAATCAGTAACAGAAATGAAATTTAAACTTTGAATCCCTAAGATTCCCAATATGATTCATAACTCATTGTCAGGTTATTTTTTAAAATGTCACCTATATTTTAATATCCAATAAAAATACTCATTGTCAGGTTATTTTTAAAAATGTCACCTATATTTTAATATCCAATAAAAATAAGTTACATGTCATTTTTTCCTCTTTAATCCAAACAAATTATTCATATCTAATTTGAATAATTATAATATAGCATTAGAGTTTCATAGGTATTCTAAGTAATAGTTATAATTTAAAGACATATTTTTGAAAGAAGTATGGATTTTATATTAGTCTCTGCCAGCATTATTGGCTAACATTATTGGTGTCATTGGGAGAGGTCAAATTAATTTTTTTTGTTGACTGTTGGAAAAAGCAGTTGAAACTTTCTTTCCTGTCTTGAATAACTTTGATTTTGTGTTTCTAGAGGTAACCATGTTTGTGACTAGCATGATTAGACTAACATTGGATTGGTTGACTTAGTCCCATTCAAGTTAATGTTTCAGATTAGGGCATCAATTAATTACGTGTATTGCTTACTTTAGGGTCAAACCCCAGTTAGAAAATGTGACCTCTGACCTCTTGTGACATGTTTGGCATTGAAATTTGAGTTCTCCTGGAGTTCTTCCTGTCACTACAGACAGACATAAGCCCAAACTGTAAGTCTTCTTCATGTGTAGGTTGCCTTTGAAGTTGCAACTAGGTACACATTATTTATTTATTTGTTTATTTATTTATTACAGTTCAGTTTTATGAAACCCATGATTTCTAGGAACTATTTGTTAAGTTATAATTTTGTCTTTGTCAATTTCTATTCCCTCATAAGATTTATTATAGAATAGGAAAATGGCCATTGCCTAAGTTACTTCTTTGAAAATAAAGTTAGTTTTAAAAAATTAGCAGTTAATGTTATGCTGTATATGTACTTCCAAGAATTCTTCATTCTCATAACTACATTCTCATTTCAATCTACATTGATTTATTCTTTCTTACATATCTTCTTATGGTAGCAGATTGGCAGGTACAGTTTACCACTGTTACCATTGTTATTTTATTTTACATAATAACAGCCTTACAGAAGAAGTAACTGATTCTGAAGAACCATAATCCACAGTTCTACAGTGAGTTTTTTCTAGTGGCACTCGCCTTGGCTTGGATTGTTGTCTAGCTGTTTTCATGTTTCACATTTCTCTGCAGTTCTGTGATGGAAACATACAGACAAGGCACAGAAAAGTGTCAATAACCATTAAAGAATAAAACAATAGTACCAAATAATAGGAGAGGTATCACAGACAGAAGACAGCTCAGCCCCATGTGAGTGGAATGTTTAATTAATAACATGATAGACCTTATTTGAGGGGGCAGTCACTAAGGGAGAGTCAGGGAGGCCTTATGGAGGGTATGGAATTGGTCAGGAGTTGGAAGTTGGATGGGATTTGGTGAGGCAGAGAGGGGAGTCAAAACAGAGGGACTGTAGAGTTTTGGGGGAAAGGGAATGAAAAGGCAGAGAGGCCCAGACTAGGAGGGCCTCTAATGCCAGCATTGAGATTTTAATCCTGTGGCTAGAGGGGAATGGTAAATGTGTTTGGAGTATCCTAGACTGGATAGATTGAATGGTCCTCTTAAATGTCTGGTCTTCCCCACCTGGCCTGGGTTTTAGCCTTGTGTAATTTCCTGCCTTTGCAGTGGCAGCAGGTTCCTAATTGGGCCTCTGGTCTCCTGGTCTTGCTAGTCTGTTTCCTCTTCCCGTCATTGGTGTCAGAGATGTTTTTCAAAAACACCATCTTATCAAATGTTCCACAACTGAAAGCCTTCTTCTGTTGCCCATGCTTTCCCAGTCCCTTGTGCAGGGTGTCAATACCTCGGCCTTCCTCATTTGCATCACCTCTTGCTGTTCCCTGCTCAGAATGGCCTGTACTCCAGACGCACTGGACTCTCGGGGGCCTCAGCTCTGCTGTGTTCCACACTTGGCTGGGATGCCGGTCCTCCTGGACTTGTCCTCCAGACAGACTCCTTTTTCAAGACATATCTCCTAGGAAGTCATTTCTGACACCTTTAAGTTGACCTAAGCCTCACATTTTATCAGTTTTCTAGATTTTAGGTCTGATTATGTTCTTGATTTCCCCATTGTGTGTAAAGTGCAAATACTTGAACAAGGTGTTAGTGCTGAGCCTTTCACAGTCGGACCCTAACTTTCCTTCCTTCCATGACCTGCCTCCCCCAACTCAGAGTCCATCTGATGAGACTGTTCTCAATTGTCTCAGAACCCTATTATTTTGATTCTTTATTTTGTATTTTTCCTTCATTAATGGACAGAGCATCCCCTTTCTTTTAAGATCCAACTCAAACATGATTTCCTTTGAGATATTGATTTATTCCTCACTATAACCAATCCCGTTACTCTTACTCTTTGCTCACATAGTAATATGTATAAAGCTGAATTTTTATTATTTGTTATAGCCTTTTATGATCTTTAAAAAATATTTCTGCTTCCTTTGCTGTTTGTGAGCATCTTGAGGGTAGGCCATGCATCTTTCCTACCTTTGGATCTTAGTATGAAGCATAGTAGCTGGGACAAGACGCTGAGAAAAGGTTTCTTAATTATAATAAATATTCGGGTGCATTAACTGAAGAAGTGGTTTCAAAGAAGATTATAATAATTGAGAACATCGAGTCATTATTTTGTGACAAGCACAATGCCCTCTATGATTTCTCATTTAATTTTCACACTGGAACTCCGTGAGGTCTATTGTCATTACCCTCATTTTGTTGATGAAGATGATGAAGCTTAGGCAGGTGAAATAAAATGCCTACAGCCACACAGGTTTTTGGCGGTAGAACTGAAATTTGAATATAGATCTAATGTCATAGTCCAAGCTCCTAACCATTAAATGTTTCCTTTTGATATTTAATGAATTTATATTTGTATCCTTGCAAACTTTGAAGTTTTAAAAACATTGTCATCTACTTGGTGTTTCCATATTATCTCATTTCACCCTAACAGCAACTCTGACATTCATATTAGCCCCACTTTATGGGTAAAGAATATGAGGCTGTATGAGTAAATTATTTGTCACAGGTTAAATGTTAGAATTAGGGAGAACCTAGTTCTTCAGAGTAAAATCTAATTTTAAAAATAAATTCATTGATGATGCTGTTTAGGTTTGAAGTTTATTACTTTTTTGTTCAATGCAATTTTAAAATATTTGTTGTATACCTATCCATTTATAAAGCACATAGTGGCAGATCATTATTATTATTTTTAATTTTTTTTATTGTGGTAAAGTATACAGAACATAAAATTTACCATCTTAACCATTTTTAAGTATACAGTTCAGTGGTATGAAATACACTCACATTGTTGTGCTGCTGTCACCACCACCCATCTCCATAGCTCTTTTCATCTTGCAAAACTGAAACTCATTACCTATTTAACAATAACTCCTCCTTCCCCCCAGACCCTGGCATCCACTATTCTACTTTCTGTCTCTATGACTATGACTACTCGAAGTACCTCATATAAGTGGAATCACACAGTATTAGTCTTCTTGTGACTGGCTTATTTCATTTAATATAATGTCCTCATGTTCATCCATGTTGTAGCATATTGCAGAATTTTCTTCTTTTTTAAGGATGAATAATATTCCATTGTATATATAGACCACCTTATGCTTATCCATTCACCCATCATTGAACACTTGGGTTGCTTCCATGTTTTAGCTATTGTGAACAATGCTGCTATGAACATAGGTGTACATATACCTCTTTGAGACTCTGCTTTCAATTCTTTTGGGTATATACCCAGAGGTAGAATTGCTGGATCATATGATGGTTCTATTTTTAATTTTGTGAGGAGCCACCATACTGTTTTCCACAGCAGCTGTACCATTTTACATTCCCATCAACAGTGCACAAGAGTTCCAAATTTTCTGTGACCTAGTCAACACTTATAATTTTCTGTTATTTTGATAGTAGCCATCCTGATGGGTGTGAATGGTATCTCATTGTGTTTTTTTTTTTAATTGGAGTATAGTTGCTTTACAGTGTTGTGTTAGTTTTTACTGTGCAGCAAAATGAATCGGCTATTCATATACATATATCCCTCTTTTTTGGATTTCCTTCCCATTTCGTTTACCACAGTGCATTAAGTAGTCTTGTTGTGTTTTGATTTACATTGCCCTAATGATGAGTGATGTTGAGCATTTTTTCATGTGCTTATTGACCCTTTAAACATCTTCTTTGGAGAAATGTCTGTTCAGGTCCTTTGCCCATTTTTCAATCAGGTTTATATGTTGTTGAGTTTTAGGAGTTCTCTGTATGTTCTGGATAATAATTTCTTATCAGGTATATGATTTTTGAATATTTTTTCCTGTTTGTGGGTTGCCTTTTAACTCTTTGGGTAGTGTCTCTTGATGTACAAAATTTTTAAATTTTCATGAAATCCAGTTTGACTATATTTTCTTTTGTTGCCTGTGCCTTCGATGTCATATCCAAGAGATCATCACCAAATCCAGTGTTGTGAAGCTTTTGTCCTAAGTTTTCTTCCTAGAGTTTTATTGTTTTTGATCTTACATTTAGGTCTTTTATCCATTTTGAGTTTATTTTTGTATATGCTGTTAGGTGAAAGTCTGACATCATTCTTTTGCATTTTGATGTCCAGTTTTTACAGCACCATTTGTTGAAAAGACTGTTCCCCACTGAGTAGTCTTGGCACCCTTGTCAAAAATCCTTTGGCGGTATATGCAAGGATTTTATTTCTGGGCTATCTTATTCCATTGTCTGTATGTCTGTCTTTATGCCAGTACCACACTGTTTGGATTACTGTAGCTTTGAAGTAGATTTTGAAATCAGGAAGTATGAGTCCTTCAATTTTTTCTTCTTCTTTCAAGATTGTTTTGGCTATTTGGGGTCCATTGAGATTCCATATGAATTTTCTGATTGGTTTTTGTATATCTGAAAAAAAATCATTGGGATTTTGATAGGGATTGCATTGAATCTATAGATTGCTTTGGGTAATATTGACATTTTAATAATATTAGTTCTTCCAATCCAGAAACATGGGATGTGTTTCCATTTACAGTTGACCCTTGAACAACAAAGGTTTAAACTGTGTGGGTCCACTTATACACAGACATTTAAAAAAATAAATATGTACTACAGTACTACATGATCTGTAGTTGGTTGAATCCATGGATGTGGAACCATAGATACGGAGGGCTGACTGTAAGGATATACATGGATTTTTGACTGTATGGGTGTAGGCGCACCCAACCCCCATGATGTTCAAGGGTCAGCTGTATTTACGTCTTTAATTTCTTTCAGCAGTGTTCTGTAGTTTTCATTGTATAAGTCTTTCACCTCATTGGTTAATTTAATTCCTAAGTATTTTATTCTTTTTGACACTGTTGTAAATGGAATTATTGTCATAATTTCCTTTTCAGATAATGTCAAATACTGTGATCATTTTACTTTTTCTTTTCCAATTTAGATTCCTTTTATTTATTTTTCTTGCCAAATTGCTCTGGCTAGAACTTCCAGTACTACGTTGACTGGAAGTGGTGAAAGCAGGCATCCTTGTCTTGTTCCTGATCTTAGAGGAAAAACTTTCAGTCTTTCACCATTGAGTATGATGGTTGCTGGGGGTTTTTCATATATGGCTTTTATTATGGTGTAGTAGTTTCCTTCTGTACCCCATTTGTTGAGTGTTTTTTTATCATGAAGAGGTGTTGAGTGTTGTTAAATGCCTTATCTGCATCTATTGAGGTCATCATAGGATTTTTTTATCTTTCATTCTGTTAATGTGCTGTGTTAACGTTTGTTGATTTACATAGTTTGATCCATCCTTGTGTCTATAAAGCACCTAGTGGCAGAGCATTACTGTTAAATTTTTTTTAAACTTCTAAAAGTAGCATAACCATATTGTAGGATACTTGCAGAAAAATAAAAAGCAGAGAAATAATCACCTGTAATTTCTCTACTCCAATTCCAGTAAGGGACCCATTTTGATGTATTTCTTGTCATTTTTCACATGCTTATTATTTTCTCAACATTATTTAGCCTTTTTCCTTGTCGTTATATGGTTACCATAAATTATTATTAGTAATGGTTGCACAGTATTCCATCTGGTGAGACTGTTCCGTGCTATGTTTTGGGAGGGAGGAGGGATGAGTAGTAAGATAAACATTTATTGTGAAGTTACATTACATTATCTTACCTTCAGATCAACCGCATGGATTGACACTATTAATTTTACTTAAGGATATGCCCACTGGGATGCATAGAGGTTAAATCACTTGTTCAGGGTCATATAGCTAGTAAGTTGTAAAGCTGATATTTGAACTGAGACCTGGTGACTTAAGAGGCCATGCTTCTTCCCCTTTACTTTTGTATTGCCTCCATATGTCATTTATTAAATTCTTATAACAACTCTTAAGTGTTTTAATATTCAGTAATATAAGTAATGAAGGTGAAAGCTTAGAGGATAAACAGTGGTTGGTACAGGAACCATTGGTGTAGAGTGGGTTAGTGCTGGGCACTGGTCTGATCGCTTTACATTCATTACCTTGTTCAGCTTTTATTACAACCCTGTGGGTACATATTATCATCATGCTGCCATTGGTTGGATAACTTGGGTGTTTTCAGTTTTTTCACTAGTCTCCTCATGCTTTGAATTATTTCCTTATGATGGATGCTCAGGTTGTCTCCATTTTCCCTCCACCTTGCAAATAACCATGCATTGCTCCAACTCTTCACAGTTACATGTAACAGTTTAATTTTGACCTGCATGAGTAATTTGTTGATGTGGGTATCCAGGAACACTTTGACTATAGGAAATGCATCCACTTAATTTGACCAAGCTCTCAAGAGAGGATGCCCATCTACATGTTTAGTAGTGCACAAGGACAGAGTTTCTGCAAGCGTCTGCATATACTTGACGTCCAGTTGCATAAATTTTGTCACTCAGATATTTTAATTTACATTTCTGTCTTTATTAATGAGAGCACCAGTTCTTGGTGTTCTTATAAGGTTTTGGCCTTTCTTTTCTGTGGATGTCTGTTTTTATACTTTGCCCGTTTTCCCATTGGGGTTGTCTTTTTCTGTTGATTTGTGGAAGCTCTTGCTGTTAATTCTCCTATACACTTTATGCTTTGTAAATATCTTTTCTTATTCTGTTAATCTGTTTATTAACCTTTCCCAAAGTGTTCTTTGTTGAACAGAAATTTTAGATTTTGATATGATCAAATTCAATATTTTTTGCCTAATGTTTTGTGCTTTTGAAATTTTATTAAGGAATCCTTCTTCTTAATTAGACCACAAGAATTAGGTCTTTATCTGTAGTTCTCTTTTTATGCGGTGGTAGAAAAGGATCCAGTTTTAATTTTCTCTCTATAGTGAGTCTGCCTGCTTCTTTAGAATTCAAACTTTAGAGTCAGTAACTCTTGGAGATGTTTTAGGGGCCCTTAGCACACCATATAGTTTACTCTTAAATATTTAGTCGTGCCATTTTTTGTTTGCCCTCGGCCCCTGCAACCTCTTCCCACCAATAAGTAAGCTTTATAGGTAAGGATCTTTTTCTGTTTTGTGTATTGGTATATGCCAAGCACCAAAAGATAGTGACTGGCACATGACATTCACTCAGCAGCCTTCACCTTACTTGTGAATGTTGAGTGAATGTCAGCTCTTTTCCTGTAGCCAGTTGTCCTTGCTACAGAAAGCTTGAAATCTCTACTAGAACTAGACTGTTTCTATTATCAGCTCTCCTATTAACTAGCTGTGTTTTCTCAAGGAAGTCAGTTTCCTTTCTTCATCTGCAAATTAATGCCCCTGTGTAACCACCGTCTTAATCAAGATATAGAAAGTTGTCATCACCCCCGAAAGTTCCCTTGTAGTCCTTTATAGTCAGTTCACCTGTTCCCCAGCCCCAGGCAGTGATTGGCTTTTCTGTCACAGCGACTGATTACCTTTGCTTGTTCTAGAATTTTATATAAATGGAATCATATAGTATATATTTTTTCGTGATTAGCTTCTCCTGGTCAGCATGTTTTGAGATTCATTTGCTACGTATATTGATAGTTTATTCTTTTTTTATTGCTAAGTAGTATTCCATTATATGGATATACTACAGGTTTTTTTTGTTTGTTTTACTTTTTGGTCACACCGCATGGCATGTGGGACCTTAGTTCCCTGATCAGGGTTTGAACCCGCGCCCCTGCAGTGGAAGCGTGGAGTCTGGACTTCCAGGGAAGTACCTATGCTACAGTTTTTAAAATCCAGTCACCTGCTAAGGGGCATTTGGGATTATGATAAAAGCTACAATGTGTTTTTATGTACTGGTGTAGATGATGTATGTTTGGATAAATACCTAAGAGTAGAATACCTGTAACTGGGGCCATAAAAAAGGATGGATGGTGGATGGTTTTTAGTTTGTGTATGTATATTATATTCATATGTGTATCAAATAAATATAAGCAGTATATTTTATAGAACTTCATTTGTTCCAAAAATATTTTGGGGACAATTAGAAAAAGAATTAAGTAACGTAAATAGAGTAAGGTAGTATGTATCAGAAGGGGACGGGAAGGGTGAAGAAATGAGAAATGAGCATTGATCTGAATGACCTAATCAACCATGACAGTAGTATAACTCTCTCTCCTGTATGTATATACATGTATATATTTTAAAATCTTGTCCATTTATATCTTTAATATTATACCATGAACATTTTCTCACACTGATGTGTTTTTTAAAACACTAATTTTATTAGGTGCGTTTTGCTCTATTGGGTGAATATATAACTTACTTTATATCCATAATTTATTTTACTATTATGGACAGTTAGATCCTTTTTTTTCCCTATAAAATTTCAGATGTGAGGAACATTTTTCTACATAAATCCCATATCTCATTCAGATTGTTTCCATAGAAGTAGAATTACTGAGTCCAATGATAGGGCCATCTATAAGATGTTGTAAGAAAGTGCTTTCCAGACGGTGTTTTTAGCAAAGCTGTGTTGAGAGTGGCTGTCTTAATGCATCTTTACCAGCAGTGAGAATAATTTTAAGTATCTTGCTCACTTGACAGGTGAAATAGTTTTCTTGCTGTTATAGTTTTATATTTTAAGAATACAGGCTCTTTGTCATATTTGTAATAAAATATTCCATTTTATTGTTGGCTTTTCATTTGCAGAATGGAAGTTAGTGGTAGTTGCTCCAGAGGCTAGAAAAAAAAATGGATTTGTGATGTTTATGTCATGGAGAAATTTCACATTTCTTATCTAGTCAGATATTTTGGATCTTTTCCTCTGTTATGTCCATAGGTTTTATATTCAGAATGTCCGTTAACGTCATGAAATTAGATCAATCTTCACTTAAAATTTTGTCTCGAAACTTATGATTGTGATATTTTCAGTTGAGTCTTTTTTCAGTCCCTGAGCCAGTTCATTGAGGCCAGTTGGGAGCTGTTAGGTACTGAAATTATGGGGCAGTACTGATTTTATCCAGATCATCCAGAGTACACTTAAAATAAATTTGCTATATTTCCATCAAAATGGAGGCCTCTAGCCTTCATGATAGTGTGAAGGTGTAAGTAAGGCAGTGGTCCCCAAACTTTTTGGCACCAGGGACCAGTTTTGTGAAAGACGATTTTTCCACGGACCGGGGGTTGCGGGGAGGTGGTTCAGGCAGTAATGGGAGTGATGGGGAGCAATGGGGAGCGGCAGATGAAGCTTCTTCACTCACTTGCCCGCCGCTCACCTTCTGTGTGGCCCGGTCCCTAACAGGCCTCGGCCTGGGGGTTGGGGACCCGTGAGGTAAGGGGCAGGAGGACAATACAAGGCGTTCCTCATATTTTTTAATTAACAGAAAACATACCAGTGTGTTTTTTGGTGGTTCCTTCTTCTGCAGGATATGATCATAGTTATATTGTTTTCATTAGTGTGCCCATCTCTCAATATACTCATTTCAAACTGCATGACACAAGTTTCTGAGATTGAATCATTATTAGAATGGTTAAAGATAGATAATTAGTTTTAGGAAATTATGATTCATAAGACTTCTTACTTTTGTAAAAATGTTCAATTAGCAATGGCTGTTTCCATCAACTATACTTTTTTGTCTTGGAACATGCAGAATTATCTCAGGGGAGATGAAATAACCCTGAGTTCTGCAGCCTTTTGCTTGGGCACACTTCAGTGCTCAGTACCTGTTGGAAAGTAGCATCCTAGGAGAGACATTGGGAGGGAAATTATTGGAAAGCAAATGGATAGGATGGGAAAAAATTAAAAAGCTGTTGAAAAACTTCAGAGAAATTGACTATAATATTTAAATTGTAGACATTTACATACTATTTCATGATTTATACTAAGTGAAATTAAAATAGGAGACTAGATGGCCATTGTAAATGCATCTCAAACCCAAACTGCTATTTTTGTCTCTTTATTTGAAGATCAGTCCTTGTGATGGATATGTAGCAGGTAAGAAAATGAGAGACCTGGAGTGACCTTAACATGAATTATTAGCATAAGTATTTTCACAGGAACTAAACCTTCCTGAGTACTTGATGATCTAAGAAAAGGAAAAATGGGTTGGGACCCTTTGTTATATTTAAGGTATTGTTTAAGTCACTCAATCCTTCAGAATATATTTATAATTACCTTGGATAGTCTTAAGGCTTATCCAGTATGCTTAGCCTATAATACTCAGTAAGATGACATTACTCCTCATTTGTGTAACATCTGCAGCATTCTGGTTCTGTTCTACTTTTTGAGAAAAACAAGTGAGAAAAAGCAAGGAATTCCTCAAGTTTAGGCATTGCTCTGAACTAAGGAAGTCAAGCCCAACATGCTGTCACTAAGAGAAAGGAAAGTGCTCTTTTCTTGTGCCTTCATCCATGCTCTACTGCTGTTTGAGTGCACAGTGGCTAAGAAGACCCATTTGTGTGGTGAAATTCAGTGGATTAAAATGTATCAAGGAATAATAAAGTATAATGCGTTAATTGTTAAAACAGCAAACTGGGACTGGAAAGGAATTTTCTTAATAAAAGCTACCAATATCCTTTAGCAAGCATCATATTTATATTTATCACTTTATATTGATAAAATATTTCTAATAGTAACCTTCAGCAAGTGTTGTGTTTAATGATGAACTGTTATATGAATCCCTTGCAAGATCTGAAACAAGGATACCCATATTAATACTACCTAAGGGTACATTGTACTGGAAGTCCTAATTAGCACAATAAGAAAAGACAAGTTCAGTAGACGTACTTAGACAAACCTAAAACTAATAAGGGTTTAGCAGGGTTTCCCAACCTTGCTGTACCAGCAACCAGCAACCAGAAAATATTAAATAAAACCCTCTTTTCAAAAGAAACAAAAAACATGCAGTACCTAGGAAAAACCCAAAAGATGTGCAAGAGTTTTATGGGGAAAAATTATAAGACCTTATTAAGGACATAGAAAAAGTTATAAATAAATTAACAATTATGCAAAGTTCATCAGTGAAAGTTAACATTACTTAATATTGTAATGGTATTTATTCTCTAATCTAAATCACAGCAGTGTTTTTCATGGATCTTGCCAATTGACTTTAAAATTATTATGGATGAATAAAGGACAGAAGAGCTAAGATGAGTTTAGAAAGGAAGGAGGGGACCTGCCCAAGATTGGCAAACTTGTGTGGGAGAAAGGAGCTTTCGTACATTTGGATATAGGTGGTGGCTACTTTTTCGTAAAAATAGTCTTTAGCAGATAGGTACATGAACAAAAATCAAAAGGGAGTACTGTTTAAAAAAAAAAAAAAAAAGTCTTCCTCCTGCCCCTGCCTACTGAACCATTGTTCTTGGAAGTAATGTCTTTTACAGTTCCTGGAATATACCTCTAGAACTCTTATACAGAGATAATTATATAATGTTTTTGAAAAATTGTACCATTTTATACCATGATTTCCTTTCACTGACTTTTTTTAAAATTGAGGTATAAGTGACAAATAACTTTGTATTAGTTTTAGGTATACAGGATAATGATTCAATATTTGTATGTATTGCAAAATGATCACCATGAGTCTAGTTTAACACCCATCACCACACAGTTACAAAAAACTTTTTTCTTGTGATGAGGAATTTTAAGATCTATTCTCTTAGCAACTTTCAAACATGCAGTACAGTGTTATTAATTATAGTCACCATGATGTACACTATATCTCCATGAGTTACTTATCTAATAACTGAAAGTTTGTACCTTTTGACCACGGTCACCCGTTTTGCCCACTCCCCTCCCCACTCCCCACCTCTGGCAACCACCAATCTGTTCTCTGTATCAAATGAGCTTTTTTTTTTTTTTTTTTTGGTTTGTTTCACATATAAGTGAGATCATATGGTATTTGTCTTTCCCTGTCTGACTTATTTCACTTAGCATGATGCCTTCAAGATCCATCTATGTTGTCACAAAAGGCAAGATTTATTTCCTTTTTTATGGCTGAGTAATATTCCATTATATATCTATATCTCACATTTTCTTTATTCATTCGTCTGTCCATGGACACTTAGGTTGTTTCCATGTCTTGTCTCTTGTAAATATCTTGGCTATTGTAAATAATGCTTCAGGGAACATGGGGGTGCAGGTGTGTTTTCATTTTCTTCAGATAAATACCCAGAAATAGAATTGCTGGATGATATGGTAGTTCTATTTTAAATTTTTTGAGGAACCTCCATTTCTTTTCCATAGTGGCTAAAGCAATTTACATTCCCACTAACACTGTACAAAGGTTCCCTTTTCTCCACATCCTCACCAACACTTGTTATCTCTTGTCTTTTTGGTGATGGCCATTCTAACAGGTGTGAAGTGATATCTCATTGTGATTTTTGATTTGCATTTCCCTGATGATTAGTGATGTTGAGCATCTTTTCATATACCTGTTGGCCATCTGTATGTCTTCTTTGGAGTGTCTATTCAGGTCCTCTGCCTGGTTTTTTGCTATTGAATTGTATGAATTCTTTATATATTTTGGATATTATCCCTTATACCATGATTTTTTAAACATATCTTAGAACGTATGTCATCTTAATGTCTGTAACACTGCTTCATTTCTTTTAATGATTATATAATAATCCTTGGCATGTTATATTATAAATTAGCCAGGCCCCTAAGATGTATGTTTAGATGTTTCTAATCTCTTCTTGCTGTCAAAAATGCTAAAATGAATTTCCTCCCTTGGGTATTATTTCACACGTGTCTGACTATGTCTATAGGATGAATATCTAGAAGCAGAATTGCTGAGAAGTTCTTCTTTAATCCTCTACAGAACTTTAGAATCAACTTGCCTAGTTTGTGGTGGTGTTCAGTTAAATTATCTTAGAGGCAATTTGGATTTTGTTGTCTTTCATCTAAATATTGAGCATGTCTTTCCATTTGCTCTTTTTTTTATATCAGTAGCTTTTCAAAAATTTCTTCATATAGATCTTGTCCTTTCTTCTATTATTAAGTATTTTATTTTTCTTATTGCTGTAGTAAATAATTGGGGTCTTGTCTTATTTTAAATCTCCTAAAGTTTTTTGTTATGTATGTGTATATGAATGCTATTAATTTTAGTATATTAGTTTGTACCCAAATAACTGATTAAATTCTTTGATTTAAAATAGCACACTAGCTGATTTTCTTGGGTTTTATAGTTATGTATTCTGCAAATAATGATCATTTTAACTCCTTACCAACTTTTATACCCCATTTCTTTCTCTATTTCAGCTATGTTGATTATTCCCTTTGGCAGAGTGTCAGAGACATTTTTGGATATTCCTGATCAGGTTAAGGAAGTGCTTATTCATTCCTATTTTGTTAGGGGCTAGATGTTGAATTTTACTAAATAATTTTCAACATGTTTAGAAATTTTGTGATTTTTCACTTTCGATCTATTAATGGGATGAATTATATTTCTAGATTTCTTAATAATAAATCTTCCTAGAACTCCTGGAATTAAATACCCAGTTATGGTACATTCTTTTGATATTTTGAATGTATTAATATATTAACATTAATTTATGTTAATATTTAATATTAGACTGTATATTCAAATATTTTATTTAGGATTTTTATACCAGTATTCCTATGGGACACTAGTTTTCTTTTTCTATGCAATTTTTGTGGGGTTTTGTTACCATTATTATGTTAGATTCCTTGCTTTCCTTCTTTATTATGTCCTGGAAGAGTCTAAATTGCATTGGAGTTACCTGGTCACTAAAAGTTTGATAGAATTACCTTGTGAATATGTCCCTACCTGGTGTTTTTCTGGACAAGTTATTTGCCAACTTCCTCTGTTTATTTCTTTGGAAACATTGGCCTTTTTAAGTATTCTCTTTTTTTCTGTGGTCAACTTTTGGTCATTTATATTTTCCTAGAATATCGTAGTGATTATATCTTCGCACAGAAATGAACAAAGTAGTTGCTTATGACTGTTTTAATTTCCCTTTTATATATGGCTTTGTCTCTGTAGACATTTCTTAGTTTGTATGTTTTTGTGCTTTGTGGCTTCATTCTTGATTAGATTAGCTAACGATGGCTTCATTTTATTTTTCACTGAGAAGGGACTCTTGGATTAATTGTTCTACAATTTTTGTGTTTTTTTTTTCACTGGCACTGCTTTAGCTTTTTAATTATTGTTTTTAGATTTTTTGCAGTTTTCAGATAACCTTTTGATTCAGTGGTTTATGAGAGTTTTCTAGTTTCGTTATTAATGTCTGGTTTAAGTTCACTGCAACTAGGAAATGTCTATATCACTTTCGGAATCTGTTAAGGTCATTTTTTTTGGCTGCGTTGGGTCTTTGCTGCTGCGTGCAGGCTTTCTCTAGTTGCAGCGAGTGGGGGCTACTCTTCGTTGCGGTGCGTGGGCTTCTCATTGTGGTGGCTTCTCTTGTTGCGGAGCATGGGTTCTAGGTGCACGGGCTCAGTAGTTGTGGCTTGCGGGCTCAGTAGTTGTGGCACATGGGTTTAGTTGCTCCGCGGCATGTGGGATCTTCCCGGACCAGGGATTGAACCGGTGTCCCCTGCATTGGCAGGTGGATTCTTAACCACTGTGCCACCAGGGAAGTCCCAAGGTCATTTTTATGGCTGACTTCATGCTCAATTTTAATGAATCTTTCTGGGACTTACTGACAAGTTTTTTTGGATTTCAGAATAAAATCAATTAGATCTGTCTTGTGAATTAGGTCTTCTGTATCCATACTTAATTTTGTTCAGTAGATGTTTTTGTGGACTGAGAAAAGTGAATTAAAGTCTCGTAATTCTGTATTCCTGTATTTCCTTTATTTCTTAGAGTTTTTGTTTTATAACTACCTATGCCCTGTTTGTCTTTCTTAAAAATGATTTTTGCCCTGATTTCCAAATCCTATCCATTGCAGTATTGATCCCTGTTTCATTTGGATTGCATTTTTATGATATGCCTTTGCCCATTCTTTTTCAGTCTAAGTCACTTTAAGTGTGTCTCCTGTAGATAGTATATTTTTTGTTTTGTGATTCAATATGACTTTTTCTTTTAATTGTTGAGTTTAGCCAATTTGTATATATTAGAAAGACAAACTTGTTTGGTTTTGGTCCTCATGTTTAATATCCTTTCTTTTGTTGGTTTTTGTCTTACTACATAATGTGTGTGTTATGAGTTTCTTCAGATAGAAATTTTGTTTTTTTGTTCAAAGAGTACTTTTATAAACTTAAATGCAGTGGTGTGCTTAATTCCTAAGAGAATTTCTGTTGGCGCCCTATTGTGAACAGTGAGGAAATTAGTACATTTTCACTTTTGCCCATTTCCCTTCCCATATTCCAAACTTCAGTTGATTATTTCCATTGGTGTTGACCTTTATATATCAAATTATATTTATACCTCTACTGCATGATTTGTCTCTGTTGACTGACAGTAAAGTTGACAAATCAGTCTGTGTGGACTGACTCCACCTTGTCTTCTCCTGCCCTTCTCCTACTACAGTGGGGCTGCGACTCCCCTCGTCACTTCCTTCTTATCCTCCAGTTAACTGCGTTGGCAGAGAAAATAGCACTATATAAAGTTATTTATCTCCTAAACAGAAAACAGTTCTCTTCCACGAACTGTAGACACAGAAGGCTCTGCAGTCCCTCTGCCACGGTATACTCCTTGTCTTGCTTGAAATTCATCCCCTGAGTTTAGAAGTTTCTTCAGTGATGAGTTCTTCCTTTTTTTTTTTTAATTTTTGGGCCGCGCCAAGCAGCATGTGGGATCTTATTTCCCCAACAGGGATCGAACCCGCAACCCCTAAATTGGAAGTGTGGAGTCTTAACCACTGGACTGCCAGGGATGTCCCAAGTTCTTGCATTTTGTTTTTTCGTTTTTGTTTTTAAAATTAATTAATTAATTATGTTTATTTTTGGCTGTGTTGGGCCTTTGTTGCTGCGCACGAGCTTTCTCTACTTGCGGTTGAGCAGGGGCTACTCTTTGTTGTGGTGCGCAGGCTTCTCATTGTGGTGGCTTCTCTTGTTACAGAGCACGGGCTCTAGGGCCCATGGGCTTCAGTAGTTGTGGCACACGGGCTCAGTAGTTGTGGCTCGTGGGCTCTAGAGCACAGGCTCAGAAGTTGTGGCGCACGAGCTTAGTTGCTCCGCGGCATGTGGGATCTTCCCGGACCAGGGCTCGAACCCGTGTCTCCTGCATTGGCAGGAGGATTCTTAACCACTGCGCCACCAGGGAAGCCCTTGCATTTTGAAAATGATTTGTTTTGACTGCTTTGATACTTAAATGACAGATTAACTGGATACAGAATCCTTGTGTCGTACTTAATTTTCTTGCAGACCCTTGGGCACTTCTGCCCTGTCTTCCAGCACAGAATGTTTCTCTGGAGAGACTGAGGCCAGCCTGGTTTGTCTCATAGTATGTTTTTGTGTTGGGATATCCTAGTTTACTGGTAGAGGGTGTTGGGGTTTGATTGGAGGGGAATGGAAAATGGCACAAATTCAACTGTAGCTGTAACATTTTATTTCCTTAAAAAACAAAATGATATGAAGCAAATATGCCATGTGTTCAGTATGATTGCTGAGTACAAGAGAATCTGCAGTATTATTCTCTGTGGTATAGGGTGTGTTTGAAATAAAATTTTTTAATTAAAAAATGCCATGTAACTATAAATCAGGGAGAGCTTGTATTCTTTAGTGATCTAGTTCAAAATATATTTAATCGAAAATCACATTTTTGCCTTATTGATCACAGCATGCATTCTTGTTTTCTTTATATGTTGACAACCACTCGTGTAATTCCTTTATTTTCTTTAGTGTCATTCCCTAAGTTTTGAGTAAAAGTACTTTATATTCTAACATCTTGAAGATTATAAAATTCTAGACTTAGAATCTGTAGAGTGGAGGTTAGTGACAGTTGCTACAGAGGCTAGAACTAAATGGGATGTGTGACTAAAATCTGTTAAATGATTTGTATATGCTAGTTTGGAACTATTTTGAACAAATATTCCTCTAAATATACAAAGTAGATTTAAGTTTTAAAATATCGTGATAATTGAAAGAGTTAAGTATTGAGGACTGGCTTTTCTCTCTTTCTGCAGGGCTCTGTTAAGTATGTCACAATAAAAGAGAAATCACCTCTATTTTCTTATTTTTATTCATTTTTATTTTTTAGTACTAAGGGATTTTAAATTTGTTTTTCCTCTGTATTCAGGTACATGTCTCGAGTCCACGGTATGCATCCAAAAGAGACCACTCGTCAGCTGAGCTTGGCTGTGAAAGATGGTCTTATTGTGGAAACGCTAACAGTGGGCTGCAAAGGTTCAAAAGCTGGTATCGAACAGGAAGGATATTGGTTGCCAGGCGATGAGATTGTAAGTTTTTTTTATTTTATAAATCTGGAACGTTATTTAAATATAACCCATAGAAATTTATTTTCAGAAGTTTAGTAATATTCACTTCCACAGTTTTTATTAACATTAAGGACCTATATTGGTAGGATGGATACTTTCCTTCCTGATTCTTTACGAGAAAACTTGGAGCCTGCTTTTTCTGTCTAGATTACCTTGAATCTGAAAAATAAAACAAAGGAAAGCCCTTTTAATGTACGCACAATTTAATGGTATCCCTAAGCATTTTCTTCAGTAAATATTAGTAAAAAATGTTTCGATGAGGATAATGTTGATGCCATCTAGACAGATTTGAAAGGGATATATACTTTTTTACTTAGGGGCACATATAGAAGTACATTTTTTTAAATGTAAAGGTTGGTTTCATGTGTAATATTTCTGTCTTCCTACCTTATTTGCTTTTGATTTTTCTAATACCTTCATGAAAAGTCTGTTTTTGTAAAGGAAAGCTTTCAAATATAATAAACATTAATTTTTTAGTTCTGAAAGGAATAGATTTAGTAATTAGATACATTGAGAGTGTTTTATCATGAATTCTCTAAAACCTAAAATTATAAAAATGACACAGAATCTTAAAATTGGTTATTTGTGGAAACATTTCCCCAAAACATTGTCTTTCCCTTTCTGGCTCTAGGCAGTTGAGCCAACACACAGACACCCACCTGTCAGGTCTGAGAGCAATAAACAAAGAACACTGTTTTCTGTGGGGAGCTGGTCCACAGAGGCAGCTATCAGTTATATACTTAGAGAAGCTGTTAGTTTTTTACACTGTTATTATCAATTTATTATGTGCCTTGAAAGTTTCTGGAAAGAAAATTCACGTTTTCCACCAACAGAAAACATGGAAGAAAAAAATGTTTAATTTCATTGGTATCACTTGATTTGTGCACTAGAAGTGTTCTTGAAAACTTAGGTGAAAATGTTTATACCAGCATAATTCTTCTGTAAGCTAATTCTTCTTTACCTTACAGAAAAGTAAAGCTTTTTGCCAATAAAGAAACTTTGGGTGCTAGGCCATAATAATAATAATAATGTCAAGTGACATAAATCTATCTACAGCAGACATTTAAAGGAGGGCCATGGTTAACTGATAGCTTATTATACACTCAAAATAATCTAGATAATATAAAATTTCTAATCCCAAAACACTTAGCCATGCACAGATTTAGTACAGAAGGGTATATTGATACTGGGTTGGCCAAAAAGTTTGTTTAGATTTTTCCATAACACATTACAGAAAAACCCGAACGAACTTTTTGGCCAACCCAATAATTTCTGAGATTTATATAGTAACTAACCAATAGTAAATGCAACTTAATCCACAGGACTTTGGTTTGTGGATCATGTGTACATTTTTTCATAAAAATGATTTTACTTCTCCTTTTTAGATTTGTCCTTTTCCATGTGCTTTTTTTCCCCTTCAAGTTGAGGTTTTTTTGTTCAGTTTAATTCAACAAGCAGTTAATGAGTTGTATGTTCATGGCTGCATTAGGTTCTGTATTCTACTTTTATTTTTACATGTTCTTACTGCATATATTTTTATAGCATCATCCTTTTTCTTTTTTCTAGATGAAATCTTACATGTAAATCAAACAGTGTATACAGATTTTATTAATTCTGGTTGGTTCTTATTCACAAGCATTTTTATACCAAGTATGCATATATGATTTAAGTACAACTAAGTATATAAAAATTATACCTAGTTTATGAAATATGCAACTATTAAAAATACATAGGCAACGTAGTGTAGTTGAAAGAGGTAAGGTCATATATGTTACAATTGATGGGGGTTTCAATCCCATCTCAAATATTTTTTTAGTTGTGTGACCTTGAGGAAATTTCTTAACCTCTGATCCTCATTCCTCAGCTGTAACAGGGACACATTAATATCGCTTTCATTTGATTGTTTTGAGGATTAAATGAGATTATCTATAGAAAGCATATAACTATGTACTCAAAGCAAGTTTTTGACCAGTGAATAAGTATGTTTAAAACAAGAAGTGCCTATATATAGTGTAGCAAAAGCACACAAATTTCTTACTAAACAGCAAGCAAAAATTCCCATCACGGTTTTTTTTACTTTTAACCCGTAACCTCAAACACAAGATTTGTTACGAGATTTTCCCTTAGGATGATGGATCTATATTAAAGGCGCAGCTATAAAATGATGAAACTAATTATATGTGCATCTCATGGCTATGGCCGGTGGACCACCTGGCGACCCCGGGGCTGTCTGTGTGCTACAGTTTTCATGCCCTAAGAATACTCTAGAAGGACACGTGACTGACATGGGTCACGCTTGGCACAACACAGTCATCTTACAATGGCCAGCTCTGTGTGTTTGTAGGGACTGTGTGGCCTGTGCATGCAGGCTGCTGTGTATTGGGGCCGGTTGTGAACCACACAGCTTAGGAAGTGCCATCTACTTCTCAGACATCAGGTACTTGCATGTTTATTCAGCAGATCTCTAGCATATGGCAGTAAAGCGGCCTGTTCTAACAAAATCAGTCTTAGGGAAGGGTCAACTTTCTAATTGGCACAAAGGTACTTTGTGGGCTAGTGACAGCCCTGCATGCTGGCGTTTCAGTCTGGGACTCTCCTTTATAGTTTCTCCACTTTGTATATGATATGATTCCTCTAAAAGCTTGAGTCTTTAGATTGAAAGGTGTACGTTATTATTTATCTTGTTCACTTTCTACTCATTATCAAGAGAGGAAAAAGTCAAGTAGGTATATATGGCCTTGGGAAGGAAAGGGATAGGAGTTTTTGGCTATTCATTTTTAAACCTTTATTCAAAGTTACAAAGATTCTTTACTCAGGAAGTTCTGTCATTTGAAAAATGGTAGTAAAGCTCTTCTTCTTTTCCTTGTATAACCTCTAAAAATAGTAGCTATAGCTCAGAGGTGGGGGAAAAGTTGATTCCTCTTGATAAGTCCCACAGGTTATATCCCTTGAGATACCTTGTATTAGCAAAGAGGCTGGAATCCTCTTGTATTCATGGCCACGATTATGTTGAGAAAGAGAAGGTAGGCAAGAGTGTCATTTCTTTAGGCCACTCAGCCGTCATTGAGCAAAGAGTCTGTTGTGTCATGTTTTTATTCCGCCTCGCTACCTTTTTTCCAATGCTTATTTTTAAAAACTTGATGCAATTGAGAAATATGCATATCTTGAATAATATTATTTTTATTAAACCCAGCTATCGTGTAATAAAAGCCTAACTCTAAGACTATTTCAGGATATAATTATATATAACTGTTTAAGAGGAAGCCTGTGTAAGTCAAAGAGTAGCCTCCATTGTACTGAGATTCTGCTAGGAATGGAATGATTTTTAGACATTCTGAGATGCTGATCTTAACCACCATTTGTATCTCTATTGAAGTGATAATTTATTTGGAGAAACTATGATAAAATTCAGCAGTAGACAAGCATCTTCATGGTGATATTTTAAATATGTCCATTTGAGATAGTAGAATGAAAAACATAATTATTAAAAATGAGGCCTCTCTCAATTTTAAATGGTTAGCTTAAATATTAGCAAAATTAAACAAGTAAAAGTATATGTACCAACCAATTTTTAAAACGACAATCTTGCTGAACCTGGGCAACACTCTTGTAAGTTTTCTATGGTAATCTTTAATTTCCAGATTTCTGTCATTAATATTCACTCATGATCTGAATAATTCTTTTAGAGATCGTTTTTAAAGCTTTTGAAATTATATTGGTAAAAGGCCAGTAGACCTGGGCACAGTGTGAAACTGTTGTGTTATATCAAGGCTTGTTTCTTTTGATTTTTTTTTTTTTTTAAAGAAAGACTATATGTTTCCATAGATTGCTTCCTCATCCGCTTGCTCTAAACTAATGTACATGGATGGCTACATTCAATCCATATTCGATCACGATATTTCACGTCCTCTATTCTAACAACTTGAGAAATATATTTCTTGGGCAGAATTTTACCATTGCTCAGCTGAGTTGAGTTTGGTATTTAGCTCCCTTTGTAATAAATACAAGTTAATTTCTTATGAGTTAAACTCTTAACCCACTAAAGATAGGAAGGTCTTATAAAAATATTTAATGTAATACAGGCATACCTCGTTTTATTGTGATTTGGCTTATTGTGCTTTTTTACAAATTGAAGGTTTGTGGCAACCCTGCGTTGTCAGATGATGGTTAGCATTTTTAGCAATAAAGTATTTTTAAATTAATGTCTGTACGTTTTTTAAGACATAATGTTATTGCACACTTAATAGACTGCAGTATAGTGTAAACACAACTTTTATGTCACTGAGAAACCAAAAAAATTTGTGTGACTCACCTTCTTGCAATAATAGCTTTATTGCGGTGGTCTGGAACTGAACCCGCAGTATCTCCGAGGTATGCCTGTATAAGTATAGTAGGGCAGGTGACCTTGAGTTATGGATCATTTGCAGATAAAACATATCAAACATGTGTTTTAATATTGAGGCAGTTGACATTTATTTGGTGACTCCCAACTTGATTCATCGTCCCTGGCACAAAGCTATGATTCTCCCCTATAATTTGACAGATACTTTTTATCTGACATTAAATAATTTGGTCACCAGTGTAGAGGATGACTTAAAAGTGTAAAAAGGTGATGTTTGCTATGAGACTACTTCTCTCTTTACTTACCTGCCAGATCTGGACTCATGGTCTCATTTCTTCTTGCGTGGTTAATGCCAGTCCAAAAATAAAGTATCAGCTTAGGAACCACAGCTTACATTTTCAGTTAAAGTCCTTCCACCAGGTTTGAGAGCAACTGCAGACATGAGCTCAGGTCTTGGCTGGTCAGCCCTGCTTCAGCTTCAGTACTTTTTACATAATCCAGTTTGTTCTGCTGATAAGCAGGACCTCATGCTAGTTTTTACGTAGGTCTTTAGTTAAGGTTTGATACCTTTTAAGAAGCATCATTAATGAAAATACAAATTTTGTGGTTTCTTGAAGAGATTAACATGTTATATTGGGGATAAGTGGATTTAGTTTTAGTTTACAGAGGGACAAGATAGGCACTTCTTTCCATCTTCATCTGCTTCTCCTGATTCAAAAGGATCAGTCTAAAAGAAACTAAGGTTCATATACCTCTTAAAACTTGGCTAGAAGCTCACATCTTTTGTATAAGAGGTAGGATTGGATTTATGTCTTACTCTTCAGAAATCACACCATTAAACAGCCCTGTCCATAAGTGTTCCCTTGCTTTGTTCTTGAAAAAACATTGAGAGGCCTGCAAACAGATTGACTTTCCTAGCCCACTTCATAAATATAGCACAGTGAAGTAAGATTTTTTTTTAAAAAGTTTACATCTTTGCATTTTTCTTGTTATAATTATAGTTGTCATAAATTAATCAGTCATATGTTTTAAATACCCTAAGTCCAAAACTTCATATCCCTTGGATTCTGTTGATTTTTTTAATGTGAAATATATTTTATTATATTTATGTTAATTATGTGCAGAACTACACATTTCTTCCAAAGGTCGTTACCTGCATCAGATACAAAAATATAAACAATTGTTTATTTACTAAGTAAGTAAAGTATTAAGTAGTAAGTGAAGTATTGGTGATTATTAATTAGAAAACAGTTATACTATGGTTCTATGTGCAAAACAAATTGTAATGTACTTAGACGTTATTCTTGCTTTGGTGAAGAATTTCCACTTTATTCAATAGAATATTTTGGGTCACGCTATCCTGTTATACTCTTTTCACCTTGTGTGTGTGTGTATGAGAGTTCTGTCTTTTTTTGCCCTCTTTCTAAATTTTATTTCACTAAGCAATGTTTTAATATTTTAATTTAAAAAATAATATTTAAAATTACTGGAAATATTTAACCATAAAATTCTTACCTCTCAATGATGAACTGAATTTATTAACAGAATTAAACTAAACCTAGAATTGTATAGAATTAATTAATTTTACATTGTATCTATGTTAAAATACCACATGAAACACATATTTGATGATGTAAGATTTATCTGCTCATTATGTAGAAATAGGGGATTAATTTAAAAGCTGAACTCTCTTTTGAATATGAGGGTAGATAGTTTGGGAGGCCCTGTCCAGACACAGTTCTCCCACTGAGCCCTCTTGCTTCAGTGTTTTCTCTAAAGTCAAGTTAACAGTGTTTTTGCTCCATCTTGCTTACAGAGTCAGCTGTCTTAATGAACTTAAGGTCCTGAAGAAGAAATTCACGTGTATAATTGAAAGTGTCACATCATTTTGTGACTTGTCAATTCCCGTTTTGTGCTCTATAGCAAATAGATCATCTTAATAACACCAGCTAACAGTTAACGAGAATTGTAGCTCGTTTGATTCTTACAAAAACCCTATAAGCTGGAATTTGAGCCAGTCTGGCTCCAGAGTCTTAACTGAACGCTATAAATGGTGACAGAGCCTCTTGGTGGTAGAATGTTTTCTACTAGGTTCTGAAGACAGCCTGTATAAACTTCACACTGTGGTGAATTATCGAGTTTACCACATTTACATTCATCACTCCTGATTTTTAAAGAAAAGTCCAGCTTGAACCAGTTTCAGATCAATAAGACATACATTCATGATCTTGTGCAAATTTATAATGACACTGAATTTGTTAGTAAAATGTTTTTCTAACATCTTTATAGGTTTCATGGCACATGAATTCCTATAGATTTTCTCGATGTCCATTTTGTAGCTTTTGTGGTAGTGTAAAAGTTTCCTCTTAAACTAGTGATGATTCTTGAGTTTGCATGCTACTGTCTTTTCATTAATGATTAGCACATTGATAGATTATCAATTGATATCATCTGCGAAATATGTCGTAAAGCAAATAATAAACAGTTTGACCATGTACAAAATCCCTTTAGCTCTGTGTATTGCCTGATATTGAGCAAAATTATAGTAGAGAGACCAAGATTATTTTGTTTTTATTTTGAAAGGCCTACAGTATGCAGCCTTTCTCCAGGACAGCAACCCCAAACAAGGTGAACTAATTTTGCACTATGTTATTTTACTTTAATTCTGCTTTTTTAAAAATTAAATTTCTCTTTCTTTAGGCTAGCTTAGTTAACTCTTGCTAGAATTGTTCATTAAAACCATACTATCTTTACATTGCTTCTAGTTTTGGATTTTGTGCTCATAGGTTTGCTTTTTAAAAACTTTCTTGTATTGAAGTGGCATTTCACATATTATGATGTTGATCAGACTGAATGTAGAGTAGTTGCTGATTTCTGGTGAAATCCAGTGAAAATGCAAGCTTAGCTTTTTGGCATACATTATTGAGTATTAGTCAAAAGCACTGTATAAATGAATTCTATTTACTAAAAGACAAACCGTAGGCAACTCTACCTATAATAAACATGCTTATATCGTTTATACCTCAGAAGAATGTTTCCTGGATTCAGAATGTAGTAACTTTTGAACTTGACTTTTGCATGTTTTGTATATTCTAAACAGCTATTGCAGTGATTAAAAGAATGAACAGCACATACATTCCCAGCTCATACTTTCTTTTATATCAGATAAGTTAGTTGTATGCCATTATATAAACATATATCCAAATGTTTCTCTACTTTTACTTCATTTGTATTACACTTTCATTTCTATAATTTTTATGAAAAACTAGGTCTAGAATTAAACACCCCATTGAAGAAAGATCCGTTTTCATCCTCGTTTCATAGGTGGATGGGAGAAGGTAGGGATAGACGAAGGTAGGAGGTGATATGGGGAGGCTGGAGCTATGCACCAAAATTGTGTTCTCTTGCTTCCTTTTCTTAGTTAACCTAGTAACTACCATTTTGAGAATCACAGGAAGATGAATTAATGTAAAACAATTCAAATGATGAAGAATGGCAGTTTCTTTTGTTAATAATGAGTATATATAAGCCACGAAAATCCTTTAAGATGTTTCTGAACAGATATGAGGAAAATATTCTGAAATCCTTTGTTTTAAACTTGGGAAGAGTTAATTAAAAAAAAAATCTTATCTCCATTGAAACCTAGATCATCAATGATTTTTGATACAAACATTGAAAGAGCTAAAATGCAGCTTACTTATGAGCTGTGTGAAAGGGGTACACCAATGATTGTTATTTTAGTACAGCCAGGAACCACAACTTACTGTGTCTCTGTGGCATCACTGGGTCAGACTTTTTGGGGGAGATTTTTTCCTACTGTGCACAGATTAGGGTTTTCTGTCAAATCAGTATCTTACGATTTTTTAAGCAGTCTGACTGAAATTATTCCTCCATAGTAAATCTCCAGAGTTTATACATCTGTAGCAAATAACTAAAAATGGTCATGCTTTTTTCTTTATTACTTTGGTTGATAAAGACCGCCAATTTCTTACTAAAAAGCAAACCAAAAAGTTTACATTTTTGTAGAACTTACTAATGTACTTTAGCCATGACTCTGAATGTGGGTTGGAAGGTGTGAATTTCAGAACAGTAGCAACTCCCTTCCCTTTTGAAGGAGAGAGACGTAGCCTTCTCATATGGTCAAGCAGTAATACATTTGAACCTTAGGTGCCAGTGAGTCAGTGCTTACTAGACAAGTGCTCTATCGAAGCCAATTTATTGGGGGAGTTATTGATGTAAGAGGGAATGAAAAAGCTGCTCTCTCCCAGAAGCAGAATAGACAGTGATTTATAAAAAGACAAATGATGGCAGAACCCAAGTTTGAAATTTCAAGATTCCCATTGGGAAGTGGCCTTGAAAACACTAAATGTGGGTTTAACCCTTATTCATGCAACTACCACATCTACAAAAGAAGGTTGAGAATTAATCCATCACTCTTAACAGGGGTATTTTTTGATAAAAGCTAAGAGTGATATTTATGAAGAATGAATTCCAAATTAAGGGAACTTACACTATTCTCCTGTTTGTGTTTAAATGGTACTGGCTGTACAAAAAAAAGAGTGTAACAAAAAAGAAAATGTTGAAGAAACCTGTATACCTGCAGTTATGGTCTTTTATTTCCAGGAATAGTCCCAATAAGAAAATAAGCCTGCTTCCTTTTTTGTTTTTTTTTTGTGGTAATGTCCTTTGGAGAATGTGATTAAACCTTTAGTTTCACATTTTCAATTTATTTTTCCAAATTCAACAGACCCTGAAAATTTGACAACCTATCAGAACATGGACATTCTGATTAATGGTTATTTTCAATAAAGCATCCAATACCATGGATGAGAAGATAAGAATAGTGAGCATCACCATTTATTACTATTCTCTCTGTTCCCAAAGTATGCTAAGTACTTAGTATATTTTTAAAAAATCAGAACAAAACAGAGGTTTGTTTATTTGAAATACTAAGTTATAGATCTTGCTTTGGGGTATTCCATTTACTGAAGAAATTATCCCATAGACTATATAAAAACGAAAGATAATGTTAGAACTGGGATTGGCTTTGGACTTATTTCATTTTGGACTGGTTTTGTTATCAGATCACCTTAAGATATTTCTGAATATTAATATGTTTAGGAGAGAATTAAAAATTTAAAGAAGCGAATTTCTAGGTATTTTTTCCCTCTTGTTTTAACACAGTAAATGTCTAAAATTGTTTATAATGCCTAACTTCTGATGGACTTTAGTTTCAATTTTGTTCTTAGTCATTGCAGATATTGACAAAATGTCATACGAAACTATTTTGTATTTTTTGTAGGACTGGGAAACAGAAAATCATGACTGGTATTGTTTTGAATGCCATTTGCCTGGAGAGGTGTTGATATGTGACCTGTGTTTTCGTGTGTATCATTCCAAGTGTTTGTCTGATGAGTACAGGCTTAGAGACAGCAGTAGTCACTGGCAGTGCCCAGTTTGCAGGGTGAGTACCTATGAGCTTTAATGTGCTGGTCAGAGGGGTGGAATTCATTAATAATAGCTGCACAAAGATATCCCAGGTGGTCTTGCCAGGTTAATGGATAAAGTACTGGAGGGTGGGGGTTATCTATTGCAATGTTGGTTAATGAACATAGAACACTCATAAATGAATATCACAGGACACATATTCAGGGTATGGATTTTAGAAAGTTTCAATCATGTAAAAATATACTCTCTTCTCTTACTTTACAATTCCCTCTGGATTGTGTGACTCTTTAATGGATAGTCTTTAGGAATCAAGAACCACTCTCCCATACCAAGGTCTGTTCAGTCAGTCCTCTCTGCTGCTCAGAAAACACAGGTAGCAAAAGGCACATTGTTGGAAACGTTCTGTATATACTTCCCATTTTATATCCATGTAATGTTGCCTTTATTTTTTGTCATATCATGGGTTAGTTTATTTCTTTTATTTGGAGGGTGGAGGGATGGAACAGTTGTATATAAAGAATTCTACAAAATGAAATAGTCTGGTAGGTAAAATAGGTACTTCCCACAATTATTTTCATTCATATTATTTCCCCATTGAAAAGTATACATGGCTGTGCTTGTTGGTTGCAGATGTGGTATGTGTGTATATGAGTGATGTGAGATGCCTAAACACTACATTATGTATGGCATTGATGGTGATCAGTAAAGAATTATTTGATTGGAACTTCTGTTGTTTTGTACTTACAATTGTTAAGATACTTACTTGGAACCATGCAAATTGCCCAGATTACTCATGAGTCCTGTTGGTGAATATGTTTTATAATACTCATTTATTCGTCCAAAAAAAGTTTTGTCTTTATAATTATCTCCTCTTTGGTATCAGCTAAAAATTTCCTGGCCCATTTGCCAGCACGATGAGCAAAGTACAGTGATCATTCTAGTCTTCCCTTAGTGTCTGTGGCTTTGTATTACCTTGGTGTGCTTCTTAACAGCACTACTGTACATATTCAGTAGGCAGGAAAAAAGAGACCATAGGGATCGCATTTTAAAAAATGTGTAATGATGACTTGTAATCAGATGCCTAAATGCTAGATAAGTCGTGATAAATCCCTAGGTCTGAATAGATCAGTATCAGGCCTCAAGGTATAGACCTCCTCTTTGAGGTCTGCAGGAATTATAATGGCTACAAGAAATCAGTGTTATTGGTCATGTGGAAACTGCATTAATACTCATATTTTACTCTCATGGATTTGTGTTTTACCAGTAAATATCTCCTGGTTTTTGGTAACAATTTACACTAGAGGAAGTAAAGAATTAATGAGATCTGAAGAACAAAAGCATTAATGTAGTGAAAATATAAAAGAGGTGTGGTCACTGATCAAATAATAGGGACTCAGGGACTTAGGAAATACAATTCTGGACACACCTGTGTCTTTATAGCCATAGCTTTTTAATATCTAATATTTAGTTCATATTCTCATAGTAAAGAATTTAAACAAAAACACTGGGATTTTTGAGGTTGGGTTAAACATTATGGTAGATGTTTTATATTCCTTACATGAAGAATGGAAGTTGAACACTTAAACCTTTGAAGAAAATGTGTAATGCTTTCTCCGTCAGAATTCACTATCAAGTAGTCAGATTCCATTTTCTAAATGTGTTTGCTCTACTCTTTACTGATAAGATGAAAAATTTTAAATTTCAGTGAGTTGCTGGCTCACACAGAAATGTGATAGCCAAAGTAGAACTTAGCCAATCCCATCCTGCCTTTCTCTTCTTTCCTTTGGTTTTCTTTTTGTCTTTGTCAGGCTAGATATTTTCACATTGTGATATAATTATGCTTACTGAAATGATGCTATGAGTCAATAAAAAATTGTGATTCACATATTCCTTTCATAGACTGTGAGCTACTCTTTCGTTAGACTCAAAAAGCCTGTGTCTGGGTTGGGGATGGTGAGTTTTAGCTTGAGCTTTAAAAATTCCAAAGAGATAGTTATTTCTATGTTAGATCTGTTCTATTTTTTTTAATTGTTATGTTCAAGAAAAGGATAAGTGCTAACAGTTTCTTTCCTGAGAAGAGGGATAATAATAACCTTGAGATTCTAAGAGAATTTTAAATATCTTTTTTGGTTGGTTTTGGGTTAATTTATTTTTTTAAACGATGTGTCAAGACTTCCAGTAGAGCTGTTTTTAATAATCTAACATGAGAGTGACTGACCAGATTTAAATATTCTTGGACTAAGAGAACTAAGTCTATAGACCGAAACTTAAAAATTATGGTTCCAAGTCAGCATAATGACTTCTCTACTTTTCTTTGAAATTAATGTTTGGAAAGAATCTATATTAATTAGATTTACTAATAAGGAATTTTGAAGGTGAGATGCGAGGGCCAAATTTCAATACAGGAAAAATAGTGGATAGAAGCCAATCACTGCTATATAAAATTGAAGATGAAAACATTTCTAATACTTTATAGTGGTCAGAAGACTTGTTTTTATATAACCTCTGTCCCTTACAGCATTGAATAGGTTACCTCTCACCCAGCTGTCAGCTGTGTTACCAGATTCACTTCAGCTCAGGTAACTTTATATCATATATCTGATGAATTCCAAAATATCTTAAGAAGGCAATGATGGGAATTTTTCTCAATTTAGAATAGTTTTTTCAGTTTTCATAATAAATCTCAAGAATCTCAGAACCCTGAAGATATTTCTTTGGAATGTCTGCCTTTCTAAACAATAATTAAACTATTATTTTACAAGTACAGTAGATTGTTATTGAAATAGAGCCTATGAATATCAGATTAGCATTTTGCTTTGAAAAAAGTTCAAGTAATGTCCGGTTTCACACTCCTGTTACTGAGAACTCTTATTAATTGAAAATAAAAAAGAATTTTAAATTACTTTTTTAAAAGTTTACTGTAAAAAAAAAAAAAATTCACATAATTTAGAGGAGGATAAAGCAAAAAAATAAAATTCCCAGAAACGCGACTGCATCATACATCATAGGTGAATGTGCTCACAGACCTCTCTGTGCACACATGCACATCCATTTGTATCCATCTGTGTAACTGGATGGATTGATGGCTTACATACACTGCTGGATCATAGCCAGTTTGCTTCCTCAACAATGTCCCAGACATCTTTTTTCTACAATGTGAAAGGGCTTCCCTGATGCACATTTATGTTGTTTCCATGTGCTGTCTGACCAGCAACACTGCACTGAAACTCACCTGTCAGGGTGGGCGGGGGATGGGACACCAGTACCACCGTGTCTGGGATCGTGCCCCCCTTACACCTGGAAGAGCAGTCTGCTCATAATAATTTATTTCTGTATGAAACTGAAGTTTATATTTTGTTATATTTAGATATATTTGAATTTTATATTCCTGAAGTAGCCATGAATTTTCCAGGAAAAAAAATGAGAAAACCATAACTTTTAAGTGAAAATTGCTTTAATGATTTTATTTGCCTAAAGGATATATCTTCAAAACAAAATGTAGTCAATTATATTTTTTAAAAAGAATTAATTTACATATGTCTACCTAATTCCGTTTGATTGCTTTCACAGGATAAATAAATTCATTGAAGTGGAATTCTTAAAGGATAGGCACATTTCAGTTTGTGATTAAAAAAATCAAGTTGTCCTTCAGAAGATTATACCCATTTATACCAACATTGAAAGTATTCTCCAATTTTTTGTTACCAATTTGATAGGCTCCAAATGGATATCTCATTTTAATGTTCCTTCATTTTCATTTATATAGTTTGCAGGTTACAAAGTCATTTTTTCCTTGATGCTGTAGTTGCAGAAGGCAGGCCTGTGTGTGTGTGCACAAGACTGTGTGTGTGTATGTGCCTGTGAGCATACGTCTTTGCAATGCATGTCTGTGTGTGAATGTGTATGTGTGTAGGCATGTCAGAGTTGTGTGCATACACGTATGTACGCATGTGCGTGTCTTGTGTGTGTGCAGCTATGCATGTACATGTATGTGTGTGTGCGTGCACGCACTGCACACTTGCTGGCCTCCAACCCTGCTGGTAAACATCATGGTACTATTTGAATGATATCTACTTGGGTTTTTTAATACATGGGCAAGGTGACATCTTACAGGAAACCCTAAGACCACGCCCCAGGTTGGCGCCATGTTGCCTTTTAGATCATAGCTATCTGGTAGATCTTTCTATGGGCATGGAAGTGTTCTCTCTCTGCTGTCCAATAGGAGCCACTGGGCATGTGTTTGTTGAGTACTTGAATGTGGCTTGGAGACCCAGGAACTGGATTTCAGTTTGGCACATGTGGCTTATGGCTACTTACTGTATTAGACAGTGCAGTGTTATAACTGCATATCTAAATGCCTATAGTACTCCAAGAGAAACATTTTGGTATAAAATGTCAGCCTCATGAGTGGCCTGGCATTTTTTCTCCCCATCAAGCCATAGTTACGACTTGGAAGAATTCTAAAGCAAGGTTATCAACCAGCTAGCGCCCTGCTGCCCCTCCTCTGCACAGCAGATTGTACAGCAAGCACTGCATTGTGGCTGTGTAAGTTACAGTGTGGTGTAATGGAACGTATAGTGCACAGATCAATGGCTACACTATTTGATAGTGCTGTGTTTGCTATTAAGCTGGTACTTCCTAAAAATCAGAAGATCAACTGCAGGGGAAACTGTATAGCAAAACAAAATAGTTGGCACTTTCCAGGCTAACAGTTCTGAGGCAATAGTATTTTGAAAGGTCCCTATTTCCTCCATCCTCTTTTAATATGTTCATGTTCCTTACATAAATGAATTTTGTTTTTATAACTTTAAGGAGTTGTAGATTCATGTTACTGCTCCCTTCAAATTCAGATAAATGAAAATTTTATGTTTGGACTAAAATCTGTCATTAGGGAGCAGAATGTAGGGCTCTGAACTGTGCTCCCATGGAAAGTACTAGAATGGGAAGTCTGCAGTGACCTCCTTGCCTCCTTTCCCATATTTGGTCCACTGTGCTGCTCCAGTGAAATCCATCCAAAGATTTTTTTTTAAGTTGGGACGTCTTTTTTTTTTTTTTTTTTTTTAATTGAGGTATAGTTGACATACATATTATATGTTTCAGGTGTACAACATAGTGATTCACAATTTTTAGAAGTTATATTCCATTTAGTTATTATAAATATTGGCTATATTTCCTGTGTTGTACTAAATATCCTTGTAGCTTATTTATTTTATGCATTGTGGTTTGTACCTCTTATTCCCTTACCCATATCTTAGGCTTTTATAATCGTCTTATAATATAAAAATGTTGTATTACTATTTATATCCTTAACATCTTTGGTTCACTTTACATCCCATTTATGATGCACTTGTCGTGACTTATATATGAAGGGATCAACTTAAGTCACAAAAGAAAAATACCATTCAAAGTATTGGATAGGGGGTATATTATTCCAGTATGTCTTTAAAACTATAAAATACTCATCTGCCCACAAATGTTTCATATGGTATTTTTCTCTGTTTAAGGGTCACAAACTTTAAAATGTGTGTTAATGTACAAATGTATGGTGAATCAACTTAGCCTACTAATAAAATACAGAAACACAAGAAAATATAGATAAGAAAATGAAGAAGAATTTATATGGGAGAATTTTACTTATTTAAGAATACTTTGGTTCTACATATAATCCGCAAAGCTCTCCCAAATTTGCAGCGCCTGATTCTCTGATGCTTGACTAGTAGGCCATCTAAGGAGATCCGAGGAAGGGAGCTACACTAGTAGGAATTATTCCTAAAATCTCCCTACTACTGCAGCTTCTCCTTAAAATATTTAGAATGAAGATGTCTATTTTACAGGAAACTTAATAGATATATACAGAAAGAAGTCTATAGAAAGCATTTAAAATTAACTTTTAGATTGGATGTTAATCCCCAGGTATATATATTTTTTTCACATGGGGTATAGTATACTCGTTAGACAGCTACTGAAAACAAGGGAATTTAACTGTTTACTAAAACTAAACCAAGACTGAGTTGCTATTTAGGAGGTCACCATGGGTACATACTGACTTGTCACTGTTAACTTAGTTCTGGGTAAGTTATATTTGAGTCATTTGTACTGTGACTCATGATGAAAGCTATTTCTTGAAAGTGGAGATAGAAATTTACTTCTGAATTCATTTTTCATTCCTTTGGGTATGTAGGCAGTATAGTTTTTTTAAATCTCAAAATTAAGGAGAATTCTCATTTAATGAGTGAAACAGGACAAAATGCGAAACGAAAATACTTTAACGTATATTCTTTACTCTGTGTATCTACTGTGAAACTGTAACTGTTCTTGCTTTCTGATTAGTCTTCCTTTTTTAATGTGGGAAGTTTATTAATATTTTCACCCTGAAAGTAAGTACCTTTACCTTCAAGATACATATTATCAATTCTGGAGTAGAGATTTGATTTTTAAATAAAATAGAAGAAGCGTTTTTAAAAAATGTAGACAATCATAGTATTAAAAGCTACAAATGAACATTAATCAAATTTTTTTTTTTACAATTTTTAAAGACAATGGGATCTTATTTTTATACTCACAAAAGTAGAAAATTAATTTTTAAGAAGATCTTTGTCTGAACCAATTACTTTATAAGGCAGTTTTGGTATTCATTCCAGGCTTTACTAGAGGAAAAAGTAATGGGAACATTGATAAAGAATTTTAAAAATTGGATCTAGGATATAAAACTGTAAAATCTCATGTATTGTTATATAAGCTCTTTATAAAACTACCTGGAGCCAAGCAAGAAAGAAAAAAATCTCCACACTTTCCACATTGCCTCCCCATGATGAATTTAACAAGTTACAGTCAGAAAGGGTTGGATGTGAGTGTGAAATGTTTGGGGTGTATTTTGTCCTTGAGATGTATCTTTTTAGTGGCTTTTAAAAAATGTTAATTGAGCTTTATCTTTTATTTTTAGCTATAAGGGATTAAAGAGATAATAGTTGGGCTGGTTCCTACATCAAGATGGTTACAACTTAATCTAGATAAATAGAAAGCTCATTTAGTGTTTCCAGTATTGATGTACTGAAAATATGTACAAAGTGCACACAATTTCCTTTTATTGTCTCTGCAGGTGATGACGTGGGAGAGGAAGGGGTGGAGAGGTAGGAGTGGGGAGGTAGGGGAAGGAGTGGGGAGGTAGGTAGTGTAATGTTGGCTGGTTGTCAGCCTCATTAAGCAGAGAACATATGATACTTATTCCGCGACCCCAAAACAGAGACATGTAAGTTATTTTCAGAAGAGAGAATGGAAAGGTTTACTCCATTGAGGAATCCGTCCTCCCTCTGCCTTTTGAATCTTGTTCTTTCTTTAAAGACTAGTGTTGGTAGAAGATGGAAGGAACAAGTAGACACAACCTGTGTTCCATAAACTTTTTCGAATGTTCCTTTCCTATTCTTAAATCCCTATAACATGCTGCAAAAGAACTTAAAGTTATGTCCAAAAGTAAATTTAATCTTGAATGATAAAATTCCTGACATAACAAGAATAACATAACACCCTTCTCTCTATAGCTAGTATTATAGCAATTTCTATGTGGATGTAGTGGATATAGAAATACTCCATGTTTTCACAATACCAGTCAGTTGTGTGACTTGTGAAATTAATTTGAGACTATACTTTAATAGTTGGTAAATCACCCTAGACTGGCAGATACAAAGCTGATTATATCATCTGAACTTAGTCAGAACCTCCCAACCTCAATCAGAGAGCAAAGAGTTGACTCTGTTAAAATTAATAAATATAGATACAGCTGAAGTAGCATTCAGTGCTGTTTTGTAAATCTCTGTGAAGAAGTTTGGAAACCCTGTGCGTTAGTGATTCTGTAGGAGCAACTTCTCAAGTAGGGAGTGCTTGGGAGTAGAGTCATGTTTGCCAACACACTCCAAGAATCCACCTCAAGATGTTCTTTGTGGTTTGAATTATCCTCCAAGTTCAACTTTTACCTATGAGTAAGAAGGCATATTTGTGACAGCCTAGGGGAGATTTTTAAACTTAAGTTCCTTTCACTTAAGTTTAAAAAAAAAAAACCCAAAAAACTAGTGCCAGAAACTCAAGTGCAAATGATTGTTGCTGGACTGGCCGTGGGAGATGTAGGATGGAGCTGTAGGGAGTCATGCACTCCGAATGCAGAAGTGTTTAACCAAGTTCCTACGCTGGTGCTGGCAGCAGGTGTGGTGTTCTGTTCTTCTGCTCTTGTAGAGGAGAGTTAATTTCAGTGTGTCGGTACCGGGGGTGAACAAGACTGAACATTGGCATATTTTTAGAAGACTGTGCTAGAAAGTGATTGTCATTGAGGGGCTGCTGGGGTCCCAGTGGTACAGAGGAGAAATAGTAGGGCTTGGGGCCACTCCCACCAGACCAGCTCTACTGTTAAAATCTCAAATATTGAGTTTCTTATAAATTCTTTGATTCCTTTGTATTCCAGCATTACAAGTGGTTATAGAGAATATTGCAGAGCCCCTGATTTTCTTAACGTAGGCAATTTATGTGCAGCTAAAATTCATTGGGATTCATTTCTATTCTGTGATTACAGATAGTTATGGAGGAGAGCTTGGAGCTTCCTGGTTCCTCTGACAATATAGGTAATTTATATGCAGACTAGTATTTCTCCAGTAAGCCCCAGAGGCCATCTGTAGCAGAATCACTGGATGTGCTTGTTTAGAACACATCCTTGGGGTTGAGGCTCAGGAGCTTTCCTGCACGCTCACTGACATCAAGTGAGCCTCTGGTTGTTAGAGGACATCAGCCATGTTTAGGTGTCATCTGACAGTGAAATGGTACATTAACAAAATGGTTTATAGTGGCTAGAATGTGCTAACATGGCTTGGGTGTGAATAAGTATTTCACATTTTGGAAGGATCTTGTATTGTTGAGTTCAACTACATGGGATGTTTTTTTCTAGGAGGCAATGAAGTTGGTTAGTAATGACTGCCATTAGTTCAATTCAACTAGTATTTATTGAGTATTTACTATTTGACAGATATTGTACGAGGCCCTGGCAAAAGAACACTGAACTAGACCATCATGGACCCTGCTGTCATAGAACTTATAGTCCAGGGGTTGGCAGACTACGACCCATGGGCCAAATCAAGCCCACCACCTGTTTTTGTACTGCTCATGAGCTGAGGGTGGGTTTTATACTTTTAAATGGTTGAAGAAAAAGAGAAATAATATTTTGTGACACGTGAAAATTATAAGAAATTAAAATTTCAGTATCTACACGTTTTATTGGAACACAGCCCTGCTCATGGAATGCATGCATTATTTATAGCTGTCTTCTCACCACAGTAACAGGGCTGAGTAGTCGAGACAGCCACCAACTGAATGTCCTCAAAGCCTAAAATAGTTACCATCTGGCCCTTCACAGAAGTTTGCCTGCCTCTGGTCCAGCCTGCTGTGGGAAGAACATTTTGGGTGTTGGGAATCCCCAAGAAAGTGGGAAGCCCTTGTTAATAACAGACTTGGGAGCTTGGATTTGGCGAGGTGAGCAGCACAAATATATTATCTAAGGAAAAGACCCCTGGATTTCTGATTTTACACTTCTTTTTTTCTTTTGGATACTTGGTGTATAGAAGTGGTATTTCCAGAAATTAATTCTCTGCTAAAATATGTTTCTACAACTGAAGTGCCCTATGTTTCTAGGGCACATTGAAAATTCCAGACCATTCAGTCCTGAATGTTCCTTCAAATAATGGTGCTTGGGCATTGTTATCAATAATCAGCTGTGGATAAACCTTGACAGGATCAAAACTTGTTCCTACCTGCTTCCAGCCAAAAAACACTGTAAGGCACTGAGCATGGCTGAATTACTTTATTCATGTTTTGTCTTGTGGTATCTACCTAGACTCATTTGATTTGCTATAATCCAGCAATTATTGTAACTGGCTTAAGAATTCCTTACTCAAGAAGATATTCAAGATTTTCTATTATTTTTCCCTTAAAGGGAAGCAGCCCCTCGGTTATCTGTAATATACCTAAGTGCATCTTAGGTTAGTGGATGTCTTATCCACCTTTGTAACACAGCTTCAGCCATGTGATTTCTGTCGTCTAACAATGGTTGCAGCAACTTTGGGCATGTAATAGGAAGTTTCGCTCTTTATTATTTGTAGATATTGACAAAAGTCACTCCTGTATGCTGCCAGGTGATATGGGTAGTTACCAAAACTTACTGGGCTTCACTCTGGTGGATCCTGAGCTGTCACTCTTACAAAAAGGCCTTTACTGAGGAGTTCTGAGGTCTGCAAAGCAGTTCTTAAAAGTCTGAGAAAGAATTGGATCTGAAATAATCTGCAGATTTTATACAGCACTATTTTTCTGTTTTTCTTACCTTGTTGTCAAGAGCTTTCTGCTTAGTTATGTTACAGCAGAATGGTGTTTACCTTAGAAGCTACCTCTTTCATTTCTCTTATAGTGGCTTTTTTTCAAGCCACGCCAATGTCCTGGTTTGGCTGACAGGCACTAACTCTGCTGTGACTGTCACGTAAGGCAGCTCACAACATGCTACCTAAGATGTCCCTAGAAGTCTTAGGGTGCAGCCCTGGACAGAGCTGTGTGCTCTGTTGATTTCCTTTGCGAAATACCAACTCTCTAAATCATAACCAGAAAGTGTTAAAAAGAAAGCCCACAAGTTTAGCAAATGTGAAAGCATCTTATGACAAGTGCTTCATCCCTACAAATTGTTGGAAGAGATTTTGCATCTGTTCAGGGTTTTCTCTTTTGTTTGCTTCCCTTCTCTGAGCAAGTGCCTCAGCCTGCACGTGTGGGAAGTGGGCTCCGCCAGCCTCCTGGATACACCTACCAACTGGAGTGTTCACACGCACTTCAGTTCTTGCCCTACATCTTCAGTAGAATCCCATATCTGTCACCAGAAAAGATGTATTTGGCAGCAAGTAAAAAAATTAAAATAAACAAGTTAACATAGAGGCTTTCAAAAAAGTAATCCTCCTTGGATAGGAAACTTCTTTTGGTGACTCCTATACAGCCAGAATGATTGAAGTTTCTAATACGTTAACTGAAGAGAACCAACAAATAGTTGAAATGTAAGAGAGGTGCCTTTCTGTTAGTGTGAGCAAGTAGACAGAGAGGCTTCTAGATCTGGTGTCACTTTAGAAGCCAGCTTCGCAGCTCTGCCTCTTGACTCCTCTCGGGACAGCAGCAGAGGTGAGTTGGGCCACTGTGTGTGTTTGTGTAAGGAAACAGCCTCTCTTATGTTGCTGTGCAGTGGTTCTCAGTCAGGACTGCCTGTGAGAAATACCTGGGTGTTAGGACTGCCAGTGCCCAGGCTCCTCTGTAAACCAGTGTCAGCACCATCTCTGGGTGGCACCTAGACAGTGGTGGCTTTTTCCTTGGCGGTAAAATTTACATTGCAGTGATTTGCACAAGTCTTGAATATGCCACTTGAGAAATAGACAAATGCACACATAGCTGTGCACCCAAATCCCACCGACATGACCATTGAATCCCACCCCATACCAGATGGGCGTCACTGTCATTTGTGTCCATCAGATAAGTTGTGCCTGTTCCAGAACTTTGTATAAATGGACATTGGTGTTTTTTTAAAGGCTTTTTTCCCAGGCGGTTCTAATGCACAACCAGAGGTGATCAGCACTGAAGTGGGATGCCTAAATCTGGGTGGCACTTTATAAAATGTGTAGGAGACTTTCTAGGTAGTAATATTTTGCCAGAGTTGGAGCTGTGAAGTGTGGGGGTGGGTCACATCCATTTAGCCACAGAAAGTCATCCATCCCCCTTGTTTCCTTTTACATCTTGCTGAAATATAGTGACTTTTCTAAGCGTATATCGCCACTTTGAATTGCACACTGAAGATGAGAGATACTCTAGCACCTTACTCTAAGCAAATTTAAGCATGATACAAAATCAGATTTTTATCCTCTAATTTATCATTTATTATAGTTTTGTAAAATTAAGGCCCTCGGCCTGAACTCTGTACATTTGGAGTCTTCCCAGAAAGAAATGTTGCTGCACGTGGTTATGCTAAATTAGCAATTAATCTAAAAATGTTTAAACAGGTGAAACCAAAGTAAAAGCATTCTGAGAGCATGTAATACCCATGTATTTTGTAGATACTCTATGGAAAGGAAATAGGAACTGAAAATAGACCTTCATTTAAACAGGGGAATTACATGAACAATGTAATGCACAGTTACCTAAACTTAAGCAGAGTAAAATAGGGTTTTCCCTACTGTTTCAAAAAGTTTCAATATTTTTTGTTTCAAAGAAAGAACCAGTTGGTTAGGATATTTTAGCTATACAGGCATACCTCGGAGGTATTGCAGATTTGGTTCCAGACCACAACAGTAAAGCAAATATCACAATCAAGTTAGTTGCACAAACTAGTTGGTTTCTGGATGCACATAGAAGTTATGTTTAAACTAGTAAGTATGCAATAGCATTATGCCAAAAAAGGTACATACCTTAATTAAAAAGTACTTCATCGCTAAAAAATGCTAACCATCGCCTGAGCCTTCAGCGAGTCATAATCGTTTCGCAATAGTAACATCAAAGATCATTGATCAAAGATCACCGTAACAAATATAATAATATAGTAATATTGAAAAAGTCTGAAATACTATGAGAATTACTACATGTGACCTAGTGACACAAAGTGAGCGAATGCTGTCGGAAAAAGGGCACCGATAGACTTGCTCAATGCAGGGTTGCCACAAACCTTCAGTTTGTAAAAAACACAGTATCTGCGAAGTGCAATAAAACGAGGTATGCCTGTAGAGATATTCTGATTCTAGCACTGCATAAATTTCACCCACAGAGAAACATTGAATTGCTTTATTTTCCAAGGCTCTAAAACCAAAAGGAGTTGGATTCTAACTAACAGTGAAGTACTTCATAGGTTGATGTTGAGAGTGCAGAAATGAGAAAAATGTATCCCTGTGCGTGTGTAGAATACGCAGCAGCCCTGGAGACAGGGCAGCCACGGTGCAGGGGACGCAGTGAGCACCCATCCCCACCGTCGCCTCTCAAGTGACTGCAGACGTCCCAGCGCTAGTGGCCATCGGCTTCAAGAGCACTCACTGCCTGGTTGAGCTCGAGGTGTTCAGTGGGAGCCCCAGAGAGGAGAGTGTTCCCACCCTGCTTAGTTGGGCACAATTTTTAGTGAGCATTAAAGTAATATTTCAGCGCTACATACAGTGCTGGTTGTATAGTTCACCTGAATAATATGTTACCTATTAAAAGAACCGTGGCCCCACAGATAGTATTACAAGACTTCTAATCTGATGTAGATTGCTGTTATACCTGAATTTATACACAGTTGTGTGATTTAACGATCAGAACGATATTTGGGATCTGCAGTGTTAGTAGTGCAACCAAAATATTTCAGAGTTGGCATGATAGTGCATGTAGTTGGAAGCATTTGGTTTTTTTGTCTGTTTGTTTTTGGCCATGCCATGCGGCTTGCAGGATCTCAGTTCCCCAACCAGGGATTGAACCCTGGCCACGGCAGTGAAAGCCCGGAATCCTAACCATTAGGCCACCAGGAAACTCCCTGGAAGCATTTGTTTTTATTCTCCTCTCTTTTTAAGGGAATATAGGTTTCCCAAGAGGTGAGGAAAAAGCCTTCTTGGCCTTCCTACCCTTTCTTCCCTATATCCAGCAGCTCATCAAGCTGTTTAGTATAGAAAGCAGTGCTTGGAGGGATGGCCGTGCTAGCAAGAGTGTTTACGCAAGAGCGTTAATAGCTGATTGTGTTTCAGATCCACTGTTTTACTCTGGCTTACAGGAGGGAGCAGTTAATAGTTCTCATGTGTTTGTGTGCCTGGGACTCACTGGGGATTTTGTTTAAAATGAGAATTTACAAGCTACATCAAAGTCCCTTTCCCCAAAGATTATAAAACCTGGGGTTCAGGAAATGTCATTGCATTTTAAACTCCACATCTACACCATTGGTACTTGGTCTTGGCCAGATGTCACAACCACCTGAGGAATTAACAGTAAATGAATGAACTTTCCCTTAGAAATTCCAATTCAGATGCTCAGGGGTGGAGCCCAGCTGCATATTATGGGAGTCCACCAGTGAATCTGAGGTACAGCCGGGGTTGAGAAAAACTGCTCCATAATAAAACTGCACAGGTCATAGAATAAAGCTGAGTAAGGAGAGCACTGACTGTGTTGGCAAAGAATCCAGGTGAGGAGGGAGGGAGGGGGTCATGTCAAACATGAAGTGTGTGAAAGTAAGTCTCCAGCTCAGAAAACAGTTTTCCACTTTTTATGCAGATATTTTAATGTTGTGTATGTATAATCAGTTTGCTTAAGCCATAGCTAAGGTTTCTCACTGACATGAGAAATTTTTGCTCCTTCTTCCATTGTACTTAGCATATTGAGATGACTTCCTGTGTATAAAATTCTTTTGGGAGTAAGTAATAATACCACTGGGTAGGGACTCATAATGTAGCGGCCTGAAAAAGTTAAAGCGTCTATTAAATAGTGGCCCAAAACCTACTCAGTCCTCTGCAGTGCAGTCTACTTATGGTCCAGTGTCTGTCATGGTATATTATATTAACCTTGACTAGGGAAATGGGAACATTGGTCCTTGTTTCCTAGCTGTCTAGAAATGACATAAAAGGTAAAAAATCCTGTCTTTTTTTCTTCATGTAAAGTTAAATTTTCTGAGAGATAAATTAAGGAACCTAATTAACTTTTAGGCAAGACTAACAGAAATTGGAGTTATTACTGAAGAGATCCGTAACACTTTAAAATAGTTATGTAGATGTGTGTGCTGCAGTGTATGTAATTCCTTTGTGACACAGACATTTAATAATCTTTTTAACAGAGAATAATGTTATGTTGAAATTCACCATTCAATATTGCTATTTTAAAATATTCCCTAAAGGATTTCAGCCATTGATTTTTTTTTAATAAAATAAGTGATTCTACATTATATCATTATTATATCATTATTGTTATTGTCATTATTTCTTTTCACCTGAAAATTGGTTGAAGTTTTAAAACATCAAGAAAAGAAAAAAATGCATAGTTCTCTAAGTTATTATGTCAAGGACAGTATAATATTTTCCGATTCTTACCTTGTTAAATGTTGTTTTTGGTATGCAAATTTTGAAGATTTCTCTGCATCAGATAATGTTGGAAATAGTACATCTTTTAAGAAAATCTTTGCATACTATAATCTTTTATATGAGACATCTTTTACAAGAATATAGACTTATAAATGATCAGATTTTATCTTGGCCTTTTCTATCTTCAACAGAGCATCAAGAAGAAAAATACGAACAAGCAGGAGATGAGTACGTACCTGAGGTTCATCGTCTCCCGCATGAAGGAGAGGGTGAGTCCTGTAAGGGGGGCTCTCAGAATCGCCTAGAACATATTTCACTCTGGCTTACTCCTTAAAAGTTAGTGACTGACAAGGAACAAATATGCATAGAGCAGTATGAGGGGTGGAAACCACTGCTGTCCCGTTTCTTTTGTGCAGTAAATAGTTCTATAAAAGGCTTTTAAATTTGTTTTGTCTTTGTTTTCAACTCAGGCATTTCTTTAGCTGTATTAGATTAGAAACATTTATATTTTAAAATTCCATTTATCAGAATGAACATTTTCATTGATAATTAGTGTTTAAAATGAAATTGAATTTTCCAAAATAACTGTTCTTTCTATTCAAACCTTAAGGAATGCCACATTAAACTATAGTGCATGTACATTTTTCATTAAGTTCTAAAGTACTTGTTGTTTAGAAATTGATGTTTTACCCCTCTCTCTAGCCACGTTTAAACTGATGTGTCTCATGACCTTTCAGGCTATTGACCTTAATAAAAAGGGGAAGGACAACAAACACCCCATGTACCGGCGGCTGGTGCACTCGGCGGTCGACGTCCCTGCCATTCAGGAGGTAAAGCTCCCTGACAGCACAGCCCTGGTCGTGCACCTGCCGCCCTCCTGCCTGAGCAGCTGCCCTTGTGAATGGCATGCACTCCCTCTAGTGCTCTTTAGGGGTCATCTTGTAAGAGGCTTGGTTTTCAGCAGCCTGTTGATTCTTGACACTTGCTGCTTAAAGAAAATGCATTGTTAGCCTGGTCAGTGTAATGTTCCAGATGTAATTAACATGTGGATGTGGTTTCCTAGTTTCAGAAGCAGTACTTAGGAGTTTCTCTCAAGGGAAGATTAGAGCATAGAACTGATCTAGGATCTTGGGAAACACAATGACATGCACTTGAACAAAACAAAGTTTTAACTAGAAAACTTTATCCTTCTTTAATGAAGTTCTTATTTTTACCTACTCTAGCTGAGGATTGTTAATGGGTTGGTTAATATTTAATTACAAATTGCAATAAAATCCAGTGAACACTTTCTGTTTCCAGTTAGCTTTGCAGATTTACTAATTCTGTACCTATGTATCGTTTTGAAGTTTTAAAATCTTATGGTTGGCCATAATAGGGAGACCATAGGAATAATTTAAAATCATCTTACTCATTTCTTAATCTGCTTAATAGCTGAGGAAGAATGAAGGTGTATTATTTCAGTGGAAGAAAGGGATAAATGAAGGTTGTTCATAAAAACGAGCAATTTAAATTTTACCTCCTACGCCTAGATTGTGTGTCTTCAGGCGTAGCCTCTTTTCCTGACTCTGAGCCTCTGAGAACAATGAAGAACTCAGCTGCCCTTCCTGCCCTCTCCCTGTGTGGCCCCTCCCCACGTTCTGCAGTCTGATCCTGTTGGGTCCATGGAGCACGCTGGCTGGGCTGATGGTGCCTTGTTAGCAAGTGCTGACCATGAGCAGAAGCACCACAAAGAAAATGAAGAGGAAGACGTGATTTTCATGCTTTCAGGAGCTCACAGTCCAGACCAAAATACAAGCTATGATGGTGCTTGGGGACTGCGGGATGTGGTTGTCCCCACCTGGGTATAGGCAGGTAGCCTGGGAGCGCTGCACAATGCCAAGGCCTGAGCACCTGCGAGCCCAAGGCCATGAGAAGTTCAGGGTGGAGTTCAGATATCAATATTCATAAAAGAGCCCTGTGACCCTTGATGCCAGACAGAACCATCATTTGCCTTGGTGCATAGAGGACCTCCTAGGACTTTAAAATTATTTATACATCAGCACCTAATCCCAATTCAGAATTATAACCGTATCTTCTTTGTGGTAACGGCAAACTGTCACAGAGGCTAACAGCTCTTCTTTCAATTTTTATTCTCTTGAGTTATAAAAATAGTAGATATGTAGTTAGGGTCTCATCAACCCCACTGACCAAAGCTTTCGTTATTTACAGTGCTTAGCAGCAGCTTTTGTTATTACAGAATGCGGTGTTCACGCTGCAGAGTTCATGCTAGTAAATAAATATCGGGGACAACGTGGCTGCAGGATGTGGGCTCTGTGCCCTTCACCATCCTGTAATAGTCTAACTGCAGACGGAGTTGTGGGTTTCTTTTACGCACATTCTGTCAGTACCATGGGACACAGGAGTAGTCGTAATGCCATTCTGGAAAATTCGCCTGTTTCCTACACTCTAACGCTGTAATGCCGACAGGTGTTTTCACCATTAACCCTTTGCCATTTTGTTGTTTTCCCTCTGCAGAAAGTGAACGAAGGGAAGTACCGAAGTTACGAAGAGTTCAAAGCTGATGCTCAGTTGCTTCTCCACAACACAGTGATTTTCTATGGAGGTTGAATATTTTTTGTTTTTTTGTTTTGTGTAGTTTTTTTAATTCATACCATTTACATTCCATGTCGAGAAATATCTTTTATAAAATATTACATTAAAACAATACCTGAATGATCTGTAAGTAAGTAATAATGTTAGGGTTTAAACTTAAAAATATTTGGTAATGGAGTTATAGCTTATAGAATTGACTGGCCAAAAGCAGAACTCTAGTTACACTAAATAATATTCATGGTTTTATATATAAACTTATAAACTTAGTTGAAAGGCTTTTTAGAAGCACTTTGATTACTTTTGATTTTCCACATTAATAGCCCCTCATTCAAAAGTAATGAAAGAGGTCCCTCTGTACCTAGAGTATTATGTTATATTGGATATAAAATTAAAGCTGCTGATAGCATTTTCTTTTACTGCCTTAATTTTATTTTAAATATACGTTTTTGTTTTAAACGGTATGTGTCCACTTTTGTTAAAAATGAAAGAAAATTTAAATGGCTGTATTAATTTTGATAGTCTTGTGTTTCTAGATCACTGGTAATAGATACCTGTCTTTAATTACAGCAGACAGTGAGCAAGCTGACATAGCAAGGATGCTCTATAAAGACACATGTCATGAGGTACTATCCACGCCTAATAACTAAACTCTTGCTGTATTCCACATTAATCTATTTCAGAATTCCACTCTGATATGTACATTTTAATTTTGCCATTTTCTTTAAATATAATTTTATTTCCATGTATGACATACATGGGAAATAACACAAACAGAGGGAAGAATTCTGGCAGAACTATTTTCAGAGAAATCCTGGGAGTTAGATTAGTTACTAAGTAACTTCTACTAGTTAGAAGAAACAGAAACTTTGTTTTCTCCTCTTTAACTACCCTAAAGAGTATTAGTTATATAACTACATGTAAATGTGTTACACTGGGCAGGCACTCAATAAACATTACCCTCTGGGAATGAAAGGTTCAAATTTGAGTTCTTACTACACTACACAGGCAAAAAAGCGTCCAAACAACAGCATTCATATTTATACAATAAATGAAATATATATTTAGGGAAGGATTTTTTGGGTGGTCTTTCTTATTTGAAACACTCATCTATAACCATACTATCTTTGCAAAAGTGTCTCAATTTATATAAAAAGTTTTGTTTCTTGATTCCATTTCAAATATGACTTTTAAAAAATTCGTTAAACATGTTTATTGAGTGTCTACTATGTGCTGTGTTAGGAGGAATAAAATGGGAATCAGGATGCTGGCTTCCTGCTCATACAGTTGTATTCTGAAGAGGGAGACTCAAGAAAAGGACAGACAAAATAGGTTTCTTTACAAGTTATAAAAAAATGTTATGAAAGAAAATAACACTAAGAGAATGAGGCAAAGTAGGGACTGCTTTTATTGGTAGTGGATATTTTATATGGGTAGATCAAGAGACATTTCTGAGGAAATAGCCTTTAATCTGAGTGCTGAACTGGAAAGGTATCAGTGAGGCTGGGGAAGCAGAGGTCAGATGCAGTGGCCCCCTAAGGAATCTGTCCTCTATTCCAAGTGCAATCTGGGACCTTCGGGAGGTTCCAAGAAGAAAGTGGCAGGCTCTTCTGGTATTATTCATTGGAAAATTAGAATTTTAAGCTTAAGGGACAAAACTGAAGACTGTATACATGAAAGAGAATGTTAATTTGCATGGATCTATTTTATATAGTTTCATGCATGTGTGTATTTTATGTAGGCTAAATAGTTGATTTTCTTTTTCAGCTGGATGAATTACAACTTTGCAAGAATTGCTTCTATTTATCAAATGCTCGTCCTGACAATTGGTTCTGCTATCCTTGTGTATGTAAAATTTTGAGATTTTTTTTTTTAACCTCTTAAGTGTCTGATGTCTTACTCTAAGTTTATTTCCAATTTGCTTGAAGATTATAATCCTTCTAAATATTTTTCTTTGTGTCATAGTATGTATGGTTTTAATGAGTATAAAAACTGAAACATGAGGAGAACAACTTGGGATCAGTATCCATTTGTGACTTTAAAATGAGGACCCTCAAGAGTAGGAATAAACATGGAATCCCTTAATATATAAAGTAAAAATTTGCTTTTCCTCTCATTCTCTCACAAGAAATCTAAGTCTTTATATATACTTATAGCTGTGTGATTGCCCCTAAAATGGCATGATTTCAAGGAGTGTTCCAGGGGCAGTTGCCCACCCCCGGCCATGGTGTAAGAGCCTGCCTGAGAGCCCCTACTCTCCGAGACATTACTGTGCTCCTCAGTCACTTGAGGGTCTCATTAAAATTTGCATCTCCGACTTGATAGATCAGGAGGAGGGCCTAAAATTCTCCCCTTTCTTATAGGCTCCCAGGGTTGGACTGTATTTCGTGAAGCAAAGTTAGGGTGTTCTGTTTGCCACTGTTAACACTGTTGGCTTCATTCCATATGCCACAGGCTATTGAGATTCTTTTCACTGTCTTTTCTGCGAAATGAAGGTCCACATTGCTTATGCAAATTTTAATTTTTTTGGTGTTTTTCTTGGAGGCAAAATCAGTCAATCCTGGGGTGGGGGTAAGTTCTGTGTGCTTAGGAGTTAGAAAAAAAAATATTTTCAAAATAATGGATTATGCTTGACTGAGTAGTTCAGTATTAATGATATTCTTGTATTTAATACTTTAAAAGTAGTATGACAAGGTAAAACATTTTATTTCCAGATACCTAATCATGAACTGGTTTGGGCTAAAATGAAAGGTTTTGGATTCTGGCCGGCCAAAGTCATGCAGAAAGAGGACAATCAGGTTGACGTCCGCTTCTTCGGTCACCACCACCAGAGGTAATCATGTGCAGCCATCACCCCTGGGCCTCCAGGAGTCGTGGGGGGTGCCCAGTCCTGCTTTACCAGTGCTCTGGGGGCTTTGCCATTAGAAACGGTGTGAACTGTATTTCATTTTATTTTTTTATAAATTTATTTATTGTATTTATTTATTTTTGGCTGTGTTGGGTCTTTGTTGCTGTGTGCGGGCTTTCTCTAGTTGCAGTGAGCAGGGGCTACTCTTCGTTTTGGTGCGCGGGCTTCTCATTGCGGTGACTTCTCTTGTTGCAGAGCACGGGCTCTAGGTGTGCAGGCTTCAGTAGTTGTGGCTCACGGGCTCAGTAGTTGTGGCATGCGGGCTCAGTAGTTATGGTGCACGGGCTCAGTTGCTCCGCGGCATGTGGGATCTTCCCGGACCAGGGCTCGAGCCCGTGTCCCCTGCGTTGGCAGGTGGATTCTTAACCACTGCGCCACCAGGGAAGCCCTGTAGTGTATTTTAAATTAAAAAACAAATCAGCACATAACTTGACTGGGCACCTAACAGTGCTTTCTATACATGGTATTTCAGATAATGGTTACTAAACAGGACAGTTTCAATAGTTGACACTGTTGAGTTCCGAAGCGTGTTAATGGTGGAATTGAATCCATGTTAGGAGTTAAGTGGAAGGCTTCTCAGGATGTGTTCATTTCATAGAATTGTAATATCATTACGGTAGTTTCAACCGTACTTTCAAGGTTCTGTCAAAGCCATAGACAAAAATAATCAACTCAGGAGTACAGGAGAGTGTCAATGTTATGATCTAAGAATGTATATGAGGGAAAAATTTGACTTAGTTTTTTGAATTTCATTAAATAAACAGTTAATTTAGAAAAATGAAGAATTCAGTTATTTTTAAAAACCATACTACTAGATGAGAACAATCTGATAATCAGAATTTTCCTATATTTTCTTTTTTCACTAATTTTAAAACAACTTTATAGTATCTTCAACCATGAGTGGTATTTTATTAATAATATGAGTGAGTTTGTTTTATATCATTCAGTATATACTGTGCAGAAAATATTTTAAAAGAATATTTGAGCTGATTTACTTGGGTCCTTAGAGTAAGTTTGTCATCTGAAGAGGGAATTAAAACAGAAAATTACATTTCCAGAGTCTTTTTCCCCCAGACTTCTTATTTCTTGGAAGATTTTATCTAAAAAAATTATGGACAGATGGGACTCTAAGGACTTTATTTTAGAAAATAAAAGATCTACAATTTTACTATAAATACAATTTTACTATGAATCTTTTTCATTTGCTTTTCCTGGTTACAATATACCCAGCAAGATATTTGAAGTGAATGATGGGGACATACCTTAAAAATGATACTCTATCATGTTAGAATAATTGATATATTAAAAAATGAACTCTATAAAAATAATAGAGTTTTAATTACTTAAGCAACATGTTATATACCAAGAAGAGATGGCCTATAAGGGCCCCCAGCTGCAAGTTTTCATTAATAAATACTTTTTTAAAACTATTGTAAACATTTTTTAGTGTGCCATTCAGTGGTATTAAATACCACATTGTTACGCAGAGATCACCATGAATAAATACAACAAATATTCTTTAGCCAGTTTATCATGTCTCTACACTTAGGTGGGAGAAAAAAAATTTAAGCAAATAAATGATTTTGGATCAGTCCCTCTGTATGCTCACACCAGAACTTGCTGCTCCCTCCCTAGACCCTGAACCCTGAGCAGGTGGTAACGTTCAGGGAGTAGATGCCTGTGGTCCTGGTAAGTACAGGCAGGGTTTTCATAGGGTATGCAGGGTTCTGCCTGTCAGAGGAAAAAAAGGTAGCTGATAGGGTCTGACTGTCAGCAGGGCTAAATCTTTCTGCTGCCTGTAGTTGGAGGGAGCAATGGCACAGGGAAGAAAGAAAGGGGACATTTTGGGTTCATTTGCCATCAGATCACTGAGCCATTTTATTGTGCATATATTCAGAGAATTCCGGATTGACAGATGTGTAGGTATAGCCAGATTCGATTTTACCTCTTTTTATTAAACTTACTGTAAATTGTGGGGTGCAGTTTGCCTTTTATTTTTAGTGTAGGTCAGATTGCATGCTCAGTGATACTCTTTAAAACTGAAATCTGATTATCTACAATAATGGAGATGATTAAGAGAGAATAGGAATGTTTTTATGAATTGCATTGAGACTTAAGTCTCATGTTACAAATAGATTCAGTAGATTAGATCAGTAGATTAAATTCAATAGATTAAAGGCAGTGGCCATGTATGTAGAAGTGCCAACCTAATAATTAGGCACAGCGAGGACCCTCACTGGGTTCCACCTGGTAATAGATAAATTGAATAAATTTAATAAATTCAGTAGATTAAATAGATTCGATAGACTAAATATATCCAAGGGATAAGATTCTCTCCTAGGTCACAAGTTGATTCCAGGTAGTCAGCACTGCTTATAACAGAAATCTCTCTCAAAAAACATACTGGTTTTAAAAACTGTTTTAACACTTTTATTGATTGACTGGTATGTAATAGGTGCTCAATAAATGTTTGTTGACTGAAAGAGTAAATATAATATAAATACAAGATCTAATGGCAAGGAACTCTTCCACAAGCAAAATTTTATTTGCACTCTTTTTCAAAGTGTAGTTTACTTTGGTTTCTAATAAAGCACTGTCAGATGACACTGTTAATGTAATATTTATAAATAAGTTCAAATTTAACAATTTCAGTTATCATTACCATATAACTATGGATTATTATATATTTAAAATGTGCTTTTAAATTCTAAAGCAAACAGCTTAGTTTGTACAAGCAAGTTAGAAGTCTACATTTTTGGCTTTAGGCATATGTGCCGGGATTCAGTAAGATCCCTTCAGAACAGTCATAGGTCTAGTATTTGTGAAACTCCTAATAAGACTGAAAAGAGCAAATCTGTGTATTCGCAGTGCTGGATCCCAACTTGTACCCTGTGCTCTAGAAAATGTCTTATTAACTGTGGCTCACATGTCCTTATATTTTCTTATTTCATTTGTGACATCCCTTCTGCCTAGAAGTCCTCCCCTTATATGGTCCCCTGTTTAAATCTTACTCCTCCTTCAAGATGGAGCCCAAATGAAACCTGTGACCACTCACAGCCAAAACCCTCTTCCTCTCCAGACTACCCCAGAGTCACCTCAACTCTGTGCTGCATTGTTTTATCATTGTTTCTCAGTTAAAGGCAGTGGCAATGTATATAGAAGTGCCAGCCTAATAAATTAGGCACAGTGAGGACCCTCACTGGGTTCCAGCTGCTAATTAATAGCTTTCCTTAACCCCATTTTGGCAGCATCTCTGCCAGCTGTCAAATGAGGCGGGAACAGTCATAGGTCCCACGCACTGTGTGCTTTGTGGTACCTTCCACTGGCACACGGTAAGCCTTGGTTGAGCTGGATGCTAATTTAAGTCCAGTCAAGCGATTAGCACCAAGGAAAATTTTCTTAAATTTCTAGCATTCTTCCCAATAGAACCAAATGTAGTTTTAGATCAACTTATGTGTTCGCAGTTGAGTACCTGGTTGCTGAATGATACAAACGGTTTTCCATTTGTTGGTCATGGTTCATCTGATGAATAGGGATGTGATGACTTACTAGATACTAGTTGTTAGATGCCCTCATTTTGTATGTAAGTGTCTCATGAAAATTTCTGGGCATTTACAAATGATTCTATAGTTCTAACATGCAAATAGCTAGATTTTGAATAATTTACAGTATTCAAAACAATGAGATATTGAACATTTTAAAAAGAGCTGTGAATCACTCCCATTCTGAGAACTTTGCTTTGATGACTGTGAAAAACAAATGTCACTTCACCTATTTTCTACTTGGTAAGAGTTTTTATTCAAGCCACAAATTGTACTTTACAATGGGTAGAGTTTCTACCATTTTGGAAATTTCTTCTTCTTCTTTTTTTTTTTGATGTGGACCATTTTTAAAGTCTTTATCGAATTTGTTACAATATTGCTTTGTTTTATGTTTTGGTTTTTTGGCCACGAGGCATGTGGAATCTTAGCTCCCTGTGTGTTGGAAGGCGAAGTCTCAACCACTGGACGGCCAGGGAAGTCCCTCCCATTTTGGAAATTTCTAACCATCCCTTTCAATGTTGTTCACAGGGCCTGGATTCCTTCTGAAAACATACAGGACATCACAGTCAACGTTCACCGGCTGCACGTTAAGCGCAGCATGGGCTGGAAGAAGGCCTGTGATGAGCTGGAGCTGCATCAGCGCTTCCTTCGTGAAGGGAGGTTTTGGAAGTCTAAGAACGAGGACCGAGGGGAGGAGGAGGCAGAATCCAGCATCTCCTCTACCAGTAATGAGCAGGTGCGAGGCGCCAGTGAGAGCCTGTCGGTTCTTGTTCTGCATGTGCAGGTGTCAGCGCACACTCCTCCCTGGAATGAGCAGACTCTGACTTTCCTTATTCCTTTCCTGTAACATTTGTAAAGTGCTCTGCGAAAGAAACCAGAACCAGTTCCAATACACGGAAGCCACCACCAGCCCTGATCCTGACTCTACCAGCACATTAGCTCTTTCAAGCCCTCGGCCCAGAGGAATCATTCCGTGAGTGCCAACCACGTGGTCTTGAAAGAGCTAATGTGGAAGGGAACAAGTGCTCCCCCCTGACCTGTGGGTCCCTGGCTAGTCTTAGCAGCAGAGAAGTGTTTCATAGTGTTGGGAATAATGTGCTGTTACTTTTATGATGCCCACAGCTAAAGGTCACTCAAGAACCGAGAACAAAGAAAGGACGACGTAATCAAAGTGTGGAACCCAAAAAAGAAGTAAGTTGCCTGCCTTGCAGTGTCCAGGTGGCAGTTGAAACAGGAAATATTTTCACAGTTGTGATCAAGGCAGTGCTCCTCACAGGTCCTTGCGAAAAGCATTGCCGTCAGTCAACCTGTAGCAACCAAGTTGGACCCAGTCTTCCCACTGTTCCTGTCATAGAGTAACACACGGGAGCTGCAAGTCTCCTTACCAGTTAAACAGCAGTGACCACGGCTGGCTAAGTGGGAGGGCACTTTGCTGTATTTTCTAGAACTCTGATATTTTCTCATAGCACTAATAAAAAACAAAGTGTTTATCCAACAAATCAATGAGGCCAACATTTAAAAACTGGAGGAAACTATGGCTGAGCTCAGCCTTTTAAAATTATATAATCCATGCATATTTTAAAATCAGGTGTAAATATGGGCAAAATCCTCACACATATTCAGTGAGAAGTGGTTTAGGGTATTTGTTAAAGAACCTAAACCAAAGAAGTGACTATAAATTGATAATGATTTTGTATGATAAATTTTTTTGTTTAGTCTGTTTTGAAAAGAAAAACCATAATATTGATATGTAATTGTAAATGAAGTTCCTGTTTAGAATTATTGTACCTACTAATTGCATGTGTTTTAAATTTTTTTAAATTTATTTTTAATTGTGGTAAAATACACAAGACAATTTTCCATTTTCTTACATGGTTTTTGAACTGCAGTTTTTTATGTGGCTATTTATGTATATCACTCTGTTTTTCTCCTAATAGAGCTTGCTCTTGAACTAGTGAATTCTATAGCACTTTCCTTATCCTTTAGGAACCAGAGCCTGAAACAGAAGCAGTCAGTTCCAGCCAGGAAATCCCCACGATGCCTCAGCCAATCGAAAAAGTTTCAGTATCAACTCAGACCAAGAAGTTAAGTGCCTCTTCACCAAGAATGCTGCATCGAAGCACCCAGACCACCAGTGACGGAGTGTGTCAAAGCATGTGCCATGACAAATACACCAAAATTTTCAATGACTTTAAAGACCGAATGAAGTCTGATCACAAGCGAGAAACTGAAAGAGTCGTACGAGAAGCTCTAGAAAAGGTAACGCAGCCTCCACCGCCAGTGTTGCCTTCAGACATCTGGGCAGGATAAGTGAATAGTCTTCCTATTGTGGTTTAACTTCTGTCACTTAGGCATCAGCCAGGTAGCTGCTTTTTAAAACTAGGACTATAATAAAATATCTTCTTATAATATTTTAATTAACAGTAGCACTTTTCTCATCTAAAATATTTTATAGCCCTTAATGAAATAAAGGGAAGAGGTACATCAGTTAAGTAGAAACTATGTATTAAGGTTTTGCTTAATGGTCTGTGTAAATTATGAGCTGACATATTGTGGGTTAACTTTTTTTTTCATTTCAGCTGCGTTCTGAAATGGAAGAAGAAAAAAGACAAGCTGTAAATAAAGCTGTAGCAAATATGCAGGGTGAGATAGACAGAAAATGTAAGCAAGTAAAGGAAAAGTGTAAAGAAGAATTTGTAGAAGAAATCAAGAAGCTAGCAACACAGCACAAACAACTAATTTCTCAGACCAAGAAGAAGCAGTGGGTAAATACCACTATTTTCTTAGAATCTGATTTCTGAAAAATATACCATAGGTATGATGAAAATTAATTCAGAAAGATATATATGGCATATGCAAAAATTACTCCTGAAATAAGAGCCGATGTGAAACTGTCAACTTTAATTAACTTAAAAAAATTTTTTTAAACTCCAGATCCCACATTACTGAGTATTGCTCAGGATTATTTTGTTAAATTGAGATTATGATACTTTGGGACATAACATATTTAGTATAACTGATTTATATAACTTTTCCGTCTATGCGAGTATTTTATTTTGATAAGTGGGCTGGCCCTGACTTTTGCTGGTAACTCCTGACAGGTAATATCTAACTTGTAAAATTGTAAATGTAAGTATCGTAATAGCAAACTAAGGATTTTCAGATTTTACTGCACTTAACATTTATACATTAGATTCTAGTAAAGAAATCGATTACTTTTACTTTATGATAGTAACATCTCACGGGTCTCTAACTTAACTGGAAAACTGACAAATGTTCATTTTTTATTATGTCCTGTTTGTGACTCCTATCTTCCGCCCAGATCAGCAGCTTCTGAGCATACAGATGTTTCTCTGCCAACTGACTGAGCTATGTGGAAAAAGTTTTGTTCCCAAAAGCTCATAACTTGCTTTTAATTTTGATGAATTACTGTATGAAGTTTTGTGATTCTTCATTTGATCCAGACTACATTCTGAAAAGAGTCTTTAAATATATGTAAATGTTTCATGAGGGAAAATAAACATTTTAAAAATTTTGATGACGATTTGACAAGAAGGAAAAAAGAAACAGATATAACTTAGAAGAATATATGAAGATAACTTAGAAGGAAAGACAGATGAATGATGAAATATAAATATCACTAGATGGAATTATTAAGGTGTGCTCAAGATCTTATCAAGCAGAATGCCCCAACACCACGTCTATAATTCTGTCTTCATGCAAAGATGAGAGAAAGCTAGAAAGCAGACACTAGACTTATAAGGGGAAGTTCCCATAAGTTTACTCATGAATCAAGGAAATGGGAAGAGGTGGCTAAAATAAAGAATTATAATACTGCTTTTTATAACATTTTACCATTGATGAAATAGCTGCAGTTGGTATTATTATACCCATTTATTTGGTTCCACATATAAATGATACCATGCGATATTTGACTTATTTTACTTAGCATAATGCCCTTGAGGCCCATCCATGTTGTCACAAATGGCAGCATTTCCTTCCCAGCTCGTGGCTGAATAACCTTCCAGTGTGTGTGTGTGTGAGTGTAGTAATATATATACATACATACACACTACGTCTACTTAATCCGTTCATCCATTGATGGACATGTAGGTTGTATATAGATATCTTGCCTATTGTGAATATGCTTCAGTGAACATTGGAGCACAGATATCTTTTCAATACCCTGTTTTCATTTCCTTTGGGTAAATACCCAGAAATGGAATTGCTGGATAGTATGGTAGTATTATTTTTAACTTTTTGAGGAACCTCCATACTATTTTCCATCGTGGCTGCACCAATTTACATTCCCACCAACAGTGCACAAGAGTTTCCTTTTCTCCACATCCTTACCAACACTTGTCTTTTTTTATGATGGCCATTCTAACAGGTGTGAGGTGATAGATCACTGATACTGATTAGCATTTCCCTGGTGATTGGTGATGTTGAGCTGTTTTTATGTGTCTGTTGGCCATTTGTATATCTTCTTTGGAAAAATATCAATTCAGGTCCTCTGCCTATTTTTTGATTGGGTTATTGGGAGGTTTTTTTCCATTGAGTTGTATGAGTTCTTTATGTATTTTGGATATTAATCTCTTATGGGATATGTGGTTTGCAAATATTTTTTCCTATTCCAAGGTTGCCGTTTTATTTTGTGGATGGTTCTCTTTGCTGTGCAGAAGCTTTTTAGTTTGATGTAGCCCCACTTTTTACTTTTACTTTTGTGGCCTTTGCTTTTGGTGTCAAACAAAAAAAATATCATTGCCAAGACCAATGTCTAGGAGCTTATCCCCTATGTTTTATTCTAGGAGTTTTATAGTTTCAGGTCTTGTGTTAAAGGCTTTGATCCATTTTGAGTTGATTTTTGTGTATGGTGTAAGATAGCAGTCCAGTTTCATTCTTTTGCACGTCATTGCCCAACTTTTCTCAATACCACTCATTGAAGAGACTGTCCTTTCCCCATTGTATACTCTTGGCTCCTTTGTCATAAATTAATAGACCATGTTTGCATAGGTTTATTTCTGGGCTCTCTATTCTGTTCCATTAATCTATGTGTCTGTTTTTATGCCAAACCATACTGCTTTTATTTATACCCATTTTTTTAGATAAGGAATTTGAGGCTTATGAGATTAAACAGAGTGACTAGAAACCTGGTCGGTAGAGCTGGGACTCACCCTCCTAAGCTACTTCTGCTCATATATCATTTCTAGTAGACTGGTAAAAGATTTAGAATTATTCTTGTATTATAGTTATTCTTGTATTATAGTTAAATCCTACATTATTGTAAGAAGCAGTACAGTACTGTAGGACAAGAGAGTATGTAGGTATGTCAGATACCCAAAAAGTGGATGTTAAGATGGCATACAATCAAGAGAAACATAGTAAGAATGATACATCCTTTAAATATATCCACAAAGAAAGGCAGAAATACAAAATGATGAATGCATTAAGTAATAGAAGGGATGGTGCTGCCTGAAGTATTATTTGAGGATGAGGAAACTAAGAAGTTAAATGAACTTGGTCTAAACTCACTTGATTAATTAGCACAGATCTAAGATTCAAACCCAAATCTGACTATTACAGCTACTTCCAAAATTAAAACATGCTATCCACACTTTTTAAATAGTAACCTCACTGAAGTCACAATTGCTGACATAGTAAAATCACAGGAAATATACCAGAGTACTATTGACATTTGGACCAAAAAATTGGGGACACTCCTGTGCACTGTAGGATGTTTAGCAGCAGCTAAGCCTCTATCCCCGCCCCCTGAGTGGTGACAATCAAAACTTCTCCAGACGTTGCCCCATAAGATGAAGGCTGAGAATTAACCACTGGTTTTAGACCATAAGTGACCTTGATAATAGCGTATTCAGTGGCAAGGCATGGGTGAAAGACTGCAGTGGGCTTAAAAAAGAGGGGAAGAGAAAAATCTGAAATAACAAGTGTAGGTAATTCTTCCAAGATGTTTGAGAAGGGGAGCAGAAAAATGGGGGTGGTAAATGGAAAGAAATATGAGGTAAAGAGCCTTTTTAAAAAACTGTGGTAAAATAAATTTACTATCTTAATCATTTTTAAGTTTACAGTTCAGTGCTATTAAATACACTCACGTTGTGCAACGTCACTGCCATCTTACTCCCATAACTTCTTTCACCCTGTAAAACTGAAGCTCTTTACCTATTAAACAGTCACTCCCTGTTCTCTTCTCCCCCCGCCCCTGGTAACCACCATTCTACATTGTGTCTGTGACTGTGACTACTGTTGGCACCTCTTATAAGTGGATCACACAGTCTTTTTAGGACTGGCTGATTTAACTTAGCATAACGGCACTGAGTTTCATCCATGTTGCAGTATATTGCAGAAGTTTCTCCCCTTTTAAGGCTGAATAGTAGTCCAGTGCATGTATATAACACGTTTTTGCTTATCCATTTACCCACTGATGGTCACTTGGGTTACTTTCATGGTTTAGCTATTGTGAATAATGCTTCTATAAACATGGGTGTACAAATATCTCTTTGAGATCCTGCTTTCAGTTCTTTTGGGCATATACCCAGAGTGGAATTGCATGGTTCTATGGTAATTATATTTTAAATTTTTTGAGGAACCACCATGCTGTTTTCCACAGCAGTTGTACCATTTTACATTCCCACATGACAGTGCACCAGGGTTCCAATTTCTCTACATCCCCACCAACTCTTGTTTTATTTTGATAGTAGTCATACAAATAGGTGTGAGGTGGTGTTTCACTGTAGTTTTGATTTTGCATTTCCCTAATGACTGGTGATGTTGAGCATCTTTTCATGTGATTATTGGCATTCCTGTATCTTTGATAAATGTCTGTTCAAGCCCTTTGCCCATTTTTTGAGTTGAGTCTTAGGAGTTCTCCATATATTCTGGATATTAATCCCTTTTCAGATACATGATTTGCAAATATTTTCTCCCATTCTGTGGGTTGCTTTTTTAATTCTGTGGATAATTTTCATAAAGTGCCATTTGTCTATTTTTTTCTTTGTTAACTGTGCCTTTGGTGTCATATCCAAAAATTCATTGCCAAATCCAGTGTCATGAAGTTTTTGTTCTTTATTTTCTTCTAAGAGATTTATTGTCTTAATTCTAAGATCTTATTGTAAGATGTATGTCCTTGACCCATTTTGAGTTAATTTTTATATATGGTGTTAGTAAGGGTCCAACTTCATTCTTTTGTATGTGGATATCCAGATTTTCCAGCATCCTTCGTTGAAAAGACTATCTGTTCCCCATTAAACGGTCTTGGCACCCTCATCAAAAAACAATTGACCATATATGTTTATTTCTGTGCTCTCTATTCTGTTCCATTGGTCTGTATGTCTGTCTTTATGCCAGTACTTAACAGGTTGGATTAATGTAGCTTTGTAGTAAGTATTGAAATCAGGATGTATAATTCCTCCAGATTTGTTTTATTTTTTCAAGATTGTTTTGGCTATTTGGGGCCGCTTGAGGTTCCATATGAAAATCTGGGTGGGTGTTTCAATTTCTACTATAAAAATGTCACTGGGATTTTGATAGGGATTGCATTGAATCTTCAGATCACTTTCAGTAGTATTGACATTTTAACAATATTAAGTCTTCCAATCCATGGACATGGCATGTGTTTCCATTTATTTATGTTGTCTTTAATTTCTTTCAACTCTCATTGTACAAGTCTTCCACCTCCTTGGTTAAGTTAATTCTTAAGTATTTTGGTTTTTTTAGGCTGTTTTAAATAGAATTGCTTTCATAATTTGCTCTTGAGATTGTTCGTTGTTTGTGTATAGAAATGCAGTTGATTTTAGTATATCGACTTTGTATCCTGCTACTTTGCCAAATTCATCTATTAGTTCTAGCAACTTCATTCTGGAGTATTCAGGGTTTCTACATATAAGATCATATCATATGCAAAGATAATTTTACTTCTTCCTTTACAATTAGCATGCCTTTGATTTCTTGGTTTGCCTAAGTGCTCTGGCTAGGACTTCCAGTACTATATTGAATAGAAGTGGTGAAAGTGGGCATCTTTGCGTTGTTCCTGATCTTTGAGTATGATGTTTGCTGTGGGTTTTTCATATGTGGCTTTTATTATGTGGAGGTAGGTAGTTTCCTTCTGTTCCCGTTTGTTGAGTGTTTTTATCATGAACGTGTGCTGAATTTTGTCAGATGTTTTTTCTTCATTGACTGAGATGACCATGTGGTTTTTCCTTCATTATGTTGATGTGGCATATTACATTGATTGATTCTTATATGTCGCATCACATCATTGGTGTATAATTCTTTTTTTTTTTTTAATTAATTTATTTATTTTTGGCTGTGTTGGGTCTTCATTTCTGTGTGAGGGCTTTCTCCAGTTGCGGCGAGCGGGGGCCACTCTTCATCGCGGTGCACAGGCCTCTTACCGTCGCGGCCTCTCCTGTTCCGGAGCACAGGCTCCAGATGCGCAGGCTCAGTAGTTGTGGCTCACGGGCTTAGTTGCTCTGCGGCATGTGGGATCTTCCCAGACCAGGGCTCGAACCCGTGTCCCCTGCATTGGCAGGCAGATTCTTAACCACTGTGCCACCAGGGAAGCCCTGTAATTCTTTTAATATGCTGCCGAATTCCATTTGCTAGTATTTTGTTGAGGATTTTATCTCAATGGTCATAAGGCATGTGGATCTGTAGTTTTCTTTTCTTGTAGTGTCTTTGTCTGGCTTGGTATCAGGATTATGCTGGACTCACAGAGTGAGTTAGGAAATATTCCCTCCTCTTCCATCTTTGAGAAAAGTATGAGACGGTTTGACAGCTCTTTAAATGTTTGGTAGAATTTACTAGAGAAGCCATCAGGTCCAGGGCTTTATTTATTGGGAGATTTTTGATTAATAGGTCAATCTGCTTATTAGTTATGGGTCTATTCAGATTTTTTCAAGATTTAGTCTTGGTAGGTTTTGGGTTTGTAGGAATTTGTCCATTTCATCTAGGTTATCCAGTTTGTTGTGTATAATTGTTAATAGTGCATTGTTACAATCTTTTTTATTTTTGTAGAATCAGTAGTAAGATCCCCACTTTTATTTTTCATTTAGTAACTTGAGTCCTCTCTTTTCTTCTTGGTCCATCTAGCTAAAGGTTTATCACTTTTGTTCATCTTTTCGAAGAACCAACTTTTGGTTTCATTGATTTTTCTTTATTATTTTCCTCTTCTCTATTTTGTTGATCTCTGCGCTAATCTTTATTTATTTATTTATTTTCTTCCTCCTGCTAACTTTTGCTTTAGCTTGCTTTTTTACTAATTCCTTAAGGTGGACTTTTTGGCTACTGATCTGAGATCTTTCTTCAGGTAGATATTACAGCTATAAATTTCCCTCCGAGCACTGCCTCACTGCATAACCTAAATTTTTCTTTGATCCATTGGTTGTTTAAAAGTGTTTTTTTAAATTTCCACAACTTTGAATTTTCCAGTTTTACTTTTGTTTTTGCTTTCTTATTTTATCCCATTGTGGTCAAAAAAGATACTTAGTATGATATCTACCTTTTAAAATATGTTGAGACTTAATTTGTAAAGTGTCCCACATGCACTTGAAGAATGTGTGCTCTTGTTGTTGGGCAGAGTGCTCTGTGTGTATCTGTTAGATCTAGTTGGTTTATTGTGTTAGGGCCTCCATTTCCTTACCTATGTCTGGTGGTTCTATCCCTTAGTGTGAGTGGGATGTTGAAGTCTCTATTATTGTAGAACTGTGTGTTTTTGCTTCTTATGTTTTAGTCATTACGTATGTAAATACTTATAATTGTTATGTCTTCTTACTGTATTGAACCTTTTATTAATATATAGTGTCCTTCTTTGTCTGTTGTAACCTTTTTTTGATTTAAAGTCTATTTTGTGTGAAATTAGTATAGCTACCTTGCTCTCTTTTGGTTCCAATTTGCATGGAATATCTTTTTCCATCCTTTCACTTTCAGCCCATTTGTGTCTTTAGGTCTTAAGTGAGTCTCTTATAGACAGCATATTATAGACATGTTTTTATCCATTCTGCCAATCTGTGTCTTTTGATTGGAGAGTTTAATCTGTGTAAATTTAAAGCCCCATAACTTTTTTGACCCTCATTTCCTGCATTCTTGTTTTTGTGTTTAGTTGATTTTTTGTAGGGAAATGTTTAAGTTCCTTTCCTTTTGTTTATATGCTAGAGCAGTTTTCTTTGTGGTTACCACGGGAATTACATTTAACAGCCTAAAGTTATGAGACTCTAATTTGAATTTATAGCAATTTTAGTTTAATAACTTATATAAAATCTCTGTTCCTTTACAGCTCCATCTCAACCCTTTTTGATTGCTCATGTTATAAGATTACATCGTCATACATTGTGTGCCCAAAAACATAAATTAAAAATTCTTTTAAATGTATTAGTCTCCTAACTTATGTAGAAAAAAGATTTGGGGTTACAAACTAATTTACAGTAATACTAGCTTTTATACTAATAATTTTTTTCTTTAAATCTTGGTTTCTTAAATCATAGAAAAGAAAAAGTACAGTTACAAGCCATTGTAAGCCATAGTACTGGCTTTTATAATTGCCCATGTGTTTACCACAGTTGAGATCTTCTGTTTCTCCACGTGGCTCCAGGTCACTGTCTAGTGTCCTTTCATTTCACCTGCAGGACCCCGAGTACTTCTTGCAGGTACAAAGGACAGTTTTGCTGCATATAGGATTCTTAACTGACAGGTTTTTTTCCTTCTTTTAGCACTTTGACTATATCAGGTCTTTTGGCCTCCAGAATTTCTGATGAGAAATCTGCTGATAACATATTGATGATCCTTTGTGTGCGACAGCTCCCCTCTTTCTTGCTGCTCTCAGGAGTTTCAAAAGTTTGGTTACAACATGTTTCAGTGTGGCTCTCTGAGTTCATCTGACTTGGAGTTACTGAATATTTATATTCATATCTTTCATCAGATTGAAGGAATACTGGCTAAAAACTTCCCCAGTATTCTCTCTGCTCATTTCTCTCTCCCCTCCTTCTGGGACTCCCATGATGCATATCTTGGTCCATTGGCTGGTGTCCCACAGGTCTTTTTAGGCTCTGTTTGCTCTCCAGCCTTTTCACCTCTCTTGTTAATTTCCATTGTCCTGTCTTCTCTCTGCTCAAATCTGCCTTTGAATCCCTGAAGTCAGTTTTTCACTTCAGTTAATGACTTCTCAGCTCCACATTTTCTTTTTGGCTTCTATCTATCTTTTTATTGATGATTCCAGTTGTTCATACATCATTTTCTTGACTTTCTCCATATTTTCCTTTAGTTCTTTGACCTTCTTTAATAGTTGTTTTAAGGTCTTTGTCTAATATATCTACCAGTAGGTCTTTTTCATGGCCAGTTTCTGTTGATTTTTTTTTTTTTCCTTTGAATAGTCATACTTTCCTGCTTCTTTGTATGCCTTGTGGTTTTTTGTTGAACACTAGACATTTGAATCTAGTAATATGGTAACTGGAACTCATTTTCTCCTCCTCATAGTTTGCTGTTTTTGTTTCTTTGACTGTTGTAGGCTGTCCCTTTCTGTGCCAAAGCTCAGATTGAGGTGTAAACTAAATGTCTTCTTAGGTCTTTTCTGAGCCTCTCCTTGGGTACGCACATTCACTTTCTGAGTTCTCCTGTATATGCAGTTGATTTTGAATGTCTGGCTTGCAAAAGGGGGAATAAAAGGGCAGTGGCCCTTTAACTCTTCTGGAAGTCACTTCAGCTGGAGGAGTTGTGACAGGGGGGGCGGGGGGTGGAACAGCAATGGCCGCCCATTTCTGTGACCAGAAGCAGCATCTTTTTTGCCCACCCTGGCTCCCACAAGGTGCTCCATTCACAGCTGCTTGGGTGGAGAATAGGGAAGAGGTAGCTGTTACTGTGCTAAGAGCCAAAATTAACCATAACAACTTGCTGTTCAAGCCTTCAGTAGACTTCAGAGTTCCAAAATAGTTACTTCAGACAGACTCTACAGTACAGCTGTTGTCCAGGTGGGAAGGGAGATCCTGGTGCTTCTGCTCTGTCATCTTTCCAGAATCTCAGGACCTTTTTAAGAAAATAGAAATTACTTACGCTTGTGTGCTGACGGGAATGACCTAGTGGAGATGAAAAAGTTGATGTTGTGCCCAAGTAAGCTTGAGTTTGCTGACAAAGGACTGCGTGCTGAGCCTCGGTCATCCATCCCATTGTTTCCTGCCATCCTGCTCAGGACAGAAAACATGTTCTGATGTTCTTGGTGATACTAGTTTAAGCTTGAGCCAGAAAGAGCTTTAAAAGCACAGTTTCAAAAGTCTGTCAATCACTGTACCCAGTTTCCTATGCATTTCATCCCACGTTTAACTGCTGGTTATGGTTTCTTGCCTGCAGTGCTACAACTGTGAGGAGGAGGCCATGTACCACTGCTGCTGGAACACATCCTACTGCTCAATCAAGTGTCAGCAGGAGCACTGGCATGCGGAACACAAGCGCACCTGTCGCCGGAAAAGATGAAGGCTGGTTCTTTCTGGAGAATCACTGACGATTATTCTTCTCAGACACAGCGGTTTTTGTTTCCAAGAAGCCAAAATTGTTTAGAATTTGCTTCCCATTTTGCACCAGCCTTTAAACACTTTTCGTGAAGAAATTTTGCACAGTAGTTAAATCTTTTGTTAATGCTCCTCTGGAGTTTTTCAGGGGGTAAAAGTAACATCAGTGGAGGGTATTATTTTAAATAAATTTTAATTGAGAGTTTGTTGCATTTTCAGCAAATTTTAAAACATTTTTAGGTTTTACAGAGATTTTAACCTTTAAACAAAACAGATCTTTAAAAAAAACAGCAGGTGAATACGAGTGAGTTTAACAAAGAAACATTTAAAATAGATCTGAATGTAAGAACTACAGAACTGTTTCAGAAATAAAGCATACTACCTTGATGTGAAATTTATTTCTTAACCTTGTTGAGCTGGTTTTGTTCAGCTTAATTTACTGTTTAAAGGCATTATCTATTGGTTATGCCAGTGGGTATATGATTGATTGAATTTAGGGAACAGGGTTGACACAGCAGGTGCTAGTCCTGCATATTTTTTCTTAAATATTTCCCAATTGTGTTTTTCATTATTTCTTTTCAATATATAACTTTTATAACAAATTATTAGCTTTGATCTTGTAGTTTAAAATTGCAGGGAACTGGGGTAATCTTTTACTGAGCTGGATCTTAGAGAAAATGAATATTTAAATTTTAAAGTTTGCACATTTCATCTTTGTCCTAACATGAGTGCTTGTAACAAAATAAACAAAAATAAAATAAAAAGCCAAAAACTACCTTTATCCATACATGAAATTATAGATGAGGCATACAAATTTCTTTAATGCTTCCCTTCCCTCCCCAAATATCATCTGATTGATTGATTGATTGCCTATTATCTGGTGTCACCTCTTACATTGTAAGTAAGTTAATACTGAAAGGAAAGAAAGCACTTAAGTTTCACAGAAGCCGTTATGTTTGTAGTAGTGGGTCATTGCCTACTAATGAACTCCACCACTGTACACAGAATGAAGAATAATGCATGTTAATTTTCTTGTATTAAAGATGCCGTGATTTGTAAAAAGTCTGTATTTTGCGGAATGTCTGGATTAAGAAGCATTACCAATAGGAATGGATCGATAGTTGAATAATGATTTTTTTTATACATATAGACATATAAAATACAGCCAGGAAAACTTAAATTACTTTTTACAAAAAAAAAAAACAAAACTCAATTTATGTTTTTTCAAAGACTGATCTTAGACCAAGTCAAAATAAATTCCCATTTATCATTTATTTTTAAGGTTAGAGAAATAATTTGTAAATATTTATTTAGACCTTTGATATTTATTAAAGCAATTAATTACACACCATGTAAGTGAGAGAATCAGGAGAAAAACCTTTTAAAAAGTTTTCTCCAGGTTTGTCAGGGTCACTCTAAAGAGCCTTCTGTGAAATGATCATCCATCCAGTCCTGATGCTGTTACAGATGGTGGTGACACAAGTTAATCGACAAGCTACTGCCCAGTGGTGCCCAATGGCTTGTAGGATCTGCCCAGTAGCCCCATTTCAGCACCGTACCTGGATTACGCAGGGACTCGGCATTCTCGGTCCCTCCTTGTTGCTGTGTGATTTGTCAGTGTTGCCACGGTGCCGTGGTCTGAGCGAGACGACGTAACCATGAACACTTAACCTTCTCTGATTGATTGATTGTTTTTCAAGTTTTAAAACTTCGATCCACCCCTATGAGAGCAAGTTATTGTGGAACTATTTTTGGTGTAAAATCATTCCAGAGTGTGTACTATTTACCGATAGCTGCATGAAAGTAAGATTCGTGTTACTTTGGCTTTTTTGTCTCCGTTGACACGGTTGCACATTTCCAAGTTACTACAGCGTGAAAACTGTGTGTTAAAAAAAAAACAAAATTAAAAAAAGAGATTGTGGCCTGGTTTTGTAAAAGTTTTAGGTAAAATTACAATTGATTGTTTTAGGAATCATTATTAAAAATTTTCTGCAATCATAAAGCTATATCAAGGTGTTGAGCTTAGCCACTATGCACATTGTAATTATTCATCGTGGCTGTCCAGTTCTATGATGCATTCTGGCATTTTGTAAGCTGCTCTGACTAGCAATATATAGGTTCATTTAATGTGTTAACATTGGTTAATAAATGTATTTAAAAAAAAACCTTTAATTTGTTGATTTAGTCCATTCCCCTAGACCAAAACAAACACAACTGTATCACATGGTAATCATATACTGTGGGCGATCCATTGGTGACTGTTTAACTTTATATAAAATCAGTGTGTTAAAAATAATTTACTTAAACATTTGTTTAAGTTGAATTTACTTTTACCAGTTGTCAAGTTCAGGTTTGTTTGACTACAAAGCCCCTTTTCTGGGTAAACTTATGCTAGGCTGAACCTAAAGATAGATAGAAAATTATTCAATGAACATTTGAAATTAGTCAATATCATCAACTTCAATACATCTAGAATCACATCCATCATCTCACCTTGCATCACTGCACTCCTCCAACCAATTCACATGATGCCAATCTCAATTCAAGCCAGCGTCACCCTCCTGACCAGACTGTAATGTAGTAAGTGGCTCGACCCTCTTCTTTGCCTCCCTAATTCAGTGGTTCTCAAACTTTTGACATCAGGATCACAAGAGGGCTTGTTCAAACACTGCTGGCCCCCACCCCCAGCATTTTCATCGCCGACAAGTTCCCAAGTGTTGCTGATGAGGGCATCCTTTCATAACCACTGCTTTACTGATGAAAATAAAAACACACTTTCATGAACAATATCCATAAAGTTACAGTATTTTACAGAGTCCTAGGGCCCATCTGTAGACTTCCCCCCACCCCCCAGAAGGATCCAGGTCCCTTAGGTTAAGAATCCTGGATCCAGTGAGATTAGAGAAGCAAAAATAGGAGAGGTAGCAAGAGTCCTGTTACTGTGATCTAGATCAGAGCCTCTCAAATGTTCATGTGCACACAAATCACCTGCGGATCTAGTTAAAATGCAGACTCTGACTTAGATGGTCTGGGGTGGGTGGAGCTGGTGACTCTGCCATTTCTCATAAGCTTCCAAGTGATACTGCTTGTACTGGCCAGGGATTACACCTGAGAGGCTAGGTCTTAAAGGATATGATATGTAAGTGCTCAGAAGTTTAACTACTACTACCACACTAAATTATAAACTATAAAACAATGCTGTCAAGTGAAATTATGTAACGTGAGGTACCTAAGAAATTTAAAATTTTCTAGTAACCATACTAAATATTAAACCATTAAATAATCATATTAAATATTTAACCGTATTAAGAAGGAACAGGTTAATTTTAATAATATATCCTACTTAACCTAGTATATCCAAAATATTTCAATATTTAATTAATATAAAAGTGAGACATTTTATATTCTTGTTTTATACTAAGTCTTCAAAACCCAGTGTGTGTTGCATGCTTTCAGCACATCTCTGTTCGGACTAGCCACAGTTTATTCACGTGTGGCTGATGACTACCCATGTTGGACAGAGCAACCTAAAAACAAGAGCTTTGTCTTACCAAGTAAGGGCCCCCATCAGCACCTGACCTGTAGTCAGTATGCATTTAGCAAATGTTTAGTAGAGGTCCTCCTTGAAACCTAGGAGCTGACAAGAAAAAAATTAATCAGTTTTCACCAGAATTTGACCTCTCTGAGGGTAGGCTTAGTCTTTCAGAGTCTGAGATTTGAGAGCTTAAAAATCTTCCAACAACCTCTAAACTGACATTGCAAGTAGGTAGCCCTGGAAAGTTACCTAAGGATCCCTATGGCTCTACAGGGCAGTCTGAAAACCTTTATCTACTCCAACTCCTTAACCTCATATTGGAGAGAAAGCTGAGACCCAGAGCTGCTCAAAGTCACGAACCAGGTTCCTGATGACATACCTCCTGTTCTACAGCCCCATGAAGATGGTCTGTGGCTTAATAAAGTCTTGCAATGATAAATAATCCCTACCTCCAGGAACAGGAAAGAGTATAACTGGAGGTATAGACTGCTAAGGAAATTTAGAAGACACAGTGTAAATATTATTCATTCATTTACTAAATACTTGAGCTCCTACAGCATTTGTGTTAGATGCTAAGTGTATGATAATGAGCAGAACAGACATATTTCCTGTCTCTATGTAGCTTATATTCTAGTAAGGGCATCAATCAAATAAGTACAACTTTAATTATAACCCAGAGTTGGGTGCAATGAAGAAAAAATATGGGACTGTAGGATACAGAGAAAGCATACAACAGGAGGGGAAAGAATTAGGGAAGGCTTAAAAAAACCTGTACGTAAGCTTGAACTTGAAAGGTGAGCAGGAGTTAGCTGGAGAAGAAAGGCATTCCAGAGGATTCAACATTGATTTCGGAAGATTCATTTTTTTCCTTCATATTTTTACTATGAACATAACTTTTAAAACCAGGAAAAAAAGTTACAGAAGAAACAAAATTCTTGGCTAGAGCGGTCTGCAGGGTTAAAGGTTACAGGAGAGTAATTTTTTTCAAGCAATGAGAGATTTGACATGGTTAAGGAAGCCATCAGACAGGAAGCAGGAATGAGGGTGACGCCATGAGAGAATAACTAGAGGGTAACCTCACAGTGACTGGAACACAAGATGAGACGGTTCAAAACGACAGATGATAAAGAAGTGAAGATGTGAGAAGCCTGCTCTTGAAAACTGCTCGTGAATGGGAGGGAAATTATGTTTAGGACAAGAAGAGGCATAGACAAGTGATATCAGCATCACTGTGGCATAGGGTGTTCCTCCTTTTGTCCTTTTTCAACAAAGAATTAGGGCACCTTTCATGAACACAAGCACCTCTGTGGTTGCTGTGGGAACCAGCACCATATGCCAGGGGACCGGTAAGGGGTCTTGCCCACCTCTGCATCTGGTAATAGGGTTAGGGTTAGACCTTGATATGGGCTGTGGAGCCCATGGGGCAATAAACTTGCCTGACCCTTCTGGCTGCAGTTGGGAAAAAACCTGGAGAGTGTTGACCTGGGCAGACACCCACAGAAGATAGAGAAATTGCAGAAATCCAGCCTTTCCTAGGGGAGATTCCAGCATGTCATTGGAGAGGGAGAACGTTTGGATGCAGTGGATCTAGAAGAACTTTCTCAGCACTGCACCCCACCCCCTCCCCCCCCAAGGAATCACTGCATACAGAGGATCTATCTGACAGTGGTGACCTCTTTCACAAGAGACAAGGAGAGCGATGAGTGAGTACCTAGCTAGCCAGTGGTGTGGGAAGCAGCTGGAGAACCTGTCTCTCCAGCAGCACCCAGAGTACTGAAGCAGGACTTCCATGACTGCCAAGAGGGAGGAGATCAGGAAAGAAGCAGATAAAAATATCAAAGGTCTTTAAAGCGATGCAGTTCCTGCTAACTGAACTCAGCAAGAAGACCACCCATGAGCCTCTGGGAGTGCCACTCCTGGGGATCCCCTTACCAGGTCCACGGGCATCCCCAGTGCCCTAAGAGATAAGCTCACACTTTCCCCCACTCTGCAGCCAGCATCTTGTGCGTGACTCCTGAGTGCAGCAGCAAAAGCAAGCTCCAGTAGACAGAGCGTGTGATCAGAGAACTGGCCAGGGTCTGTGGGCAAAGGAGAAGCCAGAAACTTGGGCTGTAGCATCACCTTCTCGAAAACAAAGAAGCCAGTGGCCAGTCTGGTGAGTTGTAAGAACCAAAAAAGATACAAAAGCTTTAAAAGTTTGCCACGAAAGCGAACAAGCAGAGTGGAACAAGGGTACCCAGAAAAAGGCAGAATTAATGACAATACCAACAAACAGAACGCCCCATTTGAAGACAACTAGCAAAGATTTGAGGAGGTGTCTGCTACTTCAAATGCAACAGCAGCAACACAAAACTACAAGGAACATGAAAAATCAAGGAACCATGTCATCGTTAAAAGATAATAATTCTCCAATAACCAAGCTTAATGTCATGGAATTTTGTGATCTAGTTGATAAAGAATTCAAAATAGCTGTTTTGAAGAAACTCAACAAGCTATAAGAAAGCTCAGAACGACAATTCAATGAAATCATGAAAAGAAAAACACTGGTTCAAAATGATATTTACCAAAGAAATAGAAATTATAAAAAAGAACCAAGGAGAAATTCTGGAGCTGAATAACTCAATGAATGAAATGAAAAATGCAGCAGAGAGCATCTGCAGTGGAGTCCAGCAAAGGGGAGACAGAATAAGTGCGTTAGGTGACGGGAATTTGAAATAATCCAGTTAGAGGAGAACAAAGAAAAGGAGAAAGAATGAAAAAGAGTGAAGAAAACCTATATGACCTATAGGATTCCATCAAAAGAACAAATTGAATAATTGGGGTTTCAGAAGGAGGAGAGGGAGAAGGGAGCAGAAAGTTTATTTAAAGAAATAATAGTTGAGAGCTTCCCAAACCTGGAGAGGGAATGAACTGGAAATCTACATTCACAAAGTTAATAGATCATCCTATTTTCTCAGCACAAAAAAGACCTTCTTCAAGACACATTATAACAAAACTATCAAAAATCACAGATAAAGAATTCTAAAAGCAGCCAAAGGAAAAAAAGACTATAATCTACAAAGGAATCCTCATTAGCTATCAGCAGATTTCTCAGCAGAAACCTTATTGGCCAGGAGAGAGTGGAATAACATATTCAAAGTTTTGGGAAAAAAAATCAACGCTGCCAGCCAAAAATGCTCTCTCAGGCCAAGTTACCCCTCAGATATGAAGGAAAAATAAAGATCTTTGTAGACAAAAGCAGAGGGAGTTCATCATCCTAGATCTGCATTTCAAGAAATGCTGAAAGGAGTTCCTCCATATGAAATGAAAAGATGCTAATCAGTGACATGAAAACATAAGAAAATATACAACATACTGGTTAAGGCAAATATATAGTCAGACTTAGAAAACTCCAACTCTGTAATAGGATGGTATGTTAATCATTTAACTGTAGTGTAAAGATCAAAGGAAAGGTATTAAAATAATTACAGATACTACAATTTGTTACTGCATACACAATACAAAAGAGTTAAATAATGACATACAAAATTTTAAAAGGGGGAGTCAATAAGTGAAGATTTTATAGCTGATCAAAGTTAAGTTGCTATCAGCTTAAAATGGACTGTTTTATCTATGAGAGTTCTTATGTAAACCTCACAGGAATCACAAAGCAAAAACCTAGAGTAGATTAAAAAGGGGGAAACAGAGAGAACCACCACAAAAAAATCACAAATTTACGAAGGTGGGCAGAAACAGATGGAAAGGAAACATTGGAAATGCAAAACAACCAGAAAATAATTAGTAGGATGACATTAGTAAGTCCTTGACGCTAAATGTAAATGGATTGAATTCACCAATCAAAAGCTAAAGAGTGGCTAGATGGATTGAAAAAAAAAAAAAAAAAAAAGCCACACAAGACCCAACAATATGCTGCCCACAAAAGACCCACTTCAGGTTTAAAGACACATAAGCTCAAAGTGAAGGGATAGAAAAAGATATTGCATGCAAGTGGAAAGCAAAAAAAAAGAGCAGGGATAGCTATACTTATATCAGACAAAACAGACTTTAAGCCAAAAACAGTAATAAGAAAGAAAGTCAATATTTAATGATAAGGGGGTCAATTCATCAGGAAGATAAAAACAACTATAAAATATAAAATATATATGCATCCAACATCACAGTGCCTAAATATATTAAGCAATAGTAACAGAACTGAAGGGAAAAATAGAAAAAAATACAATAGTTGGGGGATCCAATACCCCACATTCAGCAATTGTTAGATTATCTAGACAGAAAATACCAGGAAATGTTGAGTTTGAACCATACATTAGACTGAACTGAACTAATGGGCATTTATAGACATTCCATCCAACAGAAGGAGAATACACATTCTTCTCAAGTGCATACAGAACATTCTCCAGGATAGATCTATGATATGACACAAAAAATGTCTCAGCAAATTTAAGAAGACTGAAATCATACCAAGTATCTTTCCTAACCACAATAATGTGGAACTAGATATCAACAACAGAGGAATGCTGAAAAATCTACAAATGTGAAAATTAACACACTCCAGAATCACCAATGGGTCAAAGAAGAAATCAAAAGAGAAATGAGAAAATACAGCAAAACAAATGAAAATGGAAACAAAACATACCAAAACCTATGGGATGCTGCAAATGCAGTTCTGAGACGGAATTTTATACCAATAAATGCATATATTAAGAAAATGGAAAGATCTCAAATAAACAACATAACTTTACACCTCAAGGAACTAGAAAAAGAAGGAAAAATGAACCCCAAATTTAGTGAAAGGAAATAAAGATCAGAGCTGTAATAAATGAAATAGAGACAAGAAAAACAATAGAAAAAAAACAATGAAACTCAGAGCTGTTTTTTTGAAAAGATAAACAAAATTTACAAATCTTTATTTGTAAAAAAACAAGAAAAAAAGAGAGAATGAATACACAAATAAATAAAATCAAAAATGAAAGGGAAGAGGTTACAACTGGTACTACAGAAATACAAAGGATCATGAAACTATCATAAACAATTATACACCACTAAATTAGATAACTCAGAAGAAGTGGATAAATTCCTAGAAACATACAACCTGTCAAGACTGAATCAGGAATAAATAGAGAATCTGAACAGACTAGTAACGAGTAAGGAGATTGAATCAATAGTCAAAACTGAAGCAGACTCACAGATATAGAGAACAAACTAGTGGTTACCAGTAGGGAGAGCGAAGGGGGAAAAAAGGGTTATTATGGGATACATGAAATCATGTGTATAAAACTTTTGAAAATTGTAAAGCATTATAGAATTTAAAGAATCTTTCATTCAACAAGAAAAAAGAAAGAAAAAGAAAAAAACAATTCTAAAATTTGTATGGAACCACAAAGACCCTTAATAGCCAAAGCAATCGTAAGAAAGAATAACAAAGACAGAGGTATCACACCTCCTGATTTCAATCTATATTACAAAGTTAGAGTAATTTAAAAAGTATGGTGCTATCATAAAAAGAGACACAGAGAGGTCAATTGAACAGACTAGATAGCCCAGAAATACCCGCCTCCCCCATTTACGGTCAACCAATATTTGACTAGAGAGCCAAGAACACTCAATGGGAAAAGGACAGTCTCTTCCACAAATGGAGCTGGGAAAGCTTGAATAACTACACAAAGAGTAATGAAATTGGACCCCTATCTTACACCACTTACATAAATTAACTTGAAGTGGATTAAAGACGTAAGCATGAGACCTGATGATAAAACTCCCAGAAGAAAACATAGGAAAGAAACTCCTTAACATTAATCTTGGCGATGATTTTCTAGATATGACACCAAACGCACAAGCAACAAAAGCAAAATTCAACAAGTGGGACTACATCAAACTAAAAAGCTTCTGCACAGCAAAAGAGCCAATAAAAAATGAAAAGCCAAACTATGAAATAGGGAAAAATATTTGCAAAACACATATTGGATAAGGATTTAATATCCAAAATATAAACAACTCATACAACTTAATAACATAAAAGCAAACAATCTGATTTAAAAATGAGCAGAGGAACCAAATAAAAATTTTTTTCGAAGACATGCAGGTGGCTGGCTAACAGGTACATGAAAACATGCTCAACATCATCAGTCACCAGGAAATGCAAATCAAACCACAATGAAATGTCACCTCACACCGTTAGAATGGCCATCATCAAAAAGACACAAGAAAACAAGTGTTGACCAGGATGTGGAGAAAGGGAACACTTATGTACTGTTGTTGGAAATGTAAATTGGTTTAGCTACTATGGAAAACAGTAGGGAGGTTCCCCCAAAATTAAAAATAGAACTACCATCTGATCCAGCAATTCCACTCCTGGGTATATAGCCAAAGGAAGTGAAAACAGGATATCAAAGAGATATATGCATTCCCATGTTTACTGCAGTATTCACAACAGCCAAGATATGGAAACTACCTAGGTGTCTGTCAGTGGATGGATGGATGGATAAAGAAGTTGTGGTACTTATACACAATGCAATATTATTTAGCCATGAGAAAGAAGGAAATGCTGACATTTGTGACAACATGGATGGACCTTGCGGTCATTATGCTAAGTGAGATAAGTCAGACAGAGAAAGACAAATACTGCATGATCTCATTTAAATGTGGAATCTAAAAGAGCCAAACTCATAAAAACAGACAGTAGAATGGTGGTCACCAGGGACTGAGGGGTGGGGGAATTGGGAGAAAACTTGCAACCAATAGGCAAATAAGTTTTGGAAAACTAGTACGCAACATAGTGATTACAGACAACAATACTATATTATAAACTTTTGCTAAGAGACTAGGTCTTAATTTCCACCACAAACAATTATGTGATGTGATGGATGTGTTAGCTAACACTACAATGGTACCCATATTGCAATATATAAATGTACTAAATCAACATGTTGTACACCTTAAACTTATACCATTTATATGCCAATTATATCTCAATAAAAATAAATTTTAAAAAAGAAGAATACATTTATAATTTAACAAGGAGAGCTGATTGACAGAGAGCGCAAAGGTGCGAGTCTTCTACAATGTAGAATTTTTAAAAATTATCTTTTGTTTAGCTCTTTTTGGTGGTTCAAAAATAATTATTAAATAGCAATTATGATAATAGTACATCTGACTATAGACTGTGGTCTGAATTCTATTATTTATGGAATATAACTTCATAAGAGTTTCTGTATATTCACCACACAGCTCTTTTTTTCTTTATTCTTTTAGCCAAAGAACTTTTATTCCACTGAACCAACTATCTTAAAAAAATTTTTTTTTGCATTTAAAAAATATTTTTAGAACAGTTTTAGTTTTACAACAAACTTGAGAAGAAGGGACCAAGATTTCCCATATGTCCCCTTCCACCACACATACACAGCCTCACCCATTATAGACATCACTCACGAGAAGTTTCTAAAATTTTTTACCAAGGATGAGCCTACATGAACACATTAATCACCTAAAGTTCGTAGTTGACATCAGAGTTCACTCTTGGTGTTGTACATTCTAAGGGTTTGCACAAATGTGTAATGACATATATCCATCATAGTATCATATAGAATGTTTTCATTATCCTAAAAATCCTCTGTGCTCTGTCTAGTCATCTCTCCCCACCACCATCCCTGGTAACCACTAATCTTTAAATTGTCTCCATAGATTTGTCTTTTCCTGAATGTCATATTGGTGGAATCATACAGTATTTAGCTTTTTCTGATTGGCTTCTTTCACTTCGTAATTTATCATTTAAGGTTCTTCCATGTCTTCTCGTTATCTGAGAGCTTATTTCTTTAGCACTGAATAATATTCCACTGTCTGGATTTACTTCAGTTTATTTATCCACTCACCTACTGAAGGCAACTATGAATCAAGCTGCTATAAACATCTGTGTGGAGGTTTTTGTATGGACATAAGTTTTCCTTTGGGTAAACACCAAGGAATGTGATTGTCGGATTGTATGGTAAGAGTACGTTTCATTTCGTAAGAAACTACCAAATTGTCTTCCAAAGTGGTTGCATCATTTTGCATTCCCACCAGCAACGTATGAGAGTTTTTGTTGCTTCACATCCTCGCTGGCATTTGGTGTTATCAGTGCTTTGGTTTTTGATCATTCTAAGTAAGTTGTGTAGTGTTATCTCATTGCTGCTTTAATTTTCATTTTCCTTATGAAATATGATGTGGAACATCTTTTCATATGCTTAACTGCCATCTGTATATCTTCTTCGGTGGCATATCTAATCAGGTCATTGGTCCTCTTTTTATTTGGGTTGTCCATTTTCTTATTGTTGATTTTTAATAATTCTTTGTATATTTTAGATAAGAGTCCTTTATCAGATGTGTCTTTTGCAAATATTTTCTCCCAGTCTGTGGCTTGTCATTTCATTCTCTTAACACTGTCTTTCACAGAGAAGTTTTTAATTTTAATGAAGTCCAATTTATCAATTTTTTTTCATGGATCATGCCTTTAATGTTATATCTAAAAAGGCATCACCATACTGAAGATCATCTACATTTTCCCCTATGTTATCTTTTAGGAGTTTTACAGTTTTGTGTTTTACACTTTGGTGTAAGATCATTTTGAGTTAATTTTAGTGAAGGGTGTTAAGGTCTGTGTCTAGATTAATATTTTTGCATGTGGATGTCTAGTCATTTCAGCACCATTTGTTGAAGATACTATCTTTGCTCCATTGTATTGCTTTTGTTCCTTTGTAAAAGATCAGTTGGCTATATTTATGAGGACCTATTTCTTGCCTCTCTACTCTGTCCCACTGATCTATTATCTATTCTTTTTCCAATACACACTGTCTTGATTACCAAGGCTTTATAGTAAGTCTTAAAGTCAAGGTGCATAAGTCCTCCAAATTTGCTCTTCTCCTTCAATATTGTGTTGGCTATTTTGGGTCTTATGACTCTCCATATAAATTTTAGAATCAGTTTGTCAATATCTACAAAATAATTTGCTGGGATCTTATTGGGATTGCATTGAGTCAAGGTAGGAGGAATTGACATCTTGATAATATTAAGTCTTCCTACCCATGAATAAGGAATATCTCTCCATTTATTCTTTGATTTTGTTCATCAGAGTTGTGTAGTTCTCATGTAGTTTTTATATGTATTTCACATTTATACCTAAGTATTTCATTTTGGGAGTGCTAAAGTAAATGGCATTGTGCTTTTAATTTCAAATTCCACTTGCTCATTACTGGTATATAGGAAAATGATTGGCTTTTGTATGTTAACCTTGTATCCTGCAACCTTGCTGTAGTCACTTTTTAGGCCCAGGAGTTGTTTCATTGATTCTTTTGGATTTTCTCCATAGACAATCATGTCATCTACAAACAAAGCAGTTTTATGTCTTCCTTCCTAATCTATGTATCTTTTATTACCTTTTCTTGCATTGTTGCATTAGCAAGTACTTCCAGTACAACGTTGAAAAGGAGTGGTGAGAGGGGAATGTCTCTGCATTGTGCCTAATCTTAGTGGGAAAGCTTTGAGTTTCTCACCATGAAGTATGATTTCAGCTGTAGGTTTTTTGTAGATGTTCTTTATCAAGTTGAAGAAATTATCCTCTGTTCCTAGTTTACTAACAACAAGAGCATCAACAAAGTAGCAATACTGTCTTCAAATCTATGAACATAGGATGCATTTTCTTTTACTTATATCTTCTTTAATTTCTTTCCGCAATGCTTTACAGTTTTCATTATACCCAAAGTGATCTACAGATCCAATATAATACCTATCCAAATTCCAAAGACGTTTTTGCACAAAAAGAAAACCCCATCCTAAAATTCATATGAAATCTTAAAGGACCTCAAATATCCAAAACAACCTTGAAAAAGAAGATTAAAGTGGAAGGATTCACACTTCCTGATTTTAAAACCTACTACAAAGCTACAGTAATCAAAATGACATGGTATTGACATAATACTGACATAGGAATCGCATAGAGAGCCCAGTAATAAACCCCAGCATATATTTTCAAATAGTTTTTGACAATGGTGCCCAGACCATTCAATGCAGATAGGACAGGTTTTTCAACAAATGGTGCTAGAAAATGATATCCACATGCAAAAGAATGAAGTTGGAGCCTTGCCAACACCATATACAAAAAATACCTCAAAATGGATCAAAGACCTCAATGTAAGCCCTAACTCTATAAAACTCTTAGAAGAAAACATAGGGTCAAAACTTCCCATATTAGATTTGACAATGACTTCTTAAATATGACACCAAAGGCACAGGCAACCAAAAAAACAAGTAGAAAAACTTGGCTTCATGAAAATTTTTAAATTTTGTGCATTGAAAGACACTATCTATGGAAGGCAACCCACAGAATGGGAGAATATATCTGCAAACCATGTATCTGATAAGGGATTTATATCCAGAATACACAGAGGACTCCTAAAACTCAAAACAAACAAACAACTCAATTCAAAAATGGGCAAAGGACTTGAACAGACATATCTCCAATGAAGAGCTACAGACTGTCAATAATCACATGAAAAGATGTTCAGCGTCACTAGTTATTGGGGAAATGCAAATCAAAGCTATGAGATACAACCTTACATCTATTAGAATGGCTACTATCAAAACAAAACAAAACAGAAAATAAGTGTTGGTAAGGATGTGGAGAAATCAGAACTCTTGTGCACTGTTGGTGGGAATGTAAAATGGTGCAGCCACTGTGGAAAACAGTATGGCGGTTCCCCCTAAAAATTAAAAACAGAATTTTCATATGACCCAGCAATTCACCTCTGGGTATAAACCCAAAAGAACTGAAAGCAGTGTCTTGAAGAGATATTTGTACACCCATGTTCATAGCAGCATTATTCAACAATAGCTAAAACACGTAAGCAACCCAAATGTCCATCAATAACCGAATAAGTAACAGAAGGCAGTCAGACGTCAGAGACATCCGAGTAGTATCAGTCACGGTAGATAGGGAGCAATGCCCCAATAACAGACCCTGAGTTCCTGAAGCTCAAAATTTCAACTCTGAAGGCCAAGGGGACATCCAGAAACCAGGCAGCAAGGCATGTCATTGAGAGATCAGAAGACAAAGGTCACTGCATGGATCCAAAGACCCCTCACCTTTATCCACCTGCAGAAGACACACTTCTCCCCCTACTCTAAAAACTCTTGAGGGGAAGAGCAGGAGAGGGGACGTTAGCTCAAAGACCCAGTGTTCTTGTCCATGAGAGACTGCACCTGACCTGGGAGGACCAATTCTATAATCAGTTTAGACCAAGCTTTCCTTTGAACCAGGTCTGTTCAGTGAGTGAGGTCTCAGGTAGCAGGCAAGATTAGGTTTGAACAAAACAAATTATTACACATTCTTTGTTTAAAAAAAAAAAAAAAAGGAATGACAATCTACTGTTTTCTAATTCATTTTAAAGAGGATCATAAAGATTAAGAAAGATCAAGCTATAATTCTTATAACTTTTTAGTAATTCCGGCCACCGAGTACCTGCTGCTGGAGAGTGAAGACATGCCATGGAGCACACCTTCTCCATTTGTTTGCCTCCAGTTTAAATCCTGCGATTTGTGTTCAGTTTCTTTCCGCTGTTGGTCTTTAGGCCAGAGAGTGGGAGCTCTTCTTATAAATAAATCACTTCCAAGCATTTTATCCTGGATTTTACAAGAGTTTGCAGTAAGTTTTTCAGAAGCATAAAGAATGGTCTTAGGCACTGCCCGAGAATCCCAGAGGGCCTCCCCAGACCCAGGCACCTTCTTGGAGAGTGGCTGTGACATGCCCCCCCACACTGGGGGGACTCCTCACCTGGGCCTGTGTGTGTGGGGGGTGCTCCTCACCTGGCCTTTGGGCCGAGAGCTGCATCTGCTCTGCTCTTGCTCCTTATCCTGGCTGCCCTGAGCCTGGGTCTGAACAGACAAAATACATAATTAAGAAGGGCTCAGAAAAAAGGATGAGGGAAGAGTGGAAAGGCGGGAGGGGAAGTTTACCTGGCAGAAGGTTCCGCGTACAAGTTACGTCTCACCTTTTGTGCTAACCGTGCCCCTTGGGAGAGTAGCAGTCAGTGAGACCTGCCATTTCAGGTCCCTTATCCGTGTGGACGCTACCTTTTCCCCCAAGTCTGTCTTTGCATCCTTCACCTCTGTCTCTAGAACCCTTCCTGCAGCTCTGGGAGTAACAGATGTCTCCAAGCCCCTACCTGTCCACACGCATTTTTTTTTCTTTTTTTAAGCATCCAGCTCAGGTCCCATACCGAACTTTTCTTTGCAAATCAGTCCTTTCCCTCTGGTCTGATGTAATAATTAGGACTGGTTCCTTTTATCTGCAGAAATGGCATAGTATCTTGATGCTATACACATTCCTCTGGTCTCCTAGAAAGCGGCTGGTTCCTCCGGAATTCTGTTTGAGAGCATACAATAAGAGATGAGATTTTTTAAAAGTAAGTAAGTTTATGCACAATTGGAATGCAAAGCGGAATCTTTTCTGGTCTTGTAATATTAAGAAGTACAAGGAAAGTGCCTGATCAGTAGCAACATACACTTATCAGAATGACTATCTCCAGGCCCTCCAGAAAGTCTGGAGCCTAAGACGAGTGAGGCTCGTGGAAAAAACCAACTAAGCAGGAGAAGTAACATGGACTGAAAGCATCCTGTGCTCAAGCACAACAAACTCCAAAGCCACACAAGGTGGGTAAATTCAACCACATAAACATAAGAAAGTTCATCATGGCAAGAAAAGTGAATTAAAAAAAAAGTGACACAAAGGGGGAAAAAAAAAATTTCAACTCATCACAGAGGGCCAATCTCCCCAACTAACAGAAATCACAGCAATCAAGAGGAAAAAGTGTGTAGAAGGACAACGCTAAAGAGAAAGTCACGACTCCCATGCCGATATAAACACGTATCAAAGATTTTACAACTGGTTCAAAGGAGGATTCCAAGAACACCACAGATGCAGAAAACAAGGAACTCTGAAGTGAATTTACAAATAGATGTGAAACAGGTCTGTCTACAGGGACACAATGTGCATTTCTATGGACAAGAATAATTAGTATTATTATCAGTCTTCCACAATTTACAGATTGTAAAGTAGATGAAAGACAGTAAAAGGCAGAGAACCTGGATAGGTGAGTTAGACAGATCTTCCAATAATCTTTTTTTTTTTTTTTTTTTGCCTTTTAAAAACTTTCACAAGGGACACGAACAAGCAGTCCACAGAAAGAGAAATACAAGTAGCCTTTAAGATATTTTTAAAATATTCAAACTTACTTATAATGAGATAAATGCTAATTAAATCGATACTTTCTGTCGTTGAAGAGTTGCTGGTGAAAGTGAAAAATCAAAGTGAAACCACTATGGGGCTCTCTGGCAACATCCGTCAAAGTTACAGATGCATTTACCCGATGACTCATCAGTCCTATGTCCAGAAATCTACCCATCAGATATGCTTGCCCACAAGTAAAATGAACTGTTTTTGTCATAACAAAAGTTGATTGGAAAAGGCTAAGTGTCCACTGACAGGAATGGAATTAGGGAAGATGGAATGCTGTGACGCTTTTTAAAAAATAGCAGCTCTCGGCAACATTACAGAGCAGAGTGTATGGTAGACTACCTTTGGGTTAGAACCAAGGGGTGATAGGATATGTATTCATAACTGACTTGTATTCACATAAAGAAACACAGAAATGATACACCAGAAACGAGTATAAATGGCCACCTGTCGTGGACTGTGTGTGTGTGGGGGGCGGGGGGCGCCAGGACAAGACGGAACCTCTTCCTGTACTTTCCATATTTGGACCATGTGACTGGATTACCTATTCAAAATGTTACCTTTTTTTCAAAATGACGATTTGGGTTTTCCTAACAGCCCAGGCTGTAAATGGTGAGGTGGTGATGGCAGGTAACAGTGATATTTTTCTCTTTTTCCTCTTGTCTAACTGCATTGTGCCTAACTGGAGAGGTCTGGACACCTTCACACACCATGCGCCAGCTCACTCGTGATTTCTAGCTTCATTTTCCATAACTTGCCTGTTGTCCCTGACGATCTCGTGCCTCCTGGAACCTCCTCCCTTATGCTCATTAAGTGCTTTAAACATAGTAGGAGCTCCTTACAGCCATTAAACTGACTTATTGTCCTTGTTCCCTGAACCTCAAGGAGCCACGGGAGCCCACGGCTGAGTGAATCGAGGATTATGTAGCAGAGATGTCTGGACGAAGGACAGGCTGGAAAAACAGAGAGGTGCCCATGGGGAGAAGGACCTTCCTGCAGCAAATTATCCTCCACAGACCACCCTCTCACATGACTAAACAAAATATTTAACATGTGAAAACTTGAACATTTGACTTGAATTTTAAGCAGACCAAATGGAGGCTTTAATTGTTCACATTACAAAGGACCATGGGGTCTCTGTAAACAGCTTCTCAAGTGTTTCTCCTTATATCCTGAAACATTTGATAGAGTTAGAAACGAATAGCAAAGTGTTAGCCTCTGCTGATAGATTATCAATCAGGCACTGAGATATAAAATTCTGAACTTGGCTGTTTAAAAAGAATCCTGATATTTTGGGGACTTCCCTGTTGTTCAGTGCAGGATACCAGGCACCCAAACTCCTACACCACGAAGGGAGGCCGGAGAGGCTGCTCTGGTATTGCTTGCGGACAGGGCGTATTGGCACAACGACGCCCCAGACACCCTGAGGCATGTGGCCAGTTCACCCCGGCTCTACTCTGAGAAACACACGAGTCCCTTCCTCCCTGTGCAGTCCCGGCTGGAGCAGGTTAGTTACGAGGAGCACCAGCTGCTTGATGGTGAGACGAGGCACTGGCCTCATCACCGTATTTTGGTTAGAGGATTAGTCTGAAGAACAGCGTGTGTAAGGGAAACAGGATCTTCAAGACCATCTAGTCTCACCCTTCTTTGTAAAGACGGGAAAGCTTACGTGATCCCCTGTGTTGGCAGAGCCAAGACTGACCCTCAGTCTCCGGCTCAGGCCTTGCTGTCCCTGCTGGACACGACTCGGTGGAGGGTGGCCTCCTCTCCGACTTCAACCCAGCAACAACCCATGGTTGGTGCTCAAATGCTTATTGACTGAATAAGTGAAAGAGACAGAAGTTGGAAAATTAAAACATTTAAAGCCCAAACTATCAGACTCAGAAACTAATTGCTTTTGAAAGAAAAACCAGAATCAAGTTAATTCTCAAAAGTTTGCCTTATTACTTGTGTGTCTTACAACAGGAATCAGCAAACTACAACCCCAAATCTGGCCAAATCCAGCTACTATCTATTTTTGTAGGGCCCACAAGCTAAAAGTAGCATTTATACTTGGAAAAAAATCCACAGAATAATATTTCATGATGGGAGAATGATATGAAATTTACATTTCTGTGTTCTTAAATACAGTTCTGTTGGACCAGATCCTTTCCCACAGATCTGAGGGCTGCACCTGGGTCACAACATCAGGACTTGAGGGGTTCAGACAGAAGCCACCTGGCCCTTTACAGACATGTCCGCCACCCCAGCCTTAGCAGGCTGGTGAGGATCTGGTTCAACCCTCACTGGAGCTGTTGCCAAGATGCAGCATAATCAGTGTGCCATTGCCCGTCCAGGTGTAACTGCCCGCTAACGACCAACGGTTTAACCTTAACCAAAAGCATCCCTAAGACCCATCAAGACCGGCCAACTCACCTCACAGCCCCCTCCTACCTCCAGGAACCCCAGCCGGTGACACGCTGCCGCCACTTCCCAGCTAGGACACCCTGCAGCCATTGTCCAGGTGGGGCGGACCTGAAAGCCGCGCTGCCCCCTTGGTGGCTAGGAGCTTTGCTCCGCAAGGAGAGCGTCGTCTTTGAGGATTCACCCCCTGGCTCTCAGCTTCGGATGCTTTTGATGCTGCCTGACCTGCGGGAAAGCCCGTTGGACAGTGGTCAGGGCAGGTGGCCTCTGCCCTCTCACGGGGGGCTGAGGAATGGGATGCACAGTAATGCTGCCCCTTGCCCCCCAGGTTCAGGGAGCACGGACAGGGGTCAGGGACCGCCAAGGGTGACTTGACAAGATGCGTGGGTGCATCCGGTCCCTTGGAAAACATCCCACGGGAATGCAGGGAGGGGGCAGCTCTGGCCGCACGTGGCCTTCACCTCACTGCTCCGTCCCGGGCTCCGCCGAAGTGTGGGACCCGACGCGGTCCTCGTCCTCCTGACGGTCAGCAGAGCAGGGACGCATCAAGTTAGCGGACCTCTGTCCCCCAGCGGCTCCCCTGCATTTCCCGAACGCCTGCTCGGGCTGGTCTGGCCCGCAGAGAACACACGCCCTGGTCCCCCCAGGGAAGCTGGACAGGCCCAGAGATATCTGTCAACACGTGTCAACACCAACACGAGGTAGGGAAACGAAGCAACATGAGGGGAGTTGAGGCCAAGCCTGGATCCTCTGCGCCCGCACTGCCGGGCTTCCCTTCCTCCTTCTCACTTTCCATTTCTGCCCCTTTGCTTTTCCCCTGGTCAGTCTGTCCCCCGAGCCCGACAGCCCCACGTGGGGCCCCGCGCTCTCTTCACAGGTGACAAGTGAGGAGCTGCGGAGCCGAGCCACCTGCCAGCCTCCTGCCCCGACGACCAGCACGACCGGCCCGGCCGCAGATGCCGTCCATCTGCTAGAGGCCTCTGTGCCAGCCCTGGGTGGGCCTCCGACTCTCCCGCCATGAACGACCGAGTCAGGGGTGACAGTGATGTGCAGTATGGAGGGGGGAGGGGAGGGAAAGGGGGGAGCCGAGGGGTCACCGAGACATGGGGGATCCACCCCAGCCAGAGGAGCTGATGCGTGCACCACCTCGAGGGGTCACCACCACCAACCACCGCCCGAGGCAGCACGGCCGACCCAAGTCTCTCGCTAAGGCATCGTACTGACTTGGTCTTGCCCAGTTATTTCGTTCATGGATTAACCTTAAAAACGGAAAGACAATAAGAGGTGAACTGAGGGGCCCACTGGACTGGAGCCAGAGCGGCCATGATGGGAAAGATGCCCTCTTGGGACCCAGCGCCCGCCTGGGGGCCGGCAGGAGAGAAAGGGCTGGCCCACAGGTGGGGACCGGGGCTGTGGGTTCTGCTGAGAAGATGTAAGTCGAGACTACAAGTCACAAAAGACGTGGGTGTCAAGGAAACGGAAACTCTCTCCTCGGAAGCAGTGACACCACGTCCCTTGAGGTGGACACACCACCCGACGTGGGACACCAAGACATCAACGAGGACGGTAAGACCCAGAATGATGATCGACCAGCTGACCAAACTCCTGACTGCGTCCCCAGACCTCAGCATTGTGCTGGAGGACGCAGAACGCGGCATCAGAAGAAACTCTACGCACGCACAGGAACACACACGCTGCACAAAGCACGGCCACACGGGGCGGTTCTGGGTCAGCAACGTTCTGAGTCACCCAATGCAGGTGGTCTGCACCAGCCACCCACTTTTATACCCCCAATTAGCGCGGGACGGTCCTGGTACAAGTGGAATTCTAACACATAGGCAACTCGGGTGAAGCCTGTTGATCTGTGTGCAGAATCAGTTCTACTGATTTTCACGTGTATTAAACTTATGCTTTTGTAACCATTAGGCTGGAGGTCAGTTAACCCGCTACTACTTTTTTTTTTTTTTTTAAAACACCTTTATTGGAGTATCTCGCTACTACTTTCCAAGAGATGAAGCCAAGATCAAAACAAAGATAATTTGGGTTGGAATCGTCAGCGAGACCTATGTCCTGGCAAAGCTTCCTGCCGAGGAGCAGCAGAGAGTATGTGCACACAGACTCACACTCCTTGTTCCTAAAAGTTACCAATAATCTGTACACTTGGAGCAAAATATGAACAAATATATTTAGATATATTTAAAAGAATTAAAAAAAACATTTCACAAAACATTTGTTGCCATAGGAATATTTTTAGCAATAAATGCCCACATCAAAATTTAAACATTGTTCGAAGTATGATTATCTGTACTGATAAGTAATGCAACAAATTATGTAAACAGAGTCAGATACATTCCTGGTAGGAGTCACTTCCTTCCTGGGATGGAAGCTGGCCCAGTTTTCCAGGGGACCAATTAAGAAACTGCTATTTTCAGAGCAACAAAAATAAAAGCTTTTATTTGTTCATTTGAATATAAAACAGGCGTTATCACAGATGTACAAAGCTTACTGGTGGTTTAACATACGAGAAGGTTGCCGTCCTTTGCACATAAAAATTTTGTTTGAAACCGTGATTGGTTGAGTACATGAATTTCTCTAACCAGTCACCACACTATGAAATAACGCTGCTAGCATCCAACTGGTAAAAGGGACCGTTTCCCTTGGGTAAAGTGTCAAGCAGGATTAAATAGATATAATAAACAAGCACCATGAGGAAGCCGCCCTGTCGGTTGGTCTGAGTCTCAGTGATCACTGTGTACCCTCCTGCGTGCAAGGTGATCACACGGTTTTGTCTGACTTCAAAAGCACAAGGTCACAAGACAAACACTGGTTACGTTCTCATGAATGACTCATCCACAGCACAATTCCTAGTACAGAACGATCTTCCTTTATTGCTAAACGGGTGGTACTTAGTGTCTCCTTTCCTTTTTCTTGCACAACAGAACTTGGATCCCAGCCCTGAGCCCTCTGGACCTCGACGCTGACACAGGACAGCAGGACCGACCTCACCCCACCTCGCTGGGCCTCGCGAGTCACCTGCAGTCCTGCTTCCTCATCAGTGTCGGACCCGAAACCTTAAACCCCTCCCCCTACACAAGGTGGGCATGTGTGTCTTTCCTGTGTGTGGTGGGGTTTTTTCCCCCTTAGGAAGCGAAAGACTGTGGGAATGTGTATCTGAAGCATGTAGAGAAATATTCATACACAGCAATGAAGTCAAACAATATTTTAAAAATCAAATAACTTGTGGAGATGGAACAATGCACCCCACATGCAGACAAATTTTTAAAAAATGCCACTTAAAATTTTAACAGCAATTAGCCTTGGATCTCAGAAGTCAAACAAAACTCTCTTGTAGCAAAGGGCTCACTGCCAGCACACAGAGCAAAGGCAGATAAGACAACCTCACAGAAAGGGTCTCAGTCTTGCCAGCAGCAATCTTAGTCATGCAGACCTGACACAGCCCCCACGGGGCGCACTGGGGCAATTACAAAGTGAATCTCTCTCGGACAGCTGATACTTCTTCCTGGCTGGACGCAGACGGGCTGATTCAGTCCGGGAGTGTGCGAGGAGCTCTGAAAGTTCCAAGGCGTGTGAGGCGGCAGCAGCAGCAGCAGCAAGAGATGGAAATCAGAAGTGTGTCCTCGCAGGAGGTGCAGTGATGGGAGGGGATTGGGGGCCTCCTACCCCAGCCAGTGGCTCTGTTGTCCCGGCAGCGGGGGCGGCTCCCCAGGCACGACCCTCTCCTGGTGAGTCTCTTCCCTTAAAGCCGCTGAAGGAGTCAGCACAACCCGCTGCAAATGACCACAGAATGACATTCCTTTTCATACCGAGGACCAAAAAAAGGTGACACAAACAAAAATGATGGGAACATTGTGCAATGAATTCTTGCGGCCGAGAGAGCGCGTGCTGTGGGCCAGCTGCTCCCCAGGCCGTGCAGTGCGGTGGGCACGCGGCACTGACAATCCGTCGAGACCCCGCAGCAGAAGGAAAAGTGCACGTCCAGCTCCGATCCGCCACCTCTGAGGCGACAGCGCCACTTGCTGGTCTCTGGTTCCGGAGGAAAGGTTCCGACTGTGCTGCTGGCTGTCTGGCCGCGCACACCAGCAACGGGCGAGAGTCTATCTACAGTGCAGTGGAGGGGACGCCATGCAAGTGACAGGTTCTGCGTTTTAAACTTTAAAATCTCCTTTGTTCTTAGTGAATTTATATTTCATATATATATATTTGTTGTGATGCTATCCACGCAAGATAATACAACACTTTTTATATTAGCAAACATTACAAGACTTTAATATTCTTGAATGTTTTCTCTGTTATACTTCTAAAGAGATCAAAATAAATTAAACGTTTTGTACATAATTACATATGAAGTTAACTTATTTTATCATTTTAGTTTAGTACAAAGATATCTGCAAGGTAATTGCCGAAATACACCTTATTTATAATTTCTTCTCATTCCATGCTAAAATTCAAAGGCCGATTATTAGCCTGTTTCTTCAGCACATTTCTGACAAAGAAAGCTGCTAAAATCTAATTGGAAGGTGCTATTTGGAAGGTTTTCTCGTACCTCAACAAACTGTCCTAGAAGGATGAGCTCCAGCAATGGCTTAAATTAGTAGCAGGTCCATGGCATTAAGATTTCATGACACATTAAAACAGAGAAAACAATTCTTTGTCACACTACATAAATTGTTTAAAAGAACCCATCTGGAGGGCAGAATATTTTTTTAATTGCTATTTTGGCTTAACAAAATACCACATTTACGAAGAAAGCACTTATTATCCAATAATTAAAAAAAAAGAAAAAGTTTTTGAAATGGGCTTTTCCAACAAACTGAAGGCAGTAACGCAAAGTCCTTCTGAGCAAACTTCACATTTCTCGTCTCATCCCCGTGCCGATCAGGACGAGTGGAAAGTCTCCTCCCCACCACTTGGCAAAGGCTCCGCTCGGGAACTCGCCTTGGCGCCTGCACACTCGCGACACTGAGCAGATGGCCCGCCTCTGGGAGCGTCTACATGTTGTAGGCCACGTAAATGGGGTCCAGCTGGTCGGCCAGGAAGCCGTCGCGGAGGTGCATGCGCTGCTTCTCCCCCCGGGAGTTGATGGGGATGACGCCGATGTCCACCACCACCACCACCCCCACCACCAGGTAGTGCTCCTCCAGGACCACGTTGGTCACCAGGGGGACCAGGTCCAGGGCTTCCTGCTCGGACCCGTCGAGCTCAACCACAACCACCAGCAAGTTTGTCCAGGTGAACACAGCACTGGAAGAGAGAGAAGCATCACTGTACAGCGGGGCTTGAACTTAACGATCCTGTTTTCTTTTCCAGACGTTCCACTGGGTTCTTTGCGGACCTGCCTGGGCGCTAAGCCTCCTCAGGCCTGTTGGTTCCTGACCGGCTCTCACACTCCCGTCATCCGCACCTACCGACCTGCTCTCACGGTGGCAGCCCCACCCCTGCCCTCCCTGGATGCACGCACGAGGCCCCTAAGGGTGGAGTCTGTCCCGCCAGGTGATTGGGTCAGCCTGCAACATGGTCTGTGGGCTTGTCGCTGAGGCTAGGACAGCGGGGGCACTGGGGCTGGTCTTGACTTGCCTCTGCCACCAGGGGGATGAAAAACGTGTGCAGAAGAGCTGCCAGCCCCTGGCCCGGCTGACCCGTGGGCTCCAGCCACGCTGGGGTCAGATACCTCAGCGGTCAACTGCAGACCCAGGGCACATTAACTGATTCCTGTTTAAAGTACTGAGTTTAGGATGAGGGCAATGCAGTGAGACCTGACTCATGTGGGGTAATTCCTGGAGAACTCCAGAGATTTACCCAGAGGTGTCTTATTTTGGATCTTTCAACAGGAGGGCCACCCAGAGTATTTTGTCTGCCCAATTTGTAAAAGCCTAAGAACAGTGTTTTACACTTTAAGCCACTTTAACATCATACAGTTGGGCTTTTAAAACGTGGTTGTTTAAGAACCTTAATACACACTGCCCCTGGCCACCGGAGCCCCGTGGAGGACAGGCCAGGCTCTGGGGCCCTGCAGTGGGCTGCGGGGATCTTTCTCTTGCCAGACACAGAGAAGGTTCTATCTCAGTTGTGAGGCAGGAAGCATCTGGGAACATTCACTATTGTTTCCTGAAAGCATAGGGTATGCCTATTAGGAAAAAATTAGTATTTTGTTCAGTGTGGCCAATGAATACATGAAAATGAAAGGGAAACATTGGAGAACGTGTTCAGCAGACCCCTCCTTCTGGATTTTGCTTTGTGACGAGCGTGTACACCTAAGGGAACAACCTTGTGGGGCGCTGTTCCCGAGAAGAAGTGCCAGTGCCGAGTCCCAGGGCACAACTCCCAGGCACCGGGCACCGCTCCGCACGGGCCGCGCCTTGAGTCCATGAATCACATGTGACTACTCTGATGCGCGCTGGGAACAATCTTATCCTGGCATTTGAAATCGATGGCGCAGCATCAGGACCAGCTCAGACTCCACAGTTAACTGGGGAGGGGGGTTTGCTAAGAGGCCGCGGGCTGCTGCCGGCTACTCTCTTTCCACCGGCGCTCTCCTGGGGCCGCAGTGGCTGAGAGGGTCGGGGGGCTGGACCGTACTCAGTGAGGCAGTCACAGATGTGACCTGGCATCACATCCTTCTTTCTCTGCATGAAGTGACTGATGGGGGCACCCTGCGGGGGGGGGCCACAGGCAAGGGGGAGGGAAATAACAGAACAGTTGTGCTGCACAGACTCCAACAGAGAGAAACCCTTCGGAATAAAACGCAGCTTTATTCCGCGTCACAGCATCTAAGCAATGCTCAGAACAGAAAGGAGAAACCCACGAGGGGCACCCCTGCCACACACTTTTAAGTGGAAACGGCACCTTTTCAACTAGATAGAAAATACTCGAGGGAGGCGATACAAGCCAGTCAAAATTATTTTCTTAAGAATACAAAAATGGAAGGCTGTGATTGGTATTTATAGCTATTTAGACGGAAACTGAGGTGGGTCCCTGCCAGTTTCTGGGCTGACGCCTTTCTGGGGTTTCTGCCCTCCTCGACACACGAGTGCACAGGCAGCTTTGGCAGGCGGAGGACTTGTGCTTCGGACGGGCTCTGTCACTGCTCGTCCTGAAACGCGGTACCAAGCGGGGACGAGGCGCTCCCGTCCACCCGACTCTTCTGTCTGCCAAGTCCTCTGTGCAGTGCAGTGCATGGCCAAGAACACCAGCCTGCGTCAGCTAACAAGACGCAGCCGACAATCTCAGACCAACCCACCTGCCGAGAAAACGAGCAGTTTTCTCCCGAGAGGTTTTGGAACAAGCCTCCCCTGGGGCTCCTGCCCTGAGCTTCCAGATGGGCTCCATCAGGCCTCTGCCAGTTCAGGGACTAAGGGAATGAGCAGACCTGCAGCCAATGGCGCTGAAGCCACTTTTCACTCTCAAATGCCACGTAAAGTCCCTGAGGAGGTGGTCAGCGCTGCAGCCCCCAGGCCAGGCGGTGATCTGGGCACACTCACACGTCACAGGCAACCAAATGGCCAGGGAGAAGCATGGCCTGCAAGGCCCCTCACCCTCAAGGGTGGCTGGGGTGGGTGACTTGTCACTGACAACCCAGTGACGCTGGCAAACGCGGCCTCTCCTGGAGCCTAAGGTCTTCCCATAGGCATGCTGCGTTTAGGCTCCCGCGGACAGTCTATTTCCCCTGCATCATGTTTTCCTTAACAAAAAACCAAATAAACGGCTCCCTGGAAACACCGCCCAGCCGTCTGTATGCCACTCTCGGGAAAAGCAACAACTCTGCACTAGGAGTGCTCTTCAGAGGTTCAGGTTCACCCTGGAAAGCTGACTCCGCCCAGGACCCCGTGCCCTCGGGCTGCCGCCCCCTCCTCACCATTCCGTGACGCTTTTGTGGGCTCTGATGACGGAGGTCTCGATGTCTATCGGGTGATACCTCATGCCACGCAGCTCCATGGCCTCATCTAGGGCCCCCACCACGTAGAGGGCGTCGTGGCGCTCTGTACAGGGAATGGAAACCGTGTGAGCTTCACCGCAATGCCGCTCAAGCCGCTTAAAAAATAAAAAAGACTACCCCTGAATGCAAAAGAGATGCAAAGAAAAGATCACTGAGCAAGGGATGCTGTCTCCCTTCTACCAGGGAAACTCTGCAGCCCGAGGCTCTCAGGGAAAAGGTGCAGGCGGAAGTGCTGCCTGGCTCAGCGCTGGCCGCAGGCCTGCACGTCCCTCCCCTCATCCCACAGGCGTAGCCTCCACACGCCGTCAAGTGCGTTATCACACGGCCCTCAGCAGCATCAGCACCGCCGGGACACGGGCCAGCAGACCTGCTCCCTGGAGTCACATGGTGAGGACCCAGCACAGCCCAAGTTACACCCAGTTCCCTCTGGTGCCAGCACATGAGCTCTTAACTCTCTTATTACTGCCTGTCTGAGCGGGAAGAGGAAGCATAGTTTCTGAGAATGTTCATGAACAAAAATTTCCTTAGCTCGTGTAAGTGTTAAATTTATTCTCATCAGCTGTGCAAACCTTGGGATAATGACAACATGCAGTCTGTCCATCTTTCCTTAAAAACAAGGAGACGTCTTTAATCTTTAGACTAGTAAATATATCACGGTGAGTTTGAGAGAAGTGACTGACATAAAATACCAAAAAATAAATCTTTTCCAGTTTAAGTCAGATGAGATGGAGGCAGTTACTTGCTGGCTTCTAACCACAGCTGCTGTGGGGTATCCCACTGTTCCAGCCCGTGGGCTCCGCAGGATGGGACCTGCCCTGCCTCCTGGGAGGTCTGGGTGCTGCTAAGCTTAGTTCTTCAAGGAACCCCAGATAGCACCCTCAAGTAAAACAGTCTACGATTTTCCCAAGTTGAAAACGCAACACCAAAATATCTTGTACTTTTCCCCTAAATTCATGCTGGTTCAGCCAGGTTGGCATAGCTCCCATCAGACAGGTGGGTCAGGAAGGCTCGCTGACTTCTGGCTTTGAGTCTGGCAGGATCTCACCAAGAAAGCTCAGGCCCCATCTCTATGTAATACCTAAGTCCTGTCTCTGTTTTTACTGAAATAAGGAGTGGAGAAAGGATTCCAGGATCAGCAAAGACTTGAAGAGCAGGCAGGCTCTTAACGTGTTAGTTCTGCATAATACCCATGCCCAGCGCCAGCCCCTCAGAGCTGCAGCTCCCCTCGGGCACCTTGCGGCACCAGGCCTGCTGGACAGGTGCAGAAATACAGAGCACCTGAGGCCAGCACCTCCCGCCCTGGAAGAGAGCAGCAGGGCTTCAGGAGGGCCTGGGTTGGGCTGGTGGCTCCAGGACTGGCGACAAGTCTGTGAGCTGCACTTACAGGCACTTGTTGTGGACAACACGGCACCTGGCTCTTGCCCCTGGTTTTAAACGTGTTCCTGGCTCACATGGGAGCACAGAGCATGTGACATGCAGCTTCCACTGCTGGATACACTTGCCCTGAGCTGGTGCTCTCTCACCCTCGGCTGTTTTCAGGCTGGCTTGCAGCAAGCATGCACGCACGCACATTCTCCCGGGATTGGGATCCCAGACCCCAGACAGGTTTCCGGGGTCTGAGGACCTTCGTGCCGCCTGTCGGGACTCTCACCTCCATTTGCATCAGTGAGTTCAGTTCTCCGCAGGAACCCCAAATAGCCTGTTCGTGCCCAGACTGTCTGTGTGTCACCAAAACTTAATCTTGAGTTGAAGTGATCTGACTGGAGGGATTCATCTCCGTAAATAGTGAAATAACCACTGGCATTGTGGGCACTGTGAACCCAGATCTGGTAAGGAAGCAAAATATAACTGGATAAGTTAACTTGAGATGATCTCCAGGGCAGAAGCTACTTTTACAATTCAATAGATTATATTCAGTGCTATTGAAACTGTCCTTGCCCTGCAAAAACAAGATGATTCCAGTTTCTGGGGAGACACAGATGCCACAAAGTTTACTGAAACGAAGGCATGACAGCAAGCTCATGGCTGAGCGAACAACCAAGCCATCATCTGTTGAGAATTCTATTAAAGCAGATGGATTGAGGGCTTTTGAAATAAACATCAAATGAACGAGGTTGTATGAGTTTCCTTGTATTTATTCAAATGTACTGATTGTTCCTAAAAAGCAAGCTGGAAAAATGTTAAAAAGCTTTGCGATTTACTTTCCCTTTCACTTGGTTTGCATACTTCTAGGAATATTATATTGTAATAAAACAACACAACACAAAACAAACTCTAGAAGGGAAAGGCACTGTAACATCAAAAAATGGGGGACAAAAGTGCCTGACCGTGGAAATGGGAAAGAAAGACCTGCTGACACGGTGCCGACCACGTGGGCTGAGCAGAGCCAGGGACAAGGCAGAGGAGCCCATCAAGTCCACACAGATGAGGCCCGGAGGAGCTGGGGTCTAGCCAGCGGCCCTCAGTCACGCCTGCTGAGCAACGAGGAAGCAGACCAGAGATGGAGGGCACCCCGTAGAGCGAGGGGAAGGAAAACCATCTCTGTTAAGACACGTTCCCAGCAGAACATCAGGGTGCAGTGGTCCCTGCCCCTCTGCCCAGCGCGCCCGCTCAGCTCCAAGCAAGGCCGCCCGCTGTGAGGACAGCAGCCGCCGGGAGCATCTCCAGGTGCCCGAGATGGCGGGTGCTACATCCCAATTTCATTCCTAGACATATATTTAAAGGAAATTCCTAAAATATAGTGCAGCTCACAGACTAGTTCTGATCTTCACATAGAGACAGATGAGTGAGGGGCCAAAAAACTGCCCAAGAAGAAAAAGGGTTTTGGCAGTGAGCAGTGGTGAGGACTCACGCCTCATCACTATTCACCCCTTTACGAGGTGCACACGTGTGCCCAGGGCACCACTCCAGGAGAGTGGCGGGGCTGGTGTGCTGGTCATGTGCCAGCTGTGGCAGCCTTTTCTGTGTGGCCAGAACGGGTCAGAGGAAGGGGGGAAGCTGACCGAATAGTGGGCGGCACCTGCAAGAGGGTCCTTGAGGGCAGGACAGGGTCACTGTGGGCTTGGCCTTGGAGAGGAAAACGGGGGGGTGGGGAGGGGAGGCAGACATGTCAGAAGAAACAAGTCCATCAGGGAGAGAGAAGGACACTGTAAGGCAGAGGCGGGCACGCCTGGCCGGCCGAGCAGGGCAAGCTGTGGGGATGACAGCCCAGCAAGGGTCTCCTGCAGCCACACGCAGCCAGCAGCGCGCAGGATGAGGGGCCGGGCGCGGAGTCACTGGCCAGGTTCATCGTCAACACAAGGGAGCGGAAGTGACTTTCTGACCCAGATAAACACCTGTCGTGTACCCAGCCCGCCTGCCACAGTTGTTGGTACTGTTATGATTCTGGGGTTGGCAAAATTCCCTCTGCACGTTCCCCATCGTGTTCCTGATAAAGGACTTCCCTGCTGTGAAGGCAGCAGGCACGTGGAAGACAAACCAAGGGCTGGGAAACAAGGAAACTCAGTCCGCTCACATGAAGTTTCCTCTTTTCTAAATTTTTTGAAGAGAATCTGTGATACTCAAGGAAATCCTACTTTGTAATCCTGAACTTTCATGGACACCCTGTACCTCACCTCACCCAGGTGTGAGTCCCCAGAACTCACCTCACCCAGGTGTGAGTCTCCCAACGGTCCTTTTGTTTCTGGATTGGCAATTATGATCCGAACCCCTGGAAGTATCTATGTTGGAAAGAAGAGTCTCATCAGCGGACAGACAGGTAGATACTGCACAATCAACCTTGACCTTGCTTTCATGCCATGTGCCTATTTTCCTGATTAAAATGGTTTAGAAAGTGAATGGCTTTAAATCAAAATTATATACAGCATTATATAATTACAGCAAAACAATTACATTTCATTGTAATTATTACAGTGACAGAGCCTGTGTTAAAGTGATCCTAAAATTAAGAATTTGAACAAAAACATGATAAATGATATAATTTAACAGGCTCAATGCTTGCAAAATAGGATTTAGTGGAGCTGCTTTGTGGTGTCCAGAAGAGACGGCCGTCACCACCCATGCGTCTGCCGAGCCACGAGGACACTGCGCCTGCGGCTCTGCCCCTCTCCTCCACCACACTGCCCACTTTTCCTGCTGGTAAACATCTTCTAGTACAATGTTGATATGAAGCACCTCCTTCTTAATGGACGTTTAGCTCAGAAATGCTCCACATTCCACTGAAACCACGTAATGAAGCAAAAGCTGATTCTGGAAATTTAGAACAGAACCCGTCTCAGTTCAGCTAATTAACACTGTGCAGTTAAGATAAGGTAACACAGCTGTGGTGAACGCTCCTGGAACACGTCTGACGAACGGCCCGCCAGACCGACTTGGGTGGGTGGGTAGCGCTGTGTCCCACCTTAGAGCCAACTTAGTACCAAGAATTCTAACGGGCAGTCATGTAGACACAGACTGTAAAAGGTCCAAAAACAATATGCTTTTAGAATTATGTTAAATGGAGAAGAGATCTGACGATTGGGGCCAAAAAAGAAAAAAAAAAAGTCTTCAATTAGGTTTGAATACGTTTCTTGCATTTAGTTCTATAAACAAGATAACCACCGTTGCAGGAACGACTAGCTGTCCCCTGATAACCATTCTTTGTCCAGCTCCACAGTAAACAAGCCCTGATTGTTAGCCAGGCCCGCAGACATTCAAAACCAATGTAGTGCTGCCAACCTGCCTTTCAGCTGTGGGTGACAGTGCCCAGTGACACTTAAGTGTGAGTGAGGCGGCTGAGGAGCTGTCCTCACAGTCTGCACCTTCTGCCTCCTCCTTTTTCTGCTTCTCCTCCTCTGGCTGGAATGTGCAAAAGGAAGGCTGGAGCTGGAAAAGCCGCTCTAGACCCTGAGGCACCCTTGGGAGGGGAGGCCAAGACATAAGATGCCACGGTCCCTGGTGGTTTCTTCTACATGAGAAAAAACCCTAACTCATTTAAAACATTGTCATTTTGAGTTTCTGTGCTCATGGCCAAAACCAGTCCTGATATACTACATTCAAGAAAACATTTTTGAAAAAAAAAAATCTACCATCTATTTCTTGAATTTTCAAAGCCCATAAACTGAGACTCGTGTTTATATGGACATGCATACGCCTTCCTTCAATACTTACTTTTCCTGATTCCATTAGGGGCAAACTATGAGGAGATCCTCTTTCTACTAAACGGACTCTACAAAGAGAAACAGAAGGTGTTACTGTGTTTTCTGTACCAGTGGTTTCCTTCCTCCACATCCAGCACTTGGTCAATGCCTGGCAGTTTGATGGGGAACGTTAACTCTGCTGATGAGCATTACCCAACGCAAAGATAGTCTAGAAGTCAAAGAAAAAGCAGTCGATAGTAGAGAGGAAACAGCGAGGGCCACCACACAGGCCACGGAGAATGGAGATGCAGTCCCACCTACCAACCTGAAAAATGACTGGGAACGATTCTGCATTTAAAGTAACCAGGGGTCGATGCAGTGCTTGCAGAAAAGGGAAAGAATAAGGATTAAACTGCATTCCTCAAAGAGCTGCCACCCCTGTAACAGCGATGCCTGGTCCTGAAACACTCACGGCCCTGCCCCTGCAGACCACAGGCAGGGCCTCAGACACAGCAGCACAGAACCCACCTCCTCAAACAGGCACACTAGAGAGGACCGGCCAGTTCAGACAGCAAAAGCTCCTTTTAGAAAAGAAGCTCTTTTCCATTTAAAAACTATTCACTGGTGATTTAATCTTAAACTGTGGAGGACCTTGGTGCCAGTCACAACCTGAGCTCGCTAAGTCCTTCCCAGCTGCGTTATTTTAACTATTCTATGACTGGTTTTACATCTCTCCATGTTACTTTGAGACTGTGATGCTGATCATTCATCTACAGGCAACTTTTATTTAAGGAAAACGGAGTGAAGGGGAACCTGCTGGGATGCTTGACTGCAGAACACGGAGGGCGTCAGCAGGAGGATGGGGCCAGGGAGCGCGGGACTGTCAAATTCACCAGCGTGACCCATTCTTTGTATCAGCACAGATCTGCCCCCATAACTGATAAGCGTTGCTGAAGGGGGATGGGCAACGAAGGAAGGACCCTGAGAGTCACAGCTTGGTGGGGTTCCTTCGCAGGCTCTGCTCCGGTCGCCCAGAGTGAGGGTCCAGGGCGCGGATGACAACATGAGCAGGAGGAGGGCAGACAGACAAGGTCCCGACAGAGAGGGGTGTGGGTAGGGCTCCCGTGCCGGCAGGCATCCTGGGGCTGCAGGCCTCTGAAAAGTAGCTGAAAAGCTCTTACTTTCAGGCAAAGGATGCCCTGCCTTCCAGCTAGCCTTTGGTGTGGTGTCTCGTGTTGCTGCAGACAAAAGTAGCAGAGGAGACCCTGGGAGGGCTGGAGGTACCTGAGTAGCTGCAGCAACGATGTAATGAGTGGAAGAAGTCACTGAAGCAATTCTGGATCATTTGATACCCATCACATGCTTCGATATTTGTCTCTAAGAAGACCCTGATGCTGACAGCAAGAGATTAGGGCTATCAAAGAAAAACCACCTAGATCTTACACTACTTAAGCCTTCCAGAATATGGGCACACCTCCTTTTATTGCACTTTGTTTGCTTTACTGCACTTCACAGATACTGTGTTCCTTTTTTTTTTTTTTTTTTTTTAACAAATTGAAGGTTTGTGGCAACCCTGCATCAAGCAAGTCTATCAGTGCCATTTTCCCAACAGCATTTGCTCACTTCATGTCTCTGTCACATTATGGTAGTAATTCTTGTAATATTTCAAACTTTTTCATTATTACTATGGCATTTATTATGGTGATCTGTGATCTTTGATGTTACTATTGTAATTGTTTTGGGGTGCCACGAATTTGCCCTTATAAGATGGTGAACTTAATAAATGCTGTGTGTTCTTACTGCCCCACTGACTGGCCATTCCCTGTCTTTCTCCCCCTCATTCCCTGAGACACAATGATACTGAAATTAGGCCAATTAATAACCCTACAATGGCCTTAGTGTTCAAGTGACATTCTTCTCAAGGAAAAGTCACGCATTTCTCACTTTAAATGAAACGGTAGAAATGATTAAGCTTGGTGAGGAAGGCAGGTCAAAAGCTAAGATGGGCTGAAAGCTAGGCCTCTTGCACCACCAGATAGTTAGCCAAGTTGTATATGCCAAGGAAAAGTTATTGAAAGAAATTAAAAGTGAACATATGAAACAGCCTTATTGCTGATATGGAGAAAGTTTTAGTGGTCTGGATAGAAGATCAAAATAGCCACAACGTTTCTTTAAGCCAAAGCCTAACCCAAAGCAAGGCCCTAACTCTCTCGAACTCTATGAAGGCTAAGAGAGGTGAGGAAGCTGCAGAAGAAATTTAGAAGCTAGCAGAGGTTGGTTCATGAGGTTTAAGGAAAGAAGCCTTTTCCATTACATAAAAGTAAAGGTGAAGCAGCAAGTGCTGATGAAGAAGCTGCAGCAAGTTATCCAGAAGATCTAGCTAAGATCATTCATGAAGGTGGCTCCACCGAACAAAAGATTTTCAATGTAGATTAAACAGCCTTCTATTGGAAGAAGATGCCATCTAGGACTTTCATAGCAAGAGAGGAGAGGCCAATGCCTGGCTTCCAAGCTTCAAAGGACAGGATGACTCTTGTTAGGGGCTACAACACCTGGTGACTTGAAGTTGAGCCAATGGTCATCTACCATTCTGAAAATCCTAAGGCCTGTAAGAATTATGCTAAATCTACCCTGCCTGTGCTCTGTAAATGGAACAACAAAGCCTGGGTGACAGCACATCTGGTTACAACATGGTTTACTGAATATTTTAAGCCCACTGTTGAGATGTGCTCAGGAAAAGAAACTCCTTTCAAAAAAACACTACTGCTCATTGACAATGCACCTGGTCACCCAAGGGCTCTGATGGAAATGAACAATGACATACAGGTTGTTTTCATGTCTGCTAACACGATATCCATTCTACAGTCCCTGGATCACGTAGTAATTTTGACTTTTAATTCTTATTATTTAAGAAATACATTTTGTAAGGCTATATAGCTGCCATAGATAGTGATTTCCCTGATGGATCTGGGTACAGGTAATTGAAAACCTTCTGGAAAGGATTTACTATTCTAGATGCCATTAAGAATATTCATGATTCATGGGAAGAGGCCAAAATATCAACATTAACAGGCGTTCAGAAGAAGTTGATTTCAACCCTCCTGGATGGCTTTGAGGGGTTCAAGACTTCAGCGGAAGAAGTAACTGCAGATGTGGTAGAAACAGCAAAAGAACTAGAATTAGAAGTGGAGCCTGAGATGTGACTGAATTTCTGCAATCTCATGAGAAAACTTGGACAGATGAAGAGTTACTTTATGGATGAGCAAAGAAAGTGGTTTCTTGAGATGGAATCTACCCTGGTGAAGATTCTGTGAAGATTGTTGGAATGACAACAAAGGACTTAGAATATGGCATAAACTTAGTAGATAAAACAGGGGCAGGGTTGGAGAAGATTGATCCAAATTTTGAAAGAAGTTCCGCTGTGGGTAAAATGCTGTCATCGGCATTGCGTGTTACAGAGAAATCGTTCCTGAAGAGTCAGTTCATGTGGCGAACTTCATGGCTGTCCTATTTTAAGAAACTGCCACAGCTGCCCCAACCTTCAGTAAGGACCACCCTGTTCAGTCAGCAGCCAGCCACACTGAGGGGAGACCCTCCACCAGCAAAAAGATTATAACCCACTGAAGGCTCAGACGACGGTGAGCATTTTTTAGCAACAAAATATTTTAAAATTAAGGTATGTGCACTTTGTTTTTTCAGACATAATGCTATTGCACACTTAATTGACTACAGTACAGTGTAAACATAACTTTTATATGCATTGGGAAACCAAAAAATTCGTGCGACTTGCTTTATTGTGATATTCCCTTTACTGTGGTGGTCTAGAATCAAACCCACAGAATCTCTGAGGTCTGCCTGTATGCCAATAGGCTTAATGATGCCATCCTTCAAAAATAAACTGCTGGCTGCATTAAGACAGAATTAAAAGGGACTAAAACTCTTCTAGGACCCAGGTAGCATTATGCTAATTTAGGGTGGGTTATAATTAAAAATTACCATTAGAGCACTAAGAATCTATGGAACTTCACCTGTAGCAGCTTTCAGACAGATGCGATGCTTGCAGGAAATATCAATGCTGGGAATGATAACTTTTTACAGCCTGCTGGGTCAGGAGGCTGCGCCTGTTACACTGAACTAAATTAGGCCAATTTGAGTAGTTAGGTTAAGTGAAGAAGCCTGTGTGTCCAAGTGCTGGCTGGCCAACTGTGGAGTCTGGATATTGGCAACTGGCTACAGATGGAGAAAGCAATAAAGAAAGAGGCCAAATTGGCTGGGAAGATTATGAGTGGGCAGAAGCAGGGGTGAGGAAAGAGGGAAAGAATGAAAGAGAAAGGGGCCGAGGTAACAGCTGGCTCAGCCCACGTAGTCTGGCTGCTGCTATGGGCGGGGCAGCTGGCCAGAGAGTAGGCTGGGTGTCCTACAAAGGCCAGACCATCAGGCCAGGGAAGGGAGCAAAACCTTTGCCAAAAATGAGGGTTGTTCTGGATAAGCTACGCTCTGCTGTTTGTCCACTCACAGCCACCACTCAGGTAGCTCTGGCTGTGTCACTATGACAGGGATGACTTCTGAGCGGGGCACCTGGTGTCATGAGTGGAACCAGGCCACCTGAGCCAAGAGTGGGAGCAAGTGCCCTGGCCTGCGACTCGAGCCCGGACGTTGTGCTTCTCCTCCTCTCAGACCCCAAGGTTCCCGCCAACATGGGGAGTGAGTCCATGGCCCGGTCCTCCTTCAGCAGTGGGACTGCTGGCCACGCACACTGGCCGGCCTCTGCCTCTCTGGCCAGCAGGCCTCCCCTGCTCTCGGAGTTTAGGAGTTTATCTTGTCTCCTGACCCTCCCTGCTGAGCCGAATCCTCTGAGGAAGGCAGGCAAATGGGATCTCAGCTGAGGATCTCACCTGAAATGTGGGAAACCCTACCGCTAAGAACTTCCTTGCGGCCTCCTGGCTGGGCTGCTGAGTGGTGGCAGGGACCTGGGCAAGCATGGAGGGCAAACGTAAGGACAGAACAAAGAATTTCTTCTCTGGTCAGTATGAAACGGTGCTCTCTGTCAGCGATTCACAGGCAAGCAGGAAGGGGGCACTGGAATCACTCAGGGGTGGTCCTGTCCTGCCAGCAAATGCCACACGGGTGGCCGTTCCTCCACTTGAAAATATCCACAGAGCAAAGAGAAAACCACCCCTTACAGGAGGAGACAGAGATGTGTCTTTTGAAAGAGCTGGGAGCTACACACACACAGGCAGCACACACGGGAGGGCGAGTGACTCACAGAAATACAGGAAACTCAGGAGGAGACCTTCCCAGGCTGGCACCACGGGGAGGGGAGGCTCTCTCCCCCCCGGGACTGCGCCTGCCCACACACCGTAACCCAGTGGCTCTGGAGATGCGCCACAATCAGGAAACCACAGCACCTTCCCCACAGGAGGGCTGGCAGTGCCACAGCTGCCGTCAGGAGCCGGTCACTTCAGAACCACGGACAAGAGCCCAGCGTGGGCACGTCCTGACGGAGCAGGTCAAGAGGACGGGGGGTGCCGGACTGCCCAGTGACCAGCCCAGACACACAGGAAGAGGAGCTGACAGGGCCCAGCGGCGTGCACTGAGCAGCCAGGACGAAGTGTGCATGGCGTTCCTGCATCCGGGGTGGCCCTGGGCCGAGTCGCCCATGTCCCTGGGCAGCAGGGGGAGGACAGTGCCTTCCAGGAAGGGACACGGTAATTACTCCTTAACGTAAGACACCTATTTGGGTTTCTGCCCCCTTCAGAAGAAGGGGCCCAGCAGGAGAGAGCGGCGATGAGCCCGGGCGTGCAGCAGGACCTCAGCCTGGAGGAGCTGGATGTGGCAGCACCAAGCCAGCCGGGGGAGCAAGGCCCCCTGCTGTGACTGCGAGAGGGTGCCTCCAGGGACAGAAACCAGCAGAAAACCCCCTTCAAGGGCAGGACTTTGCTTTGGTTTCTTAAGTCAAACCCTGATGAAGACGAGGAAGGGACAAGTCCCATGCACGTATTTCTGGTGTCTGACAGCCCCTCAGCTCCCAGACATGCCTGTCCTCTGACGCAGGACAGAGCTGAGAATGTGAAATGCGAGCCTGGAGAGCGCTACAGGGACAGAGGCGGGTACGACTCTGAGGCTTTCTCATGAGGCCTGGACAGGGCGGGTGTGGGATCGCTCTGACACTGAGCAATGTTAGCCTGAATTGTGAAGGTCAATGACATTCCTGACAGTGTCACTAACGTATGACCGCACAGCAATTTCCAGTTCACAAAGCACTTTTACTTCTGTTTTGAATGACCAAGTCAGGAAATCTATGTATAAGAGATTATTTTACAGATTAGGACAAAAGGGTCACTTAAAAGAATACAGACTTCCCAAGGTCAAAAGATTAGGAAAAGAAACTCCTACTATGACTCAGGTCTCCTGGCTCTTTCTAGAACAGTGAAATCCATCTGATACTGGACTTTTATTACTTTACCATGATACATTGTACGGGTTCCAATTTCACTTTTCCTAAATCACAACTCTTCTCAATAGGAAGATTTGCCACACTGAAGATAGTTAAGAAGGTAGGTCACAAAGCTGCTAGAAAGGAGTTTCTAGATTTCTTTCCTTTTCCAGGAAAGAAAACTCCTTGAACCCCACTCCCAACCATCCCTGGTACTCCAGGAGATTTGTAACACGCAATGGGACCAACTGTCCTTTCCTGATTACTATTCTTGTGAATAAGTCCGTTTGAGACTGTAACCTACTCTCTTAGGCCCCAAAGATCAGCAGTTTTAATCTAAATGGTCTTATAAATTAGATCTTCATGTGTTTTGAGGGTCAGGTCACAGACAGAACTGCATAAATATTACTCAAACGGCGATTCTTTGACAAGGTGTTGTTCACCTTTTGAAGTTATAAAGTTTTTTTCAAATAATTTTTATAGGGAGTAAAGTAGATTTCTTTTTAAAGCCCAGAAGTTGTATTTGGAAATTTATGCCCCTGAAACACACTTACTTAATCTCTTCAGAGCTAAGTGTCTGCATTTTGAAAATGTTCTGGATGGAGCTCTGCTCTAGTGGGCCGGCATGCTCTTGGTGGGCCAGTGGTTCTCTCTGCCACCAGATGGGCTGTATCCTGTGATTCCCTGTGCATAGCAGGGTCTAAAATGAGGGCTACAGGGGCCGGGAAGCACCTCTAAGTGTGATGTGTTAAGGTGAATGCAGCGTTTCTTAGTCTCGGCACTGCTGCCATTCTGGTCATTTGCTGTGCAGCAGGAGTCTGTCCTGTGCACTGTAGGATGTTTAGCTGCATCCCTGGCCTCCGCCCCCCCACATGCCAGCAGTACCACTCCCCAGATTATGCTAATCAGACATGGCAACATGGCAACTCGTCCGCTGGGGGCACAAGCACCCGTCTGGGAACCCCTGGTGTGAGTGGGGGTTGGTATTCCCCAGGATACCTGAGCCTGCATGGCACACCCGGCCCCTTCTCAGCCCCTGCAGCTCTGCCCCCTACACACTCACTCACACACGAGACTCAGTATCATGGAAGAACACGCTCAGCCAGGCCAGGCTGGGGGCTCCTGGTTTCCCACCCACAACCTCCACTCTGCTCTCCCAGGTATTGTGAGCACAATGCACACGTCAGTAGGCACCACATGAGGACATGCAGATAGCAGCACAGTATCTGGCCCTCACAACACGTCCACAAGCACCTCTAGTAATTTACAAAAGGACACCTTCTACTAGAGTTCACGCTTACTATTAACACGTCATAGAAACATCAATGAATGGGCATCTCCACAACTACCCCAAAGAAATGACCTAATCAATGGGGAAGTCTACAGGAAAATGATAGAATTCTCTCTTCCCCCTCAGGCACGTCAGGAGGGACCCCTTTGGGAGCAGAAGTTCTGCTAAAGATTCCTCATCTTGTCTCCACCTTCCCTCCCTCGAGGTGAACTCACAAGCACTCACCAGCAACACCCCCTTTCGTTCTTGCTCAAGGCTGCTTAGGAAGCTGCACAGAAAGGTCACCTGACATATTTTAGTTTTTCATGGAAATGCCTTGACACAAATTCTCAATTCATGTAAAGAAATGTGGGCAGAGTGTTGGTATTTTATCAGGTGCAAAATGGTGCCTGACTAGAGTGTTCAAGTAAAGGACCAAGTCTTCTGGGCAGACTGTGAGAAAAAGCAACTCTGGTTGCAACGGCTCTGGGCCAACCGTTGTCATTTGTGTCTGAAAACAAGAATTTGATTGCTCCACTGGGTACCTCACGCAGTAAATGTGGAGAGTTGTGAAAGCTCGCTCAATGAACCACCTTGTTTGGAGCAGATGACTCTGCACTCCTCCTCCTTCTAGAAGGAACCCTGCACGCCAGGCACCGAGAAGGCAAAATCACAATACCTGTCGTGTCTCAGAGCTCTCATGTCCACGTAGACGGTGGTCGGATCGGGCCCCGAGGTCCCCTGCAAGCAAGGACACAGTGAGGTTAACACGAGTTTGCCTTGGAGGAGCTGGGTCTGTGCTTCCTACTGGCTAGGGAGCATTTCTCTGGCAAAGTCTGAACAAAACCCAAAAGCACTAAAACCACACCTCTCAACTGATAACCCAACTCCGAAAGGAACATCTTATTAAGATAATACTGGACTTTCACACAGCTTGACTGTCAATCACATTTATGAAAATTAGGAAGAAAAGGGGCATCTTGCCAAATAAAAGAAGGCAGAAACTACAGAGGCAGCATTTGGCAAAAGCAGGTCGCCGAGGACGTGAAGCATCATGTGCTGAGAGGTTTTCACCACATGCATCCCAAAAGGTGTATTTGTAGAGCTCAAGATACTGAAGCAGAACACGTGACATGAGCTGACAGATTAAGGAAGAAGAGATAAAAGATAATGACCTTGTTCCTTCTAGTTCTACTTGTGCCTTGGTTTTCCTCCAATGCGGGAGGCCATTTTTGCCCAAGACATAAGTCAGGGAGGTTGTGGGTTTACCACTGGCCATCTGGGCAGCACCCTGCGTTCTGAACTCTTTATTTAACACAGGGTCCAGAAACCTTATCCTGGCATCTTAAATCTCTTCAAAATATATGCTGAGTTGACTTCTGAACAGTGATCTCTGCTCATGTAAGAGCAATGGCATTAAAGCTACATCACAAACCAAAATTCTATGTACATTTCTTGGGAAAGTAATGCAATACCTTGGGTAGAAAAAGACAGAACCTAAGAAAAATCTGCCAAAAAATAAGGGAGCCTCTCAGAATTTATTTGAAGAACTACACTAAAATTCTTCACGAGAGAATCTTAATCTTATACCAAAGGCACGTTTAAATATAAGAAAAAGATAAAAATAAAGACACCTTTGTTGTACCATCTGGACCCCCCGATAATCCTCCCCACAGAGAAAGCACATGCAATCAGCCTGGAGGAGGAGCTGCACTGCCGTGTGGCCACGGCGCCCTCGCTGATCTGTGACAGCTTGGCGGAGCCGTGCTACAGACCAGCGCTGAGTGGAGGAGCGGTTTGTGGTCTGAGTAATGCAAAGCACATAACCATAAGAGGCCAATTAAAAACAAACAAATCAGAAAACAGGTCACTAGAAATGGAAAATGAAATAAAACGGAGATGACCCCAAACTGATGGTATAAACGGAGGCACAGCGTTTGTCACAAACGCGAGACATCTGACAAGATCTGAGAAGTGACACCACGCTGGCCGTCAGCCCTCCTTGACCACGGGTCTAGAAGCCCAGCCCATCTCTGCACTCAACTCCTAGTCTGCCCACTGCTGGGAGCTGACGAGACGGTGGTGGTTAGCAGGCACTGGTGTGGATGAGCGGGAAATCCCTACCTTCTCGGCCAGCTTCCACAGCCGGTGGGGCTACAGCAGCAGGAGGTGGGAGCAGAGGAGAGGTGAGGACACCAGACCAACAGACACCGAAAATCCAGGACACACACAGACACATAAACAAACAACCCAACAATAAAAGTGGGATGAAGAAGAGAGAGGGGTGGGGAGGAAAATGCAAAAAGCAGGGAACAAAGTAAAAAGAAGATCAAAAACAATGTCAAATATGGAAGTCGTTAAAATCAATCACTGTACCATTAAAGGTTAAAAAAAATCTAAAAAGATGTCCACATATCCACAGAGCAACAGAGGAGAATAACAGATGACTAGCCACGGGCAGGTGGACCTGAGTAATTGCTTTTAATATGCATGGTCAGTGGGTTTTGATTTTATGGTACCTTTCTCTAGTTTCTTTTCTTTTCTGAGAAAGTGGGGAGTATGAATTTTATTGGCCAAACTTGTCAAGTGTTCCTTGTTGAAATAGTTTCAAGTTTCTTACTACAACAATGAAGGGGAGCCTGGAAGTTTGTGGATCTAAAATCAGGGTGTCTAGCCCTACTCACCTACAAGATTAGGACAAGAAAAGAGGTCAGAGTACGAGTGAAGCATGAATCAAACCTTGGGCTCCTAGGTGGTCTAGCTCAGCGGTGCGGGGAGGGATCCCCCAGTGAGCACCCTGATTCACCCTCAGCTCTGTCCTCAGAGACGCTGCCTCCATTTCCCTCTTGTCTGCCACGGTTTTGGTGCCCACCTCTGCCCCTGTTAAAGCATCTATACCCATGGGGGAAAGACTCCAGAAAGCAACGTGGGCAAACTACTCTGATGTTGTGTGTTCCCTGGCTGACCTGGTGTCTTTCCCAAACACTCCTAGAAAACTAGAACAGGGCCGAGTTCTCCCTTGGGTGTGGTCCTGACCCCGTCATCACAATCACTAGGTGGGCTCCAGAGACAACAGCAGCAGCAACAAAGAAGGAGCTCTTCACTCGGTTTCCTGAGGCTGCAATTTGTGAATAAAGAAGGCCAGACTGAAAAACTATCATCACTCAACTTGGAGGTAAGTCTATTAAAAAAAAAAAAAAAAAAAGCAATGGTTCCAGATTTAAAAATTATGATTCCATCCTTCTCTCTGAGACTTCCTTCACTGTGGTAACCATGGCTACTGCTTTCTCTCAGCATCTCTATGTTTGTAAAACTGAGGCAGGACTCAAGGAAAGAGAACAGGGCCAGGAAAGGTGTGTGCACCTGGAAGGCACACACGACTTTCACTGGGTCTCTTCAAGCTGAATGAAATAATTTAAATAATTTCTCTCATGATTCTTTGAATCCCAAACATTAATTGGAACAAAACTAAGTCCATGTTCTCTCTCTAAATTATTCTAATTCACAATTTTTAAAAATAATGACTCAAAGTAGTATCTCAGAAAAATAATACACATGACTGGGAACGAGTTGCCTATCTTGTAAATGTGTGGAGGAGATAACATCTGGAGCAAAACTGGTATACTGACTAATGAGGGAGACTGAACAAAGAGTTAATGTACAGGTGTTTCCAAGTTTCAAAAACCCTAAGGTAAAAAACTCTGAGATTTCAAGATAAATAGTAGGGAGTGTATATTTAACAAAATCTTCACTTTGCCAAAGAATGCAAGCTGGAGTTCCTTTAACTAAGGAGTATGCTCCCAAGTATTTAAAGATAACGGAATACTTCCAGAAGGGACCAGCAGGAAAGCAAAGCTATCTATTCCAACCAAAGTTTATCAGAAATGAAGACGAAACATGTTTGAAATTGCAAGTTATATTAATCAGAAAAGAGGATTAACTTTAATGTTCAGTTGTATAATAAAAAGTTACATATGGACATACAGTAAAAAATCATTTTTTCTTATTGTCATAAAAGCATATCAGTTAGGTATTAAGCACTTATTGAACAAATGAGTTATATTTAAATCTCAGCTGTAGATATACAGACTCACATCCCAAACACAGCACAGCCAATTCAACACAGTACTTATCTGAACACCTCGGCTGAGTGGTACTTTTCTATTCAGCAACTCACATACTATAGCGTTAGTACAATCTAGTATTAGCACATAACTCCTTAAGCCTAAGTAGCAAATTCTAAGTAGAAACGTGATATAAAGACACAGTTCCAGAGTACTGACATTGGGCATATCTACTGTGCTGGTGTTTGAGGAGTTGAGGGAGTTTCCCATAACTGGGGCACAGGAGGCAGCTCTGCAGGACTGGATTCCAGCAGGGTATGGGCACAGCAAAGTGGTTCATCAGTGGGCTCTTCCTCCCTGAACTTTAAGCAGTGTTTCTGCCTGCATGACCCCAAGCCACATTCTTTGGTCCTCCTAGCAGATCTGTGTATTAATAATGATCTTTTCACTATTTTAACTGAGATTTCAGCTTTCTTTTGATAAGCACTAGTATGGTGCAACTTTTCCATGCTTATACCTTTCATCTATTTGTGTCTTTATTTTTAAACCATGTTTGTTTTAGGCTATATATAATTGGGTCTTGCTTTTTAAAACTCCAACCTCATGATCTCTGCATCTTAAATGAAGCGGTAGAGGATTTATATTTATTAGATTATTGATGTGATTATGTTTAAATCTATTTTTTGTTGTTTATAATTCATCCCATCTATCCCCCCCACCTTTTCTCTGCCTTCTTTTATAGATCCATTCTCTCTCCTCTGTTCGCTTATTAGCTACAACTCTTTGTTTTTCTAATTTTAGTGGTTACTTCATGGCTTATAGCATACATCTTTAATTTTCCAGTCTACCTTCAAGCGATATTATACCAATTCACATGTTGGGAGAACCTTATGATAGTATACTTCCATTTTTCCTTCCCAAACTCTGGGCAGTTGCTGTCATCAGTTGACTTTTATACATGATATAAACCCTACAATATATTACAAGTTTTGTAAAGGCAGTCAATTACCTTCTAAAGAGACTTAATAAGAAAAAAGTCTTATATGTGCACTTGCCATTTCCAGCATTATTCATTCTCTTGTATAGACCCAGATTTCAAACTGGTATCATTTCCCTTCTGCCTAAAGGATTTCCTTTAATATTTCTTGCTCTGTGGGCCTGCTAGTAGTTGATTCTCAGCTTTTGTATGGCTAAAGAAAAGTTTGCTCTTGAAAGATATTTCCATTGACTACTATGAAATTCTAGGTTGACGGTATTTTTCTTTCAGTATTTAAAAGCTGTTTTCCACTGTCTCTTTGCTTACATTTCTGATGAGAAGTCTGATGTCATTCTCATCACTGTTCCTCTGTAAATTGATTTTTTTAATCTGTCTGCTTTTAAGATTTTCCCTGTATCACTGGTTTTGGGCAATTTAGTTAAGCAGTTTCCTTCATGTTACATTAGAGCAGTGGGATTTGTGGGTTTATAGTTCCATCAAATTTGATATATTTCTTCATGTATTTTTTTCTAGACCGCACTCTTCTTTTTCCTCTTCCATGGGAACTCCTATTATATGTATACTAAGTCCCTTGAAGTTTCCCCAGATTTCACTGATGCACTTTCCATTAAAAAATATTTTTTTCATGTTTCATTTTGGAAAGTTTCTATCTGTTCAAGTTCACTAATCTTTTCTTCTGCCATTGATTCCATCCAGTGTATTTTTCATCTCACATATTATAGTTTACATTTCTAGAAGTTCAATTTGAGGTGTTTTTTTTTTAACTTTCCATGTCTTTTCTTAACTTTCTGAATATGTGGAATACAGTTAAAATTACTTTTAGTGTCCTTGTCTATAAATTCAACATCTGTGTCAGTATGGTTCAGTTTTGACTGACTAATATTTCTCCTCATTGTGGATCTGTACCTGCTTCTTGGTATGCTTGGTAATATTTTTTTTTTTGCTGCACTGCGTGGCATATGGGATATTAGTTCACCGACCAGGGATCGAACCCATGCCCCCTGCTGTGGAAGCGCAGAGTCTTAACCACTGGACCGCCAGGGAAGTCCCTGCCTGGTAATTTTTTATAGGATGTCAAACACTGTAAATTTGACCTTGCTGGTCACTCATCCCACTGTGTTCTGGCTTCCCTCGTATCTGATGAGAGTTCAGCATCATTTTTATTATTGTCCCTCTTACATAATACATCTTTATTTTGTAGCTGCTTTAAGATTGTCTCTGCTGTTGGCTTTCAGCACTTTGGTGACGATGTGTGTAGGTGTGTTTTTTCAAGCTACTGTGCTTGGCGTTCACTGAGATTCTTGAATCTGTGTGTTGATATCTCATCAGTTTTGGCCACTGTGTCTTTAAATTGTTCTTCTGTCCCATTTTCTCTCACTCCCTCCTTCTGGGACTCCTATTACATGCATGTTAGACAACCTGCTATTCCACAGATCTCAGAGACTATCCCATTTTATTTTCATTCCTGTTCCTCTTGTGTTTCAGTTTGGATAACTTCTATTGACTGGATTTCAGGTTCACTCACTGACCCTTTCCCTGCTGCATTCAGTCTGCTATTAAACCATGAGGAATTTTTATTTTTAACACTGTGGTTTTCATTTCTAGCATTTCCATTTGGCTCTTTTTTGTGGTTTCTATCTTTCTGTGATATTCCTCATCTCTCCAGGCAAGGTGTATACCTTTCCGACTAGATTCTTTAACATATTTATATAGCTATTTTAAAGTCTCTGATAAATCCAACATGTCTATTCTACTGACTCTATTGACCATGCCCTTTCATGGCCATGTATCCTATTTTCTTTCTTCGTTGCATGTCTTTTAGATTTTGATTGTAAAGCAAACACTGTGTTTAAAAGCACAGTGGAGACTGAAGTAAAAACATTTACCCCCAGAAAAGGGCACACTCTCTCCTGTCAGCCCACTAGTTTGTGTGTCTGAGTGAGCTTGGTCTGGGATTTGTGGCAACATTAGACTTCATTCATGCTGGCTTCCCATGCCTGTGAGCAAGATCAGGACTTTGGATCTGAGCACTAATAAGACTCTGGATACCTCTTTATGCTTTATAGCTTAGAGGCTTGCTTTCCAAACTGTGGGAGATCTCTTTCTGCTTCACAGCTTGGCTGCCAGCTTTCTGCATGACTGGCTGCTTCTCTTTCCTCTCCATTCTGCTGCCCAACCCCTAGCCTTTGGAAGGCAAAATCTGCACTTGGTGAAGGCCCTGGGGGCCTGAGAGAGATGTGCTTGGCCTCCCTGTCTTACCTCTGTCTTTGGAGTGCAAGAGTGGTGCACCAGATGATCTGAGGCTCTCTAGAGAGGGGCTCTCAGCTTTTCTGCTCTCCTTCCAGCCCTCAGGACCTCTGCTTTCCACTCACTGAGGAAATTTTTTCACTTCCAGGGCCCCTCCTCAGACTTCAGAGACCTGTTGCTTTGACTCACCAGAGGCCCACAGAACCGCAGCTGGATTCTCTCAGCTCCTGCTCTGTTCCTGGCTTTCGCATACTGCCCTCTGGAGTAGGTGAGGTCTGTGGGCAGTTGGTGGGGGGTATGCAGAATGACTGGGCTGGAGGTCCCTGGGATTCTCATCCTCTTGCCAAGCTATTTACTGCTGTTAACGTTCTCAAAAAAGTTTGGCTGGTTCCTGCTCCCCTGTAAGGGGTGAAAACAATTGTAGGTCTCTTCTCTCTGAAAGATTTAGTTCATTTAGATTTCTCTGAATCTTGGCTCTCCGCTGAATTTTAAAAACTATGATTTTGTGTATTAGCCAGATGGTTTCAATAGTTAGGGCTGGAACAACAGTCTCTTGTGACTTATACATCCTAATCAAAAATGGAAGTCCAGCAGGGAACTATAGATATATTCAGTATCTAAAGGAAAAAAAGGGAAGTCCAGAATCCTTTTTAATGAATGTATTTTTTGCTAAAATTGTGGTTAGTATTAAGCACATTGATTGATTTAGAAACTGGTATCAGGAGTGGTTGTCAAGGAAATAGGGATCTGAAATTGATTAGTTGGTTTGATAAAAGCCAAAGGGCAGAGAAAATCCAGCTCATCTGCCAGGCTGGACTCTGCAGATGTCCATGCCATGCCCTGGCAAAATGGGTAATTAAACCACTTTCACAGGGGTCAGCAAACCCCTGTTTTTGCAAAGTTTTCCAGGAACACAGCCTCACCCATTCATTTAAACATTATCTGTTTCTGCCTTGAGCTACAGAGATGAAGGTCGCTGAGAAGAGATCACAGACTGCAGGCCCAGCTCTTCACTCTCTGGCCTGTCAAGAAAAAGTGCCCCAAAGGCTTGTCTTGGGGACCGCTGATCCACAGAACAACGTGAAAACATAGTGAGATAACCCAAACCAGAGGGAACATCTGATTGAGAAGCTTGTGGGTTCAACATCACAGTCTGCCAGGACCCCGAACTCCTCATGTGGTTATTTCTGAAGCCCCTGAATGTTCAGATGGAGAGACGTGCTTGGCTATGGCAGTTTCAGCACTGATTCTCTATTCCACGCGGTGCCCCCGTGCCCAGCACACATCAGACATCTGTGGTGGTGAACTTGACAATCGAGTCTATGGCTTACAGAGGATCAGTGACGGAAGGGCCACCAGCTGGAAACCCGGGACCTGGCCACAGCTGTCTCTTCTGGACAGAGGAAGGGTATGGTATTGGTTGCAAGAGTGAAGACTGCATTGTGGTGGGGTTTTGTGGGAGAGGGGTGATGGGTAAGAACGGGATGAACGTAGCCTTTGGTCACTCCTTGTTTGGTCATCAGGCATCAGAACTCTTTCTGTATTGGGGGAAGTCCTCCACTTTTGGAACCTGGTTGGAGACAAAGCCTCTGTCCCTCTGCAGTAACTAAAGACATCTGCCACTCTCCTGCTCAGCTTTCCTGGAAGCCAGCCTGTGGATTACCAGCCTGCCAGGTAGCTGCCTCTATCCACAGCAAGAGGAAGCACAAATGTTCTTGCCCTTGGCGGCGGACGCGTCTGCGACACCACCCGGCAACCTTTTAAGTTACCAAAGAAGGTTTCTGCTGCCTACAAATTAGAGCCCTGACCGATATACAGGTAATTGAGAATACAGGTCCCATGACCTCAAATGTTAATTTTCATTATCTGGGACAACATACATCAGCAGGAGAGGATGTGGAAGTTCTGTGGATGTGACAAATTCCCTGGAGCATGGGAAAACCCCAGAGGCGCCTCACTTATGTTCACTTCCCTTGTCTAAAAGCAGTGTTGGGAGAAAATGAATTGGGGGCTCAAATGAATGAGTCTTATTATAACTATTAATTTTATCTTGAGAATTACTTAAGATCTACGTCACCCTGAGCCTTCCACTTTTTTTTTCTTTTCAACAATCAATGACTCTACTTCTCATCATCAGGGTGGCTGTATTTCTCTTTCATTGTGTGAGTTTCAAGATTTAAGGTTTAAGACCTTAAGGTTTCAAGATTTAAGACCATAACTGTTAATACTGATTTAATTCCACACAGCTATTTATAATAAAGCTTTCCTCAGATAAATTAATCGTTATTTTTCTATATAATAAAGATCAAAGTTTCTGTTTAAAGTGGCTTAAAAGTTTTTTCCTAATAAAACAAAAATTGAGATTTCTTTTGGAAAGCAGAAGACCTCATTTTCCCCTCCCTTCTTCAGCTGGTGAGGAGGATGCTGATTTTTGTTACCATGAACTAAATTTCTAAATCTAATACATCCAAAGACCTTTCAAGCTTATACTTTTGAAAAGAGTAATTGTGGATGAAGCACAACATCTCTTTTGATGCAGGTTAATAAACAAGTGGCACTTCCTAACAGAACTAAGGAAATTTATGTTAAAGCCAATCTCACAAGTCGTAATTTGATCTTTCTAATGCCCACTTTTGTCATAAGTTCAATAAATCAAAAGTGCTTTAAAGTCATTTTTACAGATAAATATTCTGGGAAATGTCATTCCTAAGTATAACAAATGGCTCATACTTCTAAATTTCTTTCTTCTGCAGAGTCTAAAATACTCTGCAGAAATCAGCGTCATGTAAAACCAGAGTCATCCACACTGAATTTTATGAGTCCATTCTTTTGCCATTGAACTACGTCAAAAGGACAATTGCAAAATAATTAATGTGTCAATTCCTGCCTCAAAATGATAAATGGGTAAACAAGTCACTTGGTTTCTAAGATATAGAAGCCGAAACAACAGCATCACAGAAATTATGACTGTCTCAATTTTCTGTTATTCTACTTTTGTGATTGCCTCATATGTAAATTTTTTAAATTGCTCATTTGCGTACTTGACAATGATGTATTTGTCAATTTTCATGATTTTCTCTCATATTACAAGAAACTAGGGTTTCATGTCACAGCCCATGAAAGCAGGCATTGCGGAGTCCCTTTGTGGTGGCCCTGACTCTGTTCCTAGAACAGCATCTAGCACACAGATGCACGTCTTCTGAGCTGCTTGATTTAGGTCACACGGAAATAGGGGGTCTGATTTAAAATGTTCCAGGAAAGCAGTCAAAAACCGAAGGCAGGATATCCTGCCTGTATACAGTTCAATTTTGTAAACAGTTTACAAGGCTGTTATTTCACTTGGATAATAAACCACATGGAATTGGCACCTGATAAAATTGCAAAATGTGAGATTTCTTTAACATGTTGCTCTGTTTAGATGACACAGTCAGTAGCAATGCCAGTTCTGTTTCCGGCAGCTGTTTTTATTTCCCTGCTTTGTCAGGAAAGCTCACTTAACTTAACTTCTCTGAGCCTCAGTTTCTCTCCTCTTAAAACGGAATGACCGAGCTTGCTCTCTGTGAGTTGTAGGAAGCTCTAGCCAGATGCTGCCTGGAATTGAATGGTGTGACACATTTGTGAGAGAATGTTTTTTTTTTTTTTTTCTTTTTTGGGCATGAATGTCTTTTTTCTGAAGGTGCAGGCCCTGGAACTACTGTTTGAGATGAAAATGCTGCTGGAAGCTTGAAGAGCAGCAAACCTTTGATTTTCATTTCATTTCATTTCACTTAATTTCATTTCATGATAACTTACAAATGATGCTGTGAGTTTTTACCTGATGAAGATTCACATGAGCTCATTTCAGAGAAATTTCAGGACTGCTATGTACTTACTTCCTTCAGGAGGCTTGAGGCTAACAAAAAACACGCTGAATTTCTCAAATGTGAAGCATATTTGCAGTCAGAGGAGTCGACACCCAGTACTCTCACAAAATTCAGTCTCAGGAAGTGACTGTGTGACTATGTGAGTCATGTACTGGGTTCTCTAAGACAGTTTTTCACAGAGCAGGGGGATGCAAGTTGTTTATGTACATAATTGTGAACTATGGCAGACAGCATTAAGTGGAAGGGATGACCTGCCATGGGAATTCAGAGGAAGGAAAGTATTCCCAGCTGGAGGAATTGAAACATGACACCTGGAAAGAGAAGCAGGCTTTTGCCACATGAAGAAGGTGGAAGCCCATTTCAGGCAGAGAACAGCCTGAGTCGCGGCATCAGGAAGTAAAAGCATGAAAGACTCTACGGTAGAGAATGTCATTTAGCATAAAATTGTACAAAGGGGAGAGAGATGCTCGGGCTGGATCGGTCGGCGTGCCATTGATGAAGTAAACACAAGCCCTGATTTATCTCACATAAGTTCAGAACCTCGTGCATCAGATGCGTCTCATTCTGCAGTCACAGCACCCTGCCCGCTGCACAGCCCAGCCTCCCCAAGGCCAGGGGGCACTTCTGGAAGGGGACCCACAGATGCTAAAATTGTGGTCCCCAGCGAGCACAGCTTGTAAACCCCACATGGCTCGGTTGAGGCTCCATTCCTCGTCTGGACAGCGTCCTTCGCGTCCCTACCCACGTACCTCGTGGAGATGGAGACCTGCCCTCCTCCTGCAGGGCTGCCCTCTACCTGAGCACTCGGGGTCCAGTCGAGGGCCCTGAGGAAGGACGACAGGCGATCCAGCTGAGAAAACATGTCCTCAAACAACAACAAATCAACTGAAAACAAATACGCCCACTCACTGATTTCACATATATTGGTAATCCTTGTGTTCCATAAGGAAAATGGTGTAAACTTTTCAATGTCTTTAAACGTTTAGGACGGGTTTGGAATTTAGGAACTATCTTAGCATTTTTTTGATTTTTTTTACATCAAGGGAGTAATGGTGCTTATCTCTGGGTATGACTTATGAATGTTATTTATTTATTGGCTAGTCTGTATTTTCTGATTTTGCTTCCTAAAATAAATATTTTTTGTAAAAATAATCTATAAAAATTCATAACTTTTCAGGTTGTTTTCCTTATTTCTTTGTCTAAACATTCTTAAAAATTCAGTTTTAGTATATTTAACATCTTTATTAGGCATTTATTATGTGTCAGGCCCTGAAGAAACACAATGGGAACAAGAGACATGGGACTTCTGCCCTCAGACCTCAAGCTATGCCTGCTCTGTTTGCTTGGGACCATAATCACATATTTTTTAATTTTTGCAAAAATTAATAGAAAACAAACATTTCCACTAACCAGCCCTGCCTCAAGGCTTCTGCACTTGATGCTGCCTTTGCCCAAATTTTTGTATGTTCACCTCAGAGGGCACTTTGCTGAAATGTCACCTCATAGAGAGGCGTTTCTTGGCTACCCCTCCTAAAATTGCCTCCTGTGTGTCTCCTTTACCTTCTTACTTTATCTTTACTAAGAATATTTTATTCACTTACTGAAAAAATCATCTGTGTTTACTGTCCATCTGGTTCCATGAGGGCCAGAACCGTGTCTTGCACTCATCTGAGTAAACTCTGACTTAGGCTGACATGAGCTACTCACAGGATGGAGTGTCACCGAGAGACACCATGTGTGCGGTTACGGGGTTCTGCTCGCAGCCTGCTGGGTCCTGCCTCCCCAATGCCAGAAAACTCCGTAATCCCGACGCACACCTGGCCCCGGGGTTGGCAAGGATAGACAGTCTGCATTCCTTAGTATGATACACTTAATTTATTTGATTTATCTCTACTATCAGACACATTGATATTTTCAGCTATTTTCTAATACTGACCATTCAGAAAAAGAAAAACTAACTGAAAATTAGTTGCAAGTAAAGCACCCAAGTAGAAAAACTTAAAATGTACAAAAACACTTAAAGATGCTGTCAACATTCCAAAACAGCACCATGACCCGTGATTGGGGATGTCAGCTCTGATGTGGGCATCATACTGACGGAACTGTTTTCTAGAAAAAGAATATTTATTCTTTTTATTAGGAGTATAGAACTTAATTTATTCAACATTCTTACAACACACATTTATTAAATATTTACAAAGCACCAGGTACGGTTCTAGGTGCTAAGGACACAGGAATGATGGAGCTCGTATTTTAGGCCACAGAGGTGGCGAACACCTGTGTGCCAACTTCATTCTCGGCTTCTTACCCTTATTTTCTGTCACCTCTATCTTTTCAATTATTTTTAGTGTATTTTACTTTCCCTACTTAATCTATTGCTTCCCTATAAAACTTCTTAAAACATTTTGGATCAAGTAGATGGAAATAAATGAAAAATAAAGAGGTAAATAACCGTAAGTGCTCTATTTCTAGTATCTACAAAGTTTTAATTCTATATAATAAAGTGTAGTAGAACTTGCTTTGTTGCCTGTATGAAGTGGACAAATGCTAAGTGATATTATGTTAATATGGGATCTATTCTATGCCCTTCTCCCTTCATCTGCCAACATTCTGAGAGAGAGAGAAAGAAGAAGAAATACTATGGCCAAGAGCCTGTCTCTCACGGATCCCTGATTTTTTCCCCACTACTTGCAGAAGGGAAGCATTACATCATCCTATGGCTGAATTTATTTAAGAAGTGGATTTCTGTATTTCTCATTTCTCCTCATGGAATAGATGGCTAGAAACATTTAAGCAGAACAGATCAAGGTGAATAGGAAAAGAAAACTTCAATATTTAAAGAACTAGTTTGGCAAGATAAATCCAATTCTTCAGATTACCTCTTAGAAAAGGGAATTAATTTCAATCACAGAACAAGGTTCAACTGACTCTTGAGAGGACCCTGGTAGTTATAAATTTTTTAAAATGGAGCTAATTCAAAGAGAAGGAAGACAGAGGCAAAGGAACACCAATGAAAATCAGACCAGCTTCCTGTAGCTAATTTTTCTGAAGCGAGCTCAGCAGACTGGTCACATGGGGAGAGCCCTTCCTCTCCAAAGTCCACGCTGAGTCCAGATACTGAGAGCACTGGCCGGGAGACAGCTGACCAGGAGCTTCCCGAGGTCTCCCAAGGGGAACCGTAAGCAGCATCTCTGGGTCGTAAATGGGAGAGACAGTGAGTGGGCAGGGAGGGGAGATCAGGAGCCAGCTTGTGTCCTCTGTCCTCCACTCCAGCACCTGCTGTGAGCAAAGTTCTTGTCCTTTTAATATGTTCCAGGAACAAAGCCTGCAGCTGAGCCCTGGGCTGGCTTGTTTTGGATGAGGCTGCCCAAAGGGCACTGGGAACAGATTCCCATACGACTTTCCTTTCCTTCATGGACTAGATCTCATGTTAAGAGTTCAGAGACGGAAAGGAATAGTGAAGATGGTCTGAAGTGGGCTAATGAAGAGAAAGAAAGAAAACAAGCATTTTTTTTTTGCCACATACAATGCAAGGCTATCTTACGAGGGCAGCCTCACTTACAGCTCTGCCTTAGAAATGCAGCCAAAAGTATATACTTCAATGTCATCACAGCCGCAAATTCATGAATCTGCTTCATGTCCTGGAATTCTTCCTACAGAAATTACTGTCTGCATACAAGAGACTAAGTACTTCAAGAGACAGGATTTCTTGCCACAGTGAAACATTTGTTTAGTATCTCATCTTTAAAGAGCCTGACTTCACAGGTCTTGACAAACTGCTACTCGTGTTACAAAACTTAAAATGTCCCAGGACAGAATAAGCCTGTGAATGCTAGTTATGAATAATGGTTACTGACAAATGCAGACTATAATTAAAAACAAAACAAAACAAACAAAAAAAAAGTGTATACCAACCACATGCATTTGACTGAAAGATACCTTCTAAATGTGGGTAAGCATCAGCAGGGGAAATGGTGTTGAGCAGTGTGGCGCTGTATGCCTGTCTTTAAAAGTCACTCTCTGACTCACGCACTTACTGGCATCAAGGAAACTCACCTGCAAGCAAATCGCCAGGTTCACTCTACAGCCAAACGAGGTGCTAACGGCCCGTGGATGGAGGCCCAGGTCTTTAAACAGTTTTGAGAATGACTGGGTGAGTGCTATTCGGGGCCGTTCTTCTGCCACCACTACACAGGTCCGCACGCGGGACAAGTCCAGTCCTCGTGCCTAGAAATAATGACAGCAGTAGGAGGTCAGCCTTGCCAGTGTTAGGGGTGTGACCTGCAGGCTCCTTACCCAGATCTGTACAACAACAGAAACTCCACGCAGATATTCATGCATTAATGTGTCTGCGCCATTAACCAAAATGGTGTAGAACATATGTGTAAATAAAAAAAGTCCATATCGGTAATCAAGGATGCCATTACAAACATATTTTAAATAATTCAAGAAGCATAATGAGGAGAAAAGTTGAAGAAAAACAAGGTGTGGATAAAATAATTAAAGGACAGGGTTTGGGGAAGAACAGAAGCACTTGTATACACTCCTGCCAGCATGGATACACAGGAACATCCATCGGAGAGAAATGAGAAACCTGCTTTTAATATAGGAATGGAAAATGAAAACATCTGGGCAGCTTCTTAAACACAGCTCTCCTTTCATGTCCTGAGACGTAAAAGGTCCCAGATAAACTGTCACAAGGAAGCACAGCTCAGTTCTGCCCAAATCCCATCAAGTGAACGAAATGGCAACACCCCGGGCAGGAAATGAAGTGCCTTAAAAGCACAACACTCCCAAGTGGAGTCGAGGAAGAGCAAAACGCGCAACGGGAGTGGCAATGAAACAGGAAGCGAGGGAGCGACAGGGTCTCCATCCCCACACGGGACAGTTGCCAGGGCCATCAGCGTCCTGGAGAGCTGACAAGGGCACCTGAGCTGAGGAGGGACACAAGTCAAGATAATGACAATCTTCCAAACGTGCAGTTACACAGGGAAAATTAAGTCCGGGTAACACGAATGACCCTCGACACGTGCATGTTTTGGGAGGCAATGTACCCTGGGCTTTGAGATGGTGCTCCTGGAGCCACAGATTCAAAATTTGGCTTCAAAGCTTACTAAATGTAAGAACTTGGAGAAGGTGCTTAATTTCTCTGTAACCTAAGTTTCCTCATCTTTAAAATGGAGACAATAATGGATCTATTTCAGAGAACTACTGAAAAGGTTAAATTAATCAATATGTAAAGTGCTTAGAAATCACTTATTATTTCATTTGGTTATTTATAAATGCACCTATAGGTAAAGTTCATGAAACGTACTCAATCATTCTATAGCATAATACAGGTGGACATGAATAATAATTATGTTTTATAAATGTCCTTTCCTGTATAAACATATAACTTCAAGTAATATTTATTTATGTAGCTTAATATCAGAATTATCTTGCATTTTGCTTTCTTGTTCAAGCTTAATGCACTAGGTCTGCATAGGAAAACAAAATTCAGAAGAGAGAAATATATTGCTTTACTAATGGCAAGCGTATAGATAATTTGTATGTGTACATACATACACACAAATATAATCTGTGTATATAACTATATACACACACTCACACATATCTGAGCATATAAACAGTGAATAGTTGGAATATTAACCAAAACAGGTCATATGATTATTCTCTCCTAGTTACTTGAATAAGGACTACATAATTTACTATGAAAATCTGTCTATCAAAAAGTCCTTGGCTTAAATGAAGGGAAATGTTGTTATTGTCACATAGTGGTAATTGAATATTAAAAAATAAAACCAAGCCACTGTTCACTGGATTGTAAAAATGAATTTTGGTTAGGACCCAGATCTACCAATCAGGGTCCTCAAGGAAAACGAAATGAGTGGCTAAATTTAGACATATGACTCGAACCCCAGCAATGGAATAAAACTAACTGCACTCAAGAACTGAATCCACCAACAAATCAAAAAGGCAATTCACGACCCTCCAAGTAGCCCTAACAGAATTAAAGACATCAATAACATACACTCTGACCTCTAACTCTGGCAGTGGGAAAATATCCATGTTATAAAACAAGGTTTTCACGTGAAAACAACTTCGTCAACCTCAGGTGACAGCAGACCGTATGTCGGCTTTTCTGAAGGATCATTTAGCCTCACCACACCTACTCCACACCCTCTGACACTGATGCTTTCCCAGGACGCTGGCAAGTGTCCCCCAGGCACTCTGAGGGCTGCTTACCTTGAGGGATTCTGTCTGCGAGCCCAGCCCCTTGGTACACAGTTCCATCACTGAGTAGGAGCAAAATGTATCCCGGACTTTGTACTGACTCACGGCAAGCAGCCACAAGGCAGGGTTGGTCTCCAGCTCTGCAGGCGGGATGAGGATGGACTGGTGCCCGGAATACACGCTGCACAGAGAGATGGGAGGGCTCAGTGAGGATGGAGAAGGGGGGACCAGCCAGCCTCTGAGAAACACCTACTGTCCATTTGCAAGAGGGGACAGTCACACCAACTCTACTCTCCGGTATTTGTAAATATAAAACAAAAGCGTGTTTACAAAAACATTCCGAAAAATACAAAAGAACTATGGGATTATGATCTGCAGTTACTGCCATTTTGAGCACTCACTGAAAGATCTCAAAGCTCTGATGCTGTTAGGTTTTTCTCAAAACTGCTATATTCACAGAATGGACTCTCACAGTGGGAAACACAGGACTGAATTTTGGTAAAAAGGTCTGGAAGTTCCGAACAGGAGTTAGCAAACTAGATGCTGCCTGGTTTTGTAAATAAAGTTTTATTGGGACACGGCCCTCAGTCCTTGCAGTACCATCTGCAGTGGCTTTCACACCAACGGGCAGAGCTGAGAGTTGCGACAGAGACCATGGAGCCTGAATATTTACTAAACAGCCACTTGAGGAAAAGCGTGCCCAACCCTGGTTCAGAAAACTGACATCCAGAGTAAATAAAAGGAAACTAAGACAATTAGAAGAATTAGGATTATAATTTTATTTCAGAATGATCCAATCAGATTACCAAACAGAACTAAGGAAAATACAATCATTCTCTAATTTTACCTTTACGCTAGAGAGCACGGGGAGAGAAACAAGAGGCTACATATTTTGTTTCACCATTAATTAATGGGGCAAGTGTGATTTTAAAATAATGAAGTATTTGCCAAACTACATTTTCAATGGTATTAATTTTGTTTGGTTTATGGCTACAAATCAATATTATTAAATATCATATGCTATAACAGAACATCCTTGATAAACTACCTTCTAAGATTTAAGTAAAAGAGATTTTCTTTTTTTTTAAATTGAAGTATAGTTGATTTACAATGTTGTGTTAGTTTCAGGTGTACAGCACAGTGATTCAGTTATACACACATACATATATATTATATATTCTTTTTCAGATTATTTTCCCTTATAGGTTATTACAAAATATTGAGTATAGCTCCCTGTGCTATACAGTAGGTCCTTCCTTGTTGGCTATCTATTTTATATATATAGTAGTGTGTATATGTTAATCCCTCTCCCCACCACTTTCCCCTTGGGTAACCATAAGTTTGTTTTCTATGTCTGTGGGTCTATTTCTGTTTTGTAAATAAGTTCATTTGTATCTTTTTTTTTTTTAAGATTCCACATGTAAGTGATACCATATGGTATTTGTTTCTCCCTGGCTTACTTCACTTAGTATGATAATCTCTAGGTCCATCCATGTTGCTGCAAATGGCATCATTTCATTCTTTTTTATAGCTGAGTAATATTCCATTGTATATGTATGTATGTGTGTGTGTGTGTGTATGTGTATATATATATATATATATATATATATATATATATATACCACATCTTCTTTATCCATTCATCTGTTGATGGACATTTAGGTTGCTTCCATGTCTTTGTAAATTTTCATGCTACTGTAAATAGTGCTGCAATGAACACTGGGGTGCATGCATCTTTTAAAATTAAGAGTTTTCGCCAGATAGATGTCCAGGAGTGGGATTGCAGGATCATGCAGTAATTCTATTTTTAGTTTTTTAAGGAACCTCCACACTGTTTTCCATAGTGGCTGCACCAATTTACATTCCCATCAACAGTGTAGGAGGGTTCCTTTTTCTCCACACCCTCTCCAGCATTTATTATTTGTAGACTTTTTGATGATGGCCATTCTGACTGGTATGAAGTGATACCTCATTGCAGTTTTGGTTTGCATTTCTCTAATAATTAGTAAAGTTGAGCATCTTTGCATGTGCCTGTTGGCCATCTGTATGTTTTCTCTGGAGAAATGTCTTCCTAGATCTTCTGCCCATTTTTAGATTGGGTTGTTTGTTTTTTTGATATTGAGCTACATGCACTGTTTGTATATTTTGGAGATTAATCCTTTGTTGGCTGCATCATTTGCAAATATTTTCTCGAAGTCCGTAGGTTGTCTTTTTGTTTTGTTTATGATTTCCTTTGCTGTGCCAAAGCTTAATTAAGTCCCATTCATTTATTTTTATTTCCATTACTCTAGGAGATGGATCCAAAAAGATATTGCTGAGATTTATGTCAGTGTTCTGCCTATGTTTTCCTCTAGGAGTTTTATAGTATCCAGTTTACATTTAGGTCTTTAATCCACTTTATTTTTGTGTATGGTGTTAAAGAATGTTCTAATTTCATCCTTTTACATGTAGCTGTCAAGTTTTCCCAGCACCACTTACTTTTTAAAAATTTATTTATTTTATTTTTGGCTGCGTTGGGTCTTCGTTGCTGCGCGCGGGCTTTCTCTAGTTGTGGTGAGCGGGGGCTACTCTTCGTTGTGGTGCACGGGCTTCTCATTGCGGTGGCTTCTCTTGTTGCAGAGCATAGGCTCTAGGCACACAGGTTTCGGTAGTTGTGGCATACAGCTTCAGTAGTTGTGGCTCGCGGGATCTAGAGTGCAGGCTCAGTAGTTGTGGTGCACGGGCTTAGTTGCTCCACACCATGTGGGATCTTCCCGGACCAGGGCTTGAACCCGTGTCCCCTGCATTGGCAGGCAGATTCTTAACCACTGCGCCACCAGGGAAGCCCCCCAGCACCACTTATTGAAGAGACTGTCTTTTCTCCATTGTTATTCTTGCCTCCTTTGTTGTAGATTAATTAACCATAGGTGCATGGGTTTATCGCTGGACTTTCTATCTTGTTCCACTGATCCGTATTTCTGTTTTTGTGCCAGAACCATACTGTTCTGATGACCGTAGCTTTGTAGTATAGTCTGAGGTCAGGAGGCCTGATTCCTCTGGCTCCATTCTACTTTCTCAAGATAGCTTTGACTATTTGGGGTCTTTTGTGTTTCCATACAAATTAAAAAATTTTTTGTTCTAGTTCTGTGAAAAATGCCATTGGTAATTTGATAGGGATTGCACTGAATCTGTAGATTGTCTTGGGTAGTATAGTCATTTTAACAATATTGATTCTTCCCATCCAAGAACATGGTATATCTTTCCATCTATTTGTGTCCTCTTCAATTTCTTTCATCAGCATCTTACAGTTTTCAGAGTATAGGTTTTCTGCCTCCTTAGGTAGGTTTATTCCTAAGTATCTTATTCTGCTTGATGTGGTGGTAAATGGGGTTGTTTCCTTAGTTTCTCTTTCTGCTCTTCTGCTGTTAATGTATAGAAATGCAACAAATTTCTCTATTAATTTTGTATCCTTCCAATTTACTGAATTAATTGACGAGCTCTAGTAGTAGCAAACCTAATCCAACAACATATTAGAAGGATCATACACCACGATCAAGTGAAATTTATCCCAGGGATGCAAGGATTTTTCAATATTTGCAAGTCAGTGTGGTATACCACATTAACAAATTGAAGAATAAAAACCATATGATCATCTCAATAGATGCCAAAAAAGCTTCTCATAAAATTCAACATCTATTTATGAGAAAAACTCTCCAGAAAGTGGGCATGGAGGAAACATACCTCAATATAATAAAGGCCATATATGACAAACCCACAGCTAACATACTCAACAGTGAAGAGCTGAAAGCATTTCCTCTAAGATCACGAACAAGGCAAGGATGCCCACTCTCACCACTTTTATTCAACACAGTTTTGGAAATCCTAGTCACAGCAATCAGAAAAGAAAAAGAAATAAAAGGAATCCAAATTGGAGAAGAAGAAGTAAAACTGTCACTGTTTGCAGATGACATGATACTATACAGAGAAATTCCTAAAGATGCTACCAAATGGTTTTTTTTGGTCTTAGTTTTAAAAGTCTTATTGTGGTAAAATATGCATAAGATTTACCATTCAACCATTTAAAAATGACACTCCAGTGGCATTAATTAAGTTTACAATGTTGTGCAACCATTACCACTATTTATGTCCAAAATTTTTCACCATTCCAAACAGAAGCTCTGTACCTAACCCATCACCACTTCCACCTCCCAGGGCCTGGTAACCTCTAACTTACTTTCTGTTTCTGAATGGCTTATTCCAGATATTTCGTTTTAAGTGAAATCACACAATATTTGTCCTCTTCTCCCTGGATTATTTCACTTAGCATATTGCCTTCAACATTCTTCCATGTTGTAGCATGTGTCTTCAAGGCTGAATAACATCCCACTGTTATGGATGGACCACATTTTATTTGTTCATTCATCCATCGATGGATGCTTGGGTGGTTTCTACCTTTTGGCTACTGTGAATAATGCTGCTATGAATAGCATGTACAAGTATCTGTTTAAGTCCCTGTTTTCAATTCTTTTGGGTATGTACCCCAAAGTGGAATTGCTAGACCACATGGTAATTCTATGTTTAATTTTCCGAGGAACTGCCAAACTGTTTCCCAAAGGCTGCACAAATTTACATTCCTATCAGCAAGGTACGAAGATTCCAGTTTCTCCAAGTTCTCCCCAATACTTGTTATTTTCCATTTTTTTTTAGTATAGCCATCCCAGTGGGTGTGAAGTGGTACCTCATGGTGGTTTTGACTTGCCTTTCCCTAATGACTCATGATGTTGAGCACCTTTTCATGTGCTTATTGGCCATTTGTATGTTTTCTTTGGAGGAACGCCTAATCAAGTCCTTTGCCCATTTTAAAAATGCAATTGGCTTTCATTATATCACTGATTGAGGAATCTTAAGCCCTCTGTCTGTTGAAAACAAAGATTCAAAAGTGTGAAAGTTACCCAATAGTGAATAGTTCATCATTAGAGCTGTATTCACACACACACACACAATGTTTTACGATACGGCATTGTAATGCTGCACTGGTTTTTCTTTTGTGTTATTACTTGAAGTTAATGCGTAAGCCAGGAATGTTAATTAATCTGATCTCCTCTAAAGGAATATCAGAATAAGTAAAAGAAGACATTGCCACTTTATTTCAACAATTCTATGCCAGTCAGGATTCATTGCACAGGCTGTATTAAATCTACTCAAGCATCTCAGAGCACACTCAAATGCCACAGTTATTGTAGAACAACAGAAGTTTCATTTAAACCAATGTCTCCTTTTAAAGGACACTGCTTCTTCAAGGGAGGAGTAAATAATGAGCTCAGAGGAAACACCCCCGTGAGCTGAAGGTTCCACCCACCTTCCCTAGACCACCCTGGGGATCTCAGCTGAGCAAGTGAAAATCACAAGCAAGAACTTTAAAAAGAAGGTTCTTAGACTAAGTCTGTCATGTACAAATAACTGACATGCTCTTTGGACGTATTAGAATAAGCACCATTTAAAGAACCTGTTTTTGCTTCATAAAAAAGCCTTAGCCTGATGAGGTGGGTTGGGTGTGCCCCTCGGATGTCCCTTCAGAAAGGAACAAGCCTGTGATATGGTGCTGGGGTGGGGGGAGCTCAGGAAGCTCCCGGTGGTGCCGGTTGCCCTGTCCAGTCCTCTGGCCGCCTTTTTACTTGGACAGGTATGACCCCGACAAAAAGCTCTCCTACTCCCAACTCCAGCTCATGACGGCTTTCAGAGGACCTTTCCTGTTTGTAATGGAAACACTGGCTCTCAGGGATCACACACTCCCAATGTGGAGCACTAGGAAGAACGGTCTTTTTAAGGAATGAAAGTGATTTGTTGGCAGATGTGTTCTAACTTGGCTTCTAAAGACGGATTCCACAAAACTTAAATCCAAGACACACGGTTAAAAACTTCCCATTTTTAATATTAAAAGAAGAAAGCGGGATATGGAATCACATACAAACTACGATTATAGCTGTGAAGAAGGGCAAGAGCACAGGAACAAACACAGCAGGATACTAATGGGGGCTAGGGTAGGGCAGAGGGACCCCTGGCGTTTCTCTGCCCATTTGTCAGTTCTTAGGGCACTCATTCATTTCCATAGAATATGACCCATAAACACGTTCAAACACACACACACTTCTATCCTGGAATACCTCTATCACACATTTCTTATCAGGATAACAAAATACTACAAGTTGGTGATTGCTTTAGATTCTCCTATTGTAGTTTAATACATCAAAACATCAGACAACCAACAACCAACGTGTGGGGATAAAATGTAGGTGTTATTCTAGGAAGGATATTTGATAATCAGGTGGGAATTTTTCCGGTGGTGGCTTTTGGATTTTTTGAATTTTACTTAATCCTTCTGAGCAAGGAAATCTGATAATGAACAGAGCCCTCTGTATTTAAAGAATTAAATGAAACTCAGAATAGAATAAGAACTGGTTCCAAGTTGAGTTTAGATGAACTTTAAAGAGCTCTGAGGATGTGCTGACTGCTCTCAGTAACCAGGAGAAAGGATTATTATGCCCAGAACTTTCCTTTGAAAGTTTTCAAATATTTCCTTTGAATTCCTGCTGATGTGAAAGTTTTGTTATGCACAAAACATGCAAAACTGCACATTCCAGTGGAGCCCTGTGGAAAAGTATAAAAATTATTTCTATAGTCAATATACAAAAATCAATAAGATCCCATTCCAATAATTATAACACTCAACATTCTGTCAATTTTTCTTTAGGATTTGCCCTTGGGAAATTGATTTAGGCCTTTAAAGATCACTTTACAGTGTGGCTATTTAAGAGATCAAACAGCACGACAATATATCTGCATTACAATACTGACACCTTGGTCAAACAACTACTTACTGCAAGTAGCATCTATCCACCAACACTTCTGTACAAATTTAGCTGAGCCTTTGCAGTTTGTGAAAACACGCTTTCATCTGGAAGTCCTTGCAGCCAACACTGTGGTGCTTTAAAAATCAGAGTTTCCATCTGGTTGAGAATCCGACATGTTTTGTTTTCTCACTTCTGAACCAACAACCTTCCAAGAATACACACTGGGGGGTCTGAAGTCGAGCCAAACACCTCCTCGGCTCCCGCAGCGCATCAGGGCTGCTCCCCTCACACCCGGAGGTCCTGCGGGCTGTTCCTGAGCCCTTGTCTTCTTTCCAGGAGCCATGAGAGCTAAGGGAGACCCCTGCCCCTGAGGCCACCGACACAAGTGGCAGCCACCCGCACGGGCGACTTGTTGGACACCGGTGTTTTGTGCCACAGGCACCGTTGCACCCGCTGCCCTTTGCAACGCAGCGCTCAAGGATCAGCCCCCACACCACGTCTGGCATGGCCTTGAATTAGAGCTTTCTTTGTAGCTCATGTACCAACTCCAATGAGAAGCCTCAAGGCAACACTAAGCAGGAAGAAATAAAAATAACGGAAAATTTACCTCTGCTGAATGGATATTAAAAGGACAATCTTGGCCAAAAATAGGATCATACACCAGGTAACAGCCCAAGATCTAACACCCTCGCACATCATGCACCATGTAAATCGTGAATTATCCACTAGGAAACATGCCTTTTGCCTCTTTGAAAAGTGATGGTGCACAGTTTTCCGTTAGCACCAAATGTTATTCAACCCATTCGTGAATCTGGGTCAGCGAGACCACCTTAATTAGATTCCCCTGCATGATTTTTATTCCAGCTCAAATTTACACCACTTCTCTGACACTGAGGACTTTTACATTTTCTGGCAGGTACCAAACACAGTTAATGACATTGGAGCCCCATGTCTTAGGGAATCAAAATGCAGGTAAAAACCTTATGATGATCCACTTAATTATGACAATCTACCCATATTGTTCCTAGCATTTTCCTTTTACATGCTATCATAAGGAGACCAGAAATGAAGAAAAAGAAATACAAATCACCCACTGCTAGCTTTCTCAAGAATATACACCAGGATAAATGACTTGCTTGATCAGACTGCTAGCACATGAAAGGGTAGGGTCCAGTGTGGAGCTCAAGGCTAGAGAATATAAGCATACTTGTGAAAATTAAACATAGTTTTTCACCTCTGTCCTCATTCCTATAAGTAGAAGGCAACATTAAGAAAAAGGTTATTAAATCCTAGTAGAGGACAAACAGACAACCTGATTCACCAATTTTCTACTTGCCCTTTTTTTTGCTCAATCCAATGAAAGTCGATTTGTTGTTTCATTTATTAACCAACACTGATTTCTTGGCACTGGCTATAAATACTTTCCTACTTAATAGCAGGTTGCTTATAGGGAAGAAGATTATTTCCTGTGAATTTCTGGAACCTGAACTATTCTAGTTTAGATCTTAACTTCAAAAAGAACAAAACAATTTAAAAAACATTTTGGGAATATTTTCTCTCAGTCTCTGGCCTGCTCCCATTCTCTCGACAGTATCTTTTGCAGAGCAGAGATGATTAATTTTAATAAAGTCAGCCTATCAATTATTTCTTTCATGCATCATGCCTTTGGTGGTGTATCTAAAAGTCATCAACAAACCCAAGATCATCTAGATATTCTCCTAAGTTATCTTCTAGGAGTTTTATAGTTTTATGTTTCACATTTAGGTCTATGATCTATTTTGAGCTAACTTTTGTGAAGGCTGTTAACACCTGTGTCTAGATTCTTTTTTTTTTTGGCCTGTGGATGTCCAGTTATTCCAGCACCATTTGTTGAAAAGACCACGTTGTTCCACTGTATCATTGTATTGCCTTTGCACTTTTGTCAAAGATCGACGGACTATACTTACGTGGGTCTATTTCTGGGTTCTCTACAATACCAAGAGTGAACCCTGATGTAAATTATAGACTCCGGTATGATAATGTGTCAAAGGTAGGTTCCTAGTTTGTAAAAAATGTACCACTCTGGTGGGAGATGCTGATAACAGGGGAAGCTGTGCACGTGGGGGTGGGGTGTGCATGGGAAATCTTTGTACCTTCCACTCAATTTTGCTGTGAGCCTAACAATACTCTGAAAAATAAAATCTAGATAAAAAAACAAAAATAAAAAATGTCTGAACAGGAGAGAGAGAGAAAAAAAGACATTTTGGTAACTAATATAAATTTGTACATTTGTAATTCAATGATTTCAGATTATTAACTTTATAAAACATACAAAGAATTGATAACTCTCACAATTTGGGCACCCTGAGCAAGGCAACCACACAACTCACGACAACACATGTCACCCTGTGGTGTCACGTGGGTGAGCCTCCTGAACTGGCAGGGTAGGGTCTGTACCATGCACTTCAGTTACTCCAAGGAAAGCTGTTTTCCTTTTTAAAAAAGTTTTACTTAGGTATAATTTGCATATCATAAATCCATCCATTTGCAGTATAGAATTAAAAGAACTTTGACAGTTTTGCAGAGTGTATAATTATCACCACAATGCAGTTCTAGAACATTTCCATCACCCTAAAGGCATGCCTTGTATTCATTTGTAGTCAATCCTGTTTTCAGCTCTAGCCCCAGTTAATCATTATTCTACTTTCTGTCTCTATAGATTTGCCCTTTCTGAACATTTCCAACAAATGGTATCATATGATACAATCATATAATAAGTGGTCTTTTGAGTCTGGCTTCTTTCAGACTTGGCATATGTTTTTGAAGTTTATCCAGCCTGGGGAGAATTTTCATCTTAACAATACTGAATTTCCTAATCCATGAATACCAACTGTCTGACGTGCTTTTTAAAAAAGGTCCAGTTTTTTAAGCAAGTCCATTGGGATCTGTTTCTATAATGGATTTCAGAACAAAGAGGTTTACAGCTGTTATGGATTTATTTTTAGTGCTGCAGGGGTCATAGCTGATTTTGTGACTTCTGAATGAATTTGCAGGTAAGACATTAAGCGAAGGGTCACCGCCACCCTCTCTGTACAATTCCTCTAGAGAGTCCCATTGCTGCTGGTGACATGCAGCAAGGACTCACTCCAACCAGCACTTTCTCTGTGGATTTCACGGGGCTTGGCTGGGTGAGCCTGCAGAAGTAGAAGGCACTTTTGCCAAGTAACAAGAGACAGTTGCCTATAAAGCTGTAGTTCAGAATAGGTTTCCTTCTCAGCTAGCCAGATATGTCTAAAGTCACTTTGGCCCTACTGTTGGAGTGGTATATTCTGAACTATTTTCCAAGAAAAAATTACACACAATGCTATTGCATTCTGAATTGAGGCAAAAATCATTAAAATATTTCAACTGTTCAATTATATTTGCTTTCTCAAAAAGTTTAATTGTGGTGATTAGAATGATAGTGTTTTTAAAAAATATGTAATTGGATTTAGTCCAATTTAACCCAATTGAATATTATAAATGCATTAAAATAATTGTTTTAGGAGAATGTTTAAAGATGAGAAAATGTCTACTATTATGAAAAAAGAAGGCAATTAGAAGCAATTTCCCACTGTAGCATCTCAGTTTTATAAATATATTAATGTACATTTACAAAATTGTATGTGTACTTAAAGGTTTATGGGTGAAACGGTATGTTTTTTGGTGTTTGCTTTAAAATGCCCATATGGAAAAGGGACAGAAATAATCAGAAGGCTGGATGAAACCAAACTGGCAAAATAAGATCCACGTGAAGCTGGTTGTTGGGCCCTGGTGTTTGTTACAGTGTTCTTTATACACTTAAACATATACACTTGTATATGTTTGAAAAAGTTAATAATAAAAAATAGTACTACATTAGAAATACACATTAGAAAATAAACTCTGTAAGACTATATGCTAAATATATATATATAGTATATATGCTAAATATATATATATAGTATATATGCTAAAATGCTACTAGCGAGTATTTGCTGGTATCACTGGGTAGTATACTTATGGATGGCTTAATTTTCTTCTTTATATTATTTTGTATTTTCTAAAGTTTCTACAATGAACATCTATGTACAATTAGAGAAAAATGCCAATAAACATTCATCCTCTCCACTAATACTTGTTGGCAGCTGCCAGGAGCTGGGCCCGGGGGCTGCCAGCTGTGGAGTGGGGGCCACGCCGGGGAGGGGAGGGGAGGGGAGGGAAGCCTGTGGAGCTTCCTTCCGGCCTCCCGCAGCTGAAGTCAGGGAGAAGCCTGAGGAGGAAAGAGCCTGGATGCCCCCGGTGAACACAATTCCAGGCCTGGGACACCTGCGAAGATTCAGAGGCATAAGAAGCAAGCCCACGGCCTGGGAGTCGCCTGGAAAACGGATTCCCAACAGACAGCTTCTGAGAATGGCCCCAGATTCTATCTCTGTTGGTTTCAGCAAACTTTATGGAGACTAATTTTTCAGATGCTGGAGAGAGTAGCTACCAGGGCAGGTGTCCCTGTGGCACCCAGAGCTGGGCTGAGGAGGAGCCGCACCCTGCAGGCGGCCCCCTCCCGTTAGCAGTTCTCGCAAGTGGTCTGAAAATGTGTGATGATTTACTTACTTATATCGTAAAGGTGCAAAGACGAAACTCACCTACAGAGGCACCACAGGACAAACCCAAGTCCACAGTAAGGGTCCAGGCAGATGGCCACTTCTCTAGAGGGGTAGAGCTCACACTGCAGCTTAATAGAACGGCAGAAGGCACTGGTGGCTGCGTGAGACATCTGCAAGACAGCAAGGTCGCGTTAAGTGCACGCAGCCTGAGCCCATCCTAAGGACTCCTGTAACAGAACAAGGACGCATGAAATGCATGGGACCTGACATCTGATGCCCAAGAGTGGTTTTATAACAGAGAACAATCGTAGCCAAGCTTTGGTTTTGTTAGGAGAGAGCAGCCTGCTGATCTCATTAGTCTTCCCATTTTCGAGAGTAAACCACAAGCAAAACTTCCTCGTTCCCCAGGACTTAGTAACTGTGGCCCGTGAAGTCAGGCCGTCTTGCATCTGAACGGCGGGTTTGACTGCGATCCCCACTGCAGCCCTGTACTTGTGACTCCTCACATCTCCTCTCCAGGCAGCGACGACACCTGACTTGTGATTCATCTCCAGGCCCAACACCACACCTGTCGTGCAACAGGGGGACCAGCAAAGCACACTGGATGCACGACTCCTGTCTCAATGATCAGGAAATGTGGCTCAGAAGGCCACACACATTTGTGCAGTAAGACATGCTCGTCATTTGACGGCAGCCTAAATCCAATCTCAGTGCAGCTACAGTAAAGAGCTTCTCCAAAGTCAGCAACCAGTCCCACGACAGTCAGTATGGAATGTGAATTCTTTTAAAGTACTGGAAATTATATCTAGTAACATCAATTTTCTCACAGAAGCTTTCTAGCCAAAGAAATCTAAGAGGAAAAGGAAAGTAAAAGCAGCCCAGAAAACTTTACCAAGTTCGTGGTCTTAAATATGTCTCAAGTTACCGTGGAGTGCATGTCACCCAGAGCTGAACTGTAAAAGGGACCAGTGCAGAGCATTGTAATATTCAGGAAAGTCCAGTCAAATGCCTGGGAAAAGCATTCATTAGCCACTCCAGGGAAAGAGAGGAGAGAAACCAGGAGCGGGGGTTTCCATCCTACCACAGAGGATCCCTGTCAGAAGTTCTGCACAGAAGAAGATTTCATTGTGGATATTTTACTGCTTCATACAGAGCAATGTAGAATTACTCTAGAATCTAACACACAAGCAGTTCTTCGTAGTCTGCTTTTAAAACCACAACATTTGTTTAAAGAGGAAATGAAGCTGGATTTATGAAACATGCCTTCAACCCCCTGCCTGCTGCGTCAGGAGTTAGTAAGACCACAGCTACCAAAATCACCCACATTCTCAGATTAGCAACTAAAACAGACCTTCACAGAATCCCCGCTCTGTGCAGGTGTCGTATACAGCTTGAGAACCGAGCTCTCAGCTCAGCTCGGCAGATGCTAATTTGTTAACAGAGGACTTGTGCTTGGGATATAAAAAAGAACACACAGCCTCTGCCCTCAGGAGCTGGCCAGGTAGTGGGAAGTTCAGAAACTTGGTAACTGCAGGGGCTGCAAGCACTTTGACAAAGTGTGGATAGAGCTTAGAGAAAGCAGATGATGATCCTCACACCTCTCTGTGGGCTCAGAGGGTGAGTTAACAGAGTTCAACACAGAGACCAGGAAGCTAACAGGTTAAGAAAACATAACTAGGAATGGGGGCTGTCTATCCCTAAGCTCATTCCAATCTTGGACCCTGCCAACATCACAAACCCAGAGCCCATGCTCGAATGCTTTACCAGAACCTTTTAGTAAGAAAAACTCCTGCAAACTTGTACTTGAATAAAGAATTAGTTTTCTCAAAACCCCAAACATCAAACTCTAATGCTCTACTCTAAAAGGGACATTGAGAGCAGATACATCAACGTGGAGGAATTGGGGATAAGGCCAAGGGTATTTATTTTAAGGATGTATCTTACGACATCTTCAGCAAGTTTACCTTCCAGTGAAGTTTTGCTTTGGCTCACGTTAGAATAACCGTCCATTCCTGGGGCACACATCAGCTCACACATCAACTGCAGTGAGCAGGAGAGTGCTCCAGAAGCAAACTGGTGTCAGCTCTAAAACATCCTGCAGGGAAGCCCACCTAAAGCACATGTAGGTGCTGGGCAGGCGCTCCAAAGGACGGCTGTGGAGTGGGGCAAATGCAGACCTAGGATCTCTCTATTAGGAACCTTCAGAGTTCAAATCACACTTTTAAACAGGGAGCATGAACAACTTAAATTGAACATCTGAACTTATACTTGTACATTTTATACTAAATCGGACATTCTGTAATGCCCTTTATAGGGAAAACACTTTACTGGAAAGGCTTTTCTCTGTCAACTTTTGGTGTGTATTGGACACTCAATGATATTTTTGTTCAAAACTGAATCAAAATTTCTTTCTGAGAAAAATGGTGACCTGAGCAACCACAGAGGTGGGAGTTTCCATTTGGAGCAGACTGTAAGGCAGATAATTTCAACTCTATTTATGCCTCTCAGTATTTGAAGCACGTGGGTTTTTCACTAAACAACAACATAATACACTTCATTTCAGGTACTCATCAAACAAATTAAACAGTCAAAGGTTTAATAAAAACTTATAAATTTGAGAGAAAGTCTAGTTATTCATCTCTCTGGGATTTCCAGAGTCTATACTTACATTAAGAGGAATCATTAGGAAGTAAGAACATAGATCACTTTGGCCCTGTTTCAAGTAGTAATATCTTTATAGAATCAAGATTTAATATTATAGTTCCCACTTCTGTAGATCATGAAAATGGTACGATCAAAAGTGTGTGCTTCTCTTGTGGCTGTGACAGTAGGAGGCCAACCCAATTTTCATAACTTAGTAAAAAATTCATCTTGGTCTGAAAATATATCTTTATTTTTAAAAGCTTTTCAAAAATTATTTTATTTTATAATGTACTTTATTGGTGTACCACCTCAAATTCTATAAAAAGCAGAGGAGAGGGTTCAGGGAAGATGGCAGAACAGGAATCTCTGTCCTACTTGGACAGTAACCGCACAGGCAGAATCTGATGTAACTACAGTGGAGCTCTGGAGTCAGTTGATGGCTTGCAACTTACAGCAGGGCAGGGGAAAGCTTGGACAGTGAACTGCAATTAATTTTGGAGAAATTAAAACATTCCCAAGTTAAAAAAAAAAGTTAAGGGAGTTCATTACATTTAGACCTGCTGTGAAAGAAATGCTCAAGGGAATCCTGCAGGTTGCAATAGAAGAACATTGTAACTCGATGTCATTTGAAGAAGTAAAGGTCTCAGTAAAGGTAAACACAAGACAATTATAAACGCCAGTATAATTGAACAATTGCTTAAAAACTCTACTTTTTGTTTTCTGCATGATTTAAGAGACTAACATACTAAAACAAAACGGTTATTGGCCTAAAAACTAGTGTTATTGTAACTCTGGGTTTCAATTCCACACTTTCCCTACATAAATTACGAGACCAATGCATTTAAACGTTTATTACTGGGACTTCCCTGGTGGCACGGTGGTTAAGAATCTGCCTGCCAATGTAGGGGACATGGGTTCAAGCCCTGGTCCGGGAAGGTCCCATATGCCGCAGAGCAACTAAGCCCATGCGCCACAACTACTGAGCCTGCGCTCTAGAGCCCACGAGCCACAACTACTGAAGCCCACGTGCCTCAACTGCTGAAGTCCGTGTGCTTAGAGCCCATGCTCCACAACAAAAGAAGCCACCACAATATGAAGCCCATGCATCACAACGAAGAATAGCCCCCGCTTGCCGCAACTAGAAAAAGCCCGCGCACAGCAACGAAGACCCAATGCAGCCAAAAATAAATAAATAAATGTATTAAAAAAATGTTTCTTACTATACATTTTGGGTCATACAATGTATAAAGATATAATTTTGGGACATCAACAACTGAAAAAATGGTGGGACAGAGCTGCACAGAAGCAGTTTTGCATATTACTGAAATAAGGCTGGCATACAAATTAGAGCATAATAACTTTAAGATATCAAATGGAATCCCATGGTAAGCACAAAGAAAATAGCTATAGAATATATACAAAGGGAAATGAGATAGGAATTTTAAAGTATCACTTCAAAAAATCAACTGAGCACAAAATAAGACAGTAAAGCAGGAAATGAGGAACAAAAAAGCTATAAGACATATGGAAAATAAGAGAGATGAGAAAAGTTCCTTCTTATCAGTAATTACTTCAAATACAAATGGATTAACTCTCCAATCAATGACAGAAATCAGCAGAATGGATAAAAAAAATGATCCAACTACTGCTGTCCACAGGAGATTCACTTTAGATCAAAAGACACAAATAGTTTGAACATGAAAAGATGGATAAAGATATTCCACATAAACAGTAACCAAAAGAGAGCAGAGGTAGCTATATTAATATCATACAAATAAAATTTAAATAAAAACGGATACAAGAAACAACGAAGGGCATTATATATTAATAGAAGGTTCATTACGGCAAGAAGATATAATAATTATAAACATCTACAAACCTAAAAGCAAAATATATGAAATATATGAAATATATATGAAACAAAATATATGAAACAAAAACAGGCAGCTCTACAACAATAATAGGAGACATTGATATTCCCTTTTCAATAATGGGCAAAACAACCAGACAGAAGATAAGTATGGAAAGAGAGGACTTAACACAATAAACCAAAGAGCTCTAAGAAACATACAGAGCAATATACGACCACAACAGAATACACACTCTTCTCAAGAGCACTTGGGTCATGTTCCAGGACAGACCATATTTTAGGCCACAAATTAAGTCTCAATAGATTTAAAAAGATAGATAACATACAAAGTATCTTCTCCAAGTACAACAGGATGAATAGAAGAAAAACTGGAAAACCTACATATCTGTGGAATTTAAACAATGCCCTCTTAACCAACAGATCAAAGAAGAAACTACAAGGAAAATCAGAGAATATTTAGACACAAATGAAAAAGAAAAGACAATATAACCAAACCTAAGGGGATACTGCCAAAGCAGTGTTAAGGCAGAAATTTATAGCTATAAATGGTTATATTAAAAAACAAGAAAAGTCTCACACCAACAACCTAACTTTACAACTTAAGGAATGAGAAAACAAAGGACAGACTAAACCCAAAGGTAGCAGAAGGAAATAATAAAGATTAGAGCAGAGATAAATAAGTAGAGAATAGAAAAATAGCAGAGATAAACAATGAAACCAGAAGTTGATTCTTTGAAAAGACCAACAAAATTGACAAACCTCTGGCTAGATGGCCTAAGAAAAAAGAGGGAAGTATCAGATTACTAAAATCAGAAATGGAAGTGGGGACATTTACTACTGATTCTACAGAAGTTAATAAAAAAAATTATAAGAGAGTACTATAAACAACTATACAACAACAAACTGCACAACAAACAAGAAATGGAAAAATTCTATTTCATGGAATTTGAAACACAAGCTATCAAGAAGGAACACAAACTCTATGAAGACTAAATCACAAAAAATAGAAAATCTGAATAAACCTGTAACTGGCAAGAAAGGCAAATCAGTTAAAAAAAAAAAAATCCCAACCAAAAAAGGCCCTGGATCTGATGGCTTCACTGCTGAATTCTATCAAACATTTAAAGACGAAATAATATCAATCCTTCTCAAACTTCTCCAAACACTGAAGAGGAGGGAACACTTTCTAATTCATTCTTGGAGGTCACCAAAATCCTGATACCAAAGCCAGACAAGGATACTATAAGAACAAAAAAACTACAGACCAATGTCCCTTTTGAACAATGGTGCAAAAATCCTCAACAAAATACTAGCAAACCAAATTCAGTAGCATATTGAAAGGCTTATACATCATGACCAAGTTGGATTTATTCCTGGAATGCAAGGATGGCTCTACATATGAAAATCAAGCAATATAAAACATCACATTAAGAGAACGAAGAGGAAAACCCCAGATGATCATCTTGGTCAATGCAGAAAAAGCATCTGACAAAATTCAACATCCTTTCATGATAAAAACAATCAATAGACTAGAAATAGAAGAAAAGTTCTCAACCCAGTAAAAGCAATATACAAAAACCCACAGTGAACATCATACACAACTGTGATAGACTAAAAGCTTTTTCTCTAAGATGAGGAACAAGACAAGGATGCCCACTTTCACTACTTCTATTCAACATAGTACTGGAAGTTCTAGCCAGAGCAATTAGGCATGAAAAAGATATAAAAGGCATCCAAACTGGAAAGGAAGAAGTAAAATTATCTCTGTTCACAGATGATGTGATCTTATATGTAGAAAACCCTAACGATTTCACAAAAAACTGCTAATAAATCATAAATGAATTCAGCAAAGTAGCAGGATAAAAAGTCAACATGCAAAAAGTAAGTTGCATTTCTGTACACTAAAAGAAAAATCTGAAAAGGAAATTAAAGCAATTCCATTTACAATAGCATCAAAAAGAATAAAATACTTAGGAATTAACTAAGGACGTGAGAAACTTGTACAATGAAAACTATAAAACTCTGCTGAAAGAAATTAAAGAAGAAATAAATAAATGGAAACACATCCCTTATTCACAGATGTCAATACTACCCAAGACTATACTGATTCAATGCAATCTCTATCAAAATCTCAATGATATTTTTTGCAGAAATAGAAAAGTCTATTGTAACATTCATATGAAATCTCAAAGAAACCTGAGCAGCCAAAACAATCTTGAAAAAGAACAACAAAGTCAGAGGACTCACACTTCCTGATTTAAAAACTTAGTACAAAGCTAAAGTAATCAAAACAGTGTAGTACTGGCATAAAGACAGACAGAGAGAAAAACAGAACAGAATATAGAGCCTAGAAATAAACCCTCACATATATGGTCAAATGATTTTTAAAAAATTTTTTCACTAATTTATTTTTACCTAGACTTCACATGCAATCAATTTGATTGATTGACTGATTGAGGTATAATTGACATACATTATATTAGTTTCAGGTATACAATATAACATACATATGTGTATGTATTGCAAAATGACCACCACAATAAATCTAGTGAAGACAGCTACTAAGATTTACTCTCTTAGCAATTTCCAAATACGCAGTACGGTATATCGTTAACTATAGTTTCCATGCTGTACATTACATCCGCAGGCCTTATTTAGAATTGGAAGTCTGTACCTTTTCATTCCCTTCACCCATTTTGCCCATCACCAATCTGTTCTCTGTATCTATGAGCTTGGTTTTCTTTTTTTTTTTTTAAGATTCCACATATAAGTAAAATCATACAGTATTTGTCTTTCTCTGTCTTATTTCACTTAGCATAATGTCCTTCAGGTTCATTCATGTTGTCTGAAATGGCAGGATTTCCTTCTATTTTATGGCTGAATTATATTCCATTGTGTGTGTATGGGGGAGGGTGTGGGTAGGTGGGTGGGCATATCACATTTTACTTATCCATTCATCTGCCAATGGACACTGATGTTGTTTCCATATCTTGGCTATTGTAAACAATGCTGCTATGAACATGGGGGTGCAGATATCTTTTCGAGTCAGTGTTTTTATTTTCTTCAGATCAATACCAAGAAGTGGAATTGCTGGATAATATGGTAGTTTTATTTTTAACTTTTTGAGGAACCTCCATACTGTTTTCCACAGTGGCTGCACCACTTTACATTCCCACCAGCAGTGCACAAGGGTTCCCTTTTCTCCACACCCTCACGGACACATGTTATCTCTTGTCTTTTTGATGATGGTCATCCGGACAGGTGTGAAGTGATAGCTTATTGTGGTTTTGATTTGCATTTCTCTGGTGATTAGTGATGGTGAGCATATTTTCATGTACCTGTTGTCCATCTGTATGTCTCTTTCAGAAAAATGTCTATTCAGATCCTCTGCCCATTTTTAAGAAATAATTGTTTGTTTTTCTGCTATTAAGTTGTATGAGTTCTTTATATATTTTGGATATTAACCCATTATCAGATATATGATTTGTAAATATTTTCTCCCATTCAGTAGGTTGCCTTTTCATTTGTTAATGGTTTCCTTTGCTGTGCAGAAGCTTTTCGGTTTGATGTAATCCCACTTGCTTAACTTTTGTTGCCTTTGCTTTTGATGTCAAACTCAAAAAATTGCCAAGACCAATGTCTAGGAGCTTACCCCTATGTTTTCTTCTAGGACTTTTATGGTTTCAGGTCTTACATTCAAGTCTTTAATTCACTTTGAGTTCATTTTTATGTGTGGTGTAGAAAATTGGTCCAGTTTCATTCTTTTGCATGTGGCTGTCCAGTGTTCCAAGCACCATTTATTTAAAGACTGTCCTTTCCCCACCATATATTCTTGGCTCCTCTGTCATAAATTAGTTGACATATATGCGTGAGTTAATTTGGGGGCTATTCTGTTTCACTGATCTATGTGTCTGTTTTTGTGCCAGTATAATAATACTGTTTGCATTACTGTAGCTTTGTAATGTCAGGGAGCATGATGTCTCCAGCTTTGATCTTTTTGAAGATGGCTTTGGCTATTTGGGGTCTTTTGTGGTTTCATATGTATTTTAGAATTGTTTGTTCTATTTCTGTGAAAAATGCCATTAAAATTTTGACAAGGATTGCAATGAATCTGTAGATTGCTTTGGGTAGTATGGCTATTTTAACAATATTAATTATTCTAACCAAGAGTGTGGAATATCCATTTATTTGTGTCTTCTTCAATTTATGTCATCAATATTTTACAGTTTTCAGTGTGCAGGTCTTTCACCTCCTTGGTTAAATTTATTCCTAGGTATTTTATTCTTTTGATGCAGTTGTAAATAAGATTGTTTCCTTAATTTCTCTTTATGATATTTCATTATTAGTGTATAGAAACACAACAGATTTCTCTGTATTAATTTTGTTATCCTGCACTTTACTGAATCATTTATTCTAACAGTTTTTGGTGGCGTTTTTAGTGTTTTCTATACATAGCATCATGTCATCTGCAAATAGTGACAATTTTACTTCTTCCTTTCCAGTTTGGATGCCTTTTATTTCTTTTTCTTGCCTAATTTCTCTGGTTAGGACTTCCAGTACTATATTAAATAAGAGTGGCACAAGTGAGCATCCTTGCCTTGTTCCTGATCTTAGAGAAAAGCTTCAGCTTTTCACTGTTGAGTATGATGTTAACTGTGGGTGATCAAATGATTTTTGATATGGGTGCCAAGACCATTCAATGGGGAAAGGACAGTCTTTTCAACAAGTGGTGAGTGGAAAACTGGATATCCACATGCAAAAGAATTACGTTGGACTCTTACCTAATACCATAAACAAAATTAACACAAAATGGATCAAAGATCTAAATACAAGATCTAAAAAATAAAACTTTTAGATGAAAATATGGGACAAAAGTTCACAACAATGGATTTGGGAATGTTTTCTTGATATGACACCGAAGGCACAGGCAAAAAAAATTAGACTTCACAGAAATCTTAAAATTTTGTGCATCAAAAGACACTATCCATAGAGTAAAAAGGCAACCCAAAGAATGGGAGAAAATATTTGCAAATCATGTATCTGATAAGGGATTAATATTCATAATATATAGAGAACATCTAGAACTCAACAAGAAAAAAATCAATTCAAAATTGGCAAAGGACTTGAATAAACATTTCTCCAAAGAATATATACAAATGGCCAATAATTCCATGAAAAGATGCTCAACATCATTAATCTTTACGGAAATGCAAATCAAAATTACAATGTGATACCACCTCACATCTATTAGGAGGCTACTATTAAAAACAAACAAACAAACAAACCAACAGGGAGTTCCCTGGTGGCCTAATGGTTAGGATTCCAGGCTTTCACTGCAGTAGCCTGGGTTCAATCCCTGGTCAGGGAACCAAGATCCCACAAGCCATGCGGTGTGGCTCTTCCCCCACCAAAAAAAGAGGACATTCAAAAGAAAAAAAAAAACCCAACAGAAAATAAAATACAAGTGTTGGCAAGGATGTGGAGAAATTGGAAACTTTGTGCACTGTTGGTGAGAAGGTAAAATGGAACAGCTACTGTGGAAAATAGTACGGCAATTCCCCAGAAAATTAAAAATATAATTACCATATGACCCAACAATTCAACTTCTGGATATATACTTAAAATTGCTGAAGGCAATGTCTCGAAGAGATATTTATACACCAACGTTCACTGCAGCATTATTCACAATAGCTAAAATGTGAAAGCAACTCAAGTGTCCATTGATAGACAAATGGATAAGCAAAATGTGGTAAATACATACAATGAAATATTAACTCAGCCTTAAAAAGGAATTCTGATATATACTTCAACATGGATGAACGCTGAAGACACTATGCTAAGTGAAAATAAGCCAAACACAAGAAGACATATACTGTATGATTCCACATAAACATGGTACCTAGAATAGTCAAAATCATAAAGACAGAAAGTAGAGTGGGAGTTGCTGCGGGCAGGGGTGAGTTTCAGTTTTGTGAGATGAAATGACTTATGAAGATGAGTGGTGGTGAGAGCAGCACAGAATTCTGAACGTGTTTAACACCACTGAGCTGTACACTTGAATTGGGTAAATGGTAAATTTGTGGTATATGTATTTTACCACAATTAAAAATTGGAAAAAAAAGTAAATGAAGTAAGAGAACTAAATGAAAATTATGCAAACCCAGCAGTCAGGTGGATAATAGGTGAAGGGTTTCCTGAGGCCAGAGAACTTAACCGTATCTTTTTTTTTTTTTTAACATTTTAATTGAAGTATAATTGCTTTACAATGGTGTATTAGTTTCTGCTTTATAACAAAGTGAATCAGCTATACATATACATATATCCCCATATCTCCTCCCTTTTGCATCTCCCTTCCACCCTCCCTATCCCCTGTAGGTGGTCACAAAGCACCGAGCTTATCTCCCGGTGCTATGAAGCTGCTTCTCACTAGCCATCTATTTTACATTGGTAGTGCATATATGTCCATGCCACTCGTCCCAGCTTACCCTTCCCCCTCCCCGTGTCCTCAAGTCCATTCTCTACATCTGTGTCTTTATTCCTGTCCTGCCCCTAGGTTCTTCAGAACCTTTTTTTTTAGATTCCATATATATGTGTCAGCATATGGTATTTGTTTTTTTTCTTTCTGACTTACTTCACTCTGTATGACAGACTCTAGGTCCACCCACCTCACTACAAATAACTCAATTTCGTTTCTTTTTATGGCTGAGTAATATTCCATTGTATGTATGTGCCACATCTTCTTTATCCATTCATCTGTCGATGGACACTTAGGTTGCTTCCATGTCCTGGCTATTGTAAATAGAGCTTCAATGAACATTGTGGTACATGACTCTTTTTGAATTATGGTTTTCACAGGCTTAACGGTATCTTGACAAGGACATTGCCTGAGCTGTGAGGGTCCTAATTCTGGTGACACACATAGTAGTTCCACCATTCTTTCACAGGAAAAAGCATCATTTCAGAGGCAATGAGCAGCGTGCTGGCAAGTTATAATGAGACCCATGTTAAACAAGCGAGAAACTCCAGTGCACAGAGTTTTATAATAGAATACTGGGATTTGAGAACCAGCAAGAAAGAAAAACATAGGCAGTTTTTTAATTAGAGACTAGGGAAGCTCTGTTTACATAAAAAAATAGCTGGAACATTTGGAAATAATCAGTCAGCCTAGCTAACTACTGAGATGGTCATGCATTTTATAGTTTGAACAAAATGCACATATATCCCTCTCCCCGTGTTTTGCTGCCAGGCCCCATCAGAGCCCTATACCCATAAGAATGAAAACTGACCACTGCTTTGTGGCTTGTTAACTACTATTCCACAGACTGTGTTTCTCACCTTCACTCCAGCTAGCATCCCAGTCGTGGACACACTAAAATCAAGGTAGGCTAGCGTGTCTGGGTTGGAAGGTTTGTAGATCTGGGCAGGCCGCTTCTTTGGCAAATCATCTGGAGAGCAAAACAAAGCTGTTAGCATCTCTGACTTAATGGAAAAGCAGATAAGCAAACAAACATATCAGCGAGTTGGAGGACGAACCTGTGTCCAGTATCGGGGGCCAGGCCCTGACATCTACAGCCGCAGCTGCCTCCCTGGACCGTAACAATTTACAGATCAGTTGTGTTGTCATCAAACAGGCGGAGCGGCTCACCTGAGGGTCAGAGAACAAGGAATGGAGAGGAGGAGGGTAAAGGATGGGGATGGACGCATGCTCACGTGCCAGCTGTGCACCACGTGGAGGCCATGAAGCTCGCAGCGCAGGCTGGGCACCAGGAGCACAGCTGCCTCACAATGGAGTTCCACATGACCAGGAATCTGACCACGGAGCACACAAGCAGACCTTGTGGGCACTGAGGTCCCTGGCAGTATCCCCTGTGTGATGGTCACACTCAGAAAGCAGCATCCAAACTACCTGCTCTGTTAGCTCCGTCCCCCAGAAATGCACACATTTACACACACAGCCTCAGTACCATCTATCAGAGTGACAACCTTGAGGGTCCTCCAACACAACTACAAAGAAGTATGCATTTGTGATGTCCCTCGTGGTTTCTCCTCCAAGGGAAAAACATATCCTAATCCTTTTAAACTTCCCCAGGCAAAAAAAAATTAAATCAAATCTATACTTTCAAAAAGGAACAGGATGCTTCTCAATCTTGAGGAAAGAACCTTTAAAAATGTATGACTTTCCCACTTGTTTTGGTTTGCTCCTTGGGCTTGGTAGGGAAGCTCCCAGTGTCCAGAGGGATGTCCTCTCTGGGGAGTTGCATCAATTCCCACGCATTGTGGCAAAGCTGCTCTCTAGCCCCTAATTCTACGCACAAGCTGCTATCTTCCTTCCAGAACGAGATGGCCAACTCCTAGAGGGAAGAGGCTGTGTCCCACTCCACCGCTGGGACCGCAGACTCCCATGCAATCCCATGCCTGCACCCGGCCCTTCCCCGGGAGCCCAGGCTCTGTGATCTGCAAGCCCAACACTCAGGCGCAGACACCCGCAGGCAGTGTTACCTCCACGATCATCTTCACGGTTGGCAGCGTGGTTGCGATGTTCTGTGGGTGTGGAGGACGGACGGTTATTGGCACACAGCCTGCATACAGGCAACCATAAAATGCTGCGATAAGGTCTATTCCTACATGGGGAGAAAAGCAAAAGTTCTCACTTGAAGCAAAACAAGCTGTTTAATGGCCATCATCCCTGTCAGCAGAATTACCAGCCTGGAAACAATCAGAAGGGTATGGCAGTAACTGAGACCTTGAACAGACCTGTCCTCCTCCCTGTGGGTCTGTTAAACTTCAGGGGTAACTCCCTCCCACCTGGCCCGTTCTCTTAGGCACAGGAAGCCAAAGCAGCCCAGAAGCTTGATTGCTCTCATTTCTCTAAGGAATTACTCAACTTTCTGATTATCAATTCAGTAGTCAAGGATTTAACTACTATTGATTAAATGAACTACCTCAGACATCTAATAAAACAAATTTAGATACAAAAGTCGTTGTGAACTACCGCTTTATCTGTGTCCCTACTATTAGTGGTATAGCACGTAGCACAGTCTGCACAAGTGAGCCAGGCAGGAGAGACAGTGCCCATTTTTGGTGGTAACACACAAGGTCATCGAGCACCAACATGTGCAGTGAAGGGTCTCTTGGGCAAGGGCTGGTCTTGCATGGCCCTGCTTCTTACCCGGTGGGTAGACCAGAGCGACGTGGTCCCCATCCTGCAGGTGCCCTCTCTCCATCAGCATCACGGCTATCTTCTCAGCCCGCTTGTGCAGCTGGACACACGTCAGCGAGTTCGCTATTGTGCCCTGAGTAGGACAAGAACAACCGGGTAAGATTATTTTTAATATGACAGCTTTGAGGTGCAGTTCATATACCATACAACTCACTTACTTAAAATGTTCAGTTAAATGGATGTATCTGCAGAGTTGGGCAACCACCACCACAGTCAGCTTCAGAATGTTTTTGTCACCCCCTCAGAAGACGCCCCCCCACTGTTAGCAGTCACTCTCCTTTCCTCCCCACTGGCTAAGGAATACAACACCAAAGAGGCATCTAGATACGTTTGTATTAAAAAGAAATATTTTAAAAATAATGACTTGACTTGAAAAAATAGCTAAAATTACAAAAAAAATCAATCTAGTAATTCTGGGACTTAAGTGTAATTGTCATGGGCAATAAGAATTAGTCGTAAATCTGCAGGACTCACACTATGAAAAGTAAGACTAACTGAAACTGTTTTTAAGAAAGACCACATCAAAAGTCAGGGAGGTCAGAAAACAAACAAACCCCCAGAAAAGCAACAGTCAAAAAAAAAAAAAAAAAGTCAAAAAAACCCCAAAAAACACAAAAGAAAAAAAGGGAATTGTCAAATTCATTTAATGTAGACTTTTAAATATACAGGAGCAAATGTAAAACACACTTGGATTGAAAAGTACCTTAAAAAAGCATTGTAGGCGAAAATCAGTAGCAAAGTAGGTACTAAGAGATATCAAAATACATAATGTTTACTCTTTAAAGAAAAGCAAGAATGAACTGCAAATTATAAACATACAACTATCCAAAAAAAGTTTCTCTTGAGAATGCACTTTTCATTTGCACATATTCCCAGGTGAGAAGAGATCACTGCCTACAGCTATTTAAAAACTGCTTCTTTATTATCAATTCCTACTTTAAAGGGATGAACAGGGTGAAGGACCTTTCCTTAAGCAACAGGCAAACTGGCCAGGAGTGTTGGGTGAGGAAGACCCTGCAGCTGAAGAAACGATGGTGGACACTTGGGCCAGATGCTTCTATTTAGGTGGGGAGCTTCCAAGGAGGGTAAATGAGCTGGTGGGTGACACGGCAAAGACTGTTGCCTGAGCAGAAGGAAGTCCACAGGAAGGTGGTGTGAGCAGCCGGTTGTGTGGGAGGAGAAACGTGGACAGGAGAGACCAGAACCTTTGGGGCCGTTAAAGGACACTGGTGACCAGGTGACTTGAGGTGTGGGAAGAGACATTAGAATTCCCGCCCAACTGGAACACGTGCACAAGGTGGGCGGGAACCGATGGGAGTGAAAACCATTTAAAAGGCATCAGGAAGTATATACCAGCAGCCGGTGTTTGCCTAAAACACTCAGGAGATCACTGACGGCCGTATCTACCCTGGGAAGCAGCAGGCTCTCTCCATAACCGGGGCCCAGGGCCACAGAAGCCCGGCAAAGGGAGGCCATCCAGGCAGCTGCCAGCCAGGCTCCGGTCCCTTCCTGCTGTGCTGGCACTGGCCTCGCCCACAGTGGACAGGATTAGCTTACATTTCTCTGATTTGAACCTTCTCATCCTACATATTTTCCTTAATTACCTTCCTTCTAAGAAAGGTTAAAAAATAATAGAAAAAGATATATGCAATGGAAGAGCCAGAGAGCAGAATGTGGCAAGGCTGGGTAAACACAGAAAGATCCACGAGACTGGCGTCTAGAAACCCAGCCCAAACCTGAGAATCTGGTGCCTTCTCAACTGGACCGTTCCTCTGAGCAGTTACTCCTGGGGAACACACCTGTCGCATGAACCAAAACACACACTCAAAAGGACCCAAAAGTCCTGTGAGCTCTTCGAAGTGAAGATGGGGCACCAGCCCCCAGCACAGCTAAGGTGAGGCCTATGCCAGCCCTCCTGACATGCGCACGCCAGCTGTCCTGGAGGGAAGCCAGCACTGCGCTCCTGGTTGTTGCTGGGGACCAGCTGTGCCGCTGGTGGGGCGGGTGGCGGTATGCCACAGGGGAGTCCCGCCACCACCTTGCTGTCCGCTGGTCGTTAGCCAGTCTTATCTTAAGCAGCAAGCATTCTCTGACTGAGTTGTTCAACTTCTGGGACTGATCTTCTCCCCATTATCCAGAGAGCCGACACTGATCCCCTATCATAACCAGCTTTTCTGTCACACAACAAAGCCTATGAGATTTGAGAGGCACCAGTGACTCACAACCAGCAGCCATATGTTTTGACTCTGTTTATGAAATTTCCACCTACAGGTACTTTAAAATGGTGAAATTTAATTGGCATTCTGTCCTTTAGGAATCTCTGTGAATGTTTCACAATACCCTTTGCCACCCTACGGGCTTTACAACAGACGGGAGGAGGGCCCCTCTGGGCAGTCGGGTGCCAACGAGCCCAGCCCAGCCTCTCTCCTCCACCCCAGCCTGCAGGCTCCACGTCGAGGGAGCCACATGGGATACAGGCCTCATCCAGCCCCGGACTGCGCATCACCACTGGTTATGGGGAGTCTCAACACAGCCTTTCACCTCAGGAGAAACACCACTGATTTTCAATCACACATTTCATTTTCCAAAGCACTTGCTGTCATAAAAACATGAAATGCTGTTTATCCTCAGGTCAATGGTTACCTGGCATCCTCCTCAACATTCATGGGAAAAGTTGGGTTTTCAGTACAGAAACCCACTGCCTAAGAAGAATGTTCTAGGAAAAAGTACCTCACAGGCAATTAAGGCTAACTTTTCCTAAAAGAAGCCTCGGCCGGTATCATGACAGAATGGCAGTGCAGGGTAATCCACCACCCAATCCCTATTCTAAAAACAACAGATTTCAGTGTCAATGACTGTAAATGTGGCACCATTTTAAAGTTTTACATTACATTAAATAATGACAAGTAAAAAACACACTGAGGAATGAAGAAAAAGCCAAACAGGATTCACATTTTAAAATTCTCAAAAAGTAAAAAAAAAAAAAAAAGAAAAGGTTAAAAGAGTTGGCTGGTGTTTCTCTTAAAAAAAAAAAACAGATGCTCTTCTGTATGTAAGTAAGTTCCAAGAATGTAAGTCTTCCACGATTTGCAGTGAATCACATCCTCAATTCCTACTATAAACCTCTCATAACAACTCTGATCCTATCGACTGCATTGCCGTGGAGGAGGGCATATGAGTGAATACTGTGTGCAACAGACAGGAAGCCAACGGGTAACCGTTTTAAGGGAGCCACGACCAAGTTCGGGAATTCACAACCAACGGAAGGGGCTGTCCAGGACAGAGGAAGCCTGGAAGCGGGTTGGGGCCCTATGCTGGAAGGACAGTGTTTGGGTATATTGAGTAAAACATATTATTAGAATGAATTTCACCTGTTTCTTTTTACTTTTTTAAAATATTGCTTTTAGAAAACATTAAATTGTGTGTGTGGCTTGCACTGTATTTCTATTGGACAGTGCTGGACTAGAAGGTTGAGTGAGTGGAAATGACACTGTAACCACCGTGGAAATGATGCTCTTGACCTTTGGTTCAGGTTGAACACTTGTCGTAAGTGTGCACATGGGGTTGGAGAGGCTGGGAATGAACACAGATGCCTGGCTCCGATACGACCCTTCCAGCTGTTTGGATGTAGCTGCCTCCTCGTCCGGAGAGCCTCAGGAGATAAGGTCATGTCTGAAGGGAGGCTGTTGTAGACCACGCTGTCCCTGCGCTGACCTGAAGTAAACATACTCATGGCCTTGACCTCCACAACTCACCCCATCAGACCTTCTGTTGCTGCTGACGAAGCCCTTCTAGAATACGAGTCATTTCCGGTGAACATATTTCTCCTAATGATCCAACGTCTAGCCACAGAAAAGCACTGTGAACTCAGGGTCTGGGAATGGGGTTGATCTGCCCTGCACATTGCCAGTCCCCAAGCGAGACACAGTTAGCATGGCTGTTTTCCTCCCACTGACAGGACTATAGTCTATGAACATGCCTGAATCATTTTTGAATCTTTGTGTCTGGGACAGATAAGAAATTTCCTCTTACCCAGAGCTCTGGAGGGGTCAAGCTGCAGGGGAGGGAAAAGGGATGCTGACCCAACTCTCGCCCCCTTGCTGCCCACAGTTCACGGGGGATGGCAGGCCTATCCTGGGGACGTCCTGTCCTACCTCGTCACATCAGCACCACGGCCCCACTCAGGGAGCTGAGCGAAGGGGCTCTGAGTAGGAGTCCTTCCCAGGGGCTGGGGGACAGTCTGCAGTGTGGCTCCAGCTCCAGCTGCCCCTCTGGAGGTGCTGTTGGAAACCTCTAGAGGCCACGAGAGACTCTGGAGAAAGAAGGGAAAGTCCCCAACAGTCTCCAGGAGACACGCCACGTGCACAGGACGAAGAAAGTCAGAAGAAGCAAGCAGAGAGACAGGACAGCACCAACCGGCGACGGTGCCAGGAAAGGAGAGTCTTATCTGTGTTTACAGGCTGAGGAGGAGCCAGAGGAAAGAGATGGACGAGAGCAGCAGGGCAGGCACGTTTCAGATGCGACGCAGGGCCTCCTGGTCACCACACGACTGTCGGGCTTGTCCTACGTCTCACCACCATGCACCTGTGCGCCCTGAGCACAAGAGCATTAATCCTGGGAAGAGGGTTCACTAGGCCCAAGTGTAGGTGCCAAAAGGCAAGGGTAGCAAGCGTTCCTCACAGAGGCTGGGGTGCGGGAGTGCTTTCTAAGACTCTTCCTGGGGTCGGTCTTGAACAGACACAGTGAACAAGAAACTGCTGAGGTCAACTCAGCATGCAAGGCAATTCAAGACAAGCTGTGTCAGAGGAGAACCAGAGGTTACTTCTGCCAACTAAATCACTGCAAAACTGGTCTGTAGCTGGACATCCAAACTAGAGGTTCAGGGAGTAACTTATATTGTTGGCATTTCCTTTCACTTGTTCTTAATCTATTGCTTTAAATGATAAGAGGTGCCTTCGCGCACTAAGATTTTGACATTTTGCAACTCTGAAGAGCCATAACTTCTTAAAGTTGCAAGTACCCATGCTTGTCAAGACGACCTACGTTAAATCTATTTTTCAGACCTTATTTCCAAAGCAAACACAAAGTTAACAAACGTATTAAAGACTTCTGCATTTAATGTTTATTGTTAGTACTATTTCTTGCATGTTTAAGGCCTTACTCTTAAGTACTATTATGGAACACTATCCGAGGAGTTTGCTTTTATAATACGAGATGTAAATATGAACTTTAATTATAAAATAGAAATTATTTTCATTCTTAAGAATGATAGCCTATAACTAAAACATGACTTCTTATTAAAAAAAAAAAGGAATTGAGTAATAAAAATAAAGACATAAATACCTCATAGATCTGCAATTGTTCTGTTGTAGACATTCATAACTCATTTTGAGGGGAGGAGAAATATTGCAAAAAAATATTGCTAAAATACATACAAAAATATATGTGTATACACACACACACACACACACATATATACATATGCTCAAACCCTTATATTTAAAAGCAACCTTTCTTAGATGAAAAGGTCTCAGTCAAAATAGCAACAAACAAATAAATAAAAGGATTCAGGTAAGACTGAGGAGAAAGGTTTGAGTGGAGAATATGATACAGAAGCATGAAATTGTGGACCACACAGGGAACGACCGGGGCACACGGGCGGGGCCTCACCCTACAGTTGAGCAGCGTGTACAGCACGTGATCAGGGGTGGTCTGCGCCCTCCACTGCAGGACCTCCGAGAGGAACAGGAACTGGAACAGAGCACAGCCATTAGGTCTAGACTGTCCCGGGGGGTTGGGCTGGCCTCGACATCTAAAAGTTTAGTCTGTCTGGGTGCTTTTAAGGTGGCTTAAGACAGCGAGAGGATAATCCCATATAAATATAATTGACAGAATAAGCAGGTGCTCACAGTGCTTTCCTGACAGTGATTTGGAATTCACTGTGCTTGATTCAGACCCAGGAGTCAGAGGGCTGGTGCCATGCCACCGTGAGGGAAGTTTTCTGAAACCTGCCCAAGGATGGGAAGACTCTATTCCCCTTATAGACAGAGTAGCCGACACAGAAAAATCCTGTCTCCTGGGGCTTCCAGAAGATGCAGCAGTGATTTCTGGGGGTTGCAATGACAGAATCAGAGCTACCCTGTTTCAAAAACGGGCTCTCTTAAATTTGTTGTGTTTACAATGGCCATCCCTGAAGTCATTCAACAGCTCTGCAGATCACACAGGTGACACGTACCCAGTGACTCAGTCTGTAGTAACAAGGACGGCCCTGTTTAATATCAGGACACAGCACTAGAGTCAGGATATAGGAAATGCCCACATCTTCACCTTAAACCATTTTATGATGGAAATGTACTGTGAGGTGGGGAACATGGTGATCAAGTGCTTTCAGTGAACGTGTTACTACATGTTACCAAACTGGCAACATCTTAAATGGTTGATTTTGTCACATTTCCTGGGAGCCCATTTAGAGTGGGACCACCTTTTGGTGAATCATGAGAGTTCTCAAGGCTGAATGTTCTAATGGGGACTTGTAGCTACGTGTGACAAACTGTGTGTCTGATGTTTAGGTGGAGTGGGGTCCAAGGATTCCTCCTACAGCTCCCAAGGCTGCTTTAAGAATGTCTGGCTCCCAAACCTGGGTTTTGCATTGACGTTTCCTTGAATTCCAACAAAGGACTGAAGCCTCACTGTAAGGTGACTGTGAGGCAGTGTGAGTGTCAAATCACTCACACTGGCTGGAGGGAGAATCAGGAACAAGTGCTTAGGGGATGCTAGGACACAACAGGGATTGCAGACACTGGCCTCAGGCCTGCTAGTCATGGGACTGCATCACCTACCCATGCAGTCCTACAACACTGCACCCTCAGCAAACACGTTTTCCTTATAAAATTACACAGACATCTCTTGCAGGACCAAGAGAGCAGGTAGGAAGAAAGGTCATCAATGGTAGATACTGCGCTGCCAGAGAGGGCAAGTGGGAGTTGGTGATGCCTGTGATACAGCATCTGGGCAGGAGTGGAGAGGAGCCCAGGCAGACGTCTGACCCTCAGCTCTCACCTTCCGGGCCTGGTCATTGTCTTCTATCTGGCCCAGGTCTCTGCCGCTGGCCTGTGCGATCCTCTTCCCAGACACCAGGTTCCCCACCATCACAGAGGCAGGGCCGATCTCTGCAAAGAAGCAGCGGCACACACGTGAGGAAAACACGAGTGAAGTTCCTGAGAACATGACTTCCCATTTGGGGAAGAAGCTTACTCTGAGGAAATCCTTTCAAAGACATAGCTTTGAAAAATCTAATTAGAACAGGATTTCAAGTAAGTCACTACCATGAAAATGACAGCAAATATGAACAAGCCTCAAGTAAGGGTACACAGAAATAATGCTTTCACCAAATTCCCATAAGTGTTCTCCCAGGCCGCTGCCTTTGTTCTCCAGTGAGGGAGATGCTGACATCTATTCATTTAGTATTTGTTAAAAAACAAACAACAAACAGTTTTTTGAAGACAGAGTTATATAACCTCCAATATTTAACAAGAATAGATGAGATAACCAGGTACCATTAGAGAATCCTTTCCTTACAACTGACAATCACACAAAGCTGCATTTTCTGTGCTGCATGTAAGAGCGGTGCGGATCCTGGTACCCGCTGTGTGCGCCCTGAGGAGGAAGGCGCCCGACTTGGCTCTCAGAGCCTGTTCACTGGGCCACGCGTCCCTGTCATGGGTTCCTAGATGTCTGACAGGTGTCTGAGCCCTGCAGCCCTGCAACGGTCATGCATCTGCCAACGATCCCTCATCATGAATGTCTGTCCTAAATTCTGCTGTCACAAACTGCGTCTCCAACACCTGGGCCCACTGGCCACCGGGTCGAGGCATCTGATGATGGACCAACGTTAAAGGTGGGAGAGGGAGGTTGGGACAGTGAGTGAGGACTCCCCGGGGAGCCGAGACACTCCTGTCGATTCCGTAAGAACATGGCGAGAGCCACGCTGTGGCAATCCCGGTGCTGCTGCTTGCACAGAGGGGCAAAGTCGGCGAGCCTGGTACCTGCTTTCCTCCTGCAGTATCAGTGTCCTCACCTGAATCTGGAGAGACCGCTCACCCCCATCTCATCAAGCTCACTTCTGGGGCTGGCCTGGGGCGGGCTGGTTCCTATCTCTACCGCCAACTGTGCTGCGCCCCGTGCCCACCAGCCACCTCTGGCTGACTCGCCAGGAACTCTTCCCCGGCTGCCACTCTTCATCAGTGAAGAGCTGTCAGGGCTGGGTCTGTCTCTCCTACACTCTGGACCCACAGCCTCAGGCAGTTCCTGAACCCCTCTGTGGTACGATTTCCTCATTTCCTTGCAAAATGGAGATAAGAGGACGAAATCCATGAGGATGAAATGAGTTAATACATGTAATGTGTGGACAAGCGGCCTGCCTGTGCCAGGCACTGTTGGTCGTTGTCCTAATACCCCAGCCCGAGCTCATCCTGGCTGCCTCCGAGGTCTGTCTGCACATCAAGCCTGGAGGCCTGGGGACCTTTCATCACTACACTGGCAGAAGAGTTGATTCCTCACCACCATATTCTTGCAATGAATTCGTTTTCACTGATAACTGTGTGCAGCCTTAAAGAGTATGATCAATTAACTGCTAGGAGGATCAAGTCAGATGGTAGATAATTACGTGTTCCCCGAATTGCAAAGCAGCAGACAAATGTTTACCATCATGACAACGTCACAAGTAGATCTGTACGATTCCTCACAGGCTTCCAGCTGCTGTGACTCATGAAACAGGTATGGAAGCCTTATTCTAATTTGTGCAGGAGGAAGACGTGACCCTGAGAGGTTCTCTGCCAAAGGCCACCCAGGAGGTCTGACAACCGCCAAGAAGGCTAGGCTCAGGCACCGCCAACACCTCTCCATCCAAGTGGTCTACACCCCCTGCTGCCTGGACTCTGCTGCATTCCATCCCATGCTTGGTAGAAAGACACCGCTTAGGGGGAGGCTGACTTGCCTGGGAGTGTGTGATGGGAGACGGGAGGGGAGGGAGGCTGAGAACCGTGGTCAGCGTGGCCCCCACCCAGCTCCAGGGCCACCCCGGGCCTGCACGGCCCTCCAGATGTACCTGGTTGCTTCTGCCGAGGCTTGGGCAGGTTTGTGACGCACGTGTGGGGGCACATCAGGACATTGCAGGGGTGAAGTGAGCCCTCCAGGAAAAGCTGCTTCGTTTCTGACAAATGGATTCCACCGAGTGGGGTTTTGGGGAGGGTGTTTGCTGGAACCAATGCCAGACAATAAACCCCAACTTGATGTATACTGTCGATTGCCTGGAAGGTCGTGAGAGGGAACCGTGTTAAAATAGGTATCATGAACAGGCATGGAGCAAATACTCAGACTGTGCAAATCACAACACACAGAAGCAGGTGCAGCACCCGTGATGCTCCTGGTATGGAGACGCTGAGGTCAGAGGAGGGCAGGCTCGCCAAACTGAGCAGAATACAGTTTTCATAGCACTTGTGGGACACCACACACACAAGAACGGACACTGGGAGAAAAGAAAGCACACTCTCAAGGTCATAACCAAAAGGTCCTGCTGCGACCTCCACAAGTGAGCGGGAGCCAGTTCTGCAAATCTCTGAACCCTAAGCCTGGTCTGTTTAGCTCCTTCCCTAGAAGGCAACTGTAAGTTTCATGGCTGATGCAAACTCTGGTCAAAAGGAGGGATGATCAGAGAGCACAACGGTGCAGGGAAGCTGACGTGAGCCCAGGAGAGGGGCCCGGGGCAGGAGTGAGCTACCTGCAGCACCCTGCTCATCCACTGGAAGCTGTCCTCCTCCGTGGAGTCCGGCCTCTGCTCAGCCACGATCACGATCCTCTCGTCGTGCAGGACGGTCACCGAAAACACGGCTATTCTGTGGGGACAGACAGGAAATCGCGGTGATCACATGCTAGAGAGGCTCACAAAGGGATTGGCCCTGCCATAAAGGGCTTCGCAGCTGTTACGACTGCAGAGCTCAGGGGTTCCCAGCGCCAACTACCACCTTGATGGGAAACTGCAGCTTCCAACTCCCAGGCGCTCACCCACATAAGTGCGGCTTTGGGGGAGAAGCCTGGCAAAGCCGGAGGGCAGAACCGCCACACTTCCTGTGCAGGTAGCCCGTGGCTTTGGGTGACGGGCCTTGTGCCTCGGGACAGAGGAGTCAAGCGCCAGTATCAGAACTGCTGAAATATACTGAGCCATGCGACTTGCATCTTGAGTTTGCACCTGCCAAGCAATATTCTCCCAATCAGCAGAAATTTGCCATTTGGGAGCTAATGGTTTTCTGCTAGCTGCGTCTGCCTCTCATGGGAAGCACAAAATGTGGCGAATGGCCCTCCAGGGTGCCCTCTGCACGAAGGTGGCTCGGCTACACCCAACCCCAAGCTCTGCTTCCTCCTGCTTCCACTAGCTCGGCAACTCAGGGTGAGATCCAAAGCAGTTGACTTCCTCCAAATCAGCAAAACCTCATGAGCCATGGTCAGCGATCCAGTGTCGGTTGTGTGCCAAGCTAGGGTTGGGGGCACCACCGGGAAGAAACCCATGGGAGCCAGTTTCCAGGCAGTTTGTGGCTCAACTGTTACCTCTGGGTGAATGAGCTGCAGCAAGATAAATGCTTGGCTCCTTTCTCTGTGTAGTTACTTATTAAAAATAAGATTTTCAAATGGACATTCTTATTTAACTTGGAGTGAAAGTATATTTATGGGGCTCAGAAAAGTTTCATAAAATTGGACATTCAGAACTGCATGGAATCTCAGAAGTAACAGAGTCCAGTGGCTTCATTTTATAGAGGACACTAAGTCCCATTAGTTTAAGCAATTTTTTGCAGTTTTACACAGAAAGTGTAGTCTGCGGAGAACTGTGCCAACCACAGAGGGCGCTCACCTTCCCCTGTACACGAACTTCATGGGCTCCACGGCCAGTGCTGTGGCCACGATGTCATCGGCGTTGTGTCTGCGCCCACTGACCACCATGAGCCCGTCCATCTTGCCCACCACGAACACGAGGCCCCCAGGGCCGACGAAGCCCAGCAGGCCCGTCCTCACGAAGGGGTACTCGCTGACCGGGGCCCCCGAGCTCGTCACCGGGAACACCTGGGGACAAGGAGCTCTGAGTGCCCAGCAGGGCCTGGCCTCCACCCTCCTCCTTGGAGCCCACTGGTCCTGCTTCCCCCCAGCTGGGTCTCCTCACCTGACCCTGGCTGGAGAAGCCCAGGTCCGCATAGCTGCTGTGAGCGCCAGCCTGTGGGCACCTCCCCTCCCTCCCCAGCTCTCACAGCTCGTCCCACCGGCCCATGCGCAGGGGCCTCTGAAGAGGCCTGCCACAGTCTAACAAACACTAATTCATTCTTCTGCTTATAAAACCACAGCATAAAAATGGTAAGTGGAGAAGCAAGGTGCATTTTAAATAACATCTGTCAGTTGTAAAGTGATCCCTGTTCATTAAAATGCTATTTTTCCTTATTGGAAATACACTCAAAAGAAAAATACAGAGGAAGCAAGCCCCACCACGAGTTCAAACTCGACCCCTAGTTTCCTCAACCCATCTGACAGATAAGTCGCATAGAAAAGGAGATAAATTTTATTTAGACTGTGTTTGGCTCAGTTTCAGGGGCACTTAGAAACCTGAATCCACATTCAACAAAGCTGCCTGTACAAGGCACCACATCACATGTGTTCACATCTGAAGTTCTACATGTTAATAAATTTATCCCCAAACAACTCATATTTGCTGACATACAACTTAGTCAAAGTGTGTTCCTTCGAAGGTCAGGCACACTGGGTGAAATGACACGAATTCTGAGAATGCTGGGTTTACCGGGCAGTGTGTGCATGGTGTGTGCTAACTGCATGTCACACCCGTGTGCACACAGCACGGACACACACTCGTGTGGTAGAGGTAGCCGTGCAGTGTGCATGTCTGGGAGAGGCTGACAGGCCCCAGGGGGCCACTGCTCCCTCGCGCAGCACGGCCGTGCACACTTTCCAGCCCCCACCTGTCAGCTGCTGCTCTTCCTAAACGGGTGAGAACGGCGATGAAAAAAAAGGCCCCTTTTAAAGAAACTGTACTTGCTCTTTCTCAACTCTGGTTATGAGGTGAAAACAACGCTGCTAAGCCAAATTTATTGAAAACTATAAAAAAAAACGGCAGGAGAAAGTGCAACCATTTTAATTACTATGAATACGTTTTATTGAGAAATTACCAACTTCTCTTTCACGTCTATTCCACGCACCTGGCAATGGCTGTCTGACGGGGCTCACCTCCCACCTACCTCGAAGGTGTTCTTGGTCATACCCGAGAGGCCGTAGTAGGACATGCCCGTGGCAACTGCGCACATGCAGAGCTCCCCGACTTCGTCCGTCCTGCACAGCTGGGGAACCCCGTCCGGCTTCACTGAACACATGATGGCTGAACGCAAAACGAAGCACAGTGACATTAGAGAGAGAGGGAGGGAGTCAGAGAGAAGAAATGAATGAATACGAAAAAGAACACAAACGAGCAGAAGCAGCGTCTGCAACAAAACCACAGGTGAAAGCGAGCAGGTCCTCACAGCCCCTGAGGCAAGTGAGCTTCCATGTTGCAGCAAAACCTCACATTTTATACTTGTGACATCAGTAAATAATTTCAATTGCTTTAATGTGTGCAAATGGCATTTAAAGGGAGTAACGGTTTCTGCCATCCAGACATGAGGACGACACTTAGAACAAGCCTAAGCGTCACTGCCGCATGCTGAGCGTCATCAGCCAGCCCACACAGCCTCCAAGATGCAGCCTGAGCCCTGAAACCAACGAGCATGAGACATTTGCTCAACAGCCTCTCAGGCTTTTCTAAACAGAAAGCCTACCCCGTCCCACGGGAATCTCAGTCTTTGACCTCAGATTCCCCATCAACGTGGGCCCTTCAGGGAAGGCTGGCGGATGCTGATTTTCCTGTTTGCGGAGCACCAGCGATCAGGGCTGAAGCTGGTGTTTCAGGGAGGTGGTGGGTGCACCGAGTGACAGCTGAGCTGGCCAGAAAGAGTCATAAGGCTGCCCCTCACCCCCAGGTTGGTGTTAGGTGACAGGAAGTGCTGTGTCTAAAAACAGAGCCACTCAAAACGCAGGAAGATGTTCAGCTCACTCATGGTAAGAAAAGTTCAAATTAAAATGACACCAAAGTATGCTTTACCCCTCAAACTGGTAAAAATCAGAAAGTCTGAAAATACACCGGGCATGAGGGAGTGGAGAAAGAAGGGCGCCCCCGCTAGCAGCAGGAATATCAATCCTTATGATCCTTCTGAAGGACAGCCTCATCAGAGTTACTCGGGTGTGTGCCCTTCACACCGCGCATTTCTAGAACTCTCCCTGTTAGCTCTTCCTCACACCTCTGCAGGCTGGAGCACAGACGAGTTACTGCATCGACCACACTGCAGGGGCAAAAAGTGGAAAATCGCCCAATGGGAAGGGTTTGGATAAACTGTTATGTGTCCAAACACCATAACGCTCCTCAGCCTGGAAGGGAATGTGTGAGCTCTTCACGTGTTGCTAACAAACAAGCTTCAAGATTCAAGATACGAGCAGGCATGAAGGGCTCTACTGTTACGTGAAATTTTAAAAAAACAGGAAAAAGAATATGCCAGTGTGTGTGTCTGTACATGTTGCCTGCATGTCTCCACTGTGGTTGCCTCCAGTGGCTGGAAAGGAGGCTTTTCACTGTACAGTTTTCTCATCTTTAGAGGTTGGAACCATGGGGAATTTATTTATTTGAAAAAGCAAGAAAGGAATGGAGCCAGGAGGCCTGGCTGAAGCTGCAGCTGAGCTGAGCATGTGCCTGGCTTTGGGGTTAGGTTGTATGTGGATGCGACCGCCCCTGATGAGGCGAGACAACACCCGTGGGCGTGGAGGTTCATCAGGAGAAGGTCCAGACTCTGGAGGAACTGCCCCAGGAAAGGGGGCCCACTCCCTGGGGACACCATGTGATGAGTGAGGAGAGGCAGGGCCAGGTAGGGAGCCCTACAAATCAGACTGGGGCTCCCTCTTGCCAGCAGAGCCGTTCCCGCTGCGCACTCCCTGGGGCCCCCGCGAGGCCTCAGGAGGTGTCCCAGCACAGGGCAGGGGTGGAGAGGCAAGAGGGCTTCATCAAGGCAGGTCCTTCTGCTGGGAGCTTGTCTGTATGCAACGCGGAAATGATTTCTGTGACTTAAACAAGGGCTCCTGTGCTGCAGTCAAGCTTCCATAAGGGTTTGGCCCCCAGTGCACCAGGACAACCAGCAGGAAGCTGACCTTCGCACAGGGGGAAGTTGCCCAGGTGTTGCTGGGGGTGCAGAGCGGCCCTGGGTGCCTCCTGGGGTCCCAGGGCGCATGTGACATAGAGGCCTTTCCTCAGCTTCATGAACATTTTGGGTTTTCTTTTATCAGGAGAGGCCGTGTTACCGCACCTCCTGGGCTGAAGCTTGGCGAACACGGGACCAGACGGGAGGTCAGGCCGAGGTGGGCACGCTCACAGCGGGGGACGGGGATGCCAGCCAGGGCAGCACCGGCAGCTGGTCCCCGGCTGGGCTCTGACTCTGCGCCTGCACCCGCGCTCACCTCCAGGCATCACGAGGCCGACGTCCTGCACGGTGAGTACAGACAGCTTTTCCTCCGAGTCCACCCGGATGACCCCATAGGTCAGCCCGTGCATGGAGAGGACGCCGCGGCCTGGGGGCTGGTTGCTGTCATCGGTGGGCCTGTAATGGCAGTTTGTGTCTGGTTAGAAGCACGTCAGCTGTCTGAACACAGATATGCATGTAAATGTGCTGCATGTACACCAAGGTTGCACCTTTGGGCCCTGAAGGCCTCTGAAGGCAGGTGTGGCTGCCACACGTCCCTGTGCTCTTCTCAGCACCTGTTTTCTCTGTTCAGGAGACACCAATGTCTGCTCCTTCTACTTCTGGGCTCCTGAGAAGTGTAGAGACGCCGAGGGACTCCCTTGTTCCCCTGCCCTCCCCTTACATGTGTCCACCAGAGACCGACCAACTCCTTTTCACACCCACTCCTCTCTCCGCAAGGTCAGATTTCCCAGGTTTGAAAACGGCTAAGAAGGGAGAGTCACGTCTCCAAGAAGGACGATGACAGGAGTCAGCAGAAATGCTAGACCGCCTGTGTGGCCTCCAGGCCAGACGTGCACTGTGTGGGCACACGCTCAGTACTTGTAAAAATCGGCAATTATTTGGATGAGAGCCCACATATAAAGTGCTTGATGGCTGGAGGAAAGTACAGCTTCACCACATCCACGGTCTGCCTTCACCACCGTCCATGGGCTCTGAGGCTGCCCCGGCCTCACCTCTGCTCTTGTTCTCCCTGCTTCCACGCAGCATCCAGCCCTGCTCTCCCTCCAAACCCCAGCCCACTCCCCCCGGGGCCCTGGTTTCCTTCTTGCCTCTGGCAGACAGCCTTGTGGCCCTCTCCCTCACTGTCCTCCAGGGTGGTCCCGTCTCCACAGCAGGTACCATCTAACTATCTGTCCATGCCTCCTCCAGGAGGGCAGGAGGGTTTTCTTTTGGTCACTGCGGAGCCCCCACCCCTGGAGTAGTGTACAGCAATAAACGTCTGCTGACTAGATCAGGGAACAAATAAATTAAAACATTTCCAAGATCATGGATTTTATCCCTGCAAGCTAAAGATTCTTCAATGTAAGCAAAGTGAGAGAGTGCAGTTTAGGTAAACATCACATTTGTTTCTCTAATTTTCCATATACAAATGCTTAAGGTAGTTTTAGGATCTAAAATATGGACTGTAAATAGAAGTTTGCTATACGGCTTTAAAGTATCATCAAAGTTTAGAATGAAACTAAAAACATAAATGGGGAAACACAGAAGTTAAAATTTGCAAAAAGAGATCTAATTTGAATCAAGTAACTGGTGTATTTAATAAAGAAGCATATGTTATATGTCAATTATATCACAATTTAAAAAAATAAAGAAGTATAAGAGTCTGAAAATCGAACTATTCCATCTGTAACAATCAAAAAGAATAGTGCTAAAAGGATATAAACGGAAAGTCGCCCAAATAATAAGACCCACATGAAACCACCTGGAAATGAGCCCCAAACACTGGAATTGATATTGATCTCCTGGCTTTTTCTTTTCCAAAGATCCCAACAAATCAACATTTTGAAATGAAAGACAGAGGAGTCCTGCAGGAACCCTCTGTGGCCAGGGCTCCCTCACCCTCATCCTTGGTCAAGACCTCACATGAGAGTCAGAAATCATAAGCCTAAGTAACTGCTGTGTGTTGAACTGTGTCCCCCCAAAAGACATGTCCCCGTCTTAACCCTCTGAACCTTGAATGTGACCTTACTGGGAAACAGGGTCTTTGCAGAAGTAATTAGTTAGGAAGAGATTATGGGTCTGCAAGCCAAGGGTTGCTGGTACCACCAAAAGCCGGAGGGAGGCCAGGAAAAGATTCCCCATCAGAGCCCCCAGAAGCAACCAACCCTACTGACACCCTAATTTCAGACTACCAGACTCCACAACTGTGAGAATAAGTTTCTATAGTTTACAGCCACCCAGTTTGAGGTACTTTGTGGTAACAGCCCTAGCAAATGAATTCTCCAGCTAAGTAATATAATTTAAAAGTGTGCCTGTTTTAGGACTTCCCTGGTGGCGCAGTGGTTAAGAATCTGCCTGCCAATGCAGGGGACATGGGTTCGAGCCCTGGTCCGGGAAGATCCCACATGCCGTGGAGCAACTAAGCCCGTGCGCCACAGCTACTGAGCCTGCGCTCTAGAGCCCGTGAGTCACAACTACCGAAGCCCGTGCGCCTAGAGCCCATGCTCTGCAACAAGACAAGCCACCGCAATGAGAAGCCTGCACACCGCAATGAAGAGTAGCCCCCGCTCGCCACAACTAGAGAAAGCCCGCGCGCAGCAACGAAGATCCAACACAGCCAAAAAATAAATAAATAAATAAATAAAAAACTGCACCTGCTACATCTCAAATAAACAACCTAACCTTACACCTAAAGCAATTAGAGAAAGAAGAACAAAAAACCCAAAAGTTAGCAGAAGGAAAGAAATCATAAAGATCAGATCAGAAATAAATGAAAGAGAAATGAAGGAAACAACAGCAAAGATCAATAAAACTAAAAGCTGGTTGTTTGAGAAGATAAACAAAATTGATAAACCATTAGCCAGACTCATCAAGAAAAAAAGGGAGAAGACTCAAATCAATAGAATTAGAAATGAAAAAGGAGAAGTAACAACTGACACTGCAGAAATGCAAAGGATCATGAGAGATTACTACAAGCAACTATATGCCAATAAAATGGACAACCTGGAAGAAATGGACAAATTCTCAGAAAAGCACAACCTTCTGAGACTGAACCAGGAAGAAATAGAAAATATAAACAGACCAATCACAAGCAATGAAATTAAGACTGTGATTAAAAATCTTCCAACAAACAAAAGCCCAGGACCAGATGGCTTCACAGGCAAATTCTATCAAACATTTAGAGAAGAGCTAACACATATCCTTCTCAAACTCTTCCAAAATACAGCAGAGGGAGGAACACTCCCATTCTACGAAACTCATTCTACGAGGCCACCCTCACCCTGATACCAAAACCAAAGATGTCACAAAAAAAGAAAACTACAGGTCAATATCACTGAACATAGATGCAAAAATCCACAACAAAATACTAGCAAACAGAATCCAACAGCACATTAAAAGGATCATACACCTTGATCACGTGGGGTTTATACCAGGAATGCAAGGATTCTTCAATATATGCAAATCAATCAATGTGATACACCATATTAACAAATTGAAGGAGAAAAACCATATGATCATCTCAATCGATGCAGAGAAAGCTTTCGACAAAATTCAACACCTGTTTATGATAAAAACCCTCCAGAAAGTAGGCATAGAGGGAACTTACCTCAACATAATAAAGGCCATATATGACAAACCCACAGCCAACATCGTTCTCAATGCTGAAAAACTGAAACCATTTCCTCTGAGATCAGGAACAAAACAAGGTTGTCCACTCTCACCACTATTACTTAATTTTGTCCACTCTCACCACTATTACTAAATTTTAGCCACAGCAATCAGAGAAGAAAAAGAAATAAAAGGAATCCAAATTGGGAAAGAAGAAGTAAAGCTGTCACTGTTTGCAGATGACATGATACTATACATAGAGAATCCTAAAGATGCTACCAGAAAACTACTAGAGCTAATCAATGAATTTGGGAAAGTAGCAGGATACAAAATTAATGCACAGAAATCTCTTGCATTCCTATACACTAATGATGAAAATTCTGAAAGAGAAATTAAGGAAACACTCCCATTTACCACTGTAACAAAGAGAATAAAATACCTAGGAATAAACCTACGTAAGGAGACAAAAGACCTGTATGCAGAAAACTATAAGACACTGATGAAAGAAATTAAAGATGACACAAACAGATGGAGAGAGATACCATGTTCTTGGATTGGAAGAATCAACACTGTGAAAATGACTATACTACCCAAAGCAATCTACAGATTTAATGCAATCCCTATCAAACTACCAATGGCATTTTTCACAGAACTAGAACAAAAAATTTCACAATTTGTATGGAAACACAAAAGACCTCAAATAGCCAAAGCAATCTTGAGAAAGAAAAACGGACCTGGAGGAATCAGGCTCCCTGACTTCAGACTATACTACAAAGCTACAGTAATCAAGAGAGTATGGTACTGGCACAAAAACAGAAATACAGATCAATGGAACAGGATAGAAAGCCCAGAGATAAACCCACGTACATAGGGTCACCTTATCTTTGATAAAGGAGGCAAGAATATACAATGGAGAAAAGACAGCCTCTTGCATAAGTGGTGCTGGGAAAACTGGACAGCTACATGTAAAAGAATGAAATTAGAACACTCTCTAACACCATACACAAAAATAAGCTCAAAATGGATTAAAGACCTAAATGTAAGGCCAGACACTGTAAAACTCTTAGAGGAAAACATAGGCAGAACACTCTATGACATATATCACAGCAAGATCCTTTTTACCCACCTCCTAGAGAAATGGAATAAAAACAAAAATAAACAAAGGGGACCTAATGAAACTTAAAAGCTTTTGCACAGCAAAGGAAAACATAAACAAGACGAAAAGACAACCCTCAGAATGGGAGAAAATATTTGCAAATGAAGCAACTGACAAAGGATTAATCTCCAAAATTTACAAGCAGCTCATGCAGCTCAATATCAAAATAACAAACAACCCAATCCAAAAATGGGCAGAAGACCTAAATAGACATTTCTCCAAAGAAGATATACAGATTGCCAACAAACACATGAAAGAATGCTCAACATCACTAATCATTAGAGAAATGCAAATCAAAACTACAATGAGGCATCACCTTACACCAGTCAGAATGGCCATCATCAAAAAATCTACAAACAATAAATGCTGGAGAGGATGTGGAGAAAAGGGAACCCTCTTGCACTGTTGGTGGGAATGTAAATTGATACAGCCACTATGGAGAACAGTATGGAGGTTCCTTAAAAAACTAAAAATAAAACTACCATACGATCCAGCAATCCCACTACTGGGCATATATCCTGAGAAAACCGTAATTCAAAAAGAGTCATGTACCACAATGTTCACTGCAGCTCTATTTACAATAGCCAGGGCAGGGAAGCAACCTAAGGGTCCATCCACAGATGAATGGATAAAGAAGATGTGGCACATATATACAACAGAATATTACTCAGCCATAAAAAGAAACAAAATTGAGTTATTTGTAGTGAGGTGGATGGACCTAGAGTGAAATAAGTCAGAAAGAGAAAAACAAATACCATATGCTAACACATATATATGGAATCTAAAAAAAAAAAAAAGGGTTCTGAAGAACGTAGGAGAAGGACAGGAATAAAGATGCAGACGTAGAGAATGGACCTGAGGACACGGGGAGGGGGAAGGGTAAGCTGGGACGAAGTGAGAGAGTGGCATGGACATATATACACTACCAAATGAAAAACAGCTTTTGGGAAGCAACCGCATAGCACAGGGAGATCAGCTCAGTGCTTTGTGACCACCTAGAGGGGTGGGATAGGGAGGGTGGGAGGGAGACGCAGAGGGAGGAGGTATGGGGATATATGTATTATGTATAGCTGATTCACTTTGTTACACAGCAGAAACTAACACACCATTGTAAAGCAATTATACTCCAATAAAGATGTTAAACAAAAAAAAAAAGTGCACCTGTTTTCATTTTAAAAAGCCACATGAAAGCAAAATGCTGGACCAGCCCAGACATATCCCAAGTACGGGAAGATTGAAGAACTGATCTGTGGTGACCGGCAAGTACTGCACACGAGAAACCAGAGGGAGAAGTTCCTTTACGACCCAAGAGTGTACAGTTTGTCTTGGTTACGAGATTCACTTTCCTACGTTTAATAACAGTAAGAATCAATATTTAAATACCTTAAAATCATGAACTCCATTTGCTACCGGAAATTTTCAATTACGTCTGTAAAATGGTAGTTATGGAAGACTGAGTTTACTCACCTAAAATGTAAACTGATGGCACTAATCTGGCATTACCGTAACCTACGCTGTGTATTTATATTTATTAGAGTCCCCTGCTAGTCAGAGACACTCAGACACCTGGGTTCTCCCTTGGCAGATTTGCAAAACACATGCAAGAAGGCAGAACAGAAGCACCTGAATTCCTAGGCACAGTACTTGGCCTCGTTGCCCCGCTCACTCAGACAACTGCATTCCCTGTTCTGTCCCACAACCTCTCTTCAGGACCTGCTTGCCGACAGCCCCTCCCTCCTGATGGGAGAGTTGTGCTCAGTTGGTGTTTCATGTGCCGGAACAGTCCTGAGCCCTTTACACACTGACTTACTCACTACCACGAACCTGCATAGGCACTACTATTCTCCCATTTCACAGATTAGAAAACCAAGGCACAGAAATGCGAACTTAGTTGCCTGTGTGAGTGGTGGGGCTCGGGGGGATTCAGACCCACAGCAGAGCCCCTGCCCAACCATCCTGTCTCCTTTCCCAACACTTTCCCTGCCTCTGGCCTAGAAGACCAAGCACTTTTTAGTTCACTGGAAGTTTTCTTTTCGTGAACTTTTAAAACAGCAATATGAGTAACATGTGAGCACACCCTTCGGATGGACAAAGCAAGCACTGCACAAGAACACACAGCAAAAGGCGAAAGACCCTGCTTATCCTCCAGCCCCTCCAGACCCACTCCCTCCCCTAGGCAGCCACTACCCACACTAAATATGAAGTTCCAGCCTCTTTAATACCCATTTACCTATAAAATACGTGCATACACAAATGTATTTACATCCACAGAGAAGCAGAACCGCAACATGCACATTCTTCTGCAACTTGCTTTTGTCACCAAATACCTTGCAGATCTTCCCACAGGAGTGTGTGCATGTGAACATATATAGTAGGCGTACTGGACACACCAATGAATTGACTTGTTTTAATTATTAGATGGTGTTCAGTAATATGAATATATGTTTATTTTATTTCATTTCATTTGTATGCATTTGGAAATATTTCTGTAAGACACATATCTAGAAAGGGGAAGGAGGAATTAAAGAGCATATACATTTAAAATTTTAATAAAGCCTAAATACCTTCCCAAAAGACTAGGTCATTTTGCAATCCCACTAAGAGTGGATGAGTATCATTACTTTTTCACTCACTAGACATGTCTATTGCACCGTGGACGTTTACGAGTGTTACGAGTGTTAACTAATCTCTTTACAGCGACCCTGTGGGACAGACACAACTGTCCCCCACTCAAAGGCAGGAAGGGCACCGCCAAGGCAACAGCGGTGGGGCTGGCCAGGCAGCATGCTCAGAATGGCTTCAGAACACCCGTGCCTTCCACCTCGGTGCTAAGCTGCCCTCAGCCTTACCCGTTTCCACACACTCGTGCCGACACTGATCACCAACCTTATAACTGTTCCCAATATGGTGAGTAAAATGCATTCCTCATTGTTGTTTCAATTTGTATTTCCAGGATTATTAACCAAGTCAGATGATCTTTTTCTCCATTAACACCTTCCTAGGAAATAAAAAGTCCAAGGAGATAAACTAGGTGAGGGAGGAAAAACCAATCCCAACAAGCAAAATTCCTAGGAATTTCAGAACATCCACTTTCATGATCAAAACCAGTAGATTAAATAATGGCCAAGAGAGCCACAGACCCGTGTGTCAACTTTCAGGTTCAATTCCAAGGTGAACGGTGTGCTTGTGTCTCACAGAGAACACGAATTACAGGAGGAATCGTCCCGGCCATCTCAGGACGATGCAGAACTGGTCTTCACACTCTGAGAAAGCACACAGCTAGGAACGGCCGACACTGCTGTGGTGGCGAAAGGGGAAAAGACCAAGCTGAAGCCAAGGAAGAGGGGAGTCAGCTCAGCGCTCGGCCTCGCAAAGAACGAGCTGACGGGGATCGCCTTCAGTCGGGCAGTTTGCACCCACTGTCCACTTGTCATGCCATTTCCAGCCTCTGTAACACGCTCAATGTGCCTTGAGCTGATCATGCTTCTGCCAATGCCTGAAGAAAGAGCTCCTATACACGCAATGAACACATCAGCAGTTTGCAAACAGCTGGCGAGACTCAAATGTGCATCGATGCCAAGTAAGTGGGGTCAAGTCAGCAACAAGGGTTACGAGTATTTCCGCTGCCAGGATTCAACAGGATAACTACACCTCTTTAGTGCCACCGCCATCCTCCAGGCCCTCGGACAGGCAGGACAACAAAGATACAAGGTTGAAACACAGTACTCCCCAAGTTATGAGTTACTTTAATGTAATGTTCTCCCTTTTCTCTGATGAAAGCATTAAAAAAAAAAAAACCCCATTTTAAGAGCTATATAACATAGAAAGGAATGTTTTCCCTATATCACATCCTCACCTACCCAGTAAGTATGCAGTTATCAGATTTTTTTCCTGCTAAATATATTATTTAGAGAGGCTTAATTTTCTCCCAGCCAGAAAAGGGATCACACCATACAAATTGTTTACAAGCTGTGTTTTCCATTTGTCCTGGCTACTTTTCCACGTCAGAGGGCAATCAGTCAGAACCAGCAGGGAAACAGCCTGCAAGTCCAGGAGGCTGCTTCCCAGAGTCCACTCTCTGTGCATCTCAGTCTCCACCAAAGCAAACTTCTGTGCACAATTCAGTCCAACACCAAACACAGCAGAACAGACTCAAACACACGTGGTCAGGACAAGATAACACGGTTACTCTGCTCTTTACTGCTACTTCATTAAGTCATTTTAATGTAGATGATTATCATCTCCAAACTATTTTGTGTTTGAGAAGTTTTAAAATTTTATCTAAATTTTTAGATAAAATGACAAACAACACATTTTTATCTTCTTGTGTTTTAAAAATAAGATTATGGCTCTCCAAACTCTGACTTTTTTGGGCAGTCAAAAACATTCTTGAAAACCCCACTTCAATTCATAGGCTGTGTTAACTGTTTTTTCACTCTGGATCACTGGTTGGTTTGCCCCTGTCAGAAACCGTCAAATTCAGGGTCAGATGGGTGCTATATGCTGAGTACAGTGCCATGTTTGGTGTCTTTGCCCGTGGTTTTTGCCCAGCTTTCTAATTTCTGGGTTAGATGTTTTCAAAGTGGAAAATATTTATGGTGGCAAGGGGGTATCTTCACCATTCTTTGGAATTACTGTTTTAATTACTGTGTTATATAATTATTACCTTTTTATCACCAAAGTGTCAAGGTATTGAAATAATACCTTGCAGTTAAAAGGGCTACATAAAGTTTTTTTTTAGTTCAATCAACAGTATCACAATGTAGATTTTAAAAAATGGACTCTATCATCTATATTCTAGAGACAGAGACATAATCAGACAGTGACCAAGGAGAAACCCCCCAGTTTTGTAATTGTACTGATGAGTTTAGGCATCACGAATCCATATTTCTCCAATAGTTTTTATTCTACAACTAATCGTCAGAGAAAAAGAAAATACAAAACATTTACCTGGACGATGACAATTTTAAAAAGATGGAAGCAGATTTTAAATACCTGGGTAAAAATAAGCCTCCCACAGGAAGCCAGGGCAGACTTCAGAGAGAAGCGTGGCTTCTTGTCATCACCCGGTGGACACGTGTGCAGGTGGACACTTTAGATACGCGTGAACAAGGGCACACAGGAAGACAAACACATGTAAATTCAGGCACACAAGAAGACAACATATGCATGAAGACAGACACACGTGCACTCAGACATGCATGGCGACGGACACTCACCAAGACGGACACATGTGAAGACAGGTATGTCTCCTGTCCTTGTTCCATCAAGTTCTCTGACTCAAACATCCTGCATAAGCCCCACTCATTTCCTGGGCTGACCTTTGTTTCCTCCTGGGAAGCATCCTTCCTGAGGGGAATGCTGACAGGGCGAGTCTTGGTGTCAGACATAGCCTGGGCAGCACACCTGGGGGCCCAGACCTCAGCCGGGCTCCTGTTGCCAGCTCTCCAGGGCACCTGCACGTCCTGCCCATTTTCAAGCTGGAGGCCTAAGATGACCATGATCTCTGTGCACCCCAGAGCCTTCCACATTCCCTTTCATGTAGGTGAGAGGTGTTCCGTTGTCTTCAAGAAGAGTGACATCAAGATACTTAATGGCCATGGCCTCGGGCACCAACCCACCAGGCCCAGCGTCCACTCTGGCAGGACCAGCTCAGACCAGCTCGAGAAGGCTGGCCCTGCACGGCACTGCGGGCTTCCACCCAAACCCACCGACTGCCTATGCAGCTCTCTTATAACAACTCAGCTTGCAGATTTACAAACATTATAACAGAAGAGAATCACAGAGTGATACGTGTTCAGAAGGGCCAAGGCCCTGTAAATCTGAGCAGTGGAGATGCATCTGCAATTTTTCTTCACTGAGGACCATAGGCAACAACTGAGTGTCATTTTCTACTTAAGTGGATAAAAGCCAGGCGGGCAATCATCTGCTCCCAGCTCCTTACCGCAAGTTCAATCTCTTCTTCAACGCAGGGCAGAACAAGCTGTCCTGGGAAGGTTATTCAAGCACAGGACACAAATGCTCAGATGACAGTGCAAAGGAAAACATCAGCCCCCAATCCCATTTGAGTGAAGAGATCAGCAACAAAATAGGGTGACGTGGCAGCCAACCGCTCATTTTTTGGTTTTTTCCTTTTTCCTTTAAAGATCATCCTTTGAGTAGCAGACAAAGTGAGGACTGCAATGCTTCCCATGCTGACTTTATAACACTTAAGACAGCGTCCGTTTTGTCCTCACACCAAAATCCACAGGAGCAATGACTAGGCCTCCTGGACCCCGAGTCAAAACGGCTTGAATAGAATGGATCAAAGCTATTTTTACTTAATAACCTGGCCTCTGACTTCTTATGTGTGGAAAGCTCACTTCAAGTTTTAGGAAGAAAATAAGCACAAAGTATTACAAAATGGGTGTAAACACACAGGCTCATTTTCCAAAAGCAAGACTTTTTCCAACCTTTCTGTAGACACAGTCGTGTACATGAACACCAGGAACGGCGAATCTGCCCTCTATTCACAGGTCACAGAGAACAGCCCGCAGAGGAGGACGTTCACAAAAATGTAAGTGTGAGTGTTTTCATCAAGTTTGCTTGAAAATGATGTAAGCACGTAAGAAACAAGGGCAATGAAAGAAACAGGTTCTAAACAGGAGTCTAGCATGTGTTTTTCTCCTAAAGATATTCACCCCTGAAACAGAGCCCTTGTCACCCGCTTCACCTCCACGCAGAGCCTGAGAGCAACAGCCGGGTGCAGAGGCCATGCTCTGCACAACCAGCACTCAGTAGCTCCAACATGCAGCACATGCCTAATAACGAGATAAAAAGATGACAACCATCTCAGTGAGACTAAGAAACGTGATCAAGGCAAGGGAACGGAACATGAAATAAGAAGCGACCAGGGGGCTATTTAAATTTTGATCACACCATTATTCCTATTTCTACCTAGAAGAGTAAAATTGTACCTTTTTTTCATCTTTTCACCCCTGTCCCTCGGTTTACTCAGGAACCTGAGAGACGCCAATCACAAAACTGGTGGTCTGAGAAGACACCCCAGCCAACCAGGGCGGGCGGCTCTGGGGAGGGGCTTTGGAAGTCAGATGACTGGAGCCCGAGAGCTGTGCACGCGGGCCGGGGGCGATTTTACCGTATGTGCTCAGTGCAGAAAGTGAGGTGGCAGAACCCATGTCCTCCTATGTTTATTTATGTCTGTGTTCTACTCAACTCCTGACTCTCCACGGCTGTGCATGCAACACATAAAGACCACACACGGCTCTGGGGCGCCTGGGCAGAAGCAAGTTTCCTGCACAAACTCTGGGGTCCAGAGCTTGCTCCTGTGGAACGGATGAAGCCCCTTCTTTCCCTGCCATTAGAACATCACCCTGACAGCCTCAGACTGCTGCCCAGACCCCACCTGCGTCCACGCCTTCTCCCCATCTCTCTCCCTCCTCCTCTCCCCCCCCCCACATCCTCCTTCTTTCTCCCACTCCTTTCCCCTCCTCCCCCCCTTCCTCCCTCGTCTCAGCCTTTCTCGTGACCAGCCTCATGGGGGCCGTGGAGGGTAAGGACACAGCTTTCTGCTGGTGCTGTTTTCTCAGGAGACCAGATTATGATACCGTAACTTTAGGCTATTAGCTGCACCTAGATCATCAAGTAAAATGAAAGCAAACGAAACCCCACATGACTACTATCAGGTAAAACTGCAAGGTAGCATTTTCCTGATTAGGTGGGTGTGCACATCCTGTACACAGACATGCGGGAAAAGGCTCAACTCTTCACAGCACTTGCTGCTGGTAAATTATGAAGGGTCATCGTAAGTGTCTGGCAAGGGACTTTTACTTCTCACTTTACATATTTTTAATTTTTCTTTCATTCATCTATTAACAAAATAATATACTAAGCACCAACTATTAACCAGACAGAGACAGAGAATAAACAATAATACACCAGTAAATCACACAGCACATGAGAAAGTGGCAAATGCTGAGAGAGGGCATCACAATGAGTCACACAAGCGTGGGAGGGGCGCGTTCACTCTTGGGGGGGTGGTCAGGGCAGGCCTCGCAGAGGTGAGCAAAGACAGAGCTCTGGCCACGCTACCCTGGGGGCACACCAGGTAGAGCGGGCAGCAGAGACCAGGAGGTCTGGTTGCGGGGAGGGAGGATGGGGCAGTGGGAGAAGGGGCCAAGAGGGGGTGTGGCCAGACTGCATGGCCTTGTGGTTCCTGCAGGCTCTGGTCAGGAAGGAGAGCAGGCAGAAAGAAGGCTGGGAACCCCCGTGAGGAGGCAGGAGAAACAGCTGGGCTTGGATGTTCCCTGGTGAATCAGATGGGATGTGAGAACAAGGCTGGAGGCCGGAGGGAGGTGTGGGGTATGTTTACACATGGCTCCACTGAATGGTAAGTAAGAGAGGATGATCACGGGGGTGGATGCTTAAACTAAAAATCGTGACCACTCTGTCCCCCACTCTCCTTCCCACGTGAAAGGAGAACTGAGTCCACAAACAGTGGCCAAGATCTAAAAGATGAAGGCCAGCCCTCTGTCTTTGCATGCCCCTGGGTCTAACCTGAACTTCTCATGGACAGTGGACAGATGTGAAGCCTTGGGGTGGGTGGGCGGGGGGAGCAGCAGGAGGGACAGTGGTTACACACAGCCTGGAGCAGACGTGGGTGTGGGCACCAGGGCCTGGTGTGTCAGACACAGGTAGGAGGCACAGGTATCCACGGCCTCATTTACAGGTGAAGAACCAGAGTGTCTCAGAGGCTAACTGGTCCATTAGAAAGTAAGTCTACAATCTGCCTTTTCTATCAGATAAGGTGGTTGTGAAAATCAAGATGAGAAGACTGAAAAGCACTCTTTCAAATGTACACAGTTCTGGACAAACTCAAGGTAAACAACACCACGGCGAACACCTGGCAAGCACTTGCTGGCCTTGAAATGCACCCTGAACTCTGCCCCTAGGACCTCTCTCCTATTGGATATGGTGAGCATGAAGTTTGTCATTCCAAGTCACAACAAAAACCAAAATGGGTTGGCGGGTAGCACATTGGAGTATTAACCACTGTGAGAATCTCTGCATGTGGGAATTCGCCGGCTGTTTTGGGCCAGTCATCAGTGATGCTCTGTTCATTTTACTGCAGCGAAGTGAAGTACCACTTCCTGAGGCACTCCAGGCAGATGTGTGCTGCCTGCAGGCGCCGGGTCTCCAGAACCACAGGGCACCTCTAGGACACGACATCACCTGGCCAAAGCCACAAAAGAACAAGACAAAACCTCAGAAAAAGAACTACATGAAGCAGAGAGAAGCAACTTACCAGACAGAGCTCAAACTAATGGTCATGAAGACGCTCACTAAACTCAGGAGAAGGATGGAGGAACTCAGTGGGAATTTCGATAAGGACACAGATAATATAAAAAGAACCAAACAGAACTGAAAAATAACAGAAATCAAAAAAACACTAGAGGGACCCAAAAGCAGATCAGAGGATGCGGAATGGATCAGTCATCTGGAAAACTGGGTAGTAGAAATCATCCGATAGGAACAGCAAAAAGAAAAAAGAAAGAAAAAACATGAAGATGGTTTAAGGGGCCTCTGGGACAACATCAGGCGCATGAACATTCACACTATGGGGTCCCAGAAGGAGAAGAGACAGAAAACCTAGCTGAAGAAATAATGGATGAGAACTTCCCTAATTTGGGAAAGGAAACAGACATCCTAGTCCAGGAAGCACAGAGGGTGTCAAGATGAATTCAAAGAGACCCACATCAAGACACATTATAATTAAAATGGCAAAGGTTAAAGATAAAGAGAGAATCTTAAAATCAGAAACAGAAAAGCAACTATTTACATGCACGGGAACCCATATAGACTATCAGCTGACTTGTCAGCAGAAACTCTGCAGCCCAGGGGTCTGGCAAGATATATTCTGAGTGCTAAAAGGAAACACTCAGAACCAAGAAGACTGTACCCACAAAGCTAACTAGAAACAAAAAATTATGAAAGGAAAAATCTCATTGGTAAAGGCAAACATACAGCAAAGGTAATGGATCAACCACCTGTGAAGGTAGTAGGAAGATTCAAAGACAAAAGTAGTAAAATCATCTACATCCACAATAAATAGTTCAGCAACACAAAAAATTTTAAAAATGTAAAATATGACATCAAAAACAAAGTGGGGGGCGAGTAAAAATGGAGTGCGTTTAGAATGTGCTGAAACTTAAGTGACCATCAACTTAAAACAGATGCATATATACACAGGTTGAAATATATGAACCTCATGGCAACCACAAACCAAAAACCTGTAACAGACAGGAGAATAAGGAGAAAGGAATGAAACATACCACACTGAAACAATTCCTTCTTTTGCTAATACCTTCTTACCCTACTCCCCTCCTGCTTACAGAAACCTTCCATTTTGTACAACCCCTAGGAGCGTCTTTCCACTTGCTAGATGGGATGCAGCCCAATTCATGAATTGCTTAATAAAGCCAACTGGACCTTCAAATTAAAAAGAAACAAAGTTGGAAAGAATGCTGGTATGTCTCCCCAAAAGTGAATAATCCTTTTTATGAAGTGAGTGATCACAACTCAATGTCTCTGCTTTAGAAATCTGGATTTTTTTCTTTTTTTTAATTGAAGTATAGTTGATTTACAATATTGTGTTACTTTCCGGTGTACAGCAAAGTGATTCAGAGATATAAATACACACACACACACACACACACACACCATTCTTTTCCAGATTCTTTTCCATTTTAGGTTATTACAAGATACTGAATAAAGTTCCCTGTGCTATACAGTAGGTTTTGCTGTTTATTTTACGTATAGTAGTGTGTATCTGTTAATCCCCAAATCCTGATTTATCCCTCTCCCACCCCCTTCCCCTTTGGTAACAGTAAATTTGTTTTCTATGTCTGTGAGTCTGTTTCTGTTTTGTAAATAAGTTCATTTTTATCATTTTTAAAGATTCCACATATAAGTGATATCATATGATATTTGTCTTTCTCTGACTTACTCCACTTAGTATGGTAATCTCTAGGTCCATCCGTGTTGCTGCAAATGGCATTACTTCATTCTTTTTTTATGGTCGAGTAGTATTCCACTGTATATATGTACCACATCTTCTTTATCCATTCATCTGTCAATGGACACTTAGGTTGCTTTCACGTCTTGGTTATTATAAATAGTGCTGCAGTGAACATTGGGGTGCATGAATCTTTTCAAGTTAAGAGTTTCTGTCTTTTCCAGATATATGTCCAGGAGTGGGATTAATTCTATTTTTAGTTTCTTAAGGAACCTCCATACTGTTCTCCAGAGTGGCTGCACCAATTTACATTCCCACCAACAGTGTAGGAGGGTTACCTCTTCTCCACACTCTCTCCAGCATTTATTATTTGTAGACTTTTTGATGATGGCCATTCTGACCAGCATGAGGTGATACTTCCTTGTAGTTTTGGTTTGCATTTCTCTAATAATTAGCGATGTTGAGCATCTTTTCACGTGCCTGTTGGCCATCTGTATGCCTTCTTCGGCGAAGTGTCTATTTAGGTCTTCTGCCCATTTTTTGATTGGGTTGTTCATATTTTTGATATTGAGCTGTATGAGCTGTTTGTTTATTTTGGAAATTAATCCCTTGTTGGTTGCATCATTTGCAAATATTTTCTCCCAGTCAGTAGGTTGTCTTTTTGTCTTGTTTATGGCTTCCTTTGCTTTGCCAAAGCTTTTAAGTTTAATTAGGTCCCATTTGCTTATTTTTGTTTCTATTTCCATTACTCTAGGAGACGGATCCAAAAAGATATTGCTGCAATTTATATCAAAGAATGTTCTGCCCATGTTTTCCTCTAGGAGTTTTATAGTATCTGGTCTTACATTTAGGTCTTTAATCCATCTTGAGTTTATTTTTGTATATGGTGTTAGAGAATGTTCTAATTTCATTCTTTTACATGTAGCTGTCCAGTTTTCCCAGCACCACGTATTGAAGAGACTGCCTTTTCTCCATTGTATATTCTTGCCTCCTCTGTCATAGATTAATTGACCAAAGGTGCATGGGTTTATTTCCTGGCTAATTTGCCTAGTTTTGCTAATAAACTTTTAATCTTTTTAAAGAAAGATTTTTATAAAAGATTTTTTGCTTCTTCCTGCCTGCTGATCCACATAGCAGAGGCACATGTGCTGGTCTGAGAAGAGGCTGAAGACCTCAGGTTTACCTTGCTTTCTAGAGGGCTTTCTACGGAAACTTGTGAATACCCTGCTTATATAAACCACAAATTGCCAAAGCTCTGAATCTCCTATTGTCTATATTTTGTCTGTTTGGAACTATTTATTAGACTAGAAAAGCACCTCTTTTTCTTCATGTATAAAATGAAACCAGATGAACATCCTTCTAGCACTAAAGCTCTAGGTTGACTACATTTAAGTGCATTCATTATATGCATCTTACTTTTTCTCTGAAAATAAGAGCTTTACCACTAGACAATAAAAATTCCATTCATTACTTTGGCCCACAGATAAAGTCCTCTTAACGAAGAAAATTTATTTGAAGAAAATAAGACCTGATGTTGGGTCTCATTCAATTCATGCACGTCATTTATTACTGAAGGGCAGGGATAACATTCCGTAAACTAATGGAGATCTCAAACTATTTATTAGCTTATTTGATGCTAATGAGCTGACAGTATTGGCTTCTTGATAATGGCACATAACCTGACAAACTGAATAACAGCAGCCACAACTGGAAGATCATGAAGAAGATTTAAAAGATCTTTTTTTTTCTGTAAGAAGAATAATTCACTTGTCCACTGTTTGAAACTAAGAAGCCTATTTTTTCTTCATTTGTCCTCCCTATGAGTATCCTTGTCCCTAAAAAATAACTTAAAGGTTAAAAAACTTATTAGGAAAATATAACTGATACAATGTTATAAATGGTTACTCCTATATGAAGATAGTTTTTACAAGTTTGAAAGCTTTTTGTATACACTGTTAACAGCGTGGACTGCACTTATATCAGCTAGATATAAGAGTCAGATGTGAGGCAGCACCTATTAACATCATTTTTTCTTTTTTTGTCTAAAGCTGTAAGAAATGCCAATTCTCAAGTCCTACTTTTAAATTTAAATAAGCGGCATTTAATTCTAATGACATTCTCAGACGTCAGTCAGGAGGCTGTGTTAAAATGAGGTCTTGCCTGCACTTCTAAATTGCCTTGGCTGGGAACTACAGCTCTATGGAGTAGCAGGTTATGGTCAGCTCTATTGAGTATGTTCTTATGTACCTTATAAGAATGTAAATCAAACAATAAAAATCTGAATTTGAACAAATTAAATACCATTTTTTTTCATGTCATCTTCAAAAAAAAAACTCCTTTGCTCATCCCTTCACCCTCTGCCAATCAACTCTGGCATAATCTATACAACATATCTTAAAGGCACAGAGAATACACTTTTAGGAAAAGCAAATGAGCAAATCATTTGATCATAACAAGTCTACATGAATGAATCATTCATTCTGTGAATCATCTGTGGCAATGGTACTATTTCACAGAACTGTGGAATCTTAAAAATTTACAGGTAGAAGGAAATTGAGAGATTACTGAGTCCAAGCCCCTTGTTTCTTGGTGGAAGAAACCGAGGCCCTGGAGAGAAGGAATGTGCCCAGGATCGCATGGCCAGCCACCAGCGGGCAGGGCTCAAACTGGGACTCCTGGCCCCACCATGCTTCCGGAGGCTGAGTCCCCCTTAGAGTCAAATTAGACACATACTTGAATACTGATTTCTGCAGGACAACGTGATGGCGAATCTGCTACTGCAATCCTGATGTGTTTTGTACTCCAAGGTCGGACATAAATGTCAGAAGATTATTTGTTGCAAACCTTCTCTTTTGGGGAAGACAATGCCATCCTTTAAAAACTGAAGACTGGATTCTGGTTAATGGTGCCATATTTCCTCATCAATTTAAATTATGTTACAGACTTTTAATTTCTGGTTCACTCAAAATTAAAAGTTGCTTCTGGGGACTTCCCTGGTTGCGCAGTGGTTAAGAATCCACCTGCCAATGCAGGGGACACAGGTTTGGGCCCTGGTCCAGGAAGATCCCACATGCCGCAGAGCAACTAAGCCTGTGCACCACAACTACTGAGCCTGCGCTCTAGAGCCCACGAGCCACAATTACTGAGCCAGCGTGCCACAACTATCAAGCCCACATTCCACAACTACCGAAGCCCTCGCTCCTAGAGCCCATGCTTCGCAACAAAAGAAGCCACTGAAATGAGAAGCCCACGCACTGCACCGAAGAGTAGCCCCTGCTCGCCGCAACTAGAGAAAGTCTGCACGCAACAACGAAGACCCAACGCAGCCAAAAATAAATAAATAAATAAATAAATTTATTTATTTATTTTAAAAAAGTTGCCTCTCATACTTTAAAGATTTTCAATTTCTCAACCTGTTAGTCAGGTGGCCTGGTTAATTTCACATTAACAAACTCCTAAAAGCATCTGAAGGTGTCTCTTTTAAGGGCAATCTTTTCATGAATATTTTTGCAAATCCCAACCTTTCAGTAAAAAGAGAATTCATGCACTTTGTGCACCGAAAGCTCTGTCATCCTCTGCTACAACAGAGCACACTGGTGTGAGACGAAATAAAACATACTTAGAGACAGAACCCAAAGATGTTGGCGAATTAGTCATGTATAGGCTGCAAACGTCTGGGTGATGCAAACCCTCCTTTCTCAGGTTAGTGTGGATAACTGGGAGCTGCTGACGGTCAGACAGGCCGCTCTAGCCCTTCTCACCCTGGGCAGAGTGAGCTCTTATGAGCCGTAACCACGGCCTGTCCCTGACAGGCCCCAATGGCTCTGAAGCAGGCAGTGATGCAGGAGTGACCTAGGACCAAGGGCACTCACTGTGCTTGCTGGCCTTAGCAAGAGCCCCAGAAGCCCAGCCCCACACAGCGGGAGACTCCAGGCCCCAGAGCCCTCTGATGTGCTGCTGAGCTGCTCAAAAGCTCAGAAGACCAGTTTTTAAAGTGCAGTATGTGCAGTATTGCAGAAAATGAAGATGACATAAAACCCGCATGTCCAAGGGCACAGGGGTGGCCACAAAAATTTCGTTTCATCCAACATTTACTCTGTTCTACCCTCAAGTTAAACCTGAGCCTAATACAAGCAAATGAAAATGTGCATAACCTGCCAGGACAAGGTTCACTGCTCAACGTGCCTGTGGACAGACTTCCACTCACTCGGGAATTACAGCGAACCTCCAGAGTGAAAAGTGAGTTTCTAACTAACGAATCTAGACTATTTAAGAGAATCCATTCTAGAATACACAAGAGTAAAACCTCATCTGGAAAAGCTGGGTCCTGTTTTTATTATCACACTAAGATGAACTGCGATGGCTCCGGGTCTCTGTTAGCTGCTGAATGAGACCCCTCCCCAGGCTGCCCACTTGCGTTAACACAGCAGTACCTCCTGATGGCCACAGTGAGAGCCTCTGGTGAGCTGGCGCACGGACAGATGACCTCCTGGCGTAGACCTTTACTTTGGAAGACGTTGAGAAATGCGTCACAGGAAGAAATAGACCCTAGAGGGAAAGGGGGGATGATGATCAGACAGGCGAAGCAATGTGAACAATTAAAAGTATCCCATAATATAAGATGCTTTTGAAGTTAGGATTTAGGCACATGTGGAGTTAGGCAGCATGGAAAAATACTTCATTTAATATATAACTTATCACTCGTGTTACAATGAAAGATAATATTATTCTCAAACACAGAACTCGAGAATTTAAAAAATGCAACTTCTATACTTAAAACCTTTTTGCTGACTGAAGAACTTAACTTTAATAACTTTTCTGAGACATGTTCTACCATTTTCAACATGCATGTTCCAAGAAATGAGTAAATCTAAACCCAACTAAATGAAGAAAACATTTCTCTATATTAATATGAGTGATGAGATCAAGGTATAATTACTAGGAACCTAACAGCTAAACTAGTGCCTAATACAAGTTTACCTTGCTTCCTGCAAGACATATTACTCTGCAGAGTTATGGGTAAAACCAATTGTGTATTAAACATTTCACATTAACAAACTCCTAAAAGCATCAGAAGGTGTCTCTTTTAAGGGCAATCTTTTCATGAATATTTTTGCGAATCCCAACCTTTCAGTAAAAAGAGCAGAACTCATGCACTTTGTGCACCGAAAGCTCTGTCATCCACTGCTACAACAGAGCACACTGGTGTGACACGAAATAAAACATACTTAGAGACAGAAAGCTAAAATTGTGTATTTATGGAGTTATTTTGTAAATGGAAGAATCATTTATAAACTAATACAAAATTACCTGTTTGCAAGTCCACTTTTGCATATCAGATGTTCTTTAAGAAAGTATATACTGCTTTAATTTACAAATATACATGCTGCAGAGTTTACAAATGTGGTCAGAAACATACATTGTATGTTTCTGTATACAACATATACAACATATACAACATACATACATTGTTCATTCAGTTCATTCATTCACTTTGCTTCTCGCTTATATATTCTTCTCATAAAAAACAAGCTAGCTGGGTTTTTGTTTCAACTGACTGAAATATTTCTCAAGGTATATTAATAGTATTCTGTGGAACTGCTAATTTATTTTACCTAGGTAATTTCTGCTACAGGATTTGATAATAAAATTCCATTAAAAATGACAAATCAAATTTCCTGATCAATAAAACTACTATGGACCATAAAATAATAATAGTTAGTATTTCTTGAGCGCTTATTATATCCCAAGGAACTGTACATAGGGATTGCTTCGTTTAATCCTCATAAAATCTGATGACTGGGTACCATCTTGCAGCTAAAAAAAGGAGAAGAATTTTAACAAGTAAGTTATGTTCTCTTCAGAATCAGGAAGTGGAAGGGCTAGGACTCAACCCCAGGGCTGTGTCTGGACCTTCAGGCCCTGGTGCCCGTAGGCTACGCTAAGTAATACTGTTTGGCTATTATCTTAAGACCACTTCTTCACTAAGGTAAAGACTAGAAAAGGGAAAAATCAAACCCCAGAGAATGAAACCTGGAGAATGAGGCCCCCTCCTGCCTGCCTGGTGCCTTCACTTACAGGGATTTGCGCCGTCGGCCACTATCAGCATCCGGAGAGAGGAGAGGTTGATGTCTCTCTGATCCCTGTGCGCCACCAATGCCCAGTGCATGTCCCTGGATTTGACACAGGCCACTTTTGCTGAAGGAGAAGCAGGGGGGAAGTGAGTCACCGCCTGTGCCGCTGGATGGCGCGACATTAAAGGGGCAGCCTCCGCAACGCACCTTTGTACTGGCAGACCTTCTGAATCCAGGACAGCGGGTTCACCTTCATCAGCGAGTATGGGATGCTGATCACGTGCATCATGTTCATGACGCTCTGAAAGCATGACACTGGGCAGTGAGTCGGGGAGGGCTCCATGTGGGACTCACCCTGCTGCCAGGGGCTCCCTGGCGGGGGGGTGGGGACCACATGGGCATCTCACTGGGGATGATCCTTTAAGAGGCTGTGGGAGTGGAGGCGACTTCTCAAAGCTTGTCTAGTCCTCCCGACTCCTGCTTCTACTGATACAATGAAAGAATCTAAGTCCAATGGAAGCAACCTAAATGTCCATCAACAGATGAATGGATAAAGAAGATGTGGCACATATATACAATGGAATACTACTCAGCCATAAAAAGAAACGAAATTGAGTTATCTGTAGTGAGGTAGATGGACCTAGACACTGTCATACAGAGTGAAGTAAGTCAGAAAGAGAAAAACAAATACCGTATACTAACACATATATGTGGAATCTAAAAAAAAAAAAAAAAAAAAGGTTCTGAAGAACCTACAGACAGGACAGGAATAAAGATGCAGACAGAGAATGGAATTGAGGACATGGGGAGGGGGAAGGGTGAGCTGGGATGAAGTGAGAAAGTGGCATGGACATATATACACTACCAAATGTAAAATAGCTAGCTAGTGGGAAGCAGCCGCATGGCACAGGCAGATCAGCTCAGTGCTTTGTGTCCACCCAGAGGGGTGGGATAAGGAGGGTGGGAGGGAGATGCAAGAGGGAGGAGATATGGGGATGTATGTATATGTATAGCTGATTCACTCTGTTATACAGCAGAAACTAACACACCACTGTAAAGCAATTATACTCCAATAAAGATATTAAAAAAAAAAGAGTCTAAATCCTTTTCTTATAAAAAATTAAGTTGAATGATCATTTTTTTATTGGCCTTTCAGTCTTGAAGCTTAATTCTCTCTGGTGTATTCTACTCATTTTTATTCACAAAATTAATTTCCTTTATTAAATGTTACACTGAAATCCAAGGAGCAGTGGAAAGTTGTCTTAACCTCCTCACTCTTCCATCTACCCTGGCTCATGTAGACCAGGACCCGTAAAAGGTTTCTTTCTTTAAAACGGATGACAAAAACTAACTTTTTAAGTAAATGGTCAGTCCTCACACATTGCAGCTGGGACTCATACACCTGAGTGGCTGCACGCGCAGACCTGGCAGGAAGGGACCACAACATGGGGAGCACTGGACAAGATCCCCCCTGGTTGGCTCTGCCCCCGCTGTGGGTGGAGGTGGAGAGAGAGGGCACGGCCACTCTACAGAGCGCCGGTCTAGCTCAGAAGCTCTGCAGGAAGATGACCACATGCACCCTCCCCCGCACGGGTGAGCCTGCTCACCGCTAGCACTCACCTCCCTCACCTCGCGCTTGCCCCCCATTCCATACTGGGGGTGGGAGCGTCTTTCACCATAAAGAAGATAAGATGCCTTGGAAGAGTGCGTGCTGCCTAGCCAGAGACCTGTCTCGCTCTAGAAGGTGGCAGCCAGAGACAGACTCAGAAACCGCCAATTCCGGAGGCAGTAATCCAGAGCATCAGTAAGCAGGCGGGTGACCACGTCAACAAGATCTATCACAGAGCTCTTGAAAGCAAGATTGTCACGAGAAAACTCTGATGGCAACGGTCATCGAGCAAGTAGATGGGCCAGGCACTCACTGAACATCAAGCCACGTGGTTCTCACACGGTCAACATTCCCATTGGACAGATAGGAAAACCGAGGTGCAGAGTGACTCAGGCAACAGACGATTCTTGGGCACAGGAGCAGGTGACATGCCCAGAGTCACAAGCTACAGAAGGAAGGACCAACGTCCAACCTGGGTTCTCTGAGGCTGTGCTCTTCCCATGAGACCAGCAGGCCACGGGGAATGCGTGTGGGGCTGTGTTTCTGTCTCACCGACTAGTGTCCGGACGGTAACAGAAGGAAGCTGGCTGGGCCAGAGCCCCAAATCTTTGTCTATATGATGTCTGCATAAATTCTGGTTTATCAAGAAATAACAAATCCCTCTTTTTATAGTTATGTTCCTATCACTCATGTAAAACTACTAGAATTTTTTGCTTCTAAAAAGATATAAAGTTTCAGCATAAGAAACTTAAAAAGAAAAACAGGTGGTGGAAATCATCACATATGAAACAGACATAGGGAGATTCTAAGCAGTGATGCTACACATACTTCTTAAGTGCTAAGCGTATCTTAATAATAAGGTTATCCCTCTATTAAAAGTGCCTACAGCTTTGAATGGTCATCACTTCTCAAGTGGCACTAACAAAAATGAGACATACATTCTCTGCAACTCGTGTTGAATTTTTGGCCAAGGGGAAATCTCAAAGTACTTTTCCCCCTGCAGCATAATTCCCAAAACGTTCATTAAACAATGATTCACAGAAAGATAAAACAAGAATTCTGTAGCCAAATCAGATGTATGGGCAAAGTGACCCAAATGCAAGACATCAACGTTTCTGCACAATCTGAAATGCCAACCGTGGGAAGAAAGATCCTGAACTTCCCTGAGCCTAAAAAGGCCGCTCTCTCTCGCAGCCGCAGCCTCAGAGCGTGGGCCCATGATGCAGGCAAGCAGCTACTGACCCACTGGTTTGCTGAGCTCCTAGAAGTTACATTAACTTAAGACTTCTAAAAATGGTAACTTTTCTTTATAATGTGGGAGGAAGGGGCTTATCCAAGCCGCTGTGTACACAGATCATCATTCTAATCCCAACACTGAGCACATTAAAAGTTAAACAGGACACTGCAGAGCAAGGGGCGTCTCACTTACTGTTAGGATTCCGTGCCAAAGCCCAACGTCTTTCTTGAAATCCAACACATTCACAATTGTTTCAGCTATACAAATAAAAAGAGTCAAAGATTTTAACGAAAGATGGTCACAGACCAAAGGACAAAAAAAATCCAGTATCACATCAGTGGGAAGTAATGAGTCTTAGAAAAACATCATTTCACTGTCTTTACAGAAATGCTGCAGCCTCCAATCAGACCCATTTAAAATGCTGGCCTGCCTGGGAAGTGTTTCTAGATGAGTATTCTGACACATAACTTAACAGCAATAGCTCTTCACAGCATCACTTAAAATGCCTTACTCCTTCTCCTTTTATATACTGGGTTGGCCAAAAAGTTCGTTTGGGTTTTAATGAACTATTTGGCCAACCCAACATTTGTTTTCCCTCTCCCTGCCTTTTTCTTTCTTAAAAGATTCTTTTCATTTCCATCACATGTTCTCCCAAGAGAGGGAAATGCTGTGTACTTGCAGGAGGAGGCGATTTCCAGCAAACCTGCCACTAGAATGCTCGCCAAAGCTTCAGTACCGAGTGTCTCACCCCCTTTCAAAAAGGGACATTTAAAATACACAGCCTGTATTCTATCTTACGCAAGATTTTTAAAAGTGGAGAATCAGGAAGCAAATATGTATCTATCTTCCCCAATCCCTGCAAGAGTGATGGCCCTGGACCTTTAGGAAATTAGGGCAAGGAATACAGGTCATGAGGTTGTGAGAAAAACTAGAACTAAAACTGAAAACAGTGACAAACAGGGTGGTGATCATTAGAGGCAGTGTGTCTCCACGTGTGAAAATGTCTGGGAAACCTGTCCAGGGACCAAACATCAGTGGAACATCTCCACGAGACAAGTGAACTGTTCTTAAAAAGGGAGACTGCCAGAAGGATGGGGAGAGAGAGAAAGCAAATGAGAACAGCAAAAAGAGAAAAGTGTCTCATCCATGGATCGTGACTGACGCTTGGGTACTGGGAAGAGACTCCAGTGTGGCGGGTGCCTGCGACGTGGCCAGTGCGGGGACCTGATGGCAGACACTCCAGCGGAGGGAGCTGTGGGTATGTGGGGTCTGATCCTTCCTTCCATGAGCCCATCAGCGCTGTCAACAGTGGTTACCTCCGGTGACCCTAACTCTGTGCCTCCAGGACGACCCCAAACAGGGCAAAGAAAGCACATCATGGAAACCAACTCTTTGTGAAATGCAGCCCCAGAATCCAAGTCAGTTGCGGGGAGGGGTGTGCACTGTAGCATGGGCACTTTTTTAAAGCTCCCAAAGAGGTTCCACTGTGCAGCCAGGAATGAATACACATCAATGGTGTCAACTATCTGTTATGGCCTGGACTGTTTTCTCCCAAATTCCTACGTTGAAGCCCTAACACCAAGTATAAATGCGCCTGGAGATGGGGCTCTAAGGAGATAATTAAAGTTAGATGAAGTCATAGGGTGGGGCCTGAACCAATAGGAACGGTGTCCTTATAAGAAGAGGAAGACACACCAGAGCTCCCTCTGCACACAGAGGAGAGGCCGTATGAAGACACAGCCGGAAGGTGCCGTCCGCAGGTCTGGAAGGGGGTCTCCCAGGAACCAACCCTCTGGCACCGGATTTCAGACTTCAGCCTCCAGACTGTGAGACGTCAACATCTGTTGTTTAAGCCCCAGTCTGTGGCGTCTGTTTTGGCTGCCAGAGCAGACTAAGACGTCAACTAAACAATCCAACACACAGACCTTCGGTGGAGCCGCACGACTCTCCGAGTGACTAGTGGGAACAACACTCATCTCACAGGGCTGGGGTCTGGGGTCAGGGTCCCCCAGGAATGGTCTGCCCATACCTTCTGTGTAGCCACACGCCTGTGTGAGGGCCTGGCAGTGGGTCAGAAGCGCGATCCTCGTCACGGTTACCCCGAGCACGCTCCCATCCTTGCACGTCTTGTACTGCAATGAGAAGGTGCCGAGTGGGTAGAGCTCCGGGCCCACATCCACCTCTGACCCTGAGCTGTGTAAGGGTTGCAGTGCGTGCCACTCAGCTCCCCAACCTCGTCCAGACCCAGCAACTCACCTCGATATATGCAGTGTCGTTATTGGCGTCCTTAATGTGCGGGAACCAATCTCGAGGAGGTTTAGAGAGATGTTTTGACTCTGTGACAAACCATAATAGCTTTGGCCAACCTTGGAAATAAAGGACAAATTCCTTTCAGGCAAGCATCCCCCAGAAGACAGGTGTGACACCACCTTCCCGTTGGTGGCACGCTTCACAACAGCACAAGCCAGACCAAATCTCTGGTGTTTCCATCAAGTCTAAGGCCACGGCTAAGGCGCCGTAAGCCTCCTGCAGTTAGAGCACATCACGTGCAGGCTGAGAGCGTGTGGGGTGTTATCTGAAACCTCGTGTGTGGACGGTGTGTTGGCACAGATGCCTCGGAGCACATCCTCCCTGCCCGGCACTGAGGCTCACCTTTGAACTGTGGGATCTCCCCCGTCGGGCTCTTCGGCAGCCCTTTGTGGCAAGCGTCACTCGTCAAGGCTACAGTCACCCCACAGCTCCCAAGCAAGAACCCGATCTGCTGGCTTCCTGCGTCCTGGGAGACGGCAGCAAGGAGAGAAGGGTCACGAGCAGAGGTGATGGCCGCTCTTCTAACAAAACACGGTCTTGCCCTCGGGCCCTGGGATGGCACCAAGCTCCCTGAGCAGAGGTTCAACCAGAGTGCCAGGGCACGGGCTGGTGTCTGCACAGCTGGGGTCAAACCTCAGGCTGCCACTTGCCAGCTGCCTGACCTTGAACAGGGCACTAGCTTGGCCTCAGTCTCGTCATCTGCGCCGTGTCCTTGGCTGGCTGTAAGGGACGCACACGGGGAGCACAGAGTGTGCTGCGCTCAGGGGGCCTCGTTCTGTTCCCCTCTGGTTGTACAAGACCATGACCTCAGGACACAGAGAGGGTCCGAGAACATATCTCTGCGCTCAGGACACTAACCCCAAGCGGTCTTTGATCACATCCGGTGTGGTGGACTGGACACCCATGCCGACCACAGAGTAAGGGCATGTGCGTGGAGGGGCGCCGCCCCACAGACTGACTGCTAGGACTTGGGAGCAGATGCTGCGGGAGGGGCAGCCCCGGGCGCCACCACCCTGAGCGTCCAGCCACCCCGCCAGTCAGTTCAATTTGCTTTCCTTACTCCCACCAGCTATGATTCAGAAAATAAAGCCATGAAGCAGCCGGCATTCCTAGAAGGGAAACGTCAGGACTGTGGTGAGGCTGTCACCTCCTTCCTTCCCACGTGAGACAACATTCTCACCCCAGTAAAATCGGCAACATCGACATCTCAAAACTACGTCTTCCAAGTGCCTAGTTCCTACTCCTCACTGCAGATTTACAAGCCGTGTCTCTTTATACAGCATCATGCACAGCCGGCCTCCCCACATCCTTGCAGCCCCGACAAGGGGGTGGAGGCCTGGTGCTCCGCGGATGGGGACCTTCCGATTTCGGGGACCCTTGTGTGACTGTTCCTTCAAGCAGTGCTTTTTCAAGGAGAATTATAATCAGTCACTTCAATGTGAATTTGGATATCACATGGCCAAAAGCTGTGACCGGGTAAAGGGGTGGGGAGATAGGTTCTGAAGCCGGGTTTAGGGGCAGAAGGGCGTTTCTTCATGAGCGTGAACTTGCTGGGACCGCCTACAGACAGGCTCAGAATGGCTCAGGACAGGGAGCACCAGGGCCAACTGCAAGACCTGTCAGGGTTCACGGTGGAGGTCCGCTGTCCCCTGGGCCCTGTCTTCCTAGTATCTGCTCCTAAAGACCCTAAAATACGGAGGAAGGGTTGAGAGTAACCGTAAACAGAATCTGTGGTTACCATGAAATTCAGCTTCCATGCCTGCTCTTCCCCCATCTTCTTGGTCTGGAAATTCCTACTCAGAGGTCCAGCCAAATGCCAGCTTTGCAGAGACAGCCCCACCCAAGCACCCCATTGGGCTGAGATGAGACCCCTCCACCTGCTCTCAGAGAGCTCCGAGTGTCTCCTTCATGCACCAGGATCCCTGAAATTAAGCCCAGCCTGACCCCAGAGCCTCTGGCAGAGCCCACAGAGCCATCCGTGGCCTCCATGGGCCATCTCTTCTGGACCCGGGGACAGGGCCCTGAGTCCCCATGCTTGGGAGCCCCCTGACACCCCACACCACTGTCCAGAAAGGCTCCACAGGAAGCTACTCAGGAGGCACGCGAACCACTGCCCTGCCGGCCAGAGCACTCAGGCCCTGACACTGCCTCCCTTGTTTCCTGAGCGCTTTTCCCTGGAATGACTGTTTCTGGCCTGCGGCTGGGCTCAGGGGCCCTTTCTCTGTAGAGCTGAGCTGTCCAGGATCACAAAATCTCACAAATGACTCTCTTTTGCTGTGCAAGAAAAGCTGACCCACGCCTGAGTTCAAACCTTTCCCTCACTTTCAATCTTTCTCCAACATAGAGAGCTGACAAAGCATGTCCCTTCCCCAGCAGTCTCTCCACGCCCATGGTCTCTGACAAGTCACTTCTCAAGCAGTAAACGCGCACTCGACCATCCCCACCACGTCCCATCTCGGTCTCCAGGTCAGAAAGCATCAGCCATACCCATGAGAAGGACTCTCCAGTAAATGTGAGGTGAGTTCACGGAAAGCGTCTCTCATGAACTCGTTCCAGATTTGTGGACCTGCAACTACTAGCTGGTGCTTTTCCAATTTTGATGCTTGCCTGCCCAAACCGCTGGCTTCTCAGCTGCCTCAGGAGGTAAGACAATAACACAAAGACGAAATGGAGCGAGGGGCTCTTGATGCATTACTCTGCAGAGTCAACACAAGACAGGCTGCAGACCCATTAGCTTAAAGATTATTATGGTCATACAACCAGGTGGATCCAAGAAACCTGACCCAAGAAATTTTCCTTATCAATACTAAGAGAAACATGTCATTAATGTACTGTTTTTTTGCCAATTAATTTTTAACTTTTTATTTATACTGGAAATTTCCAAGCAGACACAAAGATACAAAGAAAAGGAGAAAGAAATCCTATGTTCCTGTCATCCAGCACCAACGATTATCAATGTTGGCAAATCTGGTCTCATCTCTTACCTCAAACACATGCACACATGCAGATTTGTTATTTTAAAACAAATCCCAGACGTGGGGCATAACCTTCTACCCACAAACACTTCAGTTGGGTGGGTGTCACCCTCGGGCTGCCCCATTTCCCTCCCTCCCCACCCCAACTCCCTCTGATTTCTTCCAGCAAAATACACTCCCAAGGGAAGGATCATGTGATGGTTCACGTGAGATTGTAAGTATGTGACAAGACATCAATGTTTTTCCTTCCAGAGATGTTTCATTTTAACAGGACATCTGAAACCTTGGTTAAAGCAAACAAGTGGGGCATGTGCTAGATTCTAAGGAAAGAACAGTTTGCATCGTGCAGGACAGTGAGTCCCCTCTGAGCCCAGAGGCAAGTGCTGATGGGCCAGGCCCTGCCTGGCTGGACTCCTGTGGCCTCCAGGGCCCACTTGCTCTCTGGCCCTATGGCACTTAGAATATGCACAATTCCACCCCCGCTACAGCCTTGCTACTTCCCACGCTGGCAGAAGGGAAATCCGGCTCAGTGGTTTCCGCCAGCCCACAGGTCCACTTTGCTGACACCTGGCCTTCACAGACCAGCTCAGCCACCTCAAGAGGGCGAGGAGGACAGCCACTGTCCAGATCTGCCCATCGTGGCACAGACTTCTGGAGGCTCCTCTCTTGCCCCTGCCCACTCCGCGGCCAAACCATCGGAGGGACACCCATTTCTCCTACTAGGAACTCTTCAAGTGAAAAATGAGCCTTCTCCCCTCACTCCAAGAACTAGAACAGAGAATAAATAAATGCACATGGGACTAAATCGTTCAGTGAGGCTAATCAACATAGACGATTCTGAAAATTTGGTTCTCATTAGGCCCTTTATTTTAAGACAAGACTAGTGTGCATAGGACTGGTGGATAGAGGATTCACAAACTTCCATCACCTCCACCCCTGTGCACATCTTAACCTGGGCTGAATGGCAACCGAGCCAGTGGATTCTTTTATTTAAAAATAAGTAAAGTTTTCTAAGCATGAACATTACATTCTGAAACCACAGACTGAGGCCCAACGCACAGCTTCCGGTTTAACAATAACCTGTGAGTCATCTCCTGGTCCTGTTCACCTCAGAAATGTTCTGAGGGAGAGAGGGCCAAGAAGAAACCTCAGCTTTTTCTTCTGAGAGAGGGTTCCTGGTCCTGAGGTACATGGTGACAATATGAGGGTCTGAATGGGCCTGAGAGGTAAGACAGAGCCACCTGGCAGGTCACAGCCTGCAACGCCTGAGACAGCTGGTAGGCACGTCTCAGGAGACCCAGAGGAGTTGCAGGTGAGACACCCTGGCCCCGCTCGACAATGCCTGGTCAGGAAGTGGCAGATACAGATGCCTCTTCATTCAAATGATTTTCCTCTGCAAACCAGACCTGGTCTGGAAGACACCAGGCTACAGATGTAGAGTAGACAAATCTAAATTCTATATGTAATGAGTAAACAATAACTGCTACTCATAACAACAATAACAAATGTTCTGGGGTCTGCTTAGTGCAGTGCTGACAGAGAATCAGTCTCTTCACTCATTAGCCTATAAATCCCTCCAAATTAGCATCCTCATGCCACTGACTAGAGAATCCAGAGGGTTTTTTTTCTATTTCCAGAGGACCTCAACCCACTGAATTAGATATCAATTAAAGAGGAGCATCACACATCCCCTGAGAGGCTTTCCAGGTTAGTCACAGCACCAAAGAATCACATAGGAGAACGTGGCTACCTGCTCAGTAAATCCCCAAACGCTTCCGCATTTCTCGTCAATTGTGAAGGTCAGAGGGCTCAGGAAGATGAGGAAGCACTTTATGGGGTGTGTATTGTACACCAGGAATGCTGGAGGCAAACCCTCGCAGAAATCAGGGTTCTCCTCAGGCCACTGGAGGGGGCTCTGCTGTCAGGGGCTGCAGGGCTCACCCCCCTTCCAGGGCCACCTGCCGCCCCGCCTGACACTTGCAGGTGCCTAGGAGGCCCAGGAGGGAACCTGCAGATTTTGTACCCAGGAAAACGGAAACAGCAACCATTCCCCAACCTTCTTCTAAAGGATCCCCACGTTCTCTCCTTCCGACCCAAGGAGCAGAGTTTCAAAGGTACCCACACACCGTGAACAGACTTTGAGGCATTTCCCCATTTTCCCCATTTTCATGATGCCACAGAGACAGTTGGAAGATTCTCTGAAAACTCTGAGCCTGGGCACATGAAAACCTTAGCATTCTGGAGCTGGAAGAGTCACCCCACACAGTCTGCTCATGATGATGTGCTAAGTGACGGCCCGGTGAATCCAGGGTGGAGCCCAAGGGCACGACACATAACACAACCAGTGGCACGGGGCCATCCACACAGCCGTCGGCCCCGTCTCCTTTGACAGCATCAGAGCACCTCTCGGGGGACCAGCAGGGCCAGCCCCAGCACAGCCTCCTCCCTCTGCCTTCCCTTCCAAAGTTACCACAGGTCTGCGGTGCAAGAAGCCAATCATTTACGTGGACAAAGACACACACACTGCTGTGTAGGGTTCTGACACTGGACTACACTACAACTGTAACAGCAAGATTAGTTATTTATTCTAATTATAGAATAAGATCCAACAAATCGTAGGTGAACCTGGAACTTGTTAATGTCCAAACACCTGAACAAATGTAACAACTGCCACCCCTGAAATAAAAATAAGTGAAAAATCTATCATGTACCCAGATTTCTACCGCAGTGACACTGAGGAACAAGATACTGGAACACCTGCTTTGCTGGCAGATCACCCTGGTCAATGCACAGAAGGTGCCACCTCAGGGCAGCAGCTCAATCCGGCCGCTGAGTGGAGCTGCAGCGTCAATGCTGCTCCCTCGGCTGGGACAGCCAACGACAACCTGCACAGAGCCTCAGAGGCAAGGCAAACAGCCCTGTGCTTCCTGATCCACATCCTGCTGAGACGAAAGCTCTTGAAGATGGCCGTCTGCACATTCTGACCCCATGACAGAACCTTCCAGGGCAGCAGAGCCGACCTTCCCGGCCAACAGGCTTGAACAGAAAGATACGTTATTTACCTTTCTCGTGAGGGGCACCTCGATGGGCACAGGCACAACTTCGGCCAGCAGGCAGCCGTAGAAAGCCACCATGGAGGCAGCAGGGTCATTGTTGGGGAACACTAGTGCCACCTGGAGCAACACAGAGAGAGAGGGATTAACCACTAACACGATGCCACTGGAAAAAATTTAGATGCCCTGCTTGAAAAATGCATATTAGTAAGATGCATTTTAATAAGTTATCAGATGCTTTTCCTTGATCTCACATGGAAGGCAAACAGATTATCTGGGTCATCTCTGACATCACACCAGAATGCAACTACCCCTGCTGTTTACACGTTATCTCCCCCATCGGCACATATTTTTACACAGGTGAAACCACAGTGCATATACTGTTTGTCTCTCGCTATTCTCACTGGGCTCTGAAGTGCGTCCTTGTACTTCCACACAGTCTTCACCATCGTAACTGAACGCTATGCACTTCCTCCCTAAGGTGCTGGGCTCACAGCTGACTCTACTCTGATCCCAGCTCAGATTTAGCTCACCAAGCCTTGACTTACCTGAAAATTGAGAATACTAGTGTCCTAGTGTTGTAGTAAAGGTCAAATGAGAAAATGTATGCAAGAGCTCACACCGTGCCTGACACACAGCAGGCAGCCGTGAACCACAACTGCCCACGAGGCCCCGGCCCCGAGAGCCGGCGCTCGGTCAGCCCGCACCTGCGGCATCTGGCTTTCTGCCCTTCCAGGGAAGGCTTCCGTGAACACCTGCCCACACATCTCCAGCCGCCCATCGCCTCTCCAGCTCAGCCTCTGAAGAACCAGGAGTACAATATTCATGGAGTTCTAAAAGGTAAATTTAAATTACTATCCAAATAACCCAATAATGGATAGTATGATTTTTCAAATGTTTTCTGATAGTCCTGAAGGGAATCTTAATGAAGAACAATTTTCCATCAGATGGCTTATAATTATTCGTCCTTGTATGAACTGTGTTTCATTTCCTTTGCCTATTTATCTGCTAGTGTTTTGACATTTCCCATAAAATCTTTAAATATATTTCATTGTATTAACTCTTACATTTGATGCAGACTTCTCGATATAATATTTTCTGTTTTATTTTTATTAGTGTATTTAATGTTGCATGTAAACTTGTCAAGTTTTTCCTTTATGTTGTCAGCTTCGTCCCATTTACATTCACCTGGCACTCAGGTTAGCATCTGCCGTGGAGCTAACGCAATGTCGATCCGCTTGCTCTCCTGTTGCCCGATGCTCCTTCTGGAGTGGCCCTTCCTACTCTAGCTCTAGAAGCTGCCTTCAGGATGCAACATGCAGTCCTATTTCTGGATCCCCACTGAGCTCTGCAGGACTCTGCTTCCACTTTAACACAAGCTTCTCCCATGTGTTGCTGCAGCATCGGCACTGCTCTTCCTTGTTGATAATTAAGCACATAAATCCCATGATTTAGCAGATGTATATGATTTTTGTATTACCTCATTCAGGAATTTAACACATTTTTTTTCTTTAAAAATGCCCTAACTAGAAGTTATTAACTTTGTCATGAACAGTTGGATAAGACATCCTAATTACCTCGATATCTAAGTAACCAACCTGCTTAGGTTGGCATAAAGGACTCAGATGACAGCTGAGGATGGAGCAGGCTGCGTCTTAAATTTGGCTCTGTTAGCAACACAGGATAGTTGATGGAAATAAAATTAAGTTTGGAATTATGTGAAGATTGCCTTTCTATATGGCATTCCTGCAGTTTACTAAAATCAGCCAAACGAGAGACAAATGAAACCGTTAAGGCCAATAAAAGCCATTCTGCACTATTGAAGAATTTTAAGAGACCCTGTGAAATAACTGTTGATTATATATTAATCCTTATTTTGTCCCAAAAGCACCCAGACAGATGCCAGGCTACTATTAGTAGGACTTCAACGGAGGAATAAAAGGATTTATTTGCATGTCTCTGCATATGAACCACAAACAATTATTTTAAAAATGATCTGAGGTTTGCACTGGCCTCAGGTGTTCTGCCTTCAACTGGTGGTCTGAGAGTTGACAGCATCTGTTTTTAGTTCTGGATCTGGCAAAGCAACAACATTCAATCAAATGTTTGCAAAGCTTCCAAGGCACCACTGCTGCAAGACTGCTCTCCTTGAAAAAACAGAGGATGTTAAGAAAATGCAGAAGATGTTGAAGTTCCACCCAAAACTAATGGCTGTACCCACTCACAGAGGACCAGTTAAATTCGGACTTGTTAGTCCTCCTGGGACTAACCTATTCTGCACGCAGGAGTCTTCAAGAGCATAGAACCGAGAGAAAGAAGGTGCTGCTTCCAGAGCCAGACTGTGGATCAACATATTTCCAAGAGGAGCTTCTGGTCTGGCTCCTATCCCAGCTCTGTTCCAAGGAAGGGCAACTTGATCCAGGATTTAAAATTCCCACTGCTCGATCACTAAAGTTCATGCTGATAATGCCATATTATATAACCTTGCAGAGTTGGGTTAAAACAGGATGAAATGTTATATTAATGTAAAGTGAATAAAAGCAGAATATAAAATTGTACATTATATGTTCTCAAAAATATAAGAGTAACAAATAGAAAATGGTCAAATAGCTAAAGGCTCTTTTAGAATCAAAACTGAATTTTTAAAAAATTTGTTTTAAGGAAGGGAAGACTGTATTTGTATCATAAAACTTTCCTTTTATATCTCAATCAGTCACAAGTCCTGTTTTTTGGTGACTGCACAGTGATTCCAGTGCAATACTGTACAAATATACAGATGCTTCATTTTCATAAACCCACATGGTTTCTTTTCATTCAATTCCCTATGTATTCTCTGATATTTCATCGCACTTAACTACACACAGAGCGTCAACAGACCACCTCCTTCCTCCACTCTCCTCCGCTGGTCTTCCTGTAACAGCTCTGCTGTCCCAGTGCCCGGCTTGTTCTGTCCACATACCACACAATCCCCCCTCAGCTCCTTTCCACACTCTGTCCTAGAACCTGACCAAGAGCCACGGGCTTGCTTTTTCTCCTCAAAAAGTCTTCTCAGATTCCAGAAGCTCCCAAAATGAGAACATTCTCTGTCCTTCCCAAAGAGTTCAGCTGTATCTCTCACCACCTATTTTGGGGACCTGTATCATTTTCCAATTTACAGATAGCCAATTATCAATGTCTTCATTTTTTTTTAACTCTGCAAGCTCCCTGAAGGCAGGCTTCACATATGATGCATCTTTGTTTATTCCACAGCTCCCACTACAATATCCTGAAAACCTATTCAGCTTAGGCACATAAATGCCTTTTCAAAGCCCAAGCAGTACTCCCCAAAGTGCATTAATAGGGTCACCCACATGAAAAGCATCTATAATTTTTATGCTAAGGACAGAATGTTCATTATCCTCGGAAAATTATATTTAATTAAAAATGATTTTCAAAGAGGTAAAGAATCCTGTTTATTGTGACAGAGGTTATTATCAATTGAATACTACAGTCACATATGCTTATTTAATAAGTATTTATACGCACATGCCAGGTGCCAGCCATATGAAAACTTTTTAAAGGAATAATTTAGAAAAGTAGTCCCACCTCATACAATTCAAACCACCCCCTGCTAAAAGAAATCTTTTTACATATTTTGTTCCATCAAAACTTGCCCCCCACATTCCTACTGACTTCTTAGCAGAACAGAGATGGTTTATTTTGTAATTGCTATTGTAAAGGAACTTCAAGAGTCTGAAGGCCAAAGACTTTTTAAAAAAACTACTAAGACTATTAACCAAATTATAGATAAGGGAGATATATTACAACTGACTTTTTTTTTATCGTGATAAAATAAATATAGCAAAGTTTACCATCTTGACCATTTTCAAGTATACAGTTCAGTGGCATTAAGTACATTCACACTGTTGTAAAACCATCATCAACCATCCATTTCCAGAACATTTTCATTTTCCTAAACTGTAACTCTGTCCCTATTAAACAATAACTCCCCATTTCCCGCTTCCCACAGCCCCTGGTAACCATCATTCTTCTGTCTCTAGGAATTTAAGTACTCTAAGTACCTCATATAAATGGAACCATATAATATTTATCCTTTTGTGACTGGCTTATTTTACTGAGCATAATGTCCTCAAGGTCCATCCATGTTGTAGAATGTGTCAGAATTTCCTTCCTTTTTAAGGCTGAATAATATTACACCATACGAATATACCACCTTCTGTTTATTCATTCATCCGACCATGGATGCTTGAGTTGCTTCCTCCTTTTGGTTTTCGTGAATAGTGCTGCTACGAACATTGGTGTAGATATATCTGTTCAAGTCCTTGCTTTCAATTCTTTTGAAATTGAAGTGGAATTATCGGATCAGATGTTTAATTTTTTAAGGAACCACCACAGTACTGTTTTCCACAGTGGCTACACCACTGTATGTTCCTACCAGCAATGCACAAGGGTTCCAATTTCTTCACATTCTTGTCATCACCTACTATTTTGTTTTTGATAGCAGCCATCCTAATGAGTGTGAAGTGGTAGCTCATGTGGTTTTGACGTATATTTCCCTAATGATTAGTGATTCATGGGCTTATTTGGCTATTTGTAAATCTTCCCTGGAAAAAGGTCTATTCAAGTCCTTTGCCTGTTTTTTAAACTTTTTTTTTTGGTTGTTGTTGAGTTGTAGAACTTCTTTATATATTCTGGATACTAATCTTTTATCAGATATATGATTTGTAAACATTTTCTCCCATTCTGTATGTTTCTTTTTCACTCTCAAAAGTGTCCTTTGGTACACAGAAGTTTTTAATTTTATACATTTATTTTATTTATTTATTTTTGGCTGCGTTGGGTCTTTGTTGCTGTGCGTGGGCTTTAGTTGCAGCAAGTGGGGGCTACTCTGTTGTGGTGCGTGAGCTTCTCATTGCGGTGGCTTCTCTTGTTGCAGAGCACGGGCTCTAGGCTCACGGGCTTCAGTAGTTGTGGCACATGGGCTTAGTTGCTCCATGGCATGTGAGATCTTCCCAGACCAGGGCTTGAACCCGTGGTTCCTTGCACTGGCAGGTGGATTCTTAACCACTGCGCCACCAGGGAAGCCCAGAATTTTAAAATTTTGATGAAGTGCAATTTATCAATTTTTTTGTTCCCTGTGCTTTTGGTGCCATATCCAAGAAATCACTGCCAAATCCAATGTCATGAAACATTTCCCGTATGTTTTATTCTAAGAGTTTAGGTCTTTAATCCATTTTGAGTTAATTTTTTAATATATGGTATAAAGGTTCAATTTTGGGTTTTTGCTTATGGATATCCAATTTTCCAAGCACCATTTGTTGAGTAGACTATCCTTTCTGCCATTTAATGTCTTAGCATCCTTCTTGAAAGTCCCTTGACCCTACATGTAAGGATTTATTTCTGGGTTTTCTATTCTATTCCTTTGGTCTATATCTGTCTTTGTGTTAATACCACACAGCTTTGATTGCTGTAGCTTTACAGTAAGTTTTATAATGAGGAAGTGTGAGACCTATAATTGACTTTTAAAAGTTAAAGGTCAAACTTGTTCATTAAACTGGAAAGAATCATAGCCTACCACAGAATCCTGGGGCTGCAGCAATCTTATTAAAAATTCCCCATAATGGGCCCATGTTTTTATAATATCTCTTAAGTAAATCATAGCTTGTATTCTTGCTGGTTTATGGTGCTCTACAATGATATTTTTATAAAATTCATTTGGAGTCCTTTGGGTGCAGGTGGGTAACCCAGTCTTGGGGCATTCTGAGGTACACAGCAACATATGGAAAAAAATCACTCCATTTAAGGCAAGAAAACTAGGTTCTACTCTCAGCCTCACATCTTAATCAGGGTGTAAAGCTTGGGCAAGATTATTAACTGCTCTGGGTGTAACATTAAAAAGTAAATACTAATATCTGTTCTCAGTAACTTAGCAGATTGCAGTAAGAATAAAATTGTGCTTTTCAATGAAAGACAGTAGCCTATATCAAGAAATTTAACACTAGGAAAGGAGCATACCAGCAGTTTGTTGCCAGGATTTTCGATATCACTGAGTAATATAAAAAAGTTCTAAACACAATTGTCCTACCTACTCAGGGAGACAGTGCAAGCACATTCCAAACTAGGAGACCACATATGTCAGGGGTTAGGAACACAGGTTTTGTGGTTGGACAAAAATGGATATGAGCACTGGCTACACCACTTTCTAGCTATGTGCCTTCATCTGATACGATTCTTACCCTCTCAAGTCCTAATATCCTCATGGATAAAACGTGAGAACTACTATAGTTAAACTCGCTGAGTTACTGTGACGATTAATCCTGCTGAATAACTGCTTCTGGTTCACAGTAAATGTTAAGAAAGCCTGATTTAGTAGTATGGAGGCACTGAACTTTGCAACTTTAAAACAGTGGGTGTCTTCTCCACCTCAGACCATGTGTCTTGCAGATGTGATAATTTAAATTGCACTTACCCTATCTCCAGGTCGCACCATAGGTTCTTGTTTTGTACCTAATTTATGCAGAATGTTGTAAGCAACCTTCATACTTCTTGTCCACAGTTTGCCTATCAATACAAATTATAAAGACACAATTAATTGTACACATGCATTTTCTGTTGTGTATATGTGTGCACATTAACCTATATAGAGAGTATTACTTTTTCACTTTAAGCCTTTCAAGTTATTCTGAGTCCCTGGAATCAAGATGGGAAACAAAAGCCAGCAAATCTGACTTACAAAATCTGAGAAGCCTGAACACTGGAATAAGGTATTAAATACAAATACACCTCGGATGCTAAAAACCTAGAGCAAAGCCACAGAGAATTTAATTACCATCACAGAAGTAGGGGAGGATTTCTAGGGAGTAAAATAGGGCAGGGACCACGGCATTAGTGAGTTAATGCTAATTTCTGTTGTGCAAAATGACACCTATTTCCTCTATTAATGAGTCCTGTCTTGTGTGATTGCAATGAATGTAAAGGGCACGTAAGACAGGCTTTGTAGGGCCTGATCCCTCTCCTTCCCCACATCCTAAGTTTCTCAACTTCAACTTTTCCTAACTTTTAGGATTTTGGAATCCTAATCCCTGAATTTAGATAAAGATTATGGTAAAATTTTTGAATTATTTTAAAGTTTTGAACTCTAGAAAAAATCACCACAAAGCAGGATTAAAAAGATTAAAAAAACACGAGAAAAATGACCAGTTTTGAAGAACTTGCAGATTCAAATCCCTGCCTTCATCCCAGTGCCAGACATTTCCTCAGCATACCCAGGTGATAGCAAACAGTCTGAGATCAAACCAAAATGACTTTAAAATCTAACATGAATTCTTGGACACATAAAGGCCTTTTACAACTTTAGCTTCTATAAGCTTTCAGAAGCAGTCAAGGTGTTAGAAATTATATTAATGCAATAATAGTATAATAAAGATAACAACAATTTGAACTATTTCCTATAAATGCAATCACTGTTCTAATCTTTTTCCTATTTTAAATGTAAATGCTAAATTAATATACACTTTAATTATGAAATTAAATTATGAAATTATGAAATGAAAAAATCTGAATTTGTTTTATTTCATATTGGATTTTGCAGCCACCCAAACTAGGGTTCTTACTGTTTTCCTATCAATGGATTTATCAATTTGTCTCTTCCGTAGTGATTAGGGGACAAGGAGGATTTTTCCATTATCTCTGATTCCTATAATTCCTAGGACATTCCTGGCTCATAGTATGTGCTCAACAAATGTTTCTTTGTTTTACTAACATCATAATAAAGCAAGCTATAAAAAACAAAATTGCAGTATACATTTTAGCCTACTTCTTGATCACTGAGAGTAACTACTAGGTGTGATGTTTTATTCATGCCCCTCCTCCACCTTCCTTAACTCCACCTCCTCAAGACTGGCTTCTTTACTATTACTTGATGATTATATTTTTGCCCCAAACAGTCACTAGCCATTAGAAATAATGCAGGGAGTTATTTTTTTCCTAAAGAAATCACAAATATTTTGTGCCTTCAGATTTATTTAATGTGAACAATGTTAGGAAATTACTATAGTTGAATAAACAATTACAATCAACTTGTTGTAAGTGAAAAAAATCAACGCATTGTAAACGAACAAATCAATTACAATCAAACAATTAGCACCATTATATTTTGTTAAAGTTTCAACTTCATTCTCAGTTTGGACTATTAAAGTCTAGATCATCATAAATTCATACAAAAGCCAATTTACAACAGAGAGTTTGAAAAAGGAAACAACACACTTTCGGCAAGTTCTACAAATATTTTTCAAATAGATAAAAATAAAGAGTCAACTGATGATTTAAATTAAAGAAGATAAAACAGTTCTTGACTGATTTAGAAAGGAGAAAGAAAAAAAATTTCCAACCAAGAATACTCTCCCAGGCAAAGTTATCATTGAGAACTGAAGGACAGATAAAGTTTTCCAGACAAGCAAAAAGCTGAAGGAGTTCATCACCACTAAAGCAGCCTTACAAAAAAAGTGTTAAAGGAACTTATTTAAACTGAAAAGAAAGGGCACTAATTTGTAACAAGAAACTATGTGTCTCACTGGTAAAGGTAAATATTTAGTGACGGTAGTAGATTAATCACTTATAAACCTAGTATTAGGTTGAAAGACAAAAGTAGTAAAAATAACTACAACAGTTAGTTAAGGAATACACAAGATAAAAAGATGTGAAATGTGACATCAAAAACATAAAACGGGGAGACAAAAAATGTAGGGCTTGGGAATGTACTCAAACTTAAGTTTTTAATCAACTTAAAACAGACTATTATAAATATGTTATATGTAAGCCTCATGGTAACCATCAAGCAAAAACCTATAGTAGATACACAAAAAATAATGTGAAAGGAATCTAAGCACACCATTAAAGAAAGTCATCAAACCACAAAGGAAGAGAGTAAGAGAAGACTAAAGGAACAGAGGAACTACAAAAGAGCCAGAAAGCAATTAACAAAATGGCAATAAGGTCACACCTACCAATAACTACTTTAAATGTAAACAGACTAAATTCTCCAATCAAAAGACACAGCGGGTGAATGAATTAAAAAAAAAAACCAACAACACAAGACTCATCTACATACTTCTACAACAGACCCACTTCAAGTATAAAGACACACACAAAATGAAAGTGAACAGATAGAAAAAGATATTCCATGTAAATGGAAACCAAAAGAAAGCTGGGTTAGCTATACTTATAACAGATAAAGTCAACTTTAAAACAAAGACTGTAATGAGACAAAGGACATCACGTAATGATAAAGGGTAAATCCAACAAGCAAATATAACATTTGGATATATTTATGTGCCCAATATAGAAGCACCTGAATATATAAAGCAAACATTAACAGACATAAAAAGGGAAACAACAGCAATATAACAAGAGTAGGGGATTTTAATGCCCCATTTACATCAATGAACAGACCAGCCAGACAGAAAATCAATAAGGAAACATCAGCCTTAAATTACACATTACACCAGACAGATTTAATAGAAATATAAAGAACATTCTATCGAAAAGCAGCAGAATACACATTCTTCTCAAGCTCATATGGAATATTCTCCAGGATAGATCATAGGCCACAAAACTAGTCTTAAATTTAAGAAGACTGAAATCATATTGAGCATCTTTTCTGACCACAATGTTATTAAACTAGAAATCAATTATGAGAACTGATAAATTTACATGTATGTGGAGATTAAAAAACATGCTATCCAACAACCAACGAAACAAAGAAATCAAAAGAGAAAGTAAAAAACACCTTGAGACAAATGAAAATGAAAATATAACATACTAAAACTTATGGGATACAGCAAAAGCAATTCTAAGAGGGAAGTTCACAGATAAATGTCTATCTCGAGAAACAAGTAAAATCTCAACCTAACTTTACATCTCAAGTAACTAGAAAAAGAAGAGCAAATGAGGCCCAAAGTTAGTAGAAGGAAGAACATGACAAAGATCAGAGCAGAAATAAATGAAATAGAGATTAAAAAGACAATAGAAAAGATCAATGAAATCAAGAGCTGGTTCTTTAAAAAGATAAACAAAATTAACAAACCTCTGGCTAGACTCACCCAGGGAAAAAAGAGGACGCATAAATAAAATCAGAAATGAGAGACATTACAATTGGTATTAAAGAAATACAAATGATCATAAGAGATTACTATGAACAATTACATACCAACAAACTGGACAACCTCGAAGAAATAAATTCCTAGAAACATACAACCTTCCAAGACTGAATGATGAAAAAACAGAAAATCTAAACAGACCATTTACTAGTAAGGAGATTGAATCAGTAATCAAAACCCTCTCCACAAACAAAAGCCCAAGACTAAATAGCTTCACTGGTGTATTCTACCAAACATTCAAAGAAGAATTAATACCAATCCTTCTCAAGTTCTTCCAAAAAACAAAAGATGAGAAAACACTTCCAAATTCATTTTACAAGGCCTGCATTACCCTGATATCAAAAAAAGACAAGGACACCATGAGAAAAGAAAATTACAGGCCTGAAGAACACAGATGCACAAATCTTCAACAAAATATTAGCAAACCAAATTTAACAATATGTTAAAATGCTCATACACCATGATGATCAAGTGGGATTTATTCCAGAGATGCAAGGATGGCTCAACATCCGCAAATCAATGAATGTGACACAGCACATTAATAACATAATGAAGGATAAAAATCATATGATCATCTCAGCAGATGCAGAAAAAACATTTGACAAAATTCAACATCCATTTATGATAAAAATTCTCAACAAAGTGGGTACAGAGGGAACATACCTCAACAAAATAAAAGTCATATGTTTACAAGCTCACAGCTAACAGCATACTCAACAGTAAAAAGCTGGAAGCTTTTCCTCTAAGATTCAGGAACAAGACACTTTTGCCATGCTTATTCAACATAGCATTGTAAGTCCTAGCCAGAATAATAAGGCAAGAAAAAGAAAGAAAAAGCATCCAAACTGGAAAGGAAGAAGAAAAACTGTCACTACTTGCAGATAACATGACATTATATATAGACAAACTTAAAGACTATACAGAAAACCAGAGTAATAAATGAATTCAGTAAAGTAGCAGATACAAAATCAATACACAGAAAACTGTTCTGTCTATACACTAATAATAATCTATCAGAAAGAGAAATCAAGAAAACAATCCCATTTACAACTGCATCAAAAGGAATAAAATACCTAGGAATGAATTTAATCAAGGAGGTAAAAGACCTGTACGTTAAAAATTATGACTTTAATGAAAGAAATTAAAGATGACACAAATAAATAGAAAGATATTCTCTGCTCGTGGATCAGAAGAATTAATATTGTTAAAATGTCTGTACTACCCAAAGCAATCTATAGATTCAATGCAATCCTTATCAAAATTCCAATGGCATTTTTCACAGAAATAGAACAAACAATTCTAAAATTTGTATGAAACCATGAAGGACCCCAAATAGCCAAAGCCATCTTGAGAAAGAAAAACAAAGCTAGAGACATCATACTCCCTGACATTAGAAAACTACCAGTAATGAAAAACTGTATGATACTGGCACAAAAACAGACACATAGATCAATGAAACAGAATAGCCCAAAAATAAACCCACGCATGTATGTCAACTAATTTATGACAAAGGAGCCAAGAAAGGGGAAAGGACAGTCTTTCAATAAATGATGCTTGGAAAACAGTACACAATCAGCTCCATGGCTGAATCTGGCAAGAGATGAAGGTCAGACAGGAAAGTCCTCTGTCTTTTTGACTGACTAAAATCTACTTCCAAGAGTATAACTTTTAAAAAATGAATCTTATGCCTCACAATGGGTGAATACCCTTTATCCACTCAGAATTTCCCAACAAAGCCAGAAAAAAAAAAAAAATGAGACTATGAAAACATATGCTCCTAAATCCCATTTCCTTCCATGAGATGCACAGGATAATGACTGAGGCACAGTAAGTGGGTGCCTCATGGGCCCCACACCCACTAAAAGGCTGGGCTATAATACTTAACACCTGGCTCTTGACCTCCATTGCTAATGGAGAAAATTTCTTTCCTACCTGCAATTAGAAGAGCATTATCATCATAAAAACAAAACTGAAAGTTAAAAAAAGGTAATCTAACCTCACACATGCAGACATAATATAAGCCATTTTGTTGTTTTTGTTATGAGGCTTGTTTCTTTGCAAAACTGTAGCAGAGAGTGTGAAAATGACCTGAAAATTTGCTTTCTCCGCCTCTTATCCGTGGAGCAAAGAGAAAGGAATCTCTCTGGTACAGTTAACCATTTCCAAGTTTACGGACTGCATTAATGGTACTGAATAAAGAATTTTAAAAAAGTTTGTTTCTCTTGCTTTCTGAAAAAGCACTTTGGAAACAGATTCTGTTTCTTCTGAGTGATGCATGTCAAAGAGTTCTGATATACATTCTTTAACTACCAATCCTTCTTGAAAGCATTAATTTAATTAATATACATTCCAAGAGGTAAAATCTAACATCTTATTAGAGTTATAATCACTAATTTTTTATATCACTTTCTGGTTTTTACTCAAAAACATTTAACAAATAGTAACTTTTCATATTCAAACCAAGTAATTTTCCTATAATATTTCTTTTCAGGTTCCATTTATTTCTGTATTAGAAACATAAGGCAACACAAATATGAATCGGCCACCCTGAAAGTGACAGTTGTGTGCAGGCACAAGCAAACGAAAGGTGGATAAGCCTCACAGGATTACCGTAAGTGAGGATGTACAGAGGTTTCCCATTCGTGTCCATCGTGGTCAAGCACGGGGCCTTTGGTGAGATGGTCCCCCATCGCTGTAACGCTGCTTCTAAAGATGGGGGCCAATTTGTAACCACACCCAGCTGTTCCCCACGCATCGCCAACATTTGGGCTCCCTCTGGCTTTGGCTGGTTTGGATCTGGTTGTTGAACTAAATACATTTGAACACAAAAGGTTTTCAAGAAAAACACATCCATATTAGCACAATCACTTTTTTATTCCTTTTAAGGAAGCTAGAAGACTTACACTTGAGTTAGAAATTTATTAGCAGACAGGAAACATGCACAGGTGTTTTTCTAGAATTAGAGCTATGACCGACACATGAGCCTCATGGATGTAACAAAAGCACTTAATTCTTACAATTTCCAAGGCAATGTCAGGGTGCGGAACTTAGGGAGAACGGAATGCATTTATAAACTGACAAGTAAAACTATGCATTTTAACATGCCTAGAGTCTAGGATTGCAATAGCCATGTTTAAAACATCGGTTATCGACATACACTAGTAATTATAGACTCCAAAGAGCTCAAATCTTGCTGAATTATATTTTTCCCTTAAATACTGAGATGTAAATTTGAATTTGCTACAGCTACTATGAATAACTAGCACAGCACATATTTTCTTAAGCACAACAAAAATAAACGCCCCATAATAAAAACAATTTGCCCAACTCTTTAGATAGGTAAGAATCTGAGAGATTATTCTCACTTCTGGGAAAGGTTTCTCTTATAGTTGACGATTCACAATTTCCACCTGCTGGCTAGAAAATCAGCTATGTCTTACTCGTGGTATAAAGAGCAAGAAAATAAGCAGTTTGGGTTTGATACAACAAGCAGTACTTTGTTTCTATTTTAAGTTGTGTTAAAAGGCTCAGGACTGTTCAGGGGTTAAGAACACCAGCTCCTGAATCTGTCACGAGAGGCAGGAAGGTGAGATCTGCCACGGCTCATCTGCATTCCTCTGAAGCCTATTCAGAGAGAACGCGCTGCTGCAAGCTCAGGTTGTCTATGATTTATCAACACCAGCATTCCTGTAGCCTCAAGGAGTCCTTAGAAAGAGGCCTGGCTCACGGGACAAAATCGCATTCTGCTGAGAGTGACACACAAATGGTATCAACCCAACTGTGCCGGGACTGGCGTATCTTTAAAGGGACCTTGGGGAATAGTACCTACAGTTTCTAGGCAGGATCCCTGTCTTCCCAGGAACACCAAGAGTACCGTTCTTAAAAAGTCAAACAGCCTTGGTAGAAAAACACTATACTCTATAGGGTCACAGAAACACTGGACGAGGGGGTAGGAACGGGCTCTTTCACCTTCCAGCAGTTCTTCAAAGTCATCGACGAAGAATTCCCGCAATGGTGGTCGTTTGGGTCGTTTGAGGGTATTGACAAGCTGCTGGATTTTTGCTGATACCCGGCTACTTACAGGCACTCCTGAAAAACAGAACCATGGGGCAGGTGGACTGAGCATGAACCAGCGTAAACAAGCAGCCACAGTAAAAACAGCCGTGACAGCACACCCTGCCCCATCTCAGGGCTGGGAGCCCCTCAGTGTCACCTAAGATGACTGCTGCTCAACGAGAACATTCCGAGGTGGACGGTCTCAGCATGTGACCTTGCTAGGAAGCCTCGAGAGAGGATAAAGATGTAGCAGAAATGATTCCCTTTTACACTGTGAACTGTCCTGCTCTGGTGACCTTGGGAAAAACTCCGGACAAAAGACTGGGCTCGGTCCCACCTCTATTCCTAAAACAGGGTCTGTCATCTCCTTATTAATACCGTCTCAGGGTCCTCTGTGTCCTTGGGGGTCAGAGAGCTGATTAAGCAGTGAGACCCTCCCCAAGTCCCAATCTCCCCTGAGACCACCTGTGCTCGGCCTACAGCTGCCGCCCCTGAAAGTAAGGGGACTCAGGTTCTACAAGTGCCGCTGGCAGGCCTTGTCCTCTTGCAGGTAATGGCCAGGTCCCCCCTATATGTCTTTCAGACCCACTCTCCTGAGTGAACGTTTAGGCAATGCATTCTAGAAGCACAGCAATTAAAAGTCTCTAAATTCAGTTTCTGATATAATACAGAACTTACATATATTTATCCATGTGCACTGAGAAAAACAGACCCAACCTTATAATACATTTCTCATGACAATAAATGTGACATCGTTTTCAAAACTGAATAAGTGAAATGATCAATGAAAAAGGCATGAAATTTAAAAAATTTTACATAACCCAAATAAATGAAAAAATGGAGCACCAAGATGCTGAATCCGTGACTGGATCACACGCGCTCTCTGCAGGCAGATTTCATTCCTGCTGAAAGGTGCTTGGAAACCTGAACCTGGTAAATACGAAGGCCTGGAACCTTCACAGCTCTCAGACAGAAGAACCACAACCAGAGAGGGTTTTTCCCATACTGACCGAGGCAAAGCCCTTCCTCCACGGCACAGTGTCACAAGAACAGAACTCAGCTTTTGGAACGAGTATGACAGAATTCAAGGAAAATTTTCTATCAAATAAAAACCATTTTAATAGACAGTCTCAAAATACTCTATGGGCACTTTCAGAATTGAGACATTAAATATTTTACAATCTTGAAAATATATAACCCAGAATTCTCAATATCTAAACACAAAATTTCCCCATTAAATAGTCCCAGTTAATCTGGTTTGGTTGAATCAGAGATCATTTCACAAGGCCACTGGTGCTCCAGCTTAATTTAGACACACACAAATCATCCTAGGACCCAGCCCAGAGCTTCTGATGTGTTAGGTCTGGGGTGTGGCCCAGAATCTGTTTTCCAACAAGTGCCCCATGTGGTTCTGGTACGAGACACCATCACAGCACTGGACTGGACAATAGATGAATTTACCTGGGGGAGCAGGTGAAGATGATGAACTTCAAAGACAACAAAGTTACTAAAATGGTGATGACAAGAATAATAGTAATGACCAATTCAATAAACAATGAACTTAGTAGAGGACTAAAGCAAACCTTGATACTGAGAAGCATTCCAGGGAAACCAAACATACTGGAAACTGGAGTGACTTCAAATGTACTAACAGAGAACTCAGAACCCAGCGACCTTGGGCTCTGACCACAGTGAAGAGGCATCTGCCTGTTAGAGGCTGGGTCCAGGCCTCCTCATCACCCCCGAGTCACAGTGTCACGGACAAAAGCATAGTGGGATGGATGGCACACAGAGGCTATTTTGGCCATCTTCCAAGAAAATAACACTTTATATCATCATCGGGTTCCAGTCTAACTTTCATGACTCTGGAAGGTCAAGGAAAGCAGAATAAAGCATGACGTTCATGTTCGAGTCTGTCACTTTAGGATGGGTAACAGGAATATGTTAGAGCATACCAAGATGAAAGATTCAAGGAATAAGAGAGAACCCGAATGGCTGTATTTATCAAATCACCAATACTTTTTCCAACATGGAAGAAAAAGGACCGTCTTTCTTCCAAAGTCTAAGGCACCATTCTGCCCATCTCTGTCCATTATTTTGGTTGCGTTTAGCTCCATCTTGCCCTTCCAAGTAACCATTCACAGTTTTAACACCTGCACTAATTTTCTAATTGTGGAATCAACATTATTCATTAGCAAAAACATCAGAATTTTATCAAATCTTTTTCTTCTCATGACAAAATTTCTACAACGTTGACATTTTTCCTACAAGGAATAACTCTTGGCCCCCCTGGAGATAGTTTGCACTTCCTGTTACTATGCCACCTTCTAGGAAGGCTCATAAAGAACCTGATGAGTCAATGAGCCGACTGTGCCACTAGAAGAAACACATCCAGTCAGGGCACAGAAAGGCACGTTAGCAGAACTTAGAATTTACAAAGGAGGAAAAACTTGCTGGAAGACATACCGTCACCAGTCTCCATGAGCTCGGCATTGCCATACTTTGGGGCTGTTCTTGACGTCGTAGAGCCCTGCGGCCTTTCTACTTGTATTGAGTGTTCTGAGGTGTAAGTGGTTACATCGGGAGGTGCAGAGTGATTTTCTGTAAAGAAGCAAATTGTAAGTTTTCTGGTTATCATGATACAGTTATTCTGAAGGCTACGTAAGCAATAAGGTTTCAAAAATGCCACATCCTAAGAAGAGAAAAGGATTCTGAATCAAAAACTACTATAAAAATCTCAGCATAAAGATGATCTTTACAATAATAACATCACTACAGGTGCCACATCAATGAATCACTGTAGCACTTTAATTAAAATAATGTCTTCAACTGGACAAAGGAAAAAGACACTGTAAGCTATGTGTTCATAAAAGAGTAATTTTCTTGTCAGTCATAGTAGAGGCAGTTAAGAGCTCAAGCTTTAGATGCAGAGAGCCTGGGGTTTGAATCCCAGTTGTGCAAATTCTTGAAACCTTGGGAAGCATCCTGACCTCTATACCTTGGTTTCTTCATCCATCAAATGGGAATAATGGCAACTACCTCCTTGTTGGGTAGATTAAATGAGTTAACATATGTAAAGTACTTAGAACATTTCTTGATAGAAGGTGAACATTTAGGAAATAGTAGCTATTTTATTATTTGTTTTGGCATGAATAATACTGAACAGTCCAGTCATTCAAAAAACACCGGTTTACAGCTAATGTGTATGGGGTGCCGTGTTCTGCACAATGAAACGTACAGCAGGCCTTCCCCATAACATTACTTGATGATAAAGTTAAGCACTTAAATGGTTAAATGGGGAAAGCATGATTTTGTATTTATTAAATAAGACATTAAGGAGAGCATGTCAAATGAGAATGTCCATGTCATTTTATACATACTAAGTTCTAATAATGAGTATTATATTATTAATTTTGATTTGTTAATCCTTACTAGATAGAAACTTGTCAAGATTCTATAGTTCCACGTGATAGAAGCACAATATTTTATGCTGTTAAAAGGGGAGCAGGTACTGGAAGGCCTTTCTCCTCTGTACACTGCCCACCTTGGCACTACACGTGAGGGCCAGTTTAAACTGTGAAATCACTAACATAAAGCACAAGAATGAGGAAAAACAGAGCACCGAAGAGATCACATAAAGAATGCTGTTTACAGACTGCGCTAAACTAGAAGCCAGGGTGTGGCCTGTCGACTCCGCTGGGAACATAAACGTCGGGGACTCAAATTTTAGCCGTTCTGCAAATGTCTGGAAACGACCTCGAGAAGCCCACAGGTACTCATTTGAGGGTGCAGGTAATTTTAACAAGTAGGCAGATTGGCAAGTACCCAATACGCCAGAAGTGAAGACTGACTTCTGTGTCAGTGAGCCTGCGTATGTTAAGGGACATTACACTGAGTGAGACTTGAGGCCAAGGAATATTAATCTGAATTCCTAAGCAAGCTTCAAACGTAGCAACCAGCGCGACCAACGCAGGTGCTTGGACTCGGGAGACCCTCAGTCCTGGGCATACTGACCAGTAAGTGTGTGGAAATGTGCATGGGGGCTGAGGGCTGGGCCGCCAGGAGTTGCCCAACTGGTCCTCAGGTCCGCGTCTCAGAGCTGATCACCTGGGACCGGTTACTGACCTTCCTATGCCTCGGTTCCCCATCCTGTAAAAGGGGGTGACAATGACAATGCCTACCTCTGAGTTACAGTGGGGATTACGTAGATAAATAGATACAAGCACTGGCGTCACCAGGCACACAGACAGACATGCCAGGAGAGGAACACACGGGCAGCTCTCTGCACCAACAACTATTCTTCCAGGGTCTGAGCCTGGAGATCTCTGTGAAGATAACGATCAGCATCAGCCCCTAAACACAGGCCATCAGCAGAGAGTCCAGCTCCCCATTTCTCATCTCCCTGTTCCAGAAGTGTCCAGCCTGTTATGGACTGAACTATGTCTCCTCAAAATTCACATGTTGGAGTTCTAATCTCCAGGACCTCAGAAGGTGACTGTGTTTGGAGACGGAGGCCTTTAAAGAGATGATTAAGGCAAAACAAAGCCACTAGGATGGGCTCTAATTCAATCTGACCTGGTGCCTTACAAGAAGAGATGAGGACAGAGATGCCCAGAGAAGATGGTTGTCTACATGCCCAGGAGAGAGGCCTCAGGAGAAACTGCCAACATCGTGAGCTCAGACTTACAGCCTCCAGGATTGTGAGCCAGTGAATGTCTCTTGTTTAAGCCGTGTTTAAGGTGCTTTGTTATGGCCGCCTGAGCCAACTGACACACACCCTTAGGGGCAATTTCTTAGATCTTAGCCCAGAAAAAGAGTACCTGTGAGAGGGAGGAGGGTGTGGCTGGGATGCTTTATCAGATCACTGAGGGGAAGAGCAAGAGGGAGAGAAGAGGACCATTCAAATGACCTCTTTAATATTTCAAACACTGTATTCATTCTTCTCATCTCCTCTACCTGTGCTTTTGCCAAATAGACTTTATTTCATGTTTCAAAATGATCTAATTCTCCATGGCTGAGCAGTTAACTCCCTGGGGCCCCATATTTCAAATAAAAATATAATAGATGCCAATGTATGATGAGCAACATTCCAAATTAGCCACATAAAACAAAAGCAGCTAAAATGTAAGTTCACTGCGTTCCATTTTACTCAGGTTTACTTGTGTTTACGTTATGCTGTAGATGCATCATTGGTGGCAGCCAATGAGTCTTTGTGTTGGGCAGCAGACGTACTCACTTCCACTTTGAAGTTGGGAAAAATAACGATTCCAATACATCTGGTGATTAAAAAATAGGAACAGTGACAGCTGCATGACTTCAAAGTGCTTTCCAAATTTATGTTAGCTCCTCTCCCCCTCCCTTTCAAGCTCCCCACATATGCTGTCACTGTAGGATTATAAGTCCAGCAGCAGGCTTCTGTTAGGAAGCCAGAGAACATTCTTCCATTGCAGTGATACATGGTGCCCTATTTTATTTTAATAAACATCAGGATTCCAAGTATTTAACTCTGTTACCTATCTTTTGCGAGTATTGAAAAGACCTTTGTATGTAACAGATGCTCAAGAAACACTTGCTGACGGGTCAGAAAAAGTAGGGTCTGGTTGAAGGTGCAGGGTCAAAGGTCTAAAGTGCTCATCAGCCCCAGGCATGAGGCCAATCAGGTCCATATGCAACAGGAGCATTTCGAAGATTAAGAACTCTCATCAGAGCGGGTTCGTATCTTCTGAGCCAGATGACCCACTGTTCCTTAGATCAATTTCCCAATACTTTCAAAACCAACAGAAAAATAGCGGCCAACCTTCCAGCCACCTATCAGGTGTCACCTCCACTGTGACTGCCCCAGAGCTACTGTGACACCTTTGCATCTGCTCCTTGACAGGTGGGTCCTGTCTCATCCACCCCTCTATGGCTTTTGCTCCCAGCAGCTGACATGGGTTCCTGAAGAATCTGGAATCAAGGCACAAGGGGCAGGTGGGAGGGAAGTGTAATTCACCCATCTTCCATGACGGTATCTGCTGTTTTGGAGCCTTCGGTACCAGGGGTCCCATCTCACTGCATCCCCCTCCCACTCCGGATTTTAGCCTGTTACTCTTGCCAGCTATCCACCCGTTTTGGACAGCTGTTTTGGCCATGACCGTTTCAGGTTACTAGCTGGTCTTCCTGCAGCTCTGTGTTGGAAATTCCCTGCTTCCTTGAACTAACTACTTCCTCATCTCCTGCAGGCATCCAGCTCAGTGCAGCTCCTGTGTCCTACTCAGATGCTGAAGTTGTACAACACCCAGCTCATGTCGTTTGCACTCCGCAAATGTTGGAGTGAAAGTTCAAAGAATGAATGAACATAAGAATGAATACACTGGAGCACTTGACGACTAGAGATAACATGTTTCTGGTTCTCACATCGCTGAAAAGCAGCCTTCTTTAATTCTAACTATATGACTGGGAACCTCAGGGATCAGTGGTCAGAGATCCTACTTCCCAGCCTGTTATTTTTCGGTCCCCAAATAACTTCTAAATTAAGAGAAGAAAAAGAGGAAATCTGGTTTTCACATGTAGAAAGCAACGTGCTCGTGGTCTGCTAACTGATGATGGATAAGCAGAGATGAGTTCAGAGGGACCCAGCCTTCCATCCATCAACAAGGCCCCTCCCGTGTCTCCTACGGTTCGTCCAACCTCCACAGTCACTGAGCAGAAAGCAATACAGGCCCTCAGACCACCCGTCCACCCAGCTGCCCTGGCTTCCTAAGATGACATGGCTGTGCCCTCCACATGGCAGCAGAAAACCAGGTTCCTCGATGAAAATATGGAGGTGACACGTGGTGAAAGGCATCTGCAACGATGCTGAAGGAAGGAGCTGGCCTCACGGCAGAGCATCCAGCTCGGCTGCTGGAGACGCTACTCAGCTGCCCACTGCACCAACCCATCTTCCACGCGCAGCTCATGAGAAGAGCAGGACTTCCTCCTTGGTTTCCCCAGGAACGTCCAACCTCCCTGGCTCTGACAGAAGCCCCCAACAGGAGAGCTCTACTGGTGTCTCACCCATGTGTCATATTGACCCATGACAATATAAGTGAGGATTTATCTCCTTAATCCTTTAATAATCACTCAGGGACAGAACAGTATACTCTGGTTACCTGTGAGAGTGTGTGTGATACTGCTAATGGCGATTCACAGCTGCTTTTCAAATTTGCAGACTAAACCTGGAGATAGTTAGAAAGGGCTCAGTGGTTCTATATTCAAACATTTCTCTCAGCCAAGGCTCTCAGAGGTTGACTTTAGAAGCATTACACAGGTTCTCAGACCTGGAACGGCCTCCCTCCCACATTTATGCCGCAAAAATCCATAAAGATGGGATAGTTACCGTTAGACAAATTTCGGGATGTTCTAGTATCAGAACAGAAATCTTTAACTTCAGACAATAGTTTCTTGACTTTTATATCTGCAAATTCAAATTCATGCTGAAGGGCTCCAATCATCACAAGCCTGTACAGACCACAGTCCCAGAAGGATTGTGATGGGGATGCTGGAACTTTTACTGTTTATGCAAAGTTTAATTGCATTTCTGTCTGCAAGGAGCTCTTGTTCTGTTTTTAACAAGCAGGGCCAAGCGGGAACACAGACACTGAGGGAGCAAGACTGGAGTGTCACGAGCACGTGCTCCTACACCCGACAGACGGGAGTCTGGTTCCTGCTGACCACTCAGTAGCTGGGTGCCCTTGGCATCACATCCACCTTCCTAAGCCTGGGTCTTCTCACCTGTGGAACAAGAGTGCTGCTACTCGCTCCTCACCAAGTCTGAGGGCACAAGCGACACTGCACCGTGACATTCTGCAGTGACGGTGACACTGCCATCCTCACTCTCAGGCCCAAAGGCTCCCGCTCTGCCATTTCTCCCCTTGCGTGGGAATCCTTTCCTGTCATGAGTTCCAAGAAAGAATCTGTGAAACTCATGGCATTAGGTGTAAATGACTGCATTTGAACATCGGGAGAAAGAGAAGAACTGAACAGACATCTCTCTGCTGTGTGCACCAGCGTGTGAGCAGCAGGCTCCGAGGTGTTCCTGCAGCATGAAGCAGGCACTGGATGAAGGGTTAGGATACTTGTGGGTCAAAAATCATTACTTTGATTCTAAGTATAAAATCCAAATAAACAAAATCAGTTTCGAGTGGTAAAAATCCCAAAGCATTTTTGGAGAAAAGAAACCGGAGCAGTTCTGTGCCCTAACAACATCAACAGGGCAACAAGGACAATATGAACGGGACGGATATGAGGCTGGAAGGGGCTGCAGCACTGAGATGGGAGGTGAGGTTCCTGGATGCAGGGTCCTGGGAGCAGTAATGGAGAGGAAGGAGGCCTGCAAGACACATGGTAGCCAAACGCTACCAAACAGGGACTCTGCTGGTCTGTGGAAGGAGGAGCCAAGGACGGCGAGGTCTGGAGCCCGCTCCTGGGAGTGCAGGGCCTTGTCAGATGAGCCGACCTGGGGACACAGCGTAGGGCTGAGGTGCAGGGTCAAGAGGCACTCTGAAATGTGGACGGGTGAAGGAAGTACAGATCTGAAGGTCGTGAAAGAGCAGATGGCCTCGAAAACTGTGGGAGTGGATGAAATGGGCAAGAACACAGAGAGACAGGGTGGGGAGAGGAGCCACCAGAGGAGAGGAAACGACAGAGGGGGAAGGAGAACCAGGGTGTGGTGCAGGCCGGGAGAGGAGGGAATGAGTGATCATCACAACCAAAGCTCCGGTTCACCAATGGGGGAAGCTAAGATACAAAAGAGAAAAGACCTGAGCTAGCAGATTTGGGAGGAGCCAGAATCTAGAATGAGGATGAAAAGATGAGCCTTGGAAAGAAGGAGCTTTCTTCCCCAGAAAAGGAAACACAGCAAAAAATGAATGGAGAAAGACATGGAAACATCTCAGCTGGAAAAGGATCACTGGTTAAAGATGTTCAACAAGGAGACAGAAAAAGATCCATGGTGACATTCACTCAGTTTCAGTATCTGTGCAGATCTCAGCTTTATTACGAACTGAGCAAGACAATGCAGGATTAGAAGCCAGACCTAGGACTTAACTAAAAATTCCCACAGTCATGTCGGCCAGTGAGAGATCCCTCTCTCTTTTAGTACTGTATCACCCAAAGAGCCACAAGAAACACGCAGTAATTGATGGAAGAGTCCCATCGGCCTTGTGTTACCTAATGCCAATTTTCTTTTCCTGCTTACTTTTTCAATAGCGTGGCTCCAAACTCTCTAAAACAGGAGTTGGCAAAGTATGGCTCACAGGGTGGTCTGTCAGCTGCGTTTATAAATGAAGTTTTGCGGGGGCATAGCCATGCCTATGGTTCATGCACTGTCTTCTGCCCTTGAGCCAGCGGAATTCAGCAGCGGCCACAGGGACTGCATGGCCCACAAAGCCTAATATCCACTCTCTGGTCCTTTCCTGGAAAAGTTCACTGACCCTGCCTTCGAATCATGAAGCTCTAGCTGCAGGGATGCCCCAGCCAGGTAGGGAGGCGAAGGTATAGCAGGGAGACCCCAGCCCCAAGTGTGCAGGCTTTGCTAATATCACCATCCTCGGTGTGTAGGTAATATTTTAAGACTGTAAATGTCTGAAAAGCATTGATAAAGAGATTATAAAAGAATTCTTTGATACTGTGGATGATTATACATAAATAAATTAGGGTAATTTATCACAACGGTGGCTATGCAGCCCTCTGAACAAATTCCCTAGAACACCAGAATCTAGGTCCAGACAACAGCTGCCAGGCTCCAGGCTAACTATGCATCAAGCACATGGGGGCACATCTATCTGCTTACCAGGATCAGATGCAAGAAACCTGATGAGAATTTCCTTGCGGATACAAACCGCACACACCAAAAGCAGCATTCATGCTGATGAATTCTAAGATAGTCTGGAAATGGCAATAACTTCTATGAATATCTGGCTAATGACAATACACCCCCAACACATGCAGATGAAACCGGAATGTGATAACATCTCAGATGTGTCAGTTACAAAGGGTGACACAGACCTTACCTATACATCTGGAGCTACAAAATAAGAGAACAGCTCATGTAGAAGTCTCTTTAATTTCCTGAATATACAAATTTTGATTCTGAACATACAACAATGTTATCTATTATGCTTTGTTCTTATTTCTTAATCTAGAAATGTATTAATAGTTTCTCTTCAGTTTCTCCATTTCTATGTAGCTTACTAATTCCTATAATATTTTACTCTAGTACCTTTTACAAAAATGCCTCTTGAAGTTTCAAAGTGTTGCTTTAATTCTCCTGGTTACTCTAAATTATGCTCCTTGACTTTTGATAATGATAAATATTTTAGAGGTGTTGATCCTTTCCTTTCCAACTGTCTTAATAACATGACATGCACAGAGGTTCTGAATAAACACCTTCTGGTTCTCTGTCATTGTGGAGAGAGGGCCCTCAATGATGTGCAGGCCCTGTTCTGTCTAAGCTGCAGGGAGCCGTCACACGGCACGCCCATCTTCTTGTGTCACAAATGTGCACATCTCAGGCCTTAGCATCTCAGGATGGGGAACGTCTTGAGCCCTCGTTGTCAGTGTTTTAAGTGTGAATAACAACAAGCAGAGCCATAGGAGGAAAAACCACCTGGACGGGGACCGCATGGTATGCTAAGCCAGCCTGATGGGAGATGCACGTGCGGTGTCCCTGTCATGCTGTCAGGATGGACCCACAAGGACGCAGGATTTCATTCCAACAATCACAAAGCAGAAGTACCATCTACTTGTGACTGCCTCTTCATGGTCTTTGACCGCTTGTCTTTCCTCTACCCTTTGGGCAAAAGAGGTTTCTACAGACTCTATCCAAGTACTTCACCTTGAGGGATCAGAGGTACTACAATTTGGTGGTTTATTTGACCCTAAATTCCTTAAAACACAGACATACCCACAATATTTTCTTATTTGTAGGCTTCTGATAGCCTCAACAAAAGGTTGAACACTGCCAATTCTGACTTTTTACTTCTTTTGCTTTTGCCACAGGAGTAAAATATTTTAATTCTCTTTTTCTTATTTTATTATTTTGCCACTGCTTCCTTTCAAAAATTTTTTTTCATATTTACAGAAAATTCCCGGATACTCTAGGAACTTATCTATGTGCCAAATTAGAAATTACTGAAATGTCACACACTGAGAAGCTATATTTAGGTTACACTGAGACTTAACGTACCTGAGTAACGCAACCTTTTATAGTTTGGATAAATTTAATTCTCCATGCTATAATTTCCTCCAATATTCCACATGTAACTACATAAAGGGAGAAACAAATGCAGGGAGTAATTTGTTCAAAATTATGTGTTTCTCTTGGTAAGATTCCTGATATTTCCTTAGAAGTGTACTCAATCAGAAAACACACATTCCTAAGGTAAGAGCGAGGGGCAGAGGTGGAGGGAGTTCCACATCTCCCCTGCCCAGGTGGCTGCCAGACAAAGCACACTGACAGAGCCTCAGGGCTATCTCAGGTTCCAAAACACACAGGAAGAAATTTTAGCATCTAAAAATCTTTAATGGTCATGTAAATTTCTGCTTAATTTTTATCTATGATTTCAAATAGAGGTTCTCAGTACACATTAATCAGTGTATGTTCCTGAAAACGTTTTAAACTGAAATTTAATACTACTACTTTGCATGTGAGTGTTACTTTAAAAACTGTGAAGAATTTTCCTATTTTCTCCTTTTTACTCGCAATGGGTACAAAGGAAAGACATTATCATTCCTTTTCTTCCCACTAAAAAACTAGAGCAGGGAATACTGACTTCTGAAGAAGCCAGCAGCTGTTAACGTGAGAACTGGGACCAGACCCAGCCCTCCCGACCGGCTGCCTGTGTCCTGCTGGTAGACAACCATTCTCACTGCTGATTCTGAAGAGGCTGTTGCTTTTAACCTCAACTTCATGCTGAGCAAGTGCCACTGGGGCCAAGTCCGGAGAAGTCAGTTTGGAATTCCTCTGACTCTGTCAAGTAGCCAATAATCTAGAAATACTTTGAGTCTGAGAAGCTGGCAGAGTATTTCATTCATTCATTTCACTTACCTATTTTCTAAACGTGGATTTTTCGGGTAAGAGGATAGATGTGGGAGGAGGCCGTGCACCTGCCCTGTGCTCGATGATCAACCACTGCACAGGGAGGTGCAGCTTCCACGTCCCTGGATGCGGCTGACCCTGGTCCACCCCATTTGAATGGAGAACATACTGAACCATCTTGGCACCACATTCAAAGCAAGTAATTTACTTTGTGAATAATTTTTTATTGAAATGTTTAAAAATCTCAATCCACAGCTGAAAATGGATCAGGCAGATCTGGACCTCATGCTGTGCCTTCCACACCAGATGAATGTGGTGCAGTGAGTGGCGGGCTAGGGTGCAGGCAGAGAAACAGGACCCTTACTCACCCCCTCCACGCAGCCCCCTGCTCATCCAATATGCTCCTAACCTCTAACAATTCTCACTTCATCTCCTGTTTTACACTATTTCCAAACATCTTACCAATGCTTCCTAACTGTGCTTTTTTAAATACAGAGGATCCCATGTATCATGGAACCTACACACAAAGTATCGTGAACCACCCCAGAAATCTGAACGCCTATGGCAGAAAACCATGTAAGCAGTAGTGATGAAAGCCTCCCCTTCCTAAGTGACTTCCAAAGTAAGGGCAAACTCACTCTGAAGTCCCCAGCCTTGTTTATTAGCATAATTAAAATTTCATTTAGGAGCATATTTTAGCATGAGGAGAAGAAAGCATGTAACCAGATACGGCTGCAAGTTTCTCTAATGAGCAAGAATGCATTCCTCTACAAGCAGAACACTCCTGAAATTACAGCTGTAGGAGACGTCTGGGATGTGAAGAATAGTAAAACCAAGGGTTTCACAAAACAGTAAAACCAACGCAACAAAGCAGCCCAGGAGCGGGAGTGGGGCTCTGTTCTGTCCCTCAGATGGATTCCATGGCCGAGATGCGCAAATAGAGAAATTCCAAAATAAAAAGGGCAGGGTTACTCAGCAGCCACTCAGACGTAAGGACAATGAGAATAACGCAGACGACTGCCCAGCAGGGCACTCACCTATGTGCGTCTGAGCCATGACGTCAGCCAGCCTGTGGGCGGCGCCACTCCCCCCACTCTGGGTGGAAGAGGAGGAGGTGGTGGAGGTGGTGGAGCCGTGGATGGCCTGGCTGATCCAGTGCTCCATGTTGATGCTGCCCTGGCTGGAGGTGGGGGTCCCCTGGGAGTCGCCCTGCACCGAGCCTTCGTCTTCCGAGCCAGAGGAGGTATCTGTGGGAGGGAGGTGATCAGCCGTGTATCACAGCCAAGAAGCCCCCCCAGGCTTAGTCCCTCTCCAAACGCTGCGAACACAGACCTACCTCCCACACTAACTGATCGACGACCTTTGAACACTCTTGAAAAATTACATGCTTTTCAGATGACAAATTATTTTTCAGTGTAGTGAAGTCTTCATCCAAAACACCTTACATATATATGTACAGAAAGTTTTGACATTACAATCTCAGACAAAGACATACTCACCAATTTCCTCCACTCAAGAGTTTAGGGGAGAAACCAATGTTTTCTGTGTACTCAGACATCAAGCGAGAAGGCCAAGGTGGCGTTTTCTAAGACACTGAACTTTCAAGCGTTTCGAAGTGTGATGCTCTGTAGCCCTTCTTTATACCGAGGTGTTTCTCTGAGTCATGTGCTATTTTAAGTTCCATGTGAGTGTGGCAGGTCTCATCCTCCTGCCTCTCCCAATGAATGACCTGGACTTCTCTACCAACCTACATCTGAAGACTCTGCCTCCTCCTTTCGGGAGGACAGTAAATCACCACACTACATTCTGTGATCAAACTAAATGCATTTACTTTTATATTTGTTCCTTATAAAATTTTTTCATTATTTATTTGATTTATTTTGCTATCTATGAAAAACTGTGTATCTTGGATTGAGCAAAAACATGTCACTTTTTGCATTAAAATTAATGGAAATAGTATTCATTTAATAACTTTTCACCTAGAAGCAAGGTTTTCAAGAACGAATCGTTGTATACTTGTTATTTAAACTTCAATGTAAGAATGACATTCAGGATTGTACATATAGGTGAGTTATGTGAGATGCCAGGAGGGAAAAAGGATCAGAGTAGCTCTAGAACATTTACTGAGAATAAGTGAAAGGGTAATTTGTCTTAAATCAAGACATAGGACTTTTTCTTTTTTTAATGTTAACTTTGCTGTTTATTCACTCATTCATTCATCAATACTTATTAAGCACTTACTAATGTATTAGGTACTGTTCTTTTTTTAAAATTAATTTTTATTGGAGTACGGTTGATGTAAATTTTACAAGGACTTTTTCTTTAACACAGCAATATTTGTAAAGTATATTTACATTGCATTTTATTATCATTGTCATGTGACCTACACTGTCTAGAAATTTTTTACAAGTTTATCTATTAGAAATTTGTTACAGAAGCAACAATAATATTAGAAGGCCGACAGATTCTCTTCCCTTGTCCTTCCCTCTAAAATAACTTAGAATTATAATTTGCATAAAAATAAAATTTATACTTTTGGAATTCAGACCTAAGAATTTTTTCAATTTTTTTTGAAATTGTGGTAAAATACACATAACATAAATTTTACCATTTTAACCATTTTTAAGTGTACAGTTCAGTGATATTAAATACATTCATAATGTTGGGCAACCCTCCCCATAACTCATTTCACCACCATCCATCCACATAACTCATTTCATCTTGTAAAACTGAAACTCTGTCCCCATCTAACAGTAACTCTCCATTGCCCCTTCCCCCCCAACCCCTGACAACCACCACTCTACTTTCTCTCAGTGTAATTCCGACTACTCTAAGTACCTCATGTAAGTGGAATCGTACTTTTGTCTTTCTGTGACTGGCTTATTTCACTTGGCATAATGTCCTCAAGGTTCATCCACTTTGCAGCATGTGTCAGAATTTCCTTCCTTCTTAAGGCTGAATAACATTCCATGATATGTACAGACCACATGTTGTTATCCATTCATCTGCTGTGGACACTTGGGTTGTTTCCATGTGTTCACTGTTGTGAATAATGCTGCTGTGAACATAGGTATATAAATATCTCTTTGAGAGTCTCCTTTAAATTCTTTTGGGTATGTACTCTGAAGTGGAATTACTGGAGCATATAGTAAATTCTATTTTTAATTTTTTGAGGAACTGCCATTCTGTTCTCCATAGAGGCTGCACCTCTATGCACCTCATTTCCACCAAGAGTGCATAAGGGTTCCAATTTCTTCACATCCTTACCAACACTTGTAATTTTCTGTTCCTTTTTTTTTTTTTTTTTGATGGTAACCATCCTCATGGGTGTGAAGTTGTATCTCTTTGTAATTTTGATTTGCATTTCCCTAATGATCAGTGATGCTGAGTATCTTTAAGTGTAATTATTGGCCATTTGTATATCTTCTTTGGAAAAATATCTATTCAAGTCCTCAGACTTAAGACTTCTGAGAAATGTATACACCCGTATATCCATACAGAACATTACCACCTCCCCAAAAGTTTTCTCATGCCCCTTTACAAATCAATCTTTCATTTCCCACCCCATCTTTTCATAAGGAAACTATAGAACAATATCATTCATGATATAGACACTAAAATCCTCAAAAATATTAGCAAACATTATCAAGCAACATATAAAATGACCAAGTGGTAACCAGGATTACACATATGAACATGAATTAAGGTTAATTTGACATTCAAAAATGAGTTGTTATATACCATATTAGTAGAATAAAGAGAAAAACAAAGTAAGTTAACCTTAAAAGTCAGAAAAAGTATTTCACAAAACCTAACACCCACTCATGATAAAGCCTCTCAACAATGCAGGAATGGAAGGAAACTTCCTCAACCTGATGAAAGGCATTCATGAAAACCCACAGCTAACACTGTGTATACTGGTAAAAGACTGAATATATTTCCCCTAAGATAAGAACAAGGCAAGAATGTCCCCTCTTGCCACTTCTATTCAATGTTATCCAGCAGGTTCTGGCCAGTGAACCACAGGGAAAAGAATAAATTAAAGGCATCCAGATTAGAAAGGAAGTTGTAAAACGGTCTTTATTCACAGATGACATGATCTTATATGTAGGAAATTCTAAGGAACACATGGAAAAATTCTTGAATTAATAAATGAGTTAGCTCCTTCTGCCATGTAAGGACACAGCGAGAACATGACCAACTATGAGGAAGAAGGCTCTCACCAGACACTGAATCTGCCAGCACCCGGATATTCTCAGCATCCAGAACTACCTTTGCATTGACAAAGTCATCAATGTGCCCAGCTAATTTTCCAGTTATCCTTGAAGTGGGGGGTGGGGGGGACTTAATCAAAATTTGTTGAGAGGAGCTTCCAAGAAAGTTCTTTAATGGGGACTGCCTCTGCTGCGAGGACTAAAAGACAGTGGGACAAGATGAGTTTCTGCAGTGGGACAAGCACACACAGAGTGAGAGAACCAAGATATCTCTTATCAAAGCATATATGCATCAATGCTCTCCCACACCCTTTTCTGGCTGGACAGACCGCAAATTATTCCCACCTCCCAGGGAACAAGCACACGTTGATCTAGTAGTCAGAAGTCAAAATCCAGCCATCCAATCAGTTAGCATGCGTTGTCACTATGGCAAGTGAAAAGAGTTGCATAGTTATACATCTGACTTCTTAAATTCACAGGACCACCAAAAAAAGATATGAAATATCTTTATAAGATATTAGCACTGAACAATAAGGGAATGAAATTAAGAAAACAATTCCATTCATGACAGCATCAAAAAGGATAAAACACTTAGCAAGATATCTAACAAAAAATTAAGACAATACCTAGTAAAATCCCAGAAGGCTTTTTTAAGAAATTGAAAGCTTATTCTAAAATTTATTTGGAAATGCAAAGGCCTGAGAATAGCCAAAATAATTTTGAGGAAGAAGGAGGACTTCATTACCTGATACTAAAACTTACTATGAAGTTACAGTAATCAAGATAGTCATATTAGCACAAGAATAGGCATATATATCAATGGAACAGAAGTGAACCCAGAAATACTGTCTTACATTTATGGTCATGGTCAATTTATTTTTGACAAAGGTCCCAAGATAATTCAATGAGAAAAAGATCATCTTTTCAACAAATGGGCTGGGCAACTGAATATTCACGTATCAAAAAACCAAACCAAAATAAAAAACATAGATCCTTATCTCATGCCATAAATAAAAATTAATTCAGAATGGATCACAGGCCTAAGTGAAAGAACTGAAACTATAAAATTTCTAAAACTTCCCAAAGCACAATCCATAAAATAACTGATGAATTGAACTTCATCAAAATGGAAAACTCTTAAGCTATGGGTAACATAACAAGTCACCACTAATTCAGTGGCTTACAACACTGCACATATTTATTATCTTAACAGTTCTGGAGGTCAGAAGTCTAAGATCAAAGTGTTGGCAGGGTTTTATTCCTTCTGGAGGCTTCAAGGGAGAATCCACTCCTTTACCTTTTCCACCTTCTTAGAGCCCACCTGTGTCACCAGCTCATGGCCCCTTCATCGATCTTTAAAGTGTATCCCTCCAACCTCTGGTTCATTGTCTTTTTTTTTTTTTACTTTGATACTCTTCCCTAAGGACCTTTTATCCTCCAGTTTTATTGAAATATAATTGATATATATCACTGTATAAGTTTAAAGTGTACAGCATAATCATTTGACTTACATATATTAGGAAATAATTACCATAGTAAGTTTAGTTAGCATCCATCATCTCATATATAAAAATGTCTTCCTTGTGATGAGAACTCTTAAATTTTACAACTTTCACATAGATCATATAGCAGCGTTAACTATAGTTATATTGTACATCACATCCCTAGTACTTATAATAAGAAGTTTTTGCCTTTTGACCACCTTCCTCCAATTCCCTCTCCCACCACTCCCTGCCTCTGGTAACCACAAATCTGATCTATTTTTCTATGAGTTTTTTTTTTTTTAAGATTCCACATGTGACTGAGATTACATAGTATTGTATTTATCATTCTCTGCCTGAATAGAGACTTCTTTGATTACAGTGGGCCCACCTGGTTAATCCAGGATAACTGCCCTATCTCAAGATGCTTAACTTAATCATAACTGCAAAGTCTTTTTTTACAATGTAAGGTAATATGTTCACAAGTTCTAGAAATTAGGACATGGATATCTTTGGAGGGGGCCAAAATTCTCTCCACCGCAGACAACACTAAGAAAAGACAAACTACAGTTTGCAAATTGTATACCTGATAAAGAACTTGTATTCAGATTATATAAAGAACTCTTAACCAGTGAGAAGACAGACAACTCATTTTAAAAATGGGCAAAAAATCTGGACATTTCACCAGTGAATATATACAAATGGCTAACAAGCACACGAAAAGATGCTTAGCATCATTTGTCATTAGGGAAATGAAAATTAAAACCATAATGAAATACTATTTCATATCCACTAGAATGACTATTAAAAAAAAAATAAGGACAATACCAAGTGTTGGTGAGGATGCTGAGAAACTGGAATCTTTATACACAGCTGGTCGGAATATAACATGGTATAGCCATTATGGAAACAATTTGACAGTTTCTTAAAAGTCAAACATAAACTTACCATAAGACTCATGAATTCCACTCCTAGGAGTCTACCCAAGATAAATGAAATTATATATATACACAAATATATGCACATAAATGTTGATAGCAGCATTATTCATAATAGCTGAAAAGTGGACACAAGCTAAATATCCACCAACTAGTGACTGGATAAACAAAATGTGGCATATCTATCTAATAGAATACAATTCTGCAGTAAGAATGAATGAACTACTGATGCTACAAAATGGATGCCCAAAAACATGCTAAAGAAGATACAGAAGGATATATTTTATTATTCATTTACCAAATGTCTAGAATATTCTTAAGAGGTGTAAAAATCAGATCAAATGCTCCCTAGGCCTGGGTGTGAGAATGGGAATTAACTGCAAATGGGCACAAGGAAACTCTTTGGGGGGATGGAAATGCTTTAAAACTGGACTGTACCAATAGTTGCACAATCTATATATTTACTACAAGTCATTAAATTACACACTTACAATGCGCTAATTTTATGGGATGTAAATTATACCCCAAGAATGGTATTAAAAAGGAATGTGTTTTCTGCAATAGTTGGGCATAATATTCTGTAAGTATCAACTGCATCAAGTTGGTTGATAGTGTTGTTTTGACAACTTTCTTACGATTATTTAAGAAGAATATTTTAAGAATCTCCAATTATTATTTTTGGTTTTTCTATTTTTCCCTTCATTATGCCAGTTTCTGCCTTATAAATTATAATGCTCTGTTTTTAGGTATGAATAAATACCTAAAAACAATGAATAAATATCCATTGTTATAACTTCCTGGTGAATTGCTCATTTTCCAATATGCAATGTTCCTCTTTATATTTGGTACTACTTTGTCCTGCTGTCTACTTTGTCTGATATTAATATAGACTTGTTCACCTTCCTATGCTTTATGTTTGCATTGTATATTTTTTCATCATTTTATTTTTAACTATCCTTGTTTTTATATTCAAATGTGTCTCTCGTAGACAGCATATAGATGTATCTTCCTTTTTTATTCAGTCTGACTATCTTTTAAGTGGGCGTTTGGTCCATTTACATTTATTGTAATAATTGATACGCGTGAGATTACATCTAACATTTTGCTATTTGTTTTCCATTCATTCCTCCTATTTTAATCTCTGTTGATTTTTCCCACCTTTGTTTCTATTAACCAAATATTTTTTAAGAATTTCATTTTATGTCCTCTATTAAATTCTTACCTATACCTCTTCTCATTTTTTTTAGTGGTTACTTTAGGGCTAAGAATATGAATCCTCAATGGGTCCATATGGGGTCAATACTGTAACTGTCTGCTCTTCAAATCTGACACTACAAACTTTCTCTCCCATCTCACATCACACCTGATACTATTCATTTCGTTCTTTCCATTTTCTGCTTCCTACTTCATAACCATACAACAGTATAATTCCATTCACCTGGCCTTGTCTTTTGTGCAATTGTTGTTTTAAAGAAAATTACAAGAAAAAGCATAGAATTTTATGTTTACCCAGCTATTTACTGTTTCCAGTGTTCTTCTTTCCTTTTCATAGATGTAAATTTTTAGCTGGTATCATCTCCCATCAGCCTAAACAACATCTGTTAGTATGTTTGCAGTTCTGCTGGCATCATATTCTCTGAGCTTTCAGGTGTCTCATTATGCCTTTTTTTCACCCTCATTTATGAAGGATCTTTTCACTGAATATGAATTGACAGTTTCAGTTTTTTCCTTTTGGTACTTTATAAAAATGTCTTCTCATTGTCTTCTGGCCCTTACTGCATCTTCACATAAGTATTCATAATTCATATGACTGTTCTTCTGTATGCAATGTATCTGTTTTCCTTTGATGACTTTCAAGATTTCCTCTTAATCTTTGGATTTCAGCACTTGGACTATTATTAACTTAGGGATGATTCTTTTCATACGTGATCTGCGTGGCGTTCACTGAACTTCTGGAATCTGTGAGGTGGTGTTTTATATCAGTCTGAGAAGTTTGTGGCCCTTATTTCCTTAAGTAGTCTTTCTTCCCTTTTCTCACTCTCTTTTCCTTCTTGGATCCCAATTATAAGTATGTTAACATTGTATCACAGATGCTTGAGGTTCTGTTAATTTTTCTTTTATCTTTTGACTCCTCATTCTTCAGTTTGGTTAATTTCTCTTGATCTCTCTCCAAGTTCACAGACTCTTTTATCCTACTTCTCCAATCTGATGCTAAGCTGATCTAGTAAAATATCATTTCTGTATTATATTTTTCATTTCTAGAGTTTCTATTAATTTTTAAAATATTTTTTTCCTTTCTCTGATCAGCTCAAGTATTAAGATAATATTTTCATTTAGTTCTTTGACATATTTTCATTTGATTCCCTGAATGAGGTCCACTGCCTAAAAGCAGTCATCTCATTTGTTTTGTGCAGTTTTATAGTTGTTCATGGTGTATGGGTTAGTCTGGTAAGTTATTTCATTATGGCTGGAAGCAAAAGTACTGACAAATTCTTCTTATATTTTTGTATGTGAAAAATAAAGCAAAGTTTCATCTATAGAAGACTGGCATTGCAACAATCCTAATCATATCTTTTCCAGAAACTATGATACTAGTCAGCAACCAGTCACTTCATGCAGAGAATATAAAGTTCAGGAATATTCTCTGAAGAAAACTGGACACAAAATTAGTTCTAACAAATGCTATCAGCAACCAAGGAAGACAGAGTGAGAGAAAATGAAGCTGAGCCAAGATTTTGTTCAAGCAAGTAAAGTTACAAATATGCAGACTACTGATAAGCACAAAATAGGTTATGAATGAAAATTTTTATGATGGTGGTGTTGGTATTTATAATTGTACAAAACTATCCCATGTGATACTGTTACTAGGACTCCTGAATGACGTTTACAAAATGTATTATATGGTGTACCTGAAAATGCTAACCAAACGATTAAATGCAAATGTTGCACCAAAAATGACATTCATTTCCAATAACATTCTTTTATATTTTGCAAAGACCTTTGTACAAGGTTCGTTCTCCTGAAAGTTTTGTATTTCATCACGCATGACACAACACTCATGAGGATGGATTTGACATGTGAAAAAGCACATAAACAAATAATCACATTGCACCTTGTACTTTAGACTCAACGTTTCCCATAAAAAAGTGGCTCAGAAAAATGTCCATCTACCTGAATACTGTCTAGTTCCAAAGAGTTGGCTAAAATATATTTTAAGTGGGGTTTGTTATTCTTGTAAGTCCATTCTGTTTGTTGTATAAACACATACAAAATAAAATTTTTCACCACTTATAAATTTTGGCAAATTATAACCATAAACTAAATAGGATTAAATATATTAATTATGCTGATTTAAAAATACTCCAATACTACATGCTGTGGCTCAACAAAAAGGAAGGAAATTGGCAAAAAGGACATCCTTTCCTATTAGAATATTATATTCTTGAGATAAAGAACATTTGTGGTATTATCTGTTAAGACAAAACAAAACAACTAAGTTTTATATTATTTAAGTTTTGTCTTACAAAGCTCAGGACATTCACTTTTAAAGGCATGTAAAGTTGAAGACTTAAGAGTTGTTTGAAGCAGTATTGAATATACTTGACCACATCTGTGAGTTGAAGTGTGTGCTTCTATTACCCTCACTGTTTGCAAACACTCATGATTAACTTCAAAAGACTCCAAAAAATGCTATGTATGTTCAACTATTCTTACTGCACCTTAAATTTCTCTTATGAACAAAGGGGTGTGCCAGGTAACTTAGATCTGCAGAAAAGAGTGGCAACAAGGACATGAATAATGTTGGAACCAGAAACACACACACACAAAAATCAAGTAAATTAGGTTCAATCTTTCATGTTTCTAATAGATACCTGGACGTTTAACTTCATGTTTCACGTCAGTTTTGAAGATCACGAGATACAGATTATAATTATTTGGGTAGAGTTAAGTAGAGATCTTAGGTAGTTATATAAAATTCAAGATTAAACAAAAGCAGAAATATAAATGGGATATTACCTTCAACCATTTAGATCAGGGGTTGGCAGGCCTGTGGACCAAACCCCTCTGCCTGTTTTTGTGACTAAAGTTTTATTGACACATAGCCATGCCTTTCACTGACATGTTGCCCATGGCTGCTTCAGCACCACAATAGCAGAGCAAGCAGCTGTGATACCCCAAAATACTACCTGTACTTCACAGGAAAAATTGATGACACCAGATTTAAGTAACTGCCTAAATTTTTCAATTCATTCAATTTCTTAACAGAACATTACAAACTACTGACATTTTAAAGACTTGAGAATATGCATACACCAGTCTAAGCAGAAGAGAAATTCAGCTTCGGTTAGAAGGATGGATGTACAAACTCTTCTCTTGCTTTGTGAAGAATTAAATAAAATTTTATAGGATTTAAAAAAAAAGTCTGTATCATATTTATGAGTCTAAATGAAAAGTTTAAAAACACTTATTTATATAGACATATACATAATCATGCCAATTTTCCTTCCAAGTTTTATTTAGAGCGTATTTACTATTTCTGGACTCCTGGTTCTCAAAATCTGAATTATAGCACCATGATCTTGAAAGTTAAAAAGATCGCAGTTGCTGGCTCTGACTTCATGAAGCAGACGGGGCCTGCTGCTCACCTGGGGGTGTGTAGGCGTCCATCGAGGTCTGCACAACCAAGGACCTGCGTTTGGAAGGCATAGGCACTGCCATCTTCCTTTCTTTGTGTTTAGCGAGCGCAGCCTGGACAGCTTCTGTATGGACGTCTGAAACAAAGCGAGAGCTCAATCACTCCATTGTTCAGGGACAGCCCGAAGGCCCCAAGCTTTTCTGCTTTCTTTCTGGTCCTGTGAAAGAGTTTATCATCCTACAGAAACTGTCACAAATGGATGAGTGGGGAAGGAAGGAAAATAAGTGTAAACCTGCTAGTTTGAAAGCTCCAGGAAAAAGGCATTCAAATTCATTCGTAGACTTTTAACTGTTCATTTTATTACCCTAGATCTGTATAAATAATCAGATACTAGATGTAAATCTCTGTGATTTTTATTTTCTTAGAGTGAAAGGACCTTGATCTTCAAATATTTCTTCACGGGTCACATTTTCAAGCTTCTTAATTCATTTCAATGTTCTCTTAAGGGAAGTATGCACACCTTACAGGCTGTACGGTAATGATTTTAGCTAACACTTTCCAAACATCAGTTATGGGACAGTCACTATGTTAGGTATTTTGTGTATATTAACCCATTACATTAACTCCACAAATGATTTTTTACTGCCTATTTTGTAAGGTGGTGTCCTCAGGGCTTGGCGTGGAGAATCAGGTGGACAAGGTACTGTGTCTCATGCAGCTCACTTCCTAAAGGGTTAAAGACAGACAACAGACAATCAAAGGGGGTAAAAATGAAACTAAGATAAAAAGATTGAGTACCTACTTAACTGTGAAGCCAGGGAAGAGCTCTCTTACTGTGAAATCTGAATAGTAAGATGAGAATCTCTAAGACAGAGGGAAAAGCCAGCTCAAAGGCCCTGCACTGTGAATGAGGATGGTGCTGGCACAATGCACACAACACCAGCAGAGGGACTCACCAGGGTGAGGGCTTTACAGGAGTGGTACAGAGCTTGGCTCCCATTCTAACTTAGACAGGGAAGCATGGGGGAAGAAGGGTGAGCATGGATGACATGATCTGATTCCGTTTTGGAGGGCTCATTCTGGATGCTGCGAAGGAGACTGCAGGAGAATCAGAGTAGGAGCCAGGAAACCAGTTAGAAGTCTGCAGTCAGGATACTACTACACCCACAATCTTCTGCATGCTCTGTGGAGAAGCCACTCTTATTATTCCCATTTCACAAATGAGAAAGCAAAGGTATGAAGCTCCCCCAGTGTCATGTAACTGGTGAGTAGCATTGACAGGGTTTGAACCCAGGTGTGGGTACCTCCAGGGCCCACACCCTTCACCACTAACCACCCTATTCTCTAGCTGTTCCTAGGAAAACTCCACCCTGTTAACATTTTAGAGTGGGGGTAAATATAGGCCAGCCCTTGGGCCAGATGCAGCCTGCAGTCTCTTTGTAATAATGTTTCACTGGAACAGAGACACACTCATTTATATGTGTATTGTCTATGGCTGCTTCCATACTATAAAAGCAGGGCTGAGCAGTTGTGACAGAGACCATAATGGCTAAAAATATTTTCTATCTGGCCCTTTACAGAAAATATCTGCCAACACTTGTTTTAGAGCATATCACATACCAAACACAATGAATTTATTTATTATTTTATTTTGTTCAGATTGTGTATGCACTTCTCTTTTCTCCTCAACTAGACTCAAAGTACTTTAAGACAAAAACTTAGTTTCTGGTCATTCTTTTTCTTAAACTCCTAGATTAAAAACTGATGACTGAATGACTTGTATTCACGTTACTGAATAAAACTAAAGGGCTCATCAATGAGGTCAGAGTACACTAATTCTCCACATATCAAACACTTTGTTTTATATATTTCTCTTTTTGAACTTTTTGGATGTAATTTCAAATTTACAGAAAATCTGAAAGAATAGTACAGAACTCCCGTATAACTTTTATGCAAACTCACCACTTACATTTGACCCCATTGCTTTCTTTATGTATGTTTTCCCTAATCATTTGAAAATAAATTGCAGGTACCATGTTCCTCTATACCTAAATATTTCAAAGTATTTCCTAAAAATAGAGATATTCTCTTACATAATGTAAATTCTCAAAATCAGGAAATTTAACAATGATATACTATTATCTAATTCAAAGTCCATGTTCAAATAGTGCCAATTATCCCAGTAACTTCCTTTGCAGTTATTTTGTCTTCCTAGTCTATGATCTAATCCAGGACCACGGACGCACTCATTTATCAGATTTTCTTTGCCCTCCTAGATCTGGACCAGTTTCCCAGCTTCTGCATCTCGTGAAACTGGCCATTTTAAAGAATACAGGCCAGTTATTTTGTAGATTGTCTTCAACTTGGATTTTCTGATGTTTCCTCATGATTAGATTCAGACCATGCATTTCAGTGGGGGTTCCACAGAAGTCTGTCCTCTACTGATGGTGTTAACTTTGGTCCTTGGTTAAGATGGTGCCCATCAAGTTCTTCCAAAGTAAAGATGTTACTTTTCCCACTATGTAAGATTCTGTTTAAATTTCAAGAAACTGCCAAAGTGATTATAATATTTAACATCCACATCACCAATATATGAGATTCTAGTCCTGCCACCAGCACTTGGTACAATCTTTTCTACAGTAGCTGTTCTCATGATTGTGAAGTAGAATCATGAAGTTTAATGTACATTTACCTGATGGCTTATGTTGAGCACTTTTCCTGGACTTCTTGGACATTTGCATATCATCTGTTGTGAAGTATACGTCCAAGTTTTTGAGCTGCCTTTTTTTTACTGATTTATACTAGTTCTTTATATATTATGGATACAAGCTTTTTTTAAAAGATATATGTTTTGAAAATACTCATCCCAAGTCTATGGCTCAACTTTCAAACCCTTAATGGTGTGCTTGATGAGGAGAAATTTTTCATTTTCATGAGATTCACTTTGTTATCTTTTCCTCTCTAGCTATTGCTTTTTGAATCCTGCCTATAAATTTTTGCCTACCCCAAGGTTCAAAAAAGACACTCCTTTGTTTTCTTTGGGAAGCTTTATACTTTTACCTTTTACTTTTAGGTCTAGGTACCATCTCAAGTTAATTTTTCTAAGTAGTGGAAGTCGAGGTTGGTGTTCACATTTTCCCACATGCTTATCTAATTTTTCAATTACCATTTGTTGTAAAGATTTTCCTTTCCTTATTAAATTGCCCTAGCTCCTTTGTCAAGTACCACCTAAACATGTGTGTATGGGTATAATTTTGAACTCTCCATCTGGTACAGTAAATCCATTTGTCTATCCTTCTGCTAGTTCTATACTACGTTGATTAGTTATATATTTTTTTCAGTTAGAGTGTTTACAAAACAACATATAAGATTCACCCTCCCAACAATTTTCAGGTGGTCAGCACAATACTGTCAACCACATGTACATGATTGTGCAACAGACCCCAGAAGTCCCCATCCATCCTGCATGACTGAAACTCTACATCCACCTAACAGCAACTCACCACCTCCCTGCCCCCAATCCTGAGCAACCACCATTCTACTTTCTGTTTCTATGAGTTTACTATTTTAGATACCTCATATAAGTGGAATCACACTGTATTTGTCTTTTTGTGACTGGCTTATTTCTCACAGCAAAATGTCCTCAAGAATATGCTGTAGAATATGTCATAATTTCCTTTCCTTTTAAGGCTCAGTAGTATTCCACTATATAGACACACCATATTTTCTTTATCCATTCATCCACTGATGGATATTTAAGTTGCTCCGACCTCCTGGCTGTTGTGAATAATGCTGCTATGACTCTTGGTGTAGTAATATCTGTTCGAATCCCTGCTTTAAATTATTTTGGATATATATCCAAATAGAATTCATAAATCATATGATGGTTCTATTTTTTATTTTTTGAGGAAGCTCCATACTGTTTTCCATAGCTGCTGCACCATTTTACATTCCTACCAACAGTGCACAAGGGTTCCAATTTCTCTACATACTCACCAACATTTGTTTTCTGTTTAAGAAAATTTTTTATAATGGCCATCCTAATGGGTGTGAGTGGTATCTCACTGTGGTTCTGAGTTGCATTTTCCTGATAATTAGTAATGTTGAACATCTTTTAATGGACTTATAGGCCATTTGTATATCTTCCTTGGAGAAATGTCTATTAAAGTTTTTTGCCCATTATTAAATTGGGTTATTTATTGTTATTGAGTTGTAGGAGTTATTTATATATTCTGGATATTAACCCATGATCAGATGTATACAAGAGGATATGTTCTTCAATTTCATAGGCTGCCTTTTCCCTCTATTGTTTCTTTGCTGCAAAGAAGTTTTAAGTATGATGTAGTCCCACTTGTCTAATTTTGCTTTTGTTGCCTGTGCTTTTGGTGTCATATTCAAGAAATCACTGCCAAATCCAATGTCATGAAGCTTTCCCCCTATGTCTTCTTCTAAGAATTCTACAGTGTCAGGTCTTACATTTAGGTCTATAATCTATTTTGAGTTAATTTTTGTATATGGTGTAAGATAACGGTCCAACCTCTTTCTTTTGCAAAACAAAATCCAATTTTCCCAACACTGTTTGTTGAAGAGACTATCTTTTCCCCACTGTGCAGCTTTAGCAGCCTTGTCCAAGATCATCTGACCATATACACAGAGTGTATTTCTGGGCTTTCTATTCTATTCCATTATTCTACATGCCTGTCTTTATGCCTGTACCACAGTGTTTTGATTACTGCACCTTTGTAATTTATATTGAAATCAGGAATTGTGAGGCCTCCATTTTGTTGTTCTTTCTCAAGATTGTTTTGCTTATCTGAGGTCCTTTGAGATTCCATATGAATTTTAGAATTTTTTCATTTCTGCAAAAAATGCCATTGGGATATTGATAAGGAAGATTATTGTAGTTTTATCATAAATTTTGAAATTAGGTAGTGCAAGTCCTCCAACTTTGTTCTTTTCAAGTTTGTTTTGGCTATCCAGATGTGATCTCATTTTCATGGAAATTTTAGAAACACTCTGTCAATTTCTACAAAAACTCTGTTGGGATTTTGATTAGATTCATGTTAAATCTATAAATCAATGTAGAGAGACTATCTTAATATTGAGTCTTCCAATCCATGAACACGGTGGATCTCTCCATTTTTTTTCTCCTTTAATTTCTACCAACAATGTTCTGTAACTTTCACTGAGGAAGTCTTCCTAAATGCTGGATGTTATTGATGTTATTATAAAAAGCATTGTTTTTTTATTTCACTTACAATTTTTGTTGCTAGTATATACAAATACAATTAGTTTTTATATACTGAATTTCTCCCTTGCGCCCTTGCAAAATTCCCATTATTTCTATTAGTTTTGTAAATTTCTTAAAATGTTCAAAATAAGCCATCATGGTGTCTGTAAATATAGTTTTACCCCTTCCTTTCCAGTTCAGTGAACTACACCAAAATATTGAGTAGTCATGTAAGGGTGACAAAATTACAATATATTGTTTTTTGTTCATTATTTTAAATATATGCAAGGTTTTTTGCCTTAAGCATAACTTACTTTTGCAATCAGATAAAAGTTATATTTTTAACATAAAACAATCATTTTAGAAAATATGAATAGATAAGAAAGGTACATTTTAAAGAAGTGTGGATTTTTTCCCACATTTAAAAAAATTGCTAAAACCAAACACAAGTCTGCTAAATTTTTTTCACAAAATTGAAACAAAATAGTAAAACAAGAATATTTTCAATCACAAAGACACTCACATGCCCAAACTAGGAGCCACTCCTGGCCTATGCCCCAGAAGGTAAAGAGTTTACCCACAGTTGGCCATGAGTCAGACTAAGTGCTTGTTGCTGTTAAGTCACTAAGATGTTGGATAGCTTACTGCACAGCAAAATTGAACAATACATAAACTGATGAAGTAACTAATTCTTTTCAAAAGCCAACTCTATGTCTTATTTTAACTGCAAAATAACAGCATAAGAAACATTTAAAACATCTATAAATAGCACCCTGAAGAGTCCATAACACAACATGATGAATAATGATGTTAGCTGGAATACCAGGATGACCCTCCCCAAACAGCAGTGCTGGCGTGATCACTGAAGACCCCTAGAGAGCACGCTCACCCAGTCAAAACAAGGCAAAGATACGGAAAGAGATGCGCGGCCCTGCAGTTGAAGAGCTGCCTCTGGGGTGCACAGTGTAATTAGGGCAAAAAGCATTCACTGCAATGTTGAATGAAATGTTAGGATCAGAATTACCTCCACATGGTAAGCTTTTCAGTGCTTAATACTCCCCACTCCCAACCCAAATATCCAAACCAAAAAGGACCACTAACACCTCAGGAGAGTGACTAGATGGAGAGATCTTTTTGGAAAGATGTTTCAAAATATGATGATTAGTCGGGGGAGAAAACCAACCCATGTCACCGTGCGACTCTCCTGCTTCTTCTAACGTGGCTTCTCCCTTCCATCCTCAACAAGGCTGGGAGCTCTCCTAGTTCCCCCTGTTGCTAGTTGTACGTGTCTAACAGCTGCAGGAAGAGAGGAGAGAGTAAGACTGGACCACACGGCAAAGGGGACACAATGAAGTCTATCTTCTGTGTGAACCAACACGTGTCATCGGGTGCCACAGGGAGGCCCCTCGGCAGTTCCAAGTGCCCTGGATTCCAGGAAGGGGCGTCTGGATGAACAGTTAAGAAGACTGGAAAAGGGGTATTAGCTGAGAATACGTTCATAGCTCTTAGCCCAAAACCCAGATCAATCCTACAAGACCTCACGAAACCAAAAACTTTTCGGAAAATGTGGATAAGCAGGTTGTTACACAGCAAATCTTCCCTTGAAAGCCCAGCACCATTGCACGGGACGCATTCATGAGTGACATCAGTAGTTCTGACGCAGGAACCACGAAGGCATTTGATTAAGTGTCACAAAACCTTAATTACAAGTGTCCTGGATGCAGTTCTTACACAGCCATGTGAATTAGGAACTAGATGAAAGCTGAGGAAGGGAAATAATAAGAAGTGGAGTCTCCCACTCGTTTGAGGTGCTGGGCAGGGTGACAGAGCAGTTGAGCTCCCGGCCACACAAGGCATCAACAAGAGCTGCTGATCATTATGAGCCCTGAGTTCCAGGGAAGGTCTGAAGCACAAATGGACCGAAAAAGATTAAACTAAATACCAGGAGGAAACAATATGGGTCGAGAGCTGTACATTTTGTTTTACAGGAAAGGGAACTACTATTTTCTAGTATATCTAACGTCAATGGAGACGAGTGCCAAAAAGCGGTCAAAGACATCCCACACTTCCCACGAAGGGGCTGGGAAGTGGCAGACTGCAAGTCCATGGACACGGAACATGATTTTAGTTTGGGATTCCACGGTGGCATTGATGTTACCAAAGCGCAGAGGAATGAAGCTAGTCTGATCAAGAAGCACTGAATTAGGCAGGGCAAACATGGCAAGGGTGTAGAAAAAACGGCAGAGATTTGAAAGCTTTCATAGCATAATGAAAGACACCGTGCTGCCCGGAAACCAAATGTGACCTCCGCACTCCTGGGCAGGGGTGTCTCACAGAGCCATCCCTACAGAGCTGTACAGGGCATGCTGGGTGAACTGCTGGCTGGTGCACAGTGCAGGGGCCACAGAAGCCAGCAACATGCAAGAACCAAGAACCACTCCTGCTGAAAGGCCTCCACCTCCTCTGCTAACAGCTGCACATCAAGTCAGCTGACAAAGACAATGCAAGGGCCTAGATCATTCTTTCCTGAGAAGGCAATGAAAGTGGATTCAGGTCTGAGAGGCGATAAATTGATTATGCCACATTTGAAAATAGGAAGCAAAACTAAGTAAAATCCTCTCATCTGCCCTTCCTTCCTCTGCGGCAGCAATTCTCAGCTTATTCAGCCTAGGTCTTTCATTCAAACATTCCTAAAGTATCCATCTATTCAGAGAAAGGAGATATTTAAGGTCAGCTTCACGTAGCATGGAATAAACAGATCACTCTGGCTAGTGAAGAATTTTTTGGGTACTTACATTTATAGTGTTAGACAAATTGACATGTCAATAAGATGTACTTCTTCAGCAGAGTTTCAAAAATAGTGAAAATGGTAATAAACCACTTACTATGTCATACAGTGCCGGAGAAACAGAAAATATAATCTCCTTAGAAGAGTTTATTAAAAGCCTAATACCACAGCATAAGCATCATGCAGCCCTTCCTTGTATATCTCTATGTTCTGCAAACATCTCTTCCTAAACTAAGCACTACGGATAGTAAGTTTGTAAATCCACTCTTTCTCCTCTCTTGGATTGAAAGATGGACCTGACCCTACTTTCTGACTTCTGACAATTTTTCCATCTACTGTTCCAGAAAGAACCTTGCAAAGTTTGTCTTTCCATTTAATTTCACAAGCTGAAGTTCTGTCTTACTGGCAGGAAGCTACAAGGGATGCAGCAATATAAAATATGCCCATAGTTCTAGGAAAACGCAAGAATACTGAAGTGAGAGTCCAGGCTTTGGAATCAGAATGCTGGTTCTGCCACTTAGTAACTGTAAAATACTGAATAAAATTTTAAATGCCTCTAGGCCTCACTCTGATCATCTGTAAAATGGAAACAAAAATCATAGAGTTGCTGTGAGAATCACGTAAGATAAAATATACAAAGCAAGCCACTTAGGTACCTGTCACCTAGCAGCACTCATTAATGACAGCTGCTTTTATTAATATTTTGAAGCAGTGGGTTTGGTACAGTGGGTTTGATCAACTGAAAAGGCCCAAGGAATCAGCATTGATAGCCTGACTTCTTGGGGTGACACCACCACAACGATGGTGTTCTTGCCAGGCACACATCACAGACCACGGGGTAAACCTATGAATTATACTCGGCACAAAAGAAAGGAAGACAGGCACTAAATGCTGACGCCTCTGAGTGTGAGCTCCCATCGCTACAGCCTCGGGTCTGCAGCTCAGAGGTCAACCCCAGAGGGCACGCACTCGGTCGAAGGTTCTTACTCTTCACACGACTTCCATATTTTTGACCCCTGTGTCAACAGCCTCAACAAGGTCTTTGAACAGACACAAGTTCTCAATATTCTGAACAGAAGCTCTATTTTCCTTCTGGTTTCTTTAAAACAGACTGTACTTTCATTTCTCTGTAAGAAACTACTATCCTGCAACACAGTAAGCAGTGGGATATATGAAGAATAAATTATAAATAACCAGACACCTTTCCCCCCCTCAGAGGAAGGGCGTTTCTCTGTGTATCTATGCGTTTAAATCTTATTTATTTATTTATTTAACATCTTTATTGGAGTATAATTGCTTTACAATGGTGTGTTAGTTTCTGCTTTATAACTAAGTGAATCAGCTATACATATACATATATCCCCATATCTCCTCCCTCTTGCATCTCCCTCCCACCCTCCCTATCCCACCCCTCTAGGTGGTCACAAAGCACCGAGCTGATCTCCCTGTGCTATGCGGCTGCTTCCCACTACCTATCTATTTCACATTTGGTAGTGTATATATGTCCATGCCACTCTCTCACTTTGTCCCAGCTTACCCTTCCCCCTCCCCATGTCCTTAAGTCCATTCTTTACGTCTGCCTTTTTATTCCTGTCCTGCCTCTAGGTTCTTCAGAACCATTTTCTTTTTTTTTTTTTTTAGATTCCACATATATGCGTTAGCATACGGTATTTGTTTTTCTCTTTCTGACTTACATCACTCTGTATGACAGACTCTAGGTCCATCCCCCTCACTACAAATAACTCAGTTTTGTTTCTTTTTATGGCTGAGTAATATTCCATTGTATATATGTGCCACATCTTCTTTATCCATTCATCTGTTGATGGACACTTAGGTTGCTTCCATGTCCTGGCTATTGTAAATAGTGCTGCAATGAACATTGTGGTACATGACTCTTTTTGAATTATGGTTTCCTCAGGGACATGCCCAGTAGTGGGATTGCTGGGTTGTATGGTAGTTCTATTTTTAGTTCTTTAAGGAACCTCCATACTGTTCTCCATAGTGGCTGTATCAATTTACATTCCCACCAACAGTGCAAGAGGGTTCCCTTTTCTCCACACCCTCTCCAGCATTTGTTGTTTGTAGATTTTTTGATGATGGCCATTCTGACCAGTGTGAGGTGATACCTCATTGTAGTTTTGATTTGCATTTCTCTAATGATTAGTGATGTTGAGCATCCTTTCATGTGTTTGTTGGCAATCTGTATATCTTCTTTGGAGAAATGTCTATTTAGGTCTTCTGCCCATTTGGGGATTGGCTTGTTTGCTTTTTAGATATTGAGTTGCATGAGCTGCTTGTAAAGTTTGGAGATGAATCCTTTGTGAGTTGCTTCATTTGCAAATATTTTCTCCCATTCTGAGGGCTGTCTTTTTGTCTTGTTTATGATTTCCTTTGCTGTGCAAAAGCTTTTAAGTTTCATTAGGTCCCATTTGTTTACTTTTGGTTTTATTTCCATTTCTCTAGGAGGTGGGTCAAAAAGGATCTTGCTGTGATGTATGTCATAGAGTGTTTGTTCTGCCTATGTTTTCCTCTAAGAGTTTTATGGTGTCTGGCCTTACATTTAGGTCTTTAATCCATTTTGAGTTTATTTTTGTGTGGGGTGTTAGGAAGTGTTCTAATTTCATTCTTTTACATGTAGCTGTCCACTTTTCCCAGCACCACTTATTGAAGAGGCTGTATTTCTCCATATGGGTTTAAATCTTAAGAAAAACTGATGCTTGCCTGCCTCACTTCTCCCTCCTGAAGTCAAAAGCCACGACCCATTTTGCTCGTGCTGCTCTCAGAGTCCACATTATATCGATACAATTAACAGTACGTATGTAGACAGAGAGGGGGATGCCCCTCCCACCTCGAAGGAAGGCAACAGTGAATCAACAGAAGAGAATGTTTTCTGTAAGGAAGCTTATTTGTTTCCAATAGTGTAACAACTGAGACCGCGATCCAAGCCAGACTGCTTGGGTTCACATCCCAGTCCCTCTGCAAGACTTCGGACACATTACTTAACCTATCTGTGCCTCAATTTCCTCATGTGCAAAAAAATGAAGCAAGGAGAATGCCTGCCTACTGTGGTGGCTACAAGGACTACGTGAGTCAGTTCATTACAGGACTCAGGGCAGAGTCTGGCTCGTGGTACCGAGAACACTATACTGTAGTTGGATCGTAACATGATGTGTCCAGTATTAACATGACTCTAAGCTGGAGAGAGAAGACAGAGAAGAAACAAGTGTGGGAGAAACTGAGCTTCTTGGACTCTGACTACTGCCACTCCCCAGCCCCACCACCAACCAGGGCCTGTCCAGGCTCAATTCCACCAGAGTTTCTTCTGTGGTTGTACTGTTTTTGTTCTTTGAGTAAAATTTGCACACAGAAGTACAGTTGTGCTATCAAATTACCAATAGCATTGTTTACAGAACTAGAACAAAAAAGTCTTAAAATTTGTATGGAGACACAAAAGACCCCGAATAGCCAAAGCAATCTTGAGGGAAAAAAACGGAGTTGGAGGAATCAGACTTCCTGACTTCAGACTATAATACAAAGCTACAGTAATCAAGACAATATGGTACTGGCACAAAAACAGAAATACAGATCAATGGAACAGGACAGAAAGCCCAGAGATAAACCCACACACCTATGGGTCAACTAATCTATGACAAAGGAGGCAAGGATATACTATGGAGAAAAGACAGTCTCTTCAATAAGTGGTGCTGGGAAAACTAGACAGATACATATAAAAGAATGGAATTAAAACACTCCCTAACACCATACACAAAAATAAACTCAAAATGGATAAAAGACCTACATGTAAGACTGGACACTATAAAACTCTTAAAGGAAAACATAGGAAGAACACTCTTTAATGTAAATCACAGCAAGATCTTTTTGACCCACCTCCTAGAGTAATGGAAATAAAAACAAAAATAAACAAATGGGACCTAATGAAACTTAAAGGCTTTTGCACAGCAAAGGAAACTATAAACAAGACGAACAGACAACCCTCAGACTGGGAGAAAATATTTGCAAATGAATCAATGGACAAAGGATTAATCTCCAAAATATATAAACAGCTCATGCAGCTCAGTATTAAAAAAACAAACAACCCAATCCAAAAATGGGCAGAAGACCTAAATAGACATTTCTCCAAAGAAGACATACAGATGGCCAAGAAGCACATGAAAAGCTGCTCAACATCACTAATTATTAGAGGAATGCAAATCAAAACTACAATGAGGTATCACCTCCAACTGGTTAGAATGGGCATCATCAGAAAATCTAGAAACAACAAATGCTGGAGAGGGTGTGGAGAAAAGGGAACCCTCTTGCACTGCTGGTGGGACTGTAAATTGATACAGCCACTATGGAGGACAGTATGGAAGTTCCTTAAAAAACTAAAAATAGAATTACCATATAACCCAGCAATCCTACTACTGGGAATATACCCAAAGTAAACCATAATTCAAAAAGACACATGCCCAATGTTCACTACAGCACTATTTACAATAGCCAGGTCATGGAAGCAACCTAAATGCCCATCGACAGACGAATGGATAAAGAAGATGTGGTACATATATACAATGGAATATTACTCAGCCATAAAAAGGAACAAAACTGGGTCCTTTGTAGAGACTTGGATGGACCTAGAGACTGTCATACAGAGTGAAGTAAGTCAGAAAGAGAAAAACAAATATCGTATATTAACGCATATATGTGGAATCTAGAAAAATGGTACAGGTGAACCAGTTTGCAAGGCAGAAATAGAGACACAGATGTAGAGAATAAACGTATGGACACCAAGGGTGGAAAGCGGTGGGGGGTGGTGGTGGTGGGATGAATTGGGAGATTGGGATTGACATGTATACCCTAATATGTATAAAACAGATAGTAAGAAAAAATAATTGACTATCATGTACTTGACAATAAAAGCCAAGATTTTGAGAAAAAAAAAGTTAAAGAGAACCTATATAAAATAGGTAGAGGATTAACTGATGCAATCTTTTGGGAAAACACTATTTTCAGTAATAATTTGTTACTGTTTGTAATAAAAGTGCAACTACTGAATAAAAAAAAATGTGCAGGGGCAGGGAGTGTGTAAAAATGGTGAGCAGAGCGGAGGCAACAAGAAAAGGAATGGTAGGTAAGAAAGTGTGTTTCCAGGGAGCACTGTCTTTGGCGAGAAGTGGAGCCAGGGCCACTATTTGGTTCCACCTACTTGCTGCTTCAGTTCCATTCCCTCCATTTCTCAGTCCTCAGGAAAAACATGTAGGTACATGAATGTACAGAGGGGCATGTACTGACCACTGCACTCATGCATTCAATTATTCATTGAGCACCTACTGTGTACCTAGTCCCTGCTCTCACAGAAGGCTGTTTGGGGATGGAGACCAGTAAACCAACCAGACAGGAGGATGGGATGGATACGACGTGTGAGGAGTGTGGGACCTGCGAGTGCAGAAGATGGGCATCTGGCCCAGGCCGCCAGGAGAGGCCTGGGCAGGAAGTGACATGCAGAGAGGACCTAGAAGAACAGTGGGTACTCAAGCCTGTCCAATCAACAAGGACGTGTGACAGAGATTCATCTGCACAGCAAATGACCTTGCTTGTTCCTTAAATCCTTTCACTGGTTCCTGGCCCTCCTGAGTCACGTCAGATGCAGAGGCTCTCTCAGGACATGTACACGGGTCCCATGCACTTCCTCAACCAGTGCTCTTCCTCTCTCTCTTTACATCGAGGCTACACAGACACTCCACCTCTTGCACTCCACTCCACCTGCTGGGTCTTTGGCCTTCAGAACTGTTTCCAATGAAGAATGAAGAATGTCGCTCTTCGACAACTGAGTGAATGCGGATTGATGCCTTTGCTGTGCCAGGCTCTGCTCTAGGCATAAATTATCTTCACTTTTTTTTCATCATAAACTCAGCCCATTTTTAACCACCACTTTTAACTAATGCTTTTGTCCTTAATGGACAATAAGGGGGATAAAATTCTATAACAGCTATAAACTAAGTACACAGGAAGCACACCAAAAGTTAGAAAAACAAAGGCAATGACTCTTCACCATGAAACGAGCTAGTGAGACACTCTTGAAACATGTGATAGAGAAATAATTACATGAGTTAAACAAAAAGTGTTTAGAGCAGTGTCTGGTTCAAAGGAAGTGCTGGATAAATGCTGACTGCTGCTAGAATCAAGGCTGTTGAGGTTTCACTGTGCGTCTTGGAGGAGGCCACAATTAAGTACCAGCGTGCTAGCTGTTGCTACTATTATGCATTTTCTAGAACTTCATACAAATATATTGTAACATCAATCTCTTATGCCAAGCTTCTTTCTATCGGCACGATACTTTGAGATTCACCCACGGTGCCTCTGCAGTTCTTTATTTCATCTTGCCTGTTCTTAGCCCTTGGCTCTTCCACATAAATTCTACAATCAGTTTAAGTTCCACAGAGGATCCTGTGGGGACTTTTATTAGAATTAAATATAAATTAAGAGAGCTGATATCTCTGCAGGATCCATTATCACAGGGTGTCTATTCATTTTGGCATTTATGTCTTTCATATAAAATTTCACAATTTTTACCATGGAAGTCTGGCCCATGTTTTGATTTTTCATCAGGTTCCTCATAAAGTTTACTGCTACTGTACATAAAAATTTAAATTACAGTTTTACATTTGTTGCCAGTGTATAGAAATATTATTAATTTTTGTCTGTTCATATTATATCCAGACATTATGCTAAATCCTCATTATTTCTAGTAATTAATCTATAGATTAGTTGGGGGTTTCTCTGTAGATAATGTCCTGTAGTTTTCCTTTCTCATCACTGTCCTTTTCAGTTACTGACACAGGCCTCTGTCCTAGAATGAACATGAACAGAGAAGGCTTTTTCTCTTTCCATTCTCTGAAATTGTTTGTTTAGAATCAAACTGGTTCATCTCTTGAACACTGGGTGTAACATAATATAAAAACCTTCGGAGCCTGGTATATTTTTTGTGAGAAGATTTTTAGCTACCGTTTCCATTTATTTATTGGTCATAGGATTACTTAAGGTTTCCATTTTTCCTTAAGTTTTTAAACTAGGAATTTATCCATTTAATTAAGTTTTCAAATTTATCGTCATATGGTTATTCACAGTATTCCAATTATCTTTTTTCTTCTGGTGTATCTGTAGTAATGTCCCATTTTAAATTCCTTATATCATTTATATCTGTCTTCTCTCTGCTTTATCATTCTCACTGGAGGTTTTTCAATGTTACCTGTATATTCTAAGAATCATCTTTGTTGTCTTCTAAATTTTATCATTGTCCTTTATTTCTTTTTTTAATTAATAGACTTTATTTTTTAAGGCAATTTTAGGTTTACAGAAAAACTGAGTGGAACCATGCTCCCATCCATATACTGTCTCCCCTACACGCATAGGCACAGGCGTGAGCACACATGCGTGCGCGTGCACACAGTTTCTCCTATTATTAAAATCTTGCATTAGTGTAGTATATTTGTTATAGCTGAGGAAGCAATATTGATACATTATTAACTAAAGACCACAGTTTTCATTAGGGTTTAATCTTAGTGTTTTACATTCTGTGGGGTTTGACAAATGTATAATGACATGTAGCCACCATTACACTATCATACTGAATAGAGGCACTGCCCTAAAAATCCTCTGGGCTCCACTTATTCATCCCTCCCTCCCCCTGGGTACCTGGCAATCACTGATCTTTACACTGTCTTCATGGTTTTGTCTTTTCCAGAACATCAGACAGGTGAAATCATAAAGAATGTAGTCTTTTCAAGAAGTTTGGCTTCTTACACTCTGTAATATGTATTTACAGTTTCTCCATGTCTTTTTCTAGGTTTGAAAGCTCATTTCTTTTTAGTGCTGAATAATATTCCACTGTCTGGATGTACCACAATTCGTTTATCCATTCACCTGTTAAAGGACATCCTGGTTGCTTCCAAGTTTTCGCAATTATGAACAAAGCTGCTATAAACATTTGCATGCAGGTTTTTGTATGGATATATTTTCAACTTATTCGGGTAAATACCAAAGAGTGTAACTGCTGGATCATACGGTAAGAGTACGTTTATCTTTTAAGAAACCACCAAGCTGTCTTCCTAAGTGGCTGCACCATTTTGCATTCTTGCCTACAACGAATAAGAATTCCTGTTGCTCCACATCCTTGGCAGCATTTGGTTTTGCCAGCACTCTGGATTTTGGCTACTCTAACAGTAGTATCTTATTGTTTTAATTTGTGATTTCCTGATGATGTATGTTGAGTATATTTTCCTATGCTTACTTTTCATCTGTGTACCTTCTTTGGTGTGGTATCTACTTAGATCTTTTGTCCACTTCTTAACTGGGTTGCTTGTTTTCTTACTCTTGAATTTAAGAGTTCTTTGTATATTTTGGATACCAGTCCTTTATCAGATATGTGTTTTGCAAAGCTTTTTCTCCCAATCTGTGGTTTGTTTCTCATTCTCTTAACTATGTCTTTTTTAGAGCAGAAGTTTCTAATTTTAATGAAGTTCAACTTACCAATATTTCTTCCATGGACCGCACTTTTGATGTTGTATCAGAAAGTCATCACCAAACCCAAGGTAACCTATATTATCTTTCAGGAATTTTATAGCTTTTTGTTTTACATTTATGTCTATGATCCATTTTGAGTTAATTTTTGTGAAAGCTGTAAGATCTGTGTCTAGGTTCATTTTTAACATGTCAAAGTCCAGTTGTTCCAGTGCTATGTGTTGAAAAGATTGTCACATATTGGTTAACTGTATTTATGTCAGGCTATTTCTGGGCTGTCTAAAATATGATCCATTGACCTACATGTCCTTTCTTTCACCAATACCTCACAGTCTTGACTATTACTAGTTTATAGCAGGTCTTGAAATCAAGTGGTATCAGTCCTCTGACTTTGTTCTTCTATATCATGTTGGCTATTTTGGGTCTTTTACCTTTTCATATCAACTTTAAAATCAGTTTGTTGATATTCACAATATAATTTGCTGGGATTTTGACTGGGATTGTACTGAATTTATAGATCAAATTGGGAAGACCTGACATCTTGACAATATTGAGTCTTCCTATCCATTTATTTAGATCTTATGATTCATTTCATCACTTTTATAGTTTCCTTCATATAGGCTTTGCACATTTTTTAGAGCTCTACCTAAGTATTTCATGTTTTTGGTGCTAATGTAAAAAACATTGCTTTGGGTTTTTGTTTGGTTTTTTATTGAAGCATAGTTGATTTATAATACTGCATTAGTTTCCAGTGTACAGAAAAGTGATTCAGATATATATATGTGTGTATGCTTTTTCATAGTCTTTTCCATTATGGTTTATTACAGAATATTGAATACAGTTCCTTGTGTTATACAGTAGGACCTTGTTGTTTATCCATTCTCTATATACTACTTTGCATCTGTTAATCCCAAACTCCCAATCCATCCTCCCCCACCCCACCTCCCCCAGGCAACCACAAATCTGCTCTCTATGTCTGTGTCATAGATAAGTTCATATGTGTCATATTTTAGATTCCACATATAAGTGACACCATATGGTATTTGTCTTTCTCTTTCTGACTTACTTTGCTTAGTATGATAATCTCTAGGTCCATCCATGTAGCTGCAAATGACATTATTTCATTCTTTTTATGGCTGAGTAGTATTCCATTGTATATATACACTACATCTTCTTTATCCACTCATCTGTTGATGGACATTTAGGTTGTTTCCATGTCTTGGCTATTGTAAATAGTGCTGCTATGAACATAGGGGTGGTGCATGTATTCTTTTGAATTATAGTTTAATGAGTTTGTGTTTTTAATTTCAAACTTCAATTGTTCATTGCTGGTATATAAGGAAGTGGCTTTTTAAAAAAATTAATTTATTTATATTTGGCTGCATTGGGTCTTCGTTGCCGTGTGTGGGCTTTCTCTAGTTGCGGTGAGCAGGGGCTACCCTTCATTGTGGTGCGTGGGCTTCTCATTGCATGGCTTCTCTTGTTGCGGAGCACAGGATCTAGGCGCGCAGGCTTCAGTAGTTATGGCTTGCAGGCTCTAGAGCGCAGGCTCAGTAGTTGTGGCACACGGGCTTATTTGCTCTGCGGCATGTGGGATCTTCCCGGACTAGGGATCAAACCTGTGTCCCCTGCACTGGCAGGCGGTTTCTTAACCACTGCGCCACCAAGGAAGTCCCTAGAAAGTGGCTTTTTTAATATTAACCTTATATTCCACAACCTTGCTATAACCACTTATTAGTTCCAGATTTTTTCTTGATTCTTTGGGATTTTCTACATAGACAATCACATCACCCCCAGTATGTATACTTTTAATTTCCTTTACTTGTCCTATTCCATTAGCCAAGACTTTCAGTATGATGTTGAAAAGTAATGATGAGAGGGGACATTTTTGCCATGTTCTTGATCTTAGTGGGAAATCTCACCACTAAATATTATGTTAACTGTAGTTTTTTTTCCACAGATGTTCTTTATCAAATTGAGGATGTTCTCCCCTACTCCTAGTTTGCTGAGAATTTTTGTCAAAAGTGGGTATTGGATTTTGTGAAATGCTTTTTCTGCATCCATTGACAGGGTCATGTGGTTTTTTTTTCTTTAGCCTGTTGATATGATAGATTACATTAATTGATTTTCAAATGTTAAACTAGCCTTGCATACCTGGAATAAATCCCACGTGGATGTGTCGTATAATTATTTCTGTCCATTACTGGATTTCACTTGCTAATATTTTGTTGAGGAATTTTGCATCTATGTTCATGAGAGGTACTAGTCCGTAGATTTCCTTTCTTGTAATGTCTTTGTTTAGTTTTGGTATTAGATTAATGCTTGCCACATAGAACGAATTAGGAAGTATTCCCTCTGCTTTTATCTGCAGAAAGAGGATATAGAAAATAGGTATAATTTCTTCCATAAATGTTTGGTAGGTTCACCAGCGAACCCACCTGGGCCTGGTGTTTTGGAAGGTTAACGTTGTTTCAGTGTTTTTAATAGACACAGGCCTATTCAGATCATCTATTTCTTCTTGGGTAAGTTTTGGCCGATTGTGTCTTTCAAGGAGTGGGTCATTTTCATCTAGGTTTTCAAATCTGTAGGCACAGAGTTGTTTGTAATACTCCCTTATTATCCTTTTATTGTCTATGGGATCAATAGTGATGGTCACTTTTTCATTTCTAATATTAGTAATTTGTGTGTTCTCTATTTTTTTCTTAACCTGGCTAGAAGATTATCAATTTTATTGATCTTTGCAAAGAACCAGATTTAGGCTTGATTTTTTTCTATTGATTTCTCATTTTCAATTTCATTATTTCTCCTTTTATTTATTTCCTTCTTCTTTGGATTAACTTTGCTCCTTTTCTTAGTTTCCTAAGGTTGAAGCTTAGATTACTGTTTTTAGATCCTTCTTCTTTTCTACTATACACATTCAATGCTATACATATGCCTCTAAGCACTGCTTTTGCTACATCCCACAAATTTTGATCCCTGTATTTTCATTTTCTTTTCAGTTCAAAATATTTTTTAAATTTTGCTTAGATTTCTTCTTTGACCCATGTGTTTTTTAGAAGTGTGCTATTTAATCTCCGAGTATGTGGGGGTTTTCCAGCTACCTTCCTGTTACTGATTTCTAGTTTAATTCCATTGTGGTCTGAGAGCATACTTTGTTTGATTCCTACTGCTTTCATTGTTACAAGGTGTTTTATGGCCCCGAATGTGTTCTATCTTGGTGTATTTAGCTTGAGACTGTGTATTCTGCTGTTGTTGGAGGCAGTCATCTATACATGTCAGTTAAGTCCAGTTGATTGATGTCCTTGCTGGATCTGTCAATTACTGACAGAGGTGTTAAAGCTTCCCACTGTAACAGTGGATTTGTCCATTTATTCTTGCTGTTTTATTTGCTCTTGTCTCACGTGTTTCGATGTTTTGTTGTTGGGCATGTACACATTAAGGGTTGTTGTATCTTCTTAAAGAACTGACCCCTTTTTCATTATATAATGTTCCTCTTTATCTCTGATAACTTTCCTTGTTCTGAAGTTGGCGCCACATGAAATTAATATAGCTACTCATGGTTTTAGATCAGTGTTAGTACTGTGTATCTGTCTCCATCTGTGTCTTTATATTTAAAGGGGGTTTCCTGTAGACAACATATAGTGGGCTGTGCTTTCTACCCACTGACAGTCTCCATCTTTTCATTGGTGCACTTAGACCACTTACATTCAAAGTCATTATTGATATATTTGGATTACTATTTACCCATGTTTGTTACTGTTTTCTGTTCGTTGCATTTGTTCTTTGTTTCTTTGTCTTCCACTCTTTTTCTGTCTTTTCTAGTTTTAATTGAGCATTTTATAGAATCCCATTTTTTCTTCTCTCTTGGCATATCAATTATACTTGATTTTTTAAAAAAATTTATTTATTTATTTATTTTATTTTTGGCTGTGTTGGGTCTTCGTTTCTGTGCGAGGGCTTTCTCTAGTTGCAGCAAGCGTGGGCCTCTCACTATCGCGGCCTCTCTTGTTGTGGAGCATAGGCTCCAGACGCGAAGGCTCAGTAGTTGTGGCTCACGGGCCCAGCTGCTCCACGACATATGGGATCTTCCCAGACCAGGGCTCGAACCCGTGTCCCCTGCATTGGTAGGCGGATTCTCAACCACTGCACCACCAGGGAAGCCCCTATACTTGATTTTTAAACTGTTCTTAGTGGTTGTCCTTAAGTTCACAATATACATTCATAATTAATCCAAGTCCACTTTCAAATAACACTATACCACCTCAAGGGTAGTATGAATACCTTATAACAGAGTATTCCCAATTCCTCCCTCCTGTAACACTGCTGACATTCATTCACTAATCCACAGGCTATAATCACCCAATACATTGTTCCTATTATTACTTTGAACAAATGTTTATCTGTAAGAGCAATTAAGAATGCGAAAACCAAAAGATTTTATTTTATCATCTATTCCTTCTCTAACATTCTTCCTTTCTTTATGTAGATCTGAGTTTCTGACCTATCTACCTTCAGTCTATCAGTCAGTTCATTCTTCATTTCTGCTACAGTGTTTTTGATTTCTAGCACTGTCTTGAGACTTTCTCTCAGAGTTTCCATTATCCATCTCCAATTCTGGGGCAGCAGCTTGCCCAGTGACCTCAGTTCTTTGATGGTTCAAAGAAGGGTTGCTGATTTTCCATATGTAAAGCTTTTTCTTGTGAGGATGTGTATGATGACTTCTGTGCTTCTACTACATGCCAGGGTGGAAACCAAGTCTATATCCTCTATTCCATTTTATTCTCTTCATTGTTTTCTCATTTCTTCTTTTTGTGAACTCATTCAATTTTCCTTTTCTAACTTCTAAAGTTAAATCCTTATGTCTTCAATTTCTAGGATCTCTTCTTACCTAATATAAGTAGTTTTAAATTTGTAACTACTGCATCAATTTCTTTCTAAGTACTATTTTGGTACATCCCACAAATTGATTCACTTTTTTTACCTGAAATACAACATCCTCTTAACATGTCCCTGCTTCAACCAGGAACCCATCCAACCCAACTAGCTATACATTCCAGCTACACTAATATTTCTAAAATGCAAATCTGACTGTGTCATTTTCTGTTTAAATGACTAGGCACAGCTATCAAGCATGATTAGTTCTGGACGAACAGGCCTTTAAGAACTGTCTTCAGCTGCTATACTACAAAGCTACAGTAATCAAGAGAGTATGGTACTGGCACAAAAACAGAAATACAGATCAATGGAACAGGATAGAAAGCCCAGGGATAAACCCACGCACATATGGTCACCTTATCTTTGATAAAGGAGGCAAGAATATACAATGGAGAAAAGACAGCCTCTTCAATAAGTGGTGCTGGGAAAACTGGACAGCTACATGTAAAAGAATGAAATTAGAATACTCCCTAACACCATACACAAAAATAAACTCAAAATGGATTAGAGACCTAAATGTAAGGCCAGACACCATAAAACTCTTAGAGGAAAAACATAGGCAGAACACTCTATGACATAAGTCACAGCAAGATCCTTTTTGACTCACCTCCTAGAGAAATGGAAATAAAAACAAAAATAAACAAATGGGACCTAATGAAACTTAAAAGCTTTTGCACAGCAAAGGAAACCATAAACAAGACAAAAAGACAGCCCTCAGAATGGGAGAAAATATTTGCAAATGAAGAAACTCACAAAGGATTCATCTCCAAAATTTACAAGCAGCTCATGCAACCCAATATCAAAAAAACAAACAACCCAATCCCAAAATGGGCAGAAGACCTAAATAGACATTTCTCCAAAAAAGATATACAGATTGCCAACAAACACATGAAAGGATGCTCAACATCACTAATTATTAGAGAAATGCAAATCAAAACTACAATGAGGTATCACCTCACACTGGTCAGAATGGCCATCATCAAAAAATCTACAAACAACAAATGCTGGAGAGGGTGTGGAGAAAAGGGAACCCTCTTGCACTGTTGGTGGGAATGTAAATTGATACAGCCACTATGGAGAATAGTATGGACATTCCTTAAAAAACTAAAAATAAACCTACCATACGACCCAGCAATCCCACTACTGGGCATATACCCTGAGAAAACCATAATTCAAAAAGAGTCATGTACCCCAATGTTCACTGCAGCTCTATTTACAATAGCCAGGACATGGAAGCAACCTAAGTGTCCATCAACAGATGAATGGATAAAGAAGATGTGGCACATATATACAATGGAATATTACTCAGCCATAAAAAGAAATGAAATTGAGTTATTTGTAGAGAGGGGGATGGACCTAGAGTCTGTCATACAGAGTGAAGTCAGACAGAAAGAGAAAAACAAATACCGTATGCTAACACATATATATGGAATCTAATAAAAAATAAAAAATAAAAATGGTTCTGAAGAACCTAGGGGCAGGACAGGAATAAAGACACAAATGTAGAGAATGGACTTGAGGACATGGGGTTGGGGGTAAGGGTAAGCTGGGACGAAGTGAGAGAGTGGCATGGACATATATACACTATCAAATGTGAAATAGATAGCTAGTGGGAAGCAGCTGCATAGCACGGGGAGATCAGCTCAGTGCTTTGTGACCACCTAGAGGGGTGGGATAGGGAGGGTGGGAGGGAGACGCAAGAGGGAGGAGATATGGGGATATATGTATATGTATAGCTAATTCACTTTGTTATAAAGCAGAAACTAACACACCATTGTAAAGCAATTATTCTCCAATAAAGATGTTTAAAAAAAAGAAAAAAAAAGAACTCTCTTCAGCTGCATCTTCTGCCTTCTCCTCCATTCTTACATAACCTTGGGCCTAGCACAGCATTATGAAAGAGAACTTTCTGCTGTGGTGATGATCTTCCATATCTGCACTGCCCAGTATAGCAGCCACATGCCTTAAAATGTGGCTGGTAAAGCACAAAAACAGAATTTTAAATTTTATTTAATTTTATTAATTTAAATTTAAAAGGTCCCTTGTGGATACTGACCACCATGCTGGGTGGTGCAGCTCTGCACAGACTGAGCCTGTCCTTCACTGGGAATATTTAGTTTAGTATGCAGTCTGATTTAAGTCTTCTCTTTTACTCTAATTTAAGTAAGAAAATGTTATTTCCTGATTTTTACTAAAATAAATTAACTAATGAAACATTTAGTTGTTCAGAGAGAACACAGGTCATCACAGAAACAGGAACCACATTAAAATCAGTAAATCTTGTCAAGTTTACTAGAGAAAGAGAAAACTTCTCAATCTAGAAAATTAAACTTCAGCGTCAAGGAAGAACTCACTATAGGGTAAATAAACTCTGGAAGCAAACATGCTTTCTGTATTTTTGCCTCACGTGTAGCCCACAGCAGAATGCTCAGTACACAAAACTATTTGCATGTTTGTGAATGAATGAATACTAGGATGAAGTCCTTAGTCCCGGAAACTGATCACTGCTATGAATCAGACTTTGTCATCAGCATAAAATCAGTCTCACGGATGGGTTCAGAAGTAGAAGTTTCTAGTTCACACTATGTCTCAATTTTTTATTTAAAAAATTCCATTTTTACAAGTCTCATAGCAATGGTTCTCAAACTCTTTGACCCAAAGAACACTTTAAACTCAAAAACTGCTGAAAACCTTTAAAAGTTTTACTTATGGGATTAATACTTTGATATTTACTGTTTTAGAAAGGAAACGGAAAGACTTTTTAAAACACAAGATTTCACAATCACAGATTCCACTGGCGGTCAGAATGATGACATCACCACATGTCAGGCAGCCTCTGGAAAAATCCATTGTACATTCATGAAAAAAGTGAGAATGAAAAAGGCAAGTAATGTGTTAGTGTTATTCTGAAAAGGGTTTGACCTCACAGACATCCCTGAAAGGGTCTTGAATCCCCCTCGGGTCCCTGGACTCTGTTTCAGCTCCTCGTCCTAGAGGAAGACAGGGCTCCATGACATTCTACCTGGAATGAGCACAAGGGTGGATCAGGACACCTCAGCACTGAGAAGGCAACTGCTCTTGTCCATGTCTGCACACAAATTATGAGATGTGGTTTTTTCAAACTGTTCCTAAGCCCATAAATAGACAAAACAATCATTTAAAACATATTAGGAAATCATATGTTATATTTTAGTTTTAATATATTCTTGTCATAATCAGTCTTGGTTGGAATACAAACAACTCAAGTCTCAAGGTTTTTCCAGGGTTTTTGGTTGAGGGAAAAAGGTGTTAAAAAAAACAGCTAGAATCTTTTAAAGCTCAAATTAGACTTTATCAAGTGAAAGTAATAAAGTGCCCAATATAGAGTTTGACATTTTCTAGGTATTCAGTAAATGCCTATTCATTCACTTTCCAAATCAAATTTTAGTTTTCAAAGAAAATTATTTAAAAAGAAGAGAGGTGCACACTATTCTGAAGAATTCTAGTAGGAGTTCATTACCATGTAAGGCCATGGGTTTAGAAATGAAATGAGAACATATAGCCAAGAGAGATTAAATCTGTGGCTATATGGTTGACTAGATCAACTGTTAATTAGGTCAACTGTCTAAAAGATAATTGAATTACTTCTTGGCTGATATGAAGCAACCAAAGTAACTCCACTGCAAATTAAGTGGTCAAAGAATTTTAGAAAGCAAAATCTCCTGAGAGTCACAAAACTTTTTCTCTTAAATGTCTTAAATCTTCTGTGCTGGCTCAGGAGAAAATAAACCAGAAAATCCTGAAACATGGACACTGGCAACTGACCAAAACAAGCTTTTAAGATTTCATAACCACATTTTAAAAAGTATATGAGCATAAACTCCAAGAGAAAGTAACATATAGTATATCAGTGAAATGTCTAAATTAAGAAAACTGACTAGAGTATTTAAAAACAGGAAATAGCAGATAACAACGTGGCGAATGAGACTACCAAATGAGCCCTGGGAATGACCCAAAGGCCCTCCTTAGCTTTCCTCTAGGGCACACGCCATCCTATACGAGGGGTGGTGCTCCGTGTCAGTTATAGAAAACGAGAACCCAACTGAGCTTTCAAAAGCATATGGAAAGATCCTCTGGATATGTTTGCTCCTTATGTAAATTAAGCAGTCATTATTTATTCAAAATTGAGAGGAGTGTAAATTAAAAAAAAATTAAAACAGTATATATGGCATAATATTTTTCACATCTTACGTGACACTTCAAGGAATGTCTGCACAATTTTTCATGTATTCTCTACATAGTAAGTGAATAGCTGAGGCAAATTCCACCATCTTTAACCTACGAATGAAAAACTTAATTCTCTAAAGGCAGACCCAGAGACCATCATCTATACAACTGTACAACCCAGACATCTTGGGGTCACCCCCAATCCCGTCTCTCACACACCCTGCCTTAACTCAGCCTTCACGTCCTCAAGCTACTATCTTCTAAACACATCTCAAGTCTCACTGGCACAGACTGATCTAAACAAATATCTCAGGTACTCAGGGTCTTTCCAAATACTCCACTTCTAATCCGTACTCCACAATGCTACCAAAGTACTCTTCAAACCCCACAACTACTCCAAACATGACTTTGCCTAAAATCTTCAAATGGTACCCTAGCATCTTCAGGATAAAGTCCAAATGCTTGAGCACATATACAAAATACCTTAAAATCTGGTCCCTCCTACCTAATTTCTTGCTTTTCCCCAAATGTGCTCTGCTCCCTTCATCACCCTTCTTTCCTTCAAAAACCATTAACTAGGCAATATTTTAGGTGCCTGGCATACACAAATGAACAAAGCAAAGATCTTTGCCCTGGTGGACCTTACATTCTTATGGTAGGTAGAGAGATAACTGACAGATGGAGAGAGATGTGGGTAGACAGATGACAGATGGTAGGTAGATAAATAGATGGTGTATACAGATAGGCAGATTATTGGTAGATGATAGATAGCTAATAGATGGTTGACTGATAGACAAGTTGGTAGACAGATGATCAATAGACAGCTAACTAGATAGACAGATGATTGATATAGGCTGGTAGGTAGGCAGATGATAGATTACTGATACAGATAGATAGCGAGATGACTGACAGATAGGTAGATGGACAAACAGATAACTGATAGCATGCCAGGGGTAATAGATGCAGTGGATGCAAACAAATCAGGATGAAAAGGGAAGGGACTGTGTATGAGATGGCATGGTGCTTTACCATTTTAATTGGGTGGTCAGAGAATGCCTCACAAAAACAGGAAACACCCACGGAACCAGTGTGGCTACAGAGGAGGGCGACGTGCAAGACAAGAGTGTGGAGTGACAGGAGGCCAGACTGTGCACGTGGTGGGTCACTGCTGCCACACGACTCTTACTCTCAGAGCAACAGGAGCTGCTGGAATTCTTGAGCAGAGGAGTGTCGCCAGCGAACGTGCGTTTAGAACTCAGGGCGCCGTTATGTTGAGGACAGTCTCTGAGGGCAACCGAGTGAAGGGGACAAGAAAGAAGTAGAGGAAGTGGGACAAGGGTGCCTGGAGAGATGCCCATAGGAAACGAAGTCGCAAGGACAGGAGCTGCTGGAATTCTCTGCAGCTTCCCCCAAAGTGGGGAGAGTTCCGAGTCTGGAGTTCTAATTGGGAAGGACTAACGCAAACCGGAGCTTCCCCTGCCTCCGACGATGATGCTCACGAGAAACTAAGTGATTTAAAGTAGAGCCTGAGGTAGGGGCTGGACAGGATGGGGTCTGGTTTCCTCTGCAGAGGGCTGTGCTGGCCATGTCCCTATGGACTGGTGACAATCAATCCCCTGACGTCGCCCTCCATTCTTCTCCTCAGCACCACCCCTCCATCGAGTCTTCCCCTCTGCCCACAAAGAGGGGTGGTAGTGTGCACAGGTGAGCGGAGACGTACCTGAGGCCCAGAGATCACCACCTCCTACTGTACTGTGTTCACCTCTCTCAGACTTTTACTTGAAAAGAAAAACAGTGACACCACCACCACCTGTCCTACTGATTTCCCAAAATAACTAGGAGGATTTGAACAAGACAATATACCTTATCAAAGGCCGTATAAAGTTTATACGGTATATCATCCTCCACCCTCATCGTTAGGAAAGACATATAATGTAGGACATAGATTGTACTATGATTTAATTTCCATCTAAATAAAAAAAATTAACACAAAAAATTACAGGTTAGAAATGGACAGGAGATATAATCTTCTATCTGGTAATAAGTCAGATTACAGGGCCAGACAAAGCTAGATTTGCATCTTAATTTGGTGAGTTAGTTATCATTAACAATCACTGAACTTCAATTTTCTCATCTATAGAATGGAAATAAGAACTTGACTAGTTTCTTTGAGAACTGAAGATACGGATGATAGTAAACATGTGTCTACCTGTGTGTCTAAGTGCATGTCTACATATATATCTATGTGTGTGTCTACATGTGGCTATCTACCTGTATGTCTCCTGTATGTGTGACTATGTATGTGTATCTACCTGTGTGTGTCTACGTGTGTGTGTGATATATAAAATGAACAACACACTCAAGACAAAGGAATAAATGGAAACATTCCATAGCAAGTCGACAGCACATATGTGTGTGCTGCCCTCCTAATTATTTGAAAGGGGCCTTTGAGATGCCCGAATGAGTACAATGGGCTCTTGGTATGTGCTAGGAGTTAAAATACCTGTAAAAAAACAGAAGGTGGATTTGGGAACAAACTCCTGCCCTCACTCCACCCCCACATACTGTCCCAGGCACCAGGCCTGAGGTGGCCAAGAAGGCAGGGGCAGCAATGAAGCTGCACTGGGCTTCTTCCTAGTTTCTCAAGACCATTCTTCTTGCTTCCACAGAGGAAGATTCCTGATGCCATAAAATCTGTCTTACCCCTTCTTCCCTTCCAGAAAGGAGAGCAGGGCCAGGCAGTCAGGCACACAGCTCCTTAGAGGGAAGGGTGGTGGTTTATCTTGCAAGCCCCCATTAATGGAAAAATTCACAACGCTGAGAGGCTCACAGGGTTGACCCACCCACCTTGGTGTGAACTGGCTGAGCTACTTCTCCTCTTGCAGTCTCAGCTTCCTCTTCTGCAACATGAAACAGTCATAAGTACTTCACCTTTCTGTTATAAAAACCAAGTGAGATAATGCCTTTGCAAGTACTTTGCAAAATATAAAATGATATATAAATGTTATAATTTGGGTTGTCATCCTGAGCAATCTACATGTACCCTGAACTGGTGTCCCAGCAACAACACTTACTGATAATTTTCTTCTAAAAAAATTAGGGAAGCAGGAAAAAGCAACTTTAATCCAGATGTTGGGGGAAAAGAAACTTTTTTCAAAAAGTAAAACATTAATCACAAGTTCCTTGATGCTCAATTAATGAAAGAAATTTAAGCCAGTCAAGCCCAGGTGATGACTGCAATAAAACGGAATTATGAAGATAGCATTCTTATACACAACATCATAAAACACAAAGGAAATAATAAACAGAGAACATACAAATTATTACGAATCTTATTACTTTTTTGAAAACTGTACTTTAAAAACAGAAATCACTGAGGTTAAAAGAGAAGGAAAAAATACTAGCAACCAAGATTACAAAAAGTAAAACCAAACTTTTAAACAGTAACACCTAAAAAAAATAAGCAAAATTTGGCTTATGAGAGGTTACTTTTTAAGTTCTTGTGAAATTCTAAATAATGGAAACTATTTTAAAAATATAAAAAGAGTTACTATTTACTGAATTTTAATGTGTACCCTAGAGGGTATATTTGTGTCTGAGATAAGATGTCATCTGTGGGCCACATGACCAACCACAAGGACATCCAAACTCACTGCCTCGTACTCACACAGCTTCTGCAGACATGTGCCCACTCATTCCTTTCACCATCACCCACATTACAGACCCCACACCTGGTGCCTTACCCGACCGATAGCGCTCATCTCGTGACCCTGAGGACCTTCGGCGGTGATAGCGAGAGGCAGAGGAAGGAGTAACTGGAGCCCGGCGCTCTGGAGGCAAAGCTTGATCCACTCCTGGGTTAATGAGGAAAACAGCAAAGTAAGGAGAGGTTTACTGGCAGCTGGAGTTAACTTACTTTGCAAAACAAATCATTTGGTAGAATAAATCTCTGACTCTCTGCTTTCCCACAGCCAAGCTGAAGCACACAGGGGAGTGGGCATGGAGGGCTGGGACATCCTGGACAATGAATAGGAAAGGAAGAAGTATCCAGGGTAGGGCACGACTCAGGGCCCCGACACTACAGCCTTTAGAAACACCAGTCCAGGCTCCTTCACGTCACAAATGCCTGTTATGTCATGTGCCATGATGCAGAGTAAGCTACAAGCAATAATTCTTTAAATTACATTTATCATTAAATTAAAAGCAACTGCAAATAAGTCTTAAAGGATATTTTAATAATATATTCCAGGTAACCAGGATGGAGCATAAACTTTCATCTTTGTTCATTCAAAATTTCAAACTCTCTGCAATCTTACTCCATTTGATGCTAAACAACTGAACAAGTTGTATTTCAACATGGCTTTGAAGAATTACCAAAACTGTTAACATGGTCAGATAAAAATGATTCAATGATATTGGCCAAAAGCTGACTTAACTCTAACAATCTTGATACCTATTCAGAACTAGAGTAGTCAGAGGCACAATTTAGATAAATTTAGGTACTACGGGAAAGATGTAATCACTACAGTTCAGAAATAAAGTAATTCTGAGCCCTGAGTATTAAAGATTAATTATTGCTTCTTCAGAAAAGTGTTAGTAATGCTCAATAGAAAGTAAACCAGAAAGAGCAATTTTAGCAAAAAACTGTCTGGTCCCTGGTTTTCTGTGATGGCTCCATGACAGTTAGCTATTCATCCCTCAGATTTAATATTCCTCTTACACTGGTGATTTCTGAACCTCACTTTTTAATGGAATGTTTGTGGGCCCTACATATTACGTTTGCTATGTTAGAACTGTACAAAAGACACCTGCACTGCAGGCCTGGGTTAGGTTCCATGGTTTTTCATCTAGCAAGTGTATTAACATTGCTAATTAACAGTCCTTGTCACTGAACTGTTCACAGCTCCAAGTCTCCTCCAGCTATTGTCTTAAATCTATCTTTTAAAAAGTTACTTTGTATTTTTATCAAACAGATGCACAGAATTTATGAATTCAAAGACTACTATTAAATCTCATAATGAAAACAGTAGTTACCTGGTATTTACATTCCTATTGAACCTTAGAATTCTAAGCAAAATTATTTGTAAATTTAAAATTTTTATATTTATTTGTATAAATATATTTATTTGAAAATTATTTATATTAATTGCCTTTCCTGTCAATTATTGTCAAGAAGTTAAATTATTAAATATCATTCTGATACTATAATCTTTATGTAAAATCTGTTTATTTTTTTCTTTTCTCCTGTGTCAACTTTTATAACTTTTTCTTTAATCCCACTGAAGGAGGTGCAAGCAAGCGTTTCTTCCTATGGCAGGGGCATCACCAGATCTACTTCAGTAGGTCTTTTACCTGGGCTGTTCCATTTACCCAAAGAAGAGACGTCCGGTCTCCTGTACTGTGACTAAACACAGTGTTCACAGTGTTCAGCTGGAGCTAGTCTCACTCTCCAGCACATGTGCTCTGATTCAGGGCCTCTGGGTGCAGTACTGCCAGGTGTCCCCAACTCCGGAGGCTCTTAGTTCCCTTTCTCTCTTTCTCAGAGAGCAAACATCTCTGGGGGAACGGGGAGGATGTGGATTGCCTGTTCCCTAGATGCCATGCCTACCCCCACCCCCCGCCGTGGTTTCATCAGCACCTTCATCTGCTGCCTTCCTCCCCTTGGCTAAATAAGGTGCCTCTAATCATCTACCTTATATAGCTTAAAAACACATCACTATTTCTCCCATTCTCTTGTCCTGGGGATTTATACTTTATCCATTTACTGACATCGTAGTGCAGCTCTGGGAAAAAGCAGGGCTAAATGTACAACTTTGCGCTGCTGAGGTTAAACAGTGCCTGATACACACACACACATTTAGCTTTCAATCTCAGTAGTTACCCATCTAGTTCTTTCAAATATGCTTTTTGGAATTAATTTCAACCTTGACCCCTTCCAGGTCCCTAGGTTGTCATATACTTCCTCTGGGAAGTGTAGTCATAGCACTTACAGACCAGCTATACAGAGCTGTAGGTCAGTGCTCACCTGCTGCTGTCCCTACACATCTGTCTTCAGAAAGCTAAGTCTGCATACAAGCATTGTGAACATTTACTCTCATAGGCTGAAAAATAGAGTTTACAGCCCAAGTTTTAAAAAGAAATGAATAAATTAGACAAAAGGAGAATAGCTTCAACAGGTCACCAGCAGTAGGACATTAAAAGAGACTAAAATATAAGTGTGCATATTTCAATCATTAGTTTTTATCTGACCTCACTGTGAATGAAATTTGAGGTAGCTTAAAGGTACCTCAGTCACATATGCAACTCCAAATTAGAATGACCTGGTACCACAAGAGAAGCCAGGGTAGTAACCCACGGCCCATGACCCACGGTAAGAGGAGCTGACCACGTGCTGCTGCTGGGACGGGCTCCCTCCTGGTAAGGCTAATCACGAATAATTAGTAAAACACATAATTACAACACAGTACTCAGCACTGCTGAGGTCTCACATTCAGGCACGATTGAAAACTAGCTCAAAGGAAAGCCACAAGACGACCAGTGTGTCTACGACACAAGGTGAGGCGTCCCAAGGAAGGTGGGGTAACTGTCCAGAAACACGCAACGCAAGGGGGATAAAAAATTCTCCTCAGGCAAAAATGAGACAGAGATCAAGACTGGATCTCTTCTCCGACAAACATCTATTAAGCACCACTAGCTTCAGATCCCACACAAATTGAGGGGAAATGCACTGGGGACACCGCCATGCTCTGGAGCTGGAGCTGGAGCCCTATCTGCTGCCATCACGATCTGACCCTGAGCCTCAGTTTCCCATCTTTAGGCAGGACTGATAGGAACAGCCAATGCTTTACAGCACTCGTGCAAGCACTTTATATTTACTAATTTATTAACATAGGCATATGAGATAAGTTTCTGCCATTTCACTGAGAGAAAATGCAGGCCCAGAACTGGGTCTTGAACTCAAGCCGTCTGTGCCACTCTCACCAGTGCCCTTCCATTTGTGATGGGCATCCCTTCCTGGTGCTCCTCGGCACCTGCTGTCACTCAGAGCCCAAGCAGAGGCCAGGCCCTTGAAGCAGAGGCTACGTGCTGTTCAGTGCTGCACTCCAGGTGCAATGGTCACTGGTCACATGGACCAAGTCCAGCTGGTACTTTGAATCCATGAAGAGGTATTTTTGTGACCTCACCACAAAACTACTGTTCAAGAGCATTCTTATAAAGAGAGACGGAAACTGCTACAATTCCAGACTGCTGCCCAGGAACAAACTCAGAGCAGCTGAAAACTGCTGAGGTTGTGTGACATGAAGGTGTGCACACATCGATCCTTGCTTGGGACAGGGGCAGGTTAACAGCCCAGAGAAGGCAATGACTGACTGGCTGTCTGCCTCTGGCCAAGTGCTGCCCCTGGCTCACAGGAGGGTCTCAGGAAGCACTGCTGAACCAGTAAGTGAAATTTTCAAGGCTCGTGCAGAGTGCTGCAACTCATCAATTCATATACGAAGATCTCAGTGAGCTTTTGTTTCCTCTACAATTGCCATAGGACTGTAAATAAAACTCATCAGAGGAAGGAGACCAGAGGTGCATAAGAGGAAAAGAGGAAACAAAAGGACAGCACGGGAGAGAGTAAAACACACCTCGTCCCGCTGCTGAGTGTGCACCTTCCTGGGACCTCGCACTTCTGCACATGGCACCCCACCTCTCCACTTCTCAAACACCTCCATCCCCCGGGACTCCTCTCTTCCCCACCCTACACTTTATCCTCAAGGTTAGAAAGGTCACCAGGCTTAGTGCTCAGCCCTGCCCGGGCCCCTTCACAGTCACACGCTACCTGCAGCTCCCAGCACCCTCTGTGCCCCTAGGGCCACTACAGCCCGGAATGTCAGTCTCTCTCTTCAATCCAAGCAGGGCTCTGACTGGTTCATGTCTCTGCACCCAGTGGACCACAGAACCGAGCCCTAGGCTCCTTCCCTGACTGCCAACCTCCCTCCACCACACCCTCCTCGTCAGCCACCTCCCACTCGTGCCTCCAGGTTCCTGTCACACAGAAACACTCTTCCCAAGTTTTTACCCTGTCCTATCACTATTCACTCCTCCAAATGCTTTTTTCCCCTCCATATGTAAAAACTTTGTTTAAGCCCAAGGGAGAGAAAGCAGAGAAATAAGCCATTTTTATTAGAACTTCAATCAATTACTTCTAACACATGTTTAAGAAAGGTTCCCCAAAACTAACATAATATTGTAAATCAACTTTACTTCAATAAAAAAAGAAAGATTCCCCAAAGAAAATCCTAACAATATAGTTCTGGCACCTAAACAATCCACCAATTTCAGATTATTAAATAAATGCAGTTATTTCATTAACGCTATGGTAAACTAGATACTAGAAATCACAATAATCCTCTTATTAACCTAAGAATAAGGCCCACAGGGGCTGGTCCATTCACCCAGACACAATGGTGCACTATAGGCCAGAAGACCTGCAGTATAGACACCTTCTAGAAAAAGTCAGTATTTCTAAATTCAGACAGTAAGGGAAATACACTGAAAAACCTTGGTTTTCAACATATTTTTAAAAGAAATCATGAAGGATGTGTACAAGATAACCTGCATAAAAATGTATATAAGATTTAAAACAAAGATCTTGATTCAAATTCTGGTCTTATTTTTACTAATTGTGTAATGGGACAAATTGCTCAGCCTCTGAACCTCGGTTCCCACATGTGTTGGGGTGCAGACATGGACACATTAATACAGGAGTGACTGCTACTCCCAGGACCCTCACCGTGACTCAAGGCTCTCTGCTCCTTGCACACAGCATTCGTGGGTCTCAGGGTCCTTCGACCTCACCGGGCACCCAAAGGGCTCTCACTTAAGTGAAAACATGCTTTAGGCAGTTGGTAAAACTGACAAGGATTTTTCCATATTTCAAGTTTGTACAAAAACGATTTTTGAATTGTCCCATTCTCTTCTAGCACCTAATTATACTTTCCCTCACACAACAGCACTTATTTCTAACATAAGTGCCATCACGGAGTTTGCCAGAAAATAAACAGTACAACTGTAGTACAGGTGAGAAATTTACTACTTTCACTTCATACTGACTCAAATGAGAACAGCACAAAATAGACAGAAATTTCACCATCAGCACTGTAACATCTCCCCGACCATGCTGGCCTGATTCTTACATTACTGTCACTCTTGTGTCTACCTTACCCTCCATTAGCATGAAGCCTTGCAATAAATCAGTATAAATTTGCTAACCATTTTCCTATTCATGTTTGAATTTGCGTAGGGACTCATGCCTGGAAAAGTATAGACCTGGAGTTCAGGGTTTCATGAGAGCCCCTACCATCGTGCATTTGTATCTCATCCCCACATCCCACCACTTGGCTTTGCTCAGCAGGTAAGTTCGGAGGCAATGAGAGTATATGGTCGGATCAGGGATTCAGATTTCTGCGTTTTCCTTATAGATTGTCCACAAAAACCCATATGAGCCAGATCCAAAGTGGACACCACTCTCACTGTTCCATGCCCAGCTCTGCCTTCCGTAGAGGCTCAGCTGTTCCCTGTTAACTACTGGTGTCTGGGGGAGGAACCTGATTGGTTCATGTCACCAAAAAGAACAAGAAACCCATCAATAATCACCAGCTGTGTGTGATAAAATAAGAATACTTCTTAGACAGCTGAGAGTAGCAAGCTGTGTATCAAGATCATGACCATGGCTTACCCTAGGATACAGGTCATTTAACTTTAGGTGATGAAAGTTCAATCCTGTAGCAACTCAGTCTGGAAAGAATTCATGCTAAGTCTCAGGGCACCCTGAGTTAACTACTCATATTTCTCCTTTCCTGGCATTTAACCTTGCAGGCTACACCCCACCCATCATGAACAGATGGCATGGCTGAGGAAGTCCCCCAGGACCAGCTCTGTGTCCCTACAACCCAGGTCAGATAGGCAACACACTGCTGTGCCCAGGGAAGTGAGGGCTGCACTCTGGGAGACAAATTCTGTGGCAGGATGAAAATATAGACCAAATTGTGCACCTGGCACCAGAGAAGCAGAGCAGTTGTTAATGTGAAGAAGCAGAACCGATCAACCACAGCAGTGCCAGTAAGCTTCACTTTCTGGAAAATATAAAACACAATGGCCTGTCCTAACCCCAGGGATGAAGGAAGAAATCCTTGTCGAAGTGACACTGCACTGAGCTTTAAAAGATGCACAGGTACAGGCAGAGGGCACAAGCACATACAGAATGCCTCACATGCAGTGTGACATCGGATGTAGGCTGGAGGAGGTGAAGAGAGGTCAGGCTGCTACCCGTGAAGCCCTTCTGATGCAGACGAGTCTGCACTCCGGGTGGGGCCGTCTGCGTTCTCCACAAGAGCAAAAGTGGACGATAAACTCGCCCTAACCAAGAGAGGCTCCTCTCTGAGGAGGCTGTTCACGTGGATCCCACAGCCGATGCCCAGAGAGCAGGAAGGAAACAGACAGACTTGCCCTCTGGTCACAGTAGCCGCATTCACCAAGATTTTCACAACTACACAGTCACAGTAAGTCCTTGTAACTGAGCACAAGCCGCCTGCTGTTGGAGGAAAGGCGAGCTGGGCTTGGAGAAGACCGGATCTACATAAATCACTCACCACTCAGAAACATTTGATGCCAATCACGTGGAAAGTTATATCTAGCCAATACATGCATCATGGGAATAGAGGGACTATTTGGTCAAGGAAGGTTTCACTATTTATGGTAACATTGGAATGTTACTACCTCACATCACCATGGCCTTGTCATGAAAGCAGTGAAGACTCATATAGAAGCTAACACCATGTGATTAAGATATCCCTGGAGAGAGTGGTAGAGAGCGGATTTTAGCTTCTATTTTCACAAATTTTATCAGGTTCAGAGACTAATGAAAAATATATAGTTTCAGAGACTAATGAAAACTGCAAGAAAACTAGAACCAAATAAGTTCTCCTGAATAATATTTTCTCTTTGATAATGATTTTCAATATATTCTGACCCCTTACTTCATTAAATACATAATTTTCTTTTTTTCTTTCTAGCTCTGGCACACTTTCCCTCATCCAGCTTTAGGTGAGCATTCAACACTGTGCTCTCCTTACCGCTTCCCAGAGACCATCTTATACGAGTGACCATTCACCCAGGGCAACTTCTCAGAAATACAGATCAGCAATAAGAACTGCAAAACTACCTGGGCATCTGTTCACCCAATCCCAGCAGCATGGGTGAACCTGCCTTCTCCTTCCCGGTGGGAATGGCGTGGCCACAAGGGCCAGGGAGCAGTGTTCCCAAGCAGCGCTCACAGCCTCACACATCCACAGGTGCAGCAGTGAGGCATACAGAAATTGCGACGGGGCCCCTGCAGCTAACGCCCAACTCCACTGCCCGCCTACCACCGCTCCGCTCTTCCCCACACAGACATGCATCACGCCCGTCAGCAAGCTAGCATGGAGAGGAGGGCAGAGCCACAGCGGAGAGCCCCGGCTGGGTTCCCTCCTCTAAGATCCTGGGGGCCAACTGTGACATAACAGCTTAGTGTCTGTACCTGATTCTCAAACAGTGCCTTTTATTTGAGGTAAAACCCTGAAGCTTATAAATGCTTATTCCTTATTGTACTAAAAGGTGCACTGAACTCATCTTTTTGGGCTTCTTATATTCAAAATATTGCTCACTAAAATAATTTTGACCTCTGAATAGGATCACGACCTCTAAGAATACACTCTATGATTAACTGGTTCAATTTTTCAATTTCAAAACTCCATAACTGCCCTCTGGAGGTAGGAATACCATGGAGCTACAGACCTTACTCCCTGAAGCAGATCTCAGAGGCCAGGATTCATTACAGTTCATCCTTCACCCAGGTCTCTGGCTATGAGACAAAGGTTAGCGGAATATCAACAATTTTAGGAAGAATTGTATGATCTGTCACGCATTCTTCTTTCTTAAGTGTTTTGTAATTAGTGCTCCAAATGCAAAAATATGGTTGTAAAAACCGAGTATTATATTTTAATAGAAAACACTCAAAACTGGGCCCTGAGTCAGCAGGATGATCATGGTCTGGGGTCTGTGACAAGCTCTTTGCCCGAGGAACACTGTGGCCTCAATAAGTCGCACAAGTTCAAATGGAGAACAGGGGCTCAGAAACAGGACCTCCTAAGTTCCCCCAAGGCTGAGCCCTCACTTCTGTTTAGAAAGGCATTAGGTGGACAGTCCATTGCAAACGTGCCCTGCCGTGGGATGTGTGTGTGTGTGTGTCTCTCTCTCTCTCTCTCAGTTAAGCGCGCTCACCGAAACGAAAGTAAAACAGTGGCCGGTTTCCTGCGGTGCTGGCCGCCCGCTCTCTGACCGCGGCGTCTCGGATGTCACATACCCCGATGTTGCCAGCCTGCAGCATTCTTCTCGGGGCTCCTTCACTGTGCTGCAGTCTACACCGGACCACGGCAGCTCCATTCGCTGCTGTAACAAGTTGAAAAAAAACTAATTAATTCAAACTTTAGTTTTTTTTAAATTTGTTACAGCACCGAGCAGAGCAGCCGACCCCATGCAGAACAGCACAAAGAACATCAAAGGGACCACGCCACACAGGGCCACCCTCAGCGCTCAGCAACACGGGTCAGCCATGTTCTTGGCACTGTTGCAGCTCCAGAGCCATCTTCTGGGAAGGTGCAGAACTGCTTCTGTTTCACTTTTGTTTGGTAAGGCACGGACAATAAAATCTAGCAACCCAAAGGGCCTACAGTCTCCCCGCCAGCCTTCCTCCAAGACCAGGAGGGGCCACGTGCAGACAGGAATTCATCACAACAGCTCTGCTGGAGCACGAGAAGAGGAAAGCGGGGAGACCACATCTAGTCGTCTGCCCACGTGTGCTCTGAAGTCCCTCACACATGGGGTCAGCTAGACAACACACTTATTTTCCATCCACTCAGACAGTGCAGAGCTTCTTCCTTTTACAGACTAGACAGCAGGAAAACCCAGGCCGTCATGTTAACTTTCTTAAGTACCGAGAAAAGAAAGAAATCACACAAAACCAAACAAAGCTAAAAAAGCAGCAGAAACTCAACACACAAGTTAAGTGTCCTGGAATGTGAGCCACAGGTGGGGACACTCCTTCTGCGCCCACAGCACTGGAGGCTGTGTCACAGCCCGGAGAGCCGGTGGGCCTGCACTGGGCCTGCACATGCAGACTTGAACCTCTTCTAGTAGAAGCGGCTCAGCAGAGCTTCACATTTGTTCCAACAGTGAACACTGGAGAGTCCATTTCTGTTGCTGTCCTTCCTCCTGGAGGACTTGTGTTAGCTTTAAGCCTTTCCTGATGCCCAGAAAATTCTCAAGGTTGCCCTCGGGCTGAACTGAGCTTACATCAGAACGGAGTGTTACAACTGCAGCCCAGTATCATCTTCCTTTCCCTGAAATGTACAGAACCCAGCTCGAGGGCAGAAATTCTACACACTTGCACATGTGAAAACGCTGGAATTAAACAGAATTTGTACTTGGGGAAGAATCCATAACGTTGACAATCACGTTTCAAAAAACAACCAACCTTTACGATTTTATAATACCAGGCAGGATGTTACATCATTTTCTAGATTTCTAGATTGGCCCTCCACCCCTCACCAATGACGTCAACGAAAACCTTGGATTAATTTAAGCCATTATCAATAAATTTAACTAAGACAAAAGTCATGTTTAAACCATAAACGCTCTCATATTTTTTATGATTATAGCATTTTAAGGTAATCAAACATGTTACTGCGGTTCTATGAATAAAGTACCTGTTAAATTTATTAGGCACATTTATAGAAAAGTCATATGTATCTTCTAAATTCACAAAATATCCTGCAATCACACAAAGGAGTAGGATGTGCCTAGTGCCACCTCAACGGTGTGATCTGCATGCAGACTGGGGACTGAGGGGGGACTTGTGCTCAGCTGTTCTCTCGCGTGTTGCAGTTAACTCTTAAAATGGGATGCTTTATGCTACTCATCAAGGTTTACGTACTTGGAGGCTGGGGCAGGTAGGCTCCAATCAATTTTGATCTCTTCTTTTCATATCCTTTTTGTGTGATGTCACCTGTAAGAGAAGGAAAGGGAAGTTCAAAATGCTTTCACAGGTAGAGCTGAACACTCAACTGAGAAGACACAGTCACATCTGTGTGTGTCTTCTATTTCCTTATAATTATAATTTAAGAAGAAAGCACTTCATATCATTCACCTTGACATTTCCTCTGCTCACAAATAAATACTCATTTAAGTTATATAAAATCCTTTACTATGCGCACACATGCTTGTCCCCGGTGCCTTCTCACAAGGTTTTGGCTCTGAAGGGGTCCAGAATTAGATTCTTGCAATCTTATTCACATCTGTGGGGCAGGAAACCTCCCCGGTCTACGCGGCTCTCATTAACTCAATCAACAACGGATTCTGCAGGTGCCTACCCCAGTGAGAGCTGGCCAAAACCACCACTGATTAGCATCTTCCTCCATTAATGAGATTTTTTTTCTTATCAGGCATGTCGGTCCCAAGGACTATACTTACTGCTAGCGTATTTTTGAAAATAAGTGTCTAAGACGAAATGAAACAGTAGATAAAACAAAGCAAGAGAACACAGGACCTATGGAATCCAAAATATATGAGAAAGAAGCTTATCATTAAAACAGGAATTAAATTGCTGATGCCAGAGATTCAAGGGCCATTGCTAGGCTGGCATTTTCCCCAAGTACCAAGTACCTGGGACAAATAACCTTTATGACGTGCAACAGCCTTTCCCAATTACAAGCTCGAACGTACCCAAAATGCTGATTTGTGCCCTTGAATTTTTCTGAAACTGTTAATTTTTTTCCTAATATTCTGACCAAGCCATCATTCCCAGAAGAGCTAAATACTAAAGTTTTAATAAAAATACAGCAAACAAATGAAAAGTTATAACGAGTCACACACAAGTTGCTAAGTCCGCTTTTCCTGGTGGTGGTGCTCGCTACATTTGATCAAACCAGAGGGCGCCCTGACCCAACCAGCTCACAGCTCACTGCAGTCTTGTCCAGCCCACCAAACACATGACTAGTTTATGCACATGGAGCTGTAAACAACACAAATATATGAAAACACATCCCACTATTGAGCGTTTTTGGTGCTAAAACAAACTGACCGCTCTTTGAAGATAATAAAACTACGAGAAAGCTATTTTTTGTGCTAATTGTGCTGCTGCTCAGCATTTTATAAACTCGAAACCAGTTTGCTCCCTGAGGGGATGCCTAGAGGAAAACAGAAGCACGCGACAGGGAAAGGAGCACGTGCGTGAGGGTGTGTTGGTGGGAAAAGCACATACTGGCCTGTTGGGAGGCCACCTGAGCACAGGGTAGACACCTACTATTTACCGGGTGTTTCCCTCCGGTGCTCTCCCTTTCCCAGCCAACCCCACAGCTGCTCTGCACAGTCCTGGCATCAAATCCTAGCCTGATGAACCAGCCCCTTCCAGCTTGTTCTTCACCCAAAGTTCAGCTTAAGTTTTGAGGAGGAGATCAAGATGGCAGAGAAGATGTGGCGCTCACCTCCCCCCATGAACAAATCTAAACTACATCTACATGTGGAACAATTCTCACTGAAAACTAACTGGAGACTGGCAGAAAGACTCCTGTACAACTGGGGCTATAAGAAAGAGCCACATGGAATAGGGTAGGAAGAGAAGTGATCAGGTCAGGAGCTGTGCCCCAGGGAGGGGACTCAGAGGAAGAGGGAGATCACAGGAGCAGAGATCTGCCCTGGGGAGTGAGCGGTTCAGCCACAGATCAGGCGCCCTGGTCCTGGGGTCTGACACAGTGAAGATGAGTGCTGGTTGGAGGGCCCATGGACTAACAGGAGGGCTGTGGGAAGCCTGGGCTCCACGGTGAGGAGTGTGCACGCCGGCTTGCTCCCATGCAGGGTGGAGTGAGGGCTGCTCTAGCAGCTGCTGGTTTCCCATAGCCTGAGCCAAGCGACCGCTCCAGTCCCGCTTGCTTCATGATGGGGAGAAGGCCCAGCTGTGAGACTCAGAGCAGCTCAGACCCAAAGCAGCAACTGAGTGGGGTGGCGGCAACAACTAGCAGCGCTTACACAGGTGGCAAGTCAGAAGCAGCCCTGACCTCTGTCAGCGGCCAAACCCCCCAACCCCGCTGAGAGCCCACACAGGCACCTCTTGCTTCAGCACTGCTGGGGCGAGGGGACTGGTGCGGGGAGCGTGGAAAACATACACTTAAAGGGAATGGAGCCGGCTTGGACCTGACCCTCAGGGCTTCTGCTCCAGCAACTTGGGACCTGGCCCAGCCCCGATAGGGTGTTGACGCCACCGAGCAGAGGGGAAGCCCAGCTCACACCTGGCTCCAGCCCTCACCCCTCCATCTTCAGCCCCTCCTCCTAAAAGGTGAGAGCTGCCAGCACACCCTGGGGTAAGACATGACTTGTGCTCACAACAGATAATGAAGCAAAAATAAACAATTTACCAGATAAAGAATTCAAAGCATTAGTAATAAGGATGCTAACTAAATTTGGGAAAGGAATACATGAACATGGTGAGAATTTTAGTAAGAAACTAGAAAATATTTTTTTTAAAAAGAACCAGTCAGAATTGAAGAATACAATAAGTGAAATGAAAAACACACTAGAAGGAAGGAGAAGCAGATTAGGTGATAGTGAAGAACACATAAGTGATCTGAAAGATAGAATAATGGAAATCACACAAGAAGAACAGTAAAAAGAAAAGCAAATTTAAAAATGAGAACAGTTTAAACGATCTCTGGGACAACATCAAGCACACGAACAACCACATTATAGAGGTTCCAGAAGGAGAAGAGATAGAGAAGAGGGTAAAAATGTATTTGATGAAATTATGGCCGAAAACTTTACAAACCTAAAGAAGGAAACAGATATCCAGGTACAGGAAGCACAGAGAGTCCCATCCCAAACAAGATGAATTCAAAGAGACCCACACCAAGACATATCATAATTAAAATGGCAAAAGTTACAGACAGAGGATTCTAATGGCAGCAAGAGAGAAACAAAGAGTCACATTCAAGGGAACCCCCATAAGGCTATCAGCTGATTTTTCAGCAGAAATATTGCAGGCTAGAAGGGAATGGCATGATACACTTAAAGTGCTGAAAGGTAAAAACCTGCAACCTAGGATACTCTACCCAGCAAGGTTACCATTCAGAATTTAAGAAGAGATAAAGAACTTCTCAGACAAGCAAAAACTGAAAGACTTCATCAATACTGAACCTACCGGACTTCCCTGGTGGCGCAGCGGTTGAGAATCTGCCTGCCAATGCAGGGGACACGGGTTCGAGCCCTGGTCTGGGAAGATCCCACATGCCGAGGAGCAACTAGGCCTGTGAGACACAGTTACTGAGCCTGCGCATCTGGAGCCTGTGCTCCGCAACAAGAGAGGCCACGATAGTGAGAGGCCCGCACACCGTGATGAGCAGTGGCCCCCACTTGCCGCAACTAGAGAAAGCCCTCGCACAGAAACGAAGACCCAACACAGCAATCAATCAATAATAAATAAATAAATAAATAAATAAATAAATAAATAAATAAATAAATAAATAAATACTGAACCTACCCTAAAAGAAATGTTAAAGGATCTTCTCTAAGTGGAAAAGAAAAGGCTACAATGAGAAGAATCTATAGGAAAAGAAAAATCCCACTAGTAAAGGCAGACATATAGTAAAGCCTGAGGATCAACCATTTAAGCTAGTAGAAAGATTAAAAGACAAAGTTCAGCTCAAGTTTTAAAAATTTCTCAGATGAACATTTAAGTATGGGCGGGGGGGTCCCTCCCTTGAAGCCAACCTCAAAGGACACTCACTTTTCACTCTCATTTTAAATTTGGTCTTACTTTGGAAAGCTCCAAGTTGTTAAGATCCTGGCCTAAAGGAACACAGGTGCTTTCCACATGAAGCCACAGCTCCTCTTTAAAGGGGAGATGTTAATGTCGGCCTCACAGGGGCGTCCACTCAGGTTCCTGACCCCACAGACTCAGAAAGGCTGGATGGGAGGCGGAGTCAGTACCTCCACGCACGTGTTCTATTTCAGCTCCACTACTAAATCATGCCACTAAGCAGTCAGCTCGGAGAACCAGATACGACTCAGAAATCCCAGGCTGCTATCATCTCTCGAAACCTAGAAGAGGGAAAGGGAGACACTATTTATTGAATAACTTCCACACCCCACGAATTTTATCTAAATCACAGGTTGGCAAACTACAAATCCAGCCTGTGGGCTGTTTTTGGAAATAAAGTTTTACCAGCACACAGCCATACTCCCTGGTAAGCACCACAACACACAGTGTGCAGCCTGCATAGCCAGAAGTATTAACTACACGGCCCTGTCCTATGCGTCCTAAATAATCTCTTTTAATCCTTATAACAACTGATTTTATAGGTAAGAAGTCGAGGCGCAAATAATGGTTATGTTTCTCGCCCAGGCCCCCAGATCTAAGAAGAAAACCACCTCTGTCCAAGTCCAAAACTTTTCCCATGAAAGCCACACCTAGAGTCTCCACTCGAGCCTCCAATCTGTGACCACTGGTCAGCATTCTTGCCACCTGATGTCCTGCCCAGCTCTCCGCCTGACCCGGACACCCTCCTTAGGGACAACCTCGCACCCCACTGCCTGTTTCCATGCCCCCAGGCCCTGCCCTGTCTCAGTGACATCCCAGCCTTGCGCTCTGGCCACACAGATTTCTGCACAAGTCTCATGAGGCCTCAGATGGATGCTTACAGTTTGTTTTTTTTTTTTTTTTTAAACATCTTTATTGAAGTATAATTGCCTTACAATGGTGTGTTAGCTTCTGCTTTATAACAAAGTTAATCAATTATACATATACAATATGTTCCCATATCTCTTCCCTCTTGCATCTCCCTCCCTCCCACCCTCCCCATCCCACCCCTCTAGGTGGTCACAAAGCACCGAGCTGATCTCCCTGTGCTATGCGGCTGCTTCCCACTAGCTATCTATTTTACATTTGGTAGTGTATATATGTCCACGACACTCTCTCACCCTGTCACATCTCACCCCACCCCCTCCCCATATCCTCAAGTCCATTCTCTAGTAGGTCTGTGTCTTTATTCCCATCTTGCCACTAGGTTCTTCATGGCTTTTTTTTCCCTTAGATTCCGTATATATGTGTTAGCATACTGTATTTGTTTTTCTCTTTCTGACTTACTTCACTCTGTATGACAGACTCTAACTCCATCCACCTCATTACAAATACCTCCATTTCATTTCTTTTTATGGCTGAGTAATATTCCATTGTATATATGTGCCACATCTTCTTTATCCATTCATCTGTCGATGGACATTTAGGTTGCTTCCATGTCCTGGCTATTGTAAATAGAGCTGCAATGAACATTTTGGTACATGACTCTTTTTGAACTATGGTTTTCTCAGGGTATATGCCCAGTAGTGGGATTGCTGGATCGTATGGTAGTTCTATTTGTAGTTTTTTAAGGAACCTCCATACTGTTCTCCATAGTGGCTGTATCAATTTACATTCCCACCAACAGTGCAAGAGAGTTCCCTTTCCTCCACACCCTCTCCAGCATTTATTGTTTCTAGATTTTTTGATGATGGCCATTCTGACCGGTGTGAGATGATATCTCATTGTAGTTTTGATTTGCATTTCTCTAATGATTAATGATGTTGAGCATTCTTTCATGTGTCTGTAGGCCATCTGTATATCTTCTTTGGAGAAATGTCTATTTAGGTCTTCTGCCCATTTTTGGATTGGGTTGTTCATTTTTTTGTTATTGAGCTGCATGAGCTGCTTGTAAATCTTGGAGATTAATCCTTTGTCAGTTGCTTCATTTGCAAATATTTTCTCCCATTCTGATGGTTGTCTTTTGGTCTTGTTTATGGTTTCCTTTGCTGTGCAAAAGCTTTTAAGTTTCATTAGGTCCCATTTGTTTATTTGTGTTCTTATTTCCATTTCTCTGGGAGCTGGGTCAAAAAGAATCTTGCTGTGATGTATGTCATAGAGTGTTCTGCCTATGTTTTCCTCTAAGAGTTTGACAGTGTCTGGCCTTACACTTAGGTCTTTAATCCATTTTGAGTTTATTTTTGTGCATGGTGTCAGGGAGTGTTCTAATTTCATACTTTTACATGTACCTGTCCAATTTTCCCAGCACCACTTATTGAAGAGGCTGTCTTTTCTCCACTGTATATGCTTGCCTCCTTTATCAAAGATAAGGTGACCACATGTGCGTGGGTTTATCTCTGGGCTTTCTATCCTGTTCCATTGATCTATATTTCTGTTTTTGTGCCAATACCAAACTGTCTTGATTACTGTAGCTTTGTAATATAGTCTGAAGTCAGGGAGCCTGATTCCCCCAGCTCCATTTTTCGTTCTCAAGATTGCTTTGGCTATTCGGGGTCTTTTGTGTTTCCATACAAATTGTGAAATTTTTTGTTCTAGTTCTGTGAAAAATGCCAGTGGTAGTTTGATAGGGATTGCATTGAATCTGTAGATTGCTTTGGGTAGTAGAGTCATTTTCACAATGTTGATTCTTCCAATCCAGGAACATGGTATATCTTTCCATCTATTTGTATCATCTTTAATTTCTTTCATCAGTGTCTTATAATTTTCTGCATACAGGTCTTTTGTCTCCTTAGGTAGGTTTATTCCTAGATATTTTATTCTTTTTGTTGCAATGGTAAACGGGAGTGTTTTCTTAATTTCACTTTCAGATTTTTCGTCATTAGTGTATAGAAATGCAAGAGATTTCTGTGCATTAATTTTGTATCCTGCTACTTTACCAAATTCATTGATTAGCTCTAGGAGTTTTCTGGTAGCATCTTTAGGATTCTCTATGTATAGTATCATGTCATCTGCAAACAGTGACAGCTTTACTTCTTCTTTTCCGATTTGGATTCCTTTTATTTCTTTGTCTTCTCTGATTGCTGTGGCTAACACTTCCAAAACTATGTTGAATAATAGTGGTGAGAGTGGGCAACCTTGTCTTGTTCCTGATCTTAGTGGAAATGGTTTCAGTTTTTCACCATTGAGGACGATGTTGGCTGTGGGTTTGTCATATATGGCCTTTATTATGTTGAGGAAACTTCCCTCTATGCCTACTCTCTGCAGGGCTTTTATCATAAATGGGTGTTGAATTTTGTCAAAAGCTTTCTCTGCATCTATTGAGATGATCATATGGTTTTTCTCCTTCAATTTGTTAATATGGTGTATCACATTGATTGATTTACATATATTGAAGAATCCTTGCATTCCTGGGATAAACCCCACTTGATCATGGTGTGTGATCCTTTTAATGTGCTGTTGGATTCTGTTTGCTAGTATTTTGTTGAGGATTTTTGCATCAATATTCATCAGTGATATTGGCCTGTAGTTTTCTTTCTTTGTGACATCTTTGTCTGGTTTTGGTATCAGGGTGATGGTGGCCTCGTAGAATGAGTTTGGGAGTGTTCCTCCCTCTGCAATATTTTGGAAGAGTTTGAGAAGGATAGGTGTTAGCTCTTCTCTAAATGTTTGATAGAATTCACCTGTGAAGCCATCTGGTCCTGGGCTTTTGTTTGTTGGAAGGTTTTTAATCACAGTTTCAATTTCAGTGCTTGTGATTGATCTGTTCATATTTTCTATTTCTTCCTGGTTCAGTCTCGGCAGTTTGTGCATTTCTAAGAATCTGTCCATTTCTTCCAGGTTGTCCATTTTATTGGCGTAGAGTTGCTTGTAGTAATCTCTCATGATCGTTTGTATTTCTGCAGTGTCAGTTGTTACTTCTCCTTTTTCATTTCTAATTCTGTTGATTTGAGTCTTCTCCCTTTTTCTCTTGATGAGTCTGGCTAATGGTTTATCAATTTTGTTTATCTTCTCAAAGAACCAGCTTTTAGTTTTATTGATTTTTGCTATTGTTTCCTTCATTTCTTTTTCATTTATTTCTGACCTGCTCCTTATGATTTCTTTCCTTCTGCTAGCTTTGGGGTTTTTTTGTTCTTCTTTCTCTAATTGCTTTAGGTGCAAGGTTAGGTTGTTTATTCGAGATGTTTCCTGTTTCTTGAGGTAGGCTTGTATTGCTATAAACTTCCCTCTTAGCACTGCTTTTGCTGCGTCCCATAGGTTTTGGGTCGTCGTATCTCCATTGTCATTTGTTTCTAGGTATTTTTTGATTTCCCCTTTTATTTCTTCAGTGATCACTTCGTTATTAAGTAGTGTATTGTGTAGCCTCCATGTGTTTGTATTTTTTACACATCTTTTCCTGTAATTGATATCTAGTCTCATAGCGTTGTGGTCGGAAAAGATACTTGATACGATTTCAATTTTCTTAAATTTACCAAGGCTTGATTTGTGACCCAAGATATGATCTATCCTGGAGAATGTTCCATGCGCACTTGAGAAAAATGTGTATGCTGTTGTTTTTGGGTGGAATGTCCTATAAATATCAATTAAGTCCATCTTGTTTAATGTGTCATTTAAAGCTTGTGTTTCCTTATTTATTTTCATTTTGGATGATCTGTCCATTGGTGAAAGTGGGGTGTTAAAGTCCCCTACTATGATTGTGTTGCTGTCAATTTCCCCTTTTATGGCTGTTAGTATTTGCCTTATGTATTGAGGTGCTCCTATGTTGGGTGCATAAATATTTACAATTGTTATACCTTCCTCTTGGATCGATCCCTTGATCATTATATAGTGTCCTTCTTTGTCTCTTATAATATTCTTTATTTTAAAGTCTATTTTGTCTGATATGAGAATTGCTACTCCAGCTTTCTTTTGATTTCCATTTGCATGGAATATCTTTTTCCATCCCCTCACTTTCAGTCTGTATGTGTCTCTAGGTCTGAAGTGGGTCTCTTGTAGACAGCATATATATGGGTCTTGTTTTTGTATCCATTCAGCCAGTCTGTGTCTTTTGGTGGGAGCATTTAATCCATTTACATTCAAGGTAATTATCGATATGTATGTTCCTATTCCCATTTTCTTAAATGTTTTGGGTTTGTTATTGTAGGTGTTTTCCTTCTCTTGTGTTTCTTGCCTAGAGAAGTTCCTTTAGCATTTGTTGTAAAGCTGGTTTGGTGGTGCTGAACTCTCTCAGCTTTTGCTTGTCTGTAAAGGTTTTAATTTCTCCATCATATCTGAATGAGATCCTTGCTGGGTAGAGTAATCTTGGTTGTAGGTTTTTCTCCTTCATCACTTTAAGTATATCCTGCCACTCCCTTCTGGCTTGCAGAGTTTCTGCTGAAAGATCAGATGTTAACCTTATGGGGATTCCCTTGTGTGTTATTTGTTGTTTTTCCCTTGCTGCTTTTAATATGTTTTCTTTATATTTAATTTTTGACAGTTTGATTAATATGTGTCTTGGCGTGTTTCTCCTTGGGTTTATCCTGTATGGGACTCTCTGTGCTTCCTGGACTTGATTAACTATTTCCTTTCCCATATTAGGGAAGTTTTCAACTATAATCTCTTCAAATATTTTCTCAGTCCCTTTCTTTTTTCTCTTCTTCTTCTGGAACCCCTATAATTCGAATGTTGGTGCGTTTAATGTTGTCCCAGAGGTCTCTGAGACTGTCCTCAGTTCTTTTCATTCTTTTTTCTTTATCCTGCTCTGCAGTAGTTATTTCCACCATTTTATCTTCCAGGTCACTTATCCTTTCTTCTGCCTCAGTTATTCTGCTATTGATCCCATCTAGAGTATTTTTAATTTCATTTATTGTGTTTTTCATCGTTGCTTGGTTCCTCTTTAGTTCTTCTACGTCCTTGTTAAATGTTTCTTGCATTTTGTCTATTCTATTTCCAAGATTTTGGATCATCCTTACTATCATTATTCTGAATTCTTTTTCAGGTAGACTACCTATTTCCTCTTCATTTGTTAGGTCTGGTGTGTTTTGACCCTGCTCCTCCATCTGCTGTGTGTTTTTCTGTCGTCTCATTTTGCTTATCTTACTGTGTTTGGGGTCTCCTTTTCACAGGCTGCAGGTTCGTAGTTCCCGTTGTTTTTGGTATCTGTCCCCAGTCGCTAAGGTTGGTTCAGTGGGTTGTGTAGGCTTCCTGGTGGAGGGGACTATTGCCTGTGTTCTGGTGGATGAGGTTGAATCTTGTCTTTCTGGTGGGCACGTCCACGTCTGGTGGTGTGTTTTGGGGTGTCTGTGGCCTTATGATTTTAGGCAGCCTCCCTGCTAATGGATGGGGCTGTGTTCCTGTCTTGCTAGTTGTTTGGCATAGGGTGTCCAGCCCTGTAGCTTGCTGGTCGTTGAGTGAAGCTGGGTCTTGATGTTGAGATGGGGATCTCTGAGAGATTTTTGCCGTTTGGTATTACGTGGAGCTGGTAGGTCTCTTGTGGACCAGTATCCTGAAGTTGGCTCTCCCACCTCAGAGGCACAGCCCTGATGCCTGGCTGGAGCACCAAGAGTCTTTCATCCACACAGCTTGGAATGACTCTTCACACCAGCCAGTAAGAATCTGTTTATGTGAAGAACTCTTTCCTTTTTTTTCCCTTTGCGCTTCATCTGCTTTTACCGGCTCACAGTGTGCTCGCCCCGGGCCCTTCCTACAGTTTGTTTTTGTAACATATACGAGTGGCTTATCTTCAAAGCCAGGCTGTGACACCTTCACGGGTCAGTGTCCTACAGATCCAAGTATGACCCCTCTGTTTTACAGACCAGGACTATGTATTGATGGAGTTAATCACAAATGAGCAGCAGACACCAACATACAGAATGACTTCAAATAAGTGACTGGACAGATGCTTCATTCATAATCAGGGAAAATGCCTGGTGATTATTTAACTGTTTAGTGGCCATGTGGGGAAAGGACAGAGGGAAATAGATGATTATTCCATTATTAAAGTGTGTGAAACACCAGCCTGGCTCATGTGTTACGTAAAGGATCCAGCATCTGCGGCAGGAGCAGGTTCCTCAGGCATCCCAAGCATCAGGGCTAAAATGTCCTCACTGCGTTTCCTTTTCCACGCAGAAAGTCCAGTTATTTTTAACTCTGGAGCTACTTTAGCATCTGGTAGACTGAGGTCCAACAGACTATGTCAAACTCACTGCAAATTTATATAAGGAGGGAGATCTTGTGTTCTGAAGCAACCAATGAGGATAATATAGTAAGACAGATAGAGAGGTAGATGAATGGAGATAGAAAGAATTGAAAGGATAGATAGATGACTGATAGAAGGAAGGAAGATGGATGAAAGATGGGTAGGACAGACAGAAGCTGGCTAGCTTTACACACAACTCCATCCACCCAGAGCCCCTCCTTGGTTTCTGCCTGAGGTTGACCTACAATCAGTGCCATGGTATCACCATGGAAACACACAGTGTTTCTCTTCACTTTACATCCATTCAGGCTAAAGTTGGATGCTTTAGCATCCAACTTTGGCTGCTCCTCCCCTCTGCTCCTCACTTTGGATCTGTAATGAGCACAGTCTTCAGGATGAAACTTTGTAAACTCAATGCAGAAAGGCTATGAGAGAGAGGAACCCTACTCCACATCACATTTCTAAGCAAGACTTTATTAAAACCTATCAATCTATAAAGACTATTGCATGGTTTACAGCAGGTTAATTAGTATTCTTTCAACCTGTAAGCTAAAAGAACACTATCAAGGAAACATGTAGATCACTTCGCCCATGCTGCGTCTACATTTTGCTCCTTGAAAAGGAGCAAACAGTTGCTGATGTTAAAGGACATGGACCACAGGATCCCTTGCTTGAGAATTTCTCATACAAAATTCCAAAGAATGTGTTTTCCATGCTTTGATACTCAAGACACCCATCTAACTCTCTTTTCATTTTACGAATAAGAATGTATGACAGGGCTTCCCTGGTGGCGCAGTGGTTAAGAACCCACCTGCCAATGCAGGGGACACGGGTTCAAGCCCTGGTCCGGGAAGATCCCACATGCTGCGGAGCAACTAAGCCCGTGTGCCACAACTACTGAGCCTTCGCTCTAGAGCTCCGAGCCGCAACTACTGAAGCCCACCTGCCTAGAGCCCGTGCTCCGCAACAAGAGAAGCCACGGCAATGAGAAGCCTGCGCACTGCAATGAAGAGTAGCCCCCGCTCGCCGCAGCTAGAGAAAGCCCGCAGGCAGCAAGAAAGACCCAATGCAGCCAAAAATAATAATAAATAAATTTAAAATAAATTAATTTAAAAAATTATAAAAAAAAAGACTGTATGACAGAAAAGTAAACACATAAATCGTTTGTAACTTCAGTGAAGAGAAAATAAAAGTGATTTTTTTGAGACACTTTCTACTTTATCAAAAATGTTATTTATATTGTTATTCTTGGAGAAAGAAGTCCCATAAGACCAAGAATTACAACCGTAGAAATTAAAGTTCTCATGTGTTCTGTAACAAAGGAACGAGAGGTTTACAGCCAAGTCATAAATTTGAACTGAAAATGCAAGTCAAGTAAAGCTCCCAATGTACGGTTGAATCTCATTAAGACAGAGACCATTCTCCCCCCCCGCCCCGCCCCCACCTGGGAAGAATTCTTTTTCTTACTTATATTGTAGTCCAGAGTTTCCAGGCAAACCCTGAGTCTTAGAAAAGCGAAGGAAAAACCAGCCTAGGAAATGCAAGAAGGGAGGTGATACTGCAGCTCCTCTCTTTTTCCATCCTGGCCTCATTCTGGCAAACTTGGACCCCACAGGAATTTGCAGAGCCCTGTGGGTGTTGGGTCAGAATAGGACAACCCGCAGAGCCAGGAGTACCCCCAAGAGGGGAGTATGTGCCCCAGAGCCACCTCCACAGCTGGGTAAGCGCCGAGTAAACAGACCAGCCTAACAGGGACGGTTTCCATTCTTGGTGTCAGAAGTTTATTATTTAATGCTGGAACGAATGCTTTATATAACAAAGCAATCATTTCCATGTTTGGAATTTTATGGCTGTCAGGAACCTTCAGAACGCCTCTCTCCTAAGCCGCTGGCTTTATAAGGCTTAGGGAGCACCCTTGACGGCCTTCCCCCTCCCACCCAGCTGCTGGAGGCACATTTGTCATCTCTGTGGGAAGCTTTTCTTTTCTGCAGAGAGACTGTGCTGTCCTGGCAATAACCCACCTGTCCAGGGGAGTAGAAGCAGGCAGACCGGGAACCTCTTCTCGCCCTGAACACAAACCATACGTCAGCTAACTTCTCTGGTCTCATCTTTCTCAGTGATAAAATATTGGTAATAACACCTATTACCTTCCACCGTAGTTGAAAAGATCAAATACACAGAACGTGAAACGTCTCAGAAAGCATGAAATAGGGAAGAAAACATAGTTTAAAAACCCAACAAGTACTCATGTGGTATCTATTACACGTGCAAACTTGTGAAGGACACTACCAGGCTCCCAGGCGCGGCTCTTGCTCCGCGTTGGGCGGGAAGAATTCCATGCTGGGTGTGCCAGCCAGCAGTACATGCGAAGAGCAGGATGGCTCCAGGGGAGTGAGGCCGAAGGCAGCAGATGACAGAGGTATCAGAAATCCTGAGGAAACCTGAAATCCCAACCTCTTAGGCATCCACGCGCTTCTCTTTTATCCCCGCCACGGTAACCGGACCTGGGGTGCCATCAGCTCTCCCTGTGTCCACCACACAGCGGCTCGCAGCTCTGGATCTCAGTCCCCAGCGCCCGCCGCTCCCCACCCACTGACCTCCCACTAAGAGGGTGGTGAGACCGCGGGGCCTCGTCCTTGGAGCCTGGCGAAGGCTGCTCCGAGACTGCGCACAAACCCATCAGCAGCACCTTCACGTCCTTCCAGAGCCTGGGCCCACATCTCAAGATGTCACATCACTTCCCAATTATTGTGTTTTCCTTTGTTACTATCTTACTACTGGATATATTGCTCTTTCATTTTTCTCAGGTTTATGCCATATTTCCAATGTAAAATTTAGAAATTTGAGTTCTATAAGGATATTTTAAGTAAGGTAATCAGGATAAATATAAACCCTTCTCTAGGATTATAAAATCACCAACGCTTATTCAAATACTCAGGATGATGGAAAAAAATTCTCAACATGATTGGGATTTTTACATTTATGGGAATAACCATAAAGTTCCTCAAAACATTTAGTTAATGGCATGACCAGAAAGAAAAATATATATTTTAAATATGCAGTATGTTGAAATCTTAACTCTAGCCAGTAAGGTCCGGATGTTACCACTTAACTTTGACACTTGTCAGAGTCAGGAAGGGTGAGTGCAGGTCCACAAACACAGGGGCACCCCAGTTCCAGCATCTTTTCATCCTCTTACAGAGTCTTCCACAGAACAGAAGTTTTCATCGTGGTGAAGTCCAATTTATCCATTTTTCATTTTAGGGACTGTGCTTTTAGTTTCAATCTAAGAACTCTTTGCCTCATCCTCAGACTTGAAGACTTCCCTATTTTGCTAGATGTTTTGTAGTTTTACATTTTACACTGAGATCTATGATCCTTAAGTTAATTTTTGTATAAGGTGTGGGATTCAGGTCTAGATTTTTTTCTTTCTTTTTTTTGGCCTATGGATGTCCAATTCCTCCAACATGATTTATGGAACAGGTCATCCCTCCGCCATTGAATTGGTTTTGCTCCTTGGTCAAAAATTAATTGGGCATTTTGTGTAGGTCTGAGTTCCCCACCCCATTCCACTGCACTGTGGGTCTAACCCACACTCTTGACAACTGTGGCTACACAGGAAGCCTTAGCATGGGGAAGAATGATTTCTCCTACTTTATTCTTCTTTATCAAAGCTGTTTTGGCTATTCGAGGGCCTTTCCCTTTCCACATAAATTTTAGGAAAAGTTTGTTATGTCTACCACAAAGCTGAGAACTTGATAGGAGTTCTCTTAAATCTACAGATCAATTTAGGAAGAATTGACATCTTTACACATTGCATCATCTGATCCATGAACAAGGTATTGAACTCTGATTTCTTTCACCAGCATTTTGTGATTTTCATCATCCTGATCCTTTGATAACGCACATTTCCATATGGAACCTCTATCCTTAGGTTCCCGAAGAAAACAGTCCAACTCCAGGTCAATTCTAGAGTGTATGTGCCTGGCTCATCCCTTTTTGACCATTTCAGACGACATCCTCTGAGCCATCAGCCAGGATGAACGAAGAAGGGAGGGCCCAGCCCTGACCACACGTGACCTGACAGTAAGAAAAACCACAGCACAAGCAGCCATAACCCTGTGTGTGGAGAAGGCACAGACCTGGATTCGGGAAGCGGGGACTGGCTCCCAGGGGGTCACTTACCCGGCTGTAAGTCGGCTAGGAGCACAACCTCCCCAGCCCTCAGTTTTCCCATCTGTACAATGAGGAGCCAGACTCGGATCTACAAAGTCTCAAGAGCCCTGCAGTGAAAGCAGGGGTGCAGAGCAGACCCAGAGGGCTCCCCTCTTAGAGGTGAGGCTACGGAGAGGCAGGGAGATGTAAGCGAGGACAGGAACGCGCACGCGAGAAGGGACAGAGGGGAGCAGGGGTTTGGTTCTGCGGAGACTGGGCAAAGTGCAACATGACAAGCAGCTGCAGCGTGTGCGAGAGAAAACGTTCAAGAACCCAGGAGTTCAACGTGAAATACAGCAGAGGATTCACCACAGGATCCTGAGACAAGAAAATAGGGCTTATGGAAATCAGGTAATTTTAATTAAGCCTAAAAACACAGTTTAGGAGCGAAGCATGGTTTAAAATTTCTCTTTGAATGTGAAGCGGTAGGTTGGTAACTAAGGCATCCAGCCCACACTGAAGGGTGCTCGCGCCCTCCCGACATTTGGGGAGGGTCTGCTGTTCTCACCCGGCATCCCAGGCAGACCCTCAACCCAGAGCACCCAGTCCTCCACTTACTCAGATGCCCACTCTCCTCCTTGTGCCCACCTGTGGGGTCTCACTGCTCCCACTGGGAGCCCCGCAGTCCCAGGATGCCACGTCACACCAGGTGAGCGCATCACAGGTGAACAAGGTCCAGGTTCTGTGCGCTAGCTTCCTGGCTTCAGGCAACCACGTTCCCCTTTCACACTGTAAATTCCTCACCAGTAAGAACATCCTCCATCCCATCATCACTGGACAGGGCACAAAGCGAATACATCCACCACTTGGAGCCTCAAGCCATGAGGACCACCCCGCTGGAGATTCCATGTGTAGGGGGCAGAGGAAGGGCCCCTATCAAAAATCAGACAGCTCTTTTGTTTAGAGGCAGAACCAAGGCAAAAACTGTGCTTTTTTTGAGCAGGAACAAGGCCCTTTTAACACAAGACTTATAGAGCATTTATGTAAGTTACATGTCACAGGAACTTGCACAGACCAAACACAGGAAAACATCAACCCATCACATCAGCTGGATGAACCCCAACGAGCCCCTTCTCTTGTGAGAAAATATTTAAGTACACACACACTTATATTTTCTCCACAGTTAAATTTAAAAAATCATTTCTGGCACAATGAGCTTAAGTGCGTAAGTGGAAGTAAATGAAAAAAAAAAAAAAAAAACAGAAAAGCCCAACTCTGTGATTCCTTCCCCACCCCCACAAACTGTTAATAGATTTTGAATATTGGTCTGTGTGGGAAGATTTCTGTTTTTTCAAGTAAATGAATCTTTCACTGAAGAAAAATATAAAAGATGCTGAAGTGTATCTTGCAGATTTTTAAAAAATTAGCGGGCAAGGAGAAAGTACACACACTTTATCTCCTCCAGTAGTTTCTGGTTGTTCCACCGTAGCAGCTGCTTTTCTTTTTACCAACTTCAGAATGAATCCTCACCGATGGTAAGGAGGAAGGGAAGAACCTTCATCTCAACTTGTAACACCCGTTTGGTGCTGCAATTAGCTGACTACTCTGTCTTCTGCCAAAAGCTTATCCTCTACAAACTTACACGTGATCCAGTAAAGATCAATCCCACGATGCACATCAGTTACATAGATCTAGACAAACCTGATTTGTGGAAGCCAGATGCTCAACATTCGTCTGAAGAGCACAATGGTAAGACAGACGCTTCACTGTGACAATCCCCCAGGACGTGGGCTACAGAATACAGGGAACATGGAGGGAGGCAGAAGTGAAATTTCTTGAGGCAACTATCATACATTGGGAGGTGGAATATCAAAACATAAGTGCCACAAAATTAGTTATTTTGGAATAGGTTGGGAAAGGGAAGATATCTGTGAAGAGTTTTAAAAACACTTCAGTTTTTGCAACATTCCACTATGCAGTTGACTTATTTCCTAGCAATCTTCTCTGTGGCGACAACGATCTTGTCCCCATTACTCTTCTGGCCTGTGATCACTTCTTGCTTCACTAAGGGTAAAGAAAGGAATAAGACATCTACAAAGTGCTGTGTCCAAGAAAGCATTCTTGGTCTGAACATAAGATAACCAACTGAAGGAAAGCGCTTGGAGCATTTCCGCTGAACCTCGCTGGCTGTGCGCAGGCGACTCTGGGGGAACGTGATGTCTCTGACAGCCAGCCACCTGGGCTACACAAGCCTTGCGTGCTCCTCTCTCCCAGTCCCGGCCAACTCCCACTCCACCAGGACTCAGAATGGGGCCAGGCTCAGCATCTGCCGCAGATGAGCAGTCCAAACACTGTCATCCTTGCTTCTGCTGGTCCCCTGGCAGCTTTTTTTAGTGGGCTTGTTAGGAATGCACTTTCTGTCCATCAGTGACTGTTTGACTTACATTTTATTTACCTGAAATTCAATTTCTACCCATTTCTTCTCAGCTAAATAAAATTCTTCAAGGAGGAAATCTGCTCACCTTCCCCTGTATCTTCCCTTGAGTATTTAATCTCCCATCAGCATACACAGCACCTCAGTGCTAACTCACACTCTACCCCAGGGACAGCCGAAGCCCTAAAAAACTTCCACTGTGCCACTGAGTTAAGGAACCTATGAGAATATGTTGAATCCTACTGGCTAATAATTAATAAAAAATTTCAAAACTCTGTAAATGCTTACGTATAAGTTTCTCTGTACTGTATGATTTATTTGCAAACTGACATTTCTTACCAATGTTACTCTAGTTTACAAAGAACTGTTGACCGTATGAAGAATGACTTCCTGTTTTCGTGGAAGGAACCAATTCTGAAAAACTTAGTCTAAATAATTTTCTCCCCTAAGCAGGCAGACCCTCCTCAACATTCTTGATTACTTTGAATGGACTGAGAATAACTTGTTCAGTGGAAACGACACCACCTGATCCCCCCGACGGCAAGACTGGTGGACGCGCACCTGCAGACTGGTTGCCAGCACTGGCCCCAGGAACCAAGGCGGCCACATCTAACATCTGTGTCCCTTTTTGAACTGTTGGGCTTTTCCAAAGGACACCTGGGACTTCTAGTCGTCATTCATCAAACTGTTCATGTTACCCTACAGAATCCACACACTAATCCCTGGAACTTCATAATGACCCAAGTGCTAGCTTAGGGACCCAAGACCACCATGGTTGGAGGGGGGTGGATGGACCCCAACTCTAAGCTGGTCAGCTCCTGCTCAGAAAGGTTCCTGGGCCACCACAGAGAGTAAGTTTAGACCCAGAAAATAAAACTGGCGACCCCCTCAGCAAGCACAGACCACCTATAAATGTTTACAGGGATTTGGGCCAGGTCAGGTCCTCTGCGCAAATCCACACACTAGGAGCACCCTGGTAGACGTACTCACTTCCCTCAAAAACCACCCCCTGCCCCGGGTCAGCCAGCGGTCAGGGTCAGAGGTAGGCTCACACTCTGCTCCCTGCAGCTGTCCTGCCTTTCCCACCAGCAGGGCCCCGAGCAGCTTCAGGAAGCCCAAGATGCTGGCCAGGCGACTGCCTGTCACAGGCACGGTGATGTAAGCCTAGTTTTTTCCTCTTTGAAATGAGGGGCCACCACAGCCCTCTGTTTCTTCTCTCAGAGGGGATAGAACACTGCATCAAAGGGGCACTCTGACCTTCTAGAAATCCAGGATCTGAAGAGCACACTGCTACTGTCCAAGACTGAATCACCTCTGAAATGGCTACAAAATACAGCTTTCACTTGGCCCTTATTAAATAAGCTTCGTACTCATTCCTACTCAAAATTCCTAAACACCAAGGAAGTGACCCTGACTTTTATTTTCCCATTCATTCATCCAACAGATCCTACTACGTGCCAGAAACAGACACAACCCCTATCACTAAACAACTGCTGAATGAAAGATTAAATAACAGTTACATTCTCACTTTTAAACCATGTTGAACGATGTACATAAAGTGGTGCCTAAATTAATGAGTCCAGTGACTTTCTTAAACAAATTGCCCCATCTGGGCAAGTAATGGGAATAAAATGGAGACAAAGATTTTATTACAAAGATAAAAATGACTGAATATTATCTCCCTCTTATAGTTTTGCAAGATGCAGAATATTCTAGGATTTTTATATCATTTTATCTTCAAATTATACATATATAAATATATATAACATATATAAATATTATATAATTATATGTATAAATATGTATATTTAAATATTTATACATATAAACTTTAAAATCCTGCTTTCTAAAATAATGGCTCTGTCCTGAAAAGCCCTGCAGTTAAAGGATTTGGGGGGGTGGGGGGCAGGAGGGCAAAAAACATACTAGAAGACGTGTAGTAGGCTAGTTATTTTGAGTAAGTTTGTATAATGGTTACTTCTTTTTGTGAGACCAATGAGCTACAGGAATTCCCCCAGCAAACACTCTGAGGCTTCCTGTGCACAAAATCACTTTCAAGGTCAAAATTACCCTGAACTACTGGGAATAAAACATCTGGACAATCTTGGCATATAATGTGTGTGATAAAGTTTTGATGAGTCCACTACCTAATATTAAATAATAATAACCATGACAGTACAAACTTCTAACTTACGGAAACATTATGCTTTCTAAACATTTTGCCCAACTTTGATCACGTGGCAATTATTAATAATACATCTATTCAAAAGGTAAATAATGAAGCATAATGTATACAATCCTCTACCCACTGATGTGTCATTAGAAGTGGAAGGCGCTGTAAACAAAGATCTCTGCTTTATTTTTGGAACCCACAATCTCTGCTGGATTTTCGAGTACGTGTGTATTTAGAGGTAATCTTTACAAAGTAACATGCATATTTCCAAAATATGCTCCATACAATCACAGGATAAGAAAATAAAAACCCTCTTCCATTTAAAATAAGAAAAAATAATGAGTAATCAAAGCTTAAATCAGTATGCAAAGACAATGTGAAAATGTGCTCATGTTGCAAGCTAGCTTGGATAGCAAAGCAATTCAGACAAGCCAAGGACCAGGGTAGAAAAGCACAGCTGAAAGTGAAATGACACTTAACTCAGTGTGCAAGCCCAGTGTTAAGGATGTGCAACAGTGTTCACTCATCTGCAGTAACTCTTCCATGTCTACACTGTTCGGAGTCCTTGGCACTTAAATTCAAATTTCCACCGACTTTGAGACTGTTGTCTGTCCTGCCTACCTGGTAAGGAGCAGGGACATTCCTGACCATTATTCCTGGGCTTCCCCTAGGCCCTGCAGTCAGGGTACAGTCAGCCACTTACAACATCCACTGAAGTGTTGGACACATCAGGGTAACCCAGTGACTGCTTTTTTACCCCAGTGCTTTCTCACCAACTGCCCTTAATGGGTCCTTTTACATTTTCTGTTCGTAAATGTTTACCTTCCTAAGGCATGTGGTATTGAAAATTTTAAAATGCAGCCCACAAATATATGTGGTTTTGGTTTGTTTCTGTGTTTTTGTCCTAGAGGCATATTATTAAGGTAAACCAAATTCACAAATATTATAAGGGTTTCTTGAAAACTGACTTCTAATTTTGAGGGAAAAAATGGCTCTCTACTATTAATACTGATATAGAAGAGTGTTGATGTCTTCTTTGTTTAAGGAAAGGGAGAAAAACACTGAATATTTATACATACATGAGCACACATATCTGCAGTTGTATCCAAACAACTTAAGATATGTGTTCTTACAAATGTAGGTCAAAACTAGTAAACAAGGTGTATGTCAAAAGCACGTGACTTTTAAGAGTCCTACACTTTCTAAATACATGTACCCAATGTTGGGTGTTTTCCTTCAGGGGCACTATACCTAAATTAACATTCCATTTTTAGTCACTGGTTTTAGAATCTGTGATTAGTTTCAGGAAAAAGAAATATATTTACCTTATGCTACTGAATTAATGAATTCTAGAAAAAAAGCCACTGAATTAATAATGGCTTCTAGGAAAAAAAGGTTAAACTTTGCAAGCTAAATTTGCTGGACCTCACATAAACTAAAAGGTTTGTTTTTTAAAGTTACTTCTGTTGTGTGTTTGTGTATGTTTCCCTTGAGAATGGAAATCTCCACTTAATTTTACTCAAAAGCGACAGACACCTGTGCAGGGTTTGAACCAAAGGTTACTCTTCAGTGTGGCCGGTAATCCTCACCCTTCACCGTGCCTGACACACCCTCCAAGTGGAAGTCATTAACTATAACCAAGAGGGAATGAGCAGAAAGATGACACCATCCCCAGTGTTCAGCATTCATGCAAGTATTTACACTAGTAAAATATTCACCACAGGAAAACAAACAAAACCCACCCACGTTCACTCAGGGTGGCTGGCAGATTCATTTTCATGACAGTTTTAAGTATTTCATTAAGTAAAAGGATCTAACTGGAACCTTCAAGAAAAACAAACTTTTATGCAAAGAGACAGGCATTTGCAAACACTAATGGTGAAGACAGGACTTCACACCCCGGCTACCCATTGTGGAGGCTACAGGATGCAGACGATCCCTGCTCATACAGTGAGTGTTTGAAAAGCTTCCAAGCTCAACGATGTAAAGACTCTGATGCCAGCTGAACTTAAACCATGAATTTCCAATCAGAAAACAGGAAAATGAACCAGCTCCCAGTGACGCCTCCTCTTGTCCGCATATGGGCAGGAACAGCATGAATGTCATCCACATCAGAGTGAGAAAAGGTCCCGCTTGTCTCACTGGCTCTGAGAGATGTCTATTCGATCCCACCATGGACACCTGCTCACAATGACGAACTACACCGTTTCCTTACGCTTTATTCTACTCAGACATTCCGACCAGGAGGGAGTGTCCCCTTCACCACTGCTGCGCACGAAATCTGGGTTTCCATGATGTGCTCAGAGTGTTTAAGCAGCAGACCTGCAGCTCAGTTCAGGAAGCCGAGCTGGTGAAGTGTTTCCCACTTGCTGGCACCCAGCAGTCGTGAGAGCATCAGCCCTGTTCTCAGCATCTTTCCATCTCTGTCCACTGAATCTTCACAGCCTGCCTCCGGGGCAGCTGTTGCCAAGAGAGTTCTCAAGCTGGGAGGGCTGAGCTCAGACCACCCAGAGCAGCTATCCTGGTCCTTCCAGACCATGGCTTCTTCCAGGGATAGGCCCCAGGGATTAGCCCAGAGGTGTCTGCTTCCCCCTCATTCTTAAGGGTCCCAGACTCCAACCCTCATGGGCACTGCTGCTGCTTTCTCGCCAGCATTTTCTTTTCTTGTCTTCATTGCTCCCAACCACGCATATTCCAGCCCCTGGTGGCCCAGTGGCTCCCACTCCAGCAGCCTGTGTGTGGTTAGGACTCCCACATATCAAACGCCAACGCTCACGTATATTATCATCTATTCCCCTGGATCTGATAATCAGGAGTCTGAGTATTGGAATTAGGAGACTATGCTTGCTTAGTACTGTGGAAGTGAAAGATAAGATTCTAAGTGCCTACAACAACCTCATTTCTGTACCTAAGCAAACACAGTGGTGGCAAAAGGCAAAAGGGGTTTTTAACGTCTTCTTTCTATACAAAATGAATGCAATTTAATTTCTTCATGTCCACATTTTCAACATTTCTCACCTGGCAAGCATGCAAATACTAATTTCCAAAGAAATAAGCTGTTCTATAATTTTAACATTTAGCATTATCACTATTAAGCAAGAATTATCCCAAAAGAGACAAGATAATCTTGTTCTCACATTCACAAATTGATAGTTACATAGTTCAATAACAATTTAATGGAAAGGAAACATTTCATTTTAGGTTTCTGATCTAAAAAAAAATGAACAGAATTCTGGCAAAGAGATAAACATTAATTACGTAACTATGCAAAATGCCTCAGGAAAAGTTAACAAATAATGTAATGCAATTAGTTATTTAAAATGTTATAAATGCAGCTGAGTTTTAATAGTAATTTGTCCATAGTTAAAAGTGTCACAAAAACCTTTTAAAATTTTGATACTGAAAGAATAACTCTTCCAGCTTGCATTTTGTATCCATTCATGGTTAACACTTCGAGTAATTTTTAGCTGATATTTTTAACATATGCATAGTTATTACTCAGTTGAAGTATATCCCTTTCTACTCCAAGACTGATTTTCATACTTAATGCTGATTTTTAGTAAGTGAAGGCAGCTCTAAAAGATGTCAGGATATCTAAAAATAAGAATTTAGCCCTCAAAAAAGCTGTAAGCACCCCTGCAGGGATCACACAGCAATCATTTCTCATCTGATTTCTGTATATACATAAAGGTTCACTCCCTTCTTTACACACGATGGTAAACATTCACCATCAACACAAGAAGCTCCTGGATCTGCTAATGGTGGACTAAGACAGAACTAACAGCCCCACAGTAGGGTTCAGCTGTAAAAGCTATGACATTAGGAACCTGTTTATGCTCAAAACTAGATTCCTTTGATTTGGGTTGGGGGGATACATTGTAGGGAATCCCTCACCCAGTGGAATAGCTTGTACTCATAAGGTCCACAGGAAACTGGGTGTTTATCCTAAATGCTGGTGGCGCTTCCCACCCACCCCACGCCCTACTCCCCACTGTTATGGAACAACAGTGTGAGAAGGTACGTGAGGGTGAGGGTGACGGTGAGGGGGGTGTTCCCCAGCCCCACTGGTGATGTCAGGATTCGACCACAAACATAGGAGAGGTTAGAGAAAGTCTTTCACATTTAATAACCTTCCTACAGACCCTCTTTCTTTGGAAATCAGTGAGTACACATTATTTTGCCCATTTTACTGACAACCACACATGGAGGAATTTTTAAACATTGGACTATTTCCTGTGTGTGAAAGTGCCAGCTGAATCACTCAGTAGCTGTCCCTTGTCCCTACTTAGAATCGGCACACATTACTAATCATGCTTCGGCTCAAAGTCCTTCCTCTTCAAGGAGCACAGAGTATCAGGTGGCGAGCAGGCTGTCACCCTCACCCCACACCTGTAGATTGGGAAAAGCCAACCCAAGAAATAGGACGCGAATTCTTGGTCACTCTGTTTGTCACATCCTGCCAGATACATCAGCACACCCTGGCTTTCCAGTTAAACAGCAACACAAGCTTATCGATGTACCTGTTCTTTAAAAATCAGAAGCAAATTCAGATTTGAAGTTAATATGAATGATATTATACTAACTCAGTATCTCAAGATAAGAGAAACAGAAGCAGCAGAAGCAATAGACACACCAGAGAAGGGCAGTTCCTCCAAGAGGCAGCAACTATGGCTTTAGGGGTTTTCTTGGCAACTTATACAAAAAAAGGAACCCTGGGTCACTGACTACTTGCTGTCGATGGGAAGTACATCCACTGGTGCATGGAAACAACCTTTCCTGGAATGACCCGCAGCAGCGAGCACCATGGGTCCTTGAGTAAGCAGGTGTACATGTCGTCACCCTATGCATAATACAGAACCACACTTAACCCCCCACATTTCAGAAGTCTGAGGATGACATGGAGTCAGCCTAGATTCACACAGGACCCCCTGAGGGTACTGCAGGGTGATGTGGCATCAAGCCTTTCCTGACAAGCTTGCTTTGCAGGTGATCTGCACTGAGCCCAGAATCCTTCATCCGTCCTGCTTTGCCTGGTGCCCACGCAGGGACACAAGGCTCAACAGGGACCCAACTCCCAGGTCCAAGGCCATCACCAACCTGAAAGAGCTGTCTAGACTCTTTCCAGAGATGGCTGTTGGATATAACAACTCACCTGCGCCAGAGCTTTTTCCTCACCTTGGGGATTTTAAGAAAGGAATGCAGAAATTCAGGTCTGGTGGGACGAACACCTGTGGATGCCTGACTCCATGGAAACATTCTAATGCTGGACTCCGCCGCCCCACCCAGTCCACGCGGTCTCCACGCTGCAGCCTGGCGCTAAAGCCCCTTCCCACCCCCATCCCTACGGCTCTTTATTCCACGCACAAGTCCCCACCTTGCCAAGCCCATTCTCTTTCCCCGGAACACCTCCCCCTCCCTCTCTGAGTACCTACTGTATTCATCAAATCTAATCCAAGGCAAATTACATTACCTACCACCAAGGTAAAAATACGCTAATTAAACTAGGCTGCTCCCTCGATTGTAAAGTGCTTCCCCATTTCAGAGACAGTAAATGAAAAACAAACAAAAGGAAGAGGGGTTGAGAGGAGTCACAGGATCTGTGGATTTTTTCTCCCCTGAAGCTTCCTCCCACCACACGAACCTGCCCACACTTGTCACACCTGGTCTGAGAGCTCCCTGAGGACAGGGCACTGGCACCTGCTCTCACCACAGCGCCCAAGGACTTGCACAATACGAGTTTCTTGTTGGTGATGATGACAAAAGGAATTCCTCATTATACTCAGATCATGAGGGGGAAAAAACAAGCAGACAAAGCAAACTGTGAACGACTTCTAATGAATTTTTGAAAGATTAAACTGGACGCCGTTCATCATTTTCCATCAGAGTTGGAACAAAATCAATACTCCAAGCAAACGTGTCAGTAGCCGAAAGATGGCCCCTTTCTTTTACAAACACGCCTATGTTACACTGAATTTATCTCAAGGCACCCCTATTTGTGCTGCTATAAAATGTCACTTGTTGATATCAGCAGCAAGCCAGAGGGTCAGGCAACACTTAGGTGCCATCAAAGAGTCAGAGGAAATCTGGGAGCCTCTTCAGTGCAATTCTACTGGAAAGAAATATATTATGTCAGTGAAATCCTACACCTATTCTTCCACCTCCACGTGAAGTTCACACTTCAAACAACACAGAGAGACTGCCAGAGCTTCACTGAGCATGGCTGGCCGGGTGCGTGAGGTGTGAGGGAATTTTACGGATAAAGGAAACATTAACATCCACCTTCCCCTCTAACTTAGGAGAAGCACCAGTCTCCAGAATCAGGCTCCCCCTCGGAACCATGTGTGGTCTTATAATGGGCTGCAGCACTGGGACAGGCTCGGGGCCCTAACTGAGCAGGAAACGATGGTTCTCCCATCAGCTCCAGCTCCGAGTGCCCAAGAACGCTGCCCAGCTGAGTCGTGGAGAAGTGACTAAGGAACTAACACTGTTCTATCGAGGCAGCACTTTCCCTTTGACACTAAAGCCAGTGCAGACTCGTAGCAGCACGGCCCTCTGCTCCTAGACGAGCGTGCGGGTCTGCAGCACTGATTTCATGGCACTTCCTCTGTCCACAAGAGGCTCTGTCCCCTCGAGAACTGAGTTTGGTGGAAAACTAAACCTAAGCGTCCAGTAAGTTGGGAATGTACCAATGGGGCAACTGTCACTGCCTCATGGGACAGGGGAGGCAGGAGAGGCCCCCAGAGCTGGTGTGATGAAAGTTCCTCCACGGTGCAATAACAGGTCTCTTCCCCTCGGACAACAATCCCAGTAGCCCATTCCTCATCTCCTCTGACTCTCTAAGTAAACAGTTTTACTGTTAGAAGGAAGTGAGAAGGATTGTTTTACATTAACCCACTCCAAGCATGTCTAAAGTCCACTTCACTATTTAACCCACTTCAACAGTATGGGAATTCCTACGTCAGATCTGCAAGCCTGGGTTCTGCATATGGAACTAGCATGAACTTTACAAGCTGCCCATCCAGTACCCACTTCCATCTGTTTGCTGATAACAGGCCAATTCTTCTTTGATATCCATCCTCCCCCTGCAGCCCCTGCCATGGTGGTTGGCTCAGGTAGCCCAGGCCTGAGCTAACCAGTGCCTGACGTTCTCCTGGCCATAGGGTCTGGGCTGGTCCTCAGGCTGGCACTCAGCCTCCCCACTGCTGCCCCTGGGTTCTGAGGGGGCCCACAGAGGATGATGTCCCAGGACTGCTACTGTGTGGTGGCCACAGGGAGCACACTGTGGATAAGGCCGTGCATGGGAGGCCAACTGGAGCAAGAGCCCAGGCTGGACCGAAGCCAATAAATAGGCAAAGCATAAGCCTGTCCCACTTCTGAACTTTCCAGGCTCACAAACCCACTCACTCAGTCACCGATTCGTCCAGCAGGGCCTCCGTTCCTGCAGGAAGATGTGACAGACGGATAAGCCGCTCTGACCACATTCCCACCACAGGTCCCAGAGGAGGTGCCATTTAGGCAGGACAGTGGCACAGCCTCTCTCAGGGCCCAATCCGTCACCTTCATCATCGAAACTGGGCTGAAATCTACCTCCCACCAACATGACTGTGAGTTGAGTACAGGGAGGACAGACACGGTCTCTTACTGTCTGTAACACTCCTTCCCCGCGTGCATCCAGTTACAAATGCACCATGTGGTTAGAAGTCATGCTCCTGCTTCTGACGCTGCAGAGGGAAGGGGTCGATGCTGACACCAGGGAAACCGACATACAGATGCGCAAATGCTGAGGGTGACAAGGTACTTTAAACAGCTGCTTCTTCCACAAAAACCTTGATCTAGTCTTGGCGTAACAGAGAAAACATGAAGCTTAATTCAGAGAAAAATGATGCTTTTCCCCATAATGCAAGCTCATGAATAACCAAGGACATGCTCACCGCTTCCTGGTACAATTCACTTTACTTACACCCTGAAAAATACTTGAATTAATGAATAGTACTAAAACAAAAAAGTCATGCAACAAAATTTAGAAGGCTGTGTCAAATTTCAGTAGATCCAAAGATTCTGAACCAAGATTGCTAATTAATAAGCTAAGATAGTGGACAGTTTTTATATAGATCAGGGAGCATCACTAACTGGGGTGAAGCTGTAAATTCCACTGTGAAATTTAAAACGTGGACATACTGAAAAGATTATCAGAAGTAAACGTGAAACACCAAATGTAATTTTTAAGTAATGGTAATACAGAGCTTCAACCAGCCATTATGTGTATTATATATTTTAAAGACATGTATGTATATGCAGAGACTTATTAGAGATTAATTTAGGATGGGGAAGAAAAAAGAAAGTCAGAAATGAATTTTAAATGACTTTGGCATTACACAAAAAAAGTATTTCCATATCCACAGCAGCTTTCTGTGTAAGAACGCTTACATAAAGATGCATATCCCAACTATAAACAATTTGGGTATCTACAGGAAAAGACAGTGTCTCTCTCCGGGAAATACATGAATTCTTTCAACCTAACTGGACTATGAGGCCCATGGGCCTTCCTGATGTCCATCACGTCATTTTCTCTGCTCTCCACCACTTGGCCCTGCACATTTCCTGGCACCCTCCCTCTATGCTCAAAGCCTGGGGCTATCAACACCCCAAAACTTTGTTATCTTTCTGTTCTGCTGCCATCAACTATTAGCCACAGAACTTCCACTTCTGCGCAAATAAGTAGAAAACTGGAAAATTACAAAACCTTTTAGCTTTTTAAAATTTTGCCTTTTCAGATAATATAGATGATCTGAAAAGATAACAGATCTTAAGCACTGACCGTACTTCCAAGGTTTGTTAATATACTGCCTACATCTGTGTATTAAAGTGAGTGTTCACTTCGGCAGCACAAATACTAAAATTGGAACGATACAGAGAAGATTAGCATGGCCCCTCAAGGATGACACTCAAATTCGTGAAGCACTCCATATTTTTAAAGACAAATACCATATAATATCACTTATATGTGGAATCTAAATATGGCACAAATGAACCTATGTACAAAACAGAAACAGACTCACAGACATAGAGAACAGACTTGTGGTTGCTAAGGGTGAGGGGGGGAGAGGGATGGACTGGGAGTCTGAGGTTGGCAGATGCAAACTATTACATTTAGAATGAATAAACAACAAGGTCCTACTGCATAGCACAGGAAACTATCTTCAGTATCCTGTGATAAGCCGTAATGGAAAGGAATATAAAAAAAGAATGTGTATAACTGAGTCACTTTGCTGTACAGCAAGAGACTGGCACAGCATTGTAAATCAACTATACATCAATAAAATAAATAAAATTAAAAAAAAATAAAGTGTGTTGTCTATGTCATTTAATCAATAAATATCCATAGGGCATAAACTGTTGGCTACATTTAGTTGTGATAACGTTTTAAGTGAAAAACTTTAAATTCAGTGAATTTAGATATCCCTCAAAATTTAAGCCTTCTGACACCTGTTAATTGAGAATGCTACACCTGAATATTACAAAATCAAGAACAGTGTTTAAATCGTGGAGCTCTAAATATTTCCACACATGCACTGTGATATACCAATACATAAACGTTTGAACTTTAGCATTTTCACAAATTTTTGAGCCCAAATTTCTTAATTTTCACAACTACAGGTGAATATACATATACATAAATGTAAAGTTAAAGCACTGGCTCTTTAAAGCCACTGAGTCTGACTCCAGGCAGCGCAAAATGAGGTTTACTTACCTACAGACAAACCTAATTAATGTACCAGTGGTGACACTGCACTCATGAGTCCCACAATCTCACATTTAAGCAAAGATGCTGAACGTGAGGATTCTTTATCGTGATTCTGCTTTGGGGGAAGACTGTACATAACAGCCTTTGGTTTCTGACTCTCTATGTCAAAGACAGCTCTATGAAGCAGCTGTGCTGCTTCTGGTGCCAAAGAATGGATCAGCTCATTAAACTAAAGAAAAACAGGTTAAAAACATCACCCTGCAAACCCTGAGCAAAACCATCCCAGGTCTAATTCCATCTGTGCCACTCTGGCTGCATTCCTGATCACAATGCTGGAGTCACTACCCGTAAGATGAGAAGTCAGAGCAAGGTGATCTCTGCATCCTGCCAGTTCTGGAGTTAATCATTGATTCTGTGATTAACTTCTCAGTGATTTAGCTAATGTCACAGTTACGTTTTGAGTAATTTGGCTATATGTATATTAACAGGGAAATCCTGGACACACAACACCACAGGCCACTTCCCTCACACAGCCTTTACTATTATCTTTTTTTCTTTTAAATAAGCTTTATTTTTAAAGAGTTTTAGGTTCACAGGAAAATCGAGAGGAAGGTAAAGAGATTCCCCATGTATCCCCTGCCCCCATACATGCACAACCTGCCCCACCATCAACATCCTCCACTATCAAGATCCCCCGCCAGATGGGACATTTGTTAGAACTGGTGAACTTACAGGACACATCATCATCACCCAGAGTCCACAGTTGACATTAGGGTTCACTCTTGGTCTTGGACATTCTGTGCATTTAGGGTTCCTCCATGTCTCTTCATGGCTTGATAGCTCTTTTTTTAGCTGAATAATATTCTACTGTCTGGATGGACCACAGTTTATTCACCTACTGGAGGACAAAATTTCTAAGTTTTGACAATTATGAATAAAGCTGCTGTGAGCATCCGTGTGCAGGTTTTCTTTGTGGACCTAAGTTTTCAACTCCTTTGGGTAAACACCAAGGAACGTGATTGCTGGATCATATGGTAAGAGTATGTTTAGTTTTGTAAGAAACCACCAAACTGTCTTCCAAACTGGCTGTACCATTTTGCATTCCTACCAGCAGTGACTGAGAGTTCTGGTTGCTCCACACCCTTACCAGCATTTGGTGTTGTCAGTGTTCCAGATTTTGGCCATGCTAATAGGTGTGTAGTGATATCTCCTTGATTCAATTTGCATTTTCCTGAGGACACACGATGTGGAACATCTTTTCATAAGCATATTTGCCGTCTGTATCTTCTTTGGTGAGATGTCTTTTCAGATCTCTTGTCCATTATTTATTTGGATTGTTTGTTTTCTTATTGAGTTTAAAGAGTTCATTGTGTATTTTGGATAACAGTCCTTTGTCAGACGTCTTTTGCAAATATTCTCTCCCATCTGTTGTTTGCCTTCTCCGTCCCTTGATGCTATGTTTTTAATTACACAGAATATGGACTTCCCAGGTCACCTCAATTTTCACCACTTCCTACTGTTGTTGACCTCCCTCCCTCCCCAGGCCTCTTCTGACCCTGCTTCTCTAGTTTTCTTGATTTTCAACATGTAACAACGTTCTACTGAAAGGAACAAAAGGCAGAAGGGCTTGCAGCCTCGGGGCAGGAGGCACACATCACACTGGCAAACCCCTCAAATCACACGCCAAGCAAAGTACCTCCCAAAGCCTGAGCAAGGAGCAGGAGCCCATGTCCCAGGCTGGGAGCTCCCTGCTGTACCAGCCAAGCAAGTAACCTGAAACTCAAAACCCCACCAAATGGGGCAAATAACTTTCACTGCCAAAGGCTTTCGATGAAGAAACTAAAGGGCGGGCTTCCCTGGTGGCGCAGTGGTTAAGAATCCGCCTGCCAATGTGGGCGACACAGGTTCGAGCCCTGGTCCGGGAAGATCCCACACGCCACGGAGCAACTAAGCCCATGATCCACAACTACTGAGCCTGCGCTCCAGAGCCTGCGAGCCACAACTCCTGAAGCCCGTGCGCCTAGAGCCCGTGCTCTGCAACAAGAGAAGCCACCACAGTGAGAAGCCCGTGCACTGCAACGAAGAGTAGCCCCCGCTCACCGCAACTAGAGAAAGCCCGCGCCCAGCAACAAAGACCCAATGCAGCCATAAATAAATAAATAAAATAAATATGTTTTAAAAAAAAAGAAACTAAAGAGCAATGCCTTGAATGAGAAAACAGTTATTGCTTCCAATTGTTTGCATGGTTGCAGTTTTTGTTTGTACCTTATGTAAGGAACCTGAGAGCACACACCACGACTTCTGAGTCTGGACCTAAAAATTCCAGCTCAGGGAAGCCTAACAATTTCAGGAATCTGAGGAGTAGGGCCAACGGGATCCCGCAGGAGCTTGAGGAGAAGCGCTGACCATGTGGTCAGTGTCAGTCAGCTAGGGTGTGGCCTGGGGCTGGCCACGTCTCCTTTCCTCTGCTCTCCTGGGTCTCACCCAGCAGTGCGACATCCCCACCCCCAGCCCCAGGACTTAATTTCCCTGCAGAGACTCCCGAAGGAGGAGCCTTTACTACCCCAGGGAGGCTGGAGCGCAGATCCCCCTGGGACCCATTTGGTGCTATACTGAGCAACCAAGTGTTTCCAGAAGTGGCTGTAGACAAACTTCAGTTTCCAAAAACTGAAATGTGCTGTGTAAAACCAAGAATGGGGAAGGAGACAATTCAAGACAGTCCCTGCTCAGATTTTAAAGAATAGTTGAAAAGTCAAGTATGAGGAGATAGGAAAATCTTTTAATTACCCTCATGGTCATAACTAAAATCACTGTAATAGACATATCTCTAATCAGAAGTATAAATTTTTTAAAATGTATAACATAGGAAATAAACCATAAACAAGCAAAGCTTTCAAATCTGACAGTCACACTAATCTCACTGACAAAAGAGGTCTCTGAAGCAGATTATTATCCTCCAATTCTATATGGAGATTAAAATTAAGTCCTAGCAAACAAGGTTTTCTGAAGTGCCAGCATTTATTTTTAAAATAAAGGACACATTGTCACTCTGAATTTCTATTTTAAATGATCACTTTTACTTAGAAACTGTACAACTTGCTAACCTGACATCCAACATTAATAGCAGCTAATTAATTCAAGCACTAGTGAGTTTATTTATTTTAATGGAAACACTGATGAGGAAAAAATCTGCTTTAGGGAACTTCAACGTTTTAAAGCATAGTACTGTCTATTTCCCTCTACTCAGGAGTAAGGAGGGTTGTGTACAGATGTGTTCAAAGCAATCTGGATGGTGTACACATAGAGCTTAAGACAGAGTCGCACTTCCAAAGTCAGAAAGTCAAGGATGAATCCAGGATATTATGAATAAGGTCACTCTGCACTAATGTATATTGAAAATATTTCATATATCTGTAATTTGGACGGAATATCCTCATGAAAGACAACCAAGTCTAAAATACAGAAAAGCATTCTTAATGAGCCACGGTCCTTAAAACCAGAGTAATATTTCAGTGACAAATCATTTTATATCAAATTTAAAACACCCATTTGAACGAGTTTTGTAATATTTTCATATTACATTTCAGAATTTCTAAAGCTCCTAAATCCTCAAATTGAAATAGAGTCTGACTTCGACAATCTCCACATCACAAACAGATGTGTATCAAAAGCTATTGAGAATGCACTTTTTGATGGAAATCTTTACAAAAGGAGACAAAATACCTTGGGGAGTACAAAGGCTGATTCAACCTACAACAGAATGAAGACAAGCGCATTCTGGTGAACTATGGTTGAGCTACTAATCACTGAACAAACAGGAAGAGGAATACACTGTTTCTCAGAATGCCCGTGCTCAGGGAGAAGTCTTTCCAAATAAAATAGGATGAGCTGACAGAAAGAGACTGACCATTGTGAAGGGGACCGTGTCTGCTTATGAGCCTTCAGAAGCATCTTCACCTGTAAATGAGAATGGACACCTATCCTGCCTACCTACGAGCGGTAAATAACAGCAGGATAGACAGTGAAAATGCTTTGTAAGTAAAAAAAGAAGGAACGTTTAGCACCTACTACAAGCTGAGCTGTTTACATATTTAATCCTCACAACTACCTGATGTCAGGCATTCAGATGAGGGATCCAGGCTCAAGGTTGACATGACTTGTCTGGATGAACCCACATCCTGACCCGTCAGGGCTGGGTCCAGGAATGTGCATTCCCAAGAAGCTGCGGGTGAGCTGCTGCCAGGGCACGGCTGCACTCACGTCACCTGCTGTGGCCAGGGGGCGAACACTCCTGCTCCACACCCTTGTTTCTGAGGCCTGGGCTCTGATTCTCCTCACCTGCCACCACCAACTGTCTTCAATGAACTTACAAACAGAAGGAAAGGAGAAGGACAGAGAGCGGACTGCAGAGCGTACAGGAGTCTGCAAGAGAAAGACTTCACCTGAACTAGAATCAAGTGGGGTTTGAGTCATCGAGTACAGAGAAAACACAGGAGAACACGCTGTGCACCAGTCTTCTTTAAGGAAAGGAGGTGAACCAGCAGCCCCGAGCCGTCGCATCAACCCTAAGCAGTCTCGTTTCTACTTGGAAAGCAGGTTGCAGGGATGGAGGCACCGTGCAACTGTTTTTATGCTACATACATAATCCCGGTGTTTATACTTACACCGCCGTGAAGTGACGGTGTTTTCTTCCTTCAACTGTGCCTCCGCGCAATGCCCAGGACCACCACGCGACAGCTGGTCTAATACCCGTACTCGTCCGTCATAGGCCCACCCTACCCACTGAAAAATTAAAAAGCCATGGGGTTTAATTCAAAATCAATTTTAATAAAATTAGGTTTACAACACTTCTGAGATGAAAATATATGTAGTTATGGCATAAAGACAGAGAGTAGAAATCCTGGGTTCCAGGGGTCAGAGGGAAGGACGAATGGGGAGTTAGTGTTTAATGGACAGAGTTTCAGTTTTACAAGATGAAATGAGTTAAGGGGATGGATGGTAGTGTTAGTTGCACAACAATGTGAATGTTTTTAATACCAGTGAACTCGACACTTAAAAATCGTTAAGACAGTAAATTTTAGGTTATATATGTTTCACCACAATAAAAAGGGGGGGGGGGGAATCCGTTGTTCACATTAATTTTCTTTCACACACAATCCACTGTGGATTATATTGGGGGTTCAGGTGACACTCAGCTTTTTGCTGGGGATACACACTGTGCATTTACTGCACACCATCTGAGCTGGGACGTGGATACTGGTGACGCGTCACAGGGGCCCCTGCGGGGTGCAGGATAGCTCTCTGCCAGTCCCCGTTCCACGTACCCAGCTTACACCCAGCCTCAGCCCCGTAGAGTCCCCTCCTGTCCACGAGCACATGCATCGACCCCACTCCCAGCTCACAGACCCAGAGAGGTAAGGTGATGTGGACACCTCAGGAGCTTGGTAAGCCCCACTGTACTGACACTGTCCCACTCAGGGCAGCTGGGAAACGACTTCACTGCTGGTTTGGATCCCCTCACGCACAGGCTGTGCTCAGCTGGCTGCACACCCTCCTGTTCAAATGAACAGGAAGCCTGCTTAAAACCCTGGAAACAGGAGCGAAAACACCGCAACAACTCCCGGGGTGCAAACTTTCATACACGTCATACACACCTTCACAAAGACTGGGAGGGAATGAGATGCATGGCCCTCAAATCTGCCAGTCAGACTGGGTCCTAAGCTCCATGGGAGCCAGACCCACCAATTCAACCCACAAATATGTATTTCTACAGGCCAGGAGCTCTTCTCCACTCATGCCGCTGCCTGTTCACAGGCGGCCCGACTCCCCTCTCTCAACGGCACACCCTGGGTCTGCTGAGCATTCACGGAGCAGATGTCTACACGTAATGCTACTTCATTAAAACTCCTCATTTCTGTTTATTTTTGGTTCCAATTACAGCACCTGAGAAAGTTTTTATCCTAGGAGACGGGGTAGTCATTAGGGGAGAAGATGAAGCCCTACTAGTACCTAGTATCTCCACAAGTCGAGTCACTGCGAAGAGATCAGCATCCTTGTCGTTCGTGTGGCTCCTGTTTGCTTTATTTTTGTTTTTTCTCCTTAAAAGACACAAAAGCTGTTTCTCAACACCAAAGGCCTATTTTATTGTATTTTACACTCATGCTTAGGTATAAAGTAGCCGACTACCTACTCCAGAAGGGAGATTCCAGGAAAAGAGACAGTAGGAAGACAAACACTGATGAAAAGGGGACATGTGGACAGTGGCAGGAGCACCAGAGGCCACAACTGGATGCTTCAGTTATTTCTTCATTAACTAGTCGTCAAGCCTCAGGCATGGCACTTTACCTCTTAAGTTATATCTTTCAGGGGTTTTGTGGCTATTATTTTAAGTGGATAAGTTCTCCTTGCTGGGGAGAGAAAAATCAGCTACAATTTTTTGCTAACCAAAAACTTAATTACCAGTGCAAGGCCGGCAGGTTGGGCTGCACTAACCAGTTAGTCTTCCACAACAAGAGTTATACTTTAGAACTGCCACACTCTGCAAACACTGCCACTTGACAGGTTCTCACTTTGAAGAGCCCCGGTGGCCAAGGCTGGCGTATCTGCCAGGCCAAGCAATGCCTGACTTGCTAATGTGGATGGCATTTTATGTCATGGTGAAACTGCTCCTGCAATTCAAAAGGAAGTGTCACAGAGGCTAAAAGGTGTTAGATATCAAGTGTAGCGTGAAGAGGACTGGTTACATTCCTCGGTTATTTGCTACTTGACTCAAAATAGCTTTCTGGGGGACCTTCAAGATGGCGGAGGAGTAAGACGTGGAGATCACCTCCCTCCCCACAAATACATCAAAAATACATCTACATGTGGAACAACTCCTACAGAACACCTACTGAACGCTGGCAGAAGAGCTCAGATTTCCCAAAAGGCAAAAAAATCCCCACGTACCTGGACAGGGCAAAAGAAAAAACAAAAACAGAGACAAAAGAATAGGGACAGGACCTGCACCTCTGGGAGGGAGCTGTGAAGGAGGAAAAGTTTCCACACACTAGGAAGCCCATTCACTGGCAGAGACGGGGTGGGAGGAAGCTTCGGAGCCATGAAGGAGAGCGCAGCAACAGGGGTGCAGAGGGCAAAGTGGAGAGATTCCCGCACAGAGGATCAGTGCCGACCAGCACTCACCAGCCCGAGAGGCTTGTCTGCTCAGCCGCAAGGGCAGGCGGGGGCTGGGAGCTGAGGCTCCAGCTTCGGAGGTCAGACCCCAGGGAGAGGACGGGGGTTGGCTGCGTGAACGCAGCCTGAACGGGGCTAGTGTGCCACAGCTAGCAAGGAAGGAGTCCGGGAAAAAGTCTGGACCTGCCGAAGAGGCAAGAGACCATTGTTTTGGGGTGCACGAGGAGAGGGGATTCCTTCCCCGCGTGCCCACAGAAAGCAGAGCACCACCTAAACGAGCTCCAGAGACGGGCGCTAGCGATGGGTATCAGCTCGGACACCAGAGACGGGAATGAAACGCTAATGCTGCTGCTGCAGCCACCAAGAATCCTATGTGCAAACACAGGTCACTATCCACATTCCCCCTGGGGAGCCTGTGCAGCCTGCCACTGGCAGGGTCCCGTGATCCAGGGACAAATTCCCCAGGAGAACACACGGCGTGCCTCAGGCTGTTGCAACGCCATGTTGGCCTCTGCCGCCGCAGGCTCCCCCCACATTCCAATTATAACTAACATACCTTTCCCTCCTCCTGGCCTGAATGAGCCAGAGCCCCCAATCAGCCGCTGCTTTAACCCCTCCTGTCTGGGCAGGAACAGATGCCTGAGGTCGACCTACACACAGAGGTGGGGACAAATCCAAAGCTGAACCCCAACAGCTGGGCGAACAAAGAAGGGAAAGGGAAATTGCTCTATGCAGCCTCAGGAGCAGCAGATTAAACTCCCAAATCAACTTGATAAACCCTGCATCTGTGAAATACCAGAACAGACAACAAATCATCCCAAAATTGAGGCGGTGGACTTTGGGAGCAACTGTAGATTTGGGGTTTGCTGTCTGCAACTGATTTGTTTCTGATTTTTATGTTTACCTTAGATTAGTTTTTAGCGCTTGTTATCATTTGTGGATTTGTTTATTGGTTTGTTCTCTTTTTTTATTATTATTTTTTTAACTTTTAAATTTTAATAATTAAAAAAAAATTTTTTTTTATTATTCTTTTTCTTTCTTTTTTTTCTCCCTTTTCTTCTGAGCCTGGGGCTGACAGGGTCTTGGTACACTGGCCTGGTGTCAGGGCTGAGCCTCTGAGGTGGGAGAGCCAAGTTCAGAACACTGGATGACCAGAGACCTCCCGGCCCCACGTAATATCAATTGGCGAGAGCTCTCCCAGAGATCTCCGTCTCAACGCTAAGACCCAGCTCCACCCAACGGCCAGCAAGCTCCAATGCTGGACGTCCCATGCCAAACAACTAGCAAGACAGGAACACAACCCCAGCCATTAGCAGAAAGGCTGCCTAAAATCATAATAAATTCACAGACACCCCAAAACACACCACCGGACGTGGCCCTGCCCACCAGAAAGACAAGATCCAGCCCCACCCACGAGAACACAGGCACCAGTCGCCTCCACCAGGAAGCCTACACAAGCCACTGAACCAACCTCACCCACTGGGGGCATGCACCAAAAACAACGGAACTATGAACATGCAGCCTACAAAAAGGAGACCCCATACACAGTAAGTTAAACAAAATGAGAAGACAGAGAAATATGAAGCAGATGAAGGAGCAAGGTAAAAACCCACCAGACCAAACAAATGAAGAGGAAATAGGCAGTCTACCTGAAAACGAAATCAGAGTAATGATCATAAAGATGATCTAAAATCTTGGAAATAAAATGGAGAAAATAGAAGAAACGTTTAACAAAGACTTAGAAGACCTAAAGAGCAAACAAACAATGAAGAACACCATAAATGAAATTAAAAATTCTCTAGAAGGAATCAATAGCAGAATAACTGAGGCAGAAGAATGGATAAGTGACCTGGAAGATAAAACAGTGGAAATAACTACCGCAGAGCAGAATAAAGAAAAAAGAATGAAAAGAATTGAGGACAAGCTCAGAGACCTCTGCGACAACATTAAACGCACCAACATTCAAATTATAGGGGTCCCAGAAGAAGAAGAGAAAGGGACTGAGAAAACATTTGAAGAGATTATAGCTGAAAACTTCCCTAACATGGGAAAGGAAATAGTGATGATAGGGAAAAACCTACAACCAAGATTACTCTACCCAGCAAGGATCTCATTCAGATTCGACAGAGAAATTAAAACCTTTACAGACAAGCAAAAGTTAAGAGAATTCAGCACCGCCAAACCAGCTTTACAACAAATGCTAAAGGAACTTCTCTAGGCAGGAAACACAAGAGAAGGAAAAGACCTACAAAAACAAACCCAAAACAATTTTAAAAAAGTTAATAGGAACATACATATCGATAATTACCTTAAATGTAAATGGATTAAATGCTCCAACCAAAAGACATAGACTGGCTGAATGGATACAAAAACAAGACCCATATATATGCTGTCTACAAGAGATGCACTTCAGACCTAGGGACACATACAGACTGAAGGGGAGGGGATGGAAAAGATATTCCATGCAAATGGAAATCAAATGAAAGCTGGAGTAGCAATTCTCATATCAGACAAAATAGACTTTAAAATAAAGACTATTACAAGAGACAAAGAAGGACACTACATAACAATCAAGGGATCAATCCAAGAAGAAGATATAACAATTGTAAATATTATGCACCCAACGTAGGAGCACCTCAATACATAAGGCAAATGCTAACAGTCATAAAACGGGACACTGACAGTAACACAATCATAGTAGGGGACTTTAACACCCCACTTTCACCAATGGACAGATCACCCAAAATGAAAATAAATAAGGAAACACAAGCTTTAAATGACATATTAAACAAGATGGACTTAACTGATATTTATAGGACATTCCATCCAAAATCAACAGAATAAACTTTCTTCTCAAGTGCTCATGGAACATTCGCCAGGATAGATCATATCTTGGGTCACAAATCAAGCCTTGGTAAATATGAGAAAACTGAAATTGTATCAAGTATCTTTTCCGACCACAACACCATGAGACTAGGTATCAATTACAGGAAAAAAACTGTAAAAAATACAAACACATGGAGGCTAAACAATACGCTACTAAATAACCAAGAGATCACTGAAGAAATCAAAGAGGAAATCAAAAAATACCTAGAAACAAATGACAATGAAAACACAACAACCCAAAACCTATGGGATGCAGCAAAAGCAGTTCTAAGAGGGAAGTTTATAGCAATACAATCCTACCTCAAGAAACAAGAAACATCTCAAATAAACAACCTAACCTTACAACTAAAGCAATTAGAGAAAGAAGAAGAAAAAACCCCCAAAGTTAGCAGAAGGAAAGAAATCATAAAGATCAGATCAGAAATAAATGAAAAAGAAATGAAGTAGACAATAGCAAAGATCAATAAAACAAAAAGCTGACTCTTTGAGAAGATAAACAAAATTGATAATCCATTAGCCAGACTCATCAAGAAAAAAAGGGAGAAGACTCAAATCAACAGAATTAGAAATGAAAAAAGAGAAGTAACAACTGACACTGCAGAAATAAAAAGGATCATGAGAGATCACTACAAGCAACTATATGCCAATAAAATGGACAACCGAAAAGAAATGGACAAATTCTTAGGAAAGTACAAACTTCCGAAACTGAACCAGGAAGAAATAGAAAATATAAATAGACCAATCACAAGCACTGAAACTGAAACTGTGATTAAAAATATTCCAACAAACAAAATCCCAGGACCAGATGGCTTCACAGGCGAATTCTATCAAACATTTAGAGAAGAGCTAACACCCATCCTTCTCAAACTCTTCCAAAATACTGCAGAGAGAGGAACACTCCCCAACTCATTCTACGAGGCCACCATCACCCTGATACCAAAACCAGACAAAGATGTCACAAAGAAAGAAAACTACAGGCCAATATCACTGATGAACATAGATGCAAAAATCCTCAACAAAATACTAGCAAACAGAATCCAACAGCACATTAAAAGGATCATAAACCATGATCAAGTGGGGTTTATTCCAGGAATGCAAGAATTCTTCAATATATGCAAATCAATCAATGTGATACACCATATTAACAAATTGAAGGAGAAAAACCATATGATCATCTCAATAGATGCAGAGAAAGCTTTTGACAAAATTCAACACCCGTTTATGATAAAAGCCCTGCAGAGAGTAGGCATAGAGGGAACTTTCCTCAACATAATGAAGGCCATATATGACAAACCCACAGCCACCATCATTCTCAGTGGTGAAAAACTGAAACCATTTCCACTAAGATCAGGAACAAGACAAGGTTGCCCACTCTCACCACTATTATTCAACACAGTTTTGGAAGTGTTAGCCACAGCAATCAGAGAAGAACAAGAAATAAAAGGAATCCAAATGGGAAAAGAAGAAGTAAAGCTGTCACTGTTTGCAGATGACATGATACTATACATAGAGAATCCTAAAGATGCTACCAGAAAACTACTAGAGCTAATCAATGAATTTGGTAAAGTAGCAGGATACAAAATTATTGTACAGAAATCTCTTGCATTCCTATACACTAATGATGAAAAATCTGAAAGTGAAATTAAGAGAACACTCCCGTTTACCACTGCAACAAAAAGAATAAAATATCTAGGAATAAACCTACCTAAGGAGACAAAAGACCTGTATGCAGAAAATTATAAGACACTGATGAAAGAAATTAAAGATGATACAAATAGATGGAGAGATATACCATGTTCTTGGTAAGAACATGTTGGAAGAATCAACATTGTGAAAATGACTCTACTACCCAAGGCAATCTACAGATTCAATGCAATCCCTATCAAACTACCACTGACATTTTTCACAGAACTAGAACAAAAAATTTCACAATTTGTATGGAAACACAAAAGACCCCGAATAGCCAAAGCACTCTTGAGAACGAAAAATGGAGCTGGAGGAATCAGGTTCCCTGACTTCAGACTATACTACAAAGCTACAGTAATCAAGACAGTTTGGTACTGGCACAAAAACAGAGACATAGATCAACGGAACAGGACAGAGAGCCCAGAGATAAACCCACGCACATATGGTCACCTTATCTTTGACAAAGGAGGCAAGCATATACAGTGGAGAAAAGACAGCCTCTTCAATAAGTGGTGCTGGGAAACCTGGACAGGTACATGTAAAAGTATGAAATTAGAACACTCCCTAACACTATACACAAAAATAAACTCAAAATGGATTAAAGACCTAAATGTAAGGCCAGACACTATCAAACTCTTAGAGGAAAACATAGGCAGAACACTCTATGACATAAGTCACAGCAAGATCCTTTCTGACCCACCTCCTAGAGAAATGGAAAAAAAAAGAAAAATAAACAAATGGGACCTAATGAAACTTAAAAGCTTTTGCACAGCAAAGGAAACCATAAACAAGATGAAAAGACAACCCTCAGAATGGGAGAAAATATTTGCAAATGAAGCAACTGACAAAGGATACATCTCCAAGATTTACAAGCACCTCATGCAGCTCAATAACAAAAAAACAAACAACCCAATCCAAAAATGGGCAAAAGACCTAAATAGACCTTTCTCCTAAGAAGATATACAGAGACACATGAAAGGATGCTCAACATCACTAATCATTAGAGAAATGCAAATCAAAACTACAATGAGGCATCACCTTACACCAGTCAGAATGGCCATCATCAAAAAATCTACAAACAATAAATGCTGGAGAGGGTGTGGAGAAAAGGGAACCCTCTTGCACTGTTGGTGGGAATGTAAATTGATACAGCCACTATGGAGAACAGTACGGAGGTTCCTTAAAAAACTAAAAATAGAACTACCATGCGACCCAGCAATCCCACTACTGGGCATATACCCTGAGAAAACCATAATTCAAAAAGAGTCATGTACCAAAATGTTCATTGCAGCTCTATTTACAATAGCCAGGACATGGAAGCAACCTAAGTGTCCATCATCGGATGAATAGATAAAGAAGATATGGCACATATATACGATGGAATATTACTCAGCCATAAAAAGAAATGAAATGGAGGTATTTGTAGTGAGGTGGATGGAGTTAAAGTCTGTCATAGAGTGAAGTAAGTCAGAAAAAGAAAAACAAATACAGTGTGCTAACACATATATATGGAATCTAAGGGGAAAAAAAGGTCATGAAGAACCTAGTGGCAAGACAGGAATAAAGACACAAACCTACTAGAGAATGGACTTGAGGATTTGGGGAGGGGGAAGGGTAAGATGTGACAAAGAGAGAGAGTGGCATGGACATATATACACTACCAAACGTAAAATAGAAAGCTAGTGGGAAGCAACCGCATAGCACAGGGAGATCAGCTCTGTGTTTTGTGACCACCTAGAGGTGTGGGGAGGGGAGGGCGGGAGGGAGGGAGATGCAAGAGGGAAGAGATATGGGAACATATGTATATGTAGAACTGATTCACTTTGTTATAAAGCAGAAACTAACACAGCATTGTAAAGCAATTATACTCCAATAAAGATGTTAAAAAAAAAAAAAATCTTCCAACAAACAAAAGCCCAGGACCAGATGGCTTCAAAGGTGAATTTTATCAAACATTTAGAGAAGAGTTAACACCTATCCTTCTCAAACTCTTCCAAAATACAGCAGAGGGAGGAACACTCCCAAACTCATTCTATGAGGCCACCATCACCCTGATACCAAACCCAGACAAAGATGTTACAAAGAAAGAAAACTACAGGCCAATATCACTGATGAACACAGATGCAAAAATCCTCAACAAAATACTAGCAAACAGAATCCAACAGCATATTAGAAGGATCATACACCATGATCAAGTAGGGTTTATCCCCGGAATGCAAGGATTCTTCAATATATGCAAATCAATCAATGTGATACACCACATTAACAAACTGAAGGATAAAAACCATATGATAATCTCAGTAGATGCAGAAAAAGCTTTTGACAAAATTCAACACCCATTTATGATAAAAACTCTCCAGAAAGTAGGCATAGAGAGAACCTACTTCAACATAATGAAGGCCAAATATGACAAACCCACAGCCACCATCATTCTCAGTGGTGAAAAACTGAAACCATTTCCTCTAAGATCACGAACAAGACAAGGATGCCCACTCTCACCACTATTATTCAACATAGTTTTGGAAGATTTAGCCACAGCAATCGGAGAAGAAAAAGAAATAAAAGGAATCCAAATCGGAAAAGAAGAAGTAAAGCTGTCACTGTTTGCAGATGACATGATACTATACATAGAGAATCCTAAAGATGCTGCCAGAAAACTACTAGAGCTAATCAATGAATTTGGTAAAGTAGCAGGATACAAAATTAATGCACAGAAATCTCTTGCATTGCTATACACTAATGATGAAAAATCTGAAAGTGAAATTAAGGAAACACTCCCATTTACCATCGCAACAAAAAGAATAAAATACCTAGGAAAAATCCTACGTCAGGAAACAAAAGACCTGGATGCAGAAAACTATAAGACACTGATGAAAGAAATTAAAGACGATACAAACAGATGGAGAGAAATACCATGTTCTTGGATTGGAAGAATCAACATTGTGAAAATGACTCTACTACCCAAAGCAATCTACAGATTCCATGCAATCCCTATCAAACTTCCAATGGCATTTTTCACAGAACTAGAACAAAAAATTTCACAATTTGTATGGAAACACAAAAGACCCCGTATAGCCAAAGCAATCTTGAGAAAGAAAACAGCCTGAGAAAGAAAAGGGTTTGAGAAAGACAAGAGCCTGGAGGAATCCAGCTCCCTGACTTCAGACTATACTACAAAGCTACAGTAATCAGGACAGTATGGTACTGGCACAAAAACAGAAATACAGATCAATGGAACAAAACAGAAAGCCCAGAGATAAACCCATGCACATATGGTCACCTTATCTTGATAAAGGAGGCAAGAATATACAATGGAGAAAAGACAGCCTCTTCAGTAAGTGGTGCTGGGAAAACTGGACAGCTACATGTAAAAGAATGAAATTAGAAAACTCCCTAACACCATACACAAAAATAAACTCAAAATGGATTAAAGACCTAAACGTAAGGCCAGACACTATCAAACTCTTAGAAGAAAACATAGGCAGAACACTCTATGACATAAATCACAGCAAGATCCTTTCTGACCCACCTCCTAGAGAAATGGAAATAAAAACAAAAATAAACAAATGGGACCTAATGAAACTTAAAAGCTTTTGCACAACAAAGGAAACCATAAACAAGACAAAAAGACAACCCTCAGAATGGGAGAAAATATTTGCAAATGAAGCAACTGACAAAGGATTCATCTCCAAAACATACAAGCAACTCATGCAGCTCAATAGCATAAAAACAAACAACCCAATCCAAAAATAGACAGAAGACCTAAATAGACCTTTCTCCTAAGAAGATATACAGATGGCCAACAAATACATGAAAGGATGCTCAACATCACTAATCTTTAGAGAAATGCAAATCGAAACTACAATGAGGTATCACCTCACACTGGTCAGAATGGCCATCATCAAAAAAACCACTAACAGTAAATGCTGTAGAGGGTGTGGAGAAAAGGGAACCCTCTTGCACTGTTGGTGGGAATGTAAATTGATATAGCCACTATGGAGAACAGTATGGGGGCTCCTTAAAAAAAGAAAAACAGAACTACCATATGACCCAGCAATCCCACTACTGGGCATATACCCTGAGAAAACCATAATTCAAAAAGAGTCATGTACCCCAATGTTCATTGCAGCACTATTTACAACAGTCAGGACATGGAAGCAACCTAAGTGTCCATCGACAGATGAATGGATAAAGAAGATGTGGCACATATATACAATGGAATATTACTCAGCCATAAAAAGAAACGAAATTGTGTTATTTGTAGTGAGGTGGATGGACCTAGAGTCTGTCATACAGTGAAGTAAGTCAGAAAGAGAAAACAAATACCATATGCTAACACATATATATGGAATCTAAAAAAAAAAAAGGTTCTGATGAACCTAGGGTCAGGACAGGAATAAAGATGCAGACGCAGAGAATGGACTTGAGGACATGGGGAGGGGAGACGAAGTGTAAGCTGGGACGAAATGAGAGAGTGGCATTGACATATATACTAAATGTAAACTAGATAGCCGGTGGGAACTAGCTGCATAGGACAGGGAGATCAGCTCAGTGCTTTGTGACCACCTAGAGGGAGGGTGGGAGGGAGATGCAAGAGGGAGGGGATATGGGGATATATGTATACATATAGCTGATTCACTTTTTTATACAGCAGAAACTAACACAAGATTGTAAAGCAATTATACTCCAATAAAGATGTTTAAAAAAACAGCTTTCTGAACCCAAGGGACAAGCACCTCCAACTGGTAAAGTTCTGCTTTCTTTACAGAAGAGTCACCAAATGCCCATTTCACAACTGCTATTCTCATCAGAACTTGAGGCCAAAGAAAAGGGGAAAGTAGCAGGGGGCAGGGAGTGACTCCAAAGTTGTAGGAGGTTGACCAGCTGCTTGAGCAGGTGGAGAGGCAGGATGTCCCTCCCCGTGAGTTAAAAGTCATGCCAGGACTAAAATGTTAATAAATAAGTAGATTAATTAATAATAAAATGGATGCTTTTACGAGTGCACAGAGGCAGAGCTCTGCACATGCTGGAAGCCAGGTTAACAGCTGCTTGCGGAGCAACCAGTCCAAGCGTTGCTGATCTTGGTGAACTGAGATCGGGGGAGCCTGGGAACACCAGCCAACGCAGAGAGGCCGGGTGGGTCTGGACCAAAGGAAACCGGACAGTGTGCGAGGAATTCTGGGTCTGATAAGTGGCTCTGGGGAAATCACTGCACCGTCTGCGAGGACACGTCTGGAAAACTTCAGAGGCACAGAAGGCTCGTGAGACAAATTGCTGCAAAGGTCCCAAGGGCAAAGCCTGCTGTGCTCCAGTCAGGAAAATGGACTTTTGGGAGGAAGCAGCCAGTCATAGGATGATGCTGACAGCAGCCTAAGGCTATGGGCTCCCCACTACACTCAAGCACAAGTGCCAAACTCCGTGACGGAATCTGAAGATCAGGCTATAACTGGTGATAATTCCGTAACTTACTTTATAGACAAACTGGTGAACAGAGGGTTCCCCTGGACACCAAAAGGATCAGCCCAGGACCTCAGTCTAAAATGCAGACAGCCGCTCTGAGCATTGCTAGGCACTCTCAGCACTGTAAGTAATTCTTGACCTAAATGAGTAAATGCACTTTTTAAACCAGAAGGAAACGTGAGCCTTCCTGTTGCACCTTCTGAAACATTCTCGTCCAAGGGCCAGTCCACCTACTCTGGCAGGAAGCTCTAGTATCAAGAGCGCTTGGATGTGGGACAAATGCAAATCCAAGAAAGTGGTAGCACTGTGTCCTGGAGCCGGCACCCCCCTCCCCTTGCCCCTCCCCTGAGCCCTGTGTCCTCCACCGCTCCACCGCAACACAAGGCCCCTCTCAAAGTGGGAAACCCAGGACAACCTGCCTCCATGAAAGGCCCAAGCAGAAAAACTGCTTAATCCAGAATCTCCATCCAACTAGGGGAAACTGCACGGCATTTCTCATCAGCAAACAAGTCAAAACTGTCATCTTACGTCAGGCAACCAAAACAAATTTTTTTCTTACTTAAAAGATCTTGCTGTCTTTGTCCATTTAGAACTGATATTTCTTAAACTAAAATGATTGAACTTGATCATGTGAACTTCACTGTGTAGACTGTAGCCCAGTCTTAGGGGTTATAGAGATTTTTCTGGTTTTTCATTCTTTCTGTTGAAGGTCAATATCTAAAAATGGGTCAGAATTGACCACCCCTCCTCTAGTAAATTCTAATGGTAAACACAGTAAAATCCCATGAAGGTTGAGGAGAGACAGGTTTAAAGGGTAGTGAAATTAAAAATGTAATGAAATTCTGATGCTCAAATCATAATCAGTATTTTTAAGAGGCACCTTACTTTCCTAAGCATCTAGCTTGCACATTAACTGCAAGCAGTTACCAGATTCCACAAGGTCACGCCTCTTCCCCTTCAGGAGATTCTCAGAGGGACACAGATTTCTAAAGGCATCGGGATGAGTAGATACCGCAATTGGATACACACAACACAACTTAAAATAAACCAAAGAAGTGCTCCATTCCTTCAAAATAGTCTCTTCTTTTCAAGGTTAGACAGCCTCCTAAAATACTGTTTATGGTGCCAACGTGTTTATCAAATGTTTCCTTCTACTCGGGAACAGAGATAGTACCACACGGAATTACAAAATGGCATATTACTGACATCCAAAGAAATGGAGGGTTCAACATACTGAAAACATTTTTAAAGTCCTTTCTAATAGGTACTCCACCATGATGCCCAAACTCACGTCTTCAGTGATCAATAATACAATATTGATAGACTGCAGAGAAGACTGCTGGCTACCCCTCCCCAGTGTCCATTCTCTTCTTCCTGGAGTAACAAACCTCAAACTTCAGCTGGGCACATGCCTCCCACACAAAGATGATGTTCACCAGCCTCTCCTCCAATCGGGTGAGACCTCGTGATCAGGAATTAACCATGGGGTGTGAACTGGTCAGGCACAACTCGGATGGGGAAGGCACGGTCCACCCTCTTCCTTCCTCTCCTTCCTGCTGGCTCCCCTCCCCATGTCCTCAAGTCCCTGGCAGACCCCAGACAGCGACCACCAACCCACCCCACACCTGCTGACCTTTACCTTACAGAGAAAGATCCCGACCTAGGGTCTCTATTACAAAACATGTTTGCTTCCATTCCTTCTGAAAAACTCAGAAACAAGAAATGGGTGTTTTGCTGAATGACAGCATCTTAATTATTTAGGGGTTTGAATCAAACAAAGCTGTAACAGAAAAAAACAGAACCCTGTTTTAGGAGACCAAATTCCAGCCCGATGTACCACTAATGGGCCACATGGCCTCAGATACTTAGTTATTTCATTTCACAGTATTTCTTATCTGCTGGATGATCAGTGACTTTAAATTACAATTGTTCTCAAAAGCCAAATCTAAGAACAAGTAAGAAACTAGTTTCCAGCTGTGGGGAGAAGAGAGCCATGCCCGCTATTCTATTCCATGCCCACCTCCCCAGACAATCTGAAGCCGTCTCAGAATGCTAGGGTCCACAGAGCAGGTCCACAGAGCACCTTTCAAGCCTGCAGCACAGGCAGTCCACCCTTCAACTGTGCATGTTCATGAGGAAAAGGCAGCATGGCTCAAAGAGACCTTCTGCCTGAGGGCAGCCCTTGTCACAAGCCACCTGGCCCCGCAGTAAAGCTTTCTGCCCCCAGAACCATCCCCCCAGATAAGAGACCGGCCTGGAGAGAAGGGAAACATAAGCCGGTTAAGAGAAAGGAGCTGAGAAAATCACTGATCCTGACAGGAACCATTATCTACTCCAATGTGCCTGCCAAACCCAAATTTCTAACTGGTCATTTGACCTAAATTCCTTGAGGGTATTTAAGTTAAACACTAAATCATCAACATCCAGGATTCCCTGTAGCACACACTCTTTACAAAAAGGCCAGCACTTGGTGACAGGTGTGTCCGTGCAGGTCTCCATGGGTTTTCTCTTACATATTTCACCCTGAGCTACAAATGGCCACCATGCTAATGTTCTGTGATGCGTGCTGAGAGTCAGCGTGACCCGACCACAGAACTCACAGCAGACCACAATCTTAATTATCTTAATTATTTTACTGCTCAAGATAAAACGGTTAAGTCTGACAACACAAACACTGGTGCTTACATGGACTGCGGTCCCCAAGTCACAAACCCTCAACTCAAACCTTCCACCTCAATGGCCGCCGAGAGCATGTGGATTCACTCAAGCAGTTACTGCATTAATTCGGGAGGTGTGACACCGTGTATGTCTGTGCACATGCATATGTACACGTACATACATATTTGTGCCGTATTTTCAACAGCTATCTCCCATTCCCGTGTAAACTTTCGTCCTGGGCACTGATGGTGTGCAAATAACAGTCAGATGGATGCTACCTTAGTTTCCTAGGTTTGCCATGACAATTACCACAAACTGCATGGCTTAAACGACAGAAGTTTATTCTCCCAGTTCTGGAGGCCCTGTGGGCAGGGCTGCTCCCTCGGGAAGCTCTATCAGAGGAGCCTTCTTGACTCTCCAGGTTTCTGGGTCCCCTGGCATTCCTGGGATTGTGGCTGCATCACTCTAGTCTCTGCCTTGTCCTCACGTAGGCTTTTTGTCTGTGTTTCTGTGTCTCAGACCTCCCTCTCCTTTCGTACAAGGACACCAGTCATCACATGGAGGACCCACTCTAAGACCAGGATAATCTCATTTGGGATCCTTATCTGTTTCCCAATAAGGTAACATTCACAGGTACTGGAACTTGAACCTATCTTTTGGGAAGACACAGTTTAACACAGGACAGATGCTGAAACAGCCAAAGGGATTACAAATTTTGTAATCCTAATCCCAGTGAGCTGTGGAGGCAGAAGCCAGTGTGAGAGGGCATGAAGACAGAGCAGCTTTGAGTTACCTTTAAAAGTCTCATCAGTTTTTACCGATTAAACCTTCCTGCCAGCATGTAGTTTCTACGTGGACAGAAAAGAAAGAGTGTGAAATTCGAAGGGAGAAGGTTAAGATCTGAAACCACGTTCTTTTTCTTGAGTTACCATGGTCCCATTTTCAATTATGAAGTATTTCAAAGCCCCATTTAAAAATCATTAGCTAACACATACTAGTTTTTCATTCTTTTTTCCCCTCAGAATGCATTACACATGCCACTATGATACCACTTGTTTTGTAATAACAGGAGATAAACTAAAAATTTTCAGTATCTAGGTATCAGCACTGTGTCCTATTCAGCCTTTCATCCTCAGCATGGAGCATAATGGGCGCAGTCAGTCTTCATTAAATGCTCACCACGTGGCCTGGAGGAATTTGCCCTGCTGAGGGGCTCCTTTGTTGAAATTTGATTTACCCCATGGGGTGGGGGAAGCCTACAGAGTGAGTTGATAATCAAAATCACACTAAACATAAGGCCACACATAGGACGTAAAAGCAAGTCAGAGACTCCTGTGGCTGCTCTGGAAAATTTATGTCAGATTCTTACAAGTATATACTCTCCACTGAGAACACCCTGTAAAACCTCTCTAAAAACTCCCATTGTTAACAAACAGGAATTATGGCCCTGGCATAGACTTCTGGTCCTTTCAGGCCCAGCACATTCCCTCCTAACGCCCAGGAAGCCAGAGGAATGACAGGTCCGCGGGCCTGGCTCAGGGGTGGCGGGCAGTCTGTTCAAGCTTGCACGGTGCTCCTGAAGCCCACCAGCACAGGCGTCATCCCCACCCAACCAAGCTCCTTGTTGCACCCTCAAATATGACTCTCCAAGACACGGAGTAAGAAACATGACAGGCCCAGCAGAGCCCGTTCCCCCCATCCCAGTCCCCCTTAACGAGCAGGCAGGCCTCCCGTCCGTGAAGCAGTTTCAAGTTCTAAGCTCTCTCTGTCCCCCTTCTGAGGGTCCTCTGGGGTTCAGACGAGGCCACAATCACAGGGTCCCTTCCAGTGAGTAGAAGGGGATGATTACTGGGAGGTCAAAGGTGAGAAACCTCAGAGTGGGGACGATGAGGATGGCTAGCCAGTGAGCTCAGGTCTAAGTTGCCATCAGTCAGCCTGTTTTACTCTGGTTCTCGAGTCTAACTTAAGAACCTCAAGTATAAGTCTAAGAACCTCAGAATATCCAGAAAAGGATATAAACATTGTAAGGTTCTGATTTATATATATATTTTTTTTTTACAAAAAAAAACCCTGTACCTATTCATACTTCTACCAACAACTGTATCAATGCAAGCACTGGGTAATGTGATTTTGAAAAACTGCTAATTAGAAATGGAAAAAGTAGCATATCATTAATTTGTACCTGTGTGAAACTAAGACAAAACTTCTTTCCAAGTGTTTGTTAATCTTCTATATTACCTCAGTTGTGAAGTGTTTGCTCATTCATCTTTGCACATCTACCTTTTAGTTTTAAGGCATTTCTTACCAACTGGAATAAGCCCTTCATATAGTAATGATATTAGCCCTTTAATCCCTCACTGTATTTGATTTTTTTTAATTTAATTTGTATAGATTTGGAAATATAGAGGTTTTTAAAAGTTTCTATGTGACAAATCTCGCTAATCTTGTGTTAAGAAGTCACTTATACTATTTGGAAGCCCTTCCTGGTCCCAACACTTGATATGTGTTCTGTGTTTTGATAAAAAAATAACAGAGAAAATTTAATTTTGTCCAGTTACTGAACTAATCATCCCAATCAATTTACTGAATATGCATCCATTTTTAAATTTCTAAATTCTTACAGAAATCACATTCATATTTTAAGAGAGATGTTTTGGTTTTTAAAGTAAAGTAACCAACAGTTTTGAAAAGCAGCAATATTATACTTAACAGGATAAGGCAGACCCTTAATATGCAAATATACGTAATTTCAAAGCTAACCACAATGTAAAACACATTAAAAAAAACATGAATACTGCAATACGTGACCCACAGACACCCCAGAAACAACCCCAGGCTGGAGAGAGCCCTTGCCTGTCACTACATCCCTTTACTCCTCACGGTCTCAGCAATAAACCATGGGTCAAACACACGTAGCCCCACAAGAACGTTAACAACACAAACTGAGGAGGACACAACACGTCATACTTATGAGGACAGGTAGAGAGTTATAAACGTGATGCGTGCACCTTAGAATCAACAATGAACGTTCAGACTCTCAAGTCTCCCTGAAACATTAGATGTTAGTCATCAAACCTCATGTACAGAGAGCAAGTTCAGAATTCTTACAATGATGGTGTCATCCCTCCACGATTATCTTGGACCTGGGTTTGAGGACATATGCCTGGTTCACGGCAGGAAAAAAAACCTTGCGGCCCCAGGGATTTACCACCACATGACCACTGCTTCCCTCCATCTCCCACGGAAACAGGAGAAGACGACCTAAAAATACGTCTTAAAACCTAAAGACAGTCTTTCCTGCATCCTCTCCCTGCTGCCCCTCTTACTGAAAAGCTTATTGATGAGTAATCTATGATGGGGGCCAGGGGCTGGGGTGGGCATGGGGAGTTAGGGTTTAATAAAGACAGAGCTCCAGATTGGGAAGATGAGAAAGTTCTGTAAATGATGGTGTTGGTGGCAGCCCAATATTGTGAATTCAGGTAATGCCAATAAACTGTACATTTTTAAATGGTGAAAATGGTAAATTTTAAGTAATGTAAATTTTACCACAATAAAAAAAAGTTAAAAAATTTTTAAGAATAAAAAGTAACCTATAACTACTGTCTCCAACTTCTTGCATCCTGTAACATCCATTTGCTTTTGAAAATATTCATCTCTATTATGGACATGAATACGCTGTGGTTTGTAAAACAGGTAGAATCTTTTAAGTTCAAATTACAGCTGGAAAACGTGTGTTAGAAGTCACAGGACAAATCCGTGCTAAGAAGATGGTGACAGCTATACGCGGACAGCAAGGACCAGAGATGCTAATGCCCCAAGGCACTTGTATATGAAATATTAAGGATGAATACCTAACACCATCACTGAATATTCATGAGGCCTCACTCAGCTGCCACCACTGACAACCATCCTGGCCCCATGTACTCTCTGCCTGGGAAGCACCAATAAACCCATGGCTGTTTATTAGGCTAATTGGCAAACACAGCTGTGGCCAGGCATGTGGGCCCTGCTGGAACCCCAGCTGCTCAGAGACAGTCCTAAAAACAACACAACCTGGGATCCAAGCAGAGCGGCCCCCGCAGCCTGGTTATGCCCTAACCTAGTAGGTGTATGAATTATCCCACCTCTTTCCCTTGCTTTCTCAATGTGTGTCCTAAATAGATTTGATAAACTGTGTGATGGGAGCAAGAGTGCAGTCTGCGAGCCTTCTGACTCCATGACCTCAGGGGCAGCTGGCCTGGAAGACTGCTTAGAGACCTCCAATGCAGTGCGCTAACTTCCCACAAGACGCATGCCTTCTACATCTGTGTGAGCTGGCACCGGCCCCACTGCTCCAGCGAAATGGCCCTAGAGAAGAGGAATGTCTTAGGCAGCAAACCCCGTGGGCACCTGCAGCCCTTACCACACCTGCCAGGCCCGGCCTCCCCTGGTCCCTCCGCTCCCTGAGGACCTCCTCGTCCTCTGGAATTCCTGTGAAAATACATCGCAGGTTTTGCCTATACCCTCTTCCTCTCTCACTCCATGCCATCTCCACTCTGTCGAGTCCACATTTCCAGTCCAACCTTGCTTATAAGTTCTGGAGCCACAATTAGCACTGGATTCAAATTCCACTTCTGCCACTTCTTATCTATGTGACAACAGGCAAATTACATAACCTCCCAACTTTTACCAGATTACAATGATTTCGACATTGAGGCGTATTTTCAGAACTGTATCACACAATGCAGTGCCTAGAGCGTTGCACTCCTCAACAAACATTCCCTCTCCCCTTCTCCTAAAGGCACAGTGTAAAAAGAATGCTGATTCCTCAGGGTTCCTACTTCTAAAACTGGGAAAAACAAACTTCAGAATGAACAGCATCATCAGGAGGAAACTCTTCAGCATGGCCAACCACCTGTATCACCTTAGCATTTCAGAAATCATACACCCAACATTCCCAAACTACCCACTGCTGACAACCCAGGCTCAGGAAATGCAAAGTAATTTTAATATTTTAATTAAAAGTAATTAAAAAGGGCTTCCCTGGTGGCGCAGTGGTTGAGAATCTACCTGCCAATGCAGGGGACACGGGTTCGAGCCCTGGTCTGGGAAGATCCCACATGCCACGGAGCAACTAGGCCCGTGAGCCACAACTACTGAGCCTGCGCGTCTGAAGCCTGTGCTCCGCAACAAGAGAGGCCGCGACAGTGAGGGGCCCACGCACTGCGATGAAGAGTGGCCCCCGCTTGCCGCAACTAGAGAAAGCCCTCGCACAGAAACAAAGACCCAACACAGCCATAAATAAATAAATTAATTAATTAATTAATTTTTTTAAAAAAGTAATTAAAAAATAGTAAAAACGCTCCAAAGTAAATGACATTTTTAAACAATCTGACTAGAGGTGGGTGTTCTAATTCTGTCCCTCTCAATAGCACAGATAATAAAATACTTTGAAAAATAAAATTCATTTTAAAAATCAGCATTTTTCTGCAAGCCATTTTTAAAATGTTGTGAGTCTCAGGGTTAAATATATTGCAATCATTATGCTGTGCCCTTACTTCCAAAAAGGAAAAAATAATTCTTCAGTGCCACAAAATCCTCAGAAAGAAAACCTATGCCAACATTAAAAGGGTTTACAGGAAGAGGCTATTCTTTAAGCAATGCTTCACCAACAATCTGCCTAATGAAACTATAGCAAACTACATCATTCACTAACATGCTAATTTACGTGAACGCTGCAGGTGACAGATTTGAAGGGACGTGCCTGTAGGAGGAGTAAGTCAAGAAATAAGCTCATACCAATTTGTGCACTTTCAAAAGCAACCTCATGTCCTCACCTGCAGAAGAGATCTTTCCAGGTGACAGGAAGGAAACTCAGGGAACACCGTTCTCCTGAAAAATCATCTTCCTCCAGCTGCTGGGTCCACCTAATCTGGGTTTTCCCACCAACCTGCCCAACATGGTGTTTGCTTTAGAAGATAGATCAGTGAGTGCGTTGGCCCTCTCGGGTTACAGCAGAAAGAACTGGAGGGCATTCTGTGAAATGCACAGGTGTCCTAGAAATTAAGATCCTGGGGAGAGCCATAAATATGGCTTCTCGACAGCCCCTCAGCTGGTTCTGACTGCAGCCAGGTTTGGAAACCTCTAGAAGGGGCTCCAGCTCCATGACGTCAACACGCCCCCCTTCCCCCATATCACCCCCAGGCTCAAGTTGGTGGACAGGCATCAGGGGGTGTTCAGGTGTGTATTCCTACCAGGAGTAGCGTGCCCTGCACAAGCCGAGCTCTGCTCCAGCAGAGTGCTCAGAAGGCCTGCCCCGGCCAGTGTGCAAAAGGCCAGAGCAACCAGGCATGAGAAATCTCCTCATCCCTGAAAATCAGATGCTGCTGCCCTGCCAGCTCAGTCAGCAGGGGCCCCCGTCAAGCACAGGGCAGTGGCCTGAGCTCAGAACGTGCCAGGTGCCAATCCTGGCAGGGACATTCACGTGCATCCTCGAGGAGCAATGGTGGCTAAACGCTCAGATACAAGGAACACCTGTGGAGGACTGTGACCATTCTGCCCACAGCTCAAGCTGTTACAGACAAAAAAGAACGAAATAATTCCATTTGTGGCAATATGGATGGACCCAGAGTTTGTCATACTAAGTAAAGTAAATCAGACAGAGAAGGACAAATATCACACGATATCGCTCATATGTGGAATCTTAAAAAGTGGTACAAATGAACTTATTTACAAAACAGAAATAGAGTTAAAGATGCAGAAAACAATCTTATGGTTACCGGGGAGAAGGGTGGAGGGATAAATGGGAGACTGGGATCAACATATACACACTACTGTACATAAAATAGATAACTAATAAGGACCTACTGTATAGCACAGGGAACGCTACTCAATACTCTGTAATGACCTATATGGGAAAAGAATCTTAAAAAAGAGTGGATATATGAATATGTATAACTGATTCACTCTGCTGTACAGCAGGAACTAACACAACATTGTAAATCAACTATACTCCAGTAAAAATTTAAAAAGAAAAAAAGAAGACTGAATATCCACTTACAGGGGGAAAAAAAATCTCCTCTAGGAGTCTCTCTGGAGTCACGACTCCCACATGCCTGTCCTGTCAGCCTTTGCCAGATCAATGCACCTTTCTAGGTGAGCAACTGTGCAGGTCCTGCTACCTATTTCTGTGGGGAGGGTACACACAACACATGGAGATGAGTAGCCCTGACAGTAACTTTGCAGCAAAGACCTAAATGATTAAATGTGCCAAACTTTCGTTGCCATGGAGACGAAACTATGTACTATGATTGCATTTCTTGCCGTTCTATCAAGGGCCTTTTGGGCAAAAGAAACTTTCTTTTGCATAGCACTCAGTTCACACACACCTACATGTCCACTCCTTCTCTGTAGGAAGAAGAGCAGTTAGGTTGCTATGTAATATAGAAATTAAGAATACAGGTTACGACACAGTACTGAGTCTATTACGCTCGGATATGCAATTTAAGATCCTATGAAGATGGAGCAAGGCAGATAATTCTTAGGATGAACGTTACATGGTAACACACACTAGGTGCAGTATCCTCCACGTTCTAAGATATCCATACCAGATATCAATACCAGCAAAGAAGTACTTAGTTTCTTTTTAAATTGAAATACAATCTACAAACCACAAAATCTCTTCAGTGTGTGGTACAGTGGTTCTTAGTATACTCTCAAGGTCCTGCAACCATCACCATATCTAATTCCAGAATGTTTTCACCACCCCAAAAAGAAACCCCAAAACCCCTAACCATCATTTCTCATTCCTCCCTCCCCCAGCCCCTGGCAACACTTATCTGCTTTCTGTTTCAAAAGATTTACCAATTCTGGATATTTCATTTAAATGGGATCATACAGTATGTGACCTTTCCTGTCTGGCTTCTTTCACCTAGCATGCTTCCACGGTTCATCCATGTTGTAGCATGTATTCCTTCGTTCCTTTTCCAGGCTGAATACTATTTCATTGTATAGATATAGCACATTTAGTTCATCCATCTGTCAGCTGGTGGACATCTGGGTTGTTTCGATACCTTTCCAGTACTATGAATGATGGTGCTATGAACCTTCTTGCAAAAGTTTTTGTGTGGACATATGTTTTTAATTTTCTTGGGCTTATATGCCTAGGAGTAGAATTGCTGGGTCATATGGTAATTCTCTGTTTAACTTTCTGAGAAACTGCCAAACGTTTCCAAGGCAGCTGCACCATTTTACATCCCACAGAAATGTATGAGGATTCCAATTTCTCCATAGCCCTTCCGACATTTGTCACTGTCCAATACTTTGATTATAGCCATCCTAGTGGGTATGAAGTAGTATCTCATAGTAGTTTTGAATTGTATTTCTATAATGACAAGTTATACTGGACTTTTCATGTGCTTTTCTTTTTTAACATCTTTATTGGAGTATAATTCCTTTACAATGGTGTGTTAGTTTCTGCTGTATAACAAAGTGAATCATCTATACTTATACATATATCCCCATATCCCCTCTCTCGTCTCCCCCTCCCACTCTCCCTATCCCACCTCTCTAGGTGGTCACAAAGCACCAAGCTGATCTCCCTGTGCTATGCAGCTGCTTCCCAAAAGCTGTTTTACATTTGATAGTGTATATATGTCCATGCCACTCTCTCACTTCGTCCCAGCTTACCCTTCCCCCTCCCCGTGTCCTCAAGTCCATTCTCTACATCTGTGTCTTTATTCCTGTCCTGCCCCTAGGTTCTTCAGAACCATTTTTCTTTTTTTTTTTTAGTTTCCATATATATGTGTTAGCATACGATATTTGTTTTTCTGACTTACTTCACTCTGTATGACAGGCACTATGTCAGTCCACCTCACTACAAATAACTCCATTTCGTTTCTTTTTATGGCTGAGTAATATTCCATTGTATATATGTGCCACATCTTCTTTATCCATTCATCTGTTGATGGACACTTAGGTTGCTTCCATGCCCTGGCTATTGTAAATAGTGCTGCAATGAACATTGGGGTACATGACTCTTTTTGAATTATGGTTTTCTCAGGGTATGTGCCCAGTAGTGGGATTGCTGGGTTGTATGGTAGTTCTATTTTTAGTTTTTTAAGGAATGTCCATACTGTTCTCCATAGTGGCTATATCAATTTACATTCCCACCAACAGTGCAAGAGGGTTCCCTTTTCTCCACACCCTCTACAGCATTTATTGTTAGTGGTTTTTTTGATGATGGCCATTCTGACTGGTGTGAGGTGATACCTCATTGTAGTTTCAATTTGCATTTCTCTAATGATTAGTGATGTTGAGCATCCTTTCACTGTTGTTGGCCATCTGTGTATCTTCTCTGGAGAAATGTCTATTTAGTTCTTCTGCCCATTTTTGGATTGGGTTGTTTTTTTTGTTTTTTTGATATTGAGCTGCATGAGCTGCTTGTAAATTTTGGAGATTAATCCTTTGTCAGTTGCTTCATTTGCAAATATTTTCTCCCATTCTGAGGGTTGTCATTTCGTCTTGTTTATGGTTTCCTTTGCTGTGCAAAAGCTTTTACGTTTCATTGGGTCCCATTTGTTTATTTTTGCCTTTATTTCCATTCCTCTAGGAGGTGGGTCAAAAAGGATCTTGCTGTGACTTATGTCATAGAGTGTTCTGCCTATGTTTTCCTCTAAGAGTGTGATAGTGTCTGGCCTTACGTTTAGGTCTTTAATCCATTTGGAGTTTATTTTTGTGTATGGTGTTAGGGAGTGTTCTAATTTCATTCTTTTACATGTAGCTGTCCAGTTTTCCCAGCACCACTTACTGAAGAGGTTGTCTTTTCTCCATTGAATATTCTTGCCTCCTTTATCAAAGATTCATGTGCTTTTTTAACCAATTATGTACCTTCTCTGGAGAATGTCTATTCAAATCCTTTGCCTATTTCTAAATTGGGTTAGTTTTCTTTTTATTGTTCAGTTGTAAGAGCTCTGTACATATTCTGAATATCAGACCCTTATCAGATATATAATTTGCAAACAATTTCTTTCATTTTGTGGGTTGTCTTTTCACTTTCTTGATGGTGTCATTTGAAACACAGACATTTTAAATTCTGATAAAGTCCAATTTATTTTCTCTTTGGTCTCTTGTGTTTTAGGTGTCATATCTGAGAAACCATTGCCTAACTTAAGGTCAAAGATTTTCACCTATGTTCCGTTCTAAGGGTGTTATGGGCTGAGATGTGTCCCCCCAAAATTCATATGTGGAAATTCTAACCCCTAGTACCTCAAAATGTGACTGTATTTGGAGATGGGGTCTTTAAAAAAGTAAGATTAAATGAGGTCATGTGGGTGGATCCTAATCCAATCTAACTGGTGTCCTTATAAAAAGAACATGTGGACACACAAAGACAGTCAGGACCATGTGAGGACACAGGGAGAAGACAGCCATCTACAAGCCAAGGAGAGAGGCCTCAAGAGAAACCAGCCCTGCAGTGTCTTGATCTTGGACATCCAGCCTCCAGACTGTGAGAAAATGAATGCCTACTGTTTAAAGCTCATGTCTGTGGTAATTTGTTATGGCGGCCTGAGCAAACTAATACAAAGGGTTTTTAGAGTTTCTGCTCTTACACTTGATCCATTTTTTGAGTAATTTTTTGTTTACCGTGTGAGATAGGGTCCAACTTCATTCTGTGCATGTGGATATCCAGCTCTGCCAGCACCATTTCTTAAAAAAACATTCTATCCTCACTGAATGGTCTTGGCACCCTTGTCAAAAGCCTGCTGACCATAGATGTATGGGTTTATTTCTGGAGTCTCAGTTCTATTGTATTGGTATATGTCTGTTCTTATGCCAGCACCGTACTGTCTAGACTACCACAGCTTTGTAGTAAGTTCTGAAACTGGAAAGTGTGAATCCTCCAGTTTTGTTCTTCTTTTTCAAGACTGTTTGGCTTTTTACTTCATTTTTATCCCATGGGGAATTTAAAAGACGGCAGTAAGGGATTAACCTTGCCCAATGGAAGGTTGGCCCTTACTTAGGTTCCTGGGAGGTAACTTCTAGCTTCTTGGAAAGTCTTACCTGATAAAAGTGTCCTGTTTTACCTGGACATGTGTCACACCAGGTGTGGGTCATGGTGGAGGCCTTGGTTCCTCTTGATCCCTGAAGGAGCTGGAGACAGAGGTCAGGCATGCGGGCCAACAGCCACGTCTACTTGGTCGACCTCTGGTAGAGTAAACACTCCGCACACCAAGGTCCAGAGAGCTCCTCTGGTTGGCCACGCTCCATGCATGTTGCCAGAAGAGGTGAGTGCTATCCGCAGACGCGCCGGGTTGGGGGGGAACTGGAGGCTCCACGCCCGGACCTCTCCCGGACCCTGCCCTGTGTGCTCTGCTCTGATGATTTTAATCTGCTTCCTTTCACTATAATAAATCATATATGAATGTAGCAGCTTTTCTGAGGTCCTCTAGCAAATTACTGAACCTGAGGGTGGTCTGTGGGACACCTGACTTGCACAAATTGAAAAGCAAAGAAAGTTTTCCAGGTATTGATGAACTTTTATTCAAAAGTTCTGTTTTTTGCACCTAAAAAAGCCCCCTTCTGGCTAATTGCTGGGTCCTCTTAACTGTTTTACAGTGTAATCTAGATGCAGGCGAGCCTGGAAAGGGTTTGGCTGTCAGCCAGTATTTTCCAAACCACATTCAATAGAATACTTCTTCCACAAAGGACCTTTACGAGATTAGCACTATTTTTCAAAATGTGCCCAGAATATGAAATATTCTGAATTGTGAAAGGAAAAAAGCAATCCCTTCAACCATTTCTCCAGCAACAGACTGGAAGATATAAAGAATAGTGGACAACTTGATAGCAGTCTACACCAGTGGTTTTCCAAACTTCTGGGACTCAGGAACTCTTTGCACTCTTAAAAGTTGCTCAAGATCACAAACAGCTTTTATGTGGGTTATGTCTATTAATATCTACCAAATGAAAAACTGTAAGAGAAAATTTTACATATTTTGTATTAATTCATTTTAAAATAAACTCAATATATGTTAATAAACACATTCATAAAGAAAAAGAACATTATTCCCCACCCCCAAAAAAAAGTGTGGCAATGAGCTACTTTGTTGCAATTTCTAATGTCTGGCTTAACACAAGACAGCAGACTCTTATGTCTGCTTCTGTATCAGTCTGTTGCAAGATGTAGCTCTGGTCGAAGTACAAGAAAATATGGCCTCACACTGATAGTTGGAAAAGAAGCATTTAATCAGTTTTTTCATGTAACTTTTGGTCTTCTTTGATGCAGCACCAAATTTAATAACTGGCACTTCTTTACAGGTTGTTTGGAATGTGGAATCTGAAATCTTACTGATGAACTTTCATACTCAATTCCTTGTATGTTCATTGCCCTCTTGCATTGTGAACGGCTTTTACTCACACGTGATTTCGTAATCACACATTGGTCACTTAGAAAACGCACAGCTTTCCAAAGGCTGACACAGTCCTTCACATAACACCAAAATATCACTTCTATTAAAATCACAATTGGTCACATCAGGAACAGTGGTGAATATAACATTTTCAAAAGTTTAATATCCACTTGAAAGCTCAAATTTTATCATTGGGAACAAATGTAAGTTATTTTCCATGAAGTGAAAAAGTAAATTTGTTCATTTTTGAGAAAACATCTGCAAATACCTAAGTCTGAATAGTCATAGTTTGCAAGTCATTCTTTAAAATAAAAAAAGTTCCCAGGAAAAAGTTGCTGGTTCAGCTCATCATGAGTGCTTTTCCTTGAGAAAACCATCACACTGCAGTATGTGGCAGAAGTACCTTACACACACTTCCCATTTCATCAACTCAAAATGCTAAAGGAAAGTCTACCAAGGGTTAAGATTTAATAAAACTAAAACTTCTACTGTTTCATCAAGTGTATTCCCAAGTGAAACTGGCCTTCCCCCGCCCCACCTCCCCATGAGTATGTGACAGCAAAGAATGTAGTCAAACAGAACAGGCTGGTGATTCAGGCCAAGATGGCAGCAGTTCTGCCACCATTGCTTACATGTCATCAGTGTAAACATCCATACAGTGAGGAAGACAAATAGCATCTTAGAATTGTTATAATTTTTTCTGACCTCATGGATTTTCTGAGAGGGTCTGGGCATGCCCACAGACCACATTCTGAGAAGTGCTGTCTAAACCCAAGGAAGCAGCTAGGCCATAATGATATGGGGCCAGGAAAGCAGAAATAGCACAACTACAATTTCTGAATTTCTCAGAGACTGTATTTAGTATTGTACCTCTCTGATCAATGATGTTAGGTGCATGAGAAAGTGTTTACAAATTGAGAACTATTTTTTTTTTACTTTTGTATTCAGACTTACTCAAAATTATAAACCACCAAGAAGAACTCAGAATTAAACCAGAGAAAAGGCTCAGTGCAGTGTCCTCCAACTATGGCCACTGAGACAAGAACTGAGAATGACTCATGATTTATCAATAAGAAATAATTTAATCTATAAATAAATTAACTATAATCAAGAGCTCAGAGAGAATTACCTACCTGTAGAGCAGGCTGTTTTTGAACTTAAACACCATGTACACTGAACTAGTCACAAATACATAAAACCTATTCATTCCTGGTTCCTTGTTAAAGCATGTTGCTGAAGATCTCCCCCTGTCACCAACACTCATTAGCTTAACTTGCAAATTTCATCCTCAAAATTATTTTTAACTTTATTAGCAAGCTTTCATTAAATCAGACCAGTAATGACTTCAAATTCATGTTACTATGTCATATAACCTGGGTCCGTTAAGACTAGGTTCAAATGATCAGAATAGAAAACATCAAATTTCCAGTGGCTTAAACAATACTCAAGTATATTTCTTGCTCACACAGATAATACTAGGGTATCTCCACCAAGCTGTGGGGCCCAAGTTCCTCCCAGCTCACCATACCCAGATATGACCCTTAGTCTTGTGGTCTCAGACAGCTACTATAGCTCCAGTCAACGAGGGAAAGCAGGTCACCAATTTAAAAGCCTCTTAGAACTAGCAAACCACACTTCCTTCTCAATAGCCAAATCTTTGTCACTGGCCACAGTACAGTGGAACAGGAAAATGACGCTGCTTTGTGGCTGGACAGCAGGTGCCCCACAAACACTCAGGGTTCTTGCTCTTCAGGAGGAAAGGTGGAGTGGGTGTTGGGGGCAGTGAGTAGTCTCAGCCCACAAGTTGACACCAATAGCCCCCTAGCACTTCCACACACACTGTTTAATCTGATAACAACTCATGAGATAAAAAGGCATTATTGTTTTTACCATTTTATAAATATGAAAACTGAGATCCAGAGAACTGATGATCATATGCTCTTCCAACAGGCTCCCAGAAATAATTTTCAAAGATATATATATATCTCAATCACATGTGTGTATATTTATATCCATGACATATATTAAATACATATATATGACATAAATAAAATCACATATTTTACACACCCCTCTCTTTCCCCTACTTTCAACCTCACCTCCATTCCGTGATGAACCCAACACCTCATACCTCCCTGCTTTGCTTCTGTTGCTCCCTCGGCCTGGAACACTCGCTCTCCCTTCAAATGCGCTCTCTGTGCGAAGACTCCTCTGTGTCAGAGCATAACTGTGGTTTACAAAGTGCTCTCACACACGCTGCCTCCTGTCACAACACCCAGGGCCCACTTCTCCCCACTCGCATGCCCACACACGCTGTCAACACCTCCGGCATCTCTCCTCTCTGATCCATGTGTGCCAGTCTGTGCCCTCCACAGGGAGCAGGGCGAGAGGGAAGGAGAAAGTTGTGCTCTGCTTCCAAAGAGGCCATGCCCTGAAACACCCAGGCTCTGAGACCCATTCGTGAGCACACCTCAGGATGCTGAGCTTCCAGAACACACTCTGGAAAGAGAGAGAACGGGCAGTTGGTAGATGTTTGAGGGGGGTTCTAAGGGAGGGAAAAGGTGGGGTGTCCTCCAAAATCCTCAGACCCTGGACCGGCCACACCTGCACAGCTCAGGGCTGTGAGCTGAGCTGTGCATGAAATTTTAATTGAAATGTTGTACCTGACTTTAAAGAAAAGTAGCAATTTAGGCCACTGTGTACACTTAAAGCATGACACAAATACAGCACACTTCTAAGACCAGAGAAGAGGACACTGGCAGGAGGAAATACAGGGCAGCTCAACTCACCCCAAAACTCAATCCAAAAAGTGATTTAGGATTAGAAACAAAGAGTCCTTACAGTTCATCCAGCCAGTCCCCACCCACATGGGAATGGAAAAAAGGAATGTAAATTCTACTTAGAGTTAGAAACAAAAATTTTACTTTCTACTTGATGGAAAACAAGAAACCCATCAGGAAATACCACAAGCAATGGCTTCAACAATCCTCCAATTAAAAAATCCATCTTTGTGACGTTAAATCAATCATTTAGGGGTGTGTGTGTGTGTGTGTGTGTGTGTGTGTGTGTGTGTGTGTATGAAGGTTTTTCATCATTGCCCCTCAATCCCCTATGAGCCTTCTTAGACTTTGTCCTTATCACTCCCACCCCCAGAAAATGTGAACACTAGATAAACTTTATGCATTCACATGCTGAGAGGGGCACCAACTGTTGTTAGATTCAGATTCTCCCCAAGAGCAAGTCACCCTATTGGAAAGCATGACACACATGTATGGATAAAGACCCCACTATTACAAATGAACTGTCTATGCTAGCAGATGGGGAGATGTGGCACATGAAAGGGAAACTAAGACGCTCAGACATCACCCAGCACCCCCAAGGAAAAGGCAGGGCAGGTAGCCTGCTACCAAACACCTCAACTCTCCCAGGAGACACTGAGGGGCCTGACCCAGCGCTGGGGCTCTTCACTTCTCACTGTTCCTCCCTCCCACTCTGCAGGTGCAGATCTTTACCACAAAACTAAGCATCTGTGAGTGAGACAGATCACTAACACAAGCCACAGGTGGGCAGACACAACAGGAGCACATGTCATTCAAGAGAAGAACTCACATACCAAACTTAATACTGTGACCTTATCCACGCACAAGGTTTGTCTTCCAGAACCGTGCTGTCCCATGTGGAAACCACTGATGACAAGCAGCTAAAAGTTCATGAAAATTAAAAGTTCGGTTCCTCATCTGTGCTAATTGCATTTCAGGTGCTCACTACCATGTGGGGACAGCTCAGAAATACATTTCCATCATTGTAGAAAGTTCTATTGAACAGCGTTGTTCTGGACCCTCTCAGTATCTGTATATTGTAGCTAATGATATTCCATTTGCTGTAGGTGTGAGCCTTCTTCCCATATGAAATAATCAGGGCTATTACAACATCAGGTCTGTACTGATGTCTTCTCTGTAACACAAGTATCTACAGGGCATCCCCATTCCACTCCCACGCTTAGGGTTGGCAGAAACCTGAACTTCTGGAAAATCAGAAGGAAAATCCCTAGGCCCCTTCTCCTATAATTTTTTTTTAATCCCTTTTACATTCAGGATAATCACCACAGTAGCAGTAAACAAACATCCACAGGTCATTTGGCAACAGGGAAGGAAGACGACTCAGGTCCTTGACTCAAACCCACCCATGGCTTCCAGCCCCCTCAGCGACAGTCCTGGCTCAGGTGCCGGCTCTTTCCTCTGCCCCCCTTCCTCCTTTCACCTTCTCAAAGAGCTTCCCTGCCTTTTCTTGACATCAAGACCACCCCCGCCAGCACACCGTGGGGCTCACTGCCCTTCCCTGCCCCAGACCCACGGTTCCCAAATACTGCCCAGGAACACTGTCCACAAGCACTGGCTCGTGCCTCCGGCTGCAACATCACAACATTCTGCAGCCAGGGTCTGGCCTCCTTTCTCGAGCAAGAGTGGCTCTTGGTGAGCAGATCCCAAGTTCCCGTATGAACTTCTCTTAACGGGAAGGAGGCCTTGGTTCATGGTCCCACACCCAGAGCCCCTGCATCCTGGTGGATTGAATCAGGTCAAGTACTGATGGACGTTCACTTCAAGGAAAGCCTCTCGCCTCCCGGGGCAAAAACTCTCACAAGAACAGTGCGGACCAACAGAAAGTGTGAGCTCGACATCCACACAGTAGCACCTGCGAAGGGAATCAGAACCGCTGCCGAGCATCTGCTGCACCACTTCCAAATTTTTCTAAAACATTCTCGGTTTAAAGTTCAGTCTCAACTGATAAGGAGCATCTTCTGGGAAAATTCATGCATGTCTCTTTTCTGTGGGCTGCAGAGAAAAGTTAGTGTATATATTCCTTACCTAGCACAATACTCAGCAAAAATATATGAACAGACTCAAGATCCTGATGACTGTCCAGACCTTTGTCCACTCTCCATCCTATGAAAGGGTCAAGTATAAATGTATAACCACTGTTTAACTGTCAGGAGCAGAATTAACCCCAAAGTTCTCTCAATGAGCAGTCTTCTTCAGTCCCAGGTTTGAGGTTCACCACACTAGACCACCTGACTGAAGTGCCCCTTCATCCAGACATGACGACGACACGTGGGAAGACCCACCCTACTTGTGCCTCCAGGAAGGGAGGACCCTCCAGATCCCTCACAGATGTGCCACAGCTGCTTCTATCCGAGAACAGCCACACATGGGAATTAGACGGAAGGTCCCTTCATCTCTTCAGAGAACGAACGACTGCTTCTTCTACAGCTTTGGGAAGGTGCACTAGTCTCAGTGACCTGGGTTCAGGTGTGCAATCTAATGACAGTTGCTATGGTGACACACATTCTCTGTTGTGGCTGATGGAGGCTGTCAATGGCAGTTCTATAATTTCTGAAATCTCCTCTCCAGACTTTCTATTCAGTATTTAAAAATAAAGTATCATAAAGTTCTAGTAAAAATTCTACAATCTGTCACATCGAGATAAAATTTAGCTGGAATTTAATAGGGTCTATGCAGAGGAACAGATGGGACTATTTTAGGAACAGTGCTTGCTGGCTTTTTGGAAACATAGTAAAGTCCCTGCCAAGTAAAAGGATGGTTTATGCTTTTGCTTTGGAAACAGTTTGGAAGTCTTCCCTTATTATTCTGATATATTAAGTATGTACGTATTCTGTATTCAAAAATAAATAATTACATTTGTTCTACTTCATTCCTTAAATCCAACTTTGAGAGAGGTGACCCAATGTCCTGAATCAGCCCGGCTCCAGCTGCTCTGTGAGGTGACAAAGGTCACAGGGGCTGTCGTGCAGAAGCCTCCACAGATCTGGCCTTTGTTCTACAGCTGCCATATGCATTGCTGTCACAGAGCAAGGAAGCCCAAATTTGCTATTTTATGGGTGAGGTTCAGAGGACATTACATTTTGCCTCCAACCCAGAGCTAGGAACCATTTGCAAGCAGAGGGCTCGGTGCTATTGAAAGTCCTTTCCACCAAGTTCCTTGTTCCCAATCCCTGGATCCAGGTGTACATGGGTCTGGCCAAGGGTCTCCCTCCACATGATGCCCAGGCTATGAAAGGCCCTCTGAGGGGCACCAGGAGCTGCTGCCTTTCTTCTCCCTTCCATCCTGCTCCTGATTCCTTGTGGGAGCCAAGTGGTGCCAGCTGGACACACAGTCAGTTCACATGTGGCCCCCCTCCCCCATGCAGAACAGTCCACGAAGCAATGCGTTACATGTTCATGACAGGGGCCTGATGTGCATGGATCTGCAGACACTTAACAATGCAGGTGCTCTGTTTATTTAGTGAAGCCAAACTACAAACCACTCACTTTAGTTGTTCAATTCTTTACCCACCCTGTGTGAAAGCCCAGTTTACCCAGAGGACTGGAGAAGTTTGAGTTCAAAATTTCAAGTATGGCACGATGCATTCAGAATTCACATAAAATTTCAAGTCACTACTTGTATTTTTCATTTGTCCGTTCATTCACTGAACAAGTGTCTCGAGTATGTGCACTGAATGCTGCGGAATTGAAGAGTAAGATTTAGTCCATACCTTCAAGAAATAGACAGCATGCACACAAAATTATATATACACACACACCTGTAACTATAATACAATGCAGAATCAAAGAGAACCTTAAAAGGGTCACTTACGAAGAGCTCCAGGAAGAAGAGGAAGTGGTCATTTCCATCCATAGCAGATGAGCACTGTTTCTTGGAGGAAGTAACATCTACAGTGAGGCCTGCTTTTTGCTGTTTAAATTTTGGTCTGATCAGATACTGAATTACCTCATTCTAATGTCATCTATATAAAATGCATCATTGTTAGGGGAGACTGTAAGTTACCACTAAATAATTCACATACTTCATGCCACCTCAAGGTGACATGCCAGGGGCTCAGGGGAGCAGGGACGTGCGTTTCCCTCACCATTGCCCTGCGCTCTTGAGAAACAGGAGGGCATGAGCCCCTGTGCATCCTTCCCCTTCCTGCTCCCCACAACCAGGCAAGGGAAGAGAGGATGTGTCGTTAGAAAGGGTGCCAGAGCCAGGGTTCCCAGGGCACAGGCCGGACTCTTTCCACCCCATGAAGGGAACAAAAGCTTTGAGGAAAGACCACCGTGGACTGGCAGTGGGTAGACAGTCTTTCCCTGAAGAGCGTGTGCCTCCAGAAGGCAGGACAAAGCAGGAACCGATAGCAAACCATCTGGTGATTCCTGAAAACTGGGCACAGTGGGATGACAGTGGAGAGGAAGCACAAATGACATGAGAGCCCCAGAAGAGATGGCACCCCGGAGGGCTGGAGCACCCACGGGAGGTAGCAACTCCGTCCCTTCCTAACTGGACGACCTGGACAACTACTTCAGGCCTTAAAACCAGGACACAACATCCTGGCAGGGTTGTGTTAGGAAAGCTCTGACGTTGTACCTGGACACCTCACCCCATGACGGTGACTGGGAATGACATCCACACACAGACATTCTCTTGCTATCACACAGGCATGGCGGCCCTTCTTATGCATTAAAGACACTTGTTCTGGGCTTCCCACTTAAATATGGAGATCAAGGTATAGAAATGTCACAAAGAGACTGTAGACAAATACCTCCAGGATCATACTTAATATATTTATCCTGGGAGATTTTTTTTGCATATTTTTCAAAAATAATGTGAACTGCAATCAACTAATGCAAATTCAACAAAGAAAATAAGGATAAATAAATGTAAAAATGCATGCCTACTAGAAGTAAACCATGGCCTCTTTCCCCACGTGATACCCAAATTTTAGTTTAGTTTCCATCAATATTTCACTGCTGCTCCTGCCGCTCTCATTAGCCACGTAACGGGCTGCTCTCTCTTCCCTCCCCTGTGATGCATCCATCTGCTCCTTGAAGCTCCTTGCTTTTCTGTGGCCTCTCAGGTGTAAACAGCATCATTATTTCCCCAGTTACGTTTGTTTCCCTGGGTAAGGACATGTGTGTGTCAAAAATCAAATAACAGAATGAATATTGTTAGAAGTGAGGAGGAGGAGGAAACGCTGGACAGAGAGCTCCTCAGCCACCAGATCCCCTCTGGACATGCCCACAGTAGGTAGCTCTACAACCCCAGTGCTGGAGAAACAATGTCGGCAGGCAGCACTGATCCCACCCAGGAAAAAGAAGGTGTTTAAACAACAAATAACTGGTTTAAGTCAACCTTCAGTTAACAAAAACTTAATCCCACCCCAAGCAAGAGTTACAAAGCAGAATTCACAGCTGCGTAACCTGTAAGAGGAATATCATGAACGAATTTCTTTAAATAACTAAAAAGGCACTTTTAGAAACAGGACAGGCACTAGACTTGTGGGGTCTGCAGATGGGCGGTACCTGTGCTGACCCTGGGATTGGGCAGCTCGGCACCCACCGGCCCACAGATCTCAATTCTGGAAGGTCCACCTGCGATGCCTGCTCCTCCACCAAAGGACCTGCCCTGCCGGCAAACCATCAAAATGCTTGAAGTTTGGGGGGATTTTCTCCCTGTGCTTTCTCCTTGTACAGAAGGACAGTCACTTGATCCCAGGACGAAAGTAAATGGATCCGGCCTGATTTCCTTTTCCAAAACTGAGTGTTCACAACTCACTTTCATGTGCCCTAATCAGTGAGTACAAATAGATTGTGAGACTTTACAGTGCTTTCCCAGGCCTCAAAGATAACGGGACTGTACTGTAATTTACTGCAATCGATCCCTTCTCCTGTTTTAAGGATGGCCATTGTGTTTGCCCATTTTTCAAAAAACTGTCCTCTGAATTCTCAGTAAAACAGGGTCCAGAGAGGGCTACCAGCAGAACTCCCAGGTACGCTAAGATAAATGTTAAGGAACTTGGCTTATCTGAAGACATCCAGCTTTTAAAAAGTGAGATATTCTCCTACAGTTGTGCTTTCGTTTCTGCCTTAGACCTCTGTTCTACCCTAGGATTTCTCCCTGTGCTCCTTGTGCTCTGACCTTAAAAACAGTCCATGAATCTCTGCCCTCTCAGCCGCAGCCCAGCTGGGAGAGACTCTCTCCGTACTTACACTGGCAAATAGAAGAAGCTCAGAGAGATGAGAACAAAGACAGAGTGAGGAGCAATCTTATTCTGTGCTCAACAGTGACTAACCGGCAGGACTCTGGATTTCAACAGTCTCGCAATGGACTCCCATGCGACAAGTGCGTCACTCCTCCTCATAAAGCCCTGTGAGGTAGGTACCATTAGTGATCCGTTGCACAAGAGAGGACACTGAGGCCCAGAAAGGTAAACGACCGGCCAGAAGGCACACAGCATGCAGGGGGCAGAGCTGAGGTCTGCACCCAGGCAGAGGCTCAGAAGTCCACACTCCTCACTGCTCTCCAATCAGCGCAATTAAATGACCTTCTAACAAAAAAGAAAATGGATTTTGAGCCTGAGGTATTTTATATGTTAATTTTTAGTTAACTTGCCTTGCAGGAACTTTGCCTAAAGGACTAAGACAGTGAAGTGTGGGGAATCTGTGTCACGTGCTAAACGGTGAAGAGAGTCTCCATTTGTCTGGCAGAGGAAAGGCTGGAGAGATGTGAGGGCTGGCTCCGATGATGAAGAGCGTCAAGGGAAGAAAGAGCAGAACTGCTCTGAGCTGGTGCAGAAGGCAAAGCAGAGAGGCTCCAGGGAGTCAGGGTGCGGCGGTGCCCACTGCAGAGCTCTGTGAGAACATGAGTCTTACAAGAAGTGGGAGGAACACTGTCACCCAGCATATCCCTGCTCGGCTGAAGGTTTGCTGTCTCTTCCAACCCCTGGACTCTAACATTCAACTCAGAGGGAGGCCAAGAATGGCAACACCCAGGGGCCTGGAGGCGGTACCTTATTCATCTCTGTAGCCCCAGGATCAGCAGAGTATCTGACACAATATTAGGTCCACAGTAAAAACATGTGTCAGAAAGAAAAAAAAAGCACACTGCTGTTACTATAATTGTTTGAAGAGGCTCTTTAATAAAACAGGTCATGTTCTGGACACCTGTGAATCACTGTTGAGGTCAAAACTCTCGTTTTTACACACAAGAAATCCCAGACCAGGCTATGAGCCTGTGTGCCCAGGTCACAGCCCAGCGAAAGGAACTGGTACCGGCTCCCGCCCGCGCCCCAGCCGCTGCCAGGAATCACGTCTTAGGAAATGATCCAGGCAAACAACGACTGAATGGCTGACACTTCCTACCACTCGGGCACTTGCACACGGTTTCACTGTCCAGCTGAGCAGAGTGACTTGGAGCAGAGGCTCCTCCTCCGGGACAAGTCCTCCACGACGCTGTGAGGGAGTGGGGGGTGCAGCCTGGCCTCCCCACCCCCAGCCGTGGGCACCACGGGGCCGTGTGGATGACGCACTCCAGAACTGAGACCAACTCGGCCAAGGACACCACTCAGCCCTCCTGCTCCACGGGCCCTGGCCACTGTCACTGCCCCCACCTGTCCAGGGTGTGGCCTGAGGCAGAATGACAGGGACACACAGGCACGCATGAGGGTCCTCGAACTGTGAACGTCATCAGCCCTCGGGGAGCTTCCTCAGAAACCCAGCAAAGAGAAGGAGGTGCTCAACCGACTCCAGACTCCAGCTGCTGAGAGCAGAGGGTCAGCTGCCACCCAAGTTTGGCAAGGTGAGAGCCTCCCAGTTTCCTGCACAGAATAAAACTGGGCAAATCCACCCAGAGAGATGCCAGGAAACAGGACGGCGGCGGGCAAGCTGCTCTCCACTCTGTTCCCTCCATTTTCTATCCTTTCATCTCCCAAATCTTCCTCAGAATACTGTCATAGGTCTGACCTGAGAACAATTTTCTTCAAATTCAACATTCTTGTTATTTTCACCATTTCAGTCACCATGCCTTCCCCAAAGCTCATTTCAAAGCATTTTTCCCAATTGGGTATCACAAACATACTTACTGTCCTAATAATGTTTTTCATTAAGATTCTGGAATGTTTTGTGCCTAAAACTAGTAAATTAAGCTACTGCTTACAGCTGATGCCCCCTTAACAAGCTTGGAGGGAGGGCAACGCTGAGGGTACCTCTAGCACTGGAATCAATAACCAAACATATCCTAGAGTCTTTGGGGTGTAACAGGCCCCTCGGGAGGCCCCTCTCCCTCTAACCTGCTCCTGGAAATCAATCCACATGAGGGGCACCCGGGGATATCCCCGCACCACAGCCCGGTGGGCGGCTTCGGAGAGAACTCACCACTGAGCACATTCGCCACTGAACCCAAGTGCTTGTTTCTTCTTAAGGCTGGTGCCATACGCCTCTGCCTCATGCCTACTTCTAGCAAACCCATTTACCATCTTTAACTCCCCTTCTAAAAACTGATTTTTTCATTCTTTTTATGAGCCTGTTCCACATTCTTTCTCATTCTTATCTTTTCTGTTTCACTTGTTTTCAATAACCAACCATTTTTATCAGAGATGCAAAGTAATTAAAGAAACAAACATAAAGGTAAGATGCCGACAAGTCGCAGTCACTTTCACGCTCCCCACCCCTTCTCCTAGAAGCCGTCAAGTGTCAACTCCCCTTGCCACCCTCACACGACTGGAGCACACTCAGGAGCAGGGCGCCAAGGAAAACGTGAGACTCCAGAAGGAAACAGCGCTTCAACTTTCCAGTCAGCACCCCCACGCCCAGCCCGACCCACTCTGTACTCGTAACTAAGTCTCAGGCTCTGTCCCCGCCCCTTCCACTTCCCTCCCCCAGCTTGAGCCCCATCCATGTCCTCACCCCAGCCCAGACCCTCCCTGAGAAAAAGGTCCCTATAACCAACCAGCCACTGCACATCTCCATGGGAAATCTCCAGGAACTCGTACACTCAGCCTGCCCAAGCTGATGTCAACCTCGTACTCCACGAAACCAGCTCAGAAATGACACCTCCATCCAGCTGGTGCCCAAAGCACACCTGGGAGTCTCCCCAACTCCTTGCTGTCCCTCTATCAGGTAAGTGGACAAATCTGCCCAACCCACGGCCCTCCTCTCTCTCTGAGCTGCCCACTCCATGGGCAATCCCATGGCTGCAACTCCTGTTCAAGACATCCTGGTTCTTGCCATGTCACTGGGACAGCCGCTAACCAATCCCCCACTCCCACTTTATTAAAAACCATCTTTTGGGGGGCTTCCCTGGCGGTCCAGTGGTTGACTTCGCCTTCCAACCCAGGGGTTGGAGGTTCGATCCCTGGTCAGGGAGCTAAGATCCCACATGCCTCAAGGCCAAAAAACCAAAACATAAAACAGAAGCAACATTGTAACAAATTCAATACTTTAAAAATGGTCCACATCAAAAAAATCTTTAAAAAAAATTAAAAAAATAAAAACCATCTTTTTACTGTAACATCAAACAAAATACAGAAGACCACCTAAAACAAATGTATGCCTTCATGAATTACTTTAAGGTGAACCTTTTAACCACCACCAAGTCAAGAAACAAAACTCTGTGACCCACCCCAGAAGCTCACCCACGGCCCATCCCAGTCCTTCCCTGGGAAGGACAGCACCACCCCTTCCCCCACAAGTATCCTGATCTGATTTTTACAGTTAGCACCCAAACGCATGTCCACTTTTCCTCTGTCGTTCTCCATATTGCAGCCAGATTGTATCAATTCCCTATTTAAAAATCCTTTCGAGGCTCCATTTTAAGATAATGTCCAAAATCCTACATGGCATGGGAGCCAGCTCCAAGAAGGCCTCATGACCCCACCTCCTGGTGCTCACGCTCTTGCACAGTCCCTCCCACACTGTGCCAGGGCTGCTTGGTGTGACCAGTTCATTCACATCTCAGCTCTGGAGAAGCTGGTTGCCATGTGGTTGGGGAAAGGCCAGGTACGAGGCCCTGAGGCCTCTCACAACAGCCATGTGAGGGCACCATCCTGGAAGCAGAATCTCCAGGCCCAGTCAAGCCTTCAAATGAGTGCAGCCTGGCCATAATCTTGACCACAACGAGAGGACCATAGACAGAACCGCCCAGCAAAGCTGCCCTGAGCCCATGACCCACAGAAACTGTATAATAATGAATGTTGGTTGCTTGGGGGCAATCTGAAACACAGCAACAAGTAACTGATATACACAGGTTCCAGGCCCTGTGTGATGGGCCTCTACCCGCCTTCCTGGTCTTATCCAGAGTTACCCTTTGGGCTCCCTACATACTAGCAACACTGCACTCCTCTCACTGCCTCAAAGGTTGCCAGGGAGTTTTTTTCACAGAATATTTTAAAGCATGAGAAAATGTTCACAATATAATGTTACGTGAAAAAAAGTGTGCAAAGTACATCATATGATCCTACATGGGTAGGTACGCACAGGAGCACACGCATGTGTGTGTGCGAATTCTCCAAACTCTAACCATTATATTTGGGTGCCCACTCTACCAAGACTGGGTTGGGTTTCCCCGGAATGCCACACGTGCCAGCCCTCCACCTGCCTCTTGGCACACTGGCTGCTCCCAGAGAAGAGGCTGTGCCTTCTCTCCACATTTCCAGCAACAAGCAGAGACTGGCAATAAATATTTATTAAACCAAAGACTTGCCCATGGACAAATCTGAAAAATTGTTGTTAAACAGGATTCTGCAGTTTTTATCAGAGATCATATACTATCGTTTCCTGTGTGCATCCTGTGGTACTTCTAAACGTTTCGTAGGAGTGTCGCCAAGAATACCAATGGGCTTAGGCGAAGACACTTGCAACTACTGGAGCTCTGACGGAAGGCTCCAGACTCAGACTATGCACAGAGTAATTAACAGTGATTTTGCTTTGACACTTGCCTTTTGTACTTAGATTAAAATGAAAAACAAGATGCAAAAGTAGTCCACATAAAATTACCTGTATTTCTGTAGTAACTGGGCTCTTTCCCTCTGGTTTCCCAGCCAAGTGTTAAGAAGGGCCAGAGTACTGGGAAGGAGACTGAGAGAGACTAAGAGAGACAGAGAGACGGAGAGGGAGAGACAGACGGGGGAGAGAAAGAGAAAGAGAGATGAAGAGAGACAGTGAGGGAGAGAGTCCAGGAGAGAGGGAGAGAGAGAGAGAGAGACATGAAAAGGGAGAGACAGAGGGAGAGAGAAAGAGAGACAGGGGAGAGAGGCAGAAGCCTGAGGTGGGGGAGTGCAAGTGTTGCCTAGTGACACTGAGATGTCTCCACTCCACTGTGGTAATGCAGAGCCGGCATCGTCGCCAGCACAGCTGGATTATATCCCAGGACTGAAGTAATAAAAGTGCTTAAAGAGAGGAGCACTTCAGCCTAGTATTTTTTTAGATTAAGGTAGTTCCTGGTTTGCTCCTGTCCTAATACAATTTTCTATAAATTGTAAAGATAATGCATGTTGTTGTGAGACACACAGTTACCAAAATATTAAATATAATAAAAACTAGATCACTTGAGAACTTGGTGCCAGATGCTGTGGCTCCCTAACAACAGCCCTTCCAGGTAGGAAAATCTTCCCTCATTTTCTCAATCAAAAAACAGGTTCAAAGAAAATTCCCAGCATACAGAGCCAACACAAAACCCTGCACCTTCCTTATTCTTACCTGAAATGAGAAGACCTGAGTCATTTGCATAAGTAATTTAACCAGTTATACTGCACAGAATTCTAAAAATTCACCCCCAAATCTCAAAATCTGTATCATTCAGAAATATGTAAAGGAAGATACAATTATGTGTTCGTAAACTACCATATTAAATACAGTACTGATTTGCATGACTTTGTATTACACTTGGTCTATCTATCTTTAATTTCAAAGAGCTGAACCACCACAGTCTTCCTAGCAATAGAAAATCCAGGGAGGCTTTAGGCCCCTCTACACAGGGCCATATGGCCGTGGGCAGGCTGTGGAGGGGGGTGGGAGACGGGGCAACTGGAGTCCAGATTTGGCCCCTGAAGCAAACGTGTCAGTAGGACATGGGTGACGATGAGATGGATAACGGTAAGCCCACTACAATCTGTCAACATTTAGGTGGAAGAGCTTCAACAAGTGGTAGCACAGGGGAGCTGCAAAACAGACAAAAGAATCTTCTCTGTTGTCTCTTGAAGCTACACACCTTCGTTACTGACCTCAGCACAGCCAGAACCTTCTCCATTCCGAATGCAAAGAGCACCTCTGTCTGTACCCACTCATGGGGCCCAACCAAGGGCATTTCCCACCCCAACCAGAAAGAGACTCGGTCAGGTACAAAATACTGACCTGAACATGCCTGAAAGTTGGGACTGCTGGCATGTTCTAACCAGCTTAAAGTAAGATTAAAAATTATAATGAATGTCAGCGTGTAAATTAAACCATTTGTCACTGCTCTATGAATGACAATGGGAAGTGACAAATGCTACTTTAATGAAATAAATTAGTTCTTCAGTGTGGTTTTCACAGGAATCTTATTCTCCAGCTATTTATAAAATTAGGGTAAACTACTAGTGTTTTGTGAAATGACCCTTTATGCAAAGATTCTGCTTGGTACTGCTTTTTATTTGCACTTAATTCCAACAAGTTCTCAGTGTTTGGTGTGGCTTTTTATGAAAACATTTGTTTTGAGTGTTTACTCTAGATATCCTTTGCAGAGGGTTTATAAGGCAGTTTTTTTCCCCTATGAAACAGTTTTGTCCACCTTCCATCATTTACATCATTCCAAAAGTGAGTATTTATTCCTTTTAGATACAAACACGTAACACACACACACAGACACACATGTGCATTTAAAAGTCCTCAATCCATAATTTGGTTACTTACAAGCCAGCAGAAATAGGGCAGCCTAAATACAAATAAAGCCTGAGCTCACACAAAGACTTCTAGAAAACAAGTTTTTTCTTTACTTAAAAATGTCTATGTTATTCATTTGCTTGTAAATATTTATCAGATGACCCCACAAATCCAGCACTGTTTATAGGATAGAGGCCAGCTCTCAGGGAATCACTGTTCTAGTGGAAGAAAGGAGCCAGGAAGGAGGAGGAAACAGTAAGAAACAATAAAAGATCAACACTGGTTACTGCTAGGGTTAAGGGGGTGGTGCCCTGGAGTTACTACTTCAGATTAAGTCCTCAAGACAACTCTTGAGTTGGTGAAATTTAAAGACAAACGCCCAGAGATTCAGATAAGGGACAGAGGCAGGAACAAGCCTGGTTGGGCCAAGGGGCCAGGGTATGGCCATCGTCTGTCAGACTGTCATGGTTAAGGAAAAGTCGCTCTTCCTCAATGTGAATATGATACCTTAAGGTGTGTCCCTGACATGGGTAAGCATAAGTTAACATTTCAGGAATCCACAATTTGTCAGATAGTTATCTGTACGGCCTGAAGACTGTTAAGTCTTTCCCAGCTTTGAAACTCTGGGATTATTCCTCTACCAACAAATGGTCACTCTACAGAAAGCATTTCAGCACAAAGAATTCCACTGAAATGCGAAGGTGGGGCCCTAACTTTACCTGTTTCTGGTAAATATTATTTTTCTAAGTTAACTGAGGCAACAATGGAACAAAATAATGACAAATGTCAGTTAGTCCACTTGGCCAGTTTAACAGTTTAGGCCTGGTAACAACGCTCCCCCCGCCAAGGCTGTCTCATTAATGATGTAAAGGGAAGAATCCAGAGGAAGGAGCAGAACCCCAGCTCTGCCAGGAGCCTTCACTGTGACCCTGAAGAAGTCACTTAACGTCTTTTTTCAATTTCTTCCTTGGTAAGAAGGAGAGTGAAGTAGTGGCAACAGACCTGAGATTTCCAACAGAGTCTGAAAGAGACTTTCAAGATTTTGAAAGTTTAATAGGAATTATATATTTGCATCTATGAGATCACACAAACTAATTAAGAGTGAAATTTTTCCTCTTCTCTAGAATTATAATCAACCGGGTATGAGAGCACTGGCCATATTTTATGCTGATCAGAAGTTCTGAAGCAGTGATGTATCTCAGATGAATGATTTTAATAATGAAGGAAGAGCCTGGGCACTTGGTCCTGGACCACCAGACGCTGGAAACAATGTGTAACTGGGAAAACAGCCTGGCCTAGAATGTCTGGTCTTTACGGGGGAACTTCAGAGGGAAGAGCCAGAAAAGGGCCACAGTAAACCCAACTCAAGTACTGTGCTTCTTACATAAAGGTAATCAGCACTGAAGGGCAGCAGAACACACCACCCCAAAACAAGACTGCAGGAGTTCAGGACATGCCACCCCAAAATGTGCCACTTTGGTGTATTGACTATCTTGAGCTGAAGGCACTTGAACAGCAGCAGATGTAGGGAGAACTTCCTCTGAACACCCCCATCTGCCTGAACACAGAGCCTCCAAGGAACTCAGGGGTCACAGGTCCCCTCCTGGGAGCTTCACCACCAGGAAGACTGACTCTTGTCACAGGAAAGGAGCCTAGAAGTGCACGCCACCCCCAGACAGACCCTGTCGCCAACTGCCATCCTCCCATCCGTCCTCTAAGGGCCCACTCATCTTCCCTAAAAATCCTTCCCCTCTCCTAAGAGCTACCTTCCACTTCTCCTTCACCTGTTAGGATTGTTTTCATGTCTGAATTCTAAGCCACCTCAGGAATTACTTATTTCCCCTGGGCATCTCCCATGTGTACATGAGATATGTGTGTTAATAAACTTAGGTTCTTCTCTTGTTAATCTGTCTTTTATTATGGGAGCCTCAGTTAAGAACTCAGAAGGGTAGAGGGAAAATTACTTTTTCTCCCCTACAGCATCAGCCACAGACTTTTTTTTAATTCAGGAAAGAACATATTAGCCCAAAACAAGTGTCACTACCGCAGAGCCCCACATCCCCAGAGCCTCTGACATGGCCAGGTTAACTGGCACCCTTCACAGTAACAACAGCAAATCCTATAGTAGGACAGTTCCAGCAGCAGGCCGAAAGCCAAGATTCCTCTTTGCCTTTTGGGGAAAGTTCCGGCATGGGAAAGTCTCTAACCAAGATGAGCTCACAACTCTGCCCACGAAGTGACTCATGGTGGCCCTCCTGTCTTGGTACCTGTACCTTCTGGTCCCTGCATCCTCCTGTCCCCACACCCTCTGGCATGTTCGGCCCAACCTTACGGGATCCCCTCACAACCCGCAGAAGGGAGGCAGCAGAGGAGCAGGTGTGGCTACAATCCCTGCAGGATTTGGGACCTGGGTGTGCCACATGGAAGCCAGGCCACACCAGAGGAAACAGCTACTCATCTGACATTAGTCTGTTAACCGGAGACACAGAAAACCTGAGACTCTTATCTCTGCCCTTGACTAAGTTCCCCTCCCTGTTCTCAGTCCCAGTCCACTCAGCGCCCCTGTCTCTGCTGTGCCCACGGCTTCCGGAAACCAGACAATTATGGTTTTTAGAAGCTAAGAGTTATAAATAAAAAGAGCCACGCGAAGCAAGTGGTTACATGCACCTACGGCATGCATGGCACAGGCAGGGCTTGAGACTAACGTCTGTGGGGAAACGACACACATGCACAAAGGAAGGGTATTCCCTTGGAGGGAATGCCAGGAGACAGAGCAGGAACTGAGGGAAGGGAGAGACAGCTGGAGGACAAAGTTAAGAAGGGTTCAGTGGCTGGAACTGGATACAAACAGAAATAAAAAGCCTCAGTGACATGTGAGTCCTGTAAACACTGATCTTTTCAAGGAGAATACCTACCTCACTGTTAATTAAGAGTCAATCAAGATTTAAGTTCTTGAACCACTTGACATACCAGCATGCAGGCTTCTCAAATGTCCCACTCCCTGGCAATAAGCCCTTGAATCAATCTTATTGAAGAGGTGCCACTGTTTCCTTGAAACGCTACTGGTTCTCAGGCTGGTTTCACAGTAAACTTTCCCTTTGCTGATAAACTCAATAACTGACATACTTGAACACCCAATGACTGCCAAAATGATCAGCTAATTGAAGAAAATATTAATTACCACACTGGTTACCATCAACAACCACCACCAATCACTTTCTGGTATTTTTTCATATATGTGTGTCTATTTTCTTGGAGGCAGGAAGGCTCACAGTTGACAGGAGGTAATTATTCTGCTCGAAAAAAGTCTCCCCAAACAGGACTGAGGATCAGCCTCTGGCCAGGGGGGATTCCAACCCCCTGAAGGAGACGGGGGACCATGCTTTGGTCTCCACCATCAGCTCTATCTCCTCGATCATGGATCTTGCTGGGCTCCACCTGCTCCCCTTCCCTGCACCATGGCCTGGGAAGCCCCACAGGCAGTAAAGGGACCATCACAGGGCTCCCTCACTTGTTTCCCCTCTCAGGTCATAGTCCTTCTTTGGATGCTGATTGTCCATACATTTTGTCTAGTGTTTTCTTTGAGGTGCAAAGGTGAACCTCATCCCTGTAACTCCACCTTGGTTGGAAGCTGAAGTCCAGGTAACACATTAAGCTACAGCATAGCCTAGAGCCAAGGGTATCAGCTCAGAAGGCAGACAGTTGTGTTAAAACCTGCCACTTCGCTTTGTCATCTTTTGCAAGTGCCCTTTCAGCCTCAGTTTCCTCATCTGTAAAATGAGGGCAATAATAGTATTTGCCTCTTGGGGTTTTTGTGAGGATGCAGTGAGTCAATACATCTAAGCACTCAGAACAGTGCCTGACATAACAGTATTTGGACCAAACACTGGTGACATCCACCCGTTTTCTTCAGCATTTCACAAGCATATGGGTAAAAACTAGAGAACAACAGATATTTTCCAGCCTGATTTGCTGGAAGACTCAAACAACCAGACAATACAGGCATTCTTTTCTCTTTCTGACCTTCTGCTTTATCATACTCAAGCAAAACCGCATCACAACCCAGCAAGCTCAATATTCTACTGCAAAACCTTGAAAAGCAAAGCCTTTTTAAGGATGAACAGAATAAAAATCACTTTTTTGGTCCCCTTACCTGCCACAAATTTCCCTTCTTCTATTGAAAGAAGGCACGAAGCTGATGTACCTGCAGGTATAGGACTGTATCATCACTCCCGGGGGGAGCATCAGAGAGAGGGAGCCCAAGGACACCCTCACCATGGGCAGCTGAGCCAGCTCAAGCCTGCACTTGTCCCTAGTCAGCGTCAGGGCCCCAAGTGCCCACAGCAGATGGAATAACATGTCCTCTGTCAACAGACCAGGCATAAACAGTCATAATCACATCCTCTGTGCAGAGCAGCACATTCGAGTGTATGCACATCTCCAAGTATGAAAAGAGTGCTGTCTTTCCAAAAGTTTTACCCACTCAAGGAAACAATGTGTCACTCCTAAAATATAAAACAGTACCAATAACACCCAACAAGTCACTATTTGGACTTTCAAATAGTCTACATTTCACTGTGAAGTGAAATTGTCTTCAACTAGAATCAGCCCAGAAGATTTCTTTTCCATCTTTGTTCTAGCTTTTTAAACAATGCATGAAGATTAATCAGTTTTTCCAAGTTTAAAAGAAGGCATTTTCCACAGACTACTACCCTGATAACACCTAGAATTTAGAACCTTGGAATTCACATGTGCTAAAGCAATAAGATGTAAAATTGTGCTTTTACCACTTCGTACACGTAAGTTATGTTTCTAACAGCATATCATCAAACACTCTTAAATTTCAAACTCCTGGAGTCATTCCAAATCTAAAAGACAGGAGCACAGTTACACCCATACTTGTATAAACTGACAACAAGAGCAAAGAGAAGTTAAACACAAGAGTTATATACACTGCAACTGGGCACACTGATGTTGAATAGTTTAGGAACAGTAACCGTATTGCTGAATCAGAAAGAAGAAACCATCCATCAGAAGAATCGTTTACAAGAACCGTGTCTCTGACTTGTTGTCACCGTTTTAAATATTTACGTGATCCTGCATTTTCCTGGGGGGCGGAGGGACTCTCACTACTGTCCGTGAAGACCTACATCCTGATGCATTTGGAACTTCTTGATGGAGCAAAGGAGCAGAAATAAAGTCTGTTTCACAACTGGACCACATTTTAAGGGATAAAAAGTTTTTCAACACTTCCTTTTAGGGCGTTTTTATATTAAAATCCTCAGTCCAAAAAAAATGCAGTAGTTTACATTTTAGCTTAATCTAAAGAGCTTTAACGTAATTTTCGCCAATTTAAAAACTATAATAATGACTACCATTTATTAAAAGCCTACTCTGTCAGGAATCTTACAAATACACTTTTCCATTTAATGTATTTACAGTGCAAATGTGTGCATTTTTCTTTAGAAGGCTCACTATTACTTACCTGTTCATTATACACAACTATTATTAGCCAAAAGAAGACACAATCAAACCCTTCACTTCTATGGTCGCCTTTCCCTTCTGTTAAATTCCATTCCAAAATAAAAGGTCCTAACACTCTGGCACTGTTGCTGTTTTCAGAGTTCACTTGGATTTTGAAGCTTACATGTTCAGAAAACAAGAGGAAAGCCGGTGTGGAGGGGATGAGACAGCCCATGCCCAGCTGCAGGCATCCATATGAAGGCTCCCAGGCCAGCAGAAGGCAGAGAACGTGAGCCTTTGTGGCAACTCGGATTCAGTGAGGATCTCACCACAAAGTCAACTCCTGAGGGTGACTCAAACAGGAGCGTAGCAGTGGCCTATAACTTTTAATCCTGCATCTGAAGGAACGCCCGTGACACAACAGCTAGTGCTGCCCAAGTCCTCGATGAGAACACGGCTGTCTCTACACCCCTGTGCCCCTTCTCCATCAATGCTCTGTCTCTGAATCAAGACTCAGGTTAGAGAAATCCTATTCCATAAACCATGAAATGACCACCAAGCAAGCTTAGAACTGATGTTCCAGTGGCTTAAATCTCTTTTGATAACTGACCTATTCAGGCAAAGTAACTCTAGGTAAATAGAATTTAACATACACTGGGCTGCACAAAGCCTGAATCTGTGGTTCTTAGCACGGCGTGGGAACATGCACATATTCGCCTATCCCAGACCCACCAAATCAGAAACTCAAACACTGGCCCAAGGACAGTAACCAGGGTTTTAACCAGCCCTCCGGGCAATTGTGATCCTCCCGATAATGCTCACCAAAATAGAGAGAGAGTAGATATTACCCGGGTTGCTGTTTTTCTTTGTCAAATGTGCTTCCTATATCATCTGAATGTTTCTGGGAAAATTATGTTCAGCTTGGCTACCCCTTGAGCATCAGCATGATACAGAGAAAAGCATTTCTGATCAAGACTCAGAGCAGGTTCTGGGGCAGCACTGAGGGTGCCATGGTAATCAGTCACCACCTGAACTTCCAAGTTTATTGAGGATGACATAGTAGTGACAGCACCCTGTAAACAAGTGGAATGATTGTGTGAATGGTCACACCCCAGATCCACCAGGCAGCCTCTGAGGTGAGGGAAGAGGAAGCATGTGTGTCACAAGCAAAACAGCACTCTTGCTACCCAGGAGGGGAAGACCATCTGGGGTGGAACAGTCAACAAAGCCCAGGGTCAGGAACCTTTGCACATCTGGGCAAGGGGGAAGGCAGGGAGAGGAAGGAAAACAACAGAAGACATGTTGAAATTGGTTTCTTTTTGAGGTTTTTTTCCCTAGAACCCAAAACAAAAGTAAGAATTATAATCCACTTGTGAAATCCAGAGCTGAAGCTCTAAATTAGAAGGAAAAGTGATTTTTCTACAAGTCTCATAGATTCAAGTGAAAGCAGAAGGTAAACCAATCGCACAGGATTAGATTAGAAATTATGTCCCAGTGACGCGTTTAGGAACAAATAAAGTTTCTTTCTGATCTAGACAACAGTTGTGGATCTACTAGAACGTTTCTGCAGTAAATGTCTCACAGAGCTGTTCTCTAGTGAAGTGACAGAACGAAAATACCCAGGTGCGTTCTGTATTTTCTTGGGCCTGTGACGGTGACGGTGTAGCAACAGTATCCACTCCCGAGAGATACTAGCCTTGCAGAAAGGGAAGAGATCTTTAAAAAAACCTGTGAAGTAAGTTTCAGCATCAAGTTGAGCATTCTTAGCTGAAGTGATGAAGTAATTAAACAGGACTCCCGCTCGTGGTGAAATTAAAGATCAAACTTATAAGTAAAATTCAGTCAGGAATCTGCAGACTACGGCCCTAGAGGGAGACCCAGTGAGCTAAAAGTGATTGCTACATTTTTAAAGGATTTAGAAAACAAAAAACAAAGAAGAATATGCAACAGAGACTCATGTGGCTGGCAAAGATAAAGCAGAAGGCTGGCCAGCCTAGCTCCAGCCGCAGAGTTTTCCTGTAAAATAGTCACCAATTCTTTAAAACTAAGCATGGGACATTCAGGGTTGGAGTGGACATCATGTGCTTGAAACAGATCTGATTTTTGTAAAAGCTGAAACAAGGGAGGCAATTCAGCTAAGAAGTAATACAACTAGAGAAACACAATGATTATGATGGTAGAATAGCTACCTGTGTTCCTGTGTGAAAATAAACTCCAAAGTCAAATTCAGAACACCACCAGCCAAAGCATAGTCTGGCCTCTCCAAGCAATCAGTTAATCAGCTAATGATAACTAAAAGTATGAGCACTTTATAATCACTGCTCAACTTTACTTGGAGATCACTGCAAAATGAAGAGACATAACTAGAGGCTCTAGGAGACTAAGCCATCCATCATCAATGTGAAACTGTGTCTCTTATACCCTCAGGGCCTCCTGAAAGGAGTCCTCCAGAACCTGCACGAGATGAGCCCAGAGGCCTCGCCCTAGAAGGCAGGACTTGGGAGGAGACAGAATATCCAGAAGCAGACAAGGTCCCTTATTTTACAAATTTACCATAGTTCCATTCTTCTAGACTGCTGGACATTTTAGAGCAATCTGGGCTTCTTTCTGCTTCTTCATTTTCCTTTACCTGTAAGTCAGTAAGTCTTGACAGCCAGAGGTCCTACTGTTTCTGGCATCAGACCTTCTCTGTGTTTCCTCTACCTTAACCTATGTTTTCAAATCCGATCAGCTCATCCCTGAATTATTTCAATAGCCTCTTAGCTCCAACTGACCATGCACACCACAGACCAGAGTGTACCAGATGCCACAGTCAGGCTGTGCCTCGGATGAGCAGACCAGGTTACCAGATGACTCCACGCTGTTTCCTCTGGTTCTGCACAGCTCCACCACTGGTTTAGCCTACTGATGTCACTTATAGCTGCTGCCATTTACTGAGTTTATATGCCAGGAAAGAGAAAAAAAAATCACATTCATCTCACTTAATCTTCACGACCTCCTAAGGTGTGTTTTATTTTGCTCGTTTTGTAGATAAGGAAACTGAGTTTTAAAGAGGCTAAGTACACAGTCCAGAGTGACACATGGGTAAGGCCAGCAAAGGCCCTTCTGATTCCAAGGCTGGGCGGTGACCTTTGCCCTGAGCCACTCCCCAGTCTTTATGTCCATTGCTGTCCAGTATGAGCCCATCCTCCTGCCCAGCTGGATCACCACCTTTCCCAAAGCACAACCTGCATCTCCCATTTCCCTTCTTCCTCTCCCCACAGCCCACAGATCCAAACTTCACCATCTTTCAACACAGGATCAAGCACCACTTCATCCAGAAGGTTCTCTAAAACCTAGAAGTGACGCCTTTCCCCTCTAACTGTATGCAGCACGAGCCTGCACTTTTCTGCTTCCTTCGTTTCATGGGTTCTCAGATATTCCCATGAGGCACCATCCAACTGACTACAGTCCGTTGAGAGTGGGACCTGCCTCCATAAATTCATACCCCACCCAGAACACTGCCTTGCATAAGCTAAGCAATTAATTGCTGAATTACTATCAGCAAGATATTCCCATTCAAAGAAAAAAGATCACAAGGGGTTCAGTAATAATGAAAAATTACATTTCATTAGTCATTCAAAATTATTTATGCATCATAATAAAAAATGTACGGGGCTTCCCTGGTGGGAAGCAGTGGCTAAGAATCTGCCTGCCAATGCAGGGGACACGGGTTCAAGCCCTGGTCTGGGAAGATCCCACATGCCACAGAGCAACTAAGCCTGTGCACCACAACTACTGAAGCCCGCGCGTCTAGAGCCTGTGCTCTGCAACAAGAGAAGCCATCGCGATGAGAAGCCTGGGCACCGCAACGAAGAGTAGCCCGCCCACAGCAACGAAGACCCAACGCAGCCAAAAATAAATAAATAAATAAATTTATTTTTTTTAAAAAGTATTCCTTATTTAGCTTTATTTAATAAGAGGCTATTATTTTTCAGTACAAAACTTTTATCAAAACCCCTATACAACAAAGGCATCATCTATCACCTCAGTTTTACCACAATGGAACTGCATTAGCCAACAAAACACAGACAAGATTTTCTCCACCAACTCAAGAATCTGAAGCTAGCCAACTGCTCTGAAGAGTAACAGACGTTATTATTATTATTCTCTAACGTTCCCAGGGAGAAACCCCTGAACTGAACCATGATAAATATCATAAAATAAAAAGAATCCAAAGAGAAGAGTGCTTTTCTTTCCGGTTGGACATAATAAATGACAACTGTGACAATAATCTCTTTGGTGAAGATTTATACTCATTGAATATCCGTATCAGTGACCCACTGACAAACGGGAGATGATCATCGCATGCCTCCCTTCACCTCCCCTGGCAGCCTGTCATTTCAAGCTGGCCTCTGCTGGAAGGGGGGCTCCCACAGACCTGCTATAATCAGCACTTATCGCTGCCCAACAGAAGTAACTCTTTAGTCTCCCTCCCTCCTCTCCCAGTTGTTCTCCCCCTTCCTCTTTTCCTGTCCTCCTCTCTCTGCTCCCCTGTTCCTCACCATTCTCTCATCTTCTGTCCTGGGATGGGGTTTCTCAGTCCAAGTTAGCCAACTTATCTTCAGGGCCCATCAGGTTCACTGCGGCACTTTTTCCTTCTGTGTTTTCACTGTAATGATTATTTCTAACATTAATATGACTATGTTCCAGCCCACCTGGATGGCCGCCTTGTAACCATCTCCTGCCCCGTGATTTCCACATCAGGTGTGCACAATTGCACAAGCAGCTTCACCTGCCAAGGCGGGTGGGGAGCGAGGCATAGGGGACAGGAGGATGTCTGCTACCACATTCAAGGTGTAGGCAGCACATTTTTTCCACAACACGTCATTTAAATTAAATTCACAGATTACATAATTTTGTTACTAACTTGCAATTTGCTTTGGATCTATAGTTACAGAGGAGCTACAAGCATTATGGGATACACATTTGGTTCCATGTTCACAGTGTTACCAGCAACATTATAATACACTTCACAGCATATCATGCCCTGCCTCTACACCATAGCTAACTATGCATCCTTTCCTCCACTAAAATTCCCAAACTCCATCAGGGCAAGGGTTCCCATTCCAGCCAGCTTGGGGCTCTGCATGGCATGGGCACTCAGGAGTGACCGTTTCAGAGTAGTGGATCTGCCCTGCTTTTACACTGTCTGGGATCAGCTCTTTCTGGAAGGCATGCCTTCCAGTGATGACCATAATATCCCATACCACACTAGCTCAGACTGGCAAGAACAAACAATGGCTTTTTCTTAGATAGTCAAATGATTAGACAAGAAAGGTGGCATCATTTTCATGACAGTTTGGCAAGTCAAATTGGGAACACTTTTATAGTATTTCTTCCACGCTCTCCTGCCCAAAGTGAGTACTGCCAGATTCTTACTGAGAATTCAATGAAGGAAAAGCTATTTTTCCATTATTTGCCACTTTTTCGAGTATCACAACAGTGAAGAATGTGAGTTTAAATGCATACAGTATCACACTTTGACACAATGAACACTTTGTAAATCAAATTTTACCATAGTGATTCACAGCTTACCATGGACAAAACTTCCCAATGATCCCCAAGACAGATCATAGATGAGCACTCTTTTTAGTATAACTTCTACTCATCCAATAGGTACAGATATACTTTTTCTTTCATAAAACTCCAAAAGAGCTGTAGGTGAGGGTTAAATGTGTGAATTCAGATGGAAAAAAAAAAGGCTCCCTCAGGCTCCACAGGTAAACATCTGGAGAGCTACCCTCTCAAAGACCAGCGTAGTCAGGAAACTACTCTCCCCAATGTTTGACTAAATAACAGCCAATCACATTACGACTAAATAAGTAACCAAGAGGCTGAGGTCTCTAAGAGCAGAAAAAGCACTGGAGTCCAGATGTCCTATCTCCCTGGATTTTCTACAAATAGGCCATTCTGACCAAATATTGAAAAAGTAGAAAGACAGAAATGTTTTCAGAAAATGGTACAATCAACCCATAAATGAAAGGTACCATTATCTTCCCACAACTAAATAGCCAAGAATAAATTGGGAAGTGCATATTGTTTATTAAAAATAACTATTCTGTTGTTTTATGTACACATAAAATCAAATGAAAAAATTTAGTAGATGATGCTTTGGAAAACAATATTTCAAATAATGGTAACACTGAAATAGAAAATAATTCCTTAGGTGTCAGCATCTGACAAACTAAATTTCTCTGTCTCAAAGCCAAGCTTGTTAACTGAAAAATAGGAAAAAAGCATCGGCCATCCTAACAAGTTGTCATCAGGAAAGTACAGCTGACATTTGTTTCATCTTCTTGATGGGATAAGCAATATATTCTTTTCAAGAGATGCTAATTAAAAAACACAAAATCTGCCCGAATATGAAGGTTATTAGGCTCCTATTAACAAACACACACACAAATCTGGCATAACCACCGAGGTTTTTATGCAGGCTCTCAAAAATCATGGAGTGTGTTATATGTACAATTCTTGAAACACTCAAAAGCCAGGTATCTTGAAGTTGCTCTGATACTGAGGTTTCATTTCATGCAGACAAAGTGGAAGCCTCACTGCTCAGTGACCTCTCTCAGTATTTGATGCTTTATACATGCAAAGTCTGCTATTAAATCTTATTTGTTTGATATGATTCCATTTGTCACAGAAAAGATTCACTTAATTCAATATGCCAATTCCTTGCTTTCACCATCATGGTGGGAATGGCATCCATATACGTAACAGGGAGGGAAGATTCAGGAGTTGGTCTGTTGCTGGTGCTCAGAAATCGACATTATCTGTTTGCCAGGCCTGGCTTAGAGAAAATAGACATGAGAATGGAACTAAAGGGACTCACTCCATCTAATACTGTCATGTTCTCAACTTTATCTTGTAAAAAACACCAGAGCATAATGTTGCAGATACTAATTTGAAACTCAGAATTACTTAGATGGTATCAAGGTTTGAGTGAGTACAATTCGTATTATATATAAAACAATTAGCAAGACTGTGATTGCTTCTATAAAAAGTAAATAAAATTCTCATTTGAGGGTCACACATATTAACTGACGTTTCCAAATACCAGCAATAATTAGCACTAACTCAAACTGTACAAACTTCTTGGCCTGATCAAGACAGACTTGTTTTTAAAAAGGAAAGGAATGGTGAATTTTATGATATGTGTTCTTTACCACAAAAAAAGGAAGGTGGCCATAAGGGAGGGAACTGGGACCAGGAACTACTTGTGCTTAAGACTCTTCTAGGACTCCAGGTCAATCTGTTTGCAAAACAGAAAGAGGACTATGGTGATTTAAACAGTGACCTCTCCTTAACAGACAGCAGCAGGGGTCTCAGAAGGTCAATGCTCTTTCCCATGGGTACATGTGAACCTTGCAATGACACAGGTATGTGTCTTCAGAAAGGAGAAAAGAGCACATGCCTTAGAGCCCTGAAATCTGAGAGGAGGAGGAGGGTCCCAGAGGGATGATGCACGAAGGGCAATCCATGAGGGTGGGAAAGACCAGCTGTCAGAACATGGAATGAAGGGCACACTTATCCTTTTCTACCCATAAGCACTGCCACGCAGAGGCCACGCCCTCTCCAGGCCGAGGGGAGGCTCAGGGGCAAAGGCACATTTCCCTCCAACCTGATGACAGACTCAGAATGTGCACCCAGCAGGTTCTCGGTACTGGGAGAACTCAATTGGGGCACAAATGCACCAACTTCCAGTGCCATTTTCAGAAATACACGACAGTACAATACAGTCTTCTCCTACCCATTCCTCGTCTCTACTGCAGTAAAAGCTGAGTTAGCATTTTTATCAGGCACACTTTATCAGACTCTGAACAATTTTGCATTTTTGTCCTTTCAAGCATTCCCCTCCCCTAACACGGATGCTATTTCTGGAAGCAGATGTGCTCATTCCCAACATGGCTCACAAGCCATGTGCCCAGCTGCCATCAGCTGTGACAACTTCAGAATGCACATTTGTCTAATACAAAAGTAATGGAGATTTTTAAAATTTAATTGCCATATACATTTGTTGGTCCATAGTCTAACTATGCTATTCTATTCCAAATATGCTAGCACCTAACAGTGTTCAACATTTGTTTTATCCAATAAGTGTTTGTGAAATGGACTCCATACACTACACTATGAAGGCATTTATTCATAATTACCATCATTAGCCATGACAGTGTTGTAAAGCAGATGCTGATGCACCATAGATTAAATCATGTTTTAGTACTAACTGTATTTAATCATAAATGACTTTGAAGACTGTTTATTCATGTGCCGAAAGGCAATGTTAAGAAGTGGCTGGGACTGTCCACAAATTTCTACTCTCTCTAACCCCAATTTTCTCATTTCTAGTTTCTTCAATAATAATGCTTCTACCTCATAAGGCTGCCATGAGAATTAAATGAGCTAGCATGTAAATTACCCAACAGAATGTACCAGATAAGTCTTTGTTTCATTTTACTTTCTTTCCAGTTTAATAAAACCAGATGCTATTATTGAGACTAAATAATAACAAATATGATGGAACAGAATATCACAAATAGAGATCCACTTCCAGTTAAAGTCTATGTTCCATTTATGTAAGATTTTAAAAACTGTTAAATGGTACTTGATCTATATATAATCTATATATTTTTTCATTGATTGTGATCCTGTATATGCTCCTCAAACTGCTCAAAATGTTTAAATTTGAACAAATCACTCCTGTACCCTGGATGCACCTATCAGCAAAAGATGAAATGCTTACATTTCATAGATGAGCAAATTCCAGTAAGGATGCACCCAGCAGTATTTAAGAATCCTTTGATGATGTGAAACCGAACCATCTTTTGACATATTACTGGTACCTATCAAGGAGAATGGTCTCCAGTTAAATGAACACATCACTAGATTTAGAACACATACAGAGCTTCTCACCAATTCATCAGGATTAGCAATGATTTTTTTAAGGTAAAAAAAAAAAAAAAAACCATCAGGATTATAAGTAGAAATTAATAAAGGCAAAAGTAAATTTGAAAAATTTATCACATCAAGTCAATTCCATTTTCTATGTGCCCTTAACAGTCTGTACACCTGTTTCTTACACTTTGTCACACCAGTTGCCAATGTGTTCTCCAAATGTGGTGAGAGTTTCATGAATTAAAGAAGCTTGGATTCATCTTTGTTAACACTGTGCTTGGGACAAAACTGTGAAAGTCTGTCAAGGAATAAATGCCCATTGAAAGGGTTTACAGCCATTAGCCCTGTAGCTACAAAAAGTATAAAACAAACTCCTGCCTTCCAAGTACTGTTATTGTGTTACTGTCAATTTCTCCTTTTATGTCTGTTAACATGTGACAGTAACACAGTAACAGTAGGAGACTTTAACACCCTACTTATATCAATGCACAGATCATCCAGAGAGAAAAATCAATATGGAAACACAGGCCTTAAATGACACATTAGATCAGATGGACTTAATGGATATTTATAGAGCATTCCATCTGAAGGCAGCAGAATACACATTCTTTTCAAGCACACATGGAACATTCTCCAGGATAGATCACATGCTGGGCCACAAAGCCAGCCTCCATAAATTTAAGAAAACGAAGTCATATCAAGCATCTTTTCTGACCACAACGCTATGATACTAGAAATCAACTACAAGAAAAAAACTGCAAAAAATATAAACATGCAGAGGCTAAACAACATGCTACTAAACAATCAATTGATTACTGAAGAAATCAAAGAGGAAATCAAAAAATACCTAGTGACAAATGAAAATGAAACACAACAATCCAAAACCTATGGGATGCAGCAAAAGCATTTCTAAGAGGGAAGTTTACAGTGAAACAAGCTTACCTCAGGAAACAAGAAAAATCTCAAACAACCTAAACTTACACCTAAAGCAACTACAGAAAGAACAAAAAAAACCCAAAGTTAGTAGAAGGAAAGAAGTCATAAAGATCAGAGCAGAAATAAATGAAATAGAGACTAAAAAAAAAAAAAAAAAAAAAAAAAAAAAACTACACAAAAGATCAGTGAAACTAAAGTCTGGTTCTTTGAAAACATAAACGAAAATGATAAACCTTTAGCCAGACTCACCAAAAAAATAGGAGTGGAAAGGCCCAAATCAATCGATAAAATCAGAAATAAAAAAAGGAGAAGTTACAATGGACACCACAGAAATACAAAGGCTCATAAGAGAGTACTACAAGCAACTATACACCAGCAAAATGAACAACCTAGAAGAAGTGAACAAATTCTTAGAAAGGTACAATCTCCCAAGACTGAACCAGAAAAAAACAGAAAATATGAACAGACCAACTACTAGTACTGAAATTGAATCAGTAATTTTAAAAACTCCCAACAAACAAAAGTCCAAGACCAGATGGCTTCACAGGTGAATTCCACCAAACATTTAAAGAAGAGTTAACATCTATCCATCTGAAACTATTCCCAAAAAAACACATAGGAAGGAACACTATGAACCCATTCTATGAGGCCACCACCACCCTGATACCAAAACCAGACAAAGATATCACCAAAAAAAGAAAATGATAGGCCAATATCACTGATGAACATAGATTCAAAAATCCTCAATAAAATACTAGCAAACTGACTCCAACAATACATTAAAAGAATCATACAACATGATCAAGTGGGATTTATCCCAGGGATGCAAGGAGTTTTCAATGTCTGCAAATCAATCAATGTGATACACCACATTAACAAATTGAATAAAAACCTTATGATCATCTCAATAGATACAGAAAAAGTTTTGATAAAATTCAACATCCATTTATGATTAAGAAAAAAACTCTTCAGAAAGTGGGCACAGAAGAAACATACCTCAACATAATAAAGGCCATACATGACAAACTCACAGCTAACATCATAATTCACGGTGAAAAGCTGAAAGCATTTCCTGTAAAATCAGGAACAAGACAAGGATGCCCACTCTCGCCACTTTCATTCAGCATAGTTTTGGAAGTCCTAGCCACAGCAATCGAAGAAAAAGAAATAAAAGGAATCCACATTGGAAAAGAAGAAGTAAAACTGTCACTGTTTACAGATGACATGATGCTATACATAGAAAATCCTAAAGACACTACCAGAAAACTACTAGAGCTCATCAATGAATTCGGTAAAGTTGCTGGATACAATATACAGAAATCTGTTGCATTTCTATACACTAACAACAAAATATCAGAAAAAGAAATTAAGGAAAAATCCCATTTACTATTTCATCAAAAAGAATAAAAGACCTAGGAATAAACCTACCTAAGGAGGTAAAAAACCTCTACTCTGAAAACTGTAAGACACTGATGAAAGAAACCGAAGATGACACAAACAGATGGAAAGATATACTGTGTTCTTGATTGGAAGAATTAATATTGTTAAAATGACCATACTAACCAAGGCAATCTATAGATTCAATGCAATCCCTATCAAATTGTCAATGGCATTTTTCACAGAACTAGAACAAAATTTGTTTTTTAACTTGAACGGAAACACAAAAGACCACAAGGAGCCAAAACAATCTTGAGAAAGAAGAACAGAGTTGGAGGAATCATGCTCCCCGACTTCAGACTATACTACAAAGCTACAGTCATCAAAACAGTATGGTACTGGCACAAAAACAGATATACAGATCAATGGAACAGGATAGAAAGTCAAGAAATAAATCCACGCACTTATGGTCAATTAATCTATGACAAAGGAGGCAAGAATATACAATGGAGAAAAGACAGTCTCTTCAATAAGCGGTACTGGGAAAACTAGACAGCTACATGTAAAAGAACGAAATTAGAACATTCTCTTAACACCATATACAAAAATACACTCAAAATGGATTAAAGACCTAAATGTAAGACTGGATACTACAAAACTCCTAGAGGAAAACATGGGCAGAACACCCTTTGACATAAATCACAGCAATATCTTTTTGGATCTGTCTCCTAGAATAATGGAAATAAATACAAAAATAAACAAATGGGACCTAATTAAACATTAAGCTTTTGCAGAGCAAAAGAAACCATAAACAAAACAAAAAGACAACTTACTGACTGGGAGAAAATATTTGCAAATGATGCAACTGACAAGGGATTAATTTCCAAAATATACACACAGCTCATACAGCTTAATATCAAAAAAACAACCCAATCCAAAAATGGGCAGAAGACCTAAATAGACATTTCTCCAAAGAAGACATACAGATGGACAACAGACACATGAAAAGATGCTCAACATTGCTAATTATTAGAGAAATGCAAACCAAAACTACAGTGAGGTATCACCTCACACCAGTCAGAATGGCCATCATGAAAAAGTCTACCATAATAAATGCTGGAGAGGGTGTGGAGAAAAAGGAACCCTCCTACACTGTTGGTGGGAATGTAAATTGGTGCAGCCACTATGGAAAACAGTATGAAGGTTCCTTAAAAAAATAAATATAAAGTTACCATATGATCCTGCAATCCCACTCCTGGGCACGTATCTGGAAAAGATGAAAACTCTAATTTGAAAAGATACACATACCCCAAAGTTCACTGCAGCACTATTTACAATAGCCAAGACATGGAAGCAACCTAAATGTCCACTGACAGATGAAAGGATAAAGAGGATACACACATAACACACACACACACACACACACACACACACACACACACACACACTGGAATATTACTCAGCCATAAAAAAGAATGAAATAATGCCATTTGCAGCAACATGGATGGACCTAGAGATTATATTTAGTCAGACAGAGAAAGACAAATATCACATAATATCACTTACATGTGGAATCTTAAAAAAAGACACAAATGAACTTATTTACAAAACAGAAATAGACTCACAGACATAGAAAACAAATTTATAGTTACCAAAGGGGATAGCGGTGGGGGGGGAGATAAATTAGGAGTTTGGGACTAACATATACACACTGCTGTATATAAAATAGATAAACAAGGCACTACTGTATAGCACAGGAAACTATATTCAATATCTTGTAATAACCTATAATGGAAAAGAACCTGAAAAAGAATATATGTGTGTGTATACACACACACACATATACATGAATCACATTACTGTAATCTGAAACAAACACAACACTGTAAATTATCTTTACTTCAATTTTTAAAAGTGGTTATTAAAAAAAAGTGTATCACAAACCTACTACTTATTTGTTTCTGAAAAGCCAGGTATGGGCAAAACACACTTCCTCCAGACCCTTTCAGACTTTTTTAGAGGCTGTTTTACACATCCAGCTTCTCCTATGACACAAGGAGCAACAAAGGATTCATTAGGAACCCGTGGAAGGTGAGGAAGTAAATATCTTCCTCTGGGGAGGAATTAAATATCTGTAGCAAGCGCCCTGAAAATCTGCATACTTTCCAGACCAGTAATTATACTATCATTTTTATCAAAGAAATCATCTGCAATATAGGAAAAAAAGCATATTTGATTACAGGTTGTTAATATAAGCAAAAAACTCACTGTAGTATTGAGAAGTACTGTTACTTTTTTAACAGCAGAGAAGTGGAAGAAGAGCCCACGGATATACTTTCATAGTGGGGAGAGGACTGTGCCGAGAAACCATGTCTGTGACTCTAGGACGAAGCACTATGTAATCAAAAACAAAACAAAACAAAACAAAACAAAACTTCAGAGGAATGAAGGAACTTCAGCTGGAGGTGGCTGCCCGTCATAAGCCAATGACAAGAGCTGGACTCCTCCAGCCTGTCCACCATACTTGGTGGTGCACCAGTAGAAAGCTGGGGGGAAGGTCTTGTCCTGTGCTCTGCTTCTCGGAGGTGTCCCAAATGTGAAAAATGGGGGGAAGGTCAAGAAAGGAGCTGGGGAGGCAAGATGACCCTCCCGGAGCTCAGCATCCACTGACCAGGCCACTGGACGTGTGCTGCTCTTGGGCAGTGAGGAGCCGTCTCAGGAGAACCCATCCAAGTGACCATCCTGGGGGGTGGCTGAACACCGCCGACTGCTCCCCTAACATATGCCACCTCCCTGGAGCCCATTTCTCCAAAGGACACAAACAAGTCTTGTTCCAGGTCTGCAAGGTTCCATAGTAACTGCTTCAGGGCCCCGATTCAGGATTTTTTCAGAGTCAAGAATACATCAAGCTGTCAAGAAGCCAGTACAACAGAAGTGGGGCAAATATGAGGTAGAGGCTGAGCTGAGGAAGAAAGCTGGCAACTGGCCAGGCAGACACCAAGGCACCAGGGTGCCAGTCAGATAGTCGCCAGGGGCAGCACATGCGTGTCTCAGAAAACCATCAGAGGGGTTCCTGCATGCATGTGTGTGCACACCACACATGTGCACATTCCCTCACACACCCCAGACACATCACTCGCACACCTTCAAGTACATGCACACATGCATAACCTAGACACACACCGGCCTAGAAATTGTCAACCTTCAACCACAAGCTTTGCGTTTTTCTCACATCATTTCTCTTGTCGTGTTACATCAATACTGAGAGACATCTAACGTGGTAATGTCTGACACCCAGTGAAGCCTCCATCTCTTAAGCAGAACTGCAGTCCCAAGTCGGTTTCATTTAGATGTTCCTCACAATCTCCTAAATGCCAGTCTTTGCCTCATGGTGCATCGGTCTACACTGACAAAGTTTTGCAATCCAGTAAAACTAACAGGTCTCAAAGCTGCAGAAGAAAACAGGAGGGCTGCTCAGGACACATGGAATGCACGTTTCTCTTATTTCCATAATGCCACCTATCATGAGGTAGAAAGCAGCGGCTGGACGTTTCTGGGAGGCAAAACATGTTGCCATCAGAGGGCAAAGCACTTGAAATCTTACCTTCTGAATGAAATAAAAGATACCTAACATTGGTGGCCAGAGACAGCTAGCATGGGCACATAGCCGCCTGATTTGTTTCCACAACAGCCCAATGAAGTGGATGCTGGTAGCTACGTCCTACAGCTGAAACACCAACTTGAGAGTTCTCCTGCTACAGTAGGAAGAAACAAAGGCATCTCTGGAGATGATTTTAAGTGGGACTTACAACACTGCACGATTCCAGCTAGAAGTTTACTGGAGCATGTTTTGCAAGGTGCAACGCACAGAAAAACATTACCAACCCGAGTACAAGCTACTGCTGCTCTGCAACAAGGAAATGACAGTAGGAGAAGATCATGGATAGAACACTGTAAATATTCAAAAGGAAGGATACAATGCAACAAAAGAGTCTTCTGTCAGTTACAGTTTATTAAAATTATTAAAAAAGAAATAGATAAAATGACAACATACATATTTCTGGAGATTTTTCTTCTGAATTCTCTAATATGCCAGTACTCAGAAAAGTAGAGGGAATAATTTATAAGGATAAACTTGATGAGGCAGTATGTTGATGTGATAAGAAAATGGTAACAATTAGTTAACTATTTTATTTAAACATTTCCTACGAGTTCAAATAAAAATAAATTTGTCCCACTAGCTTTGCACCACTTCAGATGAAAAAAACAAGGTTATTACCATAGCACAGAAAAAAAGCTGATATACCTCAAATCAGATCTCACAAAGGGGTCCAACAGGTTATGGTTCCTTCATTATGTTTACTCTAGTTTAAAAAAAATATATAGTCACACCAACTGCTCTTTTGCAGTTTTGCTGGTAGAGACCCAACGAATTATCACTGTGGAAACAAGCCTGCAGTGAGGGCGGGAAATCTGTATGCACAGAGGGTTTTATAAAGAAGTATTTCACCTAAGTTTATTTTTCATTGTGTAATAAAGAGCTTCCAGATAGACTGCTCCATCTCCACAAAGAATGTGAAGTGGAATTCATCCTAGTATTCTATGAAAAGACACAAATAGGAAAGAAAACAGAGAATAAGCGAAGTACAAAGCTGATCAGACTAGATGCTAACAGATACGTTTAAATGAAGGGACTCCGAGAGCTGGGGCAGCCTGGCTTCCCACAAACTGAGGCAGTGCTAGCCATGTGGCGTGAGCACCTGTTGCTGTACTGATGCTGTGCCACAATTTAGGAGCAAGCATCCTAAGCACCAGCACCCTTCACATTCGCAAAATCACCTGCTTTGAAACCTGCACAAACTGAGTTCACTCTGCAAGGAAGAGCCACTGTCATAGTCTCTCCCATTGGTGGTCAGTATAAGCACACCAGGCTCTGTCAGGAAAGAGACAGTGCAGCCAAACGGTGGTAAATGCATTTCTATAAAACTACTTCAACCCATTTTCCAGTGGAGAACAATGGGATCTGCCTTGAGGACTATGGGTCAGGTACTCACTGCAGACCACCAAACAGGGACTCCTCACTCCCACAGTCAGGGCTCCCTGAACTGACCCATGTGAATTAACCAGCCAGCCTCTCCAAAACAGAAAAAGTACCACTTCCTTCTCCTCCTCAACCCTTAACTGCCCCAACTCCCAAGGCCCACTGTCCTCAGTGGCTGCCAGCAGAGTCAGCAGTCACATGGAGATGGGGGTTGGAGGCATGCTCCTGCCCACCTGCTGCCGCAGCACAAGCATTAGTTAACGTCCTTTCCTTCTCCTTCTTTCTGGTCTCTATGGACATCACAATGAAATCAACCCAGGCTGCTGTCTGCACCAGAGACACAATGACACATGCACTTCCGAAACAGTCACCACCCTAAACTCTGCTTCACGATCCTAAAACCCACTCTCCGGGAACGTCCCATTTCCTTAATTCAGGAATAACCACAAGTCATGTAGGCTCCAATACAACCAAAGAAGGAAGTCTGGACACCCGCACAGACTGTACAAAATTTGACTGCAAGTTCTTACCTGTAATTTAAACAAATAGTCATTTCTCAGAAACGTGCCTGTTTTAATGAGTTACATTTCAGGCTGAAAAAGCACACACACACAAACCATCTGAGAAAAACAAACTCTGTGTTTTTTTCCCTGTGAATAAAAGAAACTTGCTGGATTCATCATCCATCTCCTTCTGATAAGAGAGAAAACACAGAGAAATATTTTCTGTTAAAACACTGATTTGAAGACAGACGAGAGTTTTTTCCCCTAATCCTCCTGGAACTTAATATCTATAATGGCTATTTCAAAACAATGTACACGAATTTAGAAAAATGTTATTTCTTGGCGCCTTTATTTTTGGTTTCCATACTGGTAGACATCAGAGCCCTTAAAACAAATATCTTTCATTTGGGAAATGTGATTTTTCTGGTCCTAAGTCACAAAATGCTGCATCTACTAGGATGATGACGAGGGTCATGGCTGTGCAGAAACTGAAGTGTTGAGTGTTTATTATCTGACTAAACTGGGCTAAGAACTTTACCTGCATTATCTCATTTCATCCTCACAACAGTAAGTGAGCATCACCATCATCCCCATTTACATATGAGTAAACTGAGGCTCAGAAGAGAAACTCCCTTGCCTGAGTTCCCTCCACATTATGGGCAGAATAGGTCTCTGGACCCTATGCTCCTATTTCATCCCCACCAATTCTGAGCAACAGATTACATCTTAAAGGGTGCTCTGTTCTGCCTTTTCATTATGTTCTATTACAGGGTGAAAAAATAGTTAAAAATCTTACTGTTATATTTATCAACTGACTTCTAGTTCTGGCCCAATTCAGGAAGGGGCATATGACACTGCTTTCTTTCCCTCTCCAAGAGACCCTAACCAATTCCAAACATCAATAGAATTAACAGAACAGGAGCGAGGATTTGTTCTGCCCTGACTTTCAAGAGTCATAAAGGGGAACTTTTTAAACTGAAAAATCTTCCTGCCAGTGTCTTGCTCAACTACAGCCTAGTTAAAAAGCACAAAAATGAAGGAGAGGGTTACCATCTCCTGGAATTAATAAAGCTATAGAAAAATGTTCTTTATTTCCTGTCTGGCATAAACGGGTGTCTCCATAGGCAAAGGATTATCTGCTGGAATGCTTTGAGCACTTTTTGTTTGTTTGTTTTTTGTTTTTGAGCACTTTAAAATGTGTCAGAGACATTGCCATCTAAACCAAAACTTGAGCCACCCATATCTAAGAACCCAATGACTCTGCATGTGACCCGGTTGTGCCAGATCCGACAAAAAGACTTGCAAACCATTAATCGCCCCTTCAACCTGGGGGTGAGACCTCAAACATTCAACAGTGGTGACAATTCCTCCTCTACAACTTCACAGTTTTAATGTAGTGTTAAAGACAGGAGCACACCTCAAAGATTTGGGAGAAGGAGATTTGTTTGCAGTTCTCAGCTCTGTGCAAACCTTTTTCTCTCCTCCACCAAGACCACCCCTGTCTACCACGGCAGGGGGACCTGGTGCCCCTGATGATGATTTTCTAGGGAGAAAGCAAAACACCCACAACACTTAGTACAAAGTGAGAACAAAGTTTAATCCATTTAATGTTTTCTATACTTAATGCTATTGTTTAAATTCCATTGAAAGCAGTGTGTACACACATGCGTGTATCAGGATCTAGTCTCCAGGCCCTATCAGAGGCAGGACAAGAAAGGTTCCCTGGCTTATTTCCACTGAATCAGCTCATAACGAACCAGGTCTTGAGGGCCTGCTAGACACTTCCCGCCTCAACACCCCGAGTCTTCGGTCTGGGAACACGAGGTCAGTGACAACCATCCTGGCCACTTAGAACCAGAGGACAGAACCACTGGGCACTAAACGCAGGGGAAGAGGCGTGCAGGGTTATGAAAAGCTTACTGATCTGTAACTCCCTCCTGCCCAGCTTCTTAGCTAAGAGGAAGCAGAAACGGCATTAAATGTCTACTTTCCCTCCAGGGGCTGGGCTCTCTTTCTGCTCAGGAGTCACATACACCTTATGTTCACAGGCATGGCTGATTATTTTACGACCTATACAAAGTACTTTCAGAATTTACTTTAAATCTTCAGAAGGGGAACTACATCTAGCTATCTCCTTCAAAACGCCTCCTGTCTTACGGCGAAAAAAAAAAAAATCAATTGAGAGAGAGATCAAACAAAGGCCATAAAATACACCCCGCAATTTAAACATTAAAATTTAATAACACACTTTACGAGGAATGAAATTGCGTTCCCAAACCTGAAAAAGGCATGCAGCCTCCGGTGGCAGAGGCATGTGAAGCACAAAAGGCTATCCTCTGATCACCCAGGTCAAATAACGGCTCAAAATTCCTTCCCCCAAAGCTGCTGGCTCCTTTCTCGGTTTGGGATCAGCAGGAGATACGAGAGCACCTGTGTGGGCCTCCCAGCCGCCAGCGCCGGCGCCCCACACACACACCTGGTGCTACACCCGCGCGCCCGGCCCTCTCACGCACCCCCCACGGCCCGCACCCACACACACACCGGTGCCCCCCAGGAAAGCAGAAGCGGAAGGTGGGACGCAGGGCAGGTGCTCACCTGGCGACGACGCCGACTCTCCACTGGGCTCCCTCACGCCGGAGGGCAGACACCTGAGCCCACGTCCAAGGAGGTCCCTACGCAGAGACCTGACGGTGGGTCTCCTCATGGCTCACTGGGTCTGCGGACCTCAGCCGGCCATGTCCCGGGGGGCGAGGAGCCGGGTGCCAGAAGACTGCGGACGGATGGTGGTCCCGGCAGACAACTGAGGCCCGCGGATGCCGACAACTCCGAGGAAAGGTGCAGGCGTGGGCCTTGTTCTTTCACCTCCAGGGAGGCCAGAAGGCTCACCACACGTCCTCACAGGGTGTTAAAATCCTACTTTCTCTCAGAGTACCGCGCTGCAATCGCGGAGCAAGCAATCCCGCCAGTTCACACAGCAGGGACGCACAGCGCAGGCTGAGAGTAGGTGGACTTGTGAGCCCCAGTGCGCATGCTCCGAGTATACAAGGCGCACATGAGTGGCGGAGGGCCTGCCGGGAGAGCAGACGGGCACTTGAGCCCCAGAGCGCATGCTCGGGGTACTACAAGGTGCACGTGAGAAACAGAGGGCATCCCTGGAGAGTGGAGGGAGCACCTGAGAGGTGGGTGGTTGGATAGGAAATTCTGCAGGCTTTCAGGTGTATGGGGTCCAGCGCAGATAAGGAAAGGCCTCATGCATTATAGTTGTTGTGGACTGAATGTGCGGCCCCCAAACGCATAGGTTGACCCCTAACCCTTAAGGTATTAGGAGGCGGGACCTTTGGAAATGATGAGGTCATGAGGGTGGAGCCCCATGATGGGACTAGTGCCCTTATAGAAGGAACCCCACAGACCTCCCTCCACCTATGAGAGCACAGAAGACGCCGCCTATGAACCAGGAAGTGGGTCCTGGTCAGACGGAATCGACCAGTGCCTTGATCTTGGACTTCCATCCTCTAGAACCCTGAGAAATCAATGTCTGTTGTTTAAGCCCCCAGTCTGTGGTGTTCTGTTACAGCAGCCCAAACAGACTGAGAAAATAGAGAGCCTGAGAAGTGGGAGGATGAGAATAAATCTTCTTCTGGCTTCAGACAATAAGAGAACTTGGGAGAAGACTGACAAGCCCATCTTAGAAATTTCCAATCTAAATGTAGAGGGAACTAAATATAAATAGCACATATGCAGAAAATGGCAGGTTAACACGTCACCTTAGAAATGTTCCTGAAGAAATGGACATAGATTGTGTTCAGCAAATAGCATTCAAATGTCTCTCAGGCACTGTTATTTTTAATAATACTTGAGTGAATAATTGTGTAAAACCAAGAACCACAAACCAGGGCTTCAGCTGAGATGATGCACATAATAAAACTCTGTTTGCTAAAGTGGAGCCAGTGAAAATCTGGTGCAGTTCACAGGGATACAGGAAAACTGGCTGAACTAGATGCTTCTAAACCAGCAATACCCTAACTTCCCTCTGGGCTTACAATGCCTTTCAAGGCACAACTGGAAGAATGCCATTCAAAAGTGAGGGATAATTAAAATAACACTAACTTCAAAACTTGTGGCCCTTAAAGAATGAACTTGATCTACACCTAAATACACTAATCACCACACAAAAATGTTGGGGGAGGGAGTTCTTGTTTGCATTAAACATTCCTAACTGCCATATAAAAGGGAAAAACAATTTGCTCAACCAGGAAACATAGCTCTTTAAGAGACCCAGAAGGCCCCAAAGAGATAATGCCCTCAAAACTGAGAAGGGTAATGAAATAAAAAAACAAAACAAAACACTGATATTGTGATAGAAATGGCCCTACCAATTGAGAAAGACTAGTGTTAGTAACACATCTACAAGAGTAAAAATAGGCCTGAGGTCAGCCCCAGCACCCTATACTTACGTGGGGTCTTTCTTCAATAATTTCTTTAATTTTTTCTAAGTTTCCATCTAATTATTCTCAAAATGTGTCTGGGAGAGAAAAGAATTCAACTGTATTAAGCCTCTTTTAACAGGTGAAGAAAATGAAGGCACAGAAGGTAAATTTCCACAGGGGTAGGGTACTATACTGTATTGTTACAACTCTGAATTTTCTTCCAAATTCATCTGAACTGGCTTGAGATCAGAGTGCAAGACTGTATTAGACCCGTGAAACCAAGATTTAAAAGAGTGAGTCACAATGGTGAACTCTTTACCCAGAACCTACACAGCCAGAGGTCTGAGAGCCCTTGTTGGAGGCTGCCTCCAGAACCAGCTCTACAGTGATCTACTTTTGACCATCCCCCAGCCACTGGAAGAACCAAACCGCCCTAAAGGAGGCTCAAGATGGACCAGCTCTACACAGTAAACTATGCTCTGTGGTGGACTGTGTCCAAGCACACTTCCAACACCTAGATGATTTCAGCTAGTCATCATGAATTCATCCACTTGTGCTGAACCAGCCAGACTATGCACTAATGTTTGGAGCTCATTCACTTGTGTGGCTCTAAAAAAATTTTAAACCAGAACCCCCCAAAAAACCTGTTGCTGTTTACATAATAATATTTAGTAGACAAATTTTCACAAGTAAAATTTCTGCTGTGAAACACACATTTCCATGACCCCAATGAAATACAAAATGCACACAATCCACAGAAAACTTGTATTTACCTTGGTTCCACATTCCAGCCACACCAGTGCCAAGTAATATGTGGATCTCAAAATAATAATAAGATTCCATCCAGTAATATTAAGTCTTGGTCTCACTTTGAAAACCATAAAACATTGCCCTGAAGTGGGAAAAATCCACACCACCCAGGGGTGGGGGATGGTCAAGAGCACTAATTCTAAAGTCAGACTGCCTGGGTCCCTGCTAACTTTAGACAAGTGCCTTGAAACCTCTCAACTCTAATTTCCTCATCAGCACACTATGGATGATAACAGTACCCCCTCCTGCAGTTGTGGGGGATAAAACGTTGTCAACGTGGAACTCACTGGGGAATGCGCAGGAAGAGTGTCGGCTATCATGATTAAGAACAGAAAATCCACATCGAGGATTTACCAAAAAAGAAACAAAAAGACTTAACCGTTCCCTAAAAATTCATTGATCTTAACTACCTTTGAGATATTAAACAATAAATACTATGGAGTAGTCATGTGCAAAGGATTTGGTCTGTGACGCTCCAGCTTCTCAAGAGAACTCTTCCCTTCAAGCCTTCTCCACGTGACACCCCCAACCTCCAAGCCCCAGCCCCAGCCCCAGCTATGCAGGCTGATGAGGGACTAAGGGCTAGAACCGCATCACCAGGATTTAAACCACAGATGTTACATCAGGGAAATCAGTGCTGCTCAAACCTCAGCATGCGTGCAGGTCACAATGATCTTGTCAGTGAATATTCTGTCTTCATGAGGCAAAAGCTAGACTCGAGGGGCTGCATTTCCAACAAGCTTGCCTGATGCTCATTTGGGGTGAGGATGGGGACTTCAATGAAAGGGTCAAGGGAACTAAAACTAAATTCATGGTTGGAGGAAAGGGTTGCCTAAGCTCAGGCTCCCAGACCCTCACCTCGGAGAAATCTACACCAAGACCCCCTGAGGAAAGGTCCTATGAACAGAAAGGAAGGGATCCCCCCAAGAGGCAAATCCAGGCACACAGGTTTCATGACCCAAAAACTTGGCCACTGCCAGGGAGGAGGCCAAGACACTGAGGATCTTGAGCAGACAGGTGTGTCTGTCTGTTTATGCCCTCGAGCTGATGGTATAAAGAGAGCAGCATCTACGAGTCCATCCAAAGCTGTGGGGTCACACCCAGTCAGAGGCTGAGGCTCCTGCCCACATCACTGAAAAGAGCCCCTTACAGCTACAAAGCTGGGTTTACATAATACTCCAGACCACCAGGCTAGCTTCATCCCTTTAAACTGCCCCAATCTATAGCCCCACCAATATTTATGGCTTTTCTTTCAATTCACCACATCAAAACATAAAACTAAAACTCAATACAAAGTTATATTAAGCAAACCTATTTTTTCAAAAAGTAATTTAAGGTAACTTTTCCTAGAACTACTGCTGTTCTTGTTTAGAATGATTTTTTTTAATTTGTGTTTTAAAATTAGCTTTTATTATGCTGTCTTCCCAATCTACTAAGGCTCCAGAAAAAATAATAAAATCATTATGAATTCCAATTCCATTTTATGTCAAGTTAGAAATACAAGTGTTTCCTGAACATTATAAAACACTGATGAAAGAAACTGAAGACAAATAAATAGAAAGGTATCTCATGTTCATGGATCAAAGGAAGTAATATAGTTAAAAATGTCCATACTATCCAAAGTCATCTATTCAATGCAATAACTATCAAAATTCTAATACATTTTTCACAGAAATTGCAAAAATGATTCCACAAAACCATGAAAGACCCCAAAGAGCCAAAATAATCCTGAGAAGGAAGAACAAAGCTAGAGGCATCCTGCTTCCTAATTTGAAGCTATATTATAAAGCTATAATAATCAAAACAGTATGGTACTGGCATTAAAAACAGACACATCAACCAACGGAACAGAATTAAGAGCCCGGAAATAAACCCATGCATATACAGTCAACTAATATTTGACAAGGGAGCCAAGAACACTCAATGGGGAAAAGACAGATGGTGCTGGGAAATGTATGCTGGGAACAAATGGTGCTGGGAAAGCTGGATAACCACACACAGAGTAATGAAATTGGACCCCTATCTTACACCACTCACAAAAATCAACTCAAACGGATTAAAGACTTAAATGTAAGACTGGAAACTGTAAAACTCTTAGAAGAAAACACAGGGGAAAAGTTTCTTGATGTTGTTCTTGGCAACAAATTTTTGGATAAGACACCAAAAGCACAAGCAACAAAAGCAAAAATAAACAAGTAGGACTATATCAAACTAAAAGTCTTCCGCACAGCAAAAGACACAATCAGCAAAATGAAAAAGTAACCTATGGAATGAGAGAAAATATTTGCAAACCATCTATCTGATAAGGAACTAATATCTAAAATACGTAAGGAACTCATACAACTCAATAGCAAACTAGCAAATAAGCCAATTAAACAGACAAAGGACCTGAATAGACATTTTTCAAAGAGCACAAACAAATAGCCAACAGGTACATGAAAAGGTGCTCCACATCACTAATCATGAGGAAAACGCAAATTAAAGCCACAATGAGATATCACCTCACACCTGCTGGAATGCCTATCATCAAAAAATATATATCTATAGATCTATATAAAACAAATATTGGTGAGGATGTGGACAAAAAAGAACTCTTATGCACTGTTGGTGGGAATGTAAATTGGTGCAGCCACTATGAAAACAGTATGGAGGCTCCTCAAAAAATTAAAAATAGAACTACCATATGATCCAGCAATTTCATTGCTGGTATTTATCTAAAGAAAATGAAATCACTTTCTCAAAGAAATATCTGCAACCCCATGTTCATTACTGCATTATTTAAAATAGCCAAGACATGGAAATAACCTAAATGTTCACTGACAGCTGAAGATGTGGTATATACACACAATGGAATTTTAGTTATGGCAAAGAAGGAAATCCTGTCTTTTGCAACAACATGGATGGACCTTGACAGCACTATGCCAAGTGAAATAAGGCAACAGAGGAAGGCAAATACTGTATATTCTCACTTATATATGGAGTCTAAAAAAGCAAAACACATAGAAATAGAGTAGAATGATGATTGCCAGAGGCAACCACTGATCTGTTCTCCATTCCTATGGTTTTCTCTTTTCCAGAACATCATGTAGATGGCATTTTACAGAATGTAATATTCTGAGACTGGCTGCTTTTACTCAGCAAAAGGCCCTGGAGGATCATCCAAGTTGCCGTGTGGATCAACAATTTGCTTATTTTTACTGCTGAGTAGCATTCCATGCTATGGATATACCACAGTTTAACTATTCATCTGTTTTGGGGAACTATGAATAGAGTTGCTATAAACAGTCAAGGTCAAGTTTTTGTTGATCTTCAGCTTTCGATTTTCTTGGGTAACTATCTGGAGTGGGACTGCTGGGTCAAGCGTTAAGTGTATGTTTATTTTTGTAAGAAACCACCAAGCTGTTTTCCAGAGTGGACCATTCCACACCTACCAGCAATGCATGAGAGCTGCAGTCTCCCATCCTCACCAGCACTTGGTGTTGTCAATGTTTTTTATGTTAGCCATTCTATTAGGGCATCTCATCATGGTTGTATAATAATTTGCCTTTCAATAGGACTAGTCACACTGACCATTCCATGTGCTTATTTGCCATCCTTATATTCTCTGCAATGAAGTATCTGTTCAGGTCTTCTGTCCACTTAAATTGTTTGATTTCTTAGTACTGAATTTGAGGAGTCCTTTATATATTCTGGATACAAGTCCTCTGTAGAATACGTGATTTGTAAATATTTTCTCCCAATGTGTAATGTCTCTGCATTTTCCTTAACAGTATCTTTCACAGAGCAGAAGTTTTTCATTTTGATGAATTCCACTTATGTTTTTCTTTTATGAATCATAGTATCATGTCTAAGAACTCTTTGTCTAACTTCAGGTCAAGAAGAGTTTCTCCTATGTTTAGTTCTAGAAGTTTCAGAGTTTCACATTTAGAGCTTGAATCCACTTAAAGTTAACTTTTGTATAAGGTGTTTTTCATTTATTTTGCATATGGATGCTCAGTGCTTCCAGCACCATCTGTTGAAAAGACTATTATCCATTTTCCATTGAACTGGTTTTGCATCTTGTCAAAAATCAGTGGCCATATTTGTGTGGTTCTATTTGTAGACCCTCTATTTTGTCTATTGATCCATGTTGTAAGCTGAGCATATTATAATTTACTACTTACTTTAGTAAATGTTTCTTTGTGGAAAAAAAAATTTGTCTGGAAGCAAAACAAACTAATAATGCTCTATATGATGTTATTCTTCTTGTAAGGAAGGTATGAGGCAGCACAGCTATAAACAGATCAATGTTTTAACAGCTTCCAGGCAAATATACATGTAAAACTTGAATACGTTTAGGGAGAAAGCGATTCATTTCAAAATAGTTTCCAAAGGCTATCAACATGGCACCAATTTCTCCATTAAAAACTCCAACAATTTAACAACAGAATGACATTCATAAAAAACTACTGAAAATATTTTAATTAAAATTATAATATGAATACATCCTCACATTAAGATGGTTGGATCAACACTGACTAGATAATAAGTACCTTCAAGGTGCAGCACAAACAGGCAAAAAACTGGAGGTGGTTTCCAGTAGAGTGGCCCTACACAGCTATCTAACCTGCAGGAAAGACAGACACACTCTCTCTGAATGGCAGGTCCTGAGAACAAGGCCACAACCACACTGAGATGCACTAAACTGGGGACCAGATTGGCAGCCCAGGGCCTGCCCCATGGAGGCCTCGGACCAGATGGCTTCTTGGGTCCATTAACAAGAGGGCCCAATGTTGGGACAAGAGCAAAGGGTAAGTAATTATTGGGAGAAAGCATAGTTTGTGCATGGTGCAAAATAAGGAGCTAAAATAGTACAGTGCCTCAAGTGGAACACAACGTGACACAAAGTACAAGGTTCTTACAACCACGCAAGCTCTGTTATTCAGCCCTGGAAAGGCTGGAATTATTAACTCCCACACTGATCATCTTCTCTTGGTGATGACCCTCGGGTGACACAAGGCCCCACAGCTCCTTTTAACCCAAGAGGTTCAGTGAAGAACTTGGATGCTGACCCCTTTGGCAGCACACGCTCCTTTAAATCTGGGACATCATAAACAAGGCACATGCCAGCTTTGATTCATTCACATCTAGGTTAAACAAGACAACTCATGCCCTGACTGGTGAACTGAAGAGTTTACTGCAGTCTTTAAACAAACACAGAGCCAGAAAGAAGCTACTGTCTATTCCTACATAGGGTTCGGTCCCTGTGAGTTAGATGGTTCTTATTTTCCATTTCTTTGCCTTCAGAGTCCTAGAAATCAAATTAAAAATAGAAGGAGAAGGAACCTGGAAACTCTACGAAATAAGAATCAGGTGTCTGGCAGATGGTGAGAAATATTCCCACCTTAAGACAGAAATAGACACACACATCAACCCACACCAACTAACTGTTATCAGAATGCTAGTCTGCTAAACCCTCCTCACCCCACCATCACAAAATAGTGCAGAATGTATGCCGACCATACAGTGCAAAACCCCATGGGATGGTCACGTTTCGGTAACAAACATACCGGAAGGTATGTATTCAAAGTGTTGTCCCTTTCAAAAGGGCTCCACAGAAAATTATACATTCATTCCAATGAATTAATGGCACGGCACCAAACAGTTCTGGACTGTTCTTCATGCAACATTTCCTTCTGTCTAAAGTGGTCTAACAAAATTCATAAAATTCTTTGAGCTGGGAAGGACTTCAGAGATCTCCTTATTTAACCATAAATACTGTCTGTTCAGGTATGAGGTAAAGTAAATCATTCCCAAACCAATTGTCTTATGACGTGTTGTATTTTGTGTCTAGTAATGGCAATCCTCATTCTATGAAGGATTAAATTTTTGTAAATAGTCCAGAGTGAGAGAGAACTATTTCTGGTGAATTAAACACCAGGTATGAATACAAATTAATGTGTCTGGCTCTTCACATATGGTGGATAAACTCGATGAAAGGGATGACAGACAGGAAGAAATTGAGTCCTGTGACCCAAGAATCTGACTCCTTTGGGAAACTGGACTTAAAAATGGAGCAAACCTTGGGTGTCATGGAAGGGGCTGAGCTCGGCCAGTACTGCCCATCCTCCTGAGGGCTGGGAGTGCAAACCCGATGCCCAAGGGACAATCTTTGCAGGGAGGGGCTCCTCGTTACCCCTCTGGACTGTGGAGGATGGGAGGTGGTGGAAAACCAGTGCCATCCCACCCCTCCTCTTGCTCAGCCTCATTTGGACAGTGCACTCTACTGGAAACTCCCTTATCCTCGGGAGCAAAGCCTGGCTGCTTTCAGGGCCCCAGACCTTGTCTGTCCTATTCTGGGGTCTCAGTGACCAGAATGAGCCCCCTGCTCTCTCCCCTCAGGTCACCCCCACTCTCGAGGTCATCTGCAGGCATGTGAGGAGGGTCAGCGTATACACAGGACCTAGGAGCCCGAAGGAAACGGCTCTCGATCAGCTGGATCCACCAGGACCTGCAGCCACTGTCCCCTCTTCACTGCCCGCTAATTACGCCTCAGTCACGGAATCCCTACTCTGTCCTCAAAGGGACCCACAAAAACCATCTACAAGCGGTAAGGCTCGAGCTGAACCAAGTGTCCGTTCTTACCTTTCACTTGTCAAGATCAATGCTGCAACAGGGATTCCGTGCACATTACCACTAGAAGTGAAATAATTATCTCCATTTACCACTGATGATGCAGGAGCTTTTCCATTCCTGGTATAATTTGTAAGCCAACCTCTCACACCCACTCCCGCATCTTTTAAAACCAGTTTCATGGCTGCATTTTTCTCAACAGAACCATCAGACAGTTGCTCATTTGGAGGACAAATAACCACACTTATTTTTTAAAACAAAAAAATACCATCAATTTGCACAGAAGCTTCCAAATACCCAGTTGATTTGAGCCTTGCAAACAAAGTCATGCTGGTGACCAAATGAAATTTTCCTTTTCATTTATTTATGAGTTAGACGAAAGCACGAAGTCCATGAAATAGAAATAGGGAAAATATCAGGCAAAAAAAACTTTCAAATAAAAACTTCAGATGTAAACAGAAAGACGCTACAATATCCTACATATACCCCCCTCCCCACAAACACACACTTAAAGACTTCAAGACAATGAAACAGGGACCTTTGTCAGAAACCCACTCTGTTTAATAATCCCGATGTGTTAAAGGTGAGGTGAATGGTAAATCATCCAATGACTTTTGAAGCATCTAAGGTAGATCTACAGCAAGTTGGTTATTGGGAAATTATGTTCCACAAATGGGAATATTCTTGTGCAATAAATTTTTACATTTCATTAAACAACTATGTACCATTCTAAGGGTGGAGATAGAAAACATACATTAAAATATAATTTCAATTTTCAATTGAAGAACACTGGTCATGTAAAAAGAAAAAACATCATGGCCATATATTTGGGATTATTAATCAAAATGCAGTTTATTTCAGTTCTAAATATATAGCCACATTCTCAGATTTTTGTATAATTAATACATTTGCTGAATTAGCAGAAATTTTTAATAACAAAATAAACAAACTTAAGATCTGAGGAGCCATTTGGATGACGTTAGACTCCACATTTGTGTGTATTTGAATATAAAATGGTTCTATGTATTATCAATAAACTAGAACAGTCTTTTTGTATGGCTGCAATCAGAGTTCATGCTGGTTAAATGGCAGATAATGTTATCACATTATAACATTCTTAGTGTCTACACAGAAATCCTGAAGTTCTGAATAGACCCACACACACCAAATAGCCCAAATGCCCATCAACAGGAAAATGGATGAATTATGTTCAAATAATGGAATTTTCTACAGCAGTGAAAGCCAAACAAACTAGAGCTATCATATTAACTGGAATAAAGAAAAACATGTTTTAAGTTCATTAAGGGAAATTACTAGATGGAATGCACCTATCATAGATGTTTGCTTAAAAAGAGTATTGCTAACCCTGTGATTTAAAACTTATAGTTTCCAAGTTGTGATAAACCGACTAGCTCTTCTTGCCTCTGTGTGTATCTATAAATCCTGTAAACATCTAAGAGCAACTTTGAATTATGCTATTTAGCCTTTGAATCCCATAGATACTGGGATCTTTAAGGGGTTCTGTCTCCTCTGCCGATTTTCCTTCTTTGCCCATAATGTTTATCCAGGTTTCTATCCCTTGCCCTCCCTCAGCAGACAACTCCACTTGGGTGTCTTACCCTTGTCTTGGCCCAACTCCACTCATAAATCTCCATCTTCAAATCCCAAAGATGCCCACACCTAGGGTGACAGTAAGAATGTGTCTGCCCAGTGTCCTGATTTATGTTGTGTTCCCAGATGATTTCAATAGCACCCTCTTCCACTCTGGTCACTCTGCCCACATCCCACTGGACATTCTTACTGGGGATGCCCCCCCACCGCAAACACAACTTCCCCCAAAACAAAACTGTCTCCTTCACTACCTCCCCCATCCCCATTTCCTCCTATCTTCCTTGCTGGAAAATGATACCTATCATCTAACCAACTGTCCCAAATCAGAAAATTTATTCTCCACCGTTCGTTTCTAAGACCCTCAAGTCACCACTGACTGCCATTAATTTCGCCTGAGTATCTCTCAGCTCATCCCCTGCCCTCCAAACTAGTGCTTTCATCATCTCTTGCCTAGTTTATTTTAGAAATCTACTATTCGGGACCATCCTGCAGGCAGGATATTAACTCTTATATAACTATTTACTGTTTGTGTTATGAACATCATTAAGTCTGAAAGCAATCATTTTTGACACCTAAACAAATTAACTGACTATCCTCCCCTGATCAAAAGGGGACCCTGACACATTTGGACCTGTTGTGTTAAAAGGGGCACAAATACAAACTCCAAGAACCAAGGGTCACAGGCCCTACACTGGCTGCCGAATTGCTTAGATGTGCAGTTACGGTCTGTTCCTCAGTTTCCCTACCTGTCAATGGCATGATAATACCTTCCCTACTCCGAAGAGCACGGGGGAGACACAAGCAATAAGCATGATGGAAAACACAAAGATCCCATAAACAAAATACCCTCATTTTTTTTAAATGAAATTCATTATATTAATGTAAATATTTAATAAGTCCATGATAGTCATGTAATACTTGATATTAAGTTTCCTCCTTATGAGACATATCATTTATTCACCCATTTATTCTGTATATATTTATTCAACTATTTTTAAAAATTATACTTCAGGAGACAAAGACAAGTAAGCCATTTCTCCTTGAAGAAAGATGGGAGTCCAGGCGGAAAGGACACGCTGGGAACTGAACCAGCATAAGGGATCCCGGCAGAGGTGTCAGCGGGGTCACAGCTACCCTGTCTGAGCTCCTTGGCGACAGCCTCCACCTACAGCCCTGCCAGCTCCTGCTCATGAGCCACCATTACCAGCACTTGATAAAGACACAAAGCAACCACTCAGACAAGTTCACAACCTAAGGGAAGAGATGAGAGTGAAGCAGGTGAACAAACATGCAGAGGGAAAGGAACAGCAAACAACACTTGGAAGCTATTCCATAACCGCAGGTTATTTCCTTGAAGTGACCTGTAGGTTTCCTCCCAGCCCTGAGACCCAACACCCTCTACCCTTCCTGGGCCACAGGCAGAATTCGAGCATAGACACCTAGTGACCAGGACACACAGAGACAGAATGCCCCTAGTTACAAAAATGTGAAACATTTTACCGAGTATCAACCAATAATCAATGTTTGCCACAAAAATGAGAACAGTAAATATATTTTTAAAATTTAAATGAATTTGTTTCATAATTTGCTCATAATACATGATTCATGATAAAATGAGGCCTACTGATGATTATGTAAGTCTTTATATGCCCGTGAACTATTTCTGTCCCCTCATATGTTTATACCAAAGAAGCCTAAGGTTAGAGGAGTATAAATAATATTACTGACAACAGCTGGGACATCACAAGGGCAGAACTTACACCCATAGGTACTGACTGACCCCAATTTCTCTCCTTTCTGTTTATAAAAATACAGAAGAAACTGTCAGTCAGGACTGAGCTTGCCCCCGCCCCACGTCCCCAAGCGTGCCTCCCCTGCACATGCCCTACAGGGCAGGTGTGCCCTCCTTTCGGCCCTCACCCCGCAGCAGCGGCGGCTGGACGTCACCACCTAGGGCCCCAGCAGGCAGCTGCCCTGGACCCCATCAGTGCCGCAGTCAAGTCAACAGTGGAAGAAGCTGATGTGATAACCAGTCATCCCCAAGGAAAAGTCCACGTGTCTTTCCAGACAAGGCACCAAGGGTGCCCAGTGAATCACCACAGGGGTAAAGTGTTTAGTCCTTACACAAAAAAGAAAATGTTATTAGAGCAGCATTTACTTGAGGACACTCGTGGGCGGCCTCCCGTCCCATCCCTGCTTTGCAAGATTCCTAAATCGAGCATAAATTCAGGCTTTATTTAAAAAAAAAAAAAAAAAAAGGACTCAACCTTTTCTATTGCTAAACTTTACAATTTTAAAAATTAACTTCTATGTGTTTAGCTAAGCACGAAATTTTTAATTTCCCTGAATCACAAGATTTCAACTTATTTCTTCAAATAAAAGATATTCTTGACTTCATAAGCAAAGGTCATAAATTCTAACTAATTTGAAGAAAGCTTAGTCTGCATTAGTAAATAGTTTGAAATATATAATATTTGGGACACTATATTGTTATAATTTTTATCAGTAAATAGGATACTATCTGAGGGACTGCCAATTATAAATTTTCATAGTTGAGTTTTATGGGCAAATAGTTTTCCTGAAGTAGAAGAATTCAGCCTAGTCTTTTTTTTTAATTTTTATTTTATATTGCAGTATAGTTGATTAACAATGTTGTGTTAGTTTCAAGTGTACAGTAGAGTGATTCAGTTATACACATACATGTATCTATTCTTTTTCAAATTCTTTCCCCATTGAGTTTATCACAGAGTACTGAGCAGAGTTCCCTGTGTTATATAGTAAATTCTTGTTGGTTATCTATTTTAAATATAGCAGTGATACATGTCAATCCCAAACTCCCAATCTATCCTTCCCCCCACCACCCTTCCCCCCTGGTAACCATAAGTTCATTCTCTAAGTCTGTGAGGCTTAGAGACTTAGAGAACTAAGGAGACTAAACAATATGCTATTAAACAACCAATTGATCGCTGAAGAAATCAAAGAGGATATAAAAAAATACCTAGAAACAAATGAAAACGAAAGCACAATGATCCAAAACCTATGGGATACAGCAAAAGCAGTTCTAAGAGGGAAGTTTATAGCAATAAAATATTACCTCAGGAAACAAGAAAAATCTCAAATAAACAACCTAACCTTATGCTTAAAGCAACTACAGAAAGAAGAACAATCAAAACCCAAGGTTAGTAGAAGGACAGAAATCATAAAGATCAGAGCAGAAATAAATGAAATAGAGACAAAGAAAATAATAGAAAAGATCAATGAAACTAAAAAAACTGGTTCCTTGAAAAGATAAACAAAATTGATAAACCTTTAGCCAGACTCATCAAGAAAAAGAGGGCCCCAATCAATAACATTAGAAATGAAAAAGGAGAAGTTACAAAGGACACCACAGAAATACAAAGGATCGTAAGAGACTACTACAAGCAACTATACACCAGCAAAATGAACAACCTAGAATAAATGACAAATTCTTAGAAAGGTACAATCTCCCAAGACTGAACCAGGAAGAAATAGAAAATATGAACAGACCAATCACAAGTACTGAAATTGAAACTGTGATTTAGAAACTCCCAACAAACAAAAGTCCAGGACCAGATGCTTCACAGGTGGATTCTATCAAACATTTAAAGAAGAGTTAACACATATCTTCTGAAATTATTCCAAAAAATTGCAGAGTAAGGAACACTCTCAAACTCAGTTCTATGAGGCCACCATCACCCTGATACCAAAACCAAAGATACCACAAAGAGCGAAAATTAGAGACCAATATCATTGATGAACGTAGATGCAAAAATCCTCAACAAAATACTAGCAAACCGAATCCAACAATACATTAAAAGAATCATACACCATGATCAAGTGGGATTTATCCCAGAGATGCAGGTTTTTCAATATCTGCAAATCAATCAGTGTGATACACCACATCAACAAATTGAAGAATAAAAACCATATCATCACCTCAGTAGATGCAAAAAAAGCTTTTGACAAAATTCAACACTCATTTACGATAAAAACTCTCCAAAAAGTGGGCATAGAGGGAACCTACCTCAACATAATAAAGGCCATACATGATCATACTCAACAGTGAAAAGCTGAAAGCATTTCCTCTAAAATCAGGCACAAGACATGGATGTCCACTCTCGCCACTTTTATTCAACATAGTTTTGGAAGTCCTAGCCATAGCAATCAGAGAAAGAAAAGAAAGAAAGGGAATCCAAATTGGAAAAGAAGAAGTAAAACTGTCACTGTTTGCAGATGACATGATACTATACATAAAAAATCATACATTCAGGCTTTAAATCAATGAAGAATCACAATATGGACTTCCTCTCCCTTGATCCAAAAGGCCACCCTCACAAAGCACACATACAATTAGGACACGCATTTCCCATGGGAAACAATCCAAACCCCACTCAGGCACCATGGGGACACAGTCACCGGAGTGCTGGCCCCGGACTCCTCGTCCCCTCCTGCGCCCTGCTGTGCCAAAGACCCCACCTACCCCAAGCACTTGCTCCTCAAATCCAAAGCATGAGGGCATGAGGGTTTATTTTCTTAAGCATAAGAATAACAAAGTGAGAACCTTCACTGCTGCCCAAACATGACAGCATGTGAAGCAGAGTGAACTACCTGAAGCAAGGCAGGGAGTGGCTGCAGGCACCCCGGCACCATTGGTGAATTTGCAATTTATTTTATTTTAAACTGTCACTGGCAAAATAAAAGCCCATGGATGTTTGTCTTTCTGTCAAAAGCAGGGAAAACTTCACCACAGGCCACCCCCACGGCACCTTCCCAAGCCCTGAAAGTTTCTGCATCAGAGACAAATGTGGACCCTCGTCCTGCTTCACAAACTGAACTGACAAAGGCCCTGTGAAACCGGGACCTCAGAAACAAAGTAAGCGAAGAAAGGACAAGTCAGCCCAAATCGGGCTCCACAGACCACGAGCTCTCCTGGCTGTGAACCGGGTTCGGAGAGCAGAATCTGGACTCCGCTCCGTAGGAGGACAGATGAAGGCCATGTCCCCTCGTTCTGGGGAGACGGCAGCCTCTCCCTTCCTCGGATTCCAGCAGAAGTGAGACTTCCCTGAAAGGGTTAGAAGTAGTCAACCACGCACACAGAACAGGTAAAGACTTAACCAAGACGTCCATTTGAACACAATACCCAGCAAAAACAAAAGTTAAAGGAATTCACAGAAGTGTCAACTTAATCTGAGTGTGATTCCGCTCCTACTATCTGTATGATATTTAGCAACATATCTGGTGAGCCAGCTCCTGGAATCACAAGGCACTTCCCAAAGTGCAGAATGATAAAGGTCAGGGAGAAAAGGGAAGGCTCAACAGGTCAAGAACAGACAAAACCACAGGAAAGCACAGTCTGACCACCCGCTTTCCAGTTGAAGGGAGGGCAGTGCAGCTGCCGTCCGCCAGCGCGCTGCTTATCCTTGGGTCACCCAGGGCCACCTCGAGGTACTCACCTAAAAAGGGCTGAAGGAACCTCCCAGCTCATCTCATCCAGCCGCCGCAGCTGACACTGCAGACCCGTAAAGCCCAGAGCTCAGTGTGAACTGGGGCAAACCAAGCCCTGTAACTCATGTGTCCCAACTGCTCACCACACCCTCCCATCTGTCCTTTCATATCTCATGGTGTTTACTGAAGAAATATGAAAGTCACGAGTTTCCAAATAACACATTTAGATTTTGAGCAAAAACTGCGAGCTAAAAACATAAAGGTGAATGGTAAGAAACTTTGGAAATTAATCTCAATACAGTTTACTGAATACCCAAACTCAAAACTCATCTTCCAAAAGGAGATCAGATGAATTTAAGGACTTCTTAAATTTCACTGAGAAATCTGGAGTGATCTAGTTCCTTCTTCCCTTTTAATACATGAAAAATCCAAGAAAAAGTTATTTAATTTCAGGGAAAAGGCTAAAATCATTCTTCAAGTCCCTCCCACAAAACGCTTATTGTTCATCTCTCTCTGTTTTATAATAAAAGGGGTATTCAGCTTTAAGCGTATACAATACAGTTTTTGTTAAACAGCATTTATGTGAACAGACACGAGAACATCATGAAACACTTGGTCTGAGCTCTTAGAACCCGCAGAACACATTTTAACAGCAAGAGGAAAAGATACAGTGGTGTGGGTCACCTAAAGATTCTTTGTCTTCATCCTGCGAAATAGCCAAGTAAATGCCCCACCATGTCCACCAAAAACAAAGAAAAGTATCCCTCAGATGAGCAGTTATTTTTAACTGCTTCCCTCTTATTGCTGTTGACCAATGAAGCCTGCAAGATCATTTCACCACATTCAGCCTTTGATTCCACTGAAATTAGGCTGAAGAGTTTATAAACTTAGAAATGGTTTGCGTATTTTTAGAATCCAAGTGTGGGCTCTGATAGAAAAAACGCCTTTAATTATTATGAATGAGTTCTCTAAACCTTTCCAGAATTTTCTTTTTTTAATTTAACTTTTTATTATAATGAATAAAAGTTATTCATTGAATAACCCCCACCACCTTAGTTGAAATAAAAACTAAGGTGTTCCAGTGAAGGGGCCAGATGCAGTCTATGCTCCATTGCAGGTCGCACGGGGGCCATGGCGCCGTCACCACCAGAGGAGTGTCTGAGGACACAGCCAGCCTCGGTGCAGGTGCAGGACTAGAGGAGGTTCCTGGAACTGAAAGGGGAAGCATTTGATCATGTGGAGTACGCCGTGTGTCCGGGGAGCACAGGCCTGGTGTCCCTCTGGTCCTGCAACTACTCAGCAAAGTCTGAAGAATAAAAACTAGTACAGACTCTGACAGCACACAGGAAAGCGGTTCCCTAACTGAGTCAAGACACAACAGGATCCAGGCTTTGAGCTCCTCCTCGTAGCCCTTCCTACAGTGAAGGTGGGGAATGAACCAAGGTTTCTAAGGTTCATTAAAATCTCTCTCCAATGTGTGATGACAAACAGTATCTCAGTAACCAGCTTTGGCAAAATGCAGGGTGTGTTTCAGATTAACATGTGAAACAGTGCACTCCTGGAAGCTTTTGCACCCTTCCAGTCTGCTCACATGCCTTGAAATAAATTCACCACTCCGTCTACACTCGCTGTACTTCCTTGCTTGGTTACAAAGGAAAGACAACCAAAAAGATGGCTTTTTTCAGGCAATCATCTACTTTAAGTTATAACACTTTGACTGCTTCACAGATAATGAGGCAAAAATCAAAAATAAAACCATATTAAGGCTTATAACACTCAACAATAGTTTAAAGATACACCTGTGCTTCAAAAATCACCATTCCTATTTTAGACGCCAAAATGCATATGAGAGAAGTAGAATCACCCTCAATATTTTAAAAGTCTTATATAGAAATGACCACTTTTATTATTTAAATTTTTTTTCATTTTAAGAAACAACTCCTTTTATAACTACAATAGTTCATGGTTCCAGACAGATGCTGAGGATTGGCTTACTCAATTTCAATTCCATCTGAAGCTGGAAAACTAAAAATAGGTTTTCCAGACACAAGGGTTCCCCATGTGCTCAAACACGCCTGGAATGCAGACGGCAGAGGATTCCTTCCCGCCCACTCTAGCCGTTCTCTGCTGAAGCCGCATGGCAGGTGAAAAACAAATCTGAACTTGGGGAGGAGAGACTTTATTCAAAGGGATTATTGCAGCGGGGAGAGGAGACTCCTACAACAGGGGGCAGAACACTGCGACCCCGAGATCGGCCAGCACCTAAAGGGTGAGGCGGGAAGGGTGTTTCCTTTATAGGGAGGAGTTCGCAAGGCCAGGAAGGATGAGTGTGGGGAATGGGATGGAAAAGGCCTGGTTACACTCAGGTCAGAGAGGGTTTCACTGAGGCCAGCTGCTCTGGGGGACCCTGAGGAGGGGCTCGGGTTCGAGGACCTGGGGACGGAGAGAAGCTAACACTTTGCTCCCACTGGTCAGTGGTGGGAGCAGCCCAGCTTGTCGTTTAGCAGACAAAGGTGGGATCTGGGAGGGTCTGAAAGGGCTTGTTCCAGGCTCACGGGGGGCATCGGAGACTCATCCAGGTCTCATCGGAAGGGCGTTCTTTGCGGTAAGTGAAGGGGCAGGGGGACCTCTCAGCCACCCTGCCTGGCAAGACGCAGGGCTCACGAGTACTCAGGTGTCAGCCGAGGTCTCCACGGCTTGGAGGACAGCCCAACCGTCCTGGCTCCACTCCTTCCGCCGAAGCTCCCAGAGGGTTTCTGCATTAACCCCCGGCCCACACGAGTCCTCACAGCACACGCGAGGCAAAGGGCTCGGTTCTGCACAGACACACGACCACAGCAGCCCTGATGCTGCAGCCCGGGTCAGCGCACCACTAATCGCTGCCTCTCGATGGGCCCCAAAGGAAACCCCACAGAGAGGCTCGCAGAGCTCCCTGGTGGGTGGGACGGGTAAGCAAAGATGACCCCACCCAAACCAGGCGTTCCCTCACTTCCTAAGTGGGGGCACTGCCCGCCTTCCTAAGCCCCCAGTGACAGCACTGGTGATACGACCCACCAGACGGGCTGCGGGAGAGCTCACTGTGCTCACACTAAGGATGGTTCGCTCAGGGGCAACTGGCCAAGAACTTGCCCCACACCCCACAAAACAAAACAAACAAACCTGCCCCAGGAATGCCCTATCACACCACTGTGCTTGGGAAAACGTCCCATGTTCACACTGAAGTTCCAACATGTCAATCAGTACATGAAATCTATGTGAACATTATTTATTACAAAGTACACAAAATAGCAGAGTGAGAACGTTCAGTGAAGTATGCAGTTTTACTGTGTCCCAGTCCTCAAACACGGATTAATGCTGATCCACAACTTTTTTCTACCTCTCATATTACTTTCCTTCCTTATTCTCACAAGCAATGCATAGTAATTCCCCAGTGAGATCTGAACAAGTGTTTCCAACACAATATGTTATTAACAAGACCAAACTATGTGATCCTAATGTCATTTTTAAAGGCCCAAATAATAGATTCAGAGAAGATAACTATTTCTGTCCAATTTTCTTTTCCACTGTAGTTTAAATACCTATTATCTCCTAGAAACCACCTCTCACTATAATTTAAGGCACATTGAAAGGCTGATTCAACCTGGTCATTTCTAAAACACTCAGAGGCAATGAATAGAAGCGCTGTTTTAATTTCCTACTCCTGCTGTAACAAATAATCACAAATTTAGTGGCTTCTGACACCACAAATTTATCTCCTAAGGTTCTGGAGGTCAGAAGTCTTACCGGGCGAACCTCGAGGTGTGGGCAGGTCTGGCTCCTCCTGAGGCTCCGGGGAGAGTCCGTCCCTCATCCTTTTCCAGCTTCTGGAGGCACTGCATCACCACCCCAACCTCTGACCCCATCATATCCCCTTTTCTGACTCTGACCCTCCTCCCTCCCATAAGGACCCTTGTGATGACACTGGTCCACCCCAATAACCCGGATCATCGCCCCATTTTGAGATCCTTAATTTAGTCACATCTGTAAGGTCCCCTCTGCCATGGAAGGTGACACATTCTCACTGGGGATCAGGATGTGGACATCTTTGGGGGGGACATTATTCTGCCAACCACATGTGCTGACAAGTAAAAATTACTTAGAGAATGTCTGTGGTTAATTTTCTATTTAACTTTTAAATTTAGGACCCAAGTATTACATCACACGACAACCATATTAATCACTAACCACACAGTCATGGGATGTCAACCAACATGACTTAAAAAAAAATCAGCCAACCAACAAGTACTGAGGGGCCAACGTATTTCCAGAGCTGCATGGTGTGATGGAGAATATGTGCATGTTCGCACACACAGACCCACACACACAGGAACACACACAGAGACACACACACATGCACACAAAAAGACATGCACACAGACACACACATACATGCACATAGACACACACACACACAGAAACCCACAGACCCATGTGCACACCCACAAAAGTTTAAAGTCAAATATAAGGAGCTTTCAACTTTAATATTCTAACTAAATCTTATTACAATAAAACAGCCTCTTGAATACATAAATTTTTATAGTGTGGGGTTTCACGATTCTTTTCAAAGTAACTATCCCCCCCCGAAAAAAAAGAGATCTCAATAATTACAGAAATGAATTTCCTCCACAAAAAGGTGCACTAAAGAAAAAAGACAAGAACTATTTAGCTCATTAGGGGAGTTACCTATGCCTTGGCCAAGCGTGATTTACTCCTGGCCATTTAGGGAGCAGCAGCACTAAAATTTGGGGGGAGAGAAAACCGTGAATCTTCACTTGGGATCAGGCCATATATTCCCGGTTTTCTCCTCAACATGTTGGCTTGCTGCTTTTCCTACACATTCTCAATTCTAGTCTCTTACAAAAACTAGAGTTCAAGGAGGCAGAAAAGGCCATCAACATCTGAAAAATCTACACACTACAAGGTGAATCAAAAGCCACGAACAATGAGATTGTTTAAGATAACTCGGAAGGTTTAAGCTGCACACCTGAGGCTTACAAAAAACAGCGAGGACTGCCTACACCTGGCGTGGGGCGGGGTCTTCACTCTCTCCTTCTAGCCGGGACCCTCCTCGTGATGTTCCCTGGGAATCACAACCTCCGCCGCTGGTGCATCAGTCATCAGGGCTTCAACGTGGAACATTTTAGATTCAAGCCGTGTTTCCTCTTAAGATGGGGACCTGGATTTGGGGCAGCACAACTGGATTTCTACAACTATCTCAACTACTGGCTTTTGGGGGATCTTAGGAAATCATGAGAATCCCAATCTATTAAAATCACAATAGATTCCAGAATTTCCTCAAACATTCTTTCAATTTGCACTCAGGATTCTCTTGCCAAATCTAATAAGGTCTAAATTTCCTACCAAAAAACATAACACCACAGAGAACAAGATCAACTGATACACTGGTCTAAATACAGAAACTGAATTTATACAAGACTGCTCTTCTCAGCAGAAACTAGAAACCATGAAGCTTCATTACCCCCTTTTTGGTATGAACGTGCAGGTTGCACTGAACCAGGCCTCAGGTGTCTAAAGTAGAACATGTGTTTCACTTCCCTGTCCACCTGTTTGGGGGTACTGATTCCCCTCAAAACTACGAACAACAGGTCACTGATACTTGCAGGTCATTTATCCAGCCACAAAATAACAACAGCTATGCACTAAAAATGCCTTCTCGGGAACTACTCTCATGCTGACACAATGGTAACTAAACAAGGAAGCTGAGGATGCTCTATGAGGCTAGCAAAGGGGAAAGGTCCTCCATCAAACCAATCAAAACCCAAGAAAACGGGAGGCGAGTCGCTGGAAGGCACGGAGCCCACACACAGTCCCTCGCGCCACCTCCCTCCCCAAGAACGCACCATCTATGGGTCTTTCTAGAGGGTCTCCATTTGTGAAACTCCCCCCACCACGAAAAATCAACTCCCCACTTCTGGTCCCCAGGGCACCCTTTGAGGCTGCATCCCGGGACAGGGTTGTCAGGCCCCAAGCTGCCGCAGGGTCTGGGAGGCACGGATGAACGTGGGGTGAAAGTACACGAACAACAACCCCTTCCTTCCCTCTGCTTCATTCTGACTCCTAAGCGTCACTTCAGAATAAATTCCATTTAAGTAAGGAAGTCAGACTCACCCTATCGCAGCCTCAGCGTTAAGGACTCAGCCAATGAACATCACGCCCAGCCCCCTCGGGCTCCACCCCTGTCTGGGGTGGGGCGGAGGGGACCCCCTGGCAGCCACCACCCCCTCCACACTTCTCTTTTGGGATCTGGAGTTCTCCTTAATTAGGACGAGGGTCCCACTGCCTAAGGACTCCACCCAAAACCCCTCTTAAAGAACAATGTTTCTGCCATCTCAGAAACCAGACCCACCCTAAAGCCTGGGAGACGCATGAGGCACATTTGTAGGATCCCTGACCTGTCAATCATGTCAAATCCTCACAGTCTGCTCCACTTGGGGGCATAAAGCTGAAAGGGCTTTATCACAGGGAGTCAGACTAGAGTCTGAACAGGTGTTTCTAGCATTGGACAGGCAGCCAGAACGCACCAAAAAAAGCCCAAACCACCACCTTCCATATTCAGGGACATGCCAGGGCTACTACCCCCCCCCCCCCCCCCCCCACACACACACACACGCTGTGCATGGAGAGGTGACAGGCCCAGTGTGGAGCCAAGCACGGAGCAGGCCCTACAATGTCCTCTTTACTCTACATGGGCTCTTCTGCCCCAGGGAAGAGGGTCTCAATACTAAGACTTAAAGTTCTGGAACTTGGCTCTGCATCAGGAGGCCTTAAAGACACTAGTGACAGGGCCAACCCGCCTCTTGTAGACGGTCAAGCACGTGCACGACTCGCAGACACAGCAAGACTTCACCTCTAGCCTGTTTGACCATTTTGTCCCTTGAAAGCAGTTAATAATTCACTGAGCTAAGATAAAAACGTAGATGCGATTACTGCAAGGACACGTTCAAGAGCCGGTGACCCCGGAACACGTGTTCCAGGAGCCGGCCACATCAATCCCCTTCTGGTTCAGCTCAGATTGAAGGTGACTTTTCAGGTCACACACCCCCGTGGTACCATTTTACAATAATAGTATGGCTGCTGTCTTCAACAGAGACTCGGGTAACCTCTTCTCAGACAAGAATCGCAATCTACAATCCTCAAAAGGGATAAGATTCTTAGCATTCTACAGGGTCAGACAAAACCAAACCAAAACCAAACTAGGTTTAGTCAGCCACTGGTGCCATTCTCATTAAGACACGGGAATCCACGGTGATGACAGTGACTCTCATGCAATCCCGTGGGGTGAGTGGTCCAAAGGAAAAGGCTGGGCTCGCAGACACCCCTGCAGGGCGCAAACCCAAATCCTCAGAGTCTCACTGGAACACGCACAAATGCTCATCAGCAGTTCTGACAGAGGCCTCCCAGATCTCCCTCCCATGGCCTGAAAAAGAACCCGTTACATACAAACACAGATCATCTCAAAATGCTATTAACACTGCCTTCAACTCTGCCCATTCAGGACAGACTTTCTGGAGATAAACCTCTCCTCCAACTGCTGCATATTCTCATGTGACACAACACAAAGGGTTCAACATACAGAAGATTTTGGATAAAAACAGAATCGTTTCATTACAGGAACAATTAATGCACTGGTTTCCCCCAATGCACAGCACAATATTGACAGTATGACTAACTTGTTCCCCTAAAAATCCTAACACATTCGCAGCAGAAAGCCAACTCCTATGTCATGAGCGTAACTCCTCCATCATCATTTTTCTGCTGTTAGAGTCACATAAACAAAGGAATATTGTATCACAAAGGGAAAAGGTAAGGACACATCCAGCTGTTCTGACTCACTGCTCTAAATTTAATGTAGAACAGCTAAAAATATCAAGAGACAAATAACGATTATAACATATTTAACAACCTCCCCCTAACTTCAGGTCTCTGTTCAAGCACTTGACCTTTTCTCTCGTTATACAAACTTTCCAAAAGTAAACTCCAGAATTAACAAGATGACAACTTTTTCTGGTGGTGGAGTCAGGAAGAAAGTGGTGGAAGGCTGTTCTCTCAGCTGTCAGGAACTTTTCTTTTACAAACTACCACAGAGGGAGAAGCATCCCGTGCTCTTTATGGTCACTTCCAGTCCAGCAAGCAATGTTGAGGCCGAGTGTAAATACCTGCAGCATATTGTATCAAAGCAGTTTCTTTAAGGAATTAAGTACCATAGTGTCTTTTCAAAATTATTTCATACCACCTAATAATTAACTCAATTCAGAAACAACATAAGTCATCCTTTCATCTTTGAAATAAGAGGATGGTTTTTCCACAAAATAGTTTCCCTTTCTTTCAAATGATTTAGTTTAATCTAAGATTGAGAGTATTTACCAGGATACTCTCAAGTTCCTTGATTTCTTAGAAAATAAAATATCTCCAATACCAAAACCTTAACAGATAATCCCACAGTTTAGCCAGGTTTGAAGGCATTTAAAAGGGAGCAAAAATCTACCTGCGTATTTGGGGCTGACATGAAGCTCCGTCTGTGCAGTTTCCGCCACATCTGCCCCCGGGTCAGATCCAGCCGGCGCCCAAGTGGAAGACAGAAACCAAAGTGCGTGTCCTGCAGCTCCCCGCCCCCCACCACCTCACTTCCTGTGGGAATCGCGTGTGTGGCGCTCTGAGCTCCTGTGGAGAGCCTAAAACTAACCAGACAGGCCGCCATGCAGGAGGAGGTGGCACAAAGGCCCAGGACCAGCCAACGAACGCCAGCTCAATACGTTTTGCCTAGTTTTTAAGCCCTTCGCCAGAATTCCTGAGTCCACCCCCAGTCTTCCTACTGTCCCACCTCAGGCAGTCTGTCCAACTTATTCGTCCACTACAGCTTTTCCCAGAGGCCCCAGGGCCTGGAATGCCGTCCCTCTCACCAACAATTTCTAATATTTCCCTCCACAAAGTCGTTTTGGATTTAGCAGTAGAAAAGCTAAGCATGTCCTTTGACTTCACTTATTCTGGATGAGAAAAGATTTTATGCTTTCTATTCAATGAAAAGAAAGAAAGAAAGAAAAAAGCAAGGCCCCTGAGGGCAGGGACTGTTCTTATTCATGACTAAATCCCCATCTCCTAGAACAGGGCCTGGTCCCTCCTCACTCAACACACAGTAGTTGAATCAATATGACTGGCATTATGTCGAGAGGTTGAAATACAAGCATCTCTATGACTTCAACCCCACTGGGTCCTCCAGGTGGCCCACTCGACTGGCATTTCTACTGAAACCACTTTAAACTGGCATCCAAATCCCTGTCCAAGTGATTCATTTATTTTCAGGACTTTTCAGACACAGCTGCCTTTTCTGTATTTTATTATTTTTTAGGGAATCTATTATATCAGTTGCAACCAAGAATAAACTAATTCACCCAATTAACTTTTGCAAATAAAATGTCAAATATATGTTAAAAGAAGATGAAAAATCATAAGGAAAGTTACTATTTAAATCCATGGGGCTTCCCTGGTGGTGAAGGGTTAAGAATCCGCCTGCCAATGCAGGGGACACAGGTTCGATCCCTGGTATGGGAAGATCCCACATGCCGCGGAGCAACTAAGCCCGCGAGCCACAACTACTGAGCCTGTGTGCCACAACTTTTGAGCCCGCATGCCACAACTACTGAAGCCCACACGCCTAGAGCCCATGCTCTGCAACAAGAGAAGCCACCGCAATGAGAAGCCCGCACGCCGCAACAGAGTTGTCCCCGCTCACCGCAACTAGAGAAAGCCCTCGCGCGGCAACAAAGACCCAATGCAGCCAAATATAAATAAATAAATATATAAATTTATTTTAAAAAATAAATTAATAAATCCAATACAGTGTGTTTAGCCATATCTTTAAATGAGGATATGAAGATGGAAAGTTCTCCTAGGATGGGGAAACTTCAGTTATTAGATAATCTAAAAACCTCAAGGAGAAAGAATGAAGAAGGATGAGGAAAGACCTCTAGGTAACATTTTTGCTTTGAATTTGATTTCAGAAGACACCTAAAATGTGAGCTCAGGCAGCACCCTTCTCAGCCTGACTCCTTTGCACCAGCAGCCTTACGGAGGGACCACGCACGTCCTCCATAGAAAGAACCGTGATTTACACGTCTGCTCACTGCTTTAGCACAGGCGCAGCTTCCAGAAACGAAACGGATGCTGGTGCTCCACGGAACCAGTGTCCACTCTTCCAGGTCAAAAAGGGCCGTTTTAGTTACCGAAAGAAATGCTTACGTTCTGGTTTCACACTTAAATAAACTCAGAAGTTTAAAGGCCGGCCTTTCTCAGCAGGCATGCACTTGGCGTTGGTTGCCGTAGGGATAAGGTTCAGCCACATGCTTCCCTGATATTGCCTAAAACGAAACATCCCACACATGTGAAATGGGGGTCAAAGGACAGGAGCGCCTGTGGCTTCGGAGGGTCGACAGCAGAATTGTGTGCCGACTGTCTCAGATGTGCAAGAACACTGCTCCTGTTTCTAAGGAAATGACTGCAAAAATTTATAACAAATGAGTTAAGCGTTCACAGGAGATTTCTAATTCCGTTCCATAAGAACGTTATAGAGCAGGTGTGCAGGAAATGAAGTACCCCTGCTCCTGGCAAGTCCCTGAGAGGGTGGGGTGGCGGGGGGCAGAGCCAGGAAAGGGAGGCAGGGCACCGGCGTCTCCGAGCTGGAAACTGGCACACGCTTGAGCCCCACCCAAATCCAGGGACACAGAACCTTTGGGGCTGGGCCCGGGGCGATCCTCAAACTCATTCAAGTGTAAGACTGACAAGCATCAGGGCCAATGGATCCCCAGAAGCCAATCATGAGAAAACAACGCCTTTTAACACCTCTCGCCACTGTTCTGCTCCAGCTGAGCCCGGAGTGGACACTCAGTTCCAGAAACCCTCTCCCCGGATAGGGCGCATCCCAGTGTGGGACCTACTGGAAAACCAGCAAGAAACCTTAGCTCCCCTGTCAAGCACAGTTATGGAAGGCCTCTGGTAAAGGCCGCCGTCCATCCCCCAGATGGCCCGCGACTGCCCAGTGCCAACATCTCCACACTTCAGCGTGTCAGGAAAGAGCATCCGTGGGAACCCGCAGCCTCCTGACTGGACTCTTCTCCTGGCGAGGCCCACACATCAGCGAACACAGGGGCCGCCAGCTTATCTTGCGTGGGAGAGGGTTCAAGAAGGGACCCCCCGTGACCTGTTCGAGGTCTGTGCACTCTGCTCCCGTGGGAGGTGTTTACCACTCACTCAGAAGAGATTAAAAACAACCGAAGGCGTAATTCCCCTCGGCCTCAGTGTCCGCACCTACAAAATGCCAACCCGACTGATAAAATAATGTGGTGTTACTTCCATAAATAATCGCTTGTCCTGGCACTTGAGTCATGTGCCTGCCAGACCTGGAGGGGCCAGCACCAGCGGCCCAGGAACCGACTAGGAGGAAAGTTAAGGCACCAAATGGTTCCACGGGTTTACATTCTTGGCAAGGCTGGACCAGGCAAATCACCACGTCAGCATCCACCCTGGATGGCTTTGATTCCAACTTCTTTTAATAATTACTATTGTTTCTAATTCATGCTAATTGGAAGGGGAATTTAACAGCAGGTAATTAAAGCCACTGTACCATCTGCTCCTGAATTACCATGCCACACATTCCTAATAAAAGGGGACTTTATGCCAGGAACTGTGGCCTGGAAATGGGGTCCAAGAGGCTCTTCCCTGTGGCTCCCTCGGGTTGCAGCCCCCGGAAGGGGAGAGGCCCGGACTCGCACTCTGTGATGCGTTGATGTCTGACCTTCGCCCATCCAAACCAGTCCCCTGCCCACACCTTCCTCCAGCCTAAGAGACTCAGGGATTTTTTATCTGCATAGATGGCCAGGGAGCCTGGGTTATCCAAACCAGCCACTGCATTCAAACCAGCCCACAGCACTCTGACAGCTGCTGAGGACCAGGAAAGCTAACTCAGCAGCCGTTCCCAGGCTCTCTCGTTTCAGGATGCACGTATGTCTGTATTCACATTAGCAACCACATCTTTTTGCCACACAAATAACACCAACGACGATGCAGCTTCTGCACCTGGCCAGGAATCCATGCTCAGCCCCACCTGTGCCCACAATTCGAGATCACATGACAGGGAACTCTGCTGTTCGCCCTCTGCGTGTATGGTGGGACCTGCCACAATATTCCCGAGGACTCACTGAGCCGGGGCCAGGCCAGGGAAGCACAGGCGCGGCCCGTGGCCCCCACCAGATCTCTGCACCAACTAAGAAAGCCGCCCAGGCAGCAGGCAGCCGCCCTGGCCTGCACGACCCTTGAGGTTCATGGACAACAGAGACCTCAGGACCCCACGTGGCCCTCCTGTCCAGGTGCTCCCGCTGGGACGGTCCTGGCCAGCAGAACTTCCATAGAAATGGAAACGCGCCAGATCCGCTCGGTTCAAACAGAAGCCAACACTCACGTGGGGCTGCTGAACACCTGAGAGGCTGCAAGTGTGACTCAAGGACAGAACTTTCAATTAATAAACTTCTTTTCCAAATGTATTTCTTTAATTCATGTGACTAATAGCCGTGGCTACTGGCTACCAGAGTGTACGTCACAGCTTGCGGGAGTCAGCGTGCCCACAAGCTCTTACGGTTCTTCAAAGTAATTCAACAGGTGATCATAAAGAAAATCTCCTCAGTAACCTGGACAACAGAGGCCATGAGAAGAACTCGGTCTCTGGAGCCAGGCAGACCTGGCTTTGACCCCCAGCATCTGTCTCCTCTTCTGAAAGTGGTGATCACACCCACCTGCACAGATAGCAAGACAGGGAAGATGGGCTGGCCCAGCCAGCCAGGTGTCACCCTTTGGAAAGAGGGCCCTCCCACAAAGGAGTGATGAGGAGACGTTTCCTACGACACATCTCATGCTCCTCGAGGAGACGTGAGTGGAAATCCTACCGTGGAGGGAGTCAGGTTTGAGCAGCCACTTCTGCCAACGTTCAAGTGACAAAAATAGAAATCGTGTGTGTGCCACTTGCTTTGTCTTTCAGGAGAAGTCATTTGCACAGCTGTTAAGAAGATATCAAATGGTGTATGTCTTCGATCTAACCCCACGGACCACACAGCCCCTTCTGCAGGGCCCAGAAACTTGCAGATATTCTCTTCGGGGCCGAGTTGTATATAACAGGGAACAGGTTACTGTGCCTGTTAACAGGGTTTTGTCTCCTCTGATACATTCAGCTCATCGAGATTTCACCACTGAGACCTCAAGGTCATTTACAGTCACTTACCTGCAACTACAGAAGGGAAGTAAGGATACTGCATTACCAAACTTCAGTTCTCTAAGACACACCCCCTATCCAACGTATAAATGTTTATAAAATGTCCACTTTCTTGGGATACTGCATTACCAAACTTCAGTTCTCTAAGACACACCCCCTATCCAACGTATAAATGTTTATAAAATGTCCACTTTCTTGAGATACACGGCTAATGGCAGTTGCCCTGAGCTCTTTCTTCACTGGAACTCCTGACTCACCTGAAACAATGTCACTGACAGATTTTACCAATGCAGCAAACATCCACTTGGAAGAGTTCCTGGGCTATGGTGTTGAAAATCTCTACCACGCATTGGATTACAACAGCCTCCAAACAGTAGGAACTGTGGCTCACATCAGATTATCCAAAAGGGCTCTTGGAATGAAACCCTACCAAATGCCACCACATATCCTACTTCCAAACTAATTGCTTTTTGTCTGCCAGTAGGCTGCACTGACCAACTGAGTCAGATTTTATGAGCACATGAGAGGTTCAGGATTTGAGGGAAGAAACTCCTGGTGGAATTCTTGCACACCGAGCGCCCTTTTCTTCCAGGGCCATCCTGAAGACCGCTGAGAAATGGCATAGGGCCCTTCTCCCTCTTCAGTATAACAACTCGGGCTTAACGTCCCCCCCACCCTGACTCTGTCTACCCCTCGATTATAGGCTTTTGTGGGAAAAAAATCAGTTCTTTTTACTTTGGGCTCCAAAACAAGTACATAATTTCTAACAATTCTATCAATTAAATTGTCAAGCAGCAGTTTGTAATCTGGACCACAGTCTGATGCAAAATTCGCAAGTAATTTGGGCTGCAATAACAGCTCCTATTTACATTACAGATGAACACAGATGAAAACTTCAACTAATCTGTATATATTGTTTGTGGGACCAATTTCATAAATAAACCAGCTATTCAAGCAAAGAGAGTGTCTTCAGTCAAATGCAAATTAATTTGCTTCCCTTATAAAAGATCTTTTTCTCTGCCAGTATGGATTTTTAAACCTATGATCATAGGAGGAAATGCCATAAATCTACATTCCTCCTGTCTAGGTCTGTGTCCTTCCTTCTCAGAAGGCGGCACAGTGAGACTCTCCTAAGCCTCCCATTGGTGAGCCCACCCACCAGAGTGAAGCAGCACAGAAAACCACACATGGGACCAAGGGACAGGCCTGGAATCAAGCCTGAGGCACAGAAACAACCTCCCCTGAGTTTCCCCACCCATGCGGTGCCCCTGAGGGGATTGATGTGACCACACACGTGAAGGATGCAATGCTGAGCCGGCCAGAGTGGATACACAGCCATTGGGATGTCCCTCCTGTGACACAGCAGTTCACCGTGGGGACAGGTCTCAGGAACGGGCGTCCAGGGGCCTGAACAAGGCATCCAATCAATGCCTTCAGGAGCAGCAGGTGGGTAAATGGGAAACTGTAATTTGGGTGCCCTTCTTAGAACACAAATACAAAAGTTCTTTTCCCTCCTTTATTGAGATGTAATTGAGGTGTGATGCCGTGTCAGTTTAGGGTGACGTGACAATCTGATACATTTAAACAGCATCACGCGTGCCACCACAGTTGGGCAGCTGAAGACCTCTACCACTGCACAGTCTCACTTTGTCTTTTTTTGCCATGAGAGCATTTAAGATCTACTCTCTCAGCAACTCTCAAGTACATAATACAGTACTTGAAAGTTGTTGTTAACTATGGTCACTGCATTCCATCCCCAGAACTTATCTTACGATGGAAGTCTGTGCCCTTTGACCAGCATCTCCCGTTTCTCCTCCCTCAGCCTCTGGCACCACCATTCTACTCTCTGCTTCTATGAGTTTGGCATTTTTAAATTCCACATATAAGAGGGATTATGCAGTATTTGTCTTTTTTAAATTTATTTTCTTCAAGTATAGTTGATTTACAGTGTTAATTTCTGCTGTACAGCAAAGTGACTCAGTTATGCATATATATATTCTTTTTCATATTTTTTTCCATTATGGTTTACCACAGAATATTGAATATAGCACAGGGAACTGTGCTATAAAGTAGGTCCCTGTTGTTTATCCATCCTATATATAACAGTTTGTACCATGCAGTATTTACCGTTCTCTGACCTATTCCATTTAGCAACATGCCCTTCAGGTTCATCCATGCTGCAAATGGCAGGATTTCCTTCTTTTTATGGTTAAATAATATATATATCTCACATTTTCTTTATCCATTCATCCATTGATTTCACACTTAGGTTGCTTCCATGTCTTGACTATTGCAAATAACGCAGCAATGAACATGAGGGTGCAGGTATCTTTGAGATTTTTATTTCATTTCCTTTGGAAAAATACCCAGAAGTGAAATTGCTAGGTCATATGGTAGCCCTATTTTTATTTTTTGAGGAACCTCCATACTGTTTTCCATCGTGGCTGCACCAATTTACATTCCCATCAACAGTGCACAAGGGTTCCCTTTTCTCTACATCCTCACCAACCTTGTTATCTTTTCTTTTTGATGATGGTCATTCCACCAGGTGTGAGGTGATATCTCATTGTGGTTTGATTTGCATTTCCCTGATGATTAGTAATGTTGAGCATATTTTCATGTACCTGATGGCCATTTGTATGTCTCCTTTGGAAAAATGTTTATTCAGATCCTCTGCTCGTTTTTAAAATGGATTGTTTGTGTTTTTGGTTTTCTTTTTTCTTTTTTTTTTTTTTCTCTTTAGTTGTATGAGTTTCTCATAAAATCCCGTGCTGATGAGATAAAACCCAGGACTGACTCTAGGTCTGAAACCCCATGGTTTGCATTTGCCTGCCTGCGTCAGTGAGTGAAAGGATGCAGTCACTCCATAAAAGGACAAATCTCTCATAATCCTGGTTGACATCACAGTATTTATCCCAAAACATAAAGGTATTGGTGAAATACCTCCCGAGGAAATAACTCAAAGTTGACACATTCTTCTTTAATTATTAAAGTCTTAAAATCCATTCAAATTATTTTAGTCTACATTTCTAGCATAGTACCTACAACATAGCAGGCAGTAATTGAATCTTGTGAATCTTGGTTCGTTTGGCTGGTAGATCTGGACCCAAAGCCCATAAGCCCTCTCAGTGAACATCTGGCCCTGTTCAAGCTCGTGCATGGTTCCATTTACCGACATCTACCTTTCTGGGTTCACGCCCTACTTTCCCAACTTTCCCAACCACGCAGCTAGCTCTCTGAAACAGTTGGGGGCCACTGTGGCTGCCAGAGCTCCTTACAGCAGGCTTTACAGAGATGGCAAGATGTCCAGGAACCTTCTACCTCAAGCTGGTATTCTCAGGTAGGTCTGAACCTGACTGGCCTAATCCTACAGCAGTGGTTATCAAACTTCATCCTGCACAGAACCCCTAAGAAGGCTCAATGAAACACAGATTGGGAGGGTTCCTCCCACCCCAGAGTTTCTGATTCAATAGGGTTGGGGTGGGGTCCAGCATCAGGATTTCTGACAAGTTCCCAGGTGACAGTGACGCTGCTGATCTCCAAACCACCTTCCTGGGGTATTCCCTCCCATGGCAGGACATCAAGGAATGAAACTGCAGCTTTAGTTCAGCTACTTCCTGCTCTTTCTCATGCCCTCCTGAGTCTGCACAGGTAGTACCAACTGTGTGATGAGGCTCCCTCACTCTTTCCAACAACGAAGTCCTACCTACCTGATCTAACGTAGATACTCTCATGATTCGGGTTTGCTACATAGCACGCAGCCATTAAAAGTGACATTTGTTAAGAACGTTTGTTAACATGGAAATTTCTCATGATATGATACTAGTAGAAAAAACAGCAAGTAATAAAGTTTATTATTTAAATTATTATTTCAGAATACAAAAGTATTGGTTTAAGTATAGATGGGTGGATGGATGGGTAGCTGGATGGATAAATGGGTGGCTGGATAGTTGGATGGGTGAGTGGATGGATGGATGGGTAGTTGGGTGGGTGGGTGAGTGGGTGGATGGAAGGATGGGTAGTTGGATGGGTGGGTGAGTGGGTGGATGGATGGGCAGTTGGATGGGTGAGGGGATGGAAGGATGGGTAGTTGGATGGGTGGGTGGGTGGGTGGGTGAGTGGATAGATAGATGGATGGATGGATGGGTGGGTGGGTGAGTGGATGGATGGACAGATGGGTGGGTGGGTGGGTGGATGGATGGGTGGGTGGTAGGTAGGTGGGTAGATAGGTGGATACTGAGAAATCCCTGGAAGGAGATAAAATATTAAAAGAGATTATTTCTGGCAGTGAGATTATTTGTGTTTTTTGCCAAATAATTTTCAATTAATACTACTTAGTAACAGGAAAAAATCAGTTGCTTTTAGTCTGTTTGAAAATGTTTTAGGAAATGTATGCTTTCCTAAAGCTTCTTGATCAGATATTTTTTATTGGTTATGCTCGTTCTCATTTATCCCAGAGTCAGTGTGACACAGTGGGAAAGTGTATCTTCTGAGTCCAAAAACCTAGTCCTGCCTTCACATCTGTAAAATGGAGACAGCATCTCCCCTTTCTACTCCAATGGGCCATGAAGAGCATATGAAACCACACGAGGAGCTCCCCGAGGCTTCAAAGCACTAACGTGACGTAAAGACAGAGATGGATTTGGCTCCTCAGCTCCTCTTGGAGACTCGGCTGCTTCCCCACTTAATGTGTACCTCACCCAAAAGGCACAGGAAATGCTGTATTAAATTTTAATATAGTTGCATTTTCACAGTATATGAATGCAAAAGAAGTACACCCTTGAGTGATTTGGAATCCACTCCAACCAACACCAGGCAGGCATGCAGTTCCTGCCTGCTAGCAAAGAGCAAAGCAACGCCAAGCCCAGCTCTGCACACAGCCTAGTACAGGACTGCCTTCCAAAGTCTGCCATAAGCCTTGACAAAGCCCATTTATAAACACTAAATATCCAAGATACATAACTAAGTAACTTACTAATTCAGGAAGGATTTACTGAGCAAACCCGAAGCAAGCGTTCGCCCTAGTGGGCACAAAGAAAATGACAAAATAACGTTAACAGTGCTAAGATGGACATGCACACGCGTCACCATGACAACACAGAGAAGGAAACAACTGCACTTGAGCCAGAGAGTTGGGTCCCAAGGAGCCCAGAGAACCCTAAGACCCTCCAGCCTCCGATGTTCTCTGGGTGCACTAGGCTGCACCCACACCCCCGCAGGCCTGGTCAGCAGCCCCCACCTTCACCCACTGAGGTTTCTAACAGCACAACAACACCACTAGGACTCACTGTCCATCTTAAAGCAGACACCCAGGAAAGATCACCTCAAACTGTACTTTTGCTAGATAATCTCCTGCATTTTAGATCCAGGCTCCAGATGACAACTCTGAAAATAAAAATATGTCAACCTAATTTACAGGCATTTTTTCAGCTGGCCATTATTTATACTAATAATTACAAAACAACCGGAACTCCACTGCAGGTGGTGGACAACAGGCCTTCTATGATCCACTGGCCCACCAGCCTGGTGGACCTGCCCGGCATCCCTCCATCTGCCCGTGCCGGTCAGACTGACATGAAGTCCCATGACGATGACTAACAGACAGTCACACACCAGCTTCAGCCCAGAGGAAACACCATGTAAACAGTTAAATACATCTTAAAAACAGGCAGCTGGCTGCAGCCAATTCCTGGATTAAATGTGGCTCAGGGGCTTCCCTGGTGGCGCAGTGGTTAAGAATCTGCCTGCCAGTGCAGGGGACATGGGTTCGAGCCCTGGTCTGGGAAGATCCCACATGCCGCGGAGCAACTAAGCCCGCGTGCCACAACTACTGAAGCCCGCGTGCCTAGATCCCGTGCACCGCAACGAAGAGTAGCCCCCGCTCGCCGCAACTAGAGAAAGCCTGCACGCAGCAACGAAGACCCAACGCAGCCAAAAATAAAATAAATAAAAATCAAATTAAAAAAAAAAAAAAGTGGCTCAGAGCACTTCCCTGGCTGGTGTGGCTCCGTGGGGAAGGAAACGTAGCTGGGCTCCACCTGGACCTGTAGGCTGAGCCACCAGCAGCCGACAAGACATCGCTTTCCACAGCTTCCAACGGCTGTCGAAGGACAGGGGAGTTATGAACAGGAGGAGAAGGTTCGTGCGGAAATAGGAAAAAGTGCTCCTGAATTGACAGAAGATGTGAAGCCGCGCACGGCCTCACACACACCTGCCAGACGTCCTGCTGTCTCCAGCGAGTCAGGGACATCAGTAGCTCCTAATGTGTCCAAATAAATACAGAGACCAACTTTCCAAATTGCATCGAATTTTTTATTACTTACAAATGGCGAACAGTTGCCTAAAATCCTCCCCCCAAAATTAAAGTTAACCTGAAATTGTATATAATAAAATTTACTTTTAAATGACAACCCTTCAGCTTAAGAATTAAATACTGGGCTTCCCTGGTGGCGCAGTAGTTGAGAATCTGCCTGCCAATGCAGGGGACATGGGTTCGAGCCCTGGTCTGGGAAGATCCCACATGCCGCGGAGTAACTAGGCCCATGAGCCACAACTACTGAGCCTGTGCATCTGGAGCCTGTGCTCCGCAACAAGAGAGGCCACGTTACTGAGAGGCCCGCGCACCGCGATGAAGAGTGGCCCCCACTTGCCGCAACTAGAGAAAGCCCTCGCACAGAAACGAAGACCGAACACAGCCAAAAATAAATAAATTAATTAATTAATTAATTTTAAAAAAGAGTAAGGGTCACTGACTTTAAAAAAAAAAAGAAAAGAATTAAATACTGAAGGATACTGCATTACACAGTAACAGAAAAAAACAGTGAAGATGAATTACCATAGAAGCCCCCAGAAAAGGGCCTCTAAGTAACATGCCAAGATTCCATAAACTGGACTCGAGAAGAGCTGCATCTAATGAAACACATGATGAGCCACTGGGTTCATCCCAAAATAACAAACTACTCAAACTGTACTCAAAAGTAAAGCAAGCTGATACACTATGAATAAATGAAAGCAAATAAGGAACCAGGATTTCGATGGGATGCTGCTTCCAAATTTCAATTAACCCTCAATCCTGTCACCATAAACATTCATTAAAAACGGCCATGGGGAGTCCCCTGGTGGCCTAGTGGTTAGGATTCCGGGCTTTCACTGCTGGGGCCTGGGGTCAATTTCTGATTGGGGAACTGAGATCCTAAGAGCCGCACGGTGTGGCCAAAAAACAAAAACAACGGCCACACTAGTTGAGCACCTGTGACGTGCGTACCTGTGATCTTCACAGCCACCATATGACTGAGGTAGAACCATGACACCATTTCACAGATGGGAAAACAGAGATAAGGACGGGTCACGGAACCTGCCACAGCCACACAACTGGTAAAGAGCAGCCACAACAGCTGCCAGGACCTGGGCCCATGCATCCCTTTAAACCAACCACCTGCTGCCCCCGACGGAACTCGGTTGTGTCCACCTGCCCTCAGGTGCATCCACACAGGGGGCTGGAGTGGGTACAGGGGACACCACCTGACCAGCAGCCCCTGGAGGAACAGTCACAGTGCCACCTCCTCTCTCCACCTCACCTCCGCTTCTGGTCTCTTTCTCCTCCCCGCACAGTTCATTTTTCCGCTCCTTTGTACCCAGAGCCCATAAGTGGCTCCACCACTTTAAAGAGGCTCAGCACTGCCCCCAAAGATGCTCTGGCTTATTTGGGACAGGACAGGAGAGAGGGGGAAGTGCCAGAACAGAACAAGAGCCCGAGACCACCTACTGAGCCCAACTCAGGGGAGAACTGCCAAGGTCACGGTCACAGACCGTGAGTCGAACTAAAACCTGTTTTTGCTTTTTTGCTAGAACTCCCATTTTAGACCATTTGTGAGCCAATCTGTTAATTTCCCCCAAGAACCCTTAGCATTTATTCTTTGGCTACAGACACCACTCTCCTATGAGTCACTGATACGAAATAAGATCAAAAGCCTTCTATATCATACAAAACTCATCTCTTTGTCCTCCTGTCATTAAGGCAGATCTCATCACGTCACTCGCTGAGGCAGGAGTTCTTCTGGCTCTAAGAGGAAACCCGGCAGTGGCTCACGTAACAAGGGCCCTCGCCTTGTGGTACGAGGGAGCGGGCCTCGGGGAGCAGCACACACGACACCCTCACGGGCCACGCTGTCACCCACCGGCCTTCACGTGGCTTTCCTCCTACACCCCAAGAAGCTGCTTTGCCACTGGGCATCACGAGCATGTCGCGGGCAAGAAGAGAGGGTGAGAGGGCTGGGGGCTGTTTGGTTTTTTTATCCCAAAAGGGACACCCTCCCTAGGAACCTTGACCAATGCCTCATTCCCTAGAACCTGTCTCCCAGCCACTGCTCGTTGCAAAAGTGAGTTTTAAGCTGGGCCCACAGCTTCCCCGAGCAAAACCAGGGATTTGTTCGTAGGAAGAAGGGAAAATGGGCATCTTCTTGGCGACCAGCAGCTGAGAAGCCCCTGCAAGGAATCTCATCTTCCCCCCAACCTAGGGCACCGGCTGCCTCCGCTTCCACAGCCCCCGAGGAAGGTGGGTTTGCCTCACAGATTAGCCATGGTCTATGTTAAGGGAAATCCTTAGCCTCCGTTAAGGCCAGGTGAACAGAGAGTGAGGTCACCAACCTAAGATGCCTGCAACGCCGGCCTGGTCCACCCCTGCCGGGCACAAACAAGACAGCGTCTCTCAGCCATGACCGTCTGCAGCCAGCACAGAAGCACCTCCTGGGCAACGCTCGTGGGCACAGATGCACCGCAGGCCGGGGCCACCAGGTCCACCTCACTATGTCATCCCCACCTGACTGGAGCTTTGTTGCACACAGTTTTTTCCCATGACTTAGGGGTTTACCCAGATACTAACATGCAGAATCAGAAATCTGTAAGGTTGTTAACATCGTCCTCAACCACATTCCAGGCACAGTTCTGAGTGCCTCACGTGTAATAACTTATTCCTACTTAATCGACGAGGAAACCAAGGCACAAAAAGGTTTAGTAACTGCAGGAAATTACACTACTGCTAAGTAGCAGAACTGGGGTTCAAGACAATGTTAACCACATGCCGACCTCGTTCTCTAGGCTGAAATAACATCCAAAATTAACAAGATAAAATATCACTATGTAAACAAAGCGAAGGTGGCCTCTGAGTACAGCCCTGGGTGGCTTATTTCTTTACTGCAGGCTGAGACCCGTTAGCTCAAAAGTCTGCCAGCACCAGACGCAAACTTTTCACACATCCAGTAATGTTTAAATAGCCCAAACAGGCATATTCTAGCCACTGAGAGCCTGCAGCTCTGCCCGGCAACGGGCTCTGTGCCACGTGGGGACGGGATGGAGGTGCAGACGGGGACCACACCCTTCGTCCAGGGGAGGTCCAAACCGGAGGGTCAGACAGGCCACAGCACACAGCCACTCTGCAGGAGCCCTGCAGGGTGGAAAAATGTTACCCAGCAAAAATGGGAAGAGCAGGGACCCTGTCAGAGAAAAAGAAGGGCCTGATTAAAGAGAGGGGAAGGGAGCATCGTGAGTCTCCAGGAACCACCAACAGTTTCCTTCAGCCAAACCTGCAGGGTTCCTCAGCCTCAGGGCTACCGACACCTGGTCACATGCCATGGGGACGTCCTCTGCTCTGCAGGGTGTGTAACAGCTTCCCTCTCTCTCCCCACAGGTGCCAGCGTCACCCCAACCGCAGCCCCGACAATCAAAAATACCTCTAGGACTTCCCTGGTGGCGCAGTGGTTAAGAATCCGCCTGCCAATGCAGGGGGCATGGGTTCGAGCCCTGGTCCAGGAAGATCCCACATGCAAAGAAGCAGCTAAGCCCGTGTGCCACAACTACTGAGCCTGCGCTGTAGAGCCCGCAAGCCACAACTACTGAGCCCACGTGCCACAACTACTGAAGCCTGAGCACCTAGAGCCCGTGCTCCACAACAAGAGAAGCCACCACAATTAGAAGCCCGCGCACCACAACGAAGAGTAGCCCCCCCTCGCTGCAACTAAAGAAAGCCTACGCGTGGCAACGAAGACCCAATGCAGCCAAAAATAAATTAATTAAATAAATAAATTTTAAAAAAAGATACCTCCAGAAACATCCCATGTCCCCTGCCCTAGGGGGTCAAGGTCGCCGAGGCCAGGAACCACTGGGCCCAGCAGGTGGACGAGGCGGATTCGTGGAGTGTGGGCTTGGAGGGCTCTGAGCAGCTTAACAAGAAATGTGTTCTTTGTTTCTGTGGGGTTTGCTCCCAGGAATGGCATGATCCGCGCTCTCCTTAGGACAGCGGGTGGAAGAGATTACAGAAGAGACGGCCCATCTGGATCCTCATCGCCTGGGTCCACGGAGAAGCAGGCAGAGGCTCGACACGTGGTGGCAGTGGGGAGCCAGAGAACACACGGGCCGTGGGATCCACCATGCCTGACCCTCAGGTCTGCGTATGCCAAGGGCCCTCGGTCCCCTGGTGTGGGGATTCTTAAAGTGACCCTGAGAGGTGGTTGTGACTGTCCCTTTCTCCAGAGGAAGAAATTGGTCCAAAATCAACACAAGGAGGATACGGGTTCATCTCAAAGCCTGGGTCCCTCCTGGGCATCAGGGTCACCCTGGACACAGACCCGCCCCTGGCGCTGCAAGAATGGAGGTGGGGACCCCAAGATCCAACCCCCCTCAACCTGGCCTCCCACACAGATACCGCCAATCAGACACTTCATAGATGGACCTGGGCTTGAAGGATGACGCTCAGGCCTGACTATGTGGAAAATGGGTCCACTGTTCCTGTGGATCAGACTCAATGTCGTTGCTGGGCTGCCACCTGGGGGGTCACCAAACATAAGTCACAGGAGGTGTCCTCAAGGAGGGGCTGAGACCAGAGCGCTTTATGGAAAGCTAACCACCAGTTCTGTGTTAAGTTCGTTCTAACTAGATCTGCACTAAATTATTCCCAAGTTTTGGTACCCTGAGCTGAGAGCAAGAGACAGGTTCCATGCCGGGGAGTGGACCCTGGCACGTCCATCTCCAGGGGTGGCACCTGCTCCCCAAGGGGCTCCTAAAGAGTGTTTGCCTTCTCATCCATAAAACAGCAAAGCTGGACCCAACTATCCTGGTGCTGTAAAAATCTGTGTTGTAAAATCAAAGCTGCTCACAGACTCGGCCCACATCTCTATCCCAAGAAGCACAACATGAGGTTAATGAAACCACACAACTAGCACCAATCAGAACGGAACTGACTGCTTTGCTTTTCTGGTGTTTCTCTTTGTTTAAATAATCAAAGATACTTGTACACAAGGAAAAATGCACTATGGAGCTGAAGAAAAAAAAAAAATTTTCTTTCTAATTAAAGATTTTTAAATTCTTCCATATACTTTCTTTAATAGTTGTAATTATAGCCCTATTTCATGTTAAGCACTTCAACTAAATGAGAGGTTAATTATACAGACTCTGGTAATTATGAAAAGTAAAATAACATATAAAATGTCATAATGAATAATTAATAAGACCTCTTTGATCTGGTTCAGACCAGGGTTGCAGAACTAACAGGCTCCTTCTGTCTCTTTGGTATGGGGACAACCTCACTACATAAATCAAATATCTGGTACCAAAAGCAGGAGTTCATAATAAGCATTTAACCTCGCCTTAAAAATAAAGGTAAGAAGTTCTGATTTGTTTCATACTTAAACAGATATCCCAACAGTGAGGCACGGTGACTAATGTACCTTGTGGTACAGAACAGAGACAATATATTTGTGGCAGATGTTCTAGGATTCTCTTCTACATCCTGCTAGACTGTGTTATAGGGTTGTCACATCACATGAAAACCTTCAGGAAATAGGCCATGTGGTAAACACGAAAGTAGCAGCAAGGAGGGACCTTGCCCTCAAAGAACATTAAGACTTCTTAGTGGGTAAAATAATTAATTCACGTAATTCAAATCAATAATTATTTCATGTATTATTAATTTAATTAAAGTAACAAATTAATTCAAACAATTCACATTATTAAAATTATTTCAATTATGAATTTAATTTAATGTTAAGTAATTAAAATTAATGCAAATTGTTTCAATTATTTAATTAATGTAGTAATAAAATAAGTCAATTTTTAAAAGTACCATTTTCTTTGCAACTTTCTATTTGTTGCATTTCACATCTTCTAGGGGAAGCATAGTGAGAATTCTGGAATTTTATTTTCCCAGGCTTTTCTCTGTCCCTTGGGGCATTTATAGCTTTGTAGCAATCTCCATTTTAATTTAATCTGCATAAGAATATATCATCAGCAGGGACTCGATTTTGCTTCAAGAAGAGTGACACCCATGATCACATTTGAAACACAGTTAACTATCAATGTTAATACTGTTTTAATGTGTCACTTTGTGACAACCAGCAGCTACACCAGGAGTAGAACGGTCCACAGAATGTCTTGAAACACTTTCACAAGAGCCTTCTTTAAGGAGTGGACCTTTAGAGGGAACGCTAAGGATTTTTTAAAACTTATTTTACATTGAGACAAATCTTTATCAAACATTCACTCAATGCTAAACACCCCCTTCTCCAGCCACCCCTTAAGAGGCATCTAAAATTCAGGAAAGGAGTAACCTTTTCAATATGTACTTCAGTGATGTATTCCGAGGTAGAGGGCTTTTCACCTCCACATTATTAAGTATGAAGTTCGGTGAAGGCATTTTAATATTTTTATACAGATCCAGGATAGAAAACAAAGCATCACTTCCACTCGAATACTCTACTTAAAATGTAATTTTCCAATAAGTAAACCACCAATATTCCATAACCAATATTCCAAAGGACTTTTGAAACCTTTAGAAACTAGTAAGTAGGATCAAATGTTATTTTTAATTTTTGCCTTGGGGAGAATAGAGAGCACATGAGTAAATTAAAATCATGGAATTAATAAAAGAGATGGTGTAATTCTATAAAGCAACATTGAAGCAGGTTTCAGAAAAGGCAGACTGAGGTCATGAAAACATGGAGGGTCCCTTTTCTATTGAGGTCTGAGACGAGATAAACTATTAAGATGAAGAATGTTATTTGGGTGAGTTATAACTCTTATCTCAGAAAGGTAGTGAGGACCAGCCCACTAACTTCAGCACCACCGGGGGCAGGACCACCCGGGGCAGGACCAGAGCTCAGCTGGGTGGCTTCTGCCTGGGAGCCGCTCAACCTAGTCACCCATCATCACACTGAACTCGAAACTGTTTCTGCAGAAGCGCCTTCAAGGGGGCAAGCACCCAGTCCTTCCACTTCGGTGGAGATCTAGCTGGTGATGGCTCCGTTTTTAGGACACTTTTAATAAAATACTTTATCCTAAAATGACTCTACATTCCTTCGCGTTACTTCAATGTTTGGGCACATGTCACATCCCTGTCCTGGGTGCCTTTTCAAGGGAGACCTGGGTCCATGTGTGCTCTGGGACGCAGACACTGGGCAGGAGGAGGGACACAGGGGGACAGCCTCTCTCTCGACACTTGGTAAAATGAAAAGAGCTGATGTTCTGACTGACAACCATGTCACCGTCACCACCAGGACATTTTACTGTGACTTACTCATTGGGAAACCCTACCCAAAGCAGGTGGCTGGCACATGGGGAGGGAGCCACAAAGGGTACCTGTGAATCAATGTGAAGAAATGTGTTCAAATCCCCAAAGAGAGGCACATACACAGCTCTTCTCCTTAAACCCTTGTCTCTCTCCTGGCTTCGCCTTTTGTAAGGACGATTCTACGGTCCCAGCAGACCAACCTCCTCCCAGAAGTTTCCCCCAGATAGTCTCCACTATCTCAAACTGTCTTGGGTTAGCCTGGCCTGAGTTCCACTGGTGATGAGACTTACATTTATAAACCCTAGTAATCAAAGAACATGAAGCCTTCCCATCTGGGCAGTCTTGTTTTAGTAACCAGATTAGCAGCATTTCATTGGCAGAAACACCAACAAAAATATCAGCGTCTACATAATGCCTCCTTCTAGACACTCAGACCCCACACTCACAGCACACCCAAGGGAATTGCCTTGTCCCCTTCACTTCTCCTAACCTCTCCTGACAGCGTATCTCTGAGCTTCACAATGTGTCATTTTCCACCTGCCTGTACGAACCAGCTGCACTAATCAGTCTCTACTCACAGTGGTAGCAGCTCATGAAAATTCAAAGTGACCCCAGAGAGTAGGAAGGTCCTAGCTGGAAATGTCCCCCCTCCCTTTCTTCCAGGGATGCCAAGTGAGCCTCTTCAGTGGTTGAGGGTATCACCACTGAACTAATCTTCGATCTAACCCAGGCCACTGCTTAACATTCATGAAGAAATGATGAACCACCAAAAAACTAAAGTTCCTTAGGAAAAGATGCTCATGAAACTGTCAACATCCTAAACTCTTCTGAAAGTAGCACAGAAGTATTGCATAAAATGTAAAGCAAATTTGATAAAAAGTCCATCCTCAACGATCCACCTACGTATATCTTTATTTCAAATTGGCCCCAAACTCTTCAAGATTCAAACAGCCTGCGATGATGGTCTCTAGCAGCAATCATAAACACGCAAGATTTAAGCAAACTTTCCAGTTTCACTGAATCTAGCTCAGGAATTCACCTTGAGAAGAGTGGTCCCCTTGACGCACAAAACACACAAAGAGGAATTTACAAACGGTGGTGGCAGACATCCCCCTTTCCAACCTGAGAGAAACAGGGAGACAGGGAGAATGTCACAGATTTTTATCATCACTAATGCTGAAGAAACTCACAATATAAATTGCTAAGTGTTCCTGATTTAACATAATAAAAAGAGGTTACTCTTTACCACCCCCCAAAAAAAAACTATATACATACACCAGGAGTAGGTCTGACAATTTCCTGGCTGTTTATAAACAGGTTGTTGATATAAAGGAACTACAGCTATGGGACTGATTTTCTACGGGTACAAACCCTGTCCCAAAGGCCCACTTAGGTGGCTAAATGGACTCTGTTCTTCCTGACAGACAGAAAACATCACCAGCGTTGGGGCAGCATGTCTAGGACGGTTGGACCGATGTCCAAGTCGGACACTGAACAAAGACCCAGGGCTCAGGCAGAGGAGAGGGGCCGGTGGTTTATCTCAGACAAAAACAAGCAGCAGCAGAGTGGCAGGGTCACGGTGAATAGGGAAGGAGCACTTGTAGCACTGAGTGAGCTGAGCTGGAACGGAGATGGCTGCCCCGTGCATCTCCTGTTCTTCCAAACAGGGAGGAAATGACCGCAGGACACAGGCCTGCCGCTGTCAGGAAAGGCACAGGGACAGACCAAGCAGGATCACCCTCCGCCTCCCTGGAGTCTGGAGCCAAGGCCACCTTGGGGGCTGCACAAACCAGTGGGTCCTGAGAGCCATGCCCAGGAGGGGTTCCGAGCCCCCAGGGAGAGGGGGTCCTGAGCCCCCTGGGGGAGGAGACAGACAGTTCCTTCGGTCACCCGTCCAGGGCACGGTTACAGGGCACCGACTGCAGCCAGTGCTCTAGCTGGGTGACCCCTGCTCTGGCTGACCCTGAGGAAGGCACAGTCCAGTGGGGAGCGAGGCACAGACACCAGCGCCGTGAGGGGAACAGGAAGGGCACACAGAGGGCCACCCTCAGGGGTCGAGCACAGTCGTTTCTAGCCCAGGGTGTAAAGATGACCGTCGACACAGACCAACTCAAACAAATGTCTGTATCTGAGGGAAACTGCTAATATAGGCATTAAAACAGGCAGTGCTTAAATTTTTATAAATTGTTTCTCTAACCAATTCTCCAATTTTTAAGACAATCCACACTAAACAGATATTTTTAGGATCATTTACACTTTTAACTATGCACAAAATAACTTTATGAGAAAGGAAAACTACGTGGGAAACCCAAAGGGAAGAAATCCTACAATGAATCATGAGAACCACATCACAAATACTTACACAGACATACCCTATATCTCAATCCAAAAGTGCAGCTTGATATTTTCTCTTAATTTCCAGACTTCTTTTTCTCCTACTTTTAAACATACTAAAAAATTGAAAGGATGCTACAATGAAAGTACCCAAACTTTCTCCACGTGGATCCAACAACTGTTAATATTTAGTTATGTTTACTTTGTCATCGACTGACCCATCCACCCACCCACCCGCCATCCAACCAGCATCCCCCTTCCCCCAGGCCCACTGAAGGGTAAGTGGGAGACTTCTAACTGCTCACCCCTAACTCCTCAGCCAGACATTTCCTAAGAAGTAGGATACTACACAACCACAAACCATCATCACACATAAGACAATTAACAATAATTTCGTATTATCATTGTCCAGTTTATAATCAAACTAGCTCAATTATCCCCAAAATGTCTCTTACAGCTGTTTCTTCTCCAAACCAATCCAACCCAGGTCACAGCTGCATTTGGTTATTCTCTTTTCTCTCTTTTCATTGGTAACAGTCCCTGCCCCTCCCCACACTCTCTATTTCCCATGGTCCTCACTTTTTCACGAGTCCCAGGCAGCTGTCTCAAAGAATGTCACTACTCTAGACGGTCTCTTCCTCAGCAGTCACCATGCTGTTCCTCTCCCCACCCACACCTCCTGCTCACAAGAATCCAGGTAAACTCTTCAGAGCAACCTGGCTGACTAGGGTCACGTACTGCCTACCACAGTGCAGACTCACGGCCACCCCACCCTGATAAATCACAAATAGCTTTTGAGGGATGCTGGGTGGGTGTCTTGCCCACGAAGTCTGAAAAGCTCAGGCGCGTTTCACGCTGCATCCCATCGGAGACGGGCGCTGCCCCGTCAGGGCACCAGGGCTGCCTGCTCAGTGGTCAGCAGCCTCTTTACCGAGAAGGGCATTTCCCTCTTTTCAGTTAGTTCCCAGCTACCACCCCTATCCACCCCCCCACAAACACACACTTCCAGCATCCAGGGAAGACCCTCACCAGAATCAGCCACCATGCTGGGCTTAAAGATGCTGACTGACCACTTCCATCACTTCCTCCTGGACCAGCCTCAGTAAATAAGAGATCCTTTCCCAGCTCACCCCTTCCCTTTTGCTTTAAATGTGGACTTTTATTTGTTTTTTTTAACTTGTGAACTTTTATTTCTTCAGTGCCATGTGGTGAGTAATAATCACTGTTTTGACACATAAAATTTGGCATTAACTTCTGCTCTTGTGTAAGTATTGCTGTGAAAACATAACATGTAATAAGGTGATATTTACATTATTTTTACAAGGCATATTTACAAGGCTTTATGTATCACAAGATGATTTTAAGTGATCCTAATCTGTATTTCTCCAGGACTTAGGGCTGTTTTTTCCAGGCCCATTTCCTACACCATTAACATGCCAAGGTCCACGGGGAAGGCATTTATCTGAGTATTTGGTAAACGCTCCCCTCGTGCTATAAAACTCTCCTGAAAAGAGCCAAGGCTGCAGGGCCCCTCACCTGCGTTTGTAGGACACTCGACCACAGATGCTGACATGGAAGAGCCACAAGCAGTGGGTCTTCATTCTCCACAAGGTTTTTTCCCCCCACAGATATTTGCAAGATTTTCTTCCAACCTTCTCAGAATTCCTCAATGGCTACGGTCACAGATTTCATCCACATGTTTTTTTCTCCAAATACTTCTATATTCCTCATACAATATTACCTTAATTTTCCTCCATGACAAATTACACAATGCCCATTGGAATAAGTGTCAAATTTCAAAGACGGGGCAAGAACCAGGTCAGATCATACTGTTACGCCAGATTCTAGATGGTTCCCAAACAGGGAAGGAAGCGGCATAGTCCTTCTGGATGTCTGAGGCAACAAGACGTGAGAGCAAAGTCATCACCTGACGAAAAAGGCCACCAATTCGCAGAAGACGGTGCTTGTGCTTCTGAGACAGCTCAGGATGACGTGGAAAGAAAGAGGCTTCAGACACATGAACGCAAGCATCTTCCCAAAGGGCCAAGGATCCACACCCACCACTTCCATCCAAGACTGCCCAGTGTTCCTTGTTCTGGTAGCTGACTGTAGATTCCAGGGGCTCCCGTGTTTTCACTGCTCAGAAGGCCAATATCACCGTTAAATTCATTTTCTCTCTTTTCCAAAGTTTAACAAGGGAGATTTAACTAAAAGAGATAACTAATCTGGTAGGAAGTAACCAAATCTCTTGCCCAAGGACTACCTCCAAAACAGAATGTGAATACCTCCTGACCCTTCCTTCATTCTGAGAAACTGTGGGCACACGGCCCCGACTCACGCAGAACAGGTGTGAGCATCAGGCAAGAAGGGCCTGCCATCACCTGTGTGCCGAGTCTGAGAAAACATTTTCTAGTAAAAATAAAACACAACTACTGTGCCAAAGCATCTTGCTTAATTATCTCTAAGCCAAATTCTAAGTGCATTCTTATTCCAGAGATAGAGAGAAGTAACTGTTTAAAAATATATATGAACAGTGACTAGGGAACGAGGACAGAAGCATCCAATCCATGATTGATGAATAAGTGAATTTCAAGAATTCTGAGAAGAGTACATGCTATTTAGGAAAATGCTATATAATTTGACATCCTAACTATACAGCTGCTCTTTCATACTGAGAGCAGGTTTTGCTTCAGTTAACTGAAGAAAAGGTAAATACTTCTAATGAGAAACCAGAAGTCTTTACAAAGAGTAATATCATAGTGCAATCCAATCGTGCATGATAATTTAGCCTAAATATTTAAATTCCCAAAGCACAGTTCTTGCAAAACAAGACATTAACATGAATAAATATATCACCTTTAGCAACACAAGAAAACACAGGCTTCTCCTGGGAGGTGACAGGGTTGCACTGCGAGTTCCAGGCAGAGGCTACCGCCCATCGTGGTGATAAACGTGCCAGAGCCAGGCAGCCTCCTGCCACACTTGGACGCTCTGCTAACAGCAGCCGGGGTCCTGGCGCCCCGGACAGCATGCTTCCTGGCCCTCTGCCCTTTGGAGGAGGCAGTGTGCCCACTGTAGACGAGGCTGAGGCCTGATAAGCTGGAACCCTTGTCCAGGCCACACACAGGAGTAGACTCACTAGATCTCATCCTGATGTGGGCAGGAAGCTCGGCCGCCGGGCCGCCGCCCCCTCCATGCCTGAGCCCCCCATCCCATCCCCCACGAACCCACAGACTCCGCAGCCAGAGGTCCGCCCTCCCCCGCAGGGCCCCACCCTGCCTGACTGTTCCCCAGACGGAGGGCCCAGGCCACGTGCAGAGGGCACCCAGGTGACATGGGTGACCGCGCCCAGACAGGCTGCCGCCTCCTGCCCAGGCTGCCAGAGGCCTTGCCTGGTCCTCAATTTGCTTCCTGGTCTCCACAGACAGAGAAGTGCATCCACACAGGAGCACAAAGCAGCCTTTAGAAGTAACGTCCACAGAGACAACACTCCCAGACGCCGGGGTCCCGAGCACTGGTGACAGCACAGCCACAGCTGCAGCTCTGGCCTGGGAGCCGCACCTTGGGAAATCAGCTCGCAGTAAAAACAACCCTGGCACGCAGCACTGAGAGCCAGGCTTCCCTGAAGCCAGCATAGCAGGTGGACCTCAAATTCCACGCCACCAGGAGGGGCTGGTGGGAGGAGGACAGAGAAACGGCAAGGCCTGCCTCAGACAGCGGCCCGGCCAGCCACAGGCCATGCAGACCATGGAGACAGAGATGCCCCGACCCTGAAGGGCCCGTGTCAAGGCAACGGAGAGCATGTGACTAAAAGGGGCCAGGTGCGTGCACATGCATAGCACGTGTGTGAACATGCACTATCACATGATCATATGGCCACGTTTCTCTTCTGTGACTTTGTTACATCCCAGTTGGCATACTGAGACTTTCTAAAGACATAAATTCTTCCACCCTTCCTATCAAAAAAGGGGGTGTGGGGAGTATGTCCAAGATCATTCCCGACAAATTATTGATAGTTGAAGTGAAAAATCTGTTCTAATCTAAAAGGATCTCAAGGTCACACCACATTCCTCTAGGTCAGACCTGAGACACGCCTTCACCTACCCCACAGCCTGTGTGATCTCAGAGGATTCGCTCCTGAGGACGGTTTACAGGGCGAACCCCTGAGGCCCATTTGTGCTCTGGGGTCACCGTAGCTGGGGCGTTGGGACCTACGGGCAGGCCAACCACACAGTAACTCTAACCAAAGAGCAGCCGGGCAACTCAGTCTGTCCTGCTCATTGCGTCACCGTACTTGTGGCTTTTGTTCAGTAATCCAGACCCCAGGACCCTCCTACCAGCTCACGGAAACACCCTTCTCTCCTGCTGGGCTCCCGAGAAAACGTCAGTTGGTCGACACTCGGCGTGCTACGGCTGTAGTCCTGCTAGACCACTTGTATTCTAACTGACCAGGGTGGATGGTTTCATATCCTGCTCCAATAAGCAAAGACAGGAAGTACAGAGCTCACTATAATTCCAAACAGTGCCTACCAATTTGAAATCTTTTCTAAACACGATGAAAGAAATCATTTTTCTTACCATGCCTGTTTTAAGAAAACGTTTCTATTTTTCTGCCGCACAATACTGTAACTATGTGTTTCAGAACCTGGCCTCTTTATGTTGGAAATTCAGCAGGAGCCTGGTTCTCCGCAGCCAGTAAACCAGAGCTTCTGAACCCTGAGCTTCACTGGAATTGCCCAGAGGGCAAAGGGAGTATCAAAGGCGGGAGAGGGCTCCCTCCCCCGAATTTCTGATTCTGAAGGTCTGGGTGGGACCAGAGAGTTTGCATTTCTAACAAGAGCCCTGGAACCACTGCAGTAAACCTGGTGGGCATGTTTACAGGGCAAATGTCCGAAGACCATGTCCACCGGGTGCCAATTTAAACACCAAAGTAAGAAGCAAGTTTCCCTGAACAGGTTGTGTCCCTAATGACATGTCGGCACCAGCTCCTTCTAGAACAGCTTCTCTCTTTGTCCAGAGTAACAGCCTCAGGCCCAGCACCGTCGCAGGGTGGGGCCTGCAGGGCCTCCCGAGTCTCCATGACACAGGACAGTCACTTCTGCCTTTACTCTAAACCACAGCTGGTGTTCCCCAGAGGCTAATTTAGGAAAGGAACATAATACAGACACGTGTGAACTCCACTTTCCCCACACTCTGCACGGACTCCACGGAGGAAAGTAAACAACAGATCTAACCACCCAACACGGGAGCCCATGGAATAAACCGCCCGCCATCCCACACGACATGTCACAGCAGAGCGCTGAGATCACGGTCTCAGACCTAATTCACCAGACTCATCATTCTGACCACAGACCATTCGAATTGGAAGGGATGTGCCTTCATCGTGACGCTTCCACCAAGTCCATTTTCGTCAATAAATACACATTAGGCACCGATGATGCACAGGGAATCCCTTCTGGCCACCCAACGCTATCCATTCAGTACTGAATTCTGGCCGCTCTGTGATGTTACACATATCAATACTTTTTACCGTTTATCCCCCCAGTTTTCAAAAGAACTCTCATTTGATGCACTTGCTTTATTAAATCTTACTTCATGCTTTTAAGTCGGGGGGAAATATAAGAAGTAGAAGGCTCACTTGAGGGTGGAGCAAGGTCACAGAACTGGAGAGAAACGTGCCGAAGCACATGTGTTACTTGAGAGAAACACAAGGAGGACGTGCAACAGGGAAACAGCTGTACCGCTCTCTCCACCTGGATCCAACGACTCCAACTCCACTCACAATGGAGAAGCACAAGCAATTCACACAGTGCGGAGGCACAAGACAGCGCAGGACGCTGTCTTAAAAGCTAAAACAATTTAAAAGACTGTGATTATGTAAGCTGACTTGGTATTTAAAATGAGAAAAGACAGTCCTCGGCACACCTCAGAGGACAAAGGACGTGCCACCCTCAGGGACAGGACAGGGAACTCGGTCCAGGGCGAGGAGGAGCAGCGAGAGTGCTGGGAAGGCAGACATCCAGCAGCTTTTCCCCGATGCTCCTAACAACCAGACACTGACAGCGATTCCGTTTTAATAAGTTACCTGTGTCCTGGGCTCTAAAAAGAGTGAGACTCACTGGTGAAACCCTACCCCTCCAGACAGCGTTCCAGACGTGTTAGTGAAGAACACGATCTGCAGACTCACCTCCAGACGGTGGACCGGAACTGGCTCCTGCCCGGGTGACAGCCACCCCACCCTCGCGGGGGCACCGCACGCAGGACCCCTCGCTTCTGGGAGCCGGGCGGCTCGGTAGAAACAGCATCCAGACGGCAGCTTCGCTATAAGCTCTGCTGCTTCTCAAAAGTCCTGATGGAGACAGGGAAGTAAACTAACGTGGCCACCGACGCCTCGGACATAGTCAAGCTGCGAAACCTGGTGTCGCAAGACCCAGGGTCCATGGGACAAGGGCCAAATGCACCTGGAAACGTGAGCGACAGTGAAGTGATGGTAGGGACGGAGTGACGGCAGGGATGGAGAGGAGAGGGCTTCAGGACTGGCGAGGAACACAATCCAGAAAGACAGAGCCGAAAGTCACTGTCATCATGAAGACAAAGGGAGAAAAGACTGAAAACAGTCAGGAGGAAAACAGAGGTTTTCTTCCACGATACAAGACTCGAGCCGCCTCATATTTCGTCTCCACGACACTGAGTCCCCAGAGAAGCGGCAGACACAAGCTCTGACAGGCGAGGGCTGGCAAAGCGGCCCCGTGTCACCCGAGCTCCCTTCCTGCCACACTGACCCAAGGACACGCTCTCATCAAAATGGAAATCAAAGCTCAGAAATGACTGTGGGGTCTCCTTTCCCTGGAGGGACCCCAAACTAATTAGCTCAGACAGACTCTGACCCTAGGTCTCTCCCCGGCGTGCCTCCTGTCTGCCCCATCCCCACATCCAACAAGTGTTTAGGAAATTATTTACTCTTCACAAAAATTTATATTTAAGTATATAAAAGACCAAAAAAATTATAGGGCATGAATGACTTAGTGGGATTATGAGTAATTTTTAAACAAAAACATCTCAATTTTCCACGATAAAACATATACTACTTTTAACAGTAAAAGTGTTTTTTAAGTCATCGTGGACAGTGACATATATGCAATATGATCGCCGTACAATAAAAAATAAACAGCAAACACTAGGACATCAACATACTGATGATGTTTCTCTCTCAATGGAGGGAGGGTGGAGGATTGTTCTTCCCTCTATTTTCCTATGTTAACAAGTGTGCTACTTTTGAAATGCAAAGTAAAACAAACTCCACAGTTTAGGAAACACTGTCAATCAGCACATAAGCCCTCCTCCTTCAAAATGCTATCCCACCTGTCACTCTGATTTCACGTTTTAAATCAACTGGGCTTTTTTCCTAGAAAGTAGCACATAGTATAATTATTTTTTAAATTAAATGGAATTAACATTCATGCTGACTCAAATACATTCTGGAAAGGGGATGTGTAAAAGCTGGGGTGACACTCGTTTTGTTCTCCAGGAGACACTGGCCCCGTGTGGGCTGGATGCCCATGAGGGAGAGGAGCCCCACCTGCACCCTCCCCAGCCCTGACGGGGACCCCGGAACAGAGCAGAACGCCAGCCACCTGCAGACACCCGGGAGCCACTCGACCGCTGATAATCACGACGAACCCAAATCACCCACACCCACCTCTACACCCGGTAGGAATGAGGACCCCGGGGGCCAGAAGGCACCGGAGACCCGAGGGAAGGGTGGTCTGTCCATTCTCTAAGCACACATAGACATTCTAAGAAAAAACAACCTCATCACAAAAGAAATAAGTGCAATTTTATCTTTGCTGTTAATTTTATAATACTTGATTATAACACACATTAACCTTTATAGTAATTACTAAAATAATTCATGATGCATTTGCCATGTTAAACCAAGCAACTGAAAAAACCAAAACGCACAAGTAGAATTTTATATGTTTGTAATAGTGTACGTTGGACTGTCAAATTATTTTAAATTGGAAATTCAGCTAATTAAATCTGATTCTTGTCTGATTCTCAAGGTGGGCGCAAACACAAGGGAGAAGTTTAAGATATCTTTTTTTTACTTCCGAACTTCCCACAGACCCTCTTGGTTGAGAATTTCCATTGCTGGAATTACATCCTACTCCTTGGGTTGAAAACCACTTTATTAATGCTTATGAATAATAATATTTGTTTTTCATAAGCAAGCTTGAACATAAGCGATGAGGCCAGAGGTGGGGAAGGACAGGAAAAAGGTGAGTAAAAATACTTTTAAATTAAAATACTGCACTTCCAAGTGTGTTACCTTTATTTTTATTAATTTTCAGATAAGTTTATATCTGATAAGGAAATAATTCTTCCTACTGGAAAAGGAGAAAATTAAATAAATGTAATATAATGCAACTCCCTTAAAGCAAAACACCAGAGAACCAACTTTTTCTTTTCTCATATTATCCAATAATTCTCAGATTTAGAGTTTTGTCACGTTAGAGCAAATGCCATGAATTAGAGGGAAATCAGAAGTCAGAGAACACAGCATGTGAGTGTTATTCAAATTCTCCATGAATAATTAAGTCAAAGATCATGTTCAGAGGGCCATAAGATGAAATTAATTTACTTCCAGTTTAAACCAAAATCCCAAATCACTTGCCAAATGATCCTCTATTTTAAATAAAGAACAGGTTCTTTCTGGCAGAAAATCACTTAACATTTTATGTGAGGTAAGAGAATGCCCTGCTTACACCGAACACGCTCACGGCCCCCATAGGTGACCATTTGCCACCAACATTCCAGTGTGGCACTGCCCTGTCACACCCCAGTAACACAGCCACATGGGAAGGGGTGGAGATGGCACCTGTGGTCCCGAGCACGGGTCCACCCCAGCCGTCCAGCAGGGCACACGGTTTCCTCACGGGAAGAGCCCTCACTCTCCATCTGGGAGGGGGCATGCCGCCTCCAGGTCCACCCAGAGGCCCTCCCACTCGCCGCCAGACACTGGGAGCCTTCGCCTCTGCCCCGCCCAGCTCTAGCCGACCACCCCCCCCCAAGCACCACCAGCCCCTTTCATCCCAGGCACGCCATCCCCCACTATATCAGGGGCCACATCTGTCTCTCATTTCTATCTCTGGCCCAGCACTCAGCTCAAGGAACTGCACCACAAAACTCTGGAATGACGGAATGACGGACTGAATAAATAAAAATGGTCGGTAAAAAACAGAAGATATGGTAGAATGTATGTGAACATGACAATTATACAATAAGGATCCATATGAAAAGTAGTATGCAAAAGAGTTAAGTTTTTCTTTAACTGCGTTTCAATGCCTTTCCAATAAAATATATTTTTAAAAAATATTTCCCCAAAAAGGTACATCTTTTATACTATAAGAATACATGCCCCTGAAAGCAACTTAGAACATTTATTTAAATGAATTCACATCCTCAAAATTTTTCCTTATCCTAAAATCTGGGGGTTTTCCAAATACCATCCTTGGCACAGAAAAAATCTCTCCATTTAAGCATCGTGGGGCATGTAGCTGCTAGACAAGCAGTACGACAATCCCCACCCGAGATCCGTCCCCACAGTGAAGGGACGAGTGAAGAGTAACTTATGAAGGAAACTACAGAAAAGAAGAAATCTCCAGAACTCAAAGGTACAAAATAAAAGGAAACATTAGGACATTCTTGAGGAACACCATATTAACAGTCCTGAAATACACAACGAACCCTACTTTCCAAGAGCTGGCACCATAATAACATGAACAAGATCCCATAACTGGAATGGGGTGCATCTCAACGATTGCTGCACATCCCGGGGGACCCCCCCCCCAAGGGAAAGGCCACAGCCAACCACCCCGCTTCCACCTCCGCCCTGGACCACTCATCCGCCTCCTCACGCAGGGTGAGCTCTGGTGGGGTCCCGGGAGCTGTGGTCCCTCAGCCTGGAGCAGCGCCTCCCCTTGGGAAGCCACACCCGCTGTGCAGGAGGCACACCAGGAGCCTCGGCCACCTCTGCCCAAGACCTGGGACCCCAACCTCTCGTGACCAAGAAACTGTCATCGGTCGAAGCTGCTCCACGCTCACATCCACTCGTCACCACAGCCAGGCCGATCCACCACTCAAATCCCACTACAATCATTTGCTTTGAAAAACAAAATCACATAAAAGTAACAGGTAGGCACCCTTTTGCACCCACTCCCAAACCCCCTCCCCACTTCCAAGCATCTTTATGCACATTTTCCCCACTCACATGAACCCATAAAGATTGAATCTTTTTTTTTTTTTTTTTAACAGAAATGGGATCATGGGAGATGACCCTTTTTGTCCTGTTTCTCTGCTTTCTTGGGCACTTTTCCCAGCCAGCAAACACAGATCCTGCTCTTTCTTTCTTAGCAGCTCCAGTGCGGTACAGGCTGCACTGTAATTTCCATCCTGCTAAACTGCGGGTATTTCCCTAGACGCCTCAAACACTTGCCATGTAACAGGAGGTCATGACTCCGGGGGCCCCTCGCCACAAGCTGGGACAGCCAGACCTCTCTCGGCCAAGCGGGGGCAACCTGGAGGTCCCCCAGAGCCCGGCACAGCCTGGACAGTGAGGAACAAAAAGGCACACATTTGATGTTATGGTCACCACTTCCTCGCCCACAGGGTGCCTTCATCTGTCACTGTGCATCCGTGAGTGGCAAGCGGCGTGGAGCCTGAGGGGGCGGTTGACGTGGGGCAGGAGGAAATCTACCAGCCACCCCGCCTTAACCTCAGGTGGTAAAATGGGCAATCACACGTGGCAGGGGGGGGTCTTCCAGCTGTGGTCACAGTCAGTCACTCATATTCTGGAGCCATGCAATTTTTGTCTGCTAACACAAACGGTTCATCCTACTCTCCTGCACAGGGTGTGAGCTGAATACCCAAAACCCAGGGCCACGAGACTCAGTACCCTGCGGCGGGATGTCTCCCAGCGTGTGGGAGGATGGCCCTGGCATCTCCGTTCAATACTAAGTGTTTCCAGATTCGGGATGTAAGCACGTCACTGAGAACCGTCGTTCATGTTTCCTCCTACTGAAAACCACTCATTTCTGGTTAGAAGACAACATCTGGATGTCTAGAGACTGAAATTTTCCAAGAAAAATGTTGCTAATGCCCAAAATGCCAACATCACGCTGGAGGCTGAGGACCGCGCCCGACCCCATGGTTTTGCGGGGCAGCCCTGTAGGGAACACGGCTGATGCACCACAGTTCCTCAGTTTTATGCCACCAGCTTGGCCAGGCTGTGCGGCCACTGGGGGGGGCTGGTTACCAGTGGGGGGTGGGGGCAGGGATGAGGGCAGAGTGCTGCCCTGGGGCGGGGTCCCCGTGCCCATGCACGTCAGAGACGCTGGTTCCCCTCCACCTCCGACAGACGTGACACCACCTCCCTGGGCCTGCATCATGTAAAGAAGGAAAAGAGGCAGAGGCTGCCCTCCGTGACCCCCATCCTGCTTACCACTGCCTGCCCAGCTGCCAGGGCTGGAGCTCAGGAGACACCCCCCCTCAGCCACGACGCAGCCCTGAGTCCCCGCCGGCCATGCCCACACTCTCCCCGGGTACCGCTGGAAAGGGGTACATTTCCTGACAGAAGGAATGTCCTGCAGAGGACTCGGAAGGACAGGGATTCAGGCTGGACGGTGTTTGTGGAGAAAGAGACACACCTGAGTGCGTGTGACTGGCCCACTGCCCTCAGCCACAAACACACACATGCTGGCCGGCCTGGGGGCCTCCACCAGCATCCCCACCGAAATCCCCTAAAACGCCCTGATGGCTGAGAAATCCTCAGTGCACTTAGCAAATCAACAATCCCCTTAAAGGCTCACTGATAAGCCTCGGGGTCCTTGGACAGCATCCTCCCCGGCTGGCCACCCTGTGCACAAACACCGCCTCTCCGCGGCCTGAGAACTGCTCCTGGGACGACACCCTCTCCAGGGCGCTGCTGCAGTTGGATCCACAATTTTTCCAGGAACAGTTTGAGAGACCAGTCACCAGACCACTGTGAGCAGCAATCTCCCTACCGACTACTTAGTTAACAGAAGAGCAAGGTAACGTGTAAAACACGTGAGGGACACCGTAATCGAGGAGAGAGGAGAGAAGCTACACTAAACCACTGTTTTACTGGGGGGACACTAAGGCTGGGGTGTCGAGTTGAGCTTCTGACTGAAGTACATCCCTTAAGCCAAAGGCCTCTGAGAAATTCCACGGAGCCCCAGCCACTCCCTCTCCTGATCCCTCTTCATTCCAGGCCGGGCAGAAGCAACAGGGCTTCCCACAAAGACAGCTGCACGAAATCCTAAAGAAATCTCCAAATCAGCAAGCATGCCCCCGGGGTGGACAGTCGCCCTGGGCCCCGGACAGAGGAGATGGGATTTTCGCCTCTAGTGGGTCCAGGTCCTGCACCACCATCTAAACTGCGTGAGGACAAAAGTCATCGAAAACTCCAGGACATCCTGTGACCTGGAGCGTCTCAATCAGAGAGGACTTGGCAAGGGAGGTGGGCCTTTGAGGGGCAAGTGGGATTTAAGGCAAAGTATATACACTCCAGGTCCTCTGCTTACACTCGGGGTTTATACCCGTCATGTCACAGCTCTGACTCTGGAGCTTGCTAGAGTGATCATCTGTTATGAATTAAAATGAGAGTCAGCATTCTCTCAGAAATGCTAAGAGTCCTCCACTGGGATGGGCACCACAGGACTCTAATGGTCAACAGCTGGATGGGGTTCCCAGCAAGGCCAGCAACTCCAAAAAGACATTAAACTGTCCTGTGACTAATTCTTAAGCTTGAGAAACCCAAGTTCTCTTTGTGAAGGACTTCTGAAAGGATGAGACCAGAACATCTCAGCAGAGAAGGTCCTGGCTCCTCCTGGAAGGGCGCCTGCTGGTGTGTCTGGGCTCGCAGACGCATGCAGACATGTCTCTCTGGACAGGGTCACAGCTGCCAGCCGCACGTCACACGCTCCTCGGGAAGACCCAGCACTGGTTGTGCCACTCACTCTCACGCAAGGAGGGGTTCGGCCAGGGTCCCACGAAGGAGCCCCACAGCCGAGGGGCAGGCCGGGGATGAGGGCAGCCCCTGCGTGGCGCCCGGAGCAGCCCCAGGGCTGGGGGAGCACAGCACCTCCCCTGATGCTGCCTCATCACAGCTGCCTTTAATCACACACTCATTGGCACTCTCTGACAACTAAGGGTTTCTCTAAAAAGACCGCAGATGAAAGAAGGGAGAAAAGGCAGAACAATCAGAAGTCCTTTCCACAGCAGCTGGACACATAAAACCATTCACAGTACGAAACGTCCAGAGGGCTCTGCATCCTGAGTCCTAGGGGGGTTTTCCCAATACATTTCTGCTTTTGTTAAAATGAAACCTCGCTTCATGAAAAGGCTCTGATTTTTCCACATTGTTTGGTATGTATTACACATATGTGTTTCTTTTCGAATGGGGGAAAGTACTTTAGAGACATAACTGGAATATTAACAACAGCTAAAAGCCACCGAGCAGCTGACCTGTGACAGGCATGATGCACCTGTTTACAAAAAACATCCATTTCCTACTACACAGAATGCACAGAGCACCACAGATGCTACAAAGCAGATAGGGACCATCAAACAATCCTGAGAATAAAGGGCCCTAGAAGTAACAGAAAACCGCCTTTCCACATTCTCATCGGGCTCAGTCCTGATTCTCATCGTAAAGCAAAGAAGAACCATCAAGGGCCCAAGGTGGGTGCTCCGCCCGGCCTGCTACACGCACTGTCCCACCAGTTACAGACACCGCCCCAGAGAGAAGCCAGTTACACTTCACAGCAGCTCATCTCCAAGCTCTTCTCGAGTGCAATACTCCGATGTGATTTTATAAACATCGCGTTTTAAAGTAATAATGTCTATCTGTATGTGAACGCACGTTTCGCTATAACCAGTGCTATTACCTCTTCTACATAATTAACCATATCTTACAGCCAGGCCTCTCTGGGCTTTTTCTTTTGGAGTCTCTGGTTTCCTATGAAGACAAGAGCAAGGTCCACAGCAGGATCCTGGGAAACCGACATCGACACAGAATCATCATCTGGCACACCCGCCGGCCTCACGTCACCGGCATAGCAGGAGGCTCCCCGGACTCCCATCAGGGGACAGCGGGCATGAAGCACACAGCAGACTCTAGGACGGCAGAACTGAGGCAGGGGGATGCCTGGCACCTCAGGCAGAAGGGCACGGAGCTGACCCATCCTAAGGAGCCTGGAGCCTTGCTGACACAGTTGCACTCCTGACAGCCGTGGCTTTAAAGAGGGAGGAGTCAGGCTTCCATGTGGCCACATGGAGGCGACGCCACCTCCAATGGTCTATAAGTGACACATTCAAGTTCATGGAGAAAGTAAAGCGGGTCTGAGAGCAGCTGTCCCAGCTCTGGCCAAAGTCACCAGGAGAAATCGAGCCCTGATGTCACTAAACCAGCAGAGGGCGGGCGCCTCTCCCACGTCCTACAAAAGTCCACACGGCCTCTGTTACAGAAATGCTAACCATTAACCAGTCCCCCCGATTAACCAAACACCACTATCAACAGGCCCATGTTTCTCTTCTGTCGTGCCCAGGAAATTCTCCACAAAGGTTACAACCAGCAGGCCCTGATGGTATTTGTATTTCAACCGCTGCCCCCGTTTAAACCGTTTACTCCCGCGATGGGCGTAGACAAAGTCTCTATACCCTCAGGCGCTTCTGCCCGACGGCCGGAGAGAGGGCTGCAGCATCATGGGAGAGGCTGTCCAGTGATGCGGCCCCCAGAGAGGGCTCCCCAGTCCCGCAACACGCACAGAATGAGCACACGCACGCTCACACACAAGCACACACACCACACACGCTATACACAGAAACACATACACATGCATCTGCACACGCTCACGCCTACAGACACATACACACAGAAACACACATGTGCACACAATCATACACACATGCACACACTCAGGGGGCCCGATCATTCACTCCCATCCCCCAAATGCACCTTCTTGAAGCTAATGAGCCCCCTTTACTGCATGTTTCTCACCTGGAATGACATAGCCTCACCGTGCCCTGCCGTGACCTCAAACCCGAACTGAGCTAAGCTGCAGGTTATGGTCAGAGTCAGCAAAGACGTGGCTTTGGCCTCAGACTGAGTGTGCTCATTCTTGGGCCCCTGGTGACAAGGCCTGTAGGGAGGAGCAGTGGAAGGTGGGGCCACTTACTCCCAGGACTTCCTGGGACCTGACCCACTTACGATGTTTTCTCTGTCTGACTGATTTCCTTCTGACCAAAATCATGAGAGAATTCCGGCCCTTCCTGCTCCTTCTTTCCACGCCCTGTTCACTACCCTTTCATCTTCTCAGGCATTAAATCACAGGTGTCAAAACTGAAGGCAAAGAAACAGCCTTCAGAAATAACACCACAGCAAAGTGAAGCAGAGGGGAAAATGCACAAAACCGAACCCAAGGCCTGGGTCCCTCTCACGCCAGGAACACACAGATGTGACCGGGAACATTCAGCTCAGAGCTTGGCGTCTACGTGAAGATCCCACCTTCCTACCTTCCTATTGACGCAACTACAGGGAAGACTCACGGACAGAGAGAGGAAGCAGGATGACATTTAAAATGCACGTCTGCCTTACAGGGCCATGAGGACAGTGAGGCTGGCGCCTGACAGAGAGGAGCTGTGAGGATGCTGCGAGGTCCTTAGACCCGGGGAGAAGACCCCATGCGTTGGGCGTCCTGAAAACACGAGAAACAGTCGCACGGCCAGGTTCACCACCAGGTGCTCGGAACACGACCCGCGAGGTGTGGCCGTGAGTTCCACAGCCAATTTCTAGGAATCTAATTTTAAACACCTCCCAGCGAACATATCACAAAAATACAGTGTTCCAAATGCTGCAACACAAGTGCTAAAAAGCATCCAACCAAAAATAAAAGTGGCATTTTCAGACAAAACCCCAGAATCAGAAGAATGCAAGTTCTATCCTGAATTTCTCCTAAACCTTTTTTCTTCCTTCAGCTATATTCACCCCCAGCTCCCATATAATGATGACGAAAATGATCAGAGTCAGAATATTGAAATAATTTGGCAAAGATCCCACGATCTTCTCTTCCATGAAGACCCACTGTCCACACTGTGAAAATTCCATGTTTCTCCCCGTCGTCCCTCCCCCCACCTTTGACTCCAGTTCTCATCCAGGTGCCGTGTGTGACTGGGCAAGCTCTGCAGATCCCATGGCTAACTCCCACTCGTCACTTGTCACCAGAGAGGAAGGGACACACAGGACTGAAGAAGGGCCAGGGGAGCCACCCACCTGCCCCCCACCGGATGTGGTTGCCTCGGAAACGGAACTAGACAACTTGGGGACCATACTCCCAACGGAGACTGAGGGCTCAGGTGTCCCAAGGGCGCCAGACCTCAGCGCACAGGGTCCCAGAGCATAAGACGCCACCAGGGGCCCTGGAACCGACCGTGTTCTGTGTAAGGCGGTCACCCCGGGAACTGGGTACAGACAACACCCACAAGGCGGGGGCCGCACCCTCCATGGGCACCCGGCTCCACTGGGCGCCTTCCTGGTGGTCTCGGCCTCTCCCTCCATGGCCCCCCTAGTCTGCAGGCATGTCCTCCCCAGGGAAGTGCTGTCACCCTCAGACCCACCTCCCATCCTGACTGCTCTTCTCGGTACCAATGGCCCAAGGCCTGGCCTCCTGCTCCAGCAGCACTGGGGCACCGTCTCCCCGGGGCTGTGACTGGCTCACCCCGGGGCCATGGGCCCTCTTGCTCCCGACTCTCCTTCTATACGTCCAGCCGTGCACCCTCCTCAGCCTCCTCGCTTCCCACCTACGCCCTCCTCCACTCACTACTGACTGCACTCCCGCTGGGGGACCGCCAACCCCGCCTCCGGCCAGGTGCCTCCCCAGGCCTCGCTCCCCGTTTCCAAACTCTCAGCTCACGTGGTGTCCAGAGCATCTCAAAGTCCAGTCTGAAATGAACTTGTCACCCTCCTCCAGACCTGCTCCTGTTTCCCACAAGTACCACCAACCCCAGCTTCAAACCCCGCTCCTCCTGCCTCTCCTCTTTCCTCCCCCAACTCAGTTGTCAGGCTGTCGGTTCACTTGTTGGCATGCACTCCGCCGGCCAGCACGTCACCACCCAGGCCGTGCCTCCCTCCTGCACGTGCTGCCCTGTCACACGCACCGCTGGGATCAGCCATGATGCCCCCAGAATCCTTCCTGGCTCCACAGTAACCCAACAGGTGAGGACTTCACGTTCTGGCCCCAGTGGTGCTCACACACATTTTATCTCCTATGAAGCTGTAAGCATCAGACGGGCGTTCATCTTAGGCCTCAGCTCCTCCTACAAGCTCTGTGTGGAATACCTAAAACTTTCACATTTTAAGTGAACATACGCTCTTAAAAAAACCTTTCCTGATAATTTGGACATTGCAAGACATAATGAACGGCTGCCAAACAAGAGCTCAGGCCCACGAGCATGAAGGGTCCACCGCGACCGGCGCTGTCCCCCCACAAGCTACGTCCCACCGTCCCCACCACAGGCTCACGAGGCCACGGCCGCCGAAGCCACCCTGCTCCTGTTCGCCCGCCAGCCGAGCGGCCGCAGATCACAAAACAGGTGCATCTGTTCCTACATCTGTCCCTGCCGGTGTACCCGTTATAGGTTACTCCACCCCAAAAATAAAATGGGACTCTGAGAGGAAACTGGTTCCATGAAAACTAAGTGGAATGTTTTACAAAGACTTGATACAGAAAAACAAAATGTTGCCTTCAAATTAGGTGTGGGTGAAGCAATGATAAAAATATTATAGGAAATAATAAATGTTTTAAATCTAAGACTCTAAACTGAGATTGTCTCTCAAATGTTGGCTTGTTCTCTTTCTGAGAAATCGAAACTCGGCAGTGAGAGGCACCATGTCGCGGCTGTGGTTCGGGCAAGACAGTCGCCCAAAACCAGGGAACCAACTCCGAGGAGCCTCGCCCAACGTCCAGAGACGGAAGCGTCCGCGTCTCCACACGCTGTCAGCGGGAGTCCCGGTTCAGGGCTCCTCGGTGAACTGAATGGAGACTGTGATCCCATCAGACAATTGGGTTTCTCCTGGCTAGGGAAGATTTTTAAACACCTTGGGCCCCTATCAGGATGGACGATGACCACGACTAGGCAGCACTGCCCTCCAGGGGGGGCGGGGGAGAACTTGGGGGTGACCCCCTCACTGCCCTGGCATGGGCTGCATTTCTGCTCTAATTCCACATCCAGCTTAAATAAATTGTGGGAAACTCAGGTATGGTAAAGGAAGGCAACTGAACTGATAAACTACTAGAAAGGCCTGAAGGGTAACCATCCACAGACTGGACCTGGTTTGGGACAGCAAAGGCCAACAGGACCAGGAACACGGCGGGGGGTTGGGGGTGTCACCCTCTACCATAACCAAAAGGTGAGAAGAGTCTTGACAGAGGGATTGGAATCTCTGACCCCAGAACTCCCGCCATGGAACACAGCAGAAACCCCCAGAGCCCTGCATCCTGCACCCTGGGCAAAAGGAATGTCAGATGTGCTCCAACACACGAGGCAAAAGCACAGAAGCACACACGTCCACAGCCACACAAACACCTCAGGATCCAGGCATCAGACGGGCCACATTCCTGTAAAACAAACCCGTGCACCAACTGAGGTCTGGACACTGAGGTGTATATGTCTGTCTAACCAAACAGCGATATTCGACCAGGTCTGTCACACAACTAGATTTTCAAAAACTAGAAACATCTATTAATCGAGTAATGCAAAGTGCATGACTCACTGTGCCATCAAAAGCAGCGATTCTCCGCAGGGGGCCAACGTTGCTGGGCGTGAGGGTGCTAGTGGCATCAGAAGGGTAGAAGGCAGTGATGATACTAAGTGTCTTAAGATGCACAGGGCGGCCCCCACACAAAGAACTCAATTGCACGGAGGCTGAGAAGCCCGACCCGAAGAATCAAGTTCCTCGCCCCAACTTTACGAGGTGTCATTGACAAATATAATTGTCTATATTTCAAGTGTATGTGTGATGCTTTGTTATACATATACATTGAGGAATAACTACCGAGATCAAGATAATTAACACATCCCTCACCTCACATTGTTAACTCTGGGTGTGTGTGTGTGTGTGTGTGTGTGTGTGTGTGTGTGTGGTGAGACAGTTTAAGATCTCCTCTCAGAAACTTTCAAGTACATAATACCTAATTGTTAAGTACAGTCGCCACACTGTACATCAGATCCTTACTCATCTTACAACTAGAAGTTTGTATCCTTTGACCAGCACCTCCCCATTTCCCCACCCCCAGCAACCACCCATTCCACTTTGTTTCTATAAAATCAGCTTTTTTTGGTACGATCCCACATATCAATGATACCATGCAACATTTGTCTTTGGCTAATTACACTTAGTGTAATGCCCATCCATGTTGTCACAGAGAGCAGGATTCTATTCTTTTTATAGCTGAGTAATAGTCCATTGTGTGTGTGTGTGTATACACATACACACCACATCTTCTTTATCCAGGTATCCGTCATTGGACACTTACGTTGCTTCCATATCTTGGCTATTGTAAATAACGCTGCTATGAACATGGCGGTATATAAATTTTCAAGTTAGTGTTTTCATTTTCTTCAGATAAATACCCAGAAGTGGAATTGCTGGATGGTATGGTAGTTCTATTTTTAATGTTTTGTGGAACCTCCATACTGTTTTCCATCATAGCTGCACCAATTTACATTCCCACCAACAGTGCACAAGGGTTCCCTTTTCTCCACATCCTCACCAACACGTTATTTGTTGTCTTTTTGATGATGGCCATTCTGGCAGGTGTGAGGTGAAATCTCACTGTGGTTTGATTTGCATTTCCCTGATGATTAGTCATGTTGAGTACCTTTTCATGTACCCGTTGGCCCTTTGTATGTTTTCTTTGAAAAAAATGCCTATTCAGGTCCTTTGTCCATTTTTTAATTGGATTATTTGTTGTTTTGCTATTGAGTTATATGAGGACAATAGGGGAAAAAATAGTTTCTGCAATAAGTGGTGTTGGGAAAACTGGAAAACCATCAGTTTTCCCAACACCACTTACTGAAGCAGAAGAATGGACTGGACCCCATTTTACACCACTCACAAAAATTAACCTGAAATGGATTAAAGACCTGAAAGTATAAAACTCCTAAAAGAAACAGAGGAAAAAAGATCCTTGACATAGGTCTTGGCAATGATTTCTTGCATAAGACACCAAAAGCACAGGCAACATAAGCAAAAATCAAGTGGGAATACATTCATCTAAACAGCTTCTGCACAGCAAGGGAAAACCATCAGTGAATTAAAAAGGTAACCTACAGAGTGAGAGAAAATATTTGCAATCCTTTTATCTGATAAGGGGTTAATATCCAAAATGATTAAGGATTAAGTTTTGTGTTTTCAACATAGTTCAATTCTGAGGCATCTTAACATGTAAACTTTCTTCTACCTTTTTTTTCTTTAACAAAGTATGGTGCCTTGTAATAGACAAACCTTTATATGACACAACATAAGGACCTAGCAAGTTTATTTTGCTCCAGGAGGGAGAAAGGGAGGACCGCCTTGGGAAAGTCCACTGAACTTCTGTGACTTCTTGACTAGAAATTATCCAGTCGGCAATCCTGAGTGTGGGTCCTAGCCCACCTTCACCCACTGTGAGCCCCAGACAAGATGTTTAACCTCAAACCTTGTTTTTACTGAGAAAGAACAAAAACCTGTTTCATGTGGTTAATGGATTCCCCCCTACAAAGTAATACAACAATACATGTGAAACACTGTTATAAACTAGACAGCACCAACATTGTTTCACCACTGTTATAGTTCTGGACTAATTAAAATGACATGAAGACATAAAATGTATTGGTATTATGTTGAATTGTAAAATTACAGATGTTTTTTAATCTTTGTCCCAATTTTTATAGTGTTACTTACAGATTTTTTAAAATATCAATTTATAGTCTAAAATAATATTTGTGATGTGTTAAAACTGTAGTGTATCAAGCATTTTAAACTGTTCCAAATATACATCTAAAAATACATAGGGAACTTTTTAATAAACATTATGGCAGAGGAATTACAACTCCTAATTCAACACATTATAATTCAGAATAGCAGAAAAGTTACACAGTTCTCACAGACTCCTGAAGAAACATATAGTAATAAACTCAAAAAAAGTATGTTAGCAAATTTTTATAACTGTGAAACGTTTTAAATTATCAACTAATAAGAAAATGTCTGCTGAATTATGACTGGCAAATGCCAAAATCATCTTTCCATCTTTCACTCTTTACCCTGGAGCTGGTGAAGACAGATCTGCCTGGGGAGTTGAGGTTGAAAAAGTAAACACAGAGCTTTGAAGATTTAGGTTTCCTGGATACAACACAAAACCATTGTAACGTTTCTGCACCAGTGGGTCTTCTCAATCTTTATTTTTCCTTTTTTCTTTTGATGACTTATATAAGGTATACATACATATTTTAACATATTTTAATACATAATGTTACATATCTGTGACCTTTATTTCATTATTAACTTAATTCCAAAGCTAAATGGTACTTTTTTCATGGAAAGAAAAGAGGGAAGGGGATAAATGGTAACTATGTAATCTAGAACAAGATTTTTAATTGTACAAGTCCACTAATGATACCATCTAGTAGGGAAAATATTTTTAAAAGTTCCAGAAAACTTTACAGTACATGAGTAAGCTTTTCAGAAGAAAAACATACAGTTGTTCAGAAGATTCTGAGTTTTCCCTAAGAAGTCTGTAGAATCTACATCTTGACCCCTGTGTGATAAGGCGTGGGATGATGGCCCACCGCCCATGAAACTCTGCCTCTCCCTCAAGGAAGCCCTGAGCAAGCCTCACACCACTTCCCTGGAAAACCATCAACCATGGGAACCGGGTAAAACGTGTGAGAGTCAAATAAAAACAAGAGCTGAGCTTCTCCCTTACAGGATCTAATGCCAGGAACAGTCCATAAAGCTGACCCTGGACTCAGCATCCCTGGTCCCTGAACACAATCTGCTGGCACAGGTCAGCAGTGGGATGCAAATCCCTCACAGAAGCCGCTTTCCTCCCTCCACAGAGGCTCGGGCTCCACCTCAGCTTTGACGCAGAGCTTGCACTTTTAAGGACCCACAGTTACCACCTGAGGCTGGCAGACATCTGGCATCACCGCCCCCATCGCTGCTGTGCACCCCAACTCCAGGTGGGACGCGGGAGGTAAGCCGAGCTCTTAGCATCCTTCCTCCTCTACATTAATGGGGGAGGGGTGGGTAATATATATTTAAAATAAAAGTTCACATAACACAATTCTGGATTTCATTTTTCTTCAAACCGGCCATCTGCGCACAATTATTCTTTTTGTACCTACTGGGAAAGTTGAAAATAAAGCCTAGGACACAATTACCTACCCCCAAATGCTCCCAGAGTCAAGACTGAACCAGAATTTCCTGCCGCCTACTTCTTTTCCTTCCACTCTTGATACCCTTGTACCAAGAAATGTACGATAAACTTCAAGTGAGTGGAGAGGCCCCAGGGTCCCACAGGTTGGCCAGCTGCCCTGGACTTGTCTGGAGACCCACCACTCCTGCCCCACCCAAGACCGTCATTCAGAAGGTGGGAGCTGGAGCAGGGAGTCAGCCTCCCAGGTGACTGCAATAAACTGCCTGTTTTCCGCAGGAAAGAACCAACAGATGGTAAAACAGAACCTGGCCGTCCTCGTGCTGGCCACACCTGTGCAAGTTTCAAGGGCAGTGACAGTCACAAGCTGAACTGGCTTTCCTCGGGTGGCTGCCGGGCTGTGCGAGGGCCATGGCCTCAGTTGCCCGGACGCCGGCTGGCTGCGGTCCGGGCAGGGGGGCTGGGGGAAGGTGCCTAGGCTAAGGCACGTGGTCAGAGCCATCATGCTCCCCCAGGCCCACAGGACAAGGGGAAGCCCCCAGCCAGGAACCACCCCTGCAGTCATGTCTGCCTGAGAAGCACTGTGCTCCCCACATTGGAAACAGCCAGAGGGCTCGCCCCCAGGCCGCGGGCAAGGGTCCCAAAGGAAAAATGGGGAGTGGGGAGGGGGACAGGACGCACGCAGAAATAAAAACAATCACTCACATGTGCCTTTGAGAAGCAGGAAAGGTCCCGGTGCCATCATTCCACTAGGCTCAGTGCCCGAGCCCCTGGCCCCAGCCCCACAGCTCAGCCAGAGCAGTCAGGCCGGGAGTAGCCAGGCTGGGAGCAGGGTCGGAATGGCCCACCCCAAACACAGGTGTTCCAGGCACAACGAGAGAAGGGCTGCCCCCCAGCATCCAGCTGCTCCCTCCTCGGCACTCAGAGCCCTCCTTGCTGAGACCACTCACTGGGCACACAGCCTCGAAGTAGATCCTTCTCAATTATTTGTCTATCGATACTGAGCTTCCCACTGGCTTCCATCCTATCTCCTGGATTATAAAAACAGCTGTCACCACTCCCATAGTTCCCAAGAGACCCTCGCTCAATAAATTGCAAATGAAATAAATGCTTAAGGAACAGAACAATTCAAAAGCTCTCATGTGGCAAAAACAATCCCTAACTTTGGAATCAAATGTGACTGAACCAGTTAGATATACGTGTGTATGTTTGCACCTACACACACACACACACACACACACACACTCTCTTCCACCTAAATACACACCAGCAAGGGGGTGGGGCATGTCAGCCACTTAAAAGTCCACTATATTTGGTGTTAAATAGTGAACAACAAATAATATGGCAAACCTATTCCATCTAAATCCCCAGAGAGTATTTTTATTGTAAAGTAATTTATCCCCTTAAAATAAGCAAATATCTCCTTTAGGAACTGTAGACACTCTAAGTAAAACACAGAAAACAGTATAAGCACAGCTTTCAAAGTATGACAAAAGCCAGATGCTTTTTTCAAAAAGGTCATCCAACATCCAAACCGAACACACCCTAATTTTCAGCTGCTGTTCAGATGAAAGCATCTTTGTTGTCCGCTTGCGAGTGATAATAATACTGTAATCAGTTTTACATTTCATACCCACCTCAGTGTGAGGTGCTTCCAAACAAAGGCCAGAATCCTCAGGGCCACCACAGGAGCAAAAACAATCCACACTCAAATGACAGGGAAACTATTTATGTGGCAACATGTGATTTCTTATTTATAGAGCTCTGTTAATTATTTTGCATATAAGCAGTGTTGAACCAGGCCTGCAGAGTTTGAGTACACATGGGCTGGGTGGAGTAATTGGTGGGGCAGAGAAAGGTCAGCCAAACCCCATAAAAAACAATTAAAATTTCCACAGACAGTCCACCAAACAGGTGATATTTAGGCAACTGAAAGTTCATTTAGAGGTGTAGAGGTGTCTTGCTCAAAAAAAAAAAAAGTCCTTTCCACAGGTTATCAAAAATTCACAGCAGTCAGGACCCCACCACACACACACATCCACCATATACTGAGGGTCTGTGGGTGAAAGACAACAAAATAGAAGAAGGATGGAGGGAGAAGAAAGGAAAGAACGTGGGTGAAGGGGATGACCAGTAGGGACTCAGAATTGAGAACAACGTGAACAACGGGAATTAAATATACGACTGTATGGTTATCATCTCAGAGAAACCAAGAGTTAGTCTAAGTTACAAGTAACAATGTTATCACTCCGAGCCTACAGCCCATCTTCTGGATCGGATCCATATTATGAAGAAATCAAAAAATAGTTAGTTCACAATGCAGTGAAATGATTCAGCCATAGATAACCAAATTAATTATAATCCACTAAAAGTCAAATTGTATCATTTTTAAAGATTGGGCTATTATGCAGTTAACGGGCAGCTTTAGGTTTAAAACAAGCTGGAAATGATCTTGTTTCCCTTAATTCTATCAGCAAGGGCCCAGCAAGGGCCCAAGACTGATGGCTTTCACAGCTAATAGAACAGGTGCGATCATAAATACATGAAAATGATCTGGAGACAGAATAATCCATGTTCTTTCTCTGTTTAAGCTAGTCATGGGATTTCTGATAAGTGGGTGAAACATTCACACTTCTTACAAGAAAGTCATGGCAAATACATAGTACACAAAACCATCTTTGTTCTGGGATTTATTTATTTAATATAACACAGAAAGTATTCAGGGCTTCCTGATACTAGAACATCTACCTTTATTAATGAGGAGCTACCGGTTTTCTGACCAAGTTGTCAGTGTCCAAAAGCACTATTCAAACAGTCCATCTTACAGCAAAAAGGCATGATACATGCACACACATACAAGTACCATCTTGGACACACTTGTATTCAAATTTCTGGTGCAAATGGAAATAATCAGGGAACGGGGAGGGTGTAAACTAGTGAGAATAAAGATGGATGCTCTAGAAAATTCCTGAGACAATATCCCAGGGTGACCACGTCACACAAAAATCTTATCCACTTTATACATGGTCATTCCTGCCGACATTTACCTGGATTAAGATTTTTTTATTTACATAAAAGAAAGGAGACATAGATTTGTCCTAACAAGAACCTCTAATCACTAGATTATTTTCACAATTATGAGTAATCACTAAATAGCTTCCACTCAAGGAACAAAAAATAAAATAACAAAAGAAAGCCACAATCCCAACAACTTTATTAAGCATATTATAGTTATGAAAATAAAGGCTCTTTTTTGAGACCACAGGTTCCTAAAATATCCTTCATGGAACTCTGTACCAGTAATGGCTGGTAATTAAGTTAATTGTTACATCAGGTAAAAAAACACATCATTAGGGTATGCGAAAGTAAATACGTAAAAAAGAAAAGTCACCACACATACCATGAAACTTGGTATCTCTTTCAACATTCCATTTCTGACTTGGATTCCTAACTCACTACATGAGGGTGGTGTCCCGTCGGGAGCTGGAAGGGAGGAGGCTGGTGTCGGGGCAAACTGGCCGACTCGCACCCACCACTCAGGCACGGGACCTCAGGCAGGCTCACTAACGTGCTTCCCTTTTTGTGAGACAAATGTCCTTCAAAAAAGGTAATCTATGTAAGACACCTAACGCAGTGCTTAGCACACACGAACAATCAGTGAGTGGTGGCCTGAGACATGTAAGTGTCCTCCCCCATAAACAGAGATAACAGACTTTGTTCATGCCAAAAAAGACATCAATTTGCAACATCTGATTTAAAAATCCGAGTTATGCACTGTCCGCTCCTACTGACAAGACTCCGGTTCTCTGGGGACCAGAGATGAGGGTGGATCACATCCATTAGACGTGGCCTGCATCCCTGCAAGGCCTGGAGAAGGTCAGACAGGCACTCCACTTGGGATAAAAGCACTCTACATAAAAGACCTAAGATTGATTGCCTTGTAAGTGATTGGTGGCAGCTTAAACATGATCGCCATCATCCTGGCTAGTAATAGGAAGCTTTGAGAGAGGTCACTCTTGCAGAGACACTGAAGAGGTTATTCCTGGAACCTCATGTAGAATATTTTTCCCAGAAACGACACAAGAACTAACAGCATCGTCTCTTGACCAAAACGATTAAGATTTCAGATAAGCCATACCATATCCAGCCTCCTGATTCTAAAGGATGCTGTTCCAGGGCTTCCCTGGTGGCGCAGTGGTTAAAAATCCGCCTGCCAATGCAGGGGACACGGGTTTGAGCCCTGGTCCGGGAAGATCCCACATGCCGCGGGGCAACTAAGCCCATGCGCCACAACTGCTGAGCCTGCACTCTAGAGCCCGCGAGCCACAACTACTGAGCTCGCGCACCTAGAGCCCGTGCTCCCCAGCAAGAGAAGCCACCGCAATGAGAAGCCCGCGCACCACAACGAAGAGTAGCCCCCACTCGCTGCAACTAGAGAAAGCCCGCGTGCAGCAACGAAGACCCAACTCAGCCAAAAAAAAAAAAAATTTTTTTAATAAATAAAGGATGTTGTTCATCTTCCATGAGAAACAAAAAAATTTCAAACATACAGAAAACAGAGTTGTACAGCGAACACCCATATATTCATTCCCTAGATGACAGATTCGATCTTAAATGTAAAGTTTAGGGGCAGCCAGCTAAGAAAACGTGCAGCATAAGCCTTCACGCATGACAACCACATGCAAGGGAAATTCGTCCGATTTCCTCACTGACTTGGAACAGGCTGCTGGGGAGGGCGCTGCCCACTGCTCACGCTCCCGAGAGCACCCAGGACTCCACAGAGCTCCTGCTGCTGATCTCACAGGGGAAGACGGGATCCCCATCATGCTTCAAAAGAAAGCAGCTCGGTGGTTCAGTTCACTCGTGATGGTGAAAATGTGTCGGGAAGCCAAGATTCTAGGGCTCGTGATGAGTTTCTGATCATTTGAAGTCTCCTCATTTATACAGAGAAGCTAATGTCATTTCCCTAGAAAATATTTTCAAAGGACTAAAAAAAGGTCAATATGAAAGCAGCTAAAAGCTATAAGGCACCATGAGATGTATAAGCTTTATTTCATATCTTTGTTTCAAGGAATGCTAGTGTTCTAAATACTGCTCCCACCCCACATCATCTTTCAAGAATAAGTGAGAGTGATCAAACCTGCCCTATGACCACAATGACACAGTCAGCCCGTGAGCTTTCCATCTGTGGTAGACACCCCCAACAGCAGATGCCCATCACCCGAGGAATGGCAGCCCATCCAAGGAACCTCTGCCCACATTCCTTCCCCAAGGCTTTGCTCCTCTGTATCCACGGGAGACAGAATATCGTACAACACATTCAGAAAGCCTGTTTTACTTAGACACTTTCCATAAAGGGCAGATTTCATCCAGAATCCTATTTGTGTCAAATTCAACAAGTCATGAAGGAAACAGCAAAATCAAGGCTACTTTCTTCCCCATGTCCTGGGCCAGATCTTCCTAATAACAGGAAAGAAATGCTAAAATACCAACAGGCATTAGAAAATCCTTTTCTGGTATGATAGCTAAATAATAATTCGCCACCATCTAAAACAGGGAGGCAGAATTCTACTTCCTTTTCATATTAATTTATGTACAACAGAAATTCTCAAAATCTGAACTCTGATATCAACAGCAAAATAACCCCAAGTGCTATTTCTCATTTGGCCCAGGTCAATGTTGTGCTTGGTGGGGGAAGCCTAGCCCCACCATTTGCAATAAGACTATATTCACTTAAGCTAAAAGCAAAATGAAACAACAAAACCCAACCAAACACCAAGTCTCAGGTTGACAGAATTTCCCTACAGGACAGGCACTGCAACAGTAACTTGTAAGCGTGAGGTACATTATAATGTACCTTAGTAACATTAGTAACAAAGTTTCCACCCTGGCAAGTTGATACACTATTTCCTTGGGTTTAAGTGGGTGGTTGGTTTGGTTTTTTTTTTTTTAAGATTTTTTTTGATGTGGACCATTTTTAAAGTCTTTATTGAATTTGTTACAACATTGTTTCTGTTTTATGTTTTGGTTTTTTGGCCGTGAGGCATGTGGGATCTTAGCTCCCTGACCAGGGATTGAACCCGCACCCCCAGCATTGGAAGGCTAAGTCTTAACCACTGGACCGCCAGGGAAGTCCCTAAATAGGTGTATTTTAATGACTTAAGTTTAATGGAATTGCACCCTTGCTTAAAGAGCTCCTTAAAGACTACTTTATATTACTAAATCTCAACAGCCTTCAGGCATCCATCCCGTTCATCAAAATAAGAAAAAACAAAAGATGTTTCGAAGCCCAATGATGCTCACTTAAGCTATCCTGAAGTACAGCTCCACCTTAGTACTTGGTGTTATTCTTAAGTTGTTTTTACACGTAACTGAAGCCATAACTTCTGTGATACCATTAAATACACAGCGGGGGCAAGGGGGGCTTCAAACTATCTCTGGTTTTTACTTTAAAAGAAGCAGCTTATGAAAGTCGATAAGAAAAAGATCCCACTCATTCACAAACCCACACAGCACTCAACCGACATAACTGCCAGGGTGATCGTAAAGGATAAAAGCCCAGGACCTGTTACAGGTGTTGGGCGGGGGGCACAGAGCCCCGGGTCCACTGCCACGGTGAGCCCTGGCCCTGACCTGGCCTCTCAGAGCTGCCCAGGCTCACGCAATCCCACCTGTGTGGCCTGTTGGGTGGCATCCACATGCACTTGTGTCGGGACAGGACACAGGAGCATGACGAGAGGGGTGCCAGCTCAGTCCCTCTCCACACACACTGAGGGCAGGGGGGCACACACCTCCAGGAGGACAATTCCCACAGTCACAGCGGTGGAGCTCTGTGTTTCATCCTGGGGGCGTTGTGGTGAGGGGACGGCAGGAGATGGTCAGGCCCCTCCTCCACGAAGCGCTGGAATGACTCTGATTGGAGGTCCACACATGGTCCTGAGATTCGATGATTACAACCTAATAGGACGTCCTTCCCGGACACACCTGGACTTGAATCTGACCTAGGACACCTTTCCCCAACTTTTCTCTTGAAAAGTAAAGGGGCTGAAAAAAGGGCTTCCAGGAATATTGACACAAAGAGTCCACCAGAAAGGAAGTTTTATCTTTAAAAAGAAAAAGAGGCATTGCAGCTCTGAAGCTATCCTAGCACAGGGTAAGTGCCCAGGTAGCATCTATTAAGAGGTGCACCCTCCAAGCAGAGGAAAGTGAAAGTGCTTTCCCGCACCCGGGCCTGTGCCTCCTCTCCACTGTTTTTCTCTGAAGGCCACTGTAACTCAAATCACCTGGATAAACTGGGGGGCAGAAGGGCAGGGAACTCTGTCCCAGTGACAGCACCTCGGAGGGAAACTGCAGGGCTGGATATTTACGGAGCAGATACTGTGACTCTGCCTCACTGATCCCCACTACCATCCCAAAGGCAGAGTTCTTAACCCTATCTGACACCCGAGGACACCAAGACTGGGAGAGCCTGGTGGCTTATCCAGGGTGATGCCACGACTGCAGAGTCCTGGACAGGGATTTTGTCAGGTATTGTGACACTGATATAACTGGATGTGCTCTATTTGCAATAAAGCATGTAATCTCCACTTATACTACTTTATTCATAAAGACCCAGAATCTTCTGATAAGGTTAATTAGTAACACAGTTTACATTTCTGTTTTCATTTCAGGTAAACTAGCCAGGAAGCGCTTCCTTAGAGAGCTGGTCAGCTAGACCCATGCAACCTGCATCTTCACAGGGACATGACTCTGGGCTTGGCCAGCAAGGCGACAGGGCTCGATGTGGAGGTTTGTGTTCTTCCCGAGAGTGAAGCGGTCCAGACATGTGGCTCTGCCAACTCGAGGGAGTGGCAGGAACAAAGCCACGAAGGCAGATTAAGACCTGCCGCACGGAAACTGAGATGTGTGGGCCTCTCCGCACCAAAGCTTAACATGTTTTATAAACTCCTGACACAGGGCAAGCTGCACTGGTAAGACACATGGTCAGAACATGAGAGACTTGCTTTTTTGGTTTTGGAAGAAAGCTTCTCTGCTCAGCACCGAGTGTCCAGCAGGGAACTGCCTTCCTCCTTGGCCAGAGGCTCAGACCTGAGGCTGGTGGGTGTGAAGCAGCCCACATTGAAGAGGGGACATATTTACATATGAGTTTTTTAACTTCATAATTTTAAAATGTTAGAGTATTCCTCTAATTAAAAAAATAGAAGAATATGTGACTTGACTAACCAGATAATTCAGTAAAAAAAAAAAAAAAATTAATTGTGCATAATTGCGAACAAGTATCTAAGGAATTGCTCTCTCTGGTGCCGCCAGAACTAGTTTGGATCTGGCCCACAGTCTTCAATCTTTTCATGAGGACACAGAAACAGTTTCCAACTTAATAAGCAAAAAAAAAAAAAAAAAAAAAAGATTTAAAACTGGCAGCCCACAAGAAAAAGATCTATTTAACCCACTATCAATCACAGAATCCCTCAGTCCTCACTATCTTAGGTCATTTTTTCCCTGATTTTTCATACCTATTGCACAAAGCATTTGGTAAAGAACCACCTCAATTTGTGATTCTTAGCACAGAGAGCACATTTCATTCTCCACGATATTCAACAGCAACAAAACTAAAGAGCAACCTCCCCAGTCCCCCACCCCACAAAAGAAGGCTGCTTGTTGTCATGTTGACTTTTACAGCTCAATATCTTAGCCTTTCCCACTTTATTTGTCTTAAGGGCTTATGAACATTAACACCCCGTTGGGTCCTGAAGAAAGTGCCATATACGTACAAACCTGACTCCTATGTTCTTACCCCCGCCAGCTGGGATTCTCAATTAAATTCTCCCCTTTGAGAGCGCTATTTATTATCAAGAACAAATGGATGCAACTGCTTCTTTCGAGACGTGACAACGTTTTGACGCTCTCAGCAGAACAGAGCACTGGCAATGATAGTAGGTAACTTTTGTAGGGCACACAAAAAGATCATGAAAGAAGGAAAATGAACACAGGCAACCTTGAAAGTAGAGGCATACAGACGGAGAGACTGGAGGAAAGGAACAGTAAACAGTGGCCAAAGCCCATAGCATCACCTGAGGTGCCTTCCATGTACCAGGATAAACACTGATGTGCGAAACCAAGCCAAAAACTGCAGGCGAGCATCTGCTTTTAGTAAGGTACCTGAGTAATTATGAGAATCTTAATATGACTAGGATTTGAAGTGGTGAGTCAGTCTATATACATGACATCAAAATGAAGATTATCCAATACATTCTCTTTGCAATTCAGAAGAATGCTACAACTTATCCCATAAATCACTGCTTTAAAAAAAAATCAGCTCTAAAAAAAGAGACAACCCATTTGAAAAAGGCTGGGAGGAGGAAGGCAAAAAGTGACTCATAACATCCAACAGCTTGTAGCCTCCAAACCATAACAAGAATATAAAGCCAGTGGGCCCAGAATGAAACAAAATAGAGTCGTTGTTACAGCTGTGACCTCACAACATTCGGCTCTAAGCATGACTACAGCATCGCAAAGATCTTTTGAGCATTGGGATCAACCTTACACATCAGTGCCTTTAATGTGTGCCTTTAATTTCCTGGCTAAATTTGACATCTATATTTATTCATCAAGAAAAGAACATTCAAATTTAACTATTTTCATAACTCTGAAGAACTCTTAAAATTCAAGTCCACACATTTCACATCCCACACATATCAATGCTGCCATTTTGTACATATTTTTAATTCGGATAACAATCTTTTAGATTTATCAAGCCAAGTAGTCCATTTCATTCACCACAATACGTACAGCTACTGGGGGCAGCTTTGAGACGATGTGACAGAGTGAACAGGTTTTGTTAACAATGGTAAGGTCTGATCCCCGGTGGAGCGGCTCAGCTATTATTCCCTGAATCTTCTGACCCCTTCCCTCCTCCCCTCCCAATGACAACAAATTATCAACAAGACTCTAGAAGAAAGCATTTTTTCACACATTTGCTTTCCAGAGTCCACTATTTCCTTTCAATGAGAACATTTGGGTTGCATTAGAGACAGCAGGTCTCCTCTCCCCGACCCTGGAAGGTGGTCCCAGGCTTCAGTTTGGGTGGCCACCTCTGCAGCCACAGGGACCTCCAAGAAAAGCACAGGGGCTGATGGGGACAGAACTCACGTTCTAGAGCTAAGTGTATCTGCTATACTGTGCTGGCAGCCCTGAAAATGCCACACACCACCAAATCTACAAACCTTCCAACTGGCCATCTCTTTAAGATTTTACTCTGGTGACAGGATTATGCCAGCTGCATGTGAATTGCTCATCTGCAATTTAAAAAATTACTGGTTCCTTGATCAACACAAAGAACTGATAGCATGCACCTCCTTTCTTGGGCAGTTTCGCACTTAGTAGAAAATGTTAAGTTGGACTTGATTACAGAACGTAATAGTTGCAGTAATCCTGTACCTTACAAACTGAGTAATTCCCATAAGCAAGAGTTAGGAAGTTAGTAAGCACACTCACAATTTAAAAGCCACAAAGTAGAAAGCTAACGGACTTCTCTTCTGCAAACACCAGTTTTCACAGGCTACATCACAAGGCAATTTCCCAAAGTCCTACCAAAATAAGAATTCAACCACTCCTGAAACAGTGGGATGATATCGTCTACAGCTGCAAGTCCAGGGTGTGTACAGCCCAGGACACAAGCCGTCAGTTAACACAGAAACTTACTGCTGAAGTTCAATCAACAACTGATTTTTTTTTTTTAATAAGACATGAGTCTGTCTTTATTGAGGAATTTTGTTTCCTCTCTGCTTTGCCACTGTTTCCATTTAAAGTTTTTCCTTAAGCCAAATAATGTCTATTTACATATTAATGAAACTACTTGGGGGCCCTCTGAAAGCCAAATAGAAAAATGCATGATTCCAAAAGGCAAGAAAGAAGGGAAGGGAAGGGAAGAAAAAAATGATTTAGGGAAAAGTGTGTGAAGAAAAGAGCCAGTGCTACCCCACCTGGCACCCAGCAACCAGCCAGCTCACTGGCTTCCTCTCCATCTCACATCGAGTCCCAAGAATTCACCAGACCGACAACCCCTGGCTCCACACCAAAGACTGTACCCAGACCTGTGGATTGGAGGCCATTGCTGCCCATAGGAGGGGCACCCACCACATCTCCCCACAGAAAGCTCCTGTTCTTTGCTGGCACCAGTTCTGCAGGGAGAGCAGCCCAGTTTTCCCCCAAGAGGGAAGCACTGGGTAGCAACAGACAGTGGAAAGAAAAGAGGGAGGCAACCAGCAGGGCAGGAAAGTGAAAATCTGACTTCTGCAGCCAAGAAGTCAATCTGCAACCCTCTACCAAACAGTGACCCATAAAATAAAATAACCTAAGTGTCCGTAGCAGCACCAGCAGACAGTGCAAACCAAAACTGGACCAGCATCTACTAATCTAGATAAAATATACAACCATTAACAGCTGGCAGGCCATATAGGAACTTTGAAAGAAGAGTCTACTCTTTTTTCAACCTACATTATGTGCTTAAAATGGAATTGTTTTCCCATGCTCCTTTGTAGGAACTGAGCGCTGGAACGTCCACACGTTTCCACAGTATGTTCTGATATTTTAATAAAATGATGAAGACTAATTTAAAGAATTCTCTCCACATGAATCCTGATTGAAGATAAAATATGAAAGCAATATGCTTAAATAACTCGGCATTAAAAGCTGTTTTAACTTTTCACTTTGAAAGTGGTTATGTTGGGGGATTTTAAGTTCTAAAATGTAAAGAGGCACAGATTTCTGATCCCTCCATTCTTTGGTTGCTATTAAGCAATACTGGAAAACAAGTTGATTCATCTAATTTAAGACAGTAAAACTACTCTACATAGTCACAAGACACAATATTCCAAATGACCTTAAAGAGAAACCCAATCGACTCAGCATGGACAAAGCAAGTCAAAGATGACACAGCTAAAGCGGGGAGAAGCGGGCTGAGGCTGGGTGGCCAAAGCAACAACCCTCTGACTCTTACTCTTGGGTGATGCAGCCAGGCCTAGCAGAGTTTAGAGAGAGAGAAAAACAATAATGTGATTCCCATATGCAAACACACACCCCTTTCTCTGCCCAGACACTCAATAAGAAACTCATTAAACCCTTTTTAAAAATCTGTAGGGACACAAGGAATTCACAGAGAACTAGGCTGAGCACACCTTGGTCTAAAGTGGTTTGCCATCCCCTGGACAACAGGGACACATTCTAGGAGTGACCGATGGTGACAGGTGAGTGCAATCTAGCAGGTGAGTGTCCACGTCCACAAGCAGCCACTCCCACCAGGGGCCACGCATTGTCCCAGATGTGCAGAAGCAAATGTGAGCCCATCCCAGACGGATGGGGGAGGTGGAGGGCTCCTGGTGAGTTCAGACGGCTTCCCGCTTTGCCAACACAGGTAGGGTACTGACACTTAACATCAGTATAATACAGACATAGCAGAAGTGCTTGTCTGGAGAGAATGCATGAATGATACGGTGTTGTAAATAACACAACTGTGGTGCACAGCTATGGGGCCTGTAAAGTGAGGGGGAAAAACCCATGTGAACATTGACAAAATCAAAGAACTTGGGCAAATATTTTCCAATGGGCACTTCATCCCTCCAAGCAATCTGTCCACACTGCACACCTTATCCACCAGTGTAGACCTAAGTACTGTTCGCCCAGCTGGGCACTGCACTGAGGTACCAGCAAAGCCCTCATCATCTCCAGCCCTTCAGAACAGTGTCTGCTTGAGCACAGAGTCCAGGAAACGGTCTCCTCCTATGGGACAGTTGAGCATTACAGAACCCTGCAGAACCCCAAATGTGAAACAGAAACATCTCCAGCCTGTGACATCTGAAAAGACACTTCACCCCAGGCCCCCACCTGTACCCCCTTCTTCGCCCTGAAAGTGTTAAAAAGGAAACCATACGGTCAACACCAGCTTCTCCCTGCTGATGAAAACTGGCACGAATGAATTTACTTTCTGGCTGCCAGCCCCACAAAACCGTTACACACACACACATACAAGTTCACCACTAAACTGCTCCAAATATAAATTCGAGACAAGCCGGCCTATCCCCACCCCACAGTGTATTAGTGGCCTTCCCAGGGTGAGCTGGGTGAATTCTAAATCTATATTAAACATTCAACATTTCGGAACTTCAGTGGGTTTTTTTTTTTTTTAAGACATAGCAAAATCCGATCTAAAACTTATGACAGCTGAGCACATGATCCCACCATTAAGAGCAAATAAGAAACCGTATATAACACTCCATGAAATCACTGTGGCAAATCTGTCACAAATCCTAAGTATGGGACGATGGGAACGCGGCACAGACCCTGGCCTGAGGGAGGAGGCTTTCCAATTTCACCCAACCTTCGCATCCCAGCGGACGGGAACAATAGTAGTACTATCCCAGTCCAGCCAGGATGCCTCGGACACCGGCGGTCAAACCTCAAGTCCAAAGACAAGTTTCGCATTAGAACGAGGCCCGCGGAGCCTCAGGCCGCGCAACGCGGAACCGCCCCCGGCCCGGCCGCGGTGGGCAGCGCTCGGACGCGCACCAAGGACACGGCCCCGTCCGCCAGGCCGCGCGCGAGGCCGCCCCGGCCCCGCGGCCCGTCCTGCGCCCCGGCTGCGCCCCGGGCCCCGCGGCCCCGTCCTGCGCCCCGGCTGCGCCCCGGGCCCCGCGGCCCCGTCCTGCGCCCCGGCTGCGCCCCCGGCCCCGCGGCCCCGTCCGGCTCCCCAGGGCCCCGGCGCCGGGGCCGCGGCCGACGACACGGAGCCGCAGGGCGGGGGCCGCGCTCGCACCGCGCCGAGACCCCCGCCCGCCCGCCCGCGCCCCGGCCCCCGTGACAGCGCGGCCGGCTGAGCGCGGGGCCTGTTACCTTCCGACAGCTCCAGCTCCAGCTCGGCCAGCCGGGCCCGCACCTCCAGGGGCAGCGCCATGCCTTCCAGGCTGCGGTCCGCCATGCTCGCGACGCCCCCGCCCCAGCCGGCCTCCCTTTGTTCCAGGCCGCGGTCTCGCCGCTCCTCGCGCCCCGCGGACCCGCACCGAGCGGCGGCAGGCCGGGCGGCGGCGCAGCGCGCTCCTCCCCGGTGCCTCCTCCGCGCGGCCCCGGCACGAAGGCCTCGCGCCCGCGCCCGCGCCCCCGTCCCGCCCGGAGCGCGCCCGCCGCCGCTCCACCGGGCGGCTCCGCGGCGCGCGCGTGACGGCGAAGAGCGCGCACGGGGCGGGGGCGGCGGGGGCACGCGCTCCGGGGCTGGGCCGGGCGGGGACGCGCACCGGGGACGGAGGGCGGGCCGGCGCAGCGCGCGCTCCCGGGGGCGCGGGGCTCGCACACCGGCCCAGCGGGGCCTCCCCCACCCCGGCCCGGCCCTCGCCTACCCAGGCCTAAGGCAGAAAAATACCTGCTGGAGCCCCGGCCTCGGCGTTCCGGGTCTTTGCGGGCTGAATTTTTTTTTTTTTTTTTTAATAAATGCGTTGTGTGTTGGGGGCGGGAGGTGTAAAAGACAGCGTGGGCTGTGGAAAGAGGAGTAGGCTGGAAGTTCCTAATTCGCGTTGATGTAGGACCTGCCAGCCTGGCCCTGAGGCTACAATCAGTGCCTCTCCCTCGGCTCCGTCTCCCCACCGTGAAGGCGGCTAGAGGAGAGATGGGTCACCGAATCTCCACGTTCCCGGTCAGCCCGACCACGCTCGCCCCGATACCCCGGCCCGTCCTCAGCCCGGGGCTCCGTGTCCTCAGCAGGTCTTCCCGCGCCCTCGCCCGAGGGCCCTACGGCTCGTCCTCCGCGCTTCTCTCTTCCGCCCCCACCGCACCGGTGTCACCTCTGGGGGCATCACCAAACCTGGGCCTCCAGTCCTGACCGTTTGGGGAGGCTAGCTCACCCCCTACGACTGTCCAACTGAATAACGTCACCCAGATGCCCCCAAACCCCGAACTCCACAAACCAGCCCCTCCTCCTGGCTTCTAATAACTTCCACCATTTTCTTAATGATCCAGGCTGGGAAGAGTCCCGGGAGTGTTTGCCTGTCTTCCTCAGTCTTCACGCACCCTCTGCTTCCCTGTCCCCTCAAGGCTCTCGCATGTCATTTTCATTCCGGACCCACTCCTCCCAGTTCAGCCCCTACCGCAGACCTCCTGGTGGCCCCCCCACCAACATCCGCTTGACCCTGTGGCGGGAGGGGCCCAAGTTGGCTCCGGAAACACAGTGGCATTTATTCCCCTTTCAAAAATAGGCAATTTAATACTTCCTGCATTGTCTACTGAATACAAGTCCACCCTCTTAATGGGAGACTCCAGACCCTCCACCACTTGGCCCGTATCTGCAGTCACACCATGCGCGCCCCACAAGCTGGTTCCTGAAGACCTAGTGGCCTTCACCCTGAGTGCCCCCCTTCTCTGCCCACACACTCCCACAGCGTCCCTAACATCAACTCCAGAAAAATCTCTCCTCCCCATTACTGTGCTCCCACTATCTTATCTACTTGTCTCTGCCCTTATCTCCTTGGCCTTTATCTTTCTCATTAGTCTGAGTGACAGCTCTGGGGACAAGGACCAAGCCTTCTTCCTCTCTGTTCTTCCCGCTGATAGGACAACAGTGACCACTAGAGAGCTGTGGGCATTTCTTACATAGGTCTCACTGATCTAATACGGATCAATGATGAGCTTGAAACAGGTGAACCCCAAACGCCTCTGCTTTATGGTCTTGGACGTAAAGCCAGTGGACACGGGGGGCCACACCGGTATGGCTCCACCACAGTCTCTCCCCCTTTCAGGATAAACAGACCACTGAGGCAGAGAGCCCTCGAGAGGATCTGGGGCTACAGGCGAAGGCCTTAGAGAAATAAAATGCAGCAGAACCAGGATTCAAACCCCGGTCTCCAGAGCAAATCTCTGCACTCGTTTCATTACAGCAAAGTGGGCCTGCGCATTCCACACAATGAGTGTGTCAAGTCAGTCTAGGTCCAGATGGTATCAGAATAAAAGTATGTATTCTGTTTTAATTCGTGGGTGGGTCTTGATCATCCATGTCTGATGCTGTAACTGAGGTTGGTTCCAAAGAAAACCACTACGTTACACTAAACACATCAAATGTCTACTTGGATTCCAAGCAGATGCGTCTTCATTTGGGCAGGTCTCTGTATGACTACTAAGTACACTTGGGAGAGTGTTCGTGGCATTTCCAATGCCCTGAGAGACATCTTTATCTGGAAGTCCTGCCACGTCTTCAAAACACGTTATGTCTGAGATCAACCTCCACTTGCCTCCCACCCTTACTGTGTTCTTACTCAAGAGCAGCCCCCCTTTCTCCTGGTTTCCGTGCTTTGAGTCACGCCCGTTGTCAAGCTTCAGTAACATCCACCCCACAGGCCCACTGCCACTGCCTAATGCAGGCCCTCAGAGCCCCTACCCTGTTTTTCCCCTTCTGATCTTCCTACTGTGGCTGCCATGGGTTACGGTCCCCTTGCTCTACAATCTACAACGGTTCTCTGCCTACAAACCAAAGAACTCCTTGATCTGACACCGAAGGCTTCACAGACACAAAGTTTCCTTCCCTACTTTCTATCCTGCGCTCCCTGCATGCACCTGTGGTCACCTGAGGAGTTCTCACTTGCCTGTGGGTCATCTCCCCTTCTTGTGTCTCTTTTGCTGATGTGTGCCTCTCCTCTTCCTATTCCCCCACCCAAGTCACGGCCACACGTCGGATTTCACCCATCCAAGTCCAGGGTCAAATGCCACTTCTTCCATGAAGCCTTCCTTCCTGATCTCCCACCTGGAACTACACACCTCTCTTCCCACCTGTTCTTCCTGGGGCTTGTAGTTAACATGTGCATCTTACTGGGCAGCTAGTCCACCTGTGATTCCCCCACTGTGTTGAATGTCGTATAAACAGCACATTATTTCTCAAAGTACAATCCAGCCTTGGAAAAGGGGAAAGACTATTTCCCTGCATCTCCTTCTGCTCCAGTCCTGGCCAGTCTCAGTGAAAGTGGCGCTTAGTGAAAACCCAGTTATGCTTTGTGTGTTTACACGTATAAAAACCTGGTTCAAGTGGATGTCAAGGTGGGCATAACAATACCCAACAGAGGTTTATTAGAATGAATTGAATACCTGCTAAGGGCTATTTGCTTCCAAAGCTCTCCAAAAGCCCTGAAATTCCATCCTGAGAGCTACACCTGTGAACTATGGTCACTTATCTTCAGAAAGCCACTGTGACATCTCATGACTGCTACTTGGGAAGAGTTAGGCATCATTAGCACTTATCAACACACTAGCATGGTTTAATTTGTGAACTAAGCCAGCTTTTACATAACAAATCCCAGAGGGTCTGAGACATGTACAAAACCTGTAGGTGTCCGGGAGAGAAAGGCTGGAGAGGTAGCCAGCCCGAGGCCTGGGGACTGGAGGGACGCTGACACGGGACACGTGACCTACCTCTGCTCCTCCACGGTTTTGAGTTCCACAGAGTTCCACAGAGGGGCAGGGACAGAACAGTAATTAAGTAATTAACCCCATGACAGCCAGCACTGGGGGGCCTCTGTCACTGTCTTGCTTGACTGTCTGCTGTGGGGGATTTGTTACCCCTCTGCCTACCTGCAGTACCTCACCTCTATTTTGTTCTGTCTCACCGAATTCCAAGCGAATTCTGAATGAAAACTTCATTACTCACATGTATTGGGGCTCTAGACTTGAGAAAACCTGGTTGGGGTGGCAGAGGGTAGTAAAGGGGTGCTGATTAATCAGGTAACTCGCGGGTGATGCCCCGAAGCCTTGTTGCTGATGAGAGTTGATCCTCTCGCTCCTAGTCAGATTCCTGCAGAATTTGTTCATGCTGTGCTCTCTCCTATGGATCCCAGTTCCGAGAAATTTTTACCTTTTCCAAAGTGACCAGGAAGAGCTGGTTGTCAAATACTCTGTTCGGATTCTCCGAGCACATCGTAAATCCAGGGAGAGGGGGCTCACACCCCTGTTACGACAGAACCTTCTTAAGCTGGAATTTCCCTACAGAACTATGCCTGGCAATTTATGTTTTAGTTCTGTTTCATTTCGGTCTTACCATATTATCAGGAATTCAGCTTGGGTAGAGTGTTAGGTTTAAAGAAAGAGCAAAAGTGAGTAATGTGACACAGAAAGTTTGGGTTTAATGAATTAGTACTTCGAAAGCAGCGTGAACCCTTGAATGAAACTACTCTATACATGAAAGAGATCGTTAACATTTTTGTGACTTTTTTTCACATCACTATAGAATTAACTAAACAATGTGTATGTGACTGAATTCGCTGAACCACACGTGTGTTTGCATTTCTGTTATGGCTACTGTCTTCCTCTAGAAGTAAGAGCTATCCAACCTATTCACCTAAGAACAAGTGTACCCACAAAAGAGGAGTAAGAAGTAATCCCACAAAGGGCATCCCTGGTGGCGCAGTGCTTAAGAATCTGCCTGCCAGTGCAGGGGACATGGGTTCGAGACCTGGTCCACGAAGATCCCACATGCCGCGGAGCAACTAAGCCCATGCGCCACAACCACTGAGCCCGCGCTCTAGAGCCCATGAGCCACAACTACTGAAGCCCACGCTCCTAGAGCCCGTGCTCAGCGACAAGAGAAGCCACAGCAGTGAGAAGCCTGCACACCACAACAAAGAGTAGCCCTGACTCGCCGTAACTAGAGAAAGCCCACGTGCAGCCACAAAGACCCAACGCAGCCAAAAATAAAATAAATAAATTTATATATAAAAAAAAGAAGTAATCCCACAGAATCCCACAGCAAAATTAATCTAATTTTCCAGACCATTACTGGAAGTGCTGAGAATTCAACTGTGAGTCAAAGGTGTCTTGATGGAAAAACAAGTGTGTGAAATTTATCTTGGACAAATAGTCTGTCTCCTTGTAAATGTAATTACAAATCAATACACAATTATCAATAATGTAATTACTTCTGATCATTTTAGTGAATTCTAATCACTCATGCTAATGGTGATGTGAATAGCACAAAACAACAAATTAGCCAAAAATTACTCCTGTTTGGTCTTAGATTGCATCATATTTTTACAGTATATTTCCTTTGCCAATTATGATTGACTACACTCTGGCTTAATTAAGGTAATGTTAAAATTAATTGTCATTCCCAGAACTCATATCAATTAATGGCTGAGACAAGTGACACATAGGTTTTTTAAAAATATTTTACCAAATATTCTAAGATATAAGACTTTATTGGATGTTAAAACATAAGCTTTTGCAGTAGAAAAGAAGGGAGTGGTTGAGGACTAAAATTTTGCCATCAAAAATCCACAAAGTGGAATAGCATCATAAAAGAAAGTTATAAAATTGACCTCATCCCTTCAAAATGAAAACATATATTGATACATAGAGAGAGAGAGGGTTAGGCACATTCCTAAAGGGTATCTGCTCTGCCAAGAAAAACTCCACCACGAGGTTCATAAGTGGAGTCTAAAAACTTTAATTGTGTAAAATGCAGAATCTTGTTGTGAAGTTAATTAAAAGCAGTGCTTTTCAGTCAGTCTGTATGAGCTCACACACACACTCAATGAAAGTAAATAAAAATAAAGATTGAGCCGTTGACACTGTCCACCACTGACCACAAGCTGGTCTGAGAAGGTCCCAACGACTCCAGGGCCTCAGCATCCCAGCCGGCACCCTCCCCCGAATCAGAAGACAAACCTCATGCTTTGACTGTGGGACAGGGCAGAACAGGAGAGGATGGACCATCCCAGCACAGCCAGATCCCAGTTACCGGGAGGTTTTTCCTTAGTCGGGACTGGGGCTTCAGCTCCTTGCAATGCTCACAGTTGTGTAAATGGACCGGGTGATGCAGGGTGGGTTCCTGAGAAGCAGAGCCTGAGACGAGGGTTCAGGGCACATGCTTTATTGAGGGCATCCTCTTAAAAATGGAGCCTTTGGGGAGTGAGCACATCAGGTCAGGAGGGAAAGAGCAGGCCTCAGTGGCCCGGTCCACAGATGGATGGGGCAGGGTCACCACAGAACTGGTGGCCAGCCTTTGTACAGCTGTGTCACTCAGTCGCTGGCCCCCACTGGGGACCCACCAACAGTTTATCCCATCAGGAAAGTGAGTAGCTGTGATCCATTAGCACCAACACTTACAGCCCCAAAGGGCTGGTACACCCAGCCTGTAAAGGGCTCCAGGTCGGCACCGTGTCCCCTCCTGCACATCTGTGGGGCAGGCATTTGGGTTACCACTGATTCAGCCATAGTGGCTACATCCACCCTGAAGCTGGTCTGGGTGGACAGATGATAGAAAGTCAGGAACCTGGAGAGTCTCAGGGGGGAGAATTGGACTTGGGTGATTGAGTATTTTGGGTTTATTCTGTATGTTAATATTCTTTGGGTTTTTTTTTTTAATAAGACAAAGAATCATTCAAAATGACTGTATTTGCTTTGCATGGGGTCATGAAGGATTTCAGACGATGCCCGTCATTCATGGAAAGTTTTACAAAGCGACGGGCATGAAGCCCCTGCCGGGCGCCATGTACGATGCTGCTCATACTTCCAGGAACTTACTGTCCGGCCAGCTCGGGGCCAAGTGAGACACAGGTGTGAACGGAGCAGGCGGGAGCTGTCTCCACAGGCTGTCCTGGTCTGGAACACCTGACAGAGTTTACGAAGTATCCCATATCTTCCAAAGATCTGATTCCCAAGCACCTTGCCCAGCTGTACCTCGAGTTCCCTCAGCCTTCAAAGCACAGGCAGGCCTCTCGCTGGCAGGTGCACGTCCAGCTGCCCCAATTCCCTTCCCAGATGTTGTGCAGCTGGCAGTTCCCCACCTCGTTGACCTCGGGCGTCGGCGTGGGAAGACCCCAGGTGGAGGGGAACGGGACCCTGGGGTGTCACGCACTCTGGACAGGTTCCTGAGATCTGTCTCCTTTGAGTCTCTCTCGGCCCGCCACCCTGGCCCCAGCTGGGAGCCCCTCAGAGCCCCCAGTTCTCGACGCGTGAACAGGGAAAGCCTCACTGCTCAGCCCTCACACAACAGCAGCATGGAGGCCTCAGCCCTCTTGAGAATCTGACTAAGTTCTAGACCAAATGTTTGCCCCCAGCCACCTCCAAACACCCAGGCTGGCAGGGGCAGGGGCTGGGGTGGCTCTCTCACCCACCTGACTTCCCAAACCTGTGGTCCCTCGTAGCAGCCTCTCTATGCAAGCAGGCAACCTCCCCAAGGGCTCCACAAATTCTCGCAGTGGTCTCAGACCTTGGGAAGAAGAGGATATGGGTGCAAGTCACAGTAGAACAAAGAGGAATTTAATGAGTGCCACATGGGCAGTGTGTTTCTGAAGAAGGTGAAGAATGAGGAAATTAATTTAGAAAAATTCACTAAATCTTCAGGTGTGGCTTTGATCTCTAACTGTGGAAGCTGTGTCCGACAAGAGCTGCTCTGCTCTCATTCAGATGCAACGCGTTCTTTTCCCTCTGACCCCAATTCCCCACAAAACTAGAGGAAAATCCTCTTAAGCACAAGAAAGATTGAAGATGGAAAGAGAAAGATAACGAGCAGAGGAAGAGTACGAGAAAGAGACGGAGGCTGCAAGCGAGGAAGGAGGAAGGTGCACACACAGACAAGTTCATGTTTCAAGGAACATACATTCAAGGAAGAAGAACAGTGTTAAAGCAGGAAAGAGGACTCATGGAACAAAACACAAATACAGGCAAATGAAAACTAATAATTTTTAAGATATAATAAACCAGATACAAATTTTAAAAATAGGGAAGCAAAATGGTACTTTGAAATGTTGCTGTGGAAATTAGACCTTGGATTCCTAGGGCTGCTGTAACAACATGGCACAAACTGGGAGGCTTTAAGCCAGAGAAACATGCTGTCTCAATATTTGGAGGCTGGAAGTCTGAAATCAGGGTGTCGGCTGGGGACGCACCCCTCCTTGCCTCTTCCTGGCGCCTGGCGGTTCTTGGCTTGTCCTGCATCACTGCAGGCTCTGATTCCGTTGTCACACTGGCCTCTGTACCTCATCTTCCGTCTGTGTCTGTCTCCAAATTTCCCACTTAATAACGACACCAGTCACTAGATCAGGGCCACCCTCGTGACCTCACCTTCACTTGGTTGACTCTGCAAAGAACTTATTTCCAAATGAAGCCACGTTCTGAGGAACTGGGGGCCAGGACGTCAACATACCTTCTTTTGAGGGACACAACTCAACTGAACATAATAGCTGTTGATATGGGAAAACAACCAATCTAGATAAAAACTTACCAAGAAATCAAACACCAAGAAATTACAAAGGACAAAGTACTAAAGAGAAAATTATGAAACGAACAGACCAGAATCATGAACTGGGATTGAAGCAGCAGAAGAAATCATCAGTCGCACGGATATATATACAACTTCAAATTTTTTTTGAATAACAAAAAATACTAAACTAAAACAAAAGCAATAAAAGATGATTATGAAAGAGATTAGCTTTATGTCTAGCACAAGAGAAATGGGTAGCATTCAGTAATTGACTCAGTTGACTGATAAGCTACTTTTCTTTGTCACCTAAAATAGTTTCATTTTAATATCAGCATGTCTTAAATCACATTAGTAGATGAACACCTGTTCTGATAGGGCCTCTGATTCTGTAATCTTTTAGGAGACCAAATATTCACTTTTACTATAATAACACTGTTGCTGGTGAATGTGCCTTACACCTGCCGGCAAACGGGCTCCCCAGTACTGGGCCCTGGAAATGTCCTCCTATAGCCGCCTGGGGCTGGCAGGCTCCTCCTGCAGGCAGAGTCCGCCCTTGCTGACCAGCATGCAATGTGTGTCCTCCACACAGAGCTCACCCACAAGAGGAACAGAAGCCAGCATCCGGGCTGTGCTGTGTCTTCTTCATTCTCACCAGTCAGGTAAGATACTTTGCTCTCTGGCGCAGAGTGTGTGCATGCATGTGTGCACATGTGTGTCCACCTGTGTGTGTTTCTGTTTATAAATACAGGAAGCCTAGGAACGTTACACGAACAGAGCCACGCCACATGGAGGAAACACAAGATTTGTGGAGATGTCTTCCCTGCAAAAAAGTGAAAAAAGTTAAAAATGGAATTGATAGATTAATTGCTGTGATTGATCTTGCATAAAATTTTAGTGAGAGACTATTGTAAGGGATGGGGAAAATTACCAATGGTTACTCCAAAAAGCTAATCTGATAGAAGAAATAAGGCAGTTATTTTTAGGAAAAACAAAAAGAAAGGATCCAGGTTCATAGTACACCGTAAGGATGAATTGTGGGCAATATCTGCTTGTAACAGAATGTTAGTGCGGTTGGACTTGATCTATCATTTTGCAATTAGTTTTCTGTCTTTCATTCCTTTGTTCCTCCTTTCCTGATTTCTTTTGGATTAATCAAATATTTTCTTAGTATTCTGTTTGAACTCCTTCACGGACACTTTCCTGTACATCTTTGCATTGTTTTGTGTATTATTGTCATATACACACATTACGTATACATATACTACAAATGCCACAAAGCAGTGGGACAGTATTTGCTTTGCCAGTTATATGTCTTCTTAAGAGAAGAAAATTAAAAGGTGTGTAGTTTTTTCTATTTACCAGTTTTGATGCTCTTTATTTATTGTTGCAGATCTGAATTTCTATCTAGGGTCATGAAGAACCTCCTTTAGAATTCCTATAGTGTGATAATGCTGGCAACAAATTATCTTCACTGCATCTTCAATTTTGAATGATGTTTGAAAATCTGCTGGAGTTAGAATCTTGGGTTGACAGCTTTTTTCTTTCGACATTTCACAATCTTGTTCTATTGTCTTCTGGCCTCCACTGCTTCCGATGAGAAATCAGCCATAGTTCCTATCATCACTCACTTGCATATAATTGTCATTTTCCTCTGGCTGCTTTCAAGACCTTTATCTTAGGTTTCAACATTTTGACTATGATGTGCCTTGTTTTCCTTGTATTCATCCTGCATAGAGTTTGCTGAGTTTTTTGACCTATAAGTTTATACTTTTCACACAATTTGGGTAATTCTCAGCTATTCTTCCAACGTATTGTTCCTGCTCCTTCTTGCTGTCCTCTTCTCCTGGGTTCCTCTGCACTTACGTTGTATGGATTGATAGGGTCCTGCAGGTCAATGTGACTCTGTCCATGTTTCTTTTTTTTTTCCCAATATTTTTTCTTTCTGTTTTTCAGATTGAACTGCTCATTGACACTTCCTTCTAACTCCTGTAGTCCACTGTTAAGCTCATCATATTACTTTTTCATTTCATATATTGCACTTTTCTAATTTCCCTCTGGTTCTTTTTTTTTTATAATTTACATTTCTCTGTTGAGAGTCCCCATTTGTTCAATCATCATGGCCATTTATTCAAACAGCTGTTATAAACGTGTACATTTGTGTTCACTGCTTGAAAGTTCTAGCTTGCTAATTCCAACATCTGGGAAACCAAGAATGAGTTTCCAAAAACTGCATATTCTCTTAGCTATGGCTCCTATTTTCCCATTTCTTTGCATATGCAGTAATTTTTTTATTGTATGCTGGACATTGTGTATGATGTGTTGGAGAGAGAGAAAGTCATGTCTTCTTCCTTTATAGGTGTTCAGTTTATTCAGGCAGACAGTGAAATCATTGGTCCCTACTTATGGTCTTGTCAGCCTTGGTTTTATTCCTTCTTGGAGTGGGCCTACTTTGGTTTAGAACTCATGTTTAGGAAGTGTCCCATACTGTAGAGTGTGAAGCTTACTCTTACATTTTGGCCTTTCCGGAATCTCAGTTCTGTTCCAAACTTTTCAGTGAGTTCTCTCCACTGCCTCGGCTGGTGCGTGAACGTCTCCCAGAACCGTGTGCTGTCCGCTGTCACCGTTTTGCTCTCAGCCTGCAGGTGATCTCTATTAAGCCTCATGGATTTTCGCCCTTTACCTGTGCACCCCAGTCTTAAGCTAAGGACTCACAGAGAATCCCCATGCAGACTTCTTGGAGCACTTCTCTGTGAAGCATTCATTCCTCAGAAACCCTGCCAAACAAATTCCAACCACTTCAAAGATCTGAACTTCAGCATCTTCCCGCTCACCTCCATGTTGATGGGCAGAACAGCCATGGGGCAACATTGTGCTCTCCTCAGGGGTGTCTCTTCTCCTGTAATGCTCATTTTTCAAAGCCTGAAAAGAATCATACCATGTATTGTCCAGTACTGTAGTTGTTGGCAACGGAGAGCATTTACTCTCTCATGGCTGGTAGTAGAAGTCTCTGAAAACTATTTCATAAGCATGATAATGTAAAGAGCAGCCCAAATTGGAGAAAAATGAGGACTTCTGGGGGATGTCTCTAAGAAAAAAAATGAAACTAATAGAATGAACACACTGAGAGGAGTTTGGAGTTGAATTATTTTGGTGATGAATGATATTTACATAGTCATAATAAGGTAAATTCTGGTTATTGACATAAATGAAAAACAATATAGTTGGGGAGGAAGAAAATAAGAAACGTGTGTGTGAGCCTAGAGAGAAAATGGTAGATAAGAAATCCATGTCCACATCTTACCATGTAGACAGCCAATAAGTAGTATCTAAAGATGAAAATTAAAGATACAGAACTATAAGCTTATATTTAGAAATATAGAGGTAAACACCAAAAGAAACACCAGAAAACCTGACCGTGTTTGCCTCTAGGTAGTAAGATGGGCTAGGTCTGACGACTGCTGTTTTTCATTAGAAGCCTAATTATACAAGGATATACTTTTATTGTGAAAGATAACATATACAGGAATGTGCATAAATGTTTCAGCATTTGACAAATATGTAGAAAGCCAACTAACTCTCAACTATGCCAGAAAATTAATTTTCATTGGAAGTCTAATTTTTCTAATTTTAAACATTTCTATTGCAAAATATAATATACAAAAGGTGCATAACAAACAGTTATAAGGCCAAGTAACCATGAACCAAGTCAAGGAATTGAACATTATTCATAGCCCAAAGGTCCTTTCTGACTACAATACACTCATTCCCACCAAGGCAGACCATCCTCCTGTCTTTTATGGTAAATCTAGCCTTGCTTTTCTTAAGCACCCTTGAATGCATCCCTATAAAATATATTTTAATTTTGCTTACTTTTGAACTTTATATAATTAGCATTATACTGTAAGTATAATTTTTGTTTTATTTTTTATTCATTCAGCTTTAGGTTTATAGATTCATTCATATTGTTTCATGTAAACTTTTTTTTTTGGTTCTAAGTAAATATTTTTTGAATGACTATATCAGAGTTTATTGATCCATTCTACCATTCCACTGTTGATGGACATTTGAGTTATTTCCAGACTTGGGTTATTATGGGGAAAATACAATAATATAATTTAGTATTATATGATTATATCTGATATATATCTGATATATTCTCATATATGATATCTTGGTGAACATAAGTGAAACTTTTCCCCCCACTGCTCTGAATTGCTCCCTATGCCGAATATGACTACGCACATACAGGCTGTATGTTTCACTCGTCTGTCTATTTCTGCACCAATACAGCATGGTATTGATTAACATAGCTTTACAATATCTGAACACTTGACAAACTGAGGTTTCTCATTCCCTCTTTGACCTCTTCCCTCCTATCCTTCCTTCTCCTCTTTCTTCTTCACTGCCTCAGCTATTTTTCTCCCTGGAATTGTTTCACATTTTGAATTATGTTGTCACATGTCATTTTCCCAAAATACCTATTGGGATTTGGAGTGGGAGTGCACTGAATACAGAGATCAATTCAGAGATGAATAACCTCTGCATTTTGAATCTTCCATTCTGTAAACATGGTCTATTTCTCCATTTACACATAATGTCTTTCAGTAAAGTTGTATAATTTTCCTCATAAAAGTCTTTCACATCATTCTTTTATATTTATCCTAGTTGCTATTTTTGGATGCTCTGTAAGTAGTATATTTTAAAATTAACATTTTCTATTGGTTGCTCTTCTATAGAAATATAATGGAATTTTTATACTGATTTCATTTTTTGATGACCCTGCCATAAACTTTATTAGTTCTAATATTTTATATGTAAAAATGTTTTATTTAATACATATAGAATCATTTTATCTGAAAACAATTATAGCTTGGTTTCTGCTTTTCTAAAGTTACTAGTCTTGATGTTTTTCTTGTCATATTGTACATCCAGGACCTCCTGTTCAGTATTGAGCAACAGTGCTGATAGTGGTGATAGGAGGTGTCCTTTTCTTGTTCATCACCTCAAACGAAAATTTTTCACACTTTTTAAAAACATTTGTTAAATATGGTGTTTATTGTAGATTTTTGCACCTTCTCTTTATCTGATTAAGAAAGCCCTAGTTTACTCAGTTTTTAATCTGATACTGAATTTTATCAAGTGTTTTTCTTGCACCTACTGGGATGATCATATAATTTTTCCTGTATTAGGTGGCTAATATGGAAAATAATTAACTGATTTTTTAAAAATGTTAAACCGACCCTGCATTCTTTGAATGAATCTGACTTAGTCAAAATGTATTATCCTTTTTACTGCTGAATTAGTTTTATGTAAAACTCATCAATATTTTCCCCAAAATAATCTGAAATTGAGAGTAATACATTGGCAATTTTCCTTCCTTTTCTCAAACAGAGGCTGATTAAAGTTCTTAACCTCCTCAGGGGTTGTGTAGGGGGCTAGGGCAGCTGCAGGTAATCATTTATTTCCTGGGAGATGGAGGAGAAGAGGGCAGGTCCCTGCATCCCCAGTATTTTTCCAGCCTAATCAGTGAGTTTCTGAGATCTATGTCAGTGTCTTTGACAGCCCAGTCACCACAAAAATCAAAATTTTCTCCACTGATATTGAAGCCAAAATTTGACAAACAAAAACCAGAAACAAAGATGAAGGGGGAAAAATAAAAGACAAAAAAGGGGGGACTTCCCCGGTAGTCCAGTGGTTGGGACTTCGCCTTCCAATGCAGGGGGTGGGGGTTCGATACCTGGCTGGGGAGCGAGGATCCCACATGCCTCACAGACAAAAAACCAAAACATAAAAAAAAGAAGCAATATTGTAACAAATTCAAAAAAGACTTTAAAAATGGTCTACATCAAAAAAATATTTTAAAAAATAAAGGAAAAATATGAACACCCCCACCCCCAGCACACACATATAAAACAACATCAGGGGCTGAGGCATGTGTGCAAGTCTGATGTGGCCACTCATGAACTTCACAATCTTGGGACCTGTGTTTACACAACTGATTTTATTTGAGTCTCATTATCGTATTGTGATGGGGCTTTACTACATTTTGAAAAATTTTACATCTATGTCCATGAGTGAAATTAGCCTGGAAATATTCCTTACCTATTTGTCCTTGGTCTCAAGTTTTGCTCTATCATAAAATAAGTGTTTCTTCTTCTTTTGTTGTCTGGAGGTGTGTGGTAAGAATGAAACTGTTTCTTCCTTGAATGTCTGGAATAACTACCTAGTGAAGCCAGCTGGCCTGGGGCTTTCCTTTCAGGTCACACACGTACTACTGATTTAATTCTTTAAAGATTTGGGACTGTTGCAGTTTTCTGTTTCTTCTCCAGTCAGTCTTGGTATCCTTCCCCTAAAATTCATCTTCTTCATCTATATTTTCAAATGTATTGGTATAAAGTTGATAATAACATCTCCTTTCTAAGATGTCGGCATCTGTAGTTATATTCTCTTTCTTACCCCAGTATTGTTTATTTGTACCTTCTCTATTTTTGATGAATTTCACAAGAGGTTTTATCAACTTTATTGGTTTTATGAAAGAACTAACTTTTAGCCATCTAGAGCCTTCCTACTGTATGTTTGTTTTTGTTTCATTTAATTCCTGCTTCTATCTTTAGTATTTACTTTATTCTTCCTTTTTTGGTGTTAACTTTGTAGTTGCTTTTTAAATTTTTTTGATGCATACTAACCTCATTAATTTTCAACCTTTCTTCTTTTCTAACATGTGGATACAAATCTATAAATTTTTCTGTATTTGACTTCATCTATAGTTGTAATATGTAGCATTTTCATTATTCAGTTCAAAATTTAATTTTCATTATAATTTCTTACTTGACATATGACTTTAGAATGTTGCTCCTCATTCCCAAAGACATGCGAATTTCTACCTACTCTTTGTTATTGATTTCTCCCTAATGTTATGACCAGAAAATATTTGAAGATTCTTTCAATCCTTTGAAATGTTTTAATTCTTGCCTTTTTTCATTATTTGTAAATTATTTGTGCGTGTTTTTAAATAATATGAGGGGGTTTGTGGTTGGTTATAATGTCCAATAGATGCCATAAATCTAGTTTGTTTATTACATTGTTCAGTCTTTTGTATCTTAACCAACAGGTTATTTATTTATTTATTTGGTCTCATGGTATCTATCAATCCCTAAGAAGAATAAAATTTCCCTCTATAACTGTGAATTTGTCTATTTCTCCTTGTAGCTCTATCAAATTTTTGCTTTATATATTTTTATGAGGTACCTACAAATTTAGATAATCCTATCTAAATTTTTATCATCATGAAGTATCCTTCTTTATCTCTCACAATGCTTTTTGCCTGATACAATCTATTTTGTCTGGTATTAATCTATTTACACCAAATATCTTTGCAAATACGAATGACATATTTTTCCATCCTTTTACTATTATTCTCCCTTTATTCTCGTGATATACAGAGTTCAATTTTTAAAAATCCAGTATAGCACTATTTGTCTTTTTTTAAACCATAGAATTGAATTATGTTTAATGTAATTATTAAGATAATATTTTAAAATCTGCCATCTTATTTTGTGATTTCTACTTGTTCCACGTCTTCTATTTTTTCTCTCCTTTTCTGTAGTGTTTTGATTGGCTAAGAATTCCTTATTATTCAGTTTTTCCCTCTATTAGTTTGGAAGTTATGCATTCTAATTATCTTACTCTAGAAATTATAGCACCAATGATTAGATTATCAAAAAAAATAAAATAAAAACTTTATTATTTTCTTGGATAATACAAGGATTTTAGAACACTTTAACTCCATTTATACCCCATAATTTATCTCTCCTTTTTAGGCCCCACTAAATATTATTATTAACATTGCATTCAGTCAATGTTCATTTACATTTACCTGTTTGTTCATTTCTCTCTTTGTTATTCTATTTTTGTATCTCAGAACTTGCGTTTGGGATCACTTATCTTCTGCCTGAGTATCTCCTTTAGAATTCCCTATAGTGAGGAATTCATTGGTGATTATTTCAGCTTTTACTTGTGATAATGCCTTTACTCCACTCTCATTCATGAAATACAGATTCACTAAATATAGAATTCTAGGTTGGAAGGTGAAGATATCAGTAAACTGTTTTCTGCTTTGAATGTTGCAATTGAGAATCCAGATGTGAGTAACTGTCAATCATTTGAAGGTGATCTGTCCATTTTCTTTAGCTGATTTGAAAGTTTTCTCTTTGTTTTATAAGATACCCATTGAGTTTTAAATTTTGGTTACTGTATTTATTTCTGGAAGTTCTGTTTTCATAGTTTCATGGTTCCTGGATATATTTCCAGTTTTCAATTTATTTCTTTAAACATGATATATTTAGTTGTTTCAAAATGTGTGTTTGATAATTTCATTCTTTGACATCTGTACAGTTATGTTTCTGTTATTTTTGTGTTCTCTTAATTCTCATTCATGTTGTCTCCCTACCAACCTCCACCACTTTCACTTTGTTGCCTTGTTATCTCTGACTTCCTGCTTGTCACTGTCCTTGAAAATTACTTGAACTTGTTGGTTACCCAAAGTCTAGGATGGATATGCCCTCCTTCAGAGAGCATTTGTATTCCTTTCTAAAAATGTTAGGGCATATTAACAGGTGCAACCATCTCAAACCAATTCCATAGCTTGATCTTCCTTGGCCTCCGAGTTCTAGATTGTGTGTACCCACGTGCAAATCTTTGTAAGAGTTGATCTGTTGTCCCAAAATCTCTGGAATTTTTTTCTCCTGTTCTGTTTTTTTTTCCAAGGCAGCTTTCTTTAAAACCTTCCATGGTTGGGGTAGAGGGTGGATTTAGTTATGATTCACCCTTACTCTCAGTGTGATTCCCTTTCCAGGAACCAGCTTAATGTCAGGACTGTCTCCTTTAAGACCTCAGATACTGGGATTGACTTCTGTTCCTCTTCTCTTTTTATTTTTTAATTTAATTTATTTTATTTATTTACTTTTAGCTGTGTTGGGTCTTCGTTGCTGCGCGTGGGCTTTCTCCACTGGCGGCAAGCAGGGACTACTCTTCATTGCCACGGGCTTCTCATTGCGGTAGCTTCTCTTGTTGCAGAGCATGGGCTCTAGGCGCGCGGGCTTCAGTAGCTGTGGCATGCGGGCTCAGTAGTTGTGGTGCATGGGCTTAGTTGCTCCACAACATGTGGGACCTTCTTGGACCAGGGCTCGAACCCATGTCCCCTGCATTGGCAGGTGGATTCTTAACCACTGTGCCACCAGGGAATCCCCTGTTCCTCTTCTCTTTTGTGGATGTAAAGCCAAAACTCTCCGGTCCTGTAGGAAATGCCCTCAGGGCATGAGCACGTTTGATGAGCATGTATACTCTCACGTGCAGTATATTTGTATGCTTATAACTCTCTTTATAGACTCTCATACAATAATTTGGAGTTCCTACTGTCTTTTCAGATTTCTGATACTTTGAAAGTTATTTTTTATTGTATAAATCTATGTTATATAATACTTTTCATTGTCTTTAGATGGAGAGTTAATCTGACTAATCCAGTCTGCTGTTTCTGGACATCAGAAACCACTGTTTAACTTCAAAATATTTTTACATATTACTTGTATTAAAATAAAAGTAAAGTAAAAGAAAAACATAAACAGACATCAAAAACGTGGGGACTGCAGAAAAACAGCTATGTACGAGATGGACACAGAGCAGAGAGTGACTCTGTCTAGAGTTTGAGGTAAGGTTTCACACAGAAGATACTTCAGCTGAGTCTTGAACAATTAGAAGAAAAGTTCAGACAAAGACAAAAATGTGGGCCCATCAGGAAATGTAAGCAGCAAGTACAAAAGCAAGAGGAGTGAGAGAGCATGGCGTGTTCAGGGAAGTGTCACGGTGTGGCTGTCACTATGCAGCCAACAGCCCAGAGGGCAAGATGCCCACACCACAGCACTGGTGCCCTTCCAACCTCACTCTCTCCTTCATCCTATTAAAGTCACTTCCTCTGTACCTTTGACTGACCTGACTCTTGACTTTATTTCCCAGTTTCAGCCCTGCCCCTGCTCATCAGATTTGATGGGAGAAGTCATTTTCCTGCACCAATCCTGAACCTCTCATGATTTTCACTCACCCTCTGGCTCTTTCTGGTCCTGATTCCCTTAGTTGGTTTTCAAACTAAATTTAATGCCCTGATGCCAACCATACTGCATCACTATGGCCCCTTCTGTGACAACCAGTGGTGCTAATCACCAAGATCCAGAGAAAGGAGGAGAAGCAGTTTGTGAGAGAAGATGATAAGTTAAATATGAAGCACGTAGAGTTTGAGAAACTGAAATTTTCAGTAGGTTGTTGGATACCTAAGTCCAGCACTAGAAGGATACGTAGAACTAGAGATAAAGATTTAAGAGTAATTAGCACCGGCTTCCCTGGTGGCGCAGTGGTTAAGAATCTGCCTGCCAATGCAGGGGACATGGGTTCAAGCCCTGGTCCGGGAAGATCCCACATGCCGCGGAGCAACTAAGCCCGTGTGCCACAACTACTGAGCCTGTGCTCTAGAGCCTGCGAGCCACAACTACTGAAGCCCGCGCGCCTAGAGCCCGTGCTCCGCAACAAGAGAAGCCACCGCAATGAGAAGCCCACGCACCGCAATGAAGTGTAGCCCCCGCTCGCCGCAACTAGAGAAAGCCCGTGTGCAGCAACGAAGACCCAACGCAGCCAAAAAATAAAATAAAATTTAAAAAAAATTAAAAAAAGAGTAATTAGCACCTAAATGGTAACTGAAACCTTGGGAAAGGATGAGGTTGGTCTGCTAAATCAGGTAGAGTGAGAGCAATGATCCAGGAATGAACCTGGAGGCCAACACTCAATGGGTGGTGAGAAGAAGAGGAAAGAAAATCACATGGTCGACACCGCAGAAGGTCTGCATTACCACTTCTGTTTGCTCTGGATTATGGACTGTGGGAGTTAATGCAGGTTCTTAAAATGCCTAACTTATTCCAGGAGAAAAGGTTGAGGTCTGCAAGATACCAGTTCAACAGCTATTAAGATATATTCTTCTCTTTAAATAAATGCTGTTAGAAAAGTGAAAAGTATTGTTTAATAGGCCTCCAGATCCTAGTTGGCTTTTTTTACTACTCTATTTTTAAATAGTTCATGGAATGAGGATAATACAAGTTTAGACAGAACAGTCACTAAGTTGGATTTCACTAAACTTCTTCAGCTGCCGCACAGCATCTTCACATTGAGTGGAAATGTGAACCTCTGTGCAATCAGAGACTCCAGCTGGAAGGACCCTTAGGTCCTTTTTCTTTTTTCTTTTAGTTTTTTTGATGAGGACCATTTTTTTTAAAGTCTTTACTGAATTTTTTACAATACTGCTTCGTTTTATATTTTGGTTTTTTGGCCGCAAGACATGTGGGATCTTAGCTCCCCGACCAGGGATCGAACCCTCACCCCCTGCATTGGAAGGCGAAGTCTTAACCACTGGACCACCAGGGAAGTCCCGTGGTTGTAATGGTAAACTGTAGAGCTTCAAGAGAGGCTGGTCCTCTCCATCCAGGCCATTGTCTCCTAACAGCGGCATGTAACAGATAACTCATTAAGTTTGTCGAGAAAACTTATACAATACCGTTTCTCTGCAGGGAAACCTCACATACGTGTGACGGCTCAAAGTCTGCTGAAAACAAGAGATCTGAATGCACTGAAACCACCACCCAAGAAACTGTTTGCAGCTCCAGCCCAGCCAAGAAAACACCTACCAAGCAAAGGAAACAATCCCATGGAGAAAAATGCCAGAATTTTGACCTGCGCAGCTTCCTTTCTACACGACCAGGATACAATCCCAAACCACCCAGCCCATGAAGAACCAGGACAATAGGACACATTCTCAAGGGACAAGAAATCCATTGAGTCTGACTCCAAGTTTGGTTCCAGATGTTGGAATTTACATTTCAGACTTCTGCTTGGTGGGCTCACCTGTCCCCCAGCACCACTGACACAGCAACCTTCCCACCTCATTCTGCAACTCCACCTATATTCTAGAGGCAACTTATCCAGTTACACTAAAAGAATAAAATGAACGAAAACCTGTTGGAAGTGTTATTGAGTCTACTTGGAAACACTCATCAATTTGGGAAGACTTTTTTTTTTTAATAAATTTATTTATTTTATTTTATTTATTTATTTTTGCTGCGTTGGGTCTTCGTTGCTGCGCGGGCTTTTCTCTTGTTGCGGCGAATGGGGGCTACTCTTCGTTGCGGTGCGCGGGCTTCTCATTGCGGTGGTTTCTCTTGTTGCAGAGCACGAGCTCTAGGCACACAGGTTTCAGTAGTTGCGGCTTGCGGGCTCTAGAGCGCAGACTCAGTAGTTGTGGCACATGGGCTTAGTTGCTCTGCAGCATGTAGGATCTTCCCAGATCAGGGCTCAAACCTGTGTCCCCTGCATTGGCAGGCAGATTCTTAACCACTGTGCCACCAGGGAAGCCCAGGAAGACTTTATATCACAGTGTTGCATCTACCAATTCATGGGCCTCCCCAGCTTGCCATTTCTTTAGGCTCTTTCAGTGTCTCACAATGAAGTTTTATAATTTTGCCTGTAGAGGTCTTTTGTTAGATTTCTGAGAGTTTGACATTTTTTGATGCTACTTTAATGGTATATTTTACAAATGTTTATTTTTTGTTTCTTTCTTGACTGTAGAAATACAATGCATAGACATTTCACCAAAGAAGACATACAGATGGCCAAGAGGCACATGAAAAGACGCTCAAGACGCTCAACATCACTAATTATTAGAGAAATGCAAATCAAAACTACAATGAGGTATCACCTCACACCAGTCAGAATGACCATCATCAAAAAATCTACAAACAATAAATGCTGGAGACAGTTGGAGAAAAGGGAACCCTCTAGCACTGTTGGTGGGAATGTAAATTGATACAGCCACTATGTAGAACAGTATGGAGGTTCCTTAAAAAACTAAAAATAGAACTACCATATATGACCCAGCAATCCCACTACTGAGCATATACCCTGAGAAAACCATAATTCAAAAGGACACATGTACCCCAATGTTCATTGCAGCACTCTTTACAGTTGCCAGGACATGGAAACAACCTAAGTGTCCAATGACAGATGAATGGATAAAGAAGATGTGGTATATATATACAATGGAATATTACTCAGCCATAAAAAGGAACGAAATTGGGTCATTTGTAGAGATGTGGATGGACCTAGAGTCTGTCATACAGAGTGAAGTAAGCCAAAAAGAGAAAAACAAATATCATATATAAACACATATATGTGGAATCTAGAAAAATGGTACAGATGAACTTATTTGCAGGGCAGGAATAGAGATGTAGATGTAGAGAATGGACATGTGGACACAGGGAGGGGAAGGGGAGGGTGGGACGAATTGAGAGATCAGGATTGACATATATACACCACCATGTGTAAAATAGGTAGCTAGGGAGAACATGCTATAAAGCACAGGAAGCTCACCTTGGTGCTCTGTGATGACCTAGATGGGTGGGATGGAGGTAGGTCCAAGAGGGAGGGGACATATGTATACATATAGCTGATTCACTTCATTGTACAGTAGAAACTAACACAACATTGTAAAGCAATCATACTCCAATAAAAAAAATTAATGCAAAAAACTCAAAAAGGGCTTCCCCTGTGGCACAGTGGTTAATAATCCGCCTGCCAATGCAGGGGACATGGGTTCAAGCCCTGGTCTGGGAAGATCCCACATGCCGCAGAGCAGCTAAGCCCATGTGCCACAACTACTGAGCCTGCGTGCTAGAGCCCATGCTCTGCAACAATAGAAGCCACCGCAATGAGAAGCCCGCACACTGCAACGAAGAGTAGCCCCCGCTTGCTGCGACTAGAGAAAGCCCACGCACAGCAACAAAGACCCAACGCAGCCAGAAATAATAAATAAATAAAATAAATAAATTTTTTTAAAAACTCAGAAAAATTTTTCAAAAATAAAAAGGGGTGAAAAAGAAATACAATGCAATACAATATGCAATTTTTAGTATATTAAACAGTGCAAAGCTCACTTATTAATTCTAGTAACTTATCTATAGATTTACTTTGGTTTTTCTATGTGCACATTCATCTGTGAGTAATGATAATTTTATATATTCCTTTACAGTCTTTATAACTTTAACTCTTTTAGTCCTTATTGCTCTGGAGGAGCCATCCAACACAGAGTTGGATAGAAGTGGTGTTAGCTGACAGCCCTGTCCTCTGTTCACCTCTCAGGCAAATTCTCTGCATTTCACTGTTAAGTACGGTGTTTGCTGCAAGTCTATCCTTTATCAGATTAAGGGAGTCCCTGTGTATTTTTAGTTTGCTAAGTAAGAGGTGTGCTTTTTTTAAAATTATGAATGCATGCTGAACTCCATCCAATGCATTTTGTAAGTCTACTTAGGTGAGCATATTATTTTTCTCATTTAACATGTCAATACATTGAATTTTATGGATTGATTTTCTAATGATAATCTATTTCTAAAACACATCCACCTTGACAATGAGGTATTTTTCCTTCTCCTTTTACTGATTTCAGTTTGCTAATATTTTGTCTAGGATTTCTGCATCCATGTTCATCGTGTGATTTTCCTTTCTGGTGATGTCCTTATCTGGTTTTCGTATCAAGGTTCTGCCAGTCTCATACAACAAGTTGGGATGTGTTTCTTTCTTTTCTGTTTCCTGAAATCACTTATGTAAGAGCAGTGTTACTCCTGAAAGGCCTCTGAGGCCTCACCAGGATCACCACCTGGCGGCACTCCACCGAGCATGTCCTGAGGCCAGCTCTCAGGGAGGACCCGTCTTCCGGTCCCTCTCCGCTCCATGCAGTGTCAGGGCACCTCTCTGGGCGTCCCCAGGGCTTCAGCAGGCCAGGGGCCTGTCTTCACACGGTGTGGCCCTCCCAAGACTTCCCACCACGGGGGACATTGCACTCGCTGCTTGGGGACAGGACAGCTGTGTCGTGCTGGCTTCCTTGTGCCTCTCTGTCTGCACCCTGTCACTGACCCCAGAGGTCCCCCTGCTTCAGATCTTTAGTGCTTTCGCGGCATTTTCTTTCCCTAAGTGCAGTTTTTTCGTGTCATTGCACTTCAGCAGGATGGTCTAGCCTACTGACATCACAGACACCAGCACGTCGGACACTCTTGTTGGTCACATCAGATGACACGTCCGCAAAGCCAAGCCAGCTGCTTTCACCATTGACGCGACAGAGGTGGGAGGGAACTTTCTTCCTTCTCTACAGAAAAGCATCAGCAGTGCCTTAGAGGGAGGTGCGGCTTCACAATCAATCACAAATTCCAGTCAGATGGGCCCCAGCTGCGAAACTAACACAAGCTCAGACTTAAACATTTTTTGAGTGAGCACACGTCTTAGTGTCCTTTTTAAATGACTAAAAATGGAAACAGTTTTTCATCTCTCTGATCTGTGGAAAGTCTTATAATGAATGTCTTCAAGATGCACATCTAAGAGTAATAGAATAGGAATCAGGAACACTGTTGAATAAATCAGAAGCACCAACAAAATCTATGATTGTATATATGCTTACATGCTTGCAAGAAGAAAGAAAAATTCCAGCTATGCTTGGCTTTCAACAATATGCCAGTAAATTTTATCTCTTTCCAATTTCTAGGGTTTGGTGTCTGTAAATATACACAATTTTCAATGTTCTTTGAATAAAGAAAGACAATCTGATGATGTTTCTGAATCTCTGTTGCTTTTTGCTGTGGAAACACTGCATAGATCAACAAGAGTAGGTATCATTTTTTTTTACCACTACAAAGGAATACAGACTTTCCTCAGTCTGGATCCAAAGTCGTTATTACTTTTAAAAAAGGAGAGAGAGAGAGGGAGGAAAGAGATTCTCTAAAGTATATGCAGTGGATTTTGTAAATCAAAATCCTACTCCTGTTAAGTGTTGGTGCAGAGTAGGTGTACGGGCAGGTTGTCTCGGTGTGTAAACTGCTCACACAGACATTCTCCTATGGGGATTACCTCACAGCAGGTGATGTTTGCAGAGAGCACTGCCCCATTTGGTGGGTGCTTATTGTAAATGAACTTAAGGAAAGAGTATCCAGGAAAAAGGCAACTTGTGAACATTAAGGACTTGGTATCATGGAAAAGAACATTTCAGAAGGTGAATTGCTGTTTTGCTATCCTCAGGTCTACAGGGAAGAGGCCGGTGACCGTTGGAGCATGTTGGCTACACTCATCTGGGCAGCAGAGTGCCCTGTTCCCCCGGCACCAGCAAGGGCGGCTCGCCGTGAGTGATGGGCTGAGTTACACGATCGAAGGGGCAGCCGCACCGCAAGGAGGAGGGTTAGAGCGCAGCAGGTCCAACAGGAGGCACCCACACCCAGGGGCCCTGTTGTCCACTAGCCGGTGGTCCTGCCGAGAAGATGAGTTTCAGTTTCTAAACTTCCCAGGAAGTCGACAGGCTAGATTCCAGAGCATCTTGACAGCTCTGACATTCACCGTAACTGTTAATTCCACTTCCAGAAGCTGTTGCAAAGATCAGTTCACATGCCCTGGTTTTCCGGTAGATACTTGGGAGCAAAGGACAAATGGACCAATGAGTAGGAATGAAATTTGGAATTTACCTTTTCTTTTATCACTGATGAGCAGACATGCAGGTCTACGTGGAGAAGCTATGAAGTTGCTCAGAGGATGATGTCTGGTGGCTCAAGAAGACGTGGGCTTGACTGTCTCTCTGTCCACTGCACCAGTATCCACAGCCACTGAAAGAGATGATCTTTACTGATAAACTTAGGGAGTCTTGAACTAATTCTATGAATTTCTACTCAAAGATCATAATCATTTTTATACTAAAAAAATAAAAAAGGAAAAAGCCTTTCTAGTGTGATCAGAAGTACATTCTTTTAAATATTTCATTCTCAGTACCACTTAAGTGATGACATGGCATTTTGTGTAAATAAAAAGAGACAGAGGGGCTTCCCTGGTGGCGCAGTGGTTGAGAATCCGCCTGCCAATGCAGGGGACACGGGTTCAAGCCCTGGTCCGGGAAGATCCCACATGCCGTGGAGCAACTGAGCCCGCGTGCCACAACTACTGAAGCCCACGCGCCTAGAGCCCATGCTCCTCAACAAGAGAAGCCCACACCACAACAAAGAGTAGCCCACACTTGCCGCAACTAGAGAAAGCCCACATGCAGCAACGAAGACTCAACACAGCCAAAAATAAAATAAATAAATAAATTTTTTAAAAAAAGAGACAGAGATGGAAATACAGAGAATGCTAAAGTATAGCCCGAATAGTACCTACATGCAAATTAGAGGAATATACCTGAGTCCCTGTCTGCTGTTGCACAGAAACTACCCCATCACCCCAGAGCTGAGCAGCCTCTTTCTTTGCCCCGATTCCATGACCAGTAATTTGGACATCAGGCAGAGATGTGGCTGCATGGTCTCTGATGGTTTGTTCCTGGCTGGAAGTTGGCTCTGGCTGTCGGGGGGACCACGTGTCTCTAGAAGTCCAGCCTGGGCTTCTTCCCACGTGTCTGAACTCCAGAAGTCCAAGATGGAGCATGAGCTCCTGGGAGCAAGAGGCTCCCAGGACGCTGCTGGGGACATTGTTGTGTCCACTGTCTGGAAAGAGAGACAGAGAGGGAGAAAGAAAGAGACACAGATGGAGGGAGGAAGAGAGGGAGCTGGAGAGAGGAGGAGCCCAGGAGAGGGAGGGGGAGCAGAGGGCAGAGCCCAGAGGATGCGGTACCTAGGGCTCCAAGCCTCCAAGGAGCTGGGAAGCGCCCCAGACCAGAGGCGGCTTCCACTTCCATCCCAGGACCTCAGAGCTCTTCAGAGAGAATCCACACCATCCACCATTAAACGGAAAAAGAGGAGACAAACAGGGACATGGCAATTTCCCCCAAATTGAAAACCTTATCAGCACTCAGACCCAGAATAGAACGAGGATCCCAGATTTTAGGTCACTGTTGTCACTTTCTCTCTTAATATCCACAGACCAAAAAAAGGAGGCCTCTGGGGTTCTGAAGGGAAGGGGAGACCACGGTGAGTCCTTCCAAATAAGATTGAATTGTACATCCAGAGTCTAAACGCCATGTGCATGAACCATAGGTTTTAAGTGAATACTTTTAAATTAAGCTTTTTAGAAAAAATTTTAAAAGTACCTGAAATACACCAGGGTTTCAATTATTCCACTAAGGACACTCTAGCATTGTGGTTGGACTGTGTGATTTATAAACAGTAACTAACACAAAGTCACTTTGACGCCTTTGTTATAATTGACATTCACTCATTCATCCAGCTTCCCCACCACCTATTGTGTGCCAGGCACCATTCTAGACTCTGAGGAGATGCATTTGGTGATTAGGCCCTACTAGATACCTGTTAAGGAAACAATTTTAAATGAAAGTTAGCCTAAGACAGAAAATATTTATGGTATTTTATGTAAAAACAAATTGGTAAAATAATAGGTAATGTAACTTCATTTTTGTAAAACAAACAGTGTGTGTGTGTGTGTGTGTGTGTGTGTGTGTGTGTGTGTGTGTGTGTTTAAATAATAGTCATCTACTTGGGTGTATGGTATCTGCTACTTTTATAATTTGTAAGTTTCTTATGCTCTAAAAAGTCTACACCTCAAGGAACTAGAAAAAGAAGAACAAATTGAGTCCAATGTTAGCAGAAAGAAAGAAATTATAAAGATGAGAGGGCTTCCCTGGTGGCGCAGTGGTTGAGAATCTGCCTGCCAATGCAGGGGACACGGGTTCGAGCCCTGGTCTGGGAAGATCCCACGTGCCACGGAGCAACTGGGCCCGTGAGCCACAATTACTGAGCCTGCGCATCTGGAGCCTGTGCTCCGCTACAAGAGAGGCCGTGATAGTGAGAGGCCTGCGCAACGCGATGGAGAGTGGTCCCCGCTTGCCACAACTAGAGAAAGCCCTCACACAGAAACGAAGACCCAACACAGCAATCAATCAATCAATCAATCAATAAGAACGTGAATTTCTAAAAAAAAAAAAAAGTTAAAAAAAAAAGATTAGAGCAAAAATAAAGTAGAGAACAGGAAGCAGTAGAAAAGGTCAACAAAACTAAGAGTTGGATCTTTGAAAAGATAAACAAAGTTTACAAACTTTTAGCTACACTGCCAAGGAAAAAGAGAGAGGACCCAAATCAACAAAATTATAAATGAAAGAGGAGAGATTACAACTGATAACACAGAAATACAAAGGATCATAAGAGGCTACTATGAACAACTGCATGCCAACAGATTGGGCAACCTAGAAGAAATGGATAAATTCTTAGAAACATAAAATCTAGCAAGACGGAATCAGAAAGAAACAGAAAATCTGAACAGATCAATAAGGACTAAGAAGACTGAATCAGTAATAAAAAATCTCCCAACAAATCAAAGCTCAGGATGAGATGGCTTCACTGATGAATTTTATCAAACATTTAGAAGAGAGTTAATGCCAATACTTCTCAAATTCTTCCAAAAAATTGAAGAGGAAGAACCTTCCCAAACTCATTTTACTAGGCCAGCATTACCCCAATACCCAAGCCAGAAAAGGACACCACAGACCAATATACCTGATGAATATAGATACAAAAATTCTCAATAAAATACTAGCATCTGAAATTCAGCAGCACACTAAAAGGATCATTCACCATGATCAAATGGGATTTATCCCTGAGATGCAAGGTGGTTCAATATATGCAAATCAATAAATGTGATACACCAATTAATAGAATGAAATACAAAAATCACATGATCATCTCAATTGATGCAGGAAAAGCATTTGACAAAATTCAATATCCATTCATGATAAAAACTCTCAAAACATTAGTTACAAAAGGAAAGTACCCCATCATAATAAAGTCCATATATGCCAGGCCCACAGTTAATATACTCAAAGATGAAAAACTGAAATCTTTTCCACTAAGAAAAGGGTACCCACTCTCACCACCTTTATTCAACATAGTAATGAAAGTCCTAGCCAGAACAATCAGTCAAGAAAAAGAAATAAAAGGCATCTAAACTGGAAAGGAAGAAGTTAAATGGTCTCAGTTTGCAAATGACATGATTTTATATAGAGAAAACCCTAAAGATTCTACCAAAAAACTGTTAGATATAATTAATGAATTCACTAAGATTGCAGGATATAAAATTAACATACAAAAATTAGTAGCACTTCTATATACTGATGACAAATTATCTGAAAAAGAAATAAAACAATCCCATTTAGAATAGTATCAAAAACAATAAAACACTTATGAATAAATTTAACCAAGAAGGTGAAATATCTCTACACTGGAAATGAAAAGACAATGATGAAAGAAATTGAAAAAAGCACAAATAAATGGAAAGGTATTCCATGTTCACAGATTGGAAGTATTAATATTGTTAAAATACTCGTATTAACCAAAGCCACCCATAGATTTGATGCAATCCCAATAAAAATTCTGACAGCATTTTTTTTTCTATATTACTTTGTCTACCTAATAGACAATTTAAACTAAATAATTGATAACCCATGAGGTTTTTTTTTTTTGAATTTTTGAATTTTATTTACTTTTTTATACAGCAGGTTCTTATTAGCTATCCGTTTTATACATATTAGTACATATATGTCAATTCCAATCTCCCAATTCATCACACCACCACCACCCCCGCCACTTTCCCCCCTTGGTGTCTATACATTTTTTCTCACATCTGTGTCTCTATTTCTGCCCTTCAAACCAGTTCATCTGTACCATTTTTCTAGTTCCACATATATGCGTTAATATACGATATTTGTTTTTCTCTGACTTACTTCACTCTGTATGACAGTCTCTAGATCCACCCACGACTCTACAAATGACGCAATTTCATTCCTTTTTATGGCTGAGTAATATTCCATAGTATATATGTACCACATCTTCTTTATCCATTCGTCTGTCAATGGGCATTTAGGTGCTTCCATGACCTGGCTACTGTAAACAGTGCTGCAATGAACATTGGGGTGCATGTGTCTTTTTGAATTATGGTTTTCACTGGGTATATACCCAGTAGTGGGATTGCTGGGTCATATGGTAATTCTATTTTTAGTTTTTTAAGGAACCTCCATACTGTTCTCCATAGTGGCTGTATCAATTTACATTCCCACCAACAGTACAAGAGGGTTCCCTTTTCTCCATGCCCTCTCCAGCATTTGTTGTTTGCAGATTTTCTGATGATGCCCATTCTAACTGGTGTGAGGTGATACCTCATTGTAGTTTTGATTTGCATTTCTCTAATAATTAGTGATGTTGAGCAGTTTTTCATGTGCTTCTTGGCCATCTGTATGTCTTCTTTGGAGAAATGTCTATTTAGGTCTTCTGCCCATTTTTGGATTGGGTTGTGTGTTTTTTTAATATTGAGCTGCATGAGCTGTTTATATATTTTAGAGATTAATCCTTTGTCCATTGATTCGTTTGCAAATATTTTCTCCCATTCTGAGGGTTGTCTTTTTGTCTTGTTTGTAGTTTCCTTTGCTTTGCAAAAGCTTTTAAGTTTCATTAGGTCCCATCTGTTTATTTTTGTTTACTCTAGGAGGTGGATCAAAAAAGATCTTGCTGTGATTTATGTCAAAGAGTGTTCTTCCTATGTTTTCCTCTAAGAGTTTTATAGTATCCGGTCTTACATTTAGGTCTCTAATCCATTTTGAGTTTATTTTTGTGGATGGTGTTAGGGAGTGTTCTAATTTCATTCTTTTACATGTAGCTGTCCAGTTTTCCCAGCACCACTTATTGAAGAGACTGTCTTTTCTCCATTGTATATCCTTGCCTCCTTTGTCATAGATTAGTTGACCGTAGGTGCGTGGGTTTATCTCTGGGCTTTCTGTCCTGTTCCATTGATCTATATTTCTGTTTTTGTGCCAGTAGCATATTGTCTTGATTACTGTAGCTTTGTAGTATAGTCTGAAGTCAGGGAGTCTGATTACTCCAGCTCTGTTTTTTTCTCTCAAGACTGCTTTGGGTATTCGGGGTCTTTTGTGTCTCCAAACAAATTTTAAGATTTTTTGATCTAGTCCTGTAAAAAATGCCATTGATAATTTGATAGAGATTGCATTGAATCTGTAGATTGCTTTGGGTAGTATAGTCATTTTCACAGTATTGATTATTCCAATCCAAGAACATGGTATATCTCTCCATCTGTTTCTATCATCTTTAATTTCTTTCATCAGGGTCTTATAGTTTTCTGCATACAGGTCTTTTGTCTCCCTTGGTAGGTTTATTCCTAGGTATTTTATTCTTTTTGTTGCAGTGGTAAATGGGAGTGTTTCCTTAATTTCTCTTTCAGATTTTTCATCATTAGTGTATAGGAATGCAAGAGATTTCTGTGCATTAATTTTGTATCCTGCAACTTTACCAAATTCATTGATTAGCTCTACCAGTTTTCTGGTAGCATCTTTAGGATTTTCTATGTATAGTATCATGTCATCTGCAAACAGTGACAGTTTTACTTCCTCTTTTCCAATTTGGATTCCTTTTATTTCTTTTTCTTCTCTGATTGCCATGGCTAGGACTTCCAAAACTATGTTGAATAATAGTGGCGAGAGTGGACATCCTTGTCTTGTTCCTGATCTTAGAGGAAATGCTTTCAGGTTTTCACCATTGAGAATGATGTTTGCTGTGGGTTTGTCATATATGGCCTTTATTATGTTGAGGTAGGTTCCCTCTATGCCCATTTTCTGGAGAGTTTTTATCATAAATGCGTGTTGAATTTTGTCAAAATCTTTTTCTGCATCTATTGAGATGATCATATGGTTTTTATTCTTTAATTTGTTAATATGGTGTATCACATTGATTGATTTGCATATATTGAAGAATCCTTGCATCCCTGGGATAAATCCCACTTGATCATGGTGTATGATCCTTTTAATGTGTTGTTGGATTCTGTTTGCTAGTATTTTGTTGAGGATTTTTGCATCTATATTCATCAGTGATATTGGTCTGTAATTTTCTTTTTTTGTAGTATCTTTGTCTGGTTTTGGTATCAGGGTGATGGTGGCCTCATAGAATGAGTTTGGGAGTGTTCCTTCCTCTGCAATTTTTTGGAAGAGTTTGAGAAGGATGGGTGTTAGCTCTTCTCTAAATGTTTGATAGAATTCACCTGTGAAGCCATCTGGTCCTGGACTTTTGTTTGTTGGAAGATTTTTAATCACAGTTTCAATTTCATTACTTGTGATTGGTCTGTTCATATTTTCTATTTCTTCCTGGTTCAGTCTTGGAAGGTTATACCTTTCTAAGAATTTGTCTGTTTCTTCCAGGTTGTCCATCTTATTGGCATAGAGTTGCTTGTAGTAGTCTCTTAGGGTGCTTTGTATTTCTGCAGTGTCTGTTGTAATGTCTCCTTTTTCATTTCTAATTTTATTGATTTGAGTCCTCTCCCTCTTTTTCTTGATGAGTTTGGTTAATGGTTTATCAATTTTATTTATCTTCTCAAAGAACCAGCTTTTGGTTTCATTGACTTTAGCTATTGTTTTCTTTGTTACTATTTCATTTATTTCTGCACTGATCTTTATGATTTCTTTCCTTCTGCTAACTTTGGGTTTTGTTTGTTTTTCTTTCTCTAGTTCCTTTAGGTGTAAGATTGGATTATTTGAGATTTTTCTTGTTTTTTGAGGTAGACTTGTATTGCTATAAACCTCCCTCTTAGAACTGCTTTTGCTGCATCCCATAGGTTTTGGATCGTCGTGTTTTTGTTGTCATTTGTCTCTAGGTATTTTTTGATTTCCTCTTTGATTTCTTCAGTGATCTCTTGGTTATTTAGTAACATATTGTTTAGCCTCCATGTGTTTGTGTTTTTCATGTCTTTTTCCCTATAACTGATTTCTAGTCTCATAGCGTTGTGGTCAGAAAAGATGCTTGATATGATTTCAATTTACTGAGGCTTGATTTGTGACCCAAGATGTGATCCATCCTGGAGAATGTTCTGTGCGCACTTGAGAAGAAAGTGTAATCTGCTGTTTTTGGATGGAATGTCCGATAAATATCAATTAAATCTATCTGGTCTATTGTGTCATTTAAAGCTTGTGTTTACTTATTAATTTTCTGTTTGGATGATCTGTCCATTGGTGTAAGTGAGGTGTTAAAGTCCCCCACTATTACTGTGTTACTGTCGATTTCCTCTTTTATAGCTTTTATCAGTTGCTTTATGTATTGAGGTGCTCCTATGTTGGGTGTGTATATATTTATAATTGTTATATCTTCTTCTTGGATTGATCCCTTGATCATTATGTAGTGTCCTTCCTTGTCACTTGTAACATTCTTTATTTTAAAGTCTATTTTATCTGATATGAGTATTGCTACTCCAGCTTTCTTTTGATTTCCATTTGCATGGAATATCTTCTTCCATCCCCTCACTTTCAGTCTGTATGTGTCCCTAGGTCTGAAGTGGGTCTCTTGTAGACAGCATATATATGGGTCTTGTTTTTTCTATCCATTCAGCAAGCCTGTGTCTTTTGGTTGGAGCATTTAATCCATTCACATTTAAGGTAATTATCAATATGTATGTTCCTATTACCATTTTCTTAATTGTTATGGGTTTGTTTTTGTAGGTCCTTTTCTTCTCTTGTGTTTCCCACTTAGAGAAGTTCCTTTAGCATTTGTTGTGGAACTGGTTTGGTGGTGCTGAATTCTCTTAGCTTTTACTTGTCTGTAAAGCTTATGATTTCTCCATCGAATCTGAATGAGATCCTTGCCAGGTAGAGTAATCTTGGTTGTAGGTTGTTCCCTTTCATCACTTTAAATATATCATGCCACTCCCTTCTGGCTTGTAGAGTTTCTGCTGAGAAACCAGCTGTTAACCTTATGGGAGTGCCCTTGTATGTTATTTGTTGTTTTTCCCTTGTTGCTTTCAGTAATTTATCTTTGTCTTTAATTTTTGTCAATTTGATTACTATGTGTCTCGGCGTGTTTCTCCTTGGGTTTATCCTGCCTGGGACTCTCTGCACTTCCTGGACTTGGGTGGCTATTTCCTTTCCCATGTTAGGGAAGTTTTCGACTATAATCTCTTCAAATTTTCTTGGATCCTTTCTCTCTCTCTTCTCCTTCTGGGACCCCTATAATATGAATGTTGTTGCATTTAATGTTGTCTCAGAGGTCTCTTAGGCTGTTTTCATTTCTTTTCTTTCTTTTTTCTTTATTCTGTTCCACGGCAGTGAATTCCACCATCTGTCTTCCAGGTCACTTATCCATTCTTCTGCCTCAGTTATTCTGCTATTGGTTCCTTCTAGTGTAGTTTTCACTTCAGCTATTTTATTGTTCATCTCTGTTTGTTTGTTCTTTAATTCTTCTAGGTCTTTTTAAAACATTTCTTGCACCTTTTCTATCTTTGCCTCCATTTTTTTCCCAAGGTCCTGGATCATCTTCACTATCATTATTCTGAATTCTTTTTCTGGAAGGTTTCCTATCTCCACTTCATTTAGTTGTTTTCTGGGGTTTTATCTTGTTCCTTCATCTGGTACATAGCCCTCTGCCTTTTCATCTTGTCTATCTTTCTGTGAATGTGGTTTTTGTTCCACAGGCTGCAGTATTGTAGTCCTTCTTGCTTCTGCTGTCTGCCCTCTGGTTCCAATGGCATTTTTTACAGAAGTATAAAATATAATCCTAAAACTTATATGGAATCACAAAAGACCTCGAATAACCAAAGCGATCCAGAGAAAGAAGCACAAAGCAAGAGGCCTCACTCTTCCTGTTTGCGAACAATAGTAATCGAAAGAGTATGGTACTGGCATAAAAACAAACACATAGATTAAGGGAACAGAATAGCCCAGAAATAAACCCACGCATATATGCTCAACTAATATTTAAAAAGGAAGCCAACAATACTCAATGGAGAAAAGACAGTCTCTTCAATAATGCTGCTGAGGAAAGTGAATATTCACGTGCAAAAGAATGAAACTAGACCCCTATCTTACACCATTCACAAAAATTAACTCAAAAGGGATTAAAGACTTAAACATAAGACCTCAAACCATAAAACTGCTAGAAGAAAACAGGAAAAAGCTCCTTGACCTGGGTCTTGGCAATGATTTTTTTAGATGTGATACCTAAAGCACAAGCAACAAAAACAAAACATAAAGTGGGACTACAACACACTAAAAGTTTTTGCACATTACAGGAAACCATCACCAAAATGAAAAGGCAACCTAGGGAATGGGAGAAAATATTTGCAAATCATATATCTAATAAGGGGTTAATATCCAAAATATATAAAAACTCATACAACTCAAAAGCAAAAAACCAAATAATCCAATTTTTAAATGTGCAAAGGACCTGAATAGACATTTTTCCAAAGAAGACATACAGATGACTAACAGGCACATGAAAAGATGCTCAACATCGCTAATCATCAGGGAAATGCAAATCAAAATCACAATGAGTTATCACCTCACACCTGTCAGAATGGCCATCAATTAAAGACAAGAGATAACAAGTGCTGGTGAGGATGTGGAGAAAAGGGAACCCTTGTGCACTGTTTGTGGGAATGTAAATTGGTGCTGCCACTATGGAAAACAGTATGCAGTTTCCTCAAAAATTTAAAAATAGAAGTACCATATAATCCAGTAATTCTACTTCTGGGTATTTATCCAAAGGAAACTAAACCACAATGTTGAAGAGATATCTGCACCCCCATGTTCATATTATTCACAATAGCCAAGATATGGAAACGAGAAGATGTGGTGTATATATAAAGGGGGATACGGTGCAGTCATAAGAAGGAATGGAATGAAATATTGCCATTTGCAACAACACAGATGGACATTGAAGATATTATGGTAAGTGAAATAAGTCAGACAGAGAAAGACAAATACTGTATGATCTCACTTATATGTGTAATTAAATTAAAAAACCCAAACTCACAGAAAAAGAGATCAGATCTGTGGTTACCAGAGGTGGAGGGTTGGGGGAGGGGGATTTGGAAGAAGGTTGTCAAAAGGTACAAACTTCCAGCTATAAGATAAATAAATACTAGGGATGTAAGGTGCAACATGATTAATATAATTAACACTGCAGTATGCTGTAATGGAAGTCGTTGAGAGTAGATTCTAAAAGTTCTCATCACAAAGAAAAAAATTGTTGTGTAATTATATGAGATACTGGATGTTAACTAAATTAACTGTGATAATCATTTTGCAATATATGTATGTCAAGTCATTATGCTGTACACCTTAAACTTAGTGCTGTATGTCTATTATATTTCAGTAAGATTGAAAAAAACTAAAATGAAAAATAAACTGAAAAAAATCTGATAGATATCTTTCCCACTTGTTTTGAAATATAATAGTAATTCATGGTCATTATAAAAATGCTAATTGTACATACAGATAAAGTCACTCCCCTAAATGCAACTTCTCAGAAATTATAAATTTTTTCCTGTTCATTTCTCTTTCTATGCTTTTACATTTATAATTTTCCATATGTTATTATACTTACTGCTTGGTAACATTTTTTTTTTTTGGCTTAAGATATTATAAACATTTTCCACACCAATTTATATAGATCTACTTTATTCTTTTGAATAGCTACATAATATTCTCTTAATAAGACATGTCCTACTTTATTTAACCATTCCCTACTGATAGAATTTAGAATATTTAAACAACTTTTGTATAATAAATAATGCCTTCATGGACATTCTCTTGCAAGGCTTTCAGTTCATCTGTTTTTTTCCCAGAAATATAACTGCTGGGTTGAGGGTTATGCACTTTAAAATCTTGATATATTAAGCCTACTATCTCCTGATTCAGTTATCTCATTCCCCAATAATACTACATAACAAATAACCACAAACCTTACATTTAAAGATCTAATAATAAGCACCTCCTGCTCGTGTGATCACCTCTTGCTTCGCTGGTCTTGGCTGGCTCACCTGCGTGTCTGCAGACAGGTTGGGTGGCCCTGGCTGGGATGCCGGGTCCTCTGCTCTGCTCACACGTATCTTGCCCTCCAGCAGGGTAGCCAGGGCATGTTCTCCTGGTGCAAAGAGAGAGGCCAACTCCAGTCACATGCCTTTCCAGTCCCTGCTTGCACTCTGCAATCACCCCGTGGGCTGCTGCAAGTCGCACAGCTGAGCCTGGACCCAAATGGGCAAGTACCATGAAGACAGGAGGAAAGGGGCGTCGGTTTACAGAGGGTGTAGAACTGAGGACACGTGAGCTATTGCCCCTCCAAGTAGTGTGTTCGTCCACAGTCCTTCCAATATCAGATATGAACTTTTGTTACACCAATATCAGATAAGAACCTTTGTTTTACCAAAGGCTTACTAACATTGGGTATTATCAATTTTGAAACTTTATGCTAGCTGGTAGGCAAAAAAATTATATTAATCATGGCTTTCATTTTTATTTCCTGCACTGCTAGTGAGGTGTATCTTATTTCCATGTGTATATTGGCTATTTGTATTTCTTCTGTGAATTGCCTCTTCGTATATTTTTTCTATTTCTCTATTGGTTTCTTTTTAAGATAATGTTTAAATATTTTTCAAAAAAATCAAGGTCTCAATTTTCCTTCCCTAGACTGCTTTTTTATTCATAAAGGTGAAATGGAGGATAAAACAACTTTGCAGGTAATTCAACCAAATAAAATCTGTACTTTGCACTCAATTATCTGGATATTCCAAGGGCAAATTTTGATATGAATTAACTCTATAATTTCTTGAGTTCTCTGCTTTACTTTGCAGTTCAACCAAGAAAAATTAGATTATTTCCACTGTACTTTGAAGAATTTAAAAATGAAATATGGCTCCACTTTGTCCTAAACAAAACAACAATCTAACACTAGAAATCAATTCCGCCTTTCTATTTGCAGTAGGTGTTTTTAACAAAGCCTTTCTTACTGTTTTTACCTAAAATCTTCTAAAGCTCTGAATTGGGCATATTCTTTCTGGCCATTTTGGTTGAACTAGTGAGTCAAGTTGTGGAAGAAAAGATGGGTCTAAATTCAGCTCTGTTCCACCTCCTCCAAACCATTATCTCATCTTCTGGGGGGTCAGGCATGACCCTGGGAGAGGTCAGGAGTGGGGGGGCAGTGGGATGCCAGTCAAGGGTAAAAAGCAAAAAGACAGATTATTCCAATAAGAAGGGAAATAAAAATAATAAAGATACCATCATTATTTACAGGAGCTACAATTTTCCCTATTGAAACAAAAAAGAAATAAAATTAAAATTAAATTTTTGGAAAAGTGGCTGCATGTAAATTTAATTTTTAAATTTCAATAGCACGCCTATATATACTAACAACAATGACTAATTAGAAAGAGAGAATGCACGCACATGCTACCATTCTTGACAGGGTCTAAAAATATAAATATATTTGAAAAGTTTAAAGAAAAAGGTGAATAGCATATGTGACAGAAACTACACAATATTTTTATGAGATAAGGAAGGCCTTCTGGGATTTCTCCGGTGGTCCAGTGGTTAGGACTCCACGCTCTCACTGCTGAGGGCCCAGGTTCAATCCCTGGTCGGGGAACTAAGATCCCACAAGCCATGCGGTTCAGCCACAAAAAAAAAAAGGAAGGACTTCTGTTTTTAATAATGACTAATAAGAATACTAATTGTGATAATAACTACTGGACCACATGCTCTCAGGAAACAACTGTAACATTCAGACGTCAGTTGCCTGAAGGACCAGAGAAGCATGTAGATTCTGCAGGAGTCCACATACACTTGTATGAGTCAGTGCCTGTCTCTGTAGCTTTTTGGCAGGGCCAGACACAATGAGCACTGTGCCCAGGGCCCTGAGGGTGCTGGTGGGAAAACCCCACTCTTTAGTCTTGGAGAACTAGACAGCAGAATCCAGGGAGACTGTGACCTCCTGAGGGAGAGAGAGAGAGAGAGAATCCCAGAAGGGAAATCCAGAGAGGGGATCCCCAAATCCTATCTATCTGTCTCTGAACTACACATGTGTTGGACAGACTCTGAGAATATCTGCTCAAGAGAGAAGATCTGAGCTGAGACTTGTTCTGAAGCCCAACAAGATAACTGTCTTCTAAAACCAAGAAACAACACTCCCCAGAAGAAATGAACAGAATCCTGAATCTTCCCAGCTTAATGTTTTGAATGTCCAGGATTTCCAAAATAACCATATAGACAAATGAAAAATCCAGGAAAATGGAACTCACCCTCCAGAGAAAAGAAAATAAATTGACATAAATCCTGAGATGACTTGGATTCAGAATTAACAGGAAAGATTTTAGAGTGGCTATTATATCTAACTTCAGTGAGATAAAATATGTTCACAAAGAAATAGAAATGACCAAAAAAGAACCAAAAGAAAATTTCTAGAACTGAAAAAACTTAATATCTCAAAAAATTCACTGGATGGACTTAATAGCCAAATGGAGATGACAGAAGAATAACTAAACCTAGTCAATAAATAGAAATGACACAGTGAGAAGAACCAAGAGCATACGGGTTGATAAAGAAGATGGAATCCTGAGGGACCTATTAGGGAAGATCAAACAATCTTAACGTATGAATAACTGAAGACTTAGAAGGAGAGGAGAAAGAATGGGACAGAAAAAGTGTTTGAAGAAATAATGGCTGAATGTTTCCATCTTAAAAAAGACATAACTTTGTAGATTTAAGACATTTAATAAAAACCAAGCTGGACAAATATGAAGAGGCACATCACAGTCAAATTACTGAAGCTAAATGTGGAGACTAAGGAGAAACACAATGTGTTAAATATGGGGATGATAATTCAATTATTGGATGATGTTTCATCAGATGTGAATGAGGCTGGAGAAAAGGAAGCTGTTGACCCAGAATTCTCTAGTGAAAATAACCTTCAAAAATCAAGGCAAAGTTAAGTTTATTTTTGCAAAAAGGCAGCTGGGAACTTCTGATTTCCAATTCTGCTTCAAATTTGCCATACTGTCTTAACAAAAAGTATAAAACTGAACAGAATACAAAATCAACAACTCTTCTTGGATCCATAAGAGAGGGAATAACACAGGGCAACGCTGCCCCCAAGATGGGAGAGACTGACAGACACTGAATACAAAAGACTGCAACTTACTGGAGCAGGAACCCAGGGGTAGACACCACGTAGGGACCAGTGCTGGGTAGGAAAGCCTAAATTTAACTGATGGATTGCTGGAGGCTCTGTTGGGACAACTTTGAGAGCTAAAAACTCCAGGGGATCCAATCATAGGGGCTCCATAATTCATGAAATCTACCTCCAGGAGCACTACCAGGTTCCCACAGTGAATACGGAGCAGAGGAAAGTCCCTTCAGGTATCCAGCAGAGAAAGAGGAAAAGAACCATTTTAAAAAACTCTAGAGGGAATTCCCTGGTGGTCCAGTGGTTAAGATGCCTCGCTTCCTATGCAGGGGGTGCAAGTTCGATCCCTGGTTTCGGAACTAAGATCCCGCATGCCGTGCAGTGCAGCCAAAATACAAACTAACAAAAAATCATTATATTGTACACCTGAAACTAATATAATGTTACATGTCAATTATACCTCAATAAAATAAAATAAGAAATAAAAGTGACATGCAAGCTTTTTAAAACATTTTTAAAATAAAAACACTCTAGAGCACTCTGTTCTTCTTAACAAGGCCTGCCTCAGGGGAGACTAGCTAACCTGAGCCTAACCTGCTGGCGTTATCAGAGCCTAACTGACCTGGGGGACAGGAAAACCCACTACAGTCTACTCTACCCATCCTGTGCCACCTAAGGGAGGAAAAAACTGAGACACACTTGTCCAGAGGAACAGGCTTCACTAAAGGACCTAGACCCAATGATAGGACTATCAAACACTTCCTCTCCCTCCACACCTCACCATCACATCACTAGTGACCTATTTATAGCAGTCCCTCTTGCTCAGGACATTACATCCAGATACCAAGAAAAAAACCACAAGGCATACCAAAAGGCACACACACACACACACAAACACACACACACACACACACACACAATTTGAAGAGATAGAGCAAGCATCAGAACCAGACATGGCAGAATGCTGTAACTATCAGACTGGGAATTTAAAACAACTATGATTAGTATGCTAAGTGCTCTAATGGATAAAGTAGACGGCATGCAAGAACAGATGGGCGATGTAAGCAGAGAGATGTAAATCCTAAGAAAGAACCAAGAAGAAATGCTAGAGATCAAGAACGCTGTAACAGAAATGAAGAATGCCTTTGATAGTCTCATTAGTGTGTGTGTGTGTGCACATGCACGTGTGATGTAAAAATCCTCAACAAAATGTTAGCAAGTTGAATCAAAAAAACTATTTAAACTATTTACACCATAACCAAGTGGGATTTATCTCAGGTATGTAAGGCTGGTTCAGCATTCAAAAATCAATTAATGTAATCCATCACATGAATAGTTTAAAAAAGAAAAATCATTGAGCAGATCAATAGGTATAGAAAAAAATTTTGACACAATCTAACACCCATTCATGATAAAAACTCTCAGTAAACTAGAAATAGAGGGAAACTTTCTTAACTTGATAAAGACTATCTACCAAAGACCTATAGCTAACATTATACTTAACGGTGAGAAACTTGAAGCTTTCCCACTAAGATCAGGTACAAAACAGGACCTCCCCACTGTCATCACCACTCCTTTGCCACCTCATAGAAAGCAAATGTAATAAATCAAAAAGAGAAAATAAAAGGTATACAGATTAAGAAGGAAGAAACAAAACTGTCTTTGTTTGCAGGTGGCATGATTGTCTATGTAGAAAATCCAAAATAACCAACAAAAATCTCCTGGAACTAATAAGTGATTATAACAAGGTTGTAGGATACAAGGTTAATATACAAAAGTCAGTTGCTTTCCTATGTACCAACAATGAAAAAGTAGAAATTGAAATTTAAACAATAATATCATTTACATTAGTACCACCAAAACTGAAATACTTAGGTATAAATATAACAAGAACTTTACATGAAGAAAACTATAGAACTCTGATGAACTAAATCAAAGAAGAACTAAATAGATATTCCATATTCATGGACAGGAAGATTCAATATTGTCAAGATGCCTGTTCTTCCCAACTTGATCTACAGATTCAATCAATCCCAATCAAAATACCAGCAAGTTATTTTGTGGATATCAACAGACTGATTCTAAATTGTACCTGAAGTGGCAAAAAGACCCAGAAAGGCCAACACAATATTGAAGAAGAAGAAAAAAGTTATAGGGCTGATGTTACCAGACCTCAAGACTACAAAACAGTGTGTACTGGTGAAGGAACGGACAAATTGATCAGGGGAACAGAACAGAGAGCCCAGAAGTAGACCCACATAAATATAGTCAACTGACGTTTGACAAAGGAGTAAGGCAATGCAATGCAGTGAACACAGCATCTTCAACAAATGGTGCTAAAACAACTGGACATACACATGCAAAAAAATTTAATCCAGACACAGATCTTACACCTTTCATAAAAAAATAACTCAGAAGGGATCATAGACTTAAATGCAAATGGTAAAACTATAAAATTCCTAGAAGGTAACATATGAGAAAACCTAGATGACCTTGGGTATGGTGATATTTTTTTTTTTTAATTTAATTTATTTATTTATTTATTTTTGGTTGCACTGGGTCTTCGTTGCTGTGCACGGGCTTTCCCTAGTTGTGGCAAGCGGGGGCTACTCTTTGTTGTGGTGCACGGACTTCTCATTGCAGTGGCTTCTCTTGTTGCGGAGCACGGGCCCTAGACGCGTGGGCTTCAGTAGTTGTGGCACGTGGGCTCAGTAGTTGTGGCACGTGGGCTCTAGAGTGCAGGTTCAGTAGTTGTGGCGCACAGACTTAGTTGCTCCGCAGCATGTGGGATCTTTCCGGACCAGGGCTCGAACCTGCGTCCCCTGCATTGGCAGGCAGATTCTTAACCACTGCACCACCTGGGAAGCCTGGTGATGCCATTTTTGATACAATACCACCAAAACATGATCCATCAAAGAAAGAATTGATAAGCTGGGCTTCACCGAAATTAAAAACTTCTGCTTTGTGAAAGACAATGTCAAGAGAATTAGAAGACAAGCCACAGACTGGGAGAAAATATTTGTGAAAGACGCATCTAATAAAAGAGTGTTATCCAAAACATACAAGAACCCTTAAAACTTAACAATAAGAAAACAAACAACCTGATTAAAAAATGGGGCAAAGACCTGAACAGACACCTCACCAAAGAAGATACACAGATGGCAAATAAGCACGTGAAAATATGCTCCACATCATATGTCATCAGAGAAATACAAACTAAAACAACAATGATATAACATTATATACCTATTAGAATGGCCAAAATCCAGAACACTGACAAAACCAAATGCCGACAAGTATGTGGAGCAACACAAGCCCTCACTCACTGCTGGTGGGAATGCAAAATGGTGCAGCCTCTTTGGAAGACAATTTGGCGGTTTCTTACAAAACTAAACGTACTCTTACCATACAATCCAGCAATTGTGCTCCTTGGTATTTACCCAAATGAGTTGAAAACTTATGTCCTCACAAAAACCTGCACGTGGATTTATAGCAGCTTTATTGATAGTTGCCAAAACTCATATAGGCACTTTGGAAGACAATTTGGCAGTTTCTTACAAAACTGAACATACCCTTACCATATGATCCAGCAATCACACTCCTTGGTATTTACCCAAAGGAGTTGAAAAATTACGTCCACACAAAAACCTGCACACAGATTTATAGCAGATTTATTCATAATTGCCAAAACTAGGAAGCCACCAAGATGTCCTTCAGTGGGTGATGGATAAATAAACTGTGGCACATACAGACATGGAATACTACTGAGTGCTAAAAAGAAATGTGCTATCAAGCCATGAAGAGACATGGGGAAATCTGGAAGATTACATACTACATGGTTTCAACTTAATGGCATTCTGGAAAAGGTATAACTATGGAGAATGTAAAAATATCAGTGGTTTCCAGGGACTGGGAACAGGGAGGGATGAGTGGGTAGAGCACAGAAGATTTTTAGGGCAGTGAAATTACTCTGTATGACACTATAATGATGGATACATGTCTTTATACATTTGTCCAAACCGATAGACTGTACACCACTGAGAGTGAACCCTGATGTAAACTATGGACTCTGGGTGATTATGATGTGTCAATGTAGGTTCATCCTTGGTAAATAAATAAATAATAAATAAAAAGTACCATTCTAGTGAGAGATGTTCATAATGGGGGAGACCATGCAGGTGTGGTGTCAGGGGTTATATGGAAATCTCTGTACCTTCCTCTCAATTTTAATGTAAACTTTAAACTACTCTAAAAAATAAAGTGTTAAAAAGAAGAATCAAGGGGACTTCCCTGGTGGTCCAGCAGTTAAGACCCCACGCTCCCAATGCAGGGGGCCCGGGTTCAATCCCTGGTCAGGGAACTAGATCCCGCATGCCACAACTAAGAGCCTGCAACTAAAAGATCCTGCGTGCCGCAACTAAGACCCAGTGCAGCCAAATAAATAAATAAATAAATATTTTAAGAAAAAAAAGAAAAATCACAACAAAATACCTTCTCATGTAACAAATACTTTGTTACCAACAAATTAACACTACAAGAAGTGAGAAAGTAAGTTCTTCAGAATGAAAGGAGTTCATGTCAGGTGGAAATCTGCATTGTTGGAAGTGAGTGAAGAGCATGAGAAATGGTATATATCTGACCACATACAAAAGGTATTATGCTTTATTTGCCTTTAATTTCTTTATACTACTTATGACTATTTAAAGCAAATATTATAACAGTACCTTGTGGAAATCATAATATGTGTAGATAAAATATATTTAACAGCAATAGCATAAAGAATGTAGGGTGGGAGAAATGTGGACCTATAATTGCAAGATTTCTGCATTTTATGTAAAGTTTTAAATTTGTAACTGTAATTAGAATGTGAAAAGTTACAAATGTAAAACAGAAGTTTCTGTTCTAATGGAGTAAGCACACTGCACCTTGTCTCTCCACTAAATGCAGCTATATATATAGAAACAAAACCTGAATACAATGCATGGAGCAACTAACTGAGGTCCCTGGAAATAAATAGTAGCAGGCAGACTAGGGAAGAAGAGAAGAATTTGAAAGATCACCAAACTAGCAGTGAGTTTACCATGTTTTTCCTTCAGTGTCATCCAGCCTGGACTCAATGTAGCCTAAAATCCAGAATACAGATAGAGAGGGCCCCAGAATAAGCTGTCTAGTTCTGGACTGAGTGATGGAAAGGAGTTTCCTAATGCTCAGAAATCTCCCATTTTTTCTTTCATCTAGTCACACACATCCCAATCTAAGCAATTCTATGGTGGCGGCAGTGGCAACCTCAATAATAAGGACCTGTCCACAGGAGCTTAAAACTGGAGGGAGCAGAACCTTCCTCTCCACTTGGAGGAGCCATGACGGGAAGAGCAAAGCACACATCACTGCTTACTTTCTCTCCTCTCTTCAGTTGGTCCTGGACACATGGTCAGCAGCATGAAATGTAAGCAGAGGAAGGTAAGTAAAGTCCCAGTTTCTGGCTGAAGGATTGAAGTGGGAAGCTCCAGGGAAATTGAGGAGAAGGGAGATCTTTGGAAAGTGAATCCATAAAGTTGCTTATGAATGTCTGGGATCATCCTTGCATAGATGTGCCCTTAAACATGCATACAATTTCCATAGGATTTAAATAAGACCTAGAGTCTCATAACATAATATTCAAATTATCCAGGATACAATCCAAAAATTGCTTGACTAAGAACCAGTAAAATCTCAAGCTGAACGGCAAAAGACAATCAACAGACAATAGTGCTGAGATGACACAGATGTTGGTATTACCTGACAAGACTTTAAATCAATAAAAATGCTCCAAGAAGTAAAGGTTAATGCTCTTAAAATGAATGAAATGACAGAAAGTCACAGCAAAGAAATAAGTAAAAACTAAAGGAAAATTTATAACTGAAAGATATAATCATGGAAAATTTTAAAACTCAATGGGTGGTCTTAATAGCAGAATGGAGATGACAGAGAAAGAGACAGTGAAGTCAAAGAAGGATCAATAGAAATTATTCAATCTGAACACTGGAGTGAAAAAGATTGAGAAGAAAATGAGTTTCAGGGACTTGTGTGATGACATCAATGTGTCCAACATTTATGCCAGAGAGAGTTGGCATATGTCCAGAGTCCCAGGAGAGATGAAAGAGTGCAGTGCAGAAAAAGACAGTTGAAGAATCATGACTGGAAATTATGACATTTGACAAAAGACAGAAACTTCCATATCTTTTGAGTTTTAAGAAACTCAGTGAACGCACAACATGATAAACCTAAAGAAATGCACACTCAACCACATCATAATTACGCAGCTGAAAACTAAAGACAAAGAAAAAACTTTGAAAGCAACCAGAATAAAATGACATAATACTTATAGGGGAACAAGGACTCAAATGTCTGCAGATTTCTCATCAAAAACCATGGAGGCCAGAAGAAAGCAAAGCATTTTTTAAGTGCTGAAAGGACTGTCAATTCAGAATTCTATATCCAGTGAAAAATATCCTTCAAGAATTATGATAAAATAAAGACATTCCCAGATGGAGCAAAATTAGAATTCATTGCCAACGTGTCTCTTACAAAACAAATTCTAAATGGGGGGTTATTTAGACAGAAGGAAAATGATATGAGAAAGAACCCTGTAACATCTGGGTAAATATAATAAACTATTCTCCTCTTGAGTTCTTGGAAGTATGTTTGGCAGTTGAAAGCAAAAATTAAAACATTGTCTGACTCGTTTCTCAGTTTGTAGATGTAATATATAAGACCATTGTAACGTAAAGGTGGGGGGTGGGGAAATAAAGAAACCTATGTGGTGATGAGGTTTCTACATTCTATTTGAAGTGGTAAAATGGTGGTTATAACTTGACTGTGAAAAGTTAAATATGTGTATTCTAGTCCCTAGAGAATTGCTTAAAAAAAAAAAACTACACAAAGAGATACAACCACATCAGATAAATTAAAAAAATATTAAAATGTTCAAATAACAAGCAAGAAAGCAGGAAAGGGGAAACAGAGGAATAAAAACCAGAGGGAACAAGCAGGAAACAACCAATAAAATCATGGACCTAATTCCAAGCATATCAATAATTACATTAAATGTAAATCATCTAAACACACCAATTAAAAGACAGAGATTTTTAGAATACAGAAAAGATGGCCTAATTATATGCTGCCTACCAGAAACTGACTTCCAGTATATTGATACAGTCAGTTTAAGTGTGAAAGAATAGAAAAAATATGGTATAAAAATTTCAATAAAAATAAAGCTCAGAAGTGACATCAGCAAAATGGTGAAGTAGGCAGCTCCAAATGTGCATCTTCCCAAAGAAACATTGAAAACCAGCAGATACTGTAAGGACCAATTTTTTGAGAACCTGGAAAATAGTTAAAAGTTTACAATATCTGAGTGCCATGTCAAGAAAAATGCACTTCAAAATGGTAGGAAACCTTTGTGGTGATTTTCCTTTCCCTGGCCCCACTCTCTCCCTGGTGTGGCAGCAGTCTTTTTTTTTTTTTTTTTTTTTTTATTTATTTATTTATTTATTTATTTATTTATTTATTTATGGCTGTGTTGGGTCTTCGTTTCTGTGCGAGGGCTTTCTCTAGTTGCGGCAAGTGGGGGCCACTCTTAATCGCGGTGCACGGGCCTCTCATTATCGCGGCCTCTCTTGTTGCGGAGCAGACTACAGACGCGCAGGCTCAGTAGTTGTGGCTCACGGGCCTAGTTGCTCCATGGCATGTGGGATCTTCCCAGACCAGGGCTTGAACCCGTGTCCCCTGCATTGGCAGGCAGATTCTCAACCACTGCGCCACCAGGGAAGCCCGTGGCAGCAGTCTTAAAGTGATAGCAGTTTTAAAACAGTGACACCCCAACAGCCCCTGCTCCCATTACACAACTATTTCCCTTGTCCTGAAGGGGGGCAGATAAAACTTTAATAGCAAATTACTGTGTATGTCTGTGCTCAACTCTCTGGGGTCTACCTGAAGGACTAATACAAGGTACTTGTGTCAGTTTCATCTAACTCGGAACCCAGGCTAGAAAAGTGGGGAAAATGGCTTGAAAACACTACAAGCCAGACTAACAACACTCAGACATTTGAGACAAAAGATTTCAGTAAACATACAACAACCTTCCTAAAGTGTAAACTGGGGAGAGTTTCTTAGGGAAACTAGGACAATGAAAAGCAACTGTGTATACTAAGGAAGTTAGAATGAAACACACATGCCCAGTGAAGATGCATGCTCAGAAGAGACCTGAGAATACCCTAAACTTTCAACTTGGGTTTACAGTGCAAGCCTGGCTAATAGTTGAAAGAGAGTCCTAACACAGCACCAATTTTCAAAGACTGTGAGAGGTCTGTCTTTCTCTCTCTCTGACTCTATCTCTCTTCTCTGTCTCCCTCTCTCCATCTCTGTCTGTATGTCTCTGTCACTCTTTCTCTCTCTCTCTCTGTTTTTGTTTGTTTGTGTTCTTAGTTCCTGGCATTCCAGGAAATCTCTGTCAAAACACTAGCTGAACACAAGCTGAGGAGCAGAGGCTTCAGTGAATGCATCAGCAGGGAATACAGTCTTTGAAATAACAGTTTGGGAAGTCTCAAAACAAATGGACAACTTCCAAAACCAAAACAAACAAACAAAAACAACAAAACAACAACAACAACAAATAACCTACCAAGCCCTGGGGAAAGCAGAGAGTCAGAGAGTCTGATTTCCAGTGTTATCACTTTCTAATATTCAAATGTCATTTTTAGCAGCAGCAGCAGCAACAACAAAAGGCATGAAAAGAAACAGCAGAGCATGGCCCATTCAAAGGAACAAAATAATTGACAGAAATCATCTCTGTGGAGGTCCAGAAATCTTAACAAAGATTTAAAAAAACTGTTTTAAATATTCTCAATGACCTAAAGGAAAACATAGACAAAGAACTAAAGCAAATCAGGAAAGTGATGTGTAAACAAAATGAGAATATCAATAAAAAGATTTAAAAAACATAAAAAGGAACCAAAAAGAAATGGAGCAGAATATAATAATTAAAATGAAAATTCACTAGAGAGATTCAGCAGCAGGTTTGAGCAGGTAGACAAATCATCAAACTTAAGATAGGACAATGAAAATTATTGTCTGAAAGATTAGAAAGAAAAAAGAATAAAGCCCAGAAATGAACAGAGCCCAAGGGACCTGGTGGAGCACCATCAAGTGAACCAGCACATATATATGGAAGTCGCAGAAGGAGAGAGAAAGAGAAAGGGCGGCAAGAATATTTGAAGAAAAAATGGTCAAAAATGTCCCAAATTTGATGAAAGACATGAACCTACAAATCCAGGATATTCAATGAACTCTAACTAGGTTAAACTCAATGAGATCTATATGAGACACATTATAATTAAGTTGTGAAAGGACACAGAGAACATTGAAAGCAAGAAAAGAGGAGTGACTCATCAAGTACATGGAATCCTCAGCCAATTTCGCATCAGAAACCTTGGAAGCCAAAAGACAGACGGTTGACATATTTTAAGTGCTGAAAGAAAAAAACAAACAAACAAAACTGTCAACAGAGAGTTCTATATCTGGCAAAACTGTCATAAAAAATGAGGTAGAAATAAGACATTCCAAGAAAAACAAAATCTGAGGGAGTTCATTACTGTTAGACTTGCCCACAAGAAATGTTAAAGATAGTCCTTTAGAACAAAACAAAAGGATACTAGACAGCAACTCAAAGTTGTATAAAGAAATGAAGACTTCCAGTGAAGGTAAATACATGTACAAATGTAAAAGCAAGTATTATGGTATTTCGGTTTACATGTCTACTTTTTTTTCCTAAAAAATTAAAAAATGTATTTATGAGTCTATATTATTTGGCACAAATGTATAAAGATGTAATTTGTGACAACAACACTATAAACAGAACAGAGGGAAGACAGAATTGTATAGGAGCAGTTCTGTAAGCTTTTAAATATAAATTGGTAATAGCTCAAAAAAGATTATTTTAAATTTAGGATGTTAAACATATTCTCCAGGGTACCACAAAGAAGATCTCTTTAAAAATATACACACAAAAGGAAATGAAAGGGGGGTCAAATGGTTTACTATTTAAAAAAAAAAAGAAATGAAACACAAAGGAAGTAATGGAGGAAATGAGGGACAAAAAAGATATAAGACAGACAGAAAACAGATAGCAAGATGGCAGAAGTAAGTCCTTTCTTATCAGTAATTATTTTAAACTGTCCAATCAAAAGTCAGAGATTGTAGAATGAATTAAAAAAAAAAACAAAAAAAAAACATGATCCGGGACTTCCCTGGTGGCGCAGTCATTAAGAATTCCCCTGCCAATGCAGGGGACACGAGTTCAAGCCTTGGTCCGGGAAGATCCCACATGCTGCGGAGCAACTAAGCCCATGTGCCACAACTACTGAGCCTGTGTGCCACAACTACTGAAGCCCACGTGCCTACAGTCCGTGCTCTGCAACGAGAGGAGCCACCGCAATGAGAAGCCTATGCAACGCAACGAAGAGTGGCCCCGGTTAACTGCAACTAGAGAAAGCCTGCACACAGCAACAAAGACCCAACCCAGCCAGAAATAAATAAATAAATAAAATATTTTAAAAAACCAAACACGATCCAACTATACGCTGTCTACAAGAGACTCACTTGAGATTCAAAAACACAAACAGATTGAAAGCGAAAAGATTGAAAAGATATTCCATACAATTAGTACCCAAAAGGGAGCTGGAGTAGCTATACTAACGTCAGACAAAATAATCTTTAAATTAAAAAACTGTTAAAAGCGGTGAAGAAAGACATTATATATTAATACATGCATCGAATAACAGAGCTCCAATATGAAGCGAGCGCTTGATAGAATTGAAGGGAGAGATGAACAGTTACAAGTAAGAGCTGGGGACTTCAATATATCAGATGCAATAATGGATAGACCAATTATACAGAAGATCAATAAGGAAATAGAGAACTTGAACAACACTCTAAACCAACTATATGCAACAGACATACATAGAACACTACCCAACAACAGAATACACATTTTCCCCAAGTGCAGTAGAACATTCTCCAGGATAGAGCATATGTTAAGCCACAAAACAAGTCTCAGTACATTTAGAAGAACTGAAATCATACAAAGTATCTTTTCTGATCACAGTGAAACAAAGCTAGAAATCAATAACAAAAGGAAAACTGGAAAATTCACAAATATGTGGTAAACAACACAGTCTTAACAACCAATGCATCAAAAGAGAAATCACAAGAGAAATGAGAAAATACTCAGGGATGAATGACAAAATAATACAACACACCAAAATTTATGGGCTGCAGCAAAGCCAGTGCTCAGAGGGAAATTTATAGCTGTAAATGCCTAAATTTAAAAAAGAATATCTCAAATCAATAACCTAACTTTATACTTTGAGGAACTAGTAAAAGAAGAGAAAACTAAACCCAAAGCTAGCAGAAGAAAGGAACTAATAAAGATTACAGAGGATATAAATAAACTAGAGGATAGTAAACAACAGAATCAATAAAACCAAAAGATGGTTCTTTGGAAAAATTCAACAAAGTTGACAAACCTAGATTAACAAAGAAAAAAGAGAGAGAATGCAAATAGCTAAAATCAGAAATGAAAGTGGGACATTACTATTGACCTTACAAAAATAAAAAGGATTATAAGAGAACACTATAAACAATTATATGCCAAAAACTTGAATTGCCTAAATGAAATGGACAAATTCCTAGAAACACACAGTTTACCTAAACAGACTCAATATGAAATGGAAAATCTCAACAGACCCATAACAAGCAGTCATTGAATCAGTAATCAAACATCTCCCAACAAAGAAAAGTCCAGGATCAGATGGCTTCACTGTAAATTCTACCAAACATTTAAGGAAAAACTGGCACCAATCCTTCTCAAACTTGCTCAGAAAATTAAAAAGGAGGGAACACTTCCTAACTCATTTAATGAACCTAGCATTACCTTGATTCCAAAGCCAGATGAAGACATCATGAGAAAAGAAAACTACAGACCAATATCCATTATGAATATTGATTTTAAAACTATAAAATACTAAAATATTCAATAAAATACTAGCAGAATAAATCCAAGAGCATATTGAAAGGATTATATACCATGACCAAGTGGGATTTATATCAGAAATGTAAGAGTGGTTCAACATAAGAAAATCAGTCAATATAATAAACCACATCAATAGAACAAAGGGAATAAGCCATGTGATCATCTAAACTGACACAAAAAGGCATTTGAAAAAATACAACACACATTTATGAGAAAAACAAAAAAACTAGGGATATAAGCAAACTTCCTCAACATGATAAAGATATTTATGAAAAACTCAAGCTAATATACACAATAGTGAAAGATCAAAATATTTCCCCCTAAGATTAAAAACAAGACAAAGATGCTCACTTTCAATCTTTCATTTCAGCATTGTACTAGTAATTCTAGCCAGAACAATTAGAAAAGAAAAAGAAATAAAAGGTATCCCAACTGGAAAAGAAGTTAAACTATCTCTATTTATAGACGACATAGTCTTATATTTAGAAAATCCCAAAGTATCCACATGATAGCTACTAAAGCTAATAAAGGAATTCAGCAAAGTTGCAGGGTATAAGGTCAACACAGAAAAATCAGTTGTATTTCTATACATGTGCAATGTACAATCTAAAAAGGAAATGTAAAAAGTAATTCAATTTGCAATAGCATCTAAAAGAATAAAATACATAGCAATAAACTTAACCAAGGTGGTGAAAGATCTATACACTGAAAACTACAAGCTTTGCTCAAATAAATTAAAGAAAACCTAAATAAATGGAAATACATCACTTGTCCACGGGTAGGAAGACAATATTGGTAAGATGTCAATATTACTTGAAGTGATTTACAGATTCAATGCAATCCCTATCAAATTCCAACAACCTTTCTTGCAGAAATAAAAAAGATGATCCTCAAATTAATACGCAATTGCAATGGGCCCTGAAAGGCCAAAACAGCCCACTTAGACTTCAGCTAAACGACAAAAGAACAAAGCTAAATGACTTATACTTCCTGTGCTTTTACATACTGAATCTGCAAGATTTATCAATTTATTGCAATCAAGCTTGAAGTGAGAAAGCAAGGCAAAGGTCTTGAAGATTTCTCATTATCAAAAGACTCCAAATCTCCCTATAGACAAGTGAGTTACAGAAAACTCAGTTTCCCAAGACAAGTTATTGTATATAGCCTCAAAGTTATTATATTCCACAGGATATTAAGTATTTGCAATTAAATATTTACAGTCTAGATGACACAAAAAGTAACTTTTAGGAAATAAATTCTCCAAGTCACTAGGATAAGATCTAGAACAGGTATAAATGCTGACACAAAAGGACCTTGACACAACTTGAGTTAAGATTTATTTCCTTACAGATTCAATGCAATTTCTGTCAAAATCTCCATGACATTTTTTTTGCAGAAGTAGAGAGATCCATCCTAAAATTTATATGGAATGTCAAGGGACCCCTGATAGTCAAAACAATCTTGAAAAAGAAGAACAAAGCTGATGGTCTCAAACTTCCTGATTTCAAAACTTACTGCAAAGCTACAGTAATCAAAACAATGTGGCACTGGCAAAAAGATGAATAAAACAGTGGAATAGAATAGACAGCCCAGAAACAAAGCCTTGCATATAGAGTCAAATGATTTTCAACAAGGGTGCCAAGACCATTAAATAAGGGAAAGAACAATATTTTCAACAAATGGTGTTGGGGAAATCTGGATATCCACAAATGAAAGAATGACATTGGACCCTAACATATATTACATACAAAATTAACTTAAAATGAAGCAAAGACCTAAATGGAAGAGTTAAAACTATAAAACTCTTAGAAGAAAACATAGAGGAAATTTTCAATTTTTAATTTGGCAATGATTTCTGGATATGACACCAAAAGGCAACAAAAGGAAAAATAGATAAACTGGACTACATCACAATTTAAAACTTCTGTACATCAAAAGGCACAATCAACAGAGTGAAAAAGGTAATACCTGGAATGGAAGAAAATACTTGGTGATTACGTATCTGATAAGGGGTTAATATCCAGGATACATAAAGAACTCCTACAAGTCAGTAACAACAACAAAAAACAACCCAATTAAAAAATGGGCAAAGACTTGAAAAGGCACTTCCCCAAAGAAGATATATAAATGGCCAAAAAGCACATTAAAAGATGCTCAGTGTTACTAATTATTAGGTGAATGCAAATCAAAACCACAATAAGATACCACCTTACACCCATTAGGATGACTATCGTCACAAAAACAAAATAACTCATGTTGAAAAGGATGCAGAGAAATTGGAATCCTTGTGCACTCTTGATGGGGATGTAAAATGACACAGCTGCTGTGGAAAACAGTATGATGGTTCCTCAAAAAATAAAACATTTACAATTAGCATATGATCCAGCGATTCCATTTTTGGATATGCACCCAAAAGAATTGAAAGCAGGGATTCAAACAGATATTTGTGCACTCATGTTTATAACAACATTATTCACTATAGCCAGAAGTTGAAAGCAACCCAAGTGTCCATCAATGGATGAATGGATAAACAAAATGTGGTATTATATATAAAATGGAATATTACTCAGCCTTAAAAAGGAATGAAATTATGATACATGCTACAACATGGATGAACCTTGATGATGTTATGCAAAGTGAAATAAGTCAGTCACAAAAGAGCAGATATTGTAAGTTTCCACTTATATGAGATACCTAGGGTGGTCAAATGCATGGAGACAGTAGAATGGTAATTGCCAGGGCCTGAGGCCAGGGGAGAATGAGGAGTTATTGTTTAATGAGGACAGCTTCAGATGGAAAGAGTTCTAGATGTGGATGGTACTGATGGTTGTACGACTATGTGAATGCATTTAATGTGAATGAACTGTACAGTTTAAAACAGTTAAGATGGTAAATTTTACCTTATCTATATTTCACCACAATTTAAAAAAAAAAAAAGATTTACATTCTTGGCATCTTTAAATGTCTTGCAAGTATTTGCAAACTTTATCTTTGATTTCTTCTCCTCTCTGAGTCAATAGTCCTCATCTTCCCAAGGTTCTTGCTAATAAATGCTAATAAGAGGCTCCTAATCTCTGGCATATGCTTGATTTTTTTGAGCCAGGCTGAATCTCAGTTTATGGAACTTGCTGAATATGTGATTTGAATCAAAGAATACAGGGTTTAAAATTTTGTTTTCATAGTATCTCTGAAAAAACTCAGCAAACTTCATTATGAATGAAGTAGTATTGAAAAGAGTTCTCTTTAAAAATCAGAAACAAGCAGATACCTGCTAGTTCTGCTTCTATTCAACATTGTTGAGGCTCTTACACTAAAGAAAAAGCATTACGAAGAATGCTTTACCATTGTAAAAGACCAATTATCACTATTCACAGCTGTTATGGTGGTCTTCAAAATGACCCCCAAAATACATAGACAAAGTATTAAAATTAATGGGAAATTTTGACAAAGTTGCTAGATATAAAATCAATATGCAGGGACTTCCCTGGTGGCACAGTGGTTAAGAATCCATCTGCCAATGCAGGGGACACGGGTTTGAGCCCTGGTCCAGGAAGATCCCACATGCCACGGAGCAGCGAAGCCCATGTGCCACAACTACTGAGCCTGCACTCTAGAGCCCTCGTGCCGCAACTACTGAGCCCGTGTGCTGCAACTACTAAAGCTCGCACGCCTAGAGCCCGTGCTCCACAACAAAAGACACCGCAGTGAGAAGCCTGCACACTGCAACAAAGAGTAGCCCCCACTTGCCACAAAAAGAGAAAGCCCGCACGCAGCAACGAAGACCCCACGCAGTCAAAAATAAATTAAATAAATAAATAAAAAGTTTAAAATCAATACGCAAAACTCGACTGCATTTCTATATACTAATAATATATAGGAAACATATTTAAAATGCCATTTATAATAGCAATTAAGAAGAAGTTATCTAGAACTACTATCAATGAAGTTGGTCTTCAACCTCTGTTTTTGGCCCAAATCTGGTATTTGGTGTAAGCTTTGGATGCAAGAAGGTCAAATGTCTACTTTAATGTCATTTCTTGTATCCCTGAACCTGTGTGTGATCATAGACTCTGTATTAGTAATACAAAGCATGTTATTAGATTCTTTTGCTAACATCTAAATCTTTATAAATATAGGTAAACATTCTACATGTAACTTAGAGGGGAAATCTTAGGTTCTTTCCATGTTGAAATGCTGGTTGTAGTATAACTGTGCATTTATTATTGCAGGAGTAAAATTCCACAATAATTAATGATGGTTGTAAAAGCAGTTAATTTTATGTGGAAAAACAACAATCAAGAGCTTCCAAATAGCTAAATAAATAAGGGGAAAGACTGCAGATTAATATGAATATTAAGAGAATGCATTAGCTAGATAAATTTAGAATGAACATTATATCATTTTTGAACTAAGAAGTGTTCCTAAAACTTTATGTAATTATACAAGCACAGTACTAAGAATTAGACTTTGTAATTATTCTAGTCATCATAGAATTGTTTGGCATACTAGCACTCATTACATTAAGTAAAATAATCTTTAAAACCTGCATTTAATTTTCAGTTACTTAATTTCATTTAAACCATGAGATCTTTGAGAAAAATTATTGTTTGGCAATCTCTCACATCTCATGAAGATAAATTAAAAGTATATTGTTACGTTTGCCACTTCAGATTTTCCCAAGGAAGAAAAGATCTAGCCAATAAAACACACAAAAAATATGAAGATAAAACTTTTAGAGAAGAAAAAGATATTCCTCAAAAAATCTTGCTTTTCCCTTCACCTCATTTGAGGGCAAGAGTGCTGTTGACGTGCCATTTAGTAGCTGTGGGAGCAATCTAACCGCTGTCGGTTCTGAGAACTGATTGTTTCTGCATCACAATATCAGACTTTTCAAACAAAAATTTTACTTAAAAATTGAAATATTTTTCATAACATAAATTTCCTGATAAAATTTTGTGTTTATGGATGTATTTCAGACATTTATTCAGTTTTCTGAAATCAGTTTTTGCCATGGCTCTGGCCAAATATCTGCTTTGGCATTTGGCTATTTGGTATTTGGCAAAAATGTATTTGATGCGCCTCTAGCAACTCTGAATATATGTAAAAAATTATTTGCAAGACTATTATGGAGAAAATGTTGAAATTTATCTGAAAACCATTAAAGAAGACCTTAAAATAAAGAAATATATTTATGAATAGAAAGGCCCAAGATCATAAAGATTTTATTTTTCCCCCAATTGATATATAGATCCAAGGTGATTTTAATAGAAAGCCCTAGAGGGATTTTGTGGAACTTGATGAGCTAATTATAAAATTTCTATGGAAGGGCAAAGAGCCAAGTATAGCTAAGACGTTCCTGAAGGGAATACAGTGGGGGATTTGCCCAATACCAAGATTTATGTAGTTTTAGTAATCAACCCAGTGTGGTGATACTGGTTCATGGATGGACCAATGGTTCAGAAATAGACATGTGCATATTTGCAAATTTGAATTTTTATAATTTGTAAATACAAATACCTATTGCTGAATAGGATAAAAATATAAAATTATCTGACTCATAAAAAGCAGAAATTTAATTTAATTGGCACATTAAACAATATACCCCAAGGAAAGAAGACATCCACATATTAGCCTTTCACCTTACCTTACCTCCCACATAATTCGGTGGTTGCTTTTTATAATTAATTTACCCTTTGTGATTACCAACCCATAAATAAAATTCTCACATTCACACTTCTAGGAGTCCTAATAACTGTGGTATCAATATACTACAGCAGCAGGATAGGCTGTCTTCTGCCTTCTGTTTTAAGTGAATGAATTATTAGTAGGATTTTGAATTTGTTTTGGCTAGTTTTATCAACAAGATCATGGCAGATTTTGATACTCAAGCTCGGCAAAACAATCTTTTTCACAAAGAGAGGGAAACTATCCCGCAAACCAGTCCCCACAAAACTGATGACTCATTACATCACTCCAGTACTGTAAAATTTCTAGAGGTAAATTCTGTGAGAGCTCAGAGTTAATTTCTTTTTTGTCTGTGATTCTTTTTTTAAAAAAAACAATCTTTTCCATTTCTGTTCATTCTACATTTACACAGTTAACCCCAGTCTATAAGGTACTTGTCTATACATCGATTTGCTATTGCTCTCCAAATAGACACAGCATTTATCTCTCTTACCAGTGTGATATTAAATTCCTCAAGCACAGAGACCATGATGTCTATTTTTTGGGTACACTGCAATGTTTAGGATGGTATTAGCAGTGGAATAGACTCTATAGAATTTTGAGGAAGAATTAGAGTTGGAGGAAAGGACAGAAGTAGGAAAGGAAGGTATGAGGGGTATTCATAAGTAAGGAGATGAGACAGTCTCAGGACTGTAATAAAGTGGAAATATCTATGACGTAATATTAAATGAAAAAAATCAGATTATAAAATAGTATGTGCAATATCATCCTATTTTTGTAAAAAAAATATTACGTATACATATACACACTCACACATACACTCACAGGGACCCTATCAGAAAGATATATACCACAACATTAGTGGTTATTTTTTGTGGTGTGTGTGATTTCTATTTTCATTTTTGTGTCTACTTGTAATTTCAAATTTTCTAAAATGAGCATGTGTTATTTTTATAATTAAGAAAAAATTATTTTAAAATATAAAACCAAATTTTCTACTTCTGTCTATAAGGGAGTAACAGTGTCCAGACTTGTCTTTCTGTTGAAACACAGACATAATATGTTAAACAAACCATCTGCAAAATAGCCGGGGTACATAAAATTGTTTTTAGATGTTAAACAACAGACAGTGCAGGACTGTGATCCCTAAGAGAGGGAAACCAATGGGGATGAGCCCTTCAAGCAACCTAGATTTCTGCCTGAAGGCAATTTGTGATCTTGGCACAGGTAGGGAAAGTAGGGCCAGGTGGTTTCATTGAGTTGAGGAGGCAGAGCTGGGAGCCAGATGAGGCTGAAGTAGCTAAAATATGTGAGGCAGAGTACTAAAGAGGAGGAAGGGTTGTAGGCAAAGAGCTCAGAAATCTGCATGGGGGTTCTCTGAGTCTTCAGTTGGAAATCACTTGCTCATGATCAAGGTAAAACTCCTTGGTTTATGAAGAGCAAATCCCAGAGAAAGAAGAGGTATTGGGGAGCTACAAGCAGAGCAATTTCCAGAGCTCATACAGGGCAAGGAATTGTTCATATCCCCTACAGCCAGACCTTGTTGAGTACATGGGCATTCAGTAAGTGCCTTAGTAGTGGGGCTAACTAGCCCTATAGAAAAGACTAACTATACCCATCTTAAAATAGCCTCAAAAAAAAGCCTTAAAAGAATAAAGCAGGACTGAAAATAGTTTCAATACTTTTTTAAAGAATACAGCAAAATGTAGTATCTACAATCTAAAATTCACAATGACTGGCATCCAATAAAAAAATTACTAGACATGCACTAATGCAAGAAAATGTGAAACATTATCGGAAGAAAAATTAGTCAATAGAAACAGACCTAGAAATGACAGAGGTGATGGAATTTTCACACAAAAGCATAAAAGTTAATATAAATACATTCAATATGATCAAGAATGTAATGGAACACATGAACCTAGTGAGGAGGGAAATGGAAGATATAAAAGATATAAAAAGAACCAAATGGAAATTCTAGAGATGAAAAATACAAAAGCTAAAATAAAAATTTTATTAAGTGACATTAACACCTGATTAGACACTGAAGAAAAAAAGTCAATGAGCTTGAAGATGTAGCAAATAAAACTATTCAAAACTAAGTACAGAGAAAAACACTGAAAAACAGTGAGCATAAGCCTAGTGCACCAAGGGCAACATCCAGTGGTCTAACGTGTGCGTCTGGAAGCCCAGTGAAAAGGTGGGGGACATAGAAAGTATTTAATGATGCAATTTTCCAAATCTGATAAAATATATAAACCTATAGATCCGAGAAACTCAATGAATCCCCAAGAAGGATAAACACAAAGAAAACCATGAGACATATCACAATGAAAATACTTAAAACCAATAATATGATATAAAATCTTAAATGTAACCAAAGAAAATAGATACAGAAAGACAATTTTAAAAAAAGGTCTTCAAAATGAAAACTTCTGTACTTTGAAAGACTCCATTAAGAAAACGAAGGGCTTCCCTGGTGGCGCAGTGGTTAAGAATCCGTCTGCCAATGCAAAGGACACAGGTTCGAGCCCTGGTCCAGGAAGATCCCACATGCTGCGGAGCAACTAAGCCCATGCGCCACAACTACTGAGCCTGTGCTCTAGAGTCCGTGAGCCACAACTACTGAGCCTGAATGCCACAACTACTGAAGCCCGCATGCCTAGAGCCCATGCTCTGCAATAAGAAGCCACCCAATGAGAAGCCCACACACCACGATGAAGAGTAGCCCCTGCTCGCCACAACTAGAGAAAAGCCTGCACGCAGCAACAAACACCCAACGCAGCCAAAAATAAAAATAAGTAAATAAATAAATTTATTAAAGAAGAAAATGAAAAAGCAAGCCTCGGACTGGAAGAAAATATTTAATACATATATCTTTCAAAGGACTTGCACCTAAATATGTAAATGACTCTTACAGTTTCATAAGACAACTCAATTTTTTAAATGGGGAAAAATGTTTGGACAGACAGTCCATAAAATAAAGTATGCAAATTGCCAATAAGTACCAGAAAATATGCTTAACATTGTGCAAATTAAGCACATGCAAGTCAAACCCACAATGAGATACTACTACGTGTCCACTAATTGGCTAAAATTTAAAGGCTGACAACATCAAGTGTTGATGAGAATGCAGAACAATCAGAACGTTTGTATGTTGCTGGTGGGGAAATAAAATGGTGCAGACACTTTAGAAATCAATTTGTCAGTTTCCTATAAAGTTAAACTGTGAGACCAGAGGAGGAGTTGGGATATCACAGCATATTTCCTTAGCCGTGCTCTCCTCTTGTTCTCTGAAGACCCTCATTTCTCCAATTTCCAAGTCTTCTGGAAGCTGCCTTCCAAAGAGAGTGGCTGTGAGGAAATCACCTTTCGAGAAAGCTCAAAGCTGGAAGCAGGACTCTTCTTTGCTCATGGACTTGTGTAAATTATTCCTGAGCAGTGACTCGAGCCATGAAGGCTGACAGATCTGTGTTCTATGGAGTCCAGGGCCTTGGCCGGTACAGGTGGGACCTGGTGAGCCAGACATGGGATGTGTTTGTGTGGGTCCTTCCTGCCCATCCTTCCCACCTGTGCCTTCCACTTGCAGCTTCTCCTATGGTGTCTGCTTTTGATTCTTCCAATGAGTATGTGGTACTGTTTTCTATAGTGGTAAAATACACATACCATAAAATTTGCCATTTTAACCATTTTTGGGGGGTTTTAAAAAATATTTATTTATTTATTTTGGCTGCACCGGATCTTAGTTGTGGCACACGAGATCTTCATTGCAGCATGCGGGATCTGTAGTTGCGGCATGCAGACTTCCTAGTTGTGGCATGTGGACGCCTTAGTTGCAGCATGCGAACTCTCAGTTGCAGCATGTGGGATCTAGTTCCCCGACCAGGGGTCGAACCTGGGCCCCCTGCTGGAGTCATACCCACTGGACCACCAGGGAAGTCCCATATTAATCATTTTAAGTGCACAGTTCAGTGGCATTAAGTACATCACTGCCATCCATCTACAGAACTTTCTCATCTTCCCAGACAAACTCTGTCCCCATTAAACACTAACTCACCATTCCCCCTTCCCTTGGCCCCTGTCACCCACCATCCTACTTTCTATCCTTATGGATTTGCCCTAGATATCTCATAGAAGTGGAATTATACAGTATTTATCTTTTGTGACTGGCTTATTTCACTTAGAATAAAGTCTGAAGATTCATCCATATTGCAGCCTTTTAAGGCTGAATAATATTCCCTGTATGGATGGGCCACATTCTGTCTACTCCTTCATCCGTCAATGGATACTTGGGATGTGTTTCTTTTTGAATCAAGAAAAACATTAAGTGTTGAAGACAACATTAATCTCATCTCTCAGAAATTCCTTTAGCTCTGATGGCGTCAAGCATTGAGCTCTGAAATGCTTCCGATTCTTGCCTCGGTGCTGGGAAGCTTGAGATGACACCTGGAGAGCTTTCTCTCTGTGTGTCTGCTCTTACTAACATGCAGCTCTGGAAAAGGGTCTTCACTCTCTTTCACACGTGCGTGAGTGTGTGCTGTGTGTGTGTCTCCATCACAGACACACAAGCCAGGGCTCTGTGTTACAACGTCCTCGGCCAGGGTGAAAACGCAGGCCTCTCGTCCAAAAGACAGGGGGAAAGTGCTGTGAGAGCTACATTTAAAGCCTTTTCTTTCTTCCAAGGATGTTCTCTTGACTTATTATATTTTTTATTTGCTATTCATCATTGTTCTAAGAAAATCTAAGAATTTCAATTATTAGCATGAATTTTACTATTCATCTTTATGTTGTGCAATACAGTTTTAAATGCAAACTTCAGAGCGTTTAACTTGTATGCAGAATCACTGAAATGATGCAATTCTGTTTGTTGGCTCGACCCTGGACGATGCCTCCATCCACCAGCAGAGACAAAACAGGCCAGACGGGGGAGGGCTGGAAGGAGAAAAGGGCCCCTGCCCACGGCAGACGGCAACACCAGGGGTCAGTGTGACCCAGCTCCAGCCAGGCCCAGGCGCCAGTAGGGTGGGCCGGGGAGGATGCAGGAAGTGGGCAGAGGGGCAGGTGGCTCCAGGCCCCGCACACACAAGCACAGGTCAGAAGACAGTGTCACTGAGAAGCTGGAGACACAGTCCCCGGCCCAGGCAGCCAGTTTCCATCAGCCGTCCAGCCCTCACACAGACGGCTCCTCCCAAGGGATGAACAGCTCACCTGGGGCCTCTGCCCGGCAGCAGGGGTCACGCCCTTGACCCTCCAGCTAACACCCGGGCCTCTCTCTCCCAGGCCTCACCCAGACCCCTTTGGAGTCCCCAGGGGCCGGTCAGCTTGGCCAGGTGGGGCCAAGATGAGAACTCAGGGAGGAGTCCCAGTGAACAGAGCATGCAGGGCGCCAGGACACCCACCATCAGCCCCCTCCTCTGCCCAGTGTTAGACTAAAGGAAGCCTTCATCGTTATCTACGGGAAGGTGCAGGTGCCGAGCGAGAGCTTCTATCTGTTACAGCTCTGGCCCGGGTCCCGTCCAAGTTCCCTTCCCTTCCCTGGTGAGCCCCATACGTGTCCTGTGCTTCACGCATTTCTCCTCTGCCTCTTTCCAAAAAAGGATTTGAGGCAGCTGCTTGCCCTGGGTATCTGGAACCACCCCCAGAAGCATCTTTCCACTAGAAGTTTAACTGGTATTCTCTCTTGAATTTCCTGCAAAAAGGAAATTACTTTCTGTACAATGTGTATACTGGTAAAATCTCTGATTTCATCATTAGCTTTAAAAACCGCAGCTAACAGTACAGTAGACTCTGGTGAAATCAACCTGGTGGCTCAGAGAGGACATCCCACATCCAACACTTTTCCTATTTTTACACCCAGAAATTCATTTTGGCTTTGATTCCCTCTTTTCATCTTTATGGATTTTAAATTTCACACTGTAGCAGCGTTTGTCTGTACGTGCAATGAGCTATCGGACACACTTTGAAACTCTGACCTGAGCGATCTTGGCGTGTCAGCCCCTCCCAGTGCTTCCCGGGAGATTCAGAGGGCCATGTGCTCTCGGTAACCACCCAACTGCAAAGCTCACAGCACCCCCAAATAAACGGAAAGTTCTCTTCCCTGCCTTGCTGTAGCCCCATTTGGTGGGCTCTTCCCCTTAAGGGGCAGAGCAAATCACAGCCTTGCCAGGCTTTCCCGGGGTCTCCACTGTACTGGCTGTTTTGGGAAACAAACCGGAGAGGGTAGAGGAATGTTGGCTGGGTGGTCTCTAAAGCCCCCTGGCTGCGTGGCAGACAGAGAGGAAAGTGCACTTGTTCAAAAAGCGCATTCATGACAGAAGGGGTGAAAAGGCAGATTCAAGATCCTGAGGGGCAGGTACCGACCTGGGCCTGGCACCACACTGCCCAGCGATTTTCAGATGTGGACAATGGCATTGTTGGCAAGGTGACTTGGGACAAACTGGGGTGAATTGGGGACTTTGGTGGCATGATATGGAGCTTGGCAAAAAAAAAATACACTGCATTTTCTTTATAATTATGTAGACGTGACAAGAAAAAATATTGACTTTGCATAAAACTTCCAAATGAAATCATTTCAAAAAACCTCGTAAAACTTGATTTAGAAAAACATAACCTCCTCACAGCAGGATTTAGCCTCGAAACGGCCACACGTAAGTCCTTACCGAGACCTTCTAACGATGCACTCTTCCAAGTCTTGACACCCGCTTGCAGTGAGAAGCACAAGGAGAATTTCGAGCCAATTTTGTAACCACCTAAAAGTCAAAAGTTGGAATTTCATCTAAGATTTTGGTACCTCCCTTCCTTTCCCTGTAACATGGGCATCTTTTAAAATTTTATTTAAAAAAATGTTACTGTAGTAAGAGCACTTAGCACAAGATCTGTCCTCTTAGATTTTAGGTGCCAACCCCGGGCTGTTACACGTCTTGTACAGCCTGTGGGGTATTGGAGCCCTGGACACTGGGGCTGGCAATGCAAAGTGTTGGCATTTCTTATCATCTGAATGGATCTGGAAACCAATCAAACTCCCTCGACGTGGAAGGCCCCCTCTACTATGTGCGGGTGCATTTTAAACAGTCCCCAGAGGCTGGCGGCAATGGTGGGAGGGCAGCTGTGGAAGGAGAGAAGGTGGAGAAATGGGGGCGGGGCTGCCCCAGGACCTCGGCCGCCCATCCCCACAGGACACAAGTCTGCTGGCAGCGCCACAGGCCCTCGGCCACTCGGGGCGTGCTCTGTCCAGGTGCCAGGGACCGGTAGCCCTGTGGCTCTGCTGCAGACAGGAGGGCCGACTGTCACTCTGGTACCCGCCGCCCACAGGGCCGGGGCCCCCCAGACACCACCCCTCAGGGCAGGCGAAGCCTCGTGAAGCTCTGGCCTCAGGTGCAGGCAGTTCCCACGAGGCACGTGGGCGGGGGAGGACATGCTGGGGGGCTGGGCTCGGGGGAGCAGAGATGCAGCCTCCGGGCCGCGGCTGCATTGTGGGAGAAGAGAGGGCGGGTGTGACAGACTGGGACCCGGACTCGGGGGACGCCGGGGCTGAAGAAAGCACTGCAAAAGACAGGTGAGACAGGCTCACACAGACACGCAAGAGAGACAACATGAACTGTCTCAACAATAATTTTTATATTGATTTCATGTTGAAACAATATAACGGATATGATGTTTAACTAAAATATTTTATTAATTTTACCTGTTTTTTACTTCCTAAATGTGACCACTAGGGAACTTTAAATGTCCAGAGGGCAAGCGTCCTGTCCCCATTGCACACACCGGGCTGCCTGGCGGGCCACCCGTTGATTAAAGGCTGCCGTCGCCTGGGTAGCCCTGGGCCCCGTGCCAGGCGTTCAGGTGACTGTCGGAGCCAGGTTTCACGAGAACACCCCCTGGGACCTGTTAGGGCAGAAACGGAGGCGGGGTCAGCCTGCTCGGGTGACACAATCTCTGAAAAGATCCTGAATCTGGAGAGATTTAATTTCAAGAGACACAGGCAAGTCTCAGCACTGAGCCAACCCCAGACAGCACGGGTGTGGGTGATGGAGGAGATGCGGCTCCTGGCGATGGGCAAGAAGCTGGGGGTCTTATTGTGCACGGAGGGGAGGGTCGTTTTGACCAGAGTCCAATCACCTTGGCAGTAGCTGAAATATATTTGCTGTTCGTTCCCTCATTCGACCACCAGGTGCTGGACCCCCGCCTGCGCCCAGGGGTCAGGAGTGATGGGCTGGCCTGGCACGCGGGCAAGGACACAGCCCATGGGAGAGGCCAGGAGAGTGGAGCTGGAGGGGACGTAGAGGGATGAGGAGTCGGGGGTGGCTTCTGAAGTGGGACCAGCTGGGGCCTGGGGTGTGCTGGGGCTGAGGGGGCAGGGGCTGGGTGCTAGGTGTCAGGAACCTTCTAGAAGGCGCTGGGAACTTTGGGTTTGATCAAAGTGTTATGGTGAGGTGGTGGATTCACACTCTCTGGTGGCCCTGGGGACACGAGCCTTGAAGCGGAGTGTTGAGAAGGGGCTGGATTTGGGCAAAGCCGCAGGAGGAGGCCAGCCACCAGTCAGAGCATCACACTGGGGCCTTCTCTGCAGAACTAGGGACACGGAACTGTCTTCAAGGGCAGGAGGCAGACTGGAAGGGAGCTCCCGGGGAGGGGACACCCTTGCTCTTCAGTGAAGGAGCTGCTGGGTGGTGGGCTGAGCAGGTGGACGTCAGGCTGGCTCAGAGCGACCCTCCTGACCCCAAGAGTCAGTGTTTCTGAGAAAAGGGAGGTGGATGGAGGCTAAGAGCAGGGCCGGGCAAGTTCTCCAGGCGGCACCGAGGGGCCTGCATCCCCATGAACAGCCGGCACCTTGCACTTCAGTCCCTCTGACCTCAGAGTGCTGGTCCCTGCCCCAGAGGAGGAGAGGGGAGGAGAAGGAGAGGGGAGGAGAAGGAGAGGGGAGGAGAAGGAGAGGGGAGGGGACAGAAGGGGAACCAGCCCAGACCCGGCCAGCCTGCCTCAAACTTCACTGTGCCGGCCCATCCCTACGAGACCTGGCCCCGGTGGTGGTGGACCAGCTGGTCGTGGGGCCTGAGAGTCTGCATTTCTGACACCACCACCCCACGCCCCGCCCCAGGCGATGCCTGTGCTGCAGAATGGGTCAAACTGAGCAGAACAACGTGACCCGGACTGTGTCATCCAGCAGCTGGAGGGGAGGCCTAGAGAGTGGCTGTGAAGAGCGAGGAGGCTGAACATTGTGCACGATCTTTTCAGAGTAGTAGTATTTTTCTCCTCGGGATGCTTTGTGCAAACCCCAGGGAGCCCTCACAAATTCTGGCTCTGACAGGAGGTTTGGAGTGGCCTTTCTAGATGTTTGCCTGGGGCCCAAATCTGAATCCATGCACTGCTTGGGAGGATGGCAGGAGTGGGCCAGTGACGGCCGAGCACTTTCAGGAGGACTTGCGTCTCATCCCTGTGTGGTTTTCCCAAGTCACCGACCCTAATCCACAGACAGGAAGGACTCCCACATAAGCAAAGTTAACAGTGAGAAGAAGCTCAGTGCTCACGCGGAGCTTTGTGGCAGCTGGACTGCAAAGATGTCCCCGATGGATGTGCCCCAAGTGGTCCCTCCCCTTGACACTGGGCCAGCCCCCTGAGGCCAGCAGAAGACAATGGAAACTTCCAGATGGGTTGGAAGCCCTGCAGCTGCCATCCTGCTCTGGGGAAGGCAGACACCACCCCGAGTCTGCCTGCCCCAGGCAGGGAGGAAACCCAGGCTGGCTGCGTGGAGGCAGTGTGGACACAGGGGGGCCCCGGCACAGGTGACACGGAGAAGATGGAGGGACCTGGCAGACAGCTGGCCCCAAGGGCCAAGCTACCACCGCTAAGACACCTCTGCTCTGCCTGCATTCCTGACCCACAGTATCACGGGCAGACTAGAACGAGTTTTGAAGGTGGATGTGTTGCCATGACTGGTGACCGAAGCAAATCTGATGGTGATGAATAAAGCAGTAACTAGTCACACAAGCAAATGTAAAAGGTGATGGCACTAATCATGTGAAAGAGCAGAAGATGGCTCTCTCAGCACAGGAAGTAGAGATTTCCCCAGTCAGAGAAGTCAGGGAAGGCTTCCTGAAAGAAGCAGCATTTGAGATGAAATCCAACACCAGCAAAGAGGGTTGCAAGCGGAGGAAACAGCAGGTGGAAAGGCTCTGAGGTCAGAGAGCTCCATAAGCCCAGACGCAGAGGGCAGGGAGAGGGGGCTGTTGTCTGAGGTGGAGCCGAGAGGGGTGTGGTGCACCAGGAGGCCCTCAGGGCGCTAAACAGGGAGATGACAGCATCAGGTTTGGTGGGAGGCGGGGGTGGGGGCGGGGGGGGGGGTTGCTCAGATCTTAGCAGCTGGTGGGGCCTCTTGGGACAAGAGCTGCTGAAGTGAAACCCACACACAGCAGCTCTTGGGCCCATAAGCCCCCTCCCCAACCCCCTGGAGCAAGACACGTCCCCTGGGCCTGCAGTCAGTCGGTCGGTTGGTCGGTGTAAAGGAGGGTGGCTCGTGGGACACTCCCCTCTCCATTGCCCTGCCAGCGCCACCCCTACACGCCGGGGCCCCCGTACCCAAGAGGCTGTCGTGTCAGCAACCCCCCGCCCCACCCAATGCCGTGACAGCTCCCTACCTGCAGTGAGACCACAGGACAGTCTCCAGAGCAGTGGCGTCTCCTCCGCCCCACCTGGAGCCCGTCAGGCGTGTGAGGGCTGGCGTGGGAGGCGGGTTTAGAGGCAGCGGGCGAGGCTTTAATTTCCCTCCCACCTGAGTCTGCTCCCGCCCACCGGCAACCGGGGCCTGGTGAGGCTTCCGGGAGAGAACCCGGGGGAGCCTGACGAGGCCCACCTGGCTCGGGCCTCAGGAGGGGCGGCCGGGCCACGGCGAGGCCCCTGGGTGGCCGGGGGGTGGGGTGGGGGGTGTCCAGGGGCTGCGAGGGAGGCGAGCGGCTCACAGCCCCTCACAGGATGTGCTAGACGGGGCGATGCGGCAGGACGTTCCCCAAGCCACCCTGACCCTGACCCTGACCTGGGGGCTCACGGGAGACCCAGCGCTCACCTGGGGAGGCCACCCCACGAGCCGGGCCGGGGCCCTGGGGCCCTACTTCCTGCACGTGAGCCCTGCCTCCTCCCTGACAGCTCAGCCGCTGGAGAGGAAGTCACTCCACAGCTTCTGGGAGGGCGACCCATGGCCCCAGCTCCAGGTGCCCTGGGCTCCATTCGGCCTGCAGCGCCAGGCCCAGGAGCCGCAGAGCAGAGAGCTTCCAGGAGATTCTAATGCGTCGTCAGTGAGAAGCCCTGGTCGGAAACCAGCTTTCTGCCTTCAACCTAATTCCAAGGCAGCTGCTGTAAATCTACACCCGGCCGAGGACTCCTTCCCTGAAGCTGGAAAGGCTTGCCCTGTTCTCTGAGGACAAAGCCCAGAGTCCGCAGAGCTCCGCCCTGGGCCAGGCTGCCGGCAGTCCTGCGGAGACGGCTCGCTCTCCTGGGTTATTGATGAGTCAGGTGCAGACCCCCGGCTAAGCCCTCAGCAGCTCCTCTCCAGGGCCTGGCAGGTGGCCAGGGAAACACTCAGGCCATGGCCACCGTTTCCAGGGAGGCTGGAAGCTGGGAGCGCTTTGTCCTCGTGGAAGGCGGGTGCCCCATGGAGCCCGCCCCCCCAGCATCCTCGGGCAGACCTGCGGCCGGAGGGTTTCAGAGACGTGCTTCCCCCCCTTCACCGTCCCGCTGATGTTTGTCCTACTTATCCTGCAGTGATGGGCCCTTGACATTTGCCAAGTGTGTTGAGAAGACTTGTCAGCTCACCCTCTCGTTGCCTCGATGGGAAAAGGAGGGCCGTCTGACGTGAGGCTCTTGAGATGGCTGAAAGGCACAGACTGGATGCCTTGTGGCCGCCTGGGTCCCACCTGCTGGCCAGCATCCCCCTCTGATCACCCGAGACCCAGCCCGGCTTTCCTGGGCTGTAGGAGGGGCTCCTGTGTGGAGGTGGAGGTAATACCCCAGACTCCTCTTCCAGGGACCCCAGGCCTGCCCATGACTGTCCAGAGGCTGGACAAGGCTCCCGGGCTCTGCTGTCCCCCTCCCCGTCTCCCTGACTGGCTCTTCTGTGACCACCTCCCAAATAAACTACGGGCCCCCAAACACCGGCCTCAGCTCTTCTTCAGGGAAGCCCCAGCCCGAGTTACGTGCACACAGGCTCCCAACAGAAGTGGGTTATTTCAAATCCCCCTGGCTCCCCGCCCCGCCCCAGGCCTGGGCAGCAGGGTGGGCCAGCAGCGGGAGAACGGGGCTAATCAGGGATCCACACTTGGGCTGAGGCCGGGGGGATGGGAGGGTCTTCACCTTAAGTAGACTTTTTCGGGAAGTTGTGAATCTGTTGTCCGAATGCCGTGGGGAGAAAAGACAAGAGAGAAAATGAGAGTCAAACTGGAAACCAGAACCTAAACATGTTTTGTTTTGGGCCCAGGATTCGCCCTCTCTCTGCATCCATCCCGACACATCACAGCCCCTGTGGCCAGGAGCACCTCCTGCAGATGCCGGCCTGCTGTCACCCCCTCTGGGGGAAGGTTGCCTTCTACCTGGGAGAAGTGAAGGGATCCCAACCCTCCTGGGGGCCGGGACACTCTGTTGCACACTCGGATCTGTGGTGGGGTTTCCTCTGCCCTCACCTGGTGGGAACGAGCCCAGACTTGGCATCGGACTCCTGAGTTGGGTCAAAAGACCCTCCCAATCCCCATGCAGGGAGGATGAGTCATTCCTTCCTCCATGGCAAATGCCTCCTAACCACTGAGTCAGTGCTCGGAAATGCCGTTTTTAGAGCCTCACTGAGGGCTCAGTGCCAGTGAATCAGAATTTCCACTATTGAAATAGAATTTGCAGAAGCGCTATTTCCCAGCAGGCAGAGCGGGAAGGGAAGGAGCCCACGCAATGAATGAAGACTCCCACACAGGCCCTGGGACCCAGCCTCTTCCAAGGGGGTCAGGCCCTGCGGCCCTGCAACTAGATCCGGTATATGGAAGGAGGGTCCACACGGGGACGGGACCCAGGTCTCCACGGAGGGTCCACATGGGGATGAGACTCAGGTCTGCAGAGCCGGTTTGACCTGTGTCTGTGTGCACACTGGTGGGTGACTATTGACCCCAACAACCAAAGTCTTCTGGGTGAGGCCAGGTGAGAACTTGGAGCCAGGCCCTGCTGCCCTGGTCAGCGGGCTGGAGGGGACATGGCAGGTCTGCAGCTCACACTGCACTCACACGGCTCAAAGTGACGCCTGGACTTAGAGGGGTGCTCTCCACAGCGTGAGGCTTGATTTCCCAAGAGAAGTGTTACTGAACTTTGACAGGGTCTCGGTGGGAGTCCCCTCCAGGACACACTCAGGACTGGCCGGGTGTCCGAGGTTGGTCGTGGTGGCCTGGTGACTCGGGGCAATCTCTGGACAAAGGCTGGGGTTCCCTCTGTCATCCTGAAGCACTTGGCCTCCCGGGGAAATGCCCCATCACGCAGGGGACGGTCAAGGTTGCCCCTGGGGTGGTTAATCATAGCGGGGCCCTGTGGGCACTGGAGACACACACGCCTTGAAGGGGCTCGTGCCCCTGGATGACCCCGTCTTTGGCCCAGGAGAGCTCAGAGCAGTGCAGAGCCCTCCCGTCCACACCGCCAGGACAAAGCACTGCCATGCACAAGTCACGGGCTTTTGTGAGCGCCTGAGGGAAGCCGCGTGCCAGGCCTGCCAGACTGTGGCGGGTGGAGCGGGCTGGCCACAGGCAGCCACTGCCCTGTGTGCCGACCCTGACCACCCCAGTGGATGGACAGCACCCCCTGCCCCGGCTCCGCCCCTCCTGCTAAGGGCAGGTGCACCGCCTGCTCTGTTCTCTGACTGTTGCTTTGCAGGGCTGTGGCCGTGGTTGGGCAGGGAGAGTATTTATCACCATCCTGGGAGTAACGCCAAGGGTCAAGCCCAGGGTCAGAGTCCAGTTGAACAGGCTGCACTTGGAAGTTACACTCAGACAAGAACAAACACAGTAATGGTTGTAGTGGCTATCCACGGCTGTGTAACAAATGGGCCTTGCTCAGCAGCTCAAAGGCACTGATGGTTGTAATCTCAGCGTCTGGCTCTGGAGTCCTGGCATGGCTTAGCTGGGCATCAGCCAGGGCTGCGAGGTTGAGGGACACCATCCCTCTGTGACCTGATCTTGGAAGTGACATTCTAGCTCATTTCCCACATTGACTTTCTCCTCAGGATATGGAAGAGTTGTGCTGGGTCCAGCCCGTGCCCGGAGCAGGGCCACAGCACAGAACACAGCAGCAGAACTACATTCCCCGGCACCAGCACAGTCTCCTCACGATGCTGAGGGGCCTCACTTCCCCACTCAGATGCTCGGCCAGCATCCTGCTGGCAGGGAAGCCCCCAGATTGAGGAGGGCCAGCCGCAGCCTTTCCACCGCAGACAGACAGATGTGCTGAGCCTGGACAGGAGGATGGGCCAACCAGAGTCGGGTGGAGCAGGGCATGTGGGTGGTACCAACTGGGGTCCATATGGGGCAGGCAGGAGGGCCCAGAGTGCTGGGTGGAGGTGGGAGGTGGGCTCCCCACCATACCAGGAGCAAGACTGCGGCCCCAGGGAGGGAGCCCCATGTCCCCCAGGCTGCAGGGACAGCTGTGGGTCCCCGGGCCAGGTCCCGGCACCATGGCCAGCACAGCATAGGGGCCCCCTTGGGCCCCCCTCCATGGTGGGACAGCACCTTGGGCTGTCACCCTGTCCTACCTGCGCTTGTGCAGTCTCAGGGCTTGCAGAGGACCATGGGCCATCTGCACCTGCTCAGGCAGGAGCATCTCATGAATGCAAGGTAAGAGGTGCCACCGGGCCTCACGCGGGGGCTGGACCCAGGCCAGACTCCCCGCCCAGCACGTTCCTGAGTCTCTCGTCTCTCTCTCTGTCTCTCTCAGAGAATTGGTCTGTGTGGGAGGTGGGTTGAGGCTGATGGGACATGGCGCAGGAAGGGTGGCTGGGCCTGGGGCTGGGTGGTCCTGGGGGGGGACAGGTGGTCCTCGTGGGTGCAGCTCCCTGTGCTGAGGTGAGGGAGGGGGCTTGCTGCCCCCCATGCAGGGAGGGGGTGAACTGGAGTTCTCCTCGGTCCTGGTCTCAGCATTTTCATGTGATATCCTTCAATCCTCTCCAAAGAACCTGAAGGTCGCTTCTATTTCCCCCATTCGTCAGGTGAGTAAACTGGGGCTCAGAGAGGTTAGGTGACATGCCCAAGGTCACACAGCTATTAAATGATGGAGAACTTGGACCCCGGATGCATCCCCTTGGCCTCCTTGGGCTGCTCGGGAGCTGGCAGGACACCCGTGCCCCAGCACCGGCACTGTCCAGGGCCTCTCCCTTGTAGGAGGGGGGCTGATGCATCCAAAGCTGCGCTGTTCCTGCCTCAGCAGAGAAACGCAGCTCAGGGGAGCGACTCAGCCTGTGGCTGCGAGCCCTCTGCACCTCGGGCTGTCTGGATGGAGAGAGCCCAGGTAGGGGTCTCGCAGAGGGCCCGCAGCACAATGGGGCATTTGGCCTGAACCCACAGAGACAAAGTGGTCTTGCTGCGCAGACGAGCCCCAGAGATCCTCCAGGGAGGGGGACAGGCTCCCCGGGGAGCTGTCATTCCAGTGCCCCCTCCCAAAGCATCTCCACCCAGCGCAGCACCTTCTCCCAAAGCAGCTCCTTGGAGAAATCATTAGACAGTGCAACAAACACGAGTCCCTCACACTTCACCTCCTGTTCTGTCTCACGCACCCAGGCACACATGCACACACACACATACACATACACACTCGTGCACACACACAGCTTTACCTACAAAGAAAACCATTTGTGCCCATAACTTGCCTGTCGCCTGCTCAGGCTTGCTTTTTACTTCCTCCTCGGTTCTTCGCGGGCTGGCCCTGCTCCATTGAAAGCCCAGGTGGCCGCACTGGCCTCTCCCCACCCCACTACCGCAGCCCCACTCTGGGTGGAGCCACACCTGGCTGTGGCGGGAGGGGCACCTCTGTGAGCTGCCTGACCTGTGGTTTTAGACAATCTCAGGGCCAGCAAGACCAGCGCTGCCCAGGGGTGGCCACTGGCCCTGGGCTGCTGGCTCTTGAGAAAAGGCAGGGCCCGGCGGTTGTCAAACACAACTGCTCCCCAAGGTAAGTGTGAGCCCCCGTGGATAGTGTCTGATACTCACTACCTGTTGAAGTGGTGGTGTTTGGGGCGTACTGAGTAAATAAAATTCATTAAAATCAGCGTAGCCTGGCTCCGAGGCAGTTTATAGCCACACCAATGCCTCGCACTACATTTCTACTGGGGGGCGCGGGCCCAGGCTCCGGAAACAGCTCTCCGACGTGGGATTGGCGGGAGGACTTGCTGCAGCCACTTTGGGTGCGTCTGTGCAGGAAGCGGGGCTCCAGGATGGGGCGGCGTGACGCCCTCTGGCCTCCCTGCCCGCCCCCTGCCCAGATCCACAGTGGGCGTCAGTCACGCTCGCTCAGCCTGTCCCTGCTTCTCAGACGAGAATCAGAGCCGATCGTTGAGGCTGAAAAGAACCTTAGCAGCGCCGAGATGCAGGGGCTGGGCGGTGGGCCGACCCTCTCTCATGCAGAAAGGGGGAGGCGGCCGCTGCTGCCCTCACGGCCCCCGAAAGCGAGCCCACAGCCCTCCTCGGTCGCCAGGCGCCGAGCACAGATGCCTCCAGCGGGAAGCCGCCCTCAGCCAGAGGTGCGCGGAAGGTGCTGAGTCACGGAGTCACCCAGCAGCCCCCCACTCCCGCGACTCCCAAGGCCCCGGTGCTGCAGAGAGAAGGGCTGCGGCCCAAGCGCGCCGGGAGCAGCTCCTGCAGCGAGCGAGGGTCCAGCCCCTCCTGCCCGCCCCACGTGACCTCTACACCGCGGCTCGGCTCCCCTCCCCTCCGGAGCGCTTCGCCTCCGAGCAGCGTTCCTCTGCGCTTCCAGAGCCACTGCTCCTGCATTTTCATTTGTCAGCTTCTGCTGCAGAATCAGGGGCTGAAATCACCTGCCTTCGCATCCTCGCCGCTCTTGTAGCTCCACTCACCTTGCAACGCTGTGTACACAGCTGTGCTGCTTTCCATCTTTTGGAAGCCAATCCTGAATCATTTCAGGTTGGCAGCAAATCGTTTGACTTATGGAACCAGGCTGTTTTCTTCCCCCAGAGCTAATGCGGGTGTTCAAAAAGCAGAGAACGCAATTATAACACTGCACCAAAGCAGTTATTTTTTTAGTATTTCATTGCTGATCTCCTTTCTCCTTCTATATTATGTACTCAGCTGATTAGCTCTAATGAGCACCAGAGAGTAACTGGCAAAACATCAGAGGAATTCATCACCCATAAATGGGGGGATGACGCTGTCTGTGCTTGGAAGCGGTTGCATTCAGGTGGCGCTCGTCCAGGAAATGCACCTGACGCTTCTGAGCGCACGACCCGGTTGAAACCGGATGGAATGTGCAGGCTCCTCATCCTAACAGCCGCTTGTTTCCCGTCAGCTCCTGCTTTCTCCCAATTATAGAAACCAGAACCCCTCCCAGCTCCGCGAGGACCTGCCGCTGCGGCACCTGCTCCAGGGCGTCCTTTCTGCTGTCAGCGTGTCAGCCGAGGCTCCCGAGAGCGGCATTCCCAAGTGCACGGGTAGCTCCGAGCCCAGCCCCACGCCCAGCACATGGCTTCCCGTTGAGAGGAGGGCCGTGTCGTCACCGGTCCCCGCCCGCCCTCCCCCTACACAAGCATCATTTCTGAGTCTCTCCAGAAGGAGGCAGGAGGGTCCCGGTGTGACAGAGCCGCTGGGGGAGTGGGGAGAAGCGGGGAGCCAGCGTGTGCTGCCAGGACGGCCGGCTATGCTGCGTCACAAGCACCCCGGACTCGGCCGCTCTCCCGCTGGCTCACACGGGTCGCGCTCCAGGGCAGCTGAGCTCACCTGTCTTACCTCCGAGGCTGCACGTGCACACATGGGCCAAGGAGGAACGTGAGAATCAGGATACAGCTCTTAGACACCCCCCTTGGGGAAACGTCGCCCAGCTCCCTCATGCTGGTCAAAGGGCGCCGGGGAGGGGGGTCTCCCGGGAGCTGGGTGGGGGCGGGGCTGACCTGGAAGGAGGGCGAGCGGCAGCCACCGGCCTACCACGCGCACTTTGCGGAGCAGGGATGCCGCGGGTCCAGGCCTGGGGACAACGTGGGAGGAGGATAGAGAGGAGGCAGAGGTCAGGGTTTTCCCCACAGAGGACATGCAGAACATCGGGATAGGCTTTGAGTAATCGAGGACACTGTGGGTGCCTTTACAGCAAACGGGCAGTGGATCCTGACCAGGGAAGAGAGCTAATGCCCAGTTCAGAGACACCCATGGAGCCAGAGATGGGGGGACAGAGCTCCCAGCTCCAACCAGGGCCTCGGGGCATCGTGTGGTGTGGTTGAGGTCAGAGGTCGGAGGAACACAGAGGGTGGCACTTAAGAGCTTTTAATTTAAAGCACAGATTAGAATGCTTCAATGTGAAAACTCAGTTCTCAGGCTCTTCCCTGTACAAACTGAGACAGAACATAATTACTTCTCATAGACAAAAAAAACGTGCAGGTGCCAAGGACCCCAGGTAGAGGGGGGGCTCCCTCCCTCCCTGCCCTCCAGCCCCCTCCCCAAAAGCCACCACAGGGCCAGTTTCTGCTGTCCTGCTCCATCTCCCGTGGTGTGGAAGGAAGGAGAGTCTCCCTTTTCTCCCAGCGAGCACAAGACCTTGCTGGGTGCAGAATGTTCTCGTCCACGCAGGCCCTCCGCCTGCACCTGCCTGGGCTGGTCTTTGGCCAGCTTCCATCTCCCTGAGCGACTGCACTGGGACCAGGACTGGGGTGACTCCCCACATGACCTGCTGGATGGTGACACCCCCCCGCCATGTGCACTCTGAGGTCCCACGGGCTGTGTGCTGTCTGCAGTGGGGGACACAGCACAAAGGCACCGTCTTCAGGCTGGGGAGACAGTGGAACAGGAAGCAGCCCAGCCAGCACCGAGGTCTCAGAGTCCAGCCTCCAGAACCGTGAGAAATAAACATCTGTTGTTTAGGCCAGTGTCTGTGGTTGTTGCAGCAGCTGAGCTGCCTGAGACACTTTGGAGCCGTGAAGTGGGTGCTGTGTAGCAAACACCTCAACACAAGGAAGTGACTCTGGCCTGGGTGAGTGTGGAGGCCGGAAGCTTGGGGAGCTCGTTAGGAGAAGCCCAGATGGCAAGAATGGACTGTTGGTGGAAATAATGGTGACTCAGGTGGGAGCTCAGGAGAGCAGAGGAGGGGGAGATGTAGCGTCCGTCACTTAGAGAGCACGTGTCACCACGTGGGGAACGGGAGGAGGGAATGCTGGCGGGCGCAGTGGGGAGGCCGCACGGAGCCAGGGACAGCAGTCCTCGTAAGGAAGCGGCAGAGAGCTCCGCTGGGTCCCCCAGAGCTTCGTGGGAGGTGGACCCGCAGAGATGAGACTGGGCATTTCCCCGGGTAGGGGAGGGGCAGACTCTTCTCCTGGTGGTGGTAAAATGTGAGGAGGCTGAACTGAAGGGACTGCTCAGTAAAAAAGGAATCAGAACTCGGAGATTTGGAAAATTCTCAACCTGTCTGCATTGTGAAAAATGAGAGTGTGTGTTGTGGAGGAAAGCCAGGGTGTGGCTGGACCGTCAGAGATTTTGAGTGTGAACCATGCCTCAGAAGGAGCCAGGATGGGAGCTGAGCGCCCCTCCGCCCAGCAGAGACCCTGACAGGTTTAGCTCCAGGGGACAAAGACAGGACAAGATCAAGGCAGGCTCTCAGATTCTCCAGGACCAGACAGCCACAAACACGCTCCATCCTTCCAGAAGAGAGTGACCCCTGGCGGTTCAGGGACGGGCACCACAGGCCCAGAGTGTTGCACAGGGAGAGGCTGCCTCATCCTTGGTTTCACAGGCCAAGATGCCACTGCCCAGGGCTGAGGGGGCTGGTGTACCCCAGCAGCCTGGAGGGCAGAGCATTCTCCATTTCTGAGATCTGATGGAATTTGCTTTGCTTCGCGTGGGACTTGCTTGGCACCTGTCACCCTTCCTTCCTTCCTCTGATCTCTCCCTTCTTGATGAGGACATCTATTCCATGCCTGGCCCATCGTCCTAATTCAAAAGCACACAGTTCACTGGGTTAAATATATTCACAGCTGGTGGGGAATCTTGTGTCTGGACGAATGGTACCTGGAGTCTCACTCAGACCCGACATGGATGGTGTTTCTGTGAGACTGTGGACTTTAGAGTTGGTGCTGGAACCAGCTAAGATTTGGGGGCTGTTGGGATGGGGTGAACGTATTTTGTATGTGAAAAGGACCTGAGTTTGGGGCGGGGGCAGGATGGAAGAGGAAGGAACATTTCCAAGCTTATTTTACAAGGCCGGCATTACCCTGATACCAAAACCAAACAACAACATAACAAGAAAAGAAAATTACAGGGCAATATCCCAGATGAACATAGATGCAAAAATCCTCAATAAAATATTAGCAAACCAGACTTCCCTGGTGGCGCAGTGGTTAAGAATCCACCTGCCAATGCAGGGGACCCGGGTTCAAGCCCTCATCCGGGAAGATCCCACATGCCGTGGAGCAACTAAGCCCGTGCACCACAACTACTGAGCCCGTGTGCCACAACTACTGAAGCCGTGTGCCTAGAGCCCGTGCTCTGCAACAAGAGAAGCCACCACAATGAGAAGCCCACGCAATGCAACAAAGAGTAGCCCCCAATCGCTGCAACTAGAGAAAGCCCGCACACAGTAACAAAGACCCAAAGCAGCCAAAATATATATATATATATATACACTAGCAAACCAAACTCAACAATACTTTAAAAGGATCATATACCATGATCAAGTGGGATTTATTCCTGGGATGCAAGGATGGCTCAACATCGACAAGTCAATCAGTGATACACAATGAATGTGAAAATGAAGGATAAAAATCAATCATCAATCATTTCAATAGATGCAGAAAGCATTTGACAAAGTTCAATATCCATTTATGATAAAAACTTCCAACAGAGTGGGTACAGAGGAAACATACCTCAACATAATAAAGACCATATATGACAAGCCCACAGCTAACATACTCAGTGGTGAAAAGATGAAAGCTCTTCCTCTAAGATCAGGAACAGACAAGGGTGCCCACTCTTATCACTCCTATTCAAGATAGTATTGGAAGTCCCAGGCAGAATGATTAGACAGGAAAAAGACATAAAAGGCATCTAAATCAGAAAAGAAGAAGTAAGACTGTCTCTATTTGCAGATGACATGATTTTATATATAGAAAACCTTAAAGACTCCACCAGAAAAACTGTTAGAACTAATAACCAAATTCAGTAAAGTTTATACAAAATCAATATACAACATCAGGAGTATACTGTATACACTAATAACAAACTATCAGAATGAGAAATTAAGAAAACAATTCACTTACAATTGAGTCAAAAAGACTAAATTACCTAGGAATAAATTTAATCAAGGTGAAAGACCCGTACACTGAAAACTATAAAACATTGATGAAAAAAATTGAAGATGACACAAATAAATGCAAAGATATTCTGTGTTCATGGATGGAAGAATTAATATTGTTAAAATGTCCATACTATCCAAAGCAATCTACAGATTCAGTGCAATCCCTATTAAAACACCAATAGCATTTTTTACCAAAGTAGAACAAACAATCCTAAAATTTGTACGGAACCACCAAAGACCCCAAATATCCAAAGCAATCTTGAGAAAGAAGAATAAAGTTGGAGACATCATGCTCCCTGATATTACAAAGCTATAGTAATCAAAACAGTATAGTACTGGCATAAAAACAGACATACAGATCAATGAAACAGAACAGCCCAGAAATAAACCATGCATACATGGCCAATTAATCTATGACAAAGGAGCCAAGAAAATACAATGGGGAAAGGACAGTCTCTTCAATAAATGGTGTTGGGAAAACTGGACAGCTACATGCAAAAGAATGAAACTTGACCACTTTCTTTTACCATACACAATAATCAACTCAAAATGGATTAAAGACTTGAACATAGGATTTGAAACAATAAAACTCCTAGAAGAAAACATAAGTGGTAAGCTCCTTCACATCAGTCTTGATGATGATTTTATGGATCTGACATCGAAAGTAAGACAAAATCAAACTAAAAAGCTTCTGCACAGAAAAGTGAGCCATCAATAAAATGAAACAGCAACCTACAGAATGGGGGAAAATATTTGCAAATCATATATCTTATAAGAGGTTAATATCCAAAATATAAAGTAACTCATCCAACTCAATAGCAAAAAACCCCAAATAATCCAATTTAAAATTGAGCAAAGAATCTGAATAGACATTTTTCCAAAGAAGACACATAGATGGCCAACAGGTCTAAGAAAAGATGCTCAACATCACTAAGCATTGGGTAAATGCAAATCAAAACCACAGTGAGATATCACCCCACGCCTGCTGGGATGGCCATCATCAAAAAGATAACAAATAACAAGTGCTAGTGAGGATGTGGAGGAAAGGGAAGCCTCATACACTGTTGGTGGGAATGTAAATTGGTGCAATTACTATGGGAAACAAAAAGTTAAAACAGAACTACCATATGATCCAGCAATCCCACTTCTGGGTATTTATCTGAGGAAAATGAAAACACTAACTCGAAAAGATATCTGCACCCCCATGTTCACTGCAGCATTAATTACAATAGCCAAGATATGGAAGCAATGTAAGTGGCCATTGATGGATAAATAGATAAAGAAATTGGGTGAATGGATAAAGATAATATTATTCAGACATAAAAAAGAATGAAATCTTGCCAATTGAGACAACATGGATGGACCTTGAGGGCATTGTACTAAGTGAAATAAGTCAGTCAGAGAAAGACAAATACCATATGATCTCACTTATATGTGGAATCTAAAAACAAAACAAAACAAAAAAACCAAGTTCATAGATACAATGAACAGATCGGTGGTTGTAAGAGGCGGGGGTGAGGGGTGGGTGAAATGGGTGAAGGAGGTTAAAATAAAATAATTAAGTCCTGGGGATGTAACGTACAGCATGGTGACAATAGTTAACAATACTGTATTGTGTATTTGAAAGCTACTAAGAGAGTAAGTATTACATGTTCTAATCACAAAGGTATACAAGTTGAACCAATATGAGGTGATGGATGTTGACGAGACTTACTGTGATCATTTCACAATACACGCATGTATCTAATCACTATGCTGTAAGCCTGACACTAATATAATGTTAACTGTCAATTACATCTCAATAATTTAAAAATCATTTAGTTCTACCTCTTAGGAAATGTAAACCTCCGGGGAAACACCCGACGTTGGCCGTGGCATCGACATGAGTCAGCAAAGAGGCTGGAGACCAGAGGCCTCGTGCTTCTCCCCGAGAGGCACACAACCTGTCCCCTTCTCACGCGGCAGTCACAAACACGACGCCAGCCCTCTTTACTCCCCATCTTTGGTGTTCTCTTTTCTGACTCTTGGGACCCTCCACCCACTTCTGGGGAGGTGTGATTTCGGGAACCCGGGCTGGGTCTCCTCCAGCTGCCCACGACCTAGGGCATCCTGTCCCCGAGGCCTGCCCACCGTGGGGGCAGAGTGCACAGCTGCCCTGGGGGCCATCTGAGAAGTCCCCACAAGAACCATTTGCCCAAAAATGGCTCCTCACCTGCCAGCATCGTCGCTCGGTGGGTGCTGGGAGCTGTGTTCCCGGATGCCCTTCGCTCCTAGGCTCAGGTGTTATGCCCTGAGCAGTCGCCATTTGGCCCGTGGGTCTGGCAGTGGGGGGCTGGCCCTGCAGGTCGCTGGGCCTGCCCACAGGTCCTACCCAGCAGGTCGGGGAACTTGCATTTCTACAGGTTCCAGGGGAGCCAGCCTGGGGACCCCACTTTGAGAAGGACGTGAGCATTTCACGGTAGGAAGAGAAAGATGAAGGGCTAGGGACAGGCGCGTGCATCCCGACCAGAGCCCTGAGCTCACCTGGTCAGCAGACAGGCACAGACCAAAGAGAAGGTGCGGAGGCAGCCTCACCCATCTGGCCCCACTGAACCAATTAAATCAGGCTCCGCAGGGTGGGGGCGGTGCTTCAAAGTAGTCCCAGGTGCTTCTGAGAATGTTGAGCTGCTTGAAATCAGGCGAAGCTGCTGAGGAGGGCGTTGGAATTCTGCGTACGCGGGTGTGCGTTTGTGTTCATCCCATGTGCACACGTGTGTGTGTGCAGGCTCCACAGCCGTCTCAGGCAAACTCGGTGGGGACACACCTACCGTGGACAATACCCACCACGCTAAACAACAAACCTGGATTCCCACGTTTGGTGGAGCCACGGTCTCGGCGCCAGACCTCGGGGGTGAGGCCCAGGAGCCTGTGCTCCAGCAGGTGCTGGCTGACTCCAGGCTGGCGCTGGCTGTGGGCTGGGCTGAGCCTGGCCTCTACAGCCCTACCCAGGAGGAGGAGACGTGCGTGGTCTGGTCCTCAAGCTGGCTGGGCAGGAGCCTGGGGGCGGCCCTTGGAAGGCAGGTGTGGCCCATCCACACCCGGAATATGTATGAAAAAGTAGAAGTATGTTTTACATATTTGAAACTTAATTTTAAAAGTCTAAAAACCTCTCTGTTTCTTTTCATGGTTATTGTTGAGGGAACTGCACCAAAGCCCAGACTCCAGGCCGCTCTGTTGAGCGGGGTCTCTGCACAGTGGTAGCCTGTGTTTTCACGGATTTCTGGTGCGTCAGCGCACTCCAGGGGAACACACAAATGGGATGCGATGGGGCTGGGATGAGGGGGAGATGGTGGGACCCAGGAGTTCAGAAACTGAGCTAAAACTGTGGTTTCTCTTTGGTGTTTCTGCTTGGCCTCACTGGCTCTCATTTGGCTCCACTTTCATTCCCTCAAAGTGGATGAGTCTGAGGGAAAACTGGCGAAAGCCACATTATTCAGACTTCAAACAGTGTTGCTGAATATTTTTAATATTCAAATCCCTGAGCTGGGCTGAGGGGGAGGCTCCTGAGGGATACGGGAGAGGACTGCGGGCAGGCTGCTCACGGCAGGGTGGCGTCCGCAGCTGTGTGTGTGCACAATTTAATCCATCAGTCTCTGGGGACATGGTCATTTTTCAGGGGGCTTATTTGATTCTGTAAAATGGGCAGGGGTGGCCACTTATGTTCAGTTCAAAGACAGATTCATAAGGGCTCAGCGAGATTACATTTGTCCCAAGTGTCAAAATGGGCGACAGGAAGTAGTGGGGCTGGGCTTTGAATCAGCTCTGACAGTTGAAGGAACATATGTTCAATATATAGAAGCCAGTTGTAGTTTTGTGTGCTATCAACGAACAATAAGAAACTGGAAAAATACCATTTACAATAGCATCGAAATATGAAATATATAGAGAGAAACTTAACAAGAGACGTGCAGGACCTGTGCATCATAGCTACAAAGCATCGCTGAGGGAAGTCAAGAAGAATTCAGTAAAGGGTCAGGAGACCTGACATGGTTGAGATTGACAGCTCCAACAGAATCCCAATCAAAATCCCAGCAGGGCTTTCTGTAGAAAGTGATAAGCTGGTCCTAAAATTTACATGGAGACACAAAGGGCCTCAAATAGCCGAAATAACCTTGGAAATAAAGGATGCCGTTGGAGGACAAACACCACCTGATTCCAAGATGTGTTTCAAAGCTATGGTAAACAAGAGGGCGTGAAGATGGAAATATGGACCCACGGGACGCAAACGGTCCATAACAGATCCACACAGACCCCAACAGCAGACTTTCAACAAAGGTGCCACAGAAACCACGAAAAAGATGTTTTTAAGAACTGATGCTGGGTCCACAGGAGTACCCACTGCACACTCACACCATATGCAAAAAGTAAAAACAGTGGGTCACAGACCTAAAACTGTAGAACTTCCAGGAAAAACATGGAGGAAATCTTTGTGATCTTGGGTTTGGCAAAGTTCTACTCTTACAGACACAGGATTGAAAAGGCAAATGACAGCCGGAGAAGTATTTGCAGTGGATCCATCCAGCAGAGGGTCGGAACCCAGAACACAGACAGACTCAGGGTCCACAGGATCGAAGGCTGCAGCTCAGGCCTGGGGCTTGCGGTTGTCAACGCCCCCCCCCCATCTGGTGGGGGCCTCTGTCTGGTGTCGAGGCTTACAGGGGCTGCTCCCAGCCCTTCCTCCAGGTGAGGACACAGCAGGAAGACCCCATCTGTGAACCAGGAAGAGGGTCCTCCTCACCAGACACCGAATCCGCCGGCACCTTGATCTTGGACGTCCAGCCTCCAGAACTGGGAGAAATAAATGTTCACATCCACTCCACACACAAACACACAAAAAAACAACATGGGGGCACTCACGTGGCACTTCCACTGGGGCTCTGAGCTGGGCCTATGGAGCTGGCGAAAAGCCTGGGCAGGGTCTGTAGAAAAAAGGCTGAGAGAAGCCGCCTCCCCCTGCCTCTTTCACACACACTCTCACCGACACACACCCACACACACTCCCAGGGCGCAGCCGTGGAGGCGCGAGCACTGCTCCGAGGTGTCCATCCTGGGGGGCGCGGACAGAGGTGCCCAGATCCTGCTCAGGTGCCCCGTCTGCAGAAGTGCCCCCACCCCGACCCTGACTCCGGTCTAGGGGCTCTGACCCGAAAGGGGCTTCAAAGGTGCCCTTTGTGTCGAACCGCGAGCGCCCAGCCAGCCGGGCGGAGCCCATTTTGTTTCAGGACCTCGGGTGCCGCCGCAGACAAGGGGCCCAGGAGAAGGAAGGAGGCGACCCGTGCGCGACACTCACGGCACCGGGACCCCCGCTCTTCTCGGGGAGGACTCGCCCCCGCCCCCTCCCCCCGCACACCGCCTGACTCCTCCAGACGCCGACACCGCCTCCGGGAGGGGAGGGCACCTGCCGGCCCCGCCCCAGTCTCTCCCCCACGCCTCCGCACCTGCGCCGCAGCCCGATCCGGACCCGCCGAGAAGCCCCCGCCGACACGCGCGGCGCGGGCTGGGTCCGCAGAGGCCAGCGCCCGGGCTGGTCCACCTTCCGGGGGCGACCCCACAGGCTGGTGTCCGGCCCGAGGAGGTCCCAGGAGGTCAGATCTCCGGGTCCCAGGACTGTGACCTCGGCTCCTGTGCGCGGAGGCCAAGAGCGCCCCCAAAGCTCGTGGCCGCGGGGGGGCTCACCTTCCTCCCTCTGCTCAGGATGCTCTGGATGTGCGACTGAAGCGCCCACAAGATTCCTTCCGGGAGACTTGGCGGGAGGGGGTGTCTGGGGGTCCCCGCGGGGCGCGTTCCCACCGCGGTCACCCCTGCGCTCTCCGAAACTCCGACCCCGTCCCAGGTCTGCGGGCTCCGCAGTACAGGACCAAAAAGCAAAAAAGGAGTAAAAATCTGAAATGTAAGCATTGAGGTTTTCACAGAAATGCGAACCGCAGCTGTGCCGCAGAGCTGGCAGTTAGAGGGAGAGGCCTGGGGGGCCCCGTGGGTGACAGTGATTGGGACAAAGCAGGTCTTCTTACGTGGCTGCTGAGTCAACACGTGAGTGGGTTTGTGATCCATCCCTCCAGGACCCGGTGGTGCTCCGGGCCCTGGGGAGACAGAGGTGTAGACGCAGACAAGGTCTGAGGAATTGGGGCCAAAGGCAGGAATAGGAATAAAATAAGAGGGACCAGATAAGAGGGGGCCCCGGGTGGGGCTATCGGAGAGGGTGCTCAGCACAGGCCCTGCAAGGGGTCAAGATCTGAACTGAAACTCGAGTAACGGGAAAAACGAGGAAGAAGAGATTCCCAGCTCAGGAGATGCTGAGTGCGAGCTGGGTGTGCGGAGTGGCCGGTGTGCTCAGATGGGGGGTGGACAGCTCCTGGTGAGGGGCCTGGAGGCCGCACTGGTGCTCGGGCTTTATTCAGTCTCCCGAGAAACAATCACGGGGTTTTGAGCCAGGGAACCACGAAAGGCTCTAGAGCTGGGCATCGGGGGACTAGAGGAGGCCCCCTACGAGGCACTGGTAAGAGAGAACCGTGGCTGGACAGGGCGAGAGAGGGCTGGGGAGCATGTGGAGGCAGGGTCGGCAGCATCGTTGATGGGTTAGATCTGGGAGAGAGAAAAAGGGGGACGGAGGGTGGCTCAGTTTTCTGACTGGAATAAACTGGGTGGATGCTAGTACCAGTTGAGATGGTGTTTTGTGGAGGAAACAAGGGCCCTATTTTGGATCTACTTTGGGCATGTTAAGTCTGAGATACTGACTGAATTCAGATATTGACTCCACACCACAAGCCTGGAGTCTGAGGGGCAGTGGGGTTGGGGTACATTCCCGTGTCAACAGTGGGTGCAGCTGGCTGCCACCTCGTCTTTCCTAACAGAGTTTGGGTGTGTCCAGGGCCCCACCCAAGAGCCCCAAGGGTGACCTAACTGGTCTGGAAGCCCATTTCCCTTGATAGTCACTGGGTCAAGAATAGAAATGGGTCCCAACTCTGGCCAAGATGTGAAATTTACTGGCAGCTCTGACATTATTCCTAAAGGCCACACATCTCCCCGGATGCTAATGGGTTTGCCCACAGCATTCTTGCTCTCTGTCCAAGGAAGACACTGACCCTGATGTGGCAGAACGGGGTGATGTCAAGGATACGGGTCCTCCAGGCTCCACTCCCCCTTGTGCATCGTCCTCCCGCCAGCTCCCTCATCACTTCCTCAGCCCAGAGCACCCAGAGGAGGAATTTCAGGTTATCACAGGAGTTCCTAGGGTCTCACTCACCTGCACTTGGTCAAACGTCCACCCTAGGCCAATCTCCATGGCCAGGGGCGTGGTGTGCCCTCTCTCGTTTAGCCAACAGAGGGACATGCCAGTACTCAGACTTGGGAATCATACCACCCAAGCCTCTGAGAACGGAGGGACAGTTTCTCAAACTCCTGGGCCCTGGCTGCTCAGGGCATGCATTCAGGTGCAGGGGATGGCACTTTCAATGTTTGCTGTGTCTTCATAACAACCAGAGGAGGTAGGCACTGTGAGAGTCCCACTAAAAAATAAAGATCCAGGCTTAGCAACACTACATAACTCGCCCAAGTTATCTGTAAGGAGAGGATTCCCTGGAGGAGAGACTGACCTCCTGCAGAGCCCACTCTGGCAAACACATCTTCAGGCATAGAATTGTATTTTTTTAAATAATTCCTGATCTGGGAGTTAAGAATCAGCAAATTATAACTCCCAGGAAGGCAAGAAAAAAAGAAACAGAGGAACAAGAAACACGAGGGAGCAAGTGGAAAATAAACAAACTGGCCGGCGTAGGCGCCAACCCGTCAATAGTTACTTTACGTGTAAATGGTCTGCACACACTAGTAAGCAGACAGAGATTGGCAGAGTGGATTGAAAAACAAGACCCAACTATATGCTGCTTACAAGGGACTCACTCTAAATATGACGGCAGAGGCAGGTTGAAAGTAAAGATGTGAAAAGGTGCATCTCCAAACATAAAGGAAAAGAATAGCAGGAATGGGTATATTAACGTCAGATACAGGAGAACTTGAGAGCAAAGACAGTTACTGGGGACCAAGAGGGAGACTACTGAGATTAAAGGATACACCCCCAAGAAGACACAGCCATCCTAAGAGTGCAGGCACCCAACACAGCTTCAAAATACAGGAAGCAAAAACTGAGGGGAATGAGAAAGACTGAAACACAGGAAGACAAATCTGTTACTTTGGTGAGGGACGTGACTGAGAAAACCAGGCAGAATGTCAGCCAGGGTGTGGACTTGACGGCACCTTGCCCCCCAGGATTGGACCCACATTACACACACTCAAGCAAGCTCTGCACCCGGTGCATGTTCTTTTCAAGCACCCGTGGAACAGTCACCAGGGTGACCACATCCAGGGTCACAGACAAGCCCTAACACGTAAGTGGACAGATCACACAGAGCGTGTTGTCTGACCACAGTGGACCCTGGCCTCGCAAGGGATCCAGCCCATGGCTGCGTCCCTGCCCCGTGGCTCCCCTGCCATGACAGCCCTTCCCCTGGTCGGTACCAGACGGCCTCCTCCGTAACACCATCCTGAACCTGGTGGGTCCTGCTGACCATCCTTTCCTTCAGCTTCAGTGGGACCCACAGATGGCAGAGCCCTGACATGGAAGACACGGACCAGGCCCACTGAGCTGGCACCCACGCTGGCCATACTCCATGGCGCTCGGGCTCTGAGAACTGTGGGAAGTCTTGTTAAAACCCCCAAACCCTCCTGCAGTGCCGTCTTCCTCATATCTCCCCCACCCACCACCCATGGTGGACTGGGAACACAGTATGTAAAGGGGAAGAGCCCCCCACACCCCAATCTAAGTGGCCCAGCACTTCACCCGGATCAGGAAGTGCTAGTGGCCCGTCAGGCCCAGCTGCCTCGGTGCTGGGGGTGCTCCTCCGTCTGCTGGTTTTACCCGGTGATTTAGATAAACAGAGGGCTTTAACGTTAGTAAAAAAAACATGCACGTGCCAAGGAACGGAACACAACGACTGCAACTTCTTGGTGGATGGGGAGGTGCAAACATCTGGGGTCCTTCGGGGCTCAGCTCTGTGCCACTCCACGGCCACAAGAGAACACGCCTCGGCTGGCCCACGGACGACACACATGGCCATGAGCTGTGTGTCCCCGGCCAGGCCCAGAGCGGCTGACACGCACCTGGGAGCAAGAGGGGTCGAGGGCTGGCAGAGCTGCCAAGCTGGGCCTACATCTGCCAGTCCCGATGTATGACTTGTCATTTCAAGTCACTGAGTTTGCGAAGAGTTATCTGGAAAAGGCAAATCAACACATCACCCCATTTCTCCCCCAATTTCCTAGGCCAGGGCTGTGCATGGAGAACACACAGTCAATAGATACTTCATCAACTTTACAGATATTTATTGAGCATCTACTATGTTGCAGACAGTGTACTGAGACCAGGGGATACAAGGGTGATAGAGATAGGCTTGATTCCCACCTTCAGGGAGCACATCGAATTGTTTTTGTGATGAGTCCTACGAAGGAAATTCCTAGGAAGGCAGAATGGTGGGTGAGTGGAATTCCATGGTGTCCGCAGAGAAATGGGCCCAGAGGCACAGACTAGAGGGGCTAGAAAAAGCTGCCTGCGCAGGTGGGAGGGAACACCAAGTAACAAGAGTGGCACACGGATCAGTGGAGGAATAATGAGCTACTCAATAGGCAAGTTTCCACATGGCAAAAAGTAAAACTGGGTTCTCACCTTAGACTACACACACAACACACACACATAATCAATTCCACATGGGCTGAAGACACATGTATTCATCAAGGGAGATTGTCTTCATGGCTCTGGAGGAGGGAGACTTCATAAACAAGACCAAGACACTCAACCATAAAGGAGAAGATGGGTCAATTTTACTACATAATTAAAAACTGTAAGATAAAAGCTACTCTAAATAGAGTTAAGACAACTGGTAGGGATTGAGGAAATATCTGCAACATGTAACAAAGAATGAACAGCCAGAGACAAAGAAGCCCACATCAACAAGGGAAGGATAACATCAACAAGGGAAGGATAACCCAGTAGAAACACGGGGGAGGGGGTGCGTGGGTCAGTCACCAGCTGGCGGACCAGCCATCACACGTAACACATGCTGGAGGCCCAACCACCGCTGCTGGCGTCACCCCGATTTAGCGTGAAGTCCATCACCGTTCCTGAGGCTCACTTAGGATCTGAACAGGATGGCCGCACCTCCACCCCTGGTGATTTTATGGGGATGTCTCCTGAGACGTGGCCATTTAACACAAGAAACAAGAGCCTGACACAGGGATACTTATTTCTGTGGTAAACCTCAAATTTAGCAAACTGTGCCCTCACGAACACTGGCCTGAGGGCCGACCCTGGAGGCCCACAACTGAGCCGCTGGGCACGGTGCCCCTGCTGCGAGGACTCGGGCTACGATCCAAACACGGGTGGACGGAACCCGCATTTCATTCTCATGACACAGATGGGTTCAAACAAAATACTATTTTTTAAAAAGGTGCATTTTGAAGAAAATTTTAATTAAAAAAAAAATGAAAAGAAAACCCAAACAGTGCCTAAATCTTTATTTTTCATAACCTACATTTTTTCAAATTAGACAGTTTTACACTGAATGACACAAAGGAAACTTAAATTACCAATAGTTTACACATAAGCTTGATTCCAGTCTTAATGAAAAGAAATAGAACAGAAACAGAAGCCCTGGCGAGGCGTCCGCGTCACTGCCCTCCTGCGAGCTGGTGCCGTGGCCGCTCCTTCAGGCCGATTGTCCGCCGCTCCCCGCGGACGCAGATGCAGACACGGGCCATACCTGTCCCCGAGGGCCGTGAGGCCCCAAACTGGCCTCCACACGGCACCGTGGTGGCCCTGACCACGTGGCAACTTGACAGGTTTCTTGCCACCACTAGTAACAACCAGTGATGCAGTTACAAGAGGGCCTGATCAGAAACATCATGACACGGACTCTTAAAAAGCAACGACTCTTCTTGAATTCATGTCTGGTGAAACGGGGCTGGGTTCTCATTCTTATCTCTCCAAATGACAAGTATCATCACACAATTGTCCAAGTTAAAATGCCATTTGTGATGCTGTGTCTCTGACTCTGTACCTTGAGGTACTGCCAGGGGAAAGGAAACAGTTACATTTTACACGGACGAAGCCAGACACCGGCTGTGCATGGCGGGGCTGCCCGTGGGCTGGCGCCACAGCTTCCCGCTGTGCACCCCCTGTGCTTTTCTGTGAGTGGAAAACCTCACGAATATCAGAAAGGTGGAGATTGGGGGACATTATATAGCTCTTTGGCGTATCGCCCTTGCTTAATTAAAAAGAATGCTATAAAAATCACATCAGAGTGAAGTCTTAACTCGGCTGCGGGAGCGTAGGCCTCATGTGCCCGGCCAGCCATGCCACCTGGCTGGTCCCGGCTGCTGTCATGGTCACCTTCATCCCAGCTGCACGCACAGCTCCACCCTGGTCACACAAATGGCGGACAGCACGGCTGGCCCCACACACCTGCCTCCAGGGAAAGGATCTGCCACTATTAAAAACCAGTGTCTGGGCTGCACAGGGTTTGGGATTCGGGGATGGTGCTGACAGCATCGCTCCTTCCTCTGGCAGAGACTGCCATTTCATGGGATCCCGGGGGCTCAGAGCTGGCCTTTCCAGCTCTTTCTACAGTACTCATTGGTTTGGGTGTAAGAGGTCAATTATTTCTGATTTTTTCAGTCAGCAATTTCAAAACTACAAAGAAATAAATTCCCCTGTTCCTTTTACAGGCATTTGCAAATATGAGCGCTGTGTGGGTGTCTAGGTATTTGAATAAAGACGCTGCTCTGAAGGAGATGGGCTTGTTTTCCTCTGGCAGGCAGATCATGCCTATTAGCTATTTATAATTTTAAGTAGATTATTTTTTACTTTCACTTGAAGACCCTGCCAGTTTCCACTTTCCAGATTATACCTCAAAAACCCTTTCAACATTAGCTGTGATTAGTACATACTTACATATGTTTAAGAAGAGCATGAAAATATTCGAACGTTTTAGTAAGACTTTCCATCTCCCTTTCACAGCAGCAAAGAGGCAGAATCAGTTCAGCACACCAGTATAAGAGAAAAAGAAAAAACCTCAACAAATTAAAATAATATTCAAACCACAACATTGAGTTTATCTACATCCAGGTCAATAGCAACATTTATAATATATCAATTTTTATCAGCTTTTTCTCTTTAGGGTACCTTTTTAATATGTTCTGATTATTTACAACTGTACAAGCGAAGCACACACGCCCAAGTGCACATATTTAATACAGTATCGACTATTTGCATTTACAGGATTTTTCAACAGTCTGAAAAAAGATCAACTGTGTAAGATCTTCCAGGTAAATTACAAACATGACTGCTTGCTCTTCCTACAGTGCTTACCCAGTAACACCGTGACAGCAGACCCCACTCACGCCAACACAGGCCGGTCTCAGGAACTCTAAGCTGTCATATACAAAAGTTAAGGCAAAGTCATTTTCAAGTTTAAATAAAATTCAAGTCTTTAAATATTGGATGGAAATAATCTCTTTTTTAAAAAGAAAAAAACTTAGTCTTGTTAAATAACATTTTGTGGAATAAACTGTATGGTTACATTTAGCAGGAAATAGTCTTATTTTAATGTCTGCTGCTTAGAATACTTAAAGAAAAAATTTAGGCATTTTAAAACAAAATAATTTATGTTTATTATCAACTGCTAGCTTTAGTGCATGCGTGTTCTTGGAGAGCAGCACTTAGAGAAGGGATCACAGACCCTGTCTTGGAGGTAAAGAGAGAGGGAACTTGGATCCTCCAACACCAGAGGGCACCACAAACACCTTCTCCCACGATCTGTGTGCCGTGCGCAGAGGTTCGGAAAGGCACCCCGGGAGGGGTAAGGTGGGGCCGACTGGGGCAGACGAGGGAGCCGGGCTCCATGCCCTCCCCACCTGCTCTCGGGAGCAAAACATCAGGGTATAATTTCGTGGTAACATGTCAGTGGGCAACAAAGTTTATATTTCATTTAAGTTCTATTCACAATGTGCTTTGAGTTTATCTTACATAACAGCCACTTGAGACTGGAGTGAGGAGCTGGTTACTTGCTGGCAGGACATCAGGACTCTCGGTGCTCTGCAGGGTTACTCTGCCCAGTGGACCAAAAATGGGCTCTACTTAAAAAATGCTAGAACCACTTCTTAGGCTTCTGAATGAAAGGACAACTCCCAGGCCAGCGTGTGGCGCCATTGGACCCCGTCCCTTCCCCAGGCTACACTCATAGCATCGCCTTGTGCCCTCAATCCCACGGTCCTCAGCCTCACCCGGCGGTCTGGACATCTCAGAGATACACACTTGCTAACCAGTTATTTTAAAAAATGAAGTAGCATAGTTCCGCTTAATTTAGAAAAACTCACTATATATATATATAGCTTGCATTCATAGCCACATGGAGGCTTAATAAAAAATATCAATTTGTTAGGATAAATGCATTTTCTATCCTGAAAAAAATCAGACTTATGCATCACCTCCAGTTAAGCACCAACCTAAAATAAGGTTTATATTAATTAAATCCTGAAAAATAGATTTTTTTCAAGAGGGGGGAAATCCGACTCAGAAGAAAAATAACTTGCAGGCACCTTGTGGGCCTCATCTACACTGCAAGCTCCTAACCAGCGGCTCACTCACACCCCGAGCAGGACAGTGCTTAGTTGTGGCGACCTCAGCTCCTTGAAGCCCTCCCAGACCTCGGCGCTCACTGAGGGGACCTGGGCGGGGGGCTCTGTTCTCTGTGCAGACGCCGCCCCGAGGCTGGGGGAGAGGGCCGGCGGCCTGGCGGTCTCCTCTGGTCTTTGGGTGGTCCTGGGCTGGACTTGGGGGCAGGGGGCTCTCTCTCGGCGAGCTTCTTTTCTTCCTTCCCACAACCAACAGTGTTTGGCTTTTGTTCTTTCTGGGGCTGCAACGGGGAAGATGGCGGCTCTCTATTCGTCCTCTGACAAATCTCTGCGTAGCTGGGTTTTCGCAATTCCTGGGAAACAGACACAGCTCTGGGATTATATGACAACAGGCGAAAATAAGGTTCACTCAAGGTAGAGGTAAAAAAAGGTTTCAACTGTAACCATGTTCAAAATTATTTTAAATAAAGAATTCCTACATTTCAACAACTGAGGTTCCCCTGCAGCACAACTTTCCCTCCAAGATACTCTAGAAATATCTTGTAAAAATGGTTAAAACTAGAAAAGGCATGGAGATGAAAAGTGCCGACTGAACTCTTTCCAGCCTCTGGCCCGTAGTCACTTCTGAGCCACATACGAGCCTGAAAGGTGGCAGACAGCAGACACCCTAGAAAAACACCGAAGCAGCATCTGCTCTCCCTGCCAGACAATCTGCCTCGGCACAGAGCAGGCCTCCTGGACCCAGGAAGAGGTTCGACTGTCACTTATGGGTGACCTTCAACAGCTATCTCTGCAAAGCATTTGTACACACTGCGAACTACAGAGAGCTGGAGGTGTGGTTGCAGGAAAGTCAGAGGTAACAACAACAAAAAAGTAGGGTTTTCAGGTAAGTGGAAGCATGAAGGCTAAATGACAGATGAGGACATTTAGAAGTGTGTCACCTCCATCAACCATTTGTAACTTAAAAATAATTTTAACCTATAAAAAAGTTTTCTTTAAAGATTCAACCTAGCAGACAATAAGGGTTTAACTCCCAAATCTAAACTATAAAGGCCCACCCAAGATCAAACTGGGGACAACGCAAATCAGAATTTAAAAAGCTGGACTGAGCGCCCAGGGGAGGAGAGAGGAAGAGGAGCTGTCGGTAGGCCTGCGTGGACCCGGGTGGGGCGCGGGCGGGGTGGGAGGTGGGCGTCCCTCTGACCCGCACTTGGACCACCCTAAGTCCTAGGGGGACAGGAACTGGAAGCTGTGGCTCCTCAGGCGACAGCCTCACTCTACTGACCCTGAACAAGATGACCCATGGCTGCAGGGACGACGAACAGCCAGATCGGTTAGTTACAATCATTAGCAAATGCCCAGGGTACCCTGCACAGAAAGCGTGGTGCGCACACAGGCGGCCACCGCTCCACGGAGCCCCTCCGCATCCTCGCCCCCGACATACCGAGATGGCGCCGTCCACCTGCACCGATTTACTCGCAGTCGTGCTCAGGGTGGGAGGAGGTCTGTCCACACTCGGGGTCTCCTTCTGCTTCTCCACCACCTTGGGATCCCTGGAAAGACGCCAGCAGGCAGACACATGAACATCTGGGCCCCGCGGGCAGCCCCGTAGTGAGCACAGCACGGGGCGCGGGCATCAGGTGCAGGCGGACTTACTCGGGCGGGTGGGCAGGGGAGGGGGCACGCTCGCAGGCTGCGGACATGGCACAGGGCACTGAGGGCTCTCGGGGGGGCACCGCGGGTAGAGTGTTCGTGCTTGCGTCTGCGTTCAGGCTCTGAAACCATCAAAAACAGTTTATCACCGCGTAGAGGCACGTCCGTCAGATCTTTCTCAATGATCTTAAACACACAACGATGGTACCGGCTTCGCTGTCCTCCCGGGAGCACGGGTGGGCCAGCCCAGAGCACAGCTGGACACACTGTGGCCGGGAAGCAGCCCCCGGTCTCCCCTTCCTCTTGGCAGACGTCTCACCAATCTGAGGCCTCCCTCTGTGCATGAGCACGATTGCCTGCAAGCCTGCTTTCCCACCTGAACAGGTACTGAAACCTCCACCCATCTGACACCCCAGTGCCCAGCACTGCCTGGCACGTGATCTGTGAATGTAAGTTCCCAGCACAATCCAGTATGGCTCACCCTTTTTTACAGGGAAAACCAATAAGGTTACAGCTCCATCCCAATAAACCTGAGTGCCCTGAGGAGTGCAGGTGCTGACATCAGTTTCCACCTGAATTCACCAGCAGCCCCTGAAAGCAGTGTGTTAACTCTCCTGATTTAACAGGGAAGGAAACTGAGGCTTAGTCTGTTTAGGGCAAACGCCTGGAGAATGCCAGCCCCACGGGCAGTAACCACTCACACATGTAGCCTTCTGTTAATTAACAAAAAAAAGGCAGCAAATAAAGAACTGTAAGGGAGACTAACTGCAAACAAGCGTTTTCTCAAAATCTCACTTTTCAAAGCAGATAAAAAGTTTAGAAGTGAGAGGTTCTGGAGGGAGTGAGATGGAAGGAATAGCACTGCCCCCCACCATGGGGCGGGGGTGGTGGTGATGGAGACACGGGGCCCCTGAGAACCATCACCTCTCACGATTTTGTGCTCAAGGCTGGTGGAAACATAGGCATGGAAAACGCCTCCTTCTTGTAAAAGCTCCCTCACGTCCAGAGCACGCCCGAGACCGCCCCCCCTTCCGTCCGAGGCCTCCCAGGGCCCCGCAGAGCTGCCAAGCACTCCACCAAGAAGCAGGGACACAGTCTCTTCCACCTGGAACTGGGCTCAGACTTCTTAAAAGTAGCAATTCTCTCTTCAAAATAAATTTTACACAAACTCGCAATGTAAAAATAGTAAAAATTAAAAAAAAAACAGAAACAAAATACTGATTTTGAAATGGGGTGGAGGCCTGCTTGTTCTGCTCCCCTGCCCACCCCCAAGGGGACTAAGGTCAGGGTGAAGCCAGGACTCAGGGTCTCTGAGCTACAAGGATTCTCTAACATCATTCCATGGGGCACTGATAACTCAGAATTTAAGACTTACAATAACGCACAAGACACGTCACATTTAATAAGTGCTTCTCTCTCCAAAATACAGGGTCTTGGAATCCTCTCAACCTTGAAGGCTAAAAATGGGAGCAGTAACCACACACTAGGATGAAGACAACTAAAGACCTGGCTTCATCAATCCCACCGTGACCCCGCCTGGTACTGAGGGGCTCTGTGGGGGCTCCGCAGGTGAAGACGGTCTGGACACGGTGTGCAGGGCAGTGCCTTCCCCAACCCAGAGGCCAGGGGTTCTGACTCCTTAGGTCTTCGGGCAGTAGGCGGGGTGCTGGTGGGTGGGTTCCCACTGGAGAAAGACACAGGGGTGGACGTGATGGAGCGCCAGGCTGAGAACTCAGCAGGCGCTGGACGAGGCATTCCGGCCACCTCTGCCCTGGTCTGCTTGTCGACTGCAGCAGGGCCACGGGGAGCCCCTGGGCTCTTGCAGCACTCGCTGATTCCCGGGATGTAATCACTGTAGAGGCGTGAACACCACAGAGCTAGCCGACAGCCACCCGTATTATAGTAAAGTTGCTCTGGGCTTCTGGTTATTCAGGTAGATTATTAAAAACATGTTACTTCTGGTATAATTCAGATTTTTCTTTTTTATTCTGCTGACTTGTAAAATAAAAGCAGGTCATGAATAGCAAGAATAAAAATGCAACCTGAGTTTCTGGATGAGTGTCTGTACAGTACACCAGCACAGGGCTCCACCTCTGACCCTACCGCTCAAAACCTGTATGGCCTCTGCAATCACTTATCCTCATACTCTTCCGCATGTGAAAAAAGCACACATGAAAAGAGCAGAACGCCAGCGCTGAGTGAGCATCAGGCTTGGGATAGCTTACCCTTTCTTTGGACGATCCTGTGAGCAAGCCAGACAGCCTGTTCTCAAACAAGTCCTCCGTCTTCAAATGCCCCGCCGCCCCAGGCAGTGGGGGGAAGCTGGAGAGGCCTAATTCAAAGCTCGGGGAGGGCGGCCTGGGCGGTGTTGGAGACTGAGTCTGACTCCTCTGAAAGAGAAGAACACCGTGGAGTCGCCCTGGGGTGGCTGGGCAGGAGGGGCTCAGAAATACCGCAGGTGAGTGACGCAAACACTCGCTCCCTAGTCTTCGGAGGTCCACACCTGTCTGGAGAAACGGATGGCCAATCCAACCCCGCCGACTTGGTCACCTATCAAAGGTCATCTGTCAGGCAACTTCAACCATGAGAGCAGAGCTGAAAAGATGAAACCTCAGGGCTGCTCCCGGCCACGGTCAAACACGCCGGTAAGAGCTGCGTGTGTACGACACCCAGACCCCCGGAAGCCGTCAGAGACCAGTGGGACACAGCAAAGTGACAGATGCACAAGAGCCCGAGTCTCGACATTAAACTTATTCACCTCCAGACAAGTTTTGTGTTATCGCAGCAGAGTCTGTGATCTAAGTCATAAAGGAGAAAGTAAAAGAAAACAAAAGCCACTCTCTCAACTCTGTACAACTTACGTAAAAAATTTCACAAAGATTTCCATTAAAAAAACAGTTTAACAAAAAAGGGAGGGGGCTTCAGTTATCTGAAAATTAACTTAACTGAAACTCCTTATATTTTTAAAAGGGAGGGGGCTTCAGTTATCTGAAAATTAACTTATTAAAACACCTTATATTTTTAGATCAGTATGTAAAAGCATGGTATTTAATATGAGATTCTTATCACATTCCCTGACTTCAAGAAAGTAAGTAAACTCAGCAAAATAATACCCAAGTAAAACTTATAAGCCAAAGAGAAAGGCAGGAGTCTTAGGAGAAAGGCAGTGATATACTTTTATTGAAACACTCTTAGTCAACCTGCTAGGAGCCATTCTGTAACATCCAGTTCCTTGGCTGAAACAGACAAGGAACAGAAAGGGGAAATGAGTTTGTATTAGGTAGAACACAGGCATTTTTAGCTGAATGGTGGGCTACTTGGACTGGAAGCAATGCTCTCGTGGGGCTCACTTAACTTGAAAGGCCAAGATTTCCCAGAAACTTATACCAACTGGAAGATTATCTCTACAGAAGTAAAATGTAGAGAAGATCTGTTACAGCTCAAGTGAGAGCAGGTTAAGGATGAAATCGGATCCACGCTGAGCACAGCCCACCTCTCCTTTGGGCCTCCTGCTGCATGTCTTCTCCTTGGCGTAGGTGCCTGAGGGCTGCCTACCTCGCTCGCGTGCGTGCCCTCTGAACCTGGCTGCACAGGTAACCGTGTGGCTACAGTGTGCCCTGTAGTTCAGCATGCTCTAGGTTATGCTCATCTCAAAGCAATTTTTAGAGGCTTTATTTTAAACATCTGCATGTTTCTGAGGTGAACCCAGCTTTTCAGAAGATGAGCATTTCTAGGAAGAAAGACCTGACAAAAAATTGACTAAGTGTCAACTTTCAGGAAGAAAAGAGGCAATGTTTAACGTTTTTAGGGTCTGAATGGCTTTAGGCAAGGCATGAATGCCAACCCCTGGTCCCGTGGGCGTGGCCAGGCCACCTGCTCACACATCTGCGACCTGCCCCCAAGCTTCTCAGGTGTTCAGAACACCCAGTGCAGCAAAGGGCTCACTGTCGAGTACACACACCTGTGCCACGTGTGTGGGCATCTGAGTGGTTCCAGGTATGAACACGCAGATCAGGAACACAAAACAGAATGAAACGGAAATGGCAATAGGAAAACATTTCACCTTTGCAGGTAATGCAGTGACCAGGGACAATGATTCCTGCAGGGTAACTAGTACCTGAAGAGATAGTCAGATGCCTGTCTTGTTAGTCCAAATGTAACAGGAATTCATGCATTTCAACTGGAACCAACCGATATGAACTGCTTTACCAAAGGGTCACCAAAAACTAGACTGAACTGACCAACATGGTAAAATTAGGGTGTTCATTTACTAACAATTTTCACTTTCTAAGTTCTAGGCAAATACAGTAATGAGAATGTATACACTCAATGGCTTGGGATCCAGACCAAGAACTGTCTCAAGGTCTTTTCCAGGCCCCGAATGTCTACATGCACACCGCCTGCGCTCGCCCCGCATCAGGGCCCTGCAGAGCACCACCCAGAGGGGGAGCTGGTCAATCACCCTAAGCAGACACAACCAGGCCTCCTGTACTTACCACTCACATAAACCCATCACTTATTTTGGGTTTGTCCTGACCATAAGTTACATGCAGCAAAAAGCAACAATGCTTTCTATACAGTGGGTACAGAGTAAAAATATTTTGAATGAAAAATACTGATGAGCTAATTCCTACGTGAGAGAAGTTTATTCTGCTTGTCCAAACTCGTGATTCCGGTGATTTCAAAGTACACTACCTGGTCACCCACACAGAAAGCACTCATCTGGACAAGTGCAAACAGACCACGTATGTGCATGATGCGCTCCTGGGTGCATCTATGTGCCGCACAGGACACACAGGTGCCAGCATTTCCTCAGGTAACCAGCCACCACCTTCTCCTCTTTAGAGCATCAAAAAAAGGTCTATTATAACCTAGCGGACACCACATTACGAGAAAATCTTTTGAAAAGTTCCTTCTCACATCTTAATTAAATCTCAGGTTTGTTTAGTGTAAGCTAGGTTTAAACATCTTGTGAAAGTGGCACAGGCCTGATGTACTCACTGTGAACTTCTCCTCCCGTTTCTTCCGGTAACCAAAGGAGTTTTTTCTAGAGGAGAGGAAAGCAGAAGACTGTTAACTTTTCCCACTTGAAACATAATTTCACTGAGCACAGTATGTGCAGACACATTCAGTCTTCATGACTTTGTAATCTTTTATAGATGACTTTTGATTTTAAAATCCCAACCTTAAGAAGTGTAAGCAAAACAAAAAAAAAATTTATAGTAAAGAAGTAAAATTGAGGTCTAGATAGGTAAATAAAAGAAAATATTTATTAAAGGAATTTTCCCATTTAGAATTTTTGTTATGATACGAACATTTGAATATCCATTCAGTTGGAGTGGCAAGATATGTAAAGTCTGACACTGAGCTATAAAGGTGAATTGTTAAAAAATAGTAATGACAATTTATCCAATTTATCATCAAAAGGAAAAGCTCCCAAGTAGCCTGGTCTGCTCCTGCACCCCCGGCCCTCACTCCAGTGAACCACACGGGGTTTCTGAGCCCCAACCACTTCCTCTCCCCATCTGCCAGCCTTCCACTCCACAGTTCCTGAGGCACATTTCCAACGTCTAGAGTCTGATCCGGCAGCACTGGCGCCGTTCCCTGCACGGCAGCTTAAACCGCAGCAACAACCCCACCTACTGAGTGGATGTCATGGCAGGCCCAAGGGCACCAAGACACTTCACTACCCGGATGGGCTTCCGTGGCCTAACAGTTCACACATTAATTCCCATTTATAATTTCATTTTTATTTACTTATTACCCTTTGTCATTTCAGCTGAATGCAAAGACTCCCTAAGGGCCCGTATTATGTAAGTTGAAAAGGAATTTAGAAATAATCTTGACCAATTCCACCCCCGATGGGCCCAGCAAGGCCTGACTGCGAAGACGGAGCCGCCTGGGGTCCGTCCCTCCCGCTCCCACCACACCGGGAGCACACGCCCCTGGCCAGAAGGAGCTCCCGGGGTCAGACCCTGTCCCATGTCCTCCGTACACAATACTCAGAAAAGTAGTCTTCACTGACATGTTTCAAAGTGGGTTTACGACAGGAAAAGCTTACGGAGGCTGAGCCCACGCTAGATGTGTGCTGGAGCGCACGTCCTTCCTGACAGGCCGGGGGGGGTGGGGCTGTCTGGTCAGCTCTCCACACATAACAACTGGGACCCAAGGCAGCCTGGCCCACCCTCAGTTCCCACTGAACAGTGTCCTGTCACCACAAAGACGGAACCAGTCAAGTCTCTGCTCTAAAAGTAACACCCCTGAGTAATTATATAAAACCTTGGATGGTTGCAGCCTTCCATTTGATTTTCTGTGATGGACTTGAAAATAATGATTATAAAACACATCTGAATTAATGGAATCTGACACTACGAATAGTTTCTAAGTACACAGTACCTGTCCAAATGAAATTGTGAACACTCACCTTCCTCTACCTAAGCCCGGAGAGGACTCGAGGCTGCTCTGTTCCACCCGCCCGGGCCCCGCGTCTCTCTTGGCGTAGACTGGAGGGTTCTGTAGCCGAGCTCGAGGCTGACCCGTCTGCCTCGTTTGTGGGCTCCGCACACCGTTCATCAACCGGTCCGCAGTGAAGTTAAATATTGAAGGACTTTCTAACAGCCCGGGCCCTCTCTCTGCACTGGGAATGGCATGGCGCAGATGAGATTTACTAGGATTCCTGTAAATAAAATGTTTGTATACACTCAGTTCTAAAATGATCATGGCATTATGAAAAGAGCGTGCTAATGCAGAAATGGCTAAGCTAAAACTTGCTTTTTAGGAAAAATATTAAAAATGTTACTTAGAATACTTAGCTCATAATATGCCTGATAATGCAAATCTAAATGCAGTATGGACGTTCTGCTTGGCTGTAGCCCAGGCCCAAATTAAAAGCAGGCGCATGCAGATACAAGCTGTCCCAGAAGCCTTTGTCTCACGAGTCTACCCTCTACGTAGGCGCTGCAGCGCACATTTCAGGGTTTAATGCTCACAGAATGGAATTCCATGCTTCGAGTCGTTTTACTCCTGGTGGACATTGCTGGTGGTCAAATCTACCATTAGCCAGCACAGGACAGCCTCTTCACTTAGTGTGACTCACCCAAATGGTGAGAATGACTGAGGTTTAACACATTTGCTTTTGATTTGCTTTGAAAGTATACAATGTGGCAGCGACCTCTTGTTACAAACCCTGGGAAAACAGCAGCCTTTCAACCCCTCACGGGACTTGCCTGCTCCTTGGAGGGTACTGTCTGAGTGAAGTCAGAGGAGATGCTGCAGGTTTGAAGGCTGGAGACGTGAACCCATTTATAAATCCAGTATTTGGAAATGGTGTTACCTAGATTCATTAAAAACAAACAGACTTCAGGTTGGTTAACACTGGTCGCTGACGTTCCATGTCATACTTGGAGAGCTCGCCGTGGAGAAGAGCACTGGGTAGACTACTGCTAATGGCCAAGACTTCTTGATCCAGGCTGGGGCCGAGACCGCACAACAGCACCACGAGGAAGCCGCCTCACACATGTGGACTGAAGCGTCTGCCGCCGCCCCGCCCCGCCCGGTGCTGAGCACAGGCTGAGCACGCGATCCCACACTCTCGTCCCGGTGCCCAGACTGACACCCCCGGTGTGCCAACATCAAGTCAGCCAACTCTTCATTCCTGATGACTTTAATAAAATCCATCAAAGCTCTCAATCTTGGGGGCATTTAGGGACCTATTTCACAATCACAGCCTTTGAGAGTGCCCTTTTAGCCTCACCTGCATGCAAGTCTTGCTGAGTATCACGATATTTTCAGGTCATTAACAATTATGTCCCAAGTCACAATTTATGGTGATATACTTCATAAACATATACTGACATATATGTCAGAAGAAAATTAAACAGGGTCACAGTGCCCTTAAAAGATACAATCCTAAATATAATCTTAAAACATTAAAAAAATTAAGTACAGAATTTTAAATATCAGCCAACTACTAAAAAATCTAGTTACAACAAAAATAAGATAGAACTTAGTGTTGAAATAGTTTTTTAAAAAATCATGAAAAGAGTGATCACTCCTGTTTTCTGGATTCTGAACATGTGGTTTCAAACAATTTCTGTATAAACAACATTCCCTGATGGATTCAAAGGCATTTAACTCCTTGGTGCCATCCAGTTCCCACCTTACATTTTCACTAAACTGAGAGATACAAATAGGCTGCTCCTTGTTTGGGGTAAAGGAAAAGGAAAAGACAAAAAGCCAGCAATTCCTCTTAACTAGAGCTAACCAAAAGCTGTAATAGGATGATTAAAAACAGCTTAGGACCAAAACAAATCATTCCAAATTTTGAAAAAGAAAATGAAAGCAATAAAAGGGAAATGCTGAGGGAGAAAGATGCAGTTAAAACTGTGTTAGGGGACTTCCCTGGTGGTGCAGTGGTTAAGAATCCACCTGCCAATGCAGGGGACACAGGTTTGAGCCCTGGTCCAGGAAGATCTCACATGCCACGGAGCAACTAAGCCCATGCACCACAACTACTGAGTCTGTGCTCTAGAGCCCACAAGCCACGACCACTGAGCCCGCGTGCCGCAATTACTGAAGCTCGCATGCCTAGAGCCTGTGCTCCGCAACAAGAGAAGCCACCACAATGAGAAGCCTGAGCACTGCAATGAAGGGTAGCTCCCGCTTGCCGCAACTAGAGAAAGCCCGAGCACAGCAACGAAGACCCAATGCAGCCAAAAATTAATAAGTAAATAAATAAATAAATAAATTTATTTAAAGAAAAAAACTGTGTTAGGGACTTCCCTGGTGGCGCAGTGGTTAAGAATCTGCCTGCCAATGCAGGGGACACGGGTTTGATCCCTGGTCCGGGAAGATCCCACATGCCGCGGAACAACTAAGCCTGTGAGCCGCAATTACTGAAGCCCATGCACCTAGAGCCTGTGCTCAGTAACAAGAGAAGCCACCACAATGAGAAGCCTGCACATGGCAATGAAGAGTAGCCCCTGCTCGCCACAACTAGAGAAAGCCTGCATGCAGCAATGAAGACCCAACGCAGCCAAAAATAAATTAAAAAGCAAGAAGAAAAAACCTCCAAAAAACTGTGTTAAGATCTCCAAAGCTCTTCTGAGGAACTACCATATATTCAGAAATAGATCCATCACACCAGAACTAGAGTTTGAAGATTGTAAATCATGATAAGAACAATTGAGACGAATCATCTCGTACCTGTAATTTTACATATAAAACCCTGGTATTTAAGTAATTTTGCTCAAGAGTTTAAAAATAAATTAGTTGCTAATGCAGTAATTTAACACAACTTGCTGAGAATTAATAGGCCTCATCTTGTCACTTCTCAAAATGACGCAGGCTGTTTTACAACAGGCCTCACGCGGCCCAGCCAGATCAAAGGAACCAGCCGCATGGCCAGACTACCGCCCAGGAAGCGAGGGCCCCCACTTGGGATAGGGACAAATACGATTAAGAGAGATCAGAAAACAAGCACAGCAGTGAGACTCCTTTGGAGGAATCATTCAACCAAGAATTGATGGATGCTATTCCCCTTGAAGATTTCCTTGCTCACAATACATTAACTACATGGCTCTTGGTACACTTCCATGGAACACGGTGAGGATTTCAAAACAGCAGTGTGTTTTCTTACCATAAGCTTTCACTCAACAGAGACAGAGCACTACCTTGTGTGCTCACTGCTCTCGTCCCACGCTGGCCCTGGGCTCCTGAGGGCTGTCCCTTCTCCCCATCCATCCTCCCGGCCCTCATGCCTCAGGACACACTCAAGGCCTGGATGGTCTGGCCCTGACAGATCTTACCAACCTCCCCTCCCAGTCCCTGCTTCAGCTTCTGCTTTAGCTCAGAAATACTCAGAGATTCACACAATTGTCGCCTGTCCGACATGTGTCTTTCCTGGACACGCATCTTGACATTCTGTGCAAAACAGGCACCAGGTACCCAGGTGCACCAACGCTCCCTCCCCCATGCCTGCCCTCTCACCATCAGTGGTCCTGACTCCCCCTGACTTGGCCACAGCCGTACCTTCAGGGTTACTCAGTTCCTGCTCTTTGACCACAACCTTCCCCATGGCCCGCCCTCTGCAGAGCAGCCCTGATTCTCACATCCCGCTCCATCAGACTCTTGCAATTGCCAGACATGGCCCACCAATCACGCTAACATCTACCGCAGCACAGCTGGAGAAAAGTGATGGATCCATTACACATCTATCGATTCTAACCACAGGGCTTAAACAGGCCAAAATCTGTAAAAATCAATCACTCCAGCCAGCTGTAGGGCTGGTGTGAGAAATAAAGCTTATAAGACAGTACAGGCAGACCTCAGAGATACCGTGGGTTCAGTTCCAGCAATAAAGCAAATGTCACAATAAAGCAAGTCACACAAATTTTTTGGTTTCCCAGTGAGCATGAAAATTATGTTTACACTATCCTATTGTCTAAGTGTACAATAGTATTATACCTTAAAAAAACAATGTACACACCTCAATAAAAAAATACTTTATTGCTAAAAACTGCTAATCATCCTCTGAGCCTTCAGTGAGTCTAAGATCACTGATGACAGATCACCATGACAAATATAATAATAATGAAAAAGTTTGAAATACTGTGAGAATTACCAAATGTGACACAGAGACACAAAGTGAGCAAACGCTGTTAGAAAAATGGCACCAAAAGACTTGCTCAATGCAGGGTTGCCACAACCTGCAATTTGTAAAAAAAGAAAACCAAAAAAACGGAGTATCTGCAAAGCGCAATAAAACGAGGCCTGTCTGTATGTCTTCCACTTGTCCTGGATTGTTAGAAGCCTATTAAACACCCTTTTCTCCTTCAAACCATGTCCTGTTGGATTCCCCTCTGTGCTCAGAAGGACTCCGGCTAGCCTACAGCTCGTAATCACATTTTGTGTTTTTCTAGGGATTACACAGCTTAGGAAAGGCAATGCTAGACAGGAGGGGAGGCAAACCAGGCAAAGGATGGGGATCTCATTATTGGAAAGGTCTTTTAAAATTTACACAGTTCCATATTTATCTCCCAATTAAACTGAAAATCCACCAGAGAACTTGAAGGCCTGTTTTACTATGGCAAACGGCATCCGTATTGGTTTCCCCTGTTAGAGGAAGATCTTATTCTCCAAAGCACCCAGTGTCTGCGACAGGGTTGTCTGCCATAGAAGCTCCATTGAAGCCAGGACTCACCAAGGGCGGATCAAGATAGCTATGTGTCGCTGACCATGTCTGGGGGGCGATCAGGCTGTACAGAGGAAACTGCTGCTGGGGGCTGTAGACCGGAGGTAAGTAAAACGATGCGGTGTAGCGCTGCTGCGTGTACAGGCTCATGTCCAGAGGTCTAAAGCCATTCTTTGGCAAAAATGTGTTTATAGCTATTGCCTTCGCTTTTATCCGTGCCTGTTTGAAAACATGTAAGTTTCTGTTAGAACACTTAGGGACACTGGTTTGCAGATAAAGTATAACCAATGGTCTTGCTTACCTTAATTGGTTTTCCTTGAAAAGTTTTGACTTCTTCTCGCAGATATTTGTAAGCCTGAAGACAAAATCATTCATAACACCATTGTGTTAATCTTATAAATAAGATGAACCTACAATTAATTCAGCACCTCAAATAAGCAATTATATAGTTAAAATATAGTGGACAGGACCTAGCACAGTGATTCTTAACCTTTTTGGGTCACAGATTTCTTAAAAGATCCTGATAAGAGCTATGGAGCCCCTATCCAAAATTCTCATTAATGTAATATTGTAAATTGATTGTATGTCAATAAAAAAGAAAAAAAGGAAAAAAATTCTCATGAACAGTGTTTGTATACAATTTTGTAAGTGTTAACAGAAACCATAAAAGCAACCCACAGATCATAGGCTAAGAATCCTTACCCGGGAAAACAATGGATAACAAGGTCCTAGTAATAACCCCGATACGAACTTGGAATTACAGTTTAGGTAATGAAAGGATTAGGATCGCAATATTCAAAAGTCATTATCTGTGAAGCTCCTGATTCTGCTCCAAATTCTCCTACATAACTCCAAAGGCTCTGACCCATCTGACTCAGCCTCAGGCCATATTCCCCACGCAGGCAAGGGGGGCTTGCACCTGCTCCACAAACATGCCTTTTCTCACCTCCCATCACCTTGCTCCTCCTCGTCCTTCTTTCCCTTCCATCCAATTAAGACCCATCTTTCAGATTCTTGTTTCTCTCTTCTGAACCCACAGCAGCCTCACCATGTTAACGCCTCATACTCTACTACCATTCCTTTATGCAGGCTAGAGTTTCCCCTGAATATGATACTTCCTTCAAGGGCAGGGAGCCGTCTGAACTCCATGTCTCTCACAGAGCTTCTCAATGCCTTTTCAAGCACCTTGTAATACAAGGTTGCCCAGGGAAAGTTAGAGTTAGGTTCAAATTTCCCAAATACTTTTCAAATATTAAAACCTTTCTCCGTACAGAGATAAGAAAAGAACCAGTTTTCCTAGGCTGCCTGTCTTACATGTCCTTAGAAAATAACGTCTATGCTTTTCACATCGCTACAAAACTGTCTACACACACACTTATTTAGGTTTCTTCAACCTGATTTCCCTGCACCTTATGTTCACACTCAACACCACATGTGATCGTAATCTCCGTGCCCACGTTTAGTCCCACTATGTACTGACTGCTAAGTACTGGTAAACTCTGTCCTTTGTGGCAGAACAGGGTAGGGGGTAGGGGGAGGAAGAGCTTACCTGTTGTGCATCTGCTTCTGTTTCAAATGTAATAAACCAATTATCATTATAGGCAAATTCACAGTTTATAAATCTCGGTAAGTTATCTCCTTTAAATAGTGCTTCTACTTCCTACAGGAAACAGAGAGGTTAGAAATTAATTCTCAACTATGCCACTGTTTGTCCTCACCAAAGAAACACGGCGCCCAGTCTTAAGGACAGATGCCTAGAAGACAACCCCAGCACAGCCAGTCAAATTAAACCCAGAAATGCACCAATACTGGCACGTCGGCTCAGATCAAGCCACAGGCCACACTGGTGTTCACTGCATCCTTCTCATAGTGAAAATTTGTTTTGGAAAGTGATTTAACATAAAAATATGTTCTCTGCCTCAACCTGTTGGTTTACTATTCTTATTTTAAAATGAATAAATATTTAAACCTTTTCTCTTTCTAACTTCTAAATACTGAAGTTACCATAAACTCTCACTACTTTTTTCAGCGTGAAATGTGTAATGGAGCCCTGAGACCAAAAAGTTTGAGAACCACTCTTACAAATGAATCACACTGTAACTATCAGAGTGTGTAAATCTTGGGAAAAAAGTGTTACTGTACGTATTTTTGCTTTAAAATACATCTTCCAAAAACCACAGAAACAAACAAAAAAACCCACCCAAAAAAGTCCAAGTTTCCTTCAGAGGAGAAATGACTTACTTCTATAGGGGTGGATTCAGGTATTTCACGTAATATTACTATGCAACGATTCTGATTTGGCCTTACTTTTTCTCCCTTCTCATCCACTTGGACTAAAGGTAAAGCTGTATAGAGAAGAGAAATGGATGATACACAAATATTAAAACAAATCAACCATTTGCACTACATCGTGACCTAACATAGATACTCTAGCGGGACGTGTTAGACTACATCGCCAGACGCATTAAAGAAAGCTGTATACGATGGGAAAACTATCAAAAGTCTTGATAGCTTAACACAAGCTATCAAAAGGTTTTAGACCAATCTTGCACATTACAATTAGGGACTCTGGGGAGCCCTGTGGGAGCTTTTTCCTGTCTCCTTACGACTTAATTTTGAACTCACAGAAGTTGTCAAGCACCCTTCACTCAGCCTTCCCTAACGATGGATCTTACACGACCACAATCCACCATCTAAACAAGGGTCAACACTGCCAGCACGGGGACAGGCCCAACTCAGGTTTCACCAGCTTTTGACTTATCTCCTTTTGTTAGGTTTTGTTTTTTGGTGTCACTCTACGAAATTCTATCACATGCAGACTCAGGTCATAGCACACAGGATCAAAATCAGGGCTCAGAGCTGTGTACCACCATGAAGACATATATTACCAACATCAGAAATGGAAACATCCCTTAGTACCAAAGCTAACTTTTGGGAAGTAGGATCCATGAGAGAAAAGAAAACTCAAGGCCCATGTGGTTTCTGGAGAATCCTACCAAATGTCAAGAAAAAAATAACAATTCTATAGTACAAACTCTTCTGAACTTAAGAAAGTACTTTCCACTTCAACCTATGAAGCCAGCAGTTCTTTGATACCCAAACTAAACAAAGGCATTACAAAACAAGAAAACTACAGACCAATATCTCCCATGAACAATAAAAATTCTTACCAAATTTTGCCAAATTGAATCTAAAAATATATAAAGATGGGAATACATAATGAATGACAAGTGGATTTTTCTCAGTAATGCGAGGTTGGTTTACCAAAAGAGATAAGCAATGTAATTCACCATATTAATGGACTAAAAAACAAAAAAAAAACCCCACACAACTATCTCATAGATGCAGAAGCATTTGACAAAATCCAACGTTCATTTCTGATAAAAATTCTCAGCTAACTAGGAATAGAAGGGAAACCTCCTCACTTACAAAAAAACCAACGTCTAGCATCTTTCTTACTAGAAGATGGGCCAAGGCAAGGATGCTGACTCTCCCCACTTCCATTCAACACAGCACTGGAGGCTTAAGCCAGGGCAATAATGCAAGAAATAGAAATTACATGCACCCAGACTGGGTGTAAGAAGGTAACCTTTTCATTTACTTTCATTCAAGCTGAGCTCTATGTAGAAAATCTGATACAATTTCCATAAAAAACTAGAATTGTGAGGTTCAAAAGCTTTAAGTATACAAGATTAATATTCAAAAATAAATTGTATTTCTACATACTAGCACCGAACAACTAGAAATTGAAATAAAAATATTTATGCCCAAATACGAAATACTTAGTTATAAATCTGGTAAGATATGAAACACCTGCAGTATGAAAACTGCAAAACATTGCCAAGATAAAAATTTTTAAGATTTTTCTAAATGAATGGAGAGATATCCTATGTTCATGAATTGGAAAACCCAATATTGTTAAAATGTCAATACTCCCCAAATTGATTTATAGATTTCATGTAATCCCAGTAAAAATACCAATAGGACCTTTTGAAAAACCAAAACGTCGATTCTAAAATTCACATGGAAATGCCAAGCATTTGGAAGAGCCAAAACAAAGCTGGAGATTTTGCAACTACTCTAAGATGTACTATAAAAGCCAGTACCATCCAGACACTACAGCAATGGCATCAAAACAGACAAAATAGATCGAGGACAGACATACGACCCAGAGAGAAACCCACACATACAGGGATAAATGATTCTCACAAAGGCAGTGCAGTGGAGAAGCAGAGTGTTTTCAACAAATGCGCTGGAAGAGCAGCACATTCACACGCAAGGGGGTAGAGAGCTCATACCACATACAAAAATCAGCTGACAATAGATCACAGGCCTAAAAATGTAAACCCTAAAACTAAAACTTCTAGGAGAAAATCCTTTTGACCCTGAATTAAGCAAAGATTTCTTAAGCACAATACCAAAAGCAAGATCCATAAAAGAAAAAAATTAATAAACTGGACTATATAAAAAAATTGAAAACTCTGCTTTTCAAAAGACATTATTAGAACAAAAAGAGAAGCCACAGACTGGGAGAATGTATTTGCAAATCACATCTCCAATAAGGACAAATACAGATACATGCATCTCAAATTGCACACAAATATACGCCCCTCAAATCTCACCTGTAATAAAACTAATTAAAAAAAAAGTGGTGGGGGTGGGGCATCTGAACAGACAGCTCAGAAAGGCAGCACATGAAAAGACTGCCCAGTGTCATCAGGCACTAAAGAAATAGAAATTAAAACTACAATGAGATACCACCACACACCTGCTAGAAAACCTACAATGGCCCATCTGTGACGCCAGGCCGGGTACCTTAGCACGAATGGCTGTGAATCTAAGCATCACACTGGCAAGAAAATTGCTGTCAAGACCACGTACGATGCAGCCTGGGCTGCAGTCTACTTACACCTCAGCACCTCGACAATCAGGTCCATGTCGGTGCTGAGCTTCTTGATGTGGTCCAGGTTAGCTACCGTGGTGATTGGCACGTACTGATCACTGTCCATCTGCGATATAAGGTACATGTCACTAGCAAGGTTCTCCCTGGAGAAAGAAGACAATCTCTCTTAATTCACAACTTCTTTAAAAGGAAGCTTCACAAGAGGCACGAGTGTGGCACGGTACTGCCCTGGAGTGAGAGCTGAGTTCAAACCCCGCCCCTGCGATTTGCCATCTCTCTGACCTTAGGTCGATTTTGTCAAAGACATCTGGGGAGGCAGAGAGAGCAAAAGTAAAAGTGTACTGCACTTTATATGATCAAAATTAATGAGCAGGTAAATCTTTTAAAAAATGTATTTATAGCTTATCTTTGTTCTAAAAAGTGTTTGAGTAGCTTTTTAAAAATAGAAACACAACTTCTTAAAGTAAGGAAACCCAGCTAAGAGAATGAAAAAGTAAGAAAAATGTGATAAGGCCAAGAAGGGCTGGTGCCCAGAGTGCCTGCAGTTCAGTTCAGGCTGGAACACTTGTTAGAGGGGCTGTGACTCCAACTCTGGCCTCAACAGCCCTCTGCAGCAGAGGACGGAAAAGCAGTAAAGTGACCAACAGCATGACCCACGACTACAACCTGTGAGGCTGACCACCTATGGCCCCACCATCAGAGTCCAAGTCCGTGGGGAGGGGATGGGGGTAGGGGGGATCTCGACTTCCTACAGATGGACGTACAGACACAGATGTTAACAGATACTCCTTCCGTGTAAAGCATGACATCTGTACATAGTAGCAGTGCACAACACCTTAGATATCAGATACTAGAAAAACACTACCATCCTCACCTAGACAAGCAGAATTCCAATGTTTTTTTAAGTACTTCCCGGGGGTCTTCCTGGCTTTCTGGTTGAGATTCATTTCCTCCTACAGAGAAGCAATGGAAAAATGGCTTAAATTTACCAAGCACATGATTCAGTATAGCAATTCTAATGTTTTCAATATACATAGTAATTTATCTACATAATGTATACAGAATATAACAAAAATGATATTTTACAAGGCAATCATAGGCAAAAAAACAAACCAAAAAAACCCCTCTCCCCCAAACAAAAACACAGTTTCAAAAAATAACCTGAGGGCTTCCCTGGTTGCACAGTCGTTAGGAATCCACCTGCCAATGCAGGGGACACGGGTTCGATCCCTGGTAAGGGAAGATCCCACATGCCGCGGAGCAACTAAGCCCACGCACCACAACTCTAGAGCCCGTGAGCCACAACTACCGAGCCTGCGAGCCACAAGTACTGAAGTCCAAGCACCTAGAGCCCATGCTCCGCAACAAGAGAAGCCACTGCGATGAGAAGCCCATGCACTGCAAGGAAGAGTAGCCCCTGCACGCCGCGAGCAACAACGAAGACCCAACGCAGCCAAAAAAAAAACAAAAAAAACCCCTGAGGAGTAGGATTTATTAGCAAAGTTTAGCAGGTGCTTTTTATTACAAAATAAGTATAAGCTTATTTAATGCTTTGTCTCAATTCAAAAAGGATTTTCAGGTAACTTAGAAGCACACGAGATACTAAAAATATAATAAAATATACAGGAAATAATCAAAATAACTTAAAAGTTTTTTTGCGCACTACTACATAGATTTGCATGGCATAATGATACATGAAGAACTTTCTAACAAGAGACACTTGTATTTTAAAAGTCAAAGTTAAAGACCATCAAAAAAGCAAAGACAAAGTGGGAACACTGATGACAAATAAGGACAGAGAGCTCATGTGTGTTTTATATAAAGAGCTTTAACAAAATCCATCCCCCACCAGCAAAAAACAAAACAAAACAAACAAAACCAATGGAGCAAATGAGACAAAATCAGCAATGGCCGTTGAAACCACAATCTCATTTCATTCCTTCATCCAGAAAGGCCTCTCCTGAGCACCATTTAAATTCACATTGAACAGATATGTCCTGTCTCTCCTTTAGCTATCTCCTGCATGCCGGGCACTGCTGTAGAACTGCTTATTCATCCTCAGTGAGGCAGTGTCTGCTCTCATTGGGAGGCAATCAATAGTCAAACAAGTCAACAGTAAACAGGTAGAATATGACACAAAGGAGAAAACCACAGGGCACGGGCAGACCTAATTGTGCAGAAGGAAGAATCAGCAAGCTCGAAGACAGGTCACGTGAAATTAGCCAGTTACAGGAACAAAGAGAAAAAAGAATGCAGAACGAGGAAGAAAGCCTACGTGACTTGTGACACCAACTGTATTTCTATACACTAACAACAAACTACCCGAAAAAGAAATTAAGAAAACAATCCCTTTCACAACTGCATCCAAAAGAATTAAATACCTAGGAATAAATCCAACCAAGGAGGAGAAAGATCTGTAAGCTGAAAACTTTAAGATATTGATGAAAGAAATTAAAGACAAATAAATGAAAAGATACCCCATGTTCCTGGATTGGAATAATTAATATTGTGAAAATCTCCATGTAAAAATTTCCAAAGCAATCTACAGATTCAATACAATCAATTCCTATCAAAATTCCAATGGCATTTTTCACATAAATACATCAAACAATCCTAAAATTTGTATGGAACCACAAAGACACTGAATAGCAAAAGCAATCTTGAGAATGAAGAACAAAAGTGGAAGCATCATACTTCCTGATTTCAAACTACTTTAAAAAGCTATAGTAATCAAAAAAGTATGGTACTGGCATAAAAACAGACATATAGACCAATGGAACAGAATTGAGAGCCCAGAAATAAACCCACATATTTATCATCAACTGATTTTCAACAAGGCTGCCAAGAATACTTAAGGGGGAAAGGACAGTCTCTTCAATAAACAGTGTGGGAAAAGCTGATGGCCACATGCAAAAGAATTAAATGGAACCCTTATCTTATATCATATACAAAAACCAACTCAAAATGAATTAAAGACTTAAATGTAAGACCTGAAACCATAAAACTACAGAAAAATATATAGGAAAAAATGTCCTATACATCGGTCTTGGCAACAATTTTTTTGTATATGACACCAAAAGCACAGGCAACAAAAGCAAAAATAAACAAGTGGGACACTACATTCCATTCAAAAGCTTTTGTACAGCCAAGGAAAGCATCAACAAAATGAAAAAGCAACCTACTGAACAGGAGAAAATATTTACAAATCATGTACCTGATAAAGGGTTAATATCCGAAACATATAAGGAACTCACACAACTCAGTAGCAAAAAAAACTCTGATTAAAAAATGGGTAAAAGACCTAAATAGACATTTTTCCAAAGAAGACATACAGATGGCCAAGTGGCACATGAGAAGATGTTCAATATCTCTCATCACTAGGGATGTGCAAGTCAAAAACCACAATGAGGATCACCTCACACCTGTTAGAATTGTTATTATCAAAAAAAGGTAACAACAAGTGTTGGCAAGGATGTGAAGAAAAGGGACCCCCTGTGTATTATTGGTGGGAATGTAAATTGGTGCAGCCAATGGAACACTATGGAAAAGTGTGGAGGTTCCTCATGAACTTAAAAATAGTACTCACTACCACATGATCCAGCAATCCCACCAGTGGGCATATATACAAAGGAAAGGAAATCAGGATCTCAAAGATATGTCTGCACCTCCATGTTCACTCGAGTATTATCTACAATAGCCAAGACGTGGAAACAACCTAGTCTACTGATGGATGAATGGATAAAAAAAAATGTGGTATATATACACACACACACACACACACACACACACACACAAAATGGAATATTATTCCACAAGAAAGAAGGAAATCCTGCCATTTGCAAAAACATGAATGAATCTGGAGAATATTATGCTAAGTGAAATAAGTCAGACAGAACCCCAAAAAACTACACAATGTCACGTATATGTGGAATCTAAAAAAACTGAACACATGGAACCAGAGGGTAGAACCATGGCTGCCAGGGGCTGGAGGTGGGAAAATGGAAAGATGTTGATCCAAGGGTACAAACTTTCAGTTATAAGATGAATAAGTTCTGGGGATCTAATGTACAGCGTGGTGATTATAATTAATAATACTGTATTGTGTACTTGAAATTTGCTGAGAGTAGATCTTGTGTTCTCAGCATACCAAAAAAAAAAAGGTAAGTATGTGAAGTGATGGGTATCAAACCATCATGTTGCTGTATACCTTAAGTATAATTAATTTTTACGTGTCAATTATACCTAAATAAAGCTAGAAAAAACTGTAACCTCCCCTACCATGATTTGTCTTTTTCACTGTGTTTATCACCCTTACATTATATAACACGAACATATTTATTATGTGTATTATGAACAGTCTGTCTCTGCCCGATAAGACGTAAGCACCAGTAGGGCAAAGGCTTTCATCGATCATATTCACTGATGTGTCCTAAGTAAATCTGGCACGTGGTGGGTTTTGAATAAGTATTTTTTTTATTTAAAAAAAATAAAAAAGAATAAGTGAAGCAAGTGTTCCAGATGTAGAGCATTGGCTCCTGAGAGATAGACACACGATGGTTGTGGGCCCGGGCTCAGGAAGCGGGAAGCAGATGGAAGCCAGCGGGCTCAATGAGTTCAGGGTGCGGGACAGAGTGCACTGGGAGGGCGCCCAGAGGCGCGGGGGAACCCCCGGAGGCAGGCGCGTGTTCTATGCACAGCACAGGTATGATGGACTCCCTGAGGCCAGGAAAGAACCACTTGAAAGGAAGAAGGGAGCTCACATATCCTGCTCCACAGTGCCTGCTCCACCAGCTGGCCTGGAAGACCTCATGCTCACAGAGCCCCAAACACACTGGCAAGAGGAGAGAAGGGTCTGGCCTCAGAAGTGGGAAATAATGAGCCCCAGACTGAGCACTGCTCCACTCATGCCTAACAAATCATAAAACAAGATATGAAAGGATCAATTTGTTTCCAAGTAACTTTGTGGCATCCTGGAACAAGAACCAAAATATTTATAGAAATATAAAAATATTAAGTACCTAACAAAGTCAAATCCAGTCCAACCAAAAATTACAGTGAGTGTAAAGAAACCTATCCCGCACAGATGTTAACATTAACTGACAAAGACATTGTAATGGTTATCCTACCTGTACCCCACATGCTCCAAAGGTTAGGCAGAAACATGAAAAATATAAAAAAAGACCCAAATAGAATTTGTACAGATGAAAACTACAATGTCTGATATCAAAAATATAGTTTGTGAAATTAACAACTGATCAGATAGAAGACTAGTGAACTTGAAGATATAAGAGAAACTTTCCAAAATGAAACAGAGAAATAAGATTATTTTTAAAAAGGACAGAGGATCACTTCGAGGGACTTAATATAGGTATAACCAGAGATCATGTAGGAGAAGAAATGGCAAGGTGGGGGAGGAGCATTTGAAGAAATTACAGCCGAGATATTCCAAGTTTGATGAAAACATTTACAAATCACAGATCAAGAAGCTCAACAAACCCCAACCACAAGAAACAAGAAGATTACCTTTAAGATACATCATAATCAAAATACTCAAAACCACTATAATGAGGAAAATCTTAAAAGCAGCAAGATTTTAAACAGTGGAACAAAGTTAAGGATGATAGCGTTATCAGAAATAATGCAGGTAAAAAGAGAGCACCACAGCATCTTTAAGGCCAAGAGAGGGAGATCAGGATTTACACACAGGAATAAAGAATACCAGAAATGCTAACTGCATGGATAAGTATGGAAGCTTGCTTTCTTATAAAATACCATTTTCCAGTACAAGGAACCAAGGTTCCTTGAAGAAATGGCTGATTCTAGGACCAGAGCAGGGAGAATGAGAAAACAACAACAACAACAACAACAAACCCTTCACTGATGGGGTAGGTCAGATGGAGGAGCCAACTAGAAGAGCTTCCAATGGCCAAAGGTAGAGCATCTGAGCAATCAAATAAAGCAGTGATGATTTTTACACATGGATACAATAAACACCCATGAGTCCACACTGATACAAGTCAATGGCTGAACAAATAAATAAATGAGGGAGAAGAGACAAATCCCTATGCATAAGAGTTCCAAGTTATTTACGTAGATTCTCTGCCCTCATGAAGGGGTCATTCCTTAAGTGTAGGCTGGGTACAGTCAGTGACTTCCTTCCAAAGAGCACCACATGGAAAGAGGGAGGAAAAAAAGAGTAACTTCACAGTTGAGAAAGCTAATAATAAACCTACTTCAGCCAACTGGTCAAGGTCAACATCAACCGTAATAAATCATGCTGATAGTATGTACCCTTAAAATGATGGGATGAAAACTGCTTTTGACCTCTGTGGTATTCCTTCCCTCAAACCCATCACGATGAGAAAAACATCAAATGAATTCCAGTACCATACAAAATAACTGACCAGTACTGCTCAAAACTATCAAGGTTATCAAAAACAAGTAAAGTCTGAGAAACTGTTACACCCAAGAGGAGCCTAAGAACACATATCAACTAAATGTAACATGGTGTCCTGGGACAGAAAAAGGACATTAGGTAAAACGTACCAACACTGGTTCAGTAATTGTGGCAAATATATCATATAAATGTAAAATGTTAACAGGAGAAAATGAATGCTGCGTCTGTGGGAACTCTCTGTACTCAATCTTCTCAATTTTTCTGTAAGTCTAAAGCTATTCTAAAACAAATAGCAAGGTGAGAGACTCAAACCTAACCATGTCAATTACCGCAGTAAACGTTAATGTTCTAAACATTTAAATTAAAGGCAGAGACCATAGGCTCTGACTTATGATCCAAATGAGATGAATAAAATTGACAAATCTCTACCCAGATTGACTAGGGGGTGGAGGGGAGAAAAGACAAATTACCAATAACAGGAATGAGTGATGTGACATGACTACAGATTCTACAGATATTAAAAGTATAAACAGAATATTATGAGCAATTCTATGCAATAACTGAAAATTTAGATGAAATGGACAAAGTACATAAGTAAAGACATAAGTAACCAAAGCTTTCTCAAGAAGAAATATACCTGAGTAGCCCTATATAAAAAAACAAACTGTAGCTGACAACTTTCCCACAATCAATACTCTAGGCTCAGATGGCTTCATTCTTCATTTAAGGAAGAAATAAACTCTTCCCAAAAATTTAATAGGAGGGAAAACATCAAAAATAAAACTATAGAGCAATATTCCTCATGAACACAAGTGTACAAATTCTAAGCAAAATTATAGCCAGTCTAATCCAACAATGTATCAGAAGTGTATTACATCCTGACCCAGTGAGGCTTACCCCAGGAATTTAAGGTTGGTTAAACATTAAAAAAAAAAAAATCAATGTAATTCATCTTAACACACTAAAAAAGAAAAAAATATTTGATCATTGCCATAGATGAAGAAAAAGTATCACAAATTCCTCTTTAACCATTCCTCTTTAAAACTCTAAGCAAATCATAACAGAAGGGTACCTGTCAACCGATAAAGGTCATATATGCAGAACTACAACTAACATTATACTTAATGGTGAAAGACAATGTTTTCCTCCCTAAGATCAGTCAGGTGTTTGCTCTCACCACATCTGTTCACCTTTGTAAGGAAAGATCTAATTAGTGCAACCAGGCAAGATAAAGGAATAAAAGGCACCAAATTGGTAGGAAATAAAACTGAATTTATTCACAGATAACATGATAGCCTATATAGAACATCCAACAGAATCTACAAAATAGTTTCTAAAACTAATAAGTGAGCTTAACAAGTTTTCAGGGTATGATATCAATTTATAAAAATTAATTATATTTCTATCTACTGGTAACAAATAGTTGCAGATTGAATTTTTAAAAACCACTTACAATAGCACCAAAAAATATGAGATACTTAAGGATAAATTGGACAAAAGATGTGAAAAGCCAGTAGGTTGAAAACTGAAAAATACAGTCAAGAGAGATTAAAGAAGATCTGAACAAGTGGAGACATACACCATGTCATGAACAGCTAGCCAAGATGTCAATCTTCTCCAGCTGATCTACAGTCAATGAAATCCCAATAAAAATCTCAGCATTCTATAGAAATTGACCGGCTCATTCTAATTTGCATGGAAATGGAGAGGACCTAGAATAGCCAAAATAACTCTGAAAAAGAACAAAACTGGAAGGCTAATACTACCTGTTTTTAAGAATTATTTACAGTAAGCAAAACAGCGTGGTTTTGTTGTCCCAAGAGATGGATGGAGAAGAGACAGTCCAGAGACAAACCGACATACTCAGGGACAAATGATTCTGACAGAGGCACAAAGGCAGTGCAGTGGGGAAAGGAGAGTCTTTCTGACGAATGGTACTGGAACAGTTTCTGACGAATGGTACTGGAACAGTTGCATATCTACATGTGAGAAAAAAACAAAAAAGAACTTTGCTTCACACCTCACACCACATACAAAAATTAACTTAAAATGGGCCACAGACCTAAAAAATGTAAAATTTATGGGCTTCCCTGGTGGCGCAGTGGTTGGGAGTCTGCCTGCCAATGCAGGGAACACGGGTTCGAGCCCTGGTCTGGGAGGATCCCACATGCCGCGGAGCAAATGGGCCCGTGAGCCACAATTGCTGAGCCTGCGCGTCTGGAGCCTGTGCTCCGCAACAAGAGAGGCCGCGATGGTCGCGATGGTGGGAGGCCCGCGCACTGTGATGAAGGGTGGCCCCCGCTTGCCGCGACTGGAGAGGGCCCTCGCGCAGAGACGAGGATCCAGCACAGCCATAAATAAATAAATAAAGCACACCTAGTATAGTGTAATTTAAAAAAAAAAATGTAAAATTTAAAATCATACAACTTATAGTAGAAAAGCTTTGCAACCTTGAATTAAATAAGGATTTCGCAGGAAAAACACCAAAAGCAAGATCCATAATTGGACGATATAGAAGATTTTAAACTTTTGCTTTTCAAAAGATACTGTTAGGAGAACAAAAAGACAAGCCACAGACTGGAAGGATGTATTTGCAAGTTACATATCTGGTAAAGACTTGTGCCCAAAGAACTCTCAACTCTATAATAAATAATCAACCCAGTAAGAAAATGGGCAAAAGACTTGAACAGACTCTTCACCAAAGAAAACATACACACATGAAAAGATGTTTTGCACCGTTAGTCATTAGGAAAATACAAAGTAAAACCACAATAAGATTCCACTGCCTACCTTTTAGAATGGCTAACATTAAAAAGACTGACCGTATCAAGTGCTGGTGAGGACGTGGAGCTGCTGGAGCTCTGATCCACTGCAGGCGGGAGTGCAAAGGGTACAGCTACGGAACACAGCTCTACCATTTCTTAAGAAGATAAACCTATGCCTAACAGATGATGCATCTACTCCATTCCTATGTATTTACCCAAGAGAAATGAAAACATATGTACATACAAACCCCTGTTTATAAATGTCCACAGCAGCCTTATTTGTAAGAGCCTCAAACTGGAAACAATCCAAATATTCATCAGCAGGTGAATAGAAAAACAAACTGTGGTATATGATGGAATGGAATACTATTTGGCAATAAAAAGGAAAGGCCCATAAATGTTATTACATGAATGAATCTCAAAATTAGTAAGTAAAAAAAGCCTGAGGAAAAGAGCACATACTATAAAACTCCGTTTACATAAAATTCTAGAAAACCCCAAACTAATCTACAGTGACAGGAAGCAGATGAGCGGTTGGCAGGGGCAGGGAGCGGGCAGGAGGAAGGGCACAGGTAGCTTCGTTATCTTGACTGGGTCATGGTTTTTCATGTGTACACACACCTCATCAAATTAGGTAGAGAAATCAGTGAGGAAGGGAAGAATCAGCAAGTCAATTCTAGAATGCACTGAATACTGTGCTTTAAACTAAGGAAAATAAAACTTATAGAAAGGCTAGGATATTCCAAACATGTGATGTTTATGGTACATCAATTACGCTTCATTAATGCTCTATACACCACGGTTGGTAGGTGTGAAACAGCCGTCCAGAAGCTGGGCTGCACAGGGCCACGCAGCCCCACTAGTCCGAGACCGTGAACGGAAAATGAGACCATTCCACACTGCTATAATTTTTTCTTCAGCCACATCTGTCTATCTGCTCAGGAACAGACACAGAGTAGGTAGAGAATTATCTTTAAACAAGTTGGAGGCATTTGCTAAGCAACTGTGAAGAAGTTAGATGCAAGGAAGTAACTGAAATGATGGTCTGTGTAATTCAGGCAGAGTGAGGAGGGAAGCAAGGGTCCAGGCGGGCATGTGACCACAAAGGTCAGTGAGTGCCAACCGAAGCAGCAACCGTGCGGATGAGGTCTTCGTGAGGCCCCTTCAAGGGGAAAACAAACAAATATTTAATGCCAAACACTTACACGGTGCTTATTATGTACCTCTCGTACATAACACCACAGCTGGCGGTGAGAAAGGGAGGGCAGGCTTTCTCAGTCATGTAAGCTTCTCTAACCCAAGCGTGTCTCCAGACAGTCACACAGGGGCCTGAACACGCTCCACAGGCAGCTGCTCTGCTCAACTGCTGGCAGCCAATTTGGGGGAGCTATTTCTTTCCACTCAAGCTTTCCCATCCAACTGGCAATAATGAGAGTGTAGCCTACCCCTTAGGTCTGTTGGGGTTTTAAAAATTGTTTGGTCTTTTAGATCAAGGCAGAAACAAAATCAGAGGCGAGCAATTGGTGTCCCATTACCTACAGCCATTTCTATGCTGGCCCACACCCTGGACCCCAAAAGAGAACTGCTCTCTTCCTCTTTTCCTTCTTCTGAAAAGCTTTAAATATCCCTTTTACAGAAAGCCAACTGCTTTCGGGTTTGACTCTCAATTTCGACATTAACGTTCCCTCTCTGTACTTTTATCGACGTTTTGCCCTACAGTCAGTTTTCCGCTTCTCCTATTTAAATCTGATTTGCCTTTCAGGAACTATTCAGGTCTTACATTCCCTGTGAGGCCTCTGGACCAGAACCTCTCACCTCTGCATCAACAGAAGAGTCAGTTTAAAGGAGAATCAAAGGAAGCAGTGAAAGGTACACTGTTTAGGGAAAGATTTAACAAGCTGAATTTTTAAAAGCACACAAACCTCTGAACAGGGCGAGGGTGGCCATTGTCAGTACATGTGTGCACAGAGGTATCGGACTAGAAATGGCCTGGGGCTCCGATGGCGTGTTGGGACCACCTAGTGTGCACCCCAGCTCGCTCCAGCCCCTCTGGCTCTGGCCTGCTCTCCACTAGGGTGGAGGAACCACTGTGGGGTCAGGGGGTCTGCACACATTTAGAGGGAATGGAACCAGCTCAAACTCAACCCTCAAGGCTTCTGTTCCAGCACCATGGGCCCCCCAAACCACCCTCCCCAGCCATCATAGTTACCTGTTTCACCTAATTTCGTAGAGACAGAGAAAGTTAAACAAAATGAGAAGACAGAGGAATATGTTTCAAATGAAAGAAAAGGAAAAAAACCCTGTAAAAACCCCTAATGAAACAGATAAATAATTTACCAGATAAAAAATTCAAAGCATTAGTAATAAGAATGCTAACTGAACTAGGGGAAGGATAGATGAACACAGTGAGAATTTTAACGAGAAACTAGGAAACATAAAAAAGAACCAGTTGGAACTGAAGAATACAATAACTGAAATGCGAAAGACAGTACAGGAAATTAAAGCAGACTAGGCGACACAGAAGAACACATAAGTGATCTAGAAGATAGAATAATGGAAATCATCCAATAAGAACAGCAAAGAGAAAAATAAATTTTTTAAAATGAGGATAGTTTGGGACTTCCTTGGTGGCACAGTGGTTAAGAATCCACCTGCCAATGCAAGGGACATGGGTTCAAGCCCTGGTCCAGGAAGATCCCACATGCTGTGGAGCAACTAAGCCTGTGCATCACAACTACTGAGGCCCACGTGCCTAGAGCCTGTGCTCTGCAACAAGAGAAGCCACCACAATGAGAAGCCCGAGCACCACCACAACGAGTAGCCCCTGCTCGCCGCAGCTAGAGAAAGCCTGCGTGCACCAACAAAGACCCAACACAGCCAAAAAAATAAATAAATGAAATGAAATGAAATGAGGATAGTTTAAGGGACCTCTGGGATAACATCATCAAGCATACTAACAATCACATTATAGGGGTTCCAGAAGCAGGAAAGAGAGAGAAGGGGGTAGAAAATGTATCTGATAAAATTATGGCTGGAAACTTCCCAAGGCTGAAGAAGTAAACAGATATCCAGGTACAGGAAGCACACAGGGTCCCAAACAAGATGAACCCAGGGACCCACACCACAACATATCATAATTAAAATGGTAAAGGTTACAGAGAGAATTCTAAAGACAACAAGAGAAAAACAAACAGTCACATACAAGAGAACCCCCATAAGGCTATCAGCTGATTTTCCTGCTGAAATTCTGCAGGCCAGAAGGGAGTGACATGATATAATTAAAGTGCTGAAAGGGAAAAACCTGCAACCTAGGATACTCTATCCAGCAAGATTATCCTTCGGAATTGAAGAAGAGATTAAAGAACGTCTCAGACAAGCAAAAAACTAAAAGAATTCAATACTTAAACCTACACTAAAAGAAATGTTGAAGGGTCTTCTCGAAGTGGAAAAGAACTAAGAATCTATTGGAAAGGGAAAATCCCACTAGGAAAGGCAGACATATAGCAAGGAATGAAGATTACTTAAATAAGTCAGTATGTAGATAAGGATACAAACTGTAAAAGCAACTATAACTACAATGCACAGTTAAGGGAGAAACAAGAATATACAAACAAAATGACATCAAAAACAAAATGTGGGGGAGAGGAGTAAAAAAAGAAGGATCTTTTAGAATGTGTTTGAACTTAAATGACTATCAGTTTAAAACAAGTAGATATAGTTATAGGTTAACATATATGAGGAACCCCATGGTAACCACAAATCAAAAACCTACAATAGATACACAAAAGCTAGAGAGAAAAGAACACAAGCATGACACTAAAGAAATAATCAAACCACAAGGGAAGAAACAAAAAAGAAGAAATGAACAACGAATTAAAAATGCAACATAAAGAAGCCCATACTCTATATGAAAATGAATTTATAAAACAGCTTTACCCGTCTCGCTATTTTCAGGCGGTGATTCATACTCTGAGTGGTCCAGACCCAAAGTGCTCATGGCTGTCTGGTCTGACTCCGGTAAATCTGACAGTGCAGCATTCTCATGACTTTTGTCACCATCACCATTGGTGTCCAATCCTGTAATTAAGAATTTCACCCCAAAAGGCAGGGTTAGAAGAATAGCCTTCTCTTAAAACAAAACAAAAGACTTATACCTGCAGTTACTTGACCTTTTTAACTTGACTGTGAGAAACCTCGTTGCTCTTAAATACTGTCACTAACCATGACACAGATCTTAAAACACTTTCCCAAAGATGAACTACAAGGAAACAAAGCCGAGGCCAAGAGGAAAGATGCCCCTCGCCCCCACCCACTCACCCTCCTGGCCACGGTCGGGCGTCGCCTCCCAGGCTGCGCTCACACTGCCATCCGCTGCACTACTTGCTTCCAAGTGTAACACAGGAGTCCCCCATACTTTTGCATTAGGGTTTAGCTCTGAAACCTTGGCCGTTGGTACCTAAGAAAAAATGTGATATATTCATTTGTATCCAAATTTCAATCAAATGCAATTTTACTTACTAATTCAGAGTTAAAACACATCCACCTTAGAGAATTTATGCGAAAAAGGCTGAACCTATTTACACGTACGTTTAGGATGAAATCAAGTGCAAAAGTAATAAAAGTTGATGTACTCAGAACTCAACTCACCAGCAGATTTTAAGTTCTTACTAAGTAGAAGGCTCTCTAGAAACAGGAATGAAAGAGCCCCTGCCTTCATGGAGATATCTGATCAACTGTGTAACTGATAAATAACTGGTGATCCAATTATCATCTCTGTTCCAGATTCCCAACACAATTCACAGATTTAGAAATCTGAATATCGATGGATAAAATGTTAAAATAAAGCTTGAACACTCACAGAAGTAAAGGCTGCAGAAAATGAAAGTCTGTCGGAGAGGTGCCTGGTGCGGCCACTCTTTGTGCTCATTTCCAGTTACTCGGCCTCCTCGCTGTTCTGGACACACCGGGCCCTTCTGCTTGCCCGGCTCCATTTGACCAGAACACTCCCAGACATCCGCACGGCTGGCTCACGCCTTCACACCCCTTGCGGATTGCTGAGGTCTTCCCTGGCACACTCTACTAAACCCACAACCACCCCTGGATTTTTCCTCTCCTGCTTACAAACCTTGAGTGGCTCCCAAAATCTAAAAGAAAGTTGACGTCCCGGGGACAGCTGCCCCCCCCAACTAACTCCAGTTCTACTGCCATGATTCTTGAGCAAAACCTAGCCAAACGATCTGCCTTTTCCCAGGCACCATAGGCCTTAACACCACTGTGCAGGGGCCAGAGCTTCCAAAGGGAGAGACAAGGTTCCAGGTCCCAGAAGCCCCCAGGTAGTGCCAGGCAGGAGCTCCAAACTGGGAGCAGCCTCACTGCATGACCCCAGAGATGCCGTCTCCAAGGTCAGGGGCACCATGATGAGCCAAGAAGGAAACATGTGGGTTAACAATCCTAAAAAAGAACAAATTCACCCTAGTTGGGGCGATTAAAGTTTGTAGTGAAAAACGAAATGATTTCTGAAATTTGAGTGTAGAGACTGATGTGGATTAAAACTACAAAATATACTCTGTTCATACCTAGGAGGCGCGGGCAATAAACTTCATGCCCACAAAACCAGGCACCTAAGTGAGGGCCTATCTGGAGTCCTTTTAAGTAAAGTACTGGATAGGGCAAAGAATAGGGTCCCCCTTCTCCTTCAAGAATATCATTCTCAAGAAGCACTTACTCTTCAGGCTACTTCCAGCTCATTTCTGGTCTCTGCTTCTGCACATCCACCCATCTCTCCAACAAATACTTCTGAAATTCTCACTAAGTGCCCGGTACAGCACGAGGCGATCAGAGTATCATGGGGAACAGGCAGAAACGACGGCTGCCTTGAGCACAGCAACGCAGAAGACGCTCCGCACCTCACAGACACCACTGCCCTTCTCAGCAGTTACACCTTTTCAATCTGTTCTCTCTTTTTTTAACTCACATCTTTATTTTCTTTCCTATTCTAATACTCGCGTAAATCACCTTTTCTGGTTAGACCCAGTCTTGTTCTACCACATAACACACATCAAGTTTCCCACCCACGGAACATACTCCCCTGACCTCGTGGACATGCTATACATTCTCTAAATTCCTAACACCAACCCACACTGGTCTTTTCCATTTTTAGCACCATCTGCAGTTGGCTACACTGCATCACTGACACACATTTTTTAGCTCACTAACACACACACACACAGAGACACACACACACATGGTCCTGGGAGCGCCCTGCCTGCAAGCAGCATCCCAGGGCCGTGTGCTCCTCCCCCTCTGCTTGCACCGCAAGGACATGTCCTGTCCTCTCTGCGGCCCAAGGGTTCCTGGACGTCCACCCTGGGCACACTTCACGGCTGACACCTGGCAGTCCTGAGCTCAGCATGGAGCTGCCTGAGAAACATGCAGAAGGAATGAATGTTTAATAACGTAATAACAGAAAATTCTACTTTCCACTATTTGACAACTTGTGCAAGGTTTTATGCCACAGCTGAATGGAACCCTATCTGTACACAATTTACTACTTCTAAAGCAGTAAATCAAGTATCAGGGACTTACCAGTTTTGAGCAGTTAACCAGTATTCAAGAGGTACTCTGAGGTGTGACACGGGATGCAAGAACAGAGACATGATTAAGGGGGAACGACATGACAGCTAGCACGAGGGCCTGCTGGGTGACAGGCGCACACCACGCACGTACCTGCGTTTAATCCTAACACCCTAGGAGGCAGTGGTCATCACACCCCATTTCACAAGGAAGAAAACCAAGGCAGAGAAAGGTTAAGTAACTTACCAACAAAAATTATGGTAATTAGAAAACTGTGTTCTAATATCAGGAAAAACAAAACATTTATCAAGAGTTCATTAACTTCATGTAACTCACATGAGAAACAACTTGTACTAAAAATATTTCTTTAAAAATGTAGCTACTCACTCTCTTGCAGTCTTAGGGACCTCCAACTGATTATCAACAACTCAAGTTTCATTTGCACAGCTTTCTAAGCCTTATTTTTCCACTGAAAAAATCACGGCTAAGCAATGGTTATTAGAACCAGCAGTGAGCTGAACTTAATGGCCACATGCTGAAGCCATTCTATAAAAATGACCAATGTTACTCTTTGAAGAGTACAGTATCCCCAAATTCTTGACACTCCAAAGAAACTTTCTAACCCTCTAAATGCTACGCTCCATTAACAAAAATAAATAACCTACCAACTCATAAACTTACATTTTCTGGCCAGGAAACAGAATGGTCCCACTGACAAGTTACTGAGTAGGAACTAGAGTAACTAACACCAGAGGAAGGGAAAGGCACATGGAGAACATAAAATAGGTGAGATAATGGAGGAAAAGAAGCACTCGTTTTCTATTTTAAGTTAGTATGGACTATTCCTGGATTTGCCACTAAGTTTAGTAAGGCTTTACAGTCATGAGATCTGTAACTCTGGCTTTTTATTTGTAAAATGGAATAACAGTGGCTACTTAATTTAAGACTAGTTTAAAAAGATGTCTGTACAAGCACTTTGAGAACTGGAGTTCTGAAAAAAGAGCACTCTCATTAAATGTAGTCTGTCAAATCAGAATACTGTTGGGCACATCTCACAATTGAAAAGCTAATTCAGAACAGTGCACACGTACCTCACCCACGTGTGTAAGAGCAGGACCCATGTGCACTCTACTTGAGGTACAGGCGCGGACTCTCACAGCCAGGTGTCAACCACATCCACTGATGGAAATGATTAGGTAGTGTTTTGCCTCCATAACTACTTAAGGAACAAAACTGATTAACTTGAATGTAACTGTTTCTGGTAAAACTCCCAAATGTGGGCACGGAAAGGAAAGAAAGGAGGTTAATGGATAAATTACAGGATTTAATTTCTACTTGTTTATCTCCATATAATAGGCATAACACTGGAGCCACATCTATCTCCTTACTATTACCATTTTTCTTGCCTAATGCAACAAAAATCACTAAAAATAAACTACTGATTGAATGAATGAGATTTTGCTATTACAAGTATGCAGGTCCAAAGGACAGCTTTAAGAGCAAGACTAACTTCCTGTTTGTTGAATGTTTCATTTATTACAGAAATTCTAGGAAGATGCTCAAACTAGCTGCCCGTTGCAGGATCATTTGCGAAGGTTCTTCCAAACCACTGGGACCTGAGCACTGAGGTCCAAAAAGCTCTGCGGTGCTTCTGACTAAAAGAAGACAGAACCAAGGTTTTGGAGCCAGTTAAAAGCATCAAGTTTTACCTCCCTTAGATGGTTACCATACAAAAACAGTGGAAAGCACAGATTTTAATGCCGCTATATTCTGCAACTGTAAACTTCTTAGAAGTGACTTGAAACACCCAATGGGCCAAAAGTTTGTTCCGCTCCCACAAGGGGCCGGTGGTGAGGACAGGATGGATGAAGACTGAGGGGAGCAGCCTCTGGGGACACATGCATCTGATGACCAGCATGCAGGGGTTAGTGCTAACGAGAGTTGACACGTAGATTCTGGCTTAAATATACTAACCAGTGAACCAAATTCATGTTCTTCAGTTTGGAAATGGTTAAATTGATGTTATACTAACTTATAGCTTTACAATAACATTCAAACGACTGCCAATTGTTTAGAATAAATCTTTGTTAATCTGAGTTAAAAGCAATCAAAATGAAAGATTAGCACATCACTGCACAATAATAAGAACTGGTACAGCATACTTACTAACTGTCCACCTCTCTCTTGCCATCCCCAAATAACACCATCTTCTGCCACTGGTAGCTGATAAGGGGGCTTTTCCATCCAAAACAAAGAGATCTCTAGGTCCTGTGGCTTACTGTGCAGGTCCTCACTAAATATCTGCTCTTCTAATGTGTCTTTCGCAGCTGTATTAGTCCACGGGCAGCCCACATGATATCCACAACCATCTGCCAGCCCTTCAGAAAACATCTGTCTTGCCAACTCTGCCATTGGGTAACAGGAAAGTTCATTCAAAAACTGGGAGTACAGTTCCTCTGGGAAGCTCTGCAAATCCCCCTTTGAGGGCTTTTCAGATATGAGTGGTAGAACAGTGTCCTTGCAACCTGGTACTGCTACTTCCTTGCTGTCACCTGGGATGACGGGAATCACCTGCGGACCATTGAGAGGAGCAGCTGAGTATCCGTCCACTTCGGCAGGGTCAACACCAGCCAAGCAGGAGCACCCCGCACGAGCGCCCCCTAACTCCATTCTTCCAAAGATCACCTTTGAACTTCCCACCAAACCCACTTCCCCATGTAACCCAGGTCCCTGAACAGTGGGCCTGGCACCCCTTTGTCTGAAACGGCGTGCATGTCTACTTGTCCCGCGCAGACCCACACAGCTGATGATGCCGGGACCACTGCCGCCTTCCTTCAGACAAAACGTCTCCTCCTCTTCTCCACCAAGCAGCTCTGGTTTTCCCACCCCCAATGCACGTCCACCGGAGGCATCAGAAACTTCTTCAGTTGATTCGGAGAAAACCTGCTTCAGTCGTGGGCTCCCACCATTGTCCACAGAGTTCATCTGCACTACTTCTGACTCCCACGCACCTGGACTCGAACTCTGGTTTAAAGCTGGCACAAGGCTAAGATCTTCATATCTGTCGTCATTCACTCTACAAGTTTCATCATTTTTTTCTACTTGATTTGTAACAAAGTCAGGGTTTTTTGCTACACTAGAACTAACACAAGCCAGCACATCCTGACTGCGCACTGCCTTGCATTTTTGTGCATTTGTTTCCCAGTCAAAGGCTGTTTTAGGGTCTGACTGGACACTTCCTATGTCAATTTTACTGGTTTCTCTGTGACTGGCTCTCAGTGATTCTCGTTCAGCACTTTCTAGTCTGTGAGGGTGACTCTCTGAGCTCTTCACACACGTTTCATCCTCTGTTTCACTTTCCTCTTCAGCGCAGGTGAAAATACACGCAGAGGAAATGAAGTCACTCTTGAGCCACCTGTAGCCATAGAGAGACGCGCCGTTTCGGGGCACTTCCTGTGAGTTTCGGAACACTCCCTCCACGTCTGCTGCCTGCACTGCACACGTTACATCACCGATCTGGGCCTTGCTGGCCCTAATGTCTGCACTCAGATGTACCTGACAGGCAGCTCTCCATTCAAAAGCCCTCGAACCACAACCCTCATCTTCAAAAATGCTAATTTCATCCTCATGTTGATAAGATGAACTATTCTGAGACTGCAAAGACAATTCTGCTTTGTCTGCAAGCTGGCTGCTTCCCACTTCCAAGCTGCAGTCACCCTGGTGCTGCTCCTCAAGCATCACTGGCCCCAGGAGGAGCTCAGTGCCCAGATCACCACAACTGTTAGGGGCTGATTCTTGGAAATTTGCATGAATAGGAAGACACTCATTTCCAACGCTCAGTGAAGTGATATATCTTTCTGAACTTAAATTGATTCTATCTAGACTTATGGAAAGGAGACTGTCTGATCTGCTAACATCTAAACTGGAACAATCATTGTCTTTTAGTGGTTTTATAGAGTTATTTTCTCCTTCCTTTTCAGAGTTTAAACTCTGATCTACAGTAGCTGTCATAGCACCAGAATCACCGTTTCTTTCAACTTTTGAAGTGCCATTAATTAAATTAACATGCGAATCAGCCACCTGACCTCCCGGTCCTGAACTGCAGCGCTCTCTCCCTTCTGGGACAGTGCACACACACAGTAGCGAGTCAATGTCTGTGCTGATATTTAATGTGGGAAGTGTGCCAACATTATGTAATGCACTCCTTTCTGTGTAATCTTCAGGAAACCTGGTGGAAGTCTTTGCCTGCAGGTCACCAATGTTTACTTTACAGGGTGGGTCACCGTCACTCAAAAGTTCAGAAATAGGTTCAGTTTTCTCGTTAAAAGCTTCCTTCCTTTCCCCGGGGAGTGGCCTGCCCTGCGGGGATGGCTCTGCCCGCGGTGCCTCTAACTCCCCTGGCCCTTGGGCAGCATTGTCTGGTGGCCAGGCCCCTCCGCAGAACCCCTTGGAGGTGACAGCTGGACGACTCTCTGGAGCCTCAGCTGTTCCACGAACATGAGCACACAGCTCATCTCCAACGTCCGGGCCGTTAAGGTCAATAACACAAATACTGTAAAACCCGCTCTCGCGTGAATTCCTACATCGTTTGTGGTCACCACAAATAGGATCTCCACCCTCCCTCTCCCCACGATTCAGACCTGCAGAGTTAGCAGCGCTGCCAATCTGAACAGTTACCGCTACCTCATTCTCTACTGCAGAGCTTTCCCAGGTGGCTGGGCAACAGCAGGGAGGGTGACTGCCAAGGCCCCGGTCGGAGGGCGCCGGGGCACGTGAGCGGGGTCCCTCGCCCTCAAGGAGGCCCCCTCTCAGAGGGGCGCAGGCACCTTCACCACCCCACCCGACAGCAGTGACGTCGGGGTTCTCGTCAGCCTCACCCACGCTTTCAGACCCAGTTAAGAAGCCAGACATGGGAGAGAAGACCAAGTTAAGTGGCCACCCTGGCGTTGTACCCTGTCTGTGCACCGGCCTCACAAAAACCCCGGCCCACACACCGGCCCTGCGTCCCACGCTGTGAAGTTCCTCACCTCCAAAAGTACCGAATAATGAAGATAAAGTTTTACTTATCTTGTTCTCCGGTTCCTTCTCCTCCACAGATTTTTCTAACAGGCCAGTTTTTTCACTGTCATTGTCACTACTTAATTCTTTACTGAAGCAACAACCCATGTTCGAAAGTTCAAAAGCTCACATAACAATGCTTGTCGCTTTCTGAGCCTCCGCAAGTGCATCTCCCACTAACTTTCTATAGTTTCTGATGAGACGCCGACACCCAGATCCCAAAAATAACCCTCGCACAGCAGTCACATGTCCCCGCCACTCAAGTCCAAAATCCTAATCACAACAGACCCTGTCCAACAGCCATTCTATTCCACATTAAAACCCAAACAGCACACGGAATCCAAAGACTGAGAACACAACAAAAAGATTTTTGTATTATTTTTCTTATTCTCATAAACTCAATAAAAAAATAACTAAAATTATTATCCCAGACAGAAGAAGGAATTTCAGACTTTTGCTTTTTCTACAGTGTTTCAGCATTCTCTGAATTATATTTCATGGAATGGTGGCAACCAAAGGAGTTAACGTGTATATTCCCCAAAGGGAAACAAGTGTAAAAATTTGTTTTTTAAAATTCTTAGGTACTTATAGTTGAATCTAATTTTCTGCCTTTGAGAAATAAAGTCTGTGAGTGTTTGGGAATGATTGTGCTAGGCATGAAACTGGAATGGTGTCTGTTAGAGATGCATGTTGAAATGTTTATGGCAAATGGCACGCTGTTAAATCACACCTGGCCTGAAAATAAAGAAGTAAATACATACAGACATAACACTTTTTAAAACTGTGTGTGCAGAGGGGAGGAAAAAACAAAATAAAAGCAAAATGTGAGGGTGGGAACTGTTCAAGTCAGAATGGGCACACTGAGGTTCATTTTATTACTCTACTTCTGCAAATGTCTGAAAGTTCTAGTTAAGAAAACAGAAAGAGCAAGAGAAAAAGAGAAAGAAAGAAAATCTACACCTGCCAGTCCAATACAGGAATCCCCTTGAAAGCTCCCAAACGAAGCCCTTCTTCGAGCAGTAGGAGCACCGCCACCCCGCACCCTGTGGTCCAGGACCACTGACACATACAATGGGTCCGAACCTTCTTCAACATCTGTAAGCTTTGTTCTCAGTATAAGAGATTCTTTTTCTTATTATGATTCAGATATGTTATTCTGAAAACAAAATAGTTCTGTTAACTCCTCTGCGAGGAGATTTTTCTACTTTAATCTACAAGTTATGGCTGGTGTACTACTAACATTTTATAAAATGCTGATATCTTTGATGAAAAAAGTTTAGGAGTTCTACTTAAACATGAAGATAACAGGGACACTTCTAAATGTACATAAACTCAAGTACTGAAACCACAGCAGATGATGGTGATGATGATGATGATGATAATGGTAGCACTTATGTGCTACAAGAATCTAAGTACACAAATATTTTCATTTTGTCACACATTTATTTGAATTCACACTCCCAACAACCTGGGGTAGACGTATTAACCCCATTCTACCGATAAGGAGGGCTGTCTCTATCACTATAGAGTTAAGTATCCCTACAAAAAAGGATTCTTCACCCAGGATGACACAAACCCTTCACATCTGTGACATGGAGTTAAATGGAGCAGGAGTTACAGGGGCAAATTCATAAGCTTATCTGCCTAGGTGTGTGTCGGTTAGCTTTAACCATGTGTGTAAGCTTTGGCAAATTATTAGGTCTCTTTTTCTCCGTCTTCTCACTTGTAAAATGAGGCCAATACCAATACCTACTTTAAAGAGTCATTGTGATGCTATTAAGTAAAATACTTAGAATCAAACCCCAACATCACTTCAAACTCCTCATAATCTGACCCCAGCCCACCTCTATAATTGCCTCTCATTCTAAGATGCCATCCTCCTCAGCTCCTCTATTTCATCTAAAAAAAACCCAACTGGGAACTCCCTGGTGGTCCAGTGGTTAGGACTCGGTGCTTTCACTGCTGAGGGCCTGGGTTCAATCCCTGGTTGGGGAACTAAGATATGTTAGTTTGGCAAGCCTCGCAGCACAGCCAAAAAATAAAATAAAAAATAAATAAATAAATAAATAAATAACCCCCAACTGAATAACCCTGGCATATCCTATCTTTGCTCAAACCGTTTATCAGGTCTCCTCCCCCCAATTTCCAAATCTCACCATCCTTTATAAGGCCACCCCTCTCAATTTTGCAAAACGACTCTCTCCTATCCCCACACGCTGCCCACTCTTCATGCCTCTGGGAAAGCATCCTAATAGCAAGTCAGTGTCTGCACCATCAACTCAAAGTGGGGGAATCTACAGGCACTCTAAAAGAATTAAAAGATGCAAACACAAAATTTTAAAGATATGTCCATGTTTGCATGTAACTTTAAGAGTGCAGTGGTGCTATGTGACAACACTTAAATTAACCTAATTTACTGAGAAAAGAACTGGATCTAAAACATAAATTCATTCAAGCCCAGTGAAGGCCAGGTGACACCAAGGTGCACCACAGAAACAGATCAACAAAAGCAGTAAGATGTTATTCACTCGAAATTCTGCAGTTTAGGTTGTGGTAAACTCAAAGAAATTCTGGGTAACTAGTACCACAAGTACTTGGTGAAGGAGCTTTTAGTTTCAGCAAAACATCACCTGCCAGACTAAATGAAAGTCATTAATCTGCATTTTATAGGTTTGAGCAATCAAGTTTTATATTTGTATAAGAATTCTTATTACATGCAATAAGAATTTGTCAGTTGTTCAATGTTATTAAAAAGACAATTTAAATCAAAGACAACCTGGAAAAAGTTCTCACATAAAAGGTTATGAGAAAATGTGGGGAAGGGGAGTAAGAAAATGCAGATCTTTTAGAATGTGTTTGAGCTTATATGACTACCAGTCTAAAGCAAGTAGATATAGTTATGGGTTAACATACTTGAAAACCAGGGTAACCACAAATCAGAAACATACAACAGATTCACAAAAACCAAAAAGAAAGGAACTCGAGCATCATACAAAAGAAAACCAACAAACCACAAAAGGAAAAAGAAGAAATACAAAATTAACTGGAAAACAAGATTTAAAATGGCAATAAATAAATACTAATCAATAATTACTTTAAATGTCAATGGACTAAATGTTTCAATCAAAAGAAAGAGTGGCAGATCGAATAATAAAATAAGGACCTACAATATGCTGCCTACAGGAGACCACTTTAGGGCAAAAGTCACATATGCACTGGAAGTGAGGAGACAGAAAAAGACATTTCATGCAAATGGAAATGACAAGGAAGTGGGGGTAGCAATACTCATATCAGACAAAATAGACTTTAAAACAAAAGCCATAAAGAAAGACAAAGCGGGACACTATATAATGATAAAGCCATCAACAGAAGGAGTGGATATCATACTTGTTAACAGATATGCACCCAATATAGGAGCACATAAATACATGAAAATACAACAGACATAAAGGGAAAATTCAATGGGAATATAATAATAGTAGACTTTAACAATCCACTGACATCAATGGATAGATCTTCCAGATAGAAAATAAATAAGGCAATGAAGATTCTGAGTGACACATCAGAATAGTTAGATTTAGTTGATATTTCCAGGACATAGCATCCAAAAAAACACCAGAATACACATTCTTTTTAAGTGTGCATAGAACATTCTCTAGGGTACAAAACAAACCTCAACAAATTTAACAGTATAGAAATTACTTCAAGCATCTTTGCTGATCACAACGGCATGAAACTAGAAATTAACCACAGAAAGAGAAACAAGAAAAAACCGATTACAGGGAGACTAAACAACATGCTACTAAGAAACCAATGGGTCAACAATGAAATCAAAGAGAAAATTAAAAAAATACCTCGAGACAAATGACAATGAAAACACAACCATACAAAATCTATGGGATGCAGAAAAAGCAGTTCTAAGAGGGAAGTTCATAGCGATACAGGACTTCCTCAAAAAAAAAAAACAAGAAAAATCTCAAATAAACAACCTAACCTACCACCTAAAGAATTAGAAAAAGAACAAACAGAACCTAATGCTGGCAGGAGGGAGGAAATAAAGAGAGTAAGAAAAAAAAAAAAACAGAAAAAAATCAATAAAACCAAGAGCTGGTTTTTTGAAAGGATAAACAAAAGCAACAAACCTCTGGCCAAGCTCACCAAGAAGAAAAGAGAAGGGATCCAAATAAACAAAATAAGAAATGAAAGAGGAGAAACAACAAGCAACACCACAGATTTTTATGGTATTTTAACAAAATACCATAAGAAAATATTATGAACAGTTATATGCCAACAAAATGGACAACTCAGAAGAAATGGACAAGTTTCTAGAAACATACAGCCCACCAAAACTGAATCAAGAAGAAACATAATTTGAACAGACCAATCACTAGATGTGAAATAGAATCTGTAAAAAAAAAAAAAAATTCCCTGCAAACAAAAGTCCAGGACTGGATGGCTTCTCTGGGGAATTCTACCAAATGTACAAAGAAGAACTTATACCTATACTTCTCAAACTCTTCCAAAAGACTGAAAAGAAACACTCCCAAAGTCATTTTATGAAGCCACCATCACCCTGATAATAAAACCAAACAACAACCATACCAAAAAAGAAAATTACAGGCCAACATCTTTGATAAATAAAGATGCAAAAATCCTCAACAAGATATTAGCAAACCAAATCCAACAGCACATAAAAAGGATTACACACCATGATCAAGTTGAATTCATTCCAAGGTCACATGGATGGTTCAACATATACAAATCAATCAATGTGATACACCACATGAACAAAAGACAAAAACCACATGATCATCTCAATAGATGCAGGAAAAGCATTTGATAAAATTCAACATCCACTTGTGATAAAAACTCTTCCCAAAGTGGGTACAGAAGGAACATATCTCAACATAATAAAAGCCACTTATGACAAACCCATAGCCAACATAACACTAAACGATGAAAAGCTGAAAGTGGGACTTCCCTTGTGGCACAGTGGTTAGGAATCCACCTGCCAATGCAGGGGACATGGTTTTGAGCCCTGGGCTGGGAAGATCCCACATGCTGCAGAGCAACTAAGCCTGTGTGCCACAACTACTGAGCCTGCGCTCTACAGAGCCCAGGAGCCACAACTACTGAGCCCACGTGCCTAGAGCCCATGCTCTACAACAAGAGAAGCCATGGCAATGAGAAGCCCGTGAACTGCAACGAAGAGTAGCCCCAGCTCACAACTAGAGAAAGCCCGCATAGCAATGAAGACCCAACGCAGCCAAAAATAAATAAATAAAAAAAAAAAAGAAAGAAAAGCTGAAAGCCTTCCCATTAAATTCTCAAACAAGCCAAGGATGCCCACTATCACCACTTCTATTCTAGTATTGGAAATCCTCACCATAGCAATTAGGCAAAAAAAAATAAAAAGTATCCAAATCAGAAGGGAAGAGGTAAAATTGTCATTATATGCAGATGACATGATACTCTATATAGAAAACCCTAAAGACTCCACACAAAAACTATTAGAAGTGATCAATGAATTTAGCAAGGTAGCAGGATACAAGATTAATATACAGAAATCTGTTGCATTACTTTACACTAACAATGAAATATCAGAAACAGAAAGTAAAAAAGCAATCCCGTTTAAAACTGCATCCAAAAAAAAAAAGAAAAAGAAAAAAACCTAGGAATAAACCTAAACAAGGAGGTGAAAGATTTATACACTGAGAACTATAAAACATTGATAAAGGAAATAAAAAATGATTCGAGGAAAAGGAAAGATATGCCATGCTCTTGGATTGGAAGAATTAATATAGTTAAAATGGCCATACTAACCAAAGCAATCTACAGATTTAATGTGATCCCTATTGAATTACCCATGACATTTTTCACAGAACTAGAACAAATAATCCTAAAATCTATGGGGAACCATGAATAACCCAGAATTGCCAAAGCAATCTGAGGAAAAAGTACAAAGCTGTAGGCATAACCCTTCCAGACTTCACACAATACTACAAAGCTACAGTAATCAAAACAGCATACTATTGGCACAAAAACAGACGTACAGATCAATGTAACAGAACAGAGAGCCCAGAAATAAACCCACACCTATGGACAATTAATCTTCAACAAAGGAGGCAAGAATATACAATGGAGAAAAGACAGTCTCTTCAACAAGTAGTGCTGGGAAAGCTGGACAGCCACACCTAAATTAATGAAGGTAGAACACTCCCTCACACCATACACACAAAAAAAACTCAAAACGGCTTAAAGACTTAAATGTAAAACATGACAACATAAAACTCCCAGAAGAGAACATAAGCAAAATATTCTCTGACATCAATCATAACAGTTTTCTTAGGCTGGTCTTCCAAGGCAAAAGAAATAAAAGCAGGGGGCTTCCCTGGTGGCACAGTGGTTAAGAATCCGCCTGCCAATGCAGGGCACACGAGTTCGAGCCCTGGTCCGGGAAGATCCCACATGCCACGGAGCAACTAAGCCTGTGCGCCCCAACTACTGAGCCTGCGCTCTAGAGCCCGCAAGCCACAACTACTGAGCCTGCGTGCTACAACTACTGAAGCCTGCGCACCTAGAGCCCGTGCTCTGCAACAAGAGCAGCCCCCGCAATGAGAAGCCCGCGCACTGCAACAAAGAGTATCCCCCGCTCGCCGCAACTAGAGAAAGCCCGCATGCAGCAACGAAGACCCAACGCAGCCAAAAATAAAATAAATAAATAAATTTAAAAAATTAAAAAAAAAAAAAGAAATAAAAGCAAAAACAAACAAATGGGACCTAATCAAACTTAAAAGTTTTTGCACAGCAAAGGAAACCATAAACAAAACAAAAACACAACCTACAGACTGGGAGAAAATATTTGCAAATGATGCAACTGACAAGGGCTTAATTTCCAAAATACAGAAACAGCTCCTACACCTCAGTAACAAAAAAACAAACAGCCCAATCAAAAAAATGGGCAGAAGATCTAAATAGACATTTCTCCAAAGAAGACATACAGATGGCCAACAGGTACATGCAAAACTACAATGAGGTATCATCACCTCACACCAGTCAAAATGGCCATCATCAAAAAGCCTACAAATAATAAATGCTGGAGAGGGTGTGGAGAAAAGGGAATGCTCCTACATTGTTGGTGGGAATGTAAATTGGTGCAACCACTGTGGAAAACAGTATGGAGGTTTCTCAAAAAACTAAAAATAGAGTTACCATATGATCCAGTAATCTCACTCCTGGGCATATAATTGGAAAAGATAAAAGCTCTAATTCGAAAAGACACACACACCCCCAGCGGCACTATTTACAATAGCCAAGATATGGAATCAACCTAAATATCTACTGACAGATAAATAGATAAGAAGATGTGGTGTATATATATATATATATATATATATAATGGACTACTACTCAGCCATAAAAAAGAATGGAATAATGCCATTTGCAGCAACATGGATGGACCTAGAGATTACCATACTAAGTGAAGAAGTCGGAGAGAGACAAATATATCATTTATATGTGGGATCCAAAATATGATACAAATGAACTTATTTTACAAAACAGAAATAGACTCACAGACATAGAAAACAAACTTATGGTTACCAAAGGGGAAAGGTGGGGAGGGATAAATTGGGAGTATGGGATTAACAGATGCATACAGATGGATTACTAGTATTCTAGTAATATCTCGTAATAAACTATAATGGAAAAGGATAGAAAAAAGAATATAGATATATACATACATATGTATAACTGAATCATTTTGCTATACATCTGAAACTAACACAATATTGTAAATCAACTGTACTTCAATAAAATAAGTAAACATAAAAAATGGATTATGCAAGTGTAGGATTGAGAAAAGCAAAACAAAAAGGTTATGAGAGGTCAAGCAAATTGGTGAACTAGGAAGCTCCAGGCTCTCATTCCTTCACAGAAATATCATGAAAAAACTAGAAGTTTCTGAACACACTTTGTAGGAGCTCTGAAAAACAATCACAGTTTACAGCAACTAAGCAAAGAAACAATCAAGAAAAGGCTGTGCTCGACATGGCAGGAACATATTGTGGTGTGGTGTGACCTTGGTCTGGGGTGGCAGCAGCCCAGGTCCCAGATTCCCTCCAGGAGCCAGAGGGAGCAGGGTAAACCTTACTTGCAAATTAGTGCGTCCATCTGTTCTGTCTTAGCTGGAGGCTACCTAAAGGACTGACTTGCCTCTCCTATCTCACATAACTCAGAACACACATGGGAAAAGTGGGGAATTCTCTGGCAGACCAGTGGTTAGGACTCGACGCTTTCACTGCTGGGGCCCAGTTTCGATCCCTGGTCAGGGAACTATGATCCTGCAAACTGCACAGTGCAGCCAAAAAAAAAAAAAAGGTGGGGGGAAAGTGGCAGGCACTGCTCATAAAAGGTATAAGGTGGCTACAAACCCACACATGCCAGGGCAGAAGATGACACGCGGAGACATGCAAGAACCACCTGAAGCCCCTAGAAGAGGCTGGAGTGTAACTCTGGGAAATTAGGACATTCAAAAGCAGCCATGTATATGGGGAATTCAGAAAGCTACACCCAGGCAAGACGTGTGCTCAAAAACATCCTGAGAAGACCTTCAGCTTTCACTTCAGGCTGATCCCTAGTCTCCAAGGAAGTTGAGCTACTCAGTGAGGGACTGTCCCAGCACAAAGCCAGTCTACAAAGACTGGGAGAGGCAGCTCTACTCCCTCTCACTGGGGGGAGGGTTGGAGGGGTGGGGCAGGAGGGGGCCACCAGGCAGGGCAGTGCTGGACTGACTGACTGCTTCAACTCACGACATTCAAGGAAATCTCTGTCAAAATTCAGTTGAACACAAGCAAAAGGAACACAGACATCACTGAATACACATGACAAGGAATAGTCTTTACAAAAATAGTTTGGAAAAGTCTCAAAACCATGAGACTACTATAGCCTTCAACAACAGTGACAACAAACAGCAAACCCTGGGTAAGAAGCGAATCTGATGTCCAAAGTTACCACATTACAAATGTAATCAAATGCCCAGTTTTCAACAACAACAAAATCACAAGGCATACAAAGAAACAGGAAAACACAGCTCATTCAAAGGAACAAAATCAACTGTCCCTGAGAAAGCTCAGGCATGGGACTTACTAGATGAAGACTTTAAACAATCATCTTAAATATGCTCAAAGAGCTAGGGAAAAGACATGAACAAGGAACTAAAGTTAATCAGGAAAACAATACATGAACAAAATGAGAATATCAACAAAGAGACAGGAACTGTAAAAAAGAACCAAACAAATATTCCGGAGCTGAGAAGTACAATAACTGAATTGAAAATTTCACTAGAGGGGCTCAACAGCAGACTTGGACAGGCAGAATAAAGAATCAGCAAATCTGAAGACACGACAATTAACGTACGCATTGTGGGAGTCCCACGATGAGAAGAGAAGAAGGGTAAGAGAGAATATTTGAAGAAATAATGGCCAAAAATTTCCCAAATTTGATGAAATCCATGAATTTACAAATCTCCACAAACTTCAAGTAGGATAAACCCAAAGAGACCTATACCAAGACACATTACAATTAAACTGTCAAAAGACAAAGAAAGAATCTTAAAAACAGCAAGAGAAAAATGACTCATCAAGTACAAGAGATCCTCAATAAGATTATCAACCAATTTATCATTAGAAACCTTGCAGGCTAGAAGGCAGCGAGATGAAGGAAAAGTGCTGAAAGAAAAAAATTGAGAATTCTTTATCCACCAAAACTGTCCTTCAAAAATGAAGGACATTCACTTCATTTTTGACATTCCCTGGAATGTTAAAGGAGGGACATTCCCTGGGAAAGGACATTAGCAGATAAACAAAAGCCAAAGAATTTAAAAGGCAAATGAATAAAAATAAGCATAAATCTATGGTATTGGGCACATAATAATAAGATATAATTTATGACACCAGAAATGGGGGTGGGGGGTTAGAACTTTATAAGAGAAGAGTTTCTGCATGCTACTGAGGTTACTAAGTAGGCAATTTAAATTAGATAATTATAACTTCTGGATGTTATATGTAATCCCCATGGTACCAGAAAGATATACATATGATATACACAAAGATAAGTTTTTAGGATGAATGACTAAATTATCAATTATGCCATGTTGATGTTAACAAAATTTCTTTTCAATTTAAATAAAGTATGACTTGCAGAGAACTATCAATGAGCTACATTACATAGTTCCTGCCCGAATGGGTCTTAAAACTCCCATGACAAAGCATACACATTTGAAACATTTAAAAAATAACACAGAACATAATTTATTAAATAAATTTTAATCAAATATACATATAAGGAAGTAATACAGGTGACTATGAAAAAGATGAATCAGTGAAGCTAACAGTTATAACTGAGAATGCCCTTGAAGGACATAAAACTTCTAAGATGGGCAAAAAAATTACAGAAGGAAAAAAAAGTATTAGAGTTGATTTTATTCTAAATGGCAGCTCAGTTACTTTTTAATTGTAATTTTTAATTTTAGGTAACTCAGTTACCTAATCCCATAAACAATAGTAGCTTTAATATTCTTTTCTGTATAATAAAAACAATAAAAAATCTATTTGTTTATTCCAGATTTACATCTCAGGCCCTAACCTCTCTAATCAGGTCCAACTGGCACTGATGACCCACTTCACTGCTCACTTAAATTTATACCAGGTGGATTTTCCCTCCACAAACCTTTCCTTCTCCAGTTTCTTTCATCTCAAAATAAATGAAACCACCATCCATTAAGTTGCTCAACTATCCTTGATTTACTTTTCCCTCACCCTAACCCCTAAATCCAATCCATAAATGGTGCCATTGAATCCACCTCCAGAGTAAATCTGAAATCCATTCATTCTTAGTCTAAGCCACCATCATTTCTCACCTTACTTAACAGCTTTTTAATTTGGTTTCTTTGCTTCTATACTTGGCTCACTACAATACATTCTATTAATACAATGAGGTCAAAATAATCTTCTTAAAATATAAGTCATGCTATTCCCCACCTAAAATCCTCTAGCTCTATCCCAAATTAATTTCAACCACTTAGAGCCAATGCAAATAGTTCCCAAATGGCTGACAAGAGCTAGGTTTTGTCTCTGGTATTACTTTCTACTTGTTGTTTCTCTTTCTAAAGGAAATAACAGATGCCAAAGGGGAAGTTCTCTTCTCGAGCTGGCTCTGAAGCCAGGTTGCCTAGGTTCAAATCCTGGACAGCTGAGCAATCTTGGGGAAATTACTTAAGCCTCTCTGGGTCTCAGTTTCCCTTAGCTAAGGTCACTTTTTGGCACTCACTGATTGGCTAAACTTGTAAATAGTTACTACTCAATAAGGGTAGTATTTTATGGGGGGAGGGAGCAGGGAGCTGTATAACAAACAATTGATATTACCAATGGAAAAATGCAAACCTGCTCCTGAACTATCCAGACATTTATTTTGGGATCACTATGGCCATTTTCCTCCTACTTACACTGCATCCAACTTTGGGGGGAACACTAAACCTTAAAGAGAATGGTTCCTAAATTAGACCACTAAGCACATTCACCTTCCAATCATACAACTGCAGACCACTGAGGATCAGCACTCAGAGCCACCAAACCAACTACGGCATCCACACACTTAGGTGCACCATGATAACGCTGGTTAGAAAAATGTTCAAAGCAATGCCATTTATAATAGCAGGAAAGAGAGAAACAAGTTAAATAAATGTACCTAAAAACCCAACAGCTAAAGAAGTGACGGCAAATCAACATAAAGAAAATACTACAGGGCAAGTACAAGGGGATATATAGATGAAATCTGCTATGGGGGAAAACATGAGGTGAAATATATATATATTGATTACAACTTCATAAAAATGTATGTACTCTTTAACAAGACTTTTATTTTCTATAAAATGCAAGTTTGTTTTAAAGTTTTAAAAACACACATGTTGTGAGCCCAGACAGTCTCTTATGGTCCCTTCCAGCTCTAGTATTTAATGATCCTATGAAAACCTAAAGTGTGCAATACCTTGAAAAACTGATAAATAGTATATGCACAATTTACAATACCAGGTGTCAGAGATGTGTTCTGCCCAAGAGACTCCAGGGGTACTGGGTTGCAGGATTGGACCAAAAACTAGTCATATAATATTCTATTGTAGTACCTTGACCCTTTAAAATGACAAAGCATGTGTAGGCAGTACTAGTTGCAAATTATTTCGCCACAGAAATGAAATATTGAATTCTGGCTAAAGTGTTACACTTCTTTTCCACATAGGTCTTTCTCAGTAGTTTTCCACAAAGTAATTTTAAAAAGCAAGCAAAGAAACACCAAACAAAAACCCACCCATAGAATCCAAATATCTAGTTTTATGCCCTGAAATATGTTTTAAAGATGTTTGAACATTATAATGGACCGCAAATCAACCAAGAGGGAGATTTGATCTGAAAACAATTATTTTAATCCATCAATGATTTCTGTATAAGTCTTATATTCGGATTTTGAAGTACTTAAAATATTATAAAATTCACTTAAAAAATCAATGTAAAGTACAATATGCAAAAAAATCCTACATACATAATAGAATAACAACAATGAAACAAAGTAGTTTGGAGGGGGTCCCTCATTTTTTAAAATTCTCCCTTATTAAAAATAGATCAACAGGGACTTCCCTGGTGGCACAGCGGTTAAGAATCTGCCTGCCAATGCAGGGGACACGGGTTTGAGCCCTGGTCCGGGAAGATCTCACATGCCGTGGAGCAACTAAGCCCGTGCACCACAACTACTGAGCCTGTGCTCTAGAGCCCGTGAGCCACAACTACTGAGTCCACGTGCCACAACTACTGAAGCCCACATGCCTGGAGCCCGTGCTCCACAACAAGAGAAGCCACCGCAGTGAGAAGCCCACTCACCGCAACGAAGAGTAGCCCCCGCTCGCCACAACTAGAGAAAGCCCACGTGCAGCAATGAAGACCCAATGCAGCCAAAAATAAATTAATTAATTAATTAATTATTTTTTTTTTAAAAAAAAGATCAGGGCTTCTCTGGTGGCGCAGTGGTTGAGAATCTGCCTGCTAATGCAGGGGACACGGGTTTGAGCCCTGGTCTGGGAGGATCCCACATGCCGCGGAGCAACTAGGCCCGTGAGCCACAACTGCTGAGCCTGCGCGTCTGGAGCCTGTGCTCCGCAACAAGAGAGGCCACGTTAGTGAAAGGCCCGCACACCGCGATGAAGAGTGGCCCCCGCTTGCCGCAACTAGAGAAAGCCCTAGCACAGAAACGAAGACCCAACATAGCAATCAATCAATCAATAAATCTTCAAAAAAAAAAAGATCAACAATCCAATCCCCACCTTTAATTTCTACATGAGCTGCTTACATTTTCGGGGTGTAGATGAGGTTGACTATAAATTTATTAAGATTACTTTTAAAAATTTACTTTTACTTTTAAAAAAAGACTTACTTTTAAAATTTTGTAGGATTTATGAGATCACTTAGAGGACTGCCAAGCTAAATGCACCTGACTCCAAATGCACCTGACATATGCAAATGCAAACGATGTAAAGCAGGATTTAAAAACCAGTGGATCTCCATTTCCTTATTCTTTCATTAATCACAGCTAAAATGTGAAATCAATTTTCTTAGTAAAAGCTTACTATCACTTTTGTGCTTTACGGAACACAGGCTATTAAAATGTAAAGTTAATCATATACATACAATAGATGATCAGTGAACCATTAAAAACACTGTGAGGAATACATGAAATTAAATTAATACACATGGCACACTGTTGTCTGTAGAACTATACACATACACACACACACAAGCCAGAAAAGGATATACAGTACTGACATATAGTGTACCCAGGTGGTGGTTTCCCCCACTCTCTTTTTGGGGAACACTGACATTTTCTAATTTTTTTACAATTAATATTTGTTGTAAGGCAATATCTGTGAGCCTCAGCTATGATTAATCTCTGAACTGAATTACCTGACTCAAAGCTGGGATGGAGCTTGTCTGAGAAGTGGTTTGAGATATGGGACCATTCATCTGTAAAATTGAAAACACCAAACACACCATCACAACAGTGTAAAGAAACATATTTTCAAACCACAGTAATTTAGCAAAACAAAACCCACTGAGAAAAGCAAATTTTTACATGACAAAGAAATTCAACGAGATATTCAAAATGATGTAGGAGCCTTGAAATTTAAAATATTTTGAAATTTTGACTGAACACCATAAGTAAAATTCCTTGTAGCTTCCACAGGGAAAATTAAGAAAACCTACTTTTCCCAATGTCATTTAGAAACTTTAAATATTATTGCTTGACATGATAAAATCTTACAATAAACAAATGCACTCAAAATTTAAAACTTACATAATTCTAATTAACTCTTTAAATAAATACCACTACAATCACTATAATGTTATTAAACTATTTACAAATCACTGCATTTTTCTTGGTGATTTTAAATCCAAAGCTTTAAGTATTCAGAGCTATAAATGACATTTGTTTTCTCTATCACTTTGAAACTTCTAACTTCCTCTACTAAGCAACCCCTAAGTTTACTCAGAATATAACACCTATATTTCAGCATAAGATATGCTAGTGTTCCGAGCGTACTGTAGGATATGTTATCAGAAGAGAAGAGAGGTACACCAGGCCAATGCTGGCCTTGGACGCCCACTCACCAGATGAGCGCTGTCTTTGCCTTCCTGGACTCGCTGGCCCTGAGGTTCAGCCACGACCTTAGCGTCCTGATCAGAAGTCATGAGCTGTTTACTTTGTGGCTCCACTGGGAGAAGTTTAATGCTAGCCGTAGGATGCTGTAAAACAACAGACAGTAAATTGGTAACTTGAGGTGCAGAGTGTAATTAATTCTAAAATGATATTACTAAGCAGTTTTAAAATCTTCAAGTTTTCCAGGACATATGTCTATCCCTCTGGAGTCTAAGTAGTTTAAAGAAATTTGCCCATAATTTCCACCTTACGCACCCAAGAAATAATACTTTTTTAATAGGTTTCTTCTTCACACTAATTTGGTAACCATGATAATACCCTAAGACTTAGAAACTAAATGCTAACATATCCAAACCCACTCATGTTCAGAAAGTTATTTTTTAAAAACAGAAAATTACAAAATTAATAGAACTCCAATTTGGGATTGATGAATCCCAAATTTATATATATATATATGATTTTTGACCAGCCCCATTAATTTCATTCTGTTCCAGGAAAACAGCTGTCAGGAGAAATAAACAATAATTCATTTAAAAGGAATCCCTTCACAATTCTGAACCAAAGAAACCAAAAACAATCTAACCAGGGCACAAGTATGCAAAGCAGCCTCTGCAAAGCATTCACTCAGCTCAGAAGCTGGACACTGAACTTCACATACAGTATCTCACTTGATTTTCCCAAATGGCTTATGAAGTAACTCTAGCTCAGAAGGGATAATAGTTTTCATGATTTCATATTATGAGTATCAGAACCAGGATTCTCAGACATCCAGGTGTGGCTTCAGGCGTTCCCTCTTTTCACTGTAAACTACATTGTTTCACAAGATAAAGAAGTTGATTTAACCCAGATTTTTCAGGCTGCTTCTGAAAACACATAGTATCCAAGTGCCAGATAAAGAAATTTAAAAGCTAACTGTTCTTGTCTCACCAGGTAACCATGTAGGTTTTTAGTTTCCATAACGGCACTCCTTATTCTTAATAACCTGCTTATGATAAGTTCTCAAAACCCTTGATAATGAAATAGTCTGATGGTCAAAGGTGATCTCGTCCTATTGTCAAATGTATAATATCATCAACCACAAAAGCACAAAATCACTGAAATGCTATAAGACACGTTTGGAAATGTAAACTACTAACAGGGAAATGCTTGAAACAAATTAAATCAGTTTCACAGAGATCAATGTTTTCCACAATGTAGGATGAATGACAAATATGTTAAACTGTAATCATTTGCAATGTGTTAAATTGTAAAGTCCAGAAAATATAGATTGGTACCCAGACTGACAGTCACAGAATGGGGTGTAGATGCATTTTACCACTGTTAACTTGATTTTTAAGATTACCAAAGGAAAAAAAGTTTGGTTGAAAACAAGATATGATACCCAAAAGATAAAAAAAATCAACTACGAGTCCTTTATTATATATACTACCTATATTTTTTCAGACAGTCAGAAATTATGTACCTTATAATAGAAACAGCACCATTACCAGATAGGAAGAAGTCTTGAAAAACAAACAACAAACCCAGGACGTGATCTTATTACAAACTTGCAGCAAACACAAGCACAGAGGCATGCCAAGGGGTTCAGCGAAGCTCGCAATTCCTGGACGAGTAGCCTTGGCTTCTTCAACACAAAAGGAGACAAGATACACATACTGGCCAAACTATGGCTTTATTTTGTTTATATGGCTTTATCTGATTCAAATAAACTGAAACCAAAGACAATCAGGGAAGCAACAGTGACGGGATATTTGACAGCATTAAAGAATTCCTGTATTTTCTTAGATGTGATGATATTGTGGTTATGTTTAATAATAATAATAATAAAAGTGAGCCTACCTTTCAGAGCTGCATATTGAAATACTTACAGGGGAAACACCATGATGTGGGGCAGAGACATGGGGGTTCACAACTGTTCTTCCCGGAAGAGGAGAATGAGGGTTCATGATTCAACCCTGTCTACTTTTGTATGTTTGAAATGTTATATAATAAAAGGTTAAAAAGGTAGCCATGGCAGTAGCTTATACAACAGAACAGTGGTCCTGATCTGACCCATGCATCCTATCTATAAACAAGTAATCTTTACATCACACGACTGTATCTCTTTATTACTGACCTGACACACTTTTTTTTTAAAAAAAAAGTCCAACAACTGGAAAAGTTGCCAACAGAAAAAACCCGTAATTCAAAAAGACACATGCACCCTAATGCTAACTGCAGCACTATTTACAATAGCCAGGTCATGGAAGCAACCTAAATGCCCAGCGATAGACGAATGGATAAAGAAGGTGTGGTACATATACACAATGGAATATTACTCAGCCATAAAAAGGAACAAGACTGGGTCATTTGTAGAGATGTGGATGGACCTAGAGACGGTCATACAGAGTGAACGAGGAAAGAGAAAAACAAATATCGTATATTAACATATATATGTGGAATCTAGAAAAATGGTACAGATGAACCGGTGTGCAAGGCAGAAGTAGAGACACAGATGTAGAGAACAAACGTATGGACACCAAGGGGGGGAAAGTGGGGAGTGGTGGTGGGGTGGAGGTGGGATGAATTGGGAGATTAGGATTGACATATATACACTAATATGCATAAAATAGATAACTAATAAGAAAAAAAAAAAGTCCAACAACTGTAAAAGTTGCCAACAGAAGGGGTTACTGATATGCACCTCATTAAGCAAGCTGTACAGAGATACAAAGCATTAAAATTTGCATTAAATTTAACTTTATTATCAAATATCTGAATCTGAAATAAGACTTAGAGTATGATGATGAATATGAGTATGATTGACAACAGTTCCAATAAATAACAAAATAACTTTTTCATTACTTGTTCAAGAAACCAAAACTATTTTAAGACTTACAACCATACAAACTGTTGTTTCTTGGCATAAAGGTAGGTCTCTAGGTTGTGAAGACAAATAGGCAAGGGGGGAATAGATCTACTGTCAAAGCAAAATATTTCCTGGCATAAGACCTAGTAATGTGACAACCTGATAGTGGTCAGAGGCAGCTTTCACAAAGCTTTAACGAGCTGAACAAAAGGAGTCATTTTCCTGATTTGATTTCATTTTCTCTTTACATGAAAAAACAAAGAGATGAAATCAGAGGGCCCACCTGCCTACTTAGTGGTCTCTCTGCTAGCAGACCTGGTTAATTCCATCTGTCAAAGCACCACCTCAAAAAGTTTTATTAACCTTATTAACTACTTGGGAGAGTATAGTTCTCTTAGTTCTGTTTCTAAACAATTCTTTTCACATATACCCGAAATGTTTGTTTCATAATTAAATATTTATTTAGGTCTTTTGGGACACTCAAAGAAATCCTTAAAAAAATATAAATCAATTTCAAATAAACATAACTGTATATCAAGTTGGTGGCATAAATATCCAGAGAAGAATTATTCTAAGTGATATTAAAAGACAGTATTTGCATACAAAATCCTAAAAATTCACCAAGAAAACTTAAAATGCACTCAGTAGGTTTGTTCTTTGGGGTAAATGTTGGTATTATTTTGAAACTATTTTACATATTATATACACACATATACACACTGTAATACGATAAGGTAAAAAAGAATTACATTAATATTAAGTATTCATTTTAGCATAAAAGGAAATACAAACATAAAATCAAATAAGCTAGGTAAGATCTACATAATCTTTTTTTATTTATTGTAAATGTAACTTTTTAAACTACAGTTGGCCCTTGAACCACGGGGGTTGAGGTGTGTGGGTCCACTTATATGCAGACTTTTTTCAATAAAACGTTACTAGAGGACTACACGATCTGGATCTGTGGTTGGCTGAATCCAAAATGCAGAACCAAGGATACCAGGGTACAAAACTGTGGATATGGAGGGCTGCATGCCAAGTTACATGCTGATTTTCGACTGCATGGGAGTCAGCACCCCTAACTCCTGCGTTGTTCAAGGGTCAACTGTATAGATTTTCTTTGGCTTTCACTAGTTCTTCTACTAGTATCCTCCTTCTACACCAGAACCCACTCTAGGATCCCACACGGCACTGAGCTGTCACTTCTCTCTGGTCTCCTCCAACCTGTGACAGCCCCTCAGTCTTGTCTCCTCATTCAGCCACACTTTTGCAGAATGTTGCTCAATTTGAGATAAACGTGGGACACCTTATCATGACAGCAAGGAAGTGCTCCAAGACTCCTGTGGTCACATCACAGGAGCAACAGGAAAGGAAGGGATGGGCTCCAGATGGCCAAAGACAGAGAATGTGAGGGGCACAAAGAAAGAATGGAAACAAACATACAAAAATCCACAACAGTTCAAACCCCACCACTATACTAGTCACTTCTGGAGGCTGTTATGATACCAACTTCTTTTTCTGAAGATTACTCTAGGAAACAAGCATCAGCCTGCCTTTCCTGGATGACTATTTCAGCAAAACCAAAGATCAGGGCACACTGTTCACTATACAGGAACCACAATTAAAAACTGATAGTGAATAACAGAATTAGAAAATCAAAATGTTGCAACATCTAATGAAATGATGGTTGATGTCTGCTAAAACTAGGGGAAGAGCTGATGGGGAACTTATAATGATTGGCTCAGAGGGACTGAAGCTACTTTTCAATCTTATCACTAACGTGCCAACAACTAGGTATCACACTCTTAATGGGACGAAGAGTATCAGATCTATGAAGTATTCTGCCAAAAAAAAAAGAACCTGTATTCAATCAAACCTCTACATCCAACTCCCAATTTCAAGGAAATTCTGGGAACAGTATGTGTTAAATAACACCAACACAATGCCACTAGCTAAACCCAAAATGTGGGGCATACTACAGACAGATGTCCTCTTTTCTACAGCAAATCTACGACATAAAAAAAAAAAAGGGAGACTTTTATTGCTATAAAATACAAAAGCTTTAACCAAAATAACCTTATGTAATGTGAGAACTGTATCTGGATCCAGATTTGAATAAATTAAGTTAAAATGACATTTTTCACAGGAATAACTGAACATTGCCTAGCTGATAAAAGGTGATTATTAATTTTGTTGAGTGCAATGAAGGTGCTGTGGCTGTTTACTCTTAAATGTCTTATTTTTAAAAGACATAAACTAAAAGACTACAGATGAAATTACACATCTGGAATTTGCTTTGAAATATGCTAATAACTTTTTTGTAAGTTTAAGGAAGAAACAGAAATACAAGAATGCAGCAAGTTGATGGTAGCTGAAACTAGATGATGGGTACAGTACGTGGAGGACTGCTATAATGTCCTCCCTACTTGTGTGGTTAAAATTTCCATAATAAAAAACCAAAAAGAAAACTCTAACTAGGATGTAGTATAAATATATATCCAAAACTTCCCATACTTACTTCTATTTAAAATCTGTACTAATGAAACAATTCAAAAATATGTAAACCATTTTATAAACAATGTTCATGGAAGCTTCAGCCAAAAAAGGGGAAATAAAAACTAACTACAGAAAAGCAAAAAATAAAGTAATATATTACAAGTATTAAAAAATATTCACAAAGATTACATAAAGTAAAAAAAGCAGGATATAAAACTGTGGACAGTATAATTACAACTATGTTTTTAAAATTCACAGAGCTTTGTGAATATTTAAAAATGAAACAAATGAAACTAGAAGGAAGGACACCAGATGACTAACAATGTGTGATTAAGATTAAAACTCAAGGATCATGTTCCACTTTGTTTCATTCCTGTAGGCTCAATTTTTTGGAATAACTTACTATTTATATATCACACATACTTAATAAAACTCACCGGCTGGCTGATTCCACGTTTACCAACCACCCACCTAATACTTAAGGGTTGAGAAAAGTCTCTCCTACAGAAAGAGCAGGTACTGACCCAGCTGTCTGTCAATATGGGTAATAAAACTGTCATTCAGTTATCACGACATTTTCTCATGAAATTATACTATCAGTCTTGTTCTCCAAGACAGGGGGTCTCAAAGTGTGGTCTGGGCTCCATCAGGGGTCCCAAAGGCCCTTTCTGGGGCCACGAGGTTGAAATGAATGCTGACATATTATGTCTTTTTCACTCTCATTCTCTCCTCGCAGAAGCTCAGTGGAGTTCTGGTGTAAGATCAAAGTTCAAGGTTACATGAAAAGACTATTAAAAACTCACCTTCCCAACCACATATTTGTGTGAGGCCAGGTTTTCCCTCTTACAGTTCAACCAAAATAACACATCACTAACAGAGCAAATGCAGAAGCAGATGAGATTACAGCTAAGATTCTATTAAATCAGACATTAAAGAGATTCACAAAAATATAAAATGATGCCACTTTCCTCATTAAATTACTTTTTGTTTTTGGAAAAGATTGCTGTTTTTTCACAGGCAATGTTATTTATATTACATGCAAGGGGTTTGTTATTTTTAAAGAAAAATACATTTTTAAAATTTCAAAGTCTTAATTTTTAATATAAATATAGATAGAAATAAGTCATGTAAACAAAAGCTCTTAGGGACCTTCAATGTTTAAAAGTGTAATGAGGTCCTGAGCCCACAGGTTTGAGAACCACTGATAAAAGACATAACTAGTTCTCATGGACAAGTGCCTGGTGTTCACGGATGGGATGACATGCTACTCTTATGGCCAACACTCCCCAAATCAATCCAGAGTCAATGCAATCCCTATCAAAATCCCACCTGCCTTTTTTGCAGGAACTGATGAACTGATCTTAAAATTCCTATGGAAATGCAAGGGATGCACAATAGCCAAAACAATCTTGTAAACAACAAAGTTGGAGGGACTTCCCTGGTAGCAGGGTGGTTGAGACTCTGTGCTCCCAATGCAGGGGCCCAGGTTCGATCCCTGGTCAGGGAACTAGATCCCACATGCATACCGAAACTGAGAGTTCGCATGCTGCAACTAAGGAGCCAGCGACCTGCAGCTAAGAAGCCCACAAGCCGCAACTGAGGAGCCTGACCTGCTGCAACTAAGACCCGGTGCAACCACAAAATTAAAAAAAAAAAAAGAACAAAGTTGGAAGACTGATACTTCCTGATTTCAAAAGTTACTACAAAGCTATAAAAATCAAAACAGTGTGGTGCTGGCCAAAAGACAGACATACAGATCAATGGAACAGAATTAAGAATCCAGAAATAAACCCTTATATTTACGGTCAACTGAGTTTCGAAAGAGTGCCAAGACCATTCAATGGGGAAAAAATACTCCTTTCAACAAATGATTCTGGGACAACTGATTGTCCACATGCAAAAGAATGGAGCTGGACCCCTAAACTTACTCTCTATATAAAAATTAACTGAAAATGAAGCAAACACCTGCCTATAAGAGTTAAAACTATAAAACTCAGAAGAAAATAGAATGAAGCTTCATGAGCATGGACTAGGCAATGGCTTCTTAGCTGGGACACCAAAAGCAGAAACAACAAAAGAAAAAATAAACTGGTCTTCATCAAAATTTAAAACTTTTGTGCTTCAAAGCACACCATCAAGAAAGTGAAAAGATAATATGGAGAATGGGAGAAAATATTTGCAAATTATATATCTCATAAGGGACACATATCTAGAATAAAGAATTCCCAAAACTAAGACACAAATAAGTTAAAAATGGGCAAAGAGTCTGAATTGACATGTCCCCAAAGAAGATATACAAATGGCCAATAAGCAGGTGAAAAGATGCTTAACATCATTAGTCATTAGGGAAGTGCAAACTGAAACATGAGATACCACTCTACACTCACTGGGATGGCTATAATCAAAATGACAAATAATAATAAGCGCTGACAAGGATGTGCAGAAATGAAAATCTTCATACATTGCTGGTGGGAATTTAAAAGGGTACAGCCACTTTGGTAAGCAGCTTCAAAATGTTAAACAAAGAGCTACCATTATGACTCAGCAATTGCATCCCTAGGTATACACCCAAGAGAATTGAAAACATATTTCCCCACCACAACTTGTACATAAATATTCATAGCAACATTATTTATAATAGCCAAAAAGTGGAAACAACCCAAATAGTAAACAATTAGAGGTTAAGAGCCTTATTTTCAAACACATGCTTGGCGCACTTCAATGGGTTTTCAAATAATGAGGACAGAGAATTTGATAATTTCTAAAACAGTCAAAATAAAGATATCATTCTCGGGACTTCCCTGGTGGTGCAGTGGTTAAGAATCCGCCTGCCAATGCAGGGGACACGGGTTCAAGCCCTGGTCTGGGAAGATTCCACATGTCCCAGAGCAACTAAGCCCACGCACCACAACTACTGACCCTGCGCTCTAGAGCCCACGAGCCACAACTACTGAGCCTGCGTGCTGAAACTGCTGAAGCCCGTGCGCCTAGAGCCTGTGCTCAGCAACAAGAGAAGCCACTGTAATCAGAAGCCCGTGCGTCACAACGAAGAGTAGCCCCGGCTTGCCGCAACTAAAGAAAGCCCGTGCAGAGCAACAAAGACCCAACGCAGCCAAAAAAAAAAAAAAAAAAAAAAGATATCATTCTCCTAAAACAGCATGAAATTATTTTTCTTAGTACAAAAAGGTAATGTGGAAACATGGATGATTTGTCTCTAGATTAGAATGAGCATCTGGATCTCTGTTGTGCAACGATTATTCTAAGTGCTTTACATGGTACTAAATTAACCTTAATTCTGTTAGTCAGGTCTCACGCCCACCTAGCAGACCGGGAAACTGAGTTCAGAGGACACGCAGTCAAGGCCACAAGGCTAGTAGGTCCAGTGAGCTGGGTCACAGGCACCTGTGCAGGCAGCTCACCCTGTCAGTCCATGCTAACGGGCACACGCCCCACTGTGGTGGGGCCTCAGACGTACCTATAGTTTCCTTAGCTGCTCTTCGTTCCTTCTTCCCTTTTATGGTAATATTCATTTTCTACCAATGTGCAGATTATGATTTTGGCACTTAAAATAAGCGGTTTAAAAAAAAGAAAAAAACATGGTGCCTAAATATAAGCCAAATACTTCATCTTTCTTTACAACAAAAAGTGATCTGATTCAATGTCAGAAAAAGTAGAGTGTGGAGAGACGATACACTGCACCTTCCTGGGGAATTTTCAAGGGTATAGACAATTTTTGCTTTATGAGTTGACCTTAAAAGGTACACATTTCACATAAGACAACTCTCCACTATATGGGTGCCAAATACGAAGCCTCTTTTCTGAATCTAAAAACATTATTCTGAAGTCAGGAAGTCTGGACAGACTGCCCCCCACACTCTGTATTCACTGAACCCTTGAACACTTCCAGACCTTTCTTTGCATTCTGTTCTCCTGGCCTGGAACGCTCCTCCCTCCTTCCTGAAGGCAACCTTAGATTCCCTTTCTCATTCCCTTCCTCATGCACCACAGCCTCTCTGCTCTTTTCAGCAGTGACCATACGTGTGCCTCTCCCCTACCATCCTTAGTTTCTCAAAAGGTATCCACGTGCTTCTTCTTAGTATGTATAGGACACAACAGGAAAATATATCCCACCAGTGATATGTTACAATTTACCCCAAAGAGCTTCATTTTGTCAGTAACACTCAAATACATATGGTTTTACTATCCTGTTGTCTAAATACTCTTTCTGCATTTGCAGCCACATATGCTAAGGTCTCTTCTAACGCCTAATAACTGTGTGTGATCAAGAGCAATGAGTTAAGGAACACAGCACAAGCAGAGGAGATGGACGATACACGATGCTATCACACAGATATATGTTCTAAGAACTCCAGCCTAACAACTGGAATCATTTTACAAAAAAACAGTAAATAACTATTCAACTAGATAAGTAAACACAGTTTTACCTATATATGAAAAATGGATTATTAATAACTTCAGAGGTTGTCTTAATTAAGTAGTGTGTGACCCCTTTGAGAATCAATTAGAAAAGTTAAAATCTGTTACTTTCAATGTCTAAACATACTTTTTAGAAAGACAGTTTGCCTCCCAGACATCTGAAACTAAATAAGCTCATTAGAAAAGACAAAAATGGTCAAAGAAGCTAAATCAAATCATTAAAGCACAATCCTAGCATTTGGGGACTGTAAGGATGGATGTGTGTTAAGAATTGTAACTTTAAATATTTTATGAACTCAATATGCCCAACTCTAGATAAAGAGGTGTAAGAAAATCAAACACCACAATGGGAATGACAGTTATCATATACTTGTCTCCTACTGCCGGCTGGGCTGTACTGTTTACCTCACAGCTGTCTGCATCACCCTGCAGTATCTAAAATGCATATTCCTGTCTCACAGCAGAATAATTCGTATCGGGGCAGATCAGCTTATGCACCTTCCACAGCACCTTACACAGATTATACCCACAACTTAATCTGTAGGACTGAAGAGTGGGAACATTTACAGAGCAACAGATGGCTGTCTCCAGGAAAGCTGTTACTCTAGCTCTTTTGTTTTTTAAGATTCAATATCTCTATGACAGTCCATTCTTTCCACTGAGTCTTCCTACAGTGATGATGAATGAAAAGAGAGCAATCCAATCTCAGTGGAGTAGTTGTTTAATTACACTTTCAAACTGGCACCCAGTATGGAAATACATATTCCTAAGCAGAGGCTGCCAATAAACTGATATTAATTTTTAGAATTTCCTTTTATACATGCATACCTGTGCTTCTATTGAAAAAGACAGTAGGAGGAAAAGGTAACTCTTTTTCATAGTTTGATCTGGCTCTGCTCCTAGGGAGGGCATAAAATCAAACACAACATGCAAAAACTTATTTCTTAGCCAAACAGGAATGGGAAAGTATCTGCATGAGACATATACCATAAAAATTACATTAAAATTTTTTTCTACTAATTGCTTTCAATTTAGATCTTTACTAGATAATTCCACACAAAAAAATGAAAAAGGTCCCTTGCAGCTTTAAGACTTATAATTGGTTTATGACATATTATCTTGCCCTGGAGAAGACAAATATTTGACAAGATTATTTTACTAGGTTATAAGGAATCCTAAATAAACTATTATTTGAAACAAGTAAAGCAATATGAAGATTTTAAAATCCTTCTCTTACTTTGCACGTGGTTGTAATGGCTGTTTTGTAAAATTTTGGTAAATGTGAGTGCAAAGGTGAAGCAGAGAATCACATCCTTAGAGATACAGCCTTTCTGCACTCAAAGTATAACTTCTTGCTCTTATCATGAGTTGCTCCTTTTCCAACAGAAGAGCATCTCCTGAAACAGTCACATACTTTTTCACCAGTGCAAGCTTTGCTAATTGACACATCTTTCTGGACACGACCAGGAAGTGCCAGGGCCAAACTGGCAGCCTGCACAGGACACAAGGCAGCACATCCACACCACTCAGCCTAATGTGGAAGGAGTACATATGCCAAGAAATACTTTTATTTTAACAAAGATATTCAACTTCATAGTTCAAAAGCTAATGGTCCTGAGTCCAGCCTGTTTAGAATGTATTCTGACCTCCATTCGTCTGTTTATCAACATTTTTTCAGTAAGAACTACTTCCCAGGTTGAAAGTGAGGGCCCCCCCACGTGCCAGATGCGCAGGGTCTGGCCAGCAGTCTGCCAGGCTGAGAGCCCCCCTATACCTCTCCTGCCTCACTCAGGCCCCCTCACTTCCACCCCCAAGTCCTTCTCACATCAGTCTGCTCACCTGCTGCAAAGGCCCTTCCAGTGTGAGCGCCTGCGCCTCTTATTCACATGTCTCTGTTCTCAGACACACACTAACCTTACTGATGGAAAGCTGAACGTGTCTACAGTCCAGAGCAGGAAAAAACAATCACTGCTGACCTTTCATGCATAATATCACCCTTTGGACAAAGAGCAGAACTGCTTCATTCAGTGTCTTTCATAATTTATTTTTACCTTAGGGGACTGAGCATATGTAGGTTTTTTTTTTTTTTTTCTAAACTATACAGCTTTGTTACTTTCATTTTGAACATGTGATCACTTTGAGATTATTGAAACTCTCCACAAAAATCACTTTCTCTCATTTACATTTGAAAACAAAAAATGCTGATAGCCAAATATACCATTAGTATACACCTGTACCAAAAGTCAGAATCAATACCACAAAAGTGTCTTTCAAGAGACCCAGAAGCCCTCTTCAAAAATAAACTCTAGACAGTACATTTCTTCAACTCTTTTTACGGGAAAAAGTCTCTATTCACCTCACCCTTTTAATGAAGCTTGCATTTTTTCAAGGACTGCCTATCACGTTCTATTGTGCTTTCCAATTTATAATCACATAACTACAGTTTTTCAGTTGAAAGAGCATAATACTCTTTCACCTGAAGAGGAAGATGGGTGGGGGGTGCTGAGCAAACTTAGAACTCAACATTTTAAAGAATGACAGAACGTCAGAGCTGGAAACACCTTGGAGCTGCTTTAACCCTGTGCTGCTCAAACTGGGACATGCTTGTTATTCCTAGGAGGGCGCCACAAAACCAGAACTAGAGGTGGCACGATTGTTCGAAGTTCTGGAACCATATACAAATTCAGCAATTTAAAAAAACTGTACACCTGATACTGATAGAATATTTTAACTTCTCCATCCTGTAACAGACCAATTTCTTAAAGTACTACCAACATGTAGTTTTCAAGTATGTTAAATTAAAAGAAAAGCTTTGCTGTGGGGAAAAGGTACTTCTGATCTACATTAATCAACTAAGCAATAAATCAAAACAAAGCAAGAACATCTTGAATATGTAATGTTTCTCCAAATGAAGGACAATGAAATTCCCACAGGGTCTGCAGAGCTCCAAAGTGGTAAATAGCTGTATCTGATGCAACAGACGGCCGTAATAAATAGGGCAACCTATCTTCCTCAAGTGCCATCTACAGCCCTATGGGTCTTCCCTAAACTCTTGTTACCCGAACATGTAAATCATCTTCCTTAAAAATTAAAAGCCACTTAACAGCTTTATAAGTAGTGATAAAATATGACTTATTTCAAGATCTACGTTAATGTCCATCTTTCCTTTCCTGAATTTAGTATTCCTAATAGACCTATATTTCTTAGCACTTTGGTGAAAGGGAAATATTCCATAACAACTATAATCTTATATAGCTCTTGAAAACTAGACCTTGAAAGTCAGGGCAAGGAACCCAAATACATACAACCTGCACCTAAGACAACTTTAAAAAACTTCATGAAAATGAATGAGTTTTTCTCTGCAGTTTCTATATCAGAGAAGGTTTAGAGAAAAAACTACCTGTTAATTGTAAGAGCGCTGGTCATTTATCTGTGGTCTGGATCCCATTCCCTCCTCTTTTCCTGTATCTTCAACCTCTTCCTCCTGTCCCTGTCTAAACATGCCCAGCCCGTGCTGTCTCCAAAGACAGAGCGCAAGGGAGGGAGAGTGGAGACAAGAGAAGCAGGACAAAACCAAGTGACTGGGGGGGGGGAGGGGGTCCTGGACCAGAAGCAGCCTCTCCAAGGACACTGTTCCTTCCAAAACGGCCACTCGCCTGCCTGACGATAGATGGACCAGAAGGCGGCCTCTGCAAGCGCTCTCTTCCTCATGTGCCTCCTTTTCTGCTCCTCTCCTCTCTGACCCTCCCTGGATGCTCTCTCATCCTATGTGACAGGAAGTAACTGTATAGTAAGGGAGGCGATTCTGAAACCTGATACATGAATCCTGAGCCACCTGAACCTGTATATACTCATCACTTGGGCCTTTTTCTTAGACTGAGTTAGTCTATTGGACATTCTTTTACTTCTTTCTCACCTAAACCACATCCTAATGAATCACCTAAGACTTTCACTTGTTTCCTTAAAGTACAACTTGGATACTTAAAAAATAATCTGAATGGCGCAATGCTTCTAGAATAATTATTCCCCAATTTTTTATAGTTGTCATATCCATCTACCTAATTTAACAGCAGTTTTGGTGATTTGTTTTTATTGAGACACTCCAAAGTTTTCAAATTAGTTTTCCTATGATAACTGTTTTGTACTATTTTTATCAGTTTATATTAGTTAAATCATGTACTTAATGAGTACAACTGCCCTGAACACACTCGGGGACAAACTGAACTGGCTTTTATAAGCAAACAACTCAACTGGTAGGAAGAGGAACAGAGAGAAAACAAAGAGCAGCCCACCAGCCCCAGCACTTTGCTGCCCACAGGTAGCTGGTTTCACCAGGAGATCGTCACCTGCAGCTTCTACCTCACTGGGCCTTCTGCTCTCAGCTTTTCCTGATTTCAGTTAACACCATGTGTTAAATTTCAGTGCATCTAAGCAAATATCTGGCGAACATTTTTTGACCTACGGATTCCTCAAAATCAACCGTTTAAAAAAATCCATTCTCATATAAAACAAATAAAAACTGACAATCCCTCAATCTCAAGGAAAGACAGGACATCATCTACCCAGCTGCTCTAACCAGAAACCTGCAAATAAATTTCTAACCCCTTCTCTCACATAAGCTTATACCTCCTCACCTCTACTGTCACTAAACTGTTCCAATAACCATGATCTTTGCACAGAATGACTACCCCAACCTCCTAGGTCTCCCCCGTCCCACCAATGCTTCCGCAGAATGACGCTCCTGAAACAGGAGACCTGCATCCCACCCTCAGCGTACATCCACCACGCAGGCACTCAGACCACTGGGACACCAACCAGCCAGCCCAGCTGGAAATGTCACTCCTCGTGCTTTCCACAAAGCCTGAGTTGAGTTGCAAACCCTTTACATGCAGCGAGGCAGCCGTCTCTCCAGTACTGGGAGGGCGGGAAAGTATCTACTTTCTTGACCGCTGTATCCTGATACAGTACCCAACAGAGCATAATCTCAGGAAAAGTGTTTAATCATTTCATCTTTCATGCACTAAACATGTGGGAGGAAATTCCTAGTATTTAAAATATAAAGCTCAGAAAATGAGATGACTCAAAGTGAAAGTTTCTGTTGCTGCCTATTCCAAATGATGTGTTAATGTGGGAAAAGACAACATTCTTAGGTCACGGTAAAATTACTTTGAGTTCACTTTCATTTTATTTTAGATACTCTCTAGGTTTTGTATATGTGTGTACATGTGTGTACATACATGTAAGTGTGCACTTGGGATCTGAACATACAGAAGAGTTAAATACAAAATGATGTTGACAGTAAAAAATTATTTAATTATCAAAATGACAACTCATAGAAGAAATTCCTAAGCGGCAAACACACAAAACCTATTATTTGTATTGAAAGTAGAGGTCAGGGCTTCCCTGGCGGCACAGTGGTTAAGAATCCACCTGTCAATGCAGGGGACACAGGTTCGGTCCCTGGCCCAGGAAGATCCCACATGCCGCGGGGCAACTAAGCCCATGCGCCACAACTACTGAGCCTGTGCTCTAGAGCCCGTGAGCCACAACTACTGAGCCCACACACAACTACTGAAGCCCGCGCGCCTAGAGCCTGTGCTCCGCAACGAGAAGCCACCGCAATGAGAAGCCTGTGCACCTCAAAGAAGAGTAGCCCCCGCTCGCTGCAACTAGAGAAAGCCTGCGCGTAGCAAAAAATAAATAAATTAAAAAAAAAAAAAAAAAAGAAAGTAGAGGTCAAAGATCCTTCTGAAAATATGCTGAAAGTTATGACTCCTTTCACTGGAAAAATGGACATATACTAGAAATGTTAAACACCAACCCAGGAGCTCAAGGATTCCCTCCCCACCCCAAGTCCACCTATGACATCAGGCTGGGCGTGGGACGAGGACAATAAGAGCAGGGACCCCCACCTAGCAGGTGGTGAGCATTTTTAGGGCCTGTCAGCACAGAGCATGTGCTCAAACAAGTGCCAGCGAACAACCAGGAACCGGCCCCAGGGAGCTATGAAACACAGAGATCTCTCACTTTGCCAAAGTTTGCTTGTACGAAAGGCCTATGTTAGTACCCGTTTTTGCTAACCAAGAGACCTGAAGAGAACTTTTGCTTTTGCGAAAATCAAAAATGGCGGCCTGGCGGCTTTCTGCGTTCGTTTTGCAGCAGTTACAGAGGCAGCGCTCACTGGAGCAGTGAGAGCAGCCCCGCCGAGCTCCTTCCCCCGCCACACTCAGCATCTCAGCACCCAGCCACCTGGCTGTGAGCTGCGTCTGTGAGCATCTGGGCTTTACCTCCATCTATTCTGTGCCTCCCTTAACAAGATGTGTCCTAAGGTAACTGCTTCTTTGCTTTACACCATTTTGGCTTATGGAAGGTTCCAGAGGAGTGCTCCACTTCCGAATAGGACAGCAGGGGCACCCGTACCACGTTGTACTCAGAAAGTAACAGCCACTGAGTCCAAGCACAGAACCTAATCACGATCCTCAAAGATTAGGTGTGACAATTGAACACGCTTTCACGTTTTCCAAAATGACTGTGCAAATCAGTTAATATTAAAATATATCAAATACCCCCTAACATGAAGCATTCCTTACAAAAGTGATACCACATTTGAAGAAAGAATTTATGTTCCACAGTTATAATTCAAAAACATGTACTACTTTGGATAATCTTTCAATTTGGTATTCCAACATAATACCATCTCCATTTTGTAAGTAACTGGATCACAAGTCCTAGCCCACTTAGGATTACAGTTCAATAGATGATGAAACTAATAACATCACCATAAAAGCTCCAAGCCAATTATGAGGATCAGAATCAGCTCCAATAATTTTGAATTACTCCTCAGCAAGGTAAATGACCTTCTCTCAGACTTCTGTTGTGGGCTACCCCTGACCTCAACAATCATCACTATAAAACAACTATTAAAACTTTCTAATTAAAGCCAGCATTTCTGATGCTTAGCTATGCTGTGTTTATAGCTCTCAAATCTATCAGGTTACTGGACCTAAGACACCTTTATGCAAGACACCTATGCTTTCTGAGAACTGGGCACTATTTGCAGTGGACTTGGAAACAAGAAGTTAGGCAAATCCCGTTTTCTGCTCTTCTCTCTTGTGTGATATAAGGCACCTGTCTCCAGGCCTCAGTTTCCTAAACAGTAAAACAGATGTTCCTAAACAGTAAAACAGATGTTCCTAAACAGTAAAACAGATGTTCCAAAGAACAAATGGGGAAAAAAGCAGCAAGGGCTTTGGGTCACCTGAATTACAAGTCCAATACACTGCGGAGAATGGCAACTGCTGCCACCTGCGCTCAGGTCTCCGTTTAGGAAAGCTGCAGGCTGTGGAGGTCTGAAATCACTGGGCACATGGCAGCAACGAACACAAACAGACAAGGCAGAACTGAAGGCCGGGAGAGGTGCTCAGAGCTCTGGAGCCTGCCCTCCTCTTCACAGAAAGGTGGTGGGTGTGAACACAGGGGCTGCTGCTTCCAAAGCCTGAAGGCAGAGCCCTGCACCGGGGTGCGGATGTTAAGGTCTGAATGCTTTAGGAAGGAAACCACTGAATTTAAATGAATTTTCCTTAGACTATTTCTCAAAGACGAGTCTGAATATATGATACAGACTAGAAGACCTGTTAGCACCTTCCTAACAGGAAGGATTGTAAATGGATTAAAGCTAATAGGTTAAACTATCTAAAATGACAAACAAAACCCTTAATTTTCCTGGAATAAAAACATTAATTCAATGTTTTAAAAAGCACAGTTTAATGGCTGTTTTACAAATCTGCTTTAAAAACATAACAATAAAATGCTGACTTAAAATTCTATAGCATACATAAAACTAACACTTTCACCAATTTCAATTTTTCTTTTGAAATTCCACTGTTAAGGGTGTAACTTGAAAAGTATCTTACTGAGTTCTATTAATAGTGGACCGAAGTTATAGTCCTCACTCTGCCACCAGCCAACTAGCTGTATTTCTAATTAATTTTACTTCTGTGCGTTTCAGTCTCTGAATCTTTAGAGCTCTAAAACCCTCACACTACAACTGTAATACTACGCAATTTTTCTGGCAGTTATTTTCAGAAACTATTATCAAATCTCAGTTAATAAAATAATGTAGACCAAAACTCAAAGTCTCAGAAAATGACTTACTTCAAAGTGTTATTTCATTCACACCAAACATTACATGAATAGTCAAAAAGGATAAAAGGTTTCCCTCTCAGTCTTATAATTCCAGGCAGGTAACAATGGCACTGATAAAAACAAACTACTCCATGCAACTGGATTAAGGCTGATTACGTGTACTCTTAATTATTATTAAACACTTGGTACACTTATTCTTCACCAATTATCAATAAACCTACCTAACCACAACCCCACGCACCAAACTATAAATTGGAAGGTATTGATCTAGCTTTCATTTGCCCCACTCAGAATATTACCTAGCACAGGAGTCCCTCCCTATCTGTGGTTTGCTTTCCATGCTTTTGGTTACCCAGGGTCAACTATGGTCCAAAAATATCAAGTGGAAAATCCCAGAAATAAACAATTCATAGGTTTTCAATTGCGCGCCATCTGAGTAGCACGGCCCAATCTTGCGCTGTCCCACCCGGGACGTGACTCAACCCTTTGTGCAGCGTATCCCGCCCATTAGTCACTCAGCAGCCAGCTGGTTATCAGATCAGCTATCACAGTCTGGCAGTGCTGGAGTTCAAGGGACCCTTATTTTATTTAATAATTGCCCCAAAGAGCAAGAGTAGTGATGCTGGCAATTCAGATATGCCAAAGAGAAGCTGTAAAGTGCTTCCTTTAAGTGAAAAGGTAAAAATTCCTGACTTAATAAGGAAAAAAATTGTGCTGAGGTTAAGATCTACAGTACGAACACTGTGAAAATTGTGAAGGAAAAAGAAATTCGTGCTAGTTTTTCTGTCGCACCTCAAAGTGCAAAAGTTATAGCCAAAGTGTTTGATAAATGATTAGTTAAGATGGAAAAGGCATTAAATTTGTACAATAGGGTACTTTGAGACCACATTCACATAACTCCTATTATGGTATATTGTCATAATTGTCATATTTTATTATTATTGTTAATGTCTTACTGTGCCTAATGTATAAATTAAACTTTATCCTAGGTATGTATGTATAGGAAAAAATTAGTATATATAGGAGTTACGGCACTGTCCGCAGCTTCAGGCATCCACTGTGGGAATGTACCCCCAGACAAGAGAGGACCGCTGTAATATGACTTGTGGCCGTACAGTGAATTTGGGAAAACACCTGATCTATGTTTTTTTATCTTGAGCTGTAATCTCGCGATTTCACGAAAAACTGAAAACTACGTTAACAGATTAAAAACCTCCACAATGACAATCAAACACACTCTCAACATTCTAAACTTAAAAGAACAGTATGCTACGAGTGTCCATGACTGAAAATACTAAAACTCATGGTCATTTTAGGATCCCAAGCCACTCTTTTGTAGGAAAACATTTCACTCTTAACTGGAAGTTTCACCAGGTCACAGAGACTTTCAAATTCTATCTGTGTGCTTGAATGCTTCTGCAATTTTATTTGGTGATCCTATTTTCTACTTCCGGTCCTTTCATGTTTAGGATTAACTCTCCTGCACTGAGCCCTGAAAGATAATGATTTCAGCAGAATAAAGGAAAATTTGTCAATGTATACAAAGAAATAGGAAGAGCTGTGAAAAACTAAGGGCCACGCGCAGAGACAGCAAGTACTACGTACGAGCTGCTTTAATCACTGCATCCTTCTGTCTTCACCAACTGCCCTTCCCCTGCCTAGATATTTAAGGTGTGAAGAAGCAAACACTGCTGACTCATTGTTACTCACTTGTACAATGGTCTGTACTCCAAGGGAAATGGTCTGTATGAAGGGAAACTAGAAATAGCATTCTAGTCTGACACCAAGCATCACTGGAGATACAGATATGAATCCAAAAGGAACATGGACCTTACAATAATGCCAGAGAAAGGTTTATCCCAAAAGGTTTCCACACTGAGCTTCTGCACTAAATGACAACCAGCATACCATAATAGTAGCAAAGATCAAATGCTTTTGCCTTCTAAATACCCAGATTTTTAAAAGGCAACTCTCTCCACGGGGACTTCAAGTCTGCTTTTAAAGGCTCCTGGCATTCCCTGACCATGGGAGTTTTGAGAAGCCAGGCAGCAATGGATTACAGTACATACTATATGCAGTGTGCTTATGACACACACACACACACACACACACACAGCTGACTCTTAACAACACAGGTTTGAACTGCGTGGGTCCACTTATACACGGATTTTTTTCAATAAATATGTATTACAGTACTACACGACCCAAGGTTGGTTGAGTCCACGGGTGTGGGACCACAGATACAGAGAGCCAACTGGAAAGTTCTACTCTGATTTTCAACTGCGCAGAGGACTGGCTCCCCAACCCCTCCGCTGTTCAAGGGTCAACTGTACATGGCAAGGCAAAAATTATACAGATGGTAAAATCTCAACAATGAAATACAGACACATATGTAATCAACAAACAGAAATAAAAATGTTCAGAAAGTATAAAGTATTTAAAGAAGAGGTTTTAAAGGACTTGATTATTTCCAGAAAAAAATATTTGAAAAGGGAATGTTTAATATATTCAGAAAGAGATAATAATCGAGGCAACTTGTAAATCTATATCCAATTGGTCACTATGTTTTTAATCCCTATATTTTCAAGCTTTGACAATAAAACAAAGCTTTTTGAAATCTGAAAACAAAATGTTCTCATTTTTCAGAGATGTTTCTAAAAAAGGAATCTGTTAATTAGTCTGCCTTAATAAAAGCTGAAATAACAAATATACTTTAAACAAGTGACAAATGCTAGCAGGTTTGAGGCCTATTTTTAAAGTATTTTTTAAACACACATGATTATGTGTAATACAAATGAAAGGGGTTCTAAGCAACCTATTCTTCATTTAGACCAGGGCTTGGACTGTTCCACTGTGACAAACACAAGTGTAAGCAAGAGAGCTTGCCACCCTGGGGCCAAGTAAAACCAGTCTGTATGCATCCATTCCTCCCCTTCAACACAAGTCTCTGTAAAGCAGAAGGATTGCTTAAAAAGGCAATTCTGGTCTTGCAATTCTCCTGTTTCAAACCCTCTGACTGCTTCTCACTGTTCTTAGGATAGAGAGCACAATTCTCACCCATGCCAGGAGCTCCAGACCCTGCAGGACCCCACTGCTGCCTCGCCCACCCCCTCCCTGTCGCCAGCCTCTCCAAATGAGTTCCTAGCTCAGAGTTTTTGCACCATTATCCTCTGCCTAGAAGGCTCCCTCCCCCTGCCCAATCCCTCAAGGTCTACATGACAACCTCCCAGCACAACATTATCTGATTGTCTCCCTGCCTCAGTGGACAGAAAGTTCCAGAGAGGAGGGCAATTTTCTCTTTTGTTCACCATTACAACCCTGGGATTTACTCATCAATTATTTAGTGCATACTGTTTTCTAACGTCTGGGTTCATAGTAATGAACAGAAGAGACAGAAACCCTCAACTTCATAGGGTTTACATTCAAGTACAAGAAGACACAAGGTACGTAAAATACAGAAATTACATGGCATGTTATAATGTAGTAATAAGTGCTACAAACAAAAATAAAGCAGGGAAGGGAGATGAGGGATGTCCACCACACTCCACACTACAATAAACTCGACTGTCCTAACGGGACTGCTCAAGGAAGCGTGGAGTGGAGAGTCCTAAAGAAGTTTCACGTACAGAGGGTTCAAGAGCCCAAAAATGCTGGTCTACTTTACTTTGAATAAAACAGTTCACTGTCTTAATTCCTTCTAGACCACAAGCCTTAGAGAAAAGTTCTGGTATCATTCATCTTTGTACTGCTAATGTGTGGTTGATCAAAAATACCTGCTCAAAGAAGGAATGAATGAACCCTCCTCTTTCCTCTCAGTGGCCCTGCTTTGCACCAGATCATGGAGCAATGATTCTCAAAAGGGAATAAAAAAAGGAAAAATCGGGGCTTCCCTGGTTGCGCAGTGGTTGAGAGTCTGCCTGCCGACGCGGGGGATATGGGTTCGGGCCCTGGTCTGGGAGGATCCCGCGTGCGCCGCGGAGCGACTAGGCCCGTGAGCCACAATTGCTGAGCCTGCGCGTCTGGAGCCTGTGCTCGGCAACGAGAGAGGCCGCGATAGTGAGAGGCCCGCGCAGCGCGATGAGGAGTGGCCCCCGCTTGCCACAACTAGGGAAAGCCCTAGCACAGAAATGAAGACCCAACACAGCCATAAATAAATAAATTAATTAATTTTAAAAAATAAAAAATAAAATAAAATAAAAAATAAAAAAAAGGAAAAATCCACTGAAGTTTAAAAATACATTTTCACTACTGTAATTGCTTTGTTTTTGGCTAATATAATTTGTTTTCATTTCAAAGCAAAATAAAGAAGGTAAGAAATATTTATTGTTATCAAAAGGGGCACATTTTTAAAGACTGAGAAAGTATATCATCTAGAGGTCCCGTAGTCAAATCACTCCACCTAAAATAGTGTATGTGCTAGATGTAGCTATCAAGTCAGTTAACATTTTTTAAGTAGAATTTTTATGCATTTTCTATTGCATTCTTTTCAAGTAAAAATTTTCATGTTTGTTTATGAAAGCATGCAAATAATTCCTCTAAAACTGAGGTGGGGGCTTCCCTGGTGGCGCAGTGGTTGAGAGTCTGCCTGCCGATGCAGGGGACGGGGGTTTGAGCCCAGTCTGGGAGGATCCCACATGCCGCGGAGCAACTGGGGCTGTGAGCCACAACTACTGAGCCTGCGCGTCTGGAGCCTGTGCTCTGCAACAAGAGAGGCCGCGATAGTGAGAGGCCCGTGCACCTCGATGAAGAGTGGACCCCGCTCGCCGCAACTGGAGAAAGCCCTCGCACAGAAACGAAGACCCAACACAGCCAAACATAAATAAATAAATAAAAATAAATTTATTTAAAAAAAAAAAAAAAACTGAGGTGGGAGGTGCCTTATCCCTCTAGTGAAACAAAGTTTCCTCAACATCTGTAGTGCAACACTTGGCCCTGGGCTGGGCAAAGAGGTTAGGGACATAAAAGGATCTTGCCCACAAGGAGCTTACATTAATTAATTAGTGCAATGCCTTGGGGTGCTATGGAAACAGAGAAGCACTCAGCATGACATTAAAAATTAAGGCAAGGATTCCTGAAATACCTTTTTAAGGATGGGTTAAGGAGCTAAGTCAAAAAAAAAAAAGAAGAGAAGACCTTCAATTCCAGGCAAAGGAAATAGAGAGAGCAAAGACGACGTCACGGTTTTGGGGAGAGGACTGTGGCCAGCGCAGGCCAACCAAAGGTGGCCCAGCCAGCAAGGAGAAGGCAGAAGTGGCAAGGCCCCTGGGCCCTTCTTAGGCAGGGGACAGTCACTGAGGAGTTTTTACAAAGGGCCTAACAATCAGGATATGCCTTTAAAGCAACCTCTCACTACAGTGTGACAAAAATGGTGTGTGTAAATAAGAGAGCATTTTATTTTTATCACACAAATATCACCCTAATTTATCAGTTTTTAAGCCAAAACTTCTGCATATCAGATTTCATAAAGAAAATTTTCAGTGAAGACTAAGTCTCACCTCAAGGATTATCAAATTTAAGTAGGAAATGTCCACCATGTTACAGAATGCACTCTGTGGCCCAGGTCTCACTATAGTAGGGAAGTAGGGCTGACACTAAAGAGGAAACCAGACCATGACAGAAGGCACAAAAGGGGTGGCATCACTCACCTGCAACCCTTCATGATTACACAGGAACCATGACAGCTTCTCCAGAAAAAATGGTGAAAAAGTTTATAAAGCACTGAAGGGACAAAAGGTTTGGGGGTGGGGGAGGTGAGAAGGAAGGAAACATAAGCTGACTTAATCATTTTGCCTGATCATAAGGAAGACATTTACATGTTGGAAAAATAAAGCCCTAGAACATTAGGGAAAAAACATTTCCATGTTGGAAATATCCTTCTCCTTTCAGTAAGAGAACCTAATGGTTATCTACCTTACAATTCCACATTCTAATAAATTCATTTTCTAATCAAGATAACTCCAGAAGTAGAGTAGCTCCAAAGATACCAACAAGTGCAACAATTAGGAGCAAAAAGTTCAAACTGAACTAAATTAACATCAGGTCTGGTGAGTTTAACCCTCTCAGAAGGCAGTGCCTCCTTTACTAGGTACTCTAAAATTAGCTCTTACAGAAAAAGGAGAACTCTTTACAGGAATAAAGTTTTACAAAGGAGCATAAGCAACCAAACCCTGCAGCAGTGTCTGTTTCTTTTAACAATGTACTTTCCATAAACACAACTTCAGTGCTTGCTTTCTTCTCTCCATTAGAAAAAGGTTGAGTCAATGGTCTTATAGGAGGAATTACAAGAATATACATGATTTTCTTGCATTTACCAATCAGGAAAAAAAAATCCTTAAATATGAGAGAACTCTGCAAGAGTACAGCATGTGTTATGAAAGCCTATTTGAAACTTGTGCCTTAAACAATAGGATGAAAACAAATGGAATTTAAAGTAATATAGCTACAGAGCTTTTTGCAATCTCAAGGGACAATCATAAAGAAAACACAAGTTACTAAAATTAGAAGACCTAGGTTATAATCCTAGTTATCACTACAGAAAGTATGAATTCCAGCAGCAGGGCACTGAAATAACAGCGAAAGGAGTTTGTCAGCCACTTGGTTGGTAACATCAACCACAGCTCTATCATTGCAAAAACTTGTAATATTGTTGCTAATCTATGTTAAGTAGTGGGGCTACTTTAAAGCACTGTTTACTGTTACTAACATTAAAAACATGATGTTCCCACCTTGCACTTAAGTATTTTGGAACTGTTTTATGATACATGAAGACTGCTTCATTAAAAACAAATGATTAAGTAAAATATTTGTTTCCACAGATTTTAAATACGTATTTGCCTAAACATATGCTTATCTGTGAAAACCATATTAATATCAATGAATTCTCCAAATCTCAATTTTTTTTAAAGTGCAATTCCTAGGAACCTTAAATAAAATCAAAATCTTCCCTGAACATGCTGCCATTTAATTTTGGCTACTCTTCAACAAAACACGTTAAAATAAATGCCAAGAAACTTCTGTTCTCACATTATCATCCATTTTCTCTCTGGCTCCTACTCAAATATAGTATAAATCCTTTCTCCAAATACACATTCTGTCCTCAGACCTTCTTTCTCTGCCCAGATACATGTGATAAAGAAAAAAAAAATTGTTAATAAATTAAAACTGACAGTCACTAAAAGAATATTGAAAACAGTAATAAGGTAAACATCATTTTCAAAATTCTGAATAAGAATCTGAGTAATAAAAAAAAAAGAGCAAAAACAGCCAACATCAACATGTTACAAGCAGTCCTATGAAACTGATGTTATTATAATTCTCCTGTTAGAGATGAAGAAAGTGAAGCCCCAGAGGGTAACTTCTAATCAATAAGAAGCCATCTCTATCTCCCTTCACACACCCACTTTTTCACCTTACAAAGGCAACACACATCAACTTTTCAAAATACAGGATGAAATTTATTTCTAACTAAACACAAGTTTCAAAGCGAAGTACACAAATCAAATTTATGGTTGAATAATAAACTTGCTAACCTGATGCCTTTCATAAAGTATTCCACCTTAGCAACTCAAGCAAACTTACATCAAGCGATTTCGTAGAGCCTGATTATAAAACTGCCCTTCAGAATATTAAATACAGAGAAAAGTTGACAAGCCACAACCATTTCAACTTCTGTAAATTACCCTGACTGTAAATTAGAGGGAGCCAGGCAGGTGGCGAAGTATGGAAATTGCACACTGCACATATTATCTAACCTCCAAAGAAATGAACGTCACTCTTCCCCACTGTGGTCTTTGCAAACTACAACTCAGAACCTATTTCAAAAGCATTTTAGATACTTAACACAAAATAAGAGACCAGCTAAGTGTCATGAGAAAAACTTTAAAAACAAGAAAATAATTTGTATGCTTACAATATTCAAGTTGATATTATCTTTTTTAAAAAAACCCTCACACAAACTGATTTCCCTTAACCGTCCAGGGAACTCTTCCCGTTCCTTCAGTTATCCAAAACTTCAAACTTCCACTTAACATTTAGGGCAAGTTACTGTGCAGCCAAGGAGAGGGTCTCAAACGCACAGGATAGCTACCCTACAGATAATCTTCTCAAGTTTCACCTCAGCCTAAATTAAAGACCGTTTTATGTAGAAATGAGGGGGAAGACAAGATGACCTGCACGTAAAGTTGCAATACAAAATTACAGAGAAGTCTGAACAAGTTTTAAGTTTTACGTTCTGATTGGACACGACTGAGAAGCAGGTGGTAAGAGATTCCTGACCTGCCCCTTTCTCGAACACAGGGCGTCTTTAGAATTTTTTCCTAATTCTTCCAGAATCTGCCTCTGCTCAAACCTCCCTGAGGAGAGCGGGAGCGTCCCAAACACACCCGGAGCAACAGGATCCCACTTCCTGGTCCGAGTGACCCGGGCCCTCCCCGCCCGGCCGGCCGCGGTCCCGGGCCCGGGCGGAGGGCAGGGCGAGGCCGCCGCAGTGCGGGCCGGACGGCGGTGCTGCCCGTACCTACCACTCCCCCGGCCCCCGAGACCTCGGCCCGGCCCTGGCCGGCCCCAGCCCTGCCGGCCCCCCGGCCCGCACCCAGACCCCTCTGCCCGCGCCCCGGCCCGGCTACACTCGCTGGGCCCTGCCCGGCCGCGTCCTCCGGGAAGATGGCGGCCCATGACAGGCGGGCGCGGCGCGGGTCCGAGGCGGAGGCCGGGCGCGATGCGGCAGGAGCGGAGCAGAGCAGCCCGCCCGCCACCGCGCTCACCTGTCAGCACCGCCGCCGCCCGGCCGCCGACCGCCGCAGCCCCGGTGCCCGGCAACCGCGCCACACGCGGACGGGCCGTGAGGGAGGGGCGGAAGCAGGGGCGCGGCCGGCCCGGACGAGCGGCGGGGGTCGGCGCGGCGCGGACTGGCGGCGGGGCGGCGGCAACTCTTTCCCGTTTCGGGCCGAAAAATATCTCAACCTCGCGACTCCAGCGCCCCAACGCTCCTTCCCGTTCGCATGAGAACACACAGCTCCCGCTTCCGGGCCCCGCCGGAAGTCCCGCCTCGCGCGCGCCCGCGCCCGCGCGCCCGCGCGCCCGCGTACTCACCGCCTGGTCCGCCGACTGGTGCTCGGCTCCCTTACGTCATGGCGGTACGGCGCCCTGATTGGCCTCGCGCAGCGCCGGGCCCGCCCCCTCTTCCTGGCCTCTCGGTGCTCGTGCCCCTCCCGGCGACGCCTGTGATTGGTCGGAGCGCGCACGCAGCCCCACCCCGCGCACGCTCTCCGCACTGCCCCCGCCGCGACCTGAGGAGGCGGTGCTGTCGGCTGGGACCGCGACCCCCGCCCTCTTCAGCCGGGGACCGAGACTCCCGCCCCCCGCCTCATCCCGGGACCCCGCCCCCGTCACCCCGGGACCGCGACCCCCGTCCCCCTTGGCCCAAGACCCCGACCCCTCCCTCCCCTCACCCCGGGACCGGACACCGCCCCGGGGCCGTCTGGCCATCCGGGTGGTCGGGTCAGGAGAGCCCCCTGAGCGCGCCCGGGAAAAGGGAGAAGGCGGCGTCGCCTGTCCGTGGAGCGGGTGCTCTGGGCCGCTCGTCGGCCAGCTCCGTTCTCCGCGGTTTCAGGGGAAATGCTGAAGACTCGGGATGTCTTCCCAAACCCGAGCATGTGCCACCCACCCGACCCATTCTATGGGGAGGAAAAACAAAAGTAAAGTATGTTCACCGGCTTTAAGCTTGCTGCCTGATTTCCTGTGTGCCTGCTCCGCTTGGCTGTTGATTATGTAGACATACATGTGACCTGGAAAGGCTTCTCTGGGTCACTCTGTTCAGCCGTAACCGTGCACCGGTGCTTCTTACCTGTTCCTTCTGCGGGTCCGAACGCCGACAGGATGCGCTCTGGACTTCCGTGTATTGACTGGGAAGATCACATCGGTGCTGGGCGCCTTCTGCTTTGGCATACGTTGTCACATCCTCGCTCTAAAATACTTGCAAGTTCAATAATGCTATTCATAGCAATGTCTTTAAAGATAATCACGTAAGACTGAGATTTCCTGTAATATTCAAAGCAAGTACATATTTCTGGAAAAAAAGTCGCGTTTAGAGTTCACTTTCCAAGAGAACCTGTTGGATATGTTGCAGAGCCCTTCTCAGGTACCTCCGCTTGGAACGTTTTAGACTGAGGCCCAGGAAGTCATCCCTAGGCCGGGCCCAGTGATGTGGTCCACCTCTGAAAGGTCAGGAATTCTCCAAAGTTTTTAGGTTAGATTTCCATCTTTTTTGCTTGTGTCTACATTCTGGCAGACTTTTTGATATACAGATAAGTTCCCATATTACAAAAGACACTAAATGATATGAGAATAGTTTATATTGAAATGACATCTCTTACTTTCTATTTGTGTTGGGTGATCCTTCTTAAACAATCAAAACTGGCTTTTTATTCCTGTGTGATTTTTTTTTTAACTTGTGCTTCAAAAGAAGCACCCATTTTCACCTTGGGATGTGAGATTAAAACAAAATGAATTTTTATGGCATTTCTACTTAGAAAAATAAGATCAGTTTTTAAAAACCACTTCTCATCTCAAGCAGTTACAAGTCCTACCTCTTCTATCTAAAAACTTTCCTTCTCCTGCTTACGATGGATTTGCCTGCTGTTACTTCTCTCCCAGTTTGTTTCAATAGCATCACAGCTGGTCTCTGCTTCCCCACCTTTCACCATGCCAGCTTACATTTCCTTTAAAAGCCTCCTCACCATCCCCCTCTGAGTCAAGACTTGTTGAAGTCCAAGTTGTTTTTCATGGACTAGCAGGCCCTTCACAAACTGGCTCACTGGCCCCTCACATCTCCTTTCCCGCCCCAGGGTTAGACAATCTAACTTTCCAATCACATTCTCTGAACATGCATTTTTGAAGACCTTGGGGTTGTCTCTGGGTGTGGATGTGAATGACACACAGGCTTTACACTCTATGACCCTACCGTTTACTGAAACGCCAATCAACTGGCAGTCACCACAGTGTGATAATTCCTGTTAGAGAACAAAACAAAGAGAGAAGCGTTGGTTCCCAAATGTTTGCTGTGCATGAAGTTGTGTGTGGAGTCTTTTCGCTTCTGAACACTTTGGTCCTCTAGTGTCCTTCATCTGTGCTCTTCCTTCTGCCAGAAGGGTCGTCCTCTGCTTCCACTTCTGGCAAAATCTGGCTTATTTTTCCAGTTACAGCTCAAGTGTCAGCCATTTATATCTTTTCCTTTCAGACAACCGGTTTCCCTTCTGGGTACTCGTAGCACTCACCAAGTCCCTACTCCGCCTTAGGGGCGGTGCTAAGTGCTGGGGAGATGGCACAGAGCAGTACCAACCAAAAGACAGGTGAACAGATAGTAGGGGATAAAGAGGAGTAAGGTTTACTATGGAGTGTGTGCAGATTGCCCAGGTAGCAAGCACATGGGAGGGTCTGAAGCCAGCTTGGGAAGGAATCAAAGAAAGAGATGACCAAGACACGGCCAAAGACACCAGAGTGGAGGGGCTGCCAACACACCTTCCAGCAGGGAGGGAGAGGCCAGTCCTGGTCAGAGAAGGAAGTATTTGAACATGACAGAGCATAAAACCAATCTGGTAAGGTGGGTGGAGGGCACGAGAGCCTGGAGGGGTAAGCAAGGCAAGAATCCCAAAGGCCTTCCGAGCACTTATGATGTTTGAATTTGATAGTGAGTCAAGATTTTTATTAGAAGGTAAGAGAGGGCTCATAAAAGGTATTAAGCTCATAGAGAATCTCTGGCCCCCAAAAGCCATCCAAATAGAAATGCAATAAGGAACTAACTTAGTCAAATTAGGTGGAAGTATCAAAATGAAAATGACAGTAATACATGAGAATACATTGGAAAATAAAAGAATCCATGAGTTCTTACTAAATATAAACAAATGTGTAAGTAAAAAAAAATAATAGAAATGAGGAAGGAAAAGGGAAAGCTATTCTTTACAGTAGAAGGCTAATGAACGAGAAAGAATTTTTTAAATTACCATGTTGCAACTATCGTAACATTTATTCTGGCAAAAATCATCAGTGTAAAATAGATAGCTAGTGGGAAGCAGCCGCATAGCACAGGGAGATCAGCTCGGTGGTTTGTGACCACCTAGAGGGGTGGGATAGGGAGGGTGGGAGGGAGGGAGACGCAAGAGGGAAGAGATATGGGAACATATGTATATGTATAACTGATTCACTTTGTTATAAAGAGGAAACTAACACACCATTGTAAAGCAATTATACTCCAATAAAGATGTTAAAAAAAGAAATCATCAATGTATGCTGAAAATCATTGGGTAAAAGTTGTTGAGTAAAAAGTTATGAATGCCGTTTCACAGCTTATTAATTGCTTATTGCTTATTAATTTCAAAGGGGGGAAAGGTATTTTTACAGTGGATAAATATGGTGGACCCCATCTTAACTGAGGGGTGAAAGTTGGCATCCCCAATAATGGTGGCCTGCTGACATCACGTGATGTCAGTTATGTCGTGTTCCTGTCAAGCCACAAACTAACCATGAGGAATAATCACAAACTGAGGACATTCTACAAAAACTCTTACTCTTCAAAAACCCGTACTCTTCAAAAATATCAAGGCTTGGGAATTCCCTGGTAGTCCAGTGGTTAGGACTCGGCGTTTTCACTGCTGAGGGCCTGGGTTCAATCCCTGGTTGAGGAACTAAGATCTCACAAGCCGCACGGCATGGCCATAAAAGACAGTGAAAGGTTAAGGAACTTTTCCAGATTTAAGGAGACTAAGGAGACATGACAACTAAACGCAATATGTAATCCTAGACTAGATTCTTGATTGGAGTAAAATTTGCTATATGGGTCATAATTAGAATTTCAATATGGACTCTATTCCAGTCTTATAATCAAGGTTAAATTTCCCAAATTGGATTTATTTATAAATTGTTTTATGGCTCTGTAAGAAAATGTCTTTGATCTTAGAAGATATAAACTGAAGTATTTAGAGGTGAGGGATCAAGATATCTGCAAGTTTCTTTCAAATAGTTTCGTGAAATACACACACACATACTTATACAGAAAGAGAATATAACAGAACCTTAATCGGTAAATCTAGGTGTGGGATATGTAAGTGTTTGCAACTTGCCTGTAAATATGAAGCTCCTCAAATGGAGAATTATCTTTTAGAGATACATACTGAAGTGTTTATGAATGACATGATATTATGTATGTTTTACATTTGATTCAAAACAATCTAAAGGAAGGTGGTCGGTAGGAATACAGAAGAAATAATGGGACAAGCTGGTGTGTTGAAAATTGTTGAAGCTGGATGATGGATACATGGGGGTTCATGAAACTCTTCTCCCTGCTTTTGTATATATCTTAAATTCCTCATGATAATAAAAATACAGTGATGGGGCTTCCCTGGTGGCGCAGTGGTTGAGAATCTGCCTGCCAATGCAGGGGGCGCGGGTTCGAGCCCTGGTCTGGGAAGATCCCACATGCCGCGGAGCAACTAGGCCCGTGAGCCACAACTACTGAGCCTGCGCGTCTGGAGCCTGTGCTACGTAACAAGAGAGGCCGCGATAGTGAGAGGCCCGCGCACCGCGATGAAGAGTGGCCCCCACTTGCCGCAACTAGAGAAAGCCCTCGCACAGAAACGAAGACCCAACACAGCCATAAATAAATAAATAAATAAATAAAATTTAAAATAACCGAAAAAAAAAATACAGTGATGAAGTGGAGGGTTTTAATTCATTACAGATATTCCATGAACATGTATTGCTCAAGAAGAGGACTACATTTCCCAGGATACTCCTTCCTGGTGGAGGAACAAAGGAGCCAAACCTCTGGGTCTCAAAGCTGAATGAGCAGGACAGCGGGGCAAAGTTGTGTTGGCAGGTGCCAGCCCAGGGGGAGGAGGCCTGAGGGCCTGTAGGGGAGATGCAGTGTTCGCATGAATTTTGGAAACAGGAACCATATCTAGAGAGAGTTTCTGAGAAACTTTTTTTGTGTAGTGTGCTTTGTAATACCCCAGGGCTAGTTCCTAGTAAAGACCCTGGCCAGTCCTTCAAGGCTTCTGTAGTTGGATCGTGTTTCCTTTGAAAGTAACTCCTTTCTTGGCCGAGGGTGCTGCCTGGGACAGCAGCTTAAATTTATACTATTGCTGGCAGATATCTTCTGGGGTAGTTGACCTACATAGTACCTCTGCATTGAGGTAAATGTATCACTCTAGGCCTCAAAAAAGACTGCATTTGGGCTTCCCAAATGAGAGTATGCCTGCCGATGCAGGGGACGCAGGTTCGAGCCCTGGTCTGGGAGGATCCCACGTGCCGCGGAGCGACTGGGCCCGTGACGCACGGCTACTGAGCCTGCGCATCTGGAGCCCGTGTTCCGCAACAAGAGAGGCCACGGCGGTGAGGGGCCCGCGCACCGCGCTGGGTGGTGGCCCCTGCTCGCCGCAGCTGGAGGGGGCCCTCGCACAGAAGCAAAGACCCAGCACGGCCAAAAATAAATAAATAAATAAATAAATTTATATTAAAAAAAAAAAAGATTGCATTTTCACCATGATTGCTGCCTGCCTGTAGCTCTCATAGAAAGAAGGATGAGTTGATGAGTCCTAAGAGACATTTTGGAGAGACTTCCCAGTTTGGATGTTTCAGGCAGAGAACCAGACTTAATAAGCATGTTGTTTTTATTAGATTGAGAAAAAATTAACTTCCTGGAGATCTGGCAAAGTGGACATTCTTTTTAGTCCAACATCCATGTACATTCCTCTAATGGGAGGGAAGGTCGATGGCTAGACATCATTGCCTTTCTTCAGAGTTCTAGACTGTGCATGGCAACTGCCAAACACTCTCCTGTTTTCTTCCATGCAGTCACTCCTTGCTTTCCTGGCCCCTCTTCTCCAAGCTGGAGTTGGTCCCAGACGCTCTAGGATGGAGCGCTAGTGCCAGGTGCCCTGTGGTAGGCTCACAGGCGTCTCCTGAGAAGTGTGCTTCTCTCCCGCGGGCTCCTCTGATGAGGACTCTCCACCTCATTACTTTAAGAAATGGACACGCCCACCCAGTAATCCAAGATGGGCAGCTCCTGTTGCTCCCTACTGGTTATGAGCTGTCAAGGTCGAGGAAAGGAGCCCCTGAACAACAACATGCTCTGTTTTTGAACCCTAACTACAACCGCCTGAAGGGGCTTGAAGTTTCCCTCCCTGAGCCTGGAACTGACTGGAGTTTCCTGAGCACACTAAGCCACTCCACCTCTGTGTTTCTCCCCTCTCTGTCTCTCCCCTCTTCTATCTGGCCAGTTGTCTTCCACAATTTCCACAGCTTAACTCAGACACTTTGACCTCCTCCAGGAAGTCTTCTCTGAATACCTGCCCCCTAACCCATCCCTGGCGGGATCAGGGCCCATCCAGGGTGTACCTTTATCACAGTTCTTACTGAGTTGAGTAGGAGTGCCAGTTTGTGGTGTTGTTTATATCCTGCTCATTATGAACTTTGCAAAGGCAGAAACTTTATTTATCCTCATCATTTTTCACAGAGACTGGTCATTGGTAGATGTTTGCTGAACTGAAATCATCCCAACTTTGCTAGCTCACCCACCAACCTCTGAGAGGTTTCTGTCAATTCTTAGTGAGCTGCTTTCATTTTTGACACCATTCACTATAGTGAATCTAGTAGACTTGGAAGTCTTATCATTTGCACTTGGAGTTTGTTTTTTTTCCCTAGATTCCATGGTGATAGCTATTTTTGTTTCCTTGTTTATTTATTTTGACATTATAACCTTAGATACCATATACTGAAGTTGAGTGAGTGATAATTTTCCATACATCAGCATTTTTAAAAAATTTATTATTTATTTACTTATTTTTATTTTTGGCTGTGTTGGGTCTTCGTTTCTGTGCGAGGGCTTTCTCTAGTTGCTGCAAGCGGGGGCCACTCTTCATCGCGGTGCGCGGACCTCTAACTATCGCGGCCTCTCTAGTTGCGGAGCACAGGCTCCAGACGCGCAGGCTCAGTGATACATAAGCATTTTTACAATCATGTTTCCTCTGGATATATTTTAGTCACTTTGATTAGACTTAGGAGACACTGTTTCCTTCATCCAGTTAGTGCAACACTTAAGTCTCATCAGAAACACAGCAGTCACCACGGGTGGAGTCACCACCGAGAAAGTGAATCTAAACCAGTGCATGTCCATTCTTTTTACCTTCAAAGGGTAACATCTTCTGACTTTATCCCCTAACTCTGGGGGTGTTACCCTGTTTGAACATACCATCTCCACACATTTGTCATGTGAGCAAATATGTAACACACACATAAAAAAATACGCATTTCAAATTTTTCATTTTGTCAAATGTTTGAATTTATCTTTTTCTTTGGAAGTATCGCCTCACATTTAGGGTTAGAGTATTTCTCTCACACCCAAGTTCCATCAAAGTCACAGTTAGTGAAATATCCATTGTCTTATATATGGGAAAAGTGAGCTAATGCAGGGTTTTCATGCTTTTTAAAAAAAACCAAGACCCATAGTAAGAAATACATTTTATATTACAGCTCAGTACACACAAACACACACACACACACACACACACACACACACACAAAACAAAAGTTTCATGAAATATTGTTGATGGTGGCACAACTTTGTGAATGTGCTTAATGTCACAGATTGTGTGCTTAAAAATGATTAAAATGGTAAATTTTGTTATGTATATTTTACCACAGTTTTTCAGAGTTTCATGAGATAATATTTACCCTAACTTTGTGAGATTGTCTCTGATCTCTTCTGTTTTATTTTTGTTAATTCTAGTTGTAACCTTTAAATTGATTTATGCCTCATGGTGGTCACAACCTGCCTGCTGAAATGCTGACCTGAGGGCGAGGAAGCTGAAACTTATTCACTCCATTTTCACAGTTTACCGGGTGCTTTGCTCTTCCAAAGCAGTTGAAACAGCATAATTAAAAAGAACGAGTAAAAGCAAGCTAATAATTCCCTATATTTGTCTGTATAAGTCACTATTTTTGAAAGCTGAGTTTGGGGCCATATTTAGAAAATATGACTTAATTGTATAACTGTAAATTATATCTTAATTTGCAAATCTTCCCTTCCTTAGTTTGACATTTGTAGGTATGTGATTCTGTTGATTACTATTTTTATCTTTAGTGCTAGAGGTTATAAATGCAAATGCCTTTAGGGACCAGACAGTTCACATAAATGTGTGAACTGGCTGGAGTGATAAAAGGGAGTTTGTCCAGCCTGGAGGCACTCACATTCTGTTAAAAACAAACATGCAAACTGCCGAGTCCACAAAGGGGTTTACATGATCCGGAGCCTGTGTTTGAGATCTTGGTTACAGACAGTTGTTTCAGGAAGTTTGACCATAAAGGCCACAAAGGAAAAAGAAATAGTAGGTTCAAGGAGTGACCATGGAGTGACAGGAGAGATTTTTAAGATGGGAAAGACTTGAATGTACAGAATGAGAGCATGGAAAACATCACAGCAGTATACAGAACGGTTGCGATTCTGCTTTTGGATCTATAATATTAATATTGATGAAGATGTTATTTGTAGTTCTATTATAGAATTTTATCCAGTACTCCAAAGTGCTTTTATATAATATTAATAATTATGACTACCATTTCTTTACCACTTTGAATTTATAAGATGTTTTGCACATGCACAATCACATATCCCTAAAATGACACTGGAATGTAAATTATCACCATTTCCATTTTATAGATAAGGAAAGTGAACTCAGAGATGTAAAATAATCTGCTAGTGAGTAGAAAGCCAGACTAGAACTCCAGATTCTGTGCAATTTCCACTATCCCATAACATGTTCCGTGTTCTCTGTCAGCAGAATGGAGGTCCCATCATGGAAATCTCACATTTCACTATGTGGAATTTTTTTTTGTTACACCTTGCTTAACATGGCAAAGTGGAAGACAAATAACTTTCTATATAAAGAATTAACCAGACTTGTGCTTGCTTTGGCAGCACATATACTAAAATTGGAACGATACAGAAAAGATTTGTACAAGGATGACACACAAATTCATGAAGCATTCCATATTTTTAGGTCCTACTGTATAGCACAGGGAACTCTACCCAATACTCTGTAATGACCTATATGGAAAAAGAATCTAAAAAAGAGTTGATACAGTAAGTCCCCTACGCATGAACCCTCAAGTTGCAAACTTTCAAAGATGCAAACGTGTGTTCGCACATACAGTCACGTAAGTTAGTTCACGTGTCTGGTGTACATTGTCATGTGCATGCATCCTCTACAAGTGGTTGTGCTTTTGTGTACTTTACTGTACAGTACTGTATAGAGTATAGTAGTACAGTACCTTTATTTCAAGCCCAGCATGTCCGGAAGCAAGTGTAAAAGCAGCGGTGATACAGCTGATTCTGCTAGGAAGTGCCAAGTGATAATGATGGAAACAAAAGTGAAAATAATTGAGAGAGTGGAGTGACAAGAGGAAGAAGAAGTAACCGAAGGACCGAAGAGATTCACGATGCAGGAAATGGCAAGAGGATTTTCTTTATTTGAAGAGGCACTGTTAGTTTTTGAGGCACAGGACCCAAACGTAGAACAGTACATGAAGGTTGCAGCAGCCCTTCAGAATGCAAACCAGTGCTACCATGTCATCTATGATGAGAAAAAAAAGCTACTACCCAGACATCACTGGATCATTTTTTTCAAGAGGGTGGATAGAATTGAATCCAGCAAGGAACCAGAACCTGTGCCATCAACATCAGGCGTGAGTGAAATTGCAGTTTGCTCTCCGTCTCCTATTGCTGATGATCCTTCAGCTCTACCGTCTCCCACCTCCTCTCCCTCCTCCAGTCAGTAACTCTTCTTGCCTGTTCACTCGATGCCAGTCCCTGTATGCCAGCAGTTGTACTGTACTACTGTACTTTTCAAGGTATTGTACTATAAGATTAAAAATGTTTTCTTTTTGTGTTTGTTTTTTTATGTATTGTTCGTGTGAAAAGTATTATAAACCTATTACACTACAGTACTATATAAACGATTGTGTTAGTTATGTACCTAGGGCAACTTTGGTGGACTTATGAACATTGGACTTACGAACGCACTCTTGGATCAGAACTTGTTCGTATGTAGGGGACTTACTGTATATGCATATGTATAACTGATTCACTTTGCTGTACATCTGAAACTAACACAATACTGTAAATCAACTATACTCCAATAAAAATTAAACAAACAAAAAAACTACTACAAATTGTTATCAAAAAAAAAAGAATTAACCAGACCTACTATATTGCTCTCTGATAAAATTCAGTCAGACTGTGACATCTTTGCTCAAAGAAGAATAGCTTCATTCCTCCTGGAAGACATTAATGTGTCCTACAGGTCCAGCTCTGGTTATAGAACTTTTGCTGAATGAAGATACGAGTTATTTTAAGTCTACTTGAAATTAGAATTCTTTCAGTCTTGAGATCTTGATTCTATCACCATGTCCTAGTGTGCTTGCAGGTGAGCATGGCTCTTCTTGATATGCTTCCTCAGCCACACCCCCAAAAAACAGAACTATTCAATGAACACTTATAAAGTTCCTGTTTTGATCTTGAGTATGATGTTATTTATTAAGCAGTATACAACAAAATGCCTCCTTTTTGTAAATATGCAAAAAAAATAGTAGGTATGTTAGGGGCTGTGTTCTCAAAGGTATTACAGTGTTTGGAGAGAGATGAGACATTTATGAACAAAAGAATATATAACAAATGCTGAAAATATATATATATAAATATATCTGAATATTTAAATATAAAACAATATATAACAAATATATAATAAATAAGCAGAAGACAAAACATGTTATACTGAAAGTAAGTGCTGTGGGTACCAGGGGGAGGTGAAACAATTAAGCTAGCAGTGTTGGGACTTCAAGGATTGACAGGTTTCCTTCAGTGGGAAGAAAGGAGAAAGCCAGACTAGATGGATCAGAGAGTGGATGGTGGCGAAGTAGTGAAAGGTAACATGAGAAATGTAAGCTGGGGCTTCCCTGGTGGCGCAGTGGTTGAGAGTCTGCCTGCCAAAGCAGGGGACACGGGTTCGAGCCCTGGTCTGGGAGGATCCCACATGCCGTGGAGCAACTAGGCCCGTGAGCCACAACTACTGAGCCTGCGCATCTGGAGCCTGTGCTCCGCAACAAGAGAGGCAGTGATAGTGAGAGGCCCGCGCACCGCGATGAAGAGTGGCCCCCGCTTGCAGCAACTAGAGAAAGCCCTCGCACAGAAACGAAGACCCAACACAGCCAAAAATAAATAAATAAATTAATTAATTAAAAAAAAAGAAAAAAGAAAGAAATGTAAGCTGGTCCCAGGCTGTGACTCTTAGCACCAAACCAAGGCGTTTTGACTGGATCCTGAAGCCTCTGGAAGACTTTGGAAAGATTAAGTTTTAGAATTTCACTTAGAAATTGTTCAATTTAGGTGACAATTAGAGGTCAATCTAAATACTACAGAGAAAGTATTGAATATTGGGTGGAAAGGTGGGCCTTAAGATCTTGACAAAATTATTGGCTTAATGAATAAGTGGAGAAGTTAGTGTTGGCAAAGAAGCAGAACCCTGTTCCTCTAAGGCTGGGGGGGCTCAGACCCCAGAACTTCAGGTCAGGTTGTTTGGGAAAATGAGGTTGACTAGCCGGATGGAGAAGTGAGACGGTCTGTAAAAGTGGTTGTGAGGAATGTGCTTGGAAGAAAATGAGTGTTGGCAATGCCCTCTTTATTGCTAAGTCTGCTGTGTGGGTTGTGGACACTCAGCCTGCTTTTCTCTCCTGTCTACTGTTGTCACCTATCCTGCTTATGGAGGTCCTCCTCCTGCCCTGACCTTCTCATTCTCCTGTTAAGAATGGATGAGCAGGGAGAGTCCCAATTCCCCGTAACCTTGCTATTCCTTTTATGAGATTGCAGTTCCAGTCGGTGTCATCCAGTATTCCATGGTATGCTTAAATACTGAAACAGCAGTGCTTTTGTTGTGTTACATCATTATTTCACGATGTAGTTTTTTGAAATCTGAATTATATATGTCTTGAACTACATCTAGGGAATTATACATTGATTAAAATCTTGAGGTGAAAATCATGCCCATGTTTAGAAGACATTCTGACCATATCTCTCCACTGTTACAAATTCTCCAAGGTATCTGTTTTTGCTGTTATTTATATTTCTTATGTTAACTAGTGCACTTCATATGTTAACTAATGAGCACATTTTTGTATGTTTGTTAGTCATTTCTATTTTCCCTTGGTCAGTTTAGGTTCAGATCTATTATGAGACATCTCTGATGGAGGCAGCTTAGAAATGGGGGGTGAGATAATTATGTAAAGAAACACAAGAGGGTACAATTGGGGAAATAGGGAGATAAAGGTAGAGAAGGGGAGGGAGCTTCTACTAGACCCCCTAGAAGCCCAACCCCCTCATCTCCTCCAAGACCAGATTCCATATGCTCTCCCCATCCCTCCTCTTCTCTCTGGGCCAGAGCCATTTGTCCAGGTCCCCATTCTTCCCAAATAATTTATTTTAACAAGGATCTTCTTTCCCAAACGTCCTGTTTGCACATACTTAAGCCAGGAGGTGAAAAGAGCCTTTGTCCTGGAAGTTGGTTCTCTTTCAGATGGAACAGCCTCTGCAAAGCATAGAAAACAGTGGATTATCATATCTCACGTTTAGAAAGAAAATATTGACATAGCATCCTAATAGCAGGAGTATTATTAATATTCAGCTTTGAATGAATGGGGAACCCCTACAGGAAGAGCATCATAAATATGGGAAGTTCTGATAATTTCATGACCCTGTGATATTTTTAGAACCATGGCCCCCTTACTTGGGTCACTCACTTTGAGGGAAGCCAGTTGACATGTCATAAGGACATGCCAGCAGCCCTCTGGAGGGTCTTCTGTGGGGAAGAACTAAGGCCTTCCGCCCACAGCCATAGAGGCCCTCTGGATAGTGGGTCCTCCAGCCCCAGCCAAGCCTCATGGGATGCCCTGCATGAGAACTACCCACCTAAGCCTATCCCACATTCCTGACTCCTTTTTGAAATGGTAAACTGGAACTTTGCTGGTTCTGTGTTATTCTGAGGGTTAGACTCAATCAGCTTCCTCCTTCTTTAACTTCTTTCTAACTGTGAGATGCATGTTGGTGCCTTTTCCCATGAGAACATTTTGAACATATGCAAGAATACAGATCAGAAGCCAGTTTTCAGCCTTAATTCTGAATGGAAATGATTTCTATCAGATTTTTTAAGATGCAGGTTAACTGGTTGAGTTAAAATTGACACTTTAAAGTCTTTTTTTTTCCTTTTACTGACAAAGTTGTGTAGGAGAAATTGGGCAGTGCAGGTAATGGAATGTTGAGGACTGATGCGTGAAATGCTGCAGGAGATCAGGAGACCTATGGGAAAGCAATACCACTTGAATAGTAATGAGTTGTTTCCTATCTTCTTTTTGGCCTACGTGTAAGCTCCATGATATCAGGGACATGGTTTTATCCCTAGCCCCTGGCATTCCCTGGCTCCTAGTACCCCGAGGGCAGTGGGTGGGTGGGGTACTAGTAAAAGTTGGTCACTTGACGTTCCTGGTAGAGGAGGAGAGCATCCTGAGTTGGGAAGTAGGTCACACAGAGGAGAGAGGAAGGGAGGGCTGGTGGTGAGGACGGTACATGACCCCAAAATCAGTCCTACTGGTATAGGACAGATGTGACTTAGGAGAAGATGAGCCAGAAGGGCATTAAATTCTGAAGTCCGCCTTTTCCACCAACATGGTTGCATGGTTGCATCTCCTTAGAATTCTCAATAAAGTTCTGAACATTGGAAGAACTCATTGTTTACACACTTATCATTATGTCACTAAAGACTAAACTTCAAAATTCATTTGTTACCAATTTGTGAAGTGTGGCATGTATAGTGATTGGACAGGTTGCCTCATCATAAGAAGGGAAATCGAAATGTTCATATTAATACAATTATATCAGAGCTTGGCCAATTTCTTTTCACTACAGGGTGAACGTGGAAATCTTGTTTGGCATCATTGGCCTGAGGTTACAGCCCTTAGAAAACTGGGGAGGGGGCACGGGTCTTGGAATGAATGGATTTGGATTTGAATCTCAACTTCCACGCTGGCCCCTGCCCCAAAAGGCTTAATCCCATAACAGTTCAATGGACAAGTGCCTGTCATTCAGTCAGTTTTAGGGAAAAAATGAATTTCCCTTCCTGCCAACACTTGTGTTTGGACGTTTATTTTTGGCCCTTCCTGTGTGTGTTGACCCTGCCCTGCCCCTGCACTGCCTTCCACTCAGTTTGCCCTGCTGGCCACAGCTGCATACGTTCTGACTCTGAGTCCTGTGTCTGATTTTGAAGTGTTTTGTTCTGTTCCAGATTGTTTCTGGTGCTCTTCCTTGATGTTTAACTGAAATCAGCCCATAAACAGTTTCCTAAAAGTTAGTATCTGAAGGTTGCTTTTCTGATGCTTTAAGCCGCAGGGGGTACATCATAGTCCAAGTTGTATGCATAGTTAATGGATAGTAAATTGTTGATAATTTGTGACAGAATTTGAAATTCAATAAATATTGTTGATTCTTATGTATCTAGATGCTTAAATGTTTCCAATTTTTGTGTATTATAAAAATAAAAGTAAGTGTATATTAACTATAGTTATAATTCATATTTTATATGATTATATTCTTGAATGTGAAGACATTTTAGCATTGTTATCTGTTATGGATTGAATATGTTTACCCAAAATTTATATGTTGAAGCCCTAACACCCAGTATGGCTGTATTTGGAAATGAGGTGTCTAAGGAAATGATTAAGGTTCAAAGCAGCCATAAGGGTGGGGCCCTGATCCAGTAGGATTAGTGTCCTTGTAAGAAGAGACACCGGAGAGCTCTGGGGCGCCCTCTCTCCTCAGGTATGACTGAGGAAAGGCCAAGTGAGGACAGGGCAAGAAGGTGGCCAGGAAGTGGCCTTCACTGGAAACTGAATTGGCTAGAACCTTGATCTTGGACTGCTAGCCTCCAGAACTGTGAGAAAATAAATTTCTACTGTTGAATCCACCCAGTCTATGGTACTTACGGCCAGGAAAAATGCAATTATGAAAGAATTGATCCCTAGGGGAAAAGTCTCTCCATAAATATTACTTGCTTCCTGGTACTTTACCAAATTTATCTTTTCTCAGTTAACACCACATTATAGAATACTGAAAATCAACTACTAAAAATAAAAATAAACTTTTAATTTCTACATTCTGTATGAAAGTTTCTCGAAAGGTCTTTACATCCCTTACCCTCCTCACTGATTGTGTGTTTTATATCAGCTCTTAATTACATAGGCTGGTTTTTAAATGAAAATATAAAGATTTATAAAGATTTTTAAGTAGTTAAATTAGGGAATATTTGTTATTTTTATAAATAAATACACATTTGTCCCAATTGCTTTTCTGATAACTTTTAGGGTAATTAGCATACGTTCCTCCAGTTATTAAAAGAATCTTAAAAAGCCAGGGAAATAAACATTTCCTGTAAGGTTTGTCTTCTAATGCCATGTGGTGGCATAAGGGAAGGCAGTGTGAGTGCAGGGAGTGCAGGACTGCGGACCCCAGTTCTAAGTAACGTCCAACAAGTTATTTCAGCCCTTTGGGGCTCATTTCCCCCATTTGCTGAATCAAAGGATCGAACGAGAAACTATACTATGACTAAACAAAGCAGCTACATTAGATTAAAAAAAAGACACTCAAAACATACTCTTCATAAAAAAAAAATGTAGGGGTAATGACTTCAGTCAAAGCTAACTGGAAATGAAAACTACCATAATTTTGACTCTGAAATGCTTTTATCTGCTGAGCTCCAGAAGTAAACATACTTTGGGGTGAAAAGGAAGCAAGAGTCAGCATTTCATCATCAAAACCAGTGTATCTTGCCAATTCTTGCCAACAAGCCAACAAAAAAAAGTTTTGTTCTGCTTCTTTCAGGCATGGAAAAAATATGACTCGGTTCTATCCACAGTACAAGTGGCAGAGGTGCTGTGGTTCTCTGCATAGCAGATGGTCTGTGGGTGACCCACACGTTCCAATCAGAGGGTGTTAGACCTCGGCCATGGTTAGTGGTGGTGCACACTGAGATACCAGGAGCCGGAGAGGAAGTCTGTGACCTGGTAGAACCAAGAAGGAAGTAGGCTGTGGGCCTGGAAGGGGGAGGTTAAGAAGTCTCAGATTTTCTTGATTGACTGAGGAATAGTGGTTTCTTCTTTAAATGTGAAAAGCTCCCAAATCATGAACTTAATTATACAATTTTTAAAAGCTAATGAATCAAACAAAAGTGTCTTCAATCTTGGCGTGGTCAGATGGCTGGCGGTGTGATGGTGACTGGAGAAGGACAGAAAGACATCTTGAGGGCAAGGTCTGCAACAGTACATTTACTGTTTCAACTGGCAGGCCTCCACTCTGGACATGCTGTGTGCAGCAATACAGTGGGAAAAACGCCTCCAAATACTGAAGGCACACTGACTTACTGTTTCTTAATTAAACTTTTAATTTTGAGGTAATTGTAGCTTCCCGTGCACTCGTGAAGAGTAATGTGGAGAGGTCACATGTCCCTCTCCCCAATTCCCCCATTGGTGGCATCACGCACAACTGGAGTGCAGCATCCCAACGAGATACCGACATTGATGCAGTCAAGATGCAGAGCACTCCATCAGCACGGGGCCCTCTTGCTGACCTTTTAGAGGCACACCCACCTCCTCCTTAATCCTGGCAGCCACTGATCTGTTCTTCATTTCTATAATTTTTTCATTTCAAGAATGTTCTGTAAATGGAATTATACAGTATGTAACCTTTTGACATTGGGTTCTTTCATTCAGCCTAATTCTCTGGAGAGTCATTCAGATTGTTGTGTATGTGTATCAGTACTTCGTTCCTTTTTGTTATGGAGTACTATTCCATGGTATGGATGGACCACAGTTTAACCATTCACTCATGGAAGATATCTGAGTTGTTTCTAGTTTGGGCCATTACAGATAAAGCTGCTGTGAACATTTGTGTACAGGTTTTTGTGTGAACATAAGTCATCATTTCTGTTGGGTAAATGCCCAGGAGTACAATTACTGGGTTGCATGGTTAGCTGTATGTTTAGTTGTTAAGAAACTGCCAGACTGTTTTCCAGAGTGTTTGCACCATTTTACGTCCCCACCAGCAGGATATGAGTGGTCAGGTTTCTCCCCATCCTTACCAGCATTGGACGTTGCCACTATTCTTTATTTTAGCCATTCTGGTAGGTATACAGTGATAACTCATTGTGGTTTTAACTTGTATTCCCCTAATAGTTCATTATGTTGAATATCATTTTGTTGAACATCTTTTCCTGTGCTTATTTGCCATCTGTATATCCTCTTTGGTGAAACGTCTTTTCATATCTTTCTCTCATTTTCTAATTGGATTGTTTTTTAACTGTTGAGTTGAGTTTTGGATGTTTTTTATGTCGTTGAGATACTAGTCCTTTGTTGGATATGTAGTTTGTGAACATTTTCTCCCAGTTTGTCATTTGTCTTTTTATCTTCTTAACATGGTTTTTTGCAAAACTATCCAAAAGGTTTTATTTTTGATGAAATCCAATTTATCATTTTTTCCTTTCATGTGTCATATTGATGGTCTGAAGTCTAAGAAATGTTTGTGTAGCCATAGATCCCAAAGATTTTCTTTTTTTTTTTCTAAAAGTTTTGTGGTTTTGTGTTTTATGTTTAAGTCTGTGATCCTTCTTGAAATAGAGTAGACGGAGTCCATTGCTTTATTCTTCTTTTTCAAAATGGTTTAGCTATTCTAGTTGCTTTGTCTTTCCATATAAATTCTAAAATTCTCTATACTAAATATCTTGCTGACATTTTGACAAGAACTGCATTAAATCTGTATATCTGTATTATATCAGTGTGGGGACAATTGGTATCTTCACTGTGTTGAGTCTTCCAATCCATGAACACCCTATATTTCCCCATTTATTTAGATCCTCTTTGAGTTCTTCCATTGACATTTTGTAGTTTTCAGCATACAAGTCCTGTACAGGTTTTGTTAGATTTACACTTACGTATTTCTTTTTCTTTTTTTTTTTTTGAGTGATTGTAAATTACATTGTATTTTTAACTTGAAGTCTATTCATTGCTAGTATATATAAATACTATTAACTTTTGTATGTTTACTGTGTATCCTGTGATCCTGCTGAATCCACTTATTAGTTTTAGGAGTTTTTTGGTAAATTCTTTGGGATTTTCTCTGTAGACAATCATTTCATCTGCAAATAGGGACAGTTTTCTTTCTTTCTTATACTTATGCCATTTATTACCTTTTCTTTCCTTACTGCAATGGCTAGGACTTCCAGCACCATTTTGAATAACAATGGGGAGAACAGACTCCTTTGCCTTGTTCCTGATCTTAGGGGAAAAACATTATCTTTTACTAGTAGGTATATTATTAGCTGTAGGTTTTTTTGTAGATGTGTTTTATTAAGTTGAGGAAGATCCCTTTTATTTTTTTTTCTGAAAGTTCTTTTTTTATCATAAATAGGTGTTAATTTTGTCAAATGCCTTTTCTGCATCCATTGATATGATCATGTGACTTTTCTTCTTTAACATGTTAATGTGGTAGATTACATTGATTGACATTTGAATGTTGAGCCAGCTGTATTTATCTCTATAATAAACTTGGTCATGGTGTAGAATTCTTTTCATATATGCTGAATTCTTTTTGCTATTTTGTTACAAATTTCTGCATCTATATTTATGAGGATGTTGGTCTGCAGGTTTCTTTTTTCGTATTGTCTTTTGTTTTGGTATCAACTTCATGAAATTAATTGACAAGTGTCGTCTCCTATTCTGTTTCCAGGAAGAAATTATGTAGAATTGGAGTCAATTCTTTAAATGTTTGGTAGAATGCTGCAGTGAAATTATCTGGGCCTGGAGATTTTAGAACTTTGGGCAAAGTACTTGCTTTCTGTGTATGATTTGATGATACGTCAGTGAAAAACACTCATAAAAAATGAATCATATAAAGTTGGCACATATTAACTTAATAATTCTTAACAGTTTATACAGTGAGTTATTGTTTATGTATGCGTGTTCCATTTGATCATCATATCAGTGTTGTGAATTCAATGGGGCGGGATTACTCACACCTTTTTATTTTATTTCAATCAAAGAAACAGGCTCAAAGTTTGAATGACTCATCCAAGTATACTTAATAAGCTAGGAAAGAGTAAAGAAAAGCTTGGCACTCAGATTTTTTCATGATGGGAAATGTGAGATTATATTAGATTAGAATTAAAAAAAAAAACTAAGCTCTCCGAGAAAAGGCAAATGAACATAAAAAAGTGTGATTGTGAAAGCTAATTTTCCTAGTTGTTACTTTATAGAAGCAAATTCTCAAGGCACTTTTTAAAAACTGAAGTATAGTTGACTCACACTATTATATTAGTTTCCAGTATACAACATAGTAATTCAATATTTTTATAGATTATACTGAATACAAAGTTATTATAAAATATTGACTATATTCCCTGGGCTGTACATTACATCCTTGTAACTTATTTATTTTATACCTAGTAGTTTGTACCTCTTAAATCCCCTTCACCTATTTTGCCCGCCCTCCCCCCACCCCCCAGCAACCACCTGTTTTTCTCTATATCTGTGAGTCTGTTTTGTTATCTTTGTTCATTTATTTTTTAGATTCCACATGTGTGATAACATACAGTTATTTGTCTTTCTCTGTCTTATTTCACCAAGTGTAATACCCTCCAGGTCCATCCATGTTATCACAAATGGCAAAATTTCATTCTTGTTTGTGGCTGAGTAATATTCTATTGTATTTATGTATGTATTTGTGTGTGTGTGTGTGTGTGTGTGTGTGTGTATACCACGTCTTCTTTATCCATTCACCTGTTGATGGACACTTAGGTTGCTTCCATATCTTGACTATTGTGAATAATGCTGCTAAGAACATTGTGGTGCAGATATTTTTTCAAATTAGTGTTTTAGTTTTCTTCGGATAAATACCCAGGAGTGGAATTGCTAGATCATATGGTAGTGCTATTTTAATTTTGTGAGGAATCTCCATACTGTTTCCCATAGTGACTGCACCAATTTACATTCTCACCAACAGTGTATGAGGCTTCCCTTTTCACCACACCCTCACTGACACTTATTACTTCTTGTCTTTTTGACGATGGCCATTCCAACAGGTGTGAGGTTCTTAAGGCACTTAATGCTTCAACAGGCAGGTTTTTAAAAATATATTGTGAAAGGAGATCTGGACAGTTTTTACTCCACCTGTAACCATGGCATCCTACTATGTCTAATAAGTAGAGAGGGTCCTTGGAGGTGGGCAGGAAGTAGGAGAAGAGAGCTTCAGGCTTTCCATTTATTCCCTCCACATACAGCCTCTCCTCACCCCAATATCTGCCTTCCTTGCCACTGCCCAGAGATAGAGATAATGAGGAAGATAAGCAAGTAGTCAGTAGTGCTATTTATGCTCCACAAAATGAGAGGGAAAGCCAGGAAATACTACCTGACACCATCTTACCCTCCACTACACACACACACACATACACACTCAGAAGGCTCTACTTTCTTTTTTCAGATTATTTGACTCTTACCCATCCTGCAAATACTGCTCACATCTTCTCTCCTCCGGAAGCCCTCTACACATGTCATTCCTCCCGCTTCTGAACAGTATCATTAGCACTGCTTTGTGCTGCTGCACATTTTGACTCTGAGTAGACAGTAAACTCTTGGGTTCTGGGATCCCATCCTTTACAAGTTTATTCACTGCCCAGCTCTGTGTGTCAGATGCAGGAAATGCACAGTCAAGCATTAGGCCAACCGGTCTCCTTGCTGTGCCCTGTGCGTGCCTAGTGCTTCTCGCAACCATTCAGAACCTGGCTCTCACCTCTGCCTAGAAAGTCCTCTTCCCTTCTACCAACTTTGTCCTTGAGTCATTCTAATGAGGGGAGCAAGCATCAGTTGTGCCTAAACAATGATCGTCCCTGGCAGGAAAGAGGGTAGAAGATGAGTTGGCAGTGGGGCTTTGAGGGGGTTTGATTTATTCCTTCCCCATCACTTGATATGAACATTTGCAAATATATTGAAATATTGAAGGAATGGTCTCTGTGACATCCATATAGCCAGCACCCACATTCAACTATTGATATTTTATTGTATACTATTTTGAATGGCTTGTATTTACTTTAGCTTATATGCACAGTTCTTTTTTCCATTAATAAAGTAGCACAAATTAAAGTATTTGTATAAAAAGTCATTTGGTCCGGGGTCCAGGTCCAAGCCCGGGATCTTTGGGTGGCTAAGCGAAGGGCCTCCCTCTTGGGCTGCAGCCTTCTTCTGCCTCATGTTTGCTGGCTCGCTTTAGGCTGGCTCCTATCTTAGCTTCCTGCTAAAATCAGTCTTGCCCAGAAACCTGGCCTGTTTGGCCAAAACCTTGACACCTGTGCCAGTTTTCCTCCCCCTTCTGGGTCCTTCCTCTCCTTTCCTTCTTTTCCTGGAACTATGCTGTTGCCTCCCTGCAGTTTTGAGTATCACCCACTATTTATTTTTGCTCTATGGCCCATATTCTTGTCACACTCTTCCAGGAAGTGAGTTTCTGTCTAGATCAAGTCTGAATACTGCATATTAGACTGTCCTCTGGGTCAAAACCTCCTCCTAGATCCTTGTTTCCTCCTCTTCCTCACTTCCCCAAGGCCAGTGACTCCACGGTCCCAACGTGTGTAGAAGCTGAGCCAACACGGGTTTTGCTAGTGTAAAAATCATCTCATTCCTTTAAGTTGCTGGAAACATCGTTAATATGCCCCTTGCTCTGTCTCTTTGAATTGCAGTTATCAAAAACATCTTATTTTTCCTTACCAGATTTTAATCTGTAAGTGGCATAGGCAATTTCTTACGTGTTTTATACCCCTCATAATGTCCCGCATTTGAAAAAGTGGTCATGTATTTCCTGAATTTATTGAATGAATTTACTGACTAAAGGAAAGAATAATTGTGGTAGAGTGAACTTAGAAAGATTTGAAGGTGTTGTGGTGATCTGAATTTAAAGAGGGGGATGGTCATATTGAGAAGGAAGGTAGATGGCTCTGAGAGCAAAAGGAGAAGGAGAGAGAAGCTTCCTGCCAACAGAGGAATAGACACATCTGCGTGCGTGTGAATGCAGCTGTGTTTGGTGGGGACCGGAGATGTGGCTGGTGAGGCGAGGGTCAGTTGGGGAAGGTGAGAGGCTGTGCTGGATGGATGATGTGCATGCAGAGATGGAGTGAAGGGCCTTTCAGGAAGGGCTTTGGGTTCTGGGCAAGCATAGTACGATGACAGCTTTTCTTGTTAGCAATACACAGGATGTTTGATAGGCAAGGAGACTGACAAATAATAATATCTCATCTTTGGCTCTTCCCCCTTTGCCCCAAATCTTATCTTTTGGTTCCTTCTGGGCAAAGGGGACACCCTCTCCTCACATTGGCCTGGACGATGGGAAACTTCAACTTTTAATTTTTGCAGAGAGAAGCCAGCTTTTTAAGTAAGAAATGTGGTATGTGGTAAATATTTTCACTAACATTTCCTAAAAGTAATCAAGAGAGAAATAAAAATGGAACATCCGATGAGAAAGGTCTTAAAGTAAGACCATTGTTTATTTTGATATTCCTTCTTGGAAATCAAATAGTTCCAGCAAGATATGTCAATTGGCTGATGCCACCATTCTTTCCACATTTAGGAAAGTTCAAGAATGTTTTTACTTAGAAAATCACTGGGAAAGCTGACAGCAAGTACATGGCCTACATAATTTGCAGGGTTTTGTCCTTGTGTGCTTTGTGCAGGTGTCTCGAGAAAGCCTTCTCCTGTTTGCTTATTTATCTTATTTGTAAGATAAACATTCTTACTTCCTATCACTCCTTTCTTTAAAAACAATAAAACCCTTTCTATTTCTTGACTTGAAAACACCTCTCTGCCTCTACTGTTGCCCAATGTCTGGAATATTCTTCAATTACATATTCTCCTTTTTCTTTTCTAACCTTCAAGTAAAATACTCGGATTCAGTCCTTCTGACAGGTCAACACATAGAACATCAGAAACTGCAGGATGTGAACTGTGAGATTATCCCAGAGCCCTGCTGACACGAGAGGCCTGGTCTCCAAGCACCACGACCTCAGAAACTGCAGGGTCTGGACTGTGAGATTATCCCAGGGCCCTGCTGACACTAGCAGCCTGGTCTCCAGGCACCATGGCCTCCGGGTCTGCCACTTTGGAGGGCCTTTGGGTTCTGCCTACAGTTCTAATGAGTGTGAGTCTGAAGAACACACTTTAACACAGACGGACTGCAGCCTCCTGACTACATTGGCGACATTTAGGGTGAGGCAAAGCGTGTTTCATTCTCTGGGTTGTGCCCACCTTAGGGGGTCTCAGCAAATGGATGAGGTCTCAGCCCTCTTTCAAAATCTGAGGGAAGTGATGAACACTTTCCCTAGAAAAATGCCCATGATTTTTTGTCATTTCGCACGGCACAGACCTGAAGGCCCTTCTGCGGAACCACAGTGTGAATCCCCACTTAGAGCTTGGACGGTGGCCTCTCTTATCCACACCCCAAAAGAGCCCTTGACAAAGTCAACATTGACACCCACTCAGCAATAACAGAGCAAAATGAGGTGCTTTATTCATCGTCCTTGTCCAGTTGGCATTCAAAATCCCAGAAACATTTTCCTTTTCTTCCCATTTATTTGTTGTATTTTGATCTTAGTTCAAGGGGTCAGAGGTTTTATGTGCTGGCAGATTCTGTGTCTGGTGAGAACCCCCCATCTGGTTCATAGACGACATCTTCTGTGTCCTCACGTGGAGTAAGGGGGGAGGGGGCTCTGTGGGGTCTCTTTTATAAGGTCACTAATCCCATTCCTGGGGGCTCCACCCTCATGACCCAATCACCTCCCAAAGCCCCCACATAATACCATTACCCTGGGGATTAGGACTCAACATATAAAGTCGGTTGGGGAGGACACAAATATTTGGCCCATAGCACTAGTTGAAGGTGTGAGTGAGGGGGATAGGTGGGGGATGGTGGGCCACCTTTACCCTCTCCCCCTTGTTGGATCATACAGGGCCTGAAACATCTCATGGTGGAGAGTTTGGAGTTGATTCTGCATCCAGTAAGGAATCACTGAGTGTTTTAAATCAAAAGCGTAAAAGTATCTGTTTAGGATTGAAGAACATCATTACTTCATATTTCTTCTGGGTAGAAAATGGATTGGAATAGAGCAGTGGTTCTCAATCCATGGAGATTTTTATCCCAGTAGATATTTGGCAGTGTCCGGAGATGTTTTTGGTTATCACAATTGGTAAGGGGAGGGTGGGGAAGGAGCTGTGGGCCTGGAGTGGGTGGAGGCCGGGAATGCTGCTCACACCTTACAGCGCACAGGACGGCTCGGCCCAGCCACAGAGAATCATCCGGCCCAAATGCCAGCTGTGCTGCTGCGGGAACAGAGTGGGCGCGGCCGGGACCTACCACAGCTGTCTGGGGGGACGTGGACGGAGCTGGCAGCCGGAGCCAGAGGAGGGTGGACAGCTTCCAAATACATCACGAGCGTAGAGAGCAGGACTTGCTGATGGGATCATGCGTGTTGGGAATGGAGGCAGAAATCAAGCAGGAGTCCCAGGTTTCTGAGCCACCATGTTGACAGTGGTGTTGTTAACTTATCCAGGTGGAGAAAACTGGGAAACTGTTTGGGATGGGGAAGTCGAGATTTATGTCTGGATGTGTTTGGTTCAAGAAAAGCATGAGACACCTACGTGCAGATGTCAGGTCAGCTGTCTGATGCTCAAAGGAAATGTCAGGACTGAGTTGGAGTCTTCTATGTATAAAATAAATAACTAATAAGAACCTACTGTATAGCACGGGGAACTCTACTCAGTGCTCTGTGGGAACCTAAATGGGAAGGAAATCCAAAAAAGAGGGGATATATGTGGACGTATAGCTGATTCACTTTGCTGTACGGTAGAAACTAACAACATTGTAAAGCAACTATACTCCAATAAAAATTAATAAAAAAATAAAAATGTTGGCGTCTTCAGTATATGCATGGTTTTGGAACCATCGAAACTGATGCGATTGCTTAGGGAGCTTAGAAGGAGAAAACCAAAAGGACGCAGGATGAAGCCCTGAAGTACTCCTATTGTAGTAGGCTCATTAATAGTCACTAGAAGTTCCTTTTTGAATTGATAATAACCAGAAAAACTCTTGAAACTGAAATCCTCAAAGTTCACAAAAGTTGATATTTACTGCATTACAATCTAATCTTTATTTTGATTTTAAAATATTATTCTTTTTAAAAGCCGCATTTTGATCCTCTTCACCCAATTTCTAATATCGGAAATACTGACATTTTTGTTAGACTAATCGGGGGACTCCCACTCCAACAGCCTGTAGGCTACGTGGCCTGGGTGGAATGTGGACCAGGCCAGGGTGGGCGGCAGGTTTCTGAGTCAACACGATGGGGCTGGAGTCTAGGCTGTGGCCTCAGCCAACTGCAGTCACAAAAGGCTTCTGCTACTGCTGTGGGTCCGTGATGCTGGACCGACCAGCGCTCAGCAGAAATCCGGTGCGTGGCGTGTTTAACGTTCGTTCTGAATAGTTGTATACGTGAATATCCTGTGTGAACATGTAGCTTTACCTTGTTGATCTGAAGATTCTGGTTATGAATACCTCAGACTCTGACATTTGCCTAAAAAGTACAGGCTTTCGAGGTAGTAAAAGCAAGCAGCTCCATTACAGAATGACCTACCTACTAAAAAACAAACATTATCATAAAGAACCACCACAAAATGGAACCGAGGACCCTGCCCTGCTCTAGAAAAGGGCAGAGAGGGCCCCTGTGTGGGAAATGGAAGCATTTCTGCTTAGAATTCCACAGGGAACACACACTACAACCTGGTTTAGAGACTCCAGGGTCTCTAGTTACAAAACGTCTCAGTAGACTTGTGGGGAATCAGCGTCTCCTCCGGGCTGGCCCCGCTGGTCCGGCTCGTGGATCACCAGGACTCCAGTTTCTGCTGTGATGATTGACAGTGAGCCCCTGGCCCAGGATTCAGTCGAGGGCGCGGTGCCGGGGCTGCCTCTGAGCTGCCACAGTCTTGGACAAATGTGGAATGTTAGGAGAGCCGGTGGTTTCAGAGAAAAACACACGCAAAATACCTCGAAGCGACTCTTCCAGTGCTCTCCCCAGCCCCTGCGCCACTCCACCAGGTGTGCGGCCAGCGATTGCAGAGGTTCAGACACTGTTACCACGTGGCCACGCTTCTAGGAAGGTCCAGTCGAGTCTGGCGAGCGGGCAGCCGCGGGGGAAGGAGACAGCTGTGGAGAAGGAAAACGGAGCGCTTTGGGGTGGGGACAAGCGTGGCCACCGTGGGAGGGGGCTTGGAACGGCGCCCATGCAAGACATGCACGAAAGAAGATTGGGTCACAATGCTGTGCTCAAGCCCAGCTCTGCATAAAGGGGGCAGAGGAACTCTCCCTCGGCCCCCACTTCCCTGAGCTGCAGAGTCCCACCCACAGGACCCGACGTTGGGCTGGGGCATCGCAGAGCCTTACGTCCGGATGAGCAACCAGGCCCCACGGGAGGGCCTGGTGTGGCAGGTTACACTGCCCTGCCTCAGCTAGTGACCTCGAATGTGAACTCTTGAGTTCTCACCCTTTGCAGACCTCAATTTACTCATCTGTAAAATGGGGATCATACCATCTGCCTCACAGGGCTGTTCAGAGTTAGACAACTGACCTATGCAGTCACTCAGTAAATAGTAGCTCTTGTTTATTCACCCCAAACCGACACTGTTATTATCTAATTCAGCATCACCATACATTAGATACTCGGCATAACTTATGCACACAGAGGTATTTTGAAAAGATATTGGATTTGCCCTCAGTTGTGTTTGGTGAGTCAGCTGAGAATCGAACTACCATTGGTGACATTATTCCAAACATCATATGTGGATTAGCTTTGGGACTATGACTTATCTGTAACTTGAGGACCCCCTGAGCAGTGTGTCAGGAAATGCCACCTTCAGAGATAGAAAGCCTCAAAGAGTAACCTAGCTCCCTCCTATTCTTAAGAGACTGCATCCAGCACCGCTGCAAAGAGTTCTGCGTGAAGTGGCCATGCACAATCTTCTGCCTTGGGCCATGTTTATTCCTGGAGAACAGTGACTCACCAGCTGCTGAAAATATTGCGACTTTGGATTTTTGTGCCTTCCTGCAGGGCCATTTCATTTAATTATAGCATAATAGTAAACTGCAGCTTTTCTGTATGTTCGCACTGAGCAGATGCATTTATATTTTTGTTGTCAGTGGGAGCTGCTTGAAGAAAATATGTGGTATTTGCTTATCGTGTCCTTGCAGCTACAGACACACAACACTGCTGTTTAGCTCCTCTGGGGCGATTTTCTGCCAGTGCACATCCCTCTGCCCAGAACGCGATTGTGTCTGCAGAGAACTGTGTGCTGCAGCAGGCCGTGTGGATGGTGATGGAAAGGAAGAGCCTCCTCTTCATCTTTACGCCTGCTAGCTGTGACAGGTTTTTTTCTAGAATTCCACCTAAAGAGAGAAAGAGTTAGCCCAGTGAGAAAGAATATGGAATTGAAACATAAACACTGACTCATTCATGATCCAGAAACACTTACCTCATTAATACCCTGACCTCTAGTTTTATCTTTGGGTTTTTTCATCTATTTATAGTTTCATCTTTGCCTGTAGTTGATTTGTAGGACCAACGGAAAGTGACCCTCAAAACTGAAGATAACACTACCCTTTAGACCAGAATGAAGGAGAACGAAGACAGCAGGTACAACAGAGCCACACGCCTGCAGAGGAATCCATGTCAGCAACAAATACTCATAAACCTTGCTCTTCACTTAAAACTTGAACAGACCTCCAGGGGCCTCGAAGCCTCCCAAGACATGTAAGGACAGAAGGACCACAGGCAGAACTGGAATAATCAGCCCCAGATGCAGTGGTGCTAAAGTCAGAAATAGGATAGAACTTAAAAAATATTAAACTAATAGAACTTTCAGAGACTTTCAGGACAGTATTGTATATATGAAACAAGAATAGACTGCCAGGAGGAACACCAGTACAAGAAAGAGTTGTAGGGAATTTTAAATATAATTTTTATTTTGTGTGTGTTCATTTTGTTAATTTTTTTTATTATAAATTTTGTTTATTTTTTAAACAAATAGATTTTATGGGTTATTTTTGCAGCCTTCAAAATTAGCTAATCAACTCTTGGTTTGAAAAACAACAACAAAAATCCTCTATTATATACTTTATATTCAACATGGGTAGTGGGAATAAAATATAAGTTTTAGAAGAAGTTACAAAATACAAAGGACCAACCTAATAACAGAATGGACTTAAGTATATAAACTACAGGTACAGGGTATGTTTGAGGAAATCTAGAACATGCAGTAAAAACACAGAGACAGGATGAGAGGATTTCTGCTTCCATTGATGGTGGAATGGGTAAATCTGCCCAGACCTCCCTGAAAACACCTGAAGAGGCAGCATATTAAAGATCTTCTGGAAAACATATAAGGACTAACCAAGATCTGGGGAAAGATGGGAATTTGCTTCAGCTCTTCCATGCTTGCAATGGGGAAGACGGGGCTGAGAAGGTGGAGCTGGCTTTGACCCGGGAGCAAGGGGCCCAGGACTGCCAGGGTGTAGCCATCTGCAGACTGTCTTGGGGCTGAACCTCAAGGCTGGGAGCAAGTCAGCGCTGCAGAGACCGCATCCCGGCTGTGTGGCCTTGGGTGGCCCAGAACCTCTGCAGCCCTCACGCTGGATCCCTGTCCTCTCTGGGGCCGCAGGACACAGAGGTCTCTGAGACTGTTTTCAATTCTTTTCATTCTTTTTTCTCTATTCTGCTCCCTGGCAGTTATTTCCACCATTTTATCTTCCAGCTCACTTATCCATTCTTCTGCCTCAGTTATTGTGCTATTGATTCCTTCTAGAGTATTTTTAATTTCAGTTATTGTGTAGTTCATCACTGTTTGTTTGCTCTTTAGTTCTTCTAGATCCTTGTTAAATGTTTCTTGTATTTTCTCCATTCTGTTTCTGAGATTTTGGACCATCTTTACTATCATTATTCTGAATTCTTTTTCAGGTAGGTTGCCTATTTCATCTTCATTCATTTGGTGTTGTAGGTTTTTACCTTGCTCCTTCATCTGTAACATATTTTTTTGTCGTTTCAATTTTTTTTTTTGATGGGTGGGGCTATATTCCTGTCTTACTGGTTGTTTGGCCTGAGGCGTCCAGCACTGGAGTTTGCAGGCAGTTGGATAGAGCCGGGTCTTTGTGCTGAGATTAGGACCTCCAGGAGGCCTCACTCCGATTAATATTCCCTGGAGTCTGAGGTTCTCTGTTAGTCCAGCAGTTTGGACTCAGAGCTCCCACCACAGGAGCTTGGGCCTGACCTCTGACCTGGGAGCCAAGATCCTGCAAGCCGGTCGCTGGGTGTTCCTCCCATCCCCTTAATTGTCAGTGGTCCCCTACCGGTGCCTGGTAGGTGTCCTAGTTGTGTGGAGACACAATTTCTGCATCCCCCTAGTCTGCCATCTTGACTCCACCCTCTGCCGAGTACTTTCTTGCTTCAGTTTCTGACATATCTGTTGCCCCGGGCCATTGGGCGGGCTGGCTCCCAACTGGCGCACACACTCTGTGCTGGTCATCACCAAGTCCAGAATTCCACACCTAGAGAAACTTTTCGGCCAGCAGGGCAGCCGCAGGGGTGTATGTTAGTTTTACATCCTGCAACTTTACTGAATTTATCAGTTCTAACAATATTTTGTGGAGTCTTAGAGTTATCTCCTATATGATCATGTCATTTACAAACAGAAATGTTTACTTATTCCTTTCCAATTTGGATGCCCTTTATTTCTTTTTCTTGTCTAATTGCTCTGGCTCAGACTTTCAGTTATATTTTGAATAGAAGTAGCAAGAGTGGGCATCCTTGCCTTGTACCAGATCTTAGAGGAAAACCTTTCAGTTTCTCCACATGAATTATGATGTTAACTGTGGACTTTGTATTTATAATTTTCATTATGTTGAGGTAAGTTCCTTCAATACCTATTTTGAGATGTTTTACCATGAATGGAAGTTGGATTTTGTCAAATGCCTTTTCTGCATCTATGGTTTTTATCTTTGGGTTTTTTTTTGGTCTCCATCATATGGTTTTTATCTTTCATTCTGTTAGTGTGGTGTATCACATTGATTAATTTGTGTATGTTAAGCCATCTTTGCATCCCAGGGATAAATCCCACTTGGTCATGGTGTATAGCCCTTTTCATGTGCTGTTGAATTTGGTTTGATACAGTGCCATCTCTGGGGGATGAGCAGTGGTCCGTCTCCAAAGGGGCACCATGGTGTGGGCTCTGGTTGTCTCTAGCAAGGGCTGCAGGATCCTCAATGAAGAAGGCTGCTGAGGTCCTCCTGCTCTTTTTTTTCCCTGTGAGGGAACTCACAGTGGAGGGGATTCCTTCTGGCACTGAGATGTGCCAGTCTGGGGAATGCGGTGACAAAGGTAAAATGTTTCTGTGCCTTTCCTATGTGGCCATCCTCAGTTTTTCTGCTCCACTGGTTGCTGCAATTTCTTAATTGTACTCCAGAGCTCTTCCAAGGATATTATCATCTGTGGATAGTTGTTAAATTGTTGTTTTTGTGGAGGGACAAGGGCTGAGACCCTCCTAGTCCACCATCTTGCTGACATCACCTGCATCCCTACTCTTACATCAACCCGCTAGTACTGTAGCCAGTGGGGGAGTCCCACACCACAGGCGCCAGGTGTGCTGTGTGATGGAAGTTTAGGCAGGTACCTAAATACACTGCCAGATTTTTCTTTCCTGAGCCCCAACCCCTCATGAGATAAGAAATGTGTTTCAAGCACTTCTGTGTTCCCTGAGCTGACTCCTCTTTCTGTGGTTTTGATGCTGACTAAACAATAGTGATGACTAATAAACCTTTAAGGTTCTACTCAGTTCATTGTCTTTTCAATAAAATATTTTGTTGTCTAGGCAACATGTATCTTTACCTGTTGCCTAGAATGTGTAGCTTATGTTCCTTACTCCATAGATTTAAAAGAGCTTTTCCATCCTGCAAGACATGTTGCAAAATCTGAAGAGCTTAATACTCTTCTACTTTAAGTTGTAGCAGGAAATAAGCAAAGTAAACACTGTTCTCTTAGCTGGAATAACTTGAAACTGCACTGGTAATTTTATTTATATATATATATATATATATATATATATATATATATATAATACTTTGAAAACCCTGGCAAGAAGGAAATGTGTGAGGGTGTTTAAATTTATTTATTTATTTATTTTTGGCTGTGTTGGGTCTTCGTTTCTGCGCGAGGGCTTTCTCTAGTTGTGGCGAGCGGGGGCCACTCTTCATCGCGGTGCATGGGCCTCTCACTATCGCAGCCTCTCTTGTTGCGGAGCACAGGCTCCAGACGCGCAGGCTCAGTAGTTGTGGCTCACGGGCCTAGTTGCTCCGCGGCATGTGGGATCTTCCCAGACCAGGGCTTGAACCCGTGTCCCCTGAATTAGCAGGCAGATTCTCAACCACTGCGCCACGAGGGAAGCCCGTGAGGGTGTTTAGAAACTTGGGTCTTAATTTCTCCCTCTTATTCCTGTCTGATGCAGACAGTTCCTGGCTGGCTGAGAAATCTCTCCCTCCCCACTCTGGTCCCCACAATATGCTTCTCCCACTTCATGTACACACTGTGCCTGCCCAGCAGCCCTACATAGAAGGGGGGTCACACACAGCACTCTGCAGGAAAAGAGGCTCCAGGCTAGGTTTCTGGTGTACCCATCAAACCCGAGGCTTCTTTTTGCAGCTGTCCTGGGAGCTGACTCAGACCAACTTTGTGCTCTCAAACTGCTGACCCCATGAACCCTGAGAGATTCAATCAAATTATACATGCACCAACCCCTACAGCGAAATGTAATAGCAGCTTGGAGCTTGATTTGCACCACAACTATGTAGTTATGTTACCAGAGTACTTACAGGGCTCCTGTCTACATGCCCAAGACTACCCCTACATCTAAGAGGCACTAAGGTGCATAGTCAAAGGCAGAAAATCTTTAACTTATTATTTTGTTCAGCCTAAAATGACAAAAACTAAGCAGGTTCCAACTGGACTACTTCCCTATTGATGGTGGGCTGTGGGCAGCAGGTAAGCATGCTGCCTCCCAGAGCTTCTGGTAGAACCCCGGCCCCTTGTAGCCAACAGGAAAGTTGCTCCTAAGCCTGGGGAGTGTGACCTGGAGCTAGGCATTGAGAGAAATGGAAACTCTACAAATTCTTTATCAAGGAAAGTGTTAGGATGGACCTATTATGTAGAAAAATACTGAAAGAAGAGCTTAACATTTTCAAGATCCTGGTATTTACATTTCTGGCCTCATCTGTAGCTTGAGCTGTAATCCATGTTTTATTCCTTTAGAGTCTGTCATTCTATGAATAGAATAAACTCCAAATCAAAATACAACTAAACCTAAAGTCCCAAGCCTAACAACCCTCCAGACTGTTTGTAAACATTTTTGACAATGGGAGAGTAAACACTGGTCGTTTTAGTGGATCTGAAAATATCCTTTCTCCTCTCTCAGCTACAAACCAACCCTCTTGGGTTGGTTAATAAATAAATAACACATATTTATTTCCCTACATGTCTGGAGGTTGAAAGTCCATGATCAAGGTTCCAGGGTTTGTTTCTGGAGAGGCCTCCCTTATAGAGGGCTTATAGAGGACACCTTCTCACTATATCTTCACGTGGTGCTTCCTCTGTGCATGTGGAGAGAGAAGGGAGGTGTCTGGTGTCCCTTCCTCTTTCTATAAGGACACCAGCACTATCAGATTAGGACCCCACCCTTATGACCTCATTTAAATTTAATTACCTCCTTAGAGTCCCATTTCCAAATACAGTTATACTGGGGTGGGGGCTTCTACTTATGAATTTGGGGAGACACAGTTCAGCCCATAAAAGAGTGGAGCAGTCAGGGCTTGAGATGCAAATCTAGGTTTCTTTTGCACATAGATGAATTTACCCAATGACCCCCGCCCCCTGTATAATCCCTTCCCATTGAGTGTGGGAGGCTTTGTACATATGATGTGATGTAACTCTTATGCTATGGGACACCTCATATGGTAAAAGGGATTTTATAGATGTGATCGAGTTTCCAAATCAGTTCCTCAAAAGAAAGATTGTCTTGGGTGGGCCTGACCTAGTCAGGTGAGCTCTTTTAAAGCAGAGGTTTTATTCCTGGCTGGCCTCAGAGGAAGACAGCAAAAGCCTGTGTCAAGGGGTGCCTGTCTGTGGAGAAGGGTGGCTTCTAGGAGCTCAGAGTGTTCCACTGGTCAACAGCCAGCAAAACCCTGGGACCTCAGTCATACAACCTCAAGGAACCGAATTCTACCAGCAACTTTAGTGAACTCAGGTGAGGCTGTAGGCTTTGCTGACAACTTGGCTGCAGCCTCGTGATACCCCTAGAAGAGGACAAAGCTAAGCCATGCTCAAAGCTGAGATAATTCATGGATTTGTTTTCAACACGAAGTTTGTGGTGAATTGCTGTGCAGCAGTAGAAAATGAAGAACTCCCTCTCTACCAAAGCCACGTTAAAGCTACATTGTCTCAGCTCTTCTTACAGGACCTTCTGCTCCCCTGCCTTTGCATCCTTGTGTCACCACTGTTTGGAAAGCTCTCAGCCCAGGACTAAACCCACTGCTTCCCTCCCCCCTCCTCCAGGGCTGCTGAATGTGTTGCTGGTGGGAGCTGGTGACCTCAGAGACCAGAAGCACAGACTCTAGGGTCCACTCAGCCGTGCTCCACAGCCTGCCGCTCTCCCCCATTCTCCACGATGCTGGTTCAGGTTTTCTCCGTCCTCCTCAAACCACTGAGCTTCCTCCCCTTCATCACTCTTGGCAGACAATCTTTTTTTTTTTTTTAATTATTTATTTATTTGGTTGCGCCGGGTCTTAGTTGTGGTAGGCAGGCTACTTAGTTGAGGTACACAGTCTCCTTAGTTGCAGTTCACTGGGTTCTTAGTTGCAGCATACAAACTCTTAGTTGTGGCATGCATGTGAGATCTAGTTCCCTGACCAGGGATCGAACCCGGGCCCCCTGCATTGGGAGCACAGAGTATTAACCGCTGGACCACCAGGGAAGTCCCTTGGCAGACAACCTTGTCTTCAATTTCAGAGAAAATAAAAGCCACCACACAAGAACTCCCTCTGATCCCTGGCACAGAATCTACATATTCACCTGCATTTGAGCCTCCTGTTTCCTAGAAATAGGCGAGGTCTTCCTGGGTAAGACTGATTACATTTTTGGAAAGAGTTTTCTGCACTTGGCACCTCCGGTTCCTTTCTTTCTCGTCATCCTCTTAGCCCATTGCCAGTTGGCCTAAGCTGCCCTCTACCTGTGCAGACTGCTCCTGCTGGGTCACTGACAGCCTCCCAAACGACAAAGCTGTTAGACAGCTTTCAGTGCTCAAGCCATGGCATCCCTGTTGGCCACGCCCTCCTTTCTGAGCAGTGTCTTCCCTTGGCTTCTGGTCTCTTCTCTCTCTGCAGATCCTTCTTTGTTTCCTTTTTAGGGTCCTCTTCCTTTCTTCTCTAACTTGTGGTACGTCCTAGGTTTCTGCTGTGAGTCCTCACTACCCCCCCTCATCTGGGACCTTCCATTGTCTTCTCTGTGCCAATTACACCCAAACCAAATTTCCAGCCTTCGTATATATCCCGAACTTAACTTCTGTGTACCCAGCTACCTACACAACACTTCCCAGAAGGCTGAAGAAAAACTCTTGTTCAGGTTAACATTCAGGTTGCTCCTTTTTTTTTTTTTTTTTTAATTAATTAATTTTATTTATTTTTGGCTGCGTTGGGTCTTCATTGCTGCACGCAGGCTTTCTCTGTTTGTGGTGAGCAGGGGCTACTCTTCGTTGCGGTGCGTGTGCTTCTCATTGCAGTGACTTGTTGCAGAGCACAGGCTCTAGGCACACGGGCTTCAGTAGATGTGGCATGCCAGCTCAGTAGTTGTGGCGCATAAGCTTAGTTGCTCCGTGGCATGTGGGATCTTCCCGGCCCAGGGATTGAACCCATGTCCCTGAATTGGCAGGCAGATTCTTAACCACTGCACCACCAGGGAAGTCCCTGCTCCTTTTTTTTGACCTGCCTATATGAGAGGCACTAGCAACCAATTCTGCCCCTATGCTCAGTCCCACCAGTTCTCTCCACTGGGCACAGTACTGGTTGTTGCTAGTCCATTTACCCCTCACCTGGTCACTACACTCATCTCTTACGTGATCTACCAACACCCCTTCTTGTCACATCCCAATGCTGTGTCACTCAGCAGTGAGGGGAAATGTTACACAAATGTGCTTACCCATCTGATGTGCTGCCCATCTGGGGCATCCAGACTCCTTCCCAGGGCACCCAAAGCCCTTCCTGGTCTGACTCCGTTTCCCTCTTCACACTCACCACTACCCATTTTTCTCCTGAATGTCACACTTCTCCTTTTCTCGAGGGGGCACACCATAGCTCAACTTCAGACTCTCACAAATGCTGTTTCTTCACCAACGATGTGGTTTTCCACCTGGAGCACACAGACTGGAGCCAACAAGGGCCAATCAGAGGCCTTCCAGGCATGAGCCCAGCAGTTGATGGGGTGGAGAGGAAAGAACAGAGTCAGGGTAGAGCTGAGGGCTTCAGGGAAGGGAGAGGTCTGCTCAGAGGAGAACAAGGACAACAACACGGGACAGATGGAATGACGCCATCAGTGCTAAGAATCGGGTCTTGACAGGTGGACATTAGAAAGAAGGACATTTCACTCTTCAGTAGTGATGTAAAGAGGAAGGTTGGCATGAGTGAAAGAAAGCAGGGACCACTCTGGGGAACCTGCTGGACCACTCTGGCTAGAACACAGACTCCTTCCAGGAAGGAGTGAAAAATGTCTGGCAAGCAAAGTCCTCTCTCCTCTTGAACCTTCCTCCCCTGCATCTCTCCATCCGTGAAGTGCATTTGGCATAAATGATACTGATTGCTTTTCTCCCCTTAATCTTTCTCACTTATGAAACAGCACTTGGTGCTACAAACCAGAAAATACAGCACTAAATTATATTCTTTGTTCTCTTATTTTTTCCATATGTCTTAGTCTTAAATCCTCAATCCAGTAAGCACTCAAACTTCAGTTATTCAGTAAGTACTTTCTGAGCATCTACAATGTGCCAAACACTGTGCCTGTTGAGGTTCAAGAAGGAGGGAATGGTCAGCGGTGTTCAATGTAAGTAAGCAAGGAAGATAGAGGCAGAAATGTCCTCTGGATTTAGCAGCCAGGAGATTCTTGTTAATTGATTTATGGAGTAATGTAAGATTTTTTTAAAATGAGGGGTTTTTTTTAAAGAAAAAAGAAAAGAAGCCAGCTGAGATTCTGATAAAGATCACATTGAGCCTATTGATCAGTTTGGGGAGTATTGTTGTCTTAGCAATATTAAGTCTTCCAATTCATGGACTTAGGATATTTTTCCATTTATTTAGATCTTATTCAATTTCTGTCGACAAGTTTTTATAATTTTCAGAGTATAAGTTTCGAACTTCTTATGTTATTCCTAAATATTTTATTCTTTTTGATGCTATTGTAAATAGAATTTTCTTAACTTCACTTTTTTATTGTTCCATGCAAGTATATAGAAATATGATTCATTTTTATATATTGACATATCCTGCACCTTGAATTCGCTTATTATTTCTAATGGGTTCCTTAAGATTTTCTATATACAATATCATGTAATCTGTGAATAAAGATAGTTTTACTTCTTCTTTTCCAATCCGAATGCCTTTTTTTTTTTTTTTTTTCTTTTCTAATTGCCCTTAGGCTAGGACCTGTAGTATAGTGTTGAATAATAGTGGCAAGAGTGGACATCCTCAGGACTTCTCTGGTGGTCCAGTGGCTAAGACTTCAAGCTTCCACTGCAGGGGGCACGAGTTCGGTCCCTGGTCGGAGAACTAGGATCCTGCCTGCGGCGAGGTGCGGCTCAAAAATAAATTAATTAATTAATTAAATTTTAAAAAATCTTTATTAATAGATTTTCAGGTGTTAAACCAACCTTACATTTCTGGAATAAATCCCACTTGATCGTGGTGCGTAATTCTTTGTATGTGTTTTTGGATTCCATTTACTAAAAAGTAGTGCTTTGTTGAGAATTTTTGACATATTCATAAGAGATATTGATTTGTAGTTTTCTTTTCTCATGATGTCTTAGTCTGATTTTGGTACCAGGGTAGAATTCCCCTCACAGATTGAGTTGAGAAGTGTTCCTTCCTTTTCTATTTTTTGGAAGAATTTTTGAAGAACTGGTATTAAAGCCATTTGGACCTGGGTTTTTCTTTGTGGGTAGTTTTTGAATGCTGATTCAATCTCTTGTTATAGGTATATTCAGATTGTCTGTTTCTTCTTGAGTCAGTTTCGGTAGTTTGTGTCTTTTAGAAATTTGTCTATTTTAGCTAAGTTATCTAATTTATTGGCATACAATCACTCATAGTACTCATTTACAATCTTTTTTATTTCTGTAAAGTCAGTCATAATAGCATCCCTAATTTGAGTATTTCTTGTGTTGTTGTTAAATCTAGACAAAGGCTTGTCAATTTTGTTGATCTTTTCAAAGAACCAGTTTTTGTTTTCATTGATTTTATTGATTTTTTTTCTGTTTTCTATTTCATTCATTTTCACTCTAATCTTTATTATTTCCTTCTTTATGCCTGCCTTAGACTTAGTTCGTGCTTCTTTTCTGGTGAAAAGGGACTTACCATATACATCTTATCAGAATTAGCTTTAGATTTATACTTAATTCCAGTGACAAACAGAAATTTTCCTCATATATAGTTATATTTTCTTTTCCTCCTTTTTGTGGTATTATTTTTTTTTTAAATATTTGTTTATTTATTTGGCTGCACTGGGTCTTAGTTGTGGTGTGTGGGATCTAGTTCCCTGACCAGGGATTGAACTCCGGCCCCCTGCGTTGGGAGCGTGGAGTCTTAACTGCTGGACCACCACAGAAGTCCCTTTTGTGGTATTATTAATATACATGTTACTTCTATAAATTCTACAAACCCAACAAGACATTGTTATAACTCTTTCTTTTTTTTAAAATAAATTTATTTATTTTTGGCTGCATTGGGTCTTCATTGCTGCACGCGCGCTTTCTCTAGCTGTGGTGAGCGGGGGCTACTCTTTGTTGTGGTGCGCAGGCTTCTCATTGCAGTGGCTTCTCTTGTCGTGGAGCATGGGCTGTAGGTGCGCGGGCTTCAGTAGTTGTGGCACGCGGGCTCAGTAGTTGTGGCTCGCGGGCTCTAGAGCGCAGGCTCAGTAGTTGTGGTGCACAGGCTTAGCTGCTCCACGGCATGTGGGATCTTCCTGGACCAGGGCTCGAACCCGTGTCCCCTGCATTGGCAGGCGGATTCTTTTTTTTTATTTTATTTATTTATTTATTTATTTATTTATTTAATTTATTTATTTTTGGCTGTGTTGGGTCTTCGTTTCTGTGCGAGGGCTTTCTCTAGTTGCGGCGAGCGGGGGCCACTCTTCATCACGGTGCGCGGACCTCTCACTATTGCGGCCTCTCTTGTTGGGAGCACAGGATCCAGATGCGCAGGCTCAGTAGTTGTGGCTCATGGGCCTAGTTGCTCCGCAGCATGTGGGATCTTCCCAGACCAGGGCTCGAACCCGTGTCCCCTGCATTGGCAGGTAGATTCTCAACCACTGCGCCACAAGGGAAGCCCAGCAGGTGGATTCTTAACCACTGTGCCACCATGGCAGTCCCTATAATTATTTCTTTATATAATTTTATGTCTTTTTAAAAAGCTTAAATAAGAGAATGGATATATATTTATAGCTTTTGTTATATTAGCTTCTTACTTATCATTTCTGATTATCTTTATTTGTTTCTATGAATTCAGGTTACCATATGGAATCATTTCCTTAGTTCAATACAGCTTTGCTGCAACACATCTCTTTTGTTGGCATATATATTACATTTCTAATATGTTATAGGCCCAACAATACATTACATACATACTGTTTTATACAATTGCTTTTCAAATCAAGAAAAGAAAGGGGAAAAATATGCATTTATACTGCCTATTACAATTACATAATTATCTTTATTAGTACTATTTGTTTGTGTGTATGTGTGTGGATTTAAATTACCATCTGGGGTCAGTTGCTTTGAACCTAAAGGACTTCCCTTAGTATTTCTTGTAAGGTGGTCCACTGGCAATATATTCTCAGCTTTTGTTTATTTTGGCAGGTATTTATTTCACCTTCATTTATGAAAGATAGCTTTACTGGATAGAGGAATCTTGGTTGACATTTTTTTCTTTGAGCACTTTGAAAATATTCTTCTTCTGGTCTCCATAGCTTCTTTTTTTTTTAATATTTATTTATTTATTTATTTGGTTGCATTGGGTCTTAGTTGTGGCAGGCAGGCTCCTTAGTTGTGGCTCACCCGCTCCTTAGTTGAGGCACATGGGCTCCTTAGTTGCAGCAGGTGGGCTTCTTTGTTGTGGTATGCAAACTCTTAGTTGCAGCATGCATGTGGGATCTAGTTCCCTGATGATGGATCAAACCCAGGCCCCCTGCATTGGGAGTGCAGAGTCTTAACCCACTGTGCCACCAGGAAGTCCCCCTCCCTTCTTCTGATGAGAAGTCAGCTGTCAGTCTTATTGGGGTTCCCTTGTACATGATGAGTTGTTTTCTGCTTTCAAGATTTTCTCCTTGTCTTTGGCTTTCAGCATTTTTAGTATGTTGTATTTGTTGTGAAACTCTTTGTATTTATCCTACTTGAAGGTAATTGAGCTTCCAGGATGTAGAGATTAATGTTTTTCAATAACTTTGGGAAGTTTTCAGCCATTAGTTTTTTGTTTGTTTGTTTTGTTTTTTGTTTTTTTGTTTTTGGCTGCATTGGGTCTTTGCTGCTGCGTGTGGGCTTTCTCTAGTTGTGGTGAGCTGGGGCTACTCTTCGTTGCAGTGTGCAGGCTGCTCATTGCCGTGGCTTCTCTTGTTTCAGAGCCTGGGCTCTAGGCACGCGGGCTTCAGTAGTTGGGGCATGTGGGCTCAGTAGTTGTGGCTTGTAGGCTCTAGAGCGCAGGCTCAGTAGTTGCGGTGCACAGGCTTAGTTGCTCCCCGGCATGTGGGATCTTCCCAGACCAGGGATTGAACCTGTGTCCCCTGCATTAGCAGGTGGATTCTTAACCACTGTGCTACCAGGGAAGTCCCAGCCATTAGTTTTTTTGAGTACTTTTCCCTGCTCCTTTCTCTCTGCTTCTGCTGCTATTTCCATTACAAGTATGTTGGTGCCCTCAGTGGTGGCCCACAAATTTTCCAAGGTTCTGTTAATTTTTCTTAATTATTTTTTCTTTATTGTTCTTTAGATTTTATCATCTCTATTGCTCTAGCTTCGAGTTTGCTAATTCTTTCTAATGCCAGTTCTCATTTACTATTAAGCTCCTCTAGTGACTTTTTCATTTTAGTTATTTATTTTTCAACTTCAGAATTTCCATTTGGTTCTTTTTTTTTTTTATCTTTTCTGTCTCTTTTTTGGTATAGTATATTTGATGTGACATTGTCATCATACCTTTTTTTTTTTACTTCTTTAATTGTGGTTTTCTTTAGTTCTTTGAACATTATAATGGCTGTTTTGAAGTCATAGTTAACATCAATCAGGTCACCTTCACTGGCACTTTTTGTTGCTTGCGTTTTCTTTTTTTCTGGTGTCTGGGTCATACTTTCCTTTGCATGTCTTGTAACTGCAATGTCTGGTTTTTATTCTGCTTTATTTTTTCATTTAGCAACATATTAATATTTTCCATGTCAGTAAAAGATTATCCTATGATGTTATTTTTTATGGCTGTATATAGATTTTAATAGGTTCTTTAAGAATGAGTACCCCAATTTATTAAACCAATACTCTATTTTTGGACCTTTCTCACTCTAATTTTTCACTAAGCAAACTTATTTTATATATACTTTTGTTTTTCTACAAACACAAAAACTGAGGATCAGCTGTTCTTTTTCCTTCTGCGAACAGGATTAAAAAAATGATGGTCTTAAAGTATAACAAAGGTAGTATAATTTAGACATTGGGAAAACTACCTATAAAGAGTACAAACATTGATAGACTTGTTTCAGAGACTTGTTCAATCCTTCCTTCTTTCCTTCTGGGTTCTAAGACACAGCTTTGTTTCTCCAAGGGAATACTAGTGGCATTTTGGATGCAACCCTTTTCCTCCATGCGGTGCTGTGCTGCATATTGCATGATGTTTTGCAACCCTGTTCCCTTTATATTAAAGCCCGTACTGCTTCCAGTTATTATGACAACCAAAACCCTTCCACCCTTTTACAAAACACTTCCTTGTCAAAAATCTTTGGACTATCTTTCTATAATAATTTAGTTTCAGTTTTGATAGTAAGTAAGGGGATGGAGAAGGTAAGACATTTGAACAAAAGAATTACTTAGAGTGCTTAAAAATCATGAATTCTACTCTGTATCTCAGGCCTACTGCTCAAGCTCAGAAGCTGGGTTCCAATTTATGTAATCAGCAAACAAGCTTATGAGATAGGCATTCTTTCTTCCATTTTATGTGTGAGGAAACTGAGGCTCAGAGACAAGTAATTGCCCAGAGTTACAAGTTGGTAAGTTATTGAGTCTCAATTTGATATCTGGTCAATCCAATTTCAAAGACCAGCTCTTAACTGCTACTGCCCCTCTGGTAAGAGGTGAAGTTTCCAAACACGGTGTAGATTCAACAACAAAGCACCCAAAAGTAAAGTGAAAAGTGAAGATAAAAGATGGAATATATAAAATGAGGGCACCCAGGAATTGTTGCTAATGTTCTATTTCTTGCCTTGAGGGATTGTTGCATGGATGTTCCTAATTATTATTTTTCATATGTATGTTGTGCTTCAAAATTTTTTAAAATAGTACAAAGGGAGTGTTCATGTAGGACAGTTTTTGTACAGGTCTGATTTTAAGTTGAGAAGAGATAAAGGAATCAAAGGATCAAAAACATAATAAGATCAAGGTGTTAACAAAAAACCCAAGTTACAAGGAGTTAGAACTTTGATGCTTAAGAGGATTAGGAAAACATTTGCTTCTCATATGCAGTTAATTTCTTTATTTGTGGGGCATAAATAATACTCTCCATGAGCTAAATTACCCTCTTTCAAAATGTATTTTTCACTTTCTCGACTTCTGCATGTGTTAACATGGCATTTCCACAGCTGTAATACCATTTGTTTTCTCCTAATTTGCTTCTTCCTTAGATTTTCTTAATGCTCCACAATGGGGAATGTATTAGTACTTCATTTCTTGCTCGTTCTGGACATATATGCTTCACCAGCTCCTGGAGGCTGAGGGGAAAGAGATGGGCTAGCCTCTCTCCATCTTATTGCCTTTCCTCTCCTTCACTAAAGGAGAGGTATGCTTTAGCTGTATGCTTGGATTACGTGCCAAGTAATCAGCTGTCAGAGAATTGGTCGGATAGGTTTTGAGGTCCAGTACTGAGCATTCTGGTTGCTGACGGGGAAAAAAGGCGAAGACTTGAGAGCAGACAGTGCTGTGCCCCTTCACGCTGGCGTCCTCATGCCAACACGGTGGCTTTCCTTCTGAAGCCACGTCTTCTGTCCCTGACGTCATTTCAGGTTTGTCTCATGATGGAATGGATTTGCTCTTTTTATCTTCAGCAGTGCACAAGCTTTGCCTCTTTCCTTTCCGACTTTAACTGCTGTTCTCTCCCTGGCACCCTGTGGCTTTGCAAGATCTCTCATTTCTGTATTAAAATACTTTATTTACAGCAGACCCAACAAAGCCAGCAATAGTCATGTGATCACCTTGGTTGATGCTGATCAAAGATGTAGTCCTAAAATAGCAGAACTTTGAGAACCACAGGTAGAGTCAGTGCTCAAACAGGATTGGGGCCTTCTGTTCATTAAAGATAAAGAGAAGTTTATCTTCCATTTCCAGGCCCCCCCATAGGGAGATAAGTTGTACCTGCCCAACAGAGGGGTTTCTGGGCTGTTTCATGTACATTTGTCTGAAAGCCTTGTGTGTATTTCTGCATGGATGGTGCTAGGAAGATGCTGAAGATAAGGTAGATGGGGAAACTGACCCCACCCAGTCAATCATAAGGAAACTTTCCCTTCTAAGGCAGAAAACTGACATTTTAAATACCTAATTCTCATCTTGTAGGATGATAACAATTTTCCTATCAAGAAATGAATGCCCTTGCTCACATGGTGAGCTCATTTTCTCACGTACTTTCAATTGTTGTATGATAGCTTTTGCCAACAATTTATCTGCAGTGAGATAGCAGTGCTCCATGTTGCTTTCGAGCTGTCTCAGTCACATGACTTGAAATAAATAAGTATCTTTTTCTAGGGAGCATGAACTCTTTCCTACCAGCCACTGAGCTGTCATTGGAAAATAACTATACTCTTGACAGGCTTCAAATTTTTGCCTTTATTTTTAAACCAAGAAAGAGTTTAAGACTGTTGGGAATCCACTCAGAACCCCAGAGTTGGTATGCAGATTACTTTAGACTCACATTTCATTCAACAAGTACAGAAAGAAGCCTTCGCAAAGCTCCCCTTACCTGACTAAAGGCAGCTACCTCAGGGAAATGAGAACTGCCATAATCTCCCTCATTGGGGCAGCTTCTACTCCCAGCAGAAATACTAAGAGTAAACCTACCATAAGTCCCCTCTCTGGCGGAACCCAATTGCCATGAAGAAGACAGTAAGACCACTTGCACCTGCATAAACAAACATTATCAAAACTTTCTTATCTCCCATTTGTTCTCCTAAAAACCCATTTGTCTTTCCTAAAGAAATGTGCTTATTCTTCCCATAGGAACCTTTTCTCCACTCTCCTTTCCCCTACTAAGGTGGGTACATAAGCCCCAAGTTCTAACCACCACTTTGAGTTATTCATCCCTGAATCTCCGTGTGTATGCACTGCACACGAGTAGATAAACTCTGTCTCTTGTCATTTAATTCACAGTTACTGGAGCTAAGGGGACAGAGGAAGAGTTTTTCCTCTCTAACAAGACACATCTGAGATCTGCAGACCTAGAGGACCCCATAGATGCCATTTCAATCTTGTGAAGTGAAATGCACATGAATGTTCTAAGTGGGGCAGGTCAAGTCCATGAAGCTTGATTTCCAGACCCTGAATTCAGAGATGACCCTGGATTTCTTACTTGCCTCATATTCCTTCTTTATTCCCCAGGTTTTTATTCCTCAGTGTGTGCTCTGAGGACCACCCATCTTGGTAAAATGGCCATCACTAGGCCTGCCTCAGACGTACAGAATCAGAATTACCTGCACGGGAGCCGGGGGTTTTTACATATTCTACAGGTTCACCAGGTGATTCTTGGATGCATGAATATTTAATAAATCCTCTGGTATCTGATGCTCAGTACAGTCTTACAGTTATCAGTAAAAAAAAAAAAAAAAAAAAAAGAGAAGAAGAAAGGGAAAACACACTCCTTACACATCAAAGAAGAAAAAGATATACCCCAACCTTGAGAAGAATCAAAGCTGACATAGCTGTCTTTTCCTCTGTAAAAGGAGTTCAGTGCCCATTCTAAGGAGTCAGAGTAAAATTAGCACTTGAGTTGTTCTTCAGGGCAAGTGTTCTGACACAGAAGTCCCAATCATTGCTTTCAAAGGACTCCTGTGTAAATATTTACCAGCTACTTAGAATCTCAATCCTCCTCCCACTTTTGAGTCAGAGTTGGGAACAAATTCCACCGGACTACTTGAAAGCAGTGCCGGACTTGAGGAGCTGGTGGAGTTGAAGCACTCTGAGGGCGTATCATTTCCCTCCAGAGCTCTCCACCTATCCAGTTATCTAACAAGGTCCCAGGGAGAGTGAAAATTTTCACACTTTTAGGGTCTGAAAGCATTTAGCGCTCATGCAGTCTTCCTCGGGAAGCCAGTGGAGGATGTGTTCTCTTCAATAAGGGAGTAAACAAGAAACACACACACAGGATCTAGGAAAGAAAACCCAGCACAGGAAAAAGGGAAAAATCCCCAGGATCACTTGTGTGGATCCCGAGCAAAACCAGTGCAGACTGGAGGGGAAGACCAAGGCCTCCAGGAGGTCGACACCCAGGAGAGACAGACGGGATGCTGGATGTACTGTTGGTGTCGAGAGGAGATTTATGTTCATGGGAGAGTTTGGGGCTGAATTCATAATAGGTACATAGAAAGTTAAACAATTGGAAGAAAGACCCAGGCAATTTATTCACTTCAGGGGGGAAGAGTGTGGAAGAAAGGAAACCGAATCATAGTTTTCCATGTGAATAATGTTTACTTACATACAAGTCAAATAACCAAATATTTATGATAGAGCATGTTGAGAATATGATGCCTGGAGTGTGTGGGTGCGTGTGTGCACATGTGGGACGTGTGTGTGCACGTGTGGGATGTGTGTGTGCATGTGCACGTGTGTATTTGGTGGTGAGCAGCAGCCTGCAGTGAGTAGCTGAAACCCCAGCACACAAGACGAAAGTCAACGGATAATGACTAAAACAAAAGGAGCAAGAGGTAGCATTATGGACCATTTTTTTCCGAGATAAATCCGGTGAGTTGGATTTACTGGTCTGGGTGTGGCCTGCAAATCATGGTTTCTAAAGCTCTCAGGTGATTCAATGTGTAGCCCAAATTAAGAACCCCTGAAGAGAGATTTCCTGTGGGCCCGCGAGGCTGCAGTCAATCTAGACCACCAACTCAGCACTGCACTGAGCTTCCCTCTTAAGCTCCTTCTCGGAGAGGCAGAACGTCTGGCTCTTGGGCGTAGGCATCCCACTGTCCTTTCTGTTGATTGGGAAAGGAAGGGGCAGAGATAATCAGTAGTTACTGATCACCTTTATGTGCCAAGCACGGTATTAGGTACTTTGCACACAGATAAGAAAAGTAAGGATCGGGTTGCTGAGAGGCTGGTTCAAGGCCAGGTGATCAAAGCTCTAGTCGCCCAACTCAGAAGATACTCATCTTGCCACGGTGCACTGCGTGGATGGGGTGCCACCGTGGGGAGGACAGCAGCTGCATAGGGAGTGAGGGGGCTGGGCAGGTCTTGGACCCCACCCTTGGTCCAGGCGACTAGTGTTATCTAGCCTGTGGTGAAAAAAAAATCATCGGGGTGGGGGGTGCAGCCTTCTTGCACATTGTTTCAGAAAGCAAATCACAAGAGGTGGGGGTGGGGGGATGGGGGAGGAAATTAACCTGCAAAGGTTTTGGCTTCGCTAAAACAAATGCATTTCTTTCCCGTCTTCCCTTTCCCTCTCTGCTCTCCCTCTCCCCATATATTATGTAACGTATTCTATTACACAGCCCTTGTTCAGGAAAAATATTCAAGCAGGGGCTTTTAGCAATGAATAGAAATTTAGATTCAATATCCTGCTGAGATTCTGTCTCCAAGACCCTATAAGCCTTACAGCATAAAAACCTCATTAAATTGGAACCTGGTAATTTGTAATAATCTCACTGGGCTCAAGCTGTAGTTTACCTTTGAGCTCATAAAAGGCTCTTTAAAGCAAGTAATGCTACTTGAGAGCAAATTGAGGTCAAACATTATAGATGTACCATACAAACAATTTGTATGCTAATTAAAGGGATTCTTAGAGATAGTTTCCAAAGGATTTTTTTCTACTTAGCAACCCTTTATTAGCATATTTTTGGTTACTAAATATACTTGACTTTTCACTAATTCCATTGGCCTTTCTTTCCTCCAATTAGCCTAAATTGATAGGGTTGTGATCCATGTGGGCATCTGAACTATAGATGCAGATAGAAGATTTTAATGAGGTTCCTCTGATCAAACAAACTTTATAAAAACAAGTCACTGAGGATGGAGATTTTGATTCCTAGCTAGCTGTTGTAAATCTGATTCTCCAAAAAGCCCAGTATCTGACAGTTTCACTTGCTTTGCTGATGATCTCTCAGAAAGCGGAAATGCCTTTGAACCACAGAGAAGAGCTTGGCTGATGAACTGAAAGTGATGGAAACGTTTGGAGAAATTGTGGTCGCAATGGAAGTGAGCTCCTTGACCTGTGGGCTGTTTCCAAGTCAGGGTACACATTCTGGAGAAAGTGCTAGGAAGAGACCATGCAGTCCTGTCTTGGCTGCATGTTCAGGGCAGGCCAACAGGGTGGTTGGTGTGTCTGCGGAGGAGACTGACATTATCTTAATGCCCAGAGCAAGGATCTCCTGGCTCCGCTTCTCCGCCTAGCGCAGACCGCGTCTGGGCACTAGGTCTCGGCACCGTATTTTAGGAAAGACTTGGGCAAATAACAGCGGGTTAAGATGAGGCTAAAAAACCCAGAAACTCTGTTTTATGGGGAATAATTGGAGGGAACAAGAGTAGTTTCTGAATTGGACAGGATTTTAGGCAAAGATGATGGATATTTTGAAATATTTGGAAGGAGGTTAAGAAAATGATTCATTTTTTTTTAAAATAAATTTATTTATTTATTTATTTATTTTTGGCTGTGTTGGGTCTTCATTTCTGTGCGAGGGCTTTCTCCAGTTGTGGCGAGTGGGGGCCACTCTTCATCGCAGTGCGCGGGCCTCTCACTGTCGCGGCCTCTCCCGTTGCGGAGCACAGGCTCCAGACGCGCAGGCTCAGTAGTTGTGGCTCACGGGCTTAGTTGCTCCGTGGCATGTGGGATCCTCCCAGACCAGGGCTCGAACCCGTGTCCTCTGCATTGGCAGGCAGACTCCCAACCACTGCGCCACCAGGGAAGCCCGAAAATGATTCATTTTTACCAAGTGTGGTCGTTACAACGTGCATTTACCTTCCTTGTTTGTCTTCCCTGCCACCCCACCCATTTCAGGTAAGTGTTCTGGCTGAGTTTTGTTGGCTGGGGTATTTGTGGGGAAACTTGATGACAAGGACTCTTCTCGACTATGATAAAAATGCGGAAGAAATCAAACACACAGTTTCAAGTGGTAGGATAGAGAAAGGAGTGATGCTTCTAAGAGTTAGGAGAAAAAGAGGGATTCAATGAGAGGCACCTGACTCCCTTTCCAGGGAGGTGGGAGGACCTCAGGGATGCTGAGTGGCGTGCCAGGGGCTGCACTCCCCAACAACAGCCCCAAATGGGACGTGGAAGTTAAGGGACCGTGAGCATTCCAGTGGTGATGAGCATGGGCTGGTCAAACAGGAAAGTCCTGAACATTTGCCTGTGCATCGTCCCCTCGGACCTTTCCATTGGCCGGGTTTATTGGGTAGTGGCTGTGAACTCTATACTTACAGTGATTAAATACTGTCTACTATACTACCGCCAACACTGCCAGAAGGAGGCTCGGGTGTGGATGTCAGCTGACTTAAAGAAAGGAATTACAGTGTCTGGCATGTTTGTACTTATGGGCTAGATAACTCTACATTTGTATAGCTCCGTGGCAAAGCAAGGACCAATGAATCGAAGGTTCTGGAAAGAGGATTTTAGTTAATTCAGGAAAGACATTTATAACCATTGACACTGCCTGGCAGTAGGATGGACTGATTTGAGAAACCATGAGCTCTGCTCGTAAGTGGAAACTTGATTTGATGTCTATCCTTCAGGGGTGTTTTAAAGAAAAATGTCATGATGGGTGGTGCAAATTGGATTGTGTGATCTCTGCCATGCCTTCCACATCTGGAGTTCTGTGGTTCTATGAATCATTGGAATCCTTGGCTCAAACGTGGGAGCAGGATTGAGGTTCTAAGTAGCTGGTAAATATTTACACAGGAGTCCTTTGAAAGCAGTGATTGGGACTTCTGCATCAGAACACTTGCACTGAATAACAGCTCAAGTGCTAATTTTACTCTGGCTCCTAGAACAGGCATAGAGGGAAAAGACAGCTATGTCAGCTTTGATTCTTCTCAAGGTTGGGGTGTATCTTTTTCTTCCGTGATGTCTAAGGAATGTGTTTTCCTTTCTTTTTTTTAACGGTAACTATAAGACTACGCTGAGCATCAAGAGAGAAGAAATTTGAAGTAAAAACTGGAAGCTCAACAGGAAAAATTAGGGGCAAAGGAAATGAAAGATAGCGATTGAGAAGAAAGAACGGAAACGTTGCAAGTGTCATTTCCAAGCCAGGCTAGAAATTTTATTACAGGCTGTCTTAGCGCTCCAAATATTGGGCTTGGCTTGACTGTCCTCTGGTGATCGCTGTGCTGTGTGTCAGACGAAGTTGTCAGTGTTTGCAAAACCAATTAAAGTGGCATTAGTGCACATGCACACACACGCATGTGCTAAGTTGCCCATGCAGTGTTCGTGCCCGGTTCCTTGGCAGGTATTCAAGCCCAAGCTATCATTTAGAAAAGAGTTATTTGAGCAAACTTTTGAAACAGAAATTTGTCTTTCATTTTAATTATTTTTTATTTTATTGAAAACTTCAAGAATTCCATCAGTTCAAATATTGGTTCAAACTGTAGAAAAGTAACTTTTCCTTTCTATTTTTAACAGGCTTATAAAAATTATTTTTGCCACTCTGAGTGAACTCTTAGCAAGTTCTATGTAATGCCACAGATATTAAACACAGGAAAAGAGAAGATGTAAATGAGGAAGAAATTACTCTGTTTTATTGCTCTTTAAGTATAGAATGTGTCTTTAAGTATAGAATGTGTCCCTAAATTACATAATACAAAAAATTGGACGTACAGGTGACCAAAATTATTTTGTAACAGCAGTTGGGAAAATAATTTTTTTCTCAATTTGTAACAATGTCTGATCTTGATTTCACATTATTCAATGATCTGAGCACACTTGCATATTGGGAAAATATTTTGGGCATCTCCTGAATTTGCTTAAGAACATGTTTTGCAATCTTGACTGGCTCCTAACTACACGTGTGGGTGAGACTCCAAGGAACCTCCCCCCATCCAAGAAATCAGCAGCTGGAAAATTAAAGGGCTGAGGGGCACTGGGCTGCCCAGTGCAAGAGACACAGTGTGGAGTCCAGTGCCATCAAATTGGAAGGGCTCAGTGGACACCATGGCTTTCCCAGAAGGGACACCTTTTGAGATATTGGTCACATTCTAGGACTGAGGGTGTTCTGTGTTCTTTTATGTAATAGTCAGGTGCAGTCACAAGAGAAGATGCAGGAGAAGCTTGGGAAAGAACAAAATTTATTATGCTCACTGGTCCTAGAAATGGGAGGCATGTCATGCCACTCAGGGCCACATGGGAAAGACACCAGGGAGGTCAGGAGTGAGGGGAAAGCCAAGGCTAGCACCTTTGCTGGGTTTTCTGTGGGAGAGAAAGGCAAGACAACAGGGTAAACAGCTTAGGATTGGCTGGTTTGAATAATTCCAGCAGGCTCTAAGCTGTAGGGGTGGTCCCTGGCTCTGATCTGATGAAGGCAGAGGAATATTGCCTCCTGGGGTGCATGGCCCAGATAGAGGAGGTCTGGCTCTAGATTGGTTAGTTTGCAGATCAGAGGCATGCTTCCAGCTGAGCCTTTTAGCATCTTTAAGAATTGGCTAGCCCTGGGAGGGGCAGTCTCTGCCCAGCCAGAAAGGTTTTAAAAGTGTCAAAACATCATAATATACAAAAAATTAAAAATATAAACAATAGAAAAGGGTATACTCTAGAGCAAAGAAGAAAACAAAGCAGACCTGTCCTCACAGAGTTTAAAGCTAACCTCGCAAGATCAAGGTAATCTGCCAGTAGTTTAACTGCCTTTGAGAAAAACAACAAGTAAATGTCAATTCTTTGTAGAGGAGGATAATGTGATCCAGAGTCTGTACAAGGTATCATTCACAATGTCAAGTATACAGTGAAAAACTACTAGACACACCAAAACATGTGAACCATAATCAAGAAGAGAATCAGTTAATAGAAGCAGATCAACAGATGGCCCAGATGTTGGAATTAGTAGATGAAGACTTTAAAACAACTGTTATAAATATGAAAATACTAGCAAACTGTATTCAGCAACATATTAGAAAGATCATACACCATTACCAAGTAGCATTTATTCCTAGAATGCAAGAATGTTTCAACATACAAAAATTAGTCAACATAATATCACACATTCATATGATGAAGGAAAAAACCCACATGATCATCTCAATTGATGCAGAAAAACATTTGACAAAATTCAGTGCCCTTTGATGATGGAAACACTCAATATTCCTATTATAAGATGCGACTGGAAGGGAGTATGATGGGAGGATGTATTTGTGTCACATAACATCTACTTAGAGACTCACGGGATCATCTACATCCCAAGTCTATACACCAGCACCTTTGAAAATTAAGTCCGCCTTTGACAGACAGGGTTTAGATTAAATTTAGAAAGCCATTGCCTCAGCTATCAGCTGAGAACCACTTCCCTAACAGAGATGAACGTGAGAGGGAGGGGAAAACGGACAAACGAGGGAGCCCCTGCTCGGTTCAGAGCTGACTGTGCTCCGTGTCACAGGAAGTGTTGTCTAGATTCAAAGTGGCAGTATGGAAACAGTGACACAGGTGTCCATGGGGGTGGAGCCTTCTTTCTGCTTTAGACCCAAGGTCCAGGTACATCCCTCCTCAGCCTCTATTGCAGCTGGAGCAGACCCCCTGACCTGGGCGTGGCCCATGAGACACTTTGGGCTCAGAACGTGAGACAGGAGTTGGCATCGGGGTAGAGGGGCTGTTATGAGGTGGCGGTCCTGGAGGCACGTTTGTCTAGTTCATCTGGGCCACACTCAAGGTGTGGGACCTTCTGCATGGTTCACTCAAACTCAAATATCCAGCCTTCCAGAGACCAGAAGGCCACCTGCGCTCTCAGTAAATGTCTTGTCTCCTCCATCATACAGTTGGTCCCATTGCCAGCCGCTGAGCCCACCGATTCACTGTTGAAACTGGAAATTTGGCCAAATCCAGGTAGCAGCACAAGAAGCCATTCTGTTCCCACTTGCTGCTGGAAGAAGGATGGTTAATGGGATGCTCCTTTGAAGTCATTGTTATTTCCCAGACTTAAGGAACTGGTTTGACTCCAGGGGAGAAGGTCCCCACTTCTCGCCTTGTCTGGATTCGGGGGGGGTGTGGCAACTAGAGAAGCAGAGTTTCTTCCTTCAGCGTCCTCTGGCCTTTGTCCTGGAGGCTCAGCAGCCGGAGGCGGTTTACTGAGTACTTAAACGACAGCACAGCGGCACTGGGAGCTGGATTGGAGCCCTTATGTGCTGGAGCTGCTCGCGCTAACCTGACACGGCTCTTGTCCTGCAGGACCCCTCCCCTCACCCTGAGCCCAGGTTGGTCACTGAGCCCTCGCAGCACACTTTCAGCCATAACTTTTCTCTGGTCTCCTGTTCTCTTCTTACTTTACCTTTGTCCTGGATTTTTCATATTTCATATATTCCTCATTTTATGGTAGAGCATATTTTCCATAACTTTCCTCATGTTTCTTAAGAACAGGACGGGCTATACATCTAGACATCGATACATAAGAAAATTAAATAATGCTGATGGTGTAACTGGTATTCTTCTGGAGTGGGATTCTGGCTCTAGCACCTGCTCACTGGGGGACCTCAGGCAAGTTATGTAATCTCTTTGTGCCTCAGTTCCCTGATTTATTAAAGGGCATAATCATAGGATTGACACGAGGATTACAGGAGAGACTAGAGTTCAAGTGCATGTACACCACTGGGCAGGGTGGAAGGTGTCATGAGGGCAGGTTGCAGTATGGCCGTCATTGTCCGTGTAAACGAGGCCTCCTGAGGCCGTGGGCGTGGGTTTAAGCCTGAGCTCTTCACTCGCTGGCAGGGGACTGTGTGAGTTGCTCAGCCTCTGTGAAGCCAGGTTTCATCTGTTAAATAGGAATACAACTTATGTCATAGGATTTTGTGGGCATTAAGTTAGAGAAGATCAGAAAAACATTTAGCAAAGCGCTGGGTGTGCCAAGTGCTCAGTCCTAGGATCTCCTTCCTTCCTTCCTTCCACCACAGCATTACTGGGGTTCACACTTAGACCCCAGCACCTCAGCCACAAGTCTCGCTCTTACAGACACCAGGGGACTTTGGGCCACAGAGCTGTCATCACGTCAGCTTTGTAAATGGGTCCTGGGCCCAAAGATCCAGAGGTTATCCTCATGCAGAGTGAGAGGTGGGAAGGATGCACCTCAGAACATCAGCGCAGGGAAGACTCCGGGGCAGCCAGGTGTGTTCACAGTGGGTCTCCTCAACGTCCTGGAGAGTCCATTTCCTCTTCTCAGAACCAGCCAGGTTCCAGGCCTCTGGGGGCAAGGCTGGACCAAGGCGGATCTCAGGACTCCAGCCCAACAGGCTGGGGGTTAAGGCCAAACGCCAACCCTGGGCAGAAGCCAGAGCGTGGGGCAGGAAAACCAGAGTAGGGCTCGCACTTCCTGAGACCAGGCCAGTGCAGCAGGGCAGGGGGTCCCAGACCAGAGTGTGGGGTACCGGGCGGACCTCGCTCCATGCTCGCTCTCCCTCACATCCCCTCCCCACCCCACCCCCCACCCCCCGCCTCCCTTCTCTCCTCCTCCTCCCACTTTCCTTGCTCATTTCTGTGGTTGTCTCATCCAGTCTCAGAGCTTTAATGTCAACTGCATCCTTGATTCCCACATGTCCACCTTTGGCCCGGGCCTTTGCACCAAGTCCCAGACTTTCCTGTTCAGCGGCCTCCTTGATGCCTTGCCAGGGTGGGCGTCTGATCTGCTCTCAAACTTACCGCATCCAAGCCGAGCTCCCAATCTTGTGCCGGCTCCGCCTGGTGCTCTCAGTGAATCGGTGGCTCAGGCCCAAACCACAGTCACCTCCACTCCTCTTTTTCTCAGACACCCCAGTCCAGACCCAGCAAAACTTTCTGTTCACCTCGGACTCCCTGGACTCCGCACCTCTCACCTCTCACTGCTCTCACCGCACTTCCTCCACCGTCACCCGCAGCCGGGCTGGCAGGGCTCCAGCGGGGCTCTCCCTGGCTCCCTCCCCGGCTCTCCTTCCGGGCTGAGCCGCGTCCCTCCTCCGCGCAGCCCTCCAGACCCCGCTGTGCAGTTCTCAGCTGGCAGGCGCCTTATCCTCTAAGGCCACCGTTTAGCTGATTGAGTGAGTGCATCACCAACGGGGCTCAGCGGGCTCTGATGTGTCCACCTCTCCCTCCACTGCCTGGTTCCTTGTTTGAGACCATAAAAGAGGCTTGGTCCCATTCTCTGGGTTAAATTTTTCTTATTTCCTGTTTGGTGGTATTGGAAGGACAGGTAACTAATAGCTTGATGAGTGTTAAGAATACGATAAAGGGCTTCTCCACAAAGTCCTTTAAAAGAACTATTTACTCTCAAAGGAAAAACACATTTTCATAAACTTCTGGAAGAAAGTTTGGAGCATCAGGATGTAGTTAACACTAGGATTTGGAGATAATTATTTAAGATCCATATCTTTTAAAAGTATTTATCTGTCAAAAATATCGAAATGTGTCTTTCAACTACTTAAAAGTATCTATCAAAATTGCTATTTTTAAGTGACTGTATTTTAGTTCTGATTCTATTTTGAAAAGAGCCACAGTGGTGAGGGCTTTAGCTAGGAGTGGACATGCATTAGGAAGCCCACTGGCACGTTCTTGCCGAGAGTCCTGCTTCCACAGTCACTGAGCATCTTTCCTTGAGGACTGAGCCAGATTTGGGCTCGGGAAGAGGAAAGGTAACATCTAAAACTATCAGAGCTTTCAAACTGGAGGGCTCCAGAGAGGAGGCTTGCCCACTAATGAGCAGTAGCTCCTGGCTGCTTCTGGGGTTTCTCATGTCACCTGTGATGTCCTGGAAGCTCTAATCTGCCCTTTGCGCGTGTCTCCCTGACCTGCCCCTCAGGCCGCTCTGGCAGATCTGTCTGTGGTGCACGTCCCCCGAGGGGTGTCCTGCTTCATCCTGCCGCCTGCTGACTTTGGTGGGGTCGGGGAGGGGGGGCAGTTGGAGCAGAGGGTGCAGTGGGGAGCGGTGTTCCGTGATCAGGGAAGTAGTGATTAGTGAACGTTTGTTGTGCTCACACCAAACGGTTGGCAAACTGGGAGCTCTCCAACCAAACAGGGGGTGAGGCTCAGGGGTGTGTTGTTATAACGCAGCTTATCTAGTGAGAAAGTGGTGACTTTATTCTTCACAGTGACTGGTTATAATGTTAGAATTCTCCTAACTGATAGGTTATTGGTCAGAGGTGACCTCATAGCAACCTCAGGAAGCAGTTTAAGTTTCGCTCATGATTCCAGAGGCAGAAACAAGGAGTGAAGTTACTCTCGCAAAAACAGAATTAAGCTTTGCCTGTGTGACTGCACTGGTTTTGTCTGCTTGGGGAGTTGTCAGGGCTGGTCTCCGTGAAGCGTTGATTTTAACGAGCTGCAAGCGGACACCGGGTCCGAGGGACGGCGCTGTTGGGGGGTGGTCTGTGTATTTCAGCCAGAAAGCTGGGTGCCGCTCCCCTAGTCCTCCTCGCTCCCCCATACTGTGGTGCAGCCGTGAGCCTGCACCAGCTGGCAGCCAGTCATCTGGGGGCTGCTTGCCCAAGACCCCGGTCCACTCCACAACCAAGGATGTCTTCTGGGGCAGGGAAGCTTCTGTCCAGTAACAGGGCTGCAGGTCACCTGGGAGGCTCAGCCTGGCTCTGGAAAGACCATTCATTCCCTGTTCATTCATCCATAGTGATTAAGGGCTGGACTTTGGAGTTGGGCAGTCAGGTCTGAACTCCATCTCTGAGTCTGATGAGCTGTGTGACCGTAGGCATCTGACTCAAGTGCTCTGTGCCTCAATTTTCCCTTTTGTAAAAAGGAGTTAATAATGGTACCTGTACATAGAGTTGTTATGAGAATCAAACTATTAACAATTTGTAAAGCAGTTAAAACAGTGCCCGGTGCACAGACATTGCCGTCTAAACGTAGTTGAATACATTTATTCATTGGACCAGTACTCACTGAGCCTGGATTATGGGCAAGCAAAGTGCTAGATGCTGACAACGTAACAGTCTAGTGGCTTAACCAGGTCAGCGGTCGCACTGACCGCCCAGTGCAGCAGCGCCTAGGCTAATCCCTTGGGACAAAGGCCTTCTAGGTGGCTCCAAGTGTGCCGGCAGGAGGGTGCCCCTGTTAGCAGACTCCAGTCAAGGTCGTCTGCAACCAGGAGTCTCCTGATGCAAGCCCAGTGGTCGCAGGCCAGGAGATTGGGGTCAGGACCGACGCAACCAGTTGCCTTCCTGCTAATGTCTCAACCCTCAGTGTTTCATTTTTTTTCTTTAATTTTTTTTTTGCAATTTTATTTATTTATTTATTTTTAAACTTATTTATTTACTTATTTTTGGCTGCGTTGGGTCTCTGTTGCTGCGCACTGGCTTTCTCTACATTCGGGGAGTGGGGGCTGCTCTTTGTTGCAGTGCGCGGGCTTCTCATTGTGGTGGCTTCTCTTGTTGCGGAGCATGGACTCTAGGCGTGCGGGCTTCAGTAGTTGTGGCACTCGGGCTCAGTAGTTGTGGCTCACAGGCTCTAGAGCGCAGGCTCAGTAGTTGTGGCACACGGGCTTAGTTGCTCCGTGGCATGTGGGATCTTCCCGGACCTGGGCTCGAACCCATGTCCCCTGCATTGGCAGGCAGATTATTAACCACTGCACCACCAGGGAAGTCCAGTGTTTCATTTTTTAAGGTTAAAACATATTAGACAGTTTCAATATTAACCTTCATTCAGCAAAGCCATATTAATAACATTTAAAAATTGCTTTTATGTTTATCTTTGCCTGGAGTAAACCAGTTAACTAGTTAGCTCACCCCTGATTCACCAGCAGTGGCTGAAGAGTGACTTGGTAGTGTGCTCGCAAACGTGCCACACTCGCTGGGCGTGTAGGTGACTGACGACACAGTGGACGGAGCACACTCTGGAGTGTGGAGCTGCAGTCCGCACGCCACAGGCGCCAGGTCTCCGGACTTCCTGGAGCTCCTGGACTCTGCAGGGGGCGGGAGAACGTTGCCCCCAGCACCATGGTTGTTGGCTTGTTTGCCTGATAAAGTCGTTTGATCAGCTGTTGACGCCACTCTCAGATTTCACCTAAGGGAAGCTGAATGAATTCCACAGGTTTTACGCAGTTGTCATTGCCATGTCATAAAGCCTCGGTGGTGGAAGTATTCTCTCCGGACCCCCGAAGGCTCCTTTGATCTCTGGGAAGAGATGTGCGCAGCCCTGAGGAGCAGGCACCCCAGCTGCATCACGCCACCATGCTCCTGTCTGTCCCGGCAGCGGAGCTGCCTCATTTGGGGGCCGGCACTGCCAGTCCCCCTGGCTGGCTTTCTACTTCTCTTTTGTGCTAACAAGAAAATGGCTGTGATAATGGTGAAAAAGAAAACAAAGAAATGAAAGGGAGGCGGGACTTCCCTGGTGGCGCAGTGGTTAAGAATCCGACTGCCAATGCAGGGGACACAGGTTCGACTCTGGTCAGGGAAGATCCCACATACCGCAGAGGAACTAAGCCTGTGCGCCACAACTACTGAGCCTGCGCTCTAGAGCCCGCAAGCCACAACTACCGAGCCTGCATGCCGCAACTACTGAAGTCCGCGCACCTAGAGCCCATGCTCCGCAACAAGAGAAGCCACTGCAATGAGAAGCCCGCGCACCACAACGAAGAGTAGCCCCTGCTCGCCGCAACTAGAAAAAGCCCTTGCGTCTGGAGCCTGTGCTCTGCAACAGGAGAGGCCGCGATAGTGAGAGGCCCGCGCACTGCGATGAAGAATGGCCCCCACTTGCCGCAACTGGAGAAAGCCATCACACAGAAACCAAGACCCAACACAGCCATAAATAAATAAATAAATAAATAAAATATTTTAAAAAAATACTTTAAAAAAAAAAAAAAGAAAAAGCCCTTGCACAGCAATGAAGACCCAAAAGTAAATAAAGAAAAAATAAATAAATTTATTTTTAAAAAAAAGAAAGAAGAAATAGAAATGAAAGGGAGGCTTGGTGGATGTGATGGCTAATTTTATGTGTCACCTTGGCTAGGCCACGGTGCCCGGATATGTGTTCAGACAATATCCTGGATGTTTCTGTGAGGCAGTTTTTGCATGAGATTAACATTGAGGTCGGTGGACTTTGAGTGAAGCAGGTGGCCGTCGAAGTGTGGGTGTGGGTGGGCCTCGTCCAACCAGTTGAAGGCATGGATAGAACAGAAAGACCAGCTTCCCCTGAGCAAGAGGGAGCTCTGCCAGCAGGTGCTGTGGACTCCACCTGCAGACTGGACTTGCCAGCCTCCATGATCCCGTGAGCCGGTTCCCTAAGTCTCTCCCTCAGTGTATGCACATCCCATGGCTTCTGTTTCTCTGAAGAACTCTGACTACTCCAGATTTGGTACCAAGGAGCACGGGTTCTGATGTAACAAACAAACACCCCAAAATGCGGAAGTGTCTTTGGCACTGGGTGTGGGCAGGGGCTGAAACGTCTTGAGGAACCTGTTAGAAAAAGCCCGGAGGACCATGAAGAGACTGTTGTGGGAATGTGGACGTTAAAGGGACCTCCGGTAAGAACTCAGACACGAAAGAGGAACAGGTTATTGGAAAGCAACCTTGTTATAAACTGGCAAAGCACTTGGCTGGTTGTGCTCTGGTGTTTTGTGAGGGGTGAACTTGTGAGTAACAAACTTGGATATTTAGCAGAGGAGATTTCATTTTTTTTAATTGAGGTATAATTGACATACAACATTATAATAGTTCCAGGTGTACAACATAATAATTCAATATTTGTATATATTGTGAAATCATCACCACAGCAAGTCTAGTTAACATCCATCACCACACATAGTTGCATTTTTTTTTTCACGTGATGAGAATTTTTAAGATCTACTCTCTTAGCAACTTTCAAATATGTCATACCTTGGAATGCATATTTTCAAATATGCATATATAGTATAATTAACTATAGTCAGCATGCTGTACACCACATCCCCATGACATTTATTTTATAACTGGAAGTTTGTCCTTTTTGACCACCTTCACCCATTTCACCCACATCTGGCAACCACCAATCTGTTCTCTGTATCTATGAGCTTGGTGTTTTGTTCCGTTTTGTTTTGTTTTTTAGATTCCACATGTAAGTGTGATCGTACGATATTTGTCTTTCTTTGTCTGACCTACTGCCCTCGAGGTCTACAGAAGAGTTGATTTCTGAGCAAAGTGTTGAGGGAGCAGGCTGGTTTCTCCTGGCTGCTAGAGTAAGATGCGAGAGGAGAGAGAGGACTTGCATAAGGAATTGTTCAGCAAAAAGGAACCAGAACTTGAAGATTTGAAAAGGTCTCTGCCATCTCGGCCAAAGGCAGGGACAGAGACAGGACTGAACCAGCAGCAGCTCTGCCAGCTGGAACCAGAGGCACCAGAGAGGGACAGAGTGAAGGAGGAGGATTCTACAGAGCGGAACAGCAGAGCTGTCAGGCGCCTCGGAGATCAGCCACGCTGCCTCTCCCACCACGGCCCGGAAATGCAGAAAGCAGGAGCCTGCCAGGGCCAGCAAGCCAGTTCCCTGTTCCAGGAGGCAGGCCGTAAAGATATACAGAAATGCTCATTGGTCATCATCATCTTCATTGCTGGCCTCCTCCCTCCAATGAGCTCCGCCAGCGAGGAGCAAACGCGTGGGAAATCCCTGCTGTCACTCCAGACACAATGGCATCCCTTCTGCACAGCAGTGAGGGAGTGTGGGCTGTGGGTAGATGCTTCCCGGCATTCACAAGTAGAGGGCTGTGAACGTCTGTATCGTATTTCCTCGACTGAGAAAGGAGGCCGCGTTTAAGTGGCACTGGATAGCCGATGTGCTCATGGTTAGATGCCAGTCAGCCCTTAGGGAGAGATCACATCCTGCTGGGACCACGCCAGCGTGTCCAACGCCGTGATTTCTCTTAGCACTGACAGAACAAAGCCTTCAGGACTTTTGCTTTTCTGACAAACATCTGCCTTACGGCCTCGCATGCAATATACATGCTCCATGGAAATGTCTGCTAATCGCTGGCGTTTGAGCCCCCTTTTTTTTTTCTCCACCTTCACTTCTGGAGTAGCTGTAGTTGAACTCCTCTCCCCACAAGGTTAGTTAACTGAACAGCACTCGTTGGGAGGCGGCTGCACTCAAGGATGAGGCGAGCCCGTGGCAGGGCTGCTAGGAGACCGTGTCCGCGGAGGAGTTCCCGTCCCGTGGGCGCGGCCTGTTCAGAGCCCTTTCTGAAGAGGGCGCCACTTAACGAGATGCTCAAGAGAGTCACAGCCATGACTGGGGCTCCTGGTGACCCAATTTAGGAACAGGGAGGGTGGGGCAGAGGTGTGGTAACAACACAACAGTAACAGAAATCAGGATAGTTTGGCTCTCTTCAGTATGAATGACTCCATTGCCACTCTTTTCAGAATCCTTGCCATTTTGTATTTTGGGGGCAATATTTTCGACTGTCGTTTCTTCTAGTATGTCAACCCTGTGAATTAGTCTTGAACCACCTAAGGGTTCTCAATCCCTCCACCCCATTGTCACCATCATTTGGTTCAACAGATGAGTTACAGGTGGACCTGTGGAATTCCCCACCCTCCCCTTTTAGGGTCTGGATGGACCTGTGAATTCCCAGGCCAGATGGATAGATGGATGGATGGATGGATGGATGGATGGATGGATGGATGGAATAGATAGCCTAAAATGAGGTTTAGTGATATTTGTGTGATTTTTTAATCTATAATTTCAGTCCTTTCACTAGAGTTCAATCTCTCTCTTCCATTTCTCTTTCCCTCTCTTTGTACAAGCCATAGATAATCAAAAAGTTGGCTGTAATTCTAAAAATAACAAAGGTCCTGCCTGAGTTAAATATTGAGTTTGAGAACTCTGTGTTGTATGAGACTAGAACATCTAAGTGGTCAGTTATATGTAAACTCCATGATGTCATATGTCCTTCGAGTTCCTTAAATAGCTACCTACCCACCCTTCCATCAAATGTCTGGTGATTGTTTATTATGGTAGAACAAACCCACCAGAAAGACCCTTTCCAACCCTAGAATTCTCTTATTTTGTGGACCCAACATGCTCTAGGCACTGAGGGTTTGACAAATCACAAAGCATGGACATTGCCCCTGGGTTTATAATCTGACTTACTTGGTGGTCACAACCCAGACTGCAATCAGACGGTGGTTAACATGACTGAATTCTGGGCATTTCTAATTGTAAACTCTCCCACACACATTCTTATCTAAGTCACGGTTGCTCGCAAAAGAAATCAAATTAATCACCCAGCACGGTGTCTTGTGTTGCTGGCATTGCAGACAACAGCTGACGTACACGTCAGTGGTTCTCAGCTGTGGGGGTCCCCCCAGGGAACGTCTGGCAATGTCTGGAGATGGCTTTGGTCGCCACACCTGCAGTGGCGGGGTTAGTGCTCCTGGCACCTAGTGGGCAGAGGCCAGGGACGCCCCACACAAGAAAGTAAGGCCCCAAATGTGGGCAGTGCCGAGGTGGAGAACTCCATGTGTGTACGTGTGTGTTCACGTGTGTGCGTGTGGAACACTTGCTGTTTTCCAGGCTCTACTCTTTGTGTGTGGCACAAAGGACCCCATCAAATATAACACTCCTAGGAGGGAGGCTCCCACAACAAACTGCCACCAACTTCGTGGTTTTGAAGCCACAGTTCTGTAGGCTGAAGTCCAAAATGGGTCTCACGGGGCTGGTTCCTTCTGGAGGTTCCGAGGGTCTGTTCCTTGCCTTTTCCAGCTTCTAGAAGCTTCCGCATTTCTTGGCCCATGGCCCTTCTTCCGTCTTCAGAGGCAGCCACTGCTCATTTGTTGGCCCTGCCTTCCGTGGTCACATCTCTCTCTGAACACAGTGGGGAAAGATTCCCTGCTTTTGAGGACTTGTGTGATTAGATTGGGCCCAGACAATTGAGAATAATCGTCCCATCCCAAGGTCCTGTAACCTCAGTCACACCTGCAAAGCCCTTTCCACAATGGAAGGTAATGTTCCCAGGTTCCCAGGATTAGGACGCAGAAATCTTCAGGTGCCACCATTCTTCCTACCACAATAGGTGTTGTTACTATCGAGAGGAAGTTGAGGTACAGAGAAGCAAACAGCTCACCTGAGGCTCGGCAGCCACTGAGTGGGGAGCAGGGTCTGAATCCAGCCCTTTGGCTGGAAGGGCTTGTGTTGGGATCAGCCCATCAGCAGAGAGACGAGCAGACCAAACGGAGAGCAGACCCCAAGTTGCACCTGCACTGAGTGATTTCTGGGTGGAAACGTGAGTCAGAAGTTAAACAGTCACTGGGGGCTGGGGGAGGAGGAGAAGCAGGGGCCGGGGATGCGCGAGTCTCCAGCCTCCTCTCTGCCCTACCCCCCCGCTCCCCCTGCTTCTGGCAGCAGTGGCCTGTGAGGGCACGTTGATTCTTTTTTTTTTTTTTTTTTGGCTGCGTCGGGTCTTCGTTGCTGCGCGCGGGCTCTTCTCTAGTTGCGGTGAGCGGGGGCTACTCTTTGTTTCAGTGCGCGGGCTTATTGTGGTGGCTTCTCTTGTTGCGGAGCACAGAGCTCCAGGCGCGCCGACTTCAGTAGTTGTGGCACGCGGGCTCAGTAGTTGTGGCTCGCGGGCTCTAGAGCACAGGCTCAGCAGTTGTGGCGCACGGGCTTAGCTGCTCCGCAGCATGTGGGATCTTCCCGGACCGGGGGATCGAACCGGTGTCCCCTGCATTGGCAGGCGGATTCTTAACCACTCCACCACCAGGGAAGTCCCCATGTTGCTTCTTTAACAGAATGTGCTCATGGTGGTGTCTGGGGCCAGGGGGAGACCTCCTGCAGCTGGTCCCGAGGACGCAGAGTCTCCTGTGGACCCTCAGCGCTGCCCCAACCCCTGACAGAGGTGCTGGGACCTCTGTCTCCCCCCACCCCCCCAACAAACACACTTAGCTTTCCACCTCCCCTTATGGCTTTGCCGTAAGTCAACCAGCAGGAACGGTCAGGTACGCGTTGGCCAAGGCCTGAGCCTCCGTCTTCTGCTCTGGCCTCCACCCCTTACATCATGAAAAGGCCCAGTTCCTTCCCCTCCTGGAGCCCCTGCCCGGATGCTGGCACTGTTTTCCTTCTTTGTAGTCACCAGGGGTGTCCCCCCCTCCAACTGCACTTCTGTTGGCAAGGAGAGCAGGTCCCAGGAACGTGTAGGATGATCCACAGGGCAGGGGAGCTGCCCTTTGCCATCCCTGTCCTGCCCACAGGCCTGTGCTAGCTTGGAGGCGTGGGCAAGGGACCCTCAGAAGGGGAAGCCCCCAAGCTCACCCAGACTCAGCCTTGTTCTGAGCGCCGCTAAAGAGCCCCGCGGGTTCCAAGTCTGACTTCGCAGCCGCAAGCCCTGGGTGGAGTCAGGGATTCGACGTACCTGCAGGACAAGGGGTCTGGAGGGTTTTGGGGGCATATCCTGCACTAAGTAGGTTCTCCAGGTGCAGGTTAGGGCCGACTCGCTGGAGAGCAGCCCTCCTGCTCCGTGTAGTGGACTTGCCAGCATCTCCAGACGGCATATTCCCGAGCAGTCCTGAGCTCTGGTTGGCTGGGGAGGTGGGACAAGAGGCAGAGGGAAGGCCACTGGCTACAAGGAGACGGATCTGTGTATTCCGTGGTTGGTAGGGCCGCCTCCCTCCCATCTTCCACCTAATTCCCCTCAGGGTCACGTGACCATGAGTGCCCAGGAGCTGGCACACCACACCCACCAAGGTGCTCCGCAGGCAGTGCAGTTTCCTTAAATAACAACGTAAATACGTACACCTTGATATCGAAACTCCCTTGAATCAATCTAACTTTTACCATATTGTCTTGTTAGCAATTGTGTCATTTTCTGTTTATGCCACCACTTTCTCCTCACCCTCTAAACTAAATCGTCATTTCAGTTACTACAGTTTCCAAATGTACTGCTTCCTGGACAATAGGGATTATTGTGTCTCCCTGGCAGCAGCCTGGAGAACGACTCCACAATGCCCCGATAGTGTCAGCACGATGACACAGCAGCGGCAAAGGCCGTGGCTTCAGGGGCTAGAGGTCCTGAGGGCTCGTGTCCGCTTCCACTTACGCCGCCTGATTCTGAGTCCACGCCCAGCTTGGGAGATGGGGCTGGGCCTGACAAGGGCAAAACCAAATGGTGTCTCTTGGGGGTGCGGCTGTATCGGACCCTGTGGGGCGCTGTGGCGTGCTAGCATGTGCCCGGTGGGGCCCTGACCGCTGGGTTAGAGAAAGGTGCGGAAGATACACAAGGCGCCCTTCGTAGTGGGGAGTTGACGGCGGGTGTCTGCTGTGCGCACCGGGGAAGAAAAGCCGCTCTGGGACTTGCCTCATGACGACGGCACCTCAGGTGCCCCGTGAACAGCGCTTCCTGCACGCCGCGAGCCTGGTGCGGGAGAGCGCGGCGCCGGCACCTGGAAGGTGAGACAGGGAGGAATCAGAACCGAGACGGGACTGAACGCTACGCCTGCGCGTACGGAGCATCTTCCGTGTGCCGGGAACCATGCACACGCTGTTCTAGCTCATGGTTGTGATGAGAGGCGGAAACTGATGCTCAGAGAGGCTAAGTAACTTACCCCAGGCCACACAGCCAGAGTGCAAACCCTACGACCCCGACCCCCACCCTGCGCCCGGGCAGCACTCAGGGCAGAGGAGCTGGGAACCGGCAGCAGCATCGCTGGTCGCTGGGTGTGCTCAGAACCGCTCTCTAGAGATCTGGACCTGGGCCTGACTCTCAGCAGGATCTCTCCGCTTATGTTTGCAGATCGCGTCTGGCGCAAGCGGCCCCACTGACGAGTCTGCCGGGTGGGCCGCTGGCACCGGGACGTCGAGCCTCCGGCCTCGCTCTGCGCGGGCTGCTAGGAGCACACACACCCGATAGGCGTCCGCGCGGATTCGGTGACGGGGGTCAGCTCACACCGAGGAGGACCTCGTCTGCAATCGCAGGAGGTGAGGACCCACCCCCAGAAAGGGATCGCGTGGGCACGCTGTCACCGTCCCTCCCTCCCTGCGTCCTGACGCAGAGGGGACAGTCAGCGTCCGCGTCGGCAGGATCACGCTCCCCGATGGGGGGTTGGGATTGGTCTCGGCCTCTCACTGCTCACTACCGGCAGGCCGCGCTCCGCTCTCGGGGTGCCCCCAGACCCACTGGTAGGAAGGGCGCCCCCCAGTGGCTCGATGTCTTGGCCCCAAACAGACGGCCGCATGCTCCCAGGGCGGGGGCGCACGGGCTGACACCACTTCACGGAGCAGAGTTCCACCAAGATGGGGACTTCCCTGGCGGTCCAGTGGTGAAGACTCCGCGCTTCCATTGCGGGGGCACGGGTTCCCTGCTCGGGGAACTAAGATCCAGCATGCCCCACGGCGCAGCCAAAAACAAACAAACAAAACCAAAAAAAAAGAGAGAAAAGGTAAAAAACGCCGAAAAAATACCGAGATGATCGGGCCACTTTGAGTCCTTGCTTCCCCAGAGGCCGCAGCCGGTGCACCACCGTCTGCTCCCTGGCCTCCCTCTCGGCCGCTGATGGGGTCCTCCTCCTGGGCCACCCTTCTTCCCTCCGTGTTTCCAGGGTTCTCTGTTCAGCCCACTCCTCTCATCCCCTCTTTACCACCAGGACGCTCTTGACTCTCAGCTATGCCTCACAAGCCCTGGACCTCCCTCTCGAGCTTTATGCCTGAACAGCATGTACATCTTGTACAAATTTTCTTAGATTTATCCCCAAATATCTCAATTTTTTTGGTGCTAATGTAAATGGTACTAGGTCTTTAATCCTAACACTGTTTTATGTGTACCTTTTCTTGCTTTTCTTGATAGTCTTGCCCCAGGTTTGACATTTAATAGTCTTTTCATTACCAATTTTTTTTATACATCATTAATTTCTCCACCTTATTTGTTCTTTTACTTTTTGCTGTTGTTTTTTAGTTTGTTACAATGGATGCTTAGGTCATCAATTTTCAGTCTTTCATGTAGAATTTTTTTTTTTAATATTTATTTGTTTGCACCAGGTCTTAGTTGCGCAGGCGGGCTCCCTAGTTGCAGCTCCAGGGCTCCTTAGTTGCAGCTCGCCGGCTCCTTAGTCGCGGTATGCGGGCTCCTTAGTTGTGGCATGTGAACTCTTAGTTGCAGCATGCATGTGGGATCTAGTTCTCTGACCACGGATCGAACCTGGGCGCTCTGCATTGGGAGCGCAGAGTCTTATCCACTGCGCCACCAGGGAAGTCCCTCATGTAGAATTTTTATCATTCAGTAAAATGTATTTCCTAATTTTCATTGTAATTTCTTCTTTGATCCATACTATATTTGGAAAGGTATTCTTATAATTTCCAAGCCTTTGTATATTTCTAGTATTTTGTTATAATTTCTAGTTAATTTTTCTGTGTTCAAATAATTCAATTTATGATATAGATCCATAGAAATTTGTTGACATGATTTACATGTGCTCAATTTCAGAAATATTTCAGAGTGTGCTTGAAAAGAGGGCATATTCTCCAAATCTTGGATGCAGTAACATATATATCTCCACTAAATTAATTTTATTGTTTTGTTTACATCTTCTATATCCTTAATCTTCTCATGTGTGCGTTATCTATCAGTTACTGAGAGACATGAATTTCTCTTTGTAGTTCCATCAATTTTGTGTTCTGTATTTCGAGGTTATGCTACTAGGTTCATATTCTGAAATTACATTCTTTGTGAATTGAACACATTGTAATTACAGATATATTTGGATTTAAATCTACTATATTATTTGTGATTTTCCATTTGTCGTGCTTTTCCTTTTTCTTTTCCCTCCTTGCCCTCATTTTATTAGCATTTATTAAGCATTCTGGTTTTTTCCTAATAATTTGGAAGTTATACATTCTATTTCTGTAGTTTAAATCATTACCCTAAAAAATTATAACATGAAAACTTAGTTCATCAAAGTCTGGCGCTCATCAGTACTTTTTTACCCTAATTCTGAAAATAGGACCTAGAAATCTATCACTTTTTTAATTCATAGACTTTATTATGTGTTAAAATTCAGTAAAATATTATTATTGTTGTTGTTTATACATTTTCTTCCTCTTCATTCTGGTCACTGCTCCTGCCTCAAGTATGTTCTGTGGACTTGCCCTTAGAGAGGGTTATCTACTTAGGGTCGGATTTCCTAGTTTTTCTTTTTCTGGTCCTTAAAGGAAATTTTCTTTGGTCACCATATTCTAGTTATACTGGTTTTTTCCCTCATCATATTGAAGATATCATTTCACTGTCTCCTGTCTTTCAACGTTACCATCTCACCAGCTGTTGCTTTTTCAAAGTTACCAGGTTTTTCCTTTTAATAGATTGTTCTTGTCTCTGCTATGTACACTCTGACTATGTATACATAGTCATAGTACATTTCTTATTGTTTAATCTCCTGGTGCTTGTTGGTTCTCTGGAATCTGTGGGCTGCTACCTTCTGTCAGCTCTGGGACAGTCCTGGTTGTCGTGCCTCCACCCCTTGCTCCTTCCCAGGTCCTCCTGGAGCTCCTGTTAGACAGCCATCCTGGTCTCCTCAGTCCACCTCCTTCATATCTCTTGGCCTCTGTGTCATGGGCTCCCATCTGCCCCAGATCCCCCCATGTTCTTTCTCTGCCCCACACGGTGTCCAGGAAGTGACTCTACAGGCTGGTCACATCGGCTCTGCTGCACTCTGGCCACTGGGCTAGGTCAAAGGTCAAAGGGAGGCCCCAGCAGCAGTGAGCAGGAGAGGCTTCCCTGGTACCTGTTTCCCTCACCTGCCCTCCAGCCTGAGGTTTGAGCATCACTGCCTGAGACGGATGATCAGAAAAGGGCTTGTTGCCAGTTCCTTAATATGTTTGGTTAGAAGTTCAAGTTTTCTTGTTCATATAGTATTTTGAAATTATCTTATGTGCAATGTCTGAATTACTGATTGAACATATACTTATGGGGAAACTGCTTCAGAGGCTCACGGGGTGGACGTCAGTACCGTTTGCAAATAATTCTGTTTCTTCCCACTTTCTTGTACATCCTGTCCCATGTGACTCTTTCCAGCCGATGAATTGAGGCTGAAACATGTCGTTGTCATACTCTCTCTTTTCCCCAGCGTAGCAGCTGGCACTATTTGCTGGGGAAAGCTGGCTCCCACAGTGACTATCCAGGACACAGTCCCCTGTGACTTAGGGTGGGCATGGTTCACAAGAGAAAAACAACATGATGCTGAGATTTAGGGCTGTTTGTTACCACAGCATCACCTAGACTATACAGACTGATAAGTTAATATTACGCTTTTAACTCAAATAGTGGTGAAGGCAGGTAGCTTGCTATCACTACAAAAGTTAGTCGCAGGGCTGGCATGGGCACTTTAAACTTCCTGTCTCTGGAAAACTGAGATTGTTAGAACATCATGCTTTCCTCATGCAGAACTTCATAGTCAATAATTAAACTGCTGACAGGACCATAACATTGTCAGAATCTATATTCTTGCTGCTTTTACCCTGAGGGGTGGCCAGCACAGCCGGCGGCTCAGCCAGCTTTCCTGAACACCAAGAAGTCAGGCGTCTGTTGCAACATGAGCCTTGTGAGTCTTTTTGGGTGTCGCACACAATGTTCAACTTCAGAGATTCTGCCTGTAGGTATTTAGAATCATTGGGAAACTCATCATAGAAACATAAGTACACAGATTACAAACCTTTTATTATCACCTTTTATTTGCTCTTAGAAAACAGGTTGCAAGATTTCATCAAACCTAAAGGTCCTTTTGGGACCTGTAAAATGGAAAGAGTGTTTTCAGCAGTGTGTTCATGCAATAGGATGATTCATATACTGGTGCTGTAATTAATGGATGGAATCGTCCCTTATCAACAGCTGCCAGCATGAGCAGGGGTGTCAGCTCATCAGCACAGCAGCAAATGTCCTGCCTGTCTGTCGTGTTCGAGTGACAGGAGCAGCACATTCTTGCAGAAGAAACCCTACCCATGTACACGCACGGTTAGCACTTCTGGGGGATTATTTCCAGCACATTCCATCCTGCACCTCCAGTTGAAACCCAAAAAAGTAAGAACTCTGAGGAAGTGAAGAGCAAAGTTACTCTTAGAAGGCAATGCAATAGGAAAAGTGGCTTTGGAGTTCAACTGCCCTGGGCTCCACCTCCAACGGTGCCACCCGGCAGCTGTGTGACAGGGAGCAAACCCCTTCACTTCTCCAAAAGCAGTGTTCTCATCTGTCAAACAGGGACAGTCGTGGCCACCTCACTGAGCTACTGTGAGAAATAAACAGTCACCTGGCATGTAGCAGAGGTTCCCTGCACCGTAGTTATTACGTCAGGTCCAGTGAGCACTTATGAACAGAACCAAAATTTAGGGGCTATTATTGTAACTAAGCATTTAGCAAGTACATAAAGAACACTACTACTGGGCTTCCCTGGTGGCGCAGTGGTTGAGAATCTGCCTGCCAATGCAGGGGACACGGGTTCAAGCCCTGGTCTGGGAAGATCCCACATGCCGCGGAGCAACTAGGCCCGTGAGCCACAATTACTGAGCCTGCACATCTGGAGCCTGTGCTCCGCAACAAGAGAGGCCGCGATAATGAGAGGCCCGCGCACCGCGATGAAGAGTGGCCCCTACTTGCCGCAACTAGAGAAAGCCCTCGCACAGAAACGACGACCCAACACAGCCATAAATAAATAAATAAATAAATAAAAATTAAAAAAAAAATCATTTGTTAAAAAAAAAAAAAAAAAAAAAGAACAGTACTACTAGGACTCAGCACTTTCACTGTTGTGGTCCAGATTCAATCCTTGGTCAGGGAACTAAGATCCCGTAAGCCTCGCAGTGCGGCCAAAAAACAGAACAAAACAAAACAAAAAAACACTACTACTAATGACAGAGGATCTTTCTGCATAGTTGCTGGGCCCCAGGCTCTATGATAAACATTCTACACTTATCATCTTCACACTAACCCTATTCTGTGGGCATTATTATTGCCCCCAATTTACAAAGGAGGACACTAAGGCTTAGTGAAATGGAGAGATTTTCCCAAGATCACATGGGGCGGAGAAAGGTCTCGATAAAAAGCCCACTCTTGCACTATTATGTAGCTCTGAAGAGATGCCCAGCTGCTACTTTTGAGGATGTCTCTAATGCCGCTACTGCCCTCCATGGAATGAGGGCATATCCTTGTTGGAGTCATATCTCTGTGAAATTAAGATGACATCTGTCCCATAGCTACATTTAAGATTCCACAAGACTGACAGAGTTGGGTTGACAGACACTGTTAAATTAGCAAAATCCACTTGCTAAGTGTTATGGACCAAGTAAATGTTTGTGTCCCCCCAGAATTCATATGTTGAAGCCGCAATCCCCAATCTCATGGTATTAGGACGTGGGGCCTTTGGGAGGTGATTAGGATTAGTTGAGGTCAGGAGGGTGGAGCCTCCATTACGGGATTAGTGTCCTTATAAGAAGAGGAAGAGACACCAGAGTTTCCTCGCACCACCAAGTGAGGACCAGCAAGAAGGTGCTTGTCTGTGAACTCAGCACAATGTGACTGTGACAGCACCTTGATCTTGGGCTGCCAGTCTCCAGAACTATGGGAAATAAACATCTGTTGTTTAAGCCACCCCGTCTGTGGTATTTTGTTATAGCAGCCTGAGCTAAGTCACCAAGTAATGTCATTAAAGTGAAATTCCTCTTCTCTTGAGTTTTCAGTGTCATATTAAAGGAAAACCATAATGAGTAAACCTTTCATCTCTTTATCCTTCAGTGAGTTCTTTTCATAACCAATCACTTCAACAACTGAAAGACACACACATATGCAGACCTCTGCTGTGTGGATCTGGCTTAGGTCCCCCGGTCCAGCATTGAGGCACCATTGATTCAGGCCAGGAGGCCGAGGGTCGGGACTGGGCTCAGGGTGTCCCTCCTCAACCCTGCTCCGTGGGGTCCTCAGCAGCAGGTCTCCCTCCACCGTGGAATGGGCCGGAGCAGCAGTCCCATGGTTTGCTGGCTGCAGCTTCTTGGGGGAGAGTTTGCCTCTCAGGATCAGGGGGCACAGCCTCAGAGCCTGAGGCCCGCTGTGTCTCTTGCGGCTCCAAGGGACAGGCGTCCGGGTGCCCCCCGAGGCCCCTCCCCAGCTGTTGTTAGCTGGAGGCCCGGTACCACAGATGGAGCTGTGAAAGCAGTGGGACCCCGAGCAACACAGAAGCCAGAGAGCAAATGTCACCGCCCGGCTGCACAGGCTTTCAGTCAGCTGAGTTCTGACGAGGGAAACGTCAGGAGGATGAAACAGTCCTGCCCTCGGAGGGGCCACCTCCTCGGGAAGTAAGCTGGACCCAGAGGGACACACGATTCATGCTGAATGAGTCCCCAGAACACAGTTTCTGGGGATGCAGGGAAATGACTGCCAGATGCACAGGTCCTAACAACTTCTAATTCCGGACCCTGAGTGACCTACGGCTAAGTACTAATCCCCACACAAAGGCTCCTTTTAGACAAGAAGTTTGGTCACAGTTCCTGGCACAGATTCTGCTGCAAGATGTACTTTTCATCAATCAGAATTATAGTAACAAGAAAGTAAAGCAGAGGAGACCAATTCCACAAAATATAGAGGTCTGAGAAACAAGCCCTTTGGCTGTGAAGTGCCCTGACAGAAGTCGCCAGAAAGCACTGCAGGGCACCCTCGAGAGTGTCCTTCACCATAGCCGAGGCTTGCCTGTCCCCGTCACCAGGCTCATGGTCTGAGGAGTCCTGGGACCTGGACAACCCACCGCACTGTCACCATCGGCTCAAGAACTGGCCATCTGCCTTCCCAGCTCTTCTGAGGAGCCCAGCGGTGTGTCCAAGGACGTGTGGTCTGGGACGCACACCTGCCCCCAGGAAGCGGCACTCAGGCAGGCAGAGTGGGGACACAGGAGCAGAGAAGGTGGGAGGTGGAGTGCGGTGCTCCATGCCTCGCCCTGGGCGTGCAGCTCTAGGCGCCACAAGTCACGACGCTTGTGTGTTCCTTCAGACAGGCCTGGTGGCCGAGCAGAGAGCTCCCGCCAGTGGACTTGTCACACAGACACACAGTGAGGGGAGGTGTTTCTAGTCTCTTCTTTTCATGTGCTAGTTCTTTTCCTTTGAAGGCTGGCAAATAGCTCAGTTTCTGCACGACTGTGCTCTCTAAGGGGTGATTTTATTGCCACATGTGGGAACCGAGAATCCCTGGCAAGAAATTAGGCATTTGATACACTTCATGGCAATGCTCAGAGCATGACCTTGTGCTGCCCCGTTAAGGTTTTCATATAAAATTGATTCATGGTGGTCATTATACTAGTACCTCTTACTTTACGCCTTATGTTTTTGCACACACCTTATGCTTTTGCACACACCTTATGCTTTTGCATACATCTTAACTAGCCTCCATAACAATCCTCTGGAGGGGGGCTTTATTTCCCCCATTTTGCGAAAGAGGAACCAGGGCTACGAGGACTTGTCACTCACCATGGCTCACAAAGCTGTAAGGTGCAGAGCTTTTCACCAGGGCAAGTGTTTATTAAGTGTTTTTAGGCAAACACGATTTCAAATTCATGGGTGAATAGTAAAAATACCAAAGACCTGTCTGTTTTTCATTGACAGGACGTATAAAGTCCTGACGTTATTCTCTGCCAGGAATGTTAATGCACTTTCTCTTTGTCAAGGGTCCTCTTTTTGGTTAATGAATGGTTCCTCTTCTGTTCTATTGAACAAGCAGACTTCAACTGTTCTTTGTAAAACCAAGAAAATCACATATTTGACATCTTATATTATTATCATCATTTAAAAATATTCTGTCCGCTCCATACACTGCCTATATACATGATTGTGTTTATGGGACAGCTGAAAAGATGCTGGTCCTCAGCAGAGCCTGGGGTCCTGTTTGCCACTTGGAGCATCCTTGGGGAGAAGCAAGCCTCTGGTCTTGGTTTAGTGCTGCACCACAAAGTTGTTGAGAATATTATTGATACTAAAAAGTAAAGCACTTTGTAAATGTTAAAGTCCTATGCAAATGTAAGAAATTGTTCAATTACTGCCTAGAGTTAAAAGCTAAAGAAAGGATAGTTGCTTGCCTGAAGCAAAGGATTGGTTGAACTTATCTAAATACTGTATTTTTTAAGGAGGAGGAACAGGCAATATAAGAGTGAGGGGAGGGGGAGAGGTTGAGGGACATGCAGGTGCCCGAGGAAGACAGAGGGGTGTGAGCACGGTTCCGTGCATCTCAGGAATGGTGCGCAGAGCTGTCTGGGGTTTAGCAAATGATTCTAGCAAATCCTAATTACCCCAGAGGCTTCCTTCAGAAGTGCCACAGAGACACAGGAGGCATGCTTCTCTAACCCATGACACAAAAACAGGTAGTACAGTTAATAACAGATGAGAGAATCGTGACTCAAAATTATTTTCGGTGTTGGAATTTGGGAGGTTTATGAGGCATCTTCACGTAAGAATGGGAGGACTTGTTAAAAAGATCTAAGAAGTCGAGATGCTTGAGAAGCAGAGCAGCTGCTGGTGGACAGCAGAGATGCTGGGCCAGGCCACCCAGGTTCAAGCCCCACTGCTGCCTGTTAGCTGTGACCAGGCTAGTTACCCCCGTGCTGTGCCTCGGTTTCCCCGTCCAGTCACAGGGTTGCTGTAGGGATGAAATGAGTTAATATGTGGGCTAGTCAATAGTGCTCCACACCTGGTCACACGCACGCAGGTACAGTTTACCACGGTATGTGGTCCTGGGCTCCCTGAGGGAGTGGCCACCGTTAGGGGAGATTATGGTGGGGAGTGTCCCAGTGCCCCAGCCCCTTCGCCTTCTCAGTGCACTCCAGAGGGCACGTGCGGAGCCGGCTGCAGCCCCCGGCCCCTCCACCGTGGGGTTTCGCAGGTCTTGGGGGCCATCTCCTTCGGCCTGATCTCACCCGCGGCCTGTTTCACACTCCTGGCATCTCAGTGGGAGGGGGAGGGGCTGCCCTCCCGCACAGGGCGGTGAGGATGGACCGACCTAGAGTCTGATTTTCAGAAATGCTGCGTTGCCATATCTGGAATCGTGTAGGTGGACATTACACAATTGATTGGAAATGTCTGGTCCATACAAGCATTCGGTGAGACCCCGGCAGGCAGAGCAAAGGGCGGGGGCAAAAGCTCCAGGTGGAGCTCGTTAGGCAGGTAAGTCAGCCAAGGTCAGGGGCGCGGAGAGACTAAGAGCCAGAGTCACAGACGCCACAGGGTAGAAGAAAAGGTCTTCTGAGAAGACGGAAAGCAGAGAAAACGATGACTGACAAAGGGCCTGCGGCTGAGGGCCCAGGTCAGGGGAAGGCTGGCACGTCGGGCGGGGCCCAGGGCCCAGCGGCCGGGTCGCTGCCCGGGCCGGGGGTGGGGTCGCGAGCGCGGACTCCGGCCCGCAGGGAGACGGGCCCCTTCTCTGCAGACGATTCGGCCTCAACGGCGTTTATTTAATAAGATTTATCGCGCTCACAAATGGAGAGGCGGCGTGAGCGCGCAAAGCGCAGACCCTCGCGCCCCCCTACCTTCCGTCCACCCCGCCAGAGGCCGCGACGCACGACCCCAAGACTCCCCGATCCTGAGAGCCCAGAGCCCCTGGCCTCCTGAGATCCTGAGTCCCCCAGTCCCTTAGAGACCCCAGACTCCCCGAGGCCCCCGGAGCCTTCCGAGCCCCTCTGACCACCCGGACACCCCGAGGCTCCCGAGACCCCTGACCCAGGCCGGGAGGGGATCGCGGCCGGGCCCTGGAGCCGGTGACCGTCGGGGGGAGCACAGACCCCCAGGGAGGCCTCTCAGGACCCTCTCCTTTACGGGGCAGGGACCGAACCTCGAAACCGCTTCCCCCGCGCGGTCTTCCTCCCGCCCTCAGCGCGCCCTCAGCCCCACCACCAGCCCCGTGACCCCTCCTCCGGCCGGGGCGGGGGCGCTGTGCGACGCCGAGGCCGTGCGTGTGGGACGCAGTGAGCGCCCGGAAGTGACGCGCAGCTAGCGGAAGTCCCGTCCACCCGCCGGCCTCCCCCCCCCCACCCCCCCGGCGGAAGTCAGAGCACTCGTCCCTCGTGGCTGATCGCAGGCATGGCGCACTACAACTTCAAGAAAATCACGGTGGTGCCGTCAGCCAAGGTAGGCGGCCCCGAGGGCTCTTCCGCCCACACTTTTCTCTGCCGGGTCGCGGGAATCGAGGGTCCGGTTTGTAACGCTGGGCTGAGAGGGGTCGCCTCCTCCGCCAGGACCCCGTCTTAGACCATGTTCTCTCCAGATTGGGGCCCCCGGGTTAGGGGTCTCCCCAGAGGGTCGGGGTCCTTCCTCAGAGCTTAGGGCTGCCCGGGGTTAGGGTTCCTCCTCAGATGTTAGGGTCCTCCCTAGAGAAGAGGGGGAGAGTCAGGGCAAACTTTATGAAGTAGGTAGGTTTTGAACTGTCCCCAGAGGGTTCGTGGATTCTGCCAGATGGAAGAGGGGTCGCGGTCAGAGGCGAGACCGCGGCGTCCCTCCCGGAGCTAACAGTGTTGCCGGCACCTGTCTTCTTGGCTCGTTTGCACTGGGGAATTCATGCAAAAGTCTTTTATATCCTCTGGTAGTCACCTTACATACCTTAGTCACCTTACCTTAGGAAATTGTATATAGTGGGTTTTAGTTTTATCTGTTATTTTATGTACTTTCAAAGCCACAGATACGCAAACTGAAACAGTACGACTGTTTCTCATTAAAAAAAATGTTTTTTCTAATTTATGCTTGAGTTGTCTGGCTACTTGTATTTCAGAGGTTCTTAGGTATTTGGAAATTAGGATAACGTGAAGAAAGCATAGGATAAAATTTATTTCTGCAGCCATTTGCTGAGTGTTTCTTAAAGGCCAGGAAGTATAACGATGTTATACAAGTTTTATATTGAAGATTTAGTTAGAAAAATGTGTATGTAGTTTAAAATATATTGTATTGTTAAATATTAGTCTTTTAAGATGGTTTCAAATAAGTGGGTGAAAGTAGACGTTTTTGGTGTAACTGTGTCTTTATTTAATTGCAGGACTTTATTGACTTGACATTGTCGAAGACGCAACGAAAGACTCCGACAGTTATCCATAAACATTATCAAATCCATCGCATTAGACATTTTTATATGAGGAAAGTCAAATTTACTCAGCAGAATTACCATGACAGACTCTCACAGATTCTGACGGATTTCCCCAAATTGGATGTAAGTGATTCTGGGAAACATAAGTGATTATGTAAATATGAGCCTTCAGACAGGGTTAAACCAGGTCTGTCTAGAGATAATGAAAGAAAGAGGAAATAATTGACTTGTGAAAGTTTACTCTGAGAGTTAGTGGCAAAACTGGGAACAGAGTACAGGTGTTTTGGTTCCTTAGTATCTTTTTTCCCCCAGTCAAACTCCATCTACGAGGGCCCAGAGCATGCCTCACTCGGGCTTTTTCTGTAACCTCTAGGCTTGTATGGGCCAACCCGAGCTCTGAAAGCTGTGGACTGAATTCAGAAGCCCGAGCTTCTGGCGGCTTGTGTGCTTCCTCTCTTCCCTCGTTCCAAGGCTCCCTTTCCTGTGGCCTCAAGTTGGGCCAATGGCTTGAGGCCCAGCAGTGTTTGTGATGTTGTTGCTTCATCAGCTAACGACCGTCTGTGTACTTTCTTCACGGGCAAGAAGCAGTCTCGTGGGGAGCCGCCTTCTGCATTGAGCCCCCAAAGTGGAGCTCTGCTGCGTAGAGTAGTTTGCTTGTGTGTTTAGCTGTAGGACGCAAGAGAGGACACTGCCTGTGGAGTCCCTGTGTGGGGCGACACAGTTGCAGGGTTGTTGAGGAGGTGATGGATGTGGGGTCAGCAGTACAGCATGAGAGCCTGAATGTGCCACTGCTCTACAACAGTCCCTGAAGGTGGGTTAAGGCAGTGAGAAGAGATTGGTTTATGTGACAGAAATTGCTGTTATAAAATTCTGGGACTTGATAGGTGCTCAGTGACTACTGGCTGGATGAGGGTGTAGTTTCTTGGGAAAGTGTGGGTACTTCAGGAAGTACCTGGGGATAAAGAAGGCAGTAAGAATGAGATGAAGACACCAGGAAACACCTGATCAGAAAATACTTTGATCTAATCAACACCAGATTTTTGTTGTTCTTTGTAAAAAAAAATTTATCTTTTTTATCCTTGGTATCATTTTTTTTTTTTTTAATATACATTAGGGGTTCAAGTTTATGAACATTCTATTCCTGTTGGCTTTTTTTTTTTCAAACTAAAGTTATCTGAGGACAATTTTCGAGTAAAAGGTTGGAGTAGATTATCATTCATTAAACGATTGCTGTGTCTGTTCAGCAGTCATTTTTAAAGCCCCTATCTTGTCTAGTGGGGGGAAGAGGTAGTAAAACATGTGTGTCATATGGGTATGGAGACAAGGGGGGGCCGCTAGCTGAGCCCTGAAGGAAGCGAGAGCCGTGCGCTACCTGGGGAATGAGCATTGAGGCACAGAAACAGCAAGTGCAAAGGCCCCGGGTTCCAGAGTGTGGTGACTTTAGGGAACAGGAAGGTCCAGGAGGCGGGTCAGAGAGGGTGTGGGTGGGGCGAGGCAACTTGTGTAGCGGCCTTTGCAGTGGAGCCTGGGACCGGCCTCGCTGGCCTTGCTCTGACTGACTTTCGAAGGAGGACTGGTCTGTGGGGGTGAGAGCACTAGGTGGGGAGCACGGCTGCCAGGGCACTGGTGGCTCCAGAGCTGAGGAGCTGAGAGCGTCTGCCAAGAAGAGGAGCAGAGATGGGCGGATTGTGGGCTTAAGGGAATTTTAAAACTTTTTTAAAGTTTTGGGGCAATAATAGTGTAAGGTTGATGGGACAGGGAAGAATTTCTCCAGCTCAGTTCTTGAGTGGTGCGGGGCGGGCTCTGGTGCTCAGATGGAGATGGGCCTGGCTGCCCTGCTGACTCCGTTTTTCTCTGTGAACTGAACAGTCACTGAACAGGAGAGAGGACTGGGGAGCAGATCCTGGGGGGTGCGGAAGAGTAAGAGGTGCGATTTGTTTCCCTAGGAAATTATTCTTCAGGTGTTATTCATATATTGGGAGGAGAAACTGCTGGAGCAAAATGACCACTTTGTTTTTCTTGTTATAGGATATTCATCCATTTTATGCTGATTTGATGAACATTCTGTATGACAAGGATCATTACAAGTTGGCTCTAGGACAAATAAATATTGCCAAAAATTTAGTGGACAAGTAAGGTATTTTCTTAATATAATATCTTTTAAGTTACTGTTAAAAGAGAGAAAACTCTTACACATTTCTTTTTATGTCTTTCAGCGTTGCTAAAGATTATGTGCGGCTTATGAAATATGGTGATTCTCTTTACCGCTGCAAGCAGCTGAAACGTGCGGCCCTTGGGCGAATGTGTACTATTATCAAAAGACAGAAGCAGAGTTTGGAATATTTGGAACAAGGTACTTGTTATGCATCAGCAAAAACAGGTTTTAGTGCATTCTGTTAACGTACTTGATCCTTGTCGAGAAGTTATTTTTAAAATGTTTATTTTTGTTTTATTTTAGAGATAAAAGGATCAAATTATTTTTCCCAGCCTAGCCTGTAAGAAATTCTAACAGGTTAGATATTACTGAAAAAGCAGCTAGCACTTAACATGCTTACACATTAGTAGCACTATTAAGAAAATTTATGTTTTTCAACTGTAATAGGTAAGGCATGTACGTTATAAATCATGGGGAAGTAATAAAACATATAAAAATAAAGTAACCCATAGTTTTACCTGTTACTGACAATATGGTGCATTTCTTTGTAAAACGTGGTAGCATCAAACTGCTACTCCAGTTTTATTACCTGGTAGTTTTTTTCAGTAGGATGATTTCTTAATTAATGTAGTAGGACTTTTATTGAAACAATTTTTTGCCTTTTTGCATGCATATATTTTTACAATTCAAATGTTTTTAACTGATTTGGTTTTGGACCCCCCCACCCCTCCCAGCATCTTGCAAATAATTTGTGACAAGATTGTAACACTGGGCTGCTTTAACAGTGCTTCCAGTGAGCCGTTAGGTCATCAGGGTGGCCCACTGGTGTCGCTGGAGCAGACGAGGCTCCTGAGGGTTTCTCATTACATGGAAGTAGCCTGCTGCCCAGCCAGGAAGTGATGGCACACACACTCGCTCGAAAATGCTCTTTCAAACATCATCTCTCTTCCTCAGTTGTCTGGGTTGTGTGGTTTGGGCCCCATCTTGTACCTGTTGGATAGGAATCCATGCTGTCGGGCCTGGGAGCAGGATTCCTGGTACGGCCTGGATGCCCGGTGCCTCCGCAGCGGGTCCCTCCTCCGTTCATTCGTGCTCTCTCTGTCACGTCCATGATAAATGTTGGAGTGAGGGTAATGTGACCACAGTCCTGGAGTGCGCAGCTAAGTTGAGCAGATCTTCAGCTTTGAGTTTCCTCAGTTTTCTTATGAAATTAAGCACGTTTACTGTAAACTTCTCACAGTGCGTCAGCATCTGTCCCGTCTGCCGACCATTGACCCGAATACAAGGACCCTGCTTCTGTGTGGATACCCGAATGTTGGCAAGTCCAGCTTCATCAATAAGGTTGGTCCGCCTGACGGCGCGGTGACCAAGGACCTGACTGCGTGGGGTGAGGGCGGCTGCAGTCAGTCCTCTAGTTAGCACTGCCCTGGGCCCAAAATATTGTTCCTCCCATCCTCGAGGATCGACCCTGAACCTGGATGGATATTGCAGTTATGGGGACCATTTTAGTTTTGAGTTTTGTGTGTGTCCTACAAATTTCTAAGGGATTTGAGACGTTTAAATACATTTCTGTTAACACATGGACATGCGTGTCCCGGGAACAGTAGTGCCAGGGAGTCACTGTTGACCGTGCAGACCGTGCCTGTTGAACTGACCTTCCCGGGCTCCAGAGGTGTTTCTCAGGTGATATCACCCGGGTTGCTGTGTCAACTTGCCTGTAAACTTTGGTTTGTGTAGTGGGAAGTGGTTGCCCTTTACTTAGTGAGTTAATTATCAGAGCTAAAGGAACTGTTTAAGTAACGCAGCACCTTAGCTGAGCTCAGGGACCTGAATGGAGGAGAAACAGTGTTTAAAGTGTCAGCTCACAACCAGCAACAGCCCAGGTGCCAAAAAAACAATGCTTACATGTGGGGCTCTTTGCTACTAAGAACACTCCTGCAGATCTGTAGGTTTTTGTTTTGTCCACAAGTGGCACTAATACAGTGACAGCTGAGCTCTGCAGTGTCTCAGCCGACCTCTCCAGGGCTTGTGAGCCAGGCCTTGGGGGTGAGACGGGCCGCTTAATTAACTAACAGTAAACAACAGCAGAAAATTCAGTCCTCAGTCTCGTGACCACATTTCTGGAGTTCAGGGACCCCACGTGGCTCACGGGCCTGTGTTGAAGTGCAGGTGTCGAGCGTTCCCATCATCACAGGAAGTTCTGCGGGGCGTCGCTGCGGCCAGGATGGGTGAGAGGAGGAGCTGGTTGGTGCCCTGCAGATGCTGGGCCTTCCTTGCTCCCTGATACCTGATTCGTACTCCGCCTCTGCGGCCCGGGTCCTGAGGAAGAGGGGCCCGTCTGCCTGCTGAGGTGCTGGCTCCTGTCAGAGTTCAATCATGTGAGGTTGAATCTCGTGGGGTTTTTTTGTTTTTTCCCTACTGCAGCAGTTAGTCTCGATAACACGTAGGTGCCGCGTTTACTCTGTTGCAGAGGATACGCGGTACAGGACTTGTGGTTTGTTCCAGGTGACAAGAGCAGATGTGGACGTCCAGCCCTACGCCTTTACCACCAAGTCTCTGTTTGTTGGGCACATGGATTACAAGTATCTGCGCTGGCAGGTGAGAGCTGTCTAAGCTGGGACAGTCGTGCTCTTGTTCCTGGAGTTTGATTCTGGGGATTCCCACAGACTAGTTAGTGTCTGCCCACGTCCCAGTGCACGCAGGGTCACAGGGAAGGCTGGGGGGTCACCGGGAACGTCTCTGTGGACAAGCTCCGGCAAGCTCAGGGGATGCGGCAGCTCCCAGCAAGCCTTCTGCGCTCGGCTAATGGTGGTGCTTCTGATGGGCCAGTCATCAGAAACCATTTACAAGCGTGACGCAGTTGAATTTAATGTTATGAGAGGTGATGTCATTCCTAGCACGTGGGAGGGGTTATCCCTGTTTCCTGTGTCGTCATCACTAATGGAAAGAGGGGTCCTTCTCAGGGTCGTTGGCAAGTTCGTTCTTCAATGAGCTCTCCAGCCCCCTCCCCCGTTTTTCATACTTAATTTGTCCTTTTCCCCCGCTGCCTTCTTTACCGTGGTCAGTTGGGAGCCCTGCATTTTCTTTACCAGCTTTGTCAGGGCTGGTCTGGGTTTGTGAGCGCCCTCGGCCTGTGCTGGGCAAGCAGCTTGTGCAGACGTGGGCTCTGGAGTAACGAGTCTGACCTTAGGTGGTGGATACTCCGGGGATCCTGGACCACCCTCTGGAGGATCGCAACACCATTGAGATGCAGGCCATCACGGCACTGGCTCACCTGCGAGCCGCGGTTCTCTACGTGATGGATTTGTCTGAGCAGTGTGGGCACGGACTCGGGGAGCAGCTGGAGCTCTTCCAGAACATAAGGCCGCTCTTTGTCAACAAGGTGAGTGTGGGGACCAATGTTTTAGTTTGTAACCTGCAGTGTGAAGGTAATAATTTTGTTATTTTTCTTTCTCATTCTAGCCTCTTATCGTTGTAGCAAACAAATGTGACGTGAAGAGAATAGCTGAACTTTCTGAGGACGATCAGGTAAATCACCTTGATGTTTTCAATATTTCCTACTAATTCTGAATCTCGTCTTACACAATCAGAGTTGAAAAGGAATGTTAGCGATGCTAGTCTGGTTTTTGTTTTGCAGTGAGATAATATCCTCACTGATTGGGTCGACGTGACCTTAGGAAAGCCCATTAATGGCAAACGGACTATGACGTTTCCTGGTTCCTGCTCTCTCAGAGGCTGTGGGGCTGGCCGTGCGTGTGGTCGGTACAGTAGCCTTCAGGAGACTGCTTGTTCGGAAGGGGCTGCCTCTCGTGTTGGGGCCTTAAAACGAGCAAAGCACCTCAAGGTTCGCCCCAGCTCCTTGGGCCTGGGCTGCCGGCTGCTCTGGAGCAGCGCCTGCAGCAGAGTGTCTAGTGGGAGGCATTTCTCGGGTGTTACTGGAGTACCTGCTGCGCAGGTTCTGTGGGTGAACTCTGAGTGAGTGAGGGAAAAGGAGTGTCTGCAGACCTTCCAGAACCGTGACCCTGTTGTCTGCTGTAATTTTCCAAGTGGCAGGTAACTTCGTTAGCCCTAGGTTTTCAAGCTGTTTGACCCTGTATCCGTCCCCAGGAGGCATCTCTCAGGACAAATGCTTCGAGAAGCTCTGCACTGGTCCAGTGGTTCTCTCTCGTGGCCCCACCAGCAGTGTTGGCGTTGCTTTTCGGTGGTAATGCATCATAAGTCAGGGCACACCCCGGGCCTCCACAGTCAGACTCTGGGAGGCCCAGCAGCCCAGTTTGCAAGGCCCCGTTTGGTGGGAGAGATGCTGCGCTTGTCTGGCCTGAGGAGAGGGTCTCTAGGGAGGCTGTGCTCTTGTCTCTGGCTCTCTCTGGTGCTGTTTGGACACTTAATCCTTGGTGAGAACGTGGTGTGTTTAAACAGCCCTGGGCACTGCCTTGTACTCTCTTCGTTACTGATGATGTAAACGCTGATGTCAGAGAATTCTCTTTTCTTTGAAAGGATCAGATACTCATTGGGTGATCTCAGTTTTTCAGGCTAAGAGCACTGGAGTGTGGAGGGGAGGGCAGGTCAGGAGTGATCGTTGTGCCGGAAGCTCAGCCCTTGGGGTTAGACGCTCCCAAGTCCTGCCCCCACTGCCAGCTGTGATGGAGCTTCAGTGGTGGGAACAGTTGCATTGCTGGGTTGGGAAGCAGGGTTGCGGGTGCTGTGAACGCTGGTCAGCGCCGCATGGGGCCTGCCCTGTGTCGGTCAGTGACTCTGATGTCTCTTGAGCTGCAGTGCAGGTTCTGCCCCGTCTTGCACGAGGCACATGGTGGCAGGTGCAGTGTCTTATGCAGGTCATGCTGGTAGGTGGTACGGTTGGTCTTTCCAGGGAGCGGGGGAGCAGAACTCATTCCTGAGAAGCTTGACTGTCGTGAATTGGCCACCTGTGTCTGAGCGTTGTCACATGGTCAGGCCGGCAGCAAGGTGTCGGGTGGCATTCGTGGAGGCGCAAATGAAGTCCCTTGTCCTGGGGTCTTGGTGGTTCGTTCGTAGCTGGATTCGTACACGTTGCTGTATCGTTTTCTAAGGAATTATCTTAGGCTGTGGAGGCCAGGTATTTTATAAAAAATAGCATTGAGAATATTCTCTATGAAAATCTGTATCTTAATTTTCTCAAGATTCTCTTCAGAAGGGTAGGTCTCACAGAATGTTCCAGAGAGCCTCTGGTTTGCTTGCTGTAGTCTGATTTGATCCTCCCCGTAATGTATATTTTCTTTTCTTTTTTAAAAAAATTAATTTATTTTTGGCTGCGTTGGGTCCTCACTGCTGCGCGCGGGTTTTCTCTAGTTGTGGTGAGTCGGGGCTACTCTTCATTGCGGTGCGTGGGCTTCTGTTGCAGTGTCTTCTCTTGTCGTGGAGCACAGGCTCTAGGAGCGCAGGCTTCAGTAGTTGTAGCACGCGGCCCCAGTAGTTGTGGCTCGCGGGCTCTAGAGTGCAGGCTCAGTAGCTGTGGCTCACGGGCTTAGTTGCTCCGCAGCATGTGGGATCTTCCCGGACCAGGGCTCGAACCCGTGTCCCCTGCGTTGGCAGGCGGATTCTTAACCACTGCACTACCAGGGAAGTCCTGTATTTTCTTTTCTTTCTTTCTTTCTTTTTTTTTAAAATTTATTTATTTAATTTGTTTAGTTTTGGCTGCGTTGGATCTTCATTGCTGCGCGCGGGCTTTCTCTAGTTGCGATGAGTGGGGGCTACTCTTCGTTGTGGTGTGTGGGCTTCCCACTGCGGTGGCTTCTCTTGTTGCGGAGCACAGGCTCTAGGCGCAAGGGCTTCAGTAGTTGTGGCACACGGGCTCAGTAATTGTGGCTCGCGAGCTCTAGAGCACAGGCTCAGTAGCTGTGGCTCACGGGCTTAGTTGCTCCGCGGCATGCGGGATCTTCCCGGACCAGGGCTCGAACCCGTGTCCCCTACATTGGCAGGCGGATTCTTAACCACTGCACCACCAGGGAAGCCCCTGTATTTTCTTAATCACAGCTGAATTTAGGGAAAAATAAATAACTGTTTTGGGGAGATGTCCTTCAAAAGAGTTAAAAAACCACAGATGTGTTCATTATAATTAGCATTTATAGCACCCATTTGAGGAGAAGTAAGATTTGTTCATGGGGAACTGGGGATAAATGCAGCTCTCATTTGTCCTTTGTATTCCCAGAAAATATTTCTAGATCTTCAGGCTGAAGGGTTTTCTGTGGTGGAGACCAGCACCCTGACGGAGGAAGGGGTCATTAAAGTGAAGACAGAGGTCAGTGCTTCCTCACAAGCAGGGTTGATCCCTTTCCTTGACAGGAATGTTTCTCTCTGGGTGTTAACAACCCTGAGCGCTAGTAGCTCCGCCTGAGAGATGAATCCTGGGGCCCTCACCCGCCCAGTGAACATGGGGGGATGTGAAGAGATGCTCACACTCCCAGCACAGGTCATTTTCACTTAGTCCTGCTGCCTCAGGGTTCTTCCTCGGGCTGGGCCTGACCCTGACCCGGGAAGGAAGAGAGAGGTCCCCTCCGCACCCGGCCCACCCTCCCCCGTCCCGGAGCGTGAGGTCTGCCCCAGGGCAGTTACTTGGACCTTGGGGGTCCCAGCACTCAGCCATCAGATGCTGCCTCTGAGGGAAAAGCGTAGCAGGTTCCAAACCTGGGGACCGTCCTCTGGTTATGGGGGCTCTGGTTCCTGGTTCCTTCCAGAAGGCAACATGAGGCTGTGCCAGGTGCCCTGTGACCTGGTGCCACGTTTTCTCACCTTCTTAGGCTTGTGACAGGCTTTTGGCTCATCGAGTTGAAACCAAAATGAAAGGAAATAAAGTGAACGAGGTGCTGAACAGACTGCATTTGGCTGTTCCCAGCAGAAGAGATGACAAGGTAAAGCTGCCTGCGGAGGCCCTTGAGGCAGGGGGTTGCGTGGCTGGTGGGGACCCGCGCGCCTGCCTCCCCGGTAGTGGATTTCCCGGGTGTTCTCGCATCTTCCTCAGAATGAAGGTTATGCCATGTATGTCAGGAAGAATCGAAGCGGTGAGAGGAGGAGCATGAAGAGCCAGGTTAAACCTGCTCCCCCACCAGAGGCTGTTACTGTTACTCTCAGCTTGTCTATTTGTCCAGAAACATTTTGGCATATAAGCTTTTTTTAAAAAACTTTAAACACGGGAATATATTTTCTTTCAAGTTTTTCATTTTCTTGCTATTAAAAACTAGTGCTCAAGGTTACGTTTTCATACATAGGTCTCTGTTTTTAATTGCAAATATATCTGTAGAGTGAATTTTAAGGCATGGCATCGAAAATGTCATTGTCCTCCAACAATGCCTTGCAGATTTATACTCCTGAAGGTTTGAGAATGCACGCTTCCTGTTGTGTCAGCGTGACGGACTAAAGATGCTTCCATTGTTGTGATGAGTTTCTTTTCTTTTTTTTTTGCTGTGCTGCACAGCTTGTGGGATCTCAGTTCCCCGACCGGCGATTGAACCCAGGACCATGTCAGTGAAAGCCCAGAATCCTAACCACTAGGTCACCGGGGAATTCCCACTTTTTATTTATTTATTTTAATGTTTCTTATGTATTTATTAATTCAACACTAATTTTTGGTAGCTAGTCTAGGCATTAACAATACAGGTAAAGATCACTGTCAGTGATGTTGTTAATGATTTTTATCATATTCGTTCTCAAAAAGTTACACCAGTTTTCAGTTTTTTTCCCCAAAATAAAGTGGAAATTACATTATAAGAAGTGATATTTCTACACTGTAGTTTCAGGCAGTCACACTCAGTGATTATTCAACGTGATTGTTTTCAGTTAGTGAACATCATGTGGAACAGGATGTGTGTATCTTGGTATTGACATACTTATTTGCTTTTTCACTTCTTTAGGTTATCTCTTACTGATTTGTAATTTTTATATTAAGGAAATCAGACTCCTGTATGTTGTGTAGATTTGTTTTCTTTTTGTCAAAGGTATTTTTTCTTCTGTATTCTGATGGTTCAATTTTTAAATTTTACCTTTTTTTTAATAGAAGTCTTCATTTAGTTGTGGTTTTATCTTGTTCATGGGAAGCAGGTGGTGGTCTTCACCCAGTTCATCGTTTATCTCAGGACTGATGGCTGGATGATGTGTCTTCCCATCGTATTCCCTTCTGTGCTTGGGCTTATGTCTGAATTTCTCATGTTCATTGATCTGCTTTATTTCTCCTGTATTGCTTTCTTCATCCATACTTTTTCTTGATTCTCTTACTGTTTGTTTTTTCTAAATAAATTTTAGAATCGGCTTACGGAGCCTTCCCAGCTTCCTTGCCCAGACTGGCCCTGCACCTTCCCCTCTCCCCCAGATCATCTTGGTTTTTAGTTGGTCTGGGTGTGGTTTTGTGTTTCCCATGCAGATGGAGAATTTGCTTGTAGTTTTTCATCTTTGTGTTTTGATTTAGCAAGGCATTTCATTTAAGTATTTCCACTCATGTCTTCTCAGGGGCGGCCCCCATTCATCCCTGAAGGAGTCGTGGCACGCAGAAAGAGAATGGAGCTCAGGGAGCCGAAGAGGAGGCGGGTAGGTGACGGGAGCGCCCATGGGCCTGCGCTGGAGAGCATGTGCGGGTCAGGGCTTTGGAGCATAAACCCCCTGGGGCCTGGACACCCTCCTGGGTGGAGGTGCCAGGTCCACCAGGGGCAGAAACAGCTTTCCCACCAGAAATGGGCGCTGAGCCTCAGGTGCTGAAAGGATTGGCTCTTCGGTTGGAGAAGGGGTGATTCCACAGGGAAGGGAGGGGGCCCAGCAGTTTTGGTTCTGAAGGTCAAATAGCACTGATGAAAACTGTGTTTTCATTGCAGGAACGGGACATTGAGCTGGAAATGGGAGATGATTATATTCTGGATCTTCAAAGTAAGGGCTCAAATGTGATAGTTGTTTTCAGATGCCAGTTGTGTGAAAAATGTGAAAGTGCATTAATGGGTGCAAGTCGTGCAGCATTTTGTTAATTTAATTTCTTGAAGGCGAGAGGTTGCCTACTGCCAGGACTCTGAGATTTCTTCCTTCCAGGTAGTTTTCTGTGAGTGATCATTTCTGTAACTTTCCTAGCATATAAGTGTTGGACCAGGCTGATATTGTTGATAATCTGTTGTTCATGCCTTTGGACACTTTGATCCTGAGGTACTGATGGGTCTTGGGATGTGCTTGGAGCAATCCTTTGGTCGAGCATGTTACATTGCTTACCTGGTGTTGAACACAAGTGCTCTGTTGCCTTCACAGGTGTAGGACTTGCGTAAGTGGTGGCTCGTTTGGGGCACACAGTAGTTGATGTTAAAAACAACTATAAACTTTTTGTTCTTTGACCTTTAGAGTACTGGGATATAATGAATTCATCTGAGAAACATGATAAGATACCTGAGATCTGGGAAGGCCATAACATAGCCGACTATATTGATCCTGACATCATGCAGGTTTGTGTCACTAGTTAAATTATTTGACTTTTATTCCTCTTTAACACGACCACCGAAAGACACGCACACAACTTTCCACTCACCTCTGTCCATGGCCCTCGTTCCTTCTACGCCCACCAAGACCCCGGGGCCCCTGCCTCCTGGGGCCCTGCACATGCAGCACCATGTCCCTGCACCGGGTGCTGGTGCAGACTCTCCTCTTCCTCCCAGACCACCTGCCCGAGCTCCTTGTGCTGGTCTCAGGGGCAGCCTCACTTCATAAGGGAGTCCCCGGGGCGTGGATGCCCTCGTCGCCACCCCATGCGGGCCCCTGTGGCTGCAGGTGCTGCTTGCTCCCCGCCTGACCCCTTGTCTTCCCCAAGTTCTGCCCCGGCACACGCAGCTGCCTCCTGTTTCAGTCCTCTCCTTGTTTGCTGTTTCTTAACATATGAGTGTCCACAGCAAACAAAAACTTCTTAGACCCTGTGTTCTCCTTTAGTTGCTATCCTTTCTCTCCAGAGTCAAGTTTTTTTTTTTAAATGTGTTAAAGTGTACAGTTAAGTAGCATCTAGTACCTTCATGGTGTTGTGCAACCACCACCTCTGTGTAGTTCCAGAACCTTTTCATCATCCCCAAAGTAACTCCCAGTACTCGATAAGTAATCACTTCCTAGTCTCCCCTCCCCCTAGCCTCAGGCAACCCCAAATCTCTTTTCTGTCTCTCTAGATTTGCCTGTTTTGTATATTTTATATAAATGGAGTCTTACAATATGTTGATCTTATTCCACTTAGCATAATATTTTCAAGGTTTGCCCATGTTGTAGCATGTGCCAGAGCTTTCATTCCTTTTTATTGCTTAGTGATATTCTATTTTATATGTGTAGCACATTTTGTTTATCCATTCATCCGTTGATGGACATAGGGTTGTTTCCACCGTTTGGGTATTGTGATTAGTGCTACTATGAACATTGATGGATAAGTATTGAGTGCCTGTTTTCAACACTTTTGGGCAGATTCCTAGGAGTAGAGTTACTGGGTCATAAGCTAATTTTATGTTTCACTTTTTGAGGAACTGCCAGCCAAGTTTTTAAAAAAAATATTTTATAAAATACTTGCAACTTATGTTCCTTGTTTCCCTTGTTATTCACTCCTCAGTTCTCAAATGGCATCCTTGATTTATAATTCATGTCTTAATCTCTTCAGTTGTGCCTCTTGCTTTGTCTCTTACTCTGTGACATCCTGTTTCCGTAGTCTGGGCTCAGATGGCCTGACCTGGCCTTCCCGTCCAACCTCCCTCCCTATGCCTTTTCACGCTAGTACTGATGGGGGTACCTCTGACTCGGGTTCCTGTCGAGGTTTATTCGTTATATGTATTTAAAAATTTTATTAACTGTATGGCCAACGAGCTTGTGTTTGGGACAGCTTTGGGATGGATACACGGGCTGTCGTGGTCCAAGGCCAGTTCAGATTGATGTTCTCAGTTCTTCAAGAATGGAGGGTCTTTCATGTACCTGCTGGGAGCGAGGGGAACATTTTACATGTTTTAGCCTCAGAGGTGGGAGTGGTTGTTTCTAAAGAAGGAAAAGAAGTGGCACAGAATAGTCTGCGGCTGTCGGCTTAGTCTTTGTGCTCATCTCCGCACGGAGCCTGTTTGCGGGGAGGTGAGCCCTGGCACAGAGGGCGAGGCCCACGTGAGTCTGGACCCGGGTGTTCATCATACCCCGAAAGGCTTAGGGGAAACCTGGTTTCTGTAAAGATTGTTACACTTGCTTATGAGTTTTTCATTGTTGACTTTGTTTAATTATGACTTTTTTAAAAGAAATTGGAAGAGTTAGAAAAAGAAGAAGAGCTAAGAACAGCTGCTGGAGTGTATGACAGTGAATCTGAAACTGAAGATGAAGAAATGGTGGAAATCCAACAGCTGGCGAAACAGATTAGGGAAAAAAAGAAGTTGAAGATTCTGCAGTCTAGAGAGAAGGATACACAGGGACCCAGGATGCCTCGGACAGCCAAGAAGGCAAGTGTCGTGTCGTGTCCAAGAGCGTCACCTATTTCTTTGTGTATTGGAGTCTTGTATGGTCCATGCTAAACATGCTTCACTTTGTTTTGTTGGTATAAGTTGACTTTTGAGGTTGGGTGAGTGTTGATCTTTCATATTCTGAGTATTATACCCCTTCTTGGTGACTTTCACTGTTGGATTCAACCCCTTTGTAGCTGTACAAATGAAGATTGTGAGTTACACATAAATTTCTAGATGTAAAGTCATCAATTAACACATTCTTATTCTTTAATTCTTTATTAGGAGTCATCTTTTACAATCTACAGAAAAACTAACCCAATCTAACTTAGGGCCAAAGGTGATTTAACTGGGCCCTGTGACTGGTTAGGACGGGGAAGTTCACACTGAGGCACAAGTGGATCAGATGGTGTCAGGGTCCTTCCAGTTCTCAGGTCCGTCGTCTTAGCATTTCCTCCTGCTCCGTGCTCTTGTCCGGAGGCACAGCTCCCCAGGGAAAGAGGATGGTGTGCGGGGCAGTTAGAGTGAGATGGGACAGGAGGGAGAATGTCAGCTGCTAGGCACCTCTCCATGGAGGGTATTCATGTGTTCGAAATACTGTTCCTGTGTGGTGGCGAATGACTGTCTCTTGACAGACGTGGCCATCGCTGTATCCCCACCATCGTGGGGCTCCGTGTGCTTGGGAGGAGGTGCTGGCCTCTGGGGTCTGCATGTGGGAATCCCCGGGGAGCTGAGCGGAATCCAGGGGCAACACGTACGTTGTCCTGCTCAGAAAAATTGCCCAGGAAATGTTAATTTTCATGTTATTTAATGAGTTGTCCAAAAACATACACATGAGCCCAAGTAAAAGAATTTCTAAAATAAGTGTATCATGGATCATTGTAAAAGGTACGGTTTCCCTTGAAATTTTTTTTTAAACATTTTACCAAACTAATTTTGCTTAAAACAATGTCCGTTTCTGCCTTCAGGTTCAGCGGAAGGTTTTGGAGGATGAGATGCGCAGTCTCGGTGTCGACATGGACAACAAAGACAACGTGAGTGCAGACGGCCTCAGAGCCATGGGTGGGGCGGCGCCGTCCTGGGAACCAGGGCAGGAGCGGGTTACAGAGGAGTTAGCACTGCCGGGGTTTGTGCTGAGAATTATGTTGTTGTGTGCAGTTTTTAGGACTTGAGCTGCAACTTTGATTTTGGTGACTGATGCCTTCACGTAGAGCTTCAGTTTAGACACCAGGTAAACGTGAGGTGGTCTTGAGTTTCTTGGCGTGAGAGGAACGTAGGCTGTAAATAGCTCAAAGCTGTTCCTTGGAGCCCAGAGGTTAGAAGGCATTTCAGATACCTTTTTCAGGATCCCAGTTTTTCTTGCTTGATGAATTACTCTGGAGAATGCACATCTTTGTGTGAAAGAACGTCTTCATGTTCTGGATTGTTTTCTCAAAACAGATTCCAAGAAGTGGAATTACCGAAACAAAGGATGACATTGTGTTAGACTAATTCGGATTTTGATCAGCAGTGCGTGAGCTGCGTGAGCACCCCATCCTGCTCACATGGGGTGTTATTTTAATGTTCACATATGGCTTCTGACTTTGGATTGTTTATCAGGTGCTGGGCTCTAGGGTGCCTGCCTCTCACATCATTGTGTCATCTTATTTCAAAACAGTAACGTGAGCGGGCGCCACGGGCCGGGGTGCCAAGCTGCTGGCTTGCAGAGCTGGATCTCAGCACCCGCAAGGCTGAGCTTTCAGGCGGCCGTCACTGTGTTCAGGTGGATGATCCCGGAAGGGGGGCATGAAGGAGAGACAGCACTTTACATAAATTGTGCTGCTAACGTGGCTGAACAGGCAGCTCTAAGTAAAGTTTTTTAAATGGAGTTAAAATCAGCTCTGTAACTTAAAGCAGCTGTGAAAGTGAAAAAGAGTATTTGGGACTTCCCTGGTGGCACAGTGGTTAAGAATCCACCTGCCGATGCAGGGGACACAGGTTCAAGCCCTGGTCCAGGAAGATCCCTCATGCTGCGGAGCAACTAAGCCCGTGCGCCACAACTACTGAGCCTGCGCTCTAGAGCCTGCGAGCCACAACTACTGAAGCCCACGCGCCCAGAGCCTGTGCTCTGCAACAAGAGAAGCCACCGTAATTGAAAAGCCCGCGTACCACAAAGAAGAGTAGCCCCCGCTCACGGCAACTAGAGAAAGCCTGTGCGCAGCCAAAAAAAAAAGAAAAACTATTTGACCAATAATTAATGTGAAGTTAACTATGTGTATTTTAAATGTATTTAACTTATTTGACGATGGTTCTAAAAACCCCGCCATGTGCCTTCTCTCCTCATTGGAATAACTTCATGTTTGTCACTAAGGCTGGGACCCTGAGGCACTGAAGTTTGCTTTCTGTGTGTTTCAGGCCCATTATATGGTCCAGGCCAGAAGGTCTCGGAGCGTCACAAGGAAAAGGAAGCGAGAAGACTCTGTCCCGCCCACGTCTGTGGCCCGGAGTCGCAGTTGCTCTCGGACCCCACGTGATGTCTCTGGTCTCCGCGACGTCAAGGTTAGTCCTTGCAAGGTGTAATTAATAAAATGGTAGCTTCTACTGTTGATCACACGAGGGCTCAGGGCAAACACTTGGAGCTGCAAGAACTGCGGGGTGGGGATGGGGGAGTGGGCGTTGGCTGTGTGCTGCACCCCGAGAGGCGGGCTTGGGCCTGCCACAGCCGGGTGTCCCTGGACCTTTGCCCTCAGTGCACGTTGTTTCTTGTTGGGGTGGACAGAGCAGGGTGTGGTAATAGCACCACGGCCTGAGCCTCTGTCCTAGCCGCTCAGGGCTGTGCTAGGAAACGGTCCTGCTCAGAACCTGGACATGGGGCCTTCACCCACCACAGGCCCATGTGGGGAGCCAGCCCAGAGAGAGCTGTTTGGGAGTCTTTTGGGAAAGACACTTTGGATGTATACAGTCTCTTTTGCTGAAACTTCTTTTTTTTAAATAAACACATAAATGGTTAGTTTTAGCATTTTGAAAATTCAGATGAGAAAGTTTGTGTATAAGCTTACAAGCAGTCTCCCTTTTGGGAGCCCGAGTTTCCCATTCCACCACGCCGTCTCCATCTGGTAGTCTGGATTTAACACCAGCATTGACACTTGTCAGTCAGTTGTGAGTAGTTTCATGGGCCGGAATCTCAGTGTCCCCGTGTGTCTGAGAGGAAGTCCAGGTCTGAGTGTATCTGGTCCCTGTAGGTACGAGACTTACCTGGGTAGTTTCCATCTTGCAGATACTGGTTGAGCTCCTGCAGGTACTGTGGTGGATCCATGGGAACATGGTATGAGTGAGACTCACCAGGGTTTCTCTTCACAGCACAGACCCGGACCGTTCAGACAGAGTGTTAACAGGTAATGGAAATTTGCTTGGAAATTAGGTTTTCCACAGCTGACGTGTTTTTCTTCTGCTTTATAGATGGTGAAGAAAGCCAAGACCATGATGAAGAACGCTCAGAAGAAGATGAATCGCTTGGGGAGGAAAGGGGAGGCAGACAGACATGTGTTTGACATGAAACCCAAGCACCTGCTCTCGGGAAAGAGGAAAGCTGGTAAAAAGGACAGGAGATAGTGTCCATCGCAGCTGAAGCGCTTTGGCTCGACTTCTTCTTGGTTTGGTTTTACAGAACTGGAGTTGTGATCTGTAAACTGAACATGACAATGGAATAACTCAAGCACTTGCTGCTTTGCTGAAAGCTGTGGTTACCCGATAACTGTCCAGGTGTGGGGGATTTTTATTGCTGCATAATATATTACAGGTATTTTGAGCAGGCAGTGGTTTCTCATTTACGGAGTTTTGGTGGCTTCAGACTTGCAGGGCTGGAAGGATATATTTATGTGACTATGTTGTTTCTGATGGAGAAAAATCTTACTCTCTTGTGCAACAGGGAACTTTGGTTTCACTGCATGGGAAGAGTCCTTAGCTGGTGAAAGCTTACAGATGTCAGGATGCCAGGACTAAGTTATCTTCTAGTCCTTTTGTACAATGTACTGTTGTAGTCTGTCTTCAACTATTTTATCCAAAATAAACTTCCAAAAGAAAGCAGTTTTATTTAGTTGGTTTTGTTTTTGTTTTTTTAGTTACAGATCACTGTCAGTTTGGGCAGATGAAAAGGGAAAAGAAAGTAAATGGCAATTCGTTTTGTTTTCAAAGCGAAAAATACTTTTTAGTGGAACAGAATGTTGCCTAAGTTACTACAGCAATTAAATGTGGGCATCTGCTTCTTGTGTCCACTGCTGAAAATTAATTTATTTTGAGTAGAAATCATTGTGAGGTACATGCCCAGTAAAATGTAGGAAATTAACATTTTAGAATATTAAGTAAGTGCTTAAAACATCACTTCTCGACCACAAAACTGCCGTGGCTACTGCTTTGTGTGCAGTTTCAAGCATCCCCTCTGCTGACTCATGGCATTTCTAAGTGCACCTGTGTGGGAGTCTTCCAGTGTCATGCAGTGTGATTCAAGGTGTGTTTGAAAGTTGCATTACATTTTGGGGATCCAAAGTAAAATTTTCATTTGTTTATGCTGAGAAAGATTATATAAAGAGAAACCCATTGAGTGTCAGGTGAGAGGGAGTAGGAAGCACTGGAGTCCCTCTCCTCCCAGGTTACAGTGGCTCTGGCAGAATCTCTGCTTTAACTATTGAATATTTGGGACTCCAGAGTCTTTAAAGGCTCACCTCTTCCAGGGAAAGGCTCTGCGGTAAACCAGTTTGTCAGTTTTAGCCCCTGTGGCTGGCTTAGCAACTGCCTGACCTCCCACCCCAAACCCTGTGGCAGTCACTGTACCTGTGTTTCTGGAGGTGCTTGTGGGATTCAGATTGGGCCCTAAGGGCCTTGTTCTCCAAATATTAGGATTTTGTTTTGATTGACAGTTGCTGCTTATGATGGCAGAGGTGTAAGACAGAGATGGATCCCCATCAGCTGAATTTGAAGGGTCAGTGCCTGTTTCTTTTTCCCTTGCATTTTTCCTTTTTTACCCCTTTGGAGAGCTAGAGATGTGAGGATTAGGATTTAAGAAAGCACTGCTGGCTGGCTCAGGGGAATTTAGAAAGTCAGCATGTCTGTGTCCGGGTAAAGACACACAGTCGGAAAGGAAGTGAGAGAATTGAAGACCTCGGGTGGTACAGATACCCAAGAACAACTAAAAATTCACATACAAAGAAATAGGAAAGTGTGGTCCATTAAAGGAAAAAACTGAGAAACTGTCCCTCAGGAAGACATGACAGACTTACTAGACACTGCCTTAAAGATGCTCAAGGAGCTAAAGGAAGACGTGGACAAAGTCAGAAAAAACAGTGAACAAACCAGGAATATCAATAAAGAGAATAAAGTTTTATAGATGGCTCCCTCTGCTCTGTACCTGTTGTCAGTGGTTTGTCCAGCAACTAACAGTCTAAGATGCCACTGCCCATATGGCAACCACTAGCCACTGTAGCTACCCAGTAACTTATTACATGTGTCTTTTAGCCTAAAAGTTCCTCCTAAAGAACTAGAAACAATATAAAAATGCATTTTGAAGCTCTATGTCATTTATCACTTAAGCTACCATAGGCAGGTTGACCTATTACTGTATTGAAGTTTTAACAAACTAGACAACAGTATCAAAATGTGATAATTTAGTTTTGTTTTTATTTTTCAATAAAGTTACTATCAGCTACACAGTCTTGCCTGAAATTAACTGTTCAGGGTTAACAAATGGATTTTTCTATTGAATTTATAAAACATTTAGCTTTGTAAGAAACAAATTTTTATCTTTTTCTTTATTACTTACTAATACACAGCACTCAAAGATAATAAAGCTGTCTTAAGATTTCAAATCTGAGAAGTCTATGGCAAGAGTTTAAAGAAGTACATTAGTCAAAGTGTACTTTAAATATGAATACACACATATTCCATAACCCAAATCTATTTAACATGAATGTTAGCCTTTCTTTTTGATAATTTTCCCCCTACAACACGGCCTGACTCAGCAGAACAGTGGTTCTCAACTGTGGGTGACGCTGTCCTGGAGGAGACATTCGGCAGCTGGTGTCACTGGGGCTGCCATGGGGGGAGGGGTGCCAACAGCATTTTTTTATGTAGAACCTGGGGATGCTGCTAAATCCTACAACACAAAGGATGAGCCCCCAAAAGAATTATCCAACCCAAACATCAGCAGTGCCAAGGTTAAAATACCCTGTTGTAGAGTATGACCCAACTGACCCAAGTTCCATTTTACAAATAGCCTGTCCCCAGTAACTCTGAAAACCACAGACTTTGCTCATCAGCAACGATTATTTAAATGACTTAACCTAGCCAATGTCATTACCAAAAACAATGTTTGACTTTAAGTATCAGAATACTTCCAGAATGATTAAAACACAAAATTAACAATGACAGAAATCAGGATATATACCATTTAATTCCCTTGAACCTGTTCTATATTAATCTCAATCTGAAAAGTTAATTTGAACTGTTTTGAAGTAGATAAGCAAATAGTTTTCCATTGCACGTTTTTCTGGACTATGATAAAAATTTAAAGATATGTCAAGCACCTGGCAAACAGCAAAGTGCTCTACAAGTCTTCTGAAAATGTTTATCACAATATATAAAAAAATGAAGAACTTCACTTATTTGTTCAAATTTGTCATAACCATGTGTTTAGATAGGTTAAATTAAGTTTATTTGCTCTTTTTATAATAATCTCAAATATTTTTTACAAATTGCAGTTAACATATACGGGTTGTATGACACAAATCAAGAATTCTTTTCCACACAAATTCTGGTTGTAAAGTATCAGTATTTCCAATGAGAGTTCTAATGGGGAACCAGGTTTTTAAAAAATTCATCTTAAGTTTTCTAAGTAGAGAAATTCTTTAGTACTTTAGTAATCATTCATCTCCACATCTACATTCTGTGTATTTTCTCATGGTCAACAAACTGATTCAAATGATTTAAGTTATCCCACCACCTAAAGAGAAAAGTCTCTGCAATAATTTGAAACCACGGAGTTATCTTAATTTCACCACGGGCTGCCTTTTCCAGAAGTTCTTCTAGTTCTTCCTTTGATACGTAACAATAGCTTTTAATCTCATTGGGATCTGGATTCAAGGTCACGTTCTTCTTCACAAACAAAATGTAATCAATTTCATGTTCTCCCCAGATACCATCAGATTGAGCCTTGTAATGGATTCGTGTTAGATAATTAATTTCTTCTGGAGGAACCTAGGACAAAAAACCAAAAACCTCCAAAATACCACCAATAAAGTAATCTAAATCAACCCACTACATTTCAGTAATACCTTGAACAACAGAACTAGTTTTATAATGACAACTTTTGAAACATTAGTCTCCTATTAATATATGGAAATAGTATTAAATAATATTAAATAGTTTCAAGTATCTGACACTTTTCCCATAGGACCAAAAACAGAAGTAGATTTATTGAAAAATCCTGTATTAAAGAAAAAAAGAAAAGCAGTCACTCTAACTAGAAGTGTGCCATTCTGCCTCACATCTTAATATTAACTTACGGGAGAAAAAAATTTACCATTTTAACTAAATGAGAGATTATTTATTCGTGTATTATTAAAGGAGACAATTCCAGGGAAAAAAAGATTATTTCAATTCACCCAATCAGATCTGTAGTTCACAAGAAAATATTCATCTTTGATCTGATCAATTATAAAACACAGTCAACTTTATAAACTGGTTAACAGATCAATCCATTTCGGTACTGAGTTAAATATCGACAAGTATTATGAAATCAAAATTTAACCTTTATCCAATGGGCTTTCTTGGGCTAAAAAAGCAAGAGATTTACAAAGCAGAAGGCTACACCTAAATTAGTGTTTTACTAAAAATTGTTTCAATGTGTTCTAGATTTCAGCTAGTATGGCTGCTTACCTCTTCCATGGGAATTCCCAATTCGGCCTTTAAACGCCTCTGTGCTGCTCGCCTTACTCCAATTGCATTGTTTTCTTCAAGCTCTCGTGGATTATTTAAGGGATGACTACAGCAAGTATTCGTAAAACAACCTGGAACATGTTAATATAGATGTGCATTAACTCTTCTTCAAAGCAGGTCTGAAAGATTAAGAAAACTTTAAATTTTAAAAGTAACAGAAAAACAAAATGATTCTTGAGGATTTCTAAATCTGTTATAATGAGCTATCAGCAACCATTTTGTGAAAGACACTTGTGTAGATAAGTTTTTAAGAACGCCTTCTTAAGCAAAACAATCATAACGTGTATTAGATACAATTTAGAAAGTTACATATGAATCTACACATACTTAGCAGTGTTTATCCTTTATTAGGATAAACCTTACGTCTTATTAGGTTGCATCCGCCATATAAATGTTTTGTATGAAGAATATAAAACTAAGTCATTCACAAGATTTCTTTTTTGACCTTGGCTACCAGAAGTTCCACGTGAAAAACTAAATACAGTCGCCAACAAAACACTACACAAAGCACACTAACCTGGAAAGGTAATTTTAGCGTCTGATCTCTGCTGCAGCAGGAGCTTATTTTCAGTGTTGAATAAGAAAACACTAAAAGCTCGATGCAATAATCCTGAAAGCAAAAGACATACGATGAATTGAGTTTTAAAAGGCCAGTTACTTGCCTGTCGTTTTGGGGTCCGAAGGAAACGGGGCTCCTGCCCGGGAACCCGACCCGCCCACGGTCCCCGCGGGCACCTCTCTCGATGTTCTCGTTCAGATGGCAGTTCTTCTTGGTCTCCGCCCCGATCCTCCGGTCGTTCTCGTCGATGAGGATGCACATCTCCGCCAAGAGCTGCACTTGCCGCTCGTCCAGCTCGTCAGTGCTCACCTCGGGCATCGCGGCCCAGCCTGCGCGCCGACCCGGGGACCTGGCGGGGGAGGTGGGGACCCGGGGGTTGGAGGCTGAGCCCGCCGCCCCGCGCCCCTCCCTCCGCCCGCCCCGCCACCTCCCCCGCGCCGTCCTCCCGGCCTGCGCCTACCCAGCCCGGCGGCGACCCCACGCGCTTCTCGCGCCACATAGACCTCCGCCCTCTGGCTTCTCCCCAAAACAGTTAAGAGGAAAAAGCACCCTGAGCTCACAGGACACGACCAACAGGCAGTGGGCCCGCCCCTCAGCGCGCCGAGCCCGACGCCGAGCCCGGGACTCCAGCCCGCCTCCTCTCAGAGACCCAGCATCCTTACCTCAGAAAACGACCAGCCGCGGGACGACACTCCGCCGCGCCCGTCTCCTGCAGGCCTAGCTCCCAAGCACAGCGCCCGCCCCCGGACCGAGCCCCGCCTCCCACCGCCGCGCGCCCAATCGCCCGCGCCCGCTCCAGAACGCGCCACATGGCCGCTGGCCAATGGCGCGCCGGCCGCGCCTCACGTCACGGTCGCGCGGTGGCGCCACTCCCGGAGCGCGAGGGGTCTCCTCCCAGGGCCGTGGGCTGCAGAGCCGCCCTCAGGCCGAAGCGCAGGTGCTTTCGGCGTCCTCCTTGTGCCGCTGAGGGGGGAGGGGGGCGGTGCTCCTCGACTGCGGAGCTACCTGACGGAGTGAGCTAGGAGAGAAGGGGGCCGGGAGAGCGGCCGCCCACCAGTCACGCCCTGGCCGAGCCAGCCAATCGAGGCGCCCGAGGCCCTGCGCTGGTGACGTGCTGATGTCAGGCGTCCCTGCACGCTCGGGCTCTGAGGCGAGGGGAGGCGCCTGCTCGCGGCCGTTCTGTGCACTAAATTGAGATCGGTCGGTAAGCGTGAGCTGTTGCACCCGAAGTGTAGCGACTTAAAATTGTGAATAAAAGGAATTAGAAACCTTGACGTCTACAATTCGGAGTTGCTGGCAAGCCACCAGAAACTAAGGGGGAGGGAGAGAGAGAGAGAGAGAGAGAGAGACGCATGGCATAGATTACCCATCACAGGTCTCAGAAGGAACCAACACTGACACAAACCAAATGTGACACTGACATCTTGATCCTGGACCTCAAGCCTCCAGACCTGAGACAATAAATTTCTGTTGTTTAAGCCTTCAAAGGAATGCGCTGTGGAAAATGTGGACTTTGATGTGGACCTGGATTTTAATCCAATCTTTGCTCCATTGCATACTAGCTCTCCGACTTTTGACAAGTAATTTTTTTAAACATCTTTATTGGAGTATAATTGCTTTACAATGGTGTGTTAGTTTCTGCTTTATAACAAAGTGAATCAGCTATACGTATACATATATCCCCATATCCCCTCCCTCTTGCATCTCCCTCCCAGCCTCCCTATCCCACCACTCTAGGTGGTCACAAACCACCGAGCTGATCTCCCTGTGCTATGCGGCTGCTTCCCAAAAGCTATTTTACATTTGGTAGTGTATGTATGTCCATGTCACTCTCTCACTTCGTCCCAGCTTACCCTTCCCCCTCCCTGTGTCCGCAAGTCCATTCTTTTCGTCTGTGTCTTTATTCCTGTCCTGCCCCTACGTTCTTCAGAACCTTTTTTTTTTTTTGATTCCATATATATGTGTTAGCAAACAGTATTTGTTTTTCTCTTTCTGACTTACTTCACTCTGTATGACAGACTCTAGGTCCATCCACCTCACTACAAATAACTCAATTTCGTTTCTTTTTATGGCTGAGTAATATTCCATTGTATATATGTGCCACATCTTTATCCATTCATCTGTTGATGGACACTTAGGTTGCTTTTGACAAGTAATTTTAACATTTTTACCCTTAATTAGAATTCAATTTAGAATAATTTCTTTTTTAAAAAATTTTATTTATTTACTATTTATTTTTGGCTGTGTTGGGTCCTCGTTTCTGTGCGACGGCTTTCTCCAGTTGCGGCAGGCAGGGGTCACTCCTCATCGTGCTGCACGGGCCTCTCACTATCGCGGCCTCTCTTGTTGCGGAGCACAGGCTCCAGACGCGCAGGCTCAGTAATTGTGGCTCACGGGCCTAGTCGCTCCGCGGCATGTGGGATCTTCCCAGACCAGGACTCGAACCCGTGTCCCCTGCATTGGCAGGCAGACTCTCAACCACTGCGCCACCAGGGAAGCCCCACATTTCTTTTTTTTAAATTGAAGTATAGTTGTGTTAATTTCTGGTGTAGAGCAAAGTAATTCAGTTATACATGTAGTTTTCCAATTCTTTTACAGTATAGGTTTACAAGATATTGAATATAGTTCCCTGTGCTTTACAGTAAATCCTTGTTATCTATTTATATATATTAGTGTGTATATATTAATCCCAACCTCCTAATTTATCTCTACCCCCCACCTTTCCCCTTTGATAACCATGTTTGTTTTCTGTATCAGAGTCTATTCTGGTCTATAAATATGTTCATTTGTATCATACTTTAGATCCCACATATAAATGATATATATTTTTATCTTTTTTCACTCAGTATGATAATCTCTAGGTGCATCCATGTTGCAAATGGCATTATTTCATTCGTTTTTATGGCTGAGTAGTATTCCACTGTATTCATGTACATTTTCTTTATCCATTCATCTTGTCGATGGACATTTAGGTTCATTCCATGTTTTGACTCTTGTGAATAGTGCTGCTATGAACATAGGGGTGCATGTATCTTTTCAAATTAGAGTTTTGTCCGGATATATGCCCAAGAGTGGGATTGTAGGATCATATGGTAACTCTATTTTTCGTTTTTAAAGGAACCTCCATACTATTCTCCATAGTGGTTGTACCAATTTACATTCCCATCAACAGTGTAGGAGGGTTCCCTTTTCTCCACACCCTTTCCAGCATTTGTTATTTGTAGATTTTTTGATGATGGTCATTCTGACCAGTGTGAGGTGATACCTCGTTGCAGTTTTGATTTACATTTCTCTAATAGTAGAATAATTTTTACTTTACTGGATTGTTTTGAGGATCAGAGTTACCAAATCTGTGAACTGCCTGGCACGCAACAGGCCCTCAAAGTGTTGATTCCTTTCCTGTCTTAGTTTTGTGACACTTTATGCAATCATTTTATTTACAGTGACTTTTATGGAATCCTAAGTATATCAGAGAAAAGGTTACCCCAATTAACAATACCCTAAGTTTCATCCAAACTGTGGATGCTGTGCTGCAAAACAAAACCACATATTAGCACGTGAATCAGTTGGAGCCAATATTGTGGTTAATCAGGCATTCTATGTGCTCCCTCACCCAGAGGAATGCCTTGTGCATATTAGGTCTTTAATAAAATTTCTTGTTGAACGATAGCCACAACCTCCAAGTTTGACATCCTCAGTTCCCCTTATACAATTTTTAAAAAATTTTGTTTATTTATTTTTGGCTGCATTGGGTCTTCATTGCTGTGCAAAGGCTTTCTCTAGTTGTGGTGCTTGGGCTTCTCCTTGCAGTGGCTTCTCTTACTGCAGAGCACAGGCTCTAGGCCCGTGGGCTCAGTAGTTGTGGAACATGGGTTTGTCCCCTGCATTGGCAGGCGGATTCTTAACCACTGCAGCACCAGGGAAGTCCCACACCTTATATAATTGATTTTAGTAATAAGCTTTATTATACTCAATGCTGAAGTAACTTCAGGTTTTATTCTACAAACGTTTTGGTTATTTGGATCCCCAAATACGTCAAGTTTGTTCCTTGTGCAACAATCATACTAGTGCTTCTTGACTCCGAATGATGACCTTTACTGTTTAAAAGAAAAATGCTCCCACGCGTCTGATTTCGTCGTTACTTAAGGCTTTAAACGCCCAGCTGGTTGTTCGTAGAGCCGAGGCCGCCTGCGCACCCTGTAATTTTTCCAACCTAGACAAGGACAAGAAGGCCATCAGGTCCCACCTTCCGCGGCGAGAGGCTGCCTTTGTTTCCTCTCTGCAGCCAATGGCTAACACACATTTCAGACAGGAGGCTGCAGTGGGTGAGTCACCCTCCGCAGATCCACCAGGCTCCGCGCGCAGCCACCTCGCTCCCGACGCCCCGGGAAACTGCTCCCGGCACACCTGGCGGTTCTGACTGGGAGCAGCCGTTCCCACATTCCCGACCTGGGTCCCGATGGACGCCGACCTGCGCCAGACCCGGGCGCCCGCACTAACCTGCCGCCGTGAGTACCCGCGGGCCCTCAGCGCCCCCGCCCCCGCTCGGCCCTCCGTGGCGTCTCCAGATGGTCGCCGACCTCGCGGGTCGAGGCCCCGGCGGTCTCGGGGTCGAAAAACGACACCATGCTTTCGCTATCTCCGCGACCCCCTTGGGGCCCCCTGCCCGCACTGGCGGCGGCGTGGGACTTTCTTCGCGGGGCTGGGCTTCCGGCGGTACTAGCTTGGGGCGGAGGCGGGACTTCCTGCGGCGCCTGCGTGTAGTGGATTTCCGGCGCGGGGCTGAGGGGGGGGCCGGGACTTCCGGCGCCGGAAGTGTGGGGCGTCGGGCTGCCGGGTGTTAGGGCTGCGCGTCCGCGTCCGTCCCCGGCGCCGCGTGGCTGGGAACCCACCGGCGGCAGCGCACGGCCCGGCTGGCACTGCGTGGTGGCGGGCTCGGCGGCGGCGTGACAGGTGAGTGCCGGCCTGCCATCTTCAGCCCGGGACGGACCGCCTCACTGTGTGTGGCAGCGGCCTCGCGCCGGGCGGGGCGTGCCTGTGGGGGCCGGCGGCCTAGCGCTCTCGGACCCCGCGCCCTCGGACCCCGACCGCGCTCCCCCGAACCTGGACCGTGTTTCCCCCGAACCCGCACCCCGACCTGGACCGCGCCCCTCTCCGACCCCGAGCCCGGCCGGGTCTTGAGGTGGTTGGAACGCGCGCCCCTCGCCCAGAGCGGCCTGTGAGGCGGGTCCTTCGAGGCGCCCGGGAGTCTCCGGCCCGCGAGCGCGCAGGAGCCCGGGGGCCGTGGGCCCCTTAGCGGGTGTGGGGCCGCGGGAGGGGCGCCGCGACCTTGGGCAGGAGTTGCCACGGGTCCGTGTCCAGCTTTGCGTCCTGCAGAGTGCTCGCACGGAGGCATCGGCGAGTGTCCTTCCTTCTCAGGGCTCTGGGCAGCCATGCGCACCTGCTGTGCCCTGGCCCTGAGCTGACACCCCAGCCCCTTCCCCCAGGGGTAGCGACAGCCCTCTGAATTTCCTAGTCCTGATTTTCCTAAGAAGACTTAACAGGCACGAATTTCGTTCTCGATTCGAGGACCTTAAGAGTTAAGGTCTTTAAACAGTCTTGGATGTTTTCCGGTTAGACATGCCCCCAGTCCCGTCTCATGTCCAGAGCTGGTGAGCGTGTGTTTCGTGCCTTCGACTGGGTCAACGACAGGACACCTTACCCGGGTTGACCGAGGGTGGACTGCGGGGCTGCCTCTGGTTGATGTCGCTCAGCAGTTGAGTTTGGTGTTTGCCTCCAGGAATTCAGTAACGGTGCTTTCACAATGAAATGCTGTGAAAAACTCTACTGACCTTTTTGTGGAAATCCAGTCACGTTTTGTATTTTTAAATGCCACGTGCAAATTATATCCTTTAACCGTTTTGTACACATGATTAACATTCATGACATTTACTATTTAGGCAGGTGTTTTTCTCTTGCTAAAAGAAAAGTGTTTAAAAATCCCACTGGATTGTGAGTAATGTTTTGTAGGTGGGGGTAATAGGCGTGTGGCAGCATATAGCAAGGACAAATGAGTTGGGCAGAAGGAGAGTTTATGTTAAATTCATTTGTTTGACCGATAGGATAGGGAGGTTGGATTTTTGGAAGGGACTATTTATGCTTTTTTGAATGTGTTTAAAAAACCAGTAGGACCTTTTAGTTACATAAACCTTCTGTTTAATGTGGTCATCTGCCCTGTGATATTGGGTTAGTATGACTATTTTGAAGGAAGATGGTTATCTTGGAATTTCGGGCTTCTGTTTTAGTTTGTATTAAGGTGAAACAGTGCATAGTGGTTAAAGCAGCTTACTCACCTGCGTGAAGAAGTTTTCTTTCTCTTTACAGCTCCATGGCCAATTGACTAAGTGTTTAGTCTGTTAACTACTTGGGAACTGTACCTCACAGAGGTGTTGTGAGCATTATTGACTGTTGTTACTGATTCATTTGAGCCTCACCACAGACTTCCCCACCCATCAGTATCTCTCCATCATTTCTTTTGTCTGTATTTCCCTTCTTGTCTAGCTTAGGTTCCACGCTACATCACTTCAGTATTCTTTTTACAAACACCTGCAACCTGCTCCACTCTCCATGATGTCATCCTGCAAAAACCCTCAACGTGTTATCAGACATTTAAATAAGATTTATGCTAACGCTGACCTGTGGCCTGAGGTGAACACTATAGATATGTCCCTTCCTGGGCTAAGGGGTTGTTCACCGCCAGGGTGAGCTGTGGAAGGAAGGAAGGAAGTTGTGGTGGGACCAGTGAAGACTGTGGGGAACAAGATGGAGAATGTGAATGAAGAGGCAAGAGTAAAATTTTTAAAAAGTTTCAGGAAAAAGATTGTGATAGATTAACAGAAAAAAAAGAAGAAATTTAAAAGAGGTTAGAAGAACTAGAGGAAACTACAGATCTAATTTTGGAAGAATGGTAAAGTATAGTTGAAGAAATTACAGGAAGAGACAGAACTTGAATTAGCCAGATAATCTTTGAATGTTAATAACACTGTGTGGCATAGGCATTATGAACCCATATTGACATACGACTTCACAGAGTTTAGAAAGTTACTAAGAGAGAAAATCAGTATGAAAAAAATGATTTGAGGCCAGGTTTTGGGGAACCAAAACCTCTTCCAGATTTATAATTGTTTGAAATGTATGTGTTTGGTTGGAAATTGATCAATGGGAAAAGATGACCAGTGTTATTGACTATTTTGTGAAGTGACCAGCAAAAAGCAGGCAAAGCCCAGAACAGCACCATGTGGTTCGCGGGGTTGAGGGAGGAGTTAAAGGCTTAGGGACAGGCAGAAGGTGAGGATTTTAAAAGTTAGTTGTGAAGAAGACTGCTTATTTCCTACTGAAGATACAGAGGCTGGAAATGCCGGTGATGTGATACTTAAGGGAAACAATCGTTGAGGTGAAAGGAGGGTTGATACTGCAATTTTCACGCTTCCTATCACCAATTTGTAGAATCTTCGGAATGCATTAACTTCCCAGTTTATGCTTACCAGATGCATAAACTTTCCACTGATGAAGTTCTTAAGGGAGGAAAGAGAAGCTCTTTGCTCTTTTATTTGCTTGATTGAAATGTCCAAAGATAGTCTCCTTTTTTCTTGGGCTTTCACAGGGTGTTAATATGTTTGTTCCTATAAAAAACATAACTTATAAACTGTGAGGTGACTATGATAAATCTGTGTTGAAAATCTTGACAACTGAGATGCTTTATGAAGTTAGTAATTTAATATGTATAATCACTGAAAAAGGGAATTATATCGACCTTCCTTTTTTTTTTTTATAAAGAATATAATTTCTGGATAAGATTCCTTTAAATCAGTTTGATTTCTTGGTCAAGTCAACCTTTGTATATGGCATACTTAAATAGTCTCTAAATGTTTCCGTTAAAAAATTACTGGAATACTCTTCAGTGGGATCATAGGAGTTGCTTAATAACATAAATTTGTTATATTCAAATATTTCAAATTAAATATCAATATCTTTTTTTGTGTATATAAAATTCTACCAACCACAGATTCTGCCATTGTGAGTTTTTCTTTATACCTTTGTTTCAACTATCTCTAATTTCTGTAGCTCAAATTTTTCAGATAAATTTCATCAAAAAGATTTGTTCTGTCAAAAATTAATCAAAATTAATTTTTCCATATATCATGTAAGGGACTGATAGTTTTATTTTCTGTTGTCTATATCTATCAGTAGTATAACCTTTTTTTCCCTTCTTGCGAAGAAGCGTAATAATGGTAAGGCATTGGACCTGGAGGCATGATGGAGTCAAAGTGACCATCTTTATTTTCTGTGTAGACCTCTTCCAGATTTCTGCATGCTGCCTAGTTCTCTTTTCATCTCTAGACCCATACACCTCCTGCTTCCTTGTATGTTAGATATTCAAAGACATTGCAAAAACATAATACATTCAGTATTAGGTCTTGGTTTCTTCTCCATATCTGCTGCCTCATCTCAGTAATCTGATCTCCGTTTCACCTACCTCTTGCCTCAGAAACAAGGGCTATCCTTGATACCTCTCCCCCCACCACCGCGCCCCCCCCCCCCAGTCCATTCATCTACCTCTAATCTTAACTATTGTCATTTATTGCCTAGACTGTTTCAGTAACTTACTAACTGGCTTCATTCATGGTCATCTAATCTTTCCATGTATTTTTCACATAGCAGCCAATCTAGTGTTGCTTATTTGCTTAAAAACTTTTAAGTAGCTTCCTTTTTATTTTAGGGTAAACTATAAACACGAAAGAACAGACTCTAAGCCTGTCTTCTCCACTTACCTTGCACCATTCTCTCCATTGTTTGCTGTGTTGTAGCTATAGTATTTATTTTTTAATATCTCTGATAAACTAGTCTCATTCCTGGCTCAGGACATTTGCACATTGCTGTTCCTGTCCTTAAAATATTTACTCCCTTCTCTGTTTTCCACATGGTTAACTTTTAGGAATTCTTCAGTCTCGATTTAGATGCCAGTTTCTCAGAATGACCTTTGTAACTCTTTAGCTAATAGCTGGCCTCATAATATTTGCATATGTCTTTCGAAGCACTCATCACAATTTATAACTTCTGTAATAAGTTATGAGATTGTGTGTTTAATGTCTGTCTTCCAACTCAACTCTAAGCAACCTGAGGGTAGGGACCAAGCCTGTTTTTTCACAACATTCCCAGTACCTAGCTCATCTACAGATGAGAGGACTATTGATGAGTGACTTAATGAAATAATGCTGTTATTATCTCTGCTTTAAAGATGACACAGTTAAGCCTTAGGAAGGAGGTTAAGTAACTAGACCAAGGTAACACAGCCTGTCAGTGGTAGATGAAGCATTCATCCATTTCTATTCATGCATACATTCAACAAATATTTGAGGATGAGTTTATGTCAGGCCTAACAAATACAGTAGTGGCCCCAGTTAACTGTGTCCCAGTCCTCATCGTGTTGATGGTGTAGCAGGGGAAACATTCATTAAGTGAGCAAACTATAAATAAGATCTAAGTACAAACGTGGTGAGGATCATGAAGTGCTGTGACTAGCTGTCGTCAAGGGAAGCCGTTTTGAGGAAGTAACGGTCAAGCTGAGGCTTCATGATGGAAAAGAGCCAACCCTTTGAGGGGTTGGGGTGTGGGGTGGAGGGGACTTAGGTTTGTATGACTCTCAAACTCATGTTCTTAACCATTGGGTTCTTCTATGGATTTTATTCTGAGTGGGTGTTTAACTTAATTGGGTTATTTATATCCATGTTATTCCACTAAATATCTGAAGTGCAAAACTATTTCGTTCCAGTCACTGTTATTCTTTAGGGAAGCAGAATGTTATTCAGTGTATAACCAAAACTAGTGAGTGAAATAAGGTGTGATGGATTACACAAATTCTTTCTCATTCTCCCATCGAGAGGTGGTCTCTGCCCTCTACTTGAATCTGGGTTGGCCTTGTGACCTGCTTTCACAAATTGAATATCCAAAAAAGTGAGGGGAATGGAAGATTTTTTTTTTTTAATGAGAATTTTAGAGATAAAAAAGCAACCTTTTTCCTTTTTTAAGTGTCCTTTTAAAAAGATTTGAGAGTTAAATTTTGTCTATATAATGTGCTACAAAAAGTAAGTGATAATTTTAATAGATTAATGGATTTCAAATTTTTAAACCTAAACACACAGAATTGACCAGTTTGAATGTTTTTAGTGTGTTGTGAAACAAGACTTACTTTTTTGTTGCCATTTTAAACCAAGGCCTATACATGTCTAATTTGAGACTCAGAAGATCTCTGCCTTTGGAGTAGATGTACTTTTCCTATTTCTCCAAGAACAGCTAAAAACACTGAGCATTAAATACAGAAGAAATATGAGACTGAGAAGTGGAGAGAAAAAAGTAGACTGGCTAGATGTATGGGGACCTGAGAAATGATGCAGGGCTGAGTTTCCTGGGTTTTCTTTTTGCCCCATACATCCTGGCCTTGGGCCTGGAGAAACCAGCAACCTAGCAACACCAAAGGGCTCAGACAAGCCCCAAGAAAAGCCAAAAGACCAGGAAAGAGACAGCCTGCCAGACAGGACATGTTTAGAAAACATTGTAGCCCCCATCTCACCCTTACTGTCAAAGGCAGGGTGGGGAATCTAGACTTTCACCCCTGACAGTCTGTATTGAGACAACGCTTTGTGCTGGGTGGTATCAGTGCAGAGCTGGGATTTTCATCTCTGTTGGGTCGTAACAAAGAACACCCTCCTTCTTCCTGTTGGGATGGCCTCAGAAGAAACTTAGTAGAGATTCAGGAGTTTTACCATCACCCGTGGTAATGAGGCCGTGTAGGGCACAGTAACAAAGCACCCCTGGTTCAGTGCCTGTGATATGAGTAGAGGTCAGGGGAGAGGCTGAACTCTAACCCCGCCTGGCATTAATGAAGAGTACTTCCACCCAGATGAGTGGAGGCTGAGTGGGAAGCCCTCACTTCCATCTCCACCTTCTACATCCACCTGGCAGAAACAAGGCTGCACACTTGTTTGCCTGCTGGGGCAATGTCAGAAGAGGCCTGCTGTAATAGAAGGCTGAAACCAGATCCCACGCCTGATAGCAGTGCCCACAATATTGAGGCTTAAGTGGTAAGTATTTTAAAGCAGCCATCATAAAAGTTTTTCAATGAGGAGATACTAACACTAGAGGCAAATGAAAAATAGAAAATCTCAGGAAGAAAATATAGGATATAGAGAAGAAACAAGTGGAAATTTTGGAACTGAGAAGTACAATAAATGAGCTTGTGGAATCAGTTAACTGATTCTTTTCCTCTGTCCTTTCCGTTCTTCCAACAGCAGAATGGAGAGGACAGAGGAAAAGAATCAGTGAACTTGAAGATAAAACAATAGAAATTATCCAATCTGAACAATATAGAGAAAATAGACTGGAAAAAAGTAAACAGAACCCCAGGGACCTGTGGGACTTTAACAAGAGACCTATCTTTCTTATCATCAGGGTCCCAGAAAGAGAGGAGAAAGACAGTGAGGCTGAAAATACGTTTGAAGAAATACTGGCTGAGTATCTCCCAAATTTGGCAAGCCATAAACTTACAGATTGAAAAAGTTTAGTGAAATCCAGGCAAGATAAACTCAAAGAAATCTATGCTAAGACACATCATAGTCAAGCTTCTGAAACCAAAGATGAAAAAGCAGCGAGAGAGAGAAATGTCCCTTTACCTATAGTGGATTTCTCATCACAAACTACAGAGGCCAGAAGGAAGTAGCACATTTTTCAAGTGCTGAAGGAAAAGAACTGTCAACTCAGAATTCTCTATCAAGTGAAAACATCCTTCAAATGATTTGTCACCAGCAGACCTACCCTAAAATAATAGATAGAGGAAATTCTCTAAACAGAAAGGAAATCATGTGGGAACACCAGGAAGGAAGAACAAACAATGGAAAGAAAAAATAAATTGGTAAATTCAGTAGACTTCCTTATCTGAAATTAGGTTTGAAGGTTGAACCATAGCCGTCTGATGTGGTTCTTAGTGTGTATAGAGGAAATACTTAAGATGATTATGTTACAAATGGGGAGGGCAAAGGGACACAGAGGAAGTAAAGCTTCTACACTTTACCATGAACTGGTAGAAGTTGATGATCAGCAGACTGTGATTAAGTTGTGAAGAGATAATGAAAACCTAGAGTAGCCACTAAGAAAAGTTATACGAAAGAGAGAAACTCAAAAACTAGATAAATCAAAATGAAATTCTGGGGCTTCCCTGGTGGCGCAGTGGTTGAGAATCTGCCTGCCAATGCAGGGGGCATGGGTTCGAGCCCTGGTCTGGGAAGATCCCACATGCCGCGGAGCAACTAGGCCCGTGAGCCACAACTACTGAGCCTGCGCGTCTGGAGCCTGTGCTCCGCAACAAGAGAGGCCGCGACAGTGAGAGGCCCGCGCACCGCGATGAAGAGTGGCCCCCGCTTGCCACAACTAGAGAAAGCCCTTGCACAGAAACGAAGACCCAACACAGCCAAAAATAAATAAATAAATAAATTTTAAAAAAAATGAAATTCTAAAAAATGTTCAAATAACCTACAAGAAGGCAGAAGAAAGAAACAAAATGAGAGAACAAACAGAATGAATTATGCCCTATGCCCAAGTGGGATTTATTCCATGGATGCAAGGTTAGATCAATATTTGAAAATCATCAGTGTAATTGACCTTAAAAAAAAAGCCATGTGATCATATTAAGTACTGCAGAAAAAACATGACAAAATTTAACACTCATGAAACTCTCAAAACATGAATAATAGAGGGGGACTTTCTCAATTTGATAAAATATTTACACAAAACCTACAGCTAGCATCATACTTAATGGTGAAAATTGAATATTTTTACCTTGAGATCAGAATAACGCAAGGGTGTTTGCTATCACTTTCTAATTCAACAGAGTACTGGAATTTCTAGCCAGATCAATAAGATAAGAAAAGGAAATAAAGGCATACAGATGAGAAAGGAAGAAGTAAACTGTTCTTTTTTTACATGACATAATAGCCTACAGAGGAACTGCCAAATAATCTACAACAAAATCTCGAACTAATAAATGAGTTCAACAAGAACGTAGGATACAAGCCCAGTACACAAAAATCAATTGTATTTTTATATACCAGCAATTAACATGTGGAGATGGAAATAAAAATACAGTGTCATTTAAAATTGCTTAAAAATAAAAGTATAATCTTCAGGGTAATTTTAGAATGTACGTGTAGAAATTTTATGGGAAAACTACAAAACTGAGGAAAGAAATCAAAGACGATCTAAAACCTATATGCCGTGTTCATAGATTGGAAGTCTCAGCATAATAAAGATGCCAATTCTCTCCAAACTGGTAAACAGATTAAACACAACTCCTATCAAAATCCTATCAGGATTTTTGTAGATATGGACAAGATTATTCTAAATTTATATGGAAAGGCAAAGGAACTGGAATAGCCAAGACATTTTGAAAAAGATGTAAGTGATAGGAATCACTAATTTCAAGACAGCACAGAACAACGGAACAGAATAGGGAACCAAGAAATAATCCCATAGGAATAAAGCCAATTGATTTTCGACCAAGATGCCAAACTTTCTCAATTTAGTGTAGGATGGATAATCTTCAGCATATGGTGCTAGAATAATTGGATATCACCAGAAAAAAACAAAAACAAAACCCAAAAAACCTTGATCTAAACTTCACATCTTATAAAAATATCGGCCCAAAAATAGCTCATAAATTTAGATGTAACCTATAAAACAAATTTTAAGAAGAAAACATAGAAAAAGTTTGGGATTTAGGACTGGTGAAAAGTTCTTAGGCATGACTCTAAAATTATGATTCTTAGAAGAAGAATAATTGATCAGTTGGACTTCATCAAAATTTAAAAGTTTTGGCAGAGTGGAGTTTGTGTGAATTATATCTCAATAAAGATTTTTAAAAATCTTTAGTTATTTTTCTTTAAACATACAGCAATCTCACTCTTGGGCCTTCATCCAAAAGAAGTAGAAACTTAAGTTCACATAAAAGCCTGCATATTATTGTCACAGTAGCTTTATTTGCAATAGTAAGAAACTGGAAAGCACCAGAATTTTTTGCAGTAGGCGCACAGTTAAGACAACTGTACTCCATCCACACTGGAACAGCACCAGCAATCAAAAGGAGGTGGCTGTTGGCCCACATGGCAAGGGGGCGGGTCCCGTGAGTGCTAAGCTCAGAATCTCCAGAGGGCACATACTCTGTGCTTGGCATTTGTATAACATTCTACAACAGCAAAGTTGGGGGATGTATGGCTGTGGGGTGGGCTCCAGAAAAGGTGGTATACTCTACACCTTACAGAGTGAGGACCCAAAGATGCTGTCAGTAGTTGGAGAAGGAAGAGACATAAGTACATACTTAAATTACATGCACTAAAATAGATTGGGAGAAGGAGGGACCAATAAGAGCAAAAAATGAGTAGGTAATGTCCAAGACGTAAATCTGCAGTTGAAGAAGGAAAATCTCATGTGTAAATATATTTCTTAGAATCATACTAGCTGGGACTTCCCTTGTGGTCCAGTGGCTAAGACTCTGCACTCCCAATGCAGGGGGCCCGGGTTCGTTCCCTGGTCAGAGAACTAGATCCCACATGCTGCAACTAAAGATCCTGCACGTGGCAAGAAAGATCCCGCATGCTACAACTAAGACGTGGTGCAGCGGAAAAAAAAAAAAAAAAATTAGCTAACGGTGATGTGATTATATTGGGAGGAGGAATTGATAATAGCAGGAAATGAGTAGATAACATCCAAAATGGGTAAAGGAAAATGTTTGCATTATGTGGATATTGGAATGCCGTGCAGGTATGCTGTGTAGCGGTGACCCTGACCACAGGTGTGTACTGGGAACATGGCTGGTTCCAAGCAAGAGGCGTTGTGAGTATGAAGGAAAACGGGGAGCTTACAAACTGAAATACCCCGTTTGTGTTTTTTACATTGACGAAAATGATATTATTTTAAACATATTGGGTTAGATCCTTAGAATTTCACTTGTTCTTTTTTTAATGTGGCTACTAGAAAATTTATGATTACATATGGGGCTTGCATTGGATTTCTCTCGGAGGGTATTGCTCTAGAATCTGTAGCCTGGAAAATGCAATTAGGATTGGTTCCCTCTGGGGAGTAGGCTGAGTCTGCCGAGAGTGGGCTAAGGGAGAGTTGTTCTTTATTTTAAGCCCTTCTTTGCTGTTTGATTTTTTTAAAGGATGTTAGTGAAGTTTGATAAAAAGTTACTTCTTTAATAAAGGCTGTGGTCTCTACCTTAAAACATGATAATTTATCACATTCTAATTTACATAATAAATGTTAACATAGGAAATTTGCAATGAAAAGTAATTGTCTTGTCTATTTTTCCTTCATTTCAGTTTGCTGTATCAGAAATAAAGTACTTGTTTTTCCTGCTCCTGTTTAGCTTCTTGCAGGAGTGACCAGGATATCACCTTTCAGAAGTAATGCCCACAGAAAGCGGGAGTTGTTCAACTGCTCGCCAAGCAAAACAGAAACGCAAATCTCACAGCCTTTCCATACGAAGAACTAACAGCTCAGAGCAGGAGAGGACTGGCCTGCCAAGAGACATGTTAGAGGGACAAGTGAGTGTCTGGTGAAGATGTGGATCATGTTTGCAGTGTTTCAAAAATAGCCAAATATATGCAGGTCTCCAAAGTAGAGAAAAAGTGTGGGTTACCAAAACACACAGCCTCCCTCATAAACCAGTTAAAACTGCTGTCAAGTACAACAGCTTACACAGAGACAGAATTCGGTTTCCAGGTTAATGTGTTTACAGTACTTAATAATAAATGTGGGTGTGACAGTCTGGACTAGTTTTTATTCTTTGTACAGGTGAATTGACAGTGTAGTTTTAGGTTTTCTGTCTGAGTCTCCAGAAGAGAAGAGAATCAGGTATAATGATCTCTTTCTATTCTCTGCAGAGTTTTTGGAATCTGATCTTTCAGTAACTTTTCTTGGCTTTATCCTGTGTTTGCTGTAGTTGAGTGTGTTCTCTGCTGTTTATTACATTATGTCTTTCTGATAATTTGATACCACCTTTGATTAAGTGATCTAATATTTTATTGATAAGTTTGCTTTTACTTTTTCTAGTTCCTTTATGATGAAGAAAATGTGTTAGATTTTTAAAAGAACATTATCGTGAAGCCTAAATAAAATACATGTTATAATAAATTTTAGCTACATCTGCTATATCTTTACATAGGCCTAAGTATATACGTAAAAAAAAATACATATGAATTTATAATCATTCTTTTGCAATTAGAACTAATTCATCAGCCATAATGTTAAAGGAAAATATGGCTTAAATCAGAGAAACTGGCTCATTTGCATATTGACTTTGTTAGAAGCAAGCCGGGATGCGGAGGATGTGTTTCCAGGAGGCAGCTGTGTGTGCTTGGAACCTAGCGCCGCCTTTGCTGGCACGTGGTAAATGTTCACTTAGTGTCCTCTTATGTGTTGACTGGATGAATAAATGAAATGGTTGCATTTTAACTTAAATTTGGAAATAAAATCATAGATTTAAGGAGCCTCCAAAATGGCTTTGATGTTTTTCATGAGCTCGGATGGCAGTAGCAAAGCATCGCAGACAGGGAGATTAAACTGCAGACACTGCTTACTCCCTGTCCTGGAGGTAGAAAGCTGGAGGTCCAGGTGTGGGCAAGTTGGTCCTCCTGAGGCCTCTCTCTTGGGTGTGGATGCCATCTTCTCCCTGTGTCCTCACAAGGTCTCCCCCTCTGTGGGTGTCTGTGTCCCGATCTCTTCTTATAAGGAATGTTTGAATCAGAGCTGTGCAGTGGAACTTCTGTGATGGAATGTTGTAGATCTGTGCTATCACATATGGGAACTAAGAGCCACATGTGGCTAGTGGGACTGAGGAATTTTAAAAATTGTAATTAACTTACTTTTAAATTTAGTCAAATGTGGCTGTTGGCTACCCCCTTGGACAGTGCAGGTAGTCTAAGATACTTTTAAGTTGTTAGATTTACTTAGATTTCCAGCAGTGACAATTCCACAGCTGTCTCTGCTGGCATCTTCTGGTGGTAACACCATGTTCTCAGGGCCTTCTGCGCTGTCCCCGCTGTGATGTAGAGCCAGCAGGTACTTGCATCTTGGGGTAACCCTTTATGAGGGTCATTCAGAACCCTGCGGGCGGGTTGGTGCCTGCTGGTGGATGAGGAGCTCCCTTGCGGGCTGGTGGGGGTGCTCTGCCCGGTTCCGTGGCAGCAGGACAGCGGTGACGGCGTTGGGCATGGGCACTTGGCATGGTAGGCGTGGGGCGGACCTCAGGTGTGAGAGGCCAATGATCAGGGCATCTGAGTGGAGCCACAGGTCATTACCCTAGACAGGGTTGCAGTCAGGCTCTCAGTTGTTGGGGAGTCTTTATGGGAATTTTGTGTCTTGGATTCACGAGTCAGAAGCATTGGAGGCACTGGTGCTTGACTCAGAGGTGGGAGGCCCTTGTCTATACCGGGAAGCACCAACTGAGGCCGGGAAAGGGGCCTCCTTCCTCCTCTTCCACGTCGGCTGTGACAAAACACAGATTCTTATAGAACTTTACTGAATCGTAGCTTTTGTTTCATGAGTTTTCTCAAATGATACCAGAAGTTCAGCACCTCTCACTTGGGGGTGGGGCACCTGTGATTGCAGCTTGGAGGTCAGACTGTTGGGAAGCTCGGAGGCAACCACAGAGCTGGGCTGTGCTCTGCTTGCCTCTGGTGGAGAAGTTCCCCTTTCACTGCACGTCTCCTTGATTGTCTTTATTTTATCAAGTGAAGTTAATGCTGACATTGTCTCCCTTTATGATTACACTTACATGAAGCTGCATTTACCATTCGAAGTAAAGGTAACGTTTCAGTTGCTGAATAATGACCTTAACGTTAAATACTGTGAGTGTAGGTGAGTAGGAATTGATACACGGAAGAGGAGATTGACCTTGGGAGGGGCCAGAAAGGCTCAACCGGTGCTGGTGCCGCCCCCTTGAGGAGGGCTAAGTGGATGAGGGGTGTGGGAGAACGGGCGGGGAGGCCACAGGCAGGTGGACAGGGTGTCAGACGTTAATTGTGATGGTTTATTTTGCGTTCTTTGTTATTTTAAGATGTCTTTTTTTTTTTCATGATTTTCATTGGTATTTTAGAGGGGTGTTGAGAGAGGCTTATCACCAATTCTGCCAGATTGAATTTTTAAACAAGTGGCGTCACATCTTTAAGTAGCTTGTAAAGTTGACTTTCATGTTCTGTGATTATTTCAAAACATGTTGCTAAACGTTGGTATCATTACAGATCATTTTGCCTAAAATGCCTGTCTTCCTAAGAAGTTAATCTGAGAAAGGATTTAATAAACATATGTCTTTTTTTTTGTATTTGCAACTCATTAAACATCAAAAAGTTTATGCTGCTTATAAATTTGAAAACTCACTTGGAAAATTACACTGACATCAGTTAACCATTGAAACATTATTTTAGAAATATCTTTTAAGAATTTTGTTTGAAAGTAACTCTTAAGTGGTAGGGTGGGGCACATACAAAATATTGTCTAGGCCGCACCCTGAAGAGGTTGGAGTGGAATATAGCCTCTGTCAGTACCAGCAGTGCCTGGAAAGTGAGTGCCTGAGAACACAGTTGGTGCCTAGGACACCAGGCCAAGGAAGCTGCTGCTGCTTCCTTTGACTTCCTGCGTGGTGGGAGCAGGGCGCTGGCGGTGGGCAGAGCACCTGCGAAGGCCTGGGAGCTTCCACGTGGGTGTTTTCATTTAGCCGATACACGTTTTGCTCTTACAGCTGAGAGTTCTTCTCCCTGCTTACAACAGTCTTCTAGGTATTGAGTAGAGTTACAGGAAATGATCCAGTTTATTTTGCTTGAAGCACAGTGAACATGAGGACTATAAGGTACATCTTCTATTAGTAAACAGCTTATTAAAATTAATTTATAATACCATATGCTAGAGCTTAAAGGCTGTTTATAACTTCATTTTCTACAAATTTGGGAGTTTTTGAATAAGGTATGCTTGTTTCTTTCCTTGTGAAAGGAAGTTACATGTTTGAAGACGTGCTTGGTCTTAAATCTCATGCCATCCTGGGTAACCATTTATACAATTTGATTTTAGTTTCATCTGTAGAAATTTGAAACTTTAAGTTCTTTGAGTGTTTATGTATAAGAAATAAAATATGTAAAGATGTAAAATAAGAGTTTAAATAATTCACTTTGGAAAAATTATATTAGTGCTTGGTGTCAGAGTTTTTCGTTCACTCATTCGTTCATTTTAAGCAGAATCTTCTTTTTCTGCAGGATTCTAAACTGCCTTCCTCGGTTCGCAGTACTCTTTTGGAACTGTTTGGTCAAATAGAAAGAGAATTTGAAAACCTTTATATTGAAAACTTAGAATGTGAGTATCTCTCTTATTTTAAATACTTTTATAACTTTTCACTTCTCCATACAAATATTTGAGAGTTTAATTTGTGGGTAGACATTCACCTTTGTATCCCTTTTCTGTTCTGCTTTGACAAACTTTAAGGGCTCAGGATGGCACACGTTTATTATCTGCCTGCTCTGCACACTCAAGTCAGGGTGTTGGCAGAGCTGTGCTCCTTCTAGAGCATGAGGAGGAGTGTGTCTCCTGCTGGTTTGGGTTGTGATCTCAGTTCCCTGTGGTGTGAGGACAGAGGCCCCCATCTTGCTGGCATTCCCCCGGTCCTTGGCTCGATGGCCTTCCTTCCTCTTTATCTTCAAAGCCATCAGTGGCAGGCAGCGTCCTCCTTGTTCATCTCTGACTCACTCCTAGGGACACGTGGGAAGGATGGGCCGCCTGGGTCACACAGCATCATCTCCCATCAGAGGTCCTTCACCTCAGTCACACCTGCAGGGCACCTTTGCCACCAGGTCATGTGTTCACAGGTTATCTTTGGGGCAGGCAGTATTCTGCTGACCACACCTGGCAATCTGAATTATGATTTTACGAAGAACGAATGCATCTTATAACTTTTCCTACACAAAGTATACTATAAATTAAGAAAACAATTCATTTCTTTAAAATATACTGTGTTTAGAGAATTTCCTAAAATGTGTGTATTACCTGTTTGACTTATTAAAGGTAAATCAAAAGAATTTTTAATTAGCTTGGCTTTAGGTTTTTTTTTTTTTTTTTAATTTTAGAAACAATGCATTCATTTGCTTAAAGAGTCAAGCAGTGTAAGAAGGAAAGATCTAACTTTACCCCCTGCCTGTAGGCCCGTCCTGCACTGCAAAGGAAAACACTTTCTGCATATTTTGCTTTTAGTTCTTCTCATGATAATTTTTGTTTTGTTTTGGACTTTATCCTCTTTTTTTAAATGTCTGTTAAGTTTTAAGGACATAGTTTCCAACTTTCCAGCCTTAACACTTAAGCAGTGATTTTGATACAGAGACTTCCACTTTCTCTGAATCCAAGGATGCTGCCCGGATGCTAGTTTAGAGTTGGATAGGTTGGGAAGTTCCTGGCACGTCTGATCCATTACCTGTGTCATTCACCATAGCAGTGTTTTGTTTTTTTTTTTTAACAGAAATTAGTGAAGATTTTCACTTTATTTATTTATTTATTTATTTATTTATTTATTTATTTATTTATTTATTTATTTATTTATTTATTTATTTATTTATTTATTTATTTATTTATTTATTTATTTATTTATTTATTTATTTATTTATGGCTGTGTTGGGTCTTCGTTTCTGTGCGAGGGCTTTCTCTAGTTGCGGCAAGTGGGGGCCGCTCTTCATCGTGGTGCGCGGGCCTCTCATTATCGCGGCCTCTCTTGTTGCGGAGCACAGGCTCCAGATGCGCAGGCTCAGTAATTGTGGCTCACGGACCCAGTTGCTCCGCGGCATGTGGGATCTTCCCAGACCAGGGCTTGAACCCGTGTCCCCTGCATTGGCAGGCAGATTCTCAACCGCTGCGCCACCAGGGAAGCCCACCATAGCAGTTTTTGATGAAAGGTTTTTCTAATTGCTTTTGCCTGGAAATGATTTTCCCCACGCAGCTCTCCTTCCCTTCTCCTGCATGTCGTCCTGTCCTGGCAGCCAGATCATCAAATCCTAAGAGGAGGGACAGGGAATTTTCTCTATGTGTCTCTGGAGCTGGTAGCCAGGCATCCACGGCCACAGTTAAGAAAGCAGAGGTCAGAAAGGCAGGGTCCGTCTGTGGGCTGCCTTGGCTTCTTGGTCATGATAATTTTTGTAAATTTAAATAATCTTCTATTTTAGCCATGTCAGCCTTAGGCCACATGCATTCATGCTTCACTGTCAAGCGTTGGGAAATAAACCTGTCCTTCTTTACCCTCTCACTGTTCCATTATCTTCAGTTTTTGTTATTTTTTTTTTTAATAATTTTTTAAAATTTATTTATTTATTTATTTATTTTTGGCTGCGTTGGGTCTTCGTTGCTGTGTGTAGGCTTTCTCTAGTTGCGGTGAGCGGGGGCTACTCTTCGTTGTGGTGCGTGGGCTTCTCATTGCAGTGGCTTCTCTTGCTGCGGAGCGCGGACTCTAGGCATGCGGGCTTCAGTAGTTGTGGCACGCGGGCTCTAGAGCGCAGGCTCAGTAGTTGTGGTGTACAGGCTTAGTTGTTCCATGACATGTGGGATCTTCCCGGACCAGGGCTCGAACCCGTGTCCCATGCATTGACAGGCGGATTCTTAACCACTGCGCCACCAGGAAAGTCCAGCTTTTGTTATTTTTATAGGGCTTGTGTTTATAAAATTTATATTATGCAAATGTAACCATAATCAGGATTTTCATGTTTTTTAAGTTGTTTCCAAAAATTGAATACTAATAAACAGCATTTGCATTGTTAAAATATTTTTCACTCTGGAAGTAATTGGTGTGAATCAGTGGTGAAGACAGTGTAATCCTGTGTCATTTAAACTTTGCTGTTGGAAAATTTAATGTTTTAATATTGGGTTCTCTTATAAGTCCACCTTGAAAATTTACAGAGTGAGTAATTATTCCAGCTTTTTATCAAATAAAAATTAGGTACCGTGTACTGCATCTGATTTTTAAGGGTTTGTTATGAGAGTTGTAGCAACCCAGGTATTACTGAATTTCCATTGTGATCTAAGGCCTTATGTTTTATGAGTTGATGCAGTTTGTTCAAGAAAAACTATAGGGTTACAAACGACTAATGCTGGAGGTACTTGGAGTTTACACTGTCAGTTGCTTAACGGTTTTAGTGGCTTCCTGCTGCTTGTGAACATGTCCAAATGCTCAGGCTGGATCTGTTCCGAGCCTTTTTGCCCTCGGCCTTCCTTCCACACCACCCTCCCCACCCTCCCTGTAGCCTCAGCACACCGTGGGCAGCCTGGGCGGCGGCAGGCACAGAGCCCAAGTGCTGGCTGCATGCGTGGCTCATGGGATCTCAGTTCCCTGACCAGGGATTGAACTGGGCCCTGACAGTGAGAGTGCCAAGTCCTAACCACTGGACCGCCAGGGAACTCCCAAATGTTAATTTTTGTTTCTTTTTTTTTTCCCCCCCCTTGAATTTTTAATCTTTGAGGTATATAATCCTCACTGTGCTCTGTGGTGCCAGGCAGCAATAGTAAGGTTTTGTTATTGTATGTTTTTTCCTCCAATTTCAGTGTTCTCAGCTAGACTGTAAGTGTTTCACTGAGTTTTGGACAGTGTCAGAATAACATTTTTAAGTGCATTGAATAAAGTACAAAGGACACAAACTATATTGAAATCCAAGAGCCCTGCTTGAGGACGCGATAGCACAAGGTCTTTCTGGTGTGGGAAGTGTAGTGGGATTTTTAATTTTGGAATGATGTCTTGAGTTTTTTGGAACTCTGTAAATGTGACCTTGTTTACTGGGATATCATTCCTGTGTTTGTTTAGACAGTACTAATGTATAACATTCTTACGTGCTCACTTTTGGATTTGGTGAATATACATCAAAAGTACATGTTTTACTTTTCAGTGCGCAGAGAAATTGAGACTCTTAATGACCGTTTAGCTGCCGAAGGACAAGCAATCGATGGGGCAGAGCTGAGTAAGGGCCAACTCAAAACCAAAGGTAAGGCTGCCTTCCCGCAGGGCTCACCCTACACGTTACGCTCGGAGGGAGTTTGGAATTTAGTGGAGGACAGGACTCACTTCCTTTCTGCAGTCATCAGGACTTGGAATAACATAATTCGGGTGTGGGTGTAGAAGGAAGAGGAGGTTTCGGGAAGCCCCGTGTCCCACGCCCCTGGCTTGCATTGTCCTCCTGTGTGGAACAGAAGGTGGGGCGAGCTGTCTCCCTGTCCCAGCTCTGACGTTCATGGTGCTTTGGTTGTGTGATTGTCTTGACGGTTGGTTCTGTGTCTCTGCAGCCAGTCACAGCACCAGCCAGCTTTCTCAGAAACTGAAGACCACCTACAAGGCCTCCACCAGCAAGGTACTTGTGGCTCTCAGCCTGTCACGTGTATGTAGGGTGTGCACATAATGTGCGATAGAGAAACCTAATTTTTAAAAGGAGTATTGTCGATGTTAAGTGGCCGCAGTGCATAGATACCTGGATGTTACCTGTGTTACTGCGGCTGATACATTATGTGTTTTTTTTGGTTTATGGTTTTTTTTTGTGGGAAAGTACATTTTGTATTGTTATTTGGCTTGATATGGAGATTCTGAATTTGGAGAAGCTAATAAATGGGTATAAAGCAGTGGAAGTTAGGTTCTGAGCTATAGTTACATTTTAGTTCACCTCTTCTTTAATTTTCTAAGTATGATCAAGAAGTGAAGGTCTGTGTCCAAGGCAAATAGAGATATTTGTCATATTTTGCTTTTTTAAAAATTATCTTCTTCTGACCTTCTTAAAGTGGCAAAGATTTAATTATTTGGGAATTAATTTATCTGTGGGGGAGTACTGTTATGAAGTAATATTTTGAGGTAATTTTGTGTGCATCACCACTTTGGAGTATTTGGAATAAACAAAAGGTAAATTAATTAGCTAACCTTAATGAGTGTACATTACTTTTGCTAAACCTTAGAAAAAAGTTGAAATTTGTGGTGAGTCTGCTGTGAAGGCTATAGTTAATGTTAGCTTTTTACTTTTCCAATTTGCTCTCTTCAGCTTAAAGTTACTTATTATGATATCCACAGCGAGATGAACTGCAATTCAAGGAGCAGCTTCAGTCTTACGCTATTTCTGCTTATTTGAAAGTCTTTGGTAATTTTTTGTTTTTTAAAAATCTGAATATTGCTGACATTTTTTTGTTTCCTTTGATTACTCTAGAGTGTAAGTGGCTAATTAAAATTTTTTTGTTCTGTATTATCTAGCTTACACTTAGTAGTTTTGCAGTTTTTAATAAATTAACATTAAACTACTTCTTTAAAATGTCAAGTGGTGTTATGTTCTTCCTTATCTAACTTCTTGTTATATTGTTTTGAATTATATTGTTTATTCCAGTTCATGTATACAGTGTATGGTCTTAGAATTCCAAAACTTCGTGATCATTCCTCTTTTTTTTTTTTTTTTTTAATTTTATTTATTTTTGGGTGTGTTGGGTCTTTGTTGCGGTGCTCGGGCTTCTTATTGTGGTGGCTTCTCTTGTTGAGGAGCACGGGCTCTAGGCGTGCAGGCCTCCATAGTTGCAGCATGTGGGCTCAGTAGTTGTGGCTCACGGGCTCTAGAGCACAGGCTCAGTAGTTGTGGCACACAGGCTTAGTTGCTCTGTGGCAGGTGGGATCTTCCTGGACTAGGGATTGAACCCGTGTCCCCTGCGTTGGCAGGCGGATTCTTAACCACTCCGCCACCAGGGAAGTCCCTGTGATAATTTCTGAAGTAGAGGAAGAAAGGATTATATAGAGTTACCCCTTACCATGAGTAGTAAAACTTAAGAATTGGGCAAAGGTAAAAATATGTACAATAATTGCTTTAATAGAATGTGTTTAGACATATTTAAAGCCCCAGTCATTTTAGAGACTAAAAATTCATCTGGATTAGAAGAAACCATCTTCATAGCGCTGTGCACCCACCTTAAAGAGTGAAGGTGAACATGGAGACCAGGCGTGTTCTGCCCTGGCCACAGCGTGGGTTCTCATGGTGGAGCCGGGCAGGCTTCTCACTCCCCCGCAGACCCACCCTTCCTGGGGGCCTGGGACGCAGCTCTAAGGCCTGCTGGGGCAGCGCCACATTCTAACCGGCAAACCGCTTTACAGGAACTTGTGAAATTGTTCACACAGGTTTTTATAGAGATAAGTATCTTTTGCTGTGAAAAAGCCTGTTTTGGGTTTTTAGAGCACTTTAAATTGTATCTCAGTACAGAATAATTCGGAAGCATCCTTCTGCTTTTCCATCACAAATGTTCCCTGGGAGTAATTCAGTCTGTCCTGTGGGCCTCTTTGCAGTTGTGACTGAGTCCACATTTTTAAAGTAGTTCATAGGTGGTCAGAGTGTGTCGGACACCTGGAAGCAGCACCTGAGACCGTTTGCTCGGTATCATCAACTGCACGCCCTCTCCCCATACTCCTTTGGAAATGCAGTTGGCACGAGTCTTGGCCGTGACCCCAGTTTCTGCTGGTCAAGTCGAGGCGGTTCGTGTCTCGTAACAGTGCTGTCTGGGAAGCTTCCCACCGCTCACCGTGCGCTTTGCCCCCGCCCCTCCTAAAGGCGTCTGAAGGGCACCGGAGGCACAAAAGCACTTTTCCTTGTGGAGGGACTGCGTTGTTGGGTTGGGTGGGATATGAGCTTTCAGAAGAAAGAGGAAGGTGAGGGTGTGAGGTTGAGCAAGGCCTTCTTCCTTTTGGAAGCTCATATTGTATCCTGCCCTCCTTTTAAATTTAAACCCAGTCAGTGGAGCCTGTTTATTTAACTGGTGGAAGAGTGGGTCTCTCCATTGTTCATCTGTTTTAGCCTTTCACTGTATCAGGAATCATTTGAGGGCTCATCCTGAGGTGGTGGAACAGTGGATTGTGTTTTAAACCTTTATACTAAAAATAAATTTAGATACATTTTTAGGGCTTTGCTAATAAATCAGTGTTTAAAACAGCTCTGTAATACCACCCATTTTTCTTTTTCACTTGATTTTACGGTTTCAGTATTCTGATTAATTTACATTATTCTAATTTAATTAAAAGCTGAAAAGCCATCTTTTATCTTAGACAATTTAGAAACCAAACTCTTTGTGTTTAATTAGCATCTTCCTCGTGCACTTATAAAAGGAAGTGAGAATTATTTGCTGTTTGTGTCATACAGGAGCAGAGCGACAGCCCTTTCCTAGTGCAGGGCCGGTGCCGAGCCCGCGCTCAGTAACCTCATTTGTTACAAGTGTTGTCTTTTGATTCCTCCCCTACCTTGGACTCTTTTCCTCCTGATAATATGTGGTTGGTATGAATTACCAAAAATAAAAGAGCACAAGTTCCCAAATAATAAGAATAATTAGTGTTAAGGGTTTGGGGTATATCTTCCTAACTTTTTCGTGTCCTGCTACATCTTTTTGTTTTTTTTTTTTTGAAAATTTGGAAATTTTGTCTGATGGTTTGGATTTGTGGGGAGGACATGTAAGGTACACAGGTAGGCAAGCGTTGGAAGTGGGGGGATCGTGGGGTTCTTCCGAGGCCTTCGTAAGGACTTCCTTCCTGCTATGTGAGATCCAGCTGCAGCTATGTTGTGTTGCTGTAACATTTAAAATTTTCTATTCAGTGATTTATGTATCTTCAAGACATGCTGTCTTATTTTTTTTAAACTTAAACACATTTGCTCAGTAAATTCCCATCACAATTTCAGATCGTCTCCAGCTTCAAGACCACCACGTCCAGGGCAGTGTGCCAGCTCGTGAAGGAGTACATCGGCCACAGGGATGGCATCTGGGACGTCAGTGTGGCGAGGACGCAGCCTGTGGTGCTGGGGACCGCGTCTGCCGGTGAGTCCACACCAGCCTCACTGCTGGCGGGCGTGGCCTGCCCTGGAAGCGGAAGTGGCCGAGCGGCGTTGAAACCTAAGCATGTAGAGGAGTCCGCCGTCAGGAGCCCCAGGGTGGCGTTAGAGAGACCCCCCTTTCTCCTCACTGGAGAGGAGATGCTTTTGAGAGCTAGTTAAGGTGCGTAACCTAATAACCCTTCAGAAAAAAATTCCTAAAATTAAAAATGTGCTCACTTGTGGAAAACGACTGCCAGCCTGTGAAAAGTTACTCACTAGCTCCTACCTTTTATAGTGGAAAGAGGAAATGCTAACATCATTAGAATGATGAAGAAAGTTCTTTCTTTTGTTTAAGACTGTGTTCATATGTGAGCACCCCAGATTGTTTCGGAAATTACAGTTTAAGAAAAGAATACAGAGACCCTTTTCTGATATTTCTGAAATCTCACTTGGATAATCGGCATTTTGTTTCGGGTTTCCCTTATTAAGTCTCCTTTTTATCTTTTTATTACTGTGCCCAGAGAGGAGAGGTCCAAAGAGCATGTATTATCTCAAATAATTTGTAACTGGATTTGGATGGTACTTGCATTTGAATATAGCTTGATATTCTGAAAAGTCTTAATATTTCAACAAAATAACGAGCCCTTGACTCAAGTGACTCCTGTGTCCCAAGTCCCCAGCCTGGTGCCGGCAGTGCACAGCGCCTAGGCATTCAGGTCTCTAGGTTCCCCCTGCCGGTTCTGTGGCCTCGGACGGGTCACCGGCCCCCTATCCTCTCCGATCAGTTGGATCACAGAGGAGATTGAGCACAGTTGCACGAGGTACTGGTGGTGATGTAACTTCTCAGTTTTAGAATTTTTATCTTCCTCTTTTATTAAAAAGACCATAAAATCAGCAGCTCACTCATGTTCGTTTCGATCTTGCAGATCACACGGCTCTGCTGTGGAGCATCGAAACGGGGCGGAGCCTCGCCAAGTACACGGGCCACGTGGGGTCAGGTGAGCAGTGGGACCACGGGGCGTCCTCTCAGAGGGAGGGCCGGGCCTCTGCCTCTGACTGTGTGAGCTTCACGAAGGGGCAGCTCAGCTCCCTGAACAGCGTCGTCCCGAGGGCGGCGTAGAAAGCCAGCCACCCGTGCACACTTTGGAGCTGGAACATGTGCACTAGCATCACGAACTGTGTTCCATTGGGAGGGTCCTCGGGTGCAGAGGTGCTTTGTGTGTCAGCCCCTGGGATCCTGGTGGGTGTGGATGCAGGGCTTTTTCCTGCGGGCACCGGTGGGCAGATGTCACTCTTCCTCCCAGCGCCCCGGCTCCAGGCCATGTGTCACGCTGCCCTCGGCTCACTCACCCCTCACCCCTGCAGACAGGCTTGGCGGTGGTGTCCGCCCTCCACCTCCAGGGTTAGGTGTGTCCCCCACGGACTTGGGTGAAACCCCTTCCTCTGCGTGTTTTCTGGCCTCTTGGTGGAGGGAGTACCTGCTGTCCCGTCAGGGCCGTGGCCAGGCTCCTCCTCCTCTTAGGGCACCTGCTGTCGTCTGTCCCTGTCGCCTCAGCGTGAGAGCCAGCTCCTACCTTCTCACATGGAACATGTCCGTTCCCCCCCCCCCCCACCCCCGCCACATACACTCCTGCCTCGTCTGCCGTCCCCTCCAGCTGGGACCCACTGTCTTCCCCCAGCTCTGTGTCTGGGTGGCTGCTGCTGCCTGCAGTGGATGTGACAGGCTAAATAGACAACCTAAAAATTAAAGTGTTAGCCAGCCTGTATAAAAAATTCACACCTGTCTCCTGCTCATCCCTCCTCACTCCTCATTTTCACTTCTCAAAAGGCAACCACTTTTAACAGTTTTAAATAGTTTGCTTTTTTCTTCCATTTAAAAAAATAGTCTATCTTATTATTTCTTAATTTTGGAGTTTTCTACAAGGAAGTGACTATTATTAAGGAGAAGGAGATTGGCTCACTTCCTCCCTCCATCCCTCTGTGCTCCTTGTCATTGTGAAATGGTTACAGCTCGACTTGCATTTAAATGGATGTTCAGGTTTTACCTAATTGTGGCTGCATCCATATAGTTCACAGCTCCCAAGCACGTACCTTACTTGCAATCCCCAGTTTGGCTTCCTCTGAAGGGAATAGTGGCCTTTTATTTTGGCCTTGTTCTCTGCAGATCTGCCTGACATGTGGCATTCCCTGAATGTCTGTGTTCCTTTGCTGTCACTCTGGCCCCTCCCTGAAGCCTCCCCTCCCTCTGACAGTTGGTACCCAGGACTGTAGCACAGATGCCTGCAGTCTACCTCCTGTGTCCTCCTGGGCTTTCTCTCCACCTCTGTCCTCTGTTACCTCCTGTCTTCTGGACCCTGTTCTTTCTCTTTCTCCAGGGAAGCCTATCTTTCAGTAGCTTCCTTCTTAAAGGGTCTTACAGGAAAAATTTTGAGACTGTAAAATGCTTGAAGAATGTATTTTACCTTTACACTTGATGGGTAGTTTGGCTGAGTATAGTCTTCTATGTAGGAAGTACTTTTCTTTGAAAGTTGAAGGTAGTGCTCTGCTGACGTGTTTTTTTTTTTTTTTTTGCTTTTAAAAAATTTATTTATTTATTTATTTATTTATTTTTGGCTGTGTTGGGTCTTTGTTGATGCGTGCGGGCTTTCTCTAGTTGCGGTGAGCAGGGGCTTCTCTTGTGGAGCTTGGGATCTAGGTATGTGGGCTTCAGTAGTTGTGGCATGTGGGCTCAGTAGTTGTGGCACGCGGGCTTAGTTGCTCCATGGCATGTGGGATTTTCCCAGACCAGGGATTGAACCTGTGTCCCCTGCATTGGCAGGCAGATTCTTAACGACTGCGCCACCAGGGAAGTCCCTGACTTGTTTTTTTCATAGCTTTCAGGATTGATATTAAAAGTCTAATAATGCTCTTTTGAATCTTGGTCCTTCATAGGTAGTTGGATATTTGTCTCTTGAAGACTTTAGGATTTTTTTTTTAGGTCTTCTTAAAAAAGCATTGTGTTGGACATTTGTGGGACTTGGCAGTCTAGAAATGTACCCCCATGTCCACTCAGTCACCTGCCATCACCCCCATGTCCACTCAGGTGCCATCACCCCTGGGTCCTGTTGGCCCCCTGTGGTCACCTGTGTGTTTGCACCCTGGTGTTTCCCGGGTGCCTCTTCTCACTGTCTTCCGTCTCTGTTGCTGTGAGTTTGTGCCTGTTTCTTTCTGGACTTGTTGTGCACTTAGAGGAGTCTGAGGAGAGAGCAGAGCACAGGCTGCTTTGGGCACTGTCTTTGTCGTGTTTACGCCCTGCTTTTGCCTTTTCCACCTAGTGGTGCTGATTGTGTGACTGAGTTACTGTAATGGAGGGGAGTGTGGAGCCCTGGGGTTTTTAATCAGCGCAGCTCCCTGCAGGTGGGTTGACGTGCCTGGCGCCCGCCACCTTCCTCTTGGGTCTTCTGAGCAGAGTGTGCCCACCTGTGGACTGGCGGAGCTGCCTCCAGAGAGGAGGTGCCCGAGGTTTGTGCCCTCTCTCCCCACACACCTCCCAACCCCTGGCGTTGGGGAGCCGAGTGGAGCCGGCCAGGGGCGGGCATGTGTCTTGTTAGACACACACGATCTTGGAGCTTGTTATAAGGAACTGTGGTCTCTGGCCCCCTCTCTTCTATTCCTCATGTGGCTGCTGTGAGTGACATTAGCTGTGCTGTGAATAAGCTGCTGGTGGGGCTGTGGCTTGGCCCAACCCACTGACTTTGGGCTATAAGGCCTCATCACACCCACGCGTGCTGGGGTTCCCCCGCCCCATGTAGTGATGTTGTGCTGTTAAACGTCTGTGTAAACAGTACTGAGAATAAACTGGCCCTGCAGCTGGTGGTCGTTGGCGCCCACCATTTGCCGGATTCTTGGCTAAGCACGTTGCCTGTGTTCTTCACTTAAACCTCGTGCTCATCCGTGAGTATTACTAATGTTCCTGCTTACGTCACTAATTTGCTGGAGTTCACATAGACACCAGAAAGTAACAATTGAGGTTGAAATTGGGAGCATTAATACTGTTTGTTAGTAGTGTTTATTTGGGGCATTTTCTATTTAACATTTTTAAGGCAGTTACAGTTTTCACCAGCTCTTCCCACAGTTCTCTCTGGTCTAGTGTTAATGGTAAAAGAGCATCTTCTAGCATTTTTCAGATTCTTAGAAAAGTATCGATCTAATGGCGTACCTGGCAGAGTCTTAGTGGAAGAGAGAACTTGCTGAGGTTTGGGAAGCTCCCTGTACGTCCTGTGTCTGGGCTGTGGGGGGTGTGGGCTGGCTCTCCAGTGCCTTGGGTCGGCTTGTGTTGGGGTGACTGGGAGGTGCCGACCAGGAACAGTGGCCTCCACCCTTCCAGCCTCTCGTTGTCTGCCTGAGGAGAGCGCCTCGGCAGGCGGGCAGGCTCAGGACCGGTCAGTCTCCGGGCAGCATTGTCATGGGGCCAGAGCCTCCCCAGGACACCTCGGGCAGATTCCTGCATCTGGAGAGGAGACTGGGAGGGTATCGTAACTGTCCTCATCTGGTCCCGATCCATTCCGATCCAAACCGTCCCTATGCCATCAGGGGCTTGCCTTCTCTGAGTTCCCGAGTCTTCTGGAACAGAACAGACTGGGTTTTTGGAAGGGTGGGCTTGTGGGCAGCTGGGTAGGCAATAAACAGAGTGCACCACTGTAATCTGCCTCTGCTTGTTATACTTATGTTTTCTTTTTTCATCCTGGTTTATTTTTAACTCTAGGTGACTTCCCTATGTATAAAAAATAGATTATTAATATCCTTTTTCTGTGTAGCCTATTCTTGAGCAGTTTGGTAGTTCATATTTAGTTACTTTGTATTGTACCTCTCTTCTTTTTTTTTTTGGCCACGGCACGTGGCACTACCTCTGTTCTCTTTAACTTACATGTTTATTCATAGTTTAACTGAATTAAGATATTTAATATTGAACTATCATAGTTCCTTTAGTTTTTAAATTTAACTTTGTAATACATGCTGTAATTATAATAAATATTGATGATACGTTCTTATTTTAAACCTGTTTCTGTAATATTTTTATTTTGCAGTAAATTCCATTAAATTTCATCCATCAGAACAGTTGGCTCTCACCGGTATGTTGATTTTGTTTTTTTATTTATTGAACAGTTATTGCTGACCTGAAAACAGCTGTGTCATCATTCCTTTCTCATCAGTAGCATCAGGATTAGCCACGCCTTTCACAGAACTTAGTCGTTAGTAGATATTTTACAAAATGCACGAGAAATGTATAAAGAAAACTACACTGAGGGGCACTTTTTTTTAAAATGAGCAGTGGATTGCGAATTAGGTGAACTTGACTTGATGTCAGTTTGAACTCGGCCGCGTTCTCCTGGAGGTCTTTTTACGAAGCCCATCCCTGCCACCTGCTCTTCCTGCTCGTGGGAATGTGCTCGCTTCTCTGAGGCCCTGTCAGCACAGAGATGAGGAATTTAGCAGCCCCGAGTCAGGCTCTCTGCTGGCCCGCATCTTTACTCCTTCCCAGGCAGTTTTCCTGGAAAGAGCTGTGGTACCTTGGGTTTGTTTTCATTTCACGTAGTTTAAAAACACCTTGATTATAGGGACTTCCCTGGTGGCACAGTGGTTAAGAATCTGCCTGCCAGTGCAGGGGACACGGGTTTGAGCCCTGGTCCGGGAAGGTCCCACATGCTGGGGAGCAGCTAAGCCCGTGCGCCACAAGTACTGAGCTTGTGTTCTAGAGCCCGTGAGCCACAACTGCTGAGCCTGTGTGCTGCAACTACTGAAGCCCATTTACCTAGAGCCCGTGCTCTGCAACAAGAGAAGCCACTGCAGTGAGAAGCCCATGCACCCGAAGAGTAGCCCCTGCTCGCCGCAGCTAGAGAAATCCTGTGCGCAGCAACAAAGACTCAGTGCTGCCAAAAATAAATAAAATAAATAAATTTTTTTAAAAAGGCCTGTGTGCAGCAACGAAGACCCAATGCAGCCAAAAATAAATAAGTAAATAAATTAAAATAAAAATTAAGAAAAAATAAAATAACACCTTATCATATTGAGGAGTTTTTCCATAAAACTGTCTGACACCTGTGGACCCCCGTGGTGTTTTGGGGACATGGATGGTAACCTGAAGGACAAGTGTTTGTCTAGATCAGAGGTCAGCAAGCTTTTCTGTAAAGGACCAGAAGTAACTGTTTTCATCTTGAGGCCACATGGTCTGAGTCACAGCTGCTCAGCTCCGTTGCCACGGAAGCAGCAGAGATGGTGCACGGATGAGGGGACATGGCAGTGGGCAGTGACCCTTGTTTGTGTTTACAGGGTGGGTGGCTGCCTGGATTTGGCCCATGGGCCAGTTGTGCTGACCCCAGGACAGAGGACAGAAGTGGGACTAATCAGTGCTCTTACACTCAAGTCGATCAGGTGGCAGGGTCCTTTGAGGGTCCAGTTTTAACAGGCCTCCCCCACAGAGCTAGTGGATGCCTGAATCAACATCTGGGGAGTAAAGGAGGCCAGGAGTTGAACCTAGTTATGTGGGCCGTTTGTTTTGTGGTTGTGAAGACATGGAGACCAGTGACAACCAGGCTGGAAAGAAGGGATGAAATCGAGACACGTCAGGAAGCTGCAGTGGGAAATGGAAACATAAAGTAGTGGCCTGGAGAGTGGAGCGCCAGATAGGGGTTTGGACAGGACGCTGACTCGGAGGGAGATGGGCAGGTCAGGCACTAAATCCATTTGACGCCACAGACACGTGCCGCCATCTGCTGCTTTGGGGAAGCTGTGCAGCCACGCAGAGAAGGTGGGGTTAAGACGGTGCTCTCATGGGGGCAGTGGAGGTGGCCCTTTCGCATGTCTGCGGGCCTGCCTGTGCCCCTCAGCTGCCCTCTGTCATTCCCAAGTCCAAGCATCGCCTTGCGGCCTGGCTGGTGATAGCAAGGTCTCAGTACCAAGGGCTGCATGGCCAGCTGTGGGGTGCATCCAGGTTCAGTGGATGGGAACGTGCCCTTGAGTTACTGTAGTTTTGGGTTTCCGTTTTCTTAGGTTGGCCAGATGGAGAATAAAATCTACAGCTTGTAAATTTTCTCTGAACCTTTACAACTTTCCATCCTAAGATGAAGGGGGGTTATTTTTATAGATAATCATTATCTTTGTGCACTTTTGCTGTTGTCAGTAGCATTACGTAGTCTCAGAAGTAGTTGTTTAAGTACAGTCAATCACTTGCAATCCCTCAGGTACAGAACTTAGCAGGAGCCTAGCCAGTGCACGTCTGCACCTCGGGTAATTTCCCCTCTTTCTCTCCTCAGCTTCTGGAGATCAGACCGCCCATGTCTGGAGGTACGCGGTTCAGCTGCCCACTCCTCAGCCTGCAGCCGACACTAGTGTAAGCAGCACATTTACTTACCCTGAAAGCACGATATGGGGTATGTTGGTAGGTTCTGGATGCTTGTGAGTTTTAGGATAAACTTGTAATTTGTGTTGTGGGCCGAATGTGTGTGTCCCCAAAACTCATAGGTTAGAGTCCTAACCCCACATGGGGTTGTATTTGGAGATGGGCCTCTAAGGAAGTCATTAAGGTCAAATAAGGTCACAAGGGTGGGGCCCTGATCCAGTAGGATCAGTGTTTGTAGGAGAAGAGACACCTGAGGGCTCCCTGTACCTTCTCCTTGCACGCACTGAGGAGAGGCCATGCGAGGACACCTGCCAGCTAGGACGCCAGCACTCAACACAGCCAGAGTGCCGCCCCCAGCCTGGCCGCCGAGCGGACCAGGGCCAACTTCTCTGTCTATATCCGGGTGTGTTTGCTTTCACTTTCCTTTCCACAAATGTTAAACATTTACATTAGTTTTTAAAAATTTTATGGCCAAGTTATACTTCTTAATATTTTATGTATTTGATTTTAAACAACTTGTCTGTCTTTCATGTGAGATAAATCCTGTATGTCACTGGTGTGTGTGATATCATTTCATGTGGGTGAAGTTTGTTTTTTTTTTTTGTGCCTGCTTCCTTCTTTTATTTTTTTAATTTAATTTTATTTATTTTTTTATACAGCAGGTTCTTATTAGTCATCCATTTTATACACATCAGTGTATACATGTCAATCCCAATTGCCCAATTCATCACACCACCACCCCCCCCGCCACTTTCCCCCCTTGGTGTCCATACGTTTGTTCTCTACATGTGTGTCTCTATTTCTGCCCTGCAAACCGGTTCATCTGTACCATTTTTCTAGGTTCCACATATATGTGTTAATATACGATATTTGTTTTTCTCTTTCTGACTTCACTCTGTATGACGGTCTCTAGATTCATCCACATCTCTACAGATGACCCAATTTCGTTCCTTTTTATGGCTGAGTAATATTCCATTGTATATATGTACCACATCTTCTTTATCCATTCGTCTGTCGATGGGCATTTAGGTTGCTTCCATGACCTGGCTATTGTAAATAGTGCAGCCATGAACATTGGGGTGCATGTGTCTTTTTGAATTATGGTTTTCTCTGGGTATATGCCCAGTAGTGGGATTGCTAGGTCATATGGTAATTCTATTTTTAGTTTTTTAAGGAACCTCCATACTGTTCTCCATAGTGGCTGTATCAATTTACATTCCCACCAACAGTGCAAGAGGGTTCCTTTTTCTCCACACCCTCTCCAACATTTGTTGTTTGTAGATTTTCTGATGATGCCCATTCTGACTGGTGTGAGGTGATACCTCATTGTAGTTTTGAGTTGCATTTCTCTAATAATGAGTGATGTTGAGCAGCTTTTCATGTGCTTCTTGGCCGTATGTATGTCCTCTAGAGAAATGTCTATTTAGGTCTTCTGCCCATTTTTTGATTGGGTTGTTTGTTTTTTTAATATTGAGCTGCATGAGCTGTTTATATATATTAGAGATTAATCCTTTGTCTGTTGATTCGTTTGCAAATATTTTTTCCCATTCTGACGGTTGTCTTTTCGTCTTGTTTGTAGTTTCCTTTGCTTTGCAAAAGCTTTTAAGTTTCATTAGGTCCCATTTGTTTATCTTTGTTTTTATTTCCATTACTCTAGGAGGTGGATCACAAAAGATCTTGTGATTTATGTCAAAGAATGTTCTTCCTGTGTTTTCCTCTAAGAGTTTTCTAGTGTCTGGTCTTACATTTAGGTCTCTAATCCATTTTGAGTTTATTTTTGTGTGTGGTGTTAGGGAGTGTTTAATTTCATTCTTTTACATGTAGCTGTCCAGTTTTCCCAGCACCGCTTATTGAAGAGACTGTCTTTTCTCCATGGTATATCCTTGCCTCCTTTGTCAGAGATTAGTTGACCTTATGTGCATGGGTTTATCTCTGGGCTTTCTATCCTGTTCCATTGATCTGTATTTCTGTTTTTGTGCCAGTACCATATTGTCTTGATTACTGTAGCTTTGAAGTATAGTCTGAAGTCAGGGAGTCTGATTCCTCCTGCTCCGTTTTTTTCCCTCAAGACTGCTTTGGCTATTCAGGGTCTTTTGTGTCTCCATACAAATTTTAAGATTTTTTGTTCTAGTTCTGTAAAAAATGCCTTTGGTAATTTGATAGGGATTGCATTGAATCTGTAGATTGCTTTGGGTAGTATAGTCATTTTCACAGTATTGATTCTTCCAATCCAAGAACATCGTATATCTCTTCATCTGTTGATATCATCTTTAATTTCTTTCAACAGTGTCTTATAGTTTTTTGCATACAAGTCTTTTGTCTCCCTAGGTAGGTTTATTCCTAGGTATTTTATTCTTCTTGTTGCAGTGGTAAATGGGAGTGTTTGCTTCATTTCTCTCTCAGGTTTTTCATCATTAGTGTATAGGAATGCAAGAGATTTCTGTGCATTAATTTTGTATCCTGCAGCTTTACCAAATTCATTGATTAGCTCTAGTAGTTTTCTGGTGGCATCTTTAGGATTCTCTATGTATAGTATCATGTCATCTCCAAACAGTGACAGTTTTACTTCTTCTTTTCCAGTTTGTATTCCTTTTATTTCTTTTTCTTCTCTGAGTGCCATGGCTAGGACTTCCAAAACTGTGTTGAATAATAGGGGCGAGAGTGGACATCCTTGTCTTGTTCCTGATCTTAGAGGAAATGCTTTCAGTTTTTCACCATTGAGAATGATGTTTGCTGTGGGTTTGTCATATATGGCCTTTATTATATTGAGGTAGGTTCCCTCTATGCCCACTTTCTGGAGGGTCTTTATCATAAATGGGTGTTGAATTTTGTCAAAAGCTTTTTCTGCATCTATTGAGATGATCATATGGTTTTTATTCTTCAATTTGTTAATATGGTGTATCACATTGATTGATTTGCGTATATTGAAGAATCCTTGCATCCCTGGGATAAATCCCACTTGATCGTGGTGTATGGTCCTTTTAATGTGTTGTTGGATTCTGTTTGCTAGTATTTTGTTGAGGGTTTTTGCATCTATATTCATCAGTGATATTGGTCTGTAATTTTCTTTTTTTGTAGTATCTTTGTCTGGTTTTGGTATGAGGGTGATGGTGGCCTCATAGAATGAGTTTGGGAGTGTTCCTCCTTCTGCAATTTTTTGGAAGAGTTTGAGAAGGATGGGTGTTAGCTCTTCTCTAAATGTTTGATAGAATTTGCCTGTGAAGCCATCTGGTCCTGGGCTTTTGTTTGTTGGAAGATTTTTAATCACAGTTTCAATTTCAGTGCTTGTGATTGGCCTGTTCATATTTTCTGTTTTTTCCTGGTTCAGTCTTGGAAGATTATACCTTTCTAAGAATTTGTCTGTTTCTTCCAGGTTGTCTATCTTATTGGCATAGAGTTGCTTGTAGTAGTCTCTTAGGGTGCTTTGTATTTGTGCGGTGTCTGTTGTAATGTCTCCTTTTTCATTTCTAATATTATTGATTTGAGTCCTCTCCCTCTTTTTCTTGATGAGTCTGGCTAATGGTTTATCAATTTTATTTATCTTCTCAAAGAACCAGCTTTTGGTTTTATTGATCTTAGCTATTGTTTTCTTTGTTTCTATTTCATTTATTTCTGCTCTGATCTTTATGATTTCTTTCCTTCTGCTAACTTTGGGTTTTGTTTGTTCTTCTTTCTCTAGTTCCTTTAGGTGTAAGGTTGGATTGTTTATTTGAGATTTTTCTTGTTTTTTGAGGTAGGCTTGTATTGCTATAAACCTCCCTCTTAGAACTGCTTTTGCTGCATCCCATAGGTTTTGGATCGTCGTGTTTTCGTTGTCATTTGTCTCTAGGTACTTTTTGATTTCCTCTTTGATCTCTTCAGTGATCTCTTGGTTATTTAGTAACGTATTGTTTAGCCTCCATGTGTTTGTGTTTTTTATGTTTTTTATCTCATAGCATTGTGGTCAGAAAAGATGCTTGATATGATTTCAATTTTGTTAAATTTACTGAGGCTTGATTTGTGACCCAACATGTGATCTATCCTGGAGAATGTTCTGTGCGCACTTGAGAAGAAAGTGTAATCTGCTGTTTTTGGATGTAATGTCCTATTAATATCAGTTAAATCTATCTGGTCTATTGTGTCATTTAAAGCTTGTGTTTCCTTGTTAATTTTCAGTTTGGATGATCTGTCCATTGGTGTAAGTGAGGTGTTAAGATCCCCCACTATTATTGTGTTACTGTCGATTTCCCCTTTTATAGCTGTTAGCAATTGCCTTATGTACTGAGGTGCTCCTATGTTGGGTACATATATATTTATAATTGTTATATTTTCTTCTTGGATTGATTCCTTGATCATTATGTAGTGTCCTTCCTTGTCTCTTGTAACATTCTTTATTTTAAAGTCTATTTTATCTGATATGAGTATTGCTACTCCAGCTTTCTTTTGATTTTCATTTGCATGGAATATCTCTTTCCATCCCCTCACTTTCAGTCTGAATGTGTCCCTAGGTCTGAAGTGGGTCTCTTGTAGACAGCATATATATGGGTCTTGTTTTTGTATCCATTCAGCAACCCTGTGTCTTTTGGTTGGAGCATTTAATCCATTCACGTTTAACGTAATTATCGATATGTATGTTCCTATGACCATTTTCTTAATTGTTTTGGGTTTGTTTTTGTAGGTCCTTTTCTTCTCTTGTGTTTCCCACTTAGAGAAGTTCCTTTAGCATTTGTTGTAGAGCTGGTTTGGTGGTGCTGAATTCTCTTAGCTTTTGCTTGTCTGTAAAGCTTTTGATTTCTCCATCGAATCTGAATGAGATCCTTGCCAGGTAGAGTAATCTTGGTTGTAGGGTCTTCCCTTTCATCACTTTAAGTATATCATGCCACTCCCTTCTGGCTTGTAGAGTTTCTGCTGAGAAGTCAGTTGTTAACCTTACGGGAGTTCCTTTGTATGTTATTTGTCGTTTTTCCCTTGCTGCTTTCAATAATTTTTCTTTGTCTTTAATTTTTGCCAATTTGATTACTATGTGTCTCAGTGTGTTTGTCCTTGGGTTTATCCTGTATGGGACTCTCTGCACTTCCTGGACTTGGGTGGCTATTTCCTTTCCCATGTTAGGGAAGTTTTCGACTATAATCTCTTCAAATATTTTCTCTGGTCCTTTCTCTCTCTCTTCTCCTTCTGGGGCCCCTATAATGCGAATGTTGTTGCATTTAATGTTGTCCCAGAGGTCTCTTAGGCTGTCTTCATTTCTTTTCATTCTTCTTTCTTTATTCTGTTCCACAGCAGTGAATTCCACCATTCTGTCTTCCAGGTCACTTATCCGTTCTTCTGCTCAGTTATTCTACTATTGATTCCTTCTAGTGTATTTTTCATTTCAGTTATTGTTTCTGGAAGTTTGCCCATCTGCACTTCATTTAGTTGTTTTTCTGGGGTTTTATCTTGTTTCTTCATCTGGCACATAGCCCTCTGACTTTTCATCTTGTCTTTCTTTCTGTGAATGTCTCATGTGGGTAAAGTTTTAATGTTTGTAACAAAAGAGGTTGCATGTTGAGAAGAATGAATCCACAGGCTTAAACCACAAACCCCTCGGTTACATGCTTGCTTGTCCTGTAGGATACAGATGCACCTTCTTTGGATAATCATGCGGGGTCTTAGTTATCCTTTTTGGTGACTTGATCTTCCTAGTTTCTGTTGAGGGCGGCTCTTTGCTGTGGAGTCTACACGTGTTCAGCCCTTCCCTGTGCTGCTCCAGCGAGGGGAAGTTTCGCCAGGCAGAGGGCGCTGAGTGATTTCATGTAGTCAAGCAAACGTTAGGTTTCCATTTACGTTTTGGCTGTAATTGTTAGAGGATTATAGTAATCTTCCAGTTTTCATATCTCTGCCTGTGAATATTCCTTTACTTTTTCTCTTTTTAAACCTTTTAAATGTTGTTCTATTTAGAGATGGGTTAAGTAATTAATGAATTCCAGTAATGAGTAAGAATGAGTTTTCTTTAGGTAAGTGGTCTTAACAATTCATTTTTAATTCAGTGTATTATGTATTTTATTTTAACACAGATTTTTCCCTCGTGGAATTTCCAAAGTGTCAAGTGCTGTGCTTAATGCATGCGTTCACTCAAGAAACAGTGAGCACTGGGGGAGGACAGGGCAGAGATGAGCATGAGGACTGATGCTCAAGAAGTTCAGGAGATGAGTTTACATTGTATGGATTTCTTTTTCCAAATAGAATTTAAAAAGCACCAATTTTGTGAGAGGGATTATTACATATAATACTTAGATTAAAAAACTTAATAGTTTATTTAGAATGTAAGGTTGACTTTATTTTCTTTAGGATTTTGTTTGCGTTGGATGCAGGGACTTTTCTTGCTTGAAAGTTGCTGCCTCAGGACTTGGGGGTTCCCTGGGGGCCCCAGCTTGAATTTGAGATGCACCTGAGGTGTGGTCGGTGCCGGGACCACTCCGTGATCTGCCATGAAAGGAAGACCAGGTGGCGCTCCCTCATTACTGCCCAGCCTGAGCCTTGTGCTTGGATGGGCAGCACTGGTTTTCTTAAGCTTTGCTGGCCAGTCTTGGCTCAGGTCACATCCCTCTACTGTGTTTGTACACATGACATACATCCCTGCGCTGTGTGTGTCCGTGTGTGTATGCACGACATGTATTTCCATACCTATGACATCTGCTCCCATACCCATGTGTGTGCACTTGTGCCCACGTGTGTGTCTGCCCCCCACTGGCCCATACGCTCTGTGAGGCAGGGCCCCAGGCCCGCATCACCTCTTACACGAGTTCCACGTGGACACGCCAGGCAGCGGCCATCTCCCCTTCTCTGCTGTGTGACCAGCATGTGGTCTGGCACCGTGTAAGCACCTGATAAATATTTGTTGAATGAATACACAGTATTTTCTTAAAGACCTGCAGCCTAGGGTGACTATTAGGGGTTTTTTTTATCCTTAGCTTTTGACAAAAGATTATTGATAATGTAGGAAAATAAAGTGAACTCTCATGTCTGTTAACATAGCAGTAGAATTCTAAACGTGTTTTAAATAGGCTTCTGAGAACTGAATGTTCCTTTTTTTTATTGTGACAAATTATTGATTTTCAATTGTGTTTAGTTTTATTACATTTCTCCTAATCTGTGATGAAAACTTAAAATGTTGAAAATCATTTTATTTTCCCCCCGTTATTGGTTAGTGGAAATGAACTGTAGCTCATTTGATGGTGTAGCTACCTCATTTTTTCTTCTTATGTTTGGCCCAGGGTTTTAGCCAAGTAGGAGATGGTGAAGTTGATACACAGTCACTGAGCACCACTTAGTACCAGACACCCACTGGTGTTGGTCGTAATGGTGGTTAAGTCCTAGAAGGACAGACAGTAACAGTGCGATTGTGCAGCCGTGTCTGGCAGGCTCAGCATTCCCAGGGAACCGCCTCTCTGCTCTCCCCCAGCAGCAGCTCTGTGGCGAGGACGAGGTGGAGTGCTCCGACAAGGACGAGCCTGATGCAGACGCGGACGCATCCAGCGACTGTCCCACCATCCGGGCGCCACTGACATCTCTTAAGAGCCACCAGGGAGTGGTCATAGCCGCCGACTGGCTGGTTGGGGGCAAGCAGGCGGTGACGGCCTCGTGGGACAGAACGGCGAACCTGTATGACGTGGAGACGTCGGAACTTGTTCACTCCCTAACAGGTGTGCAGGCACTGCATTCCCGGTTGTGTGCAGACAACATCTCGTCTAGAAGGACTGTTGGTTCTCTTGGTGCAGCTGTGATTTTCAGAACTCCTTTATGATTAATAGAGCTGTTGGCAGTTAAATTTATCTTATCTTTGGGGGGGTTAATTGCATCTAGATACATGCAGTATCTAGATATTTGAATGTGGTTGTTGTATTAGTTTTCTTTTGCTTTGTAACAAATTTCCACACGCTTAATGTCTTGAAATAACATGAATTTATCACATTGTGCCCCTGGGTTAGGAGTTCTGGGCACATGCTTGCTGACCCTCTAGTTCTCAGGGTGTCATGGGTGGAGTGAAGGTGTTGGTGGGGGCTGTGCTCTCACCTGAGACCTGGGGTCCTCTTACTGCCGTTGGGAGGATTCCTTTTCTTGTGGCCCGTGACTGAGATCCCGTCTTCCTGCCTGTTGTCAGCTGGGGGCAGTTCTCAGCATCCAGAGGCTGCCCTCAGTCTCCTGTGGCCACTCCAGAGGCATCTCACCATGTGCTGTTGGCTTTCTTCCAGGCCAGCAGGAGAGCATCTCTGCCGGGACCCTTTGGGAGGGTCCACCTGACTAGGTCAGGCCCATCCAGGACAATCTTTCTTTGGATTAACTCAAAGCCATGTGATTTGGGGGCCTTAGTTATATCTGCAAAATCTGTTTTGCTTTATAATGTACCAAGATTACCAGAGCATTTGCGGGTTCTGCCCAAACACAAGGGCAGGAATCCTGCAGGGTGTGTACTAGGGCTGGGCATCTCTGGGCTGTCTCAGAGCTCTGCCCATCACAGGCCTTTGTGCGTGTTTATCGGTGAGTGCCTTTCCTCATTGAGTGATAAAGGTTGTGTTCTACCGAGTGCTCCACCTATGTATTATTAGAGGTTATTCTGCAAGTGCGGAATTTGGAACTGTACTTATTTACACACTCGGCCTGTTGGAGATCTGCCCGACCTTCCAGCCATCGGGGTCAGGAGTGTCCCACCCACACTTGTCCTGCTCTTCCAAATGCACGAGGGGAATGGACACAGGTCCCACCTCGACCCCACACACCGTTCCCTCGACTCCTCTTACCGGCAGCATAGCAGGGGCCTGCCTCCCTGTGACCGTCTGCCCTTCGTCTCTGTCGCAGGGCACGATCAGGAGCTGACGCACTGCTGCACACACCCGACCCAGCGGCTGGTGGTGACCTCTTCCCGCGACACGACTTTCCGTCTGTGGGACTTCAGGGACCCTTCCATCCACTCCGTGAATGTTTTCCAGGGCCATACGGAGTGAGTCTCAGTCGCTTAGATGTCTCTTTTTAACTATTCGAGAAAGAAGTTTGGCAGGTAGACGTTAAGACTCAGTTCTTATTTTAATTTTCAGTGTTAATTTCCGACTCCACCGTTTTTCAGAATGGCTACTCTTTCCCAAAACACTTAGGTTCATTTTGGAAGATTTCACTGATGTCCCCTCCTGAAACTGGAGGCGGGCAGGAGGTGGGGAAGGGCCAGGAAATGCTCGGGTCGTGGCGTGAACATCAGAGCAGTTCCCTGCCCCTCCTCGTCCTCGTGCTGGGCTCATTCTTGTCTAGTCTTGACATCACGCTTGTTTGCAGGGCTGTTCCGGGAGAGTCCCCACGTCCCACCCTCTGTCTGGTGGGCAGAGCTGCATCCCGACAGCTTGCCCCCCACATGCTTGTTCTCACCCCGTGTGACCTTCCCAGTGAGTGATGCCCAGCCTCCCAGCTCCTTGGCCTGCAGCCTGGCCCTCTCCCGGCGGCCCCGTGCAGCCCCCAGTGGCACTCCTGTCACCCGCAGCTCCCGACCATGTCCTGTCACCTGCCCCCGCTGTCCCGCAGGGTCCCTCCTGTACGGCAGCGCATCCGTGAAGGCCGGATCGCGGCCATATCAGCAAACGCTTCTTGGCAGATGAACCTGCTTGTCGGCTGCTTCAGTCTGATTTTCTGTCTTTGTCATACAGTCCTGTAAACGAATCCATTTTCTGTGTTTAATGTTAGGTACTAAGTTTTAGATTTAATATTCAAAATTAATAAATGTTCGAAAGGAAGCCAGGACAATGTTCTTCCGGAACCTCGAGGTCGAGAGTTGGTGTGTACAGCCCCAGTGCCTGCCCAGCCGAGTGTGGGCTTCAGTGGGAAGGCCCTCGTCTGCCGGAGGGACGTGCTCCTACCAGGGGGACCCCGGGCTCCCCCAAGCCCCTACCTCCTGGGGCCGGTCCTGTTTGTGGAGGGGGGACCCTGCTGGGGTGCCCAGGGGCCCAGGAGCAGCTGCTCTTCCCTGCTTTTCAGGCAAGTCACTCAGGGCCCAGGGAGCAGAAGGGACCGTTCGGTCAGTGCGCTGGACAAGCCAGGACTCTGCCCGCACAGCCCTACTCCTTAGTCCGCACGTCTTTTTTCCAAGTTTCTCATTTTAAAAGTTTAAGCATAACATAAAAGTTGAAAGAATAGTCAGCAAATCCCTAATTACCCTTCTCCTAGAATCACCCATTTTTGTTTCTCCACATTTGCCTCTGTCTCTGCAGACACATGTGCAAAGGGCTGGATGTACAGCACGCACTCGTACTTTCTTTGGCTGAGCCTGTGTCTTTGAGAATAAGGACATTCTCTCAATACCATGGTATCGTTTCCACCTGAGAAAAATAAAAAACAGCCTGTGACAGCATCTGACATCCAGCCTATGTTCACATTTATCCCTGTTGTCTCCAGAGAATCTTTTGTTTTTTTAAAGTTTAATTGAGATTCATTCATTACGTTTAGATACTATGTTCCTTGGTCTCTCTTAATCTGGGGCAGTTCCACACATTTTGTTATCGTTATTTTTTGTGACGTCAAGTTTGTGTGTGGAATGCAAGCCAGTCTCTTGTGGAACGTGCACCCTCTGCATTTCTTCTGCGGCTTCCTTTCTGCCGGAAGTCTCATAGCCACTGTTGTGTGTGCCGCGTCCCGCCCATCACTGCACGACTGGGCCCGCTGGCCTGGACCACAGGTAGTGTCTGCCAGGTGTCCCCACAGCCGTGAGGGTTGACACGTTGAGGTGACCTTCCACCCAGTGAAAGGTCTCAGCGACCTTCCACCCAGTGAAAGGTCTGATGTCATCGAGGGTCCTTGCCTGAATCAGTTATTCCTTTGAGAGTTGGGAAGGGATGGTTTTGCTGATTCTGTCCTTTCTTCTGCCTGCGTAAGCTGGCACTTTATTCACTGGCATGGTTGAGAGTTAATGCAGCCTCGCGGACCCTCCTACTCAAGGGTGATGGGCCTTTGTGGCCGTGAGTATGAGCGATGCTCAGGCTGTGCCAGATTCACCGCCAAGCGCCCCGTGGCTCCTCTTCCACAAGACCCTCACTTGGCCAACTCGCCGCCCTGGCCCAGCAGGCGTCTGTCCAGACTCGCCCTGCGCCGTCCACCCCAGTCTCCTCACTGAGCTGGCCCTGCTGGTGGTCCTGGACCGAGTGGAATCTGGCCGGAGATCCTGGGCGGGTGGAGGAGTCTCGCATGGAGGACAGGCAGTCTGTCTTGTGGCGCACGGGCCTCTGCCCTGTCCGCTTGAGCCTCCTCTGCCGCACGGGGTAGGGTAGGCCTGCGGGGGCAGAATCCAGGAGGCTCCCCTGGTGAGTGCGGAGCACGGTGAGGACTCGGTGAGTCCTGACAGCCTCCTCTCCGTCTGTGGGTAAACCGAAGCAGGGTCCTCAAGATTGCCGGACTCTGATTTTGGTTCCAGGGAGCTCTGTCTCTGTGTTATTTGAAGGGTCTTTTGGTCACGTTCTATTTTCAGTTGCTCTATTTAACTTCTGAAAGTTTTTATTTTTGTTTTGCACAAAAAGCCAAGAACTTACTTGTCTTACTGGGAGTCGATGGAGGAGCCTGGTGTAGCTTTGAGAGCATGGTAACAGTGGCCTGTTCCCACCTGTCTTCTCTGACTGTGGAAGGTAGCAAGTACTGTATCATGTTTAAAATACCTGTTTAATTGTTGGTCTGTTTTTGCAGCTGGTGGGTGTGTAAAACGATGGCTGTTTTGGAGAGAGATACTTACGAGGAGTGTAACCGGGGATGAAGGACTTATTTCCAGTGTGTGACACAGTTTCTTAGGTTTGTTTTTTCTAATGGGATCAGGAGTGGCTTAGAGTTGACAGGATGCTGGGTCCGCCCCTGGGGACCTCTCCCAACCCCGACCTGAGACGTCGGTTCATGCTTGCGATCACTTTTACTACGAGGACTCGGGAGCTTTTGGATGGTAATAGAATATACGTAAAGTACTGCTCTTAGAGTATTTACGTTTTTTCTTGCTCTGTTAGGATGAGCTAGCATATTTCGTTGATGTGTAGATACAAACATCAATTTTAAAAAGTTCTCTCTTTGGTACTAATTTCCTGCAGTAAGTGTCAGAGAAGGGGAATCTTTACCTTTTTTCAATCCTTCGTGAATTGGTGGGCCCGGTGAGGGGCTGGCTTTTGTGTTTCCCGTCGACTTCACGGTTGCGGCTGCACTGGGCCCCGCAGGCCTTGCAGAGGCCCCAGGCCGCGTGGTCAGCAGGTGGGGCTGCAGGCTGTTCTGGAACCACCATCCCACGTTACATCAGCTGCAAGCCTCTGGGAATGACTGCAGTTTGGAAAAGCAGGAAGTGAGACATTTTACAGGCTTTCAGCTAAGGACTCTTCCTAGTCCCTGACTTGACTGCTGCCTTTTTGTGTCTGACATGGTTCTTCTGGGGTCGAGCCATATGACACGTGGTACCCACGGAATGTACTCCCTTTGCACGGGGATGTAAGTGTGGACCCACCAAAAGGCGTCCGTTATCAAAACCAGAGTAGAGGGAGCGCTGTTCACTTTGATCACTCGCAGCTCCGGGTCTCCTGCCTCCCCTCACATCTGTAGGGATGCCCATGACCCCCCGTGCTTGTCCGCATCTGTCCCCCGGCCCCAGGGTTGGCCGTCCTGCCTGCACTTCCAGCCAGAGACAGTTGAGATGTCCTCTCGGGAGTTCACTTCAATGCCTGCAGAGCTTGCTCCTGGGCTGGGAGGTGACTGAGTTTTTTGGGATGGTTTTCTTGATCCTTTTAACCCGATTCTTTTCTGAACATTAAAAGCAACACTCAGAAGTGCTGTTCTCAGGAGCGTTGCTGTTCTTTCCTTGTGTCGCCCTAAAAAGTCCACGTGGAATGTTTTCAGTGGATCATCAGTTAAACAGAGGCTGTATTTCTTAAAATTATGTGACCACATATTTCACATTACTATGATGTGGAACACACTTTGGAAAAGCCTATCTTAGGGCATATTTTCATTTATAGGAACTCGGCACAAATTCTTTAGTAAAGAATGTTAGACTCTCACATCTTTCATAATGTGAATAATTCACTTACCTATATGGGTAATTGGAATTTTCTGTGTTGGGTTTTCTTAAGGCAAGATGTAGCGGTATAGGCTTCAACATTACGGCTTAGTTCTGCAGTCCAGTTTCTCTGGGAGCTGGGAGAGAGTTTATTTTTCCCTTTTCATTTTCTCTTACCAGGTCTTTGTTACTGGGTGCGGGATCTTTAGTTGCGGCACTTGGGATCTAATTCCCTGACCAGGGATTGAACCCGGGCCCCCTGCTTTGGGAGCACGGAGTCTTAACCACTGGACCACCAGGGAAGTCCCCTATGCCTTTTTGAGAAAGTAGGGTTTGAGATGTTACGCTTCACTGTAAGATAAAAATCTGTAGCCAAATGGGTTGCCTTGAGATTTATGCTGCATTATTTTTGCTGGGTAGAGAGAGAGCTCCCAGATGGAAGGTCTGTTTTAAGGTTTTCCTCATAAATTTTTAGAAAAGACAAAAAATGAGCCCTTTTCTTTTTTGGTATGTTATGTTTATTTTCATTCTGTATTTTAACATAACAGGATTTACTTAGTGGAATTGGGGGGCTGTATTATTGGACTAGCTTTTAGTGGCCCAAGGTGTACCAATTTGCATGAAAAGTAATTTTAGAAACCTTATATAACAAACTGTTTTCCTAATATTGGGAATTGTAGTGTGTACTGTTCTTGGAAATAATAGATATGTTTAATTGGAAAAATTTGGAATGTCACAGGAATTTCAACTCTTGGCAGTTTCTGTCTCATGTATTTCTGTCATCAGCTGGAATTGAAATCCAGTGCTTTTTATCTGAAATGAGCTAAATCCTTATGTATTCATGTGTTTTCCACCTGACAGTGTAACTCGGGGAGTGAGCCACTTCAAGACAGCCTGGTGGGGACAGTACCTCGGCTCCTCTGCGTACCTTGCGTGCAGTCCGTGGGGCTGGACTTCGACCTTGTGGGCTGTGGGTACAGAGACGTTCCTGCAAGTGGCTCTACTATAATAAAACCTATACTTAGGTTAAAACCACTGCTGCTCTTGAGAGATGCCCGTGTAGACTGTCCTCTAAAGCAGGGGTCCCCAACCCCTGGGCCACAAACCGGTATGGGTCCACGGCCTGTTGGAAACCGGGCCACACAGCAGGAGGTGAGCGGGGGACAAGCAAAGCTTCATCTGCTGCTCCCCATCGCTCACATTACTACCTGAACCATCGCTCCCGTTACCACCTGAACAAACCCGCCCCCCTCCCCACCCCGTGGAAAAATTGTCTTCCACGTAACTGGTCCCTGGTGCCAAAAAGGTTGGGGACCGCTGCTCTAAAGGGAGGCTCCTGATCCCTCTCCTCCCAGCACCGCTGCCTCCTGTGGAGCTTGGTAGAGTCGTCACCCCCCCTGTTTTTTAGATTCATTTTGTTTTGTTTCAATTGCTATTAAAAGGGACTTGACAGTTGAGGCAGTCACTGGTCATTAAGCTTCCCCCGTGGGTGGCCGATGACTCCAGTCTGTACCCAGCTGACAGTATTTACACGTGCGAATAAATTCTGGCATTGAAAATATCTGAAATTAGCTCAGCACGGGTAAAATATCTGAGAATGCAAAGTTTTTTGTTTCTTTCTTTTTTGCCTTGATTCTTTTCATATGATTGTAACTTCATCCCCCAAATGTGAACTTAGGTACTTTCTTGCCTAAAGAAAATAAGACATGACATCTAACAAAAACTTTTTTTTAAAAAGTTTAGAGATTATAATGATTGCTTTAAAGTTATGACATTTTCATATGCTTCTCTTGCCAGATACCCAGAGATCTAAATTCTAGATCATATGCTTACGAAGGTGAAAGTAGCTTTGAATTTTGTGTCGTGCTGTTGACAGTTTTCTTTATGCTAAGTTTTAAAGAGAAAAAGTGTTTTGACAGTGTGAAACTTTTAACTGGGTGGTGGTTCGATTTAACTGTTGAATTCTGTGCTTGGTCAGCGACACAGCGTGTGTGCAGGCCTGTGCTGGAGGCGGGCGGCAGGTAGGGGTGGTTGGTAGACCTCTGCGCTGGTCTGAGACTCTGTCATTCCTGGTCATGGTCTTCAGCCCTCGTCCGTGATGAGGAGGAGGAACAGGGATAGCAATGACTGCTGGAGGAAGGAGAGGCCCGGGGCACCACAGGGGCCTCAGAACTCGAACCTGAACTCCCTCCAGTTTACAGCCCCTTCCCCACCTGCCTGGGAGTCTGCCTCTGTCTTCTGTTTGCTTGGGTAGATTGAAAACAGTTTCATTTGGGGAAGTGTAGAGACTTATGTAATTTCTGGCAATAGATGGTTGATATCTGAGGTTACCATCAAACCAAGGCTGACAGCGTGAACTCCCCATAAATTGCCCCGTTTCTGATTTTCTCAGCTCTGTTCGCCCAAAGACTGCTCAGATTCCTAGAGACTGGAGTGGCAGCCGTGGTCTCAGAAATGTGATCTGACCGCAGTGGTTATGAATCAGTGGATGTTTGTCTTGTCGTGGAAATGGGCAGAGGGCATGAGTGGTGGTGCGCAGCAGCTGCCGGGTGGGCGCGTGCACCTCGCACACGTGGGCACTGTGTGGAAAGATCTTGGGAGTGTCTCTGTGTCAGCGGCTGAGGAGCCACCTCCTTCCTGCTCGCTCACCTTGGCTTTAGAGGTAGGTAGTGGATATACAGTAATTTAATTACTGATCCCCGGTGATACATTTAAAAGTTGTTTGAAATTCAAGAGATAGTTTTGAAAAGTAAGAGGAGATTTAATATTTCTCCGTTTATCCTTTTTAAATTCCTCATTGAAGAAGGGCTGATTAGTAACTAATAAAAATAAGGACTTAAGGAAATTAGTACATTTAAATGCCTCTTTGTTGTGAGCTGATTGCTTCACTTTTCGTTGAGGTGACCCAGAGCAGCATCGTCAGGTTATTCACACAGATGGACACCTTCCCGACTGCGTCGTTACAGCCTCACTGAGACCTACACGAGGCACGTCTGGACCTGACACAGGTGTTGGCAGGACCCCCTGAGCGACGGCGAGCAGTGAGCAGAGTGGGGAGGGGCAGCTGCCGGGCAGAGCCTGGCTTTGGGAGGTGGTAGTGACGACGGGAGGTTAGTCTTGGCTTACGTTACACACACACACACGCATATGTATCTGCACACACATCACGGTCTGTGCAGCCTGTAACACTTCTGGACAGACACGTTTACATGTGCATGTATATGTTTCTGCACACACGTCATACTCCGTGCAGCCTGTGTCACTTCTGTTGGGAACTCCACACGGTTCTGAGGCACATTTGCACACGACCTCGGGCTGTCAGGACCCTCCAGCACCTGTTGTCCAGCGTTAGGGGAGTCACCCCACGCTCTGGTGGGAGAGACGCTTCGGGTGGACTCCTCATTATACCAGTGAAGGAGAGGTGCCTTCCCAGCCCCGGGACCATCCCCACAGACCCAGGCCGGGCCCGCTGGCTCCAACTGTGCAATTTAGGGCCAATCTACTAACATATTTGAGAGTAAAAATCTTGTAGTTCCTAATATATTTGTGACTTTTATCTTATGAATAGGGCTTGTTTACATCATATTACTTTCAAAACTTACGAACAGATGTTTTCCTTTTGGAAGATTTAAAAAATAAACCTTTGAAATTCTTTACTTCCAAATTTTTATGCACAGAATCACGTCACATTGATACTGGGACATTGGCTGTTAATTGATGAGCATGTAAGCAGATAAACTCTTGGACTCAGAAAACCAGGGGATGGAGCGTTAAAAAACTTGAGGGAGATCACTCCCCCCCCCTCATTTAAGTGGAATACGTTCCTCTCAGATTTCTTTAAATTATTGATATAATTGCAGCATTCAAATCTGACTTATGGTTGACTGTTACGTTGTTTAGTAAGAATGAAATCATGACCAGGTTTCACAGAAAGGAAATCAGAGTCTTGACCCTTGATACTGCAAGTGTGAAGTTATTGTATCAACCTTACTGATTTTAACTCTCTGTAATCATTTTAAATCAGGTTGTGTGGACCTGTCATCTTTGAATAATCTGTGGAAAAGGTTCTTATTAATTCGGTTAATAAAATGCTGAGGAGAATTTAGCCTAGTAATAGCAGTGCTGTTTTGACTCCCCCCTTGGAGCCCCTCTCTGTGGCCATGGCGGGCATGTCCCCAGAGCTCTGGCATGGGTGCCGTTGGTAGGAGTGTTGGTGTTAGGACAGCGCCCGGCCCTGCAGCGCACCTGTGTCCTCCGCCAGCGTGGGCTGTGGGGACGTTGTCATGCACCCCTCTGTTGTGTGTTCTCTTGTGGGAAGTGGGACCTGGCACGCGGGAGGTGTGCAGTCTGTCGAGGAAGCAGTTCTGTGGTTCAGACCCGTCGCGAGGTGAGTTGGGAAACTCTCGACTGACCCTGGAGAGGGCGGCTGGGAGAGAAAATAACAAGTGAGACCGAGGCCCTGCACGCTATGTGCGTTCCCTGCTTTCTTCCAGGAGCAGTTGGACTTTAAATCCTGAAAACTTAAGTGTGATGCAAAACTGACTTTTCCTTTGAATGTTTTTTATCTCAGGGTCTGCTTTTTTGGGAGCCGGCCCTCAAGGACTCTCCAGAAGTGTGTTTCATTTGGAGATGAATTTTCTATTTCTCATTCAGGCATCAGAGATCTTGAAACACAGGAGACGTGAGTCTCTAACTTCTGAAGAGCACTCCTGATGGGAAGGGCAGTGCTCTCTGAGATCCTGGGTGTTGCCGAAGACTTGTTACTCTGTGGGACGTTTAGCTTGGAAGGCACAGCTTGGAAGCCAGTGGTCAGGAAGGAAGGCGGTGGCCCGATCCCATGCAAGCAGCACCAGTCACAACGGGTCTCCTGTGTGCGGGTGCGGAAAGGCGTTCTGGTCCGTGTGTCATGTCACATCTGTGGGACTGCACTTCACGTGCCCTGCCGCGATCCTAAGCAGGCAAGAGCCACCCGATGCCTCCTGGGGTCTCCTCAAAGGTGGAAGAGCCACGAAGGTTCAGCCTGGGTCCCTGTTTCTGGAGCGCTTGCTCCTCTGGCTTGTACTTCAGGTGGGAAAGTGTCACTTTGCTCCGTCGGAAGCTATGTCCTAAGAATTAGAGGTAGGAGCCCTGCAGATGGTGCCTAACGGGGAGCCAGAGGAGTTGCTGCCTCCGTGTCTCCCAGGCTGGCATTTTCCACATCATGTATTTCCTTACTTTGCTGGAAAATTTCGGCAGATTGTTACACAAAGCAGCCGTGTTTCTCTGTGGTGGGGGGACAGCTGTCAGTCCTAAAGAGCAGCGCGAGCTCTCTGGGCGCTCTGTTGATTGAGGCCCATGGAGGGAGCAGAACATTCCAGGCTGCGCAGCGTGTGTGGTGAGTAGGTGCCGCGCCGTCAGCTGGAGGCACACACTCGGCTGCTCTTGGCAGCAAGATAAATGAGGCAGTGGGAGCTTGGCGGAGCCGAGCCTTCCCACCCGCCCCTGAGGGACGTGCGTCGGAGGGGCCTTTAGAAGGATGGCCTCACTGGCTTCTCCCTTTGATGCCCTACAATACCTGTCAGGGTCGTGATTTATTGAAAACCTGACGTCTTTCAGCATTTCATTAACATAGAGTTAGACGAGCTTTTGTGGGGATTTTTTCCCACTAATTTAGCAGAATGTTAACTGAAATTTAACTTGGCCAAACCTCCTGAGGCCTCGAGTCCACAGGGAAGTCACAGGCAGCAGAGGCATCTGCCCCCAGAGCCTGGCCAATGGCCAAGCTGCTCAGACAGCGCTGTGCCTCGGCCCTAAGGGGCAGCAACACCTCGTTTCTGCTCAAGCCTTTACGGTGTCCTTGTTCTTCAGATGGGGAGTTCAGGTGGGTTATCAGGTTGCTGTTCAGGTTTACCCTCACTTCCGCCTTTCTCCCTGTGGCGCACGTGGCCTTTGATTTTAACATAGTGCCCTCCAGGTCCATCCACGTTGTCAGAAGTGGCAGGATTTCATTCCTTTTCGTGGCTGAGTAACATTCCATTGTATATATATATATACCACATCCTCTTTATCCATTCATCTGTTGATGGACACTTAGGTTGCTTCCATGTCCTGGCTATTGTAAATTATGCTGCTATGAACATTGGGGTGCATGTGTCTTTTTGAATTAGTGTTTCTGTTTTTTTCAGATAAATACCCAGGAGTGAAATTGCTGGATCACATGGTAGTTCTGTCTTTAATTGTTTGAGGAACTTCCGCACTGTTTTCCATAGTGGCTTTACCAATTACATTCCCACCAACGGTGCACAAGGGTTCCCTTTTCTCCACATCCTCCCCAACGCTTATCTCTTGTCTTTTTGATGACAGCCATTCTAACAGGTGTGAGGTGATAGCTCATTGTGGTTTGATTTGTATTTCCCTGATGATTAATGATGTTGAGCAAATTTTCATGGGCCTATCAGCCATTTGTAAACCTTTCTTGGAGAAGTCTGTTCATATCTTTTTTAAAATTGGTTTTTGTTATTGTTGGAATGAAATTTTTTCCAGTGTTCTGATTAAATTGATTGAAAGTTGCAGTTGGGATGGATTTTTTTTTTAATTGTCTGCTGTATAGATTTTGGCAGGTTCTGTCTAATCTAGTCCATCTCTTCTGGGAGCCTTTCCTTGCTCCGTTGCCTGGAGAAGTTGAGGTTGAGTAGGAGAGGTCAGCTGTGCTCAGCTGCATGCCCTGCGGAGGTTTAGGTGGGAGGGCCAGTGAGCGGGGTACACGACTCGCAGCGTTCACATCTCCACCCACCTGCCAGGGCCTCTGGCAGCAAGAGCATGTGTCTGTTACGCAGTGTGGACGGGAACTTCCTGATGAGGTTCTGACCCTGTGTCCTTTATTTGCAGCACCGTGACCTCTGCCGTGTTCACCGTAGGAGATAACGTGGTCTCCGGCAGCGACGACCGCACTGTGAAGGTCTGGGACTTGAAGAACATGAGGTCCCCCATCGCGACCATCCGCACGGACTCTGCCATCAACAGGTGACGGCGGTGCTCCTCACATGAACCATTAGTGTGGCTTGAAGGGGGCCTTGTGGCTTGTGTCTGCTTCATGAAAATTTGTGTTTACTTGGTAGAGCCCTGGGAAAAGTGGTTTAGACTCCTGGGAAAATATTTTTTATTGATTCTCTAATGCATATCTAGTATTCTATAAATACTGAAACTTGGGTGTAAAGTCAGGTTGGTGTATTGAGCTTTGTAAGAATAAGAATGAGCCATTTATGGCCAAAGGTTACTGAGTAGTACATACGTGTAAGTTACATGTAAGTAACTTGGCCTGTTTCCTGATGCCCTAGGCAGATAATACCTGTGGTTTGCTGGTGTGATTTGCCTTGAAGTGTGAATAGTATGAAATCCCTTACTGCATCATAATCTATAAACTCAGAAACTTGTGCTGTCATTGTTTTGTATGTAACCTGACTTTATCTCTTTGTAGGATCAATGTGTGCGTTGGCCAAAAAATCATTGCCCTCCCCCACGACAACCGCCAGGTGAGGCTGTTTGACATGTCAGGCGTGCGGCTGGCGAGGCTCCCACGCAGCAGTCGGCAGGTACGTGCTGGGGCCGAGTCTGTTCACAGGGAGCCTGGGGTCCCAGGCCCAGCATCACTGATGGATGGGAACTCCCAGCCAGTCCGGGCGTGTCCAGTGCTCCGATAGCCCTTCACAGTAGAGAGAAATTAATTCTAACAGTGTATTTTATTTATCCAAATGTATCCAAAATAACATAATTTCAACATATAGTCAATAGAAAAATATTCACGATTTTTACATTCATTTTCTTACTAAGTCTTTGGTTGCTGGGTTTCCATTGGAAGTACTTAGTCTGTATTTGGAGTGCATAAAATTGAAAGCTAGAAACATTGCCTGATACCTGAGCTGAGCAGTAGCTTTTAAGTTTAAACTGAGGTAATCAGTCTTTCAGTTCCTGGTCTCCCAGCTGTGTTTCAGAACTCCCTGGGCACAGCAGCTGAACTCGCCGCCAGGCAGGCGTGTGCCGTTGTCCTGTGGGGGCGGTGGTCGTGGGTCCTGGAGGCACCTTTCCGTGGCGGTCGTGTCTCCATTTAGATGCACTTTCTCTTGAGGCAGGGGTCGCTCCTGGTTCAACTCGGACCGCGCAGTGCAGGAACTGGTCTCGCTGGGGGGCCTGGGGCTCTGCAGCACCAGCTCAGACCTGCTGAGTCAGCATATCAGGGCTGGGTGCACCTGGGAACCTGAGCAAGTCCAAGTTCAGGGCCCAGTCTCAGCGCCAGCGGGCAGCAGGTGGAGCTATAGTGGATGAAGCTCCTGCTTTCGGGCAGCACCTACAGGCTCTGCTCCGTGGAGCCCACACACACCCACTCTCTCCCCGGCTTCCTTTGGCCTTTTCTGCATTCACAGTGGAAGCTGTGTGGTGGGTCAGCCAGTCCCTTGTTGTTTCCAACAGGGTCTGTGCCTGACCCTGCAGTCAGTGTGTCTGCACCCCTAGTCTCCTCCGCTGCTCCTCCGCCTTGTCCTGGGCAAAACCTCGCAGCGGTTGCTGAGCCGCGGGCCCAGGGCGGTTTTGGAGGCAGATGGGCAGGTAGATTGGTAGATAGGGAAGACACCTCTGCTCTAAGTGGCACCAGCTTCCCAGAGGTCCTCTGTCCTTCAGACAAAGCCATGTCTTCCCTTTTGCAGCTCTTAACGTGTACCGTCCCAAGTTAGTTATGGAGCTTTGTTTTCTTTGAGTGCACTTCATAGACAAACTACTCATGAAATTAGAATAACTCAGGAAAGCTTCACCACCCCAACAAAGCCATGAATTGCTTGTCCAGGCAGCTTCACGTTTGCGAACTGCTGGGTATCACCTACGCAGCACCTAAGCTGCACCTTAACCAGATAGGATTCTCTCTCTTAGGTGGGCCTCAGTGTTAAATAGAGCAGCTGTACAGCATGTGAGGTCTGCATTCTGACCCAGGAGCCCAGGTCCCTTCATGGCTTTGAGAATCTTCTTCCTCAAGAAAGAGGGAGTTCCAAGCAGTTCTTCGTGGTACTAATTCCATGGAGACAGTTTCATTTTTAATTGTCTGTAAACATTCAGCCTTGTAGGAATTGTAGAATTCGGTTGTGCTTGAATTAATTTCCTCCTAAAGTGGTAGGTGAAATAGATTTATTTATTTATTTAGCTTTTTTTTTTTTTTGGCTGCGTTGGGTCTTCGTTGCTGTGCACGGGCTTTCTCTAGTTGTGGCGAGTGGGGGCTACTCTTCGTTGCGGTGCACGGGCTTCTTGTTGCAGTGGTTTCTCTTGTTGCGGAGCACGGGCTTCAGTAGTTGCAGCACGGGGGCTCAGTAGTTGTGGCTTGCGGGCTCTAGAGCGCAGGCTCAGTAGTTGTGGCTTACAGGCTTAGTTGCTCCATGGCATGTAGGATCTTCCCGGACCAGGGCTCGAACCCATGTCCCCTGGATTGGCAGGCAGATTCTTAACCACCGCGCCACCAGGGAAGTCCCGAGAGTTTCTTTTACTTATAGAATTTCTGTCAGCTTTTCTGAATCCTACCTCTTGTACCTGTTGTATGATATTATAGTAACATGTTAGTGTATGTATCTGCTATAAACTTTCCAAGTTATCTGCAATATTTTTTCCAACATTCTGATATTTAACTGAATTCCTGAAGGTGGCAGGAATCTACTTGAAAGGTCATCTATTTTATCCTTGTTTTATTTGGCACCAAAGGTATATTTCTAGCTCCTTTATTACCTGAGCCGATTATTTATTAAAGTGGTATTTGGGGTCTTTGAGTGAATTTTATTTACTGTTTCCCACATGTCACCCAGCCTCATTTATTCATTAAAAATTTCCAAAGTGACCATTTATGTATTCTTCCTGTTGACTGTGATCTGACTCCTTTTTTTTTTTTTTTAATAAATTTTTTTATTTATCTATTTATTTTTGGCTGCATTGGGTCTTTGTTGCTGCACGTGGCCTTCTCTAGTTGCAGTGAGCGGGGGCCACTCTTTGTTGCGGTGCACGGGCTTCTCATTGCAGTGGCTTCTCTTGTCACGGAGCTCGGGCTCTAGGTGCACGGGCTTCAGTAGTTGTGGCTCGTGGGCTCAGTAGTTGTGGATCGTGGGCTCCAGAGCGCAGGCTCAGTGGTTGTGGCTCACGGGCTTAGTTGCTTCGCGGCATGTGGGGTCTTCCTGGACCAGGGCTTGAACCCGTGTCCCCTGCATTGGCAGGCGGATTCTTAACCACTGCGCCACCAGGGAAGCCCTGACTCCTTTTCTTGAAGAAAGAATTCTGAGGCGCTGGTGAGCCTCACTGAGTTCATCCGTGTTCCAACCCCTCATTTCATGGAGGCTTCTCCACCAGCAACACAGGAGGTGTCACTTGGACTAATTGTGTTCACGGCTCTCATTTCCGTTGGGTCGCTTGGGCGTGTGTGGTTCATCTGGTGCTGCTTGGGGAGCCCTGCTCTGACTGTGCTGTGTGCTTGGTCGCAGGGCCACAGGAGGATGGTGTGTGGCTCGGCCTGGAGCGAGGACCATCCCGTGTGCAACCTGTTCACCTGCGGCTTTGACCGGCAGGCCATCGGCTGGAACATCAATATCCCGGCACTGCTGCAGGAGAAGTGAGGGCACCGCTCTGAGGCTCCTCGGCAGCCAGGGACTGCGACTGCCGGCTCGCCTGGCGCTGGGGAGCCGTTGCTGTGGGTGGTGGATGCTGAGCGGGAGGTGTGTGCTCTCTCCAAGCTGTACCCAGCCTGCATGAAGCGTCCAGAGTGGCCCCTGTTGTTTATTTCTGTGTTGTGTGTGTTGGCATCATGGGCCGTAGAGGTGGAGCCCCTTCCGCGGCTGTTGGTGTTGAGTCCCTGGGTGTGTTGGGGTGACAGAAGGGCGTGGTGTCTGCGCAAGCGAAACATGAACCCTGTTCTCACTGGGAGGTGTCAGTGGTTTCCACGTTTCTGGAATGATGATCCGCTTCTGCCTTGTCCTGGCAGGAGCGAGCAGGGACCTCACGCTCAGGTCTGCGTGGGGTTCCAGCGTGTGTTAACTCAGCTTCACGTCTGTGTTCTGTTACAGTTCTGTAAAGTCAACTTGGATTTTAGAAGTTAAAAAAAAAAAAAAGCATAGAATGTTGAATTTGCAACATTTGGATAGTTTATTTTGAAAAGAAAGAGTTTCTGCTCTTTTTATAGAAAATCATTTCAGTCTCCTGAAGTCTCATGCTAGCAAATTCTAAAATGTAATGATTCTAATCACTGATTCCAGGTATTAAGCAAAATTTAAAGCACTTTAGTTTATAGCTATGGTTATAAACAGTTTTTAGAAGTTTCAAATGACTTGTCCATTGAATGTGACTTGACCTTTTTAGAAGGCCCTGCTACCTGAAAACAAACCTTATTTATTTTCTACACCTTGGGTTTGCATGTTTCCAAGTGGGTTCACTTTCTCGGTGGTATTTGAGAGCCAATAATGCAAATAAATGAGTACTACCTCAAAAGCAAAGTATTTGGAAAACTTGGGGTGTCACTGTTACCTGGTTCATGCACTTTTTGATCTAGAGCTGGAACATGAGTTCGTTCAGAAGGCAGGAGAGGCCAGCGCAGCCCACGTACCTGAAGAGGAAAGGCTCCTTCCTCACTAGCTGCCAGCTCCCAGGCGGCAGGTGGCTCTCGGTGCCCCCTCTACCAGGGAGTCTGTCAGTCTCGCCTTCTTGGGACTTTCTACCTGGTGTTCGTGAGCCATGTTTCTTGTTGAGTTACAATCTGATAACGAGACATCTCAGTGCCCCTCTCACATATGTAACCCTTGGAGGCCAGCGCTGGGACAGGCACCGGAGGGTGACATTGGAAACTATCGTGATGACCCAGTCCCGGTCACCGCTTCCGTTTTGTGGTGTCGCGGGCAGAGCGTCCCTAGAGATGGCGCCTCGCCCATGGCTCCTTCGCCTCAGGGCCTGCGGTAGACCATCTCAGGCCTCTTGCCCTGGGTCATCGGGTCTGGTTCTGAGATGACTCCTGGCCGGGTAGGAGGGTGGGGCCAGGAAGAACCAGAGCAAGGGACAGACAGCAAGAGTTTTAGGGCAGCTTTATAACAACAGCAGCTCAAGAGCTGGTTGTTAGAGTCTGACGTTCCCCAACGCCAGGGTCAGGACGGCGCAGGCTGCCGCCTGCCCTTCTGGGGTCTCCACAGGAGGGCTGTCCGCACATGCCGGCTCCTCTTCTGCTTCACTCTCACGTCTGAGTGTCTTAGAATTACTTTTGGAAATGTTGGGAAATGTCTGCAGGTTGCTAAGCCAGGTTTAAGAACCAGATCTCTGCTGGATTAAAAAATTGGGAGCGTGTATACATATGTGTGTGCGGCCACGTGGCCTGTGCAGACGAGGCTCCACTCGCAGCCATGTCTCCCTTGCCCCCTTCCCGTTCTTCCCCAAGGCTTGGCCCTTCTCAGGAGCAGGACCCGCCACCATGGCTGAGAGGGACGTCTTCAGGCATCGTGAAGGAGATGGGGGTAGTGAGTGTGTGTGTGTGCACGTGTGAGTGTCCGCGGGTTTGTGCATGTGTGTGCCTGAAATGAAGTCGTGTGACCAGCTGCCTTGACCATATCTGAAATGGTGTTTAGAAGTGGAATTGGTTTTGTCCATGTGCCGACGTGTCCAGAATTTCATTTAATAACAGAAAGAGATGGGTGGTTACTGAAAACCGTGTTGATGGAGAATTTCATGAGAGGTATGTTGTTGGATGAAGGGGCGCCCTTTCTCAACCACTGCACATCAGCTTATGCAGAGCCAAAATTCTGTACCTGTTTTGGAATCTGAAGAATCCTATGTAAGTCATCTGTTGCTTAAATCTGTGAAAAAAGTTTCTTTTGGGGAGAAGGTGTGCATTTATCAGTGTTGTGTAGAAGCAGTTGTTTTTGTTGTGTTGATGTAATTGTTTTTAAGTGTTCAGTGTCTTCAATGCAGTATGAAATTCATTAAAAATCCATGTTCTGTAACTGCTGTTGTAAAAGTGTTGTTATTAGGAGTCTCTTTTTTTATTATTTTGCCTTTTTTCATGTTTTTGCTTTGGTAAAGCATTGTTAATGGCTATTGAACATCACAATAATGTAGAAGGTAAACAAATTAATTATAGTATTGCCCACTTAAAAAGTTTTAATTTTAGACTTAAAAGCTCAATTGTGTTATATTTTCTATCTGTTATACTATAATTTAATGATCCACATTACACTTCTCCATTCCTGCATCACCACCCCAAAATTTCTGAAGGGAGTTAACAATTTGACAAAATACAGGCATTTGTCAAAGTTCCTCAGAGTTTCATAAGACGCTTGTCCTGTTCTTACTACAGTTAAGCTTGTTTGAAAGTTGAAAAAAAATTGCGGTAACAGAACGTAGGCCTGTTTTCCATGGGAGAATGCAAATTAGGATTGGCTGCAGCCACCTGTTCACCGTTCTGTTCTCACCCATGTGGATGGAGCCGTGCCTGTGCTGGGAGCCCTGGCAGGTGGCAGGGCTCTGCCCGGTGTTTCTTGCCTGCCCCAGCCCTGCCTTGGACCAGGAGGCCTCGCTGCCCACCTTGCATGGGCCTCGGGGGCACGTTCAGTCCCCAGAGGGCAGAAATTCTCCACGATTACTCTCTTACCTTACTCTTCAAAAAACATGTGAGTATTGTCTAGATTTCATAATTATATCTTCAGTTACATTTAAAAGTTTGCATGTTAGTGTAAAGAATTAAGAAGGCAAGACTTGCTTTGATTTCATCAAAATGCCATTAAGACGTGTCGCCCTCATTATCCATAGGTGTTCTGTTTTGCCTTAATAAGTTAGAAGTCAAGGAAATTATTCCAAAAATTGGGAGCACCTCTGTTTTATATGCAGCATACAATATGTAGTCCATATCATGGGAAGAGGCTGAAAAGGAAATCATAAAAATGCTGTGAGTTTAAAATCAAATTTATTAAAACGGTCTTTAAGCAGCTTTTGGTCAAAATGCAAGTAGATTGAGCAGCCCTTTGGCGCCCCGAGGGCTGTGTGCCATGTGGGCTGGGGCAGAGTCACAATGGGCTGCTGCAGGCAGTTTGGTCCAGGAGGCGTTTCCAGAGAGGTGACATTCAAACTGGAGCCTGAAGTTTGACAAAAGTGTCAGGAAGTGAAGGGGAGGGGGCGAGAACAAGTGGGGGAGGGCGCCCCTGATGGAGGTCCTTGAACAGACCTTGGGAAGAGCGGGTTTACTCCACATGCGCCAGGCACTTCGGCATGATGGGGCGGGGGTCCAGTTCATGGGATTTGTGCTGAGGGGTGAGCTGGGGCAGCAGGGCGGGGAGGGCAGGGCTCTTTATCCCACAGTTAGGACGATTCACGGGCTCCCATCATTGCAAGCACACAGGCATCCCGCAGTACCTAAAGGACGCTAAAGTGAGTGACAAGAATCCCCCACCCCCACCCCCAGTGGTATGGGAATGTGTTGGGAAATTTCAGCCACAGTTTAGAGACTGAGGTTTGTTACTCCCTACTGCTGGGCCCCTTGTCACCACCGCCCCACAACCGTGTCCTCCCACCTGGGTGCCAAGCGAGCCGTCGTTTTATGCTCCACTAACCCAAACGGGGCCATCAGGATCCCTCCTGGGAAATTTTGGAACTAGAACTGAGAAAGTCCGTCTCTCTCCAGTAGTTCGTCTTCGTGAAAATAATGCCAAGTGCTTCAGAGTGTGAAGGGAAAATAACTAGAATTCTGTGCTCGGCAAGACTTCCTTGAGGAATGTGTGTGCAATGATGGCTTGGGGAATAAACAAAAGCAGTTTTCACCAGTACTCCTTCCCTAAGGGAACTTCTCAAGGAGGAACTGTAAGAAGAAAAAGTCATGAAGGAATGGTTCAAAATGGGCCAGTGTGCTGGCAGACATCTGTGCCAAATTAACACCTGACCGGAGCTTGTGGTTTAAATGTCCATCTTTGTTTGGCTGGGGGTTTGAAAGATTAAGTCTCTAAGTTATTAAATATTTATAGAGACATTTCAAGGGTAACCACAAAGAAAAAAAACACTTTAGAAAGGTAAAAAAGAAATGATTAAAAGTTACTGTAAGGGGCTGGGAAATGTAAATAAGAACTGGGCAGAAGTGACTTTTTAAAGTATTTGTTTTTGTAGTTTTAAAAATTTCAGAACCATTGAAATATATCACCCCAGTATCTGAAAAGTTCCCATTTTATGCTAGCAACAAAAACATAAGGTACCTATTGGGAAAAATGTGACAAAAATAAAAAGAGGCTTGAAATCATCCATGGGAATATTTTAAAACTTTAACATAGACATTAAAAAAGACAAATACAGTGACAGATCATCATGTTCATTGATAGGAAGAGTCAATATTGTGAAAATGTCAGTTCTCCTCATACTGGCAAGTAGATTCAACGCAATTCCAATCCAAATCACCCCAGGGTTTTTTGAAGAATTGGACAATCTGGTTCCTAAATTTATTAGAACAAAGGCAAGAGTTAACAAGATGCTCAAGAAGAGAAAAGAGGAGGTGAGAAAGGAGAAGAAAAAAAAAAGGATTTACCTCAAGCCTGGCAGGGCTATAGTAAATACACGGAGGGGTTCACACAAGGATGGGGAATTGACCAGTAGAGCAGAAAGAGATCAAAATCGATTCATGCATATATGAAAACCTGAAATATTTCAGCTCATATAATCACAGATCAGTGGGGAGAAAGTGGCTATTTAATTAATGGTTTTAGTACTACTGGTTATTCATGTGGAAGAAGGTAAGGAATTTGGATCCCTACCTCACACCAAAAGAAAATCAATTCCAGCATTATATGTTAAAGGCAAAACACTAACATTAAAAAAAAAGAATATTTTTATGACTTTGTGTTTATTAAACAACTACCTAAAAATACATTAACGATACCAGAAAAGATTGATACATTCAGCTACACAAAAAATGAAAAGATCTGTGTGTTAAAGGACTCCTTGTAAGGGTGAAACAGTGGGCCACAGAGTGGTTGCAACATATAATTCACAAAGGGTTAGCATCCCAGACAGCGCACAACAGAATCCGAGAGAATGGGGGAACTGGGTAGCAGACGTGAATAGGTACGTCACAAGAGAGAAAACATAAATATTGTTGGTTTGGATATGAAAGGATATGGCAAATCAGAAACACTCTCTTGTAGGTCTGGACATGTGCAGTCACTCGGTGTGTAGTAGGGACATAGTTTATTAAAGTGTCATGTTGGGAGTCCTTGCCTGTCTATTGAAATGAAGATTCCTGGGTCCAACCCCAGAGCCACTGACTCAGAATCTCTTGGGTTAGGATTTAAGAAGCTGCATTTTACACAGGCTTTCGTTTGTTTAAGCTCCTGTGCAGTTTGAGAGCTGCCGTCCTGGAGAGCCTTTTGCACTTGTGCACCAGGGGACATATGCAAGGTCGTAGCACCAAACACGGGACAACCCAACACACATCAACAGGGACTGGCAAGCAAATCATGGTATATCTACACAGCAAAATATTACATAACAGAAGATGAGTGACCCACGTGCAGCTACGTGCAACTGTTGATATGTATGAAACCTTGTGAGGCACGAGTCAGCCCAGCCACACGCGTGTGATCATGGCTAAGTATTTCATGTGATGAAAACCCAGTGTTCCAAATGGTCGTCTCTAGGCCAGGAGAGGGGGTGGAGTAGGAGGAAAGGGTGGGATCAGGAAGAGCCCAGAGTTGGCAATGTCCAGTTCCTGATTTGGACAGTGGACACACAAGTGTGTGTTCCAGTTTTCACACTTACAACTTAAGTATCTCTACAAATATTCCTATAGTGTATCTAATATCATATAATCAAAAGAGTAATATAAACAACTCTAAAGAGACAGTGTGTGCTATTCCAGAGATGGATCAAGTGAATGCTGGTAAAATGGGGAAATTTGGAGTAATATTTTTGACTGTGTCAGTCTCAAGCTTATTGCATAACCCTATTTTCTTTTTTCGCTTACAAACGTAGTTTTATTCTAAAATGTTTGATTTTCAGTCAGTGTGTACCTTCCATGGGAGGAAACGCAAAGCCAATTTTGTTCCAAGATAATGTTCTTGAAAAAAAACCGTCACCAAGGAAATTGTCAAAAGGCAGAGTGTTATGCTGTCAAAATTGGGTTGTTGTCAAATACATTTTGGAAATCCTGGCTTTAAAGTGGGAAATGTAATAAGGATTTCATTTACCAGGTGTGATCGTAAAACAATAAAAGTTTTCTTATGTTGCTCATAAAATGGGGACTGAAGGTAATTTCAAATCTAGGAGACAGTCCAAAAATTGTGTTGAGCAGGGGCCACATGTCAGAATAAGAATTTTTATTCTCACAGTCTGTGTTTTGGGGAAAGCAGCATTTATTTGGCTAGGTGGATAAGTTCTGGTATATTTGCTGAAATATAATCAGTTTATAAATATAATGTATATACATTACTAATATCTTCTAGCTCTGAATTGATTCTCAATAAATAAAAATGTCCTACTGGTGAACTTTTAATTTTCTTTTTCAGTGATAAAATTAATTGTATATATTCTATAACTAATCCGTCTCTAGTGTTATATGAACCTGATTTTCCTTTTTTTAGAAAAGATTTTATTGTGGTCTAACTGTGTAAAATACACTGAACATATTTTGACATATTCTCCTACAAAATCACCACCACAATCAAGGCAGTGCAGTTACAACCCAGAAAGGTTTACTCATGCCTATGCATTCCCTGCCTCCTGTGCCTCCGTACCCCCATTCCTCTAGCCACTGGTCTTCTTTCTGTCACTAAAGATTGGTTTGCGGGACTTCCCTGGTGGCGCAGTGGTTAAGAATCCGCCTGCCAATGCAGGGAACACGGGTTTGAGCCCTGGTCCAGGAAAAGATCCCACAGGCCGCGGAGCAACTAAGCCTGTGCGCCACAACTACTGAGCCCGCGTGCCACGACCACTGAAGCCCGCGCGCCTAGAGCCCGTGCTCTGCAGCAAAGAGAAGTCACCGCAGTGAGAAGCCCGTGCACCGCAAAGAGTAGACCCCGCTCGCCGCAGCTAGAGAGAAAGCCCGTGTGCAGCAATGAAGACCTAATGCAGCCATAAATAAATAGGAAGGAAGGAAGGAAGGAAGGAAGATTGGTTTGCATTTCCCAGAATTTTATATAAACGCAGTTACATGGTCTGTACTTATTTACTTATTTTTGCCTTTCATTCAGAAAAATTGTTTTGAGATTATTTTGTGTTATTGCCTGTATCAATAATTTATTCCTTTTTATTGCTGAGTAGTAGTTCATGTATGAATGTGTCACATTGTTTATCCATTCAGTTTCTAGCTGTTACAAATAAAGCTGGTATGAACATTTATGGTAAGTCTTTGTATTCACATATACTTTCAGTTTTCTTGGGTAAATACCTAGGAGTGTAATGGCTGGACCATATGGTTAGAATATTTTTAGCTTTTTAAGAAACTCCCATGCAGTTTTCCGAAGTGGTTGTACTGGAGACTCTGGTTTCTGCTCTGACATGTAAAGAGCTTGGCGATTGTATCTCCTTCCCACATAGCAAGATAAAAGGTGAACAAACAAATCATTGATATTTCTTAGGTCTCGTAGAGGACTGAGGGTCAGAGGGCAAACCACTGCTCCGAAAACTGGAGAGACAGACGGGCGATTCAGAGGATCACAGCTTCTGAGAAGCAGAAGCTTCTGGAGCTGGATGAGTCGGGCCCTTAAGTGGTAACCTGATGAACTGCTGAGAGTGGGCTGGCTTGAGATAAAGACCCCAGGGGCCACCGCACTTCACCGGTTAGGTTTCCAGGAGCTCCAGGTTCCCATCGTGAAGATCAGAGGAAAGTTCCCTAACCTTTGGTCATAAGCCCAGAGCTAGCTTCACCACAGACACCTCCTAGCCAAGGGAGACGCTTCCCCAGAGCCGTGTCTGACGTGGGGAAGAATGACTCGGCCCCAGCCCCTTCTATCCCTCCTGTCCCTTGTGAAGGTCACAGCCCAAGGCCCCAGGCTCACTGAAAGATGGACCTAATCACAGGTCTTCAGAACACTTCCCATCTCCCGGCCTGACCACCACATCAACCGGCTCCTGCAAAATAGCAGTGGACTTGGACATGGCAGAGATGCTAGAGTTATCCAGCCAGGATTTTTAAACAAGTGTGATTAACATGCTAAGGGTGAACAGCGTGCAAGAAGCGAGGGGAATGTAAGCAGAGATGCGGAAACGCTAAGAATCAAAACCCCCAGGACAGACATGAAAAATGCCTTTGAGGAGTCTTTCAGTAGACTGGACCTCAAGAAAGCTTCAATATGGGTCAATAGAAATGTCCCAAACAGGAATGCAAAGAGAAAGAAGAATGAAAAAAAGAACAATATCCAGGGGTTGTGGGACAATTACAAAAAGTGTGACATCTACATATGGGAATACCAGGAGAAGAGAGAAAGGAGCAAGGAAAAGATTTAGTAATAGTTGAGAATTTTCCAAAATTAATGACAAAGCAAACCACAAATCGAAGAAGCTGAGGGGATACCAAGTGCATAAATGCCAGAAAATCAACACTTGAGCACATCATATTCAAACTGTGGAACACCAAAGACAAAATCTTGAAAGGTGCAGAGAAAATACACCATACCTACAGAGAACAGTGATAAGAATAACATCAGATTTTCCATCAGAAACCAAGCAAGAAAAGAGTGGAGTTGAATATTTAGTGTGTTTGTGTGTGTACAAAACAATCATTTATTATGCTCATAGATTCTGTGGTCTGGAGTTCAGAAAGGGCGTATCAAAGATGACTTTTTTCTCCTCTGCAATATCTGGAAGACTGAGCTCTGGAATTATCTGCAGGTGTCTTCTTGGGTGTCTGGCACCTGAGCTAGATTGACAGAAGTTTGGCTCAGCTCAGAAGCTGCATACCTGTGTGGACTGGTCTTACAGCACAATGCCTCAGGGAAATCAAACCTCTTAAACTGCGGCTTGAGGTGTCAACAGTTAACATCCCAGTCTATGAGGCAGAAGCAGGAATTGGCTGCACAGCCTGTCCCGGGCACTGTCCTGAGTGCTTTGTGTATTAGCTGCTCATGGAGCCTCATGACCACCAGGGAAGTAGTTCGATTATCATACACGTTTTATAGGTGGGTTGGTCCTTTCCCGGTGCCTCTGCAGATCAGAAGAGGAAGAATGAGGTTCTGGCTGCGACAGTTCAGCTCTGGGGTTGGTGCTGACGGCGCTAATAACCCGACCCTGGGGTCGGGTCTCTGCCCACCTGGCCCCTGGGGCCCCCGGGCTGCAGCCATGCCTCCAGCCGCCCCTGGTCCCCACACCCGTCCTGACGGGCACGAGCTCAGAGCCCTAACCCCTGCTCTGCGGAGCTCCTCCCTGACTATGTCCACATGTGTCACTCCCAGGGGACAGGGTGGGTGGCGTCTGCCTCGAATGGGATGTCTCCTGCCCCTGCCTTGGCCTGTCTGCTCTGTGCTGCCCAGAGTACCCCTGCGAAGCTGCCAGACATGGAAGCCCTCCCCACCTCGAAGTTCTCTCTTGCTTCCAAGGACTTTCACATTTCCCACCCCCTGAAGTGTCCCTCCCCCAGCTCTGGGGACCACACCTGAGCATCATGGGCTGTTCCTGCAGTCATTGCTGGGTCCAACCTGCAACCTGGGCACAGCCATTCTGTGGGCGTCTCCCCTGAGCTGCGGGGTGTCCAGGAGCAGTACAGCACCCCCCTGTCCCAGGGTCCAGCAGCAGGTACACAACACAGGTGAGAAGGGCAGTGAATGTGTCAGGTCTGGTCCCTTTACAGTGTCTGTGACTTTTTCTCCAAATCTCTGTGCACTTCTCCCAGTGGTTGCCTCTTGAAATAGTTCTCCTGATCTGAAACGACAAGCATTTATAAATCAGGGTTTCTGACATCGCTCCTTGAGGCAGGATGGCTTGCATTTCCCTTTTCTGTCTGCAGAAATGCTGTGGTCTCACCTCCTGACCCTCCCTGTTGATGGACCCTTGCCCAGGGTGACCTTGGCCTCTGACTTTACACCATCCTCACGTCCCTGCCAGGTGCCCTTACCTCCCCCTGGTTATTCAGTCCCCCGGGCACTGGGTTTGCCAGGTCATCCTACTCTGCGGCCCCCTTGCTTCAACTGAAAGCACTGCTGTCCAGCTGCTAATTATGTTCAACCTGGTGACCACTCTTAACTGTTGTTGACACCGTTTAATTTCTTTTAAAATTGCTTTGTGTTCGGTTCCACCAACTAGCCCGTCAGCTCCTTGGGACCAGAGATCGTGGCACGTGTGTGGATAGAGTACAATGACTTGCTCATAACAAGTCTCAATAAATATTATTTATTGAAGAACCTGGAGAGAGTGATCACTTTGACACTCCCTCTCAGTGAGCGGCTGAAATCCCAGTAATGGTGGGAAGGATGGAAAAGCCTTCCTGACTTGAATAAATACCAGTTATTACCAGTTATTACCAGTTGTTACCAAAAGTAAGCACTTTCCCCTTTACATACTTATCTCATTGAATTCTCATCACAATCCTTTACTGCATGTATGATTCTGTTAAAAGATGAGGGATTGGGGTTTAAATGCAGAAGCTGCCTTGCTCAGAGCTGTGGGGTGAATGTGGGTCTTTCTTTTTTTTTTTTTTTTAACCGTTTAATATTAAATTCACTTTATTTTTTCTACTGTGAAGAAGCAGGACAGATAACTTCATGTTACTGCTCAGGGATATTGCTAGACAGGAAGGGGGGACAGCTTTCCTGAATTAATCTGAAACAATGCCAGTCTGATATCCTGAGGTCTAACCACCACCAGTTATCTGTATATCAATATGTTAGTCTAAGTGGATGAAAGGGATTAGATTTCAACTCCCCAAAGTGAATCCTCTTTGGGGGTGTTCTTTCCTTATCCTTTCTCCTTAATGTTCTTCGAGGTTTTATCCTTGGTCCTCTTCTTTCTTCTAACATTCCCTCCCTGGCAAATCACCGTCTCTGAAAGCATCAGTAATTCCCCAATGTAGGTGATTCCAAACTGTAATTTTAGCTTAGTTCTCTCTAGAGTACAGTGCTTGCTCCTGGCATTTCAAACTCAGCATTTCTCAAATTGAACTTTTCTTCCTTGAACTTGCTTCTTCTCCTGGCTTCTCCATTTGTGTAAATGGCACTGCCATTCTCCTAGTCATCCTATCTTTTTTTTTTTTTTCTCCAAATTGTTCTTTATTTTATTTTTTTTTAAACATCTTTATTGAAGTATAATTGCCTTACAATGGTGTGTTAGCTTCTGCTTTATAACAAAGTGAATCAGTTATACATATACAATATGTTCCCATTTCTCCTCCCTCTTGCATCTCCCTCCCTCCCACCCTCCCCATCCCACCCCTCTAGGTGGTCACAAAGCACCGAGCTGATCTCCCTGTGCTATGCGGCTGCTTCCCACTAGTTATCTGTTTTACATTTGGTAGTGTATATATGTCCATGACACTCTCTTACCCTGTCACATCTCACCCCACCCCCTCCCCATATCCTCAAGTCCATTCTCTAGTAGGTCTGTGTCTTTATTCCCGTCTTGCCACTAGGTTCTTCGTGGCCTTTTTTTTTTTTTTTTTTTCCCCCTTAGATTCCGTATATATGTGTTAGCATACTGTATTTGTTTTTCTCTTTCTGACTTACTTCACTCTGTATGACAGACTCTAACTCCATCCACCTCATTACAAATACCTCCATTTCATTTCTTTTTATGGCTGAGTAATATTCCATTGTATATATGTGCCACATCTTCTTTATCCATTCATCTGTCACACCGGTCAGAATGGCCATCATCATAAAATCTAGAAACAATAAATGCTGGAGAGGGTGTGGAGGAAAGGGAACACTCTTGCACTGTTGGTGGGAATGTAAATTGATACAGCCACTATGGAGAACAGTATGGAGGTTCCTTAAAAAACTACAAATAGAACTACCATACGACCCAGCAATCCCAATACTGGGCATATACCCTGAGAAAACCATAGGTCAAAAAGAGTCATGTACCAAAATGTTGATTGCAGCTCTATTTACAATAGCCAGGACATGGAAGCAACCTAAATGTGGGTCTTTCTGATGCCAAAATCTCTGTGAAAACAGCCTCCACCCACTAAGAAAACCAACTCAGCCAAGCGCCCAGATGGACTGAGATCAGGGCAAAGAGCTTCTCGGATCCGCAGGGCGCCCGGAGTGGGGCGGGCAGCCGGGGCCCTTGCTGGATGGGTCAGCGGCAGGACCTCATCAGGGGCAGGCTGTCCGCAAAGCAGCCCTTGTTTTCAGTGAGCTTTCAGTGTCCAGAGTACTTTTCTCTTTGAAATGCAAAGTAGTCCTCGCTAAGGAACCGGCAGTTCTGAGACTTGAGTCTTTGGATTTATGTGGAGAAGCTTAGTGGCCGGCAGGGCGAGGGCGGTGCTAAATCCCTGCACGAGGTGCCCGATGCTCCTTCAAAGAGAGAGCGTGCAGTTTGGATGTTTGTGGGAAAGGAGATGAAAACCAGGCATTACAGCCAAGGTGGACAGAGGTCACTACATCCCGGAGCTGGAACGTAGCCTCCTTCCCAGCCATGCGCTTTCCTCCTCAGCTCCGGCTCCACCCCGCTAATTCGGGAGATGCAGCCCCTTCACAGTCGTCTTGGGGGGTGGCAGAGGCTGCTCGGTGCATCAGGCAAACGTTCACAGGAGCCCCCAGCTGCTTCCACTGTGAAGGTGCGAAGGCTCATCGCTGGCTGCCTCAGGTGGTCCTTCCGCCACGTCCAGGCCATGTCCAGGAGGCCTCAAGAGTGTCCCCTTCATCCTGGGCTTGGTTGTCCGGGCGTCAAAACCTCACCACTTCAGCCCAGGGAGTAAATCAAAGGCTTTTTAGTGAAGATAGCAATTACAGTTCCCTTCTGCCTCCCCCTCTGTCCCCTGTGAGTTCCCAGGGAGGGGGGCAAAGGTCAGAAGTCACGCTGGACAGAACTGACACTCGGTTCCTCAGCCCGAAGCAGAGTTTGGGGCAAAGCTTGGTAAGGAGAGTCCGCAGGGTCCCTGCCTGGCCTCTTTCAGACACGAGTGTCTGAGTCCCAGCAAAATTGATCATTCATCCGTCTGTGACTCCTGCTATGCTGAGAATCCAAATGCAGAAAGAATTCCAAATGCAGAAAGAATGTTTCCTTTTTCAAATGTCAACAAACGAGTCCTCAGATTTATCCACAGGTAAATAACAAGTGCAGTGGACATTTTTATTCATTTTGGCTGCCGAGTTTCTGAACCCACTTCTCTGCGCAGCCCACCCCGTCCTGTGCCGAAGCAGAGCCTGAGGCCAGGAGCTGTGCGCCTGGGTCATGGAGGAAAGCGGACCGAGTGGGGGGGGTGGGGTGTGGTCTCCGAGGGCGAGTCCAGCTCAGCCCCAGCCTGCGGGGACTCAAGGCCAGAGGGTCAGCCTTGGTCCGACCTCTGCATTGTCGGCTGTCAGTGTGGCTCCCCCTAGGGCAGGGGTGGTTCTCCGGGACACGCCCAGCAGACACCCAAGAGGCAGACGACCCTCCTTCCCGCCCCATCACGTAGTCACGACAGTAAGGGTCGGTTTCCCGCTTCCTGCGTGTCCACCGCATGGGGAGCCTGCAGTGACCCAGAAACAGCTGTTGCTTTGGGAACAGTGCGGCTCTTACCACAGCCCTGGCTGAAGCATCCTCCCAAGTGGCGGCTTGAGAAACGCGAATTCTCCGAGTGCCTAAGGGAATCGTGGAAGTGGGTCCACTTCCTCCCCCTTGGTTTCCAGAACCTGTTTTCCCCCCATGGGGACACGGCTCCGTTGGTTTACAGTAGGTACTATGTCGTGAGTGATAGCGTTCCACCTGGGGGTGCCTCCCGCTGCTGCCCCTTCCAGGCCACCTCACCACTCCGCGGTCTGGTCCATGGTGGGTCACGTAGTCACCGTCCTACCTCCTGTGACGTCAGGGGGGTCCCTCGGTCTGAGATGTGGCACTCAGTGCCTGGGTGGCACCAGCGTCCAGACTAAACGCTCTCATCAGGCCGCCTCTCCGCGAAGAATGACCCTGACCTGATCCACTTGCTGCTGGGTGCCGGCTGGTCTCGTGCTGGCAGGTGTGATCACCCAGCTCAGCTTCGGCTGCAGCAGCCTTGGGGGAAGGACCCACACCCTGTGGTCCATGTAATGCCTCCATCTGCACCCCTGTGGCAACTTTTCTGTGAGGCCCCAAAGTGTCAGAGGACAGAGGGACAGGCTGTCACCTGCCTGCCACGGATGCTCTCGTGGCCTCACCTGAGATACCGTGATGGTCACCTTCTGCTTCCAGCCTGAGCCCCACCCACCTTCCTCCCCGATCCTCCAGCCTTTCTCCTTCCTGGTCCTGGGCAACCAGGGGGCCATTTGTCATCCCCTTTAGTCTGTATGTGTCCTCACCTTTGGGTCGTTTTTCCTCCAGACTGAGTGGGCCTCCAGACCTATGCTTGAAGCCTGATTACAGGGGGAGTCTCCCCTCACAATCTCACGAGCCACTTCCTTAAAGTTAATCTCTCTCTATGTTCACGTCCAGTTGGGTCTGTTTTCTGGAGACCCCTGGCTGGTAGGTGTGGCCCTAAGTGTCCTCTCTATTTGGGCAACTGACCATAAGACTTGGAAAGTGAGGAGCTGCCCAGCCCTTCCCACCCCCAACCTGAAGATGAAGGAATCTTCAGAACATCCCGTCCTCCCCTACCTCTGCCCCCACCTCCGCCTCCACCCTGAGATCTCACACCCTTGCTGTGCTTAATGGAAAATAAATACAGACGGAAAAACTTTTTAAGAAATCCCCACCCTGCCCGGGAGGAACGTGTGTTAGGATTTCAGACTCGGATGGATGAGGCTCTTTCGGATATGAAAGCTCACCTGCGACCATCACACTGCAGCTCACCAGCCCCGTGTTTGGCTCCAGCGCTAGGGTGACAAGTGAAATAGTGAAGTCCCTTCCGCCAGCCCGTGGACGGGCAGAGAATGTTGTTGGGAGACGCTCAGTTGAACTCTGGGATGTCCAGCCCGTGCTGAGTCCTGTAGGACTGGGACCGTGAACACCCCTGGGTGATGCTCTAGGTGTTTCCCATGCCCGATAGCCACCTGACTTAGTATTCTGTGGGAAAATGATGGCCATGCCTACACTCATGTGCAGATGTGGGGGGAGCGCTCAGAACACCTTAAGTATGTGCAGTGTTTTTTGAAGCACTGAAATATTCCAACTTTCCCGGTTCCCTTCAGGGGAGGCCCTGGGCACCAGTGGGAAGAGGATGCGGCAGTGAGAAAACGGAGGGAAGGTCCCAGGGACTGAGACGCTGAGTCGGGGTATGGGGCGTCTTCCACTCCCGGCCCTGGGATACTCTCCGTAGTTCACTGACAGTAAATCCATAAGGGCAGCACCTGGGCCATCCACGCACAGGCGCAATCATTGTAAGGAGACAAAGGTTTTGGAGTGGACTGTGCCATTTCCTTGTTGGGGGCAGACCCTCCGTGGACTCTGAACCCCTAGAACTCTGCTTGATGAAAAAGGCCCAACACCCCAGGAAAGCACAATTGTACTTGATATTTTTATTCTCTTAACAGAAACATTCACTTCTCAGATTTCACTGAAGTGCAATTTACAGAACTTAGAGGTAAATTAACATGTGTAAATTCATATTTTAAGGTTTTGGATTTTTTTTTACAAATATTACAAATATATATCGATTGGTACAATATTGCCATTCAATCATGCTTTTCATGTACATACCTTCACTTAAGAATTACTATTTATTAAGTTCATTTTGCTTAAAAAAATGCTGAAAATGAACTGGGCACTGCTGGGGAAGTTTTTTTTTCTCCCTTTTTTACTGATGCTTATACAGCAGAGTGATAGAAATCTAGTGCCTGTGTAAAAAGAGGCCCTAGAATCCAGATCGTTTGTCTTTATCTTTAGAGGATATTTCATCTCTCCAGCTTTGATTCTGAAATGAGTTGGGAGCTAGGTATTTCCTTCCCCAGGGATTGATGCTGCCTGCATGTCACTGCAGGAGAGATATTGTTTGGTCTAAATTTCTAGAGCTGTGGCATCAGTGTCCCTTTCGGTGGACAGGCTCCAGGGGTCTGAAGGGACTTGTAGGTCCCTCTAGACAAGAAGTCACAGGAACACGCCAGGACCTTCTAGTCCTGAGCAAAGGCCTGACCTCAGGTCAGTGAAGTGGGGCTCAGGGGCGGACACGGGCCTGAGACTTAACGCTCGATCGTACCAGGAACCAGGGGTTTAGGATGGAGAGTCAGCCAAGAAAAAAGGAGGAGGAAGGGCAGGGAGAGGAAATGCAAGAAAGAAGAGGGAGAAGAGGTAGGTTGGGGCCGTGGTAGCGGTGGCCCCATCGCTGCAGTTTTCCAGAGCCGTCCCTCGATGGCTGCTTCTTCTGTCTTGTTTCTGCTTCCTCATCCCCCCACCCCCCGCCATCCTTTACTTGATCTGATTCAGAATTTGTGGGGGAGTCTTGTTAGGAGCCGGCAGTGTCCCCGCGTTCCCAGAACCAGCCATGCTGCAGCTGGGGGTGAGTCAGCACCGCGGACAGCGGCGGGTACCTGGCAGCTGTGAAGTCCCCACCGCCCTCTCCGCAAGCGCCCGTCACTGTGCCCAGAGGGGCCTCGGAGCACGGGTCTGTCCCTCCTGAATCACAGAGCTTTCGGTATTTCACCCCACCCCTGACCCCCGCAAGGACTCAGCTGGGACAGCCTTTCGACATGTGCGGGGCGGTGGGTCCCTGCTCCTGGATGGGGAGGGCGGTGGGGAAACCAGCCAGGGTTCACCCGGCTTTGCTGGGTGTTAACGAGGCTTCTGCCAAAAGAGGTCACAGCCATCGATTCGTGGTACGTAAACAGATTTTCCTAACTTTCCTTTGGTCTTATTAGAAAGTGCTATTTATTGTATTTTGGACCAATTCAATGATTTCATTAGAATGGCTTCTTAAAAAAGGGGTATAGAAGTTTCTCTAAATTAAAAATGTCTACTTTAAGTTTCAAATGTCTTTTTAAATTTTTTTAAACAAGATACTATAGACACATCTTGAAATTTTTAATCTAAAAATAGGATTTCATCAAAATACTCTATTCTATTCTGGGCATTGATACACCGTGTATTTACTATTTATGGCTCTCCAGACGTGATAAACACTATACCAAAGAAAAAAAGGAAGAAAGAAAGAAAGAAAGCATTTATCTTTATTGATAAGAACAGAATTCTGTGAAAAAAAATTATGTGGGAAAAATATGAGCTGTGTTTCCTTGAAAAGCAACTCAAGTCAACGTTTCTGAGGAACAGCAGACATCAGACACTGTAGTGGCCAGATGGGTACATACAGACTTAGAAAGGAACAAAAAGGAAACAACAGTTATAGACCTGCAAAATAGACCCGCAAATCATTTGCTCAGCAAAAACAAAACCCAAAGATAATCCTAAACCCAGTAACTTGCTATCACACGTTGTGGGATCACGTGCTGGGAGGGGACAAGCAGAGCCACCGACCTCCTGACCCTCTGGGGCTGGGTCCTGCCAGGAGGACCAGGCTGGGAACTGTAAGTCGCTTACGTTTTTCTGCCTGACGGGAAGTGCTGTGGGCTTGGGAGGCAGATGGAGGTGCTGCCGACTTTATTTGGATGTTAGTGGGAGGGCAGATTGTGGGAGGGTGGATGCGAACACGGAGCAGGGCAAGCGTGAAGCACGGAGACGCAGGATGGTGGTCGAGGCAGGTTCGGCAGGCGGGGGGCCCTTTTGTTGGCTCCGTCCTGCTTTCAGGGCGACTCAAGTGTTTGTTCTCCTCACAGAGACCCAGGTGGGGAGGTGTGCGGGCTCCTCTGGACTCGAATTCCCCCGATTTTTCTAATCGAAAGATGCAGGTGGACCTGTGTAAATGCTGCTGGTGCTCCCGGGGGCCTGGAGCAAAGGGAGATGCACCTCTGAGCTCCAGGCTGCCCTGAGCCAAGCCCTCCAGCTACCCTGGTGCCATGTTTGAGCCCGGGGCCCCCTCCTCTGGCCGTCCCAGCCCTCCTGTCCCGTCCCCGCCCGCCTGTGCCCGGAGCCCGGGGTCCCTCGTCCCCAGCTCCCTCTCTGTTTCCCACTCACTTGCGGCAAAGCTCCAGGCCCTGAAATGGACTTCCTGCTGCCCTAGGGACTCTTCTCTCATCCATCTCTCCCTCCGAGAAGCGGCCTCCTGACCCGACAGACAAGTCCCCACGCCGGTGCTAATGGATACCAGGGTGCTAGGGGTGGCTTTCTCCAGGAGCAGATGTTTATACATGAGGAAGTTTGTGTGGTTCTGGAGAGCCAGTGCCTCGAGCCCTGTGGGGTGCTCATAATGGGTGGGTGGGCGCCTTCCAAGCCCCTAGAACCAGGTCCCATGGGCAGTGCCCTCTGTGCCCCTTTGTGGGTCGGCCCCCCCACATCTTCCCTGCCATCTGCTCCCTGTAGTAGGAGCTCGTTCATTACAAAGCATGGACCACGTCTCCAAGCAACAGCCCAGAGTACTGTGAGCTGAGCTTCTGGTCACAGATTCCAGCCAGGACTGGACTGTGTCTCCCACTTTCAGAGCAGGGCTCCAGACACGGGGCTCAGAGCGTCTTGAGTCCCAACCAGCCCTGAGGCCTCTGGTTCTCTGAGCTTTGTCCTGATGACACGTCAAATGATCAGAAACTAACATAAACTGGCCTTTTGATCCTAGCTTTTGTACTGAATTAAGATTTTTATTTCCTCGATTTGTATGAAAGATTAATACGAGTCATCTATTTGCAAAACCATTTTCATCTCTCTTGAAACTTTATGCTGGAGAAGTTGTCAAATACCCGGCCCGTTTTCTCTTATAAAAGAACTTGAGTAAGTTTGACTTTATATTAAATCCCAGGAAAAGTTTCTCTCCATACTTAGTATCTCTACTTCTTGTTCTCTTGTGACAATACCTACAACTCACTTTGTTTTGCTTTTGCCCCGTTGTTATGAGATCTTTGTGATGCTGCACTTGCCTTTCTCGGGTTAAGTGAGGTGCCCAGGCTGCTACAGAGCTTTGCTATTTATATTCTGGACGATGAATCTCAGATGTGGATCTTTTAGATGGAGGAACGAGAGGCTGGTTAACCAGCATGATGGAGCCAGAAATGAGTCCTCGGCGGTGAAACAATTCAAGGCATATGATGGACTCGAGATGTCATGGGGGTGCCACCCTCCTGCGTGGACAGGAGGTCAGGATCCCGCCCCTCACTCAACCCCGGATGCCCCGTGTGCTCGAGGGAACCTAAAGGGGGCAGAATTCTGCCTCTTGCACTTTTGCAGCTGCTTTAAGTGAATTTTTTTGTTGTTCAGGATGGAGATCAGAGAACCGAGATGAGAGAGCTGGAGGCCCCTCAGGCCTAAGGGGAAGGTTCTGTGAGTTTCTGTGCTTGCTGTCTGATAAAACTCAGTTAAAAAGGCAGGACTTGGTCTGGGACTTGGTTTCCTGATTGATTCCCTGGGGGGGACCCTATCAGCTCAGACCTTGTCCATGTGGTCGGGTCATCATCTGCCAGGGAAGCAGCTGCGTCAAGCCATGGGCGTGGGGCCCCGGGCTGCGCATCTGGGACCCTCGTCACCAGGACATGTAGCAGTGGTTTCTTCACGCCCTAAATCTTGGCCCCCGGGTGCTTTGGAAACTGTTCCTTTGCTCTCTGCAAGAATGGTCTCACTCTCTGTTCCTCTTTTAGGGGTTCTTTAATATCATGTGTCTCAAATCATTTTGAAAGGAGGTGGAGTGAAAAACTTAAATAGTAATGAATATGATAGCTCGTCCTTACTGGCTTCTTTGGGGAGGAGCCCATGGCTTTTCTCTTCACTTGTGGCTTATCCTGAAGTCTCACACACGCTGTGCTCGTGGGAACCCCTCGCTCAGGAGGTGCGTGGCGGGGAGGGAAGCGTCGGGGATGGGCCTGGTTGGTTCTCACCGGCCAAGCCTCGGCACTGCTTTTCAAGGCATCCACTCAGACCCTCTGGCCCAAATGGAAATTCCCTTGGACACACGGAGGAGGGAGAGCCGTTTGTGCGTAGGCGGGTGTGGTGGGCGATCTCGGTCCTGGCACCTTGGGAGCAGCCGTCGGAGAAGCAGCATGTCCCTAACGCAAGGCTATTTGCTCATCTGAGCTTCAGACACGCGTGTGTTTCTGAACACCAAAGGAAAACGAATGCACAGCACAGATCAGCACCGTCAGGGCATGACACACCCACACACGGCTTCGCCCGCTGCGTGGGGCCAGCCCGGGGCCTCACAGCGTTAGTAGGAACTGGTCTTGCTCTGGCGGCTTCCTCACCCAGGTGCCCAGGCCGGCCTTCTGGAATGCTCTGAACAGCTGCTGTTTGACAGCCTGGTAGGTGCGTGCCCCCCGCTTGGCCTCACAGTACATGGATGGCGTGTCTCCGTGGCTTGGGATCCGTGTGCTCAGCTGTGGGACAGAACGAGAGAGGACGGGTGAGCCCTCGCCAGGAACGGGCCCCGACCAGCAGGACCGCTCAAGCCTGGCAAGCAGGCACTGGCCCTGCCAGTCACTTTTCCTTCTCTCTTCCTTTAAACAGAAAAGCAGCGAGATCATCACGTGGGCTTGGAGTTTGCCAAGAGGGTGGATCTCAGGTTAAGTCCTCTCACCACATGGATGATGGGAGGGGCTGCGTGAGTCAATTAGTGCAATTCTGGGGTCATTTCACAACGTATCAAAATATCCAGTTGTGCACCTTAAATATATACACTGTTCGTATGTCAATTATGCCTCAGTAACAAAGAAAAATATCTATTCTCTCTAATTTGATCTATTGATAAATAAAATTTCATATAAAATTCCAAAAAAAGAAAGACAGTAACAGTAGAAATTTCCCAGTTCTATCAGGCAATTCTGTGATTCCCTGGAAAACCTAGTTATTAGGGAGACTTTGCTTCACAAGAAGTGTGAGTGATTAATGAAAAAAATAAACACAGAACTTGTCTGCTATTAACAACACAAGCTGTGCATAATTTTTTTCTTTTTCGAGGAGGTTTAGGGGGTCAAATTGGCGTGGGTGGTGAGGCCGAGGGGGCCGTGGGAATGAAGGCAGCGTCCCAGGCGGAGTCGCCTGCTAGCCCACTGGGAGGACGGGGACTGGCCCCTGTGTCCAGCGGGGCAGGACCCGGCCTGGCTTCACCACCCACACGCCAGGGTCGGGGGTGCGGTGAGCGGGGAAGTGGTTGGCGGGGGGCGGCACCTGCCACTGGCCGGCCAATCCGTCCCTGACACTCACCGCCGTGTAACTGGGGGAACACCTAACTTTTCTGGGCATCCATTTCCTTCCGTCTGAACTGGAATGACATGGACTCCGAAGTTTCTATGGACTTTCTCACGGGCTGCACTGGCCACAGCTGTTCACCAGTGAGCCCCTTTCCACCTATTGCTGGGACCACAGCATGAGACCCTGCTGCGGGTCGGGGGCCCCACTCGGAGGGGCCACACCTGGGGTTGGCGGGGGGGTGGGCAGGGACACGGGGGCTGGTTTGCGTGTCCCGTGTCACCCTGGCTCTGCCCAAGTGGCAGCTCCCTGGGCCCCGCTCGTGTCCAGCCCCACTGACCTTGCCGTAGAGCCGCGCCCACCGGGCCGAGAGCCTGTGCTTGCAGAGCCTGGACGAGCGGCCGCAGCTCCGCTTGCCGGTGGTGGCGTCGATGACCTCCACGTCCGCCGTGCCCACCACCCAGTTCACGCTGAAGTGGGGCGACTTCCCAGGCTGCCGCGCCTCGGCCTGACTCACTCCTGCCGGGAGAGACGGGGCGCCGGGCGTGAGCGCTGCTGGCCGGGTGGGTGGGCAACGGTCCCCACGCTGGTGGGACGGGGTGGACGGCCGGCCCGAGTGCCATCACGGGGGCTTGGATTCGAAGGATTTTAAATGCAAGGCTGTCCTGTAATAACACTCTGCCCACGTTTCCCCCTTTCTCTGGATGTTTGTCGCGTGGACTGGTGAACAGATGGGGCCGCATAAAGGCCAGCTGAGAGCGTGCGTTTACGGGGCACCTGCTGCCTGCCCGCTCCCCACAGGGCAGACGCCAGGGTCACAGTCTGGCTGACGAGATACGAAATGGAGTGAAAACAAGCGAGCTCTGAGGGTGCAAGGCGCCGACCCGGCAAGGTGACTGGAGCCCAGTGGGGACTGGAAACTGGGCCCTGGTTTGAATTTAAGGACCGCAGAGCGTTAAACCGGGAGTGGGTCTTTCTAAGTCCTGGGGCCGCCGAGGATGCTAAACCATGCGGGATGGTGGCCTGGGAGGAGGGGCGCTGACCCCAGGGCCTCGGCCACATGCCCTCCATGCCCCCCGACTCCCCACGCAGCTGACGGGCTGGCTCCACCCCCAACCCCGGCTCCCACTGGGGTCACGCAGGAGTGAGCAGAGAAGGGCCTTGGTCTCGTGTGTGTTCACGGCCACAGTGCTGCAGGATGTTCAGCCTGGACCCCCACCCCCCACCCCGCCGTGCTCCTCCTGACGCCTTCCCTGGATCCAGCCCCCTGAGCAGCTGCTCCCATCCACACTCTGCTCCTTCCCCGCCTCCTGCTCCCGAGTGGACGGATTGGACGGCTGGATGGGGCCTCTCAGGGCCCTGGGTGGGTGGGCCCAGGGGCTCCGGCAGCATCTCACGGGGAAGCAGAGCCTGGTGCTGGGAAGCAAGTGGCAACCCAAGGAGCTGGACACATGGAAAAGTTGTCACCTGACTCATCCACATAGATGGAAACTAAATTTAACTTAGACACCCAAGAACTGAACATTTGCTTTTAGCTCCACACCAGGAATTCTAGGTCTTTGGGGGCCACTGCAGAGCTGTTTCTGCTGCTCAACCACAGGAAGTCATTAATCTTCAACATTTTAAGAAAGAACAAGGAGAAAGAAGAAAAGGGAAAGTGAAAGAAAGACATTGAAACTGGGCCCAAAGTGATATTTTATCAGAATTACTGAAATTATTGACCGTTTAGAAAATGACTCTGGTTTCATAGACGTTGAATTTGAGGCAAACCTTCCCATCCCCTGCTTGATGATGGTGAGTCAGGACTGAGCCCCTTGGAGACGGGCGTGGGTCTCAGGCTCCCATCCCCACCTCCCACGAGGTGGATGTCGCCACCTCTTCAGCTGGTCTTGTTTGTGTTGTTAATTCTTATGTGGTTAAGAAATGGTGCCGTTGCCACGGGTCACAGTGGGTGTGCTGGGAGAACTTGGCCTTCTGGTTAAACGGGGTTCAAATCCTTGCTCCATGTTGATAAATAGAGCATCCTCACACTTAAATTCCTGTGAGTCTATTTCCACATTTGTACATGGAGGTAACAGCAGCTGTCGTGGTTGGTGTGACAGGGTGTGTGCCTCATCTTGACGTTGACGGGGGTGGCTGCTGGGTTTAGTTAGGTCCCTTCCCTGAATGGTGGAGCTGTTCTCTGGGGAGGACTCGTGGAGGGTGAGTAGCTGCACCGTGCAGACCAGGCCTCTCTGGGCACCCACCCCCGAGGAGAACCACCCACAGGTTGTACGTGGCCATCACCTGCCGGGCTCAGGCCGTAGGGCGCCACAGCCATGGGCACAGCTTTGGGTCAGATCCGAAGGCACCGTTCACGGCGAGGACAGGGGTGAGGGAACCCCCTCCGCGACAGGTCGGCCCGAGTCACGGGAAGGGAAGGTGGGGCTGTGGTCCTGGATGGGCACTGCGACCCCTGCTCCCACGGCCTCGCTGTAGTTTGCTGAGTCCCCTCCCTGGACGCTGGGAGCCCCTGGAATCTGACGTGGTCCCCGGATTTGGCAGAGGGTCTTAGATTTTAGGAACAGGGTCTGGTGTGTAAAGAAACCTGGGGCATAGCCACTGAGCCCTGGGCGGTCCCAGCCCCACTGGGAGCATCCTCTTCCGCCCTGTCTGAGCTTTGGGGTCCGTGATGCTGCCCTCGGCTGGTGACTCTCGTGGGAGGGTTGAGGGAGTGGGGAGGTGTGTTCTCTTGGGGGCTGGCCTGGCTGAGAGCTGTCCCCGCGAGTTACCGCCACCCCGTGGGCACCATCATTGCCCCTGGTTTTCTAACTGAGGACAATCTTAGGGTCCTGGGAGTAACTCTTAGGCCTGACTCTTACCACAACCCTTGACTGGCTCTTTGATCTTCTCTCTCCTCTTTCGGAGGATCTGGTCTAAGCCCCGGACGGGCCAATCGCTGTGGGTCTACACGTGCCCACGCCCCCAGGGCCCCCCACCGCAGATCACGGCTTGCAGCCCCTTCAGAGACAAGGCACCGCCCAGGAGGGAGCCGCGGTGGATTACGGGGATAATTACGGGGGTCACAGCGGGTGGGGCTACCTCCCCAACACCCCCTCCCGCTGAGCTGAGAGCTTAGCTGCTGCCAGAGTGGTTCACGGCTGCGTGACTCCTGGTCCTCATGACCCCAGGCTGGCTCTGGTGGCCTGGGGGTGGCATCCCCCTCCCAGGTTTGGTGTTGGGGGAACATTCAGGAATTTGCTCCTGGATCAGGTGGGGGCGGCCTGTGGCCCTGGGTCCCCCCTGCCCCGTTGGACATGTGTGTTTATTGCCTGTATTTCTCTGGGCACCCGCATACACCGCCCTGAAAGTGACACTGTGATGTCTGAGGGGCTCATCCTGTTACACCTTCACTCTGGAACGTCGTCCGGAGATGCTCCGCACCCGGCTGACCTTTCAAGTATCCAATCTCTGCAGTTCTGCTCGCTGAGTCTTAAACGGCCATTGGCCAGACTGGGAGAGCCTGCCTTGGGGGCCTCGGGGCTTGTGGACGGAGGGGTGTGTGCATTTGAGGACCTGTTCTTACCGCTGAGGAGGGGCCGGTTGTGCCGGTACGAGGCGGGCAGCTGGCCGATGTCCTCGGTCCTGTGGCTCATGACCCGGGAGAGGTGGCCGGTGTGGTGCAGGCTCCCCACCACGATGCTGTGCAGGTACACGGGCTCGATGAAGTGGCAGAGCAGCGCCCCCTGCAGCCCCAGCACGTTCCACCTGGGGGGGAGAGGGGCGTCAGCGCCCTGGCTCACTGGCCCCACCTGGGGGGGGACGGGGGGCCTTTCTGCCCCGTTGTCCCCGAGGTGTCACTGTCCCCATCATGCAGCTGGCGGTGGGGGGTGGGAGCTGGCCTGGGGCTCGCAGCACAGTGGACCGGGCATGGCTTCGGCCTCGTGACCCCTGGTGACCCCGAGCCCCTCTCTGCCGTCAGGGGGACGGGTGTCAGTGGGTCTGCGTGGGAATAAACGTGGATCCTTTTCCTGGAAAACGAGTTGTCAGGTGAAGGGGAAGCTACATATTCTCTCAGGGACTTAAAATCAGATTTAAAAAAAGACCCTCTGTCTCCAAAGTGAATCGGAATTTTTCTTTATGTTCGCTGGGAAATATCAGAAATTGAATTGATTGCAGTTTAGGGGAAAATACTCTCCCTCCCCACCCCTTTGTCAAACTCAGCAGTGGGCGGGACCTACTGTGGTGACGTGAACGACCTCGTTTGGCTCTGGGGGTGATTTGACTTCAGGAGCCCTGATCGGAGGACGAGGCCGTGGTCCTTGACATGAATGAGGCTCTGGGTGAGTGTTTGCTTCTGCCAGCAAAGATGACAGGAGCCTTGTCAGACATTTCCCCGTAAATTTGGGTGGAACAACTTTCCGTGTATCTGTTATTTACGGCAACATTTTGTGGTTTCCACTCTAAATAACATGCTTAAAATCCAGCCTCCATCAGCACAAGCATTATGCAGTTAATTTCTTACATCATTATTCTTTTCATTAATTAACATTTCTCCACGGTTAGAGCAATTAATGTGGTGCCTCCATGCCGTACATTTCCTTTCATGATTAATAAGGAGTCATTCTATTTCCCTTTCCCGAAGCAGTCAATTAACACAGAATTCTTTCCATTAATTACCGAGTGCTCAAACCAGCAGGCCTACCTAGAGATCAGTCTGCTCCGAGAACCTGTGACACCAATTGCCTTAAAAAAATTCTCTTTAAATTTTATTCCAAAAACACAAGCAATTTAGCTGGCGATATTAATTTGCCTCAGAAGCACTGAGGTGAGTGAGAAACATCTTCTAATCTCATGCAAGAAGAGGCAGCCATCTGGCTGGCGAGGATTGAGAAACGGCTCCCCCTCCGTTAAGTGTGGGTCATTAAAGTAATGTGCTCACCCACATAAAACTCAAGTGGAATATAAAAGGTAATATTTATATACAAACAGTTTAGTCCTACAATTTAAACAGTCATTGGTTTTATGAAACGTTTACTTTAGTCTCTCAGATTTGCATAACTTCACTTAAAAAAATAATTGTGGTCATTTCTGTAAGTCACATCCTGTCTCTCAGAAAGGAGTGGAGAATTGCCCTTGGGATCTAGTGTGTGATTTTCCCAAAGAGTAAGCGTCCAAAAGTGTTGAAGGGGAGCACATTTCTGGAGGCGTGAGAAGCAGGGGAATGGACATTCTCCATCGATAACAAAGCCCTTTCTCCAACCATGAGATGAGTATTCCAGAGGGGATGTCTCTGTGTTTCAGGCTGTCCATGGACTGGCTTTGAACAAAACTTCTGGAACGTATCTGAATGGCTCTGACTCTGCAGGGAAGTCTAAAGACAAACAAATTCTGTATCTGGTCTCCTCCTAATAACCTTTACAATAAAGAGACAATCAGCCTTCTCCTTGCCTGGCTGTAGGAGTTTAACTTATTCAGCCAACACCATCAATAAAACCAAATGTCGCCCTGAATACAAACTGGAGAGTTTTCAGCATTCCGGATTGAACGGAAAAGTGCCTCTCCTTTTATTCAAACAGCTGACATGACTGCAGTGTTGACAGAGAAAAAAGTCCCAGGTCTAGTTTTCAATATAGATAATCCCTAAATAAGTATATTTTTGTCTGTTTGTCAATCACTGAAATACCAAAGATAAGTGAGGGAGAGATCTTGGGAAAAGGCTGTTTTCTTTAACTGAGAGACAATCTCTGTACCTCGAGGACTGACGGGGACCGTCCCAGGATGGGCCCCACCTAAGACAGGCCGGGCCTGTGCGCCCGGGGCGTGAGACCGAGAACCGCGGGCACAGGTGCGGGGACTGTGGGTGGTCGGGGTCCCTGTCTGCCGTTTTCACCCCCGAGGCACGGCCGCCGGGAGGAGGTGCGGGTCCAACGTGACAGTGAGGTCTGAACATCACCAAATCCATCCTTACTTCACTTCCCTCCTTGTCGGTGGGCAGGTTTGCCCGTGACCTGGAGGCACAATCACACCCACTGGGAAAGGTCACGGTGCAGCTGGGTGACTCAGGCTGAGGCACAGCTGTGAGTACAACGCCATGCGCCCTGGGCTCATCTGGGGCGGCTTCGGGGGCCTCCTGCTGCTAGGACCCCCGAGGCCGGGATGGAACTGGTCTGGGTGCAGCCGGCATCAGCGTTTCCAGCGTGCCAGGCAGTTCCATTATGAGCCGGGTGAGGCACAAAGCAGGCAGCATGGACTTGGGGGTCAGTCTGCCGGGTCCAGGTGACGTCCGTGTCTTTTGTTGTCACTTAGCCCCTCTTCTGCTTTCCCTCAATGTTCGTGATGTCTCCTGGTCACCTAATTTCTAGTTTGTTTTGCAGCAACGGTGCTTCTCAGCCCTTTGCAGTGTCCTGGGGGCTGGACAGGGGGCTGGACCGGGGGGTGGCTGCTGCCTCAGACCTGTGTCCCCGTCTCAGCATTGTTGCAGGAGTAGCAGAGGCGGCAGATGCGGGCGTGTCATCACTGTTACCACGCTTATGTTGGACGAATATTCCTGAGTTTATCACTCACTACCTTTGAAACAGGAGGGAGAGGGGCAGGGCACAACTTTTAAAAGAATGACATAGCCCAAGGACATGACATAAACTGATTAGAACCAAATGGGTCCAAGATGGCAGACACGTCGACTTCCACTAGACCTTGAGCCTCAGTATATGCTCACTGTAACACATCAGCAAGCTAAATGACACACCCACAGGCGCCAGGACAGTTCCAAAGCCAGACCATAAAGGTCAAAAAGTGGGTGGTGGCCCAATTTTGGGAAGTCCCCACCCCTTCCCCAAAATAGCTGGAATACTCCTCCCACTCGTTAGCCTATGGAATTACCCATCCCTGTAAAAACTGACAACCCCATACCCTGGTGCCTTTCTCACCTTCTGAGATGGCCCACACTCTGTCTGTGGAGCATGTTTCTCTCTAAATAAATCCACTTGTTACCTATCACTTTGTCTCTCACTGAATGCTTTCTGTGACGAGACTTCAAGAACCTGAGCTTCGTTAAGTCCTGAAACCAGGTGTGTGATCTCAGTTAAAAGACCGTGGGTTTTGGCGAGGTTCGAGTCCCAATCTGAGATACACGGTTGTACCTTCACCACTGGAGATGGGGTGAAGTTTCCCCTAAAGGCTGCAGTAAGGTGACCACGGTCTTCTGTAAAGGAAGAGCAGTGGTTATTACACCAAGCTGGGAACATTTGGGGCTGGGCGTTTAGTAAGAGCAGTGGTTTTAAAATGACCCATATTTGGAGATTGGAAGTATGAATGTATTCCCTCCTGATTTCAGCAGAGCTGTAGGTAACACCATCCGGCTGCCAGGTGGGCTGGGTGCGGAGCCAGGTCCCCACTCTCAGAGGGGGGCACTCTTGCAGCCTGAGATGTCAGTGCGGGGAGTCAGATGGGGCCTCGGTCCCCGGAGAGCAGCCGTAATTCTTTACAGTTCATTTTTATGGAGAAAGTTTTCATCTGTTCATTTAAAGACACATTGCAATCGATAATCAAGCTCTGGTGCTTAAAATTAGAAACCATATCTAAAGGAACATTAGTTCCAGAAGATTTAGATTTTTATATGCTACTTGCCTCTCGATTCTTAGAGCAAAAACCCCTCCCTGTTTCGCCTGTCCTTTCAGGTGGCCGGTGTTTCCTGTTAGTGACAGTTAAGATCGGCTTCTTACGTCCCAAAAGCCAGGCCATGTCCATGGGAACATGGGCCTCACGGTGACACTTGTCATCTGTCCTGGGCTCACAGAGGCGCAGGGCTTGGTCTGTTTTATCCCTGAGCTGCAGGAAAATCCAACCCTTTGAGGCGCCTCCAACCTTAACTCGTGGGTTGAAGGTCGAGTTTCCTGGACCTGGTGAAACAACCCACATTCTGCAGTTTCCCTGGGTCTGCACCAGCCTGGCATGAGCGGTGGCATTTTAGGAATAGATTTCACTATGACTTTGGTTCTGTAATTTTGCAAAGACCACATGAGTTGAGCCAAGTGAGTGGTGTCTCCTACGTGGTTACATTGGTTTCCTGGGGCAGGGGGTGAGGTGGGTGGGGAAGGGCTTGAAACATCGGAAATTTACTCATGGTCCTGGAGGCAGAGGTCTTAGGTGAAGGTGTGGCAGCCCGGGGGCACCGGGGAGACCTCACCCCCAGGCCTCGCTCACCTGGCGCTCAGAGGCTTGTGGATGCGTCCCTCTGGGCCCCGCCTCCGTCTCTGTGGCCTCCCCTGTGCACCTGCTCTGGGCGTCTGTCCCCAGGTCCCCAAGGCCTCGCTCACGAGGATACAGTAGCTGCATTTAGAGGCCACCTTCTCTCACCATCCTTGGCTTAATCCTGCCTGGTAAGGCCACACTCACGGGTTTAGGGTCTGGGGACAAGGATATCTTTTGGGGCCACCGTTGGGCCCATGCCACCTGCTATGGGGCATTAGGAGACCCCACTGCTTCTGTTTACCCCATACCCTGGGCTCTGTAACTCCACCCTGGGGAGTATGTCCTAAGTCTGTACTAGGAGATCTGGAAAAACGCTTCTGCACAGAGATATTTCTAGAAACATGGTGCACGGAGCAACCACTTGTGAGCACCCAGGGATCCAGCAGCAGGGAGGTGCCCCCAGCCTTGCACATGGATTCAATGCCCGAGACTTTGAAAGGAGCCAGGATCATAGTGTTCAGTGATGGACTGCAAGCAAACTGCCCGAAGCAGCAAAATCCTGATGACAGGAAAAAGCCTGCGTTTAGGAGAAAGGCTAAGGCGATTATAGCCAAGGTGCCTGCTGTTTTCGGTGACGGCTGGGATACTGGCTGGTCGTCTTTTTTACTTTTCAAGTCTCCTAATGCTTCTTACTGTCTTTTATGTTTGAATGGGGGGTGAGGGGAACTTCAGATGTGTGCTGCCGCTCCCTGTGGGCTGTTTCCACCAGTCGGTGTGACTAGATGGTCCCATCACACTTTCCCTTTATCTGGAGGCATGAGAACGTGTAGCCTTAGGTGCATTTAGGATCTTGTGGCCACAGAATCTCAGGTTTGGTTCTGTTTTGGATGGAAGCCAGCCCTTCACCCAAGGGAGAGGTATCCACTATCCCTTGAGAGCATTGGAACCAGCTTTTATCTGCAAGATAGTATTTTGCTCCAGGGCTTTAACTAAAATTCCTTTTAGGCCAAAAATCTCACTTTCAAAAGACTTTCATGGCCCAAGAATTTTCCTGGGAATTCCAACGACTCTGTTCCAAAGAGACGAAATTAGATTTCGTTTTCTGCTATGTCAGCATCAAAATTATTTTTAAAGGGTAAAAATGTAGCTGGTGTATCCCCACTTCCGGCCTCGGGTGTTTTTTCCATGGAAGGGGGAGAAAGCTCTCCGCGGCCGGGGTGCTCTGCCCGCATCCAGTCTGCGGTGCTGCGCATCCTGGCTTTGATGCTGGTCCGTCAGACTCTCCAACCTCCCGGTGACGCCCCAGGTGTGCTTGCACACGATGCTGAGCGTGATGTGCCCCCAGGAGCCTGGGGACCTGCATGCGCTTGCAGACTCTGTTGGCTGTGCACCCGGTTTAGGGAGGGGGGCAGCCTGGGCCTGGTTCCCACGTCTTTGGAGTGAGTTTGATGATAATGACATTCACATAACGCAGCCCTTTTCCCTGAGAGGCCACCCTGACCACTGGACTTGTGGGAACGTTGCACAGAGCTTCCGTCCATAGGGTCGACCCCTTCCACGTGCTTGGGTCCTGGGCCAGGTCTGACCCAGCCGCTCAGCCTGTGTGAGTCCCGCCCACTGTCCAGCATGGTCGGGGGCCACCCCTCCACTGCCCCGTCCATGAAAGCCTCGCCCCGACTCCGCGTTTCTGAGCATGGCCGTCATCACGAAGGAAACCCCACGCCTGCCCCATCTCTGCTCCAGTCCAGCCTCGCTCGGCACCCTGCAGAGCTGGACGTCTCTGCTCCCACCTCCCGTTGGGCGATAGATGGGTGCCCACCTGCAGAGACGGGACCCTAACCTGCACATGCAGCCCTCACAGTGGCACCAGCGATCCCCTGAGGGTCAGACCTTAGACGCAGAAGCAGATGGTGGGGGTGAATAGGATTCCAGTGCCGGACACGGGGTGCAGGGGGAGGGGAGGCCGAGGAGGGGGAGGGCCTCACGGGGGTTGCAGGGAGAGAGGTAGAGATGGTGGGCTTGTCCAGGGAGGAAGGCGGGACAGGGGAGACAGACAGAGAGAGAGACAGAGACAGAGGAGAGTAAGGAGAATGCTCAGGGAACACCTGAGGAAAGTCCTGGGAAGGTGGGCTGGGCTCCCAGGGGACTGAGTGGGGGGAGGGGACCTGGTGCCATGCCCCCCAGGCCCCTCCTGCCCCATTGTGTCCCCCACCATCTGGGCCACCAGATTTGGGGACTAGACAGGTGACTGGCAGGGCTACCCGTGAGCTGCATCAACTCCTGGATGAATTTGGGGCGGCCCCCCGCCTGCCCAGAGCCACGGGCATCCCAATGTCCCCAGCATGTCCCCCCTCAAAAGCAGTTAGAATCCTCCTCAGCCCAGGGACGTGACGTGGACTGTGCTTTCTAAGTAGACTTTGTTAAACAGAGCATCACTGGTGGGAAGGAAACCAGGGGGCCTGTGGGCTCCTGGGCACGAAAGCCTTTCTGTCCCCCATTTCTTGTCTCTAGGGAACAGACTGCAGCCTCCATGACCTTCCCTGGGTGCCAAAGGGCAGATTCGAACAGTTGCTAATCAAGAGAGGAGCAGCCAGGAAACCACCCGAGGCGAGATTAAAGGGACCAGAGAAGCCCATCAAGGTTAGGAAACCTGACCACCTAAGACCCTGCACATGGCCTAATCTCGTCAGCAACCCCCCTTGAAGGATTGTTATAAACCCCTCATCAGATCCTCACGGGTGGGGACACATAGTTTTTCGAGGTAGGAGCCTGCTGTGTCCCTCTTTGCCTGGCAAAGCAATAAAGCTATCCTTTCCTACTTCACCTAAAACTCTTGTCTCCGAGATTCGATTCATCACTGGTGCAGAGATGCCGAGCTTTCAGCATCAGAACTGTTGACGCCCCACATCACCTGGGCTTTGTAGCAAGTTTAATTCTCTGTCAATTGACATTTAAGATCCTAGAGACAGTGAAACTTAACTTCTATATCATTCATTCACTTCATTTTCTAGGGAGTCAGAATTAATTTAGAGACCCAACGCGATCCTGGGAGAGCAAGAGAATTTCCGTTAAGGTGGAAACTGCTGCTTCTCCCCACTTCATGAATAGATGAAAACATTACAAAGGAGGATACGTTTCCTTCTGAAAGATGAGCTAGTTGACGACTACGGGCAGTTCCCTTTGATGCAGAAATCAGTGCTTTGCTGTATTGCAGTCAGGCCGGGGGCAGTCACTCCAGGGGAGTAAAAGGCCGTATTTCTCCTGCAGCTGTTTGGTAATTTCCCTCGAGATTTCGGATCCCTGTTCGCCAGGGCTGAGGTTTTACCTGCCCTGTAGTCTAGGGAGCCTCACAGAGGCACCGAGTGCACCTGGGCCACGGCCCGTCCGCATGCAGGCTCGGGTCAGGGTTGGGGTCGGGGCTGGGGTCCCCGCTGCCCTGGCTCCCGAGTCCCTGGGTGTCTGCCTCTCCTCGGCCCCGCCTGCCTCTCTGACGGCTCTGTCCGGCTTCCCAGGGAGGCCGTGATGGTACAGAAGGCGCCTGGCCGGTACACAACTGTGTGTGGGGCAGCGGGCGGCCACGTCCCGTGGCAGGTGTGGAGTTCGGGGGCGACAGGGCGGAGTCCGGGACCTCGGAGTGCACCTCAGCACCTGGCCAGGCCCCCCTCTGGGACCACAGTCCCTATACCTCCCCCCGCCAAACACACCCCCGGGCGGCACTCGTGCAGAGGACAGAGGGGCTGTTACCTGGCGATCTTGTCTGTGCAGGACATGGTGACCAGCTGCTCGCCCAGCAGGACGCCGTCCCACGTCTGCACTGTGCCTGGGCCACGCACGGGCACTGTTCCCTCCCCGGACTCGATCTTCGTGCGCAGGTGCCCCCGGAACTTCCTGGCCAGGTGCTTGCTGCTGCTCACTAGGGGACAAGAGCTGCGTGAGACACGGGGGCTGGGGACACGGTGGGGGGAACACATGAGGGGCGGGGGGACACGGGGGGGCTCCGAGGGGAGGGGAAGAAGAGGGGAGCTCTTTGGGAAGCAACTCCAGTGACCCCGGTGCCACCACCCGCGTTCAGGATGAGGAAGCAGCTTTGGAGGTAAGTGCTGGGCGAGACGGGCTTGTACAGACACAGGAGGAGCTGGGACACAGCAACCCCTCTGGTCCAGGCTCAGCCAGCGTCACAGCAAAGGGCTGGAGAGTGACCATCGGAGGCTCTGCAGCCGTTTGGTCTCGGTCCGACCCCTGGACCTGCGGCCCAGCTCTCAGCACAGACGGGCCAGGGAAGGAGCTGCATTTACAGACACCGACTTTTGGGTTCCACGTCACCTTCATGTGTCAGGAGACGTTCTTCTCACCCTTTCCAGGCATTAAAAAATGTAAAAACCATGCTTAGTTCTCAGGCGGCTGGTGGGATCCTGCCCAATTGCTGGGCTGCAAACCTTGTCTAGATTTTAGTCCTGGCTCTATGGTTTCCTAGCTGCGTAGCCTTGGAAAAGCTACTTAAAACTACTGTGATACAGTTAGCTCGTCTGAAAATGGGGTAGTGGTGGTGCCTCCCTCCTAGGCTTAGGGACTAAATGAGACAGGACCTGGGACCCCAGAGCTGCTCCCGAGAGTCCCGGTGAGGGGGCGTCTGCTGCGCCCAAAGACCGGCCCACGGTAGGGGCGCCTTGATGCCCTGTTACCGCTCTCCTGCCTTTCCTTTCCGGAGCCCCCTCCACACCCATACACACCAGTTATTTGAAGAGCTAGCTTGAATGAGAGGAAGATTAAATTTATTATTTTTTTCTTTTTTTAAAAAAAGTTCTGTACATTTAGTCAGGATTATAATGTGTTATAGAAATGCTTAACTGCTTTGCGTACAAATTATATATGAACTACCATAGTGATACCAACATTGACACACACGATGGTGGGATGAACACTAAATGCCTTCTTTACAAGGTTTCTATGTAAGTTTTAGAATTTGTGAAAATGTGTTTCTCCTTCATTTATCTGCACTGGAGTGAGGGTAAATTATTAATATAAATTATTACCAAATAATTAATAACATTTGGGTTTATATGGGCATGTTCTCTTACAGATCTCGAAGTAATTTCCAGTATATTTTCTCATGATTTCTAAGAACTGAAGTTCCTTTACTATGTATTCATACTACCTACAGGCCATCTCTTGGGAAGAAAATTGCTGTACTCCGTGGAGAAAGTAAACTTTTGAGAGGTTTTAGATTGCTTATTGACCGTACTACTAACCAGGTCCTTGATGAGATCCAATTTGGACTGGCCTATGAGTCATCTATGGAAGGAAGAACCAAGCTGAGAGACTGAGCCTGGCGGAGGGAGGGGCACAGCCAAGGGATGCCCAGCCCTCCCCCTAGGTAGAGCCTGAATCTCTTCTTTGCAGATTTAAATGGCACTAGGAATCGATGACAATGATGCTGCTGCTGCTGCTGGTGATGATGGTGATGGTGACAGGGATGGTGATGGTGGTGATGCTGATGGTGTTGATGATGCTGATGATGCTGATGGTGATGATGATAATGATGGTTATGACGGTGATGGTGATGATGGTGATGATTCTGGTGATGGTGATGATGATGGTGATGGTGATGGTGATGATAATAATGGTGATGATGATGGTGATGATTCTGGTGATGGTGATGATGATGGTGATGGTGATGATAATGTGATGATGATGGTGATGATGGTGAGACAATCATGATGGTGATGATGACAATGAGACAATGATGATGATAGTGATGATAATAAATTGAACATAAAATGTTTTACCTGACTCAAAAATACTTGAGCAAAACTTTGGTTTGACCTGACTTTTTACACTGTCCAGGTGAGGTCTTTATCACATCAACTTCCTGTGGCAGGTGGCACTGAGGGAAAGGAGGGCCGGCGTAGCTAACAGTTTCCACAATTTACCACAATGTTAGGAACTAAAGTCTTCTGTGTGGGAATACTTTCTTAGGAAATACGGTACTTGCTGTCCCTCTCTTTCTGGTAATTATATTCAATAGTATCCTCACCATTCTCCCAATGCTTCAACTATTGTGTCATTTGCCAGACCTGGAAAGTCACCTATTACATTGTAAGGCTCTTCTGAATTCTTACCCAGTGCTTCTGTGCAACTAACTTTCCCTGAAGCAGACTTTGTAGCCTGTTAAGGCCATGACAACCCGGAGGCCTGGCTTGAGTAACAACTGGTTTCTAGGAGTTAACCTAAAGTTTTCAGGTAGCTGAATTTTTCCTGAAGAGCCAGATGCATGAGATGCTCCAGACGAGTGTTTATTTTCAGAGGTGTTGAGTCTCGGCTGCCTCCTCCGGCTCCCCCACCAGTGTGATCAGTCCCAGTGGCTCTGAGCGTCACGATCTTGCAGAGCTCGTTTACCCTGGCTCTTTCTTGCCTAATTGCGAGAGGCAGGAGGGAGTTGAAGATGCTGCTTCAAGCAGAACGAAATGCCAATCCAACCAGAAACTGCGGGGAACTGACCTTAAATCATCTGCAGTGGATTTGTCATGTGCCCTAGACAGCGGAAGTGTGGAGCATTAAGACCCTGCCTGCGTGGATACATAAATGCTCCCAAACCCATAAGAATGTTCTCCGCTAATTCCGATACTTCATCTCATCAGACTCTTCAGTGAAGTGTTTGTTCATCTAAAACCCTTACTTTCAGACCCTGATGTCAAGATAAAGTGCGGCTGGTAATATGCTTAAGAAAATTGTTCAAGTGAATATTCTATTTTCAGGAGAGAATCAGATGGCGACTGAGGAAGTCCACTGAGGGAGCAAAGGTCTATCTAAAATGTGATGCATGTTTGCTGCCGTGGTACAGGGGAGAGAAAGAAGCAGAAATGGGAAAAAAGTATAGGAAAGAAGACAATATTTTTAAACCCCAAATAAGCTTCAAAAGGTATATCCCAGAAGGTATACCCATGATGTGGCCTACCATTTATTGTAATAATGACATCTACAATATTTGTCATGTGGTCACGTGGGTGTTCTTGTCCTACCTGGTGAGGATGGTGACAGTGATGATGTGAGTTAGGAAGCCATTTAAATCCATCGACCCTACAATGCACGGATATTATCATGTGTTGCATGCTCTGTAGCTCAGTAGTCACATCAGAAGACGGGGCGTCAGGAAGTGTATTTTAGATTCCCTGACTTCCTATGGGATTTTGGGGCAATCTCTTGAGCTGCCGTCATGTACAAAGAATAGAACTGGCTCAGATGTACAGGCATTCAGTTCACAATTGTAAGATAGCTGTGTGATGTAATCATGCTATTTCTCATGGCTTCTTGTGGGAGATAGATCGGAGATTTGAACTAAGTTGTTAAACTCTTGTAAAATGGCAGTAAGGACTGAATTTTCTAGGTTATTTAAAGAACCTGCCAAGCAAGAGGAATTTGCATTAGAGTGTTGGTGAGTTGGAAGGAGAACGGTCACCCAGCCACCGTGACCAGCCCGGGTCTTTTCATTAATCTCTTCATTTAGGTTCTGATCAGAACTGCCGTTGGTCTATCTCGGGCCTCCCAGAGCCACTCTGGAAGTGGACTCATCCCCGTGGGTCTGACCCCCTGGGACGGAGCATCTCTGAGTTGGATACGACCTCCGTCTCAGAGCCTGTGGCCAGAGGACTTTCTCCCATGTGTGGTCTCCTTCTGTCCCCACCGGGGAAGCCGCATCTGCCCCGGCCCCGCCAGCAACCCCTTCCGCGTCTGCCCCCCCGCCCCCGTGTCTGCGGGCCTTGCAGACGCTCCTCCAGTCCCCCGTCTGCACGCAGGCCCGCCCTCCGGTGGGAGAGGATAGGAAACCAGTGGGGCAGGAGACAGGTTAGGGGGTTTTGAACCCGGGGGCTCAGAACATGGCTGATCCTCAGAATCACTGGGGAAGTTTTAAAAGTACGGCCCCTCAGACCCACTCCATCCCGAGGCACCAGAATCTTGGGAGAGTGGGCGCAGGAACCTGCATTTGTAGAAACTTCCTGGCAGTGCTGTAGGTAAGTCGTGTTTGGAAACAACCAAATCTGTGCACACCTGCTCACAGGCAGCACGCCTCCCCAGACATCTCGGCCAATGGACACTGAGTCCATTTCTAAGGGCTCTAGGAAGGGAGAATCTACGATCTGTCCAGGTGAATGTTTTTGAGGGAAAAAAACCCCAGGGACTTTAGAATTTCTGGAGCCACAGGCGTCCCCGGGGGTGGGGCTGTGTGTTGTCCCTTAGCTGCAGAGCCCCTGAACTGGGCCTCAAGGATCTGGGGCTCCTGCAACTCATGGAACCTTTAGGGCTGTGGCGACAGCTGAGGCCAGAGTCCCTGGTGGACAGCGGGGGGCTCTGCCTCAGGCGGGTCAGACTTGGTTCTCTGCTGGGGTTCACTCTGCCTTCCTTCCCTCTTAAAGGACAGGGGGCCATCTGGGCAGGTCTGTTGAGAACTTCCCTTAGACCTAATCACTGAACAGGTATATCTGCGGTCCCGTACGTCAGGCACCTGTTGTGCGTGTGTGCCATGTGCTGTGTTCATGTGTGTACTTGTGTGTGAGAGAGGGAGGGGTGACTCCCGGCACCATGGCTGTGGGTTGTGCAGAAAGATGTACAACGGCTCCTGCAGACCAAGCAAGGGGTGACAATCAAACCAGCCAAAGTGACCAGGACCGGCAGGGGACATGCTGGCCGGTGGAGGGGTGGCTCCCGGAGCAGCTGCGGGTGAGAAGCTGGAGGCCTCTGTGTCCAGGGCCAGAGCTTCTCCCGGGTGTGACCCCTCCGGGGAGAGGATTGAGAATGTCATGCTCTGCATCTGTGGACACGAGGACATTGCCGTGACCTTCAGGGTCGGGTGCCCTGGGCCTGTTCAGGAGCGTGGACCCTGAGGCCGTGGGGCAGTGAGGCTGGGCTTCTGCAGGGGTGACTTGCAGGAGGCGGGAGCGCCCATCCCTGCTAAACGCCTCTCGGGCAGGCCCTGCCTCCAGGGGGCCTGTCACTGTCACCTCTGCCCCGGAGGGGACCCCTAAGGATCCCCATCACCCGCAACCCCTCCTCCGAGGTCCAGCGAAGGAGGCACCCTGAGAGTGAGCCACCAGCAGCGTCACCCCGTCCCCACATTAGCCAATTCTCTCTAAAACTAAACAATTCCGGGGTGTTTGTGCCTTGGGAAATGGAGAAGGCTGAGCCACCTGTAAAGGTCCTCCACCTGAGGGATGGCAGGCATTCGGGGTTTCTTGCCCTGGCCAACGAGTAAGGAAGGTGATGCAGGACACTTGGCTGGCTGTCTGAGGGACAGACCCGCCAGGTGCCCGCTTGGGGCCCCTGTGGGAACCCTGGGGAGAAACACCAGCTGAAATAACCTAGGAGCAGCTTCTCATTTCTGCAGGCACATCTGCAGCAAAAATGTGAGGAAAACGCTTTGTTTTGTCCCTTCTACCTGCACCTGCCACTTCTTAAGACACCACAAAGTAAAAGACATCTGTGCCTGGAGGAGAACCCCAGGGTGCACTGAGAACGTATCTGCTTGTTTTTCTAAACCACCGGCTTTGCAAGTTGGAATTAAGGCCGGGGAGGCTGATGAGCTGGAACCGTCCCTGGCAGAGAGCGCAGTCTCGGGGGGGCGGGGCGGGACAGGCTCCCCGTCCTCACTCAGCCACCCCGACTCCGGCCAGCAGGAAGCTGGTGAGTCAGGGCCTCCCCAGTGTTCTGCGGGACTTTTCCTCCTGGAACCGGAGGGCTCCTGGCTGGGTCTCCATGATGCCAGGTCTTCTGAGAGAAAATGGAAGGATAATTCCAAGTAGCTAATGGACCATATTTCACAAATTTCATGTGGGGAGTTGGTACCATGTAGATCCAGCCTGACGAGCGCCTCCAAGAAAATGAATTCTCACGTTTTCTCCTCTCTCTCTCTCTCTCTCTGAGGCTGCGCGGTCAGAAGGAACACTGCATAACCCCAGGGGCCTTTGGAGGGGCCAAAAGCCCACTGCTCGCATTGCCGGTCCCCCAGCCTGCTCTCCTCCTGGGGCAGCTCCTTGGAAGTTCCCTGACATTGAATAGGTTTCCTTTCGTGACTCTCTGTTTGACTTGATTCTCCCACTGACTTTCCAGAGGTGGGTGTTATGGTCTGAATGTGTGGGTCCCCAGATTCTGTATGTTGACACCTAACCCCCAAGGTGATGGTGTCAGGAGGTGGGTCCTCTAGGAGGTGATGGGGTTGTGAGGGTGGATCCCCCATGATGGGATCAGTGTCCTTATAAAGAGACCCCACACAGCTCCCTGCCCCTCCCTCCAGGTGAGGACACAGCGAGAAGACGCCGTCTGTGAACCAGGAAACGGGTTCTCACCAGACACCGAATCTACCAGCACCTTGATCGTGGACTCCCCTATTACAGGGACTCTGTCCAACCGTTCCCCAAAGGGGAAAGCGATGGGCTTGGAGGAACATTGGTAAAAGCAGAAGGCATTTTTTTGGACCCGCATACAATCTGAGTATTAGAGAAATAGGTTAAATTCATGCAGGGTTTTAAGGAGAGCGATTTCCCTGCACGTCCTTATCTTAGGCGGAGGCACTCACCGCAAGCCGGGATGCAGCCGGCATTCAGAAAGTGCTCATCGCTCCTGCCCTTGGTAATTAGAACGCAAGTGGACCTTCCGTGTGGGGGGGTCAGGGCCCAAACACGCCTTCAGTAACTGTGTTGTCTGTTTCTGCTGTAGGTTCCCTCCGAGCACAACGAGCCGTGGGTGCCTCAGCATCTTAAGCAGGGGCTGACCCCTCATCACACACAGATACTCCATTTCCCCGCTCCCGTCAGATTTGCCTCATGCTGCTTCTGGAGGGGTTCACGTGTGTCTGCGTGGGTGTGTGTGTGGTGTGTATACGAGCATGTGTAACGCACACACGTAGCGTCAGTAACAGACTTTCCTAATGGCACCTGGGGAGACACTGACCCCCTGAGACCTGCACAGAAGAGGCTGCGGTATCCTCCCCCCAGGACCATGGTGTCACCTCTTGGGTGGACGCGACTGCGTCTGTGGTCACCTGCTCTCCTAAAATACCCGAGAGGGCAGGTCCCGCCCAGGGCTTTCACACCCTTTGTGGGAGAGGCCAGGTGCCCGGGGAGACGTCTTTATCCTCCCCCATGTGCAGACGGAGGCAGACGCAGCCCTGGGGTCAGCTCCACCTCCACGTGGCCCGCCTCTGCGCTGCTTCAGCCTGTTCTGTGTCCTGGCCACAGGCTGCCTGACCTGCTGCAGCGAAGGGGCCCCAGCAATTAGAGAGCCTCTGTCACGTCTCCAGCTACGCTGTCCCCAGAGATGTGGGCCCTGGGACCGAGGTTTTAGAGGATGCCATTCTGATGCTGCAGATGCGCTCGCCTGCCTCTCAGGGCCGCGCCACCCAGGCAGGCAGGCGGTGTCTGAGCGGACAGCGGGACCCGCCAACCAGGGAGGAGAGTCTCGGGCTGTTCGAACACAAAGGCAGAAAGCTGGGCGCGGGACCCGCCAACCAGGGAGGAGAGTCTCGGGCTGTTCGAACACAAAGGCAGAAAGCTGGGCGCTTACGGTCCGTGGTGAGCTCGTAGGGCGAGTGGAGCCGCGCGTCTCCGCAGGGGGATGTGCTCACATAGAGGTGGAACAGGACACCCTCCCTCAGCCGGTAGCCGCCCTCCTGCAGCCGCACGAAGATGGAGCGCTCGCTGTCCTCGCGCCGCTTGCTGGGGACAGAGAGGGGCCCCGTCAGCCACGGGAGGCCGGCTGGGGCGCCCGATCCATTTCCTGCATGAAACCTTCTGGAGCAGCCGCGGAGCAGCTGGGTGAGAGCAACCGGCCCGCAGAGGCTGCATCCTCGCCCTCCCCGCCGCCCGCGGTCAAGCCCATCCTTCACAAGCCCAGCGTCCTCGGTACACATGACCCCAAATGTGAGCGTCTGTAACACGGCCGTCTGTGGGTCACGATGCTCCCTGTGTGCCCGCAGGACGCTGCGCTCTACACGGCCGCCCTGGGCAGGTGGTTCTCTGTTAGACGGAGAACAGGGATAGAGGGGCAGGGCTCGGCTGCAGCCCAGTGAGGAATCCGGCGCAGAGACCCCCTCTTCTTCCGCCTTGGCCGTGCCCCGGGGCTGTCCTCCCCACACGACACCCCCGTGCCCCCCTTCTCAGTGGCGGTGAGGGGCACCCCCTGCACAGAGCGGGCCTAGCTGGGGCCCCTCCCGGACCCGTTCTCACCAGTCACGGGCGGCTCCTTCCTGCCAGTCTTGCTGTTTTTACACGTTCTGCCCCCCGGGTGATGGATTCTGAGAGCACGCAGGCAGCAGAACAGACATTTTCTCCCCGGGAACCCTTGAGGCGTCCCACCAGTCTTCCTGCCTCCCTGACTCTGCTCCTTCTGCTGCCCGGCCCCCCAGCCCCTCCCCAAAACCTCGGAGCAAATGCCTGGCCCTGGTTTTCTGCAGCCATTGCTGGTCTCCGTCCCCTAACCCCGACCCACTGAGGGCAGGGGCCCGGGTGCCCCCGGCCTGCAGCTTGTTGCCAGCACACAGCCAGCCCTAAACGTCAGCCTGGGGCCACGGTGACACATCCAGAGTTAGGGGTGTTTGGAAACATTTTTGACCTGGCAGTTGGATATTCAGGAGAGAAACCCTTCCCACATTTGGAGAGATTTCCAACTCCCTTCCCCACATTCCACCCTGGCCGCACCATCCGTCAGCCTGGAACCAAGGAGAAACTGCAATCAGGGGCTCGGACAGAAATTAACTGAGTGTATGAAGGCATCGCTTTCCTGAGTCTACTCAGCACCTCTGGACCTGCCTTCCCTTTGTGTGGCCCCTGCACACGCCAAGGGCAGGTGGGAGTCGCCGCCTGAAGCCCCCAGGCCCCTGTTGCTAGTGGGTTTGAGGAACGCTGCCCCGGAGGCTGTGGAAGGACAGCGGTTCTGGCAGAGACACACGCTGTGCCTACAGCCACCCGTGATTCTGCTACTGCTCAGGGGGTCGTAGAGGGAGACGCCCCCCAGAGGACAGCCTGCTGCTTCCTGATGGCTGCCCAACGGCACTAGGCATCCCACATCTGGGCACGTTGCTCAGGGTCTTCATTACAGACCCCCCCCTTTAAGATGCAAACATGCAGGGAGGAGGAGGAGGCCAGAAACGGGTAGAGAGAGCCCATCACTGGCCGTCTCCGTCGTGGTGCCTGGGGACCAGGTGCAGGAAGGGTTCTGGCTGTGGGGCGGGGTGCAGGGAGAGCCCGCCCCACACAGGAGGACAGGGCTCAGAGCTGCTGGCTGGGCTTGTCCGGGCAGTTGAGCCTGGGGGCCCCAGGACGAGGCCTGTGGAGGGAAACAGACTCAGCCTGGAGTCTGGGAGGGGCTGGTGTGCTTTCGGGGCGTGGCCGTTGGCACGTCCAGGGTCGGCCGGGATAGAGGGACACCAGGCTTGGGGGTTGCATGGCCCCCCGGGATCCCTGCTCACCTCAGGTGCAGCTCCAGCTGTGCATACAGGAAGTGGACCAGCGCCCTCCTGGCCACGATCTCCGCGTGGCAGTCGTTGACCACCAGCCCCTGGTCATTGATGTACTCGCCGCTGATGCACTTGGTCCCCGAGGACAGGACGACGACCTGGGCTTGCCTGATGTCCAGGCCTGGTGGACAGAGGAGGCGTCAGAGCCCTGCGGCCGCTGCCCTCCCCGTGGGGCAGTGGGTCTGCTCTCCACCTCACCCGGCACCGCCCCCCCGCCACCCTGCATCCAAGCCTCAAGTTCACCTGTAAATAGCCAGCCAGTGGGGCAAAAGGTACTGGGGGGGTGTGTGTGTGGCGTGTGCACACCTGGCTCAGTTGTGAGGCTGGAGTCATGCCCAGAACTCCGTTCACTCCCCAATCCCAGCCCAGTGGGGCCCCGAGTGTGTGAACCCCGATTCCTGGCCTCATGGACCTGAGGGCCGTGTCTCCCCACGTGTGTGTGACCCAGACGGGGCGGGACACGGGCCTGTGGTTGAGGAAGATTCGCCCCTTAATTGGAAGATTCTCTGACGGGAGGGCCTTGTGCTCAGGACGGGAGGACATCTGTGAGGACAGACGGCAGGCCAGTCCCCGCCCGCCCGCCTATGCCTCTGAGGCAAACTCAGGACCGTCGGCCACCTTCCCTGCGTGGAGCCAGCGCCCCTCAGAGCCACCGGACCAGGCCCCGGATTCCTGCACGAAGGGACACTTGCTTCTCTGCTCCGCTCACCTCGGCGGCTTTGCCCTGAAGCTGGGGCATGTCTCTGCGTCTGGACTCAAGGCCCAGCCGTGGAGCAGCAGGGGGTCTGGGTACCAGGCAGGCTGGGCCCTGAGGCTCCTGTGAAAGTGCAGCCTGGGCCGAGGGCCACTCTCGACGCCCCCAAGAGGCCAGCAGGGACAGCAGGACGCCCGGGCCAGCGCCTCCCTCTCTGGAACCGCCTCTCACAGGAGGTGCGGGGGTCCTGGTGGGGCGGCCCCTCCCTGGGCCCAGCGCAGAGCAGGAGCCGCCTGGGACCCCGGCCTTGCTTCTGGGGCCGCATTTCAGGAGCTCCTGAAACAGTCTGACACCTGAGAACAGCGGCAGCAGCGGGGAGAGCATGCCGAGCTTTCTGATTTGATGGCCCAGGCTCTCTGTTTTCCCTAAAGAGCAGCAGGGCAGATGGGAGGTAGGTAGCGGCAATACAGCCTCCCTTCCATCCAGCAATTTCCGTCCTGAGATCCTTATGACCCCATGGGGGGCATAGGAGGGGCCATGCCCCCGCGTCCCCCTCTGGTCCCTTCGAGGGCCGTGCACAGCTGCTTCCTAGCAAAGCTCACAGGTTCGTGGTGAGAACGAAGCAACTGGCCTTCTGTTCGGTGTGGCTGTCGTATCTCTGCACGTGTGTGAAAGTGATGTATGTAAAAGTGATTCACTACCACAATGTTTGCAAGTGAAATAACATGAGTGACCCAATACTGACCCACCAGTAGGGGACTGCTTATAGTGGAGTACGTTCATCTGTATACTGGGCCCCTGTAGAGAAGTTCTCTGGAGGAATAGAAAGATTTCTAAGGGGTATCGTTATGTGAAAATAGCAAGGCGTGGAGCAGCGCGTGTACACCCCACGTTGTGATGTGAAGGGCAGGGCTGTGGGTCAGGGCTGGGATCCACCCGCTGCCACCAGCTGCTGCTAAGTCAGCCGCTTACTGTCTCGAGGACACGGAAGACACGCGATCCCCAGACCGGAGACAAAGGGCATTGTGACTTGCAGCACCGCCAGCAGCAAGAGCCTCGCGCCAGTTTAGGTGCCCTTGCCCATCTCAGGCGGTGTGTGCAGGGGGCTTGCGGGTGCTGCCCATGCTCGGGGGTCCCTGAACTTGGGGACAGCACCTCTCCGTCATCAGTGGTTAGCAAGTCCCAAAGGAAAACTGCACGTCACCCCTTGAGACTGCTCCCTGCAAACACAGCCGAAGAAACGTTCCAGGGAGAGTGACCGCCCCTCTCTGGCTGGCCTCCTGCATTGCCCTCCTCAGCCCGAGGACTGGTGTGCTCATGCCCCAAAGGACTCACCCCACTCTCTCTCCCCCACCAGGGAAACTGCCTCCCAGGACGTGCGAAGGTGACTGGGCTGGCTTGCTCTCCAGAGGGCCCACACCTGATGCATGGAACTCCCACGCCATGCATGCACCCTCAGCTCCAACTCTGGGAATGCACTCTTATTTGTTTAGCCGGGACTAAGCAATTCTTAGCCTCTTCCAACTCTGAATAGATTTTCACAATACTACATCTGACTATGGAGGAAATGATAACCAAATTTCTAAGAATAAAACTGAAGGTAAAATATACCAACCAGTATCAAAGAAACAAATACCCAAACTATAGAAACTAGAGACAGAAAGGAACGGCATTCACCCTGCATGCAGACCGCCCGACGTTGTGCTGTGTGATTGGTCCTGACGTTCTGTTTTCTGGGCCGTGTCTAGTGAGTGTAATGACTCAAGCATTAGCATTTCCACCACCCACTGGGGGAAGCCAGGCTCTTCCACGGTGTGGGGTCGGCGTCAGGAGACCCTCCTCCACGGTCCACTCGATGCTCCTGCACCGTTTCCTTCTCACCCAGGCTCCCAGCCCCACTGTGGTTTGCACCCTGAGTATTTGCAGAGAATTTCCTGCAGTTTCACATCTAGTCATTATTTGGTCCAAGTCTGTGTTTAATTCTCAATCTTTTCCTGAGATTCAATATTCTACTCTTCTCAGATTTCTATTCTCCAAATTTCCTCGAGTCAGTTTGAAAGCAAGAGGATTTAAAAATGCCGGCTCAGACGTGTCTGGTCTGTGACGGATGTGCTAGGACTGAGACTGATAGGAAAAATTTTCACTTTTGATGGGGGGTGGGGGACTTTCTCCCCCTGGGATCTTGATTTATGGCGTCTCCACAAATCGGAAGGCAACAGTGTCCCAGGGCTTTCAGTCTCTAACCATTGCAAATGCACCAATTTTAGGAGGACAGTTAGTTATGCGTAGGGATTTGTGCATTGCCCTGTGGATGAGGAGCTCAGAGGGAACCCCATGCAGGCCCTAGGGAGTCGGCTCTCCCCACGTGCCCTGCTGCCAACCTCCTGATGCGGTCTGGTCTTTTCTGGACTGAGGGACGTGAGCTACTTCTGGCTCCAATGGCTGCTGACCATCTGGTTGGTCAGTGAAAACTCTTTCGCTCATGGCGACGACGCAGGTATGAGCCCCTGTGAGATGGGCACCCCCTCGCCTCCCCTCTCCCAACCCTTTCATCCGCGGGAGCCACCTTCCTGCTCAACTTCCTCCCCGAGGTCCCTGACCTGGGACTGACCCAGCTCCACCTGCCTCAGCTCCGGGGACCGTCCTCTTTCCCAGGCTCCTGCTGGCGGGGTGTCCAGAGCCCTAAACCCTGGGGATCGCCAAGCCCAGCAGAGCAGGACACAGGACTGTTGAGAGGTGCCCTGAGCGGACCCGCAGGGAGGGGCCGTGGTGCTGGCAGCCAAGCCATCGGCAAGAAGCCAGGACCCCGCTTTCCCCCGTTAAACCACGAGGCCTGGGTTTCCTTACGGTGACAGCCCCCCACTTGGGAGGACACCAAGTGCTCCTCCGGGATTTACGTCCCAGCAAGGCCACCTGAGCAGGTGGATGAGTCTTGAAAATGTAAATACAGGGTAACTGGGGGAGAAAGGAGTATAAGCCAGGACCCTAAGTGCACGTATCTGAAAATCAAAAGCACGTCAAAGGTACAGCTTTACCCAGCTTCACATTTGCTCATTAATTAGTTCCGACCCTTCAGAATATTGCCGTACCTGCAGCCATGTGGGGTGGGGGGCGATCCGAGCTGATTAAATTCTCGGCTAACGGACAGGACTGTGGCCAGCAACTTTGCTCATGCTTCTTCCTTCCTCCTGTCCTTCCTCCCTCCCTCCCTCCCTCCCTCCTTCCCTTCCTTCCTTCCTTCTTTCCTCCCTCCCTCTCTCCTCTGTCACAGGCAGGCGTGACCAGCATGTACACCCTGACGCTCATGATTAGGGAGAATGTGGACTATTTTGTTGAATAAGATGACATGGTTTAAACACCCCAAAACAATCCCTGGCACAAAGACAAACAGTACATATTAGTGTCTTCTTTTTATTCTTTCACTAACAAACTTAGTGTTATGTTTCCACTGGGAAAAAAAAAGATTGTAGTTTAAGAGTTTGGGAAAAAAATGGGGTTAGTTTTATGGCCTCGAGATAAAGTAGTGTTGGGTTTTTTTCCCCCGTGAAATCTTTTGGGCAATTAAATGCTGGGTTATGTCTTGATGATCATACAAATGCAGAGCATTTGAGCAGCTTTGATGGGGGGGATCTGATCTCAAAAGAATGCAGGGCAAACTCTGTCTTCCTCCTTTCTTTATGTATTTCCTCACACGCACCTCCTTCCCGAGAAGGAGGAACTAAGGCATTCCATGGGGGAGTGGCCCAGGGTCAGGGCTCTGATCCATCGGCACCTGGTGATTTCTTCCAGACTAGACTACCGTTCATCTCTACACGAGTCGGGAGTGGGCTGGCTGGGCCTATTGTTCTTTTCCCCACTATTTTAAGGAGGGACATTTACCATAAACAAGTCAGCATGCGTGCTACGCGGGGTCAGTGGTAAATCTATCCTGCATTTTGTGGTTTAAACCTAACAGTTTAAACCCCAGATTTAAAATCAATTGTCCATCACACTCCTTATTGTGGGGGACGTCAGCCCCCATGGATCTTAATGCTTCTGAGCCTGTGTCCTGTGACTTCACGGAGATGCTGCGTCAACTTCACGTTTCTCGGCATCCACTTAGCAATCATTATGATTAATTCCTTGGAATCCAGATGATAATTTACCATCTTTCGTCAGAGCCAGGGCTTCTATTTAGGATTTCTGTCCAGTTCATTTGCTGCTGCTTATCTCCCTGTGCCCTACCGGGCATAAATAAAAGAGCCCGCTTTTAATTTTATGATGAAAGTAATTGCCAGTCACTCAGGGAGAAGATGGAAAGAAAGAGTTTTGGAATATGGGGAATAAAGTCCCTGAATCTTGTTTCTGCGAGGGCTCTGTGAAGATGGGCTTTCCCGAGTGCTCCTGGTGAACTGAAAGAAGTTTCACCTGTATTTAAACTGTCAGGATTTATCGAGTGCAAGTGGGAAAACAGTGTTTAAGTGCCAGTTCTTCTCAAGCCAGAGCCCGGCATGGACCCTGCAAATGAGATTCTCCACCTCCCGTGCTCACCTGAGCAAAACGCACGCAGCAAACACCTACAACTCACGACTCAGAAAAGTTTGCTAATGTTCCACTGCTGAGTTAATCTTTACGATTAACTTTACGATTTTCCCCCATAAGACAGGCCTGACCACTCTGCCCAGAGCATCTGGCGTTCTGGATGGGGTTGTTCTGGGCTGTGTTCTCTCCCGCCCGACTTCAAGGAAGGTTGTCTTCTTCAGGGCACTTATAAATCTCAGATGTTCGTGTATGTTTAAAGCTGCACATTAACTTAAATGGGAAAGAGTGTACAAACCATAGCTTCTGCATATGTTTTGCAGGCCAGGCTAGCAAAAGACAGGTTTAAATGTAAACTTCTAAAAATATACACTAGGAAACTCTTTTCTTCTGGCTGTTTAATAACCTTAGAAATAAACAATTACATGGACAGATCGTCAGTATCATGCCTGGAGCAGCGTCCAGAGGCAACCTGGGCAGGAAGGACGGGAATCTGCAGCCACATTTTAGCGCCACCCCCTCAACATGTGAGGGTCACCGGCCTCTTGGTCTTGGTGGCTGTACGTCTTAGAATCGACAATAAAGATTCCCACCTTTCCCACTTCTCGGGGTCGGAGCAATCAACTGATTAGTGTATGTGAAAATGTTATCAAAATTATAAATTTCATATCAAATAAGAATCATTATTAACAGCCCCTCAAGAATCGCTTCCTCGTGGAAATGCCGGGAGCAGTCAGAGCCATTGCTTGACAACGGGCTCAATAATGTGGTCCAGGTTTGGGTTCGAGAGGGTCATTTGCTTCTCCTCCCTTTCCAGCCCCCATGGGAAGGAAAGGGTTCCAGAGGGAGCAGATCTGTGACTCTGGCGCGATGGAGGAGTGTGGTTTGACTTCCACAGTCTGCTGTAGAAGAAGCCCTGGGGGTGCAGAAGAGTGAAATGCAGAGGGTGGAAAGGGGCCCTGAGTTCCAGCACAGACCAGCTGCCGCAGGGGCTACTCGTGTCCCAGAGAAATCGTGATGCTCCAAGTCAGGGCCAAGGGCAGGCGAGAGCCTGCATCCCAGACAGGACTCATCAAGTTACATTTTAATTAAGTGGCTGCCCCACTGGGCCAACCTCCCAAGAACACAGAGTAAAAGGTAGATTAACAACAAGGAAGGAAGGTAAAAGCCTGGGGATTAACTCAGAATATTAAAAATCTGACAAAAATGTGAAAGAAGGAAGGAATTTAACAAATAAATGATATAAGGAAAAACTGCACAAATAAACAGCTTAAATATGTCACGGAAGGACTTCCCTGGTGGCACAGTGGTTAAGACTCTGTGCTCCCAATGCAGGGGGCCCGGGTTCAATCTCTGGTCAGGGAACTAGAACCCACATGACACAACTAAGAGTTCGCATGCCACAACTAGGGAGCCGGCGAGCCACAACTAAGGAGCAGACCTGCCACAACTCAGGCCCGGCGCAACCAAAAAGGAAAAAATGTCAGGGAAGGTGACTGGCTGACATCCACACAGTCTTATAAAATTATGTAGCATTCAAGTAAAAAAGACCCTTCCCTTCCGTGGGCAGCGGTGGGGCGACCACTGCAACTAAATGTGTCAGACAGGATGTTTCTAGTCAGAGATACTAGATAAGAGATCATAGAAAGAACCCTTGAAAATACTGAGGGCAAGTCAGCTTGAGCTCAGCATCTCCCAGCAAACACTTCCAGGAGCAAGAGAACCAAGTCAAGACACTTAGGGAGACGTGGACATTCAGTTTCTCTCCTGCGCATTTTAAAGGTGTTTCTAGAGACAGAAAGAGGACGGCGTGGATGCTGGGGATGGTGGTCCAGGCGGGAGGTGCGGGGTCCCCTTGGCCGGCTGGGCAGAGGCTCCAGCAGTGGGGGAAGCTGGTCTGCGCCGCGGGTGAGAAGGCTTGGAGGTCACGTGACCTCCCAAAGCCGTTTAAGAAAGTCCAGCTGCTGAACCCGCCTTCAGTGTGACGTGGTTTGAGCTGGTGGTGGGGGCAGGGAGGACAGATGTGACCCCATGGGAGGACGTGCTCTTTCTGCAGAGACGTTCCCGCCACTGAGAACTGCGTGCTTCCAGGAAACCACCTGGCTCTGCTGTGCGATTTACAGTGTCCTGAGCGGTGGACGCTGCTCAGTGGTTTCACCTCTTGGACTCACGGCACAGGGGAAACAGAGAAGACAGTTATGGTACAGAACAGGGTATAAATGTCATTGGTGATGACAGTATAGAAATACGTTCATCGTGCAGAGAATTCGGCTAGGAAAGATGAGGGTGACTGACGGCCGCCATCCCTAACTTACAGAACAGGAAGTGAAGATGCACCATCCAAACTCGGCAGGGTGAGTATACACTCAAAACAAAGGTTTAAGTGTATACTATAGATACAATAACGAAAAATAAAAAAGTATCTAATTTTAATAGTGCGAATCGATATTTAGAATAGAAAATCTAGAAATAGAACCAGTATAGTATTCAGAGTCACAAGAACAAAAATTAAAAATGATTAAAATGTCTGCTCCTGACTTTGCTTGGGGCCAAGGGTAGGGTGGAGATACGGCTTTTTATTCGTAAGTTCTCTTCTGTTTGAGTTTTTACCAATGGCTGCAGTATTTTCATAACGTAAAAACTGTTCTGTTCATAAGTATGTATTTTTGCTATCATATTTCTCAGAACAGCTACAAAATGGTCTTAGCCTCATTCATGAGAAGGACCTTACATGAGCTACTTGATGTGGATGAATTGGCTTCCCACCTAAAAATGAAGGGGGCAACGAATCATGTTTTACTTCAAGATAGGTTTAATTTTATAACATTGTGATATATATTATAAAAAGTAGAATAAGACACATCACCCCCTCTTAGAGTTTCTTAGGCATTTGCTTGACTAACTGAACAAGAATTAAGATTAAATTGCCCATCAATTTTAAGTAAGTGAATATTTGAAAATATTTCTATTAGTAATTTTGCACAATCCTCCCTAATCTCTTTTTAATCAACATGTTTATTAAATCTTCTCTTTATAACAGGAAAGTAAATTTCAGCAATTTATCCTTCCATGTTCATAAATTACTAATTACAATAAGTTTACCTTTTAAAGTCTCACTTTCACGTAATACATTTAGTTCCTTTAGATAAATTGCCTGCACGTAAAACAGTGTATTACTGGCCACTTTTAAGTATTGTTTCCCCACCAGTCTTTGTAAAACATCACTGCTTTCCAAGGGAAGTCTGAGAGTAGCTTTCCAGATTTTCTGGAATTGAATTTCCCAGAAAAATGGAAAGATGTTGGACAATCACAGCTATAGAGCTGGGAAATATTGAAAAACTACTCACTAATCCTACTGACGTATGCGTTTGGGGTTGGAGTACATTGCACAACAAAGAAGAAATGTTGGTTGGTGCCTTTGCCCCCTCCCTCCCACCATCCTTCCTTCTCTCCTTCCCATTCATCACTCAGCCCAAGCTAATTTAAACTACGTTATCCTGGAATCCTTGCAGAGAAATGCATGTGACACTCCAAATCTTAAAATTTGCCTAAGTTTGTGGCTGTGATCCTCCAGCCCTGCACGTAACTTCTTTTCACATCGGATCTAAACTCTAAGAGTCAGGAAGGCAGCGCTGGATCTGTTTTGTTCTCTGCTGTTTGCCCAGAAGCCAGGAGGGCCTGCGGCCGCGGCAGATGCCCAGTCATAATCTACGGAGGACACGGACCTGGCACGTCTCTCTAAGTGCTGTATGTACACGAGCACACTTAACCTTCCAACGACTCCCAGGTAGGTTTGACCATCACCCCCTTTTAAAGGTGAGGAACTGAGTCCCAAAGAGGCCGGCTGGCCCGCTCACAGCGCTAGTCACAGGAGTTGCTGGGTTCAACCCTGGGTGCCACCCCACTGCGTCCTGGATACCATGTCCCCAGAGGGGGCCGTGTCTGTCCTCTGCACCCATTACGCATGCAGAGTGGAGCCCGCATCCGGTTAGTGGCTACCGTGGCTGTGTGGATGGAGCGCCGCCTCCAGCAGCCGTGGTCTGGACTGAGGGGGCTCTTAGCCCTCAATTTGGGACATTTCTTATTCTACAAAGGGGCAGGTGTTACCGAACGCGAGTGGATTGGGCGGGATGCCTGCCACCAAATTCAACAGTATCATTGATGGAACAGAATTGCCTTTGACTTAGAACATTATAGAGTAATTTTTACATTTCAAAGTTTTTCATGTACTTTATCCTAGGCACCAAGTTACACTGTGAGGAGGCATTTTTGTTTCCATTTTACTAAGATGCCCAAAGTGGAAAGGTTAAGTCATATGTCCTGACCCCAGTGGCCTTGCACTTGACACTGCAGGAGCCCCCGGGTGTCCAGAATGAGGGGAAAAACGGGCCAGTCATCTGGCTGTTAGTCGACTTCTAACATCCATAGTTTTGGACATCAGGTAGATGGTCTTTTTCAAGTCTTAGACTTGGTCTACACTGGCAGAGAAAGTGTGTGTCTTTGAAACCTAACTAGCCCAAAAGTCAATTATTTTTTTTCAATAATCATTCCCTGGTAGGTCATTACCAGTTCGCCCCAAACTTTGGAACTAGTTACAGTTGAATTCAAATAACCAGCTAGCTAGTTATTATTAGTAGGTTAGTAGTGAGGTGTTTTCACCAAAAGTGACAGCTTAAAATTAAGCATCACTTTCTCCCAACCTGGCTTGTAAGAGCGGCCACGACCTTGATGGTTGGATGGACTGTTTCCTGCCCGTTCTGTCATCCTGAGAAGGGGACTCCATCAGTGAGCAGTTAGGGGTGGGGGCAGGAAGGAGTGCGTTCAGTCCTCTATGTGTGTGGAGGTGGCTTTGGGGCGGCTGGTCATCTACTTTGTCACTGAGTCTCGGTCCTATCTCTGCTTTTCTTTCCGTGTCTTCGTGGGGAAGAGAGTCCTGGTTCCCAAGCTCAAGCCCACGCTAGGCTACACTCCTTCCTGGTGGGTGAGGTGCCCGAGGGGAAAGCAAGAGGCATTACCTTGGGTCATGACGATCCCGGCCAGCGCCTTGTGGCGGGCGTGCGCTGATGCCAGGCCCATGGCCAGCTCGTGGAACTTCTGCGTGACCAGCTGGGACACCGTGTCAGCGAATTCCTGCAAGACACAAGCAGCAGGCCTCTGTGACGGCTGCGCCGCTGCCATGTCCTCCCTCCTCCAAGCTGAGACCCCATGGGCGTCTGAGGTTCCCCTGCCCTGCGGCGCCCTGCCACCCAGGCACCGTGACCCCCCAGGCCTCGGGACATCAAATCTGCGGCCTCGATTCTGAGACTCAGCCCCCGGCGTGGCCCCTGGGCACAAGCGCCTGAGCCTATGCAGAACCTTCAGGTGGGGGGACCGTCCCCTACATCCCTCCCCGCCTTGCAGAGGCTTCCTGCAGGGGGTTTGCACACACACATCGAGCAATCGGTTCCCACTTTCTTCTCCGTGTCACAGAACCAATTCTAAACTCCCCCTGTGTCCAGGGACCGCTCCCCACAGCTCCTCCACAACCTGCTCCTCTCAAGTTTCTGCACACGTGCATGTGTACAAACACACACACACATACACACACGTGCATGCACATGATACACACGTGCACATACACATACACACAGAGAGACCCATGCGCATGGCACACATACCCATGCACACCTGTGTGTACATGCATACAAATATGCACACATACAGACATCGCAGCCACACATGGGCACACACATGCCACACACACACACACACACACACACACACAAAGATACATGGGATGTGTGCACGCACACAAACACCAAGGTGATGTAATCCCGGTTGTTGAGTTTTCTGAAATGACCCGTGTTTCTACAACAGCAGCACATGTGAGACTTGCAGGCCCGTGTTCCCCAGAGAGCGAGGCTGTCGACTCCCGCCTTCCTCCTGGTCCCACGGCTGAAGCACCTGCAGTGGCCTCATCACCGCTTTTCAGTCGACTTTCACAGGCTTGGAGTCAGAGACCCCGGTGTGCATCCACGTGGGCCCGGTTTCACATCCTCTGACCTCACACGGGGGTTGGGGGGGCGGGGGGCAGGGGCCCCATCCAGGTGGAGGATCGGGCCGCTTCTGCCGGTGTGAGCATGGGACCCATCCCCCCCACCCGCTGTTCCCCCTGGCAGGGTGGTCCAGCATCCACGGGCCACGCCGCGGGGCGCCTCCATCTTTCGCTCTGGAATCAGGTTCTGGCACCTTCGTGTCACCTCCCGTCTCCAGGAGTCGAGGGCGGAGCTGATGCCCTTTCCTCCTCCAGTAACTTTCCAGGCGCTTCCCCCGCACCTTCAATGGTCCTTTCCCTTCTTTTTAAAATGAACTTTCTGGATGTGCAGGAGGTGATGAGACCAACATGACAGAGGAGACATCTCATCCCTCTGCGTCCATTGCACGGGGCCCTGTGGGGCCTCAGAACAGGACGCCCCAAATCACTGAACAATGACATAAACTACACAAAAACCGGTTTCATGCGGAAACCCAGAGGCCAGTGTGCTTCACTCAGGGACGCAGAGCAGACCCGGTGCTGGCACCACCTTCTCGCTGTCCCCGCTTCAGCCTGCAGGGGGGTGCAGGCTCACCCTTCTCACCACTGAAGCCACGTCTCTGCCAGGATGTGGCGGGGATGGCAGGGGTGGGTGTCAACCCAGCAGCCTTGACTCAGACCTGCCTCTCGAAGCCCCACTCCCTGCTTCTGGGGAAGTGGCTCTCTCTCCTGCGGAGGTTCAGCGGGACCAGCCCGTCTACAGGGGGTCGGGGCTGAGCACTGGTAGTGAGGAGACGTGTTACCAGGCGGCTTCATCCTGGGTGCCTGGCGCCCTGGTGGAGCCATTCCAGGAAAAGTTGAAGCAGAACAAATCAGAGCTTGTTCCTGACTCTCGCGGTTACATGGATGAAGGGTCCCTCCCCTCCCTCCGCCTGGCGAGGCGGGTGGGGCAGCGGACGGAGGTGGGTTGGGTTGTCCAGTCTCTCCAGGGGTGATGAGGACCTCTGCTAGTGGACATGACCTCGGACCTAGCAAACCTCCCGTGAAAGGGCTGCACCCCCAAGGGGTGCCCGGGGTTGGGGGGCTGCCCCACAGGCCGGTCAGGCCCCTGGCCTGTCCCAGCAGGCCTGACCCTAGGGTTGGGCTCCTGGCCTGCATCTAGTCCATTGTGCCCCGTCTCTTAAAACCGTCCTCGGCTGAGGACACTGCTTTCCATCACCACAGCCCTCGGCGCGGAGCTGGTCCTAGAACCCCGAGCAGCGTCTGTTTGGGGCTTTGTCTGTATCTTGTGCTTCCCCAGCAGCTCCATGTTTTTAACGACGGAGCCCCAACTCCACGCACATTCGAGGTAGGGGTGTGGCTTGTACGCATCTCACACTTTCTTCGTCCTGCCGTGGATGTGTGGTCCCGCGTGTGTCAGTGATGACGCACATCTCGGATGGATGACTGTCTGCACCCACGACCTTTTCAGGGATGGCAGAACACACACACTGGCTGGTGGGAGGGTAGACATTTCAGGAAAAAATTAGTGATGTTTCTTCACCCGTCATTCTGGTATTTTCTGACTCTAACATGCTGTCTCAGTCGGCTGAGCTGCCACCACCAGCGCCACTGGCCCCGCGCCCTCGAGGGCTTCCCTGGTGCCCCACCCAGGCCCAGGTTAAGGGGACCATGGCTGGGTGCCAGAGCTGCCCACCTCCACCTCTGAACCACCCATGCTCCATCAAGACCTTTTTTTTTAAACATCTCCTCCCCTTTAATCCTTTTTTCTTTATCCTTTCTTTTAGGGGTCTTGACATTTATGTTAAGCATGTTTCTCAGTTAATATTTTATAAAGGTGAATTGAAAAAGAAAAAAGCAAAGATTTCTTTAACTTTTCTTACTTTGGGTGAAGGACAATCATTAAGATGTAGAGAGGTATTTAGCTGGTTAAAATTTATCTCTGGTATTTAACCAGTATTACTTCCTAGGACTGCTTTGAAAAGTTTTGATTACAGTTTTGTCAGGGGGAATTTTACGGAATGTTTATATATTGAACTATGACCCTTAGCTTTTCTGGGTTTAAAAGTCAAAGGAAGAGAATCACGAATAACCATCTCCATTGGAAAAAGAGCATCTCTTCTATTACAGGGACCCGAGTTGTCTCTTTACAGACCTTCTGGAGTCTTTGGGAAATGAACGGTTTTTGGTTTTGGAAAAGGCTGGAGAAACGCAGTCTGCGAGCTTTTCTGCTCTGAGGCTCCCTTTCCCCCCACAAAGCCCGCCCCTCCCCTGCCTCTCCCCGGCACCCCATCTGCTGCACCACAGCTATTTTCAGTGATTGGCTTTAATTAAATCACATACATGATTACAGCTGTATGTAGTTCTTCATAGTTGGATTTGTGTATGTAAGTGACGTTGTCATTGATTACGTGGGGTGTTAGAAGCCAGGTAGAAACTTGGAATTCACGTAGGGAGACGCAAACTTACCGTCTAATTTAACAGTAGGAATTTTTTATGTTTTAATCACTTGGGATTTAATATATACAGTCAACTCTGGTTACTGCGAACCCAACTAATCAAACCCTGAGATAATTTGATTTTTCCCCACCTGGCACTTGGTTTATGATAGAAGCAGCTAAATGCTCAAAAGCAAGCTTGCATCGAGAATTATTTTTATAAATTCAAATTCCAGGACAGGTCTGTGGGCTGTGTGGAGTTCCTTCAGTCTCCTAGGGTGGAGACGTGCGTCCCAACTACCAGCAAACTACTTAAAGCATATTTTTTGAGCCCCGGGCCGAGCGGTCCTGCATCACTGCTTTCTGGTCTAGTCTGTCCTGGGTGGGAGAGGAGGGATCCTACAGAGATCCCACGTCTGGCTTAGGTTCGCCCTTGGGCACAAGCACAGTGAGAGTCGTGGTGGTGAAGCCCCCCACTGGAAACCTCAGGGTGGGTGGTCCGCCCATCAGGACAGTGAACAGGGGAGGGTCCGGGTGGGGCCTGGGTGGGGCAGGAGAGGCTGGACCTGGGGACAGTTGAGAAGCCAGCTTTGTTATATCGAAAGCCCTATGCAGAGAGTCTCTAAAGATGCACTCCAAAAGTCCCGAATAATGAGCTGAAGTGTCATTTGCAACATAAATTCTTTGTTAAATATGAAAAAGAGAGACATCCAGTTGTACTCATTACTGCTGGTGATTTAGCGATTTAGAAAATGCCTCTGAAGGTCCCCTGGTAGCAGGAGAGCATTATTGTGTCTTCCACAAGTTGGTCATGGCCTCCCCGAGCACTTAAGTGGCGGGGAAGTGTGATCCCCTGAAGGCCCCTCCCTCTGGAGGCCTCAGGACCCCACCCCAGCTTTTCTCAGGGCAGGAACAGATGGGGTGGATGGGACTGGGGGCCGTAGAATCTGCAGTGCTGCCCCAAGTCCCTGCAGGGGCCCTATGAGACTTGGTCTGAAATCGGTCAATGCTGTTCATGCAGAAATTGGCACAGGCTGGACATTTGGACCAGAAATGATCAGAGGAGACCGAATCTGGCTTCTGGTTAAATCACGGTGATAATCAGGTGCTTCTGCTTCCAAAGGTTAAGTGGGGAAGTTGGCTCCGCGTTTAATGAGCTGCGTGTTACTGTACTTAACAAAAACAGGAACGCAAGGCTACCTAGGCTTCTGCGTGTTGTGGTCTGCACGCTGCCTGTCGGCCCAATTACCACGGCAAATTAACAGCATTATTTAAATAGGAAAACAAACTTTAAATAGGAACACCAAAAGACTCAAACTCTACTCATTTCCAACACTAATATTTTGAAAGGCTTAAGTAAATAAAATGTGTTCAGATTTGCAGTAGCAGTCCTCAGGGTAAAATTGACATTCAGCCAAAGTGGTGAGGATATTAAAATCGATAGATTATGAGGGAGAGAGCCGTCAGTAAATATTTTCCTGTTGAAATCCCGTCTTTGGGTTTATACTGCTGAAATATCAGAAAGGTTAGATTTGCATATGGACGGGGCCAGGCGGGACCTGGGACACCCCGTACCCTTCCTGTCCGCCTTGTCTGCAGCACACGACGGTGGGCGGGCGCCCTGGAGGTGGGCGTGCCAGGGGCCTAGGGAGTGGGGCCATGTGTCCCCGCTGTTGGGACTCATTCTCCATAAAGCACGGCCAACTTGTGCTCCTTCTTGGCCGTCCACGCGGCCAGAACCGGGAAGGCAGGAGAAACGCTGGCAGGATGGTCGTCTGGCCACCGGACAGCGGTCCACAGCTCAGAGGGATCCCAGTGCATGGGAGAGGATCTTCCCCAGCCTCCATCTCAATACTCCTTCGTGTGTCCGGGGAAAAGCCCACCTCCAGGTCTTGGTAATGACTCCTGTTTGTTGACAATGGCAATAAAGCCTCAATCAATTTCAAAGTCAGGGACTGGTGAACACGTGTCCCACTAAATAACTCAGGTTACCTGACTAGTCAATTATTCTATATCTCAAATTACTGAGAGGCCAATAACAAATTTGAAGGAAGGCATGAAAGATGGAAGCCCTTTATCCCCGCTTCCGTGGCATCGTGGGAAAAGCTCTGAACTTGGCATCAGAGGACAGGCTTGCGTTCCTCCACACCCTCTCCGAATTGTTCGACCACCACAGGGCAGTTAAGATCTCTGAGCCCTCGGTCTCCTTTCTGTAAAAGAGGCACTGTAAGAATTACCTGTAAAGTCCACGATCCTGAATCTCAGCGGGGAGACCCAGGCCTGCAGCATCCGCCTAGAACACTTCTGGATGACGTTTTCTTTCCAATGTCGCCAGAAGCAGTTGCTCCATGGGCACCAGGGGCTGTGTGGAAGCGGAAGTACACGGAGGCTGGAGGACCCCTCTTCAGAGTTGGCTCCCGCCTGTTGTGGGCAACAGGGAGGTAACTGCACGACACTGCCCCTCAGTGTCCTGTGGCTGTTCCCAGCTCGGGTGTTTCAGTGGGATGGCCCCGAGGCTAGGAGGTACCGCATCCTGGCAGACAGTGTTTTCCAAAGATGGCTGCGCCCTTGTCTCCCACGCTGCTGGCTCTTCTCACCAGTGATCTCCACCTGCCACCTGCCTCCTGTCCCGTAGGCAGTGCGTCCTCTCCTCGGAGACGTCTCACCCGCAGAGTGAGAGGGACGGTGGCCCGTGAACGCCCGCATCTGTGTCTAGGTCCTGGATGTGACCTCTCGGGACGCAGCTGGGCGTAGCCCCATGGAGAGGCCGCGGGTGAGCTTCCCTGGGAGGGTCCTTGGCCCGCAGTGACCCACGGAGCACAGCCCAAATGACAGCGCAAGAGCAAGACGCACGATGATGTGGTTTTGAGCTGTTGGGTTTGGTGTGGTTTGTGACACAACGACAGCGCCTAAAGCAGATGTGGCGAAGGTGCTGCTAGACCGTGATGGGCAGTTTGGCAGAGGGCTTGGATCGGGCCACTCCTGGCGTTGCTACCTAACAGCAGCCTGACTTTGCGAACATTATTGGGCCTGGACGTTCTCACCTCTCCAACAGGAATAGCGCCTGGGCCATGGGATTTTTATGGGGTGAAACGAGAGCCCAGAAGTAGATGCTGAAAATAGTACCTGGTACTGAAAACTCAATGTCGAATCCGCCAGCATTAAGTGTTTTGTTATTATCGTCCAAACTGTGCGGACACAGTGCTTCCGGGAGACGGTACAGAGATACCTCTCCGCACTTCTCTGCACCACTGTCTGCTCAGCACGAAGCTGTTTAAAGGACACGTTTGATGCCATCAGGCAGTGTTGAGCAGTGTCTGTTGAGGCAACCGTTCCCGAAACACTTCTCGCGTGCCGAGTGGCTTCCCTGGGCCATCCCTCCCTGCCCGCCTGGACAACCCTGAGCCCTCAGTGCACCATCTGCCGGGCACGCTTTCAAAGAACCCGGATCACAGGTGAACAACGAGGAACTGGGAAAGCTGCGTGTTGACTTAATCTAAACCCCTGGGCATGGATGCTGTGTGTACTTTGGATCCAAGTCCAATTTTAAGGAGAAATCACATACACGTCAATGTTTCATGCAGTCATTTTTTAGTGAAATCACGACAATTTTGGGTGAGGAGTTGCTCACCAGTTAAATTATTTGCTTGACCTTTTATCAGCTTTAAATTTGTTATTATTGTTTAATCTGGAAGACAGTCTCTTTAGTGACAATGCATCTGAACATTAATGTTTGGAGTCAGGTTGACCCGCACTGCAGGCTACCTGGCTTGTCCACTCATTTTTCTGACTTCAGTCCACCCTGATTTCGTCCTCGGGCCACAGTGTTCTGTGGTTGGTCACTGATGAACATCATGCTCATGAGCCTGACACCCGAGGACCAGAGCCCCGTCTCTGTCATCCTGGCAACGGCAATGTCCCTCCCCCCCAACATACACCCCAGTCAAAGTGTGCGTTTGCCTCTGGGGCCTCTGGAGCACCCCCCCCCCCCAACAAGGTAAGCTGGAAAAAGATTGGGAAGGGGTCTGTTGGAGCTGTTGCCATGGAAACCTCACTGTATCTAGAAAAGCCGGGGGAGAGGCCGAGTGGAGGCTGTTTCTCAAGCATTTCTATTCTTATTTCGTCTCTGAACCTGTCCCCTGGGGAAAAGAATCAATCAAAATTTATTGAGCAAGACAGTAGTGAAATCCAGAGACTAATCAGACAGGGTCCTCTGTATAGAGAGGCCCGTGACATGACGTCTGTCCGGGGCTGGGAGCCTGCCAGGTGCTGAGTGCCTGGGGCAGCCTGTCCCCTTAATCCAAGGGTCCCCAGCCCCCAGGCCGCGGACCGGTACTGGTCCTCGGCCTGTTAGGAGCCGGGCCACATAGCAGGAGGTGAGCGGCAGGCGAGCCAGCGAAGCTTCATCTGCCGCCCCCCATCGCTCCCCATTGCTCACATTACTGCCTGAACCATCCCCCTGCACCCCATCTGTGGAAAAATTGTCTTCCATGAAACCGGTCCCTGGTGCCAAAAAGTCTGGGACCAGTGCCTTAATCCACATCATCGTCCCGGAGGTGGTCACTGTTGCTACCCTGTTCACAGACCAACAAGCTGAGGTGGAAGAAGCAGACTTCCCTGCAAATCTGGTTGGACCCCCTGCAGGTGGGAACCACTGTCCTGCCTGCAGAGGGCTGCTTGGGCGGGGGGGGGTGAAACGCTGCCCCTTACACCAGTCTGGGTTTCCTGACTGCCTCAAGTCATGAAGTGACCTCGGTTATTGGAGACGGAGGACTTCCTGGAGGAGGCAGGAGGCCCTTCCCAGTAGGAGAGCTGCTCAGGGGCATCTGTGGGTCCACAGGGCCTGTTGCGGATGCTCTGAATCAGACTTCCGGGCAGCACAGCCGGAGCGCAGATGCTTCTAACACACAGCACATTTGACAACATGTGACAAAGATGCTGTCCCTGAACAAATTGCGCAGGGTCCCTGAGCTGGTTTCAGCCACCACGGCCCACCACCCCGTCCCTCTCTGCTTGGTCCAGTTTTAGTGGGGTCCTGCTGGGTCGGCTTAGCCAGACCCCTCTGACCTGCTGTTCCCTCCTAGTGGTTTTCCGTCCGCTGCCCCACCCGGCCCTGGGCTGCAGCCCCACCGGCCACGCCGTGATCTGAGCTGGGCTCCATGCCTCCCTGCAAGGCCATCGCAGGGGTCTTTACCTGCCGCCACTGTCCTCCGCATGAATAAAGTCTTCCTGTTGGTGCTTTAACAGTGACACTGAATATTTCTTTCCTTAACATTGTCTAAAAACTGCCGAGGATCAGAAACAGCAATGGGGGAGGGTGGGGAGGGGCAGGAAGCCAGATGTGGGTGGGGACGGTGGAGCTGGGACAGGCCACGCGATGGTGACAGGCAGGCCAGTTGCTCTGCCCTGCACCTCCTGGGGCCAGAAAACTGGACAGACGGACACCTCCGTGCGAGAGTGCTGAGCTGAGTGTGCGTGGTGGGACTTTAGCCCTTGCTGTCATCCCTGGTCTGCGGTCCCCACGCGGCCCCTACACAGCCGGCCGGCCTCCCCTTCTGGGCTCCAGGCTAGGGCCCCTTCTCTCTCTGTCCCTTTGGTCTACACAGGCCTCACGCCACCTGGGGCTCCTGTGAGAGTCCCACCCAATTCAGCCCTCAGAGGAAGCCCCCTGCCCTCCCTCCTGCCCCTGGACATGCAGAAACCCACCGAATGAATCTTGGAGCAGAACAGCGAGGTTCCCTCCAATCTTGTCTCCCCGCCCCCAGGGGGGTTGGTGTCTAAGCTACGGGTTTCTTGGTGAAACGGAGAATCCTTTGTCTGTGGACAAGAGGCCCCTCAATACCTATGATGGATTCACAAAGACGGGTAGGGAGCTGGTCACACTCGTAAACTCCAATTTTGTCAACATGAAGGCATTTAAAATCTTGTACTGTTGGCATTTAAAAATTCTACGTGATTAGTTACATTAAAGAAACAGGGGAGGGACTAAGATTCCGCGCTCCCGATGCAGGGGGCCTGGGGTCGATCCCTGGTCAGGGAATAGATCCCACATGCGGCAACTAAAGATCCCACATGCCTCAACAAAGATCCCTCATGCCGCAACTAAGACCCGGCGCAGCCAAATAAGTAAATAAATAGATAAATAGATATTAAAAAAAAAAAGGAAACAGGGGAAATGAAGAAAAGAGGTTTTTTGGATACGTTTTTTTTCCCGTAAGATGTTACAGAAAATACCGAATGAACCTTTTTGGCCAACCCAATACTGTTGCGGAAAACGGGACTCGTGAAACAGCCCCAGGGCCAGCAGGCCGCCAAGTGTAGACTGTGGGTGAATTTGCCGGCTATCGGCTGTCGTCAGGCTCTCAGGCTGCTCCCTCAGAGAGTAAGTGCAGGGCCAGAGGGCTCAGGGTCGCTGGGTCACTGGGAGCAGTGCAGGTGGGAAGGAGGGGAACCCAGCAGCTACTGCTGACCTGAGGGGGTCCCCTCCCTTGCGAACCAGGTGCCAGAGGGACCAGCACCTCAGGGAAGAGGTGACCCCGGCTGGGAGAGGTAAACCGACTTCCCACAGGTGACCCAGCGGTGGGAACCAGCAGTGGCAGGGTTAGGATTCACATCCAGATGTTTGAATTGTAGCTCCAATATTTGGGCTCCTGACTACAATGTCAAAAGTGACTTCCAAGGGCTTTTTCATAATCGAGGATTTCAAAAAAGCCCAAGATAAAGATCCCATATTCATTAACTTGAAAAATTGAGAATTGAAGTTTGTGTGCACAGATACCTGTGTATCTACACATTGATTAAGTAAATTTGTAGCTATTCACAATTACCCAAATTGTTAGATACCCACAAGTTTGTTTAAACATATTAATAGCAGTTACTGCTTTAACAATTAATTTCAAGTTGGAATACAATAAAAATGTAGATAATGAACTAAAACTGCATTGGAAATGTGATATGTCTTTTTTGTTGAACTGGTGCTTTCTGATGTACTCAGGGAGATATTTTGCATCTGGGTTTAATTAGAATCTTTAAATTCTCATTAGCGCACTAACACGAAGATGCTCACAGATGAGGACCTCTGTTTGGGGTTGATTCATGGCTGTTTGAGTTCATCTGGATTTAAAAAGATGTAAACAAGAAGAATCATTTCAGCACATCAAGAGAGAAAGACTCTCAATAGGTAACGTAGTTGTTCCTCAAAGGAAGTAATATTTACTTTCTTAGCTTTTGTTAAATTCAAGAACAGTTGTTTAGCTGTTGCCTGAATAATAAGGGATGCTAACACCTGTTTTGCAAAATTATCAGTGACGTCGATGTCATACCTCAAATGCCATAAAGGACGAACTCTCAGCTCCCTTTGTCTCATGACTTTGGCCCCAATCTGCTTTCTTTACCCTGAAAAGAGTTTCCACAGAGGTGAAATAAAGTAGGTTAAAATTGCTAAATAGTTCCAAACAGTGCATCTGCAGCGCTGACTAAAGCTGCGGCCAGGCCACTGCTGTGCGTTTCTTCAAGCTCATGGAGACCTGAGACCAGAGATCCGCCACCGCTCATTTCCTGTACGTGACAAATGGGAGAGAGATGCTCGGAAGGTGCCTATTCTCTAAGCTGAACTTCCACAGTCAAGAAAGTCATTGCCCCCATGCCTTGGACTCAGCACCGCTGTGCACACACCTGGGACCTGGACCTGGTGCTTCTCACTACTGGAACCAGTGCCACACCAATGGTCACCACACATGCCACCCAACTGGCACGCTGTGCCACCAGCAAATGAAGGTCTTTTCCCGTTGAAGCCAGTCCTTAAAGTCTGGAAGGGGTGAATGTTCAAATGCATAGATACCAATGCAAGGCTACAAGGAACATGAAAATCATGGAAACATGATACCACTGAAGTACATTTCCAGTAAACAACCCTAAAGCATTGGCGATCTATGAATTTCCTGACAAAGAATTCAAAACAATTGTTTTTAAAGAAGCTCAGTGATAGACAACTCAACAAAATCAGGAAAGCAATTTATGAACAAAATGAGGAGCTTAACAAAGAGACAGAAATCATAAAATAAAACCAAACAAATTCTGGAGCTGAAGAATACAATGACTGTGATGGAAAAAAAAAATACAATAGAGAGCTTTGCCAGCAGACTTCATTGAGCAGAAGGAAGGATCTGTGAAATCAAAGACAAGTCACTTGAAATTATCCGGGCAGAGGAGAAAAATAAAGAATAAAGAAGAGTGGGATTTATGGGACACTGTTAAAGGAACGATGGATGCGTTATGGGAGTCCGGAAGAAGCAGAGAAAGAAAAAGAGGCAGAAAGCTTATTTAAGTAAATAATGATAAAAAAGCTTCCTAAATCTGGGGAAGGAAATCGTCACACAGACTCAAGAAGCAAAGGATCTCAAGTAGGTTAAGCACGAAGAGGTCTACATCAGGACACACTGTAATTATATTGTAGAAGTCAAAGACAGAGACTTTTGAAAGCAGCCAGGGAAAAGTGACTCATCACATGTATGGGAACACCTATAAGGTTACCAGTGGATTTCTCAGCAGAAAGCTTGCAAGCCAGCAGAGATATATTCAAAGTACTGAAAGAAAGAAAAAGGCCAATCTTTAAAAATGAAGATGAGAGAATGTCTTTCCCAGGCAAACAAAAACTGAGGGAGTGCATTGCCTCTAGGCCTGCTTTGCAAAAATGCTTAGGAGTTATTCATACACGCACACACACACGCATGCACACACACACACACTGGAATACTGTTCAACCTTTAAAAAGGAGGAGATCCTGCCATTTGTGACAACGTGGATGAACCTGGAGGGCACTATGCTGAGTGAGATAAGCAGACACAGAAAGACAAACTCGGCCGGATCTCACTTACATGTGGAATGTACAATAGAAGCGGCAGGTGACATTGCAAACTTGTTTAGAACAAACATGACATGGAGATGGCTCCTTTGGGTGGGTGTATTCTGGGGGAAGCACAAGATAACACTTTGGAGTGAACGGCAGATAGGTTCTTATTAGATTTACGTGGGGAGGTGAAAGGGGTTGAGGGGGAGCAGCCTAGATGACCAAGGAGCTGGGCTGTTTTGGGGACGAGAAGCCGAGCTGTTCAGGCAGAGCCTCCCAAGCCCTAGCCTGGATGGCACAGTTTCCCACGGCTGGTGCTGGGGTCTGCCCACCTCCAGGGAAAGCACTTGTGAGCTGTCTAGAATCTATTTGGTGGTTCTGCCGCGTCCTTTTCTGTTACCGATGCGGACTCTGAGTCCACAGGGGCGTTTGCTGTCGTCCACCCTGACTTCCCCTGGGACCGGCTCAGCCCCACTCAGCGGCCGTGGGTCCCAGGCGCTATACTGACTTTAACTTTGTCTGCATCAGGGGTGTCCAGTCGGTCTAGGTGTGGGGGACTGTGGAGGTGACCCGCCCTGTGCAGTTGCTTTAAGGCTATCAGCTCGTCTGCCTCGGGACAAGCCTCTGGGTCGGTGGGTGTCCACCAGGCACCTTGCTGCCGTTCTTTCCCCAGGGAGGCGTGAGACAGAGCCGGCAGGACACTTGCTCGGGCCAAAGGCACCTGGACTCTGAAAGGAATCGGACTTACAACCCCACTGAGGGCCTCTTATGTGCAGTGAAAGGGGAGTTTGTCTTCACGTCCCCGGCTTCCTCACGCGGGATGAATGTCCCTCAGAATCGGGAGGAAGGATAAAGTGCCCTTGTTGTAGACGAGGTCCGGGCCCTCCAGGCTTCCTCTGAGCAGAGCAGACGTCCGGTAGCTGCTCTGGGGACAAAGGGCCCAGGGTCCCCAGAGGCCTGGCGGGCGTCTCAGGAGGGTGGCTGAGCTGTCAGGGTCTCAGGGTGGGGGCCGGGGGAGAGACTGCATGACGGTCAGTGTCTGCCTTGGTCTGGCCTGGCCGCCGAGCTGCCTGGCCACCAGGCAGGTGTCCAGGCCCCGCAGGGCATCCGGCTGCACCTGCGGTTGGCCTTCCTGACACTTAGCCACTTAGCCCGGCCTTTGCCTTGCTCCCCTGGGCACAGACCGGCCTCCCCAGGGCCCCCGGGGTCAGGAGCTGCTCCGATGGTGGCTTCCGGCCTTTTCCACCTGCACCTTCCTGTTCGGCGCCACTTGGGCCCCAAGTGGATCCTTGCTTAGGGACGATCAGCTGACATGTGGAGGCCCTGAGTAAGGGTCACGTCCCTCACTGGGATGCAGAGCTGCCAAGAGGGGACGCCGGCCCAGCTGCAGGAAAGGCTCACGTGGGGCGAGGAGGGCCGGGTGACCACGTGCTGGACCAGCACCCCACCCTTCTCCGCAGGAAGCAGCACCCGCAGCAGCAAGTCAGTCCCACATCGTCCTGGCCGGATGTGACGTGTCCTTCCTCTCCTGTCACCACCCCCTCGGCTTCGGTGTCCTGCAGGGTCCTGGGTCCTGTCCACAGGCCTCCTTGTTGGGGCCACCATCCTCGGGACACTTTGCTGGGTCGGGGCGCTGAGCCCAGAGCACGGGGTCCGAGCTGCGCCCCGAACCTTGGCCACACTCCGCTCTCCTGTCCACACCCGCTGCCCGTCCTGAGATTCCTAACCTGTCCCAGAGGGAATTTCAACTAAACTAAGAGAACCTTGAGCACCAGGGCCCGCACTTTTAGTTCCCACACAGCCTGGGAACAGAGCAGACAAATGTCAAAGAAAGATGTTTAGAAAGAAATGGAAAACATTACATAAGTTACTTTTTCAACAACCATCACTTTACCGTGAAGCCTATTTATCCCCCTGATTAGACAAAGTGCTTTGCTCTGAGGCCGGGCTGTGGTTCTTCTCTGTGAAGACATCTGAAATCATAACATACTTCGAAACCCAGCAGTTCTCTCTCTTTTTCCTGATACGATGAAGTGGGTGTTTGTTGGTGCTGCGTTGCGCCAGGCGTGGAAGAAGCCTCTGCTCGTCTTGAATGGGTGGTGGCAAAGCCTCATGGGACTGGCGGCTGCACTGCAGAGTGAAACGCGGTCACTCCCCCCGGACATTGTGCACCTGGGGGGAGGCAGCCCAGGTCCTCTGCCTGAGGTCTCGGCCACAGCTACCCCGGGCTGTGAGCCCACTCACAGCAAGTCTGCTACCCGAGGGCCCAGATAAAGGACTGAGCGACCGAGGTGTGCACCAGGGCCATAGCCTATTCTCCAAGATAAGGGTCCTTGTTAAGAGGATGATTCTGACACGAGGACCCATCCTGGATTTTCTTCAATAACTTGTGGGGAGAAAAAAACCCAAAGCCTTTTGGGAGCAGGTATGTTGCTAAGAAACCAATATTCTTTGACTGAAAATTTGAACCTTTTCAAAAAAGTCTGTGTCACATCCAGAGAGAGAGAGAGAGACAGAGACAGAGACAGAGAATGAGAGAGAGATTTCAAAGCTGCCTTACTTTTCGAGGGGTTGGTTTTGTTCTCTTCCCCTCTGTCTTTCTTCTTGTGCACATTTAAAGAACTGTTAATAGGCTTTGGAGAGCAATCTTGCCTTTGTTGTGAACATCTCGGATTTCCCCTTTGCATTTTAAGGGCGCTCCTTGGGAAGGCTTGGAAATGCCAGACAGACTATTATGCCAATGGAGGTCTGTCCAGTTTCTGATAAAACCAGAACTAATTTATTTTTTGTTTATCCTCCACTGCATTTGACAAAGCTTCCTCTGGAGATGTGTATCTTCATTCTCCGTTCCTTTGATTTGTCATCTTTTTGTGCTTTGTTTTGCAACTGACAAGGGAAAAAAATCTGACACCAACCTTGGAAGATGGTAATGCATTCAAGATTTTGTTTTCCTCTCAGATCTGATAAAAATCTTGCCTAAAACCATGTCCAACCTTTTCAGCAGGAAGTCCAGATGGCTTTGCAGCCTGGATAACAGACTGCATTCACTGACGCTTTGCAGAGTGTCAGCAGGGCAATGTCTTTCTTGAAACATAAATGCAAAACAAAAGACAGCATCTGTGCTCCAGGCAGGGCTGGGGGCAGAGGGGCTGGGGGCAGAGGGGCTGGCGGTTGTCTGGGAAGGGAAGAGCAAACAAAGGACAGATCTTAGACCTTCTCAGAAGACAGTCTCCTGCGAAGGAGAACTCCATCAGATGGGACGGGGAGTGAGGGGGGAGACGGCTGAAGTCAGCTGCAGATGGCCCCAAAAATGGATGATTTGAGATGAGGATGAGCTGAACTTCCCTCCCACTGCAGGTGAGTCGTCGCTGATAGGATCAGCTGAGTGTGTCTGCCGCGTCCCTGCACCCGTGTTCCTGCAGTGTCTGCTGCGGGAGATCTCATTTCCGACGTCCACTGGAGGCTGCCGTGCTGACATTTATCATCAGCGTGAGTGTGGGGCTGGAGGCCCAGGAAGAACTGAGATGGCCCAGGCGCTGCAGGAGGGCCGGCTTCCCCATTTCCCACTCGTTAGCAGAGCCAGTGACGCTTCCTTCTTGTCCTCTGCTGGCCACAGCTGGCAGATTATGGGTGGATGACATTGTTTGCAAACTTAGCTGATGAGACCTTTGGCTCTGGAGAGATGCGCTGTAGGGTTGACTTCTATTTTGCAGCTGGAGAAACAGCCCCAAAGAAGGCGGCCAACTCCTAAGTGACTTTCCCTTGATGCCAGGCCCAGGGGTGCCTTTTCCTACAGTATCTCCAGCAGCCTTCCTCCTTTACACTAATGTCTCGCTACCCCATCCAGCAGCGATACCATGGAGTAAAGCTTCCTTGCCTTCTTCTTTTCTCACTCCCAATTTCAAAGCTTTGTGAAGGCTCCGATGGCATCCAGCCAGCCCATTTCCTGCCCTCTGTCGGGTGTTTCCTCTACCACAGCCAACCCTAATTAGCTCCACCCGATCGACCGACGTGTGTGCACCCTGGTGTTAAGCGGTGGGTCTCCTCCTCGTCTGTATATTATGTTCTCCTGGGGAGATTTGAAAACATTCCAGGGCAAGGCCCCAGCCTGCACGACTATAACGGGTGAGGGCGGGACGGGCGGCCCGTAATGTAATACGGAATGTAAATAGCTCACGTTCGCTTCTAGTGTAAGCACTTTGAATGTCTTCATTGTGTGTGTCCACCTCCTTTCAGCTGTTTACACCTCAGTGTCCCAGGAAGGCCAGCACAACGTCTTCCTGTTTGGGGTCACATCTTAACATGTAGGACGCAGCCCGGACACAGGGACGCCTGCCATGCTGACTGGCTGATTGCTGGGGGCCGGAGGCATGGATATGATCCAGGAGGGAGAAAAGTCAGAAGAATGAAAAACCAAGAAATGACCTTCAAGCATGTTACAAAGTCTTGAAAAGCCTATGAGGCAGTTTGGAGCAGGAAGCTAGGTGGGGATTGCGTGTCATTTGGACACCAGTCAAGGACGTTGAAATGAATTGGTTTGTACTTTTTGGCCTCTTAAAACAACTTAGGAAACGCTAAGATAAGGTTCTGTAATTTCATTAGAAGAAAGCGGGGACAGTGTGAGAGATCACAATGCAAATAGGAGACAGAAGAGGACCATGAACAGGGTGGACGCACTGGGCTGGGTTGTCAGGATGCTGGGTGCCTTTGCTTCTACACCTGCTAAGTACTTTGACGGAGCTGGTTCTGTCTCTAGAATTCTGGTTTATTCAGAGATCAGAAAGTATGTGAAGGGGCTCATTAAGAATTTTTGATTTTTAGAGTTACCTGACTCTAAAATGTGGAACAGTGATAAATGGCTTCTTTTGTTATTTCAAAATATTCTTCAGAGGAATAATCTCTAGTGTCACCTAATATGGGAGAATTATAGCTTCTTTAAAACTTGGTTAATTCACAGACTTTAGTAGCAACACTGGCTTTATGTGTGGTGTATCCAGTAAGTGCTCTCTGTGTAACAAAACATCCCCAAACTCAGTGGCTTAATCAATGAGCATTTATGGTTCACTCCAGTGACCGATGGAGGCTGGGCTCTGGGGGCCTGGTTTCCGCGAGCTCTGGGGTCATGTCTGCTCCACACATGTCTTATCCTCCTTGGTGAGCAGCTGTCTGAGACGTGTTCTCATCACAGGGATGGCGGATGGGCAAGAGTCTAGTCCAGCTGCTCAAACCAATTCAGGTCTCTGCTCATCAGGTCCCCAGAATCCCACTGACCTCATCAAGATACACGTATGAGACCTACATCAGTGGGCTGAGAAAGCATTCTCCTTCCATGGAGGAGGGAGGAGAAAGTCAGTCCTCACTGACTTATAACCTGATCTGTCTCTACAGGCTTAGCTACTTATTACTACTTAGCTAAACATTTCCACCCATGGCTGGCTCTCTTCTGGGACAGATATTCATTAATTTAGACTTCTTGCAACACCGTTACCAGAGGAAAGATTCAAAAGGGTTCTGGCTACTGGTATCTCCTTAGTCTTTGTATATTTGGTGCCTTTCCAAACAGCCACCCAAATGGGACACCAACTGGGTGGGGAAGGGTTGAATGACAGGTCTAGTGAAGGAGGTCCTCTCGTGGCCTTTTGGGGTACAGAGGGTCAGACCCGTGGTCAGATGGCGGGAGGGAGGTCAAGGCAGCTATCCAAGTTTGCCTGGGATTTTCTGCTTTTAGCGTCTTTCCGTTCACGACATATCTGATGATGTTGAAACTCTCTGGGTTACGTGGCTGGGTGGAGAGCAGGGCACCTGACCACCTCTGTTTCAAGCTGAGAAGCAGAACTGGAGGAAATCATGGTGCCCGGATGGTTGGCTCCACTTGAATGGGACAGGTCCCCAGTGCTGATCCAGAACCACCTTAGCTGTCCTTTGGGTCTAACTTTTCAAGTCACCTGGGGTCTTCGGCCTCAGTTTTGTTTTGTCTAAGTGAAATCACAATCAGACGGGCTTTTCTGACTTTGACTAAATTCTGGGTAATGACTCTTTGGGATTTTTTAGGATGCCTGTTCCTCGCTAATCTCCCCAATGGGGTAGGTGATGGCTTTTCTCATTCTCATGACCCCGCCGCCTCCTTCATGGAGAAGCACTCTTATGAAGCATATGTTTCTAACTCCCCTTATTTTACATCAAAACTGCCTCTTTACCCTGCCCCCCGCTCCCACTGTCAGAAAATCACTCGTCTCCTCATCTCCTGTCCTCTGATTCCATCCTCTCCCATCTCCCCCACATGTAAATGATGCCCATCTTTCCTGACTTCAGTCTCTCTGGCATTTTGTCTGTTTGTGTATCTTTTGTGGTCATTTCTTGTTTTCCTCCGGCACAAAATACTTATCTAAACAAACTGTATAGTGAATAGTGTCCCTCCCCACCTTGGACTTGGAGCACAGCTGATGCATTACCATTTTCCACCCCCGGAAGGAGCTGCAGTCAAGGACTGAGGCCCCGAGTTGGCCGGCTCGCTCCTGCATCTGCAATCCTCTCCCAGGCACCTCCGTCCAGCCTCCTTGCTGGGGGCCCTGGCCTGGGCGCCCTTCTCCACTCTGACTCGGGACATTTTCCCACTGGGCTCCCCCTGCTGCCTCCCCTGCCACTTGGTCCATCCCCCCACCTCCCGCCCCGCACTGCACGTGATCTGACTCTTGCCTGGAACACGGGGGGCCTGAGCCTCCTCCCTGCCCGTCCTGCACTGTTGGCAAGTGGCCTTTATCCCCAGGATCCCAGTGACACCTGACGACAGACCTAAGTGCCCTCCTGCCAGGCTGTGCCGCCGCAGGCTGACCATGCAGAGTGGCTGTTCCCGTCTCCCCAGCCACCTTGCCAGGTTCCTCTCGTCCTGTATGGAGGGATCTTGCCTGTCCTGCTGGGTTTTTATTCTCTGTGCCTGCCAGGTGTTTAAAGAGGATTCTGCCCCATTTGGGTCTCTTGGAATTTTCATTTTTGTTCTCAGAAGAGTGGTGATATAATAGCATATACTAACCGTAGCCTCTTCACTCATCTCTCTGCTTCTCATCTGACTCCCAAGCCCTCTTAGCTTTGCTGGAAAATTAAACATTCTCAGATGCATGTGTAATGTGGTCTGTAGATCAAAGTCCCTGGGGAAGCTGTGGGCCATGCGGGGAGGTGGAGGTCGGGGCCGGGGGGAGGTCTTGCATGACCTGTCCCTCCAGGGTCGCTGCTTCTCTGCCCTCCAGCAGGTCCTCCGGTCAGGTTTCTCCTGCCACGCACTGGACTCTGAGCCTCAGACCTGCCTCTGCCCAGGGCCCCCTCTCTCCTCCCCCCCAGACCCAGCTCTCGCCTCCTGAAGACCCAGCGCAGACAGATGCCACCTCCTCCACTAAGGAATCCCCTCCACTGTGCCCACGACATATAAGAATTAGCTTTGTTGTTAGGTTACCCATCACATGTGACCGTGTGGTTTGCTCATTCATTCAATAACTATTTACTGAATACTTATTCAAAACACTATTTTAAACAACAAGGTCTTACTGTATAACACAGGGAACTATATTTTAAAATATACTATTTTAGGTGCCTCCCCGAGGGCAGCAATTTTGTCTTCTTTTAAAAATTCCTGGTGCCTAAATCAGTATTTGTTGAAAAGGCAGCCGGGTTTGGTCAGCTCTGCCAAGCTCCATCTCTGTGGCTTTATACAAAATTTACCCTTGTGCTCATCCACACAATGTGCATAACAGTCCATCTCCTCCGCCTTGATCTGGACAGTAGATCAAAGAGACAGATACAGGCAGAGGTGTTTGGCAGAAGGCAAAGCAATACGCACGCATGAATCCTTCTTGCCGGCGGGTGGGTGACGAGCCATGGAATCAGGACTCATGGAGACCAAGGTCCACTTGGTCCCCAAGCCATTTAAAGCCACTGGCTCTGATGGAGGTTTCTCAAAAAACTAAAAATAGAACTACCATATGACCCAGCAATCTCACTCCTGGACATCTATCCAGAGAAAACTCTAATTTGAAAAGATACATGCACCCCAATGTTCATAGCAGCACTGTGTACAGTAGCCACGACCTGGAAGCAACCTAAATGTCCATCAACAGAGGAATGGATAAAGAAGAAGTGGTACATGTATACAGTGGAATACTACTCAGCCACAAAAAAGAATGAAATTTTGCCATTTGCAGCATGGATGGACTTGGAGGGCATTATGCTAAGTGAAATGAGTCAGACAGAGAAAGACAAATACTGTATGATATCACTTATATGTGGAATCTAAAAAATATAACAAACTAGTGAATAAAACAAAAAAGAAGCAGGTTCACAGATATAGAGAACAAACTAGTGGGGATCAGTGGGGACAGGGAAAGGGGAGGGGCATGATGGGGTAGGGGAAAAAAGGGTTATTATGGGATTATGTGTAATCAAGTGTGTGAAACTTTTGAAAATTGTAAAGCACTATAGAATTTTTAAAAAGCCACTGGCTCTGATGTCCAAAGCACATATCCCAGGACACTTAGCACTTGGTGGAAAGCCCACGCCTGGTGGTGACAGCGTGAGGGCTCACAGGCGCTTCCCCTGCATGACACGGCCATACCAGGTGCACAGATTACAGACCCTGCGCTGGTGTTAGGGACACAAGACAAAGGCACTGAGCTATATATCTAATTGCATTAAAAATTGAAACCAGAGCTATTTAACTTCTGAATGTCACGGACACGGACAAAACTAAGTGGCTGAGCAGAAGCTGTCAGCTCTGGCTGCCGACAGACGGAGATAGTTCTCCGCACGGGCTGAGTCAGAGTCGACGAGACGGGCTGCAGAGCCTAAACTGACGACGGAGAAAAGCTTACATGTGTTATTAAGGCAAAAACTCTAGACTATAGAATACCAGCGTGTAACATAAAATCATCAAGACAAACAACCTAACATGGACATCGGCAGATCCAGCTTTTCTTGGTGTTTCTCTCTGTCTCTCTGTATCTCTCTCTCTCTCTCTTTCTCCTCAGGGTTCATTAGTTTGGCTGATTAAGTACCAGGGTGACTGATTAGAATCTACAGTGAATATCAGGTAACCCTAAGAAATCATTATAGAATTTCTCTTTTTAAAATATTTATCTATTTACTTTTGGCTGCGTTGGGTCATCATTGCTGCGCTCGGGCTTTCTCTAGTTGCAGTGAGCGGGGGCTACTCTTCATTGGGGTGCGCGGGCTTCTCATTGCGGTGGTTTCTCTTGTTGTGGAGCACGGGCTCTAGGAGCGTGGGCTTCAGTAGTTGTGGCACACGGGCTCAGTAGTTATGGCTCACGGGCTCTAGAGCGCAGGCTCAGTAGTTGTGGCGCATGGGCTCAGCTGTTCCACGGCATGTGGGATCGTCCTGGACCAGGGCTCGAACCCATGTCCCCTGCACTGGCAGGCGGATTCTTAACCACTGCGTCACAAGGGAAGCCCTCATTTTTAAAATACACTTTATTTTCCAGAAGAGTTTTAGGTTTACAGCAAAATTGAGGGGAAGGTACAGAGATTTCCCATGTACCCCTCCTCCTCCACCATCACCATCCCCACCAGATGGGACATCTGTTACAATTGATGAACCTACGATTGTCACCCAAAGCCCATAGTTTACATCAGGGTTCACTCTTGGTCTTGTGCATTCTATGAGTTTGGAAAAATGTGTAATGACAAGGGTCCATCATTATAGTATCGTACAGAGTAGTTTCACTGCCCTAAAAATCCTCTGTGCTCCCCAGTCCCTGGCAACCACTGATCCTTTTACTGTCTTCATAGTTTTGCCTTTTCCAGATGCCACAGAGTTGGAATCATACAGTATGAAGCCTTTTCAGATTGGCTTCTTTCACTTAGTAATATGCACTTGAGTTTTCTCCTTGTCTTTTCATGGCTGATAGCTCGTTTCTCTTTAGCTCAGGATAATGCTCCATTGTCTGGATGTAACCATTTATTTATCCATCACTTACTGAAGGACATCTTGGTTGCTCCCCAGTTTTGACAATTGTGAATAAGCTGATGTAAACATCCATGTCAGATTTTTTTGGTGGATATAAGTTTTCAACTCCTTTGTGTAAATACCAAAGGAGCTGGATCATATGGTAAGAGTATGCTTAGTTTTGTAAGAAACCACCAAACTGTCTTCCACAGTGGCTGTGCCATCTTGCATTCCTACCAGCAAGTCCACATCCTCGTCAGCATTTGGTGTTGTCAGGGTCCCAGATTTTGGCCATGCTAATAGGTGTGTGGTCATATCTTGTTCTCAAATTGCATTTCTAGGTAACTAATTTTTGAGCATACCATTTATTTTTGTGGGTGATCTCTTTAGCCACGGGTCAGCTCTTTTAATTTTCTCTTTGGAAGAGCAGGATAGAGAGAGAGCATGGGAGGCTTAGTCTTCTCTCAATTTAATTTTCTCAGCTGGGGAAGTTATAAAAGTGGTTTTCTAGGACAAATAGATGTGGTTTATTATAAGCCGGTTTTGGCAAGGATCGATTTCTATCAGGCCCATGACTGAGATGTCCTATGGGAAAAACAAAACAGGCAATAATTCTTTTATAAAATTAGGTTATTTCACTGATTTAGACTACTTGCCCCTCTCCCACAGTAGTAAACTCAACAAAGTTTTAGTGATCGTAGGGATTTGACTGAGGGAAGATGTTTGGGGAAGTCTCCGAGGTTGCCTCTAGGAAGTTCAGGGTGATAATAAATGCTGTCTCTTTGGAGATACTGAGCAATGAACGTAGGAAAGAAACGGAGCCATTGCCGAGCACTGTGGAGTTGATTTCAACTGGGTTCTTGACTGCTCAGTCTTATTTTTGCTCACAGACCACCTGTCTGTGGTCATGGTTGTTTTCAGTTGGGTGGGTGTGGAGGTGGCTGTGGTTCCCGGACACGTGTAGTGGACCCGGGTCTGCTCCTCAGACAGAGAATCTGCCAACCTGGCCCGTGAGCCTCTCACAGGGGTGGTCGTGCTGAGGTCCAGTGGCACAATTAGCCGCAATTAGTAGCGATTCCTTTTTTGGTTTTTTTCTGGCTTAGATTCAAAATTTGAGAAGTTTTTTGAAACGTACCAGGACCAATGACTGTCGTTCCAACAACAGGGATTTTGGTAAAATGACACATGATGGGTTTTTTTCCCTGAGCACATGCGTTTATGGTTTAGGATGTGGGAAGTGGGCTGAACTGCTGGGCCCTGGGCTCCAGACCCAGGCCGTGTTTTGCAGTCATCCTAGATTTTGGCTGCACAGCTGGGGAGGTCTTGTCTGAGGTGGCCTCTGCTTCCCTTTCAGGCACTGGCCCTCAGTGTTTCTCATTTGCTGTTTTCAGGCCTGTCTTCCTGTTCTGTTCCTGACATCCCCGGCCTTCCTCTAGGTCCTACCTTCTGCTGGCACCTGCTGCTCTGACTGGACACACCATCCCTCCCGTTCGTCCAGCCCGTCTGCCCTTTGCACCCTCGCTTCACTGTGGTCCTGTCTGCTCTCGTCTGAACCCAGTGTGTCTCTTCATTAACGTCTACCTGGTTCTCAGGCCTTGATTTCAGGATCCCCCCACCCCATGTTTTCCTGAGGCTCTGTCGCTCATTCATTCTCTAAGCAAGTGTTTATTGGGGCTTATTTTGGACCAAGTGTTGTACCAGGTACTGGGTACAGACAGAAATAAGATGTGGTTGGTGGTTAGGCTGTGTGAAAGATTTGAAGCTGTTTACGTTTACGCAGCGGAGCGAGTTCCCATTTCCTCGGTACCTAGTGATGGAAACACTGACAGATATTTGTACTCACCAATCCTCAATTTCAGCGTCACGTAGGGCATTGTCTGCACTGGAGGGTAAACGCTTCTGATAAAGTCTAAGGACCAGTGGGGGGGAAAACTTCTTACTGTCTCTGTGTGCGCATGTGGACGGCTCTGAGAAATTTCCTTGAATGAAAGAAAAATGAGGAAGAAGAAAGAAAGAAGAAAGAAAGAAAGAAGAAGCTGCAGAGGCGTTGTAAGGCAAGTGACAAATGTGGGGCGAATCGGAAGATCTGAGCTCAAGCCTAAGCTTTGCCTTTGAGGTGGTGGGCCGGGTGCAGGCGATGTCCCCCATGTGAACCCCAGTCTGTAAAGGGGGGGCGTGTTGGAGGGTGTGGCCCGGGGACCCTCCGTAGAGCTGTCCCCGCCTGGCTTGCCTGGCTGCACACACCCGAGTGCCCACCTGGTCTGCACGCTGTGGCATCGCTTTCGTTTCCGGGGTCGGCTGTGATTTGGCGCCCCACTCGGGCATCTGGACCAGGGGGTCTCGTGCTGGAAAGGGCTGGGGCCCGAGGTGCCCCTCGTGCTGTGCGAGGGGAGGGGTCTGCCCAGCACCCCTCCTGCAGCTGCTCTCTGAGAGCATGTCAGCGAGCCCTCTGGGAGCTCATGGAAGATGAGAGCAGTCACGCCCAGAGCTGTGGTTTGTGATGAGGATTCTCGTGCCCACACTGTGGACATTCAGCCCCGGGATCCCTGCAGACACGCTTCCCGCCAGACGCGGCGAGTCTGCCGCCAGCGCTCGCCGCTCGGTCCAGCAGGTGACCGGGACGGAGTGCGCGGTGCTGGCAGCCGGCCCGTTACCTGAGGCCGGAATCAGGCTGAGCCAGCCATGGAGGGCAGCTGTGGGGCAGTGAGGCCCGGGGGTCTCCGAGCCCGAGGTGTGGGTTTGATCCGATTCGTGTCCAGAAGGGCAGCAGGCAAACGTCCCTGGGAGAGTGGGAGTCACGGCCACCAGTGTCTGTTTAGCCGAGGGCAGACCCTTTTCAGCCAGGGGTCAGCCGGAGCTCCTTCCGGATGTGAGGAGGAAGAGGGGAACCCGTGGAGGCCCGTCCCACCCACGGCAGTCACATCAGGGACTCAGCGAGAGCCAGCCCCCCACCCCCATGGCCCCCCAGGCCTGTCTCCCAAGACTTGCCCTGCGTCCTCCACTCCCGGGACCCCATCCCCAGGCCTGGGCCCTGCTCCCCCAAAATGATGGAAGCGTGGTTAAAATGAAGTTCTTTCTGGAACCAATGGGCTGGATCTTAAGCCTTCCTGAGAACTGAAGTGTAATTTAAGAAACTGGAAGAAATGATTGAGTCACTGTCCTAATCCCCCGAGAGTCTCTTCTCACTCCAGCGAGCAGCCTAATCCCTGCGACTCCGCGACGCCGGGCAGAATCCTTAATTACCAGCATCTCATTTCTTCTTCGTGGGCGCTGCCTGAGTAGCATCTGTTGCTCAAATGAACTCATGTGAAAATAAAGTATTGAAATCAATAATTCAACTTGGAGGTGAAATGGAACAGAAAAATAACTTTCCTGTTTTCCGGCTCCTTTTCACAGATGTGGTGACCTCTGCTTTCCGTCCGGAGCTGTCAGAGCCCGGGTGGCGAGCAGGCGACTTCACGGTGACCTGGACGCAGGGGCGAAGGCAGCTCCTGCCAGATGTGGGCTCTGCGTTGTGGCTTCTGTGGTTTTGCGGAAACAAAGGCAACGCAGTATGTCTTCCAGGAGCCGAGGCGCCAGCACCCGGGGGGAGCACTGGCCAACTCTCAGTTCCAGACGGGAGGGGGGCTATGGCGGGAGGGGGGCCACAGCGGGAGGGGGGCCACAGCGGGAGGGGGGATACAGTGGGAGGAGGCCACAGCGGGAGGGGGGATATGGTGGGAGGGGGGCTATGGCAGGAGGGGGGCTATGGCAGGAGGGGGCTATGGCAGGAGGGGAGCTATGGCAGGAGGGGGGCTATGGCAGGATGGGGGCCATGGCAGGAGGGGGACCATGGCAGGAGGGGGGCTATGGCAGGATGGGGACCACAGCAGGAAGGGGTTATGGTGGGAGGGGAGCTATGGCAGGAGGGGGGCTATGGCAGGATGGGGACCACAACAGGAGGGGGGCTATGGCAGGAGGGGAGCCACGGCAGGAGGGGAGCCACGGCAGGAGGGGGGCTATGGCAGGTCTGGGCTATGCTGCTGCCTTTCTCTTAACTTCTTCACATTTCCGTTTCAATCCTGATCAGATATCAAAGCTTTGTTGACACTCGATAAGTTGCACTAAAGCATTCAGTCGGGCTCGTGGATTCCGGGGACACAGCAGTAGCCCCCTTCCCGAGGTTCCTCTGGGAGATCAGTCACTTTGGTGGCGCGTGGATTTGTGCGGGTGGGGATGGTCACAGGCCCTCGTGGCTGCATCACGAAGCACTAAAGTGAGTTGGCACCTGTTGACATGCAGGAAGTGGCGCCTGGACATGTCCCTCCTGGTGCAGGGTCCCTGCTGTCCAGCAAAGGCCATGGGCACTTCAGCAGGCGGGATGGACACACGCTCCCCATGGCTTTCGTCACTGCTTTTTAGGAAAACAGGAGAAAGGCAAGCAGACGACAAACAGGTGACGGCCCAGCGCAGGGCCTCCTTCCGGTGCCGGTCCAGGGAGGTGCGCGCGTGGAGGCCGCGGAGCAGACACCACGGGGGGGCTCCATCCAGGCCCTTCGGCTGGGGAAGCCAAACTCCTGTTTATGCGAAGCTTTCACAAAAACGTGCTTGCTGTCTACTTCCTTGTGGGGTTTGTAGATATTCCAAATCCCCGCGGCGGTCCCGCTGCCTCTCCAGCCACCTGGCAATGCTCAAGACCCTAGCACGACCTTGGCTGGTAATGTTTCTGAGATGGCGGTCTGGGAACCAGCAGTCTGGAATGTTCCTCGGGGCAGCTTCTCGAGTCAGTTCACGATGAAGGAAGGAGGGACGGTGAGCGTGGAAAGGACTCAGGGGAGCTTCAGACGAGGGCCTGCTGACTCAGGGCTGATTACAAACGCGACACTCCGGTCCTGCTACAGTCGCCGCAAGATCGCACGTGTGGCCACAGACTGTGGTCCAGCCTTTCAGCAGCACCGAGAAGCAGCCAGTTCCTCTGATGCCCCCCTTTCCACAGCGACGGCTCCCTTACACGCCTGGTGCCCACCCTGCCTGCAGCCTGCCCTCTCCCACGTTTGGAGGGCACTGCTGCCCCGAGGGAGGCCTGGGTGGAAGTCCTTACAATTGCGGTGAACAGCTGACCAGGCCTCCACCCCAGCGCCGTCCCTCCCATTACTGCCCCCTTCCTTCCGGGACAACCTCCCCTGCGCGGCGAGGCCTGGGGAGCGGGGTGCAGTGCTGCAAACTCCAGGCGCAGACGTGCAGGGTTCAGACCGCTCCTGACCTGACCTGAGCTTCCCTGGACGTGTGGATAACCCACTCCATGGGGACGAATGACGTCCACCCACAAACAGGAGAACAGCTATGGAAATTCCTTCAGATCTTTGAAAGTTTCAGAGGTTCTCAAGGAAAAACAAATGAAACCTCAGTGGGATCCACACCTGGGCTGCTTCCCTGTCCTGTCAGAGTAAACCTCATGGGCCTCTTTGCGCTTGCGTATTTCACTGTTGGTGTAGAATTTTCTAGAATAGGTTTCTTCCTCCTCATGATGAAAAGAGACAAAGGAAAGTCCACCTAGGAAGATGAAGGCGGGGAGGCTGCAGGACATCTGTTCCTTAGACAGCCTCCCTCTCCTCCCCATCTGTCAAAATCACCCTTGACAAGAGCTGACCAGTCGCTCCCACGACGTGGAAAACTCCAGAGCAACCCCGCCCAGCTCTGCTCCTGGGAGGGTCCCCCCTGCAGTCCTGGCTGTCTTCCCACGGGGTCTCCGCACACCCGAGCTGGCGGGGGGTGGGACCGTCTGAAGAGCTCTGCTGGCGTCAGGCTGACCCGAGCGCCGGGTCCCCTGGTTTCCAAGCTCGCTGACCACCGCCCAGGGTGCGGTGTCCTGGACACCAGCGTCAGCCTGGCCCATGTTCCTGCAGCGCCCAGCAAGCAACACGTCATGAAATATTGATATGGTTCCACCAGACTTCCACCTGACATTTGATTTATGGCTTTAGGTGTTCTTTTTTAATTCTAAGTAGTCGATGAAGGATCAAAGGAAATGTCATATTTGCAGCACTGAGCCCAGAGGGGCACCTCCGCAACCAGGAAGGGGCTGGCCCTCCCGCCATTGGTGGTGTTCCCAGCGGCCGGGGGTCAGGCCTGAGCCCCTCCCTGGTACCACCAACGTTTCAAATATTTATCACATTAAATATCAACCTCCAGAATATTGCCTTCGTTTAAGCTTTTCACGTCCCAATGATTTTTTATTATTTCCATCGACCAAAATAAATGAAGAAAATGTTTTAGACTACACTTGAAAGCATGTAAAAATCAATAACTGGATTTTAAAAGATTTAAAATGTCTTGAATACATTCATTTTCAAACATTTGCCTCTGATCTTTAAATAGCTTTTCTTGGAGCATAACATTTTTTTGAAAAGTCAAATATGGAACATTAAGGGTATAATTACCATTTTAATTATAACTCAATCATCCTATCTGCTTTGCATAGAAATTAAAGCTTTTATGTCAGGATTTTGGGCACTCACAAATGTTCAGGAGCAATTATTGTTAAAAGTTTAATTTTTTTTAAAAAATCAAGTACGAACTTTGCGGTTCTTAATTTCATTCTTGCTCAGACTGAAAATTACAGATGCTCTCACTTGTTATTTTATTTCTAAAGTGAATCCGTTTCCACTTATGAGTCCGTTCCTGTGTCCCTCCCAGAGGCAGGACCACGATGGTTAAGGGGCTCTGAAGACTTGCTGTCCCGGGGCTGGGGGCCACTGCTCACCTAACACACAGGCCTGCCATGTGACACACGTGGGTGAGCGGCAGACGTTGAGAGCAGGCTGGTGCACACCCTGAGCTAGTGGGATTGTGGCATGAGCCCCTGTTTGCCGTAGGATCTAAAATCATCCCAACTGCTCTGAGAGTTATTGATTTTCCTCCTGTCCCGAATAGAAGTGTTTAAAAATTGGTTGTACCTTTAGATCCTTTGTATTTGGGAAGCAGAGGGCTGCTTTCATTAAATCACAGAACAGGACAAAGCCTCAGAAACCTCAAGGACCAGGGGTTCCCCGTGAACCCTGCTCTGGGCTCAAAGAAAGTTATGGGAGGGGGCTTCAAAAGTCTCCAGTTTGCATTAATGAAAACACTGTTTGGCTAAAACTCAGCTAGATTTTCGTTGCATTTAGCCCCGAAAATGAAATACTGAAATGACAGCTTTCCCGTGGTTTTGCAGCAGACGAGTGGCATGCTGAGCGCCGCATCCCGACGCCCAGGCTGCAGGTCTGGGCACGCATGCGCGCTGGTGTGCAAAGTGCAGTCTCACCATTTTTCTCCTTGTTAGACCCCCATCTAAGATCTGGCCCATTTCCTCCTGTGCTGGAAGGAAAATCATTTTTCTGGGCATTGCCGTGGCAAAATAAAATAATTCCAATTTTAGAAAGTCTGTGGACGGGTCCCTTCCTCTCAGCATTTTTTGCTGACTGCCTCGCTCCACTTTGCTTTTCCCTGGAGCCTATTTTTGTGGTTTGTATTTTTCTTCCTTGTGCTTACATCTTAGTTTTCTGCTTTTATTAGGAAAAATGGCAATGGAGGCAGGCAGACATGATTTAAAAATGATGATCACACCACGTCCTGTGTATCTGGGATGAGACAGCGCCCGGAGACCTACTACCTGACCGTGGTCACCCACTTGCGTGGTCCTAACAGTCACACCACCACTAACAGCCCAGAACTAGAGGCAACCGGCTTCCGAAGTGCGCACACAACCTGGACGCTTCCAGCAGAGGGGGGATTTCACATGATTTTATTATTTCCAGGGAGAAAAAATTTAAAAATCTGAGTAAACATGACTGAGATTTAATGGCTCTGAAAGACTTTTCGTATAAATCAGTTCACCCTTCAGAAAACGTCCCTTTCTTGGGCGTCCTCTTCAGGTTTGGGTTCTACAGGAGTTCTCGGTGCCCTCTGGGTAACCTGAGTCCCCAGGCATCGCCGGGGGCCTCCATTTGCCCTCCTCTGTCCCCTGGGGGGTTCGGCAGTGGGGACGGGCGGAGCTGGGGGCCTGGAAGAGGAGTGGGTCTGTTCCTCCCCCGGCTCTGGCCCCCGTGGGTGGACAGCACCCCGTCCACTGCAGCTCCCCCCTGCCCCCGGCATCCCCACCTCCACAGAATGTGCTCTCCCTGTGGCGTGGCTTCCCCAGTCCTGGCCACGCCTCGGTGAGGGCCTGTCACGCTGAAACTCTCCACCAGCCCGTGCACAGTGCGGGCTTCCTGCTGACCCCCATCTGGGAAAACATGAGTATCGGGAGGGGACCCCACCCCGTCCGAATGGGTTTGAAATGTTCGCTGCTTACATGTCTGCGTTCTGCCTGGCTGGGCAATGAATTCGGTGAAGAATATACCATAATTTTGTTAGACAAAGTGAAATGCATGTCACCTTCCAGTGTTTAGTATTGTGAGAGTTTCCTGGGAGCCAAAGAACAGACACAAACCCATCCCCAGAGCACGTGTGGAGTCGCTGCTGTTGCCAGGGACATAAAGCCAGAGGCAGGAGGCGGGGCCATTGGCTCATCTCCACAGCCTCGAGAGAGCAGACCGTAACCCGCAACCACTGTGAGGCCCGGGTACCGGCCGCTCCGGCGTAGGAGCGGAGAGCGGTGTGCTTGGGCTGGGCGGTGAGGCGGGAACAGAGCCTCCAGGGCCGTGGGTGGGACGCCTCATCATCCCTCCATCCCCTTATTAACCGCAAGCTCAGCACACACTCGCCCAGGCTGCTGGGTGTTGGCACCTTTCCTGGCAGGAGCAGCACGGGTAGGACCTCTCCCGCACAGGTCCCCCGTCGACAGGATTGGGGGGCAGGCTCCCTCACTCCGCACAGCTTGGTCCCTTTGGGAGAGACTTCTGTGGATTCTAAAGTATTGCCAAGTGTCAGAAAGAGGGACAAAGCGAGGGGACCCTCCCGTTATCATGTGCAGAAGAGGACAACCCGGGTCCCACCCTGACCACGGAAGAGTCTCCCCATCACCCCTGCCAATCCCAGCATGGCCGACAGGTAGTGCAGCCTCCACAGACACCTATTTTAGCAGAAAATCATCAAGAATGGACAGGACCAGCTCTAACAGCTTAGAAGCATGGCAAGTGACCTTGACTTCCGATGCCTGCCATATGGCTCCATCCCAAATACTGGTTGAAGAATAGAAAGAAAATCCTAGAAACTAAGAATAAAGAGGGACAGAGGCTGACACACCCCATAAAGTAATAGCTATTAAAACAATGTGAAACTAGATCAAGAATAAGCCCAGATGCATAAGCCAGGACTGTTATCCTAGAACAGACTTTATTACGTATAAAAATGCATGAGAGGGGAGGACTATCAGAAACAGGAAGGAAAGGATTATTCATAAAGGTTTTTAGGATGACTGGTAAGCAAGCATAATCTTGCCTTTGGTTCACACCTCAAAATATATTACAGGTGGGTGGAATAAAATATCAAAATAGCAGAAGCAAACCGCAATGAATGTTTACTAAGCTTCTTGAGGTGGGGTGGAGGAGATCTTCCAAAGCAGAGAAGCAGAAGAATAAGTCAGACATTCAACAGATTGACTACAGAGAATTAAACATTTCTCTGTTTCAAAAACCTTTCATCATAATCAAATTAAAAACTGGAACAAAAGATGTATGCAGCCAATGACGATGGATTAGCAAACAAAATGATCACAAACATAATAACTCTGCTGATAAGAACTCACTGCAAAAATGCCTCTCACATCTGGACTTAAGAAAAGCATGGGCTTCCCTGGTGGTGCAGTTGTTGAGAATCTGCCTGCCAATGCAGGGGACACGGGTTCGAGCCCTGGTCTGGGAAGATCCCACATGCCGTGGAGCAACTAGGCCCGTGAGCCACAATTACTGAGCCTGCACGTCTGGAGCCTGTGCTCTGCAACAAGAGAGGCCGCGATAGTGAGAGGCCGCGATAGTGAGAGGCCCGTGCACCGCGATGAAGAGTGGCCCCCACTTGCCGCAACTAGAGAAAGCCCTCGCACAGAAACGAAGACTCAACGCAACCAAAAATTAAATAAATAAATAAATAAATAAGAAAAGCGTGTTATTTCTGATGAGTGGATAACCAGTATTTTTCCCTTTATGGAGGGCTGGCAACTACGTTTTCCCCTCTGCCTTGAACACCAAGCCGCTCTGCGCTTGGTCGTTGCACCTATCTTTAGCTTGTTTTACTTGCTTCCTGGCATGTCCCTGCCCTTCTGGGAATTAGAGTATACATACAATCTAATGGCGTGGTTGAATTCCTGGCTGGTTAGATAGAACCGTCTTGTCTTTTCCTTCACCAATATGAATAATCTCCTTTGGATGGATTCCCAGGGTGGAATCACGGCACGGATGTGCATGAACGTCTCTGAGATTATTGACCACGGGGCACCTCACCCTTGGTGGGTGCTGGGCCCATGCAGGCTCCCTCTCCGTCCCCCCCCCACCCCCCAAGAAGAACAGAGCAAGTGTCTGTTAATAAGTAAATATTGTCGTTAACGCAGCAAAGTGTGGCTCCTGAAGTGTTTGGATTTTAAAAGAGAGAAGGCAGTGATCTGTCCAAGTAAATAAATCAGCCAGACTCAGGGGCTGGTGCCTGCATCTCTCCGATGACATCGCACAGGTGTCATTTTGGTTTGGGGTGAGGCCTTTCCCCGAGGCCAGTCTCGGAGCCCAGGCACGGACTGACCTTAGTGAAGGCAGAACGCCTTCGCTCAGGCCAAGAAGAACGACCAGACCAGGTACAGCTGACCGTTCTTAGTTGTCAAAACTATACCAGCTCAGTCACCGCCTGTGAAGGGGGTTTCACGGTGAGATATTTGGACACTTTGTTGTTGACTTTGTAACTGTCCTTCTTCCAGATAAGATGAGGTCTGCTGACAGGCTGCTGGGTCCTGTACACTCATCCCTTTTTCCATGACGGGAGAAGATGACAGGTGAACTGCAAAGCAAGAGACAGATGAGAAAACGGTTCCCCGAGGGAGACACGGGGCACAGAAGGGCTGGCGTCCGTGTTCGGGACTTTAGGCACTGGGGTAATGCGTCGTGGACGGCAGGCAGTGTGCACATGGGTGCGGTGTTGCAGCCACGGGCGTACCGAGCTGCCTGAGATTGGACGCTGTGACAGCACAGGCTTATGGGACTAGTTCTTCAGTAGGAACGTATTTTACAGTTAAATGTTCCAATGACCCTGAAAAATGTAAAATCCCATCCCCTAGATAACAGGCTTCATTTCGACTTCCATCTGTCAGACTGATGTGTCACATGGCTCTGTAGTTAAAAACCAACATGAATCATTTGGAACCGAAACCCATCCTCTGGCTCTTTACAGGTCTCCCCATGTGACTGTGACCACGTGGGGCTCTCACTTCCCCGTCTTCAGGGTCCTAGTCATCCTTCCTTGGAGTCAGGGTCAGTCATGCAGCGGGCCAGCCCTGGTGTCTTCCTTATTTCAAAGGCCGCACCCCAGCCTGCAATGCTTGGAAAGTCCCACCATGAGCAAAGACTCAGGCACCTGCCTTTCTCAGACACAGGGCAGGGCTACAATTTTAATACCTCCTTGTAAACAGAAATATCTCACTCTGTTCTCTGGAGAATTTCCCAGACCCCAGGACCTTTGTCCAGGCTTGAGAACAGCACAGGCCAGGAAGCCCAGGGCTCCACATGAGAGGAAGCGGGCAGGGATGGTTTGCGGGCCAAGCTCCAGTCTGTGCATGACTGCATCCAACGTGTAGCTGTGGGAGTGGACACCGGGCAGGGGAGGAGAGAGGGTCTGTGTCCCCCACAAAGTGGGACGAAGGCTCAAAGCAGAAACAGACTCTCCTGCTTTGTTTCTCTCTCTCCTCAGAGCAGCTCAAGCACTGGGCTCAAATGGATCCCTGGTGATGTTTCTAAGTAACTCGGTTCCAGAGGAAAGTGCAGCCCAGCATCCCTCAGTCTCTTTGATGAGATTCTTTGACGGGTGGGGAGAGGCGATGGGAGGAGATCATTAAGGATGGGCCGTAAACCTGGTCTCCTGAGTTTGGTGCTAAATCTCACTTTTTGCTAGTGGAAAGAACTCAAACCCATTTGATAAAAACCTTGGTGAACACTGTCTGTCTTGGAAACTATTTTTTTTAAGTAAATTTATTTATTTTTATTTATTTACTTTTGGCTGTTTTGGGTCTTTGTTGCTGCACATGGGCTTTCTCTAGTTGCATCGAGCGGGGGCTACTCTTCGTTGCGGTGTGCAGGCTTCTCATTGAGATGGCTTCTCTTGTTGCAGAGCACGGGCTCTAGGCGCGCGGGCTTCAGTAGTTGTGGCACTTGGGCTCAGCAGTTGTGGCTCACGGGCTCTAGAGTGCAGGCTCAGTAGTTGTGGTGCACAGGCTTAGTTGCTCTGTGGCATGTGGGATCTTGCCGGCCCAGGGCTCAAACCGGTGTCCCCTGCATTGGCAGGCGGATTCTTAACCACTGAGTCACCAGGGAAGTCACTGTCTTGGACACTATTTTGCCTTTTTCAAAAAACTCAGTGTAGGGTGGAAGAAAACGCCTGGGCTTCAGAGTGGCTGGACTTTTGTTTGAATTCAAATTCTGCTCTCGCTTTCTCTCTGTCTCTCTCTCGGTCTCTCTCTCTCTGTCTGCTTATGCTTTTTCTAATTCTTTAAACCATTGAGCATTTGAGTTGATTTCTTCATTGCTTCCTGCACAAATTTTTGGTTTAGGCAATATAATGATTATTCTAGTTAGTTTAGGGAGCTTCACCAAGTTGAGGAATGATGAGAAAAGAACAATGTTATTTATTAGGCTAATATTGAGGGAGGAGGAAGAAATGTTAAAGAAATAACAGGCAAGGAAATTTAACACATCTAGCCACTTGGGACCTTGTAGTGAAGGAAAAATAAGAAACAGTCAAACAAATCATAACAGCCCTGAGAGCTTCACTCGATTGTAACAGAATATCATCTTCAAAGTCCAAAACGATGGAAGCTCTAGAAACAATATAATTGGTACACTCCCTTTAAGAAGAAAAGGCACTGCATTTATAATGATTCCTATCTAAATTACTTTTAAAAGTTTGGTATTTAAAAATATAATTTTCAATTATTTCAAAATTCAGTGTTGTAGAACTTTTCATTTTTTCAAAATGTTGATAAATATGATGGCATCAGTAGCACCAAGACTTGATTCAGCTTTCTTGACCATATTTGGCACAAAGAGAAAGAGTTAAGACTCTGCTAAACTCATAATAGTGTGAGAATCAAGAAAATACTATGTCTGTTTGGTCTGATGCTGGACAGTGTTTAAAAAGTAAATCAGGGCTTCAAAAAGTATTGAAGGTCAGTAAAGGAGGGAAGCCCTTTTCCAGAGGTTACTTTGTCTTGTTAAGTGAATTAATACACTAATACATGTAGAAGAGGGCTTAGCACCTAGTGTGTGGTATATAAACATCAGTTAATATAGTCATCATCATCTTTATCACACCTCACAAATTCTCTAGGATATTTCGGATCTGTACATTGAAAATTATAAAATGTTAGTGAAAGAAACCAAGGAAGACCTAAATTAGTGGAAAGTCATGCTGCTTATGGATTGGAAGACTCAAGCAGTGAAAGTGTTGATTCTCATGAAACCGACCTCTAGGTCAGTGTAATACCAGCAAACATGTTTGTAGAGGTACATAGCTTATTCTAAAATTTATATGGAAAGGCACACATACTAGAATAACTAACATATCCATTTTATAAAAAGCAGCAGGAGGGGCTTCCCTGGTGGCACAGGGGTTAAGAATCCACCTGCCAATGCAAGGGACACGGGTTGGAGTCCTGGTCTGGGAAGATCCCACATGCCACGGAGCAACTAAGCCCATGCACCACAACTACTGAGCCTGTGCTCTAGAGCCCGCGAGCCACAACTACTGAGCCCACGTACCACAGCTACTGAAGCCCGTGCGCCTAGAGCCCGTGCTCCGCAACAAGAGAAGCCACTGCAATGAGAAGCCTGCGCACCGCAACGAAGAGCATCCCCCATTCGCCGCAACTAGAGAAAGTCCCCACGCAGCAACGAAGACCCAGCACAGCCAAAAAAAAAAAAAAAAGTGGAAGGAATCACTACTCAATATTGAGGTTTTCTAGAAAGTGATAGTAATCAAGACTGTGTGGTATTGGTGAAAGGACAGATGCATAGATCAGTGGAATAGAATAGAGAGCCCAGAAGGAGACCCACACAAATGTGACCAACTGTTTTTTGACAAAGGTTCCCGAGCAATTCCGTGGAGGGAGAATCGCCTTTTCGACACAAGGTTCTTGAGCAACTGGACCTCCATAAGCACTGCCCCTCCCCCCACCAGACCCCCAGACCCATCAGTGTATATCTTACACCTTGGATAAAAACTGACTAAAAGTACATCATAGACTTAGATTTTTAGGAAAAACCCAGGAGAAAATTTGGGGGATCTACAGCAAGACAAAGAATTCTTAGACTTGACATCAAAAGCATCACCTGTAAAAGGAAAAATTGAAGGATTAGATTTCATCAAAACTGAAAGACTTTGCCCTGTGAAAGGCCCTCTTAAGAGAATGAAAGACAAGCCACGAACTGAGAGGAAATATTTGCAAATCGCAATCTGACAAAGAACTAGTACCTAGAGTATATGAAGGGCTCTCAAAACTCATCAGTTAAAACATACAGTTGAATTCAAAAATGGGCAGAAAACACTAGGAGACATTCTAGCGAAGAGGATACACAGATGGCAAACGAGCACACGATAAGATGTATAACTTCTGGGAAATGCAAGTTAAAACCATGTGCGATACTATTACCACACACCTAGCAGAGCGGCTAAAATAAGAAATAACACCACCACCAAATGCTGGTGAGGCAGTGGAGAAACCAGATCACCCGTACGCTGCCGGTGGGGATGCAGAATGGGGCAGCCACTCGGGGAAACAGTTTGGGATTTCTTTAAACTAAAAACGTGGCTACCACCTGACCCAGCAATGACACTCCTGCGCATTTATCTCAGATAAATACAAATTTATGTTCATACAAAAAACCCTGTGTGCTGATGCTTACAGCAGCTGTATTTGTAATCGTCCCAAACTGGAATCAACCCAGACGTCCTTCACTGGATGAAGGTTAAAGAAATTGTGGTCCATCCACACCGAGGAAGAGCAGTAAAAAAGGATCTATTGATACAGCAACCTGCCTCAGTCTCCGAAGAACTAGTCTGAATGATAAAAACAATCCCAAATGCACACCACATGATTCCATTTATAGAATATTAATGACGTGATACAATTATAGAAACAAGGACGGGACTCGTGGTGGCCAGGATGAAGGCGAGGTGGGCGTGGCTCTAAAAGGGCAGCAGGAGGGATCTTCGTGCTGATGGATGTTCTGTGTCTTGACTGCAGCCTTGGGGACAAAACCCACACATGTGCTAAAATCACACAAACCGAACACACACAAATAAGTACAAGTGAAACTGGGGAAACCTGAGCCGGACGGGTGGATCGAATCGGGGCCAACATCACAGTAGTTTTGCAAGGCGTCATCGTTGAGGGACGCCAGGGGAGGGCACCTGCAATCCCCCTGGACCATCTCCTATGAGGGCACGTGGCCTATGACTCAAAGTGGAGTTCACACACAAACATAAGCACACACACACACGCACGCACTCTGGGCCTCATCCCATCTGAGTGTTTGGGGCGTGAAGCCAGGTGTGCGTCTGCTATGCAGGGATCCTGTGGAAGGAATCAGCCGGACACTGACCCTCAGACCACCTGGGAGCCCAGCCGGCAGAGTCCTTCCAGCCTTGGGTCCATCCTGGTGCGTGAACCCCGAGGGCAGGGCAGTGACAATGCCCCACATAACATGACGACTTCACTGCCTCTTGGGAGGACCTCTGACCCATCACAAGCCCAGCATGTCGATCCCGCAGCCCACCTCCAAGTGCATTCTGTTCTCCTCTGAACTGTAAGCAGTTTGAGGGCTAATGTCATTACATCCAAGCAGGACCGCCTCTTAAAATGACTGCAAATCACTGGGGTAGAATTTGAAGTGATAACGTGAAGTTGAGTTTATTTAAATATTTCTCTCATTCAGGAGAACAAATAAGAAAAGTGCATTCCAGTAGCAGCACGGGACCCCGGGTCCCCTTGCCTCACGGGCTCCACCTACATCCTCCACTGTGGCCACTAACCCGGCATCTTCCTCCAGAGAAAGTCTCTGACAACCCCACTTGGCTCTGTGCTGGGGACACCACTCAAATTTCCTTCTCCTCGTGGAAGGAGCACCGGGCCTTCCACAAGGCCGGTGGAGGGTGGAGTCTTCTAGAGCCTCAGGTAATGTGATTTCTGTAAGTTTAATTTACACTGTTTGCTTTGAAGACGTAGTTTACCAATGAAACCTCTCCCAGAAAATTATCAGAACAGGAAAGGCAATAAAAAATTAAAACAGTAGATATGCAAATGTTAAGAAATTCTAATCTTGGGGAATTGAATGCAAGTGAATTTGACTTTTTTCCACTTGGTAAACTTACCCATTTGGTGTCTTGAATAAAATTAAAACTACAGAGAAGAATAAATCACTTCCTTGAGTTAAAAAGTACACTTTTAGGAGCTATTCAACATGAAAGGCTAAACAGATACCAATCCATAATTCATTAATTGTCACGACTGAAACAATGTTCTTGGTAGTTGCTTCAGTTTCCTCGCTCGAAAAATACCAAAGTTAACCAATAACCCAAGTGAACCCATGGAGGGGCAAAAATAGAATTATTCTTCTGTGACATTGGCAAAATGATGAGAGTGACCCATGATGAAGATACCGCATGTTCTAATTCCACCTCAGTCACTACTTTTCTACAGCCTCTTTACTGTACTTTTCTGTACTCTGGATTCCACATGTGCAATTGAACTGTTCTCACGAAAGCAGGAGGAGGAACAGGGCAAGAAGAAACAGGAGAAAAACAAGAACCAAAGGAGACTTAATCCCCTCCTCCCGAAGAACCTCTGTTGAGCCCACATTTACGCTAAGAAAGGTGACGGACGGTGGGCTGGCGAGGTGGGAGAGATAGCCCCCCTCCTGCCCGGAGAACACAGGCAGGAAGGCGGGTAGTGATGACGCTATCCCAGAAAGGGATGCCGAGGGGGTCCTGGGGGCGATGGGGGTGTTTGTGGGCTGATGGGCAGGTGACAGGAGGTGGGTCGGGAGTTGGGAAGGAGTTCCGGGTGGGGACAGGACCTGCAGTGTCTGGGCATTGCGTCTGAGTCAGGGGGACACGGGGCTGGGCTCATTACCATGCAAATTCATGGTCGGTCTAGTTCAGACGCCGCGCTCTGATTGCCGCCCGCCCGGCGTTCACAGGAGGCTTCGGCTTTGTGCTGAGAGTAACAGGGAGAAACGGAAGGATTTTTGAGCAGGTGAGAAACGTAATCAGGGTGAGATCTAGAAGATTAGACCGGCAGCGTTTGGCGAAAGCAAGGACGCCCTGCAGTAACTGAGTCCGAGAACAGTGGGGACCCACACGCAGGTTCCCGGGGCCCCGGAAAAGTGGATGCCATGTTGCGGACATGGAGATAAGCCCTTGCGGCCACAAGTTTGCCCCTCATGGGGTGGGGTCGGGGACCCCAGGAGTCAGTGCGGGGCTTGATGGATGCCAGTAACCCTGATGAGGAAGGAGGGCTGCACACGGCTTCAACCTCAAAGAACGGTTCCAGGTTCTGATAGGGAATCAGCAGACACCGACCCTTTGTGTCCTTTAAGTAGTTGGAGCTTCGTGAAAGCAAGGTCAGTGCTCGCAACGCTCTCTGTAAACAAACCAAGCAAGGCTGAGCTCTTCACTTCAAGACCAGCTAGTGTTTTTGTTGCTGTTGTTGAACAGTTCAAACCTTCTTATGTATTTCAACGATTACTGTGATCATCCTTTTTTTGCAGATCTTCCTGGAGCAGGGCCTGGCTCCTCCTGGATTGTCCATAACATGAGGGGAATGTCTTATCACCTTTCCCTGCATTGTCTGTGTCAAAATCACCCCACAGAGCTTTGCACATAAAACTCTTACTTCGCTTTGCTTATCAAGAAAGAGCGCCAGAGAAAGGGGGTTCCAGAAGTTGTCACTGTGCTAATTTATGACCCGTCAAGTTCAGACCCGTCGCTTGGATTCGGTACAAAGTTCACACTCTCACGCTGCAGCCGGTGGCAGCTTTGTAGATAAAGGATTTAACAAAATGCCGCAATATTGCATTTCAACGTGACAGAGAGCCCTTGGCAGCTGCTGCATATTTTGTGCCTACTGCCAGTTGAGATGTAAAAATTATCAGACTATTTCTAAGTGGAAATCCAGGTGTTCACGATAATGAAAGTGTAAGTAAAATAATAAGAAAACCTCTGCTATTAAATCTGTTCCAGTGATTCTTAAGAGTTTAAAAAATTAAATCTATTAAAATGTATCATGTGTTCAAAATATTTCAGACTGGAAACAGAACGTCCTGACATTTTCCAATGTGAGAGCCACTGTCGACTTGGTGAGGGAGGTGGCGGCTCCAGGCAGCAGGATTTTCTGCGAAGACCCCGCACACTGACCCAGCCTCTCCTCTGCCCATTCTCCACGCCACACCTGCCCTGTCCTTCTGGTCGTGGTTCCTGACCCCCGAGCTCGCACCTGAACCCCTGCTCTGCACACTCGCTTGGAAGTGTGTGCCTCCCCCGCCCCCTGGCACTTCAGTGACTGCCCCCCTGAGCACCGCCTCTTTGCCCCCTTTGAGATCCACACATGGCAGCCTGGGGCAGAGAGCGTCCCAGCCACCTGCTGGCCCAGACTCTCGGTGACATGGGCCAGCCCAGGCATGCGACAGAAGTGTTCCCAAGCATGGGGAGTTGGGCATGTCCAAGGTTCAGAAGGCCCAGGATGGAGGCCTGTGACATAGGGTCTTAGAACTTGTCAGGCTACTTCAAAGAAAATACCTTTTTCTTTTGTTTGCCCCAAACATATGTAGATATGACTGGAGTGTTTCCCAGGACTGAAGGGACATGATCGGTGTCTCTTCCCTGGAAGGGCACTTTTTTTTTTTTTTTTTAACAAAGAAACATCTTGCCTGAGTTAGAATTCAGGCTTCCTTTTTTTTTTTTTTTTTAAAGTTTGATATTTATTTATTTATTTATTTATTTATGGCTGTGTTGGGTCTTCGTTTCTGTGCGAGGGCTTTCTCTAGTTGTGGCAAGTGGGGGCCACTCTTCACCGCGGTGCGCGGGCCTCTCATTATCGCGGCCTCTCCTGTTGCGGAGCACAGGCTCCAGACGCACAGGCTAAGTAATTGTGGCTCACGGGCCTAGTTGCTCCGCGGTATGTGGGATCTTCCCAGACCAGGGCTCGAATCCGTGTTCCCTGCATTGGCAGGCAGATTCTGAACCACTGCACCACCAGGGAAGCCCCTGGAAGGGCACTTTTTTACTTGGGGTATTTCCCTGGGGTAAAAGTAGGGAATGGTTGGATAATCGCTGAATCTTATCCCCATCCTTTTCTGTCCTGCAGCCAGGAGGGGCACGTAGGGTCTGTTCAGCCACACGCTCACTTGGTTTCCGCTCAGGCGCTGGACCAGAGGTTGGCAGAGTCTGAAGCGTGTGACTGGAGACGGCCTCCCTGGTACGGGCTGGTCACCATCATGGCCTTGAAGGTGCCGTGTCTGAACCCAGTGATCTCCAAACTTTCTGACCATATACGATTATGCCTGAAGTCGTTTTGACCATTCACTCCCCATATGCGTATTAATTCATTTATAGATGATATAAATCACTCTATTCATGTAGCTTGTACACAAATATGCAAATTAAAAAATAATGAGATACACTCCACAAATGGGGGACCGAAGGGAACTTCCTCAACCTGATAAGGAGCATCTACAAAAAGCCCACAGCTCATATCAGACCCATTTTTTTGTGGACACATCTTAAACTCAGCAAGAAAAAGACCCAAATAAAAACAGTTCAAGAATTTGAATAGATATTTCTCCAAAGAAGATATACACACGGCAAATGGCACATTGAAAGATGCTCAGTATCCTTAGTCACGAGGGAAATGCAAGTCAACACTACAGTGACATAGCATTTCACACCAGCTAGGGTGGCTAAAATAAAGACGACAAGGTTGTGGAGAAATCGGAGCCGTCAGACGCTTCTTGTGGGATTGCAAAACGATGTCGCCAATTTGAAGAGTTTGGAAGTTTCTCAAAATGTTAAATACATTTTGAAACAGCAATTCCACCACTAGGTATCTACCCAAGAGAAAGGAAAACATATGTCCACACAAATAGGCGCACACAAATGTTCATAGTGTGCATTATTTATAGTGGCCCCAAAGTGGAAACAACCTAAATGTTGAATGGACCAACTAACAAATGGATAAATAAACCCAGGTATATCCATAAAAGTGGAATATTATTTGGCATAAAAATGAATGAAATACTGATACATTCTACAACATGGATGGACCTTGAAAACATTAGGCTGAGTTAAAGAAGCTGGACAAAAAAGTCACGTATTGTATGATTCCATTTACATGAAACACCCAGGACAGGCAAATCCTAAGAGAAAGAAAGTAGGTGGGTGGTGGCCAGGGCCTGGGGAGGGGGAAATGCTAATAGGTTTTAAGGGAGGATGAAAATGTTCTGAAATTAGATAATAGTGGTGGCTGCAGAACTCTGTGAATATACTAAAAACCACTTGAAAAGGAAGAATTTTATGGTATCTGATTTATATCACAAGAAAATTGTAAAATGATGAGATTAAAATACAAAGTTCTAAAAGGTCTAGACTGTCTTCTCTCTTTTATCCAATGAACCATCTACACACTCCACACTTTGGGGAGTTTAACACACTGTGCTAATCAATTATGGACCCATAGACCTATCTATTTGGAATTATTTACAAAGCTTTTAGGGGTTTTTCTGAAATCTTCTTTCCCAGAGACGTGGTGGTAGCCATTTGGGCTGTTTGCTTTCAGAAAAGCTACCCTCACCAACATCAGGAGGCTGCATAAGATGTGGTTTGATTAGACTCGAATGTCACTTACTGGTTTCTCTACTTAAACACATTTAAACATTAAGATTAGGGACCCTGAGAGTTAAAAATCCTAAATCTGCAAACAGGCAAGCCTGGAAATGCTTGTAAACCAGTGGCATTCTTTTTGGTGTCTAATAGATGTCAAAAACCTTTTGCTGATTAATGAAAAAATACTCCAACCAAGAATGGTGTATTTTTGATAGTTTGACATGGAATTCAAAGGACTTTAAGATGGCGCAGGTGTTTGCCCATTGAAGGCAGAGGATTCACTCAGTTAAGGACCAAAGCCTTCCACCCACCCTGCCCCCTCTTTTATACATTTTTGTGATTTTGGTTCTGTGATGGTATCTGTTCAATTCAGAAACAACTAACTGGTTACTTTAGTGAATTGAAACAGGACTAATGAATTTATTTGAGAAAGAATCCCAGACCTTCAAATGATTTGTTTGGCTAATTTACTGATTGAAAGTCATTGATCTGATTACATAGTTACTGTTTCCCTCTCCCTAGATTTTGGGTTTTCCACAGGCACTTTTGTTGGTGGCAGCAGGGGGCCCTCACCCCAGCAGCAAGTGAGCATCTCAGAGCTCAAGTTCAAGCTCATTAAGGAAAGTGCTGGCTCCGTCTCTCATCTCACTGCCAAGCTCATTAGACGGGCCCCGGGCTTAGCTGAGTTTACTCAATTTTTGCTATCCTTCTCCATGGTTTTGATGAACTTTGGTGCCATAATTGCTTAGTTTGGCGTTGCCCTTTTATACAACACTCCACCGACCAGCCTTGCGTTGCCACTCATATCCCCGTGTGCACCAGGCACCTGGATTTATCCTCACCAAGCCCCATGCCATGGGAGCCCCTACTTTCCCTACCTCCCAGAGCAGCGGGAGTGGGCAAAGGGCCTACGGGCATGCAGACAGCATAACGAGTGGAGCAAGAGTCAGACCCGGAGGCCGGGCTCCTGGGTCCACGGTCTTGACCACCGTGCCGACCCCCGCACCCTGCACAGTGGACGAGCCCGGAAGCATTGAGGGTGATTTTGGTCTCAGAAGGTGGCTGTCCTCACATCTCTGTGCTTTTTCTCATCGTGCCAGTAATACTTAATACTTTTGAACAAGTAGAGCACGTGTGTGTTTAACAGAGAAAAGTTCACAGGAAAGCACAGACGTGTGCAGCGAAGGAGGCTGGGCCAGGGGAGGGATGCAAGCAGGTTACCGAGTGCAGAGGGTAAGACTCATCAGAGAGAGGGGGGCTGAGCTGTCTGCACAGGACAATGGAGATAGGAAGATGGCGGTCAGAGGCCAGCTGTCCCCTGTCTGTCCCCTCTGTCTGTCCCCTCTGTCTGAACTGCCACTCCCTCACGCTCAGCCAAGCACTGCAGCGACTGCCCATTCACAGGGGCATAAAGGCAGCCAAACCCCCAAAACCACCCCTCCTGCCTCTGCTACCCGACTGGGTGAAAGAGGAAAAACAGACCCCCGAGCAGCCCAGCGGTCCTTTTACAAATGCAGATAAACCTCATAACGGACATGTTTATCACTTGAATAAGTGGTAACAAGTAGACGGAAGCATAACAGAAGTTACCTCTGTGCGGGGTTCGTCTCTCCTGCGTCGGCTGCGGAGTAGGGATATTTGGGGGAAGAGGGCCGTGATGCTACAGAGCAGTTGTTCGGTGGGTCTCCAGCAAGCAGGCTGCTTTTCTGTTTCTTACTGATGAGTAAGTTAATGACATGTAGTATGAAAGAGATCAGGCCCTCTTTTGGGTCAGGCATTTGAAAATATTTTATCAAATGCCTTGATTGCTGAGACTGGCTTTGGGTGCTGTGAGCAGTAATGTAATGTCTGAAGCTGTCACATGAGCCTCAGAGACCAATCCCCAGGGCTTCTTAAAGAGAAATGGGCTTCAGGAAAGGAAGAATGTGTCCCTGCACCTGTGTATACACACATATAAAATAACTTGTATCTTCCATATATGTTTATATATATAGTTATAGTTAGGATTCACATCTGCCAGTCTGGCTACTTCCGTATGGGTTGTTAAGATTTGCAACCTTGGGACTTCCCTGGTGGCGCAGTGGTTAAGAATCCGCCTGCCAATGCAGGGGAAAATGGGTTCAAGCCCTCGTCCTGGAAGATCCCACATGCCACGGAGCAACTAAGCCCATGCACCACAACTACTGAGCCTGCGCTCTAGAGCCTGCAAGCCACAAATACTGAGCCCACGCACCACAACTACTGAAGCCTGTGCGCTCTAGGGCCCGTGCTCTGTGAAGAGAAGCCACCGCAATGAGAAGCCCTAGCACCACAACGAAGAGTAGCCCCCGCTCACCACAACTAGAGAAAGCCGAACGAAGACCGAATGCAGCCAAAAATAAAAATAAAAAAAATTTAAGATTTGCAACCTTAATAGACGAATCTTTAAGATCTCAAGGTGGATCATCTTCTGTGATTTGCAAGCTTTCCTTTTATAAGAAAGTTTTTTTTTTTGCACAAAGCCAAACACGGTTGTAAAGAGTTAGTTAGAATTAACTTCTTATTTTACCGTTTGGAGTTTTTACAGGGTGTGAGGACTTTCTTTGTGCAGCTCCTGTGTGTAGGATGCAAGCTGTGCTATCGCTAACAAAGGGTCTTTATTTCGGGGGATCCGAGTTAGCCCCCTTTCCTCAGCTTGTACAAAACTCTTAGCACATCTCCCCGGCAGCACGATAAAATGTAATTGTTCTCATTTAAACCCTTCCCTGAGTTTAATTCTGAAATTTTAGCAGGACTAAGAATCATTTGGAGTACTTGTTAAAAATGCAGCCTGAGATATTCTGATTTGGTAATTCTAGAGTAAGTGCCCAGGATCTGTTTTTAAACATGGTGCCCAGGCAAATCTTACTCAGAGAGTTATTAGGTCACAACTTGGAAAACCCATCGACTAGCTGTGAGTAATTCTCAAGGGCAAGGGCTTTATCTTATACACTTCTGTGTGTTCCTAGCACCTGGCACATTGCCTGGGGCAGAGTACTGCTCATTAAATATGTGTAAAATGATGGATGAATGGATGGGTGGATAGATAGATGGATGGACGGATGGATGGATGGACAGAGGGACAGATAGATGGATATGTGGAAACCAGTGTCTTTGCCAGTGGGCCTGCTGTTGGCAAGCCGTTGGTGGCACTATGAACAAACGTTGGCAGTCATTTATGCCTTTTCTAAACCTCAAGAAACATTTTGATATGTCTTAAATAAGAATAAATAAGTTCCTGCCTAAATAGGAAAAACTCTGTCACTTTTCTTGGATTTCAAAATCATCAAAGCAGAATTTGCAGATCCTGATTATCTTACTGTTTTTGCAACTAGCTCATTGCTTGGTTTATCCTATTTAGCACATGCAAGTCAGAGATGTGTTTGCATCACAAATAAACTGCCTTCCGTGCCCCAACACTGAATTTGGATTTGAATAATGCTAAGTAGGTCTTCACATTTGGCTGTTATGGTTAATATGACCATTCATAGCATGTTTCCATATATCTTCATTACAAACGTAAACATAATTAGCTCTTATTCAAAAACAATTTGGTTGTAAAATCCAGTGATTTCTAAATGTGCCCCCCATTTTAAGAAACTCCAATATGCAGTCATTCAAATTCATCGGATGCATAAATTCAGCACCAGTTCATTTCAGAACTATTCTTTGCTTTACTATAAGATCCACTGAGGAGGCTTCCAAACAATGGGATTCTGTAAAGCATTTAAAATGTTACTCCCTTTAATAATCAGACATAACCCCAATGGAATGCTGTAGCACCTCCATTAAGGCAATTATCTCATTATTGTGACTATTTTCATGTCTGTCTCTCATGCTCACTGTGACTTAATGAATTTTATCATGTTTATCTTTGTTTATTCAGATCTTAAATACTTGGTACCTATTTAATGCTCTAAGCATTTAAAGGACATTATTGGATTCCTGCCCGTCACTGTATCCCTTCAGATTCCTAATACATTGTGGGAACCCCCCAAAGTATTTACTAAATGAATGTCCTTGCTTCAGGAAGGCAGATAATTCTATATTATGATGTATGGGTACTGCATGGCTGTGGAAGGAAAATGAAGGGCTTGCAGGTTCCTCGGATATTTCTTCTTGTTATAAAATAAGAATGACCTTTGCAACTCCATTTAGGCTCGGCTGCTTATGAATTATGAGGTGTTCCTCGTGGAAAAGACATTTCCTACAGCCCACTCACCCTCTGAAGACCACGAAAGTTCTCTGTAGAAAAAAATCACACTGTTTCAGTCCACGGAGGGTTACCCATGTCAAGTGGAGTTTTATTATTGTCCTTAGTGCTGGGAAGAATTACTTTTGGGAAGTTTTAGCTCATTACTTCTGGTCTTCATCAGCTGTTCTCGGGGGTGGTGGCCTTAACCGAGCACGGCAGCACCCCTCTCTGTCGGGTTCCCCCCCACTCCCCACGGAAACAGAGCAGGTGGCCTGACAGCAGAGCGAGACTCAGGACACCAGAGGCAGCAGACAGGAGACTGTGGAGCTGGGTGATTTCAGAAGGAATTCCAAGAGATTTATCTCCCTTTTATATTTAAAGATCTATTTTGTGAGTTTTATATATAACCAAGAATTGATTTTACAAAGTCAGTTAATTACTGGGAGAGAAAAAAAGTAGATTTATGTAGTACTTTTATGAGCACGTGGTATAGGGGAGTGTGTGTGTGTATGTGTGTGTGTCTGTGTACTCGTTTGCAAAATAAATCCCAATACTTGCTCAAATAATCAAGAATTGGGAAAGACAAAATACCCAGAGTGATTTTCACTCAGGACTCAGACTCTTAACTAAAAACTCTAAAGGCACAACTGTATCAACTCAACTGGGTGGGCTGGCTGAGCATTGGGGGTCAGCAGAGGAGTCTGGGTTCTCTGAACTGCCCAGTTTAGGGGATGCCCTTGAACCCGTGTGCTTGCGGGCAGGAGTTTACTGCCCACTCCCTGTCCCAACCTCTTCAACATTATCCTGGACGGGGAGGGAAAGGGACAGAGTGAGATCTGACACCCATTCTTTTGTTTAAATCATCCCAATTATCCAGGCCATTTTACTATATTGATTTCATTGGTTTCAATTCCCATTTTCTAATAGCAGGAGAAGTGAAGGGAGTGAGTGAGAACCTTTCCTGGTAACTGGCTGGCTATCAATGGGGCGTGCCCTACTCTCAAGGCTGGGTGGCCGTGGAGTTTGCCTCCCAGGTCACCATACAGTCTTCAGGCCAATCACACACGCGGTGAAGCTACACAGGCCCCACATGGGCTGGGGCTGACGTGTGCTTTGCCTCCGCATTATTATTTTTGGGCATCATTGTTATTTAATCTTGCTGTGGTACTTTGCGAGGTGAATCAGGCTCACTGGCATGCATCATCATGTCCCGAAACAAAAGCCTCTATTTTAAATGAGAGATACTCACTGGAGCTCACACAGAGGGGACAGAGGGGTTGGAGGGGTTGGAGGGGATGGAGGGGAGGAACCACGGTTCTCAACTCCCTGGGCTTTTCCTTAAAAACAGGAAGCACATTAAAATGCGACAGACATTTCTCTTCCCGCCATGCCAGCTGATAAGTACTTAACCGAACACTCCTTCAGAAGTCCAGCCCTACGTATTTAAATTCATTCAGCCAGAAGCTCAGCTATCTTGGGCTGCAGAGTTTCAATTGACTGTTCCCAGTTCACTGCTTCTCGTTCCTAATAACGACATTGCAGATAAACTACATTTTTCTTTTTATCATTCTTTCCCCATTTCCAATTTCTGTTCTTCAGATCTCTGTCAAATAAAATGTGCAATTTTAGCCATTCCCTCCCGCCCCTCCCCCCTCCACCCCCCCAAAGCCCCGCATAGGGAAAATACTGAAACAAGAGAATCAGGTCCAACTTGTCATCCAAAGTCTTGTCTAGAATGATGTGGAATTTTTACGTTGTGTGAATTTCCCATTCAGGGTGGCCTCCCCGGGAGCTGGTGACGGTCCAAGCCTCTGGGATGTCTCCCTCACGTTTCCTGGAGTGGACAGTGCAGTGAAGCCAAGGGGTTTCGAGGCTGGAAGCAGACAACTCTGCCTTCCTCTCTTCTCCCCGCCAGCCGCCCCGGGAGTGGCGGGTGGGCTGCAGGGCCTGGAGGCCGCGGGCCCGCCAGCTGCCCACCCCGATAGCCACGTCAGGCCTGACTCATGTCCAGTCACCGGCAGGCTCTGTGGCCCCATGTTCTGGATTTGACATGTTGTTCCCTCGGGAGACCCTTTCCGGTTTTTGGTTGGAAGGCTCATGGCTTTGCTGTCCATCAGGGTCCCTCTTTCCCGACAGCCCAATCCCACCCCTGCTGCCCTGGAGAAAAGTGGGCCAGATCCGAGTCTGCAGCAGAGTGGACACGCCCTCACGGCCACGCCTGCTGCTGAGCTGATCCAGGAGAGCAGGTGGAGGTTGTGTCGTTGGGTCACGTTCTTCTGGGAGCCAATCAGAGCCTCTGTTCATTTGTTTCACAGTTTGTGAAGATGCCCACATGGCCCTCGGGCTGTATTCTTGCTCACTTTCCTGCTTGCCTCCCATCTGCTTTGATTACAAAAGGGGTTAAAAACAAACACTACCAAATGAAGCAAAAACACCAACCAGTCCAGGGTAGAGTGGATTCATGCCAAACTTCGAAAATTCTCCAGGTCAACACTTCCGTTAAGAAAGAGGGCTTTCTATCGACACAGGGTGTGCTGGTCCTTTCTAAGAGGGATGGAGAGTCCATCTACGACAGGTGCCTGCCCTCCTGAGCGCACATGTGGCATTTAAAAAGTATTCCTAACCACAGAACAGCAAGGTTTGGAATGATCCGCTTCTGACATATATTGTGTTAGTTTCAGATGTGCTCTTGCAGCACCATGACTGCTGTCTTGCTCTAGGACAGAGTCCCCTGAGAAAGCAGGGATGTTGATGGCCAAGTAGAAAAGGAGCAGGTCATACGTGTGACTGTTGACCTTCACGTGTTCTGTGGCCCAAAACAGGCTGAGCACCAAATTGGTCTAGAATCCAATTAGCATCAACCAGAAGACCACCTGTCCTCAGCACTGTTTCTGGGGGTGACATGTCACCCTCTTGCAATCAATTACTTCCCTGTGACACCTTCGCCCTCTAACTGCTCCTCCTGCTGTCTGCATCCCAGGCTCCTTGATCAGGTGGTACTTCATGCTTCTTTCAGCCAGATTTTGGCCTGGATTTAGCTGGAATTACATAGCCACGGACAACAGGAAGTGAGATTTGCCAAGGACGCCACGCATCTGGGGGGCCCTCCCACCAGGACCCAGTTCTCTGTGCTCCGTTTCTCCTGCCAACTCTCAAGTATGGTTGTTAAAGAGAAAATAAATAGTCAACATCTAACTTGTCATGAAGGCTCACCCTTTGCCAGGATGTCCCATTTATTCACTAAAACAGCCCTACGATGTGGCCCCTTTATCAACATCCCACTTCACAGGAAGGTGGGTAATGTGTCCACTCACACCAATGGTCACTGGCAGGACCAGGACTGAAACTCTAATGTTTGACCTCAAAGGTGGTCACCACATCGTCTGTCACTCTGCGTTCTCCCCTCACGTTAAATGTTGTGGCATCCAAAGTCATTCGGGGCACAACTGTCCCCACTCCTGGACTGTTCCCTTCTCACGATGGGCTGCAGTGGGGCCACTGCCCACCTGTGTCCTCCACAACACCTCATGGTGAAGGAATGATTCACCTGATCGGGGGTCCCGGGGCTGGTCTCCCCTTGCTCTCTGGGATCCCAGGCCTGAGAGGCCTGTACTCTCAGATGCTCTGGGGCTGGCGAGGCTGGAAGGGCGTCTGCAGGGTCGAGTTAGGAAGCCCGGCGTCGGGGCACCCACGCTGCCCTCCCCATGTGCCCATCAGTAACCAGATGACGTCCCGATCCGTCTACCTGGCTCCTGTATCTCAGTGGATGGGAAGTTGGTGGGAAAAGAGGTATCTTGCCATTACTAATCCCCTTCTCTCCCACCATTTGTTATTCTGACTTTTGCATTAGCCTTTTTTTTTTTTTTTTTAAATTAAATTCTCTCTTTCTCAACAATAAGAGTCTTGGTTGTGTTCACGAAGGGAAGTGATCCCAATTCACAGAATCCACAAAGCCATCCACTGGAAAATGGGAGGAAAATATTAGAACTTTAATTTAAAAGCTTGTGTGATCAGAAAGATTTGTTTTTGTAGTTCTTGCAAACACGGGATTTCAGTTGGCTGTGTTCTTGACATGGGTCAGAATTTGGGTCTCAATTTTGTGGATCTTGGGTTGGACAGAGAAGGTTGCCATGGGCATAGTCTGCACGGCATCCAAACACAGGGTTAGTTATGATCTGTTTGGAACCTAACAGCACAAAGGGTAAAACCGAGGGTAGAAGATACTCCAGGATTAAGAGAAATGGTGTCCGCACGGAAGACATAAGTCAGTTGATGGCTCTTCTCACTGCACAGTCGTCGAAAGCTTCCTCATAAAAACCAAGTTGGCAGGAGGACTCCTGCTATGAGACGGGCACTGGGTCCCCTTCCTCCCATCAACCCAGCCTCCTCAGGCAGGACTCGAGCTTCCAAGTGTTTGGTGACCATTTCTATAAAATAAGGGCTGGGTTAGCGCTTCTAAAATTCTGCAGTCATCTGATTTACCGGCCAAACCAAAAGAACAACAGTGAGTAGATTCACCCTCGATCATGAGTGACCCCTGGAACCAGGGTGACCACGGGGGTCAGATGAACGCCTCTGGACTTGGTCAGCCAGTGTCGGAGGGAGGCCGCAGGGTGGTCTGTGCACCTCCACCTCCAGAGGAGAAAGGCCAGTGGACGGGTCTTCAGGACTTTCATGGGCCTTCTTCCCAGGGACATGGCAGAGAATGGAGGTCAGGAGACTCCGAGTGCATTCTGTGCACCTCCAAATCACCCGTGCGGTCAAGGCCACCAGTCCTGCTTCACGAGAGGAAACGGGGTCTCGGACACTGGCCCTTGGTCGTGCTGGTGAGCGACAGGTTGGGACCCAGACAGAGGGCCGCCTGCCGCCCTCTCCACCCAGCCCCTATGTTCCCAACTCCCCCCTCATCCTTTCCAGGGTAAGAGAGCAAACAGACGGTGGGTTCTGTGGCACCGAGAAGGTGCACAGCTTGTCTACTCCCCGCTGTGCCTGGAAAGATGCAGGTGGACGTTGACCACAGTTGGGGGGAGGCCCCTCTTCACCCCAGACCCAAGGTAATAGCAAGATGAACTGAACTTTCATGGACGCCAGGTCACGTGAGTCTCACAATTTCATACCCTCAACGCCGGGGGGAGCTCAAGGCAGTTCCTTCCATTGGGGAAGCCACCCACGTTGAAGACCAGAAACCAGAGGCTTGAGTGAGCTGCCCAAGGGCACCCAGCTGGAAAGGTGGGAGCTGAACTTAAATTCAAGGCCGCCGATCTTGACTTGGCTCTGGTGGCAGCAGGAAGCCCCACGTGCTTGTCCCATGTGTATCTCAAATTTTGCCTGAAGCCGAACTCGTGATTTCTGGCCACTCCCCACACACATCACGCCCTGGCATGGGCGCTGCAGGTGGGGAGGCTAGGGGGCAGCCTACAAACAGCTTGTATTTCAGGAACCACCCAGGCCTGCTGTTGGCTCCCTTCCAGCCGCAAACACAGTAAACTCGGGCTCCTTGGCTGCGACACAGCTGCCCCCTACTGTCCTCCTGCTGTTCCACCCCCCTGCAGAGGCTCCCCCTCCACCCCCCCGCCCCGAGTTCCATCAGAATCCATCCACCCCGACTGGCTCTGCTTACGGCCCCATCACACCGTCCTCACAGCCCAGCTGCTGCTGTCGCTGTGATGCCGAGTCCCCCACGGGCACCTGCTTCCTGGCCCCGGGGCTGTTCCTGGCTCTGGGACCTGGATCCCACGGCCTGGTGTGGCTAGGCCATTGGACACCTGACGGAGAGCTGGCAGGAAGAAAGTGCCTTTGCTGAGATCCGTGCGGGCTTGCCTTCCTGTCGTCTTCCTGTCTAGACGCCTGGGGCGAACTCTGTGCTGGCAGGAAGGCCACGCTGCCGAGCGCCTCTGCCTCCGCCTGCCTGTTCACTTCACGACCCTGTTGTGAACCCAAAATGACATTCCACAGATGCTGCAGGCCAACTCGTGCGCTTTACGGAGGCACATTCTCTCTGATTTCTCCATTTAGGTAACTGAATAAAACCTCTACCCAAGACCAGGCAACCCAGAGTCCTTTTTCTGAAATGGTCACAAATGAAACATGGTTAAGATGCGGAGAGACTGACGCCGCTGGCAGAAGATGACTTTTATCACTGATTCGCTGTAATCACGACCTTGGGGAAACAGCCCTGTATTAAAGAGAAGTTTCTCCTGCTTGGTGTTTGTAACTTTTGTCCTGTAGGCTTATAATTTTGAGAACTTGAGTGAACTCATAATTCCCCAGAGGGCATTAATGTAGAAAACGCATTTTAAAAATGTTTAATTGTTGAGCTATTGCTACAAATGATTGTTCCTCTTTTCTTGCATCATTTGGGCTCAAACATGCGGGGATGAGGGGTGATGAGACGGAGGGGGGAGGTGATGAGGTCTGGGGACGTGAGCGCATCTCTCTCCAAACGGAGAGAGCCTCGCTGCCTCCTGTGTCATGAAGGAAGGTGACGTTTCGAACACAGGTCCCAATGCAGAGAGCTGGGGAAGCCGCTGTATTTGCCTTAAAAACACGGCCGAGTGTAACAGGGTCCTACAGCACAGCACAGGGACCGATATTCAATATCTTGTAATAACCTACAATGGAAAAGAATCTGAAAACAAATTATATGCATATATGTGTGTGTATAACTGAATCACCGTGCTGCACAACCTAAACCCACCTGGGAAGAAGCGGGCGTTACAACTATGAGGCAGCAACAGCGGGGATCCAGGTCCTGAAGGGCAACTTTCAGACCCAGTTTGCGCTCCAGGCCACGTGTCAACCTTGTCAGAGTAGCCGCGTGGCGGGTCTACACTCAGCACCCATGGAGCCTCGCGATCTGAGGGCCCTCAGCACAAAGAGCCACCCCGTGTGAGTCCTGGGGACCCCGGGGGAGCAGAGGGTGCCAGTGAGTCCAGCCCCAGAGACCCTACAGGGCGAGGACAGCACAGCCGCCTGGCACAGCTGGGCGACGGAGCTGGATCTGTGTGGGGATGGGGTCTGCAGGGCTCCCTCCCACCGCCCACCCCTGGCATGTCCATCCCTCGGGCAGGCACAGAGGCAAGCGGCCATGGGGAACTTGCCCCCCTTCTTCATCCTGGGTCTCCCCCCACACCCCGCGCTCCTTGGACTGGAGGCACTTTCCCCCCGGGATGTTCCTCTTCGCCTCCTCTGCCTCTTTCTCCAAGTTGTCATCTCTTTTCTGCTGTCTCTCCTTTTCACTATAGCAATGTGTCCCCAAGGAAGAGGGGACCTGGCTGTCCCGACAAAGCCTGTTGTCTACACGGCCAAGGGCAGCCTCTGCACTGACAAAGGCGGTCTTCCCGAGAGGGAGCTGGCGAGCTCCCCGCCGCCCTGCCACCTCAGTGCGGGTGCCCTTGCCCCAGGAGCCCCCTTTCTCCTGCCAGCCCTCCAAGTCGGCTGCTCCCTCCTGCTTCCTGCCCACACTGTATCCCCTGTGTCGCTCCCATCACTGGGGGCCACGTGCTGCCCCGTTTCCTCGACAAAGCTGTAAAAGTGCCAGGGCCTACGGGGAGGGCAGCCTGGGGTCTGAGGGAGGGTCTCTGCCCCCCGTGGGACCATCCTCCCGGCTCCACTACTCACCAGCCAAACTTTGGCCGAAGGGCTGAGCTTTCCTGCCCCTCGGCATCCTTGTCTGTACAGGGAATGTGAGTGGTGCCACCTGCCAGGTTTCTGTGAGGCCCGGATGTGCTATTATACGTAAAGCGTGTAAAACAACACATGACACAGTAAGTGCCTGATAAATACCAGCTCCTAGTATCCCCATGGACCATCACCGGCATCACCAGTGTTAGTCGTGGCTGTAGAATAATGAGGCAACTGGGGAAGCTTGGTTTACAGCCTCTGCTTAATTGATCAACAGTCATGTTAACTAAGACACCAAACACGGTATTGGGAACATATAGGCTTAAATACATATTTAACTCTTCTAACTTAAATTGTACCAAACTTCTTTTAGTAGGAATTCAGATGGTGGGGGCTATTGTATAAATGTGTATGGTACATTATATCCATCATGTTTAAGTGTACGTTTATAAGTGCGAGTTGTATACATTGAGTGTACATTGTACAAATTGTATCATATAAATTATACTGTGTAGACATTGTGTGCACACTGTGTAAATTGTAACGTATAAATTATATTATGTAGACATTGAGTGTACATTGTACAAATTGTGTAAGTTGTGTATACATTGTGTACACATTGTACAAATTGTATTGCGTAAATTATATTATGTAGACATTGTGTGTACATTTTATAAATTTCATCATATAAATTATATTGTGCAGACATTGTGTGTATATTGTATAAATTATCTCGCATATATTACATTGTGCATTGTGTGTACATTGTATAAACTGTATCATATAAATTGTACTGTGTATACATTGTGCACACATTATACAAATTGTATCGTATAAATTATATTGTGTGGACATTGTGTCAGTGCGTAAGTGTATTGCTAGCATCTACAGAGCCTTCCACACCCCCGCTGCAGAGGGATTTTTGGAGACTCCTCCGTGTGTGGCAGCCGTGAGGAGACCCATCTCTCCCACTTGGCCATCAGTGCCACTACCGAGGAGACGACGTGGGGAAGGTCAGGGCTGGCTGGACGGGCGGGTGGGCGTCTTCCTTCTGTAAAAGGCTGCTTCTCCCTCCTCGTGGACCACAAGAGGGTGTGTGTGGCCACAGAACGCAGACAGAGCTGAGGTGTTGAAAGGAAGGAGGCTGCCTGAATAATCACGGCCTCGCCTTGGGCAGGGGGCAGAGTGGCCATGGCCGAGCAGCAGAACAGTTACAGGGTGGCGGACAGGCTGCCAGGACCCTGGGCACCCGGGCACCCGGGCACCCCGGCATGAGAGATTTAGACCTGGAGCTGGAGTCCTGAGCCTTGCTGCAGGGGCGGGACACCCCAGGGCCTGCTGGTGGGAAGTAACAACTTCCCCTAGGCCTACTGCACCCTGGGCACTGGGGTCCAGGCCGGCTTAGCCTAGACAGGCCCTGCCAGAGTCTGCCCCAGGTACCTATCTGAGCCAGGAGGGCCCCCATGATGGGATTAGTGACCTTATGATGGAGACCCCAGAGAGCTCCCGCCCCTTCCTCCAGGTGAGCACACAGCGAGAAGACGCGTCTGTGAACCAGGAAGCAGGCTCTCACCAGACACAGAATCTGTGGTCACTTTGATCGTGGATGTCCAGCCTCCAGAACCATGAGGAATCAATGCCTGATGTTTATTAGCCACCCAGTCTGTGCAGTTCTGTTATAACAGCCTGGCTGGACTAAGACAGAGATATACTTTTATAAAAACCCTGAATTGCTAAATTTCAACTTTGTGCACATTGAAAGTAAAACATGAATATTACAGTTTCTTTGCTTCCCCACAAATTCAGTAGAAATCCTCACAGGCAAGTGGCCACCCTCCACCCCGGCTCTCACCAACCACAACCTCTCCACGCTGCCTGCATGGATTTCTACCTGTTCTTTATAACCAGCGTCACCAAAATTAGCCTGGTGTTGAGATCACCTGTCCAGTGATTTCCAAGGGAAGAGACACATTCAATTCCCTGACGCCCGGGCTTTTGGGGCAACGTGGTGGTGAGGGTGCACATTCGGGTGGAAAAGGGGAAGGACAGTTAAGGTAGGTGGGTTCTGTACACCACCCCACCCCCAGACCCCCGGCACCTTCTGCCAAAGCCTGCAGGACTCAGGGAAGGTCCCCAGAGACCAGGTGTGTCGCTCTGTCTAGAGACGCACAGGAGCCCAGCTCCTCAGCTTGGGGTCTTTGTGGCCAGAGTCGCTCTAAGTCGGGGTCTGCTGTGCTGGTGGGTCTCAGGATGTGGTGGGGTCCCGTCCTAATCCCAACCCCCCAGGGAACAGAAGGTAAACAGCCAAGAAACTGTGGCCATGAGGAACGCCTTGCTGAGGCAGAAAGAAATCAGCCCTTTTCAGGAAAATAATTAGGACCCAGGACTGTCCCTTTCTGCTTGTAGGACCTGTAAAGCTGCAGCTGTCTTTCGGAGGTCATTCTGGAATTGCTGGGGCTGGACATGCGGCCAAGGCAGAGCTGACCCAAGCGTCTGGGAGAGGGAGGCCCCCGGACTCATGAGGGGGACCCCGCAGGCGTCTGCTGCAATTTCAGGGTGTCCTTGGGTAGAACATCTCTCTCGGACAGTGTTAAACTGTCTCAAAGCCAAGTAGGTGTGATTTCCACACTGTCTGTAATCCAAGCCCATTTAAAATCTGGAGACAGCTCCAACGCTAATTTGTGGCAGCAATATTAACAGTTCTGTGTTACAGCGGTTAAGGTGCTGCCTCTGTTGAAGGAGACAGACCAGCAGGACTGTGAAATTAGAAAAACAACCTGTGAAGTGGCCGGGGCGGCGGGGGTCACCCTGGCTTTTGGGAGAAGGACAGCAGGTCTGTTTGTGTCCCAAAGTGCAGCTGTTGAGAACGAGGTGACAGTCAAGCCCCTGGTCTAATGCTGCAGCTAATTCTGGGGGCAGATTCCATGAAATGGATTGCGTACGGGAGCTCTGATCCACGTTTGCTGTAAAATGTTGAACTCTGAAAGCGCTGTTCATTTCCATTATGTTATATGCCCCCATGGTTCCCCCCTCCCAGCAGTGAGAGCTGCACCACCAGGGAACAGAGCAGGTGCGGGTTAAGTGTGCCGAGTGCCTGACAAGTGGCCAGGACAGGCCTGGGGTGTCCGCTCCCTAGAAGGACCTGCAAAGGGCTTGAGAAGCAAGCAGGCTTCATGGCTAGTTTTAAAGGCATCCCCTTCTTACTCTCGGGGAGAAAGTGTTTTAGTTGCTTTGACTAAATCTTTGAGACACTGTTAGTTCCACTGCAGCCTGACATGGAAATTAAAAAAACAAAAACAAAAACAAACAAAAAAAGGGAATCACTGCGGGTGAAGAGAGACTCAGGAACAAGACAATAAACCTGGTAGTTTTCAAACGAGGGGCGACGTGTCACCACCTCTTCCACTTCCTGCATCACCGTAACTTTTAGTCACTTTCTTTCTTCTCTCATCGCATGGGAGCTCTTCTGTTTCCACGGAGCCAAAATGCTGAGAGATAAGCCTTTCTGGTTGAATTTAACGCTTTTATTAATTAACTCTTTTCCTGCTAGGGGTGGGAAGTGAAGACCACAGAGATCTAGATTTTGTGATTTTACTTCTGTATTTTTTTATAACAAGGATGTTCCAGGTAATGAGCATTTATATTCTGACATGGTCTCGTTATTGCTTCCAAGTTTCCCGTGAACCTAGAGGAAATCTGAGGGCTGGCTCTCCCACCAACCCCTGGGCTCTGCTTTCACCCTGTCAGCTGGTGTTTGCAGAGCGTCCATTCGCTTGGGCCTGCGCCGTTAGAGAATTTAATAAAGTCGTGTTCTCATCACTCTGGCAAAGAGACCTGAAGTCAGATCTCATGAAATTGAAGGAACAAATCAGTCTGGTTCTGAGAAAACCCCCAGGTTGAGGAAATGGTGGAAATCTGATACCGCAGAAATCCACACCTGTGATTTTAATCTTTATTGAGAATGTTATTCTTCAGAACTGTTTTAGAATGGAGGCTGAAACTTTTTACCTCAGCCTGGCCGGGCAGACACCTCCCTTGTCCACAGAAGGTGATGTCTGGGCGCCGAGGGTGGTGGTTCTTGGGGGTCTGACCCCAGGGACGTCTGGGGGGCTGTGTTGCTCAGAGCTGTCCTCACAACGGGGCGAGCGTCCGACCCACCGAGCTGGCCCTGCCGTGATCTGCTCTGTGGCTGAGGCCGAACAGCCCAGGGCCCCCGACAGAGCAGGTCCTGACCCACCTGCGTGGGGATCAGCACAGCAGGAGCCTCGTCCTGGATTTCCGGCAGCCGGGCCCGGAGTGGCGTTTTATACACGCTCCCCCCACGACCGACACCTTAGAAGATTTTTGTTCATTTTTCATCACTTAAATAGGGGAGGTCCCCCAGGGATGGTTCTGACACTTCACTCAGAGGAGACTGAGCCTTTGGTTCAAAGCCCTGAGCAGAGGCGCCATCTCTTCATTTGCTTCTGCAGCGCAGGAGCCGGCGAGCGAGCCTTAGAAGCAGACCCCTGGTGTGTCCTGCACACCAAGCCCACCCTGTGGGGCAGAACCCAGACTGCGGGCAGACAGCGTTAAATACTGAGCTTGAGAACCAAGGTCCAGAAGCTGTGTCGCTTCAGCGGTGACCGCTGCTGCCACCCCCCGCCTCTCCTCCCACCCCACCCGGACTTGGGCAGGGTCCCTCACAGCTCAGTGGTGGGAGCTGCCCTTCCTGGGGGTGTGGACGGCGGTTCTGGGGGCCCTGCCAGGGCTGGGGGGCCTGGCCTGTCTCCTGGCACAGGTGCTGATGGCGCAGTTAGACAGGTAACAAAGGTCATGCCTCTGGCCACCAGGACCTGCGTGAGCAGGAAGCATGCGGTGTAGATGGCGCTGCGCAGAGGAGGAAAGCAAAGCAGCATTTACAGGCACGCTTGGAATCTTTTTTTTGAAGCTCAGTCCCTGAATCCAGACCATGTCCAAGGTGGGATTCGAATTTAATAAAGCCGCAGAGGGCGCCTGGTCCTGAGCGCCCGGTATGCCGGCCCCACCACCCTGCTGCAGGGGCGAGGGGAGTAGGTAATGAGCCTCCAAGACGGGTCTGGTGTGATGGACGGGCTGCGGCCCTCCCGCTGCTCCGCTCTCTCCATCATCCAGTCTGGGTGTTAGCGGACTGTCAGGGAAAAATAATTTAGTGGCTGTGGCTTTAACTGATGTGCTGCATTCTGGGGTCAAATGACTGTTACAAAGTAGTGGTGCCGCCTGGTTCCTGCATCGTGAGAGCTCAGGGTTGACAACATGAAAGGAAAAGGCATCATGGCCGGAACTCACTGACATCATTCAACTCATGGGGATTGGGGTGGGGGGGCAGTGGGAGCTGGAGGAAGGACACTTCTTGCTAAACAGCATCGGGCAGAGGAGGAGGGGGCGCCCACAGCCCGCGGGGAGGGGGACCTTCCAGGGACGGTGGCGGGAGGACACGGGCCAAGGGCAGCCTGGGGTCGTCTAGGCCGCGGGGGGCTAAGGGGCTTCCTTGGGAGCTGCTGGTGTGTTTGAGCTACAGACGGTGGTTGGTGGGTGGAGACGCCAGGCAGGAAGGAGGAGGAGAAGAAAAGAGGTGGGGTGGAGGAGTAGGGAAGGGACAGCAGGGCTGCAGTGTTTCTGGCGGGGACTCATGTCACCGCCACACAGCCGCTTTTACCTGGATTGTGTATTATCTGAGGGTGGGTCGAAAGGCAAGACGCATGGAGGTTATGGGCTACCCACCTCCAACCCGCTCCTAGATGATGCAGTAAATATTTGAAAATAAATGAATGAATTGGGGGCAGAGGTAGCGGGAGACACAGCTGCCCCCCGCCATGGGGTTCCCTGTTCAATGGAACCTTCACACGGCCAAGCTGTGGGGACCTGACCAATGTCTGCTGTGCCCGTTTGTGCTCTGCACCTGCCAGAGTCAAATAAATGTTTGTTGGATGGATGAATGGATGGATGGATGAATGGATAGACAGGTGGATGGGTGGATGGACGGATGGATGGGTGGATGGATGGACAGGTGGGTGGATGGATGGACAGGTGGATGGATGGATGGAAGGATGGATGGATGGATGGATGGATGGATGGATGGATGGATGGATGGGTGGATGCTTGCTCCTGGTTTTGATTCAACATAGGGTTCTGTCCTAGTGCATTTGTTTGGTTCACTGTCCAGAACCCCTCCAGTTGCCTGAATCTGGGTGGTGCCCTGGTTTCTCTAGTGGACACGTGACCTCCTGAGGCAAATAGTGGATTCTACCTGAGGTGCTGTGAGGTAAAGATGCCCTGATCTGAGCAATGACTTACAAGTGCCGAGTTCTGACTATGGATCCTGAGCTGGGCTAAAGGCCTTTAACTGTAAAACCTTTCTCTCCTCCATTGATGCCAAAAGTGAATGAGAATAACTTCCTGTAACTAATACCTTAGAGATGCCCACAGATAGTTCTCAAAATGGTAAGAGAAAAGATAATTTGCATAAATAAGCAGTTACAAGAATCGGAAGGAAGAGCTTGCAAAGTGGTACAAGAATAGTTCCCGACACAAGGACGGTGCACGAAATACTTCCTGAGTGAGGGAGGTGAGCTCTGTGAGAAGCACGTGTGTTCTCTTGTGTGACGAGGCCCTGGAGGCGGCATGAGGCAAGGCCCAGCCCGGAGCTCCTCCCTCCACCCGGCCCTCTGCTCAGGCAGTGTTCTCCAGCCTCCGGAGCCAGAAACTCAGCCCAAACCAGCACCGAGCTCGCGTTCCCACCGCAGGCTCCCTCGGCCCAGCCGCAGATAGTCACTGAGGGGCCTTCCTGCCCGTCAGTCCTCTCTGGGGTCAGGAACCCTGCCGCCCCAAACCCCTGCTGCCCCCACTGCCCCCGCACAGCCGGTGTCACCATCACCAAGGTGACCAGTTGCCCAGCTCTCCCTTCCCTCTGCTAAGTTGGGACCAACAGTTTTTCCATTCACACGCTTCCAGGCTCTCTCTCCCCAGAGCCGGCACACGGCTCCGACGCTGCAGTGGGAGAGGCAGCGCCTGGCTTGTCTGGGGGGAGGGGGGTGCGGGCGCCTCCCACTCACAGGGAGAGAGCAGGGGGTCCTCTGCTGCCCCGTCCCTGCTCCCAGGCACCCCCGCACCCCAAGGACGCCGCCCGCCAGCAGCTACCGGAGAGCTCTCACCTGAGGCAGGAGGTGACTTTTACTCCTGCTGGGGACGTGGCCGGGCAGCCGGATGTCGAAGAGGGCCTGCAGGGCGGCCTGGGCCGCCTGGCCCTTGGCCAGCTTCTTGCTGCGTCCCGAGCCTTCGAATGTTCTCCCGTCCACGCTCACGGCCATGACGAAGCTCTGGGCGCGCCTCTTCTCGGGCTCCGAGAGGCACACGTAGCGCAGGCCCGAGCGCAGCTCGTTCAGCAGCACCACTGGGTTCCTCGCGCCTGGAGCCGTGGGGCCCCCCAGGTCCAGGTCCAGGTCCAGGTCCAGCGGGCGGCCCAGTAGCCGGCCCCGCTGGCAGGCCGTGGCCAAGCGCTCGGGGGCGGCAGGGCGGCGGCCCGGGAAGCCCTCGCTGGGGGCCGTGGGCTCGAACCGCTGGAACAGGGAGTCGGGGAAGTCGGCCTGGTCGGAGGTGAAGTCTGGGGCTGTGCCGCCTGGGGCCGGGTGGGCCTGGCAGGCGTTGGGGAGCTGCACGAAGGACCTGAGGGCCAGCTCAGCCGCCCGCATCTTGGCCTTCTTCTTGGTGGGCCCGGTGCCCTCGAAGGTGAGCCCATTCACATCCACGGCCACGGCGAAGACGGGCGCGTGCACCGGGCCAGTCTGCGACACCGTGCGGAACTGCAGGCCCGGCCGCAGCTCGTGCAGCTGCACCAGCGCGTTCTTGGGTGCCACGGACCACGAGAGCCTCCTCCAGAGGAGCCGCAGCTGGCACAGGTGGCCGCCATTGCCCTCCTCCAGAGGCCGCTTCCTCTTCAGGCCGGGTGCGCCCCCTCGGGCCCTGTCCCCGGAGGGTGGCAGCCTGGCCTCCAGGTTGCTCACGTTGCGGTTTTCCTTCACGTCGGCGCTGCTGGTACCTGGAGGTGAGAACAAACAGCGTGACCCGGGGCTGTGGCCCAACCGAGGGCATCGTTGCAGGTGACCCCCTGCAACACTCGACCTCCGGACACCAGCCGGCCTGGCACCCTCTGGAGGCCATGGGGAGACCACATGGGCAGCACCTTGGATCACAGGCCCGCAGAACTGACCGCACCCCTGCAGGTGGGGGTTAGGGCCCAGAGGAGGGGACCCCGCCCCGTGAGGTGCCCGGAGTGCACTGAGTGGGGTGGACACACACGCGGGGAGCGTGTCCCCACTCGGGGCTGTTCCCAGTTGCCCTCTGAGTGCCGCCGGGTCCCTGCACAGGCCCCCAGACCCCCCAAACCAAAGGAACACGTGGCCTCTCTCTCCATCGGGTTTGGGCGACGCGGAGGTCAGGGAGGCCTTGCCCTCGGGGTGGAACGTGAGGGAATTGTGTGCTCACACCCTGGACGCTGGGTGGCACTTAGGCTTAGTGAACTATATCTAGATGCCTCTACATAGATGAAGCTCTGAAATATAATGTTAGATGATAAAAGCAACTTGCAAAATAATACACAGAGGCTATGGTTAATAAGTTATAAGAACACAGAGGTTACACAGCATTCATGCCTCCACACAGGTGGTAAAGCTCAGACATGTCCCAACTCCCTTGGGACACAGGGAGGAACACAGGCTCAGAGGGTGGCTTCGTTTGTATCTGTGAGGTTTTCTGTCTTTTGCACAAAAAGGTATGAAGCAAATTTAGCAAAATCAGCATTTGCTAACTGTGTGAGAGGAAGGCGGGTAATGACAATTTCGTTTTCTGGTCCGGCCCTCTTGGACCACCCTCCTCCAACACAGCTGTTCCATTTAGGGAACCTCAGCCGTGGGTCCCCACGTGGCCACAGATGTGCGTCCCGCTGCCCTGGCCGACGTGCTTCTAGAACGCCCAACCCTTGGGTTTCCCCAAGAGGCTCTGAGGATGACAGTGCTGGGCTGTGGGTTACCCTTCCCTGACCTCACTCACACCTTCACTCTGGCCCCTCACTCCTAAAATGCACTCCGGGGTGGGTTATGACCCTGTTTTCTAGGAGAGGAAACTGAGGTCCCACGTGGTGAAACAGCTGCCCAGGGACACACAGTCGGTTAATCGGGGGAGGTGTGACTGCATTCAGGAACGTCTGCTGTGGCCGGGAAGGCAATTTTACGGCAACTCGGTCACTTTCTTGTCCGTTTCACAGACACGGAGCTGGGGAGAGGGGGATGCCGAGGGGAACTCTGCTGACAGCGTGGATGGACGCGGGAGGAAGCAGCCAGGCTCGGGGCCACGCAGGACCTTGATGCCCGCAGATTTCTCCGTAGGAACTCATTCAGCAAGTGGAAACCCGAGGGGGTTCTACCGCCAGCCCAGAGCGCGTAGGCAGACTTTGAGCGTGTCTCCCTCACCCCAGCCCGAGAGCTGGCAGCAGGAAGACACGCTGGGTCAGTGACCTGGTCCCGATGGTGCAGCTGCTGGATGGTCAACACGAGAGAAGGACCGTCTCACAGGCACGCAGGACACGCTGAAGACCGGTGCCCTCGAGAGGCATCCTGGCTCCAACTTGGGGCCAGCCCTCCTCGACCACGTCGTCCCCAGCAGGTGTGCTCCGCGGAAAGCGTCAGGCTCCGACTTCAGAGCGCTGTTTGCTGAAACCTCAGTGGCTCTGAGTTGCGAGGTGGGCTATCAGCATTCCTCCAGCAGTTTGCTTCTGTAAAACAGTTGGTTTGCAGACGTCGTTTTGTTCAAAGGGGTGAACCTGAGCGTTTTATAAGTTAGAGGTGGGCAACATTTGTTTACAGTCTATTTCGGTAGAAATAATTACCTTCCAAGTATCCACACTGAGTCTCAGCCTCTTTTTTTGGTCATTGTGCATATTGGGTGCACACACAGCAAGGAGTTCTGCCATTTGGGGTATTTCGGGCCAAGGAGTGGTAGATGGGAATAACCGTGCAGTTTCCCAAACCAAAGGTAAAGATGGAAAAAAAATAACCCAATCCAAGAAGCCCACAGCAGATTGCCCAGAAACGCACTGGGAGCTCTCTAATTTCTTATTGATTTCCCACGATGTGGGGATTGAGTGTGGCTGTGAGTGTAATTAAAGTGGCTGGCGTGTCAGATGCCCTCTGAACCTTCTGAGGAGAAGGTTTATCTTGGGGGAACAGCCCGGCAGACCCAGGTTCCCCTCCACTTGCACTGAAACTGCTTCCACACTCTTCTCTTCGACATCCTAGGACTGTCATCCTTAAAGTCTAAAGTGAGCCACGGAGATCCGAGTGTGGGTGAAGACCCCTTCCTCGATAATCAGTAATTAATAAAAGTTGATGGGAGTGCAGACTTCTGGGCTCCATCCTGATATGCTCTCTGGGGGTGATGTCACACGCTGGTTTTTGCAAACGAGCAGATTAGGGGTTCTGCTCCCACAACATGGCCCAGATGCTCCGTTTAACTGGCCTCCTGAGTTTGCGTGAGGTCAGGGAAGCTGCAGGGTGGGCGGTGGTCACTCCATGGCTCTGGGGTCAAGCAGGTGAGAGGTCACAGTCTCCCCCGACCTTGGTGTGTATGACCTTGGGCAGTCCCCCTGCCTGAACTCCATTTTCTTAAGAGGATAAATGTGGGTTTTGGTAGCACTTGCTTTAGGGCTTATTATGAGGTTGAGCTACAGAACACCCGTAAAGGACTTAGCAAAACCCCTGACACTGAGGAGAGTCAACTGCATTTTTGAAGAAAGCGGGAAAAAGGGAGGCAGACACTTCTAAACTGCATCTTCTTGTCAAGGCCCAACTTCCCTGCTTATTTCATGAGTTGGGCTTCCAGGACCCCCAGAAAGAAGGGGTGAAGACACACGGGCTCTCGTGATGCAGTCTCTGGCCGAGGAGGGGTGGCGAGGGGGGAACCCTGCCCTGCTGGTCTGGTGCCGCTGAGGTTTGCCAGCCTGGCTCTGCTGGACCCCACGCCCCTTCGCCAGGCCCCTGCCAGGTCCATGCGATCCTCTTACAGAACTGTAGCTCTGATCCCACAAATTCACGTTTCCTTCTTCTGCAGCCCCCTCCCCGACCCAGGAAATGATTCTCATTTTCTCCTCCATTGAGTCGATAGGTTTCACACACCCGGCGTCAGAGAGAATAACCCAGAGGTGGACAGTCTAGAGGCTGAGAAGCCTCGCTCCTGGCAGACTGGGGAAGCTGCCCCTCACCTGCTTCCTCAGGTCCGGGCATTGCAGGACCCACGCATCTCCCAGCCAAGGGCTCTGCTCCTCAGCACGTGGCCGAATGCCGGGGTCACCCTGAGGTGGGGACAGGGCAGGGCCTAGTCTCCGCCTGCCCTCCTGGCCCGGCTGCTCCCTGGGCCCCCCTGGGGCAGGTTGCCGACCTTAACCCTTTATCTGGGTACGCCGGGGGCACCCTGGGCTGATCTGGTGTCTGCACAGGACATGCAAAAGGGAACTGGACGCAGCCTCACACGGCGGCCAGCACGGCAGATCGCCCTTCTCATGCACATGTGGGCAAAGGTCATGCTGATCCCGCGTCGTTGGGAGCCCGTTCTCGCAGGGGACGCTTTTCCCCAGCTCTCCAGGGGTGGGTTTTGTCCTGTCACCTGCGGAGGCCCTGCCGACTCCAGAAGGTGTTTGCACCAGGTGGTCCATCCCTAGAGGCGGGAGGGAAAAGTGTGGGCAGGACTCCGGGTGCTGGCGGCTGAGCGGTGTACAAACAGAACCGGCCACACGGGACTTTTCCAGGATCAGTGGAGACAATGAACAAAAACTTTCAGCGCAATCTGTGAACGTCGCAGGCTCCAGACCGAGTGCTTTGTGTTACGGTGACTGATCATGACCACTGAAGACGGAACAGCTGCCGTTGCCTTTTTAAGTCCTAGGGAAGAGTGGCGGCCCCGCTGCTGGAATGCTCCCAGGGTTCTGGGTGCAGGAGTTGGTCAGAGAATGTTTATTGTGTGATAAAAGCAATCTGATTCTGAAAATGTGTGCGTTGTACGCTGGAAGCAGTTCCAGTGGACAGTTCATACGAGGATATAAGAATTAGTGGGTCCTTTAATCCCACTCTGGAATTCATTCCCCAAATAACTGTTATTTTCACCAGTCGTAGCTCAGGGGCTCATACATGTCAGAGCTGGGAGTAGCTCTGCAGGAAACCCACCTCCCACTGTGTGTGAGGGGCCGGCCTGGGGAAGGCACATATTAAAAGTCAGCAGTGCACTGAAGTCCCCTTAATGGCTCACCTGCCCCCCCCCGCCCCCTCTGTTTCTGTCTGTCTCTGTCCATCTGTCTCTCTGTACAAGCACAGGGCGGGGCCTCAGCCCTGCAGGAGGCGAACAGGGGTTGTGAGGGGTCCGGGGCCCACTGTGCCCCACCTGGGGCTCACACCACAGTCCCCGCAGAAAACGTCTGACTTGAATGCCAAGTGCCTTCCCTCAAGGCAGCCTTGGAGGCCACGTGTCCTGTGTGCCCCCACGGGCGGTTGCGGCCTCGACCCTGGGAACTCTCCTGTCCTCGCCGAACCCGACAAGACATCCATGACCACACGTGTCGAAGGTCCGTGTGGGCAGCCTCAGTTTTCCAGACAGTCACACGTGTCCTTCTGTTGTGGAAATCAGGAAAAAAAGAGGCAAATAACCTCAAACGACATGAGATAAATACCACCCGCGGCAGTAATAGAACCATCGCTGGCAAAGTGAAGACCGCCAGGCACAGAGGGGAACGTCTGAGTCAGAGACACGGGAGGAGAACGTGAAACGGAATTATTTCCCTCAGCTTCTGTCACCTCGACCCTCTCCTGAGCCCCGGGAGCACCCACCCTGCTTGACAGTAAGCGTCAGCCCAGGCAGTGCTACAGTCAAAGGTCCAACACATACAAGAACTGCATTTTGTGGGGAAAGAGCAAATTTTTATATTGGCCTGGCTGTGGCTGGGCTTTCACTTTCCAGGTGAGAGACATTCTTCCAAGTCAAGGTGGGCTTCCCGCTGCCATTGCCTGGACATGGACAGGCCACGCGGGGGCCAGTCCTCGGCTGTCGCCTCCAGGTGGCCAGGCCCCGGGTGAGTGCAGGTGCCTGTGTGTCACCAGCTGCGTCTCCTTCCTCGATGCCCCCTCAGGGCCAGCATCTGTCTGGTCATCATGCTGCCAGACTTCCCGGCACCACGTCCGCAGGTAGGAGATACAGAGAACTGGCCATTGGATCCACCACGTCCAGATTGGATGGGCCTGGCCGGCGGGATGGAGCCCAGGGCCTGGAGTCTCCATTGGCTCAGGAAGGAGGGTCCGAGGTGGTGCTCAGGGGATGGCTGTGGCAGCTGCGGCCGTGCGGGCTTCGGGACACCTGGTCCTGGCGTTGTGGTCAGGCGCAGGCCTGACCCCGACAGCTCCTGGGTCAGGCTCGGCAGCAGACAGGAGACGGCCTCTCTCCCAGGTGGGCCCCACACGTCCTGGAAGGACCAGGCCAGTGGGGCAGGCGGGTCTCCCTCCCTCCCTCCAGACCCCAGTGCTGTTCTGCGGGCCTGACAGGGAGTGGGCTTCTCGGCCCCTCCTCATGTGACCCGGTCAATCACGCCCTTGGGTCAGTGGTGGGCACGGAGGGGATGGGCTGGGGCAGTGATTGGCTCCTTCTCAGCATTCAAGGAAGATCGCATTCAGAGTTGCCCTCCTGGACAAGAAGAATGGAAAACCTGCATCTTCCCGTAGACTCAGCCGAAACCCACCCTGAGGATGGCTGGTCCGCGGGTGGGCTCGCAGGCACCATCCTCTTGCAGGCCGAGCCTCTGACGGCCCGACCCCGACCTAGCTCCATCCTTCACACTGGGGCTCAAGCTCCAGTGCCACGCAGAGATGAATGCGGACCAAGGACGTGAGGCTGCAGGGGGTGAACCCGGTGGTCCTGAGGGGTGAGGCCGCATGGGGAGGGGCAGGGCCTTCACTTCAACCAAACACAGGCGCCCACCCTCAGGGTCTGAAGATAAAACAGGAGACTTCCAGGAGAAATCACCCTGCCTTCTGTCACCTCCCTTCCTCCCTGATGTGTACACACACCACACATGCACACACACACACCACACACACACCCCTTCCCCGACGTCCACGGCATCTGGATGCACATTAATAGCACTGCATTGGCAACGCTCATGAGAGGTATTACAACAAGTGCATTAATTTGGAGGTTTATCTTTGAATAATGTATGAAAACAGGGTCTTCAATAACAGCACATATTACAAAGGGGGATGACTAATCCACTGATAGAAAATAAGATTTTCCAAGCGTTTCAAAGGCACTTTAACATGTAATAAACAATTAAAAATCATTCTCATCTCTAAGTTTCCACCTCTCAGCCGTGAGCTGAGTTAGGGGAAGTGCCTTAATTACTAGCGTCAGCCAACCTGATCCACGTTCCCTGTTTCCCCAGGTCTTTGCCTAAAACGTCCTCGTGCATCATCCCCCTACTTGATTCCATCCTCAACTCTACCACCAGGCCACCCTCCCCGCCCCTCACACGGGCACTGATGCCCTGAGGGATGGATTCACTGCCCAAGGCTGTGAAGCTGGAGCTTGGGGTCGCAGCCGTCAGGCTCCCCTGCCCTTGGATGGGGAGAGAGGGCTCCTACGGGGAGACTAGACTCAGCCAGGGTCCCAGCAGCTCGAGCAGGAAAGAGGATGAAACAGAGTAAGATTTTCTTCCTCAAGGTGTCTATTCCACGTGCTTATCAAATAGCTTTGTCCACATGTCCAGGTCAGCTTGGGGGTGCGTGTGTATTTTTAGATATATAAGTAAATGTGTGTGTGTGTGTGTGTGTGTGTGTACATGTGGCACACCTCAGAGATATGGTGGGTTCAGTTCCAGGTCACTGCAATAAAGCAAATGACATGGATTTCCAGTTTCCCAGTGCATAAACGTTATGTTTACACTCAACTGCAGTCTATTAAGTGTGCAGTGGCATTACTTCTGACAAAACTATGTGCCGATAGACTTGCTCGATGCGGGGTGGCCCCAGACCTTCAATTTGTAAGAAGCATAGTATCCGTGAAGCGCAGTAAATAGAAGGGTGGTAAGACAAGGTGTGCATGTGTGTTCCACATTACTGAAGTAGTTACCAGTAAGTTAACTAAGTTAACTAAGTAAGTTAACTAAGTTAACTGAGTCCTAGAAACTTTCCAATTTTGGTCAGGAGAGAACAGAACCAGCCGTTGGAGCTTCACGGGACCTGCGAGGTCGGGCCTGTGGGCAGTGGGGAGGCCGCGCTCTGACCCACTGGCACCCTGTCCACACCCTCCACGCTCGCCTCCATCTAGGAAACAAGGGCTCAAACCACAGGGTCACTGAGGTTGCTCAGTTCTGTGACTTTGATTTCGTGGAACAGTCAGGGTAACAGCCTCAGCTTCCCATCTTGTTGGTGGTTGTGTTTTGTGGGAAGGGGATATTCATGAGAGCTTGTCGTGTTTCTTAAAATCTGAGGCTGAGTGGACAACGTTCCAGGGCCAGTCCCTCCTGCCGTGGCTTCCCGGCCCCACCAAAAACCAGTGACCGGAAGCTAGCCTCCCGCTGCCCACAAGCACAGGCCTGACTCCAGCTGCAAAGGTAACCACCTGTCAGGTAATTTTGAAATGCAAGAGGTGTTCCTGTCATTTGGACTGTTTCAGCCCTCATGTATTCCTTCTACAAGCAAGAGGGAGGTGCACCACCCGACAGACACGCCTGCACTTTCCCTCACCGGCACACATGCTCCGTCTGCTCTGGGGTCTCCTCCACACTCCCAGCAGATCCACCCCCAACCGGCTTTTCAGTCCCCACCCCACACGGCTTTGTTGTCTCTCCGGTTTCATGAGCCAAAACATTGTTTCTACTGCAGGCACCCGTCCAGCTCTTTCCTTGTTAAATAATTGTACAAACTGTTCAAACAAGCTGTGTTCATTTTTCTTTTTCTTTTCTTTTTTTCCCCTTTTTGGTTTGGAGGGGAAAAAATAAAGGAAAGAGAGAAGGGATGGTCCCAGAGAACTGGGTTTTTTTCTTGAGAACTCCAGAACCTGGAGTTCTCAATCACACAGTCACTGCTAATATTTCCTACCACCCAGGTGGGGATGGGATCCTGGGGGTGGGGAATGGGATTCCAGGGAGGATGGGATCTGGGGGATGGGATTCCAGGTGGGGATGGGATTCCATGGCGGGGGGATGAGATTCCACAGGGGGAGTGGGATTCCAGGTGGGGAAAGGATCCCGGGTAGGGACAGGATTCTAGCGGGGAATGGGATCCCAGAAGGGGATGGGATCCTAGGGGGGGATGGGATTCCAGGGGGGAATGGGATTCAATGGGGGATGGGATTCCAAGGGGGATTGGATACCAGGGGGGATGGGATCCCAGGCAGGGATGGGATCCTGGGGAGGGGGGAACGGGATTCCAGGCAGGGAAGGGATCCCAGGGGGGTGGGAGCAGGTCCTCCTGCTCTGGGAAGCCCAGGTGGTGCCCCCCACCACCCCAAGGGTCTCAGCCTTTGGGGTCCCCCTCTGCACGTGGGGCTGGGGCTCTCGGGGAAGGGGCTCTGCTTACTGAGGTTGTCCTCATCCTCCGTGTGCGCGGCCCCAGGGCTCACGTGCTTGAAGGAAGCGATGAAGGCGGACAGCATACTCACTTTGTCTGGAAAGAAAAGAAGGACAGGAAATGCACTTTTGACATCGAGTTTCAGAAAAACTCAGTGCTTTCATATGTTCTTATTACTGAGGGTTTGGACATGGGAGGTTGAAAGGTCATTTTTGGTTTTAGCCACTTCATTCTGGTTCAGTCTTTTATTGAATTTCTGACAGCATTTTATCAAATTCCCCTCTCCAGCTTTAAACTTTATGATTTCCATCTTTCTTCTTTTCTTATTTTTGGCATCTCCATGTCCCTCAAAACTGGAAGTCACCATCTGCAGGGCAGCCCCCTAGCCTGAGCCTGCACGGAGCTGGGTGGGCAGGGCCTGCAGACAAAGGACGTTTCACAGAGAGGAGCTAAGGCCAGTGAAGAAATGCCTCAATGAAACAAGAGTCCTGCAAACAGAGCCAAGACTATTTCTCCCCAGTAGTGGAGAACCTGTTTGTGGGCTTGAGAAAATGAAAAAAAAAAGGACTTATGAAACCTGTAAAATATAGTTACTGTTTGAGCAAAAGTAGACGGAACAGGAGGAGGGAACGGACAGGGGCCCTAGAGCTTCCCCTGAAGTGGGGGCGGTAACTGAAGTGGCAGAGGAGCCCAGGGACCCCCTGCCTGCAGCCCTGGGGGTGGTCCCGGGTGCAGATCTCCTGAGCACAGTGCAGAGGGGAACTCGGACCCGAGAGGAGGTGGCGCTTGGGACCAACGGGCTCAGCTATTTCCCTCTGAACAGAGACAAAGGACAAGTGGGTTGAAGCCCAATTGGGAGAAATGAAAGAATGACTACTGAAGGGACCAGAAGGAAAGCTCCTTATATCAGAGCCCTAACCCTCACACTAACCCATAACCCCTAACCATAACCCCTAACCCTAACCTCTAACCCAAACCCTTAACCCAACCCTAACCCCTAACCCTAATCCCTAACCCCTAACCCTAACCTCTAACCCAAACACTTAACCCAACCCTAACCCCTAACCCCTAACCCTAACCCTAACCCCTAACCATAACCTCTAACCCAAACACTTAACCCAACCCTAACCCCTAACCCTAACCTCTAACACAAACCCCTAACCCAACCCTAATCCCTAACCCTTAACCCAACCCTAACCCCTAACCCTAATCCCTAACCCCTAACCCTAACCTCTAACCCAAACCCTTAACCCAACCCTAACCCCTGACCCCTAACCCTAACCATAACCCCTAACCCTAACCTCTAACCCAAACCCCTAACCCAACCCTAATCCCTAACTCCTAACCCTAATCCCTAACCCCTAACCCTAACCCTAACACCTAACCCCTAACCCTAACCTTAACCCCAACCAGAAGTGAGTCCACAGAAGAACCCAGCCCCGACACCCCCGGAGCCGCTGTGCACAGGCCCCTACCCCTCACGGCTCTGTCCCCTCGAGGCTGCAGCATTCGTGACTTTCCATGTGAACCTTGACTATGTTTAGAAAACTGCAGAAGGCAGAACCCTTGTTGCTCATCCATGGTGTCACAGGGTCGCCATGGGGTTGCCCTTGCCCTGCCTTTGGCTGGGTTGTCCAGGGTCCCTCATCAGGGACACTTTAACATGCTCCGTGCATCATGCTGCCTTTGTCTGCTTCTGTCGTAGGAAAGGAGCTCCGGTTTCGGGCTCATCTAAGTGTGATCTCTCCTGGAAACGTCAACTGGCGGTTTATTATGCAGTCAGCCTCCAGGTTTCCAGACCCAGGCCTGAAACTTACTCTTTTTCTTTCAATTCTGAGCCTGTTTTCTCTTTAGCCGAGTTTTCCAGAGGCCAGGGGAGTTCACACTGAAATTCATTCAGGAGCGTGTTAACAGCTGTTGTTTCCATTAGGGACGAGGAACAATACAATGTTCACTCGGAGAACAATAAATAACTCAAATACAGAAAGCCTGCTACCTCTTCATTCTGCCGAACACGAAGAATAAGCCCAGGGAAGGCCCAGTTCCCCAAACCCTCATGGCTGAGCTAATTTACTACACGAGAATGAAATCTCTTGCTTGAGTTATAATTTCATTAAGAGAGAACAATAATGTTCCAGAAAGAGTGTGAAGCTCAAATGATTTAGTCTCGAGCATCTCAAAATGAAATTACAATTTTCTAATAAAGCAGGGCAACCAGCCAGACACCCACAAAAACACACTAAAACAATTCAGAGCTCACCTTAGCCAAACTGTGAAATACTTAAAGATTGTTTTCCATCCATCAGAGTTCTGGATTTCTAGGGTGGCCAGATTTGTCAAATAAAAATTCAAGACACCTGGTTAAGACTGAGTTTTGAATACACAACAGATACTTTTCTGTGTATATACATCTCTAATATCATGTGGGACATACATACATTAAAAAAATTATTCATTGTTTATCTGAAATTCAAATTTAAGGCAAAGGACTTGAATAAGCATTTCTACAAAGAAGATATACAAATGGCCAATTAGCACATGAAAAGATATTCAGCATCATTAATCATTAGGGAAATGCAAATAAAAACTATAGGGAGACACCACCTCACACACATTAGGATGGCTGCTATCAAAAAAACCCTAGAAAGTAACAAGTGTTGGTGAGAATGTGGAGAAATTGGAACCCTTGTGCGCTGTTGGTGGGAATGTAAAATGGTTCAACCACTGTGAAACCCACAACTCCGCTCTGGGTATAGACCCAAAAAGAACTGAAAGTAGGGACTCAAAGAGTTATCTGTACACCCACATTCACTGTAGCATGATTCTCAATAGCCAAATGTGGAAGCAACCCAAGTGTCCACGGATGGATGGATGGATGGATAAAGAAATGTGGTCTGTACACACAGGGAATATTATTTGTCCTTAAAAAGGAACGGAATTCTGACACATGCTACAACACGGATGAACCTTGAAGACATTATACGAAACTCAATAAGCCAGTCACAAAAAGACAAATGTTGTATGATCCACGTAGATGAGGTCCCTAGAGAAGTAGAAATTATAGATACAGAAAGGAGAATGGTGGTTCCCAGGGGCTGGGGGATGGAGAGGGGGAGAGTTGTTTAGTGAAGACAGAGTTTCAGTTTGAGGAAATAAGAAAGTTCTGGACACAGATGTGGTGATGGTTGCACAACAATACAAATGTACTCAATGTCACTGAACTACATGCTTAAAAATGGTGAATATGACACATTTCATGTTATGTATGTTTTACTACAATTTAAAAAATAAAAAATAATTCAAATTTGACTGGACATCCTGTGGTTTTTCTGTGAACCCTATCCCTTCTTGCCCCATCCACTCCTCGGTGGATTTTGGATTTCACGGGCCGGCTTAAACCCAGCAGACAAACCAGGCAGGAAGCACCAAAGCTGCTGAGTCAGCCCAACTGAAACTCCAACTACCCATCTCCTACCACGATACTTCATGAAAGAGGAATGTTTAACCCTGAAGGCACATACCCTCTGACTGAGAAACAATTGTTCTTGAGAAAGGACAGACCGAGTCTTTATTTATTTATTTATAAATTTTTGGCCGCAGCGCATGGCTTGTGAGATCTTCGTTCCCCGACCAGGGATCAAACCCGCACCCTTGGCAGCGAAAGTGCAGAGTCCTAACCACTGGACCGCCAGGGAACTCCCCCAGACCGAGTCTTTAGAATGTCATTAGGGAAAAGGGTGAGGAATTACATTTTCTATTTAGAAAAATTCTAAAAAAAATTATTTGCTGTCGATGACTTTTTCGGTAGTTGTTTCCTTGACATGCGCCTGTCAGTTTGGTATCTACGTCTACTGGCTCCAGGTGAGCAGAGCCCCAGTAGCCAACTGGTTCTGGTCTTTGTGTTTCTCATGGTCACCTTAGAAAACCTGGTTTCATGCCGGTTACTTACTGATGGAAAATAGAGGACCTGCTTTTCTTTCTCGCAGTTCTGGTTTGGGTCCGCTGAAAGCAGCTGGTTAACAGGACTCCCAGCCTCCCACTGGAGAGTCAGAAGAAGGAGAGGGACTTCCTCCAGGGAAAGCAGCTGGAAGGGCTGGGTGCTCCCTGCCCCGCAGCTGTGTCTGTGGCTCTCAGCTCGGGCCCAGGGTCCCTGCGAACCAGCTGGATGTTGGCCTGAGTGAGATGCATTGACCTGGACTGGCCCCTGTGAGGAGAGCACCTGGCGTGGCCTCCAATCAGGGGTTGTTTCTAGGGAAGTTCTGGTCACCATCCATCATATTAACGATGTTTTTAATGAATTACTTGGAATGACCCAGGGCATTTGTATAAACCTTATTGCTCACTGCAAAATAAATGGCTCTGGCCTAAGTTGATGTGATTTCATATACTTCTGGAGCATGTGGGGAAGCATTTTCAGGGGCAGAAGCCGTTTCCTGGAAACGGATGAGATCCCATTGGTTGACAATATTGATAATGAAGAACAAACACAATTTGGTAACGACATAAAGATAGAAAAATGGAACAAAATGGAGGGTTCAGAAATGGAATCATACCTGTGTGATCAACCGATTTTCAACAAAGATCTCAAAGTCATACACTGAGGTGAAAGAAAGTCTTTTTAACAAACAGTGCTGAAAACCTGTACACCATCTTGGAAAAAAGTGAATTCTGAGCTCTATCTTGTATCATAATGAAAATGTTCACTAAATGGATCATAAAATCTAATACTATAAAACTCCTAGAAGAAAATATAGGAGCTTACTTTCATGGTCTCCATGTTGGCAGATTTCTTAGACATAGAAAGCACCAATCATAAAAGAAAATATAATTTTCATCAAAATTAAAAATTTCAGCTCAATGAAATACACTGTTAAGAAAACTAAAAGCAAGCCACAGATTGGGATAATATATTTACAATCAGGACAACTGATTTTTATCCAGAATAAAAGAAGAACTCTTGGGGCTTCCCTGGTGGCACAGTGGTTGAGAATCTGCCTGCCAATGCAGGGGACACGGGTTCGAGTCCTTGTCTGGGAAGATCCCACATGCCGCGGAGCAACTAGGCCCATGAGCCACAACTACTGAGCCTGCGCGTCTGTAGCCTGTGCTCCGCAACAAGAGAGGCCGCGATAGTGAGAGGCCAGCGCACCGCAATGAAGAGTGGCCTCCGCTTGCAGCAACTAGAGAAAGCCCTCGCACAGAAACGAAGACCCAATACAGCCAAAAATAAATAAATAAATAAATAAATTAAAAAAAAGAACTCTTATAACGTAATAAGAAAGGACAAAAAATTCCAATTAAAAAAACGGGCAAAATACTTGAACAGAAACTTGACAAAGGAAAATATTCACATAGCCAGTAAACACATCCCCAAGCACTCAACAGTGGTACACGTTAAGGAAATGCAAACTAAAACCATAGAGAGATATCAACACTCTTGAACGGCTGAGATTAAGAAGACTGACACAGGAAAATCAGAACACTCGTCCACTGGGACGATAACTCTGGAAAATGTTTTGGCTGCTAAGGGCACACCTATCCTATGATCCCCAATTCCACCCTAGACATTTACCCAAGACAAAGGAAATATATGTGTTCAAGAAAAAACCTGAGCCGGAATGTTTAGAGAAATTTTATTCATGACAGCTCAAAATTAGAAGCATCCCAAATGCCCATTAACAGAAGAATATGTACATGAAGTGTTTAAAATTTATACACCGGGAGGCTACCAGAAATAAAACTGAGATGGATGACTCTCTAGAACATTATGCTGAGCAAAAAAATTTAGGCGGAAAAGAGAACACGCCATGTAATTCCAGCAGAGGCAAAACTACCCTCTGGTGACAGATCAGACAGGGGCTGCCCCTAAGGGTCAGTGCAGGTTGGCTGGGAGGGGCGGGAGGGGTCTTTCTGGTAGGACGAAACCTTCTATATTAGACCGATATGCGTGGTACACGTGTGTGTGCATTTGTCACTGGACTGTAAGAGTACACTTTGTACTTTTCTCCGTATGTAAATTATACCTCAATTATTTAAAAATATTAAAAGATAAAAAAAGTGACTGGACAAGAAAAGAAATGATGTGAAGCCAGCGTCAGAGCATTATTTACTCCAGAAAGGAGAAAAGTGAGGACAACAGATACTAAAGGTAAACTGTAGGTGCAGTCAGGCCCCCTTATCGGGACCTGGGTTTGTCTTTTTCTTTTTTCTTTTTTGCTTACTTTATAGATTTGGAAGCTCAAATGTATTTAAAAGGCTTTAAGAAGACTCTCAAAGATAAGGCTCTTTGGAGCGGTCCTCGGACTCACGTCCAGACAGCTGTACATATGGCAACAGAGGGAGCGAGAACTCACGTGAGCGGGATGGGGGCCACGGAAGGTTGCAAGCATCAGGCCCCGCCACACGCTCCGCAGCTGCGGAGACTCAGTTTACCCACGAGGAGCTGGAAAATGTCGACGTTTTGGAGCCTGCTTTTGTGAAAGCCATGTTTGCTTTTACAGACTGTTGTGTTTATCAACAATTTATGAAACAGTTTTTACCAAGTAAGATGAAAATTTAAAAAACGCCTTGCGGCACGAGCCCATGTCAGTTACCCGGAAAATCTGTCCATGGGAAATAACATGTTTGCTGGAAATTTTAATAAAAACCGTAATTGCTAAAATACCTAAGGATTTGATCTTCTACTGCAAAGCACTAAATAGTTCACAGGTTATTTTTAAAAAATTAGATCACTCGCGCACTTGGGTTCTGCCCTATTTCAACCGTTTGGAGTGAGCTTTTGTGCTTGTGTCCTCTGAGTCTGTGGGCCAGGCGCTGCTCCGTCCAGCGCAGCTCAGCCGCGAAACAGAAAGAAGGTGACAGTTGGAAGCTGCCGAGCGCAGTCGGTACCTTTGGGCTACAAACCCCAGCCTCCTTTACACGTTCCCTTCTTATGTTTTCTTTTTGCCAAAACGCACTCTGACAGATGGCCCCCCTCAGGCTTGACCCACTTTCCTTCCTGACTGTGTCTTCTCCCCCAACACAGGTATGTCTTGAACGGATGCTGCTTCTAGCCAAACACAAACGCAAATCAGCCTGAACAGGTGGGTGACCTCGGGAAGTAAGAAAATAATTAACCTCCATGCAGGCAGGAGAAAGGAATAATGTTTTGGAGGACAGGCAAAGATATTTTCTCGCATATTTTCAGGAATGTGTATTTTAAGAGGCCATTTTCAGGCTGCCATCTATGAACAAGGGAATTCAGGCGAAGAAATACTCTGGGTCTGCACCGAGTTCTGTAACACGAGAGGGTCTGCTTCTCACAAGGAGTGAGGCTCTTCTGGTAACTTCCAGGTGTATAAAACTCATGATTTTGGTCTTGAAACAGGCAGCCAGCCTGTGTCTGTTCCTCATTCTTTGTATGGGCTGAACTGTGTCCTCCCCCAAAATTCACGTCAAGTCCGACCCCCAGGACCTCAGAATGTGACTGCATTTGGAGATGGGTCTTTAAAGAGGTGATTAAGGTTAAATGATGCCTTCAGGGTAGATCGTAATCCCATGTGACTTCAAAGAAGAGGTGAGGACCCAGACACTCATGGAGGGACCACCACGTGAGGACACAGGGAGAAGGCGGCGTCCACACCCAGGGGAGAGGCCTCAGAGGACCCGGCCCTGCCCACACCTGGATCTCAGACTCCCAGCCTCCAGAACTATGAGAAATAAATGTCTGTTGTTTAAACCCGTGTCTGTGGTCCTTTGTCACGGCAGCCCGAGCAGACTAATATACTCACTTAACAAATCTTTATCGAATGCAAATTAGTTGTACCCCTAACCAATAATTTCACAGTCTAATGCTAGGAAGGAACAGTGCTGAGGGACTTGGCCTGTCCAGGGGCACCTGGGAGGTCGGTAGGGGGGGCATCTTGCAGGAGGTGACCTGATAGCTAATAATACCGTCCACCCCTTACTACGCACAGGAGGTCTGGCTCCAGAGCCAAGCGTACTTCCACTGAAAGGTGAGTCTGGGATGACCCAAGTTAGGGGAGGGGAAGGCCAGGCCAGCAGAGGGGCCACCTGTGCAGCTCTGTCTGGGCCTGGAGTCTTGATTCTGAACAGGGGGCCCCAGGGGGCTGGAGGGCAGCAAACATAAACCTTCTGGATTGTGAGGGGTGAGTGGGAGGGAGGGTGGGAGAGGGGAGAGTGGGGGAGAGGGAGAAAGAGAAAGGGAGGGAGGGAAGAAGAAGGAGGGGGAGAGAAAACTCTCATCCAAGATGGGTCTGAGGCCCAGACATGGTTCCCAGCATCACCCCGCACTTGCCCCCGGGAGACCCGACATTTGGAAACTGTTGCTGAGGGGACATGGGGGCCAGTTAAAATATCCAGTGGATACACCTCGACTTTGGCCAATTAAACAGAGATGTTTCCCCTTCCATCTCCCTGGATGGGCTCAGACTCGGTTATGAGATGGTCAACTTCCATCTGGGCTGAGTTTCACAGATTGGAAATAACTAGAAAGTTACGGGCCTGCTTGAGACTCACTGAGGGACAAAGAGGAGGAGGGGACAGAGGAGGTTAAAAGAAGAAAAGCACAATAATCGTCCATGTTTATGCTCCAAGGGGCTGAAACTTCCAAATGAGCCGGTGAGGACTCTGCAGCCGACACCCTGGCCCGGGTGTGAGGCTGGGGTCCCTGGGCTTACCCGGGAGACCCTTCATGCAGGGCTGGGATGGGGGGGTGAAGAGGAGGAGACTTTTTCATCCATTACAGACTCAAAGGAAGTCAGGAATATCCAACACCTGAATTTCTCTTCAAAGCTCCCAAATTTCGTAGGAAGAGATCCCCTAAGTGAGAGTTGCAGTGGCTCCTGCCGCTGGGAGGACGGCTAATAAATATGCGTATCAAATAGGACCTCCAGTGCACGGGAATTAGAAGCATGGCTCTCAAGGAGTTGTTGGAGCAATAAGAGGTCTCTTATGGAATCCACCATTTCCTCGTGGTTTAATTTCTCAGGCACATTGTCCTCCTCCTGGGAAGCTTCCCCTCAAAGTCATGGGCTAAGACCTCCCCATGCCAGCGTGGGCCACCTGGCCAGGCCACGGTCCCGGTGCTGCGAGCAGCCTTGAGGACCACACAGACATTCCAGCTACACCTGGATTATTTTGGGAAGCGGGGGTGGGAGGCTAAAAACAAACCAGCTCACACCAGATCATTCTACGTGAACAGCAGGCAAAGACACGGATGGCTGACAAATGACTGACGGGATGGGACTCTTTGCCAGAAAGTGCATTTAAACAACAGAAAATCTGCATCTAAAGGTGTATGTTCACACTTTGCCAGGGTGCTCAGGGCCTTTGGGAAGCCCTGCGCTCCCCTCTGATGCTCCATAGGGAGTGGTGCACGTGCCAGTGTAGACATCTCTCTAGATTCCTTTCGGGTCCCCCATGAACCTTGGGGTGCAAGGGCTACTTTGGGCTCCGTCCCTCACACTGAGGACAGTGGTCCTGCTGGACAGTGCGTGGTGTCAGACCCGATGGCCCTGCGGCCGGACACGCTGTGCGCCACCTTCTCCATCAGGCGAGGAGACGCCAACCTGGGGACGGGTGGCGGATGGCCTGGGAGGTGGGAAGCTGAGCTCCGCGCGACGCTGTCCAAGGCCTTTCTAGGCTCCGAGACCCGCCGGGAAAGCCGGAGTTGCTTCCAGGACATCTTCCTGATCCTCCTTCTGGCCAGTGTGGTCGAGGCCCACCAGCCACTCCTTCAGCAAACGCCCCTTGTCTGTCCAGAGTGCCTGGCCTGCAGCACCCTGGTTGGTAGCAACTGCCTAGTAGACTTTTCTGGGCAAAGTTTTTACCCAGATAGAAATGTGTTTCTCCAATTAGGAAAACAGATGTGTTCTCGCTTCATGTCACTCACACAGGTGTCTGCCATGGGAAGCCCCCTTGGTCTGGGACGGTCTCCTCTGGTTCCAGGGCTTCTGGCGCTCGCGGCTGGATGGGGGGTGCTGTTGATGTCAGCTCCAACGTCCAAGGCGAGAGGAACAACCTGTTGTCTTGCGGCTTCCTGTGTTTGTCTGTGACACCGTGAGTCGTGCGTCCACCGAGGGGTCCCTGGTAGGGGCGGAGGGTGCTCCTGGTTACCTGGTCAGAGAGAGCAGGTGACCAAGGGCTTCAGGGGGAGGTTGAACTGCAGGGGGTTTGGGGCTGAAATCAGGAGCCTCCACTGCTCACCGGCCCTGAGGACCCGTGAGGCCTCGAGGGATGGTCCTGTGATTCAGGTCAGGAATTGAGTTAAAGAACCAGCTTGAAGCAGGAGATTCTCAGGAGGTAAGAATTTGACCCTAAAGACCCACGCAAGTCCTCCAAGAACTGTTGCCAGTGACCTGCAGATACGGTGACAGGTACAACCCTCTGCGCGAGGGGCGAGTCCTGCACAGGCTCTGCGATTCATGTCCCCAGAGTCCTCCTTCCATGTTGCTGGCTCTTCACACGTCTGGCACTTCCTCTGTTGGCATCCTCTGGCCTCCCTGCCCTCTTCTCTTTGGAGACATGCTAACCACAAGTCCCTCTATTTTATACTTTTCCTTCTATTTCCATTTTGTAAAAAGGTTTCTCTGCCCCTTAATACCATCCAGCACGTCACAGGACACAATCATTCTCTGCAACTTTCTAGGCTTTGAGTGGATGCTGTCGCCTCTTACATTCCCAAAGGCAACTGGATCCAGTATTATTTTTATTTTATTTTCTAATATTACTTTAGTTACTTAAGTACTGAGTTGAGCTCATTTGGAAACTAGAAACAAGACATGACAGAACCTCCCCGCAGGTCGCCCTGTCCTCCGCAGGCTTTGTTTAGACGGGTTGTCAACACCATTTTCTTCTTCAGCGCTGTTTGAATGTGGCTAATTTCTTACCTCTTACAAGAATTAGATACTCCAATAACCAAAAATAGAACAACTGATCACATAAGTAATTGTTTAGAGAGCAGGTCAAAGTGTTAGTATCTGAATTTGCAAGTTTAATTATTTCTCTTTAGAGTGGCGCTCCTGGCTAATGTATGAAATGATCTTTATTAATTTGAAGCTCCCTAATGGACTGGTCTCTTCATGCAGACCGTCTCAGGACAAGTGAGGGCTGCTAATCACCCTTCCGGAGCTGACCCCAGCAGCCCTCCACCGGTCTGACGTGTGTAATGATCCACAATGCTCCTCATTACCCCACGTAATGGGGTCACACGTATTGACAAACATCAGTCCTACAGAGTGCTGAGAAGACCCCTCACTCCCAGTCCCCGATCACGCCTGCCCCTGTGTCTCTATGTCCTTCACATCAAGTACTGTCCCCGGTCAGTCTGGCTACTTGAACCCAGGGAGGAAACAGTTGGTCATTCATTCCGTCATCTGTTTATTCAGCGAAGATTGATGGAGCACTTACTATGCCCCAGGATCTAGAATGTTCCAGAACAGCCTAGAACAGCCTAGAACTCCCTCTTCCTGCTGTATTTTCTGCACAGCCTTTATCAGCATCTTCAACACTACGTGTCACACTTGCTTGACTGCCCACCTCTCCCGACTAGAACGTGGACTTCATGCGGGTGAGGATTCCCTTTCGTTTTCATGATAAGATCCTGTGATCTGCAGACAGGACCATTTCATGGGACGTGTGGGCGCTAGTCAGATGGGACTGAACAGAATTTTGGTCAACAGGGTCCTTTTCCTTTGCTCCTGGATTTCACCACAGTGCAGCCTTTCCTCCTTTCTGAGTGAACTCTGGTCGGTTGGCAGGGTCGTCCACATCTGTGGCTCGGGCCCCCGCCTCTCAGCCTCCTAGTTAAGTTGCTAACGAATGCTCAGGCATCCAGGAGGGGCTGCAGGCAGCCTGCAGGAGTCATGGTGGTGCGGTGTGGATAATCGTGCCCTAAGACTGCCTTGTAAATAAATGTCAGTATTCACCTGCTCAGGGGTTTTGTGGTATCGTTTTGGAGATGCTCCAGTCTTAACAGTTGCTGTTGAGGAAACTGGGGAAGTGACCAAGCAGAGAAGAGTCCCTGTGTCCTGTGACCAGGACTATAAGGGATGCTTTAATAGAGAGAGAACTAGGCAGGGGCCTGCCCAGGGAGCAGGGGTCAGGGAGCCCTCCAGGAGGGGGCAGAGGTCGTCCAGTGATATGACGATGCCCATTCTGTGTCACAGCCCAACGCTGCCTGCGTTTGGAGGCAGGTGTGAGGAAGAGGAAGAGGAGAACATGAACAGAAAAGGGAGTGTGTGCCGGACGAGGACGAGGTGAGGCCAGTGAGCACAGGCTGGCTGGGCACTCCGGGTGCCGGACGGGGTGGCCCCTGCGCTGGCCAGGCCTCGGGCGCTGGGCTCCCCGACAGGCCGCTCCTGGCTCCTTCAGAGCCAGAGGCCGTTTACAGAACGAGACACACTGCCTTGTGAAATATTAGTTTCTTATTACTTCTAGCGAGCAGTGGAGTAGAAAGCGGCGTGGTAGGTGGATTTTCTATAAGAGGCAACGTGTGTGTTCTCTATTAGATTCCACGAAAATCAATTTGCAACCCAGTTCAGCCTGGTAAAATTAGATCTAAAACTATTTAATTTTGTTTCAAGAGTGTTTTTCCCATCTGATGCCTGGCCTGCGGACATACAGTGATAAAATACCTTGAGTTATTGCGGGCTCTGTGCGCGTCTGTTGGAGGAGACGCACCCGGTGTTACGCATCTTCCCAGCGGCCGGTGCCCAGGATACAACGCGAGTCTCCCCCATCACCGCGAGGCTCATTTTTAATGCTCTTATTTTGCGTTCCACATGGTTTGGTAATAAGATGTGGCACATGGATGTGTTTAATTTGCCTGAGGACGTGTTTTTGTGTTTTCCGAGTCAGGCCCTGTGCTAGAACTGTTTGGGGCAGAGGTGCCGGGGGTGGGCATGCTGGGCTGAGTCTGGTCGGGTGGGGCTGACAAACACAGGAGTGGGTGGAGGTTGGAACTGTTGCTTCTTCAACTGAAAGTGTCTCCGTTTTGGGCTCTGACAAGACCTGAAAAGTCAGAGGGTTCCAAGAATGCCTCGTCAGGCACTAACTCTGTCAGCTCCTGCTGACGGCAGAATCCACGTTACTCTTTGCTGGGACCCCAGGCCCTGCCAGGCTCCGAGTGTCACCACGGAGTGTCACCAGCGCTGACCGTCAGGCTTACAGGGCCGCACGGTGCTGGGTGAGGCAGCACCCGGCTGGGCCCGGACCTCAGTTTCCTGCTTTCTCACGAGTTGCAGTGAAAGTGGTGCCGAGCCCATGGGAGCAGGAGGGATGTGGCCTCAGCTTTCAGGGGGGATGGGGGGAGGCCAGACCTTGCCCTCTGCGTGGCAGCGGGACAGGCGTTGTTTCCCAGGGTCCTGGTGGACGGACGCCGCTGGTGAAGCACCATGCCCGTCACCTGCGGCATTGTCACCACGTCCTGCTTCGCAGCCCCGTCCACCTCCCGTGTCCACCGCTCCCCCTCCCCCCCGTCCACGTCGGAGAGGGAAGTCGCGTGGGGAGAAGTGACGTGTCTCTCGGCAGCACAGTTACCACGCGGGTACCATGGTTCACGGGCGATGGTGCCGCGTGCGCCGCACACGAGCCGCCTCAGCTCCCCTTCCAGCCTCAGCATCCTCCCCGATCAGCACACGGGCTCACACAGCCCCCACCAGGCAGCTGAGCTGGCACCCTACGACCACACTGAATTGTAAATGCCTCTGGGAAATAGATTGTACGTTATTCAGCGTTGTGTCCTCAATTTATCCCTAAGAGTTGAAGTTTCATCACGATTTGCTGGACCCACCTGCCGGCCAGGATGCCACCCACCTGCCCTTCACTTTTCTGCACGTGGCCCGCCCTTTCTCCGAGCAAAGTCAGCATATGGTGCATTTGGTTTTCTTGTTTGTCTTTAGAGAATTGCAGTAAGACCTGGGGCAGCAGTTCTGCCAAACAAAGACAGGTATTATTACCCCAAAACATTTTCATGAGCAAATACACTAGTGGAATCTAAGTTCTGTCAAGTGAAGCAGATTTCTTTACTGCAGGGCTTCGGAGGACTTCGAAGGCCACATGCTAAGGTCACTAGGAAATCTCGGCCACGAGCGCACAGCTGCTCCCCAGCTGCGGAGCCCATTTCCCCCAGCATCACAGGGACTTCTTTCCAGGAGACAGAACCTGAGACGAGCTGACAGATGGGGCCGCAGAACCTCACCACGTCCTTGCGACAGCCCTATGGGTATTTCCTAAGTGACGGCTGGGAACCTCTGAGCCTGGGGGAGGGGGAGGGAACAGGAACCTAAATAATTCTGTATTTGGTACAAAAGTGGGTGTAAATGAGTAAAGATGTGATTTAGTCAGAGAAGATCTTGTCATGTTATTTCTGAAGTTCTGTTCATCAACAGCCATTCTACGTATGCCTGTTGAGCACTGGTCTGTGGGAGAGTCCAGGACAGAGAATGTTCTTTCTCTCTGAACTTACACTCCAGTCTGTTTAAGCTCAAGACGTATTTCCCTTGTCAACCAAGCAATGCAGATTTTGGTCCAAAGGTTAATATCCACACACACCTGAGAAATGATGGTAATAGTGTGTCCTTTACATGTAACCATTAAGTATAAACTATATTAATCGTTCACAGACATCTGCTGAAAGATGAGCTGGCATCTACAAGCCAGATAAAGGCCCCCCACTTTAGTAGGGTGCATTGTCACTCAGCACCTATTTTCCTTCCCCGACTTCCTTGGGGGCGCCCGTTGCTGACTCCTGGCCTACAGGTTGGGTAAGGCTGACCCCCCTCTCAGCTCCAAGGGGGGCTCTCATTACCTGATCAGCAGAACCCCCCTCCTGGCCAGAATGGACCATGGGATCCGCTGGGCCCAGTGCAAAATGGAAACGTGGGTCCTTGTTCAGGGATCATTACGATTTCCAGATGGAGACAGCAGAAGATTAAGCCAAGGGCGGGCCTTTCAAGTGGGGCTGCATGACCATGAAGGGTCGGGCCAGGACCCCCGTTTCTCTGATGAGCAAGAGCAGCCCCCTTCCCTCTGAGCCTGGAGCTGATCCCCTGGACCATAGGAGAGCCTGGCCTCAGGCCACCGTGCATGACTCACAGGGGAAGAAAGCGCTGGGGGCGGGGGGAGCGGTCACCACGCTGCCGGGGGACTCGGAGGACAGCTGGGCCGGGCCAGCCTGACCACTCCACTCCTCAGGCCCATAAGCTACTGCTGGGTGTCTGACCCCTGCAACCAGACACGTCCTAACTTACAAACCCACTCACCCCTGCCTATTTACACGTTTTCTATTGGCTCATTTCCCTGTGAGATGGACCCACACTATATCTCTGGGTCACTGTTCATCCCAGGACCCACGTATGTGAGAGGCTCCACGGGGGGTCCATTGGTCAGAAATGTCCGTGTCCTGATGATCGTCACCAGGGGCATCTGTCGGCTTCCATGTGTCCGTGTGAGAAGGACCCTGGCTGGTGTCACCCCCACCTGTTGTGGACGAGGCTAGAACCGCAGATTGAGATGCAGGGAGAGTCGCAAGCCCAGCTACTCTCCTTGAAATTGGGATGTGTTTTTTTTAAAGAACTTTGTGCTACTACAGTCAGGAGGGCCCACCTCCACTTGGGGCTTGTTCTTGGCACAGTGAACAGACTCAGGCGGCTTCTGGGGGAAGCGGCCGCCCGGCCCATCAGGGGAGCTGGAGAGGTTGGGTGTTGTCACAGCGGCAGGTGGGGATTCACTTGGACTGGCACGTTTCCTCTCTGACACCCACAGCCTGTTCATTTTGCGGGGTATCTGGGGGTGCGTCCTTCCCCCAGGCTCCTGCAGCGCCTCGACGCCCTTCTCTGCGGGGCTGCCCGTTGTCTGTGTCCTCCAGGTGGCCCGGGTCCCTCGGCTCCTACGCTCCAGGTGTGTCCTCAGGTGGGTCATCAGGTGTGTTGTCAGGTGTGTCCTCAGGTGTGTCGTCGGGTGTGTCTGTGGAGCTCCCGTCCCAGCAGAGCTGGTCAGAGACGAGCTAGGGGAGCAGTGTCACAGCACCAGCTGCCTGTGAGCTTGGGGTGCGGCTACCCTCAGGGCTCAGAGAGAACTCGGGTCATGACCTTCCTTTCCAGAGCTTGGAGGCCGAGGCCGACCAGGACGGAGGTACCTTCGTGCTAATGGGCTCTCGCTCCGTTCATGTCTTCCTGATGACAAGCTCCAGAGTGCCCTATGTCTTATTTAATTAAAACGTAAGTGTTTTCGTCCAAAAGGAGGAGGCACAGGAGGCAAATCCTTTCTTTGAACTAAGCAAGTGTTGCCGGGAGCAGCCTGTGAACACGGCCGCGCAGAAAGCCGCAGCTTGCGGATGCTGTATTTGAGATGTGAGAGGTTTGCGTGCAGAGGGCTCAGCCCAGGAGCTTCCTCGGGGCCCATCAAGCTTCTGGGGACACATCTCCGAGACTTTCGCAGGCCCTGCCTCTCTGCGAGGTGCATCAAGGGTGATGATGGGGACTGTGCGTCCTGGTCCCCGGGCGGCGAGCTGACAGCTTGCCCTTGAGTCTCGAGAGAGACGATAACTCTGCAAAGGCAGAGCCACTCATCCGCGGGGCTGTCACTGCTCTGCTGGTGTGTGTCAGAGTGGGCCCGGCAAGGTCAGCGCCACGCCCGGGGGCTTGGGACGCACGGAATCCGCTCTGGTCGCCTGTGCACCTGGTGAAAACACACGTCATTGCAGGATTCAGCCATCTCCTCTCCTGGCGCCCAGCAGCATCGTGGGCTGTGAGCTGCCCGGGACCCAGCGTCCAGCTCCGCCCCCCAAGAGAGACTTGCATTGCTTCAGAGAAATCCATGGATCCAAAGGGATGCTGACCAGACTCCCAAAGGCTAAGTGATGGACAGTCTTTTTGAGATCCCCCAAATTTGAGCTGGAATGAAACATATTAGGACCATCTCTCTCATCCCCAAGGAAGCAGTGGGTTAAGCCCCAGAGCACATATTTTCTACTAGTTCTTCTCATTAAAATTGTTCAAGAACTCGTACTTTGAGGAACCCTACCTCCCTTTTTCTCCAAATTAAACTAAATTAAATTTCAGTTAGAAGCTTCCTACATACAATTCCTGGTGTTAGAGCTGAGTGGGGATGCTGACCACCCCCCCCCCACCTCCTCCATCCCCAGGGAGCCTTCCACCTGCTCCCAGCAGGTCCTCGGAGCCCCTGGGGTGACCTGGGGTACAGCTGCCAGCCGACGAGAGGACAGCCCGGCACATCCTCCCTGTGCCCAGTGCCTGTAATCAGCTCGGTGCTGGTAATCCGAGTGTTTATCGCTTATTGACTACGTCTCAAGGAAAAGGTATAAAGCATCAATTTGGTGTATTACCTCAACTGATGCTCACGGCAATCTTATGAGTTAGCTGCTATCATTATCCTCCTTCTCATCAATAAGAAAACCGAGGCGTGGAAGGATTAAGCGATTTCCTCAAACTCAGGCTCTCTGACTCCTGGCTTCCACAGAAAAACCATCTCCATTGAGACCTCCATTCATCGGGGTCCCAAGAGTCAGTGTGTTCTGGGGAAATGTACCGTCACACACTCAAACTTCACGATGCCCCAAACGAACCTGTTTATTAAACCCTCTGCCTATAGACTCTGATTATAATTTGCTCTTTTCAAAGTCGCCAGCCTTGATACAGGCATGGATTTTTATCCTGCTGAATGGACTGAATGTGTGGTCCGGATCCTGGTGCCGTATCCCGGTGGCTCCCACTCAGGGCTAATCAGCCGACGTGTGTCACTGTCTTCCAGGCCTGAGACCCCCCTCAGCTGCTCGGACATGGGCTGCCAGACACCTCTGGACACATGGTCACACCTGCTTTCAACTCAATCCTGCAGCCGTGAGCACAAGCTCCCGGGACACAGGGAACGGACGAGGGGGGCTTCTCGGCAGGTGAGGGGAAGGTGACTGAAATCCACTCAGGCCCGTCTTCCTACAGGTCCCCTTCTCGTTCATCTCTGCAACCTCCGTCCACTGACACTGACCCTGGGGGTTCCCAGAAATAAACGTGGCCTTGACTCCCCACCCCCATGGATCGGTGGGTCTCTCAAACTTCAGAGAAACTCTCAGATAATCTGAGCCTGTAGGCCACGTTGACGTAGGGCAGACCAAGCCGGGTGTTGGGAAGTAGAATGAGAACAGGGAATGCGGATAGAGCACTGGCTCAGTTCTCTTGGGTTGTCTGAAATGAGGACGCTTCGGGCTGGACAGAGAGCGAACACCCTCTGTGACTGGTTCAAGGACTGTCCTCAGTCCAGGGCCCTCAGGGGACCAGACCAAGCCTCCTGCCATTTCTGCCACCCTGTCAGCCCCATCCGTCCCTGCAGCCCGGGGCCTGTCCTGCCATCTCCTGGGCTGGACCATGGGTTACTGGCTCTCCCATTTGAGTAGACGATGGATGGAAGAGGGACAAAGAGGGTGTTTGGGAAGCTGTGCAAAACAGCGGGCGAGCCCAGAGCCCCCAAAGGAAACCCCCTCAGAAGGCTGGGAGGACACACACGGACCCGTCCACAAAGCCCACCCGTGTCTGTGACCCTGCCTTGAATTAATGTGTCATTTCACACAGGCACTTACCAAGCCCACTGAACACCCACTAACAGGCCCGTCAGTCCCTGCTGGGGTAGTGGGGAGGCCTCATCAAACAAAGACCTACTGCTCCCATAACGGTGCTGGCCGGCCCAGCGGGAAAGCCTCTGAGACTGAACTGTCCCCTCTTTCACGGTCCCCCAGGGAGCCGGGGTGATGACCTGTAGTGTCCCCTCTCTTCTGCAGGCGACACTGGAAGGGGAGCCCGGGTCCCTCATCCCAGCACCTCCGGGGGGAGGTTTCACTGCCTTTCACGAGGATGCTGTGTGTATCTGGCTAGGAGGGCGCTGGATCAACCCTGAATGGACCTGGGCGGCCAGGAACACCAGCTGCCCTTCCTTGACCTCCAGGCCGGATGGGCAGGTGGGAGGGGGTCCGGAAGAATCAGTACTTCCTGGTGCAATATTTTCCTAAATCCTACCTGACTTACACTAGGACTCTCGATATTTTAACCTGAAGCCAAGAATTTGATGCTTTTCCCCCTCCAGTAACTGTCTTCAGGTACCGAGGGTCCAGTCCTGGGCTGGGGGATGGGACAGGTGGGAATGGGGACCCAAGGTCAATGCAGCCTGGACAGACCGAGGGCGTCGTGGACGGTGCTGCATGGGGCAGCCCCCCCGCCCCCCCACCCCTGTCCCCGGTCTCAGCTGGGCCTGGGCGTGGGTCCCGTGTCGCTCGTGCTACTTACAGGCTGCTGTGTGCAGGGAGGCTGCTTACAGGGTGAGAAAGCGCCCGCATACAGTAAGTGCCACCTACGTGCTCAACAAAATCCATGCTGCAGCAGAAGCTATTCTGTTTTTCTGCTTTTTCTACTGAAGTTTGGAAGCTGTCGCCTCATCTCTGTCAGTATCATTTCTCTACGTAAATACTCTAAAACTTCTGTTTAAAACAACTTTTACCTGGAATTGACTTAAAAACACGATAGCAATGGAGACTCCAATAGGGCTGATACCTTAATTTCTGCTTTGCTCTGGCCAAGTAACCAGGAATTTTGAGGAGAGCACTTGTTTTCTGAGAAACTGTCAAGGACTGCACGGCAGGCGTTTGGGGCAAAGGCAACAATTGAGATGAGGGTGCCTGGTCGAGGGCCATCCTGTCCTTGAGCCCAGCACCCCCCACGAGCTTGGAGACGGGGGTGGGGGGTGGGAGGTGGTGGGGCTCACCCGAGGGGGGTCAAACCCGGGCAGCTCTAGGATCTTTAAAGAAAGTTGCAAAACATTCTCAAGAGCTGGGCTTCTCTGTTGTTGCCTGTACCACCTGAAGCGTGTATTGAAAAGGGAGTCCAGGAATGTTTGCTAAAAGGAGAGTTTGCAGAACAAAGGAGCTTTAAAAATCTCTGCATGCAAATCTCAATTAAACTTGAGCTTTAGCTCTGTGGATTTGTGACTTTGCTCCTGTTTTAAAAATGCTCTCCGCTTTTCTTTAGAGCTATTATATAAATTCAAAGAAGTCCAAAACAGCAGAAAGTATTTCTTCTGAGCCCATGATGAAGCCCCCAGTAATCCCGCTCTCTGAGAGAATGTGGCCAGACAGAACTTCAGGGATCCACTTGTGAGCACTGGAAGGATGTGAAGAGTCTTGGGCGTGGAATCTGGCCGAGGAGCGGGTGCTGGGTGCGCCCGGCTCCAGGGTCTGGCGGGTCCGCTGGTCCCCATGAGATGCGGGCGCGGCTCTCGGTCCCACTGTGGAGCTGTGTCTCCCCTAGACCGCTCAGTCCTGGCAAGCCAGTCGCCCTCTGAACCCAGTCACCCTCTGAACCCCGGTTTTCTCCCCTTTTTACAGAAGGAGAAGCTACTCATGCATTGTCATGAGCATCAAATACGGCAACGCCGTCCAGTGTGCAGGCGAGATTTGGGGACACGGACTGTTCCTTTTCCCCTGAGCCCATCACCGTCCTCCCCACTTGAGACCACCCTGCAGAGAGCGGGACCTGCTCACTGTCTTGTGACCAACAAGAGGGTGGATGGACCCTGAGGCCGCGGACCCTGGGGCCGCAGACCCTGGATTCTCAGCAGATGAGGCCGCAGGCAGCTTGGCTGAGATCCCACTGCTGAATAGTCTGGAGGCATCGGAGACTGCCCTGCTCCCCCCGAGGGGCCACAGTCAGGAGGGGGTGTCAGAGTGAACCTGGGGGACCAAGCAGGGCCCTGTGCAATTTGGAGGGTTGCTGGGCATATGGACTTGGGACGAGGTAGGACAGTGGGCTTCCTGGTGAAAACACACATGAAGGGTCAGCAGGGGAGCAGGGGTTCCACCCCACACCTCATCCTCCGTCCACTGTCCTTCTGTCCATCTCCTCTGTCAGCTGAGTGATGGATGGGTGGGGGTGTGGATAGATTGGTGGATGGATGTTTGTGTGGGTGAACAGATGGGTGGATAATAGATGGGTGGGTACACGGAGGGGTATGGGGATGACAGACACACAGACACTACACCTCAACAGAGCGGAAGAATATATTTGGGAATATGGAGACTCTCCAATTAAGAATTAAATCACTCTTTTCGTGTGTGTTGCTTATATGTCACAAAATGATCGTTTGATTGGATTTTCCTTCACCATTTCATCGAGTTGGTTTTGTGCAAATAAGCTACTTCAATTGAGTGGATTAGCTGTTTATTAAAATTAAAAACAATAATTCAATTTCTGGTAAGGATAAAACTAGATTAGGAAAAGTTATTTGTTTGACTCAGTTGATGAAAGGGTAAAAAGAAAATAATTGTCAGTTAATGTGAGAAGTTATGGCTTCCTTAAATGCCATCTCTTCCAGGCAACCTTCCTGATTAACTCTAAAATAGTAGTGTCCCTGGTCTCTGGACGTTGATAGAACTCCAATGGCACTTACGTTATGGGGCCTCGTGTGGGTGATTCTGGTGTTGAAAGCCTGGATATGAGGCCTGGTTTCATCACTTACCAGGTGTGTGATCATAACCTGCTCAATGAGTGTCTCCAGACCTCAGTTTCCTGCTCTATAAGACGGGAAATAACAGGATCAAACTCAAGAGCGGCTGAGGGGCTTTAAGGGTAGCCCATGTCACAGCCCCTTGCAACCTGAAAGGATCTAGGTAAGTGCTAAGTGTCACTGCTGCAGGTCTCTTTTCCGTATCATGTGCCACATAGACGTTGGACTCAGCCCTGTGTGTGACGAGAGCAGTTTGGGATAGTACCGCTGTTCCAAATTACTTCCTACTCGGTGCCCTAGCTAGTTTTAGGTTGAACAACATGGATAAAATAGTTAAAAATAAAAAAGCACAATGAGCATTCCACATTTCTGTAAATATATCAAGTCTTCCAAAGTTTCTCAAAACATTCAGAAAAACCCAACAGGATGCTGGCATTGTCAGTTGTTTATTTTCTAGTATCATTCAGATACTCTGGGGGGAAAATATCCACATCTCATTTTTGTTAATATTTTTTGGAAAAGTTCCCTTTTCTCTTGCATGTCCTTTATGCCACACACCAGGCATGTATGCATACGTTCCTTTTGTAAGTGTAACTACATAGCCAGGGAAGAAAAAGATTCACCTTGACCACTGGCTTTTGGGCAAATAATGAGGTTAAGGAAATGGGCATGTAGACATACTTGGTTTTAAGAAGAAAAAGACGAAAGCAGGGGTTTATATACACACAAAAATGCAAGGTAACACCATTTGGCTACTGATCATTTCACCTTTTTGGCATCTGGGAATCTACTCTTGATATACTATATAATTTAAATTTAGAATCTAGTGTATGGAGAATGGACCCTCACTATAATACACTTAAAAAAGTCAAGACAGAATCAGTATAAGAGGTTTATCTGGGCTCTCACCCAAGTGGGCTGAGTTCTAGGGAAACCAAGAGCCTCTCTTTGGAAGGAAGAACGACTCCAGAAGGTTGGTGGAGCACCCACCGCAGTAAATTACGGGGGATGCAGGGATACTGTTGGCACAGCAGTTTTGTTAACTTCTCATTACGGCTCCTTCCAAGCAGCTCTGGTTAGATAACCGGTGAATTACACTGTCCAAGGTTACCGCTCAGACAGCCTGCTGAAGCGGGAATTTTCCTCTTTCATCACTAGATCTACATGTTGGGTACATGCTCGTTAGCTTTCGCACGACGCTGGAGGGATTCATCAGCTCCTCCGTCTCTGATACTCGCTTTAAGACTCTTTAGATTAAAGATGAATCAAAGTGATTCAGTTCTGTAAGTTGTGGACTAGAAATCAGTGTCTCTCTGGACATCATCCAAGTGTAAAATGTAACACAAATTGCCTTTAAAAATTAATAATTCACAAAAATCTATGGGCTAAGCCCAGTCTGGCTTGAGAAGATAAGTAAAATAAATATTGTAAAGTCAATTTTTAATAATCTGTGGCGTGGAATTTAAGCACAAGAGAAAACACTTAGCAATTAGGCAGGAGCATTCGGTGCATGATTAAATGTGAATAATCATGTTTAAAGGCCCCGTACCTCACTCGCTAGCAGGAAACATTGTCTGTAGTTCTAACCTAGCACACAGAGCTCACGCCATTTCTCTGTTTAATGAGGTCCTGCCTGGAGATGTTCGTGTTTGAGCAGTTACTTTTATAAGTATTTTTACATCGACAGCTCTGTGTAAGGGTGACAAGAAGTGGCAGAGACAGATGTTTGATGAGGGAGTGTCAGACCAGCGCAGTCATGGGAAATAATATAATTAGATCCGTCACTAGGCTGGTAACCAGTGCTCGGTGTATTTATCTAATTATTGAGACGGCACATTTACATCTGAGGGGATTTCATTATAAGAGGTTTATAAGATTTGGAGTTTAGGCTGATCTCTTGACTCTATCTACCAAAGAGAAGCTGGCCTCTGGTCTATGGTTTTTCTCGATGAAGAATAAAATCCCTGATGGCTGATGGCAGGTCCTCATTGTCCAGAAAGAGGCATCATCAGAAAAGGCAGAGGAAGTGAAATAGTGAGAGGGGTGGGGTGTTCTCAGACGTGGGGGCCGCCTGCTGCAGAGGAAGGAGACCAGGGCCAGACGGCGATCCTGGAGGACCGTGTCCAGAACCACGGCCCCGCGCCCAAGACAAACCAGAATACAGTCCTGAAGGACCGCTACTGAAGTTTCCTCTCTATAAGTTATGACGTCCCGGGAGCTTGCATTATGCGTCTACCCTGAGTCTGCCGAGGAGATGGGGATGGGAGTCTGGTCATCCCTGAACCACCCAGGGCCTTCCTCTCTGCTCTGCTGTGCTCCGTGCCCCCTGCTCTCGACCCACTGCGCCAGGGAAGCCACCCAGAGACCCACACCCTCCACCTATGGTCAAAGCGCTGGTAAAAGTCAAGGCCAACGACACAGGCACACGAAAAATGCTCCACATCGCTAATTATTAGAACAAGGCAAATCAAAACTACAGTGAGGTACCACCTCACACCATTCAGAATGGCCATCATCAAAACATCTACAAATAATAAATGCTGGAGAGGGTGTGGAGAAAGGGGAACCCTCCTACACTGTTGGTGGGAATGTAAGTTGGTGCAGCCACTATGGAGAACAGTATCAAGGTTCCTTAAAAAACAAAATATAGAGTTACCGTATCACCCAGCAATCCCAATCCTGGGCATATAACTGGACAAAACTATAATTCAAAAAGATACATGCACCCCAATGTTCATTGCAGCACTGTTTACAATAGCCAAGACATGGAAACAACCCAAATGTGCATTGACAGATAAAGAAGATGTGGTATATATGTATACAATGGATTGTTACTCAGCCATAAAAAAGAATTAAATAACTCCATTTGCAGTAACATGGATGGACCTAGAGATTGTCATACTGAGTGAAGTTAGTCAGAAAGAGAAAGACAAATATCATATGATATCGCTTATATGTGGAATCTAAAATATGACACAAATGTACTTATTTATGAAACAGAAACAGACTCACAGACACAGAAAACATACTTGTGGTTGCCACAGGGGTGGTGTGGGGGAGGGAAGGATTGGGAGTTTGGGGTTAGCAGATGCAAGCTATTATATATAGAATGAATAAACAACAAGGTCCTACTGCACAGCACAGGGAACTATTCAATATTCAATATCATGTGATAAACCATAATGGAAAAGACTATGAAAAAGCGTATATATATGTATAATTGAATCACTTTGCTGTACAGCAGAAACTAACACAACATTGTAAATCCACTATGCTTCATTAAAAAAAAAAGAGTCAAGGCCAACGATGGTGGCCAGGTCACTAGGGTGGGTCACTGGGTGGAGAAAGAATGGGCTTGGACACCACCTTGGACCTGCCTTGATCTAATCCAGACAAAAGGAACCTTCTGCATGGAGGTGAGAGTCAAAGCTTCGGCCATGGACTGAGTGTCTGTGTCCTCCAAAAATTCATATGTTGAAACCTAACCCTCAGTATGATGGTGTCAGGAGGTGGGGGCTTTGGGAGCTGATGCGGTCATGGGGGTGGAGCCTCCATGATGGGATCAGTGTCCTAATAAAGAGACCCCAGAGAGCCCCCTGTCCCTTCCTCCAGGTGAGGACACAGCAAGAAGACCCCTTCTGTGAACCAGGAAGCGGGTCCTCACCAGACACCGAATCTGCCAGTACTTTGACCTTTGATTCCCTGCCTCCAGAGCTGTGAGGAAGTATTCCTGTTTTTTAAGCTCCTGTCTGTGGTGCTTTGTTACAGCAGCTTAAACAGACTAAGACAGCCTTATGGTCAAGAGCAGCACACGTCTGCGTCTGTGTGTTCCGCAGTCTTTGCCTCCTGTGCAGATCTGCATGGGATACTGGTTTCCAGGTCAGGAGGCTTGTTAGGATTTGGGGATCTGAACTCCAGCTATGCTCAACATAGCTAAAATAATGGTGCTCAAGTGACCCCGGTTTTAATTTCAAGGTTGCTACCCGGTGATGTCACAGAAGCCACTGAATATTTCTGGGTAACAATTGGCCAATTTCTAAAAGCCGTGGGAATGTGGGGGTCATGGGGGGGTTGGGACATAGTCTTCTCTAGGGTCTCTTTGATTACAGAATTTTATTCACATATTGAAAAATATTTATTGACATCTCCGGGCCAGACACTATTCCAGGCCCTGGGGATATGGCAGTGAAATCACTTACCCAGCCATGGGTCCCGTGAGGGGTGAAGACGTGTGGCCCTTGGAACATGACAACAACACCCACCTTTCTGGTATCTACAGCTGACAAGACCCGCAGCTAAACAATCCTGAGCCGCGGGCAGAATGTGGGTGTCTCCCCGTCTTACAGAGCCCCAGCGAGGTGCCCTGACTTCCACAGCCCGTCCTGGAGCCTCCAGCCAGCGCCGGGGATGCCGGGACGAGGCCTCTCTCCGCTCAGCATCCTGCGCCTCCAGGGGCAGGTCCCCACCTCTGTCTCTGGCTGCCTCTCCAGCCATGCCCCCGCTGCCTCCCCCTAAGTTAGAGGCCCCAGCGCACACACGTACCCCCGGCGTCGAGCCACTGCTCACATCGCTCATCGCCTCCCCTCCTACAGTTACTGCCACTTTCTCTTCCCCGCTCACCTGGATCCCACTCCGTCCTTAAGACCTAGTCTGATCCCTGTGTCCTCTCTGAGGACCTGCACGAGCTTGTAGCCACCTCTCCATCCTCCTCACTCCTGAAACACTTGTGGTCTCCAGCCTCCAGCCAGTCTTGTCAGAGGACGTTTTGCACCAGCAGGGCTTTCTCATGGTGTTCACCATCCTCGAGGTGATGCTCAGCTTTTCCAGGGAGGGGGGACCACTCAACTTATCTTTTACACACTTCTTCATACCTAGTGGGGTTCTGAGTATACAGTAGGTTCTCAAAGACTCTGTTGACTGATCTTAACTGAGAAACGTAGGAGAATATTAAAATGTTTTCACGTGACTTGGGAGTAAGAGGAGTCCAGGGTTATTCCCCTAATTACCTACTAGTCTAGTGGACGCTTTGTCGGTCTGTCTGGGGACAAGAAGACATGCTGTGTGTCCCAAGTGGGGTCTACATTTAGAGCTGTGGTTCCAAACCTCACGAGAGGCAGAGCACTCTGCAGACTCTTCCTGGTGTTTACGACTTGTGATAAAGCTTCATGTTCTAGTGGGGTGTTTACAAATGACTTTCATATGCCCCTGGAGAGCTCAATCACTGGTTGGTCTAATTTTCTTGGATCATCTCCTAGGAAAGTTTCAGACGTGGCAGTGAGGCCAGCTTCTCAATGTGTTCTTTTAGTGCACATGTAAACTCAGCACTTTGTGTCTCATAACAGTGCACCAGGAGATAGAAAAAAGAAAGAGAGAGAGAGAGAGAGATAAACAAAAAATAAAAGGCACAGATGGGGCCTGGACAGTTTCTCATTGCTTGTTCCATATGATAGAACTCAACACATCTGGTCTGCTACGAAAAGCATCTTTGCACTAATTTGTTTGTCAGTATCCATTGAGAGGACGATCTGTCATCCTGTCGTATTTCGGTTGCCCCGAGATGTTTGAAGACAAGGCTAGCCACAAATTGGAACCGTGGACACCAGGGAGTGGTAGAAACCACCAGCTGTTCTAAGTAACATCAACTGTGATATTTTTGAAGCAGAAATTTCAACCGTATCTCTCCAAAGGCATTTAGCAGCTGCAAGAAAAAAGCTCATCACTGTAACAGGGGAATGAGTTTATTTCCCCTCATGTTCTGGTGTGTGTGCGTGTGTGTGTGTGTGTGTACACGCACTAACCCTTATTATTGGCTGGAAAAACAATAGAATGGGATGGTCAGAATTCAAAGAGAATGGGACCTCTGTCTTGCTCCTTGGTATTTTAAGGCTTTCTGGTCAAAGGAAACATAGCATCATTCCATAATTTGTCTTGATTTGCAGGAACCAGAATTGAGATTTCATTGTGTTGCTTTGTTTGATTTCACAATGGTATAATCTGGTCATGGCTCCCCGTCCTCTGACTCCACTGCATCTCGTCACCACCTGCTCTTCAGGACATATTATGCTAAATGGCATTCATTTGTTTAAATTTCTGTCTCCCGTAGTTAGTTCTAATCTTCCCAGAGCACAGAGACTATGCTTTGTCCTGGAACATAAGGGATGCTCAACAAATGTTATTTGGATTGAATTAATTTAAATTTCTATCTTTCAACAAGGTAGGAAGTGTGCCAATCTGTTTATACCTGACGGGCTGCCCGTCAACGTTCCAAAGATTCCTTTGCGTCCTCCTGTCCTGTCACCGTTCAGCAGGCCCCTGTGGAGAACCACAGTGCGGTAGGTACTATGTTCGTTCTCCTTTGTGTCTTGTAGAGGACAGTTGGGGTCTCTAAGAAGGAGAGGCTTCCTTTGCCAGTCTTCTGAGGTCTCCTACGGTGCCCACCCCCGACAGCTAGCTTTGCTCTTGACTTGGTAACCCTTCAGTTCCTGCCTTTCTCATCCTTCTCCATTTGTCAGCAGGTCAACGTGCAACCTGATTTTCATGATGCTCATGGTGTGTAGTGCACGTGCTGGAACAGACTAGCAAACACCAGCTCCCGCCAACATCAAAGCCTTCCAACGGCAAGTCTGTTGCCAGAGAAAGTTGTGCAAAGAAGGAGGAGAGGACGGCTGGACGTGGGCCGAGTGGGGTGGGCGAGCTCCACAGAGCAGCGCTGCTCAGGAAGGCCGGACTGCCATATCGTTTCCTCCCTCTGTCCAGGCAGGTCCTGTGAGCTGTGCTACGTTTGTCAGGAGGCTGTGTTTATGTTTTTATATTTGATATGAAATGACAAAACAAACTACTACAGAGAATGGGAGTCAAGATCTGACATGTAGAAGAGCCTGTGGTTTAACAGATGGTGGTATTTGTGTTCCCGGGTCAGAAGTAATGTGGCAGACAGGTCAGTACCTCAGGACAACAAATTTCCAGGTGCCGGAGCCACTAAGTGAGGACTGAACGATTCTTCAAGATGTGTCAATTCTGTCATCTTTGAATGAATCCGGTATTTCACAGTAGAAAAGCAAACAAGGAAAAGTCTACCCCACTTCTGGGCATCAACATTTGTAAATGCGTCTCCTTTCCGTTTTTATTTTATTTTACTTTGCTGTTGCTGCTGTGAAATGGAAGAGCTCTCCTGCATGGTGACCGGGTGAGCTACGTGTTCGGCCTGCACACACATTCACTTCCGCAGGTGGGATGAAGGCGGAAGTCCTTTCCTGTCCTCCCCCTATCCCTGCAAGCTCTCCGGTTCTGTCTTGCTCTCCCACATCGCCCCCAAAGCCCACTGTGCGGGCGGGGGAGGGAGAGGAGTTCAGCTCCGAGCCTGCACCCCGAGGAGAGGGGCTGAGTTTATTGCATTTAATACTGTGGGGGATGTGGGGCACAAGGAGCCGAGGTCTGAGACGGGTGGAGGGGCACACGGGGTCAAGGAGGTGGGAGCTGAAGAGAAGGATCGGAGGTCTGGCCGGGAGAAGCAGCATGGCTGGTGTGCAGGCAGACTGTGCTGCTTGACTGCCCACACCATCTGTCCCTTTAATGCCCTCTGCACCACCCCCCCCACCAGACCCAGGGCAGAATCTTAAATAGGTGGTTTTGTGTTGGACAAAATACAGAGGTGGCCAGCAAACAAAGGTGGTAAAGAAAGAGCTGGAGCCCTGGTCAGTCCCCAGGAACTCCTGTCCTGAGTCCTGCCTGGTAACAAGAGGCCCCTCGTGGGGCTCCCAGCTCTGCTCTCCTGGCCCCTGTGGCCAGCCGTCCACTCTCCAGGCTGCAGGAGCCCTGAGCATGCCCTCTCCTGCTGCCCACGTAACAGTAAGAGTTACCAGTAACAGGGTAACTGCTACAGGCTGAATCCTCCCGCCAACCCTGTGAGGAAGGTATTATTATCCCCATTTTACAGATGAGAAAACAGACCTAGAGAGTCATTTGTTGAGTGTCACCAGCTAATAAGTGATTGAGCTGGGAGAAGACCCAGGTCACTTGAATCCAAAGCCTACTCTTTTTCCATTCAGCCCCACTCCATCTAACACAAAGGGTGTTCTGTATCGTTATGTGAATTTTCTTCTAGGAAGGAAGCTCTGTCTCATGTGTGGAGCTCACGATTTCTGCCTTGTTCTTCAGCAGCAATCAGATGCTTGACGTTTGTCAAGGAAGCCAGAGCCCTATCCCACGGTATCGGTGTGTCTCTGTGTGTGGAGTTTGGTTTTGCTGTTTTTTTGTTGATGATTTGCTTATGGCTTCACTTCACTGCACTAAACTATAGTTATTTGCTCACCCTGTTGTATTCCTTTCTTTATAGATGTACAACCCAGGTCAATTAAAATGGAATTATAATAAAATGGCAGACTTAAGCCCCAACATATAAATAATTACCTTAAGTATAAATGATCTAAAACACACTCAAACAGATGGAGATTAGCAAAGTGGATTAAAACAACAAAATGCCATGATCCAACAATATGCTGTTTACTTGAATTCATTCTAATTACTATGGCATAGAAGGTTAAAAGTAAAAGGATGGGAAAGGATATGTCATGTGACTATGATAAAAAAAAGTCAGGAGTGGCTATATTAAGATAGGATAAAGTAGACTCCATAGCATAGAAAATTACTATAAACAAAGAGGGAAATTACATAATAATAATAGGATCAATCTACTGGGAAGACAAAACTATCCCAAATGTATATGTACCAAACAGCAAAACATTGACATAAATGAAGCAAAAACTGACAGATCTGAAATGAGAAAAACAAATCCAAAGTTGTTCTTGGTAACATCAACACCCCATTCTCAGCAACTGATAGAACTACAAGACTGAAAATCAACAAGGATGTAGAAGAACAGAACCACACTGTTGACCAACAGGAGCTAACTGACATTTATAGAATATTTCAGCCAACACCACAGAACACACATATTTTTCAAGTGCCCACGGTCACCAAGAGAGACCATATACTGGGCCATAAAACAAATCTCAACAAATTTCAAGGAATTGAAATCATACGGAGTGTGTTCTCTGAACATAATGGAATTGAACTAGAAATTAATAACTAAAAAGACAACAAGAAGGTGTCTAAACACTTGGCAATTAAGCAACACAATTCTAAATAATCATTGCGTCAAGGACAAAGTATCAAAGAAAATAAAATACACTGAATTAAATAAAAATGAAAATACAACATCTCAAAATATGTAGGATGTGGCTAAAGCCATGCTAAGAGGGAACTTTATAGCCCTAAATGCTTACATTAGAAATGAAGAAAGGTCTCAAATCAATAATAACTTCCTATTGTAAGAAACTAGAAAAAGAAGAAAAAACCCAAACAAAAGGAACAGAATAATAAAGAGAAGAGAAGAAATCAATGCAATTAAAAACAGGAAAACAGAGATAATCAATGCAACCAAACTTCAAAAAAATCTGTAAAGCTGGTAAACATTTTGCAAGACTGAGAAAGTTAAAAAGAGAGAAAACATAAGTCACCAGTCTCAGGAATGAAATTGGGGCATCACTACAGATCCTGCAGCCATTAAAAGTCATTAAAATGATTATAAGGGAATATTATGAACAACTTTATGTCCATAAATTCAACAACTTGGAAGAAATGCTTTCTAGAAAAATACAAACTACAGAAACTCAACCAAGACGGAATAGCATTAAAGGAAATGAATTTATAATTTAAAATCCCCCATAAAATAAGTATTTAGGCACCACCCCCCACAATACCTCAGATTCAGTCAGGTGCCTTTACTTTACGCCCTCATAGCTGCTGCTATTTTTCCTGTATAGCGCTTATCACAATTTACAATACTATATTTATTGATATGATTATTTTATTGAAGTTTCTTTCTCAAAACCTGTTGATTCCATGACTATGTTACTTTGTTTCTACGTGTCCCCAGCATAATGCCTGATAGCTCATTGGAGATGCTTAGCTATTAACTGAATGAATGAATGAAATCTTTGGATGGTAGAAACATAACTGTTAGACTGACTTATTTACATTATGACATTACATTACGTTACTCAGAAATGACATTAATTACTCAGAAATTGCTTGAGAACATAAAAACTGACTTTGTTTAACTTGCATGTCTTTGTCATTGACAAACGTTAGCTACCAAGAACAATCAGCCCATCCAGCTACTCAAAGCAAAAGTCAATAGAGGTAAGAACAAAGCATGTGCTCCCTAATTCTCCAAATTTTTACAAAATACTGAGTTTGTCTTATTTATCATGAAGTCTTAGCTAATGACTGTGATTTTTACATTTGTACTTTTTCTAGGAATATTTTTTCCTTAGTATAATTTGATCTGGGTGCTCACTTACTTTTCCAAATGAAAAGTCCTAAAACACGGAGTTCCAAATCTCTCTAACGAAGGTCAAGATCACAGTCGATTTCCTTTGTCTGACAGAACCTTGCTCTCTGGCTCGTAGTATAGGTTTAAGAAATATTTACTCAGAAGTGAATGAATTTTGTGACCACCTAGAGGGGTGGGATAGGGAGGGTGGGAGGGAGATGCAAGAGGGAAGGGATATGGGGATATATGTATAGGTATAGCTGATTCACTTTGTTATATAGCAGAAACTAACACAACATTGTAAAGCAATTATACTCCAATAAAGACGTTTAAAAAAAAAAACAGAAGTGAATGAAAAGGTCCCAAGGATTCCATCTTCTCCTTTGTCTTCCTTTGTTATTGATTATTGTCCTCACTGAGTCAGTTGTCCTGGGGCAGGAAAGGCTGGGCTGACCATGAGGAGCCCCAAGGGCAAGGACGGGTCTCATGCTCACCTTTGTGCACAGCAAGTGGCTCTCCATAAAAATTCTTGTAAAAATGAATAAATGGCTGAGCAAACAATCCATTTTTTTTAACATCTTTATTGAAGTATAATTGCTTTACAATGGTGTGTTAGTTTCTGCTTTATAACAAAGTGAATCAGTTATACATATACATATGTTCCCATATCTCTTCCCTCTTGCATCTCCCTCCCTCCCACCCTCCCTATCCCACCCCTCTAGGTGGTCACACAGCACCGAGCTGATCTCCCTGTGCTATGCGGCTGCTTCCCACTAGCTATCTATTTTACGTTTGGTAGTGTATATATGTCCATGCCACTCTCTCACTTTGTCACAGCTTACCCTTCCCCCTCCCCATATCCTCAAGTCCATTCTCTAGTAGGTCTGTGTCTTTGAGTTATCTGTAGTGAGGTGGATGGAGTTAGAGTCTGTCATACAGAGTGAAGTAAGTCAGAAAGAGAAAAACAAATACAGTATGCTAACACATATGTATGGAATCTAAGGAAAAAAAAAAAAAAGGTCATGAAGAACCTAGTGGCAAGACGGGCAAACAATCTATTTTAAAGGTCCTAAGTAGGGATGAAGCTGGCTGGTAGACATACATAAAAAGAAAAAGCAAAGAAACAAGCAAACAAACCAAAAAAGCCCCTTGCTTTCTAACTCAGCCCAAGTTTAAAAACATATTCTTTTATTTTCCATCTGGTCCATAACGAATTCAAGTCGACATTTCAACCTTGATGTAAGCTTTGAGAAAGGCAATTATCATAATCAAAGAGGGAGTAAAGTTAACAGAGAATAAAGGAAGAACCTGTGCAAGAGAAAGGGGAGCATCAGGAAAGAGAAACAAGGTCACCACGATCACAACATTCTCTGAATTGTGGCAGTTTGAGTCAAATCAAGATTGATGTACCTTATGTGTCCCCCAGAATGTTTTGCATAGAGGGTAATGCAGGGCTTTAAAATGTCCTATTCTTTTTGCTTAATGAGCCCCATTGGAGACCATATGTGTGATGGATTTTTAAGTGATTTGAGGAGAAAAAGAGGGAAAGGCAGCAAACAGTGCAACCAGGGAAATGGATTAAATACACAGATAACCGGCTGCATCCAGGTCGTGTCATTCTTACAACCACTCTGTGCAGAAAGTCCTTTCTCCTGTTTCACAGATGTGGAACCCAAGTCCTTTGACCAAGTTCACCAGAACAGGTGGGCAAATGTCCTGACCCAACTCTGCCCGGCTCTCCCTCTCAACACCTTCCCCCAGGACTGTGAGTTGACATCAGAGCAGCTGCCCCATCACACTGATGGGCAAGTTCCCGGAAGGAGAAGAAGACAGAAGTTTGAAATACAACACAGAGATAAACTACAGGATGGGTAGCGGGCTATTCTATTGATGTGCACAGAATGTCTGACAAATTTAAAGGATTCCTTGAGAACCTTAGTAATTCTATAGAAATAAGTCTAAAGGAAATTTGGAAAATGAAAAAAATTTCCACTCAGACAAGCCTCAGTCTACCTTACATTACAGTGTGGCTGTTACTCTGTTAACTATTATCCTGGTTGAATGTGCAATTGTTTACTCACTTGACTAGTCAGTGCCCACTGGACAGATACAACATGGCTATGGTAATATTTAGGTACTGAGTTTTTTGTAATCAGAGAGAAAACATTAATATTATTAAGAAGATGTTTTGGATTAAGCTGCTGGATTGTAAATTGGTTGTGAAAGAAGATTTAAGATGACATAAACAGGTGATATTAACAGAGGTGGGTATCAGAAATTTCCATTTAAATGCAATTTGGAAATGTTTTACTTTTCACTGTTTTTATCTTTTTTTTTTTTTTAAAAAGATCTCACTATTCTTTTTTTTTTTTTTTTTTTTTATTTATTTTTGGCTGTGTTGGGTCTTCGTTTCTGTGTGAGGGCTTTCTCTAGTTGCGGCAAGCGGGGGCCACCCTTCATCACGGTGCGCGGGCCTCTCACTATCGTGGCCTCTCTTGTTGCGGAGCACAGGCTCCAGATGCACAGGCTCAGTAATTGTGGCTCACGGGCCTAGTTGCTCCGCGGCATGTGGGATCTTCCCAGACCAGGGCTCGAACCCGTGTCCCCTGCATTAGCAGGCAGACTCCCAACCACTGTGCCACCAGGGAAGCCCTGTTTTTATCTTTTTTAAATGAATATATTCAGCAAACCTTCATGAGGGCTTACTCTGTGCCAGGGTCCAGCCCCTGCCGGTGATTCAGAGGTGACCCAGACCTTGCTCTGCCTGCCTGGGTCCAAGGCTTAATCGGGGGCGAGAGTCAGACCCACGGGAAGTTAAAGCACAACCTCAACACTCCTGAGCTCCCCCGGAGGCCTCGGTGGTACAGGGGAGGGGCTCGCAGCCCACCCTGGGCCAGACCAGGGGTGCCTCTGGCGAGGGGCAGGGTGGGCCAGTGAGATGGCAGGCAGAAGTCCTTGAGGGGCAGCAGGACCTGGGCCCATGGCCAGTGATGGTGGCATCTGAGTCACTGCCTTTGGGTGAAACTAACTTGAGCAAACTTTTTGAAGCTTTAATCCTCTCAGGTTATTTCAGGGGTAGAAAGCTTGTTCAAGACCACAATCTCTGCTGCCATGAAGACCAGGGCCAGGGCACTTCTGCAGAGTCCCCTTCCCTCCAGCTCCCTGGGCCAGTGTGTGGTCACCGTCCCCTCACGGTCGGATGGGGACGGGGACGGGCTGCAGAGAAGGTCCCCGTTCACATCATTCATACTAGGAGATTCAGTAAAATGTGTAATCACGCTTTAATTTCACAGGACGCCTTTATAACCAAGCCACTTGAGTTGGGACATGCCGCTAAGGACCACCAGTGCCCCCTCGATAATGTCTGTCTTATTAACAAACAAATGTCAGCCGAGGCGAACTGTGTGACCTGCAAACTTCAGACATCGGGGGATATTTCAGGGTCAGACGTCAGCCAGCACCTCCTGTAATGTAACTTCATTTTATAAGAGAAACCACTTTGACAAGGTTCTCACTGCGTGTGTGTGTGTGTGTGTGTGTATGTGTGCATGTGTGTGTGTGTGTGTGCGCGCGTGTGTGTGTGTGTGTATGGAATAAATAATCTTATTCATACGTAGCAGCTCCTCAGAAATCACTCACCGTTACCACCCATCTATTCATTTTCTAGAATTTTGCAATATGGAGAATCTTCACAAGGGAAGCCTATAATTTCCTAACAGCTATTATTTTTTTATTCCTCTTGTAATTAGCCCAGATCACTTTTTGTTTTAAAGAAACTCTTTACTGATTTTTAGTGAACACATTTATTTCTTGTGCTTAAAAGCTGGTAATATCAGTGGTTTAAAAGGCAATTATGCCTGGCTTTTCATTCAAAAGCTTCTTTGATATTACAAAATAATGACATGTGACAGTGTTAAGATTGGGATTGGGTTATTCTTCATGTAATGCTTTGCAGTATTGTAAACACTTTCATAATAATAAAAAAAGCATTTACATCCTGAACACTTAATTTTTGTTTTCTAAAAATTTCCACCTTCTGAAGCTTTTAGGGAATTGAATGTTAAAAGATGTTAATGCACACAGATGCATCTGAATTTCCCTTGGAGAGAAGCTACCTTAACTGCCATTTCAAGTTTTACATTTCTGCTAAACAAATGATTTCATTTAAATAAAAAGTTCTCATTTTCTATGATGAAAATTCATCTGCTTCATGTAACTCTGAAGCATTTTGATTTAGTACTGACTATATTCTCTTTCAAGGAGATTATTCTTCTAAAGACATCGTGCAAGAATGCTTGTATTTTGGGCTTCCCTGGTGGCGCAGTGGTCAAGAATCCACCTGCCAATGCAGGGGACACAGGTTCAAACCCTGGTCCGGGAAGATCCCACATGCCACGGAGCAACTAAGCCCGTGCACCACAACTACTGAGCCTGTGTGCCACAACTACTGAAGCCCACGTGCCTAGAGCCTGAGCTCCGCAACAAGAGAAGCCCCTACAATGAGAAGCCTGCACACCACAACGAAGAGTAGCCCCTGCTCGCCGCAATGACAAATTCTTTTTCAATCTTCTAGAAAAAAATGCATAAAGTCTGTTAAATTCTTAGAAATTGTTTCTGTAAAAGATGTAAATAAGGAAACGTTTTTCTACAAATTTATAGGGGTATATACATGGGTATATGTATATGCAGTTGTAATTTATACGTATACACATTTAGTTTATATGAAGTAAGAGTTCATATACATTTATAGTATGTATCTGTGTGGTTATAGCTCATATATACATTTGGAGTGTGGATACTGTACATTAGAAGCCCCTCTCCAGCAATGAGCAATAGGAGTCGAGCCGCCTTTCTGTGCAGCATTTGCGTGCTCAGCACTGAGCTGATCCAAGAGATGTTCATCTTGAAGATGTGTTGAAGTAATTTCTAGGCCCGAGGTGGAGCTGCTTCTGCCTGGTGCTACATCAGCAAACAGAAACTTAGGTGAACTTTGTGTCCCTGTGAATGTCCTGCTCGACCAGAAACGCAGGGCAGTCGGCCAGGCCCTACCGGCCGAGCGGCTCTGAGTCTTCCCATCGTCCAGGGTTCACTGATGGCCCTAGCCAGTCAGATATTGTCAAGTGTCTCTTCCTGGTTCTTTTCTTTGTCCTGTAAAATCTTCCTACTTCCCACCCCACTGTACGGTTCTCCGAGAACAGACCATCTGCCTCCTGAAGTATGTTTGCGTCGCCTAAATTGTCTTCTTTGATCATTTTTAACACACTTATATGAAATATCTCCTGTCTTTAAGAAATTTGAACTTTCGAGCTCTGGGAAAGACCTTACCGTGGAAACATGATTTTGACAGGCCCGGGGGGAAGCAGGGGATCTGGGACAATGACACGTGTCCTGTGAACAGGCGAGCGTTTCAGGCTGGAGCAGCAACAAGAGCAGAGACTTGGAGGTGAAATGGACATGGAATGTGCAGGAAAACGGCAAAGATAAGATGCATGTTATACTTTAAGTAAATAAGAACCTAAATAACTCCATTTATTTTGAACAAAATTTCTATCTTTCTTTATTTTTGATGTGAGATTCCTGACCTGAGCTCTGATTTTTTACACACTCACATGCCAACAGTCTGGGTGGATCCGGTCAACGCAGGAGAACTGAGATTTCTGAGGCAGCCCTGCCATTCACTCTCTCCCCTAAGACTGAGACCCTCTTCCCTCCTTTCTGGGGAAGGCAGGGCAGTGCAATGCCAGCGGTGCACATGGAGACCCAGATGAATATCAACTCTGGATTTGGGGCATATAATGTCTTCACCATTTTTTTTTTTTTTTTTTGATGGATTGAGGCAATCATCCACTTTCTGATTCCTCTAGTCTTCACTGCACATTTACATCACTGATGAGCATTAGAGTTTGCAACCACTAACGAACCACATAAAACTAAATAAAAAAGACAGACTGAATTCCAAACTGGACTTGGGCATTTGTATGCTGAATGACCTTGGGTCAGTCATTCTGATCCTCGTGGTTTTCATCATATCTACTCTATATGTAATATTCTATCTCATATCTCTAATATTCCATAATATTTTCTCCAATGCTTGAGTTATTTCCATTACTCTTTCTTCCCTTTTTTTTTCTTTTTTGGTGCATATATTACATATCTTTAAAATATGTAGCTCCTGGCTTCACAGATTGCTCTTTGCAGCTCATCATCTCGCAAACATTTCCCCAAACTATAGCACAGTTTCAGTGTCATGATGATGAATGACAGCTATGGATTTTACTTTCAATTTTAATTTTTAGTTTCCCAGAGCCTAATTTATTTGTAGCCCATCCTAGAAGCTGCCCTGTACTAATTTCCTAAGAAATGGCTACTGTCAAATGTAAATCAATCAAGAGTGTGCCACACTCCAGTCCAAGGTAACAAACCATGAACCAAATATTAATTGTGAAATACTAACTGTTGTATTTTCCAGAGTCCAGTGGAAGAAATAAGTGGGATACCAGGAATGGGATTCTGTTTTAAATCAAGAAATGGGGTCTTCAGGAGAACATGATCTATGAGAATTAGGTAAGTCTCACACTATTTTTTATGCTTCAGCCGAGGCTGTGAAAGACGCAGCAATGAAAACTCATGTGCATACACTGCCCATCAGTCATTGCCGTACCTAAGGGAATGAATAGCTTGCAAACTGCAGAAATATTTTGTGATTATACTTTCTTCTTAGGTTCAATGTCAGACTATTTTTTCAGTTCACTTGATAGTATCAGCTGAATCATATTCCTAAGTACAGCTGTCAGGTAGACCAGATGTCAGCTCTTGGACACAGGCATTAGGTGCCTAGTTTCATTTGCTATTGGGTAGTTAATAACTTCTGCTTCCTGAATTGTCTTTTATCAACCAGTCAGAGGGGAACAGTTTAGATTCGTAGGGGGAAAAACAATAGGAAAAGAAATACTTCTAGAAAATATTTTTTCTCCAACAAGGTAAATTGCCTGAAAAAAATTGTTTTCTGGGAAAGCAATATTCCTGTCTACTGTGTTCATTATTTTTTTTCATATGCACTGCTTTTAACATATGCTTTCTAGCATCTGAAAGGAAGAAGCATTTGTGTGATTAATCTTTCAGAATAAAGAAGCAACTTCTCTAAGAAAAGTTGTTACAGAAAATTGTTTTCATAGTTCTTAATTTTTGAGGCCAATTTTAATAATAATGGTAATAATAGCTAACATTACTTTCCTAAGCTCCTTATACATACCACCTCAGGGAACTCTCACATCCAATTATTATTAGGTTGGTATTACTCTTCACATATGCAAAATTACACAGGAAGTAAAGCCAATCATTTGTATTTATTTCCAAGAAAATTTAAGTTGTACTTTTTTTCCCCTGTGGCAATTTATTAATGTTGTAATAATCAAAAGGGGTTTTAACATTTGTTGGAGTGCTAAGTGATTTGTACAGATGGTCTCCTTTAATTTTCAAATTTGACATTGACAACAGCATTTTACTCTCTGTATTTTACACAGATGAAGGGACTGAGCTCAGAGAAATTTAGTAACTTGTGCTAATTCTGTTATTCTGTATTCTCTTTTTATATTGTGGAAATGACAAGAAATTATTCATTTGATTTTACATTGCAAGTCAATTCATAAGTGAATGGTGTGGATACTCAACACACCAGCCCCATTAACATTGAAAAAATGAAACAAAATTCAAATAAGTGGCAGGTTCAATTTTAAGCAATGCATACTAAAAAAATTCTTGAAATAGGATCTTTCCATAGCTTTCTCATAACTGTGAAGTTAAATACTATATGGGGATATTATATTAAGCAACTGAAATTTAAATCATATCATTATACATCTCCTTACTGCCCTGCCTGGCAGGTACCCTGCTGTGTTCCACAAAGCCTTCTCAGGTGATCATAGGAGTTGAGGGCTTCTCTCTGGGGTCGCAAGTTTGCTGACGTCCTCTTGTCATTTCATCCCAGTTGTGTCTTATCTGTGCCTTCACAACTAAATATGTGCTGATTTCATGTTTTGATCTAAGTTTCAAATTTCCTTTGTTTTACTGTTTGTTAGTGTTTCCTGTTTTAGACGCTAAGCTCCTACTGCAGGCTTGGTAGGGAGGGCCATGCAGTTCTTGAGCTGAACTGAAAAAAAGCAAACATTTTCATCTAATAGCAACTGTTCAAATGATGACAGTGTTATTCTAGGCTCATGCCTTTGCTGGCCGACCGACAACGAATATTTCCATAAAATGAAAGAACCAGTAGCTGCCCTCTTGAGAATGAGACACTCAGCCCTTATGAAATTAACCGAAAAGATCAATGCGAGACCAGTCAAACATTATATTGTACGTGATAAAAACAGAAAATAGAAAAGTTCAGTTTAATGCTTTGTCTCTTTTGTTTTTGTTCCTTACAAAACTTGGGAGGATAACAAAGAGAATTCTGATCTCTTGTGAAATGGAAATGGACTGAGAGATGCTCAAGGGAAAAATGTCCACGTGAACTGAAACGGACAACCAGGAAAATGAGCAACTGCACCCAGCCCAGCTGGAAAGTAAGTGGACCAGGCCGATGGAGGACAGCAGTGCAGATGAGGCAAAAATACAGCAAAGTGGGTGAAGACACTTCACGTGGAAATAATGCCCATGATGGGAAGACCTGGTGAAAAGCATGTGGAAGGGGAAAACCCAACTTCCCAAGATGAGGCCAAGTGCAAACTAATTAAAAATTTTCCTCCAAGTAGGCAGAGACCCGGGGAAAAGAACTCCCCCAAACCAAAGCCAATTTCTCTTCTCTCTGCCTGGGACCCATTTCTTCTTACGAGTGCCCTCCTCTGACTCACGTGAGAGGCTTGATGGAGTCCAGAACCCAAAACTCACTCACGCTCTAGGGCTTCCTTTGCCATTTACTCCCCCTCATACATTCTGTGTCCTGCGCTTCCTTCTGTATCGTACAAGCTGATTGATTCTTACATGTTAATAACACATCCCATTTGTGAAATGCTATATGATTTAGGGTCTGTCATATATAACAACAACTTTGGTTCTCCCAACAAACCAAACCAACAGTCACGTTTAACCGTGCCCTTCAATTTTCAATCGGTTCTCTATCAGAGGAATTGTTTGTGTGTGGGATCAGAGAGGGATGGAAAATTCCAACACTTTTCAAGTCACAGTGGTACGTTTTAAAATTACTGCAAATAGTAAGAAACTTTCTTATCATTTTCCAGATATCAGTATGAGTTGAGCTGATTTCACAGCTTAGATTTAATTGGATTCAAAGGGGGAAGAGTAAAACTCCAATAAATGAGACTTATCTAAGAATACTAAGGAAGTCAATTGATGATAAAAACTCAAAATCAGTAGGTTATTTTTTCTTGGAGAATATTAGAAAAAATGGAGAAGTGGAAAAAGTTTTCCTAATTAGCAAGGGGGAATACAGATCTGCCAGTATATCTGCAGGTTAATCCAAGTGTTATTCATCCATCCGTCCATCCACCTCCCATCCATCATTTACACACTGGGTATGCTCACTAGTCAGTCACACACTGTGAGGAAATCAGATCCATGCCCTTAAAGAGTTTTTTCTTTAGTTGAGAAAATTAAATTACCAATAATGGAAGAGACTATCCTTTGAGTGGTATGAATTCCCAGAATAGTGATGGTCAGAGAAAAAGACAGCTAAAAAGTGACTTCAGAGCTTACGGAAAGAGCTTGTGGACCAATAAGCTGACCAGTCTGATGGAAGGAAGTCTGTTAAGAGGGAGAAGTAAGGTTGACTGCTTAGACAGGACACTTCAGAAATGTAATTGACAAAACCTGAGGGGAAAGATAAAACTGGCAAAACCCCACGAACATTTTCTGGACATTATAGTCCAACATTATTCTGCATGAACTCTCATCACCCGAAGGCTGTGCTCCCTGAAGTGAGATTGCATCTTTCGATGGACATTCTCCACGACACGTGTGAAGACAGATCTCAATGAGGCACCACGCTTCTCCCTGAGACAGTGCTGTCAGGTGGGGGAGGGAGGGAGGGAGGAAAATGTGAAATGACCAGACCAATGCTCTGTGTGTCGTGGAACAGGACATGGAGTCTGAGACAGCTAGGTTGTGCCCGGCTCTTCTACTTTCTGCACAAAAAGGCCCCTTTGAGCCTGTGTTTCTCCACTGAGTGTTGTGAGAATAGGAGAGGACTTTTCAAACTATCCAGACAGCACACAAAATACAGTGATGGTGCAGGAAGAATAATAATGGCCAGTCTTTATCTGGCACCTACAACATGTGGGCTATTGTTCCAAGGACTCCGCGTGTGTTTATTTCATCATTACAATGGCTCTATGCAGTAGATACTACTACAACTATGATGATGATGATGATGATGATGATCGCTGAGCGGATGAGAAACAGAGGAGCTGCTGAACGGCGCCCTCAGGGCTGCACAGCTGGGATGGGAGTGCGGGGGTCCCGCCTGGGGGGCTGGGCTGCGGGGGCAGCTCTGGGCCTGGAGGCGGAGGACTGGTTCCCTGCACTGCTCTGTCAGCTGGATGCTGTGCTACTTAGGGGGAGTCACTTGAACTCTCTCAGCTCGGGTTCGTCCTTTTGCTTAAAAAACAAAAGCGAGGATTTCTATCTCACAGTGTTCATGTGAGGGTTTAATGTTAATATGTGTGGGATCACCTATTACACTGCTGGGTTCGTGGTGGATTTTGATAAATGCTGCTTTCTCGTGTATTTATGCAATCTTTTTTTCACTCCCTAATACTCCTTTCAAAGTGCTTGACTTCTACTCAGGGAAGGATGTTTGTCTCAGAAGGTTTCAGCCTATGCGGTTGTCAGACGTTCAATTTCATTCTTCGCCTTAATTACAGCACTTGGTTTCTTGAAACTCATGGCTTCATCAAGAAAATATTTGAAAACTGACTGTTTAATCACTTAATTGTAAAACATGAATGAGACTTCTTAGTTAACTAAAACTGGTGGGTAATTTTGTGTGCCAGGTTTACCCACGTGTCTTAATGGTGGATTGAATCCGGAATCTCTGGGTGAGCAGGTCAGTAGGAGCCTACTTGGAGCATGAAGAGGACAGTCTAGAGGGGAAGGCTGCAAGTTAGATGCTGGGAGAGGGGACACTTGTTCTGCCTCTATGGGTATCTGAGATTATGCTGGAGAAAAAGTTACTTAACCTCTTTGGGTTTCAGTTTTCTCTTCTGTAAGATGGGATTTTTACACCTTTTTCCAGAAGGTATTGTGAGGATCAAATGATTTTCTCTCATGGTTCTTGGGAGTCAACAACCTACCTGCCCTCAGGCTGGATGAGAAAGGATGTGGCTGCAGAGGACGTGCCATGGATTGAATGTTGTGTCCCCCGAAATCATCCCCCAAGGGGATGGTGTCAGGAGGTGGGGCCTCTGAGGGTTGATGAGGTCATGAGGGTGGAGCCCCCATGATGGGATTAGTGTCCTTCTAAAAGAGACCCCAGAGAGCTCCCTCACCCCTTCCTCCACATGAGGACACTCCATGTGTGAAGACTGCCATCTATGAACCAGGAAGCGGGTCCTCACCAGACACTGGATCTGCTGGTACCTTGATCTTGGACGTCCAGCCTCCAGAACTGTGAGAAATCAATGCCGTGTTTATAAGCAGCCCAGTTTGTGGGGTTCTGTTATAGCAGCCTGGATGGACTAAGACAATTGCCTCAAACAAACCTAATATGAACACACAAATAGGTTCAAAATAAAAGGACAGGAAAAGCTATACTGTGTGAACACTAAGCAGAAGAAAGCTGGAATCTCTACATTAGTATCAGTTGAAGTGGATTTCAGAGCAAAAAATATTACCGGGGATAGAGAAAGTCATTTCCTATTGATGAAAATGTCAATTCATTATGAGGACATAATTCTGAAAGTTTATGCAGCAAACAGAGCTTTGAACTAACAGCACTGCCAGGAGAAGTAGACAAATCTACTGATGTAGCTGAGAGTTCAACACCCATCTCTCAAAAATTTGTAGAACAGCTGGAAACAACCTTTGATCCAACCTTTGACCCAACCTTTGACTCTTCCCCGTGTGCTGGACGTGGACCAAGTCCACACGGCCAGTCGCAGGGTGTTGACGAGGACTCAAGGCAAGCCAAGCAGGTTCTCTCACTGCGATGGAGCAGCACAAGGATCAGCAACAGGAGGAAAAAAGCCCAGACATTTGGAGATGGAACAGCGTGCTTCCCAGTAACCCACGGAGAAAAGGAAAAAGTGAAAGGCGAACTGGAAGTGTTCTGGATGGGGTGAAAGGAGAGAAGAATTCAAGAGGCTCAAGGAAACTCCTGGGGCTGCTGGTTGTGTCATCTTGGTCACAGTGAGAGTTTTGTGTGTGAATTCAGCGTCCATCAACATTTACTAAGTCGTGCACTTAAAGACATGTTGCTGATTGTATATCAGTTATACCTCAGCTAACCCGCAGAATCCACAGTCATATACATTATGCAATGAGAAATTGCAGCAAACTCACTGGAGTGGACAGAAAATTAAAGCGTTGACATGGAGAGAGGCAGTGGGCGTCTTCCATGCTGACTGGGTCGTAGATGATACAACCACTTTGGAAGAGCGTGTTGCCATCTGCCGTCAGCGATGCTTTTCCAGGGTCACACCCCACAGCCTCTTTTAATCATGTGGAGGAATATTCTGAATAGCATTGCTGATATTAACGCAAAACTGGAAACAACATAAATATCCACGAACTCTAGAAGGGATAAACAAGCTTCTACATAAACTGGATCCTCTGTCATCTACCATTGGTATAAAATAATTCCGTGTATATGAAGGTCAAAGATATGTGAAACTAAAGATATCCTTCAGGGCGTTGTGCTCAAAAAGTAGCCTGCTTAGAACCCGGAAGGTGTGTCAACACTCAGATCACAGGGCCCAGAGTCTCTGAGTCAGTAGGTCACGGTGAGGACCCAGGAAATGCATGTGTTAAGTTACCAGGTGACGCTGATGCCGCAGGTCAGTGGGCCACACTCTGATGCACAAAATAAAGCAACAGAGATATTAGCAAAAATTCAAGATGGTGCTTATCTCTGGGAGAAGGGAAATCATGCAGTCAGGGCCAGCATGTGTGGCTTCAAGTGCACGGCTATGTTCTGTTTCTCAACCTGGCGGCACATTTTCACTTTATTAATTTTTCAGGAAAAACATTCTTTAGTAAACTTGTTTGCACCAATATTATACTTCACAATAAAAAAATTAAAAATGGACTAAGTAATCATTGCAAAAGATGAGAAAATTAGTAGTACAGAAGATAGAAAGAAGCAGGGCCAGAAAATACTCACGATATACCCACGAGAGACAGAGTACTGGAAATGAAATGAGAAAAATAGTAGCATAAGAAGAAATTAATTATAAAAGATTTGGAAGTTATTAGGAAGTAAGATGGGCTGATCAAGTAGCTTCTGATGCCAATAATTTCCTTTGTCTTATTTACCTATGATTTCTTCCGGTGGGATACGTGCTTTCATAGATGGGAATCTGTTTTCAGTACCTAGGATGACTAGTAACATTTAATCAGAAGGTAACACAAGTACATCCCTTTGAGGGAAAAAAGATCTAGATATGACCCAAGGGAAATGATTTATTAGGTAACGTTTGGGTTTCCAATTTTAAGGAAGAGAAAATACAACATTTGTGTTAACAACCATCACATTTAACTTGGCTATGTTAACAGTCTGGTGGGAAATGGCTATCTTGTTAAATGAAATATTTTCAAGACAGAAAAGAGCAACTGACAGTGTCAGAGAAACTGATAAAAATGAACATCTAGGGTCATGACCCAAGAGGAAAGGCAGCCGATATTTTAACAGAAGCTGTTCAAGAAGGTCTGCGCTTACAGAGAAGAAAGTGGTGAGTGGGGATATTCCAAAAATAATTAAGGGGAATGAATAATAAAAAGGGGGTAGTAAGGCAGTATTAGAATGTGACAAGGAGTCTTTAGTCTCAGATAGAGAACTGTAAGAAACGAGACCCCCAACCCTAATCCCCTCCTGGTCTTGAGGTTCTTGCAGGCTGCACAGGGGAAGCAGCTGGGCTCGCGGCCCGGGACAGCGCTGTTGCCACACCTGCCTGGGGAGCGCGTGTGCACAACCTGCACCAAGTCCAGGTTTGTTTTCCTATTTTTCAAAACCTCCCCGAATGACTCCCACATGCACCCTATGGGAGCTACTACTCATGCTTCCAGCACACGGCTGTCAGAGTTGCTGGGCTGACTTGGCCAGTAGGACCTGAGCGGCCGGCCACTGCTTTTCTCCAGAAGGGTCATCATTCCTATAGATAAACAGTAATTTGTTATTCCCTTCCCTTGGCCTCTTCTCACTATTATTACTATTATTATTATTTTTATTATTATTATCATTTCCACCCAACATGGATGCCGTCTGTGGCTGGGATGCAGGCACCCCGAGCCGTGTAGGATCCTGCCCGTCCCTTGAGAAATTCGATGAACATTCCTGAGACTCAGTCTTCCCATCTATGAGGTGGGGGTGATGACAGTCAGACCCTCAGAGGTGGGGCTGAGCTGACACCTGCGATGAGCATGAAGGACCAAGCACAGCGCCAGGCGTTTGCAACTCGGGTGGAAGTAACAGCTGCTCAGTTGATAGTGATTTCAGTATCAACAGCAATAACAGCTTTGCCGCAGAGTTAGTCTTCTTCAGGACACAACGCTGGGAAGAGCTAGGAGCAGAGCCAGTTTAAAATGCCAGGATTCAACTCGGAAGGGTGGTGTGGCTGGTCCCAGCTCACAGAGCTAGAACAAGGCAGGGTGGAGAGACAGCCAAGAACAGTGTGGAGGGTCTCATGGAAGGGTGGCGAGGCATCGCAGTGGGGCACGTGCATGTGTAAATGGGTCAGAGAACTTGTCAAAAGAGTGGAATATGGAATAACAAGAGAAAGATGAAGTTGATAAAAGGAACATAGTTCAGAGCACTGGGTGTAAGAGAAAATGAGATGCAAAATGTTACTTGGGATAAAATGTGTATGTTTGAATATGTGTGACCTGTAACTGCCTTTTTGTGACAAAGCGTATGAGAACCAGATGAGAAGACAAGTGTAAATAAAGATATTATCACAGACTTGGAAGGGTCTGGACGGAAGAAGGAAGGAAGGAAGAAGGAAGGAAGGAAGGAAGGAAGGAAGGAAGGAAGGAAGGCCCTCTGGGGCTGCTCCACCTGAAGCTGCCCTGGTGTCGACCACCCTCCTCCCTGGGGCGCGGGGCCAGGGGACCCAGGAGACATTCAAACTTCCTCCTGGAGGGCAAATTCCATCCAAGTCTTTGGAAGGTACATTTTAAGTAATTTAAGTATCATGGAATTTAAATCCCTACCTTAATAGTAAAATTAACATGGAAATAACATGGAGTGGAATGAAAAGGTCACACGGATTTTTAGGAGGCAGCAGATCTCAAAGAGACTTTACATTTGCAGCCAACTGGCTTTGGACCTGCGCCCAGACAAGGAGGGTCTGAGCTCATTTTCCTCTGCTGTTCAGAGTCCTTCCCGGAAGGTCCCTGTGGCCGGTGGGCCCCCAGCCCTGCACAAGCCGTGACCTCTGGGAGCATCTCAGTTCCACGGAGCACCTGTCTGGCGGGGTGAAACGGAGTCACCTTCCAACGGTCTCCCTGGTGGCACCAGGCTTGAGGATGTGGTCAGCAGGTGGTGACATATCTTCCTGAGATGTGGAACCACAGATCGAAGTGCCCCGACCTCAGAGACTACCGAGAATGGGAAGCTTATGGTTGTACCTCTCGCTTCAGATCAGAAAGATACATGGATGTGTACACTATTAAGGTATCTAGAGGCCCAATTTTTAATCCCAGTTGATGACAACAATTGTTTTTGGAGTGAGGAAGATGGCCAAGAGTAGAAACCAGGAGCCAAACTGTTCAGTTTACTGAACGACTTTTCACTTCATTTTCCTGTTTCAAGCATCCAGCCCCCACCCCAGAGCTGTGATGCAGAAATACAACTGGTCTGACCACACACCAAGGGCTCTGTGTGTCCTTGTGAGTCAGGCTTCCTCTCCAGGTGACCCCCACGTACCACCAGACACAGCACAGGCATTCCTCCCGGGGAAGCTACATGCTTCAGTTAAAAAACCAAAAGAACAGCAGAAAGAAACCAAAAACCCAAACGGGAACTAAGGGTGGTATCTCCACTGTGCAAGTACGTTGCATCCCAGAAACCATGTAATCCCCGTTATCCAGGGATACATCCTAAGGGAGCGATGCCATGTTCTTTCAGCTCCCCAAATCCTGACCACCCAGAAGCCCCCTACTCGGCTCACCAGCGGCCCCAGCCTGGCCCTGGCTGTCCCCTCCCTGACAGACACCCGTGACTGTGACATCGTGTGACCCGCCACCGCACCGCCCAGTCTGTCCCACAGCACTCCATCACTTGTCCACGCTCACCCGATGCTTGGCCCTTAGCCATCACTTCCTTTCATCCCTCATTTTTCATACTTGGACCCTGTGCTCCTTCAGATACTGACATCCATCCTTCATCATCTATACGTTCAGCTACTCTTTTATCCCCAAGTAAAATATTTGGAAAAGTCACTTATCCACGATCTTACCCATTTCCTCCCCTTCTATCCCAAACCCCTTCTGTGACCTCTGTTTCTTCTCACTTAACTCCTCCCATGACCCTCCACACCAGCAAATCCACAGCTAAGGATTCTTAGAGCAGAAATCAGATTCTTAGTGAAAGAGAATTCCCAAAGGAGAAGCCTCACGGAGACACATAAAATTAGGTCTTTGTTAGCAGAAACGAAAGGTATTGTATAGAAAGAGTGACCCAGCCTTCTTAGTGACCCAGCCCTGGGTGCTTCGGGCAAAGTAGTTCCCCTGAAATTGAAATACGGTCAGAATCTCGGGTCCAATTTCATTTCTATTAGGTGCTCAGTGGCTAAATTAAGAACTTTACAGATCCCTCATTTAGATAAACCCCTAACTATTAACCTCTAATAATGTCATCATTTCACTGAGCAGAAAAGAAAACATCTGGGTGAGTTCAATTAGCCAAGGGTGTGGACACGGAGGCCTCTGCATTCTAATTGCGTCTTGCTGACCTTGACGGAGGACTTGAGCCAGGAGAGAGGGCGCGTGGTGGTGATGAGCACCCGCCATGGACCACTTGCTGTGGAAGGGGACGGGGCTCCGGGCTTTCACGGAGCCTCTGCGCCAGGCACATGGGCGAGGCGAGCAGAGGCGAGCCCTTCTCTTCATCGTGAGGGGGGAGCTCCGTATGCAGAGCTCCATCCTCAGTTTTGAGCCCATTTTTTCCTGCTCTTAAAAGTTGGTGACAATTCATCTTCTTTTATCTAATTATTGTCCCCCAAAAGATTTTCACAATCCTGGGAAAATTATTACTAAGGTCTCTGCCCACCTTGCTTTCCACTGCCTATATGAAGCCTTTTCTTTAGTAGCTGTGGTTGTGTGTTGTTTGCGCTGCAGGAGGCTTGTACATGCAGGCGGGGAGCCTCTGCCCTGACGGCCAAACCTTTGGGAGCTATTCGAGGCTGGTGGGCTCCTGGTTGCCCCATGTGTGTCCTCTGACCCATGATTCCAACCCTGCCTTTATTGGGTGTTTCTGGTTCTTCTCTATTTGAATTTGATCACAAAGGGGACTGAACAGGAATCCACTGTCTTAAATATTTTTCCACAACAGCGAATTTTGAGTCGAGATCTGAGCACAGGTAGATTTATTCTGCAGGGGCTCCCAGGAGATCTGGTGGGGGGATGGGGAAGGCCCTGGGGCTCAGCACCCGGGATCCCTGGGAGACAGCATGGAAACTTCCCCATCGTCCCACCGGAGAGACAGGAAGTGGGGTGGTCATCTTCTGCCCCAGCCACCAACAGGCAAGGGTGGCTAGCGGGTAGGGGTGCCAACCACCTGAGCCTCTAGTTGGCTGTTCCCAGATAAAATTCACACAGAGTCAGACATTCCCACAGAAGAGGTTACTGAGTGCTGAGGGAAAGAGGGGGAGCTGATAGTGTCTGCAGTGTGTTCTCATGAGACTGTTCTAGAAAAACAAACAAACAAACAAAAAGATTTGTATTCAAATGAAATTTGGAAAATGATTATATTCTCACCTCTTGGAGAGTCTCAACATTTTCTTAATAAAGGCTTTGTGAACTCCTGCAGTGAAAAGAAACACTAACCTGTGTAACTTTATTTAACTACCATTTTCTGCAAAGAGTTCATGATAGACACTTTTTTCAGGTAGCACTTGGTGAGATTACATAAGACGCTTCATGAAATGAGGTAGGTGAATGCATTTTGTGTGAAGGATGGTGACACACGTAAAACCTGGGATGCTTGGGAACAGTCATCCTCCAGGGATGGAGAAAAACAACTGAGGGTCATATTGGCCTTCTCAGTAGTGACATGGACCCTCATGTCACAAGGACCCTTAGCGCTCACAAGGCCATGGGAGGTTCACAGTCTGAGTGGAAACAGAGTGTCTTCCTAGGTCCACACGTGGGCTGGGAGCCACGACTGTGCCAGGAGGGGATGTGCCTGACAAGGGGGGGGACACACGTGCACAAGGAGGGAACACGTGTGCACAAGGAGGGTGCAGCAGATGTGGATGGATAGCCCAGCAGGACGTATAGTCACTACACGAGGACACGTGGCAGAATCAGCCCTCTTCTTGTTCACAGGTGAGAGGGATGGGAGATTTAGGCCTTTTGCTTACAGTCTTATGGAGAAGAATGAGTCTGCATTTTTATTTTTCAGAGAGAGGTCACAGATGATCTCAGCTGTTCGTTAAAGGACAGATGAATGAAAAAGAGGATGAAACAAGAAACCTGGATTCGCAGACAATGGGAGAGAGCCGAGGCCCAGGCTCCCTGCCGAGGGCTGTTCCCTGGCTGCAGAGGCAGGTGCCTGGCCTGCAAGCAGACAAGAGGCTGCTTCAAAGGCAGGATCTCTGCCTCTGTCAGACAACAAAGTTTGCTTTAATGTGTGCTGATAACTTTTCAGCTGCAGAAATCTGGTGGCATGATGACTTAGCAAATCTGGGGAGATAATAGATGTGAAAGCACTGGTCCATTGTGACACCTGCTATAAATCTAAGTCTGTGGTTCCATAGAAATCACGTCTGTGTCCTGTGTTTGAATAATTGAGGGGAAAAAAGTCTGCTTTCTCTCTCTCTGTACCTGTCTAGTTCTTTTTCTCAACCTAAAGAATTTCTAAGAAACGGAAGTTGATGGCAGTGGTTCTGAAACGTTAGCCCTGAGCATCTGACTTAGTAGGGCTGGTGGGGGGATCTAAGAACCTTCATTTCTGGAAGTCCAGGTGTTGCTGGCATTGCTGGTCAGGACCTCACTTTGAGAACTACTGTCTGTAGTATCTTGGCCTTTACCTTGGAGGAGTAACGTCAGCAAGACAGGGGACCACAAAGTTCTGAGCCCTTGCCGTTTTCCCTCAGAAACACCAAGTTAGCAACAACAGATCGACTGAAATAGCTCTGTGGGAGCTGCAAAAACCAGGCAGGGGCCACAGCAACCAAGCAAAAGCTCAATCAAGGAAGAGTCATGCTCACAGCAGTAGGAAATTTTATGGTGTTTTTGTTCACTTGTGTCTCATCCTTCCCCGTGTAGCACAGTGTGGAGGGGAAGAAGCCATCCAATTCCAGGTTCCTCTTTCAGACAGAAGGAAAAGAGTGGAACTTGTTTGTGACACTCTGACTTGTCTGGAAATGGCTGATTTCTGTCTCACCTGAACCAGGACAACTGCCAACCAATAATTCTATATCCAGCAAAACTGTACTTCAAAAATGAGGGAGAAATTAAGACATTCCCAGAAAAATAAAAGCTGAGAAAGTTCTTTACTGGTAGACTGACCTTGCAATAAATGCTAAAAGGAATACTTCAGGTTGAAATAAAAGATGCTAGGCAGTAACTCAAAACCTTGTGAAAATATAAAGTCCACCAGTAAACATAAGTACATGGACAAATGTAAATCTCACTAGTATGTAATTCTGGTTTGTTATCTCCACTTTTCATTCTTTTACAGGATTCAATCTACCTTAATGAGTACACAATAAATAAAGATGTAATTTGTGACATCAATAACAAAGTGTGGAGGCAAAGTGATGTAAGAGTAGAGTTTTCGTATGCCATTGGAGTTAAGTTGTTAGTTTAAAATAGACTGTTATGACTTTAGGATGTTTTATGTAATTCCCATGGTAACCACAAAGTGCTTATAAAATGTACACCAAAGGAAGTGAGAAGGGAATAAAAACGTGTCACTCTGAAAAATCAACTAAACACAAAGGAATGTAGTAATGTAGGAAATGAGGGGAAAAAAACCCAATAAGACATACAGAAAGCAAATAGCAAAATGACAGAAATAAGTCTTTCCCTGTCAGTTCTTACTTTAAATGTAAATGGATTAAACTCCCCAAAGACTTAGAGTGCCAGAATGGATAAAAAAACAGGATCCAACTAAATGTTGTCTATAAGGGACTCACTTTAGATGTAAGGACAAAAATGAACTGAAAGTGAAAGGACTGAAAAGGATATTCCATGTCAGTTGTAACCAAAAGGGATCAGGGGTGGCTATACTAACCCCAGACAAAATACACCTTAAGTGAAAAAATGTTATGAGGCAAAGAAGGACACTATATAATGACAAAAAGGTCAATTCACCAAGAAGATATAATAATTATAAACATATATGCACTAAACCTCAGAGCTCCTAAATACAGGAAGCAAACATTGACAGAATTGAAGGGAGGAATAGACAGCTCTACGATAACAGTGGGAGACCTTGATACTCCATTTTCAATAATGGATAGACAACCAGACAGAAGATTAATAAGGAAATAGAGGTCCAGAACAACACTACAGACCAACTGGACCTAACACACATTACAGAACACCCCACCCAACAACAGCAAAGCACACATTTTTCTCAAGTACACATGGAACAGTCTCCCAAAATGACCACAAAACAAATATGATTAAATTTAAGAAGACTGAAATCATGTAAAATATCGTTTTTGATCACAATAGAATGAAACTAGAAGTCAATAGTAGATGGAAACTATAAAATCCCATAAATACATAAAAATCAAACAACATACTCTAAAACAACCAATAGATGAAAGAAAAAAATCACAAGGGAAATTAGAAATTATTCTGAGATACATGAAAATAAAAACATAACATACTAAAATGTATGGGATGCCGAGAAAGCAGTGCTAAGAGGGAAACTTACAACTGTAAACAAGTACATTAAAAAAGAAAGATCTCAAATCAACAATCTAACTTTACACCTTAAGGAACAGAGAAAGGAGAATAAACTAAACTCAAAGCTAGCAGAAGGAAAGAAATAATAAAAACTTGAGCAGAGGTAAAATAGAGAATGTAAAATTCATAGAGAAAATCAATAAAACCAAGAGTTGGTTTTTCTAAAGGATCAACAAAATTGACAAATTTTTAGCTAGACTAAGAAAAAAGAGAAGATTGAAATAATTAAAATCAGAAATAAAAGGGAATCTTACTACTCATCTTACAGAAATAAAGGGATTATAAACAAAAAGCTAAGAACAAACAATACAAACAATACACAAACAATTTGGATCATCTATATGAAATAGAAAAATTCCTAGAAACACATAACTTAACACAATGAAGAAACAGAAAATCTGAGCAGACCTATAGTTAGTAAGGAGATCAGTAAATCATTAGTCAAAAAACTCATAACAAAGAAAAGCCCAGGACTTTTGAATGGTGAATTCTACCAAACATTTAGAAAAGAAACAATATCAATCCTTCTCAAACTCTTCTGAAAAACTGAAAAGGAGGGAATATTTTTTAACTTATATGAAGCCACTATTATCCTGATACCAAAGCCAGATAAAGACTACAAGAAAAGAAAACCATAGACTAATATCCCTCATGATATTGATGCAAAAATTCTCAACAAAATACTGGAGAACATAATTCAATAACACATTAAAAGGATAATGTGCCATGACCAAATGGGATTTTAACTGGAATGCAGGGATGAATCAACATTGAAAATCAAATGGTGAAATACACCCCATCAATAAAATAAAGGTATAAAAACCCAACATGTTTTTCAATTGATGCAGAATAATTATTTAACAAAATTCAAAACCTTTTCATGATAAAAACACTCAACAAACTAGGAATAAGAGGAAAGTACAACAACTAATAAAAGCCATTTGTGAAAAGCTCATAGCTAACATCATGCTCAATGGTGAAACACAGAATGTCTTTCTATAAAGTAACAATGAACAATCCAAAAGGATATTGAGAAAACAATTCAATTTACAATAGCAGCAAACAGAATAAAACACATAGGAATAAACTTCACCAAGGAGGCAAAGATTTGTACACTGAAAACTACAAAACATTGTAGAAAGAAATTAAAGAAGTTGCAGTAAATGGAAAGACATCCCATGTTTGTGGATTGGAAGACTTAATATTGTTAAGATGTTAATACTAACCAAAGTGATTGAAAGATTCAATGCAATCCCCATCAAAATCTCAATGACACTTTTTCGCATAAATGGAATAATCAATCCTAAAATTCATATGGAAACTCAGAGAACTCTGAATATTCAAAACAATCTTGAAAAAGAACAAAGGTGGAAGTCTCACACTTACTGATTTCAAAACTTACTACAAAGCTACAATAATCAAAACAGTGCAGTACTGGCCTAAAGACAGACATATAGACCAATGGGATGGAATACAGATTCCAGAAATAAACCATCACATATATGGTCAAATTAGTTTTGAAAAGGGTGTCAAGACTATTCAATGGGGGAAATGACTGTCTATTCAACAAGTGGTGCTGGGAAAACTGGATACTGACATGCCAAAAAGGAAGTTGGATCCTTACCTAACACCATATATGAAAATTAACTCAAAATGGACTAATGACCTAAATGTAAGAGCTAAAACTATTATACTCTTGGAAGAAAACATTGGGGAAAAACTTCAAGACATTGGACTTGGCAATGATTTCTCAGATATGACTCTAAAAGCATAGGAAAAGAAAGAAAAAAATAGATAAACTGAATCTAACCAAAATGAAAATTTTTGTGCATCAAAAGACACAATCAAGGGGGTGAAAAGACAATTCACAGAATGCGAGAAAATATCTGAAAATCATATATTTGATAAGGGGTTCATATCCAGAATATATAAAGAACTCTTATTGCTGAACACCAAACAAACAAACAAATAAAACAAAACCCTAAAACAAAGAACTTTTGTCTAAAGGACTTGAATAGACGTTTCTCCAAATAAGATATAACTCAATAGAATTGCGAGCAAGGACTCCATGAAATATTTGTACGATCATGTTCATAGCAGCATTATTCACAACAGCCAGAAGTTGGAGGCAACCCTAGTGCCCATGAAAGGATGAATGGATAAACAAAATGCTGCATATTCATACGGTGGAATATAATTCCTTAAAAAGGAAATTCTGACGCCTGCTACAACATGGGTGATCCTTGAAAACATTTTTCTAAGTGAAGTAAGCCAGCCACAATAGGAAAAAATACTGCACAGTTACACTTATATGAGATACGTGTAATAGTCAAAATCGCAGAGACAAAGAATGATGGCTGCCAAGTGCTGAAGGGGAGTGTATGTGATGGGGACAGTCTCAGTCTGGGAAGATGAAAGAGTTCTGTGGGCGGATGGTAGTGATGGGTGCACAGCAGCGAACGCACTTAATGCTACAGCGTGTAAATGGTCAAGATGGGAAATTTTACGTTATGTGTATTTTATCACAATTTTTAAAAAAGAAAAGAGATGAGAACCTTGTAAGGCCAAGATTCAAGAGCAATTCCTTCCTGCCTCCTAAAATTCTGCAGGAATTCAGACTGTTCCATGTTGCCATTTTCATATCGACCGGCGACAGAGGAAGTTCTAAATGAGTTCAATCACATCAGAACCTTGCTGACAAAACCCAGCAAGGGAATCAAATTTTCAAGGGCTTTTTTTTTCCTCCGTGGAAAGAGTGACTCCATTGTCCCAGAACTACGTGATTTTCACAGGTACAATTTATTTACAAGCGAACTTTACGTGCTGCTTCCGTGGACAAGCAGCTGACAGATGATTGTGAGGAGGGACTGCAGGTGAGAACAAGGCGACTTGCTGAGGACCAGATGCTTCCCTGATTTCTGCCAGATGCAAATCAAGCGCCACCTGGAAGAAGTTTAATCGTTTGATACGTATTTAAAAAGTTACTATCTGAATTTATAATGTTAATTTATAATGATTATGATGAGCAAAATAATTAGGAAATAGAGATTTACTAACTTAGGGTGCTGGCTAATTCAGACTTTGAGAATACTAAATGACTTGTGTGTCTGTGGACCAGCTAAGCAGACAAAAACAAAAACAAAAACTTTTAAAAAAGGAAACAGAAGCAATGATTGAACAATAATGCATAGATAAGAACTATTTGACTTTTTTAAATGGAAAGTTAAGCTCTGGTCAGAGCTAACACTATGTTTGGGGTTTGCCTTTTTATTCCCTGAAAAACTTTAATGTGTTGGATCCAATTTTTTCATAGCATCAGAAAAACTTTTCTATTGGGATTGTTAATGCTTTGAAAATTAATATTCTTACTACTATTTTTTAGGGAATCGAGTCATTTATGATTGTCGATTTCTGAATTTCTTAATGGATACTATTCCCCTTCTCAACCACCACCACGCAAACATGTGTTACGTGAATGCAAACGAAATAACACATAATCTTACACTAAAAGAATTCTTTTTTCTTTAACACACATCACTTAGAGGATTGCACCGGTTCATAAGTTGACCAGCTCATTCATAAAAGAGTGGCTGCAAATTTTCATTCATAATAGGACATTCAGAATAAATAACTTTGTTGTAATTATTTGTATACCTATTCCTGGCAAAGCAACAACAGAGCCGAAGTAGTTGTATAATTTCATGCACAAACAAATATTCAAAGCAGTGAAATGCACCCTTTATCTAATTTCCCCAGGCACCTGTTTGTAGAGAAAGCTTGGAGGACTTCTCAGGTCGCATCCACCAGTGAGAACAGAAGCCCTTCTCATTCCTGATATACTTGAAAAAATGCTGGGACAAAGCTGGGCCAGGCTTGCTGTTTCTCCAGGGAACACCCAACCCCGGAGCCAACTAAACAGCTGACTCATCAATTCCAGCAGCTTCTCATCAAGATCGTTTCCAGACCATCACCTCAAGGTGCCCACCAGCGTGAAGCTGTGTCCTGGGCTCTGCCTTCTCCCCGCCCATTCTCTGCTTGCAAATCTGCTTTAATGTTGCCCATCCCAGGTCCAAACCCTATAAATATCCTGCCCTAAATTCCCATGGGGACAGGATGAGGTTTCCCCCTCACCCCCTACTGCAGCGAGTCAAACAAGCAGCATCTTCCGGGAGGTCCTTTTGGGGAGGTGACACCTGATACAGTGAATCATCAAGGTGAACTCAGGACACAGCAGGAGGTAAAAAGACCCCCACCCCCAGGAGCCCTTTCTTGCCTCCCCCCAACATGTACCTATTTAACCTTTTACTTTGGGTAAAATGAAAGCTTGTGACTTCTTTAGGAAAAATAGGATCTTTTCAGTGCCTGAGAAGGCTCAATTCCTTTTCTTAAGAAGAGATGGCATCTCGTGATTTCCCAGGAGATCTCAGGTTTTTAACCTAAACAACACATTTTGCCTGAATGAAATAAAGCCAATGAAAACTACAGAAAAGAGAATAATTGTCTGGCAACCGAAATAAAAATAAATTTAGAGAGACAAGGATTCAGATTTGCTGCAGAAAATGAATAACCAGGAGGACTTAGAGTTGTGGAAATCAACGATCAGTATGAGTGTGGCCCTTATAAACCCAAATCTAGAGAGATCTTGACAACTTTAGTTAGGATGGGCTCTCCCAGTTTCAAGCTGACTTCTCAGGCCAGAGTCTCTTTTCTGATGCTGCCACTGCAAGGCTCCTTCCACCAGGGATGGGAGATACCTGGCATTAGCCACATGCAGAAAGGCACCACGCTGCTTCCTGGGTCTCTGCTCTGCCTCTGATGTGTATATATTCATATATCTATTTATACATCTAGCTGTGTGAATCTCTGCAAGTCTCTGTAGAAGAACAGTGTATGTCTACATTCAAATTTCCTGCAAATATGTCCCATCTGCAAAGCACACTGCAGTTGCCATGAATCTTCTGGCCGCAGTGAACTGATGGTAAGTGAATAAAAGTCCCTGGATGTGAGCTTCTGGGGTCTCACACAGACCACGTCTTCACTGATTTAAAGGGGAATCTGTGAAATTAGCTTCTTTGTTTTTCAGTATTAACTGAGCAGACGTTGTTATTGATTATGGAAGCAGTGCAGGAAAGGGAGCCCTGCTGAGGACCATGGGGGCTCTTCTTCCCCAGGGTCCCCATGAGAAACTCCTGTCTTAGGGCTGAAGGCCCACCCCCCATGATGGACTCTTGTGTTTCTTTGCGTGGACGTTCCGAACCCGGTGCCCCCATCCTGGGAGGCCCCCCAACCCCGCCAGCACTGCCACCGTCACCACGTCTGCTGTGTCTCCCCTCCAGGCTCAGCCCTTCCGCTCCACATGCTTCCTCTCGGGCCTGGTTCTACTCCATGTTATGGGATGAAGTGTCTCGACCCAGATCCACAGGTTGAAGGCCTAATCCCCGGGACCCCAAAACCTATGTGGAGATGGGTCTTTAAAGGTGAGATGAAGGTAAAATGAGGCCATGTGTGTGGGCCCTGATCCTATAGGACTGGGGTCCTTATAAGAGGAGATGAGGACACAGACACCCACAGAGGGACCACCACGTGAGGATGCAAGGAGGAGACGGCGTCTACACGCCCAGCGGAGAGGCCTCAGGAGGACCAGCTCTGTCAACTTCCTGATCTCAGACCGCAGCCTCCAGGACTGGAGACCATGAATGTCGGCTGTTTGAGCCCGTCTGGGGCACCTGTTACCGTGCCTGAGCTGACCCCATCCTCCAGGAGGGCTCTCTGAGTGCATTGCCCCCAACACTGGCTGCTCTGCCAACAGTCGGCCCTCCAGGAGTGATTCTGCCCTGTGCAGTACCCAGAGGGGCTACCTCTGTGCTCAGGGTTCCTGCCCGTCGCAAGGGCCACATTTCCTGCCTTCCTGAAAAGTCCGGCGTCCTCTCTGCTCAGCCTTACACTGTAGCCTTGGCCCTGCCTCTGTGCTCACGGCCAGGCGTCCTTGCCACCCGTTTCCTGCCTTCCCCTCACTCTGCAGATAATCATCTATAAACGCTTAAATGATGGGAGACCCCACATCCCATCAGCCTCGTGGAGAAAGATTTGTGCAATGGAGAGCTGTCCAGCAACACACGTAATCTCTCCTTAATGTACAGTTTTTAAAATTTAACATCAGATTTGCTTAAAGTGGGACAGACCCCAATATTCAGTGGACCGAATGTGAAAAAGGCAATTTTGCGTACAATATGCTGACAGGTTTTATGGCCATATTAAAACACTAATTTGAACATTATATACTGTGTTGCTTTGACTATCTTTACTGAGACAGAGAAAACTGGTTATTTTTGACTCAACTGCATTGGCTCCTTTAAAATCAGAATCTGCTGCGTGTCATGGATGGGGCTATGAGGAAATCACTTCAGCAACAATTTTACATTTCAAACCTCGACAACAAAATGCTATATCAATGACATCATGAAGAAGGCCTCAAAACAAAATTATTTCTGTGTCAGAGCTGCTCAGTACAGCCCTAGCGCTCGTGGGCCATTTTCCATTTCAAATATCTCATCCCATTGTCTTCATAAATACACGTGTACTTGTCAGGTCAGCTGTCCTGATGTTTGGTTCAGAAAATATGGTCCCTATAATTATAGCCCTTCCCAGGGTGAGGAAATGAGAATTCACTCATAATCCCTTTATCATGGGGTTGGAGGATTTATCTCTCGCCAAATGAGAATGGAGAAATTTCAAGGGCAATTTATCTAATTCTCTCCCTGCATATAATTGTTAAAAGATATTTGCCCTGATGAGGAAAAGTATGTTTTTAAGAGGGATTCTTTAAAGATATGGATCTCTCGTGCATTCCCTGGCCTCTGGTCGACTTTAAATAATTGTCCCAATTAAGCACCAAGGTGAGTTTCTAAATCTTTTTTCCCTTGAAGGAGCACAGATGATTTTGAAATTATTTTAATAGTTATTTTGCCTTTGGGATTCTATTTTCCAAAGCAAAACTATTCAGGTTTTCTTTCAGCTTTTCAGACCTATGTTTCACGGCCTATGGGCCTTTCTCCTCCATCTGCTCCTGTCCCCTCCGGGCCCTTCTCCCCACCCTCAGCAGCCTCTGGGCTGCCCTTCGGGCTCTGCTGGCGCCTCTGTCAGTGTGCTCGTGTTAAGCGTGGTGGTTCCCATTGGCTAAACGTCCCCAGAAAACCTCCTGGTAAACGGGAGCTGTAAGGGAGTGTCTGCGTCCCCCAAATCCATGTGTTGAGTCCTCACCCCCAATGTGATGGGAATAGGAGGTGGGGCCTCTGGGAGGTCATGAGGGTGGAGCCCCCAGGATGGGATTAGTGCCCTAATAAAACAGACCCCACAGAGGCCCCCACCCTTTCCTCCAGGTGAGGATGCAGAACCTGCCGGTGCCCTATCTTGGTCACCAGCCTCCGGACCGCGAACAGTCAGTGTCTGTTGTTGATGAGCTGCCAGGCCTGCGGTGTTTTGTTAGAGCTGCATGGGTGGACACGGACAGTAGCGCTGCACAAATGATCACGGCTTCCAGCAGGAGCCGGGATGACCGTGTAAACTCAGCCTCTGCCAACCCCTTGGGCCACAGCCTGACCAGAGACTGGTGATGATGACGGTGATTTGCAGCCTGGGATGCAGGTCTGTGGCAGCGAGAGTGACCCCGCATGTGTGCGTGTGTGTGTAAATGTAGCTACTCATATACAGGCCGAGTGAAGTAACTTATAAGCGTGAACACCATGTACAATGAGAAATGGAACCCCGCCCGCCCTGCAGACGTCTGAGTGTCTGTAACGAGCAGGTCACAGCAACGCCGTGCAGCCCTGCTTCCTGACGCCCCTCAGGGCACCACACCGTCAGTGCTGGAGAGACCACCTGGGAGCAGTGTGTGTGGGGAACGGGGTGAGGGCCGGGCTGGGTGGGAGGCAGGGCACTTGGGTAGGGCCTACACTGGGGTGCCTGCGGTGGGGTCAGGGTGGCTTGTGAGCCATCGAGACAGACTTGATGTGGCGGTGAGTGGGGTTGGGGTGCTGGGGACAGCTGACACCGCTCCCGCCCTGAGGGAACGGGTGTGTGATGGTGCTGGGTGGGTCTTTAAGGCGAGATGGGCAGATCGGGGACACGGTCACATTTTAGAGATGGCTTCCTTCAAGCACTTGTCACACAGCCTCCACGTGTGTCCTCATGAGGGCCTGGACCTGCCCCAGCTCTGGGCCCGGCACAGAGATGGCACTCAGAAATGCTCAGTGTGTGAATTAGCAAGTGGGAAACAGTGGGAGGTGCTCCCCTGGTTAGGGACCTTGGTCCTGGTTAGGGACCCTCCTCCTGGTTAGAGACCTTTGTCCCCCTTAAGGACCCTTGTCCTTAGGGACACAAGTGACAGTCCTAACAGGTTTATGTCATTTCTCTCCCACTGAAGGTAGTTAATGGGGCTCCATAAACGTGCATACTCATATCAGTAATGAGTCATTTTACATCTGATTAATGAAATGCCTTCATTCTTTTCTGGCGTAGATAATAAACAAATGTTCTGCTTTATGTTTTATAATTGACCAAAATGATTCTGTCTGAACTTGAGTGCCTGGAAGAGCTTTCGGCACAGACCCACCTTAAAATGTGACTTCATCCCAATTAACAACTTGTGCTTTCGAGGTGCACTTTTAAGAGAATGAAAAGACAAGTCACAGAAGGAGAAAGTATTTGCAGATCACACAACCAGCACAGGACCAGAGTCCAGAATATACAAAGTGCTGTCAGTGCAACAGTAAGAAAATGAATAGGGACTTCTCTGGTGGTGCAGTGGATAACACTCCGTGCTCCCAATGCAGGGGGCCTGGGTTCGAACCCTGGTCAGGGAACTAGATCCCAAACGCAGGCCACAACTAAGAGTTTGCATGCCACAACTAAGGAGCCCGTGAGCCGCAACTAAGACCCAGTGCAACCAAATAAATAAATAAATATTAAAAAAAAAGAAAATGAATAACCAGATAAAAATCGGAGAAAGGGTTTGAACAGACACTTCGCTAAAGAAGAGACTGGGGGGCAAACCAATACAGGTGAGGATAATCAGTGAACATCAGGAGTTGTCTGGAAATGCAAATTAAAGCCACTATGAGGAGCCTCTACGCCTATTAGAACAGCTAACGATATACAAAACTGACAGTACCAAGTGCTGACGAGGATGCAGGAGACTGGAGCTCTCATATGGCACCCGTGTGAGTCCAAAACGACATGGCACGTTGGCGGAGAGTTGGCCACTTTTTTATAAAGTTAAACAGACCAAGTTCCTGTGACCCAGCAATGCCGTGTCTCAGAAATTACCCAGAGGACGTGAAAACATTCCTTCACACAAAAACCTGTGTGTGACTGTTTCAGCCACTTTACTCATAATCGCCCCAAACTGGACACAGTTCAAAGGATTTCTAGTCGGTGAGAAAGGATAAATAAGCGACAGCGCATCACAGAACGGAAAAAAACCAGCAGCAAAAAGGAGAGACCTGATTCTGACTCCAGGGCTCTGTGCTCAGCGAGAGGGCCAGCCTCGGCGTGAGGCGGGGCGTCGTTTCTGCCACGTTCTCCATCAGGGTGGGGCTGGGGGAGTGTTTCTGGGTATTTTATAGGAGATGGTGCTTTGCAGACCGTCTGCGCTCATCACAACTCTGAGGCGTGTGCACTAAGAAGAGTGGGTTTCCTGTGTGTTAGTTACACCTCGACTGACCTGGTTTTTAAAAACTTTGCGCGGGACCAAGGAAGCAGCATGACTTCTTTTAGTTTGAAAACTTCAAAAAAGTGCGTGAAGTGTCCGCCTCCCTGTGGGCGTGGGAGTGCTTCAGGGCAGGGGGGCCGGAAGCTCCCGGCTGCCGTGGTAACGGTTTGGTTTGCTGTTGGCTGGACAATCCCCGTCTCCGCCCTCAGAGGACCCTCAGGAGAATCGTGTCCTCTGGGTGGGGGCGGGGGGAACCCGCAAAAAGATAGTTCTGGACACAGATGGAGAAGAGACAGTGACAAGACACCTTCTTCACGTTCCCTGTTAATCTTTAGTGATGAGAGCGGGATACCCCGGATGAACCACGACACGTTCTGCTCAGTGAGACAAGCCAGATGCAACAGGACAAATCCTGTGGGACCCCCTTCTATGAGGGGCCTGAAGAGTGGGGGGCGTGTGCTGGGGCTGGGGGCAAGTTTGGGGGTCACTGTCCTCCAAGGTGAAATCTGAGAGTCCTTTGCCAGGTGGTGCCCAGGGCCGGTAGTGCCCGGAGCTGAGGATGGTGAGGAGGGGGACGGGGCGGGGTGGGGGGCGCCGCACTGAGGCTGCGGGGAGGGCGTCTGTCTCCGGTTTCCCTTCTCCCCTGGCAGAGCCCGTCTCCAGCCAGAGCCCCCAGCTTCAGGAGCCACAGCCCGCCCTCCCCCCACCCCCCCCAACCATGAAGTCTGACTGATGCCTCCCAGGGATGTGGCAGGAGGGGGTGGTGCTGTCCCTGTCCCTGGAAAGCACTTGGCATAACTTGGGGTCAGTGTGTCAGGTACCCAGGGACACTGGGCACCAGGGAAACACAGGTGGTCCAGGTCTGGAGCGGGGGAGGGGCCGGCCGCCCTCCAGGCAGGACCCCTCACCCACCCAGGAGGGTCCTGCATCGACCGCAGCATCTGATCCCGGTGAGGAGCCTGCTGGACCCTCGGGCCGTGGTTGCCTCTTGGCTGTTCCGCCAGCTCCCGCCCGAGTCCCATTCACTCCCGAGGTCGTGGCCAGAGTTCCGACTGAAAGGTCATTCATTTTCTCCTTTATAATTTTTCATCTGTCTTTTGTGCTAATTCCCAGGCCTGAGCTCAGGCCTCTTCCTCAGGGTGGGATCAGATGGAAAACCTAGGAAGTGTGTGGATCCGGTGAGAACTCGCCGGCCAGCTCTGCGGGCCGAGGAGCGGCACATCACTGACAGCATGGGGGCGGTGCCGACGAGTCCCCATCCCCTTAACGCCCACCTCAGGTGAGCACGTCCGTGCCCTCTGAGCTCCTGGGGAGGGGTCCTCACAGGGGTCACACACCGGCTCTGACTCTGTGAGATGTCCCATGCCTGTGTCATCCTGGCATCTCGTGGATTCCGGGAGGCAGGTCCCGCTGACGGCTCTGGATGGAGAGAAGGAATTCCAGACCCCCCTCCTCCCCCCAGGTGTGGATTGGGCACATCTGCGAGGCCCAGAGAGACCTCATCCTAAGAAATTGCACACCGTTTCCATCCAAGTGTTTACAGGTGTGTAAGTTCTTCCTGAACAGGTCTAGATCCTTTGAAAATGCCACGCATGCAGGTGAATAAAACAACATCTGTCTGCTTCTCTCAGGATCCTCATGGTTAAGTTGATGTATTCGAGGTCACGCACCGCGGATAGATCCAGGCCACCCCCATTCTCCACAGAGGAGCCACTCCGAGAACATTTTGCATGAGGCTGTGTTGTAGGGACCACAATTCCCACCCTTTGAATTCATCAGACTTTTCCAGACTCGTGTCCCTGGAGGTGGACGGACTGTGGTCCATCAGCACAGTTGTCCGAGCCCTGGGCTTTGGTGCAGATTCGATTTTAATGTGAATTGGGACCGAGGAAGGACAAGTTCAGGCCCAGGCCTTGCAGGTTGAGAACAGAATGGAGGGGGTTCTAAGAAGAGGAAGAAAAGTGAGGAAGCTAAGGCAGGTGTCAGTCCACTTCTGAAGGCTCGGCCTCCACTTGCCATCTTGGCTGTAAATCTATTTACTGCCTTTCTTTCTCCCTCTGTCTCTTTCTCTCCCTTTCCCATGATCCATTCTCAGAAACCAGGAGAGCCGCTTCTGGGATTATATCTACTTTTTGTCTGTATCTAACAGTTCAAGTGTTTCTCAATTTAGCTCTTCGCTACCAACTGGAGAGACTCAGGACTCAGGAAGAGCATTTGTGTAAAAAGGCATCACTGGTTTTCAAGCTCCTGTCAGTTCTTCAAAGCAAGCATCTTTCTGAGTGAACCAAAAAAAAAAAAAAAAAAAATGCTTGGTTAGGTTTTCAAGAACTAATTAAGGCCTGTGCAGCTTTGTGAGAAATAACTTTCTCCTTCTCAGGCCTTGAGAATTAGACTGAGCTTGGAAGGCACGTCGGGAGCTGTTCCAACCGTTTCTGTTCGGGCCGCGTCGACTTTAAAGCCACGGAGCTTCCACTGCTGGCGCCTGAGGGAGATGCAGGATTAGAGGGTGACATGACACCTCGTGTGGGCACTGAACCCACGCTGAAACAGTGCCCATGAAACCAACACACACTGGCTGTTAACTGGTCAGCTTTGTTCCCCGGGGATGGTGAGCGAAACTCAAAATGAATAATGTCAGCGTTCCTGACACAGTTCCGGCACTCCGTGCTTTGGGAAAATAAAAATAAATGTTTGTGCTGGCGGATGGCAAAGTCTCCTTCTACTTCCTTTATTCCATCTTGAGCTTTTTATTTAAAAGCACATTAAGCTCACTGGGTAGCTGGCTCTGACACAGCGCTGGGCCTCTCTTCATGAAATGAAAGCCGTCTGTCTGCCTGGGACACGGAGGCCCAGTAATTTACTCCCTCTGCTGTCATTTTAAGTGCTCCCCGCTGCGGGAATGGCAGCCTTCTTTCTATAATTATAGTGGAATCGGAAGTCTAACACTGACGTGCTGCACACCAGGCCAGCTATTTACAACAGCCGTTGCTCAGCGGATATGTTTTTAATATGTCATCCAAGCAAGGTTGTCGGGATCAATCCCATCCTTTTTTTCTGAGATTTTCTCTCTAAAATAACAGTATCACTTGAAAATTCAAGTATTCGTGAAACTGAAAAGTAAAAGAAAAACAGCACCAAGCAAAATAAAGTCAGGCCCAGTTGCCTATTTAGTCCGCTGTAGGAAACGCTTTCAGACGGAGGCCCGAGCTGGTCCGGCAGTGACCCCTGGGGAGTGAAGGCGAGTCTGCTCGGCACTCGGGCCTCTCGCTCCAGGTCTGCGGCGGGACCTGCCATCTGCTCTGGGCAAAACTGTTCCCTGGTGCTGTGGGTTGACTGGGGCTCAGCGCCTGCTGTCCACGCCTGACGAAGCATGCCCAGCTCACGTACGCCTGCCCATCTGGGTGGGTCCACTTCTAGATGATCTTATGGCACATGGTACTACTCCAGCGTCCAGGTGCTTTAGGACAGAGAGGCAGCCAGCAGCTTGTGGGGGAAATACCAGCCACATCTAAGGAGCCGGAAGAGGATCTGGGTCATGGAGGCCAGCAGACCTTTCAGCCCCAGCAAAGCGGCAGCCCCGGCGGCCCGTTCTCATCACAGGACGAAAGGGACCTGGCTTCTCTGAACCAGAACTTCAGTGAGTTTCCTTTTCACAAGCAGAAGTAGCCATCGTGTAAAGCTGACACCCCAGACGAGCTGGGATGATCACAGGAGACCCACATCCATGTCATAGCGAAACACCTTTAGGCTTGCCTGAGTTACTGAGTATGAAATCCAGGAGAGCAACTCCTGAAATTGTGTTATTTCGCAGACGAGAGGACGGTGCTCGGAAAGATGAAGCTGTTGCCCAAGGCCCCAGCTGGGCCAACCCGTGGCTGAATCGCCAACCGCCATGCTCCTCTGCCGCAGCAGCGCTACCCTGCCACCCAGCCTGGCCCGATGGCCCTCTAGGAGCAGCCGGTGGCTTCAGCTGCATCCGGCTCCTCTCTTCCCTCTGCAGCTGAAGGCAGACACCGAAAGACGCATTTCTATGAGAGCCAGGACCGCAGGCTGGGTTTACCTTGGGTGCTTCCATGGCAGAAGGGTACAGATGAGGGCCCCTCGCTGCTTCTCGTGTCTAGAACGTGCTGTTAATTGCACGAGGCCACTGAGTGTCATGACCTTCCTTTTGTTGGCAAAATGCAAGGTTTTCGGATAACATTTAGCAGTCACATCTGGACTTACGCCATCTTTAGTCCCTTGCTTGGTTTGGAATTATTATTATTATTATTTAGTATTCTGATCTTAGAATTTGTCTTTAAAAAGTGCAAAAAGTTTTGAAAACCATTAGATACTCCAAGTTTCACTTAATGGATGGTTACCAGTTTTTAATACCACACTTTTATGCTGTTACAAAAGTTAAATTTGGGGGCTTACTGAGACGTCCCAAAGAATGAAGATCTCTAGAATAGATTCATGGAACAAGAAAAGGGTGATCAAGTGAGGTAATAATTAGCTCGAGAATCCTGATGTAACTTATCGAGCTGATTGGTTTGACAGTAGTTACTTAATTGATAATTTATTCATTCCTATATGTGTCATATTTTTAAAACAGCTTTATTGGGTTATAACTGATATAGAAAAATCTGGACATATTTAATGCACACTTTTTTTTTTAACATCTTTATTGGAGTATAATTGCTTTACAATGGTGTGTTAGTTTCTGCTGTATAACAAAGTGAATCAGTTATACATATACATATGTCCCCATATCTCTTCCCTCTTGCGTCTCCCTCCCTCCCACCCTCCCTATCCCACCCCTCTAGGTGGTCACAAAGCACCGAGCTGATCTCCCTGTGCTATGCGGCTGCTTCCCACTAGCTATCTATTTTACGTTTGGTAGTGTATATATGTCCATGCCACTCTCTCACTTTGTCACAGCTTACCCTTCCCCCTCCCCATATCCTCAAGTCCATTCTCTAGTAGGTCTGTGTCTTTATTCCCATCTTGCCCCTAGGTTCTTCATGACCATTTTTTTTTCATAGATTCCATATATATGTGTTAGCATACTGTATTTGTTTTTCTCTTTCTGACTTATTTCACTCTGTATGACAGACTCTAGGTCCATCCACCTTACTATAAATAACTCAGTTTCATTTCTTTTTATGGCTGAGTAATATTCCATTGTATATATGTGCCACATCTTCTTTATCCATTCATCTGTTGATGGACACTTAGGTTGCTTCCATGTCCTGGCTATTGTAAATAGAGCTGCAATGAACATTTTGGTACATGACTCTTTTTGAATTATGGTTTTCTCAGGGTATATGCCCAGTAGTGGGATTGCTGGGTCATATGGTAGTTCTATTTTTAGTTTTTTAAGGAACCTCCATACTGTTCTCCATAGTGGCTGTATCAATTTACATTCCCACCAACAGTGCAAGAGGGTTCCCTTTTCTCCACACCCTCTCCAGCATTTATTGTTTGTAGATTTTTTGATGATGGCCATTCTGACCGGTATGAGATGATATCTCATTGTAGTTTTGATTTGCATTTCTCTAATGATTAATGATGTTGAGCATTCTTTCATGTGTTTGTTGGCAATCTGTATATCTTCTTTGGAGAAATGTCTATTTAGATCTTCTGCCCATTTTTGGATTGGGTTGTTTGTTTTTTTGCTATTGAGCTGCGTGAGCTGCTTGTAAATTTTGGAGATTAATCCTTTGTCAGTTGCTTCATTTGCAAATATTTTCTCTCATTCTGAGGCTTGTCTTTTCGTCTTGTTTATGGTTTCCTTTGCTGAATGCACACAATTTGATGAGTTTGGAGATACGTATATACCCATGAAACCATCACCACATCAAAATAATAAACATACTTCACCTTCAAGTTTCCCTCCTCCCCTCCTATTTTTGGTGATAAGAACACTTAACATGAGATCTACCATCTTAACCAATTTTTAAGTGCACAACACAGTACTGTAAATACACACACTATGCTACACAGATCTGTAGAACTAAGTCATCTTTCCTAACTGAAATTTTATACCTTTTGAACAAAAACTACCCCCAGCCCCTGGAAACCACCATTTTACTCTCTGCTTTAAGAGTTTGACTATCTCACATAATGGGATCATGCAGTATTTGTCCTTCTGTGACTAGCTTATTTCACTCAGCATAATGTCTTCAAAATTCATCTATGTTGTTGCATAAGGCAGGATTTCCTTCTTTTTAAAGGCTGAATAAGATTCTATTGTATGTATATGCACATTTTCTTTATCCATTAACCCATCAGTGGACGTTTAGATTGTTTCTATATCTTGGCTATTGTGAACAATGCTGCAGTAAACATCTTAAACTCTTCCCAGAAAACTGATGAAGAAGGAATACTGCTCCAAGCAAATCTTATGAGGCCAACATCATCCTAATGCCAAAGCCAGATAAAGACACTGCAAGAAAAGAAAACTATAGTCCAATATCCCTGATGAATATAGATGTAAAAATTCTTAATAAAATGCTAGCAAACTGAATAAGAAAGCGCATTAAAAGGATGTACACCATGATCAAGTGGGATTTATCCCTGGGATGCAAAGATGGTTCAATATATGCAAATCAATAACAGTGATACACCACATTAACAGAATGAAGGATAAAAATCATATGATTGGGCTTCCCTGGTGGTGCAGTGGTTAAGAATCTGCCTGCCAATGCAGGGGACACGGGTTCGAGCCCTGGTCTGGGAAGATCCCACATGCCGTGGAGCAACTAAGCCTGTGAGCCACAACTACTGAGCCTGCACGTCTGGAGCCTGTGCTCTGCAAAGAGAGAGGCCGTGACGGTGAGAGGCCCGCGCACCGCGATGAAGAGTGGCCCCTGCTCGCCGCAACTGGAGAAAGCCCTCACACAGAAACGAAGACCCAACACAGCCAAAAATAAATATAAATAAATAAATAAATTTAAAAAAATCATATGATCATCTCAATAGATGCAGAAAAAAGTATATGACAAAATTCAACATCTGTTCATGATAAAAGCTCAACAAACTAGGTTTAGAAGAGATTTACCTCAACATAATAAAGGTCATATATGACAAGAGCACAGCTAACATCAAATTCAATGGCGAAAAGTTGAAAGCTTTTCCTCTAACATCAGGAATAAGGCAAGGATGCCCACTCTTGCCACTTCTATTCAACATAGTATTGGAAGTCCTAGCCAGAGCAATAGACAAGAAAAAGAAATAAAAGGCATCCAAATTGGAAGAGAAGCAGTAAAATTTTCTCTGTTTGGAGATAACATGATCTTATATGTAGAAAATCCTGAAGACTCCATGAAAAAAATTAGAAACAATAAACAAATTCAGTAAAGTTGCAGGATACAAAATCAGCATACAGATATCTATTGTGTTTCTGTACACAAAGAATGAACTAACTGAAAAGGAAATTAAAAAACCAAGGCCATTTATGTCAAAAAGAATAAAATACTTAAGAATAAACTTAACCAAGTATGTAAAAGACTTGTACACTGAAAACTGCAAATCACTGATGAAAGAAATTGAAGACACAGATAAATGGAAAGATATCCCATGTTCATGGATTGAAAGACAATATTGTTAAAATACCCATACTAGCCAAAGTAATCTACAGAGTCAATGCAATCCTTATCAAAATCCAAATGGCATTTTTACAGAAAATTTTTTAAAAATCCTAAAATTCATATGGAACCACAAAAAACTCAAATAGCCAAAGCATTTTTCTTTTCTTGAGAAAGAAGAACAAACATGGAAGCATTACACTTTGATTTCAAAATATATCACAAAGCTGCAGAAGTTAAAACAGTATCGTATGGCACTTGGAGACAAGAATGGACGGGACTTGCACGGGGAATGATGAGCAGTTTAGTTTGGATGAAGCAAATGTACTTCACATGGACGTGAGGTGGGAACTTGCATGTGAGTCTGAGTAGTCTGGATGTTGGCAAGGCAGCCAGAGAGCTGGGACACTTAGCATTGGAAGGTCCCTTCAAGGTTATGTAGCCAACTCTCTCCCTGATGCACAAACCCTGTCTCAGACTTTCTCAGCCACAGTCCATTTAGCAGGGCAGGTACCCTGAGCCACCTCCCAAATCCATTTCTGTTTGCCTGCAGCAAAATAACTCAGATATAACCACAACTGTTTCCAGTACAAGCACATTTGAAGGGCATTATGTGCTTATCTACTTTATCAAAAGGGGTATTGATTACTGATATCTGAAATGCAATACATATATCTTTCCAACTCCAGTGATTGGAAATTATAAGCCAAAATATTGTTGATGCAAATATGTACTGCCATACACTATAGGCACTGTAGGGTTAACAAATGACACGTAACAAAGATAACTGAAAATGTTAAAGCTGAATGAACAGAACTTTATACTTAGAATGAAAAGCAGCAACTTAAAATCATGACTAGCTCAAAATAGCATTAAAGATATATTCCTTTCACAAACTGCAGGAATCCCACTTATCTGTGTGTGCATATATTTAATGGAGCTTTGTAATAGCCAGGATTTATCATAAACACATAATTTCAGTCTTTATTAACTCTGGAACACCAATTTTTTATAAATTTTATGTCATATGGCAGATTATGTGTAAGTGATCTTCAGATGTAAATATGGATAAAATCTATTGTGTAAATTGCTTCTAAGAGCCAAAGAAAGGAGAACCCATAAAGACACCCTCACATTTCTTAGCAGACTCACACCCTACGGCAGAAAGATCCCAAAGGAGTAGTTTTCAGCCTCCAAAGAATGTGAACTCGCTTTTCCACAAAATATTTCATTCCACAGTCAGAGCTCTCCAGAAAGGTTTTCTTACATTATTATAATCTACATCCTTGTAAAATATACCCACTGTCCTCCTTCTGAAACCCCACAGGGCTAGAGAATTCTATTTCTATATGTCTTCAATTATCAGGAGAAAACTAATTGTTCTTATTCTGGTTTTCATTTTGGGGGGTTGTGTGAAACTAAGATATGTTTTCTTTTTAAACTTTCAATTGCTTAATTTCCTCCAGTTCTAACACCCACTACACTACCCATGCTTCCAGGTCTGTGTGCCTTCAGAAATTTATGATCTATTTCCACATCTAAAAATACTGAATAGGGGCTTCCCTGGTGGCACAGTGTTTGAGAATCTGCCTGCCAATGCAGGGGACACGGGTTCGAGCCCTGGTCTGGGAAGATCCCACATGCCGCGGAGCAACTGGGCCCGTGAGCCACAACTACTGAGCCTGCGCGTCTGGAGCCTGTGCTCCGCAACAAGAGAGGCCGCGATAGTGAGAGGCCCGCGCACCGCGATGAAGAGTGGCCCCCGCTCGCTGCAACTAGAGAAAGCCCTCGCACAGAAACTAAGACCCAACACAGCCAAAAATAAATACATAAATAACTTTAAGAAAAAATAAAAATAAAAATACTGAATAAGGCAGGACCAAGGAAAGCGTCCGCACCTCCCCATTAGACATCATTCTTCCCTGAACGGTAGCCTCTGCGTACTACCATTTGAACAAAGCAGTCGTCTTTGCCTGTGGTCATTTAGATGATTACAAATCAAGTTTATTTATGTTATAATTCAATACACCCTTCATCATCTTGCCCTCAACGAAAACAATTCAGTCTAAGATTTCAACAAACATATTGGGCATCTCCTGTGTGCCAGATAATGAGACCACTGAGATGAACAAGATATAATGTCTACACTTGAGAAAGTGGGTCCAAGCATTACAGTAAGTGCAATGGCAGAAGAATGCATGGGGTGACAGGGTGGGCGAGAAGGTGGCCATGATGGTGGCCTCGTTCATGGAACCTTTCCTGAAGGATCAGTAAGAGTTACCCAAACACAAGGGAGAAGCGCCATCCAGATAAGGGAATGGGATGAGGGGCCTGGAGATCCGTGTTGCTGGGGGGTCATGTGTGGGCTGTGTGTGTGTGACCCTGTGGGCCTCAGATCAGAGAGAGCCTTGTTTGTGGGGAGGGAAGGGAGTCGAGATATATTAGGACATAAATTTACAGGACCTGTCAACTTGAAATATGGGATAAGGGGAGAGAGAGGTTTGGGGTCAGATAATTTGAGTGGATTCTGGTGGTTTTCACCAGGACAAAAAATGGAAAAACAGAAACAAATCTGTGGAGCGGGGAACGACGGGGAGTTCAGTGTTGGAGCTTTGAAGTGCCTGTGGGTCACCCAGGTGGAAACACAAAACAGGTAGTGGGATGATTTACGGGAGTCAGGGAAACTGGGTGACACAAGGCGCAGCCTTCCAATGCCGAATCCTTGTGTCGAGTCCACTGACGTCTGCTGTTCTGCGGGCCTCGTGTTTACATTTTGTATTAACACCTCAGCCTGTGTCTCATCACACCAGCCTTTCCTCCGGCGGATTAATGCCTTCTCCTCCTTTTGTGTATTTGTGTACAAAACACATTTTGCTCTCACACCTTGAACTCTGGGCACCACTGTGCAAATTCCAGGGAATCACGGGGTGTAAAACTCGGCTCCTGTCCCCGGGGGGTGACAGTCTAGGGAGGTGACATTGGTGTTAACTGGCAAAACTTGCAACCCAGGGACCAGTTCTGTGGTGGAAGCGTGTGTGGGACACAACAAAGAGGGGGTCGGGAGGTCTGCAGAGACTGGGGGCCAGACGTGGGGAGGGAGAGGATGGCAGGGGAAAGGGTCTGAACCACCCCGCAGGAGGCCACGGGGGTGGGGGCACGACTGGAGGAAATCGGGGACACCTGGTGGGCGCGTGCCCATGACCACACGGGCTGGGAAGACACTGCTGACCTGTGACCCCAGGTGCGGCAGGAGGTGAGGGACAGACGTCCCCACCCTCATGGGTGGGTGGAGGTAAACACCTTCCAGGAGCGTAAGACTTGTCTGTTCAGAAAGCTGGATTCACCCTGTGTGTCCAGAGGTGCTGAGCTGGGAAGCCAGGGAGGGAGAGCTTCAGAGAGAAGAATGACCAGTCCTGTGCGTCCTGGAGGGAGGATCCTGTACATTTACTCTGCAGTTTACTGTGTATTTGTCACCGTCCCTGCCCTCCTCGATAGTAACTGCTCCCACAGGCGGGGACACCCATTTGCTTGCTACCCAAATTACAGCCTTGGTCTGCACTTGTGGGATAAATGGATGGATACGTGCACTTTAAAGAACAGTGAGAAGGAATCAGTCCCCCCAGGGAGGCTAGGGTGACATGATTAGGACCCGGGGACCCCATCTCCTCCCCAAAGGGCCCAGGCAGTCACTGCTCCTCTGTCCTCAGGGGTCTGTGGGTTTAAAATAACCAATGGGGAGAAATGAAAACCATGTCCACAGGCAGGTTCACAGGTTTTCTGAGCAGTTTTCTTCCTTGGGGTTCATTGATTTATTCTCTTACACAGTTACTTAAAGCAATGTGATGGAAGGCATGAGACTTGAGTTCTAATTTCCTGCTTTTTCTCCCCAAACTACCAGTTGCTCATCTCTAGGCCTCAGCTGCCTTATCTGTGAAAAGGGAAAATAATATTTCACCTGCCTCACTGTCAGGAATCAAGTATATATCAGGAATCTCCTAGGCTTTGAAATTTCCCTTGGAATTGTCCCATGGCCTGAGCAATTCTGAAGGGAGAAGGAGACACGTTAGAAACAGAAACAGAAGCCTGTTTATTTCGCCTGATGTTGCTCCTGTGCATTTATGTTCCGGTTGTGGGAGAGAGACAATCACATGGAGATTCTGTGAATGTTTCATGCTCGATGGATATTTTGCATGAATCTGGAGCTGAAGTTAGGGCTGACCAATGGGAAGGAAAATGTGTAAATCAATTAACCTTTGTGTTTGTGCTTCATCTCAAGACGTAAAGGCCACTGGGAGTGAGTCTCAGGAACGCCTCCCAGGCAGCCGAGGAGGTCATTGCATGAATTTTCAGGCAAAAGAGAACGGTGTCTGTTCAGTCTAAACACAAATTTTTGTTTCCTCCCAAATCTAGGTGAAAAATCATTTGTCTTGGAGACAGTTAAACACGCCCAAGAGAGCATTCTAGTTGCTTTGAGAACAGTGGGAGCACGATGTGTCTCCAACAGAAAAGATGCATTTGAAGGTGAGAAACTGTCACCTGTGATTCGAGGGAAACTTCTGCAGGAGGAAAGCAACCTGGGGGGGAGGGGAGGGGGGTCAGAGCAGAGGCTCGAGCAGAGCTCTGTGTGGGTGAGGATGGGCTAAGCTCTACGGTCAGCACGAGCGAGACCAGCAATGTGGGCAGGGGGCCTCGAGGGGTCGGCCTCACAGAAGCGGCTGGGGGCCAGGGGCTGGGGGTGGGGGAGCATGGGGGGGCAGGTCACCCCAGGGAACTTGGCCACCCTCCTGCTGGGCTGCACCCACTCAGAGCAGGACCCTCCAGGAAGGAGCCTCAGGCCCTGCGGTGTCACATAGGGAGAGCTCCATGGCCCGGCCTGGGTGGTTTGGGGGTCCCGCGTTGCAAAGGCCCCATAAAACTTGCGGTCTGACAGCTCCTGAGAGGAGGCCTGAAGCTGACTGACAGTCCGGGAGGCTGAGGCTGGGATGGCGCCTGGCGAGTGGATCTGCTCCTGCTTCCATGGAAACGCACACGATTGGGAGACAAGGTGCAGGTTTTAATGACAGCCTTCTTTTTATAACTTCCCTACCTTATCCTCTTCCATCTGACCGCTGTTCCCATGGCTACCGGATCAGACAGGCCATTGGCAGCCAGAGCTCCTATCTGCCCAGGGGATTTCGCAGAGTGTTGAGGAGGGCCCGGCTTCCTGGGGAGGCCGGGGCGGCGCCCACAGCGCACGCCCCTGCTTGCGTCCGCTGGGTGGAACCCCTGGAAGGGTCCTGGATACTCGGCCCCTGTTGTGTGGATGGAACGGCAAAGGCTGCGTCCACGGGGCCCAGGCGTGGCTGGCCGTGTTCCAGTCACACGTTGTGGACGACTTAGAGCGGTTTCCTCTCTTAACAATTAGAGAGAACAGTATCGGGCTGCCTAGGTGTGGAAGAGTAGTAATCTTGGGCAAATCATAGTAGTTCTCCCAAGAATGCTTCCCCAGCACACGGGTCAGGAGCCCAAGGCACATTTTATTGCCAGTTGAGAAAACACTGCCCCTCGGGATGGTGCTGCCTCTGTATCCACCCACTGCAGGCACTGGGGCAGCCTGGTCTCCTCCTCTGGTAGGAGGGGCTTACAGTCCTTTATTGGAAGAACCGTTACCTTGACCGTGTGATGATGGTCCCAAGAACAAGGAGAAGCAGCAGGTAAATACCTGGGGTTGTCGACTTTGAAATGAACACAGTGAGGCCAGAATAAAGCGTCACCCCGTGCATCTCCTTTCAGATGAGAATACAATGTTTAATTTTCAGGGAACTTCTTCTTTGCTGCTATTGTCCTTAGACTTAAATGTAGACAACTTCTCTCCTATTTTCTTATTTCTAAAAACCTTATAAGATTTAAATTATAGATTCAAATGATGCTAAGAGCAAAACTGAGAAAAATAATAAATTTCAAAATGGCATTTTCAACACTCCTGCTCCAAACAACATAGTTATTACTTTGTCAGTTATTTTTCTGGACACTGTTAGCCATAGGTCTTTGGGATCTAAATATCCCCATCACTGAAACAACAGGATTCTAGTGGTATAATAAGTTGTGGCAACCTGAGTGACAACTTACAATTCGGCAGTAATTCCAAGAAAAATTTAGTCATTTTGTCCTAGCTATGCAAATATTTGCAGAAAACAATACTTAGTTCTCTAGTGAGCAAGTAATTTTCAACAGCGTTTTGCTTCAGAAGAAACAAAGGTCTGTCTGGAAAGCTCAGAGATCCTTTTGTCTTTCCCATCCTAAGACATTGCTTTTCTGATCTCTCAGTGGTGTGCTTTACACAATAAGAAAGTCATTTTGACTGTTACATGATAACCAACAAATTTTAAAAAAATGACTTGCCTTCTTCCATCTCCAGTGTGGAGAAACTAATGAAAAAAGAAAACAAATGAGAACAACGCAGCCCACTCAGGGCTGCCGATGTCACTGTGACCTGCGGTGACCCGAAGATGCCTCTGTCGTCGTCACTGTCCCGCACTTGGGGTCGTCCTCTGCTGCTGCCTTTCCTTGAGGCACTTTCTCATGTGTGCGTTTGAGAAGGTGGTAAATACACAGACGGCTGTGATATGGTGTCATCTAATCAGGGCAGAACTGAGCTTGTCCGAACGGGTTCAGCTCCCACCGCGTTTACACATCGCCGCTATGGGAACTGCTGACCCTCCAGTCTCAGCCATGACGCGGAAGCAACGTGATGAAAACATCTCTTCTTCTTCCACTGGGTGTCGGGGGATTTGCCTTTTCCTGAGTGAGAGGCAGCCTCTCATCTATTGACGACGCAGATACACATCACAACTGCTCCAGGTCTTTCTCTCCCCATTTATTTTGCCTTCCTATTTCTACTCCTGATATTTCTTGTTTAACAAATTGTTCTTGATGTGACGTGTTCACAATAAGCCCATAAACACAGCTGAAACACAATTTCCTGCTCACTGCAGTCAAAATACATTAATCCTCTGGATATTTCCCCAGGACAATACTATCTCTCATGTGCAGACTTTATTTCTCTTACTCAGCTGCAAAGGAAACAAATCCTTGAAAATTGGTTTGAAAAGTGACACACAGAAAAGTCGGGGCTAGAATTCCTGGTGTGCAGAGTTCTCCTTAAACGCTTGTGTTTGCAAGAAGCACCGTCTATCAACCCTCATGTGTGAGAGAAATTAAGAAGAGTCACTCCACAGCTGAGTCGAGGGGGTCCTCCAGAGTCCCCTCACGTCCCCAAACTCAGGGGGGGAGCCATGTCAGCCCCCCCCCACCCCATCCCCCACGAAGTCCTGCTCTGTCCCAGTTGCAGCTCCAGGGAGACCCGGCACCACCTCAAGGGACACAAGCTGTGCAATTTTCAAGTAAACTTGGGCATCTAGGCGGTTTATTCTCCTGACAGTTCAGTTGTTGGGGACTCAGGTGAACACACCCTGCTTAGCTCGAAACCTGGAAGCTTTCTACGTAATCGGGTAGGTAGGTGTGCACACCTGCACCTGCACATGTATTTTATGTGTCAAGGTGCATGTTTAGGTAGGCATGTAGGTAAGTATGTATGGAATATATGTAAGTACATATGTATGTATGTGTGAAGTTTGTAGGTGCATATGTAAACAACTATGTAAATAGACATGTAGGTAGGTACGTATTTATGTAGGTACACAAGCATGTATGTACATATGTATATGTGAAGGTAAGTATGCAGGTACATATGTGGATAGATAGTAGGTATGTAGGTATGTACACATGTAGGTACATGTGTAGATAAATATCTGGATAGATATGTAAGTATGTATGTAGGCACAGGTGCAGGTGGGTTTGCACCCATGTAGGCACAGCTGCAGGCATGTTTGCACCCATGTAGGCACAGCTGCAGGCAGGGATTATTGACTCCTACTCACCAGCCTCTCATGCTGCCTTCTGGCAATGGGGACGGGGCAGCACCAGGTCCTCTGGCCCATGCAGTGGGACACTGCCTTCCTGGCTGCACTGAGGCTGCATCTCACAGGGAAGATTTCACACACGGCTGATGTGAGAACCCAGGTGGCCACAGGCCCCGTGTCCACCCAATGGCCCTGTCCTCCCTGTTCTGGGACAGCATGTATGCTGGGACCACAGCCTGTTCACGTCCAACTCCAGCAGGACACAGGGCCCCAAGCGCTCAGGTTTCTCCTGATGAGAAACAAAATGTGTGACTTTCCCCTCTTCTGGCTGCATCATCAGATTTCAGCAGGTGAGTGTCTGAGAAGCCTGGCCAGGAATTAAAATCAACTTCAGCTCCAAGGTGCTGTGTTTCTGGTACCTCTGAGGCCTTATTTATTCAAGGGAGTAAAGGCACAATTCCTGGAGGTGCCATGTCAGCTGGTCATTCACCCGACATTTGTCCCTGGGCCTGTTGCCCCAGAGAACGTGCGTGTGTGTGTGTGTGTGCGTGTGTTTACTGAGCACCAGTACACATGTGATGGTTGCTTTCTAGATGGTAACTCTGACAGAGATCTTTTCTGGCATTTGGGAGGTGACAGGCAGAATTCTGAAATACCACGATATTCTCCCAAAATTCCAAAGCGTTTTATTCCGAATAGGTGAGTCTAGATGGACAGTTGAGTAAATCATCTGATGAACTGAGTAGACAAAACATCTGAAAACTTTAGGTCAAGGGATTAAAAACACAAATGTCTGTAGGTATCTGGGTCTGAAATTTAGATTTGCTTTGATTGCCTACAGTCAGGACTGCTCGTCTGCAATGATGTTCTACTGTATTCTTCTTGGTCTTGTGTTCTGTTCTATTATTTTGAGAGCGATATGTGTATACAGGAGTCATTATCTCCCTCACAATAAAGTACCGGCGCAGAAGTAACGACAGACAGTTCACACGGAGGGGTAACAAGGGTCAGCGAGGCCGCCTATCACCACAAGGGTGTGGCCAGAACCGCCAGGTATTTCAAGAGAAAGCAGAAATCCAGATGTATGGGTGGGATTCTCAGATGTAAAATGCCAAGAAAGTAGCTGGGATTTAGATCTATAAACATGGGTGTGTTGGTTTGGGACCGGAAGAGGAAGGAAGAGAGAAAACGTAGAACTGTTCCCTCAGTTTTCAACTTAGACCTTGCTCGCTGGCACTTCTGCGGCTCCCAACCCTCGCTGTGTATCCGTATGCCCGAGGGTGCGGTGGGGGTGGGGGGAGGGGGCGCTGTGGAGACTGCTAGAGCCCTTGCATGGTGCTGTCTGAGCCCCAGGAGGGGGTCAGGGTGTGCTGGATTTCAGCTCTGGCTCCCTTCGCTGGGGCCTTGGGTAGCAAACGTTGAAAATCAAACAGGATAACTGGGCAGGGCTCAGGGGGACGTTCCTCAAAGTCCTAGGTTGATTCTGATGCAAAGTAAGAGGTTGAGAAAGACTCAACACTTAAAATGCTTGAGCTCTGTGACTGCAAATGATTTAAACCAGGAAAAAAAAAAATCCCCACCCACCTCACTAAATAAACATTACACACACACACACACACACACACACACACACACTCACCCTGGGGTGCAAATGCTTGCTGGTGCAAATCCACGGGAACGAGGGGAGAGTCCAGCTCAGGAGCGGGATTATTTGCAGCTCCCAAGAGGAAGGAGGCGGAGGGGCCACCGGAAGCCTGGGCTTGGACCACCTGCCCTGCTGCCCCACACCCCAGGCTCTATAACTTCACCAGTTGGAGGTCATAGGACCCTGTTGTGACATACGACGTACTGCTAAGACATAGTCAGACTTAAAAAAAAAAGCATGTATATATACTGCAACAGGCAAGCTTTAGGAAATCCATGTGAAGAATATAAAATGTACAAAAAAGATGTTTGTTGTTCAAGTCACGCGTTCAGGCTTGTGCTAAACAGGTACAGATTCACATCTCTGCAGAGTCGAGAAGGGTCAGAGAAATAAAAGCAGGGGCAATGGTTCTCCACCTATGAGTGAAAAGGATTGCCCTTAGCTTGAGTGGAGACTGCTGTGAGTTCAGAGGAGGAAGGGAATTAATTGAATTTACAGCAGATTGGAATCCTTCCATTGTACTAATATAAATATTAATATGTCATCTCATTTTTCAAAAATTACATAAATTACAAGAGGGAGTCATATTTTTATTTCTTGCTTTGCTTCATGAAAGCATTTAATATGAAGTATCCATTCTATTTTTTGTCTATATAAAAAATCTCTCTTAAACGTAGGATTATTCCATAATTTATAAGAGATTATAGACTTTTGAGGCAAGTAGTTTCTTTTAAAAGACACAGACATTATCTCAGATTTGGTGAGAAAAATGGATGTTCAAAAATTCTACGGTGGGTGCTGCCTTTTAAATCCTATTCAAAAACGATCCTCAGCAAAATGAAAATGGCAATATTTGTTCACACCTCATGAGCAGGCCTGAGTAGCAACGATCTGCGTCTGGGCTGCTGTCACATGATGTACTGCGGGTCCTACACTTTGCCCCAGGCAGCAATCTTAATTAAAGCCTTTCCTAAAGAGTGTTCCAGGGGTGCATTACCAAACTGGTGCAAAAATAGATGAATGCCCAACTGCCACCAGTGTGGGACCCCACTGAATACACATTTCCCTTCAGAGATCGTGTTGTCATCAATGGGGTCAGCCTGCAGGACCCTTCAGTTAGCCTTGACCTGCAGGGAGGAAGATGTTAAAACTGGGCGGGGGGGAGTTGAAAATATCACTGTCTTACGCGTGCACCCTTGTCTGCGGGTTCACAGCCCTAACGGGGTTCTGACTGTGAGAACCACGGTTCCTGATCCTCCTCTTGTCCTGACCGGGATGCATTTGTCTGCTTTCCACCAGGTGGGAGAGACTGCAATATTTCTGGGGTCTTGAGGATGCTGCCTGACAGGCCTGTATTTCAGAGCATACTCTGGGTCTGGTCACACGATAGATGTTTGCACCCCCTTTTGAGGAGCACGGGGAGGTACCCTCTGCCCGTTCACAGATGGGTCGCTCTGCTTACGGCACACAGACCCCGGCAGCAAGCCTGCCGGTACAAGAACGCGGCTCAAATCAGCAGTTTGCTTTCTTCCAGATTTCTCTGGGCTGTGTGAGCTACTGTGGCCAAATGTTTCCCAATCTGCTCATTCCTCAGCCAAAACTATTCCCTGATATTTTAACTCTGACACACCTGACTAGCATCTCACTTACTTAAGGAGCCCCACAGATTCAGCCGACCTTGCATCTCTTGGCGGGATGTGACCATGTAATCCTGGAAGCTTCTGTCCATCAGGGCACTAGCTCTGCTTCATCATCTGGTGGCATTTGTACATTAATCCACCTTTCACATTTCTCAGCTTCCTCTAATGGGGCATTTTTTCCTGTGATTCCAGAGGAACAAATATCTTCATAGTCCCAATGTAATGTGTTTGCCCAGGAATAGTAAATCTACAAATTTAGATTTTCCTGTTTGCATTAGCAGAAGGAAGACCACATCAATCTCAGCCTTTTTTAACCATGAGGAAAACATAAATATGGAGAATGTTTCTGAATAATAATTCTTGGGTAAAAACCACCACATCTATTTCAACCTGACCAGTCCTTAAATGAGATGAACTCTAAATTTCCCAAAGTAGCACCTTTAAAAGCCCAGAATAAAGATATTTAGGGAAGGAGACACTATAGCACAATGTCTGTATGGAAGAAACACTGGGTGATTTCAGCATTTCAGGATAGAGGCACTGAGGGAGTGACAGACATGCTGTCTCTTGGCTTCTCTTTCTTGAGTGTGATACCTTGTGAGACTAAATGAGACAGAGAGAAAATACTAGAGGATATTTATATATATATATATATATATATATATATATATCACATTCATATGATGAGGTCCATCTGTACAAGCCGCTGCTATGGACGCGAAGATGGCTAGGACACCCCTTCTTCAGCCCCCAGCTATCTGACGCAGGGAGATGAGGGCAAGTCTGTCAACGGCAGCAGCATCAGAGCGCCAGCGAGCAGAGACCTGCTCTACGGGGACTGGGGCAAGTCTGCACTGGACTTGCGACGGGACCCAGCCCCATAGGAGGAGAAGCAGTGACCAGACGGTAACAGCGGGCAGCAGTGCGCTACTGATTATAGGGAGATAATTATAAAGAACTGGTAGTTAAATGCTAAGATAACCTTACATCTGTAAGCATGTCATTGTTTACAAGACACGTCCAAATCCATCAATTCAAATGATCTATATAAAAATCCCGAGAGGTGGTTATCATTCCTTTTTTATAGCCAGTCAGATGGCTCACCGAAGGTTACGTACAAATTGAAATCAGATAACCCAGAGCTTAAGTTGGTTCTTCTGCTTCCAAAGCCGATACGCCTCCTACCCTGTGAAGTGGGTTCACAGGAAGCCAGGGGTGGGAGGCCAAGCTTAAAACGTAAACATCTGCAAGAATGCAGGGATGGGTGCTAGAAAGCTCCCCCACGGCAGGATGCTGAATATCTGTGAGGAAGAATTGCCTTCTGTTGTCCCGTCAGTTTTGCAACTTCTTTTTAGGACTATTTTGTATCCTTAAAAAAAAAAATGAGATGTAATTGATATGTAACATTGTGTGAATTTAAGGTGTAGGACATGCTGATTTGATACCTTTGTATCTTGCAATATGATTGCCTTTGTAGTGGTAACTAACACCCTATTATATCACAACATGATTAAAAAATGGGCAGAGGAACTAAATAGACATTAGAGAAGACATACAGATGGCCGGCCAACAGGTACATGAAAAGGTGCTCGACATCCTTAATCATCAGGGAAATGCAAATCAAAACCACAGTGAGATATCACCTCGCACCTGTTAGGATGCCCTTATCCAAAAGAAAAAAAAGCAAAACCACAGAAAATAACAAGTGTTGGTGAGGATGTGGAGAAAAGGGAATCCTCGTGCACTGTGGTGGGAATATAAATTGGTGCAGCCACTATGGAGAACAGAAAGGAGATTCCTCAAAAATTAAAAATAGAATTACCATACCACCCAGCAACCCTACTTCTGGGTATTCAGCCAGAGGAAATGCATCCTTTGGGTTTAACCAGTTTTATGATCTCCTAGACACCCACCATTCGGTTCGTGTGCTGCCCCTCGAATTGTTAAGTAAGTACTGATAACGAGAAAAAACGGGCAGCCTTCATGGTGTGTCCCCCCAGGAAGCCCACCCCTTTGGCCCAACTTCTTATTCCCTCAACTGTCATTCTGCCTGACGGTGAACAGGGCCAACTAGTAAAAATTCCCAATGGAGATGCGGTTTTTATAGAGAATGAAATGGAATGAACAGGCTCAGACTGAACGGGCAGCACAGCCCTGAGGACACCTGCTCAGACCTCCTTGGACATGGGGCCCGTGTTCCACACTCATCTTTTCACATTAACACACGGCCCTCCACAAGGCGAGGAGCTGGTTTGAAGTCATTATTCAGGAAGGCAGAAAAGAGAGGAAAAGCAGAGCCCAGGGCGTCCTCACGCCTGTGCTGTTCGCGGCTGAGCCTTCGCCTCCCCGAGTCTCCGCTTTCCATGTTAATAACTGGACCACACGCCACCTGCTCGGGTCACTGGACTGTTGTAAAAATCACAAGACGTGAGAAAGCTATTTTTAATCTGTAAAATGCTGCAATAGGAGGGTTATTGTTATTTCTCTGTATATTGTCAAGATGCCACTGGCCCTTCATGTCATTGATAGTTTATTTTGTGATATAAATATATGTTCATTCTGTAACTGTTTATTGAGTGTCGTCTTCTCGGTTTTGGGAACTGAGCGGAGAACAGGACAGAAAAGGTTCTCTCTCACTTGGCCCTTATAGTTTAGTGGCTCGAGACAGAGAGTAAACCGAGCAGGGAACGAGCAGGACTTAGCAGGTGGCAGTGAAGCAGGGCCGTCGATGAGAATGACTGGGTCCTTTAGGGAAGTAGTTATTATAGGTGGAGTCGTGTCCCCCAAAAAGATATATGGAGGTCCCACCCCCAGGGGCTCAGACGTGACCTTCTGTGGAAAGAGGGTCATTGAAAGTGAAATCAGTGAGGGTGAAGGAGACCACAGTGGGGTAAGGTGGACCTTGAGCCAACCTGACTGCTGTCCTTGTAAGAAGACAGAGACTCAGAGACCACCCTGCCCAGCCTGCGGGAAGGACCCTCCCCTGGGGCTTCGGAGGGAGCATGGCCCTGCCGACACCCTGGTTTTGGATCCTGGCCTCCAGAACTGGGAGCAGCTAGACGTGACTCACGGTGACGGTGGGTCATATGAGGCTAGACAGGGCTGGGGGGTGTGGTTAGTCTGTGAACCAGGAACAACTGTCCCTGTGGCCCATGGGAGGGGACTTCAGAAAGGGACCAGGACTGAAGTAGGATGGGATGAGTGTTTAAGCTTCGTGCACAGGCCACAGCGAGGGCTGTGAGCCTGGTTTTTATGACACTGAGCTCAGACCCAACGGAGACACTCGGGCCCGTGTGGGCAAGCCAGTCCACCTGACACACCCTGAAATGCGCTGAGGCTGTGAAACACAGACTCGGACAGGCCACAAGCTGTGCGACACAACACAGATTTAAAAACACTTCATCAGAACTTTACACCAGGCCACAGTGACCACCGAATGCGCATTTTGGCCAAGTAAGTAATAAAATTGGCCCCAGACTAAAAACTCAGGATTCACATTTTTGGCAACAGTGTCAGTCATAGTATTTTATTTTTGCTATTTGATAATGGGAGTGTTCGCCCTATTTATGAAGTATTAAGTGGTGCACATTAAAGAAAAAAATTAAATTCCTTATTTTTGGCTAATTCCTGGACGGTAGGTTTATTCCGTCTTTTGTTTCTTTCTTTGGGTATATTTTTGCAGTAAGTCCACATGCTCTAGTTTTAGATCGTGATAGATTCAGGTCAGGATAATGAACACATGGGGGTGCGGGGCATCGGTAGCGGGTGGGGGGTAAAGCCAGAATGTTCTGTGTCTCTGCGAGTCACAAAGAAAGTCATAAAGGAAGGAATGGCACCTTCATTCACGCTTGTAGCGCTTTCTGGTGATCTGCCTGTGGTCCTCTCAGTGACCTGCCGGGACCTATATCATCATGAATTGATTAATTTGTTCATCCATTTACCAAGTATTTATGAGGTGCTGGGTACGGGGAAGACAATGCAGTAACAGAGGTGTGGTCCTGCCCTTGGTCTGCATTTTACTCCATTTTAAATTCTCCTCTAAACAGACTTTAAAAGCTTGATGGAATAAGTACACCTTTTTAGCCAGTAGCCACGTCTCCTGAAAATCAGCTTTGCGTCTGAGGTTAACGAGCTGCCTTTGATTGAAATAGTGTCCTGTCTGGATTCCTGCTTCTTGTTTACCTTTAAATACGGACATATTTGTGTGCGTGGTAAACTGAAATCCTGCACTTGCTAGAGAACCTCTGCTCCGTGACTAACACTGCAGTAATAGCACTGCCAGCTATGAACGCTAAGGGAAAATAACCCTTTGTTCTAATTTTTAAAATCTGTGGACTAAAACAGCACTCATGGGGCCGATAGCCCAGGCAGTAGATTAAAAGCCTGTTAAATGCTATTTTCAGCTTGGCAGGACACCAACTGCTGGCAGCTCCACTCCTTCAGCTCCACTTCTTTTGAAATACGGCAACCTTACTGTAGCCAGGTGACCACATTAAAGTGTCATTTTAGAATGATTAAATAACCATACACACAAACGGAATTAGGTTTACTCTCTAACTCCTAACTATAGAATGCAGGCTGAGCCAAGGGGTGGGAGGGGGCCTTTGACCTCCCAAATGCCCACCGCATGCCCCAAACCACCCTAAATAAATTTATAATCTAGTAAAAAGTATGCCTGGTGGGTTAGTCCAGCTTCAAGAGAAGCCACTTCCTTTACTACCCACCCCCCAACTATAAACCTCTCCTATATTGATATTCTTGAGTAATCTTTGGTTAAAACCCCAAACTTGTGCTGATTTAGTGATTTTCTAGGCTTTCTCTTTTTTATTATTTTAAATTATCAACCAAACTACAGGTATAACTTGTATATTTCTGCGCAGGAAGGCTTGGACCACCCACTAATTTTAAATAGTTTGATTTTGGTTAAAATAGTTTTTAGACCACAGTTTGCATGATATGGCTGATTTGAAAATTGCTTTTCGGCATAAGTAGTAGAAATTGGTAATCTGAATTATTTTAAGTCTTGCTACAAAACCAATCTTGCAAGAATATTTCCTCAGTTACAGCACGTGGCTTTAAGAGAATTATCAGTAAAAAGCAACCAGTTGGAAGCTCCATGCTGGAGGCAATATCCAAGTTGTATGTCAAATATGCAAAGTTCATATCAAGAAGGTCACTTTTACGTTCATTTATAAAACCCCCCAGAGAATTTCTACCTTGCTGAGGACAAAAGGAGAACTCATGGTTTCCAAATTCAATGCAAAATGTCTCAGAGGTTATGGTGCCAAGTAAAAATAAATCCAATCCAGGGCCACTATGCAATGGTGAACATGCACACCTAAACTGAGGAAGAGAATTCCAGCCCCAGTGCTACATTTGGGTACAACATAGTCTTACAAAAGATTTGGAGCAGGCTTCAGGCATTAAGATGTGTGAGCTTTAGACATTTTCCATGTCACTGAGTCAGAAATAGAGACTAGAACCCCATCATCCTGTTTGGGTCTGAAGAAAATTACAAACCTTTCTAGTCATCATGATTGTCATCACAATCACCACCATCATCACCATCAACATCACCACCAGCATTACCACCATCACCAACATCATCACCATCACCATCATCACCACCATCACCATCACCATCATCACCATCACCACCATCACCATCATCACCATCATCCACATCATCACCACCACCATCATCACCATCATCACCATCATCACCATCATCACCACCATCACCATCATCACCATCATCACTACCACCAGCATCATCACTGTTATTATGAATGTCACCACCACCATCATGTAACTGAATTTCATCCTATGAAGAGCAATGCACACTGGGCTATGAGCAATGGGTGCATTATTGTGTACTTTGGCTTGTTGGACTGAGACATGTAGTAGAAACAATCAAATATTAAGGAGCTTTAGAATAGTATTAATAGTATTTAGTATTTATAACACGATGATCTGGTGGTAAAGACTTGGAGCACAGACTCAGAGAACCTCAGCCCTAGTCCTACCCTGGCAGTCACTAGCTTTTGATCTAAGACATGCCCCTTAAACTCCATAAGCCTAATTTGTCTCATGGACGAAATGTGGTAATAATAATAATACTTGCTTCAGAAGTTGTTGAGAATTTCACACAATATCAAAATGCCCATTTTGCAAGGAGAAAACCAAGCTCATTAAGGTTAAGGAACTTACACAAGGAATCACAACTATCAATTAACGCACTCTGAGTATGGATTGGGGTCTTTCTGTTTAGAGAATTCATGTGCCTAACCAATTGCCTATATTGGCTCCATCATTTGGAATACTGCACATTTATTGATGATCTGCACTTTAAAGGCTAGCAAGAAACTTCTAGGTAAGTTTGCTGAAATAACACAGAAAATTTACTCTTTTATTTGAGATGGATTTTAGAACAGGCTCATTTAAAATGAAGGTCCATTTATAAGCTGTTTTCTTATCCATCCACTGAGTTCCTTTCAGTCCTATTACACAGTTAATTTTCCTCTTTCTCATATAAATAATTGATAGAAAACTACTCATAAATTATATATACATATTATATATAATTATGTAACATAATTACAGATATATATATACACACACACCCATAATCACTAATTATGCTCTTTCAGACACTATTCCTTATTCTCTCTTCAACCTGGAATCATCTTTCAAAAGTACCTTGTTCAGTGTGAAATAAAAAATTATATATAAATATCATTTTTGTCTTTCAACAGCTTATAAGTTAATTGAGGAGATCCCACATACACACTTAAAATATCTGGTTAGAAAATCCAAGTCTGTACAATTTGGCTAAATAAAGAAGTAATTGTTTCAGAGTATAAATTCCATAGAAGTTGAAGGAGGGGTTACTGTTGGCTGATGAGGTGGAGAAGGCTTCCTGCAGGACAAGGAGCTTGGCGTGGGTGACAGTGAGCCTGGTGAGGATGTTTCCAGACATAGGGAAACAGTAACATGACCTGACTGGCAAAATGGAAATGTCTCATGAGATCAGATGTGTGTGTATATGTTTGTTCATTGCTGTGGTGGTAGAAATCAGTAGATACTTTGGAAAACTATTTGACATTGTCTAATAAATCTGAAATTACACACATCCTATGACTAATAATTTCATTGGTAAATGTATGGACAGGAGGAGCTCCGAGATACATTATCACTATGGTTTTCAAAACTTTCCTTAATTTCATCTCCTCCTCAGTAACCCTCCCCCTAACACACACAGACACACAGACAGGCACACACACAATTGCATATCCAAAATGCCTTTACGTAGGTTCTTACAAACCTAGTTTTATGTCTATGCAAATGGCTTACATCTTTAATCAAATTTTCTGGCAAACACACCCTTTCCCACTAGCCTGGAGTTAGCGGTCTTCTCATCACTCCTGCTTGTTCAGTAACTACTGCAGGAGTGGATATGTTTTATGTGGCCAAAGTGCCTAAACTTTGGATGCCATCTCCCTGCTTCTCATCTCCTGTAAGAAAATCCTATAATTAACCATGCGTTTTTAGATATGTTATTAAAATTCATCAATGGCTTCTTCTTTGGGAAGAGACCTCTTGGATCCCCAGCACACGGTGACAACAGCAAATCTCCGTGAACCGTAACCAAAGTCAACTTCTAAGCAGGTGTAACACTATCTCCCCATATCAGCTTTTAATAAAGCTCAACTCTTAGCTACCAATACATACTTAAAACTTTCATAATAAAAGGGTAAGATTTATAGAATGGAGCCAGAAAAAAAATCAGATTTTAACTTTTCAATGTGTATAAATGTCATTAGAAAAAGTCATCGAGAAAAAAATATGGAACTCCCTAGTCCTGATTTCAAAATGAAAATGCAAACGGAAGAAAATAAATCCTAGAGACTATTTTGTAATAATGAGAAAATCGAGTTCTTCTTGGTAGTTTTCAAGACATCTTTAACAAAGTGTTTCTCAGAACACGCACAGTCACAGTAAAAACCAATGAATAGCTCCTGTGTGATTCTTGCAGAATTTACCTAACGAGTAAGTGTGATTATTTAGATTTCGACTGTACGTATAATCACAGGGTCAAGACCCCATCCAAACCAAAATAAACACTTTAGCATAACATTAATTCAGGAAATCATGTAACACCTGTATTTTAAAATCCAAAAGAATAAATTACTGTGATTCACTGTGGACCATGGGTCCACTAGCTCCTCAGTCATCACCACCTAGCATCTCCATCCCAGGCCCTCACCCCTCACCAGAACTTCCTCCAGGTTCTCAAAAGCAATCTTTTTCTAAATGTGTCCCTCAGACCACTTGTGCCAGAGTCACCGTGGTGACCTGATAAACTTGGGGTCCTGGGCTCTGCCCCCAAAAGAATGACCGAAGGGGGACCAAGAACCCGCATTTTAATAAACGGCCCACATGAATCCTCTCCCGACATCACGACTTTTTCTTCACACGCACGTGAGTACCCAAACTCACTCATTATCTGTTTCTGGAAACTATCCTTAATTCAATTAAAAACAAAAAATAGTGAAGAACAGATTACAAAGAAGCAATTCCACAGAGGCCCCGATCAAGACAGCGCAGATATATCGCTCTCCTGCAGCCTGTTTGGATCCAAGGGTAAATGTAAACTAGCCGGGGGAATTTATGGACTTCATGTCCTTCAGACAATCCTCCATAAATATCACTTCTCCCCACTGGGCATCGCAGGAGGATTAGAAAACAGAATTCAAGGTTTTCTTTACTGACAAGAGCCTGGAGGCCAGAAATTCAGTGTCTCAACTAAGGACAAAGCCATTTGATTTGTTAATCAGCCGGCCGAGGGCAGGATTCAGATTTCATTCTCTTCTTTCTAAGAACTCTGCGCACTGAATAGTCATCACCACCCCCCCCATACCTGAGGTGGCCAATGATACACACCACACTCGGGGAACAGCCTGGTGAGATGGGAAATTAAACCCGCAATCGTGAGGCAATTCTGGAGCTGAGGCGGCCACTGGCAGCCAGGGTGGTCAGCAGGAGAGGATGCGGCTGGCACCTCCTTGGGAGTGTCTGAGAAGTGACCCCGTTTCCACCGTTTTCACAAAGGAAGACTTCGGCTCATGCGCCAGCCCCCACTGGGGGTTCCCGGGGGTCCTCTGATGCTGCACCGCCTACACCCGCGACAGCACTTGCATGAGCCCTGAGATGTTTCACACTGCATTTAACAATTTTCTATTTCATGCAAACACACCAAGAAAGAGGATTGAATTCTGTGCTCTGGGGAAACATGTGTATACACACTCACACACACACACATTCTCATTCTCTCAAGAGGAAGAAAATGTGGTTTTGTGCACCGCGTGCCTCCTCCAAGATGCGAAGTTCTCCCCGAGGCTTCCTGTCGCCCCTTCCCAACTCTGAGACTCAGATGCAGCAACCCTGGAAGAAGTAAATCTACTAAATCTGTCTCTGCGAAGGAGTTAGGCTGCAGCACACCCACCCCAAACCTCAAGCCCCGTGCTGCTCGCTGGGGCCACCTGCCTGCTTCCCGCGGGCTCCATCACGCCGTAGATGCACTAGTCTGAAGTCACCTCACTTCCACGAGCGCTACCCGGGGATGCAGGGACAGGCCTGGTGGCTGAAATCATCCACTTCCCAACCTGTATAAATGCAACATTTATTTTGATAGGGGTCCTCACAACCCCTGTCAAATAGGAAAAAAAATGGGATCACAGTGTCTGATTATTGCATGAAAATAATCTTTATGCAAGCAAGAAGGAATGATTTTTCAATAAATCTTGCTAAGATGTCTGTGTTTTGGGTAGATCTGGGTAATAACATAACCATATGGTGCCATTCTTTTTCTCTCACCATTCTACTCATTTCCTATTTTTTTCTGCTGCGATCGAGCATATTATCTTAATTCTGTTTTAAATAACTTTTGGAAAAACGTTAGAAAACAGCAGTAAGGTTAAACCTAAATGCATACATAACATGCACATTCTACAATAAAACTTACAAGAAAAAACTGAAAGAATGCCCTATCTCCACTATCATTAATTAAATTACACCACTTCTCCCAGCAATTCAGGCCCCTTCATTTCTCCAAAACTCTGCTCACGTCTTACTTCTCTCCCTGCTTGATGGGAAACAGCCCATCTGGCTCTGAAACTTCTGGCACTATCTTGGTGCTTATCTCTTTGCAAACATGTGCAGTTGTGTATGTTTTTTAGAACTACATTTTTTCAATATCTAAAAAGGTCTTTAAGGTATTTTTACTGTTTATTTTTGCTACTCAGAAGATACTATCGTGTCACAGTCTCAAGTCTCGCCCAACATTAAAAAAAATTGTCCTGGACTGTGCAATTCTCAAACCTGGGAGCCTCGTTCTACAAAACACACACACGACACACCACGAATAAATTCACTTCCTGCAGAGCTTTGCCCACCTAGTTCCACCTGCGCCCGTGTTCTGCACAATCAGAAGGTCTGTGAACGACGATGAAGCTGAGAAGTACCACAGTCGTGAAGGCAAGGCTGATGCGAGTATATGAAAGCAGGTCTTTTTTTCTTTGGGGGCAATAACAAATGACTCACATGCCACTTTCCTTTCCGGGGAAGTTCATGGTTGGGTAGCTGAATCGCAGGGAGGTTAAGTGAGCTCCCTGTGGCTTCTCTGACACACACACCTTCCCGCTGAAAAGCTCGTTCTGCTTGAATTAGAACCCAAGCACCTTCTAGCCCTGAGTCATTTGCTCTGACTACTAACCCAGGGAGCCCGCTGGCTGGGGCCCCCGCTGCACAGCACCCCACAGCTCTGTGCTCTCCTTCCTCACCATCTGTTTGTCAACAGACATCTTCTTTTATTAAGTAGACCCCAAACTCTCTCCTTTATCTCTTTCTGTACATGTGTGGCACGTTAAAAAAAAAAAAAGGTAATAAATAATTTTTCAATTTTATCCTTTTTTATGGCTTTTCTCATCCTTGATATCAAAATCAGGACACATTCTGATAATTATCGGTTACCAGTTGTTTCTTTTACTATCTGATAATGTACATTAACGCTTGATCTGATCATCTATATTACTGCATCTTTGGGTAAAATAAAATTAGGTGTGCTCATTGCTGTGACGATCCTCTGAATATTTTTCACATAAAGATGAATAATATGCTGCTATTGGTCAAGAAGAAATTTAATGACACATGAATTTGTTCATAAAAGTTTGAATTTGGTGATGTGGCTCATTTCCAGTTCACCTCCAGCAACCCTTCTGAAATAGAGAAATTCTGTCTACAGTATTTATGGTTTCTGGGGGGAAAGGCTAGAATGCCTGTGGAATGTCCCAAATGATCGAGTTTCAGGCCTACAGGTGCCGAGAGGTCACCTCGTCCAGTCCCTCTGAGCTGAGGGGCGAACCCTAGCTGGGGTGTCTCCGCGTCTGAGACCAGACCTCATCGCTAACTGAGAGCGATGGAACCCTAGAGCATTTACTGTGCACCCCTGGGTCCCCCCCCACCCCCCGCCCTGGGCTTGGAGCTCATCACTGTGTCCATTTTATACAAGAGGAGCACGGAACTTAGGAGCAAGGAAACTGCTGGGAAGCACCTGAGGCTGGAATGTTCTGACCCCTTCCCTCTTCTGGGCTGAAGCACTTACTCGCCCTTATGGAGGGACTTCCTGATATTAGGGGCAGGAGACAACAGTGCAAAGTAGCCACGACAACTAAATCTGTGCGTGGGATGGTGGAAGGGGCCTCGTGCTGGTGAGCGTGGGTCCAGGGTGCTGGGAGGGGAGGAGAGAGGACGAAAGGACGGGGCTGAGGCCGGAGCCAGCAGGAGGAAGGCTGGACCCGCTGGGAGACACACACACACACAGCCCAGGAGGGTGGGGTGACGACCCCTCCTAGGGTTTCCTCTGGGCAGAGGGTTGGTTCCCTTCTTCCCCTGGGTCCCTCCCTCCAGATCATGGATCGACACCTGCTCCTGGCGCCTCGGCTCCTGATGCTAATCTGACAACCACGTTCCCTGGAGTTTGAGTGTCTCCCAGCGATGTTCACACTTGATCAGGGTGACAGGTTTCAACAGGGATTAACCTACGAGTGCAGCTTACACTTCAGCATCAGCTCGTGCAGGGAAGGGACACGTCTCCCCCGCCCGCCCCGTGAGCTGGCTCGGGAGACAGGTGAGGAGACAGGACCGTCTCTGGGGGCGGCGGGGGGTGGTTCTCCTGGGGGTGAGTTGTCTGGGCCAGACAGGCGGCCGGCAGAGACCCGGGGAGCGGGGCTGCAGATGGCCATTAGCAGGAAAGGGCGGAGACCACCGGGGAGAGGGGCTGGACCCAGTATCCTCCTGCCTGGAGGCCGGGCAGGCGGAGACGACCTGGTTCCCATCAGCTCTTGGCACCGTGGTCGGAGCTTTCCTCGGATCTTAGGCGTTTGATCCGGGCCCCACGATTCAGTAAAGTGTGAGCCCAGGAGAGACGAGGAGTCGCCATTCGGGGATCTAAACGGCACAACGGAGAGAAGTACGAATACCCATGCCACATGCTCTTCAAGGTCAGGAGGGGTCATTTGTACATGCATGAACCACCCGGACCAGCACAACCAGGAGCCCTGGAGGACGTCGCTGACTCTAGATTCACTAGAAAAGTCACAGGAGCCCTAGAGGACGGAGGGCCGAGCAGGGGCTGAGACTCCCTCCAGCTCTGGGACCTACAGAGCCTCAGCCAGAGTCCCCCGGAGGATGGAGCTGCGGGCGGGATTGGAGGCTGGCTGATCCTGGCCTGGATCTGCCCCTGGGAACACCCAGCCTCAGTGTCCTCACCTCCAAGGTGAGGAAAGTCCAGCCCACCTCCCTGGCACGCTGGTCTCTGCGTGCCCTGCACGCGGTATGGACGCAGCGCTGGGTCACGTTGGTCTCTGGGGCAGCAGCGCGTGTGAGCTCTGTCCTGCCTTTAGCGACATCAGGATCTGCAGGGCTCCCAGAAGTCCCCTGTGAACCCAGGCTCCGCTGAGGGCCGTGCCCTGTTCTGCCTTCAGGGGAGGACTCCCCATGAGCTGGCGGTGCAGAGACTGGAAGGAAGAGCTGCTATAAACAGGCCTCGTTTCAGCACGTGCCGTGAGGAGCCAGGTCTATACAGACCCCATAATGGTTCTTGTTTCCTGCTTTTATTGCATGCCATGCATTAGATGATTAGTGTGGTTTTCGGGCTCACGGCAACAGCATGTTGAACTAAAATGCCGTTCCTGGATAAAATGATCAATCTTGTTGACTTTCCCCGTAAACATATCCCATCGGGGGGTCGCTGATATGCTTTTATGGTCTCCCTGTCAGAGAGGTACCATCACCACGCTTGATAAACTATTCTTTGGGGGCTTCCTTTTAATTTTATTTTTTATGCAATCATGGGAGACCATAACCAATAAATTTAGCCTGATGCTTTCTCACTATTAACTAATCCTGAAGAAGCCCTCTGGGGTCCACCCGGCACAAACCCTTCACAGAATTTGTGCAGGATATTGGAAATGATATCCACCCTGGGACAGAGGTTTAAGGACTGAGCCGTTACTGCTTTCTCTGCCATTAGAGTTACAACTTGGCTAAATGTCATTTAGTCAAAATGCTGGATTCTGCAGGATTTGCAGGAGGGACTGACTATTTGCCTTTAATAAATTCATTGACTCGAGGAAGAGGTATTAGATTATTTGTCTGAGGAAAGGATGTGTAAGTGGCACCAGACTGCTGACGCCCAGCTTCTCATTAGGTCCTCATGGGCTTGAAAGTGCTCAAATCCAAATTAAGCTCCAGAGTCTTTTTGGAAAACTTTGTAACAGCTGTGAAACGGGAAAGGGAATTTAATGAGGCTCCCGACCAGGGATGCAAAGGGATGTTGGCCGGAGCCCTTTCCAGGATGAAGCACCACGGGCGCGGCTCTTTTATTCTTTCCCCGAGTCGAGGCTTGGACTTTTAAATTGTGCTTCAACCTTGAATTGCTTCTGAGCTCCGCCATCTCTACCCCTCACTCACGGAAGCGGATTCTATTGTTTCAACCACGGCAGATGACCATTTTCAGACTAAAACTCACATTTAAGAGACGTCTTGTGCTAACTGTGGGAACAGTTTCTCTTTAGAATTTCCTATTAATAAACCTATCTGGAGATCTTGGGAGATGCAGGGTAGAATCGATGCCACCATAAGGCCCCTTATGATGCTGTAATAATTATTCTCATCCTGGATCGATAATAGCAGTCACTTCTTCATTAGAGTCTGACCTAAATCTGCACTAGACATTAAAACCATTTGCCATAAAATCAGTGATAATCAAATATCATTATAGAAGGAACTCTCAATTCCCAGGTCTTTTTTCTTTTGCTTGTTTTGTTCTATTTGCTTGTGTGTGTTGCCTGGGGGTTGGGTGGGGTGTCCCCGAGGTGCACTTAAGAGGTTGGTGAACATGAGCGTTGAGTAGCTGATTTCAGGAGAGAGATGATTTGTGGGAGTGACTTTCATTAATTCACCAAATGTTTACTGAGTACCTCCTCTTTGGTGGGGCCTTGTGGTCACACGCAGAAGGAACAGGGAACAGAACAGTCAGAATCTCTTTCCTCACGTAGCTCGAATTCCAGCTGGAGGAGGCAGATTGTTGTGTGTGTGTGTGTGTGTGCGCCCGTGTGCATGTGCCCATGTGCGTGTGCGTGCAGCAAGTCCTTTGGAAGACACAGCAAAACCGACAGGACAGGAGAGCTGGGGCTCGGGTGAGGCCTTTGAGCCTGGAGGGAACGGACAGATGGCACAGGTGGTCCCCACATGAGGCTCCATACCAGGTAGCCCTGTGGCTGTCAGATCCTCAGCTTGGCCGAATAGAGCTGGCATCACCGTGTCCATTTCATAGACGAGAAATCTCAAGTCTAAAGAATGGACGCTCTTTCTGAAGAAATCAAGATCGTGCGTTGTTAAGCAGAGGGTTAGGGTTGCAGCCTCTAGACTGCAAGGCTCAGAAGCCCCGGGTTTGCCTCCACGCTTCCCCCCTCACTGGCTGGTGACACCTTCTCTCAGGCTGGACCTCCCGCCACAGACTAGAGACGAGCAACGTTGGAAGAGCATCCCCCCCCGCCCCGCCGTCCCATTATGCTGGGAAGATGTTGCTGGTCCGTGGGGGTGCTCACCGGGTGTCCATCGCAGAGCCTTTTGCACAGTGGACATTCAACAAGGACTTGCTGAACAGAAGGGAAGCTGCCCCATCGACTCCTGTAAAATTCACTTGACAGCTCACCTGGGCGTTTACCAGTTCTGAGGACCTGTTTCATCCTGAGCTGCAGCACACCCACTGATAATGACTCAGGCAACTAAACACGCTCCACCAGTGTGCTCCGCGGGGGAGGGGGGCTCGCTGTTACGGCACTTTGCATGGGTCCCGGATGAAAACCAAGGCTGCTTCCTGAAGCAGCCCCTCCGTGCAGGTCGCCCTGGTTCAAGGGTATGGCAAGGTGGCTTTTCTTCTCCCTCTCAGCTCGGGAACTCTTTTTTGCCTGTGTGAGTTTGGGACTTTGGTTGGTTCTGGGTGTTCCAGGTGTGGTTTGTAAGTAAGTGGAGGGTCTTTCACTACAAAGTGTGTACCCAGGATGCCCTGGCAAGAGGAACACAATGAGTTTATAGCATCGTGCTCAACGTGACTAGTTGAGACACAGTGGCAAGAGCGATGGTTGGATTCGCTTGGTGAGGAGGAGCCGTGGGACGGAACCGTTTTGTCACGTCGACGCTGATCAAACGTCTCCCTCTGCATTGGTAGCTGAGAAGCTTTCTATTCGTGATCAAAACCCTTAACTCCTGAGCATACCTCTGTGTCCTGCCCGCTCTCTCTGGCTCCCTCGTACTCTTCTACCTCAACTACCTGCCCCGTTCTTATCCTCTTGCGTCTATGACTTAGCCACTCAAATATTTTTTGAATGAGATGGTGTGTAAACAAACTAACCAAAATACACAAATGTATAAAAATATATCTGCTATTGCTGATACAGAGCGCTCCTGAGTGCTCAGAAGGAGGGACTTAACATTTGGGAACAAAAGTCAAGGAGTCAGTCTCCGGTACATTTGTACAGCTCTCTATTTCAGTGGAACAACCATTAACTCCCAACTGCTTTTCAATTATTTGAATGTGAAATGAATTTGGGATTTTAATGCCTTTCAATGACCATGTGATACTGAATATGTTTTTTAAATGTCTATTATCTGGAAAATATCTTCCATCTAATGTTCATCCTTCAGTAGCATAATATTCCATCTGGACCAGGGCTCCGATCAGAACTTTCTGCAGTAACGGGAATGTTCTGGGTCTGGATTGTCCAACACGGCAGCCACCAGCCACACGTTGCTACTGAACACTTGAAATGTGGCTGGTGAGACTGAGAAACTGAATTTTGAATGTTGTTCTTCAACTGTTAACTAAATTTGAGTAGCCGCATGAGGCTATTAGCTCCTGCAGCAGCTCAGGACTTAAGAGAGATGTCTAAGACGCCACCGAGAAGCTCACGAGTTCAGTCACTCACGCATCTGATGGGTCTGATGTAGTTAGAGTAAGACATCCTGTCTGCAGATGTATTGACACCTTGCCAAGCACATGGAAAATTATTCATTTCGACCATGTTGCAGGCAAAGGTGGAACCCGCCATGCTCATGGCGAGGCCAGAGGGAGAGTGTGGGCTTTAGCACTGATCTCGGGAAACTCGGGAAAGTCACACCTCGAGGCAGGAGATGACTGTCCTGGACACGGTAGAAAAAGAAAACAGAGAATGAGGGGAAAGAATAAAATGGAAAGGTCATAAGAGTGATCAAGGGCTGATCACTGACAAGAATTCAACACCTTTGTTTCATAAAGGCTGAAAAACAACTCTATGTTCAAACTAAACTTTAGCTGTAGCAGTGACAGTGCAGGACCAGGAAAAAGAGGGGAATGGGAGCAGGACAGCGGGATTCATCAGAGCTGTGGCCTCGGTCAGCGAGAAGGGGGTCTGGATGCCCCTGCAGCCTTGCCCTGGGGCCCACCGGATCCTCGTGGTTCTTTGATGGGGTCCTGGGCTCCGGCCACTGAGCACCGGCCAGGGGAGGACGGAGCCAGTTGGTTTCGTGGGGAATCCCGTGTGTCCGGCTGTCACTGGGACCTGTTCTATCCCAGTTCACACCTGGGGAAATATCTGTCACTGGACAGTAAGGACGTCCTTCCAAGGTTACCATGCGGCCGACACAAACGTTTATGGCGACCCTGCTCCCTGGAGAGCTGGAAGAAGGGAGGAGGCTTCTACCTGGACACCCTCCAAGCCCTGGCTGGACCCCGCTTTCCCTCCACTCTCTGCCCGTCTCCACGGTGGAAGGACAGACCCTCCTAACTGCGGAGGCCCCGCCCACCCCTACAGCCAGAGTCCCCTCAGGGCCCAGGAAGAAGTGACTTGAGATGCAAACCACTTTATCCAAGTCCTAGGAAAGTCAGGGGGCCGCCGGGTCCTGATGGTTCTCACTCAGTGCTTGGTGAGAACGTCTCTCCTTCCTGAAATTTCGGGAAAGCTTGTGCTATATTGCCCTTGCTTTTGTCCTTAGCCATAAACACTGCATGTACAACCCCGAGACTCTTCCAAGCCCGAGCCCTGTTCCCACAGTTGTGGGTCCGGAACCTGAGCCAGCCTCAGATCGGGGGGGCAAAACCCCATCACGCTCACGCCAGGCATCTCTCCTGTGGGCATGCTGCGGGGACACTGTGGGGCTCTGACTCAGCCGCTCGCCTTTCCTGGTTCCCTGGGAAAGTGAACTCCCACCCGCACTGCCACGTCTGCCTGGGGTTTTCTCCCGGGCAGGAGCCCTGGAGACGCTGGGTCGGGAGTGGCTGGTGCGTGAACAGCCAGGGGCGTGGTTCTGAGGCTTCTGAATTGACATGGAATCAACCGTCGGTTTCCCCAGAAGGATGAACTCCAGCTGTGCACTAACCACCCCCCGCCCAGGCTCTCTGGCTTGAGGATGAGCCCCGAAAGGCTGACCCTCCTTCCTTGTCTGACCCACACCCCCAGTCTGGCCTGTGTGTCCTGCCAGCTCACCCCAGCCCCGGCCTGTGAATCTGCTCCCACCTGCGGAAGTGGAGGCGGCCACAGGGTCCTCTGATGGATGCTGCAGCTAACGGCCCCCGATTCAGCAGGGGTGACCTCCTCCTTCTTCCTTTCCCTTCTCCCTTTTCACGAGGTGGATGGAGCCCTGATTCAGATGCCCCCGGCCAGCCCATCGCTCCAGCCCACGTTCTTGACACCCGCGCCTCGTTCTGGACACCTGCTTGTTTACCTCTGTTGATGGGTCTACGCTTTGGAACAGGAAGGTTGGCGCCGGCCCCTATGCTGACATCAGCCTGTTTCAGGCCGTGATAAGGACGAGGAAAGGAACACTTATTTAATGGGCTGCACACTGGCCTCGCCCGGGCGCCCTTCATGAGAGCCCCGCTGCACACTTCCAAGCGTGACGCGATGGAAATGAGGAGACGTGAGTTCACGTTCGAGAATAATTGACGGGACGATGACAAAAGGGTTGCAAGTGGCCTCACTGGAGGCATTTGGATTTTAAAGGTCTCAGTGAATGGGAGGTCTGCCAGGCGGTGTATTTTAAACCCATTTGTTTGTGACTCAGCCTGACATGTGCGCGGTGTAAGGAGCCATTATTCATCTCAAGGAGCAGGCGAGATCGGGCGTCACCCCTCACACCGGTCAGTGCTCCCTGTTTTCAGCCGAGCGAGCGCTCGCTCTGAGGAGCCATGTTTGATCCCAGCGATTCCGGCTGCCAGGCTCCCTGCCCACTGGAGGGAGGATTTCCATTAGGAAATTTCAAAGTTTGAGGCAGCTGTGCTGAGCAAGACAGAGATAACGTCACTCAGATGCTGCCCCTGTAAGGAACTCTTGCTTTCCGCCGTCCTTTGCTGGAAAATGGCAGTATTTGCTTAAATGGTGAATTGGACAGGAAATGATTCTAATTCATTTTCCTCCTTCAGATCATTTAAGCAAATTAATATCAAAAAGCAAATTTTACTTGTCCTTTATACTCTCACTGAAAGCAACGTGAGGTAGAGGAATCCTGGAATGCTATACTTTTCTCTGGGGAAAAGCAATTATTGTCAGTAGAAAGTGCCACTGGGTGTTAGGGGTCTGAATCCAGCTGCTGGTTTGGTAAATCAGCTCTCGATATGACCAGGAAAGGAGAGGGACATGCTGGCCTTTTTCATATACTGGGATCTAAGTTTTTATGTTTAGCATTTCCTTTTCCATTTTCCCGACCTGCATTCTACCTGCATTCACCTACTGAATTTGCTGACACCGTAAGCTACCTGGGTCCCTAATGAGCAACTGTGCTGGGATGCACACCACCTTCCCAGCTGCTTGCCCAGGATGGCGTGGGTCCCGGGAGCCCAGCCCATGGTGACAGAGAATAGTGACAAGAACACTCAAGAGAATCATGAGATTGGTCCCAGCTCTGCTGCTAGCCAACTGGGAAATTATTTAATTTCATTAGGTTTCTGTTTCCCCATCTGAATCACCAGACTATAAGCTCCATGAGGATGTAGTTTTCCCCACAGTTGCAGCTTCAGTGTGGAGGATGGAGCCTGCGACATTGCAGGTGCTTACTCAGTATTTCTTGAGTGATTGAGGATGGCGTGATTCGCATTCCTTTCAGTCCTAAGTCACCAAGAAACAGAACTTCTTAGTGAGAAGGTAAAGTCAATTCAAGGATAAAATGGTAGGTGAAACAGAGCAGGTGATATTGAGTTTGTGTGTAAAGGACCAGCCCATTAAAAAAAAAATCACTCTGGCAATGAAAGTTATGGATACAGGATCCTTCCAATCAAATCAGAAAATGTCATGTTGACTAACTTTGGAAACTTAGCTCCTCTGAAGCAGAAGCAGTGGTTCAAAAAGATGAACTCACATTTATTATTTATCCACTACTTAATTTTACCACCATTCTTACTTCAAAAAAACAAAACAAAATAAAAACCAAAACAACACTAGATGATTTAATTCCAAGACAAGTGATGACTTTTCAAGTTATTTAATGATTGTTCTAAATTTTATTTTGAAATTTGTATCCATTGGTATGTCCTACACCATGGAACCCCTATATAGCATCTCTGAAAGCACGTTTGTTTAATGTTTCAGCAAGGATCCTGTTTAAACTCTATTCTGTACATCAAGTCTTCTGGAGAGAAATACTTATTCCTGAGTCTCTCCTAAGAAGTACTGGGTAGAATCTTCGGGTGTAAGACCTGCACATCTCTATGTGTGTCTGAAAAGCCCTGTGGAGGAGTCATCCTGAAGCTGAGTCAGAAGAGAAGCATCATTTCTCCAGGGTCCTGCTATGACCTGAGTGACCTCAGATGGCATCACCGACCCCTCCATCAGCCCATGTTCTTCTCCTCTGGTCTCCACTGACTCCTCTGTTGATCTTTGTTCATTTTATTATTAGCCCATGGAAAGGTCACGTCATTTGGGACTTGGGTCTTTTTGTAGTGTGTTTCCATCTTACATATATTTTGTAACTTTTTTCTCCTTTTGGTCTCTTGAAAAAGAAATTTTAGAATATTCAAAATAATTGCTATGCAGGCTACATTCTGTCAACTCTGGCGCTTAAATGCCCTGGACAGATTACGTTATTTGGTATCAGGGCCCATGCTGTCTTTGACCCCAGAATTCACTCTGGAATTTATCCTAAGAAAGTAATTGGATAAGTTCACATTGGCAAATGTGCGTGAATTTTCAAGCCAGTGTTTCTCATAAGATCAAAAAAATATCAGCACTATAAATATTCAACAGAAACTAAATTAGGTTGTATCCATACAAAGGAGTATATGCAACATTTTACCTTGATAACATATTTTACTTAGGAATTTCTATAACTTTTGTCAGGTTAAAAATTCACTTATTGAACAACATCATTGTATGATCCTATTTTTGTAATAGCTTTGTATATATGTGTATGCATAAAAATATATCCAGAAGGACATAAACCAAAATGATAAAACCACTTAAATCTGTGTGGTGGGATTGTGGGTGATTTTTCACTTTCATTTTTAGTATCTGTATGAATTGTCTGGATTTTTACTGTGGGCACACATTATATTTTTAAAAACCAGACAAAGTACTAAATTTAAGGAAGAAAGACCAGTGGGTCTTACACTCCTTTCCAACACATGATAACAAGTAATGCATCCAGGCTGAATGGGTGCAGAGAGCTTTCCCCAGTTACCACGCGGGCCTCAACTTGGTGATGTTCCAGCACAGAGAGGGAAGAACTACCTTGTCTGGCCTGAAAGCACTTGAGTTAATGTAACCTACATTCATCTTTGCTGGATATAGATCACGTCCTACAGAAAGAAAGTTAAGGGGAGATTACATCACACATTTCTGGGTGATGGATTGTCGGGGATTTCTTAGGATAGGACACCATTTCCTACATGATGAGGATATCAAGTCATATTTCAGTATTTACTACGTATACGACACCAAGATGCAAGCTTTTCAGATGGTTCTTTGACCTTTTCCATTCCTGAGAATTAGGCAACACCACGATCCAAACCAAAATGTTTAGTTTGTCAGCACACACTCCAGAATTTTCAAGCTCCAAGCCCCTTCTCTTCCCATGACTCGTGTAAATTCCCAGTTTTAAAAAATATTTATTTTATATAATTAATTAATTAATTTTCTTTTCTTCTTTTGGCTGTGTCGGGTCTTAGTTGTGGCATGTGGGATCTTTGTTGTGGCACGCCGGCTCCAGAGCGCGTGGGCTCTGTAGTTTGCAGCACTCGGGCTGTCTCGTTGAGGCTCGCGAGCTCAGTAGTTGTGGTGCACTGGCTTAATTGCCCTGTGGCATGTGGGATCTTAGTTCCCCGACCAGGGATCGAACCGACGTCCCCTGCATTGGAAGGCGGATTCTTTACCACTGGACCACCAGGGAAGTCCCAGTTCCCTGTTTTTGAACCTCATTTGCTCCTTTCTCTTCCTCTATGTGTGTTTCCTTGCAAAACAGGATTCTTACCTCCTGGTGAAGGCCTACAACAATTTCCCTTCTTCAGCAATCATGTTTTTCTCCTTCCTTCAAACTGCCATAATTCGTTACTAAATGAGTGTGCTTGAACCCTGGCTTTCTGTAGCCCGGTGGAACGTTCCAGTTCTGCTGTTCAGAACATTTACATGGTGCACTTGGGGGCAGCGTGCGCCTGAGACACAGGCAGGGCTCCTCCCGGCAGCTCTGCCTCCGTCACCTGCTCTTAACTAGATGCCTCGTTTGTGCCGATTTTTCCCCACAGTGTGAACTACTTCTCGCTCTTTAAGAATGAGGATTCCACAGTTATTGGTTACAGAGCCCTTACGGTCTCTTTTCAGGTATGTTTCCAATCTTGATCTTCCTCCACCACAGGGCCCTGCCAGCGCCGGGTTGAGATGGACAAAGTGCGGCTTTCCCTCCATGGCATCCAACATCCCTCATTCACAGGAGCCCTGTTTAACACGCCTGTTGGCAAACCGATAGGCTAAGGGACAAATGTGAAGTCAGCCGGGGTATCAGTCAGCTTTAGATCTGTGCTTTCTTCACAGGGGCAAAGTACGGCAGTTATATATGAATGTATTTAATCAGGTGGCCAATTAGTTAACAATAATAACAAATTATCCAGTTAGATAAGCTGAATAATATTTTATAATTTTAAATCAAAGTCATAAATTTCAAGTATGTAAGCAAAAAGATGACGTAGTCTTAATGTCTGATGTGACAGATTTGAGAGCGGACACCAGCGCGTGAAGTGAGGGTGATGGCGGGGTCACACAGCTTCCAGCAGGTAAAGGAGGACACAGTCTCTGCACTTTCTGACCTGTCTCCCTCCTCACTGGGTCTGTGTCGGGGCTTCGGCAGAGTTGGCTGGTTCCTCGCATCGATCCTCCCGTCTCTACTAGTACAAGTCTGGCATTTCGACCGTAATCCAGGTCCAACAGACCAGAGATGCTTTAGATCCCCCGCCTCCCTGAATGTGGTAGCTTTATTCCAGCTTTGTATTTCTCAACGTACTGGTGGCTCTTTCCTTCTCGAACACAACCAGTGACACCAGTGACCACAGCAATAAGGTGCTTTGATCTGGATTTAATCCCCTCCCCTCTACAACTGCTTTAGATGCACCATATCCCGGTCTCATCACCACATCATCCCAGATCCTCAGTATTTCCACATCTAGTCTATTCTCCGGTTAATCTCCTCTCTGTAAGCACCCGTCCTGTGTATTATAAGCATGCACAGAGTGGCTGCTGTGCTGTCCCAATCGGTTTGGTTTATTTGTTTACTCGTCATCCATCCGTTCACTTATTCCTTAATTTCTATTAAGCTTTTCATTCATTTATTCCATACTTACTAAGTTCCAGACAATGTTTGAGGAATATGGAGATGATAGATAGATAGATGATAGATAGATTGATAGATAGATGATAAATACATAGACAGATGATAGGTAAAAAGATAGGTAGATACCAGTATCTTTACGGTTCACAGAATTCTACGGGAGCGTCTAAGATGGAACAAATTCTCAAGTACGACGGATGTATTAGGTGCAATTGAGCAAAAACAAGGTCTGGGTTTTTGATTCCTATGCACTCAAGTCCAGCAGATCTTTTCATGCTTATACAATCACTAACTACAAGCTTCACGGAGGTAACAGCCATTCATTCCTAAAATTCAGCAGCAAAGATATAAAATTAAACCTAAATTATCAGGGTTCCTTAATCATCACTTTTTTCCACCACGAACATACATCCATTTCCTTGATCTTTTCGGCAATTTTTCAAACCCACTGGCATCACAATTCTGAGTTTTTGCCAAGTTCCCTGAACTAGACTGGATTATGGGTCAGCAAGAAAGCAGTGTTCCTGAGCCCGCAGCCTAAGAGCTTTGGAGCAGTGGATCTAATGAAAAATTTAGTATCTCCCACCTCCCCTTTCTATTGCCTTTTTGGTTTTCACGGGAATCTATTTCTGTGAGTGTTTGCTGCAGTCAGACCCTTCCTTGCTCTTGGCCTTTGATTAAGAGAACAGTGCAGCCGGGTGACCACCTGGAGGGAGGTGGTGTAGGGGTCAGGGCGAGGGCACGTGTGCTTGTGTGCTCACACATGCATGTGTCCACGTGTGATGTGTGCGTGCACGGCGGGGCTCCGGGAACCACCGGCTGTGGATGACAGAGGCAACGTGAAGGTTGGTAACTCTATGCTTAATAGTTCCAGTCTCAGAAATTGCAATCTGGCTGATATGAAATACACAGAGAACAGAAGAGTCAGATCTACGTTTGAGCCTCAAGATTTAAAGGTAATTTATATCCACAAATACATGGTGCCATCTCTTTGTACCCTTCCATTTTCACAGCTAACTGCCAATGGAAGTAAGCATCCCTGCCTTAGAGTTGGGCTTTAGTAATAAAATAATGATAACTTCACAATAAGGACTAGATTTTACAAACTGACTTTCACATCAGGGGATCACCTCAGGAAACACTTTATGTGCTAATAGCTGTGAAAAAGGCAGCACCCTGGCTTGAATAATTTCTTTCCTTTGGAGACTTTTGGGGGAGGAGGAATTCCAGGTTCTACTTATAATGTGTACAAGTCACGATACAAATGGATTCATCCTTACAGAACTCATTATCCTGAAAATTTAAAATAATCATAATTAATGCTGCAGAGTAAAATGATCAAATATTGCCATTATCCTTTTCTTCAGAAATCTCATAATTCCGTCTGGAAGAAGACCTCAAATCTGAAAACGTTTATTTCACTTACTACAATTCTTTTTACTCTAAAACCTTCTTCCAATTTTTCTTCTACTTTTCTGAAACACTTTTAATCTCTGTTTTGCATAGTTTACCTTAAAGGTGCAATTCCACGGAGAGCCTTTCAATTCAAAGTATTTTAAACACACAAACAAAAACCACCACCAACAATAACAACAACAGAACAAAGTATTTCAAACGGCCTGATGCGACTGTCCCCCAGTTCAGCCCGTAGCCCTTTCCCCTGCTGTGGGGTGAGTGCTGGTGAGGGAAGGGGCTCAGCCGCCGGGCTGGCTCAGAGACACCTGTCAGCAGCAGAGGCAGCTGGAGGTGAGGCAGCTGGAGGTGGGGCAGCTGGAGGTGGGGCAGCTGGAGGTGGGGCAGCCCTGGGCTGCACCCAGAGAGGGTGCTCTGAGCTGCGGGAAGGATGCAGAGGAGAGGGGAGGCCCGGCCAACGGTGAGCAGGACGGTGGCCCTCTGTCCCCTGCCGTGGCCTCCTGGGTGGCGCACGGCCAGTGAAGCAGTTGCTTTGGGATTTCCCACGGTCCACGTGGAGCAGAGGGGAGCTGACAAGCCCGTCCCAGCTCCCACCATCCCCAACAGCGAGTCCCAGATAGAAGCTCCCAGAGCGTTTGGATCTGCGTTTGTTAATAATTATATGAGATATAGAAAACGGGTCATTGGCACAGAGCTGTCATTTCCAAAGCAAACCCTACCCAGGTTTTGGAACCTTCAACGTTTAGGGGTGATATCAACCCTGTGACCACAGAAAGAGAGGGTCACCAGCCAACTATCGAATCCAGGAACCTAGCCAGAGGGGCTCAGTTATCATCAATTATGTTTGCGTGGTTGATTTAAAATGAAATTCCATGATGAACAGGTTTTGAATATCCCCAAACGTTTATTAAGCTACTATAAGCAAACTCATAAAATCATCAAAGTATAATGTTAGGCAGCACTTGCTTCATCCTTGAGAGAAAGGGCATTGCAGACACTGATGCACATTGTAGGGACAGAGCGCTCCTATGAGGACAGGACGCGTTTACTATACTGACAGAATCCTAAAATAAACAAGGATGCCAAGAGTACAGGAAGCAGCAACGTAACAGTTTCAGGGTATTTAAAAACCTCTTCATCACTGATTTTCATTTTAAGTCAATCACACAAGTGAAATAATCAACAAAAACTAACCTTTCACACAGCTGGCAGGAAGGACTCTATTCTGGGGTAAAGATCAGTGGTAATAAAGCCCATCAATATACATATGGGATGATTACAAATTAAAAATGTAATGTGTGATGCTATTTGGTTTGGTAAAATGGGAGTGTGATATTATATTAGAATAATTTCCCTTCTGGTTGATTGCGTATTTTACTAAAGGAGCAGGAAAGCCTCCCAGCTGAGACATCTCGACTTGTATTGGTGAGAACATCAGATGGATGACGGAGCAGAGCGGGTGATCCCGCAGCAGCAGGGGGAAGTGGATGAGTGATGGGCCTTCGCTGTCGCTAACATTCAAAAATCTATCATTCTGGATGCACAAATTAAAATTACTCACTAAGCAAGCAAGCCATTGAACTGTACCTTATAAAACTCCTGGAGTAAGTGAAAAAGTGCCAGACTGATATATCTGTGCAGTAAGAGACATATAATCACACCACCATCAATAACAGCCCCGCACTTTATGGGCCCTTCTCTTCTCGAGGTGCCTGTGAATAACCTAGGCGCACACGCAGCCTCCTGTCAGACCCGCAGGGTGGGCTGTATCCCGCCTGTACCACCTTCAGCCTCCGTCTGAGCAAGTCCACAGCCGCTCACTCCTACAACCGCTGGCCTGCCCAGGTTTTTCAACCGATAGCGAATAACGCACCTCCATTTAGGGTCCCTGCGGGCCACGCTGGAGTCTCTTTTTCACAGTGCCTGGCCTCATTTCACTCTTCTTTACATACAGTATCCAACCTGTGAGCAATTATCTGTTGAGTCCTTTCCACACCTCAGGCACTCAGTTAAGAGTTACATGTATGCCAGAGTGAAGTAAGTCAGAAAGAGAAAAACAAATATCATATATTAACGTATATATGTGGAACCTAGAAAAATGGTACAGATGAACCAGTTTGCAGGGCCGAAATAGAGACACAGATGTAGAGAACAAACGTATGGACACCAAGAGGGGGAAAGGGGTGGTGGGGTGGTGGTGGTGTGATGAATTGGGAGATTGGGATTGACATATATACACTAATATGTATAAAATGGATAACTAATAAGAACCTGCTGTATAAAAAATAAATAAAATAAAATTCAAAAATTAAAAAAAAAAAGAGTTACACATATGCTAAATTATTTCATGGATGGCGCACAACAATTCTAGGAGGTTCACGTTTTATCCCCATTTCGTGGGTTAGTAAACGGTGGCACAGACTTAGCGAGTTCTCTGTCTGGGCCTGTAGGGAGGCCACAGGGCCTGGCTCTGCACCATTCCACCTCCCCAGGGTTTTCTGTTTACAAACACTAACACGGCTCCCCCATCAGTGCCCTTAGGGTGAGGAAAGTCCTTCCATGGCCCGGGGATGCTCTCCCTCTATAGTCAAAATATATAGATGCTGCCCCATTTGGTGAAACGCTGAGTAACAGAAGGTGGAATGAGGCCCTAACAGCTCAAGAGGGAAATGGTTCCCTTGATGTTTCAAAGATCCATGGAGCCTGGATTTGGAAAGCGCATTTCCCGTGGTGCAGCTCACGTGGACTCTTCCTTCCTTGTGTAGCATGTGAGCTGCAGGGGCCGGCCCTGCCCTGGGCCCTCACATCTCAGCATCCGTGGCCCAGATCTCCGTTTCACGCTGGTTCAGGTCAGCCTGTCGCTCTGGGGACGTGTGTGATGCAGGGAGCTGAGTGACCTCCGCACTCTCCTCCCCGCGTCACCTGGTGAGCTCTCCGCCACAGCAAACTCCCATTACGCTTTCCTGCTGAGCACGTGGTGACAGTGTCGTGTCCACTGCTCCTGCCAAGTTTCACCCTCGGATGGAGGCGGAAGGTGAGAGTCTGCAGAGCCCTGTGCTCCCCCCTCACCAGCGCCATCATCGCAGGCCTGCCCATACCCGCCCATACCTGTCCATACCTGCCCATACCTGCCCATACCTGCCCATACCTGTCCATACCTGCCCATACCTGTCCATACCTGCCCATACCTGCCCATACCTGCCCATACCTGTCCATACCTGCCCATACCTGCCCATACCTGTCCATACCTGCCCATACCTGTCCATACCTGCCCACACCTGTCCATACGTGCCCCACGCCTGCCCCATCTCTCTGTGGACAGCCAGCCTGCCCACCTGCTCTGTGAATCCCCAGCCCCCCTCCAGTGGGATACTCCTCTCTTCCCCTCTTCATGTTCGTCCCTCAACTGCATCTTTACCACCAGACTGTAAACATTTTCAAGTCTTTTATTTGACCCTCATCTTCCTCTAACTCAGCAGTTTCAATGGGAGGCGGGGGGATTCCCCCAGGGGACATCTGACTGCGTCTGGAGACAGGCGTGGCTGTCAAGGCTCGTGGGGGCTCCCAGGGTAGAGGTCAAGGAGGCCGTTAAACATCCCACAATGCACAGGACGGCCCCAATGGCAAACGATGATCTGGGCCCAAATGCCAATGGTACAAGGTTGGGGAGCTGTTCTAAGTGCCCACCTGCGTCCACCATCTCCTGCTCACCTGTCGACCTCCTGCCCCATCACCCACTGAAGCATCGGCCTCCAAGGCCACTGACGGCCCCTTCTCAACCACAGTCAGGTCTCGCCTTGCTCGGCCTCTACAGTGAAGGCATCGCACTGCACGGCCTTTCCCTCCTTCTTGAAACACTGTCTTCCTTGTTTTTTTTCACCTGGTTTAGGAAGCCAAAGTCTAGTCATAATCACTTATGCATCCTTTTCCCTCCAATCACCCCGGTGAAGTGAAGCCACTTCACCCCCCGTCCCTCCATCACCTTCTCAGTGCCAGCTCACCTGGCCAGCCCATCAGCTCCTGGCTGGCCCATGATGTCACGTGAACTGCCCTCCGACCCGCCCTTCATGCCGCAGCCAGAGCGCTCTCCCCCTTCACAAACCAGGGGCCAGCGGCCCCCACTCCTGGTCCTGCAGTGCCTGCCGTCCTCTCCCGCAGGTCTCCTGATGAGAGTTGCATGGTCCCTGCAGTCTGGGGGCTCCCAGCCTCTCCGGGACCTCTTTTTTCACTTCTCGTGCTCACGACACGTTCCTCCCCACCTGCCTATACCTGCCCGCCTGTCACTTTCTCAGAGAGGCCTCCTGACCACCTTGACCTGCCCGAAAGATGGAGGTCAGATCCTGAATTAGAAGCTTTCCTAGTGGCCTTCCCATCGTAAGCAGACTCAAGGCCCGGCTGAAGCCGGCACTGCGCTCCACATGGGCAGGGCGCAGGCAGTGACCATTGGACGGAGGAATAAACCAACAGGCCTTTTCTTCTTGAGAGACCAGGGGTCATTTTACAAATCTAACCTTACAGGACAAAAATAACAAGGATCTGTGTGTGTCTCACACTCTTCTTCCCAGAGACCCTCCCGTGCACGGTGTAAGTGACCCTGCAGAACACACCTGAGTGCTTCCTGGCCTCTGGCTGTTCACGGTTCCTAGACTGAAAGTCCCATGTCCAGCCCCAAATGGACCACAGATTTCCAGTATCCCACACTGACTGCAGCTCAAGTGAGCATTTTATTCACTGAGGTGGTAGCTTTACCAGCTGATTTTTGTTCTAGCCAAGCAGTAATAGCACTTTTTAAATCCAAGTTTTCTTTCTAAAAAAGGAATGAAAGAATTCCATGTCTGATTTCCCATATTGCTTCAACTTCCTGCCAGCACTCTGTATTTTCTGCTTTTTTCAAAAACCATCACAGGCATCTCAGGCTGCAAACTTACTTCAAACACTTTTATGCCTGCAATTTGAATTAGAGCAAAATATCCCTGGGCACTGTCCCCAAAGAGTTAATTATTACTGTTCGCACCATCTACTTTCCACAGGCATTTTCTTATATCAGCAGCACATCTTACCCTGAAGACAAATCATCCTTTGAGCATGATGTGGATGCTCTGTTTTTTCCTCCAAAATACTATGTCAATCTCTGATTCCCTGTACTATTATTTTTTTTCCTTTAGGAAACCAACAAAACCAATATCAGAGAGTAGCTCTTCATCCTTATTGTTCCATCTGAATCTGCCTCTGAAGGCAGGAGGAGATGGATGCCTCAGCTCAGAGACAGTTGGTCTGAGAAAAGAGCTCTCTCTTGCTCTGCCTTTTGTTCTAGTCAAGCCTTCACCTGATTGGACGAGGCCCACCACACTTGGGAGGGCAATCTGCTGTACTCAAATACTAATCTCGCAGGAAACACCCTCACAGACACTTCCAGAAATAATGTTCTACCAGATGCCCGTGCATCCTGTGGCCCAGTGTAGATGACATCACACATCTACAGGTCCAGCAGCAGGACACGATGGGTCCAGCCCTCTTCGAGCCCTTGGGGGCCCTATGAGCCTCTCTACTCCCTCCAGCGTCTTTCTTACTTGGGCATTCGATTGTAAAACCCTTGATGTTGCAGCCTAGTGGTTCAGCCACGGGTGCCCTCGCACAGGCTGTGGGGCAAGTCCTCTGGTCCCTTCAGCTCAGTGGGTGGACTCAGGCAGGTCCCTGGGCCCCCTGAGCCCTCCTGCCATGGACAGAAATGTGGGGTTGGACCACGTTTGGGGTGTGTGTCAGGGAAGTCGGCCTATGTTCTGACACCCAGCCTCCCTGAGGATCCTGGTTCTTCGGGCGGGTGGGGCATCTTCCCGGAGAGGTAGTGAGGACCACTGGGCAGCCCAGCCCTCCTGTCTTTGGCGTCTGGGCTCCTGGTGGAGAACCTGGGCTGCCCCATGTGATACCCATGGAGCGGCAGGTAAATGCATGAAGATGCGGCCCACGTCTCTTTCCACAATCCCCAAGGCTTGAAGCTGTCACCCTATGCATGTCCTCAAGCAGAAGGCAGCATGAACGTCGCCCTCCAACTATGACAAGGGATGGGTACCATGGGTCTGTGTCTGGTCTGGGTCTCAGCCCCTCCGCACCGTGCGAACTTGTTACACGCTATTGACCCTTGGAAAGCAAACCACTCTTGGAATTCTCTCTGCATATTCTCTAAATTCCCCTCTGACCAAACAGCACACTGCAGCTTTGACAATGAGCTTGGGGAAATACCAGTTGAAAGCTGGATCGGGGGCTTTTGAGACGATGCTGTGATTATTTCTGCATTTTCCTTTTTCACGTGGGGCAGGGGCCTCTAGACACGTCTGGGGCTTGCTGATGCGCTTGCTGGTTTTGACCTCCAATTAGTTGTCACCTGCTCTGAACCAGAAGTGAGGAATGGGCTGCTCTCGTTCCTGAAGCCCGAAGAGGCCCCAGCGGGCAGGATGCTGGAGCCGGGCTGTCGGTGGTCTCTTCCCGGGGTGGACACACAGAGGCTGGGGCTCGGCGTCTCCAGGGTAGCGTGTCACGCCTCTGTCCCTGATCACTCACATGGGACCACAGTCACTGACATGGCCTGAGCTGCAATTTTTCCAAAGCACAAATATGAACCAAGGTTCCTACAAGGTTGGTGAGAAAGAGTCCATGTACTGAATGGTTTTCTGTGAAATCTTAAACTACATGGTGCCTGCTCTCCGATGGGCCCCGTCCTGGATGTTTTACAAACACTCACAAGCTAATCATCCTGTGATTTTTGTTCTCATGTTAGAGAAGAGGATCAGCCTCCCCTCCGTGGCTCGGAACACGGGAATGTAAAGCCTGCGGAATGTCTTTTCTGAGAAACAAAGGAAAATATTAAATGTTGCCGATTATTTTCAAACAAAAGATGAGGTCACATGGTCTGTCAACGAAAGGAACAAACGAGAAAACAGAACGGGAGTGGGCTGGAGTTCTCTGTGGAGTTGCTATGAAATTAAAGCGGCCACGAGACATACACGGATTAATTGTGCGTAACAGCAGACAGGCTGGATCTAGCTCTGGTTCGTCTGAGCGGACCTCACAGAAAGCGCTCCAGCCCTGGCAGGGAGGGAAAGCCTGGGGCAGAGAGTACACAGACAGGTGCACAAATGCGTGTGTGCTGCCCCCAGCGCCTCCCCTGTCTGTGGACATGGGCTGGGAGGAAGCTTCTCTCCGTCAGCAGCGCCAAGAGGGCACAGAGCAAGGAGCCCTCAGACCAGAGCAGGACAGTGGCCTGTCAGGCCCGGGCTGCCCTGAGAGGCAGTTTGGGGCTGTCAGGCTGTTGGGGGCAGGCCTGGGCCTGGCGGAGGTGTGGTCTGACACCTGGGCCAGGGTGGGAGGATGCAGTTCCAGGGACCCGACACCCTCATCCGCAGCGGCCCATCCCCTCGCGGTGCCTCTTGGACTTCAGGTTCATCCCAGTGCAAGGGGCCTGGGTCCCTGGGGTGCCGAGGGGTGTGGAACAGGGGCCGGCTGACAGCTCTGCACCCACACCCCACCCCCGGGGGCCCCACAGACACGCGGATGGGTAAGTGCATCTAGGTCTGTCTGTGTCCCTATATCTATACGTGACATACTCATAATACACATTTATAACCCGGGGGCTCTGTTCACTGGAGGACCTTGAGCACTCCACAAACATTACTAGAAGATGTCTTTCTCTGAAAGACCAAAATTCTCTTCTCTTTCCTGTTGAATGTCCCTCATCAGCTGCCCCTGTCCTGTCTGTGTCATCATCCAGCGCTGGCTGCTTGGGTGTCAGTTTGGAGGGACTGAGGTGCAGACGTGAATAAGCGGATGGGGTCCCAGGCACCAGCAAGTCTGTTCCAGGGGACAATTAAGCAGGTCACTTCGAGGCGGCGTGTGCTTTGATAGAGAGTCTGAGAGGTCCTCCAACCCTGTGTCCTGGAAACACGGAGCACGGGGCCCACCAGCCCGCAGGGCCGTCATCAGGCTGCCAGAGGGAGATGGCGGCTCCGCTGAGGCTCAGACACGGCAGTATGGGCTCCCTGATCAGGAGAGGGATGGGGCTTCCAGGCCCATGAGACACGGTGATGCCCAGGGGTGCGTGACGCACAGGGTGCCTGCGAGAAGCCCAGGATGAGCCGGGTCTCAGCACACGCGATGCCACAGGGGACAGTGGGTCAGATTACAGGGCGCAGGGCTCATGGAGGGGGTTTTAAGCAGGTAAGTGGTGGTCAGATAAACACTGGGTTAGATTTCTCTGGGTTATGGTTAGGGTCAGCACAAAGGATTTGAGGGAAAAGACAACCACCAGAGACCGTCTAAGAGGATCTTAGGAGATATCACCCGAGGGGTCTAGAAGTTAAGTACACGGTGCTCAAGATTCGACATTTAGTAAGTGATGGAATCAGAATCCAGCCCAGGCCTCCCAACCCGAGTCCATGCTCTTAACTGGCCTGTTATTTTGTCATATTCGCTGACAGGCACGTGGAGTTCAAAGGGTCTGTGGGCGGCAGGGTAAACTGGGCAGACAAGTCCCAAGTCCAGGGAGGCGGCCAGCCCTGGAGATACCATCAGACCAGCCCGGGTGGACGGGGTCAACACACATGTCAGAGCAAGTGTCTAAAAGCCAGGAAGCTCGAAGCTCACACGACGGTGCCCAGGGGTCTGTTGCATGCGGCTCCCAAGGTCGGAGTTACTCACAGCAGAGAGAGGCCACGGGGAGGTCGGGGCAGTGCCCAGGGCTGTGTCCAGGATGGAATAGGGGCCAGGCTCTCAGTTACAGGTGACGACCTCGGGGGACAGTCAGCTTGACCTTCTGGGTGGGGCCCCGAGACATAGCCTCAGCCTCCGTGTAGCCAACATGGAGCGAGCATGGGCCTTGTGGTTCTGGAAGGTTGCGGCCTGCAGCCCGCATGGAGGCCTCCAGGCCCCCGGGCTCAAGAGCCACTAGCCTAGAGCTGACAGTGAAACCCCGACAGAGCCGAGCAGACCTGGAGGGAGGGTGGGGGGGGTGGACGCGGCCCTTGGGGAAAAAGACTCGCAGAACCAAAGGCCCTGGGCTTTCAGCGCTGACCCTTGGTAGTCTCCGGACCTGACCTGACCTGACCCTTAGCTTTGGGAAAGGGGTTGAGGAGGCCTTGCCAGCATCAGGTCTGGGCTCTGGGTGGGGTGGGAGCCGATCTCTGCATCTGAAGGGTTGTTGGGATGGAGGACCTGCAGATTCTATCCTGGTCTCCTAAGAACCGTGTCGAGGCAGGAAGAGCTGGTGACCAGGGAGAGTGGGAACCGTCAGGGGGAGGTTTGACTGAGGGGCAATTTCAGGTGGAGGGGACCGCCTGCGGGGGATGGATATGCTGGGGAGACGCAGGGTGATCACGGGGTGAAGTCGTGAAGGCGTCCCGGGCTCCCGCCCCCCATAGCTTGCCTCCGCAGGGTCAAGTTCGTGGGGAGGAAGGGCAGGGGCTGCAGAGGCCTGGCCTTGGCCTCAGGGAAGGAAGCCTCCCGGGTGTGCCCCTCCTGCGCTTTGTGCCACCCAGCTCCTTCCCCCTAAAAGCCACTCATGGTCATGCTGACCACTCACCCGGCTTTTTAAAAAACTGCCATTATGGAACCAGCAGTGCACTGGACACAAAGGAAAATCTCAAACACGACAGATACACGGCTGGTCCCTATGGAGTTCACAGCCCAGCAGGGGAGCAGACAAACGTGTGGATGTCGGCAGGTAAAGAGCGTGTGGTGGTGAGACTGGCAACAGGGCAGCCGTGCTGTTGGTGTGCGCAGGATTCGGAGGGTCCGGAGAAGCTGAGACGGGCTGAACAGACGCGCGTCCAGAGGGCTGGCCTCTCTCTACTCCCCGACACCCTGTGCCGTAGAGGGTGGGCCCAGGCCGTGAGCACGCACAGCACCTGCAGGGTCTCTGCTGTGCAGGTGCCTGGAGTGGGGGGCCCAGCTTGTGGAGGAAGGACGCCAGCAGCCCCGATGCCACCACCTCCTGAGCCCTCCTCTCCTTCTGGCCTGCGTGAAGATCTTGGGTCAAAGTGACCTCAACCTGCAACCTGACTTCCCAAGGGAAAGTTTTTCAAAAGGCAAGCATCTTAAGAAAAGACTCATTGGGGGCTTCCCTGGTGGCGCAGTGGTTTAAGAATCTGCCTGTCAATGCAGGGGACACAGGTTCGAGCCCTGGACTGGGAAGGTCCCACATGCCACGGAGCAACTAAGCCTGTGTAAGACAACTACTGAGCCTGCGCTCTAGAGCCCGCGAGCCACAACTACTGAGCCCATGTGCTACAACTACTGAAGCCCGCACACCTAGAGCCCGTGCTCCGCAACAAGAGAAACCACCGCAATGAGAAGGCTGTGCACCGCAACGAAGGGTAGACCCCGCTCGCCGCAACTAGAGAAAGCCCACGTGCAGCAATGAAGACCCAACACTGCCAAAAAAAAAATTAATTAATTAATTAATTAATTAATTAAAAAAAAAAAGACTCACTGGCCTTAGTTAACCAAATAGTAAATGTCTCCAGTGATGGGGGGTTTCTTGGGACTGCACTGGCAACTTGGTCCCTGGAGGGAGCCCAGGAGGAGCGGCTGGGTCCTCCTGCAGTCACTGGTGTCAGTGTCCTTCACACACCACGGTTGACATCACAACCACCGGCGGGGAGGGGGACTCCCAGGGGTGTGACTGGTGTGATGTTGCATGTAAGTGTGGTTTCCCATCACCCTACAAGCCTCGCTAGCCGTCCACAGGCATTTGGAGACGCCATGCCCTCTGTAGAGGCACCGATGGGACACCAGGCAGCAGAAGGTCACATAGAGACCACGGGGGGCCTGTGTCCTGTGGGAGCAGGCTCTTGTGTTTGGTGTTTCCTACAACCAACCAACGGGGTTCCTGACCTGGGTCCACCTATTCCTAACAGACAAGGTCCTTCTGCCCCTGGGAAATGGAAACTTCGAAATCTCTTTGGCTGGTAAATTCTAGGTAATTAGCATCAAACAAACATTTATCAGAACCCTACTATCATGTCCCTTTGCCTCCCCTGCCCCCATAAAGCAAGTGTCTTGAAAGGCACATGTGTCTGTGACAGCAGATGAACTGGGACATGGGAGAAAATCTTTGGATGTCTGTTTGTACATTTATGCATCTCATTTTTGTGTGTACATGTTTATTACCTACACCATATATATACATTTAAAATAGTACATGTCGGTAACAGAAATACATAAATACACAAAAATATAAAGTGTTTGCTAAAAAAAAGTATTTTCTAATGGGGTGTGTGATCATATGTCTGGAGAGAAAAACAGGCAAAACTCATCTATGTGGCTGGGAGTCAGGCTAGTGGTCATCCAGGGGGCTCAGGACTGGAAGGGGTTCTTGGGGTGCTGGCACACCAGGAGGTTCAATCTGTGGACATCTGTGAAACTCCACTGATTTTTGTCCTTTTTCAAATCTTACGCTTCGATAAAAAGCTTTAGAAAGTTTGGCGATGGCTCCTGTAGAGATCCCTGACTGATGACCAGTTGGTTAAGCTGAGTCTCTCCTGGCTCCTCGGGTTTGCTCTGGAGCTGAGAACCCCAGGGTCCTTGGAGACACCGAGGGTATTGCAGGTTTCATGAGATCTCGGGGTTCCCCCATGGATGGTTTGAAGCCCAATGGTAGGTGCCAGGCCTGCTGCTGTTTCGTGTCCAGGACTGGCTGAGAACCACCCGGAAGGCACGAGCTCTTGGGGAAAAGCCCACAGGTGTTACTAGGATCTCGAAAGCTGTTCTGAGGTGTTGTGGTCCCTCCGCCAGGACCATCCACCCCACGACCCACAGGAGGACAGGAGACGCCCTCTACTCCTCAGGCTCCTTGATCTCAGGAGGCTCTGAGTTACACCTGCCGTTTTCTACCTTCACAGCTGCTCTGACCTTGCACTGCACACTCCTGGTTTGGGGGAGGGTGGCGAGAATTGTTTTCTCCGTTTGTAATGACATCACCTGTCTTTTGAGAGCCAGCAGACGCGTGCATGGCTATTCCTTCTGGGCCCGTCTGGTAGCACCGCGGAGAGGCTGGGGCGGGCAGGGTTCAGGCAGCAGGGACAGGAGGTGAATCCTGACACTGGCGGTGGGAACACTGGGTTTCCGGTCCTGGGAGGAGCTTCGTTTCATCCTCCCTTCGTTCCTCTGTGCTTCTGAACCACCTCCAGGGCAGACGCACCCTCTCGGCTCGCTCCTCACCCAGAGGTCCCACCCCGTCCTCTGGCACGTGGCCCCGTGACTCAGAGGAAGCGAGAAGCCTGCGAGTCAGTGCCAGTCCCCACCCCCCGGGACGGCACACTTGGGGGATTCGCTCCTCTTCCCTCCTCAGTCTGTCCTGGCTCCAGAGGCCCCGCGACATCGCCGTCCTGGGGGACGTGGAGAACAGAGAGAAGCCCCGCTTTTCCGTCCCGTCCGGAGCAAGCGTGGGGTGCCCAGGAGCCTCCCTCCGGGAGCGGCGAACCTCTCCTGATGCGGGTGAGAGAAACCCGCAGCATCAGTGCATCCGAGCTCTCGGTAAACACAATAGACGGAGCTGATGCCACACTGTTTCCTCAGATTAAATGTATCTCGTCCCCAGATTTATATGGCACTTTATGGCTTCTGCAAATGACTGCCTCAGCCCTGCAAAGTAATTCCACCCTGTCATATTTGTCTTTGGAAATTGTAACAAATTACGGTGATTTATAACATCAAACTCAACTCTCTCTTTTCTCCCCAGACGGCGGTGGCAGGCTGCTTGGCTGTCCATTTGTTCTGTGCGGAGGTGACAGGGAAGCATGTTTCATCTCCCGTGTGACACTTGCTCCCCTTTGAGGGGAGCCTGTCAGCATAAGTCAAGCTGTCGCCACATTTTCCAGGGTTCTGAGCCGGCCCAGGCCCTGCTCACCTGTGGCCTCCTAATGAAGTGTGACTTCCCCTCAGGCTGGATGGATGGCACCTTCTGGAATTCCGTGTCTCGGACCCTGGCCCCCACCAGTCCTGATCTGTCCTGGGGGGAGGACGGCGTGGAACCTGGGTCACAAGACCCGGACGCCTGCTGTGGACACACCCCTCCCGCCATGGCCTCTGGTCTCCTTAATCCCAGTGGAAGCAAGTGCCACTCTGCTCTCGCGGTTTCCCGGACGACTCAGAATCCTGGCCTTGAAGAGTAGAAAGAAAATGGAGCAAAGTGGGCCCTGAGGCCCAGGACTTGTGGGAGAATGCACAGACTGCAGTGGCCCCAAATCCAAGTGTAGACGCCCAAGCCCAAATGGTGGTGTCAGGAGGTGGGGCCTCTGGGAGGTGACGAGGTCGTGAGGGTGGAGCCCCCATGATGGGATCAGTGTCCTTATAAAAGAGACCCCGGAGAGCCCCCTCACCCCTTCTTCCAGGTGAGGACACAGAGAGAAGATGCGCCTGTGAATCAGAAGAGCGCCATCACCAGGACCCACATGTGGCACCTTGACCATGGACGTCCAGCCTCCAGGGCCATGAGAAACAAGGTCTGCTGTTAACCCCCGACCTGTGCTATTCTGTCCCAGCAGTGGCTGCTCTCAGCTCAGCGTCCTGCAGACCTCAGGCCGCCCCTGCCTTTGCTCCAGCGGCAGAGCCCCTGGAAACACCCGTCCCCCGGCACCTCCCTCCCATCTCAGGGACGGCACTGCCTTTGGGTTATTCACAACAGTAACATCTACATCATGCATTTATTCATAAGGAACTCTGACCTTAAACACCAGGTAATAAAACTTTTTTCCCCTTAAATTATATTGAGCAAATGAGGAGATTAAAACTTTTTAAAATTGGAAGCGGCTTCAGAACTGCCAACTGTAGCTGCCAGGGGGGCAAGTGAGACGCAGTCGTGTGTGATCCCTGCTCTGACCCCGCGACAGGGCATCAGTATGTCACAGGAGCAACAGAACTCCTCCCCCCCTGTACCTCCCCCCCCACCCGCCCTGGGAAACTGGAGGCTAAACTGACAGGGTGAGATGCCGAGGACGTGGCCTCTGTGCTGGATCCAGCCCCTGAGGGTCTTTCTCCCCCTCTGTGTTTGTAGCTGTCAGTGCAGGGTTGACGGGCACCTCAGAAGGCGGGGAACCCGGCGGGATCCCGGCACGCCCGGCTCTGTGCCCACACAGGAGGCTCAGAAACAAAGGACAAACGCTCAAGGGCCTGGGGAGGAGAGAGCTGGGTGGGCATTGGCAGTGAGGACGTCGGTGCGAGTTTTATCCTGGAAACGCAGGTGCCTCCAGGAGGGCCTTGGGACGTGCTCCTGACCAGGCCGTGGACGTAAGACCTGGGAGCCCGAGCCCCACGGAAACTGCAGGAGTAAGTGTGCACGGCAGAGCTTTCGGGCATGGGTCGCGTACAGCAGGGGCACCGCCCTGCCTGGAGGGACTGCCCTGCCATGTGGCAGTGAGGCCAAGGCCAGACAGGCCTCTTTGCCTCCTGAGGCCAGTTTCCTCCAGAGAGTCACAGCAAAGGGGTAACAACATCAGAGGATGGAATTGGGGGTGGAGGGGGGATGCGGGCACAGAGTCTGGCTTCTGGAGAAGCTGCTCCGTGACCCCAGCGTGTGACTTCAAGTTCCTGACCTCAACCTTTTAAAAACTGCTCTTTTGTTCCCTGTCGCTCCGCACGTGCTCTATGGAAAAGCTGACCCCGGGGTGAGGCCCCGCCAGCACACGCACCGCCCACCCTCACTGCCGGACGCGCTCACTGGCCAGCAGCCATGTGCCCCTCGCCCCGTCGGGCCTGGTGCAGACACGTCCCCGCTCCCCTGGCCTCCACCTCACGGGATGTCAGGCCTGGCCGCTGTGAGGCCAGGATGTGAGTCACCAGAACAACCCTAACGGAACTGGCCCCGTTTCTCTCAAACCGAGGGAAGGACACACAACTGAAAGGGGGAAGCGCTGGACGTGGGGAGGCCGCGGATTGTGGGTCCTGCAGAGACACGTCCCCCACCACTGGGAGCCGGCTCTGGCCTCACCTCGCCAAGAGGTGTGAAGCCGCCCAGGCCTGGCGATAATTCTGCTCTTATTTACAGGGCCTGGATCAAATGTGTATTTTACATGATGAGTGGGGAGTGTCAGAATGAGCCACATACAAAGTGGTGACAAAAGAAATCATTTCAATAAAATTACAAAATGTACAACAAATCACTGAGACAGCCACATTAAACACGATCTGCAGACAACATAGCATTATACAATTTTTGACGTTCGCAGAGAGGTATTAGGTCTGAAGTAACTAGGTTGAGAAAGCAATTTGCAGAATTTCTGTTCTTTTAGCTGGTTTGAAAGGAGTGATAATTTTTTTCTTTTTTTAATGTGGCTGACAAGTGAACAAAAAACCAGTAATTGAGTAGTACCATTTCATCCAGAAGGCAGGCTGATAATTAGAGGTGTAGCAGCCAGTTTGGATTTTATCTGAACAGTGGCAGCTCTGACTTTTTTTTTTAAAGCTGAGAACCGAATCAAGGCCCGTGTTCTCAACAAAAATGAGAAGAGGACTGTCTTCCATCCCTCATTCCTGGCTGGGCCCTGTTTTCTTGTCCTGAGGGCAGGTCTGTGGGCCCTGATTTGGGAGGGAGCATTCCCGAATATCCCTGGAGACAGAAGAGATCTCAGGAGCCAATGTGGATGGCAATGTATCGTCAATAAAATTGGTTTATGCCACTGGGAGCCTCCTTGTGAAACACTCTGTTGGACGGGATTCTCCCCTGTGAGTCTTAGGAGGAAGGGCCTGACCCGGACACGGTTTAGATCTGGTGTCCCGGCCCTCGGGTTTCCAAGCCTGGCATTTGGTCCTGGACTGTTGTGGCCGTGGAGACGAGGCTAGGCAGGGGCTGTGAGGAGTCCCATCCCACTTGGACAATGGGGCAGGTGGGTTCACACGTACAAATGCTCCCTGCAGCCCCATCACATTCTTAGCCTGAGAAACGTGAGTCAGGTATGGACCCTGCGAAGCTGACGCTCAGGGTCCTCTAGCCTCCTTTCCAGCCCTCCCAGCTCCCACCAGCCGCGCCAGGTCCTTCAAGCCCTGGAAGAACAGCCCATTAGAGGGTGTCCTCGAGGCATCTCTGCAGACAGAACCCAGGGCCGGGTGCAATCAGAGTGCTGGGAGCACAGTTTAAAATCCCTCCCTCCTCCTTTGAGCAGCTCTCAGACAAAAAGCCTGTTATTTAGATTGCATTTTTGATAGCTCATTGTATCTAAAAAGAGATCAATTAAAGCTCTCACAAACCTCTCATACTTAATGGGAGGACAATTTAGACATCACAGCAGCGTGGACAATGCGTGTGCGAGTTGCATTTATTGTTTTGGAACTATTTGCGTCTCCCGCAAACCCTCTGAGGATGAGCAGATTCACACAGGAAAAGAAACATTCGCATCAGAAGGAAGATAAATTGTCACCAACTTCATTCTTCAATGGATGAAGGGAGCCTCTGAAGTACAAAGTACCTCTGACAAATGATGTGGTGGAAACATTCGTGCCTGTATTGCTCTGAATGACCCAGAGCTTGTGTTCACCATCCGTCCTGCGGGAAGAGGGGCCCGGGTTACTTATGAGACGAAACGGTGGAGAAGTGTATTTACAGCTTCCCTGCAGAGGCGGGGCCCCGGGTCACAAAGCTCAAGTTGGTCCCATCCAAGTGGACTTTGTCTTTACTTCAGGAACGTCTCTCTTGCAAAATAGGGCTTCTCGGTGTTTCTGAGGAGTCCACAAATAGCTCCTGTTGAAAGCAAGACTTGAAAAGGCACAGAGTTGATGCTGAGGGGATGGTTTCCATGAGGAAAGCAGAGTGGTCCTGGGTGGGGGGGGTCGGATCGGGGGCAGGTCCTGCTGTCCCAGCTCAGTGCACTCCAGGCGCTCCCCCTCCAGGTGCGCTGGGCTGTGAAGGACCATCAGAGAGAGGCTGGGCGGTCAGGGCCAGGGGCCAGTGGCACATAGGCCCAGGGGTGATGCAGGGTGTTTGGGGCTCTTCGGATGGGGCAGTATCGCCCGTGGACGCCCACAGTGGGTCCAGGTGTCTCACAGCAGCATCCGGGGAGACTCATCCACGGCCTGTACATTCAACACCACCACCAGCCACGGGGAGGACGGGCAGTGTGACCAGCTGCTCGGCCGCAGGGACAGCACCTCTGGCTTCCTTGGACCCCACCCGGGGCCCTCGGGACAGGAAAAGGCGGAGGTCAGCAGCGGGGTGTGGACAAGACTGTGTGGGTGCTGGTGCTGCATCCACGGTGGGGAGGGTGATGCCAAGGCCTGGAGGTCCGTGTGCACAGACACGTGCCATGCTTAAGGGTGCGTGTCAAGGAAAGTCTGTGTGACATGTAGGGTCTGCATAGCTCATAGATTCTGGATGACGTGTAGCATCTATATGACATGTGGCATCTGTGTAACATGTAGTGGTTACAGAACATGTAGGGTTTATAAAACATAGGAAGTCTACATAACATGCAGAGTCTATATTATTCTATATTATATATGTATAAATATATATATTTATAATATATATATTTATAATATACGTGTATATATATGTATATATAAAGTAAACAAATATATACATGCATATAGATATATATATATATTTTTAGAGTAGGAGTCTGAGTGGTCCCTAGGAAGTCCGGGAGGCTTGGTGAATCAACTTCTAATGAGCCCTCAATCACGGAATTGGAAAATCGGTCCTTGCCTGTCCCACTGCTCTCAGCTCTGTGCCCTCCAGACTCCGTACACCTGCATTCTGGGGTGTCTGGTCCACTTCGAAGAGTGTGTACGATGGCGTATACTCAGTGATGCTACAGGGACACTTGCTGAACCAGACCTGGTCACCGTGATTAACCACTCCTTCTGGAAGGCTGTGTGTGCTGCAGCTCACTTCCATTTTCTGTCACTCATACATTTAAAGATATTTCAAAATGATTGAAATCAACTAGCTTTGGGCATTTGGGGTATACATTCAACTCCCCTGAAATAAACAGTAGATAGATATTCTGGGTGTAACATAAAGACAAGCAAACTAAGATCGCAGAGAACAGAGAAGGAGGACGGATCTCCTTCTACACCAAGAAGTTCCTGTGAGTTACAGTGGAGAGCAAAGCAGATGTTCTTGTGTGAATTTTCCCTCCTTCAGGCTGACGCTTTTCTCTCTCCTGCTCCCCTCCTTCCCCTTAATGAGGACACTGCTCTTAGCCAGGACACGTTGCTCCATCCATGGAAATCTTGTTGCCATAGCAGCCTGAAGTTACACCTCCTGGGGGGGGGCGGCATTTGGAGGGGCTGGAGGAGCTAATGCCGACCACGCTGCCCTTTATAAAGGCAAAGCAGGAACCCTGGCATCCCCCGAAGCTCGGATCCCCCAGCCTGAGCTCCACACGGTTCCTGTGATGTCCTCGAGTTACAGCCCATCTGGACAGACTTGAGGGCATCCAGTCGGCTCCCGGAAGCACCTGTGTGCTTGGGACATTAAGCCACGTACAGCCGGCAACTGTGCAGGGCCCAGATCCGGATCCTGCATTTGTACCCCAGCCCCACTGAGTGGAGACGTCCCCAAGCCTTGAGCTCAACCTGCACTCAAACCCCAGACCCATTCTGACCTCGGCCCCTCTCTCCTTCCTCCCCCTTCCGATCCCAGGCAGAGGGGGCAGGTGGTAGGGGATTCCCAAACTGGGGAAAGGGGTCAGTTCCCTCTCCAGCTCCAGAATTGCCACTTGCCGCTCACAGTCTGAAAACCTGTGTGTCTGCGTCCTGTTCTTTGGCAGAGGAGAGGTGGGGAGCAGGCCCCCAGTCCTCTCTACCTCAAGTCACCAGTCCCAGGCATCGTACCTCAAAGACAAGAGTGCAATGTCTTAAAGGTCTCTCTCTGCCATGACGGTGGATGCTAAAATCCCTGTGGAGAGGAGTCCTTCCAGCCAGAGGAGGAAATGGTTGAGGAGACCGCACAGGCTCAGGGTGGGGACAATGCTGGGAGGTCAAAAGAGTCCAGAGCCTGTTATGGACCTGCTGAGAGCCAGGCCGACGGCAGGGCCCTGACAAGTTGCTCCCACAAAGCTGGATAAGCCCTGGCTGTTCCTCACGGCAATGCTGTGCTCCCAGAGGGGCCGACTGGTCAGCAACGCGAGGCGGGTGTGAGCAGAGTGCTGGAGAGGACCTCACAGAGTCGGGACACAAGAGGCAACAGCCCCCGCCAGGCGGAGTCAGCAGAGGCCACGAGTCAAGGGTAGGGCCTGGGTCAAGGGCCAGGCTCCAAAGAGCAGGACGTGGAGCCAAGATGTGGGCCACGTGGGCCATGCCAGCCACAGCGCCAGCGAGAGTACAGAACGCCGGCAGAGTGCACTCCTGCGTCTAAGGAGGCTGAGAGCCAGGATCCTGGACAGCACGCCCTGCTGCCGGGGCAAGCGAGGGGGTGCTGTCCAAGGTTGCGTGGCTGCCCTTGGACTTGGATGTGCCCGTCCCCTCCTCCGTGTGCCACACCCTCACCACCTGTGAGCTCGGCTGCACTCGGTGAACACACACAATAGCACTGGATTTGTTCTCCTCTCTCCCACTTCTGACCAAGTTTCCAAGCCCTTCTCTTCATTGCTTTGTTCTCCCTGAATTTCCTGGAAGTGCTGACCTCAAAGTACCCCCGAGATGCCTTCTTTACTGTCCCTCCGACCTGCCCACGGAGAGCGCCAGCTATTTTCCAAGAAAGATCATTCTTTCAAGGGTTTCAATGCTGTTGTACTAATTTCTCAGGCTCCGGAAACCTCGGCAGCACCACAGGTCTTTGAAAACCAAGAAAAATGCGGCAAGACATTTTTACAGCTAAAGACTTTGTGGAAGGGGCATTAGCTCTCTGGCTGATTAAAGCCAAGTGGCTCAAATGGGCAACACACCACTGTTCCCCAGAGATTTGGATACACGAGTCTGTCCCCTCGGGTGTGTCTACTCACACAACCTCCGTGGGACACACTTGAGGTGATCGTGTGGCTACAGGGTTAAATGACTTGTTTGCATAATGCGGTTACAGAATCCACAGAAGTGGTGGAGACTTCGGGGAACATCTGGTAGTTACCTGAACTCTACAGATGGGAAAGCCAAGACCCCAGGGGACTCTCATTTGGAAAGAAAGAGGCTAGAAGACTGAAGAGCTATGACCTCCACCACAATCTTCCAATTGGAAGTCACGTGCCCTTTCCACGTGGGGCGGGGCAGCCGCTTTGGTCACAACCGGGTGAAGTGGTGCAGAATTCAGAGACTTCAACGTATCGTGCTTTTAAAATATGAAAACAGGGCTTCCCTGGTGGCGCAGTGGTTGAGAATCTGCCTGCCAATGCAGGGGACGCGGGTTCGAGCCCTGGTCTGGGAAGATCCCACATGCCGCGGAGCAACTAGGCTCGTGAGCCACAACTACTGAGCCTGCGCGTCTGGAGCCTGTGCTCCGCAAAAAAGAGAGGCCGCGATAGTGAGAGGCCCGCGCACTGCGATGAAGAGTGGCCCCCACTTGCCGCAACTGGAGAAAGCCCTCGCACAGAAACGAAGACCCAGCACAGCCAAAAATAAATAAATTAATTAATAAAAAAAAAATATGAAAACAGTAGAGAAGTGCTGTGCTGTGGTCTGAGTTGTGTCCCCACACAATTCACATGGGATGTGCTAACCCCCAGGACTCAGAAGGAGACTGTGTTTAGAGATGGGTCTTCAAAGAGGTGATGAAGGTAAAATGGGGTCCCTAGAGCGGGCCCTGATCCCATAGGACTGGTGTCCTTATAAGAGGAGGAGATCAGGACACAGACATGCAGAGAGGGACAACCACGTGAGGACACAGGGAGGAGACACGTCTACATGCCCAGGAGAGAGGCCTCAGGTGGGACAAGCCCTGCAGACATCTCGACCTTGGACTTCCAGCCTCCAGGACTGGGAGACAATGAACATCTTCTGCTTAAACCCCCAGGCTGTGCCGTGTGTCACCGCCGTCTGAGCAGACTGATCCAGGGTCCACAAAACATGCTCCATTTGCTTTGAGAAAGGAAAGCACATCACTCAGGATAGGTCCTGGGGTGGAATCCTTCCGACCAGACTACTTCTCAATGACCTAAGAGATGCCAAGGCAGGCGGATACAGTCAGGAAAACTGCACAGCAATCAACGTGCTTTTCACTCTTCCTTTCTCGACGGCACCGCTACTGTCTTTCTGTCCCTGGCTTGTTTTTGAAAAACAGAAAGGGAAGGTTTGTGTATCCAGAACAATCTTCCTCCTATCCATTGAGACAGCAGAATGAGTGCCTCTCGTGCTTCCAAAAGGACAAACTACCGAGAGCTTTTGGAAGATGCCACCCTGTTTGCCGAAGGCCGTTAGGGCCAGTTATACATCAACCGTGTCAGATAACCTCTTCAACCCAGAGAATCACAGGACCTCAGACGTGGAGGAATCTCAGGGCCAAACCCAAGCCTCCCGTCCACTGATGACTGACCTGGGTCCTCAGGGCCCAGCTCCCCATCAGTGCTGATGCAGCCCCTCTGCCGGTCAGGGGACACTCGGACACCCTGGATGCATGGTGACAAGTGCCAGATCCACACACCTCAGCTCTGGGAACCGTCAGCTTCAGAGACCTGGTCTTTCCACGGACTGCACTGTGTGAGGGTTAGAACTGATGCTGTCTGACCATGAACGAGAGCAGAAATGAATGGATTTCCCTCTTCTGTGCATTTCTAAGGAAGGGACACCTCGCTTAAGCCAGCATCTCCCTCCCCCTGCACCAGAGCTGGGGGTGTTAGTAGCCGTTGGTCATGCTTTTTCTATGAACTTCAGCCTCGTGTGTATCGCAGACATTTTCTCTTTGGCGATGGACTTAAAAAAGGCTGAGTGTCCTATTTAAAAAAAAAACAAAAAACTGAAATAATTCCTCACTGCGTGTCACAGAAGAACGGTCAGAGTCAGGGGAGCAGCGGCCGAGGCCCGTGCCCCATCCTCCTGGCTGGACCCTGCCCTTCTGTGTTTTGGACCCAGTGATGGGCCCGCCTGGCTGTGTCCTCCCGGGACCCCGGCTGCTCGGCCCTTCCCAGTCCTCATGCCTTTGGGCCTACATTCTCCACTAGGGGCGGATTCTGGAACTTCTTAAACTTTTATCATCATTTTTAAAGCAAGAAGTCTGTCTTCCAATGAACAGGATGAAAAAATAAAGCAGGAGCCCCTGGGACACACCGAGGCTCCCCAGGGCCCAGGAGCCTGCACTTGCAAACCTCCTTCAGCCCCTGGGTCGGGGGTGGACGAGGCCTGGAAGAAGCAGAGCTGGGGAGTGGGCTAAATCGATCACGGGGCTGCCGGTAGTTAGAGGGAATCAGGCCCCGAATAGACAGGAGACTAGCGCTGACCTGGGTCGGTGGACGTGGTGTGAAAGCATCACTGCAAAGCAGAGAGTGGACAGGGCAGCAGACCCCGGCCTCAGGCCAGGAGGCTTGAGCAGACGGCGTCAGACACCCCGAGGGAGGACAAGTTTGGTGGGCTTCTTCCCTGGCCCTCGATGTGGCCCTTCATCACTAGGACCCTGGGGAAACTCGTAAGCAAGTGACCAGGATGCTTCCCTCAGGATGACCATGTGAGAAGTCAGGGTACCTCCTGATGGGGGTGCGCAGCCTGGTCCCCCTCCCCACATTCGCCCTCCTCTGAGCAGTGGGGGTCATCGCTGTGGACACGCCAGCACATCCACAGATGCCCTCTGAGAGCGGGGGAGGGGGCAGACCCCAAATGTCACCTGTGCACCCCATGCGGACCTCCCTGGCTTGGGGGGGCGCTCCCAGCTGGTGCAGGGAGCAGTGGGCGGTCTGCTCTGCACTTGTTCAGGGGTCCCAGAGGTTAAGGGTCAAAGGACATCTTTCTTACATCAATGACTAAATCTACAAAGAAGGAGGAGGACAGACTTTCAGACTCCCTGGAGCGCCAGCTTGGGACCTCAGCCAGGCCTGGCGCAGCGAAACGGGGAGGACCCCGCGGTCTCTGCGGGTACTGCTGCTGGTCTACATTTTCTGTTTGCTTGGTTTTTGCTTCCCATGGAATCGAACCATTAACTAATTCATTGATGTAGTCACGCATTCAGCAAATATCTGTAAGGAGTTTTGAGGCAGAAACTGTACACAGGCCTCACAGTCTGTGCCCGTCCTGTCTGGAATGTTCTGGGTAGAGATGGTGCAGCCAGCCCGGAGCACTGAGGTTCCGGGTGGGGACACTCCCGCCACTGCAGGGAGCACAGCCCGGCTGGCGAGTGCTTCTCTAACTGCCACCAGACACCAGGTGGCTGGTAACGTTGGGAAATTACTGTTTTAATCATTAATTACCAAATAAATGTCACTTTGCTGGTACAATATATGCAGTGATTTCTGTCATAACTTGACATCTGTAAGTCATAAATTGCTTAGTTTTAGCTGCTTTTAATTGCTGCATTTTCCCAAGCCGCACGGCACATGCATTTTGGACTTGGTTCAAACTCCACTGGCACTGACACCTCTGAGAACTGGCCCTGGATCATGCAAACACTGGATTCCGAGGGGTCAGCGGAGCAAGAGGAACTGGCCCCTCGCAGGAGCCTCTGGCCTGATCCGGGAGGGAGGGTTCAGGAAGCAGGAAGAGCACCTTTAATCAGAGAGGTGATTTCAGCCTTAAAGGAAGTGCAGTTCCTGTGTGGAAAATGGAAATCAAAAGAAAGGATGCTCTAATGGGCTCGAGGCGTCTGCACTGCTCAGAAACATCTCCGTTCCTTCTGTTTGATTTCAAACAGGCTATTCCTGGAGGAATCCACAGTCCTTTCTACCCAGAGGCCTAAAAATATACACGTTTGAGAGGGAGGCGTAGTGGGGTAGGGAGAAAGGAGGCATTTGGAGCCCGGCTGAAAAGCTCACATGTTTCTCCTTTCTCCTTCTCTGCACGAGGCGATCAGAGGCGTGAGCACCCAGTCCCCACACTCGTGTGCCCGGGAAGCCGAGCTCCACTGCCCAGCCTATCTGCAGACGAGGTCCATTTTTCCCTGTGGACCAGGAGAACTTTGAAATTACAGAAATGAAGGCACAGGTGGCCGCGTCACGCCTGCCAGCAGCCCATGACTGGAGAGGGAGGGGAAGGGGGCGCTGGCTGGGACGTGGTTGGGGGTGGGGACGGCTCTGCGGGCTCAGAAGGGAGGGGCCTGGCGCACCTGGCAGGTCTGGCCCCTCCCTGGGTGCCCAGCGGGGCCTGCCTCTGCCCTCCCTTCCTCTCTCTGTCTTGCAGGATAGGACCTGGGTCGGGCGCTGCGGGGTGGCCGGGCTCTGGGACCCTACCTGCTCCCCTCTGTCCCCAGCTCAGGCCCCTCTGACTTCCGGCTGTACCCAGTTTTCTCGTGGCTTCTCGGCCCTTTCCTTGCCCACAGAACCAACTCCCTGCGCTCATGCCCCCTGTTTGAATCCTTGGAGGGGGCTTTGCTCTCTGGTCGGGACCCTGACAAGACCCACCAATGCCCCCTCTTCCCCAGTCGGTACTAGAGACGAAGCTTTCGCTTAAGGGCAGGACCCAGACGTCCGCCCACTCTGGCCGCCCTCTGCCCCGTGGACCAGCCTCCCCACTGGGACCTGCACACCTTCCCTCCTCCCCCTGCATATACCCGAGTGCCTCTGACTCCTGACCCCATGGGACCCCGGCCCCTGGCCCAGGAGGAAGCGCCTCCTTGGAGCCCGATGGCCATGTCCCCCCAGTGCCTCTCAGCACACGTCCTGTGTCTGCCTTGCTTCTCACTCCTGAGTTAACTTCAACCACACAGCTAAAAAGGTGCACGTTGTAGACACGGTTCGCTGCCCAGTCGTCCTTCTTAAGTGGCGCAAATAATGTTTGGGAAACATTTGGCTCAAGGAACCACGCGTGTGCTTTTGGTAAAAATGCAGGGTGGTCTGACTGTCCTGGGACAAAAGGAGGGTTTCAGTCTTGGCCTTGGAGGGCTCATCATCTTAAACAGGCTTCTCCACGGCTGGGGTGCGTTTACTCTCGTGACGGCCCTGAGACTCTACGACCCCAACTCTTGCATCTCCATCTCTGCTCAACTGTTCTAAGGGATAAAGCCAGGATTTCACCCTCCTTGCACAGGTTGGTCCAAGAATGACGGAGTTAAAGAACCTCAATACTTTTGTGATGGTTATTTCTCCTCTTGGTTGAGATTAGTCTGGTAAAAGCCAAGAACGGCCCGGTGCACGTGTGCGTAGGTCACTGGAAATGTTCACTGTTTATGTGTAAGGTCGGTTTCCTTCACGCTGAGCTCTCACCCTTGGTCCCTGTGTGTAGGGGGACCAGCTGTCTGGTTCCCTAGGGACTGGCCGCGTCTACATCCCTGGTGCCTGTGTAATTTGCTTGTTTTGGCGACCCTGATTTCTTTCCTCAGTTGTTACTCTAAATACCAGGTCCCATGAAGTCCCGACTGCTCCCCTCAGTAGCCGTGCCCGTGAGAAAGAACAGATAATGGGGAATATAGTGGAGACGTCCTTCGGGCAGAGAAAAGCACATCCGTCCCTGGTAAACCGATTGTCATGTGTCTCAGTGATGTTTACTTTCCCACAGCAGATGGCTGATTCAACTGGAGGAAACACAGCTCTAACCATTAGTTAAAACTAAAGCCACTTTGTAGATAAGGCAATTTGCATTCTAAACGGAGAGCTCAAAGTCATACACAATTTACTTTTACATGTCCTATATATAACCACTTTGTATATTCTATATACAACCATTTAAACTGATAAATTCTTAAATTACATTAATGCTATATGTTCTTTTTTAAAATTGCTTCCAAAAAGCCTGTTGTTTTAAAAATTCTAAAATGCAGCTAAAGTGATTTTTATGAACATATAATGATGTGACTATAATTGACTCAAAAGCAATAAGAAAACCAGACATGAAGATACATAAATATAAAACACTCCTTTCAGAAAAGAAAATAAAACTCCTGGGGTGAAAGGAATAGAATTCAAGTAAGAATTCTCTTTAGTTTAGACTTTAGGGCAGACACAGAGAATTGAAGAATTTTACAAAGTGAAGAATTCTACACTATCATTAAATCCAGTGACTGTAAATGCTGGGGATTAAGATCCTTTTGACAATCACATGAAATGTGTGAGTCCTCTCCCTAGAAAAAGAAACCTGAAACCTGCTGACAATTTTGTGTGTACGTCTGGAAGGTGGTGGTCTGACCTGAAAACCCACCCATGGGCTTCTGAGTTCTTCTGTAGAAACACCTGACACAACCCAGTGCTTCTAGATTATTTCTACCAACAACTCTTAAACTTTGGACACATTAGCTCCTTAACGTGCAAGATGGGAGACAGAGAGACAGAGACAGAGACAGAGAGAGAAAGAGACAGAGAAAGGGAGAGACAGAGAGAGAGAAAAACAGAGAGACAGAGAAAAACAGAGAGACAGAGACAGAGACGGAGAGGGGGAGAAACAGAGAGAGAGACAGAGACAGAGAGAGAGAGAAAAACAGAAAGACAGAGACAGAGAGAGGGAGAGACAGAGAGAGAGACAGAGACAGAGAGAGGGAGAGACAGAGAGACAGAGACAGAGAGAGGGAGAGACAGAGAGAGACACACAGAGAGAGACAGAGAAACAGAGACAGAGAGATAGAGACAGAGGGAGAGAGAAAAACAGAAGGACAGAGACAGAGACACAAAGACAGAGAGACAGAGACAGAGGGAGAGACAGAGAGAGAGAGAGAGGGAGGGAGGGAGATAGGGAGCAGGGACTCCTGGCTGACCCGCTCGGGCTCTGCAGTGACCATGGCTTGTTCTGGCCTCTACAGCACCCCCGCAGAGCCCAGGCCTCGCAGCTCGTGGCGGGAGTGGGTCGTGGGCTGCGGGAGTGCTGCCTGGGGGACAACAGTCCTCTTCATCCCCGAAGGCACGGGGCTGCTGCACCGGACACCTTTGCTACGTAACGAGGCCGACTGAGGGGCCTCCGGGCTCCCACGCGTTCTACCCTTCAGTTTCTGATTTTACTCTGAACTCCACCCCGAGGAGCTGCAGAGGAGGGAGCCTGAGGAGATGAGTGTTTTTCCTTAGCACCTGTCTATCCATTTGCCATGTCTTCAGATCAGATAAGGATTTAATTGCCTATGAACCTGACCATCTTTACCTTCCTTCTCTAGACACAGAAATTGTTTTCTAAGAAGATCATTTTTTTCCTTAAAATGTAAAGCCACTGCTGGTTTTATAAGATAATACGCTCAAATTAATCCCATTTCTTTATTCCAGTAAATAAATACTGAATAAGGTGAAAAAACCAAGTGTCTAAGAACAACTTCAAAGGCGCCCCCAACTAAGGTACATTTAACAGAAAAGACAGGTCCCCAGATTTCTTCCCCGTGGATCCCGCCTTTGGAAACCCGTCCACCCTAGAGGAGGATGCACTTGCCCAGCAGAGCTCGGTGAGCATAATGAACTGTTACTTAAGCAAAATAGGGTACGTTCGGAAGTGCAACTTTTGATCTGCTTTTTTTTTTTTTTTTTAAAAGCCTGTACGACAGATTTTGTTTGCAATTTCATGGAAATATTTACAGAGTGTTTGCTTGCAATACTATAATTTATTTGTCATGTTTGATTTCTCAGATATTCTCTTTGTAAGTTTAGGAAATGAAACAGAGAGAAACAGCGCATTCTGTTCAGAGCAGCACAGCCACCGGCATGTGAGCCATGTTCCTGCTGAGGATTAAAGGGGGCGTGGACATGTCGCCCAGGGGGCACGAGAGCGTTTATGGAGAAGCCGCAGAGCCGGGGATGAGGACAGCTCCCCCTCCCACTGCCCTCCCTCTGGTCCCTGCAGGGGTCAGGGCCCCGTCTGTGGGGGACCTGGCTGCAGCCCCTGGCCAGTGCCCCTGAACCCGCATGCCCGGGCATGGACATGCCGGCTCTGACCTCCTCCTTCGCTCCTCATGACCTCAGAGGCTTTCAGATGTGGGTCCACAGCACATGGCAGCCAGGGAGGTGGGCCCCACTGCTCCTTCTGTCTTTATGTAAAAGGAGAGTAAACTCAGCAAAACACAGTCCTGACTGCAATGGAGGCTGCTGGGGTCCTGGGGAACCCAAGGCAGGGGTCTCGCGGGGGATCAGACCCGTGCCCACTGCGTCCACCCACCTCCCCGGATGGTGAGCAAACAGCGGGTCCAGGCGTGGGCTCTGGCTCTGGTCCAGGAAGCTCTCTGATCAGGGATCAGGAGGAGGACCGTCTGCAGATGCTCGCTGGGGTGCGGGCGCAGGCTCCACATGGCCTGTCCAGGGAGGGTCTGGCCATCAGAGGGCAGCTGGGCAGTGGGGAGATGATGTCCTTGAGGGTCAAAGGATTCATCAGAAACGAGCCCAGAAGGCTGGCAACTCAATGCAACTTTGTTCAAGCTTAAAATGCTGCAGGATCGAGTGCCCCGCCAGGCACACCAGCCCCGCCATGTGCTGCTTCCTTGGATGAAGCCGAGGCCACCACTTGGAGTTGGGAAGGAAGCAGTGGGATGCTTGTCTGGGCCCTGGAGGACATTCGGGCTTTCTGGCCCGGGAGGCAGGACCGTCCGTGCAAGGAAACTAGACTCCCAGAAAGGCCTGACAAATAACGTGCAGTCGTGTTGGTCAGTTGTGCTCCCCAGACACATTCCAGGGAGGTGAGCAGGGACCAGAGAATTCAAGAGGGATGGATAGCGAGCCTGGGGAGAGGGAGATGTCCCGGTCTTGAGTGAGAGGAGGGCGTGCAGCACAGGGGTGGCAGCAGGGTTTGGGTGGGAGGTCAGGTGTGAGCAGGGCTGGTTTCTCTTGAGGCCTCTCTACTTTGGGTATAGACAGCCATCTTCTCCTTGTGTCTTCACATGTCTGTGCCCTAATCTCCTCTTCTTATAAGGACACCAACCCTATGGGATAAGGGCCCCAGCCTGTGACCTCATTTTACCTTCATCACCTCTTTAAAGGCACATCTCTAAATGCTGTCACCTTCTGAGGTCCTGGGTGCAGGGCTTCCACATATGAATTTAGTGGGGACACAGCTCAGCCTGTCACACCTGCCATGAGGTAGGAGGGAGGGTGGCGAGGAAGAGGGGAGTGAGGGGTGTTTTCTGGGGTGTAGGAGATGCAGGACCGGCACCAACAGAGAGAAACACAGAGCCCAAATGAGAAACTCTGGGTGGTCATATTTTAACAGGCACCTCAGTTTCCTAACTTCCCTTTACAAGTTATTAAACTGAATTGGTTTTGTGGGTGAATTAAGATTATTGATAGAGCAGGATGAATCAATAGCAGTAAAACCTTAATAAGTAGTGCTAATTAATTCACCCCTCATGAAGCAGCTTGCCTGGGATTGGACTTTATGAGCAGAGCAATTCTGCTGTTTTGTTTCTTAAAAAAAAATTAAAACTAATATATTCCCCTGGCTGCTTAAGAAGCTGCTGTAAATTAATGGCCAGGCTGCTTGGCTCATTAAAAGCCAGAGGTTTGATTCTGTCGTCTCACTGCTGATCACTCCCTTGGTTGGGAGAAACAGATGACTCGTTTGTGCACAGGTGGTAACCACGGGAATGCAGGTCCTGAAGATGCTGGACCATCGAGAAATAGAACAACGGCAAGAGCGCTTCCGAGTGAGAACCTGCTGGATCAGAGAGGCCCTACGACACCTGTTTCTCTCTTTCCTGACACACACGTCACAAGCGCTCGGTCACCTGTAAATGCCCGCGTTGGAGTTGTCCTGGATTTGGGTTCTGCTCCCGACGCTGGCCTATCTGGGTCTCATTCCCCGACCTCCTCCCACCTGTGGTGTCCTCAGCCAGGTAACAGGTGGGACCAGAAGGGTTCACGCACCTGGTGTCCAGACCAGGGTCTTTCCGACACCCCCATCCGTCACGTGCATCTGTGCAGCCCGGTGAAGGCCCCGACTTGGGCACTGGGCATCTCTGTATCCTTCAAGAGGAGCCACCGCTATGCAGGAGGTACCCTCCCCACACCTTCCTGGAGCGATTCCGGTCCCTCCCCACAGACGCCAGGAGCTGTGCTCCAAGGTTGGGCGGTGCTGGGGGCTCCTGAAAACTGCTGTGCTGGGATCTTAGGGAGACCAGGCATTTCCCGGGGGTGGTCCTGGGATGCCAGTCGGTGCCGGGGGACAACCAGGGAACCGTGTGTATGCACGGATCTGGGAACCATGGGGCCCCCAGGCGACCCAGAGCAGGCAGGTGCACACTGTGTGTCTTTTCCTGGACCACATGCTGCCCTGTGTCTTGTGAGGCCGTCTGCCCATGGGCCCGGGCCCCGTCCCTGTGTGGGTCTTTGGGGATGAGCTGCTCGTGGCACTCGTGGAATGATGTCCCAGGTCACACGTCCGGGCCCCATTCTGCTCCTCACTGTGGGGGGTTCTGGGCCGTAACCTCCCCCAACTCTCAGCATCTCCTCTGGGACACGGAGGCCATGGGGCGTCTCCACCGGCCTCTGAGACCTAAGGGAGGAGGTGAGCGCCCAGCACCTGCCCCCTCATGGCGGGCGGGCGGGCGGGGGGCAATCAGAAGATTGGGAGATTGCTGTTCATTCGGGGTCCCTCAATAGACTTAGGGGCTGTGAGGGGTGTCACCCCGTGACCCCGAAGTTCCCCACCTTGGGATTTACAAAGCTCCTCAGGGAAACAGCACTTGGAGCAACAGTGAGGAGTAAAGAGGCTACCAGCAGGTCAATCCTGCCCAGCACTGGGGGCGCCACCCTCGAACTAAGACCAGGAGGCCCATGGTAAGTGAATTCAGGCAAACAACGGGTAAAGTGTAAGTTCCAGATCTTCATTTACTCCTCGTAGCAGCTCTGCAGGATGGGAACTGCCACCCGCTACAAACGCAAACCAAGATGATGCGTTTCCCTGAGTGACAGATGGGCTGTGGCCCAGGGGACTCCATCCCAGGCCCCAGAGGCGGAAGAAGGAAGCTACAAAACATTATGTAGAGTTTTATCCCAGTTTTCAATAAATATTTTAAAAATATTTCTTACTAAAATTTTCTTATTTTTCTTCAACGAATATGTATTATGATATTTTTAAATTTAAGAAATGTTAAAACTAATTCTTTACTAGTAGCGTCTCTGAAACCTAAATGAAGAGTTTCTTTTCAGGGCAACTTGAAGTTAAAACAGTATTGCTGTACAGTTTTGCATTGGGTCACACGTACGGTTGCATGCGGCATGTGTGCCATCGAGGTTTTCCCAGGGTGACCTTAGTGAAAAGCTTTCTGGATGTGCTGGGTACGTTTTGGGGCAGCCAACCTCCCAGATCCCCTCGTAAGAACGCTTTTCTCAAGGTGCCCCTGTTTCTCATACTGTGCACTCCCTACACACGCACACACACACACACCCAGGTCCCAGCCACTGAAGGAAAGGTGGCGACGGACCCAAGATCAGACTCGAGGTCAGGGAGTCACAGTAGGGAAACCGTGAGCCCGGCTGAGGAGGGTGAACGGGGCCAGGAGGGTGGCTGGGACACAGAAGGGATGTGGTGGAGCTGGGACGACACAGGGCAGAGCGGTGGCTGAGCCGAGCGATGGAGACCCTCGGTTTACACCTGCTTCCAGCCCCTTCCCCAGCTCCTCCGGTGAGTCAGGCAGGGAGCACCTCCACATTCCTGCACTGTACCCGGTAAGAGGGACCACGTGCCTGCAGACTCAGCCTGGCAACACCAGGCAGCAGACACAAGCAGACATCAGTTTCCTTAGACAAGGGCCTGGGTACAGTCTGGCCACACACTTATTTTTGCAGCTGATTCATGTAACTTCTGGATTTTATTAAAAAAGATGATCATGGGGAAGTTATAAGATATTCATAACTCGAAGTTAATCATCTCTTTTTGTCGACTGTATCTGAGAGTTTGCTGTGCAGCAGCAAAGTGCACACAATGTTGCCTGTGTTCAATGGAACAGATGCTTCTCAGTCACACTCGATACAGTCACAGGCTCGAAGGGGACCCCAAATGCTCTGCATCCAACGTCTACACAGAGCAGAAAGTCTTCACAGAGAATAAAATAAGATAACAACTTCCAGTCAGAGCAAGTAGGTTACCTAAGTCTTGAGTTTCTCATATGCGAAAGAGTATCAACAGAAGGAGAATTCCTTGACCCCAGCAGACCTCTAACCTCATCACCCGTATTCCTTATCCCACACCTTCGGCTACATGGCACCTGATCTCCGAGTCCCTGTGTGGGTGGCACAGGCGGGCTGCATGGGTCTCCTGTGGCCGACTCTTCTCCCTGAACCTGGAACCCTGTCCAGACACCGATGGCAGCCACCTCCCCTCTGAAAGCCTCTCTCACCACCTAAGCGACATTCGCATTCCCTGTTTGTAAAAACACCGTCTCCACTCTCGAAGGACTTACAATTGGCAGATGAGACGCACAGGCAAATCATCTATTACGGACAATGCACTCTCATTGCCTAAATTATACGCTGTATCTCCAAAATAGCAGGTATATCTGGGTCTGGTACAGTCATGTTTTCACTGGTATTCCTTTTTGGGATGAGGAAATTTGTCTTAAAGCTTCTTTTTTTTTTTTAAGACTTTATTTTTTAGAGCAGTTTTAGGTTCACAGCAAAACTGAGAGGAAGGTACAGACACATCCAGTGTGCTCATATTCCCAGGCTTCTTCTACATTTACTTGCAGAGGGATGTCAGCTACCTCCCCTGAGAGCAGAAGGGCTTCGAGCCCCAGGCCAGCAAGCTGGGTCCCGGTGACTCCACTTCACGACTGTGGCCTTGGAGAAGTTAGTAACGTCAGGGCGAGTCTGTAAAATGGAACAACAGTACCTACCGCACAGGGGGATAGTTTCTGAGTATTTAATAGTACCTCCTGCAGGCGTTATCTCTTTGAGTATTAAATGTGTATATATATATTTCTACATCTACATAGATCTAGCTAGAGATTAAGACATACACACACACACACACACACACACTTAGATGACAGTGTATACATATGTATACATATGTATATATGTGTACCGAGAGAGATACACATATATACACATATAGAGAGAGTATATACACACACGCTTATGGAGAGCACTGCTCTCGATACAGAGTTCTAGGACGACGCCCATGGTGCTTTCATGGCCCTGAAACCAAGCGCTGCCCCTCTGCCGTCAGGGCCCCGCTCTCACCCAACGCAGCCCCCAGGCTTGGGTGGCACTCAGGCTGCACCAAGTGCCCTTGAATTCATGGCTGGTTTACAGTCACAAAGCCCCTGGTCCGATCCAGAGCCTCCCCTGCTCTGCTGAGCTTGTCATTTGATGAAAGTTCAGTGTGGGCCCCCTTTGAAAGCCCCAGCTTGGGGACTCGCCTGCTTCTCTGGCCCATAGACCACTTTGCCTCTTATGATCAGTGTTGCTTGTTTCCCTGGGGCTGCTGGACCCTACCTATCACCACCAAGTAATTGTTGGGTTGTGTTTTAATGAAAGACCCAACGATTCACCAGAACTACAGCAACTGTGGCTTCACGGCTTAGAACACCGGCGACCAAGCTCACCTCCGCAGAGGTCACATTTCAACCTCAAATGCTCAGAAAGGTCCGCGTCCCCGGAGGTAAGTGAAAAATGCCTCACAATGAGATGGGGCAAGTGTCCCGCGTTTCATATCCCGACCGGGCCTTCATAACACAAATATGGTCTTAAGCATCTACAGAGCTTTACACCTTACAAAGGGCTTTCAAATGTGCTCTGTTATTGGTCTTTACGAGACAATAACACAGCAGGAGGTGGAGCGGCATTTCCCAGAGGAGGACGGAGGCCTAGAGAAATAAAGGACTCGCCACAATCAAAAACCAAGTCACAAAGGAACCCGGACCCCCACGCAGGCTGAGATTCCCCACTCCTGCTCAGTCCCGAGAGAGAGAGGACAGCCAGGAGCCTGGCGGGGGGATGGGAGACCGGGCGGCCGCAGGGAGTGGGCTCGGCCACTTAGTTTGAGGGCCACCGAGTCTTGGACTTAAGAAACTCAGACAGGTTGGTGGGACGGTCAGGAACGAAGTGCGACACTCCAGAAAGAAGTGAGAACTTTCACATGTGAAGATTAACACGGGTGGATATTTAGAAAATGCCCTAAAATGGGGCCATTGTCCTGATTTCACCTTCCCAAGTAAACACCTGGTCCCAGGGAATTAATCCACTCACCGTCCTCTGTCAGGTGACTAGAAACCTCCCCGGGACCTTCATTTTTCAAATGGAAACAGGAATCGACTTTGCCTGGAAAACCAGGAGAACAGACTTCCTTCTGAACAAATACTGGCTTCCTGGCTTCTCCTTGATTATTTAATATCAGCTAAACAACATCGTCATTATTACAGTGGAGAAAAAAATGTGCTGCACAAATGCGATTTCTATTCAAGCAGTACTTTGGGTTTGTAAGTGGTGTAAAGGAATACACAAAATGGCTCTTTTATTAACTTGTTAAAATGTGAAACAATAAACAGAAATGAAATACAATGTAATGAAATCAATATATAAGCTAGGTTTGTTTTTAATTATAATTTAAATTAACCAGCTTATCTCTATTATGGAAGGATTAATTTCCAAAACAAAAAAGAAGTCTATAAAAGTATACTCAATTACACTGGGGAACTGCAAATTTTCTGTCTTCTGGCACTCAAAAGATTTTGTCTTAAATTCTGGTTAGAATGATCATGACTGCAAGTATACTAATTTCTTTACCAGGGGTTCTCATCTCCTTTCTTGTTTGCACATAATTTGGCTGTAAAATTGGTTTTCTCCTAAGCAATAGTTTTGACCTCAAAAAATTAATGATTTCTGGTGAAGACTCCTGAGTATTAATTGAGTTCCTTGGACCCTCAAGGGTCCCTTTGGCCAGAGAAGAGACTGCTGAAACTTCACCCTCATCCAGAAAACAGAAGAGCTCAGTTTTATTTGTTTTAAATGTATGACTTTTGCTTATTTTGAAAAAAAAAAGAAAAATATTTGAAAAGCACTGTGTCCACAGGGCTGGTGATCTTTGCATGGGGTAGGTTTCAGGTTCCGCCTCTCTTCCCGCCACAGGATCCACTGTTCGTGGCTGTGTCCCCAGCAGACGTGAAACCACGTCTCTGTTAAAGCTTCCAGACAGTGAAGACCCCCGGGAGCCCCCCAGTTCTCTCCGGGTCAGGCAGTGGACTCACTTTTCTCTTCTAAACCTTCAACACTGAAAACTTAAAACTGCCTTTCTACACTGTGTGGGACCAGATTCTGGAGCTGGTAATTCCAAATTACAGCAGATTTGGGGTTTTCTGAGGAGGGACCCCTGGCCAACTCCAATGCTCAGGTGAGTGGTTCTCTCATGTCCTGAACCTGAACACGGGCTCAGAATCGACCCTTGGTGGACTCTGGGGCCCTGCTGTCTCCATTCCCTGTTTAAGACCCTGTCATGTCTCCGGGATTTGGGGCTGACTGTGGACAGAAGCTCCCCTGCCTCCTCCAATCACAATCATTTTAAGAACATGATGACTTCCAATTTCAAAGTCCCAAAGCATCCCCACTGGTCCCCTTTGGCACGGTGGGTTGCTTTGATACAGTTTTCCTGCCCACCCACCTGCCCTACAGAAATGCTTGGACTCTAGACCTTGGACACCAGTGATGGCCCAGGGGGATGAACTGTCGGCTCTGTGGCGGGTCTGGACACAGTTCCTGGAAACAAACACGTGGGCACAGGTCCAGCAGGACCCGGGAGACTTGGGGAAGGAACCACACAGCAGTGGGAGGCCAGATGGGGCTGGGGGGGCCCACGATGTGGTCACTGCTGAAGGAGGGGGGCAGCCGATCCCACCCAAAACGCCATGGAGAACCCACCTCCCTGCAGGTACAGGAGGGGCTCCTCTGGGCATCTGGGCTTCCAGAAAACAGCACTGCTGAGAGATGAATGACTCCCAGACCGCTTCAGGCTGGGAGGAACCCAGGAGGTTCATCCTCAGTTCAATGCCCAGGACTTCTGGAAATGCTGGGACCCCACAGAGATCAGTTGGGAGCCCAGGGCAAGGTCAGCCCCACATGCGGTGGGCGCCCGTCTGGTCAGCACAGGTGGGCTCCTTCCCAGGAATCGGGGAGCCCCTGGGGGTTTTGTGGGAGAAATAAAACCACCTCTGGAGGAAGGAGCTTCCTAGTAGAAGCAGGACCATCAATAAATCCTCAGCCCTGAACTGAATTCTTTCGTCACACACATCTTTGACTTTTACGTAACTCTTCTGGCATCAAACCCTGAGCTGAAGTGATGTGAGGCTATTTTCTTCATTGTTTACCCCACTTGGTCAGAATGCTCACATATCCGATGCACAAATTATTAATATGATTCCATAAACTCTACTGGGCTATCATCTGATCTACACTGTTTTACTTTCCTTCACATCTGAAAATCTCCCAAGCTCTGAATCCTGAAACGCACTTGGAACAGGATTGGTGGGCCAAGTCTCGGGATTTGTAAGGACCGACATCACCGTTCCAGACCCTGTGGGCCATCAGCCCAACTGTCTACCGCAATGAGCGAACAGGGGTCCCTCGAGATGCTTCCTTCCATGGCTTCAAGGCCCCGTGGTCTCCAGCAACACCCTCCACGCGCACTGACCGGCCGCACTGAGATGAAAGCTTCCCAAACTCTGTCCTCGTCTTCTGGTCCCCATCCCATTCAAAAGGCTCCTCCACCACTGCCTGGGTTGGGTGGGGGAGAACCTGGTCTCTAAGGCCCCACGGGGTTAGTGGGGGAGTCTTTCTGGGGTCGGGTGAGCCCAGAAGGGGAGCGTGGTGGGTTCCGGACATGCCACGTGAAGATGTGGGCTCCAACCGTCACCCTCTGACCACGCGTCAGGGCTGCCCTCCAGCCATGGGGGCCTCCGGGTGGGGTTTGCTGTTCTACTTCCTTCTTTCTCCCTCCTAAAAATGCATCTCCTCCTCCAGCGGAGGCCTATTCCTAGTAATGCTGCTCAGGGGTCAGCTGATTCGGGTCTACTGTTTGCATCTGTTGGTGACTGCACGGACCCAAAGGTGTTCAGGGCTCCGGGCAGTGGGGTTACATTTGGGGCAGGGTCTTTACCCCACGCCTATGTGGGTGGCTCTGCTCCCTTCTTACCTTCAGTGTCTGAACAATAGGCAGAGCTCCTCTCTGTTTTGTTTTCTCTTCTGTACTAATCGAACCTCCGATCTCTGTCTCTTCCCTCCGCTCCCCCCCACACAGACACTCTCACCAGGAATCCCACCCCATCTTGTCTGACGAGGCAGCAGGATTGCATTTTGCTTGTCCGACATGATTCCACGGATGCCTCGACATGGAAAACCCCTTAGGGCAGAAACTTGGTTCAGCACAACTTCATCTATTATTCAGCAATCTCTATGTAGCTCTGGTATCTTGTAAGTGATAAATTATTATAATGAAAGAAAATGTGCTCGCCAGTTAGTCCTGGGAAACACGAGATCAGATTCTTCCAGCCAACATTATTCACCCCATTCATGAGCCCAAGAGAAGGGGTCCTCTGAGGCCCCAGGAGGGATGTTCTGCTCTCTGTCTAACCTGGCACATGCTGCGTTTCACACCTTCTTGTCTTCTCCTGATTCTCAAATCATGGTAGGACGGAGATTCTGTCTAGGGAGGCTCAGGAGAAGACGCGGAGAGCACCGGCCCCCCGGGGAGGGGCGTCACATCCTTCACAACAGCCGCGCTCAGCCCCCCACCCTGGCTCTGACACAGCGGAGCGGCCCTGACCGGCCGGCCTCCATGATGTCCTGTCTTGTCGCACGGCTCCCCTTCCAGTTACGTCCTTTCATTTTCCCCTCCTGCTTCAACATGGAGCCAGGAACACCAGGGCACGTGATAGTCTTGAATTTCTTTAATTTACATTAAGCATCCTTTGGGGAACTTGCAATTAGAAATAAAAATAGTGATGATAATTAAAACATTATAATTTCCAGAGCATGTTCCATTGTACACTATTTCTGTGAAATATTAAGTGACAGCTTTAAAAAAAAGGGAGAGGATTCTGTCTTTTTAAGAGTTTGGAAAAGTCTTCTTTAAATTGATTGATTATTTGTTCACTTATTGATGTGGGACTCCTCAGAAAAGTCAACATGCAAACGTGAGTGAATTCACAAGAAAGCTTACTGTGTGCATTTTTTCCCCACAAATTTGACCTCCACCTGCTCCCTCTTTTTTTTCCTACTATAGTGCTTGGTGGGACAGTTTGGGAAAACTTCCTAAGAATAGTCCCTGAGAGTATTCTCGACCATCTACAGGAGGTCCTAAATGCCACCCCATCTCCTTGGGGCCCTGAGAGCTTTGGGACACGGAGCTGGACGCCACGGGCGTGGGGCTCACACAGCGACCTGCTACCTGAAAGGCCAGCGTTTCTTTTCTGCTGAATTATGAGCATGTTTCTCTTTTGGTGCACGGTCTGCCGAGGCACCAGGCTTCAGTCTCACAGCCATGACTTGCTTCTCTTTACTTTTTCACTAAAACCCTCAGGGACGGGGCCATTTACATCTCAGCCTCCAAGAGCTGAAGCTTTCCACCAAGTGTGGTTGGAAAGGATTTTGGCACGAATGCTGGAGCTGATGCTGCTAATTATGTATCAAATGGCCCAGACTCTGCAAGTGGGCCAGACACTACGCCATCCAGGCTCTGGAAGTAACTCCTTTGAAGCTACTGGAACATTCGTTCATCTCTGGGTGGATCAGAAGACTTCTTTCCAAAATTAGCATCTAAAGCAGCTTCAGCCCCTGGAGCAGGATGAAGTGAGTGTGGGAAACATATACAGGGCCTCCGCCACTCTGCAGCAGAGCTTAGACCCTGAAAACCCCGTGAAAGAGAGTCACAGAAGCTGAAAATGAGGGATCCCATGGCTCAGTCGTCACTGTATTGGGGGGAAACGTGTGGCCTGCCTGTGACAAGACTAGTCCCTTCGCTGGTTTATGCATTTCCTCCCCAACATCGATGAGGCAGCTGCCGACTGTTCAGTACCTGCTGGGAATCAGGTGTAGGGAAGAATCTGAGGATGTGTGAGCCGGTCTCCCTCAGGGGTGGGTGGGACTGCTCACAAACACACACACTCAGCACGCACGACACAGGGTGCCCAGCGGGGTCTGAGGGCCCAGGGAGCTGCAGCTGGGAAGTAACGTCCACTGGTAAAGTAGGGAGGCTTCTCAGGGCTTTTGGAAAAAGCATGAACTTTGCCGTCAGAGGAAAGATGATATTTAAAGTCCGGAAATGCTCTGGAGGCTGGCCTGCCGACCGCTGGCCTATCCCGTTGAGAGGGGAGGGCCCTAGTTGGGAGACAACCCATGGGGGACAGAAGGGCCTGAGGCTCCCAGGGCGGGGGGAGGGAAGCCTCTGGGCACGTGATGCGGGCTCTGGGCTTTGTCCAAACATGAATCTTATAAGAAAGTTTGGGAGGAATCAGAACTATTAGACTTATATCAGACAAATCGTGTGGAGGGTAGCTTGACAGGGAGCAACTGGGGGTAAGAGGGTGGGTCTGGAAGCCATTCCTGCCCTGGGGATGGGAGGCTGGGCCGTAGAGTGGCTGTCAAAGTGCAACCAGGCGCTGGGCGCCTGACCTCTGCTCTGGGCGAGGGCCGTTTTCCCTGTGCTCTGCCCCGGGATCCAGTGGGTCTGTGAAGATTCCAGAGGGAACAGAGAGGGGGTGTACAGGTCAGCACCTGTCCTCACAAGGTTTACAGTCCAGCTGAGAAGACAAAATTATCCCAAGTGAAGCATTTTTAAAACATTTTGGCGCTGATGGTAACTGACTTCGAAGTTGGCTGTTGGAGATACCCGTGGAGACTGGAGTAACTCGGTGTTCTGAAACGTCTAAAGTCGACTTCCGGGGGCCTTACACGTGGAATGAGCAAACCTCCAGGAACGTTTCACTGGATTCTAGGACCTGCTGCCCTTGGTGACAGGCTCTGAAGCCTCCAGCAGGTATGTTTTGGTAGGAGCCTTAATGTCTGCAGCTGTGTGGTCTGTCTGCACGCGCAGCTGTGACTTCCACGGGACCCCATGAAGATTCGTTCGGAGAAACAGGAAAGAACGCTCAGCGTGGGCACCGACTGCTAGGCGCAGGCAGTTCCGGTGACTGGATTTCAGGGACAAGCTGAGGTGTACACATTTTTTTTGGATTTTTGCCTTCCAAGAAACCATACTTGAAAATGACAATAACAGTCTGAGACGGTACTCGATGACAATGATGTTCTTAGACAAGAAATAAAAGTGATAGACAAGGATTCCAACAGCACAGCTACTTTCCTTATGCCACATGTTCTTGGAAAATAAAGTTAAAAACACAATGAATCTATCTCGTTTAGGGAAAAAACGGCTCAAGTATAAAGACAAGTCTGGGGCTTCCCTGGTGGCGCAGTGGTTGAGAATCCGCCTGCCAATGCAGGGGACACGGGCTCGAGCCCTGGTCTGGGAAGATCCCACATGCCGCGGAGCGACTGGGCCCGTGAGCCACAACTACTGAGCCTGCGCGCCTGTAGCCTGTGCTCCGCAACGAGAGGCCGTGATAGTGAGAGGCCCGCGCACCGCGATGAAGAGTGGCCCCCGCTTGCCGCAACTAGAGAAAGCCCTCGTGCAGAAACGAGGACCCAACACAGCCAAAAATAAATAAATAACTATTTTTAAAAAGCCATGTATATAATTTAAAATTAAAAATAAAAAAAGACAAGTCTGTACATAAAGGGGGATCTGTTTTGCCTCCCTGCAAGTATTATTGTCCTGTAAATGATTTAATGACACTGATCATGACACCAGCGGGTAGGAGAAGAAAATCTGACACCAGGAAGGAGGTATCACTTAACTAACACATTTGTGCCAAGAACTGGGCAGAAGCACGAGCAGACACCCACGAGAGGTGGGGTTTTCGGCAGCGTGGAAGCCAGCCCAGGACCAGCCCTGCAGTGGCCCAGGAACTGGGGATGGGGGTGTGGGTAGGGGCGATGGCTGCCAGGAACAGAGAGGGTCAGTCAGGGCCCGAGGAACCGCACAACCGGACAGAGGCCCCTGTCAGCTCCTGTGACGGCTGAGATGTCCACGTGGTTCAGGGAACAGAGAAAGTGACTGAGCAGCAGGGAGGGAGACGTGATTTACCGAAGGGCAGAGATCTTACACTTTGTTACTCAGCTTCCCATCTTTGTGCCAGCGGGGTCTACTTAGACCTGAGTGATGGAGGAGCTCCTGATATGACTGTCACCACGGCAACTGTCTCCACGGCAGCGCCTCCTGCTGGACCCACGAATGCTCACTGGAACCGACCACAGTAGTAAGGAATTATGACTATATAAGCAAACAGCGTAAAGTGATTATACTTTATGCCTTTCTTTTGAAGAGTTGGAAGCCTTCAGGAAGGCTCACAACTGCAAATGACAGTAATGGAATGAAAATAAAGCCTTTCAAGTCAAGCCCTCTGGGTTTTTCTTTCTTTCTTCTTCTTTTTTGATATGTGTACATAACAAAAATAAAGCAAATATTTAGGAGACTGTGATAAGAAGCTTTTTTTTTTTAAAATCATCTTTAAAGCAATTCCACATCACCCTGTCTTGCTTGTAAGCCCATGAGTAGACGAGGAGCCCATCTGGAAGTGAGTGATTTATGGTGAACTTCTTGGTGCTCCAGGTTGGTGGGGGCCTGTTTCCTCTGTGCACTGGCGGCAAGCTCCATGCTGAGTAGCTGCAGAAGCTGCTGGGCAGCGGGGGGCCTCGGAGGACGGAGCAGGACACCCCTGGAAGACCGGTCCGGGGGACCCCTGGGAGCCGGCTGCAGGGGGAGCCCTGGAGCCCGGCAGTCACTCTGCAATCACTTCCTCCCCAGAGGGTGGCCTGGGCAGGAGGCGGCAGCAGGGTCCCCAGGCTGTAACGGAGCAACTGGGAGGAGGTGGTCAGCCCGGGGTGCACGGGTGGGATGGGGAAGCCACGTCGGGGAGTCGGATGCCAGGACACTGTCCCTCGGAGCCGGCGCCTCTCCTGGCCTGCCACCCACGCTGGTCACGCTGAATGAAGGGGGTGAGCCCCCAAGGGCAGAGCCTGACCGCTGTATGGCCACCCAGTGGGGACACGAGGGCTCCGTGTTGGACACACGCTTCCTTCCTGAGCTGTGCAGGCTAACAGCCTGACTTATGGGGTGATGATAACAGAAGCACCAAAAATAAGCTGTGTTGATGAATCTAGGAAGTGTGCTTTATGAGCAGACAATACACCTTAGATGTCTCAGGTTCTGACTTGGTTCTGGCAATCCTCCACCACCTTCGACTTGCTTGGCAAAGGTCCCAGGACCGAGGGGTACGTGGGAAACAGACCTCAAAGGCTACTGATGACCTCACTGTGTATCATCAGGCCTTCACGTATGGCCTTAGTTTGTTAATCTGCAAAATGAGGAAGACAATAATCCCAATCCACAGAGTTATTGTGAAAATTAGGTGAGAAAACCTATAAAGTGCTGAATGCACTGTCTGACCCACAAGCACACAATAACTCCTTCCAGCCACTGACACTGTTATCGTTATGACCACCACGACCTCCCTACCATCCTGTACGTAACGCAGGCACATGCCCCGACACTGCAGGTGATGTAGAAGGTGCTGGATAGTGTGGGCTTCGGTCCCACACAGACTGTTCTTTGGAGGGTGTAGCCCTCCCAACTGACCTGAAAATCACAGCAGGAAGAGGGCTCACTCACCACGCTGTCTTGCTGAGTTTTATGTCACCAACGATAACAACAACAGTAATAATGAGTCTAGGTACTGAAAAGCCCACATGCTTCCTGCTGTACTTCCTCCCACCAGTGAGCACAGCTGGCGGCAGCAGGAACAGCCACGGATATAAACCTGTCACTGAAGGGGGTGCTGGATTTGGGACAAATTGTGCCTCAATTTCTGGTTAATGGTTTATGTTTCTGGACAGCTGCTGCCCCATGAACTTTACGTGATGGAACGTATGTACTCACTCACCAGTTACACACACACACATACACACACGTAGCCCTGCAGCCCGTGTACCCTGGGAGCATGGGTGCTGCAGTTCTGCCTGCGTGGGGCTGACGGTCTAGTGCAGCCACGTGGAGGAAGGAGCAGGGGGCTGGGACGAGGACCAGCTGCGGGCAGGCCACACGCGGCAAAGCAGCTCAGAAGCGGGAGCCGCAGGAAATGAACGGACCTCTCCGCAGAAGAAGTGGAGATTTGAGGATGTGCTCGCACTTAGGGGTTAATTGTGGATTAACTAACTCACAGCACGACCTACAGGAACTGGCATCGGCGGTACTCCTGGTGGATGCACTGCCTTCCTCTATCTCTGCCATCCAGTGTCAGCGTGAGCGCCGAATACACATGGATGTTCAGTCAGGAAACGGACACAAGCTGCAAGCGCACAGATGGCCTGCTTGAACGAGTGCATGTGTGTCCACGCATCACAGGCTGCGCTGCACCCGACAACCGTGCCTCTCAGCAAATTCACCATGTTCCAGAGCCTTGTTTCATCTTACTTTTCACTGTAACCCAGTGATGGTGATGGTTCCTCTGTCACCATTTCTGTCAGGACCACGTGCAACCACGATCACGACGCACTCAGCCTGGGGTCCTCAGAGCAGATCGGCTAGTGGTGACACCACGGTAACAGCAGCATCAGAGTCACGGCAGCAGTGGTGGCAGCATCTTAGTCCCAGAGGTCAATACTAAATACAATTTTACTGGAAGAAATGGCCTCTTCCAGTCCCTGGAAGCAACATCACACAGGTGCTCACTGGCCCACAGACTGACTGCTCAGAGCAGGAAGCCAGTCTGCCTGTTCCCTTCCTCCTTGAAACTCCTAATGTGGTTCCAAACTTCCAGAGACACCAAACATGGTTCTGAACTTGAGTGAGGGCACCACATGGATTTTTGTTATACTTGTGAGTGGTCGTCTGAGCCCAAGGCATCGATGACCAAATGGAGAATGTTGTCAAGAAACAGGTAGGTATCATCAGGTGGGTGCCAGGTGGGTATCAGTGTGGGTAACAGGTGAGTCAACAGGTGGGTAACAGGTGGGTAGCAGGTGAGAAATAGGTGGCTATCAGATGGGCAGCAGGTAACAGGTGGATAGCAGGTGGGTAACAGGTGGGCATCAGGTGAAAAATAGGTGAATGTCAGGTGGGTATCAGGTGAGTGTCAGGTAGGTAGCAGGTGAGTAGCAGGGGGCTATTAATGTGTGACTATCTGAACCAAGTCCAAGGTCATCAGCCTGATCCTCTGCGACCTGGTTCTAAGCCTCCTTTTCTTCTAATTCTCCTGCCAACGTGCCCGCCTCCTTGCGCTGAGGTCTCATTCACACCATTCACTGCGCCCTCAATGATGTATCTCCCCATAGCACCCTGGCCAGGTGCTTTCAGTTTTTCTGAAACAACCTGATTAAAAGCCTACTTTCTTCATAAACACCTCTTAACCTACCTACCCCCAGGCTGGAAGAATATTCTTGCTTCTGAAAATCTCACAACAGTTTATCTTTAATTTTTCTCTTGCCATTATCTATATTTATCTTACATATTTTATACTATATATTTTATGCTGTATTTATATATTTTACATTTTATATTTGCATTATATACACATTTACATTATATACATTTACATTTGTTACATATATTTTATGTATTATATGTTGCATATCTTACTTTGCATCACAGTTTAAGATCACGGACTTGGGATTAAAGTCCTGGGACAGGACCCTGGCCCCCGGCTTGCTGAGTGACTCTGGGTCTACCCGGCATCATAGACCCCAGTGCTCTTGTCATCCAGGGATCGAGGTACCTTCGGTCACAAGGGGTCATCAGGAGGACTTGTGTGTCTGCGTGTGTGTGCACGCGCACGCACTGACACAGCCCTTCCCAGTCAGCCTCTTGAGCCTGTGTCCTCTGCTGGGCCTGGGCGCACACACTGCAGACATGCGCTCAGTCAGCCAGTAACTCATGAGGACCAGGCTGGCTGGTCCTGGGCACCCACCCCGAACACAGCTTCAGTGGCTGCTGTCTGTGTTTGGATACTTCCAGGTGTATTTCAAAGACATCTTTAGGAACCTTCCCTAATGCAATCCTCACGGATCACAGTTACAAAGAAAACGGAGCCAAAGAAAAGAATAAAACCCATTACGAGGGAGGCCTCCCTTCCATCTTAGACACCCAGGGCTTAGAGGAAGCCTGGGCGTCACGCACACCCTCTCTCGGGGTGGCATCTCACGGCAGCCGCTGGCAGGGGAGCTCACGGGATCTGTGTGCTGGTCTCACCTACAAGCTGGGGAAGAAGACAGCTCAGCTGGGAGACACGGCTGAGGGCCCCAGGGTGACGCCGGGGCGCCATCCTCCCTCCCCACCCCCCCTCCCCGTGCCGTTGGCAGGTGAGATGCTGGTCCAGGTGTGCCGGGCGCCCTGCCAAAGACCCGGGGATGCAGTTGCTAATCGGTGCTTTCCTCTGGGAGGGCCATTCACAAGGTTGGTGCCGGGCCCGGGGGGCACTGTCTCAGGTCCCCCAGCCTCCACTCCGCTTTGCCGGTGCTTCTTCCCACGTGAGCTCCTTCCCTACGCCCTCCAGAAGCCGGCCGTCCCAGGGACAGACCTTGGGAAGAATGGGGGCACCGGTGCCTTCTCTCCCCTTTGCCTCCCTCACCTCCATAACGCAGCGGACACATGGCTGCCCTGCCGCGCAGGAAGGCGCCTCGAGGAGCTGTCTGCACGGTAAGGCAACTGGGGAGCCCAGTGCAAGGCGGAGCGATTCTAGGCGAGTCAGCGTGGGGACAGCTTGGGATGCGAGCAGACAGCGTCGGGGCAAAACCAGCTCTGAAGCTGCTCAGTCCGCTCTGGCTGCCCTAACAGACACCACAGACCAGCGGCTTGTAAACAGCACACTCTCATTCCATGCCTTCGGCTCTGGAGGCTGGAGGTCCAAGATCAAGGCCTCCGCAGATCCGGTGTCTGGTGAGAACCCTCCTCCTGGTTCATAGAAGGCGTCTTCTCGCTGTGTCCTCACGTGGAGGGAGGGACGGGGTTGGGGGGGCTCTGGGGTCTCTATTACAAGGACACTGATCCCACCATGGGGGCTCTGCCCTCACGACCTCATCACCTTCTGACACCATTACTTTGGGGGTTAGGTTTTTTTTTTTTTTTAACATCTTTATTGGAGTATAATTGCTTTACAATGGTGTGTTAGTTTCTGCTATATAACAAAGTGAATCAGCTATACGTATACATATATCCCGATAGCCCCTCCCTCTTGCGTCTCCCTCCTACCCTCCCTATCCCACCCCTCTAGGTGGTCACAAAGCACCGAGCTGATCTCCCTGTGCTATGTGGCTGCTTCCCACTAGCTATCTATTTTACATTTGGTAGTGTATATATGTCCATGCCACTCTCTCACTTCATCCCAGCTTACCCTTCTCCCTCCCCGTGTCCTCAAGTCCATTCTCTACATCTGCATCTTTATTCCTGCCCTGCCCCTAGGTTCATCAGAACCATTTTTTTTTCTTTTTTAGATTCCATATATATGTGTTAGCATATGGTATTTGTTTTTCTGAGTTACTTCACTCTGTATGACAGTCTCTAGGTCCATCCACCTCACTACAGATAACTCAATTTCATTTCTTTTTATGGCTGAGTAATATTCCATTGTATAAATGTGCCACATCTTCTTTATCCATTCATCTGTAGATGGACACTTAGGTTGCTTCCATGTCCTGGCTACTGTAAATAGTGCTGCAATGAACATTGTGGTACCTGACTCTTTTTGAATTATGGTTTTCTCAGTGTATCTGCCCAGTAGTCGGATTGCTGGGTCGTATGGTAGTTCTAGTTTTAGTTTTTTAAGGAACCTCCATACTGTTCTCCATAGTGGCTCTATCAGTTTACATGGGAGAAAATATTTGCAAATGAAGCAACTGACAAAGTATTAATCTCCAAAATATACAAGCAGCTCATGCAGCTCAATATCGAAAAAACAAACAACCCAATCCAAAAATGGGCAGAAGACCTAAATAGACATTTCTCCAAAGAAGACATACAGATGGCCAAGAAGCACATGAAAAGATGCTCAACGTCACTAATCATTAGAGAAATGTAAATCAAAACTACAATGAGGTATCACCTCACACCATTCAGAATGGCCATCATCAAAAAATCTACAAACAATAAATGCTGGAGAGGGTGTGGAGAAATGGGGGTTAGGTTTCAACACACGCATTTGGCATTTGGTGGGGACACAGACCATAGCTCAATTCTACCTGCTTCAGAATCTTCATGCTCCCAGCAGGGCCAGCCTTATAGGCCTCCCATTAGATGCGGATGTGAAAACAGAGTCCCTTAATGTCTTAGCCACAGCTTCTAAAAACCATTCCAATTAGAAGGATTTCCTTGGCTTCTAAGGGAAACCTGAGCGCCCAGGTGTCATACTGTCAGCTCCCCAGTGCCATGTGGGCGTGATCCTGATACTACAACTTACACATTTGTAGCTTACACTGTAACTCACAAATTTATTGATTTTGGGGGATGCATAATCGTCATACATTCTGTGATTGCATTAACTTATAGAATTGTGATCAGTGGTTCTACTTGTTTCAAATTACACAGTAAGAAAGTGCATCCCCAAATTTTGGACTTAGTGGCAAACTATGGTATGAAAATAACCAGCCATTAGTCAATATTTATTCTGAACTTTCCAGATAAATACCACTGGGTCAACTACTACGGGAATGAGACAAATCCCACCTCAGTTCCCAGGACACTGGCTTTATAAAGTGGCATCAATAGTAGTAGTTTCTCTGGAAGTGGTATACACCCTCAGCCTTTTTTCTCTGATCTCATTTTAATCCTTACAAGAGTTCTTCCACATTGACCTGACTTTCACTGCTACAGCTGATGTTGAAGCCTGGAGTTCTTTCTCTGTGAAAGGGTTGCAGGCTAGTAGCTGGTGGAGACTTTTGACCTCAAAGCCCAGGGTCCCCACGCTTTATCGACAAGGAAAATGGAGAATTACCGAGAGTGTGTGAGGCTGAATGCTATTTTGTTAGCTTGGCCACAGTTTCTTTTCATGCACTAGAATTAGAAATATTTTAGCACAAGCCATTGGGAGGAAAAACACAAAAGTACAGGTTTTGCAGTGTTCGGAATCCTCGATCTGCCTCTATCCTCAGTGCTGTAGTTTTGGTAAGCCACAGTCTTGTACGAAAATGTCCAGAAAATGTCACAGCCCCACAGTCTGGTTGCATTTTGGTCTCATCATAACAAGTGCTCTTCAGGGACCACTGTTAGGTTTTCTGTTTTTGAAGAGGTCGCAATTATTCAAAGGCAGAAATCACACACAGAAATTGTTCCTTGAGTCGATATCGCCAGTCTCACCAGAGAGTCTTGGCAGGTGAAATTATCAAGATGGCACAATGGCCCGAAAACCACGGCTAAGTCTGGATTTGGGACTGACCCTCTTGGGCCTCTGAAAGCCCTTCCCATGAGTCAGGTAATCAAGGAAGTCTGTCAGGTAATCTTTGAAGTCTGGGGTAAATCTTAGTACCAAAAGGGCACGTAGAACTACTTGAAACCTGGACAGCAGTATGGCATACTCTCTGAAATTGTTTTACAGCTTTAAAACAAGTTTGCTTGAGTCAGCTTGGATTAATTATGTCTTAGAGTCTTTCCATGTGCCCGGGACACCTGCAGGCCGGTGCACATGAGCTCAGAACAGTTTCTGTGAAGCAGGTGCTGTGGTTTGGTCCTGTCATGGCTTGTCCACATCATCTAAGAAGTGGGGGCACGACAGCCGCCCATAGTTGGGGCTCTAGTAGCCCTCCTCCCTCGTGGAAGTTTCACTTTGAAAACGTTTGAAATACAAAAAAGGGACTTCAGATACTGCTGACTTGTTTCTCACTAGCATTATTCTGTGAAGTTATTCAAAAGTGCTTACCAGTGGCCCTCGTGCAGGATTTTACACTCAAATGTAAGACTGAATGATTCTGCATTTTGTGTGTGTGCGTGAGAGAGAAAGAGAGAGACAGAGGGAGGGAGAGAGAAACAGTGTTTCCCAATTACCTCTCTACCCTCTGGGTGTCCTGTTCAGGACCGAGGAGGAAGACCCTTTGCACAATGTTCTCTTCAGCTTTGACAACAAGGAAGAAACACTAGGCTTTGCTTGTTAAAAAAATGTCAGGCAGGGCTTCCCTGGTGGCGCAGTGGTTGAGAACCTGCCTGCCAATGCAGGGGACACGGGTTCGAGCCCTGATCTAGGAAGATCCCACATGCCGCGGAGCAACTAGGCCCGTGAGCCACAACTACTGAGCCTACACGTCTGGAGCCTGTGCTCCGCAACAAGAGAGGCCGCGATAGTGAGAGGCCCGCGCACCGCGATGAAGAGTGGCCCCCGCTTGCCGCAACTAGAGAAAGCCCTCGCACAGAAATGAAGACCCAACACAGCCATAAATAAATAAATAAATAAAAATAAAAAAATTTATTAAAAAAAAAAAGTCAGGCAATATAATTGCTGGAATCAGAGACACACATATACATACACATACATATGTTTGCACATGTATACATGTATATACGTGTGTGTATACATATATATGTGCATTTACACTGTAGGAGACCAGGAGATGCCACCCTGAATGTGCCTCTTTGGCATAAGGATTATTTTGAGAAACAGCAGACGTGAGAGGAACTCTGAAAACAGAGTAGAAGTTACCCTTTGGGAGGGAATCATGAGGGAAATCTCCACTTGTCAGGGTGTCTTCCCTGTGTACCAGGAGGAGGAGGACCAGTCTCGGTGGAGATGCCCACTCCCTTCTGCGTGACAAATGTTAGCCGCATGGGTGTACATTTCCGAGTCACCTCTCTCAACCGGCCTCCCCTCACCCGTCTTCCGGTTGTAGCTGCAGGTGGTCCTGCAGCCTGAGTTCTAACCTCCTTTGTGAGCTGCTCTTTCCTGAGCTTCTCCCACGTGCACACGAGGGAAACATGAATACCTTTCAGCCTGTTCGTCTTGTGAATCTGTCTTTAGTTACTGGGACGCCAGCTGAGAATCTAGGCGAGAAGGAAAAGCTTATTTTTCCTCCTTCACACACACACACACACATACACACACACACACACGCTTACGCCTCTTTAACACTAAAGGTCAAAAGTTAATTTTATAATGGCATCTGAAAGCACACTTAGGGATTGCCTTGGGGACGCATGTGGAAAAAGAGACGAAACAAGCACCACCCGTGGGTAAGTCTGCATCTTTTTATCAGTTTACACCAAATGTCCTTTCTGGAACAGCATGGGGGTGGCATGTGAAAAACTGTGGCAAGAAATATTAATTTTTAAGCAGTTGGTTGGTGAAACTGTCTTTTTCATAAAGAAATACATAGTATATTCTCTTTACTGTGAGCATCAGAAGGAAACAACCCACATGGATCTGCTACATATAAATCGATCCTGGCCTCTTTTTAGCTTACTGCACCTTTGAGTCTATGCCTCCTTAATGAGTGAGGATGTAATAATACATTAATAACCAACTATACTACATGGTATATTTCACTGGGTTCTAAATTCAGAGGTGTCCAACCATTTCCAGTAATAAATTTGGTGAGAAAGTTTGTGTGTTCAAGCTCTGAATAAAATTACACTTTCCTCCGAATTTTATCATTTCTGCCATGCTGAAGAAGCATGGCATTTTTTATCTGCTCATTCGGCCATGCCCTCAATATCGTAGCTAAAACTCAGAAGACTGAGATAAGAAAAAGGGCAAAATAGAATGGTCAGAGAATTCAGAAGGCAAATTTTCCATGCAATTATTTTTGTAATGGCAGAATAAACCCATTTATATAATGGAGTTATACTAATAAATAGTATATTAAGCTTTCCTATTGGGAAAGTAATGTAGAGATGATGGAAATCTGATCTATAGAAAGCCAGTTTCAAGAAGCTGTTTCCAGACAGATTCCCAGAGGGAAATCAGCTCCTCGGATTTTTTCCCTTCCCATCTTTTTCTTGGCAAATCCAACCTTGTCTCTGTGACCTCAGGGTCCCCGTGAGCCTCTTTCCCATCATTCAGTGAGTTAGAGGAAACTTCCGACGTTTGCAGCCACTAATTTAATCAGGCTTTTTGGATTACGTGCTGCTCCTACCTTAATTATGTCATTGTCCCTTATATTAGCAGCATTGAGGGGTGCGGGGAGATGGCCCAGATGTCACCTGCTGGCCTTTCTTCCATGTGAATCTGATTCCTCTGAGGAAGCCGGGTTCAGTAAAACCTCCAGGGTGGTCACTTCCCCCAGTGGCCTACAGTGCCCCTTGTTGGGCAAGAAAGAATTCTCTGCAACTGGAATTAGTAACAAGTCCTACAGTGACTTGTAATTTATTTTAAATCTATGTAGGTTCTATTGGGGTAGAGAAAATGTACTTTATTTATTAAAGTCATAATAGCTTTCGGTTATTATATGCATTTTCTTAAACTACCCGATCTAATGTACAGCATGGGGACAATGGTTAATAATACTGTATTGTATTCTTGAAATTTGCCAAGAGAGTCGATCCTAAGTGTTCTCATTACACGAAGAAAATAAGAAAGGTGACTGAGAGGGCAGCCATGCTCGTCAGCTTGATGTGGTGATCACTTCACAGTGTGTATGTTTATCAAGCCATCACGTTGTGCACCTTGAATATATACAACTTTTACCTGCCAACTATACCTTGGTAAAGCTGGAAAAGTAATAATGAGGCCAACCTCCAGCTACTACCATGTGACACGAGGACCCCAGAGAGTCTGGCATTTGAGGAGGACCTTCATCTTGAGGACTGGGGTTCCTGCTCAGTGAGATGTCTCAGTAACATGAAGGGTGATGCTTAAGGGCTTCTATATATAAGGACCCAGAACATGAATTTATGGACAAGTTAGGGAACATCTAGAGGAATACAGCACATTATTTGCCAAATTTACCCTGTGTGTGGTCACCTTTCGGGGTGCAGAGGTCTTCAACAGTCTCCTGGGAGCTTGTCAGATCCCTGAGCTGGAGTCCTGGGGAAGCCCCTCAGTCTGTGCCCGCCAGGTGACTGGAGGCACCAGAGCGGAGCCAGGGGCTCTTAGGCCCACTCCTCTCCTTAGAGTCTGGGACGGCTGGGCTTACAGCTCCCTGGGAGGGAGGGGAGGAGGTTTGGGGTCTGTGAAAAAAACAAAGCTTTTAGGCACGAGGCTGGCTCTAGACTGGTGATGGGACGGACGCTCCAAGCCCCCCGCCCCCCAAGACCCCAAGATAGAGAGATAGCTGGGGGGGTCGGCTGCAGAGCCTGACAACATCAAGAATGAACGGGGTGGCCAGGAAGGGACAAGTCCTTTCGGCAGGAACCTGCTTCTCTCTGGATCGGAGGCTGAGAGGAGGGACTCCGGGTGGTAGGTGGGGATGGGACCGGCTGGGGGCTGCCCTGGTGCCCCGGCAGCAGCCCAAGGGGACGGCGCCGGCAGAAGCCAGCGAGGGAAGCCAGGCCCCAAGGAGCCGACACATGTGTGCAGGACACGTCAGACCTGAGGCTCCAAACATCTCAGGGAGAGGACGTGCGCTTTTGTACCGTTTTATACCTGTTGTTTTGTTTGTATCTGTGACAAACGTGGGGCAAGCAGACCGTGGTGGGTGACAAACAGTGAAGTATTCCCCTTAGGACCTTCCAAGGGGCAGTGAGGGTTGTTAACTTAAAAACACATGCAACACAAAACAACAATAAAACCTGTATACAAGACATGTAACCACTGGCTTGCATCTTTAATTTATACGCAATTGGATAATCCATTACAGAAAGTGGGTCTTTGCGCTTTGACAAAGGACAGTGGGTACCACAGCCTCCAGCTTCATAACTCTGGCCCCTCTGGTACCCCTCGCTGACTTCTTTATGGGGTTGGGTGAGATTTCAGTGGAAAAGTGGCTTCTAATAGGTAAGCGATGGCTACTGTAAGCTCCACCGTCTCTTCTGCCTGGTAATTCCAAACACTGTGATCTGCCACTCACGCTGACACCAGCGTAATGACAGCCTGACGTAATGTCATTAGCTCCTGAGGTGCTAACCCTGTCTCAGCTGGGGTGATCTCAGATCTCCGTGTTGTGGGAGCTCTAAAAGAAGGGTGGAACAGTCTCTGCCATCATACCATTTGTCGTCGTGCTCACAAGATAGGACTGTACAAATGAAAAGCAACCCACGTAGGGTGTAGCTTAAAACTAAGAGCTGAAGTCTGCACACAGCCTGGAAGGTCTGTGGGACATGGTGGGGAGGGAACAGGGGGAGGGGACATTTTCTATTTGCCCCACAGTTTATCCCATAGATTTATGCTAATCGGGTCCCCATCCCAGTGCTAATGAAGCCAGCTCGCCTGCACTCAGCCTGCACCGTTTGTCCAAGAGAATCTAAATCTAATCACCAGCAGGAAATAGGGAATGAGCAGAGCATAAAAGTGTCCTCCTGGTCTCTCCAGTTGTGATGGCAGAGGGAGAGGGAGGAAGAGGGAGGAGGAGGAGGGGGAGGGGGGAGGAGGTGGGGGAGGGAGGGACCACAGAAAGCCCTGGGCTGACCACATCTCCAGCTGCATTATCCTGAGCCGTGTGGCCTTGTAGACGATTCTGTCCTCCGTTACACGTAACTTCAGATCACACTTGGGTGACGGCACCCCTTCTTTGCTGCCCCCGGAAGCTGCTGGGCTGCATGTGGATGATACGGGAGGCCAGAAGCAAGGATAGAAACACTCGCTGTGTGTTATCCTGAGGAGCCTTGGTGTCTCCGGGGCAGGCGCGGGCCGGGGAGGCCCCGCAATCCCAGCTCCCCTCAGAGGCTGACCCCGCTGCTCCCAGAAAAGCACAGCTCGGATTTGTTCAGGTCACAGGCGGGATGGAAATGAGCTTCTGTGCGGCAGCTTCACACATCCGGATTTAATAGACTTTTTTCCACTGATAAAAGAGCACTAATGAGTTCATTTTCAAGCTATTAAATTGGCTATAATAGCTAGTTCTGCTGATGGTTGCAGGAGACCTGCTGGTCGCGCTGGGCTTTGTCTCGCGTGAACTGTTTGCTGCCGGGCCCTGCCATCGACACGAACAGTGGGGTGGAGGCACCAGCTCAGCCCTGTCTGCGCCTTTGGCTTCTAAGTCTGTGAAGCTTGCACACTGGCCCCACGGTCTCTCCTCTCTCGCACTCGTAAAATCACTAAATCCCTTCACTCCTTATTAGAAATCTTCAGTCTGGAGCCAGAGTATCAGCTTCCTGTGGTTCACAAAGGAGACATCCGTAGTCACACTTAACACCCCGGGTCCCCTGCACTCTGAACGGGGTGCTTTAAAAGGCCAATCCATGGGATTTTGCCTGGAGTCGTGAAAAGGGACTGAAAAAGACAAAAGACACTTCACTGGGATCTGCTCATCTACACTGGCTGCTGAAGCATAGGCGTGTGGCTGGAATCCACGCACTAGCTTGTGTGGATGGCAGGGCTGTTGTGTAGCTCGTCTCTCGTGTGTCTATTGTCATTATAACGTGTGCAATTAGTGAGCAGCCTCTGCAGGTGTCCGGTTAAATACACTTCTCCAGCGCTGAAAGGCCAGTAATTCATAGCAGGGCTGCTCGCTGCTTCACCTGCCCTTTTCATTATGAGTGTAGCAAGGCGTCTTCAGAGCGCTGTGCAATGCAATCATTTATTATCATTTTGTTTTTAGCTATTTAAGGGAAGGTGCCCGGAGACCTTCAAGCTTGGGCAGCCATCAGCTGAACTGATGGCTGTTTTTTTTTTATTATGATTACTGCCTGTTTTCCTTTTTGAGATTGTTTTGTTAGGAGGGGCCCGACAGGTCAGAGACATTCCATTGCACGGTGATGAACTGTACCCGCAGCGATTAATGACCAGGGCTCATCCTGGCTGGGTTGTGGCTGTGGTCCTTCTGGAAGTCCGGCCCTGTGCGGATGAGCACCTCACTTATACTCATTTCATGAATGTCCCTCTGAGCAGCCTGAACGGAGGTCTGGGTGGAGCCAGGTGTTGCTTCACACGGGATTCATAAAGGAAACCCTAAAACAAGGTCCCCATGATTTTGCACAATTCTTCTGCCAGCCAAGCTGGAGGAGGCATCTCAGTGAGTGAACCTGCCATTCTATGTGCCTTCCCAAACCTCTTACTTAGTCTCTTTGGAGGGGTTACCTTTCTGTGAGGCCGTCTCCTGGGACAGGCCTTAGGGTTGGGGGCCTGGGGCGGGGGGTTGAGTGAGAGAGAACTGGGGAGGACACGCGCTGCCTGCCCCTCCCTCCTCGTCGCCAACTCCTGCTGGTCCCTCGAGGCTCCTCTGCCAGTTTCATCCATCACCTCCCGCAGCCCCTGTGGACCCCGCACTCGGCTCCCTCTACCCAGCACGGTTCTCTGTCTGCACACACGCTCACGGCTCATGTAGAACAAGGTCTGTCTTTCTCAGTAACGTGTTCACATGCCCCCCCTTTCCTGGTGTGTGGGCCCCAACCTGCCTCATCCAGCCCTGTTCTCCACCCCCAGCAGGTGCTTGGCTTTTCCTGGACATTCAACACAGGTCTTTGCAAAGGAGGGGAGGAGGGTCATTTTCAGCAGTTGGTGCTGCTTTTCTGGGTAAAATAAGCTGATGAAAAGTATCAGGAGACGGGCTTCCGTGGTGGTGCGGTGGTTGAGAGTCTGCCTGCCAGTGCAGGGGACGCGGGTTCGAGCCCTGGTCTGGGAGGATCCCACATGCCGCGGAGCGACTGGGCCCGTGAGCCACAATTGCTGAGCCTGCGCGTCTGGAGCCTGCGCTCCGCAACAATAGAGGCCGCGATGGTGGGAGGCCCGCGCACCGCGATGAAGAGTGGCCCCCGCTTGCCGCAACTAGAGAAAGCCCTCGCACAGAAACGAAGACCCAACACAGCCATAAATAAATTAAAAAAAAAAAAAAAAAAGTATCAGGAGACCAGGGGCCTGTAAACTGGAACAGTTTACTCAAGTTACTCTTGGTTCTGGTCCGCTGTGGCTGATGCTCCTAGTCTAGCCGCGACCAGCAGGAGGAGCCAGAGCCTCGCAGCCCCATCCCCGCCATCTTCCAGTGATCGGCGGACTCCTATGGTCCACAAGCTCCTCGAGGTCAAGAGCTCTTTCTATTTGTGTTCTAGTATGAGCAAGGTCCCTGGGCATACTAAGTCCCCATCAGTTTGTGGATATTGCCTCCAACCTTATAATGAAGATTCAAAGGTTGTGGATATTGCCTCCAACCTTATAATGAAGATTCAAAGGTAAAAACAACAAAACACCTGCTATATAAAGCCACTCAAGAATCCCTTGAGGGCTTCCCTGGTGGCGCAGTGGTTGAGAATCTGCCTGCCAATGCAGGGAACACGGGTTCGGGCCCTGGTCTGGGAAGATCCCACCTGCCGCGGAGCAACTGGGCCCGTGAGCCACAATTACTGAGCCTGCGCGTCTGGAGCCTGTGCTCGGCAACAAGAGAGGCCGCGATAATGAGAGGCCCGCGCACCGCGATGAGGAGTGGCCCCCACTTGCCACAACTAGAGAAAGCCCTCGCACAGAAACGAAGACCCAACACAGCCATAAATAAATAAATAAACCCAAAGAATCCCTTGAGTGTTAAACCATCAACCATCAAGGCCACAGACACGTCCATCACCTCCCAGAGTTTCCTCAGCCCCCGTTATTATTATTATGATTTTGTGGTAAGAGCACATAACATAAGATCCACTATCTCAGCAAACTTCAAGTGAACAATACAATGCTATTAACGATGGTCACTGTGCTGTCCATTAGATTCTCCAGAACTTATTCATTTTGCACAGTGCAAACTTTGTGCCCTTTGACAAGCATCTCCCCAATTCCCCTCCCCCAGACCCTGGTAACCACCATGCTATTCTCGGCTTCTATGAGTTTGACTATTTTATATTCCACATATAAGTGAGATCATGCAGTATTTGTCTTTCTCTGACTTATTTCACTTAGCATAATGTGCTCAAGGTCCACCCATGTTGTCAAAAATGACAGGACTTTCTTCTTTTTTATGGCTGAGTAGTATTCCATTGTATATACCCCACAACTTCTTTATCCATTCACCTGTCAACCAACACTTAGGTTGTTTCCATACCTTGGCTACTGTAAATAATGGTGCAACAAACACGGGGGTGCACATATCTCTTCAAGGTACTGATATGATTTCCTTTGATACTATACCCAGAAGTGGGATCATATGGTTTCATGGGTGTATACTTATCCCCAGACTCATCGAGTTGTATATATTAAACATGCACAGCTTTTTATGTGTCAAAAAAATAAGTTGAATCCTTTATTTGTAAAGTTATAAAACCTACCAGAAAAATAGCAAAAACAGGAGGAGAGGGAAAAGGAAACTTTCCTCCATGGGCTAGCTCTTCTCCTAAAAGGCTAAGAAAAGTCACACATTGGTGATTCTCACTCAGTCCACTTTGGAGGCCCACATATAACGACTGCATGTTAAAAGGAGCTGACTTCCCTTTTTCTTCTGGACTGTCAGCGGGCCCACGGCCCAAAAATCAGCCGGCACTCCCAGGGCTGCTGAAACCTGTACCACCTGGTCCCTCTTTCAACTTACCCTCAGAACAAACAATTTAAGACCCTAGATAGTCACAGTATATTTGCTCCAAGGGGGAAATCCACACCCTTTCCTTCGGAAGTCGCCTGTCTAGATGATATTCTTTCTCCAATAATTGATTTTCTCCTCTCGCAGCATCACCAACCAAGACCCACATCCCCTGAGCGCCTCACTCCCCGGACATGGATTTGCAGAGGGCCCCCAGGGTAGGACTCGGCCTCTGTCGCCTCTTCCCCACGCGTGTCCTAAATGCCCTGTCCTGTCCCTCTCTCCCTGGAAACAAGGCCGTCCTTGTGTGACAGTCTTAAGACAGGAATATGACACGTACATTAGGCTGAAGGAAGGGAGAAAAAAATAATTTTGCCTTTGGTATAATTTCAGCCCAGAAGGATAGGATTCATTCCAGATGACCTTAGCTCAAGGTGACTTGATATATTTTCCCAGCAATGAGATTTTTTTGTATCTCTCGCATCCACCCTTTCCCTTCCGGGAGAAATCCTTGCACTGGTAAAAAAACAAAAAAACAAAAAAACCCCCAAAACCCCACAAACTTTTAAATAAATAAATAGGTAAATGAAAAAGACAAGCCCTGGCAACGCCTGGTCCTCCTATCACTGCACGAGGGGTCCTGCCCGGCACACAGGGCTGGAGGGCCGCCGTCTTTTGGTTTTCACCTGTGCTGAACCATGCCTGTCTCCAACATCACAAGAAATGAAGAAGGGCCACATCTCAAAGGGCTGCAGGGCCTGCTGAGGTTCCTCAAACCCAGCCTCTGGAAACGGCAAGGCCTTTTCAGGACTTAATCACTCAGTCCCTCCTGAGGGCCTGCAGGGCCTTTGCTCTGCCTGAGATTATCTGTAGCACTGGCCACAGGCTGGTTCCAGAGGCAGGCTCTGAGGGTCACCAGTGGGGGGGACCAAGGAAGCAGGAGTGGGGGGCAGCCGGCAGGAAGGGACGGGCTGGGGCATCCTCCAGCTTGTCCAGATTGAGGGTGGGGACTGTATCTTCACGTTTCTCTGCCCTGGGGCAAGGCAGCTGTCCACTGAGCAGGAGCTGTCGGCCGCCAACCTTCCAGCAGCTGGGGGTATGCGAGGCATCCACCAAAATAACCATTGGCCAAAACCCATAAAATAGTAGAAGGTGCTCATGAAATTTTGTTGAAATAAAGACTTTACAACAGTGGAAGCAGTTGTCCGGTAGCTATCACCAACTATTAACATTATCCATCTTTACAGCTCCAAGGTAGCCACTACTATTGTCCTCATTTATAGAGGAGAAAAATAGAGCCGAACGATGCTGAGTAACTTGTTCAAATCAGGAGCAATACTGCAGCCCTGGTTGGCCTGAATTCAGAGGCTGTTCTGTTAACCCTTAGTTATCCTGCCTGAGACTCTACTTAAACAGAGGTGGCGAGCTACGCCCTTAGGCTGAATCCAACCAGCTATTATTTTGTTTTTTGTTTTGTTTTGTGTGTGTGTGTGTGTGTGTGTGTGTGTGTTTATCTATTTATTTTATCACCTGTAAGCTAACAATGGTTTTTACATTTTTAAGTGGGTGTACTTTAAATGGCTTTGTAAATACCTACGTAATATCCTGATTTTGCCTCTCGACCCCCAAAGCTATTTACTACCTGACCTTGAGGAAAAGTCTGCTGAACTCTATTTTAAACTATTGGGCTATAGTGGCTGATGGCTGAAAGAAAATTTGTTCTAAGTTAAAGGGGTGTCTGAAGTTTTGATGAAAGCCACTGATAACAAGGAGTGAATTTTAGAGTTAACCTATTACGGCGCATACTGATTAAACGACTTTGAGCAAATCTATAGCGTTTTGGAATTATAAAGGGTCTGATGTCAGCTCTTGAGGATGTGTACGCCAGAGATAAAAATAACTTCCCTATTATACTAACATCTCAAGAATAGGGATATGTGGAAGGAGAAATACGCAGGGAAAGACACTTACAATTAACCTATAAAGCAGCAACACAGTTCTTGGAAACCTCTGGGGCAGAATAAGCACTGGTCATAATTGAAATGTGTGTCCGTACCCAAAATCACTCCATGAAAAGATTTTTAAGCAAAAATATGAATTTTATGATTCTTCAACAGGATGCCTCTATACACGTTTTTCTGTTCTTCTTATCATTACTATTTTGATGTTGACATCCACAAAGGCATTCTTCAAACCTCAGGATTAGCCGTGATTTCAAAGAGAAACTTGAAAGTCAGCTGCAGCAACACTCTGGAGTAATTTGTTCAGAATCTCAAGGAACACAGTGCAGCCACCGGAAACAAAAGTCACTTTTAAAGCAGGTGTTCGTTTTAATTAATTTTGATTTGAGTAATCCATTAACACCTAAGTGTGTCCAGGTTCACGCGCTGTAATCTTGCTGGTCCACGAGCTGGAACTGGACTGGTTGTTATCTTCTGGTATCGTCTTCAAAGGTGGAGCAGAGCAGACATGTCCTGATTAGCTGGCTTCTGCTGCTTTACGATTAGAGCACGAGGGCCCCGTGTCCTGAGCTCACAGCCAAGATAAGCTGCAGCCCGCGCTGGGCGCCAGGAACAGTCCGCCAGGGGTTAAGCACGCTCACCAGCACCCACAGACTCAAGCAGTTTATTTCTCCAGGCTTACAAATTTGATTACTATAGAGTACAAAGCTATTAAAAATATGACCTTTCTATTTTTCATGCCTTGGCGAAAAGCCAGATAATAACTTTGTTTGACTTGGTTGGTATGATAGAGTGCTTATTCAGATGGAAATAAAATGACTTTTCTTTACTGGAAATTATACCTTGAAGTCTAAATGTCCATCATCAGTGTAACACACAGACAGACACGTTAATTCAGGCTTGAAAGCAGTGAAGCTGTTAAAGAGGGAAGAACAGTGTTTCCATCTTCTCGAGAAGAAAACGAATATTTTTGTACAGATACCATCAACTTAAAATGCTAAAAGGTAAAACTATTGTTTTAGGACAAGTAAAGTAAAAAAAAAAAGTTGATTATACTGTATTATCAGAATATCAAAATAGACTTTATTGAAGCCTTAAAAGCAAATAAATAATATTTTATCATTAAACCATTGTTTTCTCCTGGAGATTTTTAAAACCAGGCAAAACGAACACATTTAACATCAGCCATGGCTTTAAGTGGAACATCAGAAAATATCAAAAAAGCAATGATTTTATTTCCTAAATGATGGATCAACGTTTGAAAGTTAATAAAACCTGAAGTGTTGCTGCGAGGGTTTACAGTGAGCGAAAAAGCCATTGGGCTTTTGTTGTGCAGTTCTCATCAGGAGAGCAGGTTCCTTCAGTGTGTGTCAGCAGGAAGAAAATGTGTCTACTGCAGGATTCCTTGGAAGAATTTTATAAAAATATCCTTTTCCTCTCAGGTCAGGCAAACAAGCAGACCTTTAGGTTCGATGAGCTCTTTACCTTCACGGGCAGCCTTGTAACAGAGCTGCTGATGGGCCCCTGTAAGCCTTCGTCTACCGAGATGGGTTAGTGGCAGATTGCTGTTACAAGCAACAATAAAAGTACTTTTTTCCTGAGGCCTAATATTTTGTTTTATTTTCTTGTTATTAGAAGATGGTGTGAAGCTGGAATGGTGCAATAAGGTGAAGGGGAGTTCTGGGGGGAGCAGACGGCGTGGGGTTCCCCGCCCTAAGGGCTGCCCTGTCCCCGCAGCGGAGGCGATGGCTTTCCTTCCTGCCCTGCGAGGCCCGCGGCGCCCGCAGGCATGCACTCCGGGAATGCCTGTCCAAGCACCACCTGCTACCCTGGAAGCTGTTTTCCTGGGAGGAAGTGCTTTCTGGGGCTCAGACCCCAGCACTCACTTCTCATCGCCCAGCGGCACCTGACTTGGAAGCAGGACAGGGTAGAGGCTTCAGGGCCCCCGGGGTGGGTGGAGCGGTGGGTGTAGCCCCTCTCACCACTGTACCTCACATAAAGGGTCTTTCCTCCTAACCCACAACCCTGGGCGTGGTCATTGGAGCTGTTAGTGACCAGAAGTGTCCGTCTGCCAGAAAAGACGCCACAATTCCCTTAACGGGAGGCGAAGGGAGCTGCAGGGACACTTCCCTCTCCTCGGTCCCTAAACCCCCTGGCAGAGAGGCCACTGTCCCCGGTGCTTCCAGCCGTGGGGCAGGCCTGCTGTGGGGATACACAGAATTCTCCAGCACTCTGATGTCCACTGACGTGGTGACTGTCCAACAAGGCAGACCACCCAGGATGGAGTCCTGCGGGAAGGAAAACTTGGGCCACTCTGCCCATTACAGTGTCTAACCGGCTGGGGGCTGGCAGAGCGGAACGCAAGTTTTACAAAGTCGGTGGCAGACGGGGGTGGGGGGAGATTACACAGTTATGCTCTGTACTCTGCTTCGAAGTGAAGAGGGTGGCAACTGTATTTTGTGCAGATTAATTATATGTTTCCCCAATTTCCTGCCACCACAGGAAAGACACTGAGGGTGGCTAACATTTCAGTAGAGGATCCCAGTGCGGGTGTGATATCATCACTCAAAATAACCTCTGCTGATGGGACTTCGTGTTTCTCTTGTGTTGGGAACTTGACTGTTTCTTGCAAGAAAAGAAAAGAAAGGAAATGAATGGGGGTCCGAAGGAATGAGCAGGGCTGGGCACTCCCCACCTGCCTGTCCAGCTCTGCTCCACCTCCTGGCAGCCTGACCTCAGGGTTGTCTCACCTCTGGATCCAGCTTCCATCAGGCAGACCTACTTCAGAGGCGGACGGAGGACACGGGAGCTGTCTGTCCAGCCTCGGTTCCTCCCTCTGAGACCAGGCTTCTCCTGCTGGCTCCTCTCCCTGGCGGCAGACCTCCCTGCCTTCAGATTCAGCGCCCTCCCTTCCCTGAAGCAAGGGCTTCTGTCTGTTACCCTTTCTGGGGCTTCACAACCTCAGTTCCCCTAGTGTTCCCGACACCTCTGAGAACTGTCCCTATTAAATGACCTTATTTACCCCTATGAGTATGCCATGTGTTGTCTGCCCACACTGGTGCGCCTAAGTTCTAGTTTGTGTTATAACACATGCCTATAGGCCAGTCATATAATTTCTTTGTAAATTTGAAGAAAAATGGGCTTATGTATGAGTTTTTTTCTCATTTAAGATCTTATGATTCTAGCTTTTTAAAAAATATATCCACCATCATTACTATCACCCCTTTACTATCATTCAGCAACTAAAGATGATAATTGTTTGATGGATATTATAACATTTATTGTTTATCAAAATTTTTGAGCAAATCCTCTAAAAGTAACAAACTAAAGAGGAAATGAGAAGATTCTATCAATCCTGAAAACCCATATACTTATAGGAAATGCTGATATAGTCAATCAGAAAATTTTGTCATAATTTCTCAAAGTAATTTTTATGCCAATGAGTCATTTTTTCTAGGTATCAATGTCACTAAGTTTTAAGTGAGGTGGTTAAAACCTTGCTGACTGACAGTAGTTCAATGAATTAAACAAATAAGATAAAGGCACTGTTTAGTAGAGAAAACATTGCAGCAAGCTCAACAACAACAATAAAAAATAAAACGTCTAAAAACAAATTGCAGGCAGGACTTCTAGCAATGGACAATTGAAGAGATCAACAAACCCTTTCCTCAAAAAGCAGCTATAAAACTGAACATGCTCTCTCCCTGTAGCTGGTGGCGATTCTGCCAGGCTAGGGCAAGCTGTGAAGACCTGTAGCCTCTTGGCTGTACTCACTGGCTCACTCATTGTAGCAATAGATGATGTGAAATAGTCAACAAAGGAATTAAAGTAACACAGTCATTCAAAGAGAGATCTGAGAAACAAAAAAGGCAGGAGACAAATGGAAAACAAATAGCAAAATGGCAAAGGTAAATCTGGCCATATCAATAATTACATTATATATAAATGGTCTTAAACGCTCAAATAAAAATGGCAGAGTTTATAAGATTAGATAAAAAAGGATTTAACTATAAGCTGTGTACACGACACACAACATAGATTCAAATAAGTTAAAAGTAAAGAGAATGAAAAAATATATACCATGCAAACAGTAACCCTAAGAAGGCTACATTTGCTATATTACTAATTCATTGAACAATTAGACTGAAAATTAGCAAGTATTAGAAGACTTAAACAATGGCATAAACCAACTCAACATAATTGACAAATATAGACATTCCAAATAATAACTGGGGAGTATATATTCTTTTCTAGCAGAAATGGAACATTTTACAAGGCAGCCAATATGCTAGGCTGTACAAGAAATTTCAATAAATTTAATAGGATTGAAATCATACAAAGTATGTTCTCTGACCACAATAGAATTAAATTAGAAATCAACAAAAGGAAGAAATGTGGGAAGTCCCCAGATATTTAGAAGTTAATGAATTTCCAAATAACCATAGATCAATGAGGAAATCACAAGGGGTATTAGAAAATACTTTTGAACTGAATGAAGGCAAAATTATTGCATATCAAAATTTGTGGGGTGCAGCTAAAACATTACTTACAGGACAATTCATAGCTTTAAACACCTCTATCGGAAAAAAGGAAGGTCTCAAATCAATAACCTAAGCTTCGACCAAAAAAAGTCAAAAAAGCAGAGCAAAATAACTTAAAGTAGGGCTTCCCTGGTGGCGCAGTGGTTGAGAATCTGCCTGCCAATGCAGGGGACACGGGTACAAGCTCCGGTCTGGGAAGATCCCACATGCCATGGAGCAACCAGGCCCGTGAGCCACAATTACTGAACCTGCACGTCTGGAGCCTGTGCTCCACAACAAGAGAGGCTGCGATAATGAGAGGCCCATGCACCGCGATGAAGAGTGGCCCCCGCTTGCCACAACTGGAGAAAGCCCTCACCCAGAAACGAAGACCCAACACAGCCATAAATAAATAAATAAATAAATAAATAAAAACCCGAAGTTAAAAAAAAAATAACTTAAAGTAAGACATTATAAAGATTAGAGCATAAATTAATGAAATAGAAAATAAACAAAAACCAAAAAAATTGACAAATCTTTAGGTAGACTGACAAAGAAAAGACAAAAGCCACAAATCAGCAAAATCAGGAATGAAAGAAGGGACATAACCACCAACCTATAGAAATTAAAATAATCATAAGGGAATGTTATGAACATCTTTATGCCCACAAATGAAACATCTTAAATGAAATGAAGAAGTTTCTGGAAGTGCACACATTTCCAAAAGTGACTAAAGAAGGAATAGAAAATTTGAATAGACAAGTAACAAAATTAAGTTAACAATTAAAGACCTTTCTACAAAGAAAAGTCCAGCCCTAGTTGGTATCACTGGTGAATCATTAAACATTTAAAGAAGAAATAATAACAACCTTTCACAAACTCTTTCAGAAAATAGAGGAGAGGGAAGCAACTCCCACCTCATTCAATAGTTCCCATGCTATATTGATTCCAAGCGCAAAGATATGACAAAAAAGAAAGCTACAGACCAATATCCCTCATGAGTACGGATGCAAAACTATGAACAAAACATTAGCAAACTGAGTCTAGCACCTTAAAAAAAAGGGTATATATCAAGACCAAGTAAGATCATGCCTGTAATGCAAAGTTGGCTTAATATATGAAGATCAATTAATGCACTGCACCATATCAATCAAATAAAGGTCAACAACAACTGATCATCACAATAAATGCAGGAAAAAATATTTGACAAAAATCCAAACCCATTCATGACAGAATCTCTCAGCAACAATGTAGAAGGGAACTTCCTCAATCTGAAGAAGGGTAAACATGAAACACCCAAACTAATGTCATACTTAACTGTAAATGGTTGAGTTCTTTCCCACAAGATCAGGAAAAAGGGAAGGATATCCACTTTCACATGCCAATTCAACATTAAATTGCTGGGTGTAGCTAGTGTGATAATACAATTAAAAAAACAAAGAAATAATAAAGGTGCCAGCTATGAAAAGAAAGAAATGAAACTGTGTTTATTTGCAGATGACATCACTGTCTATGTGGGAAATCTGATGGAATCAATAGAAAAGATACTAGAATGATGAGTGATTTCAGCAAGATTGTAGGATACAAGATTAATATAAACACATCAATTGTATTTTTATGTACAAGTAACAAGCTGAAAATGAAAGTAAGAAAATAGTTCCATTCATAAAACCATCAAAAAAATAAGTAATTAGGAATAAATTTAACAAAAGAAGTGCAAGACTTGTATTTTGGAAACTATAAAACATTGTTGAGAACAATTAAAGAAGATCTAAGGAAATAAAGAGACACTCCATGTTTGCTGATTAAAAGACTCAATAATGGCAAGATAGCAATTCTTCCCAAATTGACCTACAGATTCAATGCAATCTCATTCAAATCCCAGAACACGTTTTCTTTTTTTGGTAGAAAATGACAGCCTGATCCTAAAAAATATATGGAAATACAAAGGACCTGATAGCCAAAACAATCTTGCAAAATAAGAATAAAGTTGGAAAACTTTTCACTATCTGATTTCAAAACTTACTATAAAGGTAATCTAGATTAACTGAACAGAACTGAGAGTTCAGAGATAAATACTTACATTTATGAGAAACTAATTTCTACAAAGGTGCAAAGACAATTCAATGGGTAAAGCACAGTCTTTTCAATAAATGGTTCCAGGACTACTGTAATCGTATTCAAAAAAATGTACTGAGACCCTTACCTCACACCATACACAAATATCAACTCAGGATAGACTACAGACCTAAAGGTAATAAGCTAAAAATATAAAATTTCTAGAAGAAAACATAGGAGAAAATCTTCATTAGTTTAAATTTGCCAAAGAATTATTAAATACAACACAAAAGCACTATATATAAAAAAATCAAAAAATTATATTTCATCAAATTTTGAAACTTTTGATCTTCAAAAAACACCATTAAGGAAATAAGATATGCTTCAAACTGGAAAAATATTTTCAAATTATACATCTGATAAAAGACTTGTATCCAGAATTTATAATCTTTTAACTCAATAATAAGAAGACATAAATCCAGTTAAAAAATGAGTAAAATTTTGAATATTCATGGTACCAAAGATGATACACAGAAAGCAAATAAGCACATGAAAAGATGCTTAACATCATTTGTCATTAGGGAAATGCAAATAAAACCACAGTAAGATATAATTATACTCCCACTAGAATAACTCTAATTCAAAGGACATAAAATTCCAAGTGTTTGATAGAATATGGAGAAACTGGAATTCTCACACATTGCTGTTGGGAATCAAAATGGTACAGCTACTCTGGAAAATAGTTCAGTAGTTTCTCAAATCATTAAACATACATTTGCCACATGACACAGTAATTCCATACCCAGGGGTCTGCCTAGAAGAATGAAAGCACAGGGCCACATACAGGCACCAAAGGGACTGTTCATTGGCATTATTCATGCAGATGGGAGCTGGGTCAACACAGATGTCCATCAACAGTGAGGGATAAACAAAAGTGGAATGTCTATCTATCCCACGAAACAGCAGGCAGCCATCGAAAGGATGGACTTCTGATACATGCTACACATGGATGAGTCCCAAAAATGTGCTGAGGGAAAGAAGCTAGAAGCAAAACACCCCTTACTGCCTGATTTTATTTACATGAAATCTTCCATAGAGGCAAATACAGAGACAGAAAGTGGGTTAGTGGTTGCTTAGGGCCAAGGGTGGGCATGCAGGAACTTGTTGAGGTGGTGGAAATGTTCCAAAATTGGGTGGTGATGGTTGCTCAACTCTTCAAATTTCCTAAAATCATTGAGCTGTACACTTAATATGGGTGAATTTCCATGATACATAAATGATATCCAGTAACTCTGTAACAAATGAATTGCATTTGGTTGTTTCTGGTCTACTGCTGGAGTACCACTTACTCTATTTCACTTCAGAAAGAATATAAACTGTGATTTGGGGAACATTTTTGTTACAAAACCAGATTTCACAAAGCCCACTTGAGCCTGTATTTTTGCTACTAACCAAAGAGTTCCATCTTTGGCATCAAATCCCTCTCCCTCCCGGGCTTCTCCACCAGCAGAGCTAGTGCACAGCCAGTGGTGTCCCCCAGGACTTGCAGTCTGTACTGTTTTGCTCTTCCCTGTCATTAAATAATGTGCAGTTTTAGAGAAGTGTCTCCTGCTTTGTGTATGGATCCTGCGTCTCCTCGGAGAGATGGAAGGTCCCCTTGAGTATAGCATATCCATCATGAGGAGGAAGCCTGGTCCTAACCCTCACTAATACTCACGGAGCCTATTAGATGAACGTAGCATTTAATCCTCAAGCAGCCCCACGGGATTGACACTGCTGTTCAGCTCGTCCTATGCACGATGCAAATGAAGGACAACAAGGTAAGATGATTTGCCCAGGTAACTCAGCTAGTCAGAAACGGATAAGAACCCAGACAGCCTCCACTTTAAACCATTAAAGACTATTTCAGATTCTTCCCATAATTCCTCATGGAATTACAGGCACCACTAGCTTTTCTGCAGTGGCTTTTCAAAAGGCGATTTGAATCATGCCAATCATGAGTTGTCATGCTGTCCTGTCCTTGCCATTTCCAAATGCAGGCCCAGGATAGTCTGGGAATTGCTGTTTTTCCAGGCACAGCTGACAGTTCTTGGAGCAGCAAAGCACACATACCCGTGAAGACTATAATCACAAACCCAGTAAATCCTCACAAGGTTATGACAATTCTCTACCTCGGAAAATAACATTGATTGATATGTTTTTAAGAGACTGACATATGTAACTCTTTATTAAAAAATTATTAAATAACTCCTTGAAATAAAAAGGCAGTCGTGTAATTAATAGTTATGCACCGCATGACAGCATAATTATTCATTACCAAAATGCAGGAGCAAAATGACTTCTAATTTCATCCTCAGAGTCTTTGAAGGTAAAAAAGTACTTTAAGAGGAAGTAAGCTAGGAAGAGAGGATGGTTTTTGTAAGCACTTGAGATCTTTCTTGACTTGAAATTTAAAAAAAATCTAAAGCGGAAATGACAGATGATGTCACGCTATATTTATTTAAGGAGAGGCAAGTGACTAATTTAAAAACACATGTATAATTCAATAAAAATAGATTTAAAAAATGTACACGTAGAGGGGTTTCTAACTCTTTTATTCCCACTGTTGTTTTAGCTAGATTATTTTTTTGAGCTCTCTGGGAAAATGTGACTTTATCTGTGTCTGTTTGGAATTGGCAAAACACTTCTATAAGTTATTCAGAATTAATGAGTCCTGAGAGCCAATCCCAAGAGACATTTTTACAGCTTGTTTTCTGTGACATGACAAGGAGTTTGGCACTGACTTAACTCAGGCCCGGCTCCAGGTGCTGGGCTGAGTGTTACACTGAGACCTCAGTCACCTCTCTATCCTCATTCGAAGAGAGCCTTCTACATGGGTAACTGGGACATAGGAAGTAAATGTAAAGCCATACCAAATGACCCCTCACAGGTGGGTGAGGTGGTTTAGAGCAGGCGGGGCCAGCAGGGATGAGCTTATGGGGACTGTGGTCTGGACTGCTGGCCGTTGTTGGGTTGGAGGGACCACTGGCAGCAGGGGTCAAGCATCAGTAAGGAAACAGGGGTCGGTGCCAGGTTTGTGTTCTGACGAGTCTAAGCTTATGTTCTTTAGGAATCGGGGAGCCAGTGAGAGTTTCACAGCATAATCAAGTTGGCATTTAGCAAGAGTAGGCTGGCAGTGGACAGGGGACTAAGAAATGTCAAAAGCGGACAACAGACTCAATCTTGGATGATGGCCTTCAGAACCTGGGGCCCAGATGGCCCAGGTCAAACGTCTCGTCCCGCTGTCTGTCCACCCCGTCTCGTCTCTAGCTGCCAGCTGCCTTCCTCCTCGTCCCCGCAAAGCTGGCTGGCTGTTCCCTGCCCCCCTCCTTGGGATGCCGACCCCCCTCAGTCTTGGATGCCTCTTTCCTGCTCTTTCTCTTGTGTGGATATTGGTCTGGACTGGACTTCCAACAAGATTCTGCACCTGGCCTGCTGTCTTCAGTCTGTCTTGACCCTTCACCACCTGACCTTCTCTTCCACCTGGGAATTCTCCTCTGTGTATTGCATGGAGCTGGCTCCAGAGACAGGAGTTTGCGGCCATCCATATATGGAGGACTGACTTCAACTCAAAGCCAACAGTGACTGCCTGTCTTTCGTGGTATTTTGAGGCCACACCTGGGCTCAACAGGGAAGAATAATGGGAATGACTTGCTGGGGCCACAGGTAAGGTGGGGGTGGCCATGGTCATCCTAGACGTCTGTCTTTCCTATGACCGATTGAAAGTCGCTCATGAACTAACCTACATATTCTGAATGTGCCCGATTATGTATTTTGTGTAACCAGATTCAAGTGTCTGCCCTGGTTGTCTACGTCCGTTCTCATTCATCGCAATCCACCGTGCGCCTCTTCCGCTGCCTGCCCTGCTCCTCTCTCCTTGCCCACTCCTCCCATCATCACGGCTCAGCTCCCGTGTCCTGTCCGCGTGCCCTCTCCGAGTGCGTGCTCGCTGGCCCGGGCTGTGTGCGCCTGACTGGCTCCCCTCTTGCCCTGCAGGCAACCTCTCAAGTAAACTGTTAGCCCCTCAAGGACTCAGGCTGAGCTTATACATTTTAACAGCTCGACGTGCACAAGAAGGGGTTGACGAGCTGAGCTGTGGATTGATTTATTGATTCAGAGGTTGCTGTTCTAGCCCAAGTTACTGAAGATTAGAGTCTGGGGAGATTGGATCATAGAATCTGAGACATGAAAGGACCCTGGAGATCATGAGGCACTTGATTCCGTTTGGAGAGCAGGGCTGGTCTGCGTGTCCAGGGTTGTATTGAGCTAAGGACAGAAATGCCTCCCTGTTCTTTCTCTTGATTGCTTTTGTGTCTTAATTTTTTTTTTCTATCTCACCTCCTTCTTACATCTGCTGGAGGTTAAAGGGCAGAGCCCAGTGTCTAACACACCAGTTTGACTTTACACTTAAATCTCAGTCTTTGCACAGACCTGATTCCAAAGTATAAAACCACACACTGAGAAAACTTTATGTAGAAGGAGCAAATGCCACTGCCTGGCGGCCCGCCCAGAGCTCCCTATCAACACTGCCAGCAGACTGATCACCTTCCCGCATCAGCAGGGACCCTTTCTCCTGTGGGGCTCTGGGTCTGGGAAGGCTTTTGTCAGTCCCGCTGCGATTGGGTTGGGTCTGCTGCCACGGCCGCGGGAAGACAGAGGCACTGCTGATTCTCCATGAGACGGGCATCCTCAGAGAACACTGGTGAGCAGGGCCATAATGGGATGTCAGTAAACATCCCAGGAAATCGAGTTCCCAGAGCCTTCCTTCTGCTTTTCCTGATATGCTTAGGGGAAAATATGCACTTAACACATACATCGTAAAGGACCAGTGGGGCCTCGTCAGTGCTTTATGATAGCCAAGTGTAAATCCTCTGCACCATGGGTAGTTCCATGATTAATTGCGTTCTGTCCACATTAGGCTGCATTATTATCAGCTGCTTGCTGTTCAGCACTTGCTAGGCTGTTAATTATTGTTGTGTGGCTCTAAGGAATGTTTTCAAAACATTTTAGAATTCTACTACAGTGATGGCACAGGGAGGGATTTAATAAGCTACTGTTGTACATAAGAAAGACAAACAGATATTTTAAAACATGAAAATAATTTAGTTATGTTTTTTTCTTCCCAGGCCATTGCTGGCAAAAAAATGTGTTTCTAACATTGCACTGCATGTCAGCAATGACTCTCACCTTGGATTCCAGTTTTATTCTGCACATAAGTGGGACAGAATCCCTCAGGGCCTATGAAGTAAAGTCAGAATGAAGGGGAGGGATTCAAATCCTGAGATACTGCAGCATGATCTTTACATTCTCAATCAAACACTCATTACTGGCCCTTCCTTGAGTTGGGATGGTTATAGAGAGTGTTTATTGGTGAGTCTGTTTCTTTCTATAAATATGGAGAAAATGAAATTACGTCCATGACTTTTTTCTCAGTTCTTTCCCACCAGGCCCCGGTGCCCCCTTCCCAGGTACCCAGGTGTTGCTGTCCACGGTTCAAGGTGCTGCACTGGTATTTCTGGAGGCTGGGGCTTTAATTCAAGATCAACCTGTGCTCCTTTGTTTCATGCGAGCACTGGGCAAAGAGCTGGGATTTTATTTTGTTTCATGAGGGACTTGGAGACTTGGATTAGTATAAAGTACAGGACAAAAGTGCAGAATCTACATGTTCTGAGTCTTCACAATGAACCCAGTGGAAGTTGTCATCACTGAAACGGAGAAGTTCCTTCACAAGGAAACATAATTAGAACTGGCTCGAGCTATTCATGAGCATTTTCTTTCAAATGTCTCTTAAACATACGAAGAGTCCAAGAGTAACACGTTCCTTTATATTCAGCAAGTCTAGTTTTCGTTTTCGTTTTTATTTTTGGCTTCAGTGTAGATCTTTGAGGTTACCAGATTAACCCTTTCCCCTTTATTTACATAAGAAAACCAAGCTCTGAGACCTCGACTCCAGAGCCTTGTCCGCAGGGACCCTGGGCCTGGAACTTGGATTTCTATCTCCCACGTTGGAGTTCTTCCCATGGTGTTTTGCCATTTTAAAAAAATCTTAAACAACTGTGGGTTTATTCCTTATAATGCTATTCCCTTAGAATTGACAGGAATCTCTTCATCACGGCGTTCAGATGTCCACATCTGGATCCGCATTTATTTTCTTCAACTTCGTCTCCGCCCCCATTCAACCCAACCCCGTGTGGCCCCGCTGTCTCCACGAGCTGTGCAGTCGTCTAGATGTTTCTACCCTGTCCCGTCCTGCATTTCAGGACCCCATGCAAGGCCGGCTCAACCCCGCCTCCTCTGCAAATCTTCCTCAAGCTCTTCTGTCCCCAGTTGCCGTCTGTTTGCTAAACCCCTCTAGGCTTGTGATCTGAGACACACAACCTAGCACGAAACAGCAGAGAGTTTTGTCTTTTCAGTGACTTCAGGAGAGGAGATGGGGAAACCTTGCCCAGCAAGGTTCGTCTGCTTGTGCTTGTGGAAACCCCAGGAAGGCAGACAGAGGAGCTGCATCCACAGGACAAGACTGGGTTGAAATCCACGGTCAGCACAGTAGCCCTGCTCACGGCACCCACTGAGAAACCACCGAATGAAACAGCACCAAAATAAAGTAAATTCACCTGAGAGGCTGGGGTGGAAGAGACACTGAGGCGAGACACAGAGAATGAGGGGAGGGAGGCAGGCGACGAGCAGCTGACCTCACTCACTCACCCCTTCCTTTGTGCATTTGATCTACACCCGTCCCCAAGGAAGCCTCTTGTGCCAACCCTCCTGCCCCGGAGCTCCCGGCCTTTCTATTGGCACTTTTATGCCCAGGGTCACCCAGCCGAGGTCCTAAGTTTTATTGGTTGGAGTTTCAGTCCATTTATAAGAGATGACCGATCACCGGGTAGTTTGGCATTAAGTATTTCAACCCAGAAAGAGGAGATACCATTTTCTTCACGCATTTAGCAAATATTCACAAAGGGCCATTGCAGATGTTCGAATAAGACAGACAAGGGCTCTGCCTTGATGGAGCCCATTTCTGGTGAGGATGGGGCGAATACACATGCGGATACAGAAATAACTCCATGTTCCTGACCTAAAGTAGTGACAGAGAATGAAGATGGGGGGCCTGGGGTGGCTGCTCGGCTCTGCTGGTGACATCGTTCACCTCTGCACCGCGTGTCATGGGAGAGCTGGCAGAGGAAAGCATTTTACACTCTGCTTTGGCTAAAGCAGACCCTCAACCTGAAGAGCTGGATCATTTACATTTTGGATCATAAGAAGCGACCTTGGTCTTTACCTCAAATAGGTTCACTATCTGGGTCTTACTTGCTGACAGCAAGTCTGAGCTGGCGGTGGAGGTGGTGTTGGGTGCCATCCAGAAGCTGCGGTTTTAGGCAAAGGAGGTGATGCTCTAAGGCACGTGTCAGCCCGTGTTTCCACAGGCTGCTGCGGGAATTGCATGTGCAGGAAACGAGGGAAATGCCTGTGCCTCCGTGGGGGCGCCTCCCACTGTAAAACACAGCAAGAGGAAGGTCTGTAAACCCACACACCACCCAGGGACACCTTGATTCCCGAGAACGAAGAAACTAAGATTTGTGACGCACGTAACCCTATACCCAGAGCTCGAGAATGAGTCCCAGGCTGTGCCATACAGATCCACCCTTTCTTCCCTCACTCCGTTCTTTCCTTTCTTCCTTCCTCTATTCTGCAGGCTTGTTGAGCACCCGCTGCCTCTGAGACAGAATCTGAGGGCCCAGCAGGGGGCAAACCACCCAAGGTCCCTGCCTCCGATGCCTTGCATGCTCGGCTGCTCTTACACCACCGTGAGCCACAGTCCTAGTGACCTTGTGGCCTGGACTCAGAGCCAGCTCCTCTCATCCCAGTGTCAATGCATGTGTTAGGACGCAGCAACGTCTGCTCAGCACAGAACTCCAGTGAACAATCGCACAAAGCTGGGCTGGAAGGTGGGGGATGGATAGACAGATGCATAGGCTTATATTATAGACCGAAGGATGGATGGATGGGAAGAGAGATAAGGATAGACAGATCTGGTTATTTGATATCTTTTTAGCGGGGATTTTCGGTAAAATGTTAACACTACGCAAGGATATGGAACAGCAAGTATTTTCCATTCTCCTCTAGCTACTCCATCTAGGAAAATGTGACTCTACTTATACGCCTTTATAAAGAGGAATACGTAATTTTAAATGGCGATCTGTAAGAGCAATTGTGAGAATTTAATCAGATCATTGTAGTTATTTTGGAAGCATATTGTGTCACAGAAATTCTAAATAACGACTATTTTCTACCTTAAAATGATCACTTTCCTCTTCGGAAACTGCTACCAAAAGGTCGGTGAGCGTGATCGAGGGAGGGTCTCGGCCCGTGTGCTCCCAGGAACACACCTGCCCTTTGCAGAGAGAAGTGAGATTACAGTAGTAGGACTGAAAGGCATTTTAATGAAGTGCTATTGATTTTCAAAGTTATAAATCGTAGAAACGTAATGATTTTTAGCAAATATCTTCTACACTTCTCCTAGGGCCAGGGCATAAACTTGGATGATAAATACGAAGAAACACAACGTAGAGCTTTCCAACCGCATAAACACACACAAAAGTGGACACATGTATGCGCACATGTGTGCAGACGCACACATGTGCACACACATGTGCACGGTTTAAATTTCAACCCAAATATGACAAGATTCGACTTCAGCATGTTTTATTTTGAAACCAGGGCACGGACACAGCACATGGAGATGCTGTTTGGTAAAAACCAAACCAAACCAAACCACAACAGGGCCACTCTTCTGAAATTCTCTGTGTCCCCATCTAATTTAGGCAGGTCACAGAAGTGACCTCAGAGATCTTGTTGTTCTCAACAATGACTCTTTAAGATGGACCCCCAGTTACCACCCACGAACAGACAGTGCATAGCCCCTGATCCCAAACTAGTAGGTTCTTCCCCTGGCTGAGCCCCCCACCCCGGAAAGACATTCTCTCTTCTGAAGTTTGCAGGCTATACTCACTCCAGTTGTAAAAGATGAATCTGCCAAATTCTGTCACACATTCAGGGACATTCCTGCACTCATCTGTGTTTCCTGTAACATTTCAGGTCACTTCCGGAGCTTTAGAAGCAACACAATACCCACACTATTCTTCCAGTTGATACAATTAAAGAAGTACATGTATTTGTAATAAAAGCACTTTGAATTGAATTTGTTTCATTACCAGAACAGCCAATACTGGTTAACTGAAAGCAATATAAGTGTGCAAATATTCATTAATAATCCAGCTTTAACTAGCTCTAAGAAGCTTTTCATAAAAACCAGTAGTTACTTTCCAGAACAAACACTTGTTAATTTTTCTGGTCAATTTTCATTCTAGACAATTTGCTGTCACAGCTGGATGCAGTTAATAAGCAAACCAATCTGTATTTATAGAAGTCAATTTTTTTTAAACCCTTGAAGGCGGGTATAAACTTAAACATTTCTCCGGATTCAATACGTATTAACTAAAATAAGTGTATTTGTGAAACTGAAAAGATCATAAGGTACACTGAGAATTTATGGAATCTTTACAGTTTTTTGTTTATCTTATGTACACCAATGCTTCTATCACCTGTGGTCGTTAAGGTTAAAATATGCATAATTTTAATAGGTTATCTTGAGAAGGATCGTCTCCGTTCATTATTTAAACTACTTCTCAAGATGAAATGTTCGTATGTGAATTCACTCACTAGGAGATTTTGGAGTCCTTCTGTTTGCAAAGCTCTGGATGGGGTGGTCCCTGGCAGGCGTGGTGCCTGGGAGTGTGGTCCATTCTGTGCACGTTTAGTGGGTGTCACATGTAACCTGTGCAGCATCTGAAGGGCCCTCACCTAGGACGGCCTCTCAGGAAGTCCTCTTGTCAGACTCACCCGTGGACAGCACCCAACCTGAAATGTCCAAGTCAGACATGACTCTGCCCACAGTTTGTAAAAACCTCCAAATAAAAGCCTCCCTACATGGTCTGCTGTGACCCTTCCCACCCTGGGCATCCCCTCTTTCAGGAAGTCCTCACCGTGAGCTCAGAGCCACCCACTGTGTGCACGTCCGTGTCCTCCGGAGGCAGAATCAGCTGGCCACACTCCTCCCCCAGAATTTAAAACCATCATTAAGTGACTCTCCAGGTCCCTCTATGTCATGTGGGGTGATCGTGGCCCCCTTATCTTCCCTAAAACATCCCTCAAACCCAGCTTCAGCTTCTCTCCAAGCCTCTCTGTGTTCATCTCTAGACCATTCCTGGGGCTGTTATTAAAGCACTGCTCTACTTCCCATAGGGGAGGCCTCTCGCCTGGCAAACAGGGTGACCAAGAACATTGTGAAGAATCCTGAGTCAGTAAAAACTAGACAGAGGCTGCCCGGTGGTGCAAAGGCAACTGCTCCAGGTTCACGGGTGGAATTCACGCCCTTCTCCGGGGGGGCTCTGAGACACGGGCTTGGAGCACTGCGGTCCTTTCTCAGGTGTAATTTTATGTTAGGTGATGGCTTTCCAGCACAAATCATACTGGAAACGCTCATCAGAAGCTGGGCCAGGGGCCCGAGTGACAGCAGGGCTGGGGGAAAAACTGAAAAAGAAGTTGGTGAAAGCGGACTCAGTGGCTTAAAAAGCAAAGGAGAAAACGATGCCTATTTCACGTGGCGACATTCCGCTCACATCCACAGTGCTAGGAGGAGTGAAGATCATCAAAGTAGTCGAAGAAAACTTTAAAGACACAGTATTTGAACTTGTTCAATTTGAATATACATATATTATGTGTATCACGTATATAATATTTTAAAAGAATTTCCAACCAACAATTTTTAGTCGCTTTTGTTTAACTTTTGGCACTTAAAGGAATAGGTCTTTTTCTTCTGAAAAATGACATTATGACTTAATACTCTTTCATTATTGAGACGCTATTGCTTGAAATCTCATAGGAAGGTGTCCCTGACATGACTGGGCAGAGCGGGTCCCTGCTGAGTAAGCCGTCTTATTTAAAAATATTGAGGTTCCTTCACAAATGGCTCTGCTGTAGACAACATCAGACACATAAACCCTGCTCCTGTGGAAACCTTCAGGTTCTATGTCTTGCCAGTTTCAGAGCAGGAAGAAAGAGGAGTCACGAGTGGCACCTCCACCTGGGCAGCCCTCACAGCATGGTCCTTTAAGGATGGCACTCTTCCCTGGCCAGAGCTGTAATCACAGTGCTTCCTGGATCCCGGTTCCTGGAGAAAAACTCAAGTCTAACGAAAGCCGACATATTCTTGAAAACCAAATGTGCTTTCCTAGAGTAGATGGGGAAGAGTTTTTCTTACGTAATTACACTCCACTTAGAATTTAAAGTTTTCAAGTACTTTTACATCAACTAATTCATTTGTTCCTTGACACTAAAAAACTAAACAGGATCCATGCAGGATGGAAAATATTGCGATAAGATAACCTCTGTCCACTACCAGAGGACACTTAGGATAAGCTCACGGCCCCCTCCTAGAACGGGGTACCATGTAACTTTGCTGTCATTCTCGAGTTACGTTTCCAAGCGGTGCTGTGCTGTAACTCCTCTCAGAGAGTCACCCACCTCCGGACCAGGTGGAGGTTTTGGGTAAAATGTAACACTACATGAGGATATGGAACAGCAAGTATTTTCCATTCTCCTCTAGCTACTCCATCTAGGAAAATGTGACTCTACTTATACACCTTTATAAAGAGGAATACGTAATTTTAAATGGCGATCTGTAAGAGCAATTGTGAGAATTTAATCAGATTATTGTAGTTATTTTGGAAGCTTATTGTGTCACAGAAATTCTCAATAATGACTATTTTCTCCCTTAAAATGATCACCTTCCTATAAGCAAAGCAGGACCCCTTCTGTGAGGATGCGTCAAGATGCTCTTTGGCCATTTCTCCAAAGATATTTGTATCAGGGGTGCCAGGTGGGAAAATAGAGATTAAAATGACAAACGTTTGGGTCTGGCTTTGAAAGAATACCAGTAAATATTTTGTGTGAGCAGGGACAAACAGGGGTCCTCCCACCAGCGGACAAAGCCTTTGAGGTTTGGGCAGGGAACGGGTATTTTCAAAATTTTTTATTGGAGTAACACTGGTTTATAACGTGGTAGGTTTCACGAATAAACATTATGTTTCTACTCCTCTATACAGGAGGTTGTTTTTAACCTGGAGGAAACTTTACAGCAATGAAAAGTCTCCTCTCCAGCCCCCACCAGTCCCCAGTATATTTCCTGAATTACCCTGTCAAGTTCAACACGCAATATAAATGAAACAACTTTTAATCATTCCAGGAGAGACGCGTGACAGATGTAGATATTACACTTCAATATATGGAAATAGCCTCAAAATGTCATTAACTTTTGAATTAACAATGAGCCTTGATTGTTTGAGAAGAGGTGACATATTTCCCCATTTAGAGTTTGGGACAAGAAGTTAATTTAAATGCCAAAAGTACATATATTTGAGTAACATGATGTCAAATAAATCTTTTAGCATTAATATAAAAATGGCATTTATAAAAGCTATAATGAATGTAGCTAAAGGCACACTTTCTTAAACAGTTTTACTCAATTGAGACCTTACAAAGCTTTCAGTCTATTGTTCCACTTTCATTAGTGTGTTTTTTTTTTTTCAGCCCAATTATAGTAAAGGATATCTATTTCAAGTTAACATTTACTGAGCATTGACTACAGGACAAACACTGTTCTTTATGCCCTGGGTGCATCATCTAGTTCTCACAACAACCCCAGGAGGCAGCTCATTGTGCTATCATCCTTTTCCAGGGGAGCAAGTGAGCCTTTAGATTAAGTATTTTTTCTGGGGGGACACATCCATAAACAGTGTCTTCTGGTCTAGCCGGTTTTCCTGGAAGGTGCCCAGTTCTCCCAGGAGCTGCATTCCTCTCTGGACTCAGCGTCCACAAGCCGTGGCACTCAGCCCTGCCCTAAGCCGAGAGGCAGGACAAGCAGTCATTGTCTGAGCATATTCCACGTGTTAACACAGTCACCAGGTTCTCCTGTGTTCCCAGTGCCTGCACCCACCTGGCAGGGAGTGTTGGGTCCTTGTTTTCACCACCTGCGCTGAGATCAGAGTGTGCCAGGTGGGAAGGGACAGTCTCAGTAAGTTTCTATTTTGGGACATCGGGGCTGTTATCCCTCACTAGGGTCAAAGGGTTTTTGCAGCTGGGATAGGTAGCAGTGACACCAAAAACATCTGATAGTGTCAGAAAGTTCTAGAAGAATGGGAGGAGCCCATTTGTAAGCCCATTTGTAAGACTGTGGTCTTACAAACAACCTGCTTTCCCTCCCCTCTGCCCATGTTGGCCATTTGGGAGCTGGGCTCAGAGCCTGTGCCGTGGATGCCGCTGGCTGTAGAGCCATCCCCCAGCTCCAGGGGAGCCCCTGGGAACCCATCAGCTTTGGTCCAGGCTACCTTTTATCAGCTGTGTCTCCCCCTCTCCTCCCTGGGCCATCTGAGAGGAGGCTGATGGGGAAGTATTTGCTCCACACTAATAACAGGAAGCTGTAGCTACCACACCGACTCTGTCCAGATCCCACATCATAACATTAGGGGCCCCGGCACCACCTCAAATCCTCAGATGCGCCCTTGGAACACAGGGCCTTCAATGCAATCCTACCTTGGAGTGAAACCTGGGACCCCACTGGGCACCATTGTTGGCAGGGGCAGAAGAATGGTCGAACCCCACTGCTCACAAGTGTTCGGACGCCACTGGCCGAGGGGGCACATTAGCTACACTTACACAGCTCCAGTGATGGGGAACTCACTACCTCCCAAGCAGGTTTCCAGTTCCTCCTGAGGAACTCTATTCTATCTGTAGGTAATTCGTTAGAGACTTTTTTTGTAGACTCTCAGCTTAACTGTCTCCCTAATTTACAGTTGATGATCACAGTCTAACTCTTCAGATTGATGGGGTTAAATCTAAGCTCACTCCTAAACGCTCAGTTCTTTAATGGGGGCAAGCTGGAAGGGAGAGGTGGAATATTATTTTTCCCTTTCAGTATGATAATCACTAGAGATGTTTAAAAGAAAGTGGGTGAAAAGTGACAAATGAGCAAAAAATTCTACCTTTTAGTAAAGGTTAAAAGCAGGTGTCAGACCTCAAAGTTTATCACAGCTAAAGGGACTCAAGTGGCCCATCAGCATTTTGACTTGAAGTGTGAGGCAAACACTTGACAGAGAAAAGCAAAAATCTGTGGAGGCTCTAAACCAAACATTATAGATAAAGGACCAACCTAGAGTGGATTCTGTTGTTGCCTGGGACACTTACACAGCTGTGCGAAATATTCTGTGTATGCCTATTTTATATGTGCATACACACACACACACACACACTTAATGCACTTTCAATACGTATTTTTATGGGAGATCTGAAACACAAGTCAACTATAAAAAGAAATACTTTCTTATTTTCTGCCTTGTCTATGTCAGTTGAAAAATATATCAGTGAGAAAATTACTTTTTTAAAGGGAGACTAACTTTAGTAATAGAAAGTAAGGAATAAAGAAGAAATATCCAAATGAAAAGCCTGGTAAACCCAGCTTACACTGACAGGGAAAAGCTGCCCTTTATTCCTGCCTGGCAAAAATAGCAAGATTCTAAAATCTATTCTTGGCTACAGTTAATGTATACTATGAACCCAGAAAGAGTTAGGCTTTTAGGGAAAAAAAGATTGTTTCTAATTGTTTTTATCCTTATGCTGAGGTATTCTTGCTGAAAGATAAGAATTAGCTATATCCAAGAAAAGTTTCAATAAATCGTAAATACATATTCAAAGGAAAAAATACATGTAGTTAATATGGAAGCCATATGTTACCAATGTAATAACTCATTATATTATTTAGTGCCTGATATAAAATAGCTCAATAAAATAATCTTGGAGCATTTAAATCTAAATTGGCATTGGCAAGGAATGAAATATCTCCAAAAGGGTGAAGAAGCCAAAAGATTTCACTCAAAGCAACACCAGGAAATGGGTCTGTTCCCATGTGGACCTGCCATTCCTGTAACTTCATAGAAAATGATGAAACAGCCCGACATCAGTTCTGAAAACCCACGCAGAGCGTTGTTTAAACCACTGTGTTTTTTTAAAGGAAAGAAAAGGTCTGCGTTTCCTTCTGGAGCATAGAAGCTATTGGGTTTTACACCCTGGAAACGGTCTACAGTCAGCAGAGCTGCACGAGTTACGTCTTGCAGGCAGTTTCCTGTGTCGCCCTCATCTCTGTTTTGAAAGAGCTGCCGGGAGACCCCAGACCCAAACATGTCCTGCTAGTGGTCAGCCAAGGACCCTGCCGCACTTTGCATCCCCAGTCAGCCTGCCAAGGTGATTTTTCTATAAATCTTTAAAAAATCTGCTCCAGATGCTTGTAAATCATTATACATTTTACCTCCATGTGGATGTGACATTTATTATGGTTTGTTTTTTATTTTTTAGATCAAAAGTTCTCATTCCCCATATTTGTGTCATTAATGACCACTTTTGAGAATCTGGCCCTAAAGCTCAGAAACCAAAGTCAGAACATACGTGAGATCATAAATTCCCAAAGGACACGGATTTTGTCTATATTGTTTCAAACACACCCAAGCAATGCTTGGCATGTGGCAAGTGATGGGGACCATGAACCCACACCCTCTAGCTTTGAGTCTTCTGGGCCCTGAGCACAGGATTTCAGGCCTCCTTCAGTTTCCATGTGTGGGGAGTGATTAAATATTGGTGAAACTGGTCAACGGCTCCAGGTCACACATGGCTACTTTGGCCAATGCATTCAAGGATTTATTTGTTACAATTAAGCCTTTGCCAGCTCTCATTTCTCAAACTGTACATTCCTGCCAATTGGATCTTTTGATCAGAGTAAAACTACCACACTGATAAAAGTTATACAAAATAAACAAACGCAAGAGGAAAAGCTATCTCTCAGAGTTGGCCTCCCACCTCTGGGTTTTCAAACTATCAGGTCCCCTCAGGGGCATCCCCAACAGACACACACTCCCACACCCGCAGCCCCGTGGCTGGGGGCCTCACGGACCTTCTGGGAGAAACGTGAGAGGCAGACGGGCTGCAGCACTGACCCCAGGACATCATCTCCATTTACAGATGGGGAGACTGGGGTGTCAGACCCCAAGGCCACAGAGCTGGAACTCGAAACTCAGCCCTGACAAACTCTGGCTCGTGTGCTTTAACCAATGCACTACATCTTAAGTAAAATAAGCCCTAGGAAACAGCAAAAAACAAAATCTTGCAGGCAGGACATTAAAGATTTTTGAGAAGTAGTTTTTGAAACTCTCTCTTTTGCAGAGTTTTTTTTTTTAATTGAAGTATAGTTGATCTACAATGTTGCAGGTGTACGGCAAAGTGATTCAGTTACACATATATATGTATTCTTTGCAGAATTTTAATACAAAGCACTTGAACCTATAAATGTAGCCATCTGGAGATGGAAGGGGAATGATCCTGTTACCCACCGCGCGCGCGCACACACACACACGCACACACACACTCTCACTCTACAACGGTCTTGTGCTCCACATGCTGATGCTCCCAGACCAGAAACCACAGGTCATCCCCACAGCCAGGTCACCGGGATGGTGGCTCACAGTGGGGCCTTGGTTTACCTTGTGAGTTTATTTCCAAAGCACCAGTGACTTCCGCTTCACGGAAGGTGAGGAAGTGCGTGAACGAGGTTGGGGAGGGAGGCCCTGGGGCTTCTTAGAGACCCTCTTTCTTGTCTCCCAGTTTCTGCTGAGGAGAGGCGCTTGGCTAACTCGCCAGGTCTTCAGAAACCCGACTCGGATCCCAGCCCTGTTCTGAGAATGACCAGGAACTCAGGGGGGGACAGTGCGGCCTGGAAACCCGTCCACGGACTGGCCACACCGGCCCAGCCACCTGAGACCAGAGGCGCGGCTCAGGGGACGCCACCCGCCAGGTCGCCACAAAGGCAGGGGTGGGGCAGCATTCACCACGCCCCTCACACGGGCTGAGGACCAAGGATCAAAGCTCCGAGTCAACCACAAGGAGCTCGGCACAATTTTCAAATGCAGGCGGCACTTCTCCAGGGCTCTGAGTGCCTCTCCTGGGCTGCAGCAGCCTTGGGGAGTCACGTGACAACACACGATGCCACGCGGTGCCACACGACGCCACTGCTGATTTACTGCGTGGGGAGCAGCACTCCATCACTGTCCCCCGGCTGCCGCTGCCACCAGCTCTGCCTGTCCCCGGGCAGCTTGCTTACAGAGGAAATTATTCACTTGCTTGTATGGTACATGCAAAACAAACTCTTTTTAGCTGTCTCCATCTATCACCTGGCCTGGCTGTGGGCTTGGTAGGGAGCAGGGGGCGAGGGCAGAGGAGTGGAAGGTACCGGCTTCTCCTTGAAAATGCAGGAGGAGCACATGCGGGCAGTGACAGAGACACGCGCAGGCCGGCCCACGTGCTGTCCCATGAGCTCTGTCTCGTCCTGCCGGTGCCAGCGCGGAGCGGACAGTCGGTGGCAGCCTGGGGAGCCTGCAGGGTTTCTTGTCCGCAGCAGTGGAGCTCCGTGGAGTCCCCCGCCCGGCAGCTCACACTTTCCAGAAGCAGGAGGCCTTTCAGACTCTCAGATAAAGTGACAGGTTGCGCTGGCATCGAAGCTTCTTTCTGGGGTCTGGGATTTTTCATTTTGTTTCATTATTATTTACATTTAGGACAAACGGCTTCACTCTCAAAAAGATGATGCCCAGAGTCTTCAGGTGTGACTCTGTCACACTAATTTTCACAGGCGCTTTAGAAAATGCACATAACGTCCCTGCAAACACACCTAAACGAGATCGGAGAATACACGCCAGTTGCTGGTCGAGTAGGAGCCTCAACTGCCTAGCGGATGTAGAAGAAACGGGTATTTTGGCGAAAATCTCAACACATGGAATCTGGATGCTTGCGGATGCTAGAGAAGATGACCAGTAGGAGGACAGACTCATCGCTGAGTGGATGCCCCGCCCGCCTGGCTCTTCACCTGGCCTAGTCGACTGGACGGGCTCTGAACCTACAGTAGGTCCCCACTTGGGGGTGAGATGGCTCAGGTGGGGGATGCCCGCCGGCCAACAGAGCTTAGAGAGACACGGCAGAGAAACATGAACTTTCCAGTCCTGGGGAACAGAGCCCTGGGATCCAGGCGGCCGTGTCCCTGGACTCCTCCCAATTCCAGCCGCAGTCCTTTCCGTTCGTAAATTCTCTGCTCACATCAGCCTGGCATCTCCAGGCAGCCCCACCCTTCTCTTCATTTGTTGCAATATCTGGGAGGGGCTGTGCCGCGTCCTTTGAGGTGCTCCAGGCTCATTGTAGACCTAGGGGTGCGTGAAGGGCGAGGGTTCTGCACGGGGCCCTGAGTGGCGATGGGCACCCAAGTCCACGTGGTCAGCCTCTGTCAGCGCCAGGCCGGCTTAGACAAGCTGCTGTGCCCTGATTCTAGAAGCACAGTGACAGCCGGCGGGGAAATGCAAAGTGCCTGAAAATGTCGGGGGAGAAAATCCAGAGGGGAAACTGCACCCAAGTTCCACCAGCGCCCCGTGGCCTCTGTTGTCACCACTAATGTTATTTATTGCAGCTCCACGTTCCTTTTGCGGCATAATTAAAAAAGATAAATAAGTGGAGAGACCCTCGCCAAGATAAATGAATAGTTTGAGGCCTTTTCATTTCGTTGCCTTTTCAGGAACATTAGAAAGAAGGGAAGTGCTTTGGAGCTGTCTATAGAAACTTCCCAGAAAAGGGCTGCAAGGTCGCAGGAGCTGCTACCTGCCGTCCTTTATCTGTGGTTCCTTCTACCACTGGTTCCAGGAGAAAACAAAAAAAAGATATTTCATTTTATTTACTTAGGGTGTATCCAGATCTGGAAGTTCTAATATATGAGCCTGAAATGCCACTAAGTTGATGCAGGAAATTCTAAATGAGTATGTGCATACCTTCTCTCCAAGGAATAATTTAGGGAAATCCAACAAGATTGGGTTTAAAGACACACAGGCACTTTAGCAGAAAGCTTAGGACACTGACAAAAATATTTTTTACAGTTTTAAAAAGCTTCTGCTGCTTTTTTTTTTTTAAAGTGTAAAATTTCTCTGGCCTTTTGAGCTTCTGAAGATTATGATATGAGGTTTATATCCTGTCTGTCCTGCACTCTTTCCTTTGCTTCCTAAAATAATCCCTCTTCCTCAGTAACGACCTCTTGAAAGCAGGATTTATCTCTAACCCTTTTGCACAAAACCAGGCACAAAGTGACTTTCTTCAACCAGAAGCTCCCGGACGTGGGGTGGGCCACACAGCAGGCTCTATTTTCAGCCTGTTCCCCAGCCACCCCAGGACTCTGCATAAACTGAATTAATTCACACTTGCCTAGAGACACATTAGGAATTGGTGAATAGTTTACTTTAAAAGTCTATTTTCTAGGAAATATTTGTTCCACTTTTTCTCATGCTACTTCTCTAGTTTTACAAAATAAACACACTGTGCCTAAAATCACTGCTGCATTCCCTGGAGAGCTATTGACCTAGAAAAAACATGTGTGCCCAAGAATGGGTCCACACTGATCTTCAATCTAGAGATTCGAGCCCTGATAGGAGCGTCTGTCCACACGACAAGCCTCTGATGCTGTTTCAGTTGCCTTTCAAGTTTACATCACATTCAGAAGATATGTCTAGAGTTATAACCACTCACAAAGTAGTAATAATGAAACCAGTATCTCAGTGCAAAAGAGACAACTATTCACTGAGTGCTTTTTACATGCCTTCTGTGTTAAAAGCATCTTCCATGCATTGGGCATATAGCCAGCGCCGTGTGCCATGGAGGGCACTGCTGCGACCCTATCTGCAGAGGGACTTGGGCTCAGAAAGCCTGAACAGGTTGTGAGGCATCAGACAGCTCTTCACTTCTTCTCCCAGGCTGGGTTAGGTCTCCACGGTTTGACTTTCTGCAGCATTTCACACGGATATTATTTTATTTGATGCTTAGAGCAATGTTGAGAATATAGGTGCTCAGATGAAGCTCAGAGAGTCTGAACACGGCACCCAGACACACGACGACTAAGTCACAGGCCCGAATCTCAGACTGAAACCAAACCACATCGACTTGAACCTTTGATCCATGTTTGATTGAATCAAGCTAACTGGCTTGTATGCAACACATTTCAGAGAAAGGGGAATTCTTCTTATAGTCTTTGAAACATCCCCAGTATGTATCTAGTTTGAGATCATATTACAAATTGGTGCTACTTACAGATTTGTTGAGTCCTATATGACTCCTAATTTGCTCTCTCCAGCGTTGGGTTTCACAATTTTTTCCAGAAGATAGCCTTTTCTAGCCTCCCCTACATATCTACCCCGATCCTCTTCCACAATTGACTCTTTCTTGACTGTTCTAATCTACAATGACTTCTCTCTCTGTTGTCTCCATTGTTTACTTGCTGGCTAACGTGCGCCCACATGTACCGTTTACATTTATTTTACAGCTACAAGTGCTTCTTTACACGTGGTGTGGGTGTCTCACATGCTTAGGCCCGCAGGAGGAATTCTAATTTGTTGATTACTTTGCAAGAAATAATCCTGTAACAAGGGTCAGCCTGCCAGATGGCGTGGAGGCCTGGGCTCCCTGGGGCAGCCAGGCGTGACGAAGTCGGATGCCCCTGGACGAGGTGGCTGGTCACCGGGGTCCGGTTTCCCCTCCACTTTCCAGCTCCCTGAGCCACTGTTTTGCTGGGGATCAGTTGTATCTTCGTAAAAAGTATATATTGACACAGACAGGATAGCCCATTAGGTTCTGCTGAAGTTCTTGCATCTGTGATTTGCACATAATTACTCTCCAAATCACCTGAGACAGTGTCTGAAATCGTGTGGATGCTGAGGTCCTGAGGGGTGGTGGTCACCCCCGCATTAAGGGCTCGGCCTGGAGGTGTTTCTCATCAGTCCTCAGGGCGTCAAGGGCCCACGTGGATGGGAACTGCCCATGAAATACTGTTCCTTTTCATAGTTAAAACACAATTACAGACTCCCTGAGCATCTTCACAATATCAAACGTGGGTGGACAATGAAAGCCAAGTTATGTGCTGGCGTCCCGCATTGTGACACCTTAGGGACCCTCCACGGTCACCACTTCCCATCACATTCTTTGAGGCACGGGGTTAAGCGACAGATGGACACAGAGGGGGCCTGTCGGCTGGATCACATGTCTACTCGCCCTCCGTCCAGGCCCCTCAGGGAGGAGGACGCTGGGGGTGCCTGGGAGCTGGCTTTTCCTCCAGCCGGCATCCACGAGAGGAGAGGGTGAAACACCGTGAGCACATGTTGACAAGCTGAGGGCTTTCGCGGTCGCGATGCAGGAAAAGACACGCCAGGAGGAGAAGGACAGAGGCAGCCCTGTAGATAAGCCAGGAAAGCAGACTCGAAGCACAGATTTGAAAAAACCAACAATGTGAAAATGGAAGTTTCCCCAAGTCTCTTCTTTGTGGACTTCATCACCTCCCAACATAAAAGAGTCGACTGCTGGTCCACCTGTTTCAAATCCGTGCTGCTGGCCCATAACACGTCCAGTCTGCTCTGTCCTTCACTCTCCTGAATTAAACTGGCACCTTCCCGACCCTGACCATCAGCAAAGACCCTTCCAGAGGTGGGATATCTAGTCCCTGTTTGTCCTCTGCAGTGAGACACGCCTGGCGTTTGTTCCATAGGGAGGGAAAAACCCGACGTGCTTGAAAAGACGCACGCGGTTCAAGGTTCAGTGACCACGGACGTATTCCTTTACACGGGACGCCTCCAGCAAAGGCTGACACGCAGCCACTTAGATCCCACGTGCTGTGCATGGGGGCAGGCATGTGCCGCCGTGTCAGGATGGGCGGCAGGACAGTCCCAGCCTGACTTTCAGAACCCGCCCCCCCCCAGTTGAGGTCACCTCAAGGACATCAGGGAGCCGTGCCCTTCTCCCTCCTGCCGAGGTGACCCAGGCTTTCAGACAGTCACACTTGGAACAGGCTGCTTGGCTGCTCGGCCTCGGGGCGGCCTGTGCAGTCACCGCCGCAGGATGACAAATTGCCTCTCTGCCTGCTGGAGCTGCGCCAGCCCCTCTGCGGCCCCTCCAGATGGGCCTGACTGAACTCCCGGCCGTGGGAGAGTGTGACAGCTCCATTACGAGGCTCCCACAGGCAGCCGGCAGGGGCCTTTCCAGGCTCGCCCTGGGGTGCGGGTGTGTGGGTCTGCATCGCCAAGGCTCGCAGAGATGCTAAGCAGGACGGCGGGCGCCCTCCGCAGCCCTGATGATGCTCCCGAGGCACTGGGGGCATCTCTTCCTGAGCTCCCCGGGCCCAGATCCACACTCGTCTAAAGGAAACGGTGTTGGATCTCACTTGTATGTGGAATCTAGACTAGTCAGCTCCCTAGTAACAGGGAGCAGATGGTGGTTACCGGGGAGAAGCAGACCCCCTCCCTCAGGTGGTCTCCTCCCCAAATCCTTGCACAAAAAAGCTCTACCTGGTGCCTGGTGCTCAGAGAACCCGACCAGCCGACCCCCAATCAGCCCACGTGCCGGCCTCCCCGCTCAGGAGGCCCGACCCTCCCACTGCTTCACCAAGACCTTGGGTTCCCCCCAGTGGCCGCCTTCCCTCCACGCCCCACCCCAGACCCACCGGGAAGGCCAAGTGGACCCAGCTCCAGACCTATCCAGAGCGCCCTGCACGTCAAGCCCCTCATGCCCTGGAGCCACTGACCCCTGCCCTGTATCTTAGCACAAAGGCCACTGGATCCTTTAGAAACCTGGGTCAGACGTGCCCAGGCCAGGGGCTGCAGTCCTCCCAGGTGACCCCATTGCCCTCCACACGGCTTTCTCCAGCCGCCCTGGGCTGTTTCAGCTTCCTGAAACAGGATGCTGTTTCATTGCTTCCTCCCCCAAGTGCACACGCCCGCATCCCCAGGGCCGTCCAGCTCCACCCCGCGACTTTGGGGCCTCTTGCTGGTCCACGGCCATCACCCATGTCATGTCACGGTGTTGGTAGATCCGAGACAGCCGTGGACCCGATTCAGTCTCAGTGTGGGGCTCCGCCCAGGGTGGGGAGGGGGGCAGGGGGCTCCGGAGTGGGCTCCATCCCTGGAGGGTCAAGACCAGGATGGGTGGCAGGAGGGGACTGTGGGCGGTGGGAGGGCCAGGGGACGGGCTCCCTCCAGGGGCGTCCGTCGGCTGTCTGCTCCATCCGACCACCTCGTCCTGAGAGGGACCCCCTAGAACAACTGGGGGGTGGTTTCCAAACCAAAGCGAGGTGCAGCCTGCAAGAGCAGGCGCCCGTCAGTGCCCCTTCCTGCACCGACGGGATGGGTGTGGCAGGGGACAGTGGACGGGCTGGTTTGTGGGGATCACCGGGCCCATCAGAAGTGAGCGCTTCATCGTGAGCGTCCGACACCTCTGCAGTGCACATTTAATTACAACTAATTCACGATCGATTAGCCATTTGTGCTCAGGAAACCACAGCAAGAATGCCCTGCTTGTTTAACCATCAAAACGGAGGAGCACCGAAATCCTCTGTATTTTCAAATACTCCATCCTCTGGGTGAAAGATCAGCATTTTGACCAATTGTAGAGCAGATGTGGAAAACAACACTAGTGAAATTAGAGAAGAGTGAAAGCTGGAGGAGGCATTTTTCATCGGATGCTCCCCCAGGCGTGGCCGACCGGAGCAGGGAATTCACGTGGTCAGCGCCCGGGTGGCTCGTCCTGTCCCGAGTGTCGTAGGCAGCATCTCCACTCCTAAGTTGTCCTGTGGGTGTCGAATGACCTCTCCGGGGAGGGAAGAGACCTGTTTTTCATGTTTACATTACATACGAGCTTATGAATTAGTGGGTTTCAGGAACACTTGTTGTGAGGTGTGAAATCTACTGCCTCCCATAAAATAAAGCACAGATTTACTTTTTCAGATAACTGTAATGAGCCCACGCAAGAGTAAGGTCTGTAGAAAATTTTAAGCATTTTTATTAACATATTTCTGGGATGTCTTACTCACTGCCTGCCCTTCGAAGGAGAATACACACAGTGGTTCAGCCGTTTTTAAGGCAAGTGATCATCCATATGGGTATCAATATCTTGGAAAGTCATTTTAAAATAATTTCCTTTGGGTTAATGGAGTGTTCAGGACAATCTATGCTTATCTGAGGGTCCCAGAAGGTCAGTCTCAGACCCTGGGATTCTGCAGACATCACTCTCAGCTCACCTCCTGCCTCCCCTCCATGGATCCAGAGAGAGACAGAGAGAGAGGGACAGAGAGAGAAACAGAGCAAGCGCAATTGTACAGAACTGTTTCCCTATATTATAAATACTTGGCTTTGTGAATGGCCTTTACACCTGATATTGGGACCCTAAGATCTGGACTGGACAGTACCGAATGTGGGATCAGTGTAGAATTTTACTAGAACTAAATTCCTTTAGGCAAATATGCTCTCTGGTATCAAGTTAATTGTAGTAATTATAACTAGTAATTTTAAAGTAATGCACTTGTCATATGGGGTATTATTATGCTTGGGGCAGAGCTCTCCTTTGGCCCAGGGACACTGGGGTTTCTCCCACATGCAAGCATCAGGTCAGGCAGAGAAAAAAGCAAAGCCAACCTGCTACAAGCAAGATGCTGTAGGAGAAAGAATTTAGAAACCCCGTGCCCCTGAAGCAGTGCTTTCTATCCAATCTGCTTTGAGCAAAGGTGCAGGTGAAGCTGGGGTCTTCCGGGGCAGCTCCACGCCCCATGCCCCACGCGTGATATTCTCCAGCCCATGCGCCATGTAAAGTGTCGGCGAGAGATCCAAAGGGGTCTCCAGGTGGCATGTCTCTTCAGATCTAGACTTTCAAGAAAACATGAAAGCAGTGAAACGCTATTAATCAGACTCTGACAGTGTCTCTCAGCCTCCATAAATCGTTTCTGGTGGCACTGCCGATTCTAATTAATGGCGCACTCATTGCTAATAGGCAGTAAGACTCAGCCCTGGGAAAGGAAAGCAAGAATAACTCATGGAATTTGAAAAATTCATATTCTTTTGTGCTTAAAATTTCCTTCCTCCTTTTAAAATAACAATAGAAACAACACTTTCACTTCACCTTACTGAAAATTCTCAAGGAATTCCTGCTCCTCAGCTCCTGGCCTCTCCTGTCTCCTCCAAAACTACAACATCCAGGGCATATAGCTCCTTTCTCTAAAGTCTGTTGAGGGGCCCAACAGCAAGTGATGTCTCCTTGGCTGGAAGTGGTCACCCAGTGACAGATCTCAGAAGACTTCCGAGGATGTAGTGCACTTTATGCTTGACGCTGAGTGGAATATTCAGCATTCCAGAATCAGAGCGCAGTCAGGAAAGCTCCCTTTGGTTGGAAGATATTGATGGAAAGACAGAGAACCTGGGAGTTCCCAGGGGGCCCAGAGGTGCAACCCCTCCCCCGCACTCTGTCTCTCTGTCTCTGTCTCTGTCTCTCTGTGTCTCTCTCTGGCTCCGACAGTTCAACACAGCACACAGCGGTGACGAGGGTCCTGGGACTGACATGGACTCTTCTGTACTGGGTACCCTGGCCTTCAGCTCATCACGGAGCAACCACCGTTCCATGTTCAGTGTAGTCTTTGTATTGTTATCTTGTGAAATCACACTGAATTCCCACTTTTCTGTCTGAAGTGCCATGATACCAACCAAGTGGGGAGAAAAGGTTCTTCGGAGATTGATTTTTTTCCAGACACCACGGTTTTGTTCAATTGAATTCACTCGAGCTGTGGTTAACATAAACACTACGGAGAGTAGGACATGTCAAATTAGCAGCTTTGCAAATCTCCTGTTAATTGTCAGCCTAATTAAAAAATTGCTAATTATAATGTTTATAACTTCAAATAACTGCTCAGCTATAAAGTACGGCCTGTCAGGTGTAAACAGGGGACTGGAGGGAAAAAAATCAATCGACATCTGTTAATTTATCAGCGCAGCACAGTGCATTGAAGCACAGATCGCCTGCCTATTGCACTGTAAATCTGCATTGCGATAAAAAGATCAATTCATTCAACACCTGCTTAATAAATGATAATGGCCATCGTCACTGGCTGGCCTCAGGGTGTCCCTGCTTATCAAATCCCATCGTGTCTAGAGTGAAAGGCAAGAGCCAGCACTCAGGACAGATCTGCTGGAGGAGGAGCCTTCGACAGAGAGCTGGCCCCATTCATCAGAGAGCAGAGGCCCCTGCAACTTGGCTAAAGAAAAACATTTAACACCCGGTGCTACGCAAAATTAAAAAGAGGGCTTCCCTGGTGGCGCAATGGTTGAGAATCTGCCTGCTAATGCAGAGGACACGGGTTCGAGCCCTGGTCTGGGAAGATCCCACGTGCCGCGGAGAAACTAGGCCCGTGAGCCACAATTACTGAGCCTGCGTGTCTGGAGCCTGTGCTCCGCAACAAGAGAGGCCGCGATAGTGAGAGGCCCGTACACCGCGATGAAGAGTGGCCCCCGCTTGCCGCAACTAGAGAAAGCCCTCGCACAGAAACGAAGACCCAACACAGCCAAAATAAAAATAAATAAATAAATTTAAAAAAAAATTAAAAAGAAAAGCAGAAACCTGAACGCACACAGACACGCGCATTCAGACGGTAAAAGCGGAAGGTCTCTCTTTTCCAGAAAGAATCCTGGAGCCCTGAGGCTCATCACTTGCTGCCTCTGGTCCGAACTCCCACTCGTCCACAGTGTCACCGCCTGCTAGATCCTGCGGACACAGGAGGTTGGAGGATGGCGCCCTCGGTCTCTAAATTCTGTACGAACCCCACTCTGTCCTCTGCAAGCTCACCCACTGAAACCAGATCTGCAACTGCACAGGGCCCGGCCCTGCACTGGGTCATATTCTCACTTCACCTGGGTGCCAGGGTCTCGAGACCTTCCGAGGGTGGGGCCCTCCTTCTCTGACCCTAACCCTGGTCCCCGCCGCCCCGTCACGACGCTCTCACTCCCACCCGCTTCCTGGCCTTCCCACAGCGCACTCAAGAGTGTCCACTGCTTCCCAGAGGAAAAGTCCTGTCCTCACATGGTGCACAGCCCGGAGGGACAACACACAGATCTACGTGAGACGGGCATGGCAGCAAAGCCCTCCTGACAAGTTCTTCCTGGGCTCGATGCCGGGGCCCAAGACAGGGCTGGTGTCTCAGGACAGCTTTTCCCCAAGATTCCCGGATCCATCATTTGGATCCAATTTACCGGATGAGAGCATGCAGGGAACGGCAGACCCCGAGGGGGGAACCCAGCAGCCCCATCCTCCAGCCAGGCTGCCTGGCTTCCTGATCTCGGCACTTTTGCTTTGAACTTGGGATCCTGGTATAGCTGCGTCTCACCGGCCCACCCAGGTCCCCCCTTGGTCAGTGTGGCACCTCCCCTCCGGCTCCCCAGCTGCACTATAGAGCAGGTGGATTTCCAGTATTCACAGACGGCCTAGGTCCTGGGGGCTGTCCCCTCCTTCCTGGCCCTAAGATCCTCTCAGCTCATCTCCCCAGGTCTGGATCACCTGGGCCCAATCTACCACCTGTAACAGCAAAGCAGAGAACTTTCTCCCACAGAAGCAGAGAGATGCACGCTACAGGGGTCACAGGGTCATGAGAAGGGGTTCATCCCCAGCCTCTGCGAGCAAAGACTGCCCCCTCCTGCTGACAGCCTGGGATGGGGCTCAGTCCTACAGCCTCAAGGAGCTGAATTCAGCCACAGACCCATGAGCCGGGAAGGGGACGGAGGCCCAGAGCCCATCTCACTGAGCCGGACGTCTGACCATGGAGCCAGGAGGTGATGAATGGCTTGTTTAAAGCTGCTAAGTGGTGGTAGTTTCACCACAGCTGTTGAGACTAAAACAAGTCAATTTCTTGCTCAAGAAGCTGTCAAATCCGGGTGGCAGCTCCTCACGGTGATTTGAGCTGTGTGGTCACCTATGGCCCCTTGAAATCCATTGCTTCCAGCTGGTCAAGGAAGAAAGAAAATTCTTCTGAAGACCCCGGCCTCGAGGGGCTTCACATCATTCTGCTCGTTTTCTGCCCATGAGTAGCCACACGACCACGGGGATTCCCGGGGCTGGAACTGGGTCCTGGCCGCACAGCCCCCTCCCAGCAGAAACTCCGTTTGGGAGGAGACAATGCTTTTCTCAATGGACGGACAGCTGCCTTTGCCCTCGCCGGGCATAGAGGTGTCCTGGCTGTCGGCTGGGTGGGTATTTTGTTCAGGTAAGGACAGCGTCAGCAGGACCCTGGCGATGACCTGGGAACTGCTGGTCCAGTTGGACAGAGTGGCCTGTGATGCACGAGGAACAGTCAGCATCTCTGCGTCAGGAAGTACTGGGGCAGAGCCGAGCTTACGTCCATGTAGTGTGCACATGATTAGTTGTATGTTCAATTTAACACTGGAGCAATTCAGTTAATAGATTATTATAGTGGGCAATCAGACATTTTTAAACCAATAGGTTATCTTTCGAGCAGCCAGCTTAGGTTTAAGGAAAAACTGAGCAGGAAGAACAGACAGTTCCTGTATGCTCCCTCTCCCCTCCCACACGCTTTCCCCCATTCTTTACATCTTGTCAGTGTGCCAATGGATGAAGCAATATTGATGCATTATTATCGACTAAATTTACATTTGGGCTCACTCTTTGTGTTACACAGTCTCCTGGGATTTGATAAATACACGTCTGCTATGAGAGTACCACCCAGAGTATTCTCACCGCCCTAAAAATCCTCTGTGCTCTATTAAGCCCTCTCCAGCCCCAGCCCCTGGCAACCACTGATCTGTTCACTGTCTCCATAGTTTTGCCAGGATGTCATGTAACTGGAATCACACAGTAGGCAGCTTTCTCACTTAGTAACATGCATTTAAACTTCCTCTATGTCCTTCATGGCTTGATGGCTCATTTCTTTTTAGCACTGAAAAACATTCCATTGTCTGGATGGACAACAGTTTATTTATCCACCACCTACTGAAGGACATCTTGATTGCCTCTCAGTTTTGGCAGTTATGTTTATGCTATAAACATTTGCATGCAGGTTTTTGTATGGATATATTTTCAGCTTATTCGGGTAAATATCAAAGAGTGTAATTGCTGGATCATATGGTAAGAGTATGTTTAGCTTCGTAAGAAACCACGAAACTGTCTTCCTAAGTGGCTGCACCATTTTGCATCCCACCAGCCAGGAATGAGAGTCCCTGTTGCTCCACATCCTTCAAAGACCCAGCTTAAGCACCTGCACACAGCTGATCTCAGGGCTTCCCTATAAGAGGGCTCATGCTCAGAGAACTGCGTTTACTAATGAATTTCAATCAGTTACTAAAAGTGGTCACTGTCTATTCAGTGCCTGCCTTGTGCGGGGCATTTCCATAGCCATCACCTCTTTTAGTCATCTCAGTGAGCCATTGGGCACATACCTTCTATGCTCTGTCCTTTGCTGATAAGAAATTGAAGACTGGGGAGGCCACAGAACTTTACAAGGATCACAACCAGCAAGCAGCGGTGGGAAGCTGAGACTCAGGTTTGCTGACTCTGGAACCCAGGCTCTTCCCGCCCAGATGCTCTCTCCACCCACATCAGCTTTACAAACATGTCCATAAATGCCTCTGTGTCACTGTCCAGGGCAGTGCTGTGCCCAGTTGGGCTGTGTAGGCTTAACTGCTTAGAATGAGATGGGAGAAGAAGGGGAGGAAAAATGAAGACAATAGATACGCTCGGGAGGGCACAGAGCCAAAGGGAAAGCAGTCATGGAACCCAAGGTTCATCTAGTGCCTCGATGGGCACGGTGGGAGGAGCCCCAGTGTTTTGTCATGAAAAGCCCTAGAGGTGCCAGAACTCATATTAAGAGCTCCCTGTCTTCCACAGGAAGCAGTGGAATCATAATTTAAACAAGGAAAAGCTTAGGTTGTTGTAACTACTGCTTGAGCATCTCTAATCTTGGTGATTTCCCCTGGCTCTTCCCTCACTGCCCCAGATCTTTCCTTAATATTTAAAACTCTGCATAAGGGTCCACATAAAAGCTTCACAGCTGTTTCCAGCTACTTCACAAAGCACATGGAGGGAGGTGGTGTGCAGGGGCCGCAGCTGATCACCGTGGGGATGGGGCAGTGAAGCAGCATGAGGCTTGGATGTGGGGCTCCTGGGGGCAGGGGAACACTGCAGACCTCCCTGCCCTGTTGGAGTGGGAGCAGACCTCCAGGAGTCACCCTCACACGAGCCACCTGAGGCTGCGTGGCATGGCCAGCCCCTCCACGGAGAGTGGCTGGGTCCATGCCACCCCCTGCCCCCTGAACACCCCGTGCCATGTGACCATATCATGATGGAGCAGAGCGTCAGCAGCTTTGGAACAGCACAGACGAACTGAACTCCTTGGTGCTGAGGAAATCCAGGGCAGAATCATGCGGAGTGATGAGAGGGGCAGGGCAGGATGGAGGGGCCTTCTTCGGGGAAGGTCCCCCAAGAGGATACTGTTGTGTGTGGCTCTGCTTCCCAAAGAGAAAGGGAAGCCTCAGACCAGCAGCGCTGACGCTCGGGGCTTCTCAGATTGGCAGAATCCCGGGCATGACCCAGACCCCAGACTCAGACTCAGGGAGGGGAGAGGACGAGAACAACTCAGGACAGAGCAAAAGCGGATGTCAAGTTACAGGCGTCACACCTGTGGGGCACACAGGAGGAGGGACATACCGCGTCCCAGGAGATGATCGAGGTGGTGGGGTGAGGCGTTTCCTGGGAGGGATGACCCCAGGCAGGCCATGTCCAGGGTGAGTTCTGGGCCGATGGACAGTTGGGGGGACCAGCTGAAACCTTGGAACATAACAGTGATGGCTTAGGTTTCCCGATGTGCAGAGGGGGCCACACACCATCATCCTCCTGAAATGCTCGGGGTTTCCCTACCTGTCCCCTCTTTCTTGGGAAACAGTCTCAACAACACCCCGTTTTCTGACGTTCATTCCAAATCTGCTCTTTAGCTTGCTGTTCTGCAAAGACGCCCGAGCACTGGAAGTGTATGAATCCACAGGCAGACAGGTTCTATCAATAAACATCAACCGTTCTGATGGAATATCTCAAGCCTCTGAGACTCAGAGATGCTCAAGCTTTGCTAAGACCCATTTGCTCAAGGCTCACATGGGTATTTTTGGCAAAGATGTGTGAGTTTACACACCTTCAGAATTTCTGTGGACTCTGAAAAGACCCCTAATGCACTCTACTAAAAACATAGGGTTTGGGTTTTTTTTCAATTATTACCATAGAATTAACATCTGTACTAGCAGTTGAATTCAGGAAGTGCTATTGCATTTATAGGAGGTACATTTGTGTGAAAAACTATTTGCATAGACTGTCCCAAACAGAGTTTAATTTGAAACCAGAGGTTTCATGATCTTGTCTCATTGGAAAGTTCAGGATGATGACATTAAATTAAATGTCACATGATAATTAGTCAGGTGCTGTGAGCTCAGACCTAAGATCTATCTGACTCTCTCTCTCTCTTTTCTTTAGGTAATCAGGGCTGAAGCACATGTTTTATGAGGGTTATAAAACAAGTGAACATTTCATTTAGCTATCTTTTAAGGACTATACAGACATTCAAATTTGGTATGTTTAAGTAGAACTCATATATCATACAGGGTAAGTAAAACTGCACGCCAAATTACAAATGGGGTTCTTTGTAAACATCTTAGCTAATAAAAACGTTTTCATTTTGTAGATAATGCTGGAGATAGTCCCAGGAAAATAAATCATGCATTTATAAACAGCAAGTACTTAAAAGAAGCCAACTAAGCAATTTTCTGATCTCCACTGGAACCAAGGGATCCTTGTTTTCACAGCTGAATATTCAAAGGGTTGTTTACCATAATTGGAAGATACTTGACAGTTTAAGTAGCCCGCATTTAGCAGGCTTCAAAATAGGTCCTAAATTATTTGTTGCAAGCCCTTTAGATAAACAAGGGAGAGAGCTGCTCAATTGTCTTCAAAAGCCACCAATTAGAGGCGCTGGGCTATCCCAAGTGACTTCTGATGTGACAATAGAATTCTGAGTGTCATTTGTATCCTCTTCTTGAACTTCACAAGAGCCATCTTTCCAGCTTAATAACCTTTCATAAAAACAATCCTAAAACTCTCAACAGACAACCGGAAGCCGCACAGTAGACTGGGGCCTCCCCTGTGGCCGTGGGCAGTGTGCTGGACTCGTGAGGGACGAGGTTCCCTTGCCCACACTTTGCTCCAGCTCCTCAGGGCCCCTTCAGGACCAGGCCTTGTCCTGCCAAGCCTGCCCAGCTTTACCACGAATCCCGCTGAGCCAGTTTATAGAGAATCCCCCAGCCGCCGTGAAAGCCCCCCTTCCCACCGTCCGGTCCTACTGGGGTGAGTTCATCTCTCTCTCCGTTGCGATGGTCCTGAATAAAGCCTTTGCTGCCTGTTTAGCTGGCCAGGTGTGATTTCCTTTCACACTTAAAACACTAGCTTTTAGAATTCAGCTGCACGATGATGACTTAATTTATCCTGAATGAGGCATTAAGAACATTAAAATAAACTTCTCAGTTAGTTCAATAGAAAGCCTCTCATACACACATCTGGAGACAAGTTACCTGTATTTTAGGTAGACATTGAAAAGTCTTGAATTATTGGTTTCCAGGCTCTCAGTATATTCAAATTTGCTGATTAGAAGCAGCAGAGACTACAAGGCACATTAATAGTAGGGAAATGTGTCGATTGATTATTTACAGTTGAAAAAAGTTACAGAAAGCATAGGAAAAACCAGGATGAGAACTCAGATAACAAACTGCAATTTGGGCCACACAACAAAGAGACAAAGATCATAAACTTTAAGAGGTTCAGTGTCTGTGGTCCTGCGGCATCTTCTGTTAGCTGATTTTCCAAGGATGAACCTTGGACTCTCTAAGAAAAGACTGATTTATGTCTCTGATACTTTTTCATCGGGCAAAAGGCATTTTAATCTCTTAAATTTTTTAAAGTCAGAAGATGTCTCCCATTTTGCTGTTTACAGAGGGAAGCTCTGATGTAACGGGACAGTTCTGTTACGTTCAGGAAGACGCATCTCTGAGAGGTCCTGGCAGCCCAGGTCTGGTGCGTGTGACGGGACTGTGGCGGGCGGTGGCAGGGGAGTACCACCCCCATCCCATGGCTCTGGAGTGCAGCCGGGAGGAACTGGGACAGGAAGAGGGGTCCTCTGCCCCCAGATCCAGCTGCGTGGTCCCGGCAACACAGTGAGGAAGGAAAGTGAGGCAGCAGGACTGTCTCAGGAGGCGGTGGAGGGCTGGGTGTGACCCTCCCAGGACCTGATGGACAAGAGGCCCCACACTCGGGGTTCTGTCTCCCCTCGGACCGCGTTCTAAGCCCGGGTGGGCCTCACAACCACGGAAGCACCTGCTTGCTGTGCCCACCTCTCGCTTTGTTCTGGGGTCCCGCTTCTTTGCTGTCTTGGTGTCAGTCTGGAGGGAAGTGGATCCTGAGCCAGGTTCTGGGGTGGGAGGGGGACGGGTTTTGAGGAGGCAAGTCCAGGCCTGCCTGCAGTCCTCCACCGGCGGGGGGGTGGATCCTGAGTGCTGAACCACCGTTGGGCCCTTGTATTCTGGGTCTAGATGAGACCAGCCAGGCTCCAGTGAGGAAGCTTCCAGAGTGACCATCCTCCACGGGTGAGAGGTCTGTTCAGTGTGGTCGGCCAGCCCCTCTGTGACCTACAGGCCAGCTTCCTCTTTGGGTCCCTAGACAACTCCTCATCCCATGAGGGACCATGTGGAGGCCCAGGGAGGCCCTCTGGGTGGTTGCCACATGCGTCCTTGGAGAGGATTCCAGTAGGGAAAGGGGTCCCGCTCCCAAGGCCGAGGACTTGCTAAGGCAGGCTGCCTGGAGGCTTCCGTCACCCGCCACCTCATGCGGAGGGGGCACACACAGTCCACAGACGCACAGACAGAAGCAAGGAGCACGGGGTCTGCAGTGTTCAGCCCCAGAGGCTCAGAGTCCAGCACGTCTGTGGGATTCCAGCAGGGATGGTGCGGCCACGGGGAACCCTCAGCCCTAAAGACGCAGAACAGATGGGAAACGTCTCTGTGGTCCAGTCCACATCAAACTTGCTTTTTTCTTCTGTTAGCACCCAGTACATTTGGGTGTCATCCTTGTGTTGGTCACATCGTTTTGGTTACAACAGTGACATGTGGAAGGTTTTGCATAACTGGTTGTTCATCAAGGCTCCTTTGATAGCATGTGGGCTTTCAGAAGTAACGTAACATTTACTATCTTTCCCAGAGGTTGATCCAGGTCATCAGAGGGCTGAATCTGGCAGGAGATGGATTTTGCTTATGCCACAATATTTTTAAAAATTTAACTTCTTTGTCAGTTTGGAAACCAGGGATTTTTAGGTTAAGATTGGGGTCACTGGCGTCCCTTGGAAGACCAGAGGGTCTGGTGCCCTGGATCCACATCGCCCCGCCCCGCTCTGCCGCAGCCCCTCCCATCCTGTCGCCTACGCCTGTCCTGGTTCACCCACGTCTGTAATTTGTCCAGTGCCTGTAATGCCTGAGTTGCAGCCCTTGGGGAAGTTCCATGGCTGGGAGACACCCCCCAGGTCCCCAGTGGAGCTGGGATCAGATTTCAGTTTTCCCAAATTGTCCAGTATGTCTGCTTCCTGACCCTTCCTGTCTGATTCTGTAAGAGAATGACTACGGGCAGGCAATTGGGGTGTCCCTACAGGAGCCGAGGCAAAAACCCAATTTTCAGACAATGGGAGACAGACATGGGGAGGGGGGGACGTCAGGGCCTCAGATAAACGTGAGCCACATTTACTACCCTGCAGCTGAGTGAGTCAGCCACACACCTCAGCCTTCTTATTTTGATTCTTTTTATTTATTTATTTATTTATTTATTTATTTATTTATTTATTTATTTATGGCTGTGTTGGGTCTTCGTTTCTGTGCGAGGGCTTTCTCTAGTTGCAGCGAGCGGGGGCCACTCTTCATCGCGGTGCGCGGGCCTCTCACTATCGCGGCCTCTCTTGTTGCGGAGCACAAGCTCCAGACGCGCAGGCTCAGTAGTTGTGGCTCACGGGCCCAGTCGCTCCGCGGCATGTGGGATCTTCCCAGACCAGGGCTCGAACCCGTGTCCCCTGCACTGGCAGGCAGATTCTCAACCACTGCGCCATCAGGGAAGCCCTCTTATTTTGATTCTTAAATGGAATTTCAAGTTCTTTATATGGGAAGAAACAGAAAGGTCACACCCAGGTAATGTCATCTTCCTGCCGTGTACCCACATTTCAGAAACGATTTTCACGCCAGCAGATGGTTCTCATGTCTCTCTCTTCCTCTTCTGCTGTGTACTCAGCCTGCCCCGGGTGACGAGGGCCCTGGGAAGGCCCACGTTTAGGTCCTGGGGGTCTGTGTCTGTTTCTCTCCCTCCTAAGGACCTTCCATCGCCTGAATCCCACCAGGGACGTCACCTCCACTTGCCCTGGGGGAGGGTATAGGTGTGCTTTGGGGTCTTCTTGTTTATGAAGCTGATAGTACTGGTTGAACCCAGCCTGGGTGAGTCTGTCATCACACTGGGAACGCTGGGATGAGCCGCCCACTGCACCTGGCCTGGTCCTCTCACCACACGCAGTGGGAACCTGCCCCCAGGGCCTCGCTGGCCCAGTTGCCCCATCACCGTGCCCTTCTCGGTGTCACTGTCACCTTCACCGCAGCCATCAGTGCACCGTCAAACCACGTTCTTAGGTACTCACTACAGCCCTTGGCCAGAGGATATGTTTAGCCTTTGCAGCCGCATTAGCGCCCAGTGGTGCTCTGCAATCAGGGAAGCACAAGAACCTGTGTCCCACTGGAAGGAACGCAGCTCGTCTGCCGAAATATTATTTTGTACTACGATGCCAAAGCGTGTACGGAAACGCTTGTGTGTTTTCATTCCCTCTCTGCTGCACAGAGAGGAGTGGTGGCATCTCTAGAAATGTTTTCACTGGACGGGGTCTTGGGCGAGGCCTCTGCGTTTTCTCCATGTGTGGCGCTGGTGGGGTGGGGCGGCCTGGGACGGCATGTGGTGGCCCTCGTCCACGCCCTCCGCTCCTCAGCCCCCCACGTGCACTGCCTTCGCCTCCTGTGAGCCGGCGTTCCCATGGCCTACGTGACACTGGAGAACGTCAGCTGGCATCCGGGTGAAGGATGCTGAAGGGGACCGAGTGACCCAGGAGGGCGTCTCAGGCCTCCCTGTGCACCCGGCCTCAGGCCTGGACTCTGACATAAGGGCTGAGGCTCCAACTTTGAGGACGGAAGGCTGACTCAGGAGCTGATGCAGCAGGAAGATGGGGGCTTGCTCTGAATGACGTCCCAGAGCCCCCAGGTCTGACTGCGCCCCTCACACTTGGATGTGAGCGGGAAACTTCCTTCCTTCCCGTTCACGTCCCTTCTATCTGGTTCTACAGCACCCAGTGAGATCACCCCAAGTGATACGCAGGCTCTTAGGAATATTTCTAGAATGAACGGTCTACGATTACACTGACGGCCTGTCTGAGCAGGTAACTGAGAGGAGAATCAGACCCTGCCGGCCAGGAGGGTTTGCCTCTGATGGGACTCGGGTGCCCGCCTCTCCCTCTGGACTCTGCGCCAGGCCCTCCCTGCCCTCCCGCTGGTGCAGATCCAGCCACGCCTCAGTCTGGTTTTCTTGACGAAATAAGTAAGTTGCTGAAGACAAATCATTTTACGAATGAGAAAACTCAGGGCTAGCAATGCAGAGCGATTACTCCAGGAGGTCACCAGGCAGGGACGGGACTCACTTTTAACCTTGGGCTCCCCTCCCGCCGCTCAGCCCTCGGTGCCGGCTGACCGTCCAGAGCTGCTACCAGCTGCAGGGAGGGGGCCGGACCCACTCGGGGACTCCCTGCAGCCGCCACTGCAGCTTCCTGTTGGCGGAGCCTCTCCAGGGCTCAGGATCCCCAGCCAGGAGTCCACCCACCAGCCACTTTCAGAGGACTGTCATCTTGGCACTGGAAGCCCCCAACTAAATTCTAAAAGCGTTAATTCTATTAGAAAGAAAAAGTGAATATTTTTCAGTGAATATGTATCAGATAAAGAACAAGTGATTTGTTGATGTTTTGGCTTAAAAATATACATGTATTTATTTTATATATGTTATATATTTACATATATATTTATTATATCTAATAAATAAAATATATAAAGTAGATACAGTGAATTGCTACTTACAAAGTATTTAGTTTAAAAATATATATATATATATTTATAGTGTGTGTATATATATGGCTACTTTGTAACCAGCAATTCCCTATCAAAATCTGAGACTTAGAACATTCCAGGGGAGGGTTCATAAATTTTTTTCTTAAGGGAAATATTTGTGAAACCAACAGCATGAAAAAGCATGAAATGATGACTATTTCTAAGTAATTTCTTGACGTTTTAGCAGCAAAGAAAGGAAGCAGCAAGGTCTCTGGCCGCACAGGCTGCATCAGAGACGCCTGACTTGATAGTAAGATGAGCTGCACAGGGAGAAGGCGGCGTCCATGCCGCAGAGAATACGAACAGAAACGTCGAAGCCTGTGCGCCCAGACCTGCTGCCGCTCGCCGAGCTGGCTGTGCAGAGCTGGGAGCAGCGCTCACGGCGCCCCGGCTCTGCGTCCAGGGCTGTGATCTTAGGTGGTATCTTACCTCCCTGGGCCTTCCTTCCCCCATTTGTAACAGAAAATCATTAGATGCCTGCCGGGGTGGGGTCCTTGAGTTCTCCCTGAGAGCGGCTGCTAAGCTGAGCCTCTAGATTCGGCCGCAGCATTTGCCTGCTGCCTTGGTCCTGGCCCCCGTGGCTGGGTTTGGGAGGGTTTTAGTGGCTCCCACTTTACAGTGGTGGCACCTGTCATCAGGTGGGTTTCACCAAGACTGAGTGGCCTGCAGTGGAAAGTCAGAGCCCAAAGCTGCTACAACCTAATGTGAAACTGTGACATTTGGATTTGGTAAAGGGCCCCCAAATCGTAGCCCAAAGCCTCAAGTTATTTGTGCCGAGCACTTGGCCGCGTGTTTTGATCTCCAGTCTGCAGGTGGCTCCGTGACACTGCTCCTGGGCGTGATGGGTCCCTGAGGTCAATCTACTCACTGGTCAAGTCAGGACCGGTGTAAAGGAGACAAAACACAGCCCCAGAGAGTCCAACAGTTAGAACGATCTGGGGAAAGGTGACTTGAACCTTCAAATCAGAAAGGCTCCCCGAAACCGTCTGTGCTATGGTATCCTTGGCATCAGGCGCTGGGTTTGGATTCAGGGACGCGTGGTGACTCCCACTCAGAACCCAGGCCCAGGGCTGGTCACCCTCGCGCTCTGAGCTGCTTCCCCGTCTGTAACAGCCAGGGCATCGTGACACTAAGTCCAGGGACCGTGCAGCAGCGTGTGATACAAGTCCTTGCACGCCATAGGCACTCATTAATCAGGAAAGGACCACTGACCTCAGCAACCCGTGTCTGCGCTGAGAGGCTGCCCCCACCGCCCTCCCCGAGGAGGGGCATCAAAGGCATAGGTGTCCTGACAACCTTGAGTGGCGGCTCAGGCGCCGAGCAGCTCCCGCTTTGCTGCGTTCAGACAGCTTAGTCCCCATAGACTCGAATCAAATGCGCCTTCTTGGAGTCTAATGATCGGCCGATTAGACCCAGATGTACATCAGGGGATGCCCGGGCACAGCGCTGGCTTTGGCCAGTGCTGTGTGACTGGGCGGATTTCTCACTCCCGAAGCCCACCTGGTGCTCAGGGGCCTCTGGGTCACACAGTCGCCATGTGCCTGCACACGGGACACGGATGCCCTTGGGCCACAGCCTTCTCCACCACATGGCCCCCCGCTGGCCTCTCTCATACCCCAGATTCATCCGGTGGCCAATGCACCAGCTCCCTGGGTCTCCCTGGCGGTCCCAGCTCAGAGGCACTTGTTACTTCTATGTAACTTTTTGCTTCCAGGAAACAGGTCTGTTTTTTCACAGACAGCAGGTACCTATCGAGTGGTTATAAATGTGGCTGCCTCTTCCTCCACTTTCTCCTGTAAATGCCTCTGACAATGGCAGCCAGGAAACCCGGGGGAGGGGACAAGCTGGTGGACGGTGTGAGGACACCGCAGGCCAGGGGGTCTCAGGGTCAGTGCTGGTGACCTGGGAGGTGTGACATGAATCGAGCGGAGGCACAGACCACACAGCTCTTTGTGAAGCGACTGCAGAGGGTGTGGGGATGCCAGCCTCCCTCTCTTCCTCTGCGTCTCCCTTTCTGTCCTCTGCAGCCCCTGCAGGCTCGGAGCCTACAGCACACCCCGGGGGTCTCTCCCCACTGGAATTCCTCCCAAGGGCTCCTGCACGTTCTCAAATTCACACATATCACGGTGTGTGTGGGGGGGGTCACTTCTTTTTAAGCGGCATCTTCAGCTGTAGGAAAATCCAACTGTGGGCGGCGAGGCTTCCAGTGCCGAGAGTGGGTGTCCGTCTGTCCGTCCTCACCTGCTCCCTGCAGGGTCCCACAGCCCTGGGTGTTCCAGGACTCCAGTTCCCTCCTGGTCTTCTCCACCCACCCCTCCCCTCCAGCACTGGCCCTGGTCCTGGCCCTACTGAGCCCACATCCTCTCAGGGCCCCAGTGGGGCTCCCGCTCCTACACCCGCTGAGCTTGAACACAGTTACCTTGTCCTCACCCTCCCATGCGCATCTGTGAGTCACGATCCGGGCGAGTCTAACAATAGCAAACGGTCGTCCTGTGCTCCATTTCCAGAGAGGCTGCTCCCAACAACAAATATGGGGCACTTGCTGTTTCATCTTCCCAAAGAGAACTCAGGCCGTTGGAAAATGAAAGGTGCTGCGGCTGATCCTGGGAGGCAGGGTGACCGCATGGCCAGGCTGCCTGGGACGGGCCCCGTTTGTGCCTGTAGTTCCGGCACCAGTGTTAATAGCGGCCTCCTTTGCTTTCAAGGGTGTCCTGGTTTGGATGATAAATTACATCAGCCCCTGTTCCGAGGAGGCCTGTGCCGTGTGTCACCACAGGCAAGGAAGGAGGCTTTATTTCCTTCCCTGACCTATCACTGCACACATGTCTTTTCAGGCAGAGCTAATTAGAATTTTGCATAAATGGAATTACTGATGAGAGATTTACCCGTGTGCTATTATTTTTCCTTGAAATCTGTCCTGACCAAAGTGGCTGATTACAGTCGAGGTGATGGGGTATCACCCAGTGCAGCTCTTGGACCCTTAAACTCTCATCTTGTGTGACCCGGTTAATTGCAGCGTTTTCATCTTAATGCCTCATTATGGCCACTGAGGGGAGAGTTTCAGTTACAATACTTGGCTCACGCTCCACCCCGGCCACTCTGAATTGCTGATTTTAGAGCCACAGATTGCTCTAGCTCACGTGCAGCATGTAAGTCACACTAAGATTATCTATTATTTAAGAAATGCCTGCACGGCTCTATCACCTGGGCTCAGTCCGGGAATCAGACCCAGGAGGGCAGCATTCTCTTTACTCAGATGTTATCACTTTTACTCTCTGCTGGACAGTTCTTTTCCCAGCTTCACTTTTCTCCCACTTTCAGGTATTCGAAGGTGGGAACCCCCTCCGCACCCTTGTCGACCACCACAGGGGCCGATGAGTACGGGGCTACTTGGCATCCAGTAAACACACCACATTCAGCCCAAATGCTGAGCCCAGCTCTGCAGACCCTCCACAGTCTGCCCCGCTCTCTGTTTTCATGAAACTCATTCACCTACGCTTTCTTTCCTGTGCGGAATCCATAAATCCGACAAAGTGGTTGGTGCTGGGTCATTTCCAAAACCCGCGTCTCCGTGCTCTTCTCCCGACTCTGCTTGCTTTTCCTTCATCCACCTCCTCCCATTTCCATCTCTGCCTATTGAAATCTTAACCAGGGCTGGTCCTGTTTCCCAGCCAGGACTCCTAGGCCATTTCCTTTACACACGCTGTGCCGTGTGTGTGTACCTGCGCTTTCTAAAGCAAGGACAGAGACAACTGTATTTTCCCACCAGCATTCTGTGCCAAAGGTTCCCCATAAGGCACACTGAACGAGTGAAGGCCTCCCCTCTGTATTAGAGAAAAGCCCACCTTCCACCTATCACCTCCCCCACAGCTCCAGGACCATCGCACTTCCAGAGGAGCAGGCCAGGGTACAATGACTAATATGGGTGCTTTGCTAGACGTAACTCAAAATGACAAGTGCTTCTGGGTTATACCAGGCAGTGGGCAAGTTTTCAGGATACACAAATATATTTAAAAAATAAAAACTTTTCTACTCCATAAACTCCACAACAGAGGATTGTACCTGCATCGATCATACAATAATCTTGTTTTTTTTTGCTAGAAGAACAAGGTATCCCCATGCAAACGGTGATGGCTGTCTATTTACTAGGGGTTAGGGACCCTTCTGGAATCATGACTTAAAAATGCCATAAGAGAAAGTGGAAAATGTCAGATGTCATGGCATCACCTGACTGGGAAAATTGTGAAGCTCTGGCAGCCCCCTCTCGTGAGAAGGGTGGTCTTCTGATCATCCAGACTTACAAAAATAAATCCCCTGCTTGGCTTTGCTCAGGGAGGAAAAGCCTCCCCCCACACTAGCAATGAAACGAACTTCATGTACAAGTCCTGCAGACCAGACCCATCTCCCCACCATCCACCGCCCCAGTGCCGTCTGTCCTACAACAAAACACATTCTGTGACTTTTTCATGTTCTTTCCCCAACAACCTGCACGAGAAAATGCCCCGAGAAATCTCATTACGACGGTCATTACTTCATGTCTCTCTCCTATAGGAAAGTCCAGAACTTAAAAAGGCAGAGTAACAGAATTCAAAAACCACAACAGCCTTTAGACAGGGGCTTAGGGCACAGATTCTAGTCCTCGGTCTGCACCACGATAAATTATCTGTGTCTTTGGGCAAATTGTTTGGCCCCAGGGTCATCGTATCTGCACCTGCAAAATGAGGTGATGGAATCCAGTGGTCCTAAGGTTTCCGCGAGCTCTGCAGTCCTGCAGTTCTCCAGGGAGGTCACCTCTCCCAAGACCCCCTGGCTCCACGAGGGCCTTCTGTTACCTCAAAAGGCCACCTGCCACCTTCATACCGTGCCTGATCACACTTTTCTCATGTTCAGTGCAAGGAACCCCACCCACAGGGCCTGGGGGTGAGGCCTTCCCTGCAAACACCCCTCCCCGCCACCGAACCCCAGGGAGAGGGCAGCAGGTGAGAGCACGTGGGGACGTCCCAGGGGCACGGGTTTCCCCAGGATCTTCTTGGGACAGGAGGTGGTGGCACCAAGCTCTCACTCTCCTCTCAACAGAGAAAAGGCTCTGTGCCGTGTGGCACCCGGGTGCTTGTGTACAGAGATATTTAAATGGATTTCACGGAGGCTTCTCCCAGACCACCTGACTCATGAAGGAAGAGTGGGGGTGAGTCAGGTGTGGAAAAGTGGATGGGAACCGTGGGAAGAGGGAGAAGCACGGAGGAACACAGGTCGTCCTCTAACCAACGGGCTCACGGTCCCCCTCAGACCAGCAAGCTTTGTCATCTCTGCCCAGCACTGGGTCCTGCACTTAGGAATTTAAGACGGTAGGTCTCAGGTTGAGTATTCTTACCACAATAAAATTAAATTAAATTTAAAAAAAGAGCACGGGGCCTCACAGATGGACAGACGCCAGCACGAAGCTCAGAGCACGCCAGACGGCAGAGACTCAGCCACGAGAAGAGGGCCAAGGGGCCTGGCTTCCCTTCAGGGTTTTCCCCAGAGCCGCTAAGTGACAGTCAGGGAATTTTCCGAATGAGCAGTGAATGAAGGAAGCAGCCCAGCAAGAAATTACTATTTTCAAGAGGAAAGTATACACAGAAGGTGTCACCTGAAGGTCTGTCTTAAAAAGCAACCAATCACACAAACAAAAAAAGTGACCCAAAGCCAAAAAAGCATTCAGTATGAGGTAGTCTAGGCTGGTCACCCCTCCCATCTGGTCTGGAGTTGACGCTCAGGCATGATTTTTGAATACGACACAGTCCCTAGCCCTAGCCACTTCAGTTGGCTGCTTCTCCGGGTTCAGAACGTGCCTGCCTGACGGGGAGGAGGCAGGTGGGACCTCCCAACTCCAGCCGCCAAGAGCATCTCCCGAGGGCTTGAGGGCGTTAGACGTGATTCTGGAAACTAACTTGCACGTGTTGACTAAAACGTAAGGATATTCAGAGCGATGGGCAGTGAAGGAGCCTTGAGGCTGACTGACTTCTCTGCACTCAGAATTACCTTCCAAAGAGAGTGGAGGAAGAGGCCAGTGACGGGCACATCTCTTTGAAATGTGGGCCCAACAGTTTAGGGTGGAAAAGGACCACGGAATTGGATCTCAGAAGCATTGAATGTTGCAATTAATCGTGGGTTTATCGGAGTGGAAACAGAGATGATTAACTCTATATACTTAATTTTGTGTGTTTTTCACTAGATCCTAGTTCACAGATGAAGACAGTGGATATTGCTCAGGGTCGCATAACAAGACAGGCAGCCCGAGAATTCCTACGGAGGCACGTCTGATCCCAAGTACAACTCACTTTTCCACTATGACTCATGCATCTCTTGGGTCTAAACTAAACTTACTTGTGAGAACATTAAAGTTGTTTCTCATATGGAACCCAAACTGACCTGGCTGGTGGCACTTTGGGTTGTGATTCCAGAAGAAAGAAGCAGGACACAAAAGAGGGAAAACGTACCTTGACCCCCACTAATGATATCTAATTTGTTTGCAAAGAAGGGAAAGGAGTGAGCATTCATCTGGACCCAGAGCTTGCCTCCTCACTGGAGTGTGGCGACACCTGTTTTTGGTCATGCAGTGCCGAGAGGCCGCCAGCTCCAGGATGCTCCTTGGTGTTGGCTGCAACACGTGGGACCAGCAGGACCAGAAGCGAGAAGGGGATCGTCTGTTCTCAGATCCACAGATGTTGGGGGAAAAGCTTCACCAATTTAAAGCATGGAGTCAAGACAGAGCATAACAACACATTTTGATGGGTTAACTTTACACAACTATCATTTTTTTGAAATAGAGGAGGAGAGAAAAGAGAGAAAAAGACACCATCCCTAATGAAACTGCAGCGTGGAGGCGAGGACTCGGTTTGGGCGAGCAGAGAAATGGGGGAGGCGAACAGGGCTGTCGGAGCACGTGGGGGCGTTGCAGGGCGGCAGGCGGCTGCTGCCCCGGGAGGGGACCCTGCTCTGACCTAGGCTGTGTTACAGGGATCAGGCAGAGTGAGTTAGGTCTGTGAAGCTCCTCTCTCCACGTGTCAAAATCCCGGAACTCCGTGGGCTGTGCTCAAAAAGAGGAGCTGATAATCAAGCAACTCTTCAGGGAGAACAAGAGCATTTTAAGACCCTGAAGAGTGTAATTTAATGACTTTAAATAGAGAAGTAAACTTCTCAATGATTCTTCAAAGCAAAGAGGTCAGATCCCTCTGTGCTGTTCTAAGGTCTTGAATCTAAGAGAATGTCCCTCTGAAATCTATGACAGAAAAATAGGCTTCTTCTCAAGATATTTTTTGAGAAGAAAGTGAAAAACTGAAGCCATCCTTCTCAGCTACGGAAAGGCTTTAAAAAAAAAGCTTCCGGAAGCTCTAAGAAACCTTAAAAATATTTGCCAGATTCAGAGAAGCAGTAAGTGCAAAGCATTTGTCATAAGATTCAAAGTAGAATTTTGTGCTGAAAAAACATACGTGTGTTCATATGCATATACATATATGTACACGTATGCGTGCATGTGTGTGTGTGTGCGCATGTACCTCAATGGAAAGAGTGAATGGAATATAAGGACAGTTTCCTTAAGACACTTTGGGTGAAATCACCAAGAATGAGCTTGAGAACTCAGAACTGATTGCAGAAAGAAAGTTCTACATCTCCTATTTCTCTTGGCCCCATAACTGACGGTTTATGTATCTGTCCAAATGGGAATAGCTTTTTACCCCTTCTAACCACTCCTATGGCAAACACTCCTGATTACTCTATAAACCCTAAGCTGTTGTTTTGTTTTGTTTTTAGGTATTAAATGGTGTTGAGACTGGTCAGGTTTTGGCAAACACTAAAGGTTGATTTCTCCAAAAGGTTTTCCAATCTGGGAAGTTCAGACAGAGATTCTTTGTGAAGGAGCAACAGAGCTGACCCGGAAAGCAGGTCTCTCTGCGTCTCAGTCAGGCTCCTTTCCTGCGCTGACAGGCGGGTGGGGCCGTGAGGACAACAGGGAGAAAATGGCATCAGCCTCGGGGACAAAATGCTGCAGTTTAGGGACCCAGAATCCTTCTCAACAACACGCATGTACTGAAGAGACCCTAGAATGAAAGAATAGGTTTATCTTAAAGTGCCTAATCCTTGAGAAAATTTAAAATTTTACCTGGAACGAATTTCAATACATTCTCATTTCCTTATAAAACCAAACCCAATATATAACTCAAAGTGCTTGCTATAGGCTTGCTTTCTATTTTACAATGTGCACTAACCTTCTCACCTCTGTCTACAGCAGGAATTTGGCAGAGGAAAGGGCGGCGACTCAGGAGGAAGATTTGAGTTGTTTAAACTATAAATATCAGCACCTCTTTAATTTTTTTTTAAATAAATTTCTTTCTTTCTTTCTTATTTTTTGGCTGTGTAGGGTTCTTGTTGCCGGGCGCGGGCTTTCTCTAGTTGCGGCGAGCGGGGGCTACTCTTCCTTGCGGTGCGTGGGTTTCTCATTGCGGTGGCTTCTCTTGTTGCGAAGCACGGGCTCTAGGCGTGCGGGCTCAGCAGTTGTGGCTCGCAGGCTCTAGAGGGCAGGCTCAGTAGTTGTGGTGCACGGGCTTAGTTGTTCCACGGCATGTGGGATCTTTCTGGACCAGGGCTCGAACCTGTGTCCCCTACGTTGGCAGGCAGATTCTTAACCACTGCACCACCAGGGAAATCCGATTGCACCTCTTTAGTAAAAGTCCCGCAGCCCTCTGCTTCCCAGGGCGAGGCTCCCGATGGGATTGTCAGAGGAAACAACTTGGGCCTCCCTGCACCCCGGAGACTGGCTGGCCGGGGCACGTGGGGTGCTGGCCCCCGTGACTGCTGGCAGGAGCCTGGTGGCCCCAGGAGCCAGGGGGCTCTGACACCCCCAGACCCACTCAAGGCGGCTCAGCCTTCACGGAGTTTCCGCTCCAGCTTTCTTCCATTTTAATAGAATCAGGAGAGAGGGAGAAACACTTGTAAGTGAAATCAACCTGGCATTTGAGCTACTGGACTTCTCATCTGCCTCTGAAAATAGTCTCTACAGAAATACAAACAGACACAAGGGAAGCCAGGCAGTCAGGACCACAGCTGGAGCGATGCTGTGTCACCATCGGTCCCCAGGTGTGGGAGACAGGGCAGCAGAGACGGCGGGGGCTGGGCACAGAGTTAAGTGAGGTGAATGGGGTGGTTACAAACTGGTGGGAAGGAATCAACTGAGTCAAACAAAGGGAGGATCACGTGCCAGGAAGTTAGGACCAAAGAGGTTCAACGAAATGATGGTCTGAGAGGTGCAGCTGCACGAGCTTCTGCAATCACGGGACTGATGAGCAGTTAATATGCACGAAACCACGAAAGGGTCTGATGGAGTCGGAGTGTTGAGGCACAAAAGCTGCAGGGGCTGATGGCCCATCCATCTCCTGGGAATAGCCCGTGGCTCGACCTGTGGCTGGTCCCATGGCTCCACGCTAGGAGCAGAGGCCTGGGCACCACAGCCTCTCTGCAGGTAGATTATTTCCGTAATTGAGTTGTGCTTCGTGAAGGCTGGAGGTTCTACCTGAGACCATTCTATGTGGTGGGCACACGACAATATTGTGTATTAATTATGATGATTAAGAATGCCATTATTCATATAATGTTAACATTAACACACGTTATTGTTGCTCAAGCTCGCAATGATCATCCAAAACAATAAATAGGCTGGACTTCGACATTTGAAAGTTCCAGCTAATTCATTATGATCGAAGTCTAAAGTGAAGAAATTATCATTTTTTATGTGCATTAATACCCTACTGCCTACTTTTCATGTACATTTGACACACCTGAACCCAAGGTGGGGTCCCCGCCTCCCCCCAGCCTGGTCACCTGAATGCCACCTGAACTGCTGCTGTTTGGGCTCCAGAAGGAGGGGTCCTCCCATATCTGTTTAAAGGGAGAGTCCCGGGAAGGCTGGGTTATCTACGAAACCACCACCATCACCTGCTTCTCTGTATCACAGACTCAGGATTCCCTCCACGGTGGAGGCTGAAACAAGTTAGCAAAATCCAGTGGGTGCCAACGCTTGCATAAGAGTAAAGCTGATGAAAAAGTAATAATAAAAATAAAATTAATAATACTAAAATAAAGTTGCTAAAATTCTCAGCTTTAAACTTTGGTGCTCCAAAACATTTGTATCATTCTTTTTGATTGATTTTTTATGACAGCAAAGTTATAGAGGTTTGAGCCATAAAATGAATTTATAATAATCAACATAACATGTATAAAGTTTTAATTTAAATAATAATATCATTCTCTTTGTCAAAGAAGATTTTTTTGTGTGTGATAAGGATACTCCTGTCAAGAGTGTAAAGACCCCAGGGTCCACGCTGGACCTGGAGTTGACGAGTGGCCAGGCGGTGGGGGATTGAGATGGGAGGCCTGGGGGCCTGGGTGTGGGTGACACTTGGTGACAGAAAAGCCACCCCCTACTGTTTTCCAGATTAATGATGTTGGAATAAGAAAATATTAAAGTTCCTAGTGGGTATGAAGTGACGGTTGTAAATGGAACGGTTTAAATGTCTGCATGTCACGTGTGTCATTTAGATTCACAGCCTGCTTTAAAAAGGCTCTGAGCAGATGGCACTTTGCTCCTAGTGTCATGATTCTAAGATGCGGTAGAAGAATATCTCAAAGCCAAACCTACTTTAAGTGGAACAATGTAACTTACTCCCACTGCCACGAAGCCCTAAGGTGCCGGGCTGTCCGACTGTGAGGCCAGGAGGATGTGAGGAAGTGGGATTCTGGGGCGACACGGCCGTGGGGAAGCTACAGGCCGGTGGGGTTGGCGCTGTGGCCACAGAAGGCCCTGTCCTGCTCGCCCTCTGCACGGCCTGGTCTGGGCTCCCCGCTAGCGACCCCGTGGGGTCCTCCCAGTGGCCTTGCCGCCTTCGCTCGGCCCTTCCCGCTGCTCAGTCCGGCGGGGTCTGGTTCTGAGCTGGAGACCGGTGAGCAGCAGAACCGCTCCGCGCCCTGAAGGCCGAGCCTCCCCCGAGGTGACACGTACATGCTGAGCCCTGGGCCGGCTCGTAGGTACATGCCCTTCGGAAGAAGCATGTTCTGGGGGCTTCGAGAAGACCAGGGGGTGTGAAAGCCAGGGATGCAGCCGGGACCTTCCACACCCTCCCCCCTTCCCCCCGATGCTGGCTCCCTGTCAGCCCTTCTCCCTCAGTCTTCCCCCTCCTGCAAGGAGAACAAATGGAAAAGAACTGAGGGTGATTTCTCATTAGATGACGCTGGCTGGAGAGAAGCTGCAGCTTCCAATTTACCGGTTCAACTCGAGAGGGAAACTGCCTCTACTTTAACCTCGCTGCGCTGGCTCCCAAGCCCTTTCCCACATCACAGAATGTTCTTCTAAGCTTTCGTGCTATTTCTACTCCTGTTACCAACGTGGAGGGATGGATAACTCTTTAAAATTATTTTAAAGTAAAAAATGTATTAGTTGCAAACTGAAAACATATTCACAAAGAATCAAAGTATCTCTATACATAGAAGAGTAAGCGCCTCACATCCTCAGCACCCCTCACCCTAGAACTAATGCCCACAGTGTCTCGTGTCCCCTCCCTGGAGTCCTTTAGGACACAGGGTCATCTAGAGTCACATGACATGTGATACAAAGAGGCATCCCTACAAGACACTCAACAACGCATTACGAGAATGTTCCACATCAGCATGGGTAGACCTGCCCTGCTGTTTTCAGGGACACACGTCGTAATCCAGGGTATGGCTGTACCATAATGGGATATGTATCCCAAATCCACAATATGGCTATAATGGCATATGTATATCCAGGGTATGACTAGACCATAATGGCATATGTTTCCCAAATCTATGGTATGGCTGTACCGCAATGGGATGTGTATACCAAAATCCACGATATGGCTATAATGGCGTATGTATATCAGAATCCATGCTATGGGTGCACCAAAATCTCCTCTTGACAGCATTCAGGCCGTCTTCAGCAGCATTTTGCCCTCACAAGAAATGCTGCCATAAACACTCATTCGAAACCTCGTTTGTTGCATATATGTGCATGTGTGCAAATATGGCTCATACATGTCAAGATGGACTGAGTCATAGGTTAAGTGGATTTGGGGTTTTGCTGTAGTTGAACTGACCACTGAGTAACATTCACAGCAATTAGGTACTTGTCTCTCTTCCTACATCTTTGAAGTGTCTTTTTGAAAAATGCAATTGGAAACTCCATTACTAAAGAAACAATGATTTTAGGAAGAAACAAACTTCCTTTACAAAGCCTGCTCACCTAAGACTGATACAAGGAGTTGGTGGCTGTGAGAGGGAAACAAAACATTGCATGCGAGTATGCTAGTTATTCTTGGACAAAAGGCACCACAAAAATGCAAAACCAAATGAGAGACTAACTCCCATTGGGAAGTTGCAGGAATGCCACACGGGGCCACGCTGCAGCATGAGGCCCAGCCCCCGGACGCACAAGCAGTGCTGGAGTCTCAGCACAGGGGCGATTCCTGCAGAAGAAACAGCACCGGAAAGCCTTGTTTTGAGATCCAATTAAATGCCAACAAGCGGTTTTGGATGTTGGCAACTGACAACATGTCTGCTTCAGGACAGTAAACACAACTTGTCTGGGGTGGTGGGTATAGCTGATCCAAGGCTTTGGTGTTAGACACAGAGGCCCTGGATGTGGGTGCAGATGGGGTGGAAATTGGGGGTCCTGAGGAAAGCTGCAGGGCCCCCATGCCAGGATTCAATCTCGAGTGTCAGAATATCAGAGATGGTTTCTTGTTTCCTGTCCCTCTAACAGGCAAGGGTTTCCTGAGTGCTAGTGGGAGACGAATGGAAAGAGAAAAGCAGAAGGGAGAGGGAGAGGGACGGAGCAGCGCACCTGCTGGTGCCTCGTCCTGCACCTGTACGTCGACCGTCACCCCGATTGCTCACGCCCCACACCTGCGGCGTCACCCAGGCCCGCCGGCCACACTCCTGGACATGCCATCCCTCCTTCCCCCACAAACACACAGAGGTACGTCCTCTCCGGGGTCTCTCCCACGGCCTCCTCTCAGTCCCCACCTTCATCAGCCTTTCTCCACGCTGCAGCCAGAGGATCTTTTCCTGCAGATCTGACCCTGGCTGCTCAACACTCTCGGATGAAACCTGGCGCGTGTGGCCCCCGCCTACCTTCCCTCCCATCCGGGTACATGTGCCTCAGACACTCTGGCTGTTATGGCTGAATTGTGTGCATCTCCACCCCCCATCCCCTGTTCATATGTGAAGCCCTAACCTTCAGGACCTCAGAAGGTGACCATTTGGAGATAGAACCTTTATGGAGGTAATGAAGTTAAATTGAGAGCCCACTAGAATGGACCCTAATCCCATATGACTGGTGTCCTTACAAGAGGAGATGAGGACACAGACACACACAGAGTAACGACCACTTGAGGACACAGGGAGAAGTTGGTGTCTACACACCAAGGAGAGAGGCCTCAGAGGAACCAGCCCTGCCCACACCTTGATCTCAGACCCCAGCCTCCAGGACTAGAAGACAATGCGTTTCTCTTGTTTACGCCCCTTCTGTGGCATTTGCTATGTTCACCGAGCTCACTAAGACACTGGCCTTTTAGTCCTGGAACTCACTGTGTCTCTGCCTCGGAGCCTTTGTTCTTACAGCTCTCATGGACTAATATGAGAAAAATAACATAAAACATCACATTTATAATGTTTTATACTGACTGCATGTTGAAAGGATAATCTTTGTATATATTGGGCTAGAGAAAATGTACTGTTGAAACTAGTTTCCTTTTTTCTTCTTCCTCTTAATGCAGCTGCTGGAAACCTTGCAGTCACGACTGCACCCCCAGTGCGCAGATGGTCCCGCAGACAGTGAGGCTCTGTGAGGAGAATATTCTTAGGAATGAATCGAGCCCCATTAGCTTCCGGTGACTGACCCTTTGATCTCAGCAGCCAAGGCCTTCGTAACTGGAGGGCAGCGGTGGGCAACGCGTAAGAGTGACTCCACTGAGAGTTAGAATTCTAAAGCATCACGTGAAGCTCTGTGCCAGTTTTTAGGATTAATAGCAGAGACTCTGCTCTTTCCACTGGAACGATTAAATCTGCGACGTGGGATGACTTTGTATGATCATATCCCCCACACTGGTTTTCACGACCCCCAAAACACTCAGAGTAGGGAATCCCTTGGCACAGACGAGCCAGGTCTGGCTGGTGGGCGAGTGCTCAGATCTGCTGGGTTACTGAGTCCCCTGGCCTTGGATTTGCGTTCGGACAACCTCTGAGTCGGGCCAGCAGATACTCCCCACGACTGTGTCCAGATCCCCAAATCCAGTGGGGATGGTTTTGGACCCAGTAGGAAGATCTTGATAAAAACACTGACAGCTTCTGAGCATGTATTCAACATCACGAGAGCAATTAAAGGTGGCGGGGGACAGGGGGAGAGGTTTGGGACAAATCTACGCCTCAGATACTTTATGTGTCCACAGTTATCTGACTTTCTACTGAGGCTTCTCTAAAGCAAATGCTCCTCTGCTTGGCTGCTGGGGGCTACACAGTTTTTTCTTCCCCCCCTTAAAACTATAAATAAATACACAAACAAACAAATACATGAAATGGAGAACAATGAAATGGACTATTGGGACAAGAATGTCCAAAATACATCCCACGTACAGCAGTCACAGAACTGAAGCATTTTATCTCCAGTTTCTAGTTGCCCACCCCAAACAGCTGAGTTATATTTTAGTTAGTACGTTGGTTGAGACCAAAGACATAGGCACCCACAGCTTCTTGAGCTGACCAAGCTGCTTGTCAGTACATTTCCCCTCTTTCTTTCTCATTCATTCTGACCCTATGGAGTCAGAGTCCCAGAGCCCTCAGTCTCTGGAAGGTCCCCTGTTAGTGAAGGAGGGATGGGTGTCACTACTGACTCAGCTGAAACTCACCAGGGCGAGCTCTCCAGGGATTTGCTAAGCCTTTTATCTCTAATTAGAGAGCAAATGGCTTTGTCTCCTATTGAAGGCTGTGGAGAGCCTGAGAGCAGGAAAGCCTTGGATTTCTAACCTGCGAGGGGCCTTGGAAACACTGCATGCCCTATGCCCGCTCCTCCTTTTCCAGATGAAGAAGCTGCGGTCTGGGGAGATAGTGGCTCCTCAAGGCTGCTGTGCCCAGGGTCCAGGGCAAATGCTCGGCTATCGTGATGGTGCAAAGTGGGCACCAAAGGAAGACCTGCAAGCCACTGAACTGCTCCCATAAATTCCTCCTATTCTCTCTTCCCTCCCTTTTGTCATCTTTCCCATTTAGTAAAAGGATACAAATATAACTCAAAACAATAAGCCAGCAAACCAAATAATTTAAGATATTGTTCTTATTGGAAACCATTTGGAATTACTTCACTTTAGAACGATCTGCAGTATTGTTTTCAAGTAAGAAATATTGGCAGAATCACAGGTGATAAAATTCTTATAAATTAGAGTGAAATTCATTCATTCACTAACGTACTTGACTTTTGTACCATGGAACATACGTGTCATAAAAGCCAAAGTGCTAATATGATGGCCCTTGGGCAATACTGACCCGAGACCATCACTGCAGAGGAAAAATAGTAAAAGCTTAAATTAAAAGTCATATCAAATGTTTAGTTTTATTGATAAAATATTAAAATAATACATTTTTGGAAATTCCCTTTGAAGAATGAATTCTTGCATGTGTAGTGTCTCTATTCTTCCAAAATTATTTTCAAACAGTCGATCATCAGCTGAGGCTCTGCTCTCAGCAGGCTGGTGACGCAGTAGTACCCACCCACTCTAGATGGTTCCCAAGGTGTATGCCCTGGGGCTCCCATCCATGGTGGCAGCCAGAGCTGCACAGGGAAATGACTCTTCAGCCAAAGAGCCTTGGGAAGATGAAGTCCTTCTTCACTGAAGGACTTCTCAGAGCCTTTACTTTAATGGACATCTTGTAGGGGTACACAGCATGCAAATTCCCCGTATTTATTTGATTATTCTTAGAGCAGTTATATTTTTGTTCAGATTTAATCCAAAGAGTAGGTGTTTCTCCATATTCTGTACAGTTTTCTTACAGGTATTAGCTACAAGGAAGCATTGATAAGGTTCACTTCTTGGTATGAAATACGAAGCTTTTGAAATCCATACTTGTGAATAGCAAACCGTTTCATATATTAATTAGAGTAACATGATATTTAGCTGATTCACTGTCTTGCAAACTGTCAGGTGGAATACAGAATTCATCTTTCTCAGGGTCAATGGAGTATAAACGCTGTATATGCTTCTTTTGTCTCCTGGACGCTGATTTTTGTTTGTTCTCTAATTGGACACGAGTGGCCTATGAACTCTGCACACAGACCACCCTCAGTGGCTACTGCACTTTCCTGTCCTGGAGGGTTCACCTGCCTGCAGAGCACAGGGGGGCGAATGCAGAGGTGCTACCTGGTGGGGCTGCAGGGTACAGAACCTTGATCAATGCTCAGATCCACCAGTCCTGCTGAGGATATTTTGAAAAAAAGGTGTGTGTTGGACAATCAGAAAAATGGGCCAAGCACACACACACTGCAGCCCATCTTGGAAAGCAGATGCGGCCCTGGCGGGAGGGGGTCTGGCAGAGTGAGGGGAGGGTCAGCGGGCTTCTGGATGGTGAAGTCGGGGGTGAAGCAGCAGATGTGCCCCTGGCGGCTGGACAGCAGACCAGCGTGTGCGTGGGGGGCCCCTCTCAGGTGAGCTGCTGGGATGGGGGGCGACATGGAGGGCGGCCGGCCCACTCCACTCTCAGGGCAGTGAGGGCAAAGGGGATTTTCGGGGTCACAGACTTAGGGTGTCAGCTAAAGCACCTCTGGGATTCTGTGCCACAGACTGAAAACCAGATCTGGTCAGGAGGCAGCTCCAGCAAGCTGGGACCCTGGGAAGAGTTACCGACTGCCCGAGCCTGAGCCTCCATCTCTGCATCAGCAAAGGGAGCCGCCAGCAGTCCTGCAGGGGGAGCGTGAATCCACTGTCCCCTGAAAGAGCAGGGTCTGCGGGACCCACCTACCTGGGGGCAGCTGGCCCTCCCCCGGGTTCCCTCCTCTGAGCAGGGCCACCCTAGCGAGGGCGGGGCGCCCAGGGGAGCCCGACAGTGACGCCACCTTCTCCCCAGCAGGCTGGGTGATCCTCCAGCCTCAGGGGAAGCTGCCCACTTGGCAAACAGACAAGCTTCACCCTCCCAGTTCCCAGGGAGTGCGGATCCCATTTCCTGTCAGAATCACAACGTGGAACGTGGCAGGATTCAAACATTCTCCCCCTAAAGCCCTAGAACAGCCACTGGCTAACACTGCAGTTAGGAATGGTTATATGTATGAGGAAAAACTTGATTTATAAAGCAATTTCTAATGTTGGAAAAAGGCACAACTGTGAAAGGGTTAAAAGTGGAGCAGGAAATTTGTTTAATTGTAATTAGAGAGGGAGTTTAAAATTGTTTAAGGGGCAAATGACCTTTCTCTCTCTCTCAAATTTTCTTTTTTTAACACCTCATTTGGTCAAGGATGATACTGGAGTAATTTCAAACAAGAAATGTCATCAGTCAGGGATCTATACACCGCCACCTGCAACATGCAAGGACCCCATTCCTCTGAAAGACCAGTCACTTCCTAATACGTTCTATCGTGTGAAGTGGGATGTGTGCGGCTGGGGGAAAGGAAGAAGCTGTGGAAGAGACGGAGAGAGGGAGGAGGGGAGCAGACGTCGGGCTCAGGCATCACCCGGCCATGAACACCCCTCCTCTAACTGAGAATGAGAGATGGTATCACCCAGGTAATCAGACCTGAGAATCCAACACCTAATAGAATAAACCTGCCTACTATCCAGAGTTGGAAGAGCAGCCAAGCTTTTACACACAAGGACCTAAGCATGGGTGGTTAATTACTGCAGCGCACTCTGTAAAAGCAGCATGTTTGAAGTCCACTGGATTACGGACAGTAGTGGATGATAAATCAGTCTCCTGATTTGGAGTGTCATGCAGGTTTTCTAACTCTTCTCTGACACGAAGGCTGCAGGGGCAGGGGAATGAGCGAAGGAGACCCTGGGACCCTGACCTCTTTCCTCTCTTGAGGCCCTGGGGTTGGTGGGACCCAGAGGGACCCAGAAATGTCCTCTGTGCTGCCACCCCTTCCTTGTCTCTCTCCAGCCCTCTTGACTAAAATCCAGATTGGCCTAACAGAGGCTGCTAATCCACAAAGACAGTTCCTCTATTCCCAACCTCTCTGAACACCGGTGACCCCTCTCCTGCTAAAGCCCTGTAAGATATTCTGCCAGGGCTCCCTCTAGCCTCAGGCTTGTACTTGGGAGTAAACACTTGGTCCTGTGGTGTTCTGGTTGATCCTCCCTCCCTCCGCCCATAGGATCTGCTTGAACTTCAACTCACTGTGACTGTCGCTCCTTCAGAAGAGTATTTCATGATCATGACAATGTACATAAGGTTAATTTTGAAAAGCAGACTGAATGCAGGCCACAAGGTGTGAGACACTTGTTACAAAGTCATAAGCTTTGAATAAAGACTGGGAGGAGATTTGGTAAAATATTAGCTGCTGTTATCTTCACACATCAGGGTGACAGCTAATTTTAATTTTCTTTTCAGTACTTTTCTGTATCTTCATAAATTTCTGCAAAGAACCTTCAGTAATTTTTTAACAAGGAGAAAATAAAACAAAAAACAGATGCAGAGTGATTTTGAATATGAGATGGTGAAATGCATGGCAAAGCAGATATATTCATTGATTCATTATACATATTTATTAAGCACTTGCTGTATGCCAGGACCCGCTCTAGGTTCTTGAGATACATGAATTAAAAGGAAAAGAGATAAACCCTCCTGTCTGAGTGGTAAATTTTCAGGGGGTGGAGAGCAGGGATAGACCCTGAAGGCACAGGGATAAGTAAAGAAGGGTCAGGGCTGCAGGCCGAGCTAGGGTTTCCAGGGGCATTAGATTTAAAGCAGCATTTGGACAGATTAAGTCCACCAAAATCATTTGACCACTGTTTGTTATTTGCTAGTGTACAACTGGATCCAAAGTTTGCTAAGTAGGGCCAAGCATGGGTCATTAGTGGAAATCTCATATGGCACTCAACCACAAGAAGCAGTGTCCAGCCAGGGGGTAGGACTCAGTAAACCATCATTGATTTTGCTCGTTTTTTACTGTCTACCGCTGTGTGACTAATAACCTGTGTTACTAATTATGTAGCAGCCTAAAAACGAACACTATTACAAAGGTACAGTAATCCTAGAAGTATGGTACCAGCATAAAGACAGACATATGGACCAATGGAAAAAAGTAGAGAGCCCAGAAATAAACCCTCACATATATGGTCAAATGATTTTCAACAAGGGAGTCAAGAATACTTAGTGGGGAAAGGACAATCTCTTCAAGAAATGAAGCTGGGAAAATTAGATGTCCACATGTGAAAGAATGAAGCTGGACCCTTACTTTATGCCTTATGCAAAAATTAACTCAAAATGGATCAGAGACCCAAACATGAGACCTAAAACTATAAAAATCTTGGAAGAAAGCATAGGGGAAAACTTTAGGACACTGAATTTGGCAATGATTTCTTGGATATGACACCAAAAGTGCAGGCAACAGAAGTAAAATTACACAAATTGAACTACTTAAAAACTTTTTTGGGGAGGCAGAGCCAAGATGGCGGTGTGGGAAGATGTGGAGTTAGCGTCTCCCCACAACTAGGGTGCGTGCCGGCCACTGATGAGGGACTCTGACACCCAAGGAGATGGGAGGAACCCCAAGGTGAAACAGCAGCTTGCAGGATCTTGGTTCACGAGCCCAGGGTCAGGCTGAAGCTCCTGCGGTGGGAGCTCCAAGTCCGAACCACTGGGCTAACAGAGAACCTCAGGCCCCAAGGAATATTCACTGGAGTGAGGTCTCATGGAGTTCCTCATCTCAGCATCAAGACCCAACTCTACCCAATAGCCTACAAACCCCAGAGTCGGAAATCTCAGACCAAACAACCAGTAAGACAGGAACACAGTCTCACTCATAAAAAAAAAAAAAAAAAATGAGATGGCAAAAAAATACGTCACAGATGAAGGAGCAAGGTAAAAACATACAAGACCAAATAAGTGAAGAGGAAATAGGCAATCTACCTGAAAAAGAATTCAGAGTAATGATAGTAAAGATGATCCAGAATCTCAGAAATAGAATGGAGGCATGGATTGAGAAAATACAAGAAATGTTTAACAAAGATCTAGAAGAACTAAAGAACAAACAAACAGAGATGAACAACACAATAACTGAAATGAAAAATACACTAGAAGGAATCAATAACAGAATAACTGAGGCAGAAGAACAAATAAGTGAGGTGGAAGACAAAATGGTGGAAATAACTTCTGAGGAGCAGAATAAAGAAAAAAGAATGAAAAGAATTGAAGACAATCTCAGAGACCTCTGGGACAACACTAAACGTACCAACATTCAAATTATAGGGGTCCCAGGAGAAGAAGAGAAAAAGAAAGAGTCTGAGAAAATATTTGAGGAGATTATAGTTGAAAGCTTCCTTAACATGGGAAAGGAAATAGTCACCCAAGTCCAGGAAGCACAGAGAGTGCATACAGGATAAACCCTAGGAAAAACACACCAAGACACATATTAATCAAACTAACAAAAATTAAATTCAAAGAAAAAAATATTAAAAGCAGCAAGGGAAAATCAAAAAATAACATACAAAAGAATCCCCATAAGGTTATCAGCTGATTTTTCAGTGGAAACTATGCAGGCCAGAAGGGAGTGGTAGGATATACTTAAAGTGATGAAAGACAAAAACCTACAATCAAGATTACTCTACCCAGCAAGATCTCATTCAGATTTGATGGAGAAGTCAAAAGCTTTTCAGACAAGCAAAAGCTAAGAGAATTCAGCACCACCAAACCAAGTTTACAACAAATGCTAAAGAAACTTCTCTAAGCGGGAAACACAAGAGAAGAAAAAGACCCACAAAAACAAATGCAAAACAATTAAGAAAATGGTAATAGGAGCAAACATATCGATAATAACCTTGAATGTAAATGGATTAAATGGCCCAACCAAAAGACACAGACTGGCTGAATGGATACAGAAACAAGACCCATATATATGCTGTCTACAAGAGACCTACTTCAGACCTAGAGACACATACAGACTGAAAGTGAAGGGATGGAAAAAGATATTCCATGCAAATGGAAATCAAAAGAAAGCTGGAGTAGCAATACTCGTATCAGATAAAATAGACTTTAAAATAAAGACTGTCACAGAAGATAAGGAGGGACACTACATAATGATGATAGGATGAATCCAAGAAGAAGATATAACAATTATAAATGTTTATGCACCCAACACAGAAGCACCTCAACATATAAGGCAAATGCTAACAACCATGAAAGGAGAAATCAACAGTAACAAAATAATAGTAGGGGACTTTAACACCCCACTTACACCACTGGACAGATCATACAAACAGAAAACAAATAAGGAAACACAAGCTTTAAATGACACAATAGACCAGATAGAACTAACTGATATTTAGAGAACATTCCACCCAGAAGTGGCAGAATACACTTTTTTCTCAAGTGCACATGGAACATTCTCCAGGATAGATCACATCTTCAGTCACAAATCAAGCCTCGGAAAATTTAAGAAAACTGAAATTGTATCAAGCATCTTTTCTGACCACAACGCTATGAGACTGGAAATCAATTACAGAAAAAAATTGTAAAAAACACAAATACATGGAGGCTAAACAGTGCACTACTAAATAACCAAGAGATCACTGAAGAAATCAAAGAAGAAATTAAAAAATACATAGAAACAAATGACAATGAAAACACGATGACCCAAAACCTACAGGACACAGCAAAAGCAGTTCTAAGAGGGAAGTTTATAGCAATACAATCTAACTTCAAGAAACAAGAAAAATCTCAAATAAACAATCTAACCCTACACTTAAAACAACTAGAGAAAGAAGAACAAAGAAAACCCAAAGTCAGTGGAAGGAAGGAAATCAGAAAGATCAGAGCAGAAATAAATGAAATAGAAATGAAGAAAACAATAGCAAAGATAAATAAAACTAAAAGCTGGTTCTTTGAGAAGATAAACAAAATTGATAAACCCTTAGCCAGACTCATCAAGAAAAAAAGGGAGAGGATGCAAATCAATAAAATTAGAAATGAAAAAGGAGAAATCACAACTGACACTTCAGAAATACAAAGCATTATAAGACTACTACAAACAACTATATGCCAATAAAATGGACAACCACAAAGAAATGGCCATATTCTTGGAAAGGTACAATTTTCCAAGACTGAACCAGGAAGAATTAGGAAATATAAACAGACCTATCACAAGTAATGAAATTGAAACCGTAATTAAAAATCTTCCAACAAACAAAAGTCCAGGACCAGATGGCTTCACAGGTGAATTCTATCAAACATTTAGAGAAGAGCTAACACCCATCCTTCTCAAACTCTTCCAAAAAATTGCAGAGGAAGGAACACTCCCAAACTCATTCTATGAGGCCACCATCACCCTGATACCAAAACCAGAAAAAGATATCACAAAAAAAGAAAATTATCGGCCAATATCACTGATGAGCATAGATGCAAAAATCCTGAACAAAATACTAGCAAACAGAATCCACCAGCACATTAAAAGGATCATACACCATGATCAAGTGGGATTTATCCCAGGGATGCAAGGATTCTTCAATATATGCAAATCAATCAATGTGATACACCATGTTAACAAATTAAGGAACAGAAACAATATGATCATCTCAGTAGATGCAGAAAAAGCTTTTGACCAAATTCAACAACTATTTATGATAAAAACTCTCAGAAATGGGCATAGAAGGAACCTACCTCAACATAATAAAGGCCATATATGACAAACCCACAGCAAGTTATCATACTCAATGGTGAAAAACTGAAAGCATTTCCACTAAGATCAGGAACAAGACAAGGATGTCTACTCTCACCACTCTTATTCAACATAGTTTTGGAAGTCCTAGCCATGACAATCAGAGAAGAAAAATAAATAAAAGGAATACAAATTGGAAAAGAGGAAGTAAAACTGTCACTGTTTGCAGATGACATGATACTATACATAGTAAAACCTAAAGATGCCACCAGAAAACTACTAGAACTAATCAATGAATTTGGTAAGGTTGCATGATACAAAATTAATGCACAGAAATCTCTGGCATTCCTATACACCAACAACAAAAAATCAGAAAGAGAAATGAAGGAAACACTCCCATTTACCATTGCAACAAAAAGAATAAAATTCCTCGGAATAAACCTGCCTGTGGAGGCAAAAGACTTGTACTCAGGAAACTATAAAACACTGATGAAAGAAATCAAAGATGATATAAACAGATGGAGAAATATGCCATGTTTTTGGACTGGAAAAATCAATACTGTGAAAATGACTATACTACCCAAAGCAATCTACAGATTCAATGCAATCCCTATCAAACTACCAATGGCATTCTTCACAGAATTAGAACAAAAAATTTTACAATTCATATGGAAACACAAAAGACCCTGGATAGCCAAAGCAACCTTGAGAAAGAAGAACAGAGTTGGAGGAATCAGGCTCCTTGACTTCAAACTATACCACAAAGCTACAATAATCAAGACAGTATGGTACTGGCACAAAAACAGAAATATAGATCAATGGTACAAGATAGAATGCCCAAAGATAAAGCCACACACATATGGGCACCTAATTTACGACAAAGGAGGCAAGGACATACAATGGAGAAAAGACAGCCTCTTCAATAAGTGGTGCTGGGAAAACTGGACAGCTACACATAAAAGAATGAAATTAGAACACTACCTAACACCGTACACAAAAATAAACTCCAAATGGATTAAGGACTTAAATGTAAGACCAGACACTATAAAACTCTTAGAGGAAAACATAGGAAAAACACTCTTTGATGTAAACCACAGCAAGATCTTTTTTGACCCAACTCCTAGAGTAACAGAAATAAAAACATAAATAAACAAATGGGACTTAATTAAACTTAAAAGCTTTTGCACAGCAAAGGAAACCATAAACAAGACAAAAAGACAACCCTCAGAATGGGAGAAAATATTTGCAAATGAAACAACAGACAAGGGATTACTCTCCAAAATATACAAACAGCTCATGGAGCTCAATATCAAAAAAACAAACAATCCAGTTAAAAAATGGCTGGAAGACCTAAATAGACATGTGACCAAGGAAGACATACAGATGGCCAAGAGGCACATGAAAAGATGCTCAACATCAGTAATTATTAGAGAAATGTAAATCAAAACTACAATGAGGTATCACCTCATGCCAGTCAGAATGGCCATTATCAAAAAATCTAGAAACAATAAATGCTGGAAAGGGTGTGGTGAAAAGGGAACCCTCCTGCACTGTTGGTGGGAATGTAAATTGATAAAACCACTATGGAAAACATTAGGGAGGTTCCTTAAAAAACTAAAAATAGAACTACCATATGAACCAGCAAACCTACTAGTGGGCATATACCTTGAGAAAACCATAATTCAAAAAGAGACATGTACCACTATTTACAGCCAGGACATGGAAACAACCTAAATGTCCATCGACAGATGAATGGATAAAGAAGATGTGGCATATATATACACAGTGGAATATTACTCAGCCATAAAAAGAAACAAAATTGACTTATTTGTTGTGAGGGGGATAGACCTAGAGTCTGTCATACAGCGTGAAGTAAGTCAGAAAGAGAAAAACAAATACCATATGCTAACACATATATATGGAATCTAAAAAAAAGAAATGGTACTGATGAACCTAGTTGCAGGAAAGGAATAAAGAGATAGACATAGAAAATGGATTTGAGGACATGGGGTGGGAGGGTGAAGCTGGGGAGAAATGAGAGTAGCATTGACATACATACACTACCGAATGCAAAATAGTTGGCTGGTGGGAAGCAGCAGCATAGCACAGGGAGATCAGCTCGGTGCTTTGCAGTTACCTAGAGGGGTGGGATGGGGAGCATGGGAAGGAGGCTCAAGAGGGAGGGTATATGGGGACATGTGTTTGCATATAGCTGATTCGCTTTGTTGTGCAACAGAAACTAACACAGTATTGTTAAGTAATTATACTCCAATAAGGATATATTAAAAAAGGAAAAAAGAAAATAAAAGAGTAGGTGTGAGCAAAGGAAAAAAAAAAACTTCTTTGCATCAAAGGACACAATCAAGAGAATGAAAAGACCACAGAATGGGAGAAAATATTTGCAAATCACATAGCTAATAAGGAGTTAATATCTAGAATACATAAAGAACTCCTACAACTCAAAAACAAAACAAAAAATAAACACTGATTAAAAAATAAGCAAAGGACTTGAACAGACGTTTCTACAAAGAAGATACACAAATGGCCAACAAGCACATGAAAAGATGCTCAACATCACTGATCATCAAGGGAACACAAATCAAAACCACAATGAGGAACCACCTCACATCCATTAGGATGGCTACTACCAAAAAAAAAAAAAAAAAAACAACCTCAGAAAATAACAAGTGTTGATGAAAATGTGGAGAAACTGGAACCCTTGTATACTGCTGGTGGGAATGTAAAATAGTACAGCCATTATGAAAAACAGTATAGCGGTTCTTCAAAAAATTAAACACAGAATTACCATACGATCCAGCAATTCCACTTCTGGGTAAATGTCTGAAAGAACTGAGAGCAGGGTCTTGAAGAGATATTTTTACACCAGTGTTCATAGCAGCATTATTCAGCTAAAACATGGAAGCAACCCAAGTGTCCCCTGACGGACAAATGGATAAGCAAAATGGGATACATACATACAATAGAATATGATTGAGTCTTAAAAATGAAGGACATTCTGACACAGGCTACAACATGGATGAACCTTGAGGACATTATGCTGAGTGAAAGAAGCCGGTCAAAAAAAAGACAAGTACCATAAGATTCCACTCAGATGAGGTACTTAGGGTTGTCAAACCCACAAAGGCAGACAGTAGGATGGTGGGGGCCGGGGGCTGGCAGGACACTCATCCTGTCTTATTTCCCACGGGTCAGCAGCCCAGGGCAGCTCAGCTCGGCCTCTGCCTCAGGGCTTATCTGAAGACCTGACCGAGAAAGATCCACTTCCAAAGTCACTCCTGTGTCCACTGCCAATCTGCCAAAGAGCGGGACTGAGAGGGCCATGGGGGTGGGAGTCTCAGTTGCTTCGTCACCTACTCTCAAAGAGGCCTCCCCCATGGTTTCCATCACATCCTGTCCAGTAGGAGGGAGTCACTAGGTCCATCCAGCCAACACTCAAGGCGTGCTGTGAGCGGGGGAGGGTGTTACAACACATTTCATCTAAATGTGTTTTGGTAACACACGTTTAGTAACTCATCCTTCACCTTTCAGTGCAGTGTATGACTGTGTTTTGCTCCACTCTTTACTATGGATATCTGATGCAGAGAGAAAGGAAACATTAAAACACAGATGAGTACCCAATCACTATAATATAATTTTGACTTTTATTCTGAGCATACTATCTGGTGAGTTAAATACAACACACGCTGTTTTGTGGGACAACACTATTTTCAGGGGTAGGAAGAGCCTGCCTCATGCCTGCTCTGTGCCCTCCTTCCTGGGTGGAGCACCATCCGTCCCTCAGCAAGCTCTTACTCCTTTGTTCTGTAGGTACTTCATCCCACTAAACCAACCTGACTCTTTCTCCAAAAAATGGGAAGCATCTGGAGCCCTTGATGGAAACTCAAAATTGACGGCTGGTGGTCCATCCCAGGAGCTGCCTTAGGTAGCTGTCATTATTATTGAGCTCCGATTGTTTGCCTCCAGCTTTGATCTCACTACCCGCCCAGAATATTTCTAACAAATTCTTCATTTAAGTTACTTAGATTTGATTTCTGTTGCTTGCCAACAAAGAAGTGAAATTGGTACAGATGTCTCTTCCTTGCCAGGCACCATGCTGGGCGTTGAGAACACCGTGATGAAAGAATACAGCATCTGAAGGAACTCCCAGCCCAGTGGGGAGACCACACACAGAAGAATAATTAGAACACAAGGTGGTTACTCCCATAAAACCAGTGTCCTAGTTAAATGTGTGGCCTTGGAGAGTCAATGGAATATTTAAACCAAGAATCAGTAATTAGACTAACCCCCAAGAGGAGGGTACAAGATTGTCAGGCAAGAGATGGTAGAAAAGAGAATTTTCCAAAAGGCAGAACACTACCAAAGGGTTGGGATTTTTTTTTTTTTTCTGTTTTATTCACTGATGCATCCACTAAACCTGGCCACATACTGGACATTTGAAAACTTATCTATTTGATAAATATACCAGTGTGCTAGGCACCAAGAGCCTGAGTATGATGGAGGAAGGGTGACATGGGGACGAGATGTCCTTGGGGAAGGATGGTTGGGTCAGATCGTGCAGCCCTGGACCCGCCAACAAGGGTTTGAGTCAGATCAGTTGGCAAGGGGAACCCACTGAGGATTCTGAATCCACAGAGTGACATGATTAACTGTGCTCTTTAATAGGTTAAGTTTATGAACAGTGCAGAGGACAAGCTCTTTTGGGAAAAGTGTCTATTTAGGTGGGAATTCCATTTAGGAAGTGATGCAATGATCCAGATGCAATAATAGTAACGACTGATCCTCATTTCCCGTAATTTGAAGTAAGCATGGGCATAAGCCCTTTACGTGTTGTGCTGTTTTAATCTCAACCACAAGGTCCTTTAACAGCTGAAGAGCAGGTTCACAAGGTCAAACAGCTACCAGGTCTCAGAGCTGAGCCTGTGACCCTGGGATCCACAGTCTTTCCTACTGTGGCCTCCTGGCGAGACACTAACAAGACCCTTGGCCACAGCAGTGGCAACTGGACTGGCGGGGAGGACGGGCTTGACAGGTAATTTGGGATTTGAGGGATAGGGCCTAGCAGCAAGTTGGCGATGAGAATTCTGAGAAAGGGATTTATGGAGCTTGCGATTTCTCGTGTAGACAACAGAGCAGCTGGTGATGACACCCACGTGCCCTTCCCACTCCCTTGGGTACTGACCGGCCAGTCACTCTGGGAGCTGGTCAGACACTGCAGGCTTCACGTGTCCAGTTCTGACACATCTCCTCTCTTTTTTCACTTCTATTTAACTTACTGGTTCATGGTCTGAGTGGGAAGAGAACAAATGGAGAGCTGAGTGTGCAGCAACTAAGCCCTAATTGCAGAGGTGTCCAGTCCATGAGCATGCGTCCGTCGGCAAAAGGGCAGGTAGAAATCCTTTTGAATCGTTTCATTTGGTGTGAAAAATTATACTTAAAATCTCATAATTTCATTAAAATCAAGAGACAAAATTAGATTGGGTTTTCCATTATTTAATTAAAATTTCATTTCCCAAACTTAGAGCGTTAGCATGGCTTCGACATGACCATCACCTTGATGTAATAAATTGGCGATTTCAAAGCTTTTTGGCCCAGGGAGTGGCTGTGCTGTGAAGCGCGGGGCCCGCGTCCTGGGCTGATTCCGTGACTGCGGAGGGTGGACGGGGCTTGGAAGAGTTGCTGGTGGGATGGTTGAGGTGAGGAGGTGCGGGCAGGGTTGGCCGGTTGTACAGGAAGGGTCCTTCGCTTTAGCACTGCGGGAAGCCCCAGGCTGGGGATCAGGAACACCAGCCGCTGGGAGGGAGGGGTTGGGGGTGGGAAAGGGCAGTGCCAGCCACAAACGGTTGCCAAGGAGAGGGGGGCGGGGAGGGTGAGGTCTCCCGAGGAAAGAGGGGCCAGGAGGAGTCAAGAAAGGGAGAGAGACAGTTTAAAGGGACACTTGTAATGAGGAAGATTATTAAACTGAAATCTTCAGGCATAGAACCAGAGCGCGGCCACTTCAAAGACAAGACAAAAACCCGTCTCCTCCGGAGGAAGCAGCATTAAGACGGCAGATGGGAACGCTCCCACCGCGGCCTCTTGACATGCTCTTCTCTGCACACACCCAGCCCCAAACAAACGACACCAAGTGGTAAACTGGCCAGGGCTGTCCTTATTTCATGAAATGGACATACAAATTATTTCCATTAAAACAAAAGTTGTTTCCAAAGACGTGCTCCCTCGCAGGATCCCTTTCTCACAGCTGCCTTCTCTAGGACTCCCAGATTCCTCCACAATTTCACAGGTCAGCACGCTCGACCCTGGCTGGCCGTCCACCTCCCCCCCACGATGCTCCTTTCCTGCTTCCCCTTCATATCTACTCCTCTGAGGGGCCGAGGGGAGACCCCAAGGGGAGGAAGATGTAGATGTGCACTAGGAGTCTTCAAATTCGCACTGACCCCATTTCATAGAATCTTCTTTCTGTAGACATTTGCATTACCCAGCAATGTCTCAGTTTAACCTCAGATTAGAAATCTGTTCAGTCCTATAGTGCTCTCCTTGTATCCATGCTTTGTTTTGTTTTGTTTTGTTTTTAAATACCATCGTTTTGACTCAGTTTCATAATACTGTTTTCTTCAGTCTTCAAACCTCTGATTACTTGGGACGTGAACTTTGTTATTTTATTCAAGTGGCATTTGAACCCTGTTCCGGGCTTGGCCTGCTTAGTGGAGCCGAACAGAGGCCCAGTGCCACATGTCACCGGAGAATGATGGATTGAACCAGCCAGTACACACAGAACCACAGTGGACTTGTTTTGGCCTCCCCAGAATTTTCCAAAAGAAACATTTTATCTTCTCTTTTGGTTATAAATAGACACTTGACTCAGGATACTGTCATGTTAAAGTATAGGATTAAAGGTCTGGTTTCTACAGCAGTGGGAATTCAGGTTTTTCCCTGATTTATTCTCTACCTGTGGTGGGAACCAAGACTGGTCTACACACAGGATGGGCAGGGACTCTAAAGAGTTAGCGACCAAGATCCTTTCTGATCACGATAAATGCTGTATTGAGTGTCTTCGATATTCCACAGTGCGCTACAGCTTAAGACTTGGGTCTTTTTAGGGGAGTGTCACTGACTCATGCTCACTTTAGGGAAGGAACCGCAGATACACGATCTGGAAACCACATGGCTGGCAGCCATTCTGTCTGGGCTTCCTGGAACCCTGGGGATTTCTGCTTCTCGATGGCAGAGATTCTGATTTAACTCATATCATCCAGAGCCTTGTACAAAGAGGAAGACTAGAGAAACCCGGGGAAAATCCTGTGTGTTAGAGGTGAAGTGACCAAATAAAAAGTGGCGAAGAAAAGGGAACTTGGATCCCAAAACCAAACCACTGATTTGCAATTTACCCAACAGGCTTTGGTCTGAAAAGCACAGTGAGTCCCTCAAAGCTGATGAAATGCTGTGTTCATTTCAGTGGTCAGTGGTGATAGCAATGGGCCTGGACTGCAGGAGTGTTAATTTTTTTATGGAAAGGGCAGCACGGATGTGTTAACCCTTCCCTGTGCAGACCCTCCAGGAGGCACTGTGCTCACAAACACTGAGAATAAGGGCTCATTTATTTAAGATGTGACCAAGAATGTGTAAGGATTGCAGGATTCTACTGTACTTCTCCCTGGGCTTCCAAGATGGTTTTTCACAGCTTTCCTGAGATATAATTGATCCACTGCACATCCTCAACGTGTGGAATCTGATGAGTGTGAACGTGCGCTGACACCGTGGTGGCATCACCAGAGTTGGGTAAGAGACATCCAACACCTCCCGAAGTTTCCTTGTGCCCTTCTGGGGTGTGTGTGTGTGTGTGTGTGTGTGTGTGTGTGTGTGTGTGTGTGGTAAGAATACGACATGAGTTTTACCCTCCTAACAATTTTTGTGTGCAAAACAACACATTGTTAATGTCGGCACATTGCACAGCAGGTCTCTAGAACTTACTCCTCCTGCAATAACAAATCTTATACCTGTGAAACATCCCCCCATTTCCCATGCCCCCGGCCCCTGGCCACCATTATTGTAATCTCTGCTTCTAAGAGTCTGACTATTCTAGATACTCAGATATGTGGCATCAGGCAGCATTTGTCCTTCTGTGACTGACTCATCTCACTTAGCATAATGTCCTCCAGGATTATCCTTGGTATCAAAAATGGTGGATTTCCCTGTTTTTAAGACTGAATAATATTCCAACTCATTCTGAGATATGGGTAATTTCCATATCTTGGTCACTGTGAGCAGTGCTGGAATGGACATGGGAGTGCAGATATCTCTTCCAGATCCTGGCTTCATTTCTTTTGGATAAATACTCAGAAGCAGGAGTGCTAACATACTGAATGATGAAAAATTAAAAGCTTTTCCTCAAATATCAGGAACGAGGCAAGGATGCCCACTGTCACCACTTGTACTCAACACAGCACTGGAAGTCTTAGCCAGATAAATTGGACAAGAAGAAGAATGAAAAGGAATCTAAATTAGAGAGGAAGAAGTAAAATGATCTATATTTGCAGATGATATGATCCTATCTTTAGAAAACCTTAAAGACTCCACAAAAATATTATTGGAATTAATAAACAAATTCAGTAAAGTTGTAGGATACAAAATCAACATACAAAGATCAGTTGCACTTCTGTAGACAAGCACGGAACCATATGAAAAGGAAATTAAGAAAACAATCTCATTCACTATAACATCAAAAAGAATAAAATATTTAGAGATAAACTTAACCAAGGAGTTGAAAGACTTGTACACTGAAAACTACTAAACATTGATGAAGGAAATTAAAGGAGATATAAACAAATGGAAAGACATCCCATGTTCATGGATTGAAAGACTTAAAGTTAACATTTTTAACATTTGTTAAAATGTCCAAACCAAAACAATCTGCCGAGTCAATGCTATCTCCATCAAAATCTCAATAGCATTTTTAACAATACTAAATTCACGTGGAACCATAAAATACTCCCTAAAACCATGTCAATTTTGAGAAAAATGAACAAAGCTGGAGGCATCAGACTTCCAGATTTCAAAATATATCACAAAGCTACAGTAATTAAAACGATAGGGCACTGGCATAAAGACAGATATACAGACCAATGAGACAGACGAGAGACCCACAAAAACAAACAAACAAACAGAAAAACCCTCATGCATATACAGTCAACTGGTCTCTGACAAGGGCACCAAGAAAATACAATAGGCAAAGTACCATGTTCAACAAACAGTGCTGGGAACACTACATACCCCCACAAACAAGAATGAACTTGAATCCTTATTATACCAAAAGCACAAGTTACAAATGTGAAAATAAACTAGTGGGACTACATCAAACTAAAAAGCTTCTCTACAGCAAAGGAAACCATCAACAAAAGTGAAAACATAGCCTACAGAATGGGAGAAAAGATTTACAAACCACATATCTGAGAAGGGCTTAATCTCCAAAATAATAAGCAACTCTTACAATTCAATAGCAAAACCCAAATAACTGATTAAAAATGGGTAAATGAGTTGAACAGACATTTCTCCAAAGAAGATATACAAATGGCCAACATGTATATGAAAAGGTGCTCAACATCACTAGTTATCAGCAAATCAAAATTACGAGATATCACCTCACTCATGTTAGAATGGCTATTTTCAAAAAAACAAAAAACAAAGAATAGCAAGTGTTGGTGAAAGTGTGGAGAAAAGGTAGCCCTGGTACACTGTTGGTGGGAATGCAAAATGGTGCAGCCACTATGGAAAACAGTATGGAGGTGCCTCAAAAAATAGAGCTGCTTGGTGTTTCATGAAGAAGGCATGAGCTTTGAGAGGCGGTCTGGTATCCTGGGAAAAGTTTAGGTTCAAGTCTTCTTTTTGCCATATTCCATATCATTTTAGGACCTGATTTTCCTTTCCTGCAAAACAGAAATAAGAATATCTACCTCACTGAGTCATTGTGAGGATTCAATGAGAAGATATCTGTGAAAGCATGTTCTATGCAGTAAGTGATCATCAGATATCAAATTCTTCCTTCCTTCTTTCTTCTTTTGACAGTCACCTGTCCAATCAAGTCACCAGCCTGTGAGCCACATGCAAGAACACCCAGCACAGTGGGCTAATCTGGGAACGGGACCTGGGGTGTTGCATGAAAATAAGAGTAAGGAGCATGTAATAGTGGATGGAGGAAAGAACTGAGGTTATCGAAGGAGGACTCATCAAGGGGAACGTGTTAACCATGGAGGAACGAGAAGAAGCAGTCTCAGATCCTGATGATCATTTTCACCCTCAACCTCCTGACACCACTGATCTCTTAACCTAAGAATGACATCCCTTGGGCAGTTCTTGCTCCTGTACTGAACCAGTGTTGGCCACAGCTGCAAACCAGAGACCCACTTACCTTCCTATCTGAACCCTCTGTCCAGTGGTTTATCAATCAAACCTCATAAGGTGACAGTGTGGACTTTCTACAAATGACTACAACTAATTAATAACAAAAGATTGCTTTGACAAGTCACAAAGTGTTCCTTGCCCAGACTAAAGAAAGATGCTATTTAGCCGTGAAAAATTGTAAATATTTCTTTTCTATCTCCTGCCAAACATGTCTTCATAGAATTGGAAACAATCCGTTTCCTTGCTGTAGACACATTAACTTTCAGGGTTATTAGCTCTTATTTGGACTTGAGTTCCAACAGGCAAATAGAAAGGTGTAAGATTTGTTAGCTGCTGACTATGACATTGATGTGTTTGTTTCTTGTTTCTTCATATTTTTTGTTCTTTTCCATGCTGTCCTTATTTTGGCCAGACTTTTGATCTAAGCGAAGCGATATTATGTTTCATTAGATGGAATGGCTCTTAGCACCTGGCTGGTGACACGGGCTCCCCGGGAGGAGAAAATTCTGAAAGTATCTTCAAAGACAGGAAGAGAGACTGGGGGGCATTCTGAGGATTTGGTATTTTCTGTCAAAATAGGTGTGATTGCATACCTGGTTCTTACAGGGGAGGACCCAGGTGTGCACCTGTTCATCTCCTTCCCTTTACCTCAAGCAGACAATTACCTTGGCAGCTCAGCTGTGTTATTGAGACATTTCAGCGTGAAATTTGTTTTTTCTCACTGAACTTTAAGCAGAATTTCAAGTGCCAAGTCTCTGAAGCCAAGTGGGGCTATTAAGAGATAATTACTAATTATGCTAATTTGAGAAGTTGCGGCCTTCTCCTTCCCCGGTCATTTTATGTACGTGACGCTCTTCTGAGAGCGTCTCCCCTCCAAGGTGTCTGGTGGAGGACAGCACGTCCTGGGCCTTCACACCCTGAGTATGGAGGTTTATCGTCCATCAGAAGATGAAGGAAGACTGGAGGGCTTCTGGGCAGTCCGTGTCTTCGTCATCCCTGATTTATACTAGTTATTAACTTGTCCCATGTCAACAGTATTTATTGTCCTTTGTACTCAGACCAGAAGCGTACATCTGTATTTCTCCTCATCATCTCTGAATCTTAATAATAAGTCTTAAGCATCTTTGTCCACGACAGTGTCCCAAGGCACTGAATTAGGCACCAAGGGCGTCCTGGGTCTTGGATAATTATCACCCTTTCTCCTAAAAAGTTACTATTTAGAAGAAAAATACATATGAATCTCTGTGTTTGGTGCTGATCACATGAACACTGTATCTGTGATTGGCATGCAGACGAGAGGTTGGATCAGTACAAATAAGATGATATTTAGAAAATTTCACCTTCACGTGGGTGTAGGAGAGGTCCCTTCAGCCTGATTCACTCCAGCCCTGGGGACGAGGGGACACCGGCGCAGCCAGTGAATTCGGGGGTGATGAGATCATCTGCCTCACTTCCAGGGGCCGGACCCCAGGAGAACCCGACCCACCGACCACCTCCTCCTCGGTCCCCAGCCGTCCACTCTGGCAGTCACACCTGCTCCTCCCTCCAGCCTTGTTTTTTCTGCCATAAGGAGAATATCGGGGCTTCAGCTTTGCTCCTGATACCGTTTCTCAACCTGTTCAGACCACGTGGAGAAGAGCAGGGCTCTCAACGCGCTCCCGAGACTCTTCCACTGACGGCCCGGGGAGGCTGCGGTGTCGGGAACCACCACGCTCGGCCCAAGTGTGGAAAGACGTCTGTGTTCCGTGCAGCATCTCATGGTGTTGGAAGTCAGTTCTCGCAAACTCTCGGGGAGATTTCGGCCAGCGGCTGTGAGGCAGTGTGCTCATCTAAGCCTTGGCCAGTCCAGGGCTCACCAGGTCCCTGAAATGGCTCCCGTCTTAGAGCTGTAGCTGCATCTGCCTGTCCCGCATCCTGTTCTTTCCATGGGAGCTGGCGCTGCCACTGTCAACGTGAGAAGCCAAGGATGGACCAAGGTCTCACACCAGGAAGGGGCCACACTCGGCCCCCTGGAGAGGACTCAGCCCAGGCCCGGCCGGCACCGCCGGGGAGGTCACAGGAGTGGTGGGAGCACCTGTCAGCACTGCTAAGCGGCAGGTGTGTGTCACTCTGCTTTCTGATGGAGGACGCCTCGTCACAGGGAGTCTTCACAAGGGTGCCCGCCCACACTTGACAGAAGAGAAAGGCGCCAGCGATAAGAAATCTGGAGACGTTTAGAGCTAATTTACCAGTTTATCATCTTAATCAAGTTACTTAATTTCTCAGTAACTCAGTTCTGTCTTGTATTCTAGGTTCCAATAATTGGGGGCTGTGATCATTAATTGCTAGGGCTCTGAAACCGATGAGTGTGATCCTCTTTTCATGAAAATAACTGCTTCCTCTCTGCCCAGGTTATTGCAGATTTACATGTGTAGATTCCACCTTTGTAAGGAATAGGAGTGGTGGCTCTGGCATTTCTGGGTGATTCCAGATGGTGGTAGACTGCTTACAGCCGCCTAGAATTTCATACAACTCTGAGCTGTGCTTTGTGCCTCCAAAAGCATCCTGAAAAGAAATTCCAGCTTAGAGACCTTCTCTGGGCGCCCCCATTCATGTCAGACTGATGTTTAGTTCTGGGTTCCCAGGATTCTCAAACTGCCCATGATTTTTGTTGCTCAAAATACACCCATTAAAAAAAGAAAAGAAATTTCTAAATTATGTATGCCTAAGATCCATTAAGAAAATTCACAGAACAATAGTGTTATAAGCCGTATTTAAAGCAGATGTTTAAAATTCATGCACCCAAGTTCCTCCAGGACAGAGCCCTAAGTGACAGCGACTACCTTCTTATTTGTAACTGACTCTTTGCACAGCTCCTGACACACAACACGTGCTCAAAACTGTTGATTTATGCAAACTGGCCATTTTCCAAGCAGAAATGCAACCCTTTCTCCTCTTGTAAAAATTAATATATTTGGAAAGAATTCACACAGCTCTTATACAAGCAAAAATTACATATGTTTGATGGACTCTGCTATATACACAAAGGTAAGAAATTACCAGGTGTATTACATTATTCATTCCTTTCATTTTCTGTGCATGTTTTGCATGAAGAAGTGGGCATGAGAAGCCCTTGGTGGAAGCATGCCGTGTGGCTCCTGCCTGCAGAGCTGGTGGCTGCCTACCAGTGTGACTGGGAAGGCTCCCCTTCACCCTTTCCAGAAAGATCTCGCTCAGTCTTGCCGCTGCTGCTGCTGAGAACCACCATTACTATGTGCACTGGGCAAAAACTGTCTTCCTGCTAACACTCAAGCCCCCTACTTGTGACAATGCATTTTCTGTTTGTACTTTTTTTTTCATTTATACTCCCTGTAAGAGTCTATCACATCATTTCCAGTGTCAACTGGGTGACATCAGATTTTGAAAGCGGCCTTTGGAGGAAAATGTGTAGCTGAAGGAGGCAGGTGAGAGTCTCATCTGGGGGCCATGCAGACCCTGGGGACCTGGGAGGAGGACACACACGCAGAGGTCGCAGGTCACTCAGGTGGTGATGCAGGTCAACACTGGCTGATCCGTTTCACAGCAGCTTTGAGCTGAACAGCACAGAGTCCCAGCAAAATATCCAGGGTCCTGACCAGCACTCACCTACCTACAGACCTGTCCTGGCTGTGTGCAGAATTAGGGAAGAAAATCACATCAGGCCACGTTGCTCTTGGGATGTCTACAATTTGACGAGTGGGTAGCAGGGCACGAAGCTTGTGAAGGAACAGAGCACTTAGAAGTGATGGATACAAACACAGGCATGCAAGTCCTGCATGTGTGTAAATATTCACAGCGAGACCGTGTTACAAGGTTTTCTTCAGTTTCTAGCAGGTTTTAAAGATCATTTTTAAGGCCAAAAATGCTCTTTTGTTTGGCCAAAAAGAAATGAGAATGAAGTGTTTCAGGTGAGGCTTTATGTGAAGAGACTGTAGGTCAACCTAAGCATCTTATGTGCAGAAGTCTGTCCCACAAGGAGGTGGACCAGAATTCAATGTACGCACATTAACTGAACACCCCCCATCGGTGAAGTTCCGGGCTCCAGATCTCGTGGGGAACAAGGAGAGATAAGAGTCATGCTCTTTGTCATTTTCAAGCTGGCCATCATCATATTATATTTACTTGCTTCCATAAGAAAACAGAGACAGCTTAGCTGGGGGATGCAGCACGGGAACACACTATGAAAGGTAACTACTTTACAATTTGCATCAGGGTCCAAAGCTTGGTCAACCAGTGGTTTACAAAATGTGTTTCCTAGACGTCTAAGGGTTTACAGACCTGAGCACTTTCTTTTGCGTAAGGAGATCCACATGATTTCAATGTAAAAATATTCCACTGCTTTAAAAAACTACATGACATGGCTAAGCAGTATGTGTGTAGGAAATTTAAGAGAAGGAAAGTTCTCCTTGGGCTATCACGGTAGTTTTTAAAAAAATGAAAATTTAAGCAGTTTCTATATACAATTGGAGGCCAGAATTTGAGAGCATCAAAGGTCAGGGTCCAGGTCACTTTTGCTCTGGGAGGAGGGGGTCACACAATTCAGGCTGAGTTTATGATCGACACCATGAAGCACCTCCATAAGCAAGGTGTGAGCCCCTCAATCTAGAAATGGGCATGAGGAGCAAACAGAATTGAGGTACAATTTTTTAAAGGCAAATTGCTAATTTTGTTTCATTTTAAAAACCAAAAGTAAGATAATTCACCTAATGAGCATTTGTAGTCTGCTGGGCCTTTGATTCTCATTGCTGGCTTATTGGGTGGGCATCCAGTTCAGAATGTAAAATGGGATCCTCAAAATTCAGCTTTACATGCAAAAGCTAGGTCTGAGTCCTAACCCACTTTTTACGTTTTTTATTTAAATAACTTGAGTTGGATTTTATTCAGTTGGGTACTTACTCTCTTGCTTTTCTGGTCCTGACACAACCCTATCAGCATGAAACCTATGAAGTGATGCTGGGTGCATGTTTAGAGCTGGCTCTGCCTGGACAGTCCATCGGAATCAGCTACTTAAAAACCAGATGCTTCATTGAAACTTTCATGTTATATCTTCTCTCATTTTTCCCCAAGTCAAATAACCTAATTTTTTTCTTCGTGTGGTTTGTCATCCTGAGCTGATTGCTTCTGTTAGAAAAGAAGTCTCTAACTCTTTGTTTCCCTTTTTGCCTTGGCTACCAGGAAGCTCAGCACTTTATCTCATGCTCAGTTGAAGTAGTCATACTGTCTCCCAAGACTGTTCTTTTCAATCTGAAAGTATATTTTTATCTGCAAAGGTCCACTGTACCTCTGTGTTTTATGGTGACTGTGTAATATTCTTTTTGAAAGTAAGTAGGGTTTAAGAATAAAATTAAAGCCACTAAATACACTTTAGTGTCTTTTACTGTATGAATAATAGATTTTGATTACTTGGTTGAGAAACATTCAAGGTTATTTCATAGTAAATGTAATAATGGAATTCTTTTTAAATTGTGGGTGAAAACTGACCCCGAAGTTCTAGGAAATGTAGGAACATGCAAGTATCACGATGTTGAAATTCAATCGTCTCCTAAAGAATGCTGACCAGGAGTAAAACAACTGAGCTGGAGGCGACCCGGCCAATGACTTAACAGCCACTTCTCATCAGTGTGGGTTCCATTTTTGCTTTGCTCTATTATTCTAAAAAGGTCCTGAAAAGAAAATAATGTGCTAGTACTTATTTATAAGCTGTTGAAACTAAACCCATTAGTTTTAAGAAAAAAGAGCCTTTATTACAAGTGAACGGACGGGGCCAGGGGCTGAGAAAGCCAGGCACTGCTCAGGAAGGCTCAGAACTGGGAGGCTGGACATTGGGTCGAGGCCCCCCTCACCACTGCCCTCCCTCCTCCTCCAGCTGCTGGACCAAGCTCTGGGCACCTTCCTGGACAGTCACATGGCCACCAAGGAGGCCAGCTGCCAATTCTGCTTTGCAGAAGCCGCTGCAGATCCATGGTTCTGGGAGCTGTGTCACATCCCAGCGCACAGGCTAGTCCTGTTGCCAGGGTCCCAGAAATAGGCAGGCTTCCCTGCCAGGAAGGCGACTTAGATCCCGCTGGAGTACAGACAAGAACACTAAATCTGGTCAGCATACGTCCAATATGGCTGGTGACAGTAATAAAGGCGTGAAATGTATGGCTCTTAGGAAGAAAATAGAAATTTTAGATAAATTCAAAATCGTTACACAGATTACTTAGTGGCGGAGTCTGTTGTGAAGGTGCCTGTGAAACGTTCAGTAATGTTCAGTCATCTGGGCATTCCCTAAGCTTTATCCCACTGAGTGGTGGTGTTAGGTGAGATATTAATGTTTTGTCCCCCAAAGTTTTCAAGGTTGAAATAAGTTTAGAAAACACTGTATGCTTCTCCTTGCCTGGGATGTTCTCAAAATGCACTGGACTCTGAGAAGTCTCACAGCAAACCAACCTGCTACATTTATATAAATCAAAATATCCCAAACTTAAAAAAAAAAAACACATCTCACACGTTGTAAGGAACTTCACTTGGAGATTTTACTTTGCGTCATGGGAGAAAGGACCTGCTTTGGCAGACTTAAGATTCACAAATCTCTGAGTATATATCTCTTATGGATGTCAAGGATCTAAATGTAGAGAATATTATAATAAAATGATAATCACTTTTTAAAGTCTAGAAAATAACCTCAAAGTTCACGTGTACCTTGGATAACAGTAAGCTATACCCAAGTCTTTTAAACTCACACTGGGACATACGGAATTGAGAGCACACCTAAAATTCCCTACTGTGTGTGTTTTGTCAAACACGTTCCTTCGATTCTGTTCATACCCTTTACTTATGGCCTCACTACACAGGTGTTACACAGCAACATTTCCTGTGCCTCCACCTGGGTTTGGTGTGCTTTTCTGCATTCGTTTTGTTTTTGGTTTTTTATTTGGAAAATCTCCAAGCTCTTCTCATTTGCATTTAAGATTTGTCTCATTTCTCAGTGATTTTGGGGCAGAAACCACAACAGCATGTACATGTGGGGGCCTGATGTCCAGCCACTGGAGCCCCTTGAGTCAGGCTGCCGAGGGGTATGACAAGGGGCAGCTCTCGGACCAGGGGCAGCTGAGCATCCAGCAGTGGACCCGCCTGACCGCGGGTGTCATGGATGTGGTCCCCCCGCCTTGCGCTCCTCTCCTCCACCAGGGACTTTGGCTCACTGCACTGGCTCTCTGCTTGCACCCCGGCTCTGAAGTCCTGCTTAGAAATGGTTCCAGTCTCCTGACATGGATGCAGACTCAGGGTGATGTGCGAGAAACACTGTAGTTTAGTGAGAATTAGACAAATATAAAGCAGGAACATTACACCCACAAATGTATGGTGATATATAGCTCAGGAAAATGTAACAAAGGAGGGAAGGATGTCTTGAGGGGGTCTTTGAGTATCAGTGGGATAATAATAACACTTAGCATTGTTTCTTAAGTTACGGGGCATGTGATTGCGTGGTTAGCCGTCTTAAGTCGGGATGCTTACAAGAGTGAAACAGGGAACCGTGTCTAGTCAGTCCTACACTCAGGTGTACACAGGCAACACCTGGGCACACCTGGGCACACGAGTGCCCTCCTTAAGAAACAGTTGGTGAAGGCTTGACAGTCCACTGAAAACACATTTTGAGAGCAGCTAACACAGCAATGAAAAGAAGAGGAGTGATGAACAGTTTATAGATTGCTCTTTTTTGGCTTACGTGTGCCTGGTCTCTTGGCAACACTTGCTCACCGCGGATGCTTCCATTTGCAAGATTATCAGAAAGTTTAAGGCATCCATTATTTTCCTTAAACGAGTCTACATTGAACATTATCCATTTGATCTTCCCATTGATTTAGTGAAAGTGATTCCAAAAGCGTAGTATCTTTGTGAAACTTGATAAGGAAAACAATGAACATAACTGGAAGAAAAATCAGCACTCATATGAATGAAATGCAGGAAGATGTTAATGAACAAACCTAAATTTCAAGCTCAAGTTTTCTACCTTCTTCAGCTCAGAGGGGCCTCAGCTTCAAGACTGACCAGTACAGGGTAACTGATTCATTATCATTCAACTTGCGTAAAAAGGCAAAGTCACTTAAAAAAATAAGGCAACCAAGAGAAGAAAAGGAATCAAAATACTGCAAGAGGCTAAAGTTTACTGTGTGTTTTAAGACCAACAAATGTTAATGTTGATGTAAAAGAATTAGGAAAGAACAAGTATTGAAAATAAACTTTGAAAATATAAGCTCATTATCAGAGTACTTTCTAAATCTGCCCATGCATTTTTTTATCTGTAAAGATTCTACTTATACTAAGTGACCTGGTTTTTCTTTTTCCATATCTGTGACATGGTGTGCAAAGGCACACCACTGCACCCACCCTGTCTCTCACACACACACACATGCACACACGTGGAGACACTCAGATTAGGGACAACTTCTATTGTAAGTCAGTTGGGAGTTGGAAGATATTTTTGCAAACAGGGAATTTTATGCATGGTTGGTACATCAGCAGGGAAGTTCACAGAAGCCTGTTTAAGCCGCATACACTGCCTGCCACACGTAACCTGAGTCCCATGTATGATGCTGTTGAAATGCTGCATCCGTGTCAGACCTGCTCTGGGCCAGGGGCTCAGAGGTCCTTCCATTGGACACAGCCTGTACTTTTATCCACCCTCAGCTCCTCCCTTGACCCAGCTCGGGGTCTGGAGCCTCCGTCAGTTCCACAAAATGATCGGGGAGGGATCTAAAGAAATCCGCTCAGGTCACTCTCCTCTCAAGGTCAGTGGCACGAGGCAGCCTCTCATTCTCACTGCTGAAGGTAAGGGATCCAGATTCATTCTCCAGTTATAAACACAATGTCACCAAGAACTGGTGGTTTGTTTACAAAGAAATTTTACAAGCCCAGAAATCTACCTGTGTGTGTTTATGTAAAATGATTTTATAAATAAGACATTGAACAGATGGGAAGAGCAATTTCAGTCCATTTGTGTCAGTGGAGTTGCATATATTCCCTTAATGCTAATATTCCTTTGTTACACTGTGGGAACAGTCTGTTTACTTATGAGGGTCACTGTTATTTAACTGCTTTGTTTCAAAGTTGATACTTCCAGGGTCAGTAGTCATATGCTGAGTTCAGATGTCCCATTTGACTATTCTCTACCCAAATTTGTTTTGTAATCCACTTTTCATCCATTTACTCAGTGAATTTGAAACAGAACCTATATGTTTACCTGTGGCTTCAAGCTGATTTTGACTTTGTACAGACAGCACACACTCTGAGCTGTTTAATCCAGGAAATGGGAACATTAAATGTATCCTTTATGCATGAAAGTTTATGAAAAATATCCTGTGCGCAAGCACAGACACACACAAGGTAGTTCAGGATGTTCTCCTTTTAAATCCAGGTGCACAGTAAACAAAAAGGGTATTTAAGTATGATGAGAACATTTTAGAGCATTCAGATTTAGTTCCAGGGTTACATTGAGTGAAGAATAGGCTTCATTTTCACTGCAAAATATTAACTAATTTGAGTATCACTATAAACTGTGTGCTCATCTAGATACACTTTTTTTGTGTGTGTTGTGTATGCAGAGGTTGTGTATGCAGTTAGTGTGTAGGCAGATGTGTATACAGGTGTGTATGCAGATGTTGTGTAGGCAGGTTTTCTGTAGGCAGTGGTTGTGTATGCAGGTGTTGTGTAGGCAGTGGTTGTGTATGCAGGTGTTGGGTATGTACGGCACTCAGGCCTTCTATTTTTGTATTTGATTTTTAAAAATAGAATTTAAAATTTCCTCACCTCTAATATTAATTCATTGTAGTTGTTGAATATTTTTACCTTGTGCAACAATTAATATTTATTGTGGAGCAAATGTGTATTATTTAGATATCTGAAAAATGAAGATAAAAATGAAAAATGTCTGAGTTGGTTGAACCATCTCTAAGGGTTTCTTTAACCTTCAAATCAGATAATTGTGTTGCTGAGGCTATTTAAGCAAATAAAAGTACAGTTGTGTATAAATATTTCTCTCTCTATATGTATTTACATATATGCAAATACATGCCCACAAACACATGTTCTTACACACACACTCACACACACGACGGTATCATGAGCTGGCTTCATGCTCTTCAGCATCTTTGTGAAAACGGGAAGCACAGACCCCACAAGTGCCTCACGTCATGCTCCACGTCACGCTCCGCGCCACGGCACTCACGGGCACTGGTGACGTTCTCCGAGATGTTTGCTCAGGGGTCCCCAAGTGGCAATGAGCCCCTCTTTCCCAGAAACCACGTCACCTCACCCTACAAGTCCCCTCCTTCCAGGGACCTGCATGCTCAACTCCACAGCAGGACGGCAGGTCCTCACCAAGAGCATCTGATTGAAAACCACAGGATCCAATTCAGGTTCTCTCACGACCCAGCTCTCGGCAGTAGCCACTTGTCTCGGAGTCTCACTCCCCTCATCCAGAAATAAGAGGATTTTTAGTTAACCTCTCAGTAAGAAAGGCATAGGACGATTCTAGTCAAGCAGGAGAAAGAGCCCTCCGTGGGGGGTGTGTGTGCGCGCGCGTCTGTGTGATCCTCCCACCACTTACCCTGTGGAAGAGAACCCTCCTCAGAACATCACGGTTCACGCTACCTTTAAGTAGAAATGGGAATCTTCACGGGGCAGGAAAGGACGACACAAGAGGCCGAATAAAATAAAATCCACGTAGGTTTACATCATCAGATCAGATGGCAACACTCATGACAAAATAATCAAGAAAAAATATTATGGACATTATTTAATCAAGTCTAACGTTAGTCCCATTCTACAAGCATTTCTCAGCCACTAGAGATTTTATGGTTTATATACTAGAGATATCATGGTGATGAAAATGGAACATGAATTTTCTGGCCCTTACTGAGGTGGAGGTAATGTTTCTGGAAAGAGGGCACTGATAAGCCAACAGTGTGCTTTAGTTTCAGGAAATGTCTCTAAATGTAAAAAGAACAGTGCTTTCTGCTGTTACGGGCTGAGTTCTGTCCCCCACACATTCACACGTTGAAGCCCCCAATCCCCAGGACTCAGAATGTGACTGTTTGGAGACGGGTCTTTAACGAGGTGATACAGTAAAATGAGGTCATTGGAGTGGGTCCTAATCCCATATGACTGATGTCCTGATAAGAAGAGGAGATGAGGACACAGACACACACAGAGGGAGACCATGTGCGGACACAGCGCGAGGCAGGCCTCAGGACAATCCAGCCCTGATGACACCCTGACCTCCATCTCCAGACTCTAGCACTGGGAGAGAATAAATTTCTGTTGTGCTGTTGGTTACAGCAGCCCTAGCTGACTAATATACTCTCTATGTAGACTTTTTTGTATGGTTAACTTAGACTAATAAGTACAAAAACCTCCTCTATTCTACATTTTATCTTAAAGGTTCATTTATAGGTCACCTAAATATGAGGATGTTTTGCTAATCACTGAATGACTGTGTATATATATGCACACATATATGTACGTGAATGTATGTGAAATATATATTTATATATCTCACAATCTTATGGTTCAAATACTGTTCCTACTTTATAGATAAGGAAATGGTGCAGCAGAGAGAAATTTCTGGAGTAGAACAGTGTTAAGTGCGCAATAAATATTAGTGACTAATTTTTAGTTCTTATTGTCTATGGGCCAAATGGACAGTCGGTTGAATGGCTTCAGCAGAGCTAATTTACAAGTGACTAATCAAGACAATCTTGTTGAAAACTCAAGAGCAGAGTATCAACTACATGAATCTTTCAGGACTTGTCCTCCCTTGTGTTTTGTTAACTTTTTGGGTGAGGCTAACTTTCTGTAAAATAGACACATCCAGGCTCATGAATGTTTAGTTCATACACTTTGCCTGGGATGTGGGTAAACTCAACATCCCCCACTCCTGGACCAGGGAGTCCAGTGATGTCACACCGGGAGTGTCTCACACCAAGTTCCTATTTATTTTATTACAAATATATACAAACGGGATGTAGCATTCAATCCATTGTATGGTTTCAATTTTATCAACTTGCATTTTTTATTGTTTCCCTGATGTTCAAGTTTGGAGACTTTCCTAAGTATCGTTATAGATAAATATCAAGTCCTAACTCGTGCAGCCAGCATCCCTGTAGCCAAAGTGAGCAGACCACGTAAGTCATGCACTAAAGAATTTTATCTCCTAGTGCTATACACACGTCACCTGCTTAATTAATGTATGTGAAATAGAGAGAGAGAGAGATCATTCCAAGGTCATCTAATAGGTAAGAGATAAGAAAGACCAAGAAACATGCTATCTACACAAAAACAAGGGACAGGATCAATGGCTCATCTTTTCCACAACATATCCTGTGTCCACAGTATTGAGTGGACATGGTGGGAACGCCTCCTGTGGCTGCTGGGATGAGCCCTGTACCTACTTTGCATCACCTCCAGGCAGAGAGATGCCAACCATCCCACAAGTTAGACGCCTGGTTTACTCACTTTCTCAGGCTTGGTTCTAGACTTCTGAACTATACAGATGCACACAATGTTTACCCTCAACCATGAGGACAGAGTGGAATTTTGTGAAATGAGAAGCAGGATGGTGGCTGAGTTTGGGGTGGTGCCTGGTCCTGTCTCGAAGGGGGAGTCCGGGCGCTGGTTGCAGGTAGGATCGATTCAAGGACGCGTGTGCACCCACGAGGCAGGAGGGGGTGTGCCTCTGTGCCCAAGCTGCAGGCAGAGGACAGAGAGGCGGAGAAGAACTCCTCAGGGTCAAGGGTGGGGGGGCACCAGTCTCACTGAGAAGCACCTTGGGAATTTGTCTGGGTCTGAGGGTTGCACCTCACCCCATCCACACAAACACCCACGAGCGTGACGATCATCGGCGGGGCTGGTTTGGCAAATGGCAGAATGTGCCTCCCCAGCTTCCGGTGGGGGGACTGTGCACTATCTCTTCAGCATGGACTATGGAGAAGCCAGGGCCGTGTTGAAATGTGCCGTCTGGCTCTTTCAGAACATTTTCCAGAGCTTCTGTGACTGCTTAATCCCTGCCATTTAGCACGATGGCTGACACATAAAGATGCCCCATAAATGTTTGTTGAATGAATACATTCAAATTTCCCTAGCAATGGCTTAAAAATAAGTCAGTCAGTGCCCTTTATAAATTGACTCTGCAACAACCATTTATTGATGGTGTACAATGAGAGAGCCTGTGTGCTAATTTCTGGGACCACACCGAGTACATCTGGCCCCTTGAGAAATCACCACGCACACAGACAAACGCCCGCTAATCAAACCTGCAGACAATTCCACAAAACAAGAACGGGAGAAGCCACATCTTTCCCTAGCGGTCATCACCCCCAAGGTAACATGAATATCATCCCATCCACACCCCTCATGTTGTTTGTTCCCTGCTGTAAACTGTAGCAGCTCATGAGATCTGTACCCAATCTCCTTAGAAAAGCTTCCCTTTTACTACATTCTGATTATTTCTTTAAACAACTCATTTCAAAAATGAAATCAACTTTCTCAGTGAATTTTAATTGAGCAGCTATTATGTTTTGACACTGCGGAGGGGATAAAAAGGCTTAAACCTACAGGAGTTTATATTTTAATGATTTAGTTTTTATACAGGAGGTTTCACCTGCAATGATAAAAGAAATACAATAGAAATTCAATTTTGTAAAATATATGCTAGTATTGGGTATTAAAAAAAATTCCCGTAGGACCTAATACTATGTTGGGGTCCTGGTGGTCTGTTTTTGTTCCCTGATTTTACATTTGTGTGTCTATATCCCCAAATCCAATACAAGCTCAGAGAGAAGGAGGACCCTGTCGACCTTTTTTCTTGCGTCTTTTTAGTTCCTAGTTCTTTGCCCAGTCCAGAATAAGCACCCGAGGAGACACAATTGCAAATGAATAAAAGGTACTCACACAGGTCCAATACAGCCCTTGTTTGAATACATATGCAATGTTTAAGGCAAACTGCAAACAGAGCAGAACTGGATCTCACGTCCCCTACTTTTCAATCAAGAGCCCTCTCTGTTTTGGAAGATACAGAAAATATGCAGGAAGATGAACTCTGATTAGAGCACAGGAAGAAAGAGATCTGTAAGTTATTCTCTCTCTCCTGTCCCCTCTCCTTCTGTTCAAATCCCTTCATACCACCATGGTTTCTGTTTCTCTCATTTTATGATGTAAGGGGATAGATTAAGTCTTATTAGAGGAAAAGACAAAAAAGATTTATTTCACATCTTTATGAAATTTTAAAATTTAAAAAATGATGTTTTTCTCAACACTAAAAAGCATGATCATCAACCAAGTTCATTTTTTCACTATTTCTCAAGGAGTTCATGCTCTCAGGATTTTTTCTATACTTAATTTTTAAAATGTTCTTCTAAAAATGAGTATTAGACTTCTGCTGTTCCAGACAGCTGATGGAGAATCTTTTAATATTTCAATATTATTCAATATTTCAAAATAATGAAATCATTATTTCAAAAAATGCTTATATGTATTTTAAATTTTGAGTCTGTCATCTGTATATATTATACATATATATTAACAGTCTACAGAAAGTGCAATTTTTAATAACTTGAACTCTATTCATTATCTATATACAAAAGTCCCAAATAAATTTAACTTCACTAAAAAATACTTGTTTCTCAAGTGATAACAATAAAATGACATGAACTCCACATTTTTTAGGTCTAAAATGAATAAACTTATCATACTAAATGCTTAAGAAGAAAATATCTCCCTGGATTTCAACCAGCCCTGAATAGACCCCCCTGCAGCTCTGAGAAGGGCTGGTGCAGTGACACACGTGCTGCCACCAAAGCCACTGTCAGGCGGACAGTATTTGCTCTCAGTTCAGTATCGTTCAAGGGCTGTCAAAGTTACTATATTCCCTGTCCTACTGTCTTAGAGTATTTTTAAAGCTATTATTTAACCTAGGGACAAAGCAATGATTTTTATTTCAAATTCACTTCTTCTTTAGAAAGAAAATTAGCAGCATGGACTCATTTGAATTAAAAAAATTTCTCCTTGAACCATATGTTTTGAATTAAAAAGTCACTTTCTGTTAGAATTCTGTTAGAATCCGGATGGTCCTTTACAAACTTTCATCCACAGTGTGAATATTTAGAGTTAAAACACAAATAAAATATCTTTATATCTGTGGTTAAAGTAGGCCTTCCATGATTTTATTCACCTAAGGAATAGTAAAAGGCAATATCGTTTTGCTCAACATCCAAATTCATAAGAAAATCTTTTAAAATTGTACATGACTGGCAGTCTCTGAGCTTGTGCACCTTTATGTTTCAGTCCGAGCACAGTGTACTAGAAAGAGAGCATGTTTCCTTTAAGGACACATAGATTCCACAGCCATAAGCCAAATGCAGGAGGAGCATCTGTTCCAGACAGGGATGAGTGAGCGCAGCCAGACTTGGGGGTAGAGGAGGTCAAAATCTATTTTTCTGACATTTCTGTCACGTTTATTAAATTGGACTTTTCCAAAAGCAATTAAACTTTTAGGAAATATTGCGTTAATTTTTAAGAGAGGACATCTGTGTACTTCCGATGGACTTAGATAAAATAGTTTTTAAATCAATTATTGGTGTCCTAGGTGTACGCTGTGAGCTACTTTATCATGATTCCAAAGTCCTGCTTCTGAGAAACAGAACCGCCCCACTTTTTGTCTGATTTTAACAGAGAAAGGATTTGACTTGGGCTCCAGTTTCAGAGAACTGGGTCCCCCTCTGTCCTATTTTCATGCCATATTTGAGAAATCACCTAAGACATTATACAATGATGAGGCAGATCTTCTGTCTATCGGTGGTAGGAAACAAGAATTAGCGATTTCATCTCAAATAAATGGAGTGGCAAAGATTAATTAAATCTGTAAAAGTCTCCAAAGCACACCCTAGTTGAAGTATTTAAAGGAACACTTTCTATTATGTGCGATCACCTGGCAGCCCTGAGCTAACATTTGGATGTAAGAGTCACCTCTATATAGTAGAGAGTCCAGAAAGGAAGGTTGGCTAATATATTATGAGCAATATTAGCTGTATTTATCATTCAAATGGTGAAACAGCAGCAGAAAGAAGCCTCGATCTCTTTTGTGAGAAAGTTCTCTGTGGGCACCGTTATAAAAGCGCTTGGTGGAATGGATGTAACCAGATTTTAGCTAAAGTGAACAGGTAATTACACTGGAAATGATAACTGTCTTATTCTACCTTTTGTCTACACCCCAGCTTCTCTCTCCAGTCGTGGGAGGTTTTGATGGTAGCCGGTGTGGACATGAGCTGGAACATTTTAGCTGCAGGGCAGCCCCTGTGACTATTCACGTTGGGGCTGTGTTAGTAGGTATACAAGCAGGACTGATCTGTCTGCCTTCTCTGCATCAAAGCAGCCACATGAAGCCACCTCCAGTCCTGTGATTTTACGTGAACACAGCTTAAAAAAAGCTTTTAAAATTTCATCTCTTAGGGATTCAAAAAAAATGGTCTTAAAATCTAAAAGTCACCTGATATGTCGCTTCCATCTTAAATGCTACTCTTTATCGTTATAAGTGTCCCATTTATTGGACACTATTTCCTAATCAAGCATAAAATGCCCTCTTTAGTATGAATATAAAATTTATATTACCTGCTTGCTATTTTTTGAGATTAAAAAAATTTTTAACATTAACTTGATAATTTTCATAATTTAAAACAGATGATAGTGAATTTGTGTGTGTGTGTGTGTGTTTTATGACACAAAGGGACACTTACTAGCTGCTTTCTTACCAGAAACCAAATACTAGTTGTATTCATTCCCCATCCATGAAATAATAAAATGAAATTATTTTGCTACTCTTCATAGTTAATACCTGTAACTATAATAAAAGATGACTAAATGTCCACAGTGTATGGAGGGAACTCAGGCACTCAGATTAACTCTTTATTTTCAAATAGTTATCATTCTTCAGAAAAAAAATCAGCTGTCTTTGCAAGTGGCCAAGTTTATTTTGGGGAAAATTACTGATATCTTAAAAAGCAAACATTTCCACTTCTAGGTTGCCATTTCTTGGATATGGTTCCTGGGAAAATGGATTCACTCACAAATCTGTGGATGGAGGTTTAGGGCTCTCAGAGCTACATTTGCTGTGATGTTGCTTAAACATCAGGAAGTCAGAGGCAATAGCCCCCGTCCCCCATTCCTTTTAAATAAAATAAACAGGGAAATAAAATTTTAATCACCCAAGAGGGATGTTTGGAACCAAGGCAGTCACATATGCAAGTACAAGAGTCTAGGTTTTAAATTTCTCAGTGTGCCCTCCCGTTCTGTTTCTGGGAGTCCCACAGGAGGGTATCAGATTCACATGTGGATCAAGAATTAAGCAGGCGTTTCCCCCTCTTTCTGAAAGTAATGTCCCTTTCTTTGATAGTGATACATTCTTAAGGGAATTATAATATATTAATAGCGAGGAATAAACAATTATCTTTGCATAATCCAGTATTTCACAGCATGTATTTCTGTATTTCAGTGCAGGAGAACCATTTAACTGAAAAGACGGGTTTTGGCTTCACTATTTACAGAGACTCGACAACATGAAACAGGTCTTTGCTGCGCTCAGGCAGTACATGGCTGTGTGGCTTTTTCTCGTGATGTATAAGCTCATGGATATGCTAACACTCAATAGTTTGACTATTTTGTGAAGCACATCGTGCTTTTCATATTTCACTTAACATTCACCTTGTTTTCTTTATTCAGTTTAGTAATAGCTAAAATAAGTGCTTTTAAAATCTTGCTTATCATGTGAAAATTTATCCTTTTAGAAATCTTGTTTGCTAGTAATTAAGAGCTCCATTTACCAATGCAGCATTTAGAGATAATATTTTTAAATGATGAAGAGCAGAGTAGTATAATTATTTTTGGGTTTATGAGTTGTTCAAAACTGTCCATATTACAAAAACAATGCTTTCATTTTTAGCATTTTAGAAAAAGAAGCAGGCAGACATAAAAAATGCTCAAATGTTTCCGCTGTCTTCACTGTGTATATATGTATATATGTATACACACACAACTACAAGCACCTATGGTTTTTAAATTGAACATTGAATGCTTTCAAAGCATAAGTTGTCTCTCCATGCCTCAAGAAAAGAAAAGTGCAATTTCCTTATTCTGCATTTCCTTACATAATATTCTTCTGGGACAGCACTTCTGCAGTAACCGAATCACCACTATTTAGCTATGGATACATGAATCTCATATTTTTATTCTAAGTTCAAGTTCACTCATCATATCTAATGCCCTTGAAGCAATCTCAAATTACTGCTATTACACGGGTCACTAGAAACCAGAGTTACTAATACAAATTTTAAAAAGAAAAAGGAAGAAAAAGCCCTCACATAATTAGAGGATGGCGAACAGTTTCATCAATTTAATTTTATCACTAAATCCAGCCCTTCCTCTGGAGCTGTGGGCGAGCGAGGTAAGCGGCAAGCACGGATGCTCGGCTGTGATGCAGCAGTAAGTCCCCAGCAGCCAGGATGAGCCCCGCCGGCTACTCTGCCGCTGCGGGGGCTGACAGCCGCAGGCCTCCCACCTTCATCCTTGGCCCATCTTTCTATTTCATTAGCTTTGCACGGAATTCCATTTCACAACAAGCCTGTGTCTGCAGTCCATATGCTCTACTTATCCTGTTCCTTTTGCCAACTTTTTATCTGCATTTCCCCACGTTCAGCAACCGGCCACTCCTACCTCCTCGTGATTCATCAGCTTACTTCTGCAGAGCTTTACCCGTGTGTTAGCTTCCAAAATTCACCCTCAGTTTTCTAAAACTCTGTGTAACTTATCCCCCTGGAACAATACGTGAGATTCAAGCATTAACTTAGTTTGCCGTCAAATGCCTCAAAAAGACAGGTGGTGTGTTGATGCTGAATTCAAGGGGACCGAGTTACCAAATGATTGTTTCTACAGCATTTAAAACAGTTCTCCAAAGTTCGCTCCCTTTCTCTGTTTTAATGATTGAGGCACTTCACTTAAAACCCTGTCTTCCTGTTTACCTCCTGGAACCAACTGAATTTGTATCGGTTCCCAATCCATTTCCTAATATGTTTGTATTGAAAGAGCAATCTTTTTTTATTCCCAGAGATTTCAGTCATTTTATACATTGTATATACTCATGGGTCAAAGGTTAAAAACATTTTATTTACAAAATTCATTTCATGCCAATACACAGCTTCTTTTTGGAAAACTACTCTCACCAAAGAAAGATCAAGAGAAACAAAAGAGAATACATATACTATTTTAATAATTAAAAATACACCTATGAAATTCCTCAGGCATATTACCCTGGAGGTATCCAATGGTCCAGAGGTTAACTGATAAAAATTTAAGTGACTTATCTTTATATACTACACTGTTTTGGTGATGCTGCCTCTTGTGCTACCTGCTTGAGCTGATACTAATTTAAGAAACCTTCAACCTTTGCCTTTATTATTTAGGGTTAAAATATATACCTTTTACAATATTCACACATTCAATTCTTTTGTAATACAGGCAGACATTTCTCTAATACAACCACATAACAGACGTGGTTGTGTGCAATCACCCCACATAATTTCACCCAGAACTGTAAAGCAGAGCACAGTCTCCTAGAATTCTCCGAGAGAAATGAGCTAAGTGGGTATTTTGTGTGGGCAGGCAGCAGTCAACTCTCCTAAACTACAAGAGCTGCCAGGGTTTTCTGAAAGTCTTTGCATGAAATAGAAGCAGAATAAACTGACGGGTCTCACATGTCACAGGGGAGGTGAACACTCCTTAACCACATGTGTAAAAAAAAAAAAAACCTGTCCTTTTCACAGATTTTAACTGCCTGTTTTTTTCCCATAAAAACGTCAAAATTTGACATTTCTTGTTTGTACAGAAAATGTAAAACATTCATAAATAATTTCTAAGATAAAGTCCCAACTAAAAAATAACACACAGAGAGAAATGGACAGCACTGGGTCCTAATAAAATAACAGGAGGATTGGTGGGTGGGGAGGTTTGCTCAGTATCCTTTTAAAAGTTTATCTGAGAGACAAATGCAGGTCTCGGCTAGGTAATACCCAAAGTCATATTCTGTGACTAAGTTTTATTTTTATTTTTAGTTTTTTTGGACTTTTAACGATATAAACTACTTTCTGTGTGGTATGGTGACTAAAAAATACCTCCTACAGGAAAAAATTTTATTTCCGAGACTCTGGATCATAGTTAATAATAATGGGAGTATGGTATCAATTCCACACTTATCCTGTAGCGACAGAGTTTTTATTTCAGAGCCCATAGATTATTTTGACAATAAAAAGCATAATAAAGAAATCATAACAAAGCCACTTTTAGAGAATACCTATAGCAAGCCGGTAGCACTTCGGCTGACAGCTCCAGGAAACTAAAAGTTATGATGCAGCTTCAAAATGACTCTTGTTCATTAGAATAGGTGGAAATACACTTATCATTGGCCAAAAAAAATGAACATTTATTTTAATTTATTTATTCATATACAAAAAGAACTCCTTCTTTGTGCTCATAATCAGTGGCTTTAGTTAGTACTAAGTAGAGCCTTACCAAAATTCCTTAAAAGCCACCCATACACGTGTGGATTTTAAATTGTGACAAATACAGAGCTTTATTATTAGATAAGCTTAAAAGCTGAGGCTATGCTATTCAATTACTGTTATTAAGATTCATGAATATTAGAACATAATTTAAATTCACTATTGTCCTGATAGAAGAGGGAAAAAAAGCATCTGTAATAACTGGGAATTATATACAAACTGATCTATTTCCAGAAAAACGCAAATAAAGATTTAAAGTGCTCTGTCATTGCTGTTTTCTTTTCGTTTGACCACACACACTTACACTGTTAACTTTCCCCTAAAAAGTGAATACTTAGCAGTTTGATTTGACTCATAGACCATGATAAGCTGCCGGCAGATGCCACAGGAAATTTCACCCCACGGATAAATTTATGCATAACAGGAATTAGCACACACATCCTGATTACCCTTTCCCACTTCAGCTTTTGGCTATAAAAATTAAGAGACTTGGTATATTGAAAACAAAGCATATAAATATTTCATATAAAATTTATTTTGAATTGTCATAGTTAAGTTTATAGCCAATGAAGCCCTCCTTCAGATTTCTTGTCTTCCTTTCCAAAATCGAATGCCCTATAAGCTGGCATGACTGACATTTAAAGGTACAATAAATGAATTTGGAGAAAGGCACAAATGTTCATCAGCTTATATTTTCTTTCTATAGGTTTTGCTTTATTGTAAAATATTATTTCATGCTTTTCAATTTTAAATATTTAAATATACTAAATAAAAATACTGGAAAACACGAACTCTTTAAGTACACAAGACAACGTTTCCTTTTTATCTCTTTTAAAAGTTACATTCATTATTAAATTCTGTGATTTTTTTCAATATCCTTGTCACTTTCTGTTAGCGCTATTTTTGGAAGACATTAACAGATCTGTTTCAGAGTGAAATTTTCAGGTAACAAAGTGAATAGCTGGTATTCATTTTAGCAGCTCAAGAGTTAAACTAGAATTACAGAAATCACCCCCTTTGACACCGAAGGCTCTGAAACCTTCCTGGGAAGTTGTCGCCTTGCTCCCTGCCACCCTGACATACAATCATAATTAATGACTGTGTGCTATTGGCATTTACGTCTTCAAACCACCCGGCTAATTTCTATTATTGGAAGAAGTCGGGAAGGACTCGGGGACTGTTTGAGAGCAGTTAGGAAAAGATGGGGCAGAAGTCCTCTTGGGAGAGGACTTACAACTTCAACCACATCTAACTCTGCACCCTTCGGCAGAGAAACCGGAAAATCTCATACATTTTAGTTGTGTCTTTTCAACTGTTCTTTATGGCTCTCTGGTCACTTAAAAAAAAAAAACACGACGCATTTCAAATAATAAGAACTGAACTTTCTCCTGCAGACTCATGATAAGGAGCTGCTGATAACAAGTTCCTCTCTGGGGAAGAGCCGGCAGCCCTGTAAGACTCCTTCCACCCTCCCGTGGAAGGGACACCGGCTAGGATGGCATTTCAAGACTGGCCTCCTCCGTGGAGCAGCGGCCGGCTGTGCACCAGCCCCTGTGGGAGCCCCGGGTTACTGATGGGAGTGACTAACTTCAGGTGGCTCCTCTCCAAACAGATCTGTAACCAGGCACAGACACGACGGTGTGTCAGGAGCAACCTGTCATCGGCTGCTTTTTCTCCTTTTCTGGTTTGCAGTTTTTCTCACCTCTGACAAGCTATAATGCCTGTTTCTCTTTTCAGGTATTAATTTCTGCTTATTCCCCCCAGATAAGCCCTGTTCTCTCTGCAGGTCCCCGTGCTTACAAAACAACGGGTACCACTCTAAATAGAAACTGTCAGCCAACGAAGGGACGCTGTGTCCCGGGTTTTGCTCACTCCTTCTTCCAAGACAGTTTGGATGGAAAAGCTGGCACGAGGTCCCGTCCCTCGTTCTTAGGGATGCTGGCTTAAGGGAGGGTTTCCTTTGGCCCCCGAGCTAACGTTGCCTCTGCAAGGGTCGGAGGCAGTGCCGGTGGCCAGCGGCCAGGGAGTGCGAGTCCAGGGAGGCCCCGTACGTACTCCCGTCAGAGGAACAGCCCCGTCCTCCGCCCCTCTCCTCTGCCTTTTGCGGAGCCCTCTGCTCCGTTGGTTCGCCACCCTCTCTGGGCTTGCGGAAGCCCCGGCATTTACAAAGGGATCTGAACTCCAGAGCCGAGCGCTCTGCTTTGTACCGACCGACATCCCACCAGCATCCTGAAGTGAAGCTGCTGGAAACAGGCAAAGCCCACAGACAAGAGGAGGCGGCGCAGCGCGGAGAGTTCGCGGGAGACAGCGCAGAAAGCCGGCTCCTTACCTTTCCGCTTGGACCTCCTCCTCCTCCTCCGCTTGGACTTGCATTTCAGTTGACTGCTCAGCCCTCCGGACCCTCTGCTGGTCCCCAAGACCGATGCCATGGCTGGGACCCGGTAAGTGGAACAGGGCAGGAATCCTTCTTAAACAATTTCACCTTTCCTGCTCTTGTCGCCCGCCGCCGCCGCCGCCGCCGGTTAATGCGTCTGCAAATCAGGGAGCAGGTTCACTTTTTAGGACTGAGCACTCAAGCGCTCTCCCGCCCGCCCTCCTCTCTAATTGTTCTCTGTCACTTGTTTCCAGCTGGGCTGAGAGCCGCGATCTGAGCTCCAGCACCAAAGCGCTCTAGGGCCGGAGGGACCGCGAAGGAAAGGTGCGCCCGGCCCAGGCCCCCCTCCTCCTCTTCCCCCTCCTCCTGCCCCGGCAGCCTCTCTTGATCTGGGCTCCAAACGCAGGGTTCTACTTTGGCACCTCTGCTAGTTGTTTGGCACCAGCCACTTTGAAGCCAATCACGCAGGGAGCTTGTCTATTTGCTGCTGCAAAGTCTAATTAGATCCAATCACAACTGTCTGCTGGCTCTGACATCAGCACCACCAGCCCTGTGCATGCCCTGTCAGCTTGCAAACTCAGCTCCCATTTGGACCGATGGAGCTGCCCAGGACCCGTGGAGAGGGAAGGAGATTGCACAGGAGGGAGGGAACAGGCAGGCCGAGCCAGCTTCTCAGGGAGAAGCCTGAGGGGCAGCTTGCAGAGGAATCTACCCCGGATCCAGGCTTCCTGCTCAGACCAAAGGGACAGGGCATTACGCCTCTGCGCGCTCAGAAAGATGCAGAGACTGTATCTCCAACCAAACAGTTTTTAACTAGTTAATCCGTTATAATGCTTGTGTGTCAAGGGGGAAATATCTCTCTAAGAAATACCAAGCTCTCACTTCCTCAGAAAGGGTCTAAAATTTGCAATTCCCCAGGAGACAGCCTCTTAGGAGTATTCATTTTTCAGAAACTGCATGTTTGTCTGTTTGCTTGTTTTGTTTCTTCCTTCATATCCCTTGGCTGTTACCTCTGCACAAGAGAAATACTGCATAAAGACGGAGGTGTTCGGATCTGAGTCTGATTTTTAAAGCGAGGGATTTCAGTAGGTTGCTCTATTTAGGGAACAATGAAATGAAAGGCAGAAAGGGCGTTCATCTAATAGTTTTATTGCCAAATGTAACATTCGGAAGAAAGTAATATTTACAAGGAGATAGATTGCAAATTGAACTAGTTTTGAACAGTTTTTTCAGGGTTATCCTATTTTTTCAAGACTATGCTTATGCAACCTTAAACATCTAAAGTAAAATATAAAAAGGAAAATAATCCAGCCATCGTCATTGCATTCTGCATTTAAATCACATAAGCTATTAATTATAATAGTAATGGATTGGGAAAAAATCCACTCTAAAAGTCATTAACGTTAACACGATGATGTGACGATGGCACACAAATACTTCTATTTCCTACTTTACATACACCATTTTCAAGCTCCTTATGGACCTAGAAATTTCCAGATAATTTTCTATGAGGTAACAATACTCTCTCTAAGGAACGCTGGAAGCAATCAGGATGCTGGGATATGTTGCTATGTGGTGAGCTGCTGGATCCTGGCTCAGTTCTCACTGAAGAGAGGGAGAGAGGAGGGCATCTGATTTCAAGTCCTAACCCCACTGCTCTGACTTTGGGCAAGTGATGTAAACTATGCCTCAGTTTCCTCATCTGTGAAATGGGGGTAATCACAAAGCTGCCTCACAGGTTCATTCGTGCTTGAGAATCAGTATAAATAGTGACTGGTGCATACTAATCACTTTATGATTATTTAGTAAATCAATCCAATAAATAATTTTGAAAGAATGAGCACATTATTACAGGTCGGGCTCAGAAAGCAGGGGCTTGTGTATTTTCCATTTAGGAGTTTAACTGTCTGGCTCATTTCAGGCTGATAAATGCAGTCACACCAGGGTCCCTCTATTTGCCAGGTTCAGCCGTTTCCTTCCACCGACAACACAGCTCAATGCTGCTGCTAATTTCTAGAGAATGCTGGAAAAGTGCACTGCCTGCCTACTTACTCTCTGTAGCATAAAAGATATTTGAGAGCATCAACTGTTATCTGGAAACACAGTTGTAGGACTCCCCCTGTGGAACCTCTGAGCTTCCACAATACACCTGTACTAACCCAGAGTTTCCCTATATAGGCTTTTGCCAAAAACCAGTCCCTGAGTTCAGAAGCCAAGGGAAGATGCTTTGGGGAGAAATACAAACAGCTGCACCTTCCAGCCTGTCTGCATTGATCAGGGCCCCCTCGCATCCCATCATCAAAGATGCTGCCTACGAGGCTCTGGTGTACTGAATCCCCTTTATTGGAGAGTGGATGTGGTTATCGGAGAATCCAGCTTCCAACCTTGGGGAGGGGGATGGTCAAGGCAGCAAAATCTAAAACTGGACTTCAGCACTTAGTTTAAATCCTGATTTGAAACTTGGTCAAGATCAAAATCTTGGCTAATATTTACCTTTCTTAAAGTTCCCTCCAATTTGGTTATTTTGGGGGTATAATTTATGCAAACGTCATTTTTGCATAGATAGGTGCTATTTTCTGTTTTTTATTTATTTTGCATAAGATCATGCATAATAGGTAAGGCAGGGTACACTACGGCCCAGCAGCAGCAATGAAGTTGTATCTCCTTGGAGGAAAGGCTTTTGAACAAGAGGCTCAGGATCACACACTTTTTGACGCAGGACGGCAGGAAGTGATCAGTGCTCACAGTCTTCCCATGAGCCTTTTTGCCTTTTATCTGTTTCTAGATCACTTCAGCACAGCTTGGCAGCTTCAAACGCTGCACAAAAGTTGGAAGAGGATCAGGCGCCCAAGTCACCCTACTGGCTATCAGGAGATGTTGCTGGTGTGTGTCTTCAGCCCGTGTGAGCCAGAACAAAGAGCTGGGAGTGGGGGGCCCCAGCAGGCTCGGGGCTGCCCAGACAGTCACATGTGACCCACATGTATCTGTTGGGGGGGAGCTGGACAAGGACAGAAGGGAGGGCTGACAGAGCCTGGAGGGAAGCGGTATCCTCATGCCGACACTGCCTTTGTGCCAAGGAAGGTGTGGCTTCAGTCAAGGCTGGATGGGGTCCCCGTAGGCTGTTCCCAGCACCCCAGGATTTCCATCCTGGGTCTTATCAGGACTGTAATTGCATAGCTATTTTGGGTGGCGGTTTTGTTCGTTCCTCAAATGTCTCTCCCTCCTTAGGCCCTAAGAGCTGTGAGGGGACCCCCGTGCCAGGTCTGTGGTCCAAGCACATGTGGGGGACATGGAGCCGGCCCAGATCGGATCTGCCGCTAGTTCAAGACACGTTACTGAGTTTATACTGAGTCTGGTTAGATTCTCGCAAATCCTCCTTTTACCCAGGAGGAAGCTGAGGCTCAGAAAATTTAGGAAATTTGCCCAAATTAACCGAGGTTAGAAGGAGGCTCTAAATGGGATCATTCCAACTGTGATTTTTACCACTTTTCTCTGCTCATTTTTATGCTAGAGTTGGAGACCCAGTAACTTTGTGAACTTCTGCAAGCCTTCTTGGAGAGAGCTGAAAATATGTTAAATAGTGATTCTGAGCTTCAGTGAGCATATATGTGTGTGTGATTTATAAATACATAAATACAGAAATAACTCAGCTCTCTCTCTCTATACGTGTATCTTTACATCTGTATCTGGACACCTCTTTCTAGATGGGCATCCAGACACAGACGTGCACGGGTGTGAGTGAGGAGCTGGTGGCCCTGGGACATCCACTGGTGCTGAGTACAGCTGCAGGGGCCTGTGAGTGTGTTGATGGCTCTCAAGGGCCCCGTTTACCTTTCCTTCTCAGAACAAACCTGGGGTGTGGACATGGAAGACCTTATCATCCTAGTGTCCCCCTGAGGTCATGGAGGCTCAGCGTGCGGCAGAGTCTGGGCCAGTGTTATATCACTAGACAGAGGCAGACTCAAGATGTCTAGAATGTTCCAACGTATTCCAGGAAGAACACAGATCAGAAATCTCACACTCACATGGACAATCTGACTTTCCATTTCTGCAGGAGAGGAACCTGAGGCCTGCGCCAGGACACAGGGTCACAGTAACTGCACCTTCTCACCTAAAGGCAAGTCCTCTTTCCCTTCCTGTGCGTCCCCTCTAGACTCCTGGACTCAGCATCTGTAGTTGATACCAACGTATGACTTCTCTCCTTAATACATCACAACGTCTGCATTTCCAGTCAGTTAAAAGTATTGTTAACTTGGTTTCTTACAGGTTTCCAAAAACAAATAACTCCCACAGAAACAAACTGGACTTATTTAGAATCCAAATTTCAGTTAATCTCCCCTCCCCCATCAGACAATTTCCCCCAGGTGGAAAATAGCAGGACAAAGTGTTCCCTGGAGGGATCTATGTTTGCTGACTCACAACATCCTCATCTACAACACTAAATCATTACTTTTCACAAACAGAGAAATAGCATAAGAGGGCTTTCTTACTCTTTCATCTTCAGCCATTGTTCTTCAATTTAAATAACTCACATTAAAGAAGCTGGGCATGAGACCTGCAAGTACTAGGAAAGAACACATCGGGATGACTTGCTGTGACTTATTCTCATCCAAGGTGTGGAAGCAACTTGGCAAGAAGGGGAGGGGTGTGGAGAGGTTGGGGCACAGAAGAAGCTCTGAATGTGAGAATGCTCTTTATACAATGTTGCTACTAGAATTATCATTTCCTTTGTTCTTTTTCTCGCTCCCAGGCATGACTGTGGTTTGAGAGAACACCAAATGCATTCTTTTCAATTTCCGGAAGGAACCTGGTATAGAGCAGATTTGCAAAGATACTTTTTCCGAGTTCCTTGTGCTGCTGATTGCTGATTATTTCTATGTGAGCTCCTAGGTCAAATAATTTTGGCATACAGAGTTTTCTTTCTTGGTCAATATCACAAATTTTAATTTACCAAAGTATATCTTCCAGCTAAAACTTACCTGAGTTCTGTATTAATGTTTAAAGGATACTTGGAAAATACTGGTAAAGAGAAAAAAAGATCCTAAATTTGCTACCACCAGACCAGACTTCACATTCTACTTATCTGTGCACTATGCCTACTTCTGGAAAAGGCATTTAACCCTCCTGAGCCTCTTCTGTCAAATGAGGGGAAATGACACCGCAGAGCTGCTGGGAACACCGAATTAAGAACAAGCACGCCAAGTTCTTTGTAAAGGGATCCTGAAACACTAAAGTCACTTCAGGTGCTTATTGTCTTTCAACACACAGTGCATTGATTTTAACCACTGACTTCCCAAGACCAGGAAGAGTATTCAAATCAAGATGGTCTTTGCAATAAAAGAAGATGGTCTGCCACTGCGTGGGTCCCGAGGGCACCCCAGGCCCTGTCTATGATGCCATACAAGTGACCTTGAGGCATGAATCTTTCCTGTGGTCTAACTGTAGCGTTGATTCCATTTCTTCCTAGGATGCAGGCTGCCAGCTGCAAGACAGCGTCCAGAATCAGTGTTTTATGATCTCTGTGACCTTTGGGATAAAGTATGGTATCTTACCACTAAATGTTTGTGCAGGATACGAGAAATAATGACCTGAAATAATCCTCTTTAACATTACGGATAGATTCAATAACTTACATTTACATTTAAAATGCCCTTGGTTGCTAGTTTCAGAAATGTGAAACCTTAATATTTTATTGAATCATAAAGAATTACCACTATTTAAAGCTTCCTTAATGCACACCCTATCCTAGATTTTCCCTTGTGTCTTAAACCAATACAGTTCAAAGAGTTAATTTTTTTTTAAATGTTCCAAATCTTGTCTTGGAACCAGTGATTTTCAAAACGAACAATGTCATATCCCCAGAGTGCTGTGTTTGACAGCATGAAGACAGGAAGAAAAGGAAACACAGATGGAATTAATGGTTTGGGGTGTTAATCAATGTAAGAAATTGAAAGGAAGGGAAGGGAGCCTGTCAGGAATACATTTCTGGTGTTTGAATTGGGGTGGGCTGATGCTGTGGCTTTATTTTGATTCTCTTCCCGATGTTTAAAGTCTAAACACTTCATTTCCTCCTCTGGTTTCCTGGATTCTTCCCTTGCCTGGGACTTAGGCTGTTCATATATTACGGATCTTAATTTGCTGTTTACCTGGTCTTTTCCTTACCTCTGCCCACAATAGTCACAAGCAGAGAAATGAAAGGACATCGACCTATCCCATGCTTCAGATGGTTTGAACCAGGATCTTTGGACCATTTATGGAAGTATTTTTTAAACACTTGCTCTATAATTCCCTACTTTTGGTCAAGGCAGGGAAAGGAAGAGTTAGGAAAACACTAGAAGGAAGATAAGGTGGGCTCCTTATTGGGTTTAGAACAGGGATGGGCACGGGGGAGACGGACGGCTCTGGGTGGCCATTTCCCAGGACACTGGACACCCCTGCCCTGGCTCTGCGGAAGGTCATGAAGACCCTCAGCCCAGGCCTCTCCTCCTTTCTGAGCCCTCCTGAGCCTACATATGAGGAGCGTTGGCAGTCATAGCCGACGGTTCGGCAGGGATGGGGGTGTCACCATGAGCAGAAACCACTTAATATAATCCCATCACTGAGTAGACGTGGTCCCTGTGAAAGGGGACTAGACATATTGGCAAGAAATGTAATTTGGTTAGAGGAGATCTGAGCAAACAAGAATGTGACAAAGCTGACGCCCTCAGACAGCCAGCTTTGTTGTCACCTGTCAATGCAAGATGTGTGTTTGAAGGTCCCATGGCTACGTTCCACAAAACGCAGCATTATTCTTTTATTAATCAAAACCCTGGGCCCAAACAGAACAGCCCTTGCTCTTAGGACTACTAGGTGCTGGGAAGATCACTCATCCCCACTCATTTCCATGGAGAACAGCAGCACCTCCCCACTCCATCACAAAAGAGATGCAAGAAGAACTGAAGACAGTGAGGAATTGCCCTGCGAGTGTGCCCACAGAGACCGTTGGCCGAGTGCATGGACGACGGACACCTTCCCTGGGTCCCTCTTGGTCCAAAGTGAAAGAGAAAAAGCTTATCAAAGCCTTCTTCTAGGGAAGCCATTCTTCTCAGCCTGACTCTGGAAAACCTGGGCCTTCATCCTGGCCCTGAGCTTCACAACTATACACGTCGTCTTGGGGATGCCCTGACATCATCTGAGCACAAAGCTGCCTTTCCAGGAACTGTGCCCATGTTTTCTTCTTCGTACTTCTAGTGCCCACCAAGTTATTTACACAGCAATCCTGCTTTCCACATTCCGCCCAGGGACATTCCCGGAGGGGCATTCTGCACCGCGGAGCGCAATCCCCTGGGCGGGGCCACCTCTGTGCCAGGGAAGCACCATGGAGATGAGAGGGGCTAAGATTTGTAAAAGTTGTTGGAATGGTGGAAAGCTGTGTGCAAATACAAGACAGTGTTGTTATTGACACGAGCCAGTCTTGTTTCACCAAACTCCTCACTGGTCTACAGACCTGTGGCACCTGGACCACCAGGACCGGGCAGTGCTGGGCATGGTGTCCACAGCACAGTCGGCAGAGCTGGCCTGACTCCCCTCCTGCCCAGCTTCACTTTCGTCCCTGGCAGGAGGCAAAGCCCATCAGTGCCCACCGCTACGGCTGTTGTGAAGTTGAACTAATCAACTCTGTAGAGCAAGTAGGCCAGCACCTGGCACAGGCACTTGTTAATAACGGTGGGAGTTCCAGGGCACTCCTGGCATCACTCTGACATCAGTGTGGGAGGGTCACTTTCACACCAGGTTTGTAGCCTTGGGAAGGTAAGCGTCTTTCTTCCAGATCCCGCCCTTCACTGCGTATCACAGACGGCAGATGCCTGGACTCCTTTCCCTCTTCCTAGGTAAGCTGTGATCCGGAATAAGGTGGGGCTTTAAGGGAACATCCTGACTTCATTACTTCCTCAATTTCTGCTTCTCTTATAGGATCCTTCTCTTTACCACAAAGCATCCTTAAAAGATATTTTGGAGAAGTAATGGGAGAAGGATTGCAGTCTTTGAAGAAGACAGGATGCAGGAAGGAGACAGTGCAGAAGCATCCCAGGAGAAACAGGTTGAGTGTGAGGGAAGCTAAGAGCTGGGAAGACAAGTGAAACCAAACCAGCTCCCCTAAGACTCTGTACCTGAGGGGTTCACGGGGGTACATACAGAACACGGGCAAGGGGCTGGTTTTTCAAGCTAAGTGGACCTAAGTTCAAATCTTACTTGAGTCACAGTTTGGCTGTGGGAATCTGGGAAAATCACATGAAGTCTGTTGGCCTCAGTTTCCTCATCTGCAAAATGGGCCCATGAATCTCGATTTCATGGCTTCGCCATGAGGACACTTCGCCATAGTGTCACACTAACAGGTGCTCACTGTGACAACTTACGGGATCTCTGCATGTTACACAAAAACAGGGCAGTGCTATCCACGGCCTTGGTTCTTTTCCTGTGCGTAGTTCTGGTGATTCATGGCAAACAGGACGTTCAATACAGCATACTTCCTAGCTTTGGTGAAATTCAGTTGTCTGAAGCAGCGTCCAGTCCTAAGGGCACTTTGGCATTTTTGTCCCAAAAGTGACACAGGGCTGTTTCAAGTCACGGTGGTTTCCATCAGACACTAGTGATGGCCTCTGGTCCTCACCAACTAGCTGCCAGCCTATCAGAGGGGGAATGGGACTTTCTCAGGACCTTGGAAAGCGATCTCCGCAAACTGCAGTTTCAGGGCAATCAATAGATGTGACAAACAGCCAGTGCTGGTCCTGGGGACATAATGAAGGTGTGACTGTGTAAACGCACAGATAGCAATGCAGGGGAGATTACAAGGCAGGGAGCATTGGATAAGTGGGGTGCAAAATGAGCTGCGGCGCTGGGGTCAGGCTTCCTGCTGTGCGTCTGTGCCCCTGTCCCTGGTAATTGTTAGTGGCAGCAGAGCCCGCAGAGCAGCAGGGGAGGGACTCAGCCCCATTTGTTCTGCATCTCAATGCAGCGCAGGCTGCTTATCTGTCCTGTCAGTGACCACCTCCCAGTGGACAAGACACCACAGAAAATATCAAGCCTCCTCGGTCAGAGTCAAGAAGCCCATCATTAAAGCAATAATGAATTCCGGGGCTCTCCTGGAAAGGACTGGAATGGAAAATCACTTTGGACTATTACTAAAATGTTTTCAGTTTCTTCTGTATCCAGGAAACAGTTTGTGATAAATGAAGGGAAATATGCTAATATGGTATTTCTTTTAAAAAGGGAAAATTTGAGAGATGCAATTTGAAAAATTTAATCTTACATCTACAATCTATATGTACAATGGTATTTCAATAATTTTAGTATTGAATTTTAATAATTTTGAAATGTGAGTTTTTTTTAATTCTATGATTTGTGAATATATTTCTATTTCCCTAAAACTATGTTTTTTTGAAAAAATTATAGTAAAATATTACTAGGTGCTGCCATAATTGCACTTTTACAAGGGACTCACAGTTTTATGACTGAATTGATCATTTATGTCTCTGAAAATTGCTGTATTGATAATTAAATATATTGCTTTTTAGATTCTTTAAATTTTTTAATGCAATGGAAAAATAAAGTCATTTGCTAATTGAGTCATAAAAGTAATATGTGTATTAAAAAATTAAAAACACCAAAACAAATGGGTGTGGCTACTGAATGGGAGAAAATATTTGGAAACGATGTGACTGACAAGGGATTAATCTTCAAAATATATAAACAGCTCATACAACTCAATATCAAAAAAGCAAACAACCCAATTAAATGGGCAGAAGACCTGAATAGACATTTTCCCAAAGAAGACATACAGATGGCCAACAGACACATGAAAAGATGCTCAACATCCCTAATTATTAGAGAAATGCAAATCAAAACCACAATGAGGTACCACCTCACACCGGTCAGAGTGGCCAAACTCCAAAAGACAAGGAATAACACATGTTGGCAAGGATGAAGAGAAAAGGGAACCCATGTGCACTGTTAGTGGGAATATAAACGGGTGCAGCCACACTGGGAAACACTTTGGAGGTTCCTCAAAAAACTAAAAATAGAGCTACCATGTGATCCAGCAATTCCACTCCTGGGTATATATCTGAAGAAAACAAAAACACGAATTTGAAAAAATACATGCAACCCAATGTTCATAGCAGCATTATTTACAGTAGCCAAGATATGGAAGCAACCCCAGTGCCCATCAACAGATGAATGGATAAAGAAGATGTGGTGGATATATACAATGGAATACTACTCAGGCATAAAAAAAGAATGAAATATTGCATTTGCAACAACATGGATGGACTTGGAGAGCATTATGCTTAGTGAAATAAGTCAGAGAAAGACAAATACTCTATGTTATCACTTACATGTGGAATCTAAAAAAATAAAACAAACGAATATATGTTACAAAACAGAAACAGACTCAAAGATAAGAGAACAATCTAGTGGTTACCAGTGGGGAGAGGGAAGGGGGGGCGAGGTAGGGGTAGGGGGTGAACAGATACAAACTACTATGTATAAAATAAATAAGCAACCAGGATATATTGTATAGCACAGGAAAATAAGTGGAGTATAATTTACAAAAATATTGAATCATTATGTTGTATACCTGAAACTAATGATATAAATCAACCACACTTCAAAACAAATTTTTTTAAATAAAATAAATGGGTGAGGTCCCTACACTCAGGTTGGTCACATTCTCATGATATATAATTGCAGTGGTAAATGGAGATCAAACACAAGCTTCCCACTTCAGAAAGTGGGGCCCCTTAGCTCTAGAAGAAGAGGAACCTCCACAGCATCGAGTCTCAGAGTCTCAGCACGTGTGGCTGGTGAGGGTGCGTAGGAAGTAGGAAGATCCCTCTCATTCTCGTCATTTTTCAATGACCGTGACATTTAATCCACATACTTATTCAGCCATTTGTCTTTGCTTTTCAAATAACAAGTGTGGTTAATAGTCTTGCATCCTTCGGTCATGACCATCACGATGTTTACGCATCACGTAACTTTCAGCTGAGTGGTATCAGCATCCTATTGAAAAGCATCTGTTTTGTCAGGACTAGCCCCTGTGTGGGCCCAAGTTTTCCAGAGGTAAGTAGGACTCAGAAGGCATTTTGTGGTTCATCCAGAAGAATAAATCCAGGTAAGGTAACCCCAGGAATGGAAGATGGTGTTGGGGAAAGGGTGGTACAGGCTCATGGCCCATCATTAACACCATCCATCTTGGGCACAATTTTAAAGGAAAGTCAGATTTTAAATTTTGCTTCTCCCTCTCTTCTCCAAATAATTTGATCTTCCTCATCCTGGCATTCTGTGGATTTTATAGAAAGTTAGAATGAAGGGAAACCTTAAGTGACCGACCTGAGTAAGAAATTTCAAAGCTCTTCTAGCCCAGGGCACTGCTGTTCACATAGGACTGTGGACGTCAGTGTGTGGGGTCCCTGAGAAGGGGGCTGTCTGTTGGGGGCAGCTTGAGTTCTACCAGCGGACACCCCCACTCTCCAGGAGCCCCTGGAGGCACAGCCACGCTCAGGCTCTGCGAGGAGCAGTGTGATCATCACTAATCTGCTCCACCCCGCTTCATTTTCCAGATGGGGAAACTGAGGCCTTAAGGTCAAGTAAATGAGCCCAGGGATTTCCTTCATTGTCTGATCCTAAGCAGTTCATCCAAGAAGATATACCTAATGGTCTTGTTTCTAAAATATTCATCTATTTTTCTATCAAAATTAACTTGAAACTTCTTTTATGAAGCTTCACTTCATGCCCTCGCAACCTAGGTGGCACACTCCAGCGGACCTGCTGCTGAGTTTGTTAATCACGTGCGATCACAGCTCCCTCCACCCACAGGAAACAGGAAGGTGATAGGTGACCTTTATTTTAAAATACCTTTATTTTCAGAAGTGAGAATTCGGTTTGAATTCCTGATCATCAAGCAAAAGAATACTGATTTTCTATTTGAATGATAAGACTTCCAGTTTCCAGCAGGGCATGTAAAGAAAATCTTCACTCTCATTTTTACTACCAGAAGAAAGCTGAACCTACTGAAAATCAGCAAGTCTTCTTGGATCCGTCAGAGAAGTGAGGTCACAGGGAAAACTGCGGCCTCGAAAACTGGAGAGACAGACAAGCAGACAGAGAGCATCACAACCCACAGGAGCAGAAACCCACAAGGAGAGCCTCCCTGGGAGACCAGAACTACAGCTGATGAATTGCTGGAGGCTCAGTACAGACAAGTCTGAGAGTTAAAAACTCCAGGGGGACCCAGCCACAGGGGGTCCCATGCTTCTTGAGAGTTTTACCCCCTGGAGCCCTACTAGGTTCTCATAGTGGGTGTTGGAGAAAAGTCCCCAGAGGCTCCAGCAGGGGGACGGGAAAGGAACCATTCTGAAATGGGACAGAGCACTCTGTTCTTCTTAACAAGACCTGCCTCACGGGAAACCAGTTAACCTGAGCCAGTTAACTTTAGCCTCTGATACCTGTAGTTACAGCAAACAGTAAGTCTGGCTTAACTCCTAGCCAGATAAACATAAACCCTCACACTAAAAGTCTATTCACCTCATTTCCTTCTATTCAGTACATCACGTTCAGCTTTAAACAACAAAGCACACACTTAAAGACAAAAATAAAACAAAACAAAAAAAACCCCACACAGTTTGAAGAGACAGACCAAGCATCAGAACCAGACTCAGATTTGGCAGAGATGATGGAATTATCAGATGGGGAATTTAAAATAACTATGATTAATATGCTAAAGGCTGTAATGAAGAACATGGATAATGTTCAGGAACAGATGAGTAATGTAAACAGAGAGATGGAAACTCTAAGAAAGAACCAGAAGGAAAGGCTAGTAAAACTGTAACTGAATGAAGAGCACCTTTGATGAGCCTTCAGTGGACTGTGGCTGAGGAAAGAATCAGTGAGCTTGAAGAAATGTTAAGAGAAACTTCCAAAACTGAAATACAGAGAGAGAGAAAAAAAGGAAAAAGACACAATAGAATATCTAAGAACTATTGGACAATTATAAAAGGTGTAATAGGAATACTGGGAGGAAAGGAAATAAACAGAAGAAATATTTGTAACAATACTGACAAAATTTTCCACAGTAATGGCAGACACTAACCACAGATCCAGGAATCTCAGAGAACACCAATTAGCATAAATATCAAAAAATCTACACACAGGCTCATATTTAAACTTCAGAAAATCAAAGACAAACGGAAAGTTTTAAAAGAAACTGAGAAAAAAAAGCCTTATGTACAGAGGCACAAAGGCATGAATTACATTAGACTTCTTTTCAGAAACCATGTGAACAAGTAGAGAATAAAGTGAAATATTTAAAGTGTAGAAAGAAAAAAACCTCACCAACCTAGAATTCTGTATCCAACAAAATTATCCTTCAAAAGAGAATGAGGGGCTTCCCTGGTGGCGCAGTGGTTGAGAATCTGCCTGCCAATGCAGGGGACACGGGTTCAAGCCCTGGTCTGGGAAGATCCCACATGCCGCGGAGCAGCTGGGCCCGTGAGCCACAATTACTGAGCCTGCGCGTCTGGAGCCTGTGCTCCACAACAAGAGAGGCCGCGATAATGAGAGGCCCGCGCACTGCGATGAAGAGTGGCCCCCACCTACAGCAACTAGAGAAAGCCCTTGCACAGAAACGAAGACCCAACACAGCCATAAATAAATAAATAAAAATTAAAAAAAAAAAAAGACTTCAAGTGTTCACTTGGGACCCCTGATAATAATATCCTCCAGGAATAAAGGCAAACTAGAAATTATTTTTAAAAAAAAAGAGAATGAGAAGACAAACCACAGACTGGGAGAAAGTATTTGCAAAACACTTATCTAATAAAGAATAGGTATATGAAATATACAAAGAACTTTAAAACTCCATGATAAGAAAATGACCTAACTAAAAAGTTGGCAAAATATCTGAACAGACACCTGACCAGAGAAGATATACAGATAGCAGATAAGCATAAGAAAAGATGTTCAACGTCCTATGTCATCAGGGAATTGCAAATTAAAACAACGAGATACCGCTATACACCTACTGGATTGGGCAAAATCGAGAACACTGACATCACCAGATGCTGGTGAGGTTGTGGAGCAACAGGAACTCCCATTCATTAGTGGTGGGAACACAAATGGTGCAGCAAATTTGGAAGACAGTTTGGTGATTTCTTACAAATTAAACATACTCTCACCATACATCCAGCAATCATGCTTCTTGGTATTTACTCAGATGGATTGAAAACTTGTGTCCACACAAAAACCTAAACCTGCACATGGACATTTATAGCAGCTTTATCCATAATCACCAAAACTTGGAAGCAGCCAAGATGTGCTTCAGTAAATAATAAATAAATAACTGTGGTACATCCAGACAATGAAATATCACTCAGCAATAAAAAGAAATGAGCCATCAAGCCATGAAAAAGACACAGAGGGAACTTAATCTCATGTTGCTAAAAGAAAAAAACCCAATGAGAAAAAGATACATACTATGTGATTCCAACTATATGACATTCTGGAGAAAAAAAAAACTATAGACTAAAGACTGTAAAAAGATCAGTAGTTTCTAGAGGTTGGAGAGAGGGAGGGAAGAATAGGTGGAGCATAGAGGATTTTTAGAGCAGTGAAACTACGCTCTATGATACTGTAATAGTGGTATAAGTCATGTTATATTTTCCCCAACCCACAGAATGTACAACATCAAGAGTGGATCCTAAAGCAAATTATGGGCTTTAGTTAATGATAATTAACTATTAATTAATTAATAATATTGGCTCCTCAATTGTAACTGTGTACCACCCTAATGCAAGATGTTAATCATAAGGGAAACTGGGGTAGGGGAGTGATTATATAGGAACTCTCAGTAAAATTTTTCTGTAAATATAAAACTGCTCCCGGGACTTCCCTGGTGGTCCAATGGTTAAGAATCCACCTCCCAGTGCAGGGGATGCAGGTTCGATCCATGGTCGGGGAACTAAGATCCCACATGCCACGGGGCAACTAAGCCCACATGCCACAACTACAGAGCCTGAGTGCCGCAACTAGAGAGAAGCCTGCACACTGCAATGAGGAGCCTGCACGCCACGGTGGAGGATCTCGCATGCCGCAACACAGATCCCTCGTACTGCAACTAAGACCCGATGGAGCCAAAAAAAAAAACTGCTCTAAAATATAAATCAATTAATTATAATCATATAAAAAAGCTAAAAATACCTCTTACTCCAGATCATTTGATAAATGTATATTCAAGTACAATGACTGTTCCTGTTTTAGAGATACTAAAAAGAAGGTAAAATATGTGAGTAAATCACATGGGATTAAAAATTAGGACATCTTTATAGAAAGGGACATTTTTTCAACATAGACCAATGTTATATGACAAAGGACATAATTCTCTAAGCTCTCTTATAAAGAGAGTCATTCTGCTTAAGATGAGGCCAATTATTTAATGATATTGGACATCAAGTCCTCTTGAAAATGAAAGTATTTCTAATTAGGCACATATTTCAAAATATTAGGTAACACTAATTATCTTGACTGCTGGTAGGTGACACTAGCCACCCAAGGAATAGCATTTTCCATAGAACCCTAAACTAGTAAAGTTTACTAGGAGCTCTAACCACAAGAGCATTCAGTCAGATACAATAATTTTCAGTACTTAACAATTGGAAACCACAGAAAATGGGAAAAAATAAAAAACAAATCAGTATCAAAGATTTATAAAAATTCAAAGCATCTTTTAGAAAATTTCCTGAGGTCACTACATAGATCCACATTCACACAGTGATTCTTAACCTTGGTTACTTACTATAGTGTTAAATAAAAAACAGATGTTAAAGTCTCCACATAGGACAGGAATTGGATTTCTAAAGGTAGAGTCAAGAATTAGTATCTTTAAGGCTCCACAAGTGAGTGAATGTCTAGTCAAGTTTGAGGACCTCTGCCCTACACCATCTACAGGGGAAGTGAGGACCCCTGCCCCACACCATGTACTGTCACCATGATGGTCACTCATTCGTTCACCGGTATGCATTTAGTAAATTTTAAGGGATAGACACTCTCTTAATCACTGGATACTCTATATAAACTTGACTTAACTGGTCTTTACCTTTAAGTCATGTTCAGTAACGAAGGCAAATAATGATTTTTGTAGAACGTATTAAGTGGAAGGGGAGCTCTGAAAGCATCAGGCACCCAAAGAAGAAAATCCTTCAGCACACAATTCTCTTTACTACCAGCCTTGAAACATTTGTGTGTGGGGAGCATGCTTAAGTTATTGAAATGAAAGAGGAAAACACTGTGTATTTACTTAAGTGTCTACTAAGAGAGACCCTGAGGACAGATGATGTCATCAGGTTACCACTGGGACACAGATCGTTAAGAGAAACGCTGCGGCCACTGAGCAGGTCATTGAACTCCCACCCCCTCGGCTGTGCTTTCAAACGCACTGGAGCCTTTTTCTTATGGGAAGGTTCAGGATGTGACAGCCACAATCCTTCTTGACATGACGTCCCAGAGAGCTAGGAGAGGAGGCAGCTGTCTAAAAATGGCAGTGAGGAAAAATAGTAAATCCACATCTCTACAAAAACCAGATGCTTCCAACCAATACTATTATATATGACAATTTCTACAGTTTGTGGAAAAGCTCCCATAGGATTTGGTTCCAACTATACATGGGTATGGCTACTAAGCACATTAGTCTAAATAGTTTTCCCAAAACTCAAGATGGAAATTTTCACAACTTGCACATGTAATAGGATCTGGCTTACTTTTAAAGCTCAATTAACATCCAAATGTTCAATTCCCCAGTGGTTTATTTCACATTTATGTGATGTTTTTACTTTTACCTACTCTGTCTTTAAATTTTTTTTTTGGTAAAAGTGGGAAAAAAGGTATGAAAGAAAACTTTCAAATCTTTCTGTGTTTAACATTAATTCACATCTTCAAACTTAAGGAAATGATGTCTGTAAATTTTGCTCTGTGCTTCCTAAGTGTTTACTTGAGGTATGTAAAATTTTGGTTCTCTTTTCTATTTTTGTTGTTGTTTTTCTTGGCTAGAGATATCTCATTGCACAAGGATTTTGTGTCTATCAGCCATCAAAGCTGTAATAAAGAATGATCCCATCAAAGCTGCACTTCATGTGTGTCTTCACATGTGTTAAAGTGAAGATATTCAAATACACTTTCCAATTTTCACACCCCATGGACAGTTAGGTAAGGCTTTTTTGGGATTCTTGCATCATCTGTGTCTCATGAAATGAATCACAAGGTAAGTTGGCAGGAACCAAGCTCTTTTACAAAAGAGAAATAATTTTTTGGTATTTTAAGTGGGTCTCTTGGTCAGCAGAGGGTGTGCAGGGCTAGTCACCTCAGCTAAAAACAAAGTCACAGTGTAAAGATGATTTTCTTTTCCGTGTCACCAACGCCTGGCCCGCATGGACACTCTTTTAACATTTCATCGGCGGAGCTGGAGAAGAGAGATTCCCTTGTGGAGTTCGAGGCAGAGGCCTGCTGCTGATGCTGACGTCTGCCAAGTATAATCCACGGGCGAGAAGCTGGGACAGTTACAGCTCCCCTGCACTTCCAGAGCACAGGGTCATGACGATGGCCTCGTTACGCTGCAGGAGAGCGATAATTCAAGCCCTGCTTGCCTGTGCAGAGCCAGGGCCAGCTGCGGGGTCAAACATGGTTATCCTGTTACCAGATGTCCTGGGATGTGAGGAAAGGGCTTCCACCAGCACCGAGCGACTTCCGGTGGCTGTACAGAGGTTGTAATGACCCTCAGTATATGCCATCTCCATATTCGTGGAAGAGGGAGAGGAATGCGTCTTTCATCTCTGAAACACAGACTTTCCTGGAACCTCGAGCAAGCAGCAAAGAAGCCAGAATTCCTCTGATCTCTGCTTCTGTTCCCCCTCTCCTCCCGCACGTCAGTCTCCCAGTGCACAGGGGGTTAATCACCCTGCTCCTCCAGAGGCTGGCCTGGATTTAAGGATGCTGCAGCCTTCGGGTTTGAGTCAGATGGCAGCATTTCAAGGAAGAAGGGCACAACACAATAAAACAAACACAGCCGAAAACATGAGGAGACGAAGAGAGAAGAAACAAAAAGGGCCCGTTTGCAGTTACCTATCATCTGCATGTGGTGAGCTAGCTGCTTCCCTGTGCTTCATAACTAATGTGTCCTCACAGCCAAGACACACGTTCTCTTCTGTGTCCTTGGAGTAACATCTGCAGTGTCCCCACCAGCACAGCTCACCCCTCAAGGCGCCTCAGTTTGCTGACGATTTTCAACGCTAAATGTTCATGATCGTCTGAGCCTATGTCCCAAATGTTGCCTGTTTTCTGTTACTGGGTTCTGAGAAGTAGGAGTCAATTTTCAAAGAGCCACACTTTCAGGTTAATGTAACTCATCATAAAATCTGTCTACCTGTTCTCTCCAACTCATTCACACGCAGATAGGCACATGCACACACTCAGACACACACAGACACACCAGCAACCTGAGCCCCCAGGACACTGGACACGGAGCCGAGTCTCCCCGAGCAGCCACCGGGGGGCACTGCAGAGCAGCCCAGGTCCCTGCTCAGGAGAGGAAGCCCTCCTCCTGTCTTTCTGTGGTCATAGAGCATCGAAGTCATCAGAAACACTCTTGCTCTGCCTTAGAATGATTTTATAAAGAATAGGATTTTTTAGTGAAGCAAGAATATTTGAGGGGAATCTATTCCCAAGGATTTAATAAAGGGGAACAAGATTCCCAGATAAATCATCTTGTGAAGATTCCTTCTCTACAGAGACTGCTGTACAACAGCAATTTTGGTGGCTAAGTGCCCAGATGTTGAGATCTCAGAAAAGAGCTGAGAATAAAGTACCAAAGAATTAGACCTTAGAATTTAAAAAAGAAGTTTTATTGCTAAGGGAATAGTTAAAAAAAAAAAAAAAAAAAGCCCACAGCAATGGATGGATGTAATGCCATAGTGTTTAGAGGATAAATTTGAAGAGCATAATTATAACTATTGTGCCTGGTTTAGTAAAAGGAAATTGAAATTTTTGACATGCTGAATCTAAAACCTAAAGTGTGAGAGAAGATTGTGTCTTATTTCATTCTCTGGTATAATCTACTGAGTCAAAAGGAATGGGTAGAGTTCACCAATTTGATGGCTATATCTAATCTTGGGCAGCCGCATTCCCGAAGGAGAAAACACATGCACATATTAATCCTTATTTAAAGTAAGAGAGAGAGAAGGTTCGCTGTGGGCCCGAAAGGTGAGATAGGTTTCTGAGAGCTTTCAGTTACCAAGAATGAGCTATCAGTCGTGTAAATCTGGATTAGTGATGGACAGAAGGACAGTCAGTCAAGGATCCCGGAGCGCCCGCTATAGATAAGGCACCACAAGATGTTTCGTGGGATGTGTGCATCATGATCGCTCAATGGGAGCTGCTTAGTCTAGTGTGCAAGAGGGTAAGATCCTGAGATACGAAAGCTAACTAACTAATAACTCACAATAACCTAAAAGTAAGTTCTGGGAGTTTTGACATAAACAAGAGGAGATTATGGTTTAAGAACAGACATCATGCTAGCAGTCTGAGAAATGTTCATTTAGTAGGTGAGTTCTTATTAATCCAGTACACATTATTGAGCACATAATAACCTTGCTGTAGAAAAATGGCTTTCCTTGGCATTGCAGATTTATGGATTTGAAGACTGGAGAGATATTTCAGGCAGAAAGGGACAGGGATGGTCTCGATTTTTTTTTTCCCCCCCAGGGACTCTGAGGAAATCATTCTGGCTTACACAGAATGTAAGAAATAGTAGGAGATATGGCTAGACAAACTGAGAAGAGTCACTGAAAGGCTTTTAATAGGAAGATAAAGATTTTGAATTTCATTTTGCACAGAAGCCATGGAAAACATTTCAGTGAAGGAATGGCTGGCTGTTGTGAACACAGTCATGACCTCCTGCATCAAAACTCTCTCTGTGGTACTCATTTTATCTTTAGGAATCTTTTTCTACTCGCCTCCTATTTTCCTGGCTCTAATGCACCCCAGTGGAAACTTCCCAGAACTGATGAGGAGTTGAAGAGCAAACACTTGGCCCAAGCTGGTAAGCCACTGTGTTGGTCATCTTTTGTAGGTTATACTGCAGTAACAAAGTCCCGAATCTAAAGAGCTTACAATAATAAGGGTCCCTTCTTGATGTGAGTCTTCTCCAGAAGGTCTTCTGCCTTCTCCAATCAAGGACATGGCTGTGCTCATGGTAGAGGGAAAAGAACAATGGCAGAACCATGAACCAACAGCTTTCAAAGCCTGGTCTAGATGTGGCATCCATCACGTCCAGTCTCCTCCTGTGGCCAGAGCAAGTAACACGGCCAAGCCTGAAGTCAATGAGATGAGAAGCATGATCCTATCACAGGAAGGGGCAGTGGATAATGGCAGCAGAATGGACATCCACCTACCTGGACAGAAGTGTTGCTTCGTGAATTAGATTCTTTCCCCAGATTTTTCTTTATCTTCTTCTTGTCTTTCCTGTGACTTGGGCAGTGGGGAGGTTGTAGGGAGGAAAGTGTCTTCTTCTGTTGGGAATTGGGGAACACACAGTGTCAGAGCCCATCAGCCAGCATCTTGTCGGGGTGCTTCATGGTGTTCGAGAACCTTGAACTTGATTGCCTTCCAAATGGGGCCCTGTGCTCTCCAGTTTTCCATAAACCACAGCTGCCCTTCATTCTCTGATTTCTGACTTGCGTCCCCTCTCCCTGCTTCATTCAAGATGCTATGGACATGATGCCTGAAGGGAGGCCTCTGAGTTTACTGCTCAGCCCAAAGGAAATCTGAAAATTCAGAGGAAAGTAAGTAGAAGTCCATAACTTAACGATAGTAAGTGTTGGAATTCATGTTCCTTAAGGTGGTAAATACAGCCTGAAATCTAAGCTATGAAGAGAAACTTACGGTATGTCTTCAAATATAATAATGCTGATGATGGAATATAAGACCTACTGGAATTATCGTATCCTTTTTTCAGCAGTTTCTTGGCTGCATTGGTGACCAGTCATACCCAGAAAAAAACAAAAATTTTACGCCAAAATGGTTTTAAATTTTACAAATGTCAAAGATAATTGGTTGTTCTACTATAGCCATACATTTTGATTAATTCTGTTTTGATTCAGGGTGAAGAGTCCAATAATAAAGGCAGTTTTCATATGTTTAGAAGCTGTAGGGTTTGCTTATCAATGTACAGTCAACATCATGAGATGTTGGAGCATTTTGCTATTAAACATTGACCAACAAATTAGCATGATGAAATATGTACAAGTTGCATAGTGATCCCTGTGCATTGGACCATATAGGTCCTTGTCAGACAATCTATAAGCAAGTTTTGTATCTTATACACATTTTTAAATGTTATGAAAAATTAAAAGAAATATTTCATGAAAAACAGTGTTTTTTTTAGTTTGCTTGCTTTTCTTGACTAAGGTGAAGGATGTAACATGATTATTGGAAACCCTGCATGAATTATTTCCAAACCCCAATACGCATCCCCAGATTCTTATGAAGTCTGTGAAAGAGCACGAGCTGTCTAATAAGCTACCTGTTTCAGCGGGAAGAGGTCCTTTTCTCCACCTCACTGCACCCTCCCTGGGAACTATTATTATCTTCCAATGATAATACAGTATTACTAGCATTTCTTTATTGATCCATATGCTAAAATTTTAAAATGTAGCATTTATGTTTATCCTCATTACTCTTAGTTTTCCTATTTGTGAATCCACCCACTGGGTAAAATGTATTAGTCATCCCTAAATCAACACCGGCGGGCTTCTGTGGAGGCTGTCCTTGGATATGTGCACAGCCAACAAAGTTTGAGTCGCCCATCACAGACGTTCCCAGCTGCGGGTCCACCGGGCAATGCTCTGCCTTCTTGTTTCAGATGACAAGTAAAGGTCTTTTTTGCATTTTCATGCTTTTTGTTGGTGATTTTCCTGTTAAAGTGGCTCCAGCCTAGTGCTAAAGTGCTGTCCACTGTTCCTAAGCTCAAGAAGGCTTACATGGAGAAAACACCCATTTGCTAAGTTTTTTTCAGGCATGAATGACAACGCTGTTGGCAGTGAGTTCAATGTTAATAGATCAACAATACACATTGAATAAACTATCTTTAAACAGAAACACACAGAAAACAAAGTTAGGTGTTGATCGGTTGAGTAAAATGTGACCAGAAGCTTGCAGAAACATAACCCTGTATTTCCCCTACAAGCAGTGGCTCAATATCCACTAATTCAGGGTTCACGACGAATTTATAGAACATAACCACCATGAATAATGAGAATCACTTTCTTTAATCTGCAAACTGTCTTATTTAGCTACCCCATTTTAATGCCTCTTGAGTGCCTGACACCGCGCTCTGAGGTGGGGCTGTCGCTGGACCAGGGCAGACGCAGCCCTTCCTTCTGCGTTTTCAGTGAAGACCGTACCACACGCTCAGCAAGGCAACCCTTCAGGGACCTCACGGATCCTTACCAAGGAGGGAATGGGGGCAAGGAGCACCCCAAAAGAGGGGGTGCTATTGAAAAGCCCTGAGGCCAGAGAAACATTGCCTTTCCTAAGGTTCTGTTAGTAGAACACACGGTTGCTGGAGGGAGGGGTTAGGGATCACTGCCCCTATTTCAGGAAGCAGAGACTAAGGAAGAGAAGCAACTTGCAGAAGATCCCACATTCACCCCGGACAGTGCTGGCTGCCTGCGGATGGGATGCAGAAGCTTTTGACTGAAACCCCCGATACACTCATTCCTCTGTCCCTTCACCCACATCCTTCCTCCACCCCCGTCTCTCCCCACCTAACCTTCAACACGGTGGCTTTTCAGTTGAGTATTGTTTTCTTATTTTATGGGGGGAGCAAGCACCTTCTCCTTGCCCGAGCCTGCCCTGAAATCTTAATTCCTCTGTTCCTAGAAAACCAGGATTGACACTCATCTTAAACAGACCTAGAAAGGCAGCCTCATGCCTGCCAGGGTTAAATGCCCAGAAAACTTCATTAATTAATTGCGTTCTGTATGATTAACCCTGAGGTCAGAATAGGTCAGCTCTGGTAAAAGCTGATGTCCAAAAGATTGAAATGGGTAAGAAAGTGGTCCAGGATACTACAGAAAACTTACATTACTGCCACTTTACCCAGCTCCCCCGCCAAAAAAAAACCAAAACACCCTGGGACTTTAAAAACATCCAGAGACCTGATTTCTTTAGAAATATCTTCATATCTGTATAAGTTCACATATGTATATGTAGGTATACACATATATTTATATATACTTGTACACACACACATTTCAACCTTCTGCTTGTAAAAAGTTACTTTCAGAAGTTCATTCAATTTACTGCAGTGGCGAGATTCTTTCATTGCTGTTATTGATAATTGCTGTTTGTTCTTTTATTGGTTTGTTTTTAGTTAGACAGTAGTATAAGTTACAAATGTTTGTACAACTCCAGTAAATCAGTGCATGTGTGATGTCACAAAACCCTAAAACTGCCAATTCTTTGTACAAAAATTGAGTCTCGGTGGCCGACCTCAGAGCTCACTGTGAATGGAAGTGGATTTCCCGAATTGCTCCATAGGAAACCCTCTGCTCGCAGACTGATTCTCTGTGTGCACTGGTCACTTCCAACTTCAACTGCAGAGCAAACAGCCTGACTTGCTTCTCCTATTGCTCTGCAGGGGGGCAGTGCCCCACACAGAGGGACGCTGGCCTCAGAGCAGTGGGTGCTGGCCGTGTGCTCTGAGGAAGCCTCAGGAATCGGCCAATTCTGACAAAGTGAGGGGAGCTGCAGGAGTACGTACCTTCTGCTGTTTGAGTAGAGGCACCGTATCCTGCACTGGGGCAAAGGATGCCCTGTCTCATCAACCTTTCTCTCCCCAAACTCTCCTTATCCATGAGCTGGCCCTCTATTTCAGTCCACCCACAGCCCCAGCTTCACCTGCAGTTCCAGAGTTGTCTTGTTTTAGGGTGCCTCACTATAATTGTTCCTCAAACAAACCTGCAGTACAGAAAATGGCGTTTACTTACATGGTTGGACTAGAAATTCCGTGCGCACACGCGCTCAGAACTCTCCTGCTAAAGTGTGAAACCTGCACCATCATCACACGAGTCTTCAAGCAGCACCATGCAAAGCAGCACCGTGCACTTTTAAGGTACTGCCTGTGGCACACGGCTGGTCCATGTCCAACCCCTGCCCCTTAAGGAATCCCCGTATGGCAGCAGGACAGATGGACGATCATCTCTACAGCCTCCTTTGCAACAAAATGTGCTCCCATATCAATTCTGTCCAAGGAGATATGAACAAATTCTGCTCAGGGGAAGAGGGGCTTCTGGAAAGGGATTCTACATCCTGATAAAAGGAACACAGGAGAGACTGCCAGCACTGCCCATACCCATCCTCCTGGCTTCAGTACAGGGAACTCGGGCAGCTTTAAGATTTTATAAGGAGGAGGGACAGTAGAAAACCAACAATACCAAGCACAGCAGAGTGGAAAGATGTGAAGACAGCACACTGAGCAGTGCATACCTGGAGTCTCCTTGTTATTTATAATAATGAAGTGTTTTTGTTTCATATGTATATAAACTATTTCAATATATTTTATATGTACATAAATTGTTCTTTGCAGCTGAGTTCATCTCTAACTGACTTACTGTGGCAAATATAGTTGCCCCTCGGTGTCCAGGGGGAATTGGTTCCAGGAGCCCCCAAAGATACCAAAATCCACAGATACTCAAGTCCCTCATATAAAATGGCTGGAGCATTTGCATATAACCCACCCACAGCTTCTTGAACACTTTAAATCACCACTAGGTTACTTATAAAACCCAATGCAATGTAAACGCTATGTGAATAGTTGCCGGCACATGGTAAATACAAGATTTGCTTTTTGGAACTTTCTGGAGCTTTTTTTCCAAATATTTTTGATCCCTGATTGGCTGAATCTGAGGAAGTGAAACCTGAAAATACGGAGGGCCGACTACACTGCTGTACCTTTTGGAATGTGCCCCCGGCCCCAGGCTGGGCTCCTCAGGGCTGGGGCTTGGTGGGCCTGTGAATGGCAAGGGTAACACCAGCTTCACAGAGATGATTCCAGGAGTCTGTGCTTCTCAAACGGTGCTGGGCATTCACCTTCAGAAGGCACGGCCCCTCCATTCCTCCTCATCTGGTCATATACTGGAAGTGACTAACCACCCCAAAATAGTACATACTCCTTATCTCACCCAGACTCTGAGGTGAGGCATCCAGAGGCACTCCACTGGCTGGTTCTGCCTCAGGGCTGGGCTCATGGTCTTGGCCAGGGATGCCGCCTTGTGTAAAGGCCTGACTGGTGGAGGACCTGTTTCCAAACTCACTGAGGTGGTGTTGGCCGACCTCAGGTCCTTGGTGGCTGTCCAGAGGAGACTTTAGTTTATCACCATGTGGACCTCTCCATAGGCTGCCCTAGTGTCCCTGCAACATGGCAGTGGGACTCCCCAGAGCAGGTGATGGAAGAGGGAGAGACAGAGAGAGGGAGAGAGTCACAGAGAGAGACACAGAGAGAGACACAGACAGAGAGAGACACAGACAGAGAGAGGGAGCAGGAGCCCAAGATGGAAGCAGCAGTAGTTTGAATATTTTGTAGCAGTCTCTGAGGTAACATTCCATAACCCCTGCCATCTGCTCGAGATGCTCCTGGTCACACCTGGTACAGGTGTGAGCACCAGGAGGTAGAGTCTTTGAGGACCATCTTGGAGGCTGCCTACCACAGTCCTCAAAAGATACTTAGTTGCAACAATAATTAATTCATTTGAAGTAATAAGAAACATCAACTAAGTTGATCCAGTGATAATAAGAACTTCAAAATGACCACAGCCTAGACCAGTGCTGCCCAATAGAAAGAACGCAAGTCACAAATGTGAGCCACACAGAAAATTTCAAGCTCTCTGAGTCCCAGCGTCTCTGCCCGTAAGTGGGAGAATCTGCAGCCCTCTTCCTAGGGCCACTGTGGAGACTGAATAGAGCTGTCAGGGGAAGCACCCAGACGCAGTGAGTTCCCCAAAGGTGCGGTATGAAGAGGACTGAGCTGCTGTCTTTGGATTCACTATGGATTTGACCCTTGTGGTCACTGTGAGAAGCAAAGCAACTGGCTCCTGAATGAATCAGCTTGATGGTGAGCTGAGCTATTGACCTAGAGGGACTAGAAAAAGTTAAATGATATGATAATAATCAGAGCTGTTGCAACTGTTGTTGTGAACAGAAAATTCATTGACAAAGTTTAGCCCCAAAACAGCATGTAAAAAAAGGCTTGTTTTCTAAAACCATGTCTTCCCTGCTTTGATTACATAACTCATAAGGTTTCTGAAAGGAGAGCCAGAATCACTACTCTATTTCTATTATTGCATTTGCTATTCAAGAGATTATAGTTACATAAAATACTGGTCTCTGTAATGCCAATAACCACTGTGAGCATATGAATTTAAAAGTATTATCAATTTTTTATAGGGTTAAAAATGCAGTTTTAAAACAGTTGTTACCAATTAAATCTGTGTGTGTGTGTGTGTGTGTGTGTGTGTGAGAGAGAGAGAGAGAGAGAGAGAAAGAGAGAGAGAGAGGGACAGAGAGAGAGAATTTTAATAGAGGGTGGTAACATTATTTGATCTTCTTTTATATCAAGTGAGTTTCCAAACTATATTTAAAATTCTCACCTCTCTACTTTCTTTATGGCATATTTGGTTTTATGCTAAACTGAATTCAGAAGATTCTATTAATGAAGATGGTTTAATGCCTGTGCATTATTATAATGGACTCCTTTGTTCTACAGTTTCTCCCTGTGTCACAGACTAAGTCATTAATCAATGGGTGCTGAAAAATAATTGTCTAGTTCTAACAATCGTCTATTGTTGAAACATTTGGAATTTTAAGATAAAGATGTATAGGCTGTTCTGAAAAATGGTTTAAGATTACCCCTTCATGGAATTGTGGACATATTGTTGGAAATGTCAAACAGCTGACCTGGTTTTAATGCATTTTTGAGTCCCGTTGTTCAACTGCCTATTCAAATTGTGCTGGAAAAGTTGACTTCATTAATGTCAGGAAATAGTGATTTCGTGTTTTTTCTTTTTATTGAGCTGGCACAATTATTAAATGCAGAAATATCATAGGATTCTTTAGCATTTTAAAATAGAAATGCAGCATGTTAATAATCATGATGACAACTTTTCATCTACTTAACATCATTTTTTTGTACATGGCACTCCCATCCTAGATACCTGTTATAAATAAGAATCCTGTATCTCTAGGTGATTACTATTCAACATGAAATATATGACTACACCATGCTGTTTTCAGTAGCTCAAAATTAGATACCTTTCTCATTGAAAATGCTGTAATTTGAAATGTCAATAAATACATTTCATGCCATCTCATACTATAACAGATTAGTGCTTAAATCTGTCAAGATTGAAGTCCAACTCACAACCTGAAAGAAATGTGAAATCTAAATTGAGGGAAAATGTGTGTCTGACTTTTTAATGTAATTCATCTTTATGTAAATATCTGTATCATTGCATATTTATTTGATTATATGTCTAATGCTTCACAGACAGGGCGTTCTCATGGACAGTCTTTGGTCATATTTATTTCTGGTAGATCGCTAACCTATTACAGACCTAAGTTAATAATTATACATTGGCTTTTATTTGATGAGTGCCTGAAACAAATATTATTTCTTAATTGGAGAAGAAATAACTGTATTTCTCTCAGTACCTCCACTCCAATGGGACCAGTTGTAACTAATCTCTCTTCTCTTGTCCCCAACCATAGACTAAAGTGAGGAGCCCTTTCCTCTCTTTGATATGTTTTCAATGAATCTTCATAGTTCATTTGGGAGCAGACTGTTGGCATCAGCTGGTCCCTTCCATCCCTTTAAAGTCTAGGAGCGTGAGACCTATCCAGGGCACCTGATTATTTGAATGGTAAGACTTGTCCATTAAGTAGCTTCCTTGGGCAAATCACCATGCATGCTATCCATTTAAGGATATACATTATCATAGATATACAGGGAAGGAAACAGGTTGAATGACCCATCTGTGGTCCCACAGAGAGAGACACAGAGCTAGAATTTGAAGCCATTCTGTCTGATTCCAGAGCCTCAGATTCCTCCATCAGGAAGGGTACTTTCCCTTCTTCAGCTGGACTGACTGTTACATAAATTATATTATGTTAAAAATATGTATTTATATCCATGCACACATTATATGTATTTGTACACATACATAATATATACGATATATTATATACATTATATATATAATATGATGTTCCTCTTTCTTCATGTAAATGGCTTACATTAGATCTATTCTTTACTTATATACCTATGCCATCAAGTTAGACTGTATTTTACAGGATTCGACTTCCTTCTGACTATGTATGTATTCTGTGTATTGAGTGATTTCCTGTAAGACTTACTATCTATAAATTTGTTACCTAGTAATCCATCTTCATTCAGCAAGAACATGGGCAAAAATCAATAATTCTAATAAAATGATATGGATGGCTATAGATGAAATAGGGTTCTGAGGTTATTTTACTTATTGTCCACATTATAATACTTGACCATCTTCCCTAAGCCTTATGAGTCTTTCTTTTGGCTTCACCCACGTGTCCACATTGTTACGGGACTGCCTCACATACCAGACAAGCGCTGGTGCCAGGCTGTGTCTGTCCCCCGCTCCGTCTTGGGGTACAGCCATGGCTGTGAGGAAGCTAAGTCACCTCACAGGTTAAATGCATGCAATTTTAGAGCTAGAAGGGACATTTAAGAGAATGCAAACCAAGCCTTCATTTTTCAATAAGGACCCTTAGTCCCTGAGAGATGTTAACTCAGACTCTTGAGGGTTAGATTTTGGAACAGGATCTGAAATAGGGACACTGCTCTTCTGAACTCTGCTGCGTCATTTGTGACCTTTTTGGTGTCCCTCCAGGGCAGCATGCCTTCTCATACCCCCTGGACCCAGGAGGGATCCTTCACTCCTTTGGAACCAAGCTCACAGCTCTGGGAGAGATGCCCGTGTAAGGGAGAAAGGAAAGCATCTACTTGATTACCCATGTCAGCTCAGTCAACTCTAGCAAAACTGGATGGTGGGCATTTGCTGCTTTTAAAACAGCTCATAACCAAAAATTATCAAATAACAAATGTGCACTGACTCTGTGAAGAAAGTAAAATGTTAACTGCCCAAAGTAAAAGCGCCAGAAATCTATCTGTATAGTGGGAAAGAGCAGGAAGTTACTTTGGAGAAGTTTTGTATCAAATGTAAAACCATGTTGAAAGCTGGCACACGAGGATACCCATCACATTTCTTCTGCATAAAACCCTTGTCTCCAGATCTTGGTGTTTTCAAGTACAAGTCAAGCAGGAGCCAGTTTCTGATGAGTGTAAATAGGAACTGTCCCAGCCAAATGGATTTTAATACTGTTCTGCTTAATGATTGATAAGAAGGAAACTAGAGAGTATTTAATGTGCTTTTTATTTAAAATTCTGTTTTTACTCAAGTGTGTTAATGTCAAAATCATATTGATCCGTGCAATATATTTATTAACATGAAAGATCTTAGAAAGTAGGTCTTGGTATTTGTCCATCACCGTGACCCAAATTCTGTGGAACTTAGAGCTGTTTCTGACAGCTGATAGGCACTAAATAAACACACACATTCTGCCCATAAATAACGACATTTTGGAGCACTGCATTTAGAAGAGACTGTACTAATTACATTGACAGTTGACTTATGGTCAGAGATGAAACGATTTGTATGCTTACTTATCAGGATTTGTGTACGAGAGTCTTCAGTTCTGGGATGTCACAGGAGGGTCCTGCTATCACAGATTGAGTTACTAAGGAGAAAAGGATAGAATTCATGTCTCGGAATGAGGATTTTTTTTCCCCTGTTACTTTATTGGGCAGGATCATTCATTAAATGAAAAATCCCCTTGGACTTATGTGAAACTTTAAAATAGAAACATAAAAATTTATAGTAATAATAATGATGCAGATCTAATAATTTTTAGTCTATTTACTGCTGTTTAAGAACTTTATGTATTTTGTACTCCTTTCCTAGATGCATGTCATAAATAAAGGGCTTGAAAGTGATTATCGGCCAGCTGGGAATATGTGGACACATAATTCAGTTTTAGTGTCTAATATGGGACAGAGAACGCATTAAGATCGGTTTATTTTTATGTCCCCTCTACTTGACTGGCATGTCTAAAGCGACGGAAAAATCCATATTGGAGGCATGAGACAAATGGCTTTGCTGAGAGATATTCTGCTTTTTACAGTGAGTGTTTCTGCCTTTTACAGTGAAGACTTCAGTGGACACGTCGCCCGTCTTACAACTGAACAGAGCTGAAGAAAACATCCCCCTATATACCCCAGGAACTGTTTTGTTTCACGTGACTTTCACTCTTGACCCTGTCCTTGAAATCAATGACTGTTCCCCATTTATTTGGGGCCTTTTCATTTTGCACTCACTTCACTTGCATTTCCTTACAGTCTCCTCTGTATTTTTTATACCATAATCTGTCTCTCTCCCCTCCCTCAGAAATCCAGCGGGCGGTAATGCTGGACCAAGGCCAAGAAAAGGAAAGTGACAGGGCTCTTTGCGAAGGCTCACATTTAGAGAAAACAACAAAAAATCAATTGCTGAATCTAGATCTGGAGAGACCTCTTTGGGCCCAATACCCGCGCGTGAAAGTTGCGAGCTTTAGTGGGCAGTAAGCTCAACGGGAATCAACAGCGACGTGCTGAATGTTCGCGGGGCCAGTGAAAGGGAACCACAGGGGGCGTGTCTGGGACACTTTGAGGAAGGGACACTGATAATTTATAATCTATCCAGGGAAGAACGAGTGGGATAATCAATCAGTAACTGCTATTGTCGGCTGGACTGTGCTCAATCCACTGAGAGTGGCTGAGGGGCCTTGTCTGGTTCATCCTAAAGAAGCACAAAGGACAGTCCTGAAAACTGCTTTCAGTCCCAGGGGGGATGCAGCACTTTGCTCCATGTGGTTCCAGAAGACTGGACTGAGAGGAAGGTTTAAACATTCAAAAGGAGCCAATTTGGGTATAAATGCAAGACTTTCTTAATTAAGGGGACCAGCTCTCCAGGAGGGGGATTTCTTGGGAGGAGGTGAAGAATACAAGTGGGTTGTTTGCTCTGGAGGAAAACCAGCACAGCTCCTCCCTCCTCCCTCCGGATACGTCCGAAGTCTGGGATTACATGTGCCCCATCTCCTCGCCAGCCAGGGATTCTCTGGTGGCAGCGGTGGGGGGCTGGCAGTGGGCCTGAGAACCAGTGACTAGAGTCAGCGTCGATCCCTGAATTCTGGAATTTCTCCAAGTCATGCTTTCTCAGTCCTTTCAAAGCGTGCATAAATCCAAATTTCCTTGAAATACCAGAGATGGTTTTTGTCACTGAATACTGACCCATGCGTTGCTGAAAAAAGATGATTCTTTGTCCATCTACTTGGGCCTATTTTGTGAGTATAAATCCCTTGTGTTCCATGCAGGAGCGCAGAGGGTAGAGGTGTGAGCAGGGAGGTGAAAGTGGAAACGAGTGCTTTTGTGAGGAGCTCCTCTGCCCACGCCCCCAGGCAGGGCCAGGCGTCTTCCTGCAGGTGCATTTCTGCATAAAGCTGGGCTCTCAGTGTCCCTTCAAAGCCCTGCAGTCCCAGGTAAATGACCAGGTAGGTAAAGAAAATACTGTTTGGAGTCAGAGCTTCAGACTGCCCTCTACCACCAACTTGCTGACAGCCCCTGATTATATGATTAAGGCCTCAGGTTTTGTCCTTTGCTATAAAATGTGCGAAGTTTGCTAAATGATCTCTTAGCGGATCCTCCCAGCTATAATGTCTCCTGAACGTGCACCTGGCCGCCCAGCATGTATTGAACCCATCGCTCTACTGAACAAATGAGAAACGCAGGTAATTGTGGAGACAGAGCTTTACTTAACCTGGGCCAGTTCACAGAAATGAGCACAAATTTGACCTGAGTTTTTTAGACTTAATCTCACGGCCCTTTGGAGAGAACTTCTGAGCTTGTCACACACCTTTTTTAATTCTTTTTTTTTTTTTTTTTAATTTACTTATTTATTTATTTATTTTTGGCTGTGCTAGGTCTTCGTTTCCGCGCGAGGGCTTTCTTTAGTAGCGGCAAGCGGGGGCCACTCTTCATCGCGGTGCGCGGGCCTCTCACTATCGCGGCCTCTCTTGTTGCGGAGCACAGGCTCCAGACGCGCAGGCTCAGTAGTTGTGGCTCACGGGCCTAGTTGCTCCGCGGCATGTGGGATCCCCCCAGACCAGGGCTCGAACCCGTGTCCCCTGCATTAGCAGGCAGACTCTCAACCACTGCGCCACCAGGGAAGCCCCACACACCTTTTTTTCATGTTGTCTGTGGTCTGGAGAGACTGGGAGAAGAGGATTCTGGCTGTTTAATTAATCCCATCTGAATGAGGACACTTGAAGGCCCCTACCTTGTTGCCTTCTATTCCGCTCTAAAAGGAGTAATAGTGCCAAACAACAAACAAACCTGGGCCCAGGTAAGCGGTGGGGAGCAGGGTCCAACCTTAGCACCTCTAAGGATCTCAAAGTCAAGCAGATCAGACTTCTCCATAATAGGGAGGAGTGAGCGCGATCGGTGACCATGGGGTGTCTACACGCGGGAGCAGCCTAGGCTTCCGTCTGCCGGTGCTGATTCTGGAGGGGCTGCTGGAGGGGTCTTCTGTGTTCTGATGTAGCTCAAACCAAGGCCAAGGGCCTGGGGGAGAGAAGCCTGGCTGAGGTGGGCTCAGTTCAAGTTGTCCAGAGCTGATCCTTGATGAGGCAGAGAGCAGGGTCTGGGGGTCTGTGCCTGGCTTTGTCCCAGGGTCAGACGGGGTCACCGCAAGTCTTATCTAAGTCCTGTGGGGTTAACCCAGAGTGGTGGGAGCTTTCCATGTGGCTGTTTCCAGAAGCCCAAGTTCAGCACTGACAGTAGAGATGGAGAGTGAGAACTCTGAATCCACTTCTGAGAAGCCCAAGCCTTGTCCTGGCGCCAGGACCACCCTGAGCACGTGAGCTCCAGGGAAGGTCAGGCCCCAGGTGGGGTCCTAGAGGCTGAGACAGGTTGTGATGTCTGGGGCAGGGGGGGTGCTGCCCATCGGGCAAACCTACTCGGAGTCCAAGCATGCAGGTCGGCGGGGGCAGGGGTGGCTGGGATGTGTCTCAGGTGGGTCCAGCTCTGGCCTGAGGCAGGAGGAGGGACTCTGGGGTGTAGGGAACTGCGGAGTTTCCATCTTGGGAGAAGGCAGCTGGCGTTTGCCCTTCCAACTGGGCTTCCCTGCCTATGGGCCACCCCTGGAGAGGTGGCTTCTGTCGGCCAAGGGCGTCTGAGAAGGGGGCAGCAGAGTCATTACCAACTCACAGTCAGAGCGAGGGGAGAGGGGGGCTGGCTCACCTGCCCAGGTAAGAACATGTGGACGGGGATCCAGCTCCCCCAGGGTCTCTCTTTGGCAAATATGTTGGCAGCAATATTCAGGTTGAATAATTATTACATTACTTGGACTTCTCTTCTTTAATTAGGTAATTAATTCCCAGCTTGATGCAGAGAGGTGAGCATGTACAACATATTCAACAGTGTTTCTGAAAAATGGAAATTGTACTGTGCTGTTAGGACACCAGGAGTAGACCTGCTTATAGATCAGTAAAACCTTCAGTTCATGTCCCCAGATTGTTCCCCATGTCTGCTTTTTCCCTTTTTTTTTGTAAGTCATGCTGCATCAGCGTTCCCTTCAAGGGCCATTCATTTCAGGAGAGGTTTTGAAGTCAGATGGAGGTTCAGACCCTGGCTCTGGCACTGCTGTTTGACAGTCGGCAAGTCCGTTAACTCCCTTGAATCTCCACACATTAAACTGGGAGAGAAACTGCTGTGGGAGTTAAATGAGTTGACGCGTGTAAGCAAGTGTCTACCACACAGCAGGTGCCAGACAGGGTGGCTATCACTGCCGTTATTGGTACCATTTCCTTAACCAGAACACACATTTCCTGTCTGTCTAGAGCGTACTTGCCCTTCAGACCAGGTGTCCCTCTCCCAGAAGCCTCCTGGCTGATCCACCACACGCATCCTTCTCTCTGAATGCTCACAGGACTTGTGATGTCCTCACACAGCTTGGTACTTGATTGTACGATGTAGTCTGTTGTCTTGAGTGTGATGATCCCTTCTCCCCTCTTAATTATAAATATTTGAAAGTCACAATCCATGCTATGGATATATGGCCCTTCACACTGGCCCTTCATAAAATTTTCTTGATTGACTGAGAGGAAGCAATTTCAGCTGCAGGTATAGCTGTAACACTTACCATGTGAATTGCCTGATCCATGCAACTCCTCCTTTTTCCTGGCAATTGGCTAAGAAACAACAGGATGGTAACATGCTCCAGGGATTTTAATTCTCAGCCTCTTAAAAAAATAAAGTGATGTGTAAAATGTTGAATCTGTGAATTTTAGACATTAAGCAGAAAAACTTAATGTATTTATTTTAGAGTATTAACCATATTTAGCCAATACAAATAGTGTGTAAATAATATCTCAGCCACCTATGAATAAACCTCTAAAATACAGACTATTCTCCTCTTTGTAAACTGGATGTACATTCTACAGTCAAAATCAAGTAAAAAAAATGAACAGAGAAACTCTTGCTGACCCCAGAGTGATTTTCGTCATGAATTCAAAAGTTTTTTCTTAAAAGATCCCAAGTTGAAAAAGGAGGTGTTTTGTACTTTAAAAGAGATGACAGCAAAATCAGTCCTATTTGTGGAGTTCTTTTTTCTTTTCTCTAAATTATGGCTGTCAGAATAAAAATTTAAAATATGGTCAAATATCAGATAAGAATTTGAACAGCACTGTGTCTACTGTATTTAGATATAATTATAATTTTTCAATATTTTATTAACAACAGAGTCATATTATGAGAGCAAGACATATTAGCATATTTATAATTTTAGCCTCTGTGACCAGCCAGTAACTTGTGGGCTCCCTCATTTGAACAATCTTTTGTTTAAATGTAACCACCTTCCACTGCTAACAACACCATTGACCCTGATGTCAGGCAACATTATCTACTCAGTAATATGCACCAATAGCCTCATTGCATTTCATTTAGCAGAACGCTTATCAGGGAAAAACAGGAAGAGAAAAATCCACAGCTCTTTGCAAAATAAATGGAAGTAATAATAATAAAAAGATAGGACATTAGGAAGCAGACTGGGAGAGCCTGTGGACAGGTGACGGAGAGACCGGGTATTAAGCCATTTGATGGTGGTGATAAAACCAGGAATGTCACCGGCCTGCCCGCCCCTCCACCCCACGGCCCCCCATGAGTGGCTCTGGGTGGGGAGCGTGGGGGTCACAACTGAGTCCTGATCACAACTGAGTCCTCGTCAAAAGCAAATCTCACTTCTGGCTTTTGGGTTTGAAATAAAACAAATGCAGATGTTTACAGATCTTATCAAGGAGGAGGTGGGAAGAAGCGGGAGCTGGTTACAGAGGCTCTGAAGCCCTGAAGGGAACTCCTGAAAAGATGGACCGGGCCTTCCTTCATTCTGTGAGTCTTTGTCTAACATCGCATTTGTGTCTGGCTCTGTTTAAGGCCCCTGCTCTCACGGTCTCCACACTTTGCTTGGTGGAGTCTTTACATCAAATCAGTTCCCTGTTTGGCAGGGTCATGTAGCAGCTGGAGGACGGGCTCTGGAGAGGCTGTTGGTGTTCAGATGCTGCCCTTACTGGTTGAGTAGAGAGTAGCTGCTGGATCCCTTGCTGCCACAGTGCCCTCCTCCTCTATAAAGTGTGGACAGCAATAGGACCTTCCTCACCTGCGAGAGGCTTAATATGCAAACGGACAACAGCCAGACCACCTAGACAATCGGACTCAGACCCTCGGGCTGCAGCCACCAGCTGGAGGAGGCAAACCACAACCTCTCCAGCAACTGGCCGATACGGACCAATAACTGGCAGCTCCTCTGATTTCTGCTCCTGCTTCCAACCCAGGTCCAAGCAGAGAAAGTCAAAGCTGCTCCCTAAGCTGTCTGGTGGGATGCCGCCCCAGCAGGGCACACCTGGACCCTTCTCTCGTGCCGGGAGTGCTCTCCCCCTGCCCTGCCTGCCTTTGGTCTCTTGCCGTCACAGCCCAGGATAGACAGCCTTCGCTTGCTCCTCAGGGTGGTCTTCCTTGACTTACTTGTGCCTGGATGGTGCTGCTTACAACACAGCAAGCAGCGGGTCGGGTTAGTTTTAGACGCTTGTACTCAGATGTCTATGGGCATTTCCAAAATACTGCAAATCATAACTTCCTGTGTATTAGTCCATTCAGAAGACGGTCGACTCCAGCCATGAAAATATAAATAGATGTGAGAGAAAATAGAGAAGGAGAAAAAAGGGCTATTTAAAACTACAAATGATTCAACTACAAATGATCCTGTACCTAAGGCACTCCTGGCCTAAACTGTCTTCTATTTTCATCAATCGACTGTTAATTACACTTCAGATAAGAGCTTATAAAGGAAGAGAGAGAGCAAACATTTAAAAGTTGCTAAGCAGCTCCACGTGGCAAAATAACAGAAAATGGTTACTGGGTGGGTCCAGGGCACCAGGGACTGAGATGGCCCTGGAGGCAGCGAAGGACTCATAGGAGCTTGGCGGCCGAGGGCTGGAATCAGCCAGAGAGAAACTCCCAGAGAAATAGTCTTCACTGTTTTCCTGGGACCTCTGAGCTCTTTGCCTTGGGATGCCACCTCCCGTCCCGCTTCCAGAACTTCATTAAAGTTTGCAACGTCCCACGTGCTTGGTACCCCGACATCATTGCCAAGAAAAGAGGGAGGTCAGATATCAGGGAAGCTGAGGAATCCCACAGGGACAAGAGTTAGGGAGGATTTCAGGACACTGGTGGGCGGGGGACAAAGCTTCCCATTCACTTTGGGTAGAAGGCTTTATTCAATTTTACTTAAAACTCAAAGGACAGGGTGATCCCAACAGACATTCAGCTAAATTTTAAAATTAAAAAGTATAATAAAAAAGGGAACTAGGTCATATATGGTTATCTTTTAAACTAAACCAAAAGCTTAGTTTTCAGCTGGGCTATGTGTGTGGATATTTAAGGCCATAGTGCTTTTCAATTACTGGCTATTCTTGCTCTATTGTGTTCAAGCCACAGAACTTGTGATCGAGAGAACTGCCTTTGAGTGTTATGTATTAATCAGCACACAGTTATACACAATCTGAAATAGTGTAATGAAATCCTCCCAAGACCATTCTATTATGGAAGAAAAAAAAATGAAAAAAAAATGAAACAAACCTCTGACTACATGCACATGTATAGGTATATGTACAGGTGCACGCAACCATACATGGAAAGGTTATTTTACTCATAGCATCTCTGATACCTTTGAAAATTTGTGATAATGTCATATTTCCCAGACAAAAACTGACTTTTTGCAAAGCTTTTTTGGAGGGAGATACTTTACTATGGAATTTTTTTTTGCCATTAGCAACCACCGAAAAAAAGTTGGAAATGTGGAAATGTACGCTTTTAATGTCATTCCTAAATTTTTGGTCAGAAATTAAATGGCTGCATGTAGTTGTGGTTATCTGAAAATTGTGGGGCAGTAATTTTAGAAAATGTCGGTGGAACTAATGCCTGACTCTGCTTGGTAAATACACTGCAAAGACTCCACAGGAAGTAACGGGGCGAACGAACACGAATTCAGACCTGGTTCTATCATTTACAAACTCAGAGGCCGTGGGCCGGCTATTTAATTTTTTGAACTTTCCTTATGAGAACTGATGGTAATAATCACCTTTCAAGAGTTATTTGCATCAAATACTGTGATGAGCCTAGCTCAGTGCCTGGCTCACACAGATGTTCATAAGTGCTAGCGAGTTTTTTATTATCATAGATATTGTTGCTATTACTATCATTACACTGGGTAAGAGGCTGATTGTTGTTGACTTTGGCTTGTCTACTGGTCCAACACTAGCTACTTTAATAACTCCTTTAATATTCCCTGGTTAGAATATCAAGTTAACCTCACTGAGAAGACTATTTAGGATGCGGAGGTGGGGTCATTTATTTCAAGCACTCAGACAGTAATGTTGACCATGTTTTAATCTGAAAGAGAAGCAATTGCAGAATCACAGAATTTTTCTGCTGGGAAGGACGCTGAATAATTGTTGAACCCACTCACCTACCCTCCCAGCCCCCGCTCCAGCCACCATGTGGTGAGGATACTTAGGCCAAGAAAAAGTACATTTTTCAAAGTCAGGCAGCTAATAACAGCCCATAGTAGAGCTAGAACAGGAACCTGGTCTCCCATCCAGGGCTTACTCCTTTCAAAATCAAGCTTAGATTTGGGCTTGTTGGTATTACAGCAAGTATTACAGCAGCCTTTTCTGGCGTCTCAAAAAAATATGATATAACAAAAGTTAATTACACACAACCAGCCAAGTAAAAAAAAAATCTCAAACTATAATTCATGGTAGAATCTTTGTGGTTTCCATGGTAATGGGAGGTTGAGAGTTTTCAAATAGAGCAATCTTGCACAAGAAATGTATTTGGTGCTTTTCCCGACATCTGATAAGTGGTTAATCAGGCCAGATCCATCGTGATGTTACTGGGAGCCGAATGTTAGAGGAAAAAGCAGGCTGCGTTTCAGTTCAATCCCGTGGGCACCACACTCAGCACTTCCTTTGAGCCCAAGCTCTGCTCCAGGCAGCGTGATCCTGAGACAAAGGGGGAGGGTCCTCGGTGGGCAGGATCCACTAGAAGGGGTCCCTCTCAAACACCCTTTCACTGCTGCAAGAGTCCCAACAGTGCAACAAAGGCAGGTCTGGGGCTGCGTGCACTGGCTCACAGTAAAACCACTGACTGAATCACAAACAAAAAACAAAACTAGAAACAAACAACTGGCAGAACAATTATAACAGCAAAGTGCACCCATGTTTTTCCATTATGAGGCTGACAATTACTTTACTGCATTGATGTAATAAGACTTCTGCTCACTGCTGAATCTCCCTCCCTCCCTCCCTTCCTTCCTTCCATCCATTCATCATAGTTTACTCGCTTCCATTATATCTTGTAAGTGGTATTTATTTGCATATATAAAGGCTATTAGTTCTGTGTGTTGATTTTTCAACATGCTACTGATAAATTATCTTATTTTTTGGTAGTGGACCTCTATCAATTCCTCTGGTTGTATCTGATACATAATTATACCATCTGCAAGTAAGAATGACTTTATCTTTCTTTCCAGCTCTTTCTCTTGTGTAATTGTGTGACTGCACTGTTGGATATCTCCACACAATGCTAAAGAAAAGGGGGTGTACAACGTTTTTGCGTTTGGACTGAAAAAATATATAACAATGAGAAATCATCTGAGATTAACAATGGCAAAACTATAACCAAAATATAATTATTGAAAAAAAAGTTTCTTACATATATATGGATTCTATAGGTATTCTTGAAGTGCTGTCACTTACTTTCTAATGTACTGTTTTTAACTTGAATAAGTGATATGTGTTGATTTTGCAAAATACATTTTCGGAATTCTTAGGGATGACCATATGATTTCTCCTTAACTGTATTAATATGAGATATATAATACATTAAGTTAAAAGAGTTAATTCTTAAGAGCTAAAAAGTTGTAAGTTAAAAGATTTCCTATTATTAAAGCACTCCTGCATCCCTAAAATAAAGCTTCCTTGCTCAGCTGTATTAGTTCTTAATGGGACATTAGATTCAGTTTGCTTGTATGTTATATAAGATATATGTGTTTATTGGGTTGGCTAAAAAGTTCGTTCAGTTAATGAATATGTTGTTCCATAAAGTTCTTGGTGAAAATGAAAAATGTGTCTTTTATTTTTACTTGAAACCAAATGAACTTTTTGGCCAACCCAATACATTAATAAGTGAAAATGGCATGTAGGTATTTTTTTTTGTCAGCATTTTGTCAGGCTTGGGGAATCAATATTTTACTTTCTTCATAGAAAAAAATTCGCGGTCTTACTTTTTCTATGCTCTGAAATAATTTAAGTGACATAGTGATTTTCTGACACTTAAAAACATGGTAGAGTTCCTTTGTAAAACTATCTAGGCCTGGTGCTTTTTAAATTTTCATTTTTCTCTTTCTTATGGTAGTTTATCTGTTAGACTTTCTCTAATGGGATTAATTTTGTTAAATTGTATTTATTGGAAAAGTTATGTTTTTCAATTAGGTTTTCAAATTTTTTTTTAGTGCACATTAATCTCATAATTTAAAGAATCTATTTTAATGTTATTTCTTTAGGTGTATTTTCTGCTCTTGATAATTAGTGCTTTCTCCCTTTCCCCTCTTCTTTAAGGTTAGCTGGGTGTTTTTTCTTTTTCCAATTTTATTGAATTTTTCACTTATTTATTACATTGTTTTATTTGGAAACTCTATTGATTTTTTTCTTCTTTTTCTCAAGCAGTAAGTCTTCTTTTATCTTAATTCCTTCCTTTTGCTTTTTATTTTGTCTTGCCCTTTTTTAGTTTTTGTAGTTGGGTGATAAACTCATTTACCTTCTTTTTGTCATTTCTATTTAAAATGTTATTGTATACTATACATTTTCTTCTATTTGGTTTTAGTTGGATTCCATGAGTTCTTATATATTTTCATTATTACTTTCAAGAGTTTCTGAAATTTTGCTTTGACTTTCTTGTCTTACTCAAGTGTGTGTGTGTGTGTGTGTGTGTGTGTGCACGCTTGTGTGTGTGTGTTCAGTTCTCCCTCTCTCCCAGCCATGGTTTAACTTCGCAGTTAAAAGAAGCTAAAGGAAGGTCTTTTTGCTTTAGATCTTGATATCCATTTTAATTTTCAATATTTTTGCATAATGATCAGAGAGTGTTGGTTTTATTATTTTTCTTTGGGACACTGAAGTTCTGGTCATAACCTAAGTTTTTCCAAGTTTTGAGAATGTTCCAAATGCACTTAAATGCTCTTCAAATACAATGCAGTACTACCTAGCTGGGTTTAGCGTATGATTTACAGCAATACAGTATGCCTTCTTGATTTGTTGTTTACGTCCTCGCCATTCTTTTCGTATCTTTGCTATGTTTTGTAGTGAGACAAGTATATGAAGGTCTCTTATTATTATGTCTCTGTCTATATAACTCTGTGTTGCTTGTAGTTTCTGCATTATAAACAATGTTGCTGTTTTATCTGGTTATATTTCTCAGTGACTGCTAGATCTTTATTGTTAATTGTATCCTTCAGCATTATGAAGTGCGGACCCTTCTTTGCTATTAAATGCTCTACCGTCTGGGCTTCTCTGCCTTCTTGCCAGCATTTGTCACGTATCAAGGTGTGACACCTGCTTCATTTTCATTTGCATTCACCTGGCATAACTATATTCATTATTTACCTTTAATCTCTCTAGAATATTCTCATTCATTTGTGTTTCCTGCGTAAGCATTGTATTATACCACCAGCACCAGAAATGAAAGAGAAAATTTTACTACAGGTTTAATAAACATTAAGGGGAAAAAGAGATGACATTCTGAACAAGTTAATGTCAACAGATAAGGCAACTTAGATAAAAGGGACACATTCATAGAAAAGTAAAATTAACCAAAACTGAATGCAGATGAAATAGCAAATATAAAGAGCCCTATGTTAATTAAACTAATTTAATTAATTATCAAAAACCTTCCCACAAAGAAAACTCCAGGCCCAAGTGGGTTCACTATGAATTTTCTAAGAGAGGAGTAACACAATCTTACGTATTTCAAAAATTAGAGCAGAAAGGAACACTTCCTAATCAGACAAAAAAAGGAAAATTTAAGAAGTATATTCCTCATGAACATTGACCTAAAAACCAAAATTACTCATGGGCATAGATGCAAATATCATTAATGATTTATTACCAAACCAAATCCATCAATAGATGAAAAAGATAACATACCATAACCTAATGGAGTTAATCCAGGAATACATTTGTTTTAACATTTTGAAATAAAATAATATAATTTACTATATTAAAAAATGAAGGGGGAAAGACATACAATCATTTCAATAGATGCAAAGAAAATTGACAAAATGTAACACCCACTGATGTTGAAAATAAGAATCTCAACAAATTCTCGGGGAATTTACTTAACCTGGTAAAGGCTATCTATGAAAAATTTACAGCTACTCTCACATTTTATGTGAAATATGAGTTATTTCTCCCTAAGACCAGGAACAAGGAAGATATCTACTCCTACCACTTTTATTAGTCATTATACCAGGTGTCCTAGATGATATTACAATAAATAATGAAAAGTCCATAAGGGGCATAAGTATTTGAATGGAAGAATTAACTCTATTTTCAGAGAATTTTTTTAAGCAGAGAGAAAATCCTAAATAATCCACAAGAAACTTGATAATCAAATAATTGAATTCAGAAGATTTCAGAATACCAGGTCAGTATAAAAGAGTCAATTGTATTTTTACATATGAGCACCAAAACTTGATAAATGAAATTAAACAGAACATTCCATTTACAATGTTTTCTAAAAAGACAAAATACTTGGGAATATGTTTAGCAAAAGATGTGCAAGATCTTTATACTGAAAATCGTAAAGTATTGAGAGGAATTAAAGACCTGAATAAATGGTAGATGTACCATGTTCAGGAATCAGAAGAGTAATTTTGAAGGTGTCAGCTCCCCACAATAGGTTCACTGTGCTTCAAATCAAAATCTCAGAAGAGTGTTTTGAAGAATGAACAAACTGACTGTAAAATCTATATGAAAGTGCAAAGGACAGAGACTTTTCAAAAACAGCCATGAAAAATAACAACAAACGTGGAGTACTTATTCTACCTGTTGTCAGGACTCACCACACGTTACTGTAGTCAAGACAGTGTAGAACGGGCATAAATATTGGCAAATGGATAAAGTCACAGAACAGAGAACCCAGAGACAGACCTGCACTTGAATAAACAACAGATTTTCAACAAACGCACCAAAACCGTGCAGCAGGCAAAGTGAAATCTCCTCAATAAATGGTGTTGGAACAATGTTATTTTCATGGACCTCAAAATAGACTTCACCTTCTGGACCTCATGTTATACACAGAAATCAGTTTGGGATGCATTATGGATATAAACATAAAAGGTAAAACTATAAATCTTCAGAAAATAACATAAATGAGTAACTTCACGACAGGGGTGAGCAGATGTTCCCTAGACAGATCACCCAAGCAATAACCATAGAAGAGTTAAGTGATAAATTAGTTGTCATCAAAGTTTTTAAATCTCTTCCAAAAGACATCATTAAGAAAATGAAAAGGAGGGTCTATAGTGGGGATGAATGTTCACAGAACAAATATTTGAAAGAACAAATATATTTGAAAGAACAGTGGTATCCAGCATGTACAAAGGTCTCCTATAACTCAAAAACAAAATTACAAGCAGCCCAATAAAAATGGGTAAAAGATGGCATGAGACACCTCCCACAGGAAGACATGCAGGTGGAGAGTAACCATAGGAAAATGAGCAACCGCTGCATGCTGACTAGACCGTTGCAGTGGAAAAGCCTGAAATACAGAATATTGGTGGGGATGAGAAGCACCCAGAACTCATATATTTTTGGTCGGAGTGTAAAAATGTTAAAGGCATTTTGAAATAACACATAGTAGTTTCTTATAAAAATAAATATGCAACCCTAGAGTCTAGGGCCCAATAATTCTACTCCTGGGGTATTTACCCGAGAAGTGAAAATGCAAGTTCACAAAAAGACTTGTACAAGGATATTCATGAAGCTCTATTTGTAATAAACAAAACCTGCAGATAGCTCAGGTGACAATTAATACAAGGATATATGAACAAACTGTGATACAGCCCTACAATGGATACTAATTAGCAACTAAATAAAAACTACTGATACATGCAATAGCATAAATGAATTTCAAAAAACAAATGAGCTGAATGAAATGTGCATTAATAAAAAAGATTACATATTGCAGGCAATACTTTCTATGTTGAGATAAAAGATCTGAACATTTACTTTGGTGGTGGTCGGGTGGTGAGAGCCCGGTGGACTTGGGAGGACAGTTTCTCGGGCAGTGGCAATGTTCTGTACCTCAAACAGAGTCTGGGTTGCACAGCAGCAATGATGTGATGGATTTAGACACTGAAAGATTTCAGAAACGGGAATTATCAATTCTAGGCTATAAAATAACTAAGTATGAAATATTTAAATAAATAAATATTACCACAGAAAAGTAAGCAAGCAGCAAAAGACAATTAAGGAGAGCCAGGCAGGTTTGAAAACAAATGGAACAAATAGAAACGAAAATTACAAAGGCTGAATTTTAAAAGTCAATGAACAAATTAAGAATCAGATCTGACTCACATGAAGGGAGAATTCATGAAGTACAAGATAAATCTGAGGAAATTACTCAGAATGTGTGACAGAAAAAACTGGATAGAAGTTAAGGGATATGAAGGCTTTAGTAAGAGTATTTAACAAGAAGTAAAGACAGTTCCCAGTGGAAGCAGTGAGCCCAAGGGGACAGAAGTGTCAGTGAAACTGCAGAGGAACACTGATCACATGTACAGAGAGCACAAGCACCACCTGGGAGAAAAAATAAAAGGAAATAGATATCCCAGTATGTCATAATGATACTGCAGAATAAAGAAAACATAAGGATCTTAAATACAGACAGAAAGGCACACTGTCCGCTAAGGAACTTCCCAACTACAAAAAAGTAGAAATCAGAAGACGGAGAGAAAAGGTCTTCAAAATGTTGAGAGAAAATGAACGAAACTTAGGTTTGTGTACCAGCAAAAACATCTTTCAAGAAGAAGAGTAAATACAGATATCTTCTGATAAACAGACACTGAGAGTTTTTCTCCAGCAGATCTACACCAAAGGAGCCTGTAACAAACGGGCTTCAGAAAGGGGAAAATCACAACCGGAAAGAAGGTCTGTTGTAGAAAGTGTACTTATTTTTAATAAATCTGAGATAGTTACAACTAGAGAAATGACTTCCGTTGTTTGATACTTATTTAGAAATTTTAAGAAAATAATTCATAAATATAGTTTTTATTTATAATAAGAAAAAAATAACAGAAGTACATCCTGAGCATCTGGGTAGACTCTCAACTCTTGTGCTCTGTCGAGTTCTCTAAAAATATCTTGTCATGGCTTTGTCTTTCTTAGTAGAAAAAATAAAGGTTGCTGCACTTCTATTCATGAAGATGTTGAACATCACAAAAGAATTATAAAGTCTGGACAGAACTTGAAAATGTGCGTAGTCAGTCCGTAATTGCAATACAAAATGAAAAGTTGAGGTATTTGCGGGGGGGGGGGAGACTTAATTTTTAATTGTTGATTCAAGGGTTATGTATGAGAATTTCTTAATTTGGTAAATTCATTCTAGTATATGTATTTATCTATCATCTATCATCAATCATCTAAAAACATTGAGAGGACAGTTTTGAAATTCTCAACCGGTAGCCTGAGTATCAAGCACACACGATCTTCAAACAAAGAGACTTTAAATAAAAGAGGAACTTAAAAAAATTTACACAGTATAATCTATATTTTCATAAAATGATACACAGATCTTGATGAAACTTAAGATATATAGACAAGGTCCATAGTCTAATTCACCTGCTTTCCACAGAAAGGAACATTCATGAGGAAGATTAGGACACATTAGAGGAACTTTACTAGGCTGTCCCAGAATGTCCATTCTTAGGATGTATCGTAATTCAGCTAAGCACTTTTCTCCTGTTGCGTATTTAGGCTGTTTCCAATTTACATCTTCATAAATGATGCCATCACAGACATACCTCCACAGATCGTAGCATGAATCTCTGATTAGGAAGGTGAAGCTGATTCCTAATACAGAAATAACGAGTAAATGGATCTGAACTCCAGAAGATCTCTATCGACAATCCCAAAGCAATTTACAGTATTCTAACACCAATATTCCCATAAGCAGTGCATGACAGCTCTCTTTTCACTGTGCTTTTGCCAAAATTTAGTACTCTAATTTAGATACATTTTAGGCCTTTTGAAATGTAAATTATGGCATCTAGTATATTTTTGCATTTTGTTGCTTATTAGTAATGTTGCACACATTTTATATATGTATTGAGCTTTTTTCTCTTTAGATATTTGCATTTATTCCTATGTTTCTGTTCATATTTTATCATTTATTTGTAAGAGTATACGTTAAGGCTCTTAACTCTGTAATTGCTGAAGCAGATAACTTTCTGAGTTTGTTGAGTTTGTTTTGTGCGTGTGTGTGAGAGAGTCAGAGGGACTTAATATTGTTTTCCTTTCTTTGATTTGTTTCCTAATGGACTTACACATTGGCCAGTGTTCAATAGGCCCTATTTTAAATGTACTTATTCAGAGTGGATAATTTTATCATGTTTACCCAGTGTTTTAGTTTGTTCTTTAGATGTTGGTTATTTAATTAAGGGCCATAAATGGTTACATTAAAAAAAACTGTTTTATAGTTGTTTACCTGTATCTAATAATCTATTCAAAGATTCAATGTGGGTATTTCTCATCATGCTACAAAAAGGCAGACTGTATCAATCCTTTTTTTTTGGATGTGTGGAATGATTTACTGACAAAACCAGTTTATAGATTGCATCTACTAAAGAGGTACTTAGTAAGGGAACAGTTATGCATGAAAATCTATTTATTTTCCCGAAACTTTGCAAATCTGTGAAGATGAAATCTCACATTACCACCTGTTTGTTCTGCTTCTTCTTTCTAAGGAATGTATGCTCTCTCTAAGAAATCCAGGCAGCACTATGGACAGGGCGCTAAATGAACAGGAGGTGATGTGAGGGCTCAACACAGAGTATTATGGAAAAATCCAAGGACTCGGAAAATTAGAACTCATCCAGAATCACAATGGAGATGTCTTTAACTTCTTGGGTAATTATTATGTCAAAAAGAGCAAACAAAACATAAACAAAAGGTGCATACAGTTTTGAGATTTCAGAGAAGTGTTCCTTTGAAGCTAATCTAAGGTCTGAGAGCAGGGGCTTAGAAGACCTATACGAACATTTCAGGAGGAGAGGGTTCTTAAGATGGTGAGACACTTAGAAACTTTAGCAACACCCGTTGCGTCAAATCAGCATAGAATAACATCATATTGTTCAGACCTGGTCATCCTGCCTCTGGAAGAGCTGATATTCTAGTGAAGAAAGACATACAGAGAAAATCATAACATATCTCATCAGTATGGTTATTAGAGGAATTTCAAAAAGCTAGCCAGAGCCTAGAAAAGAGAGCCACTCTGTGCGTTTAAGGAGTTGTGCATTTAACAGGCGAGTTGGCTTCTGAGCTAAAGGATAAAAGAAAGTGGCTGCATGGCCAGTGGAGATGGAGAGGGAGCCAGAGGTGTGAAGAGCAAGTGCATCGGGGCTGTGTGTGGTGGGGTGTGAGCACAGGCTGTGAGTGCATGTGTGAGTGTGTGCATGTGTATTCATGTATGTCTGTGTTTGTATGTGCATGCGTGTACAAGTGTGCATGTGTGTCCATGCATGCAGGCATGTACGCACACATATAATGTGCATGTATGAGTGTGTATCCATGAGTGTTCATGTGTTTATGCATGTGTGCATGTGTGAGTATGCATGTGGATGCATGTATGTGGGTGCATGTGTGGTTATGAGAGCTGTGAGGGAGTAAGACTCCAGGGGTAAAAATAGAGCTACCATACGATCCAGCAATCCCTCTCCTGGGCATCTATCTGGAGAAAACGCTAATTTGAAAAGATACATGCACCCTAATGTTCAATACAGCACTATTTACAATAGCCAAGACATGGATGCAACCTAAATGTCCACCAACAGATGAATGGATAAAGAAGTTGTGGTACATATATACAATGGAATATTACTCAGCCATAAAAACGAATGAAATAATTCCATTTGCAGCAACATGGAGAGACCTAGAGATTATATACTAAGTGAACTAATCCAGACAAAGACAAATATCATATAATAACACTTACATGTGGAATCTAAAATATGACACAAATGAACATATCTATGAAACAAAAACAGACTCACAGACATAGAGAAAAGACTTGTGGTTGCCTTGGGGAGGGGAGTTGGGGAGGGATGAATTGGGAGTTTGGAGTTAGCAGATGCAAACTGTTATTAGGATGGATAAACAACAAGGATCTACTGTATAGCACAGGGAACTATATTCAATATCTTGTAATAAAGTATAAACTAAAATATATTACAATATAATATATATATGTGTGTGTGTGTATGTGTGTGTATATACATATATATATATATATATATATATACAGAACTGAATCACTTTGCTGTACACCTGAAACAAACAAAGAAAAAAAATCCCAGGGATAGGATGGGTCTGCCGCACAGTTAGAGACCAGGGAGTCTTCTGTCAAACTTTTCCAGTTCACATGAGCAGGTATACAGTTTAGATTTTGGAAGAAAACAGAGAACTACTGTTCTTCAGAGAGAAATGAGTATACAGACGTCCTTCTGAACATGAAGTGTTGAATGGGGTGGACTTGAAAATGTAGCTGCCATTTGGAAATTATGGAAGAAATTCTCTCACAGCCATTTGGAAATTATGGAAGAAATTCTCTCACTGCACTTTTACTCTTAAGTCTTAGAGGAAGTCCTCAGCAGGTAAAATATAAATTAATATGTTCTGTGAAAACCCAGAGAAACTCTATTGTGATTCTTTCATATGATAAGCTTTAGCCATCTGTTTCAAGTTTTCATTTTCTTAATATTTAATCTGTGCTTAAAAATTAATTTATATCATGAAAAGTGACAAAGCTCCTCACTAATTCATGACTCAGTTTAACAAGATAACCATTGAATAGATGAAGTTCTAGCCTTTTTTTCATAGTGATTAGACTTCAGCAGACATATTTTTTCAATCTAATAATAACGAAAATTAAAATGACCCTTTAGTATTACTTTTTACCAGTATCTACAGTTCTGTGATTTCACTATATTCATAGAATGAATGTTAGAAAAATCTTACATTAAACTTTATAGACAATGCGATAGATGTGTTAAGTGCAAGAAAATTTCAGATTAACAAGAATACAAAAGAAACTATATCTTCCTATGTTTACAATGTTACATTCCTGATAATTACACAATAGAGACTAGATATTTTTAATATAGAACTTTTTCAAACATTTTTTTACTATCTTTAAATCATGCTTAAAAACTACAGCTTCATATTTTTATTCAGAATATAAAGATAATATGATTCTACCTTTTATGAAATTCTAAAATGATCTTTATGATTCATGTAAGTTTTCCAACACCAGATATCGGATATGTTCACAGAAAGGCACTGGATTGGAAGCCGCGTGTCACGTGTCTAGTCCTGGCTCTGGGTGTCGGGATGAAAGCCAACCTTTCTGAGTCTCTGTGATGTGATCCTAGGCCCCCCTTTCTGAGGGGACTGATGAAAAGAGGATTACATAGGGATCAGGTGCTGCCATGAGGCAAGGGCGGTGCAGGAATCAAGTATCCAGTTTCCGGGTGGGAAGAGCCAAGGGGCTCTCGGGGGTTATTGGAAAGAAGCAACAGTCACTCAAAGGAGGGGTCATTTTACAGCTGCTGCAGGACTTGGGGAGGAAGACCACCTTCTTCAAATCTTCAGCTGGCTTGATCTAGGTCTATCCTCCAAGCCCGATTGATGACAGGGCTATTTTTTGTTTTCTTCTTTTCAGTCTAGCTGATTCTTACTCTTACAGTCCCTGAAAAGTTCTTACTGTCTCAAACTATAACAAGCAACCACAATATTTGGTATGTTACTATGCTTACATATGCTATAAAACAGTCCAGGGAAGGAAGAGTGACAGTCCTAGTGGAGGGTGTCCAAATTTCAGATTGGTTGGTGCAATCCAATGGCACAGAGACACAGGAGCCGCTAACAGCGTTAACTGTCAGCTGTACAACTTAACTCGAACTCGGGTAACACTTGATCCCTATCAACACTGATTTCTTCATTTGCAAATATCGATAGTGATACAGACACATGCCTTGCAAAGTGAGGTAATGTATATGAAAGACCCTCCCCTCTCATCGCTGGTGCACAGCAGACCTGCAGCAACAAACTCTGCTCACTCTTGCCCCATCTCCCTTGTCCTTTTTAAGAAATTCCTTCCATGATTCTTTCCTGCAATGATTCTTTCCTGCTGTTATGGTTCCAGATGGAAACAGAGATGGAAAAATGTTGGCTTGCCTAATGAGAAGCGTAAGCCTGATGGTCAGAACATGGATTTAAAATGGTTTATAATGTTCATAAATGGGTTTTATGATTGTATTGCTTTTTTTTTTTAAATTTAATTGTTTATTTATTTATTTTTGGGTGTGTTGGGTCTTTGTTTCTGTGCGAGGGCTTTCTCTAGTTGTGGCAAGTGGGGGCCACTCTCCATCGCGGTGTGCGGACCTCTCACTGTTGCGGCCTCTCTTGTTGCGGAGCACAGGCTCCAGACGCGCAGGCTCAGTAGTTGTGGCTCACTGGTCTAGTTGCTCCGCAGCACGTGGGATCTTCCCAGACCAGGGCTCGAACCCGTATCCCCTGCATTGGCAGGCAGATTCTCAACCACTGCGTCACCAGGGAAGCCCGATTGTATTGCTTTTATGGATCTCGATTATAGGCCTTTGCAGGCTCTTGCTCTTAACTGCCCACAGGCCCAGCTGTCTGCTGGTGGAGCCTGAGGCTGTCACCTTCACTGCCTCCCAACAGTGTGACTGTCTCAGCTTCCCCGGGGTGAGGCCCAGCCTTCATGCCTGCCATGCTGAGGGCCACCTGGAATCAGGGCGCCCACCTCTTCCTAATGCAGACGAGTTGTCATGAAACGGGAGTGGGGTCTGAACATCCTACTCAGAGCCGTGCGGTGGAATCTGGGAGTGTGGCGGAATCCACACCGAGGGCCACACCTCGGGCCCACAGGTGACAGAAAGGAGGTTGTAAACATTCATCTTCCTTCTCCCTCCGGGGCTCTGTTCTGAGGGGTGGGGAGGCTCAGAGGGACCTGCCTGGGGGACTGAGCAGCAGCTGTTTTCCCTGAGATTGTGTCAACCTCTGCAATTTACAGCCTTGCATGTTTTCTCTCCTTTCTTGTCTCACCTTCACCCCCTTTATCCCCCTGTAGTCTTTCCGTGTTGGAACTGCACTTCCTAATCAAGTCTTAGTGTGAAAACTGTGCCTGGCCCTCTCTTTTCTAGGGAGCAGAGAGAACTAGGAAAACCGCTACTGTGATTTGCCCTCAAAGGCAGATCTGCAGACTGGAAACTGGGGGGTGAACTGCCCACTACCTCAGCTTTCCGCTCAGCAGGAAAGTGTGAGCGCTACTTCAGCAGGAGACACCTTGCCCAGAATGTAGGGCACGACCACACCCTCCGAGGCAGAGAACACTCCCCATTTGGAAAGCATTGTCCACTAGCTGCTACTGGGTCCTGCAGGTACCCAGCTACTGCCAGTGCTCAACGTCCAGCACTCCAGCATCAGAGACGATGCTTAGCTCTGGGTATGGCACCATTCCTTGATGGGGCAGGGGGGTAAGTCATACAAGAGAGAGCAGGACAGTTACACCTGCATAAGAGGGAGCAGCCATATATCCCACTGGGATTGCACATGCTACAGGTGTGGGTGTACCTTCCCTGCCGGGAATACCTTAGCCATTGCAACACCTGAGGCCAAAATTGCCTGACCAACAGAGTTAGTAATTCACACAACTTTACCTCTAACACAGAGACCCGTTTAAAGGAGAAATATGTGTACCAACAGACTAAGGATGCAGAATGTGCTGTTCTCTCCTTGGGCTCATCGCCTCACCTGGGGCACTGGACACCTAGAGCGGTGGAACCACCTGCTGACTATTCAGCTTGGTAAACTTGTTTCTTCAATGTTTTCTCAGTGTTTTTTGAACCCATACAGTTCTAGGGGAAAACACATAAATGATAAATTTGAAAGGTGATATGGAAGCACATTCAGGACAAGTGTCACAGAAGGACTACACTGAATATGATGCTATAATGCACAAGAAAACATCTAAAAAGCACAGCCCTTTGTTGGTACTCAGCAAGATTTGTACACTATTTACAATGGTGTGATATTCTCCCAATTTATTTAAAATATAATTTAACACATCTCCTGTATGTTATTAAAATGAGGGGTTTAAATTGGAAAGGTAAACATATTTTTTATACTAACATCAGTTGAGAATTTTTTATATTGGAAAATAAGTTCTATGCAGTGAAGGGATTAATAATTGAGTAATATTTTAGCCCCCAAATGTCAAACTAATCTTGCACTCCTGAGATCAATATGATTTGGTAATGAAGTATTATTTATATGTATGCATATACACATACATATATAATATTAAATGAATATATAATATATATACACATATAAAGTATATTATATATATATGCTTTACTTTGTTAACATTTTACTTTTATTTTCTGAGTGATTATTGACTTTTAATATTCCTTTATTTTTTAGTCTTCAATAGAAACTGGTTTCAAGATTATGTTTGCCTCAAAAAAGAAATGCATTGGAAATGTTCTTTCAGCTCTTCCTGGGAAGATTTTCGTAAGAAGAGAACATCAGTTTATTCAATATTTGGTAGAACTAACTTTTCGTGTCAATCTTGTCACTCCCATCAGTTTGTGTTGGTGAAAGGGACAGTCCAAAGTTTTATACTAATTAAGGCAAAGAAATCAAGTTTCAGGGAACTCATGAATAATTCACTGGATAAAGTTATTTCTCTGACCTCATGCTTGGCAATGGGGCATGCAGTTTAATGCTCCCTGTGCTATGATGGTCCATCCACTGAGGATCACACCTCATCCTTGTTGGGTAAGTTACTTTAAAGATTCTTCATCAAAATGTACTCATTAGGGACTTCCCTGGTGGCACAGTGGTTAAGAATCCGCTTGCCAATGCAGGGGACATGGGTTCGATCCCTGGTCTGGGAGGATCCCACATGCTGCAGAGCAACTAAGCCCGTGTGCCACAACTACTGAGCCTGTGCTCTAGAGCCTGCATGCCACAACTACTGAAGCCCGCGCGCCTACAGCCCGTGGTCTGCAACAAGAGAAGCCACCGCGGTGAGAAGCCCACGCACCACAACAAAGAGTAGCCCCTGCTCACCGCAACTAGAGAAGGTCCCGGGTGCTGCAATGAAGACTCAACGCAGCCAAAAATAAATAAATAAATATATTAAAAAAAAAAAATGTACTCATTTGCCACGAATTGCTTAGCTATAATTCCTGTCACTTTTTTTTTACAACTTGATTCGGGTATAATGGACATGCATTTATCTACATATTTTAAAACGTAGAATTTGATGAGTTTTGACATATGTATATACCTAAGAAACTATTACTGCAATCAAGATAATAAATATATACACCACCCTCCAAAATTTCCTGTCTCCCTAACCCCTTATCCCCAGGTAACAATTTCTATTATTTCTTCCAATTTGCTCACTTTTAATTTTGTTAAATAGTTTCCTTTCTTTGTTTCAGGACAGACTCAACTCTTTATAACACAGATTTTGTTTTGAGAATCAGTGATCCTGGGAAGAGCTTGTTCTGCAAAGTATTGGGTTTTCCTCTTTTGCCGCATTTCCGTTTCACTCTTTTACTTTGCAGTCTAAAAACAGGTGAACATGCACTGCCTAGCTGATTGCTTGTTCCAAACTGCAGAGCATGGCAATGCCAGGCAGCATCTGTTCTCTTTGACAAGGCTCTTGGAGGTTGACTTTGCTAGACGTTGAAGGTCTGGTTGGCAGATGTTAACATAAAAACCAAAAATATAATTATTGGAAAATTAGTTGATGGCTTTTTCAGTATGTCAGAAAAAGGCAATATGATGTTTCTAGTATGTGTTGATTTGTCTGCTCAGAAATAAAAACAGAGAAAGATAGCCTGATGTTTTTCTTTGAAGATTTTTCAAATAGAAGTTTCACATATTAAAGTTGTAGATATAAACTCAGGGTGCAAAGTGGCTTCCTAAGCCCTTTGACTGCCGAGTCACTAAGAAATCCAATTTTAATTATAAATAGGTTGACTTTTTTTCCATCAAAATCTCCTCATGTTCACATTTTACTTAGATATAATTAGGATCAAATATCAAATAGTGGATTCTGGGTTGGTTAGTCCCTTTTCTTGGTAACTAGATATTCCACTAGGTTGATTTTTTTCATATACTTTCTCAGGCCTTGTTCTTTTAAATCTTCTGAACATCCTTTTGGAACTGACTCAGTTGGTTATAAAACACTAAAACCAATGCTATTTCCTCCAAGGCATGTCTCATAGCCCCAAGTCATTCTTTACTATTTGTGTTCATTTTTTAAACAAAAATATGTTATAGTTCTAAGTACTCTGGTGAAGTATCAATAGAGCCCAAGGCTGGTGTGCAAAATATACTCCTCAGAAGGTTATAGGAATGTGAATTCAGACTTGAAAAAGGACGTGGGGACAGACAGGATGAAGGAGGGAGAGACCGTGTAGGAATAAAGAGTGGGAGAGAAGCAATGCATTGGGGGATGTGTACAGGCAATGAGGAGACAATCAGAGAAACCTTCTTACTGAATTAAATTAAGTAGGAGCAAGAGTTCTCTTAAAGACGTTCTTTTATGAAAACCAATCCCTTCATTCAGGATGAATTAAGTTCCTGTTATAAACACAAAACCATTCTGGAAATCATTCCTAATCTTGGCTTTTCCTAATTATGCAGTGACTTGGAATCCTAGAGCATCAACACTGAATGTACATGGAGTTTATATCTACTCTAAATAAAGCAAAGAGACATAGATTAGTATAGCATTTGGAGTCAGAGTCAGATGCTTACTATTTATGAGTAAGGATTTATATCCCACTCTTTTTCAGACAGAGAAAGACAAATACCATATGATCTTACTTATATGTGGAATATAAAATATGATACAAATGAACTTATTTACAGAACAGAAACAGACTCACGGAAATAGAGAACAAACTTATGGTTACCAAAGGGGAAAGGATAAATTAAGAGTTTGGGATTAGCAGATACACACTACTATATATAAAATAGATAAGGAACTGTATTCAGTATCTTATAATAACCTATAGTGGAAAAGAATCTGAAAAAATATATATATACCTCTGAATCACTTTGCTGTACAACAGAAACAGAACATTGTAAGCTAGCTATACTTCAATAAAAAAATAAATATACCCTACTCTTTTCCATCATACTGTAAGGGTTTTCAGTGAAGATAGGTCACTTGAATTCTACTTTGTGGATGGTGAAAATAATTATTTTAATGTGCCTTGCTGTGCAATAAAGTTTTCTGTTTTGAGGGAGAAAAACTGGCAATGTATATCATAGTCAAATATAGAAATGTAAGAAGAAATTCATTTCAGTGTTTTTTCATGCTTGGTTCCATTCTTGCTTACAGTGCACACACACATATTTGTTGAATTCAAATTTTGATAATCCATAGTCCTTTGTTTCCCAGTTAGATTTACTGATAAATTGCTTCTTTTCTTTCCCTTTTTCTTTTGCCCATAACTTCTTATCCTTTACATAGCTCAGTCCTTTCATGTGTACATATCTCTTTGTAACTTAGTTATCAATATTCTCACTCCCTTTTTATTTTTCTTTGTAATGAGCTAGTAAAGCATAGCTGTTCCATTTTTCTCAATATTTCTGTGTTATTTGAAAATACGTTTATCCTTGAATGAGTATATGACTGAGAGATACTTTTTACATTAATCTGATATTATTTTATTAGGAGAATATAACCCATTTACATTTATTGTTAAAATGGAAATTATTTATATTAATCTAGCAACAATATATTACATTTTCTCTTTATTATACATTTTTGTTGTTTTCTTATATCCCATTGCTAACTGATACTGATTAATGAAATGTTACTGTTTCTCATATCATAATCCTAATAGTCCTAGCCCTCTAAATTTTTATAAATACATTTAAACTTTTGTGTCTTTATCAACATCTATAGAATAGAAACATTTCTATGGCTCCCACTGATATAAATATGCCTTTACTTCTCTCCTAATTCCACTCTACTACAAATATCTGAGGTTTTTCTTTTAATGGTCTTTTAGTTTTGTTTTTTGACATTAAGCATCTTTAACTTAAAATTTAAACCACTGAATTAAATTTTATAAGACATATTATCAACAATTATTTTGACCTAACTCTGAATTTTACTAGAGTTAATGATTATCACTATTTTTTCTACTGTATAATTTCTTCTTTTTAATGTTTATTATTCTTAGGTTTTGCTTGTTTGACTTATATACAGCTTGAGTATGTATAGGAGGTATGTTTTCAGAATCATATTCCTGTAAACATTCCTTTAGTTGCATCTACTTTTTAGTAAATTTGATTCTTGATTTTGGAGGTGCTGATGCTTCTGTTACCTCATTACACTCCTGGGTAGATGTTCAGGGTAATCAGTCAGTATGACGTATGTGGCTTTGCTGACCACTGGGAGCCACTGTATGGTTTTCCTAGAGCCTCATCTGAGCCTGGCAGTGCCTTCATTCCCTGGGAGGGCTCCATCCCATGTGTTTTCCTGGGAGGGGAGTCTTCTGTCCCACATGCTGGCAGGGGGTCAGCCACAGTGGGAGCCCCCTGAGAAGGTGAAACTCTGGGGCTCTTCCCTTCTTCCTCCCTAGGAGTTCCCTGCAAGAGAGCTGACTGTTGGTGCAGGATTCAGTGAATGTGCAGGGAATTCAGACTGTGGCCAGCTTGAGGGAGGCTTTCCTGGGATCAAGGCTGGAGGAACTCCCACCCCCGTGATTGGCATCACTGAATGTCATCAACTTCTGAGTATGCAAAACCCGGAATCAGGGTCACTGGAAAGACTGGCCTTCACAAAGAAGAATGGAGGTTAAGAAAGAAGTTTATAATTGTGGGGTTTGGAAGACTATGGAAAAAAACACTGCTCTGATGAATAATTTATCAAAGCAAGATTAAACAACCCTGTCTTCATTTTGCTGCATTCACCCCACTAATGCAGAGGCCAGACAAGTCACTAACCTCTGTATGGGGGGCTACAGTCCTTGCCATAAGTACCACCACCAATGAAAACAAGGTGATTCCACATCACTCTTGTAGCTCACTCTTTTACTAGAAATCAGAGCATAATTCCCCACAAGCTCATTGCCCTTTATCATGGCCGTTTCATGAGCTCCCTGGATTAGCTAATGTATGTGTCTTGCACTATTTCTTCCTCAAAGACTTCTGGTCCTCACACATGCACAGAACACACATACACACATGCATGCACACATGCACACCCACGTGCACATACCCTACCTTCTCGGTGCACACAAACTCACTATTGGTCTCTCTCTGAGCTTCTGTAATGCAATCTGCTGCAAACCACTCATAACCTCAGAGTCCACTGTGAAGTTGATGTCAATTTTAGGACTGCAACAACATTACATAATTTTTTCGTGAGACTATGTCTTATGTCCCATTATTTGTCCCAGGGCATCAAGTACAGGGCTCTGTACAGAATAGGTCCCCAGTAATTGTTTCTTAATCTACTGATTGTGACTAATATTTCAGGACCTCTTTGAGAAGCATGAGTACAACCAGAGCACCCGGGGGAAAAGGGCAGGGCATGCCCCCTGGATGGTTTTCCTATACCAGGTATGGGTTTACACTTTTTCTCAGCATTCTTATATAATGAAGTAAGATGCCTGCTAAAAATACAAGTTTCAGAGAATTTTTTTCCACTTGGACTGGAGCTGAATTGCTTTGCACATTCTTTGGAGAAAAGACTGAAATCCTGTTAGTTAGCATTATGAGTCAGCTGTCTATATTTATGACATCGATTTTAAGGAGTGCACATATTTATTAGGAAACGGTACCTGGGGGAATAAGGAAATCAAGATGAGTGTCTCAGATTGCCTCTATGTGATACCTGAGCAACTTACATATTCTACCAAATCAGTTAAAAAAGCATGCAAGCATGCAGGATAATTGTTTGGAATTTTGAATGCAGAAAATCTGAAAGAATGAGTTTTTCATTTTTCTTTATTTTGCTCAGTGCAGATACCACTGAAATACTAAGAATTACATCACACCTTTAAACCAAATACATAAAACTTTTGTGACCCTGACATTCTCCAACTTTCACACTTATTTGTGAAGGGGTTCCACATCAGGCATCAGATGGGGGGAAATCATTGTTTGGAAAAATATTTTCTACCCTCAGTGCAGATCAAGTCAAGACCCTGGGTGTTGGGGTCCCCCAAGGTGTCAGGGAAAAGGGATGCTTCTTGGCATGACCAGCCAACTTGAATGTACTTACTGCTCTGCAGAAAGAAGAAAAGGGTAAGAGAGGACGGTGGTTAGACCATGGAGCAAGCAAAAGCATGTGTGATGGGCGACGGGCATTGCCTGCAGGCAGGCAAATAGAGAAAGTGGAGTGGCCAGTATGAACTTAGAAACTAGGAAAGTCCGGCATGGATTGGTTCCTTGTAGGAATCGTGACCACACTCAGATCCCCGTGGCTGTCAGCATAGTCCTCCAAATGCTTTCTTTAGGTCAACTCCATTGACCACATGAAGCAGGTATGGACACGCTGAGGAATCTTGGAGAACATGCAGAAGTAGGGACTGGGGGGGATAGGGGGCCTTCGAGTTTCCCCTGGCCGAGAAATGGGGGATCCAGGCAACCTCTATGGCAGAGGACAACCTAAATTCAAGTTGCATTTTCACGGCACCTTAATACTAACAATATTATCCTATTTAAACATATGACAGGTTTTAGTATCAATATTTAATCAATTCAATAAACACTTGCTATTGGAAAGGCACCACGGCAAGCTTTAGGGAGGATGTCAATGAGCTTGGAAGAGACACAATGCACCCATGTACAGAAACTAGATAAGGGAGAAATGTGATTGAGTTAAAATATGAGAGAGCACTGTGAAAATACAAGAGAGCGATCACTTTGGGATAGAACTAGGGGAAGATTTCTTTGCAGAAGTTGAGAATAAAAAAAGGGAATGGGCTTGGTTTCTAGGGGGAAGGGATATAAATAAACCAGGGAGTTGTGCCGTGGATGCACCACAGAAATGTGACACAACAGTCATAACCAGCTGTCAGTAAAATGCCATCATTTAGAGTCCCGGTACCTGAGTAACCAGGACCTGAGGCCATGCCTCCTCCCATGCTCTCATCGACCTCTTTCCTGACCCCAATTCACACTCCTCAATTCCTACAATCCTGCCACTTTGGCCTCCGGAACTGCGAGTCAAAGATTAGCAAAATCTCCGATTCTCAGGCCTGTTCTTTATCTGCTCTTCTAGGCTGGCTGAAACCGGGTCTGCTCAAGGGCACAGCTCCTCTGGGGGCTGGTTCCTCCCCCAAACCCCTCCCAGTGCCAGGCGAGGGTCCACCCTTCTTCTCACTGTTGTGTCCACCCAGTTCCATCTCCATTTCCCCTATAATCTCTGAATGTCCTGAATGGGTCTGAGCCACTCATTCATGCAGCATCTCTCCTTGTGGTTCCTCTGTCCTCCCCCACACATTTCAGCCCCTGATACCTGTCACATCCACCTGGAACATCCCCCAGCCTGGGCCTGGCCCCCTCTCCCCTTCTTGGCAAGGCCATCTGAATCATCCTCTCTGTGAGTCAGCCCCTTTCCTGAGGCATTTCTCTCCATCTCTCCTGTCACCTGTCACCACTCCGCATGTGCACACTGTGCTGGTTGGCTCATGTTCAGCCTTTTCTCACAGCAACACTCCCTGGGGGAGGGGAGATTCCCCTGCTCTGTTTACTGCTCTGGCTTCAGCACCCCGAACAGCTCCTGGCACACAGATTCCCTCAGTCAATATGCTTCATGAATGAGGAGCCTTCTGAGCAAGCTCTTTAGAAACAGAGATAGATAACAGCTCCTTAAGCAGTCTGCTGGGGTGGAGAGACAGCTTCATCCTTGGCCAACCTGGGCATTTTTGAGTCTGTACTGACCAATCTGTAAGGAAAAGGTTAATGCATTCCAGAATCCATTCCTAAGTCCAAAGATATTTTGTTACAGATAGAATCAATTAAATGGTTAACATTTTTTATTGATACTTAAGTAAAAGATGCTATACAAACTCAAATGATTTTTTATGCATGATACAGCTACTCTTTCTGTGTTTGAAGCTTGTAAATGAATGTACACATTTATACCTCCTCTCATTATTCTAAACAAATACACTGAAGAGTTGGGGCTATACAAGAATTAAAAGCCACAAAAGAAAAACAGTATAGCTATCATCTGTATCTGCAAATGCATTTTCCTTGGGCATAATTGATAGAGTATAATTTTCTGCCTGTACAGCGTTGCATTTCCCCAGCTATTTTCAGGGTGGTGTCTGAGGGCCCCAGGAGTGAGTGTTCAGCCCTACTGCCTTGTGCAGCTTCTGCGGGTACTGGCTGAGTGCACTGGGAGGCGGGCTGGACCTTGAAATGGAAATGTGTGGGATAGGAAAGGAAAGGGTTGAGTACCAAGTAGACGTCTTGTAGAAGGACTGCTTTTTCTGCGGATCAGGCAGCTGTGCTAGAGTTAGGAGTGAGTGTCTGATTCTCAAAAATACCTGTGAAACTCCTATCTGGAGGAGACGACCGATTCATCCTCTGGAAGAAGAACCCGACAGAGTTTCCTTTATATGGAAATTTCTTAACAGCCATTCTGTATAATATTTAGAAAAATGTTTCTTTTGCATCCAAAGAGATCAGCCTGGGAGTACTGGGGGATGCTCTGCCTGCCTGCTTTAATAGTTACTTTATTTTCTAAAGGAGCAAGGCTTTGATATTATCAATAGGCATATATTAACTTTTGAGAAATGAATCCATGACTAACACTCCAGATGTACTTTCTGGGGCTAGAACACTGAACAACTTTTGACCATTCATTATCTTGTTTATTTAAAAAAAAAAAGGACTGCTCATGAGCAGAATTTGATGAATATTGGCTCAGCTGCAGCAATCAGAACTGATCATGGACATGGAAGCAAAGAGCTCAGCGGTTTAGTGAATTAGATATGAACTTCTGAATTAAAGCTAAATCCCAAACAAATGTTCTAAACGACACTTATCATTTAAGAAAAAATATACCCACACATGTGCAAGGGATAAGTTTAAAATTCTGCTATTGTGTCACATTATGTCGAACAAATATGGCTGGTATTTTTCTACACTTGGGAATTTATGAATGATCTAGTATACAGGCTTAATTTTGAATATGGGCACTCAAAAGATAGTCTGTTTTTAGTATATAATACAACTGGAGATATTTATATTTTTATTAATTGCATATTAATTTTATGTGCTTTAAGCTCTTTTATGTCTTTGTTATATCAAGGCTGATGTGGTTCTATATACTCCACTCCTTATAAATTTCTGTTATTTTTTTTTATCAATTGTTTGTTTCATGTATTTTGGTGATATTGTTTCAAATATTTTTAAGACTCAGTATGAGATTCACTGTCTTTTAGGAAGCTACTGTTTCCTTCTGCTATGTTTTTATTTCATTTTTTCCCCTGATCTTCCTTTTTTTTTTTCCTTTCTATTTGTATATGCCAGTAATTTGGAAGTAAAAATACAGAACTATTCCTTTTAATTATTTTTGTTTTTACTTATCTAATTATCAAAACATATTTTGGCTTCTGGGAGGGGAGGGACTTATACATGTATATTACACACACCACTTCTTATGTCCACGCTGACGAATACCTAGTCTTTTTAAAATTTTTATTTAACAGTCATCTAATTTAAAATTTATTGACCCCTATTTATCACATTTAGAATATGTGACCCAGGTTTATGCTTACCAGTTTTCAATGTTCATCATCAGTTACTGTATTCCATGTTTTTCATCCTAGTTTAGTCCTAAATCACATTAGTTTACCTTTAAAATGTTTATTGTCTGATAAATTTGTAGTTGAAATTGTGTTTAAATTCTTTTTTTTTTTCAAGAAACACAAGAGAATAATTTATAAGTTGCATAACATTTTTTCTGATACTTTTATTTTTGGTACCATGACATGTCAATGAAAACTTGGCTGGTTATAAAATTCTCAAGTTCTCGTTTTTACTAAAAGTACTCTAAAATGATTTATCATTGTCCTTTGGAAATTAGAACTAGAGGGAATTAGGAGGCTACTGTGATCTTTATTTATTCTTTGGAATTTTAAAAATTAACAATATGCCTGTACAACATTTTTTTAGTTTTATAGTGAAAATTTGCCCTACTTTTCTGTAGTTATTTTATTTAAATAAAAAATAATCTGTATACCGTGTTGTTTTTTCACTCCTGGATTTTATCTTGTGTCCTTAGTCTTGGCCTCTGTTCCAGTTTTTCCACGTTCTTCCACAGGTGTCTTAAATATTCAAATTAGGTCTTTCTCTCTGCCTTCCATTTTTATTATCTCTTCATGATACTTTCTTCTCTTTGTACTTTTTCTCTTCTAAGATGGTTTTTCATGTCACTTATTGAATTTTGCATTTTAATGACTTCTGCATTGTAACGAATTTCAGAGGGATTTTAGTTACTATTGCATCTTTCAGGTTTTTACTTCTCTTCTCCCTCACTTCTGCTTTCTCTCCTTCACGTACCTGAAGTGTCAACATCTCTCTCACCTTTAGTTTATGAAGACCTCACCTTGTTATGTCCAGTTAACACATTCTTTTTAAATGACCTCTGGTTCCTTCAGTAACTCACCTTCAGTTGTGTTATATGTTTTCACAACCCTCAGTATTCCCTTTCCCTGTTGAGGTGACATCATGGTGGTACTCATGGAGTCCACTCCCATGAGCACAGGTGGGACCTGCCACGTGGCCTCTAGCAAAGGGGACGGATGTCACTGTCGTGTGTTGCTGAGAGCTCCCCAGTGACAGCCAGCAAAAAACAGGGCCTCCGTCTCCACAGCTGCAAGAAACTGAATTCGGCCGACAGCCCTGTGAGCCTGGAAGAAAATCCCGAGTTCCAGGTGAAATTACAGACTATCCAACATCTCCGCTGCAGTCCCGTGAGACCCCGAGCAGGCTCCTGATCATGGAAACTTTGAGATAATAAATATACGTTGTTTTTAGCTGCCAAGATTTTAGAAATTGTGACTCAGCGTTGGAAAACAATATGTTTGCTCAAAATACGAAGTATTTTGAAAGTTCTATGTTATTCCTTCTCCTTACTCATTTTTATAAGCAATCCCATGGCTGAAGGTCCTCATTTATTGCATAAACTTTATTTCTCTTTTTTCATCACTAGAATAAAGAAAAGGTAAACTCAGAACCAAAGCTTCACATTTGTAAAAATTTATTTGAAGGTAAATACATATTTCTTGTCTGTCATTTATAGAAGCTCTTAAAGTTGCTATCTAGAGGTGTAGAGATATTTTTCCATGCCTAGAAAATATTTGTGATATTAGTCAAAATACCTAAAAAGTTGGAGCAATTTTGATTGACACCTGAGAATAAAATGTTGCCTTCTTCTTGGCATCCCGAAAGATGTTTTCAAAGCTTATGACTGAAAAAATTGGTCTGTTCAGTGTCAACCTGGGAAAAATATGCATAAAATTTACCCCCAAAATAGTAATCATAATTTATTTATATTTTCTATTTTCCGGTCAATGCCACAACTAAAACCTTTGAGCCCCGTGGGAAGGCTATATTTTTGTTCTAAATAGATACACTGGCATCAGTAGGGGTGTATTACAGCTTTGTAGTTGCGGTCACTCAGTGTTCTCCTCGCTGTTCCTGTGGACACGTCATCTCTTATGGTTTAGTAGGTAGTGCAGGTTAAAAAGAAAGTAGAACTTCCTGCATTATGCTCCATGCGCGTTTGCAAACCTCTCTCTAGGACCAAGAAGAGAGGGACTTGCTGGTCCTCTGGAGGCTGGGGTGTGGGTCACCTACCAGGAAGTTGCTCCCAGCCACCCCTTGCATGGGACTGATCCTACTAGGATCTCTCTGAGCCCACAGAACCCCCTCAAAGCCTGTATTAGTGAGCTCAGGCTCCCATAGCAAAATTCCCCAGAGTGGCAACTGAGACAATAGACATTCATTGTCTCCCAGTCCTGGAGGCTGGAAGTCCATGGTTGAGATGTCTGGAGGGCTGGTTCCTCTCGAGGCCTCTCTCCTGGGTGTGTAGACATGTCTCCTCCCTGTGTCTTCATGTGGTAGTCCCTTTGTGCACATCTGGGTCCTCATCTCCTCCTCTTATAAGAACACCAGTCCTGTGGGATCAGGGCCCAATCTAGGGACCCCATTTTACCTTCATCACCTCTTTGAAGACCCATCTCCAAACACAGTCACATTCTGAGTCCTGGGGGTTAGCACAAAATATATGAATTGTGTGGGGACACAACTCAGCCCTCAAGACTGCCAGCTTCTGCATCCAAAGAAACGACATTGTTCTACCATGTAATCTTTGATTTTCAGGTCTTCATGACTTCAGCCCCAACCTGTTCCTGCCTTAAATCAGCCCAAAACCCACACAGGCCCACGGACCTGTGCATGGTGAAACTGAAAAAAGGGGGTTCTCACGGTCTTTTCGCCATTTCTCCTCTGTTCCTCTAGGCTGCCAACTCCTAAATGTATGAATTTATGATAAAAGGCACTTCCAACTTTGGAAAGCAGATGGAGTCTGGGGTGTCTCACTATGATTCTCACTATACATTTGGCTGTTTGGCACATCAGATACATAAAGAGCCGGCTTTTCTTTAAAAATCATAACATTTCCTATGTTAGTATAACTGGTGATAAACACTGGTAAAATAATCTAAGAATTTTTTTGTAAAAAACTTGGAGAGGAAGGAATAACCAAATGTACTACTCAATCTAACTCCCATTTCAAACGATGAAATAGTTTGCCTTTTTAATATAAAACCAAAGCCAAGGTGGGTAAGGAGAATTAATTTATGGAGGAAGAAATTACTTACAGAGAGAGTCTATACCTTGGAAAAATGTATCTGTTAGCAGTGACATATGGGTTTCTCTTTAAAAGCATAAGTTTTTTCAGATCCCATTAGGCATGCATTTTTCTAAATAGTTACCCTCAAACTTCATAAACAAGCCAAACAACATATGGAATGATTACGATTTGCATAAAATATGATGTGGGAAATGCCCCATAAATTCTTCCTAAGTTTGTTGTGCACTTTCTTTTTGGAAACGACAAACCCAAAAGAAAAAAAAGGCTTTACTTCATGATTAAAATCTTTTTCCATTGACCTTTCTCCTAATAACTAAGACCTCATGCTGCTCCAATGAAGTGCTGCACACTATTCTGTAGGAGTCGAGTGAACCTATCCTGGTCACAAACAGTATTTTGTTTCTATGGTGTTCTTCTAAAAGAATAAGCATCCTGCCCCCAATGCTTCCAATAGGCCATGATCAGTAAAGTTAAGGTGCTAGACAAACACAGGAGGCTTCCAGAGCAGGCTCCAGGATGAGTCCCCTGAAGCCAAGAAGGGGATTCTCCTGTGGGCTGTGTGACAATAGTACATCATCCCCCCCCCACCTCCCCAGGACAGGGAAAGGAGGCTGTTTGTGATCCCATGTGATCTCTGTTATCACAGGCATAACCAGGGCACAGGGAGGCCTCCTCCTTCTTTAACTTGATTTCACCCACTCATGAAAATCTATGAATGCCACTGTTTTTATATAGCTTAGTATCTTACACTTTTCTGGAGAAATTGGAGGGTGTGGGTATCTGGGGGTAGGGATAGTGAGACTGAGTCTATACACATCTTGACGTTCATCATATTGTTTCCATTCACTCCATCTGTCCCTCCTCCACCAAACATTCCTTGAGGGTCACTGAGTGTTGAGCTCCCTGCTCTGTGACAGCACATGGGTGAGTGAAACCAGAAAGGGGCCTCCCTAAGCAGGAGGGAGGGCGTTGGGCTCCACTTCTGCTCCTGTTGAGACTCTCCAGGGTTCCAATTTCGGAGAGGTGTTGTGTTTTTAAACAAGCTAATGTACAGGAAAGCACTGCGAAACATGCACAGCACTTAAAAATACAAGGAGTTCTTATTTTATCTTATTCATCAAGTTGATTTGACCTTAGACAACACTCTGCCATCAGAGCCTGGGAGAAACCTGCAAGAGAGACCCCACTTCCAGGCAGAACTGAATGACTCCCAAGAGACACGATCCCTCACCTCCTTTATTGTTAGAATAGTCCTCTCTGATGGTCCTACATAGTCTCAGTGGTAGTTTAAGTAGCAACCATTTATGAAGGACTGCGATCCAGGTTGGTGATGACAAAATATAAGGTCACTCATTATTTTCATATTGGCCTTTTTCTTCCACTTCATTTTCTTCATTTCTACACTAATGGAATTGTTACCAACAATATTTCCAATATGTATGGATAGACTTTGACAAATAAGACAGCTGCCACTAAGGGCATTCCCCAGCACAACAAATGGGGCAGAGAGCTTTCAGTTTACAGGGTTCTAACCCTCATAACCTTTGCAAAGCAGACTTTGAGCATCAAACTCTAAGGGGCTCAGGTGACTGCTGGCACAATGACCTCTTCCATAAACTCAGCCAGTGGCCTAACAGCAAAGGAAGTCGAAGACAATCTCCAGTGTAGATATGGATTCAGATCACATTTTAACAACACCAAGAAGTGATACCATGCTCGGACGATGGAGGCCTGGACAAACACATTTCTATCCACTCTTTCTTCTAGGTGCCTGTCTGCCCACCAGTTAGCTCTCGGCAGTAGTGTACCTGGACCCTCAGAAATGATGATTCCAGTGAAAGAGGACTGGAGCCCACAAAGGACAACTTTAACAACAACCATCAGTTACATCCTGAGAAGCCACCTTCCACAACAATGTCAGCAAGACCAAAATGCTGAAAGGATGCCTCTCTTTTTACCGGGCAATTCTGCTCTGGGGATCTATGACATCAAGGTAAAGGCACTGTATGTTACTTCTACTTATAAAAAATTTAAACGTTTACTTGGTGTTTGTGACCTGGAGAAATTTAACAGTATTTTGAAACATGAACTATGCTCTGCTATTTCTTTTATCCACTTGTGTGTCTCTTTATTGGAAGTGAAAAGTAGAAAGGTTGGAAAGACACCCAACGTGGTAGAGGTGTCTGTGAACTGGTTACAGAAGGCAGAGTAACTGGAGGAGAGCAGAGGGCTGAAAGCGGGAAGGCATATTTGATGCAATGGTGTGATGGTGTGAACCCGTTTAGATGGATGTGTGTGTGCGTAGACATGGAAGCATCAGTCAAAGATGGACCTGTCAGGGGGTCAGATTTTTTTATGGATTAGTATTTTCTTCCTTATACGTTATTTCTATTTCTTATTTTCTTTTTATTACAAGCATATGTCATTTAGATAATCAGAAAAAAAAAAACACAAAATGAAGCTACGTTCTCTGTGAAATAAGAATGGTATTCATAACAAGATTCAACGGTAATTTTCTGGAGCAAGAACTATATTTTCTCTATCTTTGTATTCCATAAAATGTCTAGCTGAGTTCTTTCACATACACCTCTAGTAAATATTTTTGAACAATCAATTCTGAGATCTAAAGACATTTGATATTATTCACTGTAAGAAATTTCATTCCCATGAAATATTACTAAAATAGATGAATGTCAATTAAAGGTATTAACATCAGTTTTATTTAAAAAAGTAAATAAAATTTAATAAAGAAGATTCAGCATTAAAATTTTTCTTGGAATGGGATATGATGAGCCATCACTATTAGCAAAATTTCAATTTTTTATTAGAAATATATTTTTTTATATTTTACGTTTTTTTTAACCTTACCACTGTTTCTATATATAATTCTTTAAAATAACTTCTCCAAATATGTCAAAGTAGCTGTGACTAAATGAAGGGTCTTTGTTGCCTCAGTATGGTGTGAGGAGTGAACAGTGAGTGGAAGGGTGCTGGCTTTTTCTGGAGGATGCGATTACATGCACTCGTCCATATGTTTCTTGAAATCCAGCTGTGTCAGGAATTGCCTAGCAACACAGCGCAGAGACAGGATTCAGGAAGAGTGGTAGAATTTGTGACAACAGCGAAGAGAAAACACTGCATAAATGAGTGTCATAAATGCTGACTTTTTTTAAAGGAAAAAATATGAGATTAACTTTCAAGTTATGTTTGCTATAAAAGCTCAGAGGCCCAAACCAGCCAGCAGTACACGTGTCACATTCTAGGCTTGGGTGACACACTCTCACCATCACATTTATTGCTCCCAGGTCCCTGTGGATAACGACCAACAGCTTTCCTTCTCGAACCAGCAAAGATGGAGGCAGCTGTATCCTAAACCACTCCCAGGGGCTCTGTGTTTGTGTGTGTGTCTTTGTGTTACCAAGAAAATTAACCACCATTTCATATCTCCATATATAGATGCTGGTATAGGGAGAGCTATAGCTATGCGTTGATGAGGGCACAGAGAGAGATAGAGAGGGCTCTGTGAAGACCCTAGAATTCTAGAGGCAGCTCTGTTGTTAACTAGCTCTGTAGAAGGTGGAGATTCATTAACTTTTCCTAAGTTACACACAAAATACTTTTTTAGACTCATCCATAGCAGCTCAAATAGAAAAAAACAATTTAAACTAATATATATTCACAATACAGCAGCTGAATAATTTCTGAACTATGAGGTAACCTTGAGGAAATATGCAAAAGACAGTCACTTTTCTCTAGTTTTGCATGATTTAAAACCTGGTTTTCATGTTTTTCCCTTAACACTAGGATAATCATAATGTTTTTGTGACTAGAATGGTATTGTCGGTTTCAGTACACAGAAATTTAAGAGCAGGCCAGATGATTTGTCTACCTTGTCATTTCAGAAAGAGTTTAGGTTAGACCATTCATTAAAATACATTTCTGTCTCAGCATTCCATTTTTGATAACATATTCATTCAAATGTAGCTGTGCACATGCATTCAAATTTATAGGTTGAAATTTTCTTACCATATACAACAGGAGGAAATCTAAGAAATAGTATGTATATATTATATATATACATTATATAATACATATAAATAATATGGCATAAAAGGATCCTGGGATATCTAGAATTACTGGAGTTCATAAAGCAATGTAATGAATCTAACATTTTAGAAACAGTTTTTCTTCTTTACTTCAAGTGTAAGTAAATTCAGAATCAAAGGAGAAATAAAATATTAACTTGGATTTTAAGACATTAAATCTGTCTAAAATGGGTAAGGCCCACATTCATCCACAGGGCTGTGCATATCTGAACTTGTAGATACATGTGTGGAATGATTCTTTCAGTGAGGAACCAATTTGTCCTTTACAAATGGATCACCACAGGTTTCGTTAATGTGTTCATTAGGCCTCCATATGGAGCATGCTGTGTTGAGAGACAAATAGAAACAATTTGGAATGAATCTATAATGTAAATCAGAGCACGTGGATGAAAGGAGAACCCAAGATTGTGTGGCCTTTATTTCCTTTAACTAATAAAATTTCACAGTTCCTTCAGGCAGTGTCTTGGCATTCCCCATCTAATGAGTAAAGAAATGCAGGGAAAGGCTCAGTCCCCAACAAGGATGAACATTTTAGGGCTTTGTGTTTTGGAATTGCCCAAGAAAGGGGCATATTAAATTGAGCCATGTGAAATTAATGTGTTTACAAGTCCAAAAAGATCAATTATTGGTGGTTTCCTAGCTATTCAATAAAATCAGTGTCAATGGATTTAAGGGAATAGGAGAAAGGATGTGGATGCTCCCTCAGACTGGAAGTTGGGACTTGGGCTTTTTAATAGCGCTATTTAAAAACAGATAACTTTTGAGGTTGGGTGGGTAACAGAGGTTTTAAGTAATAAACTAAGCATTATTCAAACAGGTGTAAACAAGGGCATGAGGGAGAAGATACGAAACAAAATGTGGCACCACAAAGCAAGAAGTGATTGGTAGACATGTAGGCTCATCAAATGACTGAAGTACCGACCACACACACAATTTTCACTCTGTCTCTAAATTACCTGCTTACCCTCTCTCCATCACTTTTATCTTTTATTCACAATCCATCTGTCAACTCCATTAGTCTATAATTCTCAAGTTTGATTTGTACTAACCACACAGTTTCTAGTCCTATTATTTTTAATGGCTTACATCCAATTTCTTTTTTGGTTATACCTCAGACAAGCCCTACTCATCTTTGATGCCCATACCTCAAGCCCCACTTCCCCTAAAATCTTTCGTGCTTCAAATATCATATTTCTCAGTTTATCAGACACTTCTGAACAATATTTTCTATACTCACAATTTATAACACAAATATTACTCTTTATTGTATATCAATTTCTCATATGTTTTACTTCTCCAGTTAGACTATAAGTTCTTTGCAGCTTGGATCCCGTCTTCACCATTATTATCCCCCAGAGATACACAGACCTTAAAAATTAAATAATAATAACTTATTGATTACCAACTCCACCTAGCAGACACCTATAGAAAACTCCACCTGACAACATCAGAATATGCATTAGCCTCAGGGATAGACCATAGGAGGACATAAAACCAGCCTCAATAAATTTAAAATATTGAAATTTTAAAAAGTATTTTCTCTGACCATAATGGTATGAAATCAGAAGTTAATAACAAAAAGAAATTTGGGAAATTCACACATATATGAATATTAAACAACACATTCTTAAATAACCAATGGATAAAACAAGAAATCACTAGAAAAATTTCTAAATACTTTAAAACTAATGGTTTCAAATTACTATGAAATTAATGAAATGAGGGCACAACATCCTAAAAATTATAGGATACAACCAAAAGAGTATGTAAACAGAAATTTATAGATAAATGCTTACATTAAAAAAAGAAAGATCTTAAATGGATAACCTAAAGTTTTACCTTAAGACACAGGGCAATGGAGAGTGAACTCAACCCAAGGCAATCCAAAGGAGGAGAACAGTGAAAATTAGAGTGGGGATTAATGAAACAGAGAATAGAAAAACAACAGAGAGCCAACAAACCAAAAGTTAATTATTTGAAAGGAACAACAAAATTGATAGCTTTTTAGCTAGACTGAAGGAGCAAAAAAAGAGAGAAAATTCATTACTAAAATCAGAAATGAAAGAGGAGAACTTCTTGCCCATCTTACAGGAATAACACATATCATAAGGGACTACTATGAACAACTGCACACCAACAAATTAGATAACTTAGATGATGGGACAAGTTTTAAGAAAGATGCAAACTACTGAAACTGACTCAAGAGGAAATAGAAAATCTGAATGGACATAACAAAGAAATTGAATTAGTAATCAAAAGCTACCAAAAAAGAAAAACCCAGACCCAGCTGGCTTCACTGATAAATTCTACCAAATATTTAATAAAGAATACCAATTTTTCTCAAACTCTTTGAAAAAACAGAAGAGGAGGAAACACTTCACAGTTCATTCTATGAAGCCAGTATTACTCTCATCACAAGAACCAGAAAAACATATAATAAGGAAATCAAACCACAGAGCAATATATCTTATGAATATAGACACAAAAATCCTTAATAAAATAGCAAACAAAACAACCAGAGGCATATAAATGGATTATATAACATGACCTAGAAGGATTTATTTTAGCAATGTAAGATTTGATTAGCATCCTAAAATCAATTAATATGGCACACAATATCAACAGAATAAAAGATAAATAAAAACCTCAGAATCATCTCAATAGACACAAAAAAGCATTTAACAAAATTCAGCACACTTCAAGATAAAACAGTTAAAATAATAATGAAAAGGAACTTTCTCAAACTGATAAATGTCATCTATAAAACACTCAAAAAAGGATTTGCCTATTCTAAGAAGATTCATATTTGTCCTTTTGTGTCTGGCTTCTCACAATTATCATGTTTTCAAGACTCATCCATGTTATAGCATGTGACAGCATTTCAATCCTTTTTATGGCCAAATGATATTCCATTGTATTGATATACAGTAGATCTTCATTACTTGTGGATTTTTTTTTGAATTTTATTTTATTAATTTTTTTATACAGCAGGCTCTTATTAGTTATCTATTTTATACAAATTAGTGTATATATGTCAATCCCAATCTCCCAATTCATCCCACCATCACCACCCCCGCCCCCGCCACTTTCACTTGTGGATTTCTTATTTGTGAATTCCCCTACTCACTGAATTTTATTTGCAATCCCCAAATTAAAAGACTGGTGGTGATTTGGTGGTCATTTGTGAACATATGCAGAGGGGCAAAAAATTTGTGTCACACCGCACTCATGTCCTCATCTGAAGCTGAACAAGGCAGTGCTCTGTTTCTTCTTTCATGTCTTAAACTACAAACAAGTGTCCTATTTAGTGTCCTAGTTTTTTGGGTTTTTCTGCTTTTTCTTGGTGATTTTGCGTTTAAAGTGGGCCCCAGGCACAGAGTCCTATCTAGTATTCCTAAAGGTAAGGAGGCTGTGATGGGCATACGGAGAAAGAATGTGTGTTAGATCAGCTTTGTTCAGACATGACTTACGGTGCTGTGGCCAGTGAGTTCAATGCTAGTGACCCAATAGTATGGTGCACACATAAAAAGGAAGAGGACGTTTGCTGACCTGTGCATGAATCCACTCTGGAAACATCTGTAGTGTATGATGAAACTGGAAAAGATAGAAAAGTAACTAAATTCATGGATCCATGAGATGACAACAGATTAAAAAGTGTAGTGGACAGCACTGTTGTGAGACTGAAAGTCCAAGAAATTTATGGTCACGTTACCCGGGGTCAGGAAAATGCCAAACCCTTCTCAGCTAGTGCTGGCAGGCTCCCATGCTTTCAAAAGGCTATAGAGAAAAATGTTAAATCTGCAGTTGAGCCAGATCACAAGTATGTGGAATAACCTATAAAATACCTGCTGAGTGTGATGCAAGAAAAGTTTATGTGGAAGAGCGGGTTTGCAACACTGATGAGATGGACTTGATTTAAAAGGATGGTGGAAACTGAACCTGAATAATGCAAATGGCTTCCAAAGTCTCCGGGTTTAAACCATTCAAAAACAGTGCAATTAATTATCTGTAAGACAAATATGTTAAATATGTGTCTTTAAGTGGAAACACACATAAAAGAAGAATATGCATGGACCCATTGATGGAAGAGTGAGGAAAGGCTGGAAGGAACCTGACCCTGGCCTCCCCGGACCATGGTTCCTTACTCCCTCACCCACTGTTCGTGGTGATTCTGTATGGACACAACTAACATAAATAACAAGGACCGGCTGTCCAACCGCTGCTTATCCATTCATCAGTTGATGGAAATTTGGATTGTTTCCACTTTTTGGCTATTTATGAACAGTGGTGTTATTAACATTTATGTACAAGTTTTTGGGTGAACATATGTTTCTGATTCTTAGGACAGATACCTCAGACCAGAATTGATCAGCAATATAATTCTGTGTACTTTTCTGAGGAGCTGCCAGACTTTTCTGCAGTGGCTGCACCATTTTACATTCCCATCAGTGATATGAGGGTTCCAGTTTCTACACATCCTCACCAACAATGGTTACTATCTTTATATTTTATTCTGACCACAGCCATCCTAGTTGATGTGAAGTGTATCTCACTGTGGTTTTGATTTGCATTTCTCTAATGGCTAATCATGTTTGGCATCTTTTCATGTGCTAATTGGCCATTTGTGTATCTTTTTGGGAGAAACGGCAATTTTTTAATTGAGTTATTTTTCTTTTATTGTTGAGTTGTAAATTTATTGTATTTGTCATATTCTAGATACTAGACTTTTATCAGATATGTGATTTGCAAATATTTTTTCCTATTCTGTAAGTTGTTTTTCTTTTTATGTTCTTGATAGTATCCTTTAACAGAGTTGTTAAAAATTTTTTTGATGAAGTACAATTTATTTTTTTCTTTTGTTGCTTGTATATTTGGTGTCTTTACTAAGAAATTGTTGCCTAATTCAGGAACAGATTTATACCTATCTTTCTTCTAAAAGTTTTGCAGTTTCAGCTCTCACATTTAAATCTCTCATCCATTTTGAGTTAATTTTTGTATACAGTGTGAGGTAGGAGTCCAAATTAATTCTTTTGTATGTGTAGATCTAATTGTCCCTGTACCATTTGTTGAAAGACTATTTTTCTCTTCTAAAGATCTTGGCTCCCATGCTAAAAATCAATTGATTAAAAATGTATGGGTTTATATCTTGCCTCTTAGTTTTATTCCATCAATCTGTACGTCTATCTTTATGCCACATTTTCTGAATTACTGTAGCTCTGTATTAAATTTTGAAATTGGGAAGTGTAAATTCTCCACTTTTGTTTTCTTTTTCAAGACTGCTTTGATATTTTTGGGTCCTTTGACTTTACATGTGCATTTTAGAATCAGCTCCATTTCTAAAATAAGGCAGCAGAGATTGCATTGAAACTATACATTAATTGGGAGAGTACTGCAATCTTAACATATTAAGTTTTCCAACCCATGAAATGGAGTATCTTTCCATTTGTTTGGATGTTCTTTAATTTTTCTTATCAATGTTCTGTAGTTTTCAGTGTACAAGTCTTGCTCTTCTTTGGTTATATTTATTCCCAGGTATTTTGTGATTTTTGATGCTGTTGTAAATGGAATTGTTTCCTTAATTTTATTTCAGATGGTTTATTGCTAGTGTATAAAATATACAACTAAATTTTGTAAGTGGATCTTGTACTCTGAACATTCCTGACTCATCTATAAATTCTAAATTTCCTCCCTTTCTATCAGGATTTTTTATACATATATGAGATCATCACATCTGCAAATAAAGATTATTTTTCTTCTTCCTTTCCAACCTGGACCTGTTTTATTTCTTTTACTTTCCTAGTTGTTCTGGCCAGAAGCTCCAGAGCCATTTTGGGTAGAGTGATGGGAGCACACACCCTGTTACTCCTGTTGCTGTTCTTAAGGGGAAAGCCTTCAGTCCTACACTATGAAGTAGGACATTAGCTGTAAGATTTTCATAGATGTCATTTTAGCAGACTGGAATAGTTACCTTTATTCCTAGTTTGTTGAGTGTTTTATCATAAAGTGGTGTTGAATTTTGTCAAATGTTTTTTCTTTATCCATTGAGATGATAATGTGTTTTTTTTTACTTAATTATACTAATGTGTTACAGTGATTGATTTTCAAATGTGGGCCCAACTTGCCAACAAATTCCTCTTTAGTCATAATGTATAACCCTTTTTATATGCTGATGTATTTGGTTTGCCCATATTTTTTCAATAATTTTTTCATCCAAATCATAAGGAATATTGGTCTGTAGTTTTCTTGTGATGTCTTTGATGACCTTTGGAAACAGCATAATAATGGCATCAAAGCATGAGTTGATGTCATCCATTCTCTTTTTTTTGAAGAGATTGCAAAGAATCAGTATTAATTCTTCATTAAGCGTTTGGTAGAATTCATCAAAGAAGCCAACTGGAGCTGCATTTTCCTTTGTGGGTAGCTTTTTGATTATTAATTTTTCTCTTAGGTATTACAGGTCTAATATGATTTTTAAATTTCTTCTGAAACAGGTTTGGTAGTTCTTTCATTTCATCTATTATCTGTAATTATCTAACTTGTCGGCATTGAGAGGTTCATAGTATTCCTATATAATGCTTTGTATTTCTGTAATGTTGGTAGTAATGTATCCTCTCTTTCATTCTTGATTTTACTAATTTGAGTTCTCTCTCTTTTCTCTTGGTCAGAATACTTAAAGTTTTGTCCATTTTATTGATATTTTCAAAGAAATAACAGTGGGTTTCATTTATTTTCTCTACTGCTTTTCTATTCTCTAGTTATTTTATTGCCTTCTAATATTTATTATTCCTTTTCTTCTTATTGCTTTGAATTTAGTTTTCTCTTCTTTTTCTTGTTTCTTAAACTGGAAGTAGATTATTTGCAATTTGTGGGAACTGTGCAAATTTATCAGAATTGGTTAAAGAAAAATGACAAAATAAAAAAAATATTAGAGGGAAGTTAAGAGTAATGAAGCTATAATAATAGATTCCAACAGAATTTTAACAGAATTTTAAGAAGGGGAAAATTGGTAAGGTGGGGGAAGAGAGATGATTATTTTTCTAGAAAGAGGGAATTAAAAATGTCCTCACATTTAAGGTTCACAAGGAACTCAAAATAGGGTAAATAAAAAGGAACTATACCTAAATGGTGTGCTGAAACTTCAGGATGCCAAAGAGTGGTGTTCTAAGCCTGACAACAGACCACGGCAGATGGCAAAAGGCACTGTCAACCTGGGATTCTATTCTCAGTGATGCTGTTTTTCAACAGAGTGGGAAAATCAAGGGGTTTAAATCTGAGAGAAGTGACCACTTACACTAAAAGATAAAATAGAGGATATTCTCCAAGAAAAGGAAAACTACCCCTAGAACCTAAGTCTAGGATTCCAAAAATGAGTATGAGCGAAGATATTTGTAAATATGGAAGAGATTTAAATAAACATCGACAGTGTGGTAGGCTGAGGAAAAGATACATCCCATCACCCTTCCTCCCAAAAAGATGTGTCCACATCCTAACCCCTGGAACATAAAAATGTTATCTCATGTGGACGAAGTCTTTGAAGGTGTAATTAGATTAAGGATTCTGAGATGAGATCGTCCTGGGTTACTCAGTCCTTGTAAGACAGGGAGAAGGAGCTGAGGCAGAGAAGTCTCCTGAAGACTTTGAGGGACTCAGGGGCTGTGGGCACCTCAGAAATTAGCAGCTCTCTCATGCCACAAGCAATCTGGACGATGGTTGCTGCCTCCCCACGGCTGGGGTGGGGGGGGGTGTACAGCACCCCTTGAAGCCCCTACAAACACCAATCTAACCAGCTGAGAATTCCGAGCGCATCTGGGCAGGAATGGACTGAACCTGCCCTCAGTCTGAACAGTTGACAGCTAAAACTGGACCCACTGAGGAGCGGGTGGAAGATGAGGTGACCTCAAGCTGATCCTCTAGGCACATGAAAGAGGAGCATCAAGCAACGGGCTTGAGGTGAAGCAGGGAGATCCGAATGTCTACACAGAGGGGTGCTCAAGGCGACCCCAGTCCTGAGAAACAAAAGGCAAATCATCAGAAATAAAGATGGATTTGGTTTTAGATCCGAGAGTGTGAAAACCTGAGTGCCCAGAGCACAGGGCCGGATGAGAGCGTCAGGGCCCCGGGGACGGCTGGCAGGGCAATGGGAGGGGGTGGGGGACCAGCCCCGCCTGCTGTCAGGGTCCAGGTGATCTGGAAATATTCAGTCCTTAACAGCCCAGAAACTTGAAAATGTCCAAACTCCAAGTAAAATTGGTAATCTCTGGTCTTCTTCTGCACTTTTTTTTGCATCTCGGTAACATGGTTTATTTTTGGCCCAGAACCTCGACCCTGTGGGATGGTTCTCATTCCCAGAGGAGATAAATTAAATAGGACCTTGTGCCTCTACTCCCTGTTGTATCTCTGATCTATGCCCGAGTGCAGATCCCAAAAGGCAACTCTGAAGAGACAATCTGATAGGTGAATCGGCTTTTGAAAGTTTAGACCAAATCCCTCGTGCTATTTTTGCCTTGCATACATGCAAAAGTTACCTCTTACACTGTTCCAGATACAATTTTTATACAGCTCCTCACAGCCTCATTCACTTTAAGTTTCTCTTTTCCAATCCTATTATCCCCTCAAGCATTGCACATAATTTTTCTCTGCTTGTTAGCTCACTGCCTTGTTAATAACTCTGATTCTTTATTTCATGCCGGGTGCTTGTTCACAGTGATGAGGTGGAGCTCACCTACCATCAACTGAGTGCCTCTTTCAGCAATGAATCTCTTACTTGATTCTCATCAGCCCCATCCTATGTATCATTTCATCTTCACTTTTGTCTAATGCTTTGTATCAATTTCTCTGTTCTGGCCGAAATTGTTACTTTGTCACATCATCAGCTAAACATGAGGCATCAAATATTTCTCTCTCTTTCATAAACAGCCCTGAGCTTCACTTTCAGCTGAAATTCAGGGAATTAGTAATACATATACTACTTCTAACGAGGGCATTTACATGACTCTGCAGTGTCTACATCAGATGCTATGCTGGAGTTGTGAAGTTTACATCTGTAAGTCAGACATTTCTGCTCCCAAGCCATTAACTGTCCACCACAGAGGTCAAGACATTCATTTGTATACAGAAACTCAAATACCTTTATTACCCAGTGGGATGTAATAAGCACCGTGTGGGTGGCACTGCTACCCAGGGACTGCCAATTAAAGTCAGAATCACAGTTTGCTAAGATCATATTACGGGGGCATTTGAGTTGGGACTTTAACAGAAACCAAGGGGTTGATAGGCTGGGAGTGTGGTCTAGGAAAGACTAAAACCAGAGAAGTCAGCGAGGGAAATTTTTTTAACAATCCACGTTGATGAGCATCAATCACATTTATAAATATTTACCATTTAAACATGGTGGTATACAACTTTCTACCATCAGAGGAATTTTTGGAGAGCCTCTTTTGTTTTCTGATAGTGATTGGAATGCCCATGCACCTGGGTACATGATGTCATTTTATTCTAGTCACTTTCCAAACTCCTGGAGCTCTTTCAGCCCCGGTGTAAAAGCAGTTTTCCTTCCCTGACTAATCATCAGTGCCATATGCAGGTCTTGGCTCCAGAAAGTCTTGACTGTTGATGCCTAGATGACTTTTCCCCATGAATATGGAAGAGGAAATATGGATTTGAACTTCTGATGGACAACAGATGTTCCTTCCTTCTATATGCTGAGGGGAAGGAATTTCTCAGAGCTCCATTCCTAGTTCAGCGTTAGTCTTCCACATCCCATTTAAATGTCCTTTTGCTCTTTCCTGGGATGTATATTTATTTTATTAGGATATGAAAGTTTCCCTAATGACTCATGACTGGCTTGGTCTTTGTCTTTTCTAGGTCATTCTAGAGGTCCCAACAGTCCAGAGGTGGTGGTGAGGGTTAGGATGAGAAAGTTACCATGGAGATGATATTGTTCCTCTTTGGTTGATGACTCGTAAAATCACACGGACACTCTGTGAACATGGTAGACTTCAAAATACAGTTAATTCAGAGGAAATAATGTAAACACTCTCAGGAATTACATATTCCATGTTAAGTCTTCGGACTCCCAAAAAAGTTACAAATGCTTTGTCATGTTCTTTACTCTTGAATAATTGTAGAGATATGGTTTTTGATTTTTCTTGGGTTAATAATGATTTGCAAATTTTTGGCTGAGTTAATCAATAATAATAGCTAATACTTAGCTAGTGCTTAATAGGTGCTAGGAATTCTGCTGTGTTTTAAGCATTATCTCCATATAATTTTCTTAAGAACTCTGTGATATAGATACAATTATTATGCCCATTTTTTATGAAGAAACTGAAGAACAGAGAAGTTGGGTAGCTGCCCTGTGATCACACAGCTAGAAAGCGGTGAATCCTGGAGTAGAAAGTAAGATATCCAATGCTATATTCATGTTCTCAACCATGAGGTCTTACTGATGGTAATTTATTAGCTATTCCTGATCCGTCCTATCATTAACACATTCAGTTCATTGAGTGTTTGTGTGTGTGCACCTAATGGTCGGCTATTGGTTTTTCACATAATATACTTTAATGGATCTTTAAAAAACTTGTCATTAAATTCATAACTGATTTAAAGTTAGCATAGAAAATCCCTTTAGAACAAATGCAGATTAAAGCAAAAGAAATGTATGTCTCCTGTGAGGGCGCTGCTTGTCTCGAAGTCTTAGTTTCTGAGCTGATGGTCTCAGCTGATGTGAGGAAACGTGCAGCTTTGTGAGGACCTGCCTGTTTTAAACAACCATTTGGGGAGAGATTATCCAAAATCTTCTCTTTCTGTGAAAACGGTCCTGAACTATGTCACATATATTTGAATGTGTCTATACTAACTGGCACATTTGACTGTATAATCCCTGGAGAGTTAACATTTTAATGAAGAGCTTTAAAATGAGTAAATTGTGCCATCTCAAATCGAATTCTAATGATTTGATTCCTACCGGAAATCTCATAAGAAAACAAGCAGACATATCTCAGGAAATAAATGTACTGTTAATTCAATAGAGAACAGAAAGCTGTGTCTTTGGTTTGCTATAAAACAATAAAACTATTTTTTTCATATTTGCATAGGCAACATTATAATTAGTACAGTAAGTAGGGGCCAAAGACAGGAAGTGAAGTCATGTTATAATATTGTTTTTACAACAAAATTATATTATTTTTTCTAAACAAAGGGGCAATGAGTTAACCTGAAAGTAAGAATAATATGCAAAATTAATTTTGCTCCTTTTCCTTAAGAATATGAAATAAAGAACGGAAAATGTGTCCAAAGACAGTATACATATATATCAATAATTTTCTGGAAATGCTCTTGCATTTCCAGAAAATGATACTTAGAACACTTGCGAGGAATGATGTATTTCTTTCAAGATCAGCATTCTGTGCTCCTCTAGAACACGGTCTGTCAGGGTGGTAATTATGGGCCGCACAGCGAGGACACAGGCTAATCACTACCTGCAAATGTTTACATATTAAAAGATGCACTGGAAGAAGTGCAGCTACATTATTTTAGATGTAGCCATTACCGTTCTTTGAAATACATGATATTTTTCATTTCCATATCATTTTTAATCTCTGACCCCAAAATTAGGATATTGAGAAGGTCACAAGGAACTAAATTCCTTAATGATCCTTCATTATTCAGTAATCTGGTTGATTTCCTACCTTTGCTGTTTGTCATTTGTTAGATGCGGCATTTTCACCCACTGACCATTTTTTAAATTATTCATCAAAGGTCCTTGTGACATCAACCCCACTCAACATTTCTTTTATAAAGCTTCTTGCATCTGTTTTTCCCCCATTGCATTCTCCAAGATGAGATTTCCATGACTTTAAGCATGGGCTACTTCAATAACGTGAATACATTCACCAGCAAGCATGCATTGGTGTGTCTACAAGAAGCCAGGTGCTTTTCAGAAGTCATTCCCAGGCTTCAGAGAGCTTACCACTTACTAGAGGAGATGAGCAAATAAACACACATGTGTAAACACACACAAAGTATACACATGCATAAACACATACACACATAGATAAACACATACATGCACATGTACACAAACATGCAGACATACACACATGCATAAACACACATTCTCATGACCATAAGTAGACACACATAAATACATGCATAAATACACACACTCACAGTTTCTAGTGCCAGTAACTGTCTGGTACTGAAGGCATTTCGTTATCTGGTCCCAAGCTCCCTCCCAGCTTTAGCTTTCACCATTCCTCACACAAAACACCAGATCCACAAGGATACTCCACCATGTGGAGCCCAGGTAACCAGCGTATCCTTGCCTTTGTGCCTGCGGACTGTCCATCCCTCTCTGATTTCCTAGTCTTATCTTGCATTCAATTCCCACATGGAGCTCCACCTCCTCAATGAATTGTGTTTGTTGAACGGGGCATAAAGGATGGCGCGGCTTGTAAATGGCCACACCAGAAACATGCACTTGAAAAGTGGCCCAAATATATGGACAAAGAAACATCTTTTGTCATTTACAGTGCACAGAACGTTACAGGGGTTTTCTTTGGATCCTCCAGCAGTGCTGCCCATAGGACTCTCTATGACAGTAGAAAGGTTCTCAGCTCCACCCAGGACAGTAGCTGGTAGTTACACGTGGCTATTGTGTGGTTGAAAAGTGGCCAATGTAACTGAGTAACTGAATTTTTAATTTTATTTAATTTAATAAATTTAAATATAAATAGCCACATGTGGTTCACGTAGCTTTGCAGCAATTGCATGTCATGCAGTCTCTCTCTGGGAAAGAATAAGCTCTATCGCTTGTAATCAAAAGCTGAGATAATGGAAAGTAGTGTATTTTCACTCTTACTCTTCACTGGGCATGATGAGTAACATTATGGGCATCACATAAATGTAAAGTGCATTTGTTGCTGTCAAAGAAATTTAAAATCTAATTGAAGGTGGAAGATAAACCCACAGGCGGCAGTAACAAATAAGAGAAGTATTTATATGTGGAAGTATGGAATTTAGGATGCAATAATGAGGGAAGAGCTCACAGAGCAGCTGGTGTGAAATTAACTCATTTACAACCCCAGCATTTTCTGAGTCTTTGCTAGGTACTGGGCATCCAGCTAATCCCTGGGCTAAGTCATACGGCTACAGAAGGCTGCACGTGGTGTGAATAGATGAGAGGCTAACAAAAACATAACTTAATTATTTAGGCTTGTTCTGAGTATGCACAGTAGGTCACGACCTTGGAAAAGGGACGGACACACGTCACAGACCACCTCACTAGCACACCCACTCCTGCTCATCATTTACGTGCCTGCAGCTTTCCTGGACTCATCATGGAGCTTCCACTTTTTGAAACTTCACAACAACCTGGATTGGGAGCCCTGGAACCTGAAACTATGAACCATTTTTTGGAGGGACAGAGGCTCTGGGAAAGGCCATCAGTGCACCGTTCTGGTGGAGATGGGCAGGGAGACTGGAGAGCTGGCGCCCAGCACATGGAGCCACAAGATGGGGAGGAGACATGTGGGCATCCACACCGACAAACAGTCCAACACCCAGAACCCGCTTTCTGCCCTTGAGCTTCAGGGAAGCACCTCCATTTCTGCAGAGGTGTCCTAGCAAAGCTGGTTCACCTCTGAACAGCTGAGTGTCAACAAAGCAAAGGCTAATAGGATTCGACAGGGCCACAGCCATGGGGTTTGTCCAGGCTTGTGACCGAGGAGCCATTTCGTCCTTAGGGTTAGCTCAAGGACCATATGCACACGGGCTCCTGCCCACCTCTCCCTGAAGCCCCCCGCCTTGTCACAGCCCATTCTTCTAATTCGCTGCGTTTATAAGAAGTGGTGATTATATATTTTCATCTTCTCCCCCATGGCCTGCACCCTCCCTGAGGAGTGATTACTTCTGTCGTGCCCACTGCTGTATCTTCAGCCTCATGTGCAGCACTCAGTAAACATCTGTCAAATTGTGTCCAAAAAAATGAAAAAGGAGCAGATGCTGAACCTTGAATAAGTCCCTTGTGACTCTCCTGACATGTCCCCAAATCCCAGGTGACTGGAGTTGAGAGATGATCTATTGAAAGTTCTAAACTCTCCTGGAAATCAAGGTCTTTTACAGCTTAAAAAATACAACACCTCAAAGAAAATCAAAAGATGAAAGCAGTAGGAATTTGATAGCCTTCTGTCCTAGAGAAAGTAACTATATCCTATACTAGAATCAAATTTTCACCTCTGAATGTGGAAGATAGCAGGAAGAATCACAAGCTAGCTTATTCAATTCCTGAAATATGACTTTTTCTTAAAAAGTTGGGTTTGGAATGCCTCAAAGTGGTACTTACATGTACTATTTGGAAGAAATTGAAGGAAAGCACACGCTACACACACACACACACACACACACACACACACACAGACACAAGCATGTTCCACACAGAAATTAACCAAATATTTATCAAGTACCTGTCATGGGACAGACATCATAAAAATCCTTGTCCTTGTGGAGCCTAGATCTGGTGTGGGAGAAACTAAACAAGTAAAATGTACAGCATGTGAAGGAGTGATAAATGCCACAAAGAAAGAAAATTTTAAAAAGATATTTTCAATTTTAAGTAGTGTGATTGGGGGGAGCCTTTACTGAGAAAGCTGGGTTTTAGGGGAGTACTTTAAGTGGTGAGGAAGGGAGTGATGCAAATATCTGATGAAGGTGGTTTTCCGGTAGTGGGAAGAGCAAGTGCAAAGTCCCTGCGGCAGAAGGACATCTGGCGAGCTGGAGGAAGAGGGAGGACTCGTGAGGAGGAGAAAAGCAGGTCAGGTGGGAGGTGAGTCTCATCTTCGGGGCTCTGTGGGTCACTGCGTGTACAAGCCCTTAATCACCTGCCTGAAACTGAGAGGTTCCAGAGTGTTTCGGAACTCAAAGTTCCCCAGATTTGTATAAAGTTAATGAATGTTTTTAAAGGTAGTTCTCTAATTAGAAGACATATTTAGCAATAAGTTAGGAAGGTAATGCTCTGCGTATTCTGGTTATTCCACAATTCCCCATGGGGTCTATGACGACACCTGTAATTCCTTACACGACAGAACTGCAGTGAAAGAGATGGACCATTCTCACTCGGCTCTGGTCACATCTTGCTACATCCAATTTTGAGAATTCGAGTTTTGAGGAACCCAGAGCTATGGAAAGGGGATTAGACCCTGTCCTGCAGCTGTGATTCCGAGTGAGGCGTGGTGCAATGAGTGTCGGAGCTGACCGGTGTGAACATGCCAGGCAGCTGCGTCGAGACATGAGTGAAACAATCCTGGAGGGCTTTGTTTCCCACACCAGTTCTATAGAATACAATGAATGTCCCGTTTTCTGTGTAACCGAAACATACCACAGGGTGATTGTGTTATGGAAAATTTGCTCAGCAACCACTCCTTAAATTTTTAAAGTTTGCACTTTAATTAGCTATTTTCCCTAAGATCTTTCTTATGTCGGGTCCCCTCACAGGAGACCTACAAACTTTATGGGTGAAGTATTTTATTTTTTAACTTTTGTGTTTCCCTGGTATTTCTTGAAAATCCCTTTTATTGTTTATATTACACATGGCATGTTGATATTACTTTATCTGTGGACTGTTAAATAAGTATCTATTTTGAGCACAAATAACAGTTGCTTCCACAGCTATCTCGTTGCAACAGCTAATTAAAAAGTGACATCCAAAGCTATCAGAGTGATATCTGTACTCGACAAACTTCTAAACGCTGATTTCATTTTAACACATTCTTTCTACTCAGAGACAGAATTCTGCTTCGTGCCTTTAGTGTCCTCAGTAGAAGTTAAATGGCTAGAGTCATGTTTTGTTTTGTTTTCCTTTCATTTTCCTTATTGTAAAGTTGATAATTTTAACATTTTCCTAAAATCCAACATGGGGGAACAGGTCCCATTTCTTGCCTAGGAAAAAGATGCCCCGACAAATTGCTTTAAGGGCTGGGTGGGGTCCCTAGTGCGTGGGAAGAAGGCCCACTGTCCACCTCAGTCTGATGTGCTGGGCTGCAGTCTGCCTGCGGGGGGCTCTGGTAGGGCTAGTCATCTGCTTGTCTGTGATCTGAAGTGATACCAATGGGACTGCTCTTTTTTTAAACAACTAAATATATTTCTTTCTGTGTAAATTCACTCTTTTAGATGGAAAGGAGACTGGCTGGAAGAAGAGCTGAGAGACCCTCCTTCCTGTAGTCCTGGATGGAGCGCTGACAGTGCGTGCCCCTGCCATCTGGCCCTAGAGGGGCGTCTATTCTCCCTAAACACGGTTCTGCGCCAGCTGAAGGGCATCGTGAGGATGCCGAGCGAGCCCCTGCCCCACCGGGGGTCCTGGCCCCCGCTCTGTGTTACAGCTGGCGTCACTGATGTCCCTGGACGCCCTAGTGCTTTCCTCCTCTCCTCTCCTACGAGGACCTCACGTCCAGGGGGAGGGCACTGCTCCTGCTGGTTTTCTGAGCCCAAGTGTACTGTGCCTGCTACACTTGAAGTGCTTCAGAGGAATCAGTACTCAACACTGTAGCTGAGATTCCTATGTCTTCTTTAAAATGCCAACATCTTACTTCCGTCTGGGACCATCATAACTGCAGAATCACCTTGGAAGTGATCCTAGGTCTGCTCAGCTCAGTCTGGCCCTCTCCCATAGCACCACCAATTGTGCTGAAGGCGGAGGTTCGAGAATTCCTCTTGCTCTGAGAATGCCCTTGTAGCCCATTCACAGCCAGCACTCCAAGAGGTCCCGGTGATTTTGTTTTTATTTTTTTCCTATTTCTCGTCATGAAACTTTCCCCCCAATAATCAGTGTTTCAACAATAATGGCAGTGTATTAACCAGGTATATGACACAGCAGAATTACCTATCTTGAAAATATAAATATTCAAACAATAACAGAACAGAGGACAAAAAATCATGTTTCAAATTTGTCTAGTTATTTCTCAATCATTTACCAGAAATAGTATGATAGTCAGATATTTTGAAATAATATATAATTAAGATATTTTAATGCCCTACTGGCTTGCTTTTGTAATTAATAAATTTTCACTTTTAAGAATGAAAACAAATAACTAAACATCATTCCTTCTGAATGTCCAGCCTCGTTGTAAAGTCCTAGACGCGCACCACTCTTTTGCTGAAATGTGTACCAGGTTAGGAAGCAGGAAGTCTCTCCTAAGAGCTTTGTATCAGTTACACCACTCATTAGCCTTTCTTGATCTCCACTTTCCCATAATGATATTACCTATAGTGCCTCTTTCAGCTGGAAGATTTTATACATTTTTCCATCTACCTCTTTAAATAAGGCTCTTTGTGTTGTTACTACTAACATCCCGGCAATTAAAATACAAGGTGCTGAGACTTTTTCAACATTGCTAAGCCCTAATATTGTATTAAGGTGCCTGTGGTAGTTTTGAGGGAGAAAAAACTGTAAAACACAATTTGTAGCCTCTAGGAACTGTTTTTGAGAAATGACAAAAATAAATGAAAGAGTCAAATGGCAGTGTGTAGAGGGTATAAAATTGAATGTCCCAGGGGTGGTGAAGATAAGGAGTGTTCTAGGGTGAAGGCCAGGGTGGGAGGCCATTGTGTCCAGAAAGATCACGGAGCTTCTGGAGGCAGGGGCACCCTGACTGAGCCCGTCCAGTACACCCTGGGAAGCTGGATGGCCTTCTGCAAATGTTAATTGTACGGCACAACAAGAAACAGATGATAATAGGCCAAGAACACAGAAGCAACTCTGGGTCTTTGTAACGGAGAGACTTGAGCCAGACATTGATTAAGCAGGTGATAGAACAGGCTGACAAGCCAGAAATAGGGTGTGGAGGTAACTGGGACCTCGCAAGGCAGAGGGAGGCTCTCACACCCAGGCTGGAAGCAGTGCTCAGAGCCCATGAGCTGAAGTCCCTGCAGAGGCCAGAGTCCCTCCACCTCCCTCCCGTGCTTCCCTTTCCTGGAAGTCAGCTGTCAGGGAGCCTGCAGGGGAGGAGCCCCACGGATATGAAGGGAAGCGGGTGCAGGGCCAGCGAAGAGAGGGGCTGATGTCTATGGAACACCCAAGGGGGATGCCGTGCTTCACACAAACTACAAGAGTTAACCTTGCCCCACATTCTGTGGCATAAATTTTAAAGTTCAGAAAATGAAACAACAAAAAGATTAAGTTACCCTAATATGATTGCAAAACTACTAACTAGAAGAACGGAATTTAAGGTTTGTCTGATTCCGAGCCCTGGCTTTTCTACTGTACATACTAGAGATGCCCAAATGAGCAGGATCCAGTACGATGCAGTGATTATTGACAAACTGCTCTTTCCTGGATTGGAATATTTGGTACAACATGGAACATTCTAGAACACAGGGGGCATTTTGTAAAGAACTTTGGGCTAAAACATAAACCTCACTGACTGTTCTAGTGGTTCCTAAAACCATTATGGATGTTTTAGCTACACTTCTTTCAGGAGACAGATGTCTGCTGCTGTATGAGGGAGAACTTCAGAGAGTGGGCGTATTTAAAAGTTCTGATGGAACATTCCAGAGGAAAAAAATAATGAGGAGATCAGGTTTTATCATGTGGTTGATATGCAATGATCTCATAGCAACTTCTATACATTGTTTGGAATTATTACCAACTTGATTGCAATGAAAAAGAGCAATCTCAATTACTTTTTTTAAAATTAAAAAAAAAGTTTTTTTTTAATTTTTAAATTTATTTTTATTTTTGGCTGTGTTTGGTCTTTGTTGCTGTGCGTGGGCTTTCTCTAGTTGTGGTGAGTGGGGGCTAGTCTTCGTTGCGGTGCGTGGGCTTCTTGTTGCAGAGCACGGGGTCTAGGTGCTTGGGCTTCAGTAGTTGTGGCACGCTGGCTCAGCAGTTGTGGCTCACGGGCTCTAGAGCGCAGGCTCAGTAGTTGTGGAGCACGGGCTTAGTTGCTCCCCAGCATGTGGGATCTTCCCGGACCAGGGCTCGAACCCATGTCCCCTGCATTGGCAGGCAGATTCTTAACCACTGTGCCACCAGGGGAGTCCCTCAATTACTTTTTATAGAGCAGTTCTCTTTTCAAACGGCTTGGTGAGGTATCTGCTATCTTTGAAGCAATACCTAGCTGACCTCTGACCCACACAGCCAGCCAGGTGGGTCGACTCCTTCCACATCTCTCTTATATCCTGCCTACAGTGTATGTTGAAGGACGTGTTGGTTACTCAGAGCACGTTTGAACAACACTAGATGTTTCTAGTGATTCTATGTTGCATATATGTATCAAGTACCAGAAATATTTTAATTGTGTATAATGCATTTTTGTCCCAGCCCAGGTCTCATGATGTCAATCCCCAGCCTGGGTTCAGGGACCCAGAGTCCTGACTGGGAGGGGAGGTCAGAGAAAGGCAGTTTTATTCAGCTGCTAGAGGTACAGTGAATGCTGATGATACACATGTATGTACACATATAGAGATAGACATGGCAGTTTATCCTTAAAGCTGGTTTTGATTCAGAGCCGTCATTAGGGAGCACTAGACAAGACCACTTGGTTGATACAGGCAGAGAAGACTAGGAATAAAAGAAAGGCAACAGAACGCCCAGATACAAGCAGACAGCTGCTCCCCATCCCCGTTTCCCTCCAGCAGCCTTGCACAGACATGCCTTTACTTACACAGCCTTCAAGATTTTTAGGGGCTTGAGCTTTGCAGTTAGATCCCTTATATTAGATCCCAAGGATGCTTTTTGTACATTTCTCCTCAATTGCTTTTAAGAACCAATAATTAGCATTTCAAAGACAGGGGTTAGATATTAGCCAGAATGGAAGTGATTTGTGTATATCATGTATAGTATTACATTTATGGACTTATTTTTAGCTTCTTTAAAATGCTCTCATTAAAAGTAAGATCATGACACGAATCAACTCATCAAAAGCACACATCTTTCACTAAGAGTTTATTTATTCCTGTCTTCCTCTTCATACAAGGGACAAACTATTACAGGCTTATTAGCTGAAAAGTAATGAAGGGAAGTTTATTTATTAGGTAACAGAATGTCATCTGTTTATTAAAGAGCTTCCAAGTTCAAACGAGGTCTATAGATCTTTAAAAAGTTTTAAAAATGTCTAACTAGAATCCACAATAAAACTGATTTTTTTCCCCTACTGATTATTTTACAGAAGAAATAAAATGATAGAAAAACAGCTCCATTTCATTTTGGTAGCTAAGATTACTAAATGTCAAAGAACACGCCCTATTCAATTAGTGAAGAACTTGACACTTTAACTTAAGTGCCACTATGAAGTGACTATATGGGGGCAGTCGAGGTCACATATGACAGCCAGTCATCAAACACGTTTTAAATTCTTCCCACGGGAGTCATAACTTCTAGAAATATTTTCGTCAAGGACACACACGTTTTTCCTGGAGCTTGGAGACCTCTAGATTCTAATCTTAGCTTTGCAACCAATGGCCAAACCCAGAAGATGGCTCTTAAATATCTGTGCACAGTACTGTCAACTGCAAATTGAAAAATGAACAATGGAGTTTCTTTTTTTTTAAACCCAACAGTTTCTCCTTTGGGGAAACATATCCTGCCCTTGCTTTGGCCACAGAGTTTAGATGGGTGCTACCAGCTCCTGGGCACCCATTCATCACGACCTCCTAAGCTAGTGTGAGGGTGGGCACTTGACCCAGGTCTCATCTAGGTTGATTTCTTTTAAACTGGAGCTGGGAAAATACTCTTTTTTAATGCTTATGAGGTCTTAAGATTAGGAGGCCAGGATTTTTTAAAAAATGTATTTATTTTATTTATTTTAATTTTTGGCTGTGTTGTCTCTTCGTTGCTGTGCGTGGGCTTTCTCTAGTTGCGGCGAGTGGGGGCTCCTCTTCGTTGTGGTGTGCTGGCTTCTCATTTCGGTGGCTTCTCTTGTTGCGGAGCACGGGCTCTAGGTGTGCAGACTTCAGTAGTTGTGGCACGCACGTTGGCTCGGTAGTTGTGGCTCGTGGGCTCTAGAGCGCAGGCTCAGTAGTTGTGGCTCACGGGCTTAGTTGCTCCCCAGCATGTGGGATCTTCCCAGACCAGGGATTGAACCCATGTCCCCTGCATTGGCAGGCGGATTCTTAACCACTGTGCCACCAGGGAAGCCCCGGAGCCCAGGATGTTAAGGGCCAGCTCCCCATCTCATGTAAAAGTTCGGCTAAGGGGGAGAAACTCACCACTGAAAGAAGCAGAAACCATGGACAAAGTCCTAGATTCCAGCCCCTACTGAGGGAAAGCCCATCCTGTCTTTTCCCCATTTAATCTTGGAAGACCCACTGCAGTCCAGCCAAATTCAAGTTGGCTCTCTGACATTGCACCTTGATCAAAGGTTTCTAAGGGCACCAAACTGAATGGGCTTTGAAATCCCTTCCACTTCTATGATTCTATTAGTTTATGGTCTAGTAAATGAAAGTCAAGGAACGATTTCTATGTAAACCTCAGTTAATCAGAAAATCGTATTAGCCAAAAGACTCGGTTTCATGAACATTTTAAGGATCTACAACAGAATAGTGCCCAACATATATTAGCACCTGTAAAAACAGCTGTTAACTGGCAGAGTGAGTCTAGATAATTCAGATGTATTTATTGGTGCGAATGCACGTGTAAGGACGTATACTCGGTTGTCAATCACAGTGACTGAATCCTGCAGGTTTGTGGTGGACGAGGTACAGTCATTTGGAGGAGTGTGGTCGCATGATATTTACTGGGCATAAAATGGTAAGTACTAAGTCCTCTATATCCTCATATCCTATGAGATGTTCAATACATTATGTACAGGCAGCTTTCATGAGGACTAAATGTCTACCTAAATGGAGCATCAGGTCCACATGAGGGGGAGAGGTTCTGCTGAAGCAGAAGAATTCCTGTCCTCCCTAACGGACAGGAATAAAACAAAGGGGGGAAAAGGTGGCGGGAGGGATCAGACACCATCTAGCAGAAAAATCAGGCCATTTTCCAGAGTAATAACAAAGGAATGTAAGGCATTGTAAAAAGGGTCTCTCTACAGAGACCCTCTGATAAGCTCGTACTTAAGATAAACTTTCAGAAAATTCATAAACTGAGGCTGAGAGTAAGAGCCTGGAAACCAAGGAAGTGACACCCTAACGTAGATCCAACAGGATGAAACAGTATGGAACAGCAAGACATCCTGCATACAGAAAGGAAGAAAAACACAAAAGAACCCTAAGAATTTCCACCAGTTCTTTAGTGAAGAGGAAATGAAAACAGAATCTGATTTTACATCATTTATTCTTTGTTCCACGAAGTGTACATGAGCTAGCTGGAGAATAAAGAGCGTCTTACACTCAAGCATATTGCTTTCAACTCTTGGCAAAGGCATAATCATTCTCCAGTGATTCATGTTATGTGTTGATTTGTCTGTGTGTGTAAAGAGTCTCGAAACTAGAATCCAGTTAATTGGACAGAGATTTCTGGGCTGCCTAAAGCCTGAGAATTTTAGTCAATATTCTGATTCCAAGGGAGAACTAAATAGGGAAGACTCCCACATTAATGCTGTTGCATTTATAACATCTTATTTTTCACAGAAAATGTCAACATCATCATCATTGTCCAAGGGCTGTGCCCCAGGAGCTGCCTCTGAATCACGCTGTAAGAATGCAAGTCCCAGCTCCCTGGCTTTTGGCTGCCTGAGCTGGTCCTTCTTACTCAGACTCTCCGCCTTCGGCTCTTCCATTTGTAACGTAAGAAGTGTGTTGTAGTCGTGTCAGAGTTGTTGAACGGAATAAACCACTTAATGAAAATACCGCTCTGAATGCGGTGCTTGGCGTCTGATGAGTGCTCAGTGAAGCTGGCTTCTGTCATCACCACCTCCATCACCATCGTCATGCCCACTGCCACCAGCATCAAGAAGCAGAGCTCCTGTGCTTTCAGTCTGGAGTGACTGACACTAAGCAATTTCTGGGGGATAAAAACAATTTTGAATTTTTCCTTTTTTTTTTTTTGAGGGAAGAAGGACAACAATGTCTACTTGAAGGAAGAATATGAGAATATCAAGGTTAGTTCATACTTAATTTGTCATGTTCTAAATGAGTGGCTCTGGAACTACTTTTCCCCAAAAGGGAAGCCTCCTGAGAAAAACTGGGAAGGGAGGAGACAAGCAAGGGTCTAGAAGGGCTCTCTGTCCTCTGTCACCTCCTTTCTTGGAGGAAATTACATAAGAAATGTCCTGGTGGGGAACTGCTGATGTATAGGGAAGCCGGTGATGAACATGGTCTCCTGATGGTCAGAGCGCTGGCTACATGTGGTCCAACAAGTGACACCTCATCGTCCAGTGCTGGTGACACGTGGTCAGCACATAATGACTGTAATCCACTCAGTGCACTCACCGCCTATCACACACAAAGGTCTGGGCACATGCGGCCAGGGCCAGGCGTCTCTGTGCAGGGAGCGAAGACTCACTGAAGTGCTGGAAGGCCTCACGTGGATGGCGCTCTGTCACAGAAGGGAGCACGGCCATGATGAGGGTCTCAGCAGTGAACTTGGAATCTGTCCCTACAAGTTACTGCCAGGGGAAAACGCATTAATGTAAAAACCACTTACTCTCATTTGGGGGCTTTGAAGTGAGGAGGCCATAAGAGTTGGTATTAAGATGATGACGTTTTGGGCACGGGACCCGCAGACACGTGAACACTGCCCTGGCCCCGAAGTCTTCCTGCTCCTCAGAGAGAAGCAGTCACTGGGGCTCCTCCCCTGGGGTCCTTGGCTCCCGCTGACAGACCAGCGAGGGGTGTGCGTGCACAAAGAAATCAAAGGGAAGCAAGACGACAACCTATGGTGGCGGTTGTGTTTTGAGACCTCCTCCAAAAATTCCACTAGTAGTGTTTATACTAGTCCATAGTGAGTGTTGCTCAGGCAGCTGCTCTAGGCTGCGTCTCCCTGGTCTCGGTGGGTGGGCTGTCCTGCAGCTTCAGGGCCCTGATGACTTTCAGTTCTTCCAGCTTCTTCTTCTTTTCAGGACAGGTGTCACGTCTTCTGTGCCCTCACATGCTGCAGCTGGAAAAGTCTGTGTGTTTCTTAAAGATGATAACAGTCTAATATGTTTCCCATTTTAGGAAAGAAGACCATCCTCTTTGGTGAAGGCTTGGGTCAATCTTTGATTAACTGAATTAAAGTCCATAGTAAATATCAGTATTAATTGCAGCTGACGTAACAATACAGTAGAGAAGTGTTTTCATACTGAATGTTTTTCTCTGCTGTTCATAATCCTTTATGCTTGGTCGGAAGTTCTTCTTTCACTCATTTTTTTATATTGGCCCTTCAAGAGATTAAAAAATATTAAAATGTACACACAGCTGGATTTCCTTTCAAGATGTTTGTTAAATTCTGGAGCTTCATTGGGTAGGAGACTAAAACACAAAACCAAAAGCTTTGAAAAGCAAAATGGCCTTTTTTTCACATTCTTGAACTGTGGAGGAGATAAAGCTCAGAGTTCAGGTTCTGCCTTGCCCTGATCATGTGAAGCCTCCCCTTGATCACTGTTGAAGTGTTTGGAGGGCTACATCTCTGACCTAGGAAGTGGTGAGCCTTCCTGACTCATGTCACTTCTATTGCGTCAAGGTGATAAATCCTGCCAGCTGGAGGAAGATGCCATCATGTTTTTATACACAATGCTAGGCATGTGACCTGGATCAAGAAAGATGACACAAAACAATCCCACAATAGACCCTCTCTCTGCAAAATAAAGACTTTAAGATAAGCATGATTCATATATTCAGTATTTTAGGGGAAAAGACCCAGATGACACAAAGATGAGAATTTCACTAGAGATGTCTTCCTTGGAGATGTTTCCATGTCCCAGTAGGAAACAAGTGCCTTTTGGTTTGTTTGTCAGAGAAGATTTTCCTGGCTGAAAAGCCTGGGCATCGACTACTATCCTAGATGTGTGGATAGAAACCGTGACACCTTCACCAGTTTCTTACTGTCTGTCAGCCTTTGTCTCCACATCTCTAAGGGGGATCAGACAGTCCATGATGGCAGGTAACATATTTGCTGAGTTCCCCACTATCCTAGTGCCCAGAATCATGGTGCTCAAAACAGTACTTGGCTTCTCCACCAACTTAACAAACATTTGTTGAATAAGTGAATGAATGATTAATAAGATAATCATAATAAGATAACACAAAGCACCCAGTCAGCATCTGCTGTATTTCAAATGTGCAGAAAATGGTGAATTGATTTGAAGTTAGGATTTTGATATGTTTGCACACAGCTGATGAAGCACGTTTGAGTACATTTGATGAAATTAATGAAATTCCGGCACAGAACTGCAGAGTGGTTTGGGTTTGGTGAGAAGGAAGGCCTCACTTGGATGCTGGTCTGGGCATCCTCTTTTCTTCTGAGCCCGTGAGGAAGGTCACGCGAGCTGGATAGAGAGCTCTGATCCTGAAAGATTTCGTGACACACGGGAGCATACTTATTCCAACTCTAGTGACCACAAGAATGTGGAAAAAGGGACATTTTACCTTTTTCTGTGTGAACCTCAGGGAATCAAGGCCATATTTATACACTGATGATTTGTCAGATTTAGGAGTATTGGGAAATGGTGTCCTTGGTTTATACTTTAACACCATGGTAGCAAGCAGAGTGCTCCTGTGAAGTGCCACCCTCAGAGGGCTCCCTGAGAGTGGTCGTCCATGTGGCAGGCCATGAGGGGTGGATGCTTCGAAAATAAAGGTGGGAGACTTCCTTAGGAATGAGGGGCTTGAAAAACTCAATTAAACTTATATATATATGTGTGTGTATATAATAAATAGATAATAAATAGATACATTATAATATGGTATATATTAATATAAATATATATATATTTCCTTGTTCAGCTGATCTGAAATACATTCTTCAAATTTAGGGAATAATAGTCTAACACTTTGTTCTTCAGAATACCTGGAATTAAATGCTTATCATGATGATAATGATGATAACAGCAACAATAATAAGAGCTAATATTTATTGATGGCTTTGGTACAATTCAGTATATCTTTATATCTATCTTCATCATCATTATGATCTATCTATCTCTCTGCATTGTCACCTAACATCTATCTACCTACCTACCTACCTACCTACCTACCTATCTATCTTTAAATATTCAAACCATGCATGTAGGTTCTCAGTATCCTGGATTTATGGGTGTAATTTGAGGCACAGAGAGAAAGCAAATTCTCCAGGTTCACAAAGCACTAGTGGTGGGAGTCTTATTTGAATCCAGTCAATCTAATTGTAGAGCCTGGATGTTTTATGTGAATGGAAAATGAAACAAAGCAAAATCCTTAAGTTAGTGAATTCCAACTATCAAATCACGTGTATACGTATCAGTAACTGATAGTTATAAAATGGTATTCTATATTAAATCATGATGGGCTAAAGTACTTAACCAAGTGATGAAATACACTTAGTTACCAGTCTTATGGAGGCCCCATGACCTTCAATAATTCAGCTGTCAGTCACCTGGAGGAGAAAGTTAAAGTCCCAGCATCTCCAGAGGACAGAGTCGGCTTGGGAAGGAACCAGGACTCACCTGGGAAAGTGGGGAGGAGTAAACTACTGATGGAACTAGAGATGGAGAGGGGGATGGCAGGAAGTTGATGACCCAAAATATAAATCCGAATTTCAGGTCAGAACAGCTAAAATGGGGCTTATTTCTCTGTGTGTACACATATACACACACACACAATGTGTGTGTGTGTGTGCGTATATATATTTCTGAGATTATTTAAATCTTTCTTTCACAGATATAATTTGAGTAAACACATTGACCACATCATATTAAAATAATCTAATTGTCACAGCTTTCACTTCTCCAAACAGCTTTTGAAAACACACAACCTTGACAATTTATACAAAGCTTCTTGAGAAGACTTTAACAGACTTCTTATAAGCAAATGAACTAAATATGATGGAGCTTTCTAAACTGTACTTCAAAAGCAGCACAAAAGTCTGTAAACAAAAAAAATGATATCACATTTCATGCATTGACTAACAATTTGTGGGGGTCTGAACAGTTTAATCCATAGAAGAATTCACAAACCTTTGTAGAAATAGAAAAAAAGTATCTTAACCCTAGAGTGAATGAACTTAGTGATTCCTTTTGGGGGTCATTTCTTTTCTGGTGAATGCTTTGTGGATTATAAGTATAAAGAATGAGCAGAAATTTTTGTATTATTCATTTTGAAGGCTCTTTTTATTAAGAGAAGAAATGAAATTCAATGAAAATCATTTTGCTGATAATTATAGTGAAATACGAAGTGCTCTGAATATATTCTATTGCTGGCAATAGAGAAGAAATGGCTCTATCTGCTCAATGCCTGATTTAATGGATGGGCTCCACGAAGCTTGGTCCTGGCTCATTTCTACACACAGTCATCACAGGGATAGTTGGTGAGGTTGCTTCCAAAGGGGAATTTGGTTCAAAAGATCAGGAGAACCACGGAAAAGCTTGTTTTAGTTCCCAGAGGCTTAACACTTTGTGAGTTGTTATTGGACAGCATCAGTTAGCAGTGGTGGCTGACCTGTGATATAGTCTAGGCAAACCATCTTGGTGGCCACAGGGAGCAAAGAAAATCATGACACTGTGTCAGACTGAGGTCAGGGATATAGCCACAGGCCATGGTTTTCAGGGAAGAAACAGGTAGGATAGAGTCATAGGTAGTTATATTCAAACAGTCCTCACATTGTTTAGTTCCAAATGTCAGCCCTTCATTTTTTCTAACCTGCCTAATACAATCCTGCTCTTTCTTTTTTTTTTTTTTTAAGAGACTAATGACAAGACTACTTATGCCAAACTAGGTATAAGTAGTAAACGAAAGCGGTAGTAAATAAGTAAAGATTTTTAAAAACATGTTGGGATGTAGATCCCAGACATACATTGTGTCTAAAATCAGGAGCTGCCTCAGAGGGGACCCACAGGCTGCAGCTTCCTGCATTTGTGCCAGGCTGCTGACTAGATGCTCGGTGCCCAGGGACCCTTGGGATACAACTTTCATTATACAGAGGTGTAGCAAAGACAAGATAAGGACTTTAAAATACGTGGTTGGAATCCAGGTATGGGTATTGTGTCTTAGAATTCAACTGATTATTTTAATTATGAATAATGGAATTGAGAATCTTTTGATAAGGTAAATTAAGACCTAGAATATACACTTTTAAAACCAACATAACTTTCAGAAGATTTAGAGCGATATAGATCATATACAAGCCAATCTGTTACATATTCTTAATCTAAATAAAGGTGAGATTTAAAATTCAGAATGATAAAGTCCCTAAATAATTTTTTAAATCGATTTTATTGTTTTTATTAGATTCTATTTATAATTTTTCAGTTGGAACACACCTTAGCAGTTAAAAAGCCCAACTTTTACATTAATATACAAGAAACTATACAAACCAGGAGTGAACCCCAGAAACCTAATTAACAGTAATAGTTGGACTTAACACCCAGCAGTCCTGAATGTAATCCTTAGCTGTTTTTAGTTATGCCACTGAGGTAAGTGGGTTTCAATCCTGTTTCCTAGATAGTCAATCTGCCATTTATTAGATGTGAGTCCTGCAAGTGACTTGCATTTTCTCATCTATAAAGTGGGGATAATAATAATACCTATACTGCAGAGCTGTACTGCAGGTTATATGAAGAGAATACACACAAGCCAGGCACACCTGTGAGCACCCATAAACAGTTAGCCACTATTATGAAAAACAACAGCAGTGAGAATTCTGAGTGACATAACTGAAATACTAACACACACACAGAGTATGAGTGTGTGCTTCCACAAGGAAATCAATTTAGCCTTACTTACATTATATTATGTCTACTGATAGACTATCATCAGGAGATGTCAAATCAGTCTGTGCATGTAGGTTGTCACTGAATTCCACTAAATATGAAATGCTGCCATCAAAGGGAAACATGGAACTCGTGAAGTCCTAAAGGCAAGGTTGCAGGACTCCATGGTCAAAGATTTCCAAGGAAATTTATAAATTGAGAAAACCAAGAACCTCCATGTTAGGTTGCAGGAACAAATCAACTTATATAGATTCTCATGTGGGAAGCTTGGGTTCTGTGGCAATGCCTCAAACAAGCTGAAATTTATTGGATTTGTTTAATCTATTCAGGAGTCTCTGATTGTCACCTCAACACTTTCTGAAGCGTTATCTTCTACTTTAATGAAGATAAAAAGGTCAGAAATATCTGGGATGGAAGGGCTCTGTCAGATTTACAACCAGGAAGATGCAAGCCTTTCAGCTTACAATGCACTGACATGATTTAAAATATATGAATGTTGGAGCATTTCAGTTTGATTTAGAAAACCTCAGATGAAAACCAAAATCATCACTCCTGTCTGTATACAAATGATATTAAAATTTATCAGATAGATCCTTCTTGAATTAGTTTACTATTTAAAACATGAAGAAACTCCCAAGAATGTGAATTTACTAATAACCTTCCTGTACATTCAATACCTGGTCAAGATTTTGGAGGTGACCATACACATCTGCCACAAAATTCTTTTTGCTTGGAAGCAATTAGTACTTAAAAATAACATCTTTTTCTTATTTACACATAAAGCCACTTTTATGCAGTGCAAAATGTCAGTGCCAGAGAAAGAGCTCAGAAAAATTAGGGAAATATAGTCAAAATTTCTCAGTATGAGTCTAGTCAAATTTTGATGGTGTTACCTACCACAGCGTTAGAATGTCTTGTCCATCCTTTAAATTCTCGTGTGAAATCAAGAAAAAAAATGGAAAAGAAAATAGCATCAACTTTGTATAATAACTTGAACTGTGTTTTATTATCATTGCTGTGAACATATTTCACCAGGTTGCTGTCTGAACTCCTCTGGCCTGTTTCTACATAACTGATTTAAAACAGTTGAGGCAGGCGTTAGAACTTGATCAAGGTAGGAAGTAATTAAGATTTGTTCTCTTCTTGCACTTTAAGTGTAAAACAGGATTTCATGCATTTCAATCCTATTAGTTTATTTGGTATAAGTGACCTTCCCAATTTCCTTTCTCAAGTACAGGATGCTGGGCTGTGTTTATCATTAGCAGAGAGAGCTATGCGACTTTTAAACCTATTTTCTGATTCAAATTTAGTAGATCTAATGAAAAAAAAAATACCTTAGGCTTTGCAGCTGCATCCATTTGTACATGCAAATTCGGTAATTGCATCTATAAATTGAGTAAACTGTACATGAAAACAAGCTTTTAAATGTTCAATTAATCAGTGTGCACAAATCTCCCAGTGTTCTTGCTACCAGCAAACTCTTCAACAGATCTTTCCTAGGAGCTGAACGACATTCTACTATTTCATTCCACATGCAGCAAGCTTTCTTACTTCCTGTTCGTTGGCTCTTGTTCATTCATTCAAAACTATTTCCTACACACTGTGTCAGGCACTGAGATTCTCTGGTGAAGAAGAAGGGCAAAACCTCCATGTATCTCAATTCATTATCTAATGCTGAGTAAATAAACATCAGGGATTTAAACTAAAGTTACTTATCCTCTGGTTTTGTTTCTTCAGTCCTCTTTCTTCCATGTGGCCCTCAAAAGTAGCAGAATTAACATTCTACAAAAATATTGAAGCATTGGGATCCAGTTTTCACTTTCAAGGATTCAAATTTGAGCATTTGTACAAAATAATTTGTTTTTTTGACAATTTCTTTGTGTGTAAAATTAGGGGGTCAACCAGACCTCACTGCGTCGCTCTCACCTGGGACGCTCCATGAGCCACACGCTACCTTTGTCTTTCACCGTCTTCTTCCCTCACAGTGTGGTGGTCCAGACGGTACTGCTAAGACTAGGATGTGCCCATCCACCTCTCAGGCAACGAATGCCTTAAAAAATTGACTCTAAGGAGGCAGATCTGATGATGGAGAACCTGAGTTCCTAACATGCTCCAGGTGATGCTGGTTTTCTCTGCCCCTGGGATGCGTGGCCAGGGCCTGGCTTAGCCTGCTCCCCACCTCTGCCCACCTGGGCTTCTACTTATAGATTGGTCTTGGGGGAAAAAAACAAGAGTATAGTTAGAAAGAGGAAGGTGTTCTTAATGAAGGTAAACACAGGCATGGACAGTGGCCTATAGTCAGGTGCACATGACAAGAGGAAGGCCCTTCTGGGAACTATACTTTGTGGTGGTCACACACACGGAGGCTCAGAGGATGAGAATTTAGCCCAGCGTCTTCATTACAGGAAATGACAGGAGCTACTGTGTACTGCTTACTGGTGAAGAATGTCTTCTGAGCGCTTTTCTACATCATTACAGTAGAATCCTTTTCATTGCCTGTGTCTGACATAAGAAAACTAGGTCCTAAAGCCGTTAAGTAATTTCTCCAATTTCATACAACTACTGAATGGTGGAGCTGCAATTCTAAGGCAATTCTGTGTAACTCCAGAGCCTGTGCTATGCAAAATTCTTCCCATTATCACTCAGCACTATGTCCTTCCATATCTTGATACAATGACTGGTTTGGTGGTAGAAGGCACATTATGCAGAGAAATGAAAGAACACTGATTTTATCAGCTTGATATTATTTAAAACATCAACATTGGGCATAATTCATGTTTCTTGAAATGATGACCTATTCAAGGATTTGGATTTTTACATTTCTCAGATTTAATGAAGATATAGTTCAACGGATACAGCATTCTATGAAAGTTCCTATTAATATGTATGCGTAACAGGAAAAAAGTGTCTCAAGTGCTCAAAATGTGCATTTGGTTATGTGGTTCTCAAAAATCCTTTCTAAAGTAAAAAAATCATCTAGTCATAGCATTTGGGACAAAAAGTTCTGAGAATTATTTTTGTTATCTACTTCCTTTGGGAGTTGAAGAAACTTTATTTTCTTAAAAGTAAAAAATGTAAGGGCTTCCCTGGTGGCACAGTGGTTAAGAATCTGTCTGCCAATGCAAGGGACACGGGTTCAACCCCTGGTCCAGGAAGATCCCACATGCCGCGGAGCAACTAAGCCCGTGTGCCTCAACTACTGAGCCTGCGCTCTAGAGCCCGTGAGCCACAACTACTGAGACTGCGTGCCACAACTACCGAAGCCTGTGTACCTAGAGCCCGTGCTCCGCAACGAGAAGCCACCGCAATGAGAAGCCTGCGCGCCGCAACTAGAGAAAGCCCGCGTGCAGCAACGAAGACCAAACGCAGCCAAAAACAAATAAATTTATTTATTTAAAAAAATAAAGAAACAAACAAAAAAACATTTTAAAAAATGTAGGAGTACGAAAATAAGAGTATCCTCAGTTCTGGATGTTTTCTTCCTCCTCTGTGCATGTAACCTTTCTGAAGCAGATGGAACGCTTTGTCTCCAGAGTTCTCCTTCTGAAAATACAGGGAGAGCTAATTGTGTTTATCACCTGCTCTGATGTGATGGTGTGTGGTGACCCCAAAAATAAACGCTGATTTTTCTGGAAGCATAGTTTAGGAAAAGACTGATTTCCCCTTTCCTCCGCCTTTTCCAGACAATAGAGAAATACGTTTGTTTAGTTGTCAACGTCATACATTAATAAGGACATAGACAAGGTGGGATTTTTAAAATAGTAGCCGGAAGGGTGAACGTCTTGTGAGTGAGTGTTGAAAGAACTGGGAACATGGGGGGTGGTGCGCGGAGAATTGGTGGAGGTGCAGTAAGTGTTCCAAGCATATGAAGGGCTGACCTCTGGAAGAGGAGGGCGATCCCTTCTATCTGACCTCCACTGTCCACTAAAAGCTACACGTTGACATCAGAGCAGCAGATTTTGGATCCCTATGAAGACGCTGCCCCTCGTCAGAGCTGTCTGAGGGTGAAACCCTGCATGGGCTGGTGCAAGGTCTAGGAGTCGGGCATGGACAGAGGCTGGCCCCACAGAGCAGGACTCTGTGAAGGGTTTAAACATCGGGGGCACTGGACAAGGGCCTCTGTAAGCCCCTTGCCAATATGCAGACTGGGGCGCTGTGGTTTGAAGCTATTTACCTATAGGCAGGCACTGGTAAGAGTCAAACTGGTTTAGGCAGAAAAGATCTGGGGCAAAACCGTGAACTATCAGGCTTTTATTTTTAAAAATTTTCCTTCTTCTCATGTACCCTTCCTGCATGTGTCCTCTCCTTTCAAGTTTCTTTCCATCCACTTGGCAAGTTCCTCTCTTCTGATGGCGTGTTCCGTCCTGGAGTTCAAGTTATTCCACTGACCTCCACTCCAAATCAGCAAACCTGCCTCTCCTTAGGCCCTGACAGACTAGGTAAATGCGGGCCTCAGGAGCGCCTGGAAAGCAGCCCTGCCAGCATGTCGGGGTACATTCATCTTCTCAGGCAACGGTCAATGTGTGGCTGTTATAGGAGCTTCAGTCACAACGACAAGCCTAAAATCTTTTAGGACCACACTACTCTAGCCATGCAGCAGTAGTCCTCTGTCTTCACTGGCCACGGCCCCTGAGTGTGAGCACATGGGGAACAGTAACAGGATTCTGAGTCCTAACAGGTCTAGACTGCATGACTGGACAGTGCAAACCAGAGCCTGGCAGCCTGAGAGTTACCATTGGCTGGGATGACTGATTAGGCCTTATCCTTTCAGGAAGGAGAGACAGCTTCACACATCAATCCCAGGAACATGCAGAAATAAGAGTCAAGAGGAATATCAACATGTTTAGAGGGAAAATGAATATCAATCTCAAATCCAGCTTCTGAGAGAAATAAAGGCAGTTTTATAAGTTTTACAGGTAGCATAAATGTAAGGACATACACTAATTAATATTAAAACAGACTAAATAACCAACAAATAGGCTGTCTGAATCCCAAACGCATTTTCAGAATTCAGATTTATTTGATGCTATAGTGATTATTTTCTGAATCCCTTCAGGTCTACCATTGCAAGTTTGATTTTTAACTGATTAAACAGTCTCTTAGTTATAAATTTCTCAAATAATTATGGTGCAGAAACAATTTTCCATTACTTATTTGCTGATACATGACTTGGTTTGGGTGAAAAGCAGGAAGATTTATTAAAGAAGAATCAAGGAGAAGAACATTTAATCTTAATGTGTACCTTGATATAGTTCTTAAGTTATTCAAAGTTGTCAGTTTTTTGTTTTGTTTTTTTTTTAAACTTAATTAATTAATTAATTAATTTTTGGCTGTGTTGGGTCTTCGTTTCTGTGCGAGGGCTTTCTCTAGTTGTGGCAAGTGGGGGCCACTCTTCATCACGGTGCGTGGGCCTCTCACTATTGCGGCCTCTCTTGTTGCGGAGCACAGGCTCCAGACACGCAGGCTCAGTAGTTGTGGCTCACGGGCCTAGTTGCTCCGCGGCATGTGGGATCTTCCCAGACCAGGGCTCGAACTCGTGTCCCCTGCACTAGCAGGCAGACTCTCAACCACTGCGCCACCAGGGAAGCCCCAAAGTTGTCAGTTTTATATTCAAATCAGAAACTGCTTTAAAATTGCATTAACTATATATTTGTATTTATGTATTTTATTATGTATTTGAAAATGGTATTAAAATTATGACTATTTTTTAAAGACTTAAATATGTATAACTAATGCATAGGCATTAAATATGTATGTATAAGCAAATGACTGTGTTAACATTAATTAATTAATTTTTAACATCCAAGTAGGCCATATAGCAAGGAATATTACCACATAAAGAGAGACTTTTTTATTATATAAAAATAGATAATTCATCAAGAAGAATTAATGTGCATGGAACTAATCACAAAGGTTCAAGATAAATCTGACAGAACTGAAAAGGGATATAGGTAAATCCAAAATTACTTTTGGAGGGTTGAACTCCTCTTTCTTAGTAATTGATAGAATAGACACACAGAAATGAGAGCCCAGAGCCCTGAACAATACCAACATGCTGACTTTACCTAGCTGACATTTTGTAGGATACTCCACACAAGAGCAGAGGAATCACATGGCTGTGAAGTGCACATGAAGCATTTGTCAAGATATGGTCCTCTTGGCCATAAAACAAATATCACCACATGTAAAGGCACTGAAATTATACTAAGTGTGTTCTCTGAACGCAACAAAACACAACAGAATTAAACTAAAAATGTCAGGAACACAGAGGTATCTTGACAATATCCAAATATTTGGAAATTAAACAACATTCTTTTACATAATCCAATAGCCAAAGAAGAAATCTCAGGGAAGTTATAGTACATCTTAATTGAATACAAATGAAGCAGAATTCATCAAACTGGGTGAGATGCATCTAAAGTAGTGCCTGGAGAGGGCTTTAATTCAAGAAATGCTTATATTAGAAAATAAAACATGGTCTCAAATCAGTGGTATAAGTTTCCAAATTTTGAAAATAGAAAAAGAAAAGTTAATTAAATACCAAGAAAATGGAAAAGGGAAATTATAAAGAGCAAAAATCAGTGAAGTAGAAAACAGAAAATTAGAGAAAATCAGTTAAACCAAAACTCACCTTTTGAGAAGATTAAGAAGATTATTAAAAGTCTAGCTAGAGTGATCAAGAAAAAAAAGGACACAAGTTTCCAATATTAGGAGTAGAAGAGTGAGCTCCATAGACCATAGACCTTAATGGCATAGACCTTAATGGCACAGACCTTAATGGCATTAAAAAGATAAAAGAATATTAAAAAACTTCAAGGCAATATATTTGATAGATTAAATAGAAAGTATGCAGTCTCACCCAAGAAGAGGTAGGTGACCAGTCACCATGATTCCACTAAAGAAATAAAATTCCCGTTTCAGATGTCTTCCCTGGTAAGATCTAACAAATAATTTTTGGAAGAAATAATAGCCATTCAACACAAAGTCTTCCAGAAGATAAAAGAGGAGAGAACACATTTCAACTCATTTGGTGAGAATACAACTACTCTGAAAGCAAAACCATAAAAAAAATTACAAGAAAAATACTACAGAACATACATTGCTGATGTAAATGCAAGATAGTACAACCCATTTTGAAAGCAGTTTGGCAGTTTCTTATAGAATTAAACATATACTTATCATAAGGCCCACTATAGGTATCTACTCAAGTGAAATGAAAACTAAGGACACATATGTGCATGAATGTTTAATCATAATCACCAATAGATGGGGAAAAGAAAACAATGCCCACCAAGTTTTGAACAGATAAACAGATGACGATGCACCTGTAATAGAACAAGACCCAGCATGGACATCACGTGATTCACACAACAGCACTGATGCATCTCAGAAGGTCCATGCTAAGTTAAAGGAACCAGATGCTGGAGGCTACATTGGTATGATTTCAGTTACAGGTTGTTCCGAAAAAGGCGAAATTATAGGGAGAGGAACCAGACCAGTGTTAATCAGGGGCTGGGAGCGGGGAGGGGACTGACTGCAAAGCTGAATAAAGGAACATCTAGGGTGACAGAAATGTTACGTCTTGTTTGTGGTTATGGTTAAAAGGTCTGTAAATACATCTGTCGAAGCTCATTAACCTGTACCCTTAAAATGAGTGCATTTTACCATTTGTCACTTACGCATCTAACAAGCTGATAAAAAAGAAACTGAAAACTCTCACTATAATGTGGTACATGGATTGCAAAGAGAGGAAGATGCATGTGGTGGAAACTAGTGAGGTGGCTGGTGGCAGCGAGCCTGTCCAGAGTCACTCCTGTATCCAGTCTGATTGAACTAATTAAGATGTGCAATACGCCTCCGCCCTTCTGTAATTCCGTAGCATCAGCCATTTTCACATGCACTAAGAGAAAACCCTAAAACATTTAAGCAATGTCACATTTTAGCAGAAGAAGCCCAGAATATCATCTCAGCTTAACCAGTGTTTTTATTCAGTAGGTCCCCCACCCCTGAACAAGTAACTGAATGAAAAGATACTGAACCTGGATTCAGGCTTGAAAGAGGCTCCCGGGTCACAGTCTCATGGTAACAATAGGAAAACTTACCTTAACACCTCTTCCTTCTCTGACTGTAAAAAAGAGAACGTTTTCTTTTGCTCTTACTGGCACTGTCTCCGGGGACAAAGCAATAGATGGACTGAACTCTTCCTGTCCAGTGGGGTTTTTAGATACTTTTGATAATGGACTTAAACGAATGACTTTTCCCATATATTTCAGTAAGGGTGACTGATTTTCACCCTTTTCCTACTTTTATTCAGAGTCCTTTTGCATAAAATACTTTTCATGAGCCAACATCTTTTACCGGAGTTTATTTGTCTGTGGAATCCCTGAGTATCTTGTAATACTTACTTCTCCACCTTCAACTTCAACGATTTAACACGCCCCGTGCTGACGACTGCCGCCAACCCTAAGAGCCTGCAGAATCCAACCCATGAGAGAACCCTTGACAGTCTGGTTGCACTTAATACGTCTAATGGAAATGTAATATTCTCACAATTGCTTTCGCCCTCCCAGTAGCCCTGAATTATTTAGGAATAACCTCATATCTCCCTAAGTAAAATACAGCTACTCCAATGAGCCAAAGCAGGAGCAGTGGTCCCAGGTCGGCCGGGAGATAAGTGCTGAGCACACACACCCCGCGCCAGGGGGCTGCTTTCCTGGCCCCCAGTCACGATTCCTCACACTTGGGCAAAGTCAGAGAAATGCTGCTCCCCACCTCCCGCCTTGCAGCGTTGTTTCTCCTTATGTTAGAACCACGCACGCATGCATTCCACGTCGACGGAGCATCTATCTGCTCACACATCTGCAGAACAATGAACTTGAGGACCTTGTGGCCCCTTACCAGTGCAAGGCCACCGGAGTCCGCATCTTGGAAGCTGTCGCCCCTCAAGGTGGACGTCAATCCTCCCACAGCGAGGCATGTCGTGTGTCCGGCTTCTTCAACTTTCTGGAAAGCTGCCAACTTCCCCTGGGGTTAACCTTGCTCCCCAGAAACATGGCAAGGAAAGTTATCCAGGTGTGACACTGGCTTTAAACCTGGAAGAAGCAAGTTTGAATTTCAGCTCTTCACTTAATCCATCATGCTCAGAGTGCTCTTCTATAAATAGAGCATAACAATAATTACCATACCAGGCTATTGGGAAGATTTGAGAAAATATCTCTCAAGTTCCTAGCACAGTGGCTTATGCACAGAAGATGCTTAATGAACAGTAGCTACTGCTATTTCTGTCAACTCTGGGATCTTTTAAAATAATATCTGTTTAAGTGATATTTATCATATCTTAATAAATATAACAGTAAGAAAAATGGCAGTGTGATTTTTTTACATGGGCGAACCATACTAGGCAATCCATTATTATTTTTGTTTGGGGGGGGCGGGCAGAAGGACCCATGCAGACTTTATTCAGGTACGGAAGACCTTTGTCACTTAGCAATCTTACAATTATCTACGAGGCATAGAGTCGTAAGTGTGGAGACTCGTCTGTGTCCACACACACCTCTTGGCCACATCCAGGGTCCCCTTGTCCACTGGGAGAGACGAGAAAGGGACTGGGCACCAGAAAGCACGTGGGCGACTGCTTGGCCTCACACTCAGACCTGGTTTTCACTCCTTTATCAGCTTCCAATTGCCTTCTTCTATGAAGGAGATCGTGTTACAACCTCGTGAGAGATCAGAGACCAGCAGTCTCTCTCATCGGAGGTCTGGGTTTAGACAACATTGAGTTGAAAGAACAGAGCGCGACCCCTGCCTTGGCCCATTCAGGACATTCTAACAGGACACCACAGACAGGGCAGCTGATAAACAACCAACATTGATCCCTCACTGTTCTGGAGGCTAGACATCCAGGATCAATGCGCCTGCAGATTCTGTATAATGGAAATTCGTGACCAAGGACCTCTTTGGCGGAACTGGGTAACTTTATGACATAGGTGATACTTGAATTGGATCTTGAAGGATCAGCAGGAATTTGACAAGCAGAAAAAGTCCATCTCTGAAGGGGAGGCGCGTGTGCCAGAATGAATAGTGTTGACTTTGGGAGCCACAGTCCTAATAAGGCACAGCGGGGTGTTGGCCAGCTCCTCTCCTCAGGACCCAAGGACGGGGGCCAACGGGGCAAGCGGCCAGGGAACCACTCAGGGCACCGTGGCCCTCCAGGAACAGACAAGAGAGCAGATCCAAGCTGAAAGCTGAGAAGCGTTTCCGTGCGACCCAGTTCTGAGACACTGGCTTGGCTCTCACAGGAGATCAGCTTCGTGTGGGATTTCCTCTGAGAGTCTCCTAATTACTTTGCGGTCTAAACATCCCCCATTCTGCTGTCGGGATCTCTGTGGACAGCCAACTCCATTCTGCTAAACAAAACCAATGATTTGGAAAAATTACAGCCCTGGATGCTATTGCTGGCACCGCAAGGACACCCTCCCTGCTAACGGTTAAAAAAGAGAAAAAATTGGCTGGCGCAGCAAACCAGGAAGGCCTCTTTGTCAGTGCAGAATGCAGTGCTCCTTTGGAAAGGGAGTAGATAGAACACCGTGAACTTGCACGAGTTAACCGGGTGGTGGCATCTTCAAAGGTGGTGGCTCCTTCTTTTTGAACAAAAATGGCACATTCCACTCCCCAGTGCTGACCAACCACGTGTAAGTGCTGGTTAGCAATGTGTCCGTGACGGCCAATCCCTCTGAGGGGCTGGACTTTTGTAGACGCGGGGCTCCTCTTGCTAGCGACTCATCAAAACACAGGCCTGTGAATATCTGAGTCATCAAATCTGAAGCAGGATGCTGAGTGTCACTTGGATTTCTGCCCCCCTTCCTGAAACTGGCCTGAGATTTCGCAGTTCCTGAAAGGAGGCATCTTGACTCAAAAGTTTTGCCACTTGATACTTTCTTAATATTCTACATACATACCGTAGCCCAAGCTTTTTCTCCCACAGACACAGTTACTCCCGTGAATGTGCACTTACTCAAGTATGTGGATACAGACAGGGCACTCAGGCTTTCCCATCAGAGGCAGGAGAGTGAGCAGAACGATACTCTGACAGACCTTGTATTTCTTTCATAACAAGTATAATGATAATAATAACAGCATAAGCGGCATCCTCTCTCCCTCTGATTCCCTAAGGTGTGTGGCTGTGAGCAGGTCTCAGTCTTAACTCAGCTCCTCAAACCGGTGTAAAAGCAGATGAGGGATGACTGGGGGTTTAGTAAGAGCGGAGTCTGTGGTCACCGAGGCAGGTCAAGTCTGCCCTCTGGCCACAGGGATGAGCCTGGTGTTTCCTCCACAGGATTGTCTTTCAATAAGCAGAGTCAGGAGTTATGTTTCATCCAACATCTTTTGTCACATGATTTTTTTCCTCAAACTGTTCAAGCAGAACCGGTCTGGTCTCGCATCCAGACACAGAAGATCTGTCTTATTCCGGAGCATTCCATGTTTCTACTGTTCCTCTTTTCAAAAGATTGAGGCACAAACAAAACAACACTGTATTCCAGGTTAGGGTTTTGCGCTATTTTGTGTATGGTTTTCCTGATTTCATTGACTTTCAGTACTCTGGATGGGGAGAGAGAGACATAGGCCTCTGTGACAAGGTCCTGTGCAGCTGGGAGGCCAGCACTGTTGCACAATCTCACTGTCCCCCGAAAGGAGAAATCATGGCCCTTGGCTGTGCCACTTGGGCAAAGCCAGAGACCGCTCCTGGTCCCTCTTCATTGCATCTGCTCCTATTTTTTTTTTTACTCCAAAGGTGTGTGGAACTTCTCTGCTGGATCCCTGGACTTCAGGAAGGCTTTCGAGTCCACAGGTGATCATCTAAATTGTGGAGCAGACAGTAGAAACTCTTAATCTTCCATGATGACATCACTCCTAACTGCACATTTTGATCTGAGGCTTTGGAACCATCCTAACTATGGATTTCAGTAGTAGAATGATGTCAGCACATTGTGGGTAGAATATCCAAATAAATGGGAAATCAACATGAAAGCATGGTAAACCGTAGAATTTTTTAGGACAGAGGACTTTGGGCTTATGCTGAACACGTTGCATGGATGGAACCAGCTGTGGTGTTTAGACAGAGCCCTTTGGGGAAAATAGTTTCCAAGAAAATTGTTTATATTCAAAAAAGGTTATTCCAAAGACAAAATGAAACGTATAGATTCTTCCTTTGGAGACCAGACAGCCTGGGACCGCAGTGTGGCTGGCCCCCGTCAGCTGGCTTAGAGATTTCAGGGGCTCTACCCTCGGTGCCGCCTGCCTGCAGCAGGACCTCACTCATGAAGACATGGAAGCTCAGGAGTGGGCTTGATGATGTCATTTCTTACCTCCACTTCCGCATAACTTATCAGCTCAGCAAAACATAATCTAAAATAAACTCAGGATACTGTCGCACGTTTATCTGTATGATCAAATGTGTTTATACCCTGACTCTCAAATAAGACTGAGGACAAGTCCGGAGGTCTTCAGTCAGAGGAAGGACAGGTCAGGTGGTCTTACATCAACATCATATGGCGGACACAACGTATTCCTAATACTGGAGAAAACAGGCATGAGCCTCACTCACAGGTAATGCAAATCTGTTCAGCAATCTGCATGCTCCTATTCTGCGGTACTCACAGCGCTTCCCACTTCCCTGAGCCCACATGCCCCTATGTGCCTCCCAGACTCCCTGAGGTTTTTCACGACATCCTCTAGAACAATCACTCCACAACCAGCACCCTCTGTATTGTATTCACAAGCTCTCATCAGAGCACACGTGTCACCTTCGTGTCTTAGCTCAAATCTAACTCTACTCTTGAAGCTCTCTAGGAACTGAAACCAGTTAGTGGCTTTACATGTTCAGTATGTGTCAGTGTCCAAAAAGAGCATGTGTCTTTACAATTCCCCTCTTCATAAAGCCAAACTTTTCATCCTATCCTCTCTCTATTGTCTGCATGATGTAGACCCTCATTCATCAAAGACGTTGGCCCTTGGTCCATAGTCTTCTCCCCAACCTAAGTGTAGCTACTGCTCTGTGTGATCTCAGTGCTTGGAGACCCCAGCTTCTAAGGGTGAACATCTCAGTGGCCGCCTCACCCATCCTGCTTACACAGGCCGCAAAGAAAGTCTCGGGTCCTGCTACTCCCTGACAATCCTCCTCATCTAAACTCACTGTCCAAACCTCTCTTCCTCCCAGATTGCTTTTCAGTCATTCCTGTTACAATCCTCTGCTGATTCCACTGGGTGTCTAGTCCATCAGAGACTCTTGTATACAATTTATCACCACTCTCCCTTCTTCATGTTCCTCTTATGGAAACACCCACGTTTAGTCTTTTTGGACTGTTGTTGTCATTTCCTTTGAGATCATTTCTGGAAGTACAGGTGGGTAGAGAGGTTCGCTCGTATTTCCTACTCAAATATCTTCACTACACCTTAAACTGTCATCTATCAAATAGATCAGTTAAACCACTGCTCAGGTAGAAGCCTCTGAAGTTGTCCTTTTTAATCACATGGTTTTCCTCTTCTCTGCTTTTATCACAACAATGGCCATGAGTTTTCGTGATACCTGTATTGGGAGGAGTTGGGCTAATAAACTGTTTCTATGGACAGACTGGAGAGTGTTCACAGGATGGTGACTTTTCTCCCCAAGAGTGCTCAATTCAACCACGTCTTACGCCCTTCGCATTGACTTTCTCTTCCTGTTACTCACAGTAAGTAGGACCACTGCTTACACAACCATTTTCTGTTGCTACTCTCATGCCCCAAATTAACATATATTGGGTTCTTGATTACTATGAATCAGGCATGATGACCATACAGGGTAGAGAATCTCTTCCTACTCATTTTACATATGAGAAAACTAAAGCTATGAAGTGTAAGTTCGTTGCCCTTGGATTCCTAAGTAGCTGACTCATGGGGAGTGAGTGTGTCTGTACACAAGCAACGTTCACTGCTGGGTTAAAACACTTGGCCATTCTCACAAAGAACCTGATTCTCCAATGTTTCATGTTTACTAATAAAGTTGGAGGCTACCGTGTCTTTAGGGGGAAATGTATATACAACTGCAGCTAACAAGTGAGAAATTGATCTGATTCATAAAATTGGCACCTGCAGCCTCAGCACCCTGGGCCAGTCTTACATAAATGTTTTCAAAACAGTAAAACTCATAAAGCACCAAAACATTCTAGTGAGTTAAAGCCTCAGCTTCTGTGCCCCTCCAGGTCCTCCTCAGCTTATTTCTTGGTCCCTTGCGGCACAGACACAAGCAGAGAACCAAACAGGCAGTCAAGGCAACAGATGTGCCCTGGCTGGGGTCTTGCGAGGCTCAGCAGACCTTGTGAGCCAGGAAGTAGCCAGAGGAGGACCATGAGGCGGCCTCTCTGTGTCTCTCCTTCCTTACAGGTGGAGTGAAGAACTGAGGTGACACTCTTTCAAACTCATGCCAGACTTCAGAATTAGACTCTAGGTATGTGGAGGTTTTGTCATTTTCTCAGATTAAATTTTAACTAAAGAACGCTTTGGTAGAAACAGAATACATCCATTGCTGGTCCATTCTATGTGTCAATTTCATTAATTTATCACATTAAAATTTTGACATGATCTGCATTCTCAAAAGATTCTTTTCTGAAAGTCATCATATGCACTGAACCTGACCAGGAAAGACTGCTATTCCATCATGTAGTTTGTAGGGTTCAGCCCACTTCCACTCTTGTCCTAGCCTATCCCATCTGAGTAGTCTCATATTATTATAACTCTCTGTTCCCAGTTTGTTTACTTGGTTGTATATGTTGAACCCCAATGAGTAAATACAAGTACTGTTAAGGTAATTGTTTCTCTTAACTGAGTCTCATATTTATCCTTATCCACATCCCTCCCTATGATTGAATCTTTCCTCATACAATTCCTGATGCAGAGAGCTTCTGGGGTAAACTGACATGACAGGAAAGGAAAACTCTTCACAAACATTCTTCATAGAAAAGCTCTTTATATGTGGCAGATGAAACTATTTCAACTGCAAGTAAATATGGAAAAGCAAAATTGTTGTGGAAAATCAACAGATTTGTTTAAAAATTGTAAGATGTTTGTTAACTATGCAAAAAAGGTGAAAGAGATGCTAAAGAGATGCTAACAGCTGAATATCCACAACCCAGAAGTGACCATTGTTAATGTATTTCCCTCATAGTTTTAAAAAAAGAAATAAAATATACGGATAAACTTAGATTCTTCAGTGTAGTCATAGCACACCCTCAAAAATAAACGGAATTCCCTCTAATCTATATGGAAGCTATGGATGCCCTTCCTCCCTCTCTTTCTCTGTCTCTCTCTCATATCTCTCTATCAATGAATCAACCTGTCTATCTATCGATCGATCTATCTCCTATCTATCTATTGATATCTATCTATCTACCTATTATCTATCTATATCTGTTTAGCTACCATCTATCTATATCTATCATCTATCTATCTATATCTATCATCTATCTATATCTGTCTATTATCTATCTATCTATACCTATCTATCATCTATCTATTTCTATCATCTATCTGTATATTAATGGACCCTGGCACATATTTATCGACTGAATTGACATGACTTGGGTCAGATAATAAAACTAATTTGGTCACTGAGATCTTCCACATCAAAACACGTGGACAGATCTAGAGTCTGTCATACAGAGTGAAGTAAGTCAGAAAGAGAAAAACAAATATCGTATATTAACGCATGTATGTGGAACCTAGAAAAATGGTACAGAAGAACCGGTTTGCAGGGCAGAAATAGAGACACAGATGTAGAGAACAAACGTATGGACACCAAGGGGGGAAAGTGGCTGGGGGGGGGAAGAAAAAAGAAAACAAAAAAACCCCAAAACACCCCCCAAAACAAAAAACAAAAAACACGTCAGACGTTTAAAATTTCCACCACTGCCCAGCAGAGTGTGGAATTAAATCACATGCAGGAGGCGTGTAATGAAATGGTTATCAAGAAACGTACTTGGCTTGCTCAGCTCTGTGGTTAAATCTCTTATGAAGAGTAAAATGCCTAAAATCCCAGGTCCCTGTTAGTTGTTGGTAAAAACTGACTCGCGGTCCCAGTCACTTCCTCACATGGCTCTTTGCACAAAACAGCGTGTACACAACAGTGTTCTGAGGAGCCCACAGAACTGCGTGGAGGCGGGGCAGCACCTCAGCAAGCCCCACCTGAGGGCTGGGTCTCCTACGTCAGATTCCAAGGCAGGCGCTTAGCAGCTCAGTGCTGCCTCTGGGATCCTGAGGGCACAGGGTATCCTTGTTGCTAGGAAGCTTTGTTGAGGAGAGGTGTGGTGTCCCTGCCATCTCTCTGTCCTGCACCTTCACAGTCCCAGGCAGATGACAGCTTCTCGGTAAATATTTGTTGACTGATGAAGAGGGATATGTGGATTCCACAGATAAGTGGAATTAACATGGAGCAAATGACATGCCATGCCAGAGTCATTTTATTAGACTGCTGAATCGGAAAGGTCTCAGGAATTGCACTTACAGATAGACTATGGGAGAATAAATTTCCACGAATTTTATTCTGAAAGAGAGGGCCTTAGGTTCCTTTGCTGCTCATCCCTTTCTTATCTCAAATGCTATGACTTTTGTTCAAATAGCTTTCCAGCCCCCACTGCAGACCTCTGTTCCAGGTAGAGATTTATTCCCCTCAATGAGCTGTCTCCTTAATCTCCTCCACTTCAAAGAATGCTTAATAGTTTCACTAACCTTTCTGAGGAGCTAGGAAGATCTTGGAGTATCAGTATGGTTCTTGCTTTCCTCTTCAGCGCAAATTTCATTTCTGTAATATCAAATTAAAAATAAAGTGAGCGTAATATTCTACAGTATTAGACACACCTTTCTAGCACACCTAACCGTCACTTTTGCATGTTTATTTGAAACGCTGGCTCATGTATTTCAGAATGCTGTATACTCTTGTGTTTACAATATATTTCATTGTTTATATTTCAAGTGTTTCTATTGTTTCATGTTTTATATTGCTGAACAAAAATTAATATTTTCTTTGCTTCTTTTTCTACTTTACTTTCATACCATTGCGTCCTAAGTGCCCCATATAGCAGTTGTAGGAGGAACACAGAAAGTCATCATGCAATAAACCAAATAAAAAAAATTATAAGCCCTTTCCTGTTCCTTTCGTAGGTGATGGAGTTGGTATTGGAATCTTTTGATTTACATTGTGATGTAAAAAACTATTAGTTCCTTTTGTGTTAATTTACAGTTTACAAATTATGTTAGGAGACCCATCCTAAACGTAGCAAGGATGAATAGTCATTTTTTTTTGCATGTGACTAGTCATTTTATATAGGATCATTTTCTCCTGGCCTGTTACCTTTAATCATTACATATAGTGTCTCCATCATTTTAAATGTTGAGTCCTTCATAGGATTATTTTATGGGTTATCAGATTATCTGATTAGTTTGCCCTGTAAATTGGCCAATACTGTTACCAGGTTTCAATGCATCATGATTCAGTTACATTAAAACTGGAATGTACTGAATATGAATTATCCACACCTAATTTCATTTCTGAGTTTGGATTTCTGAAAATAAAGACTCAGAAACTAATTTATCTCAGATATACAATCATAACAAAAAATTTCAACAGTTTCTGAAGCTAAATCTATGGAATTGTGCCTTATCCCGAATAATTAAATTCACATTTAGCTTTATTCACTGTTCACTGCCTAAGGAAGAAAAATTTGCTAACACAATTTTAGTATTACAACAAATATTTATGTTACATGGAAACTTCACTTCATCCTAATCACTAAATACTAAGCATAGAAGCTTTGCAAATTAAATAAGCAGAGGATTATTGGTACCTGGACATGATTGATTAATCATTTCTTGATACTAAATGGTAAAGACAACAGGCTTTTAATGTGATTCGATCTGAGGGAAGCTTGCTTTGCAGGAAGGGGCATTAACTGTGGGTCTGGATCCCCATGTCTCGCCTGCCCTCCATCTGGACCCAGGCAGAAGAGGAGGAAGCCTGCACAGGTTCTCAAAGCTTCTGGGTACAGGTGACACCTGCTTCCACTTGCAGCTCACAGGTCGAAGCCATGTGTCATGGGCACACCTGAGCTTAACAGGGTGGGGACTTTTACATAACCCTCAAGGTGAGGCAGTGGGATATTCCACACACAGTACCAAGGGTGATGCATGTTTGGGTCCAAGGTGATTTTCTAGTTGTGCAAATTGGGATTTGTTTTGGCTTTAAGTTTCCTGAGTCTCATTTTCTTCATCTTGACCACAGGGATGATCATGCCCATCTTGAAGGACAGTTGGAGCTGAGGTAGCAGAATGAGCCTGGACGGCATTGGGTTGGAGGAGGCCGTCAGCAACCGGCCGTGCTCAGAGTGGCCGCACTGTGTCGAACAGTGTGAGTGTGTAGGAGTTTTATGTGGACTCCCCCATTTAGTGCCTACACTAACAGGTGTGTCATTGCCTCCGCTTCACATATAAAGCCAAGCATGAAGCTGCATAACTTGACCGCGGTCAAATTAAACTAGATGGTGAAGCTGGGGCTGGGCCCTGGTCCTCCCCACCACAGGAGGAGGCTCAGCCAATTCACAGAAGGAATACAGTTGTTATCAGGGCTCCAGAGGCGTCCTTGCTCATCCTGCCTGGCAAGGAAGTTGTCCGCTTCCTCCCCCTGGACTTCAGTGGACCACTGCTAATGGCACTCATCCTGCCAAACACAGTGACCTTTCCCGACAGGCAGACCTTGCCTCGGTTTGTGTTTCATGAAGGAGAGCTCACTTTGAGGAGCCGAAAGAAGCTGAAGCTTGGAAGATCAGGACGACATTAGGAGTTACTGAACTATGAGTAGGGAACGCAGACAGGAGCAATGGTTTGTACAATGAAGCACTGATGTTTACAGTCCCTTTATAGACCAGGCACTGTGGACGGCATGCTTCTCACATCATTTCATCTAGTTCTCAGAGTGTATCTGTAACTTGCCCAAGCCTGCCCAGCTGACCAGCGGGCTAGCTGACTTAAGCCCAAATTGTCCACTCTAAGCCTGGCATTCTTTCAATTTCATCCGGATAACAATAGTAACAGTAATAAATAATACAGAACTTCCTAAAATACATCCACACATACTCAACGTAGAAATAAGCTTCTACTTTGTCTTTGTTCTATGTTTTTTCTGCTTTGCTTACCCTCATGCCTCTCTCTCCTCGGGCTGCCTGAGCTGCTTGCTGAACAGCGCTTCATGCTCTGGGCCATTTCCGCATCCATGAACCGGTGCTAATTGCTTTACCTTTTACTAGGACTCTGTTACATGATAGATAAATTTATTTAATACAGTGGTCCATGCAAAAGGATTTGCTCATCTCCTGAACTGTCTCTTCTTTCCAAATGTCCAGTTTGGAATTCCTCAACATTGGACACTAGGAAATGTGTCTCTTTCTCTCTCTACATCTGTCTCTCTATATACAAATATTAATTTAATATTATATGTTTTTATAATATTTACATATTTATATATGTATGTAAATTATATGCCTGTAACTTCAGGGCGAATTTTAAACTCCTTTTACCTTCTTTATTCAGTATCTACATCAAGTGAATAGAGACTTCTGCACAGATAAATGTTCCTGTCTCAGTTTAATGGCTGCTCCTAATAGTGAGATGAGCTTGATCAGATATATAAAGATACCAAGTCCAGACATGGAGAGAAATTAAATGTTTCTGCCGTGTGCAATCCCACAGGATACGGAAAGGTGGCCAAAGGTTATTATATAATAACCTTCTCTATTTCTGGAAGTTCTCTATTAAAGGACAAGTGGTTAGAATCAACTTCACAAAAAAATGATTCATTGTAATCGACATAGTTCTTCATTTGATTAGAAATATCCCAAGTGTAATAAATGCATATAAATCCACACCATATAATGTACATAAATACCACAACACATACAATACTGTGGTAACGTTTGCATTCATCTCAAGGTCATACCAAATACACAATTATACAATTTACATTTTATTTTTCTCTCATACACTGAAAATCCTTCTTTTTGTTTAGTCAGCTAAAACTTCTTCTTCTAGATATTTAGCAAATACAAAACCTGGACCAAAAACCTTTAAGAAACATCTTTCCACAAAGTTCTTTTTCATAATTTTTTTGACTGTATTAAATTATTAGGAACCATTAACATACTATTATCAAGAAATGTTTATGGCATCTGACATTTAAGACATATGCTAATTAAAAAAATAGGTTTAGACATAGATGTTTACCTTTTATATCAAAAGTCAGTTTTGGTCAATAAACATGAACTATTCTTTTCAAGGAAATTTATCTGAATGCAAACCAAGGTGCACCTGACCCCCAAACATGGCTTCTGTCACCTTCACTTCTGTCCACCACAAACAGTCCTTCTTCAGAATCTGTCCTGATACACATCCTGCTGTGGACCTCTGCTGTCAGCCTGTTCCACCGGGGAATGCTTCACAATTTGTACCTCCAGGAATTTAACTAAAGGTATAGCTGAATCCGTGGCAGAGTGAGGTCCTTCGTGGAGCCTTCATTTTTAATCAGATGGCATTTTTCTTAACAGTTATCCTATCTCAGTCTGCGTCTCCTCTATTCTCTCCAAGTATTCCCACAAGCACTCAATTTTCCCGTGATCTCTCTAGACGCCTTGGCGTTGGGGTATAGACAAAGCCTCTTACAGAATCAAATGAGACACGCAAGCTTTTCAGATCCCTGGGCTCCACCACAAACTTGCTGAATCCGCATCTCAGGGAGTGGCCAGTGTTTCTCCATTGTGCCTGAAATGCAGTCTTTTATAAGCCATACTGATGGTGTCATTGAAGGATGTGTCAGTAGAATGGCCCCAATTATGTCACTAATCCCTGTAACCTAATAATATGCTCTCTCACATGGCAGAAGGGTCTTTGCAGATGTGGTTCAGGTCATGGACCTTAAAACAGAGACATCCTGGATTATCCAGTGTGCCCATCTAATCACGTGAGCCCTGAAGAGGCGAGAACATTCTTTGGCTGGAGGCAAGAGAGGCTGGCAGAAGCAAAGTCTGAGAAGCTCCAAGTGTGCAAAGAGCTGGACCCCAATGGCTGGAGGGAGCCACATGGAAACCTGAGAAGACATTCAGGGGCCTCCAGTAGCAAAGACCAGCCCTGGCTAGGAGCCAGCAAGGAAACCAGGGACTTCAGTCCTACAACCACAAGGAACTGAATCCTGCCAACACTGGAATGAGCTTGGAAGCAGATTATTCCCCAGAGCCTCCAGCAAGGAATGCTGAGAAACCACTCCAGGAATGCAGCTCACGCCCGGAGGAGGTAGAAATGTCTTCCTATTCGGAATCAAGTCCTTCACGAGATACATATATCTGTGTGCCTCACCAAGGGAAAATTTTCTTCTAAACATCACAGAGAGCTTCCACGGTCTCTAGTGTGTATAACAGTCTGATCTGGACACCAGGCCTTGCTGGGCCTAGCCTGAGGTTGGGTTTGTTGACCCTCAACAATCCTCCTCCTGGCTTACCTTACCAGTGTCACTAGCTGATACCGCAGAGGCTGCAGATGCCTTTTCTAGCAGTATGGTGCTTGGTGCCACAGCCCAGGTATACCTGGGCATACACAGCCATCACCTAGAACTCCTGCTTCTGCCCTCAGGTGTGGGATTCCAACACCAGTCCAAGTGGACCCCAGTTGTTCTCTCTCTACACTGGATGCTGCTATGGCAGATGCCATCTTCCTGGGGACCATCTGGGCTGCCCGCCCTGGCCTGCTTCCTCCACCTCTTCCTTGCTTGCCTTCTGCTTCACATCAGGCTGTGGCTATCTCAGGGTTTTCCCAACCAGGCCCAATTAGGTTTTGAAGTTTTAAGGGAAAACACAATATTTCGAATAGGACATTAGGGGATATTTTGTATCAAAGAGTAAACATGTTGACCAGACCATTGTGTGTGTGTGTATTCCTGGGCATGGAGCCAGGACTCTGCAGCTATGACAAGTGTCTCCAGGTGATTCTGAGTAGCTGGTATAAATGCTGAGAACCACACTCTAGGTATTTCTCTGTTCCTTCTGAGTCCTCGTCATCATCGTCTCCTCCAGGGGACTGGAAGCTACATGTTAATCTGATGGACCTAGTTCATGCTCAAGTACAAATGGCTGATGACTTGTTAAAACCTGTTACTCTCTTAACCCCAGAAGTGAACAAACTGGCATTTTCAGCAGTAAAGACGGTGACAAAGCCTTTATGGTTCCTAACAACAACTGTGCACAGCCTTCTCTCAGCACTCAGCCCTGGCAACCTTTGCCCTATCAGCCACAACCTGCGGCTCTCCAGGCTGGGAGGGGCATATGGCTGAGAAACACATCGCCAAGGCTAAACAGGATACGTTTATGTTCACAGTAGCTTGCCTATGGGGACCAATCCCTAAAATTGGATTTCTTCTCTTTTTTACTGACAAATAATAAAATGGACAGTTAAAAATCAATTGGATGTTTGACCTGCATGTAAATGAAATAGACCCCGGGCCCATCCTGTGGGAACCGTGCCCTCAGGTTACAGTGGAAATTGCTTTGTCGTAATGCTGTGGACAACCTCCTGTGAGGAAATCTCATCCAATTCTCAACAGGGACAAAGGGTGTTATTGGTTTGTACTTTGCTGTAGGGCTGATCTCAGTTTGTTGTTCCCCTTCAGCCTTGATATCATTCCTGTTCATGATTTACAGCTTGGAAGCCAAATGCACTTCAGAGTCTGCAACTGATAAAACCCGGTGGATAATGACAGAGACAAAGTGCTAAAGGCAGCTGCTCGCCCCACCTCCTGCCTGGTGACGTAGTGAGGACCTGGAAAGCTGTCCCGGAAACCCAGTGTCTGTCACCTGGTTTACAGTAAGTCCATCTGCATTCAAGGGTTTGGAAGGAAAGGAGTGAAGGCGGGAAAGAAGTAAGACAAGAGAGAGAGAGCCTCAGAGACAGAGACAGAGAAACACGAAGAGAGAATGTTCACCTCAAGGTTTCATATGCTCCAACTACTAGTCCCTCGTCCCATGTTTACTGGCAAATTGTGAAACCCACCCACACTTTGATTTGTATTATTGAGTCATTGTGACAAAAGGGAGTCCCACATACATTTAAATGCACAGGAACTGGGGGGTTTTGATTTAGGCCTCCCTCCCAGAAAGACACTAAGAGCTGCGACATGCTTGGTAGGTACTGGCTGTGTGGGGCATGGATGGAGACAGCACTGCCCACTCCAGCAGGGCCATGGCCGAAATCAGCCAACATCTGCTGATGTCGTATTTTAGCTCTGCGATGGATGGGCAAGGTGCTGTGGCTGTCGGGATGAAGGAGAGGATCTCCGTCCCCTTGGAGTTCAGATCCAGGTAAGAAAACAGAACCATATGACAGAACAGTCAGGAAACGGCCGTGTAATAGGACAAGTGTGAAGTTAACCACAGGGTAAGTGCTGAGGGGCTGGAAGGGGAGGGGAGCGAGATGAGTAGGGGCTGCAGCAGTCAGAGTTCTGGGGGTGGCTGTGAGGAACCCCTTATGCTTCTTCTGAGAGAAAGGACTGGGTTCACAGGAAACAGTGGACCCGTATCCTCAGGAGATGGCACTGCTGGGACGCCTGGGGCTGGTAAGACAGCAGTTCTCACCAAGGATGTTTCCAAGGTGGTCACCCTGTGGGGTGCATTTGTCAAAGGACACCTTCAGGAGCAGCACTGGACTTCAGTCTGAGACACACCAAGAAATGGTGACCACAAAAGAAGGAAGCCTGAGTGTGCAGAATTTTACTTCATTTGACTTTGTACAAATGATTGTAGCTAAGAGGATTATTTTTCTCCAAAATACATTTCCTTAAAAAATGTAGGCAGCAGATGAATAAATTTTAGGGGAACTTAAATGGTTTTTATTTGTATTTATAGATGAGTAGGGCTTCCCTGGTGGCGCAGTGGTTGAGAGTCTGCCTGCTAATGCAGGGGACATGGGTTCGGGCCCTGGTCTGGGAGGATCCCACGTGCCGCGGAGCAGCTGGACCCGTGAGCCACAACTACTGAGCCTGCGCGTCTGGAGCCTGTGCCCCGCGACGGGAGGGGCCGCGATAGTGAGAGGCCCGCGCACCGCGATGAAGAGTGGCCCCCGCTTGCCTCAACTGGAGAAAGCCCTCGCATGAACCGAGGACCCAACACAGCCAAAAATAAAATAAAATAAATAAATATAGATGAGTAATCTGTTTCTTAGTTGAGCTGTAAACTGAGGTCTGTATTTGGTATTCTTAGGAAAACAATTAAATCATTAGCACGTTTAAACTTTAAAAGGGACAGTTAACTGTGAGTAAAACAAACAAACCCAAAACACATGACTCAGAAGAAAAAAGCCATCCCTCGGAAGCTAATATTTTTCCTCGCTTTTCCTCAGTCTGGGGGTCCAATGGCCACTGGCTGTAATAGGACAGCAATTTTCCCTCCTGGAAGCAGTGACATTTTAGTGATTGATAAGGTGCATTATTTTAAGTACATAATAAGCTTGCGGCCATTCCAGCTGAGTGGAGCTATCTAAGTGGAAGGTCATCGTCACTGCCATTAGGAAGGAAACAGTTTCTAATGATAATCCCCTTTAACTTTGGCTATCACTGCACTCCAGTCAGTTAAAGAGGTGATCTGGCCCCATCGCAGCCTAAAGAGCCCGTTCGGTGTGTCAAGGAGGCCACTGCTTGTGTATTAATGTAATGCACTCCCTTCCCAAGCAGCTGACTGTTTCTTGTTGCTGTGTCCACAGGATGTGGGTGGAGGAGGTGGCCTGACAGATGGAGTGATTTTTCAGGTGCCTTAGTGGTCATGTCTGACCAACTGACATATCCTAAGGGACACTTCTGGTGAACTTTTTCCCAGGCGAAAATGACGAACTGGGTTTGTTTGTTTTTTCTTCATCTCTATTGAGGCCAGATTTATGGAACTGAAGTAATGCAAGATGACGAAGACTGACCACAGGTCAGGCATGAGGGGTGTCCACAAAGCTCTCACAATCCAGGTGACCCCTCCCGGCCTGCCTCCTGTTAAACTCTTTGCATCACCAGCATGCTTTTAACGTATTCAGAAACAAGCATCATAATCAGCCCCACATGTTCTGGGTGGGAGGTGGGGAGAAGCTGCTCTGTACTCTTGGAAGAAGAGAATAAGGGGAGAGTCTTCCACTCTTCCCTTTGGTTTGACTAAAATTTCAGGATGAATCGAACTTGAGCTTCATGGTGAGTATGAGATAATAGAGAATATACAATTAAATACTCACTGAACCCAATACAAGGATGATTCAAACTGAAATGAGTTTCGGGGCATCCTGGCTGTCAGAGGTCCAGACCACCCACTCAGACACAGCAAAGCAGGAGGCTCTTTACGAGGCAGTGGATGCAGAGAGGGCTGTGGGCGCCCGGAGGTCACCTCTTTGCAGAGACCCCAGGCGCTCCAGGAAGCCGACGCCAGCCAGCCCAACTGACACAAACCTACAGTCAGGTTCTGCTGAAGAGTCAGAGCTCCAGTACAGCGAAGGGATCCTTGGAGGGGGTGCTTGGCAGTTTGGGAACTAGAAATGGGAGGCAGCATTGTTCAGTTGAAGAATCCACGCTGCCTGTTTTTAATTAATAGATTTCATTTTTGGAGCAGTTTTAGGGTTTCAGAAGAATTGAGAGGAAAAAACAGTTACCATATACCTCTTCAGGGCTCTCTGAGTTTCCCCTATTATTAACACATTTCATTACTGTGGTATATTTGATGAGGCAATATTAATACAGTATTATTAACTAAAGTGCATAGTTTACATTAGAGCTTACTCTGCATTGTACATTCCATGGGTTTAGACAAATGTATAATGACACGGGTCCATCATTATAGTATCGTACAGACTAGTTTCACTGCCCTAAAAATCCTCCGTACTCCACCTATTCATCCCTCCCACATCACTCCCACCCCTGGCAACCACTGAACTTTTTACTGTCTTCACCGTTTTGCCTTTTCTAGAATGTTTTTATAGATGGACTCATACAGTGTGTAGCCTTTTCAAATTGGCTTCTTTCACTTAGTAACATGCATTTTGCTCATTTTTTTTAGCGCTGAATAATATTCTGTCTGGATGGACCACAGTTTATTTATCCATTCACCTACTGAAGTACATCTTGGTTGCTTCCAAGTTTTGGCAATTATGAATAAAGCTTCTATAAACATCCATGTGCAGATTTTTATGTGGTGATGTTTTCAGTTCGCTGGGTAAATAACCAAGGAGCATGACTGCTGGTTCACAGAGTAAGAGTTTTAGTTAAAAAACTCTTTTTATGACTTTTGTAAAAAACTGCCTGTTTTCCAAAGTGGCCATACTATTTTGCATTCCCACCAGAAGCAAATGAGAGTCCCTGTTGTTCTACATCCTAGCCTTTGACGTTGTCACTGTTTTGGATTTTAGCTATTCTAATAGGTGTGCAGTGGTATCTTACAGATTTAACTTGCATTTCCCCAATGACATATGATGTTGGGCACTTTTCATAGGCTTATTTTCCTTCTATGTATCTTCAGTGATGATTCTGTCCTGCTCTTTTGCCCATTTTTTAGTTTTTTGTTTTTTAATTGTTGGATTTTAAGAGTTCTTTGTATATTTTTGATACCAGTCCTTTATTAAATATGTTCTTTGCTAATATTTTTTTCACAGTCTGGCTTCTCTTTTCCTTCTCCTAATATGTCTTTGGCAAAGTAGAAGATTTTAATTTTAATAAATTCCATTTTATCAATTCTTTCATGGATTGTACTTACAATGCTGTATATAAGTCGTTGCCATACCCAAGGTCATGTAGGTTTTCTACTGTGTTATTGTCTAGCAGTTTTAAACTTCTGTGTTTTACATGTAGGACTATGATTCATTTTAAATCAATTTCTGAAAAAGATGTAAGATGTCTAGATTCATTTTTTTTTTTTGCATGTTAATATTCAGTTGTTCCAGAACCATTTCCTGATGAGACTGTCTTTGTTACACTGAGTTGCCTTTGCCCATTTGTCAAAGATCAGTTGATGATATTTATCTGGGTCTACTTCTAGGCTATTTTGTTCCATTGATCTATTTGTTTCTTCTTTTGCCAATACCACACTATCTTGATTACTGTAGCTTTATAGTAAGTCTTGAATTTGGGTAGTGTCCGTCCTCTGACTTTGTTCTTCTCCTTTGATATTGTGTTGGCTACTCTGAGTCTTCTGTCTCTTTATATAAGCTTTAGAGTCCACCTATCAATATCCATAAAATAACTTGCTGGGATTTTGATAAGGATTGCATTGAATCTATAGATCAAGTTGGAAAGAACTGGAATCCTGACAACATTGAATTGTCTAGTTTTGTTTTGTTTTTAACTTGTGCTATGGACTGAATTTAACTTCCTGCTCCAAATTTATATTTTGAAGCCCTACCATCCAATGTGGTGGTATTTGGAGATGGGTGTCTTTGGAGGTAATTAGATTTAGATGAGGTCATGAGGGTGGGGCCCCATCATGGGATTAGTACCCTTTATAAGAAGAGACACCAGAGAGCTGGAACTCTCTCTGCCATGTAAGGACACAGAAGAAAAGTGGCCTCTGCAAACCTGAAAAAGGCTTTTCCAGAACACAACCATGCTGGCACACTGATCTCTCAGGTCCAGCCACCAGAACTGTGAGAAGTCAACTTCTGCTGTTTAGGCCACCCAGTCTACGGTATTCCCATGTATCAGCCCAAATGGACGATGACAACTTGCAAATAGGCAAATATGAGGTTCATAAACTGAAATTATTTTTTTAAAATTTTTACATTACTTCAATGTAATTCTATACAATTATTTAAAATTAATTACTTCAGACTTATTTGGGTTCTTGTAATATATCAATTTCTGACAACTTGTACATGGATTATAGTGAAATCAACTGATTATCATTCTTTGGAGCACATTTTTTTCCAAAGAGAATGCTTTAAATATACATAAGAGGACATTTCAACAAAAGAGAATGGTCAAGTGAAACTGTGATTGTCTAAGAAACACATATATGTTCATTTCAGAACAGCATTATGTTATACTGATATAGAGTCTTCATTTTCTCTGGAAAAGCAACATATGGGTATTTCGACGTCAATGTTAAGTACCTGAAACTATAGTCTTTTACGAAGAAAATAATCTGCTTTGAAAACAAAGGGCTACTGATCCTAACAATACATTTTTTGAAAAAAACCTGTTTTCTAATAGATTTGCAAGAAGATTATAGCAACATTTACCTTTTAATGGAAGTAATTTGTGTACAATCTGACTTCAAAGACCCAGTGATGTGGATTACTGTGTTACGTTACTCTGTGCCTAGTGTGACTGGCAGTTTAGAGCACAGCAGTAATGAGACCAGGATTGTGATGGAGGACCTCTGAAGACCAGTTAGATGCACTCAGTCCTGCTGCCACAATCTGTCTCTCAAAGCAGGACAAAGTACCTTGATGGTTGATGATCAAAGGCAGACTGCAGAGGTGTATGGAGGAATTGAGGCACATGGGGATGGGGTGGAGGCTCAGAATACTGGCTTTGCTGAATTGATTCCGAAGCAGTGTATGTAGATGGAAAAAAATACACTGATTTTAAAGGCTAAATCTCCTAAAGTGGGATTCAGCCTTCTTCCATATCTTACTCTTACATCACTCTGTTAATTTTTATTTTTAAAGTCTGGCTTCTGGAATCATTTTGCTTCTTTTTCTTAATTTTATTGCCATCAATTTAGTCAACTGGTGTCCTTAGTAGTACAGTAAGATGCAAGTAAGCATTAGCTTGATATTTATACACTGAGTTGGTTGCTGGGTAAAACCAAATGTGTTGGTGGACTCTGGGAGGGCTCACGCCAAGGAGTACTTCCCAGAACTTCTGCTGCCAGTGTCCTTGTCCTCACGGTGAGCCACAGCCACCCCCTGCCTCTGCAGGAGACCCTCCAACACTAGCAGCCCACAAGTCGGAGAAGATGAGAGAGGGAAGCTTGATCGGAGCCGATGGAGTTGTCGCCTGAACCACTGCCCCACATCTACAAGTCGTGTGGATGAAAGTGCTCTTGGTGCTCCAGCCAGGAGTCAGTGCTGTGCCTCTGAGGTGGGAGAGCCAACTTCAGGACACTGGTCCACAAGAGACCTCCCAGCTCCACGTAACATCAAACGGTGAAAATCTCCCAGAGATCTCCATCTCAATGCCAAGACCCAGCTTCACTCAACGACCAGCAAGCAACAGTGCTGGACACCCTATGCCAAACAACTAGCAAGACAGGAACACAGCCCCATCCATTAGCAGAGAGGCTGCCTAAAATCATAAGGATACAGACACCCCAAAACCCACCACCAGACGTGGACCTGCCCACCAGAAAGACAAGACCCAGCCTCATCCAACAGAACACAGGCATTAGTCCCCTCCACCAGGAAGCCTACACAACCTACTGAACCAACCTTAGCCACTGGGGACAGACACCAGAAACAACGGACACTACGAACCGACAGCCTGTGAAAAGGAGACCCCAAACACAGTAAGTTAAGCAAAATGAGAAGACAGAAAAACACACAGCAGATGAAGGAGCAAGGTAAAAACCCACCAGACCTAACAAATGAAGAGGAAATAGGCAGTCTACCTGAAAAAGAATTCAGAATAATGATAGTAAAGATGATCCAAAGTCTTGGAAATAGAATAGAGAAAAAACAAGAAACGTTTAACAAGGACCTAGAAGAACTAAAGAGCAAACAAACAATGATGAACAACACAATAAATAAAACTTAAAATTCTCTAGAAGGGATCAATAGCAGAATAACTGAGGCAGAAGAATGGATAAGTGACCTGGAAGATAAAATAGTGGAAATAACTACTGCAGAGCAAAATAAAGAAAAAAGAATGAAAAGAAGTAAGGACAGTCTTAGAGACCTCTGGGACAACATTAAACGCACCAACATTCGAATTATATGGGTCCCAGAAGAAGAAGAGAAAAAGAAAGGGACTGAGAAAATATTTGAAGAGATTATAGTTGAAAACTTCCCTAATATGGGAAAGGAAATAGTTAATCAAGTCCAGGAAGCACAGAGAGTCCCATACAGGATAAATCCAAGGAGAAACACGCCAAGACACATAGTAATCAAACTATCAAAATTTAAATACAAAGAAAACATATTAAAAGCAGCAAGGGAAAAACAACAAATAACACACAAGGGAATCCCCATAAGGTTAACAGCTGATCTTTCAGCAGAAACTCTGCAAGCCAGAAGGGAGTGGCAGGACATATTTAAAGCGATGAAGGAGAAAAACCTACAACCAAGATTACTCTACCCAGAAAGGATCTCATTCAGATGTGATGGAGAAATTAAAACCTTTACAGACAAGCAAAAGCTGAGAGAGTTCAGCACCACCAAACCAGCTTTACAACAAATGCTAAAGGAACTTCTCTAGGCAGGAAACACAAGAGAAGGAAAAGACCTACAATAACAAACCCAAAACAATTAAGAAAATGGGAATAGGAACATACATATCGATAATTACCTTAAATGTAAATGGATTAAATGCTCCCACCAAAAGACACAGACTCGCTGAATGGATACAAAAACAAGACCCGTATATATGCTGTCTACAAGAGACCCATTTCAGACCTAGGGACACATACAGACTGAAAGTGAGGGGATGGAAAAAGATATTCCATGCAAATGGAAATCAAAAGAAAACTAGAGAAGCAATTCTCGTAACAGGCAAAATAGACTTTATATAAAGACTATTACAAGAGACAAAGAAGAACATAACATAATGATCAAGGGATCAATCCAAGTACAAGATATAACAATTGTAAATATTTATGCACCCAACATAGGATCACCTCAATACATAAGGCAAATACTAACAGCCATAAAAGGGGAAATTGACAGTAACACAATCATAGTAGGGGACTTTTAATACCCCACTTTCACCAATGGACAGATCATCCAAAATAAAAATCAATAAAGAAACACAAGCTTTAAATGATACATTAAACAAGATGGACTTAATTGATATTTATAGGACATTCCATCCAAAAACAACAGAATACACATTCTTCTCAAGTGCTCATGGAACATTCTCCAGGACAGATCATATCTTGGGTCACAAATCAAGCCTTGGTAAATTTTAGAAAATTGAAATCGAATCAAGTATCTTTTCTGACCACAATGCTATGAGACTAGATATCAATTACAAGAAAAGATCTGTAAAAAATACAAACACATGGAGGCTAAACAATACACTACTTAATAACCAAGTGATCACTGAAGAAATCAAAGAGGAAATCAAAAAATACCTAGAAACAAATGACAATGGAGACACGACGACCCAAAACCTATGGGATGCAGCAAAAGCAGTTCTAAGAGGGAAGTTTATAGCAATACAATCCTACCTTAAGAAACAGGAAACATCTCAAATAAACAACCTAACCTTGCACCTAAAGCAATTCAAGAAAGAACAAAAATACCCCAAAAGTTAGCAGAAGGAAAGAAATCATACAGATTAGATCAGAAATAAATGAAAAAGAAATGAAGGAAACGATAGCAAAGATCAATAAAACTAAAAGCTGTTTCTTTGAGAAGATAAACAAAATTGATAAACCATTAGCCAGACTCATCAAGAAAAAACAGGAGGAGACAAATCAATAGAATTAGAAGTGAAAAAGGAGAAGTAACAACTGACACTGCAGAAATACAAAGGATCATGAGAGATTACTACAAGCAACTCTATGCCAATAAAATGGACAACCTGGAAGAAATGGACAAATTCTTAGAAATGCACAACCTGCCAAGACTGAACAAGGAAAAAATACAAAATATGAACAGACCAATCACAAGCACTGAAATTGAAACTGTGATTAAAAATCTTCCAACAAACAAAAGCCCAGGACCAGATGGCTTCACAGGCGAATTCTATCAAACATTTAGAGAAGAGCTAACACCTATCCTTCTCAAAGTCTTCCAAAATACAGCAGAGGGAGGAACACTCCCAAACTCATTCTACAAGGCCACCATCACCCTGATACCAAAACCAGAAAAAGATGTCACAAAGAAAGAAAACTACAGGCCAATATCACTGATGAACATAGATGCAAAAATCCTCAACAAAATACTAGCAAACAGAATCCAACAGCACATTAAAAGGATCATACACCATGATCAAGTAGGGTTTATTCCAGGAATGCAAGGATTCTTCAATATACGGAAATCAATCAATATGATACACCATATTAACAAATTGAAGGAGAAAAACCATATGATCATCTCAATCGATGCAGAGAAAGCTTTTGACAAAATTCAACACCCATTTATGATAAAAACCCTGCAGAAAGTAGGCAAAGAGGGAACTTTCTTCAACATAATAAAGGCCATATATGACAAACCCACAGCCAACATCATCCTCAATGGTGAAAAACTGAAACCATTTCCACTAAGATCAGGAACAAGACAAGGTTGCCCACTCTCACCACTATTATTCAACATAGTTTTGGAAGTTTTAGCCACAGCAATCTGAGAAGAAAAAGAAATAAAAGGAATCCAAATTGGAAAGGAAGAAGTAAAGCTGTCACTGTTTGCAGATGACATGATACTATACATAGAGAATCCTAAAGATGCTACCAGAAAACTACTAGAGCTAATCAATGAATTTGGTAAAGTAGCAGGATACAAAATTAATCCACAGAAATCTCTGGCATTCCTATACACTAATGATGAAAAATCTGAAAGAGAAATTAAGGAAACACTCCCATTTACCATTGCAACAAAAAGAATAAAATATCTAGGATTAAACCTACCTAAGGAGACAAAAGACCTGTATGCAGAAAATTATAAGACACTGATGAAAGAAATTAAAGATGATACAAACAGATGGAGAGACATACCATGTTCTTGGATTGGAAGAATCAACATTGTGACAATGACTCTACTACCCAAAGCAATCTACAGATTCAATGCAATTCCTATCAAGCTACCAATTGCATTTTTCACAGAACTAGAACAAAAAATTGCACAATTTGTATGGAAACACAAAAGACCCCGAATAGCCAAAGCAATCTTGAGAACAAAAAATGGAGCTGGAGGAATCAGGCTCCCTGACTTCAGACTATACTACAAAGCTACAGTAATCAAGACAGTATGGTACTGGCACAAAAACAGAAATATAGATCAATGGAACAGGATAGAAAGCCCAGAGATAAACCCACACACATATGGTCACCTTATCTTTGATAAAGGAGGCGAGAATATACAGTAGAGAAAAGACAGCCTCTTCAATAAGTGGTGCTGGGAAAACTGGACAGGTACATGTAAAAGTATGAAATTAGAACACTCCTTAACACCATACACAAAAATAAACTCAAAGTAGATTAAAGGCCTAAATGTAAGGCCAGGTACTATAAAACTCTTAGGAATACATAGGCAGAACACTCTATGACTTAAATCGCAGCAAGATCCTTTTTGACCCACCTCCTACAGAAATGGAAATAAAAACAAAAATAAACAAATGGGACTTAATGAAACTTAAAAGCTTTTGCACAGCAAAGGAAACCATAAACAAGACCAAAAGACAACCCTCAGAATGAGAGAAAATATTTGCAAATGAAGCAACTGACAGAGGATTAATCTCCAAAATTTACAAGCAGCTCATGCAGCTCAATAACAAAAAAACAAACAACCCAATCCAAAAATGGGCAGAAGACCTAAACAGACATTTCTCCAAAGAAGATATACAGATTGCCAACAAACACATGAAAGAATGCTCAACATCATTAATCATTAGAGAAATGCAAATCAAAACTACAATGAGATATCATCTCACACCGGTCAGAATGGCCATCATCAAAAAATCTAGAAACAATAAATGCTGGAGAGGGTGTGGAGAAAAGGGAACCCTCTTGCACTGTTGGTGGGAATGTAAATTGATACAGCCACTATGGAGAACAGTATGGAGGTTCCTTAAAAAACTAAAAATAGAACTACCATATGACCCAGCAATCCCACTACTGGGCATATACCCTGAGAATACCATAATTCAAAAAGAGTCAGGTACCAAAATGTTCATTGCAGCTCTGTTTACAATAGCCAGGATATGGAAGCAACCTAAGTGTCCACTGACAGATGAATGGATAAAGAAGATGTGGCACATATATACAAGGGAATATTATTCAGCCATAAAAAGAAACGAAATTGAGTTACTTGTAGTGAGATGGATGGACCTAGAGTCTGTCATACAGAGTGAAGTCAGAAAGAGAAAAACAAATACAGTATGCTAACACATATATATGGAACCTAAGAGAAAAAAAAAAAGGTCAGGAAGAACCTAGGGGCAAGACGGGAATAAAGACACAGACTTACTAGAGAATGGACTTGAGGATATGGGGAGGGGGAAGGGTAAGCTGTGACAAAGTGAGAGAGTGGCATGGACATATATACACTACCAAACATAAAATAGATAGCTAGTGGGAAGCAGCCGCATAGCACAGGGAAATCAGCTCGGTGCTTTGTGACCACCTAGAGGGGTGGGATAGGGAGGGTGGGAGGCAGGGAGACGCCAGAGGGAAGAGATATGGGAACATATGTATATGTATAACTGATTCACTTTGTTATAAAGCAGAAACTAACACACCATTGTAAAGCAATTATACTCCAGTAAAGATGTTAAAAAAAAAAAAAAGAAACAAAAAAACCCCAAATGTGTTAATAAGCTAAAGAATAGGCAAAAAGTATTCATGAAAATTTACTTGGACATTTTATTTTCTGTCACATTTAATGTAATCATACTACGTTTTTCCCTTTGATGTCACTAAATTAGTGCATTTTTAGTGCTCTAAGTGTAAAAAATGAACATATTGCTTCATTGTATTTTTATGGTTTCAGCTGATTAGTTTTAAAGTCTTGCATAGTTAAAAGCTATACCACGTTGCCACCAGATGAGCCACAAAATTATCTCACTGTGACTGCAAATAAGAAAATGGTATGAAGGGGCAAATAACTTCTTTGAGGACATGACTTTCCCCATTGTCAACAAGAATGGATTTTCAGTGCACTTAATGTCAACAGCGACCAGATATGTACTCAGAGTCAAACATCATTTTTGCCCAACAAGCTTGAATTGGAGCAGAAGCTGTTGTGAAAACAGGAAAAAATATAAAGAAGATGAACACTTGAAATATGGACACGGGGAATGAAACCCACAACAGATTCAAATCAACAGCCGTCCTAAGGGACTCATTTTCCACTGGGGTTTGCCTGAAATATGCCCCAGAGCTTTTTGTGTTCCAAAGGTAACTATTACTTTTGAGCTAACACATACCATTTGTTACTATAATTTTCAGAGCAATTAGAAATAAAACCATTTTAATATCAAATCAATATTTTCACCTGATTCAGAGTATCTCTTAAAAATATATTGAGATGTGTACTTATCAGAAACAAATATTAAACATACTAACTCTGTTACCAGGCAACAAATTCTTAATCACTTCATTGAAACAGAGGTTAGCATATCAACTTTCATTATCCTACAGAAGTTGACTCTGGGGAAAAACACATGCACCATACTGGAATTTGTTAAAGCCAGGAATTTATGTTTTGATTTTCAACTGAAGTATAAATGTTGCTGTGAGTTCTATGACATTTCAAAATACTCCACTGTTTGGACAGATACCATTTTTAGAAAAGTGCATCCATGTCCTAAGCCTTGGCAATCTTCCATAGATGGAAAGTTGAGATTTCCTCAGGCTTACAGTAGGAGAAACAAGTTGCTTAAATTTCCTATTCTCCCACTACACCTGGACCATGTTAATTGTTCAAGATTTCTACCCACCTGTGCTGTTTTGGGTAGAAGACGAGAAGGAGGAAGAAAGAGCAGAGGAAAGCTTAGTGTTAAGAAAGATGCAGAAAGATAGGATATGGTGGCCATTCAAAGGTGTTTCTATAAGGAAGTAAAAAACATACCTGTATAGGTGAAGGAGAGGTACCAATTTTCATTTGCAATATGAATGAGTCATGGGTGTGAAATGTACAGTGTGGGGAATAGAGTCAATAACTATGTAATATCTTTGTATGGTGACATATTGTAACTAGACTTATCATGGTGACAGCTTTAAAATGCATACAAATATTGAATCACTATTTTGTGTAATAGGAGGTAACATAGTGTTGTACTGATAGATCAATTATGCTTCAGAGACAAACAAACAAACAAACAAACTCAGAAAAAGAGATCAGATTTGTAGTTACCAGAATCAGGGGATTGGAGAAGGGGGAACTGGATGAAGGCAATCAAAAGGTACAGACTTCAAATTATAAGATAAATAAGCACTAGGGATGTAATATACAACAATAATAATTAACACTGCAGTATGTTATATACATTAAGAGAATAAATCCTAAAAATTCTCATGACAAGGAAAATTTTTTCTATTTAATTTTGCACATATTTATCTTAGAATTGGATGTTCACTAAATATATTGTATCAATAATAATCACGTCATGCTGTAAGTCAAATCATTATGCTGTACACCTTAAACTTATACAGTGCTGTATGTCAATTATATTTCAATAAAACTGGAGAAGAAAAAGAAAAAACTCATAACTACAGAGCAATTCTCTCATTTCTGTCACATCCTTTTTTCTTACTCGTATATAACCCACCAAAATCAAGTCCTGGATTTAATTTGTAGATTACAAAGGTAGACAAAAACTTTGCAACTTCTGCCATCAAGAGGTGGGGTCTTTTCTCCATCCTGTGAATCTGGGCTGGCATCTGACTTGTCTTGACCAATCAAATGTGGCAAAGGTGTTGTCTTGAGTTCTCAGTCCAGCCCTCAAGAGGTGTGGCAGTGTTTCCTTAGAACTCTGTCACCACGTGGGAAACACTGTCTACTCTGCTAAGACACCTCATGGAGCAGAGTCCTGGGTGAGGTTTTCTTCGGTCGACCAGGCCTAGCAACTTCCAAGCTGTCCACAGACACATTACTGATCCCTGCTGAGAAACAGTGTCCAGCTGAGCTCAAACCAAACTGAATTCATAGTTGTTGTTCTAACTCACTAAGTTTTGAAGTGGTCTGTTATGCAGCAAAGGTGAACTGACAGAAGAATTGGTACCTGGAAGTAGGATGCTGAAAACAACAGCTGAAAGCTAAAACACCAGCACTGGGACAAGGCAGTGAGTGGAGGCTGGATGCAAAAGCTAGAAAAATGATGAGCAAATTACTGGTGGACGCTTGTTAGAAAAATTCTACACAAAGCTGGGGAAATGGTGGCCTGTGTTACGTAGATGTGAAACAACGGGGAAAACATCTCCTCTGGTAACTGGCATGGGAGAAAACACACCTAAAGCACTTGCAGACTTTGCCAAGGTGATGTCCAGGCAAAATGTGGGCCCGGCTCGTTGGCTTCTTTCAGTTATTTATGATGAGATACAAGAAGAGTGAGAAGGACTAAAGAAAAATTATTCAGTTCTGCACATGGGATTTTGAGTGAATACAGAATAGGCAGGGCTTGCTGGTTTGGAAAATAAGACAATTTCTCTTTCCCATGCTCCAGACCTGGTGGAGGATTCTCACAGTGAAAGGAGCCTCTGAAATGCTGACAGTGCTGCTCAGCAGACCTTCTCCGCTACATCAGGACTTGTAAGTTTCCTCAGGGTGCAGCCTCCCAGCTCACTCACAGAGTAACTGTAAGAACAGGTTGAGAAAGACATGTCTCCAGGTCACTGAGGGTGTGGCTCTGATTGACTGAAGAGGACTGACTTGTAATACATAAGAAGCCCACATGATTTTAAGAAAGTTGTGTATGAAAATGTGATACCAGCTTGCATTATGAGTCCAAGGTTGATGAAAGCAGAGGGCCTCTGGGTCCTCAGTTTTCTACGTGCAGGAAGCAAGTTGAGAAAGGTGATTATCTGCCAGCCCAGCCATTCCTTGCAGAGAAGGAAGGCTGTCTTGGAGCACAGATACCGAGCCCAGTAGGTGAAACCAAGATCCAGAAAGTGATGGAATTCAAGGTCACCCCCAGGGAGCAGAGCCAGGCCCAATCGGGAACGCTGCCTGCACTGCTAAGGGGCACGTAGTAACTATGGCTTGGCAGAATTTCAGAGTTATTGTGGACCAGCAACTACAGTGTGTCTCTATTCCTCCTCTACTTAAGTGGGAGTGTCTGATGCAAGAATCTCGTCCCCTTGCCATAGTATTTCCAGGGTTTGTGAAGGACAGATAACTCATCTTCTAAATCCTAGGACTCTGAGTCAAGAGGGGTTGCATTCAAAGAGCTGCATGTGGACATGATGTCGTTGAAAAGAGCCTGGATTTGAGCTTGACACCATGGTATGACGAGACATTTGGGCCTTTGGTTGGGTGAGGAGTGAATCTTATAATAGGGAAGGATGTGGATCACTTGGGACAGAGAGTGGATTGACTGTCACAGTCATGGTCTCAACTTGGTCATTTCTCATACGGTGTGACCTATACTGAGTCAGGGTTTGGCCACTGAACTTGCTTTGGCCAGTGGGACAACAGCACATTTGATGCAAGCACAGTCTTGAGAAGTGCTTTCCAAATGGGACTTGCACTTCTTAGCTGCTCATGGAATGCTGTCACCAGGCTAACGTGATCAATGATAACAAACCTGTGGGGTGGTCCCTCCCACTGCATAGCTGACAGTCAGCCAGTGAGCAAATATGTGAGAGAAGTCACAAGGGCAAGTAAATGCTACCATAACACCATGAACAAAATATATTCTGTGTCAAGGACAGAACTTTACAGTAAAATGCTCTGGATTACTTTGAGATTTCCATGTTTTAGATGATTTCTTTAAGTTTTCATGTTCAGAAATATATGTTGTCTTTAATTTGTAATGTGGTGAGAAATACTGTCCCTTATCTTTGTATCTAGATCTTTCTTGGGCAAAGGTACCATTGAAGTGTATGATATTCAAGCTAGAGAAATGAAAAAATGAGTCTATCAGGACTGCTTGTTTCTTGCTGCATTCATAAGATTAGGCCTGGCATGTGTAAAGAGCATGGATTTACTTTAATTCTGTTCCAGTTCTTATTGAAAGTTGTAATATTTCTTTATCCTTATCTACACAAAGACAAAATCTAAATGTTTGAGCGAAATGTGCTATTTACCATAATATTTGCTAGTATGTTGGTATAACTACAAGTATGACCAGACACTTATGACCCAGCTTTTTAAAAGCTCTTATTCCCAGGTTCTGCAAACAGTGAGATGGTAAAATAACTGAGCAGTGTACTGACAGTGAGAGTCAGACACATCTAGCAACGTGCCCTTCCAGAGGGACACACCTCACCTCACCTGGCCTCACGTCTTTTCACGGCACTTCCTCTGAATTCTGTCATTCTGTGGTTATTACTATCATTTTGGAAACACGGCAATATATACTGATGATAGCCCTAGCTGGAGACATCCCCAAAATATGTAATTTTAAAGGTTCATGGGCTTTCCATGACTGGTGTGGGCATGGGTTCTCAGCTGTCAGTGTCTGTCAGGCTGTCAGGGTGCTCACAGCAGCAGGAGTTTCTGGGACTCTTCTCCACATGAATTGCAAAGGCTACACTGCAAGAGACAGATATGCTGTTTGCATTTTTGTTTCTGTTGCTTTTTTTAACCATAATACAGAAACATCACACTTGCTGGGAGAAAATAGTGTCTCTCTTATGAAACATCCCTTTACTTGAAAGGTGCACAAGGGAGATTTTGACTTCTAGCTGTGATACAGTAACTGGCACGGGGCGAACTCCTCCCGCTCTCAACAACCATGACACTGGACAAGACATATGAGGCACTGCTTTTAGGCTTTGGATAAAGACAGTCCAAGGCTGCCATCCATTTGATGACATTTGTTTTAGAAATGCCATCATTTCTAAAATGATGAGTGAGTGCCACAATCACACTGGTTCTCCATCTGGGGACAATTTCCTACCACAGGACAAAATTAGGAATCCAAGTAGAGTGCCATGATACTGCTGAGCTGAGAGCTCAGAGTTTGGGGCAGGGGAGGGGGCTTGAATCTGTAGAGTTTGCCATGGAGAACAAGAACTGCACAGAACAGGGTTCTTATGCTCAGGGTGAGGGGCAGCAAATCATGGCAGAAAAAAACGGTGCTCTGAGGTTAAGAACTGAGATTCTGAAGGTCATGTTGGGGTAGAGTCTGTTGGAGTTTCAGCCCAGCCAGAGCGGAGAAAATGCAACTCCTCGTAAAAAATCTAGACATCAGGAAGAAACATAAAGAAATGCCATAAATGTCCCTGGCTCTATTTCTGCTTCTTCCCTGTTGCCGGTGTCCGCTTGCTCCAGTCATCTTGCTTCCAATCACAGGGAATGACTCTGCATAAAAAGGCGGCTGAAGACAGACTTGCTAGGACAGGTTCGGGGGAGTCATTCCTGGCAAGGCAGAGACAAGCCACCAGCACGAGAAGATCTTACCCGGGCCACATCCAGTCAGCCACAGCAAGGGTTGTCACAGATAAGACCAGGTCCAAGGGGCTGACCCTCCACTTCCCAGTGGAGGAATGACCCACTTGACACAGCTGCATTGTTATGGATTCAGAGAGAAGTAAGACTTCTGCTGTGAAGATCATTACCTTGAAGTCAGAATATTTCCCTGTTTTCTAATCCCTGTGCCAAGCACAACCACAGGGGTGCAGAACCACCAGCTGTGTGGCTGACAGGGTCTTGGTGCTCCGGCCAGGTGTCAGGCCTGAGCCTCTGAGATGAGAGAGCCGAGTTCAGGATATCGGACCACTACAGACCTCCTGGCCCCATGTAATATCAATCGGCAAGAGCTCTCCCAGAGATCTCCATCTCAAAGCTAAGACCCAGCTCCACTCAACGACCAGCAAGCTCCAGTGCTGGACACCCCATGCCAAACAACTAGCAAGACAGGAACACAACCCCATCCATTAGCAGAGAAGCTGCCTAAAATCATAGCAATTTCACAGACACCCCAAAACACACCACTGGATGTGGGCCTGCCCACCAGAAAGACAAGATCCAGCCTCATCCACCAGAACACAGGCACTAGTCCCCTCCACCAGGAAGCCTACACAAGCCACTGAACCAACCTTACCCACTGGGGGCAGACACCAAAAAACAACGGGAATTATGAACCTGCAGCCTGCGAAAAGGAGACCCGAAACACAGTAAGTTAAGAAAAATGAGAAGATAGAGAAATAGGCAGGAGATGAAGGAGCAAGGTAAATACCCACCAGACTAAACAAATGAAGAGGAAATAGACAGTCTATCTGAAAAAGACTTCAGAGTAATGATAGTAAAGATGATCCAAAATCTTGGAAATAGAATGGGGAAAATACAAGAAACGTTTCACAAGGACATAGAAGAACTAAAGAGCAAACAAACAATGATAAACAACACAATAAATGAAATTAAAAATTCTCTAGAAGGAATCAATAGCAGAATAACTGAGGCAGAGGAACGGATAAGTGACCTGGAAGATAAAATAGAGGAAATAACTATCACAGAGCAGAGTAAAGAAAAAAGAATGAAAAGAATTGAGGACAGTCTCAGAGACCTCTGGGACAACATTAAATGCACCAACATTTGAATTATAGGGGTCCCAGAAGAAGAAGAGAAAAAGAAAGGGACTGAGAAAATATTTGAAGAGATTATAGTTGAAAACTTCCCTAATATGGGAAAGGAAATAGTTAATCAAGTCCAGGAAGCACAGAGAGTCCCATACAGGATAAATCCAAGGAGAAACACGCCAAGACACATAGTAATCAAACTATCAAAATTTAAATACAAAGAAAACATATTAAAAGCAGCAAGGGAAAAACAACAAATAACACACAAGGGAATCCCCATAAGGTTAACAGCTGATCTTTCAGCAGAAACTCTGCAAGCCAGAAGGGAGTGGCAGGACATATTTAAAGCGATGAAGGAGAAAAACCTACAACCAAGATTACTCTACCCAGAAAGGATCTCATTCAGATGTGATGGAGAAATTAAAACCTTTACAGACAAGCAAAAGCTGAGAGAGTTCAGCACCACCAAACCAGCTTTACAACAAATGCTAAAGGAACTTCTCTAGGCAGGAAACACAAGAGAAGGAAAAGACCTAGCTGGGATGAAGTGAGAGAGTGGCATGGACATATATACACTACCAAATGTAAAATAGATAGCTAATGGAAAGCAGCCACATAGCAGAGGGAGATCAGCTCGGTGTTCTGTGTCCACCTAGAGGGGTGGGATAGGGAGGGTAGGAGGTAGACGCAAGAGGGAGGAGATATGGGGATATACGTTTATGTACAGCTGATTCACATTGTTATACAGCAGAAACTAACACACCATTGTAAAGCAATTATACTCCAATAAAGATGTTAAAAAAAAAACCCAAAACAATCAAGAAAATGGTAATAGGAACACACATATTGATAATTACCTTAAATGTAAATGGATTAAATGCTCCAACCAAAAGATATAGACTGGCTGAATGGATAGAAAAACAAGACCCGTATATATGCTGTGTACAAGAGACCCATTTCAGACGTAGGGACACATACAGACTGAAAGTGAGGGGATGGAAAAAGATATTCCATGCAAATGGAAATCAAAAGAAACCTGGAGTAGCAATTCTCATATCAGACAAAATAGACTTTAAAATAAAGACTATTACAAGAGACAAAGAAGGACACTACATAATGATCAAGGGATCAATCCAGGAAGAAGATATAACAATTGCAAATATTTATGCACCCAACAAAGGAGCATCGCAATACGTACAGCAAATGCTAACAGCCATAAAAGGGGAAATCGACAGTAACACAATAATAGTAGGGGACTTTAACACCCCACTTTCACCAATGGACAGATCATCCAAAATGAAAATAAATAAGGAAACACAAGCTTTAAATGACACATTAAACAACATGGACTTAATTGATATTTATAGGACATTCCAAAAACCACAGAATACACTTTCTTCTCAAGTGCTCATGGAACATTCTTCAGGATAGATCATATCTTGGGTCACAAATCAAGCCTTGGTAAATTTAAGAAAATTGAAATCATATCAAGTATCTTTTTCGACCACAACACTATGAGACTAGATATCAATTACAGGAAGAAAATTGTAAGAAATACAAACACATGGAGACTAAACAATATGCTACTAAATAACCAAGAGATCACTGAAGAAATCAAAGAGGAAATCAAAAAATACTTAGAAACAAATGACAATGAAAACATGATGATGCAAAACCTATGGGATGCAGCAAAAGAAGTTCTAAGAGGGACGTTTATAGCAATAGAATCCTACCTCAAGAAACAAGAAAAATCACAAATAAACAACCTAACCTTACACCTAAAGCAACTGAGAAAAAAAGAACAAAAAACCCCAAAAGTTAGCAGAAGGAAAGAAATCATACAGATCAGATCAGAAAAAAATGAAAAAAAATGAAGGAAACGATAGCAAAGATCAGTAAAACTAAAAGTTGGTTCTTTGAGAAGATAAACAAAATTGATTAACCACTAGCCAGACTCATCAAGAGAAAAAGGGAGAAGACTCAAATCAACAGAATTAGAAATGAAAAAAGAGAAGTAGCAACTGACACTGCAGATATACAAAGGATCATGAGAGATTACTACAAGCAACTATACGCCAATAAAATAGACAACCTGGAAAAAATGGACAAATTCTTAGAAAAGCTCAACCTTTCGAGACTGAACCAGGAAGAAATAGAAAAATATAAACAGACCAATCACAAGCACTGAAATTGAAACTGTGATTAAAAATCTTCCAACAAACAAAAGCCCAGGACCAGATGGCTTCACAGGCAAACTATCAAACATTTAGAGAAGAGCTAACACCTACCCTTCTCAAACTCTTCCAAAATATAGCAGAAGGAGGAACACTCCCAAACTCTATGAGGCCACCATCACCTTGATACCAAAACCAGACAAAGATGTCACAAAGAAAGAAAACTACAGGCCAATAACACTGATGAACACAGATGCAAAAATCCTCAACAAAATACTAGCAAACAGAATCCAACAGGACATTAAAAGGATCATACACCATGATCAAGTGGGGTTTATCCCAGGAATGCAAGGATTCTTCAATATATGCAAATCAATCACTGTGATACACCACGTTAACAAACTGAAGGATAAAAACCATATGAAAATCTCAATAGATTCAGAAAAAGCTTTCGACAAAATTCAACACCCATTTAGGATAAAAACACTCCAAAAAGTAGGCATAGAGGTAAATTACCTCAATATAATAAAGGCCATGTATGACAAACCCACAGCCAACATCGTTCTCAATGGTGAAAAACTGAAACTATTTCCACTAAGATCAGGAGCAAGACAAGGTTGCCCACTCTCACCACTATTATTCAACATAGTTTTGGAAGTTTTAGCCACAGCAATCTGAGAAGAAAAAGAAATAAAAGGAATCCAAATAGGAAAAGAAGAAGTAAAACTGTCACTGTTTGCAGATGACATGATACTATCTATACATAGAGAATCTTAAAGATGCTACCAGAAAACTACTACAACTAATCAATGAGTTTGGTAAAGTAGCAGGATATAAAATTAATGCACAGAAATCTTCTGCATTCCTATACACTAATGCTGAAAAATCTGAAAGAGAAATTAAGGAAACACTCCCATTTACCACTGCAGCAAAAAGAATAAAATACCTAGGAATAAACCTACCTAAGGAGACAAGAGACCTATATGCAGAAAAGTATAAGACACTGATGAAAGAAATTAAAGATGATACAAACAGATGGAGAGATATACCATGTTCTTGGATTGGAAGAATCAACATTGTGACAATGACTCTACTACCCAAAGCAATCCACAGATTCAATGCAATCCCTATAAAACTACCAATGGCATTTTTCACAGAAGTAGAACAAAAAATTTCACAATTTGTATGGAAACAGAAAAGACCCCAAATAGCCAAAGCAATCTTGAGAAAGAAAAACGGAGCTGGAGGAATCAGGCTCCCTGACTTCAGACCATCTGGCAAAGCTACAGTAATTAAGACAGTATGGTACTGGCACAAAAACAGAAATATAGATCAATGGAACAGGATGGAAAGCCCAGAGATAAACCCACACACATATGATCACCTTATCTTTGATAAAGGAGGCAAAAATATACAATGGAGAAGTGACAGCCTCTTCAATAAGTGGTGCTGGGAAAACTGGACAGCTACATGTAAAAGAATGATATTAGAACACTCCTTTACACCATACACAAAAATAAACTCTAATGGAGTAAAGACCTAAATGTAAGGCCAGACACTATAAAACTCTTAAAGGAAAACATAGGCAGAACACTCTATGACATAAATCATAGCAAGATCCTTTTTGACCCACCTCTTAGAGAAATGGAAATAAAAACAAAAATAAACAAATGGGACCTAATGAAACTTAAAAGCTTTTGCACAGCAAAGGAAACCATAAACAAGATGAAAGACAACCCTCATAATGGGAGAAAATATTTGCAAACGAAGCAATTGACAAAGGATTAATCTCCAAAATATACAAGCAGCTCATGTAGCTCAATATCAAAAGGGCAAGCAACCCAATCCAAAAATGGGCAGAAGCCCTAAAAAGACATTTCTCCAAAGAAGATATACAGATTGCCAACAAACACATGAAAGGATGTTCAACATCACTAATCATTAGAGAAATGCAAATCAAAACTACAATGAGGTATCACCTCACACCAGTCAGAATGGCCATCATCAAAAAATCTACAAATAGTAAATGTTGGAGAGGGTGTGGACTAAGGGAACCGTCTTGCACTGTTGGTGGGAATGTAAATTGATATAGCCAGTATGTAGAACAGTATGGAGGGTCCTTAAAAAACTAAAAATAGAATTACCATATGACCCAGCAATCCCACTACTGGGCATATACCCTGAGAAAACCGTAATTCAAAAAGAAACATGTAACACAATGTTCATTGCAGCACTATTTACAATAGCCAGGACATGGAAGCAACCTAAGTGTCCATCGACAGATGAATGGATAAAGAAGATGTGGCACATATATACAATGGAATATTACTCAGCCATAAAAAGAAATGAAATTGAGTTATTTTGTAATGAGGTGGATGGACCTAGAGTCTGTCATACAGAGTGAAGTAAGTCAGAAAGAGAAAAACAAATATGGTATGCTAACACATATATATGGAATCTAAAAAAAAAAAAAATTGGTTCTTAAGAACCTAGGGCAAGACAGGAATAAAGACACAGACGTAGAGAATGGACTTGAGGACATGGGGAGGGGGAAGGGCAAGCTGGGTCGAAGTGAGAGAGTGGCATTGACATATATAAACTACCAAATGTAATATAGTTAGCTAGTGGGAAGCAGCCGCATAGCACAGGGAGATCAGCTTGGTGTTTTGTGACCACCTAGAGGGGTGGGATAGGGACTGTGGGAGGGAGACGTAAGAGGGAGAGGATATGCGGATATATGTATACGTGTAGGTGATTCACTTTGTTATACAGCAGAAACTAACACAACATTGTAAAGCAATTATACTCCAATAAAGGTGTAAAAAAAAATGCCATAAATAATATACCTAGCATGGCCCTCACTGTAACTGCCCCTGCCCACTGCCAGGCAGTGGGGATATGACCCAAACAGAGCCTAAATATAACTGAATAAAACCACAGCACATGAAAATGTGAGGTACTTTGCTAAAGTAGTGTAGAGGAAAATTTATGGGAACAAGTGCTTACGACCGAAAAGAAGAAAGTTTTGATGTCAATGAGAAAAGTGCATACCTTCATAAACTAGACCAAGAAAAGCAAAATATATGTGAGGCAAGGCAGAAGGAAATTATAAAGAAAAGAGCAGAAATCAACTCAATTAAAATAAGAAAAACAGTAACAATAGAATCCAAAAGCTGGTTCTTTAAAATGATCAGTGAAATGAGTAAATCTGAATCTATAATGATTAATAAACTAAAACTAAGAAAGGAAGAACAAACAGATTACTAATACTGGAAATGAGACTAGGGACATCAGATCCCATGGCCAATAAAAGAATGACAAGGGGAAGAATAATTCTATATTAATTGATGAAATACAAATTCCTTGGAAGATACAAATTACCAAAGCTCACTTAAGAAAAGCATGAACAACCCTGTATCTATTAAAGAAATTAAACAGTTTCAGTGGTGAATTCTATCAAACATACAAAAAAGAAATAATATTAATTCTATACAAACCCTTCAATTTATGTCAGCACTTACCCAGCATTAAGCCAGAAAAAGATATTATAAGAAAATCAAATAAAAAACCATTATCCTTCATACCTATAGACTCAATAATTTTTAATAGATTATTTTTTAGAACGTTTTTTGGGTTCATAGCACAATTGAAGGGAGGGTACAAAGATTTCCCATATATCCTCTGTCCACACACATGCACAGTCTCCGCAAGTATCTAAATTCCCCACTAGATGATACATCTACTGCAATCAATGCACCAACATTGATATGTCATATCACTTAAAGTCCATAGTTTACATTAGGGTTCACTCTTGGTGTTGTGCATTCCATGGGCTTGGACAAATGTATAATGAATGACCTGTATTCATTATTATTGGATCATACGGAGTATTTTTACTGCCCTAAAAATCCTTTGTGCTCCACCTATTCATCCCTCCCTACCACTCAACCGCTGGCAACCACTAGTCTTTTTACTGTCACCATAGTTGTGCTTTTTCCAAAATGTCAGGTAGTTGAAATCGTACAGTGTGTAGCCTTTTCAGATGGCCTTTTTTCACTTAGTACAGTGCATTACGTTTCCTCCATGCCTTTGAATGGCTTGATAGCTCTTTTTCTGTGTGCTGAATAATATCTATCATCGGGATGTACCAAAGTTTATTTTTCCTAGACACAACAGCTTTTGAGGAAACACTAGCACATACAATCCAGGAAGATATAAAATGGATCATGACCAAGTGGAGTTTAAGTCAGTAATGCAAGGTTGTTTTCACTTTTGAAAATCAATTTAATTCACTCAATTAGCAAATTAAAAAGGAAAAGTTACATAACCATATTAAAAGCTGTAGAAAAAAATTAACAAAATCCAGTACCTATTCACTAAAAATCCTCTTAGAAAACTAGAAATATAGGGGAACCTTATTAGCCTAAAAAACCTACAGCTATATCATACTAAGTGATGAGACCGAATGATTTCCCCTTTGATCAGGAACAAGACAAAGATATCAGCTCTCACCAATTCTAGTCAGCATTTTACTAGATGCTTTAAAAAGTACAATGAGGCACAAAAAAATTTAAAAAGGAATAAACCTAATTTAATTCACAAATGAATTCACATAATCTTCTCAATAGAAAAATCCCTAAGATTCTACCAATAATAATAATAATAATGCCTTACAGAGTCAAAATCAAGCTTGGCAATGTTATAGGTCAATATCAGAAATGAATTGTATTCCAAATTGTATATTTTGAAAAAATGGAAATTGAAATTCAGTAGGCAAAAGCATTTACAAAAACATCCAACATATGAAATCCTCAGGGATCCAAAATTTGTGCCACATGTGTATACTTAAAAACACTAAACAACTTGGAGAGAAGTTCAAGAAGATCCAAATATATTTAGAGATTTACCATATTCATGGGTGGGAAGACTCAGTATGTTAATATGTTAAGTTTCCACAAATTAATATATTCAATGTAAAGTCAATTAAAATTTCATCAGGATTTTTAGTTAGAAATTTATAAGCTGATTCTGAAATTTGTGTGGTACTGCAAAAGATCTAGAAATGGTCAAAAAAATTGTAAGCAGAAGACCAATGCTGGATAATTCACGTTAACTAATTTAAAGACAAATATGAAGATTCATTAATAAAGACACTGCAGTTTTTGTATAAAGACAGATGTATATATTTAAGAAACAGAACAGGGAATCCAGAAGTAGACTCAAACATCGAAGACCAGTTGATATTTAACAAGAGTGCCAATCTAGTTCCACGAAGAAAGAACTGTCCCCGACAATTCCTGAAGAAATTACATATACAGATATACACACACACAAACATATATATCAACCTTTACTTCATATCATACTTTAAAAAAGATCATAGATGTACATGTAAGAGCTAAATCAGTAAAACTTTCAGAATAATACACAGCAGAAAATCTTCACGGCAAAAAAGATTTTTGGTTTGGCATAAAAAGCAAAAACCAGAAAAGAAAATTCAAATAAGTTGAACCTAAACAAAAAATTTTTAAAAAACACAAGATGTGGGCTTCCCTGGTGGCGCAGTGGTTGGGAATCTGCCTGCCAATGCAGGGGACACGGGTTCGAGCCCTGGTCTGGGAAGATCCCACATGCCACGGAGCAACTAGGCCCGTGAGCCACAAGTACTGAGCCTGCGCGTCTGGAGCCTGTGCTCCGCAACAAGAGAGGCCGCGATAGTGAGAGGCCCGCGCACTGCGATGAAGAGTGGCCCCCACTTGCCACAACTAGAGAAAGCCCTCGCACAGAAACGAAGACCCAACACAGCCAAAAATAAAAATAAATAAAATAATTAATAAAAAAAAACCAAAAAAACCCCACAAGATGTTCTTCATAAATCACTTCTAAGAAAAGAAATGACAAGCCACAATATGGGAGATTATATTTTCAAAATATTTATCTGATTAAGAACTTGTATCTAGAATTTATAAAGAATCTTTTTGATTCAATAACAAGAAGGGTTTAAACGGACAAAAATTTCAAGAGAATCTTCAGAAAAGAAAATATACTGATGGCAAATAAGCCATGAAGAAAACATTCAACATCACTACTGATTTGTGAAATTTAAATTAAAATCACTATAGCTAGTACTAAGCACACTCTATAATTGTTACCATTCAGAAGACAATACCAAATCTTGGAAAGTACATGGAATAACTGGAAATCTCACGAACTGTGACTTGGAATGTAAAGTAGTACACCCACTTTGGCACACAATTTGGCAGTTTCTTTCAAAGTTAAATATTTACCTTCTGATTCATTTATTAACTAATGAAAACAATACAAATCAAAATATTGACAAAAGACTTCTGTTTGAATCTTCATGACAGCTTTATTCATTATAGCCAAAATTTATTAAAAAAGCCAGTATCTGACAAATTTGTGAATGGGTGAAAAAACTGTGGTTATGTCCACAGGAAATAATGCTATTCAGAAAAAAAGAAACGAACTACTACTAACATGCAACAACCTGGAAGAATTTCAAAAATATGTGAAAATGAAAGGGTCATCCATAAAAGATTACATATTATATGATTTCATGTGTATTAGATTGTGTACTGTACAAAATTAGGTGATAAAGAGCAGATAAATGGTTGCTTAGGGCCAGGTGGGATGGTAGGAATTAACTGCAAAGGCGTAGCGTGGAAATTTGGGGGTAACTAAAATGTTCTATACTATGTGTTGGTGGTTACATGGCTGGATATGTTGTCAAAACTCATCAAATTATAAAATTAAAATTGATTAAATTTATTATAAGTGTATTATACGCCAATAAAGCTGATATAAAAATGAATAGAAATAAAAACTCTGTCAGGAAAACAAAAGCTGAGAGAAAACATTTCCAGCAGCCCTGCATTCCAAGAAATGCTAAAATAAGTTATTCATGCAGAATGAAAATTACACCAGATGGAAACTTGTATCAACAGAAAGAAATGAAGAGCACCAGAAATTGTAAATATGGGTAGACATATAAAAGACATTTTTCCTAACTTTTTCATCTTTTTAAATGATCACTAACTCTAATGAAAATATAACAGAAATGCATTGTTGAGTTTATAACATATCTAAATTTAAAATGTATGATAGCAATAGCAAAAAACAGGAATGGGAAAATGTTAGTATACTGCTGAAATGTTTCTACACTGTATGTGAATGTCATCTGAAATATGTTAAAGTTATATGCTGTAAACTTAAGAGCTACCACTAAAATGTAAAAGGTATAGCTGTTAGGCCATTTGTGGAGGCTAGATTAAATTCAATTCAAATACAGGCAGGGAAATATAAACAGTGATCAACTGAGACAAATAGAAAACACAGAGCAATATGGTAGATTTAAATCCAACTCTTTTGAAAATTACATAAGATATAAATAATAGTCTAAGCAATTAATAGGTGGAGATTGTTTGGACAAAAAAAAGGCAAGCTATGAAAGATTACTCAAAAAAATAATTTGAATTGTTCCATACTTATTAAATAAATCAAATTCATCATTACAATTTTTTCTACAAAGAATGTTCCAGTCCCAGTGGCTTTACTGATAAATTTTACCAAATAGATAAAGACAACATATCATTTTACATACCCTTCTCCAGAAGTACACTTTGGAACATTATTAAATCCATTTAATGAGGCCAGCATTACCCTGATACATATATACATATAGCTGTATCTATATCTCTGTCTATCTAGGTAGATAGGTAGATGTAGATATAGACATATATGAATATAGACATAACAATCCTTAAGAAGAATTAGGTCATCAAATCCAGCAATATATAAAAATGATTACACTTTACGAGCAAGTTTATCTGAGGAATGCAATTTTGATTTAGCATTTGAAAAAAATCACTGAATGTAATTTACATACTATTAGGCTCAAAGAAAATCTGTATGATTTTCTCAATAGTTGCATAAAAGGCATTTGAGAATCAAAACTCATTCAGGATAAAAACCTCTCAATAAACTAGAAATAGAAGATTATTTCCTCAACCTGATAAACCTCATCTATGAGTAACCTACAGCTAACAGCAGGCAGAATTACATTTTTCATAAGTGATGGTACAGGACGTGGATATCAGTTCTCACTACTTCAATTTAGATATTGGAAAGTAGTTCCTATCCAACATAATATGTCAAAAATAAGGTGTGATGTTTACAAAAACTGGAAAGAAATAAGTAACTTTATTTGCACATTGCCTTAATGTATACTCAAGAAAATTTAAAAAGATACAAACTAATAGATTTAAAAGTGAATTTAGTGAAGTTTCAGGATACAAGGTCATTATACAAAGAACAATTGTATTTCTTTGTATTAGCTATGAACAATGGGAAAATGCCAAAAAATAGCATTTACAATAGTAGTAAAAACACCAAATACTTAAGGTAAACTCTTTAATAAAAGCTAAAGCATACTACACTAAAAAAACTGCAAAATATTGTTAAAGGGAAAGTAAAAAGAAGTTAAAGAGGGACCTCCCTGGTGGCACAGTGGTTAAGAATCCACCTACCAATGCAGGAGACATGGGTTTGTGCCCTGGTCCAGGAAGATCCCACATGCTGCGGAGCAACTAAGCCCGTGCACTGCAACTACTGAACCTGCGCTCTAGAGCCCACGAGCCACAACTACTGAGCCCACGTGCCACAGCTACTGAAGCCTGTGCACCTAGAGCCCATACTTCGCAACATGAGAAGCCACCGCAACAGGAAGCCTGTGCACCGCAATGAAGAGTAGCTCCCCCACCCCTGCTCACAGCAACTAGAGAAAGCCCGCGCTCACCAACGAAGACCCAATGCAGCCATAAGTAAATAAATAAATAAATAAGTTTATTAAAAAAAAAAAGAAGTTAAAGATTGGAGAGCTGTATCATGTTCATAAATTCAAAAACTCAGCATTGCTAAGATTTCATTTTCCACCAATTATTCTGTATGTACTGCAATGCATCTAAATCAAAATTTCAGTATTCTTTTGTATTTGCAGAAATTCACAAGCTAATTCTAAAGTTCATATGGAAATTCAAAGCACCTAGAATAGTCAAGACAAGCTTAAATAAAAATAACAGAATGGGAGAATATTTACATTAAAAATAGAAAATTAGACAAATAGGGACTTCCCTAGTGGTCCAGTGGCTAAGACTCCGCACTCCCTATGCAGGGGGCCCAGTTTCGATCCCTGGTCAGGGAACCAGATCCCACATGCTGCAACCAAGAGTTCGCATGCCACAACTAAAGATTCCGCATGCTGCAACTAAAGATCCAGCATGCAGCAACGAAGATTCCGCGTGGCGCAGCTAAGACCCAGTGCAGCCAAATAAATAAATATTTTAAAAAAAGAAAAAGAAAATTAGACCAACAGAATAAATATAGAGTCCAAAAACATACTCATGCTAATTTGGTCATTTGATTTACAACAAAGGCTCCAAAACAATTCAATAGCTAATGGTAAGTCCATACAAAAATTTGTTGCTGAAATAACAGGCTACTGATACAGAAAAAAATTAATTTTGACCTCTACCACATAGAGAACAGGTAATCTGGACTGAAATGTAAACCCTGAACTATAAGTAATCTAGAAGAAAGCACTAGAAAATGTCTCTACAACTTTTAGTTAGGCAAATTTTTTTAAATAAACAGGACAAACAACAAAAGCGTGGGACATGAACAAGCAGAAAAGTTTTACTTCATCATAATTAAACATTTCTGCTCATCAACAGATACTGTAAGAAATGGAATAGCAATCCATGGACATTTGCAATACATGTATCTGTCAAAGGCCTTTCAATCGTAATATATAAGGAAATACTACCAATCAGAAACGAAGACAACCAATCTATAAAAACTGGAGAAAAGACTTCAATAGATACATCACAAAAATAGATATAAAAATAAGTAATAAACAAAAAAGTGTTCAGCATCATTAATCATCAGAAAATTGCAATTTAAAACCATGAACTACCACTACACATACACTAGAGATGTAAAGTTTAAAAGACTGAAAATACATGAGGTTTTTTTTTTCATGTTTTCAAAGGCCTTCTGAAACATCAGTGCACATACTTACAATTTTTGGAGAAACATGGGAAACATGTCTGTCCTGATATATGACACTGTCATATTAATAATTCAACTGTAGCTGATAATGCTATCTGCCCCATAATCTTTCCCTGGATTGTTTTTTTTAAGATTTTTTTGATGTGGGCCATTTTTAAAGTCTTTATTGAATTTGCTACAGTATTGCTTCTGTTTTATATCTTGGTTCCTTGGCTGCGAGGCACGTGGGATCCTAGCTTCCCGACCAGGAATGGCACCCATACCCCCTGCATTGGAAGGCAAAGTCCCAGCCACTGGACTGCCAGGGCAGTCCCTTTCCCTGGCATTTTATATTTTGTTTAATTCCTATACCTGAATTCTTAACAAGTATTCTCCTTCAGCAATATCTTGCTCACTATAGTTAGAGATTATAGACAGAAATGCAATCCACACCAAATTTTCATTGCAATTTATAGTATCTAATGCCCTCCACGTGCAGCTTCCAGAGAGAAGAGTTGCCCCAGCTTAGATTTATGTTCCCTCTCCTGCAAGGCACCGTATGGGCACCACTGCGCCCACCTTAGACTAACTGTACAATTAATACTGTAATATAAAGTCCCAGAGTGAACACAAGTTCCCTCGTGACATGATTAACTCCAAGGATTCCAGGCAACAGGAGCCAGTCACAAAGTGCAAACTAATTAACGTTGGAGGACAGGATTGAGGACAAGGGAGGTCAAGCATCTGGCATGCTGGCCACAGAGCCAATTGTCACGGAAATGAAGGTTCAGCTAAAATAGTAGAAATGGGAACTTTTTCAAACTGAATTTTGTGATTTTTCTCTCCACTTCTGTTGTCATTTTCTCTTCACTTTATGCACATGGGGTGGCAGGAAAGAAAGAAATTGTTATAATTATGCAAACACAAAAAGTACACTAAGGGAGAATAACAATATTTTGAAATTTATAGTAGATGACACTGTTCAGCGGGCAGACGCTTGAACACATGGAGGGACCCTGCAAAGGGGGAAAGTCCATGTTCTCACTGAATCTTTTTTTTTTTTTCTTCCAGTTATTGGAAGCACAGAGGGTATGGGCCCAAGGGTAAAGAAACTGCTTTTCTGGCAATGTTGCCATCCATCCCCGAACATATAACACATGAGAAGATTAAAAAGATAAACACAAACAACAAAAAATGAAATAAAAATAGCTGATAAAAATAATGATGCCATTCCTATAGTTTATGCAACTAAATAAAGAAAAAGATTTTTCTAGAACAAAAAAAGGTACAGAATATTCTCCCATTTAATCCTATCATAGGCAATCTGAAAATAAAAATGCTCCTCAATTTTTTTGTGGCCTTTTACTGATGTAAATTATTGCTAAATGGCAAAATCACAATAGAGTACAGTCCTTCTCCAGATGTGTTCTAGAAATTTAAAAATATATGCTGGCATTTCAGTAGAAATCTGTTCAATGGTCCATATCAACGATAAATGCTAATGATTTTTAAGGCTACTTAGAAAACTCAGTAGGACACATGGAATATAATGTTTCATCCCTTCGTGAGTACAACTGTAGAGAAAATGAGGAAGATAAAATGATTCCCCATCCCCGTTACATAGTTCAGGACACACTGATCCAAAGAAATGGTGGCAGCAGTTTGTGGAAAAGTCTCCCAAGTAATCCAGCATCTTTGAACCATGTTGTAAAATATACGTGATAAAATATAACAGTTAAAGCTCCCCTGGATAACCGACATCCAAAATAAACCTACTTTGAGCACTTAATAATCTTGTGAAATAGCTGGAGGTGGCAATTAGAAAGCTTACAGCACACATGTGGAATGTAATCTTGCAGATTCACAATAAACATTAACATACTACACAACATGGGAAACTATGGAGTAAAAAAAACACCAACTCTCATACTTTGTTAAGCCCACAGGTTCCTGCTTTTTCTTTAATCCACAGGATCCCATCTCAAATGTCATTTTTAAATGGAAAAACTTTTTAAGATGTGCTGGTTTATGGTGTACATATTTATAGATGTATCTCTTCAAATGGTGCAATTACTGGCAACAAGTAATTTTCTTCTTCATATATTTGCAAGTGTGGGTTAAGCAGCGTTAAGTGAATTGGAAGCCTGTAAAAGTGTTCAGTGAATTCAGAAAGGACACTTTGTTTATTCACAGGAACTCTCCTCCCCTCTAACTTTCCCATCCTAAAGAGTAGCTTAAAAGGTCAGTAGAGCATCCCGACTCATGATAGAACAGGTATCACAGGGTGGTGACTGGCGTGTGTGTGACTTCTGTCCACTGTGGAGGGCAGAGCAGATGGACAGATGGGTGCCATCTTGGGCAGTGCTCTATTTTTAATTTTTAGATTTACCTGTAATCTTTAGAACGTTGTCAGTGCATTAGAGGGCTGCCAGTGAGTCTCAGCTTAAGTCTCAAACATTCGTTCCTAATCTTGGCCTGGAAATAAAAGCAGAGCTTTGCTGGATTAAGTTGTTAACGATTCACTGATCCAAAGAGATTATTATGACAGTCAAACCAAATTTCCTGTTTGGGGAATAAGAAATGACATTGAACTACTCTCTGATGTAGCAGGAAAAAAATCCTGTTGCCACAAGCTCTAAAGTGATGCATTGGAAAGTGTTTTCAAATGTTACTATTTTGTTGTACCTATGTTTTGATTTCTCTTTCCTTTGGCTTTCTCTCTTCTTAGCAGTCCCATTTACTTAGCTCAATATGCCCACTGAGCCCATAAAAAAAAACACCACATTGTATCTCTAATTTCAGTTGATAATATTATATGTATATCCTAATGTCTTAAGTCTGCGATTTTTTTATATTTATATTAAAATGTCAAAGCAAAGCCTGATTTTATACTGTGTCGGTTTGTACTTGGTTTGTACTTATTTATTTTTTATGCCCGGTGCTGAGTATCATTTTTTTCTTTTTTTAACATCTTTATTGGAGTATAGTTGCTTTACAATGGTGTATTAGTTTCTGCTTTTATAACAAAGTGAATCAGTTATACATATACATATATCCCCACATCTCTTCCCTCTTGCATCTCCCTCCCTCCCACCCACCCTATCCCACCCCTCTAGGTGGTCACAAAGCACCGAGCTGATCTCCCTGTGCTGTGCTGCTTCCCACTAGCTATCTATTTTACATTTGGTAGTGTATACATGTCCATGCCACTCTCTCATTTTGTCCCAGTATCATTTTGAGCAGCCTACTCCTGGCATCATCAATGCAGCCTGCAAGAAGACTCAGTCCTGGGGTCAGATCATTAGAGGTGCTTTAATCCTTTAGACTATTTTTCAATACTGTTTACACCAGGGACTTTCTTGTACAAATCCTCTTTACTCAGACAAGAATAACACGGCAAGGAACTATTTGTCTCTGATCTCTGCAAAGAAGGAGAGCAAACGGGAACCCTTAGGGGGTTTTCCATCTTTTAAACCTACCAGGAGGAGATTAATCAAAGATCTCTATGCTGCCTGATGTACAATCAGTTACTTAGCTGCAGCGCCACTGATCAAGCTATGGTGGAATCGCAGGATCACAGCACCCACTGCAGTGCATGGCTGGAGCAGAAACAGAGCAGGTATGTGCTCACAAAGATATATCTGGACTGTTAGTTCACTACTTTCCGCCAACAGTTTCAAATACAATGCCTTGAGATTTCTGTCCTCATATAAGCCTCAGTTTAGAATCCTGAAAACCCATCATGTTCCCAGTCCATAGCTGGGCTTCCCTCCATGGAGAGTCTCAGTCTTATCAGCATGGATTTGCTCATGATTTAACCAACGTTTCTACTGTACACTGTACATACACAGAACCCTTTAATGGATGTGATCTCCATGCCCATAAGTCACAGGTGAAAATAAGGGGTGTTGAGACTGATGATACAAAATGTTGAATTTGATGGCATTTTACTGAATTCACTATTGGCAACTCCTTCTGCTACTGGCATCTATGGTGCATGGGCAATAGGGTGAAAATCCCATGCCCCTTAAAACAAATCTAAAACATCTGTGTTATGTGCGACAACCTTTTGGAAGCAATTCAGTCACTTGAGTCACCCAAGCATCTCTTGAATCAGAAAACACCTTTTGGGGGTAGAAGTATTTTCTGTCCTGGAAGCAAATATATGACTGTAGATGACCTCAGAATCCCTGCTTCCCAAGCCTCACCAGGTTTTCCTGATGCACGTCAGTCAAACAATCATGGATATTCTCTCCCTATCTACTTTCAGTACTCCTCAATCTCTCATTCAAAACTCATCTTCCATACACCTTAGTGGATAAGCCAAGGCCATTCCCACTCGAATCCTCTACTCCACAGTTTATGATTCAAATTGAATACACAAGATGGTCTGTTCTCAACAGATTTCAGAGTGGAACCAATAGACTTTCATCCACAATCATAGTATCTCATAAACCTTTCAACAGCTGCTAGGAGGCAGAGAAATAAGCTTGCCATGGGATCCACACAAAAAAGCATAGAAAGAAAGGTACAGTATTCAAGAATGAAAACACACACACACAGACAAGGACTAATTGGAAAATAATGAGCAGTAGTTCACTCAAATCTGTGCATCTGTAATTTCCTCTAAATGGCTCTTTTCCTAGGCAACAATTTGTGCATAAGGAATTCATTTTTAAAATCACAGAACTTTATTTTGGGGGTGTGCACACTTTGAGAAACTACCTAAGGCAGTGAGATCATAAAAAAAAAACAGAATATTTATTTTGAAGGTGTCAATTTGAATGCAATTATGGCACATATGCATGAAGCAGCAAACAAATCAAGCCAGAACTTAAAACCCTCCCAAGGTTTTGATACACAAATTACATAATGAGGAGGAATACTGATTGGACTATTGTCTTTCTTCTAGAAGATGGGAGAAACTGAAGGCAACGTCTGTATGGCAACTTACTTATATTATGAATGAAATAAAGGAGGTTTTGAGCAAAGCATGTCTGCCTCTGTCAGGCTGTGTAGGAAGCATATTGACCACTGAGGATGGTTTCAATTTAAAAAAAACGAGACATCAAGACCAAAAAAACACAAAAAACAAAAAACACTGGCCCTAGTTGCATTTGTCTTATGACATGAATGGCTGATAGATGACTGGAAACCAAATGATCCCAGAAATGCTCTTTGTAAGTCCCCTCTTCATTTACCTGATATATATATATATATATATATATATATACACACACACACATACATAATATTTAATACACACAGTGCATACATGTGTACAGCTGATCCCTGAACAACAGGGGCGTTTGGGGCGCCAACCCCTCGCAGGGGAAAACCCAAGCATAACTCTGCAGTGGCCCGCACGTCCACTGTCCCTGCCCGCGGATCAGGAAGTGCCACCACAGTCCATGTTTACTGTAAGCGGACCCACACACTTCCACCTGAGCTGCTCAGGTCACCCGCACACACACACCTTGACACGCACGCCGGCGGAGGAGGAGGGGAGCACGCTGCCTGCCAGCGCGGCCCCGCGAAGGGTTCAGCTTCCACTGCACTCGCCCCTGAGGGGCAGCTGTGACCAAAACTCCAGACCTCTCGCCCAGGAAGACCTGGCTCCTGCGTCCTGGAGGTGGTGGCCGCTGAAGGACCCTTTCTCCATTGGTCACCCTCCTCTGAGAAGCTGGGACATGAGCTCGGGGCCACCAAAGGCAGACGGCAGCAGTAGCCATGAACCCGGCCCAGACTAAACCCTTTCGTCTAAGCCCTGTCACGTCGTAAACCGGACTCAGCCGTAAACCCCCCCGGACGTAAAACCCCAAGTAGTAAACTCGGCCCAGATGTTAAACTGGGTTCCGGAAGTAAACCCTCAGACGTAAACCACACCCAAGTCGTAAACCAGGGGCCCACATGTAAACCTGGATGGAAGCCGTCACCTGGGCCTCAGACGCCAGCCGAACCCCGCGACGCTGCGCTCAGGAGCAGAGGAGGCGAGCGCCCAGCGCCCTGCATGACTCAGACCCGACGCCCGGCCCTCAGGCGACTGCACCTGACCAGGAAGCCCTGACAGGAGGCCGCCTCTCGGGTGCCTCCGGGACCCGAGGAGAGGAGGCCCTGACAGGACGCCCGGCCCTCAGGCGACTCCGTGACAGAACGGCTGACCGAGGTGAGTGTGCGCGCATCAGGCGGGTCTCCCAACTGGGCGAGGCGGGCGCCGCCCTGGGTGCGGGTCTCCTCGGGTCCAGACTGGGGTTGGGGGAGTCGCAGCGACACCGCCGCCTCCGGCCCTCGGGGCGCTCGTCCAGGCGCCTGCGAGGCCTCGGCCGGGCCCGGCTGTTTCCCGGGCTGGTCCACGGGGCCGCGGGTCGGGGTCCTCCTGCGGGGCAGGCGGCACCGGAACCTCCAGGTGACCATTTCGTGGTGTTTCTGGATTTTTGGTCTTGAAGATTGTGTGTATGTGTGCGTGTGTGTGTGTGTGTGTGTGTGTGTGTGTGTGAGATCTAGCTTTCCTACTGTGTTTTTTTGAATTATGAAATATACTTCGGAGGATATTGTTTAATCTGAGTTTACGTCGCATTTTCTGCTAGTTCTTTTATGATTTTGTTTATTTAGCATATACTTTGCTTCTCAACTCAGAACTATTTTGACTTAAGATATGAATTATCCAAATTTAATATATTTTTTTCCAATTGGCTATATAACAATAGTTATTGAATTATTGATCATTTCCCCCTGATTTATCTGTTTGAGTCTCTGCTGACAGTTACTTTGGGTATATACGTAGCAGTGGAACGGCTGGGTCATCTTATAATTATTCGGTGTTTCACTTTTTGAGGGGCTGCTGCGGTTTTCCACAGTGGCTGTACTATTTTACGTTCCCACCAGCGATGTATGAAGGTTCCAATTTCTCCACATCCTCACGAACACATTATTTTACACTTATTTTCTTATGTCTTCATTTATTTTTGTTGTTAAAGCTGTTAGTGGGTGTGAAGTGGTATATCATTGTGGCTTTGAATTGCATTTCTGTAATTATAGCGAGCATCTTTTCATATATTTATTGGCCATTTGTATATCTTTGGATAAATGCTTATTGAACTCCTTTTCCTGTATTTTAATTGGGTCATTTACCTTTTTATTATTGAATTATAAGCATTCTTTATATATTTTGAATGTAAATTCCTTTTACATATCCTATTTGCAAAAATATTCTCCTGTTTTGTGATTGTCTTTTCACTTTTCTTGTCATGTCCTTTAAAGCACAAAGGTTTTCAGTTTTGAAGTACAATTTATTTTTTCTTTTGTTACTTATGCTTTGGGTATCCTATCTAAGAATTCATTCCCAAATCTAAGGTCATGAAGATTTACTCCTAAGTTTCTTGCACGAGTTCAGTATATTTAGGTTATTGATCTATTTTAAGATAATTTTTGTATATGGTGGAGGTAGGGGGCCCACTGTCATTCTTTTGCATGTGGATATCCATTCACCTGAGCACTATTTATTAAAGATATTATTTATACCCATTGATAGGTATTGCCGTACTTGCCAAAAGTCAATTGGCCATGGATGTATGGGTTTATTTTTGAATTCTCAAATCTATTTCATTGGACTACAATGTCTATTCTTATGGCAATACCATACCATTTTTTATTATTGTAGCCAGCCTTTGATTAATTTCCAGAGTTCTCAAAAGTATTGATTATGAGAATTTTTGCCATTTTTTTGTTGCTTTTATGGAGATGCGAATTTTCAGAGGTTTTTATACTCCCGTCTTCTTGGATGACCAGTAACTTGTGTTATTTTTTGCATATATATGCAAAATTGTTAGATATTCATTGTGTATTTCAAACTTTATCATTATAAAGGCATTCACCTCTCTCTCTCATTTTCTTTTTCTGTCCTTAAATAAAAATTTATCTGATATTCAAGTTGTAGCTCTGGCCTTTTTTTGTTGTTGTTGGTTGCAATGTTTTGTGATGTCATTTATCATCATTTTATTTTAATTTTGAACTTGGAAATTAACCATAATTGGAGACATTCCATCCTATTTGTAAAAAATTTTATTTTGCAGCATAATATACATAGAAGTGCAAATATCCTAGAAGTATGCCTTTCGAAAATCTTTCACAATCTTGACACACTTGTGTAAATAGCATCCAGCTCAAGGAAAATAACATTACCCAAACCTCAAAAATCTGCTCACATTTCCTTTCAGTTGTTTCCATCCTTTAAGGGTAACCTTTACCTTGACATCTAATAGTATAGGTTAGTTTTGTCTGTTTTTTTTAATACTGTATGTAAATTATGTAATCACTCTGTTTTTCTTTTGTGTGACTTATTTTGCTAAACTTTATGTTTGGATGTTTATTTCATCACTCTGTGTTGTTGTAGAACATTTATTTGTATTATGAATATTATTCCGTTAAGTAAATATGCTATGATTATCCTGTCTTCTGTTGAAGGGCACTTGAATAGCTGACATTTTATGGATATGAGGGATAGTGCTGCTAGAAACATGCTGGTCTATCTGTGCATATATGTTTGGATACATATTTATTAAGTGTAATCTAAGAATGAGGTTGCTGTGTATGTTCAGTTTTAGTAGGCCCGGAAAAAGTTTTCCAGCTTTATTCATATGCTTTCAGTTCTTTCGTGTGCTCTATAATACTGAGCATTTTAATCTTTTTATAAATTTTGGCCGCTCTGGTGAGTGTTGTTATGTTTTATTGTGTTTTTCATTTGCATTCCTTTGACTGTTAATCAAGTTGAGTGCCTTTCATGTGCTTGTCATTTGCATGTATCTTTTTAAATTGCCTTTATAAGTCTTTTGCCCAGTATACTACTGAATTTTCTGTTTCCCATAGTGATTTGTAGGAATTCTTTACGTATTGTGGAGGCGAGAGAGTCTTTTTTTGGTTGTATATATACATTAAAATATCTTCTCATACTTTGGGTCTTTATTATGTTTTAATAAACAAAACTACTTAACTTTGAAATAGTCCAACTTATCATTTTTCTTTGTTAGTATTATTTTTCTGTTTTAGGAGATATTTGCCGAAACCAATATCACTAATGTATTGTCCTCCATTTTTGTTAAAGCATGATTTTTTTTCTGACACAAATCTGCAGTCCATTGATTTTTGTTTATAAGGTAAGATAAGAATTGAAATTTTTTTTATAGTGTAAGGTAGGGATTTAGCTTTTTTTTTTTTTTGTCTCTATGGGTATCTCATCGTGGTGAGAAAATTCTGAGATGCCCTCTGAGATTCTGGCCCTTGGTATCTAATATAGTCTCCTCCCCTAGAGTATATGATTGGCTAGGCTACCTTTGTTATAGAACCAAGGTAAAGTGATTTTTCAGATGTCCTTAAGGCCCCAGTTAAGCTGACTTTGATTTAATTAGAAGGGAGACTATTTTAAGTGGCTCTGATCTAATCAGATGAGCCCTTCAGAGGGGCTTGGCCCTTTTCGAAGGGAGAGCTTCAAAGCATGAGAGAAACTCTCCTGTTGGCTTTGAAGGAGTGAACTTCCATTTTGGAGAGGGGCCCACATGTGAGGGAATAGCAGATGGTCTCTATCAGCTGAGGGCTTGAGCTCAACAACCAAAAGGAAGTGAATTCCAGCAACAACCATGTGCCTGCTAGAGGATCCAGAGCCTTAAATGAGTCTCCAGCCCTGACCAGCACGTCCTGTGCAGCCTCCTGTGTGAGGCCCTGAGCAGAGGACCCAGGTCACCTGTACCAGTACCCACGGAAATGATGAGTAATAAATTTGGACTGTTTTAAGCCAGTACATGTGTAATCACTTTTTTAAGGTGCCATAGAAGAATAATGTACTAGTTGATACAAAACTACTTATTGAAAAATGCACCATTTTCCCCACTGCATTGTAGGGCCACCTTGGCCATCAACCACATCTAGCTGTGTCTGTTTCAGGATTCACTGTTGAGTTTCTTTGGCTTCTTAGTCAATGCTTGTGTTGTTGCCACATTATCTTTTTATAATAAACCTTGGTATCTGGTTGTGTTAAGAGTTTCAGGTTTGTTAATCTGCTTTCAGATGTCCTTGGCAGTTCTTGGTCCTTTGTGTTTCTGAATGGATTCTAGAGTAAGACTGGAATATTTTGAAAAATAAATGCAGGAATTTTGATTGGGATTGCATTGAATCTACAGAAATACTTATAATTCTGTATTTTACTCATAGTTGCTTATTTTGCGTAGTAAAAATTGATTCACACTATGAGTAAGAATGCAATAGATATATTTCTATTCCCTTTGTATTCCTCTCTTAATTTACTACCTAATTTTAGTATGTAAAAACTTTTTTCTTTACCTTTATGCTCATATTTAATTTATCATTTTTAATTCACACCATTCATCTCCTTGCTGTAAAAGATGAAATCAGTATGTTTATACTATCTTCCACTTTCTTATGTCTTTCCTCAAAATTTTTATTTCTGCATTATTATGGCCTATGACACAAACATTCTGTTCTTTACTCATAAATAACATATTTGTTTTAGTTTGCCCTAAAGTAAAATATATTCCATGACATTTGTCATTTTTTAAGAGCAGTTTTTCCAGTCATCTTTTGATTAGTTGAATTTTGTCCTCCAGTTTTTTTTTTTAAGGAAGGACTTATAGTTTACAGTTCGGCTGTTTATAAAATTCTTGGTTCACACTTTCCCTCCGTACTTTGTATTGGAGCTCCTCTGTCTCCTAGGATTTTATTTTTCTATGGAGAAATTTGAGGACAGACTGATTTTTACTTCTTTTGGTCACCACCTTCATATTACTTTTCTCTGTTGTCTTTGCTGAGCTTTGCAGCTATACTCAGATATTGTGGATGGTGATGGCAGTTGTCTTTACCTTTTATTAAATCAAGATTTTGCAGTTCTGATTTTCTTTGTTACTTTGCAGTAATACCCGAGTCGAGAAATTGAAAATACTACTGCACTCCATCACTTGTAAGCCAAGAAGTGTCTCTGCTGTAATGCTTCCCTGGTTTGATCCCATGGGTTATAAATGTGTCTTTACAGATATATTTCATCTTTCTTCTAGTAGGTTTATAACTTTATACTTGAATCAGCAAAATAGATAGCATCTCATAGTGGTTAAGTCAGAGAATGTTCTTTTCACCACTTACTAAACCTCTTATTTAGATGTGACAATTTCCCTTGGTTAATATTAATTAAAGCAACAGCAGCAGCAGCTAACAAGTATTTAGTCACTGTGTACGGAACAGTGTGCTAACCACTTTTCATATGGATCGTCCTATTTAATTCTCACAACAGCACTGTGCTTTGGTAACTACTAAGGTCTAGTAACTACTAAGGTCTAGTGAAGTAAAGTAACTTAAGAGAAGTTACTCAGTTGGCAAGTGATGGAGCAGTGATGGGACCCTGTGTTTTCTGACTTCAGAGTCTTCACTACCTTTTCACAGGTGCTGCTCAGCTGGCACACACTATTTTTCATGTCAAAAGTCAGCATTGTTTTCTGAGACACTCCAAATCATGTGGAATGCTAGTGTATCTTTGAAAGCCTGGTATCATCTTTTTAGAGGGGTCTAATACCTGCTGTACAGTTTCAGGGCTGAGAATATCCTTCTCTTTATTTCTCATCTATTCCAACTCCCTCTTTTGTAGAAATAGAGAAAATAGTGAAAACTGGAAGGGTCTAAAAGGTCATCTTTGGAATTTGAGAATTCAGAGGTCTATTTAAAGTGGTATGGAGCTTGAGATAATAGCTCTGTGATTATGGGAAGTTATTTAACACATCTGAAAATTACTTTCCTCGAAAAATGGAATGGGGACTCCTATGGCATTTTTTGCTCCAATCTGGGTACCTATCACCTTCAACCTACTCTACATACATCACTAGAAGTGACATTATCAAAGCTATCCTTAGGTAGGGTACCACAGTTCCTAGCTATCTATCAGTTATCTCAAATGTTTCTTTCAAGTGGTTAAGTGTTTTCTTAACCTGTTTTGGTTTTATATTGTGATAGACTTGGGTTCTATTTCCTTTTCTGGAATGGTAGGTCACGGTAATTAGTATATTCTTCATAGAGTTATTGTGAGCATTATATAAAATAATCTCTGCGAAAGAGGATTACTATTTACTCCTTGGTTATATAAAGGGGTAATACAATTATTTGATAAGCAATGTCAGGTCATGTGATAATTCTTATGAATGATTAGTTTCCTTTCACAAGTGGAATTACCAAATCATAATAGTAGTCTCCATTCCGGTGTGTGATAAAAACTTTAGAATGGGAAGAAGGGGAACTAATGTGGAAATCCAGTATTTGAACATCATCATCAATGGCAACCAAAAAATTCTTAGCTTCATTATTTGCCTAATTGATTTAATTTAGAAAGGACAAATTGACTGAAATACACCTAAACAACTATTTAGTGATAAAGTCAGTGAGGGAATGAAAGTTCATTCCAAGTAAAAGAAACAAAAGACTAATTTAATCAAGGTTTTGACTAATGATACCGGAAAATATTGTAGTAAAAGTTTCTGCGCACAAGGAGTTAAAAGTTTCAAAATGACTGTTCTCTACCCACACACTGTCTGAGAATCAGGTCTCATGAGATTCATTTTTTCAGATGTAATCAATAGACTGTTGCACATTGTGCCCTAAACTACTTTGAAATTACAGTCACCTCATGAAGCAGTGCAGTTGTCTGCCTAGAAATATTTATATTTATATTTATAGTGGAATTGGTGCATGATTTCCATAGTGATAAAATGCAGTTATTTGAACTCCATTTTTCAGAAATGGCAGTGTTTAAAACTGTGTATATTCCTACTGGTTACAAGGTGTTCTATCTCAATGGCTAGTCATTTGTAGGACCACACACCCCACCTCTCAGCAATGTGATGCTGGATTTGAATTGAGAACTGGAAATGGCAGAAATTGTTTGGTGTGGCTCCTCCTGAGAGACACTCCAAGACTCCAATACCATCCAAACATTCTTGCAGGAATAAACCAAAGACTGAGGCTAACCCTACACAACTTTTGGCAGTTTCCATATGGCTCTGGAGAACACAGCAATGAGAACTTATTCCTACAGTGTATTGTCTTATCAGCAGAAACATTTCTCCAGTGCTTCTTGCTGAAAATCTTACCATTTATATATGATCAAAATGACTCAGTTATTATGATCAACCAGAACACATCTTTCATTTCACCTATTCAATAGAAGTTCAAAGGAAAAAGCCTTCCAAACAAACAAACGAAAACAGCTAAAAATTAATGGTGAGCAAGAAAAGCTATAAAAAGGGCTAGAAGATTAAAGATAGGGGCAGTTTAACGTAATGGCAAATTTTGTGTTCATGAACCACCTGGAATTACTCTGAAATGCTTTACCATGAAAGAGAACATTATTTAAATAATATTAACCAAAGACTTAAATGTGTAAAGGAGAGATTTAGGCTATATTAATATGTAAGGTGGCAAATATCTCTGAGAACGCTTTGACTGGCTTCATGTTAAATCTGTCCAATATTATTCAGCCACATACTGTACACTTGAGAGTTATGAAACCTTGATAGTGGAACTCCTCGATTCTGTGAAACTCCATTAATCTGTAAAGTGTTCTAGGAGCCTCCTATAAGGCACACCTAGGTGATGACTATCTTAGCAATCATCATATATTAATATATATCATCTCCTATGGTTCTCTCTATGGAGAACCCTGACTATTTCAGTTGGGAAGAGTGAGAGAATGAATTGAGAAAAATATCATACTTTTCAGGAAACCATGAAGGCTCACTGGAGGCGTGTGATCATGGTTTTTTAAAGTGAATCATAGATTTGTAGTTTTCTCACGTGCATTAGAGTATATGTTGCCTAGGTTTAGAATAAGATTTTGAAACTGTTTAAAAAATTTTTTTCTAAGTATCCTGGCAAAAAGAGGCAGGAGCAAAGGAGTTGAACATGTATGAAAAGGAAAGTTAATCATAGTCCATTCAGTCTAGTATAAAACTGGAAAAATTGTTACAATCATTTGAAGACCCAAGAAAATGATAAAAGACAGACTATCAATTGAGAACTGTGTACTCATGAGAAACTGCTACCATGTTGGGGAAGGATAATAAACCTGACTTGGTTGTCTAGGAGCACTCAAGAGCTTCCACCTAACCTTGGACAGAATTAAAGACAGCTTCTTTGTGCCTGGCAGAGAAAACCAAGCAGCTTTGCCAGCAAGAGGTAACAGACTCTGTTTGGGTGAGAAGCAAAACCCCAAAGCATTTATTTGTCTAAGGTGGAGGACTTGATACAGGGTGAGACTCTCCACAGCTTTACCAGCTGGTGTTGACAGACTCAGTTCAGGCATACAGCAGATACCCACAGCTTTCCTGGATGCTCTCTAAGGTCTTGAGTGGGAGCTGACAGCAGATCCTCTAGAAATGTAACTGAGAGGTCTTGGCAGTGAGAGAACCATGGAAGGGCTGAGATGAACCTTTAAGTGAGTCCCTCAGTCCACACACAGCTCCGGTGGCAGAGGGTAGAAACATGCAAGCTCAGGGTGTCTAAGCATAACTGCCCAAATAATTAGATGACAATAAATTGCATTACAAGGGCGGCCTCCAGGGAGCTAGGGAAAAGAAGAATGGAAAAGCCAAGACATCACATCATATACCAGGAGCTGTGCTCATGGGCCAGACCAGACATTTTATTTTATTTTATTTTATTTTAATAAATTTATTTATTTATTTATTTTGGGCTGCGTTGGGTCTTCATTGCTGCGCGCGGGCATTCTCTAGTTGCAGCAAGCGGGGGTGGGGGCTACTCTTCGTTGTGGTGCGTGGGCTTCTCATTGCAGTGGCTTCTCGTTGCAGAGCACGGGCTCTAGGTGCGCGGGCTTCAGTAGTTGTGGCTCATGGGCTCTAGAGTGCAGTCTCAGTAGTTGTGGCGCACGGGCTTAGTTGCTCCACGGCATGTGGGATCTTCCTGGACCCGGGATCGAACCGGTGTCCCCTGCATTGGCAGGCTGATTCTTAACCACTGCGCCACCAAGGAAGTCCCCAGACCAGACATTTTAGTTTAAGTCAAGGCATATTCATAAAGTAAGGAAGCAACAACCCTCAGAAAAATAAAACAGAATACCACGTTGTCTGATACATTATTTATGATGTCAGGTTCTCAACCCAAATTCTTAGCTATGCAAAGAAACAGAAATGTGTGATTATAATTAAGAAAAATATCAGCCACTAGAAACTGAAATCAAGTGGACACAGATGTTGGGTTTAGCAGACAGAAACTTGAAAGCAGATGCTACAAAAATGGTCAAGTAACTGAATGAAAATACGTTCAAATGATTAAAGCAATGTATTCTGATAGGTAATAAACCATTAGGAAAAATAAAAAGAAATAGGATCTATAAAAAAGGAAACAAATGTTAATTCGGAGCTAAAAATTAAAGTGACTTAAATGATAAGTTAATGAATTGGTCTCAACAATAGATTTGAGTTAGCAGAAGAATCAGTGAATTTGAGGATATGTAAATAAAAATTATATAACTCAAAGTATAGTATGAAAAAATATTGATGGAAATATGGATGGGAAATGTCAAGCATTTAAAAATATGTATAAATGACAAACTAGAGAAGAAAGATAAGGGGCAGAAAAAGTATTTGAAGAAATGATGACCAAAATTTTCCAAATTTGGTTTAAAATAAAATTACTTTAAACATCAAAGATGCTCAATGAACCTCAAGTAGTATAAGCACAAAGGGAACCACACCTAAATTCATCATAGTCAAATGGCTGAAAGACAAGGTTGAAGACAAAATCTTAAGAGCAACAAGAGAGAAAGGACACATTATATTTTGGGGACAGCAAGAAGATTAGCACTGATTTCTCATCATCAAAATGGAGACCAGCAGGCAGCAGAAATACTTATTCAAAATCCTGAAAGAAAAAATTAAAATGTTCAACCAAGATGTTTATATTTTGTGAAACTACCATCAAACACGAAGATGAAATTAAGGCATTTTAACATAAAACCTGAAAGAATCCATTTCTAGCAGGCATACATTACAGGAAAAACTAACAATGAATAAATCAGGACAAGTGAGAGTGGCGGAGCTGAATGAATGTAAATAGAATGATCATAGTAGACATTACTGACTGATGGCATTCAAAAAACAGATGGAAATGAGTAAGGGATTGAGCCATAGAAATATCCAGAGTGGGGTGTGGGTTCAACATTTGAAAATCAATCAATCTAATAAACTACATTAACAGAATAAAGAAAAAACCACATATGATTGTCTCAATGCAGAGAAACCATTTGGCAGAACCCAACATATTTTCATGACAAAAACACTCAACAAACTAGAAATGAAAGAAGAACACTTCAAAATAATAAAGGTCATATATGAAAAAGTTACAGCCAGTTTTATACTTGAAGACTGAAAAACTTTTCTTCTAAGATCAGGAAGAAGACAAGGATACCTTCTTTAACCACTTCTAATCAACATAGTATTGGAAGTTCTGGCCAGAGTAATTTGGAAAAAAAGAGAAATAACCAAATTAGAAAGAAGAAAGAAAAATTATCTCTTTTTGCGGATGATATAACCTTGTATGTAAAATACACCAAAGATTACACGCACACACACACACACCCCTGTTAGAACTATTAAAGGAATTGCAAAATGTTAGGATACAAAATTACACACAAAATCAGTTGTGTTTCTACATAGTAATTAATTTACAGTCACATAAAAAAGAATAAAATCCTTAGGAATAAATTTAACCAAGGAGGTAAAAGACTTGTATGCTAAAAACTGTAAAATGTAGCTGAAAGAAATTTGAAAAAGACACAAAGATATGTAAAGGCATCTGGCATGAATTGGAGGATTTAATATTTTTAAGATGTTAATACTATCTAGAATGATCTATAGATTCAATGCAATCCCTATCAAAATCCCAATGACGTTTTTGCAGAAAAAGGAAAAAAATCATCCTTAAATTCACTTGAAATCTCAAGGAACCTCAAATAGCCAAAACAATCTTGAAGAAGAAGAAAAAAGTTGGAGGTCTCACGGTTCCTAATTTCAAAACTTAATACAAAGCTACAGTAATCAAAACAGTGTTGTACTGGCAGAAAGAAAGACATATAGACCAATGAAATAGAATAGAGAGCTGAGAAATAAACCCTCACATACATGGTCAAATGATTTTTGGCAAGGGTGCCAAGACTATTCAAAGGGGAAAGGACGATCTTTTCAACAGATGGTGCTGTAAAAATTGGATAGCCACATGCAGAAGAATTAAGTTTGACCCATATACAAAAATTAATTCAAAATGGATGAAAGACCTAAACATAAGAGCTAAAACTATAAGATCTTAGAAAGACGCATAGGGGAAAAATCTTCCTGACACTGGATTTGGTAATAAATTCTTATACATTATACAGGAAACTCAGACAACAAAAGAAAAAATAGAGAAACTGGACCTTTTTTAAAATTAAAAACTTTTGAGCATCAAGAGACTTGATCAGCCAAGTGAGACAGCCCACAGGAAAGAAAATATTTACAAATCATATATCTGATGGGATTAATATTCAGAATAAATAACTCCTACAGCTCAACAACAACAGCAAAAATCAAGCAACCTAATTCAGAAATGAGTAAAAGACTTGAATAGACATTTCTCCAAAGAACAAATGGCCAATAAACACATGAAAAGTTGTTCAACATCACTAATCATTAGGGAAATGCAAATCAAAACCACCATGAGATACTACTTAGCAACTGTAAGATGACTTTTACACACAACCCTCCCCCACCAAAACCATAAATTAACGAGTATTGGTGAGGATATGGAGAAGTAGGAACCCTTGTGTATTCCTGTTAGGAATGTAAAATGGTGCAGCCACTGTAGAAAACAGTATGGCTGTTTCTCAAAAAACCATTGAATTACCATAAGATCCAGCAATTATGCTTCTGTGTATATACCCAGAATATTTTTTTTTTTTTTTTTTTATAAATTTATTTATTTTATTATTTTTATTTTTGGCTGTGTTGGGTCTTCGTTTCTGTGCGAGGGCTTTTCTCTAGTTGTGGCGAGCCGGGGCCACTCTTCATTGCGGTGCGCAGGCCTCTCACTGTCGTGGCCTCTCTTGTTGCAGAGCACAGGCTCCAGACGTGCAGGCTCAGTAATTGTGGCTCACGGGCCCAGTTGCTCCGCGGCATGTGGGATCTTCCCAGACCAGGGCTCGAACCCATGTCCCCTGCATTGGCAGGCAGATTCTCAACCACTGTACCACCAGGGAAGCCCTATACCCAGAATATTGAAAGCAGATTTTCAAACAGGTATTTCTACACCAGTGTTTATAGCAGCATTATTTACAGTAGCCAAAAGATGGAAGCAACCCAAGTGTCCATCAGTAGATGAATGGGTAAACAACATGTTATATATACCTACAATGGAATATTATTCAGCTTTAAAAAAAGAATGAAATTCTGCCACATGCTATAATATGGATCAATCTTGAGGACACTATGATAAGTGAAAAGTGAAATAAGCCAAAAGCAATAGGCAAATATTATGTGATTCCACTTCTTTGAGGTAACTGAAATAGTCAAATTCATAAAGATAGAAAGTAGCACAGTGGTTGCCAGGGGATAGGGGAAAGGGGAAATGGGAAACGGGGAGTTATTGTTTAATGGGGACAGAGTTTCTGTTTGTCAAATGAAAAGAGTTCTGGAGATGGATATGGTAGTAATGGTTGCACAACAGTGTGAATGTACTTAATGTCATTGAACTGTGCACTCAAAAATGATTAAAATGGTAAATTTTATGTTATGCATATTTTACCCCAATTAACAAAATAAATATCCAGGGGAAGATTATTCCACATAGACCGATAGGTGGCAAAAGCAGAAACAGGGAGACTGGTGATGGAGCTACTTCAGTTATCATGCACAAAATAGTGGTGATTTAGACTAATGAGTTCATAGAGGTTATGGTGAAAATAGTTGGATTCTGGTTATATTTTGAATATAGAGCCTATAGGATATGCTCATGAATTACATGCAAGTGAGAGGAAGCACCATTCAGTGACAACTCAAGTTTCTTTTAGCCTCAGCAACTGGAAGGATGGAGTTTCCATTAATTGAAATGAAGAACACTGTGGGAGACTGGGAGACATGAATTAAAAACAGAGGAAACTAGTGTTCTGTGGACAAGTTTAGAAACACTTGTTTAAATATAGGGCAAACAACGAAGAGACTTTATTTGGGAACCCCAAATAAGGCATCTGATCCATTTAAGAGCTGTTACACTATCTGATGAGTGTGTAAGCTGATGGAAGTGGTATTGTCACTCTCAGGCCATTGTACATGGACAAAGGCTCCAAAGTTAATTAGACATTTTGATTTCTGGTCTCTTCTTTATTCTTAATTATTGCAGCAGAGAATTGTAGTGTGAAGTTGCTTAGGCAGTGAGAAATGTTGGCTGAGAATGAAAAGCAAGAACACTGTCATAGTGTAGCCTCATTCAGTGAGCAAGAAAGAAACGTGCACAAAATCTTATGTCCTGTTGTAATAGATTTTATTCTGTAAAAACAGGAACATGAGGAATAAGGTATACTACACTGTGTAAAAGCGCACTAGATGTAATATATAAGTAAACAGCTCAATAAATTATCAGAAGACATCAAGTCTTGTGCAACCACAATTCCCATGGCCAGCCCCAGAAAGCCCTCTTAGGCATCCTCCCAACCATGAGCGCCTGCCTCCAGAGGTAAACATCATGCTGATGGCAACACCATAGTTCCATTGCATGTTTTAGAAGCTACATATAAATGAAATATGGTGGAATAATTTTACCTGGATTATTTTATTCAAGAGTATGATTATTCAAGATTAGATGCCTATAGCTGTAATTTAAAAGTTCTCAAGTTACTCTATTCCATTTCCTGAGTATGCTATATTTCTTTATTCTACTTTTGGTGGAGATATTGATCAGTTTTCACTTTTGTCTATTATGCATATTGCTGATACAAACATTGTCTCTTCATGCACATGTATGTGCATTTCTAATTGACAGTGGGCCTAGCTAGGAGTAGAATGGCTGTAGCATAGCATAGGCACATGGACAGACCGATGGATGGTTCACACTCCTATCAGTGGTGTATAAGAATTCTTTTTGCCTCACATTCTTGGCAACTCTATGTATGCTCTGTATTTTTCATCTCAGGCATTCAAGAGTGTGTATAGTGGTATCTGTTGTTAAATTTGTATTTGCACGGTTTCTAATATTAAGACATTTAAAATATATAAATATGTGCCTATTGCCCTTTGAATTTTCTAGTTTTAAATTGTATGTTCAAACCTGTTGCCCATTTGTTTATTTCATTGTCTGAATTTGTTTTTAACATGCATATTTTATATATTTTGAATACATGAACTTTGTCAGTTACATGTGTTGAAATATATTCTCCCACTCTGTGGCTTTCCCTTTTGATTATTTTAATGGTGACTTCTGAGAACAGAAAATCCAGTCTTAAAGCATGCGATTTTTCAGTTTTCTCTTTATGTTTATGATTTGGGGTTTTCCAAGCATTTTTTTTACTACCTCTAGCTCATAAGGATAGTTTCTTTTATAGCTTCTGAAGATTTTATTCTTTTCCTTCAACCTCTGAGTTCTATTTTCTGTATGAAATGAGGTGAAGATCACATTTCTTTTTTTTTTTTTTCTGAATGACTATGCAATTGGTGCATCACCAGTTACCCAAAGTTCATCTTTTTCCCACTTGTTCACAGTACCAAAATTGTCCTAACCCAGAGGCCAAAAGATGTAAGGGTATGTTTCTAGACATGCTGTTTTATTGCATTAGTTCCTCTGCTTATCTCTGTACCAAATCCACTGTCTTAATTACTGTAACTTTGCAATGTGTTAATGTATGGGAGAGTTAATCTTCCATTCTTGTTTGTTTTTTTTTAAATAGATCTTTATTGGAGTATAATTGCTTCACAATACTGGGTTAGTTTCTGTTGTACACCAAAGTGAATCAGCCACATGCATACATATGTCCCCATATCCCCTCCCTCTTGAGCGTCCCTCCCATCCTCCCTATTCCACCCCTCTAGGTCATCGCAAAGCACCAAGCTGATCTCCCTGTGCTATGCTGCTGCTTCCCACTAGCTAACTATTACGTTCGGTAGTGTATATATGTCGATGCTACTCTCACTTCGCCCCAGCTTCCCCCTCCCACCCCGTGTCATCAAGTCCATTCTTTATGTCTACATCTTTACTCCTGCCCTGCAACTAGGTTCATCAGTACCATTTTTTTTTTTTAAGATTCCATATATATGCGTTAGCATATGGTATTTGTTTTTCTCTTTCTGACTTGCTTCACTCTGTATGACGGACTCTAGGTCCATCCACCTCACTACAAATAACTCAATTTCATCTCTTTTTATGGCTGAGTAATATTCCATTGTATATATGTGCCACGTCTTCTTTATCCATTCATCTGTCGATGGACATTTAGGTTGCTTCCATGTCCTGGCTATTGTAAATAGTGCTGTAATGAACATTGTGTTACATGTCTCTTTTTGAATTATGGTTTTCTCAGGGTATATGCCCAGTAGTGGGATTGCTGGGTCATATGGTAGTTATATTTTTAGTGTTTTAAGGAAGCTCCATACTGTTTTCCATAGTGGTTGTATCAATTTACATTCCCACCAACACTGCAGGAGGGCTCCCTTTTCACCACACCCTTCCCAGCATTTATTGTTTCTAGATTTTTTGATAATGGCCATTCTGACCGGCATGAGGTGATACCTCATTGTAGTTTTGATTTGCATTTCTCTAATAATTAGTGATGTTGAGCATCTTTTCATATTCTTCTTGGCCATCTGTATGTCTTCCTTGGTGAAATGTCTATTTAGGTCTTCTGTCCATTTTTTAACTGGATTGTTTGTTTTTTCGATATTGAGCTCCATGAGCTGTTTGTATATTTTGGAGATTAATCCTTTGTCTGTTGTTTCATTTGCAAATATTTTCTCCAGTTCTGAGGGTTGTCTTTTTGTCTTGTTTATGGTTTCCTTTGCTGTGCAAAAGCTTTTAAGTTTAATTACGTCCCATTTGTTTATTTATGTTTTTATTTCTGTTACTCTAGGAGGTGGGTGAGAAAGATCTTGCTGTGGTTTATGTCAAAGAGTGTTTTTCCGATGTTTTCCTCTAAGAGTTTTATAGTGTCTTGTCTTACATTTAGGTCTTTAATCCATTTGGAGTTTATTTTTTGTGTATGGTGTTAGGTAGTGTTCTAATTTCATTCTTTTACATGTAGCTGTCCAGTTTTCCCAGCACCACTTGTTGAAGAGGCTGTCTTTTCTCCACTGCATGTTCTTGCCTCCTTTGTTGGACATTAGGTGACCATATGTGCATGGGTGTATCTCTGGGCAACTATCCTGTACTATTGATCTATATTTCTATTTTTGTGCTGGTCTCATACTGTCTTGATTACTGTAGCTTTGTGGTAAAGTTTGAAGTCAGGGAGCCTGATACCTCCAACTCCGTTTTTATTTCTCAAGATTGCTTTGGCTATTTGGGGTCTTTTGTGTTTCCATACGAATTGTAAAGTTTTTTGTTCTAATTCTGTGAAGAATGCCATTGGTAGTTTGATAGGGATTGCATTGAATCTGTAGATTGCTTTGGGTAGTATAGTCATTTTCACAGTATTGATTCTTCCAATCCAAGAACATGGTATATTTCTCCATCTGTTTATGTCATCTTTGATTTCTTTCATCAGTGTTTTATAGTTTTCTGAGTACAAGTCTTTCACCTCCTTAGGCAGGTTTACTCCTAGGTATTTTATTCTTTTTGTAGCAATGGTAAATGGGATTGTTTCCTTAATTTCTCTCTCTGATTTTTTGTTATTGGTGTATAGGAATGCCAGAGATTTCTGTGCATTAATTTTGTATCCTGCAACCTTACCAAATTCATTGATTAGTTCTAGTAGTTTTCTGGTGACATCTTTAAGATTTTCTCTGTATAGTATCATGTCATCTGTAAAGAGTGACAGTTTTACTTCTTCTTTTCCAATCTGTATTGCTTTTATATCTTTTTCTTCTCTGATTGCCATGGCTAGGACTTCCAAAATTATGTGGAATAAGAGTGGTGAGAGTGGACATCCTTGTCTTGTTCCTGATCTTAGTGTAAATGCTTTCAGTTTTTCACCATTGATTATAATGCTTGCTGGGGTTTGTTATATATGGTCTTTATTATGTTGAGATAGGTTCCCTTTATGCCCATTTTCTGGAGAGTGTTTATCATAAATGGTTGTTGAATTTTTTCAGAAGCTTTTTCTGCATCTATTGAGATGATCATATGGTTTTTATTGCTTAATTTGTTAATGTGGTGTATCACGTTGATAGATTTGTGTGTATCGAAGAATCCTTGCATCCCTGGTATAAATCCCACTTGATCATGGTGTATGATCCTTTTAATGTGTTGTTGGTTTCTGTTTGCTAGTATTTTGATCAGGATTTTTGCATCTATGTTCATCAGTGATATTGGCCTATAATTTTTTTTTGTGATGTCTTTTTCTGCTTTTGGTATCAGGGTGATGGTGGCTTTGTAGAATGAATTTGGGAGTGTTTCTCCCTCTGCAATTTTTGGAAGAGTTTGAGAAGGATCGGTGTTAGCTCTTCTCTATATGTTTGATAGAATTCACCTGTGAAGCCATCTGGTCCTGGACTTTTGTTTGTAGGAAGATTTTTAATTATGGCTTCAATTTCATTACTTGTGGTAGGTCTCTTTATATTTTCTAATTCTTCCTGGTTCAAACTTGGAAAATTGTACCTTTCCAAGAATTTGTCCATTTCTTCGTGGTTGTCCATTTTATTGGCATATAGTTATTTGTAGTAGTCTCTTATAATCCTTTGTATTTCTGCAGTGTCAGTTGTGATTTCTCCTTTTTCATTTCTAATTTTATTGATTTGCATCCTCTCCCTTTCTTTCTTGATGAGTCTGGCTAAGGGTTTGTCAATTTTGTTTATCTTCTCAAAGAACCAGCTTTTAGTTTTATTTATCTTTGCTATTGTTTTCTTCATTTCTATTTCATTTATTTCTGCTCTGATCTCTATGATTTCTTTCCTTCTACTGACTTAGGGTTTTCTTTGTTCTTCATTCTCTAGTTGTTTTAAGTGTAGGGTTAGATTGTTTATTTGAGATTTTTCTTGTTTCTTGATGTGAGATTGAATTGCTATAAACTTCCATCTTAGAACTGCTTTTGCTGCTTCCCATAGGTTTTCAGTCATCGTGTTTTCATTGTCTTTTGTTTCTATGTATTTTTAAAGCTCTTTGAATTCTTCAGTGATCTCTTGGTTATTTGTAGCGTATTGTTTCGCCTTCATGTATTTGTGTTTCTTAGAGTTTTTTTCCCTGTAATTGATTTCCAATCTCATAGTGTTGTGGTCAGAAAAGATGCTTGATATGAATTCAGTTTTCTTAAATTTTCTGAGGCTTGATTTGTGACCCAAGATGTAATCTGTCCTAGAGAATGTTCCATGTGCAGTTGAGAAGAAAGTGTATTCTGCCACTTTTGGGTGGAATGTTCTATAAATATCAGTTAAATCTATCTGGTCTGTTGCGTCATTTAAAACTTGTGTTTCCTTATTTATTTTCTGTTTTATGATCTGTCCATTGGTGTAAGTGGGGTGTTAAAGTCCCCTACTATTATTGTGTTATGTTGATTTATCCTTTCATGGTTGTTAGCATTTGCCTTATGTATTGAGGTGCTCCTGTGCATAAACATTTATAATTGTTATGTCTTCTTCTTGGAGTGAGCCTTTGATCATTATGTAGTGTCCTTCCTTATTTCTTATAACAGTCTTTATTTTAAAATCTATTTTATCTGATATGAGAATTGCTACTCCAGCTTTCTTTTGATTTCCATTGGCATGGATATCTTTTTCCATCCCTTCACTTTCAGTCTGTAGTGTCCCTACGTATGAAGTGGGTCTCTTGTAGACAGCAAATATATGGGTCTTGTTTTTGTATCCATTCAGCCAGTCTTTGTCTTTTTGTTGGGGCATTTAATCCATTTACATTCAAGGTTGTTATCGACATGTATGTTCCTATTACCATTTGCTTAATTGTTTTGTGTTTGTTTTTGTGGGTCTTTTTCTTCTGTGTTTCCCGCCTAGAGAAGTTTCTTTAGCATTTGTTGTAAAACTGGTTTGGTGGTGCTGAATTCTCTTAGCTTTTGCTTGCCTGAAAAGCTTTTGATTTTTCCATTGAATCTGAATGAGATTCTTGCTGGGTAGAGTAATCTTGGTTGTAGGTTTTTCTCTTTCATTACTTTAAGTATATCCTGCCACTCTCTTCTGGCCTGCAGAGTTTTCTGCTGAAAAATCAGCTGAAAACCTTATGGGGATTCCTTTGTAAGTTATTTTTTTGTTTTCCCCTTGCTGCTTTGAATATTTTTTCCTTGAATTTAATTTTTGTTAGTTTGATTAATAAGTATCTAGTTGTGTTTTTCCTAGAGTTTATCCTGTATGGGACTCTCTGTGCTTCCTGGATTTGGGTGACTATTTCTTTTCCCATGTTAGGGAAGTTTTCAACTATAATCTCTTCAAATATTTTCTCAGACCCTTTCTTTTTCTCTTCTTCTTCTGGTACTCCTATAATTTGAATGTTGGTGTGTTTAGTGTTGTCCCAGAGGTCTCTGAGATTGTCGTCAATTCTTTTCATTCTTTTTTCTTTATTCTGCTCCTTGGCAGTTATTTCCACCATTTTGTCTTCCAGCTCACTTATACGTTTTTCTGCCTCAGTTATTCTGTTATTGATTCCTTCTAGTGTATTTTTCATTTCAGTTATTGGGTTGTTCATCTCTGTTTGTTTGTTCTTTAGTTTTTTAGGTCTTTGTTAAACCGCTTTTGTATTTGTTCAGTCTGTGCCTCCATTCTATTTCCGAGATTCTGGATCATCTTTACTATCATTACTCTGAATTCTTTTTCAGGTAGATTGCCTATTTCCATTTCATTTGTTTGATCTTGTAGGTTTTTACCTTGCTCCTTCATCTTTGACATATTTTTTTGCCGTCTCTTTTTTTTTTTTTTTTTTATGAGTGGGATTGTGTTCCTGTCTTACTTGCTGTTTGGTCTGAGGCTTCCAGCACTGGAGTTTGTAGGCTGTTGGGTAGAGATGGGTCTTGGTGCTGAGATGAGGACCTCCGTGAGACCTCACTCCAATGAATAGTCCCTGGGCTCTGAGGTTCTCTGTTAGTCCAGTGGCTCGGACTCAAAACTCCTACCACAGGAGCTTCGGACTGACACCCGCCTCATGCACCAAGATCCTGCAAGCTGCTTGGGGTGGAGAAAAAAAAAAAAGGAGAACAAATAATAAAGTAAAAAATAAAATTAGGCTAGGAAGCTAACAGATATGTTAGAAAGAGTATAAAAATAAAAATATAGATGAATTGACAACCAGAAGGTACAACAGTACCACAATAGTAAAAAAAAAAAGCAGGAGGGTAAAGAAAAAAAAAAAGGGGAAAAAGGCCTTGGCTGTGGAGGGCGGGGCCTATGCTTAGGACCCACAGGACTGGAAAAGGTCCTGGGGGCTGTGGGGGCTGGGGCTTAGGCTCAACAGAACAGAAGGGGCCCAGGTGTGCCCCCTACGCCTGGTCTCAGAGGGCGGGGGACTTCACCTGGGAGCCCAGCAGGCTTCCTGAGGTTGAGTGGGTGGGGCAAATGCCCTCCTCTCCTCTCCTGCTCTTCCAGTCCTGGAGGGCCCCTCCCACCTGCTTCTCCTGATCTCCCCAGCCTCCCTCCTATGCCCCCAGGCCCAATGCCCCCAGGGTTGGTGGGGAGCTTGGAGGGCAGGGGATCGGCCTGGGAGCTCAGCAGGGTCCCTGTGCCCAAGTGGGCAGGGCAGTCACCCTCTGCTCCTCTCCTGCTCCTTCTGGAAGGCCCCTCTTGCCTGCCTCTTCTGATCTCCCCGGCCTCAGGGGCACCGATCCTATCTGGCCTCCATTTCCTCTCCCCTCCTCAGTCCCCCCACGTCCTACCGGTTGGAAGTTCCACCTGTCTCCTTGGTCGTCAGGGTCCTCCACCAGTGGCCGGCGGGTGTCCTAGTTGTGGGGAGACGCTAACTAGGAGTCTTCCCACACTGCCATCTTGACTCTCAGTCTGTACCACATCTCCTTTTCCCATCCTTGTTTTGAAGATATGTCTTTAAGAATATCTTTATTATTCCTGGTGCTTCATATTTCCATATGTATTTCTTATTTAGATGCTCATTTAAAGGACAAACAAATGCTGAAACTTATTATGGGGAATTACATTGAATTTATGAGTTAATTTGTGAAGAATTCACATTTTTTTCAGTTTGCCTACTAATCTGTGAAAACACTGTATCCTTCATTTAATTTATATGTCCTTTAATTATTTTCAATCACATTTACAGATTTTGGTATAAAATTCTTGACTATCTTTTTCTATATACTCATGGTTATTAAATATTTAGGTAGTATTGTACATGTTATTTATTTTAAAGTTTCAGTTTCTCTTCATTTGTATTATTTAAATTTGATTATTTTATATTAAATTTTAATACATTTTCTGTACCTTTTACTGAACTTTTTAAGTGCAGAACCATATAGACTGTGGATAATGAGAGTTTTATTTCTTTGTTTTAAAGGCTTATATATTCCATTATTAGTTTGTGCCTTATTGGATGGGCTAACAGTTCAGTAATACACAAAATAAATGTGGTGAGAGAGGCATCCTGGTCTCAGTTTCAGAGAGAAAGCTTTCAACATTTATCTATTAAATATGTTGTTTCCCTTGAGTGTTTTGTACATACTCTTCCTTTATCAGACTAAGGAAGTGTAATTTGATTTTTAGATTGGTGACTTTTTTATTATGAATAGCTTTTCAATTATATCAATTTCATGTTCTTATGAATATGTATGTAATATATATATGAGGTTAGCTTTTAATATTCCATTATTATCATGTCTCTATTAAGATTTGGTATCAAATTTTTGCCAGTATGTAGAACTGGTTAGAATGTATTTAACAGTTGTCTATTTTCTGGGCAATTCTGTGAAATATTGGCACAATTCTTTCACTAAATATTTGGTAAAATTCACAAGTATAGTGTCTGAGGTCTAGAATTTTTCTTTGTGGGAATATAATTTTAATAATTCAGTTTATTTAAAATTATATGATGATTTAGATTTCTGTCTCTATTTGGTCAGGCTTTATGAGGTATATTAATATTTTTCTAAGAGTTAATCTATTTATACTCCAGAATCATTGCCATTTTCTCTAATATGTTGTTATTATCTCTCTCTTTTTTTTTTAACCATGTCCCAAGGCTTGTGGGATCTTAGTTTGGCAACCAGGGATCAAACCCCTGCCCCCTGCAGTGGAAGCAGGGAGTCTTAACCACTGGACTTCCGGGGAAGTCCCTGTTGTTATTATCTTTGTTGACATCTTTGAGATTAATAATCACGTACATTGTCATTTTTGATATAGTTTCTATTTTCTGTCTTTTTTCTTGATCAGTGTTCCCAGGGGTTTATCAGTTTTATTAATTTTTTTCAAAGAGCTAATTCTAGATTTCATTGACATGAAATTAACATGTTAGAACATGTTCTAAACATGGTTAGAGCGTGTTTGTATGATATTTCATTGGTTTCTATCCTTTTATATTTTATTCTTTTTATTTTTTCTTGAAAATTAATTACATAAATACTTATATAAAGTTTAAAAAGAACAATAAATTAACTTTAAAGCTTCATATTAAAATTTTGGAAAAGCCAGTTTTCAGTTCATAATATTTTCTAATACCCTTCATACTTGCTCTTTACCCTGTGGGTAATTTAGAAGTAGTCTCCTTAATTTCTGAATTTATGGTGTTGATGTAGAAGTATTGCATGATTTACAGAGTGTTCAGAAAAATATACTCTGTAAGATTTTAACCTTTGAAGTGTGTTGAATGTTACCTGACATTATTGGAAGCAAAAAATTGTCATAATACTTTTGCAGATGGTTTATTCATTAAAGAATATATGCAGTAAATATATAGGAGTAAAACATTAAAAAAAATCTCTGGTGTCTAAATGTTTGCAAATGTTATAAAAATAGGAAAAAAGTAAACTTATAGACATTAAATAATAACTGAAAAATTATGAGTGGTAGAGTAATGGTTGAATGTTTTGAGTATGTAAGATAAATGCAAGTATTTTACAAATGGCTGAAATCTAATTTTTTTCTGTTATTAAAGTATATATATTCAATCAAGGCTGAACTCTTTGGAATTTGTTGTGCAGGCATGGGCCATGTCTTTTAAATAGATCCACTACGTAATGCTTTTCAAAAGTGTAGAGAATAGCTCATAGCATTAGTAGAAAACACTCTTTTGTTGTGATTAGATTTTATTATGTTAAAGTAAACATTGATCCCTTCATTTCTGATAATAGCCTAGAGAAATTTGGTAGGCAGCAGGTTATTCTAGACCCATTCTAAGAATCAGGAGAGCAGGGATGAGAATGTGATAGTGCAAGGCAATTTGGGAGATAGTGATCATGAAATCTTACATTTCAGTATTCTAACGGAGGAGGAGAAGGAAAGTAACAGGAAGGAAAACAGACATCGAGAGGTGAGATTTTATGTTTGCTCACCCCTCTATATTTTACCTGGTGGACTAGTTGAAAATAAATCATGAAACAATTGGGCTATTTTCCTTATTTCTATATATTATGAAAAATAATTTGTTTTTTCTTAGTCCTAATTTATTTTATACTTTATAAACAGTGTGATACAAAAGCCCAACTATTGGAAGAAAAGATTAATTGAACAGTACAAAAGAAGTAAACCATTGTAAAAATTTAGAATAATAATTCAACCTAATTAAGTTTATTGAGTTTAAAACGGTATGCAGATGGGAAGTGGAATACTGGTCATTTGAGACCGTCTCACTCCAGAAACTAGACACAGTCTTTTTATTAAGTGTACTGCTTTGTTCTTAGTCATCGTTGCACACTTTAACTGGGTCTGGACAGTAGGAAATATAGTAATTCTTAGAGGGCAGTGAGAAGATGCTGAATATGGTGGGAAGTACAGTGGGCATGAAAATAACTTTCTGATAATGGAGGTAGAAGGAAATTATCTAGGTTTTTTGATTATTTGTTTGGGTTTTTTTTTGGCATTTTGTCTAAAGATTTTACAAAGGAGAGCAGGAACATGAATATTTGGAAAAAAGGGGGGAAAATGAGACTCCATTTAATTAGCTCAGACATGTTCCAAATATCGTGAGTCTCCTTAGGGTTCCTTGGACTCTTCTTATTCCATGAAAATATATTCACTGTTTTGTCACAACTCCTGAAACAGGTGACATTTTACCATGCATTTGTCAGACTACTTCACTGAAATACAGAAAAAATGATTGCATTGCACAAAACATAGAGATCCTCATTTTAATTCTCTTGAAACATCCCTGATGGTCCCTAAAGTTACTCTTCAGTTGCCAGTGGTGTTACTTCTTTCTCTTTATTTCACATGGCATTTAAGTTGTCCAGTGTTGTCAAGCGTTAAGTTAGCTCTGGCCATTCAGGAGGAAAAATCCAGTAATTAGCAGAATCTAAACATTCCCATATTAGAAAGCATTATAAGATTCTGTGTTTTGCTGTGTCATGGCCCTGGGGGTCCTCATCCATAATTCTAAGGGTATTACCAGATATTTATTCAAGAGATCTAGAAACTTCTAGAGAGTGGGGAGTGCTGTTCGCAGTAAAAGATTTTTCCATAGCCTTGGGTCATTTATAACTTTTGCTGATTTTACTTTGTGTTCTGACTTATCCAAGCTTGAACTGCAGGATAAAATCAATTTTTTCCGTGTAGGAGCAAACAATCACAATGAGGAACAGAATATAAATCACTTTCTGTTAGAAAGGGTGGGTCAGGGTAATATTTGAAAGCCTCAAGTCATTCTTTCCCTGACTTCAAGTTTTGTGTGTTTTTAAGATCTGAAAACCATCACCACACATCAAATTCATCATAATAAAGCAAAAAACAAAATCAAAACACAACTTACCATCTATAAGATTTGCATGAACAGCATTTGAGTAATTAGATCTATGTACAAAATAACAATAATTTAAATTTTTTTATTGACAGCTGTTTTGCTGATAAACTTGAGAAAGGATAACATTGGTTAAGCTAAAGTCAATGGAGTGGAAAAAATGATGGATTTGTTTTAATCTCCCCATAATATTACATATAACTTTTCATGAACACATGTCCTCCTCCAAGAGAGGTCCGTGCATTTTGCACTAGATTCATCACATGTTGTATGTGATGCTACATATTATTGGGGCAGTTACACGCCGTCATGTAGCTGGAGAATGTACAATCTCTGGAGTTCCTCCTGTTCACATGAACCACAGTGAGACTGGTGCTTCCTGAAGGAGTTCGCAGACAGTAATTCCTGAAGTGCAGTACACTGGCATCTTCTATATCGTTGCCTCTCTGTCTCTCTCTCCCCCACATTGGTGAATATTTGATGGTGTTTATCTAGTAACACAAATAACAAAAATATGTGTGTGTGCCATGCTTCACAATGGACACACATAATTTTACAAAATGTGTACAACTCTGTCACATTTCAAAATTTGGTATTGTACCCTAAAAATTTCAAAGTATGAGCATGGGGGGAATCCTTCAAGATGGTGGAGGAGTAAGACGTGGAGATCACCTTCCTCCCCACAAATACATCAAAAATACATCTACATGTGGAACAACTCCTACAGAACACCTACTGAACACTGGCAGAAGACCTCAGACTTCCCAAAAGGCAAGAAAATCCCCACATACCTGGGTAGGGCAAAAGAAAAAAAAGAAAAAACAGAGACAAAGGAATAGGGACAGGACCTGCGCCTCTGGGAGGGAGCTGTGAAGGAGGAAAATTTTCCACGCACTAGGAAGCCCCTTCACTGGCAGAGATGGGATGGGCAGGCAGGGGGAAGCTTCAGAGCCATGGAGGAGAGCACAGCAACAGGGGTGCAGAGGGCAAAGTGGAGAGATTCCTGCACAGAGGATCGGTGCTGACCCACACTCACCAGCCTGAGTTGCTTGTCTACTCACCCGCCAGGGTGGGTGGGGGCTGGGAGTTGAGGCTTGGGCTTTGGGGGTCAGATCCCAGGGAGAGGACTGGGGTTGGCTGTGAGAACACAGCCTGAAGGGGGCTAGTGTGCCACAGCTATCCAGGAGGGAGTCCGGGAAAAAGTCTGGACCTGCCTAAGAGTCAAGAGACCATTGTTTTGGGGTGCATGGGGAGAGGGGATTCCTTCCCTGTCTGCCCACAGAAGGCAGAGCACCACCTAAACGAGCTCCAGAAATGGGTGCGAGCTGTGACTATCAGCTTGGACACCAGAGACGGGCATGAAACACTAACACTGCTACTGCGGCCACCAAGAATCCTGTGTGCATCAATTGCATAGTCATACAGAAAAAAAATTAAAAAAAGAAAAATTAAAAAAATTATTAAAATAAAAAAGTAATAATAAAAAAAAAGAGAGCAACCAAACCAATAAACAAATCTGCCAATGATAACAAGTGCTAAAAACTATACTAAGATAAACATAAAAATCAGAAGCAAGTCAGTCGTAGATAGCAAACCCCAAGTCTACAGTTGCTCCCAAAGTCCACTGTCTCAATTTTGGGTTGATTCATTGTCTGTTCAGGTATTCCACAGATGCACGGCCTTGAGTTGATTGTGGGGATTTAATCCGCTGCTCCTGAGACTGCTGGGAGAAACTTCCCTTTCTCTTCTTTGTTCGCACAGTTCCTGGGGTTCAGCTTTGGTTTTGGCCCCACCTCTGTGTGTAGGTTGACCTCAGGCTTCTGTTCCCACCCAGATAGGACGGGGTTAAAGCAGTAGCTGAATAGGGGGCTCTGGCTCACTCACCCCAGGGGTTGGGAGGGGTACAGTAGTTATAATTGGAATGCGCGGTGAGCCTACAGTGGCAGAGGCCAGCGTGACATTGCAACTGCCTTAGGCATGCTGTGTGTTCTCCCAGGGTAGTTGTGCATTTTCAGGCACTGCAGAGCTCTGCCAGAGCCAACTCCGCTGTGTGGCTGACAGGGTCTTGGTGCTCTGGCCGGGGGTCAGGCCTGAGCCTCTGAGGTGGGAAAGCCGAGTTCAGGACGTTGGACCCACAGAGACTTCCTGGCGCCACATAATATCAATCGGTGAGAGCCCTCCCAGAGATCTCCGTCTCAACACTAAGAAGCAGCTCCACCCAATAGCCAGCAAGCTCCAGTGCTGGACGCCCCATGCCAAACAACTAGCAAGACAGGAACACAACCCCACTCGTTAGAGAGGTGGCCTAAAATCATACTAAGTTCACACAAACCCCAAAACACACCACCGGATGCAGCCCTGCCCACCAGAAAGACAAGATCTAGCCCCACCCACCAGAACACAGGCACCAGTCCCCTCCACCAGGAAACCTACACAAGCCACTGAACCAACCTTACCCACTGGGGGCAGACACCAAAAACAATGGGAACTATGAACCTGCAGCCTGCGAAAAGGAGACCCCAAACACAGTAATTTTAAGCAAAATGAGAAGACAGAGAAATACACAGCAGATGAAGGAGCAAGGTAAAAACCCACCAGATGTGACAGGGTGAGAGAGTGTCATGGACATATATACACTACCAAATGTAAAATAGATAGCTAGTGGGAAGCAGCCACATAGCACAGGGAGATCAGCTCAGTGCTTTGTGACCACCTGGGTGGGTGGGATGGGGAGGGTGGGAGGGAGGGAGATGCAGGAGGGAGGAGATATGGGAACGTGTGTATATGTGTAGCTTATTCACTTTGTTATAAAACAGAAACTAACACACCATTGTGAAGCAATTATACTTCAATAAAGATGTTTAAAAAAGAAAAAAAAAAAAACCCACCAGACCAAACAAAAGAAGAGGAAATAGGCGGTCTATCTGAAAAAGAATTCAGAGTAATGACAGTAAAGATGATCCAAACTCTTGGAAATAGAATGGAGAAAATACAAGAAATGTTTCACAAGGACCTAGAAGAACTAAAGAGCAAACAAACAATGATAAGCAACAAAATAAATGAAATGAAAAATTCTCTAGAAGGAATCAATAGCACAATAACTGAAGCAGAAGAACGGATAAGTGACCTGGAAGATAAAATAGTGGAAATAACTACCACAGAGCAGAATAAAGAAAAAAGAATAAAAATAATTTTTCCAGTTACAGGAAAAACACTGTAAAAGATACAAACATATGGAGGCTAAACAATAAGCTACTAAATAACCAAGAGATCACTGAAGAAATCAAAGTGGAAATCAAAAAATACCTAGAAACAAATGACAATGAAAACACGATGACACAAAACCTATGGGATACAGCAAAAGCAGTTCTAAAAGGGACGTTTATAGCAATACAGTCCTACCTCAAGAAACAAGAAAGATCTCAAATAAACAACCTAAGCTTACAACTAAAGCAATTAGAGAAAGAAGAATAAAAAATCCCGAAAGTTAGCAGAAGGAAAGAAATCGTAAAGATCAGATCAGAAATAAATGAAAAAGAAATGAAGGAATTGATAGCAAAGATCAATAAAACTAAAAGCTGGTTCTTTGACAAGATAAACAAAATTGATAAACCACTAGCCAGACTCATCAAAAAAGAAGGGAGAAGACTCAAATCAACAGAATAAGAAATGAAGGAATTGATAGCAAAGATCAATAAAACTAAAAGCTGGTTCTTTGACAAGATAAACAAAATTGATAAACCACTAGCCAGACTCATCAAAAAAGAAGGGAGAAGACTCAAATCAACAGAATTAGAAATGAAAAAAGAGAAGTATCAACTGACCCTGCAGGAATACAGAGAATCATAAGGGATTACTACAGGCAAGTATATGCCAATAAAATTGATAACCTGTAAGAAATGGACAAATTCTTAGAAAAGCACAACCTTCCGAGACGGAACCAGGAAGAAATAGAATAATAAACTGTTCAATCTCAAGCACTGAAATTGAAACTGTGATTAATAATCTTCCAACAAACAAAAGCCCGGGACCAGATGGCTTCACAGGCGAATTCTATCAAACATTTAGACAAGAGCTAACACCTATCCTTCTCAGACTCTTCCAAAATATAGCAGAGGGAGGAACACTCCCAAACTCATTCTATGAGGCCACCATCACCCTGGTACCAAAACCAGACAGATATGTCACAAAAAAAGAAAACTGCAGACCAATATCACTGATGAACATAGATGCAAAAATCCTGATCAAAATACTAGCTAACAGAATCCAACAGCACATAAAAAGGATCATACACCATTATCAAGTGGGGTTTATCCCAGGAATGCAAGGGTTCTTCAATATATGCAAATCAATCAATGTGATACACCATATGAACAAACTGAAGGCTAAAAACCATATGATCATCTCAACAGATGCAGAGAAAGCTTTTGACAAAATTCAACACCCATTTATGTTAAAAACTCTCCAGAAAGTAGGCATAGAGGGAACTGACCTCAACATAATAATGGCTATATATGACAAACCCACAGCCAACATCATTCTCAGTGATAAAAAATTGAAACCGTTTCCTCTAAAATCAGGAACAAGACAAGGATGCCCACTCTCACCACTGTTATTCAACATAGTTTTGAAAGTTTTAGCCACAGCAATCTGAGAAGAAAAAGAAATAAAAGGAATCCAAATCAGAAAAGAAGAAATATAGCTGTCACTGTTTGCAGATGACATGATACTATGCATAGAAAATCCTAAAGATGCTTCCAGAAAACTTCTAGAGCTAATCAATGAATTTGGTAAAGTAGCAGGATACAAAATTAATGCACAGAAGTCTCTTGCATTCATATACACTAATGATGACAAACCTGAAAGAGAAATTAAGGAAATATTCCCATTTACCATTGCAACAAAAATAATAAAATACCTAGGAATAAACCTACCTAAGTAGTCAAAAGACCTGTATGCAGAAAACTATAAGACAGTGATGGGGCTTTCCTGGTGGCGCAGTGGTTGAGAATCTGCCTGCCAATGCAGGGGACATGGGTTCGAACCCTGGTCTGGGAAGATCCCACATGCCACGGAGCAGCTGGGCCCGTGAGCCACAACTACTGAGCCTGAGTGTCTGGAGCCTGTGCTCCGCAACAAGAGAGGCCGCGATAGTGAGAGACCTGCGCGCCGCGATGAAGAGTGGCCCCCACTTGCCACAACTAGAGAAAGCCCTCGCACAGAAACGAAGACCCAACACAGCCAAAAATAAAAATAATAAAAAATTTTTAAAAAGACAGTGATGAAAGAAATTAAAGATGATACAAACAGTTGGAGAGATACACCATATTCTTGGATTAGAAGAATCAACATTGTGAAAATGACTATACTACCCAAAGCAATCTACAGATTCAGTGCAGTCCGTATCATACTGCCAATGGCATTTTTTACAGACCTAGTAAAAAAAATTTCACAATTTGTATGGAAACGCAAAAGACCCCAAATAGCCAAAGCAAACTTGAGAAAGAAAAACGGAGCTGGAGGAATCAGGCTCCCTGACTTCAGACTATACTACAAAGCAACAGTATGAAGACAGTATGATAATTGCACAAAAACAGAAATATAGATCAATGGAACAGGATAGAAAGCCCAGAGATAAACCCATGCACATATAAGAGATAAGGAGTCTCTTAGTGACAAGATAAGGAGTCACCTTATCTTGATAAAGGAGACAAGAATATACAATGGAGAAAAGACAACCTCTTCAATAAGTGGCGCTGGGAAAACTAGACAGCTTCATGTAAAAGAATGAAATTAGAACACTCCCTAACAGCATACACAAAAATAAACTGAAAATGGATTAAAGACCTAAATGTAAGGCCAGACAGTAAAACTCTTAGAGGAAAACATAGGGAGAACACTCTATGACATAAATCACAGCAAGATCCTTTATGACCCACCTCGTAGAGAAATGGAAATAAAAATAAACAAATGGGACCTAATGAAACTTCAGAGCTTTTGCACAGCAAAGGAAGCCATAGACAAGATGAAAAGACAGTCCTCAGAATGGGAGAAAATATCTGCAAACGAAGCAACTGACAAAGGATTAATCTCCAAAATTTACAAGCAGCTCATGCAGCTCAATATCAAAAAAACAAACAACCCAATCCAAAAATGGGCAGAAGATCTAAATAGACATTTCTCCAAAGAAGATATACAGATTGCCAACAAACACATGAAAGGATGCTCAACATCACTAATCATTAGAGAAATGCAAATCAAAACTACAGTGAGGTATCACCTCACACTGGTCAGAATGGCCATCATCAAAAAATCTACAATCTATCAATGCTGGAGAGGGTGTGGAGAAAAGGGAACCGTCTTGCATTGTTGGTGAGAATGTAAATTGATACAGCCACTATGGAGAACAGTATGGAGGTTACTTCCAAAACTAAAAATTGAACTACCATATGACCCAGCAATCCCACTACTGGGCATATACCCTGAGAAAACCATAATTCAAAAAGAGACATGTAACACAGTGTTCATTGCTGCACTATTTACAATAGCCAGGACATGGAAGCAACCTAAATATCCATTGAGAGATGAATGGGTAAAGAAGATGTGGCACATATATACAATGGAATATTACTCAGCCATACTCAGAAATGAAATTGAGTTATTTGTAGTGAGGTGGATGGACCTAGATTCTGTCATACAGAGTGAAGTACGTCAGCAAGAGAAAAACAAATACCATATGCTAATACATATATATGGAATCTAAAAAAAAAATGGTTTTGATGAACCTAGGGGCAGGACAGGAATAAAGACGCAGATGTAGAGAATGGACTTGAGGAGACGGGGAGGGGGAAGGGTAAGCTGGGATGAAGTGAGAGAGTAGCATTGACATATATACGCTCCTAAATATAAAATTGATAGCTAGTGGGAAGCAGCTACATAGCATAGGGAGATCAGCTCGGTGCTTTGTGACCACCTAGAGGGGTGGGATAGGGAGGGTGGGAGGGAGACGCATGATGGAGGGTATATGGGGATATATGTATACATATAGCTGATTCACTTTGTTATACAGCCGAAACTAACACACCATTGTAAAGCAATTATACTCCAATAAAGATGTTAAAGCAAAAAAACCCAGTAATCTTTAAAAGAGAAAACTATTTAAAAAATAATATGTATATATAGTGTGTGTATGTGTGTGTGTGTTTGTGTGTGTGTAACACATCACAACCAAGTAGTGTTTATCACAGGAATGCAAGGTTAATTTTTTTTTTTTTAATATTTATTTATTTATGGCTGTGTTGGGTCTTCGTTTCTGTGCGAGGGCTTTCTCTAGTTGTGGCAAGTGGGGGCTACTCTTCATCGCGGTGCGTGGGCCTCTCACTGTCGCGGCCTCTCTTGTTGCAGAGCACAGGCTCCAGACACGCAGGCTCAGTAATTGTGGCTCACGGGCCCAGCTGCTCTGCGGCATGTGGGATCTTCCCAGACCAGGGCTCGAACCTGTGTCCCCTGCATTGGCATGCAGATTCTCAACCACTGCGCCACCAGGGAAGCCCCAAGGTTAATTTAACATTTGGAAAATGTCTGAAAAAAATCAAGTTGAAAAAAATCAATTAAATTCACAAAATTAACAGAATAAAGGAGAAAAAAATATAATTCACAACACTGATCATATAAACAGGAAAATCATATGCTATATGGTTCACATGAAGCATTAGACAAAATTCAGCCCCCATTATGTTTTTTTTAAAGGAAACAATGAAAGAATTTCCTTAATTTGAGAAAGGCATTTCTTAAATACCTAAAGCTAACTATATTCTACCTAATAGTGAAACATTGAGTGTTTTTCCTGTAAGATCAATAGCAAAGTTATTAGATAATTATCTTCAACATTGTACTGGAAACTTTAGATAGTGTAATAAGAAAGGAAAATTAATAAAAACCATAAATATTGGAAATTAAGAAGTAAAACTGCCATTATTCAGGAAGGCCGTGTGTATACATAGAATACACTATAGAATCTATGAAAAAATACTAGAATAATTGAGTTTCTTGACATTGTAGCATATAATGTCACTATATAAAAAATCAGTTATTGTTCTATGTACTAGCAACAAAAAATGGAAAATGAGAACGTTTTAAAATACCATTTGCATTAGAATTAATGAAAGCAAATACCTAGGAATGAATCTAATGATCAAGGTGCAACCACTATACTGAAAACCACAAAACATTGCTGAGAGAAATTAAAGATCTAAATAAATGTAAAGGTATGCCATAAAAAAAAAAAAAAAGTATGAGTATGCCACAGTAGGACCTCAGGGGCACGGCCCCTACCCCCCGTGTTACTCATGCATTAATTATATGTTGTGAATATAAAAGAAGAGGTGCCATATAAATCTTATTATGCAAATCCTTTTTTGTTATCTAGGAGAAAATGCTCAAATACATGTTCTCACGAAATACAAGAGAAAACACAAATACTAACGCTCATAATAGCATATCATATAATTTCCAACTATCCAGAGACACAAAATAATGAAGTAGTTTAGTGCTCAACATTGAGATAAGTCAAAGCTCTTCATAGGTGGGATACTTAATTATATTTAAATAAAAAACTCCAAAGAGTCCTAAACTGTTTTATAGGTTAATTTTGTCCTTTTATAAAAAATGTGTTTGTGAAAATTATTTCCCCATATGAAAAAAAAAAACCCTATAACTGAGGAAAATGTTTTGAGAACTGTTCTCCCCTGAATCTACAAAGATAGATTCAGAAGATGGCACAGATTCCAAGCATGGCCTCTTCTTAATTCTCATTCTCACTTGCTTTGATTTTCTCTGAGAAATGTTCCTTGAATAATGGTGCCTGGGGAATTGTGACTCTTAGATCTGAGTTACTTCATGTTCAAACATTTGGTTTGTTTATTAAATAATTAATCATATCTGTCCATACCTTTAGATCCTTTGGAATTCAATGGAGGCATGCAATTAAAAGGTTTGAGCCTTCAATTTATTAAAAGGATGACTTCAGTTAGTACAAGTAAATTTACCATGAAAATAATGATTTATCTTTACATACTGGGTAGCTAAGGCATGTGCTTTTTATTTCTATATGAATCTGATTATTTTAAATTGCCTTTTAAAAAATCTTTTTATTGAGATGTAATTGACATATAATTTTGTGTAAGTTTAAGATGTACAGTATGATGGTTTGATACATTTATATATTGCAAAATGATTACCAGCCTAGAGTTAGCTAACACCTCTATCATGTCTCATAATTATCATTTCTTTTTTGTGATGGGAACAATTAAGATCTCTTAGCAACTTTGAAGTTTATAATACAGCATCATTGTCTATAATCACTATGCTGTGCATTAGATCTCCAGGACTTAATTTATCTACTGGTTCCAAGTATGTACCTTAAACAACATCTCTCCAGTCAAAAGCCACATAAGATTATTCAAATTTGAAGCAGATAATGAAAGAGGTATTGGAACTATTTTTAAATTTATTTTTAAAGTTTATTCAGGTTTATTTCTCCCTATTAATGAGACCAGGTCACTTCAGTACCACACTCAGCCTGCATGCATGGCCTCTCACAATGTTTGCTTGCCGTTTAGATGCTCAGTTGAGTAAGGACACTGTTGAGGACATCATCCATTATGCTGACCAATCACTTTTGCAGAGATGAATATGTGTTTAAAAATTTCCTTTCAGATCTTGCATGAAAGATTTTGTCCCAAAGAGCTCATATGCGTATGTGATTCTTATGAGAAAATTGGACAAAGGAGAGATATATTTTTTTCTTTGCCTTGACTGTTAGAAAAGAAAGAGCTCCAGCATCACTTCTGGGAAATCGTCCCAGTCCTTCCCAGATGATATCCATTTATTATGTGATGTCACAGCATCATTTTGCTTCCTCCAGACCACATAGTTCTTAAATGTACATCCTTTGTATAATTATGTATTTTTTTCTGTAACACATCATCGTGTAAACTATAAAGGCCTGCATATAAATTTTTATGCATCATTTGTTTTCTAATGAGCAAAATGGTCCCATAACACGAGTGGAATTTAGAGAAGAAAATATTGCCAAATATACCAGTAAATCAATTTTAGTATTAGTAGCTTCCCTGGACTATTTTTAAGAAGTCATTTCAAACAGAGATATTCCCTCATTTTCCCCATATTCTTCTTTTATCTATCTGTCTATCATTTATTTTCTATCACTTATCCATTTTCTATATATTATCCATCATGTCATCTGTGTCTATTTATCTATCAATATCTACCTATCTATCATCTGTCATCACCTATCTATCACTAATAAAACTGTTTACTAAATTTTAGTGGTTGTAGCATTTTACATTATTTCTCAGATCAGTCATATTTTCCAATCACTTGCAATTTTTTAAGAATTGTTGGCTTTGAGTTTACAATTGATGTGGTTGTCTCTAGCTGTTCTTCTGTCCAGCTCACTGAAATCAGTAATGATTTCAGACTCTTCCATTAGTTTCCCACGTTTTAATAGCCAACATATTATTTATGAAGTGGAATCCCCTTTTAGTTAATGATGAACTAAGAGAAGTTGCTTAATGTTGATATTACAAGACCTGCCTGTGTTGTTGACCAATAAGAAGTTTGATAACAAAACATTTAAAGGGAGGACCCATTTAATTAGTTGGCTTACTTTTGTTAATTCCTATTTAGTTTTTATCCATGGAGCATTGTTAATGACATTTGGCTATGTTTCAATATTTTATAAACTATAAAAGAATAAATATATAAATTTTACTTTTTTATCAGATATTGCCTTTCCATATGATTATTGCACAATCTAGTAGTTTTACTCTTAGAAGACACATTTCTGTTTCATGTTATATCCTGTTGCTTCATTTCTATGATGATTTCTGCATCTCTGCCAAAGTTCCTTCATTTAATTAAATCAAATTCCCTTCATTCAGTCAATCTTTATGGTTTAATAATAGAATTATTTCTTTCTTTAAAAAAAAGAAATATTGACATATGTGTTAGAATGTGTTTTATTAGAGCCAAATTGTTATAGTAATTGTATTTTTAAAAAGAGTTTTAAATTAATACCCATTAGAGTACATTTATAAGACGATAAAATTTCAAACACTTTCATAGCCTTTACACTCAAGACTAACCATCCAAAGTCCAAATTTCCTTCCAAATTTAATTGTTTTTAGTCTTGGTATTTAATTTTCTGAGAAATTTATTTGACATATGGTTGAAAACATTTAAAATAATTGAATTTTAAAATGACACTCACCATAGATAATTTCATATGTTGAATCAATGCCAAATTAAGACAATCTGAAATTTGCTTAAGATTTTGGCCTAAATGATAGATTTCCTTTCTATAATTTTACTAATAGATCTGTAGTAAATCCAGTTATGTTTTGATGTACATATTTTTTCCAATGGAAACTTTTTTAAAGCGTAACCATTTGATATATAACTTCATATATTGTTCCTTTCAGCTTCTTGGGATCAAACGTGAAGTTACCTAACGTTCGAATTTTACATTTTAAGGAAATTATTTAAGCACCTGTTTATAAGAAGTAAATCTTCATAGATCATTATTGAAAATGTGTTACCTTAATCATTTCTAAAATTTAGTTTTCTTATGAAAATAGGTACATGTTTAGTAGCAAGTGAAGCATATATCTAGGTAATAATATTATTAGGTTTTGAAGCCTTAGTGAATATTAATATCTGAAAGTGTCTCATTGTCTTTTAAATATTCAATATATGTTGTCAAAAATTCTGATCTCAACTTCTGAGTGTCTTTGTTTGCTTTCTCAATACTCTTTTATAGAATATTTTTGTAAATTTTTAGCGTAGAGTGCTTTAATTAAGGATTTAATTTGTTAAAATTATTTCTTCATTGATGATTACAATTTTATCCATTTGGACCTTGAGCTTAAATGAAATATTATTCCAGTCTGACAAAATATCTAAATGTTTATTGCTTTGAGATTTTAATGATATAACTTTTGAGCTCTATTTGCCTTCAACATTATGTCACTCAGTAAAAATCCACTCACATGTTTTCTTGAAATAAATTGGTTCAATTTTACTAATTCTGGCTTATTGTCAGAATATATTTCTATCTGTTCGGATTTGCAGTGTCATAAATTTTCTAGGATATTGTATATTATTAATATCTTTTCTTTTTTTCTCTACTAATTTAAAGATTCATGCTTATTATAGTTAAAAGGTATGAACACGTATCCAAACTTAGCTATCTTTTTATTCCATGGTTTTTGTATTATTGTTTTACTAAAAATTTCCTAATTTATAAATGTACACGCTACATAATAAGAACTCACATAAGCATTGCCCAGGTGAATGTTAAAGGCAGTCTGAAAATAAACTATTTAAGAATAGTAGCAGCAACTAAGTAATTTGTTTTTATTTTATTTATTCATTAAAAAATTTTTTTTGGTCATGCTGCACAGCTTGCAGGATCTTAGTTCCCTGACCAAGGACCGAACCCGGGCCCCGGCAGTGAAAACGCCGAGTCTTAACCACTGGACCGCCAGGGAATTCCCACAAGTAAGTAATTTGAATATGATAATCTGGTGAGTCTACTGAAGCTTAGAACACATTATAAAGAATGTACATTCAGTCATTCTGTACATGATCCCAGATTTCATATAGATTTGTAATTATAAAATGTCTCTATTGCTAGTATTGCTTCCCCACTTGAAGAATTCTTTGTATGCCATTTAGATAGGTAACCTAGGTTTTTTGCTCTTTGACTTTTTGATAATGTTTTTGTGATGAACTTTTTCAAAGTTTCACTGTCAACATTTCCAGCTTCTGTATTAACATATTTATGTCTTATATACAACATCATTAATCCTTTTTTCTAAACTTTTGACACTCTTGATTTTATTTAGGGTATATTATCCATTTATATTTTACACAATTAGTAATATTTCTTGGTTTAGATGCAAAATTTTAAGATATTTTTGAGGCTTTTTTTTTAAGAGAAGTTTTAGGTTCACAGTAAAATTGAAAGGACAGTACAGAGATTTCCCATCAACTCCCTGCCCCCACACATACATAGCCTCCACCATTATCAACATCCCCACCAGAGTGGGGCATTTTTTACAATTGATGAACCTACATTGACACATCATAGTCATCCAAAGTACACAGTTTACATTAGACTTCACTGTTGTGTTCATTCTCTGGGTTCAGACAAATGTATATTGACTTGCATCCATCATTATAGTATCTTACAGAGTATTTTCAGTGCCCCCAAATTATTCTATGCTCTGCCTATTCACCTGTCACCTAATGCCCAACCCCTGACAAACAGAATAATTTACTGTGTCTGCAGTTTTGCCTTTTCAAGAATGACATGCAGTTGGAATCATACACTATGCAGACTTTTCAGACTGGCTTCTTTCATTTAGCAATATGCATTTATGTTTCCTTCATGTCTTTTCATAATTTGATAGTGCATTTCTTTTTAAAGCGGAATAATATTTCATTATGTAGTTATATCACAGTTCATTTACCCATTCACCTACTTGAAAGGCATCTTGGTTGCGTCCAACTTTTGGCAATTATGAATAAAACTGCTATAAACATACATGTGTAGTTTTTTGTGTGTGCATAAGTTTTCAAGGCGTTTGGATAAATACCAAGGAGTGTGATTGCTGTATATGTTAAGAGTATGTTAGGTTTTGTAAGAAGCCACCAAACTGTCTTCAAAGTAATTGTACCATTTTGCATTTCTACTGGTAGTGAATGAGGGTTCCTGTTGCTCCGCATCCTCACCAGTATTTAGTTTTGTCAGTGTTGGAATTTTTTTCCCCTTCTAATACGTTATGTAATGGTATCTTGCTATAGTTTTAATTTTCATTTCCCTGATGATATATGATGTGGAACATATTTTCATATATTTAAGGACCAACTGTATATCTTATTTAGTGAGGTGTCTGTTAAGAGTGTTGGCCCATTTTTAATCAGGTTATTTGTGTTCTTATTATTAAGTTTTAAGAGTTCTTTATATATTTTAGATAAGAGTTTATTATCATATGTGTATTTTGGAAATATTTTCTCCCAATCCATCACTTGTCTTCTCATTCTCTTGACATTGCCTTTTGCAGAGCAGTTTTTAATTCTAATGAACTCCAGCTTATCAGTTATTTCTTTCATGGATTGTGCCTTGGATTATATCTAAAAGTCATCACCATATCCAAGATCAACTGGGTCATCTAGGTGTTCTATGTTTTCTTCTAGGAGTTATAGTTCTGAATTTTATAGTTAGGCCTGTGATCCATTTTGAGTTAATTTTTGTGAAAAGCATAAGATGTGTCTAGATTCTCTTTTTTTTTTTTTTGCATGTGGATGTCTAGATGTTCCACATTTGTTGAAAAGATAGCCTTTGCTCCATTGCATTGTTTTTGCTCCTTTACAAAAAAATCAGCTGATTAAATTTGAGTGGGTCTATTTCTGGGCCCTCTATTTTGTTCCATTGATGCATTTGTCTATTCTTTCACTAGTGCCAAAGTCCATCAGCTTTGTTCTTCAGTATTGTTTTGGCTATTCTGGGTCTTTGCCTCTTGCTATAAACTTCAGAATCAGTTTGTTGATATCCATAAAATAATTCGATAGGATTTTGATAGAAAGTGCAGTGAATCTATAGGTCAAGTTGAAAAGAACTGATATCTTACGTTCTTAATAGTGAGTCTTCCTATCCATGAACATGGAATATCTCTCCATTTATTTAGTTCTTCTTTGATTCCATTCATCTGAGCTTTACAGTTTTTCTCATATAGACTTTACACATTTTGTTAGATTTATATCTAACTACTTCATTTTTGGGGGGTGCTGATGTAAATGGCTTTGACTATTAATTTCGAATTCGTTTTGTTCATTTCTGGTATACAGGAAATGACTGACTTTTGTATATTCACTTTGCTATAATTTGTAATTTTTATTTGTTCCAAGAGGTTTTTTCTTTGTTTTGGATTTTGTACATTGATGATCATGAGATCTGTGAACAATGACAGTTGCACATCTTCCTCCCCAATCTGAATACATTTTGTTTCCTTTCTTTGTTTTATTGCATTAGGTAGGACTTCCAGTGCCTTGTTGAAAAGGAGTGGTGAGAGGGGACACCCTTGCCTTGCTCCTATGCCTTTTCCTAGTGAAAAAGCTTCTAGTGTCTCACCATTAAGTTTGATATTAGTGTAGGTTTTGATATTGTTTATGAAGTTGAAGTTCCACTCTATTTGTAGTTTACTGAGTGTTTTTATCATGAAAGAGTGTTGGATTTTGTCAAATACTTTTTTTGCATCAATTGATATGATCATGTGGTTTTTATTTTTTAGCCTGGTGATGTGATAGATTATATTAATTGACTTTTGAATGTTGAACCAGTCTTGCATACCTGGGATAAATCCCATTTGGTAGTGGGTATATAATTCTTTTCATATATTGTTGGATTGATTTATTAATATTTTGTTGAAGATTTTTACACCTTATGTTCATAAGAGCTATAGGCCTTAAAAAAAAATCAGATCCTGCTGTTTCTGGGTTGTAGGCTTTTCCAGTACCCAACTCAAGATACAAAGAAGGCAAAAGAAAACTCAAGAAATTCACCAACATGTTATTCCTTGAGTCTCAAATTCCCTATCCAGTCCACCTATTTTTCTCTACCTTTGGCATCTGATGTTTGTTTCATACACACTGTTCACAATTTTTAGCTGTAATTAGTGGGAAGAATGTGGGGAAATGTGTCTACTCCATTTTTACTAGATTGGGAAGTCTCCTTTTCATTACATTTTGTAATTGTTTATTTGTGATATTTAGGAAAGCTACTGATTTGGTGTAGATTTTTCTAAGCCAAACGCTTTATTGAATTCTTATTATAGTTCACATAATTTCTTTGTTTCAGGTTGATAGGTTTTCTAATTAAAATATAATATGAAAATAATTTTAGTTTTGACATTACCTTATCAATATTTGTAACTTGTTACTGTTTATGATATTGGGTAGGGGCTTAGAACATGCTTAAATATTTTTTCTTTTTCATGTGTCTTTTGGTATTGCATAACTCCAATTATTTCTGAAAAGAAGTAGAGACAAAAACATAAATTAATATTTATAAGCATATGCTTATAAATATGTTAACATGCTTATGATATGTTAACAATAAAATACTTCCTATCCATTTTTTAAGTCCTGGCTCAAAATCACCTCCTTTAGAAAGTGTTCTATTATTATTTTCACCAAAATTTGTTCTCCTCCATCAAAACCATACTTTTGATGGTATGGTATTTAGCATATAATTTGACAATTAGTAATACTCAATTTATACTCAGATTCTATGTTGTGTGGGATTTTTCTGACTGCTGAACGTGTCTTGTTTTTTTTTCTCTAAGTATATTTCTTGAGAACAGGTGATAAGCTCAGTTAATCTCTTCACATCCTTATAGAACCTACCAATATTCTTAGTTCATGGAAGTTTATCATTTTGTGTATTTGGAATCAATAGACATGTCCCATCTCATGTCCGTGGAGTTATCCACCTTTTCCATCCTCTCACACAGTATTAGGAAGCATATGTCTTTTTTGTATGAATTAATCTCAATATTGTAAAGTTTCTGATGCAGCTCTCCTTCTATAAACATATGATTCTTATTTTATTAAGACTAGAATTGGAGCTTCATGAATATGTTACATACATCATGGCAAGAGATTACCTAGATGTGATCAGAAAATGGGAGGAAATGAATAATTGGACAAAAATCAGTAGAGTGGCTCTAAAACTCTCTCCCTAAAGCTTCCTTTCTTTCACTCTTTCAGTATTTCCTTTCAATATTTGTCCTTTCTCTATTTAGAGATTCCAGACACTTTCGCATGTCCCAGTATAATTTTGTGTTTCGTGTTTCTGAATTTTTGGAAAAAGTAAGGATGGTTTCCCTATATGAAAGGGCACCAGTCAGGAAGATCAGGCTATGAAAGCTCAGAAGGCAGATTCATACTGTATGTTTCATGTATATACCTTTATTTTATTTAAATTCTTGACTTGTCAATTTTTATGAAAACCTGTAAGTACAGCAAAGCAGTCAAGAGTTAAATTATATGGAAATTCACTTAAGATGATTTCCTAGTTTTAAGCTCTTGCACCTCTTTCTGGATGGGCATGAGGAAGAGGGTGTGGAAATTAGCTTTTGGACGGCATGGGATTGAGAAAGATCAGCTTAGTGGGCAAAGCTCTGAAAAGCAGACTTCTGTCTGCCGGAACATGCACACTAAGGGACGTGGCTTTCCCTAATCCTTTATCCTGGGTGCGCAATAATGCAACATCCACCAGGAAATTAAAGCTTTAAAATGACAGTTATGAATTATATTGATGGCTAGTAAAGAAGGTGATAAAAAATTGCATTTCTGAAAATTATTTTGATGAGTCTCTTGATCAGGTTCTACAAAAGATGATTTGTGAGTTGTAATTACAGTTGGGTGAATGCCCTGGTTCTGTGGTTTGGGACTGTTAGAAAACACAGGCAAAGCATTTAGAAAATTAAAGATACTCGCATTGGGAGCTGCTGATACGAAAGAAAACTTCAAGGTTCAACATTTTAAGACTCGATGAATGCATTCAGATTTTTAGACTGCATCATCAGGAAATTCACTGTGGATGTGGTAGTCAAAATTAAATTGCATAAGGTAGCCATGTCTAGAGAGATAACAAAATAATTTTATCAGTCAGTATAAATGCAGTATAAATAAAATGAAAACTAAGGTGGCATATGAAAGCCAGCATACAGCTCACACCTTCCCCAATTTGTTACCACCTGAAGGAAAATTAATATTAGGGAGTGTGAAATTTTAATGATTGGTCTTCAGACTGAAGACTCATTTGTACAGTGAATACTTATATCAAAATTCATATACTTAGAATCATTTTTTAACATCTTTATTGGAGTATAATTGCTTTACAATGGTGTATTAGTTTATGCTTTATAACAAAGTGAATCACCATACATATATCCCCATATCTCCTCCCTCTTGCATCTCCCTCCCACCCTCCCTATCCCACCCCTCTAGGTGTTCACAAAGCACTGAGCTGATCTCCCTGTGCTATGCGGCTCCTTCCCTCTAGCTATCTATTTTACATTTGGTAGTATATATGGGTGAGTTAAATGTGACCTTCTCTAGTTATCAAAAAATACAATGTTGATAGACATCGTGAAAAATCAACTTTATTAAATGCCACTGATTCCTAATTGACTTTTTACCGACAATAACCTATTAGCTCTTCTTAATCCAGCAGCTTGATGCTGTTGTTTAATGAAATTATACATGTAGTTAGTAATTTTTAAAATTGTGCTCTGGTTATCAAAGTCCATATTGCCTATTTCTCCTACTGCCAGTCCCACAGCATATATGGATTGAATTAACCCTCAGTTTGATCATTATATCATTGCTCTACTGCCAAAATAAAGTCACTACTGGATAGAAACCGTAGTCTTCCAGTTGATGTATTAGAAACAGCACAGTGATAAGAGAAGCATTCATTTAGTGCTTTAAGGTACTGAAAAATCTATGTAGACTAAATAACCAAGTTGATTATTTGTGCTGAGACAGTAATTTAATAAAATCGCTCTTGTCCATTATATTTTATATACATGTGAAATTTATATGAATGAATATAATTTATGCATGCATACAGAAAAAAAATCATCTATCTTACACGTGCAATGGTGGTAAGATTTCAGAATTAACTGCAACAATTGGTCAGTTAGTGAATATTTTATTGTTTCATCTTTGGTCCCAGAGCACCAATAAAAATAAGATTATTTATATTCATAGTTCTGAACTTCAAATTATAAATTGCAACTGGGTTATGTAATTGACTGGTTATATATCCTCTGGTGTCTTTAGGGTTTTAAATTCTTTCTCCAACATATCCATGCAGATAATTCCTTCCTCCTTAGAAGATTTATGCCTGCTGATAAAGACACTACACTGAGTTCGTTTGCCTACATTATGCATGGTCTTCTTAAATTTATCCTGCTTTCTCTCAGGCCAAGCACCCAGGCTCTGCTTTTATTTTTTAAATGTCACCATTCATTGGGTTCAGGTAGACATACTTCTTAACATCCATCATATTTTCTCAGTGAATAATTGGGACAAATACAAGTGTACCTTCTTTCCATTGTATTTATTTTGTAATAAATATTGTTTTTTCAGTTGTATTATAGATCATTGGAGGGCTGAGGCTGCATTTCTTATCTCTTTTTATTTCTAGTATTTGCCCCAGTGGCTTGTGCCCCCATGGGAGTTAATATATGACCTCTCTTCAAAATACTTATAAGAGGGCCTGCAATGAAAAAAATATCTCCACCTCTACATTTTTGAGAGTCTTAATTGACTGCTTGGAAATTTTTTTTTTTGTTTTTTTTCATGTTCATCTTTTAGATCTAAGTGTCTGTATATCAACCACATGACATCAGCTTTTAGAAGAATCCTGTGTTTTATTGGATGACCTTTTAAGGAGAGGCCAGAATTTCTTGGTCATCACAAAGCAGACTCTACAAATCGTCATGAATTCTGTTACCTCGGCAGAATTTAAGAGTGCAAGGAGGGGACCAGTTCCATAACCTCCACAAAGAGTGCATCTGTGGCCCAGATGGGATTCTCTTCAAAGGGTAGACAGCATCAGCTTCTACCTCTCTTGCCTTTGTGCCAAAGTAGTTTTACCTGTTGATTCAAGATTGAATGATTTTGAAGACAAAGGCTCTGTGAGATCACCTAGGGCTTTTTAAGTTCCAAATATTACACATTTTTCCTAATGCTTAATTTAAGCATTTCCTATTAAAATTGTTAGGGTACCACATCATATCTTATTTTAATTTTCACACACCCACTGTATAAATCCTTATTTAGTTTCGATACACTGTTTGGATTGTTTGTGCCTGATGAAAAATGTTCTTGCTAGAGAAGGCAGAGCACCTGTAAACAGGCAAGAACAGAATGGAACCTCAAAATATTTAAAGTGTATTCTGCATGGCAGAGCATCTGCTTGAAAAGATGTCTGTGTCACTCTGGATAGAAACCATAGTCCTCCAATTGATTATCAGAGACAGCACAGTGATAAGAGAAGCATTTATTTAGTGCTTCAGGGTACTGAAGAAAATCTGTATAGACTAAATAACCAAGTTGATTATTTGTGCTGAGACAGTAACTTAATAAAATTAACCTACAGATTCTTGTAGGTTGTTGATTTCTGCAGAGGGAGAACACCTGAGGTGCTTGACTTCCAATGACCCACCTCAGGCTTACAGGTACGCTGTAGTGTAGCAACTGCCATTATTTAGGTCATGTTCCTTCTGAAAAAATAAAGTAGAAAATGTTTGCCAGAAGGATCTTACGTGACATTTCAAATAGCAAATAGATTAGTGGGGCATGTGGGAGTCTGACTTTTGGAGGCATCTTATAATATTTTCACAACAAATCATTCTGGGGCGCAGTCACTGAGATGTAATTTGAGAAACAAAACCTAAATAGCATTAGAGGGCATGTAATTCTTTTTCTTACAGTTTTTCTTAATTTTACCTCTTTCTATTTTATAAATATAGATAGGTGATATATATATTATATCATATGTAGTATGATATACAATATAATACAGAATACATAAAATAATATATAATGTACTATATATAAATAAATGTAATATATTCTATTTATCGTCTATTTATCATCTATCTATCTATTGAGAGATCATTCTGTAATTAATTTCATACTGTGTAACCGTATTTTTAACTGTTTGGTTTAAAGTAATAACAGATTCACATGGAGTTGTAAGAAATAATACATAAGGACCCCCTATATCCTTCACCCAGTTACCCCAATGATAACATCGCCCATAACTATAGCATAGTATCACAATGAGGAAAATAAATTTGGTATAATACATACACCCTATTCAATCTACCAGTTTTACTCATGTGTGTGTTTAGTTCCTGTGTAATTCGATTGTATGTGTGGATCTGTGTGAGCACCACACAACACAAGGACACAAGAATGGTTCCATCACAGGTTCCCTGTGCCAGTTTTTCACAGACATGGCCACCTCCCCACCTGCTCCCTCTCTAAATCATGGCAACCACTAATTACCCATTCTAAAACTTTGTCACTGCCATGTTGCTATATAGATTTATTCAGTATATAACATTTTGAGATGGCCTTTTTCATGCAGTTTAATTTCCTTGAGATCCACTCAAGTTGTTGCTTGTGTCAAGAGCCTTCTCCTTGTTAAACTTGAGTAGTATTCCATCATATGGATGCACAACAGTTGTTTACTAAAATCTGTATAAACAGTTTGGTTAACCATTCAACCATAGTAGGACATTCAGGTTGTTTCCAGTTTGAGGCTATTACAAAGAAAGCTGCTATGAACATTTGTGTGATGTGCAGATTTCTGTGTGAAAATAAGTTTTCATTTTTCTGGTATAAATGTCCTGCAGTGTAATTTCTGAAGTGTACAGTAAGCTCATGTTTAGTTTGTAAGAAACTGTCACGTCCTTTTCCAGAGGGGCTGTATCATTTTACATTCTCAAAAGCAATGTAAGGAAGATGCAGTTTAATATGACTTATTCATATTACCCGTTTCTCCTTGAGTGAGTTTTTGTAGATCATGTTTTTCAAGGAATCAGTATATTTCATATAAATTAAAGATTTTTTCAATCATAAATAGGTATTGCATTTTGTCAAATGTTTTGTTCTGGGTCAATTATATTATCATATTAGCTCATAAGTATGCTGGATTACTTTGATTAATTTTTAACATTGAACCAGCCTTACATATCTAAAATAAAATCCACTTGAACATAATAAATAATTCTTTTCATGCATTGCTGATTTTATTTGCTAATATTTCGTTGAGGATTTTTGCATCAAAGTTCATGAGAGATACTAGTCTGTATTTCTTCTACTCTGTCTTCCTTTTTTTCCTTTATTATTGTCTTTGTCTGGTTTTGGTATTATAGTAATACTTAACTTCATAAAGGAAGTAGCCCTCCTGCTCAATTTTCTGGAAGAAATTGTGTAAATTTGGTTTTTATTTTAAATGTTTGGTAGAATTTTCCAGTGAAATCATCTGTCTGTGGAGTGGATTTTTTTGTTTTGTTTTTTTGGTCTTGGTTTTTGTTTTTCAGGGGTTTAAAATTACAAATTCAGTTTCTTTAACAGTTATAGTACTAGTTTAGTTTGGTTACCTCATTCATCTTTGTTGAGATTTTGTAGCCTGTTTCTCTAGGAATTGATCCATTTTTTTCCCAAGGTTGTCATATTTATGAACATAAATTTGTTTGCAGTATTCCCTTATATTTCTTTTACTTTGCTGCAGGAGCTGTTGTGATATTCTCAATTTCATTCCTATAGTTAGTTATGTGTCTTCTTTCATTTTATCTTTGCTAATCTTGATGGAGAGTTATCAACTTACTGATTTTTTTTTGATGAACAAAGCTTTTTGTTTTGTTGATTTTTCTCAATTGTTTACCTATTTTAATTTTAGCTGATTTCTACTCTGTGAATTTTTCTTTTCTACTTTTATTATGGGAATTCTGCTATTTTTTTTTCTAGTTTCCTGAGTTAGATTATTGATTTAAGACCTCTGATATTTTATGGCAAACATTTACTGCTATAAATTTCCCTCTCAAAAGTGTTTTAGATGACTTCCACATGTTTTTATTTTGAATTTTCATTTTTGTTTAGTTCTAAGTATTTTTATAATTTTTGGCACTTCTTTTTTGACTTTTGGATTATACAGAAGTGCACTGTTTAATATTAAAGTGATTGTAGAATTTCCTATTTTCTTTCTGTTATTAATTCTAATTTGACTTCATTGATGTCACAAAACATACCCTGTATAATTTTAATGTTTTAAATATTTGAGCTTGGTTTTGTGAATCAAAATATAATCTGTCTTAGTGTTTGTTACATGGGTGCTTGAACAAGCTGTGATGGAATGAAGTGTTGGGTAATGTCAGTTAGATCCTATGTTGATTGTGTTGTTCATTTCTTACTAGTTACTAGTTATGGTTGCTTTTCTAAGGCATCAGACCCACAGATCTCCTTACACTGCCGTTCTGGAAATGGAACCCCTGATAATGAGATTTTGAAGCAATGTTTCCTTTGTCTTCTAGTTACTACTGGCATTCTGCTAAAATTCTCCTGATATTTTTTCTTAATTTGTAAATGCTTTAGTTTGATGGGTTTTTTGTTTCATTTTGAAATCTGAAGATTCACTTTTATATATTTTATTGTTTCTGTCATTAGTCACTTTGAAAGAGTTTACATTAATAGTCTATAAAAATTTGAAGCCATCATTACAGTTTCCACAACGTTGTAAAAACTCATATAAACATAGTTTAATTGATAAGAAATTTAATGAGAATTTTAAGGAAACAAATAGGAATATAAATGAGTGAGGACTATGTTAATTATTTTCTATTTAAATGCTAGTTGCTGTTAATCTGTTTAAAAATATGATTAATTGAGGTGGGTATGTGTAACAAATGCTGTCATTTTTTTTTAATGTAAGGCTATTTCATATAAGAACTAACAGGCCAAATTTTGTAAATCCTCAATTACTTCATATTTACTAAGAGTCAACTATGTTAGCTTTCATTCAAACTGATTTATATATGCCACATTCATATCTATCTTAATAGACATTAAATTTATTGAGATCTTCTCATTTTTTGATTTTTGATTCCCACTGTGCTTCATAGAGAGGATTATGCATAGCAACCTTGCAGGGGCTTCTTTTTGTACATTTAAAGCACTTGAGGAAAAAAAAAACAGCTTTCTTACCAACGTTTATGTTGAGTCAAGATTGACCCATGAAAAGCCAATTATAGTCTAACGCCAGCATTTATTTAGAGAAACTATAATAATCTCTATGGAATAAAGAGAAAAGCACTTTTGAATATTTTAAAATATTCTCTCTTAACAATACTTTTCCCTCTACCAAGGTATGTTCTTGATGCACTGTCATGGCTGCTTGAGATCTCCCACTGCACTGCCATTTTCTGGAACTTTCCTAACTTCCAGTACACCTCTCTGCCCCTCATTTGTCCCCTTGTCAGAGGGCATGCTCAATTTTAGATGTCTAGACAATCTGATAATTATTCTGACCTGTTGTGTGGCTGAATGGTATATTTTACTTTCATTTTTCTTTTTTCTTCCAGGTGAGATATTTACATTTTTATTTGATGTTTCAGTGTCAAACTAGAGGACTAACTTTATCTTGAGTTTATTTGGGATAGTTTCATACCCAAGAATAATCTGAAGGGTTATCTGAAATATTATAAAGGGTTATGTAATTATATCATGAGGTCTGTATAGTTTTCCAAATCTCCTTTCTTCAACAAATATGTATTTATTGAGTTCCTATTAAATTCAAGGCACCATGGTAGACATTGCAAATCAAAAATATAAATGAATGAATGAATGAGTGAATGAATGAATGAATAACAAAATGTGGTCATGGACTTTTAGAGTCTGATAAAATCAACCCTGCATAAATCTACAGCACGAAATGTGTTAGACAATGAATCCTTGTTTGATAGATTTAAACTAGAACCTTGTACAACTGACATTTACTTAAAATTATCTACTAAAAAGTAACAATGTTAATCAAGTTAACTAGAATCTGAGATTCTTGTTCATCATTGTTTTATTGGTTTTTTAAAAAATTTTATTTATTTTTATTTTTTGGCTGCATTGGGTCTTCATTGCTGCGCATGGGCTTTGTCTAGTTGTGGCGAGCAGGGGCTACTCTTCTTTGCGGTGTGTGGGCTTCTCGTTGTGGTGGCTTCTCTTGTTGCAGAGTACGGGCTCTAGGTGCTCGGGCTTCAGTAGTTGTGGCTCACGGGCTCAGTAGTTGTGGCTCGTGGGCTCCAGAGCGCAGGCTCAGTAGTTGTGGCGCCCGGGCTTAGTTGCTCTGCGGCATGTGGGATCTTCCCAGACCAGGGATCGAACCCATGTCCCCTGCAATGGCAGGCGGATTCTTAACCACTGCGCCACCAGGGAAGTCTCTCTTGTTCACCTTTGAATGCTGTTCTACTAGTATGCTTTTTAGAATGATGGGATTAATTAATATTTGAAAAATAAATAAAAGATTAACCCAATTGTAATTTGCAGGAAAAAAGTTGCACTGATACCAGAACAGTTATCTGTTATATATCTAAGAGATATATGACGTATATATGACAAAAGCTAAAATAAAATTCATCATTTTTCCCTGGAAAGGTTTATTCTTTAAATGGTATAACACACTTGCCTAAATATTTATAAATAGATACATAAAAAGAGATACCTCTAATGACTCAAAAGAGAAAATCTAAAGAAGAGTAAGAACCTATTTTGAAATAATAACTATTTTATTATTTATGAAGCCTCTCAGTTGAACTAATCACTATAACAGCTTTCTACAGTAAGTAGTAATTGTCTGTTTCAAGATGGAAAAAAGGGAACATGTCTTTATATACTTTTCATTATGTGACTCTGCTTAAATCATTCTCTGTGAATGACAAAACAATGGTGTATGAAACTCACTGCTAGGCTGCAAACTGCAGGGAGACCATAAACATACAGAATATTTCAACGAATTTCTGAATGAAAGAAACTTAATGTTTCAACATTGACTGGCAAAATGAAGTTGCATAAGCTACAGCTAAATACATGTTCAGGCAGAGTGTAGGAGGGAGCTGACCCCCAGAAGAATGGCGTGGAGGCATGACCTCTGAAATTGCAAGGTCAAAGTGAGATGTGGTGTGGAGGGAGGTTACTTATGATTGTCAACCTTTCCATTTCCCTGTTTCAACTTTACAAACAATATGCTGCCAGCAAAGCATTCACACCTAGCGTTCCAACCCCTCAACACAGTGGAGGTTTATTAACTAGATATTGATCACAGTGTCTGGGATGAACCATGCAAGGAAGTCAGAGTGAGTGTCAATGTTTTAGAACCAAGCCACAGTCTTGAATAGTGGGTGGCAACCTCCACAAATGGTTTGCTCCAGAAATAGTTCACTCCATACGCACAGAATCACCAGTCAGGCTTCCTATTGCCTCATCTTAAAATATAAATGAAAGATCCAGTACTAACATGCTTGAGGACATCTTTAACGTAAAATTTAAAATTCAGATTAAAGAAACAAAATTGTTCATAGACAAAACAAAGGAACAAAACCTTTTAATTTCTATACTTAGAGGGTTTCAAGAAGATACTATATCCATAAAAGAGGAACTGTATTTTAAAAATAATAACTAGAAAATGATAATTTTTTACAAGATAAAAATGTGATTGATGAAATATAAAAAAAATCTTGGAAAATAGATTTGAGGCAGTCTTACAAAATATAAAACTAAATACAATGTTCAATATATGTGAGAGAAAAATTAAGAGAGAAAAATCAGTTCAGGGGGTCCAACATTTGACTGATAGGATTTCAAGAAAGAGACCATAGAGAAAATAAAGGGAAAGTTATCAGAAGAGAGTCCTCAGAGATCATGAATATTCTAAGAGAAAGGACATAATGAGTGCTAAACAAGATTAAAAAAAAAAAAAGACCCACACCACCCCAGTGTTGCAAACTTTTAGAACTAAAAGGATAAAGAAAAGATCATTAAAATCTCCACAATTAAAAATGAGATCACCTTAACTAGAAATGAAGAGCAAACTGGTTGGTATTCCCCTTCCCATAGCAATACTGAGTGATTGTTTAAAATGAAACAATTTCATCAAAATATTTTCAGAAAATGGTTCTGATACTTATAGACCCCACTTAAAATATGAAGAGCAGAGTGTCTAAAAGCATCTTAGATTTGGAAGCAGAGACTGGGATCTAAGAATTAATGGTTCCAACTCAGGTGACAGCTCTGCAGACAGAGACGAACGCTTTTCTGTTGGAGCAAAGGAAGGAGGGCAGCAGTAAAAGGCTGTCTTTGTAGAGAGAGAATTCCAGAGACCAGACCGTATGATGGAGATGTCCAAAAAAGTTAAGTATATGAAAAAAGTAAAGAGTGAAAGGGAATTCTTAGGAAAGAAAAACATGTCAATTTGAAAGTCAAGCAACATTTAAGAAAGTTTTTCAAAAAAAGGAAATTTCATCCTAGGAGATTATTTAATCATTATTCTAAACTGTGAACAATACTTACACATAACGCATTTTCAGCAATTAGAATCAAAGTACAGATAAAACTGGAGATACTGAGGTTTAAGATTGTAATGTAAATGTTACCAAACTCAACATTGTAAAAGTACTGATCATAAAGGTAAAGGAGAGAAGAGAGATGAATGCAGTTTAGGGAACACTCATATTCTTATTTTACAAAACGGGAATCAAGATATAGACTCTGAATTTGAAGAGAGAAAAGAAAGACATACAAGTAATGGTTTTGGTATAAACCATTAAAATCACCAAAGTAATCAACAGTTATTAGACTATACTGAGAGAGTGGACATGTGGGGAGGCAGTGGGGAGTGTGAATAAACTAGATGATCATACACAATGACAAATCTATAATGTTAAAAGCAGGTAATCAAGAAATAGCAGTCTCCTGATTATCTAGAAATATGGAGGCAACCTCTGGAGCAACGAAAAAAGGAAGGAGTCTAAATATTATGTAGTTGAAAGAGTTGTGTTGGGTTATACTGGGGGTGGGGAGTTGTGTAGTGGGCAGTAAACCAAAGTCTGTTTTATTAATAATCCTTTAGTACAATTTGATTTTTAAACTTTATATATAAATATTATTTCCAAAATATGAGTTAAAAGATGGTAACAAAAGTATGATTTTTAATTTGTAGATAAGAAAACTATCTTATTGTGAGACCCACCATGCATGTTTGATTCGGTTTGCTCAAGATCTGGTCAGTGGTGGAGTGAGGACTATGGCACAGAATTTCTTGGTCTAGTGCTCTTTGTTCTAAAACTCAATAAAGGAGGGCGTGGGGTGGAAATCTCCATGAAGGCAGGTGATTCTTTCAGATATCTATGAGGATATGCTAGGAAAATGTCATTGAGTAGGAAAACAATGGAAAGCCCAACGACGCATTGACTTTTTTGCCAGAGGCTAAGCTGGAGAATTTTCGAGGAAAACCAGTCAGCATAACTTTCTTTACACGTGGAGTGGGGATTGTTCCCATTTAAAAAGAAGTGCTCTTTGGTCCTCACTGAGAATTGAAATAGTTACTGTTTTTCCCTTTCCTGTTGGAATGGAGTAGCAGTTGGCTCTCCAAGAGCCTACTATTCATTTTAAGTACCCAATAAAAGTCCTGTAGATATACTTGAAGTACCAGCCAGAGATGAGGAAATTAGAAACCCTGAAAATATTTGAAACACAGGTTTGAGGTTATTTGAACTAATAATGACATTTATTACTAATGAGACTGAAGATATGATTAGACTTTCTTTGTGAGCAAGCACAGCATCTCCTGGCAACCACTGATTCTATTTCAGAAAAGGGTACCTTTACTTTATCACACATAGTTTATCTGACTACGGGACTCAGTTGTTGGAATATTGAAGTATTGTGACTTATTGTAATCAAATCTGCATGCGATTTTCTCTGTAAAATAATTGTAAGCTTCCACTGTATTGAAGGAAATGCTTTGTAATAAAGAAGACTCATGTTATGGGAAAATTTCACTCAATTCTATAAGTTTTTTTTTATTGATAACAATCTAACATGTAACATTTTGAAAGAATTTAAGTCTGGGGAATGTTGTGAAATCAATCACTCTTTCTTATCCTAATAGCATAATACTCAAAAAATTAGTACTTATAGGAGAAGACACTTAAGTAATATATAATTTATTTATATATATTATTTTTCTGAGTATCTTTCTGATAAATACAACTTTTAGAAGTGGGGGAAGGAATGGCCGTAAAGGTGCAGATTGATAAATCTTGTTCTTTCTTTGGACAACTGGCCATACGTTCTACAATCATAAATTTCTATATGTAAAATTGAAGATTGGTTGTAAGAAGATGAAGTATAAATAAATTACTTCATAATATTTTATTAAAGTATAACATACACTACTTTAGTACAAAAATAAACTAAAAAACAGAAAATGAATGTTCAAATTAAAGAGGATAAAGATTGAAATATCTGATTAGTATTCATAGATGAATTAAATATATTATCTTAATTATTTTTATAACTACAAAAATTGCATCTTTTTTAAGAAGTACAATAGTGCATAGAAGATTGTTCTTTTATGACTTTAGCTTTTTCACTAATGAGTGTTGTATACCATGGGCACCTTTTCAGGTGTTCTTTCAGTATGCATTGCCATTAGATAGTCTTAAATTGCTTTCAGAATGATGAACATTTTTCTTAAATTTGAAGAGTTTTCAAGGTTAATCTAAATAATATTACTATACTGTTCAAAATACAATGGAAACTATTTAAATGTGGTTCTGTTCTTGGGGATCATAATAAAACAGAACATGGATAAGACATTAAGAAAAAGCTAACTAGAGTTATTAAGTAATAATGAGTAAAAGGAATATTCTTAAGATTGCCAAAGTAAAATTTATGATCCTGCTATGGAATTTTGAGGGATGTTAGTCTACATGTATTAAAAACACAAGATAACTATTTCTATAATTAAAGCATCAATCTGTTAAAAACTATGTAACCCACACAGAATGCCAGTATCCATTTATGGATTTTTTTAAAGTAACACTGCATTCCCCCCCAACCCCCACCGCCAAATCCCAGAGAGTTTGGTGGATACCATGAATATTCTGGAGGCCCTGTGGGCCTGTTTTGAATAACAAAAGACAGTAAGATTCAAAAAGTTTTAAAATATTATTAATAACCACTTTTCCTCAATGATTCCCATAGGTATGACAGATGGATTACTCATTTTATTTGAATCAGTAAATGATTTTCCATTTAATAAAGGGTAGAGACTGCTGCCTGCTTATTGTTCAGTTTCCCAGGGCACCCAGCATATGATGAGGCATTATCTGTTGACCTAATTTAATAATGAAAAGGAAGACAGGTTAAAAGTCACAATGATGAGATGCTCAGTAGTACTGCTACAGTGGAGACCACGTGCTGCCAGGTCGATGGCGATACTAGGATCAGAAAGGTGTGCAGTGCATAGGTGGGGACGGGGAAGGTTGGGAGGCATGGCACTGAAAAGGAGGACTGAGGGCGGGGGTGTAGACGGGAAAGAAGACAAGCACCATTAGAAATGACCCGACGCCTGTACATTTAGTCTCAGAGGATACTGAGCCAGAATTGTTCAGAAGTGATTGTGGAGAAAGAAGCATTCACCTCCTGTGTTCACTCATTTCTTTAAAAAATAATTGTTTAATGCCTACTATCATAAGCCAGGCTCTGCTCTAGGCTTTTGGACATCATTGGATAGAGGTTCCAGATCAATGGAGCTTTCATGTTGGTGGGGAAAGTCAGAGAACAATAAATATATAAGTAAATTATGTGGGATGTCAGAGGTGGAAAATGCTATCGAGAGTAAAAGTAACATAAAACAGGGCTAAGGGGATGAGGGGTAGTTTTCGTTATTAAACAGGGAGTCAAAATCAGCGTTATTGAAATGTTGTTGCTTGAACAAGATCTGAAAATGAGTGGGTTAGCTGAGTGTACAATGAAGGGAAGCATTACAGGTAGAGGAAACTGCTAGAGCAGGGAGCCCAGAGGGAGAATGTGCCTGGATGTTCTAGGAACCGCCTGGATATCAGTGTCCCTGGAGCAGGGAGCAGCAGAAAACAAGGCCAGGAAACCAGGAGCTGGGTCATGCAGGGCCTTGTAAGCCATTTACCAGCTTTGCTTTTACTGGGAAGGCATTGCCAGAAGATTTCCTACATGACTGAACATGAGTGTGAGAGAGGAGAGAAGTCAGGCTCTAGTATAAGGGTTTTATTCTGAGCAACTGGAAAAGTGGAGTTGGCATCAACTGAAAGGGAGAAGGCTTACCTCACCGTAGAGCAGGGCGTATTTTATCAGGGGGCAGGGCAAACATTTAGTTGTGAACATTACATTTGACACGTCTATTAGACAACCACGTGGAAATGTTGAATATGCAGTTGGATATTGGAATCTGAACTTCCAAAAATTATAGACATACCTTGGAGATATTGCGGGTTTGGTTCCAGACCACTGCAATAAAGGGAGTCATGTGAATTTTTTGTTTCCCCAATGCATATAAAAGTTATGTTTATACTACACTGTAGTCTAAGTGTGCAATAACATTATATGTATAAAAACAATGTACATCTCTTAATTAAGAAAACTTTATTGCTAAAAAAATCATAACAATCATCTGAGTCTTCATCTAGTCATAGTCTTTTTACAATAGTAACATCAAAGATGACTGATCACAGATCACTATAACAAATATAATAATAATTAAAGAGTTTGAAATATTGCAAAATTACCAGAATGCCACAGAAACATGAAGTGAGCAAATGCTGTTGGAAAAATGGTGCCAGTAGACTTGTTTGAGGAAAGGTTGCCACAGATCTTCAATTTGTAAAAAACACAGTATCTGCAAAACACAATAATGTGAGCAGCATAAAGGGAGCTATGCCTGGATCTCTGTCTGGATCTCCATCTCAGTCTCTCCATTTCCAGGTCCAGTTCCATCTCTAGATCTGGATCTTGGCCTGGATCTACATTTAGATCTAATCTGTCTATATATTAAGAATATAGATGCATTTAAAGTTGTGAGACTGGATGAGGTCACCAAGAAAGTGAGTATAGATAGAAAAGAAAAGAGGACCAAATTATGGAGTTGGGACACTCCAGCACTAAGAAGTCAGTGATAGGAGGAAGAAACAGAAAAGAGAACAGAGAATGAACAATTAGTTGGTCAGAGGATGTGCCAGTCAGGGTGTGCTCAGAGAAGCAGAACCACTATAAGTGGTATAGAACATGGAATTTGTTATGGGGATTTGATTTTACCTAATCCGGGGAACTGGTTAAACAATTTCTATATGGCTGTTGCTCCTTTGTCTGGTGTGGACCTCTCCTAGGTGCTGAAGGAGGGGCTGCAGGAGATCTGGTAAGAGACAGGAGCTACAGGCTCTCCTCAGGCTCCCTTCCGACAGGTGAGCAGATCAGTGACAGCAGTGCCTTGTGCTCCTGCACCGACCTTCTCAACATAAAAAGGATATGACTGCTGCTTTACTGCTTCCTTCCAAATCTGGCACAAAATATCTCATGTGGCCCAAGCTGTCAGTACCATGAGGAAGGGGATTTCAGGAAATATATTTCCAACTTAGATAAGTTGACTCAATGCAAATCGACCACCAAGAAAAGCTAAGAAATTGTGGTGACTTGGAAGCTAAGTAAATAAAAGTAAATAAAATGATTTAAGGAAGAGAAAATGGCCAATTATTTCACATTTTTCTAAATAAGTTGAAAATGGAGCAGTTATCATTCAGTGTAGCAGTGTAGAGGCCATTGGTAAATTGGAGAACAGTAGGTTCAATGGAATTGAGGGGAGGGGGCAGAAAAATACAGAGTGAGGTGGATTTGAAAGAGAATGGGAGGAAAGAAATGGGAGATAGAAGTAGAAACAACATCACGCAGAAGTTTTACCACAAAAAAGAGTAATAAAGTGGAGTAATAGCCAGAGAAAAGGAAACAAATTTTGTAAAAGAAGGGAATAAACTAGAAAAATAAATTTAAAATAAATACATAACATTTTTGATGTGTTAGGAGAACTTCTGGGTAATAGCCTCTAGCAGGCAAGAGGAGATATGAGCTGGTACACAGATGATGGGGTTGGCTTTATATAGAGGCACAGCCAGCTCTCCCACGGTACGTGGGAAGGCACAATTCAGAGGTGCAGGTGCAGACCAAGGAGTTGATGTGCTCTTGGTTATCTGGGTGATATTTCTTCAGATTGCTCCAGATGGAGGCAGGAAGCAAAGACATCAGCTAAGAAGGAGGATGGGGTGGGGATGTTGGAGATTTGGAGAGAGGATAAGTGCTGAAATAATCATCCAGAGTTTGGGAGAGTGGATGGACCCAGGATTTTAGCACGATTGCCTGGCGACTTTGGGGACCCATTAGGGTTCATGACTATCATCTACAAAATAAGCTATACATTACCCCATTTTTAATTACAGAGAAAAGGAGTGAAACCTTACAGCAAATTTGCATTGCTTCAAAAACTCTTCCACTAGATTAGAAACAGCAGAATCCCATGCTAGGTAGACAGAAGCCAAATCCCCTGGAAGTTATTTACATTAAGCCCTGTGTTGTAGTAGTTCAAATTTAATAATATGCCCATAATAAAACTCATAACCTAAATTTGAAAGCCTTTCCAAAACACTTAGTAAGGTGGAACTGTAGTGCAATTCTAATTATTAACTATGTAGGGAGATTAACGTCCCTCATCAAATAATTTTTTTAGAGTGAGTGCAAACCAGAACCTTTGTCCACTGATGGTCCTGTCCCTGGCCTCTTTATTGCTGCTCCAAGGCTCATGCGGTTGGGGGTTTCCATGTTCATTAAGCTGCCTGCATAGAGGAGCACTTCAGCACATAATGAGTGCATACTGGGATGAATCAGTTATTGGCACAAACTACCACCACAGCCATATGCAGCTCATTTTATTTTATTTTATTTTTTTCTGTTTCTCCAGCCCACCCACTAAATTTTACTCCCTTTGCCAAGTTACTCCCCTATGCTTGGTTTAGAAACAAGACCCATTATTACTCTTCTGTTTTCACACTTAAAACACAGTATAATAATATTGATTTCTGATTTATCTTCAGTTATATTTTTAGAAGCAGATGATGTAAAAACAGGGAAAGGCCTGAAAGAATGAGATGATACAATTATTCAAATGGATGTATTCAAGTTCCACCATGTTTGAGAAGAACACCAAGGTTTATCCAAAACTCCTGTTTTTCCTGCTGGCTCTGTACTGCTAGCTTCAGTGTCTTCATTATAAACTACGGCAATATTTTACTGGGGGGACAGGCAGGGGAAGGGCAAGAAGAACTCAGAGCAAACCTGCTTTGAAGCCTGGGCGCCAGTGGGCGAATGTCATGCAAGCTGAGACATTAGCCCATTTTAACTTTGAGTAGAGGTCTCCGGGAAGTCCATTGTACAGAGAACCCAGATGCTGTCCCTAGAAAGTTGAATCCATTCAGTCATTTCCCATGGAATCTAGAGAAAATTGGGTTTATAAGGGATTGATTTCAGAGTCACATCACCAGAGCCTTTTGAAACCAAATCAAATGCTGCTGTCAGTGTTTGAATCACAAGTTTACTCATAATTCTGGAGAACTGAAAGCAACATTGCAGTGTTCCAGCTGATGCCTTCTGCACTGATAAATTTCTTATTTGTAAGTGTGTGACAAAAATTCAAACATTTGATTAAAAACTGTAAAAATTAGGATAGGCCTGAAAGTATGAATTTGAATCTTAATTAGTTTCATAATTCCCACATTTTTTTGCTAAATAATGAGCTTCCTGTCTCATTTTACTTTATCGTATAGAATACTGAGTGTACGATGCATCATGACATTTACTCTTAGGCTCTTTTACCTCCCTGAGGGAGTGATTGGGAAACATACCTTCAAACAGTGTCTTAAAAATATTAGCGCTAGCACCTTCTGACTACTTGATAAAGGCCGCCATAGCAGCGACTAACATTCTTCTCTTCCAAAGGCCAGAAACCTTTGTAGAGCTAACACATAATAAAAGAACCAATAACAAACAAATTAAAAAATACCTCTCTGTAAGAAGAACTGGAAAATCTGAAGTGTATGAAATGGTCACTTCTGAAAAGAGCAGAAAGTTAACTGGCATTTGAAGAAGGAATAAAAGAACCGGAAGTAATTAGTAAAAAGACTAATCCAGCTCTTTGTTTTTGTTTCTTTAACCAGCCTCAGTTCCACTGACTTTGCTCTCCTCCCCTAATTCTGAAATAACTGCATTTATGCAGAAAAAACAGGGACAATGCAGAGGCAAAATGAAGATTAAAAGTGAAATGGCAATCTTTATTATCAGGACTTTAGCACTGAAAAAAGGCAGGACAAGCTTTTTTCTCCTGCCCAGTCATAATTTCTCGACATTAGGGATCCGTAACTTTATTGCTTACATATAGGTATCATTTGGTTCCTTTCAGGCAGCAATAAACATTTTCTTTGTAATATTAATTATTAAGCAAGGGAAGGATCACAGTTCAGAGCCCCCTTAGAGGATACATCTCTTCACTGCCAGAGATCAGATAGCCATGTCTAATGAAGCATGATGATTTCCCCAACATCATGTCTATAGAAGACACCTATGTAGATCATTAATGTTGGGTATAATTAGCATAAAGTTATAATCCTCAAATTTAGGAGATCCAATCAGACCCAGGTCTTATGTTCTGTGTGTCTTCAGAATTTCCTTGGCTGCAAAGAATACACACCACCAGAGGGCAGTTAGCAGTGTGCCTAGGCATCTTAAACTAGTTATGTTCCTTATCAGTTTAGCTTTACCTTGTACCTGTGCTTGTGGCAAAATAGATTGCAGGAGCATGTTAATTTTATTAAATCAGATGTGATAAGCAACTGACATAGGCGTGGTTAAAATGATTCCAACACCATCTGCTGAAGCCCACAACCAAGATGGCTGTAGAGTTGCCTTGATTTTCAGGGTTCTCACTGGCACAGGGGACGCTCTGAATTAGGTAGGTATCACAGAAATAATTTGATTTTCGCTGAGCTCTCAGACTCATAAGAGATGAGCAGAGTCCAGGTTAAGAAGAAATTAATCTCCAAACACTGAGTTTATTATGCAACTAAAGGGACTTGGTAATTAATTTCTCTTGTGACTAATGATTATGGCTTTTGCTTAACTAATTCAAGTTGATCTTTAGAGTTCAGCGAATCTATTATTTTTAAATGTAAAAGGGTCTCTTATTAAATATTTATTTACTTGCTTTGTACAGCAGTGAATCCCAGTGAGGTGTTAATAGTCTTCTGCCCACTGCCTGATGGTATTTCGATACACGCAGTTAATGTGTCCTTTTTAGCACCAAGAATAACAAATGATAAAATCCCTGCCTCAGGAAAATGTGTATAACTGGTATCATTGAACTTTCCCAAATTTAATGAATAGGGAGATTAGAATCATATGCAGAAAAATGGAAAGAAACACTCAAGAAAATGGATATGCTCCAGCTCCAGTAAATGTTCTAGAACTTATATCCATTCTTTCTAGGTCTCATTTTGTGCTAGCTTCAAGGTGACATGAAGGATTAGCTAAAGAATATTTGGGATGTAAACAGGGTGTCCCATCAGCCAGTGAATTGGTTGTGTCCACCATCCGTAGGGAAAGCCTGAAGTCCACCATTTCATGTGGTGGGTCCTGACACTGGACACGAGATCTCCTGCCACATCATTGTCGCCTTAATGCCAAGATTTCTCTTTTTCCAATTTTCTTGGCCATGCCACGCAGCTTGCGGGATGTTCCCCGACCAGGGATTGAACGGGCCACCGCAGTGAGAGTGCCGAATCCTAATCACTAGACCGCCAAGGAACTCCCACGCCGAGATTTCTCTTTATCTCTCTTTCACTGTGGCAATCGAAAGTCACTTTTTAAGTAAGGAGAAAAACAGTTTCTTCTTCTGTTTATACTCATTAAAAGAGAAACCCAGAGCTGGGTTTCCTAACTCCAAAAGGTTAAAAAAATAAGTAAAATGAGTTCACACATAACATTTCAACTTACACTGACTTTGACAGGGCAGACTGTGGACTCACCTCTGCTGTCGGTTCTGTATTGTACATGGAATCACCTGCTTGCCTGAGATCTGTAGGGCATGGGTTGCATCACAATCAGGCTAGAATTCTCTTTGCTCATGACCGTTACTGTGAGCTGTCCTTTAAGACATGCTATACTTGAGAGGAGTCCAGCCCTAACCATCGGACATGCATTTATAGTTCTGACCATCAATTATGGTCAAAATCTCAAATCTACTTTTATTTTGTGGTGAGAATTCCTTGATCCCTATTCAAGTTACTGTATGTAGTTAGGTATGTGGGCAGGGGCTTGGTCCTCATCCAAACCCCAAGCCAGATGCAGAGGACAATGAACCTCAACATCATAATGCATCAGCAACATCTGTTATTATGTATTATGTGTTCATCATACATTACATGTAATGTTGAGTTTTTCTTTCCTTACTGTTACAAATGTGCAGCACATGTCTTTTGCAGTGCTGTTGAAAGGCAATGCATTGCCTGTCACTGTTATCCAGGACTTTGATTCAATATAATAAAAAAAGGGACTTAGTACAGAGCAGTGGTAACTTAATTGTCATGGGAAGATGAGAAAAGAACAGAGGGGAAGTCAACATGTAAAAGACTCTTCTGTCCAAGAAAAAAACCAAAGCATGTCATGACAAACTTTGAATAAAGGTTTCAGAGTCATTCAAATAGAGTGAAGGGGGTGTATGAATTGAGTCATCCACAGCTCAGGACTCTCTTGTGGGGCTCCAAGAACAAGCTGTACCCCGGAGAGCCCTGTTCTGGCTGCAAGTGGACGTGCCTCCATGAGCTCATCTTTGAACAACCCAGTGGCAACTGTTCATTAGCATTGTGCCCAGGAGAAAATATTGAGAAACATTTTGTTGTCGATAGGTTTAGTAGACTATGTCAGGTAGCAATATCAGATAATTGGTTACTTTATATTGCATAAGTTACTTCAGATAATTAGAGAACATTAAGTAATGTTAATCAGCTCTGGTGGTGGGAATTAGGGAATGCTGTTGTTGTCGTTTTCCTTTTCTCTTTTTAAGTGGTCATTACATCACCTTGTTTGAGAGTCTTCTCCTAGTACCAAGTTCTGTCTCATGCCTCCAACTTGCTGACCCAAATTACAGCTCCCAGGGTCTGCAGAGTCAGCTCTGCTTACATCTCCAGGGAGGAGATGAGCCAGGAGTGTTTTTATTATGTCCCAGTTAACAGATATATAAAGCAGAGTAATCAAAACACTGCCCGAGAGTGATGGAAGGATGTTGGCTTCTGAAATGCTTTATCAGGATGTACTATTCAAGCCACAGATGAAACAGTAAATAAATTCCACTACCCTCTATGTTCAAGGAAATTCTAGTAACAATAGCAAGTACAGGTTCAGCACCCTTCTTCCATGATTATTTTTAAGCGCAGGGCTAAATACCAATACCTTAAGGCACATTTTAAGAGAGATCTGTTATTGCAATTTTATTCCATAACTTTATTGAAACTATACAAAATATCCATTCTTTTTTTGGTTTGTGTTTTGTTTTGTGTTTGACGAATTGTGGATTTAGGTCATATGCATCTCAATTATATGAACACATTTCTTATTAAAATTTCAAATATCAATGTTTCTAGCTAAATTGCCTTCATTTTGTCAAATTATTCTAAGTGTTGACTGTATGCGGTAGTTTGTTGTTTATATCTGTACATGTATGTATTACACGGTACCTGTTACTCATTCTTATGAGACCTCATGTTTCTTTGTTCCCTTCCCACTCCTGGATTATTATTTCTACTTTGCTTTAAGGAGATAATTCAGTTTTTTTGTTAGAAACAAGTGAGTCCTGAAGATACTGTTTTTCATGCTTACAGCAACTCCGTGTCTACTTGTAGCTCTATTTGTAAAGTTTAATTAATTCTTTAATCCTGCTGCTGCTGCTTTTGTTTCACTAGCTAAATATCTTGAACCGTTTTTAAATGGGTATAAATGTACTGTGCTTGTTGACATGCTTAAGTGCCTCTTCTAAGCTGTTCCTACAAGCTACTGACAAATTGAAGACATTGTTAGACTAGAAAAAGTAAATAATAATACTTTTTCCTGAGAAATCCAAATGCATTTTAACATAGCTATAAAATGTTCACAAATTTGGGGTTAAGTGAGTATACAGACAGACAAATGATATTCATAATTTATGGGGAAAATGTTTATGCTATCAAGTGGTAAGACTTTTTTTTTTCAGAATTCATCAAATGACAGATTGTTTTTCCTTACTCTAGGTTTTTCTTTTCTGTTAGGTAAGTGTCCTACCACTTTTCCACTATACTTGTGATAATCACAGTGGTCTCTCTGAGAATTAGGCTGGGTCTTGTGATCAGTGCGTCCATACGTGGAGGGGTAGAAATCCCAGTCATGTCCATAGGTTAGTTCAAGAACCCAACCGGAGTGGCCATGAGTGTCTGTGTTCTCCATGAAAGGATCACTGTAGCCAACTTTCTCCTAAACACTGGATCCGTTTCAGCTTTAGTGTTTTTTAGCCATAAAGCCTGTTCTGTTTCGTTTCCAGCAGTTCCCTACTCTGATCCAGAAGCCCCCCCACCATTCTGCTTACAACCCTGTGTCTTAGTACCAGTCAGTTCTCCATGAAGAAATGAACCAAGGCCGTTCATTTCTTCACCAGTGTTGTCCATAACTGTCCTTACCCATCCAGTGCTTCTTTCCTCATCCTCTTTCTACAGTACAATACAGTACATCATCCAGCACATTCATTTCTATAATGAAAATTTTCTGTCACTCTTTATTCCCTCTTTCTTGGAACATTAATACACTGGCTGCACATTTACCACTGTTTAAAAGTATTAAAACTGGATAAATTTAACCTCTCCTTCTTTTTTTTTTTTTTTACTTTTTAAATTTTCCTACTGACTGGTTGAGAATTCATTATTCACTTATTCATTCATTCATTTGTCCATCAGTCTGTCAGTAAGTACTTATTGGTCACCTTTTCCACATCAGCCACTGTGCTAAGGGAGCAGACTCAGCATCCACACCTGTAAAGGGAGGAGAGCATAATATGTAGATGGATGACAGTGTGTTTTCTGGGCATGGGTCCAATATAGTAAACTTTTCTCAAATCTACTTGTGCAGGAATTTTCGAGTGAGATATGGCCCCTTTGACTTACTGGTTCTAAACTTTGGGCATACATTTAGGGGATGCTTCTCCATTTTTGGTTAATCCAGAGAAACCTGAGTGCTGATGCTGGAGGATGGGTATGAAGGGTTGTGCTTAGTCCAGAAGGAGCAGAGACTCTGAGCAGTCTGCTTTGCTCTAAGCTCTAAATGAAATTGGGAAACTTTAGATGTCAGGAGATCAATTGGGCCAAACAAGACTCTAACTGCAGGTATGTCCAGAGCACCCAGGATCACCCAGGGTCACAGATCTGCTCAGGTGACTGTCAGTTACAAAAACTGAGGCAGGTGGAGCGCGGGGACCAGGTTTCAAAGTTACAAAAGTAAATGGGAACTTTCTAAATAACTGTCAGTACTTATCACTGGTATGAAAGGGATAGAAATCAAATAATACTGCAAAGTATATTCTAGAACATCAAATGTGTGTGCAAACATTTACTTTTTAAAATCTAATAGAATTAATTTACAAAATGAGGATGGCAGAAGGATTTGGAAGGTGTAGAAAACAAAACTCAAGGTTGTGTTACCTTTCTAAGAGTAAATAAAAAACGAGGTAAAGCTTCGAATTTATATACATTTCAGACTACAGAATGTTTTCACACATTTCCCTGCTAGCCATTACCCTGACTTGCCTCTTTAAGGATTTCCACACGTTTCAATTAAGCAGCTTTTTAAAACTAGTAATGTGTTAATGCATTTTTAACTTTTTAATTTTTAAAATATTTTTTAGAGTAGTTTTAGGTTTACAACAAAATTGAGGGGAAAGTAACATTGATTTCCCATGTACTCCCTTACCCCACACATGCACGCCTCCCCCACTATCAACATCCCCTTGAAATGGGACTTTTGTTACAAATAACGAACCTGCATGGACACATCATCATCACCCAGAGTCCATAGTTGACATTAGGGTTCACTCTTGGTCTTGTACATTCTGTGGGTTTGGAAAAATATATAATGACACGTGTTCACCACTGTAGTGTTATATGGAGTAGTTTCACTGCCCTAAAATCCTCCATGTTCCACCTCTTCATCCCTTACCCCCTCCCAACTCTTGGCAACCACTGATCTTTTTACGGTTTCCGTAGTTTTGCCTTTTTCAGAATGTCATAGAGTTAGAATTATATAGTATGTAGCCCTTTCAGTTTGGCTTCTTTTACTTATAAAATTCATTTAGGGTTTCTCCATGTCTTTTCTTGGTTTGACAGCTCATTTCTTATTAGTGCTGAATAATATTTCATTGTCTGTTTGTACCACAGTTTATTTATTCATCAACTACTGAAGGACGTCTTGGTTGCTTCCAGGTTTTGGCAATTATGATAAAGCTTCTATAAACATCCATGTGCAGGTTTTTGTGTGGACATAAGTTTTCAGCTCCTTTCGGTAATTACCAAGGAGCACGATTGCTGTATCATATAATAAGAACATGTTTCGTTTTGTAAGAAACCACCACGTTGTCTTCCAGAGTGGCTGCACCATTTTGCATTCCCACCAGCAATGACTGAGTGTTCCTGTTGCTGCACATCCTTACCAGCATTTGGTGTTGTCAGTGTTCTGGATTTTGGCCACGCTAATAGGTGTGTAGTGGTATCTCATTGTTTTAATTTGCATTTCTCTAATGACATATGATGTGGAGCACCTTTTCATAAGCTTATTTGCCATATGACTGTCTTTTTTGGTGAGGTTTCTGTTAAGGGCTTTGGCGCACATTGGCTTATTTTTAAACTGTGGTTTTGACAATTATGCTTACAGTTAAGCTTCGTATAAGAATTCTGATCAATAAAGGACTTAATGAAAGCCATTGGAGGAGGCACTGGGGGCTCCCACCCATGTCCCTGGGCCTCAGAGTTGTGGTTACAGTGCATGGTGGCCTGATCTCCAAGGGCACAGGACCCGTTCTCCCCACTGGAAAAGCACCCAGAAGCCCCAGAGTATGAATGACCGAAGGGAGTTGGTTCGTGGCTCTCCTAACTCCCTTGCACCCCTCTCTGAGTGGATAACTCTGAACCAAGTCATCTAGACTGACTTTTGTTGTTCTCCAGGTGAATTGAGCCTCACTTACCCCTAGAGTGACTCCTTGAGGATGTCCCTCATATTGGCTGCCTCCACTTCCTTATGTCACTTCCCTGGCCTTTTGCCAGGGCTGCTTCCCAAATCAATGCATGCCCTCAAATCTTTGTCTGAGGGTTCACTTCCATGGGAACCTGAACTAAGACAACCTTCATACCAAAATAATAAAAGCATAGTTCTATTTACTAATTGTTGTATATCAACATAAGCAGGTAGATTTCTGTGAGTGTTTAGTTTGCTCTATGATTCTCTCATAAATCAATATCATAGGAACCTTAATCATGTTTGCTGTTCTCTCCAAATTCCCTTCATTGTGGCTTCGTCTTTCTGGGACAGACTTCTATTAGCAGATGCATTACTGACTGGATAGGAATTTTGCTCTCATATCCCGAGGCATATGATCGGAGAAACAGGGAAATCCACCTGGCAAGAGAGTAGAGTTCCATCAGAATAGCCATAATATTGGCCATGGTTAGACAAGAAAAGGAGGATGGGGAAGACACATGGAAAGAACAAACTAGATCTCAGGATTTAAAAGGGTGGATGGATTCTCTGTGTCAATAAAAGAAAATAATTCTCACAGAAAGTGTCTTCCTTAATAAGTTTTTCTGTTGACACAACTAAAGCACATGAAATTCTGCATAGTGACCTTATCCTAGGCAGGTTGAATGAAGAGTTTAGAGGCAAATGAGATTGATAATGAGGCACAATGTAGAGGGTGAATATTTTTGTTCAGTCTTCTCTATTTTCTAGAGAGATACATAATTAAGTGGAATGAATTATAAAGAAGTGAAGTTTCATTTTTCGAACAGTTGGAAATCCTACTGGAAATGAGAATAGGAAGCAGTATCTTCAGATTGATTGATTTTCCAACAGTAGGGAAATCTAGTCCATTCCAGAGTTACTTCAATGTATATTAACCCCTTTCACTCATTTTCTTCACTTGGAAGGTATATTAGTTTCCTAGGACTGCTGTAACAAAGTATCACAGAAAGGGCAGCTTAAAACTGGAAATTTATTCTCATGGTTCTGTAGAATGAAAGCCTGAACTCAAGGTGTCATCAGGGCCGTGTTCCCTCTGAAACCTGTAGAGTAATCTCTCCTTCCCTCTCCCTCTCCTGAGCTTCTGGTGGTTTTCTGTGGATCTTTGAGGCTCCTTTCCTTATAGCTCTGCAGTCATTGTCACATGGCGCTCTCCCCGAATGTCTGCCTTCCTTTGATGTCTTCTTTTAAGGACGTCAGCCATATTGAATTAGGGGCCCACCCTTCTCCAGTATGACCTCCTTTTAAGTTCCTAATTACATCTATAATGATCTTATTTCCAAATAAGGTCACATTCTCAGTTACTGGGGGCTAGAACTCCATCATGTCATTTTTGGAGGGACATAATTCAACCCATGACACATGGTAAAATAGAAGAAATGGAATAGCTTCTCTGCAAGAAAAGTTCTGTTAAAAAGACTGCTAGGTGAAAAATAGGTTTTGAGTAGTGTTTTCTTATTAATTGAGCAGCAAACCTGTTTTATTCCATACAGTATTTGGGCAAATCATTCAGAAGGTATTTATCCATTCACATTCCAAATAAAGCATATTTTAAGAGTTATACTTAAATGGTACTGTATTTAAAATTCTGTAAAGCAATTTTTACTACACAGTTTTATACTAATAGATGTAAATTGTAGTTTATAAAGTAATTTAGAATATTGGGCTGATTTACACTATCCATAGACAGTGTTGTTTGGTTATTTATTATTAGGTTATTTTTTCATAAATTGTCTTTTCCCCAAAGTCAAGTTGAAAATATATTTAATTACTTCGTATTATTTGCTTTTCTTTCTTTCCTTTGTTCCTTCATTCATTCCTTTCTTCCTTCTTTCTTTTCTTTAATTAAGGTACTGTTTACTGAAGATATTGTTATAGTAGTTTTCATTGGTATTTTTTGAGCAATGGCTTAGAAATTTTATATTGGAATATTTTACATTGGGGAATAGAAATTATTTTTTTTTTCAGTAGAAAGCTCTTTAGTTTCTTAGGACAAATTTGAAGAGGTAGAATAAGAGCTCACAGGTTTTGAAATTGGTATAAACAAGTTCCTTTTGGGACTTGTAAAAAAGAAAAGTTTCACTAAACTGTGTACTACATGTAAACAGAGCTTCAGGGTATTTGTAAATTGTTTTTAATGTTACAAAAGAGAAAATATGACATATTGTTGTGAGTTTTAAAAAGTGAAGACCCTTTAAATAGCCTGTGTCAAATGTTTAGCTCAGCACACTTAATTCTGATTTTTCAATTAATATTAAAGATAAATATTGTTACCATTAGAGAAGCTTTGCTTTCTAATGTTTGGCAATCCAAACAATGTATTATTTTTGCTTTCCTTGTGATTAAATTTTAGGTAAATGCTAGTCCTTAAGTATCCAAATTCCCCACATAATTGAATTGAACTATTTGTTCTTTTAGTATGAAGAAGATACAAGATTATTGCTCAAGTAGGCTGTCATGATTGTTCCCTGGCATTTGCAGATGACACAATTCATGGACATTTACAAAGTGCATTGGGTTGTTGCATATGACCAACTAAATGATATAGACACAGGAAGCAGAGTGTTATTTCATTGTACACTCGTACCTTTGTTGACCTCTGTGGCTGCCCTCAGTTGTGATCTAGAAGGATGACCTCTTGTAGGGAATAGGATCATGACTTGCAGCCAAGTGGACTGAGCTGCAATGAAGTCCAACCCATTTAATGGATATTTGTGACTTCGGGCGAGTTACTCAACCTCCTGGCTCAGTTTTCTTATCGGACAATGAGGCTGAAACTATATGTATTAGTGAGGTTTTTGCAACAATTTAATAAGGATACATACTTATCACTTGAAAACACTACTGTAAAAGTGCTAGATATTATTATTTGCTATTAATGAGTCATATTAGCTTTTAGCAGATAGAAACATCCTGCTATTTCTAGATTTTTTATGTGTCTTACTTGATAAAGGATTAATAAATTCATCTGAACAAAAGATTTAGAATGTTAGCTATGTATTTTATAGTCAATGAATCCCTTAATTAATAATGGCTATTTCCCAAGTGTAGAAGGCAATAGTTTGGGTTCTCCAGGTCTTTAAACCGTCTGTGCATTTCATAGTTAGTGTTCCTTCGTATGAAGTCCATTAGAAATGACAGAGATGAGAACTGCTTGCTCTTTACATATATTTGTTAGATTGTTGAGTATAAAGCCAGAAGGTTCCAACTACCTTTGAGAAATGTACAATCTAAACAATCCTTAATTAAAAGTATTCGTGTTTGTCACATTGTTATAGTGAAAACAGCAGGCAAATTTATAAAGATGACAGTTTGACAAAATGTTACATTTCGGGGAATTTCTAAAATATTCTAGTAGGAATAGATTTGAAACAATAGAGTAACAAGCAAGAAATATGGATAGGGTTGAGTTTATGATACTTAATTTCTACTCATAAGGAAGGGAGTTCAGATGGAATTATGTAAAATTATTTATGCCATGATCTCTGGTCCTGGCTATGGCTACGTTTTTCTACAGCGTTGAAAGTAGCAGAAGGCTCTAGATGTCAGGAAGAGGGCAAGATTTTAGAAAACCATGAGGAAGTCTCATGCCACTGGTATAATTCAATATGTCAGAGTTGGAGCAGAATTAGAGTTGTCCCACCCACCAACAAATATTCTCCATCAGAGCTTGGGAAGACAGATGAATATGAGGCATGTGCTTTATTAAATGAATCATGTTTCCTAGAATACATTGGCTGTTCAGAAATAAGTGGAGTGGGCAAGAGAAAAAAGAAGCAGGGTAGGAAGAAATGGAGATGTTCAGTTTGAAGAAGATACTGGAAATATTTCTACCCTCCTAGCTCACAAAGCAGCCCAGTTCTACATGGCCATACTGGGTTAGGGAGGTGAAGGAGGTTTGTAAGTGTTTCAAGAACAGACCACCCTATTTGTAGAATCTGAGTATGTGGTTGTTGATTCCCCAGCAGCTGATTTATCCAGCAGTTTTTCTGAAGGTGGGATCAGCTAAATATACAACTTTACATTTGAGAGAAAAACAGAGGCAGAAAAAAGAATAATAGTCTCCCTCTTCATTTTTTTAACCATATTTTATATTGTCCCAACATAAGATAATTATAGGAGAATTGAAGTAAGTCATTTATAGAAATATTCATGAATTTCTTTACTGGTCGTTGGACCACAACGATGGTGATGCCCAGTTGAATAGTCCTTTAAAAACACTTAGTAACAACAAGTATCTCAAGGTTATGCCCTATCCTGTTTTTCTTCTCTGTGTCATTTGTAACAACTATGGTCTCTGACATTTAGTTAATTAAATGTGCCCACAGTATCTGACTTGGTTGCACAATTCCTTTGAGAATGTAATTTTTAAAGGTGGCAAGAAGAATGGTTAACCTTGATGAGTCGGTTAGCCACTGCAGTGAGCTATTCAAGAAGGAAAAGAATTAGAATGTATGTGCAATGTTTAAAAAGCCCGTACACACACCTTGGATATGGAATGCTTGTGATCTATATGATGCTTCAAAAACTGGATAGTAAAAAATATCAAATGATTGCATAATTATAAAATCTGTCCCATGCCAACCAGAGATCTCTAAACATATTAATTTATTTTATATTTATGAAGAATTTTTACATGATTTTTTGTTGTTATGGCTGCTTGAATAGTGTCCCTTAACTTCATGTCAAGTTTTTCAATTTTGGATTTGCAAATTTTTCAATATAATTATTTCCAATTGGCAGTTTTTATTATCATTTTATAGAAGTTAGGCAATGCCTACTATTTCATCATTATTTCCAACATTTGGATCAAACTAAAAAACATTTACCGAAGATGATAGATTGAAAGGATGTCAGATGGAGGTATGGCTGGAAGTTGATAGCATCTTGTGGCGCAGCAATGAGAAAATTGATTTAGTAATGTGAATCGAGAGAAAACCCTGATACTAGAATGAGAGATGTGTCAGGGATTTTTGAGTCAGAGGTTAGGTCTGGGTGAGCCAAACCCACTGTTTGTAGATTTCTCATATGCCAGCCCCGTTAATGTCTGTGATTTTGCTGATTAAGGTCTTTATGTCTGAAATCTCATTTTCTTTCTCTATTCTCAATCTTACAAGCTCTTTATCTTGACTCACCTCTCAGAGGATGGGATACCCCATAGACTTTGTCCATAGCCTTATTGCATCATTTAATTTATTGCATTTCAGTTATGCTTTCATGCCTTCCACCAGCCTTGACTCTTGAGTCCTGGAAGGAGGGGTAACTATAGCATGTCCTTCTAGCACTAGCCAAGGGGCTGGCTTAGAGTAAGTGTGGAGCAAATGAGGTAATGGCTAATAATGATTTTTTTTTAACTGCAGGGTTAAAAAGATGGTCTGTTCATAGAAGGGAGTGGTCTAAAATAGGGTGAGATCCAGGCTGATGTATTTGTTGCAATTTGAAATATGTTCAGAAACCTTAGTCTCCCAGTAGGGGTAGTTCATAGTAGGGCCTTTAAGTAATTCTGACTTTTCTGTCCATCTGAATGCTCCATCTGATAGAGAGTCACTGGAGAATTTTGAGCAGAGGCGGGATGAATTTCTCTTCCATTTTACAGGATAACTGGCTGCTGTGTTGAGAACAGCCCTGATGGTGCTGGAGTAGAAGGGATTCCAAAATGGGGAGAGTACAACTTAATGAATCCAGTTGGAGGTGATGACGGCTTCCACCTGGGTGGCAATAGGGTTTGTGAGAACCGGACAGATCATGGGAACAATTTAAATGTAGAGAAAATAGAATCGCCTGATGGATTGGGTATGGGTGGGAGTGAAAGAGAAAATTTGTGAATGCCACCAAATTTTTGGCTTGAAGAATTGGAAGAAGGGAGTTGCCAACAACTGAAAAGGGGGGAGGATATGTTCACGCTCAGACATGTGAAGTTTCTCAGATATCCATCTATAGCACATCAAAATGAGGAATCACATAAGCAGTCAGATATACAAGGCTGATCTGGGGAGAATTTTACTACTGGAATTGTAGATTTGGGCACCTGGCATAGAGTTGAGGAGTGCAGCTCCTGACTATCTGCAATCTTCAGGCCTGAACATGGGCAGTTCCAAAGGCCCTACCTGGCAGGGCTCACGGTGTAGGGAAGCTGCCTCCCCAAACAGACTGGTGCCCAGACAAGGCACTGCATCCCATAGAGGGAGGAGAGCTATAGTCAAGGACTCCGGCCCAGCCAGCCGTGCTCTTCCATGTCTGCATTCCTGGCCCAGCTTCTCTATTTGAGGACCTCCGTATGGGGCCTTAGGGGCCTTCCTCAGCTGCCTCTGCCAAGACACAGGAGGAGGGGAGTGGGACCCTCAAAGACACTTTCTCTACTCTCACTCACGACTCAGTGCTACCCCAGTGCTAGCTCTCCCCCTGCTTTCCACTCAGCTCCCAGCCCCACAAAACTGCAGGAGCCTTCTGTGCTGACACAGCTGACCCTCACCCTTTGCCGTCCTTTGGGGAAAATGGAATGGGGTGGGGGGGATGGAGGCTTCTCTACTTTAACTTCTTGCTGATACTGTCCAGTGAGTGAGTGAAGGCTTCCCTGTTACTAGTTTCCTTAATCTGCTCTTCTAGCAGCACCTGGCAGCTCAGCTCTGGAGCTCAGCTCAGTTCTGGATGAGATTGTGCTACGGCCATGAGACTGGATGAGATACCAAGTAGTGAACATCTGCAGGAGAAAGAAGGGGATGGAGGGATGAGCATGGGTGTGGCAACATTAAGAGGCGTGGGCACAAAGCAGGATACATTCTTAGAGAATGAGTGGATGTGGCCTTATATGGTATATTGGAAGATGAATGAAGAAATGCATTAAGGAGGATATAATAATGATCTCTATAAAATGCTGCTAAAATGACAGGTAAGATTATGGATGAAAATTTACCATTGGACATTGTAGTAGGGCATCATCAATGACCTGAAGATCTGTTTCACTGGAGTGATGCTTTTGGAAGGCAGATAGAAGTGGGCTTAAGAGAGGAGACAAATTATAAACAGCTGGTGTAGGCTGTTCTGAGCAGTTTTTGCAAGACAGAACAAAGAAATGGGGTCACGGCTGGTGAATGAAGTGAGTTCAAGACTTTTTTTTTAACAGTGGAGAGATAATATCATATTTTATACTGGTGTGAATGAGTAGTAGAAAGGGGAAAGTGAGGCTGTAGGAGAAAATAGAGCACCGCTGGGGCAGTGTTCCTGGGTAGGCAAGACCAGCCGAGACTCTGACATATGAAGGGGAAGTGACTTGGGTGGAAAGACAGTGTTCATCTATGGTATAGACAGGAGGAGAGAGTATGTGGTGACTGGTAGAACAAGTGTTGGGAGTCTATGAAATTTTGTTCTGATTGACTCAATATGCTCAGTCAAGTAAGAAGCAAGGTCAACAGCTAATGGTGGTGAAAGAATAACTCAATGTTTAAGAAGTTGGGCTTTTTGAGAATTTAAAATTTTCTTGCTGTAAGCACTACCCTACTACTTTGCTAAATACCCTAATATCAACACACGTGCCTACCCGTAGTCCTCTGCATCAGGGAGGTGTCCCCCCCCTCACGCATATTCTCAGTCTAGACTGAAGAGGAAGCGCTTCCCGTGAGGAGTGGGAGTTTTGCAGTAAATAAATAACACTAGATAATCTTATGAAGATAGTATTTACAGCCACTATGGAGAACAGTATGGAGGTTCCTTAAAAAACTAAAAATAGAACTACCATACGATCCAGCAATCCCACTACTGGGCATATACCCTGAGAAAACCATAGGTCAAAAAGAGTCTTGTACCAAAATGTTCATTGCAGCTCTATTTACAATAGCCAGGACATGGAAGCAACCTAAATGTCCATCGACAGATGAATGGATAAAGAAGATGTGGCACATATATACAATGGAATATTACTCAGCCATAAAAAGAAATGAAATGGAGGTATTTGTAATGAGGTGGATGGAGTTAGAGTCTGTCATACAGAGTGAAGTAAGTCAGAAAGAGAAAAACAAATACAGTATGCTAACACATATATACGGAATCTAAGGGAAAAAAAAGCCATGAAGAACCTAGTGGCAAGACGGGAATAAAGACACAGACCTACTAGAGAATGGACTTGAGGATATGGGGAGGGGGTGGGGTGAGATGTGACAGGGTGAGAGAGTGTCATGGACATATATACACTACCAAATGTAAAATAGGTAGCTAGTGGGAAGCAGCCGCATAGCACAGGGAGATCAGCTCGGTGCTTTGTGACCACCTAGAGGGGTGGGATGGGGAGGGTGGGAGGGAGGGAGATGCAAGAGGGAAGAGATATGGGAACATATTGTATATGTATAACTGATTCACTTTGTTATAAAGCAGAAGCTAACACACCATTGTAAGGCAATTATACTTCAATAAAGATGTTTAAAAAAAAAAAAAAAAAAAAAGATAGTATTTTGGGCCTGTTAAAGAATTCCTTAGAGGGAGAAACTTCAGCCTTTCGAGTGTTGGTCAGGATTTCCAGCTTTATCAAAGAGGCAGATTTGTTGTGAGTTTTGTTTGCTCCATCTTGACCTTCTACATGAAGCTAGAGGCTCAGGCTGTCACTTGGTAGTGCATTTTTGTTGGTATTTAGAAGTTGTGGAATGCTTTTTGGCAGAGACTAAGGACTAATATAAAGTTGAATTTGCATTATATATTCACTGCTAATTTGGCACCAACATCCTCAGCACTGGTGTTGCTTAACACAGAATTCTATTTACAGAAATTCTGTAAAGTGGCCTCAGGTAATGTGTTTCTTGAGCAATAGGATACAAAGAACAAAAAGAAAAAAAAAATAGAAAACACATTCCTGAAGTAAAATTCTGTAAAAATATTTGAGAAAAGGAATTTTAAGAACAAGACCTGAACCCATATGTTATCTCAATCATCCCAGTGGCCATCTTTGAAAATTACAGGCTTCAAATGATTTTTATGTTCTATGGACTGAATATAAATGATGCAGTAAAATATTTCTTTAAATCTGTTATCTCTCCAAGGGCAAAACTTACCCTGAAATTATTTTCTAGCATTCAGAGCAATTAGCAGAGCATTGGCTATCAAATAGATACTTAATAGATATTTATTGAATCTTATCACTTACTATCCTGAAAGAAACATCACCTGACAATCATAATTTTGGACAATGAAGTTTGTACTCTGGTGAGCTATTAAAAACAAGTTGTAGACTAGTAATGATGACTACTGGGGGGATGGGGAGCTGAGTTGCTGGCATTTGAGAGCTGCTGAAGGAAAAGTGCTAAAACCAAAGAAATAATCCTTCAAGAGGTGTTGGAGTAACTTCAGCCTGAAGGAGTGAGACAAGCAATGCCAGCACTAGGTATGATGATGATGGGAGATAACCTACACTTGATAGTCCTAGCTCTAGCCACATAGATTGGAAATGTTAACCAACGTCTTTGAATTAGAATCTAACTGAAGAATAAGAAGAAGAGGACATTTATTGTTTGATACAGAGTGTCGAGGGGTGAAAATTAAAATGAAGGTAATAAAACTGCTATATTGGTTTTAAAACTTAATTAGAAGAGATTTCCATTTCTAGCAATAGGGTAGAGTAAGTATTCTGAAAATAATACCTGCTGCAATCACTCACTTCTGTATATATCACAACAAAATAAATGTCAGCTAAAATCAGAGAAGTAAGTAAAATCAGAAGCGGGTACTGCCTTAAGGATAAATGTTCATAACAGATAGGCATTTGATGGTATCTAATATGAGGAAGAATCAAATTCAAGCCTTGGACTCAACTTAGACTTGGGGAGGAGGAGGGGATGAGTCTGAGACTGTCCCTTCATGCTGAGACACTTGAAATACTCCATGTCTGGAGTGAGAGGGTAAGCTGGAAAAATCACCCTGCCAACAAGAGGCACCTGTGAAGAAATATGTAGTCACTTTTGGATCTGGGTCAAAATTAATAATAATAATAATAAATAATGCTGTGTTCTCTCAAAGTCTGTTTCCTGTTATTTTAGAGCCTATATTTGTTTTTGAAAACCAGCCATTCTACATGAAAATACTGAGAGCCTTTCTTCCTATTACATTAAGTGTGAAATTAAAACACATCACGTGAGAACCCAAACCCCTAACCATTGTCCTAAAGTATCACTAAAATCAGCAAATCATCATAAATTCAGTAAATACATAAACAGAAATTACGTTAGGAGGTAAAATGCCTAAAACATTTCCCCCAATCATTTAAAGAATGTTTGTTAACAAACAGTTGCTTGTTGGGTAGGAACGTAACATGGTCTCAGCTTCAGAAAAGTTCAAGCAGCACATTCCTGTGTGAGTATTCAATAGGTTTTTAAAATGTCTACACGTGGTTGTGACATTCAACCAATTTTATTTTTAATATAACTCAAGATATTTCTCACATTTCATCATGTTAATAATGTACTGAGTTTAGGAAATGCAAACATAATTTTTTTTCTATAAAATCAGCCAAAAAGATGTACTAAGAGGAAAAATATAAAGTTTTGAAACTAACAAATAGGCATTCTACCAAGATAGCATTCACCAGGAAGACATTCTTCAAGGGATGTCTGTCACAGAATTTCATAACTTTGGGCCAACTCTGGCTTGGTGCAGGAGCTCAGCTTTACACATACCATATAGCATCAGTCAGTGATTAGTCAGTGACACAGAAACCACCACTTTAGGTATTGTGGGCAGAGGAAGTTTAATGCGGAGGGTGATATGGTACTCAGAGATTAGTAACTATTGGAAGATGCTGTATTGCTAGGGTCAGGGAAGTGAAAAGATAAATGGTGCTTCCCAGAGCCCGTGGTATTGAGGGGCCACTTCTGTGCAGGAGTCAAAAGCAAAAAATCCCTCCGGCCCTGCAAGAACCAAGGGGATTGAAGTCCCTTCATAATGTTGCTGCAGCTGCCGGACCAGAGTCTAAGAACCCAGCATGCTGCTACTGTTGGTCTACGTTTCCTGTATAGTCACTGGGAGCTGCCAGTCTATTTCCACTCTTGCTGCTACGCTCTGAGCAGGGCCATAAGAAAAGGAAATGGCTTTTCTCTCCCTGCTGCAATTGCGTCTGTCCTAGTGCCTCCTGCTGGCAGAACCTGAACAGAGGTTAAGGGGATTTGGGAGGGCATTGTGCAAGCTCTAGCCCAAGCCATTTCTCAACCATTTATGGAGGAGAATAATGCACGTCAGGATTAGAACATGAGAATCAATAGACAAATATATTTTATATCCTTGGTTTCTCAATATCCATTTCTCTGTATTTAATTTCTGTAAAATAATGAAAAATCTTGCTACTGCCTAACATAATGCAAGTATGTCTCATGTAAAACAAAGATCTCACTCTTTCCCTAATAAAGAAAGACAGAAATATCTATCGGTAACCCTGTTCAACTCTGGATGGTGTTAATTACTATTCTAGGTCAGTTACAATCCCATCCATATATACAGTGGTGATTAAATTACAAACATAATAGTCATCAATGATCCTTAAATAAAATAGAGTGGGAAAGGTGTGGAATAAAAGAAAGAATTATTAAATATGTAAAACAGATACATAACACAAGGAGAAAGTATGCAAGTCTGTTACAGTCTGTGTCTGCTGAAGTCAGTATTTGTTCCATGACCTCTTCTAGGTTTTCTTTGCTCTTGGCCATCACTTTGGTTACGTAGAATTCCTTAACTAGAGTGTGTTCTAATCTTTATTTTTATTTTTCAACTTATGTATGCTTTATTTAAATTACAAAAATGTATTTGAAACAGTGATATCTGAAATAATCCTAAGATGTGCTCCCCTCCACCCCGGAAAACCTCAATAGATGGTTTGGTTTGATTGATGATAGCATCAACCGAGTACATATTATGTGTTATATATATACATACACATGCATAGCCTCGTTTACTATCAACATCCCTTACCTGATGGTACATTTGTTACAATTGATGGACCTACATTGACACACCATTATCACTCAAAGTCCATAGTTTACATTAGGGTTTACTGTTGGTGTTGTACCTTCTAAAGATTGGACAAATGTATAATAAGTATTCTCTGTAAGTACTGCTTCACCTCATCACACAGATTTTGATAGAAAAGTTATGTTTTCATTTCCATTTAGTTCAAAATAATTTTTAAAATTTCTCTTGGGACTTCTCCTGTGACTCATCTGTTGTTGAGAACCGTGAGTTTAATTTTCAAATATGTGGAGATTTTCCAACTATCTTTTCGTTATTGATTTCTAGTTTAATTCCATTGTGGTTTGAGAACACACTTCATATTTTCTTTTACTTTGAATTTGTTGAGGTGTGTTTCATGACCCAGAATGTGGTCAGTCTTGGCGAATGTTCCATGTGACCTTAAGAAAAATGTATTTTCTGGTGCTTTTAAATGGAGTATTCTTCAACTATCTGTTATATCAAGTTGATTGACAGTGCTGTTCAGGTCACTGTATTATTATTGATTCTCTACTTGCTTGATGTTTTAACTTCTGAAACAGGAATGCTGAAGTCTCTAGCTCTAATAGTGGAGTTTCCTCTTTCTCCTTACACTTCTGTCAGTTTTTACCTCGTGTATGTTGATGCTTTGTTGTTAGAGGCATACATGTTAAAGATTGTTATATCTTCTTGGAGAACTGACTCCTTTATTTTCATGTAACTCCCATCTTTATCTCTGATAATTTCCCTTACTCTGAAGTCTGCTTTGTCTGAAATTAGTGAAGCTCTTCCAGCTTTCTTTTGATTGGTGTTAGCATTGTATAGCTTTCTCCATCCCTTTACTATTAATGTGTTTGTGTCTTTATATGTTAAGTAGGTTTCTTGTAGACAATCATCTGTTCTTGTTTTTTAAATCCACTTTGATAATCTCCATCTTTTGATTGGTGTATTTAGACCATTCACATTTAAAGTGATTATTTATATAGTTGGATTAATATGTTCCATGTTTTTAATTGTATTCTGTTTATTGCACTTGTTCCTTTTTATTTCTTGCTCTTCTTTTCTGCACTCTGTGGTTTAAATTTAGCATGTGATTCAATATTATTTCCCCTTTTAGCATATAAATTGTTCTTAAAAACATATTGGGTGCCCTAGAATTTGCAAAATAAATTTACAACTTAAATTTTATTTTCTCTACTCCATCCCTGGAATCACCACTTCTCTAGGGACTTCTGGCTTTTATTGAGGAAACCAGCAAATACAAAAACCAAGGTCTGGGTGAAACGTTTGCTCATTGCTACTGGCTTCTCATTGATTCTAGTCCATCCCATTCAACAGAGCTAGGAAGCACAAGTGAATATGTATACTAACTCATATATACACACATATGTATAATTATTTATGTATCTAAATAACTATAAATATGTACATGTATAAATAAAGACATGTATATGGATATATAAATTTTGGCATATATATATAGATATACACTGAGGTTTAAATTTTAAAATTTGTATGTGATTTGCGTGTACATAAATTTTGTATATATTATATATGCACACAAATATACACACATTATGATATTTATATACAAACATCTACCTTCTGGCTTTGAATAGTACCTGGCATATAAATACTTGCTGAAAAAATGAACAAATCAATAATTGATTCTCTCAGGCTTCCAAGACTCAGTCACATATGTGGAATGATTATTGTAAAATAACCAGAGACAGGTAATTTTCTGGCAATTATAAGTTATTTAGGAGCATATAAAATTACATAAAAGCTTCTAATTTATTTCATGGAAATAGGGTTAACACATAAAACAATAATTCACATAGAACAGGTGGAAATGATCTTTAAACTTGTGAAAATATATACAACCTCACTAACAATCAAAAATGGTAAATTGCAGCTCAGTGCTTTGTGACCAGCTAGAAGTGTGGGATAGTGAGGGTGGGAGGGAGGGAGACACAAGAGGGAAGAGATATGGGGATATATGTATATGTGTAACTGATTCACTTTGTTATAAAGCAGAAACTAACAAACATACCATTGTAAAGCAATTATACTCCAATAAAAATGGTAAAAAAAAATGGTAAATTGAAATGCAATATGATTACATTTTTATGTAACAAATATTGGCAGATATTTGAAAATATGTAACAAATATTGGCAGATATTTGAAAATAATTATGTTATCTCTTCTCTTAAAAATCTTTATGTGAAATCAGTTTTATTGAACTGTCTCTTTTCATAGTAATGTAAGTAAAACTCCAGTAGAGTGGTCTCCTTATTTTTTTTTTTTCATCTTTTTGTATTCTTTAGTGGTTTTTGGAATGTGTGCAAATACCTCCTTTCTCTTTATTTATTTATTTAGCAGATGCAGCTCAAAGATAGGGATTGGCACAGGGAAAAGTTGGGTGAGTTTTGAAAATGCAAATTAATTTGGTATCAATACAGTGAGAACTGGAGACATAGGAAGTGTCAGAAAAAGAGGAGTGGAGGGAAAAGGACTCAATGACATCCTAAGGAGATTAGGCTTCACTCTGCATGGGATTCACGCGAATCATGGAAGCATGGGAATAGCATTGCCGATGGGTATTCTAAGTAAATAACTATGGAAACAATGTATTAATGGTTGAAATGGAATAATATTAGAAACAAATCCAACCACTTGGGAGGTTGCTGTCAGAACTGGGCTATTGGAAGATGATATTTCCTGCAGAAAAGCTGTAGGTGTTGGCAGAACCACAGTTGGCCATGGGTCTGGATGTCTGAAATGTAGCCAAATCCAAGATCCTTGAAGGATGAGCAGGGTACCCATTAAACGGAAAATGAATGTCAGGGACCAGATTTTCAGTGAGCTCTCTTAGATGCACAATGAGGAGCCATGAGGTTATTTAAGCTAGAAGGAGAATATCTCAGTGGAGGATTTGTGAAGGGGTTTGGAGGTCAAATGGGGAGCTAAGAGAATGTCCTTCTTCCCTAAGGTCTGGGGTTTATAGGCTTGAGAGAGTAAGCGTTCACCCCATACGTGGACTTTGGGGGAAGAAGTATTCTGGGGGAAAATTTTTTGTTAAAAATTAAAGTTGCAGGAATATTTAAGATCTCCGAAGCTAGTATAATAGAGGAAGGAAGACTCCAGAAAGAAGAAACCCAAAGCAAGAGATTGCAGAGGTCAGTGAAGGTTAACTTTTAAGAGTGTGTGTGTGTGTGTGTGTGTGTGTGTGTGTGTGTGCAGGCATATCTGTGTGCACGTGTGTGTACATATGGGGGGGTGTAGTGAACATGGATTGGAATAATTCTCTGATCTCAAGTTTCAAGACAGACCTTAGATTTGCTAAATGTGGGCACTGTCAAAGAGACAGGGCTCATTTTGAATGCTTCTTGGCAGAATCTCAATAAGTTTTGGTGATAATTCTCCAGAGATAAGCCTAGGGTGTTGGTGTTTAGGAAAAAATTCAACTCTTATTATCTGAGGGCTTGTGATGTCTGAGTTGTATCAGGTCCTCAGCAAAACAGGTCAGAGGTGCCTGGATGGTGGGTGTAGACTCTCCCCCTGCTGGGAGTCAGGGCTCCTGATGCTGGTGGTGCTCTGGGGGGTAGATGAGATGCTGTGAGAGCATAGAGAAGTCACTTCCAAGTCAACAGGGGAGGTGATGCAGCTTACTTAAAGAATGGACAAGGGCTTGAAGTGAAAAGAGTTAAAGCTCAGTTGTTTTTCTTTACATTTTATTGAGAAAATTTTTCAAAGTTTATTCTACTTTGTTATATTGTGAGAATCAAATGCCTAAGAGATTGAAATGCAAAGTAACTAGCTTTGAAAGAGAAAAAGAATTTCAGAGATTTTTTTGATTCTTCTAGCCTCAGGTATAATAATGAGAAGAACGGTCAGTTCATTATCATAACTTAATGAATGGAACAGAAAAGAACAGTAAGAACTGTTGAAAGCAGGTTAGAAGAACCACAGAAGTTAAGCTTTACCTCCCCATCTCCACTGTGCCATCTAACTGTTCAGGAATGAAGGTGTAAGGAAACACCTGTGTCAATGAGACACAATCTGTGCACATCAGAGAGCAGAGTCTCTATGAAAGCACAGGAGTTGTGAACTTCGGACAATCTGCAAATAATTTGACAAAATGGAAAAATATTCAAAGACATGAGTAGGAAAACAAGGAAGGAGAGAAACAGTGAAATTGTCTGTTAAGGAAAGCTTGTTTTGAAAAAAAAAGTTCAGGGAGGTATCCCCATGATGGTATAAAAACATGGTGGCCTCGTTGGTCTATTAGTTTTGGACAAACGCACTGTCATCATGCAAGATGTTCATATTAGGGGAAGCTGAGTGGAGGGTACATGGTACTGTCTGTTCTATCTTTCAACTCTTCCATAAATCTTACGTTTATTTATTTCCCTAAATGTGGTAGAGAAAAGGAGAAAGTATTATTTAAAAAATTGCTGCCTAAATGCAATGGGGTAGTCTGGACTGGATCCTGGAATAGCAAAAGGACACTCATGGGAAAACTGGAATAAAGTTTAGAGTTTGGTAAGAGTTTTGTCCCATTGTTGATATCTTAATTTTGACAAATGTTCCATGGTCATGTAAGATGTTAAAATTAGGGGAAGCTGGATGAAGAATACATGAGAACTCTATGTATCATTTTAGCAACTTGTCTGAAATAAACTATTCAGGTTATTCACTATAAAATTATTCTAAAATAATAACTTTATTTTTATTAAAAAATCCAAAGCAGTAAAAATTAAGTGAGGACTTCCCTAGTGGCGCAGTGGTTAAGAATCCGCCTGCCGATGCAGGGGACACGGGTTCGTTCCCTGGTCCAGGAAGGTCTCATATCTACGGAGCAACTAAGCCTGTGCACCACAACTACTAAGCCTGAACTCTAGAGCCTGCGAGCCACAGCTACTGAAGCCCGCGCGCCCTAGAGCTGTTGTGCCACAACTACTGAAGCCCACATGCTGTAGGGCCCACGTGCCACAACTACTGAGCCCGCGTGCTGCAACTACTGAAACCCATGTGTCTAGAACCTGTGTTCCGCAACAAGAGAAGCCACCGCAATGAGAAGCCCACGCACCACAACGAAGAGTAGCCCGTGCTCGCTGCAACTAGAGAAAGCCCACGCGCAGGAACAAAGACCCAATGCAGCCAAAAATAAATAAATAAATAAAAATTAAGTGAAATAAATATTCTATATACCGTATTTATAATTGTATTTGTAATGAAATAAATACAATTTTATTAAAAAAAAGTTCATACAGGAAAGGTATATTTGAAAGAAAAGTTACAGAAACTCTTCTGCTATAGAGAGAATTGAGGGAAAATACACATATTATAACTTGTCTGAACAAGTTTTAGTTTTAAAGCATTTGTTTCATTTTTAGATAAAGATGTGTTGTTATTACTTCAATCTGAGAGTGACCAGAGATTCTGCTGAGTTAAGAAAGAGGGACTGAGTGCATGGTAATTCAATGTTAACTCTCGCTGCACTAGCATGAGAATATACAGTACTTATAAACTAGACTATCTTTAATTCTGATTGTTACCCTACATGACCTCATGTTTTTATTTTTAAAACTTTCCTATTATGCCAAGTAGTTTTCTGGCACTAGCCTGTTACTTCTACTTTGGGATTAAACATATCCTAAGGAGATCTGTCAGAAGCCAGTGTTTTACCTCTATAAGCTTATTCTATCTAAAAGCTCATTGTGCCCTGACCTCTAAATGATTGTTCGCAACTTCATCTTTGGGGCATGTAGAATGTGCTTTTTACGTGACTAATGCACACAATCCTCCTGAAATGGAATGGCAGTGGGAATCCATTAAAATATGCTCCTCTCTTAATACTGTACATGAACCCCACCTGCTTTAAATATTTAGTCATATAGCTATATTTTGCAATATTAATTTTTATGAGTTCATAATTAAATATCTTATTAACGGCAACAGCATAAGAGAAGAAGCCCATGTCCACAATTTCAGAAGAGATGGGTATTCTTGGAGGAGATGAAAAGATACAATTCTGAGCATGTGCAGCTACATTGAGGATATGATTTCAAAGAGCGATTCTATGTGGAATTAATTTTATCAATGCTGTAGTTATGGGAAACATCATATTTTACTTCTGTACTGTTGACTATGAGAACTGGGTACCCCAAAAGTCCTTCAAATTGTTTACTAAAGATTAGAAGCATATACGAGAATAGTATCAGATTTATTGGGCAACAAAATGCAAAAAGTTGTGTACTCTAAACAATTCAAAATTTATTTCATCCATGGGAATATTTAGTTTATTGCGAATTTTCCATTAAGCTAGTCTAGACTGAACTTTGTGTTATGGCCTAGTCAAAATCTAGGCAAGGCACAGATGAATTAGTAAGACTATATAAGCATGTTGTTGAAAATCAAATAATATGTTGCAGTTTTCTTCAGTGATGTTCTGAAGAAGGAAATAACTTCCTTATTGGACACCAAAGAATGTACAAAGTTCAGAATCAGTCTTGAGGTTCCACGTTGAAACAGAATAACAGTTTATCTCAAAGAGAGTGAAGTTATTGTTTAGTGAATAGTTACTCTACCATGAGGAACAGTGTACACCATTTCTCTTACAACTTGACATTTCCAGAAAATTCTCTATGTAACGAACATCTATGGATGGCTCAGTATTATGTCAGAGACCACGTAGCCTCTCTCCCCTTTTATAGACAAATAATTGTGTCTATAACAATTAATATGCAAAGAGGACACTTTTATAGAGCATTTATTACTATTTTACGGTAAATTTTCTGATATTAATTAAATATTTTAATTCATTCAGTCCTTAAAACGACCCTATGAAGCAGGTATTGTTATTACTTTCATTGTGTAAATGAGGAAAAGAAAACACCAAGAGGTTAGTCATTTTCCAAGTTTGCAAGCTTGGAGAGGCCCTGGGCCAGAATACAAACACAGACAGGTGGGGTCCTAGGCTGGAGTTCATACCCCTGCAATATGCTGCCTCTCTGCACATCACTGCCTGCGCCCAGAAATGTAGAATGACTTGCCCAAGGTCAAATAGCTGTTTTAAAGTTAAGCGAAGACAGGCAAAGTTACTCTCTATGCCCCACACCTGTTTCTACTGTGTCTAAGCTCAGCTAAATAATTCCCACCCCGAATTCTGAAAGCCCTACGAGTAATAAATAATTGAACATTTCTCAACCCAGTTTCCAATGTTTATTTGTATACTCATTGGACTTGTTGTCCATAATTTTCTGCTTATATTATTTCTTTTGACAGTTCCATTTCCTCACGTGACATTGGCTTATCCCCAAGGATACTGGAGCCATACAGAAAGGAATTCTATCTTAACTTCTCACATGAATCCCCTGTACCTGCTCCTTCTCACTTTATCATCCCTTTTTGTGGCTTTATAGATGGAGCTTTGGCAGTTTTTCTATGTCCTGTGGGTCAAATTATTATTTTGAAAAGATTTCCAAAGTATCTTTTAAGAAAAGACAACATTTTATAAGTCCCATATCTATTAAAAAACTCCACTTCTACTTTAATCACTCCCTATAATAATTTTAATGACCATACATCAGCCAAGCTACAGGAGAGTTATTAAAACAGTGCCATGAATAATCCCCAAAGTCCTTTCTACTTCCTGAGAGCTAGTGATGGCAGCAGATAATAATAATTGAACACATCTCCCAGTATTAGCTGGCTCACTAAGAAGCCTTCCCGTTTGGCATGCAATCACTTCTTCAATCACACTTGGGAGAAAACCACACAGAGCTGGCTCAGTGTCATCCCATCTCATTATAGTTTGAAAATGGCAGTAGGTCAAATTTGTAAGGAAGATAACAGGTGAGTAATTCTCACTGTGTTGTCAATCCTACTGAATAAATACCCGTTCGAGTTTGAGGTCATGATTAAGTGAAATCAAACCTAATAGATGCCATCCTACTTCCACTGGAGTGTTTTAATTTCTGCATCTAAAAATAGTAGATTTATCAGTGACATGATTGTTCTTCAGGTTTTTACATGAAAATCTAAGCAACGCAAGCTGTAGATTTTCTTCAGATTAATTTCTGTTCAACAACACCTTCTGTAATGTAAAAGGATTATATAACTCATACAACCTTGGTTAAGATTTCTGCCTTTTGTTTGAAAACTAACTTTTATCTCTTGAGAATTCAGATTATTTTCAAGCAATGATGTAAAATGGGATAGTGGATTTAATGTAATTACAATGGAAAAAAAGGGAAAATGGAAAGACAGTAACACACGGAGAATGCAGCATCAATGAAGCCCCCAGATTTGTGCATCATTTGTGCATCATTCTGGGATGCTCAAATGATGTATCCTATTAAAAAGTTTGGACACAACGTTCTTAATTTTTTTCTTAGTAGAGACTTTTGCTACCCAAGTCCCATGAAAAAGATGTGCTGAGTGAACCCTGGGCTGAGAAAGTCCTGGAGCTGACTCTTCTCTCCTGCTCCACTTCTAGTGTCGAATTACTTTGAGCAAATTACTTTGGGCAAAGAGCATGCAGCAGATACTGTGGGAGCTCAGCTCAGATCCTCCAGGCCCTGCTTTGCTATTTGTGGACACCATCCATCCTCTGTGTGCTGCGGCTTCTGGTAGAACATCATCTGCTCCCCTGGAGCTGCTTTGTCTGCAGAGCACAGGGAGTGTCTGCAAGCTCATCTCCCTGGGGCAGCCCGCAGCCAGTGGCTGGGTAGAACCATGAAAGCCCAGATCTTTTATCTTCGTTGAGATACCTTCTGAGACATAGTTTATATCCAGAGTATCCTGCAAGATCAGACAAAAGCCATTCTCTCTGGGACTTTGTCTCAGATTGCACGTGAGCCTGGATTCCTTCCCTCTTCTGCCCTTCTTCTCTACTCTCTTCCTGGTTTCTCCTGGATCTCTGCTCCAGAGAACCTGGCCCACAACACAGATTAATTCCTTAGTATTGCAATTCCCTCTGTCAGGGCCATGACTAGAGCAATGCTTCCTTTAGGATTCCCTCACCCCTGAAAGTAACGATTGCTGTTTAAAATATGGTCCTCCGGAAAAATCAGGCACACAAAGGCTAGTATCGAAATTGGGGAAGGATTCCCAGGGACTCAGATTGTTGAGCTACAAACGAACCTTGGAATCATCTGTCCCAACTCTCCCAACTTGGGAGCAAGGCTGCTGACATCCAGACAGTGACTTGCCCAAGACATGGCACAATCTTGAGACTCGGACCTCAATCTTCTGAATCTACTTTTTCTCTCTCTAGTCCACATTGCTCCCTGAACAAGCAGTATATCACGTTCTCATAGCCCAAAACTCACAGTCACAAGGGTAGTTTCAGATGAGAATCTTCTGTGCTGAAATTTGTATTTCATTACAGGGCTGAGTGGAGAAATGCAGAGTGTTTCAGCTTTGCTGGACAAACTCAGGCACTAGGGGAGCCTGGAAGCCAGTAAGGTGGAGATGAAAAGTAACTTCCGATCTCTGTAACTGAGTTGGATGCTCTGTTTTATTAGAGTCACTAGCATTGTTCACTAGCTGTGTAGTTTACTCTTAATACAAAGGATAGGACTTCCCTGGTGGCGCAGTGGTTAAGAATCCACCTGCCAATGCAGGGGACGTGGATTCGATCTCTGGTCTGGGAAGATTACGCATACCGCGGAACAACTAAGCCCGTGCGCTACAACTACTGAGCCTGTGCTCTAGAGCCCACGAGCCACAACTACTGAGCCCGTGAGCCACAACTACGGAAGCCCACGCACCTGGAGGCCGTGCTCCGCAACAAGAGAAGCCACCGCAGTGAGAAGCCTGCGCACCACAATGAAGAGTAGCCCCTGCTCGCCACAACTAGAGAAAGCCTGTGTGCAGCAACAAAGACCCAAGGCAGCCGAAAATAAAAAAATAAATAAATTTTTTAAAAGGCTATATGTGTACATATACAAATATGTATTATAAATTTATATATATTTATTAAATTCTGAAAACCATAAGTTATTTATTAACACCAAAATAAAAATATGTATGTATAAATATACATAAAATATAAAATATATAAATATATATAATTGATTTTATTTTAGTGCTGAGAAGTAACCTCTGATTTTCAGAATTTAGTAAATTTCTTATATTGTAGCAAATTATTTAAATGTCTACTTTAGACAAGGGAACATCCCAGTTTTCATTTTTTGTGTTCATTCGTGCGGCAGTGATTCAGGGCAAGGTTGGCACATTAGTTTTCTTCCACCAGACAAGTTTTGAAGACTTGCTCATCCCTACTTGCCCCTTGCTCCCCATACATTAACCTCAGTAGGTAAGCCTCATTTTAGAAAGACTTGTGATTATAAAACCATGATTCAATAGCTAAGTGGTAATTTCTTTTAATGCAATTGGTAGACTAAGATCTTGACCCAGAATGATTTTCCCAGTTGGCATTCACTCTGCACATGATCCCCAGGACAGCACAGATTCAGCTATTGCAGAAACAATATACTTTCCTCATCACAGTTAAACCATGTCTCATTTATTGCCAGTTGATTGATGAAATAACCCTAATGATGCTCCATCACTTTTATATTTCTGCCAGTTTCCTGAAATTCAGTTGAAATTGGTGTGAGCCCTTCTACTGGAAGTGGTAGCTGTTTATTAGATATAGACAATGCCTATGGAAAGTCACATAAATCAGTCTTTTGATGCACATTTTTTATTCTTACTTTTAAAGGCATCTTGATACGAGGGCATAAAGGTTCAAAGAGAATAGTGGAATCAGATTTCTAACTCTCACAGGGACATTTGGCTCTGTATAATCTACATATGATCAAGGTTACCTAATTGTTTAGAGGCAGATTAAGGATATGACTCACAGAAGCGATCTTATAGGCATCATATTTTTTCTCAAGCAGTTTACAGTCCTCTGTGGAAGATATTTCAAGAATGCTATCTGGTGGTGATCTGAGCTCAGTTTAGACTTTTTCCAACGTGTCGTAGATAATATGTACTACGAAAGGTTACTTCAAACAAGAATTCTTTCATTCTTCATTTGTAAAAGTTATACTTGTAAATTTTGCTTCCCTATATAAAAGCAAAGATTGAAAAAATATATAGCCAGACAATGGAATATTATTCAGCACTAAAAAGAAATGAGCCATCAAGCCATGAAAAGACATGAAGGAAGCTTAAATGCATGTTACTAAGTAAAAGAAGCTAATCTGAAAAGGCTATGTCGTGTAAGATTCCAACTTTATGACACTCTGGAAAAGGCAAAATTATGGAAACAGTAAAAAGATCAGTGGTTGCCAGGGGCTAGGAGTAGGGAGGGATGAATAGGTACAACATAAGGGATTTTTAGGGCAGTGAAACTACTCTGTATGATAATATAATGGTGGATACATGTCATTATACATTTGTGCAAACCCATAGAATGTACAACACCAAGAGTGAACCCTGATGTAAACCATAGACTCCAGTGATAACGATGAGTCAATGTAGGTTGATCAATTGTAACAAATGTAACTTAGAAAAAATCATGGCACATAGCATACACTCCATAAATATCTTTTGAATAGATGAATGCTCAAGACATATTTGCTGAATGAATGAGTGAGCATAACAAAGGAGCAAAGTGCTTAGTTCAGTTTTCTCCAGTGACTGTTCTTTAAGGACCATGGTTTCTCATTCTGCACATCTCACATCTCAACTACACATTGACCTCATTGGCTGAGCTAGTCATGTGGATCTGCTGTGATCTGTTATTACCTCCGGTTACCTTTCCCCCTCTGACGTGGATAGTAATACCTCCCAGATCACAATTTTGTTCACCTTAGCCAGGAAGCACCCCCATCTAATGAAACAGGTAGTCAAGTTGCTTCTTTGGTAGAATAAGAGATTCAAGGGTATTTGCAAGCACAAGATGCTCTTCTTTGCTGTAAAAAGAAACAGAAAAATTAAAGTTCCTCCCCCTCTCCAAGGGTCTTAGCTCCATGGGTGAAACACACTGCGTGTATGGAAAGCCTTGCAAACATTTTGCCCATGATCACAGAGCGCATGGCTGTGATGGTTTTTTTTGGCATTTCTGAACTGAGATGCAGTTTGACATTAGCAGCCAAGGAACTACGTGGTCCATCATAGTGTATATGCTCGTCCACCAAAATGAAGAGGTACATAAAGCCTTCTAGTTGGCATTTGAAGGGAAAGTAGTCCAATGGCTAGAGCACAGTCCAGAAATAAGAGGTTCTGGCTTTAGTTCCTGATTCCCCAGCAGTTCATCCCAATATCAGTTTTGGATTCAGTGAGACCAGGTTGACTCCACAGACTTGGGTGCATGAATCCTAGTTGTTCTACTTTCTTCTTATATGCATGGCCACAGACACATTTCTTAATGCTCCCAAGCCTCAGTTTCTTCATCTGTTAAATAGGGACATATTGTTCATAGTACCCCATTTCAAAGTACCAAATTATTTTTCAGTTATCTCTTGCGACACACAGGCCTTCTCACATCTTGATGGCTTAAAATGGTCGTTTACTGTTACCACACATGGTTCCTTGGGTTGACTGGGCTCAGCTGGGTGGCTTTTATCTGGGGTTCTCATGGTTGCAGTCAGACAGTCGCTGGGGCAGGAGGACTCTGAAGGCTTAACTGGTCATACATCCAAGACAGTTGGATGTACTCCTCTCTGGCAAGTGATCTGACTTGTCAGCCAAAGGTCAGCTTCTCAGGATGGCCTGACCTTCTCACTTGGTGACCCCTGGCTTCCAGAGTGATCCTAAGACCAAGCTTTCTAGGAGGCAGAAGGCAGAAGATTCCAGGCAAGTTAAGGGTGGAGTTGCTTCTACTGTGTTCTCACCATCAGATCAGGTCAGGACTCACCCAGATGAAAGGAGATAAAGAAATGAACTCCTCCTCTTGATGGAGTATGGAAAGAGCGTTTTGACTGGGAAAATCATGTCTTTGTTTTTGGAAAATATAGTCTGTCATGGGGGGAAATGCCAAAGGGTTGTTGGGAGGATTTTGTAACCAGCACCGGGGCTTAGTGAGTGCTCAGTAGTTATTGGCTGTGACTATTGTTACTGCCTGCTTTTGCCCCTTCTTGGAACTGAGAATAAATGCATACTATGTTGTAATGTATAGTGTTTTCATTTCTCTGGGAGCCTAGAAGAAAGGCAGCAACTGGCTGTGCTAGATGCCTTCACCCACCCGCTGGACAACATTTCCAGAGCAGAGCCCTTTGCCTCTAAACCCAACTCACATAGGCTTTTTGTAAATTCAGATAATATTTGTTGAGCAATGAATAAAGGAATCATAAAGCTGACATTCTAGTTGGAGAAACAGATTGTACATACATAAACATGGATAATCTCTGGTAATGAAAATTGCTATGAAAAAAATACAAAAAAGAATTGGAAATTGAGCCACTTGGTGTTCAATGCAGACCTATCTGAGAATGCAGCCTTTGAGGTCAGATCAAGGTGACCTGATGCCAAGAAAAAGAAGCCAAGTGTGAGAGCTGAGGAGAAATTCCAGGTGTGAGATCTCGGAAGAGACTCCAGAAGGGGAGACAATAGCCAGTTAAAAAGAATCTAAGACAGAATGGCCTCAGAAACAAAGACGTTCACTGTGGTGTGGAAACCACAGAATATCCTCCAATAGGGGACAAAAATAAATGTCCATTCATACAATGGAATGCTCTGCAGTTACCAAAAAAGAACAAGGAAGATGTGCCTACATAGAAAAACTCAAAAAGTCGTAATAGTGTATCTTGGATGAAGGAATCAAGTAAAAAAATCACAAAGGATTAATCTCCAAAATATACAGACAGCTCATGCAGCTCAATATCAAAAAAACAAACAACCCAATCAAAAAAATGGGCGGAAGACCTAAATAGTCATTTCTCCAAAGAAGACATACAGATGGCCAAAAAACATATGAAAAGATGCTCAACATCACTAATTATTAGAGAAATGCAAATCAAAACTACAATGAGATATCACCTCACACTGGTCAGAATGACCATCATCACAAAATCTACAAACAATAAATGCTGGTTGTGGATAAAAGGGAACCCTCTTGCACTGTTGGTGGGAATGTACACTGATACAGCCACTACAGAGAACAGCATGGAGGTTCCTTAGAAGACTAAAAATAGAACTTCGATGTGACCCAGGAATCCCACTACTGGGCATATCCCCAAAGAAAACCATAATTCAAAAAGAATGCACCCCAGTGTTCATTGCAGCACTATTTACAATAGCCAGGACATGGAAACAACTTAAATGTCCATCAACAGAGGAGTGGATAAAGAAGATTTGGTACATATATATACAACGGAATATTACTCAGCCATAAAACTGAACGTAATTGGGTCATTTGTAGTGACGTGGATGGACCTAGAGACTCTCACACAGAGTGAAGTAAGAAAGAGAAAAACAAATATTGTATGTTAATGCATATATGTGGAATCTGAAAAAATTGGTATAGACGATCTTATTTACAAAGCAGAAACAGAGATGCAGACATAGAGAACAAACATGGATACCAAGGGGAAAGGGGGGGGTGGGATGAATTGGGAGATTGGGATTGACATATATACACTATTAATACTATGTATAAAATAGATAACTAATTAGAACCTACTAGCACAGGGAACTCTACTCAGTGCTCTGTGGTGACCTAAATGGGAAGGAAATCCAAAAAAAGGGGGTGTATATGTATATGGATAGCTGATTCACTTTGCTGTACAGTAGAGACTAACACAACATTGTAAAGCAACTATACTCCAATAAAAATTTTTTAAAAATCACACACATACAATGTGTACACAAGAATATGCTTTTTATTTCCTGTATTTATTATTAAAATACAGTTGACCTCAGATTATCAGGTAAAATTGGTGATTCAGTGAGTTGCCCCCCTGTTTTTTTCTAAATTTGTTTTCTCATACTTCTGACCCTCTGCTGACTGAGAAAGTAAGTGCTGTCTCGTGTGAGAAGGCAAGTGTACTAAGACACGGAGTGTTCGGCAGGCTGGTCATTGGCCTAGTCTGATCTTCCATATTAGCTATGCTTTCATTTACCTTGGAATTAATTTCAATCAAATATGCAATCATTAGTGAGATTATTTTCAGCAATGTATGCAACTGAGTAGTATGCTACTGTGTTTTAGCTAATCATAAGCCTAGCTCCAGATAAAGCAAAGAAAAAAAAAAAAAAACCCTAGCATTGGAGAGATGCAATTTAAAGTGTACCATATTACAAAGCATGGCAAATCAGAGTGAATACTTTTTGTACCAAAATATATTATATAATTACATGGTTAGCTAAATATGGAACCAATGGTGTACAGAAATGTTTAGCTGAAAAACATAAAGGTGCATCCAAAATACATAAGATAGAAAGTAAACTCACTTTTATATAATTATGAAACCTTTATCATTATGCTTTCCTCTTGATTTTTCTTTCTTAGATTATCCATGAACAGTGCTAATTTTATTTTTTTAATGGAAAAGGGTCATGGTGAAGAATATAATTGTTTTCCACCCTGTCTCTTTTGTTGCAAATTCTACGTATCAGCTAAGAATTCTTCCCAGCTTCCTGGAAAAGTAATCCAGCCATTGCAATAGAACACTAGATAACATTATGTTCTGTAGGATAAGATGACAAGGCAGAAATGATGTTTGGTGTATTTAATGACTAAGTATTATAAAATGACTTCAATAACTTGGAAAAAATGAAAATGTTCAAAGAGGAAATTCCAAATAACCGGTATAGCAAAACCCAGATATAAATGCTTTCAGAGTTAGTGTACTTCAATTGTTATAAGACATCGGATCATTCAGTTTTACAAATACTTTTTAATTAGCGATTTGGAATGAGTTTTTCTGAGCTCACAAAATTGGCTTCCACAGCTTTTTTTTTACACACAGAGAAGTTTTCCCTTTTTAGTTTGTGCCGTAATTCACTCAGCTCTTCCCCTTCTTTGGGATTTATAGGCGACTGCTTTAAGTAAAATTGGTGAGAGGGCAATATTTGGATAGTAACCAGTGCATTTATGTTAATCATTATAGTTTTGTTGGTTCTGTTGCCTCGACCCTACTTAAGTCTATGGATGTAGGAAGGGAATACACAGCAGAACAAACAAAGCGAGAAGGATCATGTTAATCTTTTGAGTTTCAGAGTTGAATTTGAAATTCCCAGGAGAGATAATAGATGGGAAAGAAAAGGACTTGATTCTTAAAATTTCAGAATCCTGAGTTTTAATTCTCAATGTCAAAGCTTTGTCATAAACAAATAAAAATGGGTCAGGCTTCCCTGGTGGCACAGTGGTTAAGAATCCAGCTGCCAACGCAGGGGACACGGGTTCAAGCCCTGGTCCAGGAGGATCCCACATGCCGTGGAGCAATTAAGCCCATGCTCCATGACTACTCAGCCTGCACTCTATAGAGCCCGTGAACCACAACTACTGAGCCTGCGTGCCACAACTCCTGAAGCCCGAGCACCTAGAGCCCGTGCTCCGCGACAAGAGAAGCCACCGCAATGAGAAGCCTGTGCACCGCAACGAAGAGTAAGCCCTGCTCGCCGCAACTAGAGAAAGCTCAAGCGCAGCAACGAAGACCCAACGCAGCCAAAAATAAATAAAATAAATAATTTATTTTAAAAATGGGCCAAATGTCTAATAATGCTAACCATCAAATTTTCCACCCAGGGATTGAATAAAGTAATTAGGAGCTGGTTAGAGACATTTCAGAGGGAAAAGTAGTACAGCTGAGAAAAAGTGAAGTGGGGTGGTAATTCCAAACTATGTTAACCACAAATTGATTTTGGCATTTCTGAATTAATTAAGATTAAAATACACAAGAATAGGAGGAATGGAAGTTAAGATGCCTGTTTCATTCATGATAAAAAATCATGCTTTGCCCCCTTGAGATTGTAGCTTGTAAGATTCATACACATTTAAAAATCGTTGCACATATCTATAATTATTGTATTATAACACATTCTTAGAAGAACTTAAGGTTCAAAGTGTCAGATGGAGAGGATTTATATTTAAACATGAACCAGTGTCTTGGCAACAACACAATTGAGATGCTTTGGGAGTAAGATGTATGGTGTGTTTAAAACACATAAAAATGCTTCAAACGGTCACCAAATTATTTGTTTTTGTGGTTGTTTGTCGTTGTAATTGTTGTGTCATCCCATTTGAGTGCTTGTCTTTATGGAGAGAAAAGAGGTAGAAGCACAGTGGTTCTTCAGGAGATGGACACCTAAGATTGAGTAGGTGGTGACAGCCTGGAAGAGGGTGGGCGTGGGGACGAAGAAAAGATCTCTGTGGACTCCAGGAAGTAAGAAAGATGCGTGGGGGAGATAGGCAGGGTCTGAGAGGGGATGCTTTTTCTAAGACACTGAGTGAAATACACTCAGATACAGAAGTGTTTTCATGTTTTTTAAGCTTGTTTTTGTACACATGGAAGAGCCTGTTTCTCCCTGTCTGTGTGACTGTATGTGTGTGTGCACACATGTATGCATATTAATGTGTGTGTGCACACAGGTATGCATCATATTAATTCCACTTTACACACATGGAGAGTCCTTGTTATAGAGTTTATATTCTTACTGCTTATTTTTTTTTATTATCCATCAGAGACTAGATTTCTCTTGTTGATTTTTAAGCCTATCCTCAAACCAGTGATTTGGCAAATAATAGGCAGCCATTAAATATTATAAATAGATAAATGACTGAATAATTAATTAATTAGTTAATGCAATTAATATGTCTTTATTTGTGCTTCTCCTGGATGTGATTAGGTATACAAAGCACCCAATAATTATATTAAAAACAAGTTATTTTCAAAATTAGATAGAATCATGGAGGTGTTTTTTGTTGTGTGTTTTGTTTGCTCTCTCAAAAAATATTACCTTTTACAATATATATTACATTTTGACAGTCAAAAGTGGTTGTATTTCATTTATTATGTTATTAATCTAGTTAATATCAGTCATTATATGTATTGTGTTTTATGTTTTTGTGGTCCAAGTGACCATATGTCATTTGATTACTTGTATATTAGTAAATTAAATTTTAGAAGAAAAAAGATTGAGTGACTTGCTAATGATGCAGTTCAGATGTCATTTTTTTTGGATATTTCTAAGTATGTGTTTATACTAAAATCAAACCGGGTTTGACATGCTCACTTCCTCAAGTTTCTTCCCACATAAGGGAACTGAATTCAACAATCAGTTTATCGGTTTATTAAGCCATGATATGGGGAGGTATCAGGTTCAACTTCTCAGTAATGCTTCAGTGCTCCCTGGTGCTCTCAGCCTTTTTGTAAATATGAATGCAGAGTCAAAGAGAAGTAAGCCTGCAGTGGAATTTGCTCTCTAGAAAGCAGTTCAGTATCCCACCACTTACCCAACAGTGAGAAAAATATCTGAACTATGTTGAAATCATTTTGATAGGCCCCTCCTCTTTCCTTCCCTCAGTGTGCTTCTAAATATTCTCTTTCTCTTTAAACATTTTCATCTTTTTGCCATATGCCCTGTAATGCTTACTGTAGATTGTGGTTTAAAAGCATCAGCAGGATTTTTCTGGCAGATATATAACAGGTGGAGCTATTCTTATAATCTGAAAATAAATTGGACTAAGCCTATTGGGTCATATTTCTTTTAATCTGAGCCCCAGTGGATGAGATTAAAAGAAGCAGATTTGTTTATCACAAGCAGAGGACAGTTGCTATTACTGCTGATTTTAACTGGATTGGTCATTGCGCTCTTATAAGTCAGAAGGACACATTAATCCATAAATACTCCCCTCTCCACAGCCCTATTTTAAGCCTAGAAAGTCTGTGTAATTGTGAATTTTTTTTTCCATTTCGAATAACAAGGTCATTAATAAAAATGAGCATGATCCTTCAGTGCAGGAGGGTGATTGACATATCAGATGTGAGAGGCTGTCTTGTTAGCTATTGTCCATCTTCCTGGCAAAGTCATGCACTCCTTCTCAGGTCAGATATTTTGGAGTACTGCTCAACTGACACATCTGTGATGAATTGTTTGTAATATTGAAGTTTTTAATGTTGGAGTAAACCCATCTAATTTCTTTGTATAAACATTTCCATGTATGGAATTGAAACAGTGATGCTGATAAAATACTGAAGTATTTTATTGTGAGGAGCCAATGCACACAGAATTACCTTTTCCCTGAAGTCATGGTTGAATTTGTTTGGAGCTAAAAGTTGGGCAGTGCTATTATGAGTGCATTTATACCTGCTTGTATTTAGATGGAATCTATAAAACTAAGTGGTCATCTGTTTGGGCTAAGGTACACAAAGTAAAGTGTACCTCAGGTTAACTGACATTATTTTGAATGGCCATGTTGGGACAGAAAGATGCCCTTTGAGGATGATCACCTATGAAAACTGCTTGCAGTGGGAAATAGACCCACTCTGTGATGGAAGATCCAGTGTCTGTGCTGTCTAAATTCTTGAGTGTGAGAGACCCCTTAATGCTTTAAAGTGTACTCTCTGCCCAGAAAACTCACATTTCTACTATCATTTCTACTTTGTGATAAAAGTTTGATATCTAACAAGGGTTTGCTGGGCTGGACAGAGTAACCCATTAAACTATTTGTCAAGAAAAAATGGAAATAAAGAGGAGACATGGGTTCTTGTTCTACTATTTGGGATTAACTAGATGTTCATGGGCTTCACTTATAGTCCTCAGTGTACTCGTCCACAAAAGGAGAAGCTTGTTCATTGTGGCAGACAGACTTTCAGATGGTCCTGATGAGCCCCTCCCTGGTAGTCATCCCCTTAGTGAGACTTGACTTGCTTCCAGCCAATAGAATGTGTTAGAGGTGATGGGCTGTCACTGCCATGAATGGTTACATCAGATTCCAACTTCCCAGTTTCTAGCAAGTCTCTCTATTGCCCCCTCAGCTTACATCCTTTGATAGAGTAACCAGTCATGTTGGAAAGGTCCACATGGTAAAGAATCACTGGATGGCCTCTGGTCATGAGCCAGCTGGGGACTGAGGCCCTCAGTCCAACAGTCTGTGAGGAACTGAATCCTGCCAACAACTGGAGTGCTGTAAACAGAACCATCCTGCTCAAGCCTTTGGATGAGACCTGGTCCCAGTCAGTACTATTGCAGCTGATGAGAGACCTTGGAGCAAAGGGCCCAGCTCAGCCACGCCTGGATTTCTGACCCACAGAAGCTTATATAATAAATGTGTGCTGTTTTAAGCCACAAGTTTGTGGTAATTTATTACACAGCAATAGAGAACCAGTAGAATTATTTTATATTTATAAGCTATTTCAGCCCTTTACACTTTTAACAGTTCTTTATTTCTAAGGCAGAAGATCAAGAAACAGAGTCTAGAGCCACAGAACTTGGGATTGAATCTCAACTCCCCCACTTGCTAGTTAGTCAGCCTCGGGCTTGTTACTCAATCTGTTTTTTGTCTTACTTTCCTCACCTTTGTGATGGTATAATATTTACCTTAGAGCATTCCTGTGGGGATACATGAGTTAATGCATGTAAAATGCTTAGAACAGTGGTTGGCACTGTGAAATATTAACAGAAATGACCTGTAATCACTAGTATGCCTCAAGATACGGGGAAACCCTTCCTTAGGATATTAGACACAGATGAACGAGGAGGCGCACTGTGAGAAGAGACTGGGGTGGGAGGCGGGGGCCACATTCTCTCACCTGCAGAAGCAGGTGGCTTTCTGAGTTGCCTATGCCTTTTGCCAGGGGATATTTACATGCAAAGATAGCTTTGGGTGCTGTGAGGAAATGCCCACTCTTAATGCTGCAGATATTGATAGTTGGGAAATGCCCAGTTTCGCAGCTCCTGGATTCTACCTGGTGAAGAAACATCTCAACACTGCCTGGGATTGCGGTGGTCATCAGGGATCTTGGTGGAAGTTGTTTTTGCTGACACCAAAGAGATTCCACAAGAACAGGGAAGGTCACAGTGCAGCCTTCAAATATGTGACAGGTGCCTCTTATGGCATCGAGGGAATGAGTAAAAGTAGGGATCCTCACACTTGTCTATGATTTTAAAACCATACCACAGTGGCCAGTTTCCTGCCCCCCTCTTTTTTGATGAGTGGTCCATCTGCCCACAAATGCAAGGACACAATAACAGTATTTTTAGTTTTTGCATTTGCTTAGAAATAGATGATCTCATTTTATACTGACAGTATCCTTCTGTGGCAGATGGCCACTTTACCCTGCCTTTATTATCTTAACTTTAGTGACATGGTGATAGGTTCTGAGAGATCAACCACAGGAGGTGTAACTATTATGGTATGTAGAGAAGTTGGAGACTCAACCCATTAACATTCTTCTTTTTAAAAAATACATTAATTTTTGTTTACCATCTGTAGATAGCAGAGGCTTAGAGATTTAAAACCTCGATATAAGTCTCACCTTTACCATTTACTAGCTAGACGACCCAGGGAAAATTACTTAATAAATAAGGACTCTGTGTTCTCATCCATGAAGTAGTGACTAAAATACCTTTTTTATTGAATGTTTAAGAGAATAACATGGAAATAACGTATTTCACAGCTTTGAAAATTGTACCCAGTTTTACACGTACACATTTTAAACATTTAAATGTTTTTAAAAATGTTAAAAATGATATAGTTTTTAACTTAATATAGTTTTAAAAATTGAATTTTACTACAAATATAAGCTGTTTCGTGCCAACATCATCTTTGTCTTTTCTACATTGTGCACTGATCTTTAGGGTAAAATTCTTTGAAGAGTTTTGGTACTTGCCTCCAGATTTCTAAGGATCTGCTTGTATTGTCTTGTACTGATGTATCCGTCTTAGCCATTAGATCAGTAGATATTGAATCCATGCTATGGAAGAAGATTTATGATCTCACAACCTCTCCAACCCCATAAACATACACACTTTAATTCTTCTTTTCCCATATTCTTAAATTAGTTCTGTCTCAAGTTTACGTGAAATAATTTTTGTATTTACGATAGTTTGACCATGCAAATGTCAAAAATAGTCATTCTGTGTGATTTGTTGGTTATTTTTTCAGGCATATATTGATTGCTTTATTTTGGTTTTTTTTGTCTCATGTTTTGTGTGCTTATCACAGTTTTCAAAATTTTAGATGAATAAATTTACGGAAATGGATTTTCAGTAAGATGAGAACGTTGATAATCTGTGAGTCTCTTGTCTTGGAGATGCCCTCAAGCAACATCAGTTGCTCCCTTGTCCTGCCGCATAGAACACCCGTCATCTTGGGAGCTTTTCACTGTCTCGTGTGGTATCCAACACTGGCAGGATCCAGTGTCCTCCTTCTTACTGATTTACTCCCCCGATTTGTGATCCACATTTGCTTCCTAAGGAAAAATAAATGGGGCATAATTGATACCCTGTATGTATGAGAAACATCTTTCTTCAACGTAATCCCGTTTACTCATTTATGAAACACTGATGGAGCACTTATTTTATGCCAGGCCCTGATCAGATTACAGATATTAACTTCATAGTCTGTTTCTAGTTTGTTGAGTATAAGAGTCTAGCTTAAGAGTAACATGTCCTCCAAATTTTGAAGGCATTTCTGCATTTTCCTTCTCGACTGAACTCTTGGTAAGAAGTTGGATGCCATTCTTATTCAAATTATTTTGCATGTGAGCATGTGAACTTTTTTTTTCTTTCTCTCTCTGCTACCTTCATTCCTAGCGTTTGGATTTAATGATAATATCCTCCATGTAAGTAATTTTAAATTCGTTCATCTCAATAAATTTAATCTTAAAATCCATATATTCCCTTTAAAAATTATTTTTCCCTCATTTTGGTCATGTCTCCCATGTCTTTCTTGTCTCTGTTTTTTCATTCTTCAACTATTATTAGTTAGATTTTCCAGAGTAATTGAATAGATCTTTAAAAAAATAGTTTTAACAATGACTTGCTATTTCATTAATGTTTTGTTTTATGTTGGGAAGTTTCCCTTAACTTTGCCTTCCAAGTCTTCTATTTATTTCTTTAAATTCCTGCCAACACATTTTTAACCTCCAAGAGCTTTTGTTTGTTCTCCAAATGTTCTTTATCATAGAATCCTGCTTTAGTTCTCAGAATATCATAGGTTTGTGAAATGTTCTTCTGCAGTCTACACTAACTTTTTACCCTGAGTTTTGTAATTTTCTTTTATTTATTTGGATCTCTGTCTTTCTGGTCGGAAACTTTCCTACACTGTCTGGTGATCCTTAACTGTTCATCTATACTAATAAGAGCAATGTGAAATTAGACAACAAAGTGCATTCTGGTTAATAGTTGAAATGTGTGCATTTCCTACTTTAGAATTTTAGAAGTTTCTTTGGAGGCTAGAAATCCACACACTTTAAGAACACCAATTTTGTTGTCTGTTTAAGAATGAAGTGTACTTCATTGCCTTGGGTTTTGATTGAATGGATTGTGGGCAGGTAAATTGTGAGGATGTCTCCACACAACATCAATACATTTGGCTAAAAATAGAAATCAACCATTCAGTTAGCTGTCACTTTACCCATCAGCATCAAATAATTATTTTTTAATGAAATATGTTTGTTTTAAGGAAATAATAACAAAAGCATACTTCTGGAAATTGATTTTCTAGCCTATTCAAATGGAAAAGGGAAGTGTGAGCAAATACAGGAAGAAGTATATGCTGCATATTCATAAATATTTAATTTTCAGCAAGTGCTGGGTTTTAAGTGTATGCCCAAACATTGTGCACACTACAGTTATTAAAGTATTTCATTTTCACAAAGCCTTACATAATATTCTAGTTTTACAGATGAGAAAATATGCTTATGGAAGATAAATAATTTTTGAGAATTCGTACATCCAGTTAAGTAGAAAAATAAAGATTTGAACACAAGTCTTTAAATTAATCTTTTAGGTCATCTGCCTCTCTACAGAAAACTCAATATAATTATTTATGATTCCAGATGTGCTTCAAACACTTTCCAAACCCTCATGGTCATCATTAGGAGCATAAACTATTATCATCATCATAATTATTATTTTATTATTAACCAATTACTAATAAATACTGTAAAATTAAATTTATTCTATAAAGAAAGGAGATTTCATAAATTATATTTTCTTAAAGTAAAATATTTATCTTTTTAGGAGACACTTTACCAAATATCCAATTTATGATTCTATTCTTAGAGTAAATACTTATTTCAATGTTTTTTCTTATCTAAAATTGTAATTAATTTTGGGGATTGCTATCCAGCAGATAGTTACAGAAGAATGAAGTCAGAAACTTATAGGCTGGCAATATCAAGTCAGTTGATTTTTTTATATCCTATTTTAGTTTCCATTTTAAAAAAGCATTCTATTTTTATTATCAGTCAATGATTCCAACCAGTAAGCTATTCTCAAATGAAGGTTAGCTGTATTTGGAGAAGCAGAGGTCAAAATCAAATTTGGAGTTGCTATCAGTCAGCTGATGGTGAGTACCTTTTCTGAGACTGACAGTGTTTCCAGTGTGTTTACTGGTAATTTTTAATGTACTGAAAAAAATAAGGAGTCTTACTAATGTTCCCCTGGTTTTATTAATAATAATACATTCATATAAATGCTTCTTTTTAATAAAAAAATCTATGAAAATTTTTTTGCATTTGCCATCTCATGTTTTCAATAGAGATCCATGGAAATAACCCTGAGAATTCTGATTACCTCAGTTATACTCAAGTCTCTGCTTTGTCCCTCACCAGCCATAGAAGCTGGAGAACTTGATCAATATGTCTGAGTCTAGTTTTTTAAGTAATACATCATGAAATTGTTATAGAAATAAAACAAGACATATTTAAATGATAATCCAATCAATGAAATTGCTGTTTTTCTCAGTAATATTACAGTAGAAAATGTGGACAAGAGAGGCTCTAGAGCTCTCAAGAGTCCATTCATGGTAGAGGTGTGTTCTCCAAAATTAATGTAGAAACACTGTAGTGTAGAAGCAGTTATTAAGCAAATTCGGGCGAGGAAAAAATTGTAAAATGATTTTTCGTATTTTCTTAGTGCTTTTGAAAACATAGTCTATTTCACATATGTTGGTGTATACTCTTCACAAAACCCTTCATAAGATTATGGAAAGCTTATTTCTCATGTTTTCCTCCTGGATTTTACAGTCAGGAGGATCTGGGGGTTGAGTATCTTGCAGTGCGTATGTGAATTAAATGTAATCAGGAGTTAAGCACAATCTTCACGAAACACACAGCAGGGCAGTGTGGAAAATGGGTGGGGTGATCCCTTTTTACCTCCATGGTGTACAGACTCCTGCTAAAATATTTGTGGCCTAGCAACCTGAAAGGAATGAGGAAAACTTGACATAATTCTGAGATGTTGAAAAGATAAGGAATTCGTGTGTTTGGGGAAAGGCTGGATAACAATATTTACAATATCTGTGAGAGACAGTAATGGCATTGCCTACACTTTACATGAAAGGAAACTTGGAACAAAACCAACTGCCTACCTGAAACATGTTTGAGTGATGTTTACCCAGAGTTCACACATGTATCCATGAAAACAGAATAAGGAATATTGAAGATGAAAACCCAGTTATTGTTTCCTAATATAAAATTCATTCCAGATTTCAGCTGCCATCTCTAAAGGAGGAGAATTCTTACATCTTGAAGGAGAAACAAACAAAATACACTAATAGAGGACTCCACCAAAACTGTATCACAGAGATTTAGATTAACAATGAAGGATCACTAAAAAAAATTATCAAAATATAGAAAGTCATCTGCTGTAATACTGGAATACAAATGAAATATTATCACTCCGTGCTATCATATAACAATTATGTTTTACTTTCATATCTTAAAAAGAGTTCATTTAAAATGCCTCATAATCACCATAAAAAAGAGATAGAAGGTATGGAATCTCACAAGAAAGAAGAAGGAAGTTGTACAGGAAGAAGAGGGTAGATGTTTAAAATGCCTGATTCAAACATTTGCCTTGCTCCCTCTCCCCAAACCTACTAAAATGAAACTAAAGGAGTTTAAAATATGCAGAAGCCTATACGGATAAATGGAGTTGGATAGGAGGTAAGAGGTGTTCAAATCTGGACTTCAGAAAACAGGAGAGTGACAATTGACTTTGCACACACAGGGGAGCTGGCACCTAAACAAGCCCGTTCGTGTTGCACAACTCTGAAAACTCAGGAAGTGGGTGCCCCAGGTGCCTCACAGAGTGAGAGTGAGATGATCTGAAAGCAGGAGGAGCAGTTACAAGTCTACAGGAGAAGAATTTAGAGCTCCAGACACCCTCCTCCATCCTTACACAAGTGAGGAAGGGCCCACTCACACCCTGGCAAGTGACTGGAAGTTCCCTCTGTGATGAGGTTTGACTCAAAGGACTGTGGACACCAGGCACAGCCCAGTGGAGGTTGAGCGAAGTCCACATTCTGAAAAGCCTACATGCTGTCTTTATAGATAGAGTAGGAGAGGACTGAGACCCCTTGTGGAGGTCTTTCAGAGGTTTATGGAGTGTCCACAGACCATCCATTTCAGATAAACATGTAGTCTTTAAAGATCTTAAGGCATGCCTTACAGATCATCTGTGTTTACTCTTAAGGACTTGAAGAAAATCAGGTGTTTTCCACAGGAGCCCTTCAGTGAGCCCACGGTAGACAGGGCTGATCTTGAAGAGATTTGTGGGTGTGGCTTTGTATGATGGAGTGCATTACAAATCAATACCCAAGAAGTCCATATGGTTTTAAAAGAATTGAATCAACTTGGACTGAAAGGGATAGAGATGGTAAAAAGGAAATGACAAAAGAACTTTTGGGGTGCCAAGATTTTAATGCAGAAAGTAGGTTGAGAAAGTTGCTGATTTGCAAATATGGATTCTTCCTGTGCACAAGGAAGGATGGCTTAAGGTAGACTCCAACAGTACAGAGAACAACTCCGTAATCAAGGGACTGACAGCATGGCCCAGGTGGGTTTCAGAGCTGCTGAGTCAGTGCTAGCTCTGTGCCTCCCATGTCCCTCCATTCTGGAAGGAAGTATCTATAGCAGTTATACTGCACCTGTCCAACCATTAGATTATGGCTGTGTGCAGGGTCTTCAGGTGAAGATAACTCAGACTCAAGGATCCTCATCTGCACCTGGATCTGATTTAGATGGTAAGAGTGTAGACTTGGAGCTGCTACCGAAGTCACTCACCCATGTCCTAGGAGCAAGGGGGTGTAATTTCTAAGTGAGAAGAACATAATCAGTATGTGGCCACAGAACAAAGGTGGTAATTTAAAAGCATGCCTGAAAAATTTCAGACCTTGTTCCATCAAGAAATAGGTTTTAGGGCCCATATCTCCTCTTTGAATCTGGGTTACCCTTAGTTACTCACTGGTAACAAACAGAAGGCTGGAAAAACACTGAATACCTTATGAGGATAGGTTATCAAGGTGATGTGGCTTCTGCTTTGCTTCCTGGGACACTTTTTTGAATCCCTAAGCCACCATAAAAGAAGTATAACTACACCATGAAATATCACCTCACACTTGTTAGGATGGCTGTTATCAAAAAGACAAGAGATAACAAATGCTGGTGAGGATGTGGAGAAAAGAGAACCCTTGTGCACTGTTGATGGGAATGCAGATTGGTGCAGCCACGATGGAAAACAGTGTGTGGTTCCTCAAAGAATTAAAAATAGAACTACCATGTGATCCAGCAATCCCACTACTGGGTATGTATCCAGAGGAAATAAAATCAGTATTTTGAAGAGAGATCTGCATTCCCATGTTCATTGCAACGTTATTCACAATAGCCAAGACATGGAAGTAACCTGTGTCCTTTGATGAATGAACAGATAAAGAAAATGTGAGATTATATATATATATATATATATATATATATATATATATATATATATATAATACACATACATATACGTGTGTGTATATATATATATACACACACATTCACAATGTACTGTTATTCAGCCATTAAAAAAGAAGGAAATCCTGCCATTTGCAACAACAGAGATGAACCTAAAGGGCATTAAGCGACGTAAAATAAGTCAGACAGATACTGTATAATCTCACTTATATGTGAAATCTAAAATACTGTACTCATAAAAACAAAGAGTAGAATTGTAGTTGCCAGGGACCGGGGGCGGGGGCAGATGGGAAGATGTTGACCAAAGGGTAAGAACTTCCAGTTGTAAGACTAATAAGTTCTGGGAATGTAATGTACGGTATGGTGATTGTAGTTAATAATGCTGTATGGTATATTTGAAATTTGCCAAGAGAGTAGTAGATCTTAAGTGTTCTCATCACACACTCAAAAAAAGGTGACTATGTGAGGTGGTGGATGTATTAACTAGATTGCGGTGATCATTTCACGGTGAATGCAGATATTAGAGCATGTTTTACACCTTTAAAAATGTGCACTGTGCAACTAAATATATACAATTTTTGTCACTCATAACCTCAATAAACCTGGAGGAAAAAAGTAGTATAACACTCTAGTGCTGCCACACAATGAGGCAGACCAGACCTCGTGTCAATGCTTTGGTCACCAGTCCCTGCCCAGGAGCCAGGCACCTGTGTGATGCCGTCTCCAGGTGATGACAGTCCCTAGTCACGGAAACTCGCCAGCCTTTCAGGTCTTCCCCGCTGCGGCCCTGGAGAGCATGGCCCTGAAGGGAGCTCTCTCTACTTCCTGCCTCTAGTGTGTCTTCTAAGCAGAGTAATATGTTACTGTTCTACTACGTTTGGGGTGATGTGTAACAGTAATAGTAACTCGGGCACATCCAGAGAGCGTGGGCCACAGTGGAGTCCAGCTTCTCTGTGACAGCTCTGGAAGGTGGAAGCTCTGACCCCTTCACAATTCGGAGGGAGCATGTCTTCAACAAGAACTCCACATCCTGCCAAACCACCACGATGCATAAAGATAGAGATTTTCAGATATTTCAGGCCTAAAATAGTTAACTTTCATATATAATTTCTCAGGATGTTTCACCAAACAAGGGAGTAACTAAAGATAGAGAAATATATGAGATCCAGGAAGCAGGAGATTCAACACAGATGAGCAGAGCACATTTTCTTGGTTGTGAAAGGAGATCCCCAAATGAGGCTTTGCAACAAATCTTGATAGCATCCAGGATGCCGTTGTGGTAGATTCCTCCAGCAGGAATGTTTTCGAGGAAAAAAAAAAAAAAAGATTACCTCAAGCATTTGATTGTATTAGGTTTCTTACAGAGATTACTTATGGAGAGTCTGGAGCTAAATTAGTGATAGATACATTATAAAAAATTAAGCAATGAGATTACCATACCAATACCCCCAAAAGAATGCTTAACTCCAGGGAAGAAAATAAGTTGTTAAGGAAAGAAAATGCAATTATAATATTGTACATTTTGCACATTCTTGGTTACAGTCATATTTATAAGAACACTGACAAGTAAAACAAACTAAACCCATGATGGCATATTTTAATGATATCTTCAGTGTCTTTAGAACCAGAGAGTCATGAATTTCGCTTTTTCAGTGGAAAAAGTAATGGCTCTAAATAGTGAGGCTGAGAGACCACAATTACCTGGCATGCCAAGAAAATTATTTTGCAAAATATGCTCAACCCAGCCAATGAAAGAACACTGATGCCAGTTGAACTCACTGGTCTGTGCAATCTGTTAAATTTTGTGTATGTGGGTATGTGTGAGTAGGAAAAAGCTGCTACTGCCAATATCCCTGTGAAAACATCCAAATACCGTAAAGCTTGTTCTTTTAAACCTGAGGGATGAGTAATTTGGGAATAACATGTTGTTAAAAATTACTGCTCTCCAAAGACCAGCAACACTTTTTTTCCTGCTTAGTCATTTATCTAAGTATATAGCTATCTCTTTTCTATACTCATGCTAATAATATTCTCAGTCTGTGCAGGCATCACACTGGCTTTGTCTTCAAATTGTATGGATCTGAGGCTTCTGGTAAGCCACTGGTAAGCACTTTGATCCACACCAACATTCTGTCTCATGAGTTTCTGCATTAGCTTGGACACCTCTTCCTACTTCTACTGCCTTCACCTATTTCAAACATAGAAGAACATTAAGTTACTCCTTTGATTAAAACCTTGCAGTGAATCTCCATTTCACTTAGTCAACCCAATATCTGGACAATAACCTACCATGATCTGTCCCCCAAACACAAAGATACTGTTCACCTTGGACCTTCTTCCCCACCCTCCTTATCTCGTTTCCCTGAAAGCCAGTGTGTCAGGTTGGCTCCACCTTCTGGGTTTGCTCTGATTATCAGTCTCTGCTTGATGTGTTTTTCTTCATTGATTGACTTCACGTCCCTAGAAGAGTGTCTGATCCATAAAAATCACGCCCATAAATGGGTTTTTATATGAATGAATAACAAGGATGTTGTTATTAGGCATATTGGGAGAGTGCAGAGCAAGGGTGCACTTCATGGCATTTTTTCTCATATTTAAAATTTTCTTGTATATATAGTCAGCTTCCCAATCCTACTGTGCTCCTTTTTCGTACTCTGCACACTTTGCTACTCATTGTCTTTCTAAATTTCCATGCTCCAGGTAGAGGTCAAAATTAGATTGTTTTTGGGAATTCCCTGGTGGTCCAGTGGTTAGGACTCAGTGCTTTCACTGTTGTGGCCCAGGTTCAATCCCTGGTTGGGGAACTAAAATCCCACAAGCCATGATGTGCCGCAGCCAAAAAAAAAAAAAAAAACTAGATTGTTTTAAGCACACCTAAAATGAAACTTTTTGCTTAAGCCCTAGTTTCCAGGGAGCAGGAATCAAAGTGTTCACTGAAACCAAAGCTCCCAAGTCTCAGAGCAACACCACCACCACATCGTAAGATCATACTTCCCAGTTCCAACATGCCTTAGAGGATGATGAAACAGATAGACATGTTCTCTTTCCCTTATGGAAGGTTTGAGCAGAAACATCAGAATAGAGTGTAGTGGACTAAATAAGCTAACATACCTACTGCAACAAGTAGAATAAATTATAAAACTCCTACTTTACAGCTATTTGAGAGCTGGGGAAGTGAGAAATAGATATACTGAAATTCCACAGACAGAAAAAAATATTTCTAAGCAATCTGATAATTTCTGGCCATTTTCTTCCTTTGGGGCATAGTTGATTCTTGGTGTGAGTTAATGAGAAGGCTTAGTCTATACAGAGAAACTCACTGGGGTTGGGGGGGAGAACTCAGATTATCTCACACAGGATAAATTAAAAAGAAAACCACATGTAGGAGGGGAATAGGAAGAGTGCTGAAAAGCAAAGAGAAAGAGAAACTCTTAAAAGGAATACAAGAAATAATAATACACACACACACACACACACACAAGATTCACAAGAAAAATAGGAAAAATAAATCTAAGCAGTTTTCAATCTGTGTATTGATATCTTTGATCTATCTTGGAAAGTTTTTGATCATTATCTCTTTAAATATTTCTTCTGACCCATTTGATTTTTTTTTCTGGGAAGCTAATTATGCATATTAAAACTTTTTTTATTATGTCCTATACTTCTGTTATCCTTTTTTTCCCCCGCATGCTTCTTTTTTCCTATTCTGACCTTTAGTTTGTATATTTTTGTTTTTTCTGTTTTCCATTTCACAAATCTTGTCTTTTGCAGTTCTAATCTGTTTCTAACCATATTAAATAATTCTAATTTCAGATAGTATTTTTCAATTCTAGAATTTCAAGAATTTCAATAACAAATTTTGTAATTATAATTACTTTTAATTTTTTTTTAACTTTCAAACTATAGAGTTGGCAGTGATTCAAGCACCACCATTACAATATTAAAGAATCTGATTGACTATATATTTACCTTTACCAGTGAGTCACATCATTCCTATGAATTTCATCACCAGAGATAGCATATATATGGGAGACATCAAATTTTATTTCAGGATATTTAGTAGAAGGTTATGGTACTTGGAATTAAGAAAATATGTGCTGACAGCCTAAGGACGGGCAGGGTTTGTGTGAGGCAAAGTTGCATTTGCTTACGGGGGCAGAGAGAGCAGGGAATCAGAGTGCAAGATCATACCATGGAAATGGTGGTTGAAGGCCTGGGAGGGGGAGTTCCCTGGGAGGGTGAAGGTGGGCACATAGTGGAAGGCATGACTCTGGACTTCATGTGTGGAAACTGATTCAGAAGGTGTGGGCTGGAAACCCCACAGTCTTTATTGTCAAGTGGTTCTCCAGAAGATTCTGAAAGGTAGTTTGGGGAATGGTTGTGGTAAAGGCGTGAATCTTAAGGAACATTCACATTTAGGAAACAATCACAGGAAATGAACCTAGAACAAACAACTTACATTCATTGAGGCTGAGAAATGTTTAAGTATCTGGCATTATTATCATCCTTATTTTACCATTTGGAGAAACTGAGATCTAAAGAAGGTAACTAATAAGTTTTTCAGGTTGCACTGAATAGACAAGGAGCAGAGCTGGACCTCAGACGCCAGTCAGTCTGCTGCAAATGTGTATTTAACCTTTGTGCTACAGCATCCTTAGAAAATGCAGGGGAAGCAGTGGGATGGGAGAATGGAGCAGGAGTCAGCCAGCAGAGTGCAAGAACTATAACTGCTCTTGTCCCAAGAAAGCCAAAGGCAGGCTCTCTAGAAAGAGAGGTTAAGCATTACAAAATTCAGAAGTCGAGTAGAAATGGTTTCATCTCACTGGAGATTCTGGGAATTGATCAGCACTTGCTTTCTGGTATTACTGTTAACAAAAGGAGGAGGTTTTCATGGCAAAAAAGAGAAAGACAGGATCCAAAGCTAAGTGGGGATATAATTTTAAAGAATTAACTCCTTTATCTAATACTGCAGAGAGGAATAAGAGGATGGAGTTAAGTTTGTTACTATAGTGAAATCCTACAAATTAGTGTCGTCATCTCAGCTCTCAAGCTAATATCTAAAAATCTAAGGGCAGATTGCAGGAGGATTATGTCATTCTCTAAGGAGGTCTGTTCCATAAGTATATGTCTGAAATAACTTACTTTTTAATTTTAATACTAAGAAATGACTGTTTAATTGTTTGCATGGTTCCTTGGTCCACAGACACTAAATTTGAACCAAAAACATGCCTCTGTGTTTCTAGCTGGCCTGTGCTAAAAATGGAACAAAATCAGTTATGTGATTCTCATTACTTGTAAGTGGGAAATCATAAGGGGGAGATACTTATATTTGAGTCTGGAAAAAGAAATTGTGAGGGAGAATCTGGCAAGTCACTGATGGTTAATGCATATTTCCATCCTCAATTAGCTACACTCAGGGACTGAACTCATTAAACCCTCTCCACCCCCAGCATTTAAAGAGGGCAAAGGCAACCACTTTGAGGGGGCAGTGGATGGAGAGGGGAGTGGTTCTGGGCTCATTGTCTCTGTTCCCCTCATCCCGATCCTGGGGCTGGATATTTTCCTTCCTGGGCATTCTCCCCCTGGGATCCCTGCTAAATCAGCTCATGCGGGAGTCCCAGGCTTCAGGATGGTGTCTGCTGGCTCATCTCAACAGGAAGAGTGTGTCAGCTACGTTTCCCTCTCTTCCTGGATGGAATGCCGTTACTTAACTCGTTCGTCTCCTCCAAACCTGCCACGTCAGTGGAGAACCCTGCTCTTATTGGCATGTTTTATTCTAGGTGTGCTCAGAAGCAGAGAGTGTACTACTGTGGACTCCACCCTTTCCTTTACTTAGGGAAACACGTTGTCCTGCAAAAAATTACAGAGTCATCTTCAGTCACCTTAAAAGAATACAGTATATTTTAAAACGTTCCTATTATCTAGACCTAAATTATTTTAGGTTGTCATAAGATTTGAGCATAAGAATACTCTAAAGGAAAGTTCATAATAATAATTAAATTTTTGATAAATGTACTCAAAGATGTCTATTTTAAAGAATTTAACTTTGGGTAGGAATATAAATCAGGAATTTAAAAATAAGAAGTCATATAGATATCTAAATGTGATCATCATGAATAACACTAGGAGAATCTATTCAAAAATAACACAAGGGAATTTTTATCTTATCAGTGCATTTAAAGCTTTTTCTTAATAGCTCTCTCTAGTTGCTCTTCTCCAGACAAAACTGCTAGTAACAGATTATCACATGGAGGAGGTGTAAAGAAATCCATTTTTCACTTTAGTACTACATGATTCAATACTTCTGTAAGTTGAATTTTCATATTCAAAATCAAGTAGAAAACTGAGGCTATAAACTTTCTAGAAATTACGTCAATTTTTCATTTTATTTATAGAGCTTCTTACTGGGTCATATTTGCTCTATTAAGCAAGGCAGAAGAAAATGTAGAGGAGAAATATATACCTTATGTGTTTCTTTGTAGATGTGTACATGGTGTAATGAGGTCATGCTTAATAAAAGGCAGCCATATCTTCTTGCAATCAACCAAACCAGCTCGGAGGCTACAGATACTCCAAATGGAAATACTCAAAACTAGTTTTTATACTAATGCTGTTTCTAAATATGCTCAGTTGTAAATGGGTGAGTCTCTAATAAGAAAGCATGGTAACATGAAGAAAAATAGGACACTTGATTCATATGCGTGGGATATTTCTTATGAACGAATCTATAATAAAGGAATCAGTAATATTTTCACTCCCACAAAAAGTCATGACCGTGATGTGGATTGTCATCATTTATCAAGAATAGTTTCCGGGGCTGGACAGGGGAAACAGTAGAATTTACAACTTGAAAAATGGCTTAGAGTTGGACATGATGAGCCATAGCTTTATAAAAAGTGAAAAAACAGCTAAATTCTAGAAACAAATGAAACACGTCATTATTCCATTTCAGCATTGCTTGTTTAGCACTCATTATCTTTAGTGGTTCCTATGAACAGCTGAACAAAAATCTAAAGGGGTATATTTAAAATATCTTAAATGATCCCTTCTTCATCTGTCTGTTACATAAGATGCATGACCTTCAAATCTAAACAGAAGTTTTTATCCTCATTAAGCTATAAGGAGCAGCGAATAAGTGGTAGTGTAATACTTATTTTTGTTTCTGGTACAATGGAATGAAGCATTTCATCTAGTCACAAACCTTGCAGAGTATATTTTAAGGACTATCAACGATAAAGAAAAGCAAATTTTAGGATTTAATTTTTTTCAAGAAACTTACCTTCCTATGTTTCACTCCTTAATGGATTCTTTTGTTGAAGAGATGACATTTTATTCTAGAGAAATGTCCTCATAATCTTATACAGCTTAATATTTTTTGAGGTGCAGAGATAGACCACAGGCATTTGGCTGGATGGGTCTTCATTTTATGGATCTATACCACATACCACAAGACGGTTAGAACCCTGGTTTCTAGCCATAAATACCATTAACTTCATTCAGTAATTGCAACAAAAACAAAGCAAAACGAACCCAAGCACATTCTCACACATTTCCAACCATCGTTTGATTGAGAGACCATTAGAGTTCTCTCAGTGAAGAAAGGATCCCTTTGCTTATATGCCCTCAAACAAACAACAACACAGAAACCTTTGTAAATGGTCTTTCCTTCCTCACACCTAGAGAGCTCTTTATGGCCTGTACATTTCTAGCAGTGTTCCCAATCACGTGTGACTCGTACTGGTGCAAAACGGCCACTGGATGCAGTTCCTACAGATGTAGTTTTAGTATCAGCCATCGCTCCCAAATTTCCATAGTGGGCCTTTGTCTCCTCTTCTTTCCTTAAATGTCTTGTGTATCTAATCATTACTTCATATTGCTTTCTGATTATCCTTCCATATAAATTGGGTGTCCTCCCTTCCTTCTTCCCTCCCTTCCTCCCATCCTTTTTTCCTTCCTCCCTTCACTTCCTTAATCCCTTCCCCAAAGTGGTAGGCAATGTGTAATGATGACACTCCTTCTTGGAACTTAGGAAACGCATATTAAATGAATACACGTGCACACACTCATATGTAAACACTTCTGAATTGGGGTGAGTTAGGATTAGAGTTCCAGAGAGAGAGAACCAAGTGTCCAAATGAATTGAGGAAAAAAGAAGGTTGTTTCAGAATCTACAGTGGGGCCAGTGGCTGCAGAGGACTGAGCAAGGTGTGACGAGATGGCAGAGGGATCCTGGAGGTGGGGTCCCCAGAGTCCTCTAGGCAATGTTAATATTAATGTTTCATCTAAGTGCCTGGAGAGAATTACTGTCTTCTCCCCACTTATATGAGCCCTTCACACATCTCAAAGCACAATTTTGGTCATTGCTGTGGACAAAGATATCACCTGCAGGTCCTCTCCTTTGTCTAAATCCCGTAGCATTTGTGGTCTGTGACACACATTTTATCTGTAACCTGTGTTGTGCAGGTTCATTGTTAGCGTATCTTACTTACCTACGTGTCTTGTTGTCCTAGATGGGGAACCTGAAGGATTTACTGCCAGGGGTGAGAAAGAGAGCCTGGGGCGGGGGAGAGGAGGGCTTGGCCGAGGTCCACCCTAACCCTGTCACAGGAGCCTCGGATCAGGAGAAGCTCCCAAGACTTCTCAGTTGGAGCACAGGAGGCCCCTGGATGTCCATGCTGGTCCGCGGGCACCAGGGACAGGGCACATCCCAGGCTTTCCCAGGCCAGAGGCTGTTTTCAGAAGGGCGGAGCCGTGATCTGAGAGCAGTCAATACGCAGAGGGCCCGGTGGTTCCCTGCCCCGACAGTGTCTCAGGGAGGCTGTGTTCTCCACTAGCCTCCACTGTTAGGATCCTGATTAGTGCACAGCTACTAAGTTTGTAATTTTGAAATTTCTCACTTAATATGCAAAGTTAAGTTACTTGCAGTTATGCAGTAAATGAGCACAAATGTTGACATTCAAAGAACATTTCATGCTAAGGGATCGTTTCTATATTAACTTTTATGTTATCATAATTATTTAATATAATTATACATTCATACATATTAAGTTACATATAATATATATTTATATACTTTTATTTAATATCTTTATATACTTATATATTATATGATCTAATATATATTATATAAACTTGTTATATTTTATTGTATTACATATTTTTATCTTGTCCTGTATTTTTCTTTGTATGATATATTTATACTATTATACACTATTATATATCCTCTATTTTTAAGTGATCCTCAGTTTTATCTGTAAAATTTTGTATTATCCTACAAGACCCTGTTTAAATCCAATTAGATTTAACTGGCCCTTCCTCCTCATTGCCCATCTTCTATTCTCTTTGTTCTGACTCTACTCAGCCTCTTCCTTCTGTACTGTGTGCATTTTACAAGTTCAAATCCCATCACCCCAGTTTACTCGCTGAATGATCTTGGACAATTTACTTAATGTCTCTATGTGTCAGTTCCTATGTCTAACATGGGATGATAATAGCACCCACTTCAAGTGGTTTGTGAGGAAAAGAGGTCATTACTTGTGAGTCACCTGGAAGCATGTCCTGCCCTGAGTGATCAGCTAAGACCTTGACTTAACATTTATCTTTGAATTCCCCTTGGGGCTGAACCAGCACTTTCCAGAGAATAGTCTCTTAGTCAGCGTGTTAGATGAGTGGATTTGTCTTGTCTTTTCATTCCTGGGTCCAGAATCCCTGCCCTGGGCAGACTCCATCCAAACCCTGTTTTTGAGGACATAGCTCAGTCCCTTCTCTGCACTGCCTTCCCTACCTCTTTCTGCTCTCACTCATTTGTCTCCTCCCCACTGTGACAGTGTGTAGACGGAATGCCCCACACAATTTAGCACTCAATTACATGCTGTCTTATAGTCACATTTGTGTCATGCATTATAATCATCTTCTTAAATACATTGTTAACTCCTTGAGGAGATCATATTGTAAGCTATTAAAACTGTCACAAAGCTTAGCTCAACTTTGAATGCAGGGTAAGCCTCAGGAGAAATGTTGAGGGTCCTTCTACTCATTCAGTATGGATTGAGCATGTACTAAAGGTGATACACTTTTGAAGTAGTGACTTAGCAGACCAGATACTCCATAGGGATGCTTACATACAAATCTCACTGAGGAAAAGTTTTATTGCAATAAACACAGAGGATATATTATCAAAAAGCATTGCAGGAGGTATAAGGCTGGGGATGAACAGGGAACCTTCTCAAATCTTGTCAGATCTTCACAGAAGCTGTAGTTGGATGAAGGGTGAGGGTCCAGCTTCTGTCTGGAGGTCTGCCAGATTTTGGAAGTCTAAGGCTGTTACATTCCACTCTTACACAGTTGCATCCATGTAAGTTGTCTGGATGTACCCTGTGTAGCCTTTCTCGTTAGTGCCACCTTGAAGAATTGCACGTGTCATGTAATGAGGACAGAGGATTTACCTGCATGTTTTCCTTCCTTTTGGTGCATTCGGGCTCCATAGCTGTCAGAGGTCAGGAGGGAGAGGGCAGTCGCTCTGGCAGAGCCTTGCCTGACTCTGCTGAGTGCCAGAGAGTGAAGGATGTTTCAGAGATAATATGTGTGCACCACAGTAGTGCAGCACAAGCCTGGATACCCTGAGGGAGCACTGGTGCATTGAAAAACCTTTTCTCTACAGAAGGCTGAAATATTGGAAATAGAGAACATAGGCAATGATCCCCAGTCTCAAGAAATGATAGTAAGCATGCCAGGGTTTTAGTGATACTTTATATGTACACTTTCTTGATGCACTTCCAATGCAGTTTTTTAAAATATGTAAATGTATTTTCATCCTTAATGCCTGGCCCTTATATCATGGATACACTGGGTAAAAGGCACTATAAGCCGTATTAGAAAAAAATATGTAGTAAATGAAGTGTGCTTTAGAATGCCATATCTTATTTTTAATGCTAATTACAAAACATTTCATTATGACAGGTTGAACTGCATTTCATTAAATTACATGGAAAAGTTTGAGTTGAGAAGGTTTGGTTTGTTGATCTGTAAAATTCAATGTTGTATTTAAGCATTAATTGAGTGATATATTCAAGAGATATAATTGAGTTAAAGTTTAACGCACTATTAGTTGAATTTTATCTATGTAATTTTAACTGGAATGTGTGCTTTCTGATATAAATATGTTTCTCACTTAACAGAGAAATATTTGAATCACTGTTTCTAAAAAAAAAATCAGGAACATTTTACTTTAAAAGTGTAGGGTTTTTTCCAGATGGTATTTGTACACATAAAAGTTACCTTTAAATATAACTCTAAAGATTAATGCATATTTAGTTTTGAGGATTCCAAACCAAACTAGTTGAAATTACTTTATGATTTTATTTGAGTGTGGAAATTATTTGGAATGCACTGGATCTATACAGTTTTACTCTAAACATCACCTCCTGTCATTTAGGAGTAATATTTATCATTGTTAACTACAATCTAACAAACAATTTACAGTGATCATTGGAGTTTGGATAATTGTGATAGTACAGTTTTAGTAGGGTCAACTTCAGCAAAGAATATAAACTATCTTATTAATGTATGTTCTACCATATTCCACACATAGGTGCCCATGTGAGAAGCAGCTGGAAGGAAAAACAGCACTTCCTCTTGTATTTTACCGATATTCATGGGGAAATGAATGTATTAAAATGGAACTGCAAGTATTTGATAGGTTGAAGGAAAAGAGGGAGCCTATGTGTTGATAGTGATTCCTCTTCATCCCATCTCATTCAAATGCTCTTAAAGCTTGTTATGCCTGTTTTTAGTCCCTGAATTATAATTCAGCTGCTCTGAGGAGTCAGTAATTGGCACCAACATAGTATTACCTTTCGAACAGTATTCATCTTTATGCATACCTTGCCATTTTCGTGTTCATCTACAGAAACTTTCAATCAAACTTTGAGTCTCAGCATATTGGGTCTTAGGTTCAAGTTTTGAATCTCCCTTTGTTCGCCTCTCACTAAATCTTTAGTATGACATCTTCCGTCCAAATCCCAGTGGGTGTTCTGTAGCAGTGCTGTCTCTCTTTGACCTAAATTATTTTCTCTGGTTTGCTGCCCCAGTGATGAAATTCTGCCCTTTTGCCTTCTGCATAGTCTATAGTGTTGGGAAAGGTTATATTTTGTCCCTTGTTATTATATCAACACTTTCCAATTGGAGTCAAACTTTCAGTGACTTCTCTAAATGAGCATAAACATGGATTTTTCTGCCACTCTCTGTGTGACACCATTAAGCATTCTCTGTGGAAGCTGCTGATCAATCTTTTACTCATTTACCGTTTCATATCTTTTGTGAAATTTAGCAGTTAACAACAGCTCCGACATGGGTCAGCTAGTCCTGTGAGACAGGAGAGTATTTTTGTTAACTGATCTAGTTAGATTGAAATTGGTGTCTGTTTTTCAAACTCTGAAACACTTTAACATTCTGCTAGAAACTGGAGTGATTGTCATCCTCCTTTGCCAACACCTCTCACCGTCCATCCATTGAATATTGGACAATAGGTCAGTCCTGGAATAAACCTGGGATACACTGGGTTCATTGTAAATACATTTCCCTGCAGCAGGGCTTATCAGAAACTTTAGCGCATCACCAATTGCCGAGAAGTGAATTTTGTATAAAGAGTTCCCATAAATTGGTTGACAAGGATTTGTTTTCATAGATCTCTTAAGAATAGAAGACAAGGATTATGACATAAAGGGAAGACAGGTGGGTATTTCTAAACCATTTATGGCTATAGATAAAAGCCACAACAAGTCCTCTGTATTTATATAACTCTACTGAAAATTTCAGAGATTATTTCAACTTCACGATTTTAAGATAAACTCAAAGATGACAGAGTATCAGGGGAGATCTAGTACCTCTAATTCATCACGTTCACCTGCTTGAAATATGACATTGATCTCAGGTTTTTAATTAAGGTCATGAAATAGCATAAGCAGGGATGGATTTTTACAAAGATGTTTGTTTTCTAGGCCCTAACATACTATATAGAATGCGAATTAAAAACCTCGACAATAGGGACTTCCCTGGTGGGCCAGTGGTTAAGAATCCACCTTCCAATGCAGGGACCATGGGTTCAATCCCTGGTTGAGCAACTAAGATCCCACATGTCGCGGGGCAAGTAAGCCCTTGCACCGCAACTAGAGAGAAGCCCACGTGCCACATGGAAGGATCCCACGTGCCACAGCTAAGACCCGACACAGCCAAAAATAAATAAATAAATAAATATTTTTAAAAAAAGAAATGGGAGGAAGACTTATTTAAAAAATCTTGGCACTGGAACAAAATACTAACTTGATCTAGATTTGTTGAAATTTTGACTTTGAAAGGATTTTAGTTTTTTTCTGTTTTCAACTTGCAGGGGGGGAATATGGTGTGCATATAGATCTAGGTAACATAAAGATTTCACTTTTTCAAGCTTTGGATAGAATTAGAAAAAAGTTAACTTTGGGAACAAATACGAGTTTTTTCCCAGAATTGTGATATTTACTGGTTGGAAGCATATGCGTTCCTAATGAACATTAATGCATGTTGACAAATCAAGATGTGAGTGTCAAGTCGTGGGTATATTTCTGTGATATTTTTAAATCCAAACTCCACACATTGTTGCAGGCTGCTTGGAAATGCTGGCTGGGGACGTCATTTTTGTTCCTGGAAATGTTGCATGATAATGTCATAGGCTTTGGCAGGAAAAAAGCTTTCATAAAACACATGTCAAGGTGAGGAGACGGGGCTCATCCTTTTTCATTCCAGGTTAAGAAAGTATTTAAAACCACCCTTTATAAAAATGAATTTTCAAACTAATTACACAATTATTTTAACTTCTGTGAAAACGTGAAGCTGTTTGAACAGTATCTTATTCATAGACATCATACTGCTTATCCAAGAAGCTCACTTATTAAGGTGGCTTCATAGGATCTCTATGTGGGGACATTCTGTTATCTTCTAGGAGTGCTTATATATACCCTTGTATATAATTATAGTTGCTGTATGTGAAATTTTTTCTTTTTTTTACTTTTCCCTTAATTCAGTAATTCCCCAAAAACCTTCAAAAAGGTCCATTTTATTGAAATTTTGTATTGTTATTCCAGATATTTGTGAGGCTGAGGGCAAGAGTACAGATGCAAATCCACATAGTATATATCTGATTATTTGTCTTGTAACCTGAGCTAACAGTTGTCCTATAAGGTATGTTCTAACCTCCTACCTAAAACTTGGCACATGAAGGTAGTGCTGTTTAGGGTCCTTGGTCTCCCTCCCATTCTGCCTCTTCACTTGTCACTTTCAGTTATTTCATCTGCACACACCACACATTTGCACTCACACGTGTGCACACACGTGCACAAATGCACATTGATGCACACATGCTTACATCAATAGCATGAGTTGCAAATAATTTATCTGAGGTTCTCATTCATCTTTTGACTTTGCTCAAAGTGGTTTCTTTCCTATATGGAAATTTTGGATTTTTAATATAGCTGGATTATCAATATTCTTTCTTGCCTTTTCAGTATTTTGCTAGTCTTAAAAAGTCTTTTTTTATGTTTAGATTATTAAAATCTCAAGTATCTCTCCAGTGTTGTATTTATGGTTTTGTATTTGCAGGAATCATTTCTTCCATCTGGAGTTAATTTGCTATCAGGTGTGGGGTGTTGCTCCACGTAGCAGAAAAGGCATTATGTGTATACTTGCCCAAATTCTTTTTGTGTCTAGTCACAGGGCCAAACAGCCACTTGCATTGCCTCTGTAGCTAAATTGGGCCATGAGATAGAGTTCTCCCAATGGGGTATGGGCAGAAATGATGCATCACAATTTCAGATGTGACTCCCACATTTCTTGCACAGTCCTGACTTCCCAGTCTGCGGACTGGGTTTATCCTTCCAGGGCCATATTGGAAGCCAGGCAGCAAAAACAGCAGAGCTTCTGACAGGCTGGATCACTGAATGACTCTGTGGAGCAGAGCACCCTTTTTGTCCCCACTTTGTTGTGCTAAACCCTGAGATTTTGAGGTTTATTGTGTTACCTTATCTTAATACATTTCAATTTATATGTATTTCTAATATCCCAACTTAAAAGTTTCAATGTTACTTAAGGAATAGTCTACTTTTCCATACTGATTTTAAGTGAGATGCTAGAAATATAAAGTGCTGAGAAACATATTTTCAGGTGTCATTTCTAAAGTAATTCTATGACTTAGCATATGGGAATGTGTGTGCCTGAGCCTGTTAATCCTGGTCAGTTGGACTCCCTAATAGTTCAAGTAATTACAAATGTACTTACAGTCCTAGATGTCATTTAGAGAAAGTATAACTGTCATATTTCTATATGAGCCAGCACCTCATCTTCCTGGGGTTTAATTAGGGCCTAAAAAACAAAGCAGCAGTGAGTTCTTTCTGGCCCAGAGTGCAGAGGGTGATTTTAATAGGACATTGCTGTATTTTTCAGCCTAAGTTTTAAACTCTGACCTTCAGTGGTGACTGATCTCTGCTGTCCCCACCCCCTGTTGCTGACTGCCAGGTTGAAGTCCGGGGAATTTGAAACCTCGTGAACCACCCAGGGGCCTCATAAGGGTGTCCCGGGGGTGGGGGTTGTAGCATGGCTGTCAAGGGTCAGGGCCCCAGCTTCATCACTTCTCAGGCATGGTAAGTGAGTCAAATCTCCTACTAACACAACTCTTCAAGCCACAGTTGCACTCACCAAGATGCCCCACTGCCCAAGACAAGTGCTCTTTCCAAACACCTTCATTTACCTTCCTGATTATCTGATATTAGCTGGAGACACATTCGTTCTCCAAACACGTTTTAATGAATTTGAGATTCAAGGGAAAGGGTCTGAGTCTAATCTTGTCTCAACTTTGATCCCTTAGGACAGCAATGTCCCATAGAACTTTTTGTGATGATGGTTGTGTTCTCTGTATGTACTGCCCACCCCAGTAGTCGCTAGCCAGCCACATGTGGCTTTTGAAATGTAGCAACTGTGGAAATAAACTTTACTTATTTTTGACTTAATTTATGTTTAATAAATTCAGTTTTAAATAGCCACTTATATGGCTACAGTATTGAGCATTATAGCCCAAAATGATACCTCTGTTCCCATATAAATAATGGATGTCAGTATAGGGGTGAATCTCCACCCATATTCAACCCACAACCCAAATGCTAGTATACCTGCTGGAGGAGAGCTAACCCTTCCTATTAATAGCATGGAGACCTTCCAGCTTCACAGAGCTAAATCTCTCCTGTTACTGATATATCAATCTTTACTGGTAAATATGTGTTATTTTAAAAATAGAGCTTTGCTACTATACTGTTGCTACAAAATTCTTTTCCCACGTATTTTAATCAGATGCAAGATTGCATGATGTTTTGTTTTTCCTGTTCTTGATCAAAAGCAACCAATACTGAACTTGAAAAAATGCTATGAAAATTTCTAATAAGGATCATTATTTGATGAAAAACAGGAAGCAACCATCCTTTTTCCCAGTGTTTGAAGAAACAAAACAAAACAGAAAACAAATAGCAAAACAATAAAATCAGGAAAATCCAAATGAACTTTTGACAGCTCAGTTCCAGTGTAAAAGGCCTAATGTCTGCAAGAGTTCAATGCATTCTCTTTGACAACATGGAAACTGAATGTTTGTAACTGCATGATTGTGGGAAATTTAAAGCTACCTCGGCACTCACAGTTTTTTATATACAGTAGAATTAATTAGGTATTTTGGGAGTTGATGAGGTAACATAATTCTCAGTTAAGTGATATCAATCTTAATATAATTATTTCCAACATTGTGTCCTTCATTTTATGAGAGCTATCTTTATTTCCTCCTTATACAGCAGTTTCTCATCCATGGTTATTTCAGCAAGAACTTTTTCAAAGGTAAAAAAAATGCTAATAGGACTGAAATGTGTTTCAAATAATGTCTTTCTTTCCTTACCTATAAAATAAGCCATACATGATTGCTAATTCAGCATCATGCCCACTCTCACCACCAATCTCCCTGGATTTAGGGGCATCGTCAAAACTTAGTTTCCTGAGAAGCAGATCCTGGGACATGGCTTTGTGTGCAGTTTATGGGGAGTGAAGGCATCTTTGGAGAAGTGGAAGGAGTAGGGCTGGGCAGAGGGAGAAGTTGAAGGGAGACACAGAGTCAAGAAAGGTCCCAGACGTTCCTCCAGGGAGCTCTGAAACTAGGAGCAAGGGGGCCTGCACTTTATACCTCACTTAGATGAATAGTCTGGGTTGCCCTGGGAAGGGGGCTGGCTCTCTTCAGCTGAGGAGGAGTTAGAGAGGGGCTTGTCTGGAGCTGTTTTAGCATCATTTCCAGAAGCTGGGAAATGAATGTTTGGGGCTGGTGGGGAAATCTGCAGGTAGACCAGATATCCCACTGCAGGTGGGAGACTTTAGAGAAGAAGTAAGCTAGATTTTAATGGGCCATTGACACTGACTACTGAGGGGCAGGATGGTTGTTGATAAAAGGCAGAACTCGAGAATGACAAATCCTTAGTTCTGGAGTCAAAGCCGAAGCTAGCATGCTCTGATCAGCAGCTCCATTTGAAAACAAAATCTAGTAAAATGATGCTTGTTCATATGAAGACTAAGGAAGCAAAAGATTATTGTAGGATTGAAACAGGATAAAAACGTACTGAAATACACACCACCAGTGTGTTTCCTGATCATATGATTTTAAAATATTGATGTTTTGATTCAAATAGAGAGTAGCAATTATTTCGACTTCAGAATGAAATGGAAAGCATCACTATGGTGATGTAACTTGTATCCAAATAGGAATGTCCCTGAAAAAGATAGTTGTTGTATCTGAATGTAAATTTCTAATTAACAAATGCGTTGTCTTCCTTGAGAAAGCATCAGACTCTTGCAGGATATTTGCAAATCAAGAGGAGTAATTTGGCATGGATATAGATTTATCATTTTATATTACATCATATCATAGATGATCATGGTATTTTACGCACTTCCTATTGTATAGTTTGGTTAGTTGTCACCTGATGTGATCCTTACTAAGTATTTAAGTACTTTCCCTGGTGTGAAAGCATAAAAGTTAAAATGGTTCTCAGTTTGTAAAAAAATATCAGAACATCAACTCTTTTGACGTAAACTATTTGTTAAGACATATAACAATGATTTTAGAAAAGGTCTATTGAAGATGTCTATGCAATAAAGGAATTAATAATTTTATTTGAGAACTGAAATCCTTATATTGCTTCATGAGCTTTCATCTCTGTGCTATGGTAGGTTCAAGGCAAGGATAGCAGTAGTCTTTCATTCAGCCTTGATTTACATGTTTTTACCAATATAGGTTTCAGATTACAGCTCTGGGTTTGAGTGGGTAATGGTGTTCAACAGCATGGGCTCTGTTTTAAAGGTCACTAGGGTTGTCCCTAATCCAATCTGGCTGGTCTCCTTATAAGAAGAGGGGATGAGGACACAGACATGCACGGAGGGATGCCACGTGAGGACCCAGGGAGAAATTGGCGTCTACACACCAAGGAGAGGGGCCTCAGAGGAAACCAGCCCTGCTGACACCTTGATCTCAGACTTCCAGCCTTGAGGGCTGCAAGACAATGAATGTCTGCTGTTTAAGCCCCCAGTCTGTGGTGCTTTGTTACAGCAGCTCTGACAAACTAATACAAATCGTGCCCCCTCCAAAAAATATATGTTAAAGTCCTAATCCCCAGTGTCTCAGAATGTGACCTTATTGGAAATAGGGTCTTCGCAGAGATATTTCGACATAGAAACAGACGTGCATAGAGAGAAGGTCATGTGAAGACACAGGGAGACACACAGGCCGTGTGAGCACAGAGAGGGGAACAGAGTGATGCAGTTATGGCCCCGGAATGCCAGGAGCCACCAGAAGCTGGAAGAAGCAAGAAAGGATGCTCCCCTAGAGCATCAGAAGTTCCTGTCTCCTCTTTAATCTGCTTAGCCCATGCCTCTTCTTTAACCTTCCCTTGACATTACTAGTGAATACCTTTCCCCCCAGTTACAATGCAGGTGTAAGGGGGTGTGTAAACAGGTCATAAAAAGGAGACTACACCTAACCGACTATAGGTGGATCTAAGGCGCAAAGATCTTTAATAGATCTCAAGCTGGTGTTATCTCTCTTTGGATAATGCTTCCTTTTTTACTTAGTTTTGAGGAATAGGGTATATTTTATTGCTGTGCCATATTCTCTATTTACACAAGACTTTATACAGTCTCGGTTTCCCCTTATCATTAGTGTGTTAGTGCTGATCTGCAAGGAATCAATACCTGTGCAGTTTTTTATTTTTTTAATTTTTTTGGCTGCGTCAGGTCTTAGTTGCGGCACGCAGGATCTTAGTTGTGGGCGCACAGGCTTCTCTCTAGTTGTGGGGTGCAGGTTTTTTCCCTCTCTGGTTGAGGCGCGTGAGCTCAGTAGTTGTAACGCACGGGCTTAGTTGCCCCGTGACATGTGGGATCTTAGTTCCCTGACCAGGGATCGAACCCATGTCCCCTGCATTGGAAGGTGGATTCTTTACCACTGGACCACCAGGGAAGTCCCTATCCATGCAGTTTTAAACCTTCCTGAATATTTATGTAGACAGGTAAAACATATATGTTTTATTTCAATTAAATGTATTTATGTAACTAGTGATAAATCATTGACTATTGAGTACTCAGTTATTAAATGAGGGATGTATATTGAAATAGTCTGTAAATTTTAAAAATATCCTACAATAATTACCTGCTGTTTCTGCTGTTGTCTTTCTTATAGTTATAAATGGTCTTAATGAGATGGCTCCCATTCCATTCCATTTTTACACTTGGGGTTATGTAAGTGGAGGTTAGTGAAAAATAAGTTGGGAAATTATTATATTTGCATATAATTACTTTTTCACCAACCGGGTACATTCTCTTGGTGTACATGAGTTTTCCTCCTAGTTTGTAACCCCTTCATGTTTTTTTTTTCCAACAGATGCATATACAGCTGTTGATACACAGAAAAAAAACTTAAAAAGGTCAAAATACTTACCTGGACCTTGGGCTACTGTCCGTGTCTCTGGTTTTGACCTGTACCTTCCAGGTCAGATTTATTCAGATGCCTGACTCTGGACACCTGAGTGACAGTTTTCATCCTCTTGCAGCTTTGCCCCAATAAAATGAAGACCAACACAGATACAATTGTGGGCAGAAATTTTATTTCTTAATTGTTACGACAACTTCCTTTATGTCATTCCATTACCAATTGACTGAGATCAGTCCACACTAATAAGTCACAGGAGACATCCTATGAAACAATCTGGGTATATTAACGACTTAATAAATAAACTTAAAAGTAACTAAAGTGTCTCTCTTTTCAGGCATGCCTTCATTTTTCTAATGGAAGCTTTATTTGCAGGTTTATAATTGCAATGAGTTGGCTTTAATTAATAGAATAAATTTTAATGTAATTAATAAGCTGGATTCTTACTGGCACTCTCAGGTGATTATGTACTTTGAGTTGTAAAGAGGCAATTTGCATGTTATTAAAATAATCAGAAGGACTTCAGCATTAGAAGTAAGGTAACATTTAATTTTAGCTCACTTAAATCATTTTGTTAGTCACAGCAAGATGAGTGCAGCTGATCATATGCTTTATTAAGAAGCTATGGCAGCGCAACCCGTGACTTTTTCACTTGGACTCTGTGAGGGGAACCAGTACACATCCTGGGCAGGATCATGTTTCTCTTCACTGTTTACAAAGCTCTGAATTGAACTTCTCTTTGCACATTTGTCCTCTTTCCCAAGTTGTCCTCCAGAGTTGTTTTTAAAAATCATGATACGAACATGTACTGGTAGAAGACAGGCATGAACTACTGTGATCAAATGCCTTGCTCAGAGGTGACCTTGAAAAACAAGTGAGAAGCAGTTCTTGCAGTGAGCAGAGCTGTCAGTAGTATCTCTGGCCCCCAACTTTGTGTGTCAGGGGGGGATTCATCTGCAGTAAGAATGTATGTGGGCACCAAGGCAGCCAGGCATGGTCTGGCTAGGTGGTCAGGGGTCTGGACAGATAAAATTTACAAGATTGAGGACAGTGAGTTCTGGAAGAAAATCATGTAGCTAGAACTGTGGGAATGAGCCCAGAACGTTGGTGTTTTGTCATTGCATGAATCCCCACCCCGCAGGAAATGTGGATGGATGGTCCACATGGTGGGGGGGTCAGTCAGGCTCATTCATGGCCACCCCGAGGTGGTGCCTGGACCTGTGACGAAGTCGTCATGGCAACAACAGTGGAGGCCATCTGTGGCCCAGCGGCATGGGTCCCCTTACCAAGGCACATTTGTGCTATGGCCTTTATTGAACTCTGACCTATCAGGAGCAGAGACCAACATTGACAGCCCTCCTGTGATGGGTAGAATCCCACTGTGTGACCAACAAGCCACCTGCTGGTTATTGCTTACATTGGCTCCACTCCACCACGGGAGGGACAGTTATCTACCAGGGGTATGAGTTTGCTTGATATATCCACTGTGCCTTGAGCAGCACCACTGTCTGTGGGCTGTTAGAGTTATGATTATGACATTTATGATTATGGGGTTTGGCATAACGTCCCTTTTGACCAAGGGATGCATTTACAGCAGGAATTGAGCCACAGGTTCTACTGGTCCTACCATGTGCTACACCACCCAGGACCTCTCTGCCTAATAGAAGGTTGGAATGGCCTTTAAAGGTGCAGCCCTTGTAGGGTCTGAGCACTGTCTTTCAAGGTTTGGCATAACCTCTGGAATACACAGGTCTGCAAACTTGGTGGGGAGGGGCAGGAGTCTGTAGGATGGTCAGTCAGGTGCAGGCAGGGAATGGAACAGAAGAAGAAACAAAGTTTATATACTCATGGGTCCTGAAGACAAGAAGTAGGAGGCACGGCTGCCACGCAGGGCCACACGAGGAAGCACGGCGCTGGTCCGGAGGTGGAAGACAGGAGGGAGGGGAGAGCCGCAGCCTTGGCCTTTCCTGGGGTTTTGGCAGGAAACAGAAGGCAAGGCAGGTGAACAGCTTAGGGCTGGCCAGCTTGAATAATCTGGGGGCTTTGGGCTATAGGCGTGGTCCCTCTTTGTCTGGCCCCTGGTCCTGGATGATGCAGGCAGAGGAGAAGTGCCCCCCTGGGGTGCAAGGGCTGGGAGAGGGGGTCTGGCTCTGGGTTGGCTGGTCTGCATTTCACAGGCTCCTCCCACTGGGCCCTTTGCCATCTCTAAGAGCTGGTTCATCCCAGGAGGGCAGTCTCCCCAGCCAGGAAGGTTCTTCAGGATGTCAAAACATTTTTAAGTTGTGTTTTTACCAGAACGTAATATTTATTCCGTATTTTATGTAAGGTGCCGTATATAATTTTTACAATGCATAAATAATAGTTACTAAGGCAAATGTTTTACAAAATTGTTTTGTAGTATTTGCTTATGTCAATTTAGTATATAAAACTGTAACTTTGCTAAAATCTGACCTTCAAAATGGATACAACCCTAAAATTCTTGAGACTTTAAATAGATCAAAATATTCCCTTGGCTTATTCTGCATGATCGTCATGTGGAGACAACTGCTCCTATTGTGTCTGATTGAAGGAGTTGGTGAAGTCTTTCAGATGGTTCTGCTACAAAGATCTGTGAACAATTAAGATGATATTAGCCAGTTTATCCACAGAGTAATACCTTTCTAGAACTTATATATCAGACATATTTTTAGAACAGTAAGATAATTTTCAAAAATCAATTCCCAGCATGAAACAGCAGCCTGCAAGTATTTAAGTGCCATTTGTTACCTGAATAGTAACTGTCTTAAAGTGGGCTGTAAAATAACAGAATTCTAGTTCACAAAATAAGAGATTTTATGAAGGAGTCATAGGCAAGTACCCCTACTGGTAAGAGGAGCACAGAAAGGTCTGAGACCCTGTGTTTGTTTAATAATTTAGCATCTGGTGTATACTATCCTTCTGTTTTTAATTTTTTATTACAATATAGTTGATTTACAATATTAGTTTCAGGTGTACAAAATTTTTATAACTTATACTAAAATTTATTATAAACTAATATCTCTATTCCCTGTGTCATATAATATATCCTTGTTGCTTATCTTTTTTATACATAATAGTTTGTACCTATTAATCCCTTACCCCTATCTTGCTCCTCTCCCTTTTCCTTTCTCCTCTAACCACTAGTGTAACCACTAGTGTGTTCTCTATATCTGAGACTGTTTCTGTTTTGTTATATTCATTCATTTGTTTTATTTTTTAGATCCCACATATAAGTGATTACATACAGTATTTGTTTTTCTCTTTCTGTCTCATTTCACTAAGCATAGTACCCTAAAGGTCCATCCATGTTGCTGCAAAAGGCAAAATTTCATTCTTTTTTGTATACATATGGCACATCTTCTTTATCCATTCATCTGTTGATGGATGCTTTGGTTGCTTCCATGCCTTGGCTATAGTAAAAATGCTGCTATGAACATTGGGGTGTGGGGTGTATATATGTTTTCAAATTAGTGTTTTTGTTTTCTTCAGATATATACCCAGGAGTGGAATTGCTGGGTCATAGGGTAGTTTTATTTTTAGTTTTTTGAGGAACTTATATAAGGTTTTCCATTCTATTTTAAATTTTAATAGTACCTGCAATTTAAACTCAGGAGAACAGTAGCCTATGATTGGAGCATCTTTCTAGCAGTTGTTGAATTGGATTCAATCTCATCTGACTCCACCATTAAACATCAGTTTCTGAGGGTTTGTTTCGGGCACTCAGCCCACTGCCCTCCCTCGTGGACTGCCCCCTCCTGTCCGCCATCCCCTGAGTGATCACAGTGAAAAGAGAAAGAAAGCCAAGTGTCTATTACACCACACTATTTAGAAAGCCTGATAAAATGTTTTATTGTAAAATGGAATAGAATTTACTACAACATGAAATCAGATTGCCTGTGGATTGTGGATTTTACAGTCATTTAGGGTACCCTCAGTAGGGGGAGCCCATCCATATGAAGTGAGGGTTTTCTGATGAAGAGGCTCACTCGAAACTCGTGTGTGAGTCCCAGACCATGTACTCTACTCAGAAGCTGTGGCTCAGCCCGTCTAGATAGGCACCTTTCCTGCAGGCTATGTCCTACCTAGCTTCTCACCATCAGTTCCCAGTAAAATCCACCTCCTGTCTCAGATACTTACTTTAATATACATTCATATTAAATAATCCTTATTCAAAATCAACCAAGTTTTTTCTTTTCTTTTTTCATTTTTTCATGATCATGGGGTGTTCTAGGCACATGGTAAGTAACCCCTTTCTACACCTAACACATTTAACTTCAAGGAGGAGTTCAGGGAATCTTTCCTAAGTGACGTCCTCCAGGGACCCACTGGCTGGCTCTCACCATGTGCCCCACCAGGATGCAGGGCCCCAGCAGCAGGCGAGTCTGTGTCACGCATCCCCTGGAGGGGCACCTGGCATGTGGTGGAGGCCCAGGTTGTGGAATCAGCAAGTGAGTGTCCTTCCTGAGGCTCGTTGCCTCACGTACTATTACACATGGCAAGGGTTTGTGGTTATTTTCACACAGGGCTCTCCACCAGGGTTGTAGAGTTCCCTGAAGAGAGAAAGTCATTTTGTTCATCTATATATCCACGGTCCCTATGATGAGTCTGGCATTCTTCCCAAAGAATGGATCAGTTCATGAAAATTGAATTCAAGCCAGTTTTGGTGGAAGTTTATTTATGGATTCAGCAAGTGCCCATGGATTACTGAAGCTGATTGTACATTTGCTGTAGAGATGAAATTAGACTAGTAGAAAAATAAAAAACTCAAAAAGCTAAGCTTTTGGCTGTTAAGAATTATTTCCTACGTTTGATATCCTTCTATAATGTTCTTGGCTAAGTGTTGGCCACCCTCGAAACCCCTGTAGGAGTCCAGGATATGATGATCGTAGACAGTGAACTGGTTCTAGTGCTTTCTGATGATAGACTTTCCTTTCCAGTTTAGTCTAACAAGTCATTGCTGGAAATTCACCCAAGGTAGTGTCAGGACATTAGCAATGTGAATGTTACAAAAAGGAAAGACATATTTACTGGAAAGACGACCACCACCACGCCACAACAAAATAGTACCCCAGCTGATACCTAAAAATGTGATCCCATTGTTTTAGCTGGGCATGATTAAGAGAGTTGCTTATCCCTCCTGACCTGGGCAGGATTTGTGCCCCGATGGAAGAGAGAGCTTGCTGCACCTCAGGCAGAGGAGGGATGCTGAGACTGAGAACATAGTAAATCCTGAACCCCAAGCAAGGATTCTGCAACAAAATTGAGTTGTTTTGTGTTCAAATGATTTTTCCCTCATTATAGTAAACTGAGCACAATGGATAAAAGTGTAATTAAACAATTCAGTGATTCTTTCTCGAGCTCCTGCTATGTGTGACGCTCTGCAAACCGTGGATTGTAGTAAAACTTATAACCAAACATGCATTCCTGGACCTTTGCCTGTGAATTTGGGAACAGTTTGATCTGATAAGGCACAAAGGGATGGCAAAGAGCCCGCTCTAAACCACAGATCGTGTAATTAGAGTGAAGCTTTTCTCTGGGCTGAAAAGTAATTATTGGCAGGTGCGCATACCACGGGCAATGCCAAAATGCATAATGTTGAAGAATTATTATTTTTGTTATCACAACTTCCCTCAGTAATTCTAACTGTCAAGTTTTACTGATTGACTATACAAAAATAGATAATAATACAGATGTGTTGAATTGTGCCCCTGGATAATTGCATTGTCATATTAAACTATTAAAACACTGAGTTATTATTTGCAAGTCTTCCCGGACAGAAAGATAAGCCCGTCATAGAACCTGAACTGAGGCAGGCTGTCATCCATACACGTTGAGTCACTACGTGCTGCTGTAGGTGAGGCTGACTTTGTGTGTCCATAGACACACTTCAGAGTGCCGACCAAGCAGGGCGTGCACGTCTCTGAAACCTCACAGTCAAGTGCACTCTAGAACATGGAAAATATATCCAGACATAGAACATAAGGAAAACTGAAGATCATGTTTACATTAAAAAGTATTGTTTCTATGCAAATTGCATTTTATAGACTCCAAAGAGATTGAACTTCACTGAATTTGAACAGGCTCATTTAAAAAAATAACTTCCTTCATTTGTTCAAAATATTTATTAGAAATGATGTAAGCAGTGTGCTGTGCATGCAGAAGTCTTTTGTTATGAACTGTCAAGATAGACTAGTGTATTTTTTCTTGCTTTTTAGTATTTTCTTACTGAAGCCTCTCCAACTCTGTGTGTGTGTGTGTGTGTGTGTGTGTCTGAGTGACCCAGGATCCCGTGGTATAAATATTTAGACGTGAAATTGCCTACTAAACATTTCTGCACAGGCAGGAGCCTTCAGGAATGGAGGAAGGCTTCACTCAACTATCTTGATATCTTGAGTTGTCTTCCATGCTTGGTGATGGGATTTCACTTGGAGAACAGGGCTGGAGCCAGAAGTCTTAGAAGGCTTTTGTCCTTGTGCACGGGACTATGAGGTAATGAATGTTGTACAGCAGGCTTCCAGAACTCACTCATCTGGCACAACTGAGACTCTGTGTCCCTTGAACATCAACTCCCTATTTTCCCCTGTGCCAGCCCCTGGAAACAATGATTCTGCTCTCTGTTTCTATGGGTTTGACTATTTTATCTTGCTCGTATAAGTGGAATCATGCAGGATTTACCTTCAGTAACTGGTTTATTTATCTCACCGAGCATAATGTCCTCCACGTTTATCCATGTCATCACATGTGGTAGAACTTCCTTCTTTCTTTTGAGGCTGATTAATAGTCCATTGTGTGAAAGGGGAGGGATAAATTAGGAGTTTGGGATTATCAGATACAAACTACTATATAGATAAACAACAAGGTCCTACTGTATAGCACAGGGAACTGTATTCAGTATCTTGTAAAACTATAATGAAAAGAATCTGAGAAAGATATATATATATATATATATATATATATATATATATATATACACATATATATCGAGAGAGAGAGAGAGAGAGAGAACTGAGTCACTTTGCTGTACACCAGAAACTAACACAACATTGTAAAACAACTATACTTCAATAAAAAAGTAGTGCACTGTGTATGTTAACACATTTTCTTCATCAGTTCATCCATCCATTATGAATTTGGGTTGTTTCTGTATCTCAACTATTGTGAATAATGCTGTAGTGAACAAAGGGGTGCAGATATCTCTTTGAGATGCTGATTTCAGTTCTTTATAGATACGTGCCTGGAAGTAGGATTGCTGGATCATATGGTAGTTTATTTTTAATATTTTGGTGAATCTTCATACCATTTTCCATAGCAGCTGTAGCATTTTATAGTCTGATAAACAGTGCACAAGGGTTCCAATTACTTCACTTGCTATCTTTGGGTTTTGTCCATGTTTCATTGTTAAATTGGTGTTTCTGGTGGGGACAAGACCACGCTTCCTACTCTAGCATCCGGTGGATGCCCGTCTCCCCTCCGTCTGTCTCCTTTGTGATGGGTCTAGAGCTTCACAGCCTGAATGCAGGGAAAGAACAAAGTATTGGGAGCCTTACTCTGGGCATTTCCTTAAATCATCTGACTGAGATATGTTTTACTGCTATAAATTATGTTTTCCAGATTACTTGGATTATGTAAAAATATATTTGTCCGCCAGTCTAAATATTATTATTTGTTCTTGAAACAAAAGCAAGTAAATGATATGTCTAAATGCTTCAGAAATTGTTTCTTTTTAAATTGGCCCATCTTGAATAACATATGTGTGTATAATCTTTATTAAGCAAGAACTAGGAAGTAACAGTTTTATGGTGCCTTCACATATTGGTGTTTTCCAAATAGGAAAAATTTATGTTGTCATAATATATTTCTTTTGGATTGGGAGATATTTCTCCTTAGAAAATACATGATCAGCACTCTGTTTACTTTAGACTAGAAGCCAAATAAATGTGTTTTGAATGAATATGTGAGTGGTAGAAAAATCAATGATTATTATTTAAGTGTCTGGTACAAAAATTCACAAACACATATACATTTAAACAATAGTCAGACTTAGGAAAATTCCTAAGTATGCATTTGATATCAAGATCTCTAATGAGGAATATGGCTTTGTAAAATCAAATATATGGAAATATAGTTTAAAAATTATAAATCAAAAATTGTTTCTTGGTATGCTTACCCTGGGAAGACTATAAATTCATCTTATTTAGCTTTAATTTATTTAATTTCTTACTTAGTGTTAATTTCCTTTAAAACAACTTATTTATAGTATAATAATGGTTGACTCACACACTTCTACCCCCTCGCTGCCAAAAACCCTTTGAAATATCAAAAATCTTATTTTTAAAGGCATAAAATGTCAACCACACTGCTAATAAAGGAAGTATGACATAAGCAGGTCTTATAATTCACTTATGTACAAAAACTACACAATTATATATGTTTATATATAAGTGTGAATGCATCGAAAAAGTTAAGTTAAAAAAAGCACATCAAATAGTTAACAGTGCTTACTTCTAGAGAATGGGGTGTGGGATTGTGGAGTGAAGAACAATTTTCACATTATTTTCTCTGTTTTGATTCGTTTGATTTTTTCCCCAGTGAGACTATATGAACACATTACTTTTGTAATTTAGAAAAACAAGGACACGTGTATTTGAAACCTTTCTTTGGTATAGACACATACCTTTAGGACTGCTTCTATCACATGTAAAATGTATGGTTGTAATGCATAAGGCTTCAGGAGAAAAGGTAGATAGTAATTTAATGCCCAGGTGTCTCTGTTCATCATATCAAGCTTCTTTACCTCATTACCACTAGAAGTCATCCATTTCCTCCTGCATGGAGGGGCTACTTAAGTTTCAGATGTTTCCAACTTTGCCTGTGTTTGTGTATTAAGATATAATTTAGTATTATAAAAGTCAAGATTAGCAAAATCTGAATTATTCACAAATGGTGGGAAAAGATTTAAGGTGTTTTAAAATAAAACAATACAGGCTGTAGGATGGCTTATCACTATGGCTTTGCAGCCAGGCTGAGCAATGACCCAACAGGTGGGGTCGAAGTCCAGTTGGGTCGGCCACAGTGGACCCATTCCAGAGCCACCATTCTTGGTCCTCTCCGCTTTATCATTTTACAGATATTTAATTGAAGGATAGAGGTCCTTATTGTTTAACCTGTGGATGAGGTTATATTTAAAGAACTAGTAAGCATACTGACTGGCAGAATAAGTGTTCAAAAAGGTTTTGGCAGTCTAGTTCAATGAGCTTAATGCAATTTTAGTTTAATATTTTATAGAAATAAATACACTATAACATTAGATATTTAAAAATATTAAAATGTGATGGTATAATCAAAGAGTTCAGAGAAGATCTTTAAGGATGGTAGGAGACCTTAAGACATCCCATGCACACAAACATCACACCAAGAATTGAAAAATGTGTGGATTATTTTGCTTGGGTAAGAGAAGGTGTTGACAGCTATCTCATATAGACTGTGTCGTAAACTAGCAATAGATTTTATTTCACATCTTTCCACAGGGGGAGGGTAATTTGTAGTCAGCATGTACAAGCTTATATGAAGCAAAGCTTTTTAATACATACAGTCTAGAGATGAGACATGACCCCTTGGCCAACTTAGCAGGGATGCATGCTCTTTATAGATAGGATTTAAACACTTAATCATTACTCTTAAGGTCCCTTTCAATCATGAGAGAATCTAACTTGACCAGTCAGTGATACAAACACATACAGAGGGAACCTCATCCTATGGCTAATGGTTTCAATTTGGGTCACCGAACAGCATGCATGACCACCCTTCTAAGAGTAGTTCAATGGTACATACTCTGTGTTAACCACATGATGCCTTTGGACACATATAAAGATGTCCTTTGTCCATTTGTAGGATTTCATTCATATATCTTTGGAAAAATAAAGTACATTATTCACCAAATTCCACTTTCTGAAAGCTCATAGTTCCAAACCTAGAAATGAAATGAAACCAAATGCTTCAGTATTATCTTCTTCATTCTTAATTTTAAGTTACATCAAATGGGAAAAAAAACAGCCTTTAGGATTATACATGTAAGTTACATTTATCTCACATGGCAGTGAAATCATCAGTCAAATCTCTGAGTACTTCTCTCCATTCCAAAAGCAAGAAAAATCTTAATTGAGTTCCATTGTGCCTCTGATGTGAAACAAAGAATTAAAATTCTAAGGCTTTGGGATAAAACTACAAACAGTGTCAAAACACAACAAAACATTGTCAAAGCAAACCTATGGAGACAGTATTAAGATGTCAAAATTAAAATGATGTCATTGTAAATTACAGCAGAACTTTTTAAAAATGAAGCATGAAGCCCTCTATATGAGTGTACACTGCCACTCATTTCAAACTAATTGTTCGTGCCAGATGTGTAGGAGGGATGATAAATGTTCCTAAGCTCAGAGAATATACATTCCAAAAATAGGGCATTGTTAAAAGTGAGCTACAAAATTTCTGTCAGTTTTGATAGCTACTTGAAATCCACTTTTTTTTTTTTTTTAATTTTTTAAAATTTATTTATGGCTGTGTTGGGTCTTCGTCTCTGCGCGAGGGCTTTCTCCAGCTGCGGCAAGCGGGGGCCACTCCTCATCGCGGTGCGCGGGCCTCTCACCATCGCAGCCTCTCTCGTTGCGGAGCACAGGCTCCAGACACGCAGGCTCAGCAGTTGTGGCTCACGGGCCCAGTCGCTCCGCGGCACGTGGGATCCCCCCAGACCAGGGCCCGAACCCGTGTCCCCTGCATTGACAGGCAGACTCTCAACCACTGCGCCACCAGGGAAGCCCCTAAATCCACTTTATTCTTCAGTATTATGTATCCCTGTTTTCTCTTAGTCTAGATACATGTGCTACATATACAGATAACTAAAAATTATAAATATACCTGCATTTATATTCTTAGATCCTTGCACACAGCCAGGAAGATAGTAGGAGATCAATAATGGGTTGTATAGTAAGTGAACAAATAAATAAACAAGTACAGTGGAATTATTTTATGACTTTAGAGATAAAAAGAATGTGAGAATTTAATTATTATTAAAGGGAAATGTTTACTAATGGGAAATTTAGTAAATCTTGTCCAGTTTTTTACCTTACTATTTTGTCATCATGCACATTTCAACCATCTTCTAACTCATCCTCCTTAATTATTATTATTATTTTTTAAAAAATTTATTTATTTTATTTTTGGCTGTTTTGGGTCTTCGTTTTTGTGCAAGGGCTTTCTCTAGTTGCGGCAAGCAGGGGCCACTGTTCATCGCGGTGCGTGGGCCTCTCACTATTGCAGCCTCTCTTGTTGCGGAGCACAGGCTCCAGACGCGCAGGCTCAGTAGTTGTGGCTCACGGGCCTAGTTGCTCTGTGGCATGTGGGATCCTCCCAGACCAGGGCGCGAACCCGTGTCCCCTCTTTCCGGCACTCCTCACTGATGATCTTGCTGTTATCCAGAATATTGTAAGAAGAAGGGCATCGCTTTCCATTATATGCAGACCTGCTCAAGGTCATGTCAAAATCAGAAATGACCTGTCCCGAGACCCGGGAAACCGCTGACCCCGGCACCGCGCTGGGCCCAAGGGGATGCTGGCAAGGCCGGGCGCGGGGCGCGGGGGACGAGCGGGGGCTCCGGCTGGGCCTGGGCGTCTACGGGCTGCAGTGGCGCGGCGAGGCCCAGGCGGCCCGGTGGGGGACTCGGAGCGCCCGGGGATTCGGGGCCCGCCCCACGCCGGTCTCCCCATCCTCCTTAATTATTATCTGCTCAGTGTTTAAATGTATCTTCCATAGAAAAAGTATATATGTAATATTCTTTCAGAAACTTTATATTTGATGATATTTTATATCATGCCTTATAACAGAATTTTGTGAATTGGTGATGTACAAATACTGATGATCCTAATAATTAGATGAATAATTCTTACTTTGATTAATAATATATTTAAAGAAAATTATTTTCTGGTATTGAAATTTTTTTAACTCATAGTTCTCAAAACTAAGTTGTAGAAATATTTCACACTCTGACATACCTGGTCATTGCCTCAGTTGTTATTCCCATATAGTATACATTGCAATTATAATATCTGTGAGGATTGTACATTCTTCAGCACTGAATACACATACATACACACATATAATTATTATCAACGTCTATATGTTATAGCATATTAATATTATAAATATAATATTTATTATATTTATTATATTTATATTATATAAATGTATATTTATATAAATATTATAAATATAATATTTATTTAACTATGATGCATATAATATAATAAATATATAATATATTAAGTATTAATATTCTTTAGTTATATAATAGTTATATATATCTTGCATATATCTTGTATCTTGCACTAGTGTGGTACATTTGTTACAATTGATGAACTGATATCAATACACTATTGTTAACTAAAGTCCATGTTTTACACCAGGGTCACTCTTTGTGTTATACATTCCCTGCATTTAGACAAATGCATAATGTCATGTGTCTACCTTTGCAGTTTCAAAACTGAGTAGTTTTGCTGCCCTAAACATTCCTGTGCTTACCATTCACCCCTAGTTGCTGATCTTTAGGCCCAGCATTGAAATTACACATACAGTTCTCACCAAGGTCATAGACCAGATTAGATTCTAGTGAGAGAAGTAGCCACCACCTACTGATGGGTGAAGTGGCAGAGAATTTGGGGTCATCTTAGTTCATCACAATTTATCCTCTTTCCACAAGACCCCTCCCCCGTTGTACCTTCAAGTTGAGTGTCAAGGTTGGGGACCTCATGCCTGATGGGGTCTGTGTGTGGGCAGAGCCCCTGCAGCAGCCTCCTCAGGTCCTGGGGTGCAGAGACCTGTGAAGGAAGCAAGCAGCTGTCTGCCACTCGTGTACCCAGCCCCCACTGGGGAGACAGCCAGAGTCCCAAGGAGTCCCAGCTGAGCCTGAGCTGCCAATCCACCTGCTCTTCCCCAGAGGAATCTCCTGAGAATCCCTGAGAGCAGAGCTTCTTCAGCTTTTGATTCTGTTATCTGAGGCCTTGGTCCCATCGCTTGCTAATCCCAAGCCAGAGTCACACAGGGAAAGGGAATCTAGGAAACAGGTTGACCTAGTACAAAATTAAAACTGTGCATGCTCAGTTGACTACAGTCTAGAGTAGAAGTTCATCCTGAGGAAGTAATGAGAGATACACAGAGACGTATTCAAGGCCAATCATATTATAATTATTTACTATAGAGCAAAACTAGAAGCAGTCTTTTGTCCAAGTACTGCAGATAGACTAGTTAAATTTTGGTAGTTTCAAATTGTAAGATGGAAGAATATAGCTTATTTTTGATAAAGTATAGATTTTACCATACATATAAATAAAGATGAAATGATGTACATCAAACAATGATCTGAGCAGAAGAATAATAAATCTAAATTATTTTCTTCTATCTTTGTTTCCTTTTTTCATTATGACTATTTATTACTTTCAAACTAGAAAATTTTGAAAGACTAATCAAAAGAATGAATTCATGATAAAAGCATCTACACAGTTTTATTATAATGCTCAATATTATTTGAAATCTCTTATAATGTTAATTTAACAAAACTTGACATCTCACCTCTGTTGGTATTTACTCAAAAATGGTGCAAATAAAAAGAAAGACACGAATATTCAATTTTTACTATTTACCACAGTGTCTAGATGCAGAGAAGTACATTCCAGAGTCAGAATGTGAGCACCATGTATATCTTTATAGGGCTGATGGTTGTTAGAAAACCCATATAAACTTTATTTGGAATCATGCCATTTATCAAGGACAAATCCATACACATCAGTGTATCAGTCTGAAGAAAGCATAAATGGCACACATGTTTAAGCTGGATAAAATAGATTATAGATAAAGTAGATTTGCACTTGACTAATTTTGCAAGAATCAAGCACAGTACCAATCACAAAGGGAACTTTACTGATAAGGTAGAGAGTTGGTTTAGTTATTGTTTCAAAGGACAACGTGGAGAAATTTAGACAGGTATGTACAGCTTTGTAGAAAGATTAAGAACATTTAAAATACACACTTTTAAAAAGTACTGAACTCATAGAAACAGAGAACAGATTGGTGGTTGCCAGAGGTGGGGGGTTGAGGTGGGTGGGCAAAATGGGTGAAGATGGTCAAAAGATACAAACTTCCATCTATAAGATAAACAAGTCCTGTGGATGTATGTATGTAGAGCAAGGTGACTGTGGTTAACAACACTGTAACGTGTATTTGAAAGTTGTTAAGAGAGTAGATCTTAAAAGTTCTCAGCACAAGAAAATTAATTTGTAACTATGTGTGGTGATGGATGTTAACTAAACTTATTGTGGTGATCATTTCACAATATGTACATATATCAAATCATGATGCTGCATGCCTAAAACTAACAACGTTATGTGACAATTATAAAAAAAATAATAAAATACACCCTTTTTCAGTTGTATATTTTTTAATTGAGGTATAATTCACATGTAACATTGTATTAGTTCCAGGTACAGAGTGTAATGATTCGATATTTGTACATACTGCAAAAAGATCACCACAATAAGTTGCCTTAGCATCTGTCACCATACATAGTTACAATTTTTTTTCTTGTGATAATTACTTTTAAAATTTACTTTAGCAATTTTAAATGTGCAGTGCAGTGGTATTAACTATAGTCACTGTGCTGTTCATTACATCCCAATGACTTACTTATTTTATAACTGGAAATTTGTACCTTTTTTTTTTTTTAAATATTTATTTATTTATTTATTTGGTTGCACCAGGTCTTATTTATTTATTTTTATATTTATTTTTGGCTGTGTTGGGTCTTCGTTTCTGTGCGAGGGCTCTCTCCAGTTGCGGCAAGCGGGGGCCACTCTTCATCACGGTGCGCGGGCCTCTTCACTATCGCGGCCTCTCCTGTTGCGGAGCACAGGCTCCAGACGCGCAGGCTCAGTAGCTGTGGCTCACGGGCCCAGTTGCTCCGCGGCATGTGGGATCCTCCCAGACCAGGGCTCGAACCCGTGTCCCCTGCATTAGCAGGCAGATTCTCAACCACTGCGCCACCAGGGAAGCCCTAGAAATTTGTACCTTTTGACCCCCTTCACCCATTTTGCCCACCCCCATCTCAGTACACACTTATAATTACTAGTTGATAAAGCTGATCAGACAAGAGTGCTGGCAGCCTGATCTTGTACTAAAAATACAAAACAAAAAGCTGTGGAAATGAGCATGTGCAGCAGTAATTCCATTTTAGTCCATTTGCTTAATGCATTTTTGTTATTAAGACAACAGATTTTAGATAGATTTAAGTGCAGTATCATTACATAACATGGCAAAGCATGCTGTGCAAATGATGGAAACTACAGTCTTGTAAGCTAGATTTTATAAGACATAACCAAAGTTAGAAAAATAAGACAAAAAAATCAAAGTTACTTACGAAAAGTGCATTTTAGATTCTGAAAAACACAACTGTTATCAAATGTATTGCTTTTCTAACAGAACAGTGTATTCTAATTTTGAGTAAATACAAATGTTTTGTTCATTGCTTAAAAATAGGTAGATCTGCTGAAGCTTTCTACATTACCTTTCCTTTTTAAAAAAATAATAGACTTTATTTTTTAGAGAAGTTTTAGGTTCACAGAAAATTTGAACACAAAGTATAGACAGTTCCCACATACCCATTCCCCACGTATCATGCAGCTGCTACACATCAGAGTGATGTTTTGCTACAGTTGATGAACCTACATTGATGCATCATCATCACTCAGAATCCATAGTTTACATTAGGGTCCACTTTTGGTGTTGTACATTCTGTGGGTTTGGACGAATGTGTAATGACATGTATCATACAGGACATGTATCATACAGATAAGTTTCACTGCCCTAAAAATCCTCTGTGCTCCACCTATTTACTCCTTCCTCCCCCAATCTCTGGCAACCACTGATATTTTTACTGTCTCTGTAGTTGTACCTTTTCCAGATGTCATAGAGTTGGAATCATACAGTACACAGCCTTTTCAGATTGGTTTCTTTTAGTTACTAATATGCATTTAAGATTCCTCCATGTCTTTTTATGATTTGATAGCTCATTTTTTTTTAGCTCCAAATAATTCTTCATTGTCTGGTTGTAACGCAATATATTTAACCATTCACCTACTGAAGGACATTTTGGTCTCTTCCAAATTTGACAATTATGAATAAAGCTGCTGTGGCAGGTTTTTGTGTGGACATAAGGTTTAAACTCTTTGGATAAATATCAAGGAGCATGTTGCTGGATCATATGGTAAGACTTCTCAAAGAGTTAGCTTTTGGTTTCATTAATTTTCTCAATTGATTTCCTGTTTTCAGTTTTATTCATTTGTGCTCTGATTTTTTTATTTCATTTTTTTCTGTTTATTTTGGTTTTAATTTCGTTTTCCATTTTTAGTTTCCTAATATAAAATTTTAGATTGTTGATTATAGATTTTTCTCTTTTCTAATTATGCAGTCAGTGCTATTAATTTCCCTCTAAGCACTGCTTTTGCTGCATCCCACATATTTTCATGGGTTATGTTTTAATTTTCATTTAGTTCAAAATATTTCATTTAGTTTAATTTTCTCTTGAGATTTCTTCTTTTATCCATGTGTTATTTAGAATTGTATTGTTTAAGCTCCAAGTATTGGGATTTTTAAACTACTTTCTGCAGTAGATTTCCTATTTAATCCATTGGTATCTCAAAGCATACATCATCATACAATGTATTATTTTTTTTAATTTGTTAAAATGTGTTTCATGAACCAGAACATGATCTATTGTAGTAAAAGTTAAATATAAGCTTGAGGAAAATGTGTGCTCTGCTATCGTTGGATGAAATACTCTATAGATGTTAGTTATATCTAGTTCATTGATCATGCTGTTCAGCTCAACTGTGTCCTTACTCATCTTCTGACCTCTGAATTGGTCTTTCCATTACTGATAGAGGGGTGTTAAAAATCTCCAGCTATGATAATGGATGCATCTATCTAGCCTTGCAGTTCTATTAGTTTTTGCCTCATGTATTTTAGTGCTCTGTTTTAGGCACATACATGTTAAAGATTGTTATGTCATCTTGGGGAATTGACTCTTTATCATTATGTAATGCGTGTCTTTATCCCTGCTAATTTTTTTTACTTTGATGTCTGCTCTGTCACAAATTAATCTAACTTTCTTTAGATTAGTGTTATCATGGAGTGTTTTTCTTCATCCACTTAACTTTTAATCTATATGTGTCAATTTAAAGTAGTTTCTTGTAAACAACATACAGTTGGGTCATATTTTTTGATCCTCTCCAACAGGCTCTGTATTTTAGTTGATGTATATAGACCATTGATGTTTAAAGTAATTATTTATATAGTTGAGGTAATATCTACTATATTTGTTACTTTTTATTTGCTGCCCTTGTTCTTTCTTTTATTGTCTTCCACTTGTTTTCTGCCTTCTTTGACTTTAATTCAGCATTTTATGATTCCATTTGCTCCTCATTCATAGCGATCAATTATATTTCTATTTTTATTTTTATTAATGATTGCACTAGGATTTACATATACATTTACAGCTAATCCAAGTCCACTTTCAAATAACAATGTATTGCTTCATGAGTAGTGCAAGTACTTTATAACAAAGTATTTCTGATTCCTGTCTCCCATCCCTTCTACCATTGCTGTCCTTCATTTCACTTATCCATAAGCTATAATCATCAAATACATTGTTATTATTATTTTGAATGCAATAGTAAGAAAAATAAAATATTTTATTTTAACTTCATTTAGTCCTTCTCTAACCCTCTTTCTTTCTTAATATATATCTTCTAATTTTGTGATGATGGTGCTGATGACAAAGATGGTGATGATGGTGATGGTGGTGGTAGTAATGATGGTGATAAATCATAGTCTTGTGCATGAGTATGTGCATTAGTCTCTTGATTTAAAGTAGATCCAGATTGTAGAACTGAAGACAAAGGTAGAGACTATAAGGAAGAAGGAATGTGCACCATAAACTACCCAGCAGGAGATATAGAAGGATAATTTGACAATTTTCATTTTTGCTTCACCTTATGGTTTGGTGTCTAGGAGACTTGACCACTGTAGTAGATTTGCTTGGAAAATAACTCAGTTTAGGATAAAATTATCTCCTATACTATAAAATTGCTTATTATTTGTAGGATGCTTTTCCATATTGTTATATTCAGAAATTAACTTCAAGCAAACTCACGTATTTTATGAAAGTCAGAATGGTATCATGGATTTTAATATTTCCTAAGAAAAAAGTATGCCTTTTCTGAGAGGAGGGCGAAAGAAGTGAATCTGTGAGCTTAGTCATATACATTTTGTGGGAAGAACTATATGGCGTCAGGTGCATCGGCTTTCTTTGGGTTGTGGCTTGCTTCTTCAAAGGCTAAAACACCTTGATCATTAACATGCTGCCTGTGCTTCATGCTTGACTTTTACATTATTGCTCTAGCTATTACCATGCATGCATTATTTATGCTGTTGGCTATCATGGAAAAACGGCAAGCAATTTACTTGTCAAAACACATTAGAATGCATGACTTTAAATCAGAGTCGCATGGGTTGGTAAAAAGCTGTAATAAATGCACTTTGGCTAATATGTTAGTGCCATGCAGTTTGAGGCCACTGTATTGACTGAGAAACCAATAACCATCTCTAGAACTCTTCTAGTAGAATAGCACTTCAAATTATTCATGCTTTTAATTGCTTCATAGTAAACTCTGTTATTATAATTTTTCTTTCCATAGATGAGTTTTAACATTAGAATAGCAAGTGAGTGCAAATTAAATTCTTAATGATAGAAGTACTGGAGTTAATTGTATTATTTATTTAGGCTCCAAACAGGATCTGAAATGCTTAAATAATAGAATTATGTCATACAGCCACGTGTTTCCCTTGCTTTTCTTGTCAGTTAACCGTTTCCACTATTACTTGATGCTCTCATTACTACACAGAAGTCCCCTTTTGTACCACAGCAAATGTTTAGGTAAACGCCAGACACCTTGCTAGCTCTCCAAGTGTTGGTAAGGCCAGCCTCAGACTTCATGACACTTGTAAGATGACCGCCCTGTCCAAGTGTGCTGGAAGAGGTCCCATCAGAGCAATGGTTCAGGAACTTTATTTTTCTTAAAAATCATTCTATGATAAGTGAGTTGTGGGCGTGGCAGGGATTTTGAGGAGGTCAGCATTATTGGAGGATGTTATCTTGTGCAGGGAAATAATCAAGTCTATGCTCAGCATAACCTTCTCCTGTCTGCTTGTTATCCAGTACTGTCCAACATCTTCAGAATCTAATAGGAGTCCAGTGAATTTGATTCCTTGAGTGAATGCAGTTGAAGAAGACAGAGGTAGGCCCCAAAGGTGTCAACTGTCATTTGAAATTAGTATCAAAGAAGAGACACCCTGAGTCCTTTTTACCAATATTCGCTTCCATTCACATTTTTCCCATGGATTTACAGGCTGGGGATGTTACCTCATCAAAGTCCTTCTTACTAGAAAAAGTGAGTATCGTGAAGTCCAGAGGAGTTAAATCACCCAACCCAACATTCTCAAGATATCAGGACCCAGGCAAGATACAAGAACCATCTGTCTAGTGTTCTGATTTCAAAAATAACCTATAAGTCTTACGATGCAAAGGGTTAGGAAAATACCTTTAGGACATCATGATGGTGGGCGGGGGTTCTTCTAGCATTGCTCTTCCAGGTTGTTGTGATCTACCAAGATGGACCTGCAGGGCAAGGAGTAGCCAAGAGGATTGGGACTCTTGAGGAACTGAGGTGCAGCCAGCAGCAGGTCTGAGCCTCTAAACAACAGACCCTGGCATTGATCTGAGAAGCCAGGGCACCTGGTAATCAGACCTTCTAGAAACCTGTGAAATTTAACCAAGGAGATGAGAGATCTGTAAACTGAAAACTAGAAGATGTTGATGGAAGAAATTGAAGAAGATACAAATAAGTGGAAAGATGTATCATGTTCATGTATTAGAATTAATATTGTTAAAATGTCCATCTACCCAAAGTAATTTACAGATTCTATGCAATCTCTATGAAAATTTCAATGGCATTTTTTTACAGAAAGAGAAAAACAATCCTAAAATTTTTAAGGAACCACAAAAGATCCCAAATAGCCAAAGCAGTCTTGAGAAAGAAGAACAAAGCTGGAGGCATCACACTTCCTGATTTCAAACTATATACAAGCTATAGTAATCAAATACCAGTATAGTCTTGGCTTAAAAACAGACACATAGATCAATGGAACAGAACAAAGAGCCCAGAAATAAACCCATGCATATGTGGTTAATTATTTTATGACAAAGGAGCCAAGATTACACGGTGGGGAACAATGTCTTCAATAAATGGTACTGGGCAAACTAGACAGCCACATGCAAATTAATGAAACTGGACCCTTATCTTACATCATATAAAAAAATCAACCCAAAATGGATTAAAGACTTGAAGGTAAGACTTGAAAACAAAATTCCTACAAGAAAATACAAGGTATAAGCTCCTTGTCATTAGTCTTGGCAAAAAATTAAAAAATTGACACCAAATGCAGAGGAACACAAGCAAATATAAACAAGTGGGGCTATTTCTGCACAGCAAAGGAAACCATCAACAAAAAGCAAAAGCAACCTACCAAATGGAAGAAAATAACTGCAAACCACATATTTGATATGGAGTTATAATCCAGAATATACAAAGAACTTGAAGAGATATCTGCACCCTATGTTCATTGCAGCAGAATTCACAATAGTCAAGGTATGGGAACAAGCTAGGTGTCCATCAGCAAATAAATATGCAGTATATATATACAATGGAATATTATTCAACCATAAAGTGAAGGAAATTCTGACATTTATGACAACATGGGTGGACCTTGAGGGCATTATGCTAGGTGAAATAAGTCAGGCAGAGAAGGATAAATACTGCATGGTATCACTTATGTGTGAAATCTAAAAAAAAAAAAAAGTCTAACTGAAAGAAACAGAGAGTAGAAAAGTGGTTGCTAGAGGCTGGGGAGTGGGGCAAATAGGGAAAGATTGGTAAAAGGGTACACAGTTTCAGTTATAAGGTGATTAAGATCTGAGGATCTAATGTGAAACAAGATGAATATATCTATCTTTATATTTGTCTATAGTTGATAACACTGTATTGTATAATTGAAATTTGCTTAGAAAGTAGAACTTAAATTTTCTCACACAAAAAAGGTAAATGTGTGAGGTGACGGATGTGTTCATTAACTGAATCAGAGGAATTCCTTCACAATGTTTAGGCATAGCAAATCACCACGATGTATACTTTAAATATCTTACAATTTTAGTTGTTCATTTTACCTAAATAAAGTTTTAAGAAAGGCACATAGGATAAAATAGGAGGAACCCACATAGCTGGCCTCTTGGGTGTATGAAGTGAGAATTCAGCTATCTTTACATTTTATTCCTTTAGAGAAATTTTGAAAATTGAGCTACTTAAATTACACAAATAATTTTGTAAGTTGTAAGATATTTAGAAAATACCAAAAAATGGAAAATGAAAAAAACACCCTTATAAGAGCAAGTATATTTCTTATAGAATACATGTTAAACCTAGATTATATAACACTAATTTGACATTTGGGAAAAAAACACTAGGATCTGGAATGAGCAAATTTAATATAATAGAATATCCGTTACCACAGTATCTTTAGGGGTGTGCTCTAAGTTGTAATAATTATTATTAATGGCAAAGGCCAAAGGCAATTGCAGATTCACTAATGCATAAATATTCCTATAACACCTATTATTTCGTATAAATTCTAAATTGGGTAGATCTTAAGGCATTTATTTTCATTGTAGAGTTATGTTACTTTGACAAAAAAGATACTGCCTATGGTGAGTCTTAACTCTCACGTTTAAGAGTTTCGGATTTATCTTCCATGCAGTGATTTTTGAAAGTCAAAATAAGAAATCATCATAAGTATTTTATTTATAGATTCAAGAGCCCACTGCTGCATAAAGGAAGGAAAATTAAAGCTTGAAATTAATACATATCATAAGGCTTGATTTGGCTTACATAAATTTGCTTATAATATTAATCTATTTTTTGGAAAAAAATCACAGAAAAAATGTTTCCTGAAAATGTATGGTTAGCATATGCATACTTTATATGTTTAAAAGTCATGCATTTAAATCATTTGTTACTTAGGCAAATGCATAGGCTAAATATTTGCATGAATTTTCAGGATGCATGCAAAATTATTATAATTATTATTACTGAGTGAAAAGAGATATTCATTGAGCATCAACAGTATGCTAAGTTCTTTGAAGTTCCATCAGGTTTATTTTCTTATTTAATCTTACTCAAAACCCATCAGCATTCCTCACCATACTGCCTGTTTCATTGTTATTAAATTCATACCACTAACATTTTGTAGCACTTTAGAGTGGGAATGGATTGCTTTGGAACCTAAGTGGAACACCAAAATGCTTATTCAGGTAGAATTCAGGAATGGGTTGAACCCTGACAAACTTGGGGAGGAAGGGCACATAAATGGGAAACGTTACCTGATTCACACTGTGAGTCCTTTCCTTGTCATAAATGGAAATGCTTGCAATTGATGAAGACCCATAAAACTGGAGAACAGTGAGATGGAATGGGGGAAAGGAAGGGGTGTTACCTACAGAAGGAGTGAAATGAAAGGATTTACAAGGAGGTTTTGCTGAGAATGAGAAAAGAGGCAGTTTTGACTCAAAAGCTGCTGAGGGAGCTGGAAAACCAAGACCGTTAGACTCACAGAAATGAACTCCATGTGGCTGAGCTGGGGTGGTGTCTTGAGAACTCAGAGGATGCTAGACGTCCAGGGTAGGAGAAGAAGGGGAAGACATGTAAGTAAAAGTCATGCAAGATAAATAATGTCCACTCTGAATACATGCCTGTGAGCCCTTGCTTAACATCCTATTAGATACAGAAAAGAATTCAGATAAACAGGTAACACGGCCTCCTTATCAAAATTGAAACAAATATAAGGCACCTGGAATAATTTTGGAATGATAGAAGACCACCCGATCAATAACAGCATGTGCAAAAGCAGTCTGAGTTAGAGTACTGGGCAGGCTTGGTTATGGAGACAAAGCAATTACACAAAGAGGGAGAAGCCACCGGGATCTTGGATCAGCTTCAGAAGTGAAAAGATGAAGGCTGATGTGGTGTGGGCTGGGTCAGGCCTGGCTGAGCAAAGGCCAGTGGCCAGAAAACAGGTGGATCAATATTGAATGGGTGGGCACTGATTCCCACCTATGAGGAGTAGAAAATGAGGGCATGTGATGGGGTGACATGGGTGAGAGGCAGGAACAGGGCCAGAGACCTGGGCTCTGGGCCTACAGGGGCCTGTGCTCACCTGCAAGCTCTGGGTCCCAGGGAAGCTGTGCACCAGAGCAAAATAATAGCCGAGTCTTCCTTCCGCATCTGAGTGGGGAGGTTACTATCCTAGGTGTTTGCTGATAGGGTTGGTGTTAAGTGTTCTCACCACACGCACACACACATACACACACACACACACAAAAGTAACCAAGTGAAATGATGGACATGTTACCTTCTTTGTAGTGATTATTTCACAATATGTGTGTGTGTGTGTGTGTGTGTGTGTATCAACTCATCAAATACTATACCTTAAATACATACAATTTTTAGTTGTCAATTATACCTCAATATAAAAACATGAGGGATAATTGGGGTGGGTACCTCTTCCGTGCTCCACTTCTGAAATAAAAGCAATTCCAATGAGGCCAGTGGTAGAGGTGAAATTTGGAGTACCTCTTATTATTACTGTTAAATACCTAGTTTCCATAGGCTGAAAGTGACTTCCATCCCACCTTTGCAAATTAAGGCATACAAAATATCTCATTTAAAAAAAAATAGAGACAGCAGAAGCAAGAAGAACTACAGTCCTGCAGCCTGTGGAACAAAAACCACATTCACAGAACGATAGACAAGATGAAAAGGCAGAGGGTTAGGTACCAGATGAAGGAACAAGATAAAACCCAAGAAAAACAACTAAATGAAGTGGAGATAGGCAACCTTCCAGAAAAAGAATTCAGAATAATGATAGTGAAGATGATCCAGGACCTTGGAAAAAGAATGGAGGCAAAGATCGAGAAGATGCAAGAAATGTTTAACAAAGACCTAGAAGAATTAAAGAACAAACAAACAGGGATGAACAATACAATAACTGAAATGAAAACTACACTAGAAGGAATCAATAGCAGAATAACTGAGGCAGGAGAACAGATAAGTGACCTGGAAGACAGAATGGTGGAATTCATTGCTGTGGAACAGAATAAAGAAAAAAGAATGAAAAGAAATGAAGACAGCCTAAGAGACCTCTTGCACAACATTAAACACAACAACATTTGCATTATAGGGGTCCCAGAAGGAGAAGAGAGAGAGAAAGGACCAGAGAAAATATTTGAAGAGATTATAGTCAAAAACTTCCCTAACATGGGAAAGGAAATAGCCACCCAAGTCCAGGAAGTGCAGAGAGTCCCATACAGGATAAACCCAAGGAGAAACACGCTGAGACACATAATAATCAAATTGGCAAAAATTAAAGACAACGAAAAATCATTGAAAGCAGCAAGGGAAAAATGACAAGTAACATACAAGGGAACTCCCATAAGGTTAACAGCTGATTTCTCAGCAGAAACTCTACAAGCCAGAAGGGAGTGGCATGATACACTTAAAGTGATGAAAGGGAAGACCCTACAACCAAGATTACTCTACCTGGCAAGGATCTCATTCAGATTCGATAGAGAAATCAAAAGCTTTACAGACAAGCAAAAGCTAAGAGAATTCAGCACCGCCAAACCAGCTCTACAACAAATGCTAAAGGAACTTCTCTAAGTGGGAAACACAAGAGAAGAAAAGGACCTACAAAAACAAACCCACAACAATTAAGAAAATGGTCATAGGAACATACATATCAATGATTACCTTAAACGTGAATGGATTAAATGCTCCAAAAGACACATGCTTGCTGAATGGATACAAAAACAAGACCCATATATATGCTGTCTACAAGAGACCCACTTCAGACCTAGGGACACATACAAACTGAAAGTGAGGGGAGGTAAAAAGATATTCCATGCCAATGGAAATCAAAAGAAAGCTGGAGTAGCAATACTCATATCAGATAAAATAGACTTTAAAATAAAGACTGTTACAAGAGACAAGGACGGACACTACATAATGATCAAGGGATCAATCCAAGAAGAAGATATAACAATTATAAATATATATGCACCCAACATAAGAGCACCTCAATACATAAGGCAACTGCTAACAGCTATAAAAGAGGAAATCGACAGTAACACAATAATAGTGGGGGATAACACCTCACTTACACCAATGGACAGATCATCCAAAATGAAAATAAATAAGGAAACAGAAGCTTTAAATGACACAATAGACCAGATAGATTTGATTGATATTTATAGGACATTCCATCCAAACACAGCAGATTACACTTTCTTCTCAAGTGTGCACAGAACATTCTCCAGGGGAGATCACATCTTGGGTCAGTAGTGGGATTGCTGGAGAGGGTGTGGAGAAAAGGGAACCCTCTTGCACTGTTGGTGGGAATGTGAATTGATACAGCCACTATGGAGAACAATATGGAGGTTCCTTAAAAAACTAAAAATAGAATTACCATATGATGTAGCAATCCCACTACTGGGCATATACCCAGAGAAAACCATAATTCAAAAAGACACATGCACCCCAATGTTCATTCAGCACCATTTACAATAGCCAGGACATGGAAGCAACCTAAATGCCCATCGACAGACGAATGGATATAGAAGAAGTGGTACATATATACAATGGAATATTACTCAGCCATAAAAAGGAACGAAATTGGATCATTTGTTGAGACGTGGACGGCTCTAGAGACTGTCATACAGAGTGAAGTAAGTCAGGAAGAGAAAAACAAATATATAATACCTCATGTATGTGGAACCTAGAAAAATGGTACAGATGAACCAGTTTGCAGGGCAGAAGTTGAGACACAGATGTAGAGAACGAATGTAGGGACACCAAGGGGGAAAGCCACGGGGTGGTGGGGATGGTGGTGTGATGAATTGAGCGATTGGGATTGACATGTATACACTGATGTGTATAAAATTGATGACTAATAAGAACCTGCTTTATAAAAAAAAATAAAATTAAATGAAAAAATTAAAAAAAAATGAATACTAAACTTTCTTTGGGTTATTTGTATGGAAATATGTTAATATAAATGTTTCAGACATTACATGAAATTCCTAAAAAAAAAAAAAGGATTCTAGGTGTCATGAGGGTTGAATTAAGCATGTGACCCACACTGTCTAGGTCTCTGTTGGTCATCCTGTGACAAAGTTAGTCTCTGGTCTCTTTCACCACAAATCAAGTTCGAGATCCATGGCTTAAGTTCTGTGGGTTTCTTTCTGACTTTGCATTTCTGTACCTACATCCAGTGTGGGGCACATCATTTTTTGAAAATCAACAAAGGAAATGCTTATTCTTTGTTACCTCCTCCCACCCTGCCCCCCAAAAAATACCTAAACACCACCGTTTTGGTATTTCCTTATTAGGGACAGTAATGAATAAAATAAAATATTTTCCCAAAATTTCTGTGGTAGAAAGTTACCTTGGCAACATCGGTGAAAAAGCAGCTGCTACATATCTGACCTCTAATCTTTCGCTTTCAGAAATAATAAAGTATTCTATTTAAAGCCTCTACAGACTTATACAAAGGGAATGGCCTGCCTCAGTATACATATATTTTAGCTCAAATAGTTTGTTGGGTGCAAGAGAGTGACCCTAAATCATACATAGAGACAAACTGAGTTTTGAATTTGTTGCTTTCTATGGTTAAGTTTATCAAAATTCTTTTGCCATCAGTTATACTAAATTCTTCTTAACATCATTTGCATCATACATTTTTTAAAACCACTCTTTGCTAATTTGCCACTTAAAAGTGGTACCTAAGGGAAGTTATATTGTGCATTTCTTTGTTCAGTAATCAGAACTTTGGGGAGAGGGGTTGTATATCCACCTGAAAGTTCCAGGTGAAGTGCTCGGCCCTCCTGTCTGCAGGTGTCTGCCTCCCCCCATCCAGGCTCTGCTCTTTCTCAGAGGCTGACACTCACTGGAAATAATCTACGATCAGATCCTGCCCTAAATCAGGCTTCCTTCCTTTATGCTCAGCGGGGTCTTTCCATCTAGAAATCAGATAAATAATAATCAGCATTTCCTTCTCTTTTATGCTTTGATTTTCCCTTTATCTCTTTAACCCATCTAGAATTAGACTGTGAATAGTGTGAGTACCTATTTTTCCATAAAACCAATATTCTAGCCATGTTTATTAAATAATTCAAGCCCTGCACTGTTTTGTGCTGCCTCATTTTACATCTAAAATGGAGTTCATATTGAAAGTAAGGTTTATATATAAAATGAGGCATTGGAAAACAAAAATGAAAAGACTTCATATGTATTACATATTTTTCCACTTCTCTCTCTGCTATGTTTGCTTTAACAATATAATATTTTCGGATTTTAAAATTTTTCTTACTTTCTTACTTTGTTTTTATATTTGTCAGAATAAGGTCTTCTTTTTCAAATATGTATATATATATATATATATATATATATATATATATATATAATTTGAGAGGAATTGTCTTCTTCAGAATAGTTGATCTTTCTGAATTTAAACATTGATGATACTTAATTTGTGTATTATTTTATACATTTCAGTTATGTCAAATTGTGTAGTATTTTTACATAGTTCTTGCCATAGCTTACCAAGATTATTCCTAGCTGACATATTCATTTTATTTCTTTTGTAAATGTTTTGTCTTACGTGTTTTATTTTAGTTTATTATTTCCTGTGTTTGAAAGGCTATTGAATTCTTTTTTTTTTTTTTTTGAATTCTTTTATATTTGTAAAATCCAAGTGATGTTTTGAAGCAATGATAGACACAAGACTTAGTTCATGAAATTATTGCTAACAGGATGAGTCCATGTTGAGTTGATTGAAGAAGGAAAGAAAGAAGCAATGAAATCTTGTGAGCCTGGCCATCCCTTGAATGCACTGCATGGCACGAACAGAGAAGTCAGTGCTTTTACTCACTCAGTGGATTGAGACACATCAGATGAATAGTCATTTGAAAGGAGGAGAGAGAGAAACGGTCATTACGTGCCATTCGGTGATTTTACATCTACAGATACAGACAACCTGGTGTAATTAATCCCTGGGACATGTGTGCAGGGGCCTGCTGCCCTAACCAAGCCCTGCTTTGGTGGTGGGTGCTCCATTCTGCCTTCATCGTTCCTCACCTGCAGGGTTGCCCCTGGCCTCCTGGTGTAGCTGTGCCAGGACAACCACATTTCACCAGCAGGGTTCCAGAACTACTGCTCTTTGTAGGTCTTACATCCATTGGTTTGTCCTCTCGGTATCCTCAGCCACCCTCCCCTGCAATAGGCAGCACTTGATGTCGCTGTTGGTGGTGGGCTTTTGGACCTTACGGATCACTGGGGAGCCACCCACCTCCTCGCAAAGAGGCGTAGAAGTCTGCTCACCTGCCTTGTAATAACTGAGCTGGGTGGCCAGTGTCCAGGTGAGCCCAAGACAGTGTCCTCCAACCCCATCACATCCACCCGGGATCTTAGGGCCCGCCTCATGAGGCAGGTGGCTGCCTGGATCCACCACACACACACACACACACACACACACACACACACACACACACATACACACTCACTCTCTCTCTCTCGTTAAAACACCATTCGCATGGCCCCAAACGGGAGCTAAGGAAGGTGACTTTTGGACTTTGATCAAAATGATTTAGAAATTTAAATTTCAAATGGACTGAGATAAAGATGTTTTTTAACATCCCAGTCTCTTCTTCAGATATATATTTCTACAATAAGTGAGAGATTTCAGTGAATGAAATCATGAATTGGATTAGAATTTTATATCAATCAAATTATGGATTTAATCAAATCCATAATAATTCATTTGGAATTTCAGAATAACATAGTGAATTATATGGAGAAAATAAATCGTACAGATATGTTCAGCATGGTTAGAGTGCCTAGTATATATACTGTTTCCTAATTCTTTAAATGTTAATCATCTAAAACCATGGGCTCTGGGCGATGATGACGTGTCAGTGTAGGTTCACTGACTAACAAGTGTACCACTTGGGGCAGGATGTCGATAGTGGGGGACGTTGTGCATGTGGGGCAGGGAGCTAGGTTGGAAAACTACTTTCTTCTCAGTTGTTCTGTGAAACTAAGACTGCTGTAAAAAAATAAATAATGTCCTTAAAAAGAGAGAGAGAGAGTGGGAGGGGCTTGACAGCACTTAATGAGGCGATCATCTTCCTGACACTAAAATCTCTCAAGAAGAGCATGAGAAAGGGAATTGGTATCACTCATGATCGCTCATGGATTAAGATGCAAAAAATAAGCTATATTAGCAAACTTAATAAAACCATATATAAAGAAGATACTTCATCATGACCAAGTTGCATCATTAATGAAATATTGGTTTATTAATTGAAAATCAGTCATAAAATTCACCATGTTGACAGAGTAAAGTAAGGAAAATCATGTGAGTATTTATTCAACTTTATCACTTGTTTATAATAACTCCCCACATGGGACTTCCCTGGTGGTCCAGTGGTAAAGAATCCGCCTTCCAATGCAGGGGATGTGGGTTCGATCCCTAGTTGGGGAACTAAGATCCCACATGCCTCGGGACAACTAAGCCTGCGCGCCACAACTACTGATCCCACGTGCCACAACTACTGAGCCCGAGTGCCTCAACTAGGGAGCCCGTGTGTGACAAACTACAGAGCCCACACGCTCTGGAGCCCGTGTGCCACAACTAGACAGAAGCCCAAGTGCCGCAATGAAATATCCCACGTGCCACAACTAAGACCTGACGCAGCCAAAAATAAAAATAAATAAATAAATATTTAAAATAATAGTAACTCCCAGCAAACTAAGAGTGAACAGGACACTTCCTTGATCTGATTAAGAATGCATCAAAATATTAAACATATTTATGGGTGAAATGTTTAAGGTTTTCCCTTTGACCGCAGGAGCAAAACCATGGTATTTACTCGTGGTGAACTATATAGCAAGGTGGAGAAATAAAATGTGTAAAGATGGAAAGAAAAATAAACCTGTCATTATTTGCGAGGGTATGATATGAACATAAAAAACTGAAAATGTTTGTATTCAAATTTATAATGAAGTTTATCAAGTTTGCACTATAAAAGGTCAGGGTAGACAACTGTATTTTTATATGCCAGCACCAACAGTTAAGAAAAAAAATTTGAGAAGAAAGCACTTAGAATGGCATGAACATGTACCCAACAACTAGGGAAACATCCAACAAGATTTGTGTAATGCAGAAAGGGATTATTAAACATTACTGAGAGAAAACAAAGACATATTAAATAAATGGAAAGATGCATGATGCTCATAGTTTGGAAGGCTCAAATTTGTAAAAATATTCAATTTTATCCACTGATCTATAGATTCAGTAAAATCTCAATCAAAATCCCAATGTGCTTGTAAGATGCGTGAGCACACGTGTGTAATTTAACAAGCTAAAAATCAAATGCCAGGAATAACCACAAAAGTTTTGAAAAAGAAAGACCAAGGAAAAGGTGTTATACACTTGATATCAGTTCTTAATTCTACAATAATTTGACACTGTGGTATTGGTAGAGCTAGAGATATATACAGAAAGAAAAGAGGATATAGAAACAGGCTCACACACGTGGACATTAAGGGAGCATTTTGAAGCTGTTGTAAGAAGAAAGATCTTTTCAATACGTAGTGTTGGGTCAGTTAGTTACGAAAAATTAAAACGACGTTACCTCATGCCTTATATGAAAATTAAGTCCAGGTGAATTTTAAATCTAAATGTGAAAGGCAAACCAATAAAGCCACTAAATATAAATAAAATAAACATAAATAAATAAATAATTACATAGGACATGAAACACTTATCTTACAAGAAATAATGGATAAATTCAGTCCACCTTAGAAAGAAAAACTTCTGTTCATTAAAAGATACCATTTGGAGAAATAAAGGTAGACCAAAGAGTGGAAAAGGATATTTGACCAACGAAGGGCTCATATTCAGAACATATATAGGACTTCTAAAGTCACTAAGAAAAGATAAGTGATTCTATAGAAATAAAATGGGCAAAACAAGAGATTTGGGTGGTTTCTTCATAAAAGGACACCCAAATGTGTAAGACAGAAGACAAGACACTTAACCACTAAGCTGGATGATGCAATCAGTGTACTGTGATATGGTTATCACTCCCACAGTTAGGCTAAGGTGACGTAAAAACTGGCTTATAGAGCCCAGTGTTGGCCAGGACATGGAACCATGGGAACTCTTATACTCTGCTATTGGGATGCAGTGGAACATAGGCATATAATACAGCCCAGAGTTTCTACTGTAGAAATACACCAAATAGAAATGCTTACACATATGCACCAAATGACATTTATAAAAATGTCTATCCACAGTAGAATGGATAAATGAACTGTGGTGTGTTAATACAAGGGGCACTAGTATATAGTAAAGAAAATGAAATACGGCTAATGAAAAAAAAAAAAAACAGGATAAATCTAACAGCAAAATGCTGAGTTAACAAAGCCAGCAAGAAAAGAATATTGTAGAATGTTGTTTATACAAGGTTTTAAAACATGTAAAACTAAACCAGAGAATTCAAAGTTAAGACAGTGATTACTTTATGGATCTGAGAGAGTAGGCTGACTGGGGATGCATGAAAGGTAGTTCACATTTGCATTAATTGATATTAAATTATTTTAGTGGATTCTGTAGGTTTTCTGGATATACAATAACTATGAGAAAAATTCTGAAATGACAGTTGAAATGGAAGGATCTGCAAGGCTGTTTTTTGGGTCTCTCCAACAGTGCTTCAGTAGCAGAGCTCCATAAATTGAAAACTGTAATGTTTGCTTGTAGATCAATTCAGGGCTTTATATGCTATAGAAAGCCAAGGAGGCAAATAACAATTCACAGATGAGCCACTGAGGTGAACATGACGATAGATTATGTTTTCTGGATGCAAGATCAATATACAAAAAATGGAATAGCATTAATTTAAACAATAACAAGTTAGAAAGTACACTAATAAAAATTATTTAATATTTAGTAGAGCAACAAAATAGAGTATCTATGAAGAAGTCTCACAGATTAGGAAGATTGTGGTGGAGAAAAACTGCAAATAAGCAAATAAATGATTAAATGCTAGTTCTTGGATTACACAAAAAGGAACTAAATTAATTGAGAGATATACCTGCATTGTCAGGAAAAGGAATGATAGACATTTCTATGTGTATCACATTGATACCTACAGACGAATGTTGCACTAATCTAATAGATTGTGTTCCTAGAATAGCCACGACAATCAGGAAAAAAATAATAGGGAGAATTTTTCTTCAGATACCAATATAAAGCCTCTTTGCAAAAAAAAGAAAAAGTTGGTATTAATGCTGCAGGGGTAAAATAGATCAAAGGAACAACCTAGTGATTGCAACCATAGACCCTCACGTGTGTAGGAATAGGGTGGAGGCTGGTGGGAGAAAGTTGGGATACTGAATGTAAATGCAGTGCAATTAGCTTTCAGTCTGAAAAATAATACTTGAAATATTGAAAGGTAATAATCTTTACTTCTAAGTTTAAAATACATATATTCTTTCCAGCTATATTAAAGACATAAATGAGAATTACAAAAATTTAAGAATATTAAAAAAAGAAATTCAGGAAATACATTTATAGCATGGAGGTGAAAAGATCTCTATACAAAGATGCCAAAGAATAAGTAATAAAGGAAAGAAGTAATAATGTATTGTGATCAAAATTTTAGACAATTGATTGACTAAAGACAGGAACAAACTTGAAAGACATCATGTATAGCCACAATAGTCTTAATATAAATAACTATTAAATAATTCCAACAATTAAATAAGAAAAAATTGCATCTAGCTGAGATCAGGTTCTCTGACTAGAGTTCAGTAAACTTCTTTATTTTAGTACTTACCAGAATATAATTACTTACATATACATATACATATAATTATTTAAGACACCTCTCTTCTACTAGACAGTGAACAATCAATTAGTAATTTTCTCTCATACAGCATGCCAAGTTTCTCCTACTCTTGCAACACTGTTGGATCATTACATAATAGAGCACCTGCCAAGTAACATAATACACTTGAATGGGTGCATCTCGGGCCAAGAATACAAGGCATGTAAAGACAGTTCAGTATTATAACATTAATAATGTTAATAGATTAAGAAGAGGAAAGACATAGTCAAATGTATAGATTTTAAAAGACATTTGTTAGCTTCACTTTCATCACTGTTGCTGAATATATCTACTATGTAATACCATTAAATTTTAGAAATATATATATGATATAGTTTGTAATTATTGCTGAGCTCAGAATAATTTTTGAAGGAAGTAGATGGGGAGAAACAGAGAGAGACAGAGAGGGAGAGAGAGAGAAGATCGATCAGTGTCTACAGTTGATTGCACTGATGATGTTGGCCAGTAAAATGAAAAAATAAATTACCTAAATTCTAAAAAGAAAAGAAACAAAAGAAACTTGCTGACATGAAGAACTGGGGAGCTGTACATCAAAGAAATTCCTAATAAAAAGAGAGTTACCATGGGCTTCCCTGGTGGCGCAGTGGTTGAGAATCCGCCTGCCAATGCAGGGGACATGGGTTCGAGCCCTGGTCTGGGAAGATCCCACATGCCGCGGAGCAGCTGGGCCCGTGAGCCACAATTACTGAGCCTGCGCGTCTGGAGCCTGTGCTCCGCAACAAGAGAGGCCACGATAGTGAGAGGCCCGCGCACCGCGATGAAGAGTGGCCCCCGCTTGCCACAACTAGAGAAAGCCCTCGCACAGAAACGAAGACCCAACACAGCCATAAATAAATAAATAAATAAATATTTAAAAAAAAAAAAAAAAGAGAGTTACCATGTTCCAGGATAGGAAAATTCATTAGTTCTACGGTAGCAGTTCCTTCCAGTGTTACACTATAGTTTGCATGTCATTTCAGTTAAAGTCTAAATGGGCTTATTTTCTTGGAATTTGGCAAAATAATTTTAATTTCATTTGTATTTTTCTCTGAGCCTGTTCATTGTGGCATTATTTAAAGTTGGTAATAATTACAGACAACTCAGTTGCTCTAGTTGGATTAAATAATTCACTAAATAAATTATGCTTGTATGATGGAATGTTAAGTAGCTATTGAAATTAGATTTAGGAAATATACTTACTGGTAATAAAAACTTTTTTACACACATAAACACATTCACACCTAAAAATGTTAACAGATTTTATCTGCAGATGTCCTGTTTAGAGGTGACTTTTTTTCTTTGCTTATCTGGCATTTTTTTTTTTTTTTTTGCAGCAAATGTGCATAACTAGTGTATTAAAATGAGTGGATAACAAATCAAGAAAGATAATAAAATATATGGAAAATTTTATAGGCTTCCTAGAGGTTTTAGTAAAATGGATTAATTTTTTAAAAGAGTGAAAGGAAACAATGCAACGTTTTTTGAAGATAGCATTGTAGATGTTACAACTGATTATAAAATTAAATTATTAACATTTTATGTCAATATATTGAAAAATTTAGACAAGAAATAAAAGAATATATTTAATCTGTGCAACCATCATTATAACATATAATGAAAGAAAAAAAATGTTTATATCACTAGAAAGACAAAACAAGTGGGGTTTGAATAAATGAAAAATAGACCCTGTTCATAGATAAAAAGCCGAATACCAAATATATCTCAATCATTGCTAAATCTTTTTGTAAAACTAAAATAATTCTAATAAAATATATTAAAATATTCTCTTAGAAGTATACTAAGGTTTATGGGAAAAAAATATACTTGGGAAAGAAAAAGAATTATGAGAAAAGAAGAAAGAGGAGAAAAAAATCATGTAAAAAGTTTTAAATGTATATGAAGTAAAGCCATCACAAGTTTAAAAACTTTTTCACATGTACATGCATAAAGACATATCAATGGAACAAATATTAATTTGCAGAAATAGATCCAGTTCCTATAGACATTCTTTATAGGATAAAGTTGGTGCATTATTAAGGTATCGGTCTCTTCAAAAGACTCATATAAAGATAAACGGCTTGGTTCTTGGGGTCCCGAGTCCAGTAGTGGAGTGATGGTAGGCAGCTGTGTCCTGTGACATCATGAGGGGACCCCAGTTACTTTCATGTGTGGCTCTGTCATCCTGGTGTTGAATTTGCCCACATGCCCAGCAAAAACTAAAAGGAAGGAGAAAAGAATGGGTGTTTGTAGACAGTTTGTATCTGCTCTACAGTCTGTTCTCTGGCCGCTGAAGTTTGCAGGTAGACCCCTCTCCCCGCACACACAGAAATGGCCTCTCCTGTAAGCAGATAATCGAGAGTATCACCTGGTTACGCGTCCGGGCCAGTCCTCCAATCCAGTATCAGTGGTAGAGTAAGAGGAGGTGACTTCTATAAAAATCTACACCCTCAGTGTGGAACCCTGAGAAATGTGGCATCATGATGGGTTGTATTGGACAGGAACTTCAAAGACACCTGCCTGGGGAGTGGAAGGAATTCCTCAGTTCACCCTTTTTCAGGGTCTCCTTCTTCCACGCGCTCCATCATTCTGGAATTTCCAGAGAGATCTTCCTTCCACGTGGCCTCCATGGGCACCTCATAAGTGCAAGTTGCAGATCACGTTTCCACCTGGGGCTGTGCTGTTTGAGCATCCTGTTTCCTGACGCTATAAGTTTGGGGTCCATGGACTTGCCTTCAGGAATTAATCTGTCACAGGCTGTTTTATAAAGGATTTCTGCAGTTTCTTTTGCAATAAATTCCTTTAAAAGCTTGGTAGGTTTTCTGTCGCAAAGGTAAAAAGTAACCCCAGGAAGTACCTGGTCTCGTCAGAGACCCTAAGTGTATGGAATCTCCTCTTTTATTTTCTAACCACAGGCTGAGAAAAGTTCCTTTAGCAAAACTGTAGTTCCTCCCATCTGTGTTTTCAAATAGGCTAATTCTTGCCCTACTTCATCTTGGTCTAGTATCTTTCTTAGGTAGTAATGATGGGCAAACCCAGAAAAATATTTAGATGTTTCTACCATCTTCCCTAGAACTGTAGTTCGATTAAGAAGAATTCTGCTTTCCAATACATTTCAGGCAATGCTTTAAAAAAATGTTTGTATGGCATAACCAGGATAATCAATTTTCTAGAGTAAAAGATTTGTCTGTTCTATTTCTGCTGTCAAAACCAAGACAATGCCATTTATTTTAGGTTTTTATAGTGTCAGTATAACACTTCCAGATACCAATTTCTGCATTACTTGGGGTACAGGCTAATATATATAATACCCTTGCCCCCCAAAATTATAAATTTACTTTGATTTCTCTTCAGTCTGGCAGCACACTGTTCAGAGCAGAGAGCACCTACAGTCCAGAGCCCTGGTTTTTCTGTCCTTCTTCCTTGCCATCTAGTTGCCTTTGTCCTCTGGATAAAGTGCACTTTATCTCCACCATGAATGGTTCCAGGGGACACTGGACAGAAGATGAGGACATCAACTTTCTTATAGGGACATTATCCAGAAATTGCTGCATCACTTCTGCACACATCCTGTTGGTCAGGACTGAAGTCCCAGGGAAGCTCAGACGTGTAGACTCTTGTTAGCCACGAGCCTAGTGAAAATCCAGAATGTTTTCCAATGTTGCATAAAAGAAAGGAGAACATTCATACTGGAAGGAATTTAGTAAACTCTGTCAGAGGTAACATTGCATGTCAGTGGATACAAGACAGATACTTCAGTTAATATGTGGTAGAATTCAGTAGCTAGCTGAAATTAAAGCTTTTCATCCCTGAATTACAGTTTATACCAAAATAGATTTAAGAATGATCAAAGATGTAAACACAAAATAAAACTTTAAATTTTGTGGATGGAGAAATGGAATAACCGTTTTCATAATATTAATATGACCAAAAAACCCCCAAAGCTGTAGATCTTAAGACAGGTAAATTTTACCTAAATACAAAATCAGAATTTCAACATAGAAATGCACACACAGGTGTATGCACATGCACAGAGTTAAAAAACAAATGACAATTCGTAGAAATATTTGTAATATTCTTTAGAGAAAGAGGGTTAATTTCCTTAACACATAAAGGATTCTCACCCAGTGACATGAATGAGCATACACCCAAATAAACACAGAAGGATGGACAACAGGCTTAAAATCTCAAAGGAGGAAAAAAAAGTCTCTGGAACATATAACCAGAACATATTACCTGTTTATAATATCCAGTTTGCTCAGGTCAAAACACTTAATTTTATATTGTGTTTTCCAGAGGTAGAAAAACGTGTTCTCATCCAACATTGGTGGGAGTTGCAAGCAGTGTCCTCTTCCTGGGCGTTTTGGCGAGCGTTTTTAAGAACACTTGCTCTTTGACCTAACAAATCTACTGTAGTAAATGGTCTTACTATATATTGGCACATGTTGAAAATAGCAAATTAACCACAGCCTTGTCTGCCTTATCAAATTGCTGGGGAAGTGTCTATTTCCAGGACACTACACACACCTAGTGTTCCTCTCCCACATTACTTGTGCCTCCTCTCCATCTCATTTGTTAACCCCTCCTCACCTCCTGGACCACATAACATTGACGTATGCCCAAATCCAACCCTTGGGTTTCTCACGTTCCTTTATGCTCACTCCTTTCAGGGTCTAATCCATCCCCAAAGCTTTAAAAAGCATGTAATGCTGATGACTTCCCAAATGATATCTTCAGCCTGGACATTATCTCTGGATATCCACCAGTGTCTCTTAATTTCCTCATTGGTATCTTCACTACAATAACTCCTACAACTAATTGTTGATACCCCAGCCCCGCCTCCCAACAATTACTCACAGCACCATCCTTTCAGTTTCTTGGTTCCAAAGCTTCAGGATAACCCTGACTCCTACTTTCTCTTTTTCATTTCTCTCCCTTCTCTCCCACATCTGATCTAGAAGTAGATCCATTGATACTCTTTCATTAATAGAGTAATTTGATCCATTCATGCATTAGAATATTATGCAGCCAAAGACCAAATGAGGCTGCCTAACAGGTGCTTGGGACACTAGCCCTGGGATGTTAAGTATAAAAGAGTCACATTGTAAGATATTACATATATTCTGCTAACAGTGTTTAAAAATAATATGTGTATACAGTATTTTGTTTGTAAGATAATATAAAAAGTCATCTGCCTAAATATGTAACAAATTAAGGATTGTGGTTAATTATATACCTCCAAATTACATATGTAAATGGGGGACAAGGAAATGAGACAGATGAGGCTTCATCTCTAATATTTAGATTTTTTCTCTTAAAATTCTTTCATAAATGTGGCAAAATGTTAATATTTGTTTATTCCATTTGACACCTTTATTAGTTTTTAGTCTTCAATTTCATTTTTTTAGTTTAAAGTTATTTTTCAAACTAAGGCATAAAAGAAGACAGTGATACTGAGAATATGAGATAGTCCCAGGGCCAAAACTGGATAATTATCTCTTCAGTTATATATGTATAAATATATGTGTCACAGTGCTGTACTGGCGTAAAGAAGACATACAAATGATTGGAATAGAATAAAGAGTCAAGAAATAAACTCTCACATATACAGCCAGATGATCTTCTACAAGGTGCCAAGATGACATGATGGGGAAAGGACAGTCTTTTCAGCAAGGGGTGTTAGGAAAACTGTATATCCAGATGGAAAAGGATAAAGCTGGACCCTTACCTTACACCATATGCAAAAAAACAATAATTCAAAATGAATTAAAGACTTAAAACTATAAACCTCCTGGAAGAAAATAAAGGGGAAAACCTTCATGACATTGGTCTTGGCAATGATTTCTTGAATATGATACCAAAAACACAGGCAACAAAAGCAAAAAATGGAAAAATGAGACTATGTCAAACTTAAAACCTTAAAACTTAAGAACTTCTGTTAATCAAGGGAAACAATGAATAAAGTAAAAAGGCAGCTGATGGAATGGGAGAAAATATTTCCAAGTCATATATCTGATAATGTGTAATATCTATAAAATATAAGGAACACCTACACCTCAACAACAAAAACATAAATATTGGTATTAAAAAATTGACAAAGGCTTGATTAGACATTTCTACAAAGAAGATATACAAATGGCCAACAGGTATATTAAAAGATGTTCAGTATTACCAATCATTAGGGAAATGTAAAGCAAAACCACAGGAGCTATCACCTCATACCTACCTATTAGGGTGGCCACTGTCAGAAGAATGGGAAACAGCAAGTTCTGGTGAGGATGTGTAGAAATTGGAACTCTTGTGCATCATTGGTGAGAATGTAAAATGGTGCATCCATTGTGGATAAAACGGGATGAAGATTCTTCAAAAAGTTAAATTACCATATGATCCAGCAGTCTCAATTCTGGATATATATTCAAAAGAATTCAGAGCGGGATCTCAGAGATATTTGTACACCCATGTTCATAGAAGAGTTATTTACTATAGCCAAGAGGTGGAAGCAATCCAACTGTCCACGAATGGATGAATGAATAAAACAATGTGGTGTAGACATACAATGGAATGTTATTCAGCCTTTAAAAAGAATCAAGTCTGCAATATGTGACAACATGGATGGACCTTGAGGACATTATGCTGAGTGAAATAAGCCTGTCACAAAAGCACAGATATTGTATGATTCCCTTCCCTCATAGAAAGTATCTAAACCAGTCAAAAATCACAGAAAACCATAGTAGTGAGATTTTGCAAAATGAAGAAGTTCTAGAGATCTGTTGCCCAACAATGTGAATATACTTAACAGTGCTACTGAACTCTACACATAAAAATGGTTAAGATGTTTTAAAAAACGTGTCAGGTCCTTCACTAGATTTTGGTGAGGCAGTGATGACAAGACAAACGTGTTCCCTTTCTTTTGGAGCTCATAGAAAATTCTGATGAGAACTGTGAAGGGGTGGAGGATGCTTTGAAAATTAATTGAAAATTAATAATAGGGGCCCTGACTTAGTCTGGGGTCCCTGTAATGGACACACCCTTCATTATTCTTTAAAAGCTTAATTGTATTCATTATTTATAAGGTGTTCAGTACACATCTCTACTGTAATTGTTCATTAATGCTTTGTGTCATTACCTCTGTAGTTTGTACTTTATACTGTTGTCACAAGGATTTGGAGGTGGAGCACATGTCAATGGCCACACAGAATGAGAGCTGTGACTAGTAGTACCTTTAATGGTAGCAGCTTATATTAAATATAAACTTTCCTGGATGTTCAGAGCTAAAATAACAATTATAAGTATTTTCGTAATCGTGCATAATTTTACAAGTTCATCTCTGCAAGGTGCCTAGAAAGGTGACTGGCAGAGAACAAATGCTATATGCAAGGTGTTCCTGTCATTATACTTTTTACTATTACTGTTATCATTGTTATTGTTTATTATTATTATTACTATTGTTTAACACATTCATTATGCAAAGAAAATTGTTTCTTAACATTTCCAAACAACTGGCAGCTGCCTGTGCCTCTTTTTAAAACTATTTATTTCAGGAAAATCCTGCGTGTGCCACCCATTTGCCCTCAGTGTATTTCCATCTGTTCTTCTGTGTTTCTTTTATGTATTCTCGCCCCACGTTTAACTGCTTTTCCAACTTTAATAAGTATGTTGTTTCTTGTGTGACTTGTTCTGTAATAAAAAAGTAATAGCTTTGTGTACTAATTTTTTCTTATCCCACTAAGTACATAGTGAATTCCTATTCAGCAGTAAATTATTTGAAATCTTATTCCTTAACTTATTGAAATTCTCTGTATTCTGGCAAGGGACCACCAATTGTTTAACACATTTGATATAGTCTTTGCCTCTGTCACCATCTCTAGCAGTTGGATTCTTTGTGCCATTTTTTGTCACTCACACACAGAGGTATGGTGTCTCCAGAAGACGTGTGCGCATGTAAATGGCCAGTGGGAGAGAGGTCCCATTGGAATGCAAAAGCTAGATGGTCAGAGGGGTTAGCTAATCATAAAAAAATTATATTCATTTTAATGTACAAAAAAACTACCTGTCATGTACCATGTACCTGTGGGACACTTAGACGTAGTCAAAATTGGAGATAATAATTTTTGAATTCTAAGCATTTGTTTACTTTAAAGTACAGTCATGTATATTCTAAATATTCAACAAAATATGCCTTGTTTCCTTGAATGTATATTTTGAGTTTCTGAGTTGAATTTCATCCAAGGTGTTGATTTATATTAGCTTAATGCAGAAAATGCCATGAAGAAAAAGAAATCAAATAAAGAGAAATTATAATAATGACTGAACATAGTTGTAATACGGATAGAATAATGCTGCTTCTCAAATTGGAACAGGACTTTTGGTTAAAAGTCTTCCAAATTTTTATTTCAGGTTGGGAAATACTAACTTATGTTTTATTTGTCACTGTATTTAGTGAAGTAAAAATAGAAAATATTTCAGATAAGCTATTACATTTGCATTTTTTTCCTCCTTTCCTCAACACCAGAACATATGATCCTTGAGGGACCTCATCACCTAGAAGAGGGTTTGGCATATGCTAGGTGTGATATAATAGTCAATAGACTAGAGAACAAAGGGGTAATTGTAATTCAGGGGTGATCCATCTTCATAAAATACTGGGCTCTAAAAAACAGGTAGAATCGGTACACAGGATGGTGGAGCTATTCCAGGTGGCAGAATCTATTGTTTGGCGGAAGTTGGAAGGAATGTGTTTCTGTGTTAAAGAGAAGAGAAGAAATACAAAGGGAGACCTGGATACTGAGAGTGAGGTAGCTGGCAGAATAGAGTATTTCAAAAGCATTTTATTGCTTTTTTTCTCACTATGTACAACACTTTACAACATTTTTAGATGGTATGTGTTTATGACTTAAGTCACACGAACATGAGTAAATACAGAATCCAACGAGTTGCAAATTTAGCAATGCAGTAGGCAGAAAAATTCCACTAGAAATTAAATACACACAAAAATAAAATATTGCTTCTCTTTGTAGGCAGTGTTGTCTCTGCCCACCCATCGACTTTAGAATCTGCTGTCTGTGTTGTTGCACTGAATTTATACACAACTAGTGAGGTTCTTGGAAAATACTTTATGCTTAATTTCATTTTAATTTGAGAGAATATCATTGTTTTTACTTGTGACACCATAAATAAGTAACATTGATGTTTGCTTTATTTTAACTTCCCCAAAGAATGAATTTGAATAAAACCATCACATTTGTGACCTAAAATGATCTCTTGGGCAACGTGCATAATGGCAGAGTTCATCTGTGCCAGGTTGCAGGTTTAAAACTAATTGACGGCTCATTGATAAACTCCTGGAATTGGAGAAGGGGTCAGCACTCATAAAAACACTAGCATAACCTTCACTATAGCAGCATGAATGGTTTTCCACAGCCATGCTTATTTCATAATGTGCAAGAGGGTTTATCAGGCTAAACAGACCATATGGTGAAATGAATCCTTAAATTGAAAAACAGAAAGGCATTTTTAAAGTGTCAAAGAGGAGATAAAGTCATCTACACATTTCTGTAGAGAAGGTGCAAGAATGAAAAACCTGAAAAGTAAAAATATGGCATGGTAAAAAAAAAGTTAAAAATTCAGGACCCTGACTGATGATGGTAAAATTCAAAATTTAAGAAAATGTACTTCCCATTTGGCCTCCATGGATTTATTACAAAAGAAAATTACTTCAGCCAATTTTTTTTTGTTTTAGAAAAATATGATTTCTGTGTAACTTAAAGCATAATTCTGTCTGATTCTGTTCAGTGTTTTGCTCATGTTATGATTTCTTCAAAGTGGAAAGAAAAGAAAACACAGCTTGTTTCATTGACAGGAAGCACAAGTGGGCTAGAAAAATTGGTTGTCACTATTGAACAATGTTAGTTGCCAAAGCATGTGCCACTCTGGAATGATTTTAGGATAAAAAAGACCATGTAGGGCTTCCCTGGTGGTGCAGTGGTTAAGAATCCACCTGCCAATGCAGGGGACATGGGTTCGAGCCCTGGTCCAGGAAGATCCCACATGCTGCAGAGCAACTAAGCCCGGGCGCCACAACTACTGAGCCTGCGCTCTAGAGCCCGCGATCCACAACTACTGAGCCCGCGTGCCACAACTACTGAAGCCCATGTGCCTAGAGCCCGTGCTCTGCAACAAGAGAAGCCACCACAATGAGAAGCCTGTGCACAGCAATGAAGAGTAGCCCCCACTCGCCACAACTTGAGAAAGCCCACGCGTAGCAACGAAGACCTAACGCAGACAAAAAAAAAAAAAAAAAAGACCATGTAAAAATTGTTTGAGGATGTCAGTGAAGCTCAGTCTAAAAGGACATAAACATTCCAAGTTCCTTGATTTTCTCTTCCTTAATCAGAAGCAAACTTAGAATAGGAAGAGCTAAGTGAAATTGTCTATGGTGTTCTACTTACTCTTCAAATAAAAAGCTTCACCTGACTGTGGAAGGGACAGGTGTTTTTCAATCTTTTGTTTATTGGTAAATAAAAGACGAGTGAGCCCTAACTGCATGAAAAATAGGTGACTGAGTTGAATATGGCATCTGCTCTCCACTAATGTAATTTCTTCAGCTTAATTGCTTTCTGACAGCAATCCCTGGATTTCTCAGAAGCCTTCTGTCCAATATTTAGCTGCAAAAGATTCTCCCAGACCTCTTTATTGATGCCACAACCAGAACATTTAAATTACATAGCCATATACGTAACACTTCTATTTAAGCATTTAAGATTATATGGATAGGGGTATAGCTATGGATGTACATGCGTGTGTGTCTATTCTCAATAAATAAATCATCACAGGCTAATGGTGGAACTCAGAAATATCTTTGAACATGTGTAAAAATTAATTCTTTGATCTTGTCTGAAATCTTTATTCAGTATACAAACATACACACACACAATCCTGCTATTCCATCTTTGATTTTGGAGCTTGAAGGTTTGCTACAGTACAAGGACTATTTCCCAGTAGAGCATTGAGCAACATGGTGAAATCATAATGAAAATTATGGTCATCTAGAGTCACAACATGTTCTCTTGTAATTAATTTTGATGAATTATATAAGGGCTTTATTTCTAATTCTCTCTGTAAAGAGAGTAAAAAATATTAAATTACGTAACAACATTGATGTGGGCACAGAAGAATTGAGATTAAAACCACATCCCACCTTTAGAAGTGTCTGGGTTCCTTTCAGAATTTAAGTCTCTACAGACAATCAAATCACCATAGAGTGTTCTCTTACTCCCCTTATTCTGTCCTAGATTTTATTTCTGCATAAATTCTGTTGTATGCTAGGTCATGCTGGGCCATTTCAGAATGTCAGAAAACAAAATGTCTTTGTTTCAGATTTTCCGTGACTTCAGGAACACTTGTATTCTGTTGGTTATCTGACCTTCTGTTTTCCCATATTTTGATTTTAGAAGCAAATATCTCTTTTCCATGGTGTAGAGGGAGTGATATGGAAATTCATTTAGTCTCTTAGTATTTTCAGATATGAGACGGGTAAAATATCTGCCCAAGGAATAGGAATGCTATAAAGAGTGATGGATAATTGCACACTTGTAAAATCAGGATATACACACACACAAATACATGCATAATTACAAAACCTGGGAAGATTAAAATGATGGAATTTGTTAAAATATCCTAAGCAATTGATGACTTATATACATTTATTTATTTTGGTAAACCACCTGGCTTTTCTCTCCCCTCCTCCACCCATTGCCTTTGGGTTCAATCTCTTTACCTCTAAACAAATAGTCTATTGATTGGAGCTTACGATCAGGCAAGGTTATGAAATTATTATACTGTTATTTTAATTTTGTAATCACTGTTGATGTGTGAATCTGTATAGTTTAAACATAAAGGTTAGGAACAAGAATTATGGAAGCAAATATCCTCATTCAGGTCCCCACTCTCTTATTTACTACACGTGTATTCTTGGACTATCTCCTTTTCTTCTCTAATCCTCACTCCTTATCTTAAAGTGCAGTCATATCCATTACACCAAGAGAATGCACACAGACTCCCTAGCAAAGAGCGTGGCACAGGTAAGTACTCATCACCTGTCAGCCAGCAATGGTAGTCATGATGATGTTGATGGCAACTGTACAATAGAAATGAATGGCTTGACCTACTTTTTTCACTCAACTGTATTTGGTCATTAATTTCCTTCACCATCTCACAGTGGAAAGAGGAAACACTCTTGTTTGAAAAATATTTGAGCCTTTATTTCACAGGGTTGTAGCTGACAGGTCTGAGAGAGATTTACTAATCCATAAGACCCTTTGTTTTCTCCTCTAGAGAAGCCATTCCTAGTGTGTCTCTCTAGTTGAGACTATTGGTAGCACATTGCTCAAGGGACTCTATTGAAAACTACATAAACTAGTGCAAGTGAAAATGCTTTGTAAACTCTAAGATTCCAAAGATTTTTAATTGTTTATTTGGTCTCAAATGTTTAATTAGATACATGAGTTCTCATTAAACATAGTACATAATCATGACCACAGGAGTTGTTGATATGTAAATATTTACTCCCTGTGAGTTTGGAGAGGGATGGTATGGTTAATACATCTGCACTTTAAAAAAAGAAAAACAAAATAATAATGTGAGTGACCAGAGACCCCATTTTGAGGATGCATAAACTATAAAATAACCTGAAACTATGGGGGAAAGTAGCAGCAAAATAGTAGCTAAGTGATGGGGATAAAGAAAGGTCTAAGATTGGTAATGGGTCATGAGATTAAATTATGATTAATGATTAATCTGAAGATGGCAATTATCTTCTTCACAGATGGCTTTCCCTACTGAAATAAAATGGATTTGTGAATGGTATTGCTATGTTTCACCTAAAATAAACCAAATGAAAAACTTCATTCCAGACAAAAATAAATATCAGCAAAAGAGAGAAAACACAGAGATATAAGGATCTTACCTGTAAGTTGAAGGACTGATATTAGCCGATCTCATACAGAATGCTCTCAACATTTTAAAATTCTTTTCTGTAAATAAAAAACTAAAATCAAGGTAGTTTAATGATTGATATCTGATCCATTTACTTTACTTTTTTTTCCCCCCTGTGAGGTGAGAGCTTAATGGTCTTGGTAAATTAAGAGTAATTTGGTGAGGATGACTTGTCACTGTCATCATTGGGGAAAAAGTTTTAGTCAATTATATTTAATATCAAGTTATTTAAAAAACAGTTTATTAAGTGATATAGTTAATATTTTCAACCTGATTGTTTATATTCAATGCTGAGTTCAAGAACGGAAACATTTTAGTTGAACAGCAGTGTGCTTGTATTTAATGCCACAAAACTGTACACCTAAAAATGGTTAAAATGATAAATTTTATGTTTTGTGTATTTAACCACAATGAAAAAAATGAAGAAGAATGTTTTTGTATTTCATATTTATATTTTATATTTATATTTTAGTATAAAGCTTGACTACCTGTACAATTAATAGCAGTTCTTTAATTCCCAGTTAAAACTTTCTCAAGGAAAAGAAAATATTATAAGCATGCCTGTGATATTTTAGATAAAATACTCTAACTCATAGAAAATTACTTATAAAATATTAACTATAAAAACCAATAAAATATATGCTGTAGTATTAGGGTTCCTGTTCCTTCCATCTTATAGTTTCAAACTTAATGTTGAATTCAGAAGACCTAGAGAATGATTCATTTAAATGAAAAAGGAGAAAATGTAAGGTATGTTACCAGGCTCAGTTTCATGGCTATAAATCAGTGGTGGCACCAGGAACTGAACAATTCTGGGAAAAGTGGCAGAGCTTGTCTGGGATGCTTGGGGAGAGCTGTATCAGGCTTGAAATCCAGCTGAGCCGCAAGCCACAGAACAGAGGCAGAGTCTGGAGTCAAACAGAGGGTAGAAGAAGCAAAGAAAGGAAGCCATTTCCTCTCCTGAGCTCTTCCACTTGGATTACAAACATTTACTGTTATTGTCCAGCTTCTGAGCTGCTCTTATGAATTTACAACAGCTAACTGAATGGATGAAAGAAAATCTCAGAGGTCAGTTGATCAAGAAATTGGAAACCCAACCTATTGGATAAGTCATCCAAGTAAATGATAAAGGAATCATGATTTGAGATATGAAACTTGAGATACAGAAACCTGGCCACATGTTCATCTAATCCCTAGGGAACGTAAAACATATCATGAAAGAGAAGGAAACATTAAAGAAAGAATGTGCAAGATGTTACAAAAACATCCAAACTAGGTTGTCACTCAATATTTACTTGAGTAACATCTCTAGGGACTAGATACTTAAGGAATTCTGTTTGGAAAATGCTGTACTAGATGCATTACCATTAAAATCGGGGGGGAAAAAACAAAAACAAAATGCTTTCTATCTCACTGATTTTACTTTTGTTTGAAAATACTGGACAATGCAAATAGAAGGTAAAATAAAATACTGGGCTGGTTGAAGTACAATTATCATTATATGTAGACAAATTGATTTTCTAAATTGTAAACTCAAGGTATTTTTGTAATATTTCCCTATGTTCCTTTCTTTGTATTGATGTTATATTTTTTTAAAACATAAAGATTAATGACAATGTTGAATTTATATCAAAATACATTAGATGGTAATAAAAGGCAATTTTAACTTTTTTAAAAGGTGTTTTATACTAGGCTGCAAAGAAAATATAAAATAACTAATCAAAGTAGAAAATAAACTCACTTGTTACTTTAATAGTAATTACATTAACTACATATAAAGAATAAAATGTAATAATCCAAAAGCATGTTGAATTTATTCTAATAAATTTCTCTTTAAAAACCTTGAAGTAAACATAAAATAAAGAAAATCTAGAAAATGGATTAAAGACCTAAATGTAAGGCCAGACACTATAAAATTCTTAGAGGAAAACATAGGCAGAACACTCTATGACATAAATCGCAGCAAGATCCTTTTAGACCCACCTCCTAGAGAAATGGAAATAAAACCAAAAATAAATGGGACCTAATGAAACTTAAAAGCTTTTGCACAGCAAAGGAAACCATTAACAAGACGAAAAGACAACCCTCAGAATGGGAGAAAATATTTACAAATGAAGCAACTGACAAAGGATTAATCTCCAAAATACACAAGCAGCTCATGCAGCTCAGTATCAGAAAAACAAACAACCCAATCCAAAAATGGGCAGAAGACCTAAATAGACATTTCTCCAAAGCAGATATACAGATTGCCAACAAACACATGAAAGGATGCTCAACATCACTAATCATTAGAGAAATGCAAATCAAAACTACAATGAGATATCATCTCACACCTGTCAGAATGGCCATCATCAAAAAATCTACAAACAATAAATGCTGGCAAGGGTGTGGAGAAAAGGGAACCCTCTTGCACTGTTGGTGGGAATGTAAATTGATACAGCCACTATGGAGGTTCCTTAAAAAACTAAAAATAGAACTACCATACGTCCCAGCAATCCCACTCCTGGGCATATACCCTGAGAAAACCACGATTCAAAAAGAGTCATGTACCACAATGTTCGTTGCAGCTCTATTTACAATAGCCAGGACATGGAAGCAACCTAAGGGTCCATCGACAGATGAATGGATAAAGAAGATGTGGCACATATATACAATGGAATGTTACTCAGCCATATAAAGAAACGAAACTGAGTTATTGGTAGTGAAGTGGATGGACCTAGAGTTTGTCATACAGAGTGAAGTAAGTCAAGGAGAAAAACAAATGCCATATGCTAACACATATATATGGAATCTAAAAAAAAAAAAAGGTTCTGAAGAACCTAGGGGCAGGACAAGAATAAAGACTCAGACATAGAGAATGTACTTGAGGACATGGGGAGGGGGAAGGGTAAGCTGGGACGAAGTGAGAAAGTGGCATGGACTTATATATACTACCAAATGTAAAATAGATAGCTAGTGGGAAGCAGCCGCATAGCACAGGGAGATCAGCTCGGTGCTTTGTGACCCTCTAGAGGGGTGGGATAGGGAGGGTGGGAGGGAGGGAGATGCAAGAGGGAGGAGATATGGGGATATATGTATATGTATAGCTGATTCACTTTGCTATAAAGCAGAAACTAACACACCATTATAAAGCAATTATACTCCAATAAAGATGTTAAAAAAAAATAAAAAACGTTTAGAATTAGCTTTGAAGCTGTCTCAAAAAAAAAAAATCTAGAAATGAAGGACCAGAAATATTCAAAATAATAAGAAAAGTATTTGGTATAAGAAATTAAGAAAACAATAGCAGCAACAAATGAATGGAATTAATTTAAGAGAAAAAGCAGAAATTTGGGAATGAGATCATTAATCATATTAAGAGGCTGTTATTGCAATAAAATACACATTTCTCTGGCAATCTATCATGAAATGAAAGAATACAGAACAAGACAAATATATGCACTGTTTTTTTCAATATTGTCCTGCCCACCCAAAATGCATAAAAATAAAAATTATAAACATACATTTCTGAGAATGAAATGATTTTTAATTTATTATTATATGATACATTAATTTTCTGCTTGTAATGAAATAAATTAATTTTAAATGTATTAGATTTAATATTAATATTTTAAATGAATATTTTGCAAAGAAAATGTGCAAAGAATTAAAATTTTGTACTTTCCACAGATATCCAACTCACAATTGTCAGGGAAATATAGCTTTCTGAGTAGTGGAAAGAACAATAGAAAGAAAACCATACCTAGGCACATTATATTGCTGTAAAACAACATCTGTCAGTCAAGGCAGAATTTTTTTAACTGAAAATACTTGCTAAGTAGAAATGCCTTTTAAAAATGAAGTCTAAGTTACAGCATCTTCAAACAAGTGAAAATGTATAGAGATTGTCAACAGAAGAACTACTCAAAAAGAGATACAAAAATGTATCATTATGGTGAGAGGCCTGTGCACCGCGATGAAGAGTGGCCCCCACTTGCCGCAACTAGAGAAAGCCCTCGCACAGAAATGAAGACCCAACACAGCCAAAAATAAATACTAAAAAAAAAAAAAAATAATGTATCATTAAGAGAGAACTAAAATTTTCCCTGATAAGAGGCAGATGGTATATGAACGTATGGAAAAGCTTAAAAAAACTTTGCAAAGGGAAGTATTTGGGTAAATCTAATTGGATTTGGGCCAATTGTGTACTTAAAACAATAATATTAATATTTTGTGGGGTGTATACATATAAAGTAAAATACGTGACCACCATAGTTAAAATTTCAGGAGTGAGGTCAATGGAGTTGGAGTTGAGTGTTCTGTGGATATTGAATTGTTCTGGTCGTACTAAGAATTCTAGTTTTCATTAGATTTAGTCCTAAGGCAAGAATGCATGTCTTGCCAAGGTGTCCACTAAAAAATACGTGAAAGTATACCAAACAAGCCAATGGAGAAAGAAAATAAAATTATAGTAAATACAATATTTAATGGAAAAGTACAAGGAAAGAGAGAAAAGGAAACAACAGACATATGGTGTTAATAGAAAAAAAGCAGTAATATGATCAATTTAAACCCCAAAGAGTAGTAATTACACATTGTCAGAATGAATTCAAAAGAAACTTTATGTGATGCTTATGTGTGGATGTCTTAGTGTCTTAGCTTTGGCTGCTAGAACAAAATACCATGGACTGGGAGCTTAAGTTATTTATTGATTCTTTTTTTTCCTTTTATGGATTATGTTATTGGTGCCACGTTTAAGAACTCTTCACTTGTTTCTAAATCCTGAAGATTTTCCCCTTTGTTTTCTTCCCAAAGTTTTATACTTAAAGTTTTATTTTAAATCTATGATCTGTTTTGAGTGAATTTTTTTAAAGGTGTAAGGTTTAGGGTTCATGCTCATTTTGTGCCCATGGATGTCCAATTGCTCCAGCACCGTTTGTAAAAAGATTATTTTTCTACATTGAAATGCTTTTGCATATTTGCCAAAAATCAATTGGTTAAAAACTCTGTTGGCCATAACTGTTTGTTAATCTTTGATTTCTCTGTTATACTCTTATGGTCTATGCTGCAGTTCCTCTGCTGATGCAAAAATATCTTGATTGTGTATCTGGGTAGTAAGTCTTAAAATTGGGTGGTGTGAAATCTCCTATTTTATTCTTCTTTTGCAAAATTGTTTATTCTAGTCCCTTTGTCTTTTCATATGAACTTCAGAATAAGCTTTATCTATATCTGCAGTAATTGTGCTTGGAACTTAATAGGAACTACATACATTGAAACTATACCTAAATTTGGGGAGAACGAGCGTCTTTACTATTTTGAGTCTTCTAACCCGTGAATGTAGTAAGCCTCTCTATGGAGATATTCTTCGATTTCTTTCCTTACCATTTTGTATTTTTCTTCATATTAATCCTTTACATGTTTTGTTAGATTTATACTTCAATATTTCATTCTCTTTTGAGTGAGTGTAGTTGTGTCGTGTTTTAAACTTTGATTCCCACTTGTTCATTGCTAGTACATAGAAACACAATATTCCATTTTAGGGGATTTTTAAAAATAATCATAGAGAGATTTTCCTTCAGTGTGTTGAACCCATTACCATCTATTGCAATGCAAGAAATATTTGGTTGTAATTTGTAAACTTATTTCATATTTTGTATTTTAATATCTTCTTTTTTTGTCTGACAGATTCTTTCTTTGTATTTTTTTCCTCCAATAATTTTCAAAGGGTAATATTTGGGCATTCAAATACTATAAATATATATTAACATTTATTTTATTCTAAGTTCAATATAGGAAATAAAATTGCAATTATTAGATTCCTGTAAAATATGGAGACACTGTCACACTAATGCTTATAGCCCGCCTACCGCCTGCTAATAGATAATGTACTTTTCCTCAACTATTTTAATTGTGAAATTGTTCACAGTGCCATTATATACTTATTTTTTTATTTTTAAACATTTATGTTGTTATATAGAGCTGATTTGAAGAGCAAATGAGTTAATCTTCATTAAATACTTTTAACTAGAGCTTACCTGGGGCAGAAACTCAATAGATATTGACAACAATTATTACTAAACATATATGGAATTTGTTTACACTTTTCACCCTCAGTAACTTAGTATCATAGTGCCACTAAAAATCAACCAACCAATTAACAAACAGTAAGAACAACAACAACAAACTCCTGATTTATCCCTCAGCTAACTGGAGTATAACTTCAGATAAGTTTTCCAGAATGAGTTTAGACATAGCATACGAGTGAAGCCTGGTCTAGTCTGTATTATTTAAGATAGTTTAAATAGTTTTTTACATAGTTTTAAAAATATGGTTTATACTATATTTTATACTATAAAGATAAAAGTTAATTAAAATGAAAATATTAAAATGTTTATAGTTTTATACAGTTTTACATAGTATAATTTATATTATTATAATTGATGTAATGAGCTACTAAATTGCTTATATAATTCAGGGGTCACAATTATTTCTCTCATAATTCTATAGATCTTATTCCATGGTATCCTGTCATCTAAAAATGTACAAAGAAACTGAGCCTAAACTTTTTTTTTTTTTTTTTTGCTCTGGGGTGTTGATAACTATCCAAAGTCTTAAAATAGCAGAGAAAAAAGAGGATTTCTCTCTTGGTTTTGTAATACAGCTTTACTTAGAGAGTACGATTTCACAACATGAACTGAATATATTTGTCGATTCATTAGGGAATGAGGTTTGTATAATGTGAACAGCTATTAGTCAAAATGCAATTGAAATCAGTAATTAATACTACCATCTGGAACCAGCCCCAATTACCACGAAACAAAAGCTTCTGTACATGGAACACAGCTGCTACATTTGAGTGGATTTGTACTTTATCCTGACAAAGGGCTCAAATTTTGAAAGAAAATATAAAACATACAGTGCTGGTGATCTGGTAGTGAGAAGAATAGAAGACACTGAACATGAGCAAAACCTAGATGTACATAAAGACAGGGTTTATAGGTATTGTAAGGTCATTAGCTATAAATTGTTTTTAATTGAAATTCCTGCTTCACAAAGTGAATTTGTGAGTCTAAAATTTGCTAGGATTAACCCCAGCTTTACAATTGAAGCAATAGTTTTTATAAAGCATTTTTTTATTAAAACATCTTTATAAAAGTATAACCTGCATAATTTAAAATAATTCATGATTTGTATGTATGCAGGTACTTACTTCCTAGATTATTTGCTTTGGAAAGAGGGCAATTTTCCCATTCAGTGATGCTCCAAAGTTCAAGGAGGTCTGTTTTTTCAGATGTCTTGTTTTATAGATTCAGGTTGTTTTCCAGTCCAAGAAAGTTTTCTTTCTTTATGTATTTTTTTTAGTTCTTAAAAGTTCTTCCTTTTGCTTCATCTAGTCTAAAAAAAAGTTATGAATGGTGGTATTCCTGTCACTGATTTGAGCATCTACAACATGGATTAATCTCTTTTCGTCTTTGATGCCATTTTGATCTTTGCTGCATCCTTTCCTCTCATTCTTTTAAGACCATCATCTCTTTCTTCATCTCAGCCTGTTGCTGTTGTAGCTAACCTGTCCTTTCCTGTTTCATTGAGCCCACTGTTCTTCCTTCCTAAGAGCGAAAAGAAGTGCTATCTAAATTTTTTAATGTAAATATTGAACAACACGATATATTTCATCATGCTTTTTATGATAGATTATCTCTTAATACCCTAGCCTTTTTGGGGGGGGCTCCCTTCATTATATTTCTGTTTTGCCATATTTGAACTGAAAAAAAGTTTAACAAAATTAATGTTTATTTCAAAATGATCATGGATTCTTATTTTCCATATTTCCCTAATGCTATAAAAATTTTCTTCTTAGATTTTAAGCTTTATCCTGATTTATATAAGCATAATAGTCAGCTTGGGCAGCAACAACAGAATACCACAGATTGGTTGCCCTAAATAACAGACATTTATTTCTCACAGTTCTAGAGACTGGATGTCCAATATCAAGGTGTTAGCATGGTCAGCTTCTGGTGAGAGCTCTCCTCCTGGCTTCCCTTCTCGCTGTGTCCCCCCAGGGAGGAGAGAGAACAAGTGTGCTCTCTGATGTCTTTTCTCATAAGATCACTGATCTCATCATTAGAGCCCCACCCTCATGACCTCGTCCAATCCTACTTACCTCCCAAGGACCTCGTCTCCTAGCACCATCACTAAGGGTGTTAGGGCTTCAACATATGGCATTTGTGGAAGTGGGAGTGGGAGTGACAATAACATGTAGCCCATAGGAATAAGTTTACTCATTTAGCACAGGATATGGTTTGGAAAGCAGTGAGAATTAATTTTATTTCTGGATAGTTTTACACTCTCTGTTCTCAGTAAAGTCGGTTTCTTTGTGGGTTCTTCAGGCTGACTGTCTGCCTCTTCCTGGGCAAAACCTCTGAGCCACTGATCTCAGCTGGGATGGAGACAGTGGCTCCCTTAGGACATTTCCCAAGACTTTATATCATTTTTAAAAATAGTTTTTACTAGTTATACTTGTTTCATTGAGGGGGTGGGTCCGTGGTTCCCAAACCTGCATTGCAAAAATGGATCTCCATTGATTTTTATGGAAAGTGGTTGGCAGTGCTTCTGTATTATCATCTTTCAGAAAAGTCCCTTGAGACCATTCTAAACACCTCTTTCTCCTCTCCTTCCCCACTTTCGTCTTGGAAACCTTCCAGAGACAGAAGGTATTAGAGGATGTTAGAAATCAGTGAGTCTGATAGTAAGGACCCGGGGGGGCTTCATGGGTTTGTTTCTCATTGTGATAATTGCTTCTTTGAATTGTAAAATATAAACAAACGTGAGTATAGAACTTCATTAATAAAAAAATGGAATCTAAGTGAAAAATAGAACCCATAAGCTAAGTATCTCCCTTTCACACCTACAGTTACCCTCCACTCCTGTTCTTACACTGGTTTAGGCACTCCTCAGTCATAAGCATTTTTGTTTTAAAGAATATGTGCCATGTGTTAGATTTACTGCTCTTTTATTATTTTTTAATTGAATCTTATTTTTTTAATAAATTTATTTATTTTTGGCTGTGTTGGGTCTTCATTGCTGCATGCAGGCTTTCTCTAGTTGCGGCGAGCAGGGGCTACTCTTTGTTGTGGTACACAGGCTTCTTGTTGCAGTGGCTTCTCTTGTTGTGGAGCATGGGCTCTAGGCACATGGGCTTCAGTAGTTGTGGCACGCGGGCTCAGTAGTTGTGGCACCCGGGCTTAGTTGCTCCGCAGCATGTGGGATCTTCCCAGACCAGGGCTCGAACCCGTGTCCCCTGCATTGGCAGGTGGATTCTTAACCACTGCACCACCAGGAAAGTCCCAGTCATAAGCATTTTAACTGTGATTGTTTTAATATATCTGGGTTATATCAACACATGTCTTCTCTGATCCACGTTCCCTTCCTAAAATGTTTTTATTTTGTTATTTTTAGTTTTATCTTTGTTATCACTTTATCCATAAAATACTTGCATAATTGACTTGTTAATCTACATCTTTATTCTTTATATTTAACTTCATCATATCACTCCTTTTGTAGATTAAAAAAATGAACATTTTAGTTGTTTTCACATCTTGACTATTGTAAATGTTGCTGCAATGAGCATGGGAGTGCATATCTCTGAGATCTTGATTTCAGTTCTTTTGGATACATACCCAGAAATGGGATGGCTGGATCATGTGTTAATTGTATTTTTAAATTTTTGAAGAATCGTCCTACTGCTTTCCATGATGACTGCACCATTTTGCATTCCCACCAACAGTGTCTGATGGTCCCCTTTTCTCTACATACTTGCCAGTACTTATTATTTCTTGTGTTTATGATGATAGCCATTCTAACAGATGTAAAGTGATATCTCATGATTTCGATTTACATTTTCCTGATGATTGTTGAATGTGAATTTTTTTCATGTACCTATTGACCATATCTTTGTCTTATTTGAAGAAATATCTATTCAAGTCCTTAGGCATTTTTTCAATTGGTTTTTTTTTTTTTTTCTCTTGAGTTGTAGGAGTACCTGATGTATTTTGGAGATTAATACCCTATCAGATATGGTTTTATTGCAGATGTTTTCTCTCATTCCATAGGTTGCCTTTTCACTCTATTGAATGTTTCCTTTGCTGTGCAGAGCTTTTAAAATTGTGATGTAATCCCACTTATCTATTTTTTGTTTAATTGCCTGTGGTTCTGATGTCACGTCCATGAAATTATTCTCAGGATCAATGTCATGAAGTTTTTCTGCCTATGTTATCTTCTAGGAATTTTAAAATTTCAGGTCTTATGTTTAAGTCTTTAATCCATTTTGAGTTGGTTTTTGTGTATGCTGTAAGATAAGGCTCAATTTCATTCTCTTGCATGTGGATACTTATTTTTCCCGTTACCATTTATTTATTGAAGACACTGTCCTTTCTCCATTGTCTGTTCCTGACACCCTTGTCAAAGATTGGTTGACTGTATAATCTGGTTTTATTTCTGGGCTCTATATTCTGTTCCACTGGTCTATATATTTGTCTTTATCCCAGCCTACTGTTTTGTTTACCATGGATTTGTAACATATTTTGAAATCATGAAGTGTGATGCCTCTAGCTTTGTTCTTCTTCTCAAGATTCATTTGACTGTCCAAGGTCTTTTGTGGTTCCATATGAATTTTAGAATTTTTTTCTATTTCTATAAAGTGCCAATGGTACTTTGATAGGGATTGCATTGAATCTGTAGATGTCTTTGGGTACTATGGGCATTTTAACATTATTAAATCTTCGAATCCATGAACACTGGATGTCTTTTCATTTTGTATCTTCTTTAATTTCAATCATCAATATTTTGTAACTTTTATTATACAGATTTTTACCTCCTTAGTTAAGTTTATTTCTAAGTATTTAATTCTTTTTAATGCTGTCATAAATGGATTTGTTTTCCTAATTTTCTTTTCAGATGATTTTTATAAGTATATAGAAATGCAACTGATTTTTGTAAGTTAATTTCGTATTGTGCAACTTTACTGATTTTTTTATTAGTTCTAACAGTTTTCTGGTGGAGTTTTGGGGATTTTCTACCTAAAATATCATGCCGTTTCTAAACAGGGACAGTTTTATTTCTTCCTTTCTGATTTGGATGATTGTTATTTCTTCTTCTTGCCCAATTGCTCTGCATAGAGTTCCACATATTATATTGAATAGAAATGGTGAATGGTGAATATATTGAATGCAGTGGTACTTCCTTTCATTTCTCCTGATCTTGGAGGAAAAGATTTTATTTTTTTCACTGTTGAGTAAGATGTTAGCTCTAGGCTTGTCATATATGGTGTTTATTATGTTGAGATATTTGCCTTCTTTAACCAATTTGTTGAGCGTTTTTATCGTGAAAGGATGTAGAATTTTGTCAAATGCCTTTTCTGCATCTATTGAGATGATCATATGATTTTTATCCTCTATTCTGTTAATGTAGTTTATCATGTTTATTGATTTGCACAGTTGTTTATAGTTGTCTCATGGATTTTTTTCTTTTTCTTTGGCATCAGTTGTAATGCCATTTCTTTCATTTACAATTTTATTTATTTGAGTCTTCTCTCTTTTGTCCTTAGTCCAGTTAAGGGGTTGAAAACCAGCTTATTTTTCCAAAAACAAGTCAGTTTTGTTGATTTTTTTCTTCTACTTTTCTATTCTCTCTGTCTTTTATTTCTACTCTGATCTATGCTGTATCCTTCCTTCTGCTTCTTTGGTCTTCGTTTGGTCTTCTTTTCCTATTTCCTTGAGGTGTGAAGTTAGGTTGCTTATTGGATATATTTCTTTTTTTAATGTAGGCTTTTATCACAGGAAACTTTTCCTCTGAATATTGCTTTTGTTGTATCCCATCAATTTTGGTATGTTGTGTTATTATTTTCAATTTCTTAAGGTTTTTTTCTAATTTCCTTTTTGATTTCTCCTTTGACCTTCTGGCTCTTCAAGAGTTTGCTATTTAGTTCCCACATTTGTAAATTTTCCAGTTTGCCTTTTGCTATTGATTTCTACTTTCATCCCATTGTGGTTAGAGGAGATGCTTGGTGTGATTTTAATTTTCTTAAATTTGTAAACATTTGTTTTTTGATCTAACATGTGATCTATAGTGGAAAATTTCCCTGTGAATTTGAGAAAAATGTATATTCTGCTGCTGTTAAGTGGAACGTTCTGTGTATGTCTGTTGGGCCCATTTGGTTATAGTGTTGTCTTCTGTTTCTGTATTGATCTTCTGTTTTGATGTTCTATCCATTAAGAGACAAGGAAGGGTATTATATAATGATAAAAGGACCAATCCACCAGAAAAATATGATAATTCTAAATATATATGCATCCAACATCAGAGCACCTAAATATATCAAGCAAACATTGACAGAACTGAAAGGAGAAATAGAAAGCAATACAATAATAGTAGGAAACTTCAATACCCCACTTTCCATAATGAATACATTTTCTGAAGCCTTTTATGTCTGAAATTGTGTTTCTTATGGGTGATAATTTGGTTTGATATGGAATTCTGTCTTGAAAATTACCCTCCCTCTGAAATTGAGATAATGTTCCTTTGCCTTAAAGAATGAATATTGCCAATGTTGTCAGTCTATTTTTTACTCTTTTGAAGGTGAGTTTTTCTTTTTTTCTTTCTGAAGAAGCTGAGCTGAGAAGCTCTTAAGAGCATCACTTTGTCATTGGCATTCTGAGTGTGGCTCATTAATTCATAATGCTTGTTGCTGAGTATGCCCTTCAGCATACTGAAAACTCATGTTTCTTCAGCACTTAAAAATGTAATTTTTATTTAAAAAAATAGTTTAGCTATAATAGTTTGTTCTGTCTTATATTTTCTCCATTCTCTCTCTGCATCCCCTATAAAACGCATACTGCCATTCTTCAATTGTTTTGCTTTCTAAGATTTTTCTCACCTGTTTTCTACACTTAATTTGTTCTAATTCTATGATTGTTTTTAAGTTTATAATGTAGGCATTCTATTGATTTTAAATTTTAATAATATTTTATGTAACAGTGCACAGTTTGCTTTCTCACTAATTATTAAAATCTCTGCATAGTTCCTTTCTTAGAGCAACCTATTTTTATTTATTGTATGTTTACCTTCCTCAAGTTTTCCATGAAATATTAAATTTTTAAGAATTCTCTTGGTGCCTTAGTGACAGTTTTTCTGACTTCAGTACTTTGTTCTTGTTGTATGTTTTCATATTTATCTTTGTGGTGCTTATTACCCTAAAATTTCTGGTAATAGATGTGTGCTCATACCTTAACATGAAAAAATTTTCGATTAATATACAGTGCTGACATTTTTTCCTTTTCTCCCCACAGTCTGGTAAATCAGTTGTTTATAATAAACAGGGAAGCTGTAGGCAAGCTCTCTGTAGAGGGGTTGCCATGCGAATTGCTAAGCTTCTGTTCAAGTTGGCTGCATTTGTGGTTGGTAAATTGGCTGAGACCGTTCTCTTGTGCCAAACTAAGGTGTGATCTGCCCTGGCATGCCAGCATCTCTACTGGGAACAGAGCCCTCCACAGCAGATTAGCTGATGCATTTTAAACACTGTTCCTTCTTTGTGTGTGCAAGAGCTGCTTGAATTTGAGGACTGAAAGTCATGAGTGTAAAATAGAACCTGTACAGCCCTTCTGCAAATAATCCACATATTTAATAACCATACTGATTACATCTCTACCCTCTCTATGCACCAAACAATAAGTTAGGAACTTCTCTAAAAATATCTCTGTTTACTTTGAATTTTCATGTATTTGTGCATATTTGAGACTTGTTCTCTTTTCTCTGGTTAATCCACTAATGTGGTCCCATGTTTTTTCTATCTCACACAAATTTGCTAAAATATCTAGTCTGCCCATGCTCATACCCCTATTCTTAGAGCTATAGTGGATGCATTCCCATTCATACATTTTATTTTTATTCCACTTAGATTTGGAAAAAATCAGAATTGGACATGTATGATAAATTGTTATTTTGCACCATTGTTCGTTTACTGCCTTATGCCAGTGAGAATTAGATTAAAAATGTTATGGCTTATCATGGCAACAATGATTATATTCTGTATTTTTTCTATCAACTTACTCTCAACATTAATTACATATTTTTACCAGAATTACCAGCAGTTCTTTCTAACCTTCATTTTATGAGAGATGATTTATTAAATATTCAGTGCTATGCTTAGCCCCTAACATTTGGCATCAAGCCTACCTACAGGTTGCATGGTTTCATATACCCACATTCATGTATATTTACATGCCAGAGAAATTCTCATACATGTGCCTGAAAAGATGTAAACAAACATGTTCATGGAACACTTCTTATAGTGGGAAAACAAGTAATCTGAATGTTTATCAATAGGGAAATACAGAGTCTGTGTAATTTATCCAATAAGATTTTAAAATAATATAGACCAGGCAACAGCATTAAGATACATCCCAACATATTAGTATAAACCTCAGAAGTACATAGTTGTATGACAACATCAGGTTGCAAAATAATTATACATCATGAAAACATTTATGTGCATGTTTAAAGCATGATCCAAACAATTATATCTACAAATTGTAAATGTGGTCCTATATGTGTACATGTGTGCATGTATGGTGTGTATGCATGTGTGTGTTTTCTAATGGGCCAGAAAAATACACAATGACATATGAGTGTTGTTGCCTCTTGGGATCCACATGTTATGAGAAGAGAAAGAGATAAGGGTATTTGTTAAAATAGATTTAAATTTTATCTTGAATTTTTTAGCTTTATTGAGATGTTGATAGAAAATATATGTAAGTTGTTTAGGGTATGCAGTGTGATGATTTGATACAACAATACATTGGGAAATGATTACCACAATAAGGTTAGTTAACACCTCCCTCACATCACATAATTACTTTTATTTTTGCAGTGAGAACATTTAAGATTTACTTTCTTAACAAGTTTCAAGTATGTAATATAGTTGTACATGAACTATAGTCACCATGTTGTACATTAGTTCCCCAGAACTTATTCATCTTATAACTGAAAGTTTGTGCCCTTGGACCAACATCTCCCCAGCCCCTGTCAATCACCAGTCTACTTTCTGTATCTATGCATTTTTTTTTTTTTAGATTCCACATATAAATGACATCGTATATCATTTGTCTTTGTCTGACTTACTTCACTCAGCATAACGCCCTAAAGGTCCATCCATGTTGTTACAAATAGCAGGATTTCCTCTTTTTTAGGGCTGAATAATATTTTTATTGTATATATATCAAAATTTCTTTATCCATTCATTCAGTAGTGGACACTTTGGTTATTTCTGTATCTTGGCTATTATGAATAACTCTGTAATGAATATGGGAGTGCAGATATCCCTTTGAAATAATATTTTCATTTCTTTCATATATATACCCAGAAGTCAGGGTGCTGGACCATATAGTAAATCTATTTTTAATTTTGGGGGTAACCTCTATACTGTTTTGCATAGTGGCTGCACCAATTTACATTCCCATTAACAGTGTATTAGTGTTCCTTTTTCTCCACCTCTTCATCAGCATTTATCTCTTATAATTTTGATGATAACAATTCTGAGAGGTGTGAGGTGATCTCTCAATGTAATTTCGATTTGCATTTCCTTGATTATTAGTGATGTTGAGCACTTTTTCATTTACCTGTTGGCTGTTTTTATGTCTTCTTTGGAAAAATGTCTATTGAAGTCCTTTGCCCATTTTTTAACCATACTATTTGTTTGTTTTTCTATTGCGTTGTATCTGTTCTTTATGTATTTTGGATATTAACCCCTTAGCAGATAAATGGTTTGCATATATTTTTACCCACTCCATAGGTTACCTTTTTATTTTGCTGATTGTTTCTTTTCTTGTGCAGTAGCTTTTAAGTTTGATGTAGTCTCACTTGTTTATTTTTGTTTTGGTTTTGTGTGTGTGTGTGTGTGCATTTGGTGTTTTTTTCAAAAATTTTTTGCCAAGACTAATGTCAAAGAGATTTTTCCCTATATTTCTTTTAGTAGTTTTACAGTTTTGTATCTTAAATTTAAGTCTTTAATCAATTTCAAGTTATTTTTTGTGAGGGGTGTGAGATAGTTGTCCATCTTTATTATTCTGCATGTGTTGTCCAGTTTTCCCAACACCACTTATTGAAGAGACTGTCCTTTCCCCTTTGAGTCTGCTTGGCTCCCTTGTCAACTATTAGTTGATCTTACATGCATGGGTATATTTCTGGGCTCTCTTTCTCTTCCATTGGTCTATGTGTCTAATTTTTTGCCAGTTCCAGACTGTTTTGATTATTATAGCTTTGTAAAAAGAATTGAAATCAGGAATTGTGTTGACTCCATCTTTGCTCTTCTTTCTCAGGATTGCTTTGGCTATTCTAGCTCTTTCACGGTTCCATAGGAATTTCAGATTTTTTTTCTATTTCTGCAAAAAATGTTATTGGAATTTTGATAGGGATTGCATTGAATCTATCAAAAGCCTTGGGTAGTATGGACATTTTAACAATATTAATTTTTCCATTCCATGAACAGGAGATATCTTTCCATTTATTTGTGTCGTCTTCAACTTCTTTCACCAGTGTCTTGTAATTTTCAGTGTACGGATCTTTCACTTACTTGCTTATATTTCTTGTTTTTTCAAAGCTAGAAACAAGTAATTGTAGTAATAGAAACATAAGTATTTCAATGTTATTCTAATTTGTTTTTATATTTTTCAAATTTAACAAAACACTTCTCCATATAATTATAAAGATTATTTAAATTTTTCTAAGGATTGAAAATGAATTTTAATTTTTTTTATATTTGTGGTTTTTTGTTGTTATTTGAAACTAAACTGATGATCGGTTAATATGTCAGTTGCCTAATGAATTTTCTCTTCATTGTATTAATAAAGTGATAAATTAGAACTTAGTAAGACCTTATGTATTTAAGCAAGTTTCCATTAACAGACCATGAATTGTTACAGAGAAAGAAAAATCTATCAATTAAGGCATAGGCATGTGGGCTTCCATGGTAGTGAGTTTATTATAGAAGCAAGGTTTTATAATCAGTCCTAACACATAAAACTTAAAGAAGCTGTCTTTACAAAGGCATGCGGTCATACAGACCTCTTTTCTGGTTTAGGAGTGTATTTTCTAGCCAGGGGAAGGGAAGGAGTTGATCCATATGTGGACAAAGATCTTCATTCTCTTTTGCCCTGATTTCTATCAATCAGAGTCAAATAAAGAGACAGAGAATTAGGTGACTTTAAATTTAGAGCATTTGCATTATTCAAGCGATACTGTGGAGATTCAAAGCTTCCAAGTTTCTAACCTTCTTTCTAGAAATACCCTGAGACGGAAATGGGATGCTTTTCTCTTGTGTGAAAGTGTGCATCACCAGCCGGTTAAGTGAAATTCCTATAACTGAGCATCATCACCTCCCAACTCTATCCTGCCCACCTGGAAAGATCAAAACACAAGTTTGCTATTGCAAATGAAAAGTTCCACACTGGGGCAGGGCTGTCAGCAGTTTTATTTAAATTCACAAGGCATAAGTATCATATCACATTTTCAAAAGTGTTTAGGGGGCCTATTCTTCTGTCTCATTTCATTAATTCCCAAAGACAGTGAAAGACAATGCAGATGAGCTTAATTATTATCTTCTTCTGCTTGAGCATGCTATGAGAAAAGATTAAGGGGAGGCGGATGAGGAAGAGATGAAATATCCATGACACAAATTAGTATTTAGCATACATTTTGAAACCATGCTGTTTCTGCCAGCTTCAGTGCTTCTCTTTTTGGACGTAGAACAGACCCAAACTCTTCATTTTTAGCTCAGTTATGTTACTGTCTACATTTAAAGCACATTTACTCCTAGGTTTCTGATATCTCCAAATGCCCTGCACTATATAATTTTGCATAGAAAGAATTAAACATGATTAGGTTAAAACATACAGAATCCTGCTGTAAAAACTAACACATACCCTTACCATTCTCGCCATTGTGCTTTAAGCATAGGAAATTCTAGGCTTTGAGCTTACCAGTTAAATAGGAACTATCATATTATCGAATTGCCAAATTAAATAAGAAATATATTCATACAGTATGCAAAATGAGTTGCCACATTTAGATATCTATTTCAATTCTCATAGAAATAACTTGATGAAAGCACTTTGTTTAGTGCTAAAATCTAAGAATGACTCAAAGTAATGCAAGCCAAAAATTATACATATTCATGTCAACCAACAGCAAACAGATTTGAAATCAATGACCTCTTTCATTACTAAACAGCTTCCAAGCAGTAGCTGAAGTTCAAAGAAGGCACATAAAGAGCAGAGACAGAAACTCACCCTTGTTCCCCAGAGCCCTCCCTGTATGCCCCATTTCTGCCACTGAACCTTTTCCTTGAAACTCCTTTAAGGTTCTGTAGTGTGGGTACCTTTTCACTCTATGTCCTGCCAAAATTTTAGTGTGTCAAAGACCCAAGTGTCTGAATGACTGAAGAATAAGCCTGGTCTCAGGCCTTGATAGCAACCCCAGGTGTTCAAATTTGGGATTTGGAAAGTCATAGTAGCTAAAGGTTATTTCAGATGTTGGTTAAGTTTCTATGACCCAGACTGAAGAAACAAACATCACCGAAAAAATGTTGTGAGATCTTCACAATCCATGCTTACGTCCTTTTCACGGATACTCAAATTCAGAAGGTGAATCATCCAGAAAATTGTGAGTTTTTGCTTTAGAATTAATTGCTACTTATACACTTCTTTATCTCTTTCATCCTACACCAAATCCCCTCTAGATGCCTTCGTGCAATGCTCTCTGTCCTGGAGCAGCCACTGAGAAAACATTCCAGTGTCTACTTCAGGAACTTCTAGGATGGCGATGCATACATGTGGCCATCACTCCATCCCTCTGCCCCTCGGGGCACCTCATGCAACAAGGCAGCTTTACCAAGGCCCACTGTGTGTGCAGGAAGCTTTGCTTCTCCATGGAGATGGAATTACCAAGGGCTCTGTGAGGCGTATGCATCTAGTCCTGCCACCAGCACCCAGGAATCAGCAACAGTGCTGTGAACGTCCCCTCTGCTTGGCTGGTTCTGCAGCCAGGGCTTTGTTCTCTTAGCCACAGCCCTTGACAGGTGACCAGACTGAGTAGCAAGGAGATCGCCCCACCAAGTCCCTCAGAAGAGCCTGGCTTCAGCCATTTGCCATGTCTGGGAGAAGATGGTAAAACTAGTGGCCTTTCATTTCACCAAAAGAGCAGAATCGCAAGCCCATTTACTACTGGTGCAACTCAAAAGATTGGCATTGCTTCCTGCTTGTTATCTTCAGGCCAACCTCTAGCTGACTGTCCTATTGTCTGCTAACACCATGCAGACACATCCATTCTATAACTTTGCTGTTAATACTGAGCATGCGATGAAAAATCAGTGGACATTTAAGTGAATAAACAGCTGGAAGGAGTGAGGCCAAACTACTCCATCTCCTGCCACTGCCATAAATCCATGAAGGGAACCCTGTTATACATATTTTCCATTCGATAAAAAAGATCTTACTGTAGAAAGCTATGAAAAAAAAAGGAAAACTGTAAAAAAATGAATAATTGGAAGTGAAAATAATTATAACTTCAAAAATGCATCCAAAAGAGTGATTAACATAAGGACCCTGATAAGATTTTAAATGCTGAGTTAGGAGACCATGTTGGGAGATGGCTCTATGACATGGAGTAAAATTATTAAGAAAAATGAATGTTATGAGAGAAAACCTGAGAGCCATGGAAAAGAATAAATGTAAATCTCTGTAAGAAGTCCAGATGAAAATGGAGTAATCAGAGAAGTGGTAATCAAAGACACAGTGAAAAAACACTTTTCTGAGGTAAAAGTAAACTCAGTTTTCCACATTGAAATGTCTCGTTGAGTATAGGGGAGATTTGAAAATAAGATGAACATATTCTAGTAAAATGCATAATTTTAAGGATGAAGAAAGAATCAACAAACTTCCAAACAGAGAAAATAAATTATGTACAAAGGGAAGATCAAATTAGCATCAGTCTTATCAACTCTGATAATGGTAACACCTCACAGGAAACCATGAAAGTTCAATTTATATAACTATCCTATTTCATTGACCAGCAAAAACAAAAACCTATCTAAGTTATGTATTTATTATTGTTATTAAAAAATGGTAACTGCCACAATAGAGTAAAATAGTTTTTGTACTACCAGGAGATTATAGAATTGTGATCTGAGCATTTTAGAACAGGTTAAAAATGTTCTTCATGGCTTCAGAGGGGAAGAAAAAGACATTTCAGACAAACATGGAATAGACACACTTTTAGAACAGTAGACACTTGTGAAATAAGCATCTGAAATCTGTCAAATTAAAATTGAATCAGGAATAAAAAGCCAAAGGCAAGGGCTGACATGACAGAATAAGAGCAATGAAATGAATACATTTCTGATGTTAAGTTTAGAAAAATTGATAACAGTAATTTTAAGTATAATGAAATTGTTAGTAATATGCTATTACATTTTCATAATAAATATATTATTAAAATGAGTAATCACCTGGCACTAAAAGTCTGGATAAGTTTAATAAAATAGGGATATGGGTATAAGAGAATCATAGCATAACGCTTTGCTAAAAGTCTCACAATGGGATATTATATATTTCTTGATTTTGATAATTATATTTTTGTTTACTTATGTTTCACTCATAAATCAAAACAGTCCAGTAGTGAAATAAAAATAGTAAAAACTGTTTATTGAGATATTTAACAACTCAGCCAAAACAAGAGAAAGAAAAATGAAAACAGAAGAAATGATAAAAAGAAAATATAAAACATGCCATGAATAAGTCCTAGTACAAAAAAATTTACAAAAGGAATTTTTTTAAATAAAGGAATAAGAAGATTTATAATGTAATAGAGTATTCCATGCAAGGATGTAATTGTCTTTTAATTTATGTATCAAAGACAAAAGTACAAAATATTATTGCTACTATATTTTACTTCACTGGTTTTGGGTGCAAAATAAAGTCTATTTTATTTTAATTTGTTTGCAATTCTAAAGTACACTTAACTGCACATATTTAAGCTGTACAGTTTGATCAGTTTTGTATTCATCTGTAAAACCAGCACCAAAATCAAGATAACCCAATCTATTTTATTTCAGTGTGTAAACCATGGTGACTTCAACCATAAATTTTCCCTAACAGGATGTATCCTTCGTCAGTCTTTATCCTTCTTAAGTATATTAGGTGGATTCATTTCCTAGGGCTGCTGTAACACATACCTCATACTGGGTGCCTTAAACATCAGAAATTATTGTCTCACCATCCTCAGCTGGAAACTGAGACCAAACCATTAGTAGGGTCGATCTCTCCTGAGGTCTCTCTCCTTGGTGTGTAGACTGTCGTGTTCTCTCTGTGTCCTCCCATGGTCATCCCTCTGTGCATGTTTGTGTCCTGATCTCCTCTAATAAGGACACCAGTGATATGGGATTAGGGCCCCACCCTAATGACCTCCTATTAACTCAATTGTCTCTTTAGAGACTGCCTTCAAATGCAGTCACATTCTGAGCTCTGGGGAGTTAGAATTTCACGTAGGACTTTTGATGGGACACAATTAAACCCATAACAGTGGAGATTCCCAGAATCCTAAATCCATCTGGTGGTCATTTTCTTTCCACCAGTCATCCGTCTCAGCTCATTCACCAACAAGTAACTAATGATAATCCCGAATCACTCATTCGTTCATACCATGCATTTAGTGCTTCTGGAACTGTTCTGTTTAACCCAAGGTGGCTGGGTGTTTGTGGGGTAATGGAAGCTGAGTAGAGAGGGATTTATACTTGGAAGCTGCAGACCCTGACCCTGAAGTCAGATCCCCTTTCGCAGTGGGGAGAGAGGAAGGAGGTGAGGACCCCACGCCCTAAATACTGAGAAATTTCTTGGTGATTTAATACTTGAAAGTCAGGGCAAAATTCTCAAGCTCTTTGAGTCTCACAAGTTACAGTTGAAATGCAAATCAAAACTACAATGAGGTATCACCTCACACTGGTCAGAAGGGCTATCATCAAAAAATCTACAAACAATAAATGCTGGAGAGGGTGTGGAGAAAAGGGAACCCTGTGGGAATGTAAATTGATACAGCCACTATGGAAAACAGTATGGAGGTTCCTTAAAAAACTAAAAGTAGAACTACCATATGACCCGACAATCCCACTACTAGGCATATACCCAGAGAATACGTGCACCCCAGTGTTCATAGCAGCACTATTTACAATAGCCAGGACATGGAAGCAACCTAAATGTCCATCAACAGAGGAATGGATAAAGAAGATGTGGTATATATATATACAATGGAACATTACTCAGCCATAAAAAGGAATGAATCTGGGTCATTTGTAGAGACGTGGATGGACCTAGAGAGTGTCATATAGAGAGAAGTAAGTCAGAAAGAGAAAACCAAATATCATATAATAACGGATATATGTGTTATCTAGAAAAATGGTATAGATGATCTTATTTGCAAAGCAGAGATAGAAACACAGACGTAGAGAACAAATGTCTGAATACCAAAGGGGAAAGGAGGAATTGGGAGACTGGGATTGACACATACACATTATGGATACTATGTATAAAATAGACAACTGATGGGAACATACTGTATAGCACAGGGAACTCTACCAAATACACTGTGGTAACCTAAATGGGAGGGAAGTCCAAAAGGGAGGGGATATCGGTATGTGTATGGCTGATGCATTTTGTTGTGCAGTGGAGGCTAACACAACATTGTAAAGCAACCATACTTCAATAAAAATTAATTTTAAAAAATTTGAGCTTTAATATAAGTTGTGCCCAGCCTAGAAGAGCAAACTCATACAGCCAACTCCTAGATTTGGGAGAAAATGTCAATGTCGATTGTTGTGTAGCACTGTGGGGTTTGTGGTTGCTTATGTGGCATCATCATGGCCTTAGATAACTAACTGATACAGAAATTGGTTCTGAGGAGTAAGGTGCTGACATAACAAAAATCTTTCATGTACAGACCTGGCATTTAGACTGGAGGTGGGGATGTAAGAAAAACTGTGAGCAAGTTACTGGAAATTTTTGAGGAAAAATACTGAGGAAATTGTCATTGGAGGCTCCAGAATGGTGAACCATCTTATGTGTTTGAGAAATAATTGCAATTCTGTCATTTGCAGTAACTTGGAAGATGGAAAATATACCTAATGAACTGTTAAGAGTTGGGTAACAGGACCTCCAGCCAGAATGTTGAAAGAGCTTGATTTCAGGTGAATATTAGAAGGTTTGAAAACCACAAGATGAGTGAAATAAAGAGCTGGCCAATTTTTAATTCAAATTTAGAGGCGTTGTATGGATGTCCGGTCTTGTGGGTTTGGAAAATAAAGCTGTTTCTCATCTTTCATCTCTCTCCAGCCAGCAAAGGGCTCTCAAAATAATATATAGCCTGGGGCACAGATCAAATCAATGGTGTGGCAGTAAGAACCTTTGTTAGGATCTCTGGAAGATTTGAGGCAGTGCCTAATAGACACTTTGAACTAAACAAAGGACTTCAAAGGGCTGACCCCCAACAGACTGACATGTCCAGAAGAGCCAGATCAAGACTAAAGAGAGAGTTTATTTGGAAAAGAATTGTGAGTTTGTCTTTTTTTTCAAATGGATTGAAATTGAATCAGATACAAAGAAGTCTGCAGGTTTTTCATGGGAGTTTCACAGGCTCAAGGGCCACAGACGTGGGCTGAAAGGCACTGAAATTGTCAAAATACAAAAAGAGCTCTGGGCTCCCAGCTTCCCTTGAGCAGGAAGCAGACTAAGGAGTCTGTCTGCTCAGCTGCCAACATGAACTGTTTCTGCAGAATTAGCCGTTTAAGGTGACGGCTAAGAAGGACAGATTTCTCAAAGACCGAATCCAAGAACCATGGGGGCCATTTCCAGGGCAAACAGGACCCAATCAAGGCACATGCCCTCCTAGAAAGGGAATCGTGGCAGCATTTGCCCTGCAGGATTACAGAATATCTAAGGACCAGAGTCTGCTTTGTGTTTTTTCTTTTCTCTTTTTTTTTCTTCCCCCTTTCAAGCAATCTTCAGTTGGGCCTGTTGCTGCGGTTGTTCTGTCTCATCATTGTATGTTTGGGGTGTGGGGGGAAATAAGTTGTCTTTTCAGTTCCCAGGTCTCTAGACCATGGACTGTCTCCAGACAGCAGGGTACACATATTTTTTTGTTTTCAACTTCGTCTTCAGGGACTTCATATGGGTGCCTTGAAATTGGCAGTGCAGGGACTTCATATAGGTGCCTTGAAATTGGCCGTGGCGGGAGTATTTACATCAAAGAGTTCAACTGATGCTACAAATCAGGGTTGTTTTCCCCCAGAGAATTTGTTGTTAAATATTTATGAGCACACCACCACGCCTGGATGAAGAAGAGCCACTTCTGAACCTGACGAAGATGATAAGGTCTTCAACTTCAAGCCCAACGCAGTGATTGAATGAGACTTTTGAAGGACTTAGGAGTGTATTTTTACATGAGAGAAAGTGAATAATTGAAGCCAGAGGGCCGGTGATGGTAGATCGATTGCACTGATGGCCATAATTAATGGCCTCTGGTCTCCATGCCCTTCTCAATGTGAGCAGTTCCTTCATTCCATGGCAGATTCTGTTTTCTCACCCTGTGAATCAGCTATGGAGGACAGAATGGTGCATGGGTGTCCCTGCAGGCCTTGTTCCCTTCTGCTGGCTGACTTGCAGGGTTCTCTTGATTTCATCTGGAAACCACATGGTCTGCTGGAGAATGAGTGTCCACATGGGGTATGATCATCTCAGTTGGGGCCTCCTAGGTGACTCTTCCCAGTGACCAGACAGCTGGACAGAGATGTACCACTGAGCCCAGACAGGGTCAGCCAAGCCCGGCCCAGAAGACCAAAATAAACTGACCCAAAGAATTACAAATATTTATAGATAATAATGTGAATATTCTTTGATTCTTGAGTTAGTATATACATAAGGGGAAAATTGCAAGTGAGTTATAATTTTTCTATCTTGAAACACAAGATTTGTAGGGACTTATAGGTGATTTTGTAAGCCATTATCTGTATATTTCTTTTTATTTAAGAGGAGACCAACTTATTAATCACTATATAATATGTTGGTCATCATTCTACATATTTTAAAAGCAGCAATGAAAATATTTCACCCTGAAGGATTTTTCAATTTACCTGAACAAAATGTTTGGGGCAGAACTGAGCAATCTTCTCTAAGAGCTGTGTCTCACTTTGGTCTTTCTGCAATTATAGATCCAATTGTTCACCCATCTTTATATCTTTTATTCTAACTGGAAAATGATATTTCCATGCAAATTATTCATACATAAATACCATTAGCTTAAATTTTAGATAAACTGTTATAGTGTATTGAACATTAACTTAGGGTGGAGTCTTTTCAAAAAGTAAAACTAAAAAATAGCTACAACCACCAGCAACACAGTTATCTCAAGCACTCAGTCCATGATCTGGGTGTTTTGTTGTCTAGTTAACAGGGCACTTTTCAGAATTAGATCCCCAGTTAGTGTATTTTTAATGTCAATTACTAATTTCACTCATTTTGTGTAAAATTGTCATCTTTTTGTGAATTCATAGAGTCTCACTCACATGATTTGCAGGAAAAAGAGTATTATGAACCCCATTTGAATGTTTTGGAATTTTTTAATTATTAGGTTTAAGTGTTATCAGACAGAAACACAATGATTAAAAAGGATTAGTTTTTAATAATTTGTGCATTTTCATTATCAATTAATTAGTAAATTAAACCTCAAACTTATCTATTCTTTTTGTAGCAAACAATAACAAAGAAAAATAAAACATAAAATTCATATTTATACAAATTATGACTTGGACATGCTATGGAGAGTGAAAACAGTTATGGAATAGGAAGACCGTCTTTGCTAGTACAGAAATTAATGATTTCAAACTAACTTTAGGGAAATTTTAAAATATGTAAGAAAAATTCACTTTATTATGGAATTTTTATATCAGATTTAATCTATTTCTTGTCCCAATGTGAAATTTTATATTCTAAAATGTGTATTCAGTGGACTTCATTGTGACTATAAGAAGCATTGTCTTTATTTGTAAGTTTGACTCATGAAACGAAGGACTATTCATATTAAAAAGTTCAATTCAAGTTCTGCCACAAGAAATCATTTTTTAAATGAGATATTATTATTACTATTATAAAGAGTATTAGTATTAGCATTCATGTTTTGTTAACACTGTACATCATTACCTAGGGGAGTAAATAATGTTATCACATCCACTATAAATTGTTTCTGTATTGAATGTAAAGCACCACATGACTACATTAAAATTTTTTTTCAAAGGGAATGTTAGTGTCATGGTTAATATCACAAGTTTTATGACAAAATAGAATCCAGAATTTTTTTCCTTCACTTAGCTCATTATTGTCTTTGAGTAAATTACTTAAAATCCATAACCCTTATTTTTATTTGAAAAAATTGAAATGATATAATAATGATAATGGCTATATAAAAGAAGCATTGAGAATAATAATAATGGCTATATAAGAGAAACATTGAGGAATAACTACTATATATAAATAGGAAAAAATACAGTAAGTTATTTCCCAGAAAGGAGTTGAAATAAAAGCACAAAACAGGCATTTTCTCCCCAAAGCACTAATGAAATTAGGAATAGTGAAAAACAAGGATATGATAAAAGCATATAGTGCTTTGTATTTGAAAAATTCATGGCTTAGAAAATAAATATGATGTTTTTCCTTATATTTCTTTTTATCCTTAGAATGGCCACTTAGGACATATCTTGTTTTGAAGAAACACTTCCCTGAAGTTCAATTATGCTTTCGGTTTAACTTAATTTTTATACTAATGTGGACTTCAAGTAAAATTAAGTAACAGTATTAAATACCATGCAGACTCCAATTCCATGTATTAGTGGAGGATTGTTCTCCCTGTGTCTCTAACACTACCCAGCAAATCCTCCAGATTCTATTTACACACACACACACACACACACACACACATGCACAGAGAGAGAGAGAGAGAGAGAGAGAGAGAGAGATTCGCTTGATTAATAATTGCCTGATAAAAATTGTAAAACTGTAACTGGAATTTGGGGTAATTTGTTATTTCTTTCTTATATATTAAGCCTTGCTTGAATCTCTACAAAGAGTTTATGTCCTTTTTTCAAAAATAATAAGATTACTAGTCTATTAAAATTAAGCAGCAGTTATTAAGTAAGTGTACAAGCATAAAGTGAGTTATTTCAGAACAAATTCTTTTTCCCTCTCTTTGTACTTATCAGTGTGTCACAAAGTCTTTCTTTTTCTTCTCTCCTTATAGTTTGTTGTCTCTTCTTATTCCTGTTACATCTGTGTAGGAGACCTATGGTGATATCAGATGTAAGAAATACCATTCGTGAGATGAAGATGGCTGTGTTAGTGACCTCCACACTTTTCAGCCTAATCATTCTAGAGTTTTCAAGATGAGTTATCAACACGTTCTTTCCTTAAGTTCTGTTTCTATGGCAACATTTCCTCCTAGCTTGCCATCTATATGCCGTTTATTATTCTATTACCTACATTTACTTATTACCTGTTATTTTTTTAACATTACCCCATTACTTCTTTTTATGTTCCATCTTACCTAACTCCTGGCTCCAGGGTTTGAAGAGTTTAGCTATCTCCACACCAGTAACTCCAGTCAGTACTTACAAGGATGGGACACATGCTTCTCCTAGCTTAGATTCTTCTCCATTCTCTTCTCCAAACTCTTCACTAATAAAAAATTTATTGTAACCTTTAATTTTCTTCAATTTAATTTAACTTGTTTCTAGCTCAGTTTGTTCTTGGTTGTTTTTGAAAAAAGAGTCCCAGTGTTGACACATAGCAACAGCACAACATTTCTAGTCGCTGTTAATAAGAAACACAACTTTTGATTTCATATGGTTCAGTTCTTAACTCTTACAGAAATTATTTTCTGCTGAGCAGTCTTCTTTTTTCCAGGAGTATGGTTTTGTTGTTTGTTTGTTTTTTTCTTTCCTCTAACATTTTGAAAAAGAAGAAGAAAAGCTCTTCATCTCTGAGACTTTTCTAGCTTTTCTAGTGAAAGCATGGGATGCTGTCAGTTGATTTCTAATGAGCCTCCCACAGTCTGAGTCTGTGTAAAAGGGTTAGCATGACTCATGATCTTGAACTTTAACAGAGATTAGATTGTTTTGAACCATAACCACATATGTTAAATATAGTTAAAACATTTAGTGCATCCATCACAGATTCAAACATAAACACATGTTTTATACTCTTACTAGATGGTAAGTGGACGCTTTGAGGAAGAGCGAGAGCCCAGTTCTGAGGAGACCTGGGCAGGGCACTGTGTGGGACTAAGCAGGATGCTTAGAGTCTCAGAGGGACCTGACTCATTGGGAATCTGCACGGCGGGCAGAGGTGGGAATCCCAGAGGGCAGTAGGTGGCCACTGTACATTGCAAGAATGACTACACCAGGACAGTCGTGGCCACAAGAAATTGCCTGGGGGAGAATTACCAAAAGTGAATGGTGATTATAAAATCAACCCACCAAGTGAGTTACAGAGTCCAGTGAATGGCACTAGATATTTATAGGCATACTCAGATCAGTTTGGAGACCTTTGATGGCTAAGTATGCCTATATTCTTTCTTTTTAAATTCAGGTCTTACAATGACAGTTTGTTAAGCAATAAATGAATGCTGCTGGTCAGCCACCATTTTCATGATGCTCAGATAAGCAGGGGGAATTTGTGTCACAGGAAAAACTGAATTTTGTTACAAATGATTTGTCTTTCTATTTACTCTTCTGCCTTCCACCGTTAAGCTATCATATTTTGTAAGTGATGGAAAGGAGGAGGAAAGGAGAGGGGAGGGGAGAGAGAGGAGGGGAGGGGAGAGGGAGGAGAGGAGGGGAGAGGAGGGAGCATCTCTGCAGTCCACTGAGAAGCAGTATTGACATTCCTTGTGTGAAGCGTATCTGGGCTGTTCACAAATTTACAATGATACCTGTCACCCTTGAGGTTGGGTGCAGCTATGTGAATTGCTTGACCAATTAAATGTGAACAAATACAAAGGATGTCACTTCCAAGGGGTCACGTTAGAGCTAGGAAGCATTTTCCATATTCCTTTTTCTTGCTTGACAATGGAAAGCATGCATTGAGCATACATACACTTTTGTTGTAAAAATTCATTGAGATTTGGGGATTTTTGTTACTGCAGCTAACTATGCACATCTTGACTGATACATCATGTTAGTTCCCTAAAGAACAGATGTTTCCTTTCTTTCATGATTGTGTTCCAAACCTAATGTTCTTCTGATTGTTCTGCCCCATATGGTTGCTCTAAACTAAGTATGGTAAAAGGAGGCTCAAATTTCAACTCATCAAATGCACCCTTCCTGTTTCATGAATTCCAGTCTTACCCAGTACCTAACACCATCTTGACAGGCTTTCTCAATTTTTGAAAAAAATATTAACTGTGCCCAAAAGACATTTTTCTTCCATTATGAAATGGTGAAATGCACAAATGTGTTAGGACAGGAGAAGGTAGAGGTCTCGCAAAGTGCCTCTATTCTGTATTCTTTACTTTTGGTGACTCTTTTCTTGCCATGTACTAGTGCGCTCTGCTGAAGCCTCAAATTGGGAATGCTTTCATTCTGTGTTTTCAGGACCAGTTCAGATGGGGCATATGACTTCCTGTTTCAAGACTGGACTTGTGTTCAGCATCTCCATTTCCTTCCCATGTTGCTATCATATTCTGTTTGATGGTTTTCATGGTATTCTTATGCATACTGTAATTTTAAAATACTGTTAACAGCAGTCTGAGGGAATTGAAGGGAAAGAAGGGATGCAAGACAGATTTGCAATGATTTGTGTGCAATTATTCCATTATTAAAAATTCAGTTACTGTTCTTATGTAATGTATGCCAACTTCATCAAATATAGTCTTTTACTACATGTCTGAACAAACCTGTGTTAAACGTTTGACCATTCCTCTGGATACATTATCTATCACATTTCATTTGTCTGAATACACATGGTCTATGGTTCAATTTTAGGAGGTGTCATTTATAAAATATGCAGTTCCCTGCTATTTGAGAAAACTTTATCTGGGGACTATTAATATAATTCACTTGGTAATAACACCTTCAGATCTGGTACAACATACATTTTCTGTGTGTATTAACAGTAATGAAGAATAGGCATTATAGTGGTGCTACATTAGGGAAAGATAAAACGCCCCATTGGGCTTTAAAAAGGAGCCCAGTACAAATGTGACATTTACTTAACTATAGAGCATGAATGGTAATGCTACAATTATGTTAAGAGCTATAGAAGTATTATTAAAATATTTTAAAACAGCCAGTCCCTGCCCAGCCCCCCTTGGATGCTTGCTTTATCCTTTTATAAATCGTTTCTGTTGTAGAGTCACGGCTTTGGCTGCAGCAGCCAGTCCAGGACCAGGTGCTGTTGGGAAAATTATACAATTTGATGACTGCAGTCTGGAATCTGAGGCAGTTGATTTCCAGTAGAAAAATGAAGTTCCTTCTCATACTGTGTTCACTAACCATGCATATCTTGGTCCATATTTCTAGTGGCATTATTCAGTGTTGTTCTTAACCTGGTAAACATCTGCTTGTTGTTGGTATGTGGCTTGTTGTTGTTCTGGTTTGGATTTTGGTTTGCTTTTACTTTGATAATTTTTTATGTGATTTTTTATTTACCACACTTATAATTTTAGAGTACAGATAATAGAAGAGAGTCTCTTTATTTTGAATATGGCATCCAGTGGCAACTGAATATACACTGAATATCTTTTCTTGAAAAATCACCAGAGTGAGTAAAAAACTTAGTCAAGTCCCCTTTATTTCTATCCATGGCTAGAAATTACAACCTTTTTGGAGGTTTTTTTTCAGTGACTAACTATTGGAAGTAGAATAAACATTGTTGTATATAGCCTGCATATCTATCCACTGTATGATTTCTCAAAATTCTTTAAATTAAAATTAATAGGAGGACCTTCAAGATGACGGAGGAGTAAGACATGAAGATCACCTTCCTCCCCACAAATAACATCAAAAATACACCTACATGTGGAACAACTCCTACAGAACACCTACTGAATGCTGGCAGAAGACCTCAGACTTCCCAAAAAGCAAGAAACTCCCCACATACCTGGCCGTCTGGCTGACAGGGTCTTGGTGCTGTGGCCGAGTGTCAGGCCTAAGCCTCTGAGGTGGGAGAGCTGAGTTCAGGACATTGGACCACCAGAGACCTCCCGGCCCCAAGTAATATCAATTGGTGAGAGCTCTCCCAGAGATCTCTGTCTCAACGCTAAGACCCAGCTCCACTCAACAACCAGCAAGCTCCAGGGCTGGACACCCCATGCCAAAAAACTAGCAAGACAGGAACACAACACCACCCATTAGCAGAGAGGCTGCCTAAAATCATCATAAGTTCACAGACACCCCAAAACACACAACGAGATGCAGTCCTGCCCACCAGAAAGACAAGATCCAGCCTCATCCACCAGAACACAGACACCAGTCCCCTCCATCAGGAAGCGTACACAAGCCACCGAACCAACCTTACCCACTGGGGGCAGACACCAAAAACAATGGGAACTATGAACCTGCAGCCTGCGAAAAGGAGACCCTAAACACAGTAAGTTAAGCAAAATGAGAATACAGAGAAATATGCAGCAGATGAAAGAGCAAGGTAAAAACCCACCAGATCAAAGAAATGAAGAGGAAATAGGCAGTCTACCTGAAAAAGAATTGAGTAATGATAGTAAAGATGATCCAGAATCTTGGAAATAGAATGGAGAAAATACAAGAAACGTTTAACAAGGACCTAGAAGAACTAAAGAGCAAACAGTGATGAACAACACAAAAAATGAAATTAAAAACTCTCTAGAAGGAATCAATAGCAGAATACTGAGGCAGAAGAACGAGTAAGTGACCTGGAAGATAAAATAGTGGAAATAACTACCACAGAGCAGAATAAAGAAAAAAGAATGAAAAGAATTGAGGACAGTATCAGAGACCTCTGGGACAACATTAAATGACTGACATTTGAATTATAGGGGTCCCAGAAGAAGAAGAGAAAAAGAAAGGGACTGAGAAGATATTTGAAGATATTATAGCTGAAAACTTCCCTAACATGGGAAAGGAAATGGTCAGTCAAGTCCAGGAAGTGCAGGGAGACCCATACAGGATAAATCCAAAGAGAAAAACGCCAAGACACATATTAATCAAACTATCAAAACTTAAATACAAAGAAAAAATATTAAAAGCAGCAAGGGAAAAGCAACAAATAACACACAAGGGAATCCCCATAAGATTAACAGCTGACCTTTCAGCAGAAACTCTGCAAGCCAGAAGGGAGTGGCAGGACATATTTAAAGTGATGAAAGGGAAAAACCTACAACCAAGATTACTCTACCCAGCAAGGATCTCTTTCAGATTTGACAGAGAAATGAAAAGCTTTAGAGACAAGCAAAATCTAAGAGAATTCAGCACCACCAAACTAGGTTTACAACAAATGCTAAAGGAACTTCTCTAGGCAGGAAACACAAGAGAAGGAAAAGACCTACAGAAACAAACCCAAAACAATTAAGAAAATGGTAATAGGAACATACATATCGATAATTACCTTAAATGTAAATGGATTAAATGCTCCAACCAAAAGACATAGACTGGCTGAATGGATACAAAAACAAGACCTGTATATATGCAGTCAACAAGAGACCCACTTCAGACCTAGGGACATATACAGACTGAAAGTGAGAGGATGGAAAAAGATATTCCATGCAAAGGGAAATCAGAAGAAAACTGGAAAAGCAATTCTCATAACAGGCAAAATAGACTTTATATAAAGACTATTACAAGAGACAAAGAAGGACATAACATAATGATCAAGGGATCAATCCAAGTAGAAGATATGACAATTGTAAATATTTATGCACCCAACATAGTAGCACCTCAATACATAAGACAAATGCTAACAGCCATAAAAGGGGAAATCGATAGTAACACAATCATAGTAGGAGACTTTAACACCCCACATTCACCAATGGACAGATGATCCAAAATGAAAATAAATAGGGAAACAAAAACTTTAAATGACACATTAAACAAGATGGACTTAATTGATATTTATAGGACACAACAGAATACACTTTCTTCTCAAGTGCTCATGGAACATTCTCCAGGATAGATGATATCTTGGGACACAAATCAAGCCTTGGTAAATTTAAGAATATTGAAATCATATCAAGTATCTTTTCCAACCACAACTCTGTGAAACTAGATATCAATCACAGGAAAAAATCTTTAAAAACTAAAAACACATGGCAGCTAACCAATACACTATTAAATAACCACAAGATCACTGAGGAAATCAAAGAGGAAATCACAGCATACCTAGAGTTTATTTTTGTGTATGGTGTTAACACCTAAACGTAAGGCCAGATACTATCAAACTCTTAGAGGAAAACATAGGCAGAAAACTCTATTTCATAAATCACAGCAAGATCCTTTTTGACCCACCTCCTAGAGAAATGGAAATAAAAACAAAGATAAACAAATGGGACCTAATGAAACTTAAAAGCTTTTGCACAGCAAAGGAAACCATAAGCAAGACAAAAAAACAACCCTCAGAATGGGAGAAAATATTTACAAATGAAGCAACTGACAAAGGATTAATCTCCAAAATTTACAAGCAGCTCATGCAGCTCAGTATCAGAAAAACAAACAACCCAATCCAAAAATGGGCAGAAGACCTAAATAGACATTTCTCCAAAGAAGATATACAGATTGCAAACACATGAAAGAATGCTTAACATCATTAATCATTAGAGAAATGCAAATCAAAACTACAATGAGATATCATCTCACACCTGTCAGAATGGCCATCATCAAAAAATCTACAAACAATAAATGCTGGAGAGGGTGTGGAGAAAAGGGAACCCTCTTGCACTGTTGGTGGGAATGTAAATTGATACAGCCACTATGGAGAACAGTACAGAAGTTCCTTAAAAAACTAAAAATAGAACTACCATATGACCCAGTAATCCCACTACTGGGCATATACCCTGAGAAAACCATAATTCAAAAAGAGTCATGTACCAAAATGTTCATTGCAGCTCTGTTTACAATAGCCAGGACATGGAAGCAACCTAAGTGTCCATCGACAGATGAATGTATAAAGAAGATGTGGGGGCTTCCCTGGTGGTGCAGTGGTTGGGAATCTGCCTGCCAATGCAGGGGACACGGGTTCAAGCCCTGGTCTGGGAAGATCCCACGTGCCACAGAGCAGCTGGGCCCGTGAGCCACAATTACTGAGCCTGCGCATCTGGAGCCTGTACTCCGCAACAAGAGAGGCTGCGATAGTGAGAGGCCTGCGCACCACGATGAAGAGTGGCCCCCGCTTGCCACAACTAGAGAAAGCCCTTGCACAGAAACGAAGACCCAACACAGCCATAAATAAATAAATTTTTTAAAAAAAGAGAACATTTCTTTAAAAAAAAAAAAAGAAGAAGAAGATGTGGCACATATATACAATGGAATATTACTCAGCCATAAAAAGAAATGAAATTGAGTTATTTGTACTGAAGTGGATGGACCTAGAGTCTGTCATACACAGTGAAGTAAGTCAGAAAGAGAAAAACAAATACCATATGTTAACACATATATATGCAATCTAAAAAAAAAATGGTTCTGAAGAACCTAGGGGCAGGACAGGAATAAAGACACAGACGTAGAGAATGGACTTGAGGACACGGGGAGGGGGAAGGTTAAGTTTGGACGAAGTGAGAGAGTGGCATTGACATATATACACTACCAAATGTAAATAGCTAGTCAGTGGGAAGCAACCGTATAGCACAGTGATATCAGCTTGGTGCTTTGTGGCCACCTAGAGGAGTGGGATAAGGAGGATGAGAGGGAGACGCAATAGGGAGGGGATATGGGGATATATTTATACGTATAGCTGATTCACTTTGTTATACAGCAGAAACTAACACAACAATGTAAAGCAATTATACTCCAATAAAGTTGTTAAAAATATTAATAGTCATCGGTCAAATCAAAAGTTTTGAATTAGCATGGAGTGGTTATTTTTATTTTTGTGTTTTATGGTGGATTATGTCAATTCTGAAATAAGCTGCTTCTTATATTTCTCTCTTACTTGGTCATTTTAGGCAATAATACCTTGTGTTTGCATTAGTGGGATTCTAGGATAATTTATTTTTAAGACCACTGAGAAACAGGTCAATATTGCCATATGTTTTGTTGGTTTTCTATATTGGTAGAAAGATACTTTACTGAATTAATCCAATATAATTAGGTTTTGTCTAAAAGAGGGAACAATCTTTTTTATTTAAGTTGCAATTTACCCGAGAATATTTCTGGGTTCATACTTTATTAACTTTGAAGTTTTCTTAAAGTAAATGAGGATTTCCAATAATCATTACAGACCTTAATAATGAAGAACATAAAACATCCCAGAAAATCAATATTTGAATGCTGCTTTAAGCTGTTTTTACACATCATTAATTTTGATATGTCTCAAATTAATATCGTTAATAAATGGACTCATCACATTGTAATAATAATACCTATTATTTAAAATTTTTTGAAAAGTTTTAATTTTTTCCCACCAATATATTATATGTGACATATGAGATCTTTGAGGAAAATGAAGTTTTGAGCTCAAAATTAGTTAAAAGTTATAAATGCATTTAAGTTTCCTTGTTATTAATAGTTATTATTAACTGATGATAACTTTATCATCTTAAAGTATGAGGTATTGGGATGACATAGTTTCTAATACTGTGTTTGTTTCCTTTTCCTCATAAGGAACAGGTAACATTGAGTGATAATGGAAGTTAGCAAGGCAAGTAATTAAATGTGTCTTAACTCCTTACTTTCCAAGGTGAATCCTTCATTTACATGTGGTGTTCTCTCTCTGGCATCTGACCAGCTCTCTCAGAAGAACTAGGGCTATGAATTGTCCTTAATCATCTGGGAGAAGCAGCTCAATCCAGTTTGGACACGTGTTTATTGATGGCCCTTTGGCAATGAGCACGTCACTAGACATGGCAAGAATAAATAAGAAAGGAAGTGCTCTGTCTCTGCCCTTGCATTTCCATAAAACAAAACGTGGGTATCACTTGGAATAAGGCCCATTCTACATGACAGACGATGAGAGATCATACTCGCGCAAGCCTAGTAGTCTAGTAAGTCTCTGCAGTATTCCTTCTAGTGATCTTGTCAACTCAGTTAAAATGCGGTAATCTGGCACCCACATAACTAGATAACTTACCAAATGATAGTCAAGCATTGTCTCACTACTTCAACCTGACCATAGGTGTGTCTGTCCATATCTACATCTACATCTCTGTCTGTATCTGTATCATCTATCTATCTATCATCTATCATCTATCTATCTGTAGATAGATAGATAGATGATAGATACATAGATACGTAGATAGATAGATAGATAGATATGCACTGTATATACAGAAACATTAAAATGTTTAATGAGTCTAAAAACACACTATCTTTTACTAGCTCTGTTCTAAAGAGGACTTTCTTTTTCACAATTTCTTTGTGAGTCTTGGGTTGCCTATCTCTATAAGTCTAATTAATATGTTTATACACAGGATAGTCATACGTCCTAGCTTCTGCCTACTGTCCTGACATCTTCTCTGGTTTAGAATTTGCTCCACTTCATTTAAAAAATTGTTTTAATAACATGCCGTTTTAAATTTCATTAAAGTTAGGTAGGATAGGTATAGTAGATTTCTAATTTGCAGTTCCAGTTTCTACTGTGAAGGAAGATCTTACTCTTAATTCTTGATTAAATCTGAAAAATCATTAGTGATGGTCTTTTCTCCCCATTCCCCAGATTCTACAGCAACTATTTGGGCTGCAGCGCCTCCAGCTGGTCACCCCATGTGCTTGATCCATGTGGAAGCCTGTGAAATGCATCCAGAGGGCATAGGTAGTCAAGGAATTGTGGGTTAACTTACCTTAAAATAGGTAGGCAGGTAGAAGCTTATCTAATGCATTTAAGATAATCTGACATTCTGAATACAACAGCATTGTCATTTATTATCTGCTATAAACCTACAGTGATTTATTTAATACGTTCTTTGGACAGCAATGAGCTAAAAATGAAAGCATATGCTTAGTGAAAAATTAAGCACTATGTATCTGCTAGAAAACACACAGATGAATCTGCACCCTGCAAAATACGTTTGTTGACAGTTATCATCCACCATGGTATAGAATGACGCCATGGAGCCCAAAGGACATAAATCTGCTGAAGATGTGTCAGGATTGACTTCAAAGGTCATCGATTCTTTTAAGAACTCTGTAGTCAAAGAAGACCGTTCAACACATGCAGCTGCAGATGCATAGGTAACATCGAGTAACATCTCTCTGTTAAGCTTAACTCTGCCTATATTTTTGGGAGTTCTTTTAACCAACTAAGGGACCTCCTAATATGGTCCTGCATGACTACTAATATGGCTTGTGAACTTCTCCCGGGTTCTTTCAGGGTGAGTGGTAACCACCTCTGTTGAAGATCCTTGAAGTATATTCTGAGCTGTGTTCCTCCTTTTCCGTTTCATCTCATTCCCTGCTTGATGACAGCCACCCTTCTGCCTGCAGAAGTTTACTCCCACTCCAGTTCTGTTTGTTATTATAGATCTGTCTGCTTACCTTCTACACATTTATTTCCATGAGATTTCATGAAGGTTGGGACAATAATCTGTTTAGTCAATTGTGATGAATTGGAAGCCTATCTATCTATATATCTATACTTATTTATTTTAGATTTAAACTTGTTGGGTACAACATACATGCAGTGAAGTGCAAAAAACACTTAACTGTGGAGCTAGGTGTATTGGTCCTACATATAAACCCAAGTAGCCACCCCCAGCTCATGATACAGATCATTTCCAGAGCCGCAGGAGATCCCTTCATGCCTCTTCATGTAGGTTATACCACAGAGGCAGCCACTCCTCTGACTTAGCACAGGGGTGAGGGTGAGGAAGTAGTTTTCTATTAACTCCCATCTGTCATTTGCTAGGGCTGCTTCTTGGGGCTCTAACTCTTTAGAAATCTTGGCAGGCCAAGGATTTCCTTCAGCCAGAGAAATCCCTCAGGCGGGGGTGCAGGTGTTTGTGGGAAGATTGGAGCCGACAGCTTGCATGGGAGCAATGAGGTCTGAAGGCAAACGGGCAGAGCGCCCACAGAGACGGCGGGGGTCCACCCACTGCAACGCTGAGACCCATGCTTGCCCCACACTGTATCCATTCGGGCTTGTTACTGATTCTTTAAGGAGGTAAAAGTCACAGGTATTTTAAAAAGACAGCAGAAAGCCTAGTGTGGCAAAATACAAATGATAATTCCCACCTCCAGTTGAACCAAATCTGTAATTTACATCTGTATTCATTATCACCGTCTACAGCATCCCCTCTGCTCTTGGGCAGTAGCTGTGCTGGTCTGGGCCACTTGCCTAGTGGGATCAATCAGAACTTCATCCCATAAGGCGGGTCCCTGGTTATGAGCCAGGTCAGACTGTGGCTGTTGATTGCCTGTTGGCAGTGATCTCAGGGAGTGCACCCCAGGGGATCCCACGAATGCCACAAACCCCTTCCTGTCCCTGTTTGAGGCAGAAGGCAGCTCCTCACAATTACCAGCGTCAGGTACCCTTATAGCTGTAGTAACTCCTTTCTGCCAACCAGGGTGTTTGTGGGTTTTGAAGACTCTCTGGTCTCTGAAGTGTAATTAGCAAAAAGTAAAAATAAGCGACCAAAGACTTAAAATTCCTGCCTTGTCACCCTGAGGACTAAATGTAGATGTTTTTAATCTACTTGGTATGTTTGCAATATTTGAAGAGAATTTTTGAACCTGTAGATTATATTTTTTCAATCTTATTGTACAAATGCCTTTTCTATGAATAATAGGTTGTCTTGTACAGAGAACACTTTGCAATTTGGTACTGACATGAAGGGCAGGGGATCAGGAAAATACATGCATCTAAGCCCACAGTAAACCAAACGTGGACTCATGGCTAATGTGTCCAGTGTCAGACACTTTGTACTGCTACCAAAATTGCCAAATGATTTTAGTAAATGGGACTTGAGTGCACACACACCCATACACACACACACACCCCTCAGATGACTCATCGGCAGCCACAACTTCAGGTTTAGTGGATCACCTAGTGTGTCTTCTGGTCCAAGAGTCCTTTCCCACTTCAGGAAGCAGAAGACCTCATCCATCAGCTTATGGTTGGAGGACAAGAAGCACAGATTCCCCAGTGTCACTGGGATCGTGATGAGAGAGGCCATTCCTACTTCTACTGTAGCCATCTACTCTAACTCTCAGAGACACAGCACAATATAAAGGCCATTGGTTCATAATGCATAGTGCATCTTGAAGAACTGTACCTGGGCTTTGGTCATGTTTTGCCTGTTTTTATATCATATGAAATGGAATGACATGCTTTGCACTCTTTTGCCTCTAACTTCTGTCACTCAACATTAAATCTGTAAGCTTCACTTGGTTGTTATGTGTTCCAGGAGTTCATTTTTTTCATTGCTATGTTGTGTTTGGTTACATGACTATATCACAAATTATTTACCATTTCTGTTCCTGCTGACATTTGCATTTTTTGGATATTCAACTCTCATTAATGTATCTGCCATGGAACGTATCATAGGTGCCTTTTGGTGACATGAGCATTCATCCCTCCAGGGCATAAGTGCAAGAAGGAAACATCAAGTGATAGGTGCTGTCAGATGCTTTTCCAGATGGTTTCCCAGGAGCAGTGAAACAGCATCTTCACCAACACTCAGTGTTGCCAGTCCTTTTAATTCTGGTGGACTATGGTGTTATCTCTTTGGGGTTTTAATTTTTATTATAATGGTGATAAATTATGTTCAGGACATTTGAGGATTTTTTTTTCCTTGACTATTGGGTATTATTTTCTCAGAAGAGTCTATATAAGATTTTTTTCTTATTTAGTGAATTTGTGTGAATTTTCTTTTTTTATGTTACTGATTTGTAAAATTTCCTTATATGTTCTGGATATGAGTCATTTGTCGAGCAATGTTTTGCAAATATTTTATCCCTGTTTGTGGATCATTATCTCTCTCTCTTAGTGGTGTCTTTTGATGGGCCTGAGATTTATAATTAAGAAAGTTGAAATTTTTTCTTGTATATGGAGTAACTTTTGTTTGCTGTTTAAAAAATCTATCTAATCTAAGGTCACTAATGTATTATCCCATTCTAGATGCTTAATTGTACGGTGTGAGGAAGAGGTGAAATTACATTTTTAATTATGGATTTTCAATTGGCCTGATTCCATTTATTGAAAATATCTTTTTCTCACCACATTGCACTGGAACCTTTGATATACATTAGCAGGGTATAAACTTATAAGCCCTGTGGATTCTGTATTCAATTCCATTAGTTACTTTAGCTATCTTGGAGAAAATAATATAGTATCTTTTTTATTGTAGCTATAGAGTACATATTGATAGTCAATAGTTAAGTCCTCCAGTTTTGTTTCTTCCTCTTGAATATTGCTTCAATGAATTTCAGTTTCTATCACCACAAAGCAGCTGGCAACAGATTTGCTCTGTGGACAGCTATAAAAGTGAACAAAACATATGAAAAATATCTGTTTTCAGACGTTAGTCAGTATACATCACTTAGTCAGTATGTATCGCTTAATTAATATACACATATAAATCCTTGCTTTGTCAGAAAGAAGCAATGCCACCCCAATTTAAACAAGCACACCCAGTACCCAAATCTTGGTTTCTAATACCATTCCCCAATTTTAAAAAAAAAGTAATCAGGGCTTCTTTGAGAAATGGCTGATTCTAGGATCCTGGCAAGAAATGTACAAAATGTACCTGGAGCATGTTGTGGCAGAAAGTAAGGAAGTGCTGAACACACACAAACACACACACACACACACACACACACATACACACATACATACATACAATCCATGGAGTATGTCAAAAGGATAAGGAGCCAACCAAAAGTGTTCCCAATGGTCAAAGCTGGGACAATTTAGGCAACAAAATAATTAAAGCAGTATTGATTTATAACCCAAAGTATGAAATAATGCCCATGTATCTAAACTGATATAAATGGTTGAATAAATAAATAAATGGAGGATAAGAGATTCAATTTCTGATACAAAAAAAATCCAAATAATGTATGTAGATACTCTTTTCTCAGTGAGAGAGCGAGAACCCTCCCTCCTTTAGTGTGAGCGTTGCAGAGTGACTTGCTTCCAAAGAATAGATTGAAGTGGGGGGTGGGGCAGTCTTCACTTTGGAGACACTCGACACAGTCTGGCTCCACCAGGTTGTCCAGGTCGGCATCAGCAGCATCAGATCTTGTTGATGGTGTGCAGCCTTGATCCTCGATGATGGAAATGGCATTTGACCTCTGTGGTCTTTCTTCCCCCAAAACAAAACAAAATAAACAAACAAACAAAAACCAATTTAATCATGAAAAAATCAAATTCCAACAAAAAGACTTTCTACAAAATGCCTGACCAGCACCTGTCAAAATCGGCAAGGTCCTCAAAATCAAGGAAAGTCAGAGAAATGATCGCAGCAAAAGGAGATTCAGGAGACAGGACAACTACTGTAACGTGGAGTCCTGGATGGGATCCTGGGACAGGAAGAGGCCATTAGAGAAAAACTAAGGGCATCTGAATAACCAAATGTATCGATACCGGTTCCATACTTGTGGCAAAGGTATCCTACTAATGCACAATGCCAATGTGGGGGAGACTGAGGCTGGGATATATGGGAACTCTCTGAGTATTTTCTCAATGTTTGTTTCAATCTAAAACTGTTCTGAAAATAAAGTCTATTTAAAAATAAATAAAAATGAAAAAAGACTACTCCCTGAAATAACTTTAGACTTCTGAACTAGCCTTTTTATCTTTCATCCTCTGACACCAATGCCCAGGAAGCTTTCTTTTAATTAGTGAGTGATTAGTATGTAACTCATTTATTGAAAGTTACATTTAAAAATTTACCAAAATATATTTCATAAAATTTTAATTTGCATTAAATAATTAAATTCTGTGGTTTTGAAAAGATATGTTTATCATAATCCAACTAGTCGTCACCTCTGTTTTCAGTAACGTTAAAAAGGAATCATTTCAAAGCTGGGTTAAATATTTATAGTCTAACACTAAACATGTGTTTTTATTATGCCTCTTATTCTAAGAAATGACTAAATGGGTCAAGTTAGAAATCTATAAAATGGAGTTGTTAACATTGCATTTTTCCTATTTTTTTCTGAGGAAATTTTTTTCCTACAAGAAGTGACTTGCTTTTACTTTCATATAATGAAATGCTTCACTTTTCCTCAAGAAGCATGTTGTCAGAACTCCTCAGTAGTAAAACTGGGTTTATGTTTTTGCCTTTGGCAGGTCATGAAGGGTGTCAGCTTGAGTGACTTAGATAGTCATGCTCCTAAGAATTCAAAGAAAGTGCCTAGAGGTGCCGAGAGAAGAACAACATGGCGAGGGAGAGAAGGACACTCTTGGAAGAATAAATTAGTTCTAGATGCTTTATCTGCAAATAGCTACAGGCCTACATTGTGTAGCTTCACCAGACACCAGCTTCTGGATAATGGTGAGTGTGGGCTGATGCCACATTTACATTCTCTTCTGTGGAAGGGTAAGGCTTCGCTTTACATTATCAACGGGGGAGAAGAGATAAATCTGAAATCAAATTGGGAGAAGTAATAATAGACTGCAGTATAGTGGAACCATAACTTTTATATGCACTAGGAAACCAGAGAATTTGTGTGACTCACTGTGTTGGTCTGGAGTGAGCCCACAGTATCTCAGAGGTGTGCCTGTGTGTGAAGTTGGGATGACAGTAGCATAGATTTATGGGGTTTGTAATCATTAATTTATATAAAGAATTTGTAAGAGTAGAGAATATAAATTTTTTTTGAAGTATAATTGACTTACAATATATTAGTTTCAGACATACAACCTTGTGATTTGATATTTTTATACATTACAAAAGGATCACGTGGTAAGTCTAGTTACCATCTGTCAAATATATACCAGATTATTTGTCATCATTGTTATTTAACTAAAATATCCTGATGCTTTGAGAACTCTGATTTGAATAAACAGTTTTTATCACTGATGCAAGATAAAACTTTAATTCAGAAAAACAATTTTTTAGATCAGGTGTTATACCTAAAACAAATGTTTTTATAAACACTTTTTTAAACCATTGCTCTACAGTCTTCTGTGAATTTGGTTTATGGTTTTTCTTCATTACCAAACACCCAGAATGCCTTGAATGTATTTAGAATTTCTTCTGAATGTTTACAAGGACCAGGCATTTTGTTCTCCATTTTTCTCAGTCTCTCCAGAACACAGATTTAGGCTACCATACTGTGGTGTAACCCAGAACTCTCTGACTTTTATTAGCAGTAAAATAGTTATAGTTCAGCAATTCTAAAATAAATAGCTTGCTACTTTGGTCAAAAATTAATCTCATTTTGTCCCACCTATTTATGGCAGTGATGGATTTCAGAGAATCAAATAGAACAAAGTTCTATCTTTATTATAAATAGGCTGTGGGGGGAGTCTGGTATGGAAGCCAATTTTTCATAACCATGAGGTGCCAGACAAGGCTCAAAGAATTTTCGTATTTTACCCCATTTTATTTACAAATAAACTCCTTGCAAGTGAGAACTACAAAATATCATGAAACAACATATATATAGTCAATAAATATAAAATTAAAAGTGTTGTAAGCTGTCAATAAAGTCACGTCTCAGGCAAATAATTTGTAAGAGCTTTGTAATACTTTTTTACACCAAAAATAGACCTGTATTAAATACTTAAATTATTAGAGACCGTATTTCAAATATGTTGGTAAATTATAGAAAGATGTATAGGAATATTTGTCTTTCTGATATGTTTCCTATGCATGTCCCTATCTTTCTAATATTTGTCTTTCCGATATGTTTCCTATAAATGTCCCTATCTTTCAAATTAGGTATAATTAGATATCTTTAGTACTTAAACTCTTTCAAAAAAAACAGTCTGGGGACTTCCCTGGCGGTCCAGTGGTTTGGGACTTGGCACTTTCACTACTGTGGGCTTGGGTTCGATCCCTGGTCAGCGAACTAAGATCTTGCAAGACACGGGGCATGGCCAAAAAAAAAAGTCTGAATTCAGATTGCTGTCCAGGAAATAGTCCTTCCTCAGGCTTTGGCTACTTGATATAATGTACTTCTGTACAAAATTCATTATTCATGCAGTATTGGCCTGAGGCAGTTACAAAGGGGGAAGGAGTAATAAAGCTGGTGTGGGGCTCCACTGGGTCCACACTGGGTACCATCGTTCAGAATGCTCTGAATGCTCAGAGGTGACTTGGAAAGGCAGTATTGTAAGAGGAATGACATCAGACCTTCTTCCTAAAGAAATAAGAAGGTAAAATCAACCACCATCCGTGACATCGTCTTGTCTTCCCAGCCTGGAGGCCCATCTACCAAACACCTGGTCCAAAGGGACCTTCAGCCTCCTCCAGAGAAAGGACCCTCTTGTCAGTGGCATCAGTGCTTCTTAGAGCATCCCACGGAAATGCCCCAGGGACATAAAACCTACCTTACAAGTGGCCGCACAAATGTCAAAGCTACTACATCCTAAGAGAGGGAGAACAGTGCATTATCAAACGGACTTTTTAAAACATTTTCTGTTGACTTTGTAAAAACATACCTGGGCCGCTCTGAAAATACACTGAAGGTCCACAGCTAGCATTCCAGTCCAGATCAAGTACCGCAGTTTTCATGCAGCAGGCTTGCAAATGTTGAAAACGGGAGGTCAGGTGTAATGAAAATAAAGATGCTACCAAACTCTTCATTTTGCTTACCTTTGTACATTATCTTCCTGAAGGGGGAATGGGTGGGTTAACACTGTAAAGGATTTGACACCTACAAAAGAGAACCAGAATTGTCAAATAAGTGAAAATAATTTATAGTTACAAGCCATTAAGTAGTTTGTAGCAATATCTGAATCATCCAGCAGTTGTAACATCAGGGTAAAGGGAAGGTGTGGAGTTTCTGTTTAAAGTGTCCCATAGTCATTGCAAGTTGGACAAAAGCAAAAGCTGTTAAAAAGTAAACATGGTACCTTCAAAGAGGGCTAAAGATTTCTTTCAAATTATAGATGTTGTTGTTGAAAATGCCCTAATTGAAGCAGTAAAGGACAGTGGTTACGGGCCTGGGAGCTAGGGTCTGACTTTAGTTGAAATGTCCATTCTTACACAACACTCTTTGTGAACTTGGGCAGTGAGGCTGAGCTCTGATGCTTCCAATTCTCCATCTGTTAAGTGGGAATATTTATCTCTTAGAGTCCTTAAGAGGAATAACAGATAGTAAATATAAAACATTTGGAATACTCCCTGGCCCAAAGCAAGCAATAAATAGGCATTAGCTATTATTGAGTTATATCAAGAGTTAAGAGTTATATCAAGAACTCTTGTTTGAAATGTGATGAAATTTGAAAAACAATAAAAGATACAGGATTCGGTTGCTAAGGCAATGACATGAGAAGATTTCAAAACCATCTTTTTCTAGAAAATAAAGTTGTTCATGCAGAAGAACTGGAATGTTAAAAAGTTTCAGTGGTTGAGGTAAATTAAGGACAAATATATTGATATTAAAATCTCAAGAAAAAGCCTGACAAAACAAATTATTGGTTTTTTCCATTACATTCACTGAGTTTGAACTTCTGCTTTCCTGATTAAAAATAAACTCATTTCCTTGCACAATACTTTTCTTTAACATAAGGACTTGAGAAAAATAAATGATTCAGGTTCCAGTTAAGCTCATAAGCAAATATTACAAAGTAATTTCTAAATGAAAGCAAATTTCTTGTAAAAGAAATGCACAATTGCTTTTAGAAGAGGAAATGTACTGTTATTATTCAAGAGGGCACTACATGAGGGAATATCAGTGTTTTCCAGATGTTTTAAAATGTTTTATTGGATTTCGAGTTAATGTTATATAGTAACAGTGATACTTACAAGAGAGGAAGTCTTTTTAGCAGATTAAAGTTGAGTTGATTTTGAAACTCTGGCTGAATGTCCTGTCAGCATGGTGCAGGTGGAACTCAGAGATCCTTTCCATTACTCACTGACCTGCGGGCTTCCGGTAGCAGATCCACACGAGGTACCGATTTCAACTTCCCTCTGGTTTGACACAGCCTCTGAGGAGCCCTGAGAGAGGACAGCTGTGCCACATGCGACTAGTCATTTAAACCCCAGGTGTCCCTGTCACGATTTCCCCCACAAGCTCTATCATACCACAGCTTAAATGTCTGAGTTGTGCCACTTCTGATCTCTGATCTTAAATTTGTCTTGACATCCTGATTTAGAGTCCCCTGGTTCCTGACCAGCTTCCTTTGCTGTATTTGTTATTTCCAAATCCCCATCTCGTGAATGAGGTTTAAATTCCTACAGTCACATGCATAACATGTATGATCTTTGTAGTAATAGAACTAGAAGTGAACCTGTCAGTCTCTTCTTCACTACTTTGGATCTAGACGTTGTCTTCTGTATTTTGCTCTAGATGCATTTGTGTTCTGTCTGTGCACACATGTGTTAAGTCTGAAACTAAAGGTCTGAATTTCACCCTGCTTGTAAGCTAACAAAATAGCCAGCCCCAATTTCCTACTAACAAAAGACAGGAGACCCCAGGGTCAGAGAAACAGACTGTGTATTACTCAGGACACGAAGGAAGCTTGACCTAGGCCAGGAACGCATGAGCCATGAGATTTGTCTTCTAACATGATGGATCCTGGTCATTGCGTCTGTGACAGCTCCCCCTTGTCATCAACTGAAAATTAGCCACATGCCCAAACCGTCCATCAGAGGGATCATTCGGTCTGGCGATCAGTGTCTCCTAACCAGGATGCCACAGCACGTCAGGGGTGTGACACCCGATTTCCATCAATAAGAAAGCCTCTTTTTGCTGCAACTAGTGACACGTGCTAATACTAATAACAATTAAGTAAAAAGGTTAATAGATTTTCCAATGCCTCACATGGAAATTAAGTGTTCACTGGAACACGCAGGAACTTTGCTTTATTTTTATATGAGAATCCAAAGTGTGGCACTGTGAAAAAGGGAAACGGGGTGGTGCAGAGAATAAGGATTTTCTTTAGACAAACATGTTGTAACAGTAATTGTATTGTAGTTATTGTGAACCTATACTGAGTTGATTTCAGTATTCAAAATTAATCTATCCTAGAGTCTACAGAAATTAAAAATTCAGAAATGTCCTTTGAGGAAAAATAATTGAGAATTCAAGGATGGGGTTATGGCACCACCTCCCCCTGTCAGGTTAATATGCCAGAATCAAAGAGGTTATTTTTAAAAATTACATGTGAGTCAAGATGACTAATTATTTTATTAGACTAAGTTTTATATTTTAATAGAAGCACGCTTAAAGCTTTTGTCAGTTATTCAGTTATCTTTGTAAAATACAGAATGATGTTGCTCATGACTGAAGAAAAAGAAAACAGTGAAAAACTATTAAAAAAAAAAAACAGACTTCTCTTGAGAGAAAGATACTTTGAGGAAAAAGTAGACCATTTTAAAATATATTTTTACATCTACATTGATCTTGTCCAAAAGCAAAGAATATCAAGTTATATTAGGCCGTTTTAACACAGTCACATGGAAGCAAAAAATAGAAAAACACCTGCCAAGTATAAAGAGTGTAAGTGGATAATCTAAGGAAATACTGGCTTCTATCCTTGTTATTATGTCAAATATAAGAATAAGTATATTTTATAAACTGTGAGGCTTTAAGAGATCATAAAACCAATCATTTTTGACCATGCATCTGTACCTTACCCATTACCTTTTTAAAAGAAAGAATACGTGGTGGAGGTTTTGAATAGAGATGCAAAATTTTAATACAAGATAGAACAGTGTCCAAGAGCATCTTCTGGTCTAAGGGTGTTCAGTGTCCCCATGTTTTCCTGTTAGAACATCCAAAGCTGTTTGCTTCCCTAGGCAGCTTTTCAATATCAATACATAGACTCTTTGTGCACTCCACCCAATTTTAATGGAGCAGAAACGCTGGCCTTTTCACTATTGTGGTCCCTGATCTCAACACTGCCAGGCTGATGTTTGGAGCCCAGTGTACGTTTGCTGAGTGATTGAGCATGACTGTAAATCAGGGGCTGCTTTCAAGTTTCCATAGAACTGTCTCTGTTTCACTTCAGTCAATGAAAACCTGAAAAGCGACAGGGAAGCCAAGGACATTAGCAGCGATGTAAGTAAACTGCATTCACGATGCCCCTTAAGAAGGTAAAACACACCTGTCCCTCCTTCCTCTGCATCCAGGTCAGCTCTAAGTATGGATGAATTGGCCTAAAATCACCTCTGCATTGAGAGCAAAAGAAGCATTAAGATCGCTGGTGTTGCCTGAATTCATTTTCAGATTAGGTGATTTTCTGATTTGCTGTGACAAAACCCACCTATAACCTACCATTGGCCACCTGCCCAAATAGAAATTAATCTTACTTCCTTTCCACACATCTCAGAACTGTAGGAGCCGGGTTGTCAAAGGTTGCTGCCTTCCGTGTAGAGTCCCTTGTTCTCCTTATATTTTTACTTGGACTTAAGAGTTCACACAAATCTGCATTATTAAAAACCACCTTTTCAGATGTTCTGATACGGCGATGACTGTGGATGCCCAGTCTGAACTTGGAGCACGCCCATGAGAGCAGCTGCAAATAGACATGGCGGGCTAAGATTCTTTTTGTTAAATTCCAGCAAAAGTGTAGCAGTTTAGTGACTTAGACAGCTTAATGTCATCTGTGCTTTTCTACAAATATTCAGCTTGCCGTTTCTTTATTTCTTGTAACTAACAGATGATATCTGTGTTCAGGAATGACAGTACCATTTGTATAAGGGTAATGAGAAGTGGGATGTTCCTTGGTTCTTATTCTCTTAATTTCCTTCTTTTCTACTTTAATCATTCCTTCTGCCACCTTTGTAAGAAACATCATCAAGCCATTGAATTATTATTTTAAAAAGTAGTAATGTAATCTTAGATGAAAATGTTTTGAAGAAATCAAGGAGTTTACTATCATTCACTTTTTTGAGATAAAATACAGGGGGAAATGATGTTGCTTAAGATCACTCACTGCTGGTTATCAATGAATTCAGAATTAGAATATTTTTCTTTCTGATAACACTTTGTATGGTCATCTGTTCAGAATTTGAAAGGCATATTTAGCTGTTTCAGACTCTCTGGGCTTCCCACCCTTTTACATTTTTAATTCAATAAAAGGAGCAGAAGATTTGAGGGACAGTTGTCGTTATTCCGGGGGTAGGACTTTTCTCCACGATGCTGTCAGTTTCAGGAAGCAGGAGCCATTCATTCTCAGCTTTGGAAACAAGTCCTAACATCCCGGGACAGGTGTGGTGGGGAAGCTGCCAGCAGTTTTAGGGAGATGTATCAACTGAGGAGGGGGCCTTTCAGGAGGTCCCCACGTCTTTTCTAAAGAATGTTCTGATAACACGCAGGGGTAAGGAGTGGCCATACCACATTTTAGCAGAGGTAAATGAAGGTTTTCAGTACTCAGCTGGACTGGCCTCCCCGGGAGCTGGGTATCTGTGCTGGGTCACATGCGTCCATCCAAGTGTGAATCTGTAAAGGCCAGTTAGCTGAGGATTAGGAGACAGAGCTGCAGAGGGTCCTCTCTCTGATGTAACGATTGATGGCTAAAGGTCTTCTGCCACCCGGGCATTTTGTCTGACAATCCAACAAAACACTATGTATAATTTTAAGGAAATCCTCTCGTCCTCGGGAGGGTATTTATGGTAATGATACAAAGAAAAGGTATGTTAAAGTTGTTCTGAACTTTTAAGACTCTCTCTTGCAAATAATCAATGTGGATAAAAAACCTGTGCAGCTCAAAGCAAAATGGAAAAAAAAAAATTGAGATTTTGTTAGGAATTTAGATTTCACAGAAGGGGTGGGGGGGTCCATAGTTTTCAATTCTTTCCATTTAAAGGTGAGTCTACAGTAGACACATGGGTATGTGAGAGTGGCTGAGAAACATGACTCTCAACCTTTGACCTCATGCATCTGCAGAACCCACACTGTGTGTCCTTCAGTTCGTGTGTGCAGGCGATTTGAGTGTTCCAGTAGTCAAACATGCATCCAATTCTACAGCTGATTGAAATGCCTTTAATTTTGTGACCCGTGAGCTGAGAGCAAGTGGCCTACAGCATCCACTTTTGTTAAGAGAATCTGCAAACATGTATTTTTCACAGGTTCTTATCTTTGGCTCATATGAGTTTGTGGCATGGTGTCTGCTTGCTGATCCTGGTTCTTCTCACACAAACGTACCCCGGAGGAGCTTTTCTGCATTGTTTCAATGCTGGTAGATGCTCTGTTCTTAACATTTCGTCATTAGTGATATGGCTTTGCCACTAGTTAAAAACAAGGTTGTAAATGTGCTTCAGGGGGTGGTTGTGATTTGGTGTTTACATCGTGTTTCAGGAGTTTGCTGCAAAGGCAGCGTATTGCACCGCACGACCGGCCCCAATTTTTCATGTTCCCTAAACCTATCCCTTTACTGTGTGGCTTTCCTCTCTCAGGAGAGGGGCAGAGTGTATTTCTGCATCACATGACTCCATTGACCGTCTGACTTGATTTGGTAGAAAGAGGAGGAGCTCCAACCAGCCAATTCCAGACCTTGGCTACATAGGTCCCCGTTGGCTCATAACCATGAGAACATCTCAGACTAGCCCAAGATGCTGGAAAGAGGGGGAGAGACATGGGCCTGAGCTGTCCCAGAGAGCCACCCCATCCACCAGCTGAGCCACCCAGCGAACCCAACCGAGATTAGCAGAGAAAAGAGGGTACTTATTTTTGTGTAGCACCGAAACTTTGTGGCTGTTTGTTCCCACTAGATGCCCTGCGAGGCAGTTAACAGTGGACTTTTAGATCAGGGAGTCCAGCCTTGTGTCTCTCAGCTCCCCCTTCCTCAGCAGAGCAGCCGTCCTGCACGGCCCTCGCCTTCACTCAGTGGCGCTGGCTGGGGGTGACCGTAAGTGGGTGCCGGGACTCACAGAACAAAGACACACACAAAACAGTGCAGGTATATTTCTTCTGGGGCTTAGCGGATGCTTGCAAAGCAGTGAATGATGGGTTCCCATCATCTGTAATAACTGCACCGAGGTAAACAAAACACAGCAAGGGGAGAGGGAATTTGCATATGTTGGGGAAACAATCCTTCACATTTACTACTCCTGGAGAAACTCACCGGGATTGAAAACTGCTCCCTATTTTGCCTGTCGGCATCGCAGTGAAATGCCACTTCTTTAATGAAGCGATTCGGACAGAGCCCAGCTCTGTTCTCTAGAGAAGCTCCTAGATGTGCCTTGAAGGTGATCATTTCTTACCCTGGCCCTTCCCCTGATTTCCTTCCCTTTTTTAAAGACTTTTTTTTTTTTTTGATGTGGACCATTTTTTTTAAGTCTGTATTGAATTTGTTACAATTTTGCTTCTGTTTTATGTTTTGGTTTTATTGGCCGAGAGGCATGTGGGATCTTAGCCTCCTGACCAGGGATTGAACCCTCATCCCCTGCAGTGGAAGGCAAAGTCTTAAACACTGGACCACCAGGAAAGTCCCTTCCCTGATTTCCTGTTGTGAGTATCTTTGCAAGTTCAGCGCTCTAAACGATGATACAGATCAATGTCTCTTTTCAAAGCCTGGTGTAAGGGTTTAGAAAATTGTAGAATAAAAGTGGGGTGATTTCTAAGAGGTGTCTACTTAGATAAACGAATGGTGGCAGGCTGTGGCTTCTCCATTTTGCAACTGTGCTTTCATAATTTCCTCCCTTTACGTGGAAATATCGGATGGCATCGCTGCTGGGATTCTACATGGGTTGTATATTCCTCTACGGTCAGCTTCAAAATTCCCAAGACTCTCGGCAACTAAACAAGAGTAGCTTGAGTTGACAAAACCTTTTGTCCATGTTTTCACAAAGTGAACAAATGAAATATTCTCATGTCCTCTGTGAAAATCTTCTGACTCCTCTGGGCCAGATTGATCTATAAAGTTTATGAATTATTAATGAATATCTCAGTATCGTAGAACTTACTATGTTCTTAGTACTGTCCTCATATGTTTGTCTTTCTTTCTAAGTTTGCCTCTGAGAACCTTGCTTGGATAACTTTACACATCTGATTTTCTCCACCTTGTCTGACGTAGAGCTCATAAATATTTATTAATTATCCATAGGCATATTTCCCTGTTTTAACTTTGTTTAGGTATTATTGTAAATTAATTTTATTCTTTCAAAGTATTTCATGCTCAAGGATAATTTTTCAATAGTTCCTAGGTAAATTCTTTGGTGGAGCAAAACAAGGAAATGACTTTCTGGAAAAAAAACTAATAGTCCATTTCTTTTGGACTCTACCACTTTTAAAAGCAAATTGAGACCCTGGAAGCATTTGGCAACATCAGGAAGGTGCAACACCTACTCTACAGTTTAGAAATAAAACTACTGATTTTGATAAAATTGTAAAGACAGTCTCTTCTTGAACATGGGGAAAAATAGTGCAGTTACTCTGACAGTTGTTAATTTTCTCTTCATGGTCCAGCCAGTTACACTTTCAAATAATCCTGCAGGCTGCTATTTCCTGCCTGGGAAAGCCTGGATTCCGACTTAATTTTTTTGAAGGGCAGACAAATTATTCCCCAGATCAGCTAATGGTGGCAGAACATATTTGACAAGTAGCCGCCTGATGGGATCAGAGGCTCCAAGCGTGTTTTCAAGTTAAACTTTAAAAACCTCTCTCAGCTGGAACTTTCCCTCCTGCTCAGAGCAGTCTGGCCAACACCACTGGCCACAGGCGGCCCTCTTGACTCAAGTGAATTGAGCTTTTTAATTACTGAGGTAACCCAGCCTTCCAGCTTAATAACCAAGAAAAAGCATTCGTTTTAGAGCCCTCAGTGGTAATCACTGAGCTTGCAGGAAAAGACAAGCGCCTCTGAAAAGATAATTCACCAAAGCAGTTTCTGCCTTCTGCCACATAAAACACCATGCTTTCCTCTCAGAGATGGATGGCTGAGATGAAAAATTTGAAAAAAAAAAAAGTGTCATGTTAAGATAACATCACTCAGCATGAAGTGGGATTCCTCTTTCTGTTCAAATCTGTTCAACTTACTACTGAAAATGTGATTTTTTTATTTTAATTTTTCCTCCCCGCAAAGAGAAATGAAATGGCCTTCACTGAGAAAGAGTGATAAAGATAAACTGATTTACCCATCATTATTGGCTATACATTATTGTCCTTTTCTTCTCATTTAAAGATGAAGAACTATTTCTACTAATGAAAATTCCATTTCTTTCCATTTAAATCAGTAAGTAGTTACTCAGTATTAACTATGATATTCATTTAGCCGAGTTCCAAGTAAAGAATTATAAAAGAAATAAGACGTGATGGCAAGTGTAAGCAACCAGTGATTAAAGACATCCTAGAGAAGTATGGCATCTTAAACAAATGCAAGTTTTCGAAGAATATACACTCCAGTTAAAAAAAACAAAAAAAACAAAAAACAAAAAAAAAAAAAACACCAAAACCTTGAAAATGATTATAAGAAAGTTTACTTGGCATTTTGGGTCCACATTGGGACTGCTCACGATTGCCAAGAGGCCCAGATCATTTGTTTTTGTAAGTCAGTATCCTTGCAGATTACTGCTTTTCTGCTCTTGATGTGCCAGGCTTGATAACACAGAGTTGTCTGCCACACCCAATGCACACCCTCCTGAGCTTGACAAAACAGGGATTCCTGGCAACAGTGAGTATAGTAAATGCTTCATCCAGTTTACTCCCTCATTTTTATTTGATTTATTGCCTAAGTGCATTAGGTCCTCATATTCTGAAGATGCTGCGTGTGTGACCCTAAGTTTGCTTGATGCTTATATATCAATTTCTTTTCACATTGTTAGTTTATCTATAGTTTATAGTTTATAAATCTCTTTTGCACACATTACCTCATCTTTCACCTATCGATCAATCCTGGAAGTTAAGGAGAACAAATATGATGCTTAAAATAATCAAGTAAATGATGCAGGAAGAGAAACACATTTATCTGGGTTCATGTAGTTGGTGGTTGAACTCTGGGGATGAGACATTCCAGCCCAAATTAACCCACTGACCACTGGGCATGCTCTACACGCCGACATGGAGCGGCCACATGTAATATCCAATACCTTCAATCCCAACCTGGGCAGTCTGCTCTAGTGCAGGTGAGGGTTAGTAAGCACTTGATATCCTGCTTATTTCACAAAGCTGTGACAGGATTTGTGATCACACTGATCTCATCATGACCTCCAGGTCGCTTAGTCCCTACATTACATTTGCACTCCTTTGATGCTTTAAGCAATTTGTTCTGACAGAACGTGTTCACATGTGAGTCTGAACAGAACCTTGAGTCTATTGACCATCAAGGAAAGGAACCAGAGTGATCACAGCATCTTAGAATGTGAGAGCTTTAGAGTCATCTGTCACATTGGTCTTCCAAAAATAATGCATAAATAAACAACAGGGTCCTACTGTACAGCACAGGGAACTGTATTCAGTATCCTGTGATAAACCATAATGGCAAAGAATATGAAAAAGAATATATATGCATATTACTGAATCACCTTGCTGTATACCAGAAACTAACACAGCATTGTAAATTAACTATACTTCAATAAAAATAAAGAAAAATAACACATAAATAATATATCATTGCGTGTTTCTTATGTCATACACAAGTAGGAAATGAACATTCATTATTGCATTAGTTTTCAAATATATATTTATTTATATATACAAAACATATACATATACAATACATATATCTTTTCTTTAAGGAATTCTATTTTTCAAAAGAAATCTTATGCCAGACCCAACGTTCAAAAAACATAAAAACTGAGCAGCTCTGGTTAAAACAGAACTGAGGGGGGGATGCTGAAGTGCTATCAGATTGTGGGGTTTTGCTCTTTCTAAAGTGGTTTGGATATTGGACCCTCCCCTGAGTATATCAGAAATCAGAATCAGATAATCTCCATCTCCGAGTTGGGCCCACAATTCCTACCTCCAGTGCAGCTCCCAGGTGATTTTTACACACAAGACTCACACCTCTGTTCCAAAGTCTTTTCTTGGATAGTTCTGAGGAAGGAAAAAAAAAAAGGCTGAAAAACACTGATCTAATACAAAACCAATCCATTTCATAAGTAAATAAGCTTTGATCCCCTAGAGAGATCGAATTACTTGTCCACAATCACAGTGCTGGTTAGGGGCCCAGCTGTGATGAGAAGGGAGATTTCTTGCTTTGTGTTCAGTGCCGTCACCCTGACCCAGGTGAGAAGCACCTGGCTGTGATAGAGTAAGAAGTGGTGAGAGTCTTAGAAGTAAGTACAGGATGTCCTTGAGCTTTGCTGCATCAGACCTCATCGTCCTTGGAACGCACAACCTCAAAGAGGACGGATGGATCTGTAGACATTTCTGTTGGATAGAAAATTTTACAATTGCAACTTGTGTTCCAAAAAAACTGGGAAGAGATTTCTCTGACAGTGAACATTTAATGGCCTCAAAATTCAATAACATATTAGGAAAAGAAGGCGTGTTTTATTTGAATATTTCAAACAATGGTAAAATCCTAAGAGATCTTTTTCACCTGCAATATACTTTACTCAAGTCTTAAGTAATTTAAGAAAAATTGCACAACTACGTTTGCAAAAACTAAGTGGCAGAATTGGTGTTCCACCCCTGGATGTCAACTTTCAGGTCCTGACAGGACCATGATTCAAGATTTTAACACGTCCATCTTAATAACCGCTAGAATGAGCAGGAAAAAAACAATGAATACATAGCAGATTTAAGCAACTCAGTTAATGCACTTTATCTATTTGATGTATACAGACACTGCATTCAAACTGTAGAATACACTTTTCCATGGGCACCTGAAACATTTACCAGAATAGACCGCATGCTGGGCCGTAAAATAAGTCTGAGCATATTTCCAAGGGTTGAAATCCTGTGAAGTGTGTTCACTGACCCCAGCAGGATTCATCCAGAAATCACTAAGGGCAGGATAAACAAAAGTGCCTAAGTGTTTGGATATCAAACAAGACTGTGAAATAATCTGTGGATTAGATGGTACCTTCAGTGATAATATGAAAATATTTTGAACTGAATGATAGTGAAAAACAATATTTGGGTCCGAATTATCCAGAGGGAGAAGCTGGGCTGCAGAGGAGAAGCAGCAATGGCCGCGACCACTGGGCCCTTCTGCTCTTCATCTCCCAGGCCCCCTGAGGAGGGAGGTAACATTGGGTCTCTTGCACCCCTGGTGGGAAGATTCCTTCTTTGGGAATCAGGGCTTCTAAACCTTCCGAGCCCAGAGTTGTAAAGTGCAGAAAGCATGGATTCCCAAAATGCGTCTCTAGGAGTTCTGGTATGTGGGTCCACTCTAACCCTCACTTTCCTGTCTTGGATGTATGTTGTGTATGGAGCAGTAGCTCATGGGTCGCTGATTTAGGGCACGTCCTACTTCCGTGTGCGTGCTGTGTATCATCTTTTATTTATTTATTTATTTATTTATTTATTTATTTATTTATTTATTTATGGCTGTGTTGGGTCTTCGTTTCTGTGCGAGGGCTTTCTCCAGTTGTGGCAAGTGGGGGCACTCTTCATTGCGGTGCGCGGGCCTCTCACTATCGCGGCCTCTCTCGTTGCGGAGCACAGGCTCCAGACGCGCAGGCTCAGTAATTGTGGCTCACGGGCCTAGTTGCTCCGTGGCATGTGGGATCTTCCCAGACCAGGGCTCGAACCCGTGTCCCCTGCATTGGCAGGCAGATTCTCAACCACTGCGCCACCAGGGAAGCCCTGTGTGTCATCTTTGAGTGAGCTTCTCTGTGGTGCTTCCATGGACCTTCCATCACTGTCTCGTCAAGGAGACAGTAGACACCCTGTGAGCCGGAGCTGGGCCAGGACCTCAGTTATTCCCCCGGTTCCATATGCGACGACTCTGTTATGCAGGGATCCTCTCATTCCATTGTTGTCATTGAGCCTAACAGCATGACAGCACCTGCTAACAGAGCCTCAGCCTGGAGAGAAGTACCCCTAACCCTCCTCCTCTTCAGCATCATAAAAGCAGTGGCCACCGGGCCGCGTTGAGATGGAATACATAGTGTGCTGGTCAACGGCGGCCCCCGAGTGTGCCCACGTGGTCGCAGGGACCTGGCGGATGTGATTAAGCTAAAGGTCTAGAGATGGAAGATTATCCTGGATTACCCAGATGGGCCCTAGGGTAAACAGAAGGGTCCTCATAGCAGGAGGCAGAGGAGAAGGCGGTGAGATGATAGTGGAGGTGCTAAGCCGAGGCTCTGGAGATGCCCAAAGGGGCCAGGAGCCAAGGATGCAAGGATGCTGCCCTGAAAGCTGGGAAGTGGGCCGTGGATGCTCCCCTAGACCCTCCAGAGGGAGCACAGACCTGGATGCTGTGGTTTCAGCCCAGTGAATCTGAATTCTGATTTCTGGTCTCAGAACTGTGGGGTAATAAATGTGTGCTGTTTCAAGCACCAGGTTTGCCGGAATCTGTGACTGCAGCACCGGGAAGCTACGCACACAACACAGCCGCTGTAGCACACAAACCTCCCAGCCTTCTGGTTCCTTCGTAACTGCTGCTTCTCTTATTGTGGGCGGTCGTGGTCCCTACTGCTGGAAGAGCTGCTTCAGCAACGTGGTGGCATTATCCCCGGGTCCCTGCCACAGGTTAAGTCCTGCATCCTGGGTGATGCTCTTACCCTGAGAAACTCCCTCACCCAGCGTGACACGTGCCTCACCTGAACTCATGCACGTGGAATCTGGCCCCATGCCTTTCTCGGCACGGCCGCAGGTGCGCACTGGCTGGTCACTGAGCCCGCCCAGGGCCTCCGGCCAGTTTTGCTCCAGTTTAACTGTGGTCACAGACCTGGGGGCAGATCTTGGTGGCTGGAGAAAGGCCTCTGTCTTTTCCTCAAGCAAAGACAGAACCGGAGGCCCCAGGGGGTGATCGGATTCCTGGACAGAAGGAGCCTGAGACCCTGAGTGACAGCAAGTAGCAGCGGGACCCAACCTCCCATGGGGACATTGAGTGTGTGAGAATAAAGCAAACCTTTATCATATTAAGCCTGAGATCAAGGTCTTTTTGCTGTTGTTTTGTTTTGTCTGTTTTGTTTTGTTTGTTGTATACACTAATAATATCTCTAGTGTGAGGTACACCCTCAATTGAAGTTTGTTGAATGTATATATAAATAAATGAATATGAGAGTATGTGAGCCATGATTTATGTAAAGAAACCCTTAATTGCGTTTTTGGTCTTCCTTAGAAAATAATCTGCAGGACTTATATTCACCCTCTGCTCACCTACGTTTATCATCATATATTCTAGAAATTGTAATTCTTTTCAGCACATATAAACGAGCATTTCCAAATGAAAGAGAAAGCATGGCCAACTCGGCAGTGTGCTTTCAGGACAATGTTTGCCAAGCACTCAGCTTAAAAATAGTATGTAATTACACAGTGTTTTTATTATCTCACTAAAAATATTGTTCATCGTAGAGAATCCTGCATTTCCCGATTTCTGAAATTAAAGAACCTGGAGGCTGGTTTCAATGTGGTAAGAAAAATCCATGTTCTTCAACATTCTTCTTTGTGTATAATTACCTGCAAAGCTGTAGTATGATCACTTTATCATATTTCTTTTCAATGTTCTGCTAAATCTATGGGTGTGTGTGTGTGTGTGCACGCGTGTGTGTATATATATACACATATATGTAAATATATACTTTTATTATGATGCTCTAGAATATAAGATCTTATAAAACAATCATTATTTGAGACCTTTGTGATAAAAATACACCCATACTGCCAGTGGATCCTAATTCTATGCTGTGGCTTCTTGCCCACAAGGATTTCAGGTGATTTCTCACTGATGCATGAAAAGTTAGTGTTTGTCACAGTAAAGTGTTACTCTGACTTTGGTCAACTTATGCTGTAATGTGCTTGGAACTGCAACTGACTTAGATCTTTAACGATTTCCAAAGGACAGTAGTAAAGCTATGTTGTTATTTAAAAATTTAAAGAATTTTATGTCCAATTGAAATGTTTAGGGTAGTTATTTCTCATTTCTTAGAAAACTGCATTATTCATTAAGCAGATAAGAAGCGTTTGGGTCTTTTTCAGGTGATGATGTTTTAAGGCACATTAAAATATAAATCTGAACAGAAAGATATAGGAAAAAAACCAAAAATTAAAAGATAGCCTATTATGAAATCTATAAATATACCCTTCTCCTCAAGAATAGGCTGCACATAACACTTTAATTGTTACCACGTGCTTCCAACAATGGGTTTTTTTCCCCTTTGCAGTGATAAAATCTGTAGAGTCATGTGAATTAAAATACAAATTTCCAAAATATCCTTTACAAGTGTTTTTGAAAATCAGTGTCATTTTTTATCACTTCATGACAACTAATTCGTATTGCCAACTCTCAGACTAATTTTCATATATTTCTTAGCATGTATTAATATCAGGCTATATGAGTGAGAGGAAAAAATTCTCCTTTTTGGGTGAGGTTTAGATTTATTCCTGTTCTCCTAGGTCTTGCAACTTGGACTGCTGTTTCAAGAGGGTCCATTCTCATTTCTTTACTGCTGCTCAGATCATGCTACCTCTTCTCAACTGCTGCCTTTTTATAATCCTCCCCAAACAGAGACATCCTTTTGATTTAATATCTAGAAGAAGTTCAATGTTAAACAACAGAATGATAAAATGAATACAATGCTTGTTTACATAAAAATAGAATTGGACAGTGTCACAAAAGATAACCTCTTTTTGGTTTTAGAATAATGTGAAAAACCATATTTTGTCCCATTTACCATTGCAACAAAAATAATAAAATACCTAGGAATAAACCTACCAAAAGAGACAAAAGACCTGTATGCAGAAAACTATAAGACCCTGATGAAAGAAATTGAAGATGATGCAAACAGATGGAGAGATATACCATGTTCTTGGATTGGAAGAATCAACATTGTGAAAATGACTATACTACCCAAAGCAATCTACAGATTCAATGCAATCCCTATCAAATTACCAATAGCATTTTTCACAGAACTAGAACAAAAAATTGCACAATTTGTATGGAAACACAAGAGACCCCGAAGAGCCAAAGCAATCTTGAGAAAGAAAAACAGAGCTGGAGGAATCAGGCTCCCAGACTTCAGACTAGACTACAAAGCTACAGTAATCAAGACAATATGGTACTGGCACAAAAACAGAAACATAGAACAATGGGACAAGATAGAAAGCCCAGAGATAAACCCACGCACATATGGTCACCTTATTTTTGATAAAGGAGGCAAGAATATACAATGGAGAAAAGACACCCTCTTCAATAAGTGGTGCTGGGAAAACTGGACAGGTACATGTAAATGTATTTAAGTTTTGATAGTTTGATTAATATGTGTCTTGGCATGTTTCTCCTTGGATTTATCCTGTATGGGACTCTCTGTGCTTCCTGTACTTGATTGACTATTTCCTTTCCCATATTAGGGAAGTTTTCAACTATAATCTCTTCATATGTTTTCTCAGTCCCTTTCTCTTTCTCTTCTTCTTCTGGGACCCCTATAATTCGAATGTTGGTGCGTTTAATGTTGTCCCAGCAGTCTCTGAGACTGTCCTCAAATCTTTTCATTCTTTTTTCTTTATTCTGCTCTGTGGTAGTTATTTCCACTATTTTATCTTCCAGGTCACTTAACCGTTCTTCTGCCTCAGTTATTCTGCTATTGATTCCTTCTAGAGAATTTTTAATTTCATTTATTGTATTGTTCATCATTGTTTGTTTGCTCTTTAGTTCTTCTCCTTTCTGTTCTTAAAACCCATTTGTCCTTTGTAAAGAAGCCTATTTTTCCCATAGAAGCCATTTCTCCTCCCTTCCTTTTCCCTAATGAGTAAGGTATATAAGCTTTTAACTTTGACCATTAGGAAGCTAGCTCCTTATTTTTTTGGCTCCTGTATGTATATGAAATAAATTTTTTCCTCCTGTTTGCTAACTGTATTTTGTCAGTTTAATTTACAGAACCCAGTTACTGAACTTAAGACAGGAGAGGAAACATTTTTCCTCCCCTGCAACATCATTACAGATACAGACGTGAATGATAAGCAACTTAGTTCAAATAAGTGGCAAGAAATTCAAAATTTTCCATAAATGTAGTTTAAATAACTGACCAACGATCTGGGGGAAAAAATAAATGGTTTCCTGACTTATTATACTAAAAAAGTTATAGATGAAATACAGAGTTCAATTTTGAAGAATAGTGCTTAAAATTACTAAAGTAAGATATAGATGAAGACTTCCATAATTTTTGAGGAAGGGCAGCCTTTCTAAATTGTTTGTACAATCATAGATACAGAAGAAAACTTGAGAGATTTGACAAGAAACTGTTACCAGGACAGCTTTAAATAAATTTAGACCATTCCTGACATGGTGCTTCGTTATCATCTTTCTTCTTCATCTAATTATGTATCAGAAAATATTCCCGTGTTAATACTCAAACCCTAAAGCAGTACTTTCCAAGGAGTGTGACTGTGCCTCGATTCCTTTATCCTCTTCCCTTTTCTCAAACATGCATCTTTGATCATAAGTAGTTCTGAATACATACATACAAAAATAAAAATAAAATACCTCTGGGTTAACAGCAAATATGTTCAGCCTTTCTCTTTTCCTTACCTCTAATTGAGAATCTTAGTTTCCTCCCTCAGTACTCTTGTGGGCATTTTGTTCTTTTGGATAAAGTTATCAGTAGATTTTACTTAAGAATACAGATGAGAAGTAAGACAGCATGTCCACATAGGGCTTAATTCAAGAATTTAAACACATTTTAATTTAAGAAAACTCAGTAATCATAGTTATTATGTTAAGAAACTAATGGGAAGAAGAGAACTAGATTATTTTTTTGAGAATAGATATGGCATTTATTTTACAAAATAGTCCTTTCACTAAAAATTGATAACATTACATTTGCAGAGAAACTTGCTGATGTTCTGGATTTCTCTCCCTTAAATTAGTTGCAGAATTAAACAAAACTCTTCAGAGAAATGATGAATTTTTGATATGATGGAGTGTTGGATATTACACCTTTTGATAAGATCCCAATCATGCAGTTGCAAAATGTAGTCAACTAGGTAGTTAAAATTTGGGGTGGGGCCAAAGAAGCCTGCCTCTGCTCTATATTCAAGCTGTAAAGTCATCACTGCTTTGGGTATTTGTCTCAAAAGTTATAGTTCTGTAACAAAATACAAGTTTGAGGTCCAAGTCCTGATGTAAATGGAGCCTCCATGTGGGCAGATGATGCCTCTGTCCCATGGGTTGTTTTCAACAGTTAGAACCGCGCCTGGAGCCTGGGATCCTGTTGGGATACACGTGGAACACACGGATGAGGGCGTGGTGAACTGCCAAGATCTGTGATGCCCACGCTCCAGTGTTAGTGTCTATGACTGTGGTCTTGGGAATTGCCAGGAATTCATAGGTAAAGTTCACAATAAGACAGACTTTCCCATAGGAAAGAGAAGGCCGATTCTTCTAGACAGAAGCTTAACATACTTTATCTAGACAGGCTTTACCTCTAAAGCTCATGTTGGCCCAAGTCTTTTGTGTGAGACTTGCTTCTCAAAGTAAGAGACACACGGCTGCTCAGATGTGGTTCTCCCCTTCCTTTTAAGAATAATCTTGTATATGTTAGGCTTTCAGAGATCAGGGACCTTAAAGAAACAATGACAGGGCTTTCCTGGTGGCGCAGTGGTTGAGAATCTGCCAATGCAGGGGACATAGGTTCGAGCCCTGGTCTGGGAAGATCCCACATGCCGTGGAGCAACTAGGCCCGTGAGCCACAACTACTGAGCCTGCGCGTCTGGAGCTTGTGCTCCACAACAAGAGAGGTCGCGATAGTGAGAGGCCCACGCACCACGATGAAGAGTGGCCCCCACTTGCCACAACTAGAGAAAGCCCTCGTACAGAAACGACCCAACACAGCCAAAAATAAATATATTAATTAATTAATTAAAAAAAAAAAGAAACAATGACAGTGGTTGTTGTCAAAGAGGGGTGGCAAATCTCTCCACATTTCTTTATATAATTGTTATTAAATATGCACCTGTCCTCTGAAATCCTGAAGACATTTCACTGACAGTGACCATAGCTTCTTATTTCAAATATTTAGTAAGAACTACAGAGTTAATAGGACAGCCCTATGGAGTCCATTGCTTTCCTCACTTTGTGTGCTTGTTTTTCAAGCAGAAAAGAGTCTTTGCTTTCTTAATAGAAGGTAACGTGTGAGTATAGGTATAAACTGTTGGTTTCTTTTCATTGGACAAATAAAATCACTGAGTACCATACTAACCTATATTAGGAGCTAGGACTTTAAATAATGAACTACAACTCATTTGAAAATATTCTTATAAATTCACTGACTGCTTGCTTTCTAACAGAGTTATGACCAGTAACGTTTGGATTTCTTTTAAGCGAGATAATTTGCATATGGTAACATTCACCCTTCTTAGTTCATGGTTCCATGAGCTTTGGTAAATGTATTTTGTTGCTGAAGAGTATTCGTTCCATTGTGTGGATGTGCTAGGGAGCCGAACTCGCCTGGCACATGTGAGAGTCTTCAGATTCCAAAGCAGTATCTTAAAACTATATTGAATTAAAGAAGACTTTTAGAAAACATCTGTTCTTTGTAAGAAGTCTGAATGAATTATTACTGCCTGGGTCTCTAAGCATCCCCCTTCGGACATGTAAATGGTGTCAGCATCCTGTCCTAATGTCCTAAAAATGCCAGGATAGCACACTGTCCTGTGAGCCATTGAACATGTTGGCATCATTTGCACCTGGTAGGCTAACCTTGAGAACCACATGTGGATAAGGTTCAGGTTTGCCCATGGAATCTGTAGGTTCAGGAACAAAATATTGTAACTGAAGCTGATGGAACTCAGACTGACTGATAATGTGTATATTTAGAGCATTTAAGGCAAAGGGAATATCACCATAGATCAGGAGGAGAAGGATACTATAATGTCCCACATCCTCGATAATGCAGCTTTCAAGTTTGCTGGAGGCAGGATACAGTATTGACCTTCACTTATTATGCATTCTTGTAGAAAAAAATGACAACGTTTCCTCCTCCCCCTCCCCCGGCGGCCCCAGTTCTAAGGAATCTTCCTATACCGGGATGGAATGTGCCAGTTTGGGGCAGACTCCAGGAAGACATATCTTTATTTTGGAGGAGGCTGAAATAACCAGGGAACTAAGACTCGGTTCCCAAGGGAATGCAAGCCCCAGGCTGGCTCAGAGAACACGCATCATGGGAGAGTAATTGTGTAACAAATGCTTTTCCTCTCTGGGAATCTCAGGATCCTGTCCCTTTCTTTCACCTATAAAACCTGCAGAAAATACAAGGCATTTTTTTATCATCTGTTCAAACTGTATGATAAATGTTCTATGTCCCAGTGGCACTCTTCTAATTTCATGATTAATCAAATATTTAAGACAAACTTTCCAACTTGATTGGAGAGGTTAGCACATGAATGTGTCCAATGCACTTTCTCTTTCATTGTGTAATATTCACAATTTAAAAACCTGTAGCATATACGGCACCCTGCTCATAGGAGTGATTAATAATCATGTATTGTCTGAGGCTCAGAATGCCAGATCACAAATTACAGTGACTTTGTCATGAAGCCACATTTTTCTCCTGTGATAAGCTTTTTTCTCTTGCAATAAGCCACTTGTCTGCTCTTAGAAGAACATATTTGTACGTATAGTTCTACATTTAAAATCAATTGTCCTTCTCAAGTATATGTGTGTTTGTGATTATGATGTTTTTACATTGACAAGTTTTTGTGTAAGAAATAAGTCTAGAATAGAAATGTGAAAAAGAAGACAAGTTATGTATTATATATTCCAAGTCTATTTGCTTAAGTATGTTATAAGGATAATAACAGTAGGATAATAGCATTGTATCATCTCATTCTTGTCAGCAATTCTGTGCCCCATGTGAAGACTTTAATGTTCTTTTTCATAAGCTAAAGACTCACTGAAAGTTATTTTCCAATATCCTCTCAATAAATAATAATAAAGTTATTTCTCAATATCTTTACTTATCCTCATAAAAAGTGGCCATTATCTAAACCAAGAAGGAGGAGAAAAACACATTTTGCCCTGAAACCAAAATTCCGTTTCCGCGGTGACTAGAATCGGTCACACCCTCTAGAGAAGCTAAGAAGGTAGATTCCACTATAGAGTGAATGATTTTGAAAGGAAGGTTCTGCTCTGCTTTTTTTATTTTTTTGTGAAGCAACTTTTTTCTCTGACAGTGAATGCTGTCAGAACAATGGTATTGTTCTCCCTATAAATGTGTCCACTTTGTGACATGGAGACTGAGTGGAAATAATGTAATATTTATTTAGATTAGTCGTTTCCACACTTGAGCACACATCATGTATGATAGTCACTGGGAGTGGGGGCTTGTTACAGCTGCAGGTCTGGGACATGGTCTGGTACCACATTTCTAACAACCCCGGGTCCAGGTCCATCCTTTGAGAACTACTGGTGGGGTCCCCATCAATCCTCCAAGCAGAACTCACCTTTTGACCACTTACCATGCTGTAGAGAAAGAATCTGCTCCTCCTCTCCCCCCTCCACTAGACGGGCACCCAAGGGAGGGCAGATGAGTGTCTGACTCACTGGTTTTAAACTGCATTGGTGGGATGCTTTCAAAAGACACCAAAAGAATTTTGGAAGGGGAGTATCTAGTGGACAGTGTTTCTTGGGAATATCGCCTTAATGACGTTAAAGAATGTACTGATAACTAGAGCAGAACCACTCTTGTTTGTGAGATTGAAACTGTTCCAATGAAAAGCAGAGTTGCTTAGAAATTTTTAAAAATAGAAGCAAGACAATCAAAGGTTACGTTAGGCACAACGCCTGCTGCAAACAGCACAGAAAGAAGGCAGTGACATCTGTTACATGCGATCCATGTAGATCGCAGTTTCATTGACTGAAGGATCTCAACGCTCTTTCCTTTCTTTTTTTTTTTTTCCTGGATCAAAATTGTCTGTTTCTTGTGCATTGAGGGCTCAATTAAATAATACATTAATATTAAAATCTAGTTTACATTAACATGCTATGAAAAACCAGCACACACATTCCTTAAGTAAACTATAAAGCAATTCATACCTCGGAAACATTTATTTTAATAGAAACAATTTATTGATGGAAAACAGCTGGAATAGAACGATGTCATTCTGGACTTGGTAGATGACTGAGTTGATAGCCATGGGATTTAGAGAGGAGGAAAATTGATAAAAGTTTCATGCACAGATATGATTAAATAATGCAGAGCACGAAATTTAGAAAAATAATGAGTCATCTCCCTTGGATTTTTGGGTCCACATGTATAAAAGGGATAGAATAAAACTCATCCTTCCCATGTGCTTTTGCCCTCCTCCCAGTCTCAGCGACCTTTTACCTCTGAAAGGAACATGGACCATTTTGCAGTGGTGAGAAGTATATGGTGCTCATATGGGCAATTCCTCTACTTTGACCACAGAGCTTCAAAGTTGTGGGGAGGACATGGAAATAAAAGTAAAGCAGCTCTGTTCATTTTGCTCAATAAAATCATTTAACCTCCCATTTTTTTTTCATTTTTATTGAGGTATAATTGGAAAATAAAAATTATATATGGAAACCTCCTTACGCATTGACCTGACTGCCAGCAGCCTCCATGAGTCACCAAAGGAAGAGTCTTGCTCCCAACAGAAGGCGTTGGCTCTGTCTTCTTAGACCCCTCACATGGATCAGAGTCACACTCGTGCCCTAGAGATGCTGAATCCTGTTGTTTTTAACACCAGCAAGTTTCACACGTCCCTCCTTCCCTCCTCATCACCCCATCTTTCCATTTATTTCTGCTCATCATTCTTTTCTTGACATTGACCATTGCAGAATATTATAACATATATTCCTTGTTCCATTCTCTCACATCCTTGCTTTATACTGCATCTGAATTAAGTTTCCAAAACTAAGTTCTTCTCTCTCCCTTAAAACTCTGCACCTACTCTTGTATGTTTAGGGTATCTCACAAGGTGGCACATGATCTAATCCCAATAACCCTCTAGAGCATGTGCCCTGGGCCCCCGTCTTTCATATTCACGTGCTTTTTCACATGTCCTTCCTTCCATCTGGGATGACTTTCTTATCCCTTCATTTTCCTCCCACCCTTCAGTGTTCGTTGGGAATTAAAAGCCATCTTATTATTCAGCTACATCTGAACAATGATTTATAGAGAAAGCACGAGTAAATATGAATAAAATTACACGTACCAAGAGTTTTAGAAAACTAAAGGTAACCGTTCACTCTACTCTGCACTGTTCAAATGTAATCTCTTCTTGACCTTCCTTTGTTATAAATAGTATTTAAATGTGATGATACTTGTCATACATTAAATACATCATTATTATTGGTTTATTTTTCATGGGCATTATCTTTGAGTCTGCTTTTCTGTCTTGAGGGTCAGAAGCCAATTATTATTAAACAATTAAGAACAATTCACAGATTTAATGAAGAAGTGATCCTGCATTGGAACGCTGCGGAATTCTACTCGCTGTTTTGGGAACTGTAGGGTGTGCCAGGCCAGTAGTGAGAGCTGCTGGGGCCGGCTGGAAAGAAGATGATTCTGTTATGGGACTCACCGAATCTGGTAGCATAAAGAGATTTCTTGTCACCCTTCATCTTGGGAAAGTAAATCCCACAGCACACTGCAGACTTGAGCTTATTATCTCCAAATGCCGTTTGAAAATAAGTGATCAGCACTGTGGAGTCATTAAATATACACAATTGGAAGACTGAGCTTATAATCTATGAGAAAGACTTGGAATATATCGCCTCATTATTTTATTTTATAGCCAAAGACATAACTTGCATTATGTTTCAGTGAACAATGGGCATCAAACCCTGACAAAATTACCTCATTTCTTTTTTATGCTTTCTCAATATAGGCAAATGCATTACAAACTCTAATTTATTCTGACCCAGAAATTGCTCTGTGGCATATTTCTGCAGGCCCTTGTGTGCACGAAACAGGAAGTCATTCATCATAGGATTATTTTTTCTTATTTTTTCCAAATCATTGTTTATATTCCCCAAAGTTAACATAAAGTCAAATTAGTTTTCTCCTAGTCAGCTTTCATTGTCGTATTTCCTGGAAGATGACTCTGTTACCAAGGGTCAGGACCATTCTGCCACATCTAAGAGTAAGAAAAACTGATAGCCGTATTAACAGTCAAATAAACAACTGTGAAAACAGTTGCACCTGAGTCATGATCAGCTCCTGTGTATCTGAGTGTGTTCTGAGGAGCACGGTGTGTTACATCAGAGGTATCAGTGGGGAAGGAGGTGTGTTGCCAGGAGCCAGCAAAGGCAGGGCTCCCAGTGCTGTTGGCTGCTTTCTTCACCGTTGGCCTCTATTCACTAGACCCTTAGTCCCCATGGAAGGACCTGACACCGTTAAGCACTCCTTAATACGGAAAAGCGCAGACTTTCTCCTTCCTACATTCGTTGTTCGTTCAGAATTCGTTGTTGAGTGAGGAACCAGCCACAGAGAAGACATGCTGTAGGATTCTGCTTGCACGAAGTTCAGAGTGGAGGAGGCTAACCCACTGAGATGGAACCAGGATGGCGTCACCAGTGGGGGGGGGGGGGTTCTGTGGACTGGAGCGACCTGAGGGATACTGTCGGGTGTGGGGGTGTCTTGGGCCTTGATCACAAGTGGTTGTAAGGGTGTGTACATCGGCAGAAATTCACTGAGATGTGTGCCCTTTATGTTTGTTATACTTGAGAAATTTTGTAAAGTTTTTAAATGGAAGCAAAAAAAAGACTGGTTTGAGAATAAACAGCTTATAAGCACCCTCACTTCCCCAACACACCCCTGTGGAAGGGTGACAGAGGCCGACTGCTAGGAACCTGAGGCACACAAAAGGCCATCTGTCAATCTTGTTCTTTTCTCTTGAATACTCTAATCCTTCCTAAATCTTCTCTGGCCCAAACGAAAAGGACACACACTTTCCCACCGTGGTTCCCAAATTATGTTCCTATGGAACATGGATTTCTGAGAGCCGGACTGAGGGTGTTTTGCTACTGAAATTGAATAATAGTAGCCTTTTTTCCCATTTTGCAGAAAATTTAATGGGTGATATTTTCTCCATTTGATATTTGTTCCTTTTGTAAAATTTCCTTTGATCTCTGTTATTTACTATCACCTTTCTTTCACTGAGCTTTTACCAAAAACAAAATTGGTGAGCAAATAACAAATTATATTAGAGAAAAACATATAAACTCTGGTCATGTAGAGTTTGACAGTTCACTCCCTATGGGTAAATGTGTTGGCCATACATTAATGGTTGCCATGATGTGATAAAATACATCAAAGCTTCACAGTGCTTTTTAAATGTATAAAGTCCTAACAGAACTTTAGGTTCCAGTTCTGGGCATCTGAACAGCTGGAGTACTTCTGCCCTGAAAAGAATAGAAATGGCTTCACCCCATAAATTTGGAGGAAGAACCAAGTCAATTGCCTACTCTAGACTGAAAGCAAACTAGTTCTATTTCATTCCTTCAACCAGAGAATTATTGTGGTGACTGAGCCTCCAGTGGTCTCCAGGCTGCACCACTGGGGTCTCACCCTAAAACCTTCCACTGTAGCTCAGAGGAGGTGTGGGAACCAAGCCATGAGGGCAAAATGAGGAGGCTGAGCTGTTTGGGGCTTTTATGCTTTAATTTTTCAAAATACCCTCTTGTGTCATTCTAGAACAATTTCATACCCGTCTTGTATTATAGATCAGGGAAGGGATATCAAGATTAATTAAACAAACTGAAAGTTTTACATATATTTAGTTTGCGGCCAAAGCCAGGCCTTAAAACTAAAACCCCTCACCATGGCCCTACGACATTTTTTTTATACCTAATTTGTATTTGGTTTGGCCTTTCTTTTCTCTTTTTTTTCCTTTTGTTTGTTTGTTGTTTTTTTTAAATTAAATTTTATTTTTTTAGGACAGTTTTAGGTTCACAGGAAAATGGAGAGGAAGGTGCAGAGATTTCCCATACACCCCGTGTCCCCACACATGCACAGCCTGCCCACCATCAACATCCCCACCAGATGGTCCATTTGTTACAACTGACGACCCTACGTGGACACGTCATCATCACCCAGAGTCCATAGTTTACATCAGGGTTCATTCACTCTTAGTGTTGTACATTCTATGGGTTTGCACAAATGTATAATGACATGTATCCATCAGTACAGTGTCATACAGAGTAGTTTCACTGACCTAAAATTCCTCTGTGCTCCACCCATTCATCCCTCCCTCCCCCCAGCCACTGATCTTTTTACTGTCTCCACAGTTTTGCCTTTTCCAGAGTGTCTTATAGTTGGAATCACGAAGTATGTAGCCTTTTCATCCTGAAGATTTTTAACCCATTCTTTAAATTAAAGAGAAAAATATTTATTGAAAATTGTCTCTGTTTAATGTCCTCTACATGACACTGAGCATATCATTTTGAATCAGGCTAACAGATGCCCCCTGCCCTGAATTCTGGGACATTAAGTGGTTTACTTAGCCGTATAAGTATTCAGTGATTTCACTAAAATAATTTCACCCTGAGAGATGCAATAGACGTGGTACTTTTGTCCTTCTTGTCTGACTCTACTAGACATGAGTGCCTTCACGTACTGCCATCCTAGAAATGAGTACACATAGGCATCAGAGCTCTTCAAGGACTGAAATGGTTAAAGTAGAGAGAAGCAGAGAGAGGAAAACAAAAAGGAAAATAACCACAGGGTAGAGGCCACTGCAACTGGTGAGGGGTTAGCTGGCAGCTCCCAACGTGTCAGCCAGGCCTGGGGCTACTGAAGGGACAGAAATTTCATTATCTATTCCTAGATAAATGACATTTATCTATTCCTAGATAACAAGCCAAAAAACGAAACAAAACAAAAAAGACAGGTAATTAAAAATCCAAAGTATGCTGTTCATAAAAGAAGCCTTGAGATTTTGAAAACAATTTTTAATTTTGGGTTGAGGTGAGTGAAAACTCAGATGAAAGGTTCATGTTAAGGTGACTTCAAAGTAGCTGTCTTCTCTTTTGAGGAGGAAAGTGGTTATCAAATCCCCTTATTGATAACATCAGTTGCCTGGCTCTTTGGTGCTATCAGATAATGTAACTGCTTTCTCTCCCTTCTGAGCCTGTGAGGCTGCTTTCCCCCCTTTCATCTCCCGAACAGCCACCTCCCCTGTCTCCTTTCACTATCTGAGGATAGGAAAAGGGAATTTACATAGTGATACCAAACAGCATTGAAAGATAGCGGATGGAGACTTCTTGTAACCCAGGTGCATATTTAGCCATTGGAGATAGGGGTGCCGTCCATGGGCCACGATGACACAGCTGCCGTGCTGAACAGTCCAGGTTTTCATTTGCTGGAGTTGAAAGTTTGCATCAAATGTGGTAACTGCCACTCAGACATTTAAGTCAGATACCTAAGATCTTGGTATTTTTTTACTGTAAAGAGTCATTAAATAAACATTTTAAGGTTAGTTTCCATTCTTTAGTGATTTCAGAATCCCGAGGAGCTACCTCTGCATCCTGGTGACCACGATGAACCGAGGGGGTGGCTTCTGAGAGGAGCTGGGATGTGGGGATGGAAGCATCACCCCACGGTTTGCCCTGAACAAATGGGGATTCGGGAGAAGCTGCAGACACCCCTTCCTTGTGTGGTGACCTCGTCCTTACTGCTGCGAAGGCCATCTGGGGTCTGGTGTGCAGAGCAGGGGCCAAGCGTGTGTGCAGAATCAGGCCGCCTGGCTCAAACGTGGGCTCCGCCACCTGCCATCCAGCCAGCTTGGTGGCCGGTTTAACTGTCCTAAGGGTCTTCTCAGTGGTAGGAATGAGCCTAAAATAGGCTCTCCCTTATAGCATTGTTTTCAGGCTTAAAAGAGTATCTAATTCAATCTAATCTGTCTAGCACCGCAGCCCACTTTAACATTCAAGAATGACAGGTATCGTTACTTCATCCTGCAAATTCCCTGTGACTTAGTGAGTTTCTCTCTTTTATGAGGGAAATAAGTTCATCCACCCCGTTCGTGCAACACTGTAAGGTCTTCAGACGAGAAGGATGAGCGAAATACAGTAGCGCTCCTGCCCTAGAGGCTGTAGCGTGCAGCCATCAGTCTCCGCTGTGATAGGAACTCAGGAAGAGCTGGACCACCGACACCGTGTGTTCTGACTGGTCTTCTGACCCCAAGCTCTGCCTCCCTCACTGCTCCACGCATGTATTTCCCCAGACCTTCATGGATGTTTCTCCAAGAAACCGTAAAATTCACGAGACACGAAACTGAAGGCTGAGCTCTGAAGCCCCATCCTGAAGAGCAAGCAGGGTGTGTGCCCCACCAGTGTTCTGTGCGCTGGCCTGGCACAGTGACTGTGCCACAGACGTGCGCAGCGTACCTCTGCCAATTCTCTTCTTTCAGCAAACTGACTCTTAAATGCCTTAATAAGGAATAGCTTATACCATAAAATATAACATTCAAAGTGCACGATTCAATGATTTTTAGTAAATTTTCAGAGTTGATCAGTCATTACCAGAATCCAGTTTTAGAACATTTCTTTCACCCCAAATAATTTCCTCAAGCCTCACCCCCTCCCTCAGGCCCAGGCAACCACTGATGTGCTTTTTGTATAAATTTATCTATTATCTAAGCTGCGTATGTTCTCTAAGAGGAATCATATAATATGTAGTCTTTTGTGCCTGGCTTCTTTTATTGGCATAACTTTTTTCACATTTATCCATGTTATAGCTACATCAGTATTTCATTTCTTTTTAATACTTAATAGTATTATAAGAAAATACTTTTTTAAATTCATTCATCAGTTTGTGGACGTTTGGGTTATTTCCACTTTTTGGCTATCACAAATATTGCCGCTTTGAACACTGGCATACCTTTTTGTGTGAACACATTTTTATTTATCTTGGGTACATACCTAGTGATGGAATTTCAGGGTTGTATACTAAGTTTCTGTTTAATTTTTAAGAAGCTGACAAACTGTTTTCCAAAGTGGCTACACTATTTTATGTTCCCATCATCAAAGAACAAGGGCTCCTTTGTCTCCACATTCTCACCAATAGTTGGTGCTCTCTGTCTGTTTAATGATGCCATTCTTGTGGGTGTATAACACTGCTTGTTATGGTTTTAGTTGTGACACTGAATTTCCACATGCAGCCTTTTTATCCTGTTAAAATCTGAAGATGAAGCAACCTTCAACCTCTCCCTTCACAAGCCAACTGTTCAGGATGACCCTGGGCCGTGTAAACAGCCCCCGTCTTAACCCTCTCCACCCTCCTCACTTATAGACGGAAATATCCTAAGGAAAATATTGTATCTTAGTCATCTTCTTCTTAAAACTAAATATTTTGAAACTGTTTTAGACTTACAAAAGAGGAAAACGTATACAGAAAATTGTACAGAGAATTCACATATATACTTCTCCTAATTTCCACTAGTGTTACCATCATACATAAACCTAGTACAGCTCTAAAGACTGAGAATTTAACATTGGTGTAGTACTATCAACTTAACTCCAGTATTTATTTGGAATTCATCAGTCTTCTCCTTTGACTCTTCTGTTTTCCAAACTAGGATCCCACTTTGCTTTGAGTTATCAAGTCTCCTCAGTCTATAACTATATTACTGTTTTCCAAAGTTGTTTTGCCTTGTCTGGTTCATCTGTGTTTCTATTTAGATTTTAGAATAAGCTTGCCAATATATTCCTAAAGGCCCGCTGGCATTTCCATTGGGATTGTGTTGAATCTACGTGTTAAATTGGGGAGAATTGACATACCAACAATATCCAATGATGATCATGGCATATGTCTTCATTTATGAGTTCTATTTTTGATTTTTTTCAGCTGTATTTTGTAGGTTTTAGCATACAGATTCTGCACATATTTCGTTAGATTTATACCTAAGCATTTTATTTTGGGGTGCTATGATAAATAGGATCTTTTTACAGATTATTCATTTCTAGCATGGAGAAATACAATTGATTTTCTTCTATAGACATGGCATGACTCAGTATTCTGCAATATTGTGAAATTTATCTGTACTTCCTAGAAGATTTTTTTAGATTCTTTGGTAATTTCTAGGTAGATAAGCATGGCTTCTATAAATAGAGACTTCAGATTTCCAACATGTAGGGTAGGAGAGTTAGTAGTGCTGAGAGAAGTCATCCTTGCCTCGTATTTAATTTGATGGACAATCATTCAGTATTTAATCATTAACTAATAATGCTAGTAGTATGTTTTTCATGCATGCCACTTACTGCATTAAGGAGGTTTCCTTCTATTTCTAATTTATTGAGAATTTTTATTATGAATGAAGATTATCTTTTTTGTCAGATATTTTTCCTGAATCTATTGTGATTTATCTCATTAATATGGTGAATTACTTTGACTCATATCCTGATATTGAACCAGCCTTAAACTCCTGGGATAAACATCACTTCCTACTAATGTATCATCCTCTTCATACTTTGCTGGATTTAATTTGCCAATATTTGGTTGGGGATAGTTGTGTTTATATTCATGAGAGAAATTATTGGCTTATATTACCTTTGTCTAGTTCTCATAATAGGGTAATGTTGATCTTGTTTTCTGTATTTGATTTCCTTTCTATATCTTAGAAGAGATTATGTAGAATTGCTAGCAATTCTTTCTTAAATATTTGTTATACTTCACCATCTGACCTGAAGTTTTCTTTATTGGAAGATTTTTAACTACAAATTCAAGTCCTTTAATAGACATAGGACTGTCTTCGTGACCTATGTCTTCTTGAGTGAGTTTTGGTAGTTTTGTCTTTCAAGGAGTTGGTCAATTTCATGTAAACTGTTGACTCTTTAAGCGTGGTTTTGTTTCTTTTCCTTTATATCCATTAATGTCTGTGGGGTCTGTAGTTCTCATTAATTCTCAAGCTTTGACAGGCGCCACATTCCTGGATTGTGGATCCGTGGCCCTCTCAGTGCTCTTGCCCCCATGCCGGCTTTGGTCTGAGCTCAGCGTACATTTTTACTCTTCTTCTGGGAGTTGAGGGGATTTTTTCTTTTCCACTCTCACAACTGAAATAGGTTTTCATCAGTATCCTAAGGGTGGTAATAATTTTTTTCATTCTTTGGGAGTTTCTAGATAGATAACCGTGCCCAAGGATTATAAATTCTTTTCCAAAGAGGAGGTAGAGAAAAGCTTCTGGTTGGGTTTTCATGACCTTCCTGCAGTGGGTGGTGGTTTTCCTCCCCAAATCTATAGCGCAAGTCACCTTTCTCAGCTCTATTACAGTTTTCATGGAGATTCCCTGGTTTTGTTGTGTATGAAGAAGTGTGTAAGCTGACGCACATGAGGACAGAAGCTGCACTGGCAACACCAAGCAGCTCCACTGTCTCTAGTCCCTGCCCTGCCAGCCACCCCACGTGAGCTCTTAGCTTGTCCAGAGAAGGCAGTTATCTCATCTCCTCTCACTGTGCCCTCCAGGAACCCGTTTCTTCTTTGATTTTGGTCAAGTCGGTGGCTTCCCAACTTCAGTACTTGAATGCGATCAAGAAAAGCCACCAACTTGTTGTTTGGCACTTTTCCTTGTATGTTTCAGAGTGCCCAACTTTCCAGCTCTGCATGCCTGAGCAGAAACTGGGAACCATTTGTCATCTTTTTGTCTCTCAAAATCTTCGTTTCTTCACTGTAAAAAGATATGGAAAGGATTTGTCATAAATAATTAAAAAGTAAAAATAGTATTAATTTCAGTATTAACAATGACAATTTTGTGACTACCCAATATATATTTAGCATTTCCTCTGGCTAGACACTGTGCAATGTGCTTTATATAATTGACATCTAAGTTTTAAAACAGCACAATGACATGGGTAGCATTACTGTTGTTTTCTGTTTTTACAATTTACAAAATTAAAGCCTAAAGTCTTAGTTTCACCAAGTCACAAAACCAAAATAAAACATATGGGACTGTAAATGTGTTAAGTATTACTTTTGTTCATTCAGGATGCATTCAGTGTGTTTACAGAGCTAGAGTGATAGAATGTGTATCAGCATACAAAATTACTTTGTTTAATATACACTACACTTTTCATATATGTGGAATGCAGTGCAGAATAAGTTCGTACTATCATGGATGAATCAATGGGCTTGTATCATAGGAGTACCAAATGCCTAATTAGAACAGTTTCTTAGATAAAGATTTCCGAGGAATGATAACCAAGAATACCTTATTTTGGGATACCAATATAATTCATTATTATGCAAATAAAGAATATGTAGTTTCCCCAAGATAATAAGTATAATAACAGTGAGATACTAATTAAAATATTATGGCAACATCTTGAATACTAGTTTCTAAAAATTGCATTATTTAAGTAACTAATGGAATCTAAGTTTTCATTAGAAGAAACCCACTGAATAAATGTTAAAACCTAACTCTTGGAACTGATAATTTAACAGAAAAGAAATGGAAGTCTATATTTCATTATTTACAGTATTGAGAAAGTATAACTCTTGAAGTGTTGCAGTGACAATTATACTTTCCATAACTCAAATGTGCAAATAATTTATGAGAAAAGCCTAGAGACCAAACCCAGCTTATTCAAAACAAACAACTTAATTAGGGGCTAGTAATATTTTACTGTAATGGGCATATAAACACACCCCGACAAATGTTGACTTTTATCAGTTTGATCACAAGATAAAATGAACTTGTAATTAATTAGGTTAGTTGCTGCTTAGCAAAACTGAAGAGATCTGATTTGCTTAGTTTTAAGGAGAAAACTGAGTTTCTTCAATAACTCAAAATAGACGTTTAGGTGAATCGACAAATTGTTTTCTTCTTTGTATTTTAGCTGTTCTGTTCCAATCCAAGAGAAGAAAATTTACAGGGGATGAAATAGTATGAGGACAATTCGAGAACATTGTTGCTATGTGACCTATGGCAGACATGTTAGAACAAATTTCTAGAACTCCAGAGTTGGAGAACTCAAACTATTTGATTTTGAGATTTACTATGAAGCTAACGTCATCAAGGCAGCATGGTGATGTTGAAAGAATACACACATAGATCAGTGTTACAGAATATAGTCTTATATGAGCTATTACTCATGGTCTTAAGGATCTGCCCAACTGATTTGAAAAGTTATGTCAAGACAAAAACCTGCACATTAATGTTTATTGAAGCTTTATTTATTATATCCCAAAATAGGAAGCAAACAAAAGTCAATAGATGAGTTGATTTTAAGCTCTGTTATATCTACATAATAGATTGTTATCAGTGATAAAAAGAAATGAGTCAGCAGGCCATGAAAAGAAAATAATGAATCTTAAGTGAGTATGTCTAAATGAAAAAAGCCAGTCTTTAAAAAGGCACATACCAATGTGTCCAATTATGTGACATTCTGAAAGGTAAAAGTATAGTGATAGAAAAAAAATCAGTGTTTGCCAGGGTTTTGGGATGTGGGGGAAGGATTGACTAGGTAGAGCGCAAGGAAGAATTTTGGGTGGTGAAACTATCTTGCAGATGCTCTAATGATGAATTCAAGACATTGAGCAAAATTCACAGAACTTTAAAGCAGAATAAGTAAATTTTAATATATGCAAATTAAAATCATTTAGTAGGTGGGGATACCAGGATTGAATGTAGAATGTGACAAATGACTTTAATTGTATTACAAATGTTTGAAATGAGCTCTGACCTAGGTAAATTTGGAAAAGAGTGGCACTTGTAAGAATTAAGGCAAAAAGAACTATGCATAAACACTCCACTGTATTTGATAAAGTTAAGGATTAACTTAAGGATAAGGATTGACAATTTTAAAATACTGCACGTTTATATTGGAACTGAACAGTGATGTAAATGAATGGTGGGCAGTGGGGGGCCAGGTTTCTTGCTATTGGAGTGGGAGGTTACAGATAAGAAAGGGGAAGAGGCTAGAACACACCAAGTGGTGATGGATGAAAGTTATGGATGTCAGCATGAACTCTCCTTTAGCTTAGTGTAGGTGCAGGTATTTACATATCAAAAAGTTTAGGTAAATGTGTGTGTGAGGGATCATATAACACGTGTGCCTCCTGCTCTGTCTGTTGAGCAGGCCTAGAAACAGAGACACACAGTACCAATGAGCACACTTGGCTCCCAGATCTTCGCTTCTAACACCATTCTCCAAGGAAAGGAGCCAGGACTCAGAGAAGGAATGGCTGAAACTGGAAGGAAATACATGAGATGATGACATTGGCACTTGACCACTGCAGTCATCTCCCCAAACATGTTATTCTAGTCTAACCATGAGGAAAACGTCAGACAGGCTCCAACAGAAGGACATTCTACAAAACACCTGACCAGTATTCCTCAGAACTGTCAAGGGCATCAAAACACGGAAAATCCAAGAAATTGTCATGTGACTTATAAATGTTATGTGATATCCTGGGTGGGATCCTGGAACAGAAAACTGAGGAAATATGAATCAATCACTGAATTTACTTATTAATAATACATTAATTTCAGCTCATTAATTTTGACAAATGTACCATATCGGTATAAGATGTTAATAATAGAGGAAGCTGGGTGCAGGCCATGTGAAGACCCTCTGAACTACAGTCACTATAATTCTGTAAATCTAAAGCTATTCCAAAATAAAAAAGTTTATTTAAAAAGTCTTTAAATGAATGTAAAAGTAAAAACAGTAGGCTGGTGCTAGGAGTGACCACAACTATGGATATTTATTGGTTGGGGATTGAGAAGCATGAACAGAATTTTGAAGTTGTCTATATGGTTGTTATATAAAAGCTTATCCCTAGTCTCTCAGGTCATCCAAACCTTCAGTGTGGTTTAGCCAAGATGCCTCATGCCTTAATCACACTGGAAAGTTTCCTTATGGTGTCTCCCCATCTTTCTCAACCTGAATTAACAGAACTTGTAAATGTGTGACAGTATTAAAAGTGTGACAGTGAGAGTGAGATTAACTTAAAAATATAACCCTAATTTTGTATTGCATTTTCCTTAAATTTTTCAAATCATTTATGTAATTATTATTTTATTTGTTATACATAAATATATTTTGAGTTAATTATAATATTTATTGTTTTTTATTTGGAATAGATAAGTTATCTGATTCACACAGCTAATACTCGGCTGCTGCACTTGAGTGATGGGAGGAGTGAGTACGAGAGAAAGAGGGGAGAAGGGCATCCTTTTGCAAGACTTAACCTGCTCCTGATACTATAGAAGAGTGTTGGGAAAAGTCACACGCACACATGCCCCGTCTCAGCAAAACTGCACCAATTGTCACAGATTTTCAGGGTAATCCCAGTGCTGAGTAATAACACCCATGGTACTATATCTGCTTCAGTTGGCCACGCAAGTCATTATCTTCCTCTTGAGGCAAGATACTTTCTAGTGTGAATCGCTGTTTACACCTCACGTGCTCTAGGGCGTAGACTTGACTTTCAAGGTGTTGATGTATTTCCTAATCACTTAGGTTAAGTCGTGCAGTCACGGCCTCCGATTTGAGCTCCGAGCTCTCAGTAGCACACTGGGCAAAACGTTTCCGTGAACTGATTTGTAAAGCTCACGTCTGATTAGAATTTCAGGCAGGTGTTGAGTGTATTTCTGGACGATATCATAATATGGCCCAGAAGATTTTTAAAGTTGTGTGCCCGTGGACGTCTTGAGTTGCGTACACACTGTGACAGGAATATGAGCTCCGTAGCATCTAAGACGAGGGTGTAGTGCGCAGACACATGTGAGGGTTCGAAGGCGCTTGACTCAGCTGTGCCCCCGCTGACCTTCCCCGCGGCCTCCTTTCCTCTCAGGGTTTGTGGAGGAAGCGTGTGGCTGGCTGTGCCTTTAAGCTGTTTGGACAACAGCTTCCATGATGCTCTAGCCCCCGTCTCTGCTTGAGCTCACAGCAGACACTTCCTTCTGGTGAGACAGCAGGTTAAGCCTCTTCACTTGGGCGGGAGCACCGTTGGCCTGGGGGCCTCTGGGAGACACGCAGCCCTGCCCTGGCTCTGCGGTTCACTCACTTTACTCCCTTTTGCATCCCTCAGGCCGGGTGTGCACCAGTGGCCGGGCATGCACCACTGGCCTTTCCACAGTGGGAACCTCACGTGCCTCTCCGGAGGCTCCGGGGGAGCCCATTGATCCACAGTTCTCAGCGAAGGGCCCCTGTGTGTCTGACTGTCCACTCTGGCTGTAGGCTCTGCACATCTGCGTCTATCTTGTGGGCACCACCAGATTCCTGGGGCACCTGGCCCTGGCGTTACAGAAATGAGGGAGACAGCGATTAACACGCCAAGTTTAGATAGAACCAACCATTGGGAGTTAAAAAAAAAAATCATTATCCATCTATCTTCCAAAAGCACAAATGTTTATTTATTCAACTGCCTCAAGTTAGCAGATTAGCAGAAATACATGCATAATGTGTGTGTGTATCCTCATATAGATTCACACGCACTTTGTTAGGTTGTACACTGGGAAGAGTTATCTCAGTTTTAAAAATGGAGAGCTGTAACAAACTATCAAATTCAGCAAAATGTGACTTAAGTGTCACTACAGACTATTTGTATTCCCCAAACTCATGCCTTGAATCCTAACCCCCAGTGTGATGGTGGCAGGAGGTGGGGCCTTTGGGAGGTGATGAGGTCATGAGGGTGGAGCCCCCATGATGAGATCAGTGTCCTTATAAAAGAGACCCCAGAGAGCTCCTCGCCCCTTCCTCCAGGTGAGGACACAGCAGGAGGATGCCGTCTGTGAGCCAGCTTCTGAGTCACAGTGTGGGGCAAATTCCCTAAAGCCGAGACGGCTCACATTGGATTCTGCTGCAAGCAAGATATAAAGCTTGTTGATGTTAAGTCATAGAGATGTGGGGATTATTTATTTCAAGAACAAGAATTATTTACTACAATGAATATAGAAATTAGAACTTTAAAAGGGAGTGTTCTATAATAATAAAAATTCTTAAAAGAATATTAGTCTGTAATTACCTTAGCATTCGGGTGTTATGGGATGAAGAAACTGATCTCACGAGCCAGAGAGATGGAACCTCTCTTCACGCAGTGACAGACGTTTACTGAAATGCTCCTGCCAATGATAATCTGGGAGACTAAGTTCCTGCTGCTGTGACTGGTAGAGAGGAAGTGTTCAAGAGAATTGAAGTATTAGTGCCTGTGCCGCCTGCTGGACCTCTAGAGGAGACAGGCTTATCTGCACATAGACATAGAGAATGGAGTCCCGAACCCTGGGACCCCGGGTGATGGACACAATGGCCAAGGAAGGCCTTGCAGCACTAGGGCTCATCAGGATCCAGCCCTGCACCCAGAGACACAGCAAGGGTTCGGCAATGCTCCTCCGGCCTGGATGTTAAAGCACAGGGCAGCAGCTGCAGGGAAGCAAAGCAGGTCCATACCTGCTTCTAGGCACAGGTATCAGGCGCAGTCACTGGAACAGGAAGCTGACTGAGGCAGATACCTGCACAAATGTGAGGGGTCCTATTGCCAGAGGCCCCACAAGCCTAGAGTAGTAGAACACTTTCACCTACTTGAGACTTAAAATAACCCGGCCTTTGAATCCCAGCCTTTCACGAGGAGGAAGTGATTCTCAGAAGTGTGTTTTTCCCAAGCTGGGCATAATTCCCAGTGCTGGTTTAGGATGTGGTCGTGGAGGATAAAGGAGAAGGAAGAGTCACCCGAAGGGGCCCAGAGGAAGGTGGACAAGGACATTCCTCCTGGAGAGCAGAGTCCAAGACTTCTCACCGTGGACGGGGACACCACCACTCTCTCTCCGTGGGTGTCAGCATTGGCTGGCATGTGGGAAACAGCTCTGCTCTGCCATCTCTCCCCTCCCTGGACGGGAACTTCCATAGCGTCCCGTCCCTTGTGCATCACTGCTTGTTGAGCAGACGCAGCTGTTCAGAGGGGTGGATCCTCCTTCCTCACCCCTCCCACTCAGGTCCCTTTGATAAAGGGTGGAAAAGGTGAATGAGGACTCCCCAGCCTCATTTGCAGCTGAATAACCACTCAGGTGACCCAGCCCAGAGCCTTGAGGTGAGTGGAGTCTGATGGCAGCTTCCTGGGAGCGTCTGATTTGATGCTAAGTGACAGATGTTACGGGCACCGTGCCTTCCTGGCACCGTGCCTTCCGGCCCTTTCCTCCTGCTTTAAACATGGACACAATGCTTGGAGCTTCAAAAGCTACTTGGAAAACACCCAGAAGAAGCAATGAGAGATTCAGATGTGTTGAACCCATAAAAGAAGTCATTTATCCCAAAGTTGTTATGTGAAAACATTAAATATTATTTTTTAGCCAATTTTTGTCAGATTTTCTCTTATATCCAGCCAAAAGCATGGCTATATGACACATGACACATGCTCAGATAGATATATGAAATACCCATCTATCTATAGTCGATCGATCGATAGATACAGAGATGTATATTTTCCCATGATTCATTTCTCTTCGTGCATTCCTAAAACATAATCAGATAGTTTAAATTTGACAACAAATTTAAAGGCAAATTTCACCAACCAAAAATTAGCATAAAAATAAACACATAAAATAGAGTGAATATTTCCATTTACTAGCCAAAGTATCATTATTGTATGGCAATAGAGAAAGTATAGAAATAGAGAAAGCATTTTAATTAGTAGGTTAGAAACTATGAAATTCTTCATAAAGAAAAAAAAAAGATGTTCTTTATTTCAACTTTTTATAGAAAATGAGATTTTATTAATATTTTGTGTCCCAATATTTAAAATCCACCAAAAAATGGCAAAAGAATTGTGTTTCCTTTTGTTTTGATTTAATATCTGTGTTATTCTGGGTCAAACAGCTATATTCTTTACATACATTAAATTCACAAAGAAAGAAACTTTACACAAATATTTTAATGTCTACACTTTCACATAACTGGTTCCATCTTTTTCAATGCTTAATAAATATTTGAATCATATATATACCGTCACAGGTCTCTTTTCCCTTGAATGTTGACATTCCCTCACAATGTTAATTTTGGAAATAATTACATCTTCATGATGGATTAATTAATTTAATGAGAGGAGTAAGTATTCAAACACCTTGCAAAATTATACAAAAGAAGCTGTGGTTAGCAGAATTTAAAACACACACATGCATGGTGAACCAATCAGAAAAGACTTACAGACTTTCAGACTGCTGAAAAGCATTTTATTTTCCCAAACCATAGTTTTTATCATATAACGAAACTAAAAATTAGTGTACCTTTTGGAAACTTGTAAATTCACATACACTGAGTGTTGCCAAGGCTTTGTTCCAGGCAGCTCTCCTCCTTCCTCAATAAGAGGAGACACACCTGTAATGTCGGTCCCTCTGGGACTACTCGCCACGGAAGCCAGTTTCACTCAACACAAGAGGAGTAGCTGCGTAGGGACTACAGTGCCGACCTGATTTGTGTGTATTTGCCTAAAATACCTGTGGGTGTTCTTTTAAAACAGTATTAGGAAAGAAATACTGAACCTATCTTATGATTAAGAACTGTCTGTGGGTGAAAACATAATACACAAATCACTTACAACACAGTTTCACATCAGTATGGTGGTTTCAACCTTAGGTCTAAATGTTGCAAATTAATGTTGTTTTGATACTTTACAGAGTTTTCAGTTCTGTTTAAATAGGATAACACACGTTTACCATTTTCAGTGCTCTTAAATCTGTAAGTTGGAATTCCCAGTTCTTAAATTTCATGTTGATTCTTCTTGATGTCTCCACAACTATTGTAGCTACTCTAAGTTAATTCATTAAAAAAGAAAATTCCCTTTTAAAAAAGCTAGTGTATTTCTCTGCTATCTAATTTTCCTCAATTTTATTTCTGTTGTCTAGGTATTTGTTTCCATTAGCATGGAAGCAGCATGAAGAAATTTACATGTTGGAAAATTGCTGTAATTCTCAAATCTGTCTCCTCTAATATAGAATATTAAAAAAGCTAGTAGATTCCTTTCACAAAATTGCTGTGAACACATGTTACTATTGCTGGACTCACTGCTTTTAGCTATAAAGAATGTAACTTCTGAGCTGTTACCAGGAAGGCTCTCCTGATGACTTAACGACCCACATCTCCTATGACCGTTTCCTGCCTTCCTCTGTCAGATTCCACCAACAGCAGATTCCGACATCTCCATGAGAGTAGATGCTTTGCAGAGAGTTTGCACGTCTAACACGGTGGGCTGTGCCTGCACCGTGAGGAACATTTTGTTCTTGACTGTTGGCTCCAGCATTACTGGGTCCTCCGAATCTTAGAAGGAATGGACAGGGGTAAGCGGTTTAAGTGCTACCCCTGTCCTTCCAAAATAGAACCAGACCTAATGGGGAGACATGGCATCCCGGGGGGGGGGGGCGGGGGCGGGAATGGAGCTGATGATGATGAGGTAGTGGATGTGTTTTATGCTTTCACGTCCTAAGGACCCTGCCTGCCTCCCCTGCTCAGGAACAGCTGCATCCTTGTGAGATCACAGTCACGCATCTTCCCTCCAGTTCTCAGACATCTGCCTTATTTCCCGCTTTTGGCTATAGCTGGAGTTCATTTCAAGAGAGCAGCTAGTTGGAGTTGTGTTTTATCTTCTTTAAAGCCTCCAGGCTGGTCTGCATTAGAATCATCTGGAAGACTTAACACAGAGTTCTGGGTCTCATCCCCAGGATTTCTGAGTCTGCAGGCTGGGGTGGAGACATGGATTTGCATTTCTAGCAGGTGCTAATGCTGCTGGTCCAGGCACAACTGGCCCTTGTGCATTTACAAGTACCTCGATGAGGGCACCACCTAAAACATGCTCTAAAACAACTTCGGAATTTAATTTTTTTTCTTACTGTATTTATAGTAGATGCATTCCTAATCACTTGTTACAATTTACGTTTAATATAAAAGATGGGATATAAACCCATTAAATCCATGAGAATGGTAAGGATACAGGGAAACAGTCACTCTCGTTGGCGGAGGGAATACACTGGTGCTTTTCAGGAAGACACTTCTCAAAATACAGTAAGAAGCTACAAAACTGTTTCTCTCTTGGACTTCCACTGCTGAGACTTTGTTTTGTTTAAGGAATAACCAGATTCATAAATAAAGATTTATGTCCAAGAATGTTGATCCCATTGATGTTTACAGAGCGAAAAATCAGAAACAATCTAAATGTCCAGCAGTGAGGAAATGGGCATATAAAGCATGGTAAACTTTAAGAAAGAATCCACTGGGCTTCCATGGGGGTGCAGTGGCTAAGAATCAGCCTGCCAATGCAGGGGACACGGGTTCGAGCCCTGGTCCAGGAAGATCCCACATGCTGCAGAGCAACTAAGCACGTGCACCACAACTACTGAGCCTGCGTGCCACAAATACTGAAGCCCGCACGCCACAACTACTGAAGCCCGCACGCCTAGAGCCTGTGCTCCACAACAAGAGAAGCCACTGCAATGAGAAGCCCGTGCACCGCAATGAAGAGTAGCCCCTGCTTGCCACAACTAGAGAAAGCCCATGCACAGCAATGAAGACCCAACACAGCCAAAAATAAATAAATTAATTAAGAAAGAAAAGAATCCACTGAAGCCTGTGAATTTAAATGCAATTATAAAATGCTTTTCCATTAAAATGTTTATGAATGAAATACTGATTTTAAAAGGATGCCCATTTTCAACAACATAAATTACAAATTAAAAAATATGGTGAGTCTCAAATTTTAGGATTGGGTTCCATTTTCTCACTTACCTTCTTTGAAGAGCAATGCCTTCAAGGGTTCTGAACAAAGAAAACCTCTTTTGTCTTCATGTATCCATGGGAGATATGCCCACATGTCCTGATGCCAGGGGGCTTCCTCTGGGCCTCTGTGTTCTTTCTCTTCTCCGCCGTGATGGCTTCGAAATGAAGGAGGTACAGAAGGCATTCATCACAGGAAATAGAACTAGTGCTTTATTCAAGCACTAGTTTCAAATTTTTCAAAACATTTAAAAAATAAATACAATAAATCAGGTGTTCTTTTTCCTTTGCAAGTATTAAATACAGATGTACTGTATGCATATGAAATTTTTTATTAAAATGTCTTTCACCAGCCTGTCTCTTTAATTAAATAAAGCTTGTTTGGTATTAATCAAGGCACAAAGAATTTATACCCCAAATCCAGATTAATTAAAAGCCTGGAGCTTGAAGAACAGACTGTGTATAAAGACAAAAATAAATCAATCCAAACATGATATTTATGAATATGGACTGTGGGCAAAATATAAATAATTTAGATGGAGTAATATATGTCAGGTATATGATAGGATTATTTTATATTATAGAATGTATTTGCATGTAAATTTGAACTCACGTTTTGAATTAAGGTTTCTATTTTTAAGTTGTTGTTCATTACAGAGTGATGGTAGCTCTTCCTGGCTAATCCCCTCACAAATCCAAAAGCTTTTAGCTACCTGCTCAGATACGCCAGGAAAGTGAGTCTCACGTGAAATCATCTCTCTTTGTGTGAGTTTGGTTTCATCTTATTCAACGTTACCCTTCTCTCCCCAAATGGAGCACAGTCTAGCACCCGGTCAGGACCTGCTGGGGCACAGCTCACTCACAGGATGTGAATCTGTAAACTCATTGGTATGTTCACCAAATTAAAACATGTATTAGTCTTTAGCTACTTTTTAAATGGGAATGCAGTCAAAATATTTAAAACTTTAAAACTAAAAAATGTGTGGCTACTGATTCATATGTGGAAATTTCCTGTTCCTACACACACACACACACACACACACACACACACACGTATTTATATCTGATCTGAATCTTATCTGATTCTCACTGAAGCTTTGCAAATGGGGAAGACCAAATTTGAACTCAAATAGGTATTCTAACTATAAATCTAAGATTTACTCTATTACAGCCATGTGTCACATGTTAATCTTCTATGGGAGAAAAAAAATAATTTTAATTCAGTTGATGGTCTCAGTTAGAATGGAGCAAGGCCCTTAACTATTTGGAATTGTTTCCCTTTGCAGAAATTCTGGCTGAGCATAAATCCTCAAGAAATGTAGGTCCTCCTCATCCTCTTCTTCCTTCTTTTGGTCTCACCTGCCCCCATTTTTCTTCTTATTTTTATATTTCTGTCCTATTTCAGGAGGAGAATAATGAGACAATGAGAATGAATTGTACATTTTATCATTATACAAAATAATATAAAATAAAAATGAGTCCTGGATAAAGTGGTATTTCTGATCAGTTGGGAAAAGGGTGGCTCATTCAGGAAAGATTATGAGTATTCGTTTAGACAAGATTGGGAGATCCTTGCCAAATACAGTTTTCAAAACTAAATTCCATAGAGGGAAATTTAAAAGAACATTCTATAATGCTGTGTCCTAGAAATCCTTATTAAGCCAGATACCTTAGAACCAATGACTCAAAGATGTAACCTTCCAAATAATCACAAATCACTTGCACACACACATTGACAGCACAAACACAGACAGACATACAAACACACAGATACACAGACACCACACATAGGCACACACACGGACACATCCACATATGCACAGGTTACAGCAAACTTATAAAAACGTAGTGTTGGGAAGAGGTCCTGACACACATGAAGTGTTAGCTTCTATTATCATCATCATTTCTATTACTATTAAAAGGTAGATGAAAAAATTCTTTAAGTCATTTATTTATAACATACAAGCCAAATTAATACTTGTATTACTTTTCACCATTGGATATTGATGTCCTTGATCTCAATTTTTTTTTAATTAGATTGTTTTTTAAGTCAAAAGTCATAATAGTAAAATATAGGAAGAGACCCAATTCTTTCTAACCATATTAAATTTAACAAAATTTGAGTTTTTGTAGAATTACATATAATTTGTTACAGCATCTTAATTATCAATTACTCATACTTAAAAATTATGGATTTGACAGTGTGCATAATTCTCTATGTTTGAAATGGTATAAATAATAATAACTGCATGTCCAGATTTAAGTATAAAGCAATTACTGAAAATGCTAAAGGTTCTCAAAAGCTCAGAAACAACAGAAGGAGAACCAGTGAATCACCCAAGTAGGGATTAGTGAACGTTTGTTATGCTCACACCAAAAAGACAGTTGGCAAACTGGGAGCTCTCCAGCCAAACAGTGGGTGAGGCTCAGGGGTGTGTTGTTATAATGCAGCTTATCTAGTGAGGAAGTGGTGACTGTATTCTTCACAGTGACTGGTTATAATGTTAGAATTTTCCTAAATGATAGGTTATTGGTCAGAGGTGACCTCATAGCAACCTCAGGAAGCAGTTTAAGTTTCGCTCACGATTCCAGAGGCAGAAACAAGGAGTGAAGTTACTCTCGCAAAAACAGAATTAAGCTTTGCCTGTGTGACTGCACTGGTTTTGTCTGCTCGGGGAGTTGTCAGGGCTGGTCTCCATTTGTTTCAGATTTTTTAACAGGGGCATGCACATTCACACTGCAGAGCCATCCCCGAGATGATGAAATTGCTTTTCTCCTAAAAGTAATGGGAAACCCTGGAGAATCCACACTTTGAATTTATTCCTTGATCAATGACAAGTACTAAAGTTCATGAGGTTTGCAGCATTTATAAATGGAAGATGCATTTTAGCAGGAGGAGGTGTCTATGCTTTCTTTTGTTAATGTATGGCAAACGAGGTGCATTCATTTGTAGAGATGAATCTGTAGAAGAATTTTGGGACTTGTGCCAGTTATTCATTCCTAGTTTCTTTGAATTACTATGTTTCAGGCTCTTCTATGGACTACAGAGATCCAGTGATACATTTCCTACCATCCTGTAGTTTATCTTCTTGTGGGAAAGGCTCACCACTGACCACCTCAAAACAAAACAGAAACAATTGTCTACTGTCAGACAGTGATGATGGGGAGGAGGGAAATTAAGCAGAAGGATGGAAATAGTGATAGTGGTGAGTGAGAAGTCTGCTCTTTCAAATGAAGTATCCATGGAAGCCTTCCTGGAAGAGGTGGTCATTCAAAATTAAGCCATGAAGTAAATACAGCAATAGTCTCAGATTCTCTTAGACCTACCATCTTTAACTTTTCTGATTTTTCCCATAAACGCTTTCTTCACTTTTTTTATACTTTCTAACTACTATTTCCTTTTCATGTTTCCTGCAAAATATGGGTTTAAGAGAACTAATTTTAGTAAGTTGTCTATGTAGTCACCATAATCTAGCATGTGGTTTTACAGACTCTTGGGGCAGCAGCTTGTTTTTTTGTTTTTCACCGAAGAAAAAGTATGCCATTAGCAGTGCAGGCACACAGGTGCACAGCACACACACTCTCTCATGTCCCAGAGCCTTTGTTTCTGGAAAAGAATGAAATATGAGCTAAAGTAGTCCTTCCATCCAAAGGAACGGCAGAATCTAACAAAATTATTTTTGAAAGAGTTCCATTTTGTAGAATTAAATTTGTAAAGTGTTTGTAATGACTCAATCTGCTCTAATTTACGCTCTGCTGCTTCTTCGCCCAGGTCACGCCTGCCATTTCCTTAACGAACAGAACCTGTGATGCCATTTAGCACGTGTTCTGTTGAGCCAAGTGCCCGATTTCACCTTGATTTCAAGAAGTGGACGACTACTTTGCCCTTAACTACGAAAGAAGACCGATAGGTGCCATGCCTGCCTGTCTCTCCTTTTCTGTCTCAGTTGAGGAAATACTGAAATGTGAAGGAGAGTGTGTTTGTCTTTTCCAAGCACCAGAGCACCCCATGCGCCACTGGTGGTCAGACAGCGATGCTAGTCCTCACAGCTGGGAAGACAGTGGACGCCAGTGTCGCTGCCCTTCTGTCCCAGATCGGCCTGCTCCAAACTCTAGTCAAAGATGAGACACTAAAAACTGTTTCTCTCTCGAGACTGGATGGGGAATACTAAAAGGTTCCAGAAATTTTTGAAAAAGCTCTTATTTTGACTGCTCAACTTGCTTTATAAATCTCACTTCTCTCACGTCAGGAACCAGGTTGTTGACAATAAAATCCTCTTGGTCCCAGCATAATTGATCAAGGAAAGTTCTGGACTTTGAGCGCACATTTGCAGATCCAATAGAATCCGGGTCTCCCACCTCAGTGACATTCGTTTCAACATCTGCGTGGACCAGCTGGTAACAGTTAGTTTGTTCCTATCACTTTTGATTTTGAATTGAGCTTGTTAATAAGGATGGATGGACAGCAGGTGTGGCAGTTTCTGAACAGTTATTGGGACCTAATTGCTTCGGGCTATTGTTTGAAGCAGTTTCCATTTGTACGTTGTTCTGGTTGCAGCTGTCAATAGCAGGCGAGCTAGGAATGCACAACTATTCCGTTCAGGCTGCACTTGCAAATCTAAATTGATCCTGGAAGGCATCCATATCTGGCAAGTTAAGCAAAAATGTTAATAGTGAAAGCACAGCTCATAAGAGCTGAACTGGTGAAAAAACAAAAATCTCAATCTTTTCAGGAGTTTTGAGGATGTACCTTCACATTCATAGGCCAACTGCTTACTGGTAAATTTTTAAATCTCAAATTTTCACTACTTTTTGCAGTAAATCAGACTAAAATATCACCTAGATTAATAATTCATTTTAGAACATCCCTCTTAAAACTTTAAAAAATTGCTTTGTGTAATTCAACTAAGCAACCAAATCCGTGCAGGGTCATGAGAGCCTTCAAGGTACAGAGTGGAGAAGGACTGCTTTGGAGGTGCTTGCACCTGGCTTTGAACTCCAGCCACCGCGTCACCTTTGTTTGTGACCTTGAACAACTCACTCACTCAGCTCCTCTGAGTTGCTATTTCCATATCTGTAAAAGTAAAGCAGGGATCAACGTTTGTGATGCTGTTTTATGAGACGGTGCTTGTGAAGTTAAGGCGTATTGAACACTTACCTGGCGGCAGGTAAGCACATGCATCTCTAGCACCTCACATGTCTTTCATTTAATCCTCACAAAATCCATGATTCAGAGGCTGTGCTTCTATTCCATCTTGCAGGTAAGGATGTAGAAACAGGCTTATGGAGGCTTAGGGTCTTTCCTGCCGTAGAGGCGGGACGTGGGGACCTGCCTGCTCCAAGCTCAGCTGCTACGTTCACTGCGGGCCATGGAACGCGGTGCTCCATTAAGGGTCTGTTTTATGAAACACGTAAAGCAGCATTTACTACTTTTGTTGGAAATGTCAATTTCTAATCTCCATTTTTGCAGAATGTTGGTGTCAGTGAACTAGATGAATGTGTTTACCACCAGATTATATAGCATTACCTTCAACCAGCTTGTAAAAAACATAGATTAGTGAATTAAAACGTTTGTATACTTTTTACATTTTCATCCACATTTTTCCCCTTAGGCACCTTCTAGAAAATGCTGGAGAAAGGTAACAGAGGATGGGGTAAACAAATCACTAATAAACCAGGTTTACCTGAAAGTATTAGGAACAGATTGATATATTTAAGCCATAGCATGAAACTGTGGTTGTAATTTGATTTTATTTGAGCATTATTTACTCACATTCCCCCCACCCCGTAATTAAGATGTTCTTAGTTTATGAGGTGACATTAAACATGCCAGCACTTCACCAAGTTAGGCAAAATGTCGTGAGTCCTGGAAACCCGGGTAGTCAGCTCTCTGAAGAGGACGTTGGGCCCCTGATTGTCTGCATTTCTGCTGGAAGACATGGGGTCAAACCCGACCTCACTTGGGACACCTGGGGTATTTTCCTGAGTGATTTTTACGTTTCAGCTTGTGCTGGTCTCTTGAAAATGGACATTGGAAAGCGGGATTTACTTAGAGTTTTAAAGAATACAATTTTATTTAATCAAGACGGACCATGATGAAGCTTGTTTCGGAATTGGGTGGGTGCTACAGACTGAATTTTGTGCCCCCCGCCAGTTAGTATGCAGAAATCCTAAGCTGACGGTGTTGGCAGGTGGGGCTTGGAGGAGGTGATAGGGCGTGAGCTGAGCGCGGAGCCCTCGTGATGGCGTGCTTAGCGCTTTTATAAAAGAGAAGCCCATACACCCGCAGCCCTTCCACCACAGAGGGCTCAGGAAGACGGGTCTCCCCAGGACTCAGCCGCGCTGGCACCTCCGCCCTGGACTTCCAAGCCCCCAGAACGGTGAGAAATCAGCGTCTCTTGCCCAGTAAGCCCCCGTTCCGTGGCCCTGGGGAAGCAGCCAGGGCAGCCTAAGACAGAGGGGCCTCCACTGTGGAGACGTGTGACTTCCTCCACGGTGGGCCTTCTCCCCTGTGATGGTCACTGTGGGCTCCTCGGGCCCCAGGAGAGGGGAGGGGTTCCCGGTGGTGTCTTGTGGGGAGAGGCCTGGCCAGGGCTCAGCCTTGGGACTCAGCCTTGGGGCTCCAGCACTTTGTACGGAAAACACCGTTGGAGTCAGTTCTCTGCTTTCCGTGGTAGGGCCCGTGGCGTACCCCCGTCCCTGGGTGATGATGCCTGTGACTTGCTTTCCTGTTTTTCTTCTCAAAGAAAACGACAGGCAAACACATGTTCACACTGAAATGAAGGTTCAGGATCAGCCACAAGTCACACATAAACCTCAAGTCTCATTTCGTGAACCTCCTTTATTTGGGTGAAAACATGACTGTCGGCAGAAGTAAGAGTCAGTCCTTGTTTCTTGTAAAGATGAACCTTCTAGATGAATGGGCTCGGTTCTCATTCTCATCTACAAATGTCCCAAACTAGATTATGCCCCCAGCTGCCCACTTCCCTGTCCTGGGCCCTTTACCTCAAAGGGAGAAACAGGCCTGTTGCTGCTCAGGCGGATATGAGGTTTCAGTCCTTTCTCTCTCACCACCTGTTCTAAACAGTGGCTGGTGAGCAAGACTCCCTGGTGAGGACATGCCTGGATCCAGCCAGTTCAACCACCTCGGCTCCACCAACCAGTGCAAACAGGCCGCTGCCTGGAGGGCTGCAGCCGCCTCCTCAGGTGGCTCCCTCCTGCCCGTATCTTCTCCACCAGGCGGTTTTAAAAGCAAGTCCAACTGTGTCTTTCCCCAGCTCAGAGCCTTGGGAAGTCCCCGTCCCCTTACCAGAAAACATCCTGAGCGAGGTCCCAGGCCTCCCCTCCTCCTTATCACCTGCAGCTGTGACCAGGACTAGCCTGGGAGCCCTTAAATATAGTGACGCCAATTACTGAGCGCAGGTGGATGAAATCCACATCCTTGGTAAAGGGCTCTGCAGATTGGTCCTTAACAGCCTGCAGGAGATTCAACTATAACCCCTCGGGGCCCCCCCTCACTCCCTTGATTTTTGCCTGCCCATCTTGAGATGAAGTTGAAGACCTTTCTTCCTCTTTATTCCTAATATCAAAAACATACTTTCATAAGCAAAAACCTTAACGTAAGTCAACAATGATTTAATACTATTACGTATTTCGTGGTTGTGTTCACTAGTTGCCTCAATATCTTATTTATAGGAAAGTGGCCTGCCCGGCTCAGGAGTCCACCTAGACCAGGTGCTGACTTGTCTTCCTCAGCTTTCTCTCCTTGTGCTGGACCTGTTGGAAGAAAACAGGTCTCTTGCTTTAGAAGCCCCCCACCCCGTGGGTTTGTCTGTGTTGCTTTATAATTAGATTTGGCTTCGAACTCCTGGCAGCAACCCTGGGTTGCTGGTGCTGAGTGACACCGGGGCCCAGTGGACCTTGGAGCATTTGGTTCAGCGGGTGTCTTCCTGGTTTCTCCACCACGTACCCCTTATTTTTTTGCATCCTGAAATCAGCATCTCATTGTAGGGAGACCCTCGGAGAGCGCAACTGGTACCCAGATCTGCCCCTGAATTTGGGGCTCCCCTGAGTGAAACAGGTGCCTACTGGCTTCTTCTGCATATACCTGATTTTCCTCTTAAACTGGAAAGTTTTCAACAGATATAATTTGTCTATTGGAAATCTTGGATCTGAGGTCAAGAGACTGAGTAGAGTTCTAGGTTAAACTAAATGTGGAAATCAGGGAAGTCCATCTCTTAGTGTTTCATCTTATCTGTCACAGAATTGATGGGCAATCATTTCCATGCTATCAATTTAAAATAAAATCATGTCCAAAAACAACATAGCAGAGAAAATACTCAAAGTGCCCCTACCACGAAACACCTAGAAATGTCAGTTAAAATATAACAAGTCTCTCAAATGCAAAACTAAACTTGGAATAAACAGGGAACTCTCCAAGGGCAAAAATTAAACAGGGAGCAAAACATACACTGTAACTTTTTTCCCTGAAGCTTCAGCTACCTCGTGGGAATGTGCTGCCCTTGGTGACGCCAGGGTTTGGCTTTCAGTGGCCGGAAAGAGCACAAATGAATGACGTGGAGACAAGTACATGGGGAATGAAAGCTACGCCAGCGCTGTGGCTCGGGTCACTAGAGAGAAGGACCTCAGGAAAAGGGCCAGGTATGTGCTAACCGACAGAAAAACCTGTCGATTCTGCATGTAAAAAAAACTCTTATAAACAAAACACTGTCTCATGTAGGGTTTGGATTCAAATTTTTACTGATATTTTTGGTTCAGAAAACCTCAAGTCAAGACATATAGGTTGAATCTGGGTCTGAGATGCCCCTACCCTAGGAGCACATCACAGAAGTCCATTCACATTCCCCCCAGTGAGATGAAGTTTCATTGCAGGCCATTTAGGCTTTCATTCTGGTAAACCACCAAAATTGTAAAAATGAATACAGTCCTGGAAAATCCAAAAAGCTTAGTCGTCAGAATATAGTTTAAAGGACACACTTAAAATAGAATATACAAACTGAACAAATTACTAGAAAGAAGATTAAAATAAAAGATGAGGCTAATAAACAGAACCAACTCTGACTTCTGGGTATAAAAGTGTGACAGGAAATAGAGATGGACTTCAGTTACTGGAAATAGGTCTGAATGGCAGGCTAGAAATCAAATGGTTCTGGCTACAGTGTATCTAGATTGAGGCAAATAATGTAAATAAAATCAACAGGCATCCACAACCTCAGTGGCGTTTCCTGGGTGCAGGAACCAAGCGCAGCCTCAGCTCCTAGAGGAAAGCTGTCTTCATGGCATGTGTGCCCCGCAGGCGTGTGTGCAGCCTGGTGACCCTGAGCTCAGAGACTCAAATTCTGGAGAAGGGCCCAGCCTGACCCACACTTGGCCATCATTCCAGAAGGAACACCATTTGGGGAAAGAATCCTGCTTGGTGTGGGAGATTCATGGAACTGGATGGAAGTTTCTTTTTCCTGGAGGTAAAATTGAACAACATAATTCAATATTTGTACGTACTGAAAAAGGATCAACACAAACCTAGTTAACATCTATCACTGTACAGTTAGTTTTTTCTTGTGATGAGAACTTTAAGATCTACTCCCAGCAACTTTGAAATATGTGACGGTATTAACTATTTTAACTACAGGCACCAAGCTGGACATCATATCCCCACAGGTTATTCATCTATAACGAAAAGGTGAAAACTTGCAACGACCTGCTCATAGAAAGCTTCTGCACAAAGTTAGCTTTCTCCTCAAAAAGATAAAAGGTGAGACTGAAAGATAACCAAGTAAGACAACGAGGTACAGAAATGTCTTGGGTAGGAAATACAGATGGACTTCCATGTCTGGAGATACTACAAGGCAGAAAAAATCTCTAGTAGCTCAACCCTCCGTTCTCCCCTCACACCTAGCGCAACCCCTTGGCCGCCTCTTACCGAGAACAGCACCTCGGCTTCAGCAGAGACCCTAGGCTTTCCCCTCGTACACAGCAGAGCCCCTCCTCTGTCTCCTTGTCCATAGCTCAGCCCTGGGCATCAGCTATCCCTTCATACAATGAGCATCTCCTCCACTGTCTATTAATACCTAGAGCAGCAACTTCGCTCCTCATACCTATAGCAGACCCTCCACCGTCTCCTCACACATAGGCCAGGCCTTTGGCTTCCTCCTGCTACATGGAGCATCTTCTGCCATCTACTCTTACCTACAGCGGGCCCTGGGTTTCCTCCTCATAGCTTACTGTTAAATCTTCTAGAGTTGGATACACCCACAGTAGTCTGTCCACTTGTTAGAAAACTTTGGTCAGAATTTATACTTCAGAATCACTCTGATGGTGCATATTGTATGCTGTCTTTTTGAGTAATGCTAAACAAAGACAAATTTTCTGGCATTAGTTATATATTAAAAACCACACAAATCATACTGCTAAATGTTTGTGAGCCACTAAGGGAGGCTATTGTGACTCAGTCTCTTGTTGTCATACTCATGATACCATCTTAATATTCTTTTGTTTTGAAATAATTTGGTCACTAGAGAGAGGTGTTGGGGTCTCCAGTTATAATAGTGAACATGTCAATTTCTTCTTTTGGTTCTAATGGTTTTTGATTTGTGTATTTTGGTCATTGGGTGCGTAGGTGTTTGGAAATGTTAGTTCTGGGAGAGTTGATCTCTTCACGATTATATAAAGTCCCCCTTTTTCCCCTGATAATTTTCTTCACTCTATAACTTGTGTTCCTGAAATTACTATGGATATTTCCACTTTCTTTTTACTAGTGTTAGTGTAAATCTTTCTTCATCCCTTTACTTTTAAGCTACCAAGTCTTTGTATTTATAGTTTTCTTTTTTAACATCCTAAAAGGATATTTATTAAAACAGCTTTTGCTGATTTAAAAAATAACAAATGCTCATCTTAAAATTATTTGTAAAATAGAGGTGTTTAAACAGAAAATGGCAAATTTCATTGAGAATAACCACTGACATTTTGTGGTGTTTCTGTTTGACATTTTTTTCTTTCATTAAATTTAACTTTTTGAGTTATAACTTACATATAACATTGTTAGTTTCAGGTATACAATGTAATGATTTGATATTTGTACAGATCATGAAATGACCACTTCAGTAATTCTAGTTAACATCCATCACCACACGTATAAGCTACAAAAATTTTTTTTTGATGAGAAATCTTAAGATCTACTTTCTTAGCAATTTAAAAATATGCAATACAGTATTTCAAGTTAGTGGGGTTTTTTCCCCTTCAGATAAACATCCAAAATTGGAATTACTAGTTCATCTGGTTGTTAGATTAATTTTTTGAAGAATCTCCCATACTGCTTCCACAGTGACTGCATCAGTTAACGTTCTCACTAACAGTGTGTAAGTGCTCCCTTTTCTTCACATCCTCACCAACATTTACTTCTTTTTGATAATAGCCATCCTAACAGGCCTGAGGTGGTATCTCATTGTGGTTCTGATTTTCATTTCCCTGATGATGAGCGATGTTGAGCATATTTTCATGTACCTGTTGGCCATCTGTATGTCTTCTTTGGAAAAATGTCTATCCAGGTCCTCTACACATTTTTAAAATTGGGTTTGGGTTTTTTGCCATTGAGTTATGAGTTCTTTATATACTGCAGATATTAACCCCTTATCAGTTAAGATTTGCAAATATTTTCTCCTGTTCAGTAGGTTGCCTTTTCATGTTAGTTTTCTTTTCTGTGCAGAAGATTTTTAGCTTGTAGTCCACTTGATTTTGCTTTTATTGCTTTTGCCTTTGGAGTAAGAGTCAAAAAATCATTGCCAAGACCTACGTCAGGGAGCTTACTGCTTATGTTTCCTTCTAGGAGTTTTACGGCTTGGGGTCTTATGTTCAGGTCTTCAATTCATTTTGAGTTAATGTTTGTGTATAGTGTAAGATAGTGGTCCAGTTACATTCTTTTGCATGTGGCTGTCCAGTTTTCCCAACACCGTTTGTTTTTATTATAGTTGATTTATAATATTACATTGGTTTCAGGTATACAACATAGTGATTCAGTATTTTTATAGGTTATTCACCATTTAAAGTTATTAAAAATATTGCCTCTATTCCCTGTGTTGTATAATATATCTTTACAGCTTATTTTATACCTAGTAGTTTGTACCTCTTAATCTCCTACCCCTAGCTTGCCCCTCTCCCATCTCTCTTCCCACTGGTAACCACCAGTTCTCTACATCTGTGAGACTGTTTCTGTCTTGGTAAATTTATTCATTTGTTAGATTACACATAAGTGATAACATACAGTATTTGTCTTTCTGTTTGACTTATTTCACTAGTACTCTTCAGGTCCATCCCAGCTCATACAATTCAATATCAAAAGAATTAATAACCCAATTAAAAAATGGGCAGAAGACCTGAATAGACACTTTTCCAAAGAAGACATACAGATGGCCAACAGGCACATGAAAATATGCTCAACATTACTAGTCATCAGGGAAATGCAAACCAACACCATTTATTGAGGAGACCATCCTTCCCCATTGGACATTCTTGACCCCGCTGTGTAAATTAATTGAGCATGTCAGCATTAGTTCTCTTCTGGGCTCTTTATTCTGTCACATGGATCTTCTGTGCAAAAGAATTTTAAATCATGTAGCTATTCTATCTTCAAGGAGGTGGATTATTAACTCTCCTTAAGTGTGGGTTGCTTTTATTGACTTTTAAAGAGAAGAGAATTCAAAGGAGGAAAAAACTTTAAGTGGAAAACCTGACAAACACGACCTCAGCCGGGTGATCCAAGTCAGCACCAACAGTGATAAGTCATGTTGACAGCATGTACCCTTGATATTTTGTGATGAAAGTGGTGCTTTACCTCTGGTCCTTCTCCCAAAATCTTTATTCAGTCTAATCATGAGAAAGATATTAGAAAAACTCTGTTTGAATGACAGTCTACCAAGTACCTGACCAGAGCTGTTCAAAACTGTCAAGGTCATCAAAAACCCCGAAAAGCTGAAAGTGTCTCAGCCAAGAGGAGCCTAAGGAGATTTGACCACTGAATGTAACAGGGTACCCTTTATGGGATCCTGGAACAGAAAAAGGACATTAGGGAAAAACTGAAATAGGAATAAAATATGGATGTTAGCAAAGAATAATAATGTATCAGCTTGGTTCCCTAGTTGTGATAAATGTACCAAAATGTAACATGTTTTCAATAACAGGACCTGAACCTGGAATACCTGGGAACTCTCCATGGTATCTTCAGATTCTTTCAGTAAACCTAAAACTATTCAGATATAAAATTTTATTTAAAAGTATGGACCATATAAGTTCTTAATAGACAGGGAACACCTCTGTGTAAATACACCTGAGACTGTGTCCTGTGAATTAATCTATATCAACACTAAAAGCTTTGCTGGACACTTAGGGGTCGTTAAATTATGCATCACTAGAGGTGAACGATGCCTTATTTTTGGTTCCCCTGACAGAGCTGGGGTGTGAACAGTAGACTGCAGGCAGCGGGAACCGACCATTCATGATGTGTCTTCTGTTGTGCTTTGAATCTTGGGAAGATGCTTAGTGTCTTTAAGGGATGCAGCCCTAACACATGGGCACACAGCAGAGGATGAACGGTATCAGCACTAACCTCGGAGCAGGATGCGTCTTCAGAACGACCCCCTCCCGATGCCCGTAAAGTATAGTCAATTACTTTTATAATTGCTCCCCCACTAATGTCGATGTCCTAATGGAATCAAAACCATTACACTTCTCTTTCATCTGTTCTTACATCCAATGAAGGCAGAGGGTAGAGGTATTTATTGGCTCTAAGAAACTCTCTGCAAATTAAAAGTATCTTGATAATGAGATAAAAGATTCCCCTAAATCTAAGCTGCTGTGGTTTGTTTTTGTCAGTTTACAATTGATCAGAAGGGAGGAAGGCCTGGTTGTTCAAATCTTGTCTTCAAGGCACTGAGAAATCTTCCTGCCATTTCATATCACTGCTTTTTTGGCGGAATGGTGAAATTAAAGGGTCAGCTCCTTCAAAATCAAAGCTGTTGGACATTCTCTGCTACTGAAGAGCAAAATAGTAGGTGCCACTTGTGTAGACACAGGACTCAGTGATAAATATGTGCATTTAGTGGGCTGTACGTCTTGACTCCACTGATTCCATGTGCAATGGAGTTAACTGTGAAAAGGGACCATTTCAGGAGGGATTTAAAACTTGGCAAATTATGAACATATCTAGCTGTATCTCAAGGTTTTAAAAGATATGTTTCTTTTAACTTGTATTGCATTCAGGGAAGTTTAATTGTATGCTTTGTCAGAATCTCAGTCAAAATGAAGTGCTATCATTTATAAATATCTTCAATCATACAAGAGTATTTAAGGTGATATTTCAGTTCATTTTGACTGGATCCACAGCTGATTCTGAATGCCTCTTGCAAACTCGAATGCAGATAGGAGAGGGGAAGATTGGCTGTCATTCCAGATTCCTTCCTGTTTAAAAAAAAAAAAAAAAAGCTAATTAAAGCAGTGGGTCAGATCTTGCAGTGTCAGATGTGCTGTTTCTTTCCTTGGGACAATAATGTGCTGCTGGCTGCTACATCAGTACAGTTCTGACAGCTGCCAGGAAAGGGCAGAAAAACCACACGCTGACAAGATTTCCACTTGCTGAGTCTTAGAAGGTCTGAGGCGCATGAGCATGTTGCTGATGAGAGTGGGTCTGCAGCAGTAGAATCCAGTGCTCTTCGTTGTTATGTAGCTCAGTGCATGACCAATACTTTAAACATCCTGTGGCTCTTAACTTTCTAACGGGGGGTGATAGGAAGGATGAGTGTGCATCCTGAAAGGAGGAACGTGATTTGCATTCACCTTTTCTTGAGTAAAACATTTCCCACTGATCTTATATTGGATTTTTTTCCATTTTCAGTCTTGTTTTCGCACAATGTATAGATTCTAATGTCATTGTACACTGATACTATTTTTCGAGTAATGATACTATTCTACAAGACTTTTTCCCCCCTTTGAGCTTCCTAATATATCTCAAGGGGTTTTTCACTGACCTTTAAGATATTTGCTTTCATACTTTCAGAATTATAAGCAATAGAACCATCACAAAAGCTTAAAACACTTAGGAGAAATCTTACTTTCGCAGATGCCTATGAATTCTTATGGTTCAAATTCATTGTTCAAAATGAATTTACTTAGACAATTACAAATACCAAGACCTTGTTTTAATTAACAAATTATTTTGCAGATACTCATTTATTACATATTAAGGGTGATTTTTACACTTTGAATAAGACATGATTTGTCTGAATTGTTGCTAACAGTGGTGGCAACCACAATCCATTTTATGACAGTCCTTGTACTGTTGGTGCATTTTGCGGGCACAGAGAGATTAGGCTTTGTGCGAGAATAAGCCGTCTGAGAAAACAACACAGAGCAAAATATAAGACTGACTCCACCCCCAGCACAACTATGGGTTCCACCATCCTGACTGGGGAACACTCTGGGCTGTATTCCCCCGGGTCATTAATGACCAGTTTTCAACTCACCTTAATTTTCTCAGGCTGTTTCTCCATTTACTTATGTGCCTCATACCTCAATTTTTATATATGGTATAAGATAGTGGTCCAGTTTCCTTTTTGCATGTGGCTGTCCAGTTTTCCCACTGCCATTTCTCTATGAAAAATGCCATTTTTCCAATTGTCTTCAATTTCTTTCATTAATGTATTGTGATTTTCAGTGTACAGGTCTTTCACCTTCCTCATTAAATTTATTTCTAGATACTCTTCCTGATGCAATTGTAACTGGAATTGTTTCTTAATTTCTTTCCAATAGTTCATTACTAGTATGTAGGAATGCAACAGGCTTTTGCATATTGATTTTTGTATTCTGCAGCTTTACTGAATTTTATTTCAACGGTTTTTGGGGTATTTAGGGATTTCTATATATAATATGTCATCTGCAAATTGTAGCAATCTTACTTCTTTCCAGCTTCGATGCCTTTTTTTCTTAATTGCACTAGCTAGGACTTCCAATACTATGTTTAATAAAAGTGGGGAGAGTGGGCATTCTTGTCTTGTTCCTGATCAGCTTTAAGCATTTCACTGAGTGTGAGGTTAGCTGTGGGCTTCTTATACACGGCCTTTTATTATATGAGGTATACATATAATTGTTATATATAAACACACATTGTTGAGAGTTTTTGTCATGTGTGTTGAGCTTTGTCAAATGCTTTTTCTGCATCTATTAAGATCATATTTTTACCATTCATTTTGTTAATGTGGTATATCACATTGATTTGGGGATATTGACCCATATTTGCATCCCTGGAATAAATCACACTTGATCATGGTGTATAATCCTCTTAATGTGCTATTGAATTCAGTTTGCTAATATTTTGTTGAGGATTTTTGCATCTATGTTTATCACAGAGACTGACCTGTAATTTTCTTCTTTGTATCCTTGTCTGATTTTGGCATTAGAGTAAAGCTGGCCTCGTAAAATGAGTGTTTCCTCCTGTTTTGTATAGTTTTTGGAAAAGTTTGATAAAAACTGGTATGTATTCTTCCACGTTTGGTAGAATTCACCAGTGAAGCCCTCTGTTCTCAGACTTTGGGGAGGTTTTTGATTACTGATTCCATCTTCTTCCTAGTAATAAATCTATTCAGATTTTCCACTTCATTATTCAGTCTTGGAAGGTTGTAGGTTTCTAGAAATTTACCCATTTCTTCTAGGCTGTCCAATTTGTTGATGTATAATTGTTCATAGTAGTCTCTTAAGATCCTTCATATTTCTGTGGTATCATTTGTAATGTCTCCTCTTTTTTTCTGATTTTATTTGAGCCCTCATTTTTATGGTGCATCTAGCTACCTAAGAGTCTGTCAATTTTATCTTTTTGGAGAATCAGCTCTTAATCTAAGAGTCAAAAGAGCAATAAGTTTCTATTTCATTTTCTGTTCTGATCTTTATTTACCTCATAGGTAAATTCATGTACTCTGCTTAATACACAGTTTTGTTTGCAGAGATGATTTTTTATGGATTTAGTATTTCAACACTGTAGATATCAACTCAATGCCTAATATTTTCAAATGACTTGATAACTAAAAATATTTATGTAATTTGAACTGTTTTCAGAGTCCATGAGCCAGAACTAGTTATCTTTTAAAGTGCTGTCAAGAGGGGCTGGAGGATGTCAGGGGACACACCTGGTGTGCATTGTCGTGGCCACACTGATGTCAAAGGTTTGGACAAACTGAGATGTCCTAACTTTTATGACATGCACACACAAAAACGTGCACACATGACAGTCCATGCAGTTGGTCAACAAACTCTAAGCAAAATACCATAAAAAATAAACATATAATAGGAGTAAATTAATATATAGGATATCATTAATATTCTAACAAATCCTTCCGTAAAATAAATCACATTTGGAAAGTTTAAAATTATGAATGATTGTAAATAATGCAATTTCTGAACTTATCGTTTGGGTCCCTTTTAGTCTCAAACTTTCATTTACATTCCAGCCATTCATATGGAAGTGCCAAGCACTCAGTACCATTTTTGCAATGTGAATGTTCAGCTTTATTCTAATTTCTTCTATATTCCCTATTCTCTAGTCATCCTGGAATATCCACTGTTAATGTGCTCCATAGAGACTCATCTACATGTACTTAAGGGTTTTTCTCTGCCTGAAGGTTTAGAATCCTGACCAGTTTCTCCCTTTCGTTCAAATAGAGACAGAGACTCTTCCAGAACATACCTCCTTCAAGTCCATCTTAAATAACACCACCTCTTTGAAAACGTAAATTCTGTATACAGTATATTCTTCCTTAGATCACTCATCTTCATTTGATTTTTCCAATTATTTCTTATTCTACTTGACCCTATAAAGTAAACTTTGGGGTGATACAGCACAGGTTCAAAATGTAAAAAATACAGGAAGAAATGCAGCAAAAACCCTTACCATCCATGTTCTCTTAGCAGAATTTCTCTTTTCCAGATGGAACTGATGTTTTCAGTAGCAGTTATCTCCTATCCTTTCACATGCATTTTATGCATATCTAAGCAATAAATATATAAAACTTAATCTTTTCTTTTTACGCAAATGGTAGCATGTTATGCATTCTTAACTTTGCTCTTCTTTAACTTAACAAGGAATATTAGAAAATATTCTATCAATACCTAACTAGGTTATTCACACTTTTGTGTTTGTGAAGAGTTTTATCTACCACCTATCACTTCTTTTCTAGTCTCTTGATAACCAGCATTTGGATCATTTCTGATAACTTTCTAGCTCAATACTGCAATGAAAATCTTTCTAAATAGATCACTGAATCCTAGAAGTAAAATTACAGGCTCAAATTGTATTGGCATTTGCTGCTAATGTCTTTAGAAAATGTATTTTATTCAATTTGAATAAATCATGTTTATGATGAAAATTCAAAAGAAGTAAGAAAGGCATAAAAACATAATTCTGCTTCATAACCTATTCCAGCAACCACTCAGTTTTCCTCTCTAGAGATAATCGATATGAGGTTATTATATCGTTTCAGAGAGATTGTATATATAGAGAGCAGAGTTTAATCTTATTTGGGCATATTTGCATTTTCTTCTATATTCCATGGAAATCAGAATGCTCTTACCAAGAAGTTGACTAACAAAATAACACAAAGTTTCAGGGTAACCACTGAAATTCAGTGTCAGACACTGTCCAAAGATCTCTGATCAAAGTAATGATCCTATAATTTCCAGTTGTCATTGGAAGGAAACATAGTTTTGGATGCAAGTCACTGCCATGTTCCTGACCAAAGATTTTTGATCTTATTCCAATTTGGAGTAAGTTGCCCTCTGCATTTCACCCATGGTAATCATCAGAATTTCCTTCACCATCATCTTGGTTTTCTCTTTGCCTCCTTCCTGTATTTTCTGTTTTCTGTGAACCTTGTATATTTCTTTCTTGATTTATGCCCTTGTTTTGGTGAAGCACATCCTCAGGTAGCTTTTGACAAAAAAATGTATGAGGAATAAGGTTTTGTTTTTAAAATAAAAAATAATGGTGCCTTTATTCCTCATTTGAGTAATAATTTGGGAATAGAATTCTAAGTTTAAAATTATCCGTCAGTGTATGAAATCATTTCAGTGTTTTCTAGCTTCTAATGTTGCTATTGAGAAATCTTAAGATGTTCTAATTACTATCTTTTAAATAAGAGTAGGGGTGTCGTAGTGTGGAGTGTGTAGTCTTATCCATTGAATTGTTGCTTGAGTGGGCCCTTTTGACTTAGAAAATGATTCTTCATTCTTGGGATTCTTTTTGGATTATCTATTCCCTCCCTCTTCTCTTAAATTTTTCTCAGAAACTTCCAATATCATTCATATGTTGGACTCTTAGGTTTGGGCCTTCAAGTTTCCTATCTTTGGTGCTATCCATGTTTTTCTACTTTCTAGAAGAGTTCATCTGTAGTTTTCAATTTTTCTATTGAGGTTTTATTATAACTGAGATATTTATCAAAAGCCTTTTTCAGCATGTTTTTTATGAGAAGCACTGTCATTGTCTCATGTATACAGTAACTTCTATTACTCTGGGAAACTTAACGATAGTATATTTGAATGTTTTCCTCCTTGTGTAATCTCCGAGTTGTTTACTAGTTTTCTGATTTCTAAAACCTCTTATTTCATGTCATAGATTTTCCTCAGATATCAGGCTGTTGATTATCTGTTTATAAATGAAAACAATGTAATAAACTCTTTGGAAGTTCTGAGAAGATGGGATTTGTCAATATTGAGCTTGATCTCAAGATGATCTAGTGGCTAGAACGTTTGTTGTGGAGCATACAACCTTCTGTCTATATCTTTCTTTTTGCTTAGCTCAGGTGCTTCATAAAAGGGTCATCAAATCTCTTCCCAAAAGGTAGGGATCCATCTAACAGTGCTCTGCGAACCAAGTTTTGAAAGACTGCTCGGGGGCAGCCTCCAGTGAGTGGAGTGGACCTACTTCTTTTGTTTGGAGAATGAGAGCTATGCCCTCAACTGTATCTGATGTTTCCCAGTCCTGAGAACCCATTACCCTCCACCCAAGATAAAACCTGCAGGCTTCTGAGTGAACTGGAGGAAGGATAGTCACCTGAGAGCCTGGAGATGAGGAAAACAATCTGGGGATTGAATTGCTTCTCAAGAAGATTCCATGCACTTATATTAGGGCTCTCCAGAGAAACAGAACAACAGGATGTGTGTAAATAGAAGTAGAGATTACTTACAAAGAATTGGCTCACCATATGGAAGCTGAGAAGTCCCAAGACATGCAGTAAGGAAATAGAGTCAGGGAGCCCATGGTTTAGTTTGTTCCTAAGGCCAGCAGCCTCAAGACCCAGAAAGGGCGAATGTTTTGGTTTGAGTCCCCAGGCAGGAGAGGAGCCCATGTCTCAGTTCAAAAAGGCACCCGGGCAGGAGGAATCCCCTTACTCAAGGGACAGTCTTGTTCTACTCAGACCTTCACCTTAGTGGAGCGGTACCACTCCTGTTATGGAGGGTGATCAACTTTACTCAGTCTACTGATTTGAATGTTCACTGCATCCAGAGACACCCTCATAGACACATTTGGAATCATGTTTGACCAAATGTTCTGGGACCCAGTGGCCAGCCAAGGTGACACATAAAATTAACCACCCTAGTTCACCTCTTTCGTTTAGTCCTTCATCCCCGATTCCAGCAGTGCGGGTGCTGCTCCTGAGCTGCTCAGGGGAGTCTGCATTTAAATCGGGGTGGTTTTGTTTTCCTCACCATAGGCTTATAGGTGCCTCGTTGGGTCTGCTAAGCGAGTTTCTCTTTGTCCATCTAGTTTCCAGATTTAATATTGGCTTAAGGCTTTCTGCTCTTCTGTTCCCATCTTTTAGGATTTAGATTTTTATTTTAAATGGCTTTAGTACGGAGGATTTGGGAAGATAATTTTTAGATACAGTGAATCTGTTTCCACTGTCTTAACCCATTATTGTCCTTTACTTAATAAAATACAGTAAGTTGCTTATTCAAAGTACTAAGTATGTAAGTTGTAATAATATCTATGCTGAGTTTTCTCAGTAGATATTTGACTAATAGAATCTCATTTGTGTGCATATATTCATTAACCCAAATACATTTGAATTTTGTGTACCCACATCCATATATAAATATTAATGTGTTTGAATGTATGTATGTATGTGTAATATGGGATAATATCCCCTTATTATGTTTGTTGGTAGGCATTTTTGCCATCATTCCCTCGGAAGGCTGAAATGCTGTAAAAGTATGTTTGAAGAGTTATCAATTTTTAAAAATCCTATAAAGAAAGGATGTTAGGTCTTTTCAATTAGAATTGGTAAGTCTTAGGATGTACTATAATCCTTCAATTGTTAGGTGAATTATTGCACAGTTCTCTCAAATGTCTACTGAAATGTCTAATTTTATCTAAACAGACTATAAGGTATCTTGTTAGGCAAGAAAAGGTTTGTAGCCTAAGTATAGTAGCAGCAGCATGTCCTCTGAAATTGTGGGTTTGTGATTCTTTGAAACATAACTGTCGCAGTGTTGGTCTTTGGTAAGCATTTTGTGCTTTCGGGCACTGTGGCCTAATAAAAGCCTTCTCTGTCTTCCTGTGGTTAAGCTTCTGTGGGCTGTAGGATCATAAGATTAAAAATTCTGTGTAAGCACACACGGAATTTCCTGTACTTCTAGGTGTTAACTTACTAACTTCAGATTTCCTTTCCCCAAATCAGATTTAGATGTCTTGCAAGGCTCGTTGTTCTCATCTGCCTTAGTTTTGAGGGCCCTTGCTTGTGTTTCTTGTACAAAGTATTTCTGATGGTGACCCCTTTTTTGGAGTTAGTTGATTATAGACTCTTATTCTGAATCCCTTGACTACTGTCAAAACACATTTGTGTCAAGGTTTTAATCCCTGTCATAATTTGAGAAGCCTTGATTAGTTCACTTTGAAGACTTTCTTTTCATAATGAGAGCGTATCTTAGCATCTTGACCTTTCAGATCACTCATCTCGAGACTAATATATCAGAACTTTTTTTTAATGAATATGCAGTTGGGATTACTTCTATTTATACTCAGAAACACTTCTGGTAACTTATTTTTCTTGTTAGTTTTTACATTCAGATGGTAAAAGATAATTACTTACAATTTTATTATTGATACATCAGGATTTATTTTGTAAATGTATAAAATGTAAGGCTTTATGTATTTGAGAATACAGACTAAGTTATGAAGCATAATAGAGTTAATGCTCATGAACTCAACATACAATTTGAGAAGTAACATATTAGCAATCTCATGTAAGCTACTGTGTACTCCTCCGAAAACCCATGCTCCTGCCTGACCTAGAGGGGAAACCACTCTCCTGGATTCTGTTTCTTTCCTTTGTTCTTTAGTTTTATCGAAGTATGTATTCCTACACATCATATTGTTTAGTTTTGTACTTTTGACCTTATGTAAATAGCATTATGCTATGTGTAGTCTTAAATTTTTTTTTCCACTCCATGCCATCCTTGTGAGATTTAGCTCCTTTCTCTATATAGCTGTAGTTCATTTACTTCCACTGCTGTATAATATTCTATCATGTGAATATGCCATATTTTATTTATCCATTTCCTGTTAATAGATGTTTCCACTGCTTACAGTCTCTGGCTGTTACCAACAGCGTTGCCGTGAGCATTCCTGAGCTTATTTTGCTGTGCTTGTGTGTGACCTTTCTCTGGGAGTGTGCTGCATTGCTAGGGAATATGTGTGCATGTTCAAGTTTGAAATGACTCCAAATTATTTTCCAGAGTGTTTTCAACTTCTACACCAATAGCTTTTAAGAATTTCAACTGGTTCTTTTTTCTCACCTGTAGTGAGTATGGTCATACTTTACTATTCTTGCCAAATTAGTCATTGTAAAAAGTGTATTACTGTTATCTTATTTTGAACTTTCCATTATAAGAAAAGTTAAACATACTTTCATGTATTATTTTGTAAATATTTGGGTATTTTGCCTTCTATTTTTGGTCTTTCATACTGCTATATGTACATTCCTTATATCTTCTAGGTAGTATGTCTTTGAAAATGTGAAAATATATTTTCCCAATTATTAGCTCATGTTTTCACTTTTTTGTCTCTTTGGGTTAAGAGGGGATCTTTAATGTATTTTAATATTTCAATCTTCTGTATTATGGTTAGTGCATTTGGGGTGCTATTATAGAACTTTTTCTGTTCTCAATGGTCATGACAAATACTCTTTTTACTCCTATGAAAGGGAAGTTTTGAATACTTTATATATCCTTTTAATCTCTGTGATGGTGATTTTTGAAATGGTTTAAAATTGATACCCAGTTGAATGCTCTAACATGGATAACTACCAGTCCTGACACCAATTATATTATAGCCCACCCTTTACTGAGCCCCATAGTGCCCTATCGTAGTCTTCGTGGACAAGTTTTGGTGTAGTCTGTTCTGTTTTCAGTGTTTCTCTTCTGCTATACCGTCTTCATGGCTATAGATTCAAAGTGTCTTGATATGTTAGAAAATGTTTTCTCCAGCATCCACACTCTTCAGAAGTGTCTTTGCTGTTCGTGAATATTTACCCTTCTACCTAAACTTTCATATGAGCTAGCTGAGTTCTTTGAAAGTTCATTTGAGATTTTCATGGAAATATATTGAATCTATAAATTAGAAAAATGACTGTCCTGTATTCTTATTAAAATATTATGTCTTTCCTTTAAGTCTACTTTAATATAATTCCATAAAATGTTGGCATAGTCTATGTGACAGTTTACTATATACTTTTGAGAATATTTCAGAGGTACAATGTTTTCTTTTGTAAATGGTACTGCTTTCTAAAAAATTCTGACATTTTATAAGAAAGTACTTTTATTCATATTGTATTCTGTCAATTTTACTAAATCGGAGTTTAATTATAATTTTTAGATTATTTTTGTGATTTTTAAATTCTTCCCTAATTTTTATATTATTTTACAATTTAGTGGAATTGTTCACGTTATTTATTAAATTTCCCTTAAACCCAATTAGAAATGAGTTTAAAGATTTGGATTTTAAATGCATATTTTGCTTAACTTATCCTTTTATTAAATTGTGGTCAGAATTATAATTTCTGTTAGAGAAAAGCCAAATTGATTGTATACATTCTTCTCCTGAGACCTGTAATTCATGTCTCTTGGGAGAATGGGTTATGATTTATGGAAAAAGAACAGAAAACCTTAATCTTCTATATGCTTCAAAACAAAAACATAGGAAATTCTGTATTAAAAGACATTTTGAATTAAGTCGCGACCAGGAGAAAAGATCCATGACCATGAGCAGGCATTATATGAGCTTTCTATAGCAAGCATATCTCAGTATTTTAAATGTTATCAAATGTTGAATATCTATTTAAAAATTAAAATTTAATTAAATTTAAATTTAACAAAAGGGAGATGAGAGGCAGGACAAAAGCAAATGGCAATTATGAGGCTATGACATCTTGGGATATCTATTTTTCCTTCTCGCCTATGAATGTTAAGCCCTTTACATGTATGCAAAATGATTTTGGATTCTGTTTATTTCATATAGCATTACTTCATACATTTTCCCTTTTTCCATCAAACAACTTTTATTAAAATAATTTAGGTCACTTTCTAGATTTCAATCTTAAAAGCATACCATAAATTAAGTTCCACTTTTATTCACCTAGAATTTCCACTATTTAATTGATTTGATATTGAATATATTTATATAGAGAGTTTTTACTTCATTTCAGATAATTCCAGAAATGTGATTTTATTTTGTGTACTGGCCAATTGTTTCTCAATCTTGTAATGAATGAGATGCACACCATTTATGAATAAGTGACTGTCTTATACACTTTCTAGCATGTTTGCAGCCTTTTAAAAAGTCTAGAGTTGCATTTACTCACACTGAGGTGCATTCACTTGCTACAGGATTTTCAACTTTGAGAATACAGTTATTCTGAATTTCACCCTCACTACACCTTCATACACATTTTATTGCTCTCCCTAAAATAAATGTTCTTGCCCTGACTAACCTATAAGGTTGGGATGGTAGTTTCTAAGTTCCCTCTCTCCTTTGTATAGTTGTTGACGTCCTATAAGATCTAGACACCCTGGACCTTCCTTCCAGATGGATTCCTTCAAATTACAACAGTATATTTAACCTGTACTTAAAACTGCTTATCACATGCCAGACACTATTCTCAGGGCTTCTCAAATATTAACACATAATTCTCATAGTGTCTCTATGATGTAGGTTTCATTATCATCTGTTTTATAAATTAATGTGTAATTTAAGGAACTTGAAGCACGGAGACAGAGGATGGAAGTTACATGCTCATGACCACACAGGTTGTCTAGGGCACACCCGAAATATGGACCTGAGTCTTGTCTAAGTCTGGGTTCCTAACCAATAGACTCCCCCTTATAATAGCTAAGACTTATCAGTGTTCTTTCAACAGGAATTGTGCTAAGAGTTTTTCCTATTGATTGTGACTAGGAGTTAAGAGACTATTACACTCTGTTTTCCAAAACTTTTAGATGGAAGAAGTTGGATCCAGAGGGGCTATGAATCACTCTGAGGATGATGGAGCCTGGATTAGAAGCCAGGGCTCTAACTCCGTGAAATGCATCTGTAAACTCTGTGTGACACTCCTTTTAATGCCTGGAATCATGGAGGCAACTGGCAGGGTGCCATTTTTCTTCTGATGCTGAGATGATTTTTGGTGGAACTCGCAAAATAGGTCACATTTTTGAACACCTTCTTCTTCTGAAATGACCAAGATGCCCACGACACTGCTCTCACACCTCTGTTTATGGATTCCTCCAGGTGCAGGCATGATCCACAGTGAGAGATCCAAAGTGAGTCACTTTGTGTTGTTTGTCACATATTCCAAATGACCAAGTTTTGTCTTCCTGAATTAAAGCCTTCTAAGAGTGCTTGAGACATAGTAGATAATGGTTAATTTTTGCTGACAAGTAAGGTAAATGTTTTGTTACTGTCATTATTTTTAGTGTCAGCCCTAAGCAGGATTACGGTATTAAACAGACTATCTAAAAATATAAATGCTGTAGATTGAATGTGCCCCCCCCCACAAATTCAGATCTTGATTCCCAATGCTCATGGATTGCATTAGGAGGTGGCGGATGCCAACATTGCTGCTGGTTTTCTGTATACGGGATGCTATGGACAGACTGTTTTGTGTCCCCCAAGGGGGAGCAGAATATTCCACCCCAAAATGTGCTATTTTGGCATTCGGACTGTTTTGAGCCAAAAGCAGTTGAGACCCAGCAGACTCAGGAAAAGCTTTTTACCTCTCCTTTAACTGTCAAAAAGAACTTAGATCTGGGGCCTGTACCATGAAGTAGAGCTGTTACCCGAGATAACTTTTTACATCAGAGAGACTTGTCTGCATGGCAGGGCAAATATTTGTTTACCAAAATCTCTCGTCAGCTCTCATAAACTGTCTTCCTCCCCTTTGAAGCTCCAGGTGCCTGCCCCATTCTCATCAGCTCAGGATGGTATATAAGCCTCACTTTTTCTGGGAGTCGCATATTTTTCTGGGGCTTCTGTACACGTGGTACTTTTTTTCCTGCTAATCTGTCTTATGTCCATCTAATTACTATTCCAGCCAAACAGCCCAGAAGCGGAGAAGAGACAGGTATAGTGACCTGTGGAGGTCTCTCCACTGGCCAGATGCTGCCGACGTGCGGGGCAGGGGCTGCAGCTGAGAGACCCTGGAACCTCTGAGAAGAGTCAGCAGAAGGTAAGAATTCTTACCACACCCTCTCCCAGGTTTCTGCCTGCAGGGGCTGCTGGAAGTAAGAGTGGTGAGTCTTTTTTTTTTTTTCCCTTAATTTAGATTATTTGTGTGGAGTAGTGCCTTGGGTATAGCGACTCTGGTAAAGATTTGTTATGAATACTCTTGTTTTCTATTGATCCCTTTCTTCCCAGAGACGGTCATTGTTTTCCTTTATTGCTGTCCTTTGTGTCCTTTGTCATACGAGGGTGAGCCGTAGGGTAGAATGCAGGTCCCATACGCCTTTGTTCAAGTCAGCCTCAAACACTGGTGAGTTCACTGCTCTCCCTGGGCCCACGTCTGTTTACACAGACTTTGCTGTGGGTCCCTGTGTAAAAACCAGGGACCTTTCATCTTGTTCTATGTCCTGACAGCTTGGCTTTGTGACCAGTGAAAGATTCTCTGGTTTCCACCAGCCGGAAGGTGCAAGTACCTGCCTGCATTTGGTGCCCAGTTAAATAGGCTGGGGTTCCTGACACGAAGTCACAAGCAGCAGTCTTTGTCCGACTGTGCCCACTCTCAAGGGAGTTTGTCACAAGGGATCCCAGGCCCAAATGGGCCTTTGTCCTTCTCAACCTTTGTATTGTCAGAGTTGTAGAAGTCTCATTGCAGTAGCACCTGCGTGGTGTTGCAGGTTAGTGGGTCTGTGACTGGAGGTGTCTCGGTTTCTTGTGGGAAACCAGACACCATTTTCACTATACTGTCATTACCGTCTGTGCCAGTGAAGGTCTGTCTTAGAGGCTCACCCTGGGAGTGAACTTCTGGGTCTTGGCAGGCTGCCTCTCTTGGGGCCCTTTGGGTGTCCATGGTTAAGCCATGAATAGGCTTATTGGTTTGAGCCACTATTGAGACAGTAACATAAGATCCTACTCATCAGTGGCCAGACAATGGAGCCTTCGAATTGGAAAAACTTATATATTTGAAAAAAAATTAGAGTGCTCTTATCCTAAACAATTGTCTTATTGGTAGCTATGGTAAGACAAATTTAAAAAGGACTCAGGGGGGCTTCCCTGGTGGTGCAGTGGTTGAGAATCCGCCTGCCAATGCAGGGGACATGGGTTCGAGCCCTGGTCTGGGAGGATCCCACGTGCCGCGGAGCAACTGGACCCGTGAGCCACAATTACTGAGCCTGCGCGTCTGGAGCCTGTGCTCTGCAACAGGAGAGGCCACGATAGTGAGAGGTCCACGCACCGTGATGAGGAGTGGCCCCCGCTCGCCGCAACTAGAGAGAGCCCTGGCACAGAAACGAAGACCCAACACAGCCAAAAATAAATAAATTAATTAATTAAAAAAAAAAAAAAACAACATACCGATGACTGAGCCGCACCCCGCAGCAATTAAATCTGAATGTCTACAGATAGGACCCAGTCCAGACACTATACTTTAAAAAAAAAAAAAAAAAAAGGACTCAGGGACTTCCCTGGTGGTGTAGTGGTTAAGAATCTGCCTGCTAATGCAAGGGACACAGGTTCGAGCCCTGGTCCGGGAAGATCCCACATGCTGTGGAGCAACTAAGCCCGTGCGCCACAACTACTGAGCCTGCACTCTAGAGCCCGTGAGCCACAACTACTGAGCCCACATGCCACAACTACTGAAGCCTGCGTACCTAGAGCCCGTGGTCTGCAACAAGAGAAGCCACCACAATGAGAAGCCTGCGCACCGCAACGAAGAGTAGCTCCCACTTGCCGCAAATAGAGAAAGCCCGCACTCAGCAACGAAGACCCAAAACAGCCAAAAGCTGAAAAATTAATAAATAAATTTATTTAAAAAAATAAAAATAAAAAGGACACCGAAGTATAACAGCCTTAGGGCTCCCTTAACAAAATGAAAAAACAGAGATTAGACTTGTGGACTTCAATTTTTGTTCCATCTGACATAAATTCTTAAAATTTGGCCCCAGCTCCTCAGAAAATTCCCTTAGCTCCCCAAATTCCTCTACCTTCCCCAGAAAAGCCCTTAAACACCCAGCTGCCTATTTTAACTTCCCTTTTCCCACAAGATTCATGGAGAGCACTCTGGCCTGTTCTCTAGTCTCGGGGTGTACAGGTTACTCATGTAAATGCTGAAAGCCAGGAGTGAATTGAGCAGAAGTAACAGGACAGGTGTAGAGCTCACATTGCTGTTCCTTACGATTCTTCCTACTTTCCAGGGCTCTGTAATCAGGCTTTTCCAGCTTCAGGTCTTCCTGTACAATGTCCTTTGCAGGTGTATCCTGGACGCCTACCGCAAAGAATTCACGTCCCATGGACAGCAGGTCTTTTAAATTATAAAGCCCTTTTACCTCCTCTGTCAGAAGTTCCTGCCGTATAGAGAGAAGAGTTAAAAAGATCACTGGACATTCACAGCCCCACTCACAGGGAATCTTGATTAGCTGCTAAGGGATGTTCTTCCATCCATAATTATACTGTGTTAACAGACAAGCCAGACAGTTCCCTGGAAAAAAAACTTACAAAGGAAACAAATGATGAGAATTTCTCCCAGGCCCTCCTAAAGATGATGAGGAAATGGATCAGCTGTTTGTTGATGTTCAGGGGCTGATAGAGACAATTGATCAAAGATTGAACTGTATACCCAGAGGGGAGAAAAAGGAAAATATTTGATGGCCTTTACAGACTTTTAAAAGCCATACTACAAACCCTGAAGCTCCAGAACATAGAAATTTTTTATTTCCACTTTGTTTAGAAATCTTCTCCCTGATAAAGAGAAACAAGTTGAAGATGATGTAGGTGGATGGGTGGATCAACATCTTGGTATTCAGGCTGCAACCTAATTCTTTAAGGAATTAAAAGCAACTGTTCTTAGCTCACAAATCTTGGCAAATCCAGAAACGCAGCTCCAGAAAGAATTAAAAGTCCACCTGTCTTTACCATCCCCCAGATTTCACCTATTAATCTCAAAGTGCTGGTATGTATTATAAAAGATCAGGATTTGGAAACAGGACTGTCCTTCTCTTAAGTGTAAAGAAAGAAAAAAGGAAAAATTTAAATAGTAACTACCCTGGACTTCTGATAATAGAGGAATATATGCCAAAACTCCTAGTAGAAAACTTTCATATTTTTCTTTTCCTTGAAGATGTAAATCTTACCACATCTGAAATATAAACACCTCAGAAGGTAACTAAAAAGCTGCCCACACTCCTTTAAGACCAAAGAACAAAAAAAGAAAAAGACTTTACAATACAGACTGCTGTAGAAGCTCCCTTTCCAAATCTAGTACAGCTAAAGATTTTCACTAATACTTGGGAAGAATATTAAGATTTGTGTTTGTCCTTGATAAGTCATCTTCACAAATATTAGTAAGAAACAATTTGCATTCATTTTTATAAACTAGTGAGTTTTACACTTTTGTACCTGATTCATGGCTAAAATTTTGTGACAGAAGCTACAGAGTCTCTGTTTGTGTCTACATGTTTATGTATGGCTACGGATGTATCTTATCGATATGTGATATTTTTCTATGTTCAGATGGTATTGCAAAAAAAATTTGTAAAATAGCTCTATTTAATTGGCATAATGAAAAAAGTGCTGTGCAATTATTTCTAAATTCTCAGAAATATAATAGAAAATAATGTAAATGCTTTCTAAGTTCACATGATCTGGATAATATTTGGTAAATGAAGTCTAGTTTATTATTGGTTTAATTTAAACAGACATGTCTTCAGAGTTATCAATGTTAAATATAATACAGACATACAACTTTATTCTACCTGGGTTTATTAGTCAAATAAGCTCATGTTTTTTCATTTTTGTTTTTTTTTTACAAAATTTGTCAGTGAGAAAAATAACGTAGATGATAGCTGAATGCCTCATGAAGTTTCATGACTAATCTAAATGTGGTTAAGTGAATTAAATAGATATAAGTGGGATACAAGTTTACAAAAGAACATTTCAATACATACCATGTTTTATGGTATGTCTGCTTACATAGTTTACCAAATTTTTTGGTAACTTACATTCTTAAACTTTTCCTAACTTATATGCTGGAAATTCATCGACTATCTAGATTGTTCCTAAATTACTTAAGCCTATGTTCAGTAATTAATGGTTATCCATTTTCTCAAGATATTTGGATCTGTCAGTAAACATGTCTTGGGCAACATTAAAATTGTACTATGTAAGCATATGCTTCTAGAAATTATGAACTATATTCATACATTTGCCAGTCTACATAATGTGGCCTGTAACAGTTCACTATTGCTGACTTAGTTTTAACTAGAAATTAAGGTTTTAAGAGTTAAGAATTCTAATATATATGATTAAAACCCCTAGAAATAAGGGAAACAACTCTATGCGAGGACTGTAGGTTGTGTTCTTGACGAAGAAGAAAAGGTATGAGTTACAGAGATGTGTTGTTAAAGGAACAAGAAGTATAATGGCTGGAATTTTGTTTGTTTGTTTTTGTTATTTTTCCAGAGTGAGAAACACAAAGGATAAACTAAATGAATATAGAAAGTTGAGAGGGAGGGATTTCCCTTGTGTGGTCAAGCTAGCTAAAATCTAATGAGATTATTAGCGATCCTAAAAATAAGCTTTATCAATAGTGTGCTTGCGTAAACAAACCTTATCTGCTAAAAGAACAAAATTTCCTTGGACTATTGGTCTGTTCTTGATAAGCTTGTGAAAGGTTTTTATTTACCTTTTAAGTAATCTGCCTAGAAAATAAGGATTTTGTGTCTTATCAAAATAATATCCTGTACTTCATGTTGTCTCTATTTGGTCTTTGAAACTTAAGAATACTAAGTCTTCTCTATTAAAGGAGCTAAAGTTTCAGGGGTTTAGTTACATCATTTTCTGTATTTGCTGTTGTCTTTAATTGTCACTTTGCTTAAATGAGTAAGTATTGTTTCACAGTGACCTATGATTCTATGTAATGAAGTATTTGAAATCACTTTGATATTTTTGACAAAATTTCCCAAAATCAAATTCTAAATGAAGTCTTTTTGACCTTGAATTAATATTGGGATTTTTCTAGAGGGTCCCTGGGTCATCTTATAAAAGTTGTTTTCTCTCCTTATAAAATTTGGCTTATTTGATAAATTACATGGGTAGCATTCTCAAATAAAAGCAATTGTAAACTTTAAAAAGGTTTTATTTATATGAAGTTCCTTAAAAAATCTGTTATATCCAGGTCATAGCAGTCATAATTCTAGCTATTAATTTAAAATATGTATGTCACAGAAATAACCACATTTCCTTTTCAATTGTATTATAATTAACTCTCATCAGATCTTTAACTATGATCATTTTGAAGTCTTTTTCAGTTGTGTTACTCTGATGCTTTTGCAAAATGTTTCTGCAGAAGTGCTTCATCTTCAAGGAGACTCAAGGAAAGGATGCTAACAAGTACAGGTCTTTGGTAAGTTTCAAATCATATCTGTGAACTCTAAGGATGGAACTGATGGCTTCATAAAACTGCTAACAAAAGATCAAGATGAACAAGAATTTCATGGGACTGAATGAGTTGATGAGGATGATTATAAATTTTTATGACCTTTTTGTTTTAAACACTGTTGATTCTTTTGTTTTCTCAGATTAAGTAAATCTGTTGTTACCAAGGTTTGACTAGAATGTCATATTTGAGAAAGACATGCATAGACTCTAGTATGCTCAACAGCTTTAAGGAACTAAGGTTGACTTTATGGAGCCAATAAAGCCCCTTGGAAAAATGGGAACCCCTTGCTTATAGGGTTCCTAGCAGCTTTACTAGATGATATGGCAGGTCACTTATTTGCAGGCCCAGGAACTTCAGGATATTAAGGGACCACAAGAGAGAGACATTTACCCAAATCTATAGGGTTGGCAGGTCCTTAGCTTGGCTTCCTAGCCTCAGAGGTTTTTACAAAGTCCAATCTGTGATTCCTTGTGAAAACGTCCAGCAAAGCAGACCCAAGAGCTTATATGGTCAATTACTATTCTTGCTGAACCTATGTAAATAACCAGACCAAATTTATTGAACCTAGACTTAATTTGCAAACAAAGTAATCTTATCTTTTATAGAATTAAAGTTGATTATAGAGAAATTATTTCAGTATTATCTTTATGGACGTCAGATTCTAGTGCTATTAATTCTTTGTGGTTTTGTTTTCTATCTGTAAACTAACTGGATCCTGAATTCTCTTAGTTTCTCCAATATTTGACTACAGCTCTCCAAACTAACATTTCTAATTTTCCCCAACCTTTTTGACTTGGAATCATGGAGAACTAAAACTGCCCTTTTCCTGAAACCCTGCAAACTGAACTTGATATCAACTCAGATAAATCACCACTTTAGCTCCTGTATGGACAGTCTTCTGTCTGTTGCTGTGTAGCCACTCAGAGGCTATCACAGATGTTCCAGCTGCAAACCAGGGAATCTGTCAGATTGCCACGGCCTGTCCTCACTCCATCTGAAGACGCTTCTAGCCCAACATCTAGAACTTTTCTAGACTGACTGAATTCAGAACTAGAAAACTGGAATTACAGTCTACTGTAATTATTACTCGTTTTTTGATGGTTGTTTCCATAGAAATGCCTCTTTAAATACCCAGTTGCTTGCATAAAATAGGCCTGTGTTTGGGAGCCCACCTGCATCACCACATCCCGTAATGAGTTTAACTAAACAGAATCCAACAGCACATTAAAAGGATCATACACCTTGATCACATGGGGTTTATACCAGGAATGCAAGGATTCTTCAATATATGCAAATCAATCAATGTGATACACCACATTAACAAACTGAAGGATAAAAACCATATGATCATCTCAGTAGATGCAGAAATAGCTTACCACAAAATTCAACACCCATTTATGATAAAAACTCTCCAGAAAGTAGGCACAGAGGGAACCTACCTCAACATAATAAAGGTCATAGATGACAAACCCACAGCCAACATTGTTCTCAATGGTGAAAAACTGAAACTATTTCCTCTAAGATCAGGAATACGACAAGGTTGTCCACTCTCACCAGTATTATTCAACATAGTTTTGGAAGTTTTAGTCACAGCAATTAGAGAAGAAAAAGAAATAAGAGGAAACCAAATCTGAAAAGAAGTAAAGCTGTCACTGTTTGAAGGTGACATGATACTATACATAGAGAATCCTATAGATGCTACCAGAAAACTACTAGAGCTAATCAATGAATTTGGTAAAGTAGCAGGATACAAAATTAATGCACAGAAATCTCTTGCATTCCTGTACACTAATGATGAAAAATCTGAAAGAGAAATTAAGGAAACACTCCCATTTACCATTGCAGCAAAAAGAATAAAACATCTAGGAATAAACCTACCTAAGGAGACAAGAGACCTATATGCAGAAAACTATAAGACACTGGTAAAAGAAATTAAATATGATACAAACAGATGGAGAGATATACCATGTTCTTGGATTGGAAGAATTAACATAGTGAAAATGACTATACTACAGAAAGCAATCTACAGATTCAATGCAATCCCTATCAAACTACCAACAGCATTTTTCACAGAACTAGAACCAAAAATTTCACAATTTGTATGGAAACACAAAAGGCCCTGAATAGCCAAAGCAATCTTGAGAAAGAAAAATGGAGCTGGAGGAATCAGGCTCCCTTACTTCAGACTATACTACAAAGCTACATTAATCAGGACAGTATACTACTAGAACAAAAACAGAAATATAGATCAGTGGAACAGGGTAGAAAGCCCAGAGACAAACCCACGCACATATGGTTACCTTATCTTTGATAAAGGAGGCAAGAATATACAATGGAGAAAAGAAATCCTCTTCAATAAGTGGTGCTGTGAAAACTGGACAGCTACATGTAAAAGAATAAAATTAGAACACTTCCTTACACCATACACAAAAATAAACTCAAAATGGATTAAAGACCTAAATGTAAGGCCAGACACTATAAAACTCTCAGAGGAAAACATAGGAAGAACACTCTTTGACATAAATCACAGCAAGATCCTTTTGACCCACTTCCTAGAGAAATGGAAATAAAAATAAACAAATGGGACCTAATGAAACTTAAAAGCTTTTGCACAGCAAAGGAAACCATAATCGAGGTGAAAAGACAACCCTCAGAATGGGAGAAAATATTTGCAAACGAAGCACCTGACAAAGGATTAATCTCCAAAATATACAAGTAGCTCATGCAGCTCAATATCAAAAAACAACCCAATCCAAAATTGGGCAGAAGACCTAAACAGACACTTTTCCCAAGAAGATACACAGATTGCCAACAAACACATGAAAGGATGCTCAACATCACTAATCATTAGAGAAATGCAAATCAAAACTACAATGAGGTATCACCTCACACCAGTCAGAATGGCCATCATCAAAAAATCTACAAACAATAAATGCTGGAGAGGGTGTGTAGAAAAGGGAACCGTCTTGCATTGTTGGTGGGAATGTAAATTGATACAGCCACTATGGAGAACAGTATGGACGTTCCTTAAAAAACTAAAAATAAAACTACCATATCACCCAGCAATCCCACTACTGGGCATATACCCTGAGTAAACCATAATTCAAAATAGAGTCATGTACCACAATATTCACTGCAGCACTATTTACAATAACCAGGACAGGGAAACAACCTAAGTGTCCATTGACAGATGAATGGATAAAGAAGATGTGGCACATATATACAATGGGATATTAACCATAAAAAGAAACTGAGTTATTTGTAGTGAGGTGTATGGACCTAGATTCTGTCATACAGAGTGAAGTAAGTCAGAAAGAGAAAAATAAATACCGTAGGCTAACACATATATATGGAATCTAAAAAAAAAAAAGTGGTTCTGATGAACCTAGGGACAGGATAGGAATAGAGACAGAGATATAGAGAATGGACCTGAGGACACAGGGAGGGTGGAGGGTAAGCTGGGAGGAAGTGAGAGAGTATCATTGACATATATACACTACCAAATGTAAACTAGATAGCTCGGGGGAAGCAGCTGCATAGCACAGGGAGATCAGCTTGGTGCTTTGTGACCACCTAGAGGGGTAGGATAGGGAGGGTGGGAGGGAGACACAAGAGGGAGGGGAAATGGGGAGATATGTATACATATAGTTGATTCACTTTGTTATACAGCAGAAAGTAACACAACATTGTGAAGCAATTATATTCCAATAAAGATGTTAAAAAAAATAAAAGCCACCATTTACATTTCGATATAAAGTTTTTTAATTGTTCAGTACTTGTAATTAATGCACTTTCATTTTCTTTTTTTAAAAATTTTTATTGAAGTATAGTTGATTTACAGTGTTATGTTTCAGGTGTACAGCAAAGTGAATCTGTTGTATATATACATGTATCCACTCTTTTTTAGATTCGTTTCCCCTATAGGTCATTACAGAGTATTGAGTAGAGTTCCCTGTGCTATACAGTAGGTTCTTATTAGTTATCTATTTTATACATAGTAGTGTGTATATGTCAATCCCAATCTCCCAATTTATTCCTCCCTGCCACTTTCCCCCGTGGTAACCATAAGTTTGCTTTCTACATCTGTGACTCTACTTCTGTTTTGTAACTAAGTTCATTTGTACCCTTTTTTTAGATCCCACATATGAGTGATATACGATATTTGTCTTTCTCTGTCTGACTTACTTTACTTAGTATGACAATCTCTAGCCCCACACTTTCATTTACTTTTTACTTAATTGTCAATATTTTTAGAAAGTACGGGCTAGTCTGTGAATTTTGTATGGATTTTTAATTTTATTATATTCCAGTTAAAGAAAAGGAGTAGCTGGGAATTAATTTGGGGACATGAACACTACGAAAGAAATGGGTACTGTGTACCCTGAAGAGTCAGGGAAAATGGCAGAATAAGAAGTTGGAGGCCTTAGTTGCCCTTGAGCAAAGCTAGGAGGTCACAAGTCAGTGGATCAAGATCTGAGCTACTGTGAAGAAGCCTGATTTAGGGCAGTAAGATGCGGCGGTGGTCCTGAGAAAGTGCAGAGAGCTAAGAGGAGGGTGTGGTGCTTGACAGTGAGATGGACAAAGCACCCCATGCCCTTTAACCTAACCCTAGTACAAAGGAAAATCTTAAATAGTGATTACCCTAGACTTCTGATAATAGAGAATTCTACCCCAAAACTCCTAAGAAAAAACTTGCATTCTCTTTCCCCCGAAGATGCATTTCTTATGTCCTTGAAATGTATATCCCCCAGGAAGTAACTAAAACACGGCCCATGATTGCCTGAGGCTAAAGGAAAAAAAGGCTTTTAAAACAGACTGCTATAAATTTGCCCCAAATCTTGTCCACCATCTCCATAAAATTAATAATCAAGGGCAAATACAAATCTTGGTAAACCAAACCTTTAACCATTTGAGTGAGTAACCTTGTTCCATCTGCTGGATACACAGTTTGGATTCAACTGTTATAAATTAGTGAGTTTTATATCATTATACCTGATTTATAGCTAAAGTTTTGGAATGAAAGCTATGAGGTATCTGTTTCTGTCTGTGTTCATGGATAAATGTGATGTACATAATTTTCTACCTCTGGATGGTATTGTCAAAATTAATTTGTAAAAGAGCTCTATTGGTTTTAAGAAAAATAAGCTTTAATATCCATAAGGTACTTATGTGAAACTAAAACTTAATTTGCTAAAAAGATAATATTTTCTTGGACTATTGGTCTTTTCTTTAAGATTGTGAAAGGTGTTGTTGTTTTTTTTTTCCCATCTTTTAAGTAAACTGCCTAGAAAACAGATTCTGTTTTATCAAAATAATACCCATTGCTGCTTGTTGTCTTTATCAGGTCTTTTATTTAAGAAAATTGAGATGTGTTCCCTCTCCTTATGAAAGAGAGATGAAGATAATTAGACTTACTTGATATGTTGAACTACATGGGAAGCATTGTCAAATAAGTATTTCTAAACTAATTTTAGACTATGTTTACATGAAACTTCTAAAAAATCTATGTCCCGGTATAGTGATATCAGTCATAATTCTAATTATTTAAAATGTATGTCACAGAAATAACTAAATTTTCTTGTCAATTGCATCATAATGACCTCTCATCAGATCTTTAACTGTGACCATTAAGTCTTTTTTTCATTTACAGATAGTTATTGTTTTACTGATGCTTTTGCCAAAGTGCTCTATTCAAGGAGATTCATGGAAAGACTCCCCAAGTACAGGGTTCTGATGAGATCAATTTACCTTTATGTGGGAGGGACAACAGTGGACCTTTCAGTGCCTCCCCAAGGCCACTTGCACAGCCCCACTGTGTCCAGGGATGGTGGCCCGAGATCTGTCCCTGTTCTTCTCCCACAGCAGTAAAGTGGACTCTTAACATTGCTATGATGATAACATGTGAAGGCTGGCTCCTGCTGCAGGACACTCTGCAGACTTTGCTGGAACATCTTCAAGGGAAAGGCTGATCTGTGAACCCACAGAAGACCTCAGGACCGGGCACTGCCATCCAGTTCTTAGAAGCTCTTTGGGCAGGTAATATACTGTGACTAAGGTGCAACCCCTGCAAACGCGACAGAGGTGCAGGGCTTTGTAGGGACTTGGGCGTGGAGGGCTTCTGCTCTGCACCTGGTACAGGGCCTCCGGCCCTTACCGCACCTGGTGAAGAGGTGTGGCACGTGTAGGACTGGAGGTCAGAACAGCAAAGGTAAAGCTCTGGGCATCCCCCAAGAAGGGCTGCCATTTGAGTTGTGTCTGTGACTCCAAAAGGTAAGGGGAAGGGGTTGCTGTGGCAGAGACAGCAGGAGAGAGGACCCTAGGATTTGGGTCCCAGCTCTGGAAGGGGCAGAACCCAAGGTATCCCCATAGAACCGCAGCTCTTGGCTGTGCACACAGCCACCCCCAGGTAGGACCTTGCCAGGGAACAGCATATCGTGGTAAGAACTTGCCCTCCTATCAAGGGGTGGGTTAAGAATATATTCCACCCACCTACATCTGCCATGGCTCAGCCCCCATTTGACTAGGCGGCAAGCCTGTCCGCAGCAGAGCGCCTGCCCACTGTCCCTGGAAATGCAGGTGCTGCAGCCTTTGCCTAACTCTCACCCTGCCTCCACTGCAGTGCTGCTGGGAACACCAGGCCCATCACACCTGGGAGAGGCGTCACCTGGAATCTTGGTGGGACGTCCTGCTGGGACGGGTGAGTTACTTCCTACCCCTGGACGAGGGGCCACTCAGTCTCCACTGGGCTCCCGTGGTCCTGCTGCAAGCCGGGCCTGCTGAAATGCACTGTGCCTGGAATGGAATGAGCACCGCTAGAGAGAAGGGTGGGGGTCTGTTCTGGCACATCCCAACCCCAGTCCATCGCAGGCCTTCCTGTGCTGCCTCCCTGGCCAACAGGTATGGTGTTGCACCCCCAGGTCAAGTTCCTATAGTAGCCGGCCTCCCTCTCCTCAAGGCCAGGCGGGCATGTTCTGTTTCCCCCAGTACAGCATTCATCCTGTCTTTGTCGCCTCTGTTGGCCTGGAGGACATCATAGCACATGGAGAAGTCTTTATTAAATTTACCAACAAGGGGCTTCCCTGGTGGTCCAGTGGTTAAGAATCTGCCTTCCAACACAGGGGACATGGGTTCGATCCCTGGTTGGGGAACTAAGATCCCACATGCCATGGGGCAACTAAGCCCGCGTGCTACAACTAAGACCTGATGCAGCCAAAAATAAACAAATAAATTAAATAAATATTAAAAAAAATTCACCAGCAAGCCTTGAGGGACAGCCAGCAAAGCCTGTCCTTACTAAGATCCCTGAAGTGTCATTGAAGTGTCTCTAACCAGGAAAGTTGTCCTGCAAAACAGGATGGCTGTCGACACTGGAGGCACCTGTGCCATTATCCACGCAGAATGTCATGTGCTCATACCTGGTGCATTGATCTTTATTAAGTCACATGAGGACACATGTGACACCCTGAGTGATTTGACCCCCAGCCCTGGGGACTTAACACCAGTGGTTCGGACAGGGGGGCTCTTGGTGGAAAGAGTTGTCACTGATTTGGGGATCCTTGTCTTGCCTGTGTCTATGTTGTTGCTGTGGCATCTGCCTCAGTGCAGCCACAGAGCTGCCAAACGGGCCACCTTAGTGCTTGCTGACCGCCCTGGGCGTACTCGGAAGAGGGGCACTCACGGTCGACTGAGAGCTGGACCTGGTCTGTGGGGGGCTTCTCACTGCCCCCCCCCCACGTCCTTGAAGGATGCAGCCTTGAGAGCGTGTGTTGTTGAGATCTTCTGGATGGGGTACATGACAACCCCTTCGAGGCCTCTACCTATGGTGGGTGTGTATGAAGATCTACATGTCTGTGTCTTGCAGCCTCAAGACAAGCCTCCTGTGTCAGTTCCCTCGTTGCCATCTGCCCTTTCTTAGGTCTCTCCTTGCCCTCCGTGGATGGTGTATGGGGGCGGGTTCATGAATCAACACCATCAAAATTGTGCTTCAACGCAGCACCCACCCGTGTGTCCTCCCCAGAATCAACATCCATAACACAGGAGGCAAACCCCAAACCACACCTCTTTATACAGTTGCATGAAAAGAGACAAGGCTTCTGAAGACAGCTCAGTTTCAGCTACTTGGAGGAATAAACATGTGCTGAAGATGTCTTTGTGGTTTTTTTTAGGGAAAAATAACTGTGTCAGGGGCTCCATCACATAGGTGGGAACGCTGATGCTCACTGTCAGAAGTAATACTCGAGGGAAACGTGTGAAAGGATTTGGAAACAGGGTGATGAAGTTTTGTTTTTAAAGGAAAATGTACAGTGACATCCTTAATTTTGGAAAGACAATACATAATGACTCTCGCACTATTTTGTGTGACAGAGCATCGTTAAACATTTTTCAGCACTAGCTGATGTAGTTTATGAGAACCTTCTCTGACCCCATGTAGGAAGAAAAGAGATGTGGTTCTGGCTTTGGAACCCAAATGTGTAGAAATTAAATATTTCAATTAAAATTGAAGTATACTGTTACCTGACATCTTACAAACTAAGTCTGTCTACTGGAATCTTTAGCAATAGAACACCAATTAATTTCATATTATAATCCTGAGGCTCTGAAAGGCCTGAACGTTTGGGGAAAACCAACTTAAAGTGTAACTTTCTATGGATTTGGTCTTTATTTGTTCACCACTACTTGGCTCAAGACGAAGTTTTCGTTTATTTTTATGTTTTTCTCTTAATGTCCTTAAAGTAAAGTGTGTTACTGAGTTAGACATAGCTGAGTAAAAACTTATTCCAAAAAGATGGTTACTTACAGGGGAGGCTACACGTTAACAGCACAAGTTAGTAACTATGTTCAGTGTTGCCAATATTTCTACTTAAGATGATGGGTAGTGTGCTTTATATGAGCATTAGTATATAAATTTAGGCTTCCTAAGTCTATTCACAAATATCCATTGTCATAGAATGATATAATAGCTGTTTCTTGTACCAAATATCATTAACATCACTTCCAAATAGATCTTTACAGAAATACTAAATACTGTTCCATAGAAAATACAAATTTCTATCTGCTCACTTCTTCCCTCACTCGAGATTTAACACAATCCTATATGATCTTATTCGATTACTGATTCATCATTATATTGATTAAATTTGCACCTATCATGAGAGGTCTCCAACAGTCATTTTGAATCAGATCTACACAACTTAATATAAAAATCTCAAATATTTCGAGAACTTCAATTTTCAGTGGAGAAAGGGCACATCGTTGATCTTTGAATCCTCGTGCTGTCCTAGAATGTGGCTTATTTTGAGCTCATTCCAGGAGACCCGCAGGGCAGGAGCGCAAACTACACGAGGCATGTCCAGAGGACCTGTGATTGCCGGTCAGAACACAAGGCCTCTCCCAGTGGGCTTGCAAAAGCTTAAATGATGGCTTTTCTTTAAATACGGCTGTTTCTTCTTCCGAGGCTCCACTGTCCTTCAGTGAACTGAGTGTACCTGAGATGTGATCACAGTAAAAGATTGGTGTCATATGGAGAGGGTTGTGACTGGAGCTTTGGAGAACCGTCATCCTTGTATTCCTGGGAGTGAAAACCATTGTGCAATGTGGTGTGTCTGTCAGCAAACGTCTTTTTTTCTACGAGGAGGGGAGGAGGGTGCTGGGAAAATACTGCTTTTCATTCACCGAACCTCAGAGGGAGAGAGGAAAATATTTTGTGCTCTCATCTGTGCGGCTTTACGTTTTTATGGCAGGGTTCTTTTTCCACAGTTCCAACTATGACTTCACTACAGTATCAATCAAGTGTAAAAGCTGCTTCTGTCAGAGGAAAGGCCCTTTATTAATAAAGCGTTTTCTTTTTGTTTTTTTTCGTTTTAAATTTTTATTTATTTATTTATTTATTTATTTATGGCTGCATTGGGTCTTCGTTTCTGTGCGAGGGCTTTCTCTAGTTGCGGCAAGTGGGGGCCACTCTTCATCGCGGTGCGCGGGCCTCTCACCATCGCGGCCTGTCCCGTTGTGGAGCACAGGCTCCAGACGCGCAGGCTCAGCAGTTGTGGCTCACGGGCCCAGCTGCTCCGCGGCATGTGGGATCCTCCCAGACCAGGGCTCGAACCCGTGTCCCCTGCATTGGCAGGCAGACTCTCAACCACTGTGCCACCAGGGAAGCCCAATAAAGCGTTTTGAATGCAAAGAAGGTTAAGCCAGAGTAATTAGGAGCACATTTTTGGTGTATCTTTTTTCTACTTTCAAGGGCAATAAAGACCAGTTATTGATACTTTCAGGGCGACTGGATGTGTGTTTGTGGTCAGATGTTTGCAGAGTGCTTTCTTCACTGAAAATTAATCTAGAACTATTCCTCCTGAACAATTGGGGGATTTAGTTGGAAATTTTAAGAGTTAGAAACATTTGAATATTTATTTAAAGTTAAAATGTATATTTTATTCAATATTGGCACCTGAGATTAATCATGTTTGACTCAATTCTCTTGATTTTAAAAAGTCAAAGTGCATTTTAACCTATAAAACGTTTTATTAGATATAAACTGTGGATTGGGAATCACAAGAAGGAATTTCAATACGATAAGGCATGCATGAGACTAATTGCCTTACATTGCAGGAATCTAAGGATATAAGGTAGATTGAAGGAAAAATGCAATATTTTACTATGAAGTAATTTACCGCCTTAAATATATGCTCCTGTATATTTGATTTTTTAAAAAAAGCTAAAGTATAATGGAGGCATGGTTATTTAATTTAAAATGTTAATATAAACTTTAAAACACTTTAAAACAACTGACTCAAAACGTGACCTTCCCGGAAGAGGGGCCTATATGTGGATATTGACCAAGTCACATTCTATAATAAGGATCAACAAACCTTTTCTGAAAACAGCCAAACGGGACACAGTTTGGGCTTTGCAGACCATGTGGTCTCTGTCTCAACTTCTCAACTCTTCTTTGTAGGGAGAAAGTGGCTGCAGGCCACACAAAAGCCAGTGGCAGGGCTGTGTCCAATGTTACCCTTTATTACGGCGGCAGCAGCCCTGATTCGCTCTGCAGGCTGCAGTTTGCCAACCGTTGTTCTGTAGCCTTGTTTTTTAAATAAAAACACATCATGTGCTTTAAAGTCATCCGATTTTCTTCAGGGGTGGATCCAGTCCTTATGGAGACTGAACATTATAAGTGGGAGGAGAGGTCCTTTAAGAAAAATAAAATCATGACTATAAAATGTGGGAAAATGTCATTTAGGATTAGAAATGAAATCATACCGAATATCCCAAACATGAAATCTATAAAATATTTGTATTACCTGACACATCGTGATCATTTTCCCTCTGTTTTTTTCATCTCTTCATTTGCAATATCAGTTTCTACACGGGGAGTAGAAAGCTCACTCTTCTAACATGGTGATTAAGGTTCATTTTTAATATTAAATTATTTCAGATAACATAAATGTTAAATTGGAAATGGCCTGCAAGTATTTCTGGACTGTTGAGAGTTTTTTCAGAATTCAAGTGTCCATCTTGTAGCCGTAGGTTTCGAGCGTGACTTTCCATGGCCTGGCCTCAGCATTTCAAACCTGCTGCACCTCCCTGAGCACACACCGGACACGCACCCACTTCGGGGCTGCCCGTGGTCCGGCCCTTTAGAGTCCAGGTTCCCAGGAGTCAGCACAGGGAGAAACGGGCCTTGGGGGTGACCCTGGAAACTGGCCCGCACTGGGTAGCCTGCCCGAAACCAGACTCTACCGACATGAGAACTCCTGTCCCACTAAAACCAAACTACATTCATCACCAACTCGGGTTCCCCTGGCTGAGCCCCCAAAGTCCCCACGTGAGAAAACTGTGGTGACAGGAAAGTCACGCTCAGACAGCGGTCTGTGTAGCAGTAAAGCATTTGACTTCTGCAAATTTCATGAAACATTCGGTCATGTGTGTACGTTGCTGAGGCATTGTCCAGGGACTTGAAAGGGGCTGATATATAAAAAGATCCCTGAAGTCTAAGCAATATTGGCTTTGTAGTATAATTACTTTCAGATTTCCTTAAAAATGGAGGCCCCACTTCCCAGCCCAGACCTACTGCATGTGAATTTCTGGAAAGTGGCTTTGAAGTTCTCTGCACTTTTAACTCACTGACCTTCCAAAATGGCCTGGAAGGTCCATGTACTTTTCAGAACAAAATCCTCCTAGCCGGTCCCTCCCAACCAGCCAGGCCCTCTGCTAATTTCCGGAGTCAATCAAAATATTTGGAAAATTGGGGATGTCTCTAATTCTGGGGGGAGTCCTCAAGCAGTGTAATAAAAAAAAAAACCTCCCTGGTTTGAACCCAAATAAATTATTTGGCTATAGGGGGTACACGCTTGTATTTTACCAATGAGTATAATAGCAGATGCTAAGAGGCTATCTGTAATGTGCTGGTGTTTTAGTAATTCATTTCTGTTCATGATTTAAAATTTCAAAAATAGACTTAACCCCTATTGAATAATTATACACACTTTTTTTTAACAGGGATTGACAGAGAAAAGTGTGCTTGGTATGTGATGCTTTGCAAAAAACAGTTGACTAAACGCATGAACATATGAGTTCTTTAATTTGAGCATTAAATCTTTATAACTGTATTATCAGTACTCATGTTTATGAGTAAACAAGGGCTGAAAATGAAAGGCAATTTGATCATTTTGATGCAAGAAATTGCCAGATTTGGTCAGTCCCCAGATCTCTGGCCTCCTAATTCTAGTCATCTCCTCAGTCATGTGAAAAATGATATTCCATGTCTTGTTTCAAAAAGGTGAGTGAGATTAAACACTTATTCTGGGTGCTGAGCTCTTTGTGATGATGTCTTGGACCTGGCATCGATGCGGCTGGTTATTTTTGTTTAGTTGTCCGAGACGTCCCAGATCCTACTGTATCCTCATGGGTCTCCTGAGCACTTTGAGAGCATTCCTCTTTGCAATGCTCTGAGGTAACCACAGCTATTATCCACTTTATAGATGCAGAAACTGAAGTACAGCGAGGTTAAGTAGCTTCCTAAAGCCACCCAGCTAGAGTATAGAGAGCCTTGGACTTATGTCCAGGGTATCTGGTTCCAGATTCTCTCTTCACCATATACTGTGTCAATCAAATGCTCATGCACACAGACCTACTCATGGAGAGGATGCAATGCCACAATTTAAATTACACAGACCAGAAAGATTTGACCCTTGGGTGCTTAAACCCTCCAATAACTATGATATCTCAAAATCTAAAATGTTTGGTAGGAAAAGTGTGATGGGGCCTTGTACAATCTCCTGTTTGTATATGGTGGCAATTTATACTCTAAAAATCAACACAGGCTGGCCCATCTTGGCTGTTACCCATGTCATCAGTTAACTTCATCACTGAAGTATGTGGACAATAGAACAAAATTCATAAGCTGATAAAGAGATTGAATGACCTACTGTATAAATGTCTCTAAAACTGGACCTGTCAGGTAGTAGCCGGCCAGCATGTGACAGCTATTCTTAGTGTTCACCGGTGCATTCCCTTCTCGCATCACGGAATTATGCGTGTGATGTCTCGAGCCATCACAGGGCTATTTTTAAATGCCCCATCACACTCAGATTATTTCCCAATCAGTAACTTGTGAGTACTCCTTTAACTTTTAATCTTTTCTGACACTTTTTGACCCAGCCTGTGTCTGTTTTCTCTCCATAAATTATCTCTCTCTACGGGAAACCTCTCATCAGTCAAGGTCTCATTGTGTTTTTACTCCCCAAGATTCCTCCAATTTCCTAGGATTAGAGCTGGAATCGCCTGAGACCATGTAGATAGTTCAATAAACTGCTTAAAGAAAACAATCCTGCCCTTCTCTTACGATGTGCTTCCTGGCCTTCCTTTCTGCACGGTTGTCATCCCAATCAATACTGGTATCTCAGTAATTAAAGGCTCCCAGGTTTAGAGTTCAGGCCTTCCTGCAGGATCCCCTTACCTGCCAAACACTGCCTCACACATTTGCTTCAACTGTCCTTGACTTCTACAGCCACGATCAACAATTACACTGCTATTTTTTTAAATCCCAAATCTACTGCTCTGTCGGGTGGACTATTTAACTGACCTTTGCTCATAGAGTCATTACTGTAGCCCACCCTAATAATATTTGACAGTGCCATTTGGTTTGTATTTCTTAGTACTGAACTGGCTTCCCTTCAAATCATCATAAATCTTTTCTGGATAAATAAACACATTCCCATTGAATTATGTTTACCTACCTGTTAGCTTTCTGACAAAGTGACTCTGGAAAATACCCTTCACAGTTTCAGAAGCTTCTGCTCGAACTCTGCCTTTCTGGTGATCAATATCTGCACTAAAAATGAAAAATTCAGTCAAGCATAGGCATGACTGCAAATATATGAATATGTGATATTACATATATCCCAAAGCAGTATAAAAATAAACTGCCTTACTTTCCATCTGGTGGAGAAAGCCAACTCTGTAGTTATACTTAGGTAATAAGGAGAACTTCAATTTGCGAAGCCCTGTAAGAGGCTGAAAAATACTTGAGACGTATTTCCTCAGACCCCTCTACTCACTGAGGCTGGAAGCTTTGCTATAAATTATGCAAAACAGCAGCAAGATGTGACTGAATCTTACAGAAGCCTAGATTCCATTTCTGTATAACTGTCTAAGAGTCCGTAAGCACAATAAATGCAGGAGAGGAAGTTAAGGAGCAAATGGAGAGAAATGAAACCAGAAAAGCAATGTGGTAATAAAAGGAAATGTGTAGTTTTAGTCAAGAGTGTCATGTGAAGATACAAAGGCCTCCAATGTGGCTCAGTATCAGCATTGCCGGCAAATTCTCCACCTCCACATCCATGAACCACCATCACCCACAGACAACCACCACCATTCACCACCAACCATTACCACCATCACCCACAGCCACCTCCAACAATAGCTAACACCATCCATCACCACCAACCACTCAATGCCACCCACCACTGTCACCATTAACCACAGACAACTTCTACCCACCATCACCCACTACCAACCACTCACCACTACCACCATCACCCACAACCACCACCATTCACCACCAACAATTACCACCATCTCCAACAATAACCACCACCGACTAACCACCACTATCACCATCAACCACTGAAAACTACCAACCACCACCAACAAAAACCACTGCTAATAACCCCTGCCAACAACCACCACAATCCACTTCCAACAAGCAACAATCACTCACCGTTACCACCATCATCACTAACAACCACAACCAACAGCCACTATAACCCACCACCACCAGCTACCTCCAACCACCATCACATGGACGAGTTAATGGAAAACAGTGCTGATCAGAGAAGTGTCATGGGCAGTAGAAAGAAGAGGTCAGGCAGCTGAGGGACAGCCTAATTTTACCAGCCTGAGATCAACCCCAGTACTAACAAGGAGAACAAAGACCAAATGTGTAAGTTCATGCACAGAAATTCCTGAGGGAGGTATGGAGGTTATAGCTATACCTTGACAACAAAATATTTGAAACAGCATAATGGAAAATTTGTAATCATGGTGGAAAACTGCAAATTAAAAACAGAAGTTGTCTGTTTTTGCTGTAATGTGCCCAAAAGCAATAGAGTCAAAAGTATCTCTAAAGGTACCATAAGTTAAACTGCTCATATTCACAGACAAAGACTCTTAGGCTGGTGGATCCTCTGACCTTTACAAAGTCACACAAGCTGAAGTCCATACACAGACCCTGGTGACTCCATGCTGAAATCAAAAGTTTTTTCACTACACAAACTGCCATGGCTTTTTATTTTTCAGCAGAAACTACCTGTATTCAACCAAGAGTTAAAACATCCTGCTCTGGGTGAATCTTTGCAAATTTTCCACTTCAAGCTTCAACAATCTAAAAACTGCTCAGGTAATTGTACATAATAGTAAGGAGGAAAAAGGGGAAAAAAATCAATAAAAGATTATATAATTGTATTTCTTATCTTCCAGTGCTGAAGCTATCCATAGAAAATCTAGTTATCAGAAGACATCCACCTTGACAAGGTTAGTCTGCATTTGTGGTAGCGTAGTTGGTGATTTTTAAAGCATTATTATGATGATGATGATCATTATGGAGTTGTAGCATGTACCTTTTAATTTGGTTGTCAAGGGAGACAGGGAGCGGTAATTAAGGCTAAAAGATGGAGAATGGAAGCCTTATTAAAGGATATATTGAAGATGGGAATTTGATCTGAGAATTAGATTATGATGGGCGTTTTTCATGCAGCTGTGGCACTCTTGAGTGACAGAGGAACTGAGCAGGCAATTATAACGACAGGCATCTCCCCTAATCTTTACAATCTCAAACTCGCAGACACATCCATTTAACTTAATTTTTATGAAGCCTGCACATTTATAGCCTCACCAAATTGGAAATTTGTTTGTTTATTGTCCACAGGAAATAATTTTAGGGGAGCAAATAGCAGTGAAAGCCATCATGCCTGTCTTGCTTGTTTTTTTAACTTGTAAAACTAATAATATGAAATTAACCTGAAGGCGGCTGCCTTTATGAAAGCTGATTGATCCTCAGCAGCCGGGCATTATTATGATTATCAGTGGGAAGGTCAAAGGGAGGCATGTAAAAGTCACAGCTGATTCATGAGTTCCTACACTGAGCAAAGGATTTGGAAAAAAAAAAAATGAGGCTTGTGTTGTTCCATGTTATAAGTAAGAAATCAGTCTTCCTTGTATTGCTGAAACTGAAATTTTCGGGAATGGATTTTAAACAACTTTGGACGTAGTTATTTCAAGATGTCTGTTCAGTAAAGATAGCAATAGTTCATTACCATGCATACTGAAAACCTATTTTAAGAAGGACTTTGCTGCACAAAGATTAATTTACCACATCATATTTTTTTCCTCCCAGTAACACTAATATAAATAATTGTTGTACCTTAAATTGGCATTATATTTTGATAGCCTAGTTTTTAATATACAAAGAACTGTTCAGCAGAACTGTTCAGAACATGGAAACATAGACAGAAAATAGGAGACTTCAGGAACAGCTCTCAATTTAAATCCCATTTATTGTTCTGATGGAGTGTGGGAGCTGAAGATGCTTCACCATAATAATAATGATGAGGCCATGATTGTTTTGTGAATATGTTTCAACAACCAACAGAAAATTTTGTTTGTGATTTAGATATGGCAAAATCTGAAAACTCACCCTATTTAAAAATGTTCTTTTCATTCCCGTCTGTTAATATACTGTTATTTCCTCTTAGGGAAATATCATAAGCCTTATCAAAAAGGTCTTTCATGTATATATATCTAAAGTTGGGCAGGTCTCTGTGACAGTATCTAGTGGGTGTGCGATTTTCAAGAGCTCTCCTAGTAATGAAAGGGTGTTAATGTCATCACCCTACAAAACAGAAATCAATAGACTTCTATTTTATAGTACCTATAGCTAACAGAATAAGAAATAAATTATGTGATTAATATCAGAAGTTGAAAATACTAAAAAAGTATAATATCCCTATATTTGGGGGAAGAATTTGGGGAAATGAGAAGTAGGTGAATCCTCAGTACATAAGGATGTTATTTATAATGTCTAATGTCGAACAGCATAAAACTATTATTTAGGGACAAGGTGATTTAAAATCAGAAACAATTACAGGATTTGAGCATTTACCACTGAAGGCACAAAAGCAGATGAAAGGATACTTTAGAGAGAGAGAACATTTTAATTTTATATGGTTTTTAATCATGTGCATATATTTATGTGATAGAGTATTTTAAATTATTTTGAATATATATTTTCAACATCTATATTTTAATTTATATGCAAATGTGTATATAACTGGTATCATGCCACGATATGCTTCTAAACACTATGTCCGTTGATTCAATTTATCTTTTGTGAGAGACTAGGTATTCTGAGAAAACTTTGCTACTGTCTTTTTGTCATTTTTAGTATGATGATGAATAACTCATTAATCCATTTTACTTCATTTCCTATGTACAAAACTCGGGTGTCAGTACGTAAGGTATATGTGTGTTGGGTTTCAAATGAATTGTATACATTTAGGGGATGACTGTGATTAAGTCCTGTGGGCAGAGCGGTGCTGGAGAAGGGCTCCATCACCACTCGGGGTAGGCAGTCCTGCTGCATCACCTACTGTCTGCATCATCTACTGTCTGCATCACCAGGTGGGAGCTGTGTAAATTACCCACAGAGGCAGGGAAGGCTACAGAAGAGGGTCCCTCTCCTCTCAGGTCTACCTCCACAGCTTGCTTTTTAGGCATCCAGTAACCTCCGTCTGTGTCTGGGTTGAACTGGTATAACCCCAGAGGTTCTATGTCTGTTCAAGACCAGTGTTGTATGCACGTGGTACAAGGCTTAATTGATCGCTCTATGTGAACCATTGGTGGGGCAGTTCACCAAATCAACTGAAGGAAGATTGCTGAGACTGTAAAATGTGATGGGGGAAATTTGATGTTGGAAAGGTCATAATTTATGATGTCTTCTAATTGAATGTTTCTTCACAAGCCCCTCCCTACTCAGGGTGCATCTGCAGAGGTAGCAAGCACTGAACAGAGGTTTAGGAGACAAATCTAAACTCTGTGAGTTCCAGCCTGTGACACATCCCTGTCATGGTGCTTCTCGCTCCTTCCCTACCTTACACTCCTTCTGCAGTTCATCCCACACACAGGTGTCAATATTAGCGTCCATCCTATGCCCAAGAAATAAGGAAACAGTGACCAGCAAGGCAGAAACATTTCCTAACCTCATGAAATTTAAAATCTGGGGGAAAAAAAGATACAGAGCAAGATCTGGGTGAATGGAGATCATTTTCCTAGTTGAGAATATTTAACTTTATACATATTTAGTTCATCTCTTTTCAAAATCTAAAGTGTAAACATCCAACAAAGATTCTAGTGATGGAACTTAATAAGTGAACTCTGAATATTGGATGAAGGAAAATATGAACAAAATTAGTACAGAAAATGTTGAAAAAGAATAATAAGAATGGTTTGATATATAAAATATGAAAACATACAATTAAAATACAATAATCAAAGTAGTGCATTGTTGGTATAGGAATTAAAAAATGAGGACAAAAACAAAATGTAGATGAAAAGAGGAAGCTCCAGAAACAGAATCAAGGAAGAGAGGGAGGTGTTGGAATAACCAGATTGTATTTGTTAAAATTTATAATAATATCTTCATAGATAAAAGCAGACTTACATACATACACACATCTATAAAGAAATAAATGAATGAAAAGTGATGGAAAACAAATCCATAACATCAATATTTCAAAAAGAAATTTCTGACATTTAATAGAAACTACACAACTGTGAATTAATAAACAATTTTGTGAAAATTGCAAATGCAGGTGAGTTAATAGTAATTTAAATTTCAAATTAGATTCAAAAACATTTAAGTGGTGGGGACCTTCAAGATGGCTGAGGAGAAGCCTCCAGGTCAGGGCTACAAATGCTGAGTGTTTGCTAGACACGCTGACGCCCCTCAATTGTTTGGGGAAGGTAGTGTTTCTGCTTCCCCATCTGAGGGAGCTCCATTTATTTCTCCATGTGCCTGGCTGCGTAGCCTTTGCTATTCCCTGGACATTAAAGAGAACTTGGGAAAATCAACAATTATCATACTTCTTTGTTATTTTTCCTGCCTTACCATCAGAGCAAGACATTTTGGTTTTAACATTTTTGCCTTTAAAATACCACTGAATCATTCTTACTTAAGCAAGCATGAATTTTCCAAATGATTCTTAAAGGTTTGCCTAGACCAATAAAGAAGCAAAGGTAAGAGCAAACCAAGTTTGCTTGTACGAATATTGACTACACGTAAAATGTAATTCATCATTTCATCCGGTCTCCTAGAGTGAACAGCGGACGATTAATGGTTTACATCTTCTACATTACATATAAAACTTTTAACTTGCATATTTCACTTTTACTCCAAGTTATTCTTATTTACATAACTCAAAAATATATGCTACATTTACGTTAATGGGCAAACATTTGTCACAATTAGATTCCTGCAGCTTTTGACTTGTCTGTCTCATTGTTAATGCCAATATATATGTTACTATTTCAAAATAAATTATATTTGAAATTCAAATAAATGGGTAGATACTGTAATGGGGTTCTGTGTGATACTAACAGCGTCCAGCAGACTTCAGGCTCACCTAATTAATCTGCTGTACAGTTTGCAGCAATTGAAAAAGAGAACATTGAGATAAGTGATTAGTCTTTTTGGTAATGGATGCAGGATTTTGGAAGAATCCACACGTATGGCTGTTATTGATACAGAAATGGAGAAAAGATATTCTAAACTTAAAGCTAGGGCAATTCAATACTTGGCCTTGGAATTGATCCAAATGACAAGAATTCATAGGTTTTTCAATATGGTTAAAAACAAAATAAACTAAAGCTTGTTCAGTCGTGAAGCGTTAATAATGAAGATAAGGAAACATCAATCATGAGACCCAATTCATGAAAATGATCTTAAAGAACATCATGCTAGAATGACAATGGTTTAGTTAATATTAAAAGATTGACATCATACTAACAGCAGGGCATGATAAAACAAACTGCATATATGTAATTCTAGGATCAAGGCAGGTTGTGTGGACCTTAATGAAATAGGAGAAAATCACAAGAGGATTTTTTTTTTTCGGCCACATGACATGTGGGATCTTAGTTCCCCAACCAGAGATAGAACCCGAGTGCCCTGCATTGGAAGCACGGAGTCCTAACCACTGGCCCGCCAGGGAAGTCCCACAGGAGGATATTTATGTTTATATCTAGTTTGTGTTTAAGTAAAAACTATTAAGTATCCAAATCCTGATGACCTTCTCCATGGGAATCAACATTCCTATCCATGGAAAGCAGAGATCTTTTCCAATTATGACCTAAAGCGTCCTAAGAAATTGAGAACTGGGGAAGCCTATGTAATAGATTGAGTTTATCTGTATATTTTCACGTTCAGAATAATGATTTGTATTAGGCTGTTGCTTAATTACCTCCAATTAGGGAGAATGTTTCTCACCTCTAGAAATTATAAAGCTGCTGGGAAATTCTTAGTGAGTCACCTTATAGAAATGGAAAATTTATTCACTGGAGTATGTCTAAATTTGTCTCCATGTAAGTCTAGATAGTAGGGACGTTGTAAAAGTGGGCTTTGCAGGCAAGGTAAATGGATCAAATCCTGGCCTTTTTCATTTAGTATCTGGATGACTCTGGACCATTAACTCAACCCCCCAAAACCTTAGTGCAGTGGAGAGCAACCAGACGTCGCATTTCCAAGCCAAAGACACAAAGCCCATATCTCAATTTTCTTTATTACAGTAAAATGAAAAAAGTGATTTGTGCATCTATATGAAAACTATAACTTTTGTACATAGAGTATAATAATCTTCTAGGTTACTCATTTTCAAAATCAAATGACAGCATCTAAATATATAGAAGATAACTAATAGAATTTTTCTATATAATTCAGTCATTTAATAATTAAAATTTGTGTGAATTTGTTCAAATTTTTGATCATCTTAAGCAGTCTGTTAATTAAGCTATTAAGACATTTTTCACCTACTGAAATGATTAAACTTTGTATTTTTTCATGATATCATTAGACATCCTTAACAAGTTTTATTCTCTTTGACAGAATAGGTATATAAGCTAGCTTAGCTACTGTCATTGACTACATGTCTTAAGGGGAAAACTTCTTTCTTCATTATACTACTTATTTCCTATGCATAGCACTTCTTTTTTATTTAAGATTATAAAATTACAAAAATTCTGTCACAATCTCTAAAGAAAATATGGATTTTCAGACTGTATCAAATTGCCTTAGACTTGGTATGTTTATCTATATCTAGTACCTATCATCTACCTGTCTGTCTATCTATCTAGTTTTTTAATACAAAACTGGAGATATAGACAGTTTTGTTTTGGTTGAAAGAGTGGATCATCAACTGAGTTTGTAAAGAGAAAAAAAAGCCAGTCCTCTGTGGAATATAAGGAAAATAAGGAATATTAATAAATACATGTTTTTTGAAAAATGACAGTAAGGTTAAATTTTATTTTTTATTATGTTCAGAAATGTACACGCCATGGAATTTAATGTGCTTGTTTGACACGAGGCGTGGATGCCGCTCGGATCTCTGGATGTTTAGATGATCTTACCCTCACGTCCTGGGGGCTTCTCCGGTTCTGCGGGTGAGTGAACAGTTTAGTTTACATCCCTGGAATCCTGGTCCAACGGTGAACTTTCATCTCTGCCTGTGAATCACTATCTCGTCTAGTCTCAAGGCAGCAGCGATAACATTTACCTTTCCAAACAGAATACAATGGGGAAAAGGGAGCAGAGAATTTGGAGACGTACTTTCAGGATTCATATCTTTGAATTTGCTGCTAATGTACTATGATCTCCAGCCATTGAACTTGACTTCCTGAACTAGCCAGCTCTTGGGGTAAAGAGGGATAAAAGAATACCTCTTAGAATTGCTTTAGAAATTTAATGAGCTAAGGAATAATAAGGCACCTGGTATATTTTAAACTATTTATTGTTTTTCTTTTGTAAACAACTGGTATAAATCATGCTGTTAATTATCAACGGCATCTCTGTTATTTTTATTCAGCTGCATCTTCCATAAAACACTGGAGGAGCAGTTTGCAGCAGTACTTTCTTCATCCTCCTTCCTTATCGAGAAGGAAGATACACTTATCGCTTCCCAGAGGAACACATTTAGTATTATTATTATTTTATTTTTAATAGTATTTATTATTTACATATTCATTTATTACACACATGTAATTTTTATTGTTTTCTGAATTTAAGGAAATGGTACCAAGCTCTATGCATTATAGTTAAAATGATGTTAAGATGTCTCCATGTTTATACTTTTGTATGTGGCTACACAGGAAGATCTTACTAAGCTTTTCTTTGTAATTTGTGGCCCAATAGCTGGTCCTAAGTGTAAGGCACTGTTTGGGGGGATATTTTCTCTGTGATATTCTTTTATTCAATAACAGTTTCTGAAGTTTACAACTTCAGTCAACAAACAGATGTAAGCTCAACTCTGAGCCTCAGGTGTGGGCCAGAGCTGTGTGTGTGTCGGAATTGTAAGGTGGATACACATCTACCTGTCTTCCAGGTGCTGGGGAACGTGTATATGTGTGTAGATTTGCAAATCCTTTTGTCGTTATCCATGGGATGTTGCCACGTTTCCCCCTATTTCTACCCTCCTCTCAGCTCACAGGTGGGTGGAGACTGTGCTCATACAATCATTTGCCTCCCCAGTGGCTCGGCTATCACCTCCTAAACTAAGGCCTGTGGATACAGACACTGTCCCAGTGAAAAATATTGTAAGCATCACTGACATCTGAGAATGTAGTGACCAGCGTTCGATAAGGTTTGCCTGGGGACATTCCCAGGACACACCATCCTGGCTTCCAGATCAAGGTGGTTTATGCTTCTATTGATAGAAATAAACACAATTCAGTGAGGGGACTGGACTGGGGCAGGAGGCCGTCTGAATAGGTAGTGTTGTGGCTTTTGTTTTTTAAATTACTACTGTTCAAAATATGGCAGAGGCCTGAAATAAGATGATAGTCATTTAGTGTTATCTTGCTTTTCTTTCCCCCTCAATGCTGATTTCGCTTGTTTGTTTGTTATCTGCTCAAATCAGGGCCTCTATCCTGCTGCTCTCCTTCTTACCCAGGTTACCCCAGTGACTTTCTCCTCATCAATATCAAGTTTACTTATGTCATGGCTCCAGGTTTATTTTAAGTAACAGTTTTTATCAGTGGTCTTCATAATTAGAATTATTTCCTTCTAAGACCTGAATGTTTGCAGCTAATTAAACCCAGGGGGGTGACTTATTTTGGTGACCTGAAATAGTTTAGTTCTGCCTTCATCCAAAAAATATTGAATCTTGGACAGCTGCTTCTGTCTTTATCCCATGAGCTGATGTTGAAAGGGCTTTTCTTGTTTTACACTAAATGGAGTATGTGCTGAATATAATTCCCCCACCAGCAAAGAAAAAATATTTTCAAACATGATCTCTGCATGATATTAGAAATCATCAATCCATGTCACCACATCTTAGGCCCAGGACTTTCTAATAGCTCTCAATATCACACGGCTTCCTCTTCCATACCATGTTCCTAATATCCTGAAAGTCTTAATTAGTGGACCTATCACCAAATTTTTAAAAAGTCAATGAATGCATTATTGATCTACATCTGTATTTAATGATATAATGTGATGATGAATTACATCTCTTGAAATGGAAATTGAATTTCTCCAGAAGCAGAATTGAGAGACCTTGATGTGGGAATTCTGTAGAATTGCAGATACTTATCTCTCTTAAATGTGATCCCTAAACTTCTTCTTTAATAGCAAGAAATCCTGCCTTAATTCAGGTGCTCTAGAGGCCAAGAGAAGTGCCTCCCTTAACTAACCTTATCTAATTATCTTTACTGTCCTTATCTTCCTACTGTCTGTTATGAAATACAACTATCCAGTCCCATGGTTGCTTAATTAAATTCAGCTCATTTCAAAATTATAATTATTTTGACAATGATACTTCAACTTACAATAATTGAATGTTGAGGTCAAGTGAATAATATCTTAAAGCCCTTCTAATTGAGGATTATTGCATAAAATAATTCACATGGGAACTCCATGAATCTGGGAACACTAAAACTAGTCAATTTTATAGGAAACGGGATCCTGGAAAAATAATTATAGTAAACAAGTATCTTTATGATTTATTGGGTTCTGAATCTGCCCAGAGCATCTATGAGAATGTTTTCAATTTTGCTTGTTTTGTAAATGAACTTCAGTGTTTGTCTTGAACTGACTTTTGAATGCCAACTGGGAAGCACCAAATTTATACTTAAAAGAATATGAAGCAGGGCAGAGAGTATAAATTATATTTAAACCAGTTAAATGTAAAATCCACATCCACTTTCTGAACATGGGTGTTAGGAACTTGTTACCAAAATATATGAGACTTTTTTGAAAAGCTTTTCACTGGGAGTTGTCTAAATCCAGCCACTCCTCACACTGTTTGTTCATTTATTCCCTCTGCTACACACTGTTTTAAAGAAATGATTGAAATGGGAAAGTAATACACACACTTAAAATATTGGGAATATACAATGACTGTGATCAACCAGACATTCCATAGTTTGAATTAAGTGTTTCTATGAAGAGCAGCAAAGTGAAGAGATTATCTCTTTTTCCTCCATATCTCCTTCTTTCTTTCATTTTTATTTGTTTCCTTCTGTTTCTGCTTTTTCTCTCTCCTGTTTTTTCACTCTCTTATCAGTCCTTGGCCCTGAACCAGCACCTTTGCTTCAGCTCATGCCTTTTTCTGCTAAATATTCACTCTGATATGATGTGTTTGTTCTGAGGGAAATTATAAGCATCAGAACTGACCTACTTTGGAACTCATATCGACATGAGGTAACCAATAAAGCGATTTGGCATGAAAAGAGCAATGATTTGCAGAGAACAACATTTATGGTGGTTTTAGCTGATTATAATGTGGGGAGTTATTTAATAATTACTCTTTGATTATAGCAATTTCCTTAGCAAAAATCAGAGATGTGGAGGACTTACACTTCTGGCCAAGGTGGAGTAACAGGGACTGGATTTATGGTCTTGCCTAAAACAATAAATATATAAAACCAGGAAAAGTATATATGTGTGTGTGTGTATGTGTGTGGGTGTGTCTTCAAGATACTGTATTAGACCATAAAGGAGAATAATGCCTAAGAGACAGGAAATAAAGGAGCCCTATGATTTTCCAAGATTACAACCTTCAGAGAATTTTCTGGCTGGTGCCCAGGCCGCGGGGTCTCAGGCAAAGACCAGCAGATTCCCTGTGGTGAGGAGATGAGCTAAGATTTGGGGGAAACCAGAGCAGCTAAAGTTCATAGAACAGAGCATTGGAGAGAGGGGTGCACAGGGAGAGCTCTGGACGTCAGCAGAAGACCCACTGAGTATTTAGTAAAGTACTGGTTACCACACACGTTTGAGGAAAGTACCCGAGACTGTGAAAAGGACCATCTGAGACGATCAGAGAGAACAGTGCTGACACTGGACTTTGAAAATGACAGTGGTTCCTGCCAGGGAGACAGAATAACCTATAATTCATGGGGCGTTGGGTAGGGTAGTGAGGCAGAGTCTTGCTTCCATTGTGGGGAATGATCAGACTAGACTAGTTACATGCTCTGGTCTTTCCTGAAAATTTTTAAGGCAAGAGTCAAAGGAATCAACCTGTTTCCAAGTAAGTTAACCATGTCCTGGAACAAAGTACAAAAATATAAAAAATCAAAATTATTCAGCACCCAACAAGAGAAACACACTACGTCTGGCAGTCAATCAAAGATAACTAGGCATACCAAAAAAAAAAAAAAAAAAAAGCAGAATAAGGCCCATGATTAGCATAAACATCAATCAGCCAAAATTGAACTAGAACAGACATAGGAGTTAAAATTAACAAAGACATTGAAGCAAATATTATAACTGCATTTCATGTATACAAAAGTTAGAGATATGGAAGACAAGAATAAAATGATTCAAACTGGAAAAAAATTAGTCAAAATGGAAAAAAAATCTCATTTTAAAATCTCAAACTAGAAAATTTCTCGAAGATACTGTTTAAAGATTTTTTTAACTTGCTATCAAAAGCATGTTCCATAAAAAAATTTTTTTAAATCTGAAAATTAGACATAATCAAAATTAAGAAGTATTCTTTGGAAAAAAAAAACTGTTAGGAGAAAAAAAATACAAGACCTGGAAATAACTTTGCAAAGAATACGACTAATAGAGAATTTGTTTCCAGGATGTATAAAGATATATAAAGAACTCTCGAACCTCAATAATAAGAAAACAGACAATACAATTAATAACATTCAAAAGATTTTAACAGAAACTTCGTCGAAGATAGAGATGTCAAATATACATGAAAAAACTGCTCAATTGATTAGTCATTCAGAAAATGCAAACTAAAACCACAATGTACGTGCTGTTAGAATGGCTAAAATTTAAAAAGTCTGACCAGAACAGATGTTGGTGTGGATATGGAGAAACTGGTGCTCTTATGCGTTACTGGTGGGGATGCAATATTGTCCAACCACTTTGAGAAATGATTTTGCAATTTCTTTAAAGTTTAAACATATACTTACCATATGCTCTAAGCTGTATGTCCTTACAATGAACATGATGTCCACAAAAGCTTTGTTTGTAAGAGTGGGAAACTGAAAATAACCCAAAGGCTTATTATCAGGTGAAAAGAATAAACAAAATCTGGCATATCCCTCCAATGATCCTGAGTGAAAGAAGTCAGAAAAATAAACATGCATACTCTATGTTCCCATTTATGGAAATCTCCTGAGAAAGTAAATTCATCTATAGTGAGGAGAGCAGACAGTGCTTACCCGAGGATGGGCCATAGGCAGCATGGGAGGGATGGGTCTCAAAGGAACACAAGGGAACTCTGGGTGTTTCTGTACATTCAGTCTCTGGATTGAGGTGATTATTTCACATGTGTACTTGTATCACAGATTAACAAACTGTGCACCCTACGTACATGCAGTTTATTGTATGCAAATTATACCTCAATAAAAATGAATTATTTAAATGTGTAGATGGCAGGTATGAACTTTTATAACTTGAATTTGCTCTGAATCAGGACAATGGGGCTATGACTTCCTTATCTGGAAGGAACTACACTATCAGAGATAGCTGTTTTGAAAGGTCTCCAAAAATGTTGATTTTTGAGGCATTTTGTCCTTTTTTTCCCCAGAACCATTCGGATGGCCATTTATTCACACTAAGCATTAGTTATCTTTAAATTGTGAACTAAAAAGTCTTAGTTTATACCTGCATCATCCCCCACCCACTACAACCCCCAAATCCACTGAACCTGTTTCACCCCTCAGAAGCTTCACTGCATTTAGTACATAAACATTTAATGGGGACTAAGGAAGTGGGGAATCCATTTCTTATTTTACCCTATTGAAAAACCATCTCTAAATAGCATTGCTCGGTCCACCACTTGACAAATCAGTGTAAGGGAGGGATAATGATATTTCTAGATGACAGATCAGTTTAAAAAAAAATAAAAGCTCTAAATTGCCCTTTAATCAGAGTAATAGTCAAGGAGACTGCGTATCCAGGCAACCATGCTGCGATGGCTGAAAATGATAAGAAGGCTTCCTCAAACCCTGGTGAGAAAAATCAGTCCACTCTCCCCTGTGTAGAAAAAGTGTGTTACATTTGATTATGTGGGATTTGGGTGGGTGAGTATAAATGATGGGAATTGCCTTTTTAAAAGTCCTGTGGCTGCTCTTTATGCTGGAATGGTGGCAGAAGTCATGATAAGGACTTTGTCTAGCCTACTAAGGGCCCCAGGAAACTGCCTACTAAGAGTTCTGGGGAGGATTTTACTGATGGTATTTTCTTTGTAAATAAGAATATTCTGACAGCTTTGTGCATTAGAAGGTGCCCATGTGATTGCAGGCAGACTAAAAGGTTATATGCTTAGAGTGAGGTAGTGAAATGAAAGTTGCAATAAATAGATGTAACGAATTTGGTGATTTTTTAGATTTGGAAGTTGAAAATTTCAAGTGGAAAATGACAACTTGAGTCATAAATACATACTTAGGTTGAAGTGGTCATGGAACATCCAAGAGAAGATTTTGCAAAGACAAATACTTTTATGGATTTGGAGCTCAAGAAGTCGAGGGCTGGAGCCTGACGTTGGTGAATTTCCCAGGAATTCCTCCTGTGATTAAAGCACTGGTTTAATAGTAAAGTCAGTAGTAACTGTGGATAGTTTTCTATAATCTGCTGCAAAAACTGCAACTATGACCCACAGAGGGTCTCCATGTCACAAAATGTGTCACACACCCCCCCAATTCATATGTTGAAACATAACCCCCACTGTGTAGGTATTTGGAGATGGGTCTTTGGGGGATGATTACGGTTCAATCAGGTCATGAGAGTGTGGACCCATGATGAAGTTAATGCCCTTATAAAAAGAGGAAGAGACATAGGGTGTGTGTGTGTGTGTGCGTGCGCGCACGTGCGCACAAACCAAGGAAGATCATGGGAGGACACACCCAGGAAGAGCTCTCACCAAGAACCTGACCCTGCTGGCACCTTGATCCTGGACATCCAGGCTTCAGAACTGTGAGAAATAATTCTGCTGTTGACGGTGCCCTGTCTTTGGTGCTCTGTGAGAGCAGCCTGAATTGACTAAAGCAAGAGTCTATTTTTCTCTGAGCCTTACTCAAATTTGCATTGTGACTCATTTTACCAGTGGTTAGAAACAAATGGTGTAACAATTTGTCTCATACAAGTAGACATCGGAAATGTGCTAGGGGATGCAAAAGCTTTTATTTTAATGGAATTTTTATCTCATTCTCTGGAACACCTGTTTATTATCAAGGCATCTAAGAAACCTGCCACTTTTAGCCTTCTAGGTAATGTCAGCATGATGTTATCAACGTGGAAGATCACCAATATGCCCCTCGGACTTGTAGACTCATTGAAGTCCCTTTGGAATTAATTATGACACAGAGCCAGAGGTCTGATGTAACACCTTAGGGTTCCAGGCTTATTGGAATAGGAAAAACAAAACAAAAGTATTGGCAGGATAAACAGCTGCTTACCACATGTCAGGGCTTCAATAAATAAAGTAAAATTGGAACATCAGATGCAACTGAAGTAGCAAATTGATTCATCTGTTTTATAAAACGCACCAAGTTGGTTAGTTAAATGTGGGTGCAATAAAAATCACAGATCTGCTTCTTTTAAAACTTTTTTGATAACATTGGTCAGTTTCTCTGGGACTATATTATTGGTTTTTTAAAATTAATTAATTAATTACTTTTTATTTTAGAAGGACTGGGGTTTTCACTTTTAGTTTGCTGTGAAACTATTTTTGTTTAACAGGTCAGTAAGATTAATACAGCAGCTCTTCCATTTACTGATGTTATTATTCAAAATCTCTCCAAAATGGGAAATAGTCAGGCATGGGTCAAGGAATCTACTGGGTCTAAATGAGAAAGATCTAAGACCAAATTCTACTTATGGTTTGCAATCCATAATCTGATATCCTGACTGTATACGTTCCAACAGTTATTCTTTCCCGGGCATTAGTTTTGTTTTAAGTCTGTGTGCAACAATACCTGAAATGCTGAATATTTCTCTTTCATGATTGCATATTTTGTTTTTTTGATATATTGTGTTATAAGTGGCTATAAATTATTGTGTGTTTAATATGCAAAAACTCAGGTAAATGGACATAGACGCGAAGACCTGAATTTTAATGGTGTTACTGCAGTGTCCCTCCCCAAATAAGCACTGTCTCTCTTTAATTTAGTGGGGTTTGACATGTGATGTGACTTAGGTCGGGAAATTGGATGAATGACCATTTCTCCAGCCAGGCCTCTATCAGACTGATGTTCCGAGCTGTAAAAATCAAGTAGGGCTTTAATGAGATACCCACCTCTTCTGGAGTATGGCTGTGTCTAACCGTTCATGCCCACCCTCTTCCCTCAGTCATAAACATGCTCACCTACACTCTGATAATTAAATACAGCCCATGATTTTGCTATTTCCTGTTAAGTCAACAAATCCATTTTAACTGGAGTGTTTCTCGCTTGTATCTTCTACTTTTGTCAAATAGCAATTATTTTTCAAGGATAATGCAACCCCCTTCAACAAATATTTACTTATCAAGGTTTTCCTAAGAGATGTATTACATTTGGGACCCTTTTGGGAAGAAGGGATGGATTTGCATATCACAAATGATCAATTATTTCTAAGTCTTTGGGTAACTTTCTGCATTTTAGAGCAAATAATTTCGAATATCATTGCAAATAATTTGGCAGTGGGTACCACTGATTACAGATTCCATGGAGTCAACTGAGCCAGAATTTTAGAACTTGCAGAAATTTGAGTTATCAGATTTAATCTGGAATCTCCTGAAACTCCATCTCTGTAAGCAATTTCAGCCTAATCTAAACTCTCCTCTCCCTCCTAAGGTCGCAGGATCATAAAATCCATTACTATACACAGTCTTCAGGAACTCACCAGTATGAATTCAAAACATTTTGCACTTTTCAGTGTATATCGATTTCAGCAGAGCAGGGTGGGTAGAAGCTGTGGAGAGGGTTTTAGGACATGTCGGTATCTCTTGCACAAAATGTGGACGTGAGAGGGAACAGAACAGTGGGGGAGCAGCCGGAATGCAACGTGGTCTCTGAGGGTTGGTGCTTTTATTTGGTTTTGATTTTTAAGATAAAAAGCTTCAGTTTGTCTTAATGCTGAAAGGAAGGGTTGTTTACAGAGGGAGAGAATGAAATTAAAGGGATAAGAGGGAATAATGGCATGGTAATGGACAGGATCCAGAGAAAATACTCAGGGGTTTGACTAAGATGAAAGAAGAGGAAGAAGAGGAGGTATAGAAGTACATTTGGGCGTGGACATGGGGAGCATTAGGCTGGTGGTATTGAGTGGATTATTTATACCAATTTATATCCATTCGCTAATTGAGCAATATTTATCGAGTCCTATTTTCTGACCGATACTACAGTGAGCACTGGGGATACAGTGGTGAAAAAGATGAGATATTTGTTTCTCTAGAGTTTACATTGTATCTTTAAAAAAAACCCTTAGAGTAACTGGATTAGAGAGGAAGACTTTTGGGTCTTCCTGGTGAAATCTTTCATGAATCAGGATCAGCATCCAAAAGAGTGAGAGAAGCAGGAAACAGCAGTTATTTTGTTTGTTTGGGAATTTTTGCAAAGCAGGGGAATTAATGACCTGATGGTGAATTGATTGTATCATGGACAATTCTAAGTCCACGTTCAGTCCCTGTCTTACAGGAGGTGTGAAAGAATAAACACAGCCAATAATCAGGGTTTCAGAGAGAACAGGTTGCTCGGGCAGTAGGGAGAGGATGGAAGGAACTTGGCGGTGGACAGGTATCAGAACAGTCAAGATGACGGGAGATTAGAAGGGTGATTTTATGTAATATCCCCATGGATTGCAACCGCTTTGAAAAGATCAAACTGAATACGTGAAAAGATTTATTGTGCTGAGATCAACTTTGTTTTGGCATAATAACTTTATGCTGCAGTCACACCAGCTTTCTTTGTATTAATCTCTCAGATTCAGGGAAGGATTAAATTTTCCCATAGGATGTTCAGTTGGAAAGAGTCTTGGATAACCGCATACAAACACAAATATATTGACTTACATCTGCATCTACAACCATAGCTCTCTGTCAGCTAGTTGTTATGTTTGTCCAAGTGGCCGGAGTACATCACTCAGAAACATGGGGATAAATAACAATAGACACTACCAAAAAATGAAGGGACTTTCCTCAGAAAGGAAAATAATTTTGTATGTGTTGGGAGAGGGGGAGGGGTATAAGAATGGGTGGAGAAGATAACTCCTTTTTTTCCATCCTAAGACTTTAACTAAATTTTGCTTTTAAATTTACCTACATGTATTATGTGGGCAAAAATAAAAAATGGAAATGCAGTAAAGTCACTGCAAGAAAGAAATAGTGACGTCTGCTGTGTGTGCAGAGTGTGTGAAATGAGTCAGCTTGGGCATGTGGAGGACAGGCTGTGTGTGGCTCAAAGGTAGTAGCTGGTGACATAACTACAAACAAGGCAGTTGGTTCCTGGCCTCATAGAAATCAATATTTAAGCCAAATAAAGTAAATAAACATTTTTGCTTCCACCTATATTGGCATAGTTCCTATCAGACCTATTTTCTCATCAAGAACAACAAAAATAACCGTATAAAATGAACCAAACCCCCAACTCCTTAAGGGTACTAGAAAGCAGTCATGCAGCTAGGACTTGAGGAGTGCAGACCTGGAGAAAAGGAAATTAAAAATACTGAGCCTGGCATTCTTGTGGAATTTCCTCTCTAAGCATTTATCAAATTCTAAGCAACTGAGGGATGAATGACTAAGGAATGAAAAGCAAAATGGAAGCTAAGAAGCTGGACCCTAACCAGAGAAGAGTAGGGGTTCTGGTGAGAACCAAGAGTTTCCCATGGACTCCCACAAAGGGCTAGACCTGGAGAGTAGAGAGTGATGCTGAAAACAGGCAAGCCCTCGCAAAGCCACTTCTATCTCTGAGTGCATCAAGGTGAGCTTCTGCCCTGGTAACCCTGGACTGGAATAAAATCAAATATGGTCTGGAGAAAGACAACGTTGTGTAGAGCATCTACTTCCTTTCACATCCAACCTTCAACAAAAATCACTCAACATCCCACGGGGAGACCCACAGGTAAAACAGGTAGTAGCTATCTATCTCAAATTCTTAACTATGATGAATATGTTTAAGAAATTTCATAACAAGATAGAAAAGTTCTTCAGAGAACTAGAATTTATAAAATAGAACCAAAAGGAAATTATAGATCTGTAATAACTATTATTATTTCTATTGTAAAATAATTTCAATAATCTAGTTGATGTGTTTAATAGCATATTTGAAACAGTAGAAGAGAGTATTAGTAAACTGAATTATAGGTCAGGAGAAAATACACAGAATAAAGCCCAAAGAGAAAACAGAATGGGAAATACAGAAAAAAAGGTTACAAGATTTATATGGGCCTTGGTGAAAAGGTATAGCATACATTTAATCTGATTCCCAGGATGATAAAGACAGAAGAGAGAGAGAGGGAAAGGCAGAAGCAATATATGAAGAAAGGCCGTTCAAAAAATTTCCAAATCTGACAAAAGATACTAATTCACAGTTTCAAGAAATCACAGATTCATCCTCAAGCCTAATAAATACAATAATAATCACAGCTTGAGACACAATGGTTAAATTTTACAAAACGAAGATAGAGAGGAGAAAACAATCTTAAAATCATGCAGAGATATTACCTTTAAAATCATGCAGAGCTGTTACCAAAGATTATTTTAAAGGGACTAAAGCAGAAACAATGGGATGGTTTCTTTACACTGCAAAAAACAAAAACTATGAAAATATAATTCTATACTCAGTGAAAATAGACTTTAAAGAATAAAGACCAAATATAGATGTTTTCAGGCAAAGAAAATCTGAACTAATTGACATAGTTCTTTGGCAGAAACAAAGTGATTACAGAATCTTGGTAATGCAGGAAGAAGTGAAAAGCCAGGAAGGTTAGCATGCAGTTAATAACAAATAGATGTTAATTATCTAAAACGATAGTCATGTTAGTATATGGTGTTCAGAATAAGATTTGTGTCCCTTTTGCTGAGGAAGGGAGAGTGGGACATGGACCCCACAGCCCAGGTCAGGCTCCTGTTCTGACACTGAAGCATTGTTCATGCTTCAGTGTGTTTGGCATGAGTCTTCCTCAGAACCATCACTGACTTTTATCTTTTAATACACAAACTTGGCTAAATAGTTGAAGAAAATGCAAAGGACTTGGAAGCCGCAGTGAGATCCCTAAACTCACAAGCTTACCTTCTGTCTTGCATTTTGGACTCTCTGCCTTTTCTACCCTTAAAGATGAAATTTAACTTTTGAGCCAAAGGCTTCTACTCTGATCCCAAGTCTTGGTGATGTTCTTTATTTCTAGTCCCTGAGCTGCCTTAGCACCAGTCAAGACATTGACAACAGTCACAAATTACTCTTTTTTGGACAAAGTGTCTTTCCTGACACCCTCTTTCAGCAGTTTGAAAGCGATAAGACTGGTATAAAGGCCCTAACTTAGAACATTGTATGTAAGTGATGACCTCTCATTTCATTCTTTTCTTTTGGGAGTCACAGTACATTTTGTCTTAAGATCTGTTTCTATGTGCAAAAAAAAAAAAAAAAAAAAATTTAAAAATGATGGCCACTTCTAGTTACAGACAAAATGTAGTAAGAGTTTTCCACTCTGTTCTTCCAAGTGATTACAGTTAAAAACCTTGGACAATACATAAAAAGCAAATATCAAAAACCTCTTAAAGATGGATAAAAGAAAAGTCAGCCTGGCTAAGGATGTTAAGATGTGAGAAAGGACACAGTGGTGAGCTCCTTTTTTCTTTATCCCCTGTATACGGGAAGCACTACCTCCTACGTATCCCAGCCTAGAGAAGCCCTTGACCCCGAAATGGAATGGGTGAAGATGAGAAAAGGTCCAAGGAAGAACCCACTTTGTCCAGCCAAAGAGGTGTCCCAGCAGGACAGAGTCTTCCACAAGAACCAGTGAACCCCCACTGAGCACCAGCAAATGACCACCCTCACTCCCTGCCTCAGGGGGCTCTGTGTCTGGTGGGTAACTGAGTGGAACCCCAAAGGTGTGAGCACTCACTACAGTGACAAGCACCAGTCTGACCGCAGATCAGCCATGGTGTAGCATTCCAGGAGGGCGACCAGAGAGAATTGCAAAGGCTTTGCAAATCAAATTTCAATTCACGATCCGCAAAGTAGTCAGGACCTGTGTGCTAGACCTAAGTAGGATGGCTACCTGCTAAAGTAGAAGATTTAAATAGGAACCAAAGTCTCACAGCACAATACCCAATATGTCCAGGACACAAGTGAAAATTAGTTGCACACCAAGAAACAGAATATTTCAACTCTGATGAGCTCTGACAAAGAACAGACACTAACAATGAGATAAACATTCTCTAATTATCTGACAGGATCTTTTGTCTTCAAGTAGTTACTTGGTGACTTAAAAAACAAAACAAAACAAAACAAAAACCCCCCAAAAAACCCTGAATAAAATGCCTGCTCTTTTGCTATGGAAATAGTAACCTGCACATTTAACCCTTGTAGACTCTTAATTGGACATTATATAAATAAACTGAAAGGCTCTTGGAAAGTGGATCCATGTTTAAAAGATGAGACCTAGGAAGATGAGTTATTCCACAAATAGGCCAGCTAGATGCCTACTAGGGAGATTCAATCAGAATCCCTGCCTTCTAGGAACTTACAATCGGTCCGTAGAGATGAGATACATCTGTGGGTGACACAGTGTAGGCAAACCCTAGATTATTTATGCCCAAATACACATCCTTGGGCATGAATGAGTGGCCAGGAGAAATCTATTCTCATCTTCTTTTGAAAGTTCATGTGGGAGAATGGTGGGAAGCCTGGTGGATTGAGGTGGACACATGAAGAATTTTTTATGTTTGTAACTTCAAATACACACAGATATATCTCTCGTATCTCTGCAGGTGTCAGAGGGAAGACGGTTAGTGAGGAAACGCTCCATCCAGTTACATGATGCACACCACCCCCAAAACAGGGTATGCTTGCCTATCATTGTTTGGAAAAATTTTGTGCATGGTTACTTACTAAAAGCTATTTATATAGTGCAGAACATTTTTTAAAAAATAGAAAATAAATATTTACAATCACAGGCACAGTTAACCTGTTGATGTCTTTTCTTCCCATTTTTTTTCCTAGTAATTTTTCTATCCTATGTTATATTATCTTGATGTAACTTAACCAGATACCTGGGAGTTATTTTTTATTCTTTCATAGGAAATATCAGAGTAGAGTAGAAATGAGGTATACATTGTATGTTTGAATTTAATAATGAAAAGTCCTACAACCAGAGGTGATGCAGTTTCTCCACCACTGCACCATTGCCCAAATCCACAGAGGCCAACGTGAGGGTTCAGATTATGAAGCTGAATCCAAGATAAACACTCGGGCTTGGAAGTGGATGTGTCCGTGCAGAACAAGAGGGTCAGAGACTGTGCAGCTGGACAGACTTCCTTCTCAGTCACATCAGGGCAAAGAGGAGGTGTTAAGAATCTTCACCAAATCCTCAATTAGAAGGAATGAGCGTCCATCACTTGGGAAAACTTTCCATTTCTTAAAAGGTTTAATATAGACCTGCTCTATGAGCTGACAATTTAATCCCTGGATATTTATCTCAGAGAAATAAAAACATAAGTACCCACACACATACACACAACACACACAATTTCAAAAGTTATAATAACTTTACTCAAAATAATCAGAATATCTGGAAACAACCCAAATGTCCATTGAGAGGGAGCATGAATGAACCAATTGTAGCTTATTCACTTCTCAGCAGGATATCTGAAGGAGCTACCAACAAACACAACCACATGGATGGATTTCAAAATAACACTTTGCTGAGTTAAAGAAATCAGATACAGAAGAGCATGTATGTCTAATTCCTCTTCCATGAAGCTCAAGAACAGAAAAAATGAATCTGAAATGATAGAAATCAGAAGGATTGCCTGTGGGAAGCTGGGGACCAGTGAAAGGGGCACAAAGGAAATGGTATAAAGGGAATCTCTGTATCTTCATTAGGATGGTCTGACAAGGGTGAATGCATTTTTCAAAACTCATTTAATTGTATACTTAAGATCTGTGTGTTTCATTGTGTGCATATTTTACCTAAAAATGTCTGTGTTGAGAAAAACACAGGAAGGCTGGGAAATATGCCAGATTAAAGTCTATCCATCCATCCATCCACCCATCTACTTATCTATCCATCTGTCATCTATATATTGATCAATTGATCAATCTGTACATCTATCGATCATCTGTAGATCAATCAATTGACCCATTCATCCATCCATCCATCCTTATCTATCTATCATCTATCTTCGTCACTGAGACCCCATCAAAAAGCACTGAATATTGATTGCTATTATTACTATTATACGTTTCAAGGATTCCAGTGGTTAGCACGGTTGCTCATCTTTCCACCACTGCAAGCTTATGAGGTGGGTGTCCTTTCAAAGTTTGAGACAATCATTCTCACCACTTCTTGGGATTTTCATAAAGTTCCTAATTAAAGAGTGTTTTGAGTATTGGTAAACAGCTGGACCAACAGATCCTTTCCCAGAGGCAGATACCCTAAACCCTCACTGCACAGTCCTGGGCACATTTTCTCCCAACGGAGCTGAGGACTTTGCTGCTGTGAGCTGGAATTGATGCTCTGGTTACCTGTGCCACACACTGAAGCCTCCTCAGGAAGATGCCTATCAACACCTTTTCTGGTGGTTTTCTCTTTCTGATGCATGAGAACAGCATTAGCCTTCACTAACCTTTTTAACATCAAATTAGTCATTTTCTCCAACACTCTCTAATAGCATCCAGGACATCTCTATATTATAGCATTAATGCACTGCCTTTTAATTACTTCAGATACCTGATATGTCTTTAGTGAGGCAGGAAAATACACATTGTTGGGAGAGTAACAGGAGCCCTATCATGCTAGCTATTCTATCTGAGTCACTGAATAATCTTGAGATAGGTCTGTGCTTCCCAGACATTTTGAAGACTAGTCATCTTTAAGGGATACAATATAAATTTTTCACCTGTTACTGTAATTCACCAGAGCCACTTATCATTCAGCTGGCCAGATAAATGAATTAAATACTTTATATAAAAAATTCACGGTTGTATCTAAATCATTAGAAGTTCTTAATAGTCACTTTATAATTTTTGACAAATGATTTTGTCAACTCTTACCATTTGCCAGACATATTTTAGGTGCTGAGAATACTGTAGTTAAAAAATAAAAGAAAGAAATATATACACTCACAGAAATGTAATTTTAGTTGAGTTTGGTGGATAATAGGTAGACCATCAGTATATAATATTATAATATGTCAGGGAAATAATCAGTTAGAGGGAAATAAAGCACAATATGGACCATATCGGAAGGCAGAAGTGGGGCTGATGACCTTAATGTGTATGTCAGCAGGTTATCTAAGGTGATGCCTAAAGCTCAGCCTTACAAGGGGCTCACGGTGTGGTTATCTGAGAGACAGGAGGAGTAGCTACCCATCGTGAGGGCCATTAATTCAGGTACAGAGATGAGGCTGGTGTTGGGTTAAAATGAAAGAGTGAGAAATGGCAGATGAGAGCAAGGAGGTGGTGGGGTGTCTACGTCGTGTAGGTGCTTGTAGACTGTGAGGAAGAATATGTATTTTATTCTGAGCTGTAAAGCCATTGCCCAGTGCGGAGCAGAAGAGTAGCACTTAAGGACTTCTGTGTGTAAGGATCTCTCCCATTGCTGCACAGAGAGTGGACACCGTGGCCATCAGGTGATGTTGCCACATTCCAGGTGGGATGTGATGATGGCTTGGATTCGAATCAGGTGTTAACCGTGCAGGGCGTCGTCTGTTTTAAAGGAGATATACACTCTATTTGCTGATGTTTTCTGGTTTGCATATGGAAACAAAAAAGAAAATCGCTAGAATTCTCAAAGCATTTGGACTGCAGACCTGAATGGATGGTGTTGCCGTTTGCTGAGACAGGGAGCAGAGCAGAAGTGCCAGACTGGGGCAGAGTGTTGACAAGGATGCCTACTTTCAACAAGGGGCCAAAGATGCAAATCGGCCTTGTGGTCTACGAGCAAGTGGGCATTGGATGCAAAGCACACAGAGAAGCTCTGGACCAGAAACTGTATCCGGGACACACCTTTGGCCACGGTCTGTGTCTGCAACACTCCTGCCTCCCTTTCCTGACTGCGTGTGGATCTTGTCTTAGAAAATAGATTCTATTATTTTTTGTTTGTTTATTTCCCACTTGCAGACATTTCTCACGTTCAGTGCCCTGCTCTTCGGAGTGCTTCTGGAATGCTCGAATGAGCAGTGACGGAAACTGTGATGATGCAGCACCATCTGGGGAAGGAAATGGGGTGTCAGACCCTGTTGGAATGTGACAGTTGCACCAAAGTGGCTGTGCTCTCAGAGTCAGAGGGAGCTCCCTGAACCCGACGAAACACAAACACCTTATCCCGTGGGGCTGACTCTACAGGCCCCCAGCCCCCGTTCCCAAAGCCAGGGAGAATCTGAAGCCCCAAGTCTACCCTTCTTTTAAAAAAATGTATATTAACCACCAGACAACGCCACTGCCCTCAAGAATGAAATGCACTGATTTCGATTTACCGACTGTCCTCAGCAGGAACAGGTGTCTTCACCAACAACTGCAATTGGTGAATTCTCAACAGCCCTGATACTTCTCTTCAGGGACGTCTACACAGCATGACCGTCTCCTCCACCCTCCCCTTGTTCTCCTTACACGTAGTACATGCCCACAAGTGACTATGGAAATACTATGCTGTTGATAATCCATACCAGGATCTGAAGAAATCACGGTGCTAAACAAATTCATGAAAAGTGGGAGAAAGAGACTGTGGTGTTAGAATATCTCTACTGAACTGATTTCCATGTTCTTTAATGATAAAAGTCAGTTTCTTCTATGGAAACATTAAATCCAACAAAGAATCTCTTGGTGACAGCTTAGAGGAGGCTGAGGTTTGGTTAAAAAGTGTAAGTTGGCCCCTCCAGTCCCTTGCCCTGCGGACTTTGTGTTGCACAGCTGTTATCCAACTTCTAATTATTTGTAGGGGTCTCACCACATAGTGCAAGTGTGTGTGTGTTTGTGTGTGTGTGTGCATACGTGTGTGCACGAGCATGTGCTTAGGGCCATTCATGACAGATTACAGGAAATTACTTTAGTGGAAGCAATATTTAATCCAAAGGCAAAGGGAAGAAATATATATGTATGAGATTTTATTTTATTCCAGGAATATTTTTTTAAAATAACATATTGTATTTTCTTTACTGAATACAAGCTGTCGTGCAAATTATTCTGCAACTTGTTTATTAACAAAAATTTAGAACATTTGGAAGAGCACAAAGAAGAAAATGAAAACCATTAGTCCCAACAATTACAAATAAATTACGTTATCATGCTGGCATGTAGCTTTCAGCAATCTTCTGGACATATTGCATATTTAAATAACATATGGGTTAACTATATGTTATGCGTCATAACCCATTTTTATCATTTAAAGTATTTGTTTAAAAAAATCAATGTCATTAAACAGTATTTTACAAATTTATGCATGCTATTAATATTACTATCAGTTAAGAATTTAGTGGCTTAAGATAATCAGAGTGAACTTCATGTAAGTGGAAGTTCAACTGATGGGTGTGGGGGCATCTCTGCTCCACACAAACATCAGGGATCCAGGTTTGATCCAGATGTTCCACCTTCAACAACTACCCTCTCCAACTGCACTGGATGTGGACGTTCTGCCAGAAAATGGTGTGATGAAAGCATTATGGCCCAGGTATGGAAGCACTGGGATCACCTGTCCACCTTCCATGAGAAGGACCACCCTAACTGCAAAGGATCCTGGGAGGTGAAGTCCTGCAGGTAAGGTGGCAACATCTTCCGTCTGATCTCAGCTGCCGGGCCCAGCCCATAAGGGCTCCCTTAGAACCTTTCTCAGCTTCATCTCTGCTGTGTGTGGTCTCAAGGCAACCATCTCTCCTGACCCCACAAGGTCCCCGATTTTCAGTCTGCCTCTTCCTTACCCTTTTGATCCAAAGCTGCTGATTCATGTCTAAATTAATTTCTTTTTTTCTGATACCAACTAGCACTCACGAATAAAGTCCTGTTTTCCAAGTTCTTCCCTGAGAGTTTGGGGACTGGCCAGCTCTGGTTGTATAGGTTCTCCGAATGCTTTTGCCACCAGGCAGCATGGATCCTAAATCGTGCCTTAAACCTCGGCTTAAACCAATGCCATGTTTCTTAGGGTTCTTTGATGGCAGTCCCGGCTTCAAGTGCCAATTTTTATACAAATTAAAATAATTCTAGCTGCTGTAGCAAATAAACCCTGAAATGTAAGTGACTTCATATTAATTAATAAAGTCCTGGTGATGGTTTTGGGTGAGAGGTGTTTGCTCCATGGAGCCACTCAGAAGCCAGGCTGATGTTCCCTGCTGCTCACCCTGGTCGATGACGCTCAGCCCATGGGGTGGGGGGAAGAGAAGACACTGGGGTCCAGTGGGCCCGACCTACAATGTGTGTGTCCCTTTGTCCATCACCCGTGAGCACCTCCCACCCCAGTCATACGGCCATGCCCCACGGAAGGGCTGGAAAGCAGCCCTACCTGCACACCCATGATTCCCAGGATGGAGTAGAGAAGAGTTTGGGTGGACAGCTGGTCACTCCTTCTACACTCCAAGTTTATAGATAATTATTTGGAGTTAAGATGGCATGGATTATAAGTTTTATGTTAGGTCAAGTATTTCCTGATGAATTTTACTGGCATCTTTATATCCTCCCTGAACTTTCTCTAAGTCACAGTATGAAATGTGATTTCTACAATGTTTCATAGGCGATTCGTCCAGAACAACCTGTGCTGGTGTATGGGTTTCAAGCTTCACCCACAGACCTTAACTCTTCCTGAGTTTCCATGACTTGTGTTCTTACTAACTTCTGTGTCAATTACTTTTTACAAATCTTAAGTCATGCAGGTCATATATTGATTTAGCTGAATACTACATATAAAATAAAGTTATTTTTATCTTATCCAATTATGACCTTTCCAACAAATATCTCTAATTTATAGAGGCTTATTTTGTACTGATATAGATGTTAGATTCCAATAATAAATGCAGGCATGTAATAATAACTATATCTAAGCTTATAGCCCCAGTTCACCACTTTATACCCAGGATCCCCAAATGATAAAACCAGCCTGATGTGAGAAATACTTTAGAAAGTATTTACAACAAAAACTTAATATAGAGTCTAAAGAAAGACATGTATAAGAAATGAGCATTTTATTTTTTATTTATTTATTTTTACTTTCAACTTTTTTTTTTTTAAACATCTTTATTGGAGTATAATTGCTTTACAATGGTGTGTTAATTTCTGCTTTATAACAAAGTGAATCAGTTATACATATACATATGTTCCCATATCTCTTCCCTCTTGCATCTCCCTCCCTCCCACCCTCCCTATCTCACCCCTCTAGGTGGTCACAAAGCACCGAGCTGATCTCCCTGTGCTATGCGGCTGCTTCCCACTAGCTATCTATTTTACCTTTGGTAGTGTATATATGTCTATGCCACTCTCTCACCCTGTCACATCTTACCCCTCCCCCTCCCCATATCCTCAAGTCCATTCTCTAGTAGGTCTGTGTCTTTATTCCTGTCTTGCCACTAGGTTCTTCATGACCTTTATTTTCCCTTAGATTCCATATATATGTGTTAGCATACTGTATTTGTTTTTCTCTTTCTGACTTACTTCACTCTGTATGACAGACTCTAACTCCATCCACCTCACTACAAATACCTCCATTTCATTTCTTTTTATGGCTGAGTAATATTCCATTGTATATATGTGCCACATCTTCTTTATCCATTCATCTGTCGATGGACACTTAGGTTGCTTCCATGTCCTGGCTATTGTAAATAGAGCTGCAATGAACATTTTGGTACATGACTCTTTTTGAATTATGGTTTTCTCAGGGTATATGCCCGGTAGTGGATTTGCTGGGTCGTATGGTAGTTCTATTTTTAGTTTTTTAAGGAACCTCCATACTGTTCTCCATAGTGGCTGTATCAATTTACATTCCCACCAACAGTGCAAGAGTGTTCCCTTTTCTCCACACGCTCTCCAGCATTTGTTGTTTCTAGATTTTTTGATGATGGCCATTCTGACCGGTGTGAGATGATATCTCATTGTAGTTTTGATTTGCAAGAAATGAGCATTTTATAAAGAATATTTTGACAAAGAACTTAATATAATGTATTAACATTTTAATAGTCTAAATTACTTCGGAAAGACCTTCAAGATGGCAGAGGACTAAGATGTGGAGATCACCTTCCTCCCCACAAATACATCAGAAATACATCTACATATGTAACAACTACAGAACACCTACTGAACGCTGGCAGAAGACCTCAGACTTCCCAAAAGATATATATATATTTTTTTTCTTTTTCTCTTTTTGTGAGTGTGTATGTGTATGCTTCTTTGTGTGATTTTTTCTGTATAGCTTTGCTTTTACCATTTGTCCTAGGGTTCTGTCTGTCCGTTTTGTTGTTGTTTTTTTGTAAGTATAGTTTTTAGTGCTTGCTATCATTGGTGAATTTGTTTTTTGGTTTGGTTGCTGTCTTCTTTCTTTCTTATGTTTTAATTTTTAATAATCTTTTAAAATTTTTTATTTTAATAACTTTATTTTCCTTTCTTTCTTTCTTCTTGCCTTTCTTTCTTTCTTTCTTTCTTTCTTTCTTTCCTTCTTTCTTTCCTTCTTTCTCTCCTTCCTTCTCTCCTTCCTTCTCTCCTTCCTTCTCTCCTTCCTTCTCTCCTTCTTTCTTTCTTTCTTCTTTCTCGCTTTTCTTCTAAGCCGAGTGGCTGATAGGGTCTTGGTGCTCCAGCCAGTTGTCAGGCCTGTGCCTCTGAGGTGGGAGAACCAAGTTCAGAACATTGGCCCACCAGAGACCTCCCAGCTCCACGTAATATCAAACAGTGAAAGCTCTCCCACAGATCTCCATCTCACTGCTAAGACCCAGCTCTACTCAATGACCAGCAAGCTACAGTGCTGGACACCCTATGCCAAACAGCTAGCAAGACAGGAACATAACCCCATCCATTAGCAGAGAGGCTGCCTAAAATCATAATAAGGTCACAGACACCCCAAAACACACTACCAGATGCGGCCCTGCCCACCAGAAAGACAAGATCTAGCCTCATCCACCAGAACACAGGCACCAGTCCCCTCCACCAGGAAGGCTACACAACACACTGAACCAACCTTACCCACTGCGGACAGGCACAAAAAACAATGGAAACTACGAACGAGCAGCCTGTGAAAAGGAGACCCCGATCACAGTAAGTTAAGCAAAATTAGAAGAGAGAGAAACCCACAGCAGATGAAGGAGCAAGGTAAAAACCCATCAGACCAAACAAATGAAGAGGAAATAGGAAGTCTACTTGAAAAAGAATTCAGAGTAATGATAGTAAAGATGATCCAAAATCTTGGAAATAGAATGGAGAAAATAAAAGAAACGTTTCACAAGGACCTAGAAGAACTAAAGAGCAAACAAACAATGCTGAACAACACAATTAATGAAATTAAAAATTCTCTAGAAGGAATCAATGCAGAATAACTGAGGCAGAAGAACAGATAAGTGACCTGGAAGATAAAATAGTGGAAATAACTACCACAGAGCAGAATAAAGAAAAAAGATTGAAAATAATTGAGGACAGACTCAGAGATTTCTGGGACAACTTAAAGGCACCAACATTTGAATTATAGGGGTCCCAGAAGAAGAAGAAGAGAAAAGGAAAGGGACTGAGAAAATATTTGAAGAGATTATAGTTGAAAACATCCCTAATATGGGAAAGGAATTAGTCAATCAAGTACAGGAAGCACAGAGAGTCCCATACAGGATAAATCCAAGGAGAAACGTGCCAAGACACATATTAAACAAACTATCAAAACTTAAATACAAAGAAAAAATATTAAAAGCAGCAAGGGAAAAGCAACAAATAACATACAAGGGAATCCCCATAAGGTTAACAGCTGATCTTTCAGCAGAAACTCTGCAAGCCAGAAGGGAGTGGCAGGACATATTTAAAGTGATGAAAGGGAAAAACCTACAACCAAGATTACTCTACGCAGCAAGGATCTCATTCAGATTGACAGGGAAATTAAAACCTTTACAGATAAGCAAAAGCTAAGAGAATTCAGCACCACCAAACCAGCTTTACAACAAATGCTAAAGGAACTTCTCTAAGCAGGAAATACAAGAGAAGGAAAAGACCTACAATAGCAAATGCAAAACAATTAAGAAAATGGTAATAGGAACATACATATCAATAATAACTTTAAACGTAAATAGATTAAGTGCTCCAACCAAAAGACATAGACTGGCTGAATGTATACAAAAACAAGACCTGTTTATATGCTGTCTACAAGCCACCCACTTCAGACCTAGGGACACATACAGACCGAAAGTGGGGGGATGGAAGTAGATATTCCATGCAAATGGAAAACAAAAGAAAGCTGGAGTAGCAGTTCTCATATCAGACAAAATAGATTTTAAAATAAAGACTATTACAAGAGACAAAGAAGGACACTACATAACGATCAAGGGATCAATCCAAGAAGAAGATATAAGAATTGTAAATATTTATGCACCCAACATAGGAGCACCTCAATACATAAGACAAATGCTACCAGCCATAAAAGGGGAAATCGACAGTAACACAGTCATAGTAGGGGACTTTAACACCCCACTTTCACCAATGGACAGATCATCCAAAATGCAAATAAATAAGGAAACACAAGCTTTAAATGACACATTAAACAAGATGGCTTAATTGATATTTATAGGACATTCCATCCAAAAACAACAGAATACATTTTCTTCTCAATTGCTCATGGAACATTCTCCAGGATAAATCATATATTGGGTCACAAATCAAGCCTTGGTAAATTTAAGAAAATTGAAATTGTATCAAGTGTCATTTCCAACCACAACGCTCTGAGACTAGATATCAATTACAGGAAAAAATCTGTAAAAAATACAAACACATGGAGGCTAAACAATGCACTACTAAATAACCAAGAGATCACTGAAGAAATCAAAGAGGAAATCAAAAAATACCTAGAAACAAATGGCCATGAAAACACAACGACCCAAAACCTATGGGATGCAGGAAAAGCAGTTCTAAGACGGAAGTTTATAGCAATACAATCCTACCGCAAGAAACAAGAAACATCTCAAATAAACAACCTAACCTTACACCTAAAGCAATTTGAGAAAGAAGAACAAAAAACCCCAAAGTTAGCAGAAGGAAAGGCATCATAAAGATCAGATCCAAAATAAATGTAAAAGAAATGAAGGAAACGATAGCAAAGATCAAAAAAACTAAAAGCTGGTTCTTTGAGAAGATAAACAAAATTGATAAACCACTAGCCAGACTCATCAAGAAAAAAAGGGAAAAGACTCAAAACAACAGAATTAGACATGAAAAAGGAGAAATAACAACTGACACAGCAGAAATACAAAAGACCATGAGAGATCACTACAAGTAACTATATGCCAATAAAATGGACAACCTGGAAAAATGCACAAATTCTTAGAAAAGTACAACATTCTGAGACTGAACCAGGAAGAAATACCAATCACAAGCACTGAAATTGAGACCATGATTAAAAATCTTCCAACAAACAAAAGCCCAGGACCAGATGGCTTCACAGGCGAATTCTATCAAACATTTAGAGAAGAGATAATACCTATCGTTCTCAAACTCTTCCAAATTATAGCCGAGGGAGGAACACTCCCAAACTCATTCTACGAGGCCACCATCACCCTGATATCAAAACCAGACAAAGATGTCACAAAGAAAGAAAACTACAGGCCAATATCACTGATGAACATAGATGCAAAAATCCTCAACAAAATACTAGCAAACAGAGTCCAACAGCACACTAAAAGGATCATACACCATGATCAAGTGGGGTTTATCCCAGATATGCAAGGATTCTTCAATATACGCAAATCAATCAATGTGATAAACCATATTAAAAAATTGAATGGGAAAAACCACATGATCATCTCAATAGATGCAGAAAAAGCTTTTGACAAAATTCAACCCCCCTTTATGATAAGAACCCTCCAGAAAGTAGGCATAGAGGGAACTTACCTCAACATAATAAAGCCCATATATGACAAACCCACAGCCAACATCGTTCTCAATGGTGAAAAACTGAAACCATTTCTACTAAGATCAGGAAAAAGACAAGGTTGTCCACTCTCACCACTATTATTCAAAATAGTTTTGGAAGTTTTAGCCACAGCAGTCAGAGAAGAAAAAGAAATACAAGGAATACAAATTGGAAAAGAAGAAGTAAAGTTGTCACTGTTTGCAGATGACATGATACTATACATAGAGAACCCTAAAGATGCTACCAGAAGACTACGAGAGCTAATCAATGAATTTGGTAAAGTAGCAGGATACAAAATTAATGCACAGAAATCTCTTGCATTCCTATACACTAGTGATGCAAAATCTGAAAGAGAAATTAAGGAAACACTCACATTTCCCATTGCAACAAAAAGAATGAAATCCCTAGGAATAAACCTACCTAAGGAGACAAGAGACCTATATGCAGAAAACTCTAAGACACTGATGAAAGAAATTAAAGATGATACAAACAGATGTAGAGATATACCATGTTCTTGGATTGGAAGAATCAACATTGTGAAAATGATTATACTACCCTAAGCAATCTACAGATTCAGTGCAATGCCTATCAAACTACCAACGGCATTTTTCACAGAAGTAGAACAAAAAATTTCACAATTGGTATGGAAACACAAAAGACCCCAAATAGCCAAAGGAATCTTGAGAAAGAAAAACGGAGTTGGAAGAATCAGGCTCCCTGACTTAAGACTATACTAGAAACCTACAGTAATCAAGACATTATGGTACTGGCACAAAAACAGAAATATCAGTGGAACAGGATAGAAAGCCCAGAGATAAACCCACACACCTATGATCACATTATCTTTGATAAAGGAGGCAAGAATATACAATGGAGAAAAGACAGCCTCTTCAATAAGTTGTGCTGGGTAAACTGAATAGCTACATGTAAAAGAATGAAATTAGAATACTCCCTAACACCACACACAAAAATAAACTCATAATGGATAACAGACCTAAACGTAAGGCCAGACACTACAAAACTCTTAGAGGAAAACATAGGCAGAACACTCTATGACATAAATCACAGCAAGATCCTTTTTGACCCACCTCCTAGAGAAATGGAAATAAAAACAAAAACAAACAAAAGGGACCTATGAAACTTAAAACTTTTGCACAGCAAAGGAAACCATGAACGAGACCAGGGGACAACCCTCAGAATGGGAGAAAATATTTGCAAATGAAGCAACTGACAAAGGATTAATCTCCAAAATATACAAGCAGCTCATGCAGCTCAATATCAAAAGGGCAAGCAACCCAATCCAAAAGTGGGCAGAAGACCTAAATAGACATTTCTCCAAAGAAGATATACAGATTGCCAACAAACACATGAAAGGATGCTCAACATCACTAATTATTAGAGAAATGCAAATCGAAACTACAATGAGGTATCACCTCACACCTGTCAGAATGGCCATCATCAGAAAATCTACAAGCAATAAATGCTGGAGAGGGTGTGGAGAAAAGGGAACCCTCTTGCACTGTTGGTGGGAATGTAAACTGATACAGCCACTATGGACAACAATATGGAGGTTCCTTAAAAAACTAAAAATAGAACTACCGTACGTCCCAGCAATCCCACTACTGAGCATATACCCTGAGAAAGCCATAATTCAAAAAGAGTCATGTACCACAATGTTCATTGCAGCTCTATTTATAATAGCTAGGACATGGAAGCAACCTAAGTGTCCATTGACAGATGAATGGATAAAGAAGATGTGGCACATATATACAATGGAATATTACTCAGACATATAAAGAAACGAAATTGAGTTATTTGTGATGAAGTGGATGGACCTAGAGTCTGTCATACAGAGTGAAGTAAGTCAGAAAGAGAAAAATAAATACGGTATGCTAACAAATATATATGGAATCAAAAAAAAAATTGGTTCTGAAGAACCTTGGGGCAGGACAGGAATAAAGATGCAGACATAGAGAATGGACTTGAGGACACGGGGAGGGGGAAGGGTAAGCTGGGACAAAGTGAGAGAGTGGCATGGACATATATACACTACCAAATGTAAAGTAGATAGCTAGTGGGAAGCAGCCGCATAGCACAGGGAGATCAGCTCGCTGCTTTGTGACCACCTAGAGGGGTAGGATAGGGAGGGTGGGATGGAGATGCAAGAGGGATGAGATATGGGGATATATGTACATGTTTAGCTGATTCACTTTGCTATAAAGCAGAAACTAACACATCATTGGAAAGCAATTATACTCCAATAAAGATGTTAAATAAATGAATAAATAAATAAATAAATTTGGTATTGTGTACATTTTAAGATGATTATACAGAAATGATGTACACTAGTAGCATTTGATGTTCAACTTATGGCAACAATTTCTATATTTATATATAGAAGAATAAAAGTATATAGGGCTTCCCTGGTGGCGCAGTGGTTGAGAGTCTGCCTGCCAAAGCAGGGGACACGGGTTCGAGCCCTGGTCTGGGAGGATCCCACATGCCGCGGAGCAACTAGGCCCGTGAGCCACAATTGCTGAGCCTGCGCGTCTGGGGCCTGTGCTCCGCAACAAGAGAGGCCGCGATAATGAGAGGCCCGCGCACCGCGCACCGCGCTGAAGCGTGGCCCCCACTTGCCGCAACTGGAGAAAGCCCTCGCACAGAAACGAAGACCCAACACAGCCATAAATAAATGAACAAATAAATAAATAAAATTTTTAAAAAAAGTATATATATACTTTTTATACTTTTCTATCTGCATATTTGTCTATGTTTATACGTATATGTTATGTATAAAATCTTTATTTGGACATTTTACCAAAATAGAATATTTTATCTTTAAATGGTTTATATATGTAAGATTTTTAATATATGAAGATTTTTTATAAAAGGATTTTATATATATAACACTGTATATACAAAGATCGTTAATATATATAAATACAATTTTATTATTATTTTTCCAGATTTTAAAAAAGCATAGTCATTTTAGGAAATACACAAAACAAAAATATATAATAAAATATACTACATATAAAAGAGTAATAAATACTAAAATCACCTATAATCTCTACATACTCTATGTTTCAATCCTTGATTTTTCTTGACAAATACATTTACAAACTCTGACCTTTATTATTATTATTATTATAAAAATTCTCATTATCGTAAATTGTGAAGAGGCAGGCAGTCACACACCTGCTAAGGCTTCACCCACTGTGCTATCTTCAGTGTCATTGTTGAAAATGGTTATAAAGTTAGACACATTCATCCTCCTGCTGTTTTTGGTACTAAACCAACATGTACCATATCCGAGGTGATAAATCATGCATCTTATCATTTAGTGTTTTAGCCTATAGAAGCAGGGTTTGAGTACGCAACTCCTGACCAACTACACACCCACATGTGTTCATCTGTCCAGCATCTAACCTCAAGCAAAAATGCTTCTGAGACATTAGGAAAAGAAAGAAAGGTTTCGGGGACCTTCGACCAGTAGCAGTGATCAGAACCTGAAAGGCATGACTTTTCAGGGACAAGTTCTGCCAGGTCAATGGGTTTCTTCATTTTTTTTCTTCCCTTATTTGTTATGTGCAGGGCAGTTCCAAAATCTGACTCACCACGTTAGAATCACCTGAAAGTTAAAACCACGGTCTCCAGAGAGTGAACACCACCTACATGGCACAGAGATGCACCATCCAGTGAAAGCCTAGACAAAAACGTAAGTAATAAGCAATTAGAAAATAATAAACCTGATGCTTACTATTTCAAAAGTAAGCTATTTTTAGAGCCGTTCAAGGTTCACAGTAAAATTGAGGGGAAGGTGCAGAGATTTCCCAAGTATCCCCTGGACCCCCACTGCCTCCCCACCATCAACATCCCCACCAGATGAGATGTTTGCTACAATTGATGGAGCTACACTGATAAATCATCTTCACCCAGAGTCCACAGTTGACATTAGGGCTCACTCTTGCTGTTGTACATTCTATGGGTTTGGACAGAGGTATCATGAAACATATCCACGATAATATTTCACAGTTCTAAATTTTTTTTGAATATTTTGGATAACAGTTCTTTATCAGATGTGTCTTTTGCAAATATTTTCTCTGAGTCTATGGTTTGTCTTCTCATTCTCTTGAAAGTGTATTTCACAGAGCAGAAGATTTTAATTTTAATGAAGTTCAGCTTATCAATTATGTGGATCATGGATCCACCTGGATCATGTCTTTGGTGTTGTATCTAAAATGTCATTGCCAAACCCAAGGTCATTGAGGTTTTCTCTTGTGTTACCTTCTAGGAATTTTACAGTTTTGTGTTTTACATTTATGTCTATGATCCATTTTGAGTTAATTTTTGTGATGGGTGTAAGGTCTGCGTGTAGTTTCATTTTTTTGTTTGTTTGTTTGTTTTTGCATCATCCAGTTGGCCCAGCACCATTTGTTGGAGAGATTGTGTGTTCTCCATTATATTATCAGTTGATTATGTTTATGTGGGTCTATTTTTGGGGCCTCTATTCCATTCTAATATTAGGTTTGTCTATTCTTTTGCCAGTTCCTTACTTTCTTGATTACTAAAGCTTTATAGTAAGTCTTGAGTGTTTATTACTTTTTAATAGTAGTATAATTCTGCAATGAGGAGTTTTAAAGCCCTGAAATATTTTTTTAAATAATTTAAACTGTTCACTTATTGTTCTAATTTTTGTGTTCTCCCTGAGAAAGCTAAAATACTGCCCTGTGTCTCTCCTCTGTGCCACGGGTGCCAGGAGCAGGATTAAATACATGTTATAACCTAATCAGTGGAGAACTGGTCACTAACAGGACTTGTAGGAAACATGATGTGACCCAGGTTCATAAAAGTCTGTGCATTAAGTTCTTACAAAGGCCATGATATTTGCTTTCCTTGATGGAATGATGGACACTGAAACGTGAAATGGAATTTTATTTCTCAGCGGTGTGAGGAGCTATGAGTGGACAGGGCTTGAATAAAATACAGAAGTACAAGTTAAGCTGTGTGCTTAGCACAAGGCCAGATATTTTGAGGAAATTCAAAGGAGATACTTCTCAAACCCAGATTTCCTCATGTTTACATATGCACCGCATTTTGACAGACACTGTGTTATCATGTAACCCTATACGGTATTTCAGGTAAATGACAGGAGAAATTGATTTTCAACTCCTGTTTGTTTGTTTTTTTTTTAAAGAACGGAAGTAGTTTATCTTATCAGTAGGTGAGACCAAAAATCTAATAGTCTTTTCCTTTTAGAAAAGTTTTATTCACCTGCTACCATTTCTGAACTTCTAAAACATAAAGTGAAAAATACAAGTCTCATAAAATATCCTGGTTCTGACGAACAAGACAGCAGAACTCCATAACAAATACTGAATGGGAACTGCGGCCCCAGAACCACTCAGCCAGAAATGAAACCTGCCAAAACACTCTTTAAAAAGGAAGGTAAAGAAACGCTTTTCAGAAAGGATCTTTTAACAGTCAAAGGCCATTCTGTCGTTCTGCAGAAATGCAAGGAAGACAGGGTGTATTCTCACACTTGGCTGTGCCATATCCTGCCCAGATCATGCCTGAACTGTTGTGTTTTCCCAGGATGACTTTTTCCCACTTATTTTTAAAGGTAATCGTATTTTAAATACAAATATGATTAGTGTAAAATAGTAATTGAGGTGAGACCATCTTACAAATTCATTCTCATGGTCTCAAAAAGCCAGCAAAAAAAAAAAAAATCTATGTCTTTTAGGAGAAGGGCATTTCTCTTTCCAGTGCATTCTTCCAGTTATTTTTTTCTGTCAGAAATGTCTCCCTTCTTCTTTGGAAGAAAAATAAATGCTAATTTGTACACCAACACATAGTACTCAGTCAAAGGTCTTTCCTCCCGAGCACATTAGCCAATTGTGCGTCTGAATGATGCTCTGGACCCACCAGTGACTTGTGGTGACAATTAATATAAAGCTGGCGTTTCACACCAAGCCCTTCAGGACACCTACTTCATCAGGAATCTGTCTTGTGTGTAGATTTCTGGGCAGAGAATAAAAACTCGCTTTCTATCATCAAAAACACCTTCTGAGGTTTTCTACTTGCTTCCTAAAAGCAAACGTTTCTTCCCCCGCCTTTACGTATCTTCCCTTTCCTAAGACTCTATTTATTTACAACCTTTATTCTGGAGGCTCCCGTGCACTTCAATGGCCCCAGAATATTAACTAGTTAAGGTCTGCTTCCTCATTAACTTTTTCAAGGTTGCAGAAATTTCAGGTACAGGGATCACCTGATCAACATATGCTGTGTGTGGAATGTCCCTTTATTTCAATTCCTTGTCAAGAACATTTCTGGAAGCCAAGTTGCAAAATTTTAAAACAGCGCTAGACTTCAATACCTTCAGATAAGGATTCCACTGGTTCCTTTCCAGCCGCAGGGAAAGGTTTTCCTGGAACCCACCCGAGGGAGGACATCTCTGTGCAGATTTGTCAGGTGGTCAGTTTCCCATCAACCACAGGGGCCATGCCCTGCTGTGTCCTCACTCCCCACCCAGCCCCCAAACCTGGGGAGGACACACCGTGCATCACGCTGCTTCCAGATGCCTTTCAGCTTTCACCTTTTGTCTGTGACGTGAAATGGAAGTATTTGAGATTAATCCAAGTGAAACGGATCTCAGGGAGATGACGTCGTGGGGTTCTCTCACCTCCCTTCACAATCGTGTCTAATCGTTCCGCTCTAGCATGAAGGATACGCACCTAGGCCCTCATCTGGGGTGGTACCTGGTCTCTCTGTGGGCTGTGGGTGCAGGTTTAGCTCTTGACTTCATGCTCCGTGTGACGTACGGACTCTCTTCTCTCAGCCCTGAGAGGCTGGCAGGGGACCCTCTCTAGGACCTTCCCTGGCACTGCAGAGGCATCATTGTTGTTTGCTTTTTTTTTTAAAGTTTTTTTAATTTATTGATTGATTGATTGCTTGATTGCTATGTTGGGTCTTCGTTTCTGTGCTAGGGCTTTCTCTAGTTGCGGCAAGCGGGGGCCACTCTTCATCGCGGTGCGCGGGCCTCTCACTATCGTGGCTTTTCTTGTTGCGGAGCACAGGCTCCAGACGCGCAGGCGCAGTAGTTGTGGCTCACGGGTCTAGTTGCTCCGCAGCATGTGGGATCTTCCCAGACCAGGGCTCGAACCCGTGTCCCCTGCATTGGCAGGCAGATTCTCAACCACTGCGCCACCAGGGAAGCCCTGTTTGCTTTTTAAAGTGCATCTGATACTGTTTAGTTATTAGTGACACTCCAGGTCATTGGCATTGTCACGGACAGAAGCCCTTTGACTTCCTCTCTGTTCCCTCCGGTCATTTCCTTTCTACTGGCCCCCACTGAAGATCACTGCTGGTGCGACATTTGCAGAGCTGCTCTTCCCAGTTTCTCCCTGTGCGCTCTCATTTCATAGTGGAACACACATCAGTCCACCCACAGGCACCCTTGACTCTTAGGGTCTAGTCCTGAGGTTTCCGACTCTTGGCTCTTCAGAGAAGAGAAGTTATTTGATGGAGTTGCTCCATAATATGTTTCACGACATTGTACTCTGTGAAAAAGTTGCAGTTACTCTTGAAAGTAAGAAGTAAGTGCCCTAACCTACGTACGGCATACAATCTTTCCTTAAAGGATGAGCTTTGAGTGGAAAACAGCAACAGCTATGTGCCGGACCACAGTTGACATGCAAGGATCTGTGAGTCAATCCATACGAAGAGGACCCAGGCTCAGGGGAGCCAAGTTTACCCAACGACAAGCCGAGCTGTACAATGACCACAAATCTTAATATGTTGACCAGCTGTTTAATTGTGATTAAGGACAGATTAATAAAACCATGGCCAGATCTTACCTGATGCAAGGTTTTTGGCTTTATTTTCTCTCCTTTCACATATTCAGTGGGGGTCTGCAGCTTGGAGGTGCTGCCAGCCTCTGGGCAGCGTGTTTCTGCACTCTCTGCCTCCAGCTAAAACTTACAGCTTTTGAGAACAGTCACGTAGCAAGGAGTGGGAGAAAACTAATCAGAGAAGCCTGTCCCAGCTAATATCTTCATAGAGTACTTATGTCATCAGCTCACTCTTCTCATCAATCAATTAGTCTAGGAACAATGGCACACCCAGTAGGTGTAGTGTAATTGCAAAGGGAGGGAAAATAATTAGGGAAACATTCCATGATTAAGGATTTTACATCTCTCCAGGATAAATAGGCTAATACAATGGAAATGATAGCAGAAAAATGGAAGTGTCTCAGTTAAGTTTGCACTTCTCTGATTACTAGTGTTAATGTGAGGTTCAGTGAATATGAGTTGGAGGAAGGGAGATTCATAAGGGTTGGAAAAACTCACATGTAGAAAGCAAACTGAAGAAAAAGTTTGATCTTGCACAATTTGGAGATGAAGACCTTGAAGGCTAGTGAAGTGGTCACGGGCAGAACTGGACCCTAACCCAGGTCCCTGATCTTAATCAAGTTCTTCTAACCTGTAAACAGCAGAAAACTTGGCTTAGAAAAGTGAGATCTGAGCTAAGAGTTGATCATGGGAAGGATTCGAAGTAGAAGATTGTAAAAAATCATTAAAAAGCAAAAGCAGGCACTGAGAGTAAGTAGTGATGGAGTCTGGTTTGCGGGTCATGCAGCCACTAAGGGGGTGAGGAACCTGCAGACTTTGGATCCAAAAGTTGGCTCTACCAAGTCCAAAACCACCCCCAGACTTCAGTGGCTTCCCCCAGACGATGTGCTTCTTCTGGAATCACACATGGACCACATATCGGGGTGGTTCCGTGGCTCTGCCCCAGGCTGCCACTCTGTCCTGGACCTTCTCATTCTAGAAGCCAGGTGGAGGCATCCTTCATCTAGAACACATTATACTCACAGCTAAGGGCAAAAGCAAAAAAGTCAAGATAAACCATACAATATTTTGAGCTCCTGTTCAGGAGTAACGAATGCCACACAGACTCACAACAGTCACACCACCAGCCTGACAGTGGGGCAAGGAGGGACATTCCATGTCCAGGGAAGTGACAAGACAGTCCTGGGATGTGGGATCTCTCACTGGGACGGGAGCAAACAGTTACGTCAACAAAAGCCCCTGTAGCTTGAAATACATCAAACACTTATCGTCTGATTTTACTTTTAACTGATGCCTTCCCTGATTAGAGCAATAAAATAAAGTACTAGAAGCAGCTAATTTATTGCACACTTTTTGTCCATCTGCAATTCCAGGCCCCAGCAGTCGGTAAGAAAACATGCAATTGAACATTGTTCTATAACTTTGTTTCTAAACCTGCATTATCTGCTGAAAAATTTTCCTAGTGAATTTCTGTCACATTATTGGCAATTTTGAAATAAAATTCTCAAAAGATAACTTGACTTTTACCCTGTCGACTTGATTTTTCTGCTCCCCCCACCCCAAAATAAAACATACATGTGATGTGCATTTTTTCTACTGCTCTGCCCTACATGGAGGTCGTTGGACACTGAGCTGTGTCTTTCTGACCGTCCAATTTAAGATCTAACAGAGTTTAAACACAGTTTAAACAGGGATTGCCTCAAGCATGACTGGATTCACAATTAGAGTGGAAAAATCTAAAGTCCAAGTTTATAAAAAATTTTTGGAGCAAATGATAACAAGAAAAATAAAAGGTCTTTGACAAGAGCCTGGCATTTTTCTCAGGGTTTCATTTTCACAAATGCTTTCACATATGTCAAGAGATTCGGAGGCTTGACAACCACTACTCTTTTGGTAACCTAGGAAACATAGTCAACAAGAGTCTTTTTTGGGCAATTGTGGAAAATAAATCTGTATTAAAAAATAAATACTTCTGTTTCTCTTGTCTAAGCAATTACACCAATTAGATTGAAAAATCCAGACATTTTCAATTAGCATTTACTACCAAATGTGTATCTGCAGATATAACAGAAGGTAAATACTGATTTGTGAAACCAGAATAAATTGCATGATAACACTCCACAAGCATGGAGTTAGCACAATATGTTAGCATTAGTATCTAACTCTTACTATATTGAATTGAAACAATCATGGTAAACTATGTGTTAGTAAAAATGTAAGGGAAACATTTGGAAATGAAATATGTCAAGTTGGGCTCAAAGCAATTAGAAAGCAAAAAAAAAAAAAAAAAGATTTTCTTTCAACTAAAAAGTCTGCAGGAGATCGTAAAAGACACTAACTTCCTATCAGCGGTTACTCGTGAAGTGTGCTTTTCAGGTCTGCACACCTAGTCTACACCCACGCATTATGATGATTTGAAGAACGAATTGTTCGTGGATTTGCTACTGGCTTGTATACACAGCATTCACAACTAAGGGCTGGGGGGTTGCTCCCCAGTCCTAGACTTAGGGGAAACCTAAATTCAGACAGTCTCAAAGCACAAGGTTTATTTCTCACTTACACTGCGTATCTGTCACAGGTGCTCCCTGGAACAGAGAAGAAAGAGGGAACAAGAAAAATTGTGCACTGGCTCTTAAATTTTCCAACTCTGCTCATATTTTCCTGGATGAGAGAAGTCACATGACTACACCTGGCTATCAGACCACAGAACCAGCAGTATTTGGACTTTCCTTAAAGGACATAAAAATATGATAATCAGTAGAATAATCGGGATGACAGTGTGTTTGTGTAAATATATATGAGGGCAGGGCCACTCTATCACAATCATCGCTATTTGCAGGTATTTGAACGGTGCCTGACACAAGTGATAGCACTTCAATTTTTTGTAGACTAAAGGACAAGAAAAGATTAGATGGAACGAGTATTCTTATATTAATAGCCTCTAGATGCTTGTTTTTTTAAAAAATTAATTTAATTTATTTTATTCTTGGCTCCGTTGGGTCTTCGTTGCTGCGTGTGGGCTTTCTGTAGTTATGGCGAGCAGGGGCTACTCTTCGTTGCGGTACATGGGCTTCTCACTGCGGTGGCTTCTCTTGTTGCGGAACATGGGCTCTAGGCCCACGGGCTTCAGTAGTTGTGGCTCGTGGGCTCTAGAGTGCAGGCTCAGTAGTTGTGGCGCACGGGCTTAGTTGCTCCGTGGCATGTGGGATCTACCTGGACCAGGGCTAGAACCAGTGTCCCCTGCATTGGCAGGCAGATTCTTAACCACTGAGCCTCCAGGGAAGCCCCTAGATGCTTGTTTTTACACTCTCTTGAAAAACAGAAAAAGAAACCATAACTTCTGGCATGGACACCCTTCCAGGGCCCATGAGGCTGCCCTACCAATTTTCCAAAGTTCACTTGAAAACTTGGCTTTTCTGATTGACATACACCTCCAAGACCTCTTTTCCACTTCATACACCCTCCCCAGACTTTCTGGTTTATTTTTTTTTCTTTCTCCAGTGTCATTTTTAGGAGATGTGAAATAAACTGAGTACAAATTACAAATTTCTATCTGGGGAAGAAAGGAGAGGATTATATGTTGAATATTTGAGGAGATAAAGACCATTCGGAGGAATCAAATCAGCAATTGAATCTTCCGATTCCTTAGCAGCCAGAAGAATTGTGTAAATTATCTTCAGATAAGATTAAAATATATATGAAAATATGCATATTAGTGGGTATATATGGATGAATTACTTATACAAAATTATAAAATTTTTAAAATTTAATTTTGGTCCTTAGTTTTAATTTGCAAATTGTTTTAATAAAAGATCATCAGGATAAAGTACAAGCAATGCTTATTAGGTTGTTTTTTTTTTAAACATCTTTATTGGAGTATAATTTCTTTACATTGTTGTGTTAGTTTCTGCTGTATAACAAACTGAATCAGCTATACTTATACATATATACCCATATCCCCTCCCTCTTGCATCTCCCTCCCACCCTCCCTACCCCACCTCTCTAGGTGGTCACAAAGCACCGAGCTGATCTCCCTGTGCTATGCGGCTGCTTCCCACTAGCTATCTACTTTACATTTGGTAGTGTATATATGTCCATGCCACTTTCTCACTTCGTCCCAGCTTACCCTTCCCCCTCCCCATGTCCTCAAGTCCATTCTCTACATCTGTGTCTTTATTCCTGTCCTGCCCCTAGGTTCTTCAGAACTATATATATATTTTTTAGATTCCATATATATGTATTGGCATATGGTATTTATTTTTCTCTTTCTGACTTACTTCACTCTGTATGACAGACTCTAGGTCCATCCAATTCACTACCAATAACTCAATTTCGTTTCTCTATATGGCTGAGTAACATTCCATTGTATATATGTGTCACATCTTCTTTAGCCATTCATCTGTTGATGGACTCTTAGGTTGCTTCCATGTCCTGGCTATTGTAAATAGAGCTGCAATGAACATTGTGGTACATGACTCTTCTTGAATTATGGTATTCTCAGGGTATATGCCCAGTAGTGGGATTGCTGGGACGTACGGTAGTTCTATTTTTAGTTTTTTAAGGAACCACCATATTGTTGTCCATAGTGGCTGTATCAATTTACATTCCCACCAACAGTGCAAGAGGGTTCCCTTTTCTCCACACCCTCTCCAGCATTTATTGTTTGTAGATTTTCTGATGATGACCATTCTGACTGGTGTGAGGTGATACCTCATTGTAGTTTTGATTTGCATTTCTCTAATAATTAGTGATGTTGAGCATCCTTTCATGTGTTGTTGGCAATCTGTATATCTTCTTTGGAGAAATGTCTCTTTAGGTCTTCTGCCCATTTTTGGATTGGGTTGCTTGCCCTTTTGATATTGAGCTGCATGAGCTGCTTGTATATTTTGGAGATTAATCCTTTTTCAGTTGCTTCATTTGCAAATATTTTCTCCCATTCTGAGGCTTGTCTTTTTGTCTTGTTTATGGTTTCCTTTGCTGTGCAAAAGATTTTAAGTTTCATTAGGTCCCCTTTGTTTATTTTTGTTTTTATTTCCATTTCTCTAGGAGGTGGGTCAAAAAGGATCTTGCTGTGATTTATGTCATAGAGTGTTCTGCCTATGTTTTCCTCTAAGAGTTTTACAGTGTCTGGCCTTACATTTAGGTCTTAAATCCATTATGAGTTTATTTTTGTGTATGGTGTTAGGGAGTGTTCTAATTTCATTCTTTTACATGTAGCTGTCCAGTTTTCCCAGCACCACTTATTGAAGAGTTTTTCTTTTCTCCGTTCCTGCCTCCTTTATCAAAAATAAGGTGACCATAAGTACATGGGTTTACCTCTGGGCTTTCTATACTGTTCCATTGATCTGTATTTCTGTTTTTGTGCCAGTATCATACTGTCTTGATTACTGTAGCTTTGTAGTATACTCTGAAGTCAGGGAGCCTGATTCCTCCAGCTCTGTTTTTCTTTCTCAAAATTGCTTTGGCTCTTCGGGGTCTTTTGTGTCTCCATACAAATTGTGAAATTTTTTGCTCTAGTTCTGTGAAAAATGCCATTGGCAGTATGATACGGACTGCACTGAATCTGTAGATTGCTTTGGGTATAGTATAGTTATTTTCACAATGTTGATTCTTCCAATCCAAGAACATGATATATCTCTCCATCTGTTCATATCATCTTTAATTTCTTTCATCAGTGTCTTATAGTTTTCTGCATACAGGTCTTTTTTCTCCTTAGATAGGTTGATTCCTAGGTATTTTATTCTTTTGGTTGCAATGGGAAATGGGAGTGTTTCCTTAATTTCTCTTTCAGATTCATTTTTCATTTCTGTGCATTAATTTTTTATCCTGCTAGTTTACCAAATTCATTGATTAGCTCTGGTAGTTTTCTGGTAGCGTCTTTAGGATTCTCTATGTATACTATGATGTCATCTGCAAACAGTGACGGCTTTACTTCTTCTTTTCTGATTTGGATTCCTTTTAGTTCTTTTTCTTCTCTGATTGTTGTGGCTAAAACTTCCAAAACTATTTTGAATTATAGTGGTGAGAGTGGGCAACCTTGTCTTGTTCCTGATCTTAGTGGAAATGGTTTCAGTTTTTCACCATTGAGAACGATGTTAGCTGTGGGTTTGTCATATATGGGCTTTATTATGTTGAGGTAAGTTCCTTTTATGCCTACTTTCTAGAGAGTTATAATCATAAATGGTGTTGAATTTTGTGGAAAGCTTTTTCTGCATCTACTGAGATTATCATATAGTTTTTAGCCTTCAGGTTGTTAATATGGTGTATCACATTGATTGATTTGTGTATACTGAAGAATCCTTGCATTCCTGGGATAAAGCCCACTTGATCATGGCACACTTTTAATGTACTGTTGGATTCTGTTTGCTAGTATTTTGTTGAGGATTTTTGCATCTATGTTCATCAGTGATATTGGCCTGTAGTTTTCTTTCTTTGTGACATCTTTGTCTGGTTTTGGTATCAGAGTGATGGTGGCCTCGTAGAATGAGTTTTGGAGTGTTCCTCCCTCTGCTATATTTTGGAAGAGTTTGAGAAGGATAGGTGTTAGCTCTTCTCTAAATGTTTGATAGAATTCACCTGTGAAGCCATCTGGTCCTGGGCTTTTGTTTGTTGGAAGATTTTTAATCACAGTTTCAATTTCAGTGCTTGTGATTGGCCTGTTTATATTTTCAATTTCTTCCTGGTTCAGTCTCAGAAGGTTGTGCTTTTCTAAGAATTTGTCCATTTCTTCCAGGTTGTCCATTTTAAATTTTATTTATTTATTTTTATTTTTGGCTGTGTTGGGTCTTCGTTTCTGTTCGAGGGCTTTCTCTAGTTGTGGCAAGCGGGGGCCACTCTTCATCGCGGTGCGCGGGCCTCTGACTATCGCGGCCTCTCCTGTTGCGGAGCACAGGCTCCAGACGCGCAGGCTCAGTAGTTGTGGCTCACGGGCCCAGTTGCTCCGTGGCATGTGGGATCTTCCCAGACCAGGGCTCGAACCCGTGTCCCCTACACTGGCAGGCAGATTCTCAACCACTGCGCCACCAGGGAAGCCCCAGGTTGTCCATTTTATTGGCATATAATTGCTTGTAGTAATCTCTCATGATCCTTTGTATTTCTGCAGTGTCAGTTGTTACTTCTCCTTTTTCATTTCTAATTCTGTTGATTTGAGTCTCCTCCCTTTTTTTCTTGATGAGTCTGGCTAATGGTTTATCAATTTTGTTTATCTTCTCAAAGAACCAGCTTTTAGTTTTATTGATCTTTGCTATCATTTCCTTCATTTCTTTTTCATTGATTTAAGATCTCATCTTTATGATGTCTTTCCTTCTGCTAACTTTGGGGTTATTTTTTTGTTCTTCTTTCTCAAATTGCTTTAGGTGTAAGGTTGGGTTGTTTACTTGAGAATTTTCTTGTTTCTTGAAGTAGGATTGTATTGCTATTAACTTCCCTCTTAGAACTGCTTTTACTGCATCCCATAGGTTTTGGGTCGTCGTGTTTACATTGTCATTTGTTTCTAGGTATTTTTTGATTTCCTTTTATTTCTTCAGTGATATCATGGTTATTTAGTAGCGTATTGTTTAGCCTCCATGTGTTTGTATATTTTACAGTTTTTTTCCTGTAATTGATATCTAGTCTCATAGCGTTGTGGTCAGAAAAGATACTTGATACAATTTCAATTTTCTTAAATTTACCAAGGTTTGATTTGTGACCCAAGATATGATCTATCCTGGAGAATGTTCCATGAGCAGTTGAGAAGAAAGTGTATTCTGTTTTTTTTGGATGGAATGTCCTATAAATATCAATTAAGTCCATGTTGTTTAATGTGTCATTTAAAGCTTGTGTTTCCTTATTTATTTTCATTTTGGATGATCTGTCCATTGGTGAAAGTGAGGTGTTAAAGTCCCCTACTATGATTGTGTTACTGTCAATTTCCCCTTTTATGGCTGGTAGCATTTACCTTATGTATTGATGTGTTCCTATGTTGGGTACATAAATATTTACAATTGTTATATCTTCTTCTTGGATCGATCCCTTGATCATTATGTAGTGTCCTTCTTTTTCTCTTATAAGAGTCTTTATTTTAAAGTCTATTTTGTCTGATATGAGACTTGCTACTCCAGGTTTCTTTTGATTTCCATTTGCATGGAATATGTGTTTTCCATCCCCTCACTTTCAGTCTGTATGTGTCCCTAGGTCTGAAGTGGGTCTCTTGTAGACAGCATATATACGGGTCTTGTTTTTGTATCCATTCATCCAGTCTATGTCTTTTGGTTGGAGTATTTAATCTATTTACATTTAAGGTAATTATTGATATGTATGTTCCTGTTACTATTTTCTTAATTGTTTTGGGTTTGTTATTGTAGGTCTTTTCTTTCTCTTGTGTCCCCTACCTAGGGAAGTTCCTTTAGCATTTGTTGTAAATCTGGTTTGGTGGTGCTGAATTCTCTTAGCTTTTCTTGTCTGTAAAGGTTTTAATTTCTCTGTCAATCTGAATGAGATCCGTGCTGCGTAGAGTAATCTTGGTTGTAGGTTTTTCCCTTTCATCACTTTAAATATGTCCTGCCACTCCTTTCTGGCTTGCAGAGTTTCTGCTGAAAGATCAGCTGTTAACCTTATGGGAATTCCCTTGTATGTTATTTGTTGCTTTTCCCTTGCTGCTTTTAATATTTTTTCTTTGTATTTAAGTTTTGATAGTTTGATTAATATGTGTCTTGGCGTGTCTTTCCTTGGTTTTATCCTGTATGGGACTCTCTGTTCTTCCTGGAATTGATTGACTATTTCCTTTCCTTATTAGGGAAGTTTTCAACTATAATCTCTTCAAATAATTTCTCAGTCCCTTTCTTTTTCTCTTCTTCTTCTGGGACCTCTATAATTTGAATGTTGGTGCATTTAATGTTATCCCAGAGGTCTCTGAGCCTGTCCTCAATTATTTTCAGTCTTTTTTCTTTATTCTGCTCTGTGGTAGATATTTCCACTATTTTATCTTCCAGGTCACTTATCCGTTCTCTTGCCTCAGTTATTCTGCTATTGATTCCTTCTAGAGAATTTTTAATTTCATTTATTGTGTTGTTCAGCATTGTTTGTTTGCTCTTTAGTTCTTCTAGGTCCTTGTGAAACATTTCTTTTATTTTCTCCATTCTATTTCCAAGATTTTGGATCATCTTTACTATCATTACTCTGAATTCTTTTTCAGATAGACTGCCTATTTCCTCTTCATTTGTTTGGTCTGATGGGTTTTTACCTTGCTCCTTCATCTGCTGTGGGTTTCTCTGTCTTCTCATTTTGCTTAACTTACTGTGTTTGGGGTCTCCTTTTCGCAGGCTGCAGGTTCGTAGTTCCCGTTGTTTTTTGTGTCTGTCCCCAGTGGGTAAGGTTGGTTCAGTGTGTTGTGTAGGCTTCCTGGTGGAGGGGACTGGTGCCTGTGTTCTGGTGGGTGAGGCTGGATCTTGTCTTTCTGGTGGGCAGCACTGCATCCGGTGGTGTGTTTGGCATGTCTGTGAACTTATTATGATTTTAGGCAGTCTCTCTGCTAACGGGTGGGGTTGTGTTCCTGTCTTGCTAGTTGTTTGGCATGGGACGTCCAGCACTGGAGCTTGCTGACCGTTGGTGGAGCTGGGTCTTAGCATCGAGATGGTGGTCTCTGGGAGAGCTCTCGCCGATTGATATTATGTGGGGCCGTGAGGTCTCTCATGTGGTCCAACGTCCTGAACTAGGCTCTCCCACCTCCAAGGCTCAGGTCTGACACCTGGCCAGAGCACCAAGACCCTGTCAGCCACACAGCTGGCATGCGTCCTGGGTCAGGGATGCCGTCACATCCACTGTGCGCTCCGCATGAGCCCAGTGTGTCCCAGCAGTGAGCGGTCATGGCCCAGACATGACCTGGACTAGAGAAGATCAGCCACCCTCCTGGAGCCCAGAGCCCATCTCCATATTAGGTTTTAAATGTCTTTTCTCTTGTGTTTATATAAAAGAAAGAAATTGGTACACACAAGAAAAAGGAGAATAACTTATGACTGCCAAATTCTCATTTCCTCTATTCCTAAAAAGTAACTTTTTGTCACATTGGTAGATACGCAAATACACTCTCGTTGGGAAGTCTAACCTGGAAGGGTTTTTAATGATGTGGGGATTTACAAAAGAAATGGTGACATATTGAGAGCACACAATTATTATTATGAATAACTATGTAGTTTTCAATTTAAAAAATAGGGGAAAAAACTGACTATCCCCTTTGAAATAATATATTTGTGTCTGCAAGAACCCCATTGCATAATTTTGTTGATCAGTAAATTAAGTAACCTGCTTGTTCACTTAAGGAAAAAGCTGGCTACAACACACATTATATTAGTAGATTTCATTGAGTAGATTGTAACTCCTTATTACTGAGCTGAAAACATCTTAAATTTTTTTTAGGAACCAGAAGTGTTAGGAGGGGTTACTATTTTTTCATTTAAAGAATACACAGCAAATGCTTTCCTCTGGGGTTCTAGGAGAATTCAAAGTGCATACGTCAGATTTGCAGGCCTCCTCAGCTGCACTGAATGACTTGATAGTTCATGACAGACTGAGTACGGGCAGTTTTCCTAAATCCTGGTGATGCGTATGAAGCAATGGTAATGCTGCAGGGAGGGGGGCAGGCTGGGGAGAGAAAGTGCTGAAACAAAGCCTTGTCTGAGCCCTTCACCCCATAGTTTAGATGTCACCTATTTTTTACAGGCCCGTATATTGAGTGCCCTCATCCCATGAGAAAATCTGTCAGTTGAGGAGCTGTGACTTGAGAAATGGATCTTTTCCCAACTCTTGATTATGCAACCTCATGAACTGGTCACTTAGTACCAGTTCACTAAGTTGCTCAGGTCTTCCAATGTTCCCATGCTTCATTAATATCAGAAATTCATAGTTGCTATTACCATTTCTGTTCTCATTGGAAAAGTCTTCAAATATAGAAAAACTGCCAAGCACTTAACATTTAAAATTTCATCACTGGACAATAATAATTTGGCTTTGAAGTGACAGATTCACGTTGCTCATGTCTGAGAAAATGTCTGCCGAATACCCAAGGTGCATCTTATTGTATGTAAGTTATTCCTCAAAAGGTTTAGTTATGAGGGATTAATTTTTTTACGTGCTGTTGCAAGTGATTATCCATCAGGAAAAAATAAACCAATTCCTTATTTTATGACGTATTTTAAGATAGGTGGTCCTGTTGGCTTAAAAGCATAAACAGTATCCCAAGATTGCTCTTTGGAGAACATGTAAGGGGTGTAACGGAGTATCTTGTATTGCAGGAGAACTTTTATACCAAGGCTGGACACACAGATGGAATGCCAGAAAAGATGGCCATATTTGGAGAAAAACTCACCTCTTGGTATAGCAAAATGTATCATCAACAAACTTTATAGAAACCTGATAGATTTGGAAGAAATCCTTATGAATTGAATAGGTGCCTAACAACACTGTATTGTTCACTTAAAAATTCTGTTAAGAGGGTAGAATTCATATTGAGTCCTTACTGCACACATGCACACACACAGCCTGAGGGACAGGAGGAGACTTTCGGAGGTGGTGGATATGTGGATTACCTTGATTGTGCTGATGGTTTCACAGATGTATGCATATGTCCTAGCTCACCAAATTGTGTACATTAAAAATGTGTAGTTTTCTATATTAATCACGCCTCAATAAAGCTGTTAATTACTAACTAAATAAAATTTTAAAAAGTAAATTTAATGACATCTAAAAAAAGAAACCATGAAGCAAGTTCAATTGGCTGTGAAATATATGAAAGCATATTCAAATTCAGTGGTAGGTAGTTACATGCTTTTAAGATTGCAGTATAACTTTTTGCCCATCTGGCCCAAATTTTAAAGTTCAACAATTTCTGTCATTGGAAATGTGCACTTCCAGGCATTGAAGGTAGAAATGTGAACTAGTACATGTGGAAATTCTAGCAATATCTATTCAAAAATGCACATAGCTTTGCCCAGCAGTCCAAGTCCTGGGCATCTCCTCTGCTGCCACCATATCACTCGGATGTAAGGATGGGTGATTAGGATGCTTATCCAGCTCTGATTCTAGTGGCGAATGAGGAACAGCAGCCTCTCAGTGGTGGAAGTGGTCACCCCCAGCAAGAGGGCTTCTTTATCACTGGCGTTGTTGAGAATTGCTGATGCTTAGTGGTAATAAAAGCCGTCCAACTTTCAGTCAGGTTTACCTTGTCCTTAAACTGTCTGCAGTGAATTCCCCGCCGCCCCACACTTGTTAACCCACTAATGAGGAAACAGTAAATACCCATGGATAGTGGTGTGGTTGAATACATTATGCAACTATCACAGGATGCAACAATTCACAGACGCTAGAAGGAATGAATTAGAACTATTAGGATTTCCTGCAATTCCCTCTGCAAGATAGTGGTAAAAGAAGAAAAGCCAGATGCAGAAAAGTAAAATATGAAACTGTTTTCACAAAACAGAGAGCAAAAACCCTATATATGCCTGTGTTTATCTCTACTGTTATACAATTTTACATAATTCCATGAATATACAGACAATATTGGAAAACATAAATACTCGATTATGAATGTGAGTTACCTATGGGGAGGGGGTTAGAAGTTGTGGGTGAGAACATGCAGAAAAGGAGACAGGGGAAGCCCAGTGGGAAAAGAAAAAAATTAAAAATGCATAATCGACATGATTATGCTTATGCAATTGTGAAAATTATGTATGTGCATATTTGCTGATTTTTTTATAAAATAAAATACGATAAAGAAATATTACAAAATTGAGGAATTCAGGGATGCTTGCTTGAAGCTCACTAATGAGGAGTAACAGTATCGTGGAATGTGGCGTGTGGATGGTGTTTCATCACCATTTTTATTATGATGTCTTCACACTGTGCTTGGGAGATGTTAGGGAGTAAAATACAGAGACAAGAAAAAAACACAAACAAATTTTACAATAAGCATACCCATTTATAATTCAGACATATTCATAGGCAGAGCCTAAGAAATAACTACAAATAATTCCTGTAAACACTCAACCAAATGATTGAGTCCAGGTTGGGAGAGCAGTTGAGCTTCTGTAACCAGAGGCTCAATAATATTGTGATGAGAGAGAGAGAGACAGAGACAGAGACAGACAGAGACAGAGAGACAGAGAGAGAGAGAGAGAAAGAAAGAGAGAGGGTTTCCCTTTCAAGCTCCCACTGTAGGTGAGTGTTTCAGGCTGATGGGAGGCTCTGCCCTGCTCAAAGATTCCAGGAAACAGTGGGAGAGTCACATCCCCGAGTTCATCTCTGCCTTCCAAGTTTGCTTTAACCATTGCCATTCTTGGGATAGAAAGGGATAGAGAAGAAGTCCTCTGAAGTGGTGAGTGCACATTGGAACTCATTACTAGCTCATAAAGCAATGGGTGGGAAAGCTCAATCCCATGGCACTGGCTCGTCCACATTAAGCTTCATAACTGAGTCCAGCCTCATGCACGTGGACAGAGGGAAGGGGATTGGGTGGAAGGCCAGCAGGCTTCCACCACACTCCACTCTCCTGACTCTATCTGAACCTCCAGCATCTCAGTAAGTCACAGGAGCCAACTCTTTGGAAGAAATAGGTACCTGCCCCAAAGCACTAGGATGCAACCCCGTACACAAATCCAGAAGTGTCTTTGCAAGAAATGCAACTGAAAACATGCTAATCTGACTAAACCAGGTGAGGAAACAAGAGGAGATCATCACAGTCATAAATCAGGTTCAAGTGAATCAACCAATGTGGAAAGGGCACACTTATATTGCTCATCCCCTCTGGTGAAAACCAGCCCCTGGAAATCACAGGACATTTTGTGTGGTGCAACCAGGTAATAAAATGAAGGCAGGGGAGTAATGAAGGAAAGCAAAATAATTGGTGATTTGGTGGAGTAGTTCTAGGTGTAATTTTTTGGACATTTGCCTAAAAGTTGTTGCACAATCTTTTCAGTATTTTAAAAAATGTGTGTAGGAGAGATGCTGAAGGTGGATCCTTTCCCTCTAGGAGAATGTACTGTTAGCATTCTCCTAACCTCCAAAGCGTCTTACTAATCTCAGAAGCTGTAACGATTTAATTTTCCACGGTGCATATTTGAATTTGTAAAGAGATTCCATTCACAATTGCATGTTGTCACCAACTAAGTAAATATATAGTTGTTTTCTCTGGACTGTAAGCTAAGGAAATTAGCTGCTAAAATTCTCTCAATTTAATTAAGCAGCAGTGTCAGTACTTTCTGAAACCCTCCATGGGGAAAATGGCAGCAATTCAGAGCAAGTGCAATGGACTTAGATTCTAAACTAATAATGGTGTCTGGCGACCTCATCATTTGCTCTTTTATTTTTTCAGCATTATGGGGGAAAAGGAAAGGTTTGAGTTAAAAATAAAGAGAAGTAAAAGAAAATGTGAAAGGCTTTAATCATTTATCAATCGTTTCTTCCATCTGCTCCCCTCTTCATAGAAATAAATGATTATAATTGATATTTTTCTATGTTGAGTCTTCTTAGCTAGAAAGTCCAGTGCCCACGTGGGTTTATAACAGTATTATTACCATCAGTCCAAAGTGTGAGCTTCACTGATAAGGAAGCTGTGTCTGGATTTCTAACAAGTAATGATGCCTTTTTGATCAACGGTTTAAAAATCTTCCAGTATTTCCTTTTACTTAGTAACATAGGGTGACTGAAATAGCTACATTATTTGGATTACAATTTTAAAATATGTTTAGAAAATGTGCACACAGTGAGTGTATCTGAAATTCCATAAGTCACAAAATGTGTGTGTATGTGCTTTTTGAGAAAACAGCTCACAACCAATTTTTAAACATCAACACGACCCATTAAAGATGATGCTATTTTAAGTTGATTTTCTCTTTTTGCTTTTCCAGTACTTTTACATCTCTAATTATGCATCTGTTTTGGTTTCTCTAAAGAAGCATTTTGCTCTGAGCTAGATTTATTAGTCAAATTTTATCTGTAGGAGTCTACTTTTTACATTTACTTACCTCATAGCTCCCTGGGGACTTCTATCATTGTCAGCATCATGGAACAAACATCAGTTGTGGACCAGACTTATCTCTCTCTCCCTTTCCTTCCTCCCTCCCTCCCTTCCATCCTTCCTTCCTTTCCTCAATTCCTCCTCCTTCCCTCCTGCATTCTCCTCTCCCACCCTCCCCCCTCGCACTTTTATTTTTTCTCTCTCTTTTTTCTGTGCTACCCACAGCATCACTATAGGAACAAAAAGGAGACAGCTGTGCTCTGGATCACTCTACTCTGAAGGATCAACTACCTGCCTCATTATCATCTAAGACAGAGTAGGGAAGCCTTGTTATAGAACCATGACAGAGTCCATTTGTGATTCCAGGAAGTTCTGAGATAGTTTATAGAACTTCTCAAACGAAAGCATCTTTCAAGAGAAAACAACAAACCTGAAAGTGGAAAGGGAAAGTATTAATATTCTAATTCATGAATGAAAAGGGGGGTCAGGAAGAAATAGAAAATCTGAACAGAGCAGTAAGGAGTAAGGAGATTGAGTCAGTAATCAAAAATATCCCAAGAAAGAGAAGCTGAAGACCAGATGGCTTCATTGGTGAATTCCAACAATCATTTAGTCGTTTAAAGAAGGATTAATACTAATTACAAAAATACAAAAAAAAAAAAAAAAAGAAGAGTATGTGCACAACTTAGTCTACAACATTAATAGTTAATCATACCAAAGATTTGAATGTAACCTAAAAGACTAGTAATAGGAATTTGGTTAAAGTATAGCCCTTCCATAATAAAAAATAAAAGAATGTATTTATCAAGTGGGAAAGATGCTGAGGAAAAAGTATTTACTTAAAAAAAATGCAAAGTAGCTTCATATTATTATCTCATTAAAAGTATATAGATTATGCAAACATAAATACATTTAAAATATATAACTATAATGCATAAAAAGGCCAGACTAGCATACACTGTTGTCATTGATTATTTCTGGGTGTAATGTTAAGACTATGAATGGTTTTTAGTCCTTATTTTCTTTATCTGTATTTTCTACGGTGAACATGTGTGAACTGTCTGATAAGAAAGAGTAAAATAACTCCAAGAATTAAAAAAGAACAGTTCTTCTCAAACTCTTCCAAAAACTAGAAGAGGAAGGAACACTCCCAAACTCACTTTACAAGGCCGGTGTTACCCTCATCTCAGACAAGGACACTATAAGAAATGTAAATTGTAGGTCAATAGCTCTGATGAACATAGATGCAAACATTCTCAGCAAAATACTGGAATACCGAATTCAACAGCATGTTTAAGGGACCATACCACATGATCAAGTGGGATTCATCCCTGGGATGCAAGCATGGTTCAACATATGCAAATCAATAAGTATGATTCACTACATTAAGAGAAGGACGAAAATCATATAAGCATCTCAATAGATGCAGAGAGAACTTAAGAAAATTACCCAGAGCTAAAGGAGACATTCATGAATGCTGAAATTGAAGACAACACTAAGCATTATGCAACATACAAAGGAGGGAATCCTTACCCAATGGGAAATTGTCATTTATGGTGCCAGATCTTCACCTTTACCAGCATCTATGATATTTTCCATTTGACTTTGCAATTCCTCCCACTAAAGGGGTTAAATATATTTCCCGGCTCCTTGCCTTTAGATGCGGCTGTGTGACTTACTTTGGCCAATGTGATATGTGCAGTGTGTGTGATGTGGTGTGTGGTGTGTGGTGTGTGTGTGTGGGGGGGGGGGGGTGAGTGGCATGTCTTACTGCTTGAAAAATGCTTGCACGACTGGACTTTCTATTTTGTGCCCCTGCCAGTAGCATCACAAGAACATCTGTGGGGAAGTTCATTAATCCTGGGAGGACAGAAGGCACATGAAGCAAAGCAGAGCCATCTAGCCAAGCACAGCCTAGATGTGCTTTCCCTCAACTCACCTCCAGAACAACAAGAATAATGATTATTGTTTTCAACAACTAAGTTTTTGGTAGATTAGTTGCAGAATATTTTTGTGGTAATAGCAAATTGATATCCCTAGACTTGATCATTATGAATTTAATGAATACTAAATTTAAAGTGTCCTAAAGGCTTCTAGGGGTGAAGAGATAGAAAGAACTTCAAAAAATATTTTTACAAACAAAAAGGAATAAGATTTTTCATTAGTAAGAATAAATTCTAGACTACAGAGGAGTGTGACCTTCAAATGTGTGAGAGCAAATGGTTTTTCTCCTAGAAATTTATATGAAGCAAATCTATCAATCAAGTTCACAAGATAAACCCATATTCAGTGATGTAAGGGCTCAAAATATAAACTCACATGTTTCCTTTCTGGAAAGAAACCTAAAAACAAAAAAAACTTGATTTAATCCTGCAAGGGGAAAAAGAAAATCAATAAAAAGAAAAATGTGACATATCAAAAACTATAGAAATAACTTAGGATTCCAATGAAAAACAACTTTAGTATGAGAGATAGTGTGAAGGCCTGAAAAGCAATTGATCTAAATAAGAAGAGAGTGTCAATGTCCTCTAAAAAGAATGGCTTTGAAAATAAAAATAGAATAAAAATTAAAAACTGGGTAGAAAATCTGAACAGTCTTTTTTCCAAAGAAGACATACAGGTTGCCCAAAGGCACATGAAAAGATGCTCAACATCACTAATAATCAGGGAAATGCAAATCAAAACTGCAATGAGATATCACCTCACACCTGTCAGAATGGCCATCATCCAAAATGTAAGAAATAACAAGTGTTGGTGAGGATGTGGAGAAAAGGGAACCCTTGTGCACTGTTGGTGGGAATGTAAGTTGGTGCAGCCACTATGGAGTAAAGTATGGAAGTCCCTCAAAAAATTAAATAGGAGAACTACCCTATGATGCAGCAATTCCTGGGTATTTATCTAAAGAAAATGAAAACACTACCTCGAAAAGATCTTCACCCCTATGTCCATTACAGCATTATTTATAATAACCAAGACAGGAAAGCAACCTGTGTCCATCAATGGATGAACGGATAAAGAAAGTGTGCCATGTATAATGGAATACTCTTCAGCCACAGAAAGAAGAAAATCCTACCATTTGTGACAACACAGATGGACCTTGAGGGCATTATGCTGAGTGGAATAAGACCAAGAAAGGCAAATACCATACTAGCTGAACACAAACTAAAGGAACAGATGCTTCAGTGGCCACACATGACAAGGAATTCAGTCTTTTACAGAGTAGATTGGAAAAGTCACTACACAAAGAGAAGTCTTTAACAATCAAGAGCAGCAACCTCTGAGGAAAGAGGAGAATCTGATTTCCAGAATTAGCACATTATAAAATTCAACAGTCCAGATATTAACAACATCACAAAACATTAAAAAAAAGAGAAAGCATGACCCATTCAAAGGTGAAAAATAAATCAACAGGAATCATCTATGAAGAAGCCAAATATTGGATTTATTATTCAAAACTTTAAATCAACCATCTTAGGGAATTCCCTGGCAGCTAGTGGTTAGGACTCGGTGCTCTTACTGCTGAGGGCCCAGGTTCGATCCCTGGTCGGGGAACTAAGATCCTGCAAGCTGTGTGGTACAAATTAAAAAAAAAAAAAAAAAAAAAAAAAAATCAACTCCCTTAAATATGCACAAAATGCTAATGGAAACCATGGACAAAGGCTAAAGGAAAACAAGAGAAAACGTGTATGAACAATATAAGAATGTCGTAAAGAGATAGAAATTATACAAAGGAAGCAATTACAATTCTTGTATCTTAGATTGGGTGATGGTGGAAGTAGTGTCTTGACAATGTCAAGAGAACGAGGGTTAGTTAAGCAAAGTAGGGTTTGGGAGCAGAGGAATCAGTATGTGCAAGGGTCCTGGGGTAGAAGGGACTAGGGGTTTTGAGTAACTCATGGGGTGAAACGGGACCCATCTTCAGCGACAGTGATGTGATGACCTGGAACAAACCTCCAAGTCATGTGAGAACTTTGATGTTTGTACAAAGGGCCATAGGAAGACATTGAAAAGTTCTACCCGCTGGATAACAGCCATGCTTTGTTGTAAAAGGACTTGATGTCCTCATTGTGGTGTATTATTTGCAGGAGTGGAGATTTGAAAACCAGTGAGCAGGTTCAGTGAGGGGCCTGAGAAGATCTGAACAGCACTGGGAAATATTTAAAAGTTAAAGTTGACCGGACTTGGCAGACATTTGTTCATTAGGGTCATAAGAAGCTGCTGTCAAGGTGTCTGGCACATTAGAAGTACCTCTGTACTGCTACCATTATTCATGATGTTGTTATTATTTATTATTATGATGATTATTACATTACTAACACTCCTTATCATCATTTCCTGGTATTAGCTTCCATTTTCCCATACAAGGTTCAATGCTAATTGCTCTGTGATGTTATTTTCCTTAATCGTTAGAATTCTTGGTTTCAGCACGAGATGCTGTTTTTAGTTCTAAAAATCATGAGTTTGAGGTGCCTGTGAAATAATTGCTCTACTTTTATGAAGCTCAGCAGAGATTTCTGACATAGAGATTAAATGCACATAGATTATAATTCATATGGCAGGTGTCTCTCTGCCCTTTGAGGTCTGGATATAATTCCTCTGAGCCATTCTTCAATTTCATAGCTTCTGAGGAAGAGAAAATCTATCTCAAGAGTCTATGAACTCATCCCCCACACTAAACTCATTCTGTCCAGTGTGGTTTTATCATAGAACTTGCTTTCTAGCAGGCACATGAAAAAGATTTGGGAGAAAGGAGAACGTGGAAGTTTAGCTATGTTTACATAAGAAAAGATGCATTTGTATATTACAGATATACTCAAAGTAATAAACAATCTGAAAAGGGGAACGAGTGTCTAAAATAGTCCGTTTACATGGTTCAGCGTATATATTTTATTTCTCCCAAATTTACTGAGCTTCCTCATCCTTGCCAAAGAAGGGGAGACCGTTACGTTGTCATCAGTGTAAAGACAGAGGCAAACGAGAGCACTTAGATGAAGACAATGCTATTATCACAATTAAATTATAAGGAAAGAATTCGTGGAGACTTAGAGGGAACACTTTGTGAAGAAACAATATAAATTATTTTTGAAAGAATAAAACATTTTCCTACAGGCAGTCTTTGGTATTTCAACTTTACATGAACTTGACTAAGATGTCACAGAAATTAATTTGAAGTTTTGAAAGAAGATTAATATGTTTTAAGTGCAATCAGGGTGTTTAGTAATATTTTAGGATTTCAGAAGCTTTAAAGCATCAAGGATTCTTATTCTCGAAAAATGCTGTTTATTTAAATTATTTTCTAAGTCATCTGTATGGCTATTTAGAAGAATGTAAGATATTTTATTCGAAGGAGTCAGTCCTCACGGTGTGTGTTTTTCTGGGCATTGGTGGGATGGGGGGGACAGTTTGCAATAATAATTGTTTTGAACTTCCAAGTATTTAGCTTCTGCATGACCCAAAATCATGGAAATGTATATTTTTTAATTTTTGAGAACTTTTAAATTAATAGCCCATGAGATGCCATCAATAATACCATGTGAACGAGCTATTTTTGTAGGTAATAAGAACATGAGTGGATTAACCTTTAAGTCTATCAGTCTATCCTAATGATTAAGTGAAGATTAAACAGATTTGGGGAAATATTGCTTTTTATGTTAAAATGTCGCATGAGATTGACTTGGCAGTATATTTCATTAGAGCAGAGAGTCTGTACATGCTGATCTACGTATACATGAGACCAGTTTGCTTCCATTCTCCTTTCAACTCTTCCAGTGTCCCAAAGAAGGTGGGAGGGAATAGAGGTGGTATTTATAAAGCAAATCATAAGGTCAGTAGACCAGGCAAAGAAGTGAGTGGTCTTGGCACTGACAGTAAAAGCAGGATGTAAGGCAAAATCAGCGACATCAAATATCTAAAGGGTGCCAAGCCTGGGTAAGACCTGATTCTCACTTTCCATGCACTGCAAAAAATCTGTTTTTAAGGAGGATTTCAATTAGATGTAGTTAAAATATTGTTTCCTAGTAATAATAGAGAAACGGTTTTTTAAAAAGGTTTTTATTATTTCATAATAATAATGCAATTACACAAGTGGTTAAGCTTTGCTTTACAAGCTCTGATAGCTTAAAGGTGTTTCTGATGATTTAATTATTGATCAGAATTTAATATTGACCAGAGTTAATAACCCCATTATTGGACACTCGATTTTAAACAAGACACATGAGCATGTTTATAAATATACTTATCACTTGAATGATAAACATGTGTGTAAATATATATATTTATCTCTTGAATGGATATAAGTAGGTGGGTGTGTGACTAGCTCCTGAGAGTTTCCCATTAGCTGCTTTTATGTAATCATTTTATTATTCATCTTTGTGGGTTTTTTATTTTTTGTGCTCTTAGTAAATGTAAATGGTAATCTAATTGTAATTTATAGCATTCATAGCTATAAATATGAGCTGCTACAGGCTCTTAACTCTAATTCCCAAACTCAACTATCTTTGACAACTGAAAGTTTTGTTGTAACTCACTGTGAACACTAATGGGCTGAACTAAATGAGGCTGTTTATGAAAGTCTTGCTGTACCCACTGAGTGCCAATATCTGCATGTTTCCCTGCAGGGATATTAATGTGCTTGATTCTATGCTGCTCACTCAGACCTTTCTGAGGCCTTACTTGCTGTCTGTTTCAGGCCATGTATCATCATTCTAAAACCCCCTAAAATTCTGGGCTTTGGATGTCATCTGACTCCCAGGGTTTCATAGAAGGAATTCTGGATATGAATCAGGTTCTCCACCAGGACAAATGGTCCTGTTTAATAATTGAAGAAAGAGAATACATGATTATTCCCAAATTAGTTTTAAAAGGAAGAAAAATAATGATCACAAGTGAAAGGGTAAATAAAAAATCTACCATTCTACCTGAACACTTCAACACTCCATTCTCAGGCATCAAAGTAATTGTAGATGAAAACTCATCCAGGATTTAGAGCAACAATATCTACCAACTTGACCTAATTGACATTTATAAAACACCCAGCCCTGGAACAGCAGAATGCACATTATTTTCATGAACACATGGATTATTCACCAAGTTAGGCCATATTCTGAGCTACGGAACAGCCATGTCAAATTTAAAATAATTGGAATCATTCAAAGTAGTTTTTCTGGCAAAAAGAAAAAAAAAAGAAATGAAACAGAAAGTATCTGAATAGTCCATAAATATTTGGAAATTTAAAAATATAATTCTAATAAGTCATGAGTCAAAGAGGAAGAGACAAAGAAAATTTAAAAATTATATATTTTGCATTGGATAAAAATAAACACACACACACACACACACATCACAAAAAAAGTCTAGGATGTCTGCTATCTTCAATCCTAATCCATATTGTGCTTGAAATCCTAGTCAGGGCAATAAGGCAAGAAAAGATATAAAAGTCAAACAGTATTTTCAAACAGCATAATCAACTACACAGTACTTACCAAAGAATCTACAAAATCTTGTAGAACTAACAAGTAATTTTATCAAGTTTTAGGATACAAGGTCAATATACACAAAAACCAATATCTTTTCTGTATATGAACAGTGGACAATTAGAAAAAAATAAAATAAAAACACAGTACCATTTTTGATAGCACAAAACCCCCTGAAACTTAGGTAATAATACACATGCACATGACCTCTATGTTGAAAACTGACTGAATACATGGAGAGATATGCCATGTTTATGGGTCAGAGGACTGAACTTTGTTAAGATGGTAATTCTCCCCAGATTGATTTATTCGTTCAAACTAATACCAGTCAAAATCTCAGCAGGACTGTTGAGTAGATGTTGAGAAGCTGATGCTAAAATGTATATGGGGAAAAATATCAAAGGAATTAGAATAGTCATGAGAATTTTTAAAAACAAGAAGAAATGTGTAGAACATTTGGTGCCTTATTTTGAGTTACTCTTTAAGCCACAGTTATCAAGAGACTGGGATATTGTGATACTGACAACAGCAGAGGCACAAAAATCAATTTTTAAAAATGGCTATATGTATGTGCTTATATATTCAATTGATTTACATCAAAGATACATTAGCAATTTAATTAAGAAAGGATATTCTTTTCAGAAAACAGTGTGGGAGAACTGAACAACCATATGCAAAAAGACCCCAAGCTTTTTAACACATAACTTCCATGACATTAAAACAATCACAAAATACTAATAAACTTTTAAAACTTTGAGAAGAAAACATAAGAGAAAATTTTTGTGACCTTGGGTTTGGCAAAAATTTCTATTACATGACACAGAAGGCATGACCCATATCTGAAAAACATTAATAGGTTAATGGAGGAAATCAGTGTAAAGAGTTAATTTGAAATAGTGGGGTATTTATTTAATAGATGCTTATTGAGTGTTTCCTGTATACCTGGCAGTGTTCTAGGCATGAAACCAGTTTTCATCAAAATTAAAATCTTGTCCTCTTCAAACGTGCATTACTCATATGAAGAGTTAGCCATTGGAAAACATGCAATTAACCATACAAACAGCTACGAACTGGGAGAGAATATTTGCAAAATGCGTATCTGAAGAAGGACTTGGGTAGAGGATACACAAAAATCTCTCAAAACACAATGAAAAGGAAATGGATGACCCAATAAAAAAAGGGCAAGTAATTTGAACAGACCCTACAGCAAAGAAGAAGAGCGGATGGCAAATAAGCATTTGAAAAGCTGGTGCTCATCTTTGCTAGTCAGTAGCGAGATGCAAATAAAACCACAAAGTGATACCACTGCATACCTAGGAACAATCCTGGCAGTACGGAGTGCAAATGCCCCCAAAGATGTGGAACGAAATGATACTAGCGGGAATGCAAAATAGCATGGCTAAAGTGGACAAAAGTCAGCAAATTTCTTTTCAAGGTACATCTGTACTTCCATGACTCAGCAATGTCACTCACCATAAGCTTTACTGTTATTTAGTGTTATTGAATAAATACTACATCCTCCAAAGAAGCTTCTCTGACCATAGCATCTAGTAGCTCTTATTCTCCATCCCTCTTGTTCTGTGTGTCTTTTTGTGTATTTATTTAGTTAGTTAATTTTTGTTTGTCTTCATAATACCTCTCACTCTGTGTTTTTGTCGGTTCATTTAATAGTTTGCCTGTTTACTCTCGTCTTAGTTCAGGCTGCTATAAGGAAATACCATAGACTGGGAGGCTTATAAACAGAAGAAATTTATTTCTTACAGTCTGGAGGCTGGAAGTCCAAGGTCAAGGTGCCAACATAATCTTGTTCTGGTGAGAGCCTGCTTCCAGGCTTACAGACGGCTGACTTCTCATCATATTCACACGTGGCAGAGATGGGGTGAGGGAGCCAGCTTAGGGGTCTCTTTGTAAGGGCACGAACTCCATTCATGGGGGCTCTACCCTCAAGACCTCATCACCTTCCACAAGCCCCACCTCCTGACACCATCACCTTGGGGGTTAGGTTTCAACATAAATTTTGGAAGAACATATTCAGTTGGTAACAGCTCTCTATGCCCTACCTCAACCACCTTACCCTAATTAGAAAGCAAGTTTCAAAGGTGCAGGTTTTTGTCTGCCTAGCTTCATGTCTAGAACACTCTTAGCATAGAGGAAACGCTCAACAAATATTTATTAAATGAATAAATAAACCACTATTCCACACCAAGTCCAACACTGACTTCCCCCATTCAGAAACGCACAGGGTCCGTGAGCCTCCCACACTGTGTGCTGTCCAAAGGTGGGTCACCAGGTGGAATTGCACCTTCACCCTGGCTTCACGGGCAGAGTGTGATCAAAAGAGAGATTAGACAAAACCAGAATAAGTGCAACACAAAGGAAAAACACAGGGATCATTCAGCTCCTCTGCAAGCCAACAGAGAGCACATTAGTTTTATTTTTGTATGTATTTCAAACAAATCCACAGAAAGAGGTGAGTGGCATTGCATAATGCCCAATTGCTGACTCCATTCTAGGTCTTTAGGGTTTCTCCCAAAGGTTACTCTTTATGGGTGAAGTCTTGTGTGCAGACAGTTTGGTTGCCCAGGAAGGGACTGCTGCTGGTGAAGTCTGCTGGCCTCAATGACTGTCCTACACTTCATTCAGAGCTGGTACAAGCATTTGCCCCTGAACTGAATAAGGCAGGATTTTACTTGTTACCTTCATGTTCTTTTTCTGCAAACAAACAGATCCTGCCCCAGCAAGGATGGAGATTTTGAAGGTCATTTGGTCTCACAATGATGTGCTGCTTTCGGAACCAAATCAACAACTTGTGCTTTGTTGGCTGTGGCGGGTGTCTGCGGTTCCCACCCCGCCCTGGGGAGGTTAGCGATGTGCCCTGTGCTTTTGTAATTTGCTTCACTTTTCTCAGGACACAAATGTGTCATTTAGCAAATTATTATTCTTGCAGCCACTGGATGGCAAAAGACTGGAAGGGCTAATGCATTTCCCCAAGGTTCCTGATTAAAACTCCAAAAGGAACTTTCTAATCAAGAATATTTGGCTAAATACTTTGAAACCCATTTGTTTACTTTAGAATGCATTATCACACAACTAAAACCGTATCATCACTCCTCACCATAGAATACGTAAAACCCTGCCAGCCTTTTTTTTTTCTTTTTTTAAAATCTTTACTGCAGTATAATTGCCTCACAATACTGTGTTAGTTTCTGTTGTACACCAAAGTGAATCAGACATATGCATACACATGTCCCCATATCCCCTCCCTCTTGAGCCTTCCTCCCACCCTCCCTATCCCACTCCTCTAGGTGGTCACAAAGCACCGAGCTGATCTCCCTGTGCTATGCGGCTGCTTCCCACTAGCTATCTATTTTACATTTGGTAGTGCATATATGTCCATGCCACTCTCTCACTTCGTCCCAGCTTACCCTTCCCCCTCCCCGTGTCCTCAAGTCCATTCTCTATGTCTACATCTTTATTCCTGCCCTGCCACTGGGTTCATCAGTACCAGTTTTTTTTTTTTTTAGATTCCATATATATGCATTAGCATATGGTATTTGTTTTTCTCTTTCTGACTTATTTCACTCTGTATGACAGACTCTAGGTCCATCCACCTCACTACAAATAACTCACTTTCATTCCTTTTTATGGCTGAGTAATATTCCATGGTATATATGTGCCACATCTTCTTCATCCATTCAGCTGTCAATGGACACTTAGGTGGCTTCCATGTCCTGGCTATTGTAAATAGAGCTGCAATTAACATTGGGGTGAATGTCTCTCTTTGAATTATGGTCTTCTCAGGGTATATGCCTTTTTCTTACTATTTGCAAATAGTTATTTGGTGATTTGAATCTCAACATATGTAGCCAATGGAACAGTCATCTGGGAAGTTATGTAGCACTGGAAAAATATGCAGTATTGTAATGTAAATATAATTACAGTCAGTGCCTTAAAGGATTTCAGCTATAAAAGCTTTTAATTCCCCGAACTGCCCCCCATTTTTGTATCAGATAAAGGATTCATCTCTATATAGGAACATTAATACATTTAACAAAGACAAGAAAATCTGGAGAATCGAGAGGCATTTGCTGGGTTGCAGTAAAGTGCAATATGGGAAAAGCGATGAGAGAGGTCTCAGCGGGAGATGGAGCCCAGCCGGGAGGTCCCGAGAGCCCTCTTTTGAGTCATCAGCAGATGTTTGTGATAAGGTACGGCAACCATCCGGAGTCCTTGAAGTCACAGGGAGGACTGATGAGACTGCTCAGTTTTGCAATTGAAAGAAAAGTTTTATCTTCATCATCATTAACTGGTCAGCTTAAAATTCCAGTAGTTGAGAAGGAATTGAGATAAACTGTCTAGTAATCAATTTGCAATCATCTGGAAGAGAACAGGTGGTGGAGAACAGTCAGCTGCGCTTCGTGAGGACAAACTATACCAAGTCAGTTTAATTTCTTCCCATGATGGAAGGACAGGACTCTGGACAGAGGAGAGACAGGAGCTTGAGGAAGACTTTTCACTGCACTAGGCAGAAACCCTTCCCAACGCGGGAGGAGACCGTGTCTGGGTAATTCTGAGGAAGGGCGTCTCTGGGGAGGGGCTGAGCCCACGGGTGATTCTCTGAAAGGCATCATCCAGAGTGCATGAAGTCCAACCTTCCAACAGCCCCCAGCACTCAAGAGATGCAAATAAGCAGGTTAAGTCATTGACTTAAAGTTTAAGTTATGAAAAAACATAGCCAAAAAGATTAAAAAGAATTTCCTTTCAAATTTATAAAATTATATTGCATTATCTGTATAAGTATGTAGTTTCAAGTTCTCATCATTTTCCTGAATCTCTAGAAAATGTAGCATGTCTTGCTTCAGATGAGGTAGCACTTAATAAAATATTAATAAAAGTACACATCATGTCATTATTATTATTATTTAATGTTACTAAGTTTTGTGGGTTTTTTTGAAATTTGTCTCAGTCTACATTGAATTAGGATCATTTTTGCAAAACACTGAAGAAAGAGTCTTAAATAGTATTGTGAGAGATTTACCTACAGACCTTCCAAATACTTAAGTTTGCAAACAGGAACAGATTTTAAAGCTTCAGTAAAGTCCCTGAATCACATTGTCATTTCAACTGTGTCAAGCATCTTGTAGCAACTGCATCATTTATGTTTCAGGTCATGCTTGTATTGAAGTGCTCTAAAATTTAATAAAATAAATCATCAGACCATTTTAAAAGGCTACAGAAAATCCACACAAGACAAAATGGAAAACGGAATCATCCGTGATAATTAAAAGAATGCAAATGAAAGTAAACCTGGGCCAGATGTTTGTACTTGCAGGATCAGTGTTTTAAATCATAACACACAAAGGTTGCAGGTTAAGGGGGCACTGAATTACTCATAAAGGATTGAGAGCAGTCTGAATCCTCTTGTAAAGGAATATCTGATATTATGGGAACCATAAAGATACATATTGATATATGGTAGATGTGTTAATCCCTCTCCTGAGAATTTATCTTAAAGAAATAATATCACAGAAGTAAAAATGTGTGCTTATATTTATTTATAAAACCAGTAACCTGGGCAAGGTCGGATGTACACTGTGAAGGAAAATGGTGAGTCACTTCTGTCAACTCAGTGGAATATTCTGTAAGCACAAAATTAAACATTATGAAGACTGAAGTAAAGTAATAATTTTTAAAATGGGTAGAAATCAGAGTGTGAAATGGTGTGGAATAGTGGAAGCAACTCTAGGAGTTAGAAAACCTGAAATACAGCACTTCAACTGCCTCCAATATACTGTGCACTTTCTTTTTTTTTTTTAATTTTATTTTATATTAGAGTATAGTTGATTTACAATGTTGTGTTAGTTTCAGGTGTACGACAAAGTGATTCATTTATATATGTATATACACATATCCATTCTTTTTCAGATTCTTTTCCCATTTAGGTTATTACAGAATATTGAGTAGAGTTCCCGGTGCTATACAGCAGGTCGTTGTTGATTATCTGTTTTGTAAATAGTAGTGTGTATATGTTAATCCCAAACTCCTAATTTATCCCTCCCTCCCCCCCACCTTTCCCCTTTCATAACCATAGTAAGTTCATTCTCTAAGTCTGTGTGTCTGTTTCTGTTTTATAAATAAGTTCATTTGTATCATTTTTTTTAGAATCCACATATAAGTGATATCATATGATATTTGTCTTTCTCTGTCTGACTTATTTCACGCAGTATGATAATCTCCAGGTCCGTGCATGTTGCTGCAAATGGCATTATTTGGTTCTTTTTTATGGGTAATATTCCATTGTACTGTGTACTTTCAAAGACCCTCTCCTCCATCAGACTCTAGTCAGCCTCCTCTGAGCCCTCTTCTTAGCCAGGCCTCAGTCTTGGGCCTTGTCCAGTTTTAGCAAGAATCCTGCCAAGTCAGTTTAGGGAGAATTCCACCCCTCCACCCCAATATCTGATCAGGGTCCTCATTCCTCACCCTTGGCATCTAAGTCCTTGGCCTGCCTCTAGCCAGAATCCTGCTAGGCCAGTTTAGTAAGAATCCTCTTAGTAATTTTCCACTCACAGACCCTGCTCTCTACCCCCTGGCTATAAATCCCCAGCTGTCTTTGCTGTATTCAGAATGGGGCTCAGTTCTACACTGAAGACTCTTTCCCCACTGCAAGAGCACTGAATAAATTCTGCCTTTCCAATCTTTAGCTGGAGTCCAGCTCTATTCCTCTTCTAAGGAACCTCTAAGAACCTCCCCAACCTCCTTGTAAAATGAGGTAGTTCAAACCATCCTTACCTTCCATGCCTGGCTTCCTGGCCTTTGGCAACATAATTCCTGTCTTAAAATCTCATCTCTGAGGGGTGAGGTGAGTCCAGGCATCGGGAGAGATTAGACTTGGAGAAGATGATACGTCCCGATGGACTTGATCACAGACCAAAGTAGCAAAGCCACCTGGGTGATTTGCTAATTTGCAACGTGGAATGTAACAGTCTATGGACCATTAACAGGTACACCCTCTCCTTGGAGAAAAGCTACATGTTGAGTCAAATTCCTGGATGGTTTTTTCTGCAGCAGGATATCACAACAAAGGGGGTTAATTATGTGGTTTGAAGTGTTAATAGCGTGAGACTCTGTTGGGCTGCTGTGTCCTCCATGCTGGCATTGGCTAGATATGTACCACAGAAGCCCATAGTTTCCTTGAAAGGCGGGAACCCAGGCAACTTGAATGCACACAGCTTACATCCTTTAATTCTTATTGACACATTGTTTCTTTTCATATGCTAATCCTCTTAACCAGATTATGGTCAATTGAGTTTTGCTGAGGGCATGCTTTATTCTAAAGGTGACTTTGCATATTGCTGCTGCCAATCTGTTTCAGAATGTGGGGTTTCTTGGCAGGATGGGAGTTTGTGTAGTTCTTGCTATGTATTGCAATACTGCCTCTCCAGCTTGCTTTATCTTGTCGACATTTGGAAAAGGAAACTTGTGCTTGAATCTCAGCTTTACCACATACTGTGGTTCAGACATGCCTCACTGACATGGTGGAGATCAAATAAGATTGTTTATTTCAAAGACTTTTGCAAACTGTAAAGGACTATGAGGCATATGTGGTTTTAACCCCCTGATTCTGTGCTTATACCATCTGAGAAGGTGTGGAGGTACCATCCATTACCAGAAACAAAGTCTTATTTACCCCAGATTGAGGGTGACAAGTCCTGAGGAGGGGGCAGAACCTTCCTTGACTTTCCCCACTGAGTCATCTATTAATTAAAGTCCCTCCAGCATGGAAGTCAGATTTTCTTTCCTTCTCTCTCTGTTTTCCTCTCTCCCCAAGTCAGCCACATTTTTTTCTTCCTTCTGCTTACTTCCCAGTGTCCCAGGTTTTTGGGGGGGCAGATGGGTCAGAGCCTAATGTTCTATGCATTCCAAGAAATTTAGGATCTTAAGAATGGAATTAATAAGGCAAACATGTCTTTTTGCTCACTAAGTATTGAGCAGACATAACATCACTTTAAAGATGTTGCATGTTTCATTTCATTCCATCTTATCTCCCCTAAAGGGGAAGTTTGCAGGATGCCTCCCCCAACTGTGGCTCCCACTACACAGCCAAGATGCCCTGGCCTCACCCGAGGAACTGGTCTAAGTGGTTACTGGCTGTTTGCCTAAACTAGGAAGGTGCTTCTTTTATGGATATTAAGAAAGAAATGTCTTCAGCCACATATGAATTTAAAAATACATATTAGTATTTTTAATTCAATTACAAGTGATACCATTGGGACAGAATATACAACCAGCTAAGAGACAACCAACCCTTTCCCAGGGGGGCCCACAGTATTCCCTGTTAGGGTGAATCATGACCTCAAAGATATCAGGTCCTGAGCCCTGAAACCTGGGGATGTTCCCTTACATGGCAATGGGGACTGTGCAGAAAGGATTAAAGATTTTGCCCTGGTAGGCCCTGCATGTGATCAGAAGAGACTCTCCTACAGAAAGGGAAGGCAGTATTGGTGATGACGGTGGAAGGTGCTGTGCTGTGGGATCTGGAGACAGAGCAAGCCAAGAATGCTGGAGACGGTGAGCAAACCGATGCTCCCTGCAGCCTTTGGAGGGAAGTCCCTGCCAGCGTGTGGATTCCAGCCCAGGGAAATTGATTTCAGACTTCTGGCCTCTGAACTGTAAGAGGATACATTTCTGTTGTTTTTAGCCACCACGTTTGTGGCTACAAACAGCCCCAGGAAATGAGTCCTCCTGCCCGTGCCTGACTCTCCAAGCTAAGCTGCTGCTCAGATGCCAGCACACGCCCTTCCTCCCGCTCAGGCTGTTCCTCCCCGCCTCAGATTCTGAGATGCAGTCGCTGGTTATCCGATTCCATCACCGGCATGGTCTCTGCTCCCCTCCGCTCCCAGCACACAGGTATTCCTTATCTGTCCTACCTAACAGCTTAGGTCTGAATTATTCAGTAAACAAATTGAAAGGAAGAGGAACATCTTTTAAATTCAACTTGTAATTCCCTTTTATAATTGAATAATATCTCTAAAGATAAATATATTTATATATACTTTTTATGACTATTTGAAAAATTTTATAATAAAACAAATTTAAGTTAATTTGAAAGGAAGAGGAACATCTTTTAAATTCAACTTGTAATTTCCTTTTATAATTGAATAATATCTCTAAAGATAAATATATTTATATATACTTTTTATGACTATTTGAAAAATGTTACAATAAAACAAATTTAAGTTAATGACACAAGGGTAAATGGTTTTTAAAATTATAAAGTATCTGTATGTTTTTCAAATTTGAGAAAGATTTGCTCAGGAGAATGATGAATTTTTCTTCTTTGTCTTTACTTTCTGAGTCACCTTTAGAGGTTGCTATGAGACCCCCCTCAAAACCCTTGTGTTGAATCCTAACCCCCAAGGTGATGGTGGCAGGAGGTGGGGCCGTTGGGAGGTGATGAGGTCATGGGGTGGAGCCCCCACGATAGGATCAGTGTCCAAATAAAAGAGACCCCAGAGAGCTCCCTCGCCCCTTCCTCCATGTGAGGACAGAGCGAGAAGACGCCATCTATGAACCGGGAAGTGGGTCCTCACCAGACACCGAATCTGCCGGCCCCTTGATCTTGGACCTCCAGCCTCCAGAACTGTGAGAAATAAATGTCTGTCCTTTATAAGCCCCCTAGCCTGTGGTATTTTGTTATAGCAGCCTGAATTGACTAAGACAAAGTATTTCCTAAGATTGAGAACCAGGCATCAAAGATTGCTTTATTAGACCAAATGTGCGGTTGAAATGCTAACCTGGGCTCTTCTGGAGGTATATGTATGTGTCTGTGTGTGCGTGGGGTATTGTGTATTTATATTAAAATTTTAAAACATACCTTAGAGGTTGCTGCAAAAGAGGAGGAGGAGGAGGAGGAGGAGGAGAGGGAAAAGAATAAGACCATCAGGATTACTGAGAACGTCTTGGCCTGGTGATGGTAAATCAATTTGTTACCTGAACTTTTCTTTCTTCTCGAGTTTCTCTAGGATTTAATATGCAGCATGGCACGGTGCTTGTCCCTGAGTCTCAGAGACAGATATTTAATTTGGTAATAATGTGCACGTTCTCCTCCACCCTGCCAATATTTAATTCCAAGGGAAGGGTTTCCTCCTGAGGTGCTCTTGGCTGCAAATGAGTGAGACAATGAAATATTCCGGTCAGGCTCAGCCCACAGAATAAAAGAAGGCAATCAACTATACAGGCAGACGAAGCAGTGCCAGGGTGAAAAGCCTGTTGCCTGATTGTAGCCCAAGGGATGCTAAATTACCCATCAACCCGCTCAGCCCAATCAATAGACACCAGAAAACCATGTGTGAAGGAAAACAACTGCCGAGGAGGAAAATGTTTCTGGCTAGAATGTACTGTGGATTCAACCAGCATTTGTACTCCTTCCTTATATTTGATCTCTTCTTGTGAGTTAATTTACAAACAGATAATCAGGGATGTGTTTTCCTATCTCCAACGTTAACATATGGAAATAACTTGGAATACTGCGGCACAGCTTTGAAATACTAACCAAGGTGCCTTTAACGTTTAGCCTCCATGACTGGGAACATTTTGTGCTGAATGACTGAAGGAAAACTAGAATAATACTTTCAACAGTGTGTATCAGGCTAACTGGAATAGTTCATGATCATAGTGACTTTTGCAGAAATTTATAATAGAATAGTATGAGTTATTGGCATGCCTTGTAACATTCTTCTTTTGCAAAGTGTATCTCATTGGGTCACATATATGCCCTAGTTTTAATGGGGGTTCACACATTTTGGAAAATTTTCAAATAGATTTGACAAAGTCATAATAAAAAGGCACTCTGTCCTCTGAGTTCTCTGAAATTTTCTCCTGTTCTCTCTTAAATTATATTTTCACTTTAGGATAAGTGTTGTTCAACAAAACTTCATAAAAAGTTTCACATAGAACATGATGCTTTTATCTATATTTTCATTCAAGCATGAATCAGAAAATCCCTAATATTATCTCACTTTTCAGTCCCAAAATGCATTTGTAAGAGGTGTGTCAGATACTGCAGAGTGTGAGCCTGGCAATCTAGAGAAGTGGTGAAAATCACTTGGTTTAGAGCAGGACTTTCAGGCTTCCTTTTCTCTTTGATTTGCAGTAGAGGAGCTGTGTAACCTTGGGGGAGTTACTTAACCTCTCTGAGCCTCACATCTAACATGAGATTAAGAATCTCATGATTCATTATCATCCCACTTTGTATTATTATTATTAAGAGTAATCCCAAATCCGTGTACTACTGGATGTATTGACCCTGAAGATCTTGAAATTTAATTAAACAGGCAAAAATATTAAAAATTGAATATTTCAAAAGAGTTGCCAAAAGTAATGTTTCATTAACTCTCCAGTGGATGGTTCACCCATTAAAGTCAGAGATCTTGTTGCAGAGAACACTTTGTTTTTGTTTATTTATTTTTGCACTCCTCCGTCTACCATACCAGCCACACACCCCAGACTTAGTCATCTCTGGCAGAGCTTTGGAAAGCAGCCTCAGGAAGGTGGTCAGATGGAATGTGAATTCGAGTGGATCTGGCGTGTATTCCGTGGCTCTCACTGCCTTGCCTTGAGAGCCCTTAGCAAATGGCTTAGTTTTTTGAGCCCAAGTTCATTTGACTGAACATTAAGGATAATAATACCTCTCCTGGCTATTGCGAGGGTGACCACACAACAGATCCAGTGTACTGGGCGTGTAGCTGCCATGGATTCACTCCGAAGCTATCAGCATTGTCTGCCTTTTGTTGTTAGAGAGATGTCTGTGTGGAAAAACGCTACATATGAGAGAAATAACACACAGGCATTTGATATAAAAGCTTTCTACCTTACTAAAATTATATTAAAGGAGCTGGTATAACCTATACAAAAGAGGGGGATTAGTGCATAGAAGACCACCATACTCTACCATAATTCCACCATAACCTACCCCATGATGAACTCCTGGGAAAGTATGATGGGGTTTCTAAATAGTTGCAAAAATATCTAGATTTATTTTATTATATTCATTTGCAGGGTAGGAGGTATATATCAAATTATGTTCCTAGAATATCAACATAGCTTTAAAAATTAACAACGGAAACAAGCAACATACATGATGAAAAAATTGTAAGATTCTGGTGAATTATCACTCAAATAAACGGAAACACCAAGAAGGGGCATATTTACTGCAAGTTATTTTGTTGATTAAACTATTCCCATTTTGGAGTAGAAAACTATTTTACCAGGTCCTAAAAACCAACCATCTCTTTCTGTACCCTTAGGGTGCACTTTCTATAATATTAGCCCCCCGATCAGTACTTAGATTGAAATGTTTGACATGAAAGATAGCCATTTTACCAGACTGGCACCAAATGAACTAAGATTGCAGGCTATAATGCCTTTTAAACAAAATTGCAGTGTAAGCCACACAATTTGTAGCATTCACTGTTAGGAGGAGAAAATAAATTGTTAGCTTGTGCAAAGACTGGCAATTTGACACAATGCAAATATTTTTGAATGCTTTCAGCCCACCTCCTATAATATTCCTAACCTGTTTCCTTATAGGGAGCATAACCAGGAAACCTAATGATGTTTAAATGGGAGCTGCAAAGTGACGGGCAATCACTGGCAAGGTGCTCATACTTAAAGCCAATTAAGAAAAATGAAAATTTATCCACAGGAGAAACAGGAAAGCATCTTCTCTGAATGTCAAGGAATCTGACAAGATCTTTCAAAACTGAAAAATCAGGGACACAAACTACATTGAAAGCCATGGCTCTCAAGTTCTTGGTTCAGCTTTTGGACAATTATTCACAGAGCGCTTGATTATAATTATTGTTACTTATGGTTCAAAAGTCCTTAGTGTAAGGGTAACTGTTGTAGGCAGGAGACCTGATCTTGTGGGGGAGTGTAGGCACTTTATCTAGTCCCATAAGGAAGGTAAATTGTAAACTTCAGAAAATGCCATTTGGGTCCCAAGTTAATGCTTCAACAAAGACAGAAGTAAAAGGAAACATATTTATCTGAAGACTTAGTGTCTATAATCAGAGAGAATAAGACATGAAAAGGTAATCGTAAAAAGTACCTCAATCCAGTTTGCTTTACCTAGAACTGTCTTTGTATAAGGCAATGTAAGCTTCTTTGCCTTTGCATTATAAGATTTACAATAAAAAACAAGTATTTTAATGACATCAAAATCTAAGAGTAGGGCTTCCTTGGTGGCGCAGTGGTTGAGAATCTGCCTGCTAATGCAGGGGACACGGGTTCGAGCCCTGGTCTGGGAAGATCCCACATGCCGCGGAGCAACTAGGCCCGTGAGCCACAACTACTGAGCCTGCGCGTCTGGAGCCTGTGCTCCGCAACAAGAGAGGCCGCGATAGTGAGAGGCCCGCGCACCGCGATGAAGAGTGGCCCCCGCTTGCCGCAACTGGAGAAAGCCCTAGCACAGAAACGAAGACCCAACATAGCAATCAATCAGCTAATCAATAAATAAATCTTTAAAAAAAAAAAAAAATCTAAGAGTAATGATCACTAAACTAATAGTTATAATTTATTTTTAATACATTTTATTTTAGAGCAGTTTCAGGTTCACAGAAAAATTGAATGGAAAGTAAGAGGTGTTCCAACAAATACCCCCTTCCCCAAACATGCACACCTCCCCCACCATCAACATCCCCCAGAGATGGAACATTTGTTATCACTGATGAACTTACATGGACACGTCATCATCACCCAGAGTCCACAGTTTACCTTAGGGTTCACTCTTGGTGTCATACATTATATGGGTTTGGACAAATGTATAATGACATGTATCCACCATCATAGTATCATACAGAGTAGTTTCCTTGCACTAAAAATCCCCTATTCTCCACCTATTCATTTCTCTCCCTCACTCCCTGACCCCCACAACCACTGATCTTTTTATTATCGCCATAGTTTTACCTTTTCCAGAATGTCATATAGTTGGAATCATTCAGTATGTAGACTTCTCAGATTGGCTTCTTTCACTCAGTAAAATTCATTTAATATGCATTCAAGTTTCCTCCATGTCTTTTATGTCTTGATAGCTTAGTCCTTTTTTAACACTGACTAATTTTCCGTTGTCTGGATGTATCAGAGTTTATTTATAAATTCACCCACTGAAGGACACATTGGTTGTTTCCAAAGGAGCTGTACCATTTTGTATTCCTGCTAGCAATGAATGACAGTTCCTGGTGCTGTACAACCTAGGCAGTATTAGGTGTTGTCAGCATTCTGAATTTGGGCCATTCTGACAGGTGCATAGTAGAATCTCATTGTTGTTTTCATTTGCATTTCCCTGATGATACACAATGTGAAGCATCTTTTCATAGACTTACTTGCTCTCTGTATTTCTTCTTTGGTGAGGTGACTGTTCAGATCAGTTGCCCATGTCTAAATCAGGTAGTTCATTTTCTTATTGTTGAATTTTAAGAGCTTTTTGTATATTTTGGATCACAGTCCTTTATCAAATGTCTTTTGCACAGATTCTTCTCCCAGTCTGTGGAAGGTCTTCTCATGCTTTTGTCTTCTTCTTTTACAGAATAGTTTTAAATTTTAATGAAGTCCAGCCTATCAAGACTTTCTTTCATGGATTGTGCCTTTGGTGTTGTATCTAAAAAGTCATCCCCATACCCAAGGTCATCTAGGTTTTCTCCTATATTAACTTCTAGGAGTTTTATGTTTAGGTCTGTGATCCATTTTGATTTGATTTTTGTGAAGCGTGTAAGGTTTGTGTCTAGATTCTTTTTTTTTTTTTTTTTCTGTATGTGGGTGTCCAGCTGTTCCAGCATCATTTGTTGGAAAAGCTACATTTGCTCCATTATACTGCTCCTTTGTCAAAAACAGTTGACTCTATTTGTGAGCCTGGGCTTTCTATTTTGTTTCATTGATCTGTCTGTTATTTCACCAATACCGCACTGTCTTGATTACTGTAGCTTTCTAGTAAATCTTGAATTCAGGTGGCATCAGTCCTCAAATTTGTTCTTCTCCTTCAATATTGTGTTGATTCTTCTGAGTCTTTTGACTCTCCTTAAATCTTCAGGATCAATTTGTCACAATCCACAAAATAGCTTGCTGGGATTTTGATTGGGGGTTGTGTGGCATCTATAGATCAAGTTGGAAAGAACTGACAAATTGACACTTTTGAACCTTCCCATCCATTAATGTAGAATGTCTCTCAATTTATTTAGTTATTTGATTTCATTCATCAGGATGTTGTAGTTTTCTCATATAAATCTTTAAGTCTTTTGTTAGATTTACACCTAAGGATTTTATTAGGGAGGCTGTTAATGTAAATGGTATCGTGTTTTTAATTTCAAATTCCACTTGTTCATTGCCAGTATATTGGAAAGCGATTGACTTTTATTTATTAACCTTGGATGCTGTAACTTTGCCATAATTGCTTATTAGTGCCAGGAGGCTTTTTTTTGTCGATTCTTTGGGATATTGTTAATTTTTTGCAAATGTATTTAACTTCTTAGAACAACAAGATATTTGAATGAAAAGGATTATGAAATTTTCACCAATAGAGGTTAAATGACTGTCCCAAGCTCAAATTAAGGTCATTTCATCAGTTTTCACAGTGCTTATTTTCCTAGTTTCTTTGATGCTCTAGGACACTATCACTGAATTCTTTGTGTCACTGCCAGCAGTTCTTTATAAACAGGGTAATCGAACTTGTTCTGCATTTAGATGGTCATGCACTCAACGTGAGGGGTGTTGATGTCTTGGCTGAAGATCTCCTCCAGGGTGGAAATTAAGCCAATTGTATGATATTGATCGTCACATTCACGTTGTGAACTGTTCTCTCAAGATTCACTTCCCATAACTTGCACTAGAAATAAAGAAAAGTAAACTCCACCAAAAATTGGAGTCTAACATGCATAAGAACACAGATTTGTGGGCATATGATCTGTGTGGTCACACGGGCCCCATGCAGGACAGGCTGGCACTTGGTTTAATGTTCTAGTAACCCTGTTTTAACCTTCTTAATATGTTTTGAGCAAGCGACCCTGTATTTTCATTTTGCTCTGGGCGGGGGGTGGGGGAGGAGGGTTTGGCACAGATTTTGTAACCTGTAACCTTTTTAATGTAATGCTGCATAAACTCAATTGTTGGTAATGCACCTGAGTTTATGGTAGGGCTACTTTTTAAAAAGTTCTCTCAAGAAGTCTCAGACGTTTTACAAAGTATCTTGCTTAACTTGGGATTTTCTTCTGGGTTATAGAAAAAAAACAAAAGAAACAAACAAGTGTAACTTGTCTTCCAATTCCTTCCAATGCAAGTAGAAAATTTTTGGATTAAAGTAAAAATAGATGCCCTGCTTTAAAATCATTTGTTAATAATTAACCAAGATTGCTTTACTCTTAAATTTTATTTGTTGCTTTGTTTTCAAGGGAATTTGAAGTGGTTTTAAAATTTGTAAATAAAGAAATTAGGATGAAGGGGAATACAATAAAGGAAGAAATTGTGTTCGTAGAGATACATGCCATAGAATCCTGTACAGTTGCTGTATTCAGGCTAGAAGCGTTGGGAGGACTATCTAATGCTCAAAGCAGGGAAGGAAATGCACTCAGTTACAAATTTCAAAATGTCCCAGGTCCATAATGCCAGTTGTTAGAACGTGAAATTCATGAGGTCACTAGGGTGGAAATTCTGTGAGGAAGGGTTTTTAGTCTATTTTGTCCAAGACAAGATTCCCAATCTGAGAGCAGTTTCTGCCGCCGTCTGCATCCAATGAGGATGTGTTGAAAGGATGAGTGTTTGTGAGTCGATAGAGACACAGCTGTTCAGGTGAAGAACAACCTCACAGATGTCCCTGTACTTCTGTACGGGTCACAATTCTCCTTTGTAGCCTCATAATGGACACAACTTTATAAATCAACCCCCCTTCCCCAAATACTGTGGTTACACCTATGTGATAATTTCACAAAGAGTTCTGCTTTAAAATTCATGATAGAAGACAATACCAACATACAATTCAGGGAAAGGGATTTTATGTGGTCGAATGATGTCATCTATGGTTTTCTAGACTCTGAGGACCTGTGAAAGCCATGAGTGTCTTCCCAGTGAAGGGGCAATTCAATACACCCCAAATTTGAAGGGCATTTCAGGGGACGATGGTTCTGGCTTAAAGCAGATACTGGTTCTGATTACCTTGTGGTAAATGGTCAGCCTCTGGTCTAGACAAATAGATGAACATCAAGTGCTTTAAGAAGTTCCCCACAAGTGCCATTTCCCACAACCTAGGTTTTAACAAGTATGTTACAGCAAGAGATGAATATCATGTTTTCTGGCTGTATGTAGGTGATTCAGGATTTTGATCAAGAAAACTGTTTGACATTGACAATTTCATCACATACATTTTTTCTCAACAAAACTGTAAATTCTAAATAGTAAAATTCTTTGAAGTCAAGATTTTTTAAAATTTAATACACACACACTATGTATATAAATAGATATGAAAATATGTATGTATATGTATGTATTCAGTCAATATTATGATTCTGAATTTAGTAGTAATTAAAGTAAGAATACCAATATCCTTGCAAAAAATTAAAAAAAGAAAAAAAAATCTTACCGATAATGTTATCACCATTATTTTTCAGAGGAGTTTGTGTGATTAGCTCAAAGCCAGAGGTCGGAACCCAGGCTTCTGAATTCTGGTCCTAAATGTTTGTCAAAGTGCTAGGAGATCTCTATCTCTAAATAGATGCTAAAATTCTTACAGCAGCATTCATTCTAAACACTGTTCATCCCTTCTCACCACAGATCGGCGTTATTTCTCATCAAAGGCATCATAAATGTTAGTATTAAAACAAATTTGATTTTATGAATAGAAAAGAGTAGATTATTGTAACCAGTCACCTTTATTTGTTAAAACTAGTATTTTCATTTAAAATATGCTATTTAACATAATAACTGAAGGTATAATGATTCTTTTGTAAGAACTCCCAATAAAAGAATTATACTTTCTACTTTATTCCTAGTGTTAAAAAGTTTAAAATGGATTACATTTATAATGTCTTCAATTTCTGAAATGATATTAAGTCATTTTACCAGGTCAGAAAATTGATTTGGTCCTCTGCTTTTCCTTAGCCTCAATCATGAAAAATAGGAATTCTGATATATTCAATTCTCATCCCTAGCAGCATTATTCTGCTTGACTGTGGTGAAAATATCTTATTCTAGCAGAATACTGTGGGTTTTGCCAGCGGGTTCCAATAAGTCAGGCATTCATGGCAATGGATAAGTAACTCAAAGCGTTACAATTGGGTTAACTCACTCTATCCAAGTACAACTAAGTTCCAAAGCCCAGTGGATGTCCTCATTATGTAACTGTCAACTTTGTCCAGGAAGGACTAGGAGAGATTCATCAAATGAATAGTAATAAATGATTCGTATTAATGTTACTTTTTAGTAATGACTTGAAACGACCTGAATGTTTTGGTTTGTTCTTAATCTTGAACATGGTCCAGATCCCAGTGAAGACCAATAAAAATCGACAAACTTGGAATTCAGATGTCAAACAACATTAGACTCATTCTCTGTTTTTGACTTTGGATATAGACATGTGTTATTTAATAAGGCAATCCTTATAGAAAACGAACCTTGATAGCTATGTCAGAGACCCATCTCTGCCACTATATATTCATCAACAGCTGATTTAGACTACCTGACCTTGTTTCTCATTGTTCATGGAGATGATAATTTTAACCCTGAAGAATATTTGTGAGACCCAACTGAGATGATTTTTATCTATACAAATGAAAGTTATTTTTATTATAAGCAGCAAGAATCCCAGAATAGAGGGAAATATTTCTCACATCAGATCTTTATAGATAAAGGAAACAAGGCAACTTTCATTCAAGCTGTAAATAAATGTGTGGGTTTCAATCCTTTATTGTATTGTCAACAAGGTAATCTTCTATCCAAGAGTCCATTAGTTTTCAAACATAAGGTTAACTCCTATTATCTCAAAAAATTTGGAAATAGGAGTTACTTCCCATGGGTGGAGAGCATGACTAGTCTGGGTGCATCCGACTCCTAATGGGTTTTCCTGACCTTTCCCATTCTAAGGTATTTTCATCTTATTATGGTTTGCATGTCTTTAGAACAGGTTGTACATTCTAGAGAATTACGGCAGTTAGGAGTCATTTCTCAGGATGTCCATCATGGATGCAGCAGCAGGTTACAGAAAACCCAAAGTACCAGGGTTTTACCTCTCAAAAAGACCAGCCATGCGTAGAATGACAGAGAATGTCTTAAGGATCCCCTGAGCTCCATTGTATTATGTCTAGTGTTTGGTCAGTGTCTCTTGAGCCAAGGTGACTGATAGAGCTTCAGCAATTACATTCACTTTTAGCCAACAGGTGTTAGAGGGGCAAAGATGGTTGTGTCCTGCCCCTCTTGCTTAAAGGAGAGTTTCTGAATGTATCAAAAAGTGCTATCAGCACATCGAAGTTTGGGGGATCGGGGAAGAGGCAGCTGGCGTGGGAGAGTAAGAGGCAGAGGCCAAAGACCTGGGAGGAAACTGCTTCGTATACATCAGGACCCGATGACAGAATTACCCAAGGACATGCTCGTGTGTCAAGATAAAGACTGGGGGATGGCCACTGGATTTGACAATGGAAAGCTCATTATTGACCCGGAGAAGAGCAACCTCGTGGAGGTGATTTGGGCAAAACCCTGGTGTCAGTGGACTCAGTGGAAAAGGGAAAGAGAGCATTGGAGGTCGTACATAGAGGGGAAACTTGTCAAAAGATTTTCCTGTAAGAGAAGTGAAATTGAGCAGTAACTGTGGGGAAGGTGGAGTAACCCGGTTGTCTTGTTTGTTCATTTGTTTGTTTTTCCCCACATGGGAGGAGTAAGGGCAGGTTTATGCGTTTGTGAGCAGGACCAGCTTCAGGGGCTGCACACGGGGCCAGGCACCGACAGGGTCCACTCCTAGTAGCCTCCATCTCTGCTGCTGCTGTCCTGAAGTCTTAATAATTTTACCTTTGAACTTGTGTTTAGTAAGTGAACTCCAGCAGGATGATGGCACATGCTTCTGAGCTGCTGCCCTCTCCCTCCTCCCATCACGTTCAGTGTTCACGGTGTCCCCGGAGCACAGAATCCTAGTGGATCCATGATGCCTGGGACTTCGCATGACTGTGACCGTAGGTCTGTTTTCGTCAGGCTCTGGTAAACTTCAAAACTGATGCTTTAACTCTGAACCTAAAATGACTTGAAAATATGTAAAAGCTCAACTCAAGTTTATGTAATAAATAAAATGGAATTTTTAATTTGATGCCTTACTGCTTTCATTTTCAGTAAGGGGTGGAATAAGTAAAACGAAGGCCAATTTCAACTTTCTTAAAACCTACAAAAACTGAACTGAGAGGGAAAAATGGAGGTCTTATTTTATTTTATTTTTGGTATGCTGCTTTGCAAGCTACCTTACCCATCAAGATTTGTTTTCATTCAGATTACTCTTTAGTTTTGAATTCATTCTGTATTTGGAACAGCCCATGGTAAGTACAGAGTAAATGTGAGCTACTGTTACTTTTACGATTTGTACACTTTCATCCAAATTTTATGGGCTGGGATTATGCTGTCTTTTCCAGGCATCAGTGTTCCTTTGCAACAAAGGACAGTGGTTCATACTACTTGGCAAAGAAAACTGTGGTAAGACCGTTCTTAGAATGTCTATTGGAAATGCCTGCTCTGTGTTGTCGATTTCACTATCATGTTAGAAACACTTTTGCCCCTGGTGCTTCTCCTGCTCCTGATTCTTAATTGTTGTTATTTTGCAGAGTAAAATATTGATGACATTGGTCAAAAAGATTGACAGCAGCCATGAATTGTTATTAACCAGACTGTTGGTTGCAGCTTACATTTCAATACATTCTAAGATGAAGCACAAGCCCTCAGGGCAATCTCTTTTTCATTCTCTTTTCCAAACAGGCAGAAATTAACCCTCTCATAACTTTCTTTGCTATTGTCTCTTATTTTCTTTTTCCTTTGAGCAATTAACACACCACGTATTGATTTCTACCTTGTAACATAAAAGGACTCATTATTCCTCAAGGTGGAGGTTGGAAATTATCCTGAAAGCTTGAAATAACCAAAGACGAAACAGTTCTTAAAGAACCAAGGGCGGAAATGATAAGGTCGACCTTGGGAAGACAAAAAAAGCAGAGGAGCAGAAAGAAAGATGACATCAGAGAGGAGAGAAAGCCACTCTCTTCACACTCCCAGCATACACACTTACAGTAGGAACATTCATCGTGTGGTCTCAACATTTTGGGAAACATTCATCTTTTGTATCTTTGTGCAGCCAATGAAATCTGACTACCAAAGCTTCTTCTGAATGATCTTGTCATCCATGGCTCAAATAAAAAGTGTATCCATATGGTGCAAATTAGTATGGATTATTTCACGTCTGTGTGATGATTATCGGTAATGTCATTTGTAATCAATACTATGAACTGAATAGCAACAGTGGAGTGAGAGATGGAAACCACACATCCCAGGGGTGAAAAAGAGATAATCCCACTAACCAACATTTCTGTTTTCTTCTTATACTCAATCTTAAATCTTAGAAAATAGGAGAAAATAGAAAATCTTCTCGAAGGTAAGTATTTCCAAGCATACTAATCAAATCAATCACTATGGTCAATTTTAAGTCACGTGGAGATTTTTAAAGCTGGCAACTTTCTCATTAACTATTAAACTACTAAGTATTAGTACAGTTAGATTGAGGGTAGGGGACATTCGGTATGGTTATCATAATGAGCTGTGTGGCCAAATCACCTCAAACTACTAAAAATGCAGATTCCCAGCCAGAACGGCCGACTTACTGAAGAGGAAAAGAGTGGGGCAGAGAATCTATCTTTGTAACAAGTTCTGTGAATGATTATGATGGAGAAAGCCTGCCCTGAATTTGAGACCCCATGCCCCCATTTCTAGCCCTTTTCTCAATTGCCTAAATAATTAGCTGTGTAATATTAGGAAACATCTCATCTCTGTATCTGTTCTTTAAAAAAAAAAATCAGACTATCAAGCAATACAAAGAGTATGTACTAAGATTTGCACTTCCATCCTCATTTCTCCCCACTCCTGATCCAGCTGCCAGAAGAAACCTTATTTAACCATTTTTCTTTATATTTCATACATGGGTTGCCATCTTATGTATTTGTAGTTATTTTTAATTCATCACCATTATGAATAGATTTCTTTCTCTGATGGGTAAAAATATAATTTATCTACACCTCCTCTTCCCACTCCCTATTTATTTCCATTCCCTGAAATGAACTCTGGAATTACCTTTAGTTCTTCATATTTAATCTGTTCACAATTTATAATAAATTCTTAAACCTCTCCATCTTATTTCATAAACGTCACACAATAGCTCTAGTTTCCTCACTTAGAAAGGTGAAAATGTTATCAACCTTCCTCCCTTCCAACCATCCTTATCACTTTTAACTATTTGCCAATTTTCTTTTCCTTTTTTAACCCTCACAAGATTAATTACATTTGTACTATTTTTATAACCAAAAATAAAAGTAGTGTGTTTTATCTATAGATTAATTTCACAATTAAAAACAATGGACAGCATTTACATGATCAGTATTATACAAACTTGGTTAATAACTGAGACCTTGTTTCCACAATCTGCATGCCACAAAAAGGAAAAGTTTCAGATACACTATCCTTTCCTGAACAATACCAGTTGCCCAAACCCATGCTGCATTTTAGTTTGCTCTATATTTGGACCATAACTCTTTAAAAATGATCCTTTTTCTTGGGGTTTCTGATTGCTTATATCTTATTATGTGAATTATCATATACTACATGCCTTTTTCTCTTGAATGAATATGGTTTTACTCAATGTGTAAAAAGTAAAAAAGAAAAATATTTCTTATTCATTCTCTCCATCAGTATGGCTATTTCATATTTTAAGGTGAAATCCATTGGCTTCCTATTCTACTTTGATTGAATATGTCATATTTGGTTGGGCTATGATATTTAATAATGCACAATTTAAGTTTCCCTTGGCTTTTAGAAGCTGCATTCTGTGCATTACAATATGCTTATTTTTGCTTTGAAGCAGTCAACTGTACTACATTTTTGTGGAATCCTCTAATTTATTTTAGACCTCCTTCTAGAAACCTTCTGCCTCATAGTCAGTCTTTAGGTCTGTAAGTAGCGGTTAACTTAGGATATACCTTTCTTGCATTTTTGAGCTGGGAGAACTGTTTCCTGGATCCATTTCAAACTCATTTTGCTGAAATACATTTTACAAAAATTAATTTCCTAAGAATGTATGTCCATGAAATATGTTCTGAGTCCTCCCATGGATGCAGATGCCTCACCCTTGACTCATTGTGACCTGGTCAGTGTTGATATTAAATGTCCTTCTCCTAAGTGGCTGAAATGGTTCCTCCCTTTATGTTAAGCAAGCACCTGGTACCACTTGTTGGGAGACAATTCTCCATGGCATTTCTGCACATCGTGTGACAGCTTTTGTGGCAGAATATCTTCTCGAGGATGTTGGAACAGCAAACAGCCTAGGAGGACAGAGATGGTGTCTTTCTCCAGAGCAGAGGGCAGATTTGTCTCCTGACCAGCACAGTGAAGATAACATCTTCTTGGGCGCAAGGCTTGGGTAGGGTTGCTAGCTGCCCCCTTTGAGACTGGGGTTTCCTAAGCGTGGGGGTCCCAGCTGTGCCACAGACCCACTGTGTGTGCAGCACCCACTTCATTTCTCGCATTGGACTTGGGGAGCAAAGGGAACCTATTCAGACATGAAACTCAGGCTTCCTGCTGTGTCACAAGTAGTAACATCCTTTGTCTCTAACCCAGGAGTTTCATGCCTGCTATGGTCTGTTTTTGTCCCCCTGCTAAATTCATACGTTGAAATCCAAACCCCCAGTGTGATGGTGTTAGGAGGTGGGGTCTGTGGGAGGTGATGAGGACATGGGTGGAGCCCCCATGATGAAGCTAGTGCCCTTGTAAAGGAGACCCCAGAAAGCTCCCTCGCCCCATCCACACACCCCAAGTTCTACAGACCGGAAGTCTGAGGTCAGGTGCCAGCGAGGTCGGGCTCTGGTGAGACCTTTCTTCTGGGTTGTAAGCGACTTGGGAGCCTCCAGAACTGGGAGAAATAAATGCCTGTTGTTTATAAGTCACCCAATCGCTGGTATTTTGTTACAGCAGCCTGAACTCAGACAATGTCGTTCCGGCATTGTTTATGAAACTCTTGTAGGCTAACAATGTTAGTTAGGTTGGAAACAGGGAAACATCTGGACCCCTCAAAGCTCCTGACTTCACATTTCTTAAATATATTCTGAACTTCCCATTGCGCAACACATAAGAGGTTTTGGGCTCCAGCTGGCTATGGACTTTTTTTTTTCTTTTCCATTTATCCTCATCAAAATTCAGGAGACTCTCTTACACAGAATCCCAGGCTGAAAATACTCTTTCTGCAGAACTAGAATGCATTTTTATATTATCTCCTGGTAGGACTATTGTTGATGAGCGTGTGTGATGCCAGACTTCTTATCCCTTTACTGATTAGCGTTTTGTGTGTTTGTTAATGTCTTTGTTGCTTTCCTCTTAGATGCTTTTATGGTTTCCTCTTTTATACATGGCCTTATAAAATCATAAAATGATATGCCTTGCTGTGTTAGACCATGATCAGATCGGATCCTTGGAAAGCCGTCAGCTAAAATTCCCCCCTTATATAGAGAAAGCTCTTATGTTGAGAAGTCCATCGGACATTTCTACCTAAACAAGAAACTAGAAGTTAAGTCTGCATATGTTGGTAGTCACAGGGTGGATAAACGGTTGGGTAAGACATGTGTTGTGTTGGGAAATAAGTGGTGTGTCTTCCTGGGTTATTTGGGATAAATGCATGAATAGGAGGATCCAGAGCTTTTCCGACCTGACTAGACCCTGACCCCATACTGGTCACCTAAGAGAATCATCCTAAGGAAATCTTTCGAGAGCGGGGTGAAGGTGGGCAGCACCAGGACCCTTGTAAACTTTAATATAACTGTGTCCCTTGCCTTAACTTATGGAAATGTATTCTTATCTAAGTTAAGTAGACACTTGGCATCACTTAAGTGTGGTCCAAGTTCCCCATTTCTGCTGACCTCTCAGCCTGGGTGTGGGTCTTTTTAAATTCATCCTACTGCACATTCAGTCAGCACTGTTGAGCTTGTCTATACCAAAGTCTTCTAATTATACTTCAGTTTTGTTTGTAAACCTCAGCGCCAGCCTCCAATGTGGAATATCTGCATTTTACAAAAAGGTCTTATGCAACCAAGAGTCATTTGTTATATAATTGTGTTAAGATATTGAAGTGATTTCCCAAACCAAAGTTCTCTGAAGTGTTGGAGTCTGTCAGAAACACTGGCAGTTTATAATCTCACCACTTATGCAGCCGTTGCGGTAGATATGAAGAACATAATGATATGTTGAGAAGAATCTCCAAGTAATTTATTTAAACAATGGTTACAATCGTGCTTTCTCCGTTTCCTGTGTCTCTAGTAATTTAACCTACAGTATTTCATTCATGACATTTAATCAATACATGCAAATCACTTCAGGCACCTATATTCTATCCTGAATTCGTTAATCTACTTGGGCAAGAGACAAGCATAGAAGAAGGTTTCTCGGTTGAGGTCATGAAGGAGGATGAGTACTATCAAGTTCCACTATGGTAAGTCCTTCAGAGACTAATACCCCAAACTGTAAGTTGTCCTTTGGGCTTGCGTTTTTTTTTTTTTTTAATAAATTAATTTATTTTATTTATTTTATCTTTGGCTGCGTTGTGTCTTCATTGCTGTGCACGGCCTTCTCTAGTTGCGGCGAGTGGGGGCCACTCTTCATTGCGGGGTGCAGGCTTCTCTTAGTGTGGAGCACGGGCTCTAGGCACGTGGGCTTCAGTAGTTGTGGCACGTAGGCTCAGTAGTTGTGGCTCATGGGCTCTAGAGCGTAGGCTCAGTAGTTGTGGTACATGGGCTTAGTTGCTCCGCGGCATGTGGGATCTACACGGACCAGGGCTCTAACCTATGTCCCCTGCATTGGCAGGCAGATTCTTAACCACTGAGCCACGAGGGAAGCCCTGGCTTGCGTTTTTAATTCAAGCATTTTACAGTTAGATATATTTTGCACAAACTTGAAAGTACAAACATATTGGTTCTTCTTCTTTTTCTTACTGTTTCTATTCTACATGGTACTTTCTGATAGAAAATACAAAATAAGCATGCTTCTTGCAGAGGTCAGGATGTTTTATTCATCATGGAACATAAGGGTGAAAGTAATGCAGTAAAATTTCACTTGTGCCGGTCATCAATAGGAATTTGGTTTATGACTGCACAATAAGAAACCAATGAGAGCGGCTGTCCTATCATGATATATCATAAAATATCCTTTAATCCTTAGGTTTTTGTTAAGAGCTGATTTATCAGAGGTCTGAAATAGATACAAATTAAGTTTAATACAATGCAGTGCAGCCCAATCAGACTACTATTGCATTAAATTGACATAAATTGAATCATTTTTAATGAAATGAGCATACCGCAGTGTTTTGGAATTCTTGTTATTATTCATAGTAGAGAAGAACAATGAGACGTTTTATGATTTTTAGTTATGCGTATTCCTTTGTTCCATAGTCCATCTGTTGGACTATTTTTGAATTGCATAAATCTATTGTCATCATTAGTAGCTTCATTAATAAATAAATCTGAAATGAGAATGTTCACAGGTTTGTCTAAATCATGTGCATCTGACTTTTCAGAGCACAGATCCAGGATGGGCAAGATGTTAATACCTCACATTTATTATGAGGTTTTTCCATTCATTGGCTGATTCGCTAACACCACACATCTAATAAAGCAGCTCTAATTAAATGATATATCCAGGAGAACGGAGTTCTACCAACATGGATGAGCCAATCTCTCTCTAGATCTCTCTTTAGTGAGTACCTAATGAGAGATGACTGTATGAATAAATTATATTTCACCCACACACAGATTTCTCTACAATGAAAGGATGAGGATGATCTCCATGTACTACGATGGAGAGACATCGGTATATATTTGTGAGAAAAGCAAATTATACAACAGTGAATGTTGAATTCTTATATCATACACTGTTGTATATTATGCATATGTGGAAAGGGCAAGATACAAATTAATATATATTTGTATTTCCTTATGTCTACCTAAAGAAATCCGGGATGAGAAAAAACTCAGCTAAATAAATACATTAAAGACTCAAAAATAAATAGGTTGGATGGGGAGAGGCATAAGTGAGATATTGGTTTATCTTTTTTACATCCTTTTGACTTTTAGACCATATAAACATGGGCTATTTCTTCAAAAAAACACACCATATTGGGCGATTGGGATTGACATGTATACACTGATGTGTATAAAATTGATGACTGATTAAAAAAAAAAAAGAAAAATAAAAACACCACACCATAAATCAATGAATTCTGTAGTAGATGTTATTGGCGACCTGCACTGATCCCCTTTATGGAGCCCCTGACCCCAGACTTTCAGCTGCAGTGGGTTCGGGGTGCTAATCACTCATGGCTGCATCGTTTTCCAGAAGGTTGCCCTCACCTGGCTTGGGCCACCTCCGCAGGAAGCACAGGAGATTATGTGCTCTTTCAATTAGAAGTATCCCACGGCCCATGATGAATCAATGTGAAAGTACACAGCCCCCTTGCCTCTGAGTGAGACAGCTCTTGCTCCGTGCACACCCCAGGGCCCCCCCTTGGACTCGGGCAGAAGCTGGACCACAGTCTAAACGCACTGTGCTTATTTTCTTCCTCTGCTCCCTCGGGCTTCCCTCACCCCTAAAGTGTTTCTCCTGAGAGCACTCCTTCAATATATCACTTACACAAGCATCTCCATTTCAAGCTCTGCTTCTCAGGGCCCTGTCCTGGAGTCAAATTATAAAACCATCCATGTAGATAGTATAACACCATTTTCATGGTGTCTTCTCATCCGCAAATTAGTGCATTTTATGGATGATCATCTAAGGAAAGCTAAGTAAGCAATGTGTGGGTGCAATAATATCACAAATACTCCCCTACTGACAATGGGTAAAATGAGACTTTTAGCAGATTCGTGTGAGGTCCACGCATTTTTATTTACTTTTACTATGTTTCTCAGTTATATTGAAATTAATTCCATCTGCTGCTTACACTGTGGATTTTAACGACCCTTATCCAGCAATGAGAACTTTATTGAAAAAATAAGAATGTTTTAGGGTTAACTCAAATGAAGAAATTTCTCTGAGTAAATGAAGCAGTCAACCATCAGCACTGGTCGTCCTGAGGGTTCAAGGCCCTATGGCTGTGGTGTGTCCAGGAGAGGAAATCACTGGAGATTTTGAGCAGGAGGGACTGCAATTCACGACATGTGGTGACCACAAAACCAACAGAAGAGATGGGGACTCAGAAGGAATGGAAGACACCACCTTCTTATGTGGGCTACTCACTGCCAGAGTCAGGAGACGGCAGAACGAGCAGGATGGCAGCAGAGAAAATCTCTGCAGGGAAAACCCAAGCTTGCTCTTCATTATCAGGTCTGCTGAATCTTGTCCTTTGTGCTCATGCCTTTGAAAGAGAAGGAATGTGGCTTCTGGTTCTCTCCCATCTTGGTAATCTGCAAAGTGTCTCACTGGTGGGCTTTAACCATAAACGCAGCTGGCAAAGGATGCAGAGAAAGTAGCTTTCATTTCTTGAACCCTTGTACTGAAGGGGAGTGCTTGGAAAGGTGGGGGGGGGCAGCTTGCAGGGGTCACGGACAGTCAGATTGACTAGCCTACCCACAAGCAGAGAGCATCCCTCTGCAAATCCAAAAGACACGCTGTGGTCCTCAGAAATGAAAGATTCTGGGAACAGTGAAAGAGGCACAACCATACCCACTTGGCATTTGAGTGGAGACATGCCTGGAGTGTCTAATAAACTAGCCTTCCAGTCTAAGGTTGTATTGATATGTGTTCTCGAGTTTGATTTGATTGCATTTAGTAGCATGGAATTGCCTGTTCTTCTGATGACACTGTGACTGCTTTTTAAAAATGTACTTAACATTTTCCCTCTGGGTTGAGTGCTTCACACATTCAAATTAAGCGCTGAACTGCCTGTTTTCCATGTGAAATGCTTATTGATTTAATTTTCTTTTAGTTCAGATGGTTATGCTGTTATTCTGAAGATGGGGTCTTACACACAGAGTACTCTGAAACTGCCAGCTGGGTAATGATTATATGTATAACGAATGCACCTTGTTATAAAGGGTATGGTTTCAGGGCCATTAGGAGGGACCCACACCTGAAAACATCTCTACAACAGGTGCCACAGTAATGGAAATTCCCTAAATTAGCCACGTATTTTTTTTAATGTTCTCTATCTATTGCCCACAAGAACTAACAATCCAATTTGCCCTGAGGTTTTAGTAACAAAATAAATACGTTTTTCTTCTGGTGAGAAAATCCCAAATTAGTAACATGAGTAAAAATAAAAATACACAAAATACGATAAAGTGGATAATGATACCTGAGACAGAATAAGGTGCTGTGAAAAAGAGGTTTAAAAAGTGACAAGTTTACAAAGCAAACTTTGATGGCAAGCTGGTGTAGTGTGACAAGCTGATGATGTAGAATCAAAAAGACATGAATTTGAGTCCTGTGACATTGCGTGAATAAACTAACCTCTTTAAATACAAAACGGGATAATGTCAATCTTGTGTTAGCTCCGTGTTCCCTCTTGGATTAAATAAAGTAGGATATATAAAAGTTTCAGCTCAGTGTATGTTACAAGTAGGGTCTCAGTTGTAATTACTCTCTTCCCAAATCTGTTCTGTATTTTGCTTACAATTAGTTTGCTGTCAGCACCTTAGCTATTGGAAAGGTGTATCACCATGGAAAGGTGAGTGTTTTTGTTCAGAGAGATTTCTTCCTGCTGGACCTGGTCGAAACTGCACTTTAGTCCATGTATCCCTCCTAGAGTCTCTGAGATTTTACAGCGTTTATTATGTTATAATAAACTAGAATTTTTAAAATGTGTTAGTATCATGAGCACATAGATATTTCTGGGTAAAAAACTTAAGTGGTTTCCATTTTCTGCATTTTTTATAGTTGTAAAAATCAACAAGGTACTGTAATAGATAAAATGATTTCAGCACCTAAGAGACAAAGTTTCCACGAACACCAAGGTGTTCCATTATCATAATTTTGATTTGGTCCATGGGAAAGAGGGCTCAGTTTCAAATGAGACAGCATTCTCTGTATGATAATTCATGAATTAACTTCTCCCCAAATAGAATTCATACAAATAAAGCTGCTCAAGGGACAGATGCAGGATGAGATTAGAGTATAAAACTCTATGGATTGTTCGGAGGACATGACAAAATGAGGGTATTTGTTTTATTAAATAAAGATATATTAACTCTCTGAATGGTCCATAAAGAGGGATATGTGTGTGTGTGTGTGTGTGTGTGTGTGTGTGTGTGAATTATGACTACTTCTGAGGAAGGTAAGTAGCTTGGAGTGACTGGAAAACATATTCATTCACAGAAGTGATAGGGTAGGAGGATGTTGATGGTATTTATAAAGGGTTGTGACATGCCTGCCAGGCCAGGTATTATCCTGAAGCAATGGAGAGACACTGGAGTTTTAGCATCAGAATAAAAGCAAGATGGGGTTTGCATTTTTTACCCAAGTATAATTGATTTACAATATTGTGTTAGCTTTGGGTGTACAGCACTGTGACTTGTTTTGTTTTGCAGATTATATTCCATTATAAGTTATTAAAAGATATTGGGTATAATACCCTGTGCAATATAGTAAATCCTTGTTGCTTATCTATTTTATGCAGTAGTTTATATCTGTTAATCCCAAACGCCTAATTTGTCCTTCCCCACCTTCCTCTCCCTTTTGGTAACCATAAGTTTGTTTTCTATGTCTGTGAGTCTTGCTTCTGTTTTGTATATAGGTTAATTTGTATTATTTTTTAGATTCCACATATAAGTGATATCATATAGTATTTGTCTTTTTCTGTCTGGCAATATTTCATTCTTTTTATGGCTGAGTAATATTCCATTTTATTTATAGATAGATAGTCACATCTTCTTAATTCATCTGTTGATGGGCACTTGGGTTGTTTCTAGGTCTTGGGTATTGTGAATAATGCTGCTATGAACATTAAGGTACATGTATCTTTTTGAATCAGCATTTTTGTTTTTTCCAGAAATATACCCAGGAGTGGAATTGCTGGATCATATGGTAGTTCTATTTTAGAAAGATAATTCTTGCCGATAATTTGAAGGGGCAAGGATTCAGGCAAGGAGATCAACTTGGAAGTTATTGCAATATTCTCATTAAGGAATGATACAAACATTTACTATAATTGTGACAGCAAGAGTAGTAAGGAGAATACACATTCAAGAAATACAAGTAATCCTATTTGCCTTGCATTATTGTCGACTATATACACGTCTGTCTTCACTAGATTTTAAGGGACCAATGGCAGAACAATATTTATTAATTTTTTACTCTATAATATACTGCATGCATAGAATATGTTTGGTATTTGATTGAATGTACTCTGGATTTATTATTTTCTATTGAATGAAGAGAACAACTAAATGATGAACACAGATAAACATACATATCTCAACAGTAGTTAAACTATAAGGCACTTCAGAACGAAAAGCCAGTGACTTTGATCAGGGATTCTAACACAAGTAACATCATATAAAAACTGGCTAAATTAAATGCAACAGCAGATCGGCCTGGCTGTGATCCAGTTCTTTCTCCAGATGGTTTGTCCCTGTGCAGGTAGAGATAGGAAAATGAAAAGTGATTATCCTGCTAGACTGCTGTCTTTATGCCAAACAGAATTATTTACAAATTTCTTTGAGATTAATAAAAGACAGAACCATTCCAAGAAGGAAACTTTGTTTAAAAGATTGTGAATGAAACTTGGCTGAGAACAATCCTAGACCAAGACTTGGGGCTCTAAAACCTGCACTTTCCTATTTTCTTTCTGAACGGCCCTCATAGTTCAATGGTCAAAACGGCCCTCGGCCAGAGATGCCCTACCATAAATTGTTCTATTTTCCTTCTCAGAATAAAATAGTTTCTGTTAAACTACAAAAAAATTTGAATGTGCATTGGTAGCCCCAGTTGAAAGAAACAAAAAAGAAAAAAGAGAGTCTTCGTCTTAGCCCAGGCATGAAATCCCATTAACATTGAATATGTCATGGGGAATATTTGGTTCCATAGAACACTAACTCTAACTCCTGCTACAAGGTTAATATGTTTGTTTAACTTAGTGTTTTCAGGCTCATTAGACAGTGTTTAGATATTACGTATTATAATTATTAATCATATCTCAAAGGAGGAATGAAATGTATTCCACCAAATATCTCCAAATTAGTATGCATCTTAGTTCCTATTAATTTTGAAAATGGGAAAACTAATGGCATACTATAAAGGATTGTGTGTATGATATTATTCGCCTAAATCAATATCTACATAGGGTTTTTTAAATAATTTTTCCAAATGGCTTAGAAAGAAAAAGCACTTATATTTATTTAATTATCAGATTCTAACAAGAAATTACAATAATAACTGGATACTGTGTGAAAATATTGATTTTGTGCTTTCTTTTATCCAGTAACCATAGAATATCATAAAAATTCAATGCAGCCTTATTCTTCCAGCTTGCATTTAAAGATTCACAGACTTTAAAGGATATTCATCATCTGTCTTCTGGAGCATTTATGCTCCAATCTATAGCAGTATAATCTCCTTAGGAGTTTGGGCTCATAATTTTCTCTTAGAACTTTTGCTGAAACAGGCCTGCTTTATCATCGAGCTTGAATCTTAAATAGTTTCTCTTTCAAATACTAACCATGGGTTATTAATTTAAATGTTCCCTTTGTGGTTCCATCAATGAGGACTTATAGGTATGATTTGTAATTATATGATAAGGTTGTTAACATTTTTATTTGAGAAATACAATAAAATAAAATAACTCAAGCCTTACCTTCTAGATTTAATGTAAAACATCAGTGGGAAAGGTAACATTTTCATTACTTAAATTCATTTTTATTTTAAAATAAATTTGTAGAAGAAAAATATAAGTATGTTTAAAGCATAATATTTTAGTGAAAGAAAAGCAAATTCAAGGATGAGACCAATAAGTTTGTATCTTGGATTATCTACTCACTATGTAACAATTTAATTAAACCATTTTCCTCCAAATTATACTTTATTCCTCCTTTATTTTGTAATAATAACAAAATTTACATTTAGATGAGGCTTAAATAAGTATATATATATATTTATGTTATTATTTATATATATAAGCCTAGCATTCTGCAGTGTGTAGGAGTTACTGACTAAAGAAGAACACCTTTATGTATAAAGCCCAGAGAAGATAATATTTATCTGTAATATAAATATAACTAGGTTAATTTTGGTTATTTATTTGATAGAAAGAAAAAAACTTGTCAAACCTTTGACTCAGAATCTAAAATCTTATTCTTATTCTAAATGAAATAGTGCTTCCTATCCCAGGCCACTTTTTCTGCATTTTATCTATGCTATGTGATCATCTTAAACTAGAATCACGTCTTCAAATATTCTACCATCAAAGGTGCGCAAGTTGGAGTCCACTCCAGCTGAGATGAGGAAGCACGAACTGGATTTACTCTTTTGCCTGAAATAAGTAACAAACAAATAGATTATGTGTATGAAGTAATATAATTCAAGTTATTAGACACCAGGCAGTGAAGGGGCACAGTGAGATTTGGGAAGGGAATGAGGGCAGCCCTATGCCTGCCAAAGTTTAATGCATGGAGAAAATTTATGGGCCACAGCCCATAAAAGAGCAATCAGGAGTCTGGGGAGACCAAGGCAGATAGCGTTCATAGAGCAGCGTACTGGAGAAGAGAGAATGCAGAGAGAGAGGGAGAGAGAGAGAGAGGGAGAGAGAGAGAGAGAGAGTCTCCCCTTTAAGTCTTCATCTGGGGATGCATCAGGGCATGAGGGAGGCAACTGCTACTCAGGGAAAAGAACTGCTCTAAAGAACTGCAAGGAACAAAGGCCTGGAATCATACTCTGTCAACAAAACTGGAGAATCTATTTCAAGGAAGATTGAGTATAATACTCAGGAGGACTTTGCCTAAGTAATAGGGAAAATTAACCCACTAATGAAATGAAGATGGCAGTGTTACTGAGGGTGGGAGGAAGGGATTCAAGGTACTCTGTCTCTAATTGGTATATTAATCTACCCGTGTCAACTATCACCTTAAATGTGAATGGTTTAAATATACCAATTAAAGACAGAGATTATCAGAGTGGATAAACACAAACAAACAACCCCCACCCCCAGACTCAACTTAATGTTGAGAAAACCATGGAAAATGTAAGCTCAGGTAAATTAAAGAGAAGAAGGGACATATACCATGCAAACACTAGTCAAAGAAAGTTGGAGAAGCATATATTAATTTCAGACAAATCAGAATTCAGAAAGAGGAAGATTAAAATAGATAAAGGGAGGCATTACATAATGATAAAGGTGTCAATGTTCTAAAAAATGTAGAGCTAATATTTTGAGTGAGAAATGAACATTTTTCCATTAAGACCAAGAACAAGGCATGATGTCCTCTATAGGCTCTCCTGTTCAACATGGCACTGGGGGTCCTGGCTAATACAAAATAAAAGAGAAGAGGAGAGGAGAGGAGAGACAAAAGAAAAAATGTACAGATTAGAAAGGAAGAAATTATATCATTTTTATTTGCAGCAGACAAGGTTGACTATGCAGAAAATTCCAGACACTCTTCAAAAAACTCTTGGAACTATTAAGTATAACAAGATCACAAGATACAAAGTTAATATACGAAAGCAGAGTGTTTACCTATATACCAGCAATGAGCAACTGGAATTTGAAATCTAAATATCTCTCTCTATATATATATGCCATTTACAGTAGCACCAAAGGATAAAAAGATTTATATATGTCTAATTAAACATGTACGGATCTATATGTGGAAAACTACAAAACTCTGGTTAAAAAAATCAAAGATCTATATAAACTGAGAGATAGTCTGTGTTCATGGGTTGTGAAGACTGTTAAGTTGTGAATTCTCCTCAATGTGATCTATAGATTCCATCCAATCCCAATCAAAAGCTCAGCAAGCTGGTTTGTAAGTACTGACAAGCTGAATCTAAGGTATATATGGAAAGGCCTGGAATAGCCATATAATACCGAAGAAGAAGAACAAAGTCAGAGGATTGACGCTACCAAACTTCAAAACTTCCTATAAAACTACAGTGATCAAGACCCCATGGTACTGACAAAACAATAGATGTGCACGTCTAGGAACAGAATAGGGAGCCCAGAAATGGACCCACACAAATACAGCCACCTGATTGTTGACAAAGAAACAAGGGACTTCAATTGAGAAAGGAAAGTCTTTTAAAACAATGGTGCTGAAACAATCGGACATCCTTAAGGGGAAAATGACCTTAGGTACAGCCCTTGCACCTTTCACAGAAATTAACTCAAAAATGGATCTTAGATTTAAATGTAAAAGGAACAATTAAGAAACAGCCAGAAAAAAACGTAGGAGAAAATAGATGGCATCGGGGTTGGTGATGAGTTTTTAGATACAACACCCAAAGCACAATCTATGAAAGTAAAAATAGATAAGATGGACTTTATTAAATCAAAAATATTTGCTTTGTCAAACACCGTTAAGAGAATAAAAAGACAAGCCAAAGACTGGAGGAAATATTTGCAAAACACACACATATCTGCTAAAGAACATGTTTCCAAAGACTCACATGCAAAAATATTTGAATCAACAGTAAGAAAGCAAAAAACTTATTGAAAAAAATAGAGAAAAGATCTGATCGGACACCTGAATAGAGAAGATATGTTGATGCAAATAAGCTTATGGAAAGATAGATGCTCCATATCATTTGTCGTTAGAGAACTGCAAATTAAAATTACAATGGGATACCACGGCATACTTAGCAGAGGGGCCAAACTCCCCCCACTGACAACACCAAAAGCTGGGAAAGATGTGGTATAACAGGAAGTCTCGTTCACTGCAACTGGGATTGCAAAACGGTACAGCTACTTTGGAAGACGGTTACACAGAATTCTTACAAAGCTGAACATAGCCTTATCATACAATCTAGCAATTGCATTCGTAGGTATTTGCCCAACTGATGTAAAGACTCAGGTTCACACAAAAACCTATTTTCTATAGCTTCACTCATTATTTCTACAAACTGTACACAGTCACCTTGTTTTTAAATAGGAGAATGAATAAGTGAATTGCAGTACGTACACACAATGAATATTATTCAACAATAAAAATAAGTGAAATATCAAGCCACAAAAAGATAGGTAATATACTAAGCAAAGAAGCCAGTCTGATAAGACTACATACTATATGATTCCAAATATTTGACATTTTGGAAAAGACCAAACTATGGAGCTGATTAAAAGCTTTTTAAAAATGACTTAAAAAGATAAAAACAGTTGCCAGAGAGGATTTTTTAAGTCAGTGAAACTATTCTGTGTGATACCGTAATGGACACTTGAAATGCTTTTTTTCTCAATCCATAGAGCTTAACAGCACAGAGTATGAACCTTAATGTCTACAAATTATTTTTAAAATATTTGGGAGGTTGGGGGAACCCCAGAATGGAATACAACACGTAGCCAAATTATCTGAGTTACAGTTAGTGTGAAATGCCCTCCCTGAAGAGAGGTTGGGGAAGATTTACTGACCTAAGGAACTTTGGAGTGGAGACTGAGGAAAAAGCAAAAGGGAGTGTGTAAACCTCTGTGCTCTAGTTGATAAAGATGTTTCCCTTCAGGGTAAGGGTGTGTGTTAGCTACTCTGACGTCACCGTGCGAGTGTACAGGAATGAAAATGACACATCGGTGGATGACGGGGGCCGTGATTCCCACTGTCGGAGGGGCGGTTACAGATACGCGAGGGAGGAGGGCAGAGTATCCATGAGGTGACGGGTTCCAGGTGGAGACATCACCACGAGCTCACGTTCAGCTCAGCACAGACACAGACGGCTACGTGTAGAAACGTTTGCAGATGTGTGCACAGAATCAGTTCAGAGCACACGCAGACATCTCCCTGCTCTGTCAGCTAAGAGAGCCCAGCAAGAGCCAATGGCACCAAACATCCCCAGGACCCAGATCTTGGTTTCTAATACCGTTTCTCCATCAGAGGAACAGGGCTCATTAGAGAAATGCCTGATTCTATGACGCGAAGATCTTGAATTGTCTCATGGACCCCAAAATCAAGGAAGGGAACTAAAAAAAGACATGACAATAATAGGTTATGTGAAAGGGACTCAGAAGCCAAAACTGGAACAATTGGGGCAAGAAAAGAAATATTATCTGATCTTAACCAATAGTATATAATAAATATTCATGAATCCATACCGATATAAATTAATGGTTAACTAAACAAATGCATGGGGACGAATAGACAGATACCCTATACAGAATAATTCAAACGATTTATGTAGATATGCTGCCCTCAAGATGAATCATAACTCTCCACTCATTAAACGCATGAAAGGGGAGAAAAGAGTAACTTTACAGTGGAGAAACTTAACATAAACGACCTTAGCCAGGCAATCAAGGTCAACTTCAGCAGTGACGGGTCATTTTAAGAAGATTTACACTTGACAGGATTTGATGAGAATGGCACTTCTCTTCTGTTGTCCCAGGAACTCAGAACCCTGGTCTAGTCATGAGAAACAGCAGAGAAATCCCAACTGAGGAACATTCTACACCAGTTTTCCTCGAACTGTCAAGGTCATCAAAAACAAGGGAAGTCTGAGAGACTGCCCAGCCAAGAGGCGCCTTAGGAGACAAAAAGACGAAATGTAATGTGGTGTCCTGAATCGAATCCTGGGATAGAAAAAAGACTCTCAGTAAAAACTAGGGGAATCTGAGTAAAAGATGGGCTTTGATGAATCATATCAATATTGGTCTGTTCACTGTTAACAAATGAACCACACTAATATAAGATGCTATTAATCGAGGAAACTGGGTGTGTAGTTTATGGGAACATTCTGTCTTCATTTTGCATTTTTCTGTAAAGTTAAAAATCCTCTAATTTAAAATGCTTTTTAAAAAACATTTTGTAAAAAACTATAGAATAAAACAAAGATTCAGATATATTGGATATCCTTCCTAATAACCTAGAGTATCAAAATACACATATCATATTCTGATTCAGTTGTAAAACATTTCTTCTATTTTTTAAGATTATTTACATTATCTTCTCTGCTCTAAAAGGGCTTTTTTAAGAATTCAAACTAAATCTTAGTATATCTAAACACTGTAATTGCCCCAAGTTTTGAAAATATAACACCTCTATGAATAACTTGCTCCTTAATTGGCTGATTAGCATTTATTTTGGCACTTAACGTTTATATCACATGTGAGCATATAAAAACTCTACTCATATAGAAATAAATCCCGAAAGTTGATTGTCAGAATGCCATAGTCAGGAAAACATTAGATTATTGGGAGCTGTGTGTTTATATTCTGGGTCTGCAACTTACAATTACGTTATTCTTGGATAGGGGTCTTAAAGTATTTATATTTTAGATTCCCCTTCTGTACATCAGAAATCATAGTATTTACACACATTGATTTGGCATTTATTTGAGACAATACACAATAATTGTGTATCCAAATGTTAAATATTACAATTATATTTGGGAAAAAACCCAATCTGATCCTTCTCCATCTAAGTAAACTCAGCCTTTGAGTTTCTTGATATTAGTCATGACAATGGATAAAGCAGAGAGCTGGAAAAATCAGAAGGGTAAAGCAGTTACATTTCAAAGTAACTACTAGCTGGAGAAAAGCCTGTCTCCAGAAAGTGGGAAGAAGACAGAACATTGAAGGAACATAGAAGGAACATTTGGGGACTCTGGAGAGAAAGGGAGAAGGAAAAAAGTATGGAAACATCTGCCTTTCATTGAGATACGTAAATAAGAGAGAAAAATATTACAGGGGTCTTTGATTTTAGACATAAGATTTTTCATTTAAGAAGCACAGTTATAGGACCTGCTTGAGGTAGCCTTTATTTTTCCTGTTGTGTCACAGGAAATTGGAGACTCTCATAATAACAGAACTACCTGAGAAAAAGGCTGCACGTGCTCAGTGTAACGTGTCACCGCCAGAAGGAACGAGCATCCCATATCTTTAGAGTGCATCCACACACAGGGGCCCCATCCCCATTTCCAGGTGGCCGGCCCCCACTAAATGGCATTACAAGCTATGAATCACGTGACCGTCTGCCCAATTATGACCCATCACATGCTCCGAGGACAAGATGAGAAGTGTATAATGCTCACCTCATTTCATTTTTAGGGCATAAACATCACGGGGGCACCAGGCATACTAGACAGGCACCTTAACTGTGGATCCACAGTTCTTAGGCAGAGATGTTTCACATGGATGCACAAACTTATGACTTACGGACGGCCCTGACAACTGTACAAGGAGGATTCCCAAACGGAGAGGGGGTCACTGCTGACTCAGGAAACATCCACACTGCATGCAAAATGGGCGCCCGCCAATTTTCTGGCTTCATTTAACACACGTCACATGCGTGTGGCATGACTGTGTTGCTGACAGAGAAAGCATGGCTTTTGGTGGCCATTTCCTGACTGGAAAAAGAAAAGAAAAAAGAAAACATTTTTTCTTCTCTAGCAGATTGGATCTAATGTGTCCAAAGGAAATAGTAGGTGTAGGAGAGCTGGGGGAGAGTGAAGGATCCCTGTTCTTTCTGATAAAGGCTGGGCATTCATGTACTTGGGAATGTTTGCAGAACGGGGCCCAGTCAATTCTGAACGAGCCAAGCCCGGAAGATGAGAACTCATCACGGAATTGTGCATTATTTTACTTTCTTGAACAGAAAAATAGAGAGTGCCACACTGAGTATGTGACTGCTTCCTGGCATTTTGTCTATATTGTTATCTTGGTACTTAGTATTTTTACCTTATAATATTATTATATGTATTACAACATCTTTGCCAATAAGAATGTAAATACAATTAAAGAAACATAAATATTCTCTTTATGTCTCAAAAATCAAACGTGGTGCTTTACAAACAGCAAAAGTCCAATGACTATTCTTATGTAGGAATTGAGTAAAATGGCCGCAGCAAAATATAGCCATTCCATGGTTCTTTGACAGATGTTTCTTCAATTTTATAAGAAATTAAACTACTCAAAATTGTAACGACTTCAATACAAGTCACTGAAGGAGTAAAGCAGAAGGGTAAGTTCATCCTAAAGGCCTCCCCAACTGGCAATTCACTGAACAAACATTTGTGACTTGCCTGTGTCTATAATGCATTTTTTTTTTTCTAATCAGTATATGAACACACTTATAATAACGCTGGTGGGAAGTTCAAGCTCACTCAATGTGACTAAGCTAGGAAAAGGAAAGTCTTTGACACTGGTTCTCCCTGACAGTGAGCTCTCATAGCCCCAAACTATTTCATTAGTTACTTTCCTGTTGGAAAAAAGAGAAAGTCTTGCCGATGCTCCAGGGCTTGTCAGCGTGGGAGCTCAACTTTGGTGTCAGTGTTTACGCCTTTCCTCACTTTGAGCTATCAGCAGTGTTAAGACATATATTTGATAAGTGAAACGTGCCATAGTTTTAATACCACAGGGCCCTGCTGCGTCGTCCAGGTGACGATCTGTAGAGTCCTGCACCGAGCATATGCCTGAGGTTATGATTCCAGGACTGAAGGCAGAGGACACGAAGGATGAAAAGGACATGCCACTGAATCCACAACTGACATGACCTCCATTGCGGATGCCTGATCTGGAGGGGGGAGCAGAGATGTCGCATTTTCACTGTGAGCCATTCTGAGGGAGAATTGACAGTGACTAATACGGAAAGACACAAGGGATGTAATACGTGGGTCTGTGATGGAAGCAACACCCGCTTGGAGTGGTGGCCCTGCCACCTACGCCCTTCACATCTGTCTCCCCTCCTTGGGGATAAGTGTTTGTCAATTGATAAATTCCACATTACCCCCCCTCCTTCCTGCTTGGAACATATGTGTGTGTGTGTGTGTGTGTGTGTATGTGTGTGTAATAAATAAGAATGCATAAAAAGAGGGTAAACAGCGTCCTAAGATTTTCAGTTACTTAACCAGGAATATAAAATTCATCTCTTCTTTGTCTAGGTAATTTAAACAATGACAATCCAAAGAGGAGATACCTCTAAATTTACTTAAATAGCACTTAGCTCAAATAAAATTTACTCCAAATTCTCCCATGCACATTCTTTTAAAATCAGGGCTTCCCTGGTGGCGCAGTGGTTGAGAATCTGCCTGCCAATGCAGGGCACACGGGTTCGAGCCCTGGTCTGGGAAGATCCCACATGCCGCGGAGCAACTGGGCCCGTGAGCCACAACTACTGAGCCTGCGCGTCTGGAGCCTGTGCTCCGCAACAAGAGAGGCCGCGATAGTGAGAGGCCCGCGCACCGCGATGAAGAGTGACCCCTGCTTGCCACAACTAGAGAAAGCCCTCGCACAGAAACGAAGACCCAACACAGCCATAAATAAAATAAATAAATAAAATAAAATCAGTTTTATTGAGGTGTGATTTGCATACAATGTAATACATGCACTTAAGAGTATAATTTGATGTGTTTTGATAAATATGTTCACTTGCTACTTTAGTTAGTATTTTCATTTTTATCAAAGTTATACATGGGCCTATGTTATAGGCTGAATTGTGTCCCCCAAAATTTATATGTTGAAGTTCTAACCCCTAGACCCTCAGAATGTGATAGTATTTGGAGACGGGGTTCTTAAAGAGGTGATTAAAGTAAAATGAGGTCAAGTGGGTGGGCCCTGATCCCATAGGACTGGGGTCCTTATAAGAAGAGGAGATGAAGACACACACACACACACAGAGGGACAACCCTGTGAGGACACAGGGAGAAGGCCGGTGTCTACACGCCCAGGGAAGAGGCCTCAGGAAGACCAACCTGCCCACACCTGGACCTCGGACTTCCAGACTCCAGACTGAGAAATAAATTTCTGTTGTTTAAGGCACACAATCTGTGGTGCTTTGTTATGGCCGCCCTGTGGAACGAACACAGCACGGTTTAAAGAGGCAAAGGGTACTCAGGGCACTTCAGCTTTCCCTGCTCAGCCAGTGACACTTCACTCTATCAGCAATTTTTTCTGTAATGCATTTCCATATACCATTTCATTTATAAATTAAGCAAAGTAAACATTTTCAATTGTTGTTTTATTACAGAAAAGACAGACTAACCTCACACCACCTCACTCCCCGTATCATTCTAATACAGGGTCATACAGCCTTAGCTGAAATCAACACTCATTTGAACCCATTTGGCCAGTTTTACTACTCTTCACCCTCAGACAAGCAGTACACTGTGATTACACTTCCTTTTCTGTGCACCTTTTGTTTTTCCTGGAATTAATAATTGTTTCCCCTTTCTTCCCTCTGCACCTGTTGGCATTTCTTCCAAACTCTCCACGGGAATGTCCCTCTGGATGCCCCCATAGAGGCGGCCAAACACATCAGGTGTCCATCTCTCGGCTTCTTCCTGCTACGGTACATCCTTCCTGGGACTTCTAGAGACCATTTCCAGTCCAGACTGGTCCATCTGGGGGCTTGCCACTCAGATGCCCTTTGAACTCTTCTCCTGTATTGGATGCTATTTTCAGGATTCTGTTTCCTCCTTACCGTCTATCCCTCATTTATTGGAACAAGATTCTCAGTCATTTCACGAGAAGGGTACATGGCAGATACGCTTTATTTGAGATCTATCATATCTTAAAATGTAGTTATTCTACTCACACGATTGAATTGGCTTCTAGCTTCCTAGACTGCTGTTAGAAGTCTGATGCTATTCTGATTTTTGATATTTGAACATGTATCTTATTCTCCATCTGAAGGTTTTCAAATATTCTCCTAATCTTCGGATTAGGTACCTTGGTGTGGTCTGTATTCAGTCATCCTAATAGATTCTTGGTGTGCAGTTTCAGTTTGGAAAATAAAGTACTTTAGTGTTAAGAAATATTCTCTGATTTCGATAATAACTGATAAACGTGTACACACTGTTTCTCAGATCTGTCTTTCTGGAATTCCTATTAATTGGATACTGAGCCTCCTGGATTGATCTCTGAATTTTTTAATATTTTCTTTCCTATTAGCCATTGTTTTGACAGTGGTTAATATTTCATGAGAGATTTCCTTATTTATATTTTCAATATATGATAGCTATGTTAAACAGTGGTTCTGTTTTACTTTCTAAGAGCTCTTTATTTTCTTATTGGAGAGTTTCTTTTATAATATTTCTTTTTTGTCATATAGATTCAATTCCTTCTCTTGCATCTCTGGGGATTTTTATATGCTTTCTAAAAATTATTCTGTCATATTTGCTTTATACCTTTTATATATTTTGAGGCTCTATCATTAGCTGTAAAGACAATTTGAATTATGTCAGCTTTTTATCATGACATGTCTAGCAATACTTCTTGGCTTAAATTCCAGTTTGTCTGATATTATTATAGGTACCTCAGTTGTCTTGTATGAATGCATGCATATGAAAACTTTTTTCTGTCCTTTTCTCTCAACCTTCCTGTGTGCTTATATTTATGTGTCTTCCATGTAGGGAATCTAGGTGGTTTTTAGACACTCTGACAATCATTATCTTGCCTACAAATAACTGACGTAAACAAAAACAACACCTGTACAGAAAAGTTTCCAAATCACTCATCATTCTGGAACAGTAATCTTCAGTGTCACCACTGCCTAGGACCCATCATCTCCTCCCTGGCCTCAGTTTCTCCCAACAAGGGCTTCCCTTTCCTGAGATTTCACCTGAGTTTCAGTGTCCACAAGTAGTGCACCCAGAGGTAAACTGTCTGGCAGGACAGCATATCAAATGCCATTCCCAGCACTCTCAGTGTTCCCCCTGTGCCGTTTCTGTGATTTTCAGGATCATGCTTGGAGATTTGAGACATGTACTCATGCTGACATTTGCCCCCATGATTATTTCATGGATCTGTGTCCCATGCTTCAGTTCAATGGTTTCACTGCCATGACTCATTTTTGTCAAAAACTGCACGAGTTTCATCCTAGTGGTGCCCTTCACACTTTGAGTCCAATGGCTTCTGATTTACCAAGGACCCCCATAAACTGAGAGCAGGAATGTTTTTGATGTCCCTTTAACTCTTCCTTTTTTCCCTCTCCTGGATTATTATTATTTTTTTCTTACTACTTTACACTTTCACTCTTAGTTGGTTACGTAAACATCATTTTACTATTCTTTTAATGATTACATAGATGTCACAGCATGCATCCTTGACTTATTAAAGTATAATAGGAATTAGAACTTTTAGCACGTCCCAAGCATGGCAGGCTCTATTGAGAGTTTCTGACCCTAACTGATTTTTTTATCTGTGAGAAATTCACAGTAATATCTTATTAACAATGTAAATCTAGAAATTAGAGTGTAATACAGAGAAGTCGATGGACCACATTAGGTCCTGAAAAAATGATGGATCTTTCCTCTTCCATTTTCCCTTTTTGTAGCACTCACTTTCTCTGGGGTTTAGAACTTTAGGAAGTTTACTTGCCTTGAGTATCATTTTGTTTCCTTCATAGCATTATTTTATGTAGTCTTTGTGGTTGTGATTTACACATGGTTATGCATTGTCGTAGATTTTTGAGGAAGTCTATATTTGCATTTATGTAAATATAGTTATTTGATGATAGAATATACTCAACATACAGGTATAGCAATAAACTATATAGTAAAGATACATTTTTTTGAAATAAATGATTTATTTTCTGAATTGCTTTGTGTCAGAGAGACATGGCCTCACAGGCCTTTTAGCTGCAAGAGCAGAGATACTACATGGACGATCTCAACCCTTTCTCTGCACCCCACCACTCTTGGATCCTTAACAGTTATCTTGGCTTGCAGAATATATTAAAAATTTAAATTCAATTGAACAATAATCTAAGTTTTAAATGTTGCATAATATTTATTTAGATGTAATCTTTTCTCAGAAGAAATAAAGGTAGTAAAGCCATCAGCAAGAGAGATCATATATTTTGTTGTTTCTGCAACTACTTGAATTGCAGAGAATTACTTTTTTGTATTATTAAGTATTTTCCTTCCAAGAAGCCAGTTTTATTTACTCTTTTTTTTTTGAAAAGGAAAGTGATATATATATATATTTATTTATTATTATTATTTTTAATAGATCTTTATTGGAGTATAACTGCTTCACAACACTGTGTTGGTTTCTGCATTTGACTCTTAAAACCCTCACTTTTCAGATAGGGAATCTAAGTCTACCTAGACAAAGCGATTTACTAAGGGTATATACGTATTTACTTCCACGGTTGGGAATGGACTCCTTTACTCCTATGAGATAATTTCTCGCTATCTCCTAGTAATCTCCAGTCAAAAATTATACAGACTACATTCACCCTGCTTCTTCCACAAATCAAAAAGTTGATCTTTGGGATCTATTGAGATAAATTTACTTGGTTCATGGGCAAATATTTTCCATTCATGCCCGTGGCAGCATCTGTAGGTTCACAACAGGCACATTTAGTTACAAAAATGCCAAATCAGCTTCACTTTTACTTCCAAATCCCTCCTACTCTATCTGCCCTTATCTCAAATTATGGCAGCCATTGTTTCACTGCTTTTTTAAGATAAGATGTATTAAGTATGAAATTTTAGACATTATTTAATCTGTCTATGACTTTGTTTCTTCTTCTATGTAAACAGGAAAATATTGGTACTTACCTCAGGAGATTATTATGAGCCTTATATAAGTATCAGACATGTTTTATATAGCTCAATAATTTTGTAGGATGAATGTCTATGTGTGCTTCCAAAATTTTCCTGATAGTTAAATGTTTCCCAACAGGCCATTCCTTTGTTCCCTGTTTGAAGCAAAGTAAGAATTACAGATGGCTTCAGAATAGGAAGGTATTTACCTCCTCTTAGAATGGTGATCAGGCAGTCGGAAGGAAGGACCCATCACCCTGCTGAACTTAAGTGAAAGATGCCAGACATTTGACTAGTGTCTGCGAGCATCTACCAGCTCTTTGGCACGTGGAAAGAGAGAACAATCCTACAATAAACTCCGTAGATAGTGTAGAGAACCAAGCTGAATTGACGCAAACTGTTTACATAGAAAAAGATAAGAAAACCAAAGGTGCAAAAGCAGACTTAAAATTGATAGTAGACGCAGTAACCATAGAGTGTCAACAGTGCAGAAAATTGATAAATCTTGTGGAGACAGAGGCAGATCTACGGTGAAGATATTAAAGTTAAAACTCCAACAACCCCCAGCTGCAAACCCAGCTCCCGTGAACGAGCAAGTCACTGGGAATTAAAACCACACTGGTAATCAAAGAAATGCAAATGGAGAAAACTGAGATTCCATTTCTCATTAATTGGATTTGCAATAAAGAATATCTGACATAGTGAGCGTTAGCATGAACAAACAGGGAAGAGGAACTCTTAAAACTTACTGATGGTAATGTGCCTTGGTAAAATCACCTTGGAGGGCCATTCTGCAACGCCAGTAAAATTGAGGAATATAGCAAATCCACTCCAATGTTTCTAGAAAATTCTAAGTTTCTAGATAACATTTTCATGTGGGCATACTAGAATTATGTAAGGATAACACTTTAGCTTTATTTGTGATAGGAACGATTGGAAATGAGATTATTATCTTTCAGTAGGGGGATAGAAGAAATTGTGATATTTTTATACCAATGTTATGTTAGAATTAACTTAAGGATTCGGAATATATTTTAAAAATGGAGTCAACTAAATTTGATGTTGGATTGGATATATAGTGCAATGGAAGGAAAGAAATCAAGGACGGTTTCAAGGTTTTTGCTCTGAGAAGATGGAAGCATGCAGTCCCCTCACTGAACGGGGAAGAGCAAGTGAGGAGGCTGGAAAGTTAGGATTTTATCTTCAGCCATATTAAGTCACATTGAGTGTCTGTGAAACCTCTAGGGAAGCTGCAGTTGGTCTCTACTTGAGTTGGTATGTAAGTCTGGATTTCATGGAAAAGATCAGGAGTAGAAGTATAACTTTAGGGATTATTAATGTATAAATGTTAACAAAACCACCAGACTGGATGTGATCCTCAAGGAAGTGGAGATGGGAGAGGAGAAGCAATTAGTTATGAACTTGGGGAATTCCATATTAAACGTTCAAAAGAAAAACAGAAATTTGTTTTCCTGGAAGCCAAAGGAGGAAAGTATTGACAAAAGAAGTGAGTTACCAACTATGTCAAATATTATTGATAGAATAAAGGCAGAAATTGACCATTGACCTTCTAAAAGTATGGGTCACCGGAAACTTTGACAAAGCTTGTGTTTATGGAGTGGCGGAGGACACCAATCTAATCAGAGAGGTTTAATAGGAACAGGAGGAGACCCCAAGAGGGAGTTTGTTTTCTGCCAAGATAAGCAAAGAAATATGGCTGTGAAAGAGCCAGTGGGGATAAGAGAAGATTTTATCCTTGTTGTTTTTGATTTTCTTTTTCTTTCCTTTTTTTGGTGTATTTTTTAAACAAATGCATTGTGATTTTAGATTTCGGGGGGAAGTCATGACTCAGAAGTTTTCAATTTTCAGAAATTTTGTGATCTGTGCAAGATTGAAACTGAGGCACAAGATAGTAGAAAATACATGTGAAATAGTTTAATACAGATTCATGATTATTCAGTATTAGACTCCAGGGAAATAGCTAATATAAGTTTAAATGTATTTGAACTACCTCAAATAAAATGATATGCAGACTCACATAAGTTATTTCATTCTTCGAACGTAACTTTTATGATTTAAAATTGAAATAAATCACATGAAATATAAGATTGCTTTTTCACAGTCTTTAAAAAATGGCTCATTTTAAAGCTTTTCTCCACTAACGTGTATTAATTAAATCTCTTGCAGAGATTGGAGCAGAGTGGAGAGGGTGTGTTTAGTGGGTCTGTTGGGAAATATATGAATAAATCTTTACATATAAAGCGTTGAAACTTAAGGGCCTCCAACATCAAACCAGAGTGTAAGCTGTGATGAATAATGATACATAAACTACCTTCCACAGCTAGTACTGAAGACACCACTTTCCCTCAAAGGAATTTTACATTGTAATGAAGATACACAACACTAGGATTCCAGGTCTGTGTTCAGTTCTGGCTTCCAAGCATCTGCTGGAAAATACAATGGAAACAAAATTCCAATTTCTCTGCCACTGTGAAATACAACCACAGAGCTGTCAGCAATGGAAACCAAAATCCATGTTTGCTCTCAATCATCTGAATATTTGGAAAGAGATGGCAAGATGAAAGTGAGAAGATATTCATTTCTTATACAAAATCTGAAATTCCCTTATTACTAACATCTCATCTCACAATCTTTGAAGTAACTGGCCGGATTTTAATTCTATCTATTTGGTGTTAAACCCCTGCTTTCTAAATTGAACTGTATTTCAAGAATTAAAAAAAAAATCAATACCACCCATACTTTGTGCAATAACAATAGCAAAGTGTATTATCAAAAAGGAAAAATTGAGACTTAAATAAAATACATACCAACATGAGGAGAGCTGAAGTTTTGTCTTCATGATGATGACAAATATTTCTTGTATTAGATACAAATCCCATTTGTGTGAGAACTGACATTTCAATCTGCCTGAATCCTACAAATTCATCTGGGACTGAAATAATTCATCCTTTGGAAAGTTTATCCTAAAGCAAGTATATGTGTCATAAGATTGCTTTGGGGGTGTGAATCTGTATAATATGTACAAACCACAACTTGAGTTTTGAACTCATGTAATTAGCTACTCTCACAGATTTAGTTCCCAGCATCTGTCTTCCTTACCGTCAGCCTCCTGAATCAAAAAGAAGTTGTGCAAATGGAGAGTAACATTTTAGGCTATGCAAACATTTGGCTTCAAGACTGGCTTTGGATAAATAAGGAGGACACACTTCTATCCATGTTGAGACAGATTCTATTTTTCTCAGTCGTTTTAATTCATTTAAACCAAGACCACCAGGATTTCTTGATTGGACTCATTTTCTTAATTTCTGTGTTATGAAGACAGTAATATTACATGAAACATGGAAATGAGCAGGGAAGACATTGCTAAATTTATGGAGCTGGACTAATTCCTCCAGCACATCACGTGCCTGCAGGTTGCAGGCTGGGTTCCAGAAGGCAGATTCTAACCCAGATCAGCATGAGGAGGGGTGTTACTGGGTTCTTTTGTGGGGACCTGGGAAGAGTATTGGTCTTAATGGCAGCCTCAGCCTTAATCTAACGGAGGGTTCCAGGAATGGGATAAATCAATAAATCCAGAGATTTTCTGAGCTGAGGTGTCTCATACCCCCATGCCCTTCAGTCATTCGGATCTGAGCCACCCTGGGAAGGCAGCTCTCTGCAGCCGAGGCAGTTTCTGAAGATGGGTGGCTGCCGAGGCTGTCTTCCAGACACGTCCTGAGCAGCTGGGGTAATAAACACTCCATTCCTGAAGGGTGCCCTGCATGGCGCCATAGTCCACCCGTTACAACCGTCTGATGCACTCTGTGTTGATTCTTGGAAAAGTTCCTCCAGGATTCTGGTGGGTCTCTCTTCCTGAGGGAAATACAGAAGAGAGAGGTTGGGGAAGAGCTGAATCCCTGGATGTTTCAGCTCTTGGGGTCCCAACCCTGCTCCTCACCTTCTTTCTCTAGTCTCCCTACTGTGTCTTCCTCGTCCTCAGTTACCACCTCCGCTGCCTCGTGGCTTTACCTGGCGTGGAACGTGTGGCTCTCAGATGCTGGCCAGGTGCTGTGCTTGTTCCTTTGTGATGGGGGGTACACTGTGCAGTGTCTGTCTTTATTGTGCAGGGCATGTCCTAATAACTAATACTTCTCTAACGTGGTGGGTCCCTTCTGGGTCTCACGTATCTTCTCAATGCTCCTATGGACCAGCCACTGCTTGTTTCTCTGTGTCACTGAGGTGGTGAAACTGTGTGACATTTCGTGGGGTCACACTGGTTCAGTTCCCTATAGACTATGTCCTGGCAGAAGTGTGAGTGTAAACACAGTCCTGAGGCTAGATTGTAAATGTATCCTCTTGTGTTATTTTTCAACTGCATGAGTACTTTCTGATTTTCTCTTTAGATGGGAATGGAAGAGAATGAATCTGCTAGCTCAGGGGCTGCAAACCCAAGGCAGCAACTGCTCTGGGATCTGTCTGGTCTTTGCAGAGGCCATTTCATGAAGTCAGTGGTATGTTGGTGTCTACCACACCTGTAGCTCTTAGGTCAGTAATTTTTCACTTTCCCCCTTCAGGATGTCATACTGTTTTGGGTGTATCACTTTGACTGGGAGAAGAAAGTTTTTGAGGCTTCCACTTGGCCTCCCTAAATAGAATAGTCATCATCCCATAAGTCAAGGAACAGATGTGAAGGTTGTTTCAACTGCCAAGTACATTTGGGAACCAGGGAAATGACCCAGTGGGAACCACTGTGAGCTGCACATGAGTCAGGGCTCCTTTTATCCAGTGGCCTTGAGGTGGCCCCACTCTGCAATGTCACTGTACTTCTTAAGGTGTCATTGGCAACAAGAACTTGGTGTAAACCAGGGCTCGAAACGTTTGACTCTCCCCCTTTCCCCAGAGCACAGTCTCTCAAGTAAAGACACTGGAAGGGCTTGGAGAATAACCGCCATGATGCCTTCCTGGGAGTGGTGAGCACTTAACCTCTCCTCAGGCAATGGGTTTTGCATCTGAAGACTGGATTCACATGGAAAATGGTGAAGGATTGTGACTTTTAATGGGGTGACTGTCCTCTCCCTCCTGCTCATACCTCCTTTACCTACATATATTGTACAGATCGAGGCGTAGTCCTTGGTGGGTGCCTCTAGGGATACTGCATTTTACCCAAAACCTCCATAACCCCCTGTGGGTTGAAGCTGCCATTCCAATCTTGCTGGGCTTTATAATTATTTAATCTATCTGGCTTGTGACAGTGATGCACCAGAGTTGGCTTCTATTTTTTCGGGATTCAGTCATCCTATTGCTGTCTATAAGACTGGTTTAAGACTGTGCCTCCTCCCATTAGCCCAGCCTGTGGAAGAGACCCTCCGTAGCACTTCCTGGTGATGCTGGACCCTGTTCATTGGTGTGTTCTTTGCTTTGCTATGCGGTGCACCTCCAGGCCCACAGCCTGTTGTCTGGCCATAGTCTAACCGCTCAGCCAATTCTGCTTCTGAGAACCTCTTTCCTGCCTTCCTCCCACACAGGTGGGTCTGGGCATTTCTACCTTACCTAGCACGTGCCATCACTGTTTTCCACGATGGGTACTCCCCATCTCTCAGGGTCCTTGCTGGGGTGTTAAATCCTCTGTCTTGGAAGAGTTCTCCCAAAATATAAAAATCTTTCGTCCCCAATATTATGATTTCCTTCCCTTTGTCAAGCACGCTCAGAATCCAGTCCTATGGGTACTTTTCTGGGTGCTACTGGTCAATGTTGGCTCGGCCTCATGGCTCCGTTGGGTGTAATCTCTGCAAGAAGCAATCCATGGGCTCCTCGGCAGAGCCAGTGAGGAGTTCTGGAGCTGGGATAACATGCTACGTGCACCATCCTGAGTGGGAGGAAGGGGGCCGGGCCTTTAGTCTCCCTTTGACCAATCAGAGAGCAGGCACTGCCCAGAAGAGGCGTGGTCTTCACCTGCTAGACCCATCTAGGGCCTGACGGCTGATGACTGTCTGTTGGCATCGCTCCCAGCAGGTAGGTAATAACAAGCCCATCATCCCCCAAAACGAATCTGGACAGCGCTTCCCCACAACCACCAAAGTGCACGGTAGCTGCTACTAATTAACTATCTCACCACTCTTCACTGATTTCCTAGGAGTACTAGCCACCCTTAATCTCTTCTCTTTATTAAATGATTCAAGAGCCCTTAATTGCTATCTGTCTTCATTATGGCTCTTAAATCCCTTCCTCAAAATGGTTTCACAGCTTCTCTCTAACAGTACATCTCCAAGAATCATCACCTTATTTTACCATTACATTCTTAAAGAGGCCAGCAACTCTTCTCTTAAAGACAACAAAACAAATAAGAGTAGGTTGTAATTACAGTTATATGTTTTCTTAATAAGAGGGGATCCAGTACTTGCATTACTGTGCTGATAGCTTTGAATGGGGCCTTGTTTTCGGCCTCTTAAGAGATGTGTCCATTTTCAATCAGGCAGACCTGCAGAGACTTATGATAACTTTTAGGCAACTGTCTCAAAGTGACATTAAAACCCATTTGAATTAAATACATACCTACTGGGCGATGTTGAACACTAGAAATTTCATAGGATTCAATGTCATCGTGAAATTGTGAAATTGATGTTTTCTTTTTTTTTTTCCTTTTTTCAAAGCACAAGATTAAAATAAGCTTCACTCTAAGGTAGCTTAAATACGAGTTTCCCATTCACTGTGGGAAACCTTTGTGACAGATATTATTGTTCGAGGTACATATTAAGAGAAATAGTTAATACTGCAAAGGCCTCTGGCTAAACTGTGGTTGTAGGATCATAAAACCTCTCCCATTTACAGAAATAAGTTACATTATGTTTCTTTCTCCTGTTTTATAGCTGAAAATACCATGTTTTGGTAGACAAACAACAAGCTATCAGCCTGTCCCCACTGGAAGTTTCTGACAGATGCATGATAACAGCATCTATCACAGCCGAGAAGGGGTTGTGTCAGGATATCTTCTCCTGGGGGGCTATTAGTCCCTGATCTGAGATATACTTTGGGGGGAAAAGAGAGGAAAATAGGAGGCAGTGACATGAGAGCCATTTATCAGCTACTGCTGTGTGTAGAATAAAAGGATCCTCTTTCAAGATAGTCTATTATCTGCGGCTTGCTGGCTTCATGCTGTCATATGTTTTTTTCAGTAGTCAATAAATTGCTGAAGGCAACATTTGGAGAGTAAGTACTGTTGTACATCTAACTTTATATATTGTTCTTTCATTTACAGCAGGATTTGCCCATTTTCTTGAAGAACTTAGTATAGACCAGGAGGTATTATTTTTACTTACCAGATCATTTCATTGATGATCGTTTACCAAATTTACTGTTGTAATGAATAAACCAGCAAAACATACACATTTAAAAAATCTTCTCCCTGCCTCAAAGTGCTAAACAAATACACAAGCACTTGCATTTTGCAAGTGTGTTGCTTCATTATCCCTGTCATTGACTCTCATTTCTGTCTTAATCTATGCCTTTCTTCCATCAGTGTTCACAATCTGAGACCCTATAAACCATGTATTAATTGGTGTTAAAAGCACTGCTTTTTTCTGACACCAAACCCTTGCCTGGATAACAGGGAATTAGTTCCTAAGCTCCATTTTATAAAACCAGGTGGAGGAAAACAGGATAAGGAATCATTCAAGAGTGTTTACAGGTAAGGAATTTTCAACCACCTTTGTTCTGCCCAGCCAGGCATTCACCCACTAATTTATTAGGGACAAGATCAATAACCTGAACTAGATTGCTGTGCTTAACTTGAATCGAATTTATGCCATGTTTACAGCTGTTTTCTCTGATAGCATCCTTGGAGGAGATGAACTGTTAATCTAATGTGTTTTTGCCACCATTTTGCATGTGTTGATTGCTTCAATTACTTCCTAGAGATTCTTTATAGTAAGCCCAAACTCATAGCCAGAAATCAATCAGAACAGCACTTTATTTCTCTCTAAGGAATATAGAAAACTTATCAGAAACAAAATAGTGCCTCTTAACTGTGGTTAGCCTTGGGCAATGTATGTCCACCAGGCTCAAGCAAGCAACAGTGAAGAGTATTATTCATTGCAGCACCACTGCAGAGTCTAACAGCGTTCAGTGCAACAGATTCCTGCAAATGGACTTGCCTAGAACACTGCACATTTACTAAACCACAGTTTCTCTGCATCAGGAATCCCGACATGGCTTACCTGGGTTCTTTCCAAGACTGCAATCAAGGTGTCAGACAGGACAGGATTCTCAGCTGGAGCTCAATGACGGAAGGGTCCCCTTTCAAGTTGATTCAATCATTTTGGCAGGATTCATGTCCTTGAGACAATAGGACTCATGACTCCTTGCTTTCTCAAACCCAGAATGGAGAGCAAGAACCTGGAGTAAGGCTGCTAGCAAGATGGAACCCTACGTAAAACAATGCTGTCACGGCAGTGCCAGCTCATCACCTTTACCACCATAGTCTATTGGTTGAAAGCAAGTCACAGGTTGGTCCCAGACTCCAGGGGAGGGGATGATGTGAGGATGTGGACACCGAGAAGTGGGGATCGTGGGCACCACCTTGAAGTCTGTCTGCCACAGTCCACCTTCTGCCTCAAATGATTCACTTCCTTCCCCGTGCAAATGTAGTCACTCTCCTCCCAAAGTTCTCAGGAGTTTCATCCCACTATAGCATCAACTCAAAATCCAAAATCTCATCATCTAAGTCAGGTCTCAGTGCAGATGACGCTTCTGGGTGGAATCAGTTAAGTACAGCTCCTGGTAAGTACAGCACAATTCTTCTTCTTCTGTGAACATGTGAAAGTAGAGAAACAATTTATCTTCCCATCCCACCCAACATGCAATGGTGGGACAGGCTTAGGGTAATAGCTATAGATGTGTCAGGTCAGAAAGAAGGAACATGGCAAGTAAAAAGGAGTCGCCAGTCCATAGCAGTTTTGAAATCCAGCAGGGCAAATGTTGGGAGCTCCTTGATTAAATTCCAAGACTTGGGGATAATTCTTCATGACTCTTGACTCTTTCTTCTGGAATATAGGCTCCTCCCCCTGAGTCAGATAGCTACACATACATTTTCCTGATAGTTACATTATGCTGGCAGTATAACCTGGAAATAAAACTACTACCATCACTTAGAAATAATTTTGTTAAGTAACTAAAATTAGAATAAATTATTTTTCAACCTTATACTTCTGAGGTTATTTGTTAGTAGCAATATCAAAGAAGTTATGTTCTGCCAAGTTGAAAATGAATAAAACTAGCCAAAATTATAAATACTTCAGTTTTTCTAGAAATTTTGTATGCCTGGAACTATTCCTCTGAATGATAATTTGCTAAGCTGTCAGACAATTTAAAATCATAATCCTCAAGATATTAGCAGTCAAACATGGACATTTAGTAGTCAAATGGACATTTAACTGGTTCTCTTAATAAAATATTTTGGATTTACAACTCTGAAAAAGATACTATGCCTATATTTACAAAGTGACGTGGAGAATGAAGCAATTATTTTTATTTTATTGCAATTCATTTTATTGCAAAAGAATCTAGAAAACTGTATTAAAGGAGAAGGAGTTTTCTTCCCAATAACATAGCTAGAGGATGGACATTTCCTCAAAAGGAAAGTGGATGCTTTTACCAAGAGAAGGAAATAGAGCAGACACGCCAATCACTGCCAAGGTACTTTCACGGAGTGTCTGGGTAGAACAAGATCTAAGGGTTATCAGACTCTTGAAAAGATGTGGGAGAAAACATAATCTTGACACAGGAGCTAACAGAGCAGTGCTGTCCTCAGGGGGAAGCCAGACCCCAGCTAGGACTGCAAGTAGAGGAAACGTGCAGTGTCCTGAGCAAGAGTCAATGAGTATGTTCCCCGAGGAATTTTATAGGAGTTCTGAGGGGTCGGGTCAGGCCAGGGCTGTATCCAAGAGTCTGGAGGGTGAGTCTGGGAGGATTTGTGTTTTTGTCAGTGGAACCACTGCTGATGGTTTCAGAGAAGATGGACAAGCATTTCCAGTGTCACAGTCCCAAAGGCTTTCTAAGGCTGTGCCTGTTGCCCCAGCCCTCAGCCTCCCGGCTGCATGGTGAGCACATGCTGGGCAGGTTCCTACTTCAGGCTTCCTAGAACATTAGGGATCCCACTGATGGGCTCTCCCTCCCACATCAATGTGATCACACCTTTGCAAAGCCTGGAAAATATTGGTTTAGTAGGTCCCCAGATACCCACACAGTTTCTCTATACATATAAGTAGAAGCTCAGAAATAACTCACAGTATATCAGATCTGGCATCTTTTTAAAAAAATTTCAATTGGGGTATAGTTGATTTACAATGTTGTGTTAGTTTCAGGTGTAGAGCAAAGTGAATCAGTTATACATGTACATATATCCATTTTTTTTTCAGATTCTTTTCCCATAGAGGTTGTTACAGAATATTGAGTATAGTTCCCTGTGCTGTACAGTAAGTCCTTATTAGTTATCTATTTTATCTATAGTAGCGTGTATATGTCAATCCCAATCTCCCAGTTCACCCTTGAGAGAGAAGACAAATAGTGTTATTCACAAAAGGAGGGAAGGCAACTGGAAGTATGACGGTTGGTTCCTGTAGGAGAAAGATTCCTTTAAACATTGTTATGCTGTTTAAAGGGTTTTTTTCAGTTGCTTCAAGGTGTCCAGTGGTGTGTGTGTGTGTTTCTATTTAGAATGTTCTTTCTCTCTATACATGACTGGTTCCTTCTCATCTTGCAGGTCACCGTGTAACTTTCTTCTTTTCCAAGAAACCCTCTCTTAACACTCAATGTGTAACAAAAATATATAGTATTATTAAACTGTACAAATGTTTAAGCTTTTTAAAAAGGATGTGATACTATATATTATATATGAACGTATTATATATGTATTATCTATTAGGATTGGCTGTTTCATTCAGCACTGTGCTACTAAGATTTATGGAAGCTTTTGCACAGTTACTCATTTCAACTGCTGTATAGTATCCTATAATGTGATTATATTTGATTTGTCCATTCTCCTCTCAGTGGAAGTTTTTCAGTTTTTTGCAATTACTACTCTGGGTAAGTAATCAAGGAGTGAGGTTCCCTGGCCATGCAATCTGCATATATTTAACTTCACAAGACAACACCACATTTTACTGCAGAATGCTTTCACAAAAGTTCACTATCCCTAGTGATGTATGACCCCTGACTGATTCACATCTTTTCTATAACTTAATATCATCACGCTTGTTACTTTGCCAAAGAAATAGGTGTAAATACTATCTCATTGTGTTCTCCATTTCTATTTGTGAGATATCTATTCATGCCTTTTGACCATTTTTCTCTTTGGTTTTGATTTTTCTTATTTATTTTAGGAGTTCTTCCTGTATTTTATATACCAGCCCTTTGTGAGTTATACATCTGGCAAAGACCTTCTTGTCTTCTTGACTTTTTTTATTTTAACATCTTTATTGGAGTATAATTGCTTTTCAATGGTGTGTTAGTTTCTGCTTTATAACAAAGTGAATCAGCTATACATATACATATATCCCCATATCTCCTCCCTTTTGCATCTCCCTCCCACCTTCCCTATCCCACCCCTCTAGGTGGTCACAAAGCAGCAAGCTGATCTCCCTGTGCTATGCGGCTGCTTCCCACCAGCTGGCTATTTTACATTTGGTAGTATATATAAGTCCATGCCACTCTCTTAAGGGGGAAGCTTACCCTTCCCCCTCCCCGTGTCCTCAAGTCCATTCTCTACTTCTGTGTCTTTATTCCTGTCTTGCCCCTAGATTCTTCATAACCATTTTTTTTTTTTAGATTCCATATATATGTGTTAGCATACAGTATTTGTTTTTCTTTTTCAGACTTACTTCACTCTGTATGACAGACTCTATGTCCATCCACCTTACTACAAATAACTCAATTTCGTTTCTTTTTATGGCTGAGTAATATTCCATTCTATATATGTGCCACATCTTCTTTATCCATTCTTCTGTCGATGGACATTTAGGTTGCTTCCATGTCCTGGCTATTGTAAATAGAGCTGCAGTGAACATTGTGGTACATGATTCTTTTTGAATTATGGTTTTCTCAGGGTATATGCCCAGTAGTGGGATTGCTGGGTCGTATGGTAATTCTATTTTTAGTTTTTTAAGGAACCTCCATACTGTTCTGCATAGTGGCCGTATCAATTTATTTTTATCTTTTCATTTTCTGAATGTGTCCTATGGATAGAAATTCTTGATTATAATTGATTTGTGTTGGTCAGTCTTTGATGTTTATACACTTGTGCTTAAGGAAGTCATAAAGGTTAACAAAGATTATATATATAATGTATATATATACATATATAACCTACATGTAACATATATGACTTTTTGTCTTTAAAATTTATCATTTTGCTTTTGACATAAATTATTTTTCTTGTGGGAATTGATATTTATAGTGCAGGGTAGGAGTCTCATTTTTACATGTACACAAAGTAGATTTGGCTAATTTAGGATTCAAATTATAAAAAATCTACATGTCAGTTTGGGAAAAATGACAGCTTTAGGGAATTTTAATTTTGTATCCATGCAAGTAATATATAACTGTATATATTTAGGCTTAATTATTGTTAAGAAAAGGTTTATAATTTTCAAAGTAGTCTTCAGCATATTTTTCAAATTTATTCCTGGAAATGTTCTATTTTTATATAACTATTGCAAATAGTAGCTTTATTAAAATTGTCCAGTTTAATTGTTACTGCTATTGCAAATAGGGTTAAACATTAGTTTCTAACATTTAAGCATTACGAATTCACATACAAATTAATGGTTTTATTGTCTTTGAAAATTTGGAAGGTCTTCCTAGACCAGCCATCATTTCTGGGTTAATACAGTTGTTATCTATGTAGTGAGGCTGTCCTGTGAAATAGGATGTGCTTCTTCACCTTCTCACATGTTCCACTCCTTCTTTTCACTTATTTTACTCCTGTCTATTCTAGTGACCCTTTAGTCTGGCTGTAGTGAAATAATTCAAAACACACACAGAGGAAAATTAAGCTTCTAAACACAGGAGTGACTCTGTAGATACCTTGTTGCTTCTAAGTAATTACAGAAAGCATTTTAATAAAATTTGTTTAATGTCATTTAAGAGTTGAGGCAGTTAAGTAACCTAAGAATAGTTTATCCCCTATAGCCAAGAAAAAAATGTTGTTTTTTGGTTTTGTCTTCAAAGATTCCCTGCAGCCTTGAGGTTTGTTTTGCTCTTAGCTGCCTTGCGATATTAATCTATTGGAATCAACTCTCATGCTCCTGTCAGCTATGTAGATGAAGTGCTCCCAAAGCTTGACAGTGAATTTGAAAACTCCAGGTTTTGGAGAGAGACTTTCTGGACTGCTTGCCAGTGCAGTTGCCAACTAATTAGTGCTGCCACTGTTTCAACTGGGGAGGGGGCTGAAGAGGAGGAAAGAGTGGGTAGGGTTCTAGTACCTAACCAAGAATCTTTACAACCCAATGAGGAGTACGAATCCAAACTCTCTTTTTCCTCTTGGTTCTGCTACTCTGCAAACTCTGAAATTTAAAAATATTATTTACGTTTCTTCGAAAGACATAAAACAGTAGGAAGCTCCGTTCTCCTCGGCTGAGTAATACTGATTGGCATGTAGTTACTATTTCCAATGTGTAAAGTGCTTTCATCTTTAAATTGTTCATGTGTGTGTGTTTACAAAATTTTCAGGTAATAGACATGGGAAAACGGAAGTTAGAGGGGTTACGTAACTTACCCGAGGTAAGGTGACCTAGCCGGATAGTGACAAAAGCCAGAATTCAGTCATCTTCCAAATGCCTTACTTTTTATACTAAGTGTAACTTCCTAGATTTATTATCAAGCTAGATTTTCACTGTGATCCTCTCAATGACTGACATGGAAAACTAAAGGCGCGTTTGTACAGAAGGTACTTGTTTGCCACTTTGAAAAGACAGTTGAACCCTCCCCAAAATAGATGAAACCAGATGCTGTAAAGTGTGATGTTGTGCATGGGTGCTCGTCTCTCTTACTCATGGTACAGTGCAAATGCTTTTTTTTTTAAGGCCATTTCTAGCATGCTGTTATTTATGCATTTACAATTTCATAGTAGCACAGAAAAGTTTGGGGTTTGCCAACAGATTGATATTATCTGGAGGATTAATCTTATGTTCAAAGCAGGTTCTGTTGCATTTTCAGATTGCTGAAAACCCACATTGCTTTTCTAAAGCCTGTTTCTTTCCAGTGTGTACAGTAGCAGAGACCAGCATCACAGGGTGCCAGGTAATTTAGGGGGTTAGCAAACCATGAATTTTCAGCTTGAGCTACTTTATGCAGTTGGCTCCATCCTTATACAGCTCAAACCCATCTTACTAAAACAAACATTTTAGGTCATCGAATCTAAGGGAAAAAAATCTATTTAAAAAAATTTCCAACTGGCTCGAAGGCTAGTAATTTTCACCTTTTGTGTTCGTGCAATAATTTAGAATATACTGTCTAATTATGTGCTGTCCTAGCCAAAGCCACTCAAGGGGACAATGATACAATATAAACACAACAGGGATCTGGAGGTGCTTTGGCCAAGAAAGTCATTATCAGAGGCTCAAGGAGGAACTGGGGGTCTGCACACCTGTGTCTGTGCCTTTGCCAAGCAAAAGAGTGATCCAAATGCAGAATTGAAGGATGCCATTATATATTACGAAAGAAGTCGTCTCACCAAAGCCACCCTGTTTGAATGTAGCACATTGAACACAATGAAATTATTGACTCTTTTTGTAAATAAAGAATCATGATCTTATTATCAACAAAGTTATTAGAAAAATTCTGAGAACATTTTTTATCATAAAAAAATTCAGCTTCATAAAATACCCTTCTTTTTTCGATAGGCAGTGTTCAGAAACTCAGAGGAGAACAGTATTTTTATCAAAGGGAAAATGAAGAGTTATGTCCTGGCATCTTCATGTCATCTGTAATTAACTGAAGATCACTTATTTTAGCATTTAAGAACACATTAGTGTTATGGCATATTTCTATATTATTAGTTACTCTCTAATCACTTTAGAATTTAGAAAGTTTGAAAATGGTGCAAAGAAATCCCATATATCTTTACCCAAATTCTACAGTTGTTAGTATTTTTACCCCCATATCTGCTTTATCATTTCTCTTTCTATATAGCCATAGTGTTTTCTGTGAATCATTGAAAGGAAGTTGTAGACTCACACAATAAGCTAAATCAGGAAAGTAACATAAGACTATCATCTAATCTATAGACCTTAATTACATTTTGCCAACTGCCCCAATAATTTTCTTTATAGGAAAAAAAGTTCAAACAGTCAGTCCAAGACCACACATCCCACTTAGAGTTCACAACTCTCCAACCTCCTTTGACCCAAAACAGCTTGTCTTCTCCTGTTTTGAGTGTTGGAAGATAACATATTAACCATTTTGGAGAATATCCTTAATTTGTCTTTGTTTCAGGAGTTCACATATATTTGACAAAAGTGATGCTGTGTTATTCTCAGTTCACCAAAACAACCAACACATACATTTTTTAAGTAAAATAGATTTTAAAATATTTTGCCCATAAGCAATTTATAAGGAATTGAAAACCTGCCATGTACTAATTCCCTCATAATAATAATTGGAATTAGGGCTATAATGATCACAAATTGAGCATTTACAATGTATCAGGCACGATTAAATTTACATTCTTTACTTAACTCAATCCTTTATGATGATTCCTTTTTTACAGATGGCTAATTGGGTATCACTAAGTTAGAGCTGGAAACCATTATTTTGTAGCTCTCACCTAATTTCTTAATTACTTTCTCTATTCTTTCTTTCTTTCTTTTTTTAATTCTACAAAGACAGAGGTGGCATAGGACTATCACTCATGTTAAAGCTGACACTTCTGTGTGTGTTGGCTTTCCTTCTTCCATTTTATGAAGAAGAACAACATTTCAGAGGAGTTTTTCTTAATTAATATTTCAAAGAATTTGCCAAATACTTAAAAAAGCCAACCTTTGGAGGAAATAAATTACAAAATGGTCGCTTGTATTAGGGATAATTTATGGACAAAGTTAGTCTGAATGTTTAGCCTGACCAGAAAACAGAGAGATGCTCATTATATTTTGGTATTAAAGCACAAAGTGGAGAGAAAACAGAATCACATACAGTGACAATTAAAATCAGAGACAGCAGAAAGAAAGGGAAAAAGAGGAAACAGAACAAATGCAACAGGTAAAAAATAAAGTTATAAAAATGGTAGATATTAACCTATGTCGGTGAAAATTTAAATGTGAGCAGTTTATACATACCAATTTGAACGGATTGGAGGAGTGGATAAAAAAAAAAAAAACTTCAACTCTATGCTTTCTGTAAGAAACTCACTTTTAATATAAAGACTCAGAAAAGAGGACATTATATAAAAACTAAGGAATCTGAATAAACTCTGGGCCTTAGTTAATAATAACATTATTTAATATAGAAGATGAGCCTGCAGTATCTTGTGGTGCCAGGTTAAAAAAAAACAGTAAAAACAAAACTAAATTTAATAAAGCAATGATGATGTTATGGCAAAAGACCACAGGAGGCGACTGAAAGTGCTCCCAGTGGCCAAAGTTGGAATAATACGAACCACAAAATAAATAAGGTAGTACTGGATTGTATTCCAGAATACAAAATAAACACGCGTGTGCCCATACTGATATAAATAAATAATTGCATAAATAAATGACGGAGACTAAACAAATCTTCCGTGCAGAAGAATACTGAATAATTTATGTAGCTAATCCACTTTCAAGGAAATGGAGCATAATTCCCCACTGGATGAGTGTGGGATGAGCAGAGTCCGTCCTGCCAAGATCTACGGTGTGAAAGGGTTGGGGAGCAGCTTACCAGCGGAGAAAGCTGGCACGCAGTACCGCGGTCAGGTGATTAAGTCAGCGTCAACAGGGATGGTTGTGTTGACCATATATACCTTGATACGATGTGATGGAAATACGATGGGATTTCTGCTCAAATCCCATAACTCCAGTCTAACCATAAGAAAATACGAGTCAAATCCCAACTGGTACCTTCTACACAATATCTCGGTATTCCTCAGTATTTTCAAGGTCAAAGCCAAGAGGAGGCTGGTGGGCATGGCGAATAAATGTCATGGGGTGTTGTGGATGAGATCCTGGAACCGAAATAGGACATAAGGTAAACACTAAGGAAATCCGAATAAAATATGGACTTTGGTTGATAATACTATCCAACATTGTTTCATTAATTGTGACAAGTGTACCATATTAAGGTAAGATGTTAATCACAGGGAAAAATGAGTATGGGTTATAGGGTGATTGATTCTGTACTATCATTGGAATTGTCTATAAATCTAAAGCAATGCTAAAAGAAAAAGCTTATTTAAAAATCTACATCTAAAAAAATCATAGGGCAGTAGGTGGTGAGTAAAAAAAGTTTAAACTAAAATGAATAATTTAATGACTTTTCAAAACACAGCCAACTTTCAACACAAAAGAGTTAGAAAAGAGAGCCTGTGTTATAGGAGGTCAAAGTTATCATGCGATAAAGAGGATTAGCCCCTTTGCTGAGTCTCAAAGGCATAATTGGAGGAAAAATATCAGGCAGCTGGCTCCCTGACGCCAACAGTTTGCTCCAGACGAACAGAAACCCGGGGATGAAAAAGTCACATATCTTTGATCAACAGAGTAAATGGGATAATTTATCAGACATTTATTCATCTCTGAACTAATTTGGTAACTGATCGTAATACAATCAAAAATCAATTAATTAAGACAGACAAGTTATGTTCTTGCTGGGTTAGGAAAAGACAAGTAGAAAAGCAACAACGGATTTTAGGTGGCATTGCCTTTTCTGTCAGTTCAAGGGAAGACCCCTTCCCCATTTTCACGTCTCCTTTTTCTGAACACTGTTACTTCCTCCTGTAAATTGCATACACTGTCTCCATACCAGCCTTGCCCACACAAACTGCTGGTCTTTACTGCATTTATGTGCGCCTGCTCCTATTAAATCAGCTTCGTAAATCATAACTTTACCGCCCCTGCCCCCTAAAGCATCTCTCGTGTTCTCCTTTTGTTCAAGAAGCTTACCCAAATAATCCTTGTTGACCCAATCTACCCTCTACCTAGCAAGAAATATGTTACCTACTTACCATTTTGGTGCTTTATTCAATTTTGTCTTTTAATTTACCCCAAATATTTCTTCCCTTTTAATTGCAGTTCCTTAGAATGGCAAGGTTCTTGTACGGTGCTATGCACACAGACCATATCCATCTTGCTAAATTATGAACTGATGGAAAAAAGGCAGACATTTTCAGATTACGTATTTTCATCCCTGGATATGTAAAATCTGGTCAAAATTGGAAGGGAGAAAGTAAAATGGTCACCATTTGCAGATGACATGATACTTCATAGAGAAAAACCCTAAAGTCTCCATCCAGAAATGATTGATTAATATCGGGAAATTCCAGATTCAACTTCAGATTCATACAATTCCTTTTATAAAGTCATCTTCCATGAGTCTGATGGGATCTCTGGCAGAGTCAGGGCAATAGTCTCAAATCATTAAGTCAGAAACTTCAATACAGTTTGTTGGCGTAGTAGCTCCCTACAATTTTACACAAAATGCCTCATCGCTGTGTGGGACGGGTCCTAGTGTTGTTAAGGCCAAGTGTGGTTCTGGACGCCTGTCCCCACTCACCAAAGCAGCCTTGCTCTGACTTGATGGAATCTTAACCATGCCCTGTATTGTGCAGCTTTAGCTTCACTTTCCCACCCCACGGCTGCAGGATGTCACCATGCTGTAAGTGACAAACACACGACATTCTGCCCTCTTGTTACTAAATACTTCCTCTCTTAATGATTACACTTAGTTATTTTTCTTCACATCCTGCTTGCTCATTACTCATTTTCAATTATGAGTCAGATTTCTTCTGGAGTTTAATTGCTCCTCTAGTTGAAGATGATAAATTAATTTACTTATTAACTCTTTAGCACCTTTTAAAGTCTGTGAATTTGGTGCCGTTTCCTATTTTATTTTCTGTGGTGGAGGGCTGGTGTTTTACATGAATTATAGCAATGAGTGAGAGTGAGGAATACTGTAGGTTAAAACTGTAGAAAGTCAGTGCTTCTCTCCCATATAAAGCTTTTCTGGCATGAAAAGGCTCATGCTAATTCAAACATACCTGGTCCCAAGCCCCAGAATTATTGAAATGCTCTATCTTTTGATTATTTTTAATATTATTATTTATTTCCTTGGGAACACATACATTCTGTATGTAAAGCATTTATAGATAAAGTCCAAGATTCATAAGCTCCTGTACTGTTTAGTCTCACAAACACCGATAAAAATTTGGTCATGTGGTTTAAGCTTACACTTTACTTTCTTATTATCATTCCATCTTTCAATCCATGTCAATTATTACTCTCACTATTTTAAATGATCTTATAGAAGATGGAAATAAGAATGCTGCAGCCAGCATTTTTTAAAATTAAGATTTTTATTTTTTAGAGCAGTTTAAGTTTTATGGAAAAATTGGCTGAAAGTACAAACAAATCCCATATTACCGTTCCCCACAGTTTCCCCTGTTATTAACATCTTGCTTTAGTGTGTTACATTTGTTTCAATTGCTCAACCAATATTGATACATTAGTAATAAAAGTCTATATTTGTTATGACGATTACATAGTATGTAATAATTCAATAATGACTAAAGATAGAGGCTTATAAAATATATGCAAAGTAATTAAATACATCAAGGTGGTTTCAGATACTTGTATTGCTGCACTCACCTGGATTCTGGCAGTTTCTTTTAAGACAAAATATAGTACCGTGGTTACTACTTCACCTAATTAATGTTTGTTTCCTTCTTCCTTATTTTTCCCTACCTTCCTTCCTTTGTTTATTATTTTAGTAAATTAATATTTATGTGATATCTTTGTGTTGGAACAGTTGGGGAGTGCTCAACTTACATAAATATCTTTCTAGGAACATAAATTTCATTTGCTAAAAATCTGGATGCAGTGATTACTAAAGCACTCTCCAGTCTCCATATCCATAATATTATGCCAAAATAGGACAGATCAATAGACTTATTAATTTATTTCTGTGTTTCTGACGCTATGCCAAATGCTTAGTTTGCAGGGATGAAAAGGATCAAATAACAATACTTCTCTCACGTAGTCCGAACAAATTGGAAATTTGCCTGGTATGGATAACATGATTTTTACAACTGGAAACTGTTTGAAGACAACTTACAATTTTAATGGTTTCTCACAGCCCCTGCAGGGGAAACATGTATGTTTCAAAGGTATTGATCAAGTCTTTTTATGAAATTAAGAACCTTACCTGTGACATTTTTCATCATTCTAGAATACTCATTTTAATGATGAAATAAGGATTTTAATCACTCATTTTATATGTCTCCGCCTGGTATTTGGGGCATATATAGAGTCTAGAAATCCTTTATAATTGCAATTAGGGATTTTTTTCCCCAATATGTTTATGTGCCAGTGAGAGTAGTTGAAAATATTTATGTTATTGAATTCTCTTCTGAGAATATTACTTCTTTAAATTTTATTGACACATCGGAAACCTCAGAGTCTACTGATACTTTATAACATACACCCATAATACTTAGGTAAAATTATAAAACTCAAAGGTGTGATTAGAGGAATCTATGAAATCCACATTGAAACAACATAGACTAGCTCTGATAAACTCACCTTAGGAAAAAGCATTTACTTCTTCTACCTACATCTTGGGACTCCAGCAAATTACCGTCTGTAATGAACTGCAGGTATTTTTGATGAACACAGGGACGAGCATTTGGCTGTTTATCATTTTTCCTCTACCAATGTGACATCTCTGCTGATCACTTATATTATGGCTAATTTGCAGCTTATCATCAGTCCTAGTTTCTTAATAAACGTCTCATTAAGTGACAGGAGCTGTCACTTTGCCTCCAAGTTCCCTCTTCCCAGTAGAATCTGCAAACATTCTGGGGAAAAAAAAAAAAAACCCACAGCTGGACGTCAGACGTGTCATTTGCAATCATGTTCCAATGCTTCAGAGGGGGCGTGTTAAATAAATGCCCTTCACAACTCATTACTGCAAACTGGACACGTGTAATTAGTCACCATATTGTTGCTTTGTTTTCACATTTTAGGCCTTGGATACATGACTGTACTGGGCAAATTAAGAAAGTGTGAAGGTGTCAAAGTGAGAGAGGCATTCTTGTTTTGGAGGAATGCTCCAATTGAGGATGGTGACCATGACGACTTAGACATTGTATTCATACACCAAGTTGATCAAAGCATTGAAAGACACCCAGAAAACACGTGTGACCACAGAGGTAAACGCTCAAACAAAGCCGAAAACTTACTGGGCAAACTATTTCCAGAATCTGTAAGAATAATGAGCATGAAGAAAGAACTAGGGGCTCTTCACTGGATGAAAAGTGATGGTTTATAAGCCTCCTCCTCTCTTTTTAACCATCAACATGCATGGCAGGTGAGGAACCAAGATTCAGTTCATAAAAATAAAGGGGAGAAGTGACCTCAGGTCTTCAAAATACCAGTTTCAGAAAAGCCTGCATCAAATTGCAAAATGAGCTTTGTGTTGGTGGGTGATTTTGCTGTAAAGTTGTTGTGATAAGCATCACCAATCTGTGTAATAACTTCTGAGACAGACTCCTTGGAAACTAAGTTAAATGTAGCAATAAAAATAATCGTATTGTATTTTAACTTTTTTCTTCATAACTACAAAAGCTCAGTTGGTCAGACCCAAATTATTGTCATAATATGGGAAAAAGAGGAAAAGATACTCTTATCTCTGTGCTATAGGGGGCAGAGACACCCTTTATATGAGAAATCAGGTTGGAAACAGTCATTTGACTATATTATTATTAAGTGGAAAATGTTCCTTGACTTTTTTCGGGGGGGGGTTAATTTTTTTTTTTAACATCTTTATTGGTGTATAATTGCTTTACATTGTTGTGTTAGTTTCTGCTGTATAACAAAATGAATCAGCTATACGTATACTTATATCCCCCTATCCCCCCTCCTCTTGCGTCTCCCTCCCACCCTCCCTATCCCACCCCTCTAGGTGGTCACAAAGCACTGAGCTGATCTCCCTGTGCTATGCAGCTGCTTCCCGCTAGCTATTTTTTTTTTTACATTTTTACATTTGGTAGCGTGTATATGTCAATGCCACTCTCTCACTTCGTCCTTGACTTTTAAATGATATCTAGCAAGTGTTTCAATCATTTCGAAGGTAGTTTATTTCTCAGGGCACATAATCTCTCTAAGTCTTTTTATTTGAGTATAAAATACATTTGGAGAACAGCACATTATCATAAGTAGACAGCTTGATAAATATTTACAAACTGAGCACACCAGCATAACCATGCCCCACACAGGGTGTGGAGCAGACCAGTGTTCTAGAAGAAACCCTTGTGTTTCCACCTAGTCACCAACTCCGCCAAGAATCACCAGTCTTGTTTCTAACATCATAGATTATAGTGCGTGCTTCGACCATTTTATAAATGGAAACTTACAGTATTCCTTTTTAAAAGTGGTTGACTTTTTTCAACATTTTGTTTGTTAGATTCATAGGAGATTTTGTGATCAAGGAATTTTCTTTTGTTTTCAATACTGTGTAGTACTCAATAGCGTGACTCTACCACAAAACATGTATCCATTCTACTGTTGATGGGCATTTAGGTAGTTTGCAGTTTGGAGCCATTTCATGTAGTGATGTCATCAGCATTCTTGTATATATCTTTGATTGGCTAGGGTATTGGGTACATAAGTTAAGTTCTATTGGATACTGTCAAACAGATTTCCAGACTTGTTAATCAAAATTACGCTGACTTCAGCAGTGTAGGAGGGCTCTGTCCCATATGTTCATTAATCCTTTGTCTTCTTCTTTAGTCTTTCTGGTAGGTATGCAGAGATATCTTATCATGGTTATAATTTGCATTTCTCTGATGACTGATGAAATTGAGCACCTCTTCATGTATTTATAGGCCATTTTAATAACTTTTTTATGAACTGTATATTCAAGTCATTATCCATTTTTTCCATTGGCTTGTCTTTATGTATTCTGCATAGAAGGCATTTGTTAAATTATATAACCTTTTACAATGACTAAAATATGCAAATACTTGGCACTCATCTTGGGTTTTCATTGATGATTGCCCAGAGCCTGGTCATTTCAGGCAGTTGAGGTACTATTCTGTCTAAATAGAGAACATAAGACCAATTAATGGTGCTCCTGGTTTTAAAATTAGATATTTCCATTGTCACAGGCAAAGTATTATACTAATATTCCCCCTAAATAATTAAGAATAGAATTAACACATATGGCATATAAATATATGCCACTCTCTTTAAATCATTGTTGAATATATACAAAAATTTTAAGTTTTTTGAACTTGGTAAATGTTTGACATTACTACTGTGAATTTTCAAGATTTCTAATATATTATTTAAAATTCAAGCTTTCACTATAGTTATTACATCTCATCGCTTCTTTTTAGAATAAAGGTATCTTTCAAAACTTTTACTTAGCATTGGTTTGGAGTTTGCCAGTACCCTATAATTTGATTAGGGACACTAAGAGTAAGTCATATTTTCTTTTAAAATTGTTACCTTTCTTTAAAAGGTTATCTTTTTATGTCAATCTTTGATATTAAATGGTATAAAATTTTTGTCAATACATACATACCTCTTTCCTAATAATTGCCACTTTCTCTCTTGTAATAGTGTGAATCTTTCACAAAAATAACATGAATTTGCATGACGTCTCACTGTATTTTATGTAAAACAAAAACAGAATGATTTCTAGATGCATAGAAAGAGGAAGTAGAGAGGTAATGATTATGGAACATTAGGTCATTTAATTCTTACTGCAATTTTCACCGTAACGTTATATGGTAGGCAATTTTTTCCACTATATGTATTATGTAAGTCATAATTAGAGAAGTAAGCAAGCAGCTTCTCATAGGTAATGCTATGGACTGAACTGTGTCCTCCCAAAATTCATATGTTGAAGCTCAAACACCCAGTATGACTTTATTTGGAGGTAATTAAGGGGATAATTAAGGTTAAGTTAGGTCAGAAGGGTTGGGTCCTAATCTGATAGAACTGGTGGACCTATAAGAAGAAGAGAAGACCGGTGATCTCTCTCCACCATGTGAGGGCACAGTGAGAAGGCTGCCGTCGGCAAATGAGGGAGAGAGCCCTCACTAGAACCCAACTGTGCTGGCACCTGATCTCAGACTTCCACCCCCTCTCCTGCACTACAAGAAAATAAATGTCTGTCATTTAAGCCACCTGGTCTGCAGTATTTTGTTATGGCAGCGTAAGCTAATTCATACAAGCAAGAATCTTTTGTGTACCATCTAAAAATCTCTCTGAAATAAGCTTAATTATTGTTTGAAATTGCATTGAATCTACTGATCAGCTTTAAAAAAACTAATACACGTTCGCTTTGAGTCTTTCTATCTATGAACATTGACCTACTGCTCCAATGAGTATTTTTAACAACTTTCACTAAAGGGGAACATATTTATCTGTCAATATCTTGTACATATTTGTATTTTTAAGTTCCTTACATTTTTCTTGCTATTGTAAATGGTATATTTTAAAAGTATTTAAATTTTTGTTTGTAAATGTTATGTACAAATGCTATTAATTTGAATATTAAACTTCGATACAAGAATGATACTAAAATCTCATTAATTCTGGTAATGTATTTGTAAAATCTGTTTTTTAATTGTTAATAAAATTATATCTTCCTTTTCCAATCTTTGTGTACTTTATTTTTCACTTTAAGTGAACTGTTTAATAAATTATGAATAAAATGGATAATAGTAAGCTTTCATCAAACCCATGAAGCTTTGCCACACAGATACTGGTGGCACATTCTGAGAAGTGGGGGCCAAATGTCAATTGATTACTAATTCTGCAAGAGAGTTTCCATTTTTCTGTCACCAACTTGACAAAAACTTCTTGGACTGCATTTTGAGACAAAGTAAGGATAATCAATTCCCTTAGAGTCCCTTGGAGATGCCCATATTTAATACACATTCAAGTTTCTATTATATCATGTCAGCATTCATCCTATTAATTATAGGTAACATTTACTTGCAATGAGGATGACAGCTCACTTCTACAAAACTGTAGAGTTTTGAAGGTGGATGGGATCTTACAACAGATAAGCAGAAACATTGCAAAGATTTTCCCCACAATTTTCCAGAGGCCTTAACATTTGCTGAGTCCCTATCTTACCATACTCAGGTTGGTTGGTTTCCTTTTGCCAGTCTCACCTTTGCTAAAATGTGTTGTTTCAAGAAATATAATACAAGACAGTTTTAGTGTTTCACAATCCATTTTATGAAAGTCTTCAGGCCATATATATTTTGGCATTCAGAATTGTCAGAATTTTAGAAAGAAGATATAGACCATCTATAATCCCAGCATAAAGTAGCATCACAAGATCAAATATATATTGCACTGGCAGTGGAATATATGAGTAACTACAGAAAGTAAGATTAAAGAAAAAAGACTATAAATAGTCTCATGTCAGGTCAGGTTTATTCTCTAAAAATGTTTGGAATCCAACTTATAACAAATGAAAACTTTTGGCTTTTTTGAAATATTTAGACTTTGCAATTGCAGATAAGTGATTATTAATATTAGTGAAATTTAAAAATTATAGACCAGAAGATAAAAGCCTCAGAAAGATCTCTCTCACCATTTGAATCCCAAGAGCTTTCCAATGGAAAACACCTACTAGTTTGTCTATCCATTATTCTAACACAGCACTCAAGTCAATGCAAGAAAATTATGACGTGGCATCTGTGATGGGGGTTGGAAGTGGTAAGTTCTAACCAAAGTCCCATACATCTCATCTTGGAGAGTATGAATACAGCATTAATTGCACTGAAGATCAAGTTTGCAAAGCTAATTGCCCAAGGTCACACAGCCCAGGAAAGGGCAGAACTATAAAATGCCCAGCCTATACAATGCTAGAGTACACACCTGTTCCTTACAACTGAAAAATGATATAAACACAGGGTACAACATATGCCAAGGGGGATTACCAACTGAAACTAGGACATAATCCTTCTCGGCATGTTAAGGAAAAAAAATCCCAAATACCAGTAGAATACAGAATACCTTCTGTGCCATTTCCAGAGGCAAGCAGAGAAGAACTTGGAAAACCTGAGATATAAATCCCTAAAGTCAGACCCCTCCTCTCCTCACCAGCACCTTCTCTTACTCCACAGCCCTTCTCCTCAGCGTCCCGCAAACCCACCCATTGTTCAGAGCTCAGATAAGGCTCACCTCTGCCACCACCAACTGACCCCTTCCTCAAAACACTTCAGAACTTAGAGGCTGTGTAACACAAATTGGCATTTACATTTGTTTTTTTGGTGCTCACCAATTATTTATGTGCAATGATCAACTAGAATCAAAGCTCCATAAGGGCATATATGTGCTTTATATATTTTTACTCTATTCTCAAGACTGTCTAGCAGAGTTGTGTATAAATAAAATATTTCTGGGTAGCTTTGACCACTGGATGCCACTTGATCCTGGTGGCTGAATGACCATCTTTGGGATTTAGAGACAAATCACTTCTGCATTTAGAATACCCTCTAGAATGTATGCCACCACCTCCCATTTAAAATAATTTCCAAATCTGGAAATTTAAATTCTTTCACCCATTTCTCAATGAGCTACTTTAGCCTCAGTAGTGAAGCCATTTTGGCCCCTAAGAAGTTGGGTTTTTTTACTGCTGCATCTCCTCTGTCCTGAGAAAAACATTTAAAGAGACCCCAAAGCTGAAGCCGGAGCATTGCTGCCCTGCTGAGCTGCTGTTCCTGGGAACCGGCCAGGGCTCTGGCACGGAGGGTGGAAGGGCCACTGAGCTTAACAAAAGCACCATGTAGCTGGGAAAGGAAGGGGCCGAGCACAACAGCCGATTTGGCAAGAGAGCTGAGAACTGAAAACCAAAGTACATGTGAGTGCCTCCAGAGCTTTCACAGTGTTTACTCGTGTGTGTGTGTGTCCTGTGTCTGTGTGTTCAAACTCCAAGCTATTTCCACACAGTAGATGCCAGAGTGGCACACCTTCCCTGCTGCAGCTAAGACGACTTGAAATTATACATTGAACTCCAGATTTTTAAGGGATCGAGATGGAATAGGTATTATTGTGAGTTGAATTATTTCCCTATAAAAGATATGCTGGAGTCCTCACCCTTATTACATCAGAAAGTGACCTTATTTGGAAATAGGGTCTTTACAGAGATATCAAGTTAAGGTGAGGTCATTAGGGTGCACCCTAATCCAGTGTACCTGGTGCCCCGTTATAGGGACATCTGGACACAGAGACAGGTGTAAAGGGAAAAGACCTCATGAGATGGGTTCTCGGAGGGAAGCCAATGGACACTAAAGATTGCAGCCCTCACCAGATGCCCAGAGAGACCTGGACAGATTCTCCCTCAAAGTCTTCCAAAGAAAGCAACCTTGATGACACCTTGGTCTCGAATTTCTAGCACCCAGAACTGTGAGACCATAAATTTCTGTTGCTTTAATTCATCCACTTTGCAGATTAATTCACACCCATTCCTGATTTATGATCACCAGGCAAAGTTCTCCAGAGTCATGCCTTTTTTTTTTTTTTTTAATTTATTTATGGCTGTGTTGGGTCTTCGTTTCTCTAGTTGTGGCAAGCGGGGGCCACTCTTCATCGCGGTGCACGGGCCTCACACTATCGCGGCCTCTCTTGTTGCGGAGCACAGGCTCCAGACACGCAGGCTCAGTAATTGTGGCTCACGGGCCCAGCTGCTCCGCGGCATGTGGGATCTTCCCAGACCAGGGCTCGAACCCGTGTCCCCTGCATTGGTAGGCAGATTCTCAACCACTGCGCCACCAGGGAAGTCCCAGAGAGTCATGCCTTTTATTCTTCCCACCCATTTCTTCTCATCTCAAAAGGTAGTAGACTTCTATCCTAAGGACCTAGATTCTGGAATCCTCACCCTCAGAACCTTGCTGTGTGACCAGGAGATGCCAGCAACTTCTGTGGGTCTCAAAGGCCTTGGCTGACAAATGGGAATAACCTACCTACACAAATACAGACAAAGGATCTGTTGGCTTGAGGGCTCTTACAGTTATGAGTCCTTAATGTAATGAAGAAATAATGGTGTGAAGAGAAGCTCAGTGTAGGGAAAATTACCAACAGAGTGTTAGTCATAAGACGTACAGCCTAGGGACTTCCCTGGTGGTGCAGTGGTTAAGAATCCGCCTGCCAATGCAGGGGACACGGGTTCGGGCCCTGGTCCGGGAAGATCCCACATGCTGCGGAGCAACTAAGCCCGTGCACCACAACTACTGAGCCTACACTCTAGAGCCCGCGAGCCACAACTACTGAGCCTGTGTGCCACAACTACTGAAGCCCGAGGGCCTAGAGCCAGTGCTCCACAACAAAGAGTCGCCCCCTGTCACTGCAACTAGAGAAAGCCAGCGCGCAACAACGAAGACCCAACACGGCCAAAAATAAATAAATAAATAAATTTATTAAAAAAAAAAAAAAAGATGTACAGCCTATCTGACAGGTACATGAAAAGGTGCTCAACATCACTAGTCATCAGGGAAATGCAAATCAAAACCACAGTGAGATGTCACCTCACACTTGTTAGAATGTCTATTATTGAAAAAGACAAGAAATAACAAGTGTGGATGAGGAGGAGGAGAAGAGGAAACCTTTGTGCACTGTTGGTGGGACTATAAATTGGTGCATCCACTATGGAGAACAGTATGGAGATTCCTCAAAAAATTAAAAACAGAACTACCATGTGATCCAGCAATCCTACTTCTAGGTGTTTATCTGAAGAAAATGAAATCAGGATCTTGAAGAGATATCTGTACTCCCACGTTCATTGCAGCATTATTCACAGTAGCCAAGATTTGGGAAACAACCTAAGTGTCTGTCAACAGCTGAATGGATAAAGAAAAATGTGATATATATATATGGAATATTATTCAGCCATAGAAAAGAAGGAAATACTGCCATTTGAAGGCATCATGCTAAGTGAGGTAAGTCAGAGAAAGAAAATTATACTGCATGATCTCCCTTATATGTGGAGTGGTGGTTACCAGGGGCTGGAGGGTGGGGGGATTGGGGAGATGTTGGTCAAAGGGCACAAACTTCTACTTATAAGATGAACAAGTTCTGGAGATCCAACGTGCAGTGTGGAAACTATAGTTAATGCTGTACTGTGTACTTGAAATTTTCTAAGAGAGTAGATCTTAGGTGTTCACACCACACATGCACACAAAGGGTAAGAAGGATTGACGGATGTGTTCATTAGCTTGACTGTGGTGATCATTTCACAACATATTCGTATACCAAACATCACCTCCTATACCTTAAATAAATATCAATACAGTGTCTACTTGTGAATTATACCTCAACGAAGTTGAAAACACCCAACATACCAATGCCCACCCCACAATTAAGGCCCGGCTGAAGCATGTTTCAGGCCTGTCCACACTCTACACGTCGCCAGCTGCCAGGTACTCGATGCTTTAGCTGCTCTCTTTGCTCCCACAGGACAGGATGCTCTGGGACAGCCTGTCGTGTCCCTGCAGGTCTGGGCTCTGCAAACTGACCCAACCTGGTCTTGAGGGCCCTCCCAAGACCCGCACTCCCTTCCAGTTCGTGTTCAATGATAGTCTGTGCCAGGTAAAATGGGGATGTGTCGTGAAGATCCGAAATCTGAGAACTCTCTTTGAGGGTGCAGATGAGTGCCTGAAAATATTTAGACAAACTCACAAGCTTGCTTTCCCCACTAGGTACGATGGATAGGACATGGCCTTTTCCTTACCCTTTCCTGTGACTCCTAACACAGGGGCCGAGAGGAAGTAGGAAACCTTCTGCAATTCTGTGGATGCGTGATGGTGCATTCATCGAGGGCTGGATAAACGCATGAGGACCTCAGAAGGCTAGAAATGGTTAAATAGAAGTTGCTGACAACACCTTAGGAGGTGCAACCAGGAAGAGGTTGTTTACACGTGTGGTTGTAAACACTCAAAACTGAACAAAACGATGGATTCACGGAACACCTGACCGTGCATCTGACTTCACCTCTCTGAAAATATCTTTAATGGTCCACCAAAATCAATGTAAACTTGTAACGACCCTCTACAGTCTTTAAAAAATAAATGTGCCACGCTAGAATCTTCATCTGGAATGTCTGAGTTGTACACGACAGTAAACTAGGAAAAAAAAATCACTTCCGGGAGCCAATTGTTTTACACTAAAGAAAAATTGCAAGTATCCCATTGTCTGGAAATGTTGTACAAGTATGTTTTTATGGATTAAATTTTTGTCATACACTAGCATCAAGATTCTGTCACATTTCAATGTTATTGATTTGAAACACAAGTGGATTTTGATATCATTTATTCTGGGCTACATACTGTGTAATTATTCAAATGCTTCATTTTCATTTGGGCCTTCCTATTTGTTTTAAATGTTATTACTTGCTTCAGTGCTTTTTCATTTTAGTGAACACACTGATAAATATTTCTATCAATTGCAGATGTGGTTTTTGCATAAGTAACTAAAATGCTAGTACCGTGGTTTAATACAATATTAGACACCATGGGATCCCATTGCAGCAATTAGAAAGTTTGTCTGCATTTGTGTAATCATAAAGGCCTTATGGAATGGTTTAAAGTGTGCTTATAATTAGTAATTTTAATGCTTCGTATCTTTCCAAAAAGCCTTAGGCACAAAGCCAGGGCTGATCCTAGGTAAAATGGGGACATAAACTAAATTCCCTTTTCTTATTTTGTATCCTTTCATCTCTGCTTATTACTGATTTCCCAAGTCTGGATCGAGGCACCCTGAGTTGGGTCAGGCTTGCAGATACTGCTTTTTTTTTTCACACCGTCCTGGCCAACTCCTCTTCGGTCAGAATACTCGGTTTCCCTTTCACTGATTCCTTGGGAGTTGCCTGCTTTGTTTGCTTCTATTGTAGGTTGACCGAACACTCTTAAGAGAATGTAGGGCACACTCAACACAAACTAGATGGGGTGGGCAGCTGGCAGATCCTAGTAAACCACAGGGTGTAAACTGCTGGGTGAACTGTCCCATTATCCTTATAATTTTACTACTAATGTAGTTCCTGCACTCACACAATTAACCCTTCATTGTATTTTCACCAGTGACAAAGAAAGTGAAGTACCCTTTCTCCTGTTAAATAAAACCGAATTCATCCAAGCAAGAGAGGTAGAATATTCTAGATTCCTTGAACAGGATCAGAGTGACCCAAGGGAAGAAAGCCTCGAGTTGCCAGACACACCCTGCCGGACCACAGAACTGAAGCGGAGGCTGCCGTATACCCTTCTCCCCGACCCCGCCATGTGCTGTTTCCTGCAGGGATCTGCTTGCACTTCCACACAAAAGATTGACAAAAAAAGGAAGAGAATTAGCTTCTCTTGTTTTTGACTCTCATTTATGTTAGGGATTTATAGGTCCACAGTGGAACATGAAAATGTGCCTATTTATGCAAATACACTTGGATAATACTGCAAGTTATGAAGTAGCAAGCTGGCATCCATTATTTTTCATTGTCAGTATTTCAATAATTACCACATTTTGATAGTGACTACTGGAAAAAGTTTCTATAATGAAAAGGGTTGCGAAAATTGACAACACTTATGTATGTTCAGGATTAAAGTCTGATTAAATGTTAGAATTGAAATGCAGAAAAACCTAGCAAAGTGTAGTGCTTCCTAGGTGTCCTGCTCTAAGTGATATCCATACACTGTCGTGTGCAATTCTCAGCAGAAATCATGACATATGCGCTCTCTTATTTGTAGTACAACTAAGGCAACTGAAGCACAAAAATATCAATTAACTTGCCCATGGTCACATGGTTAGTGCAAAGTAGAGCCAAGATGTGAACCCAGGAATTCTGGCTTAGAGACTGTACTCAACACCACGATAAAGCACTATAAATATAGCCTCACAGATGAACTAGCTGGGTATTTTAACCCTGAAAGACTAGAAAAATAATATATATGCTTTCCTCTTAAAGAAAGAATAAAATGCCATTTAACCTAACTACAGAAAAGTGCACAAATCAAGATACAGAGCTAGATGAATGACTACAGAATGAAAACACCTTACAGGTCCAGAGATAACGTATATGACACCCCGATTTTCTCCCCATCATCACCCCAACTTATTTCCAAAATTAGCTAGTGATTAATTTGGCCTGTTTTGAAATCATAACGTGTGTTTTTTGCTTGTTGTTTCTTTCACTCAGCATTAAATATGTTCATATTTAATTCTTCCTTCTTCATACAACATTGTGTTCCTTTTCAGTTCTGTTTGTATAATATTCCATTTTTTCTGAATGTCCATTCTGTAAGAGAAGGATTTTAGGCTGTTTCAGGGAGTTTGCTAATAAAGATAATGTTGTGAACTGTCTTGTACGTGCATTTTAGTATATATATTTATATGTACATTTCTGCAAGGATTTACCTAGAAATGGCAACAGAGCACGTTCCTCTTTCATAGACCATGATAAACTATTTTCGAAAGTGATTTTACATGTGCATTCCTAATAGAAACTAGAATTCCAGCTACTTTTCCCAGCCAGTGACTTGCATTTTTTTTTCTCTTACCTGCACCCTTTGATTCAGAGAAGTTCTTAATTTAAATGTAGCCATATTTTTCATCTTTCCCCTTAAGGTTACATTTTTTTATTGTGTTTGACAAAACTTTCTTTACAATTAGATTACGATTACTTTAGAATGAGTACATTCTCCTTTATTAGAGCCTGCAGGCCAAATCCAGCCCCGCCCATTCACAAAGCCTGTCTAAGGAAGCTTTGGCTCTGCAAAGGCATAGCTGAGCAGCTGCAAGAGATCTTGTTTATTTACTGTCTGGACTTTTACAGAAAAAGTTTAATGCTTATCTTTCACACTTTCGTCAACAATCTATTTGGAATTATTTTGGGTTATGATGTAAGGTTGTGGTCAAATTTCTTTTTTTTTTTTTTCCTTCTTTTTCTATATAGGTATCTAACTAATTAACCAAGCACCAAGTACCGAAAAGGACTCCTTATTCACTATTCTGTTGGGTCTATACTTTGTCAGAAATTAAAGTTAGTGTTTTATTCCTTTGAGTTAATTATTTTTGGTATTACATATTCTGTTCCATTCGTTGAGTTGCTTATCCTCATGTTAACATCACACTGACTTAGTGAATGTGGCTTTAAAATGTCTTGATACTTGGTAAAGTTCCCCCACCATTTTTTCTTAAAATGTTTCTTTGCTATCTTGGCCTTTTACATTTCTCTCTCTCTATATATATATTTGTTTATATATATAATACATATAGATATTTATATATTTAGTAGGCTTATCAAATACTACACCAAAAAAAAACTGTCTTGGATATTGATTGAGATTTCATTAAATCTATGCATAATTTTGTGAGACACACTTTTTACAATATAAAGTATTTTAAAACATGTGCATGGGATATTAGTCATTTTACTTGAAGTATGTCTTAATTTGTCTTAATAATATTAGTTTCTGTGTGTTCTTGCACATCTTTCATTAAATTTATTCATAAACAGTTGGAGCTTTGGGTGTCACTGTAAATGGTAGTTTTAAAATTTTTATTTTCCAAAAATAGATTTTTACGTAGCTCGTGCTGGCACTTCTAGAATGAAATTCATTTTTCATATATTCCTCTTATATTCAGTACCATTGCTAAGTTTGCTTAATTAGAATTGCTTATCTTGAAACACATTTGGATTTTCCCCCCAAACAAACATGACATCTGTGAATAATGTTGGTTTTCTTTTATCCTTTATAATCTATATTTGCTTGCTATCTTTTTTTGCCTTTTTACACAGACTAGGACCTCTAGAACAATGATTTCTCAAATTAGTGAATCAACTCAATCCATCTTTGTCTTGTTTCTAATCTTAGAAGGAATTTGTTCCGCTTTTCACCATTAACTCTTATAGTTGCTATAATATTTTTTGGCTAATCTATCACAGAAAACACCTTTCTTTTCATTACCTGATTTGGTGATAGATTTTTATCACCAATTACTGTTTCATTTTCTGAAATGCTTTCCCGCATTATTTGGATGAAAATATGAGTTTCTGTCTTCCATAAATTATACTGGGTTTAATTTGCTGTACTCTTTATAGCTTCTTGAGGTCAAGGCTGACATACCTGTTTATAAGCTATATATTTTTTCTAATATATGTATTTAAAGATTTAATTTTCCTTAAAACTCAGTTTTAGCTGCTTCAATGTCATATATTTTTTTACTTTCATTTAGTCCAAAATATACTCTGTTATTGTAATTTATACACACTCTGATATACAATAACTTATTCTTTCATCCATAAGTTATCCAAAAAATACATTGCTTAATTTTCAAATACATGTGGAATTGTAAATGTTTTTATTGTCATTATGTAGTTTAATTCCACTGTATTTAGAAACTATTCTTTGCATGAGTTGAGTCATTTGATGTTTGTAGACACTTAATATTTGCCCCAGCCTGTGGTCAGTTTTGGTAAGTACGCTTTGTGTGCTTGAGAAAAATGTGTACCCTGGAGCTGATGGGTGCCATGTTCTTTATGTTCAGTGAGATAATGTTAGTTCATCATGCTGCCCAAATATTTTACATTCATACAGAATTGTGTCTCTTCGTTTTATTACTCACCTGTCTACCACTAAGATATAGATTAGTCTATTGCATACAGATTTTAATTGTCATATTAAAACTATTTTTAAAGGGGAAAACTTTTATTTGAGACATTAAAACTTTTACCTTTAAAATTGTTTTCTCTTTCTCTCTCATATTGCATCTTTTCTTAAAGAAGTCTGCTTTGTCTGATATTAGTATAGTTACATATTTAAAAATTTTTTTTGATAGTGATTGCACAGTATAACTTTTTCCATCCTACTATTTTCAGCTTTTTGTTTGTGTATATTATGTTGTGTATCTTCAAATGCAGTTGTGTTTTGTTTTATTTTCAACCTTCCAGCCTTCATCTTAATTGTGATAGCTATTCTAGTTACCTCTCCTATTTGACTATTTGATTTCACTTGGTCTTTTTTAATTGAATTGTTTTTCTTTTGAATTACTGATTTTTTGTAATTTCAGTTTCTACTCTTTTAGCTTGTTAATTACATACTCTTTTAGAAAAATGGCTAAATATAAAGGTAAACGCAAAGGTTAATAAAATAATCTTTATCAATTCTCAGATAATCCAAAGCCATGAAATGTTTAACACCATCAACTGCTTCCAAGTTTTGTGAAATTTTGCTTGTATTTAAATTCTATATATAACTTCAATCCCACAAGGCACTATTTTACTATTTTGTACAATCAATATTTATTCAGATTTGCCTATTTGCTCTTTCTATTGATAATTATCACCTTCCTTCCATCCTGGATCATTTTCTTCCTACTTTAAAAATATCCTCCAAAGTCCTATAGTGCATGTCTGTTCATAGACAATTGTCTTAATTTTGGCTTGTCCAAAATGTCTTTATCCTACCTTCATTTGTGAAAAATATATTTCCTTATCACAGGATCCTATGTTGGCATATTTTTTGTCAACATGTATAATGTCATCACATTTTTTCTGGCTGCGTTGAGATGTCATATGTCAGTTATATTGTCCTTTGAAGTTAATGACTTTTTTTGGTCTGGATATTTGTAAGACTCTTTCTGTGTTTTATGAGGATAAACCCAGGTGGTTCATTTTTATTTCCTTGTTTGGAGTTTGAGAAGGTTTTCAAATCTGTGCCTTGAAGTCTTTAATAAGTTTTATAGAGAAGATGGATTTTACAAGCAAGTTAGATAATAGGTCCTATTTTGTTTTATTATTTTCTGACTTCTTATGCTTCAGGTTTAAAATGTTCTTCAGATCTATATCCAGCTGCCTTTAATGTACTGTTAAATCCACCGATTTTTAAAATTACTGTTATTGTGTTTTTAAGCTCTGGAGTTGCTGGTTTTTTTTTTTTTTTTTTCATGTGATTCTTTTATGTCACTTTCAGTTCTCTACAGGAATTATCCATAATAAATTTATTAGTTTTATTTATTCTTAATTGTGGTATAACATATAAACTATAAAAGTTACAGTCTCAACAACTTTTAGGTGTACAATTCAGTGGCATTAAGTATATTCACATTGTTTTCCAACTATTACCACCATCTATCTCCAGAAAATTTCATCACCCCAAACTGAAACCCCTCACCCATTAATCACTAACTTCCCATCCCCCTCTCTCCCAGCCCCTGGCAACCAATGTTCTACTTTCTATTTCTGTGAATCTGACTACTTTAAGTACTTCATATAAGTGGAATCATGCAATATTTTTCCTTTTGTGACTGGCTTATTTCACTTAGAAAAAATGTCTTAAAGTTTCATCTCTGTTGTAGCTTTTGTCAGTATTTTCTTCATTTTCAAGACCGAGTAATATTTCACCATATGTATGGACCACATTTCCTTCATCCTTTCATGGGTCATCCATCGACGGACATTTGGACTGTTTCCACCTTTTGACTATCGTGAATAATGCTGTGAACATGGGTGCTGATATCTCTTCATGTCCCTGCTTTCAATTCTTTTGGCTATGTAACTAGAAATGGAATTGCTGGATCATGCAATAATTCTATTTTTAATATTTTGAGGAACTGCATTTTCCGTAGTGGCTGCACCAACTTTCATTTCTACCAGCAAAGCACAGGCTTCCAATTTCTCTACATCTGCACCAATACTTGTTTTCTGTTTGTTTGTTTTGTTTTTGTCTGTCTGTTGATTTGTTTGCTTATTTGATAGTAGTCATGCTAGTGTGCGTACAGTTATATCTCATTGTGGTTTTGATTTCCATTTCCCTAAAGATTAGTGACATTGAGCATCTTTTCATGTGCTTATTGACCATTTATGTTTCTTCTTTGGAGAAATGTCTATGGAAGTCCTTTGCTCATTTATAAATGGGTGGCTTCTTTCTTTGTCATTGAATTTTATTTTTTATTAATCATAGTTATTTAAAAATGTTTATGCCTGATAATCCCATTATGTTGATTTGCTATTGATCTTACTGTATATATTATGGACTGAATGTTTGTGTCCCCTCAAAATTCATATGTTGTGAAGCCCCAGTCCCTAGTGTGACTATATTTGGAGACAAGGTCTTTACTAACCTAGGTCAAATGTGGTCAGAAAGGTGGGGCCATGATCCAATAGAATTAGTGTCCTTATAAGATAGCAGAGATGCCAAAGAATTCACTCTCTCTCTCTCTCTCTCTCTCTCTTTCTGTCATATGAAGATGCAGAGAAAGGCGGCCATCTACAAGCCAGGAAGAGGGTTCTCACCAGGAATGGAATCAGCGAGAACCTTGATCTCAGATTTCCAGCCTCCAGAAATGTGAGAAATAAATTTATGTTGTTTAAGTCCCGAGTCTGTGAGTCTGTGATATTTGTTATGGCAGCCCAAGCTGACTGAGATACTGCTGTCAGTGGCTCATCTTTTTTTATGCAAGTGTTATACAGTGCATTGCTGCATATGTGCTTCTTTGTGATTGCATATCAGATATTTTTATGAATATAGAGATAAATTGAGATGATGAATGAGATTATCTCTCCTTCAGAGAGGATCTATTTATTTTTCTTTCTTAAAGGCTATGTGCTCTAAATATCTTATATCACCTTGTTCCAAATAGTTATGTAGATGTTTCAGTGTTACTGTTCAGTGTCTGTGGGACTAGCCTCTTCTGCTTTACTCTACTTACATGGTGAAATTTGGAAATTCAACCCAATTCGTGGAATATATATCTTGGAAATTCTGAGCCCTAATATTTGGTCTCCAGGCTGAAAGCTGTGCTTGGCTGTATTAACAAATCTAACTTCACTTTTTTTTTTTAAATAAATTTATTTATTTTATTTATTTAATTTTGACTGTTTTGGGTCTTCATTGCTGCATGCGGGCTTTCTCTAGTTGCGACGAGCGGGAGTTACTCTTCCTTGCGGTACAGGGGCTTCTCATTGCGGTGGCTTCTCTTGTTGTGGAGCATGGGCTCTAGGCGTGCGGGCTTCAGTAATTGTGGCATGTGGGCTCAGTAGTTGTGGCTCACGGGCTCTAGAGCGCAGGTTCAGTAGTTGTGGCACACGGGCTTAATTGCTCCGTGGCATGTAGGATCTTCCTGGACCAGGGCTTGAACCCGTGTCCTCTGCATTGGCAGGTGGATTCTTAATCACTGTGCCACCAGGGAAGCCCCTGACTTCACTTTTGACGTTTGACTGTTGATGGCTTCAAGCCCCTCTCCTCCCCTCTCCCTCCCATCCCCCATCCGTGCAAGTTGATACCCAAGACCCCCCTCCTTTGGCATCGGCAGGAAGTTCAAACCACACAAGACACAGTCCCATCCCTGCCCACAAACTACCATGTAACCCAACCCACCCCCGACCTTCTCTCCTTAAGCCCTGTTCACAACTGCTTGGAAACTTTCCCAGAAAACCTCATTGAGTGAGTTATAAACTTTCTGTGTGTGGCTCAGGAGTCTCTGAATACCCAACCAAATTTTGGGTAGAAAGTCCATGTTGCTTCTGCCTAAGAAACCGAATGTCAGCCTTTCAGTCTTTCATTCCACACATTTATAATTGGACAATTCTTCAGTGGGAAAAATAATGCCAAATGCTTAGGTCACATCCTGGACTTTTTGCCTCTGCAAATCCTTGTGGCCAGGATTTATTTTCAAATTGCACAATTAAAAAAAAACCCAGTTTACAGAACTATACACTGCAGGAGATTGGTCCAAACAAAGTTGTCAGTCTTTTCTGGAAATTCAGCTCCACAAACCCATAGATTATTACATATTTTTTTAATATACTTAAATTCAGGGACAATGTTAAATGCACTCCAGTGGTGTCACAAGCAAAAAGAATTATAAAGTTTGCAAGTATGATCCATTCCTGAATTCAGGGGCAGATTGCATTGTTCACAATTATTTATTTTCTTGTGGGACTCATAAACATCCCTGCCCTGCTGAGTTTAGAAATGGCTGGACTTGTGCTCTGGGTAATGAAATGTTGATAGAAATCAAGCATGTCATTTTCAAAGAAAAGCTTTATGAGCCAATTTGGGATTGACTATGTCTCTCTTTTCTCTCTGCCACAAGACTGGCAGTGCTCCTGAGGTCACTTCTTACACTGTAGCCTATCCTGAGTAGCATAATAATGGCAGTAATACTTGAAAATAAGGAAACACTTGAGGACAGGTTTAAAATCCTCAAACACTGGATTTCCATAGGGTACGTTCCCCCTGTGGGCGGAGGGTATCTTGCCACCTCCTCATGGATGCTGAGTTAGGATGTGATGTGGGAGCTGCCCCTGTTGGTGGCGTGTGCTGTTCAGAGTGTGTTCTCTGGTGACCTGCTCGAGAACGATTCCTCGTAGTCACAACCCCATCCACCTGGAACCTTCCCGGAAAACAAGAGATTGGAATCAAACCCACACCTTGGAGCCAAGGACAGCAGACAAGCTGCCTGTGACTTCCAGCTGAGCCCAGCCTACCTCAGCCGGACATCAGTTGACTCACAGATCTGCAGACACAAAAAATAGATCCTTGTGATTGTGAGCCGTGTCGAAGAGACTGTTGATTCCCTGCCCGTATATCACAGGCTTTATCTCTTCAGAAAGCTAAACTCCAACTGCTGGTGTCTGCCTTGGTCACCTGAGAGCCTTCTCCCAGGCTGAATCTGGCCTTTGTGCCCACACACAGGGTGAATTAACTCTCAGCTTTCTTTTTGAAAAAAACCAGATCAGTCTATAGGTGGTAGTTACAACCATCAGATCGAATGGGATCACAACAGGAGACAATTTATCTAGAGAAAAAACAATCAACACCCTTCAGGGCAGGGACAATGATGGAATCCACAGCGAGGATGGAGTAAAGGACATTAGAGAAATAAATAGACAATCAGCAGAGTAGTGGCACAGAACCCAGAGAAATAGAGCTTTGCGAAGAGCGTTGACAGCAATGCTCAGTCAAGCATAAAGGCCTGTTAAGTGAAGACTGAAGGTTGTATATTGTAAAACCAATATGAATAATGATTATGAAAATGTTTTTTGAAAAGATGCACTACTGAGGGTAAAAACAGAAGCCCGGTTTCACTGAATGTCACAGTCAGCACAAGTGAGGAAGTAGAGATGATGAAAATGCTTACTGTTCAAAGAGCCGTCGTAAGAATATAAACCATCTTGAGAGGCAGCTCAGTTCCCACGCCCACGAAGTTTGTTGTCTGAAGCAGCATTACCCAACAAATATTATGTGGGTTGCATTTCTCAATAGAAGATTTTCTAGTAGCTACATCAAGAAGTAAAAAGAAACAGGTGAAATTTTACTAATATATTTTATGTAACGCACTCCTTCAAAAGTTTTATCATTCCAACATGTAATCAATGTATAAAATATTATACACAGTTTTTTCATGATAAATCGCTAAACTCTGGTGTGTATTGGTACTTACCTACCTCTCAGTTCAGACCAGACCTGTTTCAAGTACTCATGGCTACATGCAGCCAGTGGATACAGATTGGGCAGTACAGATATTATGAATTCTCAGTGCAGGTAAATGTATACTCAATGAAAAACAACGTCAAAATATTAATAAATTCTGTTACAATGGAGAAAAAAATCTTTATCAATTTGCTTATGGGCTGAATGGCCGAATTAATCTAGAAACCCTCTCGGGAGTGAGTTGGCTGTTCGGAAATTAGATAGTGGCTAATTGACTGTCATGTTTCAGGAGGGAGATACTGTAATTTATAACCTCAGGAAGAACGACGTGCGGACTGTCCACGAAAATGTAATGTCAATGGAAGATTGTGCCTTTTATTTCAGGATAGACTGACAATTGTCATTTATGTACACAGAAGCTCTAAAAGCACCACATAAATGCCACGTCCTCCATATTTAATAAATGAGCATCAAATGACTGCTCTCTGAATTATTCAGAGAAGCTTATGGGTTTTTCTCTTAATCTAAATTGTGTTGAATATATTGTAAAACTATAAATATGGCTTTGAAACATACCTAAGCATTTCCAAAATAAATCTATGGAAGTATATTACATGGATTACCATCAAATACAAGTGCCAGTGGCTCTAATGTTACCCCACATCCAAAAAATACTTTATAAGCAGCAAAAATAAAGGGTTCTGAGTAAGAAACATGAGACAGAGTGGACATCAGAATTGGGTTGTTAATAGCGCTTACACTTTAAACATGGCTCTCAGAGGCAGAACACATGATTGACAGTGGTCAGCATGGACAATATTCTCTCTGTTTGGAAATATTTCTCAGGCTACTTCTGTGCAGATGGGGGCTTTTTGAGAGCTCCCAGGAAATTCTTGCGTCTAAATTTTTGTAGGAATTCCTACCAATGAATCTTGGAAACCATAGGTGGTATTAATCTAGGACTGTCACATTTATCAAATAAAACTAGAAGGGCACACATGGGATATACTTACACTAAACAAACAAACAAAAAACACTATTCAGTGTTTATCTGAAATGAGAATTTAACCAGATACTGTATATTTTATCTGGCAAAGTGTTTTTCCCCATCAGTTTCCAGATATTAAGGACATTCCCCTGGTAGATTATAAGGTTTCATGCTGCTACAGCTGGTCTTCAACCTTCTACCTTTGCAGCCTCAAGCCAGACCATTTGTGCAAATTTTGGTTCTTCCCAGTTTCTGAGTCAATGCCACCAGCAGTGCAAGTGTGCTATCTCAGCCTACCATCCGCAGGTCTTGGAAAGGAGTTACTTGCAGACCAGGTCAGACTCCTGATGCCACATAACCCTGAAGCCACAGCACTTGGCTTGCGCCTCCCTCTTGTTGGGACCTGCTCCTGGATGGGAGCCTCACTTCCAGGGCTGCTTCCTTGTCTCCATGGTTACTCCTCCGAGTCTCTAAGTCTGCCTCTCCATCGGGCCCTGTGGCTTGGACCCCTGTGCCTGCTTCCTTACTAATGCACCCCCTCCCCAGTAGCCCTGAAATTATAGTTTTCTCCAGCAGGACAGCCAAGACCTAATTTTTAATAAGACCATGGGATATGTTTTAGAAGATTTCACTCCATGTGAAAATTCACAGCCTTGGTGGAAAGTAATGGGTTACCTTGTCTTAATAAGGGAGAAACTCTTCAGAGCAAAAAGACACTTGGAAGGACGGCGTGTTACTTACCATCCCACCTCTTTCCCTGGAGGACGTGGGGAACCATGCGTCTTTTCCCATGTTGTCTGGTGATATTTCCTCGTTTCCTTTACATATTTTAATGCAATCAGTGCAGCTCACATCTGCAGAGCAATCAAATTACCAAGTCAACATAATCCAATGAAATGCTGAAGAGCTAAATAATCAGATTCAGGTTAATATTAATTTCTATACTTTTCCACACCTGGATTCAGAAAGAAGAGGCAGAGAAAGAGAAAGATAATAAGAGAGGACAGACATCCACAAACCATTAAACAATTATGATCACGTTCTCTGAGGTGGTTGAAACGTTTTTCTTTTCACGCTTACACTGAATTCTTTAACCTGGGAAAATGAACATTTCTTTGTTGTTTGTACAGAGTACATAATTATGGGCATAGTTTAATATAAGCATGATATATACAAAAATCAATAAGTAGTTCAGGAATAAATGAGCAGGTAACTAGAAACAAGGAAGGAATTTGTTTTAGTATGATATTTCCTGTGTCTCTGACCTCTTATAGCGTAGACTTCTTTCTCCGCTTTCTATTTATTTAATTCCCACAATGTTAAAAAAAAAAGTTTTGTGGCTATCGATGGATGGGTCTTTTCTGTCAAGAATGACAGGTAATATGTAATATGTAAATATACCATGCTTCCAATTAAATCACATTTTTCTCTGTAAGTGAGGAATGACTCATCAAGGTAGACTAGGAAGAGTTAGACATTCTTAATTTTATTCTTATTGTTCTCTTTCTCATTATTTAACAAGTATGTCACATCATTTCTGAACCTCAGTTTCTTCATTCAAAAAATATGGGATTAATAATATTGATCCTGCCTTATTTACTATTATTAAATGTGAAGATACACTTCAAGTGTTAACAGACTTTAAGATAATGTACAAGTAGGTTGCTTCTGTGATGCAATTAATTTTCAAAAGTGACAGTAAGGAAATCTGAAATATGGACATGAGTAACAATGGATTAATATTGCTTCATGAATTGTGACAAATGTATCATACTAATATCAGATGTTAGTAATAAGGGAAACTGGGTGTGGGGTTTAGCAATTCTCTGTAATATCTCAACTTTTCTGTAAATCTATACCTACTCTCAAAGAAAAGTTTATTTAAAAAATTCAAAAGATAAACTTAAGAAAATAGAAAAAACAAAGAAAGGAAATTAGGACATGTAGGCTTATTGTGGCACGGTATCTAGGTCAGAGAATGAAGCAAGACCACATTGATATTGTAAGGAGAATGAATATGTACACACCACTCAGGGCATCTCGCATACGATAGGATGTTTTTACAGAACAAGAAGTCCGCTTGCATCCTAGTGCCTGCACGCCTACCCTACCAGCCCAGGACGTGACAAGAGCCTTCGTACTTTAGGGCAGTGTCACCGTGTCATTTGAAATCCCAAGGACAGGCTCCTCTGCAACGATGTGAACCTGCTTCATGACTTCAGGAAAGCGCGTGGGCTGTAACACAGCTTACCCGCTTCTCTCGCTGACACACTTCTTACCACACGTGGTCCTCAGACAACACTGACTACGTCGCCGGGGGAGCTAGGCTAGAAACAGAAGTGCCCTCTCTAATCAGAATGCTTCATGGCCTTCTTGATTTACAGCTTCCTTTTTGGCATCTACTTCTCTTCCAGTCAGACAGACACACAAGGCAGTTTCAGAGTCTTAAGTAGATAAATTTATTTTCAGGTTATCATCATTCTGTTCTTGGGAATTCTATCAATTAATTATGAAATATTCAACTCTGCTTTAAATCTAGATCATTTCAAGGTAAATGTGGAACTCAGAACCTCCTGAATCTTATTTTGCATTGATTATATTCACCCTGTGGACCGATAATGAGCACTTTTTTTTTTTTTTAACTGAACTCAACAGATGTTTACTGCCACCTCTTTCAGCATTTAAGGATGTCTGCATCATTGGAGAGACCACGGCCAGACCTGGAAAAATCGCTTTCCGTTGCGTGGGATAAAGCAATGCCAGACCATCTCTCCTCTCTCTCTCTGTCTCTCTCTCTCTCTCTTCCTCCCTCCTCTGCCTTCCTTTCTGTCGATCCACTCCACAAGGCATCGAGCTCTCTCACCACATGTGGCTTTGCTGAATTCCTAGTGTATTGGCTGTGACCCTCATTGGCCTCTCCCCCCACTTCCTGCCCTCACAAAGGAGCTCTTAATTAGGCACAGAAGTCATACACGTCTGAGGGCAGCCTTTTGTATGTCATGAAATTGACTTCTCCCTTCTCATTACCACCCATAAGCCATGATTAGCCTTGGCACTAAAGTGAACCGACCTGCGCTATTACAGGCTAGACTGGCTTGCACATTCTTTGAGACGTTTACTACTTGTTAGTCTGTACGGGCTGTATTTTATTACAGCGCTATCCTCACAAAGGGAGGTAGGATCAAAATTAAGACGTGTACTTGCTTGTAAAGATTCTGAAAGCAAACGATTGGATCTTATTTTCCACTATAAAGTATTTGATTTTTAACTTTTTGTCATGTCAAGCATACACAGGAGTAGCAGGAAGAGTATAATGAACTCTCGTGTGTGTCATTCGGCACCGACTTCTATCAACATTTCCCAGTCTTTTTTGATAGGTTGTACCTCACACTTCTCTTTCCTTCCTTCTATCCCCTCTTCGCTTCTCTCTGTCCTTTTTTCTCTATTGCTGGAGTATTTAAAACAAATATTAGACATATCATTTAATACACAAATACTTTACTCTGCATTTCTAATTGAAAAAGATACGTATGTATGTCAAGTTAGTATAACAACCATATGATTGTCATGCCTAAGAGAATTTTGAAAAGAATCCTGAAAGTCATTTAATATTGTGCAAATTCAAATGTTTGATTGTCTCAAATAAATGTATTTTTGTAAATATTTGGTTTCTAGGAATTAAGATCCAAATAAGGTCTGAATATGGAGGTCTATGAACCTCAATGTTATCAAATATGGAGCACTCCATTTTCTCCTTATTAATTAATATGTGAGACTCAAGGATAAGATACAAGAATAATTTTAGAGGCTGTGTTTACCTCTTTCTTCTTTCAGACTTGGGCAGATTGGGTTTGATGAATAGTGAGAGTGTAATGCACAATGAGCTATTTTTACCCTATGACACCTGTTGCTTCTGAGATTGTATTTTTTTATTACAAAAGAAATGATCCTAAATATCCTTAACGTTATTAAGTCCACTTTGAAGGTGAGCAAAGAAGAGTGAAGATGAAAGAAGAGAGAAGCCTTGTTGTTGAGGATAGGAGAGATGAGAAAGGCATAGACATTTATTGAAAATTCTTTGCCATCATAGTGTTTGAAAAAAATTTATAGGTTTTGTGAGAAATATAATTTTTGTCATAGGATGAAACTGGAAGCAATGTTAAGGCACTTTCCTGAAGTAGACAGTGTTATGTGCTGGCTGAGAACTTAGGATATTGAAGGAGGACTTGTTTTAGAGCTTAGATCTGTCTATTTGAAACGTTACTTAACTTCTTTAAACCCCACTTTTTGTATATAAAACAGAAGCAGTAAATGTACTTACCCTCAGGGGTCTTCTTTGCATTCAGAGGAGATAACGCATGTGAACATCTGGTCAACCAGCAAGTTTAACTAACGTTGCCGTTTTCATTGCTCTAGGTTCTCTGAAGTCATCAGAGTTCATTTTTGAAACTTGTAACACAACCAGTAACCACCATCAAGAAAGTAGAGTCCAGGTCTTTAGGGACCAATGGCTCAGCATCTTTGAAGCTTCTGGTGCCTGGGGGGCCGTGCTGGAGGCATCAGGACTCTTCCAGGGTCAGGGTCTTGGAAACGCATTACACTCTCACTCTGGTTCCTCCCTGGGCTTTTGGGGTAGGGAAGGACTTTCCCTTGGAGCCAGGGCTCTGGAATTCTCCTCCACAGGGCCCTGTGTGAGCCACTTACCAGGTAGGTGGGGTGGGAACCCAGGCCCTGGCATGAGTCCTCTCAATTCATTTGAGCAGGGTGAGGGTAGGATCAGGCTGGGGCGAAGCAGGGCTTGGCAGGGCTGGCTGCACTCAGATGAGAGGATAGCATGCCAGTGGATCATGGTGCCCGTGGGCCCTTGGAGGGTCCTGAATCAAAGCCTCTCATCCCCCTCGAGAAGGCTTCTGAGACTCCTTGTCTTAGTCTGACCACTTCTGGTCTCCACTCTGCTCAAGGACCAGACCGCAGAGCAGGCCTCATCTCTAGGCAGAAGTCTGCACTCCAGCAGGGCCAGGGTTGAGAGGAACAGCAGGAGGCGGAGGAGAGACTCCAGAATGTGGCGGGAGTCCCAAATTGTCTGTAGATTCCGTACAATCCCGATCAGATCCCAAACACTTTTATAGATATAGACAGATGTCACAATCATGATAATAATAATAAGAATTATTATTATTCTACCCTGGAAGGATGTCATCTCATACCCCTTTAGGGCTTTGTGTTTACCCAAATAATTCACATCCATCTTGAAAATGCTTAAAATATTAAATGCATTTTTTTAATGGGAGAGCATGTCAGACTTTTTAAAAATTCATTCAGGTCCTACTATCCCTGTATACGCTTTATAAATGAAATGCTGGGGGGTTCAGCTTCATTTGAGCGAGATTAAATTTCATTGACACAAACGTCCAGCGTTCCTACATTCTAGCTGTATGATTCCAAGAGCTCAGATTCTGTTCAGCATATCTATCAGGAATTCCTGAAAGTTTGATGCTGTCATGGTGCCTCAGCTCTGCCCCACATGCTACCTCCCTCTGTGAAAATAAACCTCCAAGTCAAGAGACCAGTTTAACCCTAAAACTGCCGGTGCAGGAGAGAAGGGTCTTCCCCTTGGCCCTGTGCACCCTGGGGTTGGGGTCTCCTTCCCCTTCCCACAAAGGATCTCACAGGAGTGCCTCATCCACTGGTGCTCCTTGATCAAGTGTTCTCTACTCCTCCAGAAAAGAAAGTCCCTGAATAGGAGCTTATAGATAGACCCCAGCCCTCAGTTTAGTTACAAACATCCAATTCTGCATTCTTGTTTGAAACCAGTTGGGAAATTGCTACAATATGGGAAGACCATAATAAATAGAAACATCGGTATTTAATTACTACTTGGTCAATGATGTTAAATATTAATGTCTCAGGTTCTAACATTGATGGCTTGCAAATAAATCTTTCGCACGTATTGTAACATTAATGGGATGATACTTTTGTTCTCTCAGTATGTGGAGATTGAGTTCAGCTTTATGAAATGGCATTAGATAATATATCACGAACAAAAATCTCTGGATTTTAGGCACCTCGGATCCACAAACTGTCACGCATCTGAAATGACGTGAAAACACGAAACACTATGATATGAAATTTTTTATTGCATTGCATTTGCATATTCTATATAAAATTTGCAGATAGGTGTTCATCCTTATCCTAATTTGGCTTGGAGAACATATTCATTCGTAAACTCTGTTGGAGATGGCTGATTCTTTGCCTATACCCCGATAGCATATGACACCAGGTGTGAAATATTAAAGAACTAACATAGTGACTCTAACTCGTGTTCTGTATGGTAATGTGTGAGATATGTGACCAAACAACCTTAAAATCTTGAGAAAGATATTTACAACCTAAAGCTAGTCATTTAAAAACTTTTCTGAGTATAGTTCATCTTTTTCTGTCTGTCCTTGTGTCTTCTGACTTTATCTGCTCTTTAATCCCAGATAATTAAGGGATTTCACTTCCTTATAATACTGGACTCTTGAGCCAAGCTTGTAATTACACTGGGCGTGCAGTGTTCCATTAACTGCAGGCTGTGGGTTAGTTGGTAATTCCTCATGCAGCACTTTTCCTGAAGATGTTTCACATTGCAACCTTTGACTTTATTCCCAGGACAACAGATTCAACCATGCATCCAGCTATTCCTCCCTCGAGATGTTGGATAAGGAACACTGCGGACTTGATATCCTAGATTGTCTCAGTGAGAGACGGAAGCAAGAGAGATCTCAGGGTGAAAGTGTCTGGTCTCTCCTCAAAAGTAGATTTTATATATATTAGGACCCTTACCTCACACATCTGTCCACAGTGCATTTGGAACAACTGAATGATTTATTTATTAGACAACATTCAGGCACTGAAATTATTTGGCATAGAATTGGGTCTCTTTCTTGCAATATTTATTGACAGAGAAAGAGAGAGACAGAGAGAAAGAGAAGGAGGGAGTGGTACACATTGGTTTGATTTTCTCAAATAACAATCCACAAGGTTTTGGCATTGATAAATGATTCCTTTCCCAAATCAAGAAAATTCAATCTATCTAATATTAATCTCATCTTTATATCTCCCAACCAAGCTTTTCACCAAATCGCCCTCATATCTATCATCATAGTTCTAGTTACTCAGGCTTAAACTATGAAGTAACTCATGACTTCACTTTCTTTCTTTGCTGCCCCAGTTCCAGGCATGAACACATTTATTCTGTCAATGCTTTCTTTGCAGCACGAAGCACACACACCCTTTCACTGCCTCGCTTGAAATCAAGGTAATCATCATCCTGTAACTAGGCATTTGCTGTGATTCCTTAACATGTGTATGGAACTAATTTTTTGTTGAAACAAACCTTTTATATAACCCAAAAGAATACTTACGCTAAACACTACCTCATTGACTATCTTCCTGAGAAATTTGGTAACTAGAGCTGTAATGTTTACGTAATTAAAAAATAGATAGAAAGGGATTGTTCAAAATAATAGTGGCTGTCAAGTGACAGCCGCATCGAAGCGGCTGCCATGAGATCAATCTTATCCGTGGTTTTTCCAGCTGCAAATATATCTCAAATCACTGAAAAAATTCTATTAACGCAGTTATGTGGTCACCCGTCCATGTTTGGGTTACCTGTGTGACCTAGGGTCTGATTTACCCATTGGAATTATTAAAATGTGACATCTAAAATGCTTTAACCACTTACTGAGCCAGTAAGAAAAATTGGGAATAGATATCTGTAGTTAGGTTTTCATGACTTTCTAGTTGCAAGAAATCAGACAACGAACATGCCTGAGGACACAGTTTCACTTCTCTGCACGTTGTAGGTAGCAAATGCTGCCATTTGGGGTATAGAAAGGCCAAAGGATGTTAAATACCACATCCTACACCAGATAACGCAGTCAGAGAAAGAGGACGTCATCTCCCTGCTCTCTCTCCACATTCGTTTTGCAGAATCATCTCACCACTGAGAGTTTTATTTCTCAGCACGCAGCCCCACCGTGTGCCCCACCACTTCTCTTTCTGTTCCAATCTCCACTCTGCTTGAAGTTCCCAAACAGGATATTTCTTGGCACCTGCGACCAAAACATGCCACTCTCCAAAGCTGTTCCCTTTCATTGTACCTGAGACCTAAAATCCCACAGTTAGAATCACTGCACAAAAGGATCTGTGCTCTCGTTCGTGTGCACTTGCCAAGGCAAAGGCACAGTTGCCTTCACAGATGGTTCAATATCCTGCAACAGAAAGGGAATCAAAGTCCCGGGGGCCCCTCCACCACTGACACCATTCATCAGCGCCCTTTGTTCTTGCACAGAAGACCCACAACCTCCTGGCTGACTGTGGCTTTGCACAGCCCTGTGGCCAGCGTGACCCTTCAGGGCTTCCCCTCACAGGAGGCATAGAAACTCTGACAGCCTGGAAATCGCTGTCCCTTTATCAAGTCCACAAGACCCCAGCTTCCTCCTCCTCCAGGGCACTGCACCTTCCCTTATCTCAAAGGCATTCAACTAATTACTTCTCTTCATCCTTTGAATATTATCGAAAATGTCACTCCCTGGGGGAAAGCTTTTCTGACTCTCTAGTTGGGTTGCCTTTTTTGTTTGTTTGTTTTTCTTGTACAATTCCATTTATTTTTTATTTTAATTTTATTGTAATATATGTACATGCATAACTGAAGTTGGGTTGCCTTTTACACGCTATCCCGTCACCCTGCAATTTAAGTCCAGTGTACCGAGGACAGTTTGCAATCGTGTGTGGCTGTGATGATTACGTTGATCCCTGCTTCCTACACAAACATTTATGCTCTACAGACTTTGCTCATATTACATCCACTGTGATTAGCAAAATGCCTGGAATATACAAGTGTTCAATGAATCATTGCTGAACTCTTGGGAAAATTGAGACTTACTTGTGGGAAGATACAGGAAGAGGAAAGTTGAGGGTGGACATGTCCATGTTCCCAGAGTGACCAGGCCTGGGTTATGTGTCAGATGCAGAGAGACAGAGCACAGAGGATGAGAAAGGGAAGCACGCATGGCCATTTCGACCTGCGCCACACCTTCTGCCATCCTGTGCCAATATGAGACCAGTCGGCAGGGTTGAGTGGGTTTCTCCAGCCCAGTGAAAACAGGCAGTGTAGGAGCAAGGAGCTGGCCTCTGGATTACTATCCTCCCCAGGTGCCCTGAATCATGGTGAATCTTGTTTTTGCATCAGCGGACAATGCACCGTCCCCGTGCTGTCTCTCTAATTCCAGGGGCAGGTATAAAAAGTTCAATAGTCTGCAATACAAGCTGGGGAATATTCTCTAGAAAACCTTTGGATAGAATTTCAGGATGAGGCATTCTGTGCCTCAGTGTAAAGCACTGTCACAGACATGAAATATACCAGTTAAAAACAGCCCTTCATAAACATGCTCCTTGTCTGATCAGTAAAGCAACACACCGGCCATGGAAGGAGTGATCCATGAGGTGGGATCAAGCCAAGTACTGGGAGGTGACTGAGTTTCAGGGAGTATTTTCAATGTATTTCAGAAAAATGTATGTGTTTGCTTTGTGTACTTCGAGGCTTCATGATGTCTCTGCTTCCTTCTGTTTAATTAGTGAACCAGCAGTTAAATGTTTTAAACGGTTTCTTATGTAAGGAAATAACTTGGAAAACCTTAAAGTCTTCAGTCTGAATTACCTTCAAGTCCTGTGAGTAAAAACTGGAGGATAATCCTGCCTCCTTGTCACTCAGAGTGCGGAGCTCAGGATGCAGCGCCGGCAACCCTGGGCTGACTTAGAAACGCGGACACTCAGCTCCTCTGCTGACCCCAGGTTTGGATCCACCTGCAACAAGACCCCCGGGTTGAGGGGTGCAGCCAACCCTGAGAAGCCATGCCGGGCAGCACCTCCTGAGCTGGAAAGGACAATTACTATGGAAACACTGTCATCGTTTGGTTTCATTTCATAATTTTTGTAGAAGTTATTATGGTCCTTTGAATTGCTTGGTCATGCTGGCTAATAATTTCAGTTCTGGCCTCTAAATGTCACTCAGAAGATCTGCTAGGAAAATCAAAATGAAGAATATTAAATTATGAGGAGTTGTTCCATTCATTGCTTTTCTCCCAACCCTAAGAGCTTTATTTTTAGATGAATAATTGCATCCTTTGTACTGAGAACAAATTAATAACCGCTTGCATTAAACAATTCCAATTTCACCATCAGAAAGGCTCATGTACCCAGTCAGAGTAAAACATCGCAGTGACAATTAGTTAAAACCTAGCTGGCCTTGTGGAAAAAAAAAATCTGTATTCCAAGGGAAGCTGCTGTTAAATGGGGACATTTGGGTTACTAAGCAAATATTAAATTAAATGAGTTTGAAGAAGCCATAAACATGTTATTCTAGGGCCCTACAAGAAGATAATAGAAGTAATCACAAATAGGCTTTGAAATCACATCTTAATTAGTCAAACTGTTTTACACAGAAGCCCTGACACAGCACCAGCCCTGGGGCCATGAAGCTAGTTAAACATATAGATACAAGCCAGTCTATTTGGAAATAAAAATGTACCACTTAATAAGCAGTTTTACTCAAAATAATGACTTCTGTAAATCATTACAACTAGAATAATATTGAATGGAGAATATGCCCTGTTTGACTTTATTATTATTCTATATTATCTCTGGATACCATAACAAAGTTCCAGTTATTAGATGCATTTTTCAATAATATGAAATTTTATTAATATTATAAAATCATTATAATGTTAATTTTGTAAAATGAGTTAATACAGTGATATTGGTCTCTACGGTCCTTCATTCTATCCTGACCATCCTGCTCCTTCTGATTTTCTGTCACCTTGGAGGGGTCATGGGTAAGCTAGTCAGTGGTCACCTGGTCATCTGTGGCAATCGTCAGTCTCAGGGGGACCCATCACCCCAGAGCCCTTCTCCCAGTTGGCCTGATGGTTGGGAACTAGACGATGACAAGTATGTGCACCCCGAAGTGTTTCAAGTCAGTGGGATGAGGTGGGAGGGAGACCGAAGGGGTCTGAAATAGGCTAAAGTTATGTAACCACAGGTCACAGTGGCATTTCACATCCTGTAGACCACGTAAGGGATGTGGGTGTCAACAGAGGCTGACACAGGGTTCTGGAACACGTCAGCTGCAGAGAAGAAAGCTATTTGTGTGGAGAAGCCATCATCAGAATATAGGAAAGTGTCACCAACAGCCAAGCACAAAATGTGGTGAGAACCAGGCGAGAAATTTCTCTTCAGCAACCTTTACACCTGGCCAATGGCATCATTAAACAGGAATCATCTGTCTGCCAACACCACCCAGACTTCCAGCTAACTTCGTAGCCTCCGTGTTTTGGTACTAATTGGATTAGTCTACCTCAACAGCATATGCTACACAAAATGCCTGGATTTTCACATGTGAAAAGCCTTATGAAAAAATACAGACTGCTGCAGAATGAGGACCATTGAATAAAGGAAGCAGAGACAATAGGTTTTTGATTTGGGAAAATTAATTAAAAAATTCAATTTCAATATATAAAAAACCTAAATGTAAATGGCAGAATTTTAAACTGTTAGGTATAAATATAGGTCAATCTCTCTATGAATTTGGAGTAGTGCATTAGGTAGAATGACCAGAGTACGTATGTTAACAAAAAATCCAAAATCTCAATGGCGTAACCTATTACTTGCTTATTTCCTCCTCTCATAACATCTGCCATCGTCCAGGAAACTCTCCGGAGACAAATGTTCTCAAAGAGGCAACATAGCCGTGCAAGCTGACAGGTCAAGTCCAACTTATATATTTGTTGTTGTTATACAGGCTTCTGGTGTCATATGTAAGATTCCACTGCCAAATCCAAAGTCATGAAGATTTGCCCATATGTTTTCTTCTAGGACTTTTATAGCTTTCACTCTTACCTTTAGCTCTTTGGTCTATTTTGTGTTACTTTTTTGTACATGGTGTCAATAAAGGGTCCAACTTCATTATTTTGCAATTTCCCCACCAACATTTGTTGAAAAGACTGCCCTTTTCTACATCAAATGGTCTTGGCACTTTTTTGAAGTTGTTTGACCATACGTGCAAGGGTTTCCTCTGGGCGTCTTACAATGTTTTCCAGCAGCACCCACAACTTTCTGGCCCGGGTGAGGTCCGAGTTAGAAGAAACAGAGACAGCACCTTTCTTCAGTCCTTCTGGAGCCCAGACAAGTTAGAACAGAAACACAACGACTTGCAAATAAGTCTGCTCTGCTCTCTCTAGAGACAGGACCAGGGTCCCACATGGAAGCCTTGAGTGGCTGTCTTCAGGGGGAAGTAGGGCTAGCACCATAAAAACACCAAAATGCTTTCCTACCATTTTAAATTTGACTTTTCCTTGAGCTTTTGTTTGATTGCTGTAAACCCTTGACCATTTTCCAGTGTCCTGACAATCTTGGTTCCGACAGTTTCTGCTCATTTTTCAATGTTTCTTTTGAGGGGCAGGTGCCTGGAGCTACCTATTCTGACATTTTGTTGACATCACTCCCCGCAATGCTTCTCATATTTAAAAAAATTATTCTGAAGCACAATGGGGAGAATGAATGCCACATAAGAGAAAAAAATTTAGAAGAAAATAGGGGATCTTCCTACCCCTGTAACATGTATTAAACTGTTTTAGCAACCATTAGAAACAAGTTTACAAAGCTGAACGGGGAGAGAACAGACACAAGAATTTGCAAGGCAGTGTGTGATAAAAATGACATTTCCAATTACAGTGGAAAGGAGCAGATTATTTAACAGCTACAGGGCAACAGGTTAACCATCTGAAAAAAAAAAATCAAGGATTATGATTTATACAAATTAAATTACTGCTTTCAGTTATTATTTAATAAAGGTGATTATATAGTATCAAGACATGGAGATGAAATTTCTAAGGCACTCCCTAAAAAACAACAACAGAAGAAACCACACACAATAAATTGTATAGAATATCAAAAAATAAATGACAAACTGGAAAAAATATTTCTGATGTATTTCAGAAATATGCTTAGTATAGCACTATAAGTTAATAATAATATAAGTAAATGTATATAAATAAAATCCTTATTATTTTACTTAAGAATACTATTTAATATACAAATTAACATATGATAAATGATATAATATATATGAAAGCGTATATTGAAACCACAATTTTTAAATACTATTATTTAGCTTTATTTCTCACAATATGATAAGCAGCTTACAACATCTTTAACTACCTTTTGAGACTATACCTTTAATATCTTTAAATGTCTTTTAAACATTCCATCTTGGAATTTACATTGTTTTAATCAATGAAGACCTTACTTTTTTTGGACATTTAGGACATTTCTGATTCTTGTCTATTGTGAAAAACACTAAGATAAAGATCTTGCATTTGCAACTTTGTGCAAATGTTTGATAATTCCTTTGGGAAAAAATTTCCTAAAGTGACATTTCTGATTCAATTTATCTCACTGAATTTTCAACTTATCTTACCAAATTGTTTTACATAGCATTTGTATCTATTTGTATGCCCATAAATACTTTATCAAAAATAACAACCTTTAGTTTTCTTATTCTTTTCAAAAAGTTTCTATCTTCTATAAAGGAAATGATATTTTTTTGCCTTACTGATAAAAAAATATTCTTGTGTGGGTGCATTTATTTATTTTTCTTTTTTTGAATTTTTTTATTGAATTGTTTAACCAATTCTATTAAGGTGTTCTTTTTATCAATTTGCGTACTTTACACATTAAGGCTATAACACTTTGTAATATGTTACAAATAGTTTCCTTATTTCTCTTTCATATTTTATTTTCTAATCCTATTTTTCTTTATTTTTCAAATTTTCTACACTTATCACAATTAAAAAGTCAAGAGAAAATGAATGAACCAATAGATAAAAGGCATTATGAAATATTTAGAAAGTACCAAGGAAGGGAAAGGAAACACCATACAGAAGCCGTGAGAAGACTGGGTTTGTGAGTCGCAGCCCAAGACCAGCTTCTCTAAAGAAGCAGAACCTTGGTCACCAACAATCATGGGCTCAACCAGGCATGTTTCTCCAGGCTAACCAGATATGTGGAATTACTGACAAACAAAAATCGCCACCTCCTCTTTACTTTCACATTTGTCTGTAGTTTAGGGGGAAAATGTATTTGGACCATGTTTGGCTGGAAGAGGTTTTTCTTGGGGAGAAGGTAGGTGGTGTTTAGGAATGGCCTCCCCAGACTGTATATTACAGTCCAATGTATTTTTTGGAAGAGAATCTTAGAAATCTTCTCTCCAGCCTCCTCCTGCCTACACTGAACATGTAGTGTCTTTGGTATATTGACCTCCCCTCCGCTCCTTTCTCCTGCTGTTTCCTTTGCTGGCTGATGCACGCTCACCACCAAAGGTCCTTCTTCCACCCACATTCTCATTCTCCTGCTAATTCTATTCATCCTGTAAGTCTTGGATTAAACCTCACTGAAATATGGGAAGCTTTTCCTTACCTAAGACTGTGATAGGCCGTTGCTAAATGCCATCATTGTTCCTGTATTTCTCTCGAGCACTTATCGTACTTTAAATTTTTAGTTGTTCAATGTTTCTTTTATCTGCTTGATTTTATACTCTATGAGTCTAAGAACCTCGTGTCATCCTCACTGTGTCACTGTAGAAGCCGGAATTCTCATAGGCCTACCCTGCATAGGCCCACATGCAGCCACGGTCCCACATCAGCCTCTGCCCCCTAATTTCCTCTACACAAACAGTTCTTCTCTCATGTACCTGCCAAGCCAACACCTTCACCTGCCTCAAGCCTTTGCTCAAAAGTGACCGTATCCATTAGAGCTCCCCGGATGGCCCAGTCATTTCCACAAACTCTCTCTAGCCCACACGGCAACCCCTGCTATAGCCCACTTACCTGCTCTGGTTTTATGGTTTTCTCTAAAACTCATATTTCAGGTAATTTACTAATATTTTCTTTGCCTTCTCCCCAGAATGCAAGGTCCATGAGGACAAAAACATTGTCTAATTTGTCTACTGATGCATCTAAAAGTAAAACAGTGACTGTGGGTGCTAGGAGATGAACATCTGTTGAATGTACAAGCCTGGAAATGTCATGGGCCTTCAATAAATACTTGAGGATGAATGAATTCATTCATGAGTTCAAGAATACCTCTCTACAGATGTCGCCCTAATTTCTGCAATTAAAAGACACATAGAAGGAAAATTCATGCTCTTTTTCTTTGCAGAAAGAATCGCTGACTTACTGCACTTTTAAACCTCATAATAATTTGTCTTTCTGTTTATGTTAACTGCCTTATGACTATTGGAAATTTTATTTAGTTTTGTTAATAATTGGGTGAGATATTTGATTAGCTGTTCTTAAACTACTACAACTAGAATTGATACAATTGTTGTTCATGTATTTATGATTTTTAAAAATTATTTTCACAATAATAACATATAGTGTACTTTTCAATAAAACTTTATCTTTCCAGTTATACCAAATCATTTTTTGTTTGGCCTGAGAATTTTTACCTGAAATCTTGGGCTATTAGTAAATTTTTGAAAAGTCATTAGTTCTGATAAAATGACCTGTGCTTCAACATCTATGCTTCAACATGTATGCTAATTTAATGAAAAACAACTGTAGGATGAAGTGAGCCCTTAACAGGTGGAGTTGCATATTGAATTAGAAAAAAAAAATTTAAATTGCAGATTATTCTTAACTTAAAGATATTAATATTTTGTTGTTTGGTATGTACATTTTTATTGTTTCCATGAATTTCTACATTCATTATTTATTCTAGTTCATACAATCATCGTGTTAAGTTGTAATATTAGACCCGGATGCTTGTAATCAGGCTCGTTAACCTGGTTAAGGTCTTGGAGAACAGCTGGTCCCATCTTCTCTGTAGGTGAGGCGTTTCAGAACATAAAGGCCACTTGATCAAGGTCACATCACACCTTGATGACAGAATCCAGGCTCCCAGGCCATGTCTGTACTTGTTAGATGATGCCTGGAGGCATTTAAAATAACAAGATCAAAACTCACATCTCTTACCTTTGAATCCACAACATTCTCTATTTTCCACACCTGTACAAAAAATATGCTGTTTAGTGGCATGTTTAATATTACAAAAAATAAAAAGTGGGTGAGATTAATATAGATAAAAATAAAAAAAATATTGCTAGCTTCTGAACTTAGAGTGTGGACATTTTTCTCTGCATGAAATAAATGAGCTGATGACATTCAGAGAACAGGGCTGGAAGATCCACAGATGCCCACTTGCACCCCAAGCCCAGCCATCTGTCTTACTGAGTGTTCTGATGGGTTAGATGAACACAGTGGACCAGAAATAGGAAGCAAACTGCCATGGGTTCAGCAGCTGTGACCTTTATCTTATCAGTGTTTGTGGAGGAGACTAGTAAGTTGAAAGTGTACCAAACGAACTTGTTCCCAAAATATGGGACATAGATCACCTTCCTTGTTGTTCCAATAGAACACAGAATTCTGGGCCATAGGTAGAGTCGAGTTATTCCAATCAACACATCTTTTAATGCCACCATTAGCAAATGGGGCCCCATTAGTGATCTAAAATTTAAGCAATCATGCTAAGATTTCTCCACCTTAAAGGAGAATGAGAGATTGAGTGGAAGACAGTAAATGTGATAGATATATAAAGCCACGTTCCTTAGAATAAATAGGAGCTTAATAAATATTCATTGATGCTCCTCCTATTCATGATAGCAATTCATAACAATTGCAAAGAATAAAATAAAAAGAGTAATTAGAGATGATTAGAATTCTCAAGATCATACAAGCAGATGAAATGAAATATTTCTTCAGAAATCTTCAAATGACAATTTTCTGAATTAATTTTAAGTTTGCATAGCCTAGAATGTTCTGAACCTACCCTACTGATTACTCATACTGAGAGAATATAATTATGATGATTCTAATATTGTTCAAAATAATTACTGCAGTTCAGCAAAGTTCAACATAAACTTGCACTAATATGAGACTCTTTAGAGATAATGTAAAGATAATCAAAATCTGCAAGAAATATTGAAGTCTTACACCTGAGACCCAAGCTGAAAAATCTTAGAAAAAGCTTCTGTAAAAAAGCTTGGTATTGTTTCTTGATTGTGTGATTTATATCATCTTTCATTTAAATGGATACCTGCTTTAACTGTGATTATAAATAGTATGTAATTTTATAAGCCATTTGAAAGTTTTTGTTTTTGCATAATATAAATATTTTAACATAATTTTAATTGTTAGGGGCATAGATTTTATTTTAATTTATTAAGTTAGTTGCCTACTTTGAGAAAATTTGGAATAGAAATTGTAATTAATATTCTGGATGGAGATTTTGTAGGGTTCAAAATCATTGTCTATTTATTCTTAATTAAAATCAAAATAAATTTTGCCAAACACCTCACCATTCATTCTCAATGCACTTGAGAAGCGTGACATGTTTTGAAGACAAAGGGAATCCGTATTAGAACTATCAGACTAACTCGTACTTAAAATTCGAGGTTATTCAAGTGCAGCTTATTCTTCCTTAAAAGTAATTACTAAAAGTTCCAGGCTGAAAATAATCTTAAAAGTAGAAAAAAAAAAATCCACAAATAATTAAAATTTTGAATTATCTATTTTCTTACTCATCAAACATTTATTGTGCTCCTATTACATTTTAGGGTCTGATCCTGGCGCAGCAATACCCCAGGAACAGGGAATAGCCGTTTCCCCAGATGTGTCTGGTCATATTATTCACCTGGAATCGATGGCAATAATATCCCAGTTGCCTGCTGCTTTCTCTCCACCATCTTTTTGGTGCGGCTTTTGTCCTCATGTGTGTTGTCCTCAAGATTTCAACATGCCATTCCATCTCCAACATCTTGTTCATATTCAGGAAGAAACAAAGAAGGTTGATGTCTGCATCAGGCTAGCAAAAAACATCCCCCAAATCCTTAGAATTTTTGGCTCCTGTCCAGTTGACCAGAACCTTGGCCCAGGGCCACTCTTTGCTGTAAATGAGTCAATAAAAGGAGAATTTTATCTGGAAATATTACATCCTTCAACAAGATTAAGGTTTGGTTATCGATAAAGAGGGAAAGAAAGAATATTGGGTAGGCAACCAGCAGTGTCTGCTGAGTAATCAATCAATGAGAAACATATAAAAAAAATGAGACGATCGAATAAAATCAGTCTATAAGAACTATTTCTTCTGCCCTGATATAAGACCAAGTGTGAAATCGTCCTGTCTCCCTTCTTTATACCCTTCAGAATCTATGTTGGCCTGAATTACTCTTTCTTCTTTAAGAATGCCCTTGATTTTTATTTTTAATCATAATGTGTCTGTTTCTGTAAAACTATGTGAACTTTTACAATAGTATTTCTAAAAAGCAATCTCAGAAAAGTAATTATAATTATTGGCAATGTTTACCCACAAAAATGTTGAAGAAATCTGCATACCCAACAACATGGGTTGGCTCAATAACTTAGAGAACAATCATACAAAAGAATAGATGTGGCCATTAACATGTAATTATATCTGAGAATAAAACTGTCAGGAATTAGAAAGATACCCATGGTAGTTTTCATTAACAATGGCAAGTTGGTAACAGGATGATTAGTGTGATCAGTTTGATATAGATATGGTTATATAGCTATAGTATATAAATATATATAGATATGCTTATTGATCTCTGGTAATGTTTATGTGTTTTTCTGGGTGATGGTATTTTACTTTTTTCTTTAACTTGTTCACTATTTTAATAAATTAAATCTAATAAAATTATCTGATATACACTGGGGAAGGAGACAGGAATGAGGCTATTGGGAAACATGGTTTCTCTCTCTCTAGTTCCTTATTTAATCGCCTACTCTTTTGTCTTTAATGCTGTTATACAGCATCTAGACAGGAGGATTGTACTAAAAATATTTAATTAATAATTCCTGAATTCATGTATATCAGAGTATTACATTTGGAATATTGATATCCTTTTCTCGTTTGCATTTTTCCGTGGCACGCTCATGATATTCTCCTAATCTACTTCCAGTCTCTGTCTTTCCATGTGGAGTTGAAAGAGTAGAAGGGAGTGTTTCAAATAATATACACAGAAAAATCATAATTGATGATCAGCTTCTGAAACTCACAAATAATATTTTTTCAGCAAGAAAAATAGGCTCAAAACCAGAATTTGCTGTGGGAGGCTAGCATATCAAAGTTCAAGGCAAGAAGATGCAGATCATAGATTTTCTCAAATAAAGGAGAGAAGATACTATTTCTGTTTATTACTGTTACATCACGGGGTTTAGCCCTAACTATGAAAGGAAATGATTTAGAATCTGGAAAATGCCTACCTCTGTTCCATTGGGTTGCAAGAGTGTTAGGATGAAGAAGGGGGGTGGCGATTAGATCAGGGCCAAGGACCTCATTCCCCACCCCAGTCTCAAACTGGCAGGAGGTATCTTTAGAAGCACCCTTTTGTGCAGGGTGTAGCAGAGACCCCAGGGCCTACTAGCCCATTCCCACTGCCTGGCTTCCGAAAATTGCTTCTAGGAGAGACCCTGCCTCCGGGCACTTCCCAAATGGCTTGTGCAAAAAGCAGGATCCTGGGGGAGAGGAGAAGGAGACAGAGATTCAGGTGGTCATTGTCCGCGCTGATCCACCCTCTCTGTGCTTAAATTCTGGAGATGAACCTGTATGAAATAATCTGAGAGTAACGGCAGTGGGGCTTCCACCCCGTTTCCAAGCGGGACTCCGAGATCATTGTCAGACAAACCTCTAGCACTTCAGTTTCAGCGGTGACATACGCAGGGAAGAAGGTTCCTGAGACCAGCTCTCCACAGCTGCCCTCTTTCCTGTGGGCTGAAAGGGGCTCAGGAATAAGCGTGTGCACCAAGGAAGTCAGCGGACCCGTTAGCCGGCAATCCTGCCAGAAGAGGTCGCTGAATTGGGGTTGAGATGGCTTTGCAGGCAGGATTCATGAGGCAGAGAGACGGGGGCCCAAATGAATTTAGAGTCGCAGGAGTTGCGCAGCGCCCATTTGGGAAACACCGAGTTGAACAACCCACAACAGCGAATGGACCACACAGTATATTCCCTGAGCAACAGAGCTTGGCAGGGGGTTTGATGGAGGTGAGCCAGGTCTCAGGCAAGCCACCCAGAGCATTGTTCCAGAGGCCAGTAAAGCCGAGACAGCAGCGGAAGGGCCCCGAGGGAAGAGGCGAGGCCCTTCCCCCCCTCCCCACCCCGCACCTTCGAAGTTTCTTCCTAGCCTCCCACGCTCCAGCTTTTTCTTTACCAAGGATTAGATTAGCATGGCATCTAAGAGATAAACATTTTACCTATAACTCAGTTTAAAATATTAAGTCAGATTCACATTACTGTGTTGGGGACTTCCCTGGCGGTCCAGTGGTTAGGACTCCGCATTTTCACTGCCGAGGGGGCGGATTCAATCCCTGGTGCAGGAAATAAGATCCTCCAAGCCGCAGGGAGCCGCCTAAAAACAAAACAAAACAAAAACCAACCAACCAAACAAAAAACACACTACTCTGTGGAGTCTATTAACATGACCCCACACCCAAAGCACTGGAGGAGAGGCCTCATAGGAAGAGCCAATTAGCTGCAGAGAAATGAATGCAGCCCATTGGTTTGGGGGGTTCAGTAGTACGTGGCTTTGCTACAAATAGGAAAGAATGAGCAACAGTCTTTAAAGAGAGTCGAATGAGGCAGAGACTGTGCAACCCTACACATCCGAGTCGTGGTCCTAGGACAGCATCGTCAAGTGCTTCACAGAAACACAATGAAGGTTAGACATTAATACAAAATCACACAGAGACAATATTTCCAAAGAGTAAGTAGCCGCAATAAATACCATTTATACCATCAAGATTGCTGTAGCTAAGACTGGTAAATGTTTACTGATTTTTACAATCCCCCATTTTAAACACAGCAGATGTTTGGATCCAAAAGCTGAAGCAACAGTGACAGAGGATTTAACTAAAGCCAATTATATGGATGCTGGGAGTGAATGTGCACAGGGCCGTTACCTTTCCCAGCGTCTGAGGGCACGTGGACCAGAATGTTGCCCGCTAGACACGGCAGGCACATGGCGTGATGCTGAAGGCATTGGTACAGAGTATGGAACCCCAGTAAGCACCTGAGGAATTACAGTCTACTTGCTGCGCAGGATTTTGTATGTGAAAAAAAGGAAGAAAAATGCAAGAGTATATATTCAGATCTTAAACTGTAGCCCATTAAGTTTCAACAATAAAGAGAAAATAGATTCCATAGAGAAAGTCGGTTTCCTTGTGGGTGATGGAGAATACATAGAATGTGAATTTCGGGATCATAAAGGAAGCATACCTAGATTGTCTCTAAAACTCTTATTAACCATTGGAATTCCTTTGGGGAGGTTTTTAAAAAGGGGTAGTCTCCAAAACCACTCAATATGAATGAAATAGATTTTCAAAAGTTTTATATATACATCTCGAGATGAAATGATACTGACATTTCACAGTAATTGTTCTATTTATGCCTTTATTTAAGATTAAAAGGTGGGCGACTGAATGACAGTTACTTGAATATATTTTTGTCTTAAAGTTTACTCATCTGTAAGTATAGGAATCACTGATCTAAACAACAAAATAGCACAGATCATTTCAGACAGCTTCTAATCTCCAAATTAGAAGTTTTATCACGTCAATTATATATCTAATTCATTTCTTTTCTCATAGATTCTAATCATCTCTTGAGGATGATTAATGGATAAATCCCAATAATGAACACATTGTTCTTTGCTGCTGTTTGTCCCTATGTACATGATCGTATATCAGGACCCCTTCCCTTAAATTTTTCCTAGATTAAAGGTCAGGAATCAAGTGCATCTTCACAGAACACTAGTGCACATCTGATGCTTTTAACAGCGTTTCATATTAAATAAAAAGTAGACATATTGTTCCGGGTAAGATAAGCACGCATTACATCATTTATATGTGAATTAAACAATAATTTTATCATTATATAAAAAGTTCTCAGAAATATAAGTTAGCTGTGCATTGCTTGAAATGTTTACATAATAGTTATACTCATTTCTATGTGGCAATTTTGCAGAATAAAGTGTCAATGCAGGTATTTCATTCTTTTTCTGTTGTTTTTGTTAAGTAGAAATTGCTTTTATGGTAGAAACTTGTTACCTTAAAAAAAAAACCCAAATTCATTTTCACAGTTCATCTAAAGCTCACTGTACAGTTTCTGGCACAGCCAGAGGAGACTGAGTAGAGAAGTATAGAAAATGATCTGAGAATGAAGTCAGCATTTTTAGAGAATATGCTCTTTAAATGTTAGTATTTTTCCTTCTATAAGTCCTTAAAAGCTATCACAGAATTTTCTTCCTCTTAACTTTTCTCAGTAACCCCAGAAATAACTTCTTTTTCAATACTTGAAATCATTTCTGCAAGTGATGTAAAAGCTTGACATATATTTTTATTTTTAGATTTTTCTGAAACCAGATATTTATATTCTCAAAAATATTAAAAATGCATCTACTTCTGAGATAAAATGAAATTTGACTCATATCTAAAGTATTTAAAGCAAGTGGAAGTTAAGCATTGCTTCTCCAAATTTCAAAGGGAGTGGGCATTTTACTTCTCAGATGTAATAGCTGTTATCGGAAATTCCCTGTATTGCACTCAAATGAAAATGATAATTTTTTCATAGAAGAAAAAAATAAACAAGGTTCTGGATTAATCTTCGAAGCAATTCTGGCCTGTCCTTCTCCACGGCAGGGATCAGGAGGTGGTTCCAGAAGGACAGTGTGTTCGTGGACATGTCCTTCCCCACCCCATTCTAGGTCTGTGTGGTTTCATTTACTTACTTTCTCTGTTTTTACACCTAGGTAGCCACTGTCTCTGGGATGTTAACTGTATGTGAATGAAGTCCCTTTGCCATTTTAAAGCTTTCTAGATGTTTATCCTGGTTTTGTGTTTTTGTACATTAAATCAAAGAAGCCCTCATCCCTACACTGTCCTTTTACCAAAATGTTCTTTTAGGCCTCTCTCCCAACTTGGAAATGATTAAGGAAGGACCTGGATTTAATTGAGTTACTCTATGGTTCAGTCCCTTTCATTGGAAGATTAGAAGTAGGAACACACAGGGTTTGAGCACTGGGGCAGTTGAGCGGGGGCCATATGGGATAGAAGGTTCTGGGCCCAAACCTTTTCTCAGAACACTAACCTCACTTATGCTCACAGCACATCCAACCTTCATTGCATTGAAGGAGACCTATATTGCACCTAGTTATTTTGAGGAATTTTAAGTAAAATCAGATATGCTTATATCTCAAATAAGAATTTTCTGCACCACGCACATGCTGCATGCAGATTTATGTATGAGGCAAAGACTAAAATATTTAATCTTTTGAAATTTTGGACTTGTTCTTTTTGGTTTCCAGATGGAATTACAGAGGACAATTTCTTTCCTACTGCAGTAGTGGATACAGTAACCCAGGAGCTAATGGAGAAATGAGATTTTGTGTAACTTGATTGTGGAGCTAATGGTCCACTGAGTATGTGTTGAGACAGAGCAAATGAATTAGGTGAAGTGCTTCAGAACCTGCTTTCCTCTCTCTCCTAAATTTTACCCTAAATTCTTGGTATTTGCCTAAGCTTTGTAGGAAATTCACAAATTGCTGATTTGATTATTGCCATGTGGATTAGTGCGTGTAAATACGTAGTGTTGATCTTTTTCCTTGGTCCTTTGAGTTTCTTATTGTTTCTGCTTTTCAATCAACAGAAAACAGCCAATATATTTCTAACAAAGAGAGCAATTTGGCCAAAGGATCTGAAAGGTGACATTTGGGGCCTCTCTTCTCAAAATGGGGCCCTTATGCATCTTTTGTTCTGTGTTCCCCTTCTTATCTATCTTATTTGGGGCTGGATAGTCTGCCCTAAATCTTGACCCCCATCCTATCTTTTGCATCTCACAAAAAACAAACAAAAAACATAATTGTAACAACTTTTGAATAAAAAAATGTGTACAAGAAACTTAAGAAACTAGGGGCCCTCAATGTGTCACCTCCAACCTATATTCCCAATGGATTAAGTCTGCTTCTTGTTCTAATACATGTGACTTGTACTAAGGGATGTGGACAGGGAAAAATAATCTACCTGTTTCCTAGGTAGAGGCTATTCTGGTGGCATCTACATTGCTTTTCCCACCATAATTGCCCTCAGGCTACAGGTCAGAGAACCAATGTGGGGATTCTGCCAGCTCCTGAGTATGTCTATTCCAATAATGCCTTCTGGACCTGGGAAAATAACCACACAATAGGTTTGGGGACCCACTGGGCCAGCTGTGAGACAGACCTCTGCTAAAACTCCATTGATCACTGACCCTCAAAAGTCCCTACTCTGACTGGTGGACCACAGTGACTTTCTAGGTCTCCTGGAATTAGGGTCAGTTCAGAGCCAGTATCCAGTGGTCCCCGAAAGATTACTTCCGTTTCCCCAGTGCACAGTCTCCCTGGTGAAAGGCTGCAGGGGAAGTCAGGGAGAAATATTAACAGTACAGATTTTGGGCAGTGTACCAGGGTCCTTCCTTGAGGGGACCCAACCTCCCCTTCATTCAAGGGGTTGTGGGTCTGTAAACTGGCTCAAGTCTGGGAATTGACTGAGGGGCTGTGACTCTGTTTTTATAATTCAAGTTAGACATTTTTCACTTGACCTAGAACTCTTCTATTTATACAGATCAGCTCAAGTAAGAATATAGCAGATTTCCTATTTCAGTTCTAGGAACCCTGTGATCTACTAGCCAATCCCACAGGTCTGCTCGAGTGGACTCTTCTGATTGTTGCTTTGGCCCCCTGTCCATCACGGTAGCCACGAAATGCTGTCCGTGATTACGTGCTGCCCCTTGGACCCTCCCCTTTGGGATCTCATTATCCCACTGCATTTCAGGATCTTGGTTCAATGGTAAATGAAAGGAAAAAGACGTGATGTGCAAATAGTAAACAAAGGAAGGCTGGAATGTTTACACTAATATCGGGTGATATTGATTTCAAAACAAATAATATCACGTAAAAAAAGGGCCTGTTTTACAGTGAAGAATGGTCAATTCATCAGAGAAACACTATGTAGATGTTACTGTGAAGGTATCTTAATGATTAAAGTCTGCAATCAGGTGCCTTAAGTAAGGGAGATTATTCTGGAGAGCATGGGTGGGCCCGATTCAATCAGTGGGAGGAGCTCTGAGCTTCCTCGTTGGAGAAAACAATCCACCAGTGGACAGCATCTCTGGCTGGCTCTTTCTGATGTTGTGGACCTGCCTCGCTAGCCTCCACCATCCCATAAACAAATTCCTTGCAATAAATCTTATTCTTTACCTCCTCCGGGTTCTGTTTCTTTACTATTACTCTGTGTGGAAAGTGGCAATCTCAGCCGTAGACATCATCTACTTCCTCTTTTCATGATTCTAGGATATCTTCAGAAATCTCTCCTGTACCATCCAAAATGTCCGAGTATATTTGTCCCTAGGTATTCACTCTCACTCTGTTTTCCAGAGCAGAGCCCCAAGCATTTTGTCTTTCCCTTGCTTGTTACTTGGATTAAAACTTGGTCCTCCACCCGAATCTGAGCTCTGCTTCTAAACCACAAGCCATATAGTTCTCTTGACACCTGTCGAAGTGGTTCTGGCCAATGATCAGCTGCTTTGTTCTCTTTCCTTAGCATCTGAATTTAACAGGGAGAATTATGTGGCTCCAGAGTTTTAAGTCTGAATAAGGAAGCTGTAATTTTACCTGGCAACATCCGCTAAAGTATGTTTCTTTGAACCCTGGCTCTGGGACGTGACCCCTAGAAGAGTTTTCCTTGGACAAACTCCTCTTTGAAATTCACACACATTAGAATAACAAAATCTATGAGAATTTTACCCCTCCCTTCACAGCCAACATTTTAATCCTTAATTCAGGCTTTTGAAAATGGCTTTAACCTCTGAATTCTTCTTTATAACATGTATTAATATATCTCAGAATCAGTTGGCCTCGATAGACGTACTTTCTGTGGGAATTTCTGCTGTTGTGGGAACAATGTTGGGGGTATGAACTCCTTCCCCATCCCCACAACCCATTGTCTGCCAGCTCAGGACCTCCCCCTTGCCAGGATTTTCTAAAGCTTCCAGGGGAGTTTTAGATGGGAGCTCACTCTTCCACCCTTTAAAGTTGGAGTGTCCATATAACACATTTTCTCATGCCAGGACACATTTCAGAGTGAAAGGAGTGCTGTGGATAATTGTGCTGGAGCAATAGGAGAAAATCGGGACCATCCAGGACCACCTAGGAATAGGGTCACCTCATCTAAAGTAATTGAAAGCAGCAATATATTTTTTTAAGCAATAACATCTAAATAGTCCTACCCGCACCGGTCTCTAAATTTTAAAAAAATATGCATTCTCCGAGAATAAAATTGGAAATACCAAAAAGCCCTAAAGCTATTTCAGCTAACAGATCAGCCCACATTTTCATTAGAAACGTGAATTCTGTGCATGACATGACGAATAAAGAATTAGGCTTTGTTTGGTGGAGGTATAGCATCAGGGACTTAGTAATCTGTCCTTTCTTTTGTGTCTAAATTCGAATGCCTGGGTAATAATTTAGCCTAAGCCACCAGGAAGAGATGGTGACTTATATAAATCATGCACCACTGAGTATGTAGCTCACTAAACAAATACCAACCAAAAGAATAATGTTTGCCTAATGGTGGTGAAATGTCAAAGTGTAGCCTCAGCAAAGCAATCACCATCAGCCTCCACAGAATATCCTGTAAAACCTAAGGTTCAAGGGCACGGGTGTTTCCACCTTCTTCAGTCTTCCCAAGGGAAAGGAGGTGTCCTTCCTTTGAAGGAAGTGAAGCATTTATTATTGTTTTTATGTCTACATTAGGGTTTGGTGGGAGAAGAGTGAAAAGATGAATTCAACAAAAGGGGAAAGGGATGGAAGGAAGGATTAAAGCAGGAAAGAAAGGAGAAAGGAAGAGGACAAATTTTTGATTAATTGAAAATGATTTCTTTAAATAAAGATCATCATTTCCCACTAGAATGTAATACATGACTTTTTTGTCCTGTTCACTTTCGTTCACCCATTACAATGCTTTGCACACAATATGTACTCAAATATCAAAGAAAGGAAAAAAGCAAGGGAGGAAGGGGAATTCAAGGAAAATTGAAATGAATTGGACCAGATGTTGTATCTCAAGTACTATCAGCAATAACACTATAGTATTTTCTGAGTACATTTTTAGTTCAGTTTTTATTATTATGTTTAAAAATTAAAAGATGGGAAGTTTATTGTCTGTTCTCCAGTTATGTCCCTGATTTGTTGATTTGAAGACCAATAAAGAAGTAGAACGGTGCTCTCCTTTACAATCACCATCCCTTGTGAACGGCATATACTTTGTAATAATACCATTATGCTCAGCAGTTCATGTACATTAACAATCTGAACATTTATTATAAATGCTTATAGCAATGTTTCTTAGATAGCCAGACATTTAAACCATTCTTTTTTTTTTTTTTTTTTGGTTATTTAGGTCACTTAATTCTTGTCTTCCACTTGTAGATGCGGTAAGAGATATTTTCTGAACTGTGACTTTGAAATTTGGGTAAGGGGTATCATGTCTAACTATGACTGACATTTGAATCTGTGTGTGTGTGTCTGTGTGTGTGTGTTGTTTTTTTTTTTTTTTAGCTTTTTATTTTATATTGGAGTATAGTTGATTAACAATGTGTTAGTTTCAGGTGTACAGCAAAGTGATTCAGTTACACATATACATGTATCTATACTTTTTCAAATTATTTTCCCATTTAGGTTGTTACATAATATTGAGCAGAGTTCCCTGTGCTATACAGTAAGTCTTTGTTGGTTATCCATTTTAAATACGGCAGTGTGTACATGTCAATCCCAAACTCTCTCCCCCCCACCCGTTTGAATATCTTATGGGTGAAAAGTGGACATATTATTTAAAATAAAGTAAAATATTTATTAAATAAGGCATTGTGTTATGTACTATGTAAGAATAAAATGAAACAAAATTTTACTCTTTTACTCAAGGATCTTACAGTCTATATATGCCAGATGTGAAAAGATGTTAAATAACATAAAACATTGTATTAAAATGCAGAATGATTAAACACTAAATGATAGTGAGGTGTACGTGTTCCGAGTTTGTAGTGTGGAGCTGGTAAGACAGAGTTAATCAAGGAATTATCTCTGGAGATTATGGAGCGCCTAATATCTGTCAAAATTATAATTGGTGTAGGAAAACATGTATGGAGTTTACAAATCGATTTTTATGTGTCAAGTGTTTCATAGTTTGTAATTTGATGGAGGGACTATTTAAGTTGGTGGGTGGTAAAAACACTTGGTCTTCTAAAATGTGGTGTTCTGTTTATTATGATTTGAGCTTGAATAATGATATATAGAGACCATGTTTAAGCAATGATTTTGGGGAAAAGTAGAGGAGATGAATCCAACTACTGAAAGCAGACACCTGGTTGTTCTCATTGAATTAAGTCTGCTGTGCATGCCTTATCAGATGACGTGGTCCACCCTGAGTCTGTTGCAGGAAGCATTCTACAGCTTACACGTTTTCTTAGGTGATGCAATCTAAAAATTCTTGAAAACCGGTCAAGGTAGAGAGGATGGAAGCAACAAGAACCACTGCTTTCCCCATTCCTCATAAATCAGTGTTCTTAGTTCCCAGCATCATTAAGGAGAGAAAGTGAAGCAGTAAATGTGAACACATAGGGCAATGTTCTTGGCACTAGGTACACTTGTGATGAATCTTTAATGGTTTTTTCACCACCTGGAATGAAACAAATAATTGGACAAGTTTCTCTAAATGTGTACCAAACATGGAGGTCAAAGTACACTGAGAGTGTATTTTGGTGTTTATAGAGGAGGATCTGATCTGTGAGATGATATTCCAGCAAGAGAAACAAGGATTAAAGTTTGAAAGGAAGCAAAGATCCCAAGCTAGAACAGTCATTGGGGACCATCTATCTGTTTCTCTTATTTTGCAGCAGGAGTAGGTTGATTCTGGGAGATAAACTTCCCAAGCATACCCTCTCAGTCTGAAACTCACCTGAGTCTGATGTCTGGGACATCCAGCTCCCAGTTCTGTGTTCCGTCCTCTACTGTCACTTGTTGCTTCTCTAGATGTGATGCTCAGCCCAAAATTAACAGCACAGAATGTTCATGAATCTCATTATGGATTATGAGTACTAGAATATAATTCAGGTAACATGTACGGTCTAGTATGAAGTAAATGTGTGGTTTCACTGAAGATTTCTGGGCAACAAAAAGAGGAGTGTCTGGAATGGTGAATATTTCAGGCTGTATAGCAATGTTTGTATGTGTTTTGAGACAGATGAGGGAGCAAACTCAATTGACTGAGCTCTCCACATTCTGACTGCATGTCCCTCATCATTTGCTATCATGATGGTAAAATCTAATGTGAGTTGGTGCCTTGGCAAGAGAGTGGGTTGATCACTGTGACGTGAAATGTTTGTTATCTGTGAGTTACTACATTTTTCGTTGAAAATTAATTTGTCATTCTTGTTTTTACTGGCTTTTTATATAGGTAATTATTTGGGGAACTTATTAAAATAAAGAAAATGGTACCATGTGTATTCCTATCTATATGGACAGTTACATTTAACATTATCTGTTAATAATTTGGCATCATGGGCTTATACCTTATTCTTGCAAGGTTGGTGAATGTGAGTGCAAAACTGAGAAATAAAATAACTCTTAATGTGCTTACAAGAAGCATTCTGGGTTTGGGTTTGTCAAGCTAAGAGCCAGACCCTGATGATGACAAATATATATAGATATCTATATATAGATATAGATATCTATATCTATATATATAGATAAAACTATATATAACTATATATATGATTTCTTTAGTGATTCACTTAGGAGGCAGTGTCTAATGTGAGGTGACTAAACTCCCTAACTTCCTGGGTTACTTTGTAGGGAACTGCACCTGTCCTCATGACTTTCCATGAGTTCATTTAGCATGAAGATTATGCTTACACCCTGGGGAAAGAAAACAGAGCATTTTTTCCTCTTTATCCTCCTAAAGAATGATGGCACTCCCCTAAAAAAATTCATTCTTTCAGAATTTCCTACTTTTCCTTGAAAATGAGGAATCAGCTTACCTGACTCATTATACCCTTTGGCTTCAGATAGTTTTGAATAAGTAACAAGCTTGTGTCTGGGAGTACCATCTTGAAGAGTCAAACTATAATGGTCTCAGTTTTAACCAGTAATACGAAAGTGGGGGGCCTAACCCTTCATGACCACGGCCACAGAAAAGTTTAATTAGCAAATGTTTCTAAAGAAAGACACGTGTTCTCAAGCTGGATAGTATTATGGGTATCTGTAAATTACCATTCTTTAAATTATGTGGGTACATTACACGGTTTTTGCATGTATTAAATATTTCATTAAAATTTTTTCTTAATAGGCAACTGATTTGTTTTTCTTGAGCCACGGCACTATTTTTCAAATCATGCATGTAAACATTGCCCTAGTCCCAGTAGGAAAGCGCTCTTTGTAGTACCTGCAGTGCCTGGGGCTCATAAAGTACTGGTTTGATGTATTTATTAAATTCACTAATAGACACCTTTTGATGTGAGATGGAAGAGGTTAGCCTGCAACATGATAAATATGCACTTCTCAAAATATTTATAAACAAGAAAAAGTCAGGTCTCCTGCATGGCAGTATAGGTAAAAGAATCTAAACCATATTTGGGATAAGCCTTGCAGGCGGGGATGCAATGACTGATCTCGCCCCAGGGTCACTGAATAAAACGTCCTCACTGCAGTCAGCGTGATACACTGCACGGAGGACTACCGTCAATAGCACTGTGGTTAGGAAAGGGATCCTGCCGTCGGGAGACTGGCTGTGTGACTCAACCCCAGGATCTCATCCCCTCTGCCAGCTTCCATTCACTCACCTGTAAAATGGGGAAAAAAATAAGCTTCTGCTTCTAAAGTCATTAGCCTAGTGCCTGGCACAGAGTAGGACTTGATAAATGTTAATTACGCTGCTAGGAATTGTTTGTCAAAACACCACTGTGCTCTACATTATATGTTACGGAGAGCAGCTGAGTCGTATTAAATACATATGGCAATTTTAGAAACAAACCCCTGTGCAAAATGCCACCCCACTGGACAAGGTTAAAACGCCTGAATCATCAGACTGTATGTTGACGACCAGGTATCACTCGGGACACCTAAGGGCGTGGAAGTTGGGAGAGGAGGAGAGTGACACGGCACGTGCGCAGGGAGAGGAATGCAGGCTGGATTTCAAAGGACTTGTAGGTTGTAGACTAGCTGAACGGAGGCAGGATGACTGAGGAAGCATTGCACACTTGCCTTTTCTATAGATACGTGGATCTGGGTCAGCACAGTCTGGAAGACTCTGGCCCAAATCAAGTATGGAGACTTTCTTTTCAATCCTGTGGGCAAGGAGCATGGCAGGAACGTCCACATGACCCAGAGGATTTCCTCTCTTGCTGCTTCCAAAGCTTGGGATATTTTATAACTAGATGGCAGTGTATACCAAGAGTGGTGAAACACCTAATGGCTATTGTTCCTTCAGGATTTATTGCCCAAGTTCATAATCCTCAGAGTAAACTTTCTGAGTTATCCCAAGAGTACAATTTCTGACAGGATTCTTATATGAAGACACCACAAGAATTCAAGAAGGTCACGTCTGATGGTGTAAAAACAGGAAGTTAGGCACAGAGACAGAAGTGAGTGACAGACATCAAGGAAATCATTGAATAAACCCAGATACTAGCTGGGAACCCTAACCTTTCATACATTAACTACATTGTGTTCAAATTACCAGGTCCATGGTCTGTGCAAATATAAGTGGTCCAAGGTTCGTTTTGCTTTGTTTTGTTTTTGCCCTTCCTGAATTCCTAGAGAGTAATGCCTTCTTGGTCTCAGACCCCAAAGAATGTTAGACCCCTCTCGAAATTTCACTTGCACACTTCATCTTTCAGGTGACCATTATTTTTAAGTGTCTCCTAAGTGTGAGGTATCACTGGAACAGAAGTGCCATAAAGTTGAAGGAAAGAGCTAGTTGTATGAGCAAATTTTTGCGCCAAGAGGTTTAGAGAAGAAGAGTTTATAAACTCTAGTGCATCCTAACGACTAATCATTTAAGCGTTTTTAAGAATTAGCATCTACAGTATAGTCTGCACTTTCTACGTGCTATAGTACCTAGGGTAAAAAGAGTCATTTTGAGTTTGTTTCTTTGACTTTGCTTAGAACACAAAGACCTCCACATAACCAGTTCAGATGAGACTTACACAGAAAGAGATGGTTTCAAACATTCCCTAAGGCATGCTTTTTCCTTTTTGTACTACTACAAACATTTTTCTTGTATTGCTTTGAAAGTTTTGTTGTTATATTTGTACCTATGCTTTTGTTGTTGTTTCAGGTTAACCATGGAGAAAGAGATTTTAATTACTTATATCTTTATACAATGGATTGTGAATAATTTAATTAAGCTAAGTCAAAACTGAGTTTCATTTTAATAGAGAAGTTGGGGTATGTCTATTGAGTCTTCCTTGGATGTAATGTGCAGATGTTTTACAGGAAATCTAGTTTAAGTTTACTGTTGAACCCTGATTGCAGACGGAGCTTGTTAGTGAGTTATCCTGCTTCTGAGGAATGTGCCACATCTTAGATGCAGTAGGTCATATGGACTTAGGTTATAACAGCCATGAAATATGTAATCAACACATATTACACCATTAAAAAAAATGAACTTTTATGTTACCTTGTGGTTCAGAAAAAAAAGACCTAGGTATTGTCATAATACTTAATGCATAGCTTTAAAAGCAAACATTTAAGAATCCCTGCAGTGAAAATTATAGAGCAATTTCCAGTGTTTAAAATTTACTGAAATCCTAAAAAAATAAAATAATATCTTGAAATTCTTCTCTTATTCCCTCCCAAAACATGGTTGGATATTGTTGTTTGTTCAACTGAGTGTACATAATAGTGTTGCCTTTTCTCATCTAATAATTTTGCCTCTTCAGAGTAATCAAAGCATGGAATTCTGAGCATTTAAGCCTCCCATAATAGTCAGGACTGCAAGGTGGTGGGGTAGACTTTGAACACCATGGTAATAACGCTGTCTTTCTCATTATGTTGTTCAATGGTCCTCCTGTTACTGGGCGTTCCTGATTCCAGTGCTTTCTACCCACCATGCAGAATTGTTGTCCACATATGTCTAAAGATTAGATTATGCTACTGCCCTGCACATACACTGTCTCCAGTGATTCTCCATAGATGCAAGAGTAAGTTTTTGGCTGTTGTGAACCTCTCATCTCCCCCCACCTCCCCAATCTTATCCCTTAACTTTCTTACTCTCTGCTGTTCATCTCTAAAATGTGACATGCACTTTTTTGTAGCAGTAACATTCTCCCGCTGTTTTCAAAATCTACTGGGTTTCAAAATGTCCCTCAAGATCCAGCTGGACTGCAACTTCCATGGTGCAACCTGCTCTGACATCGTTTGATACTTGATTGGCTCTTCCACTGAGTGTCTACAGTTTTGGGGCAGCATGGCTGTGAGAATGTGCTGCATGTGATTATGTACTTACATGACTGTCTTTCTCCTAGGATGGGAATATCCTTAATGTTAGAAGCAAGAGTTTACTGGTATATTTTTTACCCTGAAGTTCAAGATTGCTCAGAATATGCTGAGGGCGTAAATTAATTTCTTTCTGTAAACTTTGCATACTCCAGAAGACTGAAATAATTAGCCCAGAAGGTTTATGAGGGAGTATTAATTGATTCTTCTTGGACTGTAATAAGGAAATTAGGCCACAGAGCACAGGGTTGAATATAGGCCCCTCTGCATTCTCTAAGAAGTTACAGCAGAGTACAGGCCTCAAAAGTATTTTTTCTCATATCCAGCATCTTACAAGTGAATATTTCCTAAAACTTTATTGGATTATTCTCCTCGGCAGTACCTTTTGTACAAAAATTATTTGAAGATCCTTTAGCATTAAAAACAACAACAAAAAACCAACTAAAACAAGACAAAAAAGATAACAGCAAAACTTTTTCTTAGAGGAGTTTTGCTGCTCAATAACTCTGAGCTTAAAATTAAGAGAGGAAATTGTCGTATATGTTCTTGATTACTTTGAGGTACACTCTTTCTGAAAGCTTCCTCTAAGATTAGGAATAAGGCAAGGATGCTCATCTTCACCATTTCTATTCAACATAGTACTGGAAGTCCTAGCCAAAGACATTAGGCAAGAAAAAGAAATTGGATAGGAAGAGGTAAAATTATCTTTTTGCAGATAACATAATCCTACATATAGAAAATTCTAAAAACCCTACCAAAAATATGTTATAACTAATAAATTCAGTGAAGTTGCAGGATACAAAATCAACATACAAAAATATGCTGTTTCTATGCACCAACAATGAACTATGCAAAAAGATAATTAAGAAAACAATTCTATTTACTATAACATCAAAAAGAATAAAATACTTAGGAATAAACTTAAGGAAGTTAAAGATTCATACACTGATACCTACAATAAATTGATGAAAACTATTAAAGAAGACACATATTAATGAAAGACATCCCATGTCCATGGATTGGAAGACTTAATATTGTTAAAATATTCATATTACCCAAAGTTATCTACAGATTCCATGCTATTCCATCAAAATTCCAATGGCTTTTTTTTTTCATAGAAATAAGAAAAACAATTCTAAAATTTTTATGGAAAAACAAAAACAAAAATAATAACAGCAAAAGAGATCATAAGAAAGAACAAAGTTAGAGGCATTACACTTCCTGACTTCCAAATATATTACAAAGCACAGTAAAACAGTAAACAGTACGGAACTGGAATAAAGATAGACATATAGACCAATGAAACAGAATAGAGATTCAAGAATAAACTCACACATATACGGAAACTTGATCTTTGACAAGAGCACAAAGGATACTCAATGGGAAAAGGATAGTCTCTTCAACAAATAGTGTTGGGAAAACCAGATATCCACAAGCAAAAAAATGAAATTGGATTCCTATCTTACACAAAAATCAACTCAAAATGGATTAAAGATTTAAATGTAAGACCTAAAACTGTAAAACTCGTAGGAGAAAACAGAAGAGGAAAGCTTTATGACGTTGGTCTTAGCAATGATTTCATGGATCTCACAACAAACACAGAAAACAAATGAAAAAATTGACAAGTGAGATTATATTAAACTAAAAATCTTCTGCACAGCAAAGAAGACAATCAACAGAGTGAAAAGGCAACCTACAGATGGGAGAAAATATTTGCAAGCCATATATCTGGTAAGGGGTTAATTTCCAAAATATGTATATAAGAAATTCCTACAACTCAATAGCAAAAAGATAAATAGCCCCATTAAAAATGGGCAAAGGACTGTAATAAACATTTCTCCAAAGAAGACATGCAAATAGCCAACAGGTATACAAAGATGATCAGCATGTTTAATTATCAGGAGAATGCAAATCAAAGCCACAATGAAATATCTCTTCACAATGGTTAGGATGGCTATGTCAAAAAGATAAAAGTGTTGAGAAGATGTGGAAAAACTGGAACCCTGCTACACTGTTGGTGGGAACGTAAATTGGAGAAGCCATTATGGAAAACAGTATGGAGTTTCTTCAAAAAATTAAAAATAGAATTACCATATGATTCAGCAATTCCACTTCTGGGTAGAGTTCCAAAAGAATTTAAATCAGGATCTGCTGGAGAAGATGTGGAGAAACTGGAACACTCCTACACTGTTGGTGGGAACGCAAATTGGAGAAGCCATTATGGAAAACAGTATGGAGTTTCTTCAAAAAATTAAAAACAGAATTACCATATGATCCAGCAATCCCACTTCTGGGTAGAGATCCAAAAGAATTTAAATCAGGATCTCAAAGAGATATCTGTACTTCTGTGTTCATTGCAGCATTATCTGTAATAGCCAAAACATAGAAAAAACCCAAATGTCCATCAACAGATGAATGGATAAAGAAAAGGTGGTATAACATACAACAAAAAATAATTCACTTTTGAAAAGAAAGAAATCCTATCATTTGTAACAGCATGAATGAACCTGAAAGTAAGGCAATCATAGAAGGGCAAATCCAGCATGATTCCATGTATGTGAAGAATCTAATAGAGTCAAACTCACAGAAGCAGAGAATAGAATGGTGGTTACCAGGGGATGGGAGGAGGGGGAATAAGGGGCTGGGTTCCAATGAAAATGAAATTATAGTTATACAAAACAAGTTCTAGATTTCTGCTGTACAACATAGATCCTATAGTTAACAAAAACTTGTTAAATGGATAAACAACAAGTTTCCACTGTATAGCACAGAGAAATATATTCAACATCCTATGATAAAGCATAATGGAAAAGATTATAAAAAAAGAATGTATATATATGTGTAACTGAGTCACTTTGCTGTACAACAGTAATTAACACAACATTGAAAATCAACTATGTTTCAATAAAAATTTTTTTTAAAAATAGAGGGAAAAAACCCTTGTTAGGAGAGCAGATCTTGGGCTGAGTTCTTACCACACACAAGCACAAAAAAATACAAGTGGGCACCAGGAATCTTTGGGAGGTGATAGATATATGTTTATTACCTTTTTTGTAGCATTGGTATCACAGTGCATGTACATGCCCAAACTCATCACAATGTATGCATTAAATATGTACAACTTTTTGTATACTAAGTATATATCAATACTGTTGAAAAAAATGCAAAAAAAAAACGAAAACAGAAATAAAGAGAGAGAAATTTTAACAAGTCCATGACTGAGTCATGACACAAAGAATAAAAAAGGATTCTATCTATAGATAAACGTGGCTGGAATAGAGGGAGTAGGGGCACGGGTAGCAGGAGCAGCCGCAGTATCAGATGCTTCACAAGAAGTAATGACACAGCAGCAGTAATAGTACACTTCCTTTACGTCCACATCAATAGAAGAGGCAACAATAGTAGCCCGTGCTTGGAGGTGTATGTGGCTGCCCACGGCTGGGCTTAGCAAAGGGGATCCAGGCAGCACCGTCTGAGCCCAGTGGTGAATCATTGTTCGTGAGCATCAACCTGAAGCTTAATATCAGGTCCAAGTTATTTCAGAAATGGTGAAAGTTGGGGCAGGGTAAGCAGATGCTGAGCGGTGATTTGTGTACAGATTCAACGGTCAAGGCAGATTGCTGCTCTGGATCAACACGCCTGCAGTAGTAAGTTAATGGGAGGATTCAAACGGCAGAGCGATGACATCCTCTTTTAGTGAAAAGACTTGAGGCTTGTAAATACCAACATCACTGATAGAGTTTATAAGTTGTCTTAAACGTCTACAATTCCGTTTACGATATCCATGTCTCATCCGACTCTGTTGTACAGACGACATTCAGTCTTCAGGATCCCAGGTGCTTCCTTTTAAAAAGATGGAAACTAGTGGGTAAGACTCTGTGCTCCCAATGCAGGGTGCCCGGGTTTGATCCCTGGTCAGGGAACTAGATCCCATGTGCATGCCGCAACTAAGAAGTCTACATGCCCCAACTAAAGATCCCGAGTGCCGCATCTAAACATGCTGCAACGAAGATCCCGTGTGCCGCAACTAAGACCCGGCACAGCTTAAATAAATAAATAAATATTTTTAAAAATTAAAAAAATACAAGATAAAAAAATAAAAAGATGGAAACAATGTAACAACTTGCCCTTTTTAACTCCAGAAGATTCGTAGTCCCTTGCTTTAGAGGAGGCCTCATCTGGGTGGTTGGTCCTCACTAATGTTCATTACTTATTAGTATAAATATGGATGAGGAAGGAAGTGGTTCTGGATTCCAGCTCTTCTTAATGTGGCAAGACAAGTGAACAAGGGCTGGAGAGAAGTGTGTTCGTGATTTATCTCGAGAGGAAAAGCTTCCTGCTCCAATTTATCACATGCCTTGCAGAGCAGCTTCTAATGTGATTCGTCTCCGGATATGAATCCACAGCCACTCCAGTTAGTCTTTGCCTAGTGAGCAGTGAAATGACAGGCACACCAAGCAAGAGGGTCTGAAAATCCCAGCTTCGTAGATGCTTGGAAACATTAAAAAGGAAAAATAGAAGAAATTAAATAAAAGCAGGAAAGATGTTGAGAATTTTGTCATTCATGGTAAATATTCAAGCAGTTCATTTCTTTCTTATCACTCTGCCCAGTTACCAGAACAGATATAAGGAGGTGGAATTAATTGGATGGAAATCTAAAGCAAATGAAATGTTTTAAAAAACTTCACTGAAGTAGCAATAATGAAGATGTTGAGTCCACTTTAGTAAGGAGCCGCTGAGATGAATACATTGCAGCTTTTGTGCAGTTACACACTTTGGGCTGGGGGTGGGGCTAGTGACTCCTGTCGCTAACCTTTCACCTCCGGAGAGAGATTTTTATACTGAGACCCTACTTAGGTCTCACTGAAAACTATTGCAAAACCAGCCTCAGTGTGGATGGTATGTCTAGTTGAGTCACACACATGTTACATCCTTTCAAACAATTTAATTTTCATCACTAGCTTCTTTGGCTTCTTTGTATACAGACTAGCAAAGAAACACAAAAAACCAAACCGAAACAAAACAAAGCAAAACCAAGCGCGAAAGCAAACAAGCAAATCAAAGCTATCCAGTGATGGTGGAGAGATTCAGAACTAAAAGGAACACATCTGGCTGGTGTTTAGAAAGAGAGTGCACTGACTTTGTGTGAAATTTTGGTGAATTCTCTACTGCCAGAACTTACCCATGGAACAATTGTGATATAAGTGAAATCTATAGGTCTGAAGTGCAGAAATCTGCTAGTGTGGACACGGGTCGTGTTGCGGAAACCTCGAGGTGTTTCATCCCTGGTGATGAATTTACGTCGCACCACACTCCACACAGCCCACATTCAGGCTAACGCTGACTGATGGCTCGTAACGGGCCAGGCACCACTCAATGCATTCACCGGATGGCGCACCGACCACGGCTCTGTGAGACAGGAGCTGTTGCCCAAACTACTTACAAATGAAACAACTGAGACTCAGAAGGTTTCAGAAACTTTCTCAAGGTCATTGTGTAAAGAACAATGTACAGTAACCTGGATTCCAGCTGAGCTCTCTGTCCCCAAATCCTGGTCTTTTAACAAATATGAAATATTGCCTGACTAGAAACCGTGTTTAACGCCTTGTGACTAGCTATTGTGGGATGTGAACAAACCCCTATAAGGTTGCTGCCCTGAAAGAGAGTGTTTAAGGAGATCTAAATCTACCTACCTATCTATAGATAAACCTACGTATCTGTTTATAAATATATATACATTCATATAGACTATACATGAATGAGTATATATATATACATATATAAATATATTTACATTTCTTTCTATAGAGATAGTGATTTATGTAGCAACAGATAGATCTAGATTTAGTTCTAGTTAGACGCCTGGCCATACAAGCATCTCACCCTCTAAGGGAGAAGGCTGTGGCCATCCTCCTGGAAGCAGTCTGCAGTGGTCCAGAGTGTAGATGCTAGGCAGATTCTAGACCCAGTTTGGGTGGATTTTGATCCTCATTTGACCATGAGGTCAACGCCTGAGTGACTTTGGATGACATTTAACCTCTGTGCTCTTTCCTCCTCTCTAGAATGGGGATGATTACATTAATTCAGAGGAGGTTGTGAGAGTTAAATGATTATGCAAAGCCTTTCTGAGTTTCCTGGCCAACCGTGCTGAATTCAGGTACCAACCATGGAGGAACAGGGAAGGGAGAGGGTAGGACTGGAAAGGCTCAGACCCCAGGAAGGATGGCTGCTGGGCTTTGGAGAAAGGATTAGATTTCATCTAAAGGATTTCATCTAAAGGATTTCAACTAAAGGATAGTTGGGATGGAAGTGATGGAAATTTTGGCAAAGGGGGATGACACAAGAACCTATAGAGAAATACTTGAGCTTTAGATGACAGTGGGGCAGAGAGATACCTCTGCCTGAGTACAAGTGAGCTATCTTGTAGACGCTGATGGAAAGTTTGCAAAGCTTGGATTAAATTTCTCCCTGAATCTCATTCCAAAAATTCTCTAATTTTAGTTGGAAACCCACACATCAATCTGGGGAAACAGACTGCTCCCAGGTAATTTGTATTTTAATTACAGCTTTCTGGAAACACAAAGACTATCCATTGCAGTGCTTTTGATGGTAGACATTAATTCCTGGATGGGAGGATTTTTAAACAGCCTCACATTTTTGTATCTCTGTGGATTCACGTCCTATCAGTGTCTGCCAACAGTTCTGGTGCATATGGCTGAAATGATGGATGGAAAGTCCTCATCAGTTTCATTCACCTGTATTCTCTTAAAATAGTGGGGAGGATGCAATGGTGAAGCAGGTAAATATCCTGGAAAATCAAGAGTCCAGCCTGAGTCAGCTTCTTTCATTATCACTTAAAAAAAGAACAAAGAAAACTACTTACTGTTTGACTACAATCCAGCCAGCTGTGCAGTTACTACTGGGAATTGTTCATTTTACTACAGGTGTCTGATAGAGGAAAAGATAAGGGCATAATCTTAAAAATACTCTTTTCTCCCTCTTCATCGTTGTGTCTTTCTTGGTTATGTCATTGCAATTCCGCTACGTTTTGATGAGCTATTTTACATTTAGCATGAGTTCCATCCTCACCCCCGCTCAGCAGCCTAACCAGGTACACTTCCAAGGTGTGCCCGTTCCAACACCATAATGGAAAGGGAGAGGCCATTAGAGGTCCTCTCCCCAGGAGTACCGCTGTCAAATTATACCCAGCCTAAAACAGACCTCTGTACATACAAAAGATATTTTTACAAAAGCAATGAGTTAGGGGTTCACCCCTAGGTATAGTGAATAACTTAAATAATATGTATGATTCCAATAAAAGGACCCATTTAACACCAAATAACCTGAACTGACAGTTCGTAAATTTCTTAAGAAAATTATCAAGTTTTAAATTTTATTTGTTAATCCCAGGATAGTGCTGAACATGTGGGTTGGTGGTGAATAATGTTATTTTATTTATTATATTGGTTATTATTTAAAGTGGAATTCTCATGGGATTTCATTGAAGTAATGAAATGAGAAATATTTTCTATAGCATTAATTCAGGAAATATTTATGAGAGAGTTATCATCTCAGTATCGTTAATAGGTACCCAAATAAGGGTATTTTCCTAATTTCTCGAGTGTGAAAAAGCAAAAATTCACTTGATTGCTTGTTATTTAGCACATATGGGCATTAATGATCTCTCATGCTAGGATATGGAACAGCCAGCCAGCCATCCATTCTCAAATTATGCTTTCTCTCTGCGTGTACATTTGCCTTGACAAAGAGAAGTGAATATACTGAGGGCTGAATGTAAATTTCCTCTGTGACTGTCGACTTTATTTCTTAGGGTAAGTTTAAAATCTCTGTCATTCTGCCCTGAGTTTTGTTATTATAAGTTACTCTCTACTGTTTTATCACCCTGTGTTTTTCAACAGACATCTGGGCAGCCGCATCCATACCCCCCACGCCCCGGCAACTTTTCTGTTCTTTTGTTTGCTTTTCAACCTCCCGAAGCTTCTATCTTATGGGATAGAGCACAACATATCTGCTAAGAGATTTGGCCTAGATCAGACCTGGTAAAAAGTTTGATTCAACTCTGACACATCAAGTTTCAATCCACTAGGTATTCTTTAAAAATGTGAAACTGCAAAATTTCTACGGTGTCAGAGAGAGACCCGACCTGACTAATTAAGATGTATTAATGTTAGCACCTTATAAAAAATTGAATCAATTCAACACATTTATAGAAACTATATAATATGCCCACTTAATCTGTTGGGTGCTATACATAGTAAACATAGTAAAAGGTTACTAAAATGGTTGCGATATATATTTTATGTAAATATTTGTAAAAGTACACACCTTTCTTGATATACATTACACTGTACACCTATCCTCAAATATATTCTGACAAAATTACTTTGTTTCCTTCTCCGTCACATTCAATCCTCAAGGACCTTGATCTGTAACTGTAAGCTGTTCTTACTTTTCTCCCAGTCTCTCACTGTCTTTCCTTAACTATGCTTTCCTTAACTGTGGTTTGGTCAGCTTACAGATGTAAATAACAACATGGGACATATTCTAGTACTTTTGAGGATTATTTTAATGAAGAAATACATAAGTGGTCTCTCTTTCTCTGAGTCTCACTCTCCACACAGGCACACATATTTCAGCACAGAAACCATCTCTATCCATGATCACAGAGACCCTACACAAAGCCAATTGGCGTGAAAGAATAGGATGATTTAGCCCCCGGAGCTGAGCGTAGGCAAAGCCGTGCAGAGAAATTGTGTCCACAGAGGATGAGCATCCCCGCTGGGTTGCAAACATGCATCCTAACTGTTCATCCTTTTAGACATCCATCCAGAGAGAGGATCTGAATGTGTTAAGTCGACAAGTATTATTTTATTCGGCTTTGGTTTAGATACTCTTTATTTCTTTTTAATGATAATGATGATGATGATGATGATGATGATGATGAAAATAAAGCCTTTATCATAATCACAGTATTTCAGAGCTGAAGGAAAGTAGATCTAAAATGTGAATACCCCAATATAGGATAAGTTGGGCTGTAGCAAGAAAATTAAGGATATATTCCATGTTCATTCACCCAGTGAAAATTAAGAAGATAATTTTAAGTTTCTTCTCTCAAATTTGTGTCATACACTATTGCTTCCTCCCACATGTAGTTGATCCATTCCAAGGTGATCTCTGATTTTTCAGACATTATAGAAAGACACAGCATATGAGTAATCCTATGAGAATTTGAATCACCATGGTCAAAATCTAAGTAAGATCAACAAATAGTCAGTACCGTCCATATTAGAAGATTTCACTATGGCTTTAAAAATCTTTAATATAGCGATGACAATCCTTGACATAAACAAAAAATACACCAGATCCAAAAATTTAACTGAGATTTCCCTGGTGGTCCAGTGGGTAAGACTTCACACTCCCAAGGGCCTAGGTTCGATCCCTGGTCGGGGAATCAGATCCTGCATGCATGCCGCAACTGAGTCCACATGCCGCAACTAAAAGATCCCACATGCCACAGCTAAGACTCGGCATAGCCAAAATAAATAAATAAACTAACAAACAAACAAACAAACAAATAAATAAATAATTTAACCAAGTACACAAAGATTGTATTATAAATTCTCTCATATTGTCTAAATTTTGTTTCATATTTAATATGAAAAGTGAAGTGAATAATATGGGACGGACAATGAGAAATATTTGCAGAGGTAAGGTAAAATAGGTTTGCTACCAAAAATAGTGCATATGAGCTAAGGTAGAAGAGACAACTAAATGGAAACCTGCAAGATGGAAAAAGACCAAATTGCAAACTCAAACTAAAATACAATTGAGAAAGATCAACACTGAAATCATGATGAGAAGGTACTTAAAATGGCGTCCTAAGTGAAATTGACCTATGCTGATAGAGCTGTATCTCTAGGTAGAGTGAGGAATTCCTACGTGTTTGGATTAAATCATAACATTCACATGTTTTGGGTTCTCTTGTATTTGCCTAGTTTATCTTTTAACTGCTCTGTCTTACTTCCAAAGGTCCTGATAAACTTCCTATACCTCAGCCGTGTTTAGTCCATAATTTCCTAATCTCTGTGCTTGAATTCTTGTGTTAGTAACCTGAAATATGCCTGCCCTTACACTGAGAGTGGATTCCTGTTCTTATTTTATCAGGGTGCTTGGAAATTGAAATTCTGTTTGGGATTGGGGCCACTCTATCTGCTGGCCTTCCTTGCGGATACCCACCACTAATACCTGTATTGTTAAGTAATGCTTTATCCTTTGATTCTGCATGAATCTCAGCTCCTCACCACCTACCTATGAAGACAAGAACCTTTGATGTCAATTATTTGTGAATTATTATCTTTTGTCTGGAATCTTCCTTCCCATCTGTCTTTTTTTTATGTCAAACTTGACTTTTTTCCATTTTAGGCACTAGAATCCGTTTCCCCTGACTCCAATAGGTAGGTCTGCTTCCATCACATTCATGCTAATTTGTTCAGTTCAACTGCAGTAAATAAGGCTGTGGCTAGGGAGGTCTGCTACTTGGCTATGGAAGGCACGTAATATAGGATCACAGAGAGCTGTAGGTGATGTTATGGTAGCACTGAAATGTTGCAAAATAGAGTGAATGTGTTTATGGAAATTAAAAGTTTTATAATTCTCCAAAGAAGAACATCAGATTTCAATCTGTACAATTGTTTTGTAAAATGTGGGCATGGACAATCGTCCTGCTGGGCAGTTAGAAAAATGGCTAAGCGTCTGTTAATTTCCATGTATTTGCAGAGGTGTACTCACCAAACGATCAACTTTTCATCCACACACGGGTAAACCCACAGTAAGAGCGGTGGTTTGCAATTTTTTCTCTTCCTTCTCATTCTTCTCTTCTTTAAGTCTAACTCTTAGCCAGCCATGAGGAGGAAGTGAGCCTAAACTTAACAGCTGAACAATTTGAAATCATTTAAAATATTTAGATCAAATGCTTATCTTTTTAATGGAGTAACATCTTGATTAAAGGAGGCCACGTAAGGACTACCATCTTGAGAACCACGTTTTAAAGTCACACCATGGAATTCTGAAATTAACTGTGTCTGTTACCTGCCCTGTGCCACAATGTTAAAATCCAGGATCTTTACCATTGCAAGCAAAATATTTTTCTCCCATGATGCAAGAAAAGGGGCTAAGGAACCAGAAAGGCAGGGAACTTGAATTGGCATAATTCTGTATTTAATACCACATTTCTAGGAACAGAAGAACTTACAGAATTTGTCAGATTGAAATTTACTTTGAATATAAAGAGAACAATAGTCATGTGCAAGTAACAGGACATTACAAAATAAGAAGTTGAATCATTTTGCAAGATTTAGAATGCATTTATGTTTGCTATTTTGTGGCAGGATGATAAAAGGACTTTGTCTCAATGATATTAATGTATCTTATTTTTAATCCTTCTGAAGTTTCAAATCTAACCTAACAAATTTATGTTTATTTAACTAGCTGAGTGTCTATCTTATTTTTTTTAAATCTCATTTTAAGTATCTTAGACAGGCTTACAGTCAATGAATTAGTTCAAGTTGGCATAGACGTTTCAAATGCCTGCTTTATGGCCAGATGACTGGTTACCCAAGTCACAGCTGGACCTGCATCTGAACCACCCATTCTAGGGAGCTGTCCATGGTCAAGGGGAGAGATGATCGTGTTCCTCTGACTCTGCTCCCTTCTCCTTAAAGGGATTAAGTTAAATTTCCTTTCAGAGTTTCCTTATGTATAGTGTGACTTCATTGTATCTGTTTAAGCCCAAATCCCTTACTGTGCCTGTCTGCTAATTCAATTAAGCAAAATAAAACAAAAGGAAAAAGAAAACTTCAGCTAGGAAGAGCACTTTGCATTCCAATTTTGGGGATAAAGTATTTAAAATATAAATGCCTGAGGAAGTGATAAACTGTACTAAATTCACACAGATTAATTATATATGTAAAGGATAGATATATTCCCCTTTCATAACAGTGGAGGAAGAGAATAATAAACATGCCATAAATGACATTTACATTCCCTGTTAACCCTGATATTATATGACTAATTAGATACTATCTAGTTAACTGTCCCCTTGGTTTCCTAGGGATAAATTTTATTTCTCCTCCCCCTCTTCTTCCGTATTCTTCCTATTATTATTATAGTTATTACTATTTACATGAAAGAAGTGGACATCCCTCAAAAAGAAATGTTTTCCATTGCTTTCCTGAATATTTCTTATTGCTGAAATGGACAAGTGGTAAAATTCACGTGTGCCTTTCTTGGACCAAATCCCTGCTGCTTTAACTTGTCCCAGGGATGGTTAATCACAATGTCTTCGGGATCTCCCAGGTGATATAAGTGAGTGGAGTTGGTGATGTACAAGGAAAAGAAACTCTCAGTTTTAGAAGAGTGATCACACTTGGGTGTGCAGGAGGAATCCGAACAGGCAAGGTGTGCCCTCAACACAAGCTGGTCGTCCGTGTGCAGACACAAGTGCCCAGTGTCACCTGCCTTTCATTGTCAAAAGAGGCCATTGCTGTGTGATCCAAATGGACCAGTCTGAAAGGCCTGTGGGTTTCCAGTTTGCAACCTCCACAAATAAGGGTGCAATATGAGGTCTCAGGGAAACTATGTACACATTGTTCATATTAGAATGAACTCAAAGGGTTTCTTGGGGAAGATCTCTATGTGCACTCTGTGGGTCGAACCCACTGGGAAAAGGGTTGTCCCTCTAAAGTAGATTTTAAGACTGTACATCCTCTCCCTCCCCATATCCATGCTGGGGTTGTAAAACTACAGAGTCTCCCATTGAAGAGATGGAGAAGTGAGGAAAGTAGCTCTTTCTAAAGCTAACCTCCAACCCTTTACACGCTGCAGACAAAAGTAATACATGGGCCACAGGCACTTAAAAATATCTAGTAAACACAAGACATGCCCCGGTGCAAAATAGTTTCCTATCAGTAGATCATCAACAAAAGAAAATCTAATAGATCTTTCAAATTCTTTGGAAAAACATTCAAAGGAATAAAATATATTTATATTTAAGATAAATGGAAAACTGGGAGACAAGTCAACTCTATCAAAAAAACAAAAACAAAAACAAAACAGTAAAAGTCAAAGAAAATATGCCATCTCTGATTTTTTTTAAAAAGTGTTTTTAATCCCAAACTCCTAAATTAGAGAAAATTCTATTAAGAGCCATTGAAACCTCAGAGGTGATGAGAATTGATAGCTATGTAATATGCATCTTTATAAAGTCTCCTCAGTAATCTTTACCTAAACTGTTTTTTGTATATGTATGCACTTTAGTAGCTTCTTGCAAATCTGTTACTTTTGATACCCAAACACAGGTCAGGGTACAAACTTGGAAGCTATCATTTAACTAAATATTTCCACTCAGATGAAGAGAATCATAACCAAATGCAAACATCATCCTATACTATGGGCTAGTGTCTTTGTATTGGGTTGGCCAAAAATTTTGTTCAGGGTTTTCATAAGATGCTATGGAAAAACCCGAAAGAACTTTTTGGCCAACCCAATATCATTTGAATTTATTTGGAGTTTCAACATTGAAGAAAATAAAATTAGCCACTGGCCTCTGCTGAGTACGTCCTATACATTAATCCTTTACTTTTTCAAGATTTTCTCTCTATGCATATGGGAATCCTGTTTCCGTGCCTTTCTGAAACTATTTCCTCTCATCAGAATTGCTTTTGATAATTCATTAGCCATTTTTTTTTCCCCTGAAAGCAGTTCTGAATAATTTCTGAAGTATTCCTTAGTCCAAACATGTAAGTGCCTGCAAGCTGAGAAAGAAGTTAGGTGTAGAGGGGCTATTGGTTCTGCTAATAAGATACTTATACAAGCACTTGACGTTTAGAAGTGAGACACATTTCCATGGCATTCAGGGATTAATTACTTCTATATTTTCACTTCCGGTCCCAAGTTGGCCCCATTACCTGAGGGTGTGTTTCAGCAGCTGTGTGAGGGTGAGCAATGCACTGAACAAGCTTACAGCCCTGCTTAGGTTCTCAAAGTCTCTGGTCTGCACAAACATGGGGAGTCAGATATGAGACAACAGAAACGGATTCCCGCCTCATCCTCTCTCCTAACTTAGCTTCTTAATAAAGAGAGTTTAGATCCAGCTTTGCGAAATTCCGAGCAGGGCTATTTATGATAGTTCTGGCCTCATTAACAGATCGATCCAGCTTACGGCTTCAGTTCGTTTCTGAAGATGATCATTGACCAGATCTTCCATTCAGCCTTTCAGAATAACTGTGGGGGAAAAAATCCTTATGATCTCATAAAGACATATATTACTCAACCCAAGATTCTTTTAATAACTGTTTTAAGTTCCTTATTAATTGACATTCCAGTAAGGCAGGTCATAAAGGTCATAAAGATTTAATTTTCTGTGTCAGCATCAAGCTGATTTTAATAAAAAAGATTTATATAGAGACACTCGTTCTGTAGAATATATTTATAATTACACCCTAAAAAACACATTGAAGACACCTTCAATGTAGAGTTAATGATATTACAATGCTTATTATTGATTTGTATAATGAGAAACAGTAAGCATTATTGATTTTCCCATTACATGCCAAATAAAAATGTTCCTCCAATAATAGAAATTCTTTTTAATGAATGTTTGGTGATGACTTCAACTGAATCCCCTGTGTTTTCATCTGTTAGCTTCTGGAGAAGCTGGATGAGAAAGGCAATGAAGGAAATGGTTTGAAATTAAGCATGAAGAATTTATAAAAGGGACGCTACCTGCTGAGGGAGTTTTGAAAGTTTCTTTACTGGAAATATTAATAAATGGAGTAAATATACAATGATGGAAGATGATTATCATAAAATTGATAAGTGTAATGTGTTAAATGGTGGCCTCCAAAAAGTTATATCCACATCCTAATATGCAGACCCTATGAATGTGATCTTATTTGGAAAAAGGGTCTTTGCAGATATAATTAAGATAAGGTGCTTAAGATGAAATCATCCTGGATTACCCAAGGAGCCCTAAATCCAAAGACAAGTGTCTTTATAAGAGACAGAAGAGTAGATGATCAGACACACAAAGAGGAGGGAACATGTGACCATGGAAGCAGAGGTTGGAGACATGCACCCAAAAGCCAGGGATGCTTGGGGCCACCAGAGGCTGGAAGAGGCAAGAAAGAACCCTCCCCTAGAGCTTACAGAAAGGGTGCAGCCCTAATGACAATTGAGTTCAGACTGTTGGTCTCCAAATCTGTGAGAGAATAAATTTCTACTATTTCATGCCATCCACTTTGTGGTAATTTGTTACAGCAGCCTCTGGAAACTAATACAAGAAATGGTTCCCGTGAGTTGGAATGCCCAGTGAGATAAAAGGAACTTCTGAAGAGCCAGGAAGAGGCCCCCAATATGGCTTTGCATTATCTTGAGTTTCCTAACGTCTTCTGGTGTGTGAATCTTGCAGAAGAAAATAAATAAATTAAAAAATAGCTTGATTTTGCAGTAGGAGATTTAATTCAGAAGCTGCACTTACATGACTGACCAGGAACAGCAGAAAATTGATATTAACATGGAAAGAAAAATAATACTGTACTTAGACTAGTACGCCCATGCCAGAAAAACCCAAATATCCTCCTCCTATTGGAAGCCCTTCGTGGAAAGCCAAATAAAAACCAAGAGGTGGCTTGCTGAGTGAGAAATCTGAACAAAGGGGATTAGTTAGTAAATCTTATTATTTAATGACAGCCAAGATAAATAGCGCAAAACACCTATTCAACTATAGAGATTTTATTGCTAGTAAGATTAGAATATGAAAAATTCATTTTTTAAAGGATTTCCTCTTTTGATGTCATTAGAAATATTTGCTTCTGGGTGTTATTTTTTAAACTTTTCCCAATGCAAACCACAAAACGCCCTTGAGTGGACACATTCATTCTTTGGACATGTGATTACCTTAGACCCCTAACAAGTCTACTTGTCTGGGAGACAATTCAGAGTCCTAAAGTAACCTTACATTTTTTTTTTTTTTCTGATCCATTAAAAGTTAATTTTAGAGGTTACTTTTCAGAGGACATTTTTCCTCTTCTAAACCCAGGTCTTGTGGGCATCTCACTATGAACGCTTGTTGGTTAACAGCCTGGATTTTCTTCCTGCAAAGGTGCAAATGCCTATGACGTTACTCTTATCTTCACCCATCACTAATCCAAATCCAAAGTCGCAAAATTTTGCAGATAAAATTAAATTGGATAGACAAGGTAGCTGACCTTTAGATAAAGTCATTTTAAAGGATTTAAAAGATGTGACAAAATAAGAAAATAAAAATGTAAGGCTGCTCCAGAAGGAGAGCTGATAAATGGCCAGAAGAGAAACTTATTCCTCTAAAATTATTGTCTTTGTTATCAAGAGAAAAATAATCACATATTAAGCCAAATACGCCCTCTGTACATTTCCGACTTTGAAAAAGGAACTATGTTTTACCAGGAAAAAAACAACTGCAGCTGGAGTACAGTTCATGTCATTCACAAGAGACATTTAAAGGCTTATTCATAAAAGGCCAAATATTAAATACGTGACAAAAACTGAAAATTAAGTTTTTGTTTTCAAAGAACTTCTTTGGCTGCCATATTTACTATATTCTGGCTCAGTAATTATTTGGAATTTACCATATAAAAGACTTTCAATTACAGCTTTAGGATGAAGTGACTACTTAGCCTGCATACAAATTGAAAATCCCAATTTCCTCTATTTGAATGCCTTTTGCTGATGAAAATGTAATTCTTATTTTTAGATTTTAGAAGATGGAAGTTGTAGTCAGAAAAATTTCTAGACCGTATTTGCCGTTCCACTTAAATTAAACGATACCTTATTTATTCCTCAAGTAAGTTGGTTTTCACAAGTATCTACTGGCATATCAGACACAAAGTCCTATTCCCCCTAGCTATTTTTGGTGACATTTTCAATCAATAGTTAGGCATAGGGGTGCAGAGAGGTACTAAATTGTTAAATGACAATGCATTCATTCAGGATCTCTTTAGAAAGCAGTCATAGATTTTTTTCTCTTTCTGGATGAGTGGGCCAGACAAAATGGTGTAGATTTCCTGAAACTGCATTTTTTTTCTGAAGCCTCACTTGCACACCAAAACATAGGCACACACACATGTACATTCAGGGCACGATCTCCAGTCTAGGCTCAAATTGTACTTATTAGGGATATATATACATATAACCTTTATTTAGGTACAACTGATATACAACAACTTGCACCCATTTAATATATACCTCTTGATCAGTTTGGACATATGCATATACCTTTGATACCATGGTCACAGTCAAGGTACTAAACATATCCACCCCCTCCAAAAGTTGCCTTGTATTCTTTTGAGGTATGTGTATGTGTGTGTGTGTTGTGATGAGAACACTTAACATGAGACCTATCCTCTTACCATATTTTAAAGTGCACAGTACAGTATTGTTAACTATGGCACCACATCATATAGCAGATCTCTAGAACTTAATTCATTGTGCATAACAGGAGCTTTATACCTTTTGAACAATAACTTTCCATCCCCCCACCCCCAGCCCCAGGCAATCAACAGAGTGAAAAAACAATTATGGATTAAGAGAAAATATTTGCAGACCATCTATCAGAAAAGGAGTCAATTTCCAAAATATATAAGGAACGCCTACAACTCAATAACGAAAAAAAAAATAACCCAATTTTAAAAATTGAGCAAAAGACTTGAATAGACATTTCTTCCAAGAAGACATACAAATGACCACTAGGTACATGAAAAGATGCTCAACATTACTAATCATCAGAGAAATGCAAATCAAAGCCACAATGAGATATCACCTCACATTTGTTATATACTTTCAGTGTGTATATATAATTTTCTAAGCTACCAGATGCAACGTTTCTCCCAAATCTTCTGGACTATCTAACAAGGGCTGCCATTTCCCACATTTCCCATCATTTTATTAGTTTCTTCACTTTTAACTTCCAGCAGCCAACTTGGTCCAAATAATATGCCAACTATTTAAGGTGTTTGTCATGAAAGCACTTTGTTGTGATAGCACAATTGCTGTATTATATATTAACTATCACAGTAGTGCTGCAGGAGAAACAGCCGCAAGACCTTGGGGGACATAAAATAATAAGTTTTATTTGGCTCACAAGTGTGTAAGCTGACAGTTGAGGCTGGGGCTGGAGGTGGTACCCTGGTCTTTGCCAACTTGCTCACATGCCTGGTAGTTCACTGCTGATCTTCTGATGGGGTCGGGTGCTTGACAATGACCATTCACCTCTGCTGGTTTTTCCCACCCTTTCCTGGGACCTGTGAACTAGCCTCAGCCTGTCCTTGGCAGGAAACGAGAGAGGGCAAGACCAGAAAGTGTGACTCTAATCATACAAATGCTCTTCAAGTTCTGGCCTGCATCACTTTGCTGATATCCCATCAGCCAGAACAAGGGAAGTCTCAACATCAGAATCAGATTAGGAGAAGCACTTCATGCCAGAGGGCGAGGGTGCAGGAAAAGAGGAAAAATCAAGGCCAATTTTGCCGTTGATCCCATAAATAAAGTCAACTTCCAGTTTCTAAATAAAGGTGAATTTGAAAGCATTATTGTAATCCAGAGGGATGGAGTAACAGTGAACCCGTAAATAATGACTGAGAACAGCACACACTTCAGCAAATGCAAAGCAATTTCAGAAGTCAGTTAATAAAGTTCAAGGCTTTGATGATACAAAACCTTCTAACTGTAAAGCATTAAACCAAGACAGTAGAGAACAATGAGTTCTCAATAAAGCCTAGTGGATTTTTCTTTTTATTATAAAGGAAGAAGTCTCTACTTATTCTGCCCTGCTGCCTAAATCATAAAAGGGCAGAAGGCAGTCATACGTATCCAAGAACCTTGGAACAGTCGTTAAGCAAACCCCAAAGGAAAGGGGAGCAGCTCTTGTGCAGCTCATTCAGGGCCCAATGTAGGTCCCTTGTGTGAAACGAGATTGTTGCTTTCTCCTGGAATTCATATGTGATGTCTAGAAATATGGGATTCCTGATTTTACCTGAAGTTTCCAGGTGTTCTGACACTTCTTCAACGCATGTATCGCTCCAAATATAGCCATGAATGAACGTAGGTTTTCCATTAAGAATTCCTCTCAAGTGCTCCTCTGAGAGAGAGCAAACTTGTGCCTCAAACTTGTGTTGTTAAGCCGTCCCTCCTGACACAGCGAAACTAAATGGGGAGGACCAATGGATGCAATTTTTTATTAGAGTATAGTTGCTTTACAATGGTGTGTTAGTTTCTACTTTATAATAAAGTGAATCAGCTATACATGTATATATATCCCCATAGCCCCTCCCTCTTGTGTCTCCCTCCCACCCTTCCTATCCCACCCCTCTCGGTGGTCACAAAGCACTGAGCTGATCTCCCTGTGCTATGCGGCTGCTTCCCACTAGCTATCTATTTTACATTTGGTAGTATATATAAGTCCATGCCACTAAAAGTAAATTTATCTGTAGTCCTAACACCAAAAATAGTCATTGAGTATTATTTCTGTGAATATGTACATGTTTTCAAACAAGAGAACTGAGAATATTTTCTATATATAAAATCTTTCCAAACTATACTTTAAGATAAGGGCAAACATTACCATGCTCCTTTTATGACCCTGTGAGCTTTCTTTTTAACCCCTCTTTCTTTGAGAATACAATCGCTTAGTCACCTTTTTAGGCACTTTCATTTATTTACATGCCATAATTTGCTACTTTTGTGAATCATTATCTCACAGCTTATAATATTTAATATTTTATCTACTTTTGCATGTTTTCTATGATAGTCCTTCTCATTTTTCAACAAAGAACAATTAATCAGAGAATATTTTTTTTCTCCGAGATGGAGATGGAGAAAGTATTCAAGGCAAGGGTTTTGGGAAAAGTCAGGAAGCGTCCAATGTGACTCAGACACTTCACTCCTATGTATTCACCCAAGAGAAGCAAAAACATATTTTCACACAAGCACATATACTTAAGTGTTAATAGTATCTTTCTTCAAAATAGGCAAAATCTGCAAACACCAAATGCTTCTCAACAAGAAAATGGATAAAAAATTGTGGTATATTCATATTGTGGAAAAATTATCAACAATAAAACGAATGAAGTATCAAAGCAGGCAACAACATGGATGGATCTCAAAAATATTTCTCTGAGTGAGTGAATTCAAACACAAAAACATACATACAAAATGGTACTATTGGTAGGGAACTCTGGACAAGAAGATGAAATCTGTACTGACAGAAAGCACATCGGTGCTTGCGCGGGTTCTGTACTGACGGTGGTTTGCAAGGAAGATGCCCAAGGGAACTTTGGGGATGATGGAAATATTCTGTTTCTTGAATAAGATGACGGTTACACGGAGGCATACATTTGTTAAAATTCATCGAAATGCACAATTCAAATGGGTGCATTTTATTATATTTAAATCACACCTGATAAAAGCTAAATAAAATAAAAGGATATGGTAAAACCATTTCTCTTAAAAGAAAAAAAAATTATTGATATAGACTTTTAGTGTCCAAATTAAACCTATGAGGAAAGTACCGTTAGTACATTCACATTACCAATAAGCCAACTGAGTGACATCAATAACTGTCCCAGAATGGAAGTCACCATGTTTTCACTAACCCAATGCCTGGGGTAGCCATGTATATTGATGCATAAAGCCAGATGATCCTGGCCTGTACCACCACAGAGCCGTCCACACCTGTGGAATTCAGTAATGAAGGGCATATTAGAAAAATGTCAGGTAGTTCACTTTTACAGAGGCTTCTGAAAATTGATTCATCAGGAACATAGATGAAAAAAGTGTACATAACATAATTACTTAAGTTGAGAGACATAATTTCTGAGAGATAAGCTGAAATAAAAACAAACAAAAGAAAGAATAAATCTCCGAATGCTCAAACAGTAATTCATATAATTTCACAAACCAGCTTGGAAACATTGAGGCAATTATTTTGCTACCTGATGGTATGGCTCCTATGCAAACTCATTTCTATAGATTTCCCTTTTCTACAAATACTAGGGGACCCAAGTCATCACTAAACAAAGCAAGAATCTGGGCCACCTTAACCCTATTAATTCAAGTAAATATGAAAACCTGGTCTTTCACACCTATAGACATGTATGGACTAACACGTGCATGTACATGCACCCAGGACTTGATAGCAGTGAGATGTGGCCGATTCTTTCCTGTCCAGCCAGCAGTCTTCAGAACTCGCATGACCTCCCAACCCCAGTGCCCCGTTGACATGGAAGGGTGTTAAAACATGAGGGACATTGCATTTTGATCTTTTATGATTGCAGAGGGACAAATAAGAACGCGAAGAGAAGTTAAACCAATATGCGCTTCCAAAATACCCTTTGACAGAAAATATATCTTAGAAAAAGTACTTGCCCTATAAAAGCAATATCTTAAATGTTACATTCTAAATATAGACAGCAGAAGTGGGTTTTTTAAAAAGCACCGAAGATAGTCTATTATGTTGCAATTTCTTCAGAAACAGAGGATTAAATGTTGATGCCTGATCAATAGATACAGCACCGAAGGTGACGAGCTAAGTGATTTTCAACTGGTCTTGAGACAGCAGGACAAAGTCCTCCTTGAGTTTTCTCTAGCTGGCTCTAACTGTAGCATTTGCTAAACACAGTTTCATTTTGCAGTTTGGTGGAAAATCAAATATTTGATTCAGTTCTTAGAATGTCCTTCTTAAAAGCGTTGGACATTTCCATCTTTAAAGATAAATCCATGCTCGTTTTCTTCCTTGCAGCGTGCGGTTTATGGGAGTGACGCTAGTGCGGAGTGTCCCTGGAACCGTGCAGCATGTTCCCGTAAGCGGCAGAGGCCTGCACTTGTAATTAACAGTGGGCTCCTGCACCATCTCGAATAAACATGGCGCATTAAAAAATAAACACATCTAAAGGCTCTGGAGGCAATCGTTTTTACAACAGGGCTCTGAAATAGAAAGTGAGTTCTCCATCATTTTAGTTTTCCCAAACCCATAGGGATTCTGAAAATGATGTGTGTGTGTGTTGTTTTTAACAAGCTGTGCCCCAGATCCTGACCTTGGACTGCCATTAAAATATTCAGTCATCTGTATGAAAACAGAAGAACTGTGGATTATATTCTGGAGGTAGCCCCCAGCTGTCACTGTCAGGTAAGTGAAAACTGACTCTCGGCATTGACTGTATCCAAAAGGAGCAGAAATCACACGGTAGCAGCGAGGATAATAAAAACGCCGTGTGTTAAAAGTGGACAAAGGGGGCTAATTTCAGGTGCTTATTTGTTGGGGGAACGTCAACTAGTAGCCCCCAAAACCAGACTTAACCACCCCAGTCAATTAAGATATATATACACACACACACACACACGTACACAAATATATGCTTTATATGCATATATGTGTACACAGTATGTATATCTGTATATATAGTATGTACTTGTGTATAAGTGTATTTATATAGTATGCCTATATGTATGCATGTGTGTACAGCATATATATGTATATATAGCATGTATATGTATGTACAGTATGTATAAATGTGCATATATAGTATTTATAATACATGTGCATGTATATATGTAATATATAACATATATATGCTATATATTATGCATCACACATACACACACACAGAATCAAAGTTCAAAACTAGCAATGACCCTGTGGATAGCGTGGACAATCATCATGTGTGGTTTGGCTTGAAAATCACAAATACTCTTCCTGCTGTTTTCCAAAATCTTCTCCAGGGGTTCCCAAGTCCTGCCACGGGGCTCTCTTATCAAGGAACATGCGGGTCACCGCTGAGAGGTGATGGAGTAAGCTAGACTGGTCACTTAAAAGGTTTATAAAAGTGGCCTTTGAAGAGAACACTGTCCTGAGCAGTAAGCCACTGGTGAGGCTGGGGGAGTGTGGTGAGCTGCCCTGTGAGCCCTGGAGGAGTCTCAGGAAGCAGCAAAAAAGGAAGAAATGGGATGCCATGAGAAAAAGTAATGCATTTAAGTTATTTCCCAAGTCATCATCTTAAACAAACTTACAAAGGAATATATATATATATACACGTGTATATATATACATATATATATACACACATATATATATGCACATTCACACTCTACATATATAGAATAAATATGTTACATAGGCTATTAAGCTTTTTAAATAGCTATATATTTTTCTGATCACAAATTATACATCATCTTGCAGAACTTTGAATAATAAGAGGATTACTGTTTCAAAAGCTCTTGCTTCAGCTTTAAAAAGAAAACCATATAAATGATAGAAAGAACTACTTAAAGGACTTCCCTCTGAGAACACATATATTGGTAACTCATATAAACTATTACTCAATATACTAGTGACTAATATCTATGTATATAAATAAGATATCATGAATCTGTTTCTTGAATCATGGTAGTTATACACAGTTACTCACATTTTAGCAATTAACAAACTATATATTTTCTTTGTTTAATGATTCTATCAATTCTCTAAGTACCATCAACTGTTATATTCTATAATGTCATCATCTTATATTTGAATTACCACAATGGTTAATACAGTCATAGGTATGTAGGACATTTTCCAGAAAACCAAATCTACCTGAGAATTTAGGGGTAGAGTGGTGTTACAGGCTGAGTGTTTATGTCCCCTTATTCATGTGTTGAAATCCTAACCTCCAATGTGATGGTGTCAGGAGGTGGGGACTTTGGGAGGTGATGAGGTCATAAGGATGGAGCCCCCATGATGGGATTAATGTCCTTATAAAAGAGATCCCAGGGAGCTCCCTCACTCCTTCCCCCATGTGAGGACACAGGGAGAAGATGCCGTCTATGAACCAGGAAGCTGGCCTATATACATAATATATGTGTATGTGCTTGTGTATGCATGTGTATATACATATACAGTAAGCATATATATGCATATACACATATATTGGATATTTCCTACAACAACTAACATTTTTATTATTTCACAATTAGTTTATTAAGATCTCCTTGTTAAGGTACAAGAGTTATGTTAACTAGGTAACATCAATTAAATTATCTGTAACTTAGGAAGAAGTAATCTTTGGAGAAAATTCTACATAGAAGATATATATTTCGGTAAGTGATGGCGGTTGGGAACATTGGGTGTTAAGACTGCAGAAGAGCTCCTCCCTAAAACCAATAAGGTGAGTGATGCATGACTGCGATGAGGCCATCTCACATCTTCTATCCCCTGTGGCCCTGGCTCCTATCAAACCTGAACTCTCCCTGCTCTGGGGACAGATGCACCTGTATTGCACATGTGCTTCTTCCACCCAGAGCTTCTCACACAACCACCCTCCTTGCTGATTTCTCTTTTAAAGACTATATTGTTTTTAGAGCAGTTTTAGGTTCACTGCAAAATTGAGGGAAGGTACACAGATTTGCCCCCATACATGCACAGCTACACCCACTATTGACATCCCCAACCAGAAAAAAAAAATGAATGAATGAGGGAGTCCCACGGGCACTTATGTGCAGGTACTACATTCCTGTGTAATGAAAAACAGTCCCAGGTCCCCCAGGTTGGTGAGGGTACTTCAAGGTGTTGAGGAATGTGAAAAGCCCTTTTATAGTTTCCTGAACCTAGGACCTCATTCTGTTCTACATAAAAACACAAAGAATTTTTTTGCATGGTTTTAATGAACTTTCTAGGAAGGCAATTTCTAGGAAGTACAAATTGAAGGAGAAAAGTATTCTATGTGTTATTTTATTCAGAACATTGCAGGAGTTGCTTTCCATTGTAGAAAATTGCACCCACTGTCAATCTTGCTCTGGGTATCCAATGACTAATAAAACACAGCTGCGATAGTCAGCGCTTGTAGCTGTTGCTTTCATGTTAATTCTACCTATAGGTGTAGGTGCCTGAATACTTCACTATGATTTCAGGAATATTTAGAAATTTAGGAATTTAACACTGAAAAAATATTTGTATTATGAAAGAGAACAAAATCACTCCCCATCAGAGTGGTACCTTTGATATGACCGATGAACCCACATCGACACACCATCACCCAGAGTCCATAGGTGACATGAGGGTTCGCTCTTGGTGTTGTGCATTCTGTGGGTTGGGACAAATGTATAATGACACATGTCCCTTTGGTGACAACCCCCAGAAAATTTCCTGCTTCTACCCTGCCCACAACAGATGTTTCTTCATACACCTGTTTCATCGCCGAGATGCCACAATGGATGCACTAAAGAGCACATCGAACTACATGATTGGACTGTCTCTGTCTTGTTTTTTTTAATTCTATTTTTTAAATTATTTTTTACAATTTTAAAGGTTACACTCCATTTACAGTTATTACAAAATATTGGCTATATTCCCCCTGGTGTACAATATATCCCTGTAGCCTATCTTATACCCAATAGTTTGTACCTCCCCCTACCCCCACCCTTATATTGCCCCTCCCCCCCAGTAACCATTAGTTTGTTCTCTATATCTGTGAGTCTGTATCTTTTTTATTATATTCACTAGTTTGTTGTATTGTTTTTTTTAGTTGTGGTAAGAACACTTCACATGAGATCTACTCTCCTGATAAGTTTTTAAGTGTACTGTAAAGTGTTATTAACTGCATGTGCCATGTTGAGAACAGATCCCCTGAACTTATTTAATTAAACTTTGTGCTTGTTAATTAGCTTCTCCCTATTCCTCCTACGCCCCAACCTATGAGTTTGACTATTTTAGATTCCACATATAAGTGGAATTGTGCCGTATGTGTCCTTCTGTGACTGGTTTGTTTCACTGAGCACAATGACCTCCAGGTTCATCCAAGTTGTAACATGATGAGATTTCCTTCTTTTTTTGGCTGAGTAGTATTCCATTGTATGTATTTGCCACATCTTCTTTATCCACTCGTCTGTCGATGGACACTTGGGTTGCTTCCAGGTCTCAGCTGTTGGAATCAAGGCTGCAGTGAACGTCGGGGTGCAGATAGCTCTTCAAGCTCCATTTTGATTCTATGTCCGCTGCCCTCCAGAGGGACAATGCCTCAGGTTTAGGGATCCTGATTGGCGGGTTTCCAGCCATCAGAGATAAAGTTGATGCCAATCAAGGTTATCTCCACAATTCAATACCTTCACAACACAATACCCTTGTGTTCCAGCTTTGTTATTTTTCATCAGCTCATTCTATATTGTGTGGAAGAGGGTATTATCAGGTGTGGCAAGATACATGAGAAGAATGAACTCTGCAAGGCATAGCACTCAGCATTTTAAGACGGTTCTCTGGATCACAAGCTTCTTGGCATCTTTCAATGATACCTCTTAAACTACACATTTGGCCTCCTGATTAATCTTCAGTATGCTGAAAATAAAGTGTGCAATAAGATTACATTGTGCCTGAGGACAGAAGTGCATTGCTTACACAGAAGGGGTAAGATTCCCCTTCAAGCACATAAAAGAACAGAAGGGCTTCATTCATCAATGAAATTCAGAGGCCAAACTAATTAAGGAAGTCTAATCTAAAGTAAACTTTACCAAACCCACCTGAGATGATCTTTAGATATAAAGATTTTCCTTTCCTTACAGTTCTCTATAACATAAAAATTTGTTAAAAACAATTAAATTCACTATATAGCTTTACCTGAAGATAGTGCTGAATTTTACACTGTATACAGACATACATAATAATGTATGTATGTATACATATATATAACAATGTATACATACATATATAACAATGTAATACATACTTACATTGTTTTACATATATAAATACATACATATATACACATACATATATAGTTATATGTATAATATCTTTTATAATTTGTTTAAAATTAAGTCTTACAAAATAATTCATACTATTTACAAGGCTGTACCATATTTTATACACTGTATGGTGTTTTGCAGAGCTTAGTGATCACCATTGTGTTATATTATCACAAAAGTATAACTAGAGCATCACCACCAGTAATATTTACTTTCCCTCCATGAACAGACTATAGATTGCTTTTGTTACAACCAGAAGATACAGCTGTTAGGTGAGATGATACAAACGTGTTTCTGTCCTTGGTTTCAGTGATCCCTGGACTTCAGATAGGTACTTGCCTGTGTGCATGTATGTGTACTTGTGTGTATGTGTGTAGGTTCATGCACACATACAGACATTTGGATTTGGTGAGAGAGCTTTGTATGTTTATGTTAAATTTACTTCTTGGTCTAAACAAACTCAAAGTCTGGTGTCTGTTCATCTCAACACTTTATGACTTTCAGTATCTTCCTTGCACTGCTCTCAAAGTCAGTGCTCAAAAACATGTAATACATATTTATGTATATATAATGGAGTACTACTTGGCCATGAATAAAGATGAAATCCTGCCATATCCAACAACATGGTTGGCGGACCTTGAGGGTATTATGCTAAGTGAAATAAGTCAAACAGAAAAGGACAAACATTGTATGATTTAAATCATGTGTGGAATCTAAGAAAAAATAAATGAAGAAACAAAACAAACACAAACACAAAGACACAGAGAACAGATTGATGGTTCCCAGTGGGGGGGAGGGGGTTGGGAAGGGTGAAATGGAAGAAAAGGGTCGAAGGTATGGTGAACGTGCATAATGTGCACAGAAGTCGAATCAATATAATGTTGTGCCCATGAAACATACAATGTTATAAACCAATGTTCCCTCAAAAAAATAAAAAATGTAAAAATGGATCTGCTGTCCACATTCATGTGAAAAAACCTAAACCCGAACACAAGTGATTTTACCCCAACCTGCCTTCCACCCACCAGTTGAAACCGGGGCTCCCTGGAGGCTTCCAGGGACCCCCCCCTCCTTGCTCTGAGCCTCCACGTCCTCCGTGACCACTGTTTCCGTGAATGCTCTGAAATAACGGCATTAAGGAACTTGACCGACACTCTGGAACACAGTAGGTATAAATAATAATAATTATCACGATTATGATTACATTATTGTAATTTATTATTAGTGTCGTCATTCAGAATATAGATCCTGGCACAGATGTGGTAAGCATTCGATACTTGTATTTAATAATATTACTATAAAAACAAACATATTTTATTAATGTAAAACTGAGTCTCAGTTTCAATATCCTATGTCACAAACAACAATGACAATAACAAAGACATTTTTATTTAAATCAGAAATAGAGTGAAGTACAAAATATATATGTAATTATATTTCACTCAAAATCCCAAATGGCTTTTATTTTGAAACTTGACAACATAATTACACATTTCTTCTGCAAGAATAAGACATGGTAATCAAGGAAATATAGAAGAAAGATAATGAGAGAGGAATTTCACAGCCAGATATTTCATAAGCTATAATAACTTTTAAAGAAGTATAAATTCAAGAACAGACATATCAATGGAGGGGAACAGAAATCCTAAAAATAGGCCCATTTAAAGGACATTCAAGAAATTATGAGTGAAATTTCCAACAATTTAATAAAATGCTTTGTTAATGCACTATGATAACTGGTTCATACATAGAAAAAACTTGCCTATATGATTTTTTCATACAATATATGAACATAAATTATTGATGAATGAAATATATAAACATAAAAAGAAAACATGTAATATTTAATTGTATATTTAAATAGTTGTAACATTTTTAAATGAGGTAGGAAATTTTTCAAATGTCAAAATCCTTAAAAGAGAAGAGAATTGATACATTAAAAAACACTTCTTTGTATAAAAATCACTTTAAAGATGCTGCAGTGCTGTATTGGAGTGGGAGATGTGAGTATAAGTACATATTTATTTTAATATACATATAGATAGATAAATTCAAGAATAAATATGGATATGGGTATATATATGGGTTAGTGTACAAATATATTTCTTAGCTCTGCCCACTAGAAGCCAAGACACCGCAGGAGTAATGAATACCCCAGGGCCCAATTCTTTGTTCTTACATACTATTTTTCATTAAAGAAAAGAATCAGCATCACTTGGAGAAATTGCTGATTTTAGGACTGGGACAGGAGTCCCAAGCTTTCTCTCCTCCTGTGCCCAGTGAGACTCTGCTGGGGCTTCACTTTTCTCCATGTTGGTTCAGAAGGTGCCCCCCAGCCGATAGCTGAGGGGACCATAGGACTCACCTGCTTTGCTCCCTTTCACTGAAAACAGTCACTCGTATATTTTGTGCAGTGTCACAGCTGTTTATCACAGAGGGTAAGTCTGATCCTTTCTCCACCATCATAACCAGAATTTAAAACCCTCAGCTTTACTAGTGATTGGAAAAATAACATAAAATAAAATGGAAATGCAACATGTTTTTCCAATGCAATTGGCATTTTAAATAAATAATATTCAGTAAGAAGTAAGAGAAACTGACTCAGAGTTTAAATTGGTATAAAATTTCAGATTATCAAGTTGTCAATATGTAAAAAGGATTAGAAATGTGCATGCCCTTTAATTCCAAAATGTCACTTCCTTGTTATTTTAAGGAAATTGAGATGAACACGAGTCATAACTATAGAGAGAGAGAGAAAGAAAGAAAGGGAGAGAGAGAGAGAGAGGGAGAAAAGAAAGAAAAACAAAGGGAAATATATGATAAAAATCCTTTGAAACAAGGTGAACCTGAATTTAAAAAATTAAGATTTCACAGTCCTTACAATATTTATTTTTTGAATGATTACATTGGAGACACTGGGGCCAAGAATTATTCCTGATGTGAATTCTACAGGGAAATAGTTAATCCTCAAACAGAAGACGAAGAAGCCTTGGGGCCAGAAGCACGTCAAGGAGGAACCATTTGAGTTTCTGGGTACGAAATGGAGACACAGTGAGGATGGGTCCCCCCAGCCCCAGGGGAGTGGGTAACCAACATAACCTTCTGGTAACATCAAGGCTAAACATCCACAATGGGGAAATCTAGAAAAGCAGCATGTTTTCTCCTATGTACCAGCAGAGATGTACAGCACCAACCTAGCAGGGCAGCAACGCTGTCCACACTGTGGGCTCTGAAGCCTGAGCCCAAGGAACTGGCTCTAGTTGATCATTTCCTCACTAAGAGGAAGGGAGAAGGAAGAAATGCAGGGCAGCTGCCTGCTATTCCACTGTGGTCCAGAAGTGGACCCATGACTCCACTTCCCAGTGTTCAGACCTTGCTCATGCAGCTGAAACTATCTACAAACAAAACGGGTATGTGTTGGACCACAGAGCATCCTTTGCTGCCCTCCCCCCTCCAACATACATCCTAAGCGCTAGCCCAGGGATCAACAATTTTTTTTTCTGTGAAGAAACTGATAGTAAATATCTTAGGTGTTGCAGGCATGATGTCTTCTAGCAAGCATTCAACTCTGTAGGGCGAAAGTAGTCATAGACATTAGGTGAACAACGAGCAGGGCTGTGTTCCAATAAAACTTTATTTATAAGCAGGCAGCAGGCTGGATTCGACCCCTGGGGTGTAGTTGGCTGACCCTGCTCTGGCCAATGCCAACCACTCTGAATCTCCTAAACATATCTGTACGTCTTTGCTTGTGCCATTCTTTCCTCCAACAATACCCCCTTTCCTGTGATTAAATTGCAATTACTGCTACTGCAGACAGCAAGTAATACTCACCCTCCTAGTCCAAGCTCAAACGTCTTCTATCTGTAGCCTTCCCTAAGCTGTTATTGTAATTAATGTCATGCGTGCTCTGATAGCCAAAGTTATTTGTTTTCTTCATTTCAAATATAGTAGAAAACTATCTTATAGGACCAGAACTAGGATGCAATGGTAACCATATATATATATATATATATATATCTCAGAGATTTCCCCTAAAAGCATATATTGCAATCCAACTACATACAACACGAGAACTCAAATACATTCTCTTCTTCTCCTTTTAGAATCTATGGGACAAAATTGCATTTTACAGAGCCAATGCATGAAAATCAAGCCCAAAATAAAAGCAGCTCATTAGAATCTGATCAAATCAGAATTTGGAAGCCTGTAATTCATCTTCCAAAAAATTGTTAGAAGCCCAAATACCCTGCTTATTTACAGAAACATACAGTAAAGAATATATTAAGTGTTCTTGGAAAGTCAAGAGGATAGAAAGAGAAGTTCATACACCAGATGTGCACTTCAGTTTGGAAAAATCATAAAGAAAATAAGACTTGTTTACTCTAAGATTTATCATCGGAGAAATGCAATGCATTTTAGCAGAGATCTGGCACAACTAATGAAAATTGATTAGATTGCAATTATTCAGTAGTATGGGAAGAGAGAGGGAATATTGCAGCCAGCATTTCAAAAGATGTCATCAAAATTTCAAGACATTAGCATGCTGGTGTTGAATATGATATTTATATAGTGGGCATTGAAGAGAAGATCAAATTGCCTTTTTATGTAAGAAATTGGATAAAGAACAGGAATCAAGTAAATCCAAAGTGTAATTTTCTCATGAACATGAATTGATGGGATGTGCTCAGGTCAAAGATAATGTGTGTCATTATACAGCGGAGGCAGGAAGCTGACATTTCTTTGGCCTTTGTATAAAATTTAAAGTGACATGCTTTTATTTTCCACTGGGACAGCTGTTACAATTCTCCGATGAGAACTGGCCCCAGCTGGCACATTTTAAATGGAAATACATGCGGATAATAACCATAGACTACCGTGTGCACTGCTGGCGAACCAGGAATCAAATTAGGGGTAAGGAAAAGCTTTATTTATATTTCTTTTGCTTTTAAACCCTTCCAGAGATTTGATTACATATTGTTAGCATGGATATTTATGGATTAGAGACCCCAGGAGCTAAAATAGCACATTTAGCATCAAGAGATTCCCTAGCTGTATGTGTGTGTGTGTGTGTGTGTGTGCATGTGTGCACCTGTGCACGCATATATCTTCCTGTATGTGCAAAAATAAGGAGGGTGGAATACGTACCAATTTGCTCACACTTCATCATAAGTGGGGAACAACCTTACTCAGGACTGAAAGCAATGCCATTTTAAATCCGCTTTGATCTTCTTCCCTTCAGAGAGGAACATAGCATTTTCAGTGTCCCTCAGGTACCCAAGGCCCCAGGAGCCGACCCAAGACTGTAGGCTCTCAACCAACAATTGTGGGTCGGAAAATGGCTGATTCTGGAGGGATTGTTGGCGAACATCACTTACCTTAATGCGTTCCCGGCCATCTCCGGCTCATGTTTGGCACGTCTTATTTGGGAGTCAGAACAGTGAAATATTGGGGAAAACTGATGAAAAGGGCATTGGAGCAGGAAACAAGAAGGATCCATTATTCGACCTTCACTTACTTCCTGTCACATACCAGCGAGTTACCTGTTACTCCCATTTCACTGACAAGGAAGGAGATGCAGAGTTCAATTGGCCAGGGTCACATAGCTAGGACACAACAACTCCATCAACCTGAACCCAGAACTGCCCAAGGCCAAAGAATATGTTTTTCACACCACACTACGTTGTTTGTCGTCTCATAAATGTAAAGTACGTTTTCCTGAGTATTAGAACTGAGCGGCCCTTGCACATTTTAAGAAACATCTTCAGTTGTTTGGTAAGAAATGTAATTTTCCAATGGACAGAGATAAACAATACTCAGATATTTCCCCGATGGGTAGGACTCACATCAGTGACTCTCACTCTTGGTCAGGGAGCGTGTTCAGAGCACAATTATGCTAACGGCCGAGTCATCTGCCTCATCGTGAATAACAAAGCGGAGCTCTGAGCACTCTGCCTTCCCTCGCCATCTGACAGATTTCAACGTCCCCATGCAGTGTGTTCAGCAAGGGATGGCTTTCAGGCGTGCACCACTGGGCAGCTCCATGGGTGTCCAAAGTTCTCATTTATGTGTAGAAGTCTCCAGAGTTTCCTGACTTCACACAGCTGAACTTTGAGGCAGTTTTGCAAATTGGGAAAATAACTCTTGACCTATGGAGTGCTTATGAGTATCTCCAAAATGTAGACCTCTCTTTTCTGTCTTGGAAAATATGCTGCAGAATACAGCCATTATTCACAGTTTAGGGCCATTTCTTAGCATGATGGGGTTGGTGGAAAAGTTTAAGGTCATTTAGGGCACCCTGATTCCCAGGACAGAAATGCACTGGATAACGTCCTCCTGCAGACTGTTTGTCATTTTCCAAGGAAGACTCTTCATTGTTAATTCTTCCTTTTGTGGAGTCACTATCTACATTGTTTTCCTAGTGATACCCATTTTGTCCTTTCCTCTCCCTATGAAGCACATCAGATAATGAAAACCATTTGAAAACCGTTATGTATTATTTTCCTTCTTTATTGTCCTTCAGATCAAAATCCCAAGTTTCTTCAATTTTCTCACATGCAGTTTTGTCCCAGACTCTGACAATTCTGACCTCTGGCCTTTGCACCATCTCTGGATCCATTTGTAAGTGTTTTTCTTATTCCAAACCACCCATATTAATGCAGAGTCCAAATGTGCACTAAGACTTTGCCAATCGTGGCCTAGAAATAACCTTGATCTGAACATAAAATACTAATTGTAGCAAAAGGACAAACACCTTTTCGCCTGTCCCTTTTTCTGGAGCCTCACCTTGGATTGTGTTTAAATACAAATTTTCTGGTATTTTTCTTATAATTCTTAGGTTAACAATACTGACTTCTTATAAAAAGCAAGTTTTGAAATTGAATACAGCGATCGTAAATACTCTCTATGGAGTTTCACCTTTAAAAAAATGAATCATCGTCTCAACTAATAAAAATAATTTTCAAAAAATATGCTTTGTTTTCCAGTATATACCTTGTCCTTTTTGGTTGGAAAAGAACAATGATAGAATCTGATAGCTGGCAACAAAAATTCTCTTTTGAAAGTTTTGGTTATTTTACTCCCCACCAAAAAAAAATCCTATCTTTTTCAGTTGTTCAGTCAACTACACATGCTCTAAATCTGCATAGCTGTGATATAATGACCTCTAGCTTAAGAAATGAAAATATATTTAGGCATAGCCTTTCCCTAATTTCCACCGTATGAGGCTTTTTGTGACACACATGTTCCTATCTTTGCCCCACATGAAATTGGCTCGCATGTGTCCCCCATAATCTACGAGGTTTCCTATAGGCACACTTGCAGCCCATTTCTTACTGTTAGTTTAGAAAGTCACTCATTAATTCTTGACAGAATCATCTACTCACCCTGATATTCACTTCCCTGCACTAGCGTGTCCCTCACCTCTGCCCTTGAGTCTGTCAATGGCAATAAAATAAACTGGGAGATCGGCTCGGTGCTTTGTGACCACCTAGAGGGGTGGGTTAGGGAGGGTGGGAGGGAGGGAGATACAAGAGGGAAGAGATATGGGAACATATGTATATGTATAACTGATTCACTTTGTTATAAAGCAGAAACTAACAGACCATTGTAAATCAATTATACTCCAATAAAGATGTTAAAAAATAATAATAAATAAATAAATAAATAAATAAATAAATAAATAAATAAATAAATAAACAAACTAAGAGCCTTTCTTTGGGGCTTTCACTGCTTTCTCTATCCAGGAGGGATGGTGGTGGACAGGATCGCTGGGGAAAACTGGTCTCCCCAGGTAGTGATGCTGTCAATAGCAAACCAGAGTAGCATCATGGCTAAGGGTTATTAGCCAGAATATGATGTAGCCGAAGTTCATTTCTACTGCCCCATTCTTCGACCCACGTTGTTTCCTTCATTTTCAAAAGATATATTTATTCCTTCAGAAAACAATTGCCTAGCTTTCCACACTGTGGTGCCCCTATGTGGGTCCTTTCCATCATCAAAACATTCTTATCCAGTTACCGACTACATAACAGCCCACTAGGAAAAAATGATGGTGAAACTGGCAGGCATCACATTCAATTTAACAGTTGCCTTCCACACTTTGATGAATTTTAGTCGTTGAAGCTGAATAAGGAGGAAAGTATTTTAGACAGGAGCACTTTGTAACTAACATGTTTTAAAATTATTTTGACAGTTGCTAACTTTTTTGTGTGCATTGTTGTCTCCCAAGTAACAGGTGATTTGAGTGAGGTAGACAATTATGGCTAAAGAAAATAGTAAGTTTGAAAAGATCCACCATGCAAACCTTAATTGGAGGCTTTTACCAGAGTCTTAGCACCTCTGGATTGAGACCCAAAGGAGAAAGAGGTCAGGCCATATTGGTTGCATATTAACCTGAAGTGTTTCTGGCAGAAAAGAAAATAGATCCTTTAGGTACACTTGTTTTGCATCAATATTTTATTTGTATTTTGAGAAACAAGGAAACTGTAGAAAAAGAGGCACTGGATAACTCAATGCCCATAAGAGGTTATATTAAAATAGACCTGTAGTTCTAACTAGACCAGTGTTGATTGTTCACTTATGTCATAATCAAGGTGTAGTGGGTTGAATTGTCCCCCCTCCACACCCCCAGCTAAAAGATGTGTTCAAGTCCTAACCCCCAGCACCTGTGAACATGAACTTACTTGGAAATGGGGGTCTTTGCAGACATAATCAAACTAAGATGAGGTCATACTGGCATACAGTGGGCCCTAATCTAATATGACTGGTGTCCTTATAAGAGAAAGAAGAGTGATGTTTGGGGACAGAGATAAAGAAGGAGTCAAACCCTGTGACCAAAGAGGCAGAGATTGGAGTGATCCAGCTTCAAGCCAAGGATGCTGACACCATCAGAACCTAGGAGAGAGGCATGGAATGGATTCTACCTCTGGACATCTGGAAGGAAACAACTCTGCCAACACGTTGTTTTTGGACACCTGGTCTCTAGAACTGTGAGAGAATAAATTTCTGTTGTCTCAGGCCACTGTTTGTGGTACTTTGTTATGGGGGAAACTAACACACATGGTAGACCTTGGACTAAGGTCATGAAGACCTGGGCCTTCCTGATTATGGCTGAGGGTTTATATATTCTTTGCTTATGATAATACCATGACCAAATCAGGATTCTGTGAAGGACCAGAGATTTCCACATAAAATGGAAATTTAAAATGTTCAGTTATTTTATACTATGTATTAAATTTAATTATCCAAAATTGAAGCCATTTTATAAATTTAATTGAGCAGATAGATCTAGACCCTACTGTAAGTTACATACTGTGCTCACACAATACATCAGGATGAACCTGAATTTCATTGAATATGGTGTATCTGCTGGTCCTATTCCAGTATGTTACTTCTTACATTGTTATTGCTATGATCAATGTTCTTGTGGTTAAACTGAAAGAGAGTCATTTACTATATTGGGACTAATTTGGGGTGGTCTTACTTTTTTCAATATTAAAAAGAAAACTAAGCTTCCCTTCCATTATTCTCATCCCTTTCTACCATCCCTTCCCTTTCCGTCCCCAAACTAAGGTGTCGGTGAGAGGGTCACTTGTGAAGTTATTTGCGTGTCCTCCACCAGTGGGTGACCCACCAGGAGGGCACTGACAATTACTCAGTTCCTACCAGGGAGGGGTGCCCTGAGGGGCCGTGGAAAAATACCAGATGGACCCCATGAGGGTCATTCTGGGGAATGAAAGACCTATTCCCCTTAAATTTATCAAGGCCAGAAAAGGAAAAAGACTAAAGAACTCTGAGATCAAAGGAGATTGAAACCGCAGTACAACTAAATGCAGGGTGTGATTCTGAATCCTGAACCAGATAAATTAAAAGGGACATTGTTGGGAATTTGGTGCAACGAAAGTGGGAAGTGAGAATCGGTAGGAAGCATGGTCCGAATGCTGATTTCCTGATTTGGAGGTTTATGTGTTGGTAATGTATGATTGTTTCCTTGTTTGTTTGTGAAATACATATTAGAATTTTGCATAGGTTGCTAAGGCAACTATTAAAAAATAAATCTATTCTATAGTATATCTTCTTTGTCTTCATCTCTACAGCTTCCTCACAGTGAGAGGCCATTGATATTGGTGACTGTGTGTGTGTCTGTGTAGCTAGAGATGAGAGAGACAGCGGGTCAGAGAACAAATGTGGTAAAATGCTAACAACTCAGGAATTGGGCAGTATGAATCAAGGGGATGTGAAAGTCCTTAGTGCTAATTTAAAATTTATATGTAAGTTTTAAATTATTTCCAGAGAAAATGTGGGCATGGAGAATGAAATTAATTTCTTCAAAAGTGAATGGCAAGTCAGGTGAAATTCTGAACCTAACAACTGTTGTGACTGACTAGAAATTTCCACTGTGCCAATGTCAGAAGCTTTTTCTTGAGGCATTTTTTTTACATATTCAGGAAACAGGAAGTATCAAAAGAAGAACTGAGCGACCAAAAGTAAGTGAAAAAATAACACTACTAAAGAAGAATCAGTTTTGTCACATAGACCTCCTTATGCGTTGTCATCACATTATTTTCAGTGATGATTCATCGTTACTAAAGGGACACTATTCCTCAGTAAGCCAATATTAAAACTGAATTTCGGAGAATTAAGTTATTGTCAAGGTAAGGTTAACAGATTTTTACTGAACAGATGAATATCATATGGGGTGAAAGAAGTGTTGACCACAATACATAGTGATGAAATAAAATTCTAAAATGAATACAACAATTTAAAATTTCCAAAGTGTCGTTAAGAGATCCAGTTGGTGTTCTCCACCTCTTTGTTTGAGAACTCGTTTGAAGCCCTCACATGCTGTGATGAAGGGCACACCTGAACCTCCAAATCCACGGGCTCACATAGAGCAAACTTATGGCTCCAGCCCACAGGGAGTCGTCCTTCCCTCCCAGGTCCTCCCAGTTACAATGACAGCTACCACCCAACCTGCAACTGGACACAACTCACAAGCATAAGAAGACTCCAAGAGGTGAAAAGAAGGCCACCTGACTGGGGACCTTGGGACACGAGGAATGACCTGGCGGGGAGTCCGTCTCGAGTTTCCAGGTTTCCTTCCTGCCTCCCAGATTTCCCAGACAGGGTGTCACAAAGGCATCCAACCCCAAACTGCACACAGGCACAGACGCACAGCTCCAAGGAAAGTCTATTCCTTCTAACCAAGGAACAGCAGGAAGCTTTTTGGCCACACCTGCCTTCCTCCCGCCAAACCCCAGCAGGAAAATTGAACCGTAAGCTCCATCCCCCAAGGTTTCAGCAGGTGCATGGGGAGCCAACCCCACGCACAAGCCACCCCTTCATCCCAGCACGTCAGCGTCCCTGCCGAGGCAGTGCTGCTGCGTCCAAGGCGCTGACCTCCCTTCCCCCACCTGGGTACCCACGCTCAGCTTTCCTGCTGAAGTGGTGTTGCAGGAAGCTGACCTTGGTGGTGATGAATTAGCGTCTCCTCATTGTGTCCACGTGGCAGAATAAAGCGGGGCAACATTCCGTTCTTCCCACACCAGTCAGTGGGGGCCACTGGGGACCTTGCTTACACCCCTACTTTGCAGCAACAAAGCAACAGGAGTCAGGCCTCTGCTTTCTCCCAGGCTGATGACAGAGTGGCCAAGCTATGATCTGTGCCTACATCACCACTCAGAGGTAACAGGTGCTGCCACTCACTACGGGAAGGCATTCATGGGAGGCAGAGGGGAGCTGAAATCCCACCCTATTCTCCTGCAACAAGGCACCGTGAGCCAACACTCCGCTTCCGCCAGGGTGGTGTCTGCAGGGCCTGGAGAAGAGGGGGCACATGCACACCCACATCCATCCTCCTGCTTCCCTTCAGCCAAGGACTGCCTGATGGGAAGATGAAGAAGAAGGGCGGGAGGAGGGGAGTTGGGGGAAGGTTAAACAAAGAGTCATAACCCCCCAAATGTCCAAGACAAAATCAAAAATCATTCATCACACCAAGAGCCAGGAAAAGTACAACTTGAATGAGGAAAGACAGTCAAGAGACATTGCAACACGATGGATCAAATGTCAAAACTATCTGACCATGATTTCAAGGTAGCCTCATAAAATGCTTTTACAAGCAAATATAAGTTCTAATGAAGCAAGGGGAAAAATAGAAAATCTCAGCAAAGACAGCGTTTTAAGAAAAGAACCAAATGGAAATTATACAATTGGAAAGTAGAGTAAATGGACTAAATGTCTTGGTGAATGGAATTAATAGTAGAGTGGAGGTGACAGAGGATAGAATCAGTAAATCTGAGGACAGATTAATAGAATTTACCCAATGTGAACAGCAGAGAAAATAGACTGAAAAAAAATACAGTGTCTTTTTTGGATCTGCATGATGATAACTAAAGAGTTAACGTTCGTATCACCAGAGTCCTAGAAGGAGAGGTGAAGAAAGCAAGTGACCAAAAAAAAATTTTTTTTTAAATAATGCCTGAAAAAATCCTTATATTTAGCAAAAACAAACAAACAAACAAAAATATTGATCTACAATTCAAGAAGCTGAGTAAAACCCAAACAGGATAAACTCAAAGAAATCAATGTCCATGACGCATCATAATTAAACTTCTGAAAACTAAAAGCAAAGACAAGAATTGACAAGGGCCAGAGAGAAATGATGAATGGCTGCTGGGGAAGACCAGTTAGAATGACAGCAGATTTCTCCTCTGAAACAATGGAGGCCAGAAGAAAGGGCCACGACATCTTTCAAGTTCTGAGATCAAAGGACTGTGAGATGTGAATTCTCCATCTGGTGAACATGCCCTTCATGAATGGAGGAGGAATGCAGGCATTTTCAGAGGAGGAAAACTAAGAGAAATATCGCTAACAAACCCACCCTGAAAGAATTGCTAAAGGAATGTCTCTACTGAGAAAGGAAACAAAAGAAGAAAGCTTGGAACTTTAGAAAGGAAAAAAGAACATATGTGGAGGAAATACTTATGACAAATATACTGAAACCATGGAGAGATTATGGGACTTAAATGAAAGTAAGCATTCTACACTTCACACGAAGTGGCAAAATGTTGATACCCAGTAGGCTGTGTTAGTGAAGTACGTGTACTGTAATACCAAGACGGCTAAGAAAATTATACAAAGTGAGATACTCGAGAACACTGTAAATAAATCAGGAGGAATCTAAAGCTTTCACATTTCTGATCTCTTAAAATTTCATCATTAAAATAAATTATTAAGAAAGTGGCTCAGTATTATGTAACAACCTAAATGGGAAAAGAATTTGAAAAAGAATAGATACGTGTATATGTGTAACTGAATCACTTTGCTGTACACCTGAAACTATCACAAAATTGTTAATCAACTATACTTCAATGGAAAATAAAAATTTTTTTTAATTAAAATAAAATAAAAATAAATTTAAAAAAGAAAAAGAAAAACTGAACACGTTTGAGGCATAGCAAGCTAGAAAAACAGAGAAGTATGGCAGGGAGAAGAGAGACAGAGAGAGAGAGAGAGGTAGGGAGGCTGGTTTTTGTACTTTCAATATAGAGATGAGAAACCGAACAGAATTGTAAAAAAAAATCAACAAAAGCATCGAAGCGATAACAGGACTGTTTTCTGAAGCAGATGCATAGGTTACTGTGGCAGGTGTCAACCAATAAATCTCTTTTAGAGCTTATCTCCTTTAAATGAGAACAGTTTTCCTAACTCCTCAGAACCTTTAACTCGTCTCCTCCTTTCTCCATACCTATTTGTTTACCAAATCTGGTTGCTTCTGCCTCAGTTTGATTTCTTGAATCCACCCTTCTTTCTACCTAATTTTAGGTGAAGGAAGGAGAGATTTGCTCCAACTTGAAGTAACCTGGAAATGGCTCATTAGAAGCAGAATTCCCCTCTCTCACTTGCAATCTCGCCCCCCACCCCCGTGACCCCTTTTTTCATGCTTATTTTCTTCTCACCCCAAGTGTTCCCTGAAAGAGGATCACAGGTAAGTCATTGATGCCCCGGTGTGGCTTTAAATTGATAGGTCATTTCTGTCACATTTATTTGTATTGAGAGACTTGTTTTCTCTTGTATAAGTTTAGTTACATGGGGAGACCTGGGAGGGATGTTTTGGGTTTAGAAGAGATCTTACTTTATTCAGTAAAGGCTCACACCACGTAGGGGTCACCTCCTCCACCTCTCAGCTGCTTCCCTACGACTTGGAGTCAGGCAGGCTGAGGAGGGGACCCTGCTGGGCCGGCGAGGCTGCCTACTGTCGGCCCTTGTCCTTTCATCCCATCCTAGGAAACTGGGATGGAATTGTCATGTGAGCCCAGTTCCCACCACCAGGTGCCCTGCAGGAAAGAAATAGCAATGTTCCTTTCCACCAGCGACAAGACATGGATGTGGCTGGTGGAGGGCAGAGAAGCAGAGGGAGAAGATTAAGAAACACCTGCCGTTTCACATGTGATGCTCCCCACATTTCTCTTACTGGGTGTGATTTGATGCATAACGTTCCTGCAAAATAGACCTTGATTCCCTTAAGGAAAATACTGTAAATCACATGTTCTGTTTGATTCTATCTCGATGAACAAATCACGACTCTAAGCACATCTCAGGAGGAGTTGCATGAACCCAGCTGTGCGATCGATCACAGGCGTGACCCTATATGAACCCCGGCCTGTGATCATTCTCAGCTTCCAGGGACAGTCTTCTGGCTTCCAGGCAAACGGTCCATGGTCCTCCCTAGTACGTTTCCACTAATCAGACTTCGGGGACTGTTTTAATTTTAAATTTAGAAAATATACTCAAAGCAAACATATTGCTTACATAGTTGAAAATGTCAAGGAAAAGTATCCAAAATTTAGAAATAAGGAAAAGGAAGGAAGGAATGGAGGAAGGAAGGAAGGGATGGAGGAAGGGAGGGAGGGAGGAAGGAAGGAGGCAATGTGAACTTTCAATGGCACTGTAGGCTGGAACATTGTTCTAGAAGCCTGTCCAAAAGCCATCTGTCTTTCCTCAGCACAAAACTTTGTTCTATTAACTGTTTATTGTTGGTTAAGGCCCTGACCACGTAAATTTTTTGTTAATTTTCAGAAAACTAAAATGATTTTTGGTAGATATGCAGATGATCTCTTTCCAGCGGAGAATATGATCCCAAAGCTTATGGTTTAGTCGCCTTGCAGCAGTTTCCTGTCCAACCTCGCAATCACCTCTCATCATTCTTATTTTCTCTTTGTGTTAATTGACCGTATGCACAGCAGTGACTTGCATTCTACTTTGAACGAGTTTTCACCCTGCTGGGCCCCTTATTCCTTGTACATACATTTTTGAAATATGCTCCTTATATATTTCCAGGAGGATTATATTTTTACATGTTTTTTTGAAATTTACCCATAGACACAAATAGGGTATAGAATGTGATAATTCTGTAATGCGTTTTAGGCATGAATCCAGTTTGCACTCTTGGGGAGACCTTGTTCTGTGTATAAAGGGCTTTATCTAATATTTACATAATAATTTGGGTACAGGGGCTTATTTAAGATGTGAAGATAGCTATGATTTGGAAGGGTTTAATGCACAGAGAAAGCAGACATAACATTTTCCCTCGAAGGTCTTTGTTGGAGCAGGACTACGAAGGAACTGGCCCCCAGCCTCCACCCAGGCAGTACAGACCTTTGTACAAGGGCACGCTCGCCCCAGACTCACCTTTAACATTGGCTTCCCTCCCACTCTCTTGCTTTTTCCACATCAGAATCAATAAGGGCAAAGAAGTAGAAGTTTGTTAAGCCAGCCCGATTGTGCTAAGGCCACCCAATATCAAGCCACTCTGAGTGCTCCAGATCAAGGCCTTTGATGCTGCACACGATGGAGAAGGAACATACACAAACCATGCAGACAGGAGAAAGGACACAGTCTGGTCTAGTTTTCATCCTGTAGCATCACAGTTTGTTTCTTTAATCTGTGGTTCAAGGTAATATCCCATTACCTGTTGGCAAGTCCTTTATTCTACACATTTAGTTGCCTCTCCCACCAAAAGTGAGAAATTGTCAAAATTGGCACAAACTTTATAATGCTGGACAGTCTTTCTAATATCCTAATCAAAAAAAAAAAAGGGGGGGGGGGGAAAGGGAAGAATAAAAAATAAAAGCCTGAAATATTAAACTCATTCTCTGTGACTGTACATGTTAGATAAGCATCATAAAAATATTTTCTGAACTAGTTTCTCAGAATATCTTCCTCTTTCATTCCCATACACATTTGTAGATACTATTGTATTTTCTCCTGTATTTACCCATTTTTTTAGCCCTTTCTCCCTGATTGTAGCAGGTAATGTACCCAGTTCTTCATTTTAACAAGGGAATTTTGTGAAGCAGAATTTGCCTGAAAAGTATCCTGTTTCTATTTCTATATTTCCAAAACCCCAGAAAGAAAAGAGAGATTGGGGGATTTTAGAAGAAACGTGAAAGTGGAAATATTTTCCCCATGTTGGAAGTAGATGCTCGAGGTGGGAAGGGAGGAGAAGTAGGCGTGGCCAGCCGTTCACAGACACTGGCTGTCCACTCTAGAAAGGGCTCAGAGCTGCAAGTGTGAGAAGATGCAGAGGAGATGGGAGGACCCTACATGCAGGACAGTGGGGAGAACAGAAGACCCCATGCTTCCCCCAACCCATGCCCTGATAACAGCTAGGATCCTGAAACCAGGTCATGGCCCCAGGGGAGGTCATAAGAATGGTTGAATCAATCACAACAGTATGCACTTTCCATCAGAATCTTGGCTTGAAATGAAGATTAAATTAAATTGTAAAAATCAAAATGCGATGTATATACAACACATAGGATAATTTGTGGTTCTTATTATTTATCTTTACAGGATGAAATTTCTGTGTTGTCATGGTATTTTAAGTCATCATGACTCACCAATCTTCCTGAAAAAGAAAAGCATGGTTGTACCAGAAGTCTGAAAACCTTTAACTGATGCCTCCCCAGGGCGGTTCCATCAGCTTGATTATCCTTAAATCCCAGTCAAAAGAAGATTTTCTCAACCATTTATCTTATTTTAATGAAGATTTGAGATAACCCAATGAATATCTCTGTAAAGATAACTCAAGAAACAATGACAACAAAAAAACTAAGATTTACCTACAAAGTTTTCCACCTTGGGACCAGGTGTGGGAATCTATTGTGGCATCTGATTGGTGTTAATTTGAATTTTTTCTTTGAGTCTTTAAGCATCCAAAGTAATGTCTCAGGTGTCAAGTTCTTGATATGGTTGCACTGTGCTAGTGGGCTAGGGATAAAGAAATATGCTTTCTCAAGTAAAAATAAATCCTGCCATCCCAACTTTTTTTTTTTCTCTTTTACATGGATTCTCTTCCATTTTATCTCTGGTCTAAAACAATTTAATGACCTGTCTTCATTGTGACCCAAATGAAATGACCCAAAATTTCTTTCAGAATTAATTTCTATGAAAACAGTAACAGCAAACACACACACAACATTCATAATCACACAAGTATACAATCACAGTCAAGCACAACCACGTTTTCAGAGAGGAAGAAAGTGAGTGGTGTAGGCAAATACACAGAAAATTCTTAAAAGGCATGCAAAAAGCTAATTACCTTTTAACATTTCATCTGGCAGCTTCTTTCCATATAATGGTTAATAGCAAGCTCTAAACCTTTCCCCTCCAGGTCAGTTAGTTAGAACGCTGCCGACTTAATCATTGTCTACAATTATTACTTATTTGTTGGCCATTCTGGGCCTTTAGTGTTTTGGATATTTTCTGATGAAACGATGCCCGTAATTGAGAACTCATGTATAATTGTGGACCTTTCCTTGTGATTTGAAGTAAGATCCATGGTTTTGTTTTTGAAGCATATAACTAAAGCATTAGAAGAAAGGCATTCATTGGACTAAAATCAAACTCCTACAAGAGACAAATTCCAGAATCTACTTCTAACAGCTAGTCCCATCCGCCCCTATTTCTCAGGTGACGATTTTGGTGGTCAGAGGCTAATCCAACTGAATATTATGGTTACGTCTTGAGTAGAATCAAATTGCTAAGTGTGTGTGTGTGTGTGTGTGTGTGTGTGTGTGTATCTCCTATATATCCTGAGTCAAATGATAATTAAGAGCCAGTTTGATGCAATTGTTTCCTTAGAGAAGTATGATCTACTCTCATTTGGTTATCTTTCTACTATTTAGATATGATTCAATTTCAGCATTAAGCCTATGAAAATACAGTCCTCTCCTTTCAACGTCTACTAGAAATGCATACACTTCATATACATTTAGAAATCACAGAAGTAAAATTATTCACTCAAAGCACTCTTTAGAGTACTTATGTTTTTTTTTGTCTTCCCAAATTTTGGAAATAAATGCAATATGCAAAGCAACAGACACAAATACAACTACTTCTTAATTGAGAACTTGGCTAAGCTAGTAATTTTATGGTTATGTCATAACATACATTATTTTGTAAATAAATCTTAGAATTATTTCCATAAAGTATCTTCACTGGTACATAATTTCTTGGTCTAACTCAAATAATAATTTTTATGCTCTTCATACATATTGGCAAGTTACTTTCTTAAATAATTAACTAACTTAACATTCCTCTAAGGCAGCTATGAGAAAACCTATGGTTTTTACTCTGCTTGATCACTCTACAACTTTTGATATGTTTTTATCATTTTTCTTGAAGTTTATCCTCATTGACCTCTCTTCCTTTTACACTTTTATTATGTCACACTACAAGTGCTCCACACTAAAAGCTCAGGTTTTTAAGTAAACACTAATAATAGCTACTAATGCAAACACCACCAACTAGGACGTCAATTTTATGGGTTTCCCTGATTCTCCCTGATGTTAAGACATTCCTTGATTTTGTGAAAATCTCTTCATTTTTCTTTATAGCTTTAAAATGAAACAATGCATTTCTAAATATAGAAATATCTGTTTCTTGAACTGCAGTCATATGCTATTCAAGAATGTTTCCTCTTTTTTCCTGTTAATATAGTGTACTATACTGATTGATTTTCAAATGTTAAACAAATTGATTTTATGGAATAAACACAGTATGGTCATTATATATTATACTTTTTGTATTTTAGTGAATTTTGTTTGCAAACATTTTGTTGAGGACTTTTGCATCTATATTTTTAGTGAAGTGGATGGTAATTTTACTTTCTCATATTTTCTTCCATGTTTTCATACCAAGATGTTCACTTTCTATTATTTGAATAGTTTGTATCTACTTATTTATTCTTTAAAATATTTGTTGAATTTTCTGATGAATTCAGCTTGGCCTGAGGTTTTCTTGAGGGAAAAAATTTTTTTGACTATAGTGGCTATTTCTTTATTAGAAACAGGAATACTGATATTGCCTGTTTCTCTTTGTGTAATTTTGGTAATTATTTAATTTTCTAAGAACTTATCCATTTGACCTAAAAATTTAAATTAATTTACAAAATATTGTTTTAATATAGTTCTGTTATCTTTTAAATGTCTGTAGCATCTGTACTGATAACATTTTCTATTTATATCCTGGTTTTCTATTTCATTAATGGTGCTATTATCTTTATTTTCTTTTTTCTGCATATTTGGGCTTAATTTGCTATTATCTTTTTACTTACCTTAAATAGCTGCTTAGCTCATTGATTTTTTTTATACTTTTAATAAACTTTGTAAGTATGACTTTAGCTGCATCCCACAAATTTTTATATATAATATTTTCACAATCATCAAAATATTGTTTTAATTATTGTTATGATTTTTTATTCATTGCTTTTTCTTTATAGATATCTTTTATTAAAATGTACACAGATGATCTTTTTATCTTACTCTTTTTTTTTTTAAACATCTTTATTGGAGTATAATTGCTTTACAATGATGTGTTAGTTTCTGCTTTATAACAAAGTGAATCAGCTATACATATACATAGATCCCCATATCTCCTCCTTCTTGCGTCTCCCTCCCACCTTCCCTATCCCACCCCTCAAGGCAGTCACAAAGCACCAAGCTGATCTCCCTGTGCTGTGCGGCTGCTTCCCACTAGCTATCTATTTTACATTTGGTAGTGTATATATGTCCATGCCACTCCCGCACTTCGTCCCAGCTTACCCTTCCCCCTCCCTGTGTCCTCAAGTCCATTCTCTACGTCTGCGTCTTTATTCCTGTCTTGCCCCTAGGTTCTTCAGAACCTTTTTTTTTTTTTTTAGATTCCATATATATGTGTTAACATATGGTATTTGTTTTTCTCTTTCTGGCTTACTTCAGTCTGCATTACAGACTCTAGGTCCATCCATCTCACTACAAATAACTCAATTTTGTTTCTTTTTATGGCTGAGTAATATTCCATTGTATATATGTGCCACATCTTCTTTATCCATTCATCTGTCGATGGACACTTAGGTTGCTTGCATGTCCTGGCTATTGTAAATAGAACTGCAATGAACATTGTGGTACATGACTCTTTTTGAATTATGGTTTTCTCTGGGTATATGCCCAGGAGTGGGATTGCTGGGACGTATGGTAGTTCTATTTTTAGTTTTTTAAGGAACCTCCATACTGTTCTCCATAGTGGCTGTATCAATTTACATTCCCACCAACAGTGCGAGAGGGTTCCCTTTTCTCCACACCCTCTCCAGCATTTATTGTCTGTAGATTTTTTGATTATGACCATTCTGACTGGTGTGAGGTGATACCTCACTGTAGTTTTGATTTGCATTTCCCTAATGATTAGTGATGTTGAGCATCCTTTCATGATGATTTCTAGATTGATTACATTATGATCTGAGAATACAGTTCATATGATTTCAATCTTCTGAAATTTGTTGAGCTGCACCTAAGGCCTAGCACATGTTGAGTTTATATAAATATTCTATTTGCTTTGTGGTTGGAAAGAATATATATTCTTCAGTTTTCAAGGACAGTGTTCTATATATGTAAAATGAGGTTAAGTTTACTAAATATATTTTTCAAATGCTCTATATCCTTACTGAGGTTTTGTTTGCTTGTTTTGTTTTGTTTTATTCTTTACTTGGTCTAGCAATTACTGAGGCAGGTATGCTAACATCTCTCATCTGGGTTGTGAATGTAATTTTTCTTTTTTGAGACCATAATATTTTGTTTTATACATTTTGAGAATAAGCAATGTGGTGCACTGAAATGTAGAATTATTAATGGGGCCAGTGGTTCAGTGGATAACACGTCTGACTACATATCAGAAGATTCCAGATTCTAAAATGTAAAATCATTATATTTTCCTGGTGAATTGTAAGTTTTATTCTTATAAAACATCTCTCCTTAATCCAGATAATCCTTTTTTTACATCCCAGTCTACTTTGTCGATAGACTCACACCAAATTTCTTGAGATTGTCATCTGCATCGTGTATTATATTCTTGCCCTTTTCTTTCAATCATCATGTATCTTAATACTTCTAAATGTGCTTCATGTTAACAGTATATCATTGGATCTTGCATTTTTCTATGTTCAGAATGACAATTTTGACCTATAATGAAGGATTTAGTCCATTTTCTTTTAGTAAAATAAAAAATTTAGGGAAGTTTAGATTTACAAAAAACTCGAAGATAATACAGAAAGTTTCCATACCTCACACTGTTTCCCTATCATTAGCATCTTATATTAGCATGGTACATTTGTTACAACTAATGAACCAATATTGATATATTATTAAAGTCCATACTTTATATATACAGATTTATTTAGTTTTAACCAATATGCTTTTTTTCTGCTCCAAGATCCCTTATATTTAGTAGTTATGTCTCAGGCGCCTCTTGGTTATGATAATTTCTCAGACTTTCATTGTTTTTAATGGCCTTCACAGTTTTGAGGCGTTCTGATCAAGTATTTTGTTGAATGTCCCTCCATTGGGATTTGTCAGATGTTTTTCTCATGCTTATACTGGGGTTATACATTCTTGGTAGGAAGACAAGAGAGTTAAGGGCCCTTTCATCATATCTTATCAAGTGTACATACCATCTACATTACTTATCACTTCTGCTGTTGGCCTTGATCATCTAGCTGAGATGTTTTTCACGTTTTTCTCCTGTAAAGTTATTCTTTTTCCCCTGTTTCCACACCTAATTCTTTAGAAAGAAGTCGGACCCACACTCACGGAACAGGGAATATGCGTGACCAATCATGGATGGAGTATCTACATAAATTGTTTTGAATTCCTATGTATCGGAGATTGGTCTCTTCACCATTTATTCATTTATCATTTACCCATTCTACCGATTCAAATGTTAATCTCACCCAGAAACACCCTCACAGAAACACCCAGAAAAATGTTTGAGCATATATCTGGGTATCCTGTGGCCCAGTCAAGTTGACATGTAAAATTAGTCATCACAGTATGTAGCATTATGTTTTCTTGAAAAATGCATTCTTGGGGAATTCCCTGTCGGTACAGTGGTTAGGACTCCACGCTTCCACTGCAGGGGGCACGGGTTCCATCCCTGGTCAGGGAACTGAACTAAGATCCTGCATGCCATGCGCCCCATCCCCCCCACAAAAAAAAGCATTCTTACTTGCAAGAAACCTATTTATAAGTATGCATTTGGAATATGGTCTCTTCTCTTGATTGCTATTGTCAGTATAATAAAAACTATTTCTTAGGACTTTAATAAACATCAGACTGATTTTTCATACTTCTAATACTTCCCAAGTTTTAATCATCACAAGATACAAAACTGTACTCATTCTTTCTGGTAAGTATAGAGGTAAGGGAGTTATATGCAAAACTATTCAGTGTCCAGGACAGTTGGAATACATTTAAAATTTAGAGGCTGCCTGTGGTGAAGGGCGTTTTGCACTGACTCCCAACTCTGTTGGAAGCACTGTCTGCTCCCTCATGTTCTAGATTGGAACATTTGTCACTCTCAAAGGCAGTGGCATGCTGAACCCATGAAAGATGACAACTCCCTCTTCATTCCCTGCATGGTGGACACATCCTTCTGCTGGGCTGTGACCTAAGGCAAGAGAAGCGAGGAGAGATGTCCTTTCTATTGAGGTCAGCTCGATTGATCATATTGCTAAATGCTAGAGCACAATGTCTCAATGAAACATCAACACAATTGGAAAGAAAATGTATTTTGAATAAGAACATGTTGAAGTCTTGTGCTGGGTGGTGTGAGAAAGGACATAGAGAGCCATGGGGGACCTGGTGAAGAGGAGGCTTGGGGGATGTGTCAGACTCTGAGAACAGAGGGGATGATTTTGTTTTGTTTTTCACTTAATCACCAACATCTGCTACAGAAACTCGAACACTTCCGTTGCATTTGTCTTTGTGATTCATGATAAAAGGCTAAAGACATGAAAGAACTGCTCAGAATTACCTTCCTTTACTACAACCCAACAATAAGAATAATATCTTCAGTGTGAAGCCATAGAAAAGAATGTCACATTAACCATATAGAATGCATTTACTTCCTTGCCAATGTTAAGCCACTCAAAGGAGTATTTGATGAGAAAATTGAATGAACAAAAGGTTAAAAACAATTGAGATCTCTCAGAATTCTAAATTCAATTTTTGTGTACAACTATTATTTAGCATATGTCTTCACTTCTATAAACCTCTACAATCAGCTCGTTTTAGATGCAGTTATTTGGTGACAGTATACATACATCTATATGTGTATATACTCATTTTAAATATCAGGATAAATTTTTAAGACATAGATTTTTATTTTCTGCTTTGTTACAATTCAGCTGTCAGTCATTCAGTCAATACATTTATATTCAGTACTCTGAGAAACGTGATGGTTAATTTTCTGTCAACTTGACTGGGCATAGCTGGTAAATGATTATTTCTGGGTGTGTTTTTGAGTATGTTTCTGGGAGAGATTAGTACTTGAATCTATAGACTGAGTAAAGAAGATTGCCTTCCCCACTGGGAGTAGGCATCATCCAATCCACCCAGGGCCTGAATAGAACCAAAAGAGGAGGAGGGCGAATTTGCTCTCTGCTTGAGCTGGGACTCAGTCTCCTCCTGCCCTCAGACACGTGCTCCCTAGTCTCAGGGCCTTCAGACTTGAATTGAACTATCCCACCTGCTTTCCTGAGTCTCCTCCTTACAGATGGCAGATAGTGGGAATATTTTTTTAATAAATTTATTTACCTTATTTATTACTTTTGGCTGTGTTGGGTCTCCATTGCTGCACGTGGGCTTTCTCTAGTTGTGGCGAGCGGGGGCTACTCTTTGTTGCGGTGCGCGGGCTTCTCATTGTGGTGGCTTCTCTTGTTGTGGAGCATGGGCTATAGGCACGTGGGCTTCAGTAGTTGCAGCATGTGGGCTCAGTAGTTGTGGTGCACGGGCTTAGTTGCTCTGTGGCATATGGGATCTTCCCAGACCAGGGCTCGAACCCGTGTCCCCTGCATTGGCAGGTGGATTCTTAACCACTATGCCACAAGGGAAGCCCACCTAGTGGGGATTCTTAGCTTCCATAATCACACCACCCAATTCCCATAATAAATCTCCTCCTTATATCTACCTACATCTATATCATCTGTATCTACATCTATCTATTTACATCATCTATTTCTATATACGCACATCCTACTGGCTCTGTTTCTCTGCAGAACCCTGACTAATACAGAAAGTGTTTTACAATATGGGGGTGGGGAGAAGTGACCTGGTTTGTAGATTTTACCCTCACCGTGGACAGTTTAAAGCTACCAATTTGACATCAGCTGGCATGAAATTATGACTATTTTGCAGTGAGTGTTCACAATCAGGTGCAAGGTGGTGTGAGCTCCAGCATATGAATCTGTGCCCAGAAACTGTACTCTGCCTTCCCTCCTTTTTATTATACATGATTGAAATGATTAATTCATTTGTTGATAGTGAACACCAGAACCCCCTCCTGAAGAATTTCCGATGTAGTTGGAAAATAATACTGAGTTACATGAAAAATAGTATAACGTTGTAAGAGTTACATAAGAGAATATACCATCCAGCAAAGCAGTCAAGCTGACAGTGCCGTTGATGTGATGTACCATTTCCAGAGCCCTTACCAGGCACATGCCGGCTGCCTTACATGCGTTGTTCCACTGAATCCTCAGATCTGCCCCACCAAAGTCAAACTATCCTTAGTCCCATCTTTCAGAAGAAAGAAAAGAAAACTGCAGCTTAGTGAAGTGAAATAACTTGCCCAAGCTCATACAGGTGGTAAGTGACAAAACCTATTTAATTTCAAATGGAATTTACTGATTAGAAGTTGTGTGGTTTTACAGAAAGTTGAGGTAACTGTGGTAGGAATAGACTGAGAATATATGGATAAGATGAGTTTGGGATTATGCGTAAAATTTTAATGCCTAAATGAGTACTTACAGTTAACAGAAAAGGAATGTCTCATATTATATGTGTCTACTATATTGCCAGTATTCCTGGTTATTCTCATCTATTATTTTTTTTACAATGGCCACTTCTTTATTCCAATTATACAGATGAAAAAACTGAGAATTTTGGAAGTTAAATAATCTATCTGACATTAAATATTTGGGGAATTATTAAGCTGCTACTTCAAGCTCTTGTTGAAGCTCAAGCATTTACTGTTAGCACTACACGCCCCTTCTTGTTAGCTTTCTTTGGGGCACAATACAAACAGATTTTCTTACCCTTTTAGCTCATTAGTTCCAAATTATTTTTCTATAGCATGTTCAGAGATCAAGTATTACTGTAACTCCTCCCAACTCCCTATAGTTTTTTTCACTCACGTAAAACTAGTAGTTCCTTAGAAGAGAAGACAGTAGGAAATTCAGGGGAGCAGACAAGCAGAGAGGAAAAAGTTCCGAAGCAAACCGTGGCGCTTTCTCTTGCAGTGTGAGCCTGAGCCTGTAGGGGGCGCGTGAGAGAGTTGAACGGAAAGAAAATCAAAGGCAAGGATTATCTAATAAAATAATCCTACAAAAATACATTTTTCTTGAATATTGTTAGTAATTGGTATACATGCTGTGAATTTGAAGACATTTTTGCAGTTTAAATATTGATCAAAGTGTACTGACATTTGGACAATTAGTGCTTATCTAATTTAATCTTTACCACCACCTTACTTGAGTGGTATAGTTACTATGTGCGTTTTAAAGATGCAGCCCAGAGAAGTTAAGTGACTTGCCCAGGATCACACAATCTGTAAGTCATGGAGCATAGGTAGGAACCCCTGCAGCATGACACCTGCATCCATTCTCTTACTCACTAACCTATACTCTACCTGCAACTTCACCACGTCTAAATTCCATGAGTCTAGATTAGCAAAATGTTGCCACAAAGTAATTTTAAATAAACATCTAGGCTTCACCTCTGATACCTACTTCTTATTCGCAGGCATTCCTCTCTAACTTAGTTTACTCCACTTGCCAAACAAACAAAAAAGTTTTCAGTTATGTTTGTTCTCCAAAAGAAATACCACTGTTGTAGAAAGAAGAAAACAAGTAATTGGCAGGAGATGTAGTTTTGGGTAAGAAAACAAGGAAAAGTTGACGCCTTATCTCTCATGTGAACAGGGCAGCAGCACGAGACAGCTTTCTCATCAACCACGGCCAGTGTGAGGGAGCCTCCCTGTCTGGCAATTTTAAGAGCACAGTCAGTAAAAATGAAGACACAGGTTCAGGAGCCGACAACTGCTGGGAAAAACTGAAAACCCTAGAGCAGAAGAGCTTTCAAAATAGGACGTCAACTGCCACATGATCATGAGGTGTGGAAAGAAGAACCAATCACAGAAGAAAGAAATCAACCCTCACACATGAGCCAATAGGGAGCTATGCATTTCATCACACATAAACCAGGATCACAGAGTGCTGAGGGCACGAGACTGTAGTTGTTAAAATGCCGTTTTCTTTAGCAGCAAAACATTGGAAATAGAGGTGAACATAACAGAAGAAATTAACACAACATTGTAAATCAACTATACTTCAATAAAATTTTAAAAATAAAAAAAGAAAAGAAAAGAAATGAAGTACAACTGGTCTTGAATTCTATATTCATCCACTCAGCAAATACTCGGACAGGGCAAATTGTTGGGGATTGCATGGTGGATGAAACCTTAACTATTTTTTATTTTCATGAGTCTTAGAGATTTGTAAGAAAGACTTTTTATTTTGGTATCTCTGGTTTTATTTTCTCCTTCCCACTGCCCCTCCCCTCCCCTAAGTGAATAAAAAATCTCAACTTGACCAGTGGTGTATCAGTACAGTGGGAAAAAAATAGTCCTTGGAGATAAAAGTCAAGTGGAGTCTCAAAGGATTTCAGATCTCTCTGTTGATATTCTCTGTTTGGTGAGACATGTGTAGTACATTATTATAACTTTTTAGACAGTTTTCTTTACGTCTTTGAAAATATTTATAATAACTTATTTAAAGTTTTTCTGATACGTTCAACATCTGGGCCCTCTCAGGCATATTTTCTGTTGACTGTTTTTTTCCCTCTAGGTATGTGGTGTATTTTCCTATTTCTTTGCAGGTCTTATTTTTGTTGTTGTTGAAACCTAATGTTTTTGATAATATATTTTAGAAAGTCTGATTTCATATCTTTCCCCTTGGGTCTCTTTTGTTGGTAGGTTTTTCTGTTTATTTTTCTTATTGAAGTTTTGTGTGTGTGTGTGTGTGTGTGTGTGTGTGTTTCTAAGTTAATTCTGTAGCTTCTGTAGTCCCTGTAGTTTGTTGCTATTGAGTTTACAGCTAGATTTTTTAAGTTGTTTTACTTTTAAGTCTGGCTTATAGTACCCTCAGAGTTAGAGCCAAAAGAATCTATGTGGGAAGGCATGCCTTCAAACTTTGGAACGATTACAAGACAGTGTTTGGTCATACCCTTAGATAGGGCCTTTATTTACCCAGTGAACTCAGCTCTGAGTCAAATAAGAGAACAAAAAATACTAACAGATCCAAAACATAGCCAATTATGGATATGAAATAAAGCAAAAATAAAATAAGTGGCAGACGTCTTTTACTATAGCTCTTAACATATTATGAGACTAATTCACATTACTATAATTTTTGTTGCTCTCTGTTCACTATGATTTTATGGACTCTACACATTCCGCATATGTTTCACTGTTTCACATCCTTGGTGCATACAATCAGATATAACAAATTCTTTAAAAAAGAACACAGTTTGTTTGAGTCAAGAGTATCTACTGATCACACAAAACAAAGATGGGAAAGATTTGGAACTGAATTAAAAGCAGTCACATATTTTTCATTATAGTAGTAGTTGGACTACTATTTCCATGGATGTAGAAAGTTAAGGCTTCCATTTATTCTTTCATTTTTGTCCATGAACAATATTTTTGTCTTATTGAAACGTGCATTTTTCTAGGCATTCATGATGTATAATAAATTTCCTACTTTATTTAACTCTGACAAATTGAAATGTAATTGATTATAAACAATCTTCTGATTTGTGAATTTGAAGCTATTCATGGCAAAAGAGAATATTTTAAAACTTTTTTCAGCAGAGAGAATCTCTAAACACCACTTGTTTCTAAGTAAACTTCCACTTGAAAATACAGCAAAGAAAAAAAAATTAACTTGATAAAACTTCAAGGAAAGACATATACAGCCATAAGATCAGGGTTAAAAAACTAAAATTGTTCTAAATATGAAACAAAAAATAATAATGCTTTAATGGTGATTTACATAACTGAAAGTACCATTTCAAAAATTAAAACCGGTAAAAATGATTTTTCTTCTCTAAATTAGAATCCAATATCTGGTAGTCTAGAAAAATCTGATGAATATACAAAAGGCACGAATCTCAAAACATTGTACAAACTCTGTTCTTAAGGATGGGAATTATCAGATTAATTAAGATGGACTCAACATGATTAGTGGCCTGATAGGATATTTTATGCAAAACCATGGACATGGATTGTAAAATATCGCAGCCGCCTCCCCTGGTTATTTATCGTCTGTCAGGCTCACTTGTTTTCCCATTTCCCAAAACTGTACTAACCCTTTAAAGTGTTTTTTTTTTTTTTTTTAGTTGACTTAGATAATAATATTTATTGCTTTTGACATCTGTCGAACAAAACACAAAATGTATTAAAAGAAATGAAAATAGTGTGGGAAATACGCCCGCATGCTATCACCACGTCTGCACAAGAAGGACCTCAAGCTGGGAACAATCAGATATAAGAGTCTGTCGTACTCAAAAGCTACTGAATTGGAGAGAGAAGTGGCCGAGGTAAAGGACGTGATCACACCTGTCTCAGACTTTCTTCTGACCACTAAGAAGGAATGGTCAGTGAGGTGGAAATTATAGAAACTTAAAAGAAATTTATCATATCATCTCATGGTAGCTAAAAAGAATCAGCGGGGTAAAGTTCAAGGTATGTACTAGATTTTAGAAGGCAGATTTTGGAAATTTAAGAGAAAGCGTAGGCAGGATTGTAAGTCATGTGTATGTTGTTTTTTAATGTCATCATCACTTCTGTAATTCTTTCACAACAATTCTCTCAGAACTGATGTTATAATGGTTTAAGGCAAGAACACCATTTACTCTTGAAATGATGGTGACTTTGATTTTGCATCTTTCATAGGCTATTGTCATCGTAACAGTGAAAGAAACATGAGGTCCACTCAAAGCAACATCACTGAGCAACTCTATCATCTCACTCGCCAAGTCTGCACGTAAATGACTCGGGTGGTAACAAATAAAGTCTGTTCATGCCGTGTGCTACCCAGAGGTGAAAGCTTGGGAATAGTGACAAGTGAAAGAATACCCTTCAGAGGCCTTTGTCCCCCTGTTGTCTCTCGTTTTAATTCAAGGCATACACATGGTCCTGGGATGAATGCCCTTATTCTAAAATTGCTCTCATTAATTTTCCATCTATTTCTCTTTGAATGACTCCTTATACTACTGGAAAATTTTTACTCAGGCTGCCTCTTAAATCATGTCAAAACCTTCTTGCCAGCCCACATCTCATCATTCAGGTGTACATGTTACTTATACAGACATAGGTAAGCTTAGCCTCAATCAAACTGCTGTCTTCTCAGCATGATACGTTAATTCCCGAGTCCACATCTGTGCTGTCTACTGCCCTGGAAAATACTCATTATTATATATCGAAGAAAGGATATTTCTCTAAAATTCAAGTCGAACATCATCTAGGCAGAGTCTGTGATATTTCACTATCATATAATTTCTTAATCGTCATGTTGGAGAAACAATTTATTTTACCTAAATGATAGAGTCACTGTTTCTAACTCCTATTTTGGAATCATCAAATCATGTGTGAGTTGAAGCAACTTCAGGGTCAGGTTAGTTTATTTTCCCATTTGGTGGTTGCTGGCTTTAAAATACTCATACCATTGAAAGGTAGAATTAGATATTTTTCCTTACTGAAAAGCTATGATGCCCTATAATTTTTATGGGTCTTTAAGTAAACATTTTACTTTTAGAAAAGGTTTTCTTTCACAGAAATAATATGACGATGATATAGAAAGCACCTATATAGTCCATCCCCAGTGGAGTAGATTACTCTGGCATATTTGTCACAGTTAATGAGCCAGTATTGATACATTATCATTAACTAAAGCCCATACATTATTCAGAGTGCCTTAAATTTTTACATAATGTCCCTTTTCTGCTCCAGAATCCCATGAAAGACATCACATTACTTTAGTCCTGGTGTCTCCCAGGCTCTTCCTGGCTGACATTCTCAGACTTTCCTTTTTGGGGATGATCTTGACAGTTTTAAGGAGTATATTTCCTCTCCTGGCCTGAAAACCAGCCATTTCTCCAGGAAGCCATGTCATTGGGGAATGGTAAGAAACCAAGATGTAATGTTTAGTGTGCTCATTGCTACTGGGGGTCACTGCTTACAGATCCTCCCAGCTGACAGAGCAAGGAAATATACATATGTGTATTAACCAATGTATGCACACATACGGATAAATATAGATGTAATTATCTGTATCATAATAATGTCTCCAATTCTATCCATTACTACGTAGATTGTTCCAGCCTCCCCACTTGCTTATCTGTAAACTCCCACTCCAACAGTGAGAAAACTGGTGCCTACCATCCACCATCCAATTACTTAGTTGTTGAAATACTGTATACGTGTGTAATGGTTTCAGAATTCCTCATTTGTACCCCTGTGGGAAAAAACCTTATCACCTAGAGTACCGTGAGTATGTACAGTTTCTTTTGCAATTAGGCTTAGAGTCTACTCACTTCCAAATGACTTAGGTCAGCATTTTTCCCCATTCCCCCTGCCCCCACTCCACCCAGTGAGATTGTTTCATGTCCATAATACAGTTAACTGTTCTGTCACATTCTGCATTCCACCCAGGGATGCCTCAACAGCTTAAGTTTACATATTTCTTAATTTGCATAATTTGAGGCGTTCTCTTTGGGTTGTAATGTTCTGTGGGTTTTGCCAAATGCATCCTGTAATTTCTCCACCATTGCAGTATAATATAGAATAGCTTCACCACCCTGAAAAAAATACCTCTGCTTTACCAATACATCCACCACCCCAGTGAACACCTAGCAACAAATGGTCATTTTACCGTCTCTATAGTGGTGCCTTTTTCAGAACGCCCTATCAATGCCCTCATGCAGTATATAGCCTTTTTAGACTGGTTTCTTGCACTTCATTTCAGGTTCATTAACACCATGGCTTGATAGATCATTGTTTTTTATCACTGAATAATATCCCCTCTTATACGATAGTTTGATTATCCATTTCATAGTTTATCCACAGTTTGTTTATCCATTATCCTATTGAAGGGCATCTTGTTTGTTCCAGTTTCTGGTGATTATGAATAATGATGTTGATACTATAAGCATTTGTGTGCAAGGTTTTTTTCTTGAACGTAAGTTTCCAAATCAGGTGAGTAAATACCTAGGAACTTGATTAATGTTCCTCAGGTTCACATATGGTATGACTAAGCTTTGTAAGAACCCAAAGTCTCCCATCATGACCATACTGTATTTCCATCCTGTGCTTGTGAAAATAACGTATTATTTTTGTGTTGATTGTGCTTTTTTGCCATCAAAGTCCTTTTGTTTTAATCAACACCACTCACATGTTATTAATTTATTTTAATAGTCAATATACCAAGATACAGTGACACTTCCTTTTCTCCTTCCGATAACCTGTTTGCAGTTCCTTTTTCTCCTCTCCTGCTGCTATTGTATTTTCTATAAAGGCAAGATATGTGAGAAGAGTGCAAGCATTTTTATATTTTTGTTTGTTTTTGCCTTACGAGTTCTGTTTCTATTTTCCTTTCCCAGCTGGAGCTGGTAGAGTTGTCTTTGCTCTGCTGTATTGATTCCAACCTGCCATTCTTTCTCCCTCCAGCGGGTACCTCCTGCCAGGCCAAGAGCTGCAGAAATGGACTCTCTTAGCAGTTGATTAGGCTCAGTTAGATGGTCCAGTTCAGTGTCAGTCATGTTTAGATCTATGGGTGAGAAGAGCAGAATAGGGGAGCTATGGGCAGTCTCGAACCCCCTAAAGACGCAGATGAGGCTGAAATGGAGGTGATGCTATTTGAGGTTAAATGCCTTGTATTAGCACAAAAGATGTAAACAGTTCTTGTCTTTTTCTTGTCAGTTATCACCCTTTATCTATAGAAGTCACACATGAGAGAGTCAGAATGAATGTTCTTGTAAATGAGAATTGATTAAAAAGGCATTATTACGTACAAGAAGTATCCTGTCCAAATGAAATTATAATTCAGAAAAATCTTCAGGAAAATGCTTATATTAAGGGCTGCCATTCATTGTGGAATATATCTATGTTCTAGCAAATGAATATAGGGCAATATAAGTAGATGGTAGATAGATAGTAGTTAGACAGAAAGAAAAACAGATAATAGGTGATGGATAGAAATACAGATGATAGAAAGATATAGATAGAAAGATAGATAATAGATAGATAGATAGACAGATAGATAATAGATGAGAGAGAGACAGACAGAGAGAGCTGTATCTATTTTGCCAAACTTATTCTCATATAACACGTTCAGATACATGATATTAATATCCATTTTGTTGTTGAGGAAACTGAGGAGATGTAGAGAAGATGGGTCTATATCTAACAGGCAGCAGAAACATATTTAAATCCAGTCTTAAGGCTCTTCACCAACAATCCATAGCCTTGCAATTTTTAAATAATTGCGTCCATTTATTAAGTGACTGTTTAACATGCTTTAATTTTATCACCAACTGGCAAGGTAAGCATTATCATCATTCTTTCATACACGTGATCACGGACGCTCTGAGATATTCAGTGACCTGCTGTGATTCCGCAGCTAGCACAGGGGAGGTGGTACCTGCACCAGGTGGTCTCAGGCTGTAGCCTGCAGTCCTGGCTGGTCCACGCTGTGCCCCCTCCTTCCAGCGGCCTCATCTGTGCTCCCCTCAGCCTCCCTCGGTCTGTCCTGTGCTGAAACGTCCCCTCCTGGCTTCAGAGCCATCTGCATCTTCCCTTGTTATCCATAAAATTGGATGTTGAACATTCTAGCTCCTGTCTTCCCAACATGAGTGAATTTCGTCTACAATCTTTTTTTGTTTTTCTCAGAGCAATTAAGTCGATGTGCGCTATGGTGATTGATGCATGGTACTAAATCTCTTTTCTGGAGAGACAGTTCTTTCTAGGAGTCGAGCTGAAAATAAATCCCATGACATAAGCAGCATAAAACCTATCTAGGCAAGGGCCGTAGTGATTCTGAGAAGGAGCTGCGTGTCTCATAATCACATCAAAAGCCTGTGCAGAGAATAGTATTAAGATTAGACACTTTTCGGGTGTGGCTAGAATGATCAAAGGCTAGCTGACATACTCTGCATCATATTTAGAAGGTAACGCTCTGAGTTTTGAGGTGATGAGGGAAAGTTATATATAATGCATGAGTGTCTGAACCAGATACCTGTAAGAAGCAAGTTGGGTTAAATGGAGAGTCAGATGGACTATGGAGGTCAGATCCAGCTCGATGTTATGTGATAAGATAAGCAATTGGTTTTCATGTTTCTCTGTTTATCTTTCTCAGGACCACACACAGCTACTCATGTCCCCACAGCCACCTCCTTCTCTCAGGTGCGTTCCCATCAATCCAATGGGTGTCAAGGTGTTAATAAGTTACAATGTTTGATAAAAATCCTTCCTAAATGGCAGGTTTGCATTTGAGCTAGGAGCTTCCAGACAACAGGAAACAACTTGCTCAAGAAATTAAACATTGACACCCACTATGAGAAATGAACATACTCCCCAGGCAGAGAAGCCCCTGCCATTAAGAGCTTATACTCTAGTGGGAATTGAGTGTGAAGGAATCTCTCCAAGTGGGGAGTTAGAGAAAGCGGTTTCATCACTAGAAGATCCTCCCATCATCCCTTGCAACTGTTGGCCTTTCATGCCCAGGGAGATCTCGTCCTAAGATTTATTTAAACACATTTATAACTACTCTAATCATTCAAGAGCAGGAAAATTGATGCACTTAAAAGAATCGGTTGTCATTCACAACAGAGTGGCTTTGGAGGACAGACACATCTAGATGGTGTCGCTTTTAAGGTTGAATAGGCTTCTTCCGGACCCTATCGTAAAATTCCAGGGTTAAAACATTAATGCCTGAAATGCTGCCTTGAAAAGATCACAGACTTGAATTCTGCTCCATAAAACCCTCTCTGATTCTACCCACATTTCTGGAAAGGCAGACAATCGCTGTCCTGTATCATTATGTTTCTCCATCTTCTGCCAACTCAAACGATTAGAGGCAATTCTGAAACTTTCTGTCCTATTGTTCCAATAGGTCTGGGAACAAATTTAGAAATACATTATGAACATCCATTTTCACATTCTCAAAGCTCTCTTCTTAACTGAGAAAACAAAGCACCCGGTCCTCCTCTTTGTAAGGAGAGTTTGGGATTTGGATCATGCTGAGGAGTTGGTATGTCATCCCTAAGGCCACATGCATATCCAGCTATTTCACAGACGTGTCATAGGAGCAAAATGTGAACTCTGCAACCAAATCTGTGAATGTGAGTGGAGAAGGGGCAGAGCCATGGTGTTATAGATTCGGGATGTGGCCACCCTGGTTGGGTGGAGCAAAGATATAAGGCCGGCTTAAGAAGCTGGAAGAGCAAAGAATGGATCTCTGGAGACCCTGCGTCAGACTCTCCTGCAGCAACGAGACCCCAACTAATAAATAAGCAGAGAGTTAAGGTAAGATTAAACGGACCTCAAGGTGGATGGTTCATCTATGACACTTCATTACCTGATTTTCTAGGTTGCTGTGTTTTCAAGGAGTGGTAAGTAAGGCTCCTGGAACACAATAGACCCACAACATCCCTCCTCCTCCTTTGAAGCTTGTCTGTTCATTCCTCGCTTCCGTTTTCTGCCTTCCTTCCCTCGTCCACCTCTTCTGCTCTCCTTGCCTCACCTGTTTTTTCTTTACCTCGTTGTTTCCATCTTTTCTCTCTCTCTCCATCCTCCCTCTGTTGTCACTCCTCTTTCATCAACCCCCTCTTCCACTGACCATCAATCACCGTATTAACATGGTCTCTATCAAACCAAAAGCAATCAATCCTCTGTTATTTTGTTTCCATATTGTCCAGCCTATTTCTTTATTTTAAAATTTTTCTTTAGTTTTTAATTGGAGTATAGTTGCTTTGCAATGTTGTGTTAGTTTCTACTGTACAGCAAAGTGAATCAGCTATACGTATATATATATATCTCCTCTATTTTTTGGATTTCCTTCCCATTTGGGTCACCCAAGAGCACTGAGTAGAGTTCCCTGTGCTATACAGTAGATTCTCATTAGTTATCTATTTTATACACAGTATCAGTAGTGTATATATGTCAGTCCCCATCTCCCAATTCATCCCACCCCCCCTGCTCTGTTCTTTTTAATATAAAAGAAATAAAATGCTTAAAGAAGGGAGAATACATTAGGAGTCAGGAAATCGGGGAGCCGACACTCTGGTCAATGTTGCATTCAAGTTCTCACCAACTGTCTGAAAATAAACCTTATTGATAGCTTTTACTATTTCCATCTTCAGGCAAAGAGACTGAGGTTTTTAGGAACTTGAGAAAGGACCCACAGCTCACAATTGGACAGAACTTCTGTTTTTTCAGACTGTAAGTTACTTTCACTGTAGGTCTATGAGGCAGAAGATAAACCAAGAGGGCCCTGGATTGTGGTCTAAGCTTCACTGCATTTTTCTCCTCTGTGGAAAGTCGGGCTCATACACGTGAAATATATAATTTACTCAGAGGGCATGACCAAAGTTATGGTTGGGAAATTATGGAGTTTAGCCAAGGGGAAGAGAGTCTGTCTGGTCTCACTCATTATTTCATCTAGGACCGAGTCAGATAAGAAAATAGGTCCGTCATTTTTCTCAGCACATAGTACTATCATTTTTGAAATGGTGAGAGAGCTTAATTATAGAGCCAGTTTTCATGCATTTTACCTGCCTGTTCATTTTGATGCTCATTTAAAGCCTGCTGTTTCCTTAGCAACCTCTCTTTTCTTTTTTGCCTCCATTGTGTCTTATCAGTTAACGTGTTGTTAAAAAATGCTTTAAGAGAAAATTATAATTTATAACAATTTGTCTTGTTTAACAATAACCTGACCATTGTTGTCATTCTTTCCACAGTTAAAAGGGAACCAGGTAGCAAAGATGAATTATAAAGCGTGTTGATGATACCTCAGGAGGACGGTCAGCAGAGGGTAGAGGGCAAAATTACCTAACATGAATCCAGCCAGACTCTTCAAGACAACTCTGCTGTGTTTAGATGGCAGATGGTCGTGTGCGCAGAGCTCACAGTAAATCTGAGGTCATCCTTAGGGCTCGGTCAGCCCTGGATGGGAGTCAAAGGGCTGGGGGGCAGGAAGTACACCCTCAGGGCTACCCATCCTCGAAATATTGGAAACCTGAGTTTCACAGGAGGCCTCCAACTTAATGTTACCTGGAAATGTTGGTGGCCACAAGCTTTGTTCTCTAGTGTCTGTCACTTTCCAGCTGGTCCGCCCTCTGCACGTACTTGCTCTGTGTCATCCCAGGAAATGGGTCGGGGAGCGGGACGGCTCCAACCTGAGTCTCCAGCTCCTGGGAGTGCCTTCTCCCTAATGAACCAAAGAGAAATGCCTCCCAGGAGGGTGACTGCCCTTGTGTTCCATTTTTACTAGGCCTGAATCCAAATATGTGGCTCCTTGTTCTGAAGAATCATTTTCTAGCACCTTGAGAACACAACTGGGATCTATGTGTCATATCAGTTGCACATGTATGAGTGTGGTTATGACAGTCTCTGTCACTTCATGTGGAGTAGCCATTCTGGGTTTCATGTAGGGTAGGGAGAGAATAGAGAAGGAAGTGAAGATGATTAAACACACACAGCTAAACTGCAGGATGGACATCTGATGGAGCTGAGAAGCAAGAGGAATAGTCACAACCAAAGGCATCTTCAAGTGAAGAAGGATGCCTCCACTTGGGGTTGACTGGCAAATATTAATGATCTCTCAATTCAAATAAATGAATATTATTGTAGCATCTGGGCACCTTGGAATATAAAACTTTGGTCAAACTTTTAAATATAGCCCATCTTCTATGTTGGGCAACTAGTCTCGTCTTTGATAAGGAGGACTGTCTGTGCTGATCATTCTGGATGACAGAGTGATAACTGTTCTGTGCAAATAGGGCCATGTGGAGGGAAAAGAGGACTTCTATTCACATAACTGGAAGGTACCACCTCAGGGTTATTCGGCTTCTTCCCATGCATGTAGAAAACCAGAGGAAGCCAGACCAATGAGGAGATATAGGTGATGTCTTGGTGGTCCCACGTGCTAGAGCTGGATGGAGTTCCCAATGACATCAAGGTGCCAGGTGGGCCCTGCCTGAGAAGCACCTGTATGCTGAGGACTCTTCTCACCAGCACTGCTGTCACCCTATACTCCCCTTGCAGCTGCGATAACTAAGACTCTCCCATTGTTTACCACTGTCATCCTGCAGATCTTCTAAGAGATGGCTGTGTCCGTCCTTTCTCCAGAGAGAAGATGATCCTCAGTGTCTACTGATGGTTCCCGAAGAGCTCATGAGTCATCACACCCCTTCTTCTACCTCTACAGCACTAGATGAGCAGTTTTCCATTCACTTGGCCTCGACTGCTGCTGTTGCTGGATGAAGGAAAAGGATGCCACTTAATATCTGAAACCACAGCCGAATTTATTATTTGCATAAGCCAGGGAGAGTTCTGCCCGGGAAACCCAGTCTCTCAGAGCAAACCAAGGAGCTGATCTTGCACAGGGATTTTGGCAGTGTGGAGGGCAGAGGTCAGTGGATTTTCAGAGGCTCAGGTCTTTAGAAACTGGTTAACCTTTTAGCTATAAAAGTTATTGGCCTGCATCTGTTGTCAGTTGAGCAACTTTAAGGAAAAAGGGACCCTCTCTGATTGGCTGGCTTTCAGGAGTGATCACTGAAGCAAGTTTTACAAAATAAGAGTTGTTTTCTGTATGTCCTTGCAACATTGTATGTTTTAAGACGTATTATGCTATTCCTTTCATATGAAAAATTATTTGTAACTCACACAAAATATTTGAGCCTTCCTTTCTTAATAGGAATAAAGTTTTTCCCCCAAATGTTTTATTGTTGTTAACTCTGCTATAATAAACCCCAGTGTGCAACTGTATACAACCTAATGATTTTCTTAAGCTGAATTCTTAAAATTGGAATTACTAGGCCAAGTAATATAAAAAGTTTGATGGCCCTCACATACAAATTTGCACATGTAGTTTGCATATCCTTCTAATTTTTTTTTGAAATAATTATAGATTTACAGGAAGTTGCAAAAATGTACTGGGAGGTTCCAAGTACCTTTCACTCGATTTCTCCCAATGACCAATGGTAATACTGTGAATAACTATGATACGGTATCAAAACCAGGAACTTGACATTGGTGTAATCCACAGAGCTTATTCAGATTTATTAGTTTGTATATACACTCATTTGTCATGTGAGTTTAGTTTTATGCAATTTTATCACATGTGTAGATTTGTGTAATCACCTCCACAATTAAGACACAGAACTGCTCCGGCATCACATGGCCCCCTTTGTAGTCACATCCCTCTCCATCTCATTGCAACCTCTAATCTGTCCTCCATCTCTACAATTTTGTTATGTCAAGAATGTTATACGACTAGACTTATGCAGTAACATTTGGAGATCAACTTTCTTTGCTTAGCATAGTTCCCCTGAGATCCGTCCAAGTTGTTTGTACCACAATTGGTCTAACCCTTCGCCACTGAAGAGCATTTGTGTTTTTCCAGTTTTTTCTTATTCTGAATAAAGCTTCTGGGAACATTCACATGCAAGGTTTTTGTGTGAGTGTAAGTTTTCATTTCTCTAGAACAACTGAACAAGAGGGCAAACGCTGGGGTATGTGATAAGTGCACATTTAGTACTTTCTACAAGGCTGTGCCATTTTACGTTCCCACCGGCAACTCACGAGTGATCCAGTTTGTCGGCATCTTCTTCAGCATTTGGGGTTATCACAATTTTTTATTTTAGCTGTCATTAGAGGTGTGTAGTGATATCTCATCTTGGTTTTAGTTTGTCTTTCCCTAATGGCTATTGATGCTTAACACCTTTCCATGTGCCTATTTGCAATCTGTATATCCTTTTTGGTGAAATATCTTCTCATGTCTTTTGTCCATTTTCTAATTGTTTTTCTTTTGACTTTTGAGAGGTCTTTGTAGATTCTAGGTACAAGACCTTTGTTAGACAGGTGTTTGCAAATATTTTCTCCCAAAAGTGTAGCTTCACTTTTTATCCTTTATACAGGATCTTCCTCACAGTAAAAGCTTTAAACTTTGATGAAGTCTAATTTGTCAATTTTCTGATTTTTGGTGTCAAGTCTAAAAACTTTGCCTAGACTTAGGTTCTGAATGTTCTCCCCGATGTGTTTTTTTCCTACAAGTGTCATAGTTGTATATTTTACATTTACATTTTGAATTTATTTTTGTACAATGTGTGAAATTTAGCTTGAGTTTCTCCTTTTCTTTCTTTCTTTTTTGTCTTCATATGTCCAATTGCCCCAGCACCATTTGTTGAAAAAAGTCATCTTTCCTCCATTGACTTTCTTTTGCACCTCTGTCAATAATCAATTGGGTATATTTGCTTGGTCTGTTGGGGGGTTTTGGCTCATATTTATAAGTTTTTCTATAGCTATTTTTCTGTTCAACTCTAACATACCTGGCATCAATCTTAGTAATTAATATTTCTCTGGGAAATTGTTTATTCCACCTAGAATTTTAAAATCTACTTTATAAAATTAAAATCCAAAAAAATTTTGATCTTTTTAGCATATATTTATGACTTTGAACAACGTATAAAATTTACGTAATCACCACCACAGTCAAGATATGGAAAGTTTAATCATCCCCCCAAATTCTCCCTGACACTGCTCCTTTGTAAAAGACCTGCCCCCGAGAATTAACCTCTGGTAACCATGAGTCTGCTTTCCTTTCTGATAGCTCTGGTTTTTCCAAATGCCACATAAATGGAATCATACCTTATTCGGCCTTTAGAGTCTGGCTTCTTTCACTTAACATAATGTATTTGAGAGCTGGAAACACAACTGCTGTGTCAATCATCTTTACCTGGGAACCAGAAGGTAAACATGAATGTTTCATATTTGCCAGATATTTACAAATTTCTCTCCATATATGAGTTTAATTTTCTTCTCTATCATGGTGGCAAAATATCTATTTTCCAGTCCCCTTACTGAAAATGGTTAGGATCATTTAAATCCTTTCCAATCTGCAAAGGTGTTAATTTGTATAAATAGTTTCTCTCAAATCCCAACTTCGTCCATTCCACTTATTATCAAACCGGTCATTTGAGTTCTTACATTCCTTTTCCCAAGTTCAGTCCGACAGTGGCTCACTCTCCAACTAAATTCTTTCTCTTAGAAGTCAGCTCATTTAAAATTTTTATTTCTCAACTGTGAGCTAAATCGTCAAGCAGATTGCTTTCTGATTCAATTTATTAGAGGAACTGTAGAAAAATAACGCCTTCTGCTTCCCTGGTTTATGTCTTATTTCATAAGCCATTTTCATGTGTCATTGCAAAATACTGAACCTATTTCTTACATTATCTGGTGGCTATAAATAAACTATGGAAAAAAAGAGGAGATATTCACTGACAAGCCTAAAAGGAAAATCTTATACTTGATGTGTTAGCTTTAAGAAGAATAAAGACATTTTAAAATGCTGTTAAACACTACGGTTCACACTGAGTGTGCAGAAAAAACTTGAATATAAGATTTCCAAGAATGAAAATACATACTAAAATGTATATAAATTGAACTCATACGTGAGTATCCTAGCAGACTCAAATATCAGATTATTCAGAGTGAAAGGTTGAGAAGAAACCTGAATATTACAATAAATTCAATTTTACAACTGTCCTGGTTTGAATAGTGTCCCTCAAATATCCACCCGGAATCTGTGAATGTGACTTTATTTGGAAATAGGATCTTTGAAGATGTAATCAAGTTGATAAGTTCATACTGTATTTGGATGGACCCTAGTCCAATGACTAGTTTTCTTATAATAAAATGAAATTAGACAATGATAGGCTCACAGGGAGAAGGTGGGTGATGAGAGGCAGAGATTGGGGTGATGCATCTCCAAGCCAAAGAAAGCCAAGGACTGCTGGCCACCAGAAGCTGGAAGAGGCAGGGCAGGATTCTTCCCTAGAGCCCCGAGGGGGAGCATGGCTTGCTGACACCCTGGCTTTAGAATTCTAGCTTTCAGACTGGAGAAAGTAAATTCCCCTTATTTTAAGCCATATAGTTTGTGCTAACTTGTTATAGCAGCCACAGGAAACCCATCCAGTGACTGTGTTCCCAAGTTACTCTGTAATTCATTAGAAATATATATATATGTATATATATAGAATGAAAACACACACAAACAGGTAAATGGCATGTGATGATCTCTGATTCCAGGGCATATTTCCTAGCCTTGAGTTCATCCAGAGTTTCCTTGATTACACAGAGTTTGTGGGACACTTCCTCTGATTTCAAGCAGAAAGTCACAGAGAAGGGGGTAATATCTTCAGGGAAGAGTCTTGAAGCAAATTGAGGAAACTGGGAAATGGGTCCTTGTCCCACAATTCTGACTACTTTATCTGTGAAGTCACTCTTCCACACTGTATAAGTGAGCAGTCACAAACTTCTAGAACCTTAGAGCTGAACGTGTCATTTAATCCACATCCCTGGTTCTACTCTGAAGGAGTATTTTTCCCACTACATTCACATGCCTGTCCACAGAGTAAGCTGATCTATTCCAAATGTTTGAGTTGCCTACTAACAACCTGACCCAGAATTTACACAATTCAACATCCATGGGCAATTTCCTAGTGTTCTTAAGGGTGAGGTGAGAATGAGTAAAAAATGGAATGAAAAACTTGGGACTTCTCAAATGAGAACAAACGCAAATTCTAGAATTGGAGAGTTAGAATGAATTGTGTTATTGGCTATTGAGTAAATAGAAGTTCAAAGAAGAAGCTGAATTCGCCATTGATGGTACAAAGTAAAAGGTGACAAAGATGGGTAACTGAGGTTAAAGGAAACTGCTAAGGATGATGAATGCCCAGAGCCTGGCAAAGGTGAGAAGTAGAAGATGAGAGGTTAGGAACGAAAGGCCAAGGTTGGAATGAAATAATACTGGAGACTTGTAAGTGCTAGGAGTGTGGAAGGGTCACTTGCCCAGTGGGACTACGACCGTGTTACAAGAGACAAGGAGTCCCATCAAGACATACTCCGATGTCTCTCTCTTCCCCACCTCCTCAGTCTTCTTTGGCTCAACTGTCATAATTCCATCTACCCAGGGAGCCCAGATGGTACAGTCTGCAGGATTCAGCCTCCCCGGTCATGGAACATGGCCCAGAAGGAAAGAGAATGGATCCGAAATAGCAAACAGAATAACCAGCTGCCACATGTGTATTCATTTACTCAAATTGGATTTAAGTAAGACTGCATTGGTCCACATTTACCCCTGATCTCTTCCAGGGTAGGGATTGAATCTTAATCATATTTGCAACCACAGTTCCCAAGACAGTGTCTGACAAGTAGTAACAGCCTAGATGATATTAATCGAATTCTTATTATGAACCAGACTTCCTTGTGAAGTACATTATCTATTGCACATTATCTTCTTTGATTCAAATAATTCTCTATAAGTAGCTACTATGGTACTATTAATGCCTAAAATAATTTAAATATAATACACAAAGCTTGCTATATGCCAGACATTTCTTCTAATGTATACTCCCCAATACGGCAGGCAGGAGCTATTGAGCACTTAAATGTGACCAAATCCAAATTAAGATGTGCCCAAAGTGTAAAACACATGCTAAGTTTTAAAAACTATGAAAAAAAAGTGTAAAATACCTCATAATATTTTTATATTGATTACATTTTGTATATATTGTGTGAAAATAAAATATATGATTAAAACTCATTTCACCCATTTATTTTTACTTTGTTAATGTGGCTACTAGAAAACTTAAAATAAATAAGTGATTCACATGTGTGGTTTTCATCATATTTTTGTTGGAAAGAGCTGCTCTCAGTGATTTACAGAGATATCAAGAGGCAGGAACTGGATTTGAACCTAGGTCTCCTCACTCAAGAGGTCACAGCTTAACCACCATGCTATGCAGTGTCTAAATTAACCTACCATCTTGAAAGCCTGCCATGTACCAGGCACCATACTATTTACTTTATGTGTCATGCTTTGAAGAAACCTGCATGGTAGTTATTATTACCCCAAATGGGAAAAAAGTCTAATTTCAATGTAACACACTCTCAACTACAAAGCCAGTAAGCGGGGAACCAAAACACAAATGCAAAATGCATTACGACATCCATGGTCTTTTTAAAAAATTATTATTATTATTTTTTGGCTGTGTTGGGTCTTCGTTGTTGTGCACGGGCTTTCTCTAGTTGAGGCGAGCAGAGGCTACTCTTCGTTGCGGTGCACGGGCTTCTCATTGCGGTGGCTTCTCTTGTTGCAGAGCATGGGCTCTAGATTCCCAGGTGTCAGTAGTTGCGGCATGCAGGCTCAGTAGTTGTGTCTCAGAGCTCTAGAGCACAGGCTCAGTAGTTGTGGCTCACGGGCTTAGTTGCGCCACAGCATGTGGGATCTTCTCAGACCAGGGATCGAACCCGCGTACCCTGCATTGGCAGGTGGATTCTCAACCGTTGCACCACCAGGGAAGTCCCCGAAATCCATGGTCTTGAGCACCACTTTATAGGACCTTCTTGGTACGAATGTTTCAAAAATAAAGTACAAACATGTTGAAATTTCAGAGACAAAAATACATAATAGTTTGTGAATACACTCAACATGCTGAATTATGGAGACACTAAATAACTTATTCTATAATGGGGCATGATTAGCACTATGCAGAATTTCTCATCCATGAACTGGTAGATAAGAGATATTAATAAGGAAATCTACATGATGAATAGCAGGATGGAAACACCTAGTTGACCATCAATCACTGAGTATTCACCACATATGAGAAGCATCCATTATGCGGCCAACAGAAGCTTGCACACATTCATGCTCACAAACAAACATAACCCCTGCAACTCTGGGGGCTGATTTCTCCACCACAGGAGACAACTAAATGGTAAATGGGAAGGATTGAGAGGACTACACACCACACAGTTTGCTCACTGATCAGAAATCTGCAAGAGGCGATGATTTATGCAGGAAGCATAACAAACATCGATAATTAAGTCCTTTTCAATCATCTTTTATATATAGAAATTAAAAACTGTACACAGAATCAAAATCTGGGAATAGCCTTCCCTATGGTACTGCAATACTAGAAGAATAGCAGAAATTAATTTTGCAGTATATTCCCCATATTTTTCCTTTCTTTTTTTTTCTTATGTTGCGGTTGTCTATTTTTCATGTGAACTCTGTTTCTCCACAATCTTTGTGTACCTAGAATAGAAATATTTTCCAGAATAGAAGTACTTTCCAAAAATACATTTTCTCTTTTAATTCGCAAGAAATATTTCTGGTAAGTTATTGTTCAATCAAAATAAATGTGTTTGTCATTAGCTTCAGAACAAAGAAATCCACTGTTTATGGATGAATTTTAGTATCTGGACGATATTTCATGAGTGATGTCCTTCATGTGTGTGATAATGACACACAATAATATAATTGCAAATTTTATCTTGAAGGTTTTGAGGACATTGCTGTGGTAGAATGCAGAGAACGATAAAGAAGGACACCATAGAGCATTTAGAAAAGAAAGACCTAAATTCCCACCTGCACCAGCAGACATAGATCATAATAATATTTCTGGTAAATTTTAGAACATTTTTTGAGCTCATCACTCAAATGTAGCCAAAAATGTTATGAAACCAGATGTTGAATAAAGAACAGTTTGTTGTTTGATGCTAGAATCATGCCTAGATTCTAAATGTGTGCATTCTGAACTGGTCTGATCCACTGGAGGCCATAAAAACTACGACCATTCTCCCTGCCCTGGGTTTTGCAATGCCGAGGCTTGTTGTTTACTTTCAATACATCCTCAGCTGGAAACTCGGTAACAGAAATCATTTCCTCTCTCCCTTTTCCTTCTGTAAAGCATATGGCCTAATCTATCCTGTGAAAACTTCAATTTATTTTAGCATTCATGAACCTTCATGACTAATTTCCTGAGCCACACTATAATTACTTTAATTCTACACTGCTGGAGAGAATTTGAAAACAGGACTTCTTTAGAAGAAAATTAACTTATATAATGAGTGAAGAGATAAATCATATTAGCTCTAATTAAAGTATATTAACATTTTGGTTGCATATGAATAAAAATCAGACACAATGAAAGCAGGTTTCTCATAAAGAGTCAATTTATGGAGATTTATGAAGATTTTAGGAACTTGCAAAATTTCATTACTTAACATCTCTATTAAGATCTTTACAAGCATGCATAATGAAAAGCCTAATAAGAGATTTAATAAATGGACTTTTGCTTAAAGTCACACTGATTCAGTGCAAGCAGAAGTTTTAAACCCATAATGGAGATTAAAACGATAATTGTCAATTTAAAAATACATCTGCTGTCTGCATGGTGAGAAATGCAAAAGTAGGAAATCAGAGTTAGGAAGTCAGAGAACTATCTTCCATCAAAGTAATTCCAGTTTCTCCTTGTGTCCTAAGAGAGTAACTACTATGAAACTATACTTCAAATCCTTCTCTTCTGCATTAATATAAGATCTTTTAGCTCTCTCTGTGTGTCTAGAATGACTGTTTAACACAAACAGTAGACTTCCAGGTAACCTTATTTAAATTAAACTGGAGGGTGAACAGAATTAGATTCTTTTCCCAAAAAAATAAAAGGTTCTTTCTCTAAACTTTTACAACAGCACTGCCCAATCATTTAATTTTCAATATTGCTCCTGAATGGCTCATAAAGAAGACACTCTCAAATTGAGTCACAGAGAAGTACATTGCCTATAAAAGTGCCCAGGGAGCATCAGAGTCTGTGGGTCTAATTTGGAGATAAGACTGCAACCAGCATTTACCATGTTGCTCCCCAGTTTCCCAGGAAGCACATGCCCCACTTAGCCTGGCATTCAGAACCGACCACCCTCGATCAGCCCCTGGCACTTTTATCCTTAACTGCTTACATTTCCATGGGCATGAACATATCAGAGTGGGTCTTATTTTTCTCTCTCATCCACACACATCACTCTTTACAACTACTATATATGTATGTATATATATATATATATATATTTTAAATTGTCAAATAACATGCCATCATATAAAGCATATAAACTCTACAACCATAGAGAAAACAGTTAGGTTCACTCTACAACAAAACATGTACTTGTAGATTATCAAACAATAAGGATATGCATTTTAGTACAGAATATGCCGGAGTAAAGTTTGTGGAAATATATTCCAATTTCAGGTTTAATGCACTGGTAATTTGGTATTGCAAACAAGTATATTCTCATGCAGTGTTTAGTTATTCCTTTACAGAGGGTAGAAGTGACAGTGCTTTCAGTAGCCAACCTCTCATTTTCACATGCGCCATCTCTCAAATTCCTTGAAAATATTTACTGAATTGAGGTTTAAAAACTCGGAATTGTATTGCTATAGACACCAGAGAAAGAAGAAATCAGATAACAGAATTTCCAGAGAACTCAGAATAAATGGCAATTTGAAAGCAGAGAGAAGGGAGAGGTATTTTAAAAGAAAGACAAGAAAAAATAACGAATGAAGCTTTTCTAATAGTGTGATGGGAAAAAACATCCTAAACAATCCTAATGCAGCAAAACAAGTATAACTCTGAACAGGACATACATTTTAAAAGATATAGGTAGATAGATAGATAGATAGATAGACAGATAAATGCTTAATTGAGATGCTCATAAATTAAGGGAAAGAAAGGTAGAAAGCCAGAGAGATAAAAAAGTAATAACATAGCAGCTTCTGCAGAGGGATCCTTGGTGTGATGTTACTGCCCCAGGTCTCCTCAGGGTATAGCCTCCGTAGCAGACAGGAGCAGGGCACCTGTTACCCAAAGAGCTTCACTCTAATGTTTAAAGGCTACATAAAGCCAGTCTCGCACCGAGTTGAGACCTGAAAATACACAGCCTCTATGTTATGAAAAGCCTCAAATTATAAAATTATTTCTAAGTGATAATTGACCTTATCTTTAAATGATCCTAAGTTTGTACTGGACAGAAGCAAAAGCATATATTTTAGAGAAATATGCCTTCAATCAACGATCCAAGTGTTTCCAAAGATAAAGTGCCGTTGAATATGAACTTCAGAGAAACACATATGTACACACAAACCCAAGAAAATAAAGCAGTATTTGTAAGAACTAGAAGAGCCATAACCAGGAAAATCAGACACACAAAAAGGTATGAGGACTATGAGATACAAACTATAAACTAAGCGCAAATGATAAAGGAAAGGACGGGTACGTTCAACAACATTCAAATTAGAAAATTTTATTTATCAAAAACATACAGGGTCAAATATCTTGTTTAAAAAATAGCACACTTCCCCTATGATAAACAGTATTCTACATTATTTTCTAAAATATTTAAAAGTTTGCCATTCATATTTATGTCTCCAGCTTACCTGGAATTGATTTTTATACAAGGTGTTGAGACCTAATTTCATATCTTTTTAGTTGTAGGAACAAGGTATCCTTTCTGGATTTGATCATCAGAAAAGAGTCCATAAAAATAAATTCATGACAAATATATTCTGCTTTTTACGCTTTTTAAATGTATTTTAGAATACTTCGGATTCATATATTTGCAGTAACAAGAGAGAAAATGGAAAAGTCTCAGACAGATTTGAAAGATAATAGGGGAATCATACAAAGATTAGATTTTCAGTGAGAGCAAAGTAGACTTTTACGGGCAGAAAGGCTTTTTAAAAAGAGATAAAATAGACCCTGTTTTGTTATCAAGGTCAGATTTTCTCTGAGAACAGTGGGCTCTATATAGCAGGCATTTTGTCTTACTCAAATTCGTAACCACAGACTTTGTACAGTGCTAGGAATGTACTAGTTACACAGTAATTGTAAGTTGAGTAAGTTAAGAAATGAGCTTGTCGTCATACCATACTCTTAAAGATGTTGACATGTCTACTTGGTCATCACGGTTGGCTAAGATTTAGGTGTTGATGTATAGAGCACTCCACTGGTATTGACAGACGGGTACTTCTTGGGTTTGCTCCTACAGTTCCCGGGCGTCTCTGGGCACCAAGATGCAATGTCTGACCCCTGTGTCAGAAGCTCATTTGAGGAAAGAGTCAGTGAGACTTAGAAGCACCAAATTCAGTCCATGGACACATCCTCTCCAGCAGGTGCTTTATACAAGGCTAGTGTTAACTCTTGCTATTAATAATCTTACCCAAGACCGTGTGGCAGAAAATAGATGCACCCCTGGAGACACAAACACACTCACAGTGCAATTATTTTCCATCCTTTTGTGTATGTATTTTGAAAGAAATTTATCATTGGCTGTCACTTGTTAATTTTCCATTTAAGGTGATCACTCCATTACCTAACTTGTCAAAACCTTGTCACGCGTCACAGTGTGCTTTCGGGAACTCTTCTTAGTCTATCCAGCCAAAGGGTGGAACCAGTGCTGCTTTCATTCTTGTTCTTTAGGGGAAGATGGGAGCAATGAACTAATCAGGGCTCTATTCCTTGTACTGACAATATCCTTGATGGAAATGAAAATGGTCTGTTCTTACTTGATACTTCATCATTTTCACATGAGATTGTTTTTGATAACTTAGTGTAAACTGAATATTTTGTGTAAGTCAGAAATAATCATTTCTGCCTCCTGTTTCCAATATGGCAAACCCAGCCAGCTAAAATATTCAAAGAGATGCTTTAATTCTCTGATTACTGTATCTGTTATATGATATTGTTCACAGATACTAAATAGTTTGAAAAGCTACAGAAAAATTATTATCATTGGTTTTTTCCAGTCTCTAAACCTTGATCAGCTATTTTTGCATTTCTGTGATTTCTGGAGTATATCTGCAATTATGCCTGCTGCTCATTATTTTTGGAAAATATGTTCTATTTTTACATCCTAGGATAAGAAGCAAGACATTTGTAAGGTTACAATTACATACGGAAGGAACCTAGCTTTAGGCCCTGCAACCTATGTTTTGACAAATCTTTCTAATTACAAGCTTGGCAATGCCCACACAGGTTACAACTATACAGGACAATGCAAAGGTATTTTCTTTGTCAAAACTCTTATATATCTACCGAGCGTGTTGGGAAATGACCCCCAACACTTTCAGTGAAAACGTTTCTATTTTCAGAGGGGTTTTGCAAAATACACTTTCTTTTGCTATCGTGCCAATGACCCTTCTGAAGTAGCATAGAGTTAAAAACTTATCCAGTGACTTAAAATTGTAAAATTACTACTTTCTCAGTAAAGTGCTGGATGAGTAACTTTAATTTTCTGAGTCTTTGGCAAGCATGTGACTCTATTAAATGAGTCATCAATCTTCTTCCTGATGACTCAGAACAGCACTTACTCAAGAATCTGCTATGGCCTTGCCCTCCAACACCCTCTTGTAAGACAGGTACCTGTCCACCTCTTCCCCACACCTCCTCATGGGTGTCTTCACTTGACACTGTATTCCTTAAGTAAATTTTTAATATCTGAATTTCATAATCAAAAAAACTAGAATAATTTACTCAGCCAGTCAGCTACTCCCTTCCCAAGGGACATAGAGAAAATGTACTGCAGATGCAAAAGTGTAGAATGAGATTGTGTTTATATCTCTGAAATATTCTGACTATTTTCGCAGACTTAATTGATTAAAACGACCAAAACTTCAACAGGCTTCAGAAGAGCTTTAAGACAATAAGGTGATGGTGCTTATGGAGATGTATTCATGACACAGTCTCTGGGAGGTGGTGAGTAAGGAGGGTTCTTTCCACACTGTATCACAGATTTGCGAAGTCCCCTCCATGGAGTAGTTTAGATGAAGAGCATCTGATTTCCTTAGACCACTCAAATCTTAAAACCAAACAACTCTCACCATGCTTAGCAGATATATAAAATAGAATCCACCTTTCTGCTTGAAGAATTGGATGTACCTAAGGAAATGGAGCGAAACTGAAACTGAGACCCACCATTCAGAGTTGGTCAGGACCCCAAACTAAAATCTGACTGAAAGCTTTGCTTTGATTTCATTTCATTATAATAGAAATCAGTATTTTCTCCCCCTAAACAAATCAATGTAATGGAGGTGGGAACCTACATAATTTCTAAATTTATAGAAAACAGAGGCAAAGATGACAGTTTTCTAGACCAAACCTGAACAGTCATACTTTTCCATACTTTCTCTGATTCGGATCCAGCTTGTTAATTCCAGCCACGACAAGAGACATAGATGTTCGCATTTGATTTCTGGTCTGTTTTCCTGGTGGAACTTTTCCTTCAGTGAAAAAGCTGACTGAGATATCTCTGTAAGTCTTAGTTGCTATTGTGTGTAACACATCACCACAATCTTAGGAACGGACAACGTGGGAATGTATTTTCTCACGGTGCTGGAGGTCGGGAGTGTGGACACAGCTGAGTGGGGTTCTGTGCTCAGGCCCTCCCATGGCCACAGTCAGTGTCTGCTGGACCGCGCTTCTTTCTGGAGCTGGGGCTCTCTCTCCAGCTCACAGCCAACTCCTCACTGTGTGGGATGAGGCCACGCCCTCTTGCTGGCCCTCACCAGCCCACTCATCTCCTGGAGGCCACCTGTAATCCTCCCCCACACGGCCCCTCCAGCTGCCCCCTCCTGATTAGAATCTCCCTTTCAGGAAGAGCCTCGGGCCTTTCGATGGCTCACCCGATTAGGTTGTTGCCACCTGGATAATCTCCCTCCCAATGAACCGATTCTAACCTACTCACGAGAGTACCACCCATCACAACCCCAGGGTCAGCCTGCACCACAGAGGAGGAGATCACACAGGGCATGGACAACTGGAGGAGGAGTCTTGGAGCAGCTTAGATCTTCTCCTATCACAGTGTCAGTGTGGGATTTTCTGAGAGAGAGATTTTGCTTTTCAAGGAGTGATCAGGATAGCACCTATTTGTCTCTATGTTCTCAATTGCCGACATTGGAAGGGTTATTTTTTGGGGTCATAACATCACTCCAGCACTCAAGACCTAGCACTAGACACCCAGGCAGATCAATGGATTTCAAGAAAACAGGCACTTCGCGTTTCATTTTGTTTGTGTTTTGTTTTTGTCCTTGTGGATATACGTGGGTCTCTACGCATGGGAAGCTAATCAAACAGTTTAGTTGTTCTGCAAAAAAATTGTCAAAACCCCCATCTTGTAGCATCTTTCATCTATTCCTTCTGACCCTGGAGGCAAAGCCACTCTTTGCTCCAAGAGAGGCAAAACCTCTCTTGCCAGAAGTTTAGCAAGAGAGATGCACTCCAAATCTCCATGACAACACTTGTTGCACAATCTAGGTGGTGTCTACTGTATTCTGCTTCATGTATCATCACATTTCCATTGGCTTTCCAGCTATAAGATTTGGTTAAAATCATCCACCTCCTGTTTGTGATACTTCTCCTTTTTTGTTCACTGTTATACATAAGGTGGGGAGGAGACACAGCATTAGGGTTAAGAAAAAGTAAAGAGAAACACATGTTTTAGGTCTGAAACAGCATCTATACTTATTTCTAAAATAAATTCTTCATCATTTTATTTTACTAGTTACTTAATGTGATTGCCACACAGGTCAGTTACAAGTTTCTTCAGGACAGGGGTTGTGTGATTTATTCATCTTTGAGTCCTGATATCTAGCAAGAGATACTGACTTAAAAGTCTATGTTGAACACAATGAGATACCACAACACACCTATTAGAATGGATAAATTCCAAAAACTGTATAATAACAATTTCTGGTGAAGATATGGAACAACAGGAACACTTCTTCATTCCCAGTGGGACTCAGGACAGTGCAGCCGCTTTGAAAGACAGTTCAGCAGTTTCTTACAAGGCTGAAGATAGGCTTATCATACTGTCCTAGATCTTCACCCAAGTGATTTGAAAAAATATGTCCACAAAATCTTGTACTCTACTATCTATAGCAGCTTTATAGATAACTGCCAAAAAGTGGAGGTAGACAAAATATCTATCACAAGGTGAATGGACAAACTGTGTTACATGCATGCAATGAAATATTATTCAGAACCAAAAATAAATGAGGTCTCTAGCCAGGAAAAGAGGATTAATCCAAACGCATCATACAGAATGAAAAGAGCCTGACAGAAAAGGGGCAGAGTGTGTGATTCCAATTATATGGCAGTCTGGAAAAGACAAAACTATTGAAGGTTTAAAATGATCAATTATTTCCAGAAATTTAAAGGTAGATGGGGGGTGGGGGGGCGGACAGTTGAATTACAGGGTATTTTTTAGGACAGTAAAACCATTCTGTATGATACTGTAATCATGGATGATAATTTTGTGTATTCATCAAAACCCACAGAACGTTACAGGACAGTTAACCTTAATGTGTACAAAACTTTTTAAATATAGTGAGGAGGTTGGGAATGGAATGCACAATGTGACAAAACAATCCAACTATCTTATGAATATATGAAAACCCTGACCAAAGTGAGTGGGGATCAAGATGCTGATCTAAGCAACTTTGGAAAGGAGTGGAGTCTGTCAGACAAGGGCCAAAGAAGCATCATGTAAGCCCTGTCCTCTAGTTGATAAAGTTGTTTGCTATGGGAGCACTTTTGATACCTTTTGAGCACTATACGTTTATGCTGGGACTGGACAATTAATGCACAGACAGGAGAGAGGAAGCCAGCATCTCACTGTTTGAGGGACAAATAGGTAAGCGGAGGAGTTATAATGACCCATGTGGTAATTAATGTATTATAGTTGGAAACATCAGCATGTACTCACGTTTAACCTAATGTAAACACAGATAGTTAACTATAGAAATATTTATAGATGTGCATACATACATGGGTTAGTACACGAATGTACATTTTCTTCCTCTGTCAGATGAGAGGATGAGAAGCAAGGACACCCCAGTAACAACGAGCACACCAGGCTCCCAAGTCTTGGTTTCTAATACCATTCTCCAATAAAAGGGACCAAGCCTTATTAGAGAAATAGCTGATTCTAGGACCAGAGAAAGAAATATTTAAGAGGAGCATGGGTCATCTTACAGTGCTATAAAGTAAGAAAGTTCTCAAAAAAAAAAAAAAAAAGTAGAAGGTATGTCAAAGGGACACAAGAGCCAAACAAAAGAGGTCCTGATGTCTAAAACTGGAACAATATACATAACAGAATAGAAAAGTATTATTGGATTGCAACTCAAAGCATGAAATAAATATATGTAAGTCCATATTAGTATCAATAAATTGTGGAATGAATAAATAAATTGCTGAGAAGAGATAAATTGATCACACAGAATAACTCCAATTAATTTTGTAGGTGCTCTGCCCTCAAGGATGTGAAGCATAACTCCCCACTTCTTAGGTGTGGGTTGGATGTAGCGAATTCTTTCCAAAGAGGACAGTGTGGGAAAAGGGAGATCAGAGTAACTTCACAGTGGGGAAACCTGACAAACACCACTTCATTCATATAATCAAGGTTAACATCAACAGGAGAAGACATGTTGATAGTATGTGCCCTTGTGATGATGTCATGAAAATGGCACTTTTCTTTGTGATGTTCTTCTCCAACATACTTAATTCTAGCCTAATAATGAGAAGAACGTAAGATGAATCACAATTTAGGGACATTCAACAAAATACCTGACCAGTCCTCCAACTGTCAAGGTCATCAAAAACCAAGAAAGTCAAAGAAACTGTCACAGCCCAGAGAAAGCTAAGGACACATGACAACTAAATGTAACACAGAACAGAAAGACGATATTAGATTGAAAAAACTAAGGAAATCTGAGTAAAGTAAGGACTTAATAATAAAGCAGTGATAATGCACTGTTCATTGTAGAACATAACAATGTTCACTAATCGTTGGAAGTATAAGATCCCAGTAAGATGCCTAAAATAGGGGCAACTGAATGGGAGGTTCATGTAAACTTTCAAAGCACTTTCTTTCCAAATTTTTGGAGTATAAAACATGTTCTAAATTTAAAAGTGTATTAAAAAAGGCAAAGTTTGAGCTGTGGGCTTGGAGATGGCAGATGCAGAGGTCACGGGGAAAGCCTACAGCTGTGCAGAGAACTGTGCAGAAAACCATTGATAACTTTCAAAGTAAGGAATTTGGTGAATTTTTTTGTGTTTATTCTGCCTCAGATATTTGCACTGAAACAAGCTTTTGAGAATGAGGAAATCCAAAATAGAGTTTCTAGGCTGTTTTCTCCCACAGACTTACCCCCAGGTAATTCAGCCAAAGGGTATCCAAGACCAGGTTGGATTTTTTAGAAGTGCGTGAAAATGTATGTTGTCATTTTCCTAAACACAGCAGGTGACTTTCCATGGGCTGCGTCCAAATGGTCACTCACTCATCCAACAATCGCAGAGCAGGAATTGTCCTGGAACTAGGGATGCACTGAGTCTGGGAAGACAAGGAGCTTTCCTGCACTGAGTCCATTCCACTCACAGACCCACCTGTTTCATCCCCACAGAGATATGATATGAGGTTCCCGGGATGTCCCAGAATTGTGTTCTTTTCTCTCCCATAGGCAGAGATCTTGCCTCCTTAAACTAGTGTTTGAATAAGTAAAAGATGTTTTAAACAAGGAAAGAGGCAGATGTTTTGTTGAAACACACTGATTTCCCCTCTCACTCTCAAGGTCTTAGTTGGAGTGGGGCAGACCTTCTGTGCTCCCTGGAATATCATTCACAACTGCAGAATGAACCTCTACCAAAATGCCGAAGTTTGTTCTTGAAGACGCAAAATATGGAGGGCCCCGGACAATAAATTAACACGGTTTTATCTGTAAATCATCTCTGATTCTGAGTTTATGAGCAAGTTCTTGCCATTTCATTTCTGCTTATCACGGCACACTCTTGTTGAATTATTCTAGACTCACAAGCATTTCTAAAGACAAGACACATCGATTTCCTCATTATATCAGGAAATGGCAAGTTAAGCAAATTTCTAAACCCTTTCAAACTGCAAGGTCTGTTCAGAAGTGATAAGACAGGACACCATATGTAAGTTGGTGAGTTTTTGTATTGAGATAGTTCTCAGCGGAAGTATTTTTGTCCTGGAAATTTTTCCTCTCCCCAGAACATACTAGGAGAGGAGGCAAGAGGAGAAAGTTCAAGGGCTAATTCACTTATAAGATTCTTTAGTGTTTTCCCCAGTGAGAGACTCGGGACAGGGCTCTGTGCTTCATTGTTTTACTCTTATTTGCTCCACGCACAACTTTCCTGAACTCCTGAAAAAGATAACTATAATACAAAGATTAATTATTCTCATTAACCATTTACAAAAGTAAAAGGAACATCAGGATTTTAAAATCCTGTATTAAATGTGTAAAATGTTGATGATACAAAAACTAGTCATTCCTGAAAATCAGAAGAAGTGGAGGTTTCGGAAAAAGACATGATGGTAGTTTGACCCAAAATGTTTCTTCCACAAGTCACTACCAGATGTTCGATCTTACAAGTGCACTTTGCAGAACAGAAATGCCAGAGGCTGGTAAGGGTAAAAGGAGAAGAAGAATAACAGTAGCTTGGAGAATTATAAATTAAAAGGAAGTAGTGGGTGATCTGAAAGGTCAAAGGAATAGAGAGCAGGGTCTTCTAAGGAAGAATCAATTTCAGAACTGTGAGTGAAAGTCCCTACAGCACGGGAGGTGGGAGAAATTTCATGCACGTTTGGAAGGTATTTTGACATTTCCATTAACTGAAAAAAAAATAGGAATGATTGAATCTGCACATATTTGACTCATAGGTAGGAGAAGACAACACCCTAAGTACTCATTTGGATGTTACAATTAAATAGGACACAAAACATTGATTTTACAGTATTCTGGTGCTTTTCAAAACTTCTGTTAAATATCTAAAGGTCCAGGGACCATAGTTGTTCAGTTCAATTTCCGCTGAGTCAGAAAATATTGAAAACACTCAAACACGCAGTGAATTGGTTCCTAAAAATTTGAGAAAGTTTTCATTTGCTTTACTTCAATGCAATTCAATGACTTAATTAAAGATATACTTAATATATTCCTATCTAAATATAGGGGCTTGGAATAAATGAAATTAAAGTGTGTGTTTGCTTGTTTTGTTGTTTTAACCTAAGCCTGTGATACCATGTATATGACCATTCATTTCACTCTCTAATTTCCATTCTTTTAGTGACACAACCAGGAGTTTGAGGAAAGATAAACAAGCTGAGAAACAGGACTTTCCTCTATACTGACAACCTCTCTGCAGTGATGGGGATGGATTTGCCAGGATGCAAGACTGCAGCAATGACGTTTGCTCATTTATGGGAGGATGCAATGATGGAAAAGCAATGCAAATGATTCAGTATGAACTCAGAGCTCTGTTTAAGGGTCATTTTAGAGGAAAAAGAGAAGTAAGAATCACGTGTGTTACATTTATATGGTTCCTTTATACATCTGATGATCAGATTCTGTGACTTAATGGCTCATAACTTTTCTCACAGATAAAGTAAAAGATGATTGGAGGGTTAAAACCCTATCCAAGGTCATGTATCCGGTAATCTTAGAGGGAAGACTCAAAACCAGTGTTTCTGACCCAAATGCATATACTCAGGAGTGACACTGTGACAAAACACATCCACATGTGATGCCCATGTTTTCTGGGACATTGGATAGAATCAGGGAGGACATTTATTCTGAGCTCTGCAGAATCATAAAGCTCTATTACACTGTAGAAGTAATTGTCACAATTTAATTCAATACATTATTGAAATTAGGTATCTTACATGGGGGCTGTTTTCAAGCATTTCCTTTCTTAATTTTTCATTTAAAACAGCCCATATATGAAATTTCTTATTTTGGGCATTAAAAAATGCAGGTAGTACTTTATTGCAAAAAGAAATCACAGTTCTTAGCACAACTGAGGGGGTTCCAACACAGGCATTTCATCTTGATTCCCATTTGCTTTTCAGTGAGCACATTTCTCCTGTCAGGATGCATCAGGACAGAGGTTCCAGGAAAGAAAATTCAAATTTCTCTGAAGATTGAGCCAAAGCCAAAAAAGTTCTAACTTGGCTCTTTTAAATATTCTTCCCTGCCCTAAAAGAATTTGTAAATAGCAAAATTTTGTCAGATCATCTCTGTAGTGCAGATGTAAAGATGTTATCTTGACCTTCATGGTGACAAGTTTATAAGAATCCTTGAGTGTGGAATGTGTTACATGCATTACTTATTAATTCCAGACATATTTGTTGAGCAAGTGCATGGTAGCACCTGGGAAGGGACAGGAAATGAAGAGTGGCCCGGACCCTAGGGAGGTCGTATTTCTCCTAGGCTCACATCCTGACAGGTGCATCAAATGTGTAACAACAATTCAGTCCAGAAAATGTAACTAACAACCAGAGGGAAACACCATATACAGATGAATCTAATAAGAAGGAAAGTAAAAAATGTGTTTCTTCTTTGTATAGCAGTATACGCAAATGATAGATTCAGAGTCATAGAATGACCCCCCAACGCACACACACACACACAAACACACACACACACACACATCCATCAAAAAAAGAAGCTTAAGAGCGTTTCTTTTTTTTTTTTAACATCTTTCTTGGAGTATAACTGCTTTACAATGGTGTGTTAGTTTCTGCTTTATAACAAAGTGATTCAGCTATACATATACATACATCCCCATAGCCCCTCCCTCTTGCGTCTCCCTCCCAGCCTCCCTATCCCACCCTTCTAGGTGGTCACAAAGCACTGAGCTGATCTCCCTGTGCTATGTGGCTGCTTCCCACTAGCTATCTATTTTACATTTGGTAGTGTATATATGTCCATGCCTCTCTAAGAGCAGTTTCTGACTAATGCATCTGCCTGGACTCTGTGTGTGTGTGTGTGTGTGTGTGTGTGTGTGTGTGTGCACATGCACACATACATACAACCATGCACATACAATTTATCTAACAATCAAATGCTTAGAATCGGGGTAGCAAATGATGGGTTTCATAATTTAACAGTGTCTGAAATGCCCTCCTGCTTTTGCTTGTTTGCTTTTTACGTTTTGTTTGTTACTTGCGTTTTTGCCAGCTCTAGAAGATCTCAGTCATCACAAACTGCTTACTAGTTCTGTTTTGCTTTATTTCTCACCTATGATCAAGACACATGAATACTTGTAACGAGAATTCAAAAACAGGCACATGAAAAATAGATAAACACTATCTGAAGCTCACTAATTCAGTCACCAAGAGAAGGTGATTAGAATTACTTCATCCAAACATTTTTCATACAGCTGGGAAACAAAGAAAAAACAAATATGCCCGAGACAATGTTTTTAGATGCATGCCAAATAATATATGAGTGCCCAAAAGATTTTTATGGATGATCTAAGAAACAAATACGTGTTAATTTCCCATGAATTTGTCAGGGATGGGACTACATTAGGTTACTAAATAGAAAAGAAATGTATCTCTTTTTCTATTGAAAGAGAGCTTATAAGATAAGAATAAAGCAATATTTTATTTTTGGCAAAATACCTATTTCAATTGAAGATAACAGTAGTAGTCAAACAAGGTATGGAGAAATATATTTTGTTAGTGTGCGTTAAACAAATCCTTTCCATGAAAGGCAGTTCAGGTCTTCACTGCTAAGGGATCTAGGAAAAAATATGACACTTTATCACAAAGAAAGAAAACAGTCCCTTATTTGTCCTCAATATAAAGATTACAAAATACCAGGCACAATTCCCTAGAGACCCATTGACAGTAGCTCTACAGGGTATACAGGTTAAGACACACGCTTTCAGGTCTATGGTCCTAGAATGCCATCCATTTGTTAACCTTGCTCTCATGTCCCGAAGAAAAGAGTAGTGGGAATACAGCAGGGTTTCTATCTGCAAAAGGTTTGAACAAAGTATGGAACAGAGAATTGAACAATTCACGTAAATTGTCTATTGGTATATTCCATGGGCTGTGTGTTCCCTGTGTGGTCCAAAGTAAACCCCTTACCTTTATTTCAAAGTTCCCATATGCCAGGAAATATCAGATTCTTAGTATTGTTTCATCCAGCAGGTAATTAAGCTGGAGATCTAGGTTTGTTAGCAGCCGTTAGTATATCAGTGCCTCTCCGAGGTCTGCTTATCAGTTTACTATCGATCTTAATGGAACGGGAGTTAAGGACACGACTGTCTTCACCTCTGAAATGGGGAAAAGCTGACAAGAAACAGAAATATGAGCACATTTAGAAATGCAGCAAATTCAGCTCTCATTTTCCTTCCAACTGCTGTTAGGACATCTACCTCTGCAAAGTGCAATACATAGGAGTTATATTAGTTGAATTATTTCCTTTTTTTTTTCAAAAGAAAGGGAAAAACTACTAAAACTTGAAAAAAAAAACCTACTCCAGCGTGCCCTGATGAATTTTTATTATTTTTATTACCATTTTCTATTTTAGCTGGTAATCATTCCCCTCTGAATAGTTACACTGAAAAGTTTCGCAATAACATTCAAATCAGTTATATAATTAGATTTAATTATGTTAAAAGGGGAAGAGGGACTTCAATTTGCAGCTTTTAATTCCAGAGTTCTCCAAATAATAATTGACACCAAATACAAACAGTTCCAATTGTGGGAATTAGAATAAGCACCCTCACCTGTCCTGACACGAGCAGAAATTGGCAGGAACAGCAGATCCGAAATAGGAAAAGCATGTCCTCAATCATAAATTAAGTCCCACATATAACTCAAATCTTATATCAAGTGATGCATTCTTTGTGACACATTTCCAGGCCAAGCCAAGGTGCAGGAACAAACTATGGCATTTGTGATTTTTGTCCCAAATCATGCACATTTTGCACCTTTTCCTTGAACTCACTCTGAACATGCAGAAGTCACTCTCCATATCGGCTGCTTGTCAGTTTCTCCATACATGTGATTTTCATTGCTCTCATGATTTGTTTCATATTGCCATTTAAATATTTGCTGTTACTTAAATCCTCTGAATTCAATCTGGTCTCCCCACTTTGTCACTTGGCCTTGAGATGGCCTTATTTTACCCTTGCTTGAGCATTTAGCACTATGCTTCGAAAGAACTAGGTCTAGAAGAATCTTGGCTTAATTGTATTTCAATATAGATGTCGTTAACTCGATGTTATTTTCTGAATTTCTAATTGTCTTCTGGCTTTTCACCTGTCAAGGGAGCACAGACTCTTTGAGAACAAAGATTACAGGTTATGCTGCTGAACCAGTGGCCTGGTCAAGCAGACAGTACCACCGTTTGATCCATGTCATCAAGAGACATCCTCAACCCCATTTGATGGACCACGAGTACTAAAATCTTAGTGACCCTGACATAGCCAATGGGTCAAGAATGCAACATTTTTTAAGGTGCTTTTAAAAAATAGCCTGACAAAACCAGTGCAATGAGGGACATCAGTAAGCCTCATTTTTTACTCCATAATTTAGTTTCTCCCCTTCTTTTTTGAAAAGAAAACTAGGTCAGCAAAAATGGGAAGTGTTGTATAATAATCACTACAAATCACTTAGAGTTCTGGTTCAAGGGGTTTTAACCTGGTAATAAATTATCCTTCTGAGATGAGACTCAGAGTTAATTATGTCCATTACTCTAATTTTATTTCATATCTAGAGGGGAACTAAGGAGAAGAGATCACAGATAACTCACCGCCAAAAGCCTCTAAATTTTCCCTTTGTTACATTGAAGAATATTCTAAATGTTCTGCACCATCTCGGGCCAGTGTGGAGGGGGGGCGCTTTCATTTTATGCTGAACAAAGTAGCAAGAAATGGACTCGTAGGAGGGCTGAGAAGTAATTTTTTCTATTTGTAGACATCCGTTAAAATGCCTCTTTCTCATCATGGCTCCACCCAGGTCTTTAGTGAAAGGATCTATCCTTCTCAGTCAGACACTGGATATTCAATCTGGCCCCTGTGCTCCCTGCCTCAGAACTCGGTGCTCTAATACTGTAAAAGCCTAATTAGCCCGAAACCACATAATCAACCAGAATTCTCACCGCAGGAATAGGTAGGTCACACAAATCATGAGAAGGGAAGTTTGATCAGGAATTGAGACAAAAATTACTGATATCCTGTGCTTAAAAATCAAATCAGAAACCTGTGCTTCCTCTATGGAATGAAATGGAGTTTCTTAATAATTACCCTGAAAAATCTCAAGAACTTCAGTCATTAAAAATGATTCAGTTACGGTGATGAGTCTATACCGACTTGTGATGGAAATGTAACTTGACTATTTTTGAATGATTTGTAACCACTGAGGCTTAAACAAATATGGTTTCTCAGATAGTATCTTTCATTGCCCAACAAGAATATTTGAATAGTTGTACAGGTACTTAACTTTCGGGTAATGAAAGTTCATCCCATATATGCTGTTCTGTTGTATAGACTTAAAATACACACAATTGGAAAATTTCCTACAGTACATTTTAAATAATTTTTTCAAGTTGTTAACATTTATATCCTCCAAATTAATCCCTCTTTTTTTTTCTCACATTCTTAATTTTTGGAGGATTAGACCAGATCTTTTCTTCTATGCTGTGATTAACTAAAAGATAAACCTTTAATGCCTTTATATTAAATTTGAAGATTAGATGTATATGACAAGAACACATGCAATTTCTTGTACCAGCAAACTCTGTTATAAAAGCCCTGGCACAAACATCAATTAATCTGAGCCGTGTAACCTCATCTCCTGCAGTGCGTCTAGGAAATGGATCATCCTAGTGTAAACAGGTTTGCTGAACTGTCTTGACTGGGTAAGTTATAGACACGATAGCTCTGAATTTTTTCCCTAATGATTGTCCCCAAAGTTTAAGTAAATCCCCTTTCATGCCTGGTGGCACATCTCACAATACTCCTTTAAACAGGTAGCAGCACTTTCTGTGTAACGTTGATCATTCAGAGCAGACCTGGAGATTTCTACATCAGGGATGGGTAGCCAGGGGTGAGGGGCTGCCTGTCTTTCTTCAGGCTGCAGGGGCGGGGCCACCAGAAATTCCACGTGTCTCTTGGAGACTGACGAGCTACTCTGCTTTCTGATCCCACTCAAGAGAAGGAATACTCTTGCCCTCACGGCCAATGACTCCTCTGCTCCCACCCTCCCTGACTGTCTTCTGCTAGAGGTCGATTATGGATTTGGAGAGGGCGATGGATTGACTTCAGTGGGTCCACTCCTTTCCATTTATCATCATTGTTGAGGGTATATCTGGCCCCAGGGTTTCATGGCCATCTTTAGAATGCTGTGTTTTATCCCCACTTTTGAACCCAAACTGACAATTCCAGGGCAATATGAAAAATCTCCTCCCCACAGAATGTCATGCTAAGCAAGACTGTGAAGGCTTTTTACATTTTATAAGCACTCAACTTGGGATTTCAGAATGGGTTTACATCAACAAATAAAGGAATAAAGAAATTATATATAATTTGAAAATTTGTTATAAGTAAATATATATTTATATATATAAATATATATATATATTATATATATATATATATATATATATATATATAAAAATCTTTGATCATGTAGAGTTGTGAAAACCATAGGATACAGGGTTGATGGACAGCTGTATAATGGATGGGTCAGACTGACAACCCCTTAAACCACTGATCATTCCAGAAAATGACACAACTAATTTACAGGGAAATTAAGTTCTACAGGAAAATTAAGTTTAATTTTAATTTAAAATTTAAGATTTTTAAATTTTAAAAAGATTTAAGAAACATCGGCTAAATAAAGTGAGTCTTGGATATTAGATGTTATTCAGTGATTATCTACTTTTAGGTATGATGATAATATTGTGGTTATGTTTTTAAAAGTTCTTATCTTTTAGAAAGGCATATCAGATATTTGTAGGAGAAATGATATGATGGCTGGAATTTGCTTTAAAATATTCAAATAAATAAATAAATACGTGTGAAAGAAGAAACAAAATTTGCAAGTTTTTCATAATGATTGAAGCTAGATGATGGGTACTTCACATTATTTTTCAAAGTCCCACCTTTTCTCACATCGTCAAGCCTCACTTGTCTTGTCTTTCTTGCTTTGGCACCGTGGCCTCCACTGTTAACCCTTATACTTGACCCAGTGTCTTCACTGTTATTCCTTAAATGACCCCAAGTTTTCATGCTGTTCTCTCACTCCCAGGGTAGCAGGTCAGTGTACATACTGGTCTCTCATAATATTAGCAGGGTTTCTAGTTGGATGTTTCTGGTGGAAGTGTTCAGACCACCATCCCTGGCCCCATAGATCATTATCCCCTTCTGAACACCCCACAAAGCAGAGACCACAGGCCCCGTCCTTGGAAAGCTCACCTGAACATTACTCTGGCCTTCAGGGCAGGGATGCTAGAGGAAAAGTTCCTCTGAATCCTTGCACTGTCTCCCTACTTCATGTAGGTGTACGAGCGACACGATGATTTCAGTCCAACCACTTCACGTTAGCATTTACCGATCTGTGCATTGAGCCATATAGGGTAGGTTTCAGGTATTTCTGAATTGGAATATGCATGCAGGTGTAAGGAGGGTCATTCGGTCATTCATGTATTCCGTGAAAAAAAATGTTTTACTGAGTGATGCACTAGCATCACACTAAATGTTGAGAACATAAACATGAAAGTATATCTCCCTGCATTCATGTTGCTGCGGCCAGGTGTTGTCTTAGGTAGATTACCCCAGACTTTCGTAGATCCTGAGATGCAGCATTGAGAAGTGAGATGGAGAAGGCAGGGAAGCCAGGGAAGAACATGGTGATGAGCAGGTAACCACCGGGGGAGCCAGGGCTCCATTCCCTCGGCATCTCTAGGAGACGACGTGAAATGGACCCCAACACGTGAGCAGCACAGTGCATCGTTGAACCTCCGACGGAGTTGGAAAGGGTTTAGCAATTTGCTTAACTTGCCATTTCCTGACATAATGAGGAAATCAATTTGTCTTGCCATTCAAAACGCTTGTGAGTTCAGAATAATTCAACAAGAATCTTTTGTGATAAGCAGAAATAAAATGGCAAGAACTTGCTCATAAACTCAAAATCAGGGATCGTTTACAGATAAAACCACATTAATTTACTGAGTGGGACCCTCCACATTTGCGTCTATAGAAACAAGCTTTTTGGTAAAGATTCATTTTGCACTGGCGAGTGATATCCTATGAAGCCCAGAGGGTATGCCCTGGGGTGTGATGGTGAGGTTTGCTTTGAGGATGATTGTAAGATAAGGAACAGCTGAAAGAAGCAAAAGAAACATGAAAGGAAAAGCGAGGCTATGGTTTTGGAAATGTTTCAGTACAAAACTGAAACACGAGTATGTACTATTTAAACAACAAAAAAATGGCTTGGAGGTCCACCTATGCAGAGAGGTCCTGGAGGAAAAATTGGAGAAGCCGGGTAAAATGGAAAGAAGAAATGAGCGTCTTATTAGAGTGGGGAAAGGCATGTGTGACAAAGACAAGATAAAGGCGAGTGTCAACAGTTCAAATGCCTCCTCTTCTCCTGGAAGAGAATGGTGAGATGGATCTGTAATTGGAACCATGCTTAAAAGAGCAAGGCAGCTGCTTTTCTTAGTGGTGTCATCAGTGATGTTGGAAAGATCTATGCGCTTCTGAAAAGTGACCAAGAACTAACAGTCTTGGCCCAGTGACATGGCCCAGAACAGTGTGTTCAACACATCCAAGAGGATGCAAGGCTACTCTGAAGACACTGTGATAAAAATGTGTTTGCCTTGGGTTTGGCGATAATAAAGGCATAGTACACCCATTGCTATTCCCAGGAAAACAAATAAGCTGTGATACTTCGAAACAGATCAGCACAAAACCCCCTTTTACTTGTTTTTTCTTAATGGGACTAAGCAGAGCTATGATATCAACGGGGAGGCGGAATATGAACGGCCATTGAAATTCAAGCTTGCTTAAACCTGCAAGCTTAATGTTTCAATCAAAATGTAATATAATTAAACTTTTTAATGATATAGTATTTTGTTGTTTTGTCAGCAGAGTGAATAGCTCATATTATCCAAGAAGGGCTAAAAAAAAGGAGGATGCTACCCAGTAATAGTCAAAGAAATGAAGGAATCCATGAGGAAATTCATGAAAAATCACACTGATAGAGATGATATATTAATATTGAGATGTTATGGAATAGCTAGAGGAAAAAAAATATATATAGTATTAACAAAGCTAGCCTAGAGAAGTAGATTCCTCGGTCAGACTAAGATGCTTGTTCTGAGAAGCTCTGGATAATGAGGACACTGGCCAGAAAGGAAGTGTCGAGGGAAACGAGAAGCCGAGGCAGATTCCAGGGAAACTCAACATAGAAAGCCGAGGAGTTACACTCCAGAAATGAGACCATTGAGTTTAAATTATTTTGGGGGTTTCAAATTCTACACAATTACAATGCATAATGTGTTAGACAAAATGTAAGAGAGAGATAGAAATTCAGGGAGAGGAAGACCTACTAAGAAAAAAATATTGCACATGTATTTTTAGTATTTTTGTATATTGGCATTATTTTAGTATTTTATATTTTAATATAAATATTTTAGTATTTTTAGTCACCCATGAGTTTGATATGAAAATAAAATTATTTTAAAACCATGGTCAATGCTCACTGAGCCTGCCGGCTCTGGAGGGGCCCCAGCAGCCAAAGCCATGACAGTTCTGGGGACCATGAGCTGGATCACTCATCCTGGGGTAAGCCAGCTGCCATGTCATGAGGACACTCAAGCAGTCCTAAGGAGAGATCCATGTGGCAAGGAACTGAGACCTCCTACCTACAGCCACATGACCGTGTGGATGACAGGCTCTTGGTGCTCCAGCTAGGCATCAGGGCTGTGCCTCTGTGGTGGGAGAGCCAAGTTCAGGGCACTGGTCCACAAGAGACCTCCCAGCTCCACGTAATATCAAATGGTGAAAATCTCCCAGAGATCTCCATCTCAACGCCAAGACCAGGCTCCACTCAACGACCAGCAACCTACAGTGCTGGACACCCTACGCCAAACAACAAGCAAGACAGGAACACAACCCCATCCATTAGCAGAGAGGCTGCCTAAAATCATAAAAAGGCCAGAACACACCACCATGCATGGACCTCCCCACCAGAAAGACAAGATCCAGCCTCATCCACCAAAACACAGGCACTAGTCCCCTCCACCAGTAAGCCTATGCAACCCACTGAATCAACCTTAGCCACTGGGGACAGACACCAAAATCAACGGGAGCTACAAACCTGCAGCCTGCAAAAAGGAGAGCCCAAACACAGTAAGTTAAACAAAATGAGAAGACAGAGAAACACACAGCAGATGAAGGAGCAAGGCAAAAACCCACTAGACTTAACAAATGAAGAAGAAATAGGCAGTCTACCTGAAAAATAATTAAGAATAATGATAGTAAAGGTGATCCAAAATCTTGGAAATAGAATGGAGAAAATACAAGAAACGTTTAACAAGGACCTAGAAGAACTAAAGAGCAAATAAACAGTGATGAACAACACAATAAATGAAATTAAAATTTCTCTAGAAGGGATCAATAGCAGAATAACTGAGGCAGAAGAACGGATAAGTGACCCAAAAGATAAAATAGTGGAAATAACTACTGAAGAGCAGAATAAAGAAAAAAGAATGAAAAGAATTGAGGACAGTCTCGGAGACCTCTGGGACAACATTAAACACACGAAAATTCGAATTATAGGGGTCCCAGAAGAAGAAGGGAAAAAGAAAGGGACTGAGAAAATATTCGAAGAGATTATAGTTGAAAACTTCCCTAATATGGGAAAGGAAATAGTTAATCAAGTCCAGGAAGCACAGAGAGTCCCATACAGGATAAATCCAAAGAGAAACACACCAAGACACATATTAATCAAACTATCAAAAATTAAATACAAAGAAAAAATATTAAAAGCAGCAAGGGAAAAACAACAAATAACACACAAAGGAATCCCCATCAGGTTAACAGCTGATCTTTCAGCAGAAACTCTGCAAGCCAGAAGGGAGTGGCAGGACACATTTAAAGTAATGAAGGAGAAAAACCTACAACCAAGATTACTCTACCCAGCAAGGATCTCATTCAGATTCATCAGAGAAATTAAAACCTTTACAGACAAGCAAAAGCTAAGAGAATTCAGCACCACCAAACCAGCTTTACAACAAATGCTAAAGGAACTTCTCTAGACAGGAAACACAAGAGAAGGAAAGGACCTACAATAACAAACCCAGAACAATTAAGAAAATGGTCATAGGAACATACATATTGATAATTACCTTAAATGTAAATGGATTAAATGATCCAACCAAAAGACATAGACTGGCTGAATGGATACAAAAACACGACCTGTATATATGCTGTATACAAGAGACCCTCTTCAGACCTAGGGACACATACAGACTGAAAGTGAGGGGATGGAAAAAGATATTCCATGTAAATGGAAATCAAAAGAAAGCTGGAGTAGCAATTCTCATATCAGACAAAATAGACTTTAAAATATAGACTATTACAAGAGACAAAGAAGGACACTACATAATAATCAGGGGATCAATCCAAGAAGAAGATATAACAATTGTAAATATTTATGCACCCAGTATAGGAGCACCTCAATACATAAGGCAAATACTAACAGCCATAAAAGGGGAAATCGACAGTAACACAATCATAGTAGGGGACTTTAACACCCCACTTTCACCAATGGACAGATCATCCAAAATGAGAATAAAAAAGGAAACACAAGCTTTAAATGATACATTAAACAAGATGGACTTAATTGATATTTATAGGACATTCCATCCAAAAACAACAGAATACACATTCTTCTCAAGTGCTCATGGAACATTCTCCAGGATAGATCATATCATGGGTCACAAATCAAACCTTGGTAAATTTAAGAAAATTGAAATCATATCAAGTATCTTTTCTGACCACAGCGCTATGAGACTAGATATCAATTACAGGAAAAAAACCTGTAAAAAATACAAACACATGGAGGCTAAACAACACACTACTTAATAACCAAGAGATCAATGAAGAAATCAAAGAGGAAATCAAAAAATACCTAGAAACAAATGACAATGAAAATACGACGACCCAAAATCTATGGGATGCAGCAAAAGCAGTTCTAAGAGGGATGTTTATAGCAATACAATCCTACCTTAAGAAACTAGAAACATCTCAAATAAACAACCTAACCTTACACATAAAGCAATTAGAGAAAGAAGAACAAAAAAACCCCAAAGTTAGCAGAAGGAAAGAAATCATAAAGATCAGATCAGAAAAATGAAAAAGAAATGAAGGAAATGATAGCAAAGATCAATAAAACTAAAAGCTGGTTCTTTGAGAAGATAAACAAAATTGATAAACCATTAGCCGGACTCAACAAGAAAAAAAGAGAGAAGACTGAAATCAATAGAATTAAAATGAAAAAGGAGAAGGAACAACTGACACTGCAGAAATACAAAGGATCATGAGAGATTACTACAAACAACTACATGCCATTAAAATGGACAACCTGGAAGAAATGGACAACCTGGAAGAAATGGACAAATTCTTAGAAATGCACAACTTTCCAAGACTGCACCAGGAAGAAATAGAAAATGTGAACAGACGAATCACAAACACTGAAATTGAAACTGTGATTAAAAATCTTCCAACAAACGAAAGCCCAGGACCAGATGGCTTCACAGGTGAATTCTATCAAACATTTAGAGAGGAGCTAACACCTATCCTTCTCAAACTCTTCCAAAATATAGCAGAGGGAGGAACACTCCCAAGCTCATTCTACGAGGTCATCATCACCCTGATACCAAAACCAGAAAAAGATGTCACCAAGAAAGAAAACTACAGGCCAATATCACTGATGAACATAGATGCAAAAATCCTCAACAAAATACTAGCAAACAGAATCCAACAGCACATTAAAAGCATCATGCACCATGATCAGTGGGGTTTATCTCAGGAATGCAAGGATTCTTCAATATATGCAATCAATCAATGTGATACACCATACTAACAAATTGAAGGAGAAAAACCATATGATCATCTCAATAGATGCAGAGAAAGCTTTCGACAAAATTCAACACCCATTTATGATAAAAACTCTGCAGAAAGTAGGCATAGAAGGAAGTTTCCTCAACATAGTAAAGGCCATATATGACAAACCCACAGCCAACATTGTCCTCAATTCTGAAAAACTGAAACCATTTCCACTAAGATCAAGAACAAGACAAGGTTGCCCACTCTCACCACTATTATTCAACATAGTTTTGGAATTTTTAGCCACAGCAATCAGAGAAGAAAAAGAAATAAAAGGAATCAAAATCGGAAAAGAAGTAAAGCTGTCACTGTTTGCAGATGACATGATACCATACATAGAGAATCCTAAAGATGCTACCAGAAAACTACTAGAGCTAATCAATGAGTTTGGTAAAGGAGCAGGATACAAAATTAATGCACAGAAATCTCTTGCATTCCTATACACTAATGATGAAAAATCTGAAAGAGAAATTAAGGAAACACTCCCATTTACCACTGCAACAAAAACAATAAAATACCTAGGAATAAACCTACCTCAGGAGACAAAAAACCTGTATGCAGAAAACTATAAGACACTGATGAAAGAAATTAAAGATGATACAAATAGATGGAGAGATATACCATGTTCTTGGATTGGATGAATCAGCATTGTGAAAATGACTATATTACCCAAAGCAATCTACAGATTCAATGCAATCCCTATCAAACTACCAATGGCATTTTTCACAGAACTAGAACAAAAAAAATTCACAATTTGTATGGAAATACAAATGACCCTGAATAGCCAAAGCAATCTTGAGAAAGAAAAATGGAGCTGGAGGAATAAGGCTCCCTGACTTCAGACTATACTACAAAGCTACAGTAATCAAGACAGTATGGTACTGGCACAAAAACAGAAATATAGATCAATGGAACAGAATAGAAAGCCCAGAGATAAACCCACACACATATGGTCACCTTATTTTTGATAAAGGAGGCAAGAATATACAATGGAGAAAAGACAGCCTCTTCAATAAGTCATGTTGGAATAACTGGACAGCTACATGTAAAAGAATGAAATTAGAACACTCCCTAACACCATACACAAAAATAAACTCAAAATGGATTAAAGACCTAACTGTAAGGCCAGACACTATCAAACTCTTAGAGGAAAATATAGGCAGAACACTCTATGACATAAATCACAGCAAGATCCTTTTTGACCCACCTACTAGAGAAATGGAAATAAAAACAAAAATAATCAAATGGGACCTAATGAAGCTTAAAAGCTTTTGCAGAGCAAAAGAAACCATACACAAGATGAAAAGACAACCCTCAGAATGGGAGAAAATATTTGCAAATGAAGCAACTGACAAAGGATTAATCTCCAAAATTTACAAGCAGCTCATGCAGCTCAATATCAAAAAAACAAACAACCCAATCCAAAAATGGGCAGAAGAGCTAAATAGACATTTCTCCAAAGAGGATATACAGATTGCCAACAAACACATGAAAGAATGCTCAACATCACTAATCATTAGAGAAATGCAAATCAAAACTGCAATGATGTATCATCTCACACCGGTCAGAATAGCCATCATCAAAAAATCTACAAACAATAAATGCTGGAAAGGGTGTAGAGAAAAGGGAACCCTCTTGCACTGTTGGTGGGAATGTAAATTGATACAACCACTATGGAGAACAGTATGGAGGTTCCTTAAAAAACTAAAAATAGAACTACCATATGACCCAGCAATCCCACTACTGGGCATATACCCTGAGAAAACCATAATTCAAAAGATTCATGTACCAAAATGTTCATTGCAGCTCTATTTACAATAGCCAGGACATGGAAGCAACCTAAGTGTCCATCAACAGATGAATGGATAAAGAAGATGTGGCACATATATACAATGGAATACTACTCAGCCATAAAAAGAAACGAAATTGAGTTATTTGTAGTGAGGTGGATGGACCTAGAGTCTGTCATACAGAGTGAAGTAAGTCAGAAAGAGAAAAACAAATACTGTATGCTTACACATATATATGGAATCCAAAAAAAAAAAAAAAAAAGGTCATGAAGAACCTAGGGTCAAGACGGGAATAAAGATGTAAAGATGCAGACCCACTAGAGAATGGACTTGAGGATACAGGGAGGGGGAAGGGTAAGCTGGGACAAAGTGAGAGAGTGGCATGAACATATATACACTACCAAACGTAAAATAGATACCTAATGAGAAGCAGCCACATAGCACAGGGAGATCAGCTCAGTGCTTTGTGTCCACCTAGAGGGGTGGGATAGGGAGGGTGGGAGGGAGAGAGATGCAAGAGGGAAGAGATATGGGGACATATGTATATGTATAACTGATTCACTTTGTTATAAAGCAGAAACTAACACACCATTGTAAAGCAATTATACTCCAATAAAGATGTTAAAAATAAAATAAAATAAAACCATGGTCAATATCTTCAGATTGATTTTTAGATATTATTAAAACAATTACAATAACAAAATTGAGGGCCTCTAAGGCAATCTATAACATCAATTAAATATGATGAAACCCTCTTAAATCACCATTCAATAGGCTTTAAGTCTATTGATTTGGAGTATTTTATCAATAACACTCTTGGAATCACCAATAATAACTACCATTGATTAGGTACATAACATTTGCTGGGATAAATGCTAAAATCGTTTATATTTATTGCCTCTAATCCATACAAAAATTTTCAAGGTGAAAATTATTTTTCCTATTGTATTTTTTTTAAAAGATTAAGGCTCAGGTAATTAACTTGGCTAAGAGCACACAGTAAATATTGCATTTGTAGTTCTGAATGCAGGTTAACCTACTCCAAAGAAATTAATGTATTAATTTTTTCTATTTAGGGGCTCTTTTACAAAGAGAGTTTGTTATCTGAATTTTTGGAAAGGAAATATCTGAGAACAATTTAATGTATATGCCTTTCAAATATGTATCAGTTTTAATCAGTACATAGTACCTAATACTCCTGCTGGAAGAGTAAGGGTTTCTTTCATATGTAACCCAAGAATACTACTTTTCTCATTGAAGAAAGACAAATGCTGGGTTTCATGTCAAAGGAATAAACACACTGATGTATCTCTTCCTCCTTCTGTGCTTGCTGTGTGAAGAAAATGAAATACACACACATGAGCACAGCTTTTCTAAGAGATTCTGAAAAAGGTTTGTCCTCTTCTTCCAATTGGAGATATTATAACAATTAAATTGAAGAAATTTAATTAACAGAGAATAAAATTGTGACAGAAGTTAAGATTGAGCCCTCTAAGGGGCAAGGAGGCTAGAGTGATCCATGTGGTCCTGGATTAGAGCTGGAGACATCAGTACAAGCTCATATTTAGCTTAATATAGTTGCAGATGGAGACTCATAAGCACACTTATAGACATGTGTATAAAAAGGAGTAAAACACACACATGTATTTATTTGCTGTGTCAGCTGAGGGTACCTAGAAACAATGATCTCCCAGTAGCAAGGAGCACACCTAGCACCCAGATCCTAGTTTCTAAGACCATTCTCAATTAAACGGAGCCAGTGTTCCTCAAGGAAATGGATAACCCAAAGACTGGGGAAGAAAATGTACAAGACTATCCTGGAGCATTGTGGTGTTAGGAAATCATGAAGTACTCAAAAATATATATGTATAACAAAAGGGATATAGCAAAGGGAGACAAATGTCAAAAGGAATACTTTTTGACTCAGAAATCGAATTTTGATTAAAAGATATAGATTATATCCAAAAAAAAAAGATATAGATTATAGAATGGATAAAATATGAAACTCAACTATATGTTATGTAAAAGACCCCCACTTGAATACAAAGAATTGAAAAGTTAACAGTAAAGGGATAGAGAAAGATATGCCATAGGGACCTTAATCAAAGGAAAGCAGGAGTGGTTGTATTATCAGATGAAATAGAATTCAGAGCAAGAAAAATTATCAGGGATAAAGAGGAACATTGCATACTGTTAAAGAGGTCACTTTTCCAAGAGGACATAACAGTCCTTAACATGTATGCACCTAAAAACAGAGCATCAAAATACAGGAGACAAAAACTGATAAAACTGCAAGGAGAAATACATGAATCCACTGTTATAGCTGGAGACTTCAACACCCAACTTTTAGTTAATAAGTTAATCAGGTGGACAATCAGTAGGATATAGAAGACCTAAATAGTACCATCAATCAACTGGATCTAAAGTTACATTTATAGAATGTTTCATCCAACAACAGCAAAGTACACATTCTTCTCAAGCCCACATGGAACATTCATCAAGATAGACCACATTCTGGGGAATAAAATAAACTTAATTTTTTGTAAAAAAATAGAAATCATGAAAAGCATGTTTCAGACCACAATGAAATTAAACTAGAAATCAACAACAGAGAGATAGCTGGAAAATTCCCGAATATTGATACATGTAAATTTTTTAAAAAGACTTCACAATAACCCATGGGTCAAAATAGAAATCTCAAGAGAAATTAAAATATATTTTCATTTAAGTTATAACAAAGTAAAAATTATCTAAATTTCTGGTATGTAGTAAAAAGAATGCTTAGAGGGAAATTTATAGTGTTGAATGCATATATTGGAGAATAAAAATCTAAAATCATAACCTAAGCTTCCATCTTAGGAAATTAAGGAAAGAAAAGCAATTTAAACCTAAAGAAATCAGAGCAGAAAATAATAAAAATCAGTTTTCAATAAAACTGAAAATTAGAACCATAAAGAAAATCAGAGGGACCCTGAGGTCTAGGAGGAGCCCTATTAGCCTACATGCCAGGAAGTAATTTGGAAGTAGATGGCAGACGAGTTTTTATCTGTGGACCTACCAATGGGATTGCTCTGGTAATTCCATCAGAGAAGAGAATAGACAAGACCTTGAAGACATTGAAGGTGTATAAATATGCTCCCTACTCTGCTTATCTCTCACCCTTAAACTCTTCCTCACCCTCACCATCACCTTCACACTCACCATCACCCTCACCCTCACCCTCACCATCATCATCACTATCAGCATCACCATCAGCATGAGGTCACTGGACTGAAAAATGGCTCCTAGCAGTTGACCCAGGCAATGGTGATGGTTTTCATTAGCTAATAGTATCCTGGAGCCTCACTTCACCTTTACTAACGCACTTACATAGGCCTGAGGAAATTCTCATATTCAGGAGTTTAATTCTGCCCGAAGTCTGAGAGCTGAAAGGCTCATAAAAGAAAGGGCAGAGCTGATGACCAGGAAAAAAAAAAACACGGTTGTCTAGGCTTTAAACTATAATTGCCCAACAGTGTTCTTTAGAAACTCTCCTGTACCACTGGCAAAATCAATTCACAGACAGTCAATTGAATAATTGTATCTCAAGTAGTGCAAAGTTAAAAAATCTGTCCAGAAAACTTATTCTGAGAACGATCAATAATAACTGCTTATTGTAAATGTTTCAGAGTTATCAGAAAAGCAGGATTCATTTCGATGGAGAACAAAACTGTAAATTAGGCCCTAGAAGGGTCAAAGAATGATGATGGTCCGCAGAATGGAATGGACCACATGACTAAGGCAGATAAAGAACTAGAGAAATGCATGAAACATTAGACACCGTGGAGAGAAGATGAGGGCTAGAATCAGGAAAATGTCACACAGTGAAAATGAATGAGGTAAGTATAAGAACTTTGATTGAGGGATTCAACTGATTGGCTGGGACAAGTATGGGGATACATCCATCGAGGAGCCGCCACAATTGGAGTAGCAGAATGTACTATAAAGGTAATAGAAAAGAAATCTCTGACCCTGTCAGAAAACGTGCTAAATCACTCACTCTCCATTGCCGTGTCATCAAAGCAGCAGATGGCAAAAAGCTAACGAAGCCAGAAAACATCAATAACTGCTTGAAAGAATTGTTGGTGAATTTCAAGAAGCTGCTAAAGATACCGAGAATTTCCCTCAAGATTTAATGTCTGAAAGTAAATCATTAGTTACTTAACTATATCAGAGGGGCAGAGGGAAACATTTTTTGCTTAAGTAGGATAATAATATAAAAGTAAAGAGCAATTACTCTATTCATTATTAATATTTGATTAGAAAAAAAAAAAAAAAAAAAAAGTCCCTGGGCTGGAAATCAATAGTCCAAGATCAGTCACTAATGATCTGTTTGTCCTTGGGCAAAACACTTAATATTTCCTGGCATCAGCTTTCTCCTTATAAAATAAGGTGGAGGAGGAAGAGATGAATAGGCAGAACACAGAGGATTTTTAAGGCAATGGAAATACTCTGTATGACACTATAATGGTGAATAAATGTCATTATACATTTGTCCATAGAATGTACAACACCAAGAGTGAGCCGTCAGGTAAACCCTGGACTCTGGGTGAGGATGACATGTCCATGTAGGTTCATCAATTATAACAGATGGACCATCTGGTGGGGATGGTGATGGTGGGGAGAGTGTGCACGTGGAGGCGGGGCTAGGGGCATATGGGAAATCTCTGTACCTTTTTCATTCTTATGTCAACTTAAAACTGCTTTACAAAATAAAATATTTTAAAAAATAAGGTGTCCAGTGTTTTTCAAACTGAACTCTGTAACACTGTTAGGGCTGTGGGAGACTTTCAGGGCATCAGAAGCACGAGAACCACTGGGCAAAACAAGGAACACCTTCTCCCACCCCCACCACCTACATCTTTATCAAGAACTCTGCTTTTCTCTGGGGAAGATTCCCTTTGGAGAAGTGGTTCCATTGACAAAAACATGTTTGAAAAACAATGAACTTGAGGATTCCTCATAAGTAATAATGGGTGGTAGATTCAATCCTATTTTCATGAAGAAAGGTAAAGTGTGCTCTGAATCAAAATATTGCACCTTAAATCCTGATTTTCTATGATATAAACTCATATCGTTTCCTGATCTAGGACTTCCAACTTACAGAGCCGTGAAAAATAAATTGGTTGACTAAGCCCCTCCACCCTGTTATTCTGTTAGAGCAGCCGAGCTGACAGAGAAACCTCCCACGCCCCTCGAATCCTTGGGGGTCTTGGGTAGGGGCTGGAGATTGATGGCAGGCTGAGGGTCCCAGGGCCTTAAATGTCAATTTTTGAGTCAGGAACGTCTGCCTCTCTTTAGGGTGTGAGGGTACTTAGTTCACAGTTTCCACATGATCTTTAACTTTGGTGTCTTGGCTGAAATTCTGAGATAATTGGAAGTCACTGGAATACCAGTTTCACAGTTCAGCAGAGGAAAGAGCCCTGGTTGATCAGAAGAGTTTGAAATACGTCTTCTGCAATATGCAAACCAGAAGCACTTTGCAAACGGGTTCACTTCTGTTAGCTATATTGGCTAATCACTTCATGGAACCCTGTGTGCACCTGATTTAAAGAAAATTAATGAAAAAAATTAATTCTATGCTGTTCAGAGCGAACTCAAACCCAATCCAGGAGAAGACCAAGAAAAACCTTACAAGGAGAGAAGATGTCACCTTTCTCTTTTCTCTGAGGCTCGTTCCAACAAAGGCGCCAACCCTAGGCTGCATTTGCAGCATCGCCTTGCAAAAAGGGGGACTCTCAGACACAGGGTGATATGCGTCCTCCTACTGGGTTCAGAAGAATTGCAATGTTTCAGGTTTCCGGTTTTGTCATTTTCCCCCTCACAGCTTTTCATCCCAGCTCCAGTGTTTGACAGTTTCATTTCTATAATTCATTAAATATTCAATGATTCATAATAACAATTTCCCGTGTAATTTTATTGTTCACATTCTGGCATCAACTTCTCATACCAAAGAACAAAAGTATAAATATCCATTTGAAATAAGGACATTTCAGTTTTCATTTTCATTGCATTAATATTGTCAAAGGACCTTGTTGCAAAAAGACTTCCAAATATTACTGAGGCTGCCTCCTTATTATAACTCTGTGCAAATGGGAATTATGGAACAAAAAACCAGGAAGGCAGGGAAAATTCAACCAACATCATATTAACTGGAGAGGAAGCTAAGAGAGTGTGAAATCAAAGAATAATCAATTTCCTAAAGGAATAAGGTGGTGCGCCATGTCATTACAGATTATCTCAAGGGCGTGAGAAAGGCAAGGATGGCCGAAAAAGTTGGAACAAAAGGTACTTGGAGTAGCAGGTCTGGATTTTTCCACTGGAGAAAACAATTCCTGCCTTGCAGCTAACATTTATAATGAATTCCTACATTTTGACAGGATTATGCTCTCAGGCACAGACCAACACACACAAAATCCCACTTCTCATGGTGCTTACTATTTTGGTACATGACTTCCAAAATAGTGTTTCATGAGACAGACACACACACGCGCACACGTGCGCACACACACACACACGCACACAGAGAAGACAGTTTATTAATGTGTTTTACTCAGACAATCCTCTTTTAGTGGTTTTAAGAACTCTAGCTCAGAAGCTCAGATTTTTCCTCTTTTCTTCTAAGCTAGCTCAGCATTTGTGAACATCATTTCAACAGCACTCTCCCTGGTGCCCCAGACTCCCTTGCTTGTCTTCCCCACGTGGAGTAATGCACACCCTAAGTGAATGGAGTGTCCCCTCCCTTGCTGATTGCACCCAAGCAGCAGCAAACCCTGGACAGGAGTCCCGTGCAGGGCAGATGGGCTCCGCTGTGAATTCAAGCTCCAGGACTTTGTATGAGACCCTAATGATGCTATGGGTTTTCCCCGTTGCTCTCAGAATACGTGTCAAAATCCTAAATAAACTCGCAGCCTGTGAGTATCTTGTCTCTACCTACACCTCCATCTTCACCCATCTCTTGTCTACACCCTCCTCTGCCCAGATTCACCCCGGGCATTCAAGCTGCATGTCGAAGCCTCCCTGGGAGTCACATCCTAATTATCGGTCTGTGTCTTGGATTTTGCTAAAAACACTTCAACCTTCTTGCTCCTCTGGGCATTGTGGGGAAATTCATGAGACTTTAAGCAGGTAAAAAAAAAAAAAAAAGGCCAAAGTCAACACAACTATCTAAAATTCCAAACGAATTTGTTTCATTTGGGAAACTGAGGAATTATTTTTTTCTGGAGTCAATTCCCTGAGGTTTTACCGTCTCCCTGGACCCTTCAGTAGAAGATTCTACATGAAGATATCTTCCTACTGTCATTTTCTTTGTTCCCTCCATCCCCTTTTTCATTATTTAAATGAGAATGGTCTGTATAACCCATGACCATAAAGGAAACACTGGGATGGAGCCTGCCATGATTACCTCAGGACTATAAGCCCCTTTGCCCCTCTTTTTATACCTACTCTATTTTTTTTAAACCTAAGCGTGATCTCTTAATTTCTTGCCCAGAGACTTTTCATAAATCTTGCATTCTTCAGTAATGTCTGGGTTAAGGAAAATCACTGAGTCATTCCTTGAATTGTTCATTCACTGAAAACCTAACACAACACTCTTGCTTGTGTTAAACAGTTGGGTAGGAAGGTAATCGATTGTCCGACTGTGGTTTTAAAGGTGCTTAGCTGGTAGAAAGGGTTCCAAAAATGAAGATCAAGCCAAAAAAATACAAATAAAATAAATAATTTCACTGTAATGATAATCGCGAAGAAACAAAAACAGAGTTGGAGAGAAAGGAGTGGGTATCGGTGTGCCTTCAGTTCAGGTGGATGGGAAGGTCACTCTGCCCTGTTCCTGGAAGAAAGAAGGAGGGGTGACTGGATGCAGGAGTGATAAGACTGGAGAAGACGGAGGGGCTGGACCATCCAGGGTCTGGACCATCCCTGGACTCTGGCTTTGTCTCCGATGCAAGAACATGAAACAAAGGGATTTTAATCGGGACAATGACCTGCTCAGACATGTGAAAGTGGGTCTGATAAAAACAGACAGGGAAGCCACACCTTAACACAGCGCGAGAATTGGCAATATTTGGAGAATGCAATTCCGAAGACAGTGAGCTGTTTATTACTATGTTGGGCTACCGTGCTGTTTTAAATTCCACAAGTCACAATGAAATGTCCAAGAGTTTAAAATAATGTATAATTGAATTATATTAAAATGTTGATAGCAATGTCTCATTTTTGGTAACTGGAATTTTAAAAATCCTTTGCATCCATGTAAATACAACCCAAATGCTCAGCTGCATCAAATGTGACAGGAGAAATGCAATCTTTACAGCACATGTCCGTAGGAAGACGGATGCCTGGATTTCCCGCGAACCACATTTGACTTTTCATACCGACCACTTTCAGTGTAAGTTTCCTGGCACCAAAACTCAGCTTCCGTGCTCCTGAGTCAGGTTCACTTGACATCCAGTTGACATTGAATTATCTGATTCCTACAGTAGGGTTCATAGGACGTAGCGGCACTGCCAAATACCACGTCCGCAAGACATGTGGCCATTTACATCTAAATTACTTAACAAAAATGAAGTAAAATGTCAAATTCAGGTCATCAATCCCACTAGCCTCATTTGAAGTGTTCAGTTGCCATATTTGAACCATCTATGACTTGGCTATGATATTAATGAGGCGAACATTCTAGACAGGGAGGGAGCAGGACATTGCCTTACGGAAGAAAGTTCTGTTGGACAGCGCTCTGTCACAGCTTTTCCTGTTACACTCTGCAGGGTAAGCCTTTGATATAGCAAAGGAAATTGGACTCGGTGCAAAGTGTAATACACCTACTGGCTCCAGGCAATACAGGTTAAAAATCACCCAAAGACCTATCTCGTCTATGCTGGAACTCCACATATGGTCCCACTGTTAACTCAGAAAGAGGAACTACCAGCCCCCTGTCCTAACAGACACTCATTTAGCTCAGGAAGAGAGCCAAACAATAATAGTCATTGTAATAGTAATAGCGGTGATAATTATAGTTTAATGTTATGCAAATTGCTGGAAAACTGGTGCTATAAAAAGACTAACTTCATAATGCTGCAAATACATTTCAACTAAGGGCTTCTACCAAATTGCAGGCCAGTTTAATACCTCTCCTGCATCTGCCCCTTTTATTCTATTCTCTTGATGGCAGGAGTCTCCTACCTTTTCTTCATCCATATCACAAACATCTGCAAGATTCTGATCCTAATAACAGCTAAAACATCCACAGAGCACGCACTTCGTGCTGGGCCCTGCTCTGAGTGCTTCGCATATATTGATTCATTTAATCCTCCAACATCCATGTGAAGTGATACCATTATTAACTCCACTCTGCAAATAAGAAATGAGACATTTAGAGATAAAAGGTAACTCCTTCACCGTCACACAAGTAGAGAGAAACAGCTGAGACCTGAACTCCAACAGGGCAGCCCGCGGCTTATACCCTGTATCGGCAGCTCCCATTCTCGATACCTCACAGGTTTGTTCATTAAGATTTTTAGATTCTGAAGAAAACTATGAGCAATCTCTCAGAAAAAAAAAAAAAAATGCACAAACTAAAAAGTAACATTTAATTTCAGACGCTTTATGGACCTCAGCTCACAAAGCAACGTTCTATATATCTTTCTCCCTACATATTGACATTTAAAGCATCAACTTACGGCTTAGCTTCTGCCTTCCGCCATGCCTCTAAACCCTTATTCAGCAGTCCAGTCATTCCATTTAGGACTCACAAAACAAATCAACCAAGGAAATGCTCTGAGTTTTTGCTCATGTAATTCCTTCTCGTTTGGAGAGCTCTTCCAAATGCCTCTTGGCAGGGATAACTGTCCGCCAGATACTTCTAATTTCCCTTCTACAGTGAAGAGATGCTTCTGGGAAGAAAGTGTGAGTCCAGGGTCTATGTTTCTCTGCACCCGCATGTCTCTTGGTTATGATGAGCCGTTTTCCCCCAGGGAACGGAAATGGGAATGATGCCACCTCCAGGCCTGGGGGCTTGAGATCAGACCACCTTCACCCACTTCCCAGCCCTGTGCTGATTTGATGCAGATAACACAGAAACACCAGAAGCGACTTGTTAAAGATGGCAGGACCACAGGATGGCAGGACACTCTGTCCCTGAATCACTTCTTGGAGAAGCATCACCACAGCCAGGGATATTTATTTTCAAGTTTAGTTTAGAAGAATTTAAAATTTGTTTTACTATAAACGCTTGAGGTTTGGGAACTTATCTGTTAACACGCCTGGTATCACTTTAATACATAAAATTGTACCAGGATGAGTGTTGCCGTAGCAAAAAACTAAGACACTTGGAACTACCTACCAATAGGGCAGTGGACCTCAGAAGCGTGCCGTATTGGAGTCAAGGAAGTTGTAAGCCTGCGTTATGCAGTGGTAAACATTTAGTGCAAGTACCAGCCACATTAATTTGGAAAACAGTCCCCATAGCTATGGAGTCCATAGCTGTAAGCCAAGCAGCTGGAAATGGCTAGTTTTCTTGTATATTGGTTATTATTTGGTTTCTCCTGCAAAGTGTTACCAAAAAATTATCTCAGGCAAGAGCAGACTGGTGTTCCAAGAGATCAAAAATGGTTCAGTGCACCAAGCAAGAACAAGAAATACTGAACACTCCTAGACCCCAGATATTAAGAAATAAGTTTGAAAAATATTTCAAGTCAAGACACCCAGAAAGACTTCTCAGCTGAACAGAAATAACGGAATCCTGATTAAGGTGTGTCTTTCCCAACGACTGTTTCAATCATTTCAAGGTGACCTCTCAGCTGCAGAGAGACAAGGAGATAAGCAAGTGTTAGAATCTCATCTAGAGAACACGGAGGGCATCCCAGCCCACGGGACTGACTGGAAACAGATGGGTCCAAATCTCCCTAGATTCTGGAGTGAACTGGATTGCCAAAGAACCCACAAGTTCAGAATAAAAACCCTTTGACAAGTGTCAGACCCAAAGCTGCGCGGTCGGAAAGCAGACTGTGAGCTCTGACGGAGGGCCTGAGAGTCAGAGGATCAGAACTCTTTACTCAAAGAGGCCGCAGGCAGAGGACATTTCGGGTTTGAGGGGGTGGCAGAATGTGCCACCCAGATATGCCACCAGGGCATGAGGATTGCTTTGAGCTAAAAGCACTTGAATCACAGAAGGTGCAAGAAGGGTGATCTGACCTCCCCCGCTTTCTACCTGAAAGCAGGAGATAAAAGCCCCACGTGAAAGCCACCCCCTCTGCACCAGGACCAAAGAAACATTCTTATCACCAGAGAACGAGGTCAAGCGGAGAGACGTTTGTACAAACAGACCCTGTAAAATTAACTCATCTTCAGGTATTCAGCGATTCAGTTATACGCATACGTATATTCATTCTTTTTCACCTTCTTCTCTCATATAGGTTATCACAGAATATTGAGTAGAGTTCCCTGCTCTATACAGTAGGTCCCTGCTGGTCGTTCATGGCTGTAACTAACCTGAAACTAACACAACACTGGAAATCAACTACACTCCAATAAAATAAAATTTAAAAAAATCCACAAAGTTTAAAAGCTACTGATTGAAGGAATTGAAAATGGCTACATAGATTGCATGCTGGATAAACTGGTACAGGTCTAATTAAATTATACTGGAAAGAATATCTTATATTTATATTACTATTGAATAAAATAACAAAATGTAAAAACAAACAAACAAACCAAAAAAACCTCTTATCTTGTTTCCCTCTCCATTTGCTTTATAGTTACTTCTCCACCATTGCCTCTTTGTCCATAAACACTTAGGCTTGGCTCTTCCTTGCACCTTCATTTCCATAGGAGGCTCCAGTGTCACGTAAAACCCGTACTATGCTTTTCTCCTGTTGCTCTGTCTTGTGTCAATTTAATTCTCAGGCCCAGTCGGAGACCTTAGGAGCATAAAGGTAAAGTCCTACTTCCCCTACTATATGACCTATATGACTATATGGCTATATGACCCCTGAACCACCGGATTGAGAGTTTTCTAAACTTTAATGTGTGGAATATTGTGTATGGAGCATGTTAAATGCAAACTACAGAAAACCACCTAAAAAACTTCATATTGCATCTGGGAATGGTGATCATCATTTTTAAAAAAATCACTCCAGTTGATTCTAATGCAAGTTCCACAGATTGAGAAGCATTGCACAATATTAAACAGTAGAAAATAAGGTGGTTCCTATTAAATTATTGATTTTTATAATTAAAATTAATATAAAGTGGAAGGCATCTCTAACCAGAGATACAGTTTCATTCTTTAGGTCTTTTGAATCATTTTACTCGTGATCACTAATCCCATTTTATATATATGTACACATAATACATATATATATATATATATATATCATGGTAAATATGTCTATATTATATATATATATTTGAGGCTTAAAATGTTTAAATGCTAACTAACACTGAGGTTTTTAAAAAGTGCTATGTGACTTCCAAACAAGAATATATCCATCAAAAGTCCTTTCCAAGGGAAAAGAGGAAAATCATGCTAAGTTTAAAGACGAATTATATCACTTTGTAGATTCCAGTCAAATGAAGCATTGAAATAGCACAGACAGAACATAAAGCCAGACGAGGTATTATTTAGAAATGTCCTTCTGAATTATACTTATTCAGGGCAGAAAATGACATCTATTTTCTAAAAGACTATGTGCTATTGAAGATAACGTATATGTTGTTTGAAGTTTGTAAGAAATAAAATTTTCCATAATAATGAAGGAGTAATTTATGCCTGACAAAATGACTTTGTAATCGCCAAATGAAGATAAAAGAGAAATTTGATTGTCCTAATTAATGATGATACTACAAAGGTGCCTCTGGAGCAGCATGGGGCGTGTGCAGGATTAATAAATACTATTTGATTATATGAAAAGCTGCTGCTGATTGGGCTGAATTATTAGCAGAAATGTTGATGTGTTTGCCACGGCAGCGAAGCTGCCATTTTGGTAGGTGGTAGCAGCTGCCGGGGTCGGCGTTGGAATGCAGACAGCAGGACCTCACCCGCTGCGTTCTCCTGTGGGGCTGTCTTAAGCAGCACAGCCATTGAGCTTTCATGAGAGAAGCTGGTGCAAGATAAAACAGTTTACCACCCGGCTCTAAAATGATACCATTTGTTAGAAGCTGTGTCCTAAAAGCCTTCAGTGGAATCTAATTCATGCAAAACAAAACAAATACAAACTGCAGATCTTAGAATCTACTTGAGCCAATATGGGATTAGTGTCTGAGTATGTTCTCATGGATTAGAAATCATCAGGGGAAAGCAAAGGCCAGGGCTGAGGATAAAGAACCACTGCTCTGGTTGTAAATACGGCAAAAGTGCCGGTGGCATTTTCCTTCTTGTTTCCTCCTAACAAGGAAAGGAGCAGGTTTCTCAAGGCTCTGGCCGCTGGCTTCCCTGGGAGGCGGGCCTGACATGGAGGCTGTCCGGGGGGTACTCACTGGGCGAGATCTCAGCATCACCTTCTTGGAAGGAAAGAAGAAGAAAGGGGCCTGACTGGGCCTGTCTGATGGGTACCGAATAGCATCATCTTCAAAGAGATGCCCCCGTGGGAGGCTTTAGGATTCTGTTTCCAGCTGTAGGGCCCACTAGATATGAAAACGGACCCTTCGACTGGAAACTAAAAGTGCTGAATGAAATACATATGACAATATAATTGCACCAATTATTTGTGAAAACCATGAGGATTCTTTAGAGGTCAAATTTAAGCAAAAACAGGAAGAAAAGAGATAAGCAAAGCTTAAACTGGCTTGGACCTGGAGGGCATTTTTCAAACCCAAGTGAATTGAGCCTCAGTTTTGGAGCTTTGAGGGTAGCTGGAGCAGGAGACAAGGCTGAGGTCCTGAAACTGGGAAATCAAGACACCACAGAATAACCGGGAATGCCAATGGCCACATCTAAGGGTAATGGAGAAGAAGTTGTCACCCCCCAGGAAAGCAAGAAGAGAAAAATGTCTCCATCACATTGTATCCTGGGGCAGAGGGGAACTCAGAATTACAGGTGGGTGGTCATGTGGGGACGCCACCTACGTTCTTAGTATCTGGGTGGTCAACATAAACCTCACCTGGGAATTTATCTTAGAAACCCCACTTGGCAATAGACACAGGGAACTTGCAATATCAAGTGCAAATTTTCTCTGTGAGAGCCCACATTTAACCTTAACAACATCTCACAGAAAAACTTCTCACAGTAAAATAACTTCATCGTTCCTAATCACAATAAAAAAATGAAAAGAGTATGCCATGAACAAAAACCAGAAGAAACAATAAAAAATAATCAAAACTGAAAAACCTTAAAATACTAGATCAGGCCAACATATAAAAGTGTGTTTAAAATACTTAAATTAATAAAAAGAAGTATTTAAATATGAGTAAAGACCAAGGGTCTATACAAAATCAGCAGGTAGATTTGGAAAAAAAATTAAGGTATCAAACATAACATAAATTGAAATGTAATAATTTAGAATGAAAACTTATTGCATATGTGTAACCACAGGTTAGACATATTTGAAGAGAGAAAAGGAAAACTGGAAGAAAATTTTAAACACAGTACCCAAAATCCAGCACAGAGAGATCAAATATGGAAAATATTCACGAGAAGTTAAAAGGCAAAATTTCTAGTCTGAAGGAAATGATCATGTATAGAGCTGGAATCCTAAAAGGAGACTAGAGACAAATATAGAGGAAATAAAATAGAAAACACTAACGTACGTGCATGCATGAGTGTAAACTGATAAAAGATTCTTCACATTCAAGAATCACAAAGAATCCCAACTAAGATATGAAAAAAAAAAAAATCCACCATATTACAGAGGAACTCAAGAACATCCAAAACAAAACATGTCATAAAAACAGCAAGGTAGAAAGATGACCTACACATGAAATCAATTTGTACCGATGTTGACTTTTCAACAAGTGAGGATCTTCAATAAATGGAGAGAACAATAAATGCCAGCCTAGATTTATAGACCCAGAGAAAATGTGCTTCAAGAGCAAGGGCAAAAATAAAAACTTCCCAGGAAATAGAAAAAACAAACAAACAAATTGGTTTTGCCATTACTAGATCCTAAATAAAGGAATTTCTAAAATATGTGTTTCTGAAAGTGGGAAAAAAGAAATTACAGAAGGAAAAGTGGGGTGCAGGCAGGTATGAGGAAGAAGAGAGTGGTACTATTTTGGGAAATTTAAATAAACCTTGTCTGAGTGTTTCTAAAAGTGGGCAATGTCCTCTAGGATTGAACAACGTCCCCAGTAAGTAACTCACCAGTGGGGCCTCTCTCCATTCACATAGAGCACTGTTGCTCTCCAGGGCATGTGAGGCTGTGTGTGGGGGGGGGAGGGTAGTGGGAGGGAGGGCAGGGGCTCTGTTTTCCTGGTCCAGCTTCATTCTCCAGCAGCCTTGTGCATCTGGGTCCCAGTGTTCTCAATGTTCTTACTGAAGCCGAATCCGGCCTCTGTACCCCGACACCAAATTAAATCTCGGAGACAGAGTTTAGGTGAAACAGAAAAGAACAGCTTTATTGCTTTGTCAGTCAAACGGGGCCACAGCGGGCTGATGCCCTCAAGACTGTGTGTCCCAACCTGGAGAGGGTAGCGAGGAGTTTTATAGTAATGGTTCAAAGAGGAGGGAGTGATCAGCTCATGGACGTTCTGATTGGTTGGTGGTGAGGTCATCGGGAGTCAGCATCATTGACCTTCTGGTTCCAGCAGGTCTGGGGTCCACATGCTTGCGGAAAGCACACAGTTAGCTTCTGCCACCTGGTGGGGGCTTCACTATCTGCAAAGCAGCTCAAAGACATTGTAATGTGTACCCCTTGAAGGGGAACGGGGACTCTGCCTCAAGGCTGCACTATTGTTTCCTTTGACTAGTCCTCATTTGTCTCTGCATCCCCTCCCTTTCCTAATTAGCATCTGTTTGAACTTGCCCGTTGGAACTCAGGGAAGGGTCTGGAGGCTGAATGAAGCCTATTTCCTATAATCAAGAAATGGGGGACAGGGCTTCCCTGGTGGCACAGTGGTTAAGAATCCGCCTGCCAATGCAGGGGACACAGGTTTGATCCCTGGTCCAGGAAGACCCCACATGCCGCGGAGCAACTAACCCCGTGTGCCACAACTACTGCGCCTGCGCTCTAGAACCTGCGAGCCACAACTACTGAGCCCGCATGCCACAACTACTGAAGGCTGTGCTCCTAGAGCCCGTGCTCCGCAACAAGAGAAGTCACTGCAACGAGAAGCCCGCGCACGGCAACGAAGAGTAGCCCCCGCTCTCTGCAAGTAGAGAAAGCTCGCGCACAGCAAGAAAGACCCAACGCAGCCAAAAATAAAAATAAATAAAATAAATTTATTTTTAAAAAAAGAAACAGGGGACAGAGAAAGACTTTTGTGCCCAGGAGCCCCACAGGGTCCTGCTCGTTTTCATTACCCCTTCTCACCATGGCAGCCAGACCTGTACCACGTTGCCTGGTATCTGTGCGGGTCTTTTATGAGAGTTTCCTGCCATTCCTAAAAGTGGCAGCAGACTCTAACGGATCCTGGGGTCAGGCCGGCTCCCAGCACCTCCATCAGGAGTGGAGGGTTTTGACTTGACTGCCTCCGTACTAACAATGCGTGTGTACCTGCGCGCTGAGAACTAAGGGTCCACAGTCTCTCCCCCGGTGGCATGAAATCTCTGCCCCATGTGAGATGAATCCAGGTTTGTACCTTCCCTGTCTTTTCATCCCCTTCTCTGCGCCTGTGCCACCTGCGCCTGTGCCACCTGGTTGATTTTGTGCGTCACCTTGACAGCGCTAAGGGTCGCCTGGTCGACATTTGTGGGCGTGTCTGTGAGGCTGTCTCTGGAAGAGGTTAGTCCCTTGACTGAGTAAAGATCATCCTCCCCAGCGTGGGTGGGCATCAGCCAATCTGCTGAGTGTCTAAACAGATCAAAATGGCAGAGGAAGGAAGAATTTGCTCTCGGCTTGAGCATCTTTTCTGCCCTCAGACGTCAGTGCTCCTGGTTCTCGGGCCTTCAGATGTGGACTATTATCACACCCCCAGCTGTCCTGGACCTCCAGCTGGCAGACAGCAGACGGTGGGACTTCTGGGCCTCCATAGTCATGTGAGTCAATCCCTCATAGTAAACCTCTTTCTATATCTGACTAACCCACGAGGAGACTCTGTCCAATCCACCACACTGCCCCCATCATTCCTGTGAGTTCCTGGGGCTGTCCATTGAAGAGAAGCTGCAAAAAAAAAGAACAAACTTCCTTTTATCTGAAGCTCTAGTAGTTCTACCCTGTCTCACTAGCCCTTGAGCTGTACTTTGTGATTTGTTGGAGGTTGTACCGATTTCCTCTTACTCCTCTGTATGGTGGCTCCATCTCTCCTGTGCCCTGTCACACATGGGACACAAATCCTGCATCTCCTTGGAGAGCCGTCTCTTCCTGGAATCCAGGCTGTTGAGGCTCGCTGAGAACTTGGCTTTCTGATAGCTGGAAAAAGTGATGTCTTGTACTTTGTCTTGCTATTTTCTTGCTGTCATTGTGAGAGCAACCTCATCCCAACCTTCTACCTTCTAGACAGATTCAGAGCCTCACCACACCTTCTTCATATGATTTGATTGAGACAACTCTCACCCTCTGAGGAAACCTTCTCCATACCTATGCAAACTTGCTCTTTTTTGTTTCTTCAAGCATGATAACTATTACTGCACAGCCCACTGACATGTAGCATTTTAGTATTCAAGAGCTCCAAAGTACAGTGATCAAATTATTGATCATGGTATAAAATTTGAGGTCAGCAAAGAAAGATATAATGATCCTTGAAAAGACAGGACAAGAAATCTTTTTCTGTTTCTTGTTAAGTTGATTGCAACGGTGTTATGAGAAGCACCTTATATGGGAATAACAGTCAAGATGGTACTATTGCTGTTTAATAAATCTTTGTGTTATTTCCCAATCATATTTCACATGGCATGGTGGAAGATGAAATCTCCTTTAAAAAGTTATGGCACAGTTATCTTTGGATTTCTTTAAATTATCCCAGGAACTCAAAAGATCATACCTACTTAAGCAGGGAACATGGGTGCTGGCTCTGATGACAAAATACTTTTCTGGTATTAAAATTTGCTTACTGCACTACCACTACCTTATTTCAGACTGAATGATCAACTCCTAGACTGTCATAAGAGTCTACGAGACAGAGAGAGAGGGGGTGGGGAGGAGAGAGAGTCAAGCTTCTATTTCAAACCTTCCCCTGGCTTCCCACTGCCTACATAATAAAGTCTATTCAAATATATTCTTATTAGAATGGCATGCAAGGCTCTGTGATCTGGCTCCTGCAGGAATATGCTGCTGCCACATATTCTATTTTATAATTCTAATGTCAGAACTAACTTATATGGATATTTTGCCTTTGCTTTGCTTTATGAATGAGTAATTTGAAGAAAATGCTTATAATGCCCTTTTTGATAACTCTTCAATAGAATATATCAAAAACTCACTTATTTCTTTTCCGTGCATTCATATTTTAAATCAGCTTGTGATGCCAGACTTGTTTCTCTCTTTTCAGACCTGTGAAATGTATTGTCCTATGAATTCTCCCTGTGTAAAGTTTTTATAAAACATAATTTCCTTAGTATCATCTTTTTCAGGGTATAGAATGGCAGTTACTTCAAAAGGAATTTTAAATAATGGTTGGAGGAAATTTCAAAACAATGCATACATGAGGATTAGTGTGAAATACAAATAACTGTGAATTAGGATTTTTAATGAGTTAAAGCTTCAGAGAAGTTATTTGAAACACCCTCGGATGATTAGATAATTATGTCTGTCTACTGCTAGGGGAGGATATTTAAGATAATCATTTTTTACAGCTTCATGATAAAATTATTTGCATGACCTTTCCACACTGATGGCAGTGCCACTTCATTTCTCCATTTGCCGTTGATCTGGTCCCATAACGATGCCAAATTACTGATCACGTGTTATAACCAAATAGTTTCATGTATTTCTTCTTTTTATTTTTTCCTTGTTGATACCCATGTCTCACAAACTAACTACGATGCTGAACCAGCAGGAAGTCTCTGCGTTTCATGGCTGCAAGGACCTTGGTGGTTGGTGTACTTCAAGACGTTAAAGAGGATAACGGAGGGGTGACAATCACATATTACATACGTTAAAAAGAATGACAAGGAGTTTTTTTGGTGGCAAAGACAGTCATGTATTTATATCAGTGAACTTTATGGCTGTGTGTGCATGTGGTGTATGAGGGAGGGGGTATGTACTATTATCATCCCTCGTATTTCGGAAGAGGTAATTGTCAGGTAACATGCTGTCTTAGCCAATTCAAGCTGCTATAACAAATTAGCACAGACTGAGTGGCCTAAACAACAAACATTCATTTCTCCCAGTTCTGGAGGCCGGATGTCCAAGATCAAGGCACCAGCAGATTCTGTGTCTGGGGAGGATCCTCTTCCTGGTTCATAGATGGCGTCTTCTCGCTGTGTCCTCACCTGGAGGAAGGGGTGAGGGGCTCTCTGGGGTCTCTTTTACAAGGTCACTGATCCCATCATGGGGGCTCCACCCTCATGACCTCATTACCTCCCAAAGGCCCCACCTCCTGACACCATCCCCTTGGGGGTTAGGATTCAACATACGGGAGGACACAAACTTTGGGGAGACACAGTATTTCGTCAGTCCATAACACATGCCCAAGGTCAGATAGTTAGTAAATGTGAAGCTGTGGTACAAACCCAATCAGCCTTAAAAGTTAAGAGTCCATGTCCTTATATAATACATTGAGAAGTACTATTCTTATTTTACCTATAAACACATGCTTTATTTTATTATTCTATGTAAATATCACCACTGAATCTTAGAATGGTGTATATTCTTATTCACTTTATGTATTTCAATAAGAGATGAGTGATTATTTACCTTACCACTTTGTACATAACTGTCATCTTAGTTTTCCGTTTGCCCCAAGATTCTTAAAAGACTTCCAGGCAAAGACTACTTTATACTTATTGATGTATCCCCAACCCTCACACTAGCCCTTGGCCCAAGGAAATAGCTTAATAATAGTCTGAAGAATGAGTTAATAGCATCAGATTCTTTCATGCAACTTGAGCTTGGGCAAAGGAAAGTCATTGATGCATTGTCAAAAGACCTTAAAGAATACAAGTCCTGCGGATCTGGAAGACAAGATAAAAAGACTTAAGCCTCCATATTACACCGAGGCTTACCCTGCTAGGGATGTTGTTGCCACTTTTAAAATTTGACAAAATCTGACAAATCGTGCCTTCCATTGAAGCCTTTCTGACCACCCACGTATGCTGTCTTCCTGTAGATCTAGGACACCCCTTCCAGGAGAATAAATAGGTCATTTACACAGAAAATAAAATGCACAATGTGATATAAAAATAAATCTTTAGAGACAAAGATGGTGAAAAAGGAGAAAGTATATTTTAAAAAGGCTACAACTAGGGATCATGATGAAATCTAAATGAAAATGTGACCTTTACTCTGATGAAGAATATCCTATAAGAATTCCATAGAATATCTCTTAGTAAATGTAATAGTAAAGGTCCACTGATTAAAAGAAATTAGATCTATTGCTCATAACAGCATCTCATTGATTGAAAACACTCCTTATAATAGCTTCCTTCAATGCAGCATCTGTCACGCATTAACCTTTTTGCCTTCATGATCATGGGAAAGGAATTTCTTGCTTATCCTACTGGTCATATGACCCCATCCATGACATTTAATTAATTGCATCTATTGAACATAGATTTGGGGTGTTCTAAAAATAGGGAGAAACCCATTACAAAAATAAGACATTTCCCCATATAGCTTATATTAGAATTTAATCCTACAATTTGGGTATCTGGAGATATTTTAGCAAACAGGATTATCTCTAATAAATAAGTGTATTCAAATGGATGAGTAATTTTAGAACATGTATTGTTTGTATTGAGATATATTTAGAAGCTATCATAATATGTTCCTTCACTTGAAGAATGCACTTTTAAAATACAAACATCTTATTCTAAAAGATGAGCTAAAATTACACCAAATTCTGTAAGTATAAAGGTCAACATAAAGATTTTATCACGGGGCTTCCCTGGTGGCGCAGTGGTTGAGAATCTGCCTGCCAATGCAGGGGACACGGGTTCGAGCCCTGGTCTGGGAAGATCCCACATGCCGCGGAGCAACTAGGCCCGTGAGCCACAATTACTGAGCCTGCGCGTCTGGAGCCTGTGCTCCGCAACAAGAGAGGCCGCGATAGTGAGAGGCCCGTGCACCGCGATGAAGAGTGGCCCCCACTTGCCACAACTAGAGAAAGCCCTTACACAGAAACGAAGACCCAACACAGCCATAAGTAAATAAATAAATAAAATAAATAAACCCAAAGTTTAAAAAAAAAAAAAAAAAAAGAGCACTTCTAGCTCTTTAATTCTGTGATCACAAATTCTATAATCCTAAAAAAAAAAAAAAAAAGATTTTATCACGAATACTAGGCAATCTATATGCATGTTTTAACGAATAAGTAGCGAAATCGGTGAAGATTTTAGCAAAACCAATCTTCTCTTTTTCCAGCTGCAAACCTGTTTACTTATGTAAGCAATAAAAAAGGAAACATAGAATTAAAAAATAAATAAAAGAAATATATTTGCATTTTTAAGCAAACATAATTTTATTATTCACTTAACAAATATAATCTATGAAATACAGGGTTATATGGAACAAAATTATATACCTTTTATGCCATGTCTCAAAAGGATAAAAGCCCTTTCCTATTGGTTGTCCATATTTTTCACAAGGGTAATTACTTTAACCCTTGTAGAAGTAAAACTAATGATTAGCAAATGGACACCAAGGGGGGAAAGTGGGGGTGGGGTGGTGGTGGTGGGATGAATTGGGAGATTGGGATTGACATATATACACTAATATGTATAAAATAGGTAACTAATAAGAACATGCTGTATAAAAAAATAAAATTAAAAAAACTTAACCAAAAAGTAATGATTAGCCTTTTAATTCTGGTTAGAATTTGAATCTGAAAATAACAAATAAATTTTATTGAAATATCTCAAAAAGAGATTAGCAGCACTCAGGGTCAATCTCTCCCTGCTCTTGTCAGTGTTTTTGCATTAATATACCCACTCTCTTTCAAAATACGTTTTAATGAATTCACAGTTTGCAAATGATTGCTGATCTTAATGGAAAAACAATTTCGAAGAAAATCCTCAGCTATTCAAATGTCACTCACAAACATGGCAGAAAGAATTACAATAGAAGAGATAAACAAAAGTTGTGGTCATAAAGTTTATCTGCGAACTTGATAAGAATAAATCTATTAAGAACTGCAGAGGATTTTGATTATGGGTTTGCCTTGCATGTGGCAGAATGCTACAGCTGGTGATGCCTCTTCGGGCACTTCTGTAATTGATGGCCATATCTATTCATATCACGCCCAAACAAGAGGCAACATCTGCATAATAGCAAACAAGTTGCTGAAAATTGAAATAATCAGGAAAATTATTTTGACTGCACAATTTAAAAAATGTTTGATATATATTTTCACTAACTTAATATTTGATCAGGGTTTTGGTTTAAATGAGAATCAGAAAATCTCTGATGCAATCAATAGAATAACACTTCTGGTTTGCTTTGACATAAACCAAACATAATTCACAACCATGGGGTAGGAAGAAATCAAATGGCCAGTGATAACTCAGACTTTTCTTTAAGATGTCCATGGACGGCAAGACTGAGCGAGCACTCAATAAATATTTTTTAATTAAAGGAATAAATGAATGAATGACCTCTTGTTTATTAATCAATCAATTAATAAATACCATGAAGGAAATAAAGACAGACAACAAACCAAGAGGTGACATGCCAAGGATTTCACTGACAAATGGACAAAAGTGGCTAGTAATTTTTTTTACAGGAAAAGAAGCTCAAACACTCTATTAACATATGAAAGAAGCTCAAAGTAAAAATCAGGCACATGCAAATTGAGATTCAAAAGAAATTCCATTTCACACTCACTGAATTGGCAATGTTTAAGAAATATTATAATATAAATTACTGGGGAGGGAATGGATCAGTGGAACTCTTGTGCACTGTTGGTAAGAATTCAAAGCGGTAAAGCTACTGTAGGAAACAATTTGACATTATCTGGTAAAGTTAAAAATCTCTATATCCTACTGCACAGAGATGCCACCCCTGCAGACATCTTGATAACATTTTTGCACAGGTGCACCTGGAAGTATTCATAAGAATGGTCATAGCTCTACAGTTTATTAAAAAACAACAAAACTAGAAACAAAGTAGGTAGTCCATCAACAAAGAGGGGATAAATATAGATTTCTACTAGTCAATTTTATACAGCAAAGAAAATGAACTAAACCACACATAATATGGATGGATCTCAGAAGACAGAGGTCAGCAGAAAGGAAAAGTTCAGAAGACTACACACAGTACGAAAATGTCTTTATATCCTTCAGCAGCATAGTATAACCTAATAAGATACTAATGATGCACAAAAATCTAAGAAAACATTTTTAAAACTAAACGACCTACACACAAGGTCCGTGGTTACCCTGGGGGAGAGAAAAGTGATGGGCTTAGGGTGGTGCACCCCTATGGGTGATGTGCTATTGAATTTGGGTGCTGGGCTCAGTTATGCATTTTGTTATGTGTTAGGACTTATATTCGTGATGGATGTATCATTTTGTAGATATTAAACATCGCATAACAGTTTTTTTTAAAATCTGAGGTTCGATCACCCATCTCTTGCCTTAGAACATCCAATCCCTCACCAAGTTGTCTTCATCCTTCTTCCAGCGATTTCTGGTGGCTTGCTGTGGTCAGGCACCTGGACTGCCAAAACAGACTCGCAACTTCCTCCTAACTCCGTTTTGTATGTTTCAAAAAGAATCTCTCACACCATTAATAAAATTAAAAATATGTTGCACAACTTTTCAAAAAGCATCCAAAAGTTTTGTGCCCCCATGGAAGGAAATGCAAACCTTCTAGGTGGCCCATCGGGACCTTCACGGTACAGACCCTCCTGCTTTTCCAGCACCATCATCCCGGCAGCTGCACCTAAGGAGATGCAGGTCAGCAGGTGCTCTCTCCCGGTGCCAGGTCCTCGCCTACACTACGTCTCCAAGAAAGGCAGGCCCGCATCAGGGCTGGGAGCATGGACTGTGGAATCTTCCTGCCTGGGCTCAACTCCTGCTGTGCCAAGCTGGGCAAGTTATTGACCTCTCTGTGGCTTCGTTTTCTTGCCTGTCAAATACTATGAATAACGGTCCCTACCTCACGAGGTTGTTATGAGGACTAATTGATTTGCTATTTGTAAAGTGCTTTGATACTGCATGAGCTCTACATAAGTGATTGTTATGGGAAAATAGCTAGATGCCTCCTGCTAGGTCTGCTTGGAAATCCCCAGCACAAATTTAGTTCAAGCCTTACCCCCTCTGCAAGGTTCTCCCCGAACCCCTGGGTTCTTCATGTAACCTGTAGGTTCTTATCTTTGACAGAGGGTAGCACTGTGGTTCATAATTGTCTGTTTCCACCTCCAAGTCCATAATCTACCTGAAAGAATCTTTTTTCCCTGTAGATTTTGTAAAAGTCCCAGCGTCTTGGACATACTCTGGAAAAGCTTAACAAAAGATGAACTTCGAAATAAGGGAATAGAGAGATATTACAGGACATGAGTTTGAAGAAAACAGATAAGATGTCATTCGTGTAGGTCAGAGTGGAGCCCGGGGGGGCATCTTGTTAGAAATGTGAAAACAGTGTGTTCTGGAACAAGCTCGTTCCAGACTGTGAGGGTGATTGCTATATTTTCAGGAATATTGCAAACCAGTTGTCAAACACAGACATTATTAAAAATTAAATTGCATGAACTTATTATTTGGTAAATTACATTAAAAACCAAGGTGACATATCCTCAAAACTCCTTGCTCCTAATTATTCTACTGTTACCCACGTTCATGAGGTTATTTGTACCTATTGTACCTCTATGGTGGAAATACCACATGTTTATGTGCTATTGTGCAATTCTTCCCAACCTGGCATTTGGTGACTTCAAGTTGGGAGCTTGAAATCCATAGGAAAAAGCAAACACTCCTGTCAGGTCTTGCTTTAATGGTTGGTCAGTTATATAGACTTAAGAAAATGATGGAAAATACTAATAATGCAGATTACATTTAAAAGTGTGTCATGTCTGCAGCTACTAATTTGTAAAGAGCACAAAAATTGATGAGATTTTCTTCCTGTATTTGACAACTATTACCTGACACATCAAAGAAGTCAGTCATGCCATTGATGTCATAAAGTTCTGACGTAGTTCTGTTTGACTTTTGTAAACCCACATTTATGCCAGAGCTGTGCTTGCTTATTAGTAACAACCATCAATAGCCAATGGATGCAAGAGTTTGACACAAATCAACAAAAGCATCCGTGTGAGAATCAACTGGCTGCATAGAATTTATGATAATATGTATTGCATATGTTATGATTTATAAATTGTGTGCTACACCTCCTTTATGTCAGAAAAGTTTATAATAAATGTATATACATATATGAAATGTACCTTTTTCCCCCCATGGGGCCAGCTGTGAAACATTTACCAGAACAGCACTAAAATAATATAACACAGATTTTCAGAGTTAGGAAAAATTATGTTGAATTTGTCAATAAAGTCCAGTTTTGGTTGTCAAGCAAGGACCAAAGTGCTCTGGGAAAAACAGTAGATAAGAGTAAATGGCACTAAAGAATGAGAAGCAACAGTTGACTTCAAATTTGTGGTATATGAGCCTGGAAGTGGCAGTTCTATATTAGTTAATTTGGGTAAAGAATGGTGTCATGTAAGATTTAAGAATAGCTTTAGGGCTTCCCTGGTGGCGCAGTGGTTAAGAATCCGCCTGCCAGTGCAGGGGACACGGGTTCAAGCCCTGGTCAGGGAAGATCCCACATGCTGCAGAGCAACTAAGCCCGTGCGCCACAACTTCTAAGCCTGCGTGCCACAACTACTGAAGCCCGTGCACCTAGAGCCCGTGCTCTGCAACAAGAGAAGCCACCACAATGAGAAGCCCACGCACCACAACGAAGAGTAGACCCCCCTCTGCTCACCCCAACTAAAGAAAGCCTGCACACAGCAACGAAGACCAAATGCAGCCACAAATAAATAAATAAAATAAATGAATTTATTTTAAAAAATAAAATAAAAATAGCTTTAAATAATCAAAGCTAATTTTGACTAAGTATATACCATGTGTCAGGCATTTTTAATATTATATCTTGCTTAATCCCCAAACCACCCCAGGAGTTGATATTATGATTCTCTCTGACTTACAGACAGGGAAACAGAAGTATAGAAAATTTATTCAATTTACCCAAATTCATACTGTAAGGGATCAAAATAGGATTCTAACCCAGGCAGTAGCTACACTGAGATCATGGTTCAAATGTTCAGAAAGATTCAGCAAACTCACGACATGAGATGAGAGAGGAACAGAAGGGCAGAATCTTTGAGGGAATTGAGTATGGTTGAGGTGTATCTTCTACAAAAGCCTGTGAGACTCTAAGGCTGGGGGGAAATTGACCATGTCCTTTAAATTGATGAAACTGAAGGCTAAGCCACATGTGACTCACATGGTCAACCACTGAAAGAACAGTAGTGAACATATCTGGGTTATTTGAGAAAACAAAGGAGAATATGAGTTTACTGCCTTCACACACCACATTTCTTCTAGCTTTAATGCCTTCCTCCAGAATAATAATAAAAAATTCTCAAGATCCTACTCAAATTTGATTTTTTTTACTCATAGACTCTGTAACCATCAGAACTCACACAGAGTTGGTCTATATTCATGTTAAAACTTTGCGTACTTACTTATCATGTCACTTATATCATATGGCCCATTTCTTTAAAAAATATATTGTATGGAAGGATTTAACATACATTCTTCATGGGTATCAAGACGGCTCTGTGCAGCAACATGGATGGACCTGAGAGCATCTTACTAAGTGAAGTGAGCCAGACAGAGAAAGACAAATATCATATGATATCGCTTATATGTGGAATCTAAAAAAAAAATGGTACAAATGGACTTATTTACCGAACAGAAATAGACTCACAGACATAGAAAACAAACTTATGGTTACCAAAGGGGAAAGAGTGGGGAGGGATAAATTAGGAGTTTGGGATTAACAGATACACACTACGGTATATAAAATAGAAGAACAACAAGGACCTGCTGTACAGCACAGGAAACTATACTCAATATCTTGTAATAACCTATAATAGAAGAGAATGTAAAGAAAGAATATATATATGTATGTATAACTGAGTCACTTTTGTGTATATTGTAAATCAACTACAATTCAATACAATTAAAATAAATAAATTCAATAAATAAATAAATAAATACAAATTAAAAACAACAAAAAAAGACCACTCAGAAGCTGTTAAGGAAGCCTGATTTCCACTTTTTTACTATTTCCACTTTTCTACTAATGGCTGTTACTGGATTTGAAGCGATTTCTGTCCTTCCATCTCTGCAGGGCTCAGCTGTCTGTGCAGTTCTGTCTGACCTCCGTGAGCTCACCTGCGTCACCTGTGAACACCTCCGCAGGCCCTCAGTGGCTTCCACTCATCGTACAGTGTCTGCTGAATGGGGAGAGTGCTGTATGCAGAAGGGCTGCAAGGCCTGCTCGCATTACTCTGCCTGATGACCAGACCTGATGACTCCTAGGTCCAACTAGTCAACACTTTACAATGTTCTGAGGTTTCCCAGAGGCAGGAGCTGCCTAGTGAATATTTTTTGACACAAATACATTCATTGGTAGGAAAGGCCTTCTTAAGATGTGCCAACGTGAGTGCTCACACAGGGAGAGCAAAAGTAGTATTTTTTGCTTTGAATGATCCTTGATTCTTTGAATGTAAATGACCTTCAGTTGGATTCTTCTGCTTTTATGCAGCCATCACTGGCATCTTCCTACAATTCAACAATGAATGAAAATAGAGGAGAAGTGCATAAAATCTGCCAGACCACGGACTATCTAAGCTTTGGGGTGAACCAGGCCTCGGCCTTCTGTCTCCACCGCACCCACTCATTTTGAAGAATTTTTGGCTGACAACCTTCATACCCAGAGGAAGAACTCCCTGGAAGTGGAGCTGGAAAACAGTGTGCTTATTTGGAAGGCTGTGGTGCTCCTGGTCTGAGAGAGAAACGAGGAGAGGGAAGTGGAACAGAGATGGAGTGAATTACAAATGGAAAATCTTATTTTGGTTGTTTCTATGACAGTAACGGATGAGACCCACCCCTGATCTCGCCCTCACGGGACAGTGTCAGTGCTGAGAAGCGAGCTGGCACAGACCTGTCTTTGCTCTGTTAGTGATTTTGCTGGGTCTTCCGGTGAACCAGGAAGTTTAAAATTTTATTGTAAATCAAGGACAATTCACTTCCACATTCAGAAACCAGCTAAAAGCCAGACATGAGTTTAAGTTTTCTAAGAGTGATGTCTGGATAAATGGAGACTAATTACTTCTCCAGTCTTCTTAAAATTACTTCTTCCTAGAATCTCCACACAGAATTTTAAAATTTCCATTGCTACTGAACCTAACATTTATTGGACATAATTAGGAATGCTGTCATTAAAGGTAGGTTAATTAATGCTACACATAAGTTAACATTATTTGTAAGTCAATGGGAGGGTCAAATTAGACATAGTATATTTTTATTATTGCTTGAAAATGTATAAAGAAACATTCGGACATGCTTTGCTGAGCAAAATTATCTTCACTACGGAAACACTACAACATAACGGGAAGTCTCCATTAAAAAAAAAATGTACTTTGAATAAAGATGTAGGTGTAAAGGAAATTTAAGAGTTTCAATCAATTTTAAAAATGATTAAATGGCTCATACATGAGATCATATGCTTCTCATGACCTAAATACATTTTTCAGCCCAAGGGTAAAGAAAATTAACAGGGCTCAGTATTATTGTCTCTGCTAGGGGAAGGTGAATTCTTTTCATATTACCATGAATATGTTGCTACTATAGTAATTTTGCTTTTGCAGCTGTTAGCTTATTTCATCAAATATTGTGCTGGCCATTTAATACTCAAGAGACCAGAGCAGTGCCAAAAATGCTATATAAATATGCTTGCATTAAAAAAAAAGTCTGTAGAGAAAGCTCCATAAACATCGATGGTGGCTTAACTATTGCACTTTATTTTTATGTTGCTTTATTATGTATTATAGAGCAGATACTGCTATTCTGCTAAATAATGTGGTATATCTTTAATTAGATCAAGGAACAAAACCTTGAATGACATAGAGAAATGGTACTCATAGAAAAGATGACACACTCTAACTTTCTCTAAAGAAGAAAAAAAAAGGAAAAGCTATTTCATGGCCTTGAAGTATTAGGGTCATAAACTGATAAAATTATCCAGAAAAGCCTTAGAGACATCAGAATATTCCCCATTTAAGCAACAATATGTTGAGGAATAAATTTCCATTTTTAGTAGCTCAGTTCTACTCTCTATAACCCCTAAAGGGCAGTGCTACTCAATTCATCTTTGTAAGGACAAAACTGTGGCTGTTTGTGGTGCTTATTTAACGAGCTAATGTTTATCGCCGCGTCTGCCTCTTAAACACACTAATACTATGTCGGATGTAATGCCTTTTGTTATTCCTTCCTACAGGGAATTTTGGAAGGATTTAGTAAAACGATACTCTACAGAAGTTTTGGGCTTTCTTTCTTCACAAATGTATCTGTTGATAGAGCTAATTAAAATGTTTTAAGGGAAATGGAGACCTTCGGGGAGCATTTCATGATTTCGTAACACAAGTACCAGGTACACTGCACAGAATATTACCCTCCAGGAAAGAAATTACGTCAGTTTATTAATTTACTGAGGTACAAGTACACTTGGTGAAGATCATGTTATTTTCTTATCAATTTCATAAATAACTGCAAAAAAGACTAGCTTTTGATCTAAGTTAAAAATAAATAAGAGCTTATTAATGTCATATAGCCACATAATAATCACCTCAAAGAGCAAAGATCTTAAGTACTGACCCGTAGTCAACATTTGGGGTGAAGTAGAGACAGTTTCACTATTGCATTTAGACCCTCTGGTCTTAATATTTCAGTTTAGATAAATAAAGATATATTTAAACAGATTAATAAATTTGCAGCATAGTAATTATGACCATGTCTCAAAATTTGGTGCCAAGTGGCTGGTTATTTGGATAAAATATTCTACATTAGCATCTGGGCCTGGATGCATCACTGTGCTGAAAAGGGCACCAGGGGAGCGCATTTCCCTTCTGGAATATATAATAGAATTTAAGCTCGCTCTCTAATCAAGGACTTCATATCCCCCTTAAGAAACTAGAAAAAGAAAAGCAAATAAATTTAAGAGTAATCACGATAAAGAAAAGAATACAAATTGGAGTGAGGTATTCCCTAAAATAAAGAACTCTCTCAGAAACCACAGAATTCTCACTCAAATGGATAGGATAATTTACTCCATGTTCACATCAATATAATTTGAATTTCCAATTCTACTTCTAAAAAAATATTGATTGGAATCAAATCCATTTAAGACAAATAATCCTGAGAAATTCATCTAAAATCATAATCTATGAGCCCTGTATATTTTTGGTGCTATAAAAATTTCCCTGGGCATAGCTTTAGCAGTATCCCACAAATGCTGATGTTTGTGGTTTTTTTCTATTCATTTAGTTCAAAATACTTTCTAATTTCTCTTTTGGTCTTTACTGTGACCCATAAGTTATTTAAAAGTGTGAAATACGGTTTCCAAATATTTTGGGATTGTATAGGTATCTGTTATGATTTTAAATTTAATTCTATTGAAGACAGAAGATGTTTTGTAACTTTGAATACTTTTAAATTTATTGAGATTTCTTACAGCCTATGCTATTGATAAACATCTCCTACTGCTCTTTAATGGGCTGTGTACTTTGCTATTTTTGGTGAAATGACCTATACACACCAATGAAGTCAAGCTGGTTGAAAGTTGTGTTCAATTCCTCTATATACTAATGGATTTATTTTTGTCCATACATTCTATCGATCTCTGAGAAATGGTTATTGAAATCTCTGTCGATAATTGTGTGTTCGTCTACTTACCCTTGTAGTTTTATCATTGTTTACTTCCTGAATTTTGAAGCGCTACTGAAAGATGCATATGCCCTCAGGGTTAATAAGGTCTCTCCATGAACTGAGCAATTTATCACAATGAAGTGACACACTTTATCCCAGGAAATTATTTTTGCTTTGAAATCCACTTTTTCTGGTATTAATAAAACTATTCCAGTTTTCCTTTGACTGGTTTTATCATCGTATATCTTTTCCCAACCTCTTAATTTTTAATTTCATTAAAAAAATTAACAGAGAAAATTTGACTTTGTTTAGGTATCCCATTCTATGTATTTTACACGTGTATATATTTGTGTAAACATTTCAACAATGAGGTTACAGGACAGTTCCACCACTCTGAAAATGCTCATCTTACTGATTTTCACTCACCCTGAGTTAGTACACCATTCCCAAATTCCAGGATTTCCTGATATAGTCTGTCTCTATAGCTTTATCTTGTAAAGAATATCTTGTAAACAGAATCATAGGATGTGTAACTTCCTTCTCTCTCAGCGAAATGTCTTGGAAGTTTATCCAAGTTTGGGAGTATATCAATAGTTCATTTCTTTTTATTGATTCCATTATTTGAATGGATCACACTATCTATTGACCCACTGAAGAATTTGTGTGCTGTTTCTGGTCAATAACAAATAGAGAAGGTATAAATATTTTTTGTAGAGGATCTTGTGTGAACATAGGTTTTCATTTCTCTAGGGTAAATATCTACTAGTGGGATTGCTGAGTCACATGGAAAGTACATGTTTCACTTTACATGAAGCTGTCAAAATGTTTCCCAGATTACCTGTGCCATGTACATTCCCATCAGCCATGTGTTAGAATTCCAGCTCTCCACAACCTTGCCAGTACTTGGTATTTTCAGTATTTAAAAAATTTTAGCTTTTCTAATAGGTGTATAATGGTATCTTACCATGGTTTAGCTTATGTTTCTTTACGTTTAATGATGCTGAACATGCATTTTTTATGCACTTACTGGATTTTCATACATATTGTTCAGTGAAATGCTTTTCAAGCCTTGCCCTTGAGTGGAAACCCTCACCTTAGCCCCACCCAATAACCACCATAAAAACTACAGACCAGTCCCCTCCCTGCATCCCAAGCCAGTTGGTTCCACTTGGGAGCCACTGTGCTCTCCCCAGAAAGCTGTGTTGTGAGAGTAATGAAACCTTTTAGCCTCCTTGTGACGTGCGGCCTCATCAGCCTCAGCATCTGAACCGAATATTCGTGGAGGTCCATCCCATTCTTGTGGTGTGGCCAGAACAAGGCAGCATTGCTTGCTCTGTTTATTTTGTTCATTTTTTGAGCCTATTAAGATGGAAGATTGCATTTTTGAAGACCTTTCTTCTTTTCTAGTAAAAGTATTGAATGCTAAATATTTTCCTCTAAATGCTGCTTTAGCTTCGCCTCACAATTTTGATGTGCTCTGGTTCTATTTTCATTCCGTTCAAAATAGTATTTTATTTCTCTGGAGGCTATGTCTTTGAAACATGGGTTATTTAAAAGTAGTTTTGTGAATCTCCAAGTGTTCAGAGATTTTTCTATTTTTCTGTAATTGATTTCTTACTTAATCATATTATGATCAGAGAACATAAATCTGTATGGTTTTAGTTCTTTTATATTTGCTAAATTTTATTTTATCAACCAGATTATTGTCTATATTGGTGAATGTTCTATGTTCATATGAAACGAACTTTAAAACAAAATATTCCTAGGTCAAGTATACTATAAATGATCAATTAGACCCAATTGGTTGAGGGTATTATTCAATCCTTGCTGAATTTCTTGTGACTATTTCTATATAGTATTTGGACAGGAGTGTTTCATGTCCGGCTGTGACTTGTGTTTGTCTAGTTCTCCTTAAAATTCTGCAGTTGATGAACTGCTGGGGGCTCGGTGGGGACACGTGGGAGAGGTGGGCCGAGTCTGAAGATGTGCACCCACACCTTTAAGAGTTTTATCTCCAGGAGTCCCACCAGGTCCTCACCATGAATATCAGAGAAAAATCCCCTTGGGCTTCCAGCAGAGGAGGGGGGAGGAACCGTCCTGAGACAGGACAGTACTCTGTTCTTAAGAGGCCTGCCTCAGGGGGAACTAGTAAACCTGCATCTAACCCACTGGTTGAGAACCTAACCTAAACCTAGGGGACAGGAAATGCCCACCTGAGGGGGGAAATAACTGAGAAGCACAAGAGTAAGGGTCACTGAAAGACCCATTTATCTGTCCATAACTGCCCCCTCCCTCCTTTTCTCCTATGCCTCGTACTTACTGGTGGAACTGATTTATCGTCACAGTCACCTAAGTCGGAAAAACCAGCACAATTGTCAAATTTCACATTTATGATTCGGCTGGCTGTGTCTGAGCTGTTCCTTTTCAGTACGCTAATGTTTAGAGCTAATGTCTTGATTAAATTCCGGTTTACTTATTCTGATGGAAATGATTCCTGGGTGGTGACAAATGCTTTCTATTTCAGCATGTTATTCAACACATCGTTTCTGATGATCCCATTTTAGTGCCACTGAGATTAATTCGTGCAGTCTGATCTTTCCATCAGAAAGTTCCGCATCAAATTTTGCTTAAGAGTGTTAATAACTAATTGATAATTCTGTGGAAAAAAAAGAGTTCATTAGGTATTGTAAGATTGTTATGTTTTAATTCTATTGCTCCTTCTGTAATTATTAACTGGAATTTATCTATAATGAAGAATATTTTTCTCATCAACAACTTATACTAAAATAAGTGTGAGGGCTTCTCCGGTGGCGCAGTGGTTGAGAATCTGCCTGCTAATGCAGGGGACACGGGTTCAAGCCCTGGTCTGGGAAGATCCCACATGCCGCGGAACAACTAGGCCCGTGAGCCACAACTACTGAGCCTGCGCGTCTGGAGCTTGTGCTCCACAACAAAAGAGGCCGCGATAGTGAGAGGCCCGCGCACCATGATGAAGAGTGGCCCCCACTTGCCGCAACTAGAGAAAGCCCTCGCACAGAAACGAAGACCCAACATAGCAATCAATCAATCAATCAATCAATAAATCTTTAAAAAAAATAAAAAATTTTAAAAAATAAAATAAAATAAGTGTGAGAACAGAGAAAGCAGAGAAATGTACAGAAAACATTTCAGAATATCTTTAGTTTATATTCATTACCATAATATTTAAGATATTTAAAAACTATGAAAAATTTTCCAAATGTTCTATAATGTATGTGCATAGTTTTTACTAATCAGAAAAATAGGTTAAGTACAATATTCTAACTGTAAAATCTGGGAAATAAGTAGTATTTAATGCATAAATTTATTTTCATTTATGTTTTATTTTATGCACAAAAGAAAAATGTAACAATCAATGTTTAGGCTGGTATATGTTGAAATGCCAGCAGATTGATTTTCCAAGTGAGAGAAATCAAGGGTAGTGTATTGACGGATTGACGGCATTGCAACTCTTACTTGCAGCCACAATGCCAAATAACTGGCAGTTCCTCTGAAGACATGGATTCCATGCCCCCACTCCTTGAACTTGGACTGCGTATGCCTTTCTTTGGCTAATAGAATATGGACAAATGGCAGTGAGCAGTTCCAGGACTAGGTCTCAGGGGCCATCATGTGTTTTGCTTGCCTTGCACCTTGTATTGCACCAGCCATCACCATGGAAACGTCCCAGGTGAGGCCGTGCTAAACTGGCCAATAGCCAGCTGACACCTTGGACACAAGCATAGTTCATGCTTATTGTTTGCCACTGAAAATGCGTGGCTACCTGTTATACGACATTATTCAAAGAATTATTTATTGACATACCGGGTTAACGCTGGTGAGTCTGGACTTTGATATGCAGAATAAACAAGGTATTTGCACAAATGAAAGCTTTCTATCACCTTCAAAGCTAAGTTTCAAAGTTCACTGGAAGACTTTATGCTCAGTGAAGTGAGCCAGTCACAGAGGAGCAAATACTGTATGATTCCACAAATATGAGGAACCTAAATAGTCAATCTCCTAGAAGCAGAGAGAGAAAGGCAGGTGCTGGGGGGTGGGGGAGGTGTGTGTGTGTGTGGGAGGCATAAGGGGAGACCTCTTTCAATGGATATAAAGTTTCAGTTTTGCAAGATGAGTAAGTTCTAGAGATCTTCCCTATAACACAGAACTTACGGGTAACACACTGCATTGTGCACTGAAAACATCAATGCATTAGATTACATGTAACATGTTCTTACTACAAAAAACAAAAACAGAACAAAACAAAGGGCCACAGGAAACTCACATGATGGGTGTTTATTACCTTGATTGTGATGATGATTTCATGAATGCATGTATATGTTCAAACTCATCAGATTGTATATGTTAAATATGGCCAGTTTTTTGTATATCAGTTATACTTCAAAAAAGTTGAGAAAAACCTAAGTCTCAAAGTTCAGAGCTTAATCAGAATTCATTGTTTATTTATTATTAGAAATTATGGGGGTGTTTTAAATGTATATTTAGCTAATCTTTTTTTCATTCATCAAGAGTGGCTATCTATATATATATTTTTTCTCCTTTTCAACACAGCCATTTGTGGAATGTGTGTCAGTAAATAAATGGCCATATTCTGCATGTGGTCTTTTATATTGACATTATAAAAAGAAATGCCTACAACTCTGAGAGTTTATCATCCAGTTCACGATCCCTTTGAAAAGGAAAATCATCTAGTAACACACAAGGCATATTAGAGACGAAGGCTGCAGTGGAGGTAGCTATAGTGGGAAAGTTGGGAGAATCACTGGGAGTCCCACCTCTACAGCGAATCTGCACTTCAGTTAACAAAACAATTTCTTATTGTTTATCTTTTTGTTTATCTTTTTGTTTATCTTATTGTTTATTGTTTATCTTTTATCTTATCTGCCTCACCTGTAAACTAAGAGTAATTAAATCACATACAAAGGAAATAAAATGAAATGTCATGTATCTTACTTTTAGGTGCATATGTGTATTTGTATAGATTTACTTTATACATACGTGTTTTGTAATCTTTAAAGCACTGTGGTAACATAAAATATTATAATCGTATGTCATTCCCAAACACATTTCAAGCATTCTTTGTCTTCTGCCTCTCTCATTGTGTTTTTTTTTTTTTTCCATTTTGGTTTGAGCTCTATTTATTCAGCTTCCTTGTTTTAATTATGTGATAGGTATCAATAGTTCTTCCTCATTTCCTCAGATCTTAGACTGCTCTCTGGGGACAAAGTGCCCACTGACACATGAGCTCTGGAGTAGGTGGGGGAGGAAGCATGTCTCCTGGGTGCATCCCAGGCCCCAGCAAGGATGACAGCCAACCCTGGGACCACAGAGTACGGGGTGGGGAGAGGTACCGTCCCAGCAAGCAACTGGGAGAACTGCCAGCAAGTGGTCACCTACTTGCGGATTTCTTCACCTAAAAGCTGACTCTTTAGTGCATCATGTTTTTATGTAGTGCCTATAAAGTAGTTTAGGTCAATAGATCATAGCCATGTGGCCCTCCCCCATCACCTATGCATTCGTTCCCGTCTCCTAGGATCAAAATGAGTCCTACACACACATCGTACAAACATGAGATGCAAGTCCAGACTTCCTTGCATGTGTCATTGACCTTTTAATTGTTTTGTAGCAATAGACTGACCTTAGATTTACTTGTCAGAAGAGGTAAGGTCATTTTATAAGCACTTCCACTCCAATTTCCCAGGTGTCTTTTCTGATTAGAAAACCCTATAAACTATGTAGCTTTAAATGTACAGAATCATTATTCCTGAAGGTTTTGCTGCCCTTCATGCTCAGAGATGGCATCCGTGACCCAGGCATGTGCTCCGAATTGTCGAGGTGATCAATTCATTCTTGCTGCCCACATCTTACCATGTCACCCCCATCACCTGACAGTGGCATGTGTTTGCCAATACCTACCAGGTTACAGAGGCAATCCAGTTTAGTTTTCCCCAACTTTTGGACCCAGACCCAGAGCGGAAGCACACTTAACTTAGTAACTCAGAAAACATGTGCACACACACATAACAAAAAAGTTTCAGAGGCGATATTTTGTTTTATTAACCATGTGACTTTCTATTTTATTTTTATCCCTATTCTTTTTTTACATTTTCAGAAAGTGTTGATATGCATTAAATTGGTTATTAGTCACAGTTTGCAAAAAAATGAGTCTGGTGCATGGTCATAAAAGCTGCAGAGTTTACTGAGAGTTAGCCATCCCCCCAATAGTCCTGCATAACAAATATCACAAACACCGGTGGCATACTAAGTAGACTTTGATTTCTACCATGAGTGAGTGTGGGTCTGGCTTGGGCTGGGCTGAACTGTTCTGGGCTCACTCAGGCCTCAGGGGACCAGCCAGCAGTTCTGGGGCTCTTATCTGGGACTTGAGCCTCTGTGTGTTGGGGGCACCTGGCCTGGGACAGTCTGGAATGGCCTCAGCCAGGATGAGTGGGGAGGACCAGTTCTGTTTCACAGGTTTCATCTTCCAACAAGCCAATAAGGGCAGGTTCTCAGGTCCACAGGAGAGGCCAAGTGAGAGCGGAAATCCGAGGTTGACTTCTCAAGCCCCTGCTTCCATCACATCTGCTCACAGCTCCCTGGGTGAAATGTCACGTTCAGATCTGAGCTAGAGTGGGCAGAAGGGGTGTGAGTGACAATGTGGGGTCATTATTGCCACCTGCCACAGAGATCGTGTGTGAAAAAGCTGTGGCTTTCAGTGCACTGTATCCCTCTAGAGCTAAAATCAGACCTTAGGTGGTGTCCTTGATGTTTGAGAACAAAGGTCCTAGATTCCAAAGGCAGCATCCATACAAAGCCAAGCCTTTAGGTTAGGCTAGGTTTTGGATCAACAGGAGAGGAAGAAGGGATGCTGAATGCATCAACTGCCAAAGAAAACAGCACGCACATCAATCATGTTGTGGTCCAAATAAAGAAGCTATTTTAATGTGAAGACACGCCTAACATACAGCCAAGTTTAGCAGAAGCAATGGATGGAGAAACCAATTTCACACCATGACTTAAAGATATCTTTCCTCCTAGCAACCAGAAGCAACTGCAATCTCTCTCTCTATAGCATACCCTTTTGAATGGAAAATAGCCACAAATAAGCCAAAGCAGCCCTGAACCATATCAGCATTTTTCTGATCAAAAAGCAATGAGAAAACATTAATTTTGTCAATATCCATCTTCTTTGACCTGTTCTACCAATCACCTTCAAATGGTGGTTGTTATGGCAAAATTCTATTCCAATTTATTTTTCAAAAATATCTCTGTTCTAAAATTTAAATGATGTGGTTTTATGTTTGTATTCCTTCATGTTATGGGCTATTTCCATTGCTTGCAATAAACGGAGAAGATTCTTATTTATGGTAAGGATGAGTGGAGGACAAGCATATAAATGAGTCTGATGCTCTAGGAATTCGAACAAAGTATCCTTCATACAAGTTTCTTGAAGGAATAAAGCAAAGCTGTGGACCTGGTTGTTGGTTATTGATTAATGGAGCAAGTACTCAGACATCAGGGGTACGTATTTACAGATAAGATAACCAAGATGTGTTGGAGCAGTTGAACATGAGGACTGATTAATCTTTTCATGCAACCTGAGGACTATAATGACAATTAGAACAATGCCAAGGAGTGGATTTGAATCTAAAGTGACTCTATACTTGAAGAGTTCCAAAATAACACACCACATGTTCTTTATCCATGTATCCATTGATGGGCACTTAGGTTGTTTCCTGTCTTGGCTACTGTGAATAATGCTACAGTGAACATGGGAGTGCAGGTATCTCTTTGAGATCCTGTTTTCATTTCCTTTGGATATATACCTAAAAGTGGGATTGGTGGACCAAATGGTCATTCTATTTTTAACTTTTAGAGGAACCTCCATACTGTTTTTCATGGTGGCTGAAACCAATTTGCATTCCCACCAACAGTGCACAAGGGTTCCCTTTTCTCCACATCCTCACCAGCACTTGTTGTCTTTTGTCTTTTTGATGATGGCCATTCAGGTAAGTATGAAGTGATATCTCACTGTGGTTTTGATTTGCATTTCCCTGATGATTAGTGATGTTGAGAATCTTTTCATATACCTGTTTGCTGCTTGTACGTCTTCTGGGAGACAGGTCTTTTTAGTTTCTCCACCAAATTTTTAATTGGATTATAGACTTTTTTGCTATTGAGTTGTATGAGTTCTGTATATATTTTGGGTATTAACTCCTTACCAGATATATGGTTTGTGAATATTTTCTCCCAATACATAGATTGCCTTTTAATTTGGCTGATGGATTCTTGTGTTTTGTAGAAGCTTTTTAGTTTGATGTAGTCCCACTTGTTGCTTGTTCTTTTGGTGTCATAGCCAAAAAAATTATTGCCAAGACTGATGTACAGGAGCTTTTTCTCTGTTTTCTTCTAGGAGTTTTAGAGTTTCAGGTCTTACATTTAAGTCCTTAATTCATTTCAAGTTAACCTTTGTGGATGATGTACGATAGGGATTTAGTTTCATTCTTTTGAACATGAAAATCTAGTTTTCCCAACACCACTTATTTAAGAGACTTCTTTCCCCATTGAGTACACTTGCGTGATTATCAAATATTAGTTGACAAAATATGTGTGGGTTCATTTCTGAGCTCTCAGTTCTGTTCCACTGGCCTGTGTCTGTTTTTATGCCAGTATCATACTGTTTTAATTACTATAGCTTTGTAATATAGTTTGAAATCAGGAAGTGTGATAGCTTTTACTTTTTTCGTTCTCAAGATTGCTTTGGCTATACAGATTCTTTTTTGGTTCCAAACAAATTTTAGGATCATTTTTTTCTCTTTTGTAAAAAATGCCATTTTAATTTTAACAGGGATTGTATAGAATCTATTGATGGCTTTAGATAGTATGGACATTTTAACAATATTAACTCTTCTGATCAATGAATATGCAATATCTTTTCATTTATTTGTGTCTTCTTCAATTTATTTTGTCAGCTGAAGGAGCTAGTTTTGAGCTCACACTCTGGGTGGGGTCAGCCACAGGTGTCTAGGCTGGTGTCTTGCACTCACACAGCTGCAAAAGCCTGGGAAGAATGCTGGTGGGGGGCTTCTGCAGGGGAGGAAGTGGGGGGACTCAGATGGCTGGCATCTGTGAACACAGATACCCGTGGGATAAAAATCAGTGAAATCTGCAGGGGGTCCGTGGTGGCTGTGCTGGCTTTGGTTTCTTCAGTGATGAAAGCTGCTGGGTTTGTCTGCCCAGCAGGCCTCTGGGAATCATGATCACTCCTGCTGTGTGGCTGATACTGGTTGCTCCTGTTTTTCTTCTTCTTCTTTTTTTTTTTTTTTTGTAGCCATGTCTGAAAGTCTCAGCTTTACTGGTCTGGGTGGGGTGAAACCAAAGCAGGACCTTCCTGCGGTACCCAGAGAGGCTGCAGAAGCTGGTCACTCACCCCCTCTCTTTTTCTTCGTGAGGGGACTCCTTCTAGCTGGGGAGTTCCCTCCTGGCTCTGGGCAGTGCCAGCCTGGGGGATGGGGTGATGCAGACAAAATGAAGATGTTCTTCCAAGGTTTTTGTGCAGTTTTTCTCAGGTTTTTTGTTACACTGTGCTGCTGAAGTTTCTTACGAGGACTCCAGAGCTCACTATGAGCTGTTTTTTTTCATGGATACAGTAATTGTTTATCTATATTGGGGAACAGAGAGTCTGAGGTCTTCTACTCCACCATCTTGGTGACACCAGTCTTTAGTATTTTTAATTCTTCAATTTCCATAAGAATTTAGATTTGAAGGATGTAGTTATGCCAAGATGATGGTAGAATCATATATGCATCCTTTTATAAGTTGTTATCAAATATAATTATAGGGGCAGATAATTAAGCAAGAATAAAAAGTGACAGTGAAATAAATGTAATTTCCTTTTAGGTAAAAATGTATGTCAAGTTTCCTTTATGTCAAATGTTAATTTTCCTGAAATATAGGTTTGGGAAATTCCATATTCCGTCTTTTAGAAAAATGCTATACCCCAAATGCCTGCAATTTTCTTCAGTAAGTTCCAATATTTCTTTTGTTGTTTGTGATCTTTGTGCTTCCAAGTTTGTGTTTTATATAGCTTTTGCCTTGGATCTCCCTTGTTTCAATCCTCTAAAACTGTCAAGAATAACTTAACCTGTTTTACTGTTCCTATAAATTCACATGTAACTGGTAGCTAAATCCAATTTGTGTCAATCTCTCTTTCTTTGTAGCCTGTTCTAAATCTCCCAACATATTTTACAAAAGTAGAATCCTATTAACACTAGATAACCAGCTCTGTATTTTACTCAATAGTTATTATAGTCCTTCCCATGTCACAGTACATGAAGATCCTGGCATCACTACTGATATATTATAGCAAAAGTTTTCCAATTTGTTTTTCTGTACAGGCATGCATGTGTATGTTCTGGGGGTCTGGAGTGGTTTATGATGTTGACAATACCCAATATTGCCTTTGTTTTTAGCTGATATTGTGTCCAACACAATTTTAAAGGACTTGACAGGAAACTTCCACATATTATTGAGTATAAATAGCTTCACATTATAAAAATAAATAATTTAATATTTTAAAATTAAATCCTAAGGACAAGTTACAAAATAATAAGAAAATTGAAAAAAAGTTTTAGTTGTTGTGTATGACTTAACTGATTTTATTGGCATTACTGTATATAACCCCAAGAGAAAATCATATTTGAAGTGTAGTATAGACAGAAGCATTTCCTTGTGGCCTCCCATTTATAATATTAAAGGAACATCAATTGCACAGTCTAACACCCTGAGTTCTGCTTTGCATATTACCTGGTGTGCTTGCCAATTTTTATTCAACAGGGAATTTTCATATTGAATTAGTAAATACCTTTAACTATAGAATAATGTTCCTCAAAAATGTCTTCTCTCGTTGTGAATTAAACCAGCACCTCTTTGCTGGTGTTCCTATATCTATATCAACAACCTCAACTCTTTCCTGAGATACAGAGTGACATATCTTTCATTAATCAATGAAACAATGAAGATTTTTCAACTTTCTCAAAATGTTTAGTTTTTAATTGTACGCAAGATATAGTCTGTTTTTCCCTATATCTTTTGCTCAAAGTAATGCTTTTGAAATCCACATGAGTAAACAGTTTATTCTGTTTCCAGAGCTGAGTAATTTGTCCTTGTAAGACTATATCACAGATATTTATTCAGTCTCTTAACAATGGACATTTGGATTAGTTCAAGGGTGGGCTATTATGAATAAAGATATTGTGAATATTTATGCACATGTCTTTTTGATTGAAGCATTGTTGATTTACAATATGGTATTAGTTTCAGGAGTACAACATACAGATTCAATATTTTATAGATTATATTCCATTTAAAATCATTATAAAATATTGGCTATAATCCCTGTTCTGTATGATATATCCTTGTAGCTTATCAACAGATGAATAAAGAAGATGTAGTATAAATATATACAATAGAATATTACTCAGCCATAAAAAGAAGGAAATTTTGCCATTTGCAACAACATGGAGGGTATAATGCTCACTGAAATAAGTCAGAGAAGGACAAATACTGTATGTTATCACTTACATGTGGAATCTAAAAAATACAACAAACCAGTGCATATAGCAAAAGAAAAACAGACTCACAGATGGAGAGAACAAACTAGTGGTTAGCAGTGGGAAGAAGGAAGGGCAAAGGGGCAAGATAGAGGTAGGGGATTAGGAGGTACAAACTACTATGTATAAAAAAGATGTAGTCTTGAGTCAGTTTTATTTCTACTTAGGTCTTTATTGGGGGGAGACATAGCCTTGAAATTTTCCCAGTTTTCTTGCAATCTCAGAATGCTTTACAAATAAAAATTTTAGAAATCTAAAAAAGTAGTGATAATATATTTTTGTTTTAAAGTATCTGCCTAAAATGCACATCCTTAATAGGCAAGTATTCCACACATAAAGAGGAAAAGAATAAGAATTATAGTGACTTCTTACCAGAAATCATGAAAACAAGAAGACAGTGAAGTGAAATATTTAAATGTCGATGGTATTAAAAGAAAAAACTCACCAAACTAGAGTTCCATAACCATTGAAATTATCTGTCAAAATTAAAGGATAAATAATTTTTCTCAGAAAAACAAAACATGGAGGAATTCATCACCAATAGCACTATAAATTAACTTCATTTAATTGACATTTGTAAAACACTCCATTCAACAACACCAAAATAAACTTTCTATTCAAGCCCACATGAGATATTATAGACCAAAATAGACCACATTCTGAGTCATAAAATGAACCTTAACAAATTTTATGGAAAACCATAACAGTCTCTTTGAAAAAAAATAAAAAACAATCTTAAATAAATGGAATAATATTCTGTTTTCATGAATTAAAAGATTCAATATTATTAAGCTGTCAATTCTTCCCAACTTGATCTATAAATTCAATACAGTCCTCAACAAAATCCAAGCAAGCTATTTTGTAGATACTGACAAACTGACTCCAAAGTTTATGGGAAAAGTAAAAAACCTAAATTAACCAACCAACATTGAAGAATAAAGTTGGAGAACTCACTGCCTGATTTCAAGACTTACTGTAATGCTACATGGTATTGGTGAGAGAACATAGAGCCAGACACAGACCCACATAAGTGCAGTCGGCTGATCTTGAACCTGAGGATGTAAAGTCTGGACTGTGTGGCATCTGCTCTGTGACCACAGCGTGAGAACCTATCTCCCAAGGGAAGGGGAGAAAAAAAAGAACAGCCATGGATCCTGCAAGGATTCTACCCCTGATTAAATCATGCCTAATGCCAGGTTTGTCTTTCCCTTTTTCCCTCTAGGTCTATATGCCAATAAATTTCTGTTTTCCTTAACTCAATTTGGGACATGTTTTCTATAACTTTCAATGGGAAGAACGCTGATTGCTGGATTGAGCATTCAACTTTCAAGATGCATCATTGTCTTTTAGCTTTGACCACCTTAACTGTGATGTATTCATAGATCTAAAAGGATCTGGAGAGACTAGGTGTTCTCTTAACTACTGGGATCTGCTTTAAGTAGCTCTTTACAGAAGACTGTATCGCTTCCTTTCTAGGTCTTCATTCATCAATTTAATAAACATTAATTAAAAGTCTGTGATGTGTGGAAAAATAGTGAACTTAGAGTAACCAAAACAAAGTGTGTCTCCAAAACTATGAAATCTCAGCTGTTTAAACCCTGGGCTATTCTGATGTGAGAGTTGTCCTGGTTCTGGGTTTATGATAAGAGGTATATGTGTTAATGATTTTGGAGGGAATTCTAATCAATGTATCAGTAGTTTCCTTGCCTTCTTAAACAATGCATTGTGCCTATAATTTAATTTTTCTTGGTTTTCCAGGTCACAGTCATGTCACCTAGGGGTGGGGAGAGCCCTTGGAAGGAAGGCGGGGGTGTGGGCATGTACAGTGTTCCCAAGCTCTGAGCCCTGCGTGTCGCTTTTCTGTCTGTGCTACCTGGATTTCTGAGTCCCAGGCACTATGACATCTCTGCAAGTGAGTGGGTTCTCCTCTTGTTTTTACTCTTCCTCCACAGAGACGCTAAACCAGTGATGCTCCAATGAGACACTTGGAAAGATGTGGGTTCACACACCATGAGCTATCACTCTGCAACAAGATAAAGGCAATGCAAGTGACCACTGAGACCTTTTTATAGCAGCCTGACAGAGTAATTTTATGTCTATTGGATATAAGACTAAAAATGTTGGTCCTGAATTTTTATGTCTTTTAATTTTTCTAGTATTTCATTTTTACTACATGATACAAAAGTATTGATCTGCAACAGTTTGGAAATAAAAAATAATAATTATAACAAAACTAAGCTGGTCTCTTTCCTGAACGCTGGGAGAGGCATTGTCTAGATTGTACTTTCTTTCTATCACCAGCTTCTTCATTTAGCTTCCCCTCCACTCGTCAGAAACTGGTCTATGTCTTAGGTATGCTTTTGACACTTACCTTCTTTTTTCTTGTGTTAGGTTTATATTTAAACACACTAGTTCAAGCTGCCATTTGTAACCAGAAGCTGTTCTAGTTGTGTGTGTGTGGGGGTGGAGGTAGTCAGGATTTTAGAAAGCATTTCTTCTTGCTCTCACTGTCTGACAATAATAATATTTGCATCATTTAGTAATTAGAGAGCACTTGTATTCCAGATAAGAATATAACAGAATTATGTGTAAGGTAACAGTAAATAGGTCTGAAGTGGTAAACTGAGAATCTTTTCCAAAAACAGGAATCTGAATATCTGGAATCTGTAACAGTGTTAATGCTTGACTCTTAACTAGGACACAATAGCTGATGCATCTTTAATATTTCGATTTTCCAAATCCTGAATTTCTAGCCCCCTTCCCCTTCCCTCACTGATCTGTCAATGTGAGCATATCAGAGGTCCCATTGTCTTGGCTGAAATCTGCAATAATCACCATGGTTCCAAAGGTCCTATACACAAATACAGGTTTATATCAACGGTTATTTTATGTAAATATATGGTAGCTAGAATTTAAATATTTGAGGAGAGAGCTGCCTCTGTGTGTGTGTGCTTTTTCTCAGATCTTGAATGGTGTGAATGTCTTAATATATTCATTCATTGAGCCAGTGTAATGAGACTGAATGCTGGTCCAGGATTCTAGCCATCTCAATTCCCTGAATTCCATCACTCTAAATCGATGAATTATTATAACTTCAACAAGACCTTCTAATCCACAAAATGAAGGTATTCAAAAATTAATTGGCACTCTTAAAGTTGAAACTGTCTTTTGCAACAAATAAAAACAATGTTTTAATTGTATACTTCCATTGTAAAAGGAATAGAGGCAGTCCTGGTTTTTATTTTATAAATAACACATTTCACTTTATCAATGAGTAAGTCAGCTGCACCTGCTGGGATGTAAACCGGGCCACACTCTGAAGTGCGACCTTGGACAAACTTTATCTTTGCTTGTGAAGCAGAACCGGCATGGTCCGTCTTTTGTTAGAGTGACAGCAGGAAGTAGAAGCACTTCAGAACCTTGGCATTGCCATTTCCATATCAATAGTCAGGCTCTTTCAATGATAAGGAACTTCAAATTAATGCTGGGGTCAGGGATCTGGAATCCTACAGAAATGTCTGCACAAGTCTTATTTAACTCAATCAATATTATGTAATATCAAAGTTTGAAAAGTTAGTTAATGGATTTCTGAAATGTTCCCAACTGAATTTAGGGAGATAAGGGGGTAAAAAAGGAGAGGAAGTATAGAGATACAGTTGGAAAGAAGGATACTTCAAGGAGAATGTGGTTTGTGATTCAAATATTTCTTTGATAATATAATCCATGAGAGAAAAAGAATCCTCCCTATTTTTTTCAATATATTATTAAGATTCTGCATTTTAATTTACTCATGATAATCACCTATGAATTCAGACAAATTAGGAAGAGAATAGAGAGAATTGTTGAAAAGTTTAAATTAGATAATTTCTCAAAGACCTGTAATATTATTATATATATTAAAAAAAATCAAGATTTAAGAGAAAGTAAAATATTCTTCTAATTCCTAATTCCTTTAGATAGGCTACAATAAAGAGACAAGAATGATTAGTAATTAGCAAACCACAATTTTTATGTAAATGGGTCATTCTACATGCTACCAAAAACAGTTGTTTTCTTGATTCAGTTAAATTTATTCCTATAGTCTTGTTTATATGATTAATTTTCAAAGTAAACCCTTTATTCATATATATATAGAAGAACGTCAAAAAAATCTGTTTTAATTTCTAGATTAACCCCATATCTGGAATATAAAATCCAAATTAATAAGATTTTGTTATATTCATGTTACAAATTTCATCATGAATGCCTATTTTTTTCATTAAAAATTTGCTTATAAAAAAAAAAATTTGCTTATAAGGATGTGATTGCAAAGAAATAATGATTTCAAGATCCTAAAAATGGCAGGCTAAGTTAACCTGAAATCTTCCTGTGGATTTTAAACACCTAAAAATAAAACAATTTTGAACGCAGAGATGAGCTCAAAAGACAGGAAAAGAAACCCATAGCATTTCAGAAATTAAGGGAAATTCAAAGCAGAGATTTAAACATTTGAGCTGATTCTTTAAGTGCTCTGAGAAGGTTAAAGAGGTACCTGAAGGGCTGGGACAGATTTTTGAGGAATGCAAATTCAAGGACTGAAATATATTGCCTCAGAGATAAAAGGACCATAGGAAAAACTGTAATGAGCCCAGGGTGACCTTTAAATAAACATATCTGAATATTTCACGTGGGGAAGTGGTGCTAACAGCCAAGGCTCCACGTTAACCCAGGACAGTGGGGGGCTGTCCTCTGAGTGAAATTGTAGAGAGGAAAACATCCGCATACTAATACAGGAGGCCAGCAAGACCCCAAGATGAGAAATTAAAGTAAAAATTAGTAGTGGGTGGTGTACCTGACACAAGCAAATGTGAAACCTTTCTGGGTGAATATTCTCATGGGATTTATATGGAAAAACACACAAACCCTCTCATGATGAATCCTATGAAAACAACCACTAAGTCCTCAGCGATCCTCCCTACACAAGAATCAGTGTCCAGAACAGACATTGGAGTTAGACTCAAGACTTGATATTAGATCAATGACCAGAAAGTGGGGGATGAGGTATTGGCATGACTTCCCCAATATCCCCAGAATTGTAGACCAGATGCAGAGCAGAGGATAAAAAGTCCTGTGAAAACGTTTAAAGAGTGCTCAAAGCATTCACTAAGTGTAGGCTGACAGCATCCCACACCCAAAACCAAGGAGGCTATGGACCAGCTGCCTTTCACTCACCTGGCTTAGTGGAGAGAGCTGTGTCTCTATTTGAACTTCCTGTTCAGAAGGGGTGCTTTGCCTGGCCCTTTGAGCAAATTCTAGAAAAGTCAATGGACCTGCAAAACAAGGAACCTAGAATCTCCCTGCATTTTCAACCTCTGCTAACTTTATCATTTTGCTCTTCCACACCATGTGCCCATGGAGGCCACAGATAAGAGGTTTGGAGCAAGGTCACAAGTGGAAATGGGGCCTCCCTGGGGGAACCTGCACTGTTACCAGATGGCCGAACACAAGTGTCTGTGTTTCCCCAAGAGTCATGAAGTTTGAATCATGTTGCCAGAGCCAGAGCATCAAAATGTGAGCCTCCATTGAGTTGGCCTCCTATAACAGGCAAGGCTGGGGGCTGAGGCGAAACTAGAAGACCTGAACCAGAGTTGATCCACCTGCTGCGAACTGTGCAGGGAGACGGCTTCCAGGGTCCTCCAGAAGTCACTGTGATGTGGAGGGCATCCAGCTTTGAACACCTGCCAGATGGACACACCTCCAATGGCGAGATCTGTAACAGCTTGGTGAGTAAGAGACCATTGTCCCTCTCCACGTTCTTCCTCTCCATGACACAACAGAGAAGGAAGACCAGACAGGGAAGAAAACAGGAAGGAAAGAGCATGCCACTTGTTAAGTGAATAGATCTACTTAGATTGGAATAGTATCAAGTAAATTAAAAATGATTTTATATGCTAAAATGAAAAGAATTCCTAAAAAAAGAATAGAACATTTTGAAAGAGAAAAGGGTGCCTGTGAAAAGAACAAAGTAGAGTTTCTAGAAAAGAACTTGCTGAGCTTAAACATCCATGGAGTCTAAGAGTTCAGAGCAGAAATAGAAACCAAGGTTTCAAGCAGAAAGGAATTGAATATAGGGAGTTGGACATTTACCAATAGGCTGGACTGGAGGCTAAGATGTGGGAGGATCACCAGGGTGGATGGATTCCAAGTCCCCTCCACATTCCTGAGATGCAGGGTCAGGAATATTATGTTCACTCCACCACAGTTCATGGTGGTGACACTGCTGCTACAACCACCATAGCTTCTCAGCTCTACAAAGCTGACCTGAGAAGTCTAATCCAGCCCAGAAATAACATGACTTCCTGTACCTCCAAACTTCCTTTCCAGTCCCAACAAAAGTAGCTGGCCTCCACATCACTTCCAGTTGCTAATTCTCACATCACAATTTCACAAGGGTGCAACTAAAATCTAGATCTCTGATTGCAAAAGAATGTGGGTGATAACAGTATTTAACTCTCCACCACTTTGGTGGAGAAAATTCCACATTTTATTTTATGTTCTATTAACTCAAACCAAAATGTAAAAGTATATATATGGTATAAATATAACTTAGAAAGGGATTTATAGTATATTCATAATTATTATTTATATTTAGGACTTTTTAAAGAATGTTTTCTTTGTTATTCTTTTTTCCAAACACAATAAAATGATCAAGAGGAAAATTTCTATTAAAAAAACATGTTTTTATTCTTTAGTTCAATTCTACTGCTAAAATACATGACAAGGCAATATGATTAAGGAAGTTTAAAAGCCTCATAATGAGTTCTGATTTTATATCAGAAATTATTCTAATAAAGAAGATAAGAAGAAATCTCAAGTCACCAATGAGAATGAATGCCCCATATAACTACAGAGCACAGATTTTAGAAGAATAAGTCAAAAAAGTTGGAGGAGAAGATTACGCAATCAAGGGCAATTTCAAAGAATGGTGTAACCCTGTAAGATATGTCAGGAAGACTAATGAATTATATCAAATTAAAGTTAGAAAGAGCTGATGCTTGCAAAAAGCATTGATAATGGCAAAAGTGTGATTAAAAAATGAAACTAAAGCTTTTTCAGCTACATTAAAAAGCAAAAGAAAAAAAGGAAAGTGAGTCCATTTCTTGGGGCAGATAAAATGTAAGTGGATGCAACAAATTGATTGGTTTAATGGAATATGCTACAACTTTTTTTTTTTTTTACTCTTCTCTATGAGCAATAATTATTCAATTACCCAAACAGTAATTTGGCAATTACAATATAACCTGGATTCGAGTCCTTACTCAAAGCTGCTCTAAGCTTTATATTATATGAAAAAAGTTGGTTAACTTCTGAACCTCAGATTTTTATCCCATAATTTGTTGTTGTTGTTGTTGTTGTGTTAAACCTAGCTATTCCATGAGGTTGTTGTTAAAAAAATTAGATCTAAAAGTTCCTGATAAAATGAACAGTGTAAGTTTATTAGCACTATCTCTCCTGTTTTTATCTTTGTCAAGAATAATTTTTTTTAGATTCTGCACAGTGGATGTTATATTACTAAAAGAGAACAAGATCCCAACTTAGATGAGGAGATAGAGGGAGAAGAATTGATTTAAGTTAGTTCAGATTTTATATATTTATCAGATTATTCCTGTGACACTAAAAAATTATAGATGTCATTAGAAAACTAATTATAATAATAAATTAAAAGTCAGGTAGAAAAGGGAAAACACAAAAGTATGAATTTTGATTTTCAAAGTGCAGAAATTAAAGAATCTACCACATCCAAGTAAATAAACTTGAAAATGATCTCAGAACACTTTTGGTACTTTTTAATAAAAGGCATGAGAAAGAAAGCAATAACTAATCATTACTGGATCATTGGAACATAACTGCAAATTTATAGGCAATTGGAGAAAATGGTTGGTGATATTTAAGCGCATTATTAACTGGTAGAACAAAATTATACAAAGAGTTTTGATGAGTTCAACATTTTAAAATTGAGTGTAGGAACACTGCAAGATAATGTCTTTGTTCTGACTTCTCTGAATTTATATCAATCTCAATAAAATTATGGAAATTGGTTTTACCAAATAGGGAGTTATTAAAAAATGTGGTAGATAATATCCTGAGGACCATTATTATTTTAATAGTTTTAAATTATCTGATTAAATCCAAAAAGGTAATAATTAATATGGAGAGAGATTTGTAATTATTTTTCCATAACTAAAATTGTTATCATTTAAACTGAGGGCAAAATTACAAAAATATTTCGATGATCCAGAGCTTCCCTGAGAAAATTATTAAAGGATGAGATTCCTCAAGAAGAAAAGTACGAATTGCAAAAAGCAAAAATAAGGACAAAAAGTCTAGCTTTTATATCAATATAAAAGTAATTATGTGTTATTTGAAAAGTCATTCTAGAAAAATAATTATTTTTGTCAATATTGCCTCATGAAAACTTAGAACATTTAAATGGATCAAGTGTAGTAGACATTTGTTAATTCTGGAATATCAAACATGTACTCCTGATTTCCAAAATAAAAAGATAAAAAGGGTAAAAAATAAATACATAATACATAAATAAAAAGAGTAAAAAAAAAAGACTGAATAAATTGAGATTTATCCCACCTTCAATGAAGATTTGATTTTGAAAAGTAACAGTCTTCTTCAAATTTTTGATTTCAAATAATTCTCTCAACTCCCAATCAAAACTTTTTAAAAAGTGCCTGAAAAGCTGCTTCTACAATTTACATAGAAGAATAAATGTGTGTAGACATATAATACAATATCAAAAAAATCACAAATAGTTTGGACTGGCTCTAGCAGTTATCATAGCACATTGTAAGAACAAAGAAAAAGGAATGTAAGGGCTAGAGCTGTTGTATGACTGTGGAACAAATAAATAGGTCATCATATCTATTTAAGATGCAGAATCATGTAATCTGAGAAATCAGCACATTATAGAAACGGCACCTCAGGTCAGTAAAAAATTTTTTAAATGGTATTGATTCAGTTGGTTATCCATTGAGAAATATAGGTTCCTTGCCTCTTGCAAAGCACACACTCACACACATGCACTCACACATACTCTTACACACACTCACACACACACTTACACACACACACACCCCTCACTCTCCAGATAAACACCAAAGGTAAAACTCAAAGTTTTAAAATTAGCAGAAAATATAGAAGAATGTTAATGATTTTTTATGGGGAAGTTATTCTTAAATGACACAAAATAAAAACATATATAGACCTACACACACACATATACATATATATATATATAAAATTTGGTAGACTTAACTAAATTAAAAGTTGAAAAAGATATCGTAATTAAAGTTAAACACAAATGAACTACGTGTAACTAACATGATAATCTGTATACTACAAGATAATGAGCTCTTGCTAGCCAATTTGAAAAGACAAACCACCATATAGAAAATGGATCTATAATTAATCTATTAATTAACAAATGTGCTGATTTGCAAATCTAAGTTTTTACAATGAATAGCATATGCAAACAGTAGAATGATAAAAACATACAACTTTAAAATATCAAATTTAGGCTTCGTATGGAGAAGTGGTCATTTTTTATATATTGCTGAGGGTTCTAAACGGGTTCAGCAATGTTGACAGATGATCTGTAGAGTCTGGTCTGCCAGGTGTCACGGCACATGAAAGAGAAAATGAAATTGAAACATTGGAATTTTAGTGCAGAATCAACTAAAAAGTCAGTGAGTGAAAAATATCTATTCGATAGATATACTTCAAATTTGTGAACTATCATCCAATATCTATTTCAGAGGGATTTTTTTTCGACATTTATCCCAAGAACCACTTGGTAATATTCTCAAAAGACATTTACACAGATGACCTGTTTTGGAAATCATGAAACACTGAGGAAAACTTAAAAGATTCATCCCAAAGAAAGTGAGTAAAGAGAAAACGATACAGTAATACTGTATCATACTCAGCAAGTAAGACATAAAGGGTATATTTACATGTACTCATATCTAGCAATAAACTAAACATTCTTGAGGGATAAAAAGCAAATGTAGAACTTCCACTTTCCCGTAGGGCAAGTACGGAGCTTGGAAATCATGACTGCTACTCACAAGAAAAAAGCTGAAGAAGCTAAAAGCTGACAACTCTTTTTAGATCTATCAGAGAACTGAGGTCACAGGGAAGACAAAATGGGAGAGACAGGAGAATTCTAGGCATTCCAGATCTCTCAAATGATGGGTGATTCGTTTGCTTATCTGATTTTGAAATGTTTCCACCCAGCTAACAGTTACTGAAGGCTTCCTCCGTGCCAAGCACTGTGCAAAGCTTTCCCCTGCCCCTCTGTCGACATATTTCCACCTAGGGAAATGCTTATGGAGATTTATTCGTTGTCAAATAGTAAGTACAACAGTGTCAGGGGGACAGCTGCTACCATCTGTCTCCCAGTCAGACAGCCAGCTCCTCAGTCCGTATAACCTTTGTTGCTGTCCCCATTATTGTGGCTTTTCAAAAACAAATTCTGACAAGTAAATTACTGATAAATTACTAACACAATTGTGAATGAATGTATTAATATTTATAGAGAAGAGAAAAAACTCCAAGAAAAGATGACCGTGGCGTAAGTCCTATTTTGGGGGAGGGGGGGGTCAGTGTAGAAATAATTTTATCTCTGTGAACCAGTGAGGCTTAAGTCAAGAAACGCTTTGCCTTCTCTTGTTGTTATGGGATAGGTTTTTAATATCTCCATTGCTCTCCTTCTTCCATAATTCATCCAGAGGGTTCTTATTTTTTAAGCATGAAAGGAGTGTGGGCTTTGTAGTCAGACACACCACTGTTGGAATCCCAGATGAACCACTTAGTAGCTACAAGACAAGGCAGTCATCTAACCCACTTTGGGTCGCAGGACCCTCACTTCTCAGACGGGTTAAATGGAACATGAGTCAGGTGATCATTTTGAGGAGACATTCGTAATACTTAGCTCATAATATGTGCTCTGTCAGTATCCGCTTTTACAAGTTATAATTGTATTATTAGTATTTCTACATCCAATTATGGATTTGGGGACTTGCTTACAGATACTCAGTAAACCCCTTTGTTAAATTACAACCCAGAATCCTCCCATTTAAAGGAAAAAAAGCTCTTATTTTAAATACTTTTATTCTAATTATCTTGACATCACTCATCTTGATGGGGAATTGCTTCATAATTCTATTTCATAGAAGTTTATAAGTGATGCCAAAGTCCTAAACATGATTTATCCTACAGTTTTCTCTCAAATTGATTTGACATTATATATTTAAAATGATACATTCTTTAAAGTCTGGGAATCCACCAAAATTAAGAAATTAAAGTCATTTATCAGAACATAAAGTCCAGTATCCTTTCACCTGTGATGGAATCATGGTTGATAAACCTGCTAGGAGAAGAGTTAGAAATTTCAGCGTTGAAGAGAATTACTTCATTATATACTTTTGATGTTATTTGTCAAGTTGCCTCAGCCAACCTGTGAAACACACATAAATACAGGGCTGATAGGGGTAGTAAAAATACACTTTTATCCTACAAAGACTGACATAAAAGAATAAAATAAATCCCAAGATATACTGTCAGAAATGTGCAACTCAGAAAAATACAGCAATTTCTTCATAAAGTATATCCACCTCAACTTGCCTAAACTTTTCTAGACAAAAATCCCATTAAAATTGACCAGAACAAAATGATAGTTTAAATCACAGAATAGCATGATAGTATGATTTTAAATGAAAACTCTTATTGCAAGTTTGAAAGAAAGTGAACAGCTTTTTACTGACTTTTTTTTTTTTTAAGACACCAATTTAAATCAAATGGTGTTCTACCGAATTCCACGGGGATATCAGGGAAGAGCCTGCGTAATGCAGGTGCTTTAGGTACTAGTAAACACTGTATCTTAAAAGCTACATTTTCTTAATACCATACATAAGCTTTTATTAAATGAAAAATAATACAGACACCCAAAACAGACCAAGAATACTGTTGCAAGGGACTTCCCTGGTGGTCCAGTGGTTAAGAGACTCTGTGCTTCCAATGCAGGGGGCGCAGGTTCGATCCCTAGTCAGGGAACTAAAATCCCACATGCTGCGCCGTGCGGCCAAAAGATAAAATAAAAATAATAATAATAATAAAGAATACTGTTGCATACATTAAACAAATATTTTCTTGAAATGCAGCTCCATTCTCTGTCATTTTTTACCCTTATATCGATGGCTGATTTGAGGTCTAAACTCTTAAGTCAGTTGATTCAAGACCAAATTGGGGTGTTTCATAATCACAAAAGCCAGGAAACTTTATATCCACAGACAGTATTACCAAAGGTGGCTAAGTGTGACCCAGAAAAGCGTGTCAGTGATTACAATGGAAATCATGAGTAAGAACTTGAAATGAGCCAAAGCAAAATTTTTCTCAAACCCACATAACAATTCTGAGTGCAGTGATATGGTAAGATTAGTCACTAAGAACAAATAATACCAGTAAAATAACCATACTGAGTAGGTTTCATATCCATTGTCCATTTAGATTATAGAGTAACCTCGGTTGTGTTTGATCGACGCAATTAAAAATTTAAGGAAAATAAATTTAACTTGAAATTATCTTACTTTATGTAAAATATAACAATTATTCTATAAAAGACATACATTTGTGATGAATTAGAATTCTAGAGATTCTTCACGATGAGGCAAAAAATTTAAAGGTATGAAAACATTATGGGTGTGTGTGTGTGTGTGTGTGTGCGTGCTCTTTTTGGAGAACCCTGATTACAACACAGAGATTTTCACTATTAAAATCTTCAACGTGAGATTCATCAGGACCAGTCCAAGAAACGTCATGTGAGGTCTTGAGATCATTAAAATGGTTTTCAAATAACATAAAGCTAAAATCCATGCCATTCCACTTTCTAATAGAAAGAATCCCAAACTAACAGAAAATATCCATATAAATGAATAAGCCATAAAGGAAACTGAACCTTGTAAATGAGGTTTATCTGAAGAACCTCAAGTTCTCAGCCTCTGTCAAGAGTATCAGGACCACCGAAGAAACAAGTTTAACCCCCACCTAAAGCAAACGTCTGTTCTCCATCACCAGGAGCACCTTCTGTTTCACTGTTTTCCTTGGTAGAAACCTCACTCTGTGCCATGAGGAGCATCTCACCTCAACTCAAGAGCAGAGGCCCATGTTGTCCCAGACATAGTCATTCAGCTCTGGGTGTGGCATCCTGAGAGAATGCAGCAGAGACAAAGCTTCAGTGCAGAGCTTCACAGCTGATGGGTGGGGGGAACTCCACCGCGAAGAATCACACCGACTTTCTAGAACTGCCAATACGTGCAGGTCATCTGCTGGGCACTGTTTTTGGGACGGAACAAGTAAAGATGACCCAGACCTGACATCTGCTTCCAAAGTAGCCCCCAGTCCTTGAGTGCGGAACCTGAGAATCACCTCTTCTCAGACCCTCAAAGCCCACCACCCGCCAGCATCATTAATATTCCTCAAATCATTCCTTATTTCTGTTCTCGCCTGGACTAATGCAACATTCCTCCAGCTTCCAAACTTTCTTGCCCCGGTTCTTCCTCAGTGCGGCCACGCTCATTTCCGCGGAGGCATCTTATTCCTCCGAACCCAGTGCCCAGTATTTCCCTTTGATTGGAAGCCCTTATACTGTCAAAGCTCCTTCCCTTCTTTACCTGCCAAACTTCCACTCACTCCTGAATATTCAGCCTAAAGCCACCTTCTACATGAAGCTATACCTGACCAGCTATGTCCACTCAATGATCACGGGGTGCGATAACAGAGCTCGTGTAACAGCTGCTGCAGGTGTGGGGGGAGGAAAATCTCCCATTATGTAAACCTTTTGGCAAGAAGTGACCTGGAAACAATGACTCCTAGTCTCCCTGAGACGTGGGGCAGCAGGAGATACAGTTCCTTGGCCCCGGGGGAGCTCAGAAAATGTTTGATGTTGGACAAATGACAGTCTCATGGGCAGATGTGAAACTGAAATGTCACCAGAACTGCATGGGCAATCTTTGCATCTAAACTTGTTTACGTTACTATTATTCTGACCTGTGTATCCTGACCGGCCACGAGAATCTTCTGTACCTCTGCCGTTTCCACCTTAACGCTGTGTGTGTCTAACTGAAAATGGGTATTCTTATTCGTTCAACTCATTTCTTTAAGAAAAGCAGTTTTCAAGCATCTTTTCCATAATTGTAAGCACTGAATCCCACATCCCATGACCAGCTCTCGCTACCAAGGGATGCAGAAGTAAAAGGTGATGAAGGCATTGTTAAAACCCAATCACTGGGAATGCTTAAATACTGGTAAAAATATAACTAAAAGCCTGCCGTAATTGATACACTTTTAGAACATTATTCCCACTGAACTTACTTATCTCAAAATTACAGTCTGCATTTCTTTAACACAGTGGGAGATCACACAAAATAATTGGTCCTGCTACATTATCAAAATACCAAGATAAACCTCCAATCAAAAAGGTAATTAAGACCTACATTTAAGTATATTCAATTACCTCTCAACACTGCTTTTGTAATTCTGGGAATTCTGCCCTGTGAATGAGCTCCAGTTCAGCTTGGATTTTCTCTAACACATTGATATAGGATAGGGGGATGTGGCTATTAGTGGGCGTGCTCTCACTTTCTCCCAAACCCTTCAGCAGGACACGACTGCAGCCAGAGCCGCATGGCAGAGGAAGAATGATGAGACTCATGCCCACAGAGAGACAGGCAGATTTATAAAAGCAACCACTTCTGTCTGCTCAGCTGATGATGGTGTTAAGTGGAAAACAATTACAGTGTCTACATCTTTAATGTGCAAAACTAATGACAAGGAAAGACAGCAGACAGTTGGGGATTGTGTTTGCAAGAAGGGACAGCCAGATTGTTCTGTGATTCTTAAATCATAACAGAATCGATGAGGGATGAACCTCCGAAGGGTTGTCATGATGAAGCTTAAAGTCAGGAAATTTAAACCTCATTTTTATTTATGCCTCTGCTGTTTGTACTTTCAAAGCTATAACCATCAAATAGAGAGAATAATAACTACCGCTCTTTAAAGAGCAAAGGGAAAAACAAGATTTGAAGATTGCTCCAAATACTTCTTAAATCTAAATTTCAACCATTATGTTAGGTTAAGAAAAGAGACAGCAGAAATTCCCTTAAAAAAATGCAAACATTTTCCTGAGAGAGCTATCAGATACACATTTTCTCATCATTGATAAACAATGAGGACTTGAGATTAGCTAATTTTAAAGCACATAATGGAAGGACACAAAGATTAGAAGTCATCTTCCTTTTATAACTGGGTTTTTTTTCTGGTTATAAAGTTAATTCATATTTCCTGTAGGAAATCTGTAAAGTACAGAAAATGCAAGCAGAAACACTACTATTTTTCAGCTTTCTGCTAGTCTTTTTTGTTGTGTATATAGAACCATAAGTTTTTAATAAAATTGCATTCAGATTCCACTCCAGTTTTGATCTCTGTCGTAGTACTTACATTGATATTGGGCATTTTTCCACATCATTGTTTATATTTCAACACAACAGGGACTCCCTGGAGGCGTTTCAACTTCCTGCAAAGATGGAAGATGGTGCGTCAAAAAGAGTCTGAGGATCCCGGGTCACAGTCACTAACGAGGCAAAAACATGTTTGGGGTTTTTAGATAAATAATGTTTTTAGTCATTGCCTCCTTTCTGAAGACCTACTGCTGAACTGTACTCCCCAAAACTAAAATTTTCTGGAATGCATTCCCCAGTTCTTGCGGCTGAGAACAGGTGCTCAACCGAGGAAGGAGATTAAAGCAGTGCTGTATTCTGCATTCTCGATTTTGGTTCCATCCTTTGTTTGCTAACAGTCTAACTCCTTTCTTCACACCAACTGCCAGTGACCCTACGGGCTCTGACTTTCCAGCAAAGCTCCTTGTTCATCCAAAAAAGCTCGCCAGTCAGGTTTAAGGAAACTCTGGCTCCCTTAATAAACGACCAGGCTCGGAGCTTCCAAATAGGGAAGCGCCGATGGAGGAAACAACTCCACCAGGGAAGAAGCCAGGACCTCGCGGCCTCCCCGTCGGTGATCCGGTCCCCTCCCACCACTTTTGTGGATTTCACCCCATCACCTCCCACCCTCCACGCTGGCCTCAGACACAGCCACTGTCCTTCGCCACGGGGGCCCAAGCAGGACAGGGACACAGATGCCCCCAAGGACAAGGCTTTCCTGAGAGCCTGGGCATCGAGAAGGGACTAACGGCAAAGCCCCTGACAGGTGGCCAACAGCTAGACCCACCCTCCCGATCCCGTGGGCCAGACCCTCCCTGGCTGAATCCGCCATGAGGACCCCCTGCCTTGGCAGGATCCACCCTTCCCCCCACCTCCCAGGGAGTCACTGGACAAAACTGAAGTCCTCTGAGCCCAGTGGGAAGAATGGGGCAGGATGACAAGAAGGTCACCCCCCGTCGTGGCAGAGGGCCACCTCACCCTCTGGTTCTGCACCCGACCACCTCCTTCTTCCCAGAATAAAGGTCTCTGGGGCACCTGTCCTCAGGGGAGAACTTAGATCTGATCTTCTTCAGCATGTCTTCCCCCGATGACCTCTATAAGGAAACCACATCAGAATAAAATAGTGCAGCACACACACCAGGTACCAAGCTCTCTGTGAACCAGAGGGAAGTCTTCCAGAAGCTGAGAGACGAAGGCCTTGGGTCAGTATGGAGGGGGGCAGTGAGATGGAAGGAAGGAGCTTATGGGGGGGCAGGCATGGCACATACACCTGGAGACAATGGAAACTCATACCAGCACCGCTCCTGCTGTTCCCTAAGCCTGCACGTCTGGAACACAAGGCAGCCCACGGCTGGGGTGTTTGTGGGGCAAGATCCTGAACTGGCTGAAATCAGGTTTCTGTGTTCTGGAAAAATGGATCCCTGAGCCTCTGTTCTTATATGTGCAACTCAAGACTGCATTGTGAATTGAGTGGACTCTCTCTCTCTCTCTGTCTCTCCTATCCTTTCTTTTCATCAGTTCCTGGAGTAAATCTGAGCTGCAACAAAAGGCTACTGGAGATGAAAGCAGTATGTGGGGGGGAAACTGAAAATCCTATAAAGTGCTTGGTCTTAAACTTAACCATCCTTTTGGCAATGAGAATGGAACAGGTGGAAATACCTTAAACTCCACGTTTTAAACAGTGCTGATATTACTGTAGCCCCATAAAAGAAGCTGATGGCTCAGTGATAAAGAAGACCAGCGTTTCAGAAGTTTTCTGCTGTCTATGGCATTTAGTGGCAGCAATCTCTCTACCACACAAGAAGCACACAATCAACACCAGGTGATATTCCACCCCAAGGGTCACTCTGGGAATTAGCAAAGGAATCGAATGAAAGTGAAATGCAAAAGCCTAACTGAGGGAAATAATTAAGACCAAAATGTTGAAAAAAATCCCAGAACCAGTGGATCTTTATGTATTGGTCCACCTTGATGTTCAATGAACCTTTCATTTATCTGTTCATTCGATACCTACTTTGAATAAACCTAAATATCAGGCACTGTTAAAGACCCTGCAGCAAAGCATACAAAAATTCTGTCTGTGACCTATTTTTGTATGGCCTGGAGACCAAGAATTGTTTTTACATTTTTAACAATTTTTATTTTATATTGGAGTATAGTTGATTAACAGTGTTGTGTTAGTTTCAGGTGTACAAAAAAGTGATTCAGTTATATGTATACAAGTATATGTATGGACACAAGTATCTATTCTTTTTCAAATTCTTTTCCCATTTAGGTTATTACAGAGTATTGATCAAAGTTCCCTGTGCTATACAGTAGGTCTTTGTTGGTTATCTATTTTAAATATAGTAGTGTGTACATGTCAATCCCAAACTCTCAAAGGTTGTATCAATTAAAAGAAAGGAAGAAAGCAGAAGAGGAAGGAAGGAGAAAAGAATAAGCAACAGAAATACTATGTGACTCACAAAGCCTAAAATAGTTACTGTCTGATATTTAACAAAAAACATGTGTGGACCTCTCTTCTAGAGGTAGGATACAGAAAATAAACAAATAATGAGTAAGTAAATTATACACCGTATTAAAATTTACAGACACTGTGAGAAAAAAAGTCACACAAGTGTAGTCCACAGTATTGCCATGGGTGCAGTGCGTGGAGGGGTGGATGGTGGTAGAGACAGACCCTTGGGCTACAGGCAGTGTGAGAACCACTGACACCTAAAGATAGACCAGAAACCCTGAGAAGGACCCGCCAACACCTGTACTCAACAGTACACACAAGGGGAGGGCGAGCCCACAGAGGAATGGTGACCGTGTGTGATGATGAAATTGCAAAAGGAAAACCCAACCCCGATCAGTACCGGCTGGACAGGCACCACCCCTCCAGACAGAAAACGAGGCTCAGCCCTCCTCCATTCTTAGGTGCAAACAGTATTGTCCACAGTTTCTACTGCTCTTCCATACATGTTGTCTAGGATTCAATTAAATATTAAGGGACTCTCTCAAAAACAGACTATGGGAATTAAAAAAAAAAAGCTAATTGTTAGGAGAAAAACCCACCAACAGAACCAGATACAGAAATGGTCCAGATGTTAGAATGATTAGATAAGGACTATAATAGCTATGTTAAATTGTTAGTAGAGCCACTGGAAAAGGTGAATGCATGACCGGATGGGGATTGTCAATGGAGAGACAGAAATTATACAAAACAAAATTAATCATTGGAATAAAAAAAATCCCATCATTTCAGAAATGATAAATTTCCTTGACAGATTAAAACCAGGAATCATTTTAAAGCCACCCATATAGGGTCAACTGATTTTCAACAGTAGTACAAGGCAATTCTGTGGAAAGAAGATAGACTTTTCAACAAATGTTGCTAGAAAAATTGGACATTCCTGTGCAAAAGAGACAACCTTCAACATGTGCCTTGTGTTTTAGGCTTGTATTTATGAAAAGCCAACAGCTAGCATCAAAGGTAATAGTAAATGACTGTGTGCTTTCCCCCAACATTGAGAAAAAGGCAAAACTGCTTGCTCTCACCACTTATTTTCAGCACTGTACTGGGTATTTTAGTCAGTATAATAAGGCAAGAAAAATAAATAATGGGCATATAAATTTGAAACAATAAATTTATTTTTATTTGTAGACACCATGGACATCTAGATAAAAAACATCCCAAAGATTTTGTAAAATAAGTTACGGGAACTAATATATGAGTTTAGTGTGGTTACTGGATGTAAGGTCAATATTAAAACTGTATTCCTACATACTAGCAAGGAATAATTGGAAATGGAAATGTCCATCATTTAATGGAAAATAACAGCCAAAAACTATTTCTACATTATCTATGTTTGAGGCTGGGATTTTACATAAATCGTCTTCTTCAATCTTCAAAGTAAGTTGTTTGTAAAATTTAGCTCCTATGAGTGTTTTTAAGTTTAAAAGTTCTTCCAATATGTCACTCATTCTTCATGAACAGCAATTTGAAAGGAATTCAGAATAATCACAAAAGGAACTGAATTGGGGATCTACAGCTCAGATTGCTCTGAGTTACAGTAACACTAACTATATTTTTTAATATATGTTGATCTATTTGCATAACTTCCAGGTATATATATATATTTACAATGTTGTGTTAATTTCTGCTGTACAGCAAAGTGATTCAGAGATATATGTGTATATGTATATCTGAATCACTTTGCTGTACAGCAGAAATTAACACAACATTGTAAATCAACTATATGTCAATAAAATAAAATAAAAAATCCTATCACAGCCTCAGTGGTGCCATCTCCAGGGAGACATGGTCCATGCAGTCAGAATCAGGACTTTCCTATAAAACCACTGTCGTCATGGGGATAAGGGCTTCCTCGTGAGCATATGCAATTGATAGTTTTGTATTTATATAAATAATCCTCTCTCATGGGTCAGCGGTCTGGAAGGAACCAGGTTAGAAGATTGGTGAGGAGACGAGGAGTTGTTTGGGGGTGGCACATGAAGTGGGGGTGGGCAAAAGTGGTGCAGAACTTTGTGATTCGGAGCCAGCTCTCTAAAGTGAGGCTTCCCGTGGGGGTCAGGCAGCCTCTTTCCTCAGCCACCCCACTGCCGGCACAAGGCACCGGGCTTTCTGAACAGTGACCCTGGTGGGAAGGATGGAAGCTATTCAGGGCATCCCTCTAGCCAAGGCTCATCCTACTACACCTGCTGAGAAACCCACCCGTCCTCAAGAGCCCAGCGAACCCTGAGTCCTCAGTCTGACATCACCTCTCGAGGAAGCTGAACAGCCCCTGGGGCCCATCCCGGATAGGGCAGTGATTTTCTTTATGGGAACTGAATATGACTCCAGATACGAGTCTTGTCCCAGCACCAGTACCCAAGAATGCCTGATTAACCCACGTGGGTCTTTCCCAGCGTTGCCTCAGACAAAGGAGGCAACAATGTACAACATACATCTGGTCATGGTATCAACTTTGGGTTCTCATACACGTCACATCAACTCTAACCAGCTTGAGACACTTTTAAGCAGAATGCAGGATTCACAATAAATTAATTGCTGAAATATAGTGTCGTGTTCCCAAGCTAGAATAAAGGCATCCAGGAACAAAGGAGGTAAGCACAACTGGCCTCTCACAGTCACTTTCAGAGGCTCAGACTCACACTGACATGTTGTCCCCTTTCCTGCATAGTCTTTCTTCTCTGGAGACAAGGGTCCCTGCTCCACCCTCACATGTGCTCCCTCAGGAGTGCAGGAAAGGCATCTCCTGGGGGCGGCTTGTGTATCAGAGGCCCAGGCTCTCATCATGGCACAGACTTTTCTGGGAGGGCATTCGGTATGCATGTAAGGCTTCATGGGGAATAGACTCACTTTTGCCAAGAAAAATTACCTTTAAATGCACCTCGATATTGACTATTTTCTTGTAGCCTCACTATCTTTATTCACTAGCTTGCTCATCGGACCACCAGCCAATTATTCACCCTCAGCCCAAGTCCTTGTCTCAGTGTTACTGTCAGAGGAGCCCAAATGTTCTGTCTACTGGCTTGGAAAAAATAAAAATGATATAGTCACATTTTTGTCAGTGCTGTTAATCTGACTACTATATATCCCGATATTTCATATTTTAACCAGACAGGTTCATTCTCATCTCCATTTCTTACCCACCTCCCAAAGGATAGCTCTCCTGGAAATATTGTCAAGTGCTTGATAATATACTGTTGAGATGATACATTTACTATTAGGGTAGAAGAAGACAGAAGAAGCCATGCTCTTTAAACATCTGAGAGAGGGAAAAGTAATAGATGTCTGAAAGTGATAAAATTATAAATATACATGAAGTCAGCTTCAACACTACTGAAACATGGACCACAGTTCTAATATTTCTGCAAAAGTATAGAAAGTGATCTTTCCACCAAACTGAAAAGTAAAAATCAAGAAATGCTGAAAACAATTTGTATGATCCAGCTGGTAATGCCACTTTCTCTGGGGTAATATAGGAAAAACCTTCCTTCCCATTTCTCAGAATCAGCCCACAGCCTCCTCCTCAAGCAGGCTCAGTTGGCTGTACCTGGGTAGGACCCTGATGATGGACTCAGTTACAGCCTGACAGCTGGAGTATCCATCACCTCAGCTAAGGAAGGGCATTTTCACACACAGCGTGAGGGTGGTTCCCGCTGAGTAAATTAGGCTTTAATTGGTATGGTATGATGTTGTTGCTTAAATATCCTTTCTCATCAAAAAGAAAGGCACCTGAATTTGGATTCAAGATGGGAAAAAAAATGACCATACTAGAGATAGATGTGCTGGGTGGTGAGACAAGGGGTTGAATTGTGAAGAGCACCAACTCCTAAAAATCAGTGGCTGAGCAGCTGTCCTGGACTGAATTGGGTTCTCCTTACCTCCCACTTTTCTCAGACCCAGAATTAGAGTCAAAATAGCTTCTGCTGCCTCCATAACATTCAGAGGTTATTATTCTAGAAGGTAGTAGGATTTGGTGAAGCCACCTGCTTCCTGCAACTTGGAATTACCATTGATTATTTGGAAGATAATCATTGTACAGTAAGGAAATTCATCTAGTTATTTATGGAATGTGATTGCCATTTAGATAGGCCTGGAGGGGATAAGAGATTAGACAGAAGAAGCCCTAGGTAAGACCTCATGACAAAACGAACAGGGAAGGACAGAGGTGACACCCTGAGATACATCAAAGAAAAAATGAACAAGTGGTAGAACATATGTAACATTCAAGGTGGTGTACTAACAGTTTGAGTTGCGAGGACGTTATCCATATTATACAGGAATTTAAAATAGCTTCAAGTAAAATATGCATCATGCTAGAAAGAAAACCAACCGTATACATGTAAAACAGTGTTCATTGTGTGTAGCTTGATTTTAAAACAGTCATAGTAACCTATATACACCAAAGGCAATTCTTTATGTATGAAAGAAAACAGAGGGTCTGTATTGTATAAAACAGTATTAAAAGTAGTTGATTTTATTTGTTGGTTAAAAAAAAAGAATGGCTGCATGAGAGATAATTTTCTACAATTTAACAATGAAACTAAACGTAACCAGTGACAACTATTCACCCTTCCAATCTTTCAGAGCTCGATTTGTGATATAATTTTCACACCTTTTCATTAACCTGCTATCATTAAATAAGACTCATGTATCTGTACAGAGATGAATTAAAATTCTACTGCTGAATATGTCAAGTGAATATGACCTGAACAGATGGAGTTAGTAATCTAAATTTTAAGAAAAAATATAAACATTTTAGAAGATGAACATACAAGGAACAATTTTAAATGACAATTATCAAGCCTGCCATCCATCATATTTAGTTGTTACCATTTAAAATACGTCTTCAATAAATTGGAGCTAATTTTTCCATTAGTTGAACACTTATAGAAAAAAAATCTACATCTGAACTTCGTTCTCTTGGTGAAATGGCAATTTCTGTAAAACCTTTTATTTATTATTTTCTGGAAGAAAATGACTGCCACACTAAAAAACATAACATTTGTTTAACAAATAGACCGTGTGCTAAATTAAATTTTACCATAACTGTTTTTTGATAGTTTATTCCTTTTTATTGCAGAACAATATTCCATTGTATGGCTATATCAGTTTTTTTGTCCATTCACTTATTTTTTTTTAATTGGAGTATATTGCTTTACAATGGTGTGTTAGTTTCTGTTGTATAACAAAGTGAATCAGCTATACGTATACATATATCCCCATATCCTCTCCCTCTTGAGACTCCCTCCCACCTACAATGACTTTTAATTGTAAGGTTTGAGTGGATCACCACAGTAGACAGGAGGAATAGTAATAAACAGGCCTTGGGCTTAATTATCTTGCAACCTAATTAGTAAAGATAACCCGATTCAGTTATTTTCCATCACACAGAGGTGCCTCAAGTAGTTGGAGAAAATTGTCTCCATCCTTCTCCCTTCTGTACAGTAATTTCATTTTTACATGCTTGCCTTTTGGGTTACACTGATGAATCCTTCTGAAGAAATGTTTTTGTGTGTAAAATTCTTTGGAAAACCACAAATCTCATTCAATCCCTTTGATTGTTTATAAACGAGAATAAACCAGGCTAAAGAAAATAAAGTGTTGTGCTTGGGTCTCAACCGAGTTGAAGGCAGAGTCAGGACAGGCCCCCCAATCCCATTGCAGAGGGCTCCCCAATACCCAGGCACCTTGATGCTTCTCTGTGTATCTCCACGCGTCACTCACTGCATCACCCAAAGAGCAGAGGCTAAAATCAACTACTTCCTTATTGTTGTTTCTGGATAATCAAGATGACTAAGAGAGCAGAGAACAGGTTGTATTGACAGTGTTTCATTTTTCTCTCATTAACTTTATGGTGCTGAAAAATAAAATAATACAGAAGAAATGATATGAAACAACAGGAGTGCCTCCGTCTTCTCACGCTCATTGCTGCCTCCCTGGGGCAAAAGACTTAAATTATTTCCAATTTAGTTCTTCTGGAAGGTTCCTCAATAGTCAATAATGAACATATACCGCTACTTTCAATATATCACTTTATAGCAATATTTATAGCTATCCTGCTGTAAAATATAAGGATTGAAAATCAGTTACACCATACCTTTAGCTTTTTTCTCTCAGTTTGAGTTGGTTAATATTTTAGATTTTTTTTCTTTTTTCTTTTCTTCTTTTCTTTGCTAATCACCTCCTATTTTCTGCCAGCTACAATTTTGCTTCTGTATTGTCAAATATAATATTTACATTCATTTCCATGTTTACTTTTATATCTCCTATATTTTATACATTATTCCTGAAAGATAAAAACTTGTCAAATATACGATATTACTGTAATTATGTAAATATTGTTCAGTGTGGGTTAATTTCTGTTCTACAGCCATCATTTCTTTGTCAATGAACCCTTTGTCAAAAATGCTATAAACTCTGGGGGAAAATGTTTCCAGCATCTTAAAATCCACCATTTATTCAAAACCATGCCCGTTTTAATTTGATGCTGATTTGGACTAGGTTTTTCTTGTAGTTTCTTTCTCCTTAAGGTGGTAATGGCAAGGTGTCTATACCATTTGTTGTACCTGGAAGAGGAACCATGTTTAATTCAGTATTTCACTGATATTATTCCTCCTGTTTCATCAATCGATTCCATTCAACTGCTTGGAGAACTTCTTCTTACACCCACTGACAATCATCAGTTCATTACATTTCAGATGTACAACTATCATCAAGGATCTGGTTTCCTGGTAATTTCTACTAATTTTTTCATCCTTTTGTTTGCTGAGAGAACACTAAATAATTTCCTCTGAAGTGATTCGTGAAGGTAAAGTCTTATTCCACAGATGTCCTCAAACATCTCATCCACCAAGGGCTTGGCTTGATACTGACTTCTCGGTTCATTTTCCCTCAGAACTTTTGATGGAAAGCACAGGTGCCAGTTAACACTTAACGTCTGGGAGGTCTCTCACCATAGTTCCAAAACTGAAATCGCTGGAAATCATCATCCTTTCCAAGGTCCCCCCAGAAGTCTCTGGGTTTCCACAGGTGTGTTATCCACATGCCCGTAAGCAAACTATCTTGCCAACAAAGTAGTATCCTAAGGTTGGCCGCTCTCCTCTCTGACCCCGCTTCACGCGCTTCCCAAACCCAGCGAGGGTACCTGCTCCCGCCCTGGTGCCCACCCATCAAGATTACCGAAGGCTCCGCCCCTCATGGAATCAAATCCCTCAACCGCCCTCGTCCACTATGCTCACTGGGGCTCTTGAAGCCTGAGGCCTCATCCATCTTCCACTCAAGTTCAGTTTTTCCTTTATTTTCTTTTCTTTGAAATGTAAAAAGGAGTGAATCAAAAAGTGCTTAACAGAATGGAAAGAATTTCTCTTAATATACCTTAAATTAATATAAACGTGATTTTTTGCAAACAAAGAAATAAAGTATCTGAAAGAATTTCATTTATATCTCTAAAATTATCAGTACCAGCTGTACTTGGCTCTTTTTCCTGCACAATCCTGACTGACCCTTTGTCAACTTCTACTGAGGGCAAAATGTGTTGATATTTCATGAAAGGAATGTGTTCCATTGAAGGGCAGGAAATGAGTTAGAAGAAACTAATCTTTTAATATTTTGTGTGTTAAGAAATAATTACTTGGTAAGAGAAAAGGATCCAGAAAGTTTATTAGCTTTAAGCACAATTGGTGAGTGGTATTTTTATTGGTGATTAAAAAGTTAATACCTTCCATCAGAAATGTTACAAAGAAAGAGGGAGGGAGGGAAGGAAGGAAGGAAAGAAGGGTGGAAAGAAGGGAATAGGTAATTACCATTACCTAAATGTCTTTATAAAACCAATGTAGAGTTTTCAAAAATATTTTAAATAAATCTCTTGCCCTTTGGGTTAGAAACATAATCTCTTGAAAGTAATAAAGGCTTACATTCCTAATTAAACTCTAAATTCCCACTGGTACATATTCCAGTGTCTCTCCATACACTGTGAGAATAGTTGGGTTTTGAATTGCATCAGCAGGGACCATGATTGTAACAACTTTCTGAAATTAACCTTGATGAAGAATCTGAGATATTTCAGAGGCTACACAATAACTATGGTAGATAATTCATTTGAGAAGATTTACATTTTCTGAGGGAAAAAAAAAAGACTTAGCAGTTTCTTAAATGTAAAGAAAAAATTTTAAATACATTTTATTCTTAGCATTTTTGAAAATTTCAATAGAGGAAAAAATTTATGGATATATCCAGATGGTTATCCAGGATGAATATCACCTTTATAGCTTTGCATTTGATTCTTTACTAAATTTTTAAAGTAACCTATCTCATAGTTCCTGGAATATATAGTTTCAATATACTATACCCTATGGCATATGTTTTACCTAACTGAGCGGTTTGTTCGAATCTCTGTAGTAGAAACATGTAAGAATATCTCTGGCAGACCCTAAACCACAGAAAAATACAGTATGTGAATTAAGAAAATTGAATTCAAATTAAATTTGAAAGTAAAGGCTCCACAATACCTACAAAACTTAGGTTTGGTTATTATTTGAAGCACAATGCTCACTGCCCCCATCACATCCAAGGTCACCAGTTCTTCTAGCTCAGATTCCATGAGTCCTGTTGCAGCCGACAGTCCTTTCCAATCATACCTACCTGACTTTGACTAAATGGGGCATGAATAGACTATGCAATTCAGTTAACAGTGTTCATTATAACAACTCCAAAATAATGACTGTCTCTGTAAGTGTAGAAAAGCTCACTTTTAACAGTGTTGTTTTGCTTTGTTTTAGAATAACGTCTTTAAAATGCTAGAGAGTAGCAAGTGCATCTCAAGTGGGGGAGGAAGGTAGCACAGGGAAGCACCTTGTCTTGTCACCAGATTGTGCAGAACCCGTACATCAAAGACATCTGGGATGAACTTCTCCCCAAGGTTCAGTGTAAAGTCAACATCTCTCTAAGAGCTTTCACATCCTCAAGATATTACAGTGACTTGTTACTTACCAAGGAAATCAGTAGAGACACTGAAAAACTTTAGGCTAGAAGGCAAGTCATCAGAATTCAAGTCACGCCTTTATCTGAAGGCAGTGTCTTTTCTTAAGTATCGTCAGTTTTGGTCCAAGCCCATCATCTCTAAAATGGGATGACTGACTTGATTTCCCCACCTTTCTCAGAGCTACCTGTGAGAGGGTCCTTGGATTGCATCCTGAATGCTGACACTTTCTCCTCCCAGATAAAGTTTGCAGTAGCCAATCTGATCCCTGGTCTAGCTATTTTATGGACTGGAAAAAAATCTAATACAAATTAATGGAAAGATTTAATGCTGGCAGATGGCTCCTGAGTACTTGGAGCTGTTCTGATACCTGTTTCACAGAAGTAGTCTACTCTGCCATTATTCTGAGCCATTGTAAGTCGATAATCAGCCACAGAAGCAGAACAAGGCATTACAAAAAGGCTGCTGCTTCTGTTTCATTAGCCTCTCACTGCAGGCAAAATGAAGGCAGTAAATAAGTTAATTGTGTCTTTGCTGCTACCCTTCCCTGGGGTACATTATGTCATCATTGATACTGATAGATTAAGATAGGCACTTTATGGTGGTTGCCAACTATAAAGCAATGATGTGTTCTTATTCTTATCAACTGCAAACATGAATTATGCTCAGTTCCCTGAATTTGATATTTCTTTGAGGTCTCTCCGTAACTGGAAATAGTCATCTTGCCCTCTGAAGGACAGACTTACTCATATCAAAGCTTCCATGAGATTTCACTGAACACCAAGGAGACTTAGTATTCACTTGGGTTAAAGGACTAAGAGGAAGTCCCACTTCCAGAATGGTGGCACCAGGAGCCCTGTGGATCCATCCCCTGTGGGACAACCATAACTGGTGGAAATTATTTTAAAAAAAAAAATTTTTTTTTTTTTAATTGAAGTGTCTGGAAATTATCCTAAGGGCATACAGAAAATGAGGAAACATTTACTCAGGAAAATCTGCTAAAGCTCAGTAAAAACAGCAAAAGCCTATTGCTCTCCACAGAACTCCACTCTCAGGAGGGGGAGGGGCAAGCAGATGGGATCCCTCTCTGCTCAAACCCCAATCAAAGGATGTGGGATCCCACCAGGAGGGGCAGGTCACCAGCATTTCTCTTCCCCTCAAACTGACTTTCAAAAACTGTATTCCTGGTGAAGATGACTGAGACTCTGGAGGTTCCCTTCCCCCACCCAAGCCCCACACATAGACGGGAAGCTCTACCCCAGGAACGGCAGACCAAGAACACCAGGGTGAGGATAGCCCTTGTCCCAGAACACTGGCAGGACTGAGGTTCCTTGCAGAGAGACATACCAAACAGAAAAAGAGTCCATCGCCTCCACCCAGTGCCCAAAGCCGTGGCCCACAGGGGGAGAGGCAGTCTGTGAGATCAGAAAGCTCTGAGGCTCCCCAAAAGGAACTGACTTTACTTGAGTGGAAGTGTGGGGACGTTCAAGCCTAAGGGCAGTCTCGAGAACACTGGAGACTTTGGTGGTAAGTGAGGGAGGAGAGGCTCACAGCTCAATGAGAGGAATAAGACAAACCACATGCAAGTTAGTTTACCAGTGAGATCTGGTAAAACTGGAGAGACCTGGTGAAAAGACTGCCTTCAAAAAGTACCCCTGCCTGAGAGTGGCATGAATAAAATAGCAAATTAAGAAATCTCAAGCTCTGGTTACCCCATGGAAACAAGACAATAACAAACAGAGACAGGCTATTCTGTGCTAAGGAAATGGCATAATCATAACATCAGGCATGACACGAAACGTTAAATCTGTCTGTTCCAGTAACAGTACAGGCTCAAGCAACACACATTGGTGTACATAAACAAAATAATTGCATACTTTGAAGAATTACAGTGTACGGTAACTTACTATATCTTTTTCACATCAACCTCGACATTCGTAACATGAAGGAAAATTATGATGGGCTGGCATTAATGCTATTGATACTAAAGAGTAAATATATTGTAAATATATATATTCAAAAATATATTCACATGTTAATTTAAATGTATATATTTTTAAGTAAATATATAAAGTAAGTATTTGTGTCTACAAATTTCTGCAGTAGTACACCCTGTCAAAGAAATCCATTTCTTCAAGTTTGAAGTATTTCAAAACAAATTCTTTGATTATAGTTGATTAAAAGTTACACTGACTTTCAATTTATCTGTAGATTTTTAAAATATCAGGGATTCATAAAATAGTGTTAATGAAAAATATTCTTGTGAAAAGAATACACTTCTTCTGAAATTTTAAGGATCAGACTGACCAAAACTTAGGAGTTTTTAATACTTGAGAAATGACTTGTAATCATTCATATTTTTGCAAAATATCATTTTCCTGAGTGTGAATATTAATATTTCAAAGTGTTTGAAATGTTCATTGTACAAGCAGTCATAAAAACATCTTGGGATTTGATCTGTTTTATACAACAAAGAAATTATGAAGGCGTAGGTCTTAAAAGTATAGGAAAGGATTGGGATACTTATTAAATAGATAAATGGGAAAATGGATCCATTAAGTAGGAAGATTATTTTAAAAATATAATAAGGCAACATCTACCACTAGACTAGTAATCACCAAAAGTTATAATTTAATCAGAAACCCTGGAAATAAGGGATTCTACCTGTTATATTCCCCTTTCCTCTTTTTACTCAACAAATAATTTCTGATTTTCTTCTTTGTAGCCCCCACTGAGATGGATTGCTCTAAGAGATTGACTCAAACACAACATATTTCTCAAGTTTCTAAGAGTCAAGGGAAGGCACGGAGTATGAGACAAAAAGCCACCTTATTTTAAGACAAATAACATTTAATCAGCTATGAGGAAAGTATAGACAAGCAAATTACTTTGGGACTCAAAGGAAAGAGAGGCCTCTTTTCCAGGCTAGAAAAATCTGGAAAAGATTCATGTAGCATGCATCTGAGATGGACATCAAAGAATTAACTCAACAAGCATTTACTAATAGTTATTGTGTCCCTGACTCCAGGGATTGTGCAGGTGTAAGTGGGATGGAAGGCAGGCACTATTAGGCAGATGTCAAGTGTGGAAAGGACCATTCGCGCTTAAAAAAGCAGGCAATCAGGAGTTACTGAATTTTCTGAACAAACAATCACGATAGTCAGAGCCCAGGAGGATGTCCAGCCAGCGGATCATGGCTAGGAGAGATTGGCAACCAGGACACATGTAAGATAATTTCAATGTATCCAAGAGAGGAGTTGTAAAGGCCTACATTAGGATGGCAGCAGATATGTAAAAGATGAAAGTATCCGTTCTTTTATCCAGAATGGCAGGGGGCAAACAAAATCCTGAAACCAGGGAGAAGAAGCTGAAGCCATAAATATTAATTCCAGCATCAAGATTAAGAAAGATGATCCCAAGTGAAAAGCCTAAAAGTTGTGTTTGCCATTGAATCTCCAAAAAGATTGCCATCAAAGCTGTTGACCAAGCAAAGCCAGATTTATTCAACTTACTGCTGCCAAGGACAGTAACATCTTGACAGAGTCTGAATAGTATCTCAGAAGGGGAAAATAATAGGAAGATACTTTTCAGTATCTATGGCTTAGGCTGAATGATGTAAAAGCTGATATCCAAGGTGGAGAATTGGTTGGGGTTTCAGAGAGTTTATGATAATAACTTTGGGTTGGTGGACATGGGAAGGTGAGGTTTGAAATGAGTATTGATGAGTAAAATGTTAGTCTCGATAAGCAAAGCCATTTAGGTAGCTTCACTTTTGTATCTTCCAGTAGGAGCATTTCCTGGACCAGATAACTGAGCTACCTTGGCCTGATTACAGAAGTGTTTAGCACAAAGTCAGGAAGTAGCCTTCATCCCAGAATTGTTTATCACAGGGGCATGGAGGTATGGTTAGTGCAGAGTTGCTGAACACAGGGAGAGTGAATTATACTGGTTTAAGTTCGCAAAGTTAGGTCCCACTGTAAGAGACAGGTATTGGCAGATATTCTTGATCTATCATGTATTTCAGAAAGGCCACAGCAGTAAATCCAGAGTAGGAGACAGATACATAGAGAGAGATGGAAAGAAAGATAAAGATAGAGGTAAGAGACTTGACAGTGACACAATGCAGCTGGTACTGATAAAACTTCATGAAATGAACAGACATTAAACAAGTGAGCATAAACAACTTTGAAAGCTGCCTATTCACATCAATGATACACCTTCAGTAAACATATAGGGAAATGCATGTGAGTAACACTTCTGAGACATTCTGATCTTCCTCATTGGCCACCATTGATGACCAAGAAGGGAGTTTCCCTGAGACAGCTGGTCCCGTGCAAGATGCCTCTGCTGGGACCAACCAGACATTTTGCGGAGCCGTGGTGACCTCAACCCTTAGAGCATGAACATCTGCAAACCTCTCAATGATTTGTACTGGACAGAGAAGAATCTCCAAAAGTCTAGATGCCATACAGGTGAAATCTGTACAGAGGAAGCTAAATACGATCTTACAAAGTACTGCAAAATAGATCAGAAAATTCTGGAGTTACATTTTATACCAAAAAGTAGAATGATGACTCAGGTTATAGGCAATTTGTGTTCTATACTCTCTCATGAATGGAGTTGAGCCTTAAAAATCAGTGTTTCAAATTTCTTTCATAGACCTCTCATAGTAAAAGAATAATAAACCAAATTAATAATTAATGGCATTCCTTGGTCAACAATACAAGTGCAAGGAAAAAGAGACAGATTTAAGAGGACTCATACATATAGAAATGACTTGGCAACATCCATGATTTGGAGGCAAAGAGAAAGGGTTGTGATGTAAAAAGCATTAAACTAAGGGTAAAACTGCTATGTTGAAGTAAAAGCACTTCTGGCAGTTTTCCAGTAAATTTGCATAAGCAACTTTATCTCTGACCCTTAGAGCTTCATTTGGATAATAGGAATACTGAATTCAATGGTCACTAAACTTACTTCTAGACCTACAACATTAAGGTTCAAATATATACCCAAGAGTTCTAGCCAGAACAAAAAGAACAGTGGTACCAATGACAGAGATGAGAAAGCCAAAGCAAATTGTTAAGGGGAAGGAAAAAAGAGGTAAAAACTGTAATTATGTTATGTTTGCAGAGCCCAAGGATATGTAGGTAGTGATGGATTCTAATGAGTAGTTAGAAATTCTTCTGCTAAGGAGAGGTTATTTCTAGAAATATAGTCATACCCAGAAAAAGTATTTAAGGCTCTGAGAGTATACAGATGTTGTGAAGAAAGAGGGTAAATCAGTGGTCGAAGCCTGGCCAGGCTGCTCAGTCTATTCTATCATCAAGGAGATAAAAGTATGTCCTTTGAGCAAAGATGAAAATAGGTATTTTGAAAATGTTACCTGAATGATTTTAACATGTTCTCTCACTCTCTCCCTCATTTCATTGCAAATCACTGGTACCTAAAGGAAAAAAAAAAAAAAAGAAATACTGTATCTAGCTGAGGTCTGCAAAGGGTCTGAGATTTTATTTTCCTTTTGAGCTAATGAGTTAGTCGCAATTACATGGATGCCATCAGGAGACACAAGACTCCTGGCTCAGAGACAAAAGACTTTATTAACCTCTGGGCACAGCACAGCCTTTGCTCTGTGCAGTTCTCTTTGCCCATGAGAACACCACGAATCAGCCTAGATGGACACCCGCACACAGTGGGTTTCATTACAGAAGAACTCAGAGCATAGGGAACCCAAATATTTTATAGCAGACAGTAAGCATGCCTGCTGTTGGCTCCACAGTAGGACTTGATCTCCATCATCCAGAACTGTTCATGAATGAGACATCCTTGAAAAGATGGCCCAGAAAGAAGAGAAGTTAGTGCCTTGCTTGCAAGTTGTGCTGAAACATGAGAGACCCATGGGAACCGTTGCCCAATGTATGTTTCCCATGTGAGATAGACAACACTCTAAGAACTAATTTTTTCATACATTCAAATTTGGGAAGCATTGACATTTTTCATTATGACAAAGCCCATGGGATACCAGTGCCCAAGAAAAGGTGAGGGAGACAGGCTGAGAAAATGTTCATAGGAGAAAAGGGGGAGAAATGTGTGAAACCTAATAAGTAGTTTTTGAATTTGCCAAAGACTAATTTGAGTGTGATGGAAAAGAAGCATTCAGCTCATGTAACCTGGGAGGAGAGCCAGAGGTTTTCATATTTTGTGAACGTGGCAGGTGGAATGGGGTCCCCCCAAAATGTATGTTCTTCCAGACACTCAGAATGTGACCTACAGCTCAGAATGTGGAATAAGGGTCTTTGCAGATATTATTAAGGTAAGGATCTCGACAGCAATCGTAAGGGACCTGGTTGAACCATAAACCCTCTGATGAGTGTCCTTGTAAGAGACAGACAGAGGGAGGAAGGTGATGTGAAGACGTGAGCAGAGACTGCAGTGATACAGCAAAGAAATCAAAGGAAACCCAAGGATTGCCGGGAGCCACCAGAAACTAAGAGAGGAGCATGGAACCGACCATTCACCTTAGCCTCCAAGGGGAGGCAACCCTGTGACACCTTGATTTTGGACCTCTGGTCTCTAGAGCTATGAGACAATACATTTCTGTGGTGATTTGTCACGGGCAGTGTGTGACTTTGAGGCAGGGGTAATTGTAGAGTAGTTGAACTTTGATGGGGATGCAGCTGCAGAAACAGGGAGACACAGTCAGGTTTGATGGTTGTGATGAATGAACAAAGTGGCTGGGGGTCTCACCGGCTCTTTTCCTACAGTAACTGTTTGGTGTCACTCTGCTTGGGAGCAGTGTTGTGTACAACAGCTATTCATTCTAAGAGGTAGTGGTGCCAGAAGTTATTAGCAATGCATTTGTCAAAAATGACACCTCCATTCAGCGCTAGAACCAGGCAGAAGCCCTAGGATTACCATGTTTTGTAACAACGTGGGGCTGGGTGTCAGGAAGCACTTCCTCAATGCTTTGGTTTTAAATTATTTTTATTTTGGAGGAGAAAAAAAATTTTCCGTCTTTTTAAGTAAGGTAATGATGTAGCACCTTATAGTTGTAATGTTTTCTCTTCACTTTTGATGTAAACCTGTTAAAGTGAGCAGGGATTGTAATCCAGAATGGCCTTTATTTAAAGAGTTCCAACACAATGACTTGTCATCAAACTGGGAGCAAACACTTGGTGTAAGTCTTTCATTGGTAACAGTCGTCATATGGTATTTTCTAGGTATTTCATTTTTTAACCCAAACTTCACTCTGAATCAGCACAAAATGGAAGTTTGGGGTCATTACTGGAAGAGCAGGATCATAGTCTGTGAAAATAGGGATGAACAAAGGAGAGAGATGACAGAACCCCTCAGAGGACCATCTGCCACCCGGGGTCCTGTGCTGGTCGCTGCTCTGAGCTCCTTTCCAGTCCAGTATTGAAGATCCACAGCGGTGACAAGACAACAATGCATGAGAACTATTTTCAACCAAAGTTCCTTCTTCTTCCCCCAAATTGAATGCACCCAAAGAAGCACAAATGAGTGCCACCGTTTAGAGATTAATTTGCAAGCATCTTTCAAATTTTCAAATCATATTTTCTTTGACATCACAATTCCATTGTTAGGAATTTAACATCATAGATAACTTTATGAAGGGCAAAAGAAAAATTCCTTCAATCACTGAGCACCTCCGACACCGTGCCATACCAATTTTTCTCCTCTTAAAGGAGAGATGGGAAAACTCTTACTATATTGGTAGTAAGCCACACAAAGGTCTGAGGGCCCTTTCCAGGCCTGGATAGTATCTGCAAACTCTATTAAACATCATTCTCTGATCGACATCCCACCCACTTTCTCCTTATTTTGGAAAATAAGGATAAAACTGCCCTTTGGTATCTCAAAACGATTCACTGTTTTCCCCTTTAACAGACATCTATGTTACACTCTCTATTCTGAAACAGAAAAGTTGTGGTTGGATATATTCTTAGGTACCAACTTCTACCCCGAGGAAAACAAAACGTGGAGGAGGCATTGCTGAGTGAAACGCCCCTCCCTACTGACGAAGGTTTTACCAGCATCCGGCAGCTGTGGTCCAAGCCTTCTAACATCTGCTCCCAAGAGGAACGTGTGCCAGCTGCGGGGCGAAGAAAATTAGGGTGACTGAAAAAAGCACCCTCTGGCAACATGAGGAGATCAAGGGATTAATTCATAGGGTATTTAGTATGAAACAAAGGAATACAACAAAGGGTTGTATTCCTTTATTTAAAGGATTGAATAAATACAACCCTTGATGAGTCTTTGCTTCTTAGTATCCTGAAATTTTAATCTATTAATATCAAAGAAATCAGACTTGATGTGAACAAGGCGGCAGGTTCAGAGGGAAGCATTTGGGGCTGTCAGGTAACTGTTCCCTCACACCTGGGCTGCAGGTGACTCCCCTCCCCATGGCCAATTTTTACAAAGATCTGAGCAGTGCACTTTCATGATCACCACACTAACAAAGTCCTAGCCCTCATTGCCCTTAGTAAGGGGAAAAAGACATGATTAACTAATTTAATACTTATGTAGAATAGTTTAAAGAAATCATAAATACCACAAAGAAAAATAAAACAAGATAAGGGTTGACAGTTGAGGTGCTGACATCTGAGTTGGGATAGAACAAGCGGACTGGATAGAAAGTCAATGCCGCAGCCCAGGAGAGAAAGAGTGATTTGGACGAGGATGGGAATGGGGAGAGGACTGGGGTGACTGAGATTCTGAAGGCTTAGATACAGAGCGTGTCAGAATGCAGCTGTGCGGTGCGGACGCGGGGAAAGGGAGAGGTACGACAGGACCCCTGAGATCTTGGCTTAGCCACTGGGCAAATGGGGGCACGATTTAGTGAGATGAGGAGTCCCCAGCTGGCCCTGGATTGGGTGGGGGATGAAGACTCAGTTGGGGACATGTTACACTTGAGCATCAGGGGAACATAGTCCTTACCTGGTAACCCACCAGCATCGCGGAATTAGAAGGAAGGGGAAGCGCCCATCCGAAGCTGGCCGGTCACTGCCGGCTTCTGTCAGCTCTGCCAGCACAGGTGATCTGCGCTGCCCTGATTTACTCCCGAGGACACTCAGGACCTGTGTCCACACAGATAACAGGGCGGGGAAAGCGCGCTTCCGGGGACCACGGGAGGCTAATTCATGCTCCCCCACCTTGCCTGGCTGCTGCGGCATCCGCAATGTCCTCTCTCCTCAGGGCTCCTCCCCACTTTCTTCTCTTTCTATTTTCTTTCATTTTTGGTTTTGGTATTTTCCCTCCAAAGTTCTTCCTTGGTTGTTATTCTTTTGGGGGGGAATGGTGGTGCCAGCGGTAATGATTGTTCTGCCTCTTAGTAAGGACCGCAGATGTCTCTAAACTTGGTTATTTTATAATAACATTTAAATCTTCTACATGTTCTGTCCCTAGGTATCTGGCACAGAGATCCTTTTTTAGTAATGTAGGGCATCTCAGAGGCATCCCGGGTAACCGCTCATTTTACAAATGAGGGGACCGAGGCCCTGGGAACTTTATCTGGTGAGAGGCAGGCTCTTACATGGGGTCCTTCTGAACTGCAGCCAAGTGTCAGCACCGCCCAGCGAGCTGATCTGCAGGCTCCCTTCTATGTCCTCAGATGAAAAAATGTTCAATGTTTTTTGCTAATAAAAGTTTCCAAAGAAATGAAGATGAGATAATTGACAGCAGTGCATTCTAGGCAGAGAACAGAGAATTTCAGCATTCTCCCCCGGCTCTCTCCCTTGTTCCAACTGGACATTTATTACAGGTACAAATGATGTTAATCTGATGGTTGGGATTCAGCCCATGAAAACGTGTCTTCTGGAGCAAGAACAATTTAACCGTTGACCCTAAGCCCCGGCAGCAATACACAAGTTCCGTTTTGCTAAGCAGAAGGCAGTGTGCGAGGCGAAAAGGGTTTTTTCCACTAATGACAAAACCAAGACAAATTGCAGAGGAAGAGAAACTAGATATGCATGGAGGTGAATTGCGCTTCTTTGAGAAGCCAGATGAGGAATAAGATTTACTTGTTTCGGGAAGAGTGCACAAGGGGCAGCTTCATTACCAGAGACCCTGAATGTGGGCCTGACCCCCAGTTCAGCAATGCTTTTCTATTTCCAGCTGTGACAACTGCATGTCTAACGGATGGATAAGTCACACCATTTCCACTTTCTTAAACAGGGGATAAAGATAATTTGGGAGTGCAGGTAGAGACGGAGCAAGGAAATGACCCGAATTAAGCATTTTGTTTAAGAGGCACATAGGAAGCAGTGTCGGAAGAGGCGAGAGGCAGACCTTTACGTGGGAGAAACTCTCTGATTGACAAGACTTTTAAAGCACTGCCTCTTTGTGATCAACAGCCCGGCTGGAGAACAGATGAACAGGTAACTGCAGTTCTCTATTATCTTTGCATAAATACCAATGCCCTAAATAGGCTGCCAGCATGGAGAGACATGGCCTCAGCTGAGAGCTGCCACCCGGGACCCACCTGCAGTTTCCCAGGTGTTTTATCATAACCCGCATTGAGATGACACCAGACCCTGAATTGCTGCAAAGTGCACGAGAGTGTCACATCCCTTAAATATCGGTGGGATGCATATTACGTTTGGAGGCAGAAGGCCAGGGGCAATCCCAGACTCATCACTTATGTGTGTATCATCCGCGGTGGGTCATTTCAATTCTGAATCTTAGTCCTCCCTTAGTTAAAATAGGATTAAAACACTGACCCTTCCTAATGCACACAGCTCAGGTGAGAACCAAACAAAATTATGAATAAGGAAAGGTTTGCATCATTGTCCTCAGGGCTACGCTCCAAATCCTACCCAAACATGTGCCACCTTGTACTAAACAGCACACCGTCTTGAACTAATTGGTGAGGTAGTGATTTTCTCAGGTAGAACTACAGCTTGGCTGTTGTTGCATTGTATGCATTTGGCAGAGCGTTGGTAAAGCAGGAGGTTAGGAGAATGTATTAAATGAATAAATGCCAATACTGGTTCCAAAAGCACTTTTGAAATCTGAGAAAGCTTCTAGAAGCCTAAGAATTTGTAATCTCCCAGTTCCCTCTTCTGCTCATCCACGAACTGACCAATCAGGACAAGTGGGTACCCCTTGGGTTGAATTCTTTTTTTAAACATACGACAATGCATCTCAATTATGAGCGCAGGAATGGGAAAGCAGGTAAAAACTACCATCCAAATTGCAATGAAGATTATAATCGCTATGAAATGAACACTTCTAGAAATGCAACTGACTCCCTCTTGCGAGAACACCGGAATCACAAATAACTGCTGAACAATCATCGACAGGAAGACACTGGAACTCACCAAAAAAGATACCCCACATCCAAAGACAAAGGAAGAGCCACAATGAGACGGTAGGAGGGGCGCAATCACAGTAAAATCAAATCCCATAGCTGCTGGGTGGGTGACTCACAGACTGGAGAACACTTATACCACAGAAGTCCACCCACTGGAGTGAAGGTTCTGAGCTCCACATCAGGCTTCCAAACCTGGGGGTCTGGCAACGGGAGGAGGAATTCCTAGAGAATCAGACTTTGAAGGCTAGAGGGATTTGATTGCAGGACTTCGACAGGACTAGGGGAAACAGAAATTACACTCTTGGAGGGCACACACAAAGTAGTGTGCACATCAGGACCCAGGGGAAGGAGCAGTGACCCCAGGGGAAACTGAACCAGACCTACCTGCTAGTGTTGGAAGGTCTTTATTGTTTATGTGTCAAGTTCCCAGCCATGCGAGTCTCTCCGTTAAGCAAATAAATGAGCAGCACAAGGTGGGAAGTGGAGAAGGTGACCTAAATTTTGGTTCCAAAATTATAGCCAGAACGACACTAATTCCTCACAGTAGAGTGATAGAAAGGTGAAGTATCGTTAGAATATAGCTACAGTTCTTCTGCTTTGAGCTGAATTTCACGTGGGAATAAGGCAAAAGACCAGCCTCATTCTGGAGACAGAATCGTGATGTCCTGTTCACGACTTACAATTCCACGATTTCTATCTGCAATACAGGTAGTGTTAAGATTTAAGCTGGGGCTTGAGGTGTGGGTGTGAATCTTTTCTCTACTCCACATGGACTGTATGACTCTGAGCATCAGTTTCCTTCTCGACAGATGGGAAATAATAATAACAAGGACCTCACAGTGTTCCGTGAAGATTAAAGGAAAGTCAAGAGCTTCCCTGTGTTTCCTATGAACACGTCATAGTCGTGGTTACCTCTGCTTGAGCCTAAATACTGTTGTCCAATGAGGAAAAAAAAAACCTTTTGCAGAGAGTTCATCTCATCCTCTCTGCCTGAAGGGTAGCTGTTTCCACTAGACTAAAGTAGTGTTCTCCATTTTAACCGAAACCCTGTCTACTGTCTCCCTCAATTCTTGTACTTCTATGACAAACATTAAAACCAATGACAGGATTTTTTAATTGGTGATTTAAACAATGCGGAGTTACTTGTGAACAAAACCACTTTTATCAAGTAGTTAATTTTAAAACGGCAAGAATAGTACGGAGTATCTGTAGCTTTAGCTTTATTCACTGTTCTCTCATAAATCTCCTCTTCCCTCTAGACCTGGGGTCAGCAAACTTCTTCTATAAAAGGCCAGGTAGTAAATATTTTAGGCTTTGCAGTTCATAGGTCTCTGTCACTATTACTCAGCTCTGCCTTTGTAGCATGAAAACATAGGCAATATGTAAACGAATGAACATGTCTGTGTTCCAATAAAACTTTGTTTATAGACACTGAAAAAATTTTTTAAAAAAATAAATGAATACTGTTGTCCCTGAAAATACAAATATAGTTCATAGTTAATCCTCATTAAAAAGCATACTATTTTTGACTGCTGCTCTCATAAAAACCAGTCTTGAATATATGTGCAATGTTCAGAAATATTGAAAAAGTATGCCCATGACAATCCAAACGTGCAACTAATCAACTATAGGATAATTATTTTCACTTGCATATATTCTTCATTATACTTCTGTAAATGTTCAACCCCATTTTTATAATAAAAATGTGATTTTTCATCTATGGATTAAATACACCTTTGCAAGATATACCTCTGGTATGTAAAATTGTTCATAACTTTGACATAGCATCAAAAGCCCACAGATCTGGTTCTATCCAGTAGGAACATATCAAGGTGAGACCCCCAGGAGTGGGAACACTGCTACCCTCATATGTGCAGGGCAATTGCAGGTGGGAATGTCGCGGTCAGGAAACTAAACTAAGCTTTTTCAATAGCCATCCACAACTTGTCCACAATTTAAAAATAATTCATAAGATTCCATTTAGTTGTTTTAATTGGTGCCACCAGACATTGTTACTGTCTAATAAAATTTATATACAGATGGGGAAAAGGAGGGTGGGAACTATATGACCCAGACAGGGGCTTTTCTGCATTTCTATGACTTTCAAATGCTCTTTCATAGCCCAGATAGTCCAAAAACTATTGCCCTTCCCAAGGAGTTTTTCTGAAGTCAAATAAACATAAAAAGTTTCCATCTTAACAAAGAAAATCACCTGGGAAAGCACTTTTTCTTTTTCTTTTTCAACCATCAGAAGATATATTGGATAGACTTCCTGTGTAATTAACAAAACACTTTGGGCTATGCAGAGCTTGGCAATTAGAAGGGAAGTTACACAAAGACATCTTTCCCGCAACAGCATTTTGTCCTTATTTTGGTGTAACAGAAAACTGCTAATGTGAACATGGTAGCTATCATTTCAGGAATCTTGTGCAAATGAATGAAACATGAAGTTTTGTCTTAAAAGGTCTTTACTATCAAGAAAACAAAGATCATAGCTCTGAATGCTTAGAATGAGCACTGATGTGTTATCCCAAGGATTTATCGATCGAGCAGCGTTTTGTAAAAGGACGCTCTTGTTTTAGAATCTCATCCTAGCCCTCTCAATCTCCTTCCACATTTTTTTTCACCCTTCACTGCTGTCTGCAGCATTCATCGATGATGCTGGACAATCCATGAACACAGAGGAGATTAAACTACAGGATGTAATTTCTGTGCCTAGTTAGATCACACCCAATTATACCACTTACCACGTGTAAAGGAAATCTATCAAGCCCCGTTGAAACACTTATAATGACATTTTAAGTCCCTTCCATTGAAAAGTATTCCCTAAGTGCAGTATTTAAAAGGAAGCCATTCTTTGGAAGAGGAGCCAAATGTCTGCACCTGCTGTTTTAAAATTACTTCCCAAATTCAAGGAAGCGTTTTACAAAGGAGGCTCATGACCAGAGTCGAGCCGGGCCCAGAGGACATGAGCGCCAGGTCCCAAGCTGTGTCATCTTGCTGACCTCGGAAACTTGATGAAACGGAAGGCAGATTGCTCTGCTCCTCTATGTGTTTAAGTATCAAGCTGATCCATAGCTTTCCCAAGAACCAGAAATCACCTATTGTCAGCGCTGTCCAGAATAAATCTTGACAGTTCAGTGGGAGTTTCACTGCCATTTATTTTCAAATCAATACTCAATTACGAAGAGGAAGATTCACTCCCTTGCCCATTTTCAAGATGAAATTATGGACTGGAGCAATAACACTTAGTCAAGGCAAACCACTGTCCATTAACTCATGATGTTACCGCAAACCAGCTGGATACTTTATTAAAGTTCACTCCCTCCGCACTCTCTCTTTTTGGCTTTTAATTAATCATGGTGAAAAAGGCCTTTCACGTTGTGACTGATGACCAGAGAAAACAATTTTCTCCTAACTGCCTTTTAATTTCAACTCTGGGAGAGTTCATTGACCGAATCTCACAACAACCCATCAATGCTAGTTTTTAATGTGTTTTCTCCTTTGTTATTGAGAAGAATGGAGTGACGGTGGGGCCTTGTGTTGCTCTTCATAACTCACGTAATTGATTCGCTAAATGCTGCACATTTGCTACAGGATAAAAAGTGCTGTCAATGAAGATACTAGGTACTATATAAATTACTCCATTAACGAGAAATAAAGCTATTTATGGTTTTTAGAGTGAAATGCAGCTGGTACTAAAAAAAGAAGAGTGGGAATTACATTCATTTCCCTTTGATATATGCTATCCTCTGCCCCTGCTCTTGTAGTTTTGTGGATAATAATTAAAATCATTTAAAAAAATTGAAGACGGAATGACAATAAAAGTTATTCTTAACAGTAGTAAATCTGGAGGGCCAGATGGCATGTGTGTAGTTCAACTTTTTAGGCTTTGTACCCTAAATAGTTTTCACTTTGTTTTAGGTGAGTGGATAAATACATACCCAGCAAAATCTTCCGAATGCATTTATTTGATAGAAACATTTGAACATAAGTGCCAGCACACCCTTAAGAAAAATAAAAGAAAACACAACAAATTAAAACTCTCTGTTGTTTCAAAGAATAGTATTTTTCTACTAGCTGAAATTCAGTACAATAAATAATGACACAAAGATTGTTCATGAAGATTTATTTATTTGACAGCATTTGATTGAAATTCAAGCCCAGCAAAGAGTGTGTTTAGAAAGTCACTGGAGAGAACAAAGTTTCATGTTTGATATCCACAGTCACTGCCTGTTTCCATCAAAGCTATTTCCCAAGAAGCTGCAAGGGATAAGAATTGGTCAACATTCTCCTGACTTAGAAAATTGTTTCTTGGATCAGAAAGGAATTGTTCAAAATCACTAATTTCCTTATAGTTCTATCATTAAGTATGATGGAAGATATTTGCTAATTTGGAATTCATACATTCCCTGCTCTCAAAAAAATGTCTATGTCTTAGGATGAAATATCATATACAAATAAATAATTGAAATTAAAACTTAAGAAAAAATCAGAAATCAGATAAGGAAAACAGAAGGTAATCTTACCTGGAATCCATAATAAAATTGTTTCTTCAGGGTATGAATAATTGATATCAACTTCCTAGCAATCAAGAGAAAAAAGAAAATATAAATTGTTACAAAGTTTTCATTAAAAAAAAATACAAGCTCTTCTGAAAAGATGTTTTCCAGTAATCTGTTATACTAATCTTCTCTCTCCCATGCAAAGCAAGATGTTTAACACAGAGTAGATGCTTCATGAATATCGGTAAAGACTGACAGATGGGCGACTACATGGATGCAGCTGAATTCAATAAATATAATGGAGAAAAGATGGAACAGTGTATTCAAGGACAATTTTGTAGGAAGGTATCATCCAATAGGTGGATCCTGTATTCATAATTTGTTTTGTGCAGTGAAATATAATGTAGCAGAGTAATAAGGCTTCCTAGGAATCTCTTACTGTTGGAAACATCTTAGAGAACCTGGATTAAGGAAAGGTCACAGTCGCCCTCAGGCTTTGTCAGGTACCATTTTATCAAGTGTATAATTGCTTTGGCAATCTTGATGCTGACCAAGGGCACATGGCAGCATAATCCCCACTTTTATTTGTCAGCCACAGACTATGAATTGTTTCTGTCTCTGAGCTCAGTTCTGCTTAATGTCCGAAAGCCTGTGCTTCCCAGATCATGCTTGCCTAGAGATATAAATGAAGTCACACAAATAGTAATCAATATACCACTACTACCACTGGGGACACTCCATCCCCATCAAGTCTTCCTCACTTGGGTTGGGGTTACTGAGTGGTGTCCACACACAGCCACACCTTTCAGAAAGTCTCCAAACATGCTCCGTTGATGGGAACTTTGACAGCTGGGAAGTCCACTGCTTCAAAGCCTCCTGAAGGCACACACTGTGTCATTGCCATCAGCCTGTAGGCCATAAAGCTCTTGCCCACAAGGCCACCTGGTTGACAAGATGTCACAAGACTGGAATCAAAGGTGGGTGAAGCCACTCAGCCCTAATACTGCCCTCATCCCCAGAGGATGAAACACACCAACACTGCAAAACAGAGTCCCAAGGTCACGATGATTTTTTTTTTTTCAGTTTTTGTGAGTAGCTTCTCTTTATCTAGCCCTCAGCCATGACTTGTTTGGTTAGTGTGGAGGGTAATTCAGTGACAGGTAATGTGTTCTAACCACAGCCCTCCCCACTGATTGTGGAGGCATTTTTTGTTTGTTTGTTTGTTTGTTCCTTTGTTTTTATTTTTTGGCATTGTAGTTTATTTTATTTAATTAATTTATTTTTACATAGACATGTATCTATTCTTTTTCAAATTCTTTCCCCATTTAGGTTATTACAGAGTATTGAGCAGAGTTCCCTGTGCTATACAGTAGGTCCTTGTTATCTATTTTAAATATAGCAGTCTGTACATGTCAACCCCAAACTCCCAATCTCTCCCCCCTCCCCCTCCCCGGTTAATAGACCACACATATTTGCTGATCTGCTTCCTTGAGAATGTTCCTCTGGACACGTCTGAGCCCTGGGGTGAGTGCCACTCATACTTGAGCTGGATGCTTCTGTCTCGAATACCGATATTGCCACAGCGGTGAATAAAATGGGTCTAAGCGATAGCTAAATCGTCTGGGCTAAAGTAGTGAAGCGGGAGAATCATAACATTTTAAGCAACATGTATGGTAGTCACCCACCTTCTATTTATAAGTCACAAAAGGAGGCCCAGGAAGAGGAAATGACCCCCACAAGATCACATGACTAATGAAGGGCAGGTCCAGGATGGACTCTCCATCTCTCCCTCTCCAGCTGGGATCCACCTAATCTTTAAAATCATGCTTTTAGGTGACTGTACCAATATTTTAACTTGTTCTTCAGAATATCCAGGGTCTAGAAAATGTGCAAACTGACAAAATAAGAAAAGCACAGTTCAACTCATTTATACTGTAAGCGAAAAGTAGTGTCATCACCTTTAATAGGGACCACATAACTCAAAGTCCACACTTAATAAATTCTTCCTCTGAAAGTGCCCAGGTCATAGCGGGTAGAACGTTAGGCCTAATCTGCTTAGCTTTCTGCTACCATCCTAGGAGAGATAGTGAATATAAAGGAAAATTTCAATTTGAGGATGTCTTGGGCTGGTGGAGGGAGTGCGATCCAACACATGTAGAAAATGATCTTGCTAACAGAATTAAGTAACACCATCCAGGTTGACTTGCCTTTAATAGAAACGCACACAGAGGTCTTACAGTGTTTTACTCAGGCAGCCCTCTGAAGCAGGAAGTGGGTCCTCACCAGACTCTGGATCTGCTGGGGCCTTCATTGTGGATATCCAGCCTCCAGAACTGGGAGGAATACATTTCTGTCATTAAACCACTCAGTCTGTAGTGACTTATTATAGCAGCCGAGTTGACTAAGACAGTAGGAAACATCTTTTCTGATATAATTTTTTACTAAACTTATTGAAAAACAAACAATAGTTCAGGTAGTGACCAGAGCCCCTAAGTAGGTAGCCATCTACACTTTGATGAACAAAACGTGTGGTGAGTCTCCCCAAACTGCAGGACCCACTCTGAAGTTGAACATATTTAAACACCAAACTTGCACACAATTCTTACCATCATGCTGCCACGGTAATCCTTAGGAGACATCTGAAATAACTTGTCTCTAAGAAGAATTTGGTCAAGCGTTTCTGATATGCTGAGCGTAAAGGATAAACTCTTCACCTAAAATGTAAAATGAATAAACCAAATATACACAAAATATGGTTAGAAAAATCTTGAGGATCTGGTCAGTTTTTGCACAGCCATAAATTTCTCTAGCTGTCCTTACTTCATCAAGCCTTATAATTGCTTATTCTGAAAGAAAAATTCCCACCTGCACGTATTATTTTAAAATCAAATTCACTTGAACAAACAAGATGAAATAGATATGTTACATGATATTGCTAGTACTTTTAATTATTAGCTTTCAGGCTCCTGATTACAAGTTTTCTAATTTTAAAAAGGCCCAGAGTGTTCAGTACTGATTCAGTTCACCAATTCCCAGCTTCACCATTTGCTCACACATCTTCTTCCTTAGTATGACCAATTTAGGTCAATAGTTTATGAAAGTATTTGTTTACTTTAGTTCTTAACTTTGAACAAATGACTGTGTATCTTCACTTTTTTGTGTGTATGTTAAAACATGCACTGCCATCCATTCTTCACATCTACTATTCAGAAATAGAGGTTGAGATGTTGATAGAATTGAGAATAGAGATGAAGTAATCTCTGGCTTATCCATTTGGACCATCAACAGTCGTTCAATGCTCAGAGCTCTAATTTTTTATTCTATTATTCTGTCAACAAATAGATGCAGAACAAAAGAGAGAATGGCAAAATTCATAAAACGACTGGGCAACAATCGAGTGCTAATATTGAGGTGAAAATTTTGTTTTTGAGGTTTAACCTCGTTGTGTGTACTATTGCTGAGGAATAGTCCTTTGTATGAATATTGTGCAGAATGTTCAGCTATTGTTTTGTTCATGAACACATGGAGTGTATTCCCCAAAGTTCTGTAGAGAAACAGGTCCAATAGGGGAGATGTAGTTATAGATATAGATATAAATATATAAATAAACATATACATATACACATATATATGTAATCTCCTTCTCTCTATGTATATAGACTTTCTCTCTCTTCCTGACCCTCTCTCTCTCTCTCATTTCTTATCACAACTGAAATACAAATACATCTTAGTTGCTGTGATTCTTAGTCATAACGTAGTCACCATTAACTGGGCATGTTCATCAAAACATACAGACTGGATGCCAATGGTTTAGAAGAAAATTCTGGGGCAACAACACAGCACACGGAAAGTGCTGGATCGTCTGTGCTTAAATGGCACAAAGAAAACTGCCAAGCTCCCAGGAAGTACATGGACGTAACACCTCAATGAAAAATGTATTCAGAAACCCCAGTGTAGGAGAGAAATTTTGAGAATACCAATTCGGTTAATTTATGCTCTGTTTTATGTATGAAAAAGAGAGATGTAGGATAAAAGTATTTTAAAATAAATATTAAAAGCCTTGTCTGGTAAGTTAGTTAGTAATTCTAGGTGATAGTTTAATTAGCAACATTTTCTCTTTCTAAATGTGGTGTAAAATGATAGTGCACTTTTCAATCAATAGCACCATAGAGTCAAAGAAAAGTGGGTATTTGAAAACCATTGGCCAGCCAACATTTCTTAGGAACATTATTTTCCAGGATATAAAAAAACCCACCTGAACCAATGCAATAGCAACGTAACTCTACAATACCACGCGTTCATAAAATGTTTTAGAGAATTAAAAGAAACCTCTAAAAATATTTGGCAGGATAATGAAAGAAGAAATTGGGGTTTGAAATAGATATTATATAATTTTCTACCCTATTATTTAAATTGTACTGTGCCTCAGAATGTTAAAAAAAAAAAAAAAAAGTAAAAAATAATGCAAGACTCAAGCTCACCAGTTCTGAAACCTAGGTGTTGGTATCAAAAGAGGTATCTTTATTCAGTTGGATCATAGGAAGAAAAACAGACCTCCAGCTCCAAAGCATGATGCAGAAAGTGCTGGTTAATGTTATGTAACTGGCAAGACACAGTCTGAAAAGCATGTGGTTTAAATGTGTTAGAAAAGAATATGCCATTAAATATTTATTACTAAATGCAATGCTGATAAATTAATTTTCCCTCATTCACTGGAAAATTGTGTGGTAATCAAGCACTTTTGTGTCTTCATAACCACTGCATCTGCAATCTCCAATTGTGTATAGAACTACTGGAAAATAGTCAAGTGAATTATAAATCACCTTCTTTAGTACTCTGCTTCTCTTCTCATCATTTCTGATATTATTAAAATCATACCATGTCAAAATAGAATGTTCTGGAGAGTGTTTTTATTTTAAAATGTATTAATGCTGCTTCACTCATTTGGTGAATGAAAGTGAAGTGTTAATTTCTAGCAGAAGAATCCTGAGTATTAAAAGATAGGTACTGTGTATTGGATAATTTAAAGTCAGATTAACCAGCGAGGGAAAAAGAGGCACAATTACACAGTCTGTATAGGTCACTTCTGAACTCATTCTTTACAGCCCGGTGTGAATTTCATATCTCAACAGAAAGCTGCTCCTTTTTAAAAACGGAATGACTGACCAAAGTCAATGGAAAAAATAATAATAATAAAAATAAATTAATAATTAAAATAATTTATAAAATGCCCTGGAATTATTCCACTTTAGGGTAAAAGTCTAACTTTCTACAATCGTCAGAAAAAAAGTTCTACATCGAAAAACATTTTATTGTTATATGTGCTTGGGTTAGCAGAGAGGGCAGAGACCTGGGTGTGTTTTCATGCTTATTGAGAGCTACTCCTCGACTTGATTTTAGTTTTATTCATATCTTAGCTCATGCTATTTGCTTTGATAGAGTCCGTAGGATCCCAGATATTTAAACCCTTCATATTTTTAGAGAAAATGTCAAGAAGAAGCAAACCAGTCAGTCAGAGGAAACAAAGCATCCATTTAATGGAGAAATTGGGAGAGAAAGGGAGGAAATGGCCAATCCGACTCACAGATTCCTTTAATCAGGCCTTCCCTCTCTGAAATCATTATCATGTGATTTGTAGGAACTGAAGACTTTATCACTGGCCACATTCCTTCCCAGTTTTTAAATCATAATATTTTAAAGCCAAATATGCTTTTCTATAGTCATTGAACCCATGTTAACACATGTAGGCACAACACCAAAAGGATAGTATCAGAATATTAACTTTCAAAATAAATGATTTCTAACCATAATTTTTCATTCTATAAACCTGGGCTCTACCAGGTTATAAAGAAATAGTCAGAAATAAGTAAAACCATGAGTGAATTTTATTTCAAAAATGGAGATTCGTTAACTGTTTATCTCTAATTTCTTTCTATGCGTAACTTAAACATAATAAAGAATCAGATGGGAAGAGGATGAAGAATCATTAATAGCAAAAATGTCCTCAAAAAATTAGAATCTTTCCCTTATTGGCTGGAAGGAAATGTGTGTGTGACCAAGAGGTCAGGAGGCATCTCTCTGTGTCTCTGTCTCTGTCTCTGTCTCTGTCTCTGTCTTTACAGTTTCAACGAGCCACCGGCAGCATCCACATTCTTTCTGCCCATGCGTTCCTGTTGTATTTGTGTAGCCCACAGACCATGAGCACAGATTTCCATTTGCATAAACCTGTCAGGGAAATAGTATTTTCCCGTCTTTACAGGTGAACAGACTGAGGCAGAGTTGTGAGTAACCTGCACTAGATCTCATGGCTACGAGGGGGCAGCGTGAAATGTAGCCCAGACGCTGGGGCTCGGCTTTAATGGTCCAGGAGTCTGCTCTCCCGCTGGTCTCATGCTCGCCTCCTGCCGTCAGCGCTGCAATGGAGGACCGGGGGGCCGCCCCTGGTCTGGAAACCCCCGCTCGTGAGGGACCACTTGGATGTGCCAGGTGGGTGGGGGCGTCAGAGAGGTGTTTCAGGAAATCACCTTGGGAAAGGTGAAAGGTACAGAAAAAGGGAGAAGTTTTGAAAACTTTGGGAAATGAAAAAATTGGGGGACTGATCTTGGAAATGACCTTGGAAATGAGCTGTTGGAATTGAAAGATATATTTCTGTTTCCCTTTAGGACAGACATATTGAGTCTACTTACTGTTCAGACTGTTTAGTAAAAACAAGGGAAACGTGTCCTGTGGAAGCAGAAATAAGTCTTTGCATGTTTTCCTTTAGGAAGCCTGGCATCCAGCTTCGCTCCCCTGTCCTCATTCAGGGCAACCTCAGCCCTACTTGGAGGGTAACTCAAAGTTCGCCAGCAGTATGCTGGTGGGCATTCTTGTGCAAGGCAGCTGGGAAAAACTCATCAGTCTTCTGATTTCTGACGGTAAACTGCTATTTGTAAAGTTGTCTCTTTGTAAGAGTAGTAACATGAAAAGAAAACAAAATCCTCCAAAGTTTATAAAATTGTTTTTAAAATTTAAAGCAACAAATGAAATCTTAATTGCTTAAAGTTAGCATTCTTAGTGCGGATTCAATATGTATATATGTACGTATCCATCATCCATCCATCCATCGATCCAAACATCTGTCTCTTTATCCATCCATCCATCTGTCTATCATCTATTTGTCTATCCCCCCCCACCATACATCTATTCATCCATCTATCCATCTTTCAATTTCTCCTCTAAAATGACATTAGGTTCTGAGACTCTCTCCCTTGCTTTCTCTCTTTGGCCACAGAGATTCATCAATCTCCCCACACTACGTCGGGATGAAAGGGTTTCTGTGGGATGGTACCCAATTATATTCTTTCAGGTACTCTGAGCATCCACCTCTACCTCTCAGTAACCTGGACAGAATCCAGGCTTTTCTCAGAGAACTGCGATCTCCTAGGCTACACCTAAGACAGAGGCAGGAGGTTTCCCTGTTTGCTGACCCTGAAACTGTCAGGCATTTCTATCACCACCCTCTCCCACATGGCTTCACCCCAAGGTGCTGAGACACTGGGGCCCATCTAGATGCCCCCCAAGCATCTAAGTTCGTATGATACCCCTAGCGTCTCCTTTCTGCCTGATGATCAAACTCCCACTTTGCAGCAGGGGGGAAACAAGCCTTCCTCCTGCTCAGATTCTCCTCAACTCCGTCGAGTCTACGCCCTGAATCCTCTGGTTTTACTACTGGTGTACTTTGCAAAGCTATTTTTAATTTGAAGATTAAAAACTCCTTCTCAACAGAGGCTGGCTCTTAGGAATCAAAAGTGCTTTGACTTTCAAACGATTGTTCAGCTTTCGTTTTTTAAAGTGTCTAATTAGGAGCTCAAAAATCAAGAGGTTAAGATTGGTTACGTTCCCTTTCCTGAGGCAGGAAAGCTTAGTTTCCTAATGGAGAATTAATAGAGGAGAGGATGCAGCATCTAAAATGTGGGTAGGAGGAAACCTATGTTGGGTTTTTTTTTTCAGGATTCTACCCCACAATTGTGTATGAGGCAGAAATGCCCTGTCCTACCCCCCACCCAGCTGCACTCCCGTCTCACTCACATGCATTAAAGAGCCGGAACACCTTGTTGTTTATCCATCCTGTACATAATAAACAACAGCAAGGTCCTACTGCACAGCACAGGGAACTGTCTTCAATATCCTGTGATAAACTATAACAGAAAAGAATATAAAAAAAGAATGTCTGTATGTGTATAACTGAGTCACTTTGCTGCACAGCAGAGATTGGCACAGCATTGGAAATCAACTCTACTTCAATAAAAAAAGATTAAATTAAAAAAAAAGAGGAGGAACACTTCTTCTATGAAACAAGTTTGTCCTGGGTCCCATCCCCTTTGCTCCATCCCTCAGTGCTCTGTTTTTGGTGTTTCCTTCTCATTTCCACACTGTTCCTCTCTATTGAATCATTTCTGTTAGTATATATGTGATTTAAAATATCCCTTGCTAAAACACAAAACACAGGAATTCCTGCCAGCTCTCCCTGAATACCAGAGTCACGTACACAGCCCTCTTGATGTTCCCATTTAGTGACTCAGTAACCGCTCAGAGGGAACACGTCTATACCCGAGTTCCTGGTCTTTCCCTCCAAGCCAGACTCTCCTTGCACTTCCTCCAGGCAGACCATGGCAGCTCTGATTTCCTAGGTAAGTAGGCTAGGAGCCCCTGGTCTCCCCCACGTTTAGTCCATCAGGGGGTCCTGCAGGGACACTTCCCGCCCTTTCTTGTTACACGTGCAGGGGCCAAACCACCACCGTCATTTCACCAACCCTGTGCCTTATTTCAGGTCCACTTGCTGGAACCCTCACCTCCACCCCCTGCAGTCTGCTCTCTACTCGGCGGCCAGATGATCTGTAAGGCTGTAGAATCCACCACGTCCACCCAAAGTCCCCATGGGTACCCATCCTTCTCAGAGTAAAAGCCCACCCGCTACGGTACAGACCCTCCACCGTCTGGGCCCCTTTCTCCTCTCTGAACTCATCTGTTGCCCCTGCCCCCCCCAAGTCCAGCCACAGTGCCCCCCCCCGCCGCCCCTGCCTGCCGTTCCTCAAGATGGGTATCAAGATGCATCAAGATGCATCCCGATCTCTGCACTTTCACTTACAACTTTCTACCTGGGATCACACAGCTAACTCTTCAACAGCCTCCAGTCTGGACTCCAAAGTTGCCTTATCTGCCTGCCTCCGTCTGGAAAATACCAACCTTCCCTCCATGATGTTTGGTTTACCCTCTGCCTTATTCTTCACTGTTACCACTCACCACCTTCTACCACGCTGTCTTTTTACTTGTTTATACTTCTTTTGTCTCCCCCTCCAAAGAGAATGCAAGCTTGGTGTGTGCAGAGAAAACATATTTGAATTTCCTCAACTTAGGAGCGTTTTGCTTAATATTTTAGAACAGGGTCCCATATTCACCAAACATTTTTGTGTTATTGATAACTATACTAAAGGGATAAGGGCTTACTTAAATGAACAAATTATCTTCACTGCATTACTATAAAGTTAAAGAGAGTGTTAATTTGTTTTCAGTACTATGGATAGCATCTTCAATTGAACGTTAACTGAAAAACACACGTCCTTGGCTCATACATTTTATTTTTTACTATTATTTTTTTTAAATTTATTTATTTATGGTTGTGTTGGGTCTTCGTTTCTGTGCAAGGGCTTTCTCCAGTTGCGGCGAGCGGGGGCCACTCTTCATGGCGGTGTGCAGGCCTCTCACCGTTGCGGCCTCTCCCGTTGCGGAGCACAGGCTCCAGACGCGCAGGCTCAGTAGTTGTGGCTCACGGGCTTAGTTGCTCCGCGGCCTGTGAGATCTTCCCAGACCAGGGCTCGAACCCGTGTCCCCTGCATTGGCAGGCAGATTCTTAACCACTGCACCACCAGGGAAGCCCAGGTCATACATTTTAGAAACACATGCCCTTTATAGCATGCTATTTTTATTTATTTATTTATTTTTGGCTGCATTGGGTCTTCGTTGCTGCATGTGGGCTTTCTCTAGTTGCGGCGAGCAGGGGCTACTCTTCTTTGCGGTGCGCAGGCTTCTCATTGCGGTGCCTTCTCTTGTTGGGGAGCATGGGCTCTAGGTGCACGGGCTTCAGTAGTTGTGGCATGCAGGCTCAGTAGTTGTGGCTCGTGGGCTCTAGAGTGCAGGCTTAGTAGTTGTGGCACACAGGCTTAGTTGCTCCTCGGCATGTGGGATCTTCCCGGACCAGGGATCGAACCCATGTCCCCTGCATCGGCAGGCAGATTCTTAACCACTGCACCACCAGGGAAGTCCCTTAACTGATTTCTTAAATCCACATTTTCTACAAATGAACTCTTCGGATTCCATTGTAATTGAAACACATTTCAGTGTATCTGCAGTTTTGTGCATTTAATTCACAGCATAACTTTTATATTAAGACACACACAAAAAAATCAACTTTTGAAACATCTCCTTTTAAGGTCACATAACCTAGCCAGGACAACAACATTCAGGTTTCAAACAATGGGAAGGGATTTATCTCGATGGCTGACAATGCAGTTTCAAGAGAACACTTAAAGGAACGAGACAGCAGCTGTGAAATCTTGGAATTTCTCCCCTCTCCTCTATGACACCTTGATAAGGCAATTACAGCATAATTACCTTAACAAGTGGCATTACAGGAAATTATTGTCATTCTCCTGTTAAAATAACACATAATCATCGGCAAGTGAATTCTAGAATCCCCAATCAGCATCTCATTACCTGCCGTTGGCTCTGAAGCAAGCACAATTGGTGGGCAATAACTGACAATGTATTTGAAGGGGAAAAACACGAAAGCGGACAGTTTGGAAAATCAACCAAGTTAACCCCCAATGATCAAATTTTCAGTTAAACGGCAACATTTACTGGTTGTTTGAAACCCTGGCAAACCTGGCATCCTCTTTGTTTTCAGTAAATATGTTTGCTTTCCTGTCCTGCCATCTTGATGTTTCGTAAGACAGTTACGCTCTTCCACGAAGCAGCCAATTGTGACCCTATGTTCTAGAAATGACACCATTCTCAATTGCATGTCACTTCAATAAAAACATTTAAACCATTCACTTCTTGATACAATAATTTGCTTCCAAATGCAGTTCTATTTTCACAACAGTAGACACTACTTAAAAATAAATCTTTATAAGCCAGCCCATGTCCCTTAAAGCCTAAATTTTTATCAAGGATCTTGATGCAACGTGATTGACAGAAAGGCATGGAGAGACACCATCACAAGAGTTAGTTTCTTTAGTCCCAAGGAATACGATGATTTACGGAGATGACCAGCGTGCTCCCAAAGGGAGGAGTAGCTTCTCAATATTCAGTTCCCTCAGTACTCATGAGGAATATCACCTGTGTGCAATGAAGATTTTGCCTGTATTTGTCACTGCCTTTGCCAATATCTTAGGGTTGTTCACATATTCATGGCCACCGGATGCTCTGACTCCTGATGACTTTGGCTACATTCTTGCCAATTTGTAAGGGGTAAATAACAAGTACTGAATATTTACTGCAAAGCCAGATGAAATTAAGGTTTACCTTCCCATGACATTTCACAGCAAGTCTAGACTTGAAGCCTGCCTGAGGTCCACGTTTCCAAAGAATGTGAACAAGATAAACATTTTAACTTATTATTCCATATATTGAGAAAGAGGAACAAATGACACATAAATACAGGGAAAAAATAGAGATACTCTTTCAACCATAACAAGTAGTTCCCTTCACTGTGTGTGCACTTCTTCCAGGCCAGCTATGATAAGATAAAAATAAAATGAGAAAAACAATTTATGACATTGTGTTTTAAATAAGCCCTTCTATTTTTTTAATGGAGATCTTGGAATGACCCCACTAGTTTAAATTAATAAAGTGTTTGAAAGGCTGAGTGGCTATGCCACAGAGGCTGTTTGAGGCATCCACCATGGAAAAAAAAAATGTTGCGCTTATATAATTTACTATCATAAGTAATAAGAGCAAAGAACGATGATAGAATGCTTAGCTTGGTGAACTGTCAGAGCAGTTTCTAAAGAATCACAAGATGGAGAGAAATTACAACGTCCACCCTGGGGATCTTGACTAGGGAGATGGTGGGATGCCATGTCTCATTTTTCCTAGTAATTCCAAAACACAATTATGTGCATGGTGCTTGAGAACTTAAGAGTTGGAAATATTTAAATGAAATTTTAACAAACAGAAAAAGGATAAAAGTATATTTCCAAAGTCTGTGTCCCACTGATAGAGAAATAATTGTTAAGATCAGAAGGTCCAGATTGGAGAGGCCAAATTTATTGGTATTTGAGGAGTAAAGAGCGTGGAGTCATTCTGGAGGATGAAGGGAACAATGCCGGCATTTTGTGACCATCTGGGACTATTTAAAGTTGTGTGGCCTTTTGCCATCTTCAAACAGGTGGACCAGTTGTACGTGGGTCTTGGTCAAGAAAGTCACTTGTCAAAAAAGCAACTAACTAGGTCAAATAATTTACTCTTTAGACCTGCCCCATAAAATTAGCTATAGAAATATGATTAAGCCATCACAGAAGTGAAATTTAGTTAACCGCATCCAGCACAAGTGTTCTACTGTGGAAGAAATGAATTATTCTCTCTGAACCTTGTACACAACAGATAGCCCTGGGGGAGTATGTTCCTCTTCATTCCATTAACTTGCACCAGAAAGTTAAAGTGAACAGAAATTTGTTATTAGTCAATACAGTCATAAATACTGTCTCTTGGTAAACTTGAAATGTGGCCTCAACAGAAATCATTGCCCTTTATTTATTATTATGATTGTCCTATTTTTGTCTGATTTCACCCTCTTTATCTTATTGTGTCATCACTCTCTGCAATTCAGTATTTCTCTCTCTTTGTCTGCTTTCTTTATTCATCCAGCAAATGTTTGTTAAGTTCTTACTATAATAAAGTTGTGGTAGCAGAGGGTGATGAGGGTGAAAAATATTTATTTCAGCGCAACCTTATTGGATACAAGCTCCAATAAATACAACAAAAGACACTGAATAAAAAGTGCAAAATAGGTTTTGAAAATGATAGTAAACACTAATTTTGTATTTTTCCTTCCCAGGAAAATCATATTGTTTACATGTACTTTTCTTTCCTACTCTTTTCTTTGTGGTTATACTCATTCCCCTTTTGTTCATTAACTTTTATGGGAAATGGAAAAGAAGGGAAGAATTCAAGAGATATGTAGGTTGGAGTAAACAACTTGGAGAATCATTGGATATGCGTATGTCCTGGTTTAAAATTAGGTGAATAATGGTTCTATTAAAAACCATGGGAAAATACAAGGGGAAGAGTAGTTTTTATGAGGAAGACCATTTCATTGTGGAAGCTGTTTAATATAAGAGACCTGTGAGCCCTCAAGAAAAGATACAGAAGCAGGAATATAAGTGTCTGGAGCTCTGTGAAGGGCTTGGGCTGCAGATACTAATTCGGAAGTTATAGCCACGTAAATAGCTGAAGTCATTGGAGTTAAAGGTTTTCTGGGAAGAATGGGAAGAGAAGAGGGTCAAGACTATTTATTCATGAGGAAATTCAACTCAGTTCTTTGGTGGAGTGTTTTGTTTCTGTGTAGAGAGCTGAGATGTCAGAATGCTTAAGAGGATAGATTCAAAAACCAGACTTCCTGGGTCCCAGGGCAGGCTGCCTCTCTTTGGTCAAGTCTCTTAAACTCCCTCTGCCTCAGTAAAACAGAGATGGTAAAGAGCTGATAAAGACAACCAGATTGCAGGATTGGGGTGAGGATTAACTTTGTTAATGCTTGCATACTGCTGGAAACAGTGCCTGACACATGTTAAGCTTCTGGTAAATGTAAGTTATCATCATGATCAAAATGGCATTAATCAACATGATGAAATGCTTTCTTTGCCACACTTGGGCATGAATATCTCACCCACATTGTACATACATGCAAGCATGAGTCCTCTTCAAAAGGAAGTTTTGAAGGCAATTCCAAAGGAGAAATTTGCTGAAGATAATTTAAAAATAATAGCAGCAATGGAAAGCACAAATTCCCAAAATGACTATATTGAAAGTTGTAACTCAAACTTGTGTGTTTTGAATTATCTTTATTTAAATATTTATCTAATTATACTATAGGCACTATACTTTCAAAGTCCTTCAGTGATCCCTATCTGGTTCTCTTAGTCACAAATTCAAAGGCCAGATTCTTTCTTAAACTGCACATACAGTGAAATTTCACACAGTGAAAATACCCTTCCCATTTCCATTTGAAGAGATGGCTTTCATGGTGACTGCTTCTAACTTTATTCTTGCCAAAACAAAAGTTTACATGTAAAGGGACAACTGCCCTGTGCAATTGCATACAAAGCAAATTCTCACTTTCTATATAAACAAGTTAGGCTTTTATGATGAGGATCCCACTGCAGATGGAAGGGTTAAAAAACATGAAGTGAAAAATTTACGGGTGCCAGAATGGCTCTACGGAGCTGTGATGGTGTTTTAGGGGCTAACAGGCCCCCACGCTGATAAAAAGAACCCAGGTCATACAGAAAGAGCAAAGTTCAATTCCTCTGGCACCTCTACACCCATCATTCCAGAAGGAAGTAAAACCTAAATCAGGTCTGTAGAGGTTTAAGCAGTACACACTGGTGTGTAACTGATCAGCCATAGGGTGTAAGGACTTTCCACTTTGACCCCAAACAACAGAGAAGGGAAATGACATGCCAGGATCTCAGGAAGGCACGTTAAGTCTAGTCTTTTTTGCTGATTCATATAGTAAGTAAATAAACGGTCACAAAGAAAGTTTCCATGGCAACTGGGTTTATTAGAAACAGGAAAAGCACTAAAATGTTTGAATGCCAAACTCTAAAAGAGAACTTCAAAACTTAGGTCTTAATCAGAGAACAAAAACATATCAGCATCCATCCAAGTTCAAGCAGAGGGCAGGGAACAAGATTATTTGCAGATAGGCAAAACCAAAAAGAAAACAACAAACACACAAAATCTTGTCTTTGATTTTTACACATTGTGCTTTACTCCTGACTACAGGAATGATGGATTAATTAGGAATCAATTAAATTAGTTCTCTGAGAAGGCCCACAGAATCCCACCGTGCTCCCAGAGAGAACAGTTGGAGAATTACATTTCGTGATGAGGCCACACAAGCAGCACCTTCCAGGGTGTGTCTGATGTTCAACCAGGTACAAAAAAGGCACGACCTCAAATCAAACTCTGAGGCTGATAGAACAAGCTGTTTGTTTTGTGACTTGGCTTGTTGATATAAAATGCTTACTTTACTTGTGGAAGCTTGAACAATGCCAACTGCAGGGGTTCATTTTTCATTCTCTAACACCCACACCATCACCAACCCACCCCTACGTGGCAACCAGAAGCAGTCCAAGTCTGAGGTTGGACATCCAGACAGAATGATGCCCTCACATTCTCGCTCCCTGGGCTGACTCCTGACCAGGGCAGTCGGGGCTGTCTGGTCCACGACTTGGGGAGAAGGAAGTGGGTGGGCACAGCCCAGCTGGGGCCTGTCCCTTCTCCTCGGAGCTGGCTGTTTTACAGGGAGATGAGTTTTGCTCCACTTTATTAAAATTAGAGGCACAACCTTCCTGGGAGAGCTACAGATTTCCAGCTGTACCTATGATGGGGTGAACACGCCTGCCTCATTCTCAGGAGCAAGACCAAACTCCTAGAGCCCACAGGCCACAGTCAAGTGGTCTACACCTGCTTTAATCCATAAGGTGAGTGACAGCTTGTTCTCCACCTGTCTCTCTGTCCCTTTCAGTTAGTTCTAAATTGAAGCAAGGAAGGGGGTGCTATTTGTGGGAGCCTCTCAAACATTCACGGCGTGCGTGAGGGATGTTCATGCCAAATATCATTTCCACATTCATTTTCAGCCATAAAGAGGAACTGACTCCTTTGTTAAAATAAAACCACCATCTCACATGAGAAGAAGTGAGTGAGCAAACGCTTTCAGGTATTTCTGGTAACTTTTACCTTCCTTTTTAAGTCTTCGTATTTTAAATCCTTCTTCACTAAGTATACACAAAATCCCCTGTATTCTGTTTCCTTTGTTTTACATGAAACAAGCTCTCCAATTAGAAACAAAACTTATGCAAAATTAACAAATGGAAATTCATATAAAGCAAACAAAAATAATGGGATTGCTTGCATTAGATCCTGCAAAAATTACATTGGTCCCAAGGAGTGATAGCATTCACAGGACGCACTGCTTGGTTTCTTCCCTTCCACACCATCACCTACAGCCATAAGTGGAGCCGTCTTACTTCTTGCTGTCAGAAAAAGCGCTGGATATTTAAGACCTTTCTCTTTGTGGAAAAAAAAATGCTCACATACACTTTGACTCCTCTTTCTTGTTTGAGATACTCTTTAATCACAGCCACATTCAAGAAATGATAATGAGGCTAAAGCATCAACACTTTAAATAAACTAGGACAAACAGTCACTGAAAATATACAAAATTCACTTCTTCTGCACGAAAGAGCAAAATTCTGGAAGGCATCATTTATACAGTTGGAGAAACCACAGCCCCATCCCGCCCCGCCATCCTGACAGATATTCGCACACTAACTTCCCATCTGCCCATGGGTGTCTGGGTCTACTTCCTGCACGCAGTTATTGGGACTTTCCCTTTTAGACAAGATGTTATGACATTTACTGGCATCAACATTATCCTTCCTGGTCATTAATTCTTGGTGGCTTTTACTGAAGGTAACACCCATGAAATCCTCTTCTGAAGGTCTTGAAGACTTAACCAATTGACAATTGGACATATTTTAAAAATCCTAAAGTTCCCTAAAGCTTTGGAAACTTGTCCATTTCATTAAATAAATTACATCTGGTAGAAAAGGAGACATTGTAAATGTACACAAGATTTGAGAGGGAAAAAGGGGTTATGGTGGACTTTTATGTTCCTGTGGACACCTGCGTGGTCACGTTCCCTCTAACCCGACACCTTGGCCCCAGACCGTCCTTCTGAAGGCAGAACACGTGATGCTGAGGACCCAGGAAGGCTCCCTGCTGCACCCGGAACTGGCAAGTCTGGACCCACTGAGACACACACTTCCCCAGAGGCTGCTGGGAAGTCGGGCTCATACGTCTTGGAAACGCAGGACTTCACACTCTACAAGAGGGGACACCTGGAGAGGTGAGGGAGAGAGGGGCCCAGAGGTAAATTTTTCTCCCATCTCTTCCTCAGCCAGACTGCCCCAAGTTTCAGCAGTTCCTACCACCCATCTGGGGATGTCCCATGTGACTGAGAGGTCAGCTGCTCTTGTCCCAAAGAGAGGCCAGCCAGGAAGTGATTCCCTGCGTGTTTTATCTCCCACCTGCTCCTCTCACATTTGTCCTCCCTCACTCTTGCTGCCCTGGGTTTGCACTCACCTCTACAGCATTAGCACATAAATTTTTGCCTCAGTCTCTATTTTCTAGCGAAGCCAGTATAAAAGACTCATATTTTATTTAACGTTTTTCTTCAAAGGAAAACAAATGATCTTTTGACAAATTCGATGAAATTACCCTACACTTACTTATTTGTTCAATGGCCCTATTGGAGCATGTACTTCAGAATTTCTGAAGTTATTCCCAGGATATGTGCACTTTGAAAGACAGATGAATCACCGAAGCACTTTATTAGCTCATTGTTATCTGTGATGAGCCAATATTTACCATATAATTATTTACACCTTTTCTAATAATCCGGGAACTATTAAAAATCTTTGTGTAGGCAGAGTAATTGCACTGGGTCACCTTGAAGATTATGTTACTAGCTGGCCTCCAGCAGGTGTTCATTTCATCTGATTTATATGATTTTTACTTACGTCTGTTACATTCCACCAAAGCATAGTAATTATGTAACGTAGCAAAGTAAATTCTGTAGAATACCATAAAATGATAATCATAGGCTTGATGAACATATGAATAAGGTACCAGTCCTCTATTTTCATGGTGTAATAAACAAATATCTGGGAACTATTCCCTACAAGTAATAGAACAAAGACATTGGTAAGTGTTAAATACATAACACATACAAATAGAAAATAGAATTTATTATGTTGCTAACTTGAAAAATAAATTGTTCTATTTATCAATATAAAATCATTAGATTTAACCACTTACTTATCTAGGATGTGTGAAAGAGATCTTTTTCTTAGGCTTGATTTAAAATTATCAACTATGATCTTGCATGCCCTTTTTGTTCTCATTATTCAATGCCAAGTACTTCTGGGAGTCAGCAATTGGTATAAAGTCTCAGAAAAATAAAACTTGCTACAGACAAGTCACTTGTGTTCCATTTCAGATTTAATTTTTGCACTATACTGTCAGCAATATATTATGATGATAATACAGAAGATTTTTTCATATATAATCAATTTTTAACTGGATTTTGTTTTATTTTTAAGGTGGGCTGTTTTTGAATGTGTCAAGTTTTGGCAGTACAGTGAAATAGGAAAACAAGATCATTATATAAAACATCACCCAAAATTTAAGTATTATTTTTGTTGAGAAAAATCAAGAATTCCATGAAAAATAGGACTCGATTGTCCAACAGAAAACAGACTATAAATCATTGTTTTTAGGTTAGTCATCACATAGAAGATTTGTTTTCAGTATCAAGAGATGACTCATAAGACATGACAAAAATGAAATGTCTCTTCTTTCAATCTGCCTTACTCCATCTTACCTGCGTGAGATGTTGACAACGTTATGAAACAGCCTAAAAAGTTTAAAAAAATATTTCAAGTTCTCAGCATATTTCATGTTCTTGTTGATATTTTTAAGGCAGGTCACTCCTTGAACTCGAGCACAATATTCAGAATTCTAAAGAACTTTCACCTACTTTGCTAATGTGTGGCTATATTGAAGAGGAAGGATGTGTCTCTGTCAAAATCTCTCTGCCTAAACCTCGGTGAAAGTGATGGAAAGATTTGAGTAGGAAAAAAGTCTTTTCTTACATTTTTATAAAACCTCAAAAATATGTTTAAGTATATGCATTTTTGCAGGAACTCAGGGATTTGATGTTTTCTTAATTTAAATTTTCTATTTAAAAAAACGTTTGTTTTTCAGGCAGTACTGTACCTTGAATTATAGCTTACGACCATGCCACTTTCTTATTCAAAAACTTTCACTTTTCCTTTTCCGGTAGAATATAGTCCAAGTTTCAGATTGGTGTTTTTTTCACTGATGGATCTTTACCTCACCTACTATTCAGATGTCACTGCCATGTCTTGTGTCCTTTCACAAAGCTTTATCAGAATTAAATTACCTTTTCTACTTACACACTAAATATTTCCTTAGGCCTGAGTTGACATTTAAAATAATTAACAGGAGATGGTGCTCAGGTAAACACCAATCAGAACAGACATAGTAACCAGCCAGCACAAGCATAAGCTGTAAAAAATCCTACAGCTGCCCCTACTCTGGGTCTCTACCTGGATGCTTTATGTATCTCTTTCTTATAGGTCTGTTATGGACTGAATGTTCGTGTCCCCCCAAAATTCATATATTGAAATCCTAAACCCAGTGTGATGGTGTCAGGAGGTGGGGCCTTTGGGAGGTGATGAGGTCATGAGGGTGGAGGCCCCATGATGGGATTAGTTTCAGAATAAAAGAGACCCCAGAGAGCTCCCCTTCCCCCCTTCTTCCAGGTGAGGACACAGCACAGTGTGAAGATGCCATCTATGAACCAGGAAACGGGTCCTCACCAGACACTAAATCTGCCTACACCTTGATCTTAGACTTCCAGCCTTCAGAGCTGGGAGAAAGAGATTTCTGTTGTTTAAGCTCCTGTCTGTGGTGTTTGATTATGGCAGGCCAGGCCAACTAAGACCCCAGGGAAATGCAAAAATAAGATCATAATGAGTCGTACTTTCCCCTATTCCTCTCACCAAGTACAACTAAGAACCCTGGATATTGCATATAAAACCAGCCTACAAAGACTCTGAAAGGGGAAGAGAAGAAGGCAGGCCAGCCAGGGGTCTTAGGACCCAAGGAAAATCCCAGTGGCGATTCCCTGGGTTTTCCCTTTGTCGCATACATTCCACACTTGATGAAAAAACCCAGCAACCCAGAAACACCAATTGGTATACACACAGAAGCCCCAACAAAAACCTGGAAAAGGGCAGCCTTGAAATCTTTTAGCCAATATTGGCTGAGGTCAGTAGGAAATGCAAATTACAGCTGCCCTGGAATAGCACCTCATACCCCTCAGACCAGCCAAAATAAAAACACAGTGACACCACTAAATGCCACTGAGGTTGGGGAGGTACTGGACCTTCATATTTTGTTGATGAGAATGTAAACTGCTAGAACCGCTCAGGAAGACAATTCGGTAGATTCTCAAAATCTAAACGGTTACCATGTAGTTACCACGTGACTCAGCATTTGCACGCCTGGGCATTTATCTCAGAGAAATGAAGACTTGTTTCACACAAAAACTTTTAGGTGAACGTGTATACCAGCTTCATTACTGATAGCCCGAAGCTGTAAACATCCCAAAAGTCCTCCAGCAGGTGAACGTACACACTGTGGTACATCCATACCATCGAATATTTCTCAGCAACAAAATGAAGATATTGGTACACAAACCTGGGTGGATCTCCAGAGAATTATGTGCAGCAGGATAAAAATCAATCCCATGGGTTGCATACTGTATGATTGTATTCACATAATAATCTTGAAATGATGAAAATGTAGAAATGGAGAAAAGATTGATGGGTTTTAGGGGTTACAAAGTATCTGGTAGTGGAAGGGCAGTGAGTTTATCTATATGAGGGCCATGTGAGGGGCGCTTGTGGGGATGGAGATGTCAGTGTCTTGGTTGTGATATTCTACTGTAGTTTTTCAAGATGCTGCCCCGGGGGAAAATTTTGGTGAAGGGTAATCACACAACTACATGTGTATCTACAATGACCACAAAATTAAAAGTTTGATTTTAAAAAAATCTCACTTTAATTCCCTAGTCTTCTCTAGTTGTTTCCATATTAAAACACTCAAAACCCTAAAGAGGTAAATAGCGCTGTGGTTGGTAAGACACAAATGTGAGACTGGCCACTTTCCCTGGCATGAGGTCCCTAATGAGCACTCTGATTAGCGGTTGATAGATTAGACAGTAACGTTCAAGTACAGTCAATACATAAAAGAAAAAATTAAAAGAAGAAAGAATAGATGAATCTGAACAGGAAAGATCAGAGTGCCCCCCAACTTTGGGCACCGAGGTGAGTTCCTTACCTTTCCGGAAAGAGACTTGGGCGCTCATGCTTCTCTTCCAGGGATGCTGGTTCAGTAATTAAGGATGAATTAACCCTACACGAGCTGTCCCTCTAGCCCACCTGCGCCTCTTCACCACTTCCCTTGGCGCCAAGCACTTCATATATGGACCACTTAGGATGGGGAACTTAGGAACATCTCACTCAGTGGCAGGTGCTTTATACTCTGGAGACTTTTAATCATAGTCATGCATATTATTTAAAGCTTCTTCTCCCACAGATTTACTCCATCACCGAGACCAGCAAAGGGAGGTGAGGAGAGTTACCCCTACTGGCCGCTGACTGCCAAGGACCTGGAAATGCCTGTCCTGCCTCAAAACCAGCTCACGTTCTCCCAGAAACCGAGTGAACCGCACATGTCTTTGTCTCCAATTTCCCCCCAAGGATGTGCTAAAATGCAGAAAGGGGTTACAGTATGAATCAACTCTACAGTACAAGGCAGAACAGTTCTCTCTGCTTTATCCAGAGTAAGGAGGAAGGAAAATTATATTTCTACTAGTGGAATCTACTCTGTTATATATTACAGGAAAATAAACATGAGAATCAATCAAATTCAGAGTCTTGCACTCTATTAGTGCTCACATGTTCTATTAGTTACATTTTGATCAGTCCAGAGAGTAAAAGTATCTGACAAAGAGATCAAGAAAAGCAGAATTCATCCTTTTATATTCACCCCAAAACCACCTCCTTTTGCTGTCCTTTCTCTTTCTTCATGGCCCTAGATCCCCAATTTTTTTCTTTTTACAATAAGAAAACAACGGCTGCCTCAAAACAATCAGGAAGAAATTCTCGCTGCAAAAAATCAAGAGGAGGAAAGTTAACATTTTGTTGCCAAGTTTCAGAATTTCCATTTTCACCTCATCAATCTTCCTCCCTATTAAAACGTGGTGGAATGCTGTGGAGGAAACCGTCTCCCACCAGTCAATTAGCGATTTGTCTTGCAGGGCAGAATTGTGCTGTCGTTCAGGCATCCGTGGTCACTGGTCTAGGACTCCTGAAAGCACAGCAATCTTAGCCGTGAACACCGAGCCGCCGGGCAATTTGCAGTAAGTGCAGACGGGATGATTTTCAGGGTGTGGGCATCATGAGTGTTTTTTGGGGAAAAAACATCTCAGCCCTTCAGATGAGCAAGAAAACTTTTTCTAAAATATTTCCAGCTTGGATCCACTTATTTCAATGCATTCAGAATAACTGCTCTTCTTCACTCCCTGACGGAGGTGCTCTAGGACAGGGGTCCCCAATCCCCGGGTCGCGGACCAGTACTGGTCCTCGGCCTGTTAGGAACTCAGCCCCACAGCAGGAGGTGAGTGGCGGGCGAGCCAGCGAAGCTTCATCTGTCGCTCCCCACTGCTCTCCATCACTCACATTACCGCTTGAAATATGCCCCCACACACACACACTGGTCCATGGAAAAATTGTCTTCCATGAAACCGGTCCCTGATGACAAAAATGTTGGGGACTGCTGCTCTAGGACCATCGGTCACGTCTGCACTGCCTGTTTCTTTTGCTCTGGATCGCGGTGTGATCGCAGTCCCAAATAAAGAGAGAGGTCTGAGCAAAACGCATGGGCTTGCCAAACACTTTGCAAGGCTCCAATTATGTATCGTCCCCCGGTTAACAACAAGTGAGGAAACAAAGCCACTCGCACTGCACGGGAGAAATGCACATGCAAGCCACGGGGCCATTCTCCGCCAGACCTGAGGGAAATTGTGGACTTTTAACCTTAGCGTCCAGCACAAGGAGTGCACGGTGGGCTGACGGAGGCTGTTATTAACTTTGTCTTTTCAATTTTTCACACTTGAGAAGGAGAAGCTGTGAAAAATCTTAGTCTGCCCTCTTCATACTTAGGGTGAATTCCTGGTTCTTGATGATTAAGCCTCCTAATTGCAGATTCCCCCGCATCTGCTCCAGTATTCCGAGAGTCCAGATAACAACATCCATATCACCCTTTTCAGGTTGCTATACAGGAATACTTGACATGTATTCAATTTGAAATTTCTAAAATGAGGTCAAGTAAAATTTAGTATTAAATTAAAGAGCTCCTGGTACTTATTCTGCCTATTGCAAGAAATTCATGCTTTCTCCTGCGGGGATTGTGAAGCTGAGAACGGTAACCCCTGTGGGGGAAGGGGGGCTGTCTCCTCAGCGTCCCCTCCTAGCTGGCCGTCATCACGGCTCTGTCACACCTTTAGCTGCACAAGCAGATTCTATCTCTCGGGGACGGTGACCAAGCAGATGTCACAAAAGAGAGAAAGGAGATCGTCTTCCCACCACGCCCAGGGTTGAGATCGTTTACAGATGCTCCATGAGGCTACAGCCGACCAACCCAGATAACAGTTTCATGGTGGCAAGAAAGTGAGTGTAGAAGTTGAGAGCCTCTTGAAGCCTGGACTTCAAATTCCCAAACCGTTAATTCTGCCTTGGTCCATTTGTCAAAGCAAATGCTGAGGCCAGCTCAGACTCAAGAATGTGAAGAAATAGACCCCACCCATGGATGGGACAGCAGTAACACACCTTGCAACAAGAGTGCATACAGACGTGGGGGCGCTTCGTGACCATCTCGGGAGACGCACCACGGAGGTGGGGTGCCACTGCCCACGAAGAACAGGAGAAAGAAGATGGGGCTCAAGAAATTTCCTGGAAGAATTCCTATGTGACCATGTCCAAGATTTAAACGGGTAATGGAAGACCCTAATAATTGTGCTGGCAGGAGCACCAAGATCTCAGAGACCTTCAAAATTCAAATTTGTGTCACCTCACATGATAAAGAAACCTGACATCTAAATGGCTGGCTGAAAGCAACTAGAACGTTAACGCATGTTGGAAAAGAAATAGTATAAAGACTTTCCATGATCTGATGATAAGTCATAAAAAGTAGGATTTTAACATATTCTCACTAGTTTCACATAACTGTGTGTGTGTGTGTGTGTGTTTAACTAATTTGCTATGTTTCTCTCTGTCTCTCTTCTGCCATTTTCTATAGGATATGTTGGTGGTAAATAAGTTTATAATTTAATCTGTGAGTTTCATTATATCAAAAAAAAATTCTGACAGAACTCAAGGAAGAATAGATACGACCCAGAGAGACTTGATACAGTGAGTGTCAACTTATAAAATGTTGGGCTGCCTCTCCTCGTAGAGGGACAAATAGTGCCTTCAGTTGCTAAAAAGAGAGTGGTTCAGGTGTCGGCGATTGTTTTGAACTCTAGGTTTGGAAAGAAGGATGCATGGATGTCTTCTAAGCACTTGGGCATCCAAATACCCATCCTCTTGAGGAGGCCTCTTAAGACAGGTGGGGAGCCCAGAGTCACCCACCACGGTAGCCCAGCGTGAGGCGCCTGCAGCTCCCTACACCTTGGTGGTCAGAGCCTGGGTTCAGAGTCTAAGTAGGCTGATTAGACGTTTCTCCCTGGTAATTTGAACCTGAGGAATTGTAATTTGAACCTGAGGAATTGTAATTTGAACCTGAGGAATTGTAATTTGAACCTGAGGAATTGTAATTTGAACCTGAGGAATTGTAATTTGAACCTGAGGAATTGTAATTTGAACCTGAGGAATTGTAATTTGAACCTGAGGAATTGTAGACGTTTCAAGATTACTTGCTATGCCTTCTGTGGAGCTGAGATGCGTGTGGTGAAGGGTCCAGAGTTAACACTCTTAAAACAGGGTCAGCATCATATCAGCATCATCACAGACCCCAACTGACCTTGCCGTTAAATTCCTTTTTTGCTTAAAGTATCAGAGTTGGTTTTGGTACTTTACAACCAAACATAAGGCACAAAGACATAAGCAATCAGCCCTACCTGAGCTTCATAGATGGTACAAGATATCAGGAAAGGGTTCGTATAAAAAATTAAAAACTAAAAAATTGGCTAGTGCATGTAATCAGTGAAAATTATCTATTTGAATGCCATTATGCAGTTTGGAAATTCTTAATAGGGTTCAAAGGTATTGGTATTAAATATCCAGATCCCGGTATCAACTTGTGCTTTATTTATTTTTATCATTCTAGAGTTGTCTGAAAGAAAAGAAATGGAAGAATGTGTGTAAATAAACCTTGCTTTGGTATCATTGATCATTAAGAAGAGAAAAATCATGCTTTCTATTAAAAAATACATTGCTAACATTTACATGTTTTATTTTGCTGTTATATTTTATTTTGCTTAAATTAGGTAACTATTTTGAAAATATAAAAATATATTGTTTTCAGTAATAGTGGTAAGAATACTGGAAATCAGTTATAAGATATTTTCTGCTAACATTAAAGTGAGAGACTATAATTGAAAATCCTGATAAAAAGTATAACTTATTTTTCCATAGAATTATTGAATAGCATTTTCAAATCCTGTAGGAATTCTCAGAAAACAAGCTTGTTAGAAAAAGCCTATTTATGTTTTACTACTTCTCGATTTTAAATTATTCATTCTTGCAAAGCATACTTTTACTGCAGTTCATTAATTTTTAGAATCTATAGGTTTGTAGAACTCAATTTTCTTAATCATGCATGTAAAATTAATTATTAGAATTTTTCTTTTGCTGATTTCAGCAAGTATGTGAAACCACACAAGATAGCCTTCAGCGAACTAGCAGAATGTAGCATCTAGCAGAAAAAGGAAAAATGATTGTTTTTTCTTAAAATGAATTTTCTGTTTCAATAACTTGTATTCAAATCATTAGGGCAAATATATCACTTTGTTTTCCTTTGTTCATATTTTCAGCAGAGAATTGGACATAACACTTGAACCTGTCCTTAAATATCTAACCGTTCTATGCATAATGTAATTAGGTTTCCTAATAACATAGGCCCGTTTTACAGGTAAAGGCATATTAATTGAAGGAAATCGTGAGTAAATCAAGCACTTGTGTCCGGTGTACTTTGGCAATTAAACACGTAATTTTTAAAAACCAAATATGGAAATGACTGTGGAAGTGTTGTAACCCAGAGAAACAAAATTTTTCTTGGATTCAGGTGTATTGCTCACTGCCCCACCTGAAATGTGAATTACAAAAATTCTAGTAGGTACCATTTGAGGATTTCGGTTCCATTCAATATTATTTTTAAAAAGAGGCAACCATCACTTGGGAATGCAAACGTTGCAAAGAGGGCATGTGAACAGCAACACAGCCCGGAGGTTTCGTGTTAAATTCTTGTACGACACAGTGTGAACTCAGGAGTGTGCAGAGGGTCCTTGTAAGTACATGATGAGCAGATCAAGACAAGACTTAATTCTGCATCTTCACCTGTGTCTTTACCAATAAGTGTAAAAGTGAAAGTCCCCACAGCGCACACGGACTGCATCCTATGGGAACACATGGACAAAACCAGCCCTCAGCTCTCCCGGCCGAATGCTGGCAATGCCTGCTACTCTCACCTTCCTACTTGAGTAAGACATGTACAAATGTGTTAAAGGTGTCTGTTTGTTTCTGTAACCATATAGCTCTGTGTATCCTCCTCCTTTTCGTTCTTTTCTTAAGACTTTTATAAAAATATCTAGAGAGTATTCTTATTATATGGTTCCCCTTTTCACTTCAGAAATAAGAATATCCATCAGAGCTGGAGAAATACAAATTCAAGGAGGTTGAGGAAAGCCTCCATGGGCCCCTTCTGTTGACTTTTGCTCTTTTTGTAAAGCCACGGAAGTTTTCCCACCTTCCCCATGCCCACGGGGTCAGGTGTGAGGGGTCAGGTGTGACCCCCTACACGGCCTGCTGCTGTTTTCCATGCTTACCTGCAGAAGTAACCCATCTGATCAGATTGGCACCTGGTTTGTGGAAATAATGAGACTAGGAGAATTCTTACACATTTTCTCTATTTCCTTGCTTTGGGAGTCCAGAGGGCAGTTTCCAGAAAAAAAAAAGGGAAAGAAAATTTAAGAACTGATTTGAAGGTGGGTTTGGGGAATCTAGTTTAAAAAAGGATTAAGTGGAAGGATTTGATCACTGTGGTATACTAGCCCATCCTAAATTATTTATGAAGTGAAATGTCTCTGAATCCTAAACTTAGCTGCATAGCCTAAACCAAAATTACTTGAAATAATATAAACTACATTTATGATCCAACTGAATTCTGAAATAACAGTTGCTCAAAGCCTGTGTATTCATCAGGAAGTCAAATTATTTCTTAAATATTCTAATTATATGCCAAAATCCTCCAACTAGTTTCCTTTTTATATCCCTAATGACTCAAATAATTGAATATCCTTTTTACTATGTTCACTTTCTTTTAGTTTTCAGACACTTGCTTTTGTCTCTAGTACGGCAAGTATTTTAAAAATTAAATTCCAAACACCTCGTACAAAAAATTTAGACACTGAATTATGTTACCGTCCCCTAGATAGGATTTTAATTTACTTCTGGAAAGTAGGGAAGGTAGGTGTACATCACCTTAATCGAGTCTGGGATTGAATTGATGCAAATATGAGCTTTAATCTCAATAAAACTGGTTTATTCCCTGTTAGGTGGGGTGCTAGCCAGACCCCTCCCCTTTCCTGAACTGCAATTTTTAATATCCTGGCCCCAGAAAGCTGCCTGAATTCTGCTCACCTTCTCAATCACCGATGCTTTGTCTTTGCACTTCTCGCCCAATAAGATTCTCCTTTCCCCTCTTGATCAACACCAAGAGTGAACCTTGTGAACCCTGATGTCCATATGGGTTCATCAATTACAGCAGCTGAGTTCCTGAGGCAGCATTGTCTTAAGTGAGTAAATTACACCACCTCTCTGTGCTCAATTCCCAGCCTATAAAACAGGCATCAGAATCATACCCACCTCATAGGAAGCTCTTGAGAATAATGCATAAAAATACATAGTACAGTGTTCAGCACATAAAAAGGGTTTAAAATTTCTCCTTACACACACACACACACACATGCACACATCACCTATTGAAATGGAAAGTCAGTAGCCTCCTGAACATGTGATTATGACATTAACAAAACACATTTATGCTCCTATGGATGAGAGTTTCAGGAATAAGTCTGCCCTGGCTTCATTGTCAAAATTTCATTCGTGAGTCACATACACCTCAGCACCAGAGAAATGAAGATGCAAGAAAGAAACTCCCATGTTATAGTTCTGGGTATCCCACAAAGTCTTTCTAGAAAATAAACTCAAGACTGGACAGAAAATACTACTGTCTACTATTATTTTATACTAGATTCTAAAAGACATAGTTAAGATTTTTAAATCGCAAATTCTATAGAAATTCTCATTATGTTGTTGTGTTAGAGCAACATGGCCTTCTCTACCTCCTGGACACACAATTAAATATTAATCTTCCAAGCAAATGATATGGTAACTGTATGGAAAAGAGTGGGAATATAAGATATATTCGGCATGCTGATACTTATTAAAGTAGTATCTTTTGCTTTGTTGAAATATACATGGAAGATTTACATTCCAAGACAATGAGAAAAAAAAGACAAAGGATGTTTTTTAAAAAAAACACATTTAGAATGTTTAAAATGCACCTTGTTTTTGACTCATTGATTTTTATTCTTTAAAACACGGCTTTTTTATTTTCAAAGATGACATGTGCATGATTCAGCCACACTAAAGATCAGTACGATTTGTTGCCGGCTGTATCATCAATTCTGTTTTAATCTTCCCTGGGTACTGAAGGAAAACATGCTGAGCTGTAGATTTCCTCTGCTGTGGCAGGAGAAATTTACTAACCCATGCTGCTGCTCTTCTGTAGGTTTTCAGATGCGCCTTTCCCCCGAGTGCACCCCTCTGCCGCTGGGGAGACACGGCCAGGTGTCTAGGAACTGCCGCGTGTCACAGTGTGTGCTCCATTGATTAACCATGAAAACAGTAATGGAACTGCCATTGATCCCTGAAATGGCTCCTCCGAAATCCTTTAGGACGTCCACAGGGTCACTACTCATGTTCCCTTGTGAGGATAATCTTCAAGCTCTCTGACTGCTTGCTCACCGCCACCTGCAATAAACTGCTTACCTTTCCATTACCAGCTTAACAACTGCCTGCCAGAGTGGGGTGGGTGGGAAATAGATAAAGAAGCTCCCAACTTCACAGCTGCAGGAGGGTCGTCTGCACCACGGACTTGGAGAATTTTCAGTCTAGATAATGACTCTCCTGCATATCGGGAAGCACAGTGATTCTGTCTCTCAATGTGAACTTCCAGAATTTAAAAGTAAAAAGCTGGCTACATTTGCACACCCCTTTTAACTTTTCAAAGCACTTTCCTATTTCCTTTGCTGGCTTATTTCTTATTTTACTTAGGGACCATTTCTAAAAATGAGGGAAACCATGGCAAAATCATGACTAAGAAATGTTAAATGGCTTTGTGAGAATCGCTAAAGGCAGGACTCTAAGTCAGACCTCCCACCTGTATATAATCACTCCAACTATACTAATGAGTACTAGTAAGACATATATATTCCCAGTATGGGCATATATGTGATACACATGGTATGGGGATAGATAAAACACACATGCACACACACGTATTAGTTGGGAATATAATTGTCATACATACACATATACTAGTGTGGAAATATGTGTCATATAAATTGACATATAGACATATATACAAGCATGGAAATACATGTCTTACAGATACACATACAAATATATATGTATATATCTGGTGTATATACACACGCATACATACATATACACCCATATATACTGGTAAGGGAATATATAGATAAATCCTTGTAAGGGATGTGTATACACCATTTCCAAATCAAGTCTTCTCCTGGGTCCTAAAGCAAACTAGAAATGCACTGCCTCTGCTCCTCAGCTTGGGAGGCTTCATGTTCGCCAGCTCCTATGCTTTCTTTAAGACAAAGGATTTAAGAGCCCGCCCTTCTTTGCCATTTTCCAGCAGAGCTGAAATGTAAATCTACAGCCTCGCGAGAGACCGTCCACTACACTTAGACCTCCACCCTGATTCAGATACCAAATAAGCCTGAGATGATCGTCTGTGATCTTTAAAAGCTGTACAGACCCTGCGTCTGAGCAGGTGCCTGGTGACCAGAAGTCAGGCTCAGCCCATCCCCCCAGTGGTGTCTGCGTCCCCCCAGTGGCTCCCAGGTTCAGTGGGTCCGGCCAGGACAGGGCACCTACTGCTCATCACTGGGGACCAAGGGAAAAGGCACCGGGGAACAGAGAGGTTCTGGCTGTAAACACACAAGCAGACAAGGGGGGAAATTACTAAAGGGAGTTACCTGCAGAAACTACAGAGAAGAAATATGGATGCTAAGAGAATACTGGGTAAAATTGAGCAAAATTGTGCCAGATTAACGGGGAAAGCTTCCTCAGAGAGCACAAGATTTTTTTCTAGCAAGCAATGTTAACGATCCTGCTCAGCTACTTCTAAGAGCAACGAGAAAAACATAAACAATTAAAATAAAACAATTTTATTTCAAAATTCCTTCCATAAGCATAATCACAGGCTTAAAAGAACTTCTCCCTGATAATACTTGAAATACATATTTGCAAAACAAAAAAGGATAGAGATGAAGTCTACTGTGCATATTTTATGATAAAGATTATTTACTTAAAGAAGTAATTTCTAGAAAAAACAAAAATGAATCAATATAGTGTAAAACTTCAAGTTATTTTTTTTCTTGAAAATTACCTGTAATATAATTTCAGTTTTTATCAGACTTTGAAGACATCCTATACCCTCACTATTAAAGTGCTTTTTCTAATGACACCAGTTTTAAATACTCTGTGGTAACGATTTATATAATTTGAAGTGGTTATTTTCCATACTTCATTACTTTTCCCCAAACGATCATTGATTTAGTAATTACTTGATATTTTAAAGCCTGAAGACATACTGTCCTTGAAAATGTTTTAAATGTCTTGTTCTAAGCGAAAATAAATTACATGAACTTAGAGATGATTTATTTTTTCAACAAAGATAAAGATCTTTTTATTTTATCTTAATTGACTGTTTAGCCACATATCTTATCGAAGAAATCAACAGATAGCTTGTTAACAGACCATAAAGTCAGGCATTTCTCCAAATAGTGTGCGCAAATATTATTGTGTTTTATTAGGATGACCCAGGATTCATTGTAGACAGCATTTTATTAACTGATTTCCCTCTGGCTTCTCTCCCAGGACTCTGATGTGTGACTTCTGTCTCTACAAAGCGGGCTGACATTTAAATGTGAACCGTTTGATTAATTTTGAGCATTCAATTAGTCTGTGTTATTGTCACTTATTTATATTTCAGTCTTGTCCTGTAGACATGCTTAAGAATTTAATCCAGCTATTGTTTATTGCACTATGCATTTTTTACATAAACTGAAGAGTATGCAAAGAAATTTAGTGAGCGTTATATGAGATATACGTCTTCTTCTCTGGAGAATCTGAAATTTTAGGTAGAGCAGGTGGGGAAAATAAATTTTATGCAGAGAATTCTGCATAAGTATAGTAGGAATTAACATACGTTTGTTGATCACCAAGATCCTGTGGTTTTAGAATTAATGAAAATAACTGGGACTTTTCTTATGAAACACTCGTTAAAGCGGTATGTTATCTTCAGTAATATACATCTCCCTGCAATTACTCTGAACACCAACACTAGGAATTTTCTTACCCTTCTGAAGGATAGAGTCATAAATCTATTCAAAATTGTGCATATTGTTTTATAATGGAATAGAACATTATAGAAAGTGCTTCTTAACCATTTTTAAAGCAAATCCATAACTTCTAAGAGATCTTCCCAAGAATATAATAAAAAAGTTCACCGCAAGAGAACAAACACAGGATTATTGGGGTGAAAGCATTATTAAATATGGGAGCATGAGAGTTAGCAAGTGAATTTAATAAAATATTTTGACTGTATTCTCAGTCGAAATTAATGATAATTTATGCATTAATTATATTTTTTAGTGTATCCCACTTTATAATGTCCTTTCTCATCATTTTGCAACATGAGGTACCATCATACCATCTGTTACACATGCATGTGCATATACATACACAAATATACACACAATTCACCTAAAGAATATGTGAGTATATATATACCTACTTTCTGCCATATTTTCATTCCTTCATCACTTATTGTACATGTTACGTATTAGTGACTTATTTTAACACCGTGTAGCATCAGTTAATGTTCCACGTGTGCATTGTGCATGTGCAGCCTCAGGAGAGGAGAAAGGGGGAGTGAGGGGCCCTGTATTTGTGCAGTGGGCTCTGGTTTTCATCTCTCCGGGTCTTTCTCCACTTTCAACAGCAGGCTTGGAGATTTAAGGCATGACTTTGGTGGGAAGAGACTGCCAGACAGGAGAGAAAGTCAAATTGTTGAGTGTTTACCGTGGACCAATAGAATTAAGGGTAATTTTAATTTTCTTTGTCTTTCCAAATGTCCCTCAATTCACATGAATTCTTTGCACAATCGAAAGGAAAACAGGCACTTTACAAAGTAACTCCAATGGCAATATTGGCAGAAGCCAGGCCCATCGCGAAGACTTGCATACACCAGTGACGGGTGAGGTCCCCCCAGATGGCAGCTCTGGATTTTAAGCCACTGCCTTTCACATTTTTGCCTAAGTTTGAAGGACTATTAAGATCAAGGAAAACATTTGAATGCAACTTTCTCTTTTTTATTCAAAATGATCTATTCTTTTCTACGTTTTGAATGATCATCTCCTTCATTTAAATGACTTGCTGGAAACATGTCCCCTAATGAAACCACATTATGCTTTTTCATAACTTGTGACTTGAGTGAGTTCAGCACTGGGCTCAGAAAGATATTAATTTAAAAGGAAAAAAAAGATCAGATGTAATGAGCTGTGAAAAGACTGTACGTCTGGAAAGAATAACACTGAAAGACACTTAATATAAGGCCAATTATTTGACTGGCACTTGGATCTTGCCATTTGTAATAACTTCAACAGAAGAAAATTTCAACATTGAGATTTTCTCTACAATATATACAGCCTACAAGAGGACACAGGACAATGATCTTCAGCTAGGATATCTACAAGCACACATATAATCTGTAGAATCTTTAGGCAAGTTAACATCTCTGCGTCTCATTTGTTTCAACCAAAAAAATAGTGTATGTGCGTCTGCATGTGGTGGGCCAAGTGCATTTATGTATCAGAGTCTTACAAACACTAAATGAACTAATACATGTCAAGTGCTTAAAAAAGTACCTTCACATATAAATATTAAGCACCATTATCATTAATGGTATTAATATTATCATTACTGGATTAGATATCAGGAAAATACTGTCTGTATATTCCAACAGAGTAAGTAAGTCAGGAAATACACTACAATGTTACCTATAGTGTATTTATAATATCTATAGAAAAGAATTTTATATAAAGATATGTAAAAAAATATTATTTGGAGAGCTCTCACTACACATATCAAAGAGAACACCTCTTCTTAAAGACAATCTTGAGAACATAATAAAGAGTATAGTAAATAAAGTTGAGTACCTTATCTTAGGGTGTTGAAGATTGAAATTTGTTTCCTAAAGAGTCTGAAAAAGAAGGGACTTCCCTGGTGGCACAGTGTTTAAGAATCCGCCTGCCAATGCAGGTGACACGGGTTTGAGCCCTGGTCTGGGAAGATCCCACATGCCGTGGAGCAGCTAAGCCCATGCGCTACAACTACTGAGCCTACACTCTAGAGCCCGTGAGCCACAACTACTGAGCCTGAGTGCCACAACTACTGAAGCCTGCGCGCCTAGAGCTCATACCCTGCAACAAGAGAAGCCACGGCAATGAGAAGCCCACACATCACAACAAAGAGTAGCCCCCGCTCGTCGCAACTAGAGAAAACCCATGCGCAGCAACAAAGACCTAACGCAGCCAAAAATTAATTAATTAATTAATTAAAAGAAAAGAAATGATACTTCAAAAGTAGAACTGATATTATCATTAAAAAAAATCTGAAAAAGAAAGTTATATCTTGTGTTTTAGTGAAACTAAGATGCTTTATTATTGACAGAAAAAAAAAAAATACTGCCAATAAAAGCCCGGCATGGCCAGGTGGTGGCACTTACCAGCTAGAAGTGGGTGGATGTGATTAGCATAATTATGGGGGCGCTGGGGGGAGGTGAGCAGTGCCTGATCCACAGAGAGTTATGGAGCAGGTTAATTGGACACAGCATTCCCAGCGGCAACATAGGACCACTCCCTTTGTACCAACAAAAGAAATCAAGATGGGTGATGAGTAAGAAGCTAAAATCAGTCACCCCAATAAAGTTCCCTTCCCTTACCCAGTTTCCGGGCTGGAGCTAGTTTTGAGAACAGGAGCTCAGTGATGGCGCAAGAGTTTGACCCCTGCAGAAATCTCACAGATCCTGGAGAGACCTCCACCAACTCAAATCTCAATTGCTCCCCATACCGGACGTGATTCTTACTAGAGCTTGTTTTCATGGCTCCCGTGACATGGCAGCGGCTATTGATTTGGGGAGCACATTGTTTTTCGTACCTATCAGATAAGAGGATCAGAGACCATGAACATGGAACAGCCAAATGGAAGGTGAAATTTGTCTCATGGTGTGTAACACCCTTGCCTCTTTCATAACAGAGTCCAGAGAGACCTGTGCCATCTGGACCTGGATTCACATCACATCAAGCCAGTCTGTGGATGACGGCATGCAGATTGGCCTGGATGATCACGCAGAGGCTAATGCCTTACAACCCTTGATAGCGTCACAGGCTTCACGGATGGTAATTGAACTCCACTGAGCCCTGGGGGCCATCACATCGGTGGGGAGATGCATACAGGGACATCCTATCTAAATAAAGAGTGAACCGTTGCGTCACAAAGAAGAGAACAAGTGCCAAGTTCTCTTTGGTATCTGGAAGCCACATATTCCACACCTGGGAACACTCCTCAGACACACACATGCTGGGTGACTCGAAAGGCTGTCATCACCTCTGAGTGGAGTCAGAGCTGATGGGGCTCTGCAGCAGGTCCAGGCTGTGGGGAAAGCAGCCCTTCCTCTTGGTCCACAGGACCCCATGGCATCAGAATGGTGTGGAAAGAGGGAAGATGTCCTGTGGGGGTTATGGCAGAACTTGATGGCAGATCACAGAGCAAATCCCTAAATTTCTAGAGTAAAACCATGCCGTGAGAGCAAGGAATTACTCAAATTTTGCAAAACAACTCATGGAATACTGCTGGACCCTGTAGAGAGGGCACACACAGTGACCATGAAGCCAGAACTGCCACCACCAGCTGGGGTCTGTCAACCCAGCAAGTCAGAAGGCTGGTGTGCCCAGCACAAGCCCTCGTAAGACAGACATGTTATGTCGGGACTCAGCAGGCGTCCACAGCGAGCTGCGTGTTCAGGTCACCCAGACCCCAGGCCCGCTGTCCCAGGGGCATTTCTCCACCAGCTCACATGGGGCACCATGAAGGGGAAATCCCTGACAGCAGGTGGAAGGGAAAGTCTTGAACTTGGGTCATGGATATTTGACCCCCTATTTCTCTGAGACTGAACCTCAGCATATTCTAATTTAGATCTCATTATTGCTTTGTTTGGGGATTCTACCCTATTTCACAAAGATGTTCAAATGCCAAGCATTATGAATAGATATGCATGCAACAGGAGGCTAAAACAGGAGCAGAAAATAGGCAGAAAGTAGAAGGAATTTCGGCTCGCTTGTTCACAAAGCAGATCTATCTCTAAAATCTCCAAAAACGTGCTAAGAAAATTACCACTCATACCTAAAAACCTTGTCATAAAAGATATTAATCAATAGTGACTTCTGTCAGGACGACAATGGCCGAGGGAAAACTTGCGTTAAGAGCCCTCAATTTTAGACACCACCTCCTCTTTAAAATGATCTTCAATTGACCTCAAATATCATAGCAGTTAAAAAAAATTGAACATGAAACGCAAGTTCAGAATAACCTAGGGGATATTTTAAATATGAAAAAATCCTGGCTGTCTTGACAGCTTTTCTTTTTCAAATGTCAGCAGCAAACATCACTGTTCAGAAGACAGATTTCTAGTTACCTTTCAGGATGGAGGTAAAGATGATCACAAATTAAACTGAGGGCTGAAGAACAAAAGAGAGATCCTCAGATTCTCTTTGCATCAGCATGAGTTGAAAAAAAATCTCTCCACGTTGTCAAAAGAATTGCAGACAAAATATCTGTGAACTGTAGCCAAGGCGAGCACACATTTTTCAGACTTTTTCCAGCAACTTCCACAGAAAGCTAAAAGGTGCAGTGACTCTTCATAGAGAAGTGTGGATGATTTATCTACTCAATTACGCTCGATGTCAAGAGGCACCAAAGCAGAAGATGGTCTCAAAGAATGACCATGTACCGCATACACTGCAGTTCAGAGCTGAGCCGAGCACAGTCCAACATAACTGCACACACGACCATCGCTCCTCCACGCTATGATTAGGGCTTTGGAAGTTTTGAAAATGATGAGACAAGTGGCAAAATTACTAGCCACCATTCACACTGTTAGCAAATGTTCAGAATCACAGAGAGAATGTCTGCTGAGGTATATTTCCGGGGAGGAAGTAGTTATTTACTCTGACCCCTGTTGACTCTGGTCCCCTCCCAGACCTCCTTATGGGATCTAGTAACCATAAGTAAATGGGAATCCTGACAGGGGTGCCCAAAGAGGAAAACGATGTTGGCAGGGGACATGCAGGGCATTTTGCATGCTTCATAATTTTTTGAAAACTAGCTCTGTATGGGAACTTGATGCTACTCTGTCCTAGACTATTTTTAAGTGAGAAGAATTTTAAAAAACATTATAAAGAAATTTCTCAGTCTCTGGGAGTTATAGAGGAGAGGGTCTGTTTGGCTATTTTAAATCAACGGAAGTCTCAAGAATTTTCATTTTCATCATTAGTTAATCCACATTTTATCTTTAAATAGAGTGGTCAATAGGCATAATATTTTCTCACATATTTTTTTCCATCTGGCTATATCTCTCTTTGTCCTGTGTGAGTCACTGAATGCTTTCAGGATATTTGAAAGGCATACATGGTTCTATTTGCTTTGAAAAAGAAAAGCTGCTGTGAAGAAGTATCAGCATATTTTCAGGGTAGTTAAGAAGTTAAGACATCGAGTCTTTAGTTCCCTCCCTGATGAGATAGTCCATTCCTGTCTGCAAGGACTGAAATTCTTATAAAAAATGCAAAGAGAACTTAAGACAAAGAATAACTCAGCAAAAGAAAAAGCCATAAACCATAAAAACTGTATTTGAATATTAAAAAAAATTTAACTAAATTGGGGTGCAATATGCACAATCAACACACTCAAAATTTATTGTTTCAGCTGATAAATGAGCAATTTGGGACTCATTACAGACTTGTCTGCTTCTGGTAGGGTTTGGGCGAGATCTCCACTCTCTTGATAATCCACCTTTAGAAAGTCTTAAGACTACAAGTGAAATGCAAAACTCCAACTCCACAAACCCAGCTCCAACCACACAAAGATGTCATTGCCAGCCTAACACAGTGTAATTAATCCCTTCACACTTCCCCTGTCTACACAGTACAATATAACTATGGGCTGTCCATCACCTCCAGACTTCCCCAGGTGAGTAATTATTATGATAATTAACAGTTAGGGAAATTACCTGCACAGACCTGCTCTGTGGTACAAAAAGAAAGGCTGCTATTTTGCTTGTGCACTTTGTTTCATGTATATGTGTGTGTGCACACGTGTGTATTCGTGCATGGGTGGTGTGTGACACATATGCATATGACTCATACTAAAGAAACTGATTTGGGTTGTTTCTTTCAAATCTGAGCTCCTGAGGGTTTTGCATATTCAGAGAGAGGACTGCATCTGTTTGACTCTCTGTCAGATAAACAAATATTTAAATGTAAGCAATATTGGAGAGATTGCTTTAAGCGTTGAAGCATAGCATGGCATTTAGGAAGAAAAACAATTGGGCAAGTGCCAGTGTAACTGACTATAGATTACTGGAGTAGGAGGCTCACTGGAGAACACATGGCAGACACATCCCTGAGGCTTCCGTGGACGGTGGGTCATTTACTAGCAGAATTCCTTGTAAAATAACTTAGGGATGGTGATTTTGCAAGCACACACCAGACTGCATAGCTGATGATGCTAAAACTCAAAACGTTTTGCCCATTTTGCCAACCATCCCATTGGCTCTCCTAGAAGCACTTTCCTTCCCCATCTTGGTAAGTGGGTTTATTTTCTTTCAAGGAGATGTTGTTGGGCTACACTTTTTTTCTCTTTAATACCTCTGATTTCATTTATTTTCAGACTCAGTGCCATAAAGGTGAAATGGGTAGTTGATAAACAGGATGACAGAATCATATGTTGTATGTAAGTTTTCGACAAAAACTTAAGGTAAATAAATGGAAAAAAATGTGTTTTCATTCAGAAAATCAGTCTCACATACAGCATAAGGGAGAGTTGCTGGAAACATGTTTCGTGTAAAATGGGGTTTTGGGTGATGGCGAGGGCCTGAGAAGGATAAGAATTGAACTGTATAGAGCATCTACTGCATCCCTGGCTTATTCTAATGCATCACCTTACGAAGGAGCTATTCCTCTTGAAGTTTCCCTTGAATCCAATGGCACCCCACATTCCATTTAAACAGATAGCCGTTGTGTCTCTCCTGTCCCTTGTTTCCTGACTTTGAAGTAGCAAAAGCGGGCCTTCTCCTCTTTTGCCTGATCTTAGAGGAAAAGATTTCTGTCTTTCACCTTTGAGTACAATGTTTGCTCTGAGTTTTCCATATATGATCTTTATTATGTTGAGATAGTTTCCTCCTGTTCCTAGGTTGTTGAGCAATTTTATCATGAAAGCCATTGAATGTTGTCAAACTGTTTTTCTGCATCAGTTGAGATTTTCATATGTGTGCGTGTTTCCCTTGTTCTGTTAATGTGGTGTATTATATTAATTTATTTTAATGTGTTGAACCATCCTTGTATTCCAGGAGTAAATTCCACTTAGTCATGGTGTATAATCCTGTTAATATATTCTTGAAATCAATTTGCTAGTATTTTGTTGAGAATTTTTCATCAATATTCATAAGGGGTGTTGGTCTGTATTTTTTTTTCTTGTAATGTCTTTGATTTGGTATCTGGGGAATTCTATCTTCACAGAATGAGTCAGGAAATGTTCCTTCCTCTTCAATTTTTTGGAAGAGTTTGTGGAAGACTGGTTTTAATTCTTCTTTAAACGTTTGGTAGAATTCACCAGTGAAGCTATCTGGTCCTAGGATTTTCTTTGTTGGGAAGTTTTTAATTACTGATTCAATATCCTTACTCTTTATAGGTTTATGCAGATTTTGTTTCTTCATGATTCAGTCTTAGTAAGTTTTGTGTTTATAGTAATTTTATTTCATCTAGATTATATAATTGGTTGGCATACAATCGTTCATAGTTCTTCTAAAAAATTCTTTTTATTTCTGGAATATCTGTAGCAATGTCTATTCTTTCATTTTTAACCATAGTTATCTGAGTCTTCTCATTTTTCTTAATCTAGCTAACTAAAGATTTGTCAAGTTTGTTGATCTTTTTCAAGAACCAACTCTTGGTTTCATTGATTTTTCTCTATTATTCTCTATTCTGTTTCATTTATCTCTACTCTAATCTTTATTATTTCCTTCCTTCTACTTGCTTTGGGTTTAGTTTTTTCTTCTTTCTCCAGTTCCTTAAGGCATAAAGTTAAGTTGTTGATTTGAGATCTTTCTTCTTTTTGAATATTTGAAGACAGCTGGAAATTTCCATCTTTGCCCTGCTTTCACTGCATTCCATACATTTTGGTATATTATGTTTTTATTTTTCTTTGTCTCAAGATATTTTCTAATTTCTCTTGAGATTTATTCATTGACCCTTTTTTTAAGAGTGTGTTGTTTAATTTCCACATATTTAAAGTTTTTCCTTCTTCTGTTGATTTCTAGTTTTATTCCATTGTGATTAGAAATATACATTATATGATTTGAAACCTTAAAAATTTATTACAACTTCTTTTGTGGGCTTCCCTGGTGGCACAGTGGTTGAGAATCTGCCTGCCAATGCAGGGGACACGGGTTCGAGCCCTGGGCTGGGAAGATCCCACATGCCGCGGAGCAACTAGGCCCGTGAGCCACAGCTGCTGAGCCTGCGCGTCTGGAGCCCGTGCTCCGCAACAAGAGAGGCCGCAACAGTGAAAGGCCCGTGCACCGCGATGAAGAGTGGCCCCTGCTCGCCACAACTAGAGAAAGCCCTCGCACAGAAACAAAGACCCAACACAGCTAAAAATAAATAAATAAATAAATAAATAATTTTTTAAAAAAACAAAAAAACTTCTTTTGTGGCCTAATATATCTAACCTATCTGGGAGAATGTTCCATGTGCACTTGTGAAAAATGTGTATTCTGCTTTTGTTAGGTGGAGGGCTCTGTAATGTCTATTAAGTCCAAGTGGTCTATAGCGTTCAAGGTCTCAGTTCCTTATTATCTGTCTGGTTGTTTTATCATTATTGAAAGTTGAGTATAATATAAGCATCTCCTATAGTTATTGTAGACCTGTCTATTTCTCCTTTCAGTTCTGTCAATGTGTGCTTCATATATTTTGGAAATCTAATGTTTGTTGCATATATGTTTATAACTGTTATTTCTTTTGTTTAATTGACCCTTTTATCATTATGTCATTTTCTTCTTCATCTTTTGTAACAGTTTTGATTAAAGTCTATTTTGTCTGATATTAGTATGGCCACCTCTGCTCTCTTTCATTAATATTTACATAGAATATCTTTTTCCATTTTTTTGTTTTCAAAATATGTCTATTCTTACACCTAAAGTGAGTCTCTTGCAGATAGCATATAATTGGATCCTGTTTTTTTAATAAATCCATTCTGTCAACATGTCTTTTGAATCAGTTTAGTATATTTATATTTAAAGTAATCACTGATAGAGAAGGACTTACTTTTGAAATTTTGTTATTTCTTTTCTATATATCATATAGTTTTCTTTGTCCTCCATTTCCTCATCTGATGCCCTTCTTTGTGTTTAGTTGATTTTTTATAGTGACATGGTTTGATTCTTCTCTCATTTTATTTTGTGTATATCACTGGAAAAAAATGTGAATAGAGCAAATCATTTGGTTTCAGCCACCCAGGACAGAGTTAGTCTGAAGCCTATGAACTGTAACATTAAAACGTACTAGAAATGTCCTATGAAGAGGTCAATTATGGTGCTATGTTAACCATATCTGGTGGGGAAATCCACACATGTATTGATTGTGGGCTCTGTCTAATGACATACCGTCTTCACTCCTTATAAGACAGCAGTTTTAGTTTTGTGCTATTGTGGCCTCCACTGCCTCTAACTGGGAATTGCTCGGGCTTAAGAAATCTGCTTTTTAGGGCAGAGTTCCCCTTCTTCTGTAATTAACTAATTCAGACTCAACTGGGTGTCACATGATAGGGAGTGATTCTTGAGTACCTGAATCTAACCCTAAGCCTTCCACACACCCTTCCTTTGTTCTCAATTCAGAATGGAATTTGCAGCAGCCCATCTGGCACTGACTAGCTAGACTTGGCTTTAACCATTGAAAGCTAAACTCAAAAATAATAATGAGGAAGACAGGGAAATTGCAATTATCTTGCAATTTAAAACAAGCAAATATTGTTTCATCCTTGAAATCTAAAAGCCCTATTGCTGTAAAGACGTTTGCCCCCGGAACAAATCTTTGCCTGAGTTACTCTCGTAGGAAAATATGAACCTGTGTAATACAAAATTAATCCTCTAACCACCCCATCCCCATTTTGGCCTCAGGCTACCAAGAATCACTCACATACAATGAAAATTGCCATAAACTGCAACATAGCCCAAGGCCAAAATTCTTATTGACCAACATCCACAGCCCAACATCACTACTGTAAAACAGCTACTACTTACAATGCCAATCACTGTAAACCACAAGGTCAAAATACCCTAGACCCAACAAAGCAATAATCTCTACATTTTTATTTGCTTCGCAGACTTGTACTTTTCCATGCTTCTCAATGTTCTTGGCCAATGCACAGAAAGAAAATATCAAGAGTGGGGAAGAAACAGTCCCCTCCTAAAACAAAGGGCATCACTTAAGCTGGAAGAGCCTCAGAGCAGGGGAGAATATGGCACACTTAGTGACCTGGAGGAATGCCAGCCCAAGTACCAATGTCCAGAGATCATCAGGGAGTGGACAGAGGGTGTGTCTTCCACTCAGATGCCAGGTCCACCTGGTGGGACAGATTAATCTATTTCTCTATTGTATGTAGTTCCCAGTATGGTTGTGGCATTCAATAATCACTACATTGCAATAACTAGTTTGGTGATACAATCACTCCTGGAATGCCATGGCAGTTTCAAGAGAAATAGCTAAATTGAGTGGTATTTCTGAGTTGACAAAGGAAAAATTTAATTGAAACTTTAAGTGACCTTCAAATGTCAGAAATAAATAAAGCGATAACAACCTCATTTTTGACAGCTGTCACCAACTAATGAGAATGCCGTAAAAACTCATGATCAGGGAGCATTGGCATATCCAATGTGTACTAGACTCATCACCATAAATTCTGTCAGGTAAGTGCTCAATCTGATAATAATCTTACATCAGTGCACTGAATTAGCTTCAGCTACACTGATGGAAAGACAGGTAGGGGAAAGGATCATCTCCATAACAATGACAACCTCCCATGCTGACAAATAGCTGAAAGATTGGAAATTATTTTCATAAAAAGAAAAGCAAAGAATCTCAGCGGAGATTCTGACAGAGCCTCCCTCACTTACATTCTGTAACCTTCCTTCTTCTTTAATTTGGGGTGTTTGTTCCCTATGCACTTGTATAATTTCACACGCACACACATGCACATGCACACGCACGCTCACGTGGGTAAAGAAAAAATAAAATTCTTATGGCTTCTCCCTCTAAAGTAGAGAAGATATATTTGTCCCACTCTGCACAAGGTTAGTTCTTTTAAAAGCTGCTGGCATCTGGAGATGCAGAATTTTTAACCTTCAAGCTGATTCAGCTGGTCAGTGACTGCCTTTGCTGAGGTGTCACAGAGAGATTCAACAGGGTTGAGGGCTGTTAATTGATTTTGCCGCTTTGTTGAATATGGCAAATCCTTCTTGTTCACAGTTTCTCAATTTCAAATATTCTGTGTTCATAATACCAAAGCAATGCTCTCAGTAAGGCTAAAAAACATAATGATAATACACACACCCTGTCCATAGTTAAACCTATCTTATGAAAATTTTATAAAAAATGGATTAGTTGTTTGGGGAAGATACTTAAAACATATTTTCTACCAAGAGGGAAAGACTAATAGTTCCTAAATAGTCCCTAAAACCATTGCTATTAAATACAGTGCAGTATATAAAATTATTGTTGATATGTTAAAACTGATACATTTAAGAATACTATATTCTTAATATTATATACATATTCTGAATATAAATATTCTGAATTTATATTCTGAATGTGTAAATAACATGCGTTATAATAATCTATAGAGTTAATACTTAGGCTTGGACCAAGGGCCAAATCCAGCCTGCTGCCTGTTTTCTTAAGATATCAAGCTAAAAATGGTTTTTTTTACAATTTTAAATAGTTCTATGTGTCCCTACATACCAGCATAGCTTAAGGTCTAAAATATTTACCATCCAGCTCTTTCCTGAATAATATTGCTGACACGCCCCTGCTTAAGAACAAAGAATTGCATACAAACACAAAACCAAATCCTACATACAAGTGACCTTGAATGACTGGAAATACGTCTCTTTGTTATGTGGATTGACAGTATCTAATGTCTGTGTATGTGCATCTCTTAGAAAATGGACAACTTAGTCTGATCTTAATTCACAAGAGATGTGACAGGTCTCTTGCATATGCATAAATGTCCATTTTTTGTGGAAAAAAGTCCATTAACAGTAGAAATATGAAGTTAACTTATGGTAAACAGGCATTTGGAAATTTCAGGCTGCGTAGTTAAAGACGGGGAATTAAAAGTCTGTTCTGCCATTTTACACCATCCCAGAACAAAAAGGACATTGACACTGGGACACAAAGTCTGCAATTTCTTTCATGTGTTTTTGACCTTTTTCTTACGATTTTGACAAATACAGAATTTTTTTTTGTAATTATAGGGTGAACTAGGTGCTTTCCCAACACACCAAGAAATCTCTATCATTGCACTTATCTCATCAGTCTGTAATTGTTTTATGTGCTCAATAGATTGTGAGATTCCTGAAGGAAGGGGCCATGTCTTGTAATAATCTATCACTTCAGTGCCTGCTTATTGGAACCACTCAATAAATATTAATTGTGATTATAATCATCACTGTTGTTACTGTTTTCCACCATAGCCTAGTATATGCTATAATCAAGATCAGCTTCACCTGTCGCATTGCACGAACCGAATGCTTTAGAAGCAAACACATTTTAGCTTGCTTTAAAACAAAAGAAAGGAGATACGCTTCTTCTGTACATGTCTCCAAGGCAAAAAAATATTGAAGTGCAAAAGTTTTCTAAGAAGCAATTGCAGACAAAAGACCTTGCTACAAGTCCAATTTGATCAGAGCTGACATTAGCCAGAGGCGAGGACCAAGGTGTGACTGGAGAGAGTAATGCACATTTGGCCTGGTGCTTGCCTAAGTTAGATCCAGTCAGAAGGGATGCCCTATGAAAATCATTAAATAAGACTTGGCTAAAAATACTTTCCGACAGTCACTTTCATGCACTAAGGAGGCAAAGGGCAGCAGCAATAAACAAAAAATGCAATCTTTATTTTTATTGCCTAAAACAAAGCCTTGTAGGTAGATTCTGTTGATTCTAAGAGGGCAAATATGACTGAATTCACTTTGCCATTTAATGTTAGATCATCTCTGATCAAGTATGTGATAGCCCCAGATTTATGCTAAATTTAAGAGTGGGCAACCATCTTTTATTAGAATTATTGAGTATAAGCCCAGTGACATTTTTAAAATTAAAAAACATGAAGATGGACAAGCTGTTCTTACCAGGTGTCAAATGTACCTAGAAGATATCAGGTAGATTAAAATGTGTTGCATGGATAAGTACATGGGTATTTTTTAAATGTCTTCTCATAATTTGTGCTTGAGTCTTATACAATCTTGAGCTGAAATCAGAGAATCAACCAATTTTCTAAAAAGCTATGAAGCAACTACAGCTTACAGTTAAACTGAGGTTATCAAGAAATTTTGTGTTGGGAGATCTTTTTTCAACCTAATAGGTCAATTTATACAGTTAATATACAGTAAGCGCTTGCTATCTTATCCCATCCCTGCCCCTGCCCTTCAAACTGATGTTTTGTAAATGGGAGAGAAGGACCATATTCTCCAAGTCTGTTGCTGTTGATAGTCACCAATGTCACCGCGCCTGGGACGCCTCGGTTATTTAGAACAGTTCACTGCATGAAGTCTGAATTCTTTGCTATTGAAATGCTCTCTTAACACATGTCTGTAAGGTTATTTGTTTTGTTATTTTACTTTATCTTGCTCCATGAGCACTTAGAGGCATGGGGGTGGCAAGGAATAAATTCATGGTTGGTGATTTTAAAAAATGGAAAACAGCCAATGGAGAATGGCTGGTTTGCTCAGTATCTACTGAGCAGCTGAGTTCTTACAAACAGCCTCATGTGCTGTGTGGGTGCCATAAACGACACATTTCCCTGCTCTCAGAAATGCTTGCAGTGAGTGGAGTGGAGTTGGAAGCACCTGAAGAGATGCCTTCATAGAATGTGGCTGGTTTACACACAGAGCTATTTATGTTCCACCTGCACCAAACAGAGGATGGGGGCTCCGAGTGAGAGACGGGTCAGGGGGGACTGAGATGAGGTGGGGGAGGGAGGACAGCAGATGGAATTTTTCACATTTTTGCTCAGTGGTCCTGGATTACAGTTTGTTCTGGTGAACCATTACTCTCAGAACATGGAATTACCAAAGCAATGGCAGTTAATGAATTACTATAATAGAGTCCCTGAAAAATTGCAAAATAATTGCCAATAAGTTAATTCATTTGCCCCATAAAACTGGCCTATGAAATAGGAAAAAAGCGTTATTATCATGTCCACCCTGTCATCCTTTCAGGTGAGGTTGTTGACTACACATATTCACCCACTACGTAGCAGACTAGAACTCAGTACCAGGGTTTCTGACTCCAATCCCATAATTACTCAGCCATATAACAAACAAAGTACATGAGACCAGGCTGAATGTACATGGATCCAATAAACTCTCCAGAAATGGCTTCTCACTCCCAAATTCATTCAATGATGGTTATTTATTGAGGACCTACTCTATGCCTGTAACGATGTAGGACTTGAAGATGCAGTAATGAATTAATAGAACCTCTTCCATCATAGAGCTTGCATTCTTATGCAGAAAGAGAAAAACCAATAAGACAAATAAATACACATGCCATGTTCAATGTGATGATGGTAAAAAAAAAAAAACCTATCAAAACAGGAAAGAGTGCAACAGTGGAGTGTTTAAACTCATTTGCAGCTTCCCCTAATCATGCAATGTGTGCCTGTGAATACCTTATGTAGACAAATGTGTACACATATTTATGTATTTCATACACTCTAATGACCTCGGGATTCTGACAAGTGGGATTTTAGCTCAGAGGATTTTATTGTACTTTAAATACTAGTGGATTACAAAGCTGACATATAAATCATCAGAGACAAATCTGAACAACTCCTTTCTTAAGAGTTTTCTGCTCTGGAGGAAGAGACACACTGAAATTTAGTTTACTTTTCGATGTAACTACAGCTCTGAGTCAGTTAAGATATGCCCATCATTAAAATAGTCATCAGCGTGAAGTACTTATTTCTATAACATCCTCTGCAATCAGACCAACTACTTAATTGACAAGTTTCTGTTTCCACTTGAATAGGCTAAAAAGGGAATCCTTCTACAAGATCCAGGCAAAGTTAGGCAATTAAAATTCTCATGGAAAGTTAAATTACCCAGAAACAACCAAACATCTCTATAGCATAAAAGAGAAATCATCCATAAAACATAGCAAATATTTATAGACTCAAAAAGAAAAAAAAGGGAGACCAGCCAGAAATCCTGCTGTGGGTTCCTACTTTCTACTTTGTATACTAAGAAAGCCAACTGCTAAAGAAATGAAGTTATTTGCCAAAATGACACAGGATGGTCATCAACTTCTGTATTCCCGCCTCTCCCTTTCTCTGGCTTCTTTGAAATACAGCTGACTTGATCCCTTTTCCTTGACTTCCTCTCTTTGTTAGCCTACAGATTCTCATGTGGTATGCCCATATATTTTCATGGTTGAAATTATCATCCACAGTTTGGCTAACAAATTACATCCTTGACCAACTTTCTCTGTAAGCATCTTACCTATGTTTTTATCATTTATAACCTAATTGGTATTGTTTTTGGTATGCTAGTTATCATCTAGCATAAAACTGTTCCTACACTACTTCCAAGCTCAGCATACCAATCAACTTTGTCCCCCAAGCGAGGCACCTCCAAATCACTTTTCTACTCTTCCCTAATTCTCCATATGTAATCAGTCACCAAGCATATCAGAAGATATTCGATACGTGACCTTTAAATTTTGCTTGTGTCTTGCTTCTGCTGGAATTACCTTTGTCCTGACCCTCAAGGTCTCTTCCTTGGCTATTGGAATCACCTCCTAAAGGCGATTGTTTCTCTGGTCCTGGCTTTTCTTCTTCCAATTAATCCTCAACACCCTTAATACAGCCCAGGGTAAGAGAAGCTGTCTTAGCTGACATCCAACATACAGATGGTGGGAGGACCAGCCACCAAGCACTGGCCAGAACTCATAGGGAGCATTGGGTTTAATTATGGACACGGTGTTCTAGGATGATACTTGACAAATGGGAACACATTTTCTGGAGGATGACAGCGCCCAGAACATAAATGGTTTATGAAAGAACAATGAGAGATCCTGGAAATCATATTAAATGAAGGACTGTTAAGAGATCTGGGGACGTCCAATCTAGAGAAGAAAAGACAGAGACAAGGTATCTGCTGCAAATATTTGCTAGTGTGTTACAGAAAAAGGATCGTACATATTCTAATCAATGCCTGACAATACGAATACTAGTATTAACAAGTAGGAGCTGTAGAGAATTATATTCAGACCCATAAAAACACAAAGCATTTTGACAACACCAGCTGTGAAACAACGTTTATGAAGAAACAAGATGGTCACCCATCAACAATAACCTTGATGGTGCCCTTGCAGGAAAAGGGAGGGGTTAGACTGAAAGATACATGCAAGGTTCCTCCCTGTTTTAAGGTTTTTAACTGGACTTTGTCAGAAGTATTTAGAGGCCCTCATGGGCAGAATGCCTATCCTCTTAGCAAGTTAACTTTTCTGCAAATTGGGAATATACTTACCAGCAAAACTATCCTGAGTAGAGGAAGTTCCCTTTCCCAGTGACATTTCATTAAAGGAACAAGTGCTACGTTCAAAGCCAGTGGGATTTCTTTTCCCTTGTGCTTTAATCATCTGACAAATGAGGTTGAATTTGCATTTACACAGCATTTTATGATGTCAGCTTCTTAATCCCCTGCACCCGGCACCACAGTGCATTGCATTATCCCTAATGGCTTATCAGGTCTGAAATTTAGTATTTGATGGTGTTTTATTATCTTCTCCAGCTATATTCTATACCTAATTTTTTCCCTGAAATGAATATTATTGATTTACTTATTAAATATTGTCTGCCTACTGCGCAATCTTCACATAAGCAGGATGATGAATCCTTTTTTAAAAATAATGATTATCTGCAACACAATGCCTGAAATGCTAGTTTTATAAGGAGAGTTAAAATGGATTTGAACTGAATGTGGAGTATAAAAACCGTCCTGGGCTCTCTCGGATAAAAGCTTGCACACAGTTTCTATCTCCTGGAGAAAAAGAGTAATCAATAAGTGATTATATTCTTAGAGTAAATTACATTTCAGGTTTTGTTCTGTCCAGAGCAGTTAAGAAGGGATGATTACTGCAGGTTAAATCTAAGGGCACAAAGAGGAACTTGATAAGTTGTTTGTAATGGCTGAGGGCATACTTCAGAATAACGTTTAAAGCTAATTGTAGAATTAGCATACCTTTATTAAATAGTATGTTCCTTCCTCACATACACTTCTAACTAAATCTAACCCTACGTGGAAACCTCTGCCTTCTCCACATGTACTGTCTCTCCCAGTTTGGACCATCCCAGAGGTCTCAGGACAAACCCTAGACTCCTGGGTCTCGCCCAAAGCCCTGCATCCCTCCCTAAGATGCTCCAACCTCTCCCTCATTCTCTCCTCCTGCAGCTGCTGCTGTAGAATGGACGGATCTCAAACATAATGACTGGAAACCATCACCATCTGCTTTTTCTCATGAGTCTGTATACTGGCTGACTGGTGGATTTCAAGACCTAAAATTTCATACATTACCTTGACCTCTGACCTCTTCCAAAGATAGAAAAATCAAGTTGCCTGGTTCGTGTTAGAAAGATAATAGAAGCTTGATATTAATCCCTGTAAAAGGGTACAAAAAAGAAAACTACATATTTAGTAGTTGAGAACCAAGGCGGCTGTGGAGGCTGTCGCTGTTTCTCCCCCTGGTCCCTAGCTCTAGTTCCCTCCCCTTAAGATGTGTATCTGAGGCTGTGTGTGTGTGTGTGTGTGTGTGTGTGTGTGTGTGTCCTCTCCAATGAGAAACCCCACTGAGATGCTACAATTTCATGAAAAAATACCAACAGGCAAGTTGAGAGGCAGGCAACACAGACTAGGAGGGGTTATTTGCAGCAAATCCATACAAAAAGCACTAATAATCAGAATATTTAAAGAGTTGCCACAAAAGGAAAAGGGGCAAGAAAAAAGAAATAAAGAAAAATAGTCTAAGGCTATAAAGAGGCGATTAGAAGAAGAGATACAAATGGCCAACAGTCACATGAAAGACGATCAATTTCATTAATACAAAGGGGAATGAAAAATAAAACGAAACTGAGATCTTTGGTTCACCATATTGTCAGAAATGCTAAACGTGAATGTATTATGGTGGTACAGAAGCTGGAAACAGGGAGGGGGATATCTTGCTGAAGTCAATTTAGCAATATTTGTCAACATTTTGTAATTACACATTTTTACGTTGCAATTTATGTCTGTGGATCTATCTAATGTGGAAGGCGTCTCTGCTCATAGATGTGTTTATTGTAACATTTTTAAGAATAACCCCCAAATTAAAAAGCACACGATGCCCGCCAGAGCTGGATAAAATGCCCCACGCCTCTGGTCTAAGTGCATTTACATTCTCATATCTGAATATCATATATGAACAAAACTGAATAATTTCATAACAGCACCCAGGAGGGGAGGAGAGTATAAACAGAATAGGAAGTGACAGGCTTCTGAAGCATGGAAATCAGATGAGATAAGCGGACCGTCCTTGAGGAGCAGGAGGGAAGGGGTCTTTGCATGAGCAGAGGGGTTGCCCTGGATACAGCAGGGACGGTTCCTCCAGGGTCGCCAGAGAAATCAGGACGAGGGGCTGAGCGCAGGGACCTGGGCAGATCTGATGTCAGGAGCCTAAGGGAGTCTCTTCCCACAGGCTCTGTTTCCCAGGGAAATGGGGAGCAAGGTTACCAGCTCAGAGTGGGGCTGAAGGGACAGCAGCTGGAAAGAGGGAAGGGGGATCCGTCTTCCGGGAACGAGGGCCACATGGGCCCATGCTCATGGATGTGATGACCTTGCTGGCATGGGCGTGTCCTACTCCTGGCTCCTGGGCTACGGGGATGGTCTGAGTGGGTCTCATCCAGACACGCAGGAAAAGGGAGAAAAGGGGGTGGGGGGAGGGGTGTGTGAAGGCGTGATGGTGTGAAGAACCTTGGTGTCCGCTGGTCAAGAAGGAGGTGTGAGTTGGGGGGATGGCCAAGGGGGATAGGACGGGTGGGTTCAGAGAGAGCAAGCCGGGGACGGGGTGGGGGGAACGCGGTGGTCAGAGATGGGGGTGCTCAGCCTGAGTTTGCAGGGCCCTCTGTCACCGGTCGTGACGTGGTCTAGAAGGATGAGAGGTTAAGAAGTGAGAGGCTGGGGCACTGGAGAAAGCATCTCGATGTCGCCAGGAACCGAGCCAGGAATGATGCTGGGGACAGTGACGGCAAGCCTGGCACTGCCATCTTCACAGAAGGAACGAGGGCAGGAGCCCCAGGAGCCAGGGCTGAGAGCACAGACCGAGGCCCCAGAGGGCGTGCTGGAGGCTCTGGGGACAGGGACGTGCTCCAGAAATGGCAAGGAGAGAGAAACACTCAGAGAGGCGAGGACACCACCCCGCCCTGGCCCCGTGGCCAGAGGGGATGGGCAGGAGAGAGAAAAGCAGCCTCTGCAGAGACGAGGCCCGGGGGGAGAACAGGGTTCCAACTGCTGCTTGGGGCACTTGGGGACATACAATCTCTTAGGGGCACCCCATGTTGTAAGATGATGGCACGGCTGGACCCTCTTAATTCCAGTAACACCATCCAAGCAATATTCCCTTCTACATGTCCATGGAATATGAAGACCTGCTCAAGAAATTCCTCATCCTCAACCCCATCAGGGGAGGCCCTTTAGAGCCAGGAGTCAGGATGGTTGAATTACCGGTCACCTGGACGGGGCTGGGGACACCCGGATAGATGGCAAGTGTGATGTCTGGGTGTGTCTGGAAGGGAGGAGCACTGGAATCAGTAGACTGAGCGAAGAAGATCATCCCCCCAACCATCTGACCTTCCTGGGCAGCACCGTCTAATCCTCTGAGGGCCTGAATAGAACAGAAAGGCAGAGGAAGGGCAAATCCGCACTCTCTGCTGGAGCTGGGACGGCCATCTCCTGCCTGGGGACATTGGCCCCTAGCTCTCAGGCCTTTGGACTTGGACTGAATCACCCCCCACCGACTCTCCTGGGCCTCCAGCTTGCAGACGGCAGATGGTGGGACCTCTCAGAATTCATAACCACATGCACTAATTCCTATAATAAATCTAATCTAGCTAGCATCTACTATCTGTCTATCTACCTACCATGTATCCATCATATTGGTTCTGTTTCTCTGGAGAACCCTGGCTGCTACAGAGGGCCAAGGGGCTGCCTGGAGTCCAGAGCTGATTGTGGGACAGAGGACATGACGAAACTGGGGTCGATGGCATCTGGGTGAGCAATGGACGTGGCTGAAGAGAAGCTAGGTCAGCCAAGGGAAGGCCGCGTGGAGGAGGAACGTGCAGGGCTCGGGCAGACCCTTGGTGCTGCCGCCCGGAGCCTCACGGCCAGGGGGCCGGGGCTTTGTCATCTGCTGCCTGGCCGGACTCTCCGGTCCTCTTTCTCCTCCTCGTACCTGCCTGAGAGCATCTTTACCTTTCCCTCCGCCAGTAAAGCCTTTCTCCTCCAAGACCACTCCTCAGTTTCCTCATTTCTTTGGATGGTGCCGTCTCTCCTCCCATCTTTGGCGCTGACATAACTCTATGCACATCTCCAGTAGCATTCTTGACACCAATTTAGTTATTTTTGCAGTTATCTCTTGACTTTATTATACTGATGGGCTTTGCAGATGGACAACATGTTTAGTTACGTCCATACCTTAACCTGGTGCCCAGCATATGACAGACACTCAGGAATATTTTTTGGGAGAATGAGTGGATGACACAAAGGAAGAAAAGGAGCCAATATCCAGTCCCTAAATGAGAGAGACAGAGAGATAGAAGGAGAAGGAGGAGGAGGAGGGAGGGGGAGGGGGAGGGGAAGAGGAGGGGGAAGGAAGGAAGTTAGGGAGGAAGGAAGGGAGGAGGAAGGGAAAAGAATATAACCCATAGGACTATTCCTCGACAACACAGGCAAAATCATCACTGCCTCTGGATATTTTTTGCACGACATCCTGCCCCTCATATTCCTATTTTTATTCAGGAGGTGCCAGGTTACGCTTTAGAAGCAAAGTGATCTGAATCTCAGTGATTTGCAGGAAGGGTGATCTCCCGTGCGCAGCGCGTCTCGCCAGGAGCCAGTGGGGAGGGCTCTGCTCCACACAGCCTCTCAGTGCCCCCAGCTGACCGAGCCTCCACTTCCTGGGTGCCAGTGGGGTTGAGAGGGAGGATCAGAGGGTCCCAGGGAAGCTTCTGCACTTTCCTGCCCACCACTCATGAGGCAGAATTAGAGGCAGGGTCCTGCCCAAGGACAAAGTGACAAGGAAGCAGGTGTTGGGAAGAGTTCGGCCTTCAGCAAGCACTGAATGTCTCCTCCATTCCTAACTTCCAACTCTCAGCTGGCTGCTAAACTTAGCACCACTGGGAAATAAGGTTTTAACAGAATAAAGTGTTATTGGGTGAACACAATGCCTCTTAGGAGTTATTTGCAGGCTAAAAGTAGACTTTTGATGAAGAAAACAACCTGAAGTTCCAAATGGCAAGAGGCCTTAATGGAGAAAGTGACAGGATGGGGGGTTGCTAATTCAGGTAACCAACCTGCTTCGCCTTACGTGATCCCACCCACCAGACTACATTCTGAGCCTGCCTGCAAATCAAGCCACTTATGGGTACGTGAGACAATTAATGTGGTAGAGATAGAACGGTTGGAAGGAGGCACGAATCAAGTTGTGATGCAGGTACTAAATAAAAATCCCATTTTATACTGCCTTACATGTGAGGACAACATCCTTTCGTGAACATTAACCGATTAATTTACCCAGCACCTCATAAGATATCAATTATTGTGAGCTAAGCAATTAGTGTGCAGGGAATGAAGGCGTTCAGCGCCAGCCCAGGCAGCGTGAAATTAGGGAGCAGGCAGAAGAGGGAGGCAATTCCTAATCCTTTCCAGAGGGTGCTGAGGAAAAGCATCCTCATTATCAAAGACTCGGAAGAGACACCGCTAATCTCCAAGTCCTTCTGTCACACGAAAGCACATTTTAAGTCCAAGGATCGTGGCAGAGGGGAGACTGTCTGTTAAGCACAGAATGGGTGGATCGTGTGTTCCCTGCCCCCAACTCCTAAGCCTGCACTCCTCTGTCGTCCTCGTTCGAAACCCCTGGGGGCAGGATGACACCCTTGGGGACAGCGGGCCAGGGAAGCCATAAATCAAGGGAAACCTTTGATTCCTTACCTGTCCCTTTTAAAACTATTCCCCTCCCCCCTCCCCCAGCTCTCTGGCAGCCCATGGTTTCCTGAGTCTTCCTGGTGACACGTCACCCTCGACACCCAGACAGACACACCCATCAAAGGTAATAAATGGTTACGGGATGCAGTGGGAGGTGTGAGCACACACACACACACAGGCACACACATGCACACACACTCGTGTGTACATGCACACTCACACGCGCACAATTCACAAGTGCACATGCAAGTGTGAGCACATGCATGTGTGAGCGTACACATGTGCACACTCACACATAAACTCACACATGTGTACATGCACATACGTGTGCACACACACAGGAGGATGTCCGTTATACCCAGGGTGAGGACCGACTGGCAGAGAAGGGGTTTGACTTTGTTCCGTAAGTAAAGGGGGGGGCGTCACTGAAGGTCGCAGGTCGGCTGTGATAAGGTCAGTGTCACATTTCAGGGGTCATGCTCTGATGTCAGGGTTGGGGTGTCAGGGGTTGTGAGATTGATTGGGGGCCACGGTCCTGGCCGGGAGAACACACAGGGACTCAACTGCAAGAGGGACAGAGGGTACTGGAGACCAGGCACCGCTGAGAGGGGAGGGGAGTGACGGGCCTGCAGGGTGTGCATGTGTGTGCTTGTGCATGTGTGTGTGTGCGTGAGCACGGGGGCCAGTGAGCGAAAGCAGGGCTTCCTGGAAAACCCTGGGACGTTCCCTGGGCCATCAGAGACCAGGAGGAACCACCTGAAAGAGAAACAACGCAGCCCGAACACCACTTCCTCCATCAGGTCTTCACATGTTCTCATCAAGCTTGATTCACCCCCAGAGCCGCATGCTGGTAGCTCCACTCTGCTGGTTTCCATCTCATCTCCCTGGAGGTATGGCTGTTTTTCACAGTTCCTGCTCTAGCCGGACGTTATAATCAACCTGTAATTTTCACCCTCTGCACCCACAGCAGTGCCCAGTCCAGGGCTCAGACAGCAAGAAACGAGGTGAAGGGGATGCATTTGACAGGCTAGATTTTGTGAGGTCAGGAAGGGGGTCATCAATATGCAGTCAGTTCCAGAACTTGACCACTTTGGCTGAAGACACCTGTGTGCAACCATTAGTTCTAGCAACTGTTTAGAAATGACCCCAATATACCATTTCATACACTCATCCACATAACATCTATTATGTACATCATTTGTGACTATTAATAATTTTGTTGTCCATTTATTCTCTTCCTGTGCATTATATTTCCTGCGCCCTGGGAAATGTGAAGGACACACCATGATTGACTGACATTTTGGCTCAGAGTTTCAATGGACATGAATGTAATTTTCCAATGAGGAGAGAACATTGCAGACAGAGCCATCCTCCTCGCAACACTCATTTCACTGTGCAGAAATGCAATTTTGCAATTCCATTGTGGATTTAAAATAAGAAGAGCAAAACTATTTTCTGAAAATCCCAAACGCCAAAATCCTGTCCTAGCTTTATGTGTATATACATAATCTAAATATTTTCCTTAAATTTTCTTGAATGTCTCCATAGCATTTTTTTCCCCAGAGACAAGATTATAAACAACTTCATTATTGTTATGGGTCATTTTGAAAATGAGTCATTTAATTAAACGATCTGGGCAAATCCTTCTGGCTCACAGCTCCTCCCTCCAAAAAAAAAAAGAAATTAAAAAGCATTGAGTGATATGTACAATGGGGCCCCCTTCTCTAATCCAGGGTCTGTTACAGGTGCGTTGAAGCCGTAAATAAAATGGGACCTGTCACCACGTTAGGTGCAGTTCCTGCTTTCAGGAAACTGTCTCCTTCAGCAGGAGTGGGGCTCTCTCTCCCTATCCATCCCCACACAGTGAGGATGTCCCTGGGCATTTTTCCTCCTTGGTGGGACGCGTGGCAGCCCACGTGGCTGACCCACAGTCTCAGTGAGTAATTTCAAAAAGGCTTATCATTATCCTGACAAAACGTGATGGAGGTGTGCGTGATTCATTTTTTAAGGAAGTCGTCAGCAAGGAGAGGAACCCGGGCTGCGACAGCCCCGCTCCGTGTCCCTGTGATACTAATGACTACAGACCGGTGCCCGACGCACCAGGGATCTCGCCCGAGACCTCTGATCAGGGCACGCAGCCTCCGGACATCCTTGGTCCCTGCATTGTTCTCAGCTGATGGGAGGGAGTGAGGCTGCCTTTCCCGCTCCGACCTGCCTCCTAAACTCACGACTGTGCTCTTTGCCTTTGTTTTCTTTCCTTCCTGACCTTTCTTCCTGTGCTATTTCACAGCTGCCCTCAGCAGAACCCCAGGACAGTCTCGATCTTAGGAGGAATCTTTCCTTTAGGGGTTTTTCCCACCCTGTAAAGCAGCCTTGGAAGCCCTGCGTATCACCGCATGACGGGACTACAGGTGACACTGCAAGTCACCATTTTAAAAGACCTTGGGGCTTCCGTTCCCCCTTCCGTAAGGAGAATCACCTCTTCCTTGTAATGCAATCTGAGGATTTAAAATCATGGGTGTGAAATACTCAGCACAGTACCTCAGTGCAGGTAAGTTCTCAGTACGCGGGAGATTTATCTGATCGGGTGAAAATGTATTAATTCAAACGCTGCCTTTGTAGAGTCATTCTCACCTCCAATGTGTAAGGTAATCAATGTAAATAGATGATCTGTTTAGAAACCCTGCTCTGTGTTATGAAACAGAATAACTGGTTTTGTGGAATTGTGGAATAAAACGTCTATCAGCCTCTCGGTATTTTCAATAAACCCTGGACAACGTAGTAGACCATCAGGTGGGGCAGGTGGCTTTACTGAGAAGCCAGCTGGCTTGGGTTTGAATCTGAGGTCCCCCACTTAACTTTGAGGAAATAATCATTCTGGGCTCAATTTCTCATCCATAATAGAAAACGAAGACCATAGCAGTGGCCAAAGCGAGCTTGACTGTACTGAGGACTAAAGACTCAATAAGCTCAACATTTGTAAAATGCACAGGGCAGCCACCTGCAATGAACATCTGTGTTTTTTCCATCATGATTATTTCTGCTCAAAAGAAGCCCCAAGCCAGGGTGACCCCATAGCTGTGAAGTGTTTAGGTTCTGTACATGGCTCACTAGCCCTCTCGATTTACACAATTTATCCTTTTTCACATGGAAATCAAGGGAAAATGCAGAGTGGCTGCATCTCTCTAACTCTCTCTTTCTTATCTTGCTTTCTAGAATAATACAGCATCCAAGGCAGGAGAGCTGAATGAGAGAAAAGGGCTGAAATCCAACGATTCTGTATAGGCCCAAAGCTCATAAACTGAGTCAGAGACTCTACAAATATGGTCATATTGTTATTCCAGAATTCAGGAAGTTCACTACTTATAGGGTTGCTCATGTACAGCTGTGCAGGTTGTGGCCTGCCCAAGGACACTGGATGGAGAAAGGAAGTAGCTGCAAAATTCCTGGTTGCAATTCACTAACGTGGGTGCTCTGGGCCATATCTGCAGCTGCCGGGAAGAAGAGGTGCCTGGGGGGATGGGGGCATCCAGGGAAACCTAATGTGAGGTAGGGAACTCAGGGAAACTTTAACCCATGTACACTATTGTAAAGTTAAATTGCTGAATGGATTAGGAATTTGTAACTAGGGTAACCATTGTAATAAGTTAGGCAAAGATATTTGAATGCAAGACTATATTAGAAGAGAGACCCTGGAATTTAAGAGGAAAAAAAAGAGAAGAAAATAGAAAGTAATTCAGCAAAACCAAAGAGAGAGGAGGGTTGGGGAGGAGGACTTGAACCCTTCAGAGAATATATATTCTTTTTGTTTTAATGTCCATGATATAAAAATAAATAATGTGAAACAATGGGTATAAATATTAGAAAACACAGAATTATTATTAGATCTGCTACACTGCTTCCTGTTAATAGTTAGCTATAGTTACTCTGTGTGTGTGTGTGTGTGTGTGTGTGTGTGTGTGTGTGTGTGTGTGTGTGTGTGTACAGACAGATCAGAAACTCCTGGAAGGCAAGAATCTTGTTTCACTTTCTTATTGAGCCCCTCACCTTACCAAGCCAAACCTTACAGGTATAGCCAGTACTCAATACATACCTGTGGAATGAACCCATCAGTAATGCAGCTTATGCTTCCTAACAAAGATTGAATATATATGAGTATATGTCTTTATAAGATATTTTAGACAACTTTTCCCCAAATAGGATCAATTTTTACCATATTTGTATTTCAAAGTTACAATATTTGTTTCTTCCTAGGAGTTTTATTCAGCTCTGTTGTTGAAAGACCACAAACTGAAGGCCTGAATTCGAGTAAGATCTGGGACAGGCTTTGTTTAGAACACTCAGATGTTTTACTAAATAAAACCAGCATTTGCCATTTTTATAGGAAAAACATAAACTTCTGGCTTCTCTTTAAATGTCGAGCCCAACCACAGCGACCTCCTACTCCTCCAGGGCTGAAGTCTGAGGGGTTGATTAATTTTTCGGATGGAATGCGTTCCCCCAGTGTGTCTGCCCCAATACAATATCTGCACCAGCACTTGTTTCTGGCATGATTTCTCCCTATGTTACCTTCACGGCCCCTGCAGGCACCTGAGGTGGGGAACTCTGCAGAATATAGAATGATTCTCAGAAAAAGTTAAATATGCCTCTTAGGCTAGGACTGGCTCTTGAAAATAGCTTCCGTACATGCCTTTGACGTATACCACAGTTCTTCAAAATAGTTACATTAAATAATTTCAAAATATTTTAAAATTTTAATCTTTTGAATGTATGGTGAGCTTAAAAGTTCACTATTAGCCTGGTGTATGTTTAAGGGGCCACTTAATAAAATGGTTCAATTTCCTCAAAGATCTTGGCAGGATTACAGTTGTAATTTAGTCAGAGCTCACAGCCTCCTGTGATGTTCAGTGATATTCCCAAAGTATTCTCACACAGTAGATGGCATTATATTGCAATGCAATTTGTGATTGAAGACGTCAGGCAAAGTAAGAATTCAGCCGGGACGATCTCTGCAAATTCTTTAGAATAGTAGTCTCTCAACTTCCAGTAGGAAAACTGTCTCAGAAGCTTCCGACTTAAAATAATCAACCAATATAGTCCCAGGGTTGTTCATTCACTTTTTCCTCACATTATCTATGCTTTTTTTTTTAACCTAAGAAATAAAAGATACGTGATTTAATAATTTTCTATGACAACAAAGCCCCATTATTCTGCAAGTGTGTGTTCACATTTATATGTAAGAGAGGAGGGGGAAAGAATATTTGCAAGCTTAATTTGAGGAAAGAAACAACTTGAAGTAACAATTAGCATTTGACAGTTCATGTTCTACTGGAGAAATAGATCACAGTTAAAAAAAAATCATGAAAATAAATGATAATCCTATTTCTGAACTCACACATCTCCCAGGATGCTTGTAAGACTAACAAGAGGGAATGTTTGTGATGCATAATCATTACTCACGTACCCAATCATTACAGAGAAATATTTGTGAAAAATGGATGGAAAAGGGGCTGAGCGCATTGCCTCTGGCCACAATATTTATTACGGGTGAGGTAGAGAGAAAGTATAATATATCCAAACCCTTCAGCATACAAAAGAATGACAGGAAATTTTTTTTAGTTATTGACCCAATGCATCCTAATTTTTAAAACTACTCTTGTTAATATCATTCTGTTACATCTACACGTGCTATTCCTTTAAATTGGCTACAATTAAATGCCAGCTAATAAACATAAATAAGAAATAATTGTTAGAAAATATATAAATGAGATGCATGTATAGATGATCATCTACAGCCTGATAAATTATTTACAGTCACCACTAACCGTCAGCAGTAGGAAATAGCCTCGAACTATACAAATACGTGTGATTCACAGATGACACCATTTTCTTGGCTGAAGCCCATTTTCTGAAGCATTTTCAAAGTAGCTGTTTTGTTTTGTTTTTCAGGAAAGTCTAACAAGAACAGTGTCCCTATAACTCCATTACCTACTAGAATCCCATTTTGTCCATGGAAACCGTTGTTTTACTTTGTTCCTATAGAGGACCACTGCTTTCAATTCAAAGGACATTAAGAAATAAAATGCAATGAGTCTTCAAAACTGCTGGGACAAAAAAGCTGATGTGAGTTTTGTAAAATCACTTCCCAAACCAGCACTTAATAAAACACATGTACAACTACTTAGACCGAATATTTGGAGAATAAATATCAGCACTTCTTCAAGAACTTCGGATAATACATTTGACATCCTAGTAATCTGATTCAAGACAGTAAATTTACTTAGCACGAACTTGGAGGATAGAGAAAGGAGGACTCATTGTATCTCTTATGTTTCCTCTCAGAGACTTAACATCTTAGCAGAAGCTGGTCAGCAAATAGTTAAATCAAACTGCTGAAGAAAGTGGACATTACACATACTTGGTATTTCTCACGAGCTGTAAGTTACTAGTCCTGATCATCAAGGAAGAGGCAGATGAGCATCTTTGCCCCAATATAGGTTCGAGCCACCTTTGCATGGACATTGGCTAATGAAGTCCCTGTAAATGAAAACAAAATTTGTTTTTTCACGAGAAAAAAAGCTCTGGGTAGATTCTAATGCTTGTATAAATATTAGGATGAAGCATGAAATTCCCAATGATACTCACAACGGTGATGAGCTTCACCTGAAAAAAAGAAAAAGCTTTATTTTTAAATATGTGTTCATTTGTAAAATAAATACAAGCTCAATTAAGTCACTTGGAATAAATGTATATGTGTATATGCTGTGTGTGTGTTTGTGTGTGTGTGTGTGTGTGTGTGTGTGTGTATGAAATTAATTTGTCCCATAACCCACAACCCAGAAATGACCAGTGCTATCTTTCTGGGGAATTTCCCTCCTATTACCAATATTATGAATGAGTCTATTGTTCATGAAGTATTGTATCTTGTTTTTCCTAATAATGTTATATAATAAGCAGTCTCCCATGCAGTTAGAAATTCTTCCAAATAGCCATTGAAATTACATAATATGCAATCATATGGATTTACTGCTTTCCTTGTTCCTATCATAATGAATGAATGATTTCCCAGTGAACATCTTGGTACATAATTTCTGTTCTGTATTTGGAAACATGCCCTTGTATTAAATGTATTAAATGCCCAAATAAAACTCCTGGGTTAAATCATTGGAAAAGTTGAAGCTTTTGATACAAGTTGAGGGTTTTTTTTCTCCAAGAAAAAGGGGAGCAATTTCTATTGCCCCAGAAGTCTATCAGAATGCTAGTTTTGCTGCGTCTCTGTCAACATTGAGCTTTCTTACTGAAAGAGAGATGGTTTACCTCCTCCCAGGTCAAAAGGCACTAATTGACTGTCGCTTTACAAAGTGTGGTCCAGGTGGGATGTCAGCGTTGTTAGAACTTCATATGCTTAGACACATGGGGATGAGCAAACTGCGAAACACATCCCCAGATAAATCAGGGACTAAAGAAAGCTGTTGCCTGAAATCACCCCTCGTGGTCCATCTGGGTGCTGAGACATGCAGTATTTACAGCCTACACCGTAGTTCATACTGAGCTGCTTTGTCTGAGAGAGTTTGGTCGACGGGTTCAAATACTTCTTGAGCCATCCCCTGGGAACAAAAACAAGACCATATCATCAACATAAAGAAGGATGTTTCTTCTCAAGGTTTTTCATAATTTCGAAGGATAAAGTAGTAGCTCAGTGATCAGTAGTGCGGTGTGGGTGCAGCAGCTGGGGCATCTCCTGTAAAGAAGACAGGGTGGAGGCGCAGGGGTCTGGGGCCTCGGAAGTTGCTGTCCGAGGTCTTGACCACTCACCACGGAGCCAGCAAGCCTTTCCTCTGCTTCTCTCTGCTGCTCTTTGGCTCGCTCACAATGTCCAAAAATGAGCAGGTGAGCCCAATTCGAAGGGACCTTTCGTTCAAATGCTTCCGAGCATCTTAATGCATGTTGTAAAGTTCCATTTCTCAGAAGAAACGAGCAAGGTCCAGCCCTGCTTCCTTTACTGGCTTGTTTCAGCCCTATTCTGCCATCACTGGGAGGGGTCACAGTAGCACCCACCTGGGCCCGCCCCTCCCATAGAGGCTAAGAGTGGGGGCAGTTTGCCCAAAAATGTGTTTATGGGTAGGGGATCTATCCTCCAGTAGATGTGGCCAGAAAGCTTTATGTGGACATGGGTTGAATTCCAGTACAAGAAGGAGAAGGATAAAGGGGCAACGTTGCCTCGTAATTTGGGGGTTGGAAGTTGCTCTTCCAAGAATCCAGAAAATCACCCTCTGAATTTTAAAGTGATATTATAACAAAAGCTCTAAAAAAGATTTTAAATTAGGTGTTATTTAAATTAAATGTTAATCAAAATTTAAATATTAATTAAAATTCTGGGATATTTGCCTATTTAGTAGTTTGGCCTCTCTAAAATACCAAAAACTGATTATTTGACTAATGCCACAAATAATTTTAAAATTTTCTAAGCCATGGTGTCAATTAAGAAATACGATGTGCTGATGATAGAGAACAGAAAAGTTGTTACTAAATCTTTTCTGTTTTCACGTAGGATATTTGACACAAAGGATTGTCATTATTAAGAATAAAGCTGGCCTAAAATTTGAGCAAAAACTTGGCATATTATCTATAATTTTGGAGAAGATGCACATAATTACAATTTTTGCCTACCTTGGAAAAATATCTCTGAGGGTTTTGAGAAAACACTTTCATGAGGGTTGGGATTCATCTTTCAGATGATAAATTGAATAGTTTCCCATCAAGAGGCAATTTCTGAGGTCTTTTCGGTAATGTGATTTAATCATGGGCTAAAATAAGGTTGGTGCATCCAGGTAGGTTTCTGAGGCCTTTAATCAAGTTTCAAAGCCTATTAAATTTAAGAGACAAATCATCTTGTCATTAAAGCTCTCTAACTCCTTTCACTGAAGACTTGCTATGTCTAATTCACCAAGTTTTTAAAATATTGATATCATTGTTCACAATGGATGGTAGAACCAGGGCCTTTTACTCAATCTCTAATTATTTAAAATACATAAAATATTTTACAGGTTTAGATTCCTCAGTGGTATGTAAATGGTTATCTGTGCAAGAAATAATTAACCTAATTAACGATTTTGTCTAAGAGCCATCTGTATCTACTCATAACAATTCAAACCAAGTTTCGCTCATAATATGTTTGCTACGCACACCTATGTCATGAAATCCGCCTTGAAAACGTTCTCCATAACCTTATAAACTATGTTGGGTGGAGTAACTTAAAATGTACAGTTTATTAAAATTCTGCCTATTTTGTATTTTGTCTGGAATTATTTATTGGTCGGAAAATAGGTGCCTGACACAGAGCAGGCAGGCAGGCGAGTACTGGTTGACTGAAAGGATGAGCACAGATGTATCTGTTCATGATGTGGGTTTTCCATTCCACAGAAAGGGACCAGTGGTGTTCTGCTCCCCCGAAACCAGAAGCATCTGGAGATGCGTCTCCTCCAAAGACGGATGCAGAACAGCCTTCAGAAATTGGTGGTGACTGAGGGGTGGTGGCAGCCCTTTCTGTTCCCCTGGTTCAGGACCTGGGCAGTAATTTCCACTTATCAGATGTATATTAAAAACACATGGGAATATCGTGTTTTCAGTAGTTCTTACTAGGAAACCAGATTTACACACACAGAACAACAGAGACCATGGGTTTTACAAACAATTCAGAAAAATCCGGATGCATATTTCCTTGACATTAATGATAGATTTGTTCTCATTGACTCTGAAAAAAATATACTAGTCTGAAATCTGCTGCTTTTATTTTTTTAAGAAGACCCAAGCCAGGAAATCCAAAATGGATCGCTCGTTTGTAAGTTGTCAATATACTCTGTAATCCATTGTATCGGAAAGACATAGAGACATAGGCCTTGCTTGTTTCCTGATAAGTGCAAACAACAACCGCAAAGTCTTTGACACTCTCACTGTGTCACTTAGAATACTTTTTCTTTAAAAGTGACAGTTTGTTCCTAACGTGTCAGCATGTATTGAAGTCAGTTCCCTCTGGCCAGAAACTAGCATAACAGGCAGCTGCCTGGTGATTTTTCACAGACAGTTATTTGAAATTGTTTAAGAAGCTACAAGCTCATTGAGATTTTAATAAACTTTCTAAGGCAGAGGGTGGAATTCCCTGGATGCTCTTCGTTCTTGATGGGAAAAACGTTGCTTTCAGTCAATGGCAGGCCCATCTCCCCTCACCCTTTCTGGTATTCATTTCCTTCCCACCACTTTGTAGAAAACATTTTCCTGAAACACTGTGATTATAATGAAGATGTCAGCTGTAAAGAGCCAACCCCACTAACGCTCATGCAACGGCAGGACAAACGGAAAACTCATTGTGTTTCAGTCGATGATACTTTTAAGACAAAATATTAATTTATATAATGTTATTTGCTTTTTATTGTATTTCTTCGTAATGGTGATATTATTACTACTAATAATGACTTACTACTCACCAAGCCCTTGCTGTGTCAGGCATTGTTCTCAGGGTTTCCTATAAATTAGCTCACTGAACCCTCAGAATTACTCTCAAAGGTAAGTAACCACCCCTATTTTACACTTGAAGAAACTAAGGGATTCTGTAAATCTTTTGTTTCACACCCAAGCCCAGGCCTCTGAACATTCAACTAGGAGCAGCAGGTTGGGTTCTGGGGAGGCTGGTACACTTTCCTCTCCAGGGACCAGTCTTGGGGATCTATTCTCTTTCAAACATTGGGTCCCAAAGAAAGAGGACCCATAGCACGGCCACTGTCGCAGTCCTGTGCAAAATGCAAACTAACAAACTCCAGTCCTTTGATCTGCCAGGGTGACTCCTAATGACACTATTTTATGCAAATATTATTCTCAGTTAATTTAGATCATGGATCTCACTAGGATATTGGTGGTCTCTCTCTTTTGTAATTTCGTCTCAATTTATCTTTGAGAGGAAATTGTCTTCTTTTAATCTTGTTTTTATTTACTTTAATTTTTATTTTCTTTAAAATTCCGAGGCTGGGGCTGGTCTTTCTAAAGTGCAGTTCTGAACGTACTCTTCTCCCGAGTTCAGTCTGTAAGTACCTGCAGGCCCCTCCACCCCACACCCCTGATCTTCATCCACAAACCCCCTAATCTGGTGGCAGGTGCCCCCGCCATGTGACTAGAACGTGAGATTTCTCCAAGAGAAGATTCATGCTCTCCTATGCCTCCATGTCCACGAACAGATTTTCTCCTTTGCTTGGAACACTCACTCCCCCTCTTTTTCTAGATCACACTTTCATCCGTCACCATTTATTTATTTATTTATTATTTATTTATTTTTGGCTGTGTTGGGTCTTCGTTGCTGCGCGTGGGCTTTTTCTAGTTGCAGCGAGCAGGGGCTACTCTTCGTTGTGGTGCACGGGCTTCTCACTGCGGTGGCTTCTCTTGTTGCAGAGCACGGGCTAGAGGTGTGAGGACTTCAGTAGTTGTGGCACGCAGGCTCAGTAGCTGTGGCGCACAGGCTTAATTGCTCCGCGGCATGTGGGATCCCCCCAGACCAGGGCTCAAACCCGTGTCCCCTGCATTGGCAGGTGGATTCTTAACCACTGCGCCACCAGGGAAGTCCCGGTCACCATTGAAATGAATCATCACTTCCTCTGGAAAGTCTTTGCTGACCACCCCCAAACCAGGCCGAGCAAGGTGACATATTCTATGACCATAGCAAGATGTGTTTGTCTCTATTTTAATGGTTTCTCGCCCATTAGATAGATATTTCCTTGAGGATGAAGGTTTTCTTTCACTTCTGTTATCCCCTGCACACAACATAATTAGGAAAACTCAATAAATATCTATTGAATTGAATGAAACAGCAACTTGAAAAGAAGCAACCCTCTTACTACTGAGCGATCTCTCAAAGACGCAGGTTAAATGCTGTGTTTCCATGTCCTAGTGAGTCCAAGAATTGTAGAGAGAGTTGACATTCTCAGCTCTAGACTAATGCTGACTTGTCAGAACTAAAATGAGCAATAAACACATACCCTCAAGATTAGCTCAGAAGAGATCCAGAAATAGGTCATTTCCTCATGCATCATGTTTAATATGAAGAATTAAAGTCATATTATACACTACACATGTCTTTGAACTTTGTTAAATCCTTCTAATCTGAGATGTGAGCATAAAGCATACAGTGAACAACTCATACAAATTTCCAATTGCAGTGCCATCATAATGTAATAGTACAACAAATGTACATGTTAGGTTCATGTATATTTTGTTGTTCACCTATATGTCCATCTATACCTACGTCTCCATCAGGGTACCATTTTTAGAATCCTCCTATTGTGCAATACTTCTCAATTGAGTTCACTTATCAGGAAAACTGTGAAAAATTTGGCCAGGGTCAACTTTATTCCCCAAAGTGTTGGAAGTGACCGAATCCAATCCCAACTTTTTAAAGAATTAAATCACTAAATATTTTGATAGCTAAGCATTCTTTTCTAAAAAAATTTCTTTGAAGATTTATATTGTAAATTCGGTTATACATCCTACTTTTGCCATTTAACAATACAATTAGAATACTTTTTCACATCAGGGAATTGTTTTCTACAATGTGTTATTAATAGCACAGGAATAATCCAGTGTATAAATGTACCATCTTTTGTTTAATCAAATCCCTATTTTTGGATATTTACATGGTTTTCAACTTTTTGCTATGAGGAAAACATGCCATGACACTGCACCACATTTGTTAGACTATATTTTGCACTTTGTTAACGAGCTCACTTATTTTCAAGTATGCCTATCCAATTTTTAAAAGAATTTTTATTGGAGCATAGTTGATTCACATGTTGTGTTAGTTTCTGCTATACAGCAAAGTGAATCAGTTATACATTACATATATCCACTCTTTTTTAGATTCTTTTCCCCTATAGGTCATTACAGAGTATTGAGTAGAGTTCCCTGTGCTATACAGTAGGTCCTTATTAGTTATCTATTTTATATATAGTAGTGTGTATATGTCAATCCCAATCTCCCGATTTATCCCTCTCCCTCTTTTCCCCCTGGTAACCATAAGTTTATTTTTTTATATCTGTGACTCTATTTCTGTTTTGTAAATAAGTTCATTTGTACCATTTTTTTAGATTCCACATGTAAGTGGAATAGCTAAGCATTCTTTATCTCATGTGTCAGGGAAGGGAAGCAAAATGCAGAGCCCCTACCATGAAAACATTCCCTTGAGATTTCAAGAACTTTTTATTTTAAACGATGTGCTATTAAAAATCAATGCCTCCTGTTTAAAACTGTTTAGGGGCAGGAGGAAGAGCTGAGAATGTCAGGATGTATCTTCATGTAACCTCCCCGATAAGCAATAGTATAAGAGACACCCAATGTGAGTGTAAACAGATAAATAGGATCTGATCGTGCAAAATTCACCTGACCTCACAACCTTTGAGCTATCAATTTCCCAGTTGAAATCAGAGAGCTGTTGAATTAGTGCTCAGTGGTCCATATACAATGAATGACTTTACGGGAAAAGGGGTCTTTCAGACCCAGAAAGCATTTCCCAAATGAGCAGATCACAGTTTTACAAAATAGTCCTATACTTATCATGATAAAGTATTTTCTGTTCAGATGTGAGGGAAGTAATTTTACATTTTCTTTACTGCCAATCTTTTCAGATACTTTAATATATTAATATGTATTATAAACCTACCAATTTGAGACATAATGCATTTTTTTCAATTCTTCTTCATCACTTTTCACAAGGCATGTCTACCAGCTGATGAAGGAAAAAGATAACATAGTTATCTTTAGAAAGTTTAGAAAGTTTGGGGGTTTGATGGGAAAGCGTTTTGGTTTTCAAAAACATAAGAGGAAACCAAATGTAGGAAATTTAATAATGTTAGACTAGGAAATACTATGAAATTTTTAAAATGTTCTTGATACTTCGTTTTTGTAACTTTCCCACGTGTGACAGTTTTATAAGCCCAGTCAGTTTCTTTTTTGGTAGTTAGAAAGCTCTTGCAGCCCCAGATTGAAAACTGTCCTCATAAAATTTAGATTCGTCAAAGTCAGAGATAGCCTGTATTTTATCCTTTGCTTCATTTGTAGAAAGATGTAAATCAAAGTAAGATGAAAAGAAGCCTCCCGTCTACCGCCACACATTCTCCACGGAGATCCCTGACCTCAGAGCCTGTTCTGCAGATGGTATGAATGGCATCACCTTACATCTCTAGTTTGTGGTACGGCCATGTCTGTTTTCACCTTGTCTTCTTGTCAAAATACATTAGGAAAAAATAAGAAATCATTAGATCTTTAAGGGGTTTTTGCAGACACTTGCTACCAACGGGAAAATGAGAAGCCCAGTGTGAACATTCACAGCTGTTTCTATGAGCAAGTAGCAGTACGAGCTAAAGGACAATTCCTCCCCAAGTATAGATTTTTCCGTCCTAAGACACTCCTGTTGGACCAATTCAAGACATTACAGATACACACAGATATTCTTTAATTCAGTTGCTAGGACTGCTGTGAAGTTGTTTATCTTCACTTAACCTATTTGTGAAACGAGCAGAGTGTAAATTCAATTCAATTCAATTCAATTAATATGTATTGAGAACCCATAGGGTGCACAGCGCCGCACAAGGAACTGTAGGTCAGGTGATGAATCAGACACAGACTCTTTGACAAGCTTTATATCTTTCATCTCTAGGGAACGTTTACTCTGGCTTAGAACAATATGAACTATCAAAATGAGGGTCATGTCAGGAAAGAACACCAGTGCTTAACATCAGGATGGGATGACCTCAAACCACTTACATGGACCGGGATCTACTGCAGGGGAGACTTTCTTTACCCCCACAGTGCCAGCTAAAGCGAGCCGTGCACTGAGTTCAGGGGTGACCACAAACCATGACTGGATGAGTGTTCCCTAAGCTCCCCGACTATCCATCATGTGATGAAAAATCAAACAATTCCTCAAATCTTGAAGGTCTTTGGTCTTCAAAGTCACCTATTAAAATACAATAAATCAGGTTAGTCTAGGAAAATAATCACAGCCACAGAGTTCTTGCCTCTCTCCATCTCTCCCCATAAAGTAAGAGAACTCAAATACCAGACCTTATATCCACGGACAACGGCTACAACAAAACCAAGTGCCAAGTTTTCCACATGCACCACAAAATATAAGCAGATGGGGAAAAGCATCAACATAAAAGCTTCCATGTTGCAGCATCTGTGAAGGGAAAGCACAGGGAAGCAATGGGGCATCTCACGGACCTGGTGACCCCAAATTTCCAACCCTGGAAGCCGTGCAGAGCCAATCTGACAACAGGACCTAGAAATGGGTGTGGGAGTTCAAACTCCAGTGGAAGCTGCATTCACAATACCTGAGTAAGTCTGAAGAGAATGAGCGAGCCCTTCCTCTGCCTGTTTGTTCTACTCAGGCCTCAGTGATTGGCTGATGCTTGCGCACAACGGGGAGGACCACCTCCTTCCTCAGTCTATTGATTCAAATGCTCACCTCTTCCAGAAACACCCTCAGATACACGCAGAAATAATTTTACCAGCTCTCTGGGCCTCCCTGGACACCCAGAGATGTTCTGCTGCCGCTGCGCAGAAACCGTACTCTCACGCCTTCTGGGACCCCTGTCCCCTGAGCACTTCTGCATCGCCTTCCTTCTCCTTGTTCCTAACACGGTGCCTGACAAAAAAGACAGGGGTCGAAAGACGTTGGTTCAATTTGTGAGGGAAGTCAGTCACATTTGCTATCTCGTAGGTGAATTTCCTGGCATTCTAGGAGAGTACGATTCTGTCCCTCCCCTTTCCCACTTTTCATCCTCATCGTCTCCCTAAGTCACATCCCACATGTGTCTCTGCTCCTCGAAACTTGCCAATAGGATCAAGCCGTTTCCTTAGTAGAGCTTTCAAGAATCTACATATTTTGGCTCTCACCTACTTTTCTAAACTTATCTCTGATATTTTGCACCATTTCCCCTTATTTTCAATCTTCTTTCACAACTCCTTTCTGTCTTCATCCCAGCTTCTGCCCACAATGCGCGTCTGCCTAAGTGCATCTTCTTTGAATCCCATTCATGGCCCAAGGCCCAGCTCAGTACTGCCCTCCTGACATGCTGGTTTCATTTCCCACCACCCACTGGATAATTTTTCCTTACATTGTGCATTATGTGTCTTTCTTCCCCAATTATAAACCCCTTCTTATGATCCTTGTGTTATTCTTCAGTTGGCCTCAGATAATCTTCTTGCCTCGCACATACAGTCCCTTCTGAAGTATTTTCTGTACTGCACTAACTCCCAAAGAACAGCAGAATCAAAACTGGAGTGGATCTTAATTTTGATTTGGTCATGAAGCCATACAGATTTGGGGAAAGCTACAACTCCAGTCCTTGGAAAAAATAAGGTATACACACAAATACATATGCATACACACAGTATCTCCTATGTGATTACACAGTGGTCAGAAGAAATAAAATATTGCCTGCTGTCTCAATAAACAAAGGATGTCACAGTCATCAGGGATTGCAGCCCTCCAATGGTGAGCTGGTGAGCCCTGAGGGAACTCAGGAAGGAAACAAAGAATACCTGCCATCTAGCAACCATCAGACTGCAGCCACTCCCTAAGGTGAATCCCGAGGAAACTCAGGATGTGAAAATACAGGACACTGGCTCCAGATAGCTAAGGTGCATATCAAAGGAATGATTTCAGGGAGCCCAGACTCTTGCATCTCCCCATACCTAGAAAAGCGCTAAATTCCTTAACTTGAGATAACTAGTTTTCTTTTATTAACAGGAATCTTTTGTTCCTACTACCTGCCCTTTGTTGCAAAACTCCTAATATATCCTGGCTCCCCCCTCACCTCCTCAGAGCAGTTCTCTTAGGGTTACTTGAGATGCTGTCTCCTGGGCTTGAAGTCCTCGGTATGTCCCCTGAACAAAACATAACTCTCAACTTTTAGGTTGTGCATATTTTTTTTTTAGTCGACAGTCACACTTGTCCTTAAATATATGTGGGTTTTGCTTTTTGGGTAGATTCACTGTTTTTCATTTAACTTCTCTAAAGAAGCAGCCAATAGTGCGGCCATCCAGAGCAGACCCCATTCTGCCTTCAGAGAGAAGGCAGCTCCTGCCCCCAGACAGAAGACAGCTCCTGCCCCGTCCTTCTTACCCTGTAAGCCACCACCTGGTACACAGCCTGTGACAGTTCAGCACTGGATGGGGAGAAAAGTTTTGCATTAACTTCTCATCTGTATCGCTCACCCTTAGATCATCCGTCACCCAATCAAAGCTACTGAACAGAGAATGGAAGAGATAACAGCTAAAATATGAGTGCCCACTGGATTTTTCCAGATAGGTAGCATTTTTTTCTACTTCCATTATTTTCCCATTTTATCTCATTTTTAAAAAATCAATACTTTTATTTTAGAGAGCCAGAAAATTCTTGTACGTGTCACTTAAACACAGGAGCTGTGTGGTATAATTCCTAGATGTGCTGTTGGAAAATACCCATGTCAGTCTTTGCTTTTGCTTTTACACCAGCTGAATGAACTGAGCCATCCGTGCGGTTTCTGAGATGCAGGGTCCTCATTTGCAAAGACAAATAGTCTATTCTATTCCAAAAACTTGCAGAATGAAATGAAATGGTATAAGGGCGAATTTTATGTTAAGCATTAGGCAGAACGTAAATGCTGAAACTAAAGACCTCAATAAAGTAAACTGAATGTATCCACTTGCATCCCAGCCACGCGGGCGGGTTGTTCAAGCTGAGGAAATGCTCCCTGATGTGCGCACGGACCCCATTCACCTGGGGAGGTTACTGCAGTGCCCACCGTGTGCCAGGCGTTACACGTGGCTCTGGCTACTCAGCAGGGGGGTACATCCCACGAGGTCCTGTCCTCTCGGGACTGATTTTCTGCTGGGCATGGATAGGCAGCACAGGAGAGCGATCTCAATAACTGAGACGTTGCAGGTGCTATAAAGCAAGCAGGTGGTGTGTCTGCCGAGGGTTAGGAGAGGTGGGCCCGTCCACACCGGATGCTGGGAAAGGCTTCCCTGAGTCTCACCGAGCCCTGAAGACACCAGGCAGGAAAGCAGCTCTGCAAGGTGTTCAGGCAGAGGGACTGGTCACCAAGGCCTTGACATCAGAGTGAGCGTGGAAACAAAATCAGTGCCAGAGGCTTAACCAAAATGACCCAAACGTGATGATCTGGAGAGAGCGGGAGGACCAAACTCACGTGGAGCTTTGTGGGTCCCTTGTAAGGATTTTGTAATTTAGACTAAGTATAATGGGAGATGACTGGGGAAACTAAACTGTCCAGACAACAGGGAAAAATCCCCAAAGATATGATTTTACTGCCTGGTTATTTTTCGACAAGCTAGTTCATAGTTTTTTGTCATCTGAAGAAGAATTGCCTATTGAGGTCATTCTTAAATTAAAAATTAAACATGTATCGAATACATATTTAAACATTAAATAAATACATGTTTAATGATTAAATATATAACAATATAGATAATTATATATGATTTTAATTAATGTAATTTTTATTTAAAAACACCTTTGCTTGTTAGTAAACATGAGTATTTTAAGTTACCAAAAGGTCTAAAAATCACATTAATTATGTAGTTCGTATAAAGAGATAAATCTGAATGGGTGCTTTTGAATGGTTAACTGGTTAACCAATGGTTCAGTGAATGGTTACCTCACTACTGAATGATTATACAAAATGGAAAATGTATTTACTTTTTCTTTTCACTTTTCTCTCTTTTCCCTTTCATCGCATGCACCTAACAAATGAACCAAACCATAAAAAGTGTACCTATAACTTCTTCTTATAGGACACCAGGCACATAGGACTAGGGTCTCACCCTTACAGCCTAATCTTAAATTAATTATCCCTTTAAAGACTTTATCTCCAAATAGTCACATTCTGAGGTCCTGGGGGTTGGGACTTCAACATTTGAATTTTGAGAGGATACAATCCAACCCATAACATATACACATATATTTGACAAGAATAATTTTTTTAAAAGATGATGGAATGATAAATACTGAATTCTGGCTGGTGGTTACCACCCTGGGGAGCCAGAGCCTGGAGAAAAGCAGGTGGGGTTACAGCAGCGTTTGGTAAATGTCTAGGGCTCCCCTTTGTCTGGTGAATTCCCACGTATTCATTATGATTCTGTGTTCCACAACACACACACACACACACACGTGTGCTTCTGTTTGTAATAAGTATTATAGAATCTTTAAAGGATACTTTGATCAGAGGGAAAGCAAGGGTTCCAATTAGCTATTTTTATGTAAAGCTACTTCAGCAAACCAAAGATGGTTACCTCTATACTCATATAATGTAGGAATGGCCTTAAATGCCCAGGTGCCTTTTTGCTACGTTGGTCCACTGTTTACTAATAAATAGAATTAAATTCCATAGGCAAGTGTCAAGTTTGTGAAATGTAATTAAATGATTCCATGGCTTTAGCATTTTGAAACAATCCAGCTTTATGGAAGAAATTGGGAGAGAGGAAGGGAAACACACAGCAAGATGACTGGCTTTTCATGAAGCCAAATGATTGATGTTCATGTATACATAATCTCCTGCACATACACACCTAATACTGTCCACACGGAATCCTGTGAGAATATGATATGAATTTTAGGTTTTCATGAGATGAATTTGACTCAGGAGGGAGCTGGAAGCTTCCAGCTACACGTATCCTGGCCAAAGGGGGGAATCTGGATATCTGATCAGATTCCCCTTCTGTAGCTTTACTTCAAATGACCTCTCTCTCTCTCTCTCTGTCTCCAAGAAACAAGCCCAGCATTCTCACCTTAGGTGCAAACAGTATCATTTGGAGAATTTTTCCCATTCTTAATGCAAACTTGATTCTGACACTATGTTTTCCTGAAGCAATGGTGTTGTGTTTTCTGGAATGTTACACTTTTAAAAACTAAGTTGTTTTCCAATTTGCAGAGGAAAAAAAACCCAGATGGTTACCATATAATTATTTTTCAACGTTTACATTTTTCTCCCATGATATATGTGTGTGTGTGTGTGTGTGTGTGTGTGTGTATGCGAATGTATACTTGTTTTTTAATTTTTGAAAGCTGCTAACGGTTAAAGGAAAAGTGAGCATTTAACTGTAGTATCGCAAACAGCAACATTTGTCAGCTGGTGAGACTAATCCTTCAGTGTGAACATAAGTAGCTTATGTTACTCTTTTTATTCTACCAAGAGACGTCATGGTTTTCACAATGACATTATTTGTTTTTAAAATTCAGTGGTATATTCATAGAGTCATGACTCCTCCAGAACTGATGTCCTTCTGTGTGTGATACTATTATGTCACTTGCCAGGTGGGTGGCTCCAAGGGACAGCTCACAACTTGGTGACTCTAAAAATAAACTGAAATAGGTGACTTTAAAAAAAAAAATAGGTGACTTTAGAGCAGTTTTAGGTTCACACCAAAATTGAGAGGAAGGTGCAAAGACTTCTCACATATCCCTGACCCCTCACATGCACAGTGTCCCCACTATCAACACTCCCACCCGATGGTCCATCTGCTATAATTGATGAACCTACATGCACACGTCATCCTCACCCAGAGTCCAGGGTTTACCTTAGGGCTTACTCTTGGTGTCCTTGGTGTCTTATATTTTATGGGTTTGAACAAATGTATAATGACATGTATCCTTCATTACAGTATCATACTGAGAAGTTTCACTGCCCTAAAAATCCTCTGTGCTCTACCTGTTTATCCCACCCTCCCACTTAAAACCTGAAAACCAGTGAACTTTTTACTGTCTACATAGTTTTACCTTTTCCAGAATGCCATAGATTTGGAATCATACTGTACATAGCCTTTTCAGGTTAGCATTTTTCACTTAGTACCATATATTTACCATTCCTCCATGTCTTTTCATGGCTCAATAGTTCATGTCTTTTTAGCACCAAATAATATTCCACTGTCTGGATGGACCACAGTTTATTTATCCATCACCTACTGAAGGACATCTTCGAGGCTTCCCAGTCTTGGCAATTATGAGTAAAGCTGCTATAAACATCTGTACACAGGTTTTTGTGTGGCCATAAGTTTTCTGTTTCTTTGGGTAAATACCAAGGAGTATGATTGCTAGATTGTATGGTAAATAGCATCTTGCTTCATCGGAATGAATGTGTGAGCACAACAGAAGTCAATCGGAGATGTCACATCCCATCACTTTTGCCATTGTCTGTTCTTTAGAAGCAAATCAATAGGTCAAGCCTCCACTATCCTAGGGGAGAAGATAACACAGGAAATAAATTCCAGAAAGCAGGATTACTGGAACCATTTTATTTTATTTTTAAATTTTTTTATTGAAGTATAATTGATAGACAATATTATTTCAGGAGTTGTTTCAGGAGTACAACACAGTGATTCAACATTTATATGCATTACATGATGACCATCAAGATAAGTCTAGTAATCATCTGTCACCATACAAAGTTATTGCAGTATTATTGACTATATTCCCTATGTACATTACATCCCTGTGACTTATTTATTTCGTAACTGGAAGTTTGTACCTCTTAATCTCCCTCACCTATTGCACTCAGCCCCCCACGCCCCTCCCCTCTGGCCACCACCAGTTTGTTCTCTACACCTATGAGTCTGTTTCTGTTTTGCCATGTGTGTTCCTTTGTTTTGTTTTTTAAATTCCACATATAAGTACTATCACATGGTATTTCTCTTTCTCTGTCTGACTTATTTTACTTAGCATAATACCCTCTAAGTCCATCCATGTTTTCCCAAATGGCAGATTTCATTCTTTTTATGGCTGAGTAATAGTCTATTAAATATATAGTGATATGTATATATATATTCTTTATCTATTCATCTATTGATGGGCACTTAGGTTGCTTCCATGTCTTGACTTTGTAAACAATGCTGCTATGTGCATGTATCTTTTTGAGTTAGTTTTTTTTTCTGCAGATAAATACCCAGGAGTGGAATTGCTGGATCATATGGTAGCTCTATTTTTAATTTTTTGAGGAACACCATACCGTTTTCCACAGTGGCTGCAGCAATTTACATTCCCACCAACAGTGTAGGAGGGTTCCCTTTTCCACTGGAACCATTTTAGAAGCAACCTGTCACTATAAACAGAAACAAACAAGGGATAGTTAGGGAGTTTGGGATCAACATGAACACACAGCTATATTTAAAATGGATAACCATCAAGGACATACTGTATAGCACAGGGAATTCTGCTCAATGTTATGTGGCAGCCCAGAGGGGAGGGGAGTTTGGGGAGAATGGATACATGTATATGTACGGCTGAGTCGCTTTGCTGTGCACCTGCAACTATCACAACATTGTTAATCGGCTATACTCCAATATAAAATGAAAAGTTTAAAAATAAGTACATAAATAAATAAATAAGTTTTAAAAAGTCACAAAAATTAATCAATTCTTGAAACTCTATGTTTGGGTCATTCTTTAACTTCTTTGTTTTCAGTGTCCATTACATTTGTTTTCTTCAGAATTAACTTTTAATAGCTACTAGGCATCCAAGTGTAACAGGGAAGAGCCAAATCTGACTACATGTTGCATCTGTTTCTTTACTTTAACCTTTGCTTCCCATTGCTTTTGTTTACTAAAAGGATACGGTCTATATTGTCTATTCCGTGCCTCAGGGAAAGCTGCCCCTCTGCCTGAATGTTAAACCAAAGTGCCTTTGTTCAGGGAAGCATCCGGCCCCTGTCCACCTGCGGATGGCTGCAAGAAAGAAGAAATTAACACATCCCCTCCCGGAGGCTGGCAATTCCAGGGGATGTTTGCAAAACTCATGGCCTTTTTACTTTACTTCCTCATCTCCTCCCCCTCTCTGTGCTATAAAAGAAACTGACATCCCAACCCCAATAAGATGGTTAGTTTTTAGTTTTGAGACTTTAGTCTGCTGTCTTCTCCGTCTGCTGTCTTTCCGAATAAAGTCGTATTCTTTGCCTCAACACCTTGTCTGCAGTGCTTTTCTTGTTGATAACAAATAAAAAAGCAATCATTTTAACAGGTAGATAAAACTTCTGAATGCATTTTTCAAATTCATTTCATATATCCAGGTAATTCTTATTTTAGAACCAAAAGCAACTTCAATTAATGGCACTTTCTTTTCTTCAATCTAAATAAAAGCATATCCCATTTATGTCTGCATTTATTTTTGAAACACCAATTTCTTAAGCTTTTACCTTAACTTTAAGGCACTTAGAAGTTTTATAAAAATGATTAACTGATTAAGATACTATTTTTTTCTCCTTACTCAGGCTTTAAAAGAACAGTGCAAAATTTTATTGCTTCTTTAATCCACTGCAATTGTTGCAAGTTTACACCTTAATTAAATTTATTTTTTTAAAGTCAAAACTCACTTCTTCACTTGGGATTCATAAATAACGGTGGTTCTTAAAATGCAATCAGCTTATTATGAAAAAACAGACAAATAATGATATTTCAGTGACAGCTCTAGGTATTTCAAGCTATGAAGTTATCATTTTAATAGCTTCTAAGTGCTCCAAAATGAGATGCTAGTGGATGATAATGATGGTAATTTCAGTCTAAGTATTGATTTTGAATTTATTTCTTGAATCCCAATTAATGATGGAATATAAGCAAGTTTACTTCTAATTTGTTCATATGTAACAATATATGGATAAAATGTATCCATTACCAAATTAGCTAGCGCTAAATTTCGAGAATTTGGCTTTAGAAATAAATATATTCTTATATACTCAGTGTACACACGAGCAATAGGAATTCTGGAAAGACAAATAGATATTTTGTCATCTGTGTACACCCTGCCTCTCTCTAAGTGTAATTCGGATTGACCAAAGAAAGATTTAACAAAATTATGAAATTAAACAAAAATAAATAAAGATAGCAGGACAAAAGGAAAAGATAAAGATCCAGGGTGGAAAGTAGCAAGTGTAACATGTAGCTGTTGAAAAAAAAGAGAGAAAAGAAAAAGAGGATGAGGAGGAGTAGGTGGAGGGGAAAAAAGAGGAAAAAAGCAAAGAAAACTATAGAAATTAAGAAATAACGAGGAAAGGAAAGAAAAAGGAATTGAAAGAAATGAAAAAAAAAGGAAAACGACTGTACAAAATGTCACACACCCATTATGAAAGGTGGGGAGCCCTGGAGGCCCCTGTACAGCCCCTAGATTTGTACACTAACGCAAAAGGATGTTTTTATTTAACAGAGGTATCCTGGTAAATATGACTTTTGTAGGTTTTTGGTAAATTATTTAAAGTGCGGTAAAAAATATTTTTGGTGAATACCGTTGTTGGATTTTTTTAGGGCGTTCCTCGGGGCAGTTTTCCGTGGTCTCTGCACAAGTCTTAGATAGCAAACACTTGGTTCCAACCGTCCCTGCCCTTGGGGTTGATCGCTGGTGGCCGTGGCCAATTGTGGCCGCAGTTCGGGCCTGAGACTCGCCAGAACACCCCATCGGTCTCTGTTGGGATGCTCCTGGACAGCACTTCTTACATTAAAGAGCCCCCAGCCCCCAGGAGGCCCGAGCGTGTCTTCGACTGGAAAAGTGTTTCAAAGCACAACGGCCAGTGAGCAAACCGGCCATCCCAGTTGCACGTAGAAATCCTGAGTGAGATCTCGGGGCCAGTCACCAGTTCACACCTGAAGCCTGTGTTGTTTAATGTCCAATCCTGTTCAGTTATGACATGAGTCTACCAGCTCAATAAACCTCCTTTTATACGGGAGCTGCCGTCCCTCGTTTATAATCGTGGCTCTAAAAAGGTCCCAGGCAGCCCGAGTGTTTTAAATGCCCTTGTCCTGATCTGTGCAAGCAAAGAGTCAACGGCTGCTTCATGGGTTCTGGTCCCCAGAGTCTTGAGGACCGAGGATAAAGCCCAGCGTCCTCTGGGGGATGGGCTCGTTGGGTGTGTGCTCCACCAGCAGGGGCCTGCCCCTGCTCTCGGTGTGTTTGAGCAACAGTGCCACGCACAGCAGGGAAGAGCGTGGCGTCCTGTGCCTCGTGCTCTGAGGCTGCTGCGGACCCCACAGCTACAGAAGAGGCAGGAGGGAAACTGCACACGTGGGTCTGAGCACTGACATTTACACGAGATCGTCCAGCAAACTTTGATCGGCTGCCCCAAGTGTGACAACTCATCAATTTAGCTGCAGTGGACCTGGAGCAAGGTTTAATTTGCAGCTGAAGTTAGTTGTTATTCTAATGTGCAAGTGAATTTTCTACATGTAGTGCCCACCTGGGTCTTAGCGGGAATTCACTTCTGTGCCCAAATGGGGACTTGTGTCGGCACCCACAGTCAGTGTGCACTGGGTCAGACGCTGTGACGAGCAGGCCCTCTGGACTCCGTGACCGTCTGGTGCCTACATGGTGTGCATTTGATATTTCCATTGATGAATATTCATTCACTTAAGTGTTTCCCGGAAAAACAATTCATTAATCCATGCTTTAAATTTTATTTAATTTTGAAGGAGTGCTTTTAACACTTGAAAACAAAAATCAGCTTGTTTTGTATATAAGAACTGGTGTTTTTTTTAATACTAATAAATCAAGCACTGCTCACACACACACACAAAAAAAACTGTAAAATAAATTTCATAGGTGGAAAATGGAGTCATAACTTCTGAAAAAAATGGCTTGTTTGTAGTGAAACTCTTAGAGAGCCACCCACGTCCCTTTTGCAACTTGACAGGGAGGAGAATGTCCTGCTGGGGATTGGCTTGGGATGTGACTGGAATTCACCAGATGTTTGAGACTTTGTTTTACTAATAATTCCAAATGAAGCCTTGCAGAGAGAGGCTCTGCACGTTAATTCTGCAGCAACAGGAGCATTCCTAGTTGCTTCTTCATAAGGACCTTGACCTTTCATTCCCTGACATGAAAATAGACTTGAAGCCAAGCCTTTTGTGTTTCCAGTCTTAGAGCAGCAAGGCTCTTGCTACCGAGAAGTGATTTCATGGTAAGAGGGCATTTGGCAGAATTACAACAGGCCAGTCTCAATGGATGGGTTACCCTGATGGGCTGTCACGCCCTCTCCCAGGCAATAATCGCAGACAAATACATGTATGTAAAGCTTTGAGAGTACTTTTGCAAATTACAACGGTGAGGTTATCACGACCAAGAAATAGGGCCAGTGGTAGAACCAGCAATCTGGGTTAGTATGATTCTTATTTAAACTGTTATTTTCCCCCAGTATGCACATAACATTATGGAGACTTATTTTCCCCTAATTTAAAAAATGATGCCATTAATTTTTTTCACTTGAAAAATAATGAAATTGTAAAAAAACCAAATAAAATTCTCTTGTTATTGGAAGACCAAATATAATTTAATTTTGACAATTTGCTGTCAAAGTCATCCATCCTTAGTCTTTGATTTGATGGATGGATTATTTTGCAAAAATGAAATTGTGTAATTTTTATAAACCTAACTTCCTCAGTTAATATATCAAGAACATAGTAAATCAACCTTTTACGTCTCTTCAAAGAATTTTATACTTTCTCATGGTTCTATTATTGTTGAGGAGTTTAGATTATACCTGTTTTGTTGTTATAAGGAACACTGCACAAAATGGTATTTCTAATCCTCAAATTCATAAAATTATGGGCCTAACAGCTGTGCTTCACAAATCCATCTTTAGCTGCTATTTGTCCCATACAGGAAGACAGAGAAATTTGGTTACAATAGATTAAACAAAGGTTATATTTATTAACCCTTATTTAATCATCACAGTCAAGCAAAGAGCTTTAATCAGAAGAACAGAGCTGAAGCACAATATTTAAACTGTGCATAAAAATACGGCATTTAATCTAATCGAGTCAGCCAATGATGAGCTTGCCACATTTAATGTTTGCTCTTCAAAGTGGAATTCATTCCCTCTGTCACTCTAATTCCTGAACCCAATTTGGAAATAGTTTGCATTATATGCTATCTCACAGCTCTTTCTGTTTGCTAACCAAATAGAATGTGTTTGAAGACATTGTCTTCCTGAATGTGACATTGTTAAAAATCAAAGGCGTTTAACAGTTACAGCTGCTAGTGGAATAAGGGACTCATTTCTTAAAGGTAACTGAAAACTACACACACACACACACACACACACACACACACACACACACACACACACACGCACATAGAGAAATAATCCTGATTCTTTCTCTACTACTTTAGGCTTTTAATAACTGAAGTAAAACATACACACACACACACACACGCACACACACATATTATAAGGAGTTGTTTTCTCATCTAAGTAATCTGTCCAAAGCAAACATTTCCAAGTAGAGGAAATTGTGTGTGTGCAGAGAATAGAGATGAAAATAACACATCCCCACAGCAATTTACCGGGTAAAGAGAGCAAGGGAGACCGTGCAGCCCTCAGCATTTTTCTCTTTAGTTTTCCCATCAAGTTATTAGTAATTTTAGAGTAAATCCCATAAAATGAGAATCAGCTGGAGAATCTCTCTCCCAAGCTAAGGAAGACATCCAAGCAGGTTAATGGCAGGACTGGATGGGACAGGTCAACAGGTGAGTGGAGGCCGGAAGTCAGCAGGACAGCATTTTAGTTGCTTCCTAGAAGTTGAGACACTCTTCCTAGTTTATCCCCTTCCTCTCCCAAAATTAGCTTTGGCTTATGGGATGATTGATTCTGTTTTCATTTTTTTAATTTACTTTTTTGTACTTATTCATTGAACAAACGGCGCTGGATTGGAGCCTGGGGCTGTTCTAGGCTCCAGGATAGAGCAGTTAGCAAACCAGAAACCCAAAGCCCTTGGGGAGCTTTGATTCCAGTGGGAATGACCAAAAAGAAAAAGAAAACTCAGACCACACATTAGATGATAAATGCCATGTGAAAGCCCTGGCAAGGGAAGGAGCTACGTCATGGTGGGGTTGTGCTGCCATTTATAGTCAGCGGCCAGACAAAACCTCAACGAGATGGTTGACAGTTCAGCAAGATCTTGAGGAAGGAGAGGCAGAAAGCCATGGAGAAGGTTAGGAAAGAGCGTTTCCCGCAGAGGCCTGGGAGTGCCAAGGCCCCGGGCAGGGCCGGAGGCTGGCGTGCTCTGAGGGCAGTGGGGTGAGGCAGGGGTGCTGTCAGGCGGCTGTCGGGGAACCCACTCGTTATAAGGCCCCTGTAAGGCTTCTGCTCAGAGTGAAATGGGGAACCTGCAGGATCTGGAAAGGGGTCATTTTGACTGTTTTGTGGAAAGGACCATAATTCAGGCAAGAGTGGAAGGTGGTCCTCACAAGATTGACAACACTCCAGAGCTGAGGGGGGAGGAGACTAGACCTGCGTATGTCTTTAAGGTATAACCATGAAGATGACTTGACAAATTCAAGAGGAGTTGAAGCTACACATTTTGTCTTGAGAAACAAGCCAAAACCTTCTACCAGCCAAGAAAAAGAAGGCTGAAATGTGAGCAGGTGAGGGAGAAGGGGCAGAGATCTGGAAGTTTCTGCAGGGAATCCTGGTTGTGAGGTGTTCACTCGTCATCCGAGTAAGGCTCAGGGAGAGGGCTGAATGGATGATTCGAGGGCTCAGGAGAGTCTGGGCCAGAAAGATGTTAGACACGGACGTGTTCACACGCAAAGATTAAACCCTGAGCCTGGATGAAATCACCAAAGGAGGGAGTGTCAGGAGAAACGCCACAAACTCCATCACCTGGAGGTCAGGGAAGCACAGAGGATACAGAGAGAGAGACTGTTTGGGAGAGAAACACCAAGAGTACAACCCCTGAAAACCAAGGCAAAGTAGAATAGGGGTAACCAGCTGCGTCAAGTCTGCTGGTCGGTCCAGTATAATGAGAGCTGGGGACTGAGTGTTGAACGTGGCAGATAGAGGTCACTGGTGAAATTGGCAAAAAAAACTTTTAGTGGGTTGATAGAGGAAAAATACGATGAGGACGTTTAAAAGAGAACCGGTCTAAAACTACTGACAACAGGAATAGGTAATTCTGCTTTTTAAATTATTGTTATTATTTTCTTCTAGTTTTATTGCGATATAATTGACATACAGCACTGTATCAGTTTAAGGTGCACAGCATAATGATTTGACTTACATACATGATGAAATGATGACCACAATAAATTTAGTGAACATCTATCATCTCATATAGACACAAAATAAAGGAAATGGAAAAAAATGTTTATCCTTGTGATGAGAACTCTTAGGCTTCACTCTGTTAACAACTTTCATAGCTAACATACCACAGTGTTAATTATATTATTGCTGTACATTACATCCCTAGTACTTATCTTAAGTGAAGGTGTATACATTTGGACCACCTTCAAAAATAAAAATAAAATAAAATAAATAAAAATTATTTTTCTTTATAATTGTGGTAAAAAACAAAATTTGCCACAGTAACCATCTTTAAGTGTACAGTTCAGTAGTGTTAAGCGTGTTCACATTGCTGTACAACAGATCTCCAGAAATTTCTCATCTTGAAAAACTGAAACTGTACCCACTAAACAACTCCCCATTTCCCCCTCCCCCGTCCCCTGTAACCAGTGTTCTACTTTATGATTCTATGAATGATAAGCAAGTCTTTAAAGTAGTTTTGCTGAGAGCAATGGGGCCTCAATCTTGCATTTTTTAACCTGTTCCCTGGTGATGCTGACGTTGCTGGTCTGGATGGAGACCACACTTTGACAATGATCTCAATCTTGGCTGAACACTGGAGTTTTCTGAGAGCTCTAAAGGCGTTCTGAGGCTAGAGCCCACATCTACAGGGACTGATTTAATTGGCTTAGGGGGCGGCTTGAACACTGGTCATTTTAAAAGCTCCCAGGTATTTGTAATTTGTAGCCAAGTTGAGAAACACGGATCTCGAAGGAAAGGAGAGAAGGTAGAGTTTCTGGGTGCAGAGCATGGGAGCCGGGCATCTCAGGACGTGGGGCTTAGAGAGACTCTCTCATCTTTCATAGGTTGCTGTGGGTCGACCTGGATGCAAGGGAGGCTGTTAAAATGATGACTTCGCCTCCAAGGTGTAGCGAAGGCAAGAAAGGAAGGATGGAAGTGGGTGTGGAGTGAGTGGCCCTGAGACCTACAGTGTTAGTCAACAGGCAATGAGGTGGTTGAACTGCAGGATCATGGTTATTTCAGAAATCCACAGCTAGGAAATAGGTGGAGTAGAATGAAGTGTGAAGGATGGGAGTCTAGGAGGTCAGTTAGTAGTTTTTCCCTAACCTTGGACCAATTAAGAAACGATGGGGGAGAAAAGGAAGTGATAAGAGTATTTAGATTCAGGGTAGAAAACAACTTTAATCAACCAGATATTTGCAAGATGGGCCTTAAGTAGGTTGAAACGAATAATAAAATGAAGGTCAAAACCAGTGTAGGTCCCATACCTCTTTTTCCTGTGGAATACCAGAAACATTGTGAAATTTTCATGAAAAATATTTCAAATTAAATATAATAATAATAAAATATTTTTGAACATTTATTATGTTGCACAGTGCAATCAGCACTTTATACCTAATTATCTCCTTGACCACAAAACACCATTATTATTTTCATTTTACAAACAAAAGTAGAAAGCTGAGAGAGACATTCATTGTCCAATGGTCAAAGAAACTAGAAAATGGGAGAGCCATGTAAGGAACCCAGGTGTCTGCGGCTCAGAAGCCTGAGGGCCGGACTCTCACTTTAGACCACTTCCCATGTGCACACGTGTGCACCACATATATGTACATGACAGTAGGATTCCCAGGAAATAAATATAAGAGAGAACAGTAAAAAGAGCTGGAGAAGGAACTGGGGCTGTGATGAATGGTGATGGATGATGGCATTGGAATTGTTTGTTTCAATAACCACCACTGCCCAGCTTACTTTTCATAAATTCAAATCTAAACTCCTAAACCTTGTATGGAAACACAAAAGACCCCAAATAGCCAAAACGATCTTAAGAAAAAAGAGCATAACAGGAGGTGTCACTCTCCTTGATTCCAAACTATACTACAAAGCTACACTAATCAAAACAGTATGGTGGGGCTTCCCTGGTGGCGCAGTGGTTGGGAGTCCACCTGCCAATGCAGGGGACACGGGTTTGGACCCTGGTCTGGGAAAATCCCACATGCCGTGGAGCAACTAAGCCTGTGAGCCACAACTACTGAGCCTGCACGTCTGGAGCCCGTGCTCTGCAACGGGAGAGGCCACGACAGTGAGAGGCCTGCGCACCGCGATGAGGAGTGGCCCCCGCTCGCCGCAACTGGAGAAAGCCCTCACACAGAAATGAAGACCCAACACAGCCAAAACTAAATAAATTAATTAATTAAAACAAAAAACAAAAAACAAAAAAAAACAGTATGGTATTGGCACGAACACTGATACATAGATCAATGGAACAGAATAGAAAGCTCAGAAATAAACCCACGCACTTATATGGGCAATTAATCTACAACAAAGAAGCCAAGACTAAATAGTGGGGAAAAGACAGTCTCTACAATAAATGGTGATGGGAAAACTGGACAGCTACATGCAAAAAAATCAAAGTGGACTACTTTTTCCACCATATACAAGAATAAACTCAAAATGGTTAAATACTTAAATGTAAGACCTGAAACCATAAAACACCTAGGAGAAAACATAGGCAGTATGCTCTTTGACATCATCAGTCTTAGCAATATTGTTTGGGGATATGTCTCCTCAGGCAAGGGAAACAAAGGCAAAAAAAAAAAAAAATCTAAGCTCTTTGTGTCTACTTGTTGAGCCATAACACACTTGCTTGAGATGTTTCTGCTATTATTCTCCAGGATGAATTCCCTAAGCCCAGCCTGTCCACGGACGTGAGGAACCTCAAGGCTTGGAAAGGGAATGGCCTTGCTGCCTTTCTCAGTGTCCCACGAGCACATCTCCCCCTTTGCCCCAAAGGCCGGATGGTCTCACTCCAGCCCCTTGTACTCCTCAGAGAGACTCTGAAATGGCATCTCCCAGTTTGTCTGCCCTTGTAAGAACCCTGTCTTTTCTCCCCCCTCAGCTGGGGGAGAATTGTACCAAAACCTTGAGCCTCTCCCACCACTACATCTGTGTTCCTGCCTCATCTTTCTTTGTTCTTTCTAATTATTCACTACAACCTTCCTTCTCTCTGTTACTTCATTTTCTGGATGAAGACACCGACACAAAGAGAAGTTAAATGGTCTCCCTGAGGCTCACAAAGCATAGCCATAGCTCTCAGGAAGCCACCTGCAACACAACACTATTTCTTAAACTGGACCTTTGCTTGGCCGCCCTCACCAGCCACTTCAGCTGTGGTGGGTGTCATAATGGCCCAGTAAATTCTATATGGACACTAGGAAGCTGTGTCTTCCTGGAAATTACATGGTAAATAATGACATTTGTAGGGAACAAATAATTCAACAATTCGTTACCATGTCAAATGCAATTTTAAGATCTGATGAGGCAAATCTTGTTTAGGAGATGAAAACAGAAGATATAAACCAGATAATTGCCAAGTGATTAAACAGGAAGTGCCACGCGTGTATGATTAATGCAGGATGTGCAGATAGGCCCGGGAGAGAGCCAGGAGTTTCCCTGGGGCGTACGTGTGCCCGGAGATCTCAGTACGGACAGCAAGCAGATTTCACTACGTGGAAGGGGTCTGATTCACTGAGCTCTGCAGGCCTCTCAGGGGTACGTTTGTTCACATGCCTCTCTCTCTTTCCTCCTGAAGAAGTCTCCATTCTTACCATTTCACTCTTTCTGTCTGCTTCTTAATTTCCCTGGGAATCCTCTTTTCTTTTCCACTATTCACTGTTCCTCTTTTGCTCCTTCTGAGGGGTTTTCCTGCTTGGAACTCCTGCTTTGTCATATATTCGAAAAGGGGGAAGGTTCTCTGCTGTTATCCTGTCATGAACAATCTGCAATCTGTCCATACATTGTCTGTTCTTGTGTGTTTCCTTTGTCAGCAAACTGGCTGAGGCCTCCTGTTTGCAAGATGACCTCTGGGTCCAAGAAAACCTTCTGCAGCTTTGAGTCAGTGTCCCTGCAGGTCTCAGACGACTTTGCTGCCACTGTGTCCCCCAACCTCCTCTGGTCTGTGTTAGAAGTGGGCAAAGAGGCAGGTGTTTTTCATTCCTCTGGACTCTTGCCGCTCCCTCCCCAGGATTCTGTGTGTCCAGCAGGTGTCCCAAGACTGGTCAGAATCCTTACACAAGGAAGCAGGATGCTGAAGGCAGAGGCCCTGTCTCCCCCAAAGTCCATAAGAAATAAACAGTAGGTAGAAATAGTGGGGAACCGGATCCCCTGAGGAGGGATGGAGATTAATTAATCATCCAGAGGAATCGATACTGGGTAACTTCTTCCAGCACACAGAAGCCTCAGGACACGACTGTCACCAGCTGTAAAATATGGTCCTGTTCCTGGAAAATGAAGCTAATGGGCTTGTAAGATGCAGAGACAGCATCTGTGTACATAATATGCCATAAATGGAAAGATGAGGTGAGGAGTGTTAATTACAGGTGGGGGATGAGTGGGTTCTAAGGAGCCAGACTTGGAACATGGGTGTGACCGTGTGAAAAGGGGACTATTTGTAGCCCTGTTACATACACTGTCTCATTCTGCCCTGAGGGAAACAATTCAGAGAGGGTGAAGGTGTGCTCCTTGAGGCTCAGGCACATAAGGTAGCTCACCAAAATCAGGAAACAGTCCACATGGGGGTTAATTTAGTGTTAAACTTGACCAGTCCACAGGATGTCCACATATTTGGTCAAACATTATCCTGGGTGTGTCTGTGATGGAGTTTTTGGACAAGGTTAACATTTGAATGAATAAACTGTAAAGCAGATTGCCCTCCCTCATGTGGTGGGTCTTGTCCAATCAGTTGAAGGGCTGAATAGACCAAAAGGTCGACAGTCCCTCAAGTAAAAGAGAATTCGCCTGCCTGATGGCCTTTGAACTGGGACATTGGCTTTTTTCCTGTCTCTGATCTTAAGCAGAAACACTGGCTCTTCCTGGGTCTCCAACCTGCTGGTCTTTGACTAGAACTACACCATCGGCTCTCCTGGGCCTCCAGCTTGTGGACTCACCTGCAGATCTCGGGACTTGTCAGATTCTATGACTGTGTAAGCCAATTCCTTAGAATGAATGCCTCTCTAGATAGTTGATAGATAGATAGATAGATTAATAGATAGATTCTGATTTTCTAGTTTACATATATTTAGTTTATTTCCTAAACTGGACCAATGTATCTCCTATTGGTTTTGTTTTTCTGGTGAACCCTAACACCATATGAAGATACATATATAATTTTAATCACATAATATTATTTTGACCAAGTCCTCTAGTCTTTCTTTGTCTCGGGACTGTCTCATTATAAATGTGGAATCAATTACTTTATTACAGGATTTTATTACATGATATTTTGTATCACCTTAGTGTTGCCTCAGTATAAATAAGGATTCTATTACATTACAGTTCAGTATTATATTACATGGTGCTACAGTATTGCCTCAGTATAAACTATAGATTACACTGCATCTCCTATCTTAAACTGGAGCTTAGAGGAAAGAGTGCTGTAGTGTGCTAAGATGTGTGGTTCTGTGAAATACAACCCAAGCTCATTTGCTGTGCTCAGGACTCCTGCACCCACTTCAGTTGTCCACTCTGTATTCGGACGGGGGGCAAGGTCTAGACTTTACATGGCCTGGCGACACTTCCCACGTGGGGTCTCCCATCACCACAGTTCTTTCTGGACAGTGTCTCAACTCTGCCCACTCTTAGGACGCGGTGACATCGGTCTCCGTGGAACATTTTGAATGAATGATGCTGCAGGTGGACCTGTGAAGGAGTCACCACGTGGTCTCTGAGCCGCCAGAGCATGGCCTTGGAGCCCCGGAGGAGCCGTCCCTGATGGGTCGTTAGCAACATCCTGACTATTTCCCGGACAATAACACTGAGTTCCCGTTAGATAAACATGAATCTTCTAAACAAGGGGTGAGCGCTCGGGAGCCGGCGCCTGAGGCATCGTGCAGGTAAAAGGCAATGGGACACAGTCCATAGATTTGATTTTCCCTGTAATTACCTCTCCCGGTGAAGGGCGCTCCGGTAACAGAGGAAGCCGCTGTCACCACACAGGCTCTCAGAGGAGATTAAACGAGGTCACCCCCTTTGCAGGACCAATTTCTGTTTTGAGCAAAACCTATTATTAACAAATCAGAGCCATTAGAGGAGTCTCTTCATTGAAAAAAAAAAATCAAAATGGGATGGAGGCAGGTCAGCTGTGAGAAAATTAAAGTGGATTCCAGTGATGGGCTGAACCAGTGTGGACCAGGGTGAAGGGTACGAGTGGAAACAGCAAAGTCCTCAGCCCCAAAGCCTCTAAGGTCATCACTGTCAGAGAGAAAAGTCAGTCACGGCATGGCCGAGGGTCCCCCATCCCTCCCCACTGATATCTAGCCATTTTATCAAAGTCACCTTTTTTTTTTTTTTTTTTTTTTTTTTTTAATTCAAAGTCACCTTTTAAAGCTAATTTGCTAAAATAAATCAGAAGTAACTAACAATATTTGGTCCCATCCTTCCCCAATCTGTGATTATCTAAACCAAACAAACCAATAGCAAAGGGTAAGGTTAATGTTTTACAATAGTTCATTTTAGAGAAGCGTTTACTTCAAATAATGAGGCTTCTATGAGTACTTAAGGTGAGCCAGTTGATTTGATTTATATACAACTTGTCAGGGTCTCCAACTGCAAAACTTTTCTTACAATAAGTAATCCTAAAAGTGACAATGGATCACACACAAAAAATGGTAATAATAATAAAAATCTTCATAGGAGCCAACATCCAAATTTTAGACACCAGTTAGGATATTTCCTTAAGACAAACTTCCTAATTAAGTCACTAACTAATAATCACATCTATCAATCTTGTGCTCCCTTCTCAGTATATAAAATCTTATAGATTAGGGAAGAAAAGGGCTGAATCGAAAATCCACCATGTATGTGTCTTGCTTCAGACACCTCCCTGTGTGACAAGAGGCTGCCACACAACATGTCAGGTTAATACAGGTGACCCCCCATGTGGAGGGGTCGGTGCTCCCAATAGAAAAGAAAATGCATGGGCTACAGAGGGGTTTTTTTTGAGAATTCATTCTTCTATATTCCCTTCCAAAGGGTCTTCAAGTATAATCATAACCCACTTAAAGCTGCCCTTTGTCATATTAATTAATTGAAAAATTAATTAAAAATTAGTCATAACTTGTCTGTGAACATGTTTCTGAAAAGATTTTAAAATTTATTAGAGCAGTATGTGCATGTATCCGTGTGTGACTTTAACTCAGTGGGACCCATGTTGGCCTTCTGACCTACAGAACTGTAAGATGATAAACTCATATATTTTAAGCCACTACATTTGTGGTCACTTGCTACAGAAGCAAAAGGAAACAAATAAGTTCCCCAAGCAATCGTATTGCCAGAAAAACATTCCTACAGGCTAAAATCGTCTATGTAGATGTGGGTCCAATGGGAAAGAATAGAGCTTGGAAACTTTACTCCTTATAAAACTAAAATTCCAGATGAAATACTCAAAGTTCCAAAAGTTTATAAGGTGGCCTTCCAGCTTCTAGAAATAGCAAATAGTTTAGTCTTGCAGGTAGTAAATCTCATCTGTAGTCTCTCTTTTTTTAGTTTATTTGAAGACATAGGAAAACAGAGAAGGCACAAACCAAGGGGAGTCTATCCATGAAAGGCAGAGATTGAAACTGGTGAGAACTGTGGGTTCTGGCCCTTTTTCCGAGCATACTTTCCAATCCACCTGCTGCTCCGGGCAACTGGTGTCTGGCTGTCTGATGTGTCAGAGCATAGGGCTCTCTCCTGGTAGAGTAACCGGAAAGTTAGGGGGATTCCAGAAAAAATGATCTATATAAGGGTGAGCCCTGGAATCACCATGTAAAATCTATCCAAATCCCTGGTTGACAACGAAACTTCACAGGCGTGGTGGGTCGCCCAGGGATCCCAGTGCAAAAGCAGCAGCTAGCAATGGAAAGGGGCTGAGTGGGGATTGTATCTGCATTTCCGTGTATGTAAATTTTACCTGACCACCCAAAATAAATAAACACATAAAACAGTAATAAAAGCGATAAGCAGTCAGTGGGAGACAGTCGGGGCAGCATAGACGCAGTGAGAATGGAAGAACGTTGAAGCGGTGTATGTACTAAGTGTGCAAGAAATCTATACACTCTTCTGCTTATTTTTGCCTAAGTTTTTCCACAATAAAAATATTTTAAACATTTATTCATATTGCATAACTCCCTGGTTAGAGCAGAGGGCACGAGGGGATACTAATATAATAGAGGGAGGTGAGCATGGGAGACTTCTAGCCACCTAACCGTCTCCCTTCCCTCCCTGGTCACCCACACACAAGGTGGAAGTCCCCAAGCCCTGTCCACCCTGCTCCTGTGTATTGTGTTTCCTCTCCATCTTCCTGCCTTGATGTCATACAAGGTCATCTTTAATGACCTTGAAACCTTAAGTTACTTCTTATAAACTTTTTCACCACAGTCTTTGGGAGCCACTCCCAACATCAAACTCAAGTTGCCATGGTGATAAGATCGCCAAACTATGGAAAGTCACTGAAACTGAAAGTGTATTTCCTCAAGGGATCACTGACCCCAACAGAGGGACGCTGGATGTGCTTTCTGCCAAAATGGAGCAAATCCCTCCATCCATCCAAATGTAAGTGTTGTCTCTCTCCTCCCAGTGTCCCTGTGTGTCTGTACCCTTTGCTGTAAGGAATATTTAAGGAGCAAGAATATGTCATCCCGGGGTTATGGCACTGGCTTTGGAGTTCACACGACATTCTCTCTGCCCTTTTTCTTCTTCCCTCCTCTCCTCTCCTCTCTTTCCCTCACTTCCATCCCCTCTCTCTCATTCCCTAACTACATCACTCTTCTTCCCCTTCCTCTTTTTCCTCTCTTTTCTCTCATGGATCAAGAGTTTCAGAAGAGTTTGTGAAAAGCGTTGACGGCAGCAGCCAATTTTTACTTACGAAGCATTTGTGCTTTATAAGATTCAGCATCCAACCGCTAGCATCTTAGAAAGAAAGCCCTACTTGACCAGTATTTCTCAAAGTAATGGTACTTAGAAATATTATATCAAGACCTGTCTTTGCTCTCTTAAACCCGTGGTGGTTAAAATATCCTGATAAGCAGGGGAAAGCTGGAGTGAACGATGATAACACAGCCCAACAAGCCTCTGTACATGCAGACACTCAGAACGGGTGGGAGCTCCCAGTTCCACAATGATTTCTGCAGGAACTGATTGCAGAGCACAGGGGCAAGGAGTGAGTGATGGAATGCACTTGCTAGAATACTGCTGTCCACATGCTTGCTTTGTGGACTGGACACTTTTGTCCCCAAAACAATTGTTAGGCATCCCATATTTGCCTGAGAAATGTGCTGAGTGCTGGAACAATCTGGGTAGGAGGAGGAGAGGGGTACATACGGGGAAGGGAGGAAGAGCAGGAATGGGACACAGTCCCTGCCCCCAAGGAGCTTTCATGACACGAGATCGAGAGACAGGAAATCAGCACATGAAAGTGCAAAGAAGATAAAAAATTTAAATAACAGCGCAAGACAATTACAGAACTGATATTTGATTCTCTGCCCCAAAAATGCCAATTCAGTTTTGCAGATAAAAATTGCTGTTTGAACAGAAAAACATCTCCTGAGATGTCAGGGAAGTTTTAGTGGGGGAAATGTGATGCAAACTCTTTCGTAAAGTGGGAGTGGTCATTTTGGGGGATGGGATGATGATGAGATCAAATTCATGCAGATCACAAATTGCCTGGTGTGAAAGGGCAGAGAATGATTCAATTTGGATGGAGCTCGGGCTGAGCCATTCTTAGGGTGAAACGTGAGCGGATACTATTGTGACCATTAATAGTTTGGAACAATAATAGTAAAGAAAACGATCTGCCCCATTTATCTTGTTTGTGTGGTTTATTTCTCACCTGATAAGACATGTGAGAGCTGAATTTTTTTTTTTTCTAACTATGGGCCAAACAATTCTAATTTTATACAGATACCAGTATTGACAAACAGGGTTAGAACAGTGATCCAGGGCGCCCTGGCCATAGCGATGACACGGAGGAAGAACTCAAGGATGGCACGATTATGACTTGCAATCTACTTCGATACCTTAATCTCCTTTAATAAACATCTATGGGCTTATGTTTATTAGAGTATATTTTATTGTAATTTTGCTCAAAACAGCACACTCATATTGGTAAAAAATCAAACAGTATTAAAGGCACATGGTAAAGATACACTACCCATATCCAGTCCTCCTTTCTTCTTGGGCAGAAAAAACGAAATGACGTGTTGCCCTGTGGTTAGGTAGGGTCAGGTCACAATTTCTGGTCGATGAACCGATGTGCTCTTTCTAATATGAGGAGGTAAAGGCGCCTGCAGAGTCTCCAACAGGCACCCCTTGAAGCGCCATATTGAAGTGGTAGAGCCAGGGATGGAGCTCACTGAATCTGAGTCACCACTTTGAGGGATCTTCCCCAGAGAGCTGCCATTTCCGTAGAGGAATTTGGGTGACAAATAAATTCAAGTGTGTTAAATCTCTGAGATTTCAGTGCTTAGCTGTTATCTTATTTGATTACTACAAAGCGTATCACTATAAACAGCAGCCCTCTACCCAGACCACCCCACTGCTACAGATAATATCACAGAGGAAAGACTTTTACCTTGATTTGTTCTTGGATTTATGGTGTTCATTTTAAGTGAAATATTTATATTGTCGTCTCTTTATCAATTTTAGTCATTATTGATTAACTTCTTCTGGTGACATATGAAAATACAGATTTTTACACCCACATTTCTCATTTTTCCTACAGTGTTATATGACAACTTTTCCTTAAATCAGTATTTACATTATCTTAATTGTATAAATGTTGACCATTGCAGCACAAGTAGTGGTCTAGGATTATAATTGTATTTTTATAGCATTTGTCTTTCCTGAAGTTAGTGATTACCTCCTAGTTTTCACTCGCTTAGTCTTCTATATACGTACTCTTTATTTTTTCCTTCAGATCAGTCCATGCTGATCAGTATTTTCCAATACTCGGGTATATCAATGCTCAGGTATATCAGTAGATATTCAGTCTAGTCCTTTGAGAGGCTTCCTCCTCTCTAACTGGAAGGTGCCCTCTCCAGTCCTGCTGCTCTGCTCTCACCCTGGGAACGGCTCATGCTGCTCTCCTGAGTGAGAGCCACTGTTTCCCAGGCTTTTTTGGATTAATAACTATTATTTCTGAGACAAATTCTGCAGTAGCTTCCCAAGAAAACAGTGAATGGAGAGAAAATGGATTCTTCTTTGCAACATTAAGATGGCTTTATCTATTTCTCACGCTCATATGATAGTTATGTGGGTATAGAATTCTTAGTTACAAGTCATTCGTTGATGCTGTCCAGAATTAATTTTGAGCTATCCAAGTCCATGCTGATTTCTATTTCTGTGTGTCACCTGTCCTCCAATACTACAATTTCCCCAGAAGCTCTGAGGACATTCGACTCATCTTTCAAGTTCTAAAATTTTATAATTACATGCCCTCATTGGGTTTCTTTTTCTTTCAATATGCTAAGTACCTAATGAGCCTTTTCAGATTGAAAATTCAGATTCTTGATACTCAACCTTATATTAAAGTTTAATAATTTCCTTTCTGTCCCTTTTCTAGTCACTTTTTCTGGAATTGCTATTAGTTAGATCTTGGATCTCTGCATAGCCCCTCTAATTTTTATAAATTTTCTTTTTATCTCTTTTATATGGTATGTGAGAGATATCCTAGTCTTTATTTCCCAACTTTTGAATTGATTTCCTTTTATTGTGTCTATCACATTTTAAATTTCCAAGGGCCATTCTTTATGGTCTGATTGTTCTTTTATTTTACAGCATCTTGCTCACCTCATTTCCCTAAGCATAAAAATTATAGGGTTCTCTTCTCCCTTGATTATGGCTGTTTCCTATGGATTTCATCCTCTGTTTAATTTGGTCTTTCTCTTTCACGTTTGGAAACTCTCTTTTCATGTCTGGTTATCCTTGGTTATCTGCTATTAAGGGTGAAGTCCTAGACGTTGATTGGAAGTTGTGTGTATGTGGGCACCACTTTTCAATATCTGGATTTCACAGTTAGGATGATGAGTGTGAGCAGGTTTGGGGGAACCTCAAAAGACAGCACTTGGAGTTCTGCCTGGCGCTATCCAGTTTCTCTAGACTTTAGTCCAGAGAGGAATCTCTGCAATCTCCTCCTCAGCTGCTAGGATTCAGGAATTAGGGGAGGGAGGGAGGGAGCTGCAGGTCCTACCACCCATTCAACACACGTTCATCAGCCCCTCCCTCACCCCACGCTTCCTGGTGACTCAGCAGAGCATCTCTCCAGCTCCTGGACCACGGCGGGGGGGCGGGGCAGGGGGTGGGGGGGCTTGGGGAGATCTGCTGGTGCGGTGCCTCTGTTATCCTCAACACTCCAGCCTGCAGGAGCTATGGAATTCCTTCCTTCCCTTTGTGAACACAGACACCTCCCCTCCATCGGCTCAGCTGACCTCTCTTATACCAACCGCCCTGCTTGCCTTCTGTTCATCCTTGAGCATCTGAGCTTTTCTTATTCTTTACTATTACTTCAGTGGGTATCCCAGGAAGAGGAAGAAAATCTGATGCTGTGTGGAAATAATGAGCTCCAAAAGGTCGTTACTCACTTTGTAAAATGGCACTATCATTGGGGTAGGGGTTTTTTTGGCTTTAAATCCATTTCTTTCACGCTTAATAAGGTGAGTCTAAGGTTAGCAACAGCAGACTTAGTGAGCGAGTCTTATAAATTCAGACCACATTGTTTATTGTCCTAGAAATATAACAAGAAACTAGACAGGGTCTTAAATACCATCCAATTTAACCTGTTTATTTCATAAGAGAAGAAAGGGGATTTAGAGAATTTAAATGCCAACTTTAATCAAACAGCTGTTTATTGGCAGACTCCAGACTTGATTATATCACTCTTTTGCTGGATAATCCAGGGTGCCATCCCTTACATCTTTACTTATTGTAAGCTTCAATCACATTTTTTCCAAGACATCATTTTTTTAAAACAAAATCTAAGCCTTTTCCCAAGTGGCAATGATTAGAATAAAGGAGATATTTTTTCAGTTTTCAAAAGATAGCAATAGTGATCATGAGACTTGGTCCAACCTATTTATTTTATCTGAAAGACCTGTATTTCAAAGTAAGGTTATTGGTTAAATAAAACACATTAACTCCTGTAAAGTCTGGCAAAGTATAACTATGAGAGAAAGCACGTAAAGTCTCCATATAGCTCTTATTAAGTTGGTTATTAAACATTGATTTTGGCTTTTTAAAGAATTCCCCAATGACCACTAATAGACCTTCATGGCAAGCATCTTCTATTTGTGGGTTTTTTCCCTCCTAACCAGCTATTCAGATAGCATCAGTGCACAGTGGAGAAAAAATACTGAGACATAAGGAGAAAGTCCATTTTCACAATACAAATAGCAGGAAAATGGTCAGATTCGTTTGTGATGCTATTACCGACTTCAAGGGAGCTGTTTCAAGATGGAAGGTTGATTACTATGTAAAGATGTGAAAATAAATCCAAAAGTGCGTCTGTGGACGGCTGGTAGGGCCTTGCCAACGCAGTGCAGTGACGCCAGGGTGCATCAGGGACCCGGGTCCTTGAGATTCCCCGAACCCCCATCTGGTCTGTCTGTGCCCAAACTGAAGTCTATCTCCTCTGCAGGCTTCTCTTTGTCAGCCCCCTTTAAAAGTTGTTGACCCCACAGAATTCCATCATCAACCCTCTTATTTTTTACACTTGACCTGAGTTTTCTCATTTGCCCCCATTGTTACAACTACCCACCCACAAACTGACAACAACACCAAATATATCTTCAGGGTCAGCAGTAATTAGCATTTTACTGTCAGACGTTATGCTAAACCCTTTGTATACACCCCCTCTTTGAATGTGTAGATTTTCCTGTGGATGAAGTACTATTATTGTGCCCATTATGGAGAAGAAGAAACTGAGGCTTATAGTGATTAACTTGCAAAGGTCACACAGCCAGCAAGAGGTAGAGCCAAAACCAAACCCACCTGGTATCTACCTGCCTCCCTGTCCACTTGCTTAACAACACCTTTGTGCATTTCCTTTCTGCTCAGAATGCTTCCCTTATATCACACCTGGGTCTTCAGATCACAGCCTGAATTTGCCAGAACTGCCCTCTCCTCCTGTGATCCTTGTCTCAGGAGCACCTCACCCACGCCATCATCCTGGGCAGAAGGCAGAGAGTCACTGTGCATTTCTCCCTGTGTCTCTGCCCCTACATCCTACTGACTATCAAGCCCTCGAGTTCTGCTTCATAAATATCTTTCAAATCTATCCCCTCAGTTTCCACTGTCATGGGTCAGAACCTCACCTTCTTACAGACATTTTTCAATAGTCTGTTAGCCATTATCCCCAGGCCTACAGTTTTGTGCTAATAAATGTCTTCACAAGGATACTGGGAGGATATTTATAGAGTGAAAACCTACTCATGTGATACTCTTGCTTAAAATCTCTCAGTGGCATCCCATACAGAAAAAAAGAAATCCAAACACCTATGGCATGATATACACAAGGCCTTTGTGATCTGGTGTCTGATCAGCTACTCAGGTTCACTTCTTGCTACTTTACATAGCTATTTATTACTTATTCAACCTATATTTATTAAAATTTAGTGTGAGATATTGAGAAAAAAGCAGATACAGACTCACCCTTCACCCAGCTTAGCTAACATAAAACACAAAAATCCAGCAAGTTGTTACAATAGAACCTGCTAAATTCAATAGTAGGGAAGACGGGAGAGACATAGATTTGGGTCAGATAAGTCGTCGTAGAGAAGTGACAGCCGTCTCAGAAAGATGAGCCAGAGGGAAGTTTATATGGTGAAAATAGTTCTGTACTTAAGAATGGGGTGTGCAAAGGCCTGGATGCCTGAGGAAGCATGAACTGGAAGAACCTCATTAGACAGAGGCACAGAGTGTGCTTGCCCCGAGACAGCAGAGAGGATGATGCCTGGGTTCAGAGACGTTAGCAGTGGAAGAACTGAAAAGAGCTCCTGGTCCATGTTGAAGAGTTTGGACTAGATCCTTGGGGCAGTAGAAGCCCTTCAAGTGTTTTGAATTGGAGGGCAGGACATCCAGACTTACACTGAGCAGAATCAGATTGACTGAAGTGACAAATGTGGTGGAAAAAGGAAGGATGGAGGCTGCGGCAGTAACCAGGGAAACCTGCAGGATCAGGGTAGCCCCGGTGTGGATGGAAGGAGGTGACCGGACAGGAGAGATGGGCCTTTCAGACTTGGAATTGGCAGGAGGAAGAACAGAAGACCGATGAGCATAATGTTCTGAGTCAAAACACCCAGTCAGAACGATGACATCCCAGTGAAATCCCTGGGCAACCCCTGGAGTCCCCCATACCAGTGCATAAACCAAGAACTGAGCCAACACGGCCATCCCGTCTATAACCAGAGAGGGACCACCATGGATCTATGTATAGATACTATGGAAAATAAGCTAAAATAAGTAACATGGAGAATGAGAAAATAACAAGCAAATGAGTTCCCAAGGAAAAACAAACAAAAAGCAACCAAAATAAATGCAAGTCCACACCGTCAAATAAATTAGAGAGAAGTTAGAATCTTGGGGGTGAGGGGAGCATAATCATACAAGGGGCTAAAAAAGAAGTAACAGTAAGTGGATAATCACCGTAGATATGGAACCAAGAGTAAACTTTGCACCCTGGTGATGGTGAGAAACAATCAGAGGGCAGGCGCGGTAATGCTCCATGATGGTTAGGAGACAGGATGATGGAAGAATCTGGAAGTTTGGATGGGCTTCAGTCACCACTGAGGAGTAAGTCGTACTCCCAGAAACGCTTGTATCTTGATCCACTTTTAAAAATCCAAATGGGTTAAAATGCAGAGGAAGAATCTGGAACCAAGTTTCCTCAGCCATAAAATGGGAGGGTTTGAATGTTTTGCAGAAAAATACTGTTTCTTAATTACATACATACACTTCTGGGTATGGTCTTAACTTTTTGAAAGAGAAAAGAGGATAAAAATGAAAAACCAAAGGGAGAGATAGAAGAAGCTCTGTGCCTTTGTCATCTGACTACGAAATTAATTTGGAGATCACGTCACAAAGGAAGGTCACCTTGCCCCATGGACAGAGGGACAGGCCATATCACACATTATCTTTTCTTCAAGTCCCAGGGAGAACAGACTCACCGCAGGCAGGAAAACCCAATTACCAGAGGTTGTTACGCGGTACAACGGTCACCTTCACCTGTCTGTCAAGAGTTGAAGAGGATTTATTAGCCCAAGTGCTGAGCTGAAGTTAACTCACTGTCAAAAATGACCAATTTTCAGGCTTGAACTTAGTTCAGAGCGATTTTCACTCTTTATTTCTACACATCAAATATATATGAAAGAGGACATTACAGGAAATGTTCACCCTCTCATTACCTGTCATGGAAATCCTGTAGGTTTGCATTTGTAGTGAAAGAGGAAATACTGGATTACGGTGATAAGAAAAGGTACAGAAGGAGACGTGTCCACCATGACCCAGACCCTCTACCTTCGTTACAAGAGAGTCTGAGTCATTTGAAAGGCCTGGTACAGCATCAAGAAGCCAGACTCCATCTGCAGCCAGCCCACCACAGCCCCCTCAAATCCCTCACCTCGGGGTGGGAGGGTGGGGGGGAGGCTCTGCTGATTCATCTGAGTAGCAAGTAAAGAGAGTGATAATAACCTGAGCTCTTGCTATTTGCCACAATATTTTTTTTTAAACATTTAATGTTGCTATCCGTTTATTTATTTATTTATTTTTTAGAGATAACATACATATTTAATTTAATTAATTTATTTATTTATTTTTGGCTGTGTTGGGTCTTCGTTTCTGTGCGAGGGCTTTCTCTAGCTGTGGCAAGCGGGGGCCACTCTTCATCGCGGTGCGCGGGCCTCTCACTATCGCGGCCTCTATTGTTGCGGAGCACAGGCTCCAGACGCGCAGGCTCAGTAATTGTGGCTCATGGGCCCAGTTGCTCCGTGGCATGTGGGATCTTCCCAGACCAGGGCTCGAACCCGTGTCCCCTGCATTGGCAGGCAGATTCTCAACCACTGCACCACCAGGGAAGCCCCTGCCACAATATTTTTAAACTTCGTCACAAAAGAGCTAATGAGACCACTGAACATTAACTTAGAAGTGTTGCCTGCAGGGAGGAAAGAGGCAGGAATGGGAGGGGAAAGTAGATTTGTCTATGTGTATCTCGTTTTATAATTTTAAGTATGGAAATAAAAAAACACCACTTAAATTTTTTAAAACAATATAAATCAAATAAGGGAAAAATCCACCCAAGCTATATCATAAAAAGTCGAACACAAATTGAAACCTGTTAACCGATGTACTGCAAGCTGGGGGCTTAACCACAAAAGGAAGAGTAGCTTCCAGTGACTTTAAAAAATGCAGTATTTTAATTGCACATCCTTAGTATGAGAAAAGCATGAAAAGAACCACAAAGAAATCATAAAGTGCACTCGGCACCCTGGTTAGTAATACCAATAATAGTGTTATTCTGGGATTATTTTGAATGCTATTTGGAAACTATAAACAAATGAGTAATTATGTTCGTGCCATTGGAAAGAAAGATTTTCATGCAAAGAGAAAAAAGTTACAATAAGAAGTCAATTAAGTTAGGTAAAAACCTTCTCATCTTTGTTTGATCGGCTCTGTCTCTATGAGCTCATGACTTATTTTATCTTTTCAAAGAGTATGTTTTTCTTGCTCTGACAAATCTGAGTAACACGCTGCAGCCATAGCCCTTTGGGGCCTGAATGTCAGTCCGTGAACACTATCTTCCACAACAGTCAAGAGCCCTGTTGGGGGATGGGGTGTTGCAGGTCTGTTCTCTGTTAACTATGAACTTGTTTGTTTTATTTTAGATTCCACATACAAGTGAGATCATACAGTATTTGTCTTTCTCTATAAACTCTTGCTTTTAAGCATGACAAAATGCCCTGAACTCATCTTGTCTCAGACTTGCAATCACCCATTCACCCAAAATTTGGGACAATATCGAATGCTCGTGAAGATGCGGAGCAACAGGAACTCTCATTCACTGCTGGCGGGAATGCAACATGGTGCAGCCACTTTCGAAGACAGTTAGGTGGTTTCTTACAAAATCTAAACATACTCTTACCATACAACCCAGCAATCACATTCCTTTATATTTACTCAAAGGAACTGAAAATGTATATCCACACAAAAACCTGCACACAGATGTTTATAGCAGCTTTATTCATAATTGCCAAAACTTGGAAGCAACCAAGTTGTCCTTCAGCAGATGATGGATAAATAAACTGTGGTGCACCCATACAATGGAATATTATTCTGAGCTAAAAAGAAATGAGCTATCAATCCATGAAAAGACATGGAGGAAACTTAAATGCATATCACTAACTGAAGGAAGCCAATCTGAAAAGGCTACGTACTGTATGACTCTAAGTCTGTGACATTCTGTAAAAGGTAAAACTATGGAGACAGTAAAAAAAAATCAGTGGTTGCCAGGGCTTAGGGAAGGAGAGTGATGAACAGGTGGAGCTCAGAGGATTTTTAAGGGCAGTGAAAATACTCTGTATGACACTATAGTGGTGGACACATGTCATTATACATTTGTCCGAACCCATACAATGTACAACAACAAGAGTGAACCCTAATGTGAACTTTGGACTCTGGGTGATAAAGATGCATCAAAGTAGGTTCATCAGTTGTAACAACTGTACCACCTGATGGGGGATGTTGACAATGGGGGAGGCTGTGCATGAGTGGGGACACGGGGTATATGGGAAATCTCTGTACCTTCCCCACAATTTTGCTGTGAACCTAAAAAGACTCTGAAAAAATAGTCTTAAAAAAGTTTGTGTTCACACCACATCTGCCCCGGGGAGAGCTGACAAGCACCATGTTCTCAGATGGACTGGGGGCAGTTTCAGGGCTGCCAGCAGGCACGTGGCTGAGCTCAGGGGAACCACACCCCCCCCACTAAGTGCAAGGCTTGGTGTCTGATATGGCAAGTTCTGGGGAGGGTCGTGCAAGTACCCCTGACTCCTCTGTGTAAGAAAGAAGCAGCCGTGGGCTCCATCCCTCTACACCTTAGGAGCATATCCTAACTTTCCCTACGAAGCCTCCACGCAGACCAAGTGCTGTATTTTCTTGGGATAAAAACGAATAGGATTTTCTACCTTGGAAGAACTCTTTTACATTAGAATAAAATGAAACGTTCCTCTTTCCATCAGGAGAGCCTTCCATTTACCACCTAAAATGCAGAAGGAGAACATTTTTAAATTTGAAATTCTTAAACCTGCTCTTTTCACTTTCACAGATAAAAATCCATTATTTCCTGATAACGTATCGGCTGGAGTGAAGTAAAACAAGACGTGATTGGAACTGAAAACCATCCAATTTTATTGTTCCCTGCTGCTCTGATTTAAAGTGAAGGCTGGCTGTGTGCAGATGATAGTTATGAGCAAAGGTTGGCATCAGTTGGAGCTCTCGGAAGAGCCATCTCTGTGTGGGGAAAGCATCACCTTTTTAGAAGATGTGAGTGGTGCCGACGAAACAGACAAGACAGAGTAGATCAATGCCACAGGAATAGTTGTCACACAATGATTAGTGAACGATCGCTCATAATAATCTCCTCCAATAGACTCCGTGGAGGGGAACTTGACTATTTGAACAGAGTATAGCGTTAATTATGGCTGGGCTGCAATGTGTAGCCTCACTAGTATTTTTACAGGATGTGACATTTGAAAACTTGAGGTAATTTTCAATATCTTTAGGTGTTTGAAATTCAGTTTGTAGCATTTGCTTCCAACATCAGCCTTTTCATTTAGCACCGATTTAGCCAAATGGGCTTGAGAAGCAACACAATCGCCAGGAAGTCACAAGAATAAGTATCCATCCATTTCCATTAAAAGAGCAACAGACAAATAATCCTATGTGGTCAGTACCTTGTATCCTCTCCATAGTCACTGACAGGGAGCCCCTAAACAGATTTGTCTCGTAACCTCTTGATTGGTTTTGAGACCGATCCCTCCCGGGAGTGAAAATGTTGGGAACCCCTTCACAAGAGCATTGTTCAGCTGCACCATTTGGGTTGTGGAATACTTAACCAGGGTATGTGCTTCCCCCAGAGATGGCGATAGGGTTTTCCAGAGGTACTCATTTCCCTTTGGGATCCAGAAGAAATCAGGTTAAATTCATGTCTCTGGAAAGAAAGAAAACCATTAGGACCATTGGAAAAATTTGCCTGCTCCAAGCACACCTCAAACGAAGGGATAAGAGTTACAATATACAACAGGCTAGTAAAACTGGAAACCATCCTTATTTTGTTCCACAAACACCTGGGGAGTGGAAGAAACAGGTAAGGCTGGTTCTTAAGAAAAACAAACACCTATGGAATCTGCATCTTGTACCACTGCCCTTGTGTTACACACACACACACACACACACACACCCCATCTGGTCATTCTCATCCACTGCAGGCTCTCCGATGCCTTCATTTGCCCTTGGCCTCGACTGGGTCTTCTGCTCTTGGCTCCTCCAGGGACGAGCAAAGAAAAGTTTTTTCCATTTCTGTGGGTTCTGCTCACTAATATCTAACCTGCTCACTAATATCTAATCTGTTCACTAATATCTAATCTGATAAATCAAGTCCCACATTACTAACAAATGGATTCTTTCCTCTTGAATAATATTCGCATTTTAATCTCTATCGATTATGTAAATTATTGAGACCCACAGTACTGATGCTGATGATAGAAGTTGTAGGCGGTCTGGCTGGAAAGGCATTTGGGGGTAAATGGAAATATAGGAGTCTTGCTTGTCAAGTCTCACAAATAGGTGCAAATTGGAACAGAATCTAAACCCATCTTGAACAGTGTTTACGTATAGGAATTGGTATTTATGTTCTAATGTAACCAAAGAACTTTCATTGTAAATTCTTAGCACTATCTCTCCCAGTCTAAAAATTAAGAGCTGTAAATATTAAGAACAAATATAAAATATTAAAAATCTGTGGATTTTTTTGTGGGGGAGTGTGGGTTTGCAAGTGATAGAACAACAGTAAGACATAATATTGCACTGAGGCACCTGTACCCTGAAGTAGCTTGAGCTGTGATCTTCAATTACACAGAGGAAAAGAAGCAATAGATCATCTTTAATATCACTTACTCCTTGGAAATTCTGATCCAGTGAAGGTATATCTAGTCAAGAGAAGAACACACGAGGCAGAGTTCATGGTCGAATTGGTGATTTAGCCACGTGAACCGCCAGTGTGGGCAAATGCGTGACCCACCCAAATAGCTAAGCAGAATTGAACCCAAAACAGGACTTGAAACAATCATAATTCTCCCTTCCTCCTCAATGAATATGACAAATTCATATATTTACATTGCATGGTTAGAAGTAATCAGATAAAGCTACTTGATATAAATAAATTCTATTTTTTCCTTTTAATGGAAGAACAAATTTTTTCAGAAGATGAGATATTTTGTCTAAAAGAATGTGCTCCCTAACAAAAGAATTTTTATTCTATCCCCTTTTGTTTTCTGTATTTGTATTCTGTGTTTGTATGTTGTAGTCTGTATTTTATTCCCTCCCTGGGCATAATTGTTAAGCTTCATTGTAATTACATGTTTGTCTTTATCTCCTCACCACTTTGTCTAACTCAAATTGGCTGAAAGTGGTCTAAAATTTTGAGACATATTTGGCAAGAGAGATCAGACTGAATTTATAAGCATTTTAGGACAAACGCTGAAAAGACTTCATTCCCAAAAGAGAATTGAGTGTGCTGAAGTAAAAAGAAACAATGACAATGGTGCATGGATCAAATTCGTGGGATATTTGACAAATCTCCGCTTCATTTTGTACAGTGAAACGGGGATCTAATCTCTTTTGCTATTTTAATGATCAATACTATTTGCTACAGCCGAATCAATCTTGACACAATGCTCATCAATCGTGAAGGGAGCTGAAATGACCACATCAATTTAACGTCTCAGCGTAGCCCTTGCCTCCATGTAGCCTTCCTTCTCTTTGTATTTGTAGATTTCAGACACAACTTCAGGTTGTGTATATTCCAGAATTTAGAGAAACACATTGCTCTGTGTCGTCCCAGAAACCAGAGCGGAGTTTACAGAACACACCCACCAGCTCCACCCACTGTGAGCAGCCTTCACCCTGACAAACACTGATGTTTGCAATTATGAAGGTCTTGGTTTAAGGTTAAAACACTCAGAAAAAAAAATGTCTTTCAGAACGTTTACTATTTTCTCAACATCTGGGTGTTAGGCTGAGGCCAATGACTACTTTAAAATGAGAGAAGATAGAAGGAAATTAAAGAGAACACTAAGAAAGAGAGGACAAGAGAGAGGAAGGAAGGAAGGAAGGGAGGAAGGAAGGAAGGAAGGAAGGATGGAAGGAAGGGAGGGAGGGAGGAAAGGAGGGAGGGAAGAGAGGATTTAGATCTGTCCAAATTTATGGAAGGTATTTCAAAAATGATTATGGCCCTTGGCATTCAAGCCCTTGCTAATACAAGCAGGAAGAAAACATCTCCCCAAGGAGGGAGTCAGATAACGGACCTGGAGAGGCTCCCGCCTCAGCCCTTTGCCCTGCAGAGCAGGGGCTGAAGCCAGTAGAGCTTGGTTGGCAGAAGCCACAGAGGGTTAGCCTGCAACTGATCAAAACTGATCACACAGCAGCTGTTTCTATGGTGATGGGAATAAGCTGGGGATTTAAGGATTATAGGAATAGAATCTGGACAGCCACAGGGAAAAGGAGGGTGGGAGGAAATATGCCAAGGCTTCTAGTCTCTGTAGCTGAAAAATATTGATTTCTATATCATAGTAATCTTCACATTTTCTGCGAAGGGACTTAAATTAAGTCAAACTGAGCTGTTCCTGTGAACCTTTTAATTTACTATTCTAATGAAGAGGGTGAGTGATAGCTCTTAAGGTTAAACAGACAGTGGTTTGCAAATCACACACTGCCAGCTTTATTGATTCCTTATGAAAGCTCTCTGTTGAGCATTGCTTGCTGATAAACTTTATTGCCAAGTTTAGGCAGACAGTCATTCCTATTTCCTTTTTTCCTTTTTTTATTCTCTAGCACTAAAAAATAGCCTTTTCTAGAAGATTTTACGTGTTTCTTTTCAACTTTGCCTCTCAGATTGATGTGATAGACAGGACAGCAAATTCAAGCAACACAATGATTAAACTTTTCATTCCAAGAAGGATTCAGGACAAATTGTCTGAACTTATAAGTATCCTTGTAACAATTATATTGGAGTTCAAAACACAGTTGAGCAAGATATTTGGAGAGCCACTTATACCAGTTATTCCTGGAAAAAATGATTCTAAAATATCTCTATGAAATGTTATCTCTGGTGAAAGAAAAGCATAGTGATATGTTTTAAATTATTTTTAAAATATCTAAGCAGCCATGAAAATTTCAAAAAGACCAACACACTTGTAAATCATTTTCAGTGTATGTGTGATCCAGATTCCTTCCATTACACAGATTTCTCAAAGCATATTTTATTCTTTCCAATGTCCACTGTACCCGAGGATTTTCTAAGGTGACATACTTTCTTAGAAAAATTTGCTCCACAATTTTTATTTTAAATGTGTAATGTGTATAAGTAGTAGAAGAAATACCACAGAATACCAAAAAGGACAGTAGAGATTTTCTCAGGGGATGTTCTCTGGCAACTCTTCTTACCCCTTCCCCCATGCAGTCTGAGCCCTCCCACCCCTCACCTTCCTTCTCTGAGCCTCTGGGACCTTGATTCAAGCATGTTGGTTAAGCACTCACTGTGTCCCCCTGACACTACATCTAGGGGAAGGATGAGTAAGCCACACTCTGGCTTCCAGCTGCCCACAGACCAGAAGCAGAGGTCGACCTCCTCACCAAGGTTGATATCTACCCGTACGTTCCTCATGACCCATCTCACCAAACAGCAATTACACACTTACTCACAAAGCATTTGCTCAAATATTTGTATCCCCTACCACATGTCTACGTGTTGCACTGTTGTCTCCCTGTTACCTACTGCAGTGACTGACCCAAAGTGAGAAGGTGGTAAAGATTTGCTGAAAGAAGGATGCTACAGACTGAATGTTTGTAACCCACCCCCAATTCAACAGTTGAAACCTAATCCCCAATGTGATAGTGTCAGGAGGTGGGGCCTTTGGGAGGTGATGAGGTCATGAGGGTGGAGCCCCCATGATGGGATTAGTGTCCTTACAAAGAGACCCCAGAGAGCTCCCTCGCCCCTTCCTCCAGGTGAGGACACAGCGAGAAAACCCCATCTGTGAACCAGGAAGAGGGTCCTCACCAGACACAGAATCTGCCAGCACCTTGATCTTGAACTTGGACCTCCAGCCTCCAGAACCATGAGAAAAAAATGTCTGTTGTTTATATGCTATGGGCTAGAAATTCCACTCTAGAAATGGTTCTTGGAGAAGAAGAAAGAGATCTATGAAAAAAAACAAATTATGAGATTTTTCTTATAAAATTTGAAAACAACCTTATTAAATTACTTATAAAAATTGTCTAACAATAAGAAAATTGGTTCCATGAATGAGAGTCCATCCATGCACCAAAATATATGTAGCCTTTCAAAAGGAAATTTCATGATCTTAATTAATGATGTGAGAAAGTCTCATTAAATATCTTACGTCGAAATAGCAGTTTACCCACCAGAGGTAATAATTGTTAAAGTTTCCCTTGGATTCTTCTCCAGGTATATTTGTACATTTCAAAGATGTATGTTGGTTCCTACTTTATCTCTGGAGGGTGTAGGTAGGAATTAATATTATTATGTTTATAATTGTATTATGATAAGAAGAACTGTTTGCAAGTATAAAATAACTCTTCCATTCTCTGGGGCAGGGCCCTCAGGACATGTGCTGGACCTGAGTGTTTATGATTTTTGCTCAGTTTTCCCACCCATGAAGAGATGGGAAAGGGAAAAGTAGAAGAAATGCCTTTGGTTCTTGTCTGCTGCCCGGGGTGCAAAGTTCCAGGTTTGTTTTCCTGGTCAGCTTCCTTCTCTGTATAGACTAACCCAAGGAGATCCTCTATAGCCATGAAGTTATTTCTGTGTGTAAATGCAAGACTCGTTGATCTAGTCCTCTGACCTACAACTACTTCATGCTAAAAATCCAATGGCCTACAAGACCTCCTGCGATCTGGTGACTGCATTTGTCTTCCCTGTCATCACACACACACCCTGAATGCTCCAGTAGCACTAATCTACTTTCAGTGCCCTTAATGAGCATTATCTCGTGTTTCATTTCAGGGTGTACACACTAGGAGACAAAATAGACAAAAAGCTGGAAGAAACAATAAATATCCATTAAAAGCAGAATGAGCAAATCCATTTTAGTATAACTATGCAATAGAATAGAATGCAGTAATGAAAATAAATGAACTACAGATACGTAAGTGAATATGGATGCATCTCAAAAACAAAACATTGCATCAAAGAGGCAAGTCGCAGAAGAATATATACAGTATATTCTATTTCCATAAAGTCCAAAACCAGGCAATCTATACATATGGCTTAGGGATGTGTGTGTGTTGAAAATAAGAAGCAGTCAAGGGAATGAGTGATACTAATGTCAGGACAGTTGTCACCTACAGGGCAGAGAGGGGGTGCATCATGCCAGCACAGCAGGATCTTCCAGAAACTGTCAGTGTGTCAGCTCTTAAACTGATGAATGATACTATGAGTGCCTACTTGATAACATTCTTTCATACCTTCTTCAGTAGGTATAATATATTAAACACATTTTTTTAAAGAAAAGATGGAGGAAGCATAAGAGTATCTCAGAAAGAGGAAGTAGCAAGTCCAAATGTCCTGAAGTGGGGAGAGAGGTTGTCATGGGCCAAGAACGGAAAGAAGGCCCATGTGGAGCTATAGCACGAAGAGGTGATGGTGGCAAAGCAGTGAATTCAAGAAATATTCTGAAGTTAGAAACATAGCTTTTTTTTGTTTTTGTTTTAACGAGCATGGTAAGGAACACAGATATTTCAAAAAAGACGCCAGATTTGTGTCATGAGAGAGCGGATGGATGAAGAAACCATTACTGAGAAGAAGACGATTGGAAGAACAGATAGAGAGGATGAAAGATCCATGGTGTGGTTTTGAGCTGTTAATTTTAATTTGCCCACAGCCCAGCCCAAGCAGGAACCAGGTACATGGGTTTGGACCAGAGGAAGCATTTGGGCTGAAATGTAAGTTAGTTTGGAAAAGCTGGTGAGTAGATAGTTTTAATGCTGTGGGAATTTATTAAATTACTGAAGGTAAATGTGTAAAAGTGAAATGGGAAAGAGCTTATACATGAGCCCTGACGATCGCCAACATTTCCAGATTGGACAGAGAAGTAGAATTTTGGATGAAAAGGAAGACAGTGAGCTAGGGACTATTCTATATTAATAGAATAATGTAAAAAAAAAGAGAGAAAGATTATTGCAGTAGACACAGAAAAAGCATTTAACAAAACCCACTACTCTTTCATAGTGAAACTATACAACAAACTAGGAATACAAGGAAATTTCCTCAACCTGACGTAAAGTACCTACAAAAACCCACAGCCAACATCACACATAATAATGAAAGATTGAATGTTTTCCCCTTAAGGAACAAGACTAGAATGTCCGTTGTCATCACTTCTATTCAACATGGTACTAGGGGTTTTAGGCAGGGTAAAAAAGAAATAAAAGTCATCAAGATTGTGAAAGAATAAAATCATCTCTATTTGCAGATGACATGATATTCTATACAGAATCCTATGGAATCCACACACAAAAAAACTATTAAAGCTAATAAGTGAGTTTAGGAAGGTTGCAGGACTCAAGTTTGACATTAAAAATCAGTGGCATTTATATACACTAGCAATGAACAATATGAAATTGAAATTAGGAAAACAATTTTATTTACAATAGCGTCAAAAAAATAAAATACTTAAGAATAAATTTAACCAGAGAAGCACAAGACTCACACACTGGAAACCACAAAGTGTTGTTGAAGGAAATTAAAGAAGACACAAAAAGAAAAATATCCTATGTTCATGGATTGATTGGAAAACAATATTAAGATGAAGATACATCCTAAATTGATCTACAGACTCAATGCAATACTTACCAAAATTCCAACTGCTTGTTTTTACAGAAATTGACAAACTGATCCTAAAATTATCATGATAATGCAAGAAACATGGAATAGCCAAAAACAATCTAGAAAACACTGAGCAAAGATGGAGGACTCATAATTCCCAATTCAAAACTACAAAGCTACAGTGATCAAGACAGTGTGACGCTGGTATAAGATAGACACAAAGACTGATGGAAGACAAGAGTCCAGAAATAAATCCTTATATCTGTGGTGAATTGATTTTCAGAAAGGTGCTCAGATCATTCACTGAGAAGAGTATAGTCTTTTCACTAAGTGATGCTGGAACAACTGGACATCCACACACAAGATAATGAATTTGGATCCCTACTTTACACCATACATGAAAATAAACTCCAAATGGATAATAGAAAAAATGGACATAACCAAAGATGTCTTCAGTTAGTGATCCCACGTTATTAAGGTCTTATTCTCACCTGTGAAGATTTGGGACTTATTTTGCCTCTGTCCGTCCCACTTGACCCCAGTGTGAGGCAAGGCTGTCTCCTCCTGTTTGGTCCTACCTCTGGGCCTCTCCTACCCCTTCCAGCAGAAGCTGAAGAACCACCCACCTTTCCAGCGCCCCCTATTGCAGCTGAAGTGTCCAACCGCATCCCCTCAATTCAGCACAAAAACTCTTCTGTCCCATCCATGTTCCTTGGTTCAGGTGAGTTACAGGGTCACCCCCAAATTCAACAAGCAGGGAGGCATCATCAGTCTCCCACTGGGAGAGACCCCCGATATTGGTAAAACTAATATTGTTGCCCAAACACAGTGAACCTTAATAGATTAAACTTAAATAGATAGAAAACAGGGGTTGTTGGATTTGCTCAGCTTCATAAACCTTCCTGATTTCCACTTACAAAAGACAAAGTTACTGGGTTGAAAGTAAAGAGAAAAAACAACTTTAGAGATTGAATATTAATGACTGAAAAATACGTACCAGGTAAATTCTAATCAAAGTGAGCCTGCTAGTAAATCCAGCTCCATCAGACATAGATATAAATGCAAAGGTCAGCATTGAAAGTTAAAAAAGAGTCGTGACAGAGCAACGGCAGCAGACGGAGTAGTAGTAATAGTAGTAGCAACAGTAGTAATAGTAATAATTAGTAGTGATACTAGTAATAGTCACAGTAGTAATTAGCATTCTTAGGATGCCTGCCTTAGCCAGGCCTTGCTAAGTGATGTACGCATGGTGACTCATTTAACTTTCACGAGGACAGCATGAGGGTTGGAACTAGTATTTTCTTTATTTTATAAAGGAAGGAATTGAGATGCTGGGAGGATAGCGAGCTTGTCCAGGCTTGCACGGGGATTGCCTGGCGTAGCTGGCACTGGACTCCAGGTCACTAAGAGCCCATGGGTCACTGGAGCCCATGGTCTGAGCTGCCACTTCCGCCTCCTTCTCCATATACAACTGAGAACGGTTAAATCCACTGAGAAGTGACAATTCTAACTTGTATATAACCAGAAACATCAGAATATACAAAACAAAACCTGATACAACTACAAAGAGAAGTTGAAACTGCACCTTCTTGGTGGAAGCTTTTATAATAGCCCTCCCTCAGTAATTAACAGATCAAGGAAAATCCATAAAGATAGAGAAGATGTGAAAAATGCAACTAAATATCTCTATCCAAAAAAAAAAAAAAAAAAAATCTCTATCCAGTGGAAAACTAGCAAACATAAGGTCATTTTGGCACATGTGAAAATTGACACACAGCAACTGTCAATAGACACCAAAGAAGACAAATAGCATTCTCTGACTACAGCGCAATTAATTTAGGAATGAATCACAAAATAGCTAAAAATAAATCAAAATATTTAAAAGTTTTACAACACATTTATAAGTATTTCACTACTCAAAGAGGAAGTCATAATATCATTGAGAAGTACTTAAGACTGGACTAAGATTGAAAAAATAAAAAATTGTGGTACTCTACTGAAGCACTACTCAGGGGAAATTTAGTCTTCAGTGCTCACACAGAAGATAAGAAAGGCAGGAAATTGATGAGTGAAGCATTTAACTTCAGAATACACCCAAAGAACAGGAGAAACCCAAAGAAAATAGAGAATAGGAAATATAAAGAAAAGGGCAGAAATCAACAAAATAGATAGTAATACAGGGATTCAATAGGAAGCTTATAAATGGGTTGAAAATTGTTTGCAAGTATATATTCCAAACTGATAACAGCAACTGCCACTTTTTAGAGGAACAAGTGAAATTGGGGTCAGAGTTTGGAGATGAGATATAAAAAGGAGACTTTTTATTTTATGTTATATATATGTACTTTGATACAATTTATATCCTATTATTTATAACTTGCATTTTTATAGTAAGACCATATTTATTTATTTTAATGTTAAACAATAGAAAAAGAATATATATATATATTATCTATGTTCCAAAAACTTTTTAAGGAAGATGGAAAGAGAGAAAAGAGGGAACAATGTTAAGAATGCATAGTTATACCTACTCATGGTGTTAATGAAAGCAATCTCAGTTGCTGGCAGAAAACGGATCTGATTAAGTCCACAATAAAGTCCAGTAAAGGTATGCACCCTCCTCATGATATTTGCCTTTTTAAATCATGTTTCTTCAGCCAAATGAATCTCTAGATGGTATAATATCACACAAGAACAGATATTTACTGAGTAGCTACTATGTCCCAGGCACTGTGCTCAATTTAGTTTTACAAAATGAAAAAGCCCACAAAAAATAGATGTTTCCTCATATATTTTACATAGTAGTTAAAACACAAAGTATGAAAAGGGAATAAAATAACTACAGGCTGCTATGTTCTCTGAACTGTGTTAGTATAATGAGGGGCAGAGAATACCTCCCCTGGGTATAAACTTGAGATGTATTTTCAAGATGAGAAGACGTGAGCCCTTGAAGGAGTGCTGAAAGCACATGGAGGAAATCATGTGCAAAGGTCCTGAGGCAGGAAAATCTTCACACATGTGAGCAAGAGAGAGCAGACTGATGTGACTGCAGCGTGATGTGTGGGAAGGACAGGGCAGTGAGATTAATCAGAGATGCAGTCAGTGGCTACACCACAGGGGGCCTTTGGGCTACGAGATGCTGTTTGGATTTTATTCATATTGAGCATGGCGGATATGTTTGGGGGCCACTTTCCTTGAGCTTCTTAACTCCCTTGTGTGACAAATCCTACCCACTTCATATGTTGTCTTTTTCTAGCTTTGTGGTTATTTTATATAAATATGTATAAATCTTAACTCCCTTCTAAATTATTAAACAAGCCCTCCCAAACAAGGGGCTGGAACTTCTTTGATGTCCACCCCACGCTGCTGGGAGCATATCTGGTCTTTAATTAATTGGAGGGAACGAGCAGATGTCTGCTCCCTCCTGAGAAAGCCTCTCGGCTGCTGTTCCTCCTCCCCTGTGTTACTGCGTCCCACTCCCACAAGTGCTATCGGCTGAGGCTCTAGGTGTGTTCGTAAAAGCAGCCCTCAAAATCTGTGCGTCCCCCGCAGCTTTATTGCTCTTGACACGGCACGTCCATTACAGTTAACAGCCCCATCCTCACAGCCACATTTCATCCTTACCGCACCTGGTTGGACCACATGGAGGGAGCCCACGGGCTATGCAAGATTACTCCCAATTTAGAGAACTCTGCCACAGTCAGGGGAAAAGGAGTCAAGAAAGATCGGGAGCTTTGCTTCTGAAGCATTAGAATGAGCCCTTCCTGTTAACCTAACCACATGCTTCAAATTGAATATGTAAAACATCACTCGGGGTTGGCAGCCCGGTTAGGGCAATCAGCGCAGACGGTGTTCAATCCAGACTGCTCCATCTTCACCCCACGATGGCACTTGTAATCAGCCCTGCCCTCAGAGATCAGGGAAATCTACATCACTGACAAGCAGAGAGTAGACATCCCCTTGCTTTTCCATCACAAATAGCATATCTAGGTAAGAAAATTATATATTTGATTGCATCGCCTTTTCTTTAGGATTTTTTTCTCCAGCTTATCGCATAGCTCACAAACATCTGAGGAGACAACTACTTTAACGAAGAAAAGCTTACTGGATAGTGACTTCTACCAAAGTAGAAGCTGAACCAAATTAACTCAGATAGAGAAAAATTGCCCAAACCCTGTATCTTTCTAAGATTTTAAATCCCAGATCATCGTGATTATCTTCACCTTAAGTAAATCATAGTTGAGGATTATTAAGCTGATTTGGAAATCAGACTCCTAGCAGCTCCAATCATCTCGAACTTATCCACCAGCTAGGAAGCAAATGAACAGCTTCTCTAACGATGAAAGATCTGCCACAAAAAACTGAACACTTTTCCTGCAGAGAAGAACTGGTCTGCCTACCTGAGCCCTGTTCAATTAGCATCCCCCACTGAATACGACAGAAAATTAGCAACTGAGGCTGTTGACGGTAAAAAGAGGAGTGAACGGCTGACCCTCAGGATGGGTCTTGGAGAACTGTACACACCAGAGCAAGACTTCACGTTAACCTTGTGCAGTCATGTGTGTTGTTTGTGACAACCCTCTCTGATCATGGAGAAGCTAAATCACATTGAACTCTGTCATTACAAGAAGTAAGCCGTTTGCACCTTTACATGTCACAGTATGATTTTAAAAGGTCAACTCTACCCAACACATATAAAGGCTGGCCAAAATAACACAAAGCTAAGCCGGTGGTCCTCCAAATTCAAAGCAATTCACAAGTCGCAAATAAGGGAAACGTTTACACTTTGGGGTGACCAACCCAGGTGGGCAGGAGCATGGGCTTTCGGTTTTAAACCCAGGATAGGTTAAGGCAAACCGGGGCGAGTGGATCACCCTGCTGGTCGTGACGAAACAAGGTGTGGGATGCTTTCCTACAACTGGAAGAGTACTATCTGTTGAGAATTAGAGCTCTGATTTCATCTCTAATCCAAGTACCTGAACGTGGTCCATGAGGGAAAACGTCTTTTAGTTTTTAAAAAGTGAAACTGAAGCATGAGGAGATGATGCAAATAAAAAGGAACCAAGAAGGAACAAGTCTTTGTCCCCACAGACTCCTCCTCGGGGCTGAAGGCTGGCGGGGGAGGGGAGGGGAGGGAAGAGACTGTGGTTGACCATGGTTGGCCATCTTCAAGCTGGGGAACCAAGACGGTGGGAACCCTATCTCCCCAGGACAAAGCCAAATTCCTGGTATCATTACCCTTGCTTTCTTCCCAAGAATGTGTTAAAATCCCTGCTCATCCTCCTGTTTTAATCACAGATAAATCATGGTGGGCTTTATGGGAATCCTTTATCAGATATATGGAAAAGCACATAAATGAAGAATCTGATCCAGCCTCCTGTGGGTCAACCCTCCCATCAGGAATTCTCCGCCTAACGATGCTCTGATTTTCTGGGTTCTTTGCACTGAGAAGAAGTATAATCACAGCTCTCTAATTAAGACAAGACTTTACTTATGGAGACCGTCTCTCGCGGTGGTTCTACTTCTGGTCTCCGTAAGTATTCTGCTAAGATCTTAAGAGAAATGAAGCACCTAGCTATAATCTTATCTGATCCTTTCTTTCTTAAAAATCCCCCAATGGTCCCACCAAAAAGAGCAAATCCTTCATGAAACCCTAAAGCCCTGTCATGTTGTCAAATAAGGTATACATAAAAACTTGGTAAAATACAAGCTAGATCAACCCACTTTAACAAAAATGTAACACATTTTACTTTTTAAAAATATCATAGAGATGTGAGAAGTGACCAAAAGGTGAGGGGTTTAGTTTGTCTGTTTATCTGCTTTAATCTTTTCAAGATGAAACATGGATAAAAATCTCTTAAATGGATAAGAACAAAGAGGGTAACTCACAGCAAGCTCAGTATTGCCACGTCCCGAAGATGCTCAAAGATCTACTTGGTTAATCAAGTCCATGATGACCTCATTAAGGAAACATTGAAAGACTGACTTTTTCCAACATCAAGCAAATTGGAATCCAACCTTAAAGTGTAGGGAAGTATCGCTGATAATTGAAATAATATCTTAATAGTATATATGAATTAGCACATTCCCAAAGCTCTCTGTTCCTCCTGTGATCTGAGCATTTCCAAAAATGTCATTGGTTACAGAAATGTTTAGAAAAAGAGAAATGAGCATTTTTTTTCTCTGTAAAGACCGAATGAGATGATTATTACACATAGCATGGATCAGAGGACAAGGAGGGTTTTCTGGGCGGCTGTGTGGATGGAGCCTAACCTGGGAAGGGGGATGAGAAAGGGCCTCACAAAGCCTCTTTTCAACAAGAAACTTGTCAACACAGCCTTGCCGAGCTGAAGGCATCCCTCCTCTTTGCAAAGGCCTCATCCTGTCCGCAGCAGGGGTCCTCATTCTCCAGATTATAATTGAGCAGCCCGTGACCCCTTTCCCGAGAGCTCTGGGTCCCCTAGACCCTGCCCCTGCTGACCACCCTCCCCAAGATCACAGAACCACATTATTTTCCTGTGTGACTCACTTCCCATTGCCACCGTTTCCTACACGGGCACAGCATTTATATAAAAGGCTTTCCTCAGCTTTCATCCGATCTAGGTTGCAGGCCTATTTCCTAACATTAATTCTCTCCCTCGCCGATGGCCACATCAATTCAGGACTTTACAAACTATTTCAGGGATCCGATTTATCAGGCTTGACAGTGCTGCACGCTGAAATACACAGCCCTGCCTCCTATTTGTCATTATTTAATTCAAGGGCCTAAAATCCTCTGACATTATTAATAGTAAGATGAATCACTGGAAAACTACAGAATCTGTGACCAACGAGGCTGAAATAATCCATTTTGGTGGAAATGTCTACGTGGAATTGCATTCCCTGACGGCTGGCCTCTCTCATTAGCAGCTCCACGTGCATGTGGGGTGGGGCACCGGAGCTTGAAGTCCCTCCAGAGTGAGGACTTGATGGCAATTCTCTTCCAAGCAGCTCCCACCAAAGCTCAGAGGGAGAGGGGGAGGGAGGGAGGTGTGGAGGGAGGGGACGGGTGTCAGCTAGATTCTTCTACTTGGTCTGTCACTCGGTTTTCAATGGACTAATTGAAGCCTTTTTGCACTTGACTAACTTTAACTTGTCTTGGCTTTGAACTTGGGTCAGAGCTGGCCCTGGAAATCTATTGGTTAATTATGAGAGCTGTGTTACTTAGCCCCTGCGGAGGCACCTTTATCAGACGCTCAGCATGCATTCTGACACCTGACTTTTGCATTCAGGTCTCATTATTGGCCTGCTCTCTCTCTCTTTTTTTTTTTTTTTTTAATTTAAAGGAAAAGATATTTCCACCTCTAAAGATGAATTTTCTTTTTAAAAAGAAACCATTAGAAAAAAAAACTAAGGATAAATGTGCTCATCTTTTACTGTAAGAGCTAGGGAAACAGTGAACGTTACAAGTGGATTATCTCTGGGACAAGGTGAATGGTCTTTAGCAAAGCTATGGAGAGAGTATAACAATAGAAGGATCCTTCCAGTAATGATATGTTTCTTTTTTTAAGCCTAGCAGAATAAGCTTCCTAAGAGAAAAGTCTTTTGAAGTGATTTTTAAATATTATAATTTTATAGTTGACCCAAGCACTCTCAAGTAGGATTAAAATTAAGTCTTTCCAATCTTAAATATTTGACGGGAAAGAAAGTGCTTGACTTTTCCCAGCAAACATTTTCAGAAAGACCAGAAGGATTATTTCTCATAATTAACTTCAACTAAGTGTACTGATGTAAGACCATGTCCTCAAGTTTTATTTTCTGGAGCAAAGAAAGAACACCCAGGCAGTGTGATTTACATAATAGTCTTTTTTTTTCCTTTAGCAAGTGTGTGCCAGGCACTGTGCTAGACAATGAGAATAGGGCTAAATATTCACCATCAACACTTACGTGTATTGGTGGCAATATGTACCAGGCAAAACGATCTACATTTGCAATTAGATTTTACTCTGTTCTGGAGGAGCACATAATTCAATAATATCGTAATGGAGAACCAGACTTACCTCTCCCAGACGGAACAACCTCCAGATTTCTGCTGATGTCTCCAAGATCGTAGTCTTCAAATTTTGAAGTGTCCCAGGTGCTCATCCCTGTTTCTTCAATGCTCCTCTCAAAGATTACAGGGCCAAACTAAAAGAAAATAGCACAGAATTGTTCAGAAATAAACTTCTGCTTACCTATCAACACCTATTATTTTTCTTTCTCTAACATTAACCAGCTTCCATATTACCAACAGAAGACTTACCTAGGAAGTCTTTAGGAGCAGTGCTGGAGAGAAAGATAAAATGAATCTGTTCATGTGTCTATATGTATAGTCTCTGTTTAATGTGTCTACCAAAATGTGTCCTTACCAGCTATTATGTTTTTATGGCAAGGGCCTTTTACACCCCTGCTTAAGGAGTGACCACAATTGTTTCATACAAAATTGACCTCACTGACTTCCAGTTTCTGGTCCAACATGTAAGGAGCTTGAAAATTATCACTCCATCCTTACAATGAGAAAAAAAAAAAAGCTGAACAAACTGAAAATCAACAACTCTTCTTAGAGTCAGCAAAGAATCGAGGTCACAGGGAAAATTAGTGCCCTCAGTATTGGAGAGACAGAGGTGGACACAGAGAATCACAACTCACCAGAGTAGAAATTCACAAGCCTAAACCTCCACAGGAGCAAGTACCTGGTTCTTTTTACCCAATACATCATGTCCAGCTTTCAACAGAAAATCACAAGACAATTAAAAGACAAAACACACAAGTGAGCATCAGAACCACATTCAGTTATGCCAGGGATGCTGGAATTATCAGAGCTATGATTAGTAGCACCAGTGCCTAATACACACCTTATCTTACTCGCTTTTCATAGGACAGGAATCACTATGACTCTCCTGTGTCTGAGTTTACATGGCAAATAATCCTCTAGGAAAAGGAACATGACTTAGAAATGTATACTCAAGAAGGCAGAGGAACTCTTTTTAATAGAAGGGGGTTGCTTTTTTAAAAATGAGAAAGAAAAAAGTGAGGTGGAATTGAACCTCCTCTATGGACTCCAAGCCTGGGGGCTGCAGACTTTTCCTCTCAGCCGCTGTGCCCCAGGCTTCTCTGTGCCCCTACGAGTGGAGTTCCATGCCCCATCCTCCACTCACCATGCAGGAGACACCCTTCTTCTCCAGCTCCCCACTAAACAGCTGGGCAATTATGTGATGTTCTCCATGGCTATTGTGAATTCTTTGCTTCCTTGTGTTGGTGGGAGTCACAGGTGTGGACTCACAGAGACCTCCCAGGCAGCCCAGATCTTGGAACAAGCATCTCTATCCATCTCTGGTGTTGCCTACTGGCTAGTCAATGCCATTTTGTTGTCCAGAGCCCAGAAATAGAACTTGCGTTGCCTGTGAGTCAAGGAAACTATAAAAGAGCTTCCGTGTAAGCACAGAACCCACAGTGCAGGGCAGTGCCAGCCTCCCCCTTCCTCACCTCTGTGCCTGGTGGAGCAGACCCTGTCCTAATGGTGGGGAGGGGGCAGGCACCTCAGAATCACTGCCAGTGTTGTCGTGGGGAAACCAGACGTTCAAAGTGAGCTTGTTTACAAGAAGATCACTCACATTTAGAATTTTTTTCTGTGTATTGAGAAACAGGGACTGATTTTAGACACTTAACCACAAACTTTATGTTCTTCCATTCCTCTCAGCTTATTTATCACAATGTCTATGACAATTTGGCTTTTATCTGTCAAAGTTGGAAAAAATACTGAATTGTGTTCAAAATCAAAGTAGTCACTTCGTATGTTATTAATAGCCATACTACCCTCCTCAAGTTCAAAGGACAAAAAGTACCTATTTAGAAAATACAAAGTATGTATATAACATACATCAGAATTCCTTTATTTATGTATTTATGTAACAATCAAATTCTAGTTATAATTCCTTCATGGATTTAGGATTAAATCTTAACTGATGATTGAATTACTAAAGATCCATCAGGAAATCAGAGATATACTAAACCAATATTTATTTAAGATTCTCCAAAAAAATTCAAATAATTTAATTCATATATAATGATTTTTCTAATAATTGCCATAATAGTTATGCATTTACAGCTAGAAATAATAAAATCTATCAAAAAATATGAAATCACTTTTAACCCTCTCTAAACTTTTTTGTGATTTCAAGTAGCTAAAGAGTTTACCACTTCTTAAATTAATATAAAATATATATAACAATGTTACACACACACACACAACTCAAGATACTTAGATAACATCTGGATGAAAGATGGACAAAATTTGAGATCAGCACCATCTCATTTGAAAGGCAAGAGACAGGAAGAACTTCTAAATTGCTTTTAAGTTGCTTCTAAATAGCTCAGGAAGAGATTTTCACTGAAACACAGCCCTAAAACAATAACTAGTAAATGCAAAAAGCATATTTTATGCCTTTTAAATTTATAGTGTTCAATCTTAATTTCCCAGTAAACATTTATTACATAAATTCCTTTTAATTTTCTTTTTAATTGGAAAATACTCACATACTTACTTACTGGTGAAATAAACCTAATACTTAAAAGGAAAAGAAAATTTTGTCTTTCTTTTTTATATATATGTCCCAGTTTTGTCTTCTATTTTTTAGACAACTCTTACTCCTTCAGGGCCCAGTTACCCAGATACTGCTGCGGGGCAGACTGTCTTCTATTCCGATGCCCGACTTCGGTCATTTCCCTTCTCATCAGCTCTGTCCCCAAGGGAGGGCCAGGAGAGAGACAGAGGTGCAACTCAAATCAACCAATTTGCTAACTCATTAGTTGCTCTGATGAGAGATCTGATGGGAAGGGGGGTCGTAACTATTAATTTAGGTGAGACTTGAACAGTATCTGTTGCCTGAACCCCATTAACATGGGTAATGAGAGTTGCCTTGAATAAATCTTCTATAATTTATACTTTACTATTTTGGAATTGTGATAAGCCAACAGTGCCCAGTTGAAACCTGATTTCACGTGATTAAAAAAGAAGTTCGCTAAATAAAAGAAGACTCTAAACAATTGTAAGACAATTTTTTAACGTAAGGAATTAAAAAGTTCAAGAAATGAAGCATTTGTATATAGATATACACACAATCTGCTATGCTAATTAACCACACGACTTCATGAAGTAAAGCATGTAGGAACTTACTCCAGCTCACCAAGTACCTCAGTCCCTTATTTGAAATTCCAAGATCCAGAGTTTAAAAGCCAACATTTTTTTTCTTAACTCATTTGGTGGCAGCACCTGGCTTAACCTGAAATAAATGAATGGTAAAATCTGACCTGCTATGAGGGTACTTAAAGCCTTTATCTCTCCAGTTGTGTGAATATTCATACTTTCCTTGGTGCAAACCTCAGGGTACAGGTGATTTTGGTTATTTTTAGTAGTTATGTCCTATAGAGTCACGGTGAATTCTGAAATATCATGTACTGAGTCTCTGGTCACGACATCTTTGTTAATCAATCAGTACCTAGCCTTGTTATCTGTTTAAGAACACCTTACTTAGGGACTTCCCTGGTGGTCCAGTGGTTGAGCCTCTGCGCTTCCACTGCTGACGAAGAGGGGGGCGCAGGTTCGATCCCTCGTAGGGGAACTAAGATCCCTCATGGCTAAAGTCACAGACAAAAAAAAAAAAATACCTTATACCTTACTTAATACACATTGTTGAGTCATTAACACTGAACAGCACTGTAATTCATGATTGAGCGAATCTCATCGAACACGCATGATTTCTCCACGAGGCACGCACAGCCTTCTCCGTCTTAGGGATGCCGGACAGCGCGTCATCACCAAGCCTGGGGACATTTTAAACAGCCAGATCACCAACAAAAAGACAAGAACATGGACAACGTAGCACTGAATGGGCCCTGGAAAGGACACTTGTTTGCAGGGTGAGAGCTGGACCGAGAAGGCAGAGCACGGCCTTTGACCTCCGCGGGAGATGTGAGCATTTTTGACTCCAATAGTTTGTTCTTCTACGCATGTTCAACCGTGAAAGCACCGCAAGCATTACTTTCGGGTTACAAATACATTTTAGCAAGTAGCCAAACTTGCAAATGTGGAATCTGCAAATAATGAGAATGCTATGGACTGAACGTGGGTATCATGCACCCAAATTCACACGCTGAAATCCTGTCCCCCAATATAATGGTATTTGGAGATGGGGCCTCAGGGAGGGGACTGGGGCAGGTTGAAGGTTTTTTGGAATTCGTCATGTCTTTAGAAACACAATTGAGGCTTGAAAACTGGGTTTCCTGGACTCAGATTTAGTTCATATTCTTACAGCTACACCTGCTATTTGATATTCCAGAGAAGCTTATGGGAGAAATATAGTTAATGAGTGATTTGCTTTCAAATTATGCTATTGTTTCCTCATCCATTTGCTGGACAGCTGTCTTCTGCTATTATCAATAAGCTACCCCATGAGGTACAAATACAGGACTTCCTTTATAATCTGCTCATTCTGATGAGTTGCATTGTGTAAAATTCTAAAGCGCTTCAGAAACCATTTTCTGCAACTTCTGTATGAGGGTACACCCATGACCAACCCCAGAAGCAGGATCAGGTAAATGTCAGGACTGTTACTAAACAACTATGAAGATCAGAGGCTTTAAGGTTTTCCAGAAAGACTTGAGGTGGCTCCCCAAGGGCAGACAGTGGGAACATCCACCAAAGGTGGGCAGAAAGTTGGGTGCATCAGCTGTGGAGATTTCAAAGTCAAGAACAAAATCGAACACAAGCTGGTCTGTTTTATATTATGGCCCTACCCTGACAATACCAAGCAACATCTGTAATTAAATATTCCTCCTTGGGGGGTAAAATAATATTTTGTTGGCTTAGGTTCTACACAATGACTGTGCTTGCTGTCAAGTCTGGATAACATTTACCTCAGCTTCAAATTGGCATATTTTTATCACTGATCCTCTGATGGACAATGCAGTCCTCATGGCAATTAATTCAGCCCCACGTGGACCCAGCTACACATGCTGGCTTCAGGGGTAAGTTCCTAACAGCTCTGATGGTTCCACCTCCAACCCTGAGACGGTTCCCATCACCAGCCCTGGGTCCTACATAGTCCTGAATTTAAAGGATAGATTTGGAATGAAGGGTGATCGCACAAGGATTGGGAAGAGGAAGAAAAAGTGAATGAACTCACTTCGGTCATTCTATGAGATCACTGGAGTATTTGTGTCTTAAATTGAAAATAGTGAAACAGTGCAAAGTTTAAGAGGTACTATTTTTGTTTAGCAAAGTTTATTTCAGACATGGACTATTTTGCTAAATAAGAAACAAATGTTTAAATTTGAAATTAATCCTTTTAAAATTATTGATTACTTCTTTTAGAGCTAAAAGACAAATCAGAACTATCAAGTCTTAAATCAGCAGTATGATTTCATTGCCTAAATTTTGCCTTTACCAATGCTTTGGTTTTATTAGACATACGTTATTGACTCCTGGACAATTACTTACATAAAATATTATTATAGCAAAATGTCATTAAGATATTAATGCCCAAGCTTGTAAAAGCTATTTTTAAAATATTTGTGCTGTAATATTTATTTTCCTTTCCTCATTTTTTATTAGCATGATTATATCTATACGAAGCTCCATAAAGGAGAATCTTCACTCTCTGATCTTTTCTGCTGGTTATTATTATTGGTATTTGATATTTTATTCCATGATTATTATTGAAAATAATTGTATCACCTACAGGGTAAGATGTTCAAATGATCTGCTCCGTGTCAATATGCCAGGTATTATTCTGCTGGAGAAAATGATTTCCAGAAATGCCTTTTAGTTTTGTTTTAAATATTTAGTTGGCCAATATACAATTTCCAAGGTAAGTATTCCCAGGACGTATTAGCATTGTATGTTGGAGAGAGGACGGACCTGCCTATATGTGAGTTCTCCATCCAACGCTGAGACTGAAACAGTAGCAGGGTGTCAGCAGAGTTCTTCTTCAGAAAGTATCCGTTTTGCATCATTTGCGTTTAGAGTTTTATCCGTTTCTTTTCCTTCTTAGATTTCTCTCAGATTATATAATCATTAAACTATTCTGAGCTCCTACAAAACTTGAAGGGATGGCAATTGTTTCTACTGTCTCTATCTCCTGGAGGTAAAATCTCTGAGAATCAGGTTGAACTATGTAAGTTGCCATTTTTGTCAACAACAGAATATCAGCAGCTTCACGTGGTTCAGATGAATAACTATTTTTAACTTGGAGGCAGCAAAGTCCGTTAAAGGCATGACCCAAATAGGGACTCAGCCTGTGAGCTGCTCTGGAGCGTCTCCCGATGCACCCTTCCTCAGCGGTCAGTCCCTTCCAGCATGTGAACAAAGGGCTCCTTCAGAAAACAAACCCTCGGCTGGTTCAGTAAGAACCAGCATCTGCCATCCATACGCTGCCCTGAAAAGACCACTGAGAGTCTCTTAGCAGAGGCGGCGGGAGCCAGGCCAGGGCAGCAGCTGCGGGGGCGGCGGGGGGGGCGGCACATGGCTCTTCCTTGTCTAATATTTGACCTTCCCCTCTGGATCCTAATCACTAACATTAGCACAGGAAAAGACCTGTAACAAATGGATGAAATATTTTAGCCACCAGCCTACACCTCCAAATGTTCTCCGGATGGTACCCTTTCTCGGGGACACACACCCCGTTGCCTGCATCATCAACATTTCCCTCTGTTTTGGATTGTTCCTATCAATATAACAATATACCAGTATTTTCCTTCTTTAAAAAAAAGGCTTTTAATGTCTATACGGTGTCCCTTTTTCTCCAGCTACCCACCCATAACTCGTGTACCTTGAATCCCGTGAATAGCGCACTTGATGAAGAGCTACCCGTGGTCATTGTATCTGTTTCCTCACCTTCCGTTCCCCCTCAGATAACCTCAGTCAAGCCTTTACCTTCCTCGGGTTCTAAAAATGCTTTTGCCATGGTATCTGATGGTCTCACTTTGCCTGATCCAGCGGTGACTTCTGTCTTCTTCCTACTTATCAACACTACTCGAAGCAAATGGCCAATCCTTCCTTCTTGAAATTCCTCTCTGAGCTTCCAGTGGACAACCTTCTTCTCCTGGTTTTCTTCCTAAGAAAGGGGTCATTTTGTTCAACACCTTCCCTGGCTTTTCTTCCCACTCTGTTGGGCTCCCAAAGGTCAGTTTATACATGTGTTCGGTGCTAATTCTCTTTCGCAAGCCACACTTGCCCAATGGCCCTGAAATACTTGGCCAATGAAATTCTTTAACATGACAATTGTCAACTTGAAATTCTTTAACATGACAATGTGACAAAAGAAGTCACATTTTCACTTTGCACTTCCACCCAGAAGTTACGTAGCCCACCTGGATACCACCTTGAAGCCAAGGACTAGCAAACTAGTATCTCTAGCCCTGAACTCCCCTAAAGTTCAGACTCATACACGCAGCTGCCAACTTGACATTTCTACACGATTAGGAACCCAAAGCACTGCGCGATCAAATGTTCTTCTGATTCACCTTCAACTGACTCCTCCCACTTTCTCATCGACTCAACAAATGGCAACTCCATCTGTCTAGATGCTCAGACCCAAATCTTGGAGTCGCCACTGATTCCTTTTCTTCTTTCGCACAAATTGTCCCCTTTATCAGAGTCCTGTGGCCGCTGCCTGAACATGCATCATATCCAGCTTCTGACCACGTCTCACCACACGTTTTGCAAAGCTTCCCAGCTGGGTCCCCTGCTCCACTCTTTTCCTCCTTACCGTTCGTTTTCCAGAGAGAAAGCAAATGTTATTTCAAATGAAAATTCTATCCCACTGCCCCACTGCTTGGTCTCCACAGGGCACACCACTGCGCTCAGAGTAAAACCCCAAGTCTTCACCCTGGTCCACAGAATACCACCTTTCCAACGTCAGCCAGTGATTCTCCTTTTCGCACCAGCCACAGTTCTTAATCACCTTATGTTTACTCTCGCCCTGTGGCTTATGCAGTGATGATTCCATCTGGCTGGAAAGCTCCGATCTCTGCGTAACTGAATCTCCCTTCAATGTCCCTTTCTTGTCCCATTGTTTGTTTACTTGTATAATCAATCACGTGTCGTCTGTCTCCTTACTTTTAACAAATTTAATCACTGAAAATTAAATTTGTTAAGAGCAAGGATTCAGGCTGACTTGTTGGCCACTGACTGTACCGGGCTCAGAATAATGCTGGGAGCACAGTAAACCCTCAATCAAGGCTTGTGCATTGAGGGCATAGACCACTCTTGTGTGAGATGAGATGTACAAATGTGTATCAGCCACCCGCTTCCAATCTCCAGAAAACACTTCTGCAATTTCATTATTGTTCTATTTCCTGACACTGTAGGTCATTAAAACACAAGGAACACCAGCTCTGATGTAGCTTCAATCTTCAGAAATCCTGAACTATCACATCACAGATGACAGACACTTCGTTTTGTAGACGTGGTGCCACTCACCTGCAGCTCTGCTTCAGGCCTCATCAAAACGTTTACTCTAAACACCCAAGTTCTAACCCTGCATAACTCAGCCCTGCTCAGAAGTTTTCAAGAGGTAGTATATTTCCTTAGTAGGACTCAGAACATAGATTGTGGGTAGTAATTGTTTTTAGGAAGAAGAAAGAGGCTGAAACTAAAGCTAAACAAAAAGTTGTTATACACGGTAGAAAAATGCCCCATGTCTTAATCCTCTAACTTTCTTATCGTAAGAATTGGACCTTTCACAGAGAGCAATTTCAGCCTCTAAAATGACCGCATGCTGTATTTTATCACCTGCGTGCTGTATTTCACAGCAAATTCTGAAGAGGGTTGACATGTACAGAACCCTGGAGCCCAGCCAGCCTCAGTGAATCCAGGTGCTGAGAGGAGTGACAAAGTTCTGCTGAAGTCAGACTCTATTTGAGACAAATACCTTGAACACACACACACACACACACACACACACACACACACACACACACACACTCCTTGGCGTCATCATTAGGAACAAGAGTGAAGAAAAATGGAAAATAGAACTGAAACCCTCTTCTTGACTCCATCCTTGCCTGGAAGACCCAGGACCCACTGGTCAGTTGATTTACAACAACTGATAATTGCACTTGATTACTGGCAGCGCTGTCTCTAGATCAGATGCTCATTTAATTTAACATTTTTTCTTCATTAAAGAAATTTGAAAAATATAAAAATTACCGAGAAGCAAATAAAACTATGTAATCCTACCACTGAAACATACTCTTAAAGTATTCCTTTCAAGTCTCAATTCAAGACATGAATTTAGGGAGGGGGATTTTTTCATATGGTCATGCCTATAAGCATACTTCATATAATTTGGTCTCATTTTTTGCATAGTATTATGGCATAAGCATTTTTCATGTTATAATATTTTAAACACTTCATGCTTGGCAATAACAGGCGCTTAGTATATAGTTGTGGTGTAAACTAATTTAATGGCTTTGTTACATGTCATCAAGTTACTATGCATAATTTACTCTAATATGACCTGATATCTGGTTGGTTGAAAGACTTGCTTTCTTTTTCTTCGATTATTTCCTCTGTACTTATGCTGCTTTCTCCTAAAGCACATTTCCTGAAAGGAATCACTAAATCAAAGAGAATGATACAGATATGGATGAGTCTTTATATATCCATCTATACCTCCATCTAGTTCTTGATACACGTGACAAGCCCTCAACATAGGCTGCAAAAAGTTTAGTTACAGGAAAGATATTAATTTTAAGTGTAAGTTTGCGTAAGAAAATCCCACAAAATGTCAGCATCCCTCCGATACCCCTTGACACCATCTAGACAGCCTGGAATTTTCCAGTAATATTTCCATCCCAGCCAGAATCTTTCCATTCCTTGCCAACCCTACCCCACCTCTTTGTCCTATCAAGCTGTGCATCAGCACAATGGTACTATCACTCCTGAGACACAGGGCTTAGCCTGCACCCCCCATGGTGGCCAGACACCACCTGGTTTGTTTATCCTTTCCTCAAAATCATGATGCATTGCTTGCTCGTGCAATCAGACAGGCTGATATTCAGTGATGCCATGTCTAACCTGGGAGTACCAAGTGGCCACATAAGAAAATCAAGGTTATAGGATACACTCCCACTCCCAGAAGAAAAGCTAGAGAAATGACTTGGTCAACGGCTAATCAGCTAGTGGAGGGCAGTGCCCTGGGAGCTCAGATCTACACAGGTCCTCCTCTCTGCACCTCAGCCTCCAGGACTGCCAGCCCAGTCCCTCCCAAATGTCTAAACCCCCTGTTCTCATCCAGCTCACACAAACACACACACACACACACACACATGGAACCCCTTCATCCCACACTTCCCTTTCTAAGGACTCCCACCCTTTCAGGTCTACTTGGAAGAGCCCTGCTCCTCGAGGCTCAGCTTCCCTGCTGTAGAATATACCCTCTCCCTTCCTCTGAGTTCACACACCTCCGCCATCTGTCTCTTTCATTTGAGCAGTTTATATGTTATGAATTTTTACCTACAGTTCCCCATGCCTTGTGTCACTCCAGCTAGACTGTAATCTCCAGGAAACCAGACACTGCCTTGCATTTTTTTTGTATCTTCCTACCCCTTAGCTCTCAGCCCAGGGCTATGAACAAAGACTAATCTCCCCCCAAAATACAAATGAGTCTGGTTATGCATTTTTCTGCTATCAAAGATGCAGCCCTGGTGGGAGTGAGCTTCCTTTCTATTTCTCCCTTTCCCAGAGTAATATGAGCAAGACCCTGTGGGGCTCCTGAGCACAAAAGCCTTTCTGTGTCCCCCATTTCTTGATTTCAGGAAGTAGGCTTCTTTCAGCCTCCAGGACCTTCCCTGAGTTCCAATGAGCAGGTTCAAAGAGTTGCTAATTAGGGAAGGGAGGGGATACAGAGACAAGGGAAGAGCAATCAAGAAACAATCAAGTAGCCTTGGGGCAGGGTCCTGGTTCCCCCTCAAGGGATACACATAATAATGTCTTTGAGCTGTTTTGAGTTACTGAAACCCCCACCAAGTGGGAGAAGTTAACTGTGTGCTGCCCACAGGTACGTAGACCCCAGACCAGTTGGAACCAGAAGGTCTACGATGCTGACTCCCGATGACCTCACCACCAACCAATCAGAAAAATGTCCATGAGCTGATCACGCCCTCTTTGAACCATTATTATAAAACTCCTCACTAATCCCTCCAGGTTGGGACACACAGTCTTGAGGGCACCAGCCTGCTGTGGCCCCCTTTGCCTGGCAAAGCAATAAAACTATTCTTTCCTACTTCACCCCAAACTCTGTCTCTGAGATTCAATTCGGTGTTGGGGTACAGAGGCTGGATGCAGCTTCAAGAGGAAGACATTCATGAAGATAGCCCCCTGGACTCCCTGTCCTTCCTCCCGCCTGGTGAACCTGACTGATGGATGTGGAAGAAGCTCTCCAAATGAGCCCTGACCTTCATTTCTTACCATGGAAACCAGCTGCCAGCAGGGAGCACACTGGGCTCTGCCCCTTCCCGCCACATTTCTTAGATGCAAATCCCACTGGCATCTAGTCAGTGCAGCTTGTTTATTATGATGTGGTGGACAAGTCTTCTTAATCTGGAGGTGAAATATGAACACACCCACTGGGTGAAGAAGCCACAGTCCTCAACAGCTTTATCACATCTCTATCTGCCTGACTCCTTTGTCTGTCTCTAGATTGGTTTCTAAATTTGGGTGGAGAAGAGAGAGATGTTAATTGGATCCCTCCTGCCTCCGCGACACAATGTTACCCACCAGCTCTTCACACACCTCTTCTGGTCAGCACTGCCTTTCCATCACCACCTCCATAGTCAGAACCTCAGATATCCAGGCTCCAAGACAGCCCAGCCATTCCTGGGCCACAGGGAGCAGAGCCTGGGCAGGACCCACACCCCAGCCTCGGGCTCGTCAGGATGAGGGGGAGCTGTCTCAGGCTGATTGAGTCTCTAAGAATGGAAGCTCTTGGGAAACCTTTGGGCAGATCTTGGAATGCTCAGGTCAGGAGGCTCTTTCCCAGGCCAGGGTGGGGGTTCTCCAGGCATCACTGTTCCCCTAACTCTTAAAAGAGCTCTCATCCAGCTAACTGCCTCTCCTGCTTCCAAGATCTCCTGCCTCCACCCCTGCATCACCTCCAGGGAATACCAACCAATGTTCAAGGCAGCCAAGAAGCAAATGCCAATGTGCTAGAGAGGATAGTTTTAAGAATAGTTCCCCAGAGCTGGCCACGGTCTTGCCTCTCCAGCCCCCATGGGTATCTGGGCTTCAGGGGAAAAGGTACGAGACAGAAAGGAAAATTGAACACTCTACAGGTGGGAAACCCTGGAGCAGAACTCAGTGGAAATGTATCCCCATATATATTTCCCTTAAGTGAGTAAATGTTTTCCCATATTCTAGAGAAGAAATCCTAGAAACATCTCCAAGAATAGAGCTGATTATTTTGAAGAAAGTTGTGCAGGAAATTTAAAACAATGATTACATTTAACATTGGAAATTGTGCACATTTAGATTCTCATTGCATAAGAATGTTCCCTGCATATTTTGTCTAAATAAAGCACACAACTGTGGTGCTTTATTTATGATCAACCAGTCCAACTAGGATGAGCACTTATGGTCTCGCATTTGAAGAATAAGCTTTTCAACATGTTTCTAAATGCATGATTTTCTGGTTGGTAAATAATCTACATTTTTTTTTGTATGTCCCTAAAATGATTTGCATAATCCACCTTTTAAAAATATTGTAAATATGCATTTACATGATAAAGTATGATTAGACTCTAATGTCAATTCATACATTTCCTTGAAGAATGTTTCCTTCTTTAAAAAAAAAAAGCACAAGAAGAAAACAAAGGAAATTACATAATTTTTACTCCCCATTTGTGCATTTTAACTTAATCAACAATTTTTTCTGATATATAATCAGCTGATAACACACAAAAAAACAATCATTTACGGAACAAAAAATATATATATCCTTGATTTTACCTCTTCAATCGCATTCCCAATTTGGTAACATTAAGCTTCTTATGTGAGGAAGCCAGTCAGGCTTTTGCTAAAGGAGGTCATATCCAGAAGCCTTATATCATCAGATTTAAGAAAAATAATAACCTTTTTAAGTTAGAACAGTTTCAGATTTACAGAAAATTTGTAAAGATAGTACATAGTGTTTCCATATGCCTCATACACACATTTCCTCCTAATTAACATCTCACAACAGTATGGTACATTTGTTACAATTAGTGAACCAATATAGATACATCATTTTAAAGAAGTGTCCATGGTTTAGTCAGATCTCCTTAGATTTTACCTAGTGTCCTCTTTCTGTTCCAGGATCCCATCCAGGACACTGTGTTACATTTACTCATCCATGTCTCTTTAGGTTTGTCTTGGCTGTGACAGTTTCTCAGATTTTCTTTCTCCTGACAACCCGGACAGTTCTGAGGAGTACCTGGCCAGGTATTTTGTAGCATGTCTCTCATTTGGGATGGGTCTGATGACTTCATCATGATTAGACTGGGGTGATGGGTTTTGTGGGAGAGGTGACAGGGGTAATCATCACGTTTTTTAATATCATTATTATTGTTTATATTCATGTCATTATTACCAACATTGTTATGAATCAAGTGATTAATAGTACCCAGTGCTACCGAGACATCTGGTAAAATAGGAACAGATTGCCATCCAGGTGGTCCAGCTATTAGGAGACTACTGGTCTCCTCAACAAGAACACGTTGTCCGAGTCGTGAAGATGGAAGTCACGCTGAAGCGGGCGAGAGTGCTTTGAAACAAAGATTGCAATTGTTTCCAGAAGTTTGAAAAGAGAGAGAGATTGAGGAGTAAGTGGAGAAATAAAATAATGGGGTTAAAGGAGTGTTTCATTGCTGTTGTTGCTTCAATTAGAGCATCATGCATGTTTCCCAATGGAGGAAAAGGATCCAAAGAAAGGGCAAAAGTGAGAGAGACAGAGACAGAAGGCAACTCGGTGCCCGAAGGAAAATAGAAAGGGTCAAAGTCAAAAACCAGAATAGTTTATCTTGAGCAGTAGAGACCTTCACTCTTGACAGTGACGGAGAGAAGGCAATGTTGACTGTCCCGACAGGTCCATTTATAAATAGAGGGTCAGCACGTATATGCTGGGGAAATGAGACATAAGGCGTGTTCTTGGACACCTGGAGACAGTGATGATGATTAGGAATGATAATCACATGCAGTGAAGGAGTGATCTGTTTAAAATAGGATTAGGCTCAGCTCCATATAACAGAAAACCCCAAACAGCAGCAACCAAATAGGAAATATGTTTTCTTTTATTTTACCTCTCATGGAAAAAACAATCTGGAGATACCGTCCGAGGCTGGTACGGCAGCTCCATGTTCCCTAGTTCTTCTATTTTGTGATCCATAACCATCAACCTTGACTTTGCACTTATGGTCCACCTGGGTCACTGAGCTCCAGCAGCCATGACTCCATTCCAGCCTGTAAGAGTGGGAAAAGGAAAAGCAAGGATGTCCAGCCTTGACAGAAGGAGCTGCAGGTGATGTCCCTGCGTATCAGTAGAAAGGAATTGTTGTTGGTGCTGGGTGCATCCAAATGAAAATAAGAGTCAGTGTCAAACAGAGGCTGGGAAGAGAGACGCTTCTAAGACACTGTTCTGTATCAAAGGGGGTCTACACCCCCAGCTCCTGCAGGGTAAGATCTGCTATCCCGAAAGAGAACGAAAATGACACAATTGTCCAAAACACAACAGAACATGAAATCAACTACATAAATCAGGAGGAATAGGTTGCAGTTCCATTTGTTCTATGAAACTATGAAAACCCACACGTTTTATCAACAGAGAAATGTGTAAAAAGCATTGTTAAATGATCAGCAATCCCTGTGAAAAGATGATTTGCTCTCAGATGGGATTATGCATCCCACCCCGACCATCTCATTTGTTCCTACCTGCTCCACTCATGTTTAGAAGGTGAGTGGAAGCACCATCTCCTGCTTCAAAGAAGATGGGTGTTTGTGCCCTAAATGATATTTTCTTCATTGCCTAAGAATGACCTATTTACTCAATTCTTGTTCCTTGATTTTAATCCAGTATTCCATCAACAGTTTCATTTTTTTGCAGGAATAATAGCTACTATTTAGTGATCACATACACAGTTTGCAGACAAAATATGTACATTATCATCAATCTTAAAATGGTGTCATTATCAATATTTTACAGGAAGGCTCAAAGAGATTAAATAAGTGGCCCAAAGTTACAGGGAAGGTAAGTAATGAAGCTAGGTTAAACGGATCTGCCTCTCTCCAAAGTAATTGTTCTCCTACAAAAAAGAGGCGCGTATAGACCTACTGAAATCGAAAGTGGCATAACTTCGAGATTGCAGTGCCTGCCAATATTTATGGGCCAAACAGATCGGAGGATGAACCAGTTTTGTGAATGTTGGTTATTTCCCATCGTAATTAGAATTTTTTCAAAGATGTCTTCTAAATTTACAGCACACCTGTGCCCACGACACAAGTGAAGATAGATCAAGATGAGTGGGCTATCGACAAAAAATACTTGACATGATATTTATGTGGTAATTTTTAAAAATAAATTCTCAGAAATGCTGGGCTTAAAGTACACAGACAAAATGTTGCCATAAAACAATCTCTTGGGGGCTTCCCTGGTGGCGCAGTGGTTGAGAATCTGCCTGCCAATGCAGGGGACACGGGTTCGAGCCCTGGTCTGGGAAGATCCCACATGCCGCGGAGCGACTGGGCCCGTGAGCCACAACTACTGAGCCTGCGCGTCTGGAGCCTGTGCTCCGCAACAAGAGAGGCCGCGATAGTGAGAGGCCCTCGCTTGCCACAACTAGAGAAAGCCCTCGCACAGAAACAAAGACCCAACACAGCCATAAATAAATAAATAAATAAACAAATGTGGGGTTTAAAATGTTCTGATATGAAAAGAGTACTTAAAAAAAAAAAAAATCTCTTGATTTAGTAAATAAATTGGACCACATTCCAGTCATCTAGATATTTAAGGTCAATAAGATGGATTTCATATTGTGTCCTGATCGTTGATCAATCCTGGCTTGTCCTTATAATACGATACTGCTTTAGACTTAATTAGATCCACGCACTCCCCCTGTGATAAAGAACAAAAGGCCAGAATTCTCATGTACCCAAATTATATGGTTTTATTATTTCAAACTATAAATTGCCTGAACAACCTACTGATTATTTTTCCAAATATATTATCAGAAAGAAAGGTTCTAAATAAAAATCCTCAAATCAAAAATTGTCTTTATAAGTTGTCCAATTTTTAAAAGGATGTTATTAGTTGTATAAAAGTGACGTGTATTCATTATAAAAATCCAAATAGTATCAAAGAGTACTGAAAAGAAAATAGAAATCATTAGAAATATCACCCTCCCAACCAAAGATAATGACTATTCTTCTTCTTCTTGGGTATTCTTCTAGGTAACTCTCTGGGTAAATATCCACATTTTAGGTCCATGAGTAACACTGCCTCTTCCAGGATTTCCATCTTAGGACCAAGGGGTGTTTTCCCAGAAGCCCGCAGGAGACCTGGACCCCTCAGGTTTCCTTCTCTGGCCACTAATAAGGATCTGGTGTCATGATTCTTGGCTTAGAACAGCCCCGGACAAGGTTTGCCCTCCCTGGGTGAAAAACAGAGACACCAGGTCTGCACGACAAAGAAGGAGGACTGTGCCATTGATGTCACCTGGAGGGGAGGAGGTGATGAAGAGTCTTCCTCACTCCTGTCCTGTACCCACTTCTGTCCTTGTGGTCCTTGTCTTGATCGATCATCTTATTTCATGAGTAGGCTTTTTGCATCCTTTCAGAACACTAATAATGTGACTCGTACACACGTTATGCGTTAACACCTGCAGGCACACATTTTGGACATTCAGTTACAGGGCAGCTGCACGTACACAATTTCTTCTGATTCCCATCACAACTTTGTGAGGTGAATGGGATGTGTATTACTTTTTAAAGTCAGGCAGGCAAAATAAACTTCAAGAGGGAATGAATAATACCGGCTGGTACATTGCCAACTTCAAATGTGAACCAGGGTCTCTGACCTCAATTCCACTGTTTTTCTCACCATCCTTCCTCACTCACATGAGTGCATGTCTGCAGAAAACCCTTCCCGCTCATGGGAGTTGGAAATTCCAAAGGTATGGAGTAAGAAACACCTGGAATATTCCTTATTGTTAGGAAAGAAACTAAACATAAGAACATGAATCAAACATACGATTTTGTATCTTGGCTAGGATTCCAAAAGTTATGGTTATGCATTGAAACCGCAAATTATAAAAATAAAGAAAAATCAAAAGTTTTCATATATCCAATACTTTGCTGTGGACTGAATGTTTGTGTTCCCCCAAAATTCATATATTGAAGCACTAACCACCCCCACCAAAGTGATAGTGTCAGGAGGTGGGGCCTTTGGGAGGTGATTGCATTGAGAATGGGGCCCCCATGATGGGATCAGTGCCCTTATAAGAAGAGACATCGGAGGACTCCTTCTCTCTCTCATTCTTTCTCTCTAGGTCTCTCTCTGTCTCTGTCCCTCTCTCTGTCTCTCACCGTCTCTCTCCCCCCTCCCCCCACGTGAGGATATAACAAGAGGACGGACGTCTATAGACCAGGAAGAGGGCTCTCACCAGAATCTGATGGTGCTGGCGCTCTTATCTCAGACTTCCAGCCTCTAGAATCATGAGAAATACATTTCTGTTCTTTACAAACCACCCAGTCTGTGGGTCTTTGTTAGGGCAGCCCAAGCTGACTAAGACGTTCTTAGAACTTAAAAATATTAAGATTGGCAATAATGGGAAGAGTCCTGATGTAGGAAAGAACTTCCTGACAACAGAAGATATTCTGCCTCCCCGGGTCCCCTTTTCTATGCGTCCTTTATACAACCAGGTGGAAAACTGACTTCCAGCCAGGTGCCAATCCTCAACCCAGAAAATTAAATGAGTGCAACTCAGGAGTTTCAAACATTTCACCATCTCAGAAGTTACAGTTAATTATCTAAAATATTCTATTCATACTTACCAGTAAATCAGTGATAGTTGAGCAAAGTTTCAAAACCATGAGGGAAATTGTAACTTTTTGGTGGCTGTAACTTCAGTAGAATCTTTTATCAGAAAAAAAAAAGTGAAATGATATATGTGACTATTTCAATATATTTTCCTATTGATTCTATCACAAAGGAAGAGAAAAGGTAGCATTTTTTAAAGGTATGGAATACTGGGTATGGATGAAGTCTATCAAATAATGAATTCTGGTCCTCTCGTGCCTTTTTCACTTCCCCTAGATGATACTGGTTATGGCTTATGGGAGACCAGCACTGAGGCGATGGCATTAATGCAATCAACATAATTTTATCAGCTTCATTTTTCTTACTTTCAGTACCTGCTGAAAAGCACTGAAAGCATTTTGAAAGATTGAGAACTTCTTTGAAAACCTTTTCCAGTTACAAATCCAAAAAAAAAATAGATTTTCATCTGTAGTGCCTCTCTTTGCCTTGTAAATACGTTCATCCAAGTAGTAACATTTTCTTCTGTAACACTCAGTATCGATTTTCTTTTTGGTAGGGGGAAGGAATATAGGTACACCTGTTATGAAGTCCACTGACCCAGTTAGAATGATCACTCTCTAGGTTAGAAAAGGTAGGTCAGGGAACATAGCACAGCAGGTGAGCTCATGGATTCTGGAGCCCTTGCTGGATTCTAATCCTTCTCCAAACTAGTAGCTGTGTGACCTTGGGCAGCTACTTAACAGTTCTGGACTCTGTTCATCTTATGCATAGCAGTGATAATAAAATATAAAGATGAATGTTTTAATATTTAAAGAGCTGAGGCCTGTGCTTGGCATATACTGTTACATGTGTTTGCTTAATAAAATACGTAAACAGACAGTTTGATTACAGACATAATCACTTCTTCTGATGCTGAGAAAGCTCTTTCTCCTACACCCCTGTCCTCCCGTGTGAGTCACTCTTTGGCACCTGCACAGATCAATGTTACTTTGACGATCTCAACTCACTGTCATCAAGAAAAGTAAAACTCTCACTAGATCGTGATACAATGAATCACATGGAGAAAAAGCCTATTAAGAGAATTTTGAAGATGAGCGATATGGATGTTTTAATTTTAGTGAGATCACAAACCTGAAGTAAGTTCTAACTTTTCTCTGCTCCATGCCTTCTGATTCTAGCAGCCTGCAAAAAAGTAATAATAAAGAGGTAAGAAACAATTCACTACATTGTGAAAGACCTGAGTTATGAAATCAAAGTTCAAAGAAAATAATTTCAGGAAGAAAGAGTGTAACATTTACTTAGTTTGACAGTGTTATTGGCTAATATATGGAACTACCTGTTATGCAAGCAAAAGTATTTCAAGGTGAGGACTGACATAGGCTCAAGAGAATTTTAAAATTAGTCAAAGGTGACACCCCATATTGGGGCAATAAGAAATTAGTGATGTTCAATTAACAACCCTTGGAACAACTATGATGTTTAATAAAACATACCCTATTGATACCGAGAATTCTGAGTTCAATGGGCTATTGATAAAGATATGGCATAGTACACTTTCAGACAATTCCACATAAACCAGTAAAGACGTAACAAAGCTAACTTATTTTTAAAGATTTTCCAGAAAGAAGATTCCATGATATTACATAATATTTTGTTCTAGCATGCAATTGCTTCCTTTTTTTTTAAGCCTGGGAAGCAAACCAACAGCCACAAATACATAGACGTGGGATTATTGTGCTGGCAGAAAACTCATATATATCTGCTAAGAAGTAAAACTAATACCTCAGGAAATCTTCAGCCAAGAGTTGAGAAGAGATTTACTACTGTCTCCAGAATTATGAGGTACTCTATTAACTTGTCATAGTTTGTAATTAATATGCATAGATAAGCAGTATGTCCTGACTGAAGATTTACGCCGAGGATACAAACAATAAAAAAGGAATGAAATGACACAATATGAACTGTGCCATCATTCACCTCTATAAAATATCACAAGGCTTCCTCAGACATTTTGGACCAACCTAAAACTTATTTCTCTCTCTTACACTTCAGCGCTATAACAGATATCCCCAGCACCAAGATGAATCAAGGCAAAGAAGGATTTTACTAAGTCGAGGCCAGCTGGTTGATAATCTCAGTAGAAGTTCCAAATAAGTGCAGAAGAATTGCACCAAAAAGAAAAAATGGGTCACTGAGTTGGCCAATATCTAGATCACCCAGTGTGAGTTCTGTATATCTATAGGTAGATGGTATCAACTTTCTATTTTAGAAAAACATGACTTCATCTTAAAGAAAGTCTATTTCCAGACCAAGGGAAGTACAAAACTAAAATAATCTTATTTACAGAGTCGAACAACATAAAAGATAAACAATTACCCAGGGGTTAAAGTTGATATTTGTGTTTTGGTTTTTGGTTTTTCTTCCAGGGGATTAGCACATTTCATTTAGTTATGAACAAACTCACCAAATAAAGAAACAGAGTAAATTTAAACTTCAAAGATAATCCCCTTTCAGCCCTAATAGGGAAATAAACTGTATAAGATGATAAACCATACAAGATAATAAACTTGTAAGAGTGAACTATCAAAAACAACCTGTTCCTTACCTTCATTGAAGAAAAGTGCACATCACAGTAAAAAATGTCCAAGGCAAGTTCCTCAAGTTATTCAGCAGGATGGAAGCACCTTCCCCTCTTTGGTCCCAGCTCGGCCGCAGACCAGCCGTGATGCAGGGAGGACTCTGAATTCCTTCCTCATGAGGAGGGCTCTCCCCAACCTGCTGGAGTTGGAGGTGGGAGGGAGAGCAGATCCTGGTTTTTGGGTTTCTCACCCATTGTTAAGAAATCTGCAGATGGTAGAAAGCTACACAAATAGATAACTCCTTCTAAACACTTATTTCTTTCTTTATTTTGGAGGTAGCATCTTTTTAATAAATAAATCTGACATAGCTGCATCCATGGACCTTACAAACCTCTTGTGCACATTATATGATTCCATTTACATGAAAGTACAACTACCTGAGGACTGAAGTCACCACAGTGGTGTAATTTATTATTATATATTATGTATAATATATATAATTTTATATATAATAGCCTTTATTATTATATATTATATAGCTATATGTTGTATATTATTAATATATACTATTATATAACACTGTATATTACATAGCTCTATATACTGTATGTATATGTTGCATATACATATTATATGTAAATATATAATGTGTGTGTATACACACACACGCACATACACACACACACACACACACACACTGGATATCTACCACTGAGTCTTGAGTTGCTTCATGGTTTTATTCATAGTCTTGAGTAGCTATAGAGACCTACGTTAGTTAGCTCTCCTCTGTTTATTGAAAATCCAAACATCTCTCATCCATAAATTAGGCCTTGATATTAACAAACACTGATCGAGTGATCAAGGGCACAGCAGGTACAGAGTCCTCACTAGGACCAGAGGTGACAACAGGTGACCAGGAAGAACAGTGAAAGGAAATGAAGGATAAGCACAGTCAGTCATCTGCAGCATCTGCATCATTTCCTGCAGGTGATGACCCATGTGCTCAGGTGAGGGAGGGAAAGGAGAGGGGGCAGCGGGCAGGCTGAGCCGGAGAGACCTGTGGGGTGGAGCCGTCCTGCTGAGAATGTCCTCCAGGTCTGGGGCCACTTCGAAGCCCTGGCCCATCAGGATATTTGGAAAGAGGCATTCTTCCTGCGTCCCTGGACAGGAGCTTTGGCAACAGGGAGAAGCCTATGTGTAATTGCTCAGGACCCCCAGGAAAACCATAGCCTCACCTGGCATAGACTCTCTCTTCCATTCTCACGTATCCCACATTGTCTGGTAGGAACTTGAAGAGACAGTAAATTATTGCTGAATTGAATCGAATTAAATTTCGTCACTTCCCAATTATGTCGTGAGGTCCCTTAAGCCATGCTGGCAAATTTACATTACTCTGCTGATAATGTTCAGTTTGTTTATGCATAAAAACCTTCCATATGACTTAGGAAAAAAGGTCCTTTTCTTAGGCCAGCCGTGAAATCAAGAGCTTGTTTCCTACCTTTATTGACTCATGATCTTTCTCCAAAACCAATTGTATTTGCCTAATTTTGCAGATAACAAAACAAGCAATCGTAGGAGGATTATTTCTTAAAGAAGGACAAACTCTCCCCTTGCTTTTCTATAGCTTGCCTTGAGATTATGGGACATTCATAAATAGGTAGTTTCCTCACTAGTTTCTCTTTTCCTTTAAGCTACAGAGTTAAGTTGTTTTTCTTTGGCAAGCATGTATTTGTGCTTTTGTCTGATTAGATTAAATTCGGCTTGCTTTAAAACTGGTGCACGTGCATATATACACATGTATGTGCATACTTATATCTTTGTGCAGGACAAATGGGGAGGAAACCAGGGCCCATCAGCAGGAGGTTCACGTGTAAAGTGAAGCACTGAAGAACTTCTCAACAGTAGTTGGTGTAACTTGCTTCCCATGCATTTACAAAACTGCAGGTTTGGCAAAGTTCACTCATTATGTTCCTTGTGAAACTGCCAAAGGAGTTGGGGGAGGCTGCTGAAGCCTTGACAGCGATTGTAACAGAGACATCTAAACAAAATAAATCGCTACATCCCATTGCAACATGGTTTTTTTAAATACCCAATTTTAATGTATTCATAACCTTTAGCTTAATAGCATTAAGTCTATTAACTGCCCCTTAAAAGCTCTCTGTGACCCCATTCCCCAGTCTTTAAAATGAGGATAATAATTGCAACTTTATATGGTTGCCATAAGATTAGAAATGAGTTAATAAATGTTGGTAAATTAGAACAGTGTCTACACATCCTGAGCACTTAAGAACTATTTGCTGTTTTTACTTCCCTCACTAGACAGTAAATTTTATGAAAGCCGTGATATTTGTCGGTTTGAAAAACTGCTTTTTCCCTCTTTGTTAATTCCTTTATGTACTAAATAAAGGAACAAATGAGTAGGTTAATGAAAGAATGAATATAATATGTCGGGTAAAGGATAACATTTTCAAACGGCAGACTGAGCTGTCTTATCTTCAAATGGTTTTTTGATACAAGTAAGTTCTGTTTTGGAGGGATTAACCTGTAATTGATCAAATCTACCCATTCCCTAATGTCATTCCAAGATAGCGTTAGTACTCATGGCCTTTAAAATAACACATTTCTCAGCAAACTCTGAGTGGAGCCAGGTATTTAGATAAATCATTTAGAAAAAATGTTTCTTTGAGGAAATAATTACATGTACTTTGAAGTATACTATTTGTAGCTATTTTTTTTTAATTTTAAGGCTCTGATAGGGGAACTAAAATGCGATAAAAACACCACAGTTACTCATAGATAATTGAGTGATTCTTTTCAAACTAATATATGCATTTTATTCACAGATTAATTCCATCAAAAATAGTTTGGGACATAGAAAAAGGTAAAGAAGATACTGGAAAGTTTGAGTCATATCTTCAAGTTGTCTTCCAATCCAAGTTAGTTCTGTGTTGGAAGAAATAACCTATAAATGATAAAATCCACACATTCCCTAATGGCACTTTAGTTTGAATATGAAATATTAAATTTAATTAACCTGTTGAAGAATAACCATAAGGCCATAAAAATTCAATTTTACACATTAGAATTATATGTTCAAATGATTAATTAAAAATTTATTATTAGTGCTACTACAGACCCCAGCCATTCTATAACTCTGGATCCAATCGACCAACATACATAATGAAGCAGAAACTGTGCTGAATAACTAGCTGTTGCTCAATAAAAACTTTACTGCTGGATGCTTAAATTTCTAACGTGAAACATGGCTGCCACTCATGCCCCTGGGAACAGGTTGGGTTTGTTTTAACTCAGGTGGAAAGGAAATAGCCTCGTTCAAATTTAAAAGTTTGAAAAAAGAAGACCAAAAAAATTTTTTAGTAATAAAAAAGAAAGAGATAAACCCAAAACAAGCAGAAAGAAGGAGATAATAAGCATAACAGAAATCACTGAAATTGAAACAAGAAAATGGTAAAGTCAATAAAGCCAAAAGCTGGTTCTTTGAAAAAACAAATAAAATTGCACTAAAGAAGCACTAAAGATTATTAAGAGTGGGAGTAAAACATAGGACACCACAGCAGACCTATAGCCATTAAAACAATAATAAGAGAATATTACAAAAAACTTTACACTAATAAATTTGACAACTTAGAAAAGACCAGTTCCTTGAAAATCACAGACTACAAAACTTAACAAGAGTGAAATAGACAACTTGAATAAGAATAGTTTAAAAATTAATTTCTAATTATTAAAAAAATATAAAAATAAAAAAAATTAAAACCATTTAAAAAATTAATTTCTGATTATAATACTCCCGTCAAACCTCAGGCCCAGATGGCTTCCCTGGAGACCTTTACCAAAAATTTAAATGAGAATTTACACCAATCTTATACAATATCTCTCGGAAAATAAAGAGGAGGAAACTCTTAACAGCTCACTTTATAAGGCCAATATTACCTTGATACCAAAACCAGACAGACAGTACAAAGGAAGAAAACTACTGACTGGTATCTCTCATGAATTTAGACACAGTAATCCTCCACAAACTATCAACAAATCAAATCTGCTAGAGTAAAAGAATAATTATATACCAATATGACCAAGTGGGATATATTCCAGGTACGCAAGGCTCATTCAATATTTAGAAACCCATCAATGTAATGTACCATATCAATGGGTTAAAAAAAGAAAATAATACGGTCATATCAGTTGACACACACAAAAATATTTGACAAAGTCTAACATCCATTCATGGTAACAAAAAACAAAAACAAAAACAGAAACCTCTCAGCAAGTTAGGAACAGTAGGGAACTGCTGCAATTTGGTAAAAAGCAACTAAAAACTACCTACAGCAAGTGTTAAACTTAATGAGGACTGCATATCAGTTCCTAACATCAGGAATGAGGCAACGATACTCCTTGTCAGTGTTCTTGAGTCAATGTATTGATAGTACTGCATGTTTTGGCCACTGCAATAGAACAAGAAAAAGAAATAAAATGTATGCATATAGGAAAGGAAGGAATAAAAGAGTTTTTATTGTATTTATGGTTGATATGATTGATCATTGATGAATCCAGATACAGACACATGCAGACATAACCTATTTGTTGGTATATTTTGCACAAAGGTGCAAATGCAATACAATGGAGGAAGGATAGCTATTCAACAAATAATGCTTGGGCAATTGGACAGTCTCAGGCAAAAAGAAAAAGAAAATGAATGACATTCTGTCATCTTAAGTCTCACAATTTATACAATTAACCCAAAGTGGATCACAGATTTAAATGTAAAGTGTAAAGTGACAAAAATTCTTAGGGAAAAAGCAGAAAAAATGGGGGGACTGAGAACTAGACAATGAGTACTTAGACCTAACACCAGAGGCACAATTGATTTTTTTTTAATGATAAATTAGATTTCATCAAGATTAGAAGTGTTTGCTCTATAAGAGACCCTGTTAAGAGGATGAAAGACAAGCTACAAATGGGAGAAAATATTTTCAAACCACATCTAAAAAGGACAAGTGTCTACAATATATAAAGAACTCTCCTCAACAGTAAGAAAGAAAAAATCCAATTGGGAAATATGCAAAAGACATGAACAGTCATTTTACTGAAGAGAATATACAGATGGCAAATGAGTACAGGAAAAGATGTTCAACTTTATTAGCCATTAGCAAATGCATACTAAAACCACAGTGAGATATCACTATTCTAAACCACTATCTGAATAGCTTAAAAATATATAGTGACAGCATCAAATTCTGGCAGGAATGAAGAGAAGAAATGGATCCCTCACATATTGTAGTAGGAAAGCAGAATGGTATGGCCACTCCAGAAACAAGTTTCTCATAAAACTACACATGGAACTAACTATGACCCAGAAGTTACATTCTTGGGCATTTATCCCAGGAAAATTAAAACATGTTCACAAAAATGTCCATACAGAAGTGTTTATCAACTTTATTCATAATAGCCAAACATTGTAAACAATCCAAATGTCCTTCAATGGGTAAATGGTTAAACAAAATGCAGTGCATGTGTATCATGGGATACTCTTCAGCAATAAAAAGGAATGAAATGTTGATACACACAACTTGAATAAATCTCCATGGAACTATGCTGGGTGGGGAAAAATGCCAATTCCAAAGGTTATGCCCTTTCTAATTCCATTTATATAACATTCTTGAAATGAAAAACAGATTAGTAGTTTCCAAGAGTTAAAGACGGGGGTGAAGGGGTAGCGGGGGCCTGGGAGGAGAGAAGTAGATGCTTTTATAAAATAGCAGAACAAGGGACACTTACGGTGATGGAAATGTTCTGTATCTTGACTGTGTGGTAGATACACAAACCCAGACACATGATAACATTTCATGGAACTAAATATACACATATATAAATAAGTACAAGTAGAAATGGGGAAAATCTGAACAAGATCAGTTGAGCATATTAATGCCAGTATACAGGTTGTGATATTGCATTATGGCTTTGCTCAGTGTTCTCATTGAAGGAATCTCTGTAAAGGGTATATGGGATTTCTGTAATATTTATTACATATGCATGTGAATCTATGATTATCTCAAAATAAAAAGGTGAATTGAAAACAGTTTTTGAGGTATTTTTGGATAGATTCAAAGATCTCAAATTGAAGCAAATGACAATTATGAAAGGATGCATTCAATTTCTGGCAGCTGTTGAAATCCTGCTACTGCAACATGTAGTACTGCTATGATGCATCTCTACCCCATGTAATTTCCACTTGGCATCATGACAACTTGGGTTGAGGATATGCTCATGGTTTGTGCAAACGACTGTATTATGTCTCATTAAGGATCATAAATACCAATCAACCTAATCACAAAAGTGCTGTTTCTGTGTTCATATGGCTATTTAATCTGGACGATGGTGACAAAGATGAATAATTTTATTATGTTAATCATTGCATTTACTGCCATGGAGAAGAGGAGTGCATCCCTTATGCTGTCTTGAATGAGTCACATCTGAAATTTTGCTTGTGAGATTTCTTTAAAAAGAGGAGAGGGAGGGAGAAAGAGAGGGAGGAAAAGAGGGAGAAGGAAGGAAAGAAGGAAGAAAGGAGGGCTGGAAGGAAGGAGGGAAGGAGGGCTGGAAGAAAGGAAGGAAGAAGGAAGGAAGGAAGGGAGGAAGGGGTGGGGGAAGGAAGACAAGCAAAGTTGTCCTTAGAAATAGAGGCAAGATAAAGACTTTCCCTAACAAACAAAAGCTGAGGGAGTTCATCACTGCTAGACCTGCCTTACAAGAAATGCTGAAAGGAGTTTTTCATGCTGAAATGAAAGAATACTAATTAATAACATGAAAACACACTGGCAAAGGTGAGTATACAGTCAAATTCAGAATACTCTACTACTGTAATATGGTGATGTGTTAACCACTTAATTCTAATACAAAGGCTAAAGAACAAGAGTATATAAAATAACTATAGCTGCAATAATTTGTTAATGAGTACACAACATAAAAAGGGGTAAATTATGACATCAAAAGAAATGATAATTATATGGCATTTTACAGGTATTTTAGCATTTTAGCTAAAGCCTCATGGTACCCACAAAGATTCAAAAAAAAATGTAAAGAGAAGCAAATCAAAGCATACCACTATGTAAAATCACCAACTCCCAAAGGAAGACAGCCAGAGAGAAAGAAAACAAAGGAACTACAAAACAGCAAGAAAACAATTAAGATGGCAAGAGTAGGTCTTTACCAATCAATAACTACTTTAAATATAAATGGATTAAATGTTCCAATCAAGAGACATAGAGTGGCTGAATGGATTAAAAAACAAAAAACCCAACTGTATGCTGCCTACAATAGACTTACTTCAGCCTCTAAGACACACATAGACTCAAAGTGAAGGGATAGAAAAAGATAGTCTAGATGTTGTACGTAAACGGTGCCCTAGGAGAGCTGGAGTAGCTATATGCATATAAGACAAAACAGACTTTAAGTCAAAAACTGTAACCAGAGACAAAGAAGGTCATTATATAAGGATGAAAAGGTCAGTTCATCAAGAGATTATAACAATTATAAATATAAATGCACCCAACATCAGAGTACCTAAATATATTTGGCAAATAATAACTGATATAACGGGCATTCTTCTAAGTAAGATAAGTCAGACAGAAAAGTCAGATATTGTATGATCTCATCTGTACGTAGAATTGAAAAACACTGAACTCACAGAAACAGAGGGTCGCTTGGTGGTTGCCGGGGACTGAGGGAAAAGGGGAGATGTTGGTCACAGGGAACAGATTTTCAGTTACAAGTTGAATAAATCCCAGGGCTCAGAAGTGCAGTTAACAATAGTGTATTATATACTCAAAAGTTGCTTTGAGAGTAGAGCTTGAATATTCTCACCATAACGAGAGCAACAACAGAATGCCAGTTCTGTCTGGTGAAGAATATGTTAACTAACCCTATTGTGGTGAATATTTTGCAACATACACATGTATCCAATCATCACACTGTACACCTCAGACACACTGTTACTCGTCAGTTATAGCTCATTAAAGCTAGACAGGAAAAAAAAAGAATAGGCTTGCTTCAAGTTTGCTCTTCTGCTATTGGCTAAGGCAAGTCACATGGCCAAGTCAGTATGGGGAGGAGGGGCCACACAGGGAGGCACAACTCATCAGGGGTGGTCATTATAATAGTCTTCCACAAAGGTTTGAAAATAACAATACAATAATATTACCTACTATTTATTGAATGGTGCGTTAGAACCCTGCTAAGCTCTTTACATTTAGCCTCACCTACATATCAGGGAGTTCATTTGACAGCTGAGGAGGCATGTTTGGAGATGTCCAGTGATTCAGGATACAGAATCAATTATGACAAATCCGGATTCAAATTAGGGTCTGTGTGATCTTAGATTACGTCTCTGTATTATGTCTGTATTTAACCACTGTGTCATACTGCCTCCCTAGGTATTGGGTTTCTAAATGAGAGTCTCAAAAATATTCTTGGGTTCTGACATTTTCTTTAAAGAAGATTTCTTTTCCATCATTTCGATACGAGAAAAAGATATTTCTGCATTACATTTCTGTAAGAAATATCAACAAAAGCCCTAGTTGTTTTTATGACTGGCTTTAACCAATCAATAGACAGTCATCAGAACCACATTTTTGTGTTGTAAAATGAATACTAAACTCATATAATTAGAAGGGCTGGGTTTGAACTCCACTGTGTAGATGTGTGAATTCTGATGTGACTCATTTTTCCTTCCTGCACCTCCATTTTCTTATTTGTAAAATAGAGACAATACCCTTTTCATGGGGTTATCATGAGGATTAAAGGTGGCACTGGAGAAAAAAAACACATTTCGCTAATTATGAAATGCTATAAAAATACAATGCATTAGATTAATAAAAAGGAATCTGAGCTGTACTTATGCATGACCATGCCTCTTTTGTTAAAATCTCTTGGAAGCTACTGCCATGACCCAATAGAATGATAGATTAATTTGGCTGGAATGAGTTTTCTAGCTCCTGGCTAGAATAATCATAATAAATATTTAATGTGGCATCTTTATAAACTCTTTTCTTTTAAATTCACCTTTATTCCCCTTGGATCTTTACACAATTTTCTCCTCGTAGCTGCTGGATAACGTACCATTTTTTTCCTCAGTCAGAGCTGGGATATGAGGAAACTGTGCTTTCTTATTCTCCTTCTCCAACTATCATTCTTGACTTGATGCATCGTATCTTCATCTACGTTCGCATTTATGATAAACTTCAGCTGTCTCTCCTGCGGGTTCCCCGTTCTTTTCCAACACATCACTTTCTATTTACCAGCACAACCCTGTAAGTCACATCAGATCCTGCCTTGGATACAGCAGCTTTCACACATCACTGTCAAAGTGCTTTTGATGATAGCGCATTTCTCTCCACCACTGCCAGCTACTTGAAGAGCTCTTGAAGAATTGCGTGCGTCTTTTTGACAGCGTCTGCCCTCCAACAAGGAACCCATGCTGTATTCTGGAACCTGGTCTCTGTAAACACTCAGGGATCATTCATTTGGCTCAATAAACCTTTACGGGGCACTTAGCATCTACAAGTCTCGGCACTAAAGGAATAAGTCAGAATTCTTGCTTTCAAGAAACTTAGAGTTTAACGGGAAAGGTAAGAATCAACACAGAAAAGTCTAACAAAAAGAACGAACCGTTCTTGGGTGATGCAAACACAGTGTGATAACGAACACCTGTCCAATTGGCCCACCTGAACTTTGCTACATATTTCTTTTCTGGATCTTTTACAAACACTAAGTAAGATATTTTTAGAGTATGAATTACAAACAAGTATTAACCCATTTGGATCATCTGGATTTTTAATAAATACTTTTAAGTTTTTTTTTTGTTTTATTTTCTTTTGAAACCATTTCTCCTTACCAAGACACTTAAATTACACCTTCAGAATTATGGCAAAATGTTAATCTGTAGGATACTATTAATATATTCAGTTCTTTACTCTGTTTTGTTTTTACTGGTAGAAAACCAGACTAAATACTTACAGTATTGTATAATACTTATAACCCTCATTTTATCAGATTCTGGATTTCTTAATTTTCATCATATTTTTAATATGTGGTTAGCTTCTGCTTATGTGAAAATTATTTTAGTTAGTTTATTTTAACTGATTTACTTCAAGCCAATGCATCGTCTGATACCATTACTGCTTTATTCTTCTTAAACGCCTTTTCTTGGTGTACGCTGGCGCTAAAAAGACTTCTCACATTTTTTCTGAACTTACTGCCTCCGTTTTTCTGGTCCTTTTCTTGTTCCCAAACAAACACACCTTTTCACATCGCAGTGACAAAGGACAGTAAATTAGCACACACATTGCTATGGCACAGAACTGTTGTTAAAACCTAAGCTTTCTGTTATATCTATTGGTGCTGGTGATTTTATGATACAGTGTTTACTAGTGTGCATGTCTATTGCATCACTAGACTGTCATGATTGGTCACTTTTTAGCAGCATCCTGTGATTGGTGGTTTCTCCTTCCTCCCTCCAGAGGCAGCCTCCACCTTTCCCCACCCTGCTCTGTGTCCCAGGGGCTGACCTGCATCACTTCTCACTGGCCTCCAGCTGGACCTGGAGAAGGAGGCACCAGAAGATGGAAGAAGGAAAGGGAGCAAGTTTGGAGAGATGTCTCAGTCAGCTCCTGCAGCTGTAACAAAAATACCATAGTCTGGGTGGCTTACATAAACAGACATTCATTTCTCACAGTTCTGGAGGCTGGACGTCCAAGATCAAGGTTTCAGCAATCCAGTGTCTGGTGAGGACCCTCTTCATGGTTCATAGACCAGGTATTCAGCTGTGTCCTCACCTGGAGAAAGGGGGGAGGGAGCTCTCTGGGGTCTCTTTAATAAGGACATTAATCCCATTGTGGGGGCTCCACCCTCATGACCTAATCACCTCCCAAAGGCCCCACCTCCTGACACCATCAGCTTGGAGGTTAGGTTTCTACATATGAACTGGAGGACACAGACATGTGGCCCATAGCAAGATTTCATTCTCTCTGCCCCTCTATGTGGGAACTTCCTGGACAGTCTCAGTGATCAAGTGGCCTTCTCCACACAGCTGGACTGACTCCAGGTTACCTTAACCCCAACCACCAGACCTCTAGATCTAGGTGCTCACTGGCCCTGTTCTTACAAGTCTCTGACTGTCTTTTTGTTTGATTTTTTTCCTTACAATCTGCCCACACTTTTAAAAACAGTTCCTTTATTACACTCTTTCAAATACCCCATTTGAGTGTGCCTACTGTCTCTTTTGGAGATGATTTCTTTTTCTGACTGATAGAACAAGCAACCAGCCCAGTGCCTGGCATGTGGAATTGTTTTATTTGTCGAATGAGATAAATAAATAGGCGTGTAATGTGACAATATTTCCTTGGGAAAAGGATGTTAAGGAAAAGAGAATTGCCTTTAGAGTTACCCTTCCACAGTATGCGAATGAGGAGGTGATGGGGACAACCTGCATGTTGCCGCGTAAATAACTTCCTTTGGAAATTTAGGTCACCACGTTCTCAGAGGCAGAATCCTAAAGTAAAGAATTGCACAATGACTCATGTGTCTGACCTCGATTTTGCCTTTTTAAAATAAATCTGACCTGGAAAACATATATTTTAAAAAGTGACCTATTTTATGACCCGGTTGGATTTCCTCAATGAACACATCAAAGACTCGGGTCAAGATGGAGAGTCTATTCTTGAGAGAGAGGAAGAGTGATGTGGTCCTCAGTACATGAGACATTATAGCTTATTTAAAGGGCTTGACAATACAGGGCCTGTCATGTTACTAATTTTAATCAATAAGTGGGTCATTAGCACATAAAAATGGTCTAATTTCACCTTCCTGAGGCAAAGCTTCCCTTGAGACATAATGACTTCCACGAAGCCTGGCTGAAGTGCTCCTGTCCTGGGAATCAAGGCCTCCACATGATCAGAGCCAAGTTTCTAGGGTGGGAATAATCATCCTCAAGTGGGTTGTCCAGGGTCAAGGCGAGAGGGCCAGTCCCATGTCTGTCCCTTGTTGCACAAAACAGTGCTTTTCTCCACTAAAATCTCTGATATGCACAGAATTTTTTTTTAATTTTGTAATTTTTATGGTAGACTTTTGAAGCCAATACCATCTGAAGCCAATAGTCATGACTTAAAAAAGCACAAGGTTGTATAAATGTTCTCTTCCTTCTCAAAAACCATATTCATTTTCTCTCCGTGAAACAGGGCTGCGTGGAAAACCTTGAACCACAGTGGAACTCCCAGAGCTAACTTTGGTTCATCCAAGCAGGGTGTCACACCTAGGCCGGGGCCTTGGCACCTCTTTAAGTGTCCAAACCGGTGTCTGTGAGCCCGTATTTCTGAATGTCACTTGATGTGGTCATCCCGGCAGACCCTGTGCCGCCCACTGTTACTTCTTCACCACGAGGCAGGGACGGAAGGCAGAGTAATATCACCCAACAAATCTTGGGAAAGTCAGTCAGCCACTTTGAACCTCCATTTCTTCATTTATAAAACATCCCAGAATCTGTGACTATGTTATGATGTGGGCAAGGGGAGATTCTGGTTGCAGATGAAATTAAGGTACTTAATAAACTGACCTTAAATAGGGCAATTAACCTGGATTATCTGGGTGGGCAAGGACGTAATCACAAGGGTCTTTATAAGCAAAAGAGGGGGGTGTAGAGTCAGAGTCACCCTAGTCCCCAGGACCAGTGAGTTTGTTACCTTACTCGGCAAAAGGGACTTACAAGTATGGTTAAAAGTATAGACCCTGAGATGGGAGATGACCCTGGGTTACCCGCATAGCCCATCTAATTACATGGGTTCTTACAAACAGAGAACCTCTACCGTCTGAGTCTGAGAGATGAAACAGAGAAGAAGGAGGAGAGATTGGAAGATGAGAAGGACCTGACCCACTGTTGCTGGCTTAGCAGATGGGGGAAAGGGACTGAACTAGGAGTGCCACAGTTTCTAGAAGCTGGGAGCAGACCTCGGATGACAGCACTGTGTGAAGTGCTAATGACAGTCCTACAAGGCTGTCTCTGTCTGTTCAGCTGCCCTAACAAAATACCATCTACCAAGTGGCATATATACACCAGACATTCATTTCCCACAGTTCTGGAGGCTGGAGGTCCAAGATCGAGGTGCCGGCAGATTGGGTGTCTGGTGAGGACTCCTCCTGGTTCATAGACAGAGTCTTCTCGCTGTGTCCTCACCTGGAGGAAGGGGTGAGGGAGCTCTCTGGGATCTCTTTTATAAGGGCATTAATTCCATCATGGGGGCCCCACCCTCATGACCTTGTCACCTCCCAAAGGCCCCACCTCCTAATACTATCACATCGGGGGTTAGGTTTCAACTTGTGAATTTGGGGGCACATGGACACTCCAACCATACCAAACAGTAAATATATTTATTAGTGGAAAGAGTGACATGTTAGAGTTTGGTGATGACTTCGAGTCTCTATGATAGATTACTGTATTTTTGTGATTTAGAAGAGCTGACAATGTGTAAACCTGGTAGATGCCCATTGGTAGCTGTGACTTCCCAAAGCTTATACAGCTGGAGAGGCAACAAACAAACACATGGAAAACTTTAAGGGGGAAAAAAAGCTATTTAATACAATAACACTGGAGCTGTCCCAAGGGAAGTTCACTGTCAAGGGAACGAGACCAGCGGTGAGAGCTCTGTGGGTACAGGGGACAGCAAGGTTGGCCGTGTCCACTGTAAGATTTGCTGAACACTCTGAGCCATTGGCCTGATGTTGCCCCTCATAGGAGGTGTATCATCCTCAGATACAGGCCCACCTAACATGCCTCTGTGCTGGAGAAAACTTCAGTCATTAATCAGGCATCTGTAACTCCCATTTTAGGCTTGTTAACCCTTATAATAGACTCAAAGAAGTGAAGAAATTACTTATATTACTAGGTTCCGTATGGATTGGGGATCTACGTGTCAGACTTTTTCTTCAACCTGGCAACTGGAATAAAGTAAAGAGAGAAGAAAAGCTGGCTCACTTTCTATTTTAATCAGTTTTTAAGAGAATTTTTAAAGACGAATTTCAGAGTCCCTGCTCGGCGGTGAGAGGAATGGCAGGAGAGGCTGTCACCATGGACACGAGGTCGTCAGCTGGCTGGGACAACACTCGATGCCTTTGATCACGCGGCTGCCATTAGCTTCGGCGGCTGCCTCTTTGCAGCCTTGAATATGAACTTGTTTATCTCACTGCCAATTACATTTCAGAAGATCCACCACACTGAGCCTTCTCCATCTCGCCCATAAATTAGCCTGAGGGTTGCCTGTCTCCTTCCCTCTGCCACCCCTGCCATCATGCGCACGCACGTGCATGCACACACACACACACACACACACACACACACACACACACACACTGATCCCCTTCCTTCTCTGTGTTCCAGTGCATGGTGACTGTAAACATTGTATACATTTCATGTGTACAACATTATATTTCACTTCTGTGTACCCTACCGTGAGCTCACTAAAAATTTAGTTTCCATCCATCACCCTACAGTCGATCCCCTTTACCCATTTCTCCCTTCCCCCCATCCCTCCCCATCCCTCCCCTTCTGGTAACCACTGCTCTGTTCTCTATATCTACATGTTTGCTTTTGTTTGGTTTGGTTTCCTCATTTATTTAGGATTTTTTTGGCTTGTTCATTTATTAGTGTTCTATATCCTACAGATGAGTAATATCATACAGTCTTTCTCCACCTGACTTAGTTCACTTAACATAATACCCTCAAGGTCCCTCCATGTTGTTGCAAATGGCAAGATTTCATTCTTTTTTTAAGGCTGAATAATATTCCATTGTAAATATGTAACCACATCTTTATCCATTCTTCTGTTGATGGACACTTAGGTTGCTTCCATATCTTGTCTATTGTGAATAGTGGAGCTATGAAGACGGAGGTACAGGCAACTTTTCAAGGTAGTGCTTCTGTTTTCTTTGGATAAATATCCAGAAGGGGAATTGCTGGATCATATGGTAGTTCTAGTTTTAGTTTTTTGAGGAACCTCCATACTGTTTTCCACAATGGCTGCACCATTTTACATTCCCACCAACAGTGCACAAGGGTTTCCTCTTCTCCACATCCTCACCAACACTAGCTATTTCTTGTCTTTCTGATAATAGCCTTTCTGACAGGCATCATAATCGATTTTAAAACATTTTCCTTAGTATGTTTTCCAGTTTTCATCATCATGACATGTTTATTGGTTTCTGGGTATCTGGGCTACAAAGACCAGCTTCCCTAAGCTATTCACATGAAGCCTCTTTATGTAAGTGATAATGAAGCCTGCAAGGGGAGGTGGACCAAATGCTAAGGGACCAGCAGAAACCAAGGATTTCAATGGGCTCTTGAGGAAAGAGATGGTGCTGTGGGTTCCTTCTGTTGTAGATTTTACAGCGACTGGCCCCAAAGTGAGAGCATGCTGCGGGCAGCTCAGTGTCAGGGGTAATAATGAAGTACCATGTGACGTTCCCACAGATCCTGACTCAAACTTCAACCTGAATACTTTCTCTGGAGGTGATGGGCTGCATCCAAATTATGTTGGGGATTATTTTAAATAGAGCTTCCTAGGGCCCACATTCGCAGAGACCCTCAGAGGTTCTGGTGCAGCTGGGGTAGGACGCTCAGTATAGGGGCCAACACATGCAAAGGAAGCATTGAATTAGAGCTCTTCCTGAAGACGGCTTTCTGTGGGTCGTATTGTCTTTATGCTCATTGCAAAACTAAATAAGTAAATAAATAAATACAGGAAAAGATGAAGGCTGCCCCTGTTTCCACCAACCAGAGAAAACCACTCTGAATATTCATATCTTGGGGACATTTTCTACAGGAATCATGATAGATACGAGACACATTTTATTTCTACACAGACAAAAAATTGTACTAATACTCCATATACTAAACATGCCACATGCCTGTTCACTTAGCTGTGACCTCAGTGGGCCACAGAAGGTCTCCTTTCAAAAACCCAGTCTTCTTCATTTATTCTTGACACAAATAGATACTGAATGCCTCTTGTGTACAGGGCGCGCTTCTAGGTGCTCGGGATACAGCAGCAAATCCAATGGACAGAGATCCTGGCCCACATGGAGCTTACATTCTAGCAGGAGGGAAGGAAAATAGAATAGAATAGAAGCATCTTAAGCCAGTAAGTCATACGGTATGTTTAAGGACGAAAGCCAGGTGAAAGAACCAGGGGTGAAGGACGGAGGCAGGTGCAAGTTAAATAGGGAGGTAGGAGTCCCCACTGAGGATGCCAGCCTCACCAGACCTGAAGAAGGGGAGATGTGACCTGTGGGATAAGTGTGGGGCGGGCTTCCCAGGCGACGAGGGCAGCGTCGGGTGCAACTGACCTGATGGCCAGCGTGGTTCCAGATGAAAGAATGAGGGGAGGGTAGTGAAGGATGAGAGCAAAGGGCAGGGCGATGTGGGGGAGGCTGACCACACAATGATTTTAACCCAAGCTTTTGCTCCCAGTAAAGCAGGAAGCCGTTGCAGGGTTTATGGCAGAGCAGAGATCTTAGGTTGTAAAAGACTGACTCCAGCTATACCGCTCTCTGCCCAGGTTCCAAGACAGAATCAGCCCTAACGTTCTAAGACACCTATTGAACTAACGTCTCTTCTTTGCATCAGAAATGGTACCAGTTAAGTACCATGTTCGAAATTGTTGAACATTTTTTTCATCAAATAATTTTCTGTGTTCTGTAGTTTGGACGAAGAAGGCCAGGCTAGGCACATGCCCTGCCCTACCCCCACCCCATCCGGGGATAAGTAGAAGCAAGAAGTAAATGAAGAGAGAAAGTGACAAGGAAATGATACTAACGACTGAACATGGAATCAAGCTTCAAAGGAGAGAGGAAACCTGGAGGCGGCGAAGGGCATCAGAGGCGACGGCAAGAAGAGATGCCCAGGACGCGGTGGTCAGGGGGGTGAGTGCTGCAAAGGGGAAGGGATGCTGGTGTGAGGGTCCCTGGTGGGATGAGCACAAGGTCAGCAGCTGCTGGTGGGAGAGACTGGCATATGTATGTGATGGGGGCGGCGAGGGAGAGATGGCTGACAAAGAGGACAAGAGGGGCGGAGGGGCCAACAGCTCTGAAGCTCCCCTCCGTGTATGTCAAAACCACAGAACTAAAGCAGTGGTGATCTTGGAAAGAGCTGCACCAAAATTATGGAGAAGTGAGGGATGACCAAAATGCAGGGACCACACAATCAAACGATACAGTATTGGAAGCTGGACGTTCTAGGAAGGAGGAGGGAGAGAGGTCTTCAAGTCTCAACTGAGGAGCAAGGAGACAATGGCGCTTCCTCCAGGCCCAGGAGAGACAAAGGACCCTCCCTGTGGAAGGTTCTGGAAAAAAGAGCATCCTCAGTAAAGAGCCAGGTGTCCCCCAGAGCAAGATGAAAGCACATCAGGGGCAGAAATGACTGGTCGCTGAAGGGTTTGGTCCCTGCCCCAGTGCTGAGCCCTGGACATTGTGTCCGCACAATGTGAATTGATTTTCTCCATCATAGATTTTACTGAAGCAAAACCTACAATGCAACAGTCACTGTCACACAAAGAGTTGATACTTACTAGTTCAAGATTGACAAAATGAACACCACGTGAATCAGGCGGAAGTAAAGCCCCAAGACAGTCAGTCAGTCCTTCCTGCAAACTCCCTTTTCATCCTCCTGCTGCGTAGCTCAGGGGTCGAACCTCCTGAGAGCTCTGGGAAGCGCCCCAGAGGGGGCTCTGCTGGTGGATGGCACGCGTGTGCAACCACTGAGGCTGCAGCTCCACCCAACTCCTCTGATTGGGTCAGATTTACAGTTCCTGTAGACCTGAAAGTGTCATTTGTGGTGGTGCCAGGACACTTGCTCACCGAAGAATCAGATGATCTGTAAGTCATTCTACCTGATGGCCAGCCTCGCCCATTCCACGCTTTCAAGCGCACGGATGCAAAGAGAAACAGCTCATTTGAACGCTTGCGTGATTTTTCACCAATCTTCTATCCTGTGCGTGGAAATGATTTTCACATCCTCTCTGCGTGGAAGGCAGTGTTTAGAGACCTCTAAAGCAAAGTTTCAAAATTATTGTCCTGCTACCTTGATCTTGAACATGAATTTTACTTTATGTCTATGTGTGTGTACCTTTTTGACTGTCTTCCAAAAATCAGCTCTTGGAATCCTCTCCTAGTTCTGATGTTTTCTGACTTCTGTTTAATTTAATTTCTGATACTGTATATGCTTATTCATTTCTCCTAGCATTATCTTTTTTGCTTTTACAGGAAAAAACTGAATTTATGCATATATATTCTTGTGATTCATATATATTCTTTTTAGTTTAATAATAAGATCTCTAAACATGAGCTTTCTTTGGAGTACAATTTCTACTGAATAATATGTTTAAAACACAGTATTATTATACTTAGTTCCTACCTTGTATATAACTGCAATTGCTATTTTCTCTCTGAATCAAGAGATGAATATTTTTTTCAAAATTATCCAAATCAATTCGTTTTTATTTTATTGTTGTTAATTGCTAGCTTTATTATGGCTAAACTGAATGTTTATTATGGCTAAACTGAATGTTTTCTACATTCAGTTCCCACTTTGGCGTATTTATTCATGTTTTCTTCGAGTCCAATTTTTGTTTATGTTCCAGAAGTACTGTACTTTGGAAGAAAGTGTATTCCCTTTACACTGCACAAAGTTCTGAACTGAGCCTAATAATTACAATACCTAGTCTTCTGCTGTTAATTTACATGGTTTATTTTTTAGATCTGTCAGAAAAAGAGAACTCCATTATGCTTATAGTTTAACATTTTTAATATTTCTTGTTGATACCATGATATTTATAAAACAAATAGTCATAAATATTCTATCTTCATTGGAGATGATCAGATTTTTGCCTTGTATTCTACGTTTTCCAATTTATTTTAGCAATACATTATTTTACTTGCATATGCTTAGTATATATTTGATAGTCCTTTCATTTTTATCTTTTCCATGTCCTGTTTTCTTAGATCTCTTTGTAAATAAATATCATGTTTCTTACTCCATATGAGACATTTTGTCTTTTAATATCATGAAAATGAATATAGCTGGTAGATATCATGACTGTCATCATAGTTACAATTTCAGTTTTGCTGTTTCAGGCTTTCTTGCTATTAATTCTCACACTTTTCCTACAGTCTGATGTGCTTCTCAAGTCTTCCTGATATTCTTTTTGTTTTTTCCAAGTTATTTGGAATTGAATGAAACTTCTTTTTATCCTACAAATATGTAAAGCATGTTTAAAACTCCGTTTTCTACCACATCAAGAGTAATTGACTACACTCAGTTTTACCCTCTGTATAGAAAACTTGGTTGTTTTATTACCCAGTTCCCTAACACACTTAGAAATTCCATTGGAATAATCAGTTATTGACCAAGATAGCAATCATCAATACGTCTCATAATATATATTTTTTCTTTTAATAATATTTATATTTGCATTAAAACTTAAATTTCATATTTACATAGATACAGTGTGAATTTTTACATTTATTTTATATTTTATATTTTGTATATACATTTTATATTATATTTTTATATGGCATAAGTATAATGTAAATAAATGTAAATATGTTAATTTATATTTACATTTATATTAAAATTCATAAAATTTCAACAATCTTTTTTTGAGAATAACTTTTGTTTTTAAGTGGTCAAATGCTCAGAGCCATTTCCCCTTCTGTGTCTCATTCACCTCCCAAATGAGCATTTTGATACGTTCGTCTCTAGGACAGCTCATAATCTCCATCTCCTTATCTGTCACGTTTGGGTGTGAGGATAATTTCCACAGCTGTTTCTGTCTGCAATAAACAATCAGATGTTTTAATTCAGAAATCAGGTTTTTCTACTGAAAGCAATATTTACTAAACTTAGGTTGCTCTGTTTTGATGCAATGTAATCTCAAATCTTGAAGAGAATACAAATCTTAGCGTTGAGCTTTTTTTGCCCTATTTTTTTCAGGATGTAAACCCATTTCAAAAGAAACTAGTAGTCCTGAAACTTTACAAGATTTCTTTCTTATGAAGAAATGTGTCTTTCTGCCTATTTCCTGGTTTTTCTGTGCTCTTTGGTAGAGTGATACCCACATTTATCCCATTTGGAAATCGCACTGAACTTTTCAAAGATCATGTTAAACTCTATTAGGTCCTGACAAAGGAAAAGGGGAAATTGACATTGTCTCCATCTTCTCTTACTTAATTGAGGGGTCTGACTGTCAAGAGAGATGCAGGCTTCCCCCCCTCCTCAGTGCTGCCTCCAAGTCTACGCTGTGTGCAGCCACTAAGGGTCTCTTCCCAAAGCCAGCTGCCCTCACCTTCAGTTCTAATCAGAGTCTAAAAGCCCACTGGTCAGAGCCACAGCTGCCCCGTGGTGTTGCACGAAGACCCAGTGCTTAAGGAAGGGCACCTTGTTTTATTCAGGTATCCAACGTTCAGCGGATACTCACCAGGCATCCACCACTGTCAGGGTCTCCGAGCCCCTGCGTGCACTGCGTGTTTCCCTGCCTCTTCCCCATCATCCTCAGCAGCAGGCACATTTCTGGGGTTTCCAAATCTGATGCTACTTCTTGAATTCTCCGTTCGACCAACATCCAGTCCTGAGAAGCCCTGATCCGTCGTCCAGCTGAGGTTTCCTGGGCCCCTGTGCCTATACAGGGCTGGCTTTACTGTTTCTTCAGTTTAGATGTGCTTGAAAGCCTGGGCAGGTCCCATTACCACAGGCCTAACTTACAGAAGTGAATGAGTTACAGGTGAAAGTCCATCATTACAGGCTCAGTGGGTCCTTAGACACCTCGTTTTATTTTGACTCAAGAAATACATGAAGGCTTCCCTGTTGGCGCAGTGGTTGAGAATCTGCCTACCAATGCAGGGGACACGGGTTCGAGCCCTGGTCTGGGAAGATCCCACATGCCGCGGAGCAACTAGGCACGTGAGCCACAACTGCTGAGCCTGCGCGTCTGGAGCCTGTGCTCCGCAACAAGAGAGGCCGTGATGGTGAGAGGCCCGCGCACCGCGATGAAGAGTGGCCCCCACTTGCCGCAACTAGAGAAAGCCCTCGCGCAGAAACGAAGACCCAACACAGCCATAAATAAATAAATAAATAAATAAATAAATAAATAAAAATTAAAAAAAAAAAGCAGCACCTTATTGAGGAGATGAAGTTTAAAAAACAAAAAAAAGAAATACATGAAAACTTAGTTCATAGCAGTAAGTGTAAATTTTAGCATACAAAACCTAATTTCTTTCCCTACCCCATAATTGTACTTGCTAAAACACGATCAAGGGCTTCTTATACTTCACCATCGTGTAAGAAAATGTTTGACTATGCCCGTCCTTGGGGTATGGGACATGAAGCAGCTTTTGGTTTGTACACTCATAATTCGCAATTAACATCTTACCTCTTAACATCCTATGTCTTCTTTATCAAAGGGCGCTATTCTTCCTGGAAACCCCAGCTGCAGCACCCCCATTTTGCTCAGTGAATGCCAGGGCGCTTTCCAATCGCTCCACCTGCCAGGGCCTGGGACCTTCAGTGTGCTCTTGGCTCCCTCATCCAGGGCCCTGAATCTTGTCCACCTTTGAAGGACAGAGCCATCCTTGTCAGCTGGAAAATCACAGAGGTTGCAGGAAGACTCAGCAAGAGACTATAACCCTCTGTAGCAGAATCTTCCAGACTTTTCCCAACCCCAGAGTTCCTTTTTCTCGGAGTTTGTTTCTTTGAAATTCTCTAAAACCCTCATAAGCCCCCTTGCATCACAAGGCCAGCTTTCCCAGCTGTGTCTGGCCACCGACCGTGAATGGAGACCCGGTCAGGAGCAGGGCAGCCTGTGCACGTCTGGAGTCCTACACCTCCCAGCTCTGAGCCTGCCGTGCGGAAGGTTCTAGGGTTCCTCTGGGGGAAATCTGTCTACTAAGTGCCTCCGTGGGCCCTTTCACTGGCTTCTCCCATGATCTGATCTCATGTGTGTCATATTCTCCAGACACGTTTAAAGTGTCTGTTTTTTTGGGAACACCCTTCTCTGTTTTCCAGTGATTTTAGATATTTTTCAAACTCATATTTTAAGGTCATTTTATGAGAAAGAGAAAAAAGCAGAAAACTGGGGAGAAAATTGTCATCTTAAAATTCAGCGTCTCTTCTTGGGCCTGACATCAGCTTCCTTTCTCCACGAGTCCCAGTGAGTTCGGAAAGTTTAAACACCAGTCCTCTTGCCACAACACAGATGTTAGTTTCACTGGACTGCCTGGGATGCCAATTTGATACACAAGTGATTTTGTTGTAACCAAACTGAAGCAGGGCTGTAAAAATTACTCATGAGTAGCCTGTGGGGCTTTCTAGATTTACCGAAATTCCTCTTCCGAGCAGATGTGGACACTACTTGTGTAATGACCTTTTGTTTGAACAGTTTCTCTTTCATATTTAGGTCTTAGTGACCAAATTCCCGCCCCTTCCCCAAATTTCCAAGTGGATTTTTCTCTCTCTTCTGCTTCTTCCCCTCTTCTGGCCTGACCCCAGCCAGACTGGGGAAGAGCAAAGGGGTCTGCATTGTCAGTGGAAGGGCTAAGCTTCCAGACAGAAGCTGAGAGGACGCTACCTGACGCGCTGAGCAAAGCAGGTGACAGGTGATGCAGACCAAGCAGGAGTAGAGATGAACGTCCACGTGGAAAAAGAAGGCGGCAAAACACCCGCTCAATACTCAGGACAGTGTCTAGAAATGCACAGCCCAGGGAATGATGGGGCTGGAGGGATGGGTTAGAAGCCAACCCAAGCTGTATCGGAGAACCAGGAAGCTGACGAGGAAGGGGCAGGTCCAGGGACGCAAGAGGGCAGGCAGCGTGATGGACACAGCGCTGGGCCATGACCCCTTCCGTAAAGGCAGAGTGCTACTCCTTCTTGGGTCTGACTTCTTACATTTCCTGCCTGCTCCCCACGGATGCCCCTCCTTGCCAAGTTGGACTATCACCCTCTCTGTCACTTGTTCAAAAAGTGGCCTGCACTCCCAGGACTGGCTCACACCCTTTGCAAGCAAGATGGCAGGAAGGCACTTGCGCGCTGACTAAATCTTTGATGTCCTATTAAATCCACGTTTGCATTTTTTAGCAACAACGTATTGATCAGAACAGTGGTTTCTGTCTGTGGAGAGAAATGGAGCTACACATCTGGCTTGTGTTTGTTTCTGTTTCTTAATGTTTTGTACTTTTGCATTATTCATACACCCAGAGGCTCCACATGACGGCCACATTTTTATAAATCCCCCAAATAAATAACTAATAACCTACTTAGAAAAGCTCCATTGGTTTACCCAGGACTGTGGCCGCGGATGTCTGATGTGTCACATGTAGCCACGCCAGCCAAAGGACAGGCGACGGCAGTGTCACCTGGCATGCTCCAAACGGTGGAAGTAAAAATTACAGCGTCCCTCCAATGTGTAAGTTGGATGTGGTACTGCAGGGCACTTTGCTGTCAAGCTTTCCTCCTTTGCTTTATGCAGAAATCCAGCTCACTCATAAATTCTGGACAACACATAAATAATCGAATGACAAATGACCTTATGAATGCTCTTTCATTAAGAAAAAAATAAAGATATTTTTATTAAAAAGCACTTTTTTTTTAAACTTTTGTTTGCCCTATGACGCATGAGGCTAATAGTTACTCCAAGGTGATTTAGCCAGGGTTGATTCACTTTGACAGACCAAGATGGAAAAGGAAGATAATTTTCCTTATCATGCTTCTGTTTTTGAAGAAAAGAACAGAGGGTGTGAGTTTTCCATTGGTGCAAATCTGGCATTAATCTAATTCTCTGGGAAATTCCTCAAGTCTCCACTAGCCCAGACTCACTTCCATCAAACTGTCGCCCTCCACCGCGGTGTCTCCCCCTGAGAGACACGGACCGAGGCTCTGATGCTGTTACACCATGTGACTTGCAATGAATAAAACTCATTTAAAAGGATCCACATGGCATTGAGATATTTCCTTCTCCGCAATTTATCTTATGTCCTCTAATTGCAAGGGCAAATCTCCATGACAACTTGCTGGGTTGTCATGAATCCAAGGCTGTGCCATGGATGCTGAGGGTCTTCCTTTACTGGGTCATATCAGGAGGACTTCAGGCTCCTGGATCTTCCCGTTCCTCCCCTCCTGGATGTTTCACTTTATAAAGCACATTTTATGCACACGTCCCTCACTCTCTCCTTTGTGGTGAAATGCATTAAACTCTCCCTTAGTTTCACTTTGGCTTAAGATCAATATTTCGACTAAATTCATATCTTTGATATATAGCATTTCACTAGGAGAGTATAAGAAGCCATATATTATTTTGCTCTTAAGAAAAATGGGAATCTGATCTGGAGATTACCTGCTAAGCGGTTGTGAGGATTTATTTGAATTCCCCTAAGAACCTGTTAGTGTATAATTTGCTGCACAGGATTTATGACCCTCCCAGGAGATTTCATTCACCGCATAAGAACATTTCCCTGACATGTCAAAGATGTGCCACAGAGCCCGGGACTTTTGTGTACTCAGGACGGGGTTGCCACGGTGCTTCTCGTGAAGATTTGGCTACACGGAGCACGCTTGTCTCGGAGCTGTTTCTACATGAGGACCACGTGGCACCTTCCCTGCCATAGAGCCCATTCTCATCATCAAATTCATCGTATTTTAAAATTCAACCCAAGTTGGCCCTAATGTTCTTTGTCCTCTCAAATCTCTACAATGGGTATTCGTTACAACAAAAGGGTCTCTGGCAGTGTATACATGTCAATCCCAAACTCCCTAACTGTCTCTCCCCTCCACCCTTCCCGCTGGTAACCATAAGTTCGTACTCTAAGTCTGTGAGTCTGTTCCTGTTTCATAAATAAGTTCATTTGTATCAATTTTTTAGATGCCACATATAAGCGATATCATACGATATTTGTCTTTCTCTATCTGACTCACTTCACTCAGTATGACAGTCTCTAGGTCCATCCGTGTTGTTGCAAATGGCTTTCTTTCATTCTTTTTAACGGCTGAGTAATACGTACACATGTACACACTGCTATATTTAAAATGGATAACCAACAAGGACCTACTGTATAGCACAGGGAACTCTGCTCTATATTATGTAACAACCTAAATGGGAAAAGAGTTTGAAAAAGAATAGATACATGTGTATGTATAACTGAATCACTTTGCTGTACCCCTGAAACTAACAAAACATTGTTAATCAACTATACTCCAACATAAAATAAAAGTTTAAAAAAAAAAGGATCTCTGGGTTTCATTGACCTTATAAAGCCTATGGATTATAAGAATATACGAATATGACTGCAGCCAGAGAGAATACCTTAGTCCCTCTTAAGTCTCTTCTTAAAACTGAGGGACAGGGCTTCCCCGGTGGCGCAGTGGTTGAGAATCTGCCTGCCAATGCAGGGGACACGGGTTCGAGCCCTGGTCTGGGAAGATCCCACATGCCGCGGAGCAACTAGGCCCGTGAGCCACAACTACTGAGCCTGCGCGTCTGGAGCCTGTTCTCCGCAACAAGAGAGGCCGCGATAGTGAGAGACCCGCGCACTGCGATGAAGAGTGGCCCCCACTTGCCGCAACCAGAGAAAGCCCTCGCACAGAAACGAAGACCCAACACAGCCATAAATAAATAAATAAACCCAAAGTTAAAAAAAATACCTCTTTAAAAAAAAAAAAAACAACTGAGGGACAACACGTAGGGCCTCAAACACAGGCAGGTGGCACAATTTCCTGTGCCTTTACTCTGTTTCTCAGCCAGAGCTTCAGGATTGTACAATAAACAAAATGGGCAGCTAAATTCTGCAGGGGCAGCAGAGCTAGGTCCTCTGTGTAATTTCTCATCCACACCCGGTACCCGGGAGTAAGAGGGGATGATATTGGCCATCTTGTTGACAAGAGCATCAGTTAAGACCATCCCAAACAAACTGGGAAACAGGTACCCCATGACCATCTGGCTTCAGATGGTTAGTTCCCAGATGACGTCAGCAACGCGGATTGGCCGCCCAAATCCCCACTGTCTTAAGCGACACGGAAGTGCATTCAGGGCCAGGGAGGGACGTGATGGGGGGCGGGGACCAAACTCTTGGAATCATGGAGATCATCGTGAGCCCTGAGGCCCCTCCTCTCGTGTGGTCTCCAGCCAGCTCTGACTCTGAGCTTGAGTTTGGATTTCAGAGACCCCTGTCTGTCACTTTACCTCTCAAAAGGGTGGAGAGTTGTATTACCCAGCGGGGAGAAAGTGATGGGTCTCGTCGACTTCAGGTGAAATAAAGAAAAAGTTCAACGAAGATATTTAGCATCCAAAAGTTAAGACACCGATCAGACAGGCCTGCGCCTGGACTGTCTCTATCTAGGTCTCCTGTTTGCTCGGGAAATCAAGGGGCAGCGGGACTGGTTTATAAACATCCTTGGCTTTGCTCTCGGGAAGAGGAGGGAAGTCGGACTGTGGAGTACAGAGCGAGCGAGCTGGCCAAGCCTTCGGTCTATGCCGTCCAGGGGAGCGCTGAGAGGAAGGATCAGGGCGCTGGAGGGGACTAGGGAAATAAAGCGATTTTAATGTGTCTGATGGTCAATAAGACGTCAACTTTGAGCCCTGGAGCAATAACGTCCCACACGCTGCTCTCAGAAGGAGAGATCACGTGTGTGTGTGTAGAGAGAGTGGTCCTCCTGGCCCACGTAGGCAAACAGCCGTTTTCCCAGTTGAATTGGGATCAGAGTCCCTGGGCCACTGGCCTGGAACGAGAAACACGCTCATGAGGCTGAGACAGAAACGTGCGTCTGACCCGCTTTCTCCCTCAGGCACCACGCAGCACCTTTGGGACCATAATGTGGGTCTGGATTGGGTCAAGTTCTGGCTTCTGGGGACGTCACTCAGAGCTGATCCAGCACTGGGGCGTGACTTGCTTTCCTAAATTAAGTGGATGTGGAGTCAGCCCTGCGAAGATCCTGTTTCCTATCCACCCACTGAACACACCATCTCTGGGTCCTAAAGAGACCAACATTAGTGTCAGAGCACCTGGATGAACAGCCACTGACTCTACCCAGGTTTTGGAGGGAGATCCACCTGGCAGGGTCTAAACAATAAGAATAAGAAAGTATTCTCTCGATATGGGTTCACAAAGTTAAGAAAAATTTTTTTCTTTTGACTTTAGGTTTAAAAGATGAACTTTGACTTTTTTTTTTTCCTCCAAAGATTTCTAAGTAAAGAAGTTTCTCTGGTGTATTAGGATTTTTTGGCTGCAAAGAACAGAAATAAGCCGAGTCAGCCTAAATAAAAAGCAAAGCTGTTCCTGAGAGACCCATGCATCTCACGTGTCAAGCTGAGGTCATGCCTGGGCTTTTGGAAAGAAGCCAAGCTTCCTGGTTTTCCATTTCCTCTCTCTGCAGGCTGGCTCTGTCTGCTCCCTACATCCCAAGATGGAAAGCAGCCTCCACCATCCCCAGGGAGACAGCAGTTAATCAAGCCCTCAGTCTCGTGGATTGATCCCAGGTCCAAGGGTAGCAAAGATGGAACCTGTTCAGGCAGGCGTCCCTCCAGCCCCCCTTCACGTGGCATGTCCACTGGCTCTTGGTTCTGGACACCCACCCCCCGATATGCCCAGACCTTCATATTTTGTTACTTCACACTAAAGGATGAAAAGGCTTTAATATACTTTACTGCAAGCTTTCCAAGCTTGCCACTACTCTTGACATTTGGGGCCAGATGATTCTCTGTGGGGGGCCGTCCTGGGCACTGAGCGAGGTTGAGCACCATCCCTGACCCCAACCCGATGACAGGAGCACCCCCCCTTGCTTAACTGTGGCCCCAAAATGCCCCCCAGCCATTGCCAAACGTCCCCAAGGGGCAGAACCTGGTGAACTACTGCTTTAGAGGGAAAAATACCTGCAATGACACCCTAACTCCTGAGTTCCATGTGATTTTAGGTAAATTAATCTCTTTGTGCCTCAGTTTCTTCACCTGTAAAGCAAATTTTAACAAAAATAAAAATATTAATAATGGGAAAACATTATGATTTACATGGAAGAATGTAGGTGAAACATAACACAGGAGCATGTCATAAATACTCAAAAATTATCATTATTATTTACAAAATAAATCCAAATAACAAGCTAAATTCTTTTATTTTATAAGAACTATTTTATAAATCATATAAGTGTCTATGGGTAGTAAATTATTCTTTAAATAATGAATTCCCTTTAGCCAAATTCTTTGTTAAAGTGTATTGACTAGATGAGTCTTGCCATACTTTGTTTATGAATATCTTAAACTATTATTTACTTATTTATTTCTTCTCCACCCTCTCAAATTTTTATTTCCAAAGAGGCTTAAAATTTATATTAGCATTCCTGAATTCATCCTCCCCCAAATATTACCTTTTTTAAAATTTTCAACATGGAAGAGATGAAAGGATAAAAAATGAAGGATGCGAGAGAGATAACTTTGAATTAAAACATAATAATGAAAGTCTGAGATGAAGAAGCGACTAATACATTTCTGGAAGTGAAGAGATATGGTGCATAGTGATATTTAAAATATAAGTCTTGTGCTTTAGCAACGAAGGATGAAAGGACCTCTCAGCAGAGCATGGCAGCCCCAAGGCTGGGGTCTCCTATTCTGGAGAGTCTCATTCTCTTAACACCGGAGATGAGAAGAGATTTGACTCAGATTTCTAGAAAGCTCAGGAAATTCTCAAGATACAACACAGGGCTTAGCCTGAACTCACAAGCGTTTCCCCAGCTTGAGGCCAGGAGTACAGCTGCCGCCCACCAGGCTCAGGACCGCCAAGGATACTGTTAGTCTTGTGGGAATTGCTCCCTGGGGTGCTGAGTCGAGGCCCAAAGGAAGGTGACTCAGCTCCACACACGCACATCGTCAAACAACATCACCTGCTTTCCTACAGATCCTGCATGGTCAGTCCGTTCAGGGACTCGCAAGTTCCCACACAGACACCCCCCGGCCCAGCTGACGCCTTGGAGCATCAGAGCATCCATGGAGGGGAGATAGGAGCTCTGGACAGTGGGGCCAGCAGGCGTGAGGGGCGAGATCACCAGCCGGACTCTGCTGGTCGCTGAAGACAGAGGATGTGTTCTCAGCCTCAGGGCCTTTGCACATCCAAAACCAGTGGCCTGGGCAGGGAGAGGTGAATAGGTGAATAGGAGGAGCATAGAGGATTTTTAGGGCAGTGAAACTACTCTGTATGACACTATAATGATGAATACATGTCTTTATACATTTGTCCAAACCCATAGAATGTACAACACAAGAGTGAGCCCTAAGGTAAAGTATGGACTTAGGGTGATGAGGACATGTCCATGTAGGTTCATCAATTGTAACAGATGCACCATCCGGTGGGGATGTAAATGGTAGGGAGGCTATGTGGAGAGGGTAGAGGGTATACAGGAAATCTCTGCACCTTCCTCTCAATGTCGCTGTGAACCTGAAATGGCTCTAAAAAATAAAGTCTACTTTTTTAAATGGGGCGAAAGCAATGGCCTGGTTTTTTTCTTTTAATCACAGATATTTCAGTAACCAATGCTGCATGCGGGGCCACAGCCCTGCAGCATGACCCTGGCTCTGGACCCCCATTCATGGCATGTGCTTCCTCTATGTGAGCCCAGCTGGCCAGGCTGCCATACTGAGAAATCCGGCCGATTCCTCGTGAGAGAAAGCATGGGGCCACACCTCGTGGCCACACCTTGTGGCCCTTGCTGCCGTGGCCCGTACTTCCGTGGCCCGTGCTGCCATGACTGCGGGCAGCACCATCTACCAGCCTGCAAGGTCTGTCCCCGACTGTCTGTCAGAGAGACAGATGGTAGCTCTCTTCTGCACCTCATTTCCAAGTGACTTCTTTTTTTCTGTAATTCATAAATCCTTACTTTCATGTGAGGCTTCTTTATGATATTTTATCAAATGCCTTTTGAAAGCCTCTGCAGAAAATAGAACCTATGTCCTGGACTTCCTCCTCTCAGCTATTTCTTCAGTAATGGAATCAATTTTTTAAAACGGGAGATGCGCAGCGGGGCAGGACGGCTCTTGGATACACCGTGGCTCCCCCGTGTGGACCCCAAAGCGCTTCATGCAGACTCTGTGTAATTTACCCTCATCATGCAGCCTCTGTGACAGGAAAAGATAAATTCTAGATTCTTCCTGCTGCGAAAACCTCCACTTCCCTGAAACCCTTTAATAGGCGCTCTCAAAAATAATCCTACATCCCAAATTGGTAGGAAGCATATGTTGTCTTCACGTAATGACAAACAGTGGGGCTTTGAGAAAACATCTCTGAGATGGGGGTCCCTCCACAATGCTGTCTTCTGAGCTCTTCTGCTGCCCCAGCACATGAAACAAGGGGCTTTCTCCTTTTTAAAAAAAAAAAAATTATTTTTTAAAGCAGTTTTAAGTTCACAGAAAAATTAAAGGGAGAGTATCTGCAAAGCAGCTCAAAGACATTGTTATGCAGAGAGTAGAGAGTAGAGAGGTTTCCATGTACCCCCTGCTCCCCCACGTGCACAGCCTCCCCACCATCAACACCCCCACGGGATGGGATGTTTGTTACAACTGATGACCCTACATGGACACGTCATCATCACCTAGAGTCCGCAGTTGACGTTAGGGTTCACTCTTGGTGTTGTACCTTCTACGGGTTTGGACAAATGTATAATGATATGTACACACCATTATAGTGTCATACAGAGTAGTTTCACTGCTCACCACCTGGTCATCCCTCCCTCCCACTTAACCCCTGGTAACCACTGATCTTTACTGTCTCCATAGTTTTGCCTTCTCCAGAATGTCATAGAGTTGGAATCATACAGTCTGTAGCCTTTTCAGAATGGCTTCCTTCACTTAGTAAGATGCATTTAAGTTTCCTCTCTCTTTTCATGGTTTGATAGCTCATTCCTTTTTAATGCTGAATAATATTCCATTATCTGATAGACCACAGTTTATTTATCCATCACCTACTGAAGGACATCTTGGTTGCCTCCAAATTTTGGCAAATATGAATAAAGCTGCTATAAACATCCACATGAAGGTTTTAGTGTGGACATAAGTTTTAAACTCCTTTGGGTAAATACCAAGGAACGTGATTGCTGGGTCATATGGTAAGAGTATGTTTAGTTTTGTAAGAAACTTCAAAACTGTCTTCCAAAGTGGCTGCACCATGTTGCACTCCCATCAGCCATAAATGAGAGTTCCTGTTGCTCCGCATCCTCACCAGCATTTGGTGTTGTCAGCATTCTGGATTTTGGTCATTCTAATAGGTGTGTAGTGTTATCCCATTGTTGTTTTAGTTTGCATTTCCCTGATGACATAGGATGTGAAGCATCTTTCCATGCACTTCTTTGCCATCTGTGTGTCTTCTCGTGTTGGGGGTCTTCTCTTCACAGACCATAACCTAGAGACCACAATCTGTACATTGCCTGCTCTCCCTCCTGAACTCTGCCTGCCTCCATCACATCTCTGTTTGCAATTTAAGATGCAGACCTACCCAGGGGCTTGAACTGCTGCCTCCAGGTAGTTTTTACAATGCTATATTTAAAATGGATAACCAACAAGGACCTACTGTATAGCACAGGGAACTATGCTCAATACTCTGTAACAATCTAATTGGGAAAAGAATTTGAAAAAGAATAGATACAGGTATATGTATAATAGAATCACTTTGTTGTACACCTGAAACTAACACAACATTGTTAATCAACTATCTCCAATAGAAAATAAAAAATTCAAAAAAAAAAAAAGATTAGCCACTGAGTCCTCTTGATTCACAGAATCCCGGCATCACAGGGCTGTACAGCACTGTTTTCTGACCATTTTCTCATGTGCCTGTGTTATCCATTAAAAGAATGAACTTGTGGAGCACGGCACTGGGCATTGAGGGGAAAGTCCACCCACAGAGACAGTCTGCTGCCCACAAGGGGCTCCCTGTGCTGCTTCTTCAGGTGGTCCCTCAAGTGTCTGGTCTCCTTTTTCTCACCCTTTCAAAGCTGAATCCAAGCCCTCCCAAGACCCTACATGATATGGAGGAGGACCCGGTGGAGCTCCTGAGCACAAAAGACTTTCTGTGTTTCCCTGTCTCTTGTTTACAGGAAATAGGCTTCATTCAGCCCCCATGACCTTCCCTGAGTTCCAAGGGGCAGGTTCAGTTGCTAATCAGGGAAGGGAGGGGACCAGGAGACAGGGGAGGAGCAGTCAAGAAACAATAGTGCAGCCTTGGGGCAGGGTCCTGGGTCCCCCTCAATGGGTAAGCATAACAATGTCTTTGAGCTGCTTTGCAGATACTGAAGCCCACACCAGGTGGGAGAAGTTAACTGTGTGCTGCCCACAAGCACGTAGACCCCAGACCAGTTGGAACCAGAAGGTCGATGATGCTGACTCCCGATGACCTCACCACCAACCAATCAGAAGAATGTCTACAAGCTGATCACGCCCTCTTTGAACCATTATTATAAAACTCCTCACTACCCCCTCCAGGTCGGGCCACACAGTCTTGAGGACATCAGCTCGCTGTGGCCCCCTTTGCCTGGCAAAGCAATAAAGCTATTCTTTCCTACTTCACCCCAAACTCTGTCTCTGAGATTTAATTCGGTGTCGGGGTGCAGAGGCCAGATTCAGCTTCATACATTCACACACAAGGAAACATACATGCCAGACCCCTACGAGACCTTTCTCCTTAACTGTTCCTGCATAGAGTCCGTCCATAGGAAGAGAGAACTTTGCCTATAGGTCCCAAAAAGAAAAGCCAAGTTCAAATTGAGTTCATTTCAGTTATCTCACACTTTACAAAGAAATACAAGTATCTAAATTCACCCCTTGATAAAAAAAACTTGAGAGAATTTTTTAAAATATCATTCTTTAAAAACAGCTTCTACTGTAGCCGTTATATGATAAGAACCTAGGACAGTAATAGCACAGTGATTTGGGGCCAATTTTCCTTAAATACCTCTCCCATAAGGTATTGAGCCCTTTTGATATTTGGAAGCTTCGGGACTCTGTCCTCCGAAAAGGCTGCATAAATTGAGGACTTCTCACAATGAGGTTTGATCTAATATCTCCCCAATCGTGACTTCTCAATGGCTCGCAGTTCTGGCTGATGGGGCTGCTCAGCCAGATCCCCCATCACAATGGCGACTCCGCTCGGGGCTGGCCGCCTCTCCTTTATCAAACCGCTTTGTCGGAGCTTTATAATTTAGCTGTAAAAATCAGTGTGAGCCAAAGCTCAAGCTACAAGCTGAGGAGACCTTTGAAAAAAAAGTCACTTAAACTGCATTTTCAGGCACTGTGAGATTTGGAAGGTGGGAAGCTGGTGATGAGAGAAAATGATACTTCATCCCTTGTCTCAATTTTCTGCTTAATCCTAGCGTCCAGGAGGAAATGTTGATATTTTTCCAAAGCATTTCCGACTCCAGGAAAAATACTTTCCTTCTAAAACTTCCACTATCTCTTTGGATGAAAACTCATTATTTAGAACATGTAATGTGTGTATCTGGAAATACATTGACTCACCCGGAATATTGGTCACGTGTTCAGTTTAGTGAAGTAGGCGTGAGCCTGTGGGAGCCGAACCAAGCTGGTGATACCCAAGTGCATCCTGTGGGTCCTCTCTAAACCCCTACCCCGAGCTCCACCCTGACCTTCAGAATGACAGTCTGTGGAACAGAATCGGACCTTTACCGGCTGCCCTGAAGATTCGCCAGCTCACCCATGTTCCACCCCGAGGTCAGGCTTAGGCCTTTCACCGTGTCCATAAAGCTGAAGAAAGCCTGGGATTTAACTAAATGCTCTGTGTGTGAATCAAGGACACAGAATCTGGAAACATCGTTAGGGCAAATGTATTTATTTGTCTAGGAGCCTTTGCCTCTGCCTGACTCCCGCAGGAGACAGACCCCATGTCAGCAACGACAAACGGATTTACCGAAATCACACCCCGTTTTAGCTAGCCAGAGAAAGACCATCTAAAGCACGTGGAGATGGTATGTGAATGTTTGTTTTTCAGATGCAGAGATTTAAGGAGAATTGACTGACAAGTAACTAAATGTGGCAGAGATGACGAGGTTGGAGGGATGCAGAGGCTGTGAGTCTGGTGCTGAACGTCCCCCTACGAGGGGCCGGAGGGGCCGGAGGGGGGACAGGCTGGGGGGAGGCCCCGAGGAGGCCCAGATGACGGCATCGCCTAAATGTGGGGAGTGGCTGGAGGCGGGTCGCTCCTGGTCAGAGGGACCAGAGAAGGAAGCACAGACCAGACTCCAGGCGCTCCAAGGAGCGTGGGCTTCAGCTTAGAACAGGGAACGCTTTCCAAGCACCTGGGTCAAGAAGGAGCAGATGCCAGGAAACAAAGTGCAGCTTATTAAGAACCCGATTTATGTGCAGAAATGGATTCTGGGGCAACCCCTGCAATAGTGACGGCAGAGGCTGCTGTGTGAGCAGCGGATGAGCTCGTAAAAAGAAAACAGTCAAGCTTCCCTGGTGGCGCAGTGGTTGAGAATCTGCCTGCCAATGCAGGGGACACGGGTTCGAGCCCTGGTCTGGGAGGATCCCACATGCCACAGAGCAACTAAGCCCGTGAGGCACGACTACTGAGCCTGCGCGTCTGGAGCCTGTGCTCCGCAACGGAAGAGGCCGCGACGGTGAGAGGCCCGCCCACCGCGATGAAGAGTGGCCCCCGCTCGCCGCAACTGGAGAAGGCCCTCGCACAGAAACGAAGACCCAACACAGCCAAAAATAAATATACATAAATAAATAAATTTATTAAAAAAAAAAAAAGAAAACAGTCAAGCGAGTAACAAAATGAGACTGACATCAAGGGTGGGACACAAATCCAACTTCATAGTTTATTGTTCCTACTTTTTATCTACACCCCAATGTCCATCAGCACCTCCAATCCATTCGCTTAAATATGAAGTCATAATCTGCAGCCCCCCGCAAGCAATTAGAACCCCTGCTTGCAAACGCTCCTTCCTGTAAGGCACCCACTTTATCAATCACTCAGGTATAAAACCATCAAACCTGCTACCGATTACCAAAGATTTTTACATTAGCCACATGCCCAGGATTCAATTTCTCCCTCCCCTCTGGGGCCGTTGCCACCAGCCTAGTTCATTTTGCACCCCACCTGAGTGCTCATTATCAGCCCCATTCCATTCTGGAAGGATCTGCAGCATTAACCTCCCTGACCAAGTTGGCCCCATCTAGTCGCCAGCCACCACCAGCCCACACAGCTGCCATCAGTACAGAGGACACAGCTCGGATTCCAAGGCATCCCCAGAATGTCCCCACCGGCCACGCACATCCCACAGGGCAGCTCGCCTCCCGGGCACCATGCGTGTGCGCTGCCTCTCGGCCCGACCCCACCTCTCCTCCGTGCCGGGCAGCCCCCCATGCCCTGGATTCCGTTCCCTTACTTACTTCTCTCTGAGCTCACTCTTCAATCACAGAAGTCCCCTCCGAGGCTTTCTTAATCCCTCCCTTCTGTTTTCTAATTTCACATTTGCGAGCATCCCTATTCTGGCTCCTCTCTGTCTTCCTCCTCCAAACACCTAAATCTCTAACTCAGCTTCAATTACTCCAGTTTTTCCCTAAACCCTGGATCCTGCTATCCCCATGCTCTTTTCCTAGAGCCTCTTTTTCAGGACTTTCCCACCTCAGCCTCATCTATTGTTGGCAATTTATTAAATGATGGGACAATTTTAATGATTTCAGATTACAAGTATTGGTAATACTTGTCATGAATCTCCCCATGGTGTGAGCTGCACACGGATAAAGACACGTCGGGAACATCGACCACTTAGCCGCCTCCGCCAAGACTGTCAGGAGAAGGCAAAGGAGTGGATGGATCTTCGTTGCGGCTGCTGGAGGAGCCAGGACTGGCCTCCAAGCGACCAGGATTCTGTCCCTGAGGCCGTGGAGCCGGACAATGTCTGCCTTCCAATCCCCCACGTCAGCAAGATGCCAGGACTCATTTGCTTTCTGCTCTTTCCTTCATCTGAACCCCCTGCCCTGATTTCACAGGTATTGAACTAGGTCATTCAAACAAGCAAAATGGCAACAATAAAGAAGGGGCCCACGTCACCATTCTGAATCCGATCTGCCACCTCACCCTGGTGTCCGTGACTCTGTGACCTCCTGACCTCCTGCCCTGTGGAGAAATGTCTACCCAAGTTGCTCCTGGCATTTTCCTTTCCATTTTACCATATTGTGACTCAGCACTTTCTAGACAGTCCAGGACCTCTGGCTGGTGTGAAATGGCCTCATTCTCTCCCCCGTGTTGCCACCAGCAGAAACTGAGGACTTGGACGTGCAGGAGACGCTCCTCACCTGTGAGAAGCCCGCCACCTCCTCTCAGTGTCCCCCGGGGCACCTGGGTTCCAGCCCCAACTCCTACCCCTCCTCAGTCACCTGTGCACAGCCAGCTACACCGACTACAAGCTCCCAAATTAGGTGTTTATTGAATAAATTATCATAAAAGCAATAAAATGCCAGGGGCCTGATATCCTCTTTACATTGTTATAAATTGGCTATCCTTACCTTTCTGTTTCTGTTCCCATTCTTAGTTTTATTTATTCTTTTTTAGAGTCGGAAGAGACCCCAGAGAACAACTTGGTTTTACTAAAATCCACTCTCTACTTTGCATAACATACTTGAGCTACATGGAGAAAATAATGAGAAAATATGACTTACAGACACCGTGTCTACTCCAAGGGTTAGAAGACAAAGCTCACATGTGTTCATTTCAGGGATAAAAATGTCTTTGTGATAACTAGCCGAGGTAACATCACCCTTGTGATATTTTCTGGATTAACTATTCTATGATGACCCTGCTTCCGGTTTTTATCCCATCAAGTAAAAAAATGGGGTTGAACCTGCAGTCCAGAGGCCTGGGGGGGGCGGGGGGATTAGGGGGCAAGTGTGTAGTGAGGACAGATTTAGTGGGTCATCATGACAGGTCTGAGGGACGGTCAGTATTCAGAATATCCTTTAGAAGTAGAATTTCCTAATTACAGATACCATACAAATGACTCTCAGTAGGACCATTATTTAAGAGTTATGCCCTCCCCTTTCATTCATGCCCTCCAGGATGTTTGGTCTGCTGCCGACCCCTGGCAGTAGAGACATTCTTCTGAGTTGAATTTCTGTAGTTTGCATTAGGAAAACAACAGCTAATTGTGCTTTTTCCAAACTAAACACCATTCCTGAGTGGATTTGTACATCCCACATCCCTTCCCAACTGAGATGGACCAACTAAACCAGAGACACGGCCCTGGAAACTCCCCATTACTCTGAGAGCCTCCCGTTGACCTCGGTCCCTCAGAGCCCTCTTTTTCAGGAACCTCCACTAAGCACACAGTTAACTTCTCCCACCTGGTGAGGGCTTCAGTACCTGCAAAACAGCTCAAAGGTATTGTTATGTGTATCCCTTGAGGGGGAACCAGGACCCTGACTCAAGGATACATGATTGTTTCTTGACTACTCTTCCCTTGTCTCTGCATCCCCTCCCTTCCCTAATTAGCAACTCTTTGAACCTGCTCATTGGAACTCAGGGAAGGTCATGGAGGCTGAAAGAAGCCTACTTCCTGAAATCAAGAAATGGGGGACACAGAAAGGCTTTTGTGCCCAGGAGCCCCACAGGGTCCTGCTCAGTTTCAATCCCTGATTGTAGATAACACTCCATCAGACAGTGTGTGAGGGAGGGTGACAGGAGAGCTAGGACACACCCCAAGCTTTGAGGAACTAACAGCAGAGGAGACTGAACATACACAAGATGGACCCTCTTAGGAAGCGAATCTTTTGCAGAGAACCACTGCGATCAGTAAGAATACCTGTAGCAGGTCCTCAACACGTGATGTGACATAATAAGCCTCCTCCTCCCATCCCACTGAGTTTAGACTTCCCGGATAACTGGACAAGTCTCCAGAGCATCATCCTGTCCCCTTCCCTGCGTCCTCTCCATGGAGTTGCTTCCAGCACGATGTTCTGAGGTCAAATCTGATCATGCTGCCCCACAGTTTCTACCACCTCTCTTTCTCTCCACGGCTGTCACAGATACAAAGCCAAATCCCTACACAGGCTGGGCAGACAGGAGGAAGATAACACTGGAGCTCAGTTATAACTGGTGATGGACACTTGGTCTCACTGCAGGATGACACTGTGGAGGGGTGAGGACTGTGGCAAACTGGAGCCTTTGTCCAGCCTAAAGGAGGAGGAGCCACTCAGCTCCCACTGAATGTGGCCCAGGAGGCACCTGGGCCTGGGATCACCACAGATTTTGATTTCTCAAGAAAGGCTAGAAATCTGAAATTTTAATTAAACTCTCTAGAGCTTTAAATGTTGAAATCCGATACAAATAAATGATATGCGTTAACTTCATGCACATCAAACAAATCACAACTGTGGGCCAGGAGCCCAGTTAGTTACCTCTAGCCTGTGAGTTTAAGTCAAAACACTTAGCACAGTGTCTGAGTTTCCCTAAGACCTTCACGGTCCTTCCCGATCTGCTGCCACGTGGCAGAATCACCTGATAGAACACATGCATGCACACACACGCACACACACACAGCTTATTCTCCAGCCCCATGAAATGCCTTGGAGTCTCATGCTCGTCCAGGGGGTTGGAGAAAAACTGTGTGTGCACCTGAGCAGGAAAAAAAGTGGGATTCTGGTTACTAGAAGGCACTGACCTCATGAACCCCTTTTTCCCCTAAGGAAGGTAGGTATGAACGATGGCATGATGGTGGACACTGGGAGACAATGAGCAGTCTTTTTTTTTATTATTATTTTTTATTTTTGGTTGGGTTGGGTCTTCGTTGCAGCACGCAGGCTTTCTCTAGTTGCAGCGAGTGGGGGCTACTCTTCGTTGCAGTGGCTTCTCTTTGTTGCGGTGGCTTCTATTGTTGAGGAGCACGGGCTCTAGGCGTGCAGGCTTCAGTAGTTGTGGCGCATGGGCTCAGTAGTTGTGGCTCACGGGCTCTAGAGCGTGGGCTCAGTAGTTGTGGCTCACGGGCTCTAGAGCGTAGGCTCAGTAGCTGTGGTGCACGGGCCTAGTTGCTCCGCGGCATGTGGGATCTTCCCGGACCAGGGCTAGAACCCGTGTCCCCCACATTGGCAGGCAGATTCTTAACTACTGTGCCACCAGGGAAGTCCTGAGCAGTCTTGATTGCCTCCTGAACCTCCCATCTTAGATCTGGAAAATCACACCTTCTATTCAGAGTATGCTCAGAAACTCCATGGGTAAAATCTTAGAAAGTAACTTTCTGTGAATTACAAATTCACCGCATCTACTCTTTTCCTTAACACAAAAGAGTTTTCTCTTCTACAGTCTTAGGTGTCTTCTCGCTGTGTCCTCGCATGGGGGAAGGGGTGAGGGGTTCTCTGGGGTCTCTTTATAAGGACACTGATCCCATCGTGGGGGCTCCACCCTCATGACCTCATCACGTCCCAGAGGCCCCACCTCCTGCCACCATCACCTTGGGGGTTAGGATTTAACACAGGAATTTGAAGGGGAGACAGACATTCAGTCCATAGCAGGGAATAAAAAAAGAAAATGGGGATCTGAGAATATAGTGGGGGAAAAATGGACACAGTATAAGTGGTACAATGTTAAAAATAATTTATACTGAAATGTGAACATGTAATTTCATGGGAAATGAAACCAGTGAATAGATCAGTAGTAGGAAAAAAATACTTTCATTTATAGTATTTTCTTTACTCGCTTTTTCCCCAAAAAATATCTACTCAACTACGTCCTGTCAAAATCTGAAAGACAGTATCTATGAACACAAGCTGCGCCCTCTGGCAGAGGAGCTGCATAAATCCGGTGGTTGTTATGGTGCCAGGGAAAGGTTGCCAGGTCAACGAGGAAAAGACAGAACGCCGGAAAACAATGCATTTGTCAGGAGCCTAGCTCCATTGTTCCAGCACCAGCGATGGTTCTGAGAACAGAGCGGGCAGGAGTGGACACTCATCGGCGGAACACAGGCTACCTGGAGGCCGAGCTAAGTGTTTCTCCGTGGACCCGAAATCTTACTGAATTTCTCACTCTGAAAGCTTTCCTTCTTGCCACTTTTTAAATCCATGTCTCTGATTCATCCCTGGCTTCAGCCCAAGTCATCCCATCCGCTCCTAAGTGCCAGCAAAGGCCACCAAGTGCCAGTGGGCCCCGAACTTCAACCCTCCCGCGCCAGCGGATGGGCTTGAGGTGGGAGCCAAGTGTATTTTGATCTGGATTCTGTGTGTTCAGCATGTCTGCCTCACAAGAAACACTGTCGGTTTCTCCCTGGTATAGAGCCTAAGACATGATAACAATCTACCCAGAAACGGTTTATCTGTCCTGCCCAGGCGGACAAAGCTTTGTCAGTCTCCCCAGGAAGGTTTAATCAGATGTCTTTGAATATGTGAGAGGGAATACAGCCCGCTTAATAAACATGTCTTGCTTAAAAACTCTTTGTAATAGCTCAAGATTTGTTTCCTTTTCTTCCCTTCACTTTTTTTTTAATGCCTTTGAAAGCTGCCATTTGAAGCTCCTGGTGTCTGAACTTTCCCCGCTCTGCGTGCACACACAGATGAGAAGAAAAGCCGGCTATTGTGAGCCTACTCTTCTTTTTGGCATGAGAGATAAGGCTCCAGAGAAAGCTGCCACACCGCCCTGAAATTTAAGAAGACGTGCAACCCAGAAGCGCCCGACATGCGACCCAGAAGCGCCCGACATGTGACCCAGAAGCACCCGACATGTGACCCAGAAGCGCCCGACATGCGACCCAGAAGCGCCCGACATGCGACCCAGAAGCGCCCGGTGCTAGGCTTTTAGGAATGCTCTTATATTATTTACATGTAGAGACAAAGATACAAAAAAAAAAAAAAAATCCCCTTAGATGGGAGAAAATAGGGCACATCAACACCCACCATGAACAAACTTATCAACCATCACGAGAGCATGAAAGCAAAGCAGACGTGAGCTTTTTCTAAGGGGTGAAACCTTCTGGGCACTGGCTGTGTTGAGACGCAGACACTAACCATTTCTGCGGTTTGCTTTTGTCCTTTTTCAAAAGCTAGAACTCTACGTCCTTTACAAAGGTTACTGTCCTAAGAATCATGCTGTTTATAGCCTCCCCCACCCACAAAAATAATGCACATTATGCTTCAAAACTTCTAGCTGCCTGGTTATTCAGACTCACATCCAAAGATACACATCATCCACCTGGGAGAGTCTGGGACGCGTGGTCCTCACACACCAGCACCGTGTTTGTGGACATCACTGCACAAATATTTCTTGCCGTCGTGTCAAAAACGTGGGTTAGGGCTGCCCCGGTGGCGCAGTGGTTGAGAATCTGCCTGCCAATGCAGGGGACACGGGTTCGAGCCCTGGTCTGGGAAGATCCCACATGCCGCGGAGCAGCTGGGCCCGTGAGCCACAACTACTGAGCCTGCGCGTCTGGAGCCTGTGCTCCGCAACAAGAGAGGCCGCGATAGTGAGAGGCCCGCGCACCGCGATGAAGAGTAGCCCCCGCTAGTCGCAACTAGAGAAAGCCCTCGCACAGAAATGAAGACCCAACACAGCCAAAAATAAATAAATTTTTTTAAAAAAGTACTAATTTGCATAAAGAAATAAAAAAAAACAAAGAAACAAAAAAGAACGTGGGTTACTAGTCGAGCCAACTTGGAGGAATCTGAGCTATTTCGTTTCACACCTGCGACCTCAGCCCGTTGACTTAATTCCTCTGCACCCAGGCCCCTGTCTGCAAACTGACGACCATCTCCCAGACCTGGATGGATGTAAATGAGATACTGGATGTAAACTCTAGGCAAGGGCCTGGCACTCACAATACATCATTCCGAAGAGGGACTGCGTGCATTGGCGGTATTTTTGCTCTTTACATCCTTCCATGGGCCAAAAGGATTCCCATTTGTCTAATATCTGGCCTGAAATGATTTCTAAACAAACTGGCTCAAACGGTCTGAATAACTTCCTTTGCCACTGTCAGTTCGTCTTTGATATACAATGCATTCTGACACATTTTTTGCATCAATTCACAAATCAACCTCTAAAACAACATTCCCTGGGAAACGGTGAATTTATGAGACACAAGCCTAGGCCAAAACGACTCAGGCCAACAACCTGAAATTAATCGGCCCCCATCCATCTTTATAATTCCGTCCTTTGCTCTCTTGTGAATTTCTGCTTTGTAAAACAGAAACTGGTGATCATCCAAATACATAGGAAGGAGCTATAATGAGTGCTCTCAGCGTGTACTCACTCATCTAAAAACGGGGGTGCTTTTGTGTAAAACAGCGTGGGATCCCGGGGCAGTGACGTTGCTATAGACCTGCCAACACCCAGCCTCTCTCCCTCCCCTGCCCGCCTCTCCCTCACAGTATGACGGGACAGGATGCTTTTCAAGGAGACATAGGTGAGGTTTACGTGGGGATCTGCGGTGGTTAATCTTACATGTGGTCTTGACTCGGCTGAGGGACACTCAGGTAGCTGGTAAAACTACTTCTGGGTGTGTCTCTGAAGGGGTCTCGGGAAGAGGTTAATGTCTAAATCAGCAGATGGAATAAAGATTGTCCTTCCCAGCGTGGGAGAGCCGCAGCTGAGGGCTGATGAGGGCCCACACTGAGGGCACGAGTAGATCAAAAAGGCACAGAATGGGGGGGATTCACGCTCTGCTAGAGCTAGGACGGCCGCCTTCTCCTGCCCTTGGACATGGGCACTCCTGGTTCTCAGCCATCAGACTCGACTGTATCACACCACCGGCTCTCTTGGGTCTCCAATGCAGATGGCAGATCACGGAACTTCTCAGCCTCCATAATTACATGACCCAATTCCTATAATAATCTCTTCTGATACTTAAATCTATCTATCTATCTATCTATCTATCTATCTATCTATCTATCTTCCTCTCTATCTCCTATTGGTCTGTTTCTCTGAACAGCCTTGACTAATACAGGATTCTAGGAAATTTTCCTTTTCTGATAAAAGTCAGTTTGGGGCACTATCCCTCCCACTTCTGCCTTGAGCATGAACGGGCAGCCTGGTGTGGGTTGGCGTCTGGCAGCCCTGAAGCACCAAGAACGCACCCCAAGTCTGGAGAGGCCTCCCCGATGGACACCAAGATCCAGGACACATTTTAGTACTAAAACAGGAAGTGGGGTGCAAAAGATATTTGTGGAATTGTTGAAGCCTAGTACATAGGGATTCTGTTTTCCCAAGGTACACGGTCTGCTCTGAAATGGGTGACTTACGTTAGTCTTTTTCTATTAATTAATAAAAGTATTCTTTTAACAAAAATAAGGATATCTATGTTTGGATTTCAGGCAATCTTATTTTATGTCATAAGTTTCTCGATGCCCTTGAGGGAGACTTTTGGGGACAGCCAGATCATTTGATCTTCCTTTGTTTTTGTTATTTTATTAACATTCCATTTTTAAATTAGCAAATACATCACCCCTTAAATTCTTAGACTTATGTTATTTTCTTCTACATATAAATGTAGTAAGTTTAGCTGTTATTATTAGGGGGGGGCTTTCAAAACTCACTTCATTAAATGCTCTTAAATATTTCGATCTGTATTTATGACTTTAATTTATTATCGTTTCCTTATATTCACTTCAATGGTCTCACTCATAAACAAAAACCTCCCATATATTTAACAACGCAAGTAAATGTAATAAACTGAATTGATAAATGTAGTGATTCTCAAGTTCTCTTAGACATTCCATTCCTGTATACAAATGTTACTAATTTATCTTACGCCTTTCAATTTAAAATAACAAGTCTAAATTTAACTAAGCAATTACACATTTTAATTTGGAATCATGAGTCTAATCTCTTAGATATTCTGTGTGTCAAATTCTCTTAAATATTACAATTACTTGAAATACCAAATATAAACAGATTGTTCCTAACTGCCAGAAAGTGTCTACATTCGGTTTGACTTATTTTATGCTCGTAGTCTTCGTTCTAGATCTCTCCAAGGTTAAAGACACGTGCCCTTTAATAAAGAAATGACACCGGCCCAAGGAAATCAAGCAGCCCCTCAGACAGTTGAGAAGGGAGAGTGAGCCCCAGAAAGCTGACACCCTAGGGATTTTTACTGTAACCCAACTGTCAGGTTGAGCCTTTTTAAAAATAGTTGCTACCCTCAATTTGGGTGATTATTCCCTCAAACTGGGTGATTTTCCAGCCCTTTTCCTCCTGAATCGGTTACTTCTGACCCGATTCTTCTGAAACCTCTTTCAACATTCTCACCTGATCTGGGTGTTTGAAATCCTGTGGCCCTCCCCAGGTCAATGCACCAATGCCCTGGATTCAATAACCTATTTTCCTCGGATTTTGCAGAATCTGACCATAGGTCTCCTTAATGAGAGAAACGTGATGTTTTAATGAGTTTTTTTTTTTAATTCTTTCCAAGTTCTGCAGTGAGCTTCACCCTCAGCTGCCTCTGCCTGGTGATTGATTCCCAGAATGTAAAGGAAAGCTGAACCCAGTGTGTCTCCCTTACATTCCCAGATGATTTCTTCGCTTGGAGTTAATTAATTTCAAAAAAGAAAACATTCTTTATTCATCTACAAAAGAATCCACGACAGCCAAGTGCTGAATAACCTCTTCAATAATCTCTCTGGCTCCCTGAGCACCCAGTGACTTTCAAAAGTCCCCTGGAGTGACCTCATCTCAAAGGCTGTGAAAAACACAGTCTCAGAAAGCCGACACTTGGTTCTAAACCGTATAACATTGGTATTTTGAAAACAGAACTGGCTGTGCCCCCTGGATTCTCCTCCTTGATGTGAAGGAGTCACTCTTGTTCTGAGTAGTAAAAATATATAAACATTTAAAAATATTGACTATGGATTTACAAGTACCAAATTGAAAGTTTTTCCTGCTACTCCCTAAGCTGAGTGACACAATCTCTCTGGACCTCAGTTTCCTCGTCTGTAAAAAGACTGATTTGGACTAAGGGACCTCTAAGTTTTCTTTTTTTATTAATTTTTATCTGAAGTTTTTTTTTTTTAATATTGGAGTATAGTTGATTTACAATGTTGTGTTAGTTTCAGGTGTACAGCAAAGTGATTCAGCTATACATACACATATATCTATTTTTTTTCAGATTCTTTTACCGTGTAGATTATTACAGAATATTGAGTACAGTTTCCTGTGCTAAGGTTTCTTCCTTCTAAAAGATCACAAGTTAATGGGTTGGCCAGAGAGAGCAAAAAGAACCCAGTAGCAATTATTTTTTATCACAACCATTGTAAGTGGAAAGCCAAAGTGGTTGGAATTTTCCTTTCCAAATCACTTACCCTACGGTAGCAATATTTTCATAAACGGACCTGAACTTCCTGAGATAAGAAAAAACATGAACTTTCAGATGACCGAAATGGAATATTGCAAGGGAAAAATACTGTGAAAATTATGCTGAGATTGCTATCCTGATGGAAATTTGGTAAGTTTCTCCTTATCCTGGGGAAGCCACTTATGATCAGACAATCACAGAAAGATTTTTTTTCTTTTTTTTTAAGGATGCACTACTACATTTCCTAGACTTGCTTATACAACCAAAGGTTTGAGCGTAAATCCTTGTGCTAGCCAGGTGCCACAATGCACATTCCAACAAGACTTATTTCTCAAGGAGTCATAGGAGAAAGGAAATGAGTTTGTTGACAACAATCAGAAACACAGGCAGTGTCATTACACTGCAAGGGCTGTTCTAAGCACATTAAGAACATCATTTCATAATCCCTATGTCATTATTCCTGTTTCAAAGGCAAGAAAACTTGAGTCCAGAGGTAAAATCACTTCCCGGACACCAAGCTGGTAACTGATGGATTCCAGATTGAACCCCCTGAGTTCAGAGTTAGGGATGGTTTGTGTACCTCTATTGGCGCATTCTTCAAATGACCCTTTGAAATCAGATTTTCCCCCTTTTCACACAATGTAAGTGAATGCTTGAAGGTGGGTGCTATTTATAATTTCATGAGAAGAGTTTGATTCTAGACAGCAGCCTACATTTCTATTACAAAGAGTCTGTTTCACCCTGAGCTTCTTTGGAGAAAATGGGGTTATTTGGAGAAAATGGCTTCAAATGTTTGACTGGGTACCTAGGGCAAAGGAGGAGAGGCCGTGTGTGAAAGGAGGGTTCACAGAATGAACAAAGAGGGAGCCTCTAACATACCAGCCAGCAGTAAATAAACTAGGAGAAAAAAATGTAAAGAAAATGAAACGCTTAAACGTCATTAATGTAAAGAAGTTTTTCATGTGACCGCATTAGCAGAGGAAGCTTTGAGAAGACCTATACCCAGATTTCCAAGACTTGATACTTGGCCAAAAGGACATACCTCTCCCTTAACGTTGAGGGTGGGAAGGCTCTATCTGGAGGAAAAACAGTTTGGTTCACATGTGAAGTAAGGAAAAAAAGATGACATCACAGGTACCCTCTGAGACCATTTTGGAAAAACCAGTTGGCATTTGGTGGGTGGACCCATAGCCTTCAGCTCTGAGGCTCTGGGAAGGGCGAAATCTTACAGCTGTCACTGAATCAAGCTGTTTCTATTTTGATTTATAATGCAAGACTCTGACCTCGTGTTATTTAAAAAAATAAATAAGAGCAAAACAGCTTTAAAATCATTTTAAAAACTGATTTCAAGTGATTGAACCTCACAGTACTTTTCCTCCAGAAATTCTGATTATTTTCTACTTTTCAAGGAAGGCACCGTTCATTTTTTAAGAAGGGAAGAAGAGATTTTGCATAATGTAAATGGCCTCTTTTCCACACACCTGGTTCCCTCAAAACTTACATAATCACCTTATACAACACGAGGACCTGGGGAGCTATGGAGTGGTGGACTGACCCATCCGTAATTGTCCTAATTTGCAGTCATCTTGGGCGCTCTTGCCTTTGCTTGCACTGTTTCATACCCTGCACATCTCCGCGTCACACACTGCCACTCCCCACCTCTCTGAACATACACACGTGTCAGGACTGGGAGCACACACATTAACACTTCCTCAGCAGACGAGAATGTGCCAATCAGACAGGGCACTGTGCAGACACACTTGACAACTAGCCACTTGGAGGCCAGGCTCACGGTGACCACAGGGCACTGGGTACCATGATAAACACAATAAGCATTTCAAGGGCTTATTTTTTTTTCCATGACATTTTAACTCTTACTCTTATTTGACTCTTATTTCCCAGATGGAACTCAATGAGGCGTTCCTTGACAACTACGTAGGACATTTTTACTAGCTCTACCTAAGCTGTCAGTATCCAAAACATTACTGTGTGCTGCAGAAAAAAAACGCAACCCAGCTAACAGTGCGCCAGCAGAGTTGAAGAAGGGAGAAAGCGCTTGTTTTGAGGGGAAATTCTATCTTGCTTGACAACAAAATCATCCAGCAGAGCAACAGGATCCGACTTTGGAAGAAGAGCTATAGATTCATCAAGGTGAATGTCTTTCAGAGAGAGACGGTACACAGGTGAGCTTCTCGAAGGACTATGGGAACTTGAATAGAACCAAGAAAGAGGGGGCTCCATGCCTAGGATTGTAGGGAGTGGGCGCGGCCAGCAGAGCGAGCAGTAGAAGCTGTACCCTTGACTCCAGGGCAGTGGGTCTCCGCCTAAAGATGAGAGACAGCATGAGATTTCCCAAAATATCTTAAGGACATTTGAACTGGATCCTGATCCCTTCAAGCTTCTGTACAGTTTCTGTGCCGTCACCCCACTGGGATACCCAGGGAATAATGAACTTGACAATAGGCGTGATGGTGAGGGTCTAAATCTTACCTTGCTCCTTTCCTGCAGCAACGGAAAATAGCAGTTCTCCTAGCAAGCATGAATGCGTGTATGTGCGCGGGTCGGAATCCCAAACATGCCCGTTAAGACAGAACTCCAGGGCGGGACCCACCATCCGTATTTGTAAAGCTCCCAGACACATGGCCGAGGTCAAGATCCCACACTCCAAACAGCCTTGGAGATGCAGGCGTGTACCTGGGAGGGTTTGAAGACATGCAGCGGTCTACATGGGCCAGAGCACAGTCATATGAAGGATTGGGACTCCATCTGAAGGATGGGGACCCTATGGCATAAACTGGGAAACCGAGGGCAGGTGGCAGGTGCTCCTGATGGCCCGCAGAGGACAAATCCCGCTCCGCCCCCACGAGCACTGCCTGTGCGTCTCCACTGTGCGCACATCCACAGGAGAAACCCTGCACTTCATCAGCGTGTTGTCAGTTTTGAGTCTCGTGTTGCATGAAGGACCCTTGCACGAAAAACAGCTACAACCAACCTCCCAAGCAGCTGTTCACCAGCTTACTTTTGTCACAATGTAGAAGGCTAGCGTTGTTTTTTTTTTTAAGAGGAGGAGGTTAAAGGGCAAATTTTAAGTAAGAAGGAGTTTTACCTGGTAATTAGGAAAGAAAAACAGTTGAGAAGCCTGAAGCTAAATTTGATTTTTGCCAAGGTTCCACGTCTCCAGGCTCTCGGCTTTCTGAGCTGCAGTGTCGGCTCTTGAGTATGTTCTGAGCGTCCTCTTGTGGATGGAGCAGGTATTGCCTTAGGAAGTTTTCAAAACGCCTTGTTTGGGCTGCACAGCTTCTCCTAAGCCAGTGCGTTTCGGATGGTAAATGAGCCTAGGGCTTGCTAACGGGTTAGTCAACGAACGCCCAGAGCAAAGAACCATCTGCTTAGTTGTTCTCAATTAAGCAATTTTGCAAGATTGAACAAATTATCAATTTGACACTGCATTTACCAAAAATAACTGAATTCTGTCTTCTCTTCTTCCCACATCAAATCATTTTAATTTATGAGGAAAAGGGAAGGAGACATTAACAACTTCTATTTATCAAGACTCTGCTGATTTGTTTTTTCCTTGAGAAACTGTGAACCGTTAAAAGTCAAGACGCAGCTCGGGTCAGAATGACAGCAGCTCAAGTAGCTTCTTCAATTCAAAAGTGTCTCAGATTGACTTTATTTGTTTTTCTTTTAATTTTTTATTTTTTGTAAATATTTTATATATGTATTTTTTATTGGAGTATAATTGCTTTACAATGGTGTGTTAGTTTCTGCTTTATAATGAAGTGAATCAGTTATACATATACATATATCCCCATATCTTCCCTCTTGCGTCTCCCTCCCTCCCACCCTCCCTATCCCACCCCTCTAGGTGGTCACAAAGCACCGAGCTGATCTCCCTGTGCTATGCGACTGCTTCCTGCTAACTATCTATTTTACATTTGGTAGTGTATATATGTCCATGTCACTTTCTCACTTTGTCCCAGCTTCCCCTTCCCCTTCCCCGTGTCCTCAAGTCCATTTTCTAGTAGGTCTGTGTCTTTATTCCCGTCGTACCCCTAGGTTCTTCATGACCATTTTTTTTTTTTTTTTAGATTTCATATATATGTGTTAGCATACGGTATTTGTTTTTCTCTTTCTGACTTACTTCACTCTGTGTGAGAGACTCTAGGCCCATCCACCTCACTACAAATAACTCAATTTTGTTCCTTTTTATGGCTGAGTAATATTCCATTGTATATATGTACCACATCTTCTTTATCCATTCATCTGTCAATGGGCATTTAGGTTGCTTCCATGACCTGGCTATTGTAAATAGTGCTGCAATGAACATTGGGGTGCATGTGTCTTTTTGAATTATGGTTTTCTCAGGGTATATCATCACCACGCTTGAGATGTAAATGCATCAAGGTGCTCACTTCCTTTCCTCCTTAGCCCTGGCTGCACTAGGGATTCAGACCCAAGGACCCAGGGTCTGAGGAAGGATGTTTCTATAAGTGGATCATTTCTATTACTGTTCTGTCTGTGCAAGTTGGAAACTCCACGGCTGGAATGACATGACCTTGGACACAAAGTCTCTCTGGTTCCTTTCAAGTGTTTGATGCTCTAAGGCCCTGAAGAAGCAAATCATACTAATTTACTAATCCAGGGTGTGGGGAGCTCCGTGGATCCCAAACGCCTACGTTGAAGTTCTCCTGCTTAGAATCTCGATGCAATTGTTGAAGACGCCAGACCAGGGCCTTAGGTATCGCATTACTGTGTATTTATATGACACCACCAGTAGGCTAAGCATTTAATATGCATTATCGCATGTTACCTCCATGGAAATGTAAGGTGAATTCTACCATTACCCCGCTTCATTGATGACACACAGAGGTGAGAAAGGGGGAGCATCTTTCCCAAGCAGTAAGAGGTGCTGATGAACCTGGGTCTCTGTTATCTCATACCCTGAGGTCGCCTGTGGTCGTAATCTGCTTCCTCAGAGTGTTTTCCACGTAAGAGCGCTAGGACATGGGACAACTACATCCTGAACCTGGATTTGTGTGACTCGAAAGGCTAGGCTTTCAGCCAGATTCCTCTACCTGCCCTACCCTCTGGGTTTGCTACACATTCAACCTACCTGTGGAATCCTGTATTCCACCCAGGGTTCCTGTAAAAGTGAAACAGAAAAGAACAACACAGACTGGTGAAACCACAAGCATGCGGAAGGATGTGCCCTTGGGGAAAGGCAGCAGGCTGGTCCTATTTCCCTGGGCTAGAGGAAGCACCGCTGAGCAGTCTCGGAACCTGGCACACAGGTGTACTACGTGGCTGGCCACTGACCTGGTTTTGCTCGAAGTCAGATCCCTAAGCCTCGTTCCCTCCCCACCATCCTCTTCATTACACTGTAGCGTTACATGGCATTCTGGCTCACGGCCTCGGTGAAAAGTAGGGTTTTCAGAGGAAAGTCGTCAGTTTTCCCTTGTGTTATTCTGTGCCTGCAGTAACTTGCACGGTCTGTGTTTAAAGGTTTTCGTAATTGAACAGGTGCAGGAAACAAAAGTGGTCGGTGGCTCTATTTGTATTGTGTCACAGCACAGCCGTCACTTACAAACAGTTGTTGAGTTGTACTTATCCCACCTAATACCACATGGTGTGTGTGCATGTGTGTGTGTGTGTGTATGTGTGAAGCCCATGATGTCCTAAAAGAAAGCATGGTGGGGGGGCGGGGCGTGGAGAGGAAGCCCAGGCAGATGCTGGGCTACTTGCCCTTAAGGTACATGGGGCTCAAGATTAACTGAAAAACCAAGAATATGTGACCATACACGTGCTTTGAGTGTGTGGAGTGATAAAACACCATTTCCAAGGCTAGAAATACGACTGCCATATAAAAATAAAATAAACACATGTCTAAGGATGTACTTAACTGATTAATAAATGAGGAACCAAGAAGATATTCAGACTAGTTCAACAGAAACTGTGAACAGCTGAGACGTCAGAATGCTGAATGCATTTGTCAATAGATACAAAATGGCTGAATGTCCTATAGGCATATAAAAAGTAATACCTGGGTTATACTTTCTATAAAAAGGAAATCAATTGTATCTCTCTACCAGGTAAAATTCATTCCCATTGCTACAGACAAAAGCTATCTGCATTAATGTTACTTTTTCTGCACTAACTTCTCTTCCTACAGATCTGTAAATAACCTGGTCAATAGAAAGTGAATGAGAACAGCCCCCTTCCCCCACAGAATGGGATCCCCAAGGGCCCGCCAGGCCATACCCAGCTTTCCCCGTGAAGGACCCCAGGCAATTCCTTCGCCTGCACCCAGATCTTGGAGGCTATCTCCGGCAGGAGCAGTCGTGCCGTGGTTACAGACACATGTGAAGGACTAAATCCCAGAGTCCAGCCGTCAAGTGAGTGTATCGCCTGGAATTCACAACTGCAATCACCACCCCCACCTCAACTTTGCAAACTGGAGTTATTAATAATTCCTGTGAGACAAATCCTTGCAGGAAAGCATCCAGACTATGGAAAAAAATAGAATTAAGGATTGACTTGGGCAGTGCAGTATCCAAACATCACATCTGATCAGAGCTGAGGAGCACAGAACGTGTCCAAAAGTCCTTGCACAAGCAAAGTTCTCTGCAGAAGCAGAACAGAAATTGTATTCAATCACCAGGGATGCATTTATCTCAGATTTGAATTGGCCACCCCAGCATTCACATCTAGAAACATTAAATTAAGGGAAGACATTTCCTCTCTAGACCATCTTAAATTCCTATGCCCCAAATCAGACTGAGCTGCAGATTTCTGGGAATACTGCTGTGAGAGACAGACCATCTGTAGGCAGTCATCAAACGTTTCAACGTGAAAAGATATTCAAAGACACCACCTAGCAGCTGGCTGTGTGAAAAAGACTTTTTCAGACAACTATCTGGGCACCTCTTTTGTTCAGTCATTATTTGGTTCTAATTAGAAAAATAAAGCATACTCATTGCAAAAAGGAAGAGAGAAGGGGGCAGGGAGGGAGAGAGGGAGGGGGGAGGATTTTCTTCTGTCTCCCGTGATTCCACAAGTCCAGCCAGAGAAACCATTAATAGTTAGGTCTAGGCACCTCTTTAATTCGGTTTTGCTGAAAGAAATGATGATCCAAATTAGCAATGTTCATCACACCTGAATTAACACTAAGATTTCCATCAAATTAGAATCATTTTTGCAAGACTGGAATTGTTTCTGCAATGCCTGAGGCCCAGAAATGGAGGCATGACAGTGAATAAAAATCAGAACATCAAATGGACCGCTGCCAGAATATTGCCGCTCTTCCAGCTGGGGGCTGGGTGGGGGGGCGGGGAGGAAATGATCTCATGCAAACTTGACTCAAAGATTGTCTTCAGGAGGGGTGAATTGCACAGGGAGCCGAGGCCTTTGGAAGGCCCCTGCTTTCTCAGAGCAGTGGTCAGCACTTCAGGGTCTGGATGTGTATCGACCGACATGAATCTCCAGCTGGCCTGGCGTTTGTGGACACTGATTCTTTCTCAGACCTTGAGAGCTCCGACTGAAAAGTATCCTCATGCATTTGGCATCCTTGAAATACAAACTGTTTTCTATAGCATCCAATTTTAAGGGAATCCATGGAACAAAATGAGAAGTGAAGGTGTTGGTGGATTTCACATGTATGTTGTATACAAATAAGTCTTTTATCTGTATCTCTGTGTGTGTGTGTGTGTGTGTGTGTGTGTGTACACATATATATGCAAAATCTCTTCGTAGAAATGCACAATTTTTAGGTAGGTTAAACGGATGCTAGATAAAGGATAGATTTCTCAAAGTTGATATGCTGTTGAAAAGAGTCTTGAATAGACAGGATAAAATGCCTTCCCATTGAGCATAAGTGGAAGCATCTCAAATTAGGCAAGGAAACCATCCCGTCCTGCCTGACTCCTCACTGGGGGCTCTGGCCCCACTGACTGTGAGCTGCCCGATGGTACTGATGGTACAGAAATGAGGCCTTTCAGCCCAGGAAAAATGAGCTAACTGCTTACACCTTTGTGAAACAATGGGCAACTGTATTATCTTCCCAAAAACTCTAGAAAGAAAGAGAGCTCAAATTAAAAACAAAACCAAAAAAAAAAAAAAAAACCACAGAAAAAGTTAATTTAAAAAAAAACAGTAGCTATCTGAAATAGTGGGGATAAAAATATTGGATGATCAATTGAGGGAATCATTTAATTGTCTGACTATAATTACATTCTCACCCTTTCTCAGGTCATGTTTTTCCGCTTGCATTCAGTAACTTGAAATGAACTTGTACTGACATTGACACATAAAGGAGAAGAAAACTCCGGAATTGTATGTCGGTTCATCATTTGCAAAACAGTTTACTGCAGGTGTTATATACCAATGTTTGTTTCTGAATGCACATATGAATACACAGAATGCTTTAGTAAACTTTTTTTTTTCAAAAAGAAAGAAGAAAGGAAAGAAGGAAGGAAGGAAAGGAGGGAGGGAAGGAGGAAGGGAATTTCTAGATACAGAAGAATAATGTCTGTATTTGAAGAGTATATGATACATATCTTCATCAAACAGCTATACTATTTTATTTATTTTAATTGACCCATAGGGAGCCCGAAACTGCCTACCTAAAGCACCTAATAAGGAAGAGCAGTAGAATGCACCCTTATTTCCTCTACCTGCATTTCCTTCAGCTCTCAGAGTCTTTGCAAACATCCCAGGTCAATGACTGGCATCCTCTCAAGGATATTCATACACTTGTCCACCTTGTTCATATTAGTGTCTCTATTCCCCGGTGCGTGCTCCTGTGTTTTCATGTTGATTCTGAAAACCAAGTTGGAGCATCGGTGCCTCCACCATGGATGCTTGGTCAACACTACCTGAAAGGCAGCTGCCCACCTCCACACTGGCAACCGTCTCCCCGAACCCCTCAACTGGAGGTGCCCTGAGGGCACTGTCTTCCCGCACCCCCACCCCTGCCCCCAGCTTTGTTCCATCCTGGGCTTCACTTGAAAACTCCATGAGTGGGGTCAGCAGCTCCAAGACAGCTCCCGTGATCCTCCTGCCTCCTGGAACTTGCCCGAGAAGCCCCTGCACCCCTGTTGGTCTGTGAGAGACAGTGTCCTTCCCACTGTTAGATGGGACAAGAAGGCATTCCTTTTGGGCAGCCTCACTTGTTCTTTCTCTCTCTCTCTACCTCTGTGTCTGTCTCTCTCTGGACATCTGTCTCTCTGCCTCTCTCATCTGTCTCTATGTCTCTCTCTGTCTCTGTCTGTCTCTCTGTCTCACTCTCCGTCTTTGTCTATTTCTCTCTCTCTTTCTCTTTCTACCTCTGTCTCCATCTCTCTCTCTCTTTCTGCCTTTCTCTCCCTGTGTCTCCATCTCTCTCTTCCTCTCTCTCTCTCTGATCACTGGCTATGGGGGAAATCATGTTTAGGACAGCACTATGGAGAGGCCCACTCAGTGAGGAACCGAGGTCTCCTGCCCACAGCCTGTGGGTGAGCTTGGAAGTGGATCCTTCATCTGCAGCCAAAACTTCAGGTGCCATGGCCCCAGCAACCTCGCAAGATGCCCTGAGCCAGAACCACCAACTAACTCACTGGCATCCTCCCAACCCTCTGAAACAGTGTTTGCTGTGTTAGCAGAATGGGCAGCTCACACAGTGCGACCTTCCCGTGTTCAGGCCCTAAAAGGTACTCCTGGAATGTCCTCCATGTTCTCCTTTTCCTCAAGGCTGCCACCACTCTTGTTCATCACGGCACCAGCTTTCCAAGGACTGTCAGCCCTTGTATCCATGGGTCCCACATCAACAGATTCAAACAACGTGGATCAAAAACCTTGAGGGGAAATTCCCAAAAGTTCCAAAAATCAACACTTGAATTTGTTGCAGACCAGCAACTATTTATATAGCATTTCCATTGTATCAATATTAGGCATTATAAGTCACCTTGAGACGATCTAAAGTATACCACACCATTTTATATAAGGGAATTGAGTGTCCTCAGATGTTGGTACCTGTGAGGGGTCCAGGAACCAATCCCTGGAGATACCTGGGGAGGACTGTAGCCTCCTGGGGTCCATCTCATTCTCTTTCAACTCAACCTGTGCACTTAGCCCATATTAATAACCTTTACCCAGACTTTCAGATTTTTTATTCTTTCTCCAAAAACCTTACTTGTTCTTCACCAAATTAAATCTAAATCCATCTTCCCAGATTTTTTTATCCATGACTTTTCAACTCTCCCTATAAAACAAAGGTATGAGTTTTCATTAATAACAGTTAATAATAAAGACCTTTTAAGTCATAACAACCATTAACATTTGTCATTTACAAACCTGATTTCATATATATTCATTCTTTTTGCCCTTTAATTCAACCAGCATCAAAGATGCTATTTAAAAATGTGGAAGATCATCAAGTGGGTCTGATGTATTAAACAGAACTATGTCACTTGTCGGTGTCTCAAATACAATGCAAGCTGGCTTGCAAGCGAAGGCAGGGGTGTATTTGTGCATCTGTATTTCTGTTTCTCTCGCCATCTCTTTCCCCCTTTCTCTGTATGTTTTGATCTGACAGCCATGTTCCAGAAGATGGGAAAGATGGTCGCAGGAAGCCCCCAGCCTGCTCTTCAAGGCTTTGGCCAAAAGGAAGTGAGCATTGCCCCCTACACCCCAGCATCCATATAGCAAATCTCCATGAGAATTCAGGTCACCATGGCTCAGGGGGAGTTGCTGTGCACAAGACAGACCACAGGAACTTGGACAGTGCAGCTGGGACATGAGCTCATCGCTGTGCTAGGGATGGAGGGGGACCAGGAGGGAAAGACCGACCAGGACCATGGGAAGTAGGGTCCCCAAGAAGAGAGAATGCCTCTCCAAGGAGCTGGGCAAGCAAGACCGACAGCCGCTACCTCCCCAGGGGCATCTGCCCCAAGTACTGGACTCTTCTCTCCACCACACTCTGTCTTACACCTCGCCCAGCCCATTCTTGTTCGTATGGGCCGTTCAGTCTCTTCTGGTTCTTCCTCACGTGTGGATCTCCCTCGGGTGGTCTCTCAATGTGTTCAAATTCCATTCATCTGTCCAGTTTTCCCCCTTCCATCATTCATTCTTCTCTCACCACCTCAACACATTGACCTTGTTTTCTGATCATATTCTATAGTGCCAGTAAGGGTTTTTTTACTAAGGCAGACATGGACACTAGAAAGAAAAAATGGAGAAAAGGTGAAAAGCACAGCTATAGTAAAAAAAATTTCAGTGTAGCTTTGCACAGGACAAAGAACCCAAACAAACCGCATCCAGGCGTTAGAGTAGCATTTCTGCATCTGATGAGGAAGAGGCTGAGATCGGGGATTTTGGAAGAGCAGATTGGTGGAGTCGGGTCAGAGGTGCTGTTTTCATGGCAGAGCTAAAGCCATGCATCCTTATTTACCAAAGAAAACTCTGGAGAAATCTTCCTGGAGGCATATGGATTTTACCCACTTGTTATCCTGAGCACGGCAGTGCAGTAGCGGCTACCCAAAGTTATTCCTATTACGAACATCTCCTCTGCTTCTTTGGGACCAGGATTAATGTCACTCAAAAGTTTCATGAGCATCTACTGTGGGCAGGCAGTGGTCCACGTGCTGGGAATGCTCCTAGCTGGATCATAAAAAACAACTACAATGAACACTATAGGAATTTTACCCCCCAAAAGTTTTTAAATAATATTTCACACTCAGAAGAAAATACCACCTATACTACCCACCCCAATTTATTCTCCCAAGAGTTGTTTTTGAGGAAGCATCAACGTAGAACATCAATGCACTGCCCAAGCCAAGCCCAAGTCCCCCAAACCGTCTCCTACTTTGGTGCCACCCACCTGGAAGGACACCATGGCAGATGGATTTTTAGGCGCTCCTGTCTTTCCTTGACCTTTTCAGATGTAAATATTCCTGGGAGAAACAATAGATTAATGTGCACTTTCTGATGGACGTCTTGTCTGTGAAGTCCAGGCACGTGACCAGGCACGTGAGGAGCCCTGGTGACCTGAATGGGAGGGAGGGAGCCCTGAAGGGGGGCAGAGCTTAAAGCAGAAGAACTCTTGTCCTTCAAGGCCACCGTGGGCCTCACACCTGCACAAACCGACCTAGTTAGGGGTGCTGGACAACTTGCAAAAGAGGTCCGTGTAGCTTCAAGAGGTGGCCGTGCACAGCATTGACCCTCACGTCCACCCCCCCCACAAAAACCGAGGTCCTTCTGGCCTTCCCCACCCCACCCTCACACTCTGTCACCAGGGTTGTGGTCTAATTCTGCACCTAGAGGCCCCTGGGGACACTGGTCAGCAAAGCTGTGTCCCTCCCCCCATCAGAAACCTCACTACGCTGTTTTCTAGGTGAGCAAAGATGCACCTGCTACAAAGATGAGGCCACATCTATTAATCTCCAATACTGGCATTCCAGAATCAGATTCCTTAGGATCAGAAGTTTGAACTTGGGCCAGCCACTGCTGTCCTAGTTGAGTAAATCTTAGGGATTTATTGTTAATGGAAAATTACTTTACAAAAATAGAAACAGTCTGAAAGATTTCGAGAGAGGTGGACTCAGCTGCCGTCTTTCCTCCCAGGGCCATTGGTCAACAACGTGTGCAGTCGTGGGGAAAGAAAGACTCTGTAAAGAAAATGTCAAACAAATATTCAAGATATTTGTACACTTCTCTCAGAAATCCTGAATGCTTTGCATGATTCAGTTAATAATTCATTAACATGAATTATGTTGAGCACTTCATAACCTATTTTACCACCCTCTTGTCTGCCTAAATCCATCCCTTTGTCACGAATGTTTTATACTCGGGTCACTTTTTTCGGTTGTGTTTGGTGTCTTACACCCTCTGTAAAAATAAAATTGCATATTCACATGGATTGATGGGCATAGCTGACATGGAATCTGTTTATTTTCAGTAATGGAATTTAAGTCTTTTACTTCTTTTTCACTTCAACAAAATATTCAGCATTACTTTGAGCTGGTGCTACGGGGAAAACAAAAGTGGATAAAATGCGGTTCCTGCCTTCAGACAGATGACAATCTGTAGATATTAGGACAACGTGTAAAGGGTCAGCCCAACATGCAGCTTCTAAGACAGTTGGAATCCTTGTTCGGTCGCTTACTGCCTCGGAGACCCAGGGCAAATTAGTTCCAGAAACATCAGGTCCTCCTTCAAGGAAATGGAAGTAAAAATATTAACCTTGGCAGATGGTGATGAGTAGACACAATATGTGCAAATGACCTTTTAATTACCAGACCCCCATGGAACACATTATAATTTATCCCACTGAGCTGGGGTCACCCCATCCTGTGCAATTCAAATAACGTTAGCTGGAATCCCCCATCCCTCGTGAGGAATGAACACAATATATTGCCCCATTTATTTAATTCTTGTTTAATGTCTCTCAGCAATGTTTCATAGCTTTCAGTGTACAGCTCTTTCACATCTTTGGTCAGATTTATCCTCAAGTATTTCATTTTTTGATACTGTTGTAAATGTTTTTCATTTTTAAATTTTGATTTCCAGTTACCAGTTGCAAATATATAGAAATACAATTAACTTTTGTTTATTGATCTTATATCCTGCAACCTTGCTAAACTCCCTTATTAGTGAGTTGTTATTATTATTATTAGTTGTAGTAGTTTTTAGTAGATTCCCGATAACTTTCTACATAGATCATGTCATCTGCAAACGTGCTTAGAAAATATTTGTTGAATGAATGAACAGTTCTGTAGTTCCAACCAAAGCTAGAAACCTGAATTTGAAAAGTGAAAATAGGTAACATTTCAAAATGGATCATATAGTGTGAAAAAAGAAGGGAAAGAGAACGGAGAGGGAGCCGAAGGCTGAATGTTATTACAGTAGAAACATGAGAGGGGGTTCCAGAAACACAGGACTTTCCAAAGTTTTCATTTACTTCCCAGGATTTCTTTCTTTCCCTGAGTAAGTGAGACTCCCATGAGCCCTCTGTACAGCTGCACTTCTATATACACAGAAAACAAGGCAGTGCACTTTCACACGCTATTAACCAGCAGTATTTGTATGGACTTGCAAGGAAGTGCTGAAGAAGCTAGAAATGATTATCTCAGTAGAAAAAAATGCCCAAAAATGAAAATATACGTGGGGAAAAAAATGATGTTTGAAGACCATTTTCCAACAAGTTTATGATTCTATGTGTACAAAAAGTATAGCTATGATCTAAAAATTCATCAAGACTCTCCATATGTCCTTGTCATATCACTGTGTGTGTGCGTGCGTGTGTGTGTGTGTGTGCACGTATATGTGTGTGTGTGTGTGTGTTAGTTCATCAGGCGCCCACAAAATGATGGAACTCTTCTCAGAACCATGCTCTTCTCACGGCAGGTATTTTTAAAGGCATCAGAAGCAGCAACAGTGTTTTGCAGGGAAACATTGAGCAGTAGAATCAAGGGCGTGATGCAGCCCTGTGGAGTCTCTGAGCCACAAGACAGAACGAACTGCCTGTGAGTCAACGCAGATGGCCAAGCAGCCGACACTCTGGGAGGCTCCCTTCAGCAGATCCGCCTAGAAACTCAAGTTCTTTCCATCGATTCGTGTATGTTTCTCTTGTGAAGGAAAATGACCCTTTAGCTGAAATGCAGACTTCACAGTGCAGGAAAAACAACATCTGGAGCCTTAGCCGTGAGCGAAGCAGGCCAGGCGATCGGGCGTGGTCCAGTGGGAACCAACCGTGGGATCCGTGAGTTGCCCCGCGTGCCACACCGACAGCATATGTTTCCATGCTAATGAACGCTGGGCTCATTTAGAATAAATTTGCATCCATCAAAGTCAAACAGCGAGCAAATGTTCTGTGATGTGTAAACAGCCCTTGGACGCCAAGGGAGTTTGAATCACATTCCTATCCAACTTCCGGGACATCGTAGAGGGGAGATGTGGACCACAGGAAAAGCTGGGAGCCTCGGGTTCATGGGCACTCGGAGTGACCTTGTGATTGACGCAGAGACACACCCCTGGGAGTGGTTTTGAAGGGAGGGGGAGACCGGGGTGGTGGAGGAGCTGGAGAAATGAGGGTGGAACCCTCCTCCCAAGGAGGACCAAGGTGCCTTTGCAAACACCCGGGGCAGGTCTTGTTCTGTCACAGCTTCCATGGAGCGCATAGTAGGTCACTTCCCGCCTCCAGCTAGTCTCATCTTCCGTAAATGGAAGGTTCGATTAGATGAGCTTTCAAGCCACTTGCGGCTACAAAGCCCTCTGGTTTGTGGACACAGTGTCATGAGAGTTAACCATCTCTTTTTAATAAGTTACAGGTAACCAGGCTGACCCCCTGTGCCAGCCGGGGTCCCCCCAGAGTGTGTTGTCACGTTCAAAGGGATTCTTTAGAGACGGGTGGGCAGGAAGCGCAGATGGCCATCAAGTATCCCATCCCCAGCGCAGGCAAGAGAAGGTGTGATTTTATCTTTTCCCAAGACTCAGCACATTCTCTGGGCTCTGTCCCGTGTTGCCCGCGTGGGCCTGCTCTCAGGGGTTGCTATAGCGTGTGGACCTCCCTGCCCGGCCCCAGGCCTTCAGACCATGCAGCCTTTGGAGGTCTCTGTGTCCCCTCCCTGGCAGCTGGCGATTTTCTGCTGCCAACGCATCATCACCTCCTCTTGCCTTCCCTCCTCTCGCCTTAAAATAACAGAGCAGCATCACAAGCAGGGAAAGGACAGACCACGAGGGCCATGTGTGCACTCACAGACCGTCCGCAGGCTTTAAGGGCTGGGGTGACCCCCGAGGAAATGGCATGAGCTGACATGGCCTGGACTGTGTGATGCCATCTGCTATGGGCTGAGTCATGTCCCCAAATATCACATGTTGAGGCCCCAACGCCCAGTACCTCGGAATGTGACTGTATTCGGAGACGGGGCCTTTAAAGAGATGATTAAGGTGAAATAAGGTCATGTGGGTGAGACCCTAGTGCAACAGGACTGGTGCCCTTATGAGAAGAGGAGGTGAGGACACAGACACACACACAGGGACAACCTTGTGAGGACACAGGGAGAAGACGCCGTCTACACGCCCAGAAGAGAGGCCTCAGGAGGAACCAGCCCTGCCCACACCTTGACAGGGCTTCCAAGTCTTGAACCTCCAGCCTCCAGGACTGAGAGACAACAAATGTCTGTTGTTTATAAGCTCCCCCATCTGTGGTGCTCTGTTACAGTGGCCCGAATGGCCTAAGAGAACAATCCATACATTTTAACATATGTGTTGTTTAATTTGTTTGTTTACTACATGTCTCCGCACTGGAATCTGACCCCCTGGAAGCAGAAGGGGTGACTCACCAGCTCACCAGTAACACCCAGCACCTCAATCCATGCCCACCACGCAGTAGACATGCAATGATTATTTATCACATGAACACATGAATAAATGAAAGCCACATCAAAAAACGAGTGGCCTGATATTCCAAATTTCTAAGTTGCACCCATCTCTTGCTAGTGCTTCTCCCCAGTAGAGAAAGAAGCCCTAAGGTTTACACATTTCCTGAGCCCACCTGCCTTCAGCAAGTCCGTCCTCCTGGTGCAGCACCCCCATCCTGAAGACGGGCTTGCTTCTGGCTTCTGCCTCGGTTTCTGAGCACGTCTGCTTTCTCCTTCTTGCACCCAACGGCTCAGAGCTCAGGCTTAATTTCACACCCACAATTAGTAAGATTCATATTCCAGAAGAAAGCTAAATTGTTCATTTGTGTTAACTCTGCACTTGGGACCCATAAGCTCACTGAGAGGAAGCAAAGCCACATTTTGTCTTTTCAAAACGGGCCCTCGGCTCTGCTACAGGAGGACCTTCCACCCTCAGAACCAAGCCCTCCCCATCTTGCTTAGAAACATCATTTCTACAAAAGTCATCTTTCCCGACTAGACATACAGAAATATGATGCCATTTTAACATTGAAATCTTGCGAGAAAAAGGAGAGGAAAAGTGTATGTATATTTATATAACTGAATTTTCATTTGATTTAAAGACTCAAACCTATTTTAACTGAAAATATCTCACTGAATCGAACTTCAGGACACACAAGACAGGGGCTTTCTGTTTCCACGCAACTGCCTTCATGTGTCCAATAATTTGGGTCTGCATAGACCCCTGTGCATTGTTTACTTTTGACAACATCCATCTTGAAGCCTTTGAAGTGCTACATACAACAAAGGTCAATAAAGTAAAAATTCACATCACTGTCTGTCTTCTCTTCCCAAATTGCTTACGATTCCTTTTACTAAAAGTCTTCGTTATTCACCCATGGTGCTTTCTCTTGATGCATTTTCCACTTTTACTGTTCCTTTCCATCGGTAAAACTTAACACAGCCCCTTCTGGGTTACCTTTTGTCTATCCAGTAGGTGGGGATATTTTCTCTGATGAAAATAATTTTCTTTTCCATACTGTTAAGCAAAACTGCTCTTTCTGAAGCAGCCAAAACTATACTCTTCTCGGAGATGAAGTCTCTCAAAGTATAATTCAAATGAATAAAAGAAAGAAAAGAAGGAAGGAAGGGAGGAAGGAAGGAAAGAGAAAGAGAAAGAGAGATGGAAATAGAGAAAGAAAACATCCCCAAAGTTCTGAAGTGCAACTGCTGGGTTTATAGCAAAAGCAGTGACACATTCCAGTAGCTGAAATGAGAGTCTGGCTCTGCTGTTGGGAATCTATGCATGACCATTTGTCCTGTGTACATTTAACAGCAAGTTATAAAGCCATTTGTGCAGCTACCAGACCAGGACTTTTCTGCCTCATCAGCAGAGACTCAGCCCAGTGGGAGGGGACATGCAGGCCGAGGGTCTGAGGATGGAGAGGAAGACAGGGAGGTGGACAGAGCAGAGGAGTGAGTGCCTGTGATCCTTCTGGGATGAGCGGCTCCTTAAGACCACGGACCAATCTCACATGTCCCAGAGCTGTGGATTAAAACTGGCTAAAACTCTCAAATCAAATCAAGGGAGCAGGCAGATGGGTAATTCTACACAGGCATCAGTGCAGGAAGGAATTTAAACTCCCTCACAAACCCACATGTGCACATGCACACGTCTCATCAGATCGCCCGTAGTGACACCACGGAAGGGCCTTCGCCTAAAAGTGATTGCAACCAAACCACTGATGCAGCAGGACTCGGCAATCACGGCCACGAGGCATGGCTTGTTATTTTCTATCAATCGGCATATGATGAGTCTTTTACATAATGTGAATCACTGTCTAATTGTGAGTCTGATTGCACCTATCGCCAGCCATCGGAGAAGCAAGGGAGTGAAAAGGAAATTACAAAGGACCGACCTTTTGTACGTCGTGAAAGGAAAAGAAAACCACCCGCAGGAAACCACACCAGCTCCGAGGATTGAAGGAGCAGAAAGTCCCCAGGGCTCAGGACACGGAGTAAGTCACAACACGACAGAGCAGAGGAGCATCTCATGCACCCAAGGATACAGACTTTAGAAACTGCCACCTGCTGTGTGGCAGGGCATGATGGAAACCCCAGGTGCCCACACCCAGCAGACCTGGGTTCCAACCCCGCTCTGTCACCTCCTATCTTGTACACCTGGGCGGGTTTCTCTTATCTCGGCTTGATGTAGAGAGAGTCAGGATTAAATGAGGTCCCGCTAAGGATCTAAAAGCATGGATGGTTGATTCTCGGCAAATGTTAATTACGATCGTCTTCCTTGGTGAAAATTAAGTCCACTTATGAACATACTAATCAGAAGGTCAAAAATAAGTTCTCAACCCATCTGTAATTGAGCAAACTCCAGTCTCCCTGACCCTCATCCTCCCCACCTCCTCTGCTGTTTAGGACACTGAAATCGAGTCTTCCTTTTGGTCTGTTGCAGAGGCAGTAACTCTGGGGCACCACAGCGTTTGTGCCCATCAGTCATTACCTTCAGGAACCACCATCAGGCAAACAGGATGCCAGAAGGAGGAGCAATGTCACGAGCTACCCACCAGCACCTCTCATCACAAGCGTACGGCCAATGGGAGGTGAGTCCTGGGCTGGGAGGAAGGTCAGTGGCCATCCCTGTCAGTCCCAATTGTGTCCTGAACCCAAGGACCCACCCAGGTGGAGAGTTGCAGTGGGTGGAGGAGACACCAGGTGCCTAGGCAACGGCACCATGTTTCCCACGTGGTTGCCATGGAGACTTGCCCCCCCAGATCCCTTTCAGGGAGGGCGCCACAGCCCGCTGGGAAGAGTGGGATGGGCAGGCAGCCTTAACGATGACCTTTCCCCACATCATGGTGTCCTGGAGGAGGACAGGTGGCAGAGCACCCCAGCCACACCCAGGAAGCCCCGGGTCAGGCCTGGTAAGTGACGTGCACTTGCTGGCCAGGCACTGTTCAAGCACCGGCCACCCACAAGAGGCGTGCCTCACCTACTACTGATGATAACAATCACACTGGTGAGGTGTAAAGACACCTCTTAACCAAGTCCACACATTCAGCACATGGTGAGAGCATCACTCAACTGGAACCCAAAGTAAATCAAGACCATTGTACTTCACAATGTCTCCTTGAGTCATTGAAAGAGAAGCTAGATTACATACAAATATCTACGCGATTACCTGGATGACTCGGGTAGGATTCTGTAAATCTTGTGAGATCAAGTATACATCATCCTATGCTTATGTTTTTACAGAAACAGACTAAAAAGCAGGATGGTGTACAGTGGTGTGTATGGGATTAGGAATTAGCATATTAGCTGCATTAGTAGGTGTCTTAGTCAGCTGGGGCTGCTGTAACAAGATGCCATAGCCTGGGGCTTCAAACAACAGAAATTTGTTTTCCCTCACACTGAGGCTGGTGTCAGTAGGGCTGGCTTCTGGTGAGACCTCTCTTTCTGGGTGTGCCTGGCCTCCTTCCTGCTGAGTCTCCACAAGGTGGAGAGAGAAAACGAGCTCTCTGGTGTCTCCTCTTATAAGGACGCTGATCCTATTGGACCAGGGCCCCACCCTGACAACTTCATTTAACCTTAATTACTTCTTAGAGGCCCCAACTCCAAATACAGCCACACTGGGGATTACGGCTGCAACGTATGAACTGGGGGGACACGAACCTTCAGTTAATACAGCCTGTGACCTGTGTGATCTCCTGCAGGTGATTTAACACCTCTGGGTGTTCCTCGAAGCTGCCACAAAGTCATTTGTCTGCCTCGCAGGGTTTCTGTGAGGATCAAATAAATATACATGAAGATGCATTGCAAACTATTAGAAACCATAAACAGCCACTAAATAAGAATGAAAGGAAACAGTCAGCTAGATACACAATGTAAGGCGGGTAAGTTGTGCTGGACCAGATCATTTATTAGTCTGGATCTTTCTGTCCTTCTAAGAAAAAAAGCAAATGGCTATAGAAGAGAAATCATCTTTTTTAAAAATCCAGGGTAACAGCATGAATCCTCCCCCATCAATTTCCCACATTTCCTTCCAGACAATGAGAAATGAGGCCAGACTCTTATTAAAATTCTAACAATGACAACAAAGTTCACTAGGGTAAGAACAGCTGGAGTCATGTCAGAAGGAGCTTCACAACCTCTGTTGAGAGAAGAGGAGCCTCTGTCTAATGAGGACACACAGCTAATCCCGTGGGTCCAACCTCGGATGCGCTGCTGAGATTTGGTTATATTTAACACATTTGTGATGTGCAAGGTGGCCCCCTAAGTGAAGGGCAAGATTAGCAGATGGTGCTTCTGAAACCAGCTCTGTGAGCATAACTTTTTGTGGACAGTGGCTGTTTCTCAAATGCATCCCTATCTGTCCCAAGGATTCCTCCCATTGTCCCCTTATTTGTGCATTTAGATGAGGTCGGTCCTGTTTCTCACCCACGGGGCTCCACGTTCCCTTCTGCAGAAAATGACTGATAGATCCCAGGAGCAAAAGGAAACCATCGTCCTAAACCAGATTCCAGGAACTTCGGGTCAGAGTACCTTTCAACAAGCCCAATAAAGCAGAAAGCAGGGCAGAAAGTCGGGCACGAATGCCATGCTCTGTGTACATCTGTCCCTTAAATCTGAGCTTCCCCTGCCTGTGCCGTGTTTGTCCCCCTCAAGAAAAACTCAGAGAAACTGTGTCCTTGCTGTTTTTTCACTAACACTGAACACCAGTTTACTTTAAGAGAATGTTATTGAACTAAGATCCTGAAAGTAGCTGGGTTTCCCACTCAAATTTGTATTTTTCAAACTTAGTACTTTTCTTGAGAAAGAATTTGTAAGTTATTTTTACTTTTTCTTCCTATTCATGGTAATTTAATTGTATTAAGAAGAAACCAGCTGGGTCCCCTATGGAAGCTCGACAACCCACACAGAATAGATTGCACCCGGGGTTTTAAAGCAGAGAGTAAATTCCCATCATCCTGAACGCTCGGAAAGGGCATCGCCTTGGGGTTCAATTTTATTCCAGGTTTCAGCTCAGGGCAAGCGAGGAAAAGCAGGGGAGCCCCCCCGCAGGAGCAGGTGTTTCCTGCCCGGATGGGCCAAAACCACATTGTGATAGGATCTCCTCACCCAGGTCTTGGGGGAGAAGATGGCATTCGAGGAACTAGGAAATGCCTTCTGTAGGGGTTTCATTCCCACCTCTCCGCCACCTGCCCAGCTTGACACAGTTTATGATAAATCTGTTAACCTTAAAAACCAAGAAAGGGGGGACCTTCAAGATGGCGGAGGAGTAAGATGTGGAGATCACCTTCCTCCCCACAAATACATCAAAAAATACATCTACATGTGAAACAACTCCTACAGAACACCTACTGAACATTGGCAGAAGACCTCAGACTTCCCAAAAGGCAAGAAACTCCCCACGTACCTGGGCAGGGCCAAAGAAAAAACAGAGACAAAAGAATAGGGACAGGACCTGCACCTCTGGGAGGGAGCTGTGAAGGAGGAAAGGTTTCCATACACTGGGAAGCCCCTTCACTGGCGGAGATGAGGGGTGGGTTGGGGGGAAGCTTCAGAGCCACGGAGGACAGCACAGAAACAGGGGTGCGGAGGGCAAAGTGGACAGAGTCCCACACAGAAGATCAGTGCAGACCAGCACTCACCAGCCCGAGAGGCTTGTCTGCTCACCCGCCAGGGCGGGTGGGGGCTGGGAGCTGAAGCTCGGGCTTCGGAGGTCGGATCCCAGGGAGAGGACTGGGGTTGGCTGAGTGAACACAGCCTGTAGGGGGCCAGTGTGCCACAGCTGGCTGGGAGGGAGTCCGGGAAAAAGTCTGAACCTGCCTAAGAGGCAAGAGGCCATTGTATTGGGGTGCGTGAGGAGAGGGGACTCCTTCCCTGTCAGCCCACAGAAGGCAGAGCGCTGCCTAAACGAGCTCCGGAGACTGGCGCGAGCCACAGCTATCAGCTCGGACACCAGAGACGGGCATGAAACTCTAACGCTGCTGCTGCAGCCACCAAGAATCCTACGTGCAAGCACAGATCAGTATCCACATGCCGCCCCCCTCCGAGGATCCTGTGCAGCCCGCCACTGATAGGGTCCCATGATCAAGGGACAATTTCCCAGGGAGAACACATGGCACACCTCAGGCTGTTGCAACATAACCCTGGCCTCTGCCGCTGCAGGCTCACCCTGCATTCCAATTATAACTACTGTACCCCTCCCTCCCCCTGGCCTGAATGAGCCAGAGCCCCTTAATCAGCCACTGCTTTAACCCCGTCCTGTCTGGGCAGGAACAGATGCCTGAGGGTGCAAACGAATTGCAAACGAATCAACAGACAAAGGATTAATCTCCAAAATATATAAACAGCTCATTCAGCTCAATATTAAAGAAACAAACAACCCAATCCAAAAATGGGCAGAAGACCTAAATAGACATTTCTCCAAAGAAGACATACAGATGGCCAAGAAGCACATGAAAAGATGCTCAACGTCACTAATTATTAGAGAAATGTAAATCAAAACTACAATGAGGTATCACCTCACACCAGTTAGAATGGGCATCATCAGAAAATCTACAAACAACAAATGCTGGAGAGGGTGTGGAGAAAAGGGAACCCTCTTGCACTGTTGGTGGGAATGTAAATTGATACAGCCACTATGGAGAACAGTATGGAGGTTCCTTAAAAAACTAAAAATAGATTTACCATATGATCCAGCAATCCCACTACTGGGCATATACCCTGAGAAAACCATAATTCAAAAAGAGTCATGTACCCCAATGTTCATTGCCGCACTATTTACAATAGCCAGGACATGGAAGCAACCTAAGTATCCGACAAGAGATGAATGGATAAAAAAGATGTGGTACATATATACAATGGAATATTACTCAGCCATAAAAAGAAACAAAATTGAGTTATTTGTAGTGAGGTGGATGGACCTAGAGTCTGTCATACAGAGTGAAGTAAGTCAGAAAGAGAGAAACAAATACTATATGCTAAAGCATATATATGGAATCTAAAAAAAAAAAAAAATATATATATATATATATATATATATATATATATGGTTTTGATGAACCTAGGGGCAGGACAGGAATAAAGATGCAGACATAGAGAATGGACCTGGGGACACGGAGAGGGAGAAGGGTAAGTTGGAACGAAGTGAGAGAGTAGCATTGACATATACACTCTACCAAATGTAAAATAGATAGCTAGTGGGAAGCAGCTGCTTCGCATGGGGAGATCACCTCAGTGCTTTGTGACCACCTAGAGGGGTGGGATAGGGAGGGTGGGAGGGAGGTGCAAGAGGGAGGGGATATGGGGATATTTGTATACATATAGCTGATTCACTTTGTTATACAGCAGAAACTAACACACTATTGTAAAGCAATTATAGTCCAATAAAGATGTTAAAAAAAAAAAAAAAAGGAAAGAAAGGCCCATGACCTCGTCCTGCTCTCCCCCAGGAAGGCTGTGTGTCCTTGGAACAAGGTGGGCCTGCGCTCCCCTTGCCACTTGGCCTTCCCGCTGCTGGGGGCGTCGGCCGCCCGTGAGCCTGTCCTCCTGTCACCACCCAACACGCAGGCCTTGAAGGCAGCACCCCTGAAAGTCTTGGGAGAGGGAAGGATTCATGAAGGGGAGTCATTGGGCTCCCAACAATGTGACCCCCGGCGTCCAGCCCATCATCGCATGTGGCCAAAGCTATTTAAAAAAGGGGGCTGGAAAGGGAGGAGGAAGAGGTTTAACCCATTCACATCGTTCCTGATGGACAGCATCCTAATCCCTCAAATCCTAATCTCCAAATGTTCAAAGTGTTCAAAGTGTTCAAAATGGGTGTATCAGTTGATGAAGCCAGAAATGTCCCCTTCTCAGGTGTGTTTCCATCTCAGATAAACTAGACGTCTGACAATCTCGCCACACAAGGGCGCTTCCCGGCGAACATGCTGGAGACACAGCCGCTGCCCCCAGCGCTGGTTCTGCAGGGGCCCTGATGGCAGAGGGCGGCCAAGCGACCTCTCCACGGCCTCCCCTGCAGCCCCGGTCCAATGGGGTGAGGCTCTCACCTGGGGCCCCAAAAACCTCGGTCATCAAGGTAAGTCACATTTTCATGCAATATTTTTAAAAATCAAAATTTATGCAAAAATGTCCATGATGAACAAAAAGTCAAAACTGTACTTCAAGACAGGAACTGACAGTGCTGTTTTGAGCCAAACTGAAGCCAGAGGCAAAAAGAAAGACGTGTGTGTGCATGTGTGTGTGTGTGCATGTGTGTGTGTGTGTACGTGCGTGCATGTGTGTGTGTACATGTGTGTGTTGTCAGGAATTTTTTCAACGGCTAATTTTTTTCCAGAACCTTAAGGTAGTTGAAAACTGTTGAAAAATTGAAAAGTGGGTATGTTAAATCTCACAGCATTATGTTAAGTTTACATGTTTTATTTACATTGGAAAAATAATTTATTAGGATTTTACTTTCCTGACATGAATGGAAGCAAACGCTTCAATCATATTTTCAAAATCTGCTTCTTTGCTTTCTCGTTTTCAGTGAGGAGAATTGCCCATTGAAATTGTTGCCAATTTCTCTCGACCAAGTAACAGTCTTAACATTTCCTTAAATTTACCACTTCTTGAGTTACCACTGTGACTCATTTTGTTAAAAAAAAATTCTCAATACCGCTTCCAAATTTAGATCAGATTTCACTGGGCAGAATTCACAAATGACTTTTAGAAGATCCAGACATGATGCTTGTTTTATATTACAAATTATTGACAAGGCAGGCTGCCAAAAACCAATGATTTCTGGTGAAATTTGTCCAGGATTTAACTTGTCAAGATTTTCAGAGGCGAGACAGTGGCTGCTTTTTGAAAATCAGATGTATTCATGCAGAACAACTTATTTTTAGTTGAAAATTCAAAATCTGAAGATAGTGTATTTAATTTTGCATTTCTCCATTTCAAATATTAAATGAGGACATTTATAATCTCCCAAATTTCGATTTGATATCCAAGTTTCCTATAATAATTATAGGAATTATAATATAATAATTGATACCCTCATCTGATGAATCATACATTTCTAATTTTTTCCTTTTCATTTATTTTCAAATGCAGGAAGAATATTCATGTCTTTTAGTAAAGTTTTTCAATTCATCAAACACACTTTCAAAGTCACTCTCTCTCATTTGGTTTTATTCACAAGTCTTATTGAAAATGAGGTCCTCAAAGAAGTCAATTTTGGAAGTATTATTGATGACTTTGCTTCCATTAAAGCCAACAAGGGAAAACTATTATAAATTCTGGTTTGTGTATAAATAAAATATTTAAATTAAAATAATGTGAGTTTTAATACTCTTAATTTTCAATGTTTTTTTGCATACTTTTTATTTTGGGAAAAAAATCAATCATTAAAAAATGCATACCTCTCACATAATGTAAGGTTCTCTCATCGATGAATACAGCCTATTCTAGTTTAACTCTCCCTGCCATGTTTCAGACAATGTATTATCCCTCCTAGATATTCATTCCTAAGGAATGAATCTCTAATGGTATAATTTCATGTCCCATGCCCCCCTAGTGGAAGAGAGTGTTTCCTGGGATGTTCCTCGAATCCCATTCTTTTTTTTTTTTTTTTATAAACTATTATGAAGAATTAATGCTGTCCATCTTTTTTTTTTTTTTTTTTAATTTTATAGCTACTTTTATTTTTATTTATTTATTTATTTTTGGCTGTGCTGGGTCTTCGGTTCGTGCGAGGGCTTTCTCTAGTTGCGGCAAGTGGGGGCCACTCTTCATCGCGGTGCACGGGCCTTTCACTATCGCGGCCCCTCCCGTTGCGGGGCACAGGCTCCAGATGCGCAGGCTCAGTAGTTGTGGCTCATGGGCCCAGCTGCTTCGTGGCATGTGGGATCTTCCCAGACCAGGGCTCGAACCCGTGTCCCCTGCATTAGCAGGCAGATTCTCAACCACTGCGCCACCAGGGAAGCCCTCGAATCCCATTCTTTATTCTAAATAATGAAGGGAAAAGGTGCTCAGGGATCTGGAGAGGCCTTGCTGTGGTGAGGACTGGAAAGAGCATTAGTTTACACTGCTGTATTAGTTTCCTAGGCCTGCTGTACCAAACTACTCCAGACTTACAGTGTATAACACCGGACCCTGATCCTTTCACAGTTCTGGACACCAGAAGCCCTAAATCCAGATGTCTACAATGTTGGCTCTTTCTGGAGGCTCTTAGGGATGATCTTTCCTGCCTCTTCCAGCTTCTGGTGGCTCCAGGCATCCCTAGGCTTGTAGACACACCACTCCATTTCTGCCTCCATCTTCACATGGCTCTTCCTCGGCTTTTCCTGTGTCTGTGTGTCTCCTTTTCTGTCTCTTTTAAGAGACAGACCTGTCACTAGATTTAGGGCCCACACTAACCCAGCATGATATCTCAAGATCCTAACATTAGTTACATCTGCAAAGGACCTTATTCCAAATAAGGCTGTACCGTCTGCTTCCAGACAGACACGTCTTTGGTGGAATGTCCTTCATCCCACTGCAGCTGACAACCACGTTTGGGAGCCTGTAGGAGGGGCACTGACACTGCCCTGACCGTTGAGTCAACCTCACTCCCCCATCCCTGACAGCGGGCTGTGGGGAGACTCCACAAACAGGAAACAAGAGGCTCAGCTGTGGATGGGACGCCCCTGCTGGCCAGCGGTCTAGGAGACCTGACCCAGCAGGGGAAACCCTCTGATACTAAACCACCAGCTGATAGACCATGCCGGCTCCCTTCTCTCAAATTTCTCCTGGGAACTGCCAGTTTCCAGGTCTCTGGGCAGATGGGCCATCACTCCTGGGGTTGCCCTCAGTGGCATCAGGGGGACAGGGTGTGTGGTCAGGCCGACCCCCATTCCAGACATAGCACAGGGTCAGTAGGCAACATTCTGTAAGGGGGTGACCCAGAATGATGCTCAGTTCATTTTCAGGGGCGAAGTCGTTTATTTTCTTGCTGTTACTTTCCAAGTGGTCCCAGGGCAGCTGCTCTCCCCACCTGGTCCACCCTGCTGCCTACTTCTCGGGGCGCCCTGGGGAGACCCAGAGAAGGCAGTTAGCGATGTCCCCATTCATGGGTGGGGGGTTTTTCTCCTGCTAAGCACAGACAGTCTGCTGCAGCAAACCAGACAGCTGAGCACATCCCAAAGGCTATGGCTTTCTCGTCCTAAATCAGCCAGCAGCAAGGCACCCTGAGGTCCCAGTGTCCAGGGAGCAGCCAAGGACCACCCCTGCCACGCAACCCCGTGGTTCCTTCAGTTCCTCTGCATCCACAAGGTGCTGTCAATGCAAACATGTTCTCTGTCAATAGAAACACCTGGTTCTGAATCTCATGATCACTTACCCCACTGACGGACCGTGCCTGTGGTCCAGGGAGAAGAATCGCTAAACCGCTCATTAGTCAGTTGCTAACCAGTCCCGCACAAGACAGCGAACCCTTAGGAAAGATGGGGCTGGAAAGAGTTTTAAGTTATAGTTAAAAGCCTGACTGTGCAATGTTAGCATCTATGGTCTCCTGTCTGAATTGGGAAGTAAGTAGAAATGTCCGCTCTGGGCAAAATCAGTGTGTTACTTTGGAAAATGATGAGAAGGAGAGAGAGAAAATAAGAAGCATTAAAGGCCAATTCATGCACCGCCTATGAAATACTCTTGCTAAAATGTTGAGTATGAATGTGCCCAAGCTGCTACAAAGTACTGTCCAATCGAGCTTTCTGCAATGATGGAAACTGTCCACATCTGTTCCCTCCAGTGGAGCAGCCTCTAGAATCGTGTGGCTACAAAGCTCTTGAAATGTGGCTGGTGTGACTGAAGAATGGAATTCTTAACCATATCTACCTTTAGGTCGTTTAAATTCAGATAGCTACACGTGGCTAGTGCCTACTGCATTGGACCGTGCAGCCCTCGAGTGAGCACCTACTGATGGGAAATGTGGGGGACAGAGGAGTCATTAAAGGGCATGGCAAGGAAGCAAAAAGATACATCCAGATTGTGGATTCATGAAGGCTCTCCAGACAAACAGAACCAAAAGGATGTGCGTTAATAGGAGAAAGGTGTGTGTTAAAGAGATTGGCCCATGCAATTATGGAGGCTGGGAATTCCAAAATCTGCAGGGTGAGTTGGCAGGCTGGAGACCCAGGGAAGAGCCCATGCTGCAGCTCGAATCTGAAGGCTGCCTGCTGGCAGAGTTCCCTTTCCCTGGGGAAGGCCTGTCTTTTTGTTCTGTTCAGGCCTTCAACTGATTAGATGAGGCCCACCCAGTTTAGGGATGGCAACTGTTTTACTTAAGTCCATGGATTTAAATGTCAGTCTAATCCAAAAACCACCCTCACAGACACACCCAGAATAATGTTTGACCAACTATCTGGGTACTCCATGGCCAGCCAAGTGTACACATGGAATTAATCACCACTCGGGCCTTTTTCAAGCCAGTGGCAGGGAGGAAAAGGCAGAGATTCAGAGAACCCCCATACAGATGTGGACCAGGTCAGATCTTGATCAATGATGTCCACTGCAAAAGGATACTGCTGGGACAATTGAAGAAACCGGATTGGGCATTAAATAACACCAAGAAGCATCCTTAATTGTGTTTAAGTGTGTAATGGCATCGTCAGAGAATATTCATATGGTTGAGAGATGCAGAGTGAAGAAGGTAGTGTTGTAATGATCTTTCATGAGAATTGCATTAAAATAATTCCATAAGAAAAAAAACAAATAAATGAAGCAAATGTAGCAAAACCTGGAAATGTGTTGAGATTCGGTAATGGTCTGTGAGGCTGCATGATACTCCTCTCTGCTTTGGATATACTTGCAAATTTACATAACACGGTTTCAGAAGGTGATTTGAAGTGTTATTTGGACCCTGTGGTTAGAGGATCCACACTGAGCATAAATATATTTGCTAAGTTAGCATTTTTTTATCAATATCTTCATGGATCCTCTCACTGTTCTTTTTTTCCATCTGAAATTCATGACTGAAAATAGCAAGGCTGTTTTCTATCTCTCGCCACATAAAAGCAATCAGATTTGGAATTATGTTAATACAGTTTGCCCAAGTTGGAGGGAGAGCATTTGCAAATTCCCACTGTGAGAAGATCTCTAAATATTAGTAAAACATTAGGTGGCCACAGAATGCACATGGAGGATTTTGAAGTGTGTTAATGGCGGGCTTATGCACAACTAGCTAGTTTGGCTTAAAGATATTCCAGGGATATTTTTATCTTAATTTGTGTTCTATTCAGAACTCCAAGAAAAACAGCAATACCATGTAAATCATGGAACACTTCATCCTTTCCCTGAATGCACCATTGTTTTGGCAATCTTAAAGGGTAGCAGGAGTCCTAAAATGTCACGTGGAGCCGTGAGCATGAAATCTATTTCAATGTTTCTAAATAGCATGTGCACAAATGAGGTTTGCAGTTGGGGACCCTCGTATTTTCCCCAAACCCCTCATTTTTGTATGTGGGTTTTTAAATGTTTTCTAATGCTCTAAAAGAAAAAAAAAAAAAAGACAGATTTTCTTTCTTTAAAACTAAAGGCTCTTCTCAGTAATAAATTTTCACTTAGAACTCAGTAGGGTTTCTTGTGAAAAGAAATGAAACAGTTTTGTTTTTCTGTCTTACTGAAAGGAAGATTTCCCAAGCTGTCTGCAAGTCATAATTAAAGCAGTAAAAACTCCCATGGTGAAATATATATATATATCCCTGCGCTCCACTGAAAGCCAAATTTCACCAGTTAGGTGGTTACCTAGATGTTATTTCCATGGCCTTGCTGCATTTGGAAGAAAAATGAAGACCCTAACTAGAGCCTGTCCAAGCAAAGGCAACAGCAATGTCGTTATAACTGAGGAGGTAACACCAAGAGACCCTGGGAAACAAAGCCTTTGTCCCCCTCGCTTGGCTGAGGGCTATTCTTTTATCTGTTTCCACATCTGGACCTGAACCTGCCATGCCTTTCTTTGTTTGCATGCAGAGTAGTAAATACAAATATAAACACATTGCTTGTAATATCGCTGCAATTGGTAAAGATCTCAGAGCTGAGTTTTCTCACTCCCATGCAAATCCAGGCAAACATTTCACTCAAAATGTGCTTTCCTGCAAGTCTATGACGATGAGCTGGGAGAGTGCTGCCAGCGCCCAGGCCCCAACCTCCGCCCGTGCGGCCCCATCGTCCAGGCCGTGCACCAGACTCTGACCTCATGCAGCCAACTGTGGAAAGCAGTCGTGGAGGTCTCTGACACCTCGGTGAAAGCCGTGCAGGTGGCAAAGCAGCAGCAGGGCAAGCAGATCTGTTGGGGCAGCAACAATTCTGTGATGAGTCTAGCCATCAGAATGGAAGGGGTAACCTGGAAACACAAGGTCTTCAACGATGGCCTGCCCAATGGCCTGCAGTAGCCCCATGTTCCCCAGGCTGCCCTCCACATGCTCCGTGCCTTCAGCGATTTTGGGGGTGGGGGGTGGGAGGGGCGTGAGGAGGGGCCGGAGGTGGGGCGGGGCGGTGTGAGCTGGGGACAAAAGAAAGCTCAGGTTCTAAGAAGTTGCCTCCAGCCTACTTTTTTTTTTTTTTTTAACATCTTTCTTGAAGTATAATTGCTTTACAATGGAAAAAAAAAAAAAAAGGGCTTTGCCCCACCAGCCAGCCGGCTACCCCTAGCTGCAGGATGCGGCCTGTCCTGAGGACAGGACTCTCTCTATGCTTTGGGGGTTTTCTTTGTTAATGGAAATGAATGCCAACCCATTGAAAGGAGGGCCCTGCAGTATAACTTCTAGCAAATTCCTAACTGTTTAAAACAATCAGAAATCCCCTCTTTCAGCAGGTTATGCAGATGCCTCAACCAAGTAGATGTTAGTTCCACGGAGTCACGGAAGAAAGTTTAACCACCAGAGTTAGAAATTGAAATTGGGAAGAATCAAGTCTTTCTCTCTTGAACGTATTCCTCCTGCATGATGGATTTTCAAAAATTCGATCATTTTTTCATCAGGTCAATTTCCACAACAGGCAAAATATATTCAATGCCCAGTGCGAATGCTGTTGAATTATCACAGAATATTTGTACACAATTTGTAACTTCACTTCCTTTCCTGGTGCCTGAGGACGGACAGAGTGAAGCAGGCAGGCCATGCCTTGATCGTCATTCTTAAGACATACATGGTGGAAAGCAGAACTCTCTTCCCCGAGTAAGAAGCAGTTATCTGATGAGAGGAAGCCCGTCCACCCAGCAGACGCAGAGGTGCCAGAACCATTAAACTAACAGCGAGATGGAAAGTAACGTGGTTTTGGAAGCAAACCCGTGACGGTGCTGATCCCTTTCCAAAAACAAGACTGTCTGTCAGGCCATGAGCTGTCCTTTTGAAAACTCCGCCGTGCCGGACACGGGTCATTCAAACCTGCCTGGGACATGAAATGAAGCATGAATCACCCGGCGTGCTCAGCAGACTGCCTCTCATCACCATACAACTAGCAGGGCGGCATTCCTGTAAGTGACCGGGTGGGTCACGCAGAGCTAGTTATTAAAGGTAATGACAGGACACGTTAGAAAGAAGAGCATCAGAACACGTGCAGGTTTGCGGTCATCGGAGACGTGAGGACGAATCTCCCGCTCCCCCCGCGCCCCCCGCCGGCTCTGGTTCTTCCCGAACGAGGGCTGGTCCACCTGGGATGCAAGTGGTCCAGAGCCCAGGGCAGGATGGGAGGCAGAAACGAGATGTGGGCTGCAGATCACAGGTGTGCCTCAGCTCCCAGCCATACATTTCCAGTAAATAAAAATAAAATGTAAATCCTCCTCCCACTTTTATGTACTCTTAAAGGCTTTCTTTTTATGGTTTTGCTTCCATCAGTGCGTGAGTGTGTGTGTGTGTGTACGTGTGTGAGACTGGAGAGTGTGAAAGACAGAGATTAATGGCTCTCCCGAAGATCAAGGCCTCGCTATTAGCTCGCCAGCGCCCGCATTCACCACATCACTCATCTAAAATACCTTATAATAGTCTGATTGAATGGGAAGGTGATTTTTATGATGTGAGTTAAATGGAAATTAGGGTGATTTTTGAAACTCTAACATATGGCCCTTACTGATTACTTTTCCCAACAAATTCTTCTTGTAGTCATAATCTAAATTTAAATAAGAGTCTACAGGGGGAAAAGCAGGGGTATGAACACCCTGTGCCCTCAGACCTCCTAGGAGGACAATAAAAACCAAATTTCCTGAAGTCAAAGGAAAATGTGAGGCAAGTGGAAAATTAATGGTCAGGAAAAAACACCTCCAGAAAAAAACTCCCTGCAAATATCTTTCCTAACAATAGTTTTCAGCTGGAAATGACAAGAGAGAATGGAGATTTTCTGATAAGCCTGTAGCCAGATCTGCTGCAGATTTCCTGAAAGGAGCTTTGCAAGGCAATCAGCCCAAATACCAACATAAAATGGCTTCAACTGAGGCCACGGTCCCTTCTAGATCATCCCTCACAATATAACGTATGCGGTGAAAACTTCCCTAAAGGATCTGTGGTCTTTCTCAGTCTAAAAACACCTCTTTTTAAATTATAAAAGAAACACATGTCCACTCTGGAAATTTTTGAAAATGGACAAAAGAAAAGATAATAATCATTCAAAATCCCAAGACCCAGAGGTACAAGCTGTTATCAGCTATTACCATTTCGGTACTCTCTAGTTCTTTTGCATCAGGAATGCAAAAAAATGCATTTTCCTAATCTAATATATTTGAGATTGCGCTGCTCATAAATGTAGGGTACTCCTCCTTACTTAATTTCATAGGCTCCACATTTTCCACTGCCTTTAAGACTCTTCATAAAATCCTTTGTACAACCGTAAAAACGTGTGACTATCCACGGTGTATGCCATCTGCATAGGTACCACGCTTTAATGATCATTTTTAATTTCCCTTCTCCTCCACCAAATCCCTAGGCCTAATGTTACACATTTGATAAATTAACAAAATATGGGAACACATATCGATGAAAGAATTTGTATTCTTTTTCTTAAGATCAGAGACAGTTTAGGAGCTGTTGCTTAGATGCCAAAATACTGGAACGTATGGAAATTTTCAGTGGCTTTGGAGGTATTTGGGGCCGAACACGAGAAATTAAGTCTTAGTTTCAGGTGTACAGCAAAGTGATTCAGTTATACATATATACATGTATTCTTCAGATTCTTTTCCATTATAGGTTATCACAAGATATTGAATATAGTTCCCTGTGCTATACAGTAGGTCCTTGTTGGTAAATCAGCTATACTTCAATTTTAAAGAAAAAAAAAAAAAAGAAATTAAGTCTTTTCAAACTATTTGGGAAGGTTTGATCACTTTAACACAGCCCATTCCCAGGGATTTTAATGTCACTTATGACACGTGGTGTCGTATCTGCAAAAAGAAAGATGCCTTCTGTGACAAAGGCAGGAAAAATCTCCATGTGTGTTAGGATTGTGGAGGTTGCTCTGGAATGGGGGAGGGGGGTGGGTAGGGGATGGGGGGAGGGTCCAGGCAAGGTGGCCCAGAGCCAGAGGGTGCAGGGCTGGTCCCCCACATCCTCATCTGTGACTGGGGGTTTCAAAGGGCTGCTGAGAGCCATGCAAAAGCTCAGTTATCTTGCCCATCACATAAGCTGTTCAGGACACTACTGCTGCTGTAGTTAGAGTTGCCAATAACAAGCCCTAGTACCCAACACACCACTGTAGTTATTATAATAACATTGTTATTGATGATACGGATGCTGCTAAAAATATAGTTATTATAATAGTACAGTAATTAGTGATACAATGTTAATAATAATATTAATATAGTATAGCTACTAATAATATTTGGTATACTATATTATTAGCAATATTTCTTGTGAGTGGTTTTGTGCAGGAAACAAAATGGCATTCACATTCTAAAGATTTGATTATACCTGTTCATTTTCAGATATGTGTAATATATATTTGTGTATGTACATGTATTAGATACGTGTGTGCATATGAAATAGATTCCTTAAGAAAAAAACTAGTTTTTAAAGAACACTGAAGAATTCTTTAACTCAAGAGAAGCAGATGATTTGGGAAAAGTAATAATGCGTTTTGTCTAAATGTTGATGCCAAAATTGGCTATAAGTCCATGTTGGGACAGCAAATGCAGGAAACATCTCAGAGTAGATGGGACGTTTTTGATCCTCAGTGGTCTGGGAATAAAAGATGGTAAAGATGGCTTGGGAGGAGGTATAAACTAGCCTGGAAGGGAATCCAAGGAAATTTATTTTGTTGGCAGGAAACAAAGAAGCGAGGTTACTCTGGAAGGAACACGGTCTTGGCCACAGGCCACCTGGCCTGGAGTCCAGGCCTCTCCCTGAAGCTCTTCCCTCACCTCCTCAGCCTCTCTCCCTCCAGAAGGGAGAGAATTCTACCGTGTCCAAGCGTTCTCATGAATCCTTACTCAGTGAGGCTCAAACCACTGCAACGCCAGCCCCAGCACTGGGATTCAGCATGTTAACTGTTATTTGAAATCAGCTTTATACCTGGAGGAAATTACAGGAGGAATAAATGAAGTCCAAGAGAGAAGTTTTAAAAAGTGATTTGACTAAGAAAAAGAAAGCTGATGTAAGAAGGCGGGTAAGTCACATTGACACATCACAGGGGTGGGAATGTCACACGTTGGACACAAAACTGGTCTGTGGGAAAGAGCCAATCTCAGCCCATTACCTGCAAGTGAGTGTTTAAGATGCCTGCAAAAGAAAAATAAAACACTGCTTTCACTGGGGTTTATAATAAATCTAAATGCTTTACTAATTGTCTGTCACCACTACAAATAGCTTTTTTTTTAAGGCCCTGGAAATAAATCAGAACTTTTAACTCATTTGAAGACAGATGGAAAAAAAGAGGGGGGGGGCGCCTCTAGGATAACAGGGTGATCTGGAGCTTTACCTGAAAGGTGTTACTGTGTGATGTGAAAACGAGAATATAATCGAAAGTCATCTAGAAACCGTTTCCCAGACAGTGTCATCCATTTATCCAAACCCGGAGAACGTACGACACCAAGAATGAGCCCTAATGCCAACTATAGACTCTGGGTGATAATGACATGTCCGTGTAGGTTCATCAGCTGTAACAGATGCACCATCTGGTGGGGATTTTGATAGTGGAGGAGGCTATGGGGAGGGTGGGCAGCGTATACAGGAAATCTCTCTTCCTTCTGCTTAATTTTGCTGTGAACCTAAAATGGCTCTTAAAAATGAAGTCTATTTAAAAATCTATAGCAAGTTATTGACCAAGGCTATTAAACTTCATTCAGAATCAAACTGGGACATTCTTTTTTTCCAATGTGACTATGAGTTGACTTAAATTAGGAAGATCTTGTGTGTTTTTACCTGAGAAGGAAAAAGAATGTGCAAATCCCTGCCATCGGGAGAGAGTTTGAGGGGGAGGCCAAGGAAGCATGAGCATCTTCCCCAGGCGGCATGTCTAACCCTTGCCAGAGCGATAGGCAAACTTCCCGCCTCCTCGCACCCCCAGGGCCCCAGGGATCCCCGTCCCAGTCCTCGCCTGACCTCTCCCACCCTCTCCTCCGTCAGGTCACCCATGACCAAATCTTGACGGTTGGAGGACCTCTGGGGTCGAGGACCGCACGCGGCCACGGGGCCATCTGGACGCCCACCAGCGCAGGTATCAGAGAGGGACTTCTTCGCTGGTCCTGGGGCTTTCAGATTGTATTTTTGAAATTTGTCAAAGCAATACCTTCCTGGGAGCAGGGGAGGGAAATATTCAGGTCTATTTACCGGTCCAGGCACTTGGGCCCATCCCCTCTCGTTCATTCCTGGACTAACAGTGATGCTCCTCAGCAAGGCAGACGCCTAACCAGGCTTTGGGACCTTAATTATTTGTCAGTGAAAATAATTAAAGGACGTGACGTTGCATCCTGCGGTTTCATTTACAACGTGGTTTTTCCAGGATCACTGCATAAACCCCCACAGCCATCTTGCCCCATAAGCAGTGTCATTACCCTCTTTATATACGAGGAGACGGAGGCTCAGAAAAGCTGAGTAACACCCCAGGTCATGGGACGGGGTGGCAGGGGCCTTGGGTTCAACCCCCAGGTCTTCTTTTGGTACCAGGAGCACCCCTGGGCCACTCTCTTCAGCTCTAGGAGCTCCAACTCTTTGAAAACAAGAGTCATCTTGTTTTTAGATCCAACCACATCCCACAACTGAAGAACCCACGAGGTAGCACGATCATTCCAGTATTTTGGTCCTCATTGGAGCAATTGTGGGTGTTAATTATATAATAGTTAATAGTTAATAATATAATATTATTATATATAATATAATTATATATATAATATAATTATATATATTATATAATATAATATAATAGTTAATAATATAATAGTTAATAATATAATAGCCAGCACTTAACAGGCCCCCAGGGCTAACTGACCACATTAGAGCGAGTGTAACACAGGTCCAGTCTGAAAATGTATTTGTAGGTTTTGCCTACACCAACGGCCAAAAAAAAAATCAATTCTATCTTATTGTTCATTATGGAAACATGGCAGCCATGTAAAAAACAATAGGAAGACAGGCAGAGGCAGTGAATTTGTTTAAATAGAATTGAAGTTCCACTGTCTGCTTGGAAACAAAAGCCTTCCGAGCAAAATGATCTATAAATAAAAGAGGAATAACTACCATGTGTTATAAATGATGCCTTTCCTGCCCTGTGTATCATAAAATGCTTCCTGGAATCTTACAAAATCCAGCCTGGCAGGAATATAATGAAGAGGAGAATGGCCAGAATCAGAGGGACGTGTGGAGGCCTGTGTGGCCGCTGGAAAGCAGCCAGGCTCCTGGCCTCGTGTTGGTTTGTGATCCTTAATAAACAGCGTGGCAATAAACCCAGTTAGAATGTAATCCGTGTGGCAGGACCAAAATTAGTATCATACCATCTATCACCGCTGATTTCATCTCACTGAGAATGAGGGGGGAAAAGACTTTCTGACATGAGAATGAATTTTTATGAACCACGCACATTTCCTGACATTTTAAGGGGAGAAAAAGATGTGCCATGCAATGCAACATATTTATTTAAGGAGTAAGTGCCTGAATTTTTCAGCAAGATGGATCTGAATGAGTGAAGGCTGGAAAAAGTGGGCCATAAATATGACGAGCAGCTGGGTGTCCATAATCAGAGCACCCATCACCCAGTAATCAGAGCACCAATCCCCGCCAGTGGTGAGATCAGAAAGAGGAACCTTGCACATAGAACCCGGGACTCGCCTTTGTCCACGTTTGATGGATTTCCTGATAATTCACATTAAGACTCAGCCTGTCCAAGAAAGCAGAGAAGAAAAGGAAAAAGGCTTTACTTGTCACATTTCAATAAAGCCAAATGATTCAGAGGTCACAAAACTGGCAGAAATGGGAAATGAGAAAGGTGCTCCATGAATTACTGGGGGGACCTCTTTTAAGTACCTCTTAACTGACTGTATTCTCAATATATTCCCCCATTCATTTGTTTTACTTTTTAAAATAATATAACAAATGCAGAATTACTTAGGAGAGTGCTGTCGACTTGAAATACAAGCAAGCACATTGGGAATTTTTAATTTTCTAAAGCACTTTGAAAAATAAAAGAAACCAATGAAAGTAATTTTAATAATACATTCTATGTGACCCGATGTATCTAAAGTTGTATTTCAATAAGTCATTGACACAAAAAAATATTGATGAGGTCATTATACTCTTTTCATCATACCAAGTCATCAGATCCGGTGTGTGTTTTCTACCACCCGCTCACCTCAGGTCGGATGGGCCACATTCCAAGTGTTCCGTGGTCACACGTGGCCAGGGGCTGCCATCCTGTACAGCAGAGAATTCAAATCTCTGTCTAACCGGGTTCTAGAAATCAGATGTTCTAAATAGAATTTTATTATAAAATGTATTCTATGCTACAAAATTATTTTCTTGGCAATTAAGATGAAAAGAGAGCAATTTTGTGGGATGGGGGCATTATTTTAAGTCAAATACAAGTATATTTGACATGTATATTTAAAGAGACATTTCTTATTCCTAAATGTTTTGATTGGATGATCTCCTATAGATCAAATAAGAGTCATAGTTCTCAACATTTAGGAGTTTGGGAAGAGTTAGAGGATTATTAGTGGAATAATTCCAATCTGCTTTTAACAAAACATAGAGTTTTTTAAAAAGCTGAAATTCATAATATTAATAATAACAACAACAATCTAGTGAATATAACAAACAGAAACACACTCACAGATATAGACAACAGACTAGTGGGTACCAGTGGAGAGGGGTAAGATAGGGGTAGGGGATTAAGAGGTACAAACTACTATGTATAAAATAAATAAGCTACAAAGACCTATTGTACAGCACAGGGAAATATAGCCAATATTTCATAATAACTTGAAATGGAGTATACTCTCTAAAAATTGTGAATCACTCTGTTGTACACCTGAAACATATAATATTGTACATCAGCTATAATTCAATAAAAAAAAATAAAGTCTAAAAAATAGAAATAACCACAACAACAACAAGCGGACCCTAGACGCCAGATCCCACGGTCATATAGTCCTCAGAACTCTATGAAATAAGTACTATATTAACTTCATTTTAAAATTAAAAAAAAAAAAAAACCCTGGGACTTAGAAATAAGTACCTTGCTTAAGGTCGCGGAGCAGTAAGAGTGCTGAGCCCGCCCACCGCCCCTCCCACTCCCTCAGGGGCCCTGGACATGGGGGACCAGGTCCACCTCTCAGGAGGTGCCCAGCCCCCCTGGTGGCCACGTGGAAGTCTCCTCCCTCCGACATCCCAGAGGCTGTGCACTTGGGACGGTGTGATTCCAGGTCACCCGTGTGTCCCAAGAACATCAGAGGGAAGCATTTTCCTGGCAGAACAAAGAGTACAAGAAAAGTGGAAAGGAAACGAACCCCTAAGAATCACTTTTGACCAACTTACTAAATGTTTAGAATGGTGTTCAGGAACCAAAACCAAATGCTGCGATTTGAACCTGTTATTTGGGACCATCGTGGTGAGAGTGGGTTTGTTCCCTGAATCTCTTTGTTCCCTGGATGCACAAAGCAGGAATTGGGAACGTTTAAGAAGGTTGCTAAGAAGAGGGAAGACGATGTAGGGGAGAGAGGAAAGGGAGGAAGGGAGAGGGAAAAACGGAGAGAAAAATGGAAGGAAACACCAAAAAAGGACAGTATCACAGAGAAGCTTTGGGGTTTGTGTTTGCTTTTTCCCTTCTCGCTGGAGAGTTAAGGAAGCTTAGCTTAGTCAGGTGCTTCCCTCTCGTGTCTGAAATGCAGAATGCAGATGTCATGCTCTGAAAAAAATTAACAAAGCCATAAATTCAGAGCCTTTAGCCTGATCTGCACAGAAGTGGGTTCTTTCTCCATCCTGTGCTGTGAGCTCGGCCCCTGGAGAGCCAGGCCAGGTTCTGCTCCTTCCCTGAACCAAGGACTCCCCACTGCTTCTAAAACTGATCAAAACAAATTAGCTTTAAAGATACTTGAATGCAGAATCCATCTAGACTTTCAAAATTTCTCAGTCGTTTGTAGTCATCTCCACACCTGTGATTCAACCATGTGTGTTAGTTATTCGTTTTTAAATATATTCAAGTAAACCTTCCTGGAAATATATTCAAGTAAACCTTCCTGAAAACACATCTCACACATTCTTTCTGATCTCATGGTTCATGGGTTTACCTACTATTTAGTGAGATGATGACATTTTCTACTATTTAGTGAAATTAGGACTTATCTAATATTTAGTAAAATTGTGAAATTATGAATTACCTAATCTTTTTTTTTAATTTATTAATTTATTTATTTATTTATTTTTGGCTGTGTTAGGTCTTCGTTTCTGTGAGAAGGCTTTCTCTAGTTGTGGCAAGCGGGGGCCACTCTTCATCGCGGTGCGCGGGCCTCTCACTGTCGCGGCCTCTCTTGTTGCGGAGCACAGGCTCCAGACGCGCAGGCTCAGTAGTTGTGGCTCACGGGCCTAGTTGCTCCGCGGCATGTGGGATCTTCCCAGACCAGGGCTCAAACCCGTGTCCCCTGCATTAGCAGGCAGATTCTCAACCACTGCGCCACCAGGGAAGCCCCTGAATTACCTAATCTTTAGCTAAATTTTGGAAGGATATCAATACAGATGGCACCAACTTGGCAACAGTAATAATAATCATTGGCCAAGGCACCACCTGTGGGTGCTGTGCGAGCCACGGGCATCGGTCAGCGGAGGGTGGGCTCTGACTGGTGCAGCCCATGGGACAGGCAGAGTCTGGGAAGAGAAGGTCCCCTGGGATGTGTCTGCACTGCTCATTCCCCTCCCTAGTCATAAGGTCTAAAGGGAACGTGGCTATTACCAACGTGTTAACCTACCATTTCCCGTGACCTTACCCGATGTGAACGTTCAGGAAATAGTCATTTGAATAATAATGTTAATAACCCTGAACCCTCTTACTGAGTAATGGGCTACACATCAGCTGGAGACTCTCTTTTCCAAGATAGAAATAGAGGCTGGAGACAGGATTGTTAATCACTGTGTCTCGTGTCCACTGAACTTGTCAGAGTGTCAGGAGGATCTGCGAAATATTACAGTTGAACCTCCTCTTAAAAAAAAAGTGATAGATTTTCTGAATTCCAGTGAGCGGGAGCTACAAAATAACTGGCTTTTGCCAGTTCTCTGTATCAGTCATTCACAGGCTCATGATTCTACGAGCTCTTGGTTGCCGCGAGGTCGTAGCTGAGGAACTGTTTTTACAAGGCCCTTAGCTTAAGTGTACATCCTATGTCTACACGTTTTTATGATGAAGATTGTTTTCAAATATTTGAGAATCCAGTTGAAAAAAAGACTCCGAGAGACATTTAATGAACTTTAAGTTTTGCCCCGTCATACATAAATAACAACTCCCATTATTTTTTAAATCAACTTGGGAATAAGGATGGGAAATTTTAATCCTAGGACTTTACTATTTATTGCTGTGTCATTTCACCGCATCTCCTGATGTTGGCTGGCCCGAAGCGATGCTTGTATTGTGGGACATAGATATGGAATGAAGGAATTTCTTTTCACTTTTTCATCAGGAGGGAGGACCTGGGCATCTGTACAGTCCTTGCCCCCAGGGAGCAGGTCACAGGCTCTCTTTCATTGGGGGTGGCCTGGGAGGCCCCTGCGGGGCAAGGAGATTGGTCTCCTGGTGACTCCTCCTCCTGCTCTGGCTGCAGGCCTCCGAGCCACACCACCCACCGCCCTTCCTGGGCCCCCAGCAGGCCAGATCAGATCTGGTCTGATCAGGGGGCCTTCTCAGCCTCCAAAACTGCCTGTGGGCTCCTCACAGTAAATCTACATCCACCTCCTATTGGTCTGTTTCTCCTGCTCCCCACCCTACCCACCCCTCCTTCATCCTCCTCCCGGGCCCCTGCCCTCCCTGCCCCAGCCCCTTCTTGGAGTAAGAGGCTCACAGGAAGCCCTAATGTTGGAAAACTGAGCCACTCTCTAAATGCCCACATTCCCTTTTCTCTCCTCCGACTGGTTTCACAACTAATATTTAATTTGCCCTGTGTTCACCTCCCTGTAAAAAAGAGTCACGTCACAATAATAAAAAATAAAACCAGTAGTAACAATTAAAAATGAAATGGGGGGCTTCCCTTGTGGCGCAGTGGTTGAGAGTCTGCCTGCCAATGCAGGGGACACGGGTTCAAGCCCTGGTCTGGGAAGATCCCACATGCCGCGGAGCAGCTGGGCCCGTGAGCCACAATTACTGAGCCTGCGCGTCTGGAGCCTGTGCTCCGCAACAAGAGAGGCCGCGATAGTGAGAGGCCCGCGCACCGCGATGAAGAGCTGCCCCCGCTGGCCACAACTGGAGAAAGCCCTCATGCAGAAACGAAGACCCAACACAGCCATAAATAAATTAATTAATTAATTTTTTTAAAAAATGAAATCTCTGCATTATCACTCATTATTGCTAGGCCTTAATGGTACCTGAAGTTGGAAAACAGAAAACACATTATTACAGGTTTTTACATCTTTGCCAAGATGAAACTTTTTTAAAAAATATTGTCAAAGAACTGGTTTCCTGTGTTTAAATACTTTGAATATTCCTTGAAAGGGAACTGAAATAGGAAAAGGGTAACAGAAGAGGAGGAAGCTCATTTGACCTTGTAAGGTAATAAATCATCCCCCCAGACACCCTCATATTTGTCTTCAGCCTTCAGTCTTGAAACGGATTTTTCCTCTCTGGCTCACCTGTGGGGAATGTAAGCCATTCCTGGAAACCTCATGTTTCTGTGACTTCCTGGTCGCAATATTGCTTTTCCTCCTATTTTCTCCACAGGTTCTCACTCTCCTGTGATTTTATTTTCTCCTTAATTGTCTGGTGTCCTCTACCCCCTCCTGTGAAGTTCATCTGCACTTTCAAGGGTAAATCCCTTTGTATCAGAAAGACATACGGTTAGTTAAATGGAGTTCAGGTTTTCTATTTGCAGGGAGACCCTGAGCACGATTAACTTCAGTTTCTACCATGACTAACTGAATGCAAAACAGGGAGAAGCTATCCCAGGCCCCATCATTCTGTGATGTGCACATGCCAAGGACAATTGTTTCCCTTCTGGATCGCAACCTTTGCTATCCCCTATCTTTCCCACCAAGTGAAGGCCACCTACGTAAGGATGAAGCAGAACTATGAGACTGAGGGGGCCCAGAGCTCTGACACATGTCAGCCCCAGATCAGCCGAGCTGCATCAGGACCGCCCTGGACTTCCTGGTCATGAGAGCCAAAAAAAATAAACAAACAACCACTACTACACTTTTATCGACCCAGTTCATGTTGTGTTTCTGCGATGCTCAATAAAGAGCCTTTACTAATACAGTGGCAAAGCCTCCTCATCCCTTCTAGTTTCCTTCCCAGCGTGTTTCGGATGGGGACAGGATACCTGTGTTTTACACAACCAAGAAATCAATCAATTGCACACATAACTAAGATAGTACATAACAACACTTCTCATCGTGATGCTTTAAAATAAACTACTTATGAAGATTTCAACCTATATTACAGAGGACAGCAAATACTGTCTTAAGATATTTTAAATATCTTTACATATAGAATTAGCTTGCTTACTCTAAATGCTACGTACACAACCTAAGGAATAGACTATGTGTAATGTTTTATTTAAAAAACTATAATATGTTATTTCAGGTCATTAAGAAAATGCCTAAATTTATCATTAACATCTGGGTTTTTTTAGATAGAGTATCATTTTTTCTAGAATTCCATTGCCAAATTGGCTAACCTTAATATGCCTTGATGTATATCTGGGGGGGTGTGAAGGGAGATATTGCAAGGGAGACAGAGAGAGAATGTCACAGAGAAATGCATCTTTATAAAGAGGATAAGTGTTTTAATAGTGTTTATAACAATGAACATATGTAGGACATATTTACCATAAGGAAAACATAATGTATACTGAACAATAATATCAAACATAAAAATGAGGCTCTCAATATTTTTTTAATTAGCCCATCTGTACACAGGTCACCATAACAAATCTCTGTTTGGAAGAACATCCCTCCATCACTTTCCTATGGGCTAAAAGAACGTGGTCAGATGCTCCTTTCCACTGGCCTTCTGATTTCCCCGAAGAAATCAGACACATTCTAGGGAGTGTAATCTCATTCTAGAAATTACATTTAAGAAAACACTAAGGTTTGCTTGGGACCACCAGTCTTCCAGCTGGCAGGGCGAGCCGCTTCCACATAACGCGTACTCACCGTGCCTTCTGAAACCTATGGGCCTCTGAGTCAAAAGCACTGCCTTGCAGGATCACAGAGGATTATTTCATATGTCCTGCAGGTGCATTTCAGAGAGTAGAGGGGACCACTCATGAATTTCCCACCTGCGTGTGAGGCTCTCCAGGGCTCCACTGCTGCCTGGCTTGCAGATATAGAAGGCACATTGCAGTTTTGTGATTCCAGCACAGAACAGAGCTGTTTCTGCCCTGAAACAGGTTTCCATTCCTGAAGTACATCAAAAATCACAAGAAGCTCTTTAGAGTCTGTTCTGATAGACTTGTCATTTTATCATTTGCCCAAGAGAAGCTCCTTTGTATGTTGTGAATTTTATTTGTTAAATCTCTTGAGTGGTTCTGTCCTATCTTCTCTGTTAAAATAAAAATAGTGGTATGGGACATTCTTCTGAAAGCTTACACTTTTATATACTTATATGTTAAATATTGCCTTATTTCCTGGTTCAGCTCAGAGCTAAGTAAGCAGTTAGAACAATGTATATACTGTACTTGTTGCTGACTTATCCAGTAAATTCAATGACAAAAAGAGCTGAATTATAAATATTATAGAAAAAATTAAAAGGTGAACATTTAAGGAAATGCCAGAAAGACACAGTATTGAACCAGAACATATTACTACACATACCTCAGTCCCACTGAGTTTTTCTTTATACACATTTTTAATACACTGGTTTTCCCTGTACAAAAGCTCTTTTATTTCTCAATAGCTGATTTTCTGAAAGTCTCTCCAATGGTCAGTATGTCCATCAACCTAAAGGGATTGCTCTGCTGTTCTGTCATTCACGAGGAATGTGCAATGGTGAGTCTAAATGATGGCCGAGACTAAATGTTTCATTTTTGTCAATTTATGTTATCAGGCCTTTTTCCCCCCAAAAAAGCACTAGTGTCACCTGTTTTGAATCTGATGAATCCACCACCATCTTCCCCCCTCCCCCTGCCCCCCACCCCCATTCTAAGGTGCCTTCTGAACCATCAGCAGGTAAGGAAGAGGTATGAATGGTGTTTCCATCCACTTCAGTACTCTGATTAAAATAGTTCTACAGTGTTGCTAAATTTTTTAATCAGTTGCTAACATTTGAGAACCTACAGATTTCACATTTTTTAAATCCTAATTTCTCATGAGAACTAGAAGTGGTCAAGCTGGTACCCTGGTCATCTAGACTTGGATCTGCCCCCATTTCTCTCCCTGTATTCACAGCAAGATCCCGATAGCTCCATTTTCCCAAGCTGTAGAATTAAGGAATCCGTGGTCTCTGAGGATCCTCCAGCTCTAACTATGATTCCGTAAACCCATGTTGCTGTATCCGAAAGCAGCTTTTACCATGTGTGGTTGGAAAAATAAATATTTCATTGACTTAATTTAAAATAAACCTTTTTTTAAATAAACAAGTGAAAGCATGAAAGTAATAAAAATTTCTTGGCTCCTGTCCCCAAATCAAGGATGTGTGTGTCAGACCACACACGACCTTTTGGGTCTGGCTTCTTTCCCTCACTTTCATGTTTTCAAGGTTCATCCACACTGTAGCCTCTGTCAGTGCTTCATTGCTTTTTATGGCTGAATCATTCTCTGCTGTATGGATGGACCCGTTGTGTTTATCCATTTGTCTGTTGATGGACATTTGGGTCATTCCCACCTTGGGGCTGTCGTGAATAAAGCTGCTATGAGCACTCGTGTACAAGTTTCTGTGTGGACCTGTATCTTCACTTCTCCTGGGTATATACCTAGGGATGGAATTGCTAGGTCATGTGGTGACTCTGTTTAGCCATTTAAAGAATTGCCAGAAACCTTCCCAAAATGACTGCACCACGTTAAATGTCCACCAGTAACATATGAGGTTCAATTTCATTTACCACATCCTCCCAACTCTTGATGTTACCTGATTTTTGATTCTAGCCATTTGAGAAGGTATAAAGTTGTGTGTCACTATGGTTTTCATTTGCCTTTCCCTGAGGACTAATAATGTTGAGAATTTTTTTCTTGTGCTTATTCGCCATTTGTGTATTTTTATGGCAAAATATCTGTTCAGATCCTGTTATTTGTCTTTTTTTTATTGAGTTCTAAGTGTTCTTTATAATATATTCTAGATACAAGTCCCTTATCAGATATATATTTGAAAATATTTTCTCCCATTCTGTGGGTTGTCTTTTCACTTTCTTGGTGTTCTTAGAACAAGAGTTTTTAGATTTGCTCAAGTGTAATTTATTTATTTATTTTTCTTTTGTTGCTTATGCTTTTGGTGTCATATCTAAGAATTCTTGACCAAATCTAAGATCATGAAGTTTTACCTCATGAGAGTCATACAGTTTTGCTCTTAGATTTAGGTCCTTGATCAATTTTGAGTTAATTTTTGTGTATAGTGTAAGGCAAGGGTGCACCTTCATTCTTTAACATGTGACAATCCAGTTGCACCAGCACCATTTGATGAAAAGACTATTCTTTCTGCATTCAGCGGTCTCATTGTGTAAGTGAAAATCTACTTATAGACCCTCAATTCTATTCCATTGATGAATCCTTGTGTCAATACTACAGTATTTTGATTACCATTGCTTTTAAGTATATTTTAAAATTTGGAAATATGAATACCTTAAATTTGTTTTTTTTTCAGGATTGCTTTGGCTATTCTGGGTCCTTTGCAATTCCATATGAATTTTAGAATCATCTTGTCAGTTTCTACAGGTTAGACAGCTGGGAGTCTGATAGGGATTGCATTTAATCTGTAGATCATTTGGGGGAGTATTGCCATCTTAACAACGTTAAATATTTCAATCCATGAACATGGGATCTTTTTTCCATTTACAGGCAGACCTCAGGGATATTTCGGGTTTGGTTCCAGGCCAGTGTAATAAAGCGAATATTGCAATAAAGCAAGTCATGCAAAATCTTTGGTTTCCTAGTGCATATAAAAGTCTAGTTTACACTAGATTATAGTCTATTAACAGTGCAATAACATTATATCCAAAAAATGTATATACCTTAATTAAATAATATTTTATTGCTAAAAAATGTTAACCATCATCTGAGCCTTCAGCGAGTCGTGGTAGTAGCACTAAAGACCACTGATCACAGATACCATAACAAATATAATTATAATGAAAACGTTTGAAACATTGTGAGATTGAGCAAAATGTGACACAGGGACATGAAGTGAGCAAAAACTGCTCGACTTGCTGGATGCAGAGTGGACACAAACCTTCAAGGTGTAAAAAACACAATAAAGCAAAGCCCAATAAAATGAAATATGCCTGTATTTAGACTTTCTTTCAACAATGTTTTGTAGTTTTCAAAGCATACATTTTGCACTTCTTTTGTTAAATTTATTCCTAATATTTTATTCTTTTTGATACTATTGTGAGTGGAATTGTTTCCTTAATTTCATTTTCAGATTGTTCATTGCAAATGCATAGACACACAATTGATTTTAAATATTGACCTTCTATCCTGCAACCTAGTTGAACTCATTTATTACTTCTAACAATTTTTTAGTGAATTCTTTGGGATTTTCAATATACAGATCATTGATTTTCATTATTTTCTGTATTGAACAAACCTTTCTATTGTGTATACTGCTTGCCAGGCACTGTTTTAAGCCCTCTGTAAATATGAACTCACTTAATGCTCGGAATCAGCCTCTGACTGTTTCCATCCCCCGTGGCAGATGGGGACGCGACCTCCTATCAACCTGAGATCAGGGCACAGGACCGTGAAGGTAATTTCAGCGCACCCTGTCCTTTGTCCTGTGCTCACGGGGCAGCACAACACGCTTCGTCCGCTGCAGTCACTCCGTCTGGGCTTGTCCCCCTTTGCTCCCACTCCTGTCCTCTCAGGGTTGAAATGTCGGCTCTCTGGCACTGCAATGTTCATCCTCCTCCAGGGAAACAGGCCACTCACAGCCAGAGCCGTTTTCTGGGAGTTACCTCAATGCTACATCATTTCCCTCGGGGGTCAGAAATGGGCAGCTCCCCCCGGCCAGTGCCACCAAGCACCTGGGTTTGAGTCCCCAACGTGCCATGAAGTCCCTGTGTGACTTCAGGAAAGGGTCATAGGCTTTCCAAGGGCTGGAGGGTGGGGGGGTTGGGAACCTTGGGGTCTAATTACAGCGTGGTGACTATAGTTAACAGTAGTGTATTGTATACTTGAAATTTGCTGAGAAAGTAGATCTTAAGTGTTCTCACCACAAAAAGAAAAAAAAAAAACGTAATTATGGGAGGTGATGAACATTAATGTGTGTTAATTAGCTTGATTGTGGTGATCATTTCACAACACACATGTGTATCAAACCATCACATCGTACACCTTAAATAGGCATAATTTTTATCTGACAAAAATAAATAAGTAAATTTAAAAGACAGACAGTCAAACTCAGACACAGAGAGCAGGATGGTGGTTGCAGGTGAGGGGCCGTTGGATCGATGCTGTTCAACGTAAAGTTTCTATTATAAAGACAGGTCAGGTCCAGAGCCGTGTGGCTCAGTATCCTGCCTGTGAAAAGGGGGTTTCTTTTCAACAAATAGCTAAACTGAGTCTCAGACTAAGTACAGTCAGTCCCCTACATATGAACGAGTTCCGTTTCGAGAGTGCGTTCGTAAGTTTGATTTGTTCACAAGTCCACCACAGTTAGCCTAGGTACCCAACTAACACAATCGGCTATATAGTACTGTACTGTAATAGGTTTATAATACTTTTCACACAAATAATACATAAACAACAAACACAAAAAATAAAGAAAACACTTTTAATCTTACAGTACAGTACCTTGAAAAGTACAGTAGTACAGTACAACAGCTGGCATCCAGGGGCTGGCATCGAGTGAACAGGCAAGAAGAGTTACTGACTGGGGGTGGGAGATGGTAGAGCTAAAGGATAGTCAGCAATAGGAGATGGAGGGCAAGCTGCAATTTCACTCACTCCTGATGTTGATGGCACAGGTTCTGGTTCCCTGCTGGATTCAATTCTACCTACCCTCTTTATAAAACGATCCACTGATGTCTGGGTAGTAGCTCTTTTTTCCTCATCATGGATGACACGGTAGCACTGGATTGCATTCTGAAGGGCTGCTGCAGCCTTTGTGTACCGTGCTATGTTCGGGTCCTGTGGCTCAAAAACTAACAGTGCCTCCTCAAATAAAGAAAATCCCCTTGCCATTTCCTGCATCGTGAATCTCTTCGGTTCTTCAGTTACTTCTTCTTCCTCTTGTCTCTCTTCCTCCTTTCTCAGGGCACGTTCTCATCTTTGAAATTTCACAACTTGAAGGTTCGTATGTAGGGGACTTACTGTAAGAAACTGGCAAAGATGACCCAGCCAGGACTTTGGTCCCCGTGGTCGCTCTCAGCCAAGCTCAGTGCCCTGCTCCCTTTGAGGCCCAGACAGGCTACTCAGTGTCCTGGTCTGTCTGGACCTCCCCACGCGGCTTTGTGAGGTCAGGTGGGTGAGTGTGTGCAGTGGGTGGGAGGAGATCGCCTTGCCCGGCCAGCACTCAGCATGACTCACTCCACACAGCACATGTGTCATGCGTGTCACCTGGCCAGCGAGAGGGAACCCTCAGAGCCCTGAAAGACCCAACCAGCTGAGACCCAGCCGGCCCCAGCTACCTGGGCTCAGGATGCAGGGGTGCTGCCAGTCACAGAAGAGCTATCATCGCCTTGGACCAGGTTGAGGGGGTGGTGACAGGTCAGAGGATGGCCTGGTGACTCAGGGGAACTGTGCAATTTCCGGCAGTGGGCACCAGTGTCTGCTGTTCTCCACCCCAGGCAGTGCCAACCACTGCTCACAGCTGGGAAAGGTTTGCACTTCCATGACAATTTGTGGTGTTGGTCACGTTTGCTTCCTTGGAAAAAAGAACAATCTGTTGCTGGTGCAGGATGCTGGTGCCCCTGGTTTGTGCCCACCCGAAGGATGCTGTCAGCCCAGGAATCTGCCTGCTTTGTCCTTCGTTCATTTGCATTGTCCTAACTAGCCCTTCGCGCTGGGCGCAGCTGGCGGGGTCAGAGGCTGAGACGTGGGTGTCCTCCAGCTGAGGACGGAGACTAATCAGACCAGGGACTGTGCACGCGTGGCCCAGCACCATGGTCCCTCTGGTGGTCTCCGTGCACGTCTGCACATCCAAGAGATGGTCAGGGTGACACGAGGAAAACCACCCCAAGGTGTATTATTTATACAACAGCACCAAACACCAGAAGGAATCCACCACAGCATGTGATTCCTGGTGCTCCTGGAGTGACTTGGAATAAAATGATTGAGGGGTTCATAGTTTTCCTCCAAAGTTGCCTGCCCTCGAGGGTTAAAGGGCAAGGCTTGCATTAGTGCAAGACTTTCAAAAGTTGGTGTGGATTGTATGAACCGGTTGTAACCACCGATGCTACATGCTAAGTTTCATCCACGTCGAGTCCATGCGCTCACGGTGCACAGAGCCGGTGACCCAGAGGCAGCTCAGGCGTGTCCATTGCTGCACGTGGCAGGCACTGCTGGAACTCACTTCATTTAATGTGCGGGAGGCTCCCGATGACTTGGGCACTTGTGTTCTTCCCCCTTACCCACAGGTTGAGGGATGCCAGGGCTGTGGAGCCGGCAGGGGGCAGTGCCTGGGTACCGTTCAGGCTGCTATAACAGAACACACAGACTGGGAGGCCTATAAACAACAGACATGAGTTTCTCACAGCTCTGGAGGCTGGACGTCCAAGATCAAAGTGCTGGCAGATTCAGTGTCTGGTGAGGACCCACTTCCTGGTTCCTAGACGGCATCTTCTCGCTGTGTCCTCACCTGGAGGAAGGGGTGAGGGGCTCTCTAGGGTCTCTTTATAAGGGCACTGATCCCATCATGGGGGCTCTACCCTCATGACCTCATGACCTCATGTCCTCCCAAAGGCCTCACCTCCTGACACCATCACCTTGGGGGTTAGGTTTCAGTACATGGATTTTGGGGGAACTCATTTAGTCCATTGCACCTGGGTTCTCAACATCCTTGTGTGTGCTTGCATATAAACCTGCTTTTAATCTAGAAACATTGTCGATGTGCTCACGGTCCTCTCCTCAGAGGTGATGAACTAAAACGGATCAGCACTCCTCCACTCAGCTGTGGCCTCCGGGCTGCCCCATCCTACCCACCTCCCTGTGTGTCCTTGTCACATTGTGGGCCATGTATTCAGGTGGCTGGGACAGAGGTAGAAAACTTGACTTTGTCATTAACTGCTGTACACTGAATGCTTGTGTCTCCCCAAAATTCATGTTGAAACCTAACCCCGAAGGTGATGGTGTTAGGAGGTGGGGCCTTTGGGAGGTGATGAGGTCATGAGGGTGGAGCCCCCATGAATGAGGTTAGTGTCCTTATAAAAGAGACCCCAGACAGCTCCCTCGCCCCTTCCAGCTTGTCTACCTTGGCTGGGGGCCCAAGATTTGAGTGTAGGACTGTAGACAAAGTAACCATATATTTTAAAAAATAAACAACGTGTAAGACAAAACAAAACAAAAATACCGTACTAGGGCAGTGGTTCTCAAAGTGGACCCAAGGACCATGGAACAGGTTAGAGATGCAGGTTCTGGGCTGACCCAAACCCAGGGAACAGGAGTGTTGGGTGTGAGCCAGCAGTCATGTTGGAACAAGCCCCCAGCTGATGCCAGGGCTGTGAGAGCTGAGGACCCCCACCCTGGAGACAGGAGCGTGAGAAAGCAGTCAGTCCAGATCAAACCAGCTGTGATCCCGGGGGCAAGAGGGAAAGGCCCTGGCGAGAAATGAGCAGGAATTCCAGGAGCGAGTACAGAGAAAAGGTCCATGGGGACATTTTCACAGCAGAGGTGGGGGCACCTGCTTAGCCCCTGCTGCAGCAACCACGTCGCCAGCCAGTCTCCCTGAAGCTCCGTGCACTGACGTGTCCCCTCCCACTTTCCTCACCAGTCATGGTGGCCTCCTCTCACTTGGTACTGGAGCATCAAGCTCAGTTTACCCTTAATATGATTCTCTACAGTTCTCATCACCTCTGTGAGGAAGATAATGGCCTCTCCCTCCAGCCTCACTCACTGAAGGCTCATCCAACTTTCTTCCCCTGCTGACACTTCCACTGTCACTCAATAAATATTTTAAGCTTTGTGGCAGTGACTGCTAGTTATTCTTAAGTATCCATTTTTCCTATCTTCCCTATAAAAAGAAGCCACAATTCGTAGCTGGGCACCTGGTTCTCCAGAGCTGTACCTTCTCAGCCTTCCTTGCAGGTTGTGTGGTTCAGACTAGGTTCAGGTCAGTGGGATCTAAGCAGAGGTGGCAGCTCCCCAGAACCTTCCTTAAGAGGTAGCTTGTGCAAACCCTTTGCCCCATTTTCTTCAGCCATTTCTGCTTCTTGTTGAGTGGAATGCAGGTGTGATAGCTAGATCTGCAGCAATCATTTTGAGGTCGTGAGGTAACCATGGGAATGGAGGCTGAATATAGTGGAGCAGGGAGAGAGAAGGAAGCTGGCCCACTCCAGCCCTGAACTAACTACTTCAACTCTCTCTCTCTTTTTTTTTTAACATCTTTATTGGAGTATAATTGTTTTACAATGGTGTGTTAGTTTCTGCTGTATAACAAAGTGAATCAGCTATACATATACATATATCTCCATAACTCCTCCCTCTTGTGTCTCCCTCCCACCATCCTTATCCCACGCCTCTAGGTGGACACAAAGCACTGAGCTGATCTCCCTGTGCTATGTGGCTGCTTCCCATTCGCTATCTATTTTACATTTGGTAGTGTATATATGTCCATGCCACTCTCTCACTTCGTCCCAGCTTACCCTTCCCCCTCCCCCATCCTCAAGTCCATTCTCTACAGCTACGTCTTTATTCCTGTCCTGCCCCTAGGTACTTCAGAAACATTTATTTTTTTAGATTCCATATATATGTGTTAGCATACAGTATTTGTTTTTCTCTTTCTGACTGACTTCACTCTGTATGACAGACTCTAGGTCCATCCACCTCATTACAAATAACTCAATTTCGTTTCTTTTTATGGCTGAGTAATATTCTGTTGTGTATGTATATAATATATATATATACATCTTCTTTATCCATTCATCTGTCGATGGACACTTAGGTTGCTTCCATATTTTGCCACTTATAAATAATGCTGCTATGAACACTAGGGTGCATGTACCTTTTTGAATCAGCGTTTTTGGGTTTTTTGGATATATACGCAAGATTGGAATTGCTGGGTCATATAGTAGTTCTATTTTTAGTTTTTAAGGAACCTCCATACTGTTCTCCATAGTGGCTGTATCAATTTACATTCCCACCAACAGTGCAAAAGGGTTCCCTTTTCTCCACACCCTCTCCAGCATTTATTGTTTGTAGATCTTTTGATGATGGCCATTCTGACCTGTGTGAGGTGATACCTCATTGTAGTTTTGATTTGCATTTCTCTAATCATTAGTGATGTTGACCATCCTTTCATGTGTTTGTTGGCAATCTGTATATCTTCTTTGGAGAAATGTCTATTTAGGTCTTCTGCCCATTTTTGGATTGGGTTGTTTGTTTTTTTGATATTGAGCTGCATGAGCTGCTTGTATATTTTGGAGATTAATCCTTTGTCAGTTGCTTCTCTGGCAAATATTTTCTCCATTCTGAGGGTTCTCTTTTCGTCTTGTTTATGGTTTCCTTTGCTGTGCAAAAGCTTTTAAGTTTCATTATGTCCCATTTGTTTATTTTTGTTTTTATTTCCATTTCTTTAGGAGGTGGGTCAAAAAGGATCGTGCTGTATCAAACAGTGTTCTGCCTATGTTTTCCTCTAATAGTTTTATAGTGTCTGGCCTTACATTTAGGTCTTTAATCCATTATGAGTTTATTTTTGTGTATCATGTTAGGGAGTGTTCTAATTTCATTCTTTTACATGTAGCTGTCCAGTTTTTCCAGCACCACTTATTGAAGAGGCTATCTTTTCTCCATTGTATATTCTTGCCTCCTTTTTCAAAGATAAGGTGACCATATGTGCATGGGTTTATCTCTGGGTTTTCTATCCTGTTCCATTGATCTATATTTCTGTTTTTGTGCCAGTACCATACTGTCTTGATTACTGTAGCTTTGTAGTATAGTCTGAAGTCTGGGAGCCTGATTCCTCCAGCTCCATTTTTCTTTCTCAAGATTGCTTTGGCTATTCGTGGTCTTTTGTGTTTCCATACCAATTGTGAAATTTTTGTTCTAGTTCTGTGGAAAATGCCATTGGTAGTTTGATAGGGATTGCATTGAATCTCTACGTTGCTTTGGGTAGTAGAGTCATTTTCACAATGTTGGTTCTTCCAATCCAAGAGCATGGTATATCTCTCCATCTGTTTGTATCATCTTTAATTTCTTTCATCAGTGTCTTATAGTTTTTTGCATACAGGTCTTTTGTCTCCTTAGGTAGGTTTATTCCTAGGTATTTTATTCTTTTGTTGCAGTGGTAAATGGGAGTGTTTTCTTAATTTCTCTTTCAGATTTTTCATCATTAGTGTATAGGAATGCAAGAGATTTCTGTGCATTAATTTTTTATCCTGCTACTTTACCAAATTCATTGATTAGCTCTAGTAGTTTTCTGGTAGTATCTTTAGGATTCTTTATGTATAATATCATGTCAGCTGCAAATAGTGACAGTTTTACTTCTTCTTTTCTGATTTGGATTCCTTTTATTTCTTTTTCATCTCTGATTGCTGTGGCTAAAACTTCCAAAACTAAGTTGAATAATAGCAGTGAGAGTGGGCAACCTTGTCTTGTTCCTGATCTTATTGGAAATGGCTTCAGTTTTTCACCATTGATAACAATGTTGGCTGTGGGTTTGTCATATATGGTCTTTATTATGTTGAGGTAAGTTCCCTCTATACCCACTTTCTGGAGAGTTTTTATCATAAATTGATGTTGAATTTTGTCAAAAGCTTTTTCTGCATCTACTGAGATGATCATATGGTTTTTATTCTTCAGTTTGTTATTATGGTTTATCACATTGGTTGATTTGCGTATATTGAAGAATCCTTGAATTCCTGGGATAAACCCCACTTGACCATGATGTATGTTCCTTTTAATGTGCTGTTGGATTCTGTTTGCTAGTATTTTGTTGAGGATTTTTGCATCTGTGTTCATCAGTGATATTGGCCTGTAGTTTTCTTTTTTTGTGACATGTTTGTCTGGTTTTGGTATGAGGGTGATGGTGGCCTCGTAGAATGAGTTTGGGAGTATTCCTCCCTCTGCTATATTTTGGAATAGTTTGAGAAGGATAGATGTTAACTCTTCTCTAAATGTTTGATAGAATTCGCCTGTGAAGCCATCTGGTCCTGGACTTTTGTTTGTTGGAAGATTTTTAATCACAGTTTCAATTTCAGTGCTTGTGATTGGTCTGTTTATATTTTCTATTTCTTCCTGGTTCAGTCTCAGAAGGTTGTACTTTTCTAAGAATTTGTCCATTTCTTCTAGGTTGTCCATTTTATTGGCATATAGTTGCTTGTAGTAATCTCTCATGATCCTTTGTATTTCTGCGGTGTCTGTTGTGACTTCTCCTTTTTCATTTCTAATTCTATTGATTTGAGTCTTCTCCCTTTTTTTCTTGATGAGTCTGGCTAATGGTTTATCAATTTTGTTTATCTTCTCAAAGAACCAGCTTTTAGTTTTATTGATCTTTGCTATTGTTTCCTTCATTTCTTTTTCATTTATTTCTGATCTGATCTTTATGATTTCTTTCTTTCTGCTAACTTTGGGGGTTTTTTGTTCTTCTTTACCTAATTGCTTTAGTTGTAAGGTTAGGTTGTTTATTTGAGATGTTTCTTGTTTCTTGAGGTAGGATTGTATTGCTGTAAACTTCCTTCTTAGAACTGCTTTTGCTGCATCCCATAGTTTTTGGGTTGTCGTGTTTTCATTGTCGTTTGTCTCTAGGTATTTTTTGATTTCCTCTTTGATTTCTTCAGTGATCTCTTGGTTATTTAGTAGTGTATTGTTTAGCCTCCATGTGTTTGTATTTTTTACAGTTTTTTTCCTGTAATTGATATCTAGTCTCATAGCGTTGTGGTTGGAAAAGATACTTGATACGATTTTAATTTTCTTAAATTTACCAAGGCTTGATTTGTGACCCAAGATATGATCTATCCTGGAGAATGTTCCATGAGCACTTGAGAAGAAAGTGTATTCTGTTGTTTTTGGATGGAATGTCCTATAAATATCAATTAAGTCCATCTTGTTTAATGTATCATTTAAAACCTGTGTTTCCTTATTTATTTTCATTTTGGATGATCTGTCCATTGGTGAATCAACTCTCTCTTATTGGAGTTTCCTGTTATCTTCAGCCAAAACTCAATGTGACAATGCAAGTTTCTGTTGTATGAAAGGCACTAGTACATCACAGGAGATACTAGATGAGCAGATAGACACAAATCCCTTCTTTGTTATTCAGAGACTGCTGTGCATGCAGTGTGGGGTGGAATAAGTGAGTACAAGTCAAATTCCATATCCTGTACCTGGATGTGGATGAAAGGAAATGCAGATGAGCCAGAGAATAGGTGACATGAAACAGTACTCCTACTGAGAAACTAGGGCTTTGGAGAAGCGTCCAGTGCCAGGCCTGGGGAAACTGTGGACGGCTGAACATCCCTGATGCTGAGGAAGCTATCAGTGATTGAGGGATGAATCAAAATTACTCAAGAGCCCATGTGAAGAGGCTCCCAGTGGATAAGGACAGGACAATTGTAGCTTCAGAAAGGATGATAATTCAAATGAGGAAACCCTCAAATATGGTGAAGTTCATGAGTTCAAATGATATTAAGTCACAACCAATTGCTCATCTGTGGAGGATGATAGAGAATCAATTCATTGTCCTGAGAACTAGGAAATGTAGGAAGGAATCAAGCATTGATCCTCCCAGGTGGACCCAGTGGGTCATCAAACAGTCGATAAAAGAAGACATCTCTTTACAATGTTGGCTACTTGTGGAGGAAGGAGGGAGCCGTCCTAGGATAATTGGGCCACAGCAAATGGGCGGGGCATCTCGGGTATAACGGCCAAGGTCTCTTTCTCTATGAAAGACCTGCCTTAGGGTAATTCATTAGTCCATATATTCATTTTGTGTGTTTGTTGTACCTATGTTCTATTTTATGATGGAACAATTTTTAGAAAATATGGCAGGCTTTTGCAAACCTATGCAGATAGGTTTCTGATTTTTTTGCATCCTCTGAAAAAAATGTATAATTCACCTGTGCCTACAGTTTCAGCTGGACGTTCCTTCTCCCGGCTGCGCTATGATAATACTTTCTGTTGTTTCATCAGTCAGCAAGGTCTATCTTTTCCTTCCTTCACCCGGGAACTTTCAAATTCTCCCACAGGGAGGAAGAACTCATGGGACCTTTATTTCTTCGGGCTGATGAGAGCAGAGTCATCCCTTGACAGGCCTGGGCTTAGGCGGGCTCGTTTTACAAGACCGCCCGCAGCAAATGGCCAGCTGCCCTGTTCCCAGCCTTCACCTTGATCATTTTGTCCCTTTGCCCCCAAGTCACCCAATACCAGTCTTCAGAGTATGTGTGTTCCAACTGAATCCTCACCCTTGAGTCGTGCTATGTCTCTTGGCTGGGTGTCATTACAAAGTCATGTCCCCACCTCACACCCCCAGCACAATCACGCCTCACAAAGGATGAAGGTCAGCCCCACAGCCCGGACTCCGAGCATGAGGGCGTGATGATTAAAAAGAAGATATTCTTGGGCTTCCCTGGTGGCACAGTGGTTGAGAATCTGCCTGCCAATGCAGGGGACACGGGTTCGAGCCCTGGTCTGGGAAGATCCCACATGCCGCGGAGCAGCTGGGCCCGTGAGCCACAATTACTGAGCCTGCGCGTCTGGAGCCTGTGCTCCGCAACAAGAGAGGCCGCGATAGTGAGAGGCCCGCGCACCGCGATGAAGAGTGGCCCCCGCTTGCCGCAACTAGAGAAAGCCCTCGCACAGAAACGAAGACCCAACACAGCCAAAAATAAATAAATAAATAAATAAATAAATAAATAAATAAATAAATGTAAACATAAACAAAAATGACATGGAATCGGCAGAAAATTATAAAAAAAAAAAAAGAAGATATTCTCGTTGGAAGATTTTAAAAGAGGGACCATTGTCTCTCTAACAGAATGGCACCAGAATGGTACCAGCCTCACGTTGGAGGATAATGCCATGGCACCTATTATCCATGAAGGAAAATTGAAAAGTGACCACTTGGCCAGTGTTTTTGACCATGAGATCATTCGAGGTCATACCTGAGAACCTTCTAAGACCTCGTGTGTCTAACCGCGGGGCCCAGAGTGATTATGAGCAGCAATAGAGTCAGACTAACTCCTTGCCAAGTTAGATCGCAACTGCGGACGCTGTGTTTACTGCACAAAAAGTATAGCCATCTGCTCGAGAGGCCTGAGAACCTGCTAACAGCGTTGAGGGAAATCGGAGGAAGCTGGCCTTGGGGGCGTTTAGGGCGAGGAGAGAAATGGAGGGACAGAGCGGCTCCAGCGACTTCCCGGAGGCCACGCAGCTCTCGCCTTACAAATAGAACCTCCGCGTGCGGGCGCGGAGCACATTAGGATAAAGTGAGGTTGTATTTGCCGGCCTCTCCTGATGCTGCCTGTTACTGCCACCTCCAAGGGACAGAAGGCATCCGCCAGTCAGGTTATGACCTGTGATGCTGAGATTTGTCTCCTTCCTTTGCTTCCAGGATTTCATTTCCAATCTCCTGGTTCTAGGAGAACGGAGTCGTTTGTTTTTCCTGACTTTCCCTCCTTAAGTATAATGTTTCGTTTCCTTAATGACAATTTGCAGCTTTCTTACACATTTTGCCCCAACAGTTTTGTCTTATAATCCACATTTTCCTCCCTTCCGGGCAGAACGTTTTTCATACCCATGAACACAAAACCTCACCTACGTGAGCACTCTCTGTAAGTACAAATCTGGGGTGCTGCCCTAACAAATCATAAACTTAGACTTAAGAGAATTCTGTATTAAGCCACTTCTTTTTAATTGAAGTATAGTTGCTATACAATATTATGTAAGTCACATGTGTACAATATAGTGATTCACAATTTTTAAAGATCATACTCCAATTAGAGTTATTATAAAATATTAGCTATATTCCCCATGCTGTACAATACATCCCTGTAGCCTATCTTACACCCAATAGTTTGTGCCTCCCACTCCCCCACCCCTATGTTATCCCTCCCCCTTTCCCTCTCCCCACTTGTAACCACTAGTTTGTTCTCTATATCTGTGAGGCTGCTTCTGTTTTGTTACATTCGCTAGTTTGTTGTATTTCTTATATTCCACATATAAGTGATATCATGCAATATTTGTCTTCCTCTGCCTGACTTATTTCACTTAGCATAATGCCCTCCAAGTTCATCCACATTATTGCAAATGGCAAAATTTCATTCTTGTTTATGGCTAATATTCCATTGTGTATGTATATAATATATATATTACATCTTCTTTATCCAGTCATCTGTTGATGGACACTTAGGCTGCTTCCATATCTTGGCAATTGTAAATAATGCTGCTATGAACACTAGGGTGCATGTATCTTTTTGAATTAGTGTTTTGGGGTTTTTTGGATATATACGCAAGATTGGAATTCCTGGGTCATATGGTAGTTCTATTTTTAGCTTTTTGAGGAACCTCCATCCTGTTTCCACAGTGGCTACACCAGTTTACATTCCCACCAACAGTGCACGAGTAAACTGTTACTTTAATGTGTGATCTAGAAGAAAAGGAAGAAACATGATCCAAGAATGCGTGACAAGGAAATCTGGGGAGAGGCGGATGGGTGGACTTCACTGAAGGGGCAAAAATGTAAAGATGTTTGTGTCCCACGTGAACACCCACCAAAGGGTGACCTCAGCAGAGGAGGATTTTAATTCTCAAGTGGGTAGGATTCCTTGGTCTGTGGGTACCAGCCAGCCTCTTTCAAAGCCACCCTCGTCTTTGGCCAGTGGGCTCCTGAGCACAGTGGCCGAGGTGGCAGGGATGGACTTCCCTCCCCAAGGCTGGCCTGGCTACGGCCACTGCCGAGCACCCAATCAGCCAGCAGCAGAGACCAACACTGAGTCCCCGATATGGCACCACTGCCCGGGGGAGGCTGGTTACATTGGACCACTTCCCTCCTGGGAGAGACAGCCCTGTGTTCTTGCTGGAACAGACACTCAGCGGGGATATGGACTAAGCAAGCCTTCCCGGCATGCAAAGCTTCTGCCGAAACTACCGTCTTCGGGCTCCCAGGATGTGTCGTCCATATCGTGATGCTCCAGAGCGTTGCGTCTGATCAAGGAGCTCACAGCACATCCAGGGCAGTGTGGTGACAGGCCCTGCCCCGTGGACCTCACGGGTCTGACCGTGGGTCTCCCTGCCCTGGGCGTTCCAGGCAGCATCACACTGTCCACCTCACTGATGACAGCACGGCCAGCAGGACCTGTAAGCGGCTGACGGCAGGGTCTCTGGACACCCTGATAAGTCGCAGGCCTGGCAGAGGATGGATGATAAGCCTCACAGACATCCCTGCACTTGCAACGTGATGAGGTTTCTGGAGCTCTAGAACCCGGGGTTCACCCAATTACAGCCTCCAGGACAAAGGACTGTAAAGGTGCATCGTGCAATTCCCACCAGTGGGACAGAGACAGGCCCTCGGAGGCCTCTTCCTGTTGTGAAGACGGCACACACAGCGTTTGCTAAGTCGGGGGCGGGGACGGCGTCCAGCCCTGGGTGGCGTCCACAGCGAGTGCCTCGGGCATTTTCCCAGGGACCCAGGGGCGGGCGCTGTCAGAGCAAACACACGGACCCCTAGGTTCTCATACAGGTCACGTGGTGTCGCATGGGACCGCTTGGTGTTTGAGAGCAGCCCCTGCAGGTGAGGGGGCCCTGGAGCCTGGAGGGCGGAGCTGCCAGAGGACCTGTCGCCAGGTCCCAATGTGCAGAACTTAGCTTCACGTGGATTCAGTATGAATCTGAAAGAATGACTTTAATGTGTCTTCAAGACTCATCCACCCAGAATTGACCTCCAAAGGACATTCAATAGTTTATTCACCAAGAACTGATTTTACACTACCAAGGGCCACATCCGGGGCACACAGGAGTGAATTACAGAGCCTCTGCCCTCAGGTCTAGGATCACATGAGCAACGTAGCACCTGAGGCTCATGGTTTGAATCCCTAAGGTCATGTAGGGCTAAATGCTCAATGGCTCCTCCTTGAAACTTTCACCAAGGCAATTATTTTTCAGTGACCATGAAAATGCAACTTCAATCTAGGATTTTTAGACTTCCTGGAAAGTGTACCCAACGATAGTTGTATTATTAGCAGAGATGATTATCTAACAAATTGGGAAATCATCTTGTGTAGTTAATTTATGAAGAAATTGCTTTCAGGAACTGAAAGTATGATGTTGGCATAGTCTAAAAAAAATACAACATCAGGACAAGAATGCTAACATTGAAAGAAATAATGGTAATCTCTGTTTATTATTTGGTAAAATATACATAACATAAAAGTTACCATTTTAATCATTTTTAAGTGTACATTCAGTGGCATTAAGTACATTCACACTGTTGTACAAACATCACCACCATCCATCTCCAGAACTTTCTCATCTTCCCAAATTGAAAATCTGTCTGCATTAATTATCAACTCCCTGTTCCCCCCTCCCCCAGACCCTGGCCCCCACCATCCTACTTTCTGTCTCTATTACTTGACTCCTCTAAAGACCTCATGTAAGTGGAATCATACAGTATTTGTCTTTGTGACTGGCTTATTTCTCTTAACATAATGTCTTTAAGGTTCATCTATGTTGTAACATGTGTCAGAATTTCCTTCTTTTTTAAGACTGAATAATATTCCATTGTGTGTTTATACCCAATTTTGCTGGTATATTCATCTATTAATGGACACTTGGGTTGCTTCCATGTTTTAGCTATTGTGAGTAATGTGGCTATGAACATGAGTGTGCAAATATCTGTTTGCATCTCTGCATTCCATTGTTTTGGGTAAATATCCAGAAGTGGGATTCCTGGATCATATAGTAATTCTATATTTAATTTTTTGAGAAGCTGTCGTTCTGTTTTTCACAGGGGCTGTACCATTTTACATTCCCACCAGCAGAGCATGATGGTTCCAATCTCCACAACCTCACAACACTTGTTATCTTCTGTTTTTTGTTTTTGTTTTTTGTAGTAGCCATTCTAATGTGTGTAAATGGTATCTTATTGTGGTTTTGATTTGCATTCCCCTAAGGATTAGTGATGTTGAGCATCTCTTCATGGCCTCATTGGCCATTTGTATATCTTCTTTGGAGAAATGTCTATTTAGGTGCTTTTCTCATTTTTTATTTGGTTTTACTTTTTGTGTTGAGTTAATAATGTTAATCTCTTAACATACATCAAGACCCTATGATGACTATCCAAATATTCACTCATGAAAGATTTTTATTTAAAAACTTCTCCCAGGGAATTCCCTGGCATTCCAGTGGTTAGGGATCCATGCTTCCACTGCAGGGAGCATGGGTTCAAACCCTGGTCAGGGAAATAAGATCCCTCATGCTGTGCAGTGCAGCCAAAAAATAAACAAATAAAATTTATAAAAACTTCTCCAGAGTCAGCTCTACCCACCACCAGAGCCTCCCATCAAGCCTCTTAGATAGCCTCAACCACCAGAGGGCAGACAGCAGAAGCAAGAAAAACTACAATCCTGCAGCCTGTGGACCAAAAACCACAGTTACAGAAAGATAGACAAGATGAAAAGGCAGAGGGCTATGTACCAGATGAAGGAACAAGAAAAAACCCCAGAAAAACAACTAAATGAAGTGGAGATAGGCAACCTTCCAGAAAAAGAATTCAGAATAATGATAGTGAAGATGATCCAGGACCTCGGAAAAACAATGGAGGCAAAGATTGAGAAGATGCAAGAAATGTTTAACAAAGACCTAGAAGAATTAAAGATCAAACAAACAGAGATGAACAATACAATAACTGAAATGAAAACTACACTAGAAGGAATCAATAGCAGAATAACTGAGGCAGAAGAACGGATAAGTGACCTGGAAGACAGAATGGTGGAATTCACTGCTGCGGAACAGACTAAAGAAAAAAGAATGAAAAGAAATGAAGACAGCCTAAGAGATCTCTGGGACAACATTAAACGCAACAACATTCGCACTATAGGGGTCCCAGAAGGAGAAGAGAGAGAGAAAGGACCAGAGAAAATATTTGAAGAGATTATAGTCGAAAACTTCCCTAACATGGGAAAGGAAATAGCCACCCAAGTCCAAGAAGCGCAGAGAGTCCCATACAGAATAAACCCAAGGAGAAACACGCCGAGACACATAGTAATCAAAGTGGCAAAAATTAAAGACAAAGAAAAATTATTGAAAGCAGCAAGGGAAAAACGACAAATAACATACAAGGGAACTCCCATAAGGTTAACAGCTGATTTCTCAGCAGAAACTCTACAAGCCAGAAGGGAGTGGCATGATATACTTAAAGTGATGAAAGGGAAGAACCTACAACCAAGATTACTCTACCCGGCAAGGATCTCATTTAGATTTGATGGAGAAATCAAAAGCTTTACAGACAAGCAAAAGCTAAGAGAATTCAGCACCACCAAACCAGCTCTACAACAAATGCTAAAGGAACTTCTCTAAGTGGGAAACACAAGAGAAGAAAAGGACCTACAAAAACAAACCCAAAACAATTAAGAAAATGGTCATAGGAACATACATTTCGATAATGACCTTAAACGTGAATGGATTAAATGCTCCAACCAAAAGACACAGGCTTGCTGAATGGATACAAAAACAAGACCCATATATATGCTGTCTACAAGAGACCCACTTCAGACCTAGGGACACATAAAGACTGAAAGTGAGGGGATGGAAAAAGATATTCCATGCAAATGGAAATCAAAAGAAAGCTGGAGTAGCAATACTCATATCAGATAAAATAGACTTTAAAATAAAGAATGTTACAAGAGACAAGGAAGGACACTACATAATGATCAAGGGATCAATCCAAGAGGAAGATATAACAATTATAAATACATATGCACCCAACATAGGAGCACCGCAATACATAAGGCAAATGCTAACAGCTATAAAAGAGGAAATCGACAGTAACACAGTAATAGTGGGGGACTTTAACACCTCACTTACACCAATGGACAGATCATCCAAAATGAAAATAAATAAGGAAACAGAAGCTTTATATGACACAACAGACCAGATAGACTTGATATTTATAGGACATTCTATCCAAAAACAGCAGATTACACTTTCTTCTCAAGTGCGCATGGAACATTCTCCAGGATAGATCACATCTTGGGTCACAAATCAAGCCTCAGTAAATTTAAGAAAATTGAAATCATATCAAGCATCTTTTCTGACCACAAGGCTATGAGGTTAGAGATCAATTACAGGGAAAAAACCATAAAAAACACAAACACGTGGAGGCTAAACAATACGTTACTAAATAACCAAGAGATCACTGAAGAAATCACAGAGGAAATCAAAAAATACCTAGAGACAAATGACAATGAAAACACAATGAAAACACGATGCAGGGAAAACTGGACAGCTCCATGTAAAAGAATGAAAGTAGAACACTCCGTAACACCACACACAAAAATAAACTCAAAATGGATTAGAGACCTAAATGTAAGAATGGACACTATAAAACTCTTAGAGGAAAACATAGGAAGAACACTCTTTGACATAAATCACAGCAAGATCTTTTTTGATCCACCTCCTAGAGTAATGGAAATAAAAACGAAAATAAACTAACGGGACCTAATGAAACTTAAAAGCTTTTGCAAAGCAAGGGAAACTACAAACAAGATGAAAAGACAACCCTCAGATTGGGAGAAAATATTTGCAAACAAATCAACGGACAAAGGATTAATCTCCGAAATATGTAAACAGCTCTGCAGCTCAATGTTAAAAAAACACACAACCCAATCAAAAAATGGGCAGAAGACCTATATAGACATTTCTCCAAAGAAGACATACAGATGTCCAAGAAGCACATGAGAAGCTGCTCAACATCACTAATTATTAGAGAAATGCAAATCAAAACTACAATGAGGCATCACCTCACGCCAGTTAGAATGGGCATCATCAGAAAATCTACAAACAACAAATGCTGGAGACGGTGTGGAGAAAAGGGAACTGTCTTGCACTGTTGGTGGGAATGTAAATTGATACAGCCACTATGGAGAACAGTATGGAGGTTCCTTAAAAAACTAAAAATAGAATTACCATATGACCAGCAATCCCACTACTGGGTATATACTCAGAGAAAACCGTAATTCAAAAAGACACATGCACCCCAATGTTCATTGCAGCAATATTTACAATAGCCAGGTCATGGAAGCAACCTAAATGCCCATAGACAGACGAATGGATAAAGAAGATGTGGTACATATATACTATGGAATATTACTCAGCCATTAAAAGGAACGAAATTGGGTCATTTGTAGAGATGTGGATGGATGTAGAGACTGTCATACAGAGTGAAGTAAGTCAGAAAGAGAAAAACAAATATCGTATATTAATGCATATATGTGGAACCTAGAGAAATGGTACAGATGAACCGGTTTGCAGGGAAGAAATAGAGACACCGATGTAGAGAACAAACGTATGGACACCAAGGTGGGAAAGTGGCAGGGGGTGGACTGTGGTGCTGTGATGAATTGGGAGATTGGGATTGACATATATACACTAATATGCATAAAATGGGTAACTAATAAGAACCAACTGTATAAATAAATAAATAAAATTCTAAAATTCAAAAAATAAAACAAAACAAAAAAAAACAAAGCCTGGCAGATTTTTTTCCTAATTATCCTCATAATTGTGTTTCTGTCCAGCCGTTTGTACTGTAGCACTTCAGAAGCTGGTTCATGCCATTTCACAGTCTGTTACTCAAGCCTCCCAAGCTCACCCAGGTGGTGAACAGGGGAGTGGACACTAAGCCTGGTCAGCTGGGATGAAGTCCTCTGCCCCTCCCATGACATCGCAGAGCTCCGAGCGCGACACTCATTCTGTGCTTGTCATTCCTGCCCCTCCCAGCCCATGAAGTACCACCCCTGTCCTGTCTTCATAAACGTGTTAAATGTTTGTGAGAAGGCCAGCGTGCTCCAGAGAAAGAGAACCAACAGGATATACTGATATCTTTTTTTTAATATATATATAGAAAGAGATTTATTTTAAGAAATTGGCTCATGTTATTGTGGAGACTTGGTAAATCTCCCTCAGGATGGGGGAGGCCAGAGGGCTGGAGACAAGAGCAGAGTTGCAGCTGGAGCTCAAAGACCATCTGCTGGACAATTCCCTCTTGGTCCAGGGAGCTCAGTCATTGTTCTATCCAGGCCTTCAACTGATTGGACAAGGCCCACCACACAAGGCGGGGGGGCACCTGCACTACTCAAGGTCCACTGATTTAAATGTTAACTTCGCCCATAAACAGCTTCACAGAAACATCAAGAATGTTTGACCACATTTCTGGGCACCGTGGCCCTGCAAATGTGACACATGGAAGCAATCATAGCCAGCTAAGAAAACAGCCCCGTCAGAGAAATCACCTACAACAAGCGGGAAAATGGAATGTGAAAGCAATGCCCACGCAAACGTGGGTACACTGAGTTGTCTTTATTTATTCACCTATTTCTGTGGCCTCTGATTTTCTTAGCTGGACTGAATGACCACAAGGAAACAAGCAGAAGGGCATTTGAAAGGAAAGGAAGGCTCAGAGTTAGGAATCACCCAAAACCCACATCCTTTAAAGTGTGATCCAAGATGTTTTTCCAGCTCAGAAATGAGTCTTGCCTCCCCTCCCCTCCCCATTTCTAATTTAATTTTCCACAGATTCAGGAAGGGGGAATTAGAAAGGGAAGAAGATAGTGCTGGCCCCTCATCCAGCTGCGTGGGACGAGACAGGAAAAAAAACTCAGTTCTGTTCCTGGCTGCAGTGAGAAGTTGTGCAAGGACAGGAGGAAGTGGGCAGTCCAGGATTGGGATGGATACCCCCGCAGCGGCAGGCAGGGATGCTCGTCTGATTTAGTGCTCGCTCTCTGTGTAACGTCACTGCCTGAGCAGCCGGGGTGAGGGGAGACGGGGTCGGGAAGGGCAGGGAGAAGGGGACGGGCACTGCTCACCGTTACACGCACCTCAGCCAAGAAACCCACACAGTAAAGCCACATCTTGCCTTCGTTACATCTGGAAATGAGGGGAAGTCATTTTCAGCCCCTAACAGGGCTGGGGCTGCCCAGAGCCGGCCAGGCTGTTCCACCGCTTCAGTGAGACGCGCGTGTCTTGGGTGCAAAGATACCCAAGCTCAGCGTTGACATCTCACTTGAATATTTATTTTTTTAACCAACTAAACCTATTTCTTTCATTTTCTGTCAGCTGCTCTAGAAGGAGAGGAAAAATGAGAAGGACATCCACAACTGAAAGCAAAAAAAGACATGGAAATTGGGCATGGACCAACCTCCCAGAGTCTTGTAGATTTTGTGTGGACCTAAGCTGTCTACAAACCATACGATGATAGACTGATGCTGCCCCCCAAAGATGTCCATGCCCTAATCCCCGGAGCCTGTGAGCGCAGGACCTAACGGCAGAAAGGACTTTATAGGCGTGATTGTGCTAAGGGTCGTGAGATGGTGAGATTATCCCGGGGGATCAATGTGATCACAGGGGCCATCATGGGAGAGAAACCAGAGAGAAGCAGCTACACTCCCGGCTTTGGAGAGAGATGGGCCCTCAGCCACGGGAAGCAGGAGCCTCGATGCCAGGAAAGGGAAGGAACAGGCTCTCCCGGGGCCTCCAGAAGGAACCACCTGCCGACTCCTTGGTTTTAGCCCCATGAGAACCACCCTGGACATCTGACCCCCAGAACCGCAGGATATGAAATGTATGCTGTTTTAAAACACTGAGTTTGTGGTCATGTGTTACAGCAGCAAATAGGAAACTGATCCACTCACCTGATACCAAGGAGGAGCTAAACAGCTTCCCACGATGATCTGGGCACAAACTAGACCAGAGCGAGGACTGCGAACACCTTGGAGTGAGCCTGGTGGTGACCTCCAGCCGCAGCAAGTGCTGGAAGTGACTTGGGCTGGGAGCAGACTGGACACAGTACCAGCTCCACCAGCTGCGATATCGCGGTACCCGTAATACCTGTCATGGTTCTGCGGCTGCTTACCTGCCTCCTGGAGACTCGCTCCTTCCTGAGAGTCAGTATTGTACTGTGGTTGACATCGCCAATCCAGGGCCAGATCTGAGTCCCAGACGCACCTCTTCCTAGCTGTGCAACCTTGGGGCTTACTACTTAACCTCTCTGTGCCATGATTTCATCTTCTGCAAAATGAGGAAATTAATGTGACCTGTTGTAGGGTCAAGTTTCATTTTCTATCGGGGAAAATTGCTCATTCCTCCAGAACTGGGGAAAGTGGCTAAAGGCATCCTGGAAGTTTCCACCTCCCAGGCACTGGTTCCAGAAACAAAATGCAGAATAAACGTGACACTCCTCAGAGGAGGAGCTTCTCTTGAGCAAGCATCACTGACCCTATTTACAAGCTCCCAGGGTCAAAATGACGCTTATCCCATCATCTCCCACAAGGGCCCCGGGAGGGAGCCAGGGTCAAAAATATTAATAATTGTAATAACGGAAACAGAGATTTTGTTCTTGCTGCCAGATTTTAGTTGGCTCTACATTGCCATTGTATTACATTTAAAATGTAAAAATGGTAAATTGTTATAGTCTATCCTAAAATAGCTCCATCCGCGTGTTTCCCATTAAGCCAGATGTGTAAGGTTTACTGGGCTTCACTCTCATTTAGAACATCAGATAATAGCAGTGAACAACAATGACCCAGAACACCAACATTTAAATAATTTAGAACCTAAGGGATTGCTTACAGAAAGATAATAGTATTGATTCTTTACAGACATGAAAGAAGTGCTTCGTGACTTGAAACATAACCTACTGCTTTGATTCCTTTACAGTCTTAACCACCAACATTAAGTTCTAGAAGAAACAAGAACACTTACCTTACTGGTTAATTGAACGCTTACCTTACTAGTCAAATTGCTGAACGCACATCCAAATGGAATGTGTTTCCTACCTGAAAACTAATGACACAACCGATAAACCATTAGTACCTAAAACTCCGTGCTGGGTGACGGTAGAAAGTCAAGTTTGTGACGGCCCCGATCTTGGAAAGTAACTTACAAACTAGTATTGGATATGATATGTGCATATTACAAAGTAAAATATAATCACCAAAAAGCTGCATAAATGTTAATGTAGCTCCGGAAGAGGAAAACGGATCTTGGAGGATAAGGGGGAGGTAGACTTAAATCACCTTATAGAACCTAAGATGCAGTGATCTTTCCTTGGAACCTGTCAAGAGTGAAAATATAAATTGCTGCCATCGATAAATAGTGTGTTATTCCACAAATACTTTGGAAGATATTTTGAACGTGATCAGTGATGTGTCTGGGGAGGAAGAAGAGACCATCAATATGGTACCACTCCTGCTCATCCACACCCAAGAGTGTCTGTTGCCCAGAGACGCTGCCCCTGTCATTTACGGAGGCTGGTGGATTAGAAGAATGGATATCTCATGGCTCAATCATTTACGTGCAAGAAGGTAGTTTCCAAAATTCCTTGCTTTTAGCCATACTTTTTTCCTACTCTTTTTGCCTTATTAATACTTAATCAGTTGTTAATTAATAGCTACTTCCAAAGGGCTACAAAAGCCCAGGTGCCCTGCTGGATGGTTAGTGCACTTTCTCTCGTTATGTCAGTAGCCTGACAGGTTGGCTTATTCTTGCTTCACAGACAAGAAGACACAGGGGCAAAGGCAGTTATATCCGTTTCTGAAGTTCACCCTGCTAGTAAGTGGCTCAGCTAGACGCCAGCCAGAGTCTGACTCCAAAGTCCAAGCTCATTATCTCTAAATTATTATTATATTTAAAAATATGTTGGGCTTCCCTGGTGGTGCAGTGGTTAAGAATCCACCTGCCAATGCAGGGGGACATGGGTTCGAGCCCTGGTCCAGGCAGATCCCACATGCCGCGGAGCAACTGAGCCTGTGCGCCACAACTACTGAGCCTGCGCTCTAGAGCCCGTGCTCCGCAACAAGAGAAGCCACCGCAATGAGAAGCCCACGCACTGCAACGAAGAGTAACCCCCCGCTCGCCGCAACTAGAGAAAGTCCGCGGGCAGCAACAGAGACGCAACACAGCCAAAAATAAATAAAATTATTTTAAAAAATTAAAAATAAAAAATTATAAAAAATAAAAATATGTCATCTGTTGTATGGGGAGGTCCTTGAGAGCAGCCGCAGAGCGTGTAGCTGCTGCTCGGGCCACACTGCCCACACCTGTCCCTCCCAGCGGTGGTCGTGGGCAGAGTCACGGAGGTCAGTCACACAATGCCCTTGTTTAGTTAACAGGGACTAACAGGACCTTCCTCACAAGGTTATGAGGATGATCATAGGCGTTAGATATGCTTAAAGGGCTTGGCATAGCGCCTGGCCTGGGGCATCACAGTCGTTGGGAAACTACTCAGCACGGCGCATCCCAAGACCACACTTAAGTTGACATCGTGTGACTGAGACCCAGGACTTGCTGTGCTGAGCTTCTTCAATAAAAGCTCCCCAAACGGGGCAATGTTATTCTGAATTGTATCATATTAGTATCTGCACAGTATTTGTTGGGTGTGACTTATAAACATAACCAACACAAGGGGAAAAAAAGATTGCAAAAGAGCAAACTCATGAGTTTGCTTTCTACCCTTGATAATGGATACAGCCCGTGTCTCCTAGCACAATGTGGAGCCCTTGGGAAAAGACCCTTAAAGGATATAAATTCTTTCCTGGGTCAGTAAGTATGACAGATATTTAGGAAAGACTCTCAATTATCTCAAGGTCAAATATATGAGGCATCTTCGTTTAACAAAGTAGAAAAAAATGAAGATACAGTAAGAGTTTTAGTCAGAAGTTCCTCTTTGTCACAGTGTAATTTTAAAATAGCTTTGAATAAGAGAAATAAGAGAATTTGAGAAACTGGAGGCATCGAGTGAGTCAAAGTGACCCTTTTCCTCCAAGGATTAGGAAAAGTAGTGAAGCTATCATTCTCCTGTCCTTTCTGTGTAACTCTGAATTCCATTTCATCACTGTGACTAAAATAGTAAAGCTGAGAGTGTGAACCTTCAATGTTGACATTCTCAGCTTCCCCTTCGAAAAAAATTTAAAAACTTGAAATTAATAAATAGCAAAATTCCCAATGTTCTCAATGATCACATCAGAACCCAACCACTCCTTTAAACATTAGACTGACTGTTCCTAAGATTTGGGGCATTCTGTGTGTGTGTAGTTTTTTTTTTTATAAATTTATTTATTTATTTATTTTTGGCTGTGTTGGGTCTTCGTTTCTGTGCGAGGGCTTTCTCCAGTTGCGGCGAGCGGGGGCCACTCTTCATCGCGGTGTGCGGGCCTCTCACTATCGCGGCCTCTCTTGTTGCGGAGCACAGGCTCCAGACGCGCAGGTTCAGTAGTTGTGGCTCACGGGCCTAGTAGCTCCGCGGCATGTGGGATCTTCCCAGACCAGGTCTCGAACCCGTGTCCCCTGCATTGGCAGGCAGATTCTCAACCACTGTGCCACCAGGGAAGCCCCTGTGTGTGTGTAGTTTTAAACCAAGTCATTCTTTTAGGACTTTTCCCCCTCCCCCCATTTTAATATTTAATAAATCAATTTTTCTATAAACATGGGAACTTCATGTCCAGAAGGAAAGCTCAGCTCCAAAAGGCATTCATCATGATTCAGCATCATCTTAAAAAGATTCCTCAGAGGACTCAGAGTAATAATTAATTCATGTCTCTCTAAGTCAAATATTGCCTTCATTAGACCCAGAGAAACACTTAGGGCTGAGTAATGATGGTTTGAAAAATAATGCAGTGTATTTATATAACACAACTTCCTCAGCCAGAAATTGTCTTCCTAAAGTCCAGATTCTTTAAGGGGGATGTTAACATGATGCTTTGCATTCCTTGGCACCAAATTCTTCACTGCCAACAGCCAATGTCAACCCAGGACATCTAGAGCAATTCATTTAAGTGGAACTTCATGAAAACAAAAAACAGCAAATTATTCACCATACTCAATAGAATACGAGCCATAGAGACATTAAAGGAACTTTGGTTCTATTTACTCAGAACTTCTCGATAATCAGGGATCACCTTTATCTACTGTTACTCAGGAACATTCTCTCCTGGTCAAGGCTCTGGGTCCCACTTAATTCTCAGACCCCATGAAAGTGAGAAGTCTACTTCTCCTTTCAAGGTTTTTATTCCAAAATGTAGCCTGTGCCAATAAATTTGTTCCAAGTATAGTCTGTATATCCGGTTGATTTATGCTAAACTGTGCTCCTCTCATGATACGTTCTGGAAGATTTGGGACATGGCTTATAGGAGTAACGCATCTCTCATCTGAGTGTGTGCCCTCTGTTCCTCTTGGAGGATTTGTTTTCTTCTTTCTGCTCTGGCAACGAGTGTGGGGTTTCAAGCTCATTTTTACTAGAAACCACTTTTTACCTAGAAGAGGAATTAAGAATGAGCCCTTTGTTTGAGTAACACTGTGACGTGTCCTATGTGATAACACCAGACTCTCTCTCTCTCTCTCTCTCTCACACACACACACACACACACACACACACACACCAGTACTATTCAAGAACACCGCTGTTTATTTCAAGCTCAATGTCATATGGGTTAAACACAATTATAAAGCATCTGAGACTTGATTATATTTACACTTTGGCTGACCAGATGTATAATGAGAACCATTCACTAGAGGACTCTACGTAACATTATTGCTTTAGCATTATAAAAGAGAGTTTCAACATAACCATGATGAATAACTACTTTTTTTAACAGGACAACACCATCTGTGCTGAGAAGCAGTCGACTTCTGAGTAAGGGAGATTTTTCAGCAAATTTGAAATTTAAGATTCTGAAATAAAATGCTGTTTGTCTACATTTACAAGTGACTGATGCTATGCATTTATTATAATAAATTCATGGCTGTGTAAGTTATTTCCTGCTAAGGGAAAATATTTTGTACAGATATATTATCTTATAAACGCTTAAGCAATAATGAGCCATTTCATTCTCAAAGCAAATCTGTTGGAGCATAAGATACAGAGTTCCATCGCCTCAGCCTTAAGCATTTCTGTTTGAATTTAACAGAGTATCCGTATTTTCACATCTTACAGAATGCATTGCACACATCTTTCTAGTCTCATTTGTACATATTTCCCTTGTGAAGAAAGAAATACTTTCTAGAGAAGTTTTAAAATGCAGGTTTTATTATTATTCAGGGATGGCGGGGCCAACAGGTCAGGAGACCCTGTCCTTGACAAGATGGTTTTCTCCTCACAGCTCCAAGAGGAGGGGGCAGGCCACACCAGCAGGGCCATGATGGGGGCACCAGGGTAGGTGGGGAGGCAGAGGGAGGGGGGGTACGTGCATGACAGCCAGACATGGAAGGGCAAGTAGGCTTAGGATTGGCTACTTTGAATAATTTCGGTGGGTTCTGACCAGAAGGGGCCAGTTGTCAGATACCTGGCCCTGGGTGACTAGGGCAGGGGGAGAGAGGCTGGGCATCTAAGAGCTCAAGAAAGGGGAGGTTTGGGGGTTGGGCTCTGAGTTGGTTGGTTTGCAGACAAAAGGCACAGTCCCAAGCAAATCCTTTCATACGTCTAGGAATCAGCTACGCTGGGGGGGTGCCTGGGGTGGTCATTTCTTCCAGATACCTAAAGCCCCATATGTCAAAGTATCGGGAAAAAACCATGCTTAACACAGTAAGGAAGAATGAGTATATGAATCAAAGCCGGTAAGGATCGCATCATTTCAGAGCCTTGGGGAATAAGGCTTCCAGAAGAAAGGAGGAAATGGAATTTTAGTGAATGGCAAATGGCAATGATACACAAGCCCACAGCCATGGAGGTACTGGAGGGGGAAACAGAACAAATTAGCAATTCAGGATAGTGAAAGTATTTGTATAATGCAGTTTAGAATCTCAGACTCTAGAACATTCATGTAGATTCATAATGAAGGTCAGTACATCAGAAGCCAGAAATATCAAATAGTAAGGAATAAAAAATTTCCTTTTCTATCACTGTCTCATAAAAATAAAAGAAGTAAAGGTAGGTCATGAATACAAGATGGTAACAAAATACCATCTGTTCAAATATAGATAACTCTGAAATTATGGTTTATTTTTAAGGGTTTGTTTATCAGAAATTAAATGCTGGGGAAGGACTTTTCTAGAATTGCCAGCTAGATTCATGTGACCCAGTGTCCAGGGTCCAGGATGAAGGGCCTGGCTGGGATGGAGGGTGGACAGGGTCCCTGGTGGGTGAGGGCCCGGCTCTGCTGTCAGGCTGTGTGGGTTCTAGTCTTGGCTCCTTCATTACTGTTGTGTGGCCACCTGAAAGTTTGTAGCCTCTCTGAGACTCAGCTTCCAAAGTGATAAAATGTGGGTCCTGAGATCCCTGCTTTATAAGAGGGTGATGAGGGATAAATAAATTGTTCAAATTGTTCAAACCAGTGTCTTGCACACAGCATGTGCTAAATAAACTTCAGCTCCACTTATATGGCAATAACACAATTCTAAAACCCCTGGGAGATTGCCTGTGTGTTTTTAACTGTCCATCAGGTGATTCTATCCTGTGATGAGCAGATTAACTAATGAAGAAAGGGCCATGGTGAAGGTTCCAAGGTCAGAGTGAAGGATGCTGCAAGATCTGAAACCAGAAAGAGGAGAGAAACCAGCAAATTTGTGCCCATGAGCCCAGCATTGCACACGTGATCTCATCCAATGGCTTGGTTACTGCTGATAAAATCTAAAAATCTCCAAGGACCCAAAAGGAAGAAACAAACAAACAGTGAAAGGTGGTCCCAGGGGTCTTATGGATGTTTTTGCCTAGATGTAAAGGCGCATTTTCTAGTTTTTGTTTTTGTTTTAATTGTTTTTTGACTGCATTGGGTCTTCATTGCTGCATGCAGGCTTTCTCTAGTTGCAGCGAGTGAGGGCTACTCTTCGTTGCGGTGCGCGGGCTTCTCATTGCGGAGGCTTCTCTTGTTGCGGAGCACGGGCTCTAGGTGCGCGGGCTTCAGTAGTTGTGGGGTGTGGGCTCAGTAGTTGTGGCTCATGGGCCTAGTTGCTCCGCGGCATGTGGGATCTTCCCGGACCAGGGCTCGAACCCGTGTCCCCTGCATTGGCAGGTGGACTCTTAACTGCTGTGCCACCAGGGAAGTCTCCATTTTCTAGTTTTTATGGAGAAGCAGAAGTGGTCACTTTCCAGGGAAGGAAATTCTGCTCATTTGTGAAGTCAAGACCACTTTCCGCTTTTCTGGGGACTGTGCAACCATGATGAATTGTCCCTCTTTGTTATCAATTTCTAACAATTACCTTTTTCCCTTTGTACCGTGAAGCACATTTTTTAACATTTTAATATCTCCAACTCAGGATCCATAGTACAACCAGAGGCCTTTTTATTTGCTTGTTTGCGGTCAGTACACAAAATAGTGCTTCATTGTAGAGCAGATGGAAGTTAAGATTCAGTGACATGCAATTTGACTGTTGTGACCCATAAATGAACAAAGCCAGTTTACAAAAATAAGAAACTGAAACTTCAGCCAAATTTCCTCAGAAAACTTGTATCGTGATGGGTTCAAAACATGCTATCATCCAGGGAAAAAGAGCAAAATAAGACTCACACTGCTTCCTTTCAAGTGTCTCTATCAATCCTAAGACACCCCAGGAATGTGGCACTGGGGAAAGGACAGACACACGGATCAATGGTAGAGCACAGAAATAGAGTTATATGGCCAATGGATTTTCAACAGAGGTGAAAAGGTGATTCAATGTAAATGGTGAGTCTTTTCAACAAACGGCTCTGAAACAGTGCAGCATATTCACTGCACATGAAAAGAAAAAAGGATAAAACTCAACCTTTACCTCACACCACATACAAAAATTTATTGTGAAATGGGGTTAGATAAAAAAATATCTTAGAGATGGCACCAAAAGCACAATCATAAAACTTCTTAAAAATTTATGAACTGAACCTCATCAAAAGTCAACAGCTTTGATCTTCAAGGTAAAGGCTGGAAGAAATTATATGTGAAACATATACCTGACACAGGACTTGTATCTACAGTTTATAAAGAGTTCTCACAATTCAATAATAAGAAAACAAACAACCCCATTGAAAAGTGGGCAAAAGATTTGAATAGACCCTTTGCTAAAGGTGATACACAGATGACAGATAAGCATATGAAAAGATGCTGAACACCATTGGTGGTTAGGGAGATGCAGTTTAAAACCAGTAGGAGGTACTTCTACACCCCCCCAGGAGGGCTAAAATGTCAAAGGCTGACTCTGCCAAGTGTTGGCGAGGGTGTGGAGCAACTGGAACTTCACACGCTACTGGCGGGGCTGTAAAATGGTAACATGGTGCGACCATTTCGACAACAATTTGGCAGTGTGTTTAAAAATTAAACATACACGTCCATATAACCCAATCATTCCCCTCCCAGGTAATGACCCAAAAGAAATGATAGCAGATTCCCACACAAAGCCTTGTACACCAGTGCTTACGGCGGCTTTATTTGTAACAACCAAAGCCTGGAAATAACCCCAACAGCCATCAACAAGTGATGTCCACACAATGGAAAACTGTTCAGTAAATAAAAAGGAAAGAGCTATGGATCCATGCTACAGCATGGTTGAATCTCAAAATCCTAATGCTCCATAAGAACAGCCAACAAAAATAAAGTACGTAACACATTATTTCATTTGTATACAATTCTAAAAAATGTAAATGAGTCTACAGTGACAGAAGGCAGCTCTTTCTGTGAGGTTGGTGGGGGTGAAGGAGAGAGGGCTCAGGGAAACTCTTGGGGTGATGGACACCCCATCATGTTCTTGACACACACAGGTCCGAACTCATGAATTCATGTTATCAATAAGTGCAGTTTACTGTGCTTCAGTGATGCCTCAGTGAAGCAGCAAGAGAGGAGAAAAGGACAAATGCTATCAGAACAGCAAAGAATCAAACACATTTTGTCCTTTTTAAGCCTCAAAAATATATGATAAGGCTTTACCTTCGAATTTGAAGGTAGACAGATTCATATAAAATACTGAGCTCAGAGGTACTTCCGTAAATCTTAGTGTCCTAAAAAAAAAAAAGAATAAATTCTGGGTTGGTTACTATTTATTTCAAATCCACACTACGTCTCAGGAAGTGCTTTGTATTGAAGGGAGAAACACCACGTTACCTAACGGGGACCCATTAATCCCTGACTGCGTGGGAAATAAATGGATTTCAAGTCTATTCGTTAGGGAAATTATTCATTCTCTTCTCATTTTTTATTGAGGTATAACTGATGCACAGCTATAAGAGGAATACATTCTGGGGATCTAATGTATAGCATGGTGACTGTAGTTAAAACTGTATTGTGCACTTGAAATTTGTTAAGAGGAGCATTTAAGTGTTCCTCTAATTTTTTAATCAGGGAATCTATATGACTGTCGAAAGGGCTGACTAAGTCTCCACATCCATGGTTCTGGGGCCGTCATGCGGAGAGGAAGAAGAGCCCAAACGTCAGAGGTTTGCATGTATCTCTGTTAGAGGAAGAACAGGGTAAAGATGGAAAAGGCTGTAGGGCATGGCAGTTGTCTAAAGCTTTGGGGTCTTCTATAAAAGCTTAGTGATGAAATTGCTTCTCACAATTTAATACGCATAAAATCACCTGGAGAATGAAGCCTTAGAATCCGCATCTCTAACAGGCCCCGGGAGTGTAGATTCCCAGGGCACAGACCACGCTTTGAGAAGCAAGGCAGTGAAGAGAGATGGAAACAAATTCCAAAGGATTTTTTTAAATATCTTGAGATAAATCCAAAGAAGAATGTAGTATTATATCACACACACACACACACACACACACACACACACACACACAGTTTCTCTGACTGCAGTGAAAAGCTTTGGCTAAGCTTAGATCTCAGTGTTCCCAGCCAGACCAAGCTGGGTGAGGAGACAGAATCTTGCCAACTCTCCAGAAACCAATGAAATCCTGTCTGCTTGGTCAGGATTTTACTTTCTCAATATTCAGTCATGGTACCACTTATATAAAGCTTATTTATTTGAAACTGATTTTCAGGTATGTATATATTCTCTAAATCCCAACTTGAACTAGGGAACAGGGTAAAGATGACGTGTCTAGATTCCTGTTATTCCCAACAATAGAGATGGAAATGCACACGCAACTCAGCTCCCATTCCAGAATGAAGGTTCAGGTCCAGCAGCACCTGGGGCACTGGGTCCCTGTGGGACGCTGAGCGAGTACAGCCCCGTCCTCAAAGAGCCTGGCCCTGAGCTGGACAAAGGCGCTTAGGATGAAGGGGCATTTTCCCCTGTGGACACGGATGCCACATCATCCTGCTCTGTGTCCTACTAAGTGGCCCTGTGGGGCCTGGTCCCAGCCTTCAAGGAGTAACAAGAAGACACCCAGCGGGAAAGAAGGGCGGGAGGGAGGAGGAGAGAGAAAGAGAACAGATGCACCATCTCCCACATCCGTGAGGGATTTCCAAATGATATTTTTAACAGATTTACTGAAATATCATGCACTGAAACCATGTTTTACAAACCATGAATCCCACAAAGAAAGGAGTCTTATGTGACTCACACCTCTGGAGTGTTTCACAAAACAGCAGTTTTCTTGCTAAATGTGATGCATTCATATATTTTCTATCTTCCTTCTTTGCATTAAAGGAAACACCGTGGTCGCCACCCCCCAAAGCTGATTCCATCGCCCAGACGCAGGGGTCCTACCACCTGCAGCGGACTTGCCAGCCCTTCCCTGTTGCCTGAAAAGAGGCCCCGAGTGTCCTGGCCTTGTGACCACAGGGACTGCAGCTCCAGCCTGTCTAAATGTTCTTCTTCCGCCCGTCCCAGCCTCTGGAATCTGCCCAGCACTGCCCCAGACAGACTCCTCCGAAGGGGTCCAGGGCAGGCGCACAGCTCCAGGGTTTGGCCATACAAGGAAGTCCTGGGCAGGGAGGGCGGGGGGGTGGCAGACAAGGCCTCCTTGGCAGTACACACCATCTTGCTCCGGTATGTTTTCCGGTGGAAAGTCAGAGGCCCTCACTGAGTGACACCTCTATCCCGCTTCTCCCCACCGAAAAGAGTAAAGGGAACCACAGGGTCTGGAGGGAGGAGAGGGTGCTGTATTAATTTCAGCACGTCACCGCCCAGTACTGCAGAGGTGACAGCCCGGGTCTGTCCTGGCCCCCAGGGTGAACAGCAGGGGTGTGGGGACAGCACTGACTCCACACCCCCAGCGCGAGGACCGTCTCTCCCGTCTCCAAGGTAACCCCAGGGGCAGCCCCCTGCCGTCTAGACGCTCAGGGTCCCTCCCCCAGCACCTGCCCAGCTGCCGGCCACTCTCCCCACCTGCTCTCCCCCCGCACCTGCGCTCTCCCCCCACCTGCCAGCTGCTTCTCCTCCAGCTCCCCCGATACCCTTCCTGGCCACCGCCCAGCAGAGCACCCACACAAAGCCTGGCTTTCTCCCCACTCATATTCTTCTTTCCCGTGGCCTCGGTCTAGAACATTCCCGGCCCTTACCTGTCCCTCTAGTCACAGGTCACATCACCACTCCTGGAAGCCGGTTTGAAGGCCCTAGGGATTCTGCTGAACGCTCCAACACGCTACCACACGTTGTGGTCGTCCTCCCTGAGCTGCGGACCCGGTGCTGGCTCGGCGACCGTGGCAGAGATGGGGCATCAAAGAGACAGCAGGTGAGTAGGAGGCGGAGGAGGCCAAGTCCCAGGAAAGGGGTGCAGGCCTGAGGCCGAGTCCTTGGGGAACGTCCCTGATCCTGGAAAACAGGCTATCACATGGCTGGGAACAGAACGCAGGGTGACAGCTCCCCCTGCTTCGCCTCCTGAAAGCTGGGGACGCAAAGGAAGCTTGTTTAATCTGCTGGTGTGCGTGTGTGTGTGTGTGTGTGTGTGCGCACGCGCACGTGTACCTTTGTCCACACACGCATATATAGCAATGCAGAGAACAAACATGCGTCAGGGAACAATTGACTTGAAGGAGCCTCAGGAATCCATAAACACAGTCTATTATCAGCCGCCTCCAGGGAAGACTTCCAGGAGCACGTTTCATGGGAAGAAATCTGAGGACTCATTTGCTAATAAAATTGGAGTCATTCCTGGACCATCACCAGGACATAGCTAATGAGATGTGAAAACAAGCTCCAGACACAGGGCCTCATTTTCAAAATGGAGAGTGAAGAGCAGAACAAGAACAGCCAGAGGATGGCATGTTCTAGAAGGAGAGCTGCAGCACCAGCTGTACCAGCCTCTCTCCAGAATGCTTGTGGTGCAGGGGAGGGTGGTCTGGATAATCGGCCCAGGGTCTTTGGGCAAGAGTGATGAATTGTTCTTCCCTCTCTCTCTCTCTCTCTCCCTCCCCACATTCTCCATTTCACATTTTGGTAGAAAATTCCCATCAGATAATCCATCATCCTTTGTACTCATTCCATTTATACAAACTGCCCCCTGGTCTGTACCCCAGCTCCTAATTCTTCTGCCCACCTGGGAAAGCCCACACTGCTCGTAAGAGGTCCTGTTGTATTATTTCTATGACTCCAAAACACTTGAATTTAAGAAAAAGTCTGTAAAACCCATTAACCAAAAAGTGGGACCTGACAGAGAATCTCAGCATTTCCTTATTTTTTATCTATTTTATTTGGTTCCAGGTGCCAGGAAGCTCACAGCCCAGCAAGCCCCCAGTATGGTAGCCACACTGAGTGATAATACACATGCATATTCCATTTCATCCCCTAAACTTTCCACTTGCATCTGACTCACCTTACTTTGGTTGTGTCCTTTATTTTTTTTGGTTGCTTGACTTAAAAAAAGAAAATCTGAGAATAAGTTTAAAAAGACAGTTTCTGAACCCTCCACTGAGGTCAAAATCTTGGAGACAGAGTGGAAGACCAGTAGTCAAGCAGCCTGAGACCAGCACCTCCTGCGCCAGAAGCGGACAGCCAGTTGGGGACAAAGGTTTCTGTGTGCGGCTCCAGTGGAGAGAGTCTGGGGAAGTATTAATAAATGTGTTCTAGCCAAAGAGGCCGAGGTCAGGTGAGGCAATGACAGAATGGGCTCATTCCTTGCCCACCTGGGGGCTGGGTGTGAGGCCCACAGGTTGGGGGAGTGAGAGCTGGGATCCATTCGATTCCCTCCGTAGGAGAATCTGAGACTCTGACCCACTGAGCAGGGCAGACCTTCATCCCCACATCCGCCCTGTGAGTGCTGGCATATTGAAGATGCTATTTTGAATATTGGTACTTAACCGAATCATCAGTAACCCCCAGAGCTAGAGAACTATCTTCATGCTTCTAGTGACCAGTTACATTGTCTCCAGAATAATTTTGTCTTCCTTGCTAATAGCAGTCCTCCTTCAGGCTGTTTCCTGCCCTACTTATTGGGTCTAAACTCCAAGCCCACAGGTATTCTGAGTGAATCAGAACATGTCAGGGCAAGGTGCATCCTAGAAGGGGCTTCAAGTCCCGTGAAACAGTAATTCTGAGTTAGAATATGTTAAACACCATGGAACAGATTGCATGGGACTAACCAGAGTTTCCCAAATGTTCTTTCTTCCAGAATCTCTGGGACACAGGACACAGGAGGCACCACCCAGCATAATGAAAATTAAAACAAAAAAATTTGGATGCAGGAGAAACCTTGAGATTCATGCTTATTATCTGGCATTTTATTCTCCACAGAGCAAGTCTAAATGCTAAGGTTCTCATTGTAACTGTGAGGAAAGGAGACCCAACGCTTTCTAAAGAGCATGAACCCACGAACAGAAATCATTCCTGAAATGCTTGACCTTCTCTTCATTTACATTCACCATCATTATTTGTGTTCTATTTTAATGTTAATTCATGTAAAATCACAACCAAAAAACAAACAAAAAAATCCAGCCCACAGAGAGTTTTAGGAGGAGGTATTAGGAAATAGCACCATAGAGTTTAGAAAGATATCAACAAGAAGCAACCGAGTAATTGGTTTCAAAAGCTGTTTTATTGACTGGTTGTTTGGACAGACAGTTGGTGACATTCAGAAGTTTCAGAGAAGCTGTAGTAGAGGAAAGAGGACTTCAGGGAGTCTGAGGGAGTGGGAAAGATGTGGAAGGGGGGGAGTGGCAATTTTAAACATTTTTGGTGGTTATCGTAGCACAGAAGCAGGACGGTAGCTTGAGTGAGGAGCAAACTTAAGGAATGTTGTGATTTCGCTTTCTCTCTCTGGCTCTGTCTGTCTGTCTCTGTGTCTCTCTGTCTCTGTCTGTCTGTCTGTCTCTGTCTCTCTCCCCCCATCTCTCATCTCTCTGTCTTCGCTGTGCAAACTCTCTCCACCTGATGATCCAGTGACCCCAGAAACGGTCCTTCTCATGGGCTCTGGCACTAAAGTCTGAGGTGGGAGTGCCTGGAGGGCCTTCATCCTATGGCCCTCGGTGACCTGGACAGAGGAAAGGAGAGAGCCCCCTAAGTGACCTGGAGAGCAGCTCCAGTGACCGGCTGCCCTCAGGGCCCTGGGGGATGAGGGAGGGGCAGGGCCATGGACTCCAGGGCAGAAGGGACTCAGATCACCTCACATGACAAAAAGATCAGCCCCGACTGCTGCAGAAATGCCTCATGATTGCTGAAATATGGCTCTAAGTGAATGGCCTATGCTGGTGAAAAGGTTTTATAGACGAAAGAATAGTCTGCTCCTAAAGAGGATCAAAGGACCACGTCATCAGTGGAGAGACAGCTGGAGCTCTTAAAGCGATGCTTTCCAAACAGCATCACAGGGGAGGGGAGGGGTGTTTCCCCCAGACTCAGGACTAAGACCCCAGTGCTTCCCCGGGAACGGGCCCCCGGTCCCCATCTGGCCTGAGCTCGGCTTGGGCTCTGAGATAAGACAAGGTCCCAATGGTGAACGGTGAGCAGCCAGAGGGAGGCCGCTTGGGAGGACTCAGCTTTCCGCCGCTTGGACCTGTGACCAAGCTCCATCCTCTGTCCTTGGCTGTGGCCTGGTCAGTCACCAGACTCATGAGTTCCCTACACTGTATGCAACACGCCGGGGCTTGTGTGTGTGTATATATGCACATTCGGGTAGAGGAAGACATCTGTGGCTTACATGGGAATCTTAGAAGTTTTACACCCAAAAACGTTCAAAACTTCTGCTACATGCTGGCATTGCCAATCACACACGCATGGTCCACGTGTGCCCGTCTGCGAACTGAAAAAGCACTATTGTTTATAGCTTTGGTTTCGGATATTTCAGCATGTTTGCCCTTGAATGCTGGCCATGAAGCGCTTCGATTCTGATACAGAAGTAAGGGAGCTTTGAGAACTTGTCACTACAAATTCAAACGTGTAAATGCCATCAGGGACACAGGACTCTGTATAGACCATATGCAAATTGGTATTCAGATTTAGCATCTCACAACTAAAACATAGAATGAACATATTTAACCAGAGTGTATGTACTAGTCAGGCTCCTCCAAAGAAGCAGAACCAGTTTGATATATATATATATATATATATATACACACATGGGGAGAGAGAAGGAGGACAAATTCACCCTTCCTCAGGCCCTCAGGGGGTTGGCTGGGCCTCACACCTCCACATCAGGGAGGGCATCTGCTTCACTCAGTTCACTGATTCAAATGTTAATCTCATTGGAAACATCCTCACCATCCCCTCCAGAGACAATGTTTTGCCAGCTATGTGGGCACCCGTGATCCAGCCAAGATGACACGTAATATTAACCATCACGTGGCACACTGCTAAAATCATCATAATTTCCTTTCCTAACTGGGAAATTCCTGTATAACTCATTTTTCAACAGACAGCCATCTCTCCTATCCTCTGTTTTCTGAAATAACCGCAATTACGGAAGTTCCTCTGAAAGAACAGGTCAGTTTCTTCTGCCTTATCAGCACCTGTGCTCTCCTGTTACGAGAGAAGTGTTGGAATTTTGAGGAAGTCTCCATTAATCAACTTTCACCAACACAGGAGAAGGAAATAGTTGTGCTGTGAGAGGGTCCAGTTCACATCATTAATGACATTTCCTGGAGGGGTTAAAACTTTTAATGGCCACGTACTTTGCAGAAATAATGAGACGGGCTTTCTTTCCATTTTCTTTGGAAAGTGTTTAAATATTGACTTTCATTGGTTCAGGACGACATGATTCTGCGTCAGGGTCTTGGAGGGCATCCAACTCTTTTATATATAATTTAAAGTGTAGCTGCTAGATATATAGCAGAATTATTTCTCAGTTTGGACAAAGACACTGAAAGACAACTGGCGGACGGGGGGAGTTGAAGGCAGCGTTTCCTTGTTTAGAAAGTGGTTGCATTTGTTCTTGGGCTTTGTAAAGTCTAGGGAAGAAGGCCAGGGAAGATGAGGCACCAGGAAAAGGGAAGATGGTTATGGAGCTGTGGTTGTAGATTAGCTCAAAGTCAGCTCAGGGCTTGGGACGGAAGGAAACTGCCAAGATGAGGGATCAGATGAGACTTCGGACCCCGGCCGATACCTTGTTGCAGCTTCTGAGACAAGGAGCAGAGAGTCCAGCAAAGCCCTGGGATGATATTCCTGTGATGTAAATGGGTGCTCATATAAGCCACAAAAGCTTGGGGTAATTTTTTAGGCGGCAATGGAGAACTAAGGCACGTGGCATGTCCTGCTGGAGGTAAGCTGTACCCTCCACATGCCCTGCAATTCTCCCTCTTGTATCAGAGAAGCCTCTTCTAAGGCCAAAGTTAAAACAAACAAACAAACAACCCCACCACCAGCTGAAGAACTACTAAAATGCATGTACTGCAAAAGAAAAAGAAGGGAGAGATGGCCATGTCTTTCCGTAGTTGCTGCAGCCGTCTGTATTTTACACCCTGATAGACTGAGCGATGGGTCAGAGCTCATGGGCCTAACTGGAAAGAATAAGGAATTACCTGTCTGAACCACAATGCTGCCTAAAGAGACCTCAGCTTTTGCAAAACAGACATAACCTTGGCGGTCTGACAACTCTAAATTTTATTGTTTTTAATGAAGTATAATATTTTATTCCAAAAACAATACTTGTTCATTGGAGAAAAAGACAATACCTATAATAATAAGAAGAAAGGAAATTAAAATATCTAAATTTATTTACATCTAAATTTACGCTCGTGCATGTGCGCGCGTGCACATACACACACACAGAACACACACACACACACACACACACAGAGGTTCATGGTATTTCTGACACTGCTTCTTCATTTATCAATATATCCTGAATATACTTCCATGTAAATGGATATTTATCTTCATAACCATACCAGCAATAGAAAACTACTTATATATTTGTATCAAAATTTACTTAACCCATTGTTTGGACTCTTAGTTTGTATCTATTGTTTCCTATATGACAGACAACTCGATGACAAATGGCCAATCCTCTAAATTACAAAAATATCAATTTTATAAGAAGATAAAGGCCTTTTGGCTAAAATAAAATTCAGTGTGTACCAACTTTGGAAAGTGTAGAATGCCCTACAAAGGGATGGATGATTCTACAGCACAAATCCTGGGCCGGGGACACCTCTGGGCGGAGCTGCACAGCCTGGCTCCGCCCTCCTGCGCCGGGGAGAGTGAAGGGCACCCCGGGGACACCTTTAAGATGCCCAGTATCTTCTCAGCATCACTCGCTCAGGCTCAACCCGTTAGAACAGGTGCTCTCGGGTTCTGCAGTCATCAGAATGCGTTGGAACTTGTTAAAAATACACCTTTTCTGGCAGCACTCCCAGAAACTGGACTTCCGTGGTTCTGGTGGAGAGGGAAAAACCAGGCCAGGCGACTCAGATGACCACGGGTGTTTAGAAGTTGCTCCATTACCTCCGGCCCGGGGCAGAGATCAGATCTCTGGCCTTGTCCACAGCAGGTATTTGTTTATTTACTGCAATAAATTTTTGATGCTCAGAGGGATGAACAGGAGGATGAGGCAAGAAAGAGCCCGGTTTAAGCGCGCACCCCCTCCCCCTCCTCCGTCCAGTGTGGCCCGGAGTAAACAGCTGGCAGCCGACCACAGGCTGCTCCGGGTGGATGGGACAGACTTGACTTAACCTGTTTTCCCTCTGTATCCACCTGACGCACATCCGTTGCGCATGTAGTAGGGGATACTGTGCCGTCCCCACCAGGAACTGCTGATGCGGCCGCTTGTGAAACTCTTTCCTGGGGATGACCCTACCCCAAGCTCAGCGCTGTGTGCGCCGCAAGACCGCGCCCGGAGAAGCATCCGTCCGCACATCCGCGGCTGGAAACCAGCCTAGATTAAGCTCCCGGAAGAGCCGGCTCCTTGTTCATCCATCACCCAACGGACTGGACGTGAGCGCCTCAGTCCCGGAGCTCCCAGCGGAGCTGCGAGCATCTGGCTGGCGACACAGGACACCGCGGTTTCCTTCGCAAGCACTCGGGTCTTATCGCCCCGCCAGGACTTTCCTGCCCTTCTCCCGCCCCTTCCATTCTCAGCGCCCGGCCTGGCGCCAGGTGTCGCCAGGGTGCCCGCGCGTCCTCTACGGCCACGTTCCTTCTCCTCGTGCGGCCAGAGCCTCTCTGGGGACGGAACCGGCGCTTCGTCGTCGCCAGCCAGCGACGCCCACGTTCGCCCACCGACTGGAGGATACGCTGGTGTGTCCTTCCTCCCTCACCTCAGGCCTGAGGAAAAGCTGGGGTGCCCCCGGCTCCGAACGCCGCCCCCAGAAGGAATCTTGCGGGAACGGGCGTGCGCCTGCGACGGTTCGGTCCCCGCAACTGCCGCGGGCCCGGCGCTCCCACCTGCGGCGCTCCGCACCCCCGCCCCAGTTTACTGCGCTCCCCGCGCGTGATGCTGCCACGCTCCCACAACTACGGTGATCCAGCCCACCTGTAGCGCCCCGCCTTCCCCCTACTCCCCCCACCTGCTGCGCTCCCCAGAGATGCTCCCACCCAGCTGCTGTGCTTTCCCCCTACCTGTCGCGCTTCCCCCCTCGATGATCCTCCCACCTTCGTTGCACACCCTCCTAGGGTGCTTTCCCCTCCCCCACCAGGGATGCTCCGCCCACCTGCGGTGATTTCCCCACCCACCTGCGGTGCTTCTCCTTCCCTCTGAGGTGCTTCCGGCTCGTAACGCTCCTCCCACCTGCGATGCAACCCCCCCAAGTGGTGCTCCCTGCGGGCCAACCTCCCTCGCCCGCGCGGCTCCCTGAAAGCTGGCGCCCCCGGTCCCGCCTGCCCCGCCGCGCCCGCGCCCCTGAGCCCGCCCTTGGCCGCCCATTGGCGCGCGCCGCGCGGGCGGGGCCGGCGGTTCCAGTGGCGGCGGCGCGGGAGGGGCGCAGTGCCTGCCGAGCACCCTCCCGAGCGCGATCTCCGGCCTGCTCGCCATGGGCGACCACGACGTCTCCCCGAACCCCAAGGGCTCCTTCCGAAAGTTCCTGGAGCAACTCTCCGGGGCCGGCAAAGCCATAGGCGTGCTGACCAGCGGCGGGGATGCCCAAGGTGCGCCACCGCCTCCTCGGGTCTCGGGCCGGAGGCGAAGGGTGGGGACTAGGGAGAAGGGATGTGGGGGTAACCGGGAGAAAGGATGGGTGTACCGGGGAGAAAGGATGGGGGTGCCTGGGAGAAAGGATGGGGGTACCGGGAAAAAGGGATGGGGAGCAGGGACCAGAGAGAAAGGATGAGGCTCCAGGGAGAAGAGATGGGGGAAGCAGAGAGAAGAGAGGAGGAGAGCGGGTACCGGGGATAAGAGAAGGGTGGGGGAGAAGCCCCGCGCCCAGGAACCTCGGGGGTACCTTCCTGTGGCGGGAGCGGGTGCGGGCCGTGCAGCCTCAGGAGTCACTGCGGAGTCGGGGCGGGGGAGGGTGGGAGGGAGGGATATGGCAGTAGGATCCCTTACCAGGAAGGTCAGTTTTCCGCCTCCACGTTTATTTTTTAAATTGCGACTGGCTACGGGGTCGCCTGGACCGCGCTCGGAGGTCATTTGTCTTCCGAGTCGTAGGATGAAGCCAGACGCCCCTCCAAAGCTTGGCTACAGCGCGGCCACTTCCGATGCCGCGGCTGCCTCCCCAGCTCCGTCACCCACTCCCCACCCCCAATGTCGTGGAAAAAACCGCTGGGTCCCTGCGACGCGTCAGCAGCCTCGCGACCCCCGCGCGGCGCGGGCGGCGTCCCCGCTGCTGTCCGGCGGGACGCGGCGGGGGACGCACGGGGGTCCCTGCCCGGGGTTGCCCGGCGGCCCGGCACCACCTCGCGTTTCCGCTGGGAGATTTTAAAAACGGTTCTTCTCCGCTCTCATCTCCTGTCCCCTTCCGGCTCGTCACCAAACTGAAAGCTGAAATGGGTCACTGGGCCCTCCCCGCCAGCCTCCCCTGGATGGGAAGGAACAGGAAGCGGGGACTCCGGGGCGTCACCAGCCCCGCGAGTGCGGACTCCAGCAGCCGCCCCCCACCCCCCAAGCGTGGAAGCTGATTTCGGGGAGAAGGGGACCCAGGCTCGGTGCCCGCGGACGCACGAAGAGAATATTTCAATGTAAAGCGATGGTGACACAGAAGTGCCCCGGGCCCCTAGCGCTGGGCGCACATGGGGGCGCAGGGGTTCCCAGACGCTGGGGTTTCCTGATCCCGGTGAATCCCTGGGTGGGGTGAGCCAACCGCTAGAAAGTAGCAGGGCTGTGCTCAGGCGGCTGCGTCCTTGGAGCCTGAGGATCGCAGGCCGGAGACGCCTCTCGAGCTAGGTTTTGGTTTTTATTTTACCTTCTTCCTCCTGTCCCGGATGAGTTGAAAGGCCCTGATGCCTCAGTTTCACCACACTCGGTGCAGGGATGCTTAAGTGTTGGGTCCGGCGCCCTCGCCTGCCACCCGCCCTGCCCGTGACCTTCCCTTCGCCCTTGAGCCGGGCGGGGCCTGGGGGGGGTGCGGCAGGTGGGGCGCTGAGGCGCAGCCCCGCCCGCCGCGGGCGCGTACGTGATGCCTGGCCAGTCACCGCCCGTGCGCCCCGCGCCCTCGACCCTGGGCACCCCGCCTGCGGCGGGCAGGAGGCGTGGGGGTCCCCGGCGCGTGGGTCCCTTGGAGGCCCCTCCCTGTCCTATTGAAGGTGGCGCTCGCGACATCAGTCACTGTCGCAGCCCCACAAGCCTGCCTTTGCGTCAGCGCGAGGCAGGGCTGGTCTAATTTGGTATTCTAGTAAAGTGGCCCCTGGTATAAACATTGAAGAGAGAAAATGTTGTGATATAAACAAGGCTGGGGTTGGGGAAGTGGCAGAGTGAAATAGATGACGTCGTCCAAGTTACTTAAATGATGTTACGGATGGGGTCTGGCGGCGTCGCGGTGGGACTGAGAGAGGCTTCCCCGTCAAAGGGCTTCAAAAGCACGTGCCTCTGGAGACGTGGGCTAGCCCAAATTAGGAAGCATCTTGAGTGACTCTTACCCCGGGCTTGGAAAGAGAATAAATTGTTGGCACAGGAAAAGGAACTGGTCTCTTTTTAACCCTCCAGGCTTCAAGGTCAGAGTTTCAAGGTCATTTTAGAATTAAGGTGCTCCGTCTGTTGAAAAAAATATAGGTCATTCTTTTGAGTTCTTGTCCAAAAGTCTGCTCAACTACCTGGTAGCTGGTGCAAAGGCAATTGAGGTAATGATGCAATAGACAGAACCAGCATTTTTTCTGCTACTGATACTTACCTGCTACTTATCTCTGCAGCTTGTGAGCAGTTATGAATAATAGAGGTCAGTAAGTCCACACCTCTTCTTGTCAGTGGAAAAGATACTTTGGAATCAAAATTATATGAGAACGTGGCTTGGTCAGTGTATTGTCAGGTTAATGGGAGATCGCCTGATGCTCTGAACTGGCACATCTGGGCGGTCCCTGGAGAGCCCACCACGGCCAGGCGTCTGGGCATTTTTCCTCAGGCAGAGCTGAGGCTGTAGTCTCCATTTCTTATTGGACTTCATGCCAAGAGACACCTCTTTTGATCCTACCTGAGACCTGACTGAACAGTTGAATGCATTTCTTTCCAAGAAAGTTCACCTTAAGATGTGCACCCAGGGGCTGGTCTCGGCAGGCAGCAGCAGACTTACAGCCCCTTGGAAGAGGTTATTCCTAGAGATGCTGTTTGTTATACCCCTATCCTTTTACCATCTTATCTTGACTCTAAATGGTATCAGTGCTTGATTTTCCCTGAGAGAAGAGAGTTTTGCTCACAGCTAAAGACCAAGGAGAATAATCACAAGTCTTAATTTCAGGATAGTTTTCTAATCAGATGTGAAATTATGGTAAAATTCCATGTTGAGATGACCATAGCTTCTAGTTATTGAGCTCACTTGATGTTCTAGGAGCTTTATGGTTCTTATCTCCAGGCCTGATTACCTGGCTCCAAGACACACACATCTTCATTTCAGAGGTGGGGAGAGAGGCTCAAGGGGAGAGAAGTAACCTCATTAAGGTGGCAGGCTCATAGGTGGCCCATGGTAGGATTTAAATGAAGTTCTGTGAGGTCTCAACCCCAAACACTTTTCAGTAAGCCCTGCTTTTACGGTTGCAACAACTAATTAATACTCAGAGGAGCAAAGCCTGGTTTGCTCAAAATTATGCAGATGATTTTTTTTCATAACACCAGAATTTTATTTGGTAAGGCGGGTGGCATTTTCTTTCCATTTTGCAGATTAAAAAATCAAGAAGTATTTAAATAATTTGCCCCAAATCAAATATTTTTTTCTCAAATTAGAGACAGAAAAACTTAAAATTTTTTAAAAACTCAAGTGGAATTTAAGATTGTGCTTTACAAATTACATTGGAAAACAGGACCACTGTGTGAAATTCCTCATACTAAAAATACATAAACTATTTAATTGGTATAAAATGCCTTAATGATTTCTTCACTAAGTTAATGAAGAGGTAAATTATAATCATCTAAAACAAATAGTGAACCTAAAATTTCAGATAGATATTTAAACATGAGACAATAGCCACCCTACTTATTAGTCAAAAGAAATGGAAGGTATTACATAGATTATACAGATGATTTTTTTTTTTTATACAGATGATTTTTACACAGCTTTGATAACAGAAAATGCGTTTGTACAGTAAGAGCATTGGGGTGGCTAAACTGATGTAACACCTGTTACCAAAGTGATGAAATGCTTGTTTTCCAGTGGAATTTGTATAATATGATTATTGAACAAAATGAAAATCCCCCAGCTATATTCCTGAATCCCCCAGCCCTGGCCATTAAGGAAGACTATTTCTAAGACTAATTATTGTTTTTTTTCATTCTTTGGGTTGCTTCCATTGTCACAAGGAATGTCTGCAAGTTTAAACTGATTTTCACTTTAACTAAAAATAAGTTCCAGGTCAGTGGACAGACTTACCACGACTAGGTACTCACCCCCAAGCAACATTATGTCACATGCCAAAAATGACTCATTGTCTTAGACACAAATTGAGGGCTTCTGGAGGGCCATGTGCAGCTGAGAATGCAGAGAAATGGACCCAGAGGGTAGACTGAACAGGAAAGCTGAGTCCTTTTTGGCCTGTGGCAAAGTAAGCATGAAGACATTGTTCGCAGAAAGCTCACATAGATGGAGTCTGTATAAGCCTTTCCACTAATAGGAAGAATTAGCCATAAAAAAGAATGAAATAATGCCATTTGCAGCAACATGGATGGACCTAGAGAGTATCATACTAAGTACAGTAAGTCAGACAGAGAAAGACAAATATTATATGATATCACTCATATGTGGAATCTAATTTTTTTTAAAAAATGACATAAATGAACTTATTTGCAAAACAGAAACAGACTCAGATTTCGAAAACAAACGTATGGTGACCAAAGGGGAAACGTGGAGGCGGGGGGAGGGATAAATTAGGAGTTTGGGATTAACACACTACTATATATAAAATAGACAACCAACAGGAACCTGCTGTATAGCACAGGGAACTCTACTCAATACTCTGTAATAACCTATACGGGAAAAAGAATCTGAAAAAGAATGGATATATGTATATGTATAACTGATACACTTTCTGTACACCTGAAACTAACACAACATTGTAAATCAACTATACTCCAATAAATTAAAAAAAAAAAAAGAGTGACTAACATCGAGTGACCATTTGCTTAGCAGTAGGCACTAATGCTTCCACGCAGTGGCTCATCTGTTTCACGCACGAGCAAGTGAGCTTTGAGATGAACTGGCCAGGCCATGTGGCTGCAGTGAGAAGGGGTGGCCCAGGACATATGTCCATTCACCAGGGTGTGCCCCAGCACAGTACGGGGCACTCGGCAGGTACCCAGATGTTTGCTGAATGTCTCCCTCCTGGGATCTCACCGAGTGTGGACCACTTCCTTCTGCAAAATGGTGGGCGACTAGATGTTCTGGCTGTCTTTTCTCATGAAGTCTTTTTTTTTAATATGCTTTTTTAAAATTAATTAATTTATTTATTATTTATTTTTGGTTGCATTGGGTCTTTGTTGCTGTGCGTGGGCTTTCTCTAGTTGCAGCAAGCAGGGGCTACTCTTCGTTACGGTGCGTGGGCTTCTCATTGTGGTGGCTTCTCTTGTTGTGGAGCACAGGCTCTGAGTGCGTGGGCTTCAATGGTTGTGACGCTCGGGCTTTGTTGCTCTGTGGCATGTGGGATCTTCCCGGACCAGGGCTCGAACCCGTGTCCCCTGCATTGGCAGGTGGGTTTTTAACCACTGCGCCACCAGGGAAGCCCTCTCATGAAGTCATTTTGACGAATTAAACCTTCACTCATCAAAAGCACTCTTTTTTTTTTTTTGGCCCCGCCGAGTGGCTTGCGGGATCTCAGTTCCCCGACCAGGGATTGAACCCGGGCCAGGGCAGTGAAAGCCTGGAATCCTAACCACTAGGCCACCAGGGAACTCCCACACAAAAGCACTCTTTTATCTGCAGAGCTGTATCTGGGAACAACTAATGTCTCAAGATTAGAACTTAAAAACCGTCCTCAGAAATGTGCAGTACTAGTCAACCAAAGCTGGGTGCTGGTTGGTTCTCCCCTGAACACGTGTTTCTTGAACACAGCATCTGAGCCCTGCTTGGGTGGGTTCCTTCCATGCCCACCCAAAACTCTGAGGACCTGAGAGCCCAGTAAGATGAGAACAGTGGGCATCTCACCTCACACAGCTCTGGGGCCCTTCCTGCCCTGGCTCTGAGCACTTATATTCTGTAATGAGATCTTTCCCACTGACAGTGTAATCAGTAATTTAGCAAAACTTATTGGGTCCAGGAGGCCGTGCGCTAGAATGCTAGTGTTCACCCCATGGGTACCGTGGAAAATCCATGCAATTGCACCCTTTTCTAGGAGTGCAAATACTGTTGTGTGACACACTCAGATGACCTTTAGAAACTAGACATTTTGTCATCTTGCCAAAAAAGCATGTTTTCCCCCTCGGTTCCAGAAAACTGAAAGCTTTGATACAGGACTCAAACCTTTTATCCGGGAGAATTGGGGCTGTTTGAACACGGATCTGATGGGGTGCCAGAAGCAGTTACAGTAGAAATATGGGGATAGGGTAGTGACATGTTACAGGCAGACATAAGGGCACAGATGTATACCCGCCATGATTGCAATCATGTTGGAAGGTGTCTTTGGGTAAAGAACAGATGGCTTTATGTTAAGAAAATAGCTGAGTCACCTTTTCGAGTTATTCTTTGCAGCAAGCTCTGTATGGTGGTGTATTTTATTTGTGAGAAAGCATCTTCCGGGGCCCCAGTTTCCTCCCACCCTCTCTTCCGCATGTCTTCACCACCACACGCTTAGGGTGTTGGGAATCACAGCCGTTGTGCTGTCAGGGCAAGAGACAGCACAAGCTGGCCAAGCGGCGTCCTGAGCATGAAGGGATTTCCTTACAGGGTCCGGCTCTGGTCTCCATTCCTGGTGGGACAGGGCCTGCGATTGTTGGTTTGCAACACGAAGTGGAATCACGCAATCCCTGTCTTCTCCCCCCTCTTTTTTTCTCCCCTTCCCCTTCTCCCCCTTCCCCTCCCCCTAAGACAACCTTGAGTCTCAAGCAGGACCTGCTGGAGAGAAAAGGCAGCACTACTCAGGCCCAGGGAGGCCCTGCTGCCCCCGAGGGCCCTCAGCCTCCTTCTTTATCCTGGATGCAGACAGCTGCCCGAGGGTCTGGCTGAGATGCAGATTCTGATTCTGTGGGTCCAGGGAAGGCCTGACAATCACACCCGCAGCGACGGGTCCCTGTGGTCGGCCGAGGACCTCGCTGGAGTCCTGGGTCCAGGAGGCAGTTCAGACCATCTGATGTTTCCTGTGATGGTTTTCTGGTGAGGATTCTGATGGGGAGATCAGTGAATGGAGGCCCCTTTTGTAAAGGTGTGAGCAAGTGGTCGGGCAGGGTTCTTTTGATTACAAGTGTTGAAGGGTGGCCAGGGGGACCTCGAACTGCCATCCCTCCTTATTTTTTCAGCTCTGGTCGATATTCTCAGGTTTTGTTTTCTTTCTCGTTAAATCGTCCCCCAGATGAGTGACAGCCTCCTCGGCCAGCCTTAGGCTGATGGTGGAGCCCCTTCTCCCAGGGACGGCCCCCCCCACCCCGCCACGGGAGGGGGAAGGGGTGACCAGCAGGAAGTAGCCAGGAGCAGGCAGGGCTGGGAGAGAGCGGCTGGGCCAGTGTGGGGGGCGGGGACGAGGCCAGGAGGGGCCACGGGGAGGACTTTGGATTTACCTCGTGTGACCTGAAAGCCACCTGGGTGCCAGCTGCCTCTGATGAGGGCGGCTTTGTGGAGAGAGGAGGGGAGGGGTGGGGAGGGGCCCCAGTGTCCTGAGGAGCAGGGCTGGGCCGTGGAGGGTGGGTTGGGGGTGGGCTGTGTCAGTGGAGCCTCAGGCTGGAGCTGGTCCACGCAGCAGGAAGAAAGGCCGAGCGAGGAGCCCAGGTGGGGACAGGCAGGTTGGCAGAAGGACATTCTTGACACAATGTTCATACCAATGAATAGTGGGAAAACCAGCGGAAAATCGTCACAGGGAATGAGCTGCATTAGGATCCCGAGTGGGATATGCATCGCTTCACGCTGGTAGGTGTGGCAAGATAGACACACGTTGTTGGGGGTTAAAAGCAGGTTCAAGATCGAGGGAAATGGCAGAGACGAGGCTTACGTGTGATTGTGTAATTTTAAACTGGTCACCACGTTTGGAAATGTAACAGAAACAGGTGAAATTAATTTAAGCCTCTGTTTTATTCAGTCCAATGTTTCAACCCATTGTCAATACAAAGGTTGTTAATAAGCTGTTTCACATTCTTTTTTCCATCTTGAGCCTTTCAAATCCAGCGTGCGTCTGACCCAGTGCGTGTTGGTGTAGTCGGTGGGGAACCCAGTGGACGGGGGTCTAGAGGGAGGGGTGTGTGAGGCGCTCAGGTTCAGACGGTCCCTCCTGCGTGTTCATGTCACAGTCAGGGGCCACGCAGGGGACCTCTGGCAGCGGTCTGGTGCCCGCAGTGGCCCTGGGCCTGCCGTAGTCCTCCTTCCCAGACGTCCAGATGGCCACTTGGCCAGCCTCCGTCACCGTCTTCCATTCTCTCCCAAAGGGCGCGTCTCAAGGCAGCTGCTCCAGCTCCCCACCGACGGCTGCTGCTCTCTGCACACCCCCATGGCAGCCCCCAGCCCTGCTCTGCTTTCCTTCTTTCTCCTCCGCCTCTGGGTGAAATGTGTGTGTTTGTTGTGTGTTGTTTACCGGCTGCAACAAGCCCCACCAGGCCCACGACCTTCCCCTCTTTTGTCACTGCATCTCCCGGCAGTACCGGCAGAGAGAAGACACCCCATCCGTGTGTCCTGGATGGACGGACGGATGAATAAATGAATGATTGGACCCGCTCAGAGATTTATGTCACTGACATCTAAGACAAGACTTGGTGATTTGGACCCTGCAGGATGATGAGAAACCCCCGGTTGGTAACTGATTCACAGGGGATCCAGCATCCTGACACTTTCTCCTGAGGACGTTTTTCCCCTCCCACACCTGAGTTATTAAACAAGGAAGCTTTATGGAGAACGTCAGTAGCAAGAGCAAGATAAGGTGCGCTTTAAGTTTGTTTTCTGACCTATGCTAACATCCTCGCTTTGGTACAAAGGTGAAAACTCCATATAGTCAGGGAGAAACCAGTAAGAGGATTAAGCACCAGATCTTATTTTTCAAAAGGGAATTTAAATATTGAAATTAGTCAGAGAGTGGTTATGAGCACTGAGAAATATGCAGGGGAAGCAGCTCAACACGGTCCTAAAGGGCTAAGTAAGGAGGTTTATTAGACTCTTCAGACCACATAAGAAGTAAAACAAAGCCCCAGTTATTTCATTGGAATCAACACAGTCCTTGTTTCTTACAAATTACTTGAAGTTTAAGTTTTATCGGAGGGACTTCCCTGGTGGCGCAGTGATTAAGAATCCGCCTGCGAGGACAGGAATAAAGACACAGACATAGAGAATGGACTTGAGGACACGGGGAGGGGGAAGGGTAAGCTGGGATGAAGTGAGAGAGTGGCATGGACATATATACACTACCAAATGTAAAATAGATGGCTAGTGGGAAGCAGCCGCATGGCACAGGGAGATCAGCTCAGTACTTTGCGACCACCTGGAGGGGTGGGATAAGGAGGGTGGGAGGGAGACGCAAGAGGGAGGGGATATGGGGATATACATATGCGTATAGCTGATTCACTTTGTTATACAGCAGAAACTAACACAACACTGTAAAGCAATTATACTACAGTAAAGATGTTAAAAAAAAAAAAAAAAAGAATCCGCCTGCCAGTGCAGGGGACACAGGTTCGAGCCCTGGTCCGGGAAGATCCCACATGCCGCAGAGCAACTAAGCCCGTGTGCCGCAACTACTAAGCCTGCACTCTAGAGCCTGTGAGCCACAACTACTGAGCCCGCCTGCCACAACTACTGAAGCCCAAGTGCCTGGAGCCCGTGCTCCACAACAAGAGAAGCCACCGCAATGAGAAGCCCGTGCATCGCAACGAAGAGTAGCCCCCGCTCACCGCAACTAGGGAAAGCCCGCATGCAGCAATGAAGACCCAACACAACCAAAAATAAATAAATAACTAAATGTTACCAGAACAGAATCTCAGGAAACCTTTGGGTCCACGGCCTCCCTGACCTCAAGGAAGAAGTTATCTTTTTTTTTTTTTTTTTAACATCTTTATTGGAGTATAATTGCTTTACAATGGTGTGTTAGTTTCTGCTTTATAACAAAGTGAATCAGTTATACATATACATATGCTCCCATATCTCTTCCCTCTTGCATCTCCCTCCCTCCCACCCTCCCTATTCCACCCCTCTAGGTGGTCACAAAGCACAGGAAGAAGTTATCTTAATGACTATCTTACATGCATGATGCTTTAGTAAGAACCTATTTGAGAATATGTCACATCAAGAAAACAATATAACTTTCTTCTTTCTAGCGCACCTAAAGTAATTTTCTCACATTTTCCACTTAGCTGCTCCCTGGTTCTTTCAAGATTTGTTTATTTTTGGTTCCCGTAGGAAGTCTGCACATTCCCTGAGGACGAGGGTTTTAATTTTTGCAAGTGATGAAGAGGTTACTTTCCAAATACTAAGATTCTCTCTTGGTGGCAGGATGATGGTTTCCCATGGAAACAATTATGGAAGTTGTTTGAACTCCCGAGCCTGGCTGCCAAAACAAAACCAAAAGCAAAAGGAAGGAACCCAACTATGTCTGAACGTTTACTGAAAACAGCAGCTGGAGTGCCCTGTGCTCTCTGTGGACAGTCCAGGACAGGACAGCCTCCAACAGAACCAGAAAACCGGCACTGCTCACCCAGGAGGCCCTCAGACCCCAAATCATATGTCTGAATCCCAGTCTCGTGTGTCAAAGAGGCTGTCGGTGAAAATTGGCCTTTCCTGTGTCCTTGGTTTCTGTCTTCTGGGCCCTTCCTTGAAGGCACCCACCTGTGGGCCCAGCACCAGATAGCAGCTCTGTCCTGTTCTTCCCAAATTCAAGTGGAGAGCCGGCCCCTCCCCAAACAATTAAACAAGAACTGGGGCCCCATGGGCATTTTTTTCTCCAAGTTTCCTTCCTCCTAGAGGGAATTATAACGGCTTTTAAGTTAAAATAAAAGGAAGAGGAGGGTTTACACTCCAGCTTTGCCTTTTACAAGTTTTGTTCCCTCGGCTCTTAATTTATCCACTTAGAGCCTGACTTCCTCATCTCCCAGGAGGACCCAAGCCCCGCATGCTTTCTGGGAGCATCAGCTCAGGTGTTCAGAGCACTCAGCCCTGGTTACCACTGAGAATAGCTCCTCTGAGGCCCCAATCAGAAGGCGGCCAGCTCCGGGCTGCCGGGAAAGGCAGCAGGTGTAGCCCAGTTACCTTAATGACCCTTGAATAAAAGCCTTGGGGGGTTGGCGCTGAGGCTCAGACGCGCGGAGCCTCCTCTCCTGGGAACTTGGGAGAAATACGGTGCTCAGGACCCTCCCTGACCTGGAACCCCACCCCCACCCCCCCGCCAGGCCTGCTGCAGGCTGAGGGGGGACCAGCCCCGAGGGGACAGGCCGCTTTCCCAGGTGAGTACAGGTCAACCCCATGGGGCAGGGGGGGAGTTCAGGCCCCAGGCCTGCTGGGAAGGTGGTCAGAACTTTCAGGCAGGGGTCACCCTGGGCATGTTTTTCTTCCACACGGGGCCCCCTGGGGTCACCTCTGGATTGTGTCCCACTTGTCATTCCTTCTGCCATTCCTTCTCCACTTGCACTTTCTAAAATCCCCCAACTCCTCTTTATTCATGCCTTTATGAAAGCCTCCCCCCACCTCGACCCGCTAGAAATGAGGTTTTCAGAAGCACGTGGGGGGAGGGCGGGGGCCAGGGAGTCGGCGTTAACCGTGCGCTTGCGTCCTGGTGATGGAGGGGTGGTAGGGCTCCAGCGTTTGGTGGTCAGTCTCTTGATTCCAGGGCCACAGAATAAAGTCCTAGAATCGCGGGGTGTGTGGGAAGGGGCCGAGAGGAGCTCGTTTATCCCTTCGGTTAAGGCCTGAGAGCTGAGGCTGCCTGCATGAGATGCAGGTGTGTCGCCCAGGTGGGAGCAGTGAAGACCGGTGAGGAAAGGCCGGTGGGGAAGCCTTCCTGGAGGTGCAGGAGCCTCGTCCCTCCCTCCTGGAGGTTGAGAGAGGGCGGTTCCGGGACGTGGTGGCAGTTCTGGGGGAGCTGCAGTCCTGACATGTAGAGGGGCATCCAGGTGGGACTGAGCAGGTAGGAAGAGCCCGGGGGGGCTGGAGAGCTCACCTGAAGAGCTTGGTTTTACGAGCACAGGCCCTGGGGAATCCAGGGAGGAACCTGGGCGTTTTTGAGTTTGAGAAAGAGAATGCTGATGCTAACATAGAAAACATCTCAAAAAACTGTGTGAGATTACAGCTGGCACAAGGAGAGTGCGTCTACAGGGTGTATGCACTGGGTTCCAAAGGGACGGGCATGGGAAAGCAAGACACGGCCTCATCTGTGTTTGTTTTTTTAACCGTGTTTTTCAGAGTTTTAGATTTTAGAGCAAAACTGAGGGGAAGGTCCAGAGATTCCCCTCTATCTTCTGCCTCCACCCATGCAGACCCGACCCCCCCATCAACATCCCCACCAGACGGTGCATTTGTTATAACTGATGACCCTGCATGGACACGTCATCCTCACCCAGAGTCCATAGTTGATATTTTAGGGTTCACTCTTGGTGTTGCCCATTCTATGGGTTTGGACGAATGTATAATAACGTGTATCCATTATTATAATGTCATACAGAGTAGTTTCACTGCACTAAAAATCTGTGCTCCACCTGTTCATCCCCCTCCCCCAACCCCCGACAACCATTGATTTTTTTAATAATTTTAATTTATTTATTTTTATATTTTTTGGCTGTGTTGGGTCTTCGCTTCTGCATGAGGGCTTTCTCTAGTTGCGGCAAGCGGGGGCCACTCTTCATCGCGGTGCGCGGGCCTCTCACTATCGCGGCCTCTCTTGTTGCGGAGCACAGGCTCCAGACGCGCAGGCTCAGTAGTTGAGGCTCACGGGCCCAGTTGCTCCACGGCATGTGGGATCTTCCCAGACCAGGGCTCGAACCCGTGTCCCCTGCATTGGCAGGCAGATTCTCAACCACTGCGCCACCAGGGAAGCCCCTGTAATTTTTTTTAATAAGAAGAATATATTTATAAACTACTTGTATAATAACAAAAGAGGAAAAGCTGCTTTACTCATTCTGGCCATAACGTGAATAATGTTAGAGGGAGATGGTGGATTCAGGGGAAATTTGGGGAGGGAAATGGCAGTTTTATGGGCAGGAGCTGTGGAGGGTATCAGGAGTATCCAGCTTGTGCGCCAGTGAAAAGTTTTGCTGATCCGAGTGAGAGAATACAGGAAAAGGAGGAGAAAATGATGCAGGTGAAATGATTGATTGCATCTTGAAATGCTGAGTTTGAGGGTATGAGAGAGAGCCACCAATGAATCAGTAGGTCATTAAAATCCTTCGTGTAATAAACTAGGTTTGAACATGAAGTGGTGAGACTACCAAATACATAATGTCTACGTGTGCGTAGATGTTAGATATACGTTTAACATGGATTTATTTCCAGTTTTTCCGGCTCCGTGAACATTGTAACCTTGTAAAACTGTCACCTTTCAGAGGCAACAATCTCATTCCAGATTTCCAGACCTGGCTCAATGTAATTTGAAAATTTGTAACCATCTTCTGAGCAGGTTTACCATCCAAATACATACAAATTTAATCTCCTTGTCTGTGGAGTATATTCCCTGGGACCCAAGGTGCCTTCATTTGTTTATTTACTTACCAGAAGTACCACTTACTGTATGGTCCACGTTCTCCAACACCTTTAGTCCTGATGTTCCCAAAATTTAAATTTACGAAGGAGGCTGATTAGAACTATTGGGGGCCCAGGAGCAGTTAGGCTGGATGACCAGGTGCAGCATATTCGGAGGCTCAGGGCTGCATCCCTAACGAGAGGAACGGCCCTCCTTTCTCACTGCTCTCCTGATGGCCTTGCTCATCAGCTGATACGATGATACAGGGTTTTACAGATGTGAAATCCTGACCTGTTCACGTAGGTCTAGACTATGGGGGCTTCCCTGGTGGCGCAGTGGTTGAGAGTCTGCCTGCTTGTGCAGGGGACACGGGTTCAAGCCCTGGTCTGGGAGGATCCCACATGCCGCGGAGCAACTGGGCCCATGAGCCACAACTACTGAGCCTGCGCGTCTGGAGCCTGTGCCCCGCAACGGGAGGGGCCGCGATAGTGAGAGGCCCGCGCACCACAATGAAGAGTGGTCCCCGCTTGCCGCAACTAGAGAAGGCCCTCGCACGAAACAAAGACCCAACACAGCTAAAAATAAATAAATAAATAAATAACGTAGCTATTAGACTATGGTCCATCGCACAGTTGGCTGCCCCAAAACGGGGCTTCAGTGGAAAGCAAAATGGGGTGTAGCAGTTTTATACAAGGATACAATGCACTTTTAATTTCCTTCAAGGCCCTCTGGGGAAGTGTGGAAAATGGCCTAGATTTATCTTGATTAGGTATTATTTATAGTATACTGGTTTAATTTGATCTTTCTTTTAATAAAATTGCATGATTTATATTTAAGGCCACTGACTAAATTATTTTCTTTTACGCTAGTAGCTGGTAATAATTTTTCATCTCCTCCCAAGACCAATGGCCTTTTCAGGCCTATTTTCTTTGAATTTGGCTACCTAAAAACAAACATCTCTCCTCTCTGTTGTTTTGCAATTGGATGGAATCAACCTACGAATTCACACCAAATTGAGGTCGCTCATATTCCGAGTGTGTTTACATCGATGTTCTAAACAAACGGTGCTCCAGGCTCTGTTCATCTGTGGACGAGGCCACAACATGCTGGTCCCTGCCTTGTACTTTTTTCTCTTCCTCCCTGTACTAACCCTGGAGGTTTGTGTTGTGACCCCTTTTCATAGGAGGGGCCGTCCGAGAGGTTACACGGTTTCCCCACCATCACAGCTAATTAAATGGCAGCACTAGATTCTCCCCAGCCTCCTCAATGACTACTGTCCCTGTTCCTTTGCAGGTATGAACGCTGCTGTCCGAGCTGTCGTGCGCATGGGAATATATGTGGGGGCCAAAGTGTACTTTATCTACGAGGTCAGTGTCACGTCCCCTTCCCGCTTTCTCTCTCAGGAATCGCTGCCTCGTACTCACTGGGGGCCTCATGCCTGCCTGGGGCTGCTGACTGCAGGCGAGAGGCAGCAGGTGACGGGCACACTTGGGTACCAATAGGGGAGCCCAGGTACCAGGAGAAGTTACACCCCCGGTCTAGATGCATGTCTGTGAGATTTGCATTAGGGAGCAAGGGGAGAAAGGTGATGAAACAGGGCTCAAAAGGCCATTTTGATATCCACCTAGTGTTCTTGTAGGATTAATGATATCCAAATGGTTGTATTTATTTATAGTTCTCATTCCTTATAGAAGTGATATAGTCACTAAAAATGGGGGCTGAATTTGAATAAACATTAAGCTGAATGGGGGGAAGAGCGGCCACTTTGGGCTTTTCATCGTTAATGTAAAACCCAGACCACCTCCCTAGTATCTCTTTATGCCTTAACTTCAAAATGAAGCATCTGAAAGCAAACAGATGGCCCATTATCTCCTGCTTTTGAGGTCCTGGCAGCTTAGAAGTAAGTTGTGTTTGGAGGGAAGCCACCCATACAGCTTGGACCACATGATTTATTTCAAAAACTATTAGAAAAAATAACATATTTAGTTTTTAAATTTATAAAACAGAATAAAGCTTTAAAAATGGAAATAAGAGAATGGTTTTTTTAAATTGCTTAATTCTTCCAAAATCACTGTTAGTGTTTTATTCTGATTCTTCCCAGTGTAATACGTGTGAAATACTGGAAGGAAATATATACATTATTAGCACCATGGCAAATGTATTTTGTATACTATGTTTTTTACCTGCCAGTATGTTATGACAGTTTTGTATGTGTTAACGTACATTCCACAACTATCGCGTAAATGTCTGTGTAAAATTCCATCAACCTGATGTCTCATCATTTACCTGAGCCCTCAGCAACTTGATCCTTGCATTCCTATGCCACCAGAAATATTTAGGTCACTGCCCATTTCTCAACTATCCTAACACAGCAAGCTCTAGATTAATATTTGAAGCTGTTCTATGCTTCGTATCGTTGCTGTGATCCCAGGATACAGCGTCCGCCGAGTTAAAAGGGGTGGTCATCCTAACAGGTCTCAGTGTGTCTCGCCAAAGTGATTTCTTTGTTCCATCCCAGGCCCACGCCGGGCACACAGGTGGCACCAACCCTGCCAGTTCTGTGTGTGCGGCCCACCTTGCTGAGAGCTGGCCAGGGCTCCAGAGTCTGTTTACTGAGTCATTTTCTCTACTTGAGAAGTAGCTGCTCACAGATTTTGCTCGTTGGTCCTAATGACCATGTGTTTATCGTTTGCGGGAAAGATGGTTTTTCCTGGGCTTAGGTTTGCTTTTTATTTTTTTATTATTATTTTTTTATTATTATTTTTACTTAAACAGAAAGTCACAAAAATTATAATCATCCTCATCAGTTCACTCAGTCCCATGTAATTTTTTTTCATCTTGATCTTTTATTAGCACTTTTATGAATTCGTCAGTTTTCTATTAGAGTTCTGAAAATGCTTATTCATTCAGTTCAGCAGTATAGTCAGTTACCAGAAACCTGTACTTGTCAGAGACTTTTCCATGAATTCCTTGAAGATGAAACCCTTTTATAAGAACATTTTTGCGAAAGCATCAGAGTACACCCAGAACTGTCTGTAAATGACAAAAGACTTAAAAATGACCACGGTTAAAGATTTGATAAAAGTTCGTAATAATGCAATTGACAAGGAAATTTAGTTATTTCTGAGATATACATTTTAAAGTAATAACTAGAATTATGACTTATAGCATTATACCAGAACGTACAAGATTTTTAGAAATTTCATGTAATGTCTGAAACATTTATATTAACATATTTCCATACAAATAACCCAAAGAAAGTTTAGTATTAGTTGTTTTTTGTTTGTTTGTTTTTTTATACTGCAGATTCCTATTACTCATCAATTTTATACACATCAGTGTATACATGTCAATCCCTATCGCCCAATTCAGCACACCACCATCTCCACCCCACCATGGTTTTCCCCCCTTGGTGTCCATACGTTTGTTCTCTACATCTGTGTCTCAACTTCTGCCCTGCAAACCGGTTCATCTGTACCATTTTTCTAGGTTCCACATACATGCGTTAATATACGATATTTGTTTTTCTCTTTCTGACTTACTTCACTCTGTATGACAGTCTCTAGATCCATCCACGTCTCAACAAATGACCCAATTTCGTTCCTTTTTATGGCTGAGTAATATTCCATTGTATATATGTACCACATCTTCTTTATCCATTCGTCTGTCGATGGGCATTTAGGTTGCTTCCATAACCTGGCTATTGTAAACAGTGCTGCAATGAACATTGGGGTGCATGTGTCTTTTTGAATTATGGTTTTCTCTGGGTATATGCCTAGTAGTAGGATTGCTGGGTTGTACGGTAGTTCTATTTTTAGTTGTTTAATGAACCTCCATACTGTTCTCCATAGTGGCTGTATCAATTTACATTCCCACCAACAGTGCAAGAGGGTTCCCTTTTCTCCACACCCTCTGCAGCATTTGTTGTTTGTAGATTTTCTGATGATGCCCATTCTAACTGGTGTGAGATGATACCTCATTGTAGTTTTGATTTGCATTTCTCTAATAATTAGTGATGTTGAGCAGCTGTTCATGTGCCTCTTGGCCATCTGTATGTCTTCTTTGGAGAAATGTCTATTTAGGTCTTCTGCCCATTTTTGGATTGGGTTGTTTGTTTCTTTAATATTGAGCTGAATGAGCTGTTTATATATTTTGGAGATTAATCCTTTGTCCGTTGATTCATTTGCGAATATTTTCTCCCATTCTGAGGGTTGTCTTTTCGTCTTGTTTATGGTTTCCTTTGCTGTGCAAAAGCTTTGAAGTTTCATTAGGTCCCATTTGTTTATTTTTCTTTTTATTTCCATTACTCTAGGAGGTGGATCAAAAAAGATCTTTCTGTGATTTATGTCAAAGAGTGTTCTTCCTATGTTTTCCTCTAAGAGTTTTATAGTGTCTGGTCTTACATTTAGGTCTCGAATCCATTTTGAGTTCATTTTTGTGTATGGTGTTGGGAGTGTTCTAATTTCATTCTTTTACATGTAGCTGTCCAGTTTTCCCAGCACCACTTATTGAAGAGACTGTCTTTTCTCCATTGTATATCTTTGCCTCCTTTGTCATAGATTAGTTGACCATAGGTGCGTGGGTTTATCTCTGGGCTTTCTATCTTGTCCCATTCATCTATATTTCTGTTTTTGTGCCAGTACCATATTGTCTTGATTACTGTACCTTTGTAGTATAGTCTGAAGTCAAGGAGTCTGATTCCTCCAGCTCTGTTTTTTTCCCTCAAGACTGCTTTGGCTATTCGGGGTCTTTTGTGTCTCCATACAAATTTTAAGATGATTTGTTCTAGTTCTGTAAAAAATGCCATTGGTAATTTGATAGGGATTGCATTGAATCTGTAGATTGCTTTCGGTAGTATAGTTATTTTCACAGTACTGATTCTTCCAATCCAAGAACATGGTATATCTCTCCATCTGTTTGTATCATCTTTAATTTCTTTCATCAGTGTCTTATAGTTTTCTGCATACAGGTCTTTTGTTTCCCTAGGTAGGTTTATTCCTAGGTATTTTATTCTTTGTGTTGCAATGGTAAATGGGAGTGTTTCCATAATTTCTCTTTCAGATTTTTCATCATTAGTGTATAGGAATGCAAGAGATTTCTGTGCATTAATTTTGTATCCTGCTACTTTACCAAATTCATTGATTAGCTCTAGTATTTTTCTGGTGGCATCTTTAGGATTCTCTATGTATAGTATCATGTCATCTGCAAACAGTGACAGTTTTACTTCTTCTTTTCCAATTTGTACTCCTTTTATTTCTTCTTCTTCTCTGATTGCCGTGGCTAGGACTTCCAAAACTATGTTGAATAAGAGTGGTGAGAGTGGACATCCTTGTCTCGTTCCTGATTGTAGAGGAAATGCTTTCCGTTTTTCCCCATTGAGAATGATGTTTGCTGTGGGTTTGTCGTATATGGCCTTTATTATGTTGAGGTAGGTTCCCTCTATGCCCACTTTCTGGAGAGTTTTTTTTATCATAAATGGATGTTGAATTTTGTCAAAAGCTTTTTCTGCATGTATTGAGATGATCATATGGTTTTTATTCTTTAATTTGTTAATATGGTGTTTCACATTGATTGGTTTGCATATATTGAAGAATCCTTGCATCCCTGGGATAAATCCCACTTGATCATGGTGTATGATCCTTTTAATGTGCTGTTGGATTCTGTTTGCTAGTATTTTGTTGAGGATTTTTGCATCTATATTCATCAGTGATATTGGTCTGTAATTTTCTTTTTTTGTAGTATCTTTGTCTGGTTTTGGTATCAGGGTGATGGTGGCCTCATAGAATGAGTTTGGGAGTTTTCCTTCCTCTGCAATTTTTTGCAAGAGTTTGAAAAGGATGGGTGTTAGCTCTTCTCTAAATGTTTGATAGAATTCACCTGTGACACCATCTGGTCCTGGACTTTTGTTTGTTGGAAGATTTTTAATCACAGTTTCAATTTCGTTACTTGTGATTGGTCTGTTCATATTTTCTGTTTCTTCCTGGTTCAGTCTTGGAAGTTTATACCTTTCTAAGAATTTGTCCATTTCTTCCAGGTTGTCCATTTTATTGGCATAGAGTTGCTTGTAGTAGTCTCTTAGGATGCTTTGTATTTCTTCAGTGTCTGTTGTAACTTCTCCTTTTTCATTTCTAATTTTATTGATTTGAGTCCTCTCCCTCTTTTTCTTGATGAGTCTGGCTAATGGTTTATCAATTTTGTTTATCTTCTCAAAGAACCAGCTTTTAGTTTTATTGATCTTTGCTCTTGTTTTCTTTGTTTCTATTTCATTTATTTCTGCTCTGATCTTTACGATTTCTTTCCTTCTGCTAACTTTGGGTTTTGTTTATTCTTCTTTCTCTAGTTCCTTTAGGTGTAATGTTAGATGGTTTATTTGAGCTTTTTCTTGTTTCTTGAGGTAGGCTTGTATAGCTATAACCTTCCGTCTTAGAACTGCTTTTGCTGCATCCCATAGGTTTTGGATCATTGTGTTTTCATTGTCATTTGTCTCTAGGTATTTTCTGATTTCCTCTGTGATTTCTTCAGTGATCTCTTGGTTATTTAGTAACGTATTGTTTAGCCTCCATGTGTTTGTGTTTTTTATGGTTTTTTCCCTGTAATTGATCTCTAACCTCATAGCCTTGTGGTCAGAAAAGATGCTGGATATGATTTCAATTTTCTTAAATTTACTGAGGCTTGATTTGTGACCCAAGATGTGTTCTATCCTGGAGAATGTTCCATGTGCACCTGAGAAGAAAGTGTAATCTGCTGTTTTTGGATGGAATGTCCTATAAATATCAAGTCTATCTGGTCTATTGTGTCATACAAAGCTTCTGTTTCCTTATTTATTTTCATTTTGGATGATCTGTCCATTGGTGTAAGTGAGGTGTTAAAGTCCCCCACTATTACTGTGTTACTGTCGATTTCCTCTTTTATAGCTGTTAGCAGTTGCCTTATGTATTGAGGTGCTCCTATGTTGGGTGCATATATATATTTATAATTGTTATATCTTCTTCTTGGATTGATCCCTTGATCATTATATAGTGTCCTTCCTTGTCTCTTGTAACATTCTTTATTTTAAAGTCTGTTTTATCTGATATGAGTATTGCTACTCCAGCTTTCTTTTGATTTCCATTTGCATGGAATATCTTTTTCCATCCCCTCACTTTCAGTCTTTATGTGTCCCTAGGTCTAAGTGGGTCTCTTGTAGACAGCATATATATGTGTCTTGTTTTTGTATCCATTCATCAAGCCTGTGTCTTTTGGTTGGAACATTTAATCCATTCACGTTTAAGGTCATTATCGATATGTATGTTCCTATGACCATTTTCTTAATTGTTTTGGGTTTGTTTTTGTAGGTCCTTTTCTTCTCTTGTGTTTCCCACTTAGAGAAGTTTCTTTAGCATTTGTTGTAGAGCTGGTTTGGTGGTGCTGAATTCTCTTAGCTTTTGCTTGTCTGTAAAGCTTTTGATTTCTCCATCAAATCTAAATGAGATCCTTGCCGGGTAGAGTAATCTTGGTTGTAGGTTCTTCCCTTTCATCACTTTAAGTATATCATGCCACTCCCTTCTGGCTTGTAGAGTTTCTGCTGAGATATCAGCTGTTAACCTTATGGGAGTTCCCTTGTATGTTATTTGTCATTTTTCCCTTGCTGCTTTCAATAATTTTTCTTTGTCTTTAATTTTTGCCAGTTTGATTACTATGTGTCTCGGCGTGTTTCTCCTTGGGTATATCCTGCCTGGGAGTCTCTGCACTTCCTGGACTTGGGTGGCTATTTCCTTTCCCATGTTAGGGAAGTTTTCGACTATAATCTCTTCAAATATTTTCTCTGGTCCTTTCTCTCTCTCTTCTCCTTCTGGGACCCCTATAATGCAAACGTTGTTGAGTTTAATGTTGTCTCAGAGGTCTCTTAGGCTGTCTTCATTTCTTTTCATTCTTTTTTCTTTATTCCCTTCTGCAGCAGTGAATTCCACCATTCTGTCTTCCAGGTCACTTGTCTGTTCTTCTGCCTCAGTTTTTCTGCTGTTGATTCCTTCTAGTGTAGTTTTCATTTCAGTTATTGTATTGTGTTCATCTCTGTTTGTTTGATCTTTAATTCTTCTAGGTCTTTGTTAAACATTTCTTGCATCTTCTCAATCTTTGCCTCCATTGTTTTTCCGAGGTCCTGGATCATCTTCATTATCATTATTCTGAATTCTTTTTCTGGAAGGTTGCCTCTCTCCATTTCATTTAGTTGTTTTTCTGGGGTTTTATCTTGTTCCTTCATCTGGTACATAGCCCTCTGCCTTTTCATCTTGTCTATCTTTCTGTGAATGTGGTTTTTGTTCCAAGGCTGCAGGATTGTAGTTCTTCTTGCTTCTGCTGTCTACCCTCTGGTGGATGAGGCTATCTAAGAGGCTTGGGGAGGGACTGGTGGTGGGTATAGCTGACTGTTGCTCTGGAGGGCAGAGCTCAGTAAAAGTTTAATCCACTTGACTGTTGATGGGTGGGATTGGGTTCCCTCCCTGTTGGTTGTTTGGCGTCAGGCAATCCAACACTGGAGTCTACCTGGGCTCTTTGGTGGTGCTAATGGTGGACTCTGGGAGGGCTCACACCAAGGAGTACTTCCCAGAACTTCTGCTGCCAATGTCCTTGTCCCCATGGTGAGCCACAGCCCACCCCCACCCCCCGCCTCTGCAGGAGACCCTCCAACACCAGCAGGTATGTCTGGTTCAGTCTCCCCTGGGGTCACTGCTCCTGCCCCTGGGTCCTGACGTGCACACTACTTTGCGTGTGCCCTCCAAGAGTGGAGTCTCTGTTTCCCCCAGTCCTGTTGAAGTCCTGCAATCAATTCCCACTAGGCTTCAAAGTCTGATTCTCTAGGAATTCCTCCTCCTGTTGCCGGACCCCCAGGTTGGGAAGCCTGACGTGGGGCTCAGAATCTTCACTCCAGTGGGCGGACTTCTGTGGTATAAGTGTTCTCCAGTCTGTGAGTCACCCACCCAGCAGTTATGGGATTTGATTTTACTGTGATTGTGCCCCTCTTACCGTCTCATTGTGGCTCCTACTTTGTCTTTGGATGTGGGGTATCTTTTTTGGTGAGTTCCAGTGTCTTCCTGTCAATGATTTTCCAGCAGCTAGTTGTGATTCTAGTGTTCTCACAAGAGGGAGTGAGAGCACGTCCTTCTACTCCGCCATCTTGGTTCCTCCTCCCGGTTTGCTTTTTAAAACTGTGTTTCTGTGGGCTTGGGGTTTGTATTCATCTGATTTGGGCAATGTTGAAACAGTGGGTCTTATCAAAACCTTTCCAGAACTATAGTTTTGTCGTTTTCTATTCGGATGTGTTTAGGGTCAAATTGCCCTCGTACCCATCTGTCCTTGGCCTCGCCTGGCACCCATGGCCTCACCACTAACATGGAGGGAGCACGTTAGCCGCTGTGATGAGCTCGCATACCTTGCTTCTTCCCCATCCTCTGACCTTGAAGCTGATTCTTTTCCTGCTGCTGCTGGAGAGTGTGCCTGACATACAGTTTCCTCTGCCTTTTTGTTTCATTTTACTTTGGGGAGGGGTTGCTCTGCCTTAGAAATTGAGAGAAGGCACCCCAGCCTGGCCTGATGAGTGAACGTGCTTTAAACATCTGAGGGTGGAGCACCCTTAGATTAGGCTTTCCTGTTCCGAGTAACAAAATGCTTTCAGACTCGCAGTAGACGAATGTCCTTAGGCTTCCGGTTTGCAGCCTGTTCCCCAGGAAACCTTTGATCACCTGGCCCACTGCCCTTCTTGTTGCCTTCCTGGCGGGGGTGCAGTTCCATCCCTACAGTGATTCACTTGATCTTCAAGACCACCTTGCAGATCCGGGAGGGAAGGGAAGGAAGTCGGTTGAGTTACTTCACTGAAGAACCGGACTGGTTGTGGGCGGTTCACTTTCTCTGCGTCACTTCTCGGCACTGGCGGGGCTGAGATGGGAGCTTACACCCCCATCAAACCAGTGATGGGGGCATGTCTCACCCCCAGACATTGGTGCCTTGGAGACAGTTTTTGATCGCCCCGTTATTAGCGGGCTGGTGGTGCCACTGGCATCTCGTGGGCCAGGGATGCTGCTCAACATCCCACATGGCGCAGGATGCGTCAGGGGTGCCGAGAGCCGGTGATGCCCTGCCTTAAACCAAGGGCTGCATCTGTGTTTGGCATGAAAGTCGGTGGGAGGGGTGGGGGGGTGGGGCATCTGTGGGTACTGGAACCAACGTAGTGCCTGGTCAACTTTACATCATCTTTCTCAGATCAAAGAGTTTTGTTGTTTTTGTCTTGTTTTGGTTTTAGTTTTTTATTGGCACTGTGTCCTGCGGCTGTGTCTGTATTCTGGGGACATTTTGGTGTATTTTGACTCATACCTACCAGACTTTGCACATTTCAGAATGAAGGAATTGGTGGGGGTTGCATCAGGTGGGCCTGAGCCTACCAACACTTGGACTCCCTTTTAAGAACATTTGGGCTCACTTTGGAGAAATCTCGACACAGAGGAGCCAGATTTATTCCCACGTTGCCAACCAGAAAGGACTCCTGGGCCCACTTTGCTCATGGGTAACGGGGATCTTTTTCCTGATGTCCTGGGGCCGTACTCTTCACGTCCTCTCAGGATGAGGGTGAGTGGGCGTGAGGGGACGGTCGGCCGGTGGGAGCCCCGCTTCCTGCCCTCCCTCAGGTGGGCCGCAAGGCGTCCTGAGTCTGAACAGGTACACCCCTTTTAAGGGAGCAGGGAATTCTGTGGTTCCTCCATCAGGAAGATGCCAGAGAGAACCCTTGTGTGGAGTAACATCGGAGTGATTCTGATTCTCATGAAAACCGCTTTATGGGCATCTCAGGGCATCCAGCTGAGCACAGCCTTTGTGGGTCAGTCCTAGGAATGGTCAGAACGTTGAGGTTCGTATGTTCTGGAGGGAAATAGAAACAGCCTAGAGGTGGACACAGTTGAACCGAAATCACCTGTTAGGAGATGATGCCGTGCTTCTCGTGACGCCCCTCCCCCACCCCAAAAAGAGAGTGATTCTAGTGAACGGGGCCTGTTGTTTATGTCCCCATGGAAGGGGGTCCTCAGTGTCAGCCTTGCCTCAGGGCTCACTCAACCCAGGGCCTGGGCACTGACAGTATCCACATTATCTCCCTAAATCCAATCATCCCTTCACTACAGGTGTAACGACTCTGGATCTGTAATTCTGAAATCCAAAAATCTCTAAAATCTGCCAGTTTTTCCCGAACTCCTTTGGGCAGCAATCCTTGGTGGAGCTGCATGTAACCCGGACTTGCCCTCTAGTGTGACTGTCCCTGGGGCGGCGGAGTGGGGTGGGGGGGTAAGAGGGGAATGGGGAGGCTTGTTCACACTGCTGACGGTGCTAGGTGACACGTAATGTCCGTACTGCTTCTTAAAATCCCAGCCTTCCAAATTCTGGCACACCTCCCGCCCCTAGGGTTTGGGGGAATGATTGTGGACCCACCCATGTAGCCGATGGCTGGGAATCAACACGTTAACCTTCTGGCCCTGCTTCCTCATCTGTCTGGTGAAAATCATATTTGCCCTTCCTGCACTTGGAAAAAGTCTGTGCACAAACCGGGCAAGGGGGCCATGATGCTGCACGTGCCTTCGACTTCTCTGATTTTTGCCAGGCGCAGAACGGGGGACTCGGGTGTATCACTTCCTTGTGGACCGTCTCAGGACTGTGGACGTCCACATGTCTGCGGTCTGGGTCACGTCCCGTCAGGCACGGCTTCCTTCCTGGCCGCAGCAGTGTTGGCATCTGCAGCTGGAGGATCTGGGGGGTGGAGGCGCTGGGCTGTGCACCCTGGTTAGAGCCTCTGCCCACCGGAAGCCAGGACCCCCCCCGAGCCCACAGCAGTGACAGCCAGAAATGTCTCCAGACGTCAGCAGATGTCTTCTACTTGGGGACCACCATCCTATACCCACTGGGGCTCGAATTTAGAAGACGTTTGGTTTTGTGCGTTTTTTTTTTTTTTTTAAAGCATCATTTGGTAATTTATCCAACACATTTGTCCATCCCTAGTCTAGTTTCTAAGTTCAGCTAGAGCTTTCCAGGTTACCAACGTCAAAACAGTTAAACAGGTCAGCATCAATTATTTAAGTGGAGGTTTTTTGGCTTTTTCTTGAGTAGAAAGCGTGTGGGAAGCATATTGATCGGAAAACACTGGTATTTCTGCTAAAGGTCTGGCACGGGATTTGTTCTGTCTGGCTGCCACCAGGCCTGCTGTAAATCTGGGACAAGTCTACGTGTGATACATGCCAGCCCTTGGGCGCCATTCTGGGGAGGGATGGGGCGGGGTGTGGATTAACCCATTCTTTCCACCTACCAAGCCAGTTGTAGATTTATTTCTGTTTTTTTCCTTTTAAGATAGGGGTTTTCCTTAGAAACTTACAGGTGCTTCCGCTTCTTGGAGACAGTGAGGGCGAGTACATTACATACCTTTTGCGAAAGACTGTGCTCAGGGGGGACTGTCCCAGGTTTAGGTGGATGAGAAGCAGGGTGGGAAGAGTCCTTAACTTACCTGCTGCTCTGATCTCGGCTACAGAAATAGTCTAGATGTGTTTCACTTAATATGCAGGTTCAACATCCTATTAGGTGCAGATTTTCCTGCAGATTAAAAGAAGTCATCATTCTTATTATAGCTCTTTAACTGTGACTAACTTAAAAGTCTTTCCTCTTTAAAAGAACTCTTAACGGCTTGGCCCTCCTCAGGCCCAGCAGTTGTGAATATCAGGCCCACCCATCATCACCCATTGAAGAAAGGCTAGGAGTAAAGCATCATTTTCAGCAGCTAATCTTCTTATTACAAACAACACATTCTAAATGGGTGAGGGGAGTCAGGACTTCCTACTGTGAAAGAACAGGGACATCAGAACAAGACCGGGAGCTAACGTTCTGGTCTCCTCGGCCATCACAGGAGGTCCAGTGAGCGGCTTTCTCACGGGAGCCCTGGGTCCCTCTCGGACCAGCCTGGAATCTGAGCTGCCCTCGGTCAGGGCCCTGAGCATCCCGGCCTGGCATCCTACGATGATGATCAAGCTTTAGTTGTCAGTTAATAGACTGGTACCCTGTCTCCCTTCCTTGCCTCTGTTTGCCACAAAGGCACGTTATTTTTCTTCTTGTATATGGTGAACTGCCCACTTTCACAATTTTTCAAGTGAGAAATGTCACATTGTGACCAAACGACAACAAAAACCCACTTTCCCAGCGAGGGCAGCATGGGCCATCCTGCCCAGAAGCCGAGGTTCCGCTCTTCTTTTTTTTTGAATTTTATTTTATTTATTTTTTTATCCAGCAGGTTCTTATTAGTTATCTATTTTATACATATTAGTGTATATATCTCAATCCCAATCTCCCAGTTCATCCCACCACCACCTCCGCTCTTCTGTCCGGAACCCCGGGCTCGTCCCTGCAGGGGATTCGAGCAGGAGGGAGGGAGGGAGACGCAGGTGACTTTGCTGGGTGTCCTGTGATCCTGGGATGTGTGGGCAGGACAGATGGTAAAGTCACCCACCCGCACAGAGAGCAGGTTAGAAGGTCAACTTTGGGGACGTGTCTGGCTTTGTCACCCCTTTGCTCTCGCCTGCGGTCACCACCCTCACCTGCCCCCCCAATAGTTCCGTGAAGGCCAAGAGAGGTGACCAGAATCATGTTGTCTCATTTCCTTGAGGTTTTACACGTACCATTTCTGCATTTTAACTTCTTTAAAGACAGAACTCCTTAACCACTAACTGCCCATCTAAAAATAATAACAGTGATGCCGGAAGGTATAGGTAGAAGCTTTGCTGTGCAGCTGGGAGAGAGGCGGTGCCGCCTGGCCCTTTGGCTGACGTGCCCCTTGCTGGATTGGTTCAGTTCTTTAAATTAATTCACAAAAGGTGGATGACCTGGGGAATGCAGGGCAAGACCTACTTTCTTGGCGGCAGGCTGGCTTGTGCACCCTGGAAGAGTGAACTGTTATGGCCCTGAACACCCTTTTAACTGCATGCCTGCTCTCTGCCAGGTCCAGCTGAATCCTTCCCGTGTGATCAGCCTTGATCCTCACACCGTCAACATCTGCCTTGGGCTTAGACCATCTAGTTCTAGGTACCATTTTAGTGCCCAAGTTGCAAAAAAGATCATCTCCCTCCCTGCCTCTGCCCTTCCAGCTGATACCACTAATTAAGTACATAATTCACTGTGAGATAAGAGGGCTGGCTTCTGTGACTGGCTTTGTCCTGCTGTGACTTTCAGTTTATAACATACCAGGAACTGTGTATTGTGAGCTTTGGCTTAAAGAAATCTAATAGCACCAGAAGGCTCAATAAATCATTGGGTTTCCAAAAGCACAAAGTTCAGGGCTGTATCATGACTCGTAGTGTTGTAACCCCGTTCAGAAGTTTGGAGTTGACCAAATCTCACCAGGGACAAACCCAAAGGCATTTTCCCCAAAGCTGTGAAATCAGCGAGCAGGGGTGACTTGGTTCCCTGGACCAGAGCGTCTGTGCATTTAGAACCTAGTGGGGGCCGAGCAGGCTCTGGGTGAGGGAGGAAGTATGTGATCTGAGGTTCTGCGCGTGAGTCTCCTATGCGCTGAATAAACCCATGATTCCCAAACCTTGAAAACCATCAACATGGAGAGCCGTCACCACCTGTCTCTCCTGCACCCACACCTGGCTCTGCACAATGTACTTACTAACCCTTGAGCAGTTCAGAGCCAACCTCTCTATGTGCTGGCTCTTAAATCCTATAAGCGAAAAGTTTATTTATTAAGGAATTAACTTGGAAAAGCTTCATTCTGTAGGAAACAAACGCAGGTATTTACTTGAAACCCCTGGAGAAGTCTCTGAATGTCAGTGATAACACACTTCAAAAGTGTTTTCTAGATACTGTTATCTTTTTAGCGATTGTTTCCTCTGGTCCTTGGAATGCTTGACATTCAAACAGAGTTTCTGACTGAAGAATCCAGGATTCGGGAAAAGCATCACTAAGTTGAGAAGACATGGGGACCCATCCGACGCTTTTCTGAAACAAAAAGCCAAGACTGAACGGAGCAGAAGCATCTTAACCTGGCTTCAGTGCGAGAACTGGCCTTAAAGCTTCTGTATTTAATTCAACTAATCAGTGGGCTGTAAGTAGAAAGGACTAGAGGCGGGCTATTAGACCTCGTCTCTTTGAAAGTAATCAGAAAAATGAAGGCAAAGTTGCCATCAGGCAGAGTTAAAATACCAGTAATTTTCTTTCACCTTCACCTTTGTCTTCAATTGGTATATATTCCGAATATCTTTTTTAAGTTTTATTAAGGTATAATCGATATACAAAGGACTGTACATAGTAAATATGTACGGTTTGAGTCTGGACAAATGCAAACACTAGTGATACCATAATTATATATAGATATATACCTCCCAGAAAAAATGAAAATAAGATAAAAATTTTTTTAAAGCCAACTTTGTTATAGCATAAAACTGTAATTTCTCGCTCAGAAAAAAATAAAAATGAGATAAAAATAAATTTTTTTAAAAAGCCAACTTTGCCATAGCACAAGATCGTAATTTCCCTCTGGGTCTTTAATTTTAAACAATGCACCTGAGATTTATTATAAGAGCAAGTCACCCACAGGTGGACTAGCTCTTACCCTATTTAGAACAGATTTAACAAATGCCTATAAATACCCCTACATGTGGAACCGTCTCCTACATAATCATTTGGGAGACTGTGCCTGTTTTGCTCAAAACCATCCCAGACAAGAAGTCAAGATGTTTTCAGAGCCTCTGGCATGTTCTTAGACGGATCAGCGCTGGATTTGATACAACCAGCCGAGGGTCTCCTGGGGTAACCTTATGAACCAGGACCAACGAGACAGTGTTACTTTGGGTCCAAAACTAAGCATGGCTTCCAAGGTTTTATGGTTTGCCTTTCTTGTGTGAATCATAGAACTGGCTCGGAAGGCAGATCCTGAAACAGAATTTGAGAAAGCATTTTGGGCTCTGGCTGCGTCAGAATGAGTGTTCAACCTTCTAAGGAGACTTGAAAAATCTCCTCTGAATTTATAAATCATGGTACATTTGTGTAAAACTAGTCTCCCTCACTTAGTAACATCTTCTGTGTTAGCAAAAGACAACTTAAAACTGTAGTTGGTAGTTATTCTTCACATGTTCCATGGGCCTAACAACTTCACAAATTACAGAGTAAGTGAGTCATTTCCTATGACCCAGCCCATGGGCGCAATAGAGAGCTGCTTTGAGTGCAACCCTCGCAAAATCATCCACTTTCTTAGTCACCTTCTTTATTGTATGTATTTAGGCTACACAAAATAAGCAGATTGTTTCTGGAGAACATTTTACTTCTCAGGATAAGCGTTATGGTTTGTAGAACGGTTTGCCATGTTCTCACTGTAGGAGCAAAGGGATTTGCAAATGTTTTTATTAAATCCGTATTGAAATTCTCAGAAATAATCAAGGGAAAGGAAATGTTTCCATTCCCCACAGGGCAGGTATTAAGCAGCTAACCGTCCGTGGTGTTTGGCTGAGGAGCGGGTGCTGTAGGAATCATCTAGAAGTTGGTGCTGTCACCTGCACGGCTGACACAGCCCCACGGCAGTCCCTGACCCTGTAGCTATGTCGACATCATCCTTGCAAGCATCCTTGTGAGAGACTAGGGGACTGGTTCCCTAGTCTCTTTGTTTACCTAGTGGCTGAGTGTGCAGAAATCTCCCTGGCGGCTCTCAGCGTGAGGCCATGAGAAGATTTTCACTTTCTGTTTTGTCAAGGCCTTCGGGTCAGCCCAGTTCCCCATCCTGCTCTGCCAGAGTCGGTCTGGCTTCGTGGTGCCGGCTGTTCGGACTGAATTACCGTCAAGTTTCCTCTCATTCTCAGAAGCACTTGGGTTTGGATGATTAAACATCACCCCTCCCCGCAGGGTGCATGTCAGCACAGTGGTCGAGGGTCTGAAACTTGGCCCCAGGCCCCGGGGCTGCTCGCCTGCTCCTTGCCTGCCTCCCAGGCATCTTAGAAACGAAAGTCCGCTGACTGGTTTGTGCAGTTGCCCTGTGCACGCGGGGTGAGCGTCATTCCCACCAGGGGCCTGGGAGTCTGGAGGAGGGAGAGGTCGCTGAAAGGGCAGCCCTAAGGCCACATTCTCCCTCTCTCTCCCGTCTATCCTCTGCCAGTATCTCTGATCCGCGTCACCTGTCACCTACCGTCGGTTATCTGTCCGCCACTGTCTAGCTGCCTATCATCTGTCTGTCTACCTATTTTTAATATTCTGTGGAAGGAAGTTCCCTGGGGGCCACTTAGGAGAGGACCTGCTTTTGTGGCCACTCCTGGCGCGGCAGGGTGGTCTGCGGGCCAGCCTGTTCCAGGTAGCTTACATGCCGGGATGCGACTTCAACAACACCTCTGATAAGCGCTCCCTCTCGGGGGATGGGGGTGCTGGATCACATCACACTCGCGCTTGTCACCCTTGCCCTCCACGGTAACAGCCACGCCAGGCCCGGTACTTTAAATGGAGCAGGCTAAAAATGTACACCGTCTACGGTTTCCAGAAAGAAGGGAGATGGGGGCAGAAAGATAAAAGTGATCTTAGAGTTGGACCGAGGTGTGTCTGGAGGAAGTTCCACTGCTTCTCCGTGAAGGCCAGGCCGTGGGAGTCCCTGTCCCAGCCCGTCGTGAGGCCGAGGGAGCATCTGTCACGTGCGTAGCACTAGACTGTACACACACACATGGGTATAGATGTATTTCTATACAATATTGATATTATATGTATTATAATTATATATAATGTGTGTAATATAATTATACTGTATATAATGTATGATAGTTATTATATATAATGTATCAATATATAAATACATATGTGCATGTGTGTATAGTCTTGTGTTAATATGTGTGACAGCTAGGAAAGGGAAAGAGCATGGAATCAAATAGAAAAGGGAGAAGCTGAGAGCAGGTTCATTTATAGAATGTACAAAAGTTTATGATATATAATATATGTATATTATATGTGAACTATATAAATAATAAATATGTCTATAATCTAGTGTTAGGTTATATAACATAGTGTTATACATAAGAATTATAATGTTATATATCATATATAATGTGTATTATATTTTGTTGGAAATTTTACACTTATAAATATGCAAATTGATCACCCATAAAAGTGGCTGCACTGTTGATTAATTTTTGTTCCATACTCCATGGGCTGTTTCATTTTTAAAAATCTATATTCCTTTGTTTCCTTCCCTCTTGACTTTCAGTAGGTGGGAGATAGGAATCCACAACAATAATCTATTATGATAAACTTTCCTAAATGGCTAATGCCTATTCCTTTTCAGGGGTAAATGCCCTGGAAGTTGAGTCACATAGATAGAGACGCAAATGAACATTTCTGTCATTCCTTTTTTTAAAAAAAAAGTATTTATTTATTTATTTGGCCGTGCCAAGTCTTAGCTGTGGCGCAGGATCATTCTTGATCTTGTACATTCTGTGGGGAGAATGAGATGCATTTAGAGTTGAAATGTAATTGTCTTTGGTCAAATGTGCATCGCCGTCCAGGTTCACTCAGGGTCTCCCCTCAGTGTAGTAAACTGGCACTAGTTGGAAGGTAAGGCAGATGAGGATGGGTGACATCCAGCTGTGCTTTTAGACCCTATTTCATGTGTGTGGAGAGTCGCGGATTACCCGGCAGATGCTTTCCTGTACGCGGTGTGATTGACACCACTGCTCTCCGTGAGTTTGTGTTGAGTCACCAACAGTGTTAGGGTAAATACGTCCCTTTTCAATCTCTCAGGAGCCAGTAGACACCAGGCAAACTATCTGACTCCCCGTGCTACTCTGGATGAGTCTGGGTGGAAATTCCCAGTGTTGGAGTTGAAACTTAAGAGGCTTTCCCACAATGTACCACTTGGAAGGAGCACTAGTATTACGCTGGTCTTCTCACCATGGGGCTCTTAGGAGTTTGGATTCATTGTCATTGGAGTTTCCATTTTACGTAACTCATGGATCAATTAAAGTCTCAACACAGTTGAACCCAGTCTTAAAAAGATGTTCCTTCCCTCCCCCAGGGTTACCAGGGCATGGTGGACGGTGGCAGCAACATTGTGGAAGCCGACTGGGAAAGTGTCTCCAGCATCCTGCAAGTGGTACGTGCTGAGCTGCCATCCTGCTTCTTTCTCTGAGTAACTCTTTGGTTTGAAACCTCTTGTGCTTATGCTCCCGTAATACCTACAACAGGTTAAAGTGCCGCCTGGCATCACTCCTATCTACTCGCATGGAAAGAAAACATTCTTAATTTGCCATTTAATTAATTTTTTAAGAAGCTCTATACCATGCACACTGAGGAATTATCCTTGCAAGAAAAAGTTATATGTGATGGCTAGTGGCCCTTGAAGGGGATCTGGTATCTTTTTTTAGAGCAGATTAACGTTGAGGCAGTTTTGGTTTGTTGGTGCTGTGTGTTTAGTGGCAAATCTCCTTGCCTGTTGGGTTTTGGGAGTCATTTGGCATCAGTGTAACAAAGCATGGGAAAGATCCCGACTGGCAGCCTCCAGGGGCTGTGGATTTAGTGGGAACACAGCATCCCTTTTCTGCCCTGACCCAGAGAGGGCTGATTTCCTTGGTGTGCACAAGGATGAAGTAATCACCACTTCAGGCGAAACAGTTGCTCACGTGGAACTCAAAGGAACCTCTTGCCTGAATATTTCATGCCTAATAAATTCCTGGAACAGTGTAGCTTAGTGAAGACTCCAAGGCAGTTGAGAAATAAAGAGATTACATGGAAGGAATGGACTTCATGAAAAGCTCTTTACTTGCGATTTGATCTTTTGAAATGTATGTATTCATGTGTGACTCATGTTGAGTATTTTTTTAATTGAAAGAAAAGAGATCGGTCCCATTCCCTCTGAAGGTGCTAGTGCAACAGAAGAAGGGATGAAAAAATATGGTATATAGATATAAATGGAATATTATTTGGCCATAAAAGAGGAAGTCCAGCAATGTAGGACAACATTGAGAACATTATGTTACATGAAACAAGCCAGACACAGAAAGACAAACCCTGCATGATCTCACTGATACATGGATCTAAAAAAGGCAAACTCAAGAGAAACAGAGTAGAATGGTGGTTGCCAGGGACTGGGGGTGTTGCAGAAGTGCTGGTCAAAAGACACAAGCTTCCAGTTATAAGATGAATAAGTTCTGGATCTAATGTACAGCGTGGTGACTGTAGTTAACACTACCGTATTATGTACTTGCAAGTTGCTAAGAGAGTAATGTTCTCAACACACACACACACACACACACACACACACACACACACACACACACACACGTAACCAGGTGAGGTGATGGAGGTGTTAATTAGTTTGATCATGGTGATCGTTTCACAGTGTGCACCAATATTGAGTTATCATGTTCTATACCTTTAAAAATATTAACCATGCTGTATTATATATTTGAAAGTTCTCACCACAAAAAGGTAGCTATGTGGATTGATAGATGTATTAACTAACCTTATGGTGGTCATCATTTCACAATATATACATGTATCAAATCATCACAGTGTGCACCTTAAACTTACAAATGTTGTGTGTCAATTGTATCTCAATAAAGCTGGGGGGGCGGGGGCGGATGCTAGTGGGGTGTGAGTTGAAATGCCGGTCACAGACTCATAAGTCTGCACTTGAGGCTTTTTGCTCTACTACTCCTGGGAAGAGGCTGAAGGAAAGTTGGACAACCATGGATACTTAGGTAGAGTAATATTTGCAAAAAATCAGGACATTGTCATCTGAATTCCAGACAGGAAACCCACGTGTGAGGAGAGCATTTCCACTCTGCTATGGTGATTGTGAAGGAAGATAGGAAATACAAGTATGGTTGGGGTGTGTGTTTGTGTGTGTGTGTGTGTGTGAGAGAGAGAGAGAGACTGGTGTCCACTTCTTTGCAACCCACTCGGTCCTGGGTTTCATTCCTGGGGCCCTGTCCATGTTATCTCCTCAATGTTTATGGGTTGCTGACTTCCCGTTGATAGAAATTATGTGACCCTCTAATCGCTCTTGGTCAAATCAAAGTTCAGAGGACTGGCTTATCTTTGCTCTGCACGCTGCACCTTCTACCCAGACTTCCCGGTGCTGTGCCAGGTCCTGACGTCGCCCCTGTCACACTGACCGTTATCATTAACCCAGGATCACTTCTGCTGATGGGCACCTTGCTTTATGAAGCGGGCGTGCACTTGGAAGGTCATGCACAAACTGAAGTTTTATCAGTGTGTGCAGGGCTTGTGTAAAGCCATCCTGCATTTTTCTAAATACAACTAGGGATCCTTTGCTTTTGAAAAACAAAGTGTGAAAAATCATGATTTCTCTCTCCCAGAAGTTTGGATCATCCAACTAAGATTTAACCTTGAAAAAGGGGTGTGGGCAGGGAGGGGTGGGGCAGATCTCGTGCAAAAATAGATCCCTTTGGCTCACAGATTTCTATTTTGCTGGCACTTGTGGGGAACCCTGACTAACAGAAGGGGAGTCTTATTACCTGGGGCCGCTGGGCACGGTGCTTCTCTGGCTGTGGCTGTTGACCGGCCGTGGGCCCGTCTTAGGCTCAGAGAGTGCGCGGGGCCCCGCCCTCCCTGTGCTGCACAGCTTCCCCACGGGGCGGCTGTTGTTACCTTGCAGACTCTTCTGCTCCGCGCATTTAGCTGATGGCTGCCGTTCATGCTTGTTTCCGTCCCCTACTCTGTTCCCCTTGGGAATGATGCAGCGTCTTTAGCCATTGAATTCTGGGAAAGAGCTAAAAATGAGAAAACTCTAAACTTTCACAGTTGATCGATTCAAAAGATGACAAGGAGGGAAACCTAGGCTTTGAAAGTCCTGTGTTTTTACATCAGCACTCACATGCGCCAATCTGTCCAGCTTTCTGTCCAAATGGGAGGAAATAGATAAACACGGTTTTATTTCTTTTCCAGGGAGGGACCATTATTGGCAGCGCCCGTTGCAAGGACTTCCGTTCTCGGGAAGGCCGCTTGAAGGCTGCTCATAACTTGGTTCAGCTGGGCATCACCAACCTGTGTGTGATCGGCGGGGACGGGAGTCTCACCGGGGCCAATATCTTCCGGAAGGAGTGGAGTGGGCTGCTGGAGGAGCTGGCCCGGGAGGGTGTGTCTCTGTCTCCGCACACATTACTCTCGTGGGGCTCTGCCTCCCCCATTCGTCTCCCCATCCCCTCAGAGAGCTTTGAGTGCCTACATTCTGCCTGCTTAACTGTCCCAGAGGTATTTGCTGCTGGTGACGATGCAGATCTTACAGTCGCCACCTCAGCACTTATATTCGTGCCTCAAATAATAACAATAACGATAATAAGAATAACATTCATTCCGCCATCCTACGTGCCAGGCACGGCTCCACTTTTGACATAGGTGGTTTTGTGCACTGCTCGTGACAACCATCTGCGAGGGTTTGTATCGATCCCCACTTTACAGAGGAGGGTCAGGGGCTCGAGGTGAAGCCAAACAGCCGTGAGGGTAGCTCCGGCTCACACCTGTTCTCAGACGCCCGTGGCTGCCCCCCACCAGCTCCCCTGGGGTCTTTCTATCAGTTGTTGCAAGACTTGAATTTAGATGGTAACGACCTGCTGCTGGATGGTCCTTTATCGTAGGAAAGGATTTTCGAGAAACTTATATATTCTGTGGTTTTTGTCTTTTAAACATGTTGTTACAAAATTCCACTTTAATATAAAATATGGCCAATGGAAGCAAATTGAACTAATAGCAACCTTATGAAAAGCGTAAACTTGAACTAAAGCGATGACCCCAAGTTCTGTGACGTCTGTTTGGGGAATGGAGAGGGGCTGTCAGACGCCAGCAGCAAAGGACTTAACGATGGCTCTGCACCATGCTCTGGTGTAAGGCAGGCGCGTGGGGTGGTAACTCAGGAGAGGGATAGCTGCCTCCCCCTTGACCTTGACCTTTCTGGTCCCATTTAAGCAGCTCTACCATCCCCGGTGGTCTTTCCTGAGAGCACTAAGTAGATCTCTACCAACTAATTAGCCCCCATGGGCCTGTAAGGAGTCAGTATACCAGTTGTACAATATTCTTTGAGACTTAGATCTGGGGTGGTGACGTGTCTTATTCGGAGCCAGGCCATTTTCCAAGGCCGTTGTCAGACAGAAGTCAGATTGTATCCACCGATTGCAGCGTGCGATCCTTCCTTCCTTTAATTTTTACACCTGGGTCGGTGTTCTTGTCTGGGTGTCAAATGACTGCTCCTATCTTGTCCCCAGCTCCACCTTTGTGTGGCTTTTCTCTCCGTCAGTATGCAGGATCAGGTCGTGTACAGATCTGATACAGTGGGTAGGAAACCCGTGTCGAAGCGTGCATTCCACCCCCCTCCCCGCGTCATCCTGGGCGTGCGGCTTGTCCCCCCACAGGCAAGATCAACACGGAGGAGGTGGAGAAGCACGGGTACCTCAACGTGGTGGGGATGGTGGGCTCCATTGACAACGACTTCTGCGGCACCGACATGACCATCGGCACGGACTCTGCCCTGCACCGCATCATCGAGGTGGTGGACGCCATCATGACGACCGCCCAGAGGTGGTGACCGTGGGGACCCGGCGGGCGGGCGGGCGGGCGGCCCTGGGCTTGAGACATGGGCTGCGGAGACCTCAGTGCCCGCTCTGGAAGGTTCCACAAGCCTTGTCACTTGATATTAGAAACAATTTTGTATTGGTTTACTTTTTATTTTCAATTTTCAAAAGTCACTGCTTCCCAATTGTAAAAGAAAAACGTGTTCATTGGAGAGAATTTAGAAGAAAGAAAGAGACAAAGTCAGCATTACATAAAGTCCTACCCAAAGCTCTCCTGCAGGAATCGCAGGAAGTAAAGCCCCGAGTTTGCACAGCTGTCGTCAGAGCTGGGCGAGCCCCCCCCCCCCGTTCCGCTTCTCACCTGTGGATTTCCCAGCATGCAGATGAGGCAGAGACCTTCTGTCCCGGTGCTGTAGACTCGCGGCAGAACCGTTACCGTAATGCCTTCTGTGGAGCCCTTGGGTTTCCGAAGCACTTTCACGAAAGCCACGTGAGAGAGAAAATGGAACACGTGCCGGGTGTGGACCCGACTCTGTGACTGTCGTGTCCTGCCTTGCTGCGGGCGGTCTCCAACCCACGGTTGTGGCCCAAGAAGCAGCTGACGCTGCCCAGCAGAGCCGTTGTCTTGGGAAGAGCACACACACACACACGTGTCCTGGTAGCGTGAGCGTGTCTGGCACAAGCACACCTGCTATAAAACACAACCGGGAGGTGCTGCTCGCTGCCACAGCCCCTTTGCTCGAAAGAGCTTGAAACACACAACAGCATTTGCTTGTGTAGAAAGTGGGTCAATTGCAGGGCAGCTCAGGTACCTGCTGTAAATACAAAGCAGGCTTTTCTGTCTGCTTTTCCTGCTCTTCCCGGTGGTGCTAGGTGGATGTTTCCTTTATCTCTTTTCCAGCCACCAGAGGACCTTCGTCCTGGAAGTTATGGGGAGGCACTGCGGGTACGTACGTGCGGATGCGACTGGGATGGAGAAGACCCCTAGCACAGTTCCTGCGGGCCCCGCACCCTAGCACGAAGGTGCCAGGAAGGGTTCCCGAGGAGCCAGCAGCGTCCTGTCTGCCGGGGCCGGCCCTGAGCTCGGGGTGCCCGGCGCAGCCCCACGAGGTCATTGCTGTCTCCGTGCAGGTACCTGGCCCTGGTGAGTGCGTTGGCCTGTGGGGCCGACTGGGTGTTCCTTCCGGAATCTCCACCAGAAGAAGGTTGGCAGGAAAACATGTGCATCAAACTCTCAGAGGTAAACCCACATTTTGCCTCTTCTAACTGCCAGTGATTCTGGTTGCGCTGCCCCGGCCGTGATTTGCGGTGGCCGTTAGCATGTTCGGTTTGGACGGAGTTTTAGACAGGTGACAGCTTTCTGCTCAAAGTGGCTTCAGGCTGGTTGCTGGGGGCTTCGACCCCTCATGCGTCCATCCACCTCCCACTGTTGCAAAGAGTGATTCGAGGGAAAACAGCTGAAGCTTTTGTGTTTCTCGCGCAAAGCAGCAGCTACAGCTGTAAACAGAGGAGGTGATGTGAGAGCCCAGGGTCTGGGGAACACGGTGCCTCCCTGATCCCACGTAACAGGGACGGGAGACCTGTGTGTTGACTCCATCCGAATCCCCCATCTTGCCGTGTGGCACACGTGGTGACAGCTCCTTCCGCTGCAGGGTCCCCACTGTGCTGGCCTTCTGTGGGTTGGGCTGCTGTCTCCTCTGAGCCAGGCTTTTCCTTCCTTCTGTCTGTGGGTTGGGCTTGTGTTTCACCCCGTGGATTATCAGTGTCGGGCAGATTTCCTCCAGTTAAGCCTTCTAACTAAGGCATGCGAGGCCTCGTAGAAAACAACGGTTAGCTTTCGGGACAGAAATCCCAATGCGTATGGAATTTCCCTTCTCTTATTTTCATAACCATCTTATCGCTGTTCCATAGGCAAAAAACTAAACATATGGCAGAGGCTAATTATCGTTGTATTCAGCAAACACGTAAGCATTGCATACAACCAGGACCCACGTTTCATAAGACATGGCCATTGCCTTCAAGGGGATGGGTTCCAAGAAAGGAATTCCAGCAACAAATCAAATAAGCTTTGCTGACCCAGAACCTCTGTAAGAAACTGTTGGTAAAGCTGTCCTTTTACTACGGAGAATCATGCACCCTTTTGAGGCTGGAGCTCTAGGCTGCAGCAGGCCAGGGGCACGTCCCAGGGATGACTGTGACCACTGAAGTAACAAATGAGTTCATCATCTCTTGGTTCTGACCTGGGGACCTGGGCGGCGTACTGTGCTGGCCAGCTGGTGTGGGAAGGTACGTGGCTGGTTGCAGGAGTCGAGCACTGGCCCTCCTGTTAGGCAGGTCCTTCATCGTGGCGCTGAGGACATCCACTTAATTGCCATTCCACGGGGCATTACTTGAGGGACGTGCCTGTCCCTGCATCTGTCCCTTCTCCCGAGTCCCTGCCCTCGTTGACGATGACACTGCACAGGCCAAGGTCCAACGCCCTTAGAGAGCCGGAAGCACCCTGGACGTGAGGAAGCGCCTGGCTGGTCAGAAGATCAGCAGTGAGGCCGTGGGGCTGATTTTTAGGTTTCTCCATTATTTCTGTAACTGTATGGTCTTATCTGCAAACCTCCTTGAGTTTCAGACATTGTAAAGTGCCCTGTCAGCTAGGAAGTGTTTGGATCCCCCCTTAAGCGCTGGCAGAGTTAAGACTAATGGCTTAAGCTCACTTGGGTGGAAACACTCGATATTGTAGTGCCTGTCATTAATTTCTATCGGTTATCAGTGTAGCACTGTGAGAGCTTTTCTAAACACCTTACCGGATAATTGGCCCAGGAAGCAAGCCCCAGAGCATCCCCCAATCATGGGCATTTCGGTATAAAGTTGGAAACGACTCAGGGGCATCAGAAGTCCCAGGGCTGGATCCTGGCTCTGCCACCCACGGGGCAAACGATATTTGGACAGACGACCTCCCCTTCATGTCCTAAGTTCCTCAGCTGTAACTCGGGGTCATGCTGCTGCTCCTTAGAGGTTTTGTGAGGATTCAGTGAATGAGTGACTCCATCCGGGTGTGGGACCAGGAGGCAGTCAATGAACTACACAGACAAGCTGGCTGTCTTCCCACCTGAGTGGATAGGTGACCCCATTCTTTTTTTATTTTTTATTTTTTTATAAATTTATTTATTTATTTTTGGCTGCATTGGGTCTTCTTTGCTGCTCACGGGCTTTCTCTAGTTGCAGCGAGAGGGGGCTACTCTTCGTTGCGGTGCTCGGGCTTCTCATTGCGGTGGCTTCTCTTGTTGAGGAGCACGGGCTCTAGGTGTGCGGGTTTCAGTAGTTGTGGCTCATGGGCTTCAGTAGTTGTGGCTCGCGGGCTCTAGAGTGCAGTCTCAGTAGTTGTGGCTCACGGGCCTAGTTGCTCCGTGGCATGTGGGATCTTCCCGGACCAGGGCTTGAACCCATGTCCCCTGCATTGGCAGGTGGATTCTTAACCACTGCGCCACCAGGGATGACCCCGACCCCATTATTTTTTTTTAGCCACTTTGGAATATTGTATTTTATGGATGAAGTATGGCTATTTGGCCAATTCCGTATTTGTGGACCAGTCATTACTTCCATTTTTGCTCTTTCAAGTGATGCTAAAATAATCATTCTTGTTGTTGTATCTTTATACCTTTTAGAAAGTACTCTGATTAATAAGTTCTTCAAAGTGTAGCACATTTTGGGACTTCCCTGGTGGTCTAGTGGTTAAGACTCTGACCTTCCACTGCAGTGGGCACTGGTTTGATCCTTGGTTGGGGAACTAAGATCCCGCATGCCACGTGGTGTAGCCAATAAAAAAAAAAGTGTAGCACATTTAATATCTATCAGAAACCAACAAGACAGCATGTGTGTTTGTGATGCAGGACGGGCCGAGCCCCCTTGGCTGACATCCTCAGGTGCTGCCCACTCTGGGCTCACCGCCCCACACAGCTCACACCCCCCCACAGGAGGGTCCTTGATTGGGGACTTAATGGAGAACAGACTCACTGAGAGTGATTTGGGGCATCGCAGGATGCTGGCCGTGAGCCCGGGGGCACCGTGGCCCCCAGTGTTGGCCGCTGCCAGCCTGGCTTTTCCTGCAGGGCGGCTCCGACCCCGCCTGGGCCCCGCATTCCCCTCTGTGCCCCTCCTGCCCGGGCCCGGGGCTGGCGCTGCCCATCACAAAGGCGAGAATCGGTTTTTAAGCACTGATTTTTATTCTCCATTATTTCTATAACTGTATGGTCTTACGTGCAAACCCCCTTGAGGTGAGGTGGCAGGAAGCTCTGCCTTCTGGGGGAGTTCTCGGGCCTGGTTTGCAGTAGAGACCCCCCTCCCCGGAGAGCCCAGCCTCGGAGCTCATCCCCGTCCGGGGGTCCAGGTCAAAGGCGCCGGGGGCCGGCCTCCACCTGTGGTGATGGTCACAGCAGCTTCTGCGTCTGCAGGCCTGTCCCACCTGCTCACCTAGGGCACCTTGACCTGCCCGTGTCCTTAGGAAACACCACGTGTGAAATCAGGTGACCGTTTCTCCCTGGAGAGAGGCCGGTTCAGGTGGGGCAGAGGCCCTTGTTGTGTCATTAAGAAAGGTTTAGGCATTTGAGGATTTCATCTTCTGTTTCCTTAGAACCGTGCCCGGAAAAAAAGACTGAACATCATCATTGTGGCCGAAGGAGCCATCGACACCCAAAACAAACCCATCACCTCGGAGCAAATCAAGGAGGTGAGTGTCTCAGGCTTCTCACCCCCTGAGCCTGTCTAGAAACGGGAGATTTAGACACCCCGGGCAGGGCGGGAGTCTGGAACCATGCGCTATTATTTAAATACTTTTTGTTCTTCTTGCTCGTTAAAAATATGTTCATAATGACTCATAACTTTATTGGCATCAGAATCATACAGCTCCTGGCTTCTGGAAAGCCCCTGCCTCTGGAATACTGTTGGGAATATTCCCAAAGGCCCCGGGCTCCCCTGACAGAGACGGAGGAAATGCGATCGGGTGGGGTTAGAAGGTTCCAGCTCTGGGTGCCGGCTGCCCAGGAGCTAGGAGGTCAGCAGAGTTCCCTCTCCCACTGGAGCATCAGCTGAGCATGGCCTTACTCACAGAGAAAGCCGCTCGGCTGGCCTTAGTCACTGCTCCTCCGCCCTGCATGGAGGCCGACCCCGCAGTCCTGTTGCCCGAGTCCTGTTGGGCTTGGTCGGCGGGTGCTGGCTTGTCTGGCCCAGGAGGGATCTGCTGTGCTCCCCGGTTGCCCAGGTAACTGGGCAGGTTCTGGACACAGTGCTGGGGAGACAGACTCAGGCTCTGGTGGAAGCCACCCGTCTGGGCAAAGCACATCATCACCTTGGCTTTGCAAGTTGGTTTCTCTGATGCCTTTTACGTATTCCCTGACCAGCTTTTCACCTGATTATCAAAATATCTGTGAAAGTCATCTGCCAGTATTTATAGAAGTAATCAATACAGTCAGGGCAAAGATATTCCTTCCCACTTAACTGAAGTTGAGATTGGATTGTGGAATATTAGAGCCAAAAGGGACCATGGAATTCCTATGACCCAGCCCCATCATTTTTATAAAGTAAATGAGGGCCAGTCAAGATAGGTAGCCTGTCCCGGCCACCTGGCTGGGTTCACCTGGGCCCTGGACTGAGGGGACGCTTTGATTTTACTGTATCATGCTTTTCAAACACAACCTTACAAATTCAAGGTGGTTGCAGGGAAATGTTTATATTTTTACAAAGTATATGCTTGAAATACAAGCTATAGAAACAGTGTTTTTTAAAAATCGTGTTACTTATGTTCACTTGCGAGGTAGGAGCACAAAGGTTTTATTTGATGTTAAAAGTATTCTTTAAAAAATATTAATTTCAGCAAGCCGTTAAACATTCTTTCAGGAAGTGAAATTTAGAAACTAGAACGTTCTTCAACATAGATGTGTAGAAAGGGGAGAGAGACCTTCCCCTGCTCCCAGCCCCCGTCCCTAGAACAAGCTGATGTGCTCGGCCATGTCCTGTGTTTCCCCTCAGCTCGTGGTCACACAGCTGGCTTATGACACTCGGGTGACTATCCTTGGACACGTGCAGAGAGGTGGGACGCCTTCAGCCTTTGACAGGATTTTGGTAAGTGAGGCTGGAAATGGTCAGGCATCGTCACAAGGAAAGGAACACTTCTGGGATCGCAAAGGGACCAGTCTGCTACGAAGACTGGGTGATCTTGAGTAGAGCCATCGGTAAAGGGCATCTCTGCCCACAGAGCCAGGTGGCTTGTCCCTAGGGTGCTACGGCCCGTAGTCTCATAGGGAGACCTGCTAGCCGAGGGGGGGTCCTAGGCCCCTGGTGACCCAGACACTGAGGGACCCTGCCAAATGTGGGGGACAAACCCAGAAGGTGGAAAGGGGGTGTCCACAGGCAGGTTTCTAGAAATGGACCCAGGGACCACAGAGACCCAGAGTCCAGTTCTCGGTTTCCTGCTCCACATGCCTGTGACCCCCCGCCCCCCAGCGCGCTGGTTCTTAGCAGAGTTGATCTCTTTGTTGGAGGCGGGTTAGAAGTAAGCGGGAAGGGCTCTGACTGACTAACAGGGACTCGGTGCAGGAAGAGCGAGGGGGCCTTGAGGACGGAGGAGCTGAGAACGCAGCTGGTCCTGTCTGAACGAGGGGGGCCTCTGTCTGTGGGCGCCGGGCTGGTCTCCGGGCGGGCACAGGGCCAGCTCTGACCATCGTGATGTCATTACCAGGCCAGCCGCATGGGGGTGGAGGCCGTGGTCGCCCTCCTCCAGGCCACCCCCGAGACCCCGGCCTGCGTGGTATCGCTGAGCGGGAACCAGGCGGTGCGGCTGCCGCTGATGGAATGCGTGCAGATGGTGAGCGCGGGGCCGGGCCCCACCCAGCACGGGAGGGGGACCTCCCCCAGCACGGGGGGTGACCTTCCCCAGCACGGGTGGATGACCTTCCCCAGGTCCCAGGGCCCCCTCACCGGGCCCGTGACACCGAGCACGCAGGCCCCCTCAGCGAGTCTAGTCTTTCGGGAGGGGGTGTCCTCGGGGTGCCCGGGCGCTTCCTGTGAGCCGGTCAGAGAGGCCGGAGACGGCTCTGCAGGGACCGGGGGGATTCTCAGGGTGGGGAGGGCACCATCCAGCTTCTCCAGGGTCAGCTGCTCCTGCCCTCCCGTCCCCGAGGCCCTCACACTTGTCATGTGACACGGGGATGGCCGACTCGGGGGACCCCAACATGTGCCGCCTCCTCCAGGTGTGGAGCACAAGCCGGTTGCCACGGGGAAGCGGGGGATGGTTTTCCAGTTGACCGTCCAGTAGCTGCGGTGGCCGTGGAGTTGCGTTAGGAATTGTTACTATTTTTTATTTTTCAAAGTCTATTCACGACTCTCATTTTATTTGGTCTTCCCAGTGGCTCTGAGGTGTATGAATTTTATAACATGTACAGAGAGGTAATTAAGTAATTAAGTCACAGGACTTGTTGAAAGTAACCCCTTAGAAACATACTTTCCAAAAGCCAATGGCAGTAAAGGAAGTCTCTGCGTGTGTGTGCATGTGTGTCTGTATGTGTGTGCGTGTGTGTGCATGTGTGTCTGTGTGAGGGTGTGTGCATGTGTGTGCATGTGTGTCTGTATGAGTGTGTGTGCATGCGTGTGCATGTGTGTATGAGGATGTGCACGTGTGTGCATGTGTGTATGAGTGTGTGTGCATGCATGTGCATGCATGTGCATGTGTGTCTGAGGATGCATGTGTGTGCATGTGTGTCTGTGGGTGTGTGCATGTGTGTCTGTATGAGTGTGTGCATGCGTGTGCATGCATGTGCATGTGTGTCTGTATGAGGGTGCGTGTGTGTGCATGTGTGTCTGTGTGCATGTGTGTGCATGTGTGTCTGTATGAGGGTGTGTGCGTGTGTGTGCATGTGTGTCTGTATGAGGGTGTGTGCGTGTGTGTGCATGTGTGTATGAGGGTGTGTGCGTGTGTGTGCATGTGTGTGCATTTGTGTCTGTATGAGTGTGTGTGCATGCATATGTGTATGAGGGTGTGTGCGTGTGTGTGCATGCATGTGCATGTCTGTATGAGGGTGTGTGCGTGTGTGTGCATGCGTGTGGACTGAGGCTGTGGCTCAAAAGAACAGAACGTGGAAAGATGAGCAGCAGTTTATTGTGAGCACATTTCTTCTGTCCAGTGTCTCTCTGTCCGTTTTGAGACAGACAGCCAGTAGGTACCACTAGCTTGTCCTTGAACGACCGTACGTCGTGGTGCCTCAGCCAGACTGTTCACAAGGCCACAGCCAGCCCCTCGCTGACCACTGCTTGCCAGGTATCTTCCTCAGGGCCTGCAGCGTTGGCCGCCACAGTGACAGTGGAAGTAGGGGCATTTTCCTCACCACACAGAGGAGGAAGCGGAAGCTCAGAGCGATGGGTGACTTGCCCGGGACCCTGAGGTTGAAGGGGGGCCGGTGCTGGTCCCGAAGCGCTCCGCCCCCCGGGACAGTCTGCCCCCCGCCCCTGCCACAGCGTCACCTGCGTCCTCCGCTCCCCAGGGACAGGGGTGGTTCTGTTTGTTCTTTCCTCACCAGCGTCAAATGGGGATTTTTCAGAGCCTGGCCTGGGAGATCCGCTTCCTTCTGGCCTCGCTCTCATGGGCCGGAATCCCTAAGATTTCAGGACCCGCTTACTCTGGCAAGGCCGGTGGTCCCACCTCGTCCTTTTCTACGAAGCAGCCTGGGTGGGCGGCCTAGGCTTCCCCCCGTAGCCAGGCAGTGCAGGCTCGCTGACCCCAGGCTGCCGGCTACAAGGTTGGACGTGAAGGGACCCGGATGGAAGGACCAAACTGGTTCCAGGTCCCTAGCCTGGATCTGAGGATGCACCGTCTTGACATGTTCTTTCTTCCTTTCGTTATTTCCTTAAAGACCCAGGAAGTACAAAAGGCAATGGATGAGAGGAGATTTAAGGACGCTGTGCGACTCCGAGGAAGGTGACTCTTCTGAAAAAAACTGTTTTACTGGGAGCCTTTGTTCGTCAGCCCTGGTGTTAGAATGTGCCTCCAGGCGGTGCTTGTTCTGTATCAACATAAGAAGTCAGAAATTAAGACAGTATGCAGTCCAGGCACTGTTCCTAAAGGTCAATGGTCTGGGTGACTAATTACAGAGAAATTTGTTTATTTTTGGCAGGGTCGGGGGGTCGTTTAGAAGCTGATGAAATTAGGATAGAGAGTGGCATGTGGCTGCTAGCATTTGGGGAAAGAAACTTGCTGCATCCTAAACGCCCCTGCCCCTCAGCCCCTTAGAGGACATCCATTCCAGTCACTGGGAACACCCGAGGCTGCCTTTCCTGAGAGCCCGGACACAAAGCTGGCACCTGCGGGCCATCTGCGTCCGGCACAAGCGTCCTCTTGGGCCCCTTCTCCCCAGATGAGCCCATACTGCTCCGTCCACATTCTAACCTTTGGTCTGACACTGTCCTTTTCTTCTAGGAGCTTCGAGAACAACCTGAACACCTACAAGCGGCTCGCCATCAAGCTGCCGGACTCCCAGATCCCTAAGGTAGAAGACGTTGCGGTGCGCCACGTCCCTGCCTCCAGCATTGCCTGGGTCCGGCTCTATCCTGGGTGCCCTTCTGCCCTGGCCAGTTCGGGTCTTGGCTCCCAGGAGACCACCCCGCGCCCCGCCGACCCTTTCCTGCTGCCCCCTCCCACCTGGGCGACTCGGCTTTTCAGTTCCGGCGCCCGGGCCCCACGCTCAGCCCTTACGCCCCGGCTCCAGGGTGCAGCGGGGCGAGCCTTATCCGCCGCGGCCCGCACACACCCACACGCCCCACCCCCCTCCCGACTTACAGAGCAACTGCAACGTGGGCGTCGTGAACGTGGGTGCGCCCGCCGCCGGCATGAACGCGGCCGTGCGCGCGGCCGTGCGCGTGGGCATCGCCGACGGACACAAGGTGTTCGCTGTGTACGACGGCTTTGAGGGCTTCGCCAAAGGCCAGGTGAGTCCCGGGGGCGCCTGGCGAGGGAGGTCCTTGCTGGGAAGGCAGATTCCGGATTTCTCAAAGGTGGTAGATAGGGCCTCTCTGGGGTCCGAGGACCCGGGCGTTGGGTGGGAAGGGGAGCACGTGCACGCGAGGCTGCAGTGAGGTGCGCACGGGATGGCGTGGGTGGTGCGCAAGGGCGGCGCGCTGGGCACCCGCTCCGATAAAAACTTAGGGGAAGATGCGCTGCTGGAGCGCTGACTGAATACACTTACCGCTCCTCCGCGATTTACCTGTTATGTTAACCCATTTGAATCTCTCAGTAATCTAAGACACTATCCCCATTTTCCTAGTGAGAAAGCTGGGGCACCGAGACTTAATTCACGAGACCAAGGTCGTAGGATGCAGGGTGCTAAACACGTGGTGAGGCTACAGACACTATGCTCTCAGCCGGGTGTTTCCTGGTCCCCTCTCATCCGGGGTTTCAGTTCTGCGGTTTGTTACCTGTGGTCCAGGAATATTACATGGAAAATTCCAGAATAGACAACCTGTAAGTTTTAAATTACGTGTCGTTGTGAGTAGCGTGATGACATCTCCAGCTGTCAGCTCTGTCCTCCCGGGACATGAATCATCCTCTCGTCCAGGGTATCTGCCCGTTAGTCACTTGGTGATCGGATCGACCCTCATGGTATGGCAGTGCTTAAGTTCAGGTGATCCTTACTTTACTTAATAATGTCCCCAAAGTGCAAGACGGGTGATGCTGGCAATTTGGATATTCTCTTACTGCGCCTATTTATAAATTAAATTTGATCCTAGGCATGTACGTATAGGGAAAGATGGATGTGTAGGGTTCCAGCATCGCTGGGGGTCTTGGAACACACTCCCTGCAGATAAGGGGGCGACTGTGTTTATTCACCCAGTGACTCAGCAGCTACTTACTGAGTTCTTAGGCTGTGGAACCAAATTAGTGAAGAACGCAGACAAGACTCCCTGCATCTCAGGGAGGGAGATGACAGAGGTAAAAATCGATGGAGTGAACTCTCCAGCATATCAGAACGTGACGGGGGCTAAAAAGACGCAGGGGAGGAGGTTGGAGTGCCATGGGTGTCTTCACTGACGCCCCCCAGCCAGTGCTGCTGGGAGGTGACCCCTGACCAACATGTGAAGGGCTGAGCGAGTGCCCTCGGGGACACCGGACCTTGGTCCCAGGCAGGGCGGACGGTGCAAAGGCCCTGAGCTGTTGGGGGGTGGGGTGGGAGGGGCTCACGTGACTGCAGCAGAGGGGCGAGGGGAAAGGAGGGAAGCGGATGAGGGAAAAGGAGGCAAGGGCCGGATGGTTTGTAGGTGATCCTAAGGGGTCTGGCCTTTGTTTTGAAAAGACAAGAGGGTTTGGAGCAGGGGTGTGGTGCATTCTGACAGATTTCCATAAGAGGCAGGAGTAGGGGAGCAGGAGAGTAGTTGGGGGACTTCTGCAATAGCCCAGGCAGGATGAGGGGGGCTTGGTCCAATCTGGCGACGGTGGAGTCCGTGAGAAGTCTTCCATGGTCTGGGTGCATTTTGAAGGCCTGGCCCATAGGATTTGCTGTAGTACTAAGTATGCACAGGTGTGAAGAAAGGAGGCAGGAATGAGTTGCAACTGAGGGACATGGGAGATCTGAGAGGCGCTGGGACTTGGATGGAGTGGGAGGTGCCCATGAGCAGGTGACACCCCGTGCGGGGCCTTCAGGAGACCTGGGCGAAGGTGCGTGTCTGGAGGCTGGTGATATTCCAAACTGTGGCCGCCCCGAGTGTGTGAGTGAGGGGGAAGGGAAAGCGTTTTGCTGTTATGGCTGTGGGGTGTTGTGCAAACACCTAGTGGGCATTTATCGGTGCTCGTAGGTGGTTCTCAATTTTTAAGAAGTGCTTTTTTAATCTCAGTTTAATTATGAAAACTGTAATATTAATTTTTCTTTTACTTCGCAATGGTGGGATTTGGCTAACTAAAGGGTGCCTCTGATAGGCATGGCGGGGAACAAGATGCAGGGTCCTTCCTACATGCGGGGGGCTTTGCCTGTCCGTGTTCCTAATTGTTGAGCCTTAGAATCCGGTTCAGGCCGCAGCTCATTCAGCCTTGAAATGAAAGCCGTTTCCTAACATTTCTCAAATCCTTACAGACACGAAGCCTGTCAGAGGTGCGGACATCTGAGCTGTTTTTAAAGCTCTCTAATTCCTTTTTCTTTTTCGCTACAGCTGTTTCTTTCTGTTTGCACATTAGATAAAGGAAATTGGCTGGGCAGATGTCGGCGGCTGGACCGGCCAAGGCGGCTCCATTCTTGGGACAAAACGGTAATTCTCCTGTGTTGATTCTGACCTGAATGTTCTTGCGGAGAGCAGCTGGTGCAGATGTTGCTGCTTTAAGTTCCCGTAAAGGAACCCAGGGGGAATTGGTTCACGTCCTGGCTCCGGTCCGGGAGGGACCCGGGTTGTGTTTTGGGGAGTTGATGAGATGTGGCCTTAAAAAGAGACAAAGCAGGGGACCTGGGAATGGCTTCCTCTGATAATTCCTTGTTTCCATTGATTTGAAGAACCCAGTGGTGGCAGAAACCCCTCATCTCGCTTGAGGTGATGCAGACAGGGATGTCTGAGCTGCGGTGACCTTGCTGTGTAGACAGGATTGATGGCGGCTCAGTGTCGTGGGGACTGCAGGCCTGAGCCGCCAGGTCCCCACAGCCAGAGGGAGGACCTGGGGGGCTCCACACAAAACCACACGTTTCTGAAGTGCAGCCGCTTCTGTTCTCGGGCACAGCCGGGGATGGGGTGTGTTCCCGAGGCGCTGATTTAATACGAAGCTGTTTCTTCTCTGACCTCAGGGTGCAGCCGTCACTATGTGGCACGGTTTAACGTGGAAAGAAAGTACTTGGTACTTAAGCCTAACGAGTGTTGCACTCCGTATGAGAGTTGGCCTGTTTGATGCCCAGGGGAATCGTCCCAGCCTCTGTCCTGCTGTGAAGCTGGGTGCCCGCATCGCCCAGCAATCTGTGGAGCTGGCCTAGTTCTCCACAGCTCTTTTGGTCCCGTCACCCCCCAGCGCCCTCGGGGGATGGTGTTCTGACAGCGGAGCTCCAGTTAGGAGCCAGGGCCCTATCGGCTGCCTCCTACGCCTCTTCCCACCGACTGTAATGCCTCAGCATGGTCTGCTTCACGAGCCCCACCCCGGGGCCGCTCTGGGGTGGCTGGAGGGGCCAGCTGGCAGCGTGTTCTCACGACGCTTAGACGCTGGCAGGGACCCTGTAGTCGACATCATGACCACTCATGTGCCCTGGCCACCCAGGCCCTATGACTTCTCTACGTCCACCCCAAGTATAAACCCCCTGATTCCCCAGACAGCACAAGGGAAAGATCGGGGTGGGTGCTGGTCTCCGGATGGGGCCCGGCTGACTATCGTTTGTCTCTTCCACTTGCCGGCCGCGTTTGAACAGGTGGTAAAACGGGACAACATGAGCAAGTGTGCGTGGAGGTGACTTTAAATGAGCTTAGATGGGGTAAGGTACATGTACTCTGTACGTGACTCAAAAACTGGAGGTTTCCATCCAATTATCGTTGTGAACACTTGAAAGCTTTTGTGGTTCATTTTTTTTCCTAACCAGGCAGCAGGGTTCTTTGAGATCCAGGTGTTGGACAGCTGCAAAGTTTCTTCCCCTTTTCTTTTGAAAAGACCCTCTTTTGAGACCTGACTGCTGGCCACTCTGCCGCGTGTGGTTCCCCAGCCCCTCTGTCCGCCAGCAGCGTGGACGAGGGAGCGGACATGCCCCTGTCCCTCGGTGCCGTGCAGCTCAGCCTCGGAGGGTGGGGCACCAAGGGGTCCTGCCTGACCGCCCCTCCCTTGAACCGTCTCCAGCACCCTCCCTGGGAAGTACCTGGAGGACATCGCCGCTCAGATGCACATCCATGGCATCAACGCGCTCTTGATGATCGGTGGATTCGAGGTACGTTCTGCTCCCCTGCTGGCTGGCTAGCGCTGTCGGTTTGGGTGGGGACCCCGTGCCGGCTCCCGTAAGCATCGTGCCGTCTGTCCCTCGGTGTGACCGGGGGTCATGCAGCCTCGGGCCCAGCGGCCACTGAGTAATGGTGATGCAGAGAATGAGAGGTGGCAGCACTCGGGGACAGACACTGGCCCAGCTGTGTAAAGGGACTCGATCGGGAAGCGAAAGCTCGACTCCGTGTCTGGGGTCCGTCCGCTCAGGGAGTTCTCACTTCTGTTGAGTCTGTAGAGAAGACCTTCTCTCTTGAACTGGAAGCCCATTGGCTATTCGGAGAGGAGGGCAGTGGTGGGGCCAGATCATTATCTTTTAACTACATGTTGGACTGTCCACCTTCATTTTTGATATTCAGCCGAGATCAGTCCCATGATGACCTGTTTCCTTTAAAGAAAATGTGAGAACCTCAAACAGTCAGACTCTCGCCCGTGAGCGGCTTAGTCTCACCCCGACGGGACGATGCCTGCAGCCTCACCTTGGGCGCAGCGCTGCCCGTGATGGCGATGTGTTTCCCTCCCCACCCCCGTGCCATCCCCACAACCGCACACACTCATCTGCAGGCCTACCTGGGGCTGCTGGAGCTGTCGGCCGCCCGGGAGAAGCACCAGGAGTTCTGCGTCCCCATGGTCATGGTTCCCGCCACCGTCTCCAACAACGTGCCCGGCTCCGATTTCAGCATCGGGGCAGACACCGCCCTCAACACCATCACCGACGTGAGTGTTGGCAGCAGAGCAGGTGCCGCGGATCCTAACCCAGGGCGCCTGGCCCGCTTTTATCGACCTGTGCACTCGAGACAGAACCAGGGCGCTAGGGTGGTTTGCTGAAAAGTTAAAAAAAAAAAAAAGAAAAAAAAAAGGTCCAGTGGTTAAGACTCCGCGCTTCCAATGCAGGGAACGCGGATTCGATCCCTGGTGGGGAACTAAGACCCCACATGCTGACGCAGCCAAAAAAAAAAAAAGAAAGTCTGACAATCACCGACTTCGGCTTCCAAAGATCTTTTGCCACTGTTTTCCTGTGCCGCGGCCAGGGTGACGTCATCTGTAGCGCGGGTAGTTTTGGGTCACAGTGACGTGGATATTCATTTAAATGCCTTTTATTTTTTTTTGGCTGAGCTAAATTTACCAAAAGCCTAAAACACATTATTGTGATAAATCCTGGGTCCACTGGCCCGTGCTTTGATATTCGAGGGTAGAAGCTGGACTAAAGATTTTATAATTTTATTCATTGACCTGAATCCTCTTTTAAACCATCGTATTACTTTTGGTTTCAGCCGATAGCCTCACCTCATCTTCCCCTTTGTGGACGGGGACGGTAAAGCACATCGAAAATAATATTGATGTTATTTGAATGTGTTTTTGGTTTGTTTTTTTTTTAGCCAAAAGGCCATAACAAAACACAGAAATACCTCTTAATCATTGTATTTGTAAATCACGCTTGGGAAATCACACTGGAGTTTGAAGATCAGTATCTAACACAGAATGCATCACTCCCTTTTTAAAAAAATTCGGCATCTAAAATTTTTCAGTAAATTCTAACATTTTATTTTCCTTGCAAGACGTAGATCTTGTGACTGTTTTTCTAAGCTTTTTTCCTTAAACCCATGGCATCAAATCTGTCTCTATAGTGCTGGTAGATAAAAGAAAAGCTTTTAAAATAGAATTTACGTGGTAAGCAATGCTTGTTTCTTGCTTTCCTGAGCCTCTTAAACTTTCCGCAGTTTCTTTACTAAAAAGCCCTCCGGTGTCGCCTGTGTCCCCACGCTGGACCTCCTCACCCGTGTCCCTGCCCTCTTGCCTGCCGCTGCTTGTGCCTCCCCGGTGACACCGTCTGTGCTTTCGCTGCTGTGGGACTAATTCAGCTCCTGATCGATGCTCAAGCTCTGAGTTGAAAGGTCATGTCTGTGGCAAAATGAATGTCGTCACTGTCTTACTGCTCCTCCTGCATAGCTGGATCTGAATCTGCTCACTCCACGCTTGCAGTAGAAGCAGCGGAAGTTCACTTCCTAGTTGTCACCTAACTAGACCCCCTTGGGGTGGTGGGGACCCGGGTAGCGGTCGTCGGTGGGTCCTGACCAAGGTCGGTGCTCCCGCCCTGTGATGTTTCATGCGCCCTCAGGCAGGACGGGATTCTCCCACTTTATAATTCCAGGCTCCTCTGCTACAAAGCATGATTTTTCCAGGTGATAAAGATTTCTTACGTGTGTTGTTGAAAATTTGAAAACCAGAATAAGTCCAGGGAAAATTCCAAATGATCCATCCTGCTTCCCTTCAAGGGATTTTGAGATTATTACGTGACCCTTTACATTTAGGTTTTTATTCATACGAGTTTCTCGGAGCCGGGCTCACAGTTGTAAAGTGGGCAATGCCTGTCTGTGACTGGGCCAGGGCCGTCCTTACAAGGTGGGTGGAAGTGATGCTCTGAGGGCCTAAGTAGGGTGTCTTGTTCTGGCTCATGAAGGATGGTCAGGCGGTGGTCAGGATGAGCCTGCCCAGGCCTGCTCAGTGGGATCCTGGAGCTGGGGGGACAGAAGGCCGGGCTGGCGTGTTGAAGTCTCTGGGTTTCTCCCAGGGTTGTGTGTGTTAAGCCACAGTGAGGTTGAGGCTCTTAGGAGGCCTGGGTTCGGGCTGGACCTCGGCTGGGCCGGACACTTACAAGAAGTGGGGCAGCAGGCAGGACCGTGCTGGGGGAGGGGCCTGAGGTGGCCATAATGTCCCCAGGGCCTAGGGTGAGGACCCCGAGGTGGCCTCATGTGGTCAGCTGTCACATCCTCTGGACACTTAACCGCTGTCCTCTTGTCACCTACTCCTTGTCAGCCTGTGTGCTGAGCTTACAGACATGTCACCCGAAACAGATGCCGGGGGATTTAATGCCTCGTAAGGTCCCGGCATCTCTGGGGCAGAGTTAACGCCTCAGGGCAGGTTTTTAGGGACTCCACAGGGTGAGGCTGTGCATTGCATCTACTCCTCAGAACCAGCATGCTCGTCCCCCTTCAGAACCACAGCTGAAGCGACCTCGGTGCTGCCCGGGCCCCGGGAGGTGGCCGTGGCTGCAGCTCTGCTGGCGGCCCTGAATTACGTCGGTGTGGGTGGCTCAGCGTCGCTCCCAGGACCTCGGGCTTGCGTCCTGGACAGGGTTTTCCCCGGGCCCCCAGTGTCCCTCCCGTTTTCTTGGAGATCAGAGGAAAAGCAGGGGAGTGATGGTGTCCAGAGGGTGGAGAGCACCTGCAGGTGTAGAACCGCCATCAGATTTCAAGGTGCCGGCGCCCCTGTCCGCCCCGTACGCCATGCGCCCCCTGACCCAGAGTGTCCCGGGGGCGGGGGTTCAGACAGCCCAGGAGTCCGTCTAACTGTGGGGCTCACGTCTGGATCCGGGCGGCCCTGCAGTGGTCCTGAGCTGCACTGGGGCGGAGGAGGGTCCGTGTGGGGACTGGGAGCCAGGCCGGGTGGAGGGAGCGAGAGGCAGGTGAGCAACCCCCTGGAGCCCCTCACCTTCCTCCCGGCCACTCCCTGGACTAACCCCCCGCGGGTCCTCCATCCACACGTGCTTGGGCTGCAGCCCCCCGAAACCCGGCCTGTTTGGGACTCTAGGGAATGGATGGGGAGAGGAGTAGGGGGTGGGCAGGGCGCACAGCCCTCTGGGAGGCCTGGGTCCATCCTGCCTGTGAATTTTCCTGCAGAAGGCACCCCGAGGTGGTTTTAGGCGGGAGGAACAAAGACGGACGGGGCGGAGGCCCATCGCGCACACGTTCTGCTGAGCATCTGGCCGTGTTTGGAGCTGTGGCTTCAGGGACCCGGGTCAGTAATGAGCCACTTTGACTAACACTGAGGCGGGGGATCAGGACCCAGACCTGTGCTTGAGAAGGCCCGCTTCTCTGACATCTGAGCCAACAGTTTCACTGGGATCCCAACCAACTCGGGGATCAGGGCACCCAGCGCTGCTCTGTGTGAGATTCACAGGGCCCCGAGGGGAGGGGGCTCCCCAAGCTCTGCCTTCAGGGCTGTGGCAGCTGGCACTGTGTCTCCTCTGTGGGTCCCAGCAGACTGGCCCAGCCCCTAAGCTCTCCCCCAGCGCCCACCCCCAGTGGCTGCCCTCACCTCCTCCCAGATGCCAAGAAGGGACAGGCTGTTTTCTCCAGCCCTAACCCAGCGCCGCCCCGGCCCCGCTCTGCTGCCCGCCTGCCTGGCCCCGTGGTGTGCCGGGTCCAGAACCCTCACCTGAGCCTGCACCCCGAGGCCCCCAATTCTGAGTCTCCCCCCTGCACCCCATGTCCCCCCACTGCTGGGTCCCCTCTCCTGCAGCCCAGGCCCTCCACTTCTGAGTCTCTCCTCCTGCACCCCATGTCTCCCTAATTCTGAGTCTCCCCTCCTGCACTCCATGTCCCCCCACTTCTGAGTCTCCCCTCGTGCACCACATATCCCCCCACTGCTGTGTCCCCCTCTTGCACCCCAGGCACCCCATTTCTGAGTCTCCCCTCCTGCACTCCATGTGCTCCCCTGCTGGGTCCTCCCTCTTGCACCCCATGTCCCCCCACGGCTGGGTCCCCCCTCTTGCACCCCATGTCCCCCCACTGCTAGGTCCCCCCTCCTGCACCCTGGGCCCCCACTTCCGAGTCTCCCCTCCTGCACTTCATGTCCCCCCACTGCTGGGTCCCTCCTCCTGCACCCCAGGCCCCCCACTTCTGAGTCTCCCCGCCTGCACTCCATGTCTCCCCACAGCTGGGTCCCCCCTCCTGCACCCTGGGCGCCCCACTTTTGTGTCACCCCTCCTGCACCCCATGTCTCCCCACTGCTGTGTCCCCCCTCCTGCACCCTGGGCCCCCCACTTCCGAATCTCCCCTCCTGCACTTCATGTCCCCCCACTGCTGTGTTCCCCCTGCTGCACCCCAGGTGCCCCACTTCTGAGTCTACCCTCCTGCACTCCATGTCCCCCACTGCTGGCCCCCCTCCTGCACCCCAGGTCCTCCACTTCTGAGTCTCCCCTCCTGCACCCCATGTCCCCCCACTTCTGAGTCTCCGCTCCTGCACTGAATGTCTCCCCACTGCTGGGTCCCTCTTCCTGCACCCCACGGCCCCCACTTCTGACTCTCCCCTCCTGCATCCCATGTCCCCCCACTGCTATGTTCCCCCTCCTGCACCCGGGGCCCCCCACTTCTGTGTCTCCCCTCCTGCACTCCATGTCCCCCGACTGCTGTGTCCCCCCTCCTGCACCCCAGGCACCCCACTTGAGTCTCCGGTCCTGCACCGCATGTCTCCCCACTGCTGGGTGCCCCCTCCTGCACCCCAGGCCCCCCACTTCTGAGTCTCCCCTCCTGCACCCCATGTACCCCCTTCTAAGTCTCCCCTCCTACACTCCATGTCCCCCCACTGCTGAGTCCCCCCTCCTGCACCCCAGGCGCCCCACTTTTGTGTCACCCCTCCTGCCCTCCATGTCCCCCCACTGCTGGGTCCCCCCTCCTGCACCCCAGGACCCCCACTTCTGAGTCTCCCCTCCTGCACCCCATGTCCCCCCACTGCTAGGTCCCCCCTCCAGCACTCTGTGCCCCCCAATTCTGTGTCTCCCCTCCTTCACTCCATGTCCCCCGACTGCTGCATCCCCCCTGCTGCACCCCAGGCCCGCCACTTCCGTGTCTCCCCTCCTGCACTTCATGTCTCCCCACCGCTGGGTCCCGCCTCCTGCACCCCATATCCCCCCGCTGCAGGGTCCCCCCTCCTTCACCCGAGGGGCCCAACTTTTGTGTCTCCCCTCCTGCACTCCATGTTCCCCCACTTCTCAGTCTCCCCTCCTGCACCCTAAGTCCCCCCACTGCTAGGTCCCCCCTCCTGCACCCTGGGCCCCCCACTTCCGAGTGTCCCCTCCTGCACTTCATGTCCCCCCACGGCTGGGTCCCCCCTCCTGCACCCCAGGCCCCCCACTTCTGAGTCTCCCCTCCTGCACCCCGGCCCACCCCTTCTGAGTCTCCCTTCCTGCACTCCATGTCCCCCCACTGCTGGGTCCCCCCTCCTGCACCCCAGGACCCCCACTTCTGAGTCTCCCCTCCTGCACTCCATATCCCGCCACTGCTGGGTCCCCTCTCCTGCACCCTGGGCCCCCCACATCCGAGTCTCCCCACCTGCACCCCAGGCCCCCCACTTCTGAATGTCCCCTCCTGCACCCCATGTCCCCCCACTGCTAGGTCCCCCCTCCAGCACTCTGTGCCCCCCAATTCTGTGTCTCCCCTCCTTCACTCCATGTCCCCCGACCGCTGCGACCCCCTGCTGCACCTGTCCCCCACTTCTGACTCTCCCCTCCTGCACTTCATGTCCCCCCACTGCTGGGTCCCGCCTCCTGCACCCCATTTCCCCCCGCTGCAGGGTGCCCCCTCCTTCACCCGAGGGGCCCAACTTTTGTGTCTTCCCTCCTGCACTCCATGTTCCCCCACTTCTGAGTCTCCCCTCCTGCACCCTAAGTCCCCCCACTGCTAGGTCCCCCCTCCTGCACCCCAGGCCCCCCACTTCTGAGTGTCCCCTCCTGCACTCCATGGCCCCCCACGGCTGGGTCCCCCCTCCTGCACCCCAGGTCCCCCCACTGCTGGGTTCCCCTTGCTGCACCCCAGGTGCCCCGGTTGTGTGTTTCCCCTCCTGCGCTCCATGTCCCCCCATTTCTGAGTCTCCGCTCTTGCACCGCATGTCTCCCCACTGCTCTGTCCCCCTCTGCACCCCCGGCCCTCCACTTCTGAGTCTCCCCTCCTGCAAACCATGTCCCCACATTTCTGACTCTCCCCTCCTGCGCCCCATGTCCCCCCACTGCTAGGTACACCCTCCTGCACTCCATGTCCCCCCACTTCTGAGTCTCCCCTTCGGCACTCGAGGCCCCCCTCTTCTCAGTCTCCCCTCCTCCACTCCATGTACCCCCACTGCTGGGTCCCTCCTCCTGCACCGCATGTCCCCCCACTGCTCTGTACCCCCTCCTGCACCCTGGTCCCCCACTTCCGCGTCTCCCCTCCTGTACTTCATGTCCCCCCACTGCTGGGTCCCCTCTCCTGCACCCTGGGCCCCCCACGTCCGAGTCTCTCCTTCTGCACTTCATGTGCCCCCACTGCTGGGTCCCCCCTCCTGCACCCCAGACACCCCACTTCTGAGTTTCCCATCCTGTACCCCATGTCCCCCCACTGCTGGGTCCCCCCTCTTGCACCCCATGTCCCCCCACTGCTGGGCCCCCCCTCCTGCCCTCCATGTACCCCCACTGCTGGGTCTCCCTTTCTGCACTCGATGACCCCCCACTTCTGAGTCTCCCCTCTTGCACCCCATGTCCCCCCACTGCTGGGCCCCTTCTCCTGCACCCCATGTCCCCCCATGCTGGGCCCCTCCTCCTGCACTCCATGTACCCCCACTGCTGGGTCTCCCCTCCTGCACCCTAGGCCCCCACTTCTGAGTCTACCCTCCTGCATCCCATGTCCCCCCTCTGCTCTGTCCCCTCCCTGCACCCCTGGGCCCCCACTTCTGAGTCTCCCCTAATGCACCCCATGTCCCCCTACTGCTGGGTCCCCCCTCCTGTACCTCTGGCCACCCACTGCTGGTTCTCCCCTGCTGCACCCCATGTCGCCCCACTGCTATGTCCCCCCTCCTGCACCCTGGTCCCCCACTTCCACGTCTCCCCTCCTGTACTTCATGTCCCCCCAGTGCTGGGTTCCCCCTCCTGCACCCCAGGACCCCCACTTCTGAGTCTCCCCTCCTGCACTCCATGTCCCCCCACTGCTGGGCCCCCCTCCTGCACCCTGGGCCCCCCATGTCCGAGTCTATCCTTCTGCACTTCAAGTGCCCCCACTGCTGGGTCCCCGCTCCTGCACCCCAGGTGCCCCACTTTTGTGTCTCCCTTCCTGCACTCCATGTCCCCCACTGCTGGCCCCCCTCCTGCACCCCAGACACCCCACTTCTGAGTCTCCCCTCCTGCACTCCATGTTCCCCCACATCTGAGTCTCCCCTCCACCTCAGGACCCCCACTGCTGGGTCCCCCCTCCTGCACCCCAGGTGCCCCACTTCTGAGTTTCCCGTCCTGCACCCCATGTCCCCCCACTGCTGGGTCCCCCCACTGCTGGGTCCCCCCTCTTGCACCCTATGTCCCCCCACTGCTAGGTCCCTACTCCTGCACCCTGGGCCCCCCACATCCAAGTCTTCCCTCCTGCACCCCAGGCCCCCCACTTCTGAGTCTCCCTTCCTGCACTCCATGTCCCCCCACTGCTGGGTCCCCCCTCCTGCACCCCAGGACCCCCACTTCTGAGTCTCCCCTCCTGCACTCCATGTCCCGCCACCGCTGGGTCCCCTCTCCTGCACCCAGGGCCCCCCACATCCGAGTCTCCCCTCCTGCACCCCAGGCCCCCCAGTTCTGAATGTCCCCTCCTGCACCCCATGTCCCCCCACTGCTAGGTCCCCCCTCCAGCACTCTGTGCCCCCCAATTCTGTGTCTCCCCTCCTTCACTCCATGTCCCCCAACTGCTGCGTCCCCCCTCCTGCACCCCAGGCCCCCCACTTCCGTGTCTCCCCTCCTGCACTTCATGTCCCCCCACTGCTGGGTCCCTCCTCCTGCACCCCAGGTGCCCCACTTTTGTGTCTCCCCTCCTGCACTCTATGTCCCCCCACATCTAAGTCTCCCCTCCTGCAGCTCAGGCGCCCCACTTCTGAGTCTCCCGTCCTACACCCCATGTCCCCCCACTGCTGGGTCCCCCTTCTTGCACCCTATGTCCCCCCGCTGCTAGGTCCCCGCTCCTGTCCCCTGGCCCCCCCACATCTGAGTCTCCCCTCCTTCACCCCAGGTCCCCCACTTCTGAGTCTCCCCTATGCACCCCATTTCCCCCCACTGCTGGGTTCCCCCTGCTGCACCCCAGGCGCCCCAGTTTTGTGTTTCCCCTCCTGCAATCCATGTCCCCCCATTTCTGAGTCTCCGCTCTTGCACCGCATGTCTCCCCACTGCTCTGTCCCCCCCTGCACCCCTGGCCCTCCACTTCTGAGTCTCCCCTCCTGCAACCCATGTCGCCACACTTCTGACTCTCCCCTCCTGCACCCCATGTCCCCCCACTGCTAGGTACCCCCTCCTGCACTCCATGTCCCCCCACTTCTGAGTCTCCCCTCCTGCACTCCATGTCCCCCCACTGCTGGATCACCCCTCTTGCACCCCATGTCCCTGCACTGCTGGGCCCCCTCTCCTGCAACCCATGTCCTCCCACTTCTGGGCCCCTCCTCCTGCACTCCACGTACCCCCACTGCTGGGTCTCCCCTCCTGCACCCCAGGCCCCCACTTCTGAGTCTACCCTCCTGCATCCTATGTCCCTCCTCTGCTCTGTCCCCTCCCTGCACCCCTGGGCCCCCACTTCTGAGTCTCCCCTCCTGCACTCCATGTCTCCCCACGTCTGGGACCCCCTCCTGCACCCCAGGCCCCCCACGTCCGAGTCTCTCCTTCTGCACTTCATGTGCCCCCACTGCTGGGTCCCCCCTCCTGCACCCCAGGCCCCCCCTTCTGAGTCTCCCTTCCTGTCCTCCATGTCCCCCCCACTGCTGGGTCCCCCCTCCTGCACCCCAGGCCCCCCACTTCTGAGTCTCCCCTCCTGCACTCCATGTCCCGCCACTGCTGGGTCCCCTCTCCTGCACCCTGGGCCCCCCACATCCGAGTCCCCTCTCCTGCACCCTGGGCCCCCCACTTCCGAGTCTCTCCTCCTGCACTTCATGTCCCCCCACTGCTGGGTTCCCCGTCCTGCACCCCAGGACGCCCACTTCTGAGTCTCCCCTCCACACCCCCTGTCCCCCCACTGCTGGGTTCCCCCTGCTGCACCCCAGGCGCCCCAGTTTTGTGTTTCCCCTCCTGCACTCCATGTCCCCCTATTTCTGAGTCTCCGCTCTTGCACCGCATGTCTCCCCACTGCTCTGTCCCCCCCTGCACCCCCGGCCCTCCACTTCTGAGTCTCCCCTCCTGCAACCCATGTCGCCACACTTCTGACTCTCCCCTCCTGCACCCCATGTCCCCCCACTGCTAGGTACCCCCTCCTGCACTCCATGTCCCCCCACTTCTGAGTCTCCCCTTCTGCACTCGAGGCCCCCCCTCTTCTCAGTCTCCCCTCCTCCACTCCATGTACCCCCACTGCTGGGTCCCTCCTTCTGCACCCCATGTCCCCCCACTGCTGGGCCCCCTCTCCTGCACCCCATGACCCCCACTGCTGGGCCCCCCTCCTGCACTTCACATACCCCCACTGCTGGGTCTCTCCTCCTGCACCCCCATGCCCCCCACTTCCGAGTCTCCCCTCCTGTACTTCATGTCCCCCCACTGCTGGGTCCCCCTCCTGCACCCCTTGCCCCCCACTTCTGTGTCTCCCCTCCTGTGCTCCATGTCCCCCACTGCTGTGCCCCCCTCCTGCACCCCAGGCCCTCAACTTCTGTGTCTCTCCTCCTGCACCCCATGTCTCCCCAATTCTGTGGCTCCCCGCCTGGTCCCCATGTCCCCCCACTGTTGGGTCTCCCCTCCAGCACCCCAGGCCCTCCACTTCTGAGTCTCCCCGCCTGCACTCCATGTCCCCCCACTTCTGAGTCTCCGCTCCTGCACCACATGTCTCCCCACTGCTGGGTCCCCCCTCCTGCACCCTGGGCCTCCCACTTCCGAGGCTCTCCTCCTGCACTTCATGTCCCCCCACTGCTAGGTTCCCCCTCCTGCACCCCAGGACCCCCGCTTCTGAGTCTCCCCTCCTGCACCCCATGTCCCTCCGCTGCTGGGTCCCCCATCCTGCACCTCAGGTGCCCCACTTTTGTGTCTCCCCTCCTGCACCCCATGTCTCCCCACGGCTGGGTCGCCCCTCCTGCACCCCATGTCCCCCTACTGCTGGGTCCCCCCTCCTGTACCTCTGGCCCCCCCACTGCTGGTTCCCCCTGCTGCACCCCATGTCCCCCCACTTCTGAGTCTCCCCTCCTGCACCCCATGTCCCCGCATTTCTGAGTCTCTGCTCCTGCACCGCATGTTTCCCCACTGCTGGGTCCCCCCTCCTGCACCCCAGGACCCCACTTCTGACTCTCCCCTCCTGCACCCCATGTCTCCCCACGGCTGGGTCGCCCCTCCTGCACTTCATGTCCCCCCACTGCTGGGTCCCCCCTCCTGTACCTCTGGTCCGCCACTGCTGGTTCCCCCCTGCTGCACCCCATGTCACCCCACTGCTGGGTTCCGCCTCCTGCACCCCAGGCGCCCCACTTTTGTGTCTCCCCTCCTGCACTCCATGTCCCCCACTGCTGGCTCCCCTCCTGCACCCCAGACCCCCCAGTTCTGAGTCTCCCCTCCTGCACTCCATGTCCCCCCACTGCTGGATCACCCCTCCTGCACCCCATGTCCCCCCACTGCTGGGCCCCCTCTCCTGCACCCCATGTCCCCCCACTGCTGGGCCCCCCCTCCTGCATCCCAGGCCCCCAACTTCTTAGTCTCCCCTCCTGCACTCCATGTCTCCCCTCGGCTCGGACCCCCTCCTGCACCCCACATCCCCCCACTGCTGGGTCTGCCCTCCTGCACTCCATGTCCCCCCCTCTGCTCTGTCCCCCTCTGCACCCCTGGGCCCCCACTTCTGAGTCTCCCCTCCTGCACCCCAGGTCCCCCACTTCTGTGTCCCCTTTGACCGCATGGATGCACGTTCCCTCTGACCCCGTACCCATCCTGCTTCAGGCTCTCCACAGCTCGCTGGGCTGTTGAAGGAGTGCGATAGCTACCCGGAGTTTTGTGTCCTCGTTTGCGTGGTGCCCGCCACTGTTAGCAACAACGTCCCAGGCACAGACCTGAGCGTGGGCTGTGACAGCGGACTGAATGTGGTCATGGAAGTAAGAGCTTCTGTGTTTGCCGTCGTGGTTTGTTTCTTTGCCGCAAGAAGACAGCCCATCAGGTGGAACCCGTAGGGTCTGTCTTTCCCCCTCAAGGAGAAACAGAAGGGGGACCCCATCCGATCTTCCAGGACAAATGAGCCCAGTTTACCGTCAGCTCAAGTTTGCGTCACTTCCCACCCAGCTTCTCTTTCTCTGGGAGGGGGGGGTGAGCCCGGGGGGTGAGCCCACCTGTGCCGACTAGAAATAGGGTGTTCCATGGGTGCTCTGGGTGATCCCTGTTCCTGCACCCCCTAGACCAGAGGCCTGAGGTGCCTTCCAGTGTGGTGAGGCTGCTGCCAGGTCCCCAGGTGACGAGCTGGCCGCGTGGTCCGCTGGAGGAGACGGGACATGGAGCAGGTTGGGGCGGGGGAGTGTAGACGGTCCTGAGGGGCATGAGAGTCCAGCCGCCTACGGGCCACGGGGAGGAGACGCCCTTCCTTGTAGTGTGAGGGCGCTGCCCTCGGGGGCTTCACCCGCAGCCCCTCCCCTCCGCATCCGAGCGGGGGTCCAGCAGCTCAGGTGTCACCCGCGCTCTGTCTGCGGGGCCAGCGCCTCCGAGCCCCGCCCACCCGGTTTCTGCTCTGGGGCGTGTCCTGCCCCATCAAGCCCCCCCCACCCCCCCACAGAGGTTCAGAGCCCTCTGTGCTGGAGGGTTCTGGCGCTCAGCTGGGCACAGACCGCTGGGAAAGAGCGGTTCAGTGCAGGCTCTGACTGCAAGGCGGGGAGGCCGTCACCAGGACCTCCGCCATCCAGGCCGACGGGCACGTCTGGGCATTCTGCTCCCCAGGATGGGGGCTCCGCGGGCCCAGCACTTAGCCTCCCCGCTTCCATCAGGTAGCCCCGGCCATAGATGCTGGTGGGGGCGGGCATCCCCCCCACTCCTCCGCAGGGCGTTGTCTGCACGTCCAGACGCCCGCCCTCACTGTCACCCTCCCGCCCCTACCTGGCACGTGTCACCCGCCACCCGGCCTCACCAGCCACCTGCGCCTTGTGGATGGGAACCCCCAAGGGGGTGCGTAACTGGACGCCGAGGTGTCCTCGTGCCCGAGCCCATGCGCTCTTTCCCATCTTAACGCCCTTCCAAGCGCCACCTCATCTTTTCACATTGGGCTTTACGTTTACAACACCCACGTGGCAAAATGTGAGCAGTTCTGGGACTTTGAATAACTTGAGGATTTTCCTCCAGTGGAGAATTCCCGGGGATTTTTCTTGGGGAATCCTCTGTCCCCGCCAGAGGGCGCCAGCGCCGGGCGACAGGGGATGTTCCCGCAGCGGCCGTGGCGGCAGGGCTGGTCCGGGCCGGGCAGGGGCGTCGGCCCTCCTGGATGCCCTCCTCTCATCCTAGAAGTCAGAGCCAGCCGGCCCTGTACCACCCACCAGGGACTGGGGCGCGCGGTCCTGCGGCCTCTTCCGTGCCAGCCCTGCTCTCGGTAATTGGATGAGACGCTGCCGGGAGGACTTGCTATTTTTAGATCAAGTGAACTCAAGCCTCAGACACAGCCTGGGTGAATGAGAGAGTTGACAGGCGTTCAAGCGCCTGGCTTCCCGGGGCTCCCAGCCGCCCAGGCCGTGTCAGCTGTCAGGTGCCCGCAGTGGCTCCCTCGTCACCGTCTGAGTCGGGCCGAGACGCAGGTACTCGCCTCGCAGGAGAGGGGCTTTGCCCTTAGGTGGTTACAGAGCTGCTCTCTGCGTTAGTGACGGTGACTCTCCGCCTTCAGTGTCAGGCTGGGTCAGGAAAGGAACCCACGTGACCTGCAGCCCTGGGAGGGGCCTGTGCACCCCCCCCCCCCGCCCAGCCCTGAATTCCTCTGAGACAAAGACCAGGCAGGGAGGTTTAAGTGCTTGAAGGCCACGTAAAGGAGCCCGTGGAAACCCTCCCGCCCCCTGTGACCCCCGCACTGCCGGGCACCCGCATCCCCGCCTAAGTACCGGGAAGACAAGATGGGTCGCCTTGATGCGATTTCTTCTTCCCATCTTGGCTCCTGGAGAACGCGGAGCTGCCCACCGGCTGAAGCACGCACTGAATTTTGATTAAATCAATCTAACTCTTTGGGGAGGGTGATGATGCATCAAACACATTGAAAGTGTAGTCAGGAATGATGGAAGGGAGCCTGTGTTTGTTCATCAAAGCGCTCCTTCACGTTTAACCCGAGGCACTGGAGTGAGGACCTCCCATTGGCGGTGTTATACTTTGGTGCACAAACCTCTTTTCCCCGAAACGTGACCCCTGGTCTCCCAAGCCCCCACCCCCACCCCCCATTTAAGATTTCACTCTGGACGCAGAGCTGTTCGGACGGATTTAGGGAACCCTGTACGGTTACCCGTGACTGGCTGATGGATGGGGCAGGATGCTGCCCGCTTTTCTTTCTTTCGTTGTCAGACACTTACTTACTGAGCGCTGACTGTGCGATTCCCGTCTTCATGGGATTTGCAGTCTAGCGAGGAAGGCACCCCACCCCCGAATCAGAGAATTACTCAGTTGCAGAAACCTGTACTGTGGAGAGAGGCCTCGAGGTGTCACCAGAGCCCCTGGCAGAGGGGACCTGCAGTCCTGGCGACCACGCATCCTGGATTTCATTCCCACATAAGGGCTCGGTCTCAGGTTCCAGGCATGAGGCCCTGGGTGTTTTTGGGGGCCGCAGTCCAGCCCCCACGAGCAGGCCGTGAGAGGCCCCTGGGGCGGGCGGCGGGGACTGGTGTGATGCTTCTGAAGGGCTGAGTGAGGCCAGATGCGGACACGAGCGTGTGTGGTGGACAGACCAGGGCAGTGGCCTTGCAGGCTCCCCTGAGAGAGGACGGCGGCTGGACGGGTTTCTGTGTCCCCGAGGGCCCGGTGCAGGCATTTCCTGGTGGGGGGCGGCGGACGGCCATCTGTGTATCGGCGAGTCTTCCGGGGGCAGGTCTGGAACCATCGTCCGGCTCTGGGGAGAGGTGCCCCACGGGAGGTAGTCCAGGGATAGACTGAGGACAGCCAGATCCAAGTGTCCTCGGGGCTTTCCAGGAGAAAATAAAGCAAGGGATTTGCCCGCTGCCCGAGCCCGACAAGCCCGGCAGCGCAGCCCCGCGAGCCCACGGGCAGAGGGCGCAGGGGCCCCAGTGCACCGACCGAGGTCAGGGCCGGGCTGTGGGGTGGTGTCGCACGTGGCCTGACCGTGTCCTTCTGTGCAGACGTGTGACCGCATCAAGCAGTCGGCCAGCGGGACCAAGCGCCGCGTCTTCATCATCGAGACCATGGGGGGCTACTGCGGCTACCTGGCCAACATGGGGGCGCTGGCTGCTGGCGCCGATGCCGCCTACATCTTCGAGGAGCCTTTCGACATCCGGGACCTGCAGGTACGCGGACACAGGGCCGGGGGTGCTGCCGCCTGATGGGTCGACAGAGGCGCTGGTGATGCGCCAGGTTCGGGCACCCGCCCCCCACCTCCTTGTTCCCTGACTGCACTCACGCCAGCGACGCGTTAGGGCTCTGTCCGCAGTGACAGGGTAACAGCAGGAACAGACACATTTCAGGGCACCTGCTGCTCTTTAACCCAAGCTTGTAAGTTTCTGTCTCTTACACTCTTGTCTATGAAGCAGTTATCGCCCTTCCTGGGAAGGCCCCACACCCACAGGGACGCGGACGTGTTCAGGGGGCCCGGTGCTTTGCCGGCTGATGGCTACGGATGTCCAGGCTGTGGGGTACACACAATGGCCAGAGCTCGGGTGTCCCTGTGGGGCTGAGTGGGGCGAAATGTGCAGCACCTGGAGGACAGCACCCCTGCCCGGAGGAGCCCCTGGTCCCCTGGGACCGCAGGACGTAATGAGGGTTGCCCGGCGCCCACTGGGGAGGCTTGACCAGGCAGGGACGCAGCAAAGTAGGTGTTTTCAGCTAAAGCCAGGACAGGAAATACACTCACTACCTGCAGCGTGCTTCTTTCTAAACATGTTTGCTTTTGTGTCACTCTCTCCCTTTCTTGCACATTTTCTTTCTCAAGACACAGTAGTCCTTCCTTAGAAAATTTGTGCACCGATTTGAGTCTCTAGGTTTCTCCTGGCCTGAAAATGCTTGGTAGGCAGTTTTGCGAGTTTCTGTATAGTCAGGTAACAGGTATTTTCCTCTGAGATAGAAAACACTGTCATGGAAATGGATAAGGAGCAGTGGAGGAAAGTATCAGCTCTAGGCGAGTACATGGAATACACACACTGATGTGTTCAAGGGAAACCGTTCATCTGGGCGTCTCCCACGGACGCTATGCGTGGCACTGCCTCAGTGACACCCCCCTCCCCCTGCCGTGGCCGTGGGCTGCTGGGTTACAGGTTCCCTGGCGTTTGTCACTAGCTGATACGTCACTCGTCTGCTGTCCTCTCCGCTACGAGGTGAACTCGGAGCAGCTGCCCCGACTTCCCCGCTGCCACTGTCACAGGGCTGGACAGTACCCGGCACACAGTAGGCACTTAATAAAAGTGTCCTGTCTAAGGGAACACTCTTTCCTAGTCCAACGTGGAGCACCTGACGGAGAAGATGAAGACCACCATCCAGAGGGGACTCGTGCTCAGGTAAGGGGCCTCTGGCTGCCCCCAGCTGAGCCCCGGCTGCTCAGAAAGAACCCGCTTCGCCTAACCCCCCCGCGAGCGGCCACTTCTCTGCACGATCTCGCTCTGAATCCTGCAGAAATGAGCGGAGTCACTGTGCTGCTTTGTGTTCAGACTTGCAGGCATTTAAATAATTGGACGGTAATTTTTAAAAATTCATTTTTGCTGTGTAGTCAGTTTTCTTGTTTAAGATTCTGCAAGTCATTTCTTTAACTAAGCCGCTGACCTTGATAGAGAAGGCCGTGTGCAGCGGTGGGCAGGATGGGAGCAAGCTGCCGTGTGTTTCAGGAACGAGAGCTGCAGTGAGAACTACACCACCGACTTCATCTACCAGCTCTACTCAGAGGAGGGCAAGGGGGTGTTCGACTGCAGGAAGAACGTGCTGGGTCACATGCAGCAGGTGGGCTGCGGGCTAGGGAGGCGGCCAGATGCCTGTGACTTTTCTCAGATGGGTGTCCTATTTTAGCCATTTTGGAAAAAAATGTGTATTCATGGGTAAATTCCAAGATGATTAAAATCAACATCTGAACTGTGTTATTGTTACACCAGATATCACCAGCCTCAGGAATCCTTTCCACTGTTTGTGATATTTGGGCAGATGGGCTTTTTAAGGAAAGCCATCTACTTTCATATAAATAGTGACACCAGTTGAGTGGATAGACATTCAAATTAAGTACTTGATTCAGTATCAGGCCTTATTACCCATTTCAATTGGAATCTCAGACAGATGATACTTCTTTGAGGTTTGCATCAAATTGGAGCGATTTGGGAAGAATCTTGGGGTACACATGTAAACGCACCCAGACGACAAGGCAGGCGGCAGGCGTGGAGGGACCCGGTCCCCTGACGGCAGGCCTGTCCATCACCACCACTCAGTCCTGTGTCTTAGGAACTTGTAGCCCAGGGCCCATTAATGCACTGAATCCTCTGAAACTACATGATGGACTGACTGGTGGGCGTGTGTGCGCCTTTGTGAAAGCGAGCCCACAGAGTTGATCAGATTCTTAAAGGAACTGTGACCACCCCTCCCCACCCCCGTAACCTACCCCAAAACAAGGTTAAGGAATCCTGCTGAAGATTCTAAACAAAGATGCTTGTTGACCAGTTGGTTGATTAAAAGCCTCCTCCTTCGGGGAAGCACTGAGATGCCTGATGGGCTGGGCTTTGACTGCAGGAGTTATGGGGTTTGTTTTGGTTTGTTTGGTCCCAGCCATATACAAGGAGATAGAAATATGCAACAAAAACCCCCCAAAACCCATATTTACAAATTTGAGTCTCTCAGAAATGTGATGTGAATTTTGTTAAATAGTCATTTTAATTTCTATTCCATTTAAAAAAACTAACAGTCAGAAAGGTGTCGCTGTGTAACTAACATTCAGGTACTTCTAACCACCAACAGGGTGGGGCGCCTTCTCCATTTGATAGAAACTTTGGAACCAAAATTTCCGCCCGAGCCATGCAGTGGATCAGCACGAAGCTGAAGGAGTCTGCGGGGAGAGGTACCAAGTGGGCAGCGGGGCGGCCGCAGTGCTGGGGGGCCGTGCTCCGGGCCCCGGTTTCTCCCTGGCTTCCACCCGGCCTGGGACTGCACGGGACAGAACCAGCTCTCACTCAACTCTGCGGCTGCTGCTTAAGGCTCAGGTTATAATTAGGAATAAAAGTAATTAATGAAACAAAATGCTCATTACTGAGGGAGGCATTCCAGTCATGTGGCAACATCTGTCTTCCTTTAATGGAAGACTGCCAGCTCGTGAGGGCTCCGCCAGCAAGGCCCCAGATGGGAGCTTTCCTGGCTGTGTTTCTTTGCCTCGTGGACGCTCTGAACTGGCTTTTACTTAAGATACTTGGCTTCTTCATTGACTCCTTACGGCCTCTCTTTTTGGAGAAAATGACGGAGGATGGGGAGGTGCCTGGACTATGTCCTCCTTGGCAGGTCCTCCCCTCCACGTTTGACTCCGTCCCACTGGCAGCAACGTTGGGATTTGGTGATGTCATTCCCCGGCTCTCCTTCAGGGTTTCTCTTTGTAGGATTAAACCTTCAAAGGCTCTGGTTTTGTGGTTTAGGTGAGAGAAGCAGAGTGCGTTTCCCTGACCTGCCTCTGATGCGGCTGTAGGGCCGGCTTCTGAGACCATCGCTGGGGCCCACCTTTGCCCTCCTGCCACCCGGCTGGACCAGGGCCTCTGGGTCCCGCCCTGACCCAGGAGTGGGCCGGTTCTCCAGACCAGTCTCACCCACCACAGGCGAGCCTGTGGGGCGCGATCCCCTCCCTCCCTGGGCCACACCCGATGGACCCGTCACCTTTGAAGTATTGCTGTGACGCTGGGTGGGACTGAGACAGGCCCCCCCACCCCCGTGGCTGTAAGTGGCTAAACCTCTAGGTTATGAGGGAAGCGCCAGGCCCTTCCTGCCTATGGATCATTCTTGTTTATTCTGTTACTGCTTCATGTTATCTGATGATTTCTTGTTTTGTCTATATCATTTCTTAGGATTTAAAAATATTTTGATTATTTTAGAGGAATTTTTAATATTTTATAAGGAAGTTCATATTTTATATTCTGTCTAAGTCACATGTTGCAGACGTGTCTCTCCCATTTGTGCCAAACCCTGTCATTTTCTGCAAGGTTATCTTTTAATGAGGTGCTCTTTTTTTAACATTCATTTTACTTTTTACATTTTTTTAGCTGCACTGGGTCTCAGCTGCGGCACGTGGGATCTTTCGTTGTGGCACGCGGGCTTCTCTCTAGTTGTGGCGTGCGGGTTCTCTCTCTAGTTGTGACGCGTGGGTTCCAGGGTGCGTGGGCTCTGTAGTTTGCAGCGCGCGGCACAAGCTCGGAAGTTGTGGTGCCTGGGCTTAGCTGCCACGTGGCGTGTGGGAACCTAGTTCCCCAACCAGGGATCGAACCCGTGTCCCCTGCATTGGAAGGCGGATTCTCTACCACTGGACCACCAGGGAAATCCCAAGTGCTCTTAATTTTAATGTACCCAATTTTTTTAACTTTGTCCTTGAAAATTTGAGCTTTTTGTGTTACTAAAATATTCACCTCTTACATTTAGTTCTTTAATCCACTTGAACTGATATGCAGTTTAAGGTGTAATATTTTCCATGTGTACAGTTGAGTGCCAGTCATTGAAAAATCCATTTTTTTTCCCCACCCTGCAGTATAAACTTCATCATAGATCAGGTATCCAAAAACATAAGGGACTATTTCTGGATTGTTAGGTTGATGTTTTGGCATTCAGTTACCGATCCGTGCCAATGTTCCAGTTTTGTGAACAATTACTAATACCTAGTAGGGCAAGTCCTACCTGGGCCTTCTTCCAGTTTTGGCTATTCCTGGCCCTTTGTGTCAAGGTCCATCAATTATGCTGGATTTTTTTTTTGGGGGGGGGGGTGGTTACATTTAAATATAAATCATTTGGAGGAAGAATTGACATTTTTAAAGTATTGAACTTCTAGCTCATGAACATTTAATCTCCATATATTTAGGCCTTTTGTTCTTATTAAAGCATTGTTTTACATAAAGATCTTGCATATCTTTTGATAAGTTTATTCCTGACTTAGTGATTTTAAAAATAAATTATTGTATGGGGCTTCCCTGGTGGCGCAGTGGTTAAGAATCCCCCTGCCAATGCAGGGGACACAGGTTCAATCCCTGGTCCGGGAAGATCCCACATGCCACGGAGCAACTAAGCCCGTGCGCCACGAGCCTGCACTCTAGATAGAGCCCATGAGCCACAACTACTGAGCCCGAGCGCCTACAGCCCGTGCTTTGCAACAAGAGAAGCCACCACAATGAGAAGCCCACGTGCCACAACAAAGAGTAGCCCCTGCTCACTGCAACTAGGGAAAGCCTGCGAGCAGCAATGAAGACCCAATGTAACCAAAAATAAATAAATTTATTAAAAATATATATTATTGCAAATGGTATTAGTTTCTTACAGCTGGTGTACAGAAATACAACTCTTTTTTTTTACAACTCATTTTTGTACTCTGATTTTTGCAATCAGTAACTTTCTACACTCTTAATTCTAGTAATTATTTGTAGATACATTTTTTTTCTTTTGGTTTTTATTATCCACACATATGGCATCTGTATATGACCTTTTGGTTTTTTCCTTGATACTTTTTGTGGGTGTTTGTTCCCTCCAGAGAAATCCTGACATAGTGACAGCAGAACTCCTGTCTTGTTCTCGACCCTAATGGCACAAGGAATGCCTTCAATGTTTCATGACTGAGAATTCTTACTAATATTTAACTGAAGTCTTTCTTTCTGCAACTTATTTGCTAATGGTCTTTGATAGTTACTGGATACCTCTGATGTTCATTAAGTAGTTTTCCAGTCGTGAAGGCTATAACACTTTTGAGTCGAATGGGACAGTCACTTGAATTTCCTTCAGCCGACTTGCTAGTGCTAAGCCCACCTTGCTTTCCTGGGGTGCGTCCCCAACACCCCCAGCTGTGCATGCTCTTCTCACTGCAGGCTGGCCCCATCCGCTCTGTCCCTGTCCATTGCGGGGGGTGGGCAGCCTTGTTCTAGCTTTTAAGAGGCCGGGGGGTTCCCCGGGGAGAGCATTTCTAAGGCAAGTTTTGTTTTGATTTTTGGATGTTTGCTAAACCTCTACCTGCATCCCAGCTCTGCTTTCTGTGCAGGGAAAGCTGACGGCTGAATTTCTTCAGTGTTTATAGACCTGCTGGTGTTTGTTCCTTGAATCTTTTATTTTCCACGAAATTCTCAATTCATCTAAATTTTCAGAAAATTTACCGTGAAAATCTTCATAATACCCTCTTTTCTTTTCAGTGCCTGCAGCACTTCGCCCTCCCTTCACTCCAGACCTTGGTTATTTGTGCCGTTACCTTGACTTCACCCTCTCATTTTCTTACATCATCATTTTTCTGTCTTATAGGAAAAAGATTTGTAAGTGACGATTCCGTCTGTGTGCTGGGAATAAGCAAAAGAAACCTGCTCTTCCAGCCTGTGGCCGAGCTGAAGAAGGAGACAGACTTCGAGTAAGTGCACGGGGCCCTGGGGGAGGGAGGCCCGCTGGGTGGGGGGACCAGGCCCTGCTCAGCCACCCCTCCCCCTCCCGCAGGCACAGGATCCCCAAGGAGCAGTGGTGGCTGAAGCTGCGGCCCCTCATGAAGATCCTGGCCAAGTACAAGGCCAGCTTCGAGGTGTCGGATGCGGGCCAGCTGGAGCCTGTGCAGCCCCGTGGCCCTGAGGAGCCTGCCACCATCTAGATGCCCCACCTGCCCGTTTTGTAACGTTTAAGTTATTTATGAGCACTTTACGCGAGCATCGTCCAAGTGAACCCTGAGCGCGGCCCGCCTTCCCCGTCCCCTGGCCCCCGGCACGGGGTGTCAGCAGTGCTGTCTTCTGTGTCCTGCTTCACAAACTGTGGATCCTGCAGAATTAAACGTTTGCTAAAAGCCAACCACAGTGCCTGGTTTCTTTGTTTTCTAAGTGGGAGTTGAAAACCTCAGGGTGTGTGAGTGGCTCTCAGGGTTTTGTGTCGGCAGATACAGGCACATGTTTTCTGGGGAGCCGGGAGACAGGCAAGGACAGAGGCACCCGGAGGAAAGAGGTGGCACTCTGACTGGCTGGCAGGCGCATGGGTGACTCGCCAAGTGCACCAGGACGGCCCTGGACCAGGGCACCAGGTAAGGTGATACCCCCCGGGGGGGCGGGGGTGGATGTGCACCTGAGTCTTTAGACATGAGCTCCTCTGCCCCTGCTGTGCGCCTGGAGGAGGAGGGGATTCAGTTCCTTTCGAGGCAGGGCCGGCAGTTTCCTTTCTGTCTGACAGCCTGACGGGGTGGAGGAGTCAGATCCCGGAGTCAAAGTTGATGCCGTTCCCCAGCCCCGCGTCCTCCAGGCCCGACCACCGCACCCGCTGCTCCGCTGCCTTGGTACGGCCCCACCACTGGGGTGAGTGGAGAGCAGACGTCGGGACACCTCTGTCCCTTTGCTCGTGCATTTCTCCATAAAGGCCCTAAAAACTGCTTTAACAAAAAGTGATTTAAAATAACGATGACTATAAAGCATAGGTAGGTCAGAGTCACCTTTTATTTTTAAAGTATGTGTTCTAGGATTAATAGGTAAAATAAGCATTCATAGCATTAGACAGTCTTAAAAACTATAATCTGTGCATCTCTGGCACTTAGTGCATGATTATTTCAGTTAATTTCTTCATGATCACTCTATTTCCTTCTTCAAGACAGAAACGTTTTCGTCTGACTTGCCAGGCAATACCTCAGGCAAAATCATAAGAATGCTGTATACATATATATGATCACATATACATATGATCAAGAGTTTTGCAAAAAAATAATAACTTAAAGGTCAGAAAAGCACAGAGCTCAGTGGCAGGAGGCCTAAGGCTGGGCCAAGTCCCATGGAGTCAGGGTCAGGGTCATCTGCTATCTAATCACCCACGACGGGTCCTTGGCGATGCTCGCATTGTCTGGTCCGAGCAGAGCCACGCCGTGTGTGCTCCTCCCGGCGCCCAGGTACCTGCAGGTGGACGGGTGGGGGTCACTCAGGCACCAGCGAGGGTCGCAGGGTCTGGGCACTAAACCACCTGACTCCTACTCACCTGTTGCTCACGTCGACCAGATCTTCGTGGCGGACAGCGAAGAGCTGCTCGCGGTGCGCCTGCTTCACCTCATCCGAGAGGCCATACAGGAAGCAGTCCAGGCCTGAGTGAGCACAAGTGACAGGATGGAGGGGCATGTGGCCACCTTGGCCCTTTACAGCCTGTTTCCACCAAAGGTCACACTGCTGCCCGTCACGCGCCCACCTCCCGACTCAGCTGAGACGCATGGAGGCTGGGAGGGCGCGAGCCCAGGGAGCCACGTGGGGGGTCCTGGCTGTTGACACCGCAGCTCAAGGTGCATCACCTACGCCAGATACCTTTGTCTGAAGGAGCCACCGGAGCGTCCACGGCGGCGAAGACAGAGAGCTTTGCCTCGTTGATGTCCTGCTGCGTGAACCTCCCAGACTTGGCCCAGTCGATGGCCTTCAGGAAGGACTGCAGCGTCTCCGTGGAATGCGGGTCCCTGGAGACCCAAGGAGTCAGACTCACATGTTTGGCAGAAAAAGTATAGGGGACACCCAGGCACGACTTCAGTTCTTCCACGCTTCGGGGTTGTTAATGTCTGTTTTAACAGTCCAGACAACCCAGTACTCTGGAAATTGACATGTGGCCACACAAGCCACCGACACACTCTCTGCAGACCTCGCTTGTCACCCCCACTTCGCCACCTGATCCCTGACTACACCGCTGTGACCCTGGAGAGCTGGGGGGACCAGCCGGAAGGAACAGAAGACGCTCGTAAGATGCACCCAGAGGGCACAATGATCACCCCTCAGAGGCCAATTTCCAGGGTCCTCCCCTGAACAGAAAGAGCTCCAAGGCCCCTCGTTCACACGTGCATGTGGTCCTGAGGACGTCTTGTGGGAAACGCCTCGTCTTTCATGTCCCTCGAGACCCGTGGCCCCCGCATGACCACATCAGCCCATGGCACGGGACGTGAAGCGGTCGGGGGCAGAGAGAAACCCTCCATCCCTGAGGTGCCAGAGAAGCAGCAGGGCCACAGAACAGAGACGTAAAAGGGCAGAACAGTCTGGCCCTGAAGACCCAGCCCAGCCCCGGAGAGCTTCCAGGTCATCTCCTTACACACACCCTGGTTACCAAACCCCAGAGCTATTTAAGGCCAGGGTTTTCTGTCCCCTCCCGCTGTCCCTAAGGCCTGCAGCCAAAAGGACCTTGCTGGGTGGGGCTACACGCCGGCCCAAGGACAACAGGGGAAGCGTTTTTCTGAAGTTCGCTCCGTGTGTGAGGACACTGGGGCCAGACGGCCCGACTCACCTGTACGAGTAGAGCGTGAAGATCCCGCCATAGCTGAGTCTGGCGCCTCCACCATAAGCACCGCCTTTTTCTCGAATTTCCGTGTGCAAGAATTTAGCTGTCATCAAGCGTGCCAGGATCTTGAGACTGAAAAGATGAAAAAAACGTGAGTTAAAAACAACGCGGCTGGGCTTCCCTGGTGGCGCAGTGGTTGAGAGTCTGCCTGCTAATGCAGGGGACACGGGTTCGAGCCCTGGTCTGGGAAGATCCCACATGCCGCGGAGCAGCTGGACCCGTGAGCCACAGCTGCTGAGCCTGCGCGTCTGGAGCCTGTGCTCCGCAACAAGAGAGGCCGCGATAATGAGAGGCCCGTGCACCGCGATGAAGAGTGGCCCCTGCTTGCCACAACTAGAGAAAGCCCTCGCACAGAAACGAAGACCCAACACAGCCAAAAATAAATAAATATATAATAAAAATAATTAAAAAAAAAAATAACTCCCATCACAACTAATGGACACCTGGTAAAACATGCTCAGAATATAATCTGTTTAAAAAAAAAAACAACGCAGCTGGCAGGGCAGTACTGAATATATAAACGCAGAGTAACCCAAGACAATGGCAAGTGTGTCTGAGTAAGAACAAAATTCATACATCATGACCTTTTTTAAATTTTAAAATAGAAGCTAGGAGAAAAATGTGAGGAAGATGAACTTTCAGAGGCTTGGGTGAGGGGGTGGGACAGGAACGTCCCTCCTGCTTGACCTGCCGCGGCACGCGGAACGTTTAGCAGTGACTGGGCTCTGCGGTGCAGGCGAACGTGTGGCCCGTCAATTAAACCCCTGCATCGCCTGTGCGCTCACGTGTGTACACACAAGGCGTCCTCCCTCAGAAAACACTCCAACAGTGTGAGCTTCTAGCAGGGGTCCCACGTCCCCATGGCTTCCATCGTGAGCAGTGACAGCTGCTGCCCCAGCGCAGCCGAGGTGGTTCCGCAAGGACGGCAGCCAGGCCGACCCAACGGGAGCCTCGCCCGCTCACACCCCGCCCCGCCCCCCGACTGGTCTTTCTACAACAGAGCAGGCGACACAGGCAGAGGGGACGCCGAGTGGAGGAGCGAACCTGAGGCTCTGGGAGAGGGTGGGGACCCCGTGCAGATAGGCCCTGATCCCCCACAGGGATGGGGCTCCACCCCCCACGCATCTTTTTTAGAAACTTCTGTTATTTGTTACGTAAAGGAAATTATAAAATACAAAAGAATGGAAAAAACACCTATGATCCCAGCACCCAGGAGTAGGTACCTCTTGTTTTTGTTTCTGAACCTACACCTTTCTATTCAATATAGAAACACACGTTCCTACTCCTGATGGCCTGGCAGAGCGTGTTTGATTCCTGTAAACACGGAAACAAGCTGACGGAGAAGCTGAGCTGTGCTGACACTTCCCACACAGACACCCTGTCCCTTGAGCCTGGCGGCAGCACCGTCCGTGCTCCAGAGCTGCTCCGCACCCACCATCAAGCGTCCCCAGCGGCGCCCCTCCCCCTCGCACCTGGCGTGGGCCGGGGCCGCGTACGGGGCAGTCCTGATGCACTCGGCTACGCAGTTCACCGGGAACGGGAACAGGAAGTGCGTCTTCATCGGGCAGGGCTTGAAGCTGGGGTCCTGGGGGCAGAGGCCGTCACCACCGTGTGGCCCAGGGGCCAGCTGGGCAGGTGCCCCCGAGTACCCAGACCCCCGCAATGCGACGCCCTGGGCGGCACCGGCCGGCCACGTCACCACACGTAACAGCCAGGTGCTGATGACCTCGTCCCGCACAACCTCACCTCAGAGCTGAGATGAGGTATCCTACCCCCAACCCAGACTCCCCTGGGACCATATCATGGCAACGCCATTCCCAGGGCAGTGTGTGTGACCTTGCTTGGTCACTCCCCCAGGACAAGCCAGGCCAGCTGCCAGAGCCACCAGAGCTCAGGGGCAGCGGGGCGCACGGGAGGGGAGGTGACCCCCACGTGGCAGTGACGTTTAACCAGAGGTGGACTGAACACGAGGTGTCCACACAGACAGCACCTGGCCGTCCTACCCAACAGACACCCAGCTGGTGACGGAAGGGCCCACGGATGCACAGCGGGCAGGGCATTAAGCGGAAGGGACTCACCGTCACCAGCTTCCTCGTGACCAGGGAGTGCCTGCCAGGTCCCTTAGGTGCAGGTTTCTGAAAGTAAAATGTTTCCCAGAGAAATGAGAAAATGCCCAAGCTCAGGTGAGCAGGTAAGGTACGTTCCAGGAAGTGCACAGAGCTCACGACAAGCGTCAGGGTACATCTTCTCGAGGCTTCAAGCTCTGAGGCTGCTGCATCCCCAGCCCAAGTGGCCCTCCAATCAGGAGACTTCACTGCAAGGCTCAAGTGGCTACAGGGAAGCACAGGATCGAAGGCCAAACTACAGGGTTTAGATTCACTGGGTTTCCTGGCCCAGCGGGCAGGCAGGGGGCACAACCTCACCTCCACCACGTGCGGGGGCACAGGCTTCCGCTCCTTCTTACTCCGGCTGAGGGTCCTGAGGAAGCTGTCCACCGAATTCTCCACCTGAGACATCTGCTGGGGAGTAGCATTCACGGAACATCTGTTTAAAAAAGTCTATGTGCAGAAAACCATTACTATGAAAAATAAAATGTTACATTTTGCATAATTAAAACAAAGATAAATCACATACAAAATAATGCTCAAAAGTGTAAAAACGTTTACATGTAAACGTAAAAACAAAAACCGAATAAAACAGCAGCCAAACAAGGCAACACTACAGCCGTCTTCCTTCACCACATGTTTTCCAGGTACAAAAAAGCCTGTCCCTTATCTCAGTGTCTTACAGACAATAAACAGCCAGTTCTGCTAAACTCTATGCTCTCCTGAGAACAAGGAGGATGCAGAGACTAGATCTCCAACAGTGCCTTCAGGGCTACAGTATCAGAGGACTGAAAACGTAATTATTGTCTGGAAGAGAATGAATCGGTCATTAAAGTAGAAAAGCGTAAGTAGGCAAAGAACTGCCACGCTCCCAAAAAACATTTCTCTGTGGCTCTTCTGAACTCTACAGAATCACAGATACCATCATACGTACAGCACACTGACAAATTGTATCCTTTCTGGTTTTGGCCATAAATCCTAAGTCTATTTTGGTTGAAATAACAGGTACCATGACAACAACACTGTGTTCTAGGCTCTAGACCAACTGCTTTGCAAACATGCTCTCCCTCCTTGCCCTAAATCTGCAAAGGACTATTTCATGGAGGAAACAGAAGGTCCCCGTGGTTAAGTTCCCCGAGACACCAGCCATGAGTGCACGGGCGGCCCAGGAACTAACTGGGTGCCAGCTCTGCTGGCCAGAGGCCCCCAACCTCCTGCTGCCCAGATGGTCCGGGAGAGCCTGCTAGTGACTCCCAAGAACTGCTGGGCAAAGGTCCTGGGGCATGTTCCACGGAGGGAGCTGCAAGCTCATCTAAGGTGGCGGCGGCGCTGGCGGTGAGGCGGGTGCTGCCAGCTCAACAGCCGTCGTCCTCTTTAAGTCTCTTTCGTGTCACAACCTGAGCTGAAGGCCAACCACGTGCAGAGGCTGGTGTTCACCCCAAACTGGTGCACAATTATTCTTACGAGAACCTCTGCGCTTTCACCGTGGCCTCGGGCAAGAGGACCTCGGCGGGGTCTCACTGAGGCTCATTTACGGAACATCCGCTGTTGACTCGTGCAGCAGGGAGTCCACCTGTGGCTCCAGGTTAAAGCAGCCTGCCCTCCTCCCCACCTCCCAGGACACTTGTTCAACTTCTGTATAAAACAGCTCTTTCACTGTTAGAACAACTCGAGTCTAAAACGATTCTGTAGCCTCCACCAAGCGTTTTCTAAAAAGCATCTAAAACTACACTTGGTGACACAGGATGAGGATGGAGTCTTTGCTTAGAAACAAACTGCAGCCCCACCTGAAGTTATCACAGTTCAACAGATGCTTCTTGATGCGCGGGAGCTTCCTCAGGATGGGCTTGATGTCCGTCATCTCTGCGATGCTCTTCATGAGCCTCACCTAAGCCAGAGAACCGACAGGTAGAGATAGACGCGCCTTGGCCTGGACCAGACTTCCCTGACACGGGGTCCCGCGGGGACACGGTGGGGCCTGGTTCTGTGCTCGCAGGGGACGCGCACTTGCTCGGGGTGGGGGTGGGGGAGGGGCCACAAGCTGGGAGGAGGAGGGTGAGCGAAAAAATTTTCCCCATGAAACTAGGCCAGTTTGAGTTAGCCTTCCTGAGACACGAACAATCTATTACGAACCCTGGAGACCCAGCTGCCCCTGAGCGCATCACCTGGTCCATCCCCCCGAAGGTCTCCTGCAAGTCCCCCGCGGGCGCCAGCGTCCTGCCCGCCCTGATGGACGCGTAGAGGTGGCCTGCGTCGGGGACCCCGTTGGACAGCTCCTGAGCTGTCATCTTCACCAGCACTCGGAAGTGCTCCTCCTCCTCAAAGCAGGGGCTGCGGAGAAAGAAAAGGTAGTAAATAAGACCCAGTCACGCCCCTTCAACAGCAGGGAAATTTGCTAAGTGTAGGTTCTTAGATGATGTAAACCGTCCCTAGAGATGTCATGAGTCCATAGGAGTCACAGGGGAAAAGAAACCAACAACCAACAAAGGCATGCAGCTTCCGCTCTCAGGACTCGGGTCTCTGGTAACGTCTGGGGATTTACGTCCTTGCAAATACTTACTTGTTAAAGATTTCACTCCACAGATGCATCATGTCTGGTAGGTTTCTATCAAGGCAGAAAGATGAAAAGAGCACACCCTAAATCATGACAGAAGAAAAAGAATAAGGAATTAATCATGATGTAATTTAAAAGAAAAAAAGACGCCGGAGAAGACAACCATCACCACCCTGTGCTGAGGAAACAGCCACCTGCTCGTAGGTGTCGAGATGCGAGTCGTCGGGGAGCACGTGGGGGGCGGCAGCCAGGCCCCCCGTCTTCAGGTCCACCTGCTGGGCCAGCTCCCTGTAGTCGAGGCCACCGCAGCCCAGCCTGTGCAGGGAGAGCGCGGAGTCACCGGGGCGGGCCGGGTTCCCACGCGGCGCATCCCCCCAACACCGCCTGCCAGCCCTGCAGCTGCTCCCGCCCCCACCCACCCAAACTCTGCAGGCTGCAGCCACTCTGCTCAGGTAGTCTTGGGGGTGAAACCTGAAGAACGAGCCTTAAGAAAAAAGTCACTTCAACTTCCTTTGTAGGAAACATTCTAATCACTGTTCCTAATGTAAGAACTAATTCGAGCCAAGGCGATGACTGAGTTTTTCCTGACTCCACGCTGCCGTGGAAGGGCAGGCGGTGGGAGCCATACTGATAAAAGAGCAGAGAACTCGGGAAAGGTTCACCTCCTCCGGGGGTGACCCCAGGCCTACGCGTCATATTTAAAGGCTTACATTTTCTGATGAAAATAATCAACTCTTCATAATCTTAAAAAGAACTCAATTGTTGAGATATAGCTATATCTGTATTACCTTGCACTCTACATTTATAAATATTTTAATGTACTGTATTTTAGTAAGAAAGTATGATTACTATAAGGAAAATTCTCAACAAATACACCATCCACCTTTCTGTAACACTACGGGATTTGAAAATTAAAATGACTCACTGAAAATTGATTACTGATACATTGAAACAACACACACAGAAAACATCCACTACTAAACATGCGAAGATGTGCAGTTCTATAAATGCGTGTCTTCGCCCCAGAAGGAGCCCCTTACTTGGTGAGGACGTTGCAGAAGAGGGGCACATAGGGCCGGAGCTCCTCGGGCAGGGTGTTCAGACTCGAGAAGGCTCTGAAGTAGATCACGCCATTGGTGGGCTGCGTGCAGTACTGGACGGGCGTGTCCCCAGCTGCAGGAGCAAAGGCACTTCTTTATAATTTTTACCAGTAAAGTTTTAACCATGTAACCGTCATTTAATATTTTTAAAATGCTAAAGCTTTTCAAGGATGGAGGTTTACATTTTATATTAGCAAAAAACCACTATTCATTTGCCATAATTCAGACAAATTTCCCTCTTGTACTTTCATTACAATAAAAGCTAAAAGTCTTCAACGCTAAGTAACCCTTGCGCTTCGTGAAAAACGAGAGCAGGGTAAGAACGTTCTTGGGGTTTTCTAACCACCCCACAGTCCAGCTGCAGTCCGGCCGCCCTCCCCGCCTGCACCCAGACCCTCCTGGGTACTGGCAGGGACTCTGGCAGGCCACTCCCACAACAGGTGACCTCACTTTCACCCACCCCAGACGCAACTCACCCCCTAACAAGTCCTGTCCCCAAACCCGAGGACCCTCATGACCCACAGCACACTGGAACCCACCCCGCTCGACACCCCAGGCCTCTGTGGCCCCAGGTCCCTCACAACTGTGTGTTCTACTTTTTACATCCCGAGCGCAGTGCCCTGAACCAGCGGAAGAACTAAGGCATCTACTGATGACGAATTACTTCACTGATTCCTTACTTGAACACAATGAACTTCACTGATAAACCAAACCTGAGGGGGTTAAACGATCAGTGGGACGTGAACCCCGCTTCCCAGAAGCCTGGGCGAGAGAGGAGGCTTCATTTACATGCGCAAATGAATCCATCAGGTGTGGTAAATGGGACGGGCCCCGGGACAACAACACGCATGTCACACAAGTCAAAGGGATGCTCGCATACAGCCTGAATCCTAAGCTAGACGCAGGAACCAGTGAGGGTGTAAGGCTGTTGTCAGACCTGCTCAGGAAGGAGCAGCAAAGTCGCATCACAGCCATGTAGAGAAGCGTCAGCACCACAGGGCATGTCTCCTGTGTCCAGCAGAAGCGAGTGACGGGCGCAGACGTGGGGGGATGCCGGGAAGGAGCGGCTGCCACCCGCTCCGTGCCCCACAATGCGACACCTAGTGCTGTGGGCCTCTGGACCCCGGCTGGGCTAAGGAGCGGGCGTGGGCAAGGGGCCCAGAGGACGCCCGTGCCCTTGAGAACTGCATGAACACACACACAGTGGAACCTGAGGCCTCCCCGCCCCCAGAGGCAGCTCGGCCCTGTCGGACCCACCCGGGGAAAAACACACGCAGGCCCTCGAGTCCACATCTGCTGTCGCTGAGCTGGACTAGGAACGGGGCTGGAACGTCCTATGAAGACACCCACTGGTGACTCTCCCCCTGTGGACGCTGAGACGCAGCCTAACCCCCAGCCGGGGCACCAAGATCCGCCACTGACCTGCCAGAGCCACCTCCACCTCCGTGAACGGGATGCGGGGCTCGATGTCCGACACCTTCAACGCGGGCAGACACGACACGTCCTGAGGTTGACTTTGCTGAGCCTGTAATTCCAAACCTAAGAGGAGAATGAACATCCAGGACGATACTTAGAAAGTCTTACTCGGTTCAGCTCCTATTTATTAACTTATATTAAGACTCAGCATCTCCCATGCCAAGCGTGGGGAGCCCGTCAGCACTGGGGTTCAGAGGTTTCCCAGGAAACCAGATTTAGAAGCATAATAACCGGCTCGGCAGGCAGCTCTCTTCCTAATTCTCATTCTCAGCGATTTAAGAGAATGATTTTGCTGGGGGCAGGGGGGGAGCAGTTTGCTCAAGCAGTTTCCCCTCTGCCCCCAACCAAAATTTTCTACTAGACACTGAACTAATGGATTGAAACTTACTAACTAACTTTTGTGCTTATTTATTCTTATGTCATTTCCACAAACCTCAGCAATATGCCTGTGTAATCACATAAAGTTCACAAATTACAAAAATGGGTAAAATACATTTTCTGGGCCTGATCAGAGGGTAGATGCCCCTTTTGTACAGACTGGGCAGCCCGTGGGGAGGGGCCCCAGGTTGCAGCTGGGGGACGTCACGGGGTAAAGTCAGCGCTCCCGCTGTCACCTCGCCCCCCACGCCCGCCTCCCCGAGTCCCCAGCACCAGGTCCCCAGGCCCGCGGAGGGGTTTTGGCGCAGCTGCTCCCGGGCACCCACCTGTGCCCCATGGAGGCCCGAGGACCTGGCTCCCCATGCCCTGAGGAACCCCCTGCACTTTCAGGGCCCCCCCCACCTGGCCCTCTCCCCGCAGTCAAGCAGAGCACCCCAACGCCACCCCTCAGACGCTTCCCATTCTCTGCGTCTGGCCTCCTGCCCTTGTCCTGGCGAACACGCCCGCCGGCCCCGGCTCAGCTGCTCCTGTCAGGATGCTGCTCTTCTCTCGGGGGGGAAGCATCAGGGCAGCAGAGGCTGCGAGCACCCTCTCCTCCACCAGACACAGGCTCCCAACGGCCCAGCCACGCCCCTTCACACGATACACACAGACCCCCAAACTGGAAGATTGTTCGACGTTTCCAATAAATTAATCTCCCATTCCCACTTCTCATTGGTGTTCATCTCCAGATTGGAACCTGACTCACTGATTCTCTGCACTGAAGTCCACACTCAAGACTTACTGACCTGACATAACAGTAAATGCTCTAGCACTGTGTCCTACTTAAGGGACTGTGCAGTGATCTGGAAGACAGAAACACACTCTTTAACCAGGCCCTCCAACCCTTCACACACACCTCCACGGCCAGGCCAGACGCCTGACAACTCAGGGAATGCACGGTCTGTGCTTAGGCATGGAATTACCTTCTGTGCCACAAGTGGCTATAAGCACAGACGGAAGATGGGTGGGACCACATCAAACTAAAAAGCTTCTGACAGCAAAGGAAACTGTCAACATGAAAAGGCCATGTACACAGCGGGAGAGAAAACTTGCAAATCAAATATCTGGTAAGGGGCTAATATCCAAAATATTTAACGAACTCAATAGCAAAATACAATCAATCCAATTAAAAAATGGGCTGAGGACCTAAATAGGCATTTCTCCAAAGAAGCACACAGATGGCGAACAGCTATAGGAAAAGGTGCTCAACATCACTCACCAGGGACATGCAAATCAAAACACATGAGACATCACCTCACACTTGTCAGAATGGCTATAATAAAAAAGACAAGAGATAACAACTGTTGGTGAGGATGTGGAGAAAAGGGAACCCTTGTGCACTGCTCGTGGGAATGTAAATTGGTGCAGCTACTATGAAAAACAGTATGGTGGTTCCTCAAAATATTAAAACCAGAACTACCATATGACCCAGCAGTCCTACTCCTGGTTATTTATCTGAAGAAAATAAAAACACTAATTTGAAAAGATACATGCACACCAATGTTCACAGCAGTACTATTTACAATAGCCAAGATATGGAAACAACCTAAATGTCCACTGACGGATGAATGGGTAAAATAAGATGTGATACACACACACACACACAATGGAACACTACTCAGTCACAAAGGAGATAACGCTGTAATTTGCAACAATGTGGATGAACCTTGAGAGTATTATGCTTAGTGAAATAAGTCAGATAGAGAAAAATAAATACCTATGATCTCACTTATAGGTGCAATCTACAAAATAAAAACAAAAAAAGGAAGCTCATATATACAGAGAACAGACTGGTGGTTGTCCGGGGCAAGGGAGGAGAAATGGATGAAGGGGTCAAAGCTACAAGTTTGCAGTTCTAAGTAAGTCCTGAGGGTATAATGTAAGCACTGTTACTAAAGTCAGTAATACTGTACTGAGATTTGAAAATTGCTAAGACAATAAAATTTAAAAGTTCTCATCACAAGACAAAAAACTACATGTGGTGACAGATGTTAACTAGACTAATTGTGGTGACCATCTCACAATTTACAAATATATCACATCAGTATGTCGTACATCTGAAACTAATACATTATGTCAGTTATTCCTCAATTAAAAAAAAAAAAGGAAGATGGAACTTGTCAATTGGCACTCACAAAACGGAAGTTTATCATATTAATCACAATTAGCATGTTAAATTTATGGAAGACATTTGTAGCAACATGGATGGACCTAGAGATTATCATACTAAGTGAAGTCAGACAAAGAGAAGTATCATATGATATTACTTATATGTGGAATCTAAAATATGATACAAATGAACTTATTTCCAAAACAGAAACAGACACACAGACATAGAAAACAAACTTCTGGTTACCAAAGGGAAAGGGAAGAGGGATAAATTAGGAGTTTGTGATTAGCATACACACTACCATGCATAAAATAGATAAACAAGGTCCTACTGTATAGCACAGGGAACTATATTCACTAGTTTATAATAGATTGGTTCAAGATGGTGGAGTACAAGGATGTGCGCTCACTCCCTCTTGCGAGAGCACCGGAATCACAACTAACTGCTGAACAATCATCGACAGGAAGACACTGCAACTCAACAAAAAAGATACCCCACATCTAAAGACAAAAGAGAAGCCACAATGAGACGGTAGGAGGGGCGCAATCACAGTAAAATCAAATCCCATAACTGCTAGGTGGGTGACTCACAGACTGGAGAACACTTATACCACAGAAGTCCACCCACTGGAGTGAAGGTTCTGAGCCCCACGTCAGGCTTCCCAACCTGGGGGTCTGGCAACGGGAGGAGGAATTCCTAGAGAATCAGACTTTGAAAGCTAGTGGGATCTCACTGCAGGACTTCAACAGGACTGGGGGAAACAGAGACTCCACTCTTGGAGGGCACACACGAAGTAGCGTGCGCATCGGGACCCAGGGGAAGGAGCAGTGACCCCACAGGAGACTGAACCAGACCTACCTGCTAGTGTTGGAGGGTCTCCTGGAGAGGCGGGGGATGGCTGTGTCTCACCATGAAGACAAGGACACTGGCAGCAGAATTTCGGGGAAGTACTCCTTGGCGTGAGCCCTCCCAGAGTCCGCCATCAGCCCCACCAAAGAGCTCGGTAGGCTCCAGTGTTGGGTCGCCTCAGGCCAAACAACCAACAGGGAGGGAACCCAGTCCCACCCATCAACAGGCAAGCAGATTAAAGTTTTACTGAGCTCTGCCCACCAGAGCAACACCCACCTCTACCCACCACCAGTCCCTCCCATGAGGAAACTTGCACAAGCCTCTTAGATAGCCTTATCCACCACAGGGCAGACAGGAGAAGCAAGAAGAACTACAATCCTGCAGCCTGTGGAACAAAAACCACACTGACAGAAAGACAGACAAGATGAAAAGGTAGAGGACTTTGTACCAGATGAAGGAACAAGATAAAACCCCAGAAAAACTAAATGAAGTGGAGATAGGCAACCTTCCAGAAAAAGAATTCAGAATAATGACAGTGAAGATGATCCAGGACCTCGGGAAAAAGAATGGAGACAAAGATGGAGAAGATGCAAGAAATGTTTAACAAAGACCTAGAAGAATTAAAGATCAAACAAACAGAGATGAACAATACAATAACTGAAATGAAAAATACACTAGAAGGAATCAATAGCAGAATAACTGAGGCAGAAGAATGGATAAGTGACCTGGAAGACAGAATGGTGGAGTTCACTGCTGCGGAACAGAATAAAGAAAAAAGAATGAAAAGAAATGAACATAGCCTAAGAGACCTCTGGGACAACATTAAACACACCAATATTTGCATTATAGGGGCCCCAGAAGGAGAAGAGAGAGAGAAAGGACCAGAGAAAATATCTGAAGAGATTATAGTTGAAACTTCCCTAACATGGGAAAGGAAACAGCCACCCAAGTCCAGGAAGTGGAGAGAGTCCCAGGCAGGATAAACCCAAGGAGAAACATGCTGAGACACCTAGTAATCAAACTGACAAAAATTAAAGACAAAGAAAAATTACTGAAACCAACAGGGGAAAAATGACAAATAACATACAAGGGAACTCCCATAAGGTTAACAGCTGATTTCTCAGCAGAAACTCTACAAGCCAGAAGGGAGTGGCATGATATATTTAAAGTGATGAAAGGGAAGAACTTACAACCAAGGTTACTCTACCCGGCAAGGATCTCATTCAGATTCAATGGAGAAATCAAAAGCTTTACAGAGAAGCAAAAGCTAAGAGAATTCAGCACCACCAAACCAGCTCTACAACAAATGCTAAAGGAACTTCTCTAAGTGGGAAACACAAGAGAAGAAAAGGACCTACAAAAACAAACCCATAACAATTAAGAAAATGGTCACAGGAGGATACATATCGATAATTACCTTAAACATGAACGGATTAAATGCTCCAAACAAAAGACATAGGCTTGCTGAATGGATACAAAAACAAGACCCATATATATGCTGTCTACAAGAGACCCACTTCAGACCTAGGGACACATACAGACTGAAAGTGAGGGGATGGAAAAAGATATTCCATGCAAATGGAAATCAAAAGAAAGCTGGAGTAGCAATACTCATGTCAGATAAAATAGACTTTGAAATAAAGAATGTTACAAGAGACAAGGAAGGACACTACATAATGATCAAGGGATCAATCCAAGAAGACATAATAATTAGAAATATATATGCACCCAACATAGGAGCACCTCAATGCATAAGGCAACTGCTAACAGCTATAATAGAGGAAATTGACAATAACACAATAGTGGGGGACTTTAACACCTCACTTACACCAATGGACAGATCATCCAAACAGAAAATTAATAAGGAAGACAAGCTTTAAATGACACAACAGACCACATAGATTTAATTGATATTTATAGGACAGGCCATCCAACAGCAGATTACACGTTCTTCTCAAGTGCACACGGAACATTCTCCAGGATAGATCACATCTTGGGTCACAAATCAAGCGTCAGTAAATTTAAGAAAATTGAAATCATATCAAGCATCTTTTCTGACCGCAACACTATGAGGTTAGAGATCAATTACAGGAGAAAAAAATGTAAAAAACACAAACACATGGAGGTTAAACAATATGTTACTAAATAACCAAGAGATCACTGAAGAAATCAAAGAGGAAATCAAAAAATACCTAGAGACAAATGACAACGAAAACACAACGATCCAAAACCTATGAAATGCAGCAAAAGCAGTTCTAAGAGGGAAGTTTATAGCAATATAAGCTTACCTCAAGAAACAAGAAAAATCTCAAATAAACAATCTAACGTTACACCTAAAGGAACTGGAGAAAGAACAAACAAAACCCAAAGTTAGTAGAAGGAAAGAAATCATAAAGATCAGAGCAGAAATAAATGAAATAGAAACAAAGAAAACAATAGCAAAAATCAATAAAACTAAAAGCTGGTTCTTTGAGAAGATAAAGAAAATTGATAAACCATTAGCCAGACTCATCAAGAAAAAGAGGGAGAGGACTCAAATCAATAAAATTAGAAATGAAAAAGGAGAAGTCACAACAGACACCGCAGAAATACAAAGCATCCTCAGAGACTACTACAAGCAACTCTATGCCAATAAAATGGACAGCCTAGAAGAAACAGACAAATTCTTAGAAAGATATAACCTTCCAAGACTGAAGCAGGAAGAAACAGAAAATATGAACAGACCAATCAAAAGTAATGAAATTGAAACTGTGATTAAAAATCTTCCAACAAACAGAAGTCCAGGACCAGATGGCTTCACAGGTGAATTCTATCAAACATTTAGAGAAGAGCTAACACCCATCCTTCTCAAACTCTTCCAAAAAACTGCAGAGGAAGGAACACTCCCAAACTCATTCTATGAGGCCACCACCACCCTGATAGCAAAACCAGACAAAAATAGTACAAAAAAATAAAATTACAGACCAATATCACTGATGAATATAGATGCAAAATTCCTCAACAAAATACTAGCAAACAGAATCCAACAACACATTAAAAGGATCATATACCATGATCAAGTGGGATTTATCCCAGGGACGCAAGGATTCCTCAATACATGCAAATCAGTGTGATACACCGTATTAACAAATTGAAGAAGAAAATCCATATGATCATCTCAATAGATGCAGAAAAACCTTTTGACAAAAGTCAACACCCATTTATGATAAAAACTCTCCAGAAAGTGAGCATACAGGGAACCTACCTCAACATAATAAAGGCCATATATGACAAACCCATAGCAAACATCATTCTCAATGGTGAAAACCTGAAAGCATTTCCTCTAAGATCAGGAACAAGACAAGTATGTCCACTCTCGCCACTATCATTCAACATAGTTTTGGAAGTCCTAGCCACGGTAATCAGAGAAGAATAGGAAATAAAAGGAATACAAATTGGAAAAGAAGAAGTAAAACTGTCACTCTTTGTAGGTGACATGATACTCTACGTAGAGAATCCTAAAGATGCCACCAGAAAACTACTAGAAGTAATCAATGAATCTGGTAAAGTTGCAGGATACAAAATTAATGCACAGAAATCTCTTGCATTTGTATACACTAATGGTGAAAAATGGCAAAGAGAAATTAAGGAAACACTCCCATTTACCATTGCAACAAAAAGAATAAAATACCTAGGAATAAACCTACCTAGGGAGACAAAAGGCCTGTATGCAGAAAACTATAAGACACTGATGAAAGAAATTAAAAATGACACAAACAGATGGAGGAATATACCATGTTCTTGGATTGGAAGAATCAATACTGTGAAAATGACTATACTACCCAAAGCAATCTACAGATTCAATGCAATCCCTATCAAACTACCAATGGCATTTTTTTACAGAACTCGAACACAAAATCTTAAGATTTGTACAGAGATACAAAAGACCCTGTATAGCCAAAGCAGTCTTGAGGGAAAAAAACAAGAGCTGGAGGAATCAGACTCCCTGACTTCAGACTATACTACAAAGCTACAGTAATCAAAACAATATGGTACTGGCACAAAAACAGAAATACAGATCAATGGAACAGGATACAAAGCCCAGAGACAAACCCACGCACCTATGGTCAACTAATCTATGACAAAGGAGGCAAAGATATACAATAGAGAAAAGACAATCTCTTCAATAAGTGGTGCTGGGAAAACTGGACAGCTACATATAAAAGAATGAAATTAGAACACTCTCTAACACCATACACAAATATAAACTCAAAATGGATTCGAGACCTAAATGTAAGACCAGACACTATAAAACTCTTAGAGGAAAACATAGGAAGAACACTCTTTGACATAAATCACAGCAACATCTTTTTTGATCCACCTCCTAGAGTAATGGAAATAAAAACAAACTAATGGGACCTAATGAAACTTCAAACCTTTTGCACAGCAAAGGAAACCATAAAGAAGACGAAAAGACAACCCTCAGAACAGAAGAAAATATTTGCAAACGAATCAACAGACAAAGGATTAATCTCCAAAATATATAAACAGCCCATGCAGCTCAATATTAAAGAAACAAACAATCCAATCCAAAAATGGGCAGAAGACCTAAATAGACATTTCTCCAAAGAAGACATACAGATGGCCAAGAGGCACATGAAAAGCTGCTCAACATCACTAATTATTAGAGAAATGCAAGTCAAAACTACAATGAGGTATCACCTGACACCAGTTGGAATGGGCATCATCAGAAAATCTACAAACAACAAATGCTGGAGAGGGTGTGGAGAAAAGGGAACCCTCTTGCACTGTTGGTGGGAATGTAAATTGATACAGCCACTATGGAGAACAGTATGGAGGTTCCTTAAAAAACTAGAAACAGAATTACCATATGACCCAGCAATCCCACTACTGGGCATATACCCAGAGAAAACCATAATTCAAAAACACACATGCACCCCAATGTTCACTGCAACACTATTTACAATAGCCAGGTCAAGGAAACAACCTAAATGCCCATCGACAGACGAATGGATAAAGAAGATGTGGTATATACATACAATGGAGTATTACTCAGCCATAAAAAGGAACAAAATTTGTAGAGACGTGGATGGATCTACAGACTGTCATACAGAGTGAAGTAAGTCAAAAAGAGAGAAACAAATATCATATATTAACGCATATACGTGGAGCCTAGAAAAATGGTACAGATGAACCGGTTTGCAGGGAAGAAAGAGAGACACAGATGTGGAGAACAAACGTATGGACACCAAGGGGGGAAAGTGGCAGGGCGGTGTGGTGTGGTGTGACGAACTGGGAGATCAGGATTGACATATATACACTAATACGTATAAAATGGATAATAAGAACCTACTGTATAAAAAAATTCAAAAAATAATATTTTATAATAAACTATAATGGAAAAAAATCTGAAAAAGAATCTATAGCTATATCTGAATCATTTTGCTGTATACCAGATACACAACATTGTAAATCAACTATACTTCAATTAAAAAAAAATTTATGCAAGAGCTTAAAGTAACTAACTCTTTGTATGTCTAAAGAAGAATTCAGAGATTATAAATAGGTTACAAGTTGACATTAATTGTGTCTTTATAAAATTATACCACCTCCAACTTAGCATGATCAAATGGAATTACCTACTTTTCACTTAAAGTCAAATCCACCTCCTGACAAGCCTGATAAATTCTTCATGTAATCCCAGCCAACTTTTGGGGGGGGGTTGGGGGGTGTATATGTAGTTGTGTATACTGTGTGTATGTATATATATATATTAATAAACTTCATTAACATATAAGTCACATACGATAAAATTCACAACTTTCAAGATACAACCCAATGGATTCTGACAAAGGTATCATGATGCAGAAGGTGCCGCCACCCCAGAAGGTTCCCCGCAAGTGATCCCTGCTGTGCTCCCAGACTCACCGGCCTCAGTCACTAGAGCATCACCATTTCTAGGGCTTCAGGTAAGTGAACCTGTTCCACAGGTGTTCCTTTGTGCCCCTAACTTCACTTAGCACAATGCTTTGAGACTCACGGATATTGAGTGTATCAGTATTTTGGTCCCCTTTATGGCTGAGCGGCATTTCCCTGTGTGGGTATTTCACGGTATTTCCCTGTGTGGACACCACGCGGGAGAAATGAGGCTGGCTCAAGTTCTGTGTGGACCGATGCTTTCACTTCTCTTGGGTAAACGCTCAGGAGTAGGACCACCGGGCTTTACAGGCAGTGCAAGTTAGCACTGGAAGATACCACAGACCCGTTTCTGTGCTCACAGCGCCTGCACCACAGGGACCGGGGTGGGGGGTTCCATGAGGAACTCAAGGCCTGTGTCGCCCCGAGACCTGCCTCTCTCCTGAACCCACAGCTCACACTGTCCACAGGGCCCATTTGCAGTTAACTATGTACTGCAACGCAACACACGTTTAGTGGCCTATTACAGCCCCTAGTACAGAGAAGGCATTTGTAAAATCTGTGAATGAATAAACCTTATAAAGCCACCTCTTTTCCAGTATGCCTGCCTTTCCTGCTGAATCACAGGGTGGATTTTTTAAAAACAGGGTCAATCCTACTGGGGTTGAAGCCACCGCACCAAACAGAGAACTCCACAGGCACCCAACAGAGGATTGTCGGCTGAAACGACACTTATTCCTAAACAGCTCAGTGGGGTTGGGTGAAGGCAAGGGAATTACCAGGCCTGACCTTTTTCATAGATCTGCTGCTTGTCTTCCGGGGAAAGAGAGTTGACCTTTTGCTTCAGTTTTTCTGTTTCCAGCTGCATTTGTTTCTCGGAATACTTGTCGTCTGGTTTCATTGATAAAGTCAACTTATGCTGATTATTCTGCAACAAAAAAGCCAAATTAAAACAAGATTTTAACATGTCCAGCACCGAGACAGCCTCGAGCACGGTGCTCTCGGCCCTGCAGTTCCGTTTTCCCATTTCACAGTCACGACGACAGAACTCGCCCCAAAGGGCTGTGTGCGGAGAGCCTGTGAGCCACACGCAATCCTTGAGGTCCACACACAGTCCTCGAGGTCCACGTGCTCTGCGGGGATGACGTGCTCCACACAGGCCGGTGCTGTTACACGACCACTGTGGTTACTACATCTTAACCACAAACGCGTTGACATTCAACGTTCCCTTTACACGTTGGTTGTACAAAGAAACTGCTTGCACTTTTTAATATTATAAACCTTTGGCTTTAGTCTAAATCGAAAATAACGTAGAATAAAGTAATTTAATTTTTATCTAGTCTTCATTATACTGTTAACTTCTCAAAGGCTGGGACTATATTCTGCACTCAGTATTTCATAAATTATGAGGACAAAACAGATGCTGCCCTAACGTGAAAATAAACGTTAGGTAACTTAATGTGCCCCTGATTTACGCAGCCTCTAGAAACACACGCACACAAAAGGCTCACCTGTGACACTACACAGAGTGGGAGAATTATAGCACGACAAGCACTTCATGCGAAATAACTCGTAACTCAAGAGAGACTGCTGGCCGAATGGCCCCAAATGTTGGTGCAGAGGAACGTGGCTCTCACTCATGGCAGGATGGTGTCGTCCACCCACCCCCCGACCCCCGGGGCAAGGGAGGTAGATGACATTCTGTCCTATCAGTGACCATCCACCAAGGAACACACATCAAGCACAAAAGCCCACAAATCTGTGGAGACAAACAAGCGAGCACCAGAAGACGCCTTGGTAAAAACCACCAGAATATTTACACATTTAGGCGACTCTTCTCATATTCCATGTATCCTATTACCAAAACACGACAAAAACACGGGCAGATGTTTTGTTATACACATACCTACACGCATTCATATGTAAAAAAACATGCACATATTCATATAAAAACCAACCTGCCTAAGAATCTGGAAAATTGAATTTTTAAAGCTAATATGACCACTTACAATTTTAATTAGTAAGTAAGAAATTATGTCACCTGTCTGTTAGCAGAAAGGGACTTACACAGTGTAGATTATATTCCTAATGTTCCCTTCATTGTTATAAAATTCAACTTCAAAACTACAGACATAAATCCTCCAAGTTTCTTACCTTAAAATACTGTTTTACTTTTTCTTGCAAAAACTTTGGATTTTCCTCCAGGCACTTCCGGAAACGAGCCACCTGACTCCCGAGCTTGAGGAGCTCCACAGGGTCCCCATCGTGATTCCAGCAGGAAGCTATGTACTGCAACGGGGGTCACGACATGCGGCACGTTACCTGTGAACTCGGCGTCGGCTCAGCCAACATCCAAGCCTGTCTTTTCATTAAGACTCAGTTTCCATATTTAAAAATACCACAGATGACTGTTCATGACAAAAATTAAGTCATTCTTTGGCTAGAAGAAGGAAAACTAAACTCATTTTATGTGAGTTTTTTCCCTAACAAATTAAAAAGCACAGGTTCAAAAATTACTTTTTGGAAAATATAATTACTAATAGTTATCATAAATCCCTATCCGTTTAAAGCACTCTGCATAAATCTATTAAAAAATAAGACATCGAAAAGCTAATGAAGCTAATAAAAAGACAAGGAATGTATTATTAAAATTAAATTAACAGTAATTTTATACCCGATCCAAAACACCATAACTTTCAAGGTTCAAATGAAAGGTGCTGTGAATTAACAATCTATATTTTCGAGAACCACTAATTATAAAGGTAATAAAAAAAGAGAAATGAGGTGTTTGAGCAATACACACAGACGTCAGGGCGAGTCCAAAGCTGACAGACTGGTGCTTCATCTGTATCTCAATTTTATGAAGTAACGCTTCGATTCGATCATCTTCAAATCCTTTCCTATAGAAACACCAAGAACTCAGATGTTGAGAAGAAATCCATGTTTCTGAACAAGGCAGCTCCCATGAAGCAGCGTGTGTTCTGTGACGTAAAGTGCCCCCTGCACTAAGGAGGGGGGACTCCAGCCCAGCCCCAGAGACACCGCACATACTCGATGATGTCATCCAGCGTCCTATCCACGAGGTCCCGGACTGTCTGAATGTCCTTCTCTGCGATACCCTGCAGGCCCACGCTGAAGTAGGCCTCCCGTGTGCAGCCATTGTACCTGGGATACAAAAGCAGGTAATGCGTTAGAATTTGTACAGCCTCCATCACTCGTTTATAAGATGCTTTACTGAGATCAAACCCTCTACAGGACACAGGCAAGGACTCCCCCATGAGAAAGCCAGTAAAGCAGCGTCCTCGGGGATTTGCTGCTCAGATACAACTGGTCACATTTACATTCACGTCCTTTTAACATTTCTAAAAACCACCACAATTTAAATTTTAGATTTTAGGCAGAATAAGTCTAGAGAGTTTTACAAAATCTTAAGATTTCAAAGAATATTTAATGGCCTGATTTTTAAAACAGGCAGCAGTATGCCATTCTGAGATCTTAGAAGAGCCACCTTGTTGGGTTTTGTTTTTTTGGCCAAATGTCCCCTGCAGGGGACACAAACAGCCTGTCCTGGAACCATAGCTGGGGCGGGAAGAGGGCCGTCCTGTGACTATGGGATGTGGAGCATCTACACCCTTGACCCCCGCCCATGAGCTGCCAGTTGTGACAACCTAAAATGTGTCCAGACATTGCGAAATGTCAAAATTGCCCCTGATCGTGGACTAATGATCTGATCTGGTAATAAAACGTACCCAACGTCAGGGGAAAAGTCTGTGCCGAGTCCAGATTCAATGAGGGCTTTGTAGAAGGGGGAGTTGGGGCCACTGATCAAGAGTGAAGACAGAAGGTTCAGCGTGAAGGCTTCAAATGTGTCAGTGATGCTTCATTTATAAAAACGGGAGGGGGAGGAAAAAAGGGAAACGGTTGGCCCTTATAAATGTTTTCAAAATTATTAAAATCACTACTAAATTGACACTTATTTCCCCCCAAAACTGAAATTCTACTAGAAATTCTTGCATTTCAACCTCTATTTTAACAGTTACATGGGTAAAGAGAGTATTTTTTGATTTTCAAAGCTCTCGTATGCTGGGATTCTGGGGCTCCCAAACCCTGAGGCTAACAGAGCTGCACATCACATGCTATCACACAACAGGGTGCCCAGCACCCTGACGCGCACTGTTTCAGTATAACCGCACCGCCCACACGCAGATGAGAGACACACAGGAAATGGGGCCATTCGGTCAGGCTGTGCAGCTGCAGAGGGCAGACACCGACAGCGCGGCAGGACCCCTTCCTGCCCACACGCCCTGCGGGCCCAGGCCTCTGGGATTACAGTCGTGTGAACAGTGTTCTTTCAAGGCCACAGTTCACAGTGCTCTTATCACGCACAGAGGCATCCCTGACCCCAACACTAAACCCAAACCATCCCAGACGTTGTTACAAACACCCCACACCTACCACTGCTGGACTCCCGAATTCTTACCGCCCACTCACTTACGCCCAAGTGGAGCGTCCTCCGCCCCCGACCTCCCAGGTACCCCGTCCCCACTGGCTCGGCAGCGTGCGCTCTACGCACACTCACTCTGGCAGGAGGAAGCTAACACTGATGGTCGTCTGCTCTGAGGAGCCCGCGGCCAGCGAGTCCGGGGCACACGTGACCTGGAACTCCCTCTGGAAGAGGACAGAGCGTGTGTGAAGGGGTTCAAACAAGCACAGGTTACCTGATGTATAAAAATTGGCACAGCCCACGGCATCTGAAAACCCTATTAACACATGCCCGCGCCTCCATGTCACGTATCTGACAGGCCTGGTGACACTGATGACTCTGGACCTGGCACTTACAGGCTTATCCCAAGGCTTCTGGGCTGGCACTGCGGTACGTGGCTTGATTCTCTGAAATTTACTCAGTGCTTCTTCATGAATTTGTTTCAGATGCTGTTCTAGCGGAAAATTACCGTAAGTGAAGAACCTGAAATTTTGAGAGAATACCTTAGTCTATTTTAGGTTAAAAGATTAGAATCAACACAGACGGCTTAGCGTGAACTGGAGGGTGTGCAGGACATGACAGCCGATAACACGCCACTTTCCACGCTGAAGTGAACTTCACACAGGAACACCTTTTTTCACTTAATTTAACCACAAACACCAAAGAGGCTTTTGCTTTTTACAAGATGTGGTTCAAACAAAACACAAATTGTACAAAAGGGATTAATTAAATGTAGTCTGGCAAAAATTGCTCTTCATTTTGAATCTACTATAAAGGTGTTTCAAAAACCAAATAAGTTGCACATTAAAATACTTAAGACCTTAGCTACAGTAACACAATAATCCACCTAAGACTACCAAACAAAATTTAATTCACAAACTTCAAACTTAGGCTACAAGTTTCAGGTCACACATGTTTTTAAGACAACATATTATTCATCGGGGATAAAGAAGACAATGACAGACTTCATCTTTGTAACAGAATGCTGTGTGAGCTACGATTAAGGGCTAGGGAAGTAGCATCCTCAAGATCCCGTCACATCTCCCACTCGGAATTTAGAATGTGATAATCCAGTGGCAACAAGCACCCCTGGTGCCGTCCAAACACAGTCTCTATATGCCCATCTGCATTTATCTCCAGAACTCCCTGGAGAAAAGGCCAGCTACGGATTGGGAGCAGACTGAGCCTGGATTTGGGGCTGGGGCAGAAACCAATGAAGTTACTGAAGACTAAAGACCTTCAGAAAGACAGGATGACTGTCAAGGAGCTTCCTTAGGCCGCAGTGGGGCAAATTTGAGCATTAAAAAAATTTATTTTAATTTCACTTGATCACACCTTAAATATACACATATAGGAAAACGTTTCCATGAGGTTGTAATGATATTTAAAAAAATGAAATAATTCAAACAAGACTAAAAAAAGTCCTTTCTGTCGTCATTGGAGGAGTGCCAGCCCCCAAAACTGGACAGCCAAGGGAAACCTCACTCCCACTGCCCACCCCCCGCCTTTCCTGGGAGAACCGTACTTCAGGGTAAGCTCTTCTTTATAGAAACCCAGCCAATAAATATAGAAGAAATTACAGAATCCTTTAGAAAATTTGCAAACCCTATCACAGGAAATGCTCCAGGCAACAATTATCACTTAACATAAGAGCCGCTCCCAGGCTGTGAGGAGCGTGACTACTCTCGGGGCCAGCACGCCAATCCAGCAGCCGGCCTGGGTCCGCAGGGGGAGCGGGGCTTTCAGTGGGGGGAGGTCGCCATCACCATCCTACCAGCCCTGGCATTCCCGCTGGGTGCAGCAGGCACGCAGGCATCACCTACGAGGGTGCAGGCAGTCTCTGGACCCACGTCCAGCTCTCTGGAAACACAGGAGCACGTCCGCCGATACCAGAGAAGCGGCGAGACGCCCCAAGAGGCGAGAAAGTCAAGAGGGGGCCTGGCCTAATGTCTTCAACTGGTCCATGAGAATGAGGAGGGGGCACTGTCCCACTAGAAAGGGTGCTTAGGAGACACGGCGGGGAAAGGCAGTTTGTGGGCCTCATCTGATCAAACATTTTGGAGACAACTGGAAAATCAATTTGGGCTGAGGGATAGGTGGTTCTAATCAATTATTTTTTATCTTGTTAAACGTGAAAATGGTATTATCTTACGTAAAAGAACATCCTCGAACATATCTACATGTATCTATGTGTACCTACGCACACGTCCAAAGGATGAAGCTACACGGTAAGCGTACGGAGATCGTCGTTCTACTCTCTACACGCTCCTGGATGCTTTAGACTTTTCATAATTTAAATTTAAACATTTCACACTTAAAATAATCTTGCAAGTATGACTTTACATGAACGCTTAATGTATTTGCAAACACAGCTATTAGCGTTTTATTATTAACGATATCTAACACAAGCAATCTATCAGGAAGTAAATCTCTGAGGTTTAATGATGCAGCCGCCACTTCGGGGGCACCTCTCCAGGGACCGTGTCAGCCTGCGAGGAGGACCTGCCAGCCTCCCCTGTCACCCCCTCAGCACAAAGCTGGGCCGCAGAGGAGGTGGGCGGGCAGGCTGGACCCTCACTGTGCTGGGAGTGTGAGAGTTACTGCTGCAGACCCGAAGGAGTGTCTAAACGCACACAATTGTTACGCAAACCTTTCCAAGCCGAACTGGAGAGAAGCATGACAGTGCAAGGAAAGCAAACACCTGGCACTGAGCTTCACAAGGCAGAGTCACCTGGCGTTGCTGGGGTGGTAGTGTGTGGCGTGGAACTGTCTGAGCTGCTCCCACGTGAGGTCTGGGATGCACAAGGGGTCCCCTCCGGAGACCACTGAGTACGTGTGGTCGGGAAGCAGGCGGCTCTGAACGTGCTGTGAGAATATCCTCTCGTTATCTGTCTTAAGTAAAAGTACACGTGTACGTGAAGACCAACGCAGGCACTGTTCATGTAATTCAACAAATCAGCCACGTCCTGGGAGCACACCCACCAACATCCCGCAAGGACAACTGTTCTCGTGGTACATGAGGACACCCACTGATGCATCTTTCAGCCATGAAGTGATGTTAATTAAGGTGTGTGCGATGTTTTTTCAGGCGTGGTGCTACCGCACACTTTTAAACCCTACAGTAAAGTGTACACATAACTTTTACACGCACCGGAGCCAAAAAAATCCCTGTGACCCACTTTACTGAGACATTCACTTTATGCACTAGTCTTTACTGAAAACTTGATTTGTAATTAGATCTGTAAACCCCACCGTATACTCGGGCAAGAGAGAGTGGAAAAGACAAGGTCTCGGGACCGTCAGGAACGCAGTCTTCACCTGGCTGAGCCCCTGCAGGTCACAGGGCACTGTGGCTCCCACACCACAGCTGGGAACTGCTGCCCAGCTCGCTGTCCTGCGGCCCTGCTCACGGCACTGCGCCCGCTAATTCCAGTTCTCACAGTGAGAAAACTGTGACATGGCAGGACGCCAACTAGCTACCAAGCCTATTTGTACTTCAACACTTTATACAGTAAGATAATTTAACCCAACATGAAAAAGGAAAACACTCACAAACGCTCCCTTCATTTCGTTAAAGACGACTCCTTTAAAGACCAAGGGCGTCTGGGGGTCACTGGGATCCTCATGTTCTAGTCGCCATCCTTCCTGACTAAAGAGTAACAAACAATTACACGGGGACGGTCACTCTATCATTAAGGTAAAGATCAATTAACCAATCACAACATACCAGAAATCCAGTTCCCGCAAGCAGGGAAAGAAGGCTGCGTCCAAATACACGGATAGGAGGTTCTGGAAGTCCTTGGGGTTTTGTGTGGAAAATGGGTACAGGGTGTAATCACTAGCTGGACACAATGAAGAGGGAGATTTTAAATACAGCAGTTCCCGCAGGACTCCTCCACCTCAGCCCCGTCTCAGCCTCACAGCAGACCTGACCTGGCAGGGGCAGAGAGCCAGCAGCGCCCACTCCGGGCGGCAGGTCTGGCGCCCGGGTCACCCGCGGGCCCAGAGAACGGCCTGGCCTGCAGAGCGCCCACTGCGTGTGCCCAGCCGCCCCCGTCGCCGGCCCGTCACTGCCCGGCTTCCTGCAGTCACCACCCAGACACCAGCACCATCACCGCTAACCTAGGCTCCAGAGGCCGAGCTTTATAACACTACTCCCCAAAGAAAATGGCTGTCACCTTTTCCAGAAAAAACTCAGACACATTTCTCCTAAAACTCCAGGTTTTATAATCAACCACAATTTGGCTTTCCCAAATGATTACGCTTCTAACGTCCTCCAGACAGGGAATGGGAAATCTACCCCAGTCTCCTGAGTGCCAACACCCCACCCCCTCCCGCCATCTCAGAAACCGCGGGAAGGCAGGGCTGTGTCCCCAGACCGCGCCTCACCCGTGAAGGCGTTCATGAACGTAGACAGCGACCTGTTCAGCATCTTGAAGAAGGGGTCCCGGCAGGGGTACCTCTGAGAGCCGCACAGGACCGTGTGCTCCAGGACGTGCGGGGCGCCGCGGCTGTCCGCGGGGGCGGTGCGGAACTGCACACTGCGGGGACAGGTCCACACCCGGTGAGCCACCGCCTGGCCGGGGGGAGCGGAGGAGGGAAGCTCCTCGACTCTCCCGGTTAAACTGTTGAAGGTGCGGTAGATGCTCCAAGCAGAGCATCCAGGCCGTGCCCTCAGGACGCAGCACACACCTGAACAGGTTGTTTCTGTCCTCTCTGGCCAGGTGCAAGTGCTGTGCCCCTGTGCTGTCATGGCTGAGTTTCACGGCGGTCAGCGACAGCTCAGGAACAGACGTTACCTGAACCAACGAGGAAAACAGGAACAATTCAACTCGGCTGGAAAGGCGTCCGGGACGGTGACAGTGCATCCACGGCTGCGGGACCAGCTCCTCTGCCGGAGGCCAAGGCAGTACTGGCAGGAACCACCATGTCCAGAGTCCACAGACCAGGCAGGCAGGACCCGGGGCTGAGGACAAGGCACACCCACACCTTCTCTCCTCAATGCTCACTGTTGCCTAGGAATTTCCTGACTGCGCCACAGGTAACGCTGGGAAGCAAGCGTTCCCACCCCATCAGGGTGATGAGGCAGTTTGCTAAGACCACAGAGCCTGGATTGAGACCCCTTCTGTCACACCAGGCTGCCCCAAAGGAGATCAGGCTTTCGTCTGGAATGTCTGTGGTGTCTCTCGCACACTTCATCTCCGGGGACACTCAGAACAGCCCCGCCGGGAGGTAAACACGGGGATGGACCTGAGCCTGGGGCACCTGAAGGATGTTCTTGGGACTAAATTTTGCTTCTACTGGTTTATGAGTTCCTGGCAGTGAGCTGGGGCTATCGCCAGTTACATGTTCCTAGTGGGAGGGTCCATGAGGGTACAGATCACTCCCCACAGAGGCAAACCCATTCTCACCCCTGGTGGAGGTTGTGTGTGCGTGCGTGCTTCTGTAACTTCCACTGTCCTTGGTACTAAAGCAACTGTGTCAAGGCCCCTCTCCTTCAACCGCAGTACCACGTCATCGTAACCACCACACAGCCGTGAGAGTGACCTGTCTTCGCTGACAACTTACTGGCAGGGCAGAGATTAGAACTCGGGTGTCCTGAGCCTGCTCTGGGGGCCCTGCCACAAAAGCTATGTGCTTCAAGTGTTCTACTGATGCCCACGTAAGTTATACCCATGAAATCATTTATGTCTCGAAATCACTTATACCTCAGAGCTCACAACTGTACTTTGTAAGATGTGATCAATGAATTTAAAACCAGAAGGCCTCTTAAACAGCTTTCACAGTAACTGTTTCTAAAAAGCATGATAGCCTATCATAAACTAAGTTTCTACAAAACTTGAAACATAAAGGAAAAGAATCAGCCTCTGAACAAGGTATTATTAACCACAACTGTATTAGAAATCCCAAGTCCCCTGAGAAGTCTTTAGGGGCCTCACAATGCTCTCGCCCACAGCCATGAACCCCTCTAAGTGGCTCAAAGCTCCTGGACCCTGCCTTGAACACTCCCTGCCCCTGCGCTGGGCCCGCTCCCGTTGCCTGGAGACAGATGGCGGCTCTCCTTTCCTGCTCCACGAACCCGTCCCCACCCAGCGCCCAGCAGCCCCCTCTCCTGCGTCTTCCTCTTGCTCTCCGCACCTCAGCATGCTCTTCCTTGTCCTGCAGCTGCACACGTGTCCTTCTGTGAGCTGCCTGCCTTTGTTTTCATTAGAGTGTCAAGCACAGTGTGAAACCAGCAACCAGTCAATTATGTGATGTGCCTTGTTTTCAATTATAGCATTAAAGAAAAAAACAATGTGAAAGTTTAAGCCAAACAAAGCAATAACCAAATAAAATCCATTTTTACATAAACTTAAGAACCTATAGGCCCACAATCTCTTTTCTATAATCCTGAAACCCAAATGGCTCAAAAACAGAAAGATTTTGCCTAAGTTTGGAGCAAACTCAGCCGATGGTGAAACTTGACCTGAATAGATGTGGGGCCTTCAGTCTTCATTACCAGTCATGACTGATGCAGAAACAAAAACGCGTTCATTTACTTTCTGAGCTCTGAAAAGATGTGAGGCGTCTAGGGGTTCAGGGAAGGGATTAGGGATCTGTACTCATTTAAGAGACAGAAAATCCCTTCATTTGCAAACTCCGCTCCGTTGAGCACCTGCTGTGAAACAGGAGGAAGCCAGGGCCTGGGGACACAGATGAAAACCCCTGCGGTCTCTGCTCTGGGACCTGACACAGGAAGAGCACACAGGGCCTACCTGGCTGACTGTGAAGCCGTGGATCTTCTCTCCGACCCGGTACCGCAGCAGCGCCCTCTCACAGGCCGTGGTGCTTGCCCACCTCCATGCTCCGAGGCTGGCGCTCCTATGTTTAAGGAAAATAATCAAAGTTACATGATTTGCAGGGAGACTGGCTAACATAATTCAGCAACATAATGAAAACAATGTCATGGGATAAAGAATTCAAAGAAAAATGAAAACCTGCATCTTCTAAACACATTCCAGGAAATTTCCATTAAAGTTCTTTCAGTTTTATCTCAACTCATGCAACGTCGATAAATAAATGTTGAAAACCTGTTATTTGTACGTGTCCATAAATAACTATAATACAATTATGACACCAATTTCCCTTGTGTAGAAAACAACTCATGTCAAAATCACAGTATCCCAATAAACTCAGTCTACAATAAAGTCCCATTACGTACCTTCCAAATGGGTGAAAACCAAGAAGTCTAGTATTACCAGGGACTCACACACAGCCACTGGGTGTGCACACTGAATGGAGACTGCGGAAGAGCACTGGCCTTATTCAGATTAGCAGTTCATTCCCCTGGATGTACGTGCCCTGGAGACCTGTGCTCATGCCCCGGTGCACGCGCCCGTACACACACACACACACACACACACACACACGCATACACCATTCCCAAGAGCCCCAAACCCCAGTGGCCCAGATGTCCAGCAACAGAAAACACGTAAATTGTGGACTATTCGGTTGATAAACTTGGTCCTAAGAATGAACGGACTACAGCTACATGTATCAAAGAAGTGGGCACATGATGCTAAAGCCAAAAAAACTACAAAAGACAGACACAATATTAGTCTAAACAGGTACTGTTCCATCAGGCAACGCTGTATCGTGGGAGTATAGATGGATGGTAAAAACACAAAGAAAAATTAGGAGGTTATTTCTGTAAACCAGAAGGGAGATTTCATTTAAGAGGGAGGAGAATTATAACGTATGATGGGTAAGGGGTAATCTTAAACTGGGTAATGGTGACACAGCTTATTTTTAAATAATTTTTCTCTCAACTGCATTATACGTTTTATGGTGTTTTCTACATTAACGATGTATCCCAAAAACACTTCTTTTATGTAAGATAAGCACAGAATACACTGACTCATTCAATATCAGGCAATAGTATGGGGATGTTTCTATAAACAACTAGCATTTCCCTCCCCGATTTAACCACTCTTAGAATTATGAGCTAGAGGATTTTAACCCAAAACACCAATAAGGGCAGCCCAACAACAGACACCCCCCTGCTCCCTCCCCTGGGCTAACAGCAGCTAAACTCCACCACAAACTCAACAAGATTCTCTGAATTAGCTTGAAACTAAACAACTCATCTTTCTTTAAAACGTAAAATGTTGCGATATTTTACAAACTCAACAAGATTCTGTGAATTAGCACGAAACTAAACAATTCATCTTTGTTTAAAAAGTTTAAAAAGTATTGTCCTATTTTACAAACTCAAAAGAAATGATACTCATTCAGGGTTTGCAGCTAAACACACTCTTTTTCCATAAACCTTCTCATTAAACACAAAGCTCCTCCACTCCCAGAGGCGCCACTCTCATCAACGCCGCAGATAAGTAAGCGCAGGTGCGGAGCCTGAGGCCTCCCTGCCCACAGCTACACACAGGGAAATGGAGTTAACGCCTAATGAGACCCGTAACTACCGCCTAATTTTATTCTCGCATTAATATCCACACCAAGGACAGTCTTCACCTCAAAAGCCCCGACAACCTGCACGCAGGGCCACCGCTCTGGGAGGCCCGGGGTGAGCGGGGTCAGGCCAGGTCCTCGACGGCTATATCCCAGTCATTCCTGGCTGCAGCACCCCAACCCTGGTAACTGGACAGGAACTCCCTTCCTCTGGGGGAGAGGCCACTGGAGGGGCTGCTCTGCCATCCCGATGGGCTCTCGGAGCGGGAGGTCCCGGGCGAGGGGCCCCGGGGTGCACGAGCCACCAGACGAGAGGGCCGGGGGTGCGGGAGGCCCCAGCAGAGGAGCCCCGGGGTGCAGGAGCCCCGAGGCGGAGGGACTCCGGGAGCCCCAGAACAAGGAGTTGAGGTGCGGAATCCCAAACCAGAGACAGAGACCCCGAGGCCTCCAGCACCCGCCCGCCCACCGGGCTCCCGGCGCCCTCGCCGCCCACCTTCCCTCCCCGCTTCACTTTCCCCTCCCCTTCCTCGCTCCCCACAAACTTCCCCCTTTCCTCCTCCCCGCCCCGCGACCCCCGCTGTCTCTCACCGGCCGCTCAGCCTCCGCAGTACGCCCCTGGTCCTCCACCCGCTGCGCCACATGGCTTGTGACTGGCGCACCGCCGGCCGTGACCCCACTTAACCCGACGCACAGCGCGGGACGGGACGAGCCGGCCGCCACCCTATTGGTCAGCGCGCAGGGCGACGGCCCCTCCAAAAGGCTGGCGAGGAAGGGGGCGGGACTCGAGGGCGGGGAGGGCGAGGCGAAGGAGGGGCGGGGCTGAGAGCCACGGGCAGGCGGAGGGAGGGGCGGGGCCTGCGCAGGGGAGGGGCGGGCGTGTGCAGGGGAGGGGCGGACTTACGCTGAGCCAGGTGAATTGCGTGGTCCTCTGGCCACAGGTGGGCGCTGGTCTCCGGGATGGAGGTTGTGCGTACTCAGGCGTCCATTAGCAGGTCTCGGGCAGTGAAGTGAGAAGGGCGTCCAGCTTCAGGCTCCTGCCGGGTGCCCTAGCCCCGGGCTGTGTAGCTTCGTGGATAAGGTTCGAGGGCTGCATCACCTGCTTTCCAGGGCCACGATTCCATGATGTCATGCTCTTACTTACGAACGGTCCCAACCAGAATATCCCCAGCAAACCGCAGGGCAGCTCCCCACCGGCATTTCGTGCCTGGGGGGGAATACACACGTGGCCTTCTCGAACCTCAGGGATTGGCTCCAGGAGGGCAGAGCATGAGTGGGTGGGCCGGCAGGCGGCTGTGGGCTGTCAAGGGCATTTGGGATTAAACACACCTGGGCACGGTATGGGAGGGACTTGGAAGAATGCAGGACCCGAGTCTGACCTCAGTTTCTCAGAGCTTTTGTTTCCTCCATTCTCTAGACTCCCGCATCCCACCCATCCCCTCCCCCATCCACGACTTCAAAGGGACTCATATCTCCCTGCCCCTTCCTCCAGGCTCTAAAGAAAGAACGCTAAGTAGACAGGTGCAATTGATTTTAACACGAAACGCTTTGACAGCAACGTAAAGGGTAATAAGGCAAGGAAAAGTAACCAAAGCCTACAAAAACCTCTCCACAATGCAGAGGATTCTGCAGTTAACCAGTTATTCAGAGGAGAATCCAGCTGAACCAGGACAAACAAGGGTAATGATGAGAAGGTAAGGACACAAACATACTCCGTGCAAATACCTTTCCTCTGATGAGAATTTGGGTGATAAATGTTAGACCCACAACATCTCTGTGATCTTGGGGGAGACAGTTGGGTGTTATTAACCCTGCTGTGATTGTGCAGGAAACTGAGGCACTGGAAGGTTCTAGAATTTTGATCTCTGAAGAATAAATGCTACATAAATCCAGCAATTGCCACTCAGTAGAATGTTTCCACAGCATAAACCTCACTGATGGCTGACCTACACATACACACTAAGAATTTATACATAATTATTTTGAGCAGCACCAACATAATATTAACATTCATATGTAATCTCAATTTACATTAACACAAATCTCTGCAAGGTAGAAAAACATCAAAAATTGTCTATGCAATATCCTGTGTTACAAAAACAGATCCTATGTTATAATGAAACGTGTTAGTAAGATTAGCAAGTGAGCATTCTCAGAATAGACTGTGCCTGGGACACAGAAAGGCAATCAAGTGAATATCGGAGTGTCACGCGTAGAACTGTGTCTCCCCAAAAAGATATGTTGAAGCCCTAACCCCCAGAACCTCAGAATGTGACCTCATTCAGAAATAGGGTTTGTACTGAGGTAAACAAGTTAAAATGATAATCCAATATGACTGGTGTCTTTTTAAAAGGAGATAGTTAGGCACCTTGACACACACAGGAAAAGACCACGTGAAGATGAAGGCAAAGATTGAAGTGATGCTTCTACAAGCCAAGGTACCCAAGGATTACCAGCAACACCAGAAGCTGGGGGAGAGCTATGAACAGATTCTCCCTCACAGCCTCAAAATGAACCAATCTGCCAATACCTTGATCTCCAAATTCTGGACTCCGGAATGATGAGACAGTAAATTTCTGCTGTGCTAAGCCACTCAGTTTGTGGTACTTTGTTACAAAGCCCTAGCAAACTAATACCAAGATGTCAAGGTTCTTTTACCTCCAGAAGAAAAATATGAAGTAGTTTAACTGAATATGTTGTTTTCCAGGATTGCATGTCATCGATAAAATGCATGCTTTTGCAAATCCCTTATTTCTGAATCCTTCATAAACAGCAATCAAGTGATGACTGCTGGAAATGCAAAGTAAGTGTCTCCAAAGTTGGCATGAAGGAGAGGTATAAAATGTCAACAAACTCAGTGCTGATAACATGAAATAAGGGGAAACAGCCTCAGACTAAAACCCAAACTGCAATCCTAGCACTCTTTATTTTTTTTCACTCAATAAATGTTTATTCTGTCACCTGTTTGCAACCACTGAACATTACTACTGATAAGTGTTCATACAGCATTTCATCTTTCTGTTGAGCTTGTAAAAACGGGATCGTCTGTAAAGAGAAAGAGGCCCCAATTTTCTCCCAGTTGACTTTCAACCCTAAGGTCCTATAGTTTTGTCATCTTAGGTCTTAATTTTGACGTTGGTCACACACTGACTTCAGCCTTCTGTTTTATTTTGTCTGTTTAAAATGACCCATTCAGAAATTCACATAATTTGGCAGATTTTAATTTCATTTCTACTTCTAGGTACATTCCCTGATGTCCACCTCTGATGCACATCACCTCTTCCCCTGAAATTAGTTTAACTTTGGGTGTTTTAAGTAGTTGTTTTAGAAAACCTAAGATGTTGTTGAGATTCCTCTTGGCTAAAATCCTTAATAATAATACTTAAAAAAAAACACTTTACAAATTTACATATAACTATGAGACAAAAAGGCCAGGATTAATGGTTAAGAAAAGGTACATTAAAATAACAATGAGGGCTTCCACGGTGGCGCAGCGGTTGAGAATCTGCCTTCCCATGCAGGGGACACGGGTTCGAGCCCTGGTCTGGGAAGATCCCACATGCCACGGAGCAACTAGGCCCGTGAGCCACAACTACTGAGCCTGCGCATCTGGAGCCTGTGCTCTGCAACTAGAGAGGCCGCGATAGTGAGAGGCCCGCGCACCGCGATGAAGAGTGGCCCCCGCTTGCCGCAACTAGAGAAAGCCCTCGCACAGAAACGAAGACCCAACACAGCCAAAAATAAAATAAATAAATAAAATAATAAGCTCATAAAAAAAAATAACAATGAGATATTATCTATCAAATGTAACAGTTTGATAAAACTCAAGGCTAGTGAGGTCTGTGAAGTTACAGGGATCAGGTATTTTTATGCTCTGGGAGCTATACTATATATATTTACCTTTTGGAAAGCACTTTGGCATCATTTATACATATTTTAAATGCATGTACTCATTCACCAGAAATTTTACTTCATGAAAATTACCCTACAGCTATATTCTCACATGGGCACAATGATGTATAAATAAAGATGTTCCCTGCAGCACTTTCTGACTACAACAAATACTGAACAACATACAAGTCTACCAAGAGGAGTTTTCTTAAATAAAATGTAACACATTTATATAATTAAATACTACACAGATAGTAGAAATAGTGATATGCATTATCTTTCATATATCTATATCTATCTAGCACAAATTAGTAAAAAAAAAAAAAAAAAAAAAATCCGGATGCATGCTGAAGCTCTCACTTGAGTGGGGAAAATATACTTGCATTTGAGTGGAATGAGTCAAAAAGGAGATCTTAATTGTGAACCTAATATAACACTTTAACCAGAGGCATTTAACAAATACCTAAATAAAGGGCAAGAGGTTCTGTTTCCATAGACAGGAAGCTCGGTATGATAAGGATGTCATTCCTCTCCAAAAATGCAATGCAATTCTGATAAAAATCCCAACAGATTAGGAGCACAAGGTGATCCTAAGACAGAGATGAAGGAGAAAAGACTAAAGAACAGGCAAAGCGATTTTGAAGCACAGTGTGGGAAACTTATATTAGCAGGAATTTTTAAAAGTCTTATTAAGGACTTTTAGACTTATTAAGTCTACAAAGCTATAGCAAATAAGATAGTGTGTATTAACACAGAGGGAGGGAGAGGCAAAGAGGCTGAAGGAATCTAGAAAAAGCCAGGAATAGACACCTAGAATAGGTCACTGGAGAACAGATTCAATAAGTCTTGTAAATTATATGGGAAAAAGTGGAACTGCTACTTCAAATCACTTTGTACATACCTCAAGGCCACAGTGATACTATACTTCTTCTAAGGGCTTAGAAGTTTTACTTTTCTCACTTATGCTTTTAATACATGTAGTTTGAATTTTGTTTCTGCTCCCTGTAATAGAAACATCCTGAAGATTAAAATGCCTGCAGAATGAGTCATTAGGTTGGCCCCCTGACTCATGGTGCAATTTTAAGTTGGAGTCGAGGCAGAGAAAGGACCTTCCCTCCCACCCCATCATCCTCAGCATGCACGCACTGATGCCTGAAATACCGCAGTGGGAGAAAAGTATGTTCCAAATTCAGCAAAATGCTTAAAATGCAATACCCATTTTCTTAAAATCACACTGAGAGTGAATGACTTTTCTTGACTATGTGTAAGGAACAAGACTGACAGGGGATACAGAAAGAATGTCAAAGGATATGGGAAAAGGGTTCATCGCCAGGTGGAAATGAGAAAATGAAGAGGGAAAAAAATATAACCTAGAAACTGCCAAAGACAACATTTATTCTCTTCAAATGTTTCTTTTCTAAGGGTAGCCATTACTCAAATTTTAATCGTTTTATATGTTTCAGATGTTTTAACAGCAACTCAAAAGCTACTGTTTCCCTGTGAACGATTTGGTAACTTGCGAAACTAAACCACGGTTTACTCAGTTGGTTACAACACAGAACCATCCAGTTCAAGGCTCCACGTCTGACCTTTTATCTGCTCCATGGTCATGAATTACTTGCTTTATGTGATAAAGCATTTTACAATACTTGTAACACTTTATAATAATTTTGTAATCGGTTTCCAAGGTAGGAGTGCAATGTGTTCATAATCACTCTCTTGTTGGATAAAATTTTTTTGAGCTCCTAGGACAGGCTACGTACTTTTCTGCTGCTAAATTTTGGGTAAATTTTTAGAAATTAGTTCTTCAGGCAGAGACTAAAGACATGGCCCCTACTTTTACGGGACCTTTGGTCTAGCTGGGCTAAAATCAAGGTGTCAGCAGGGGCGTGTTTCCTCTGGAGGCTTTGGGGAGAATCCTTTTTCTTGCCTGTTCCAGCTTCTAGAGGGTGCCCACATTCCTTGACTCATGGCACCTTCCTTTCAACTTCAAAGGCAGCAATGGCTGGTCCAAGTCTTTCTAACGATGCCATTTCTCTGGATCTGATGCTTCTGCCTCCCTTTTCCTTATCTAAAGACCCTTGTAATTACACTGGGCCCACCCAGACAATCCAAAATAATCTCCTTATTTTAAGGTCATCTGATTGGCAACCTTAATTCCCCCTTGCCACAAATCACAACAGACTCACAGTTTCCAGGGATTGGGAAGTGGCATGTTTTGGGGCCATTATGCTACCTACTACAATGTTAAAATAAATCACCTCCTATATTATGAAATGCCAGAAGTCTTTAGAAACAAAATATTTAGTTGTAAAAATTAATGTCTTACTAATCTGTTGTTGATATTTGAGAACAAAATTGTCGGGTTTCTATTCCTAAAAAGAGGCAGTCTGTTGATATCCATTCACTCTTTTTTGTTTTTTCCCGGAGCTTCTTTCTTGACTTTATTTACTGGTTAAAATCATTATTTCATGAAACAAATGTGAAGTTTATTCCAAAATTGTTGTTTTTTTCAGCAAAACATTCTACAATATTCTAGCTTACTTGTATGAAGGGGGAATTTTAACACACCAGAAATAGAAAAAAATATATTGTAATTGAATTTTCACACATCACTTTTTGGAGCTTTGATATAAATATTTGTCAGAGAAAGAATACATGAGTACTATTGCAGGTTGGAGGACGGAAAAGAATACGCATGATAGCATTTATACAGCATTTTAATGTATTATTGTTTGTGGCAGTGAAATAAATACTCATTAGTGAGATGGCTTTTTACTGGAAACAAGCCAGAGGCAACAGCATACTTATACAATAAAAAGCTCAATGGGGGAAAAGCTGTTTTTAATTAATTCTCAATTGGTCCTGTTTTAAACTCAGAGACCATATCATCATTCAAGTAGATTGATTTCAACATATCTCTTCACGTACTAATCATTAAAATTACTTTTCTATCAATAATATTGATAATATTATCTATATTATCAATTTGGGAACTGATAATTATTAAATATTAAATAATATCAAATTTGGGGAATACTGATAATATTCCCAAAGTGGGAAGAGCAGAACTGGTCTTATTTCTAATGTGAGGGTCTTTAGGGCACCTGAGTTTGAAAATACAAAGTTGGGAAGGACTACATTCCAATATGAAATCCAAGTCCAAGGAGAGAGAGAACTAAGGTTCAGCGGCTGGAGCAGAAAGAAGTTGCTCAGAGGCAAAGCACAGGCTACTGAGGGATTTCGGCACGTCCTTCTCCACTGTGCTGCTTCCCCGGAAGTGTATGGTGTGCAGGGGGGGAATCTGGTCCTAAGAGATAAGCTGGAAGCAAATTCTGTCCGCTGTGACTTATGACCCCCTTTCTACCCTTGTGTTCTTGTCTAATGTATTTCTAGGGAAACTAAAAGTTGGACTATCCATTTGTGATCATTTAGTAGTGCTTTGAAAGTGAACAATGACCCTAGTCACCACTGGATTAAACAGACAGGAGTTTATATTCTAACTGATTTTAGCTTCTGCTGGACCCATCTTTTGTCTATGGTTATGAGATGCTGTTAGAAGCTGAATTGTGTCCCCCCCAACCATGCATATTGTAAAGCCCTGACCCCCCAGGACCTCAGTATGTAACTGTGCTTAGAGATGGGGTCTTTAATGAGGTGATAAACATAAAATTGTTTAGGGTGGGTGGGACTAATCCAAGTTGACTGGTGTACTTAAAAGAAGAAATGAAGACACAGAGGGACGACCATGTGAGGACACAGGGAGAAAGCGTCTACAGGCCAAGAAGAGATGCCTCCAGAGAAACCAGCCCTGCCGACACCTTGATCTCGAACTTCCAGCCTCCAGGACTGAGACACAATGAATGTCTGTTGTTTAAGACCCCAGGGTGTTGTATTTGTCCCCCTGCGACCCTAGAAAACCAGCATAGATGGCTACTGCTCAAGAGGGGAAAGACAGATTGATCTCAGGGACCCAGAATACTGTGTCCAGAAATAGACCCAGAACATATGAAATTTCATATATGATAAAGGAAGCATTTTCAATCATTGAGGAAAAGATTGTCTAAGAAACGAAGTTGAGATAAATCAGTTCAATACTGACCCATTCTTTACACCAAAAGAGATTCCAGATAGATCAATGCGTTTAATATAAAATGGGCTCATAAAAACATAAAAGATGAGTAAATGTAAAACATAATTTAGGAATTATTCAAAGTATGGTATAAAAATCCAGAATCCATAAAGAAAAAAACTGGTATATTTGTCAGTAAAAATTCTCAAATATGTGTGCAACAAAAGTATCATTACAAACAAAAGACTAACAAACCATAAAAAAAATTTGCAAATCTCATGACAGAAAAAGGCCTTAGTATACAAATAATTCTTACAAATCTCTTAGAAAAATGCCAATCAAAAAACTGGGGGAGTTGGTTCAAAAACAGAATTACAAATGACCAACAAAAAAGAAAGACCCTCAGACTCAGAACTAAGAAAATTAAAATGTGAAACCATTTATAGCCAATCCAGTTGGCAAAGATTTAAGGTTTGAAAACGGTCGCTGTCTCGAGTAACTAACTCCTCCCACATAATTTGGTGGGAATATCCATTGCTAAGAATATTCTAGAGCAGTACTTGGCATGTTACTCAAAAGGTAAAATAATACACATTCCTGAGAGTGGCAGTTTTACCTCTCACAGCTTACCAAGTGCATATATTCACGAAAGAGTGCGGAAAAAGACACGTGCAGGGAAGCTGTAAATGCAGATACGCCTAAATGTCCTCCAACAGGTTATTTTATGTTCCTCTAATGGAACCTCCATCAGGCTCCTGCTGGGGGGGAGGGGGGCGTGTCATCTCCCTGACATGGGACAGACACGCTCCTACAGATTCTCAGGAGACAGGAAAACCCATTCAATATCCTCCTACGATAACAATGGGGCAGGGCTTCCTGTGCCCACACGACAAGATGCCCAATCCACTGTGTTATGTAAACATCGCAACTTGTGAAAAGTATCTTTACTTTTTTAAATTAGCTTTTAATTGTGACAAAATATACAAAACCTAAAATTGACCATTTTAACCACTTTTAAGTGTACATTATGTGGCATTAAGTACACGCACACTGTGTGTAACCATCACCACCATCCATCTCCAGGACTTTTTCATCTTCCCCCAACTGAAACTCTGTCCCCATTAAATAGCGACTCCCGATTCTCCCTCCCCCAGCCTCTGGTACCCGCCATCTACTTCTGTCTCTATGATCTTGATGACTCTGAGTACCTCACATGAATGAAATCATACAATATTCATCCCTCTGCATCTGGCTTATTGTAATCAGCACTATGTCCTCAGGGTTCATCCATGTTGTAGAATGTCACGATTTCCTTCCTTTTTAAGGCTAATAATTGTCTGTATTTACTTTTGTTTATCCACTACTCTGTTCATGGATACTGGGGTTGCTTCCACCTTTGGTTATTGTGAATAACACTGCTGTGAACATGGGTATGCAAATATCTGTTTGAGTCTCTGCCTTCAATTCTTTGGGGTACATGCCCAGAAGTAGAATTGCTGGATTGTATGGTAATTCTATTTTTAATTTTCTGAGAAACCACCAGTATGATCCTTTTTTAAAAATAAAAATGTTTAAAATAAAAATATAGGAACAGACACAGACCTCATAGCAATCAAAAACGTCTGGAAGTATACAAATCCATGAATAATGGTTATCTAAAAGGAGTAGACGTGAAATGTGGGGATCGGAGAACATTTTCCTTTCACTTTACACCTTTCTGAACTGGTTATTTTTTTCAGAACTGTATATTACTTCAGTAATAACAATGAATAAGAATGTGTACAATTGCCATCGATATGCTTTCCTACAGATTAATAGAAAACATTAAACAGAAAAGCCTCAGGCTTCTACCCAGCTCCTTTCCTGGCTGAATTTAAGGTGTGCTGCTCACAGCTTCTGATTTTCTGCATTAATTTTCCCGGGAAAGAACGATATTCATTCATTTGTCTGGGGGCTCCTTGAAGGCAGGGGTGGTACATAATTTATATTCATGTCACCCGTGCCTAATGCCATTTCTAGAACGTGGACAGCGCTTAGTGTTTTCTGTTGTTAGTGGTTGTTTTGGCTAATCCCTGAGAACATCACCTGGGCTGTGAGTAATTCCTACCTCTACAGCCTCTGCTTTGCAGAGGAGATCATTTCTTCTCTGTCGCTCACTTTCTCTCTCCTGTTTCCCTTCAGACAGAAAAGAGGCATCTTTGTGCCTCAATTCTATCACGCGGCCTTTACTCCCATAAGAGTTCTTCATCTGACTTCAACCTGCATAAAATATAATTTCCATCAAATTGCTGAGGATTATCCTTTAAGTTGAGAGGAAGCTGTTGTACTGAATACAGTTTCGTAGTTAGAAACGTCTGGATTTAGATCTCTGCCCTACCACTTAGAGCCATTTGACCTTCAGCACATGACCTAAATTCTTTAAATTTCAATTTTCTGTAATAGACAGATAATATCACCTACCTCATAGAAAATATAAAATACTTAGCATAGTGTCTTTTTCATAGTAGGAACTGAATAAATGGTACCGTAAAACCTTTAAAGTTGACATTACCAACTACTACCATTATAATGATAATCATCATTCTAATCATCTAACTCTAAACAGATTTCTTAAAGGGTCTACTCCTTAGTAAAGAAATGTCACTTTAAAATACATACAAACAGAACACAAGAGTTTATAATCTGTTGTTTCTTCACAAATGATAAACAGATTTCTTAGCTTGGAAATATTTAAATTGGAAATTGATATTTTAGAGACTGTTTCAATTAACCCAGAGGAATAGATTACCCTGGACTTGTCAGGATGTATGATTAGCCCTTTAACTCACATCACATAAAAACTACTCTCCTTTGTGAAATGAAACGGGGGCTGCTCATAATAGAATTCATCTCATGGGATTTAACTAAAATTTAAGGAGATAATGTATCTGAAGCGCTCATCAAAGTGTCCCACAAATAGTTCTCGTAATAATTTTATTTGTCTCTCTGATAAAAAGAGTAAAGCTGTTCACCGTTCATTGTTTTCACCCTTTCTTCCAGCACTTCCGTTTCTCAGGACATTATCCACTCAATAAGTACCTTTAAAAAAGCTTCTGAATTATTTTCTCACACTACAGTTATGTTGTTAATTGTGTGATACTACAGAAGGGCATATTTAGAAAACTATCCAGAATCAGTACATTTTTTCCCCACTAGGAATAAATATGTAATTTTCCCTACGAATTCCATCACATGAACCATCATGCCCATTGTTGTGTGTTTATTATTCATTTGTATCAGATAATCTAACCATTGAACTAAAGTATCTCATTTAGATTTTTCTCTTTTTCAACATAAATTATATATAAATGATTTAAACAGATTCTGGCATTTAGAAGACATTTTGAATATTCAAATTCTTAGAAATATTATAAGGGGAACATTAAACCTAATATTCAGAGAAAACAATATATGTTAAGGGTGAACCAAGTGAGCCTGCTGTCTTGGTTGTCATTATAAATGATTCGGATCAGCTACTTGGTGATCTGATTAATTGCCTTACAATCTTCTAAGTGAATTCCAACAGAGTTCATGCACTGCTTTGCAAAGACTTAGCCTCCAAATCAATATGCAGTGGTTATAGATAAATTTACTTAATTGGAAAACCAGGTTAGGATTCAATGGCTTGTTCATGATCAATCATTATGTGAAATAAAACTGGGCTTAAAAATTTTAATTTATTCTTATTCAGTAGGCCTGGTCTCTAACGATATGAAATATAATTGTGTAACTTTCATGAAATTGACATGACAGAGTTAAACCGTGAACCTCCCCCATGCTCCGTCAAGTTCAAATCACTGCAAAGAGGTGTCCCGTTCTGGGCTACTCACTGTGCCCCATGAGCAGCTGCTTCTGGTCTGAAATAAGGTAAATTCAAAACCTGAGAGTTTAGAAGTTAACGTTCTGAAATTAAGAGATTAGAAACTGAAGAAATTAAGCGTAGAAATTGAGTTTCGGAAGTTTAGAAACTTTTATAACATTCTAACTGAGAAACATTTCTTTAAATCTAATATTAAAAATTCAAGATTCGTCTTCCGTATTTATTTTGCCCTTTTAAAATAATTCTTTTTTTTAATTTTAGAAAAGTATCAGCCCATCAGGTTTGGACACTTGAAAAAAACAGAACTTGTCCTTCATCACAGGCAGTTTGGGAAATAGTGATTTGGAGGAGTGATTTCACTGCAGCCAGAGACACATCTTCCGGGGTCCCTCAGCCACCTAGAAATGACTCTCATCCACGGAAAAGATGAAATAATTTCCTCGCCAACAGAGCTGTCTTCCCAAAGCCTTCAATTCGGTTTTCAGCGACAGTGTGAATAGAGGCAGCCACTAGGTGGTGACTTTTCCTTAAATTTCACCGTTTCTGGGGCAAGGATCTTGCTTTTGCATAAATACTCCTTTACCCGGTTTATTTATTTTCACTGAAATTGCTTTCATGGCAGTTATTCACACTTAGAACCACTTCAGCCTGCTTGGCTGCCACTGTTAAAAGGACAAGCCATGGTTCAGGCAGGGCTTCTTCCCGTCACCCTGGTGGCTTAACATTCCATGAAAAGAGGGGGATGTCGAGAGGTGAGGGTACAGAGGCTGAAATACATCCTCTACACGGGGGCGCTTGTCTTCTGGGTCTCGCGTCTTTATCTCATAAGCCCTTGACTGTCAGCTGAGTGACACCCGAAAGCCGCCCTCTGCACTCACACTTCCTGGTACCAGCCCAGGTCTTCAAAATAACATGACAGGTCCATCAGTATCCTGCTCTGAGCGCACCCTGCATCTGGGCCTATGCTTGCTGTTCCCTCACGCAGCATAGTCTTTTCCCAAACACCCGTGGCTCCTCCTTCACCCGTACAGGGCTCTCCCAGCCGTAGGGACTTCCTTTAATTATAACAACCCCTAAGCCTGACCCCTCTCTTCCTGCTACCCATATGCTTCAGTACTTCTCTATGTACATGTTTGTAAAGATACAGTCATACTTAGTATTTCTACGCTCATATATTCTGCTATGTCATAATCTTTAATGGCTGTGCAGCATTCCATTCTACAGACTACTTATCCCTTCACACTCTGCCTGCCTCTCCTGCATCACCATTGTCAGAACTTCTGAATATCAGTTTGTCTCTTAGAATACCCTCATCCAGAGATTCACAATATAACTTTGAATATTAAAAAATAGCCTTAAATGAGCCTAGGAAGCTCCCACTGGCTTTTCCAACATAAGACATTTTTTCCTACTAGTATAGAACTCTTCAAATTGCAATTATTTTGAGGAGAAAATATGCTAACAGGGAGTCACGAAGGGATTGAACTTTGGCAACAAGTTGAACCACACCTGCAGACAGAACGATGCCCATGCACCCTCACCTGCAGATAGAATGGTGCCCGTGCACCCTCACCTGCAGACAGAAGCGGTGCCCACACATCCACCACCATAGGCAGCTCCTCCGTCCGGGGCAGGAGGCTGACAACAGCACCTGTGCTCTCTTCGGTCAGAGAACATCATTCATTTCTCCATTTGTCATGGGTAATTCATTTCAGGCACTTACATGAATTTGAGATTGGATTTTGTGTTGAATATCTTGGTGAATTGTGAACTGTTTTACAAAATCATACTTGGGAAACCTCTCCCGGGAGACTGGAGATTATAACGAGAATTGAATATTAGGTGAGTAAAATTAAATAGAGTTAATATTTTGGTACTTAAGGGTTCCCAATTAATGAAAATACTGTGGCGATTTCCATCTCCAGGTTTTCATCCTTATTACAGTAGAAAATGGAGTCTGACAACACTTCAATTTATGTTAGCCCATGACTATTGTCTCGTTTTTCCTCAATTATGTTTATTTTTAAAACTACAAATCCCCTTAGCCCAAGACAGCCCCTTCAATCCACATGGATGCACACTTACTTTCTAAACTGAATTTCTAAACTGAATTTTATTCCACATGCAGTTTAGAATGTGGATGCTCACAGATTTTAATTTTCCAAAGCAAGAATCAACTAGGCTTTTATTTTTTTTAAAAAAATAACGGCTATATTTCCTTGTGCTGCACAAGAGATCCTATTGTTTATCAATTTTTTTAAATAAATTTATTTATTTATTTTTTTGACTGTGTTGGGCCTTCGTTGCTGTGCGCGGGCTTTCTCTAGTTGCGGTGAGCGGGGGCTACTCTTCGTTGTGCTGCGCAGGCTTCTCATTCTCGTGGCTTCTCTTGTTGCGGAGCATGGGCTCTAGGCGCGCAGGCTTCAGAAGTTGTGGTAGGTGGGCTCAGTAGTTGTGGCGCACGGGCTTAGTTGCTCCGCGGCATGTGGGATCTTCCCGGACCAGGGCTCGAACCCATGTCCCTTGCATTGGCAGGCGGATTCTTAACCACTGCACCACCAGGGAAGCCCCAAGAATCAAGTAGGCTTCTAACTCTAATAAATTAGAGTTTATTAATTTGTTTGTCTAAAGTAACCACATAAGGACTTCCCTGGTGGCGCAGTGGTTAAGAGTCTGCCTGTCAGTGCAGGGGACACGGGTTCGAGCCCTGGTCTGGGAAGATCCCACATGCCACAGAGCAACTAAGCCCACATGCCACAGCTACTGAGCCTGCGCGCCTAGAGCCCATGCTCCGTAACAAGAGAAGCCACCACAAAATAGAAGGCCGTGCACCACAACGAAGAGTAGCTCCCGCTCGCCACAACTAGAGAAAGCCCGCACGCAGCAACGAAGACCCAATGCAGCCAAAAATAATAAATAAATTTATAAAGTAACCACATATTTCCTGTACAAAATGTAGGGACATGTGTTTGGCACTTGGTCATATGAACTTGACTGTCATTTTGTGAACTTCTGCTACATGAAGATCTTATCAAACATGCTGTGTAGGTCTATGCATATCGTCAGGTTTCCGTAAATATTTATTGATTGCTTTATGTTTGCCTATCAAAGCAATCACATAGAGGAGGATCAATATTGCATCCTTCCTATATATTTCATGCCTTCCTGAAAGAAGTGTTGGTTGACTCAGGAAAAGCTAGTGACTGGAGGGAAAACGGCTTGAGAGAACAGGTGGAGGAAATAGGAAGCTCTGGTAAATTCGCTTGAAGAGAGATTTTATTGCGATTTTGCGGAGACGTTTGTTAAAATAGTCCAAGACTGAGCTAGGACATTCAGACGGGGGTGGCAGGGGGTGGTCTGACAGAGGGCTCAAGAGGGTGGTCTCCCGGGATGCCCGCCCCCTGCCTGGGCTGGAACCCAGCGCTGCCACCGAGAGAGTTGGCCCCGGGGAGTCACGTACCCCGTGACTCAGTTTCCTCTTCTGCAAAACGGGGCAGGAATCGCAGTCCCTAACTCAAGGGTTGTTGTGAAGATCAGTCAGTACATTTATGCAAAGTGCCCAGCACAGAATAAGTGAGATGTAAATGTTTGCTCCTATTACTATTATCTCTACCCCCACAGTTGGCACAGAAACCGCCGTGTCCCCGCGTCCCGGGTGAATCCCCGATGGTGAGTGAGGATCCGTGAGTGGTTCCCGAGTGCGTTTCCTGTCTGTCACTTCCTGTGACGCGCCCTGCAGGCGCCCTGCCGGGACGCCCCGTCGCAAGGGTCCCTCTGCTGCTCCCGGAGGTCCTCCCTTTGACATAATAATTCTAGTGGAACTGAGAACAGGTTCTGCTCACCTGACCCCTGACACTGGTCATGAATCCAGAAACCGGCCAACCCACCAAAAATCAGTTCACGGTTGACCCATTTCTAGAATGTCCAGTTTGCCAAAACTCAATTTGCTCCATTTACTGATGCACTGTTTCTCTGAAACCAGTTTATCCCAACCAGGCCCAAAGTGGAATACTCTATTCAGGGGTACAGAGGCCGCCTGGCGTTGAAATTCCATCTTTTAAGGCCACATTTGCAAGGCACACAGACAAGGCCCCAGGCTGGGCCTGGGAGGTGGCCCGCGGGCTGTACCCATCTTGGTGATCTTCTGCTCGCCCCAGCGCTGTGCCCTGAGGGCTCCCCGAGTTTGGGGAAGAAGGCAGCGTGGTCTCGTGGGTCTAACACCTGCCTGAGCTGCAGCCACGTCCTGGCCTGCCCGCCACGGCCCTCTCTCCCCTGGGAGATGTGCCTTGAGTTTCTTCAGAATCTGGGCGCTTTTCAGCTGGTCATCTTTCCAAAGAGGGTGTGGTTCCCATTCTTGTTTCAGTCATGTTTCCTCTGGTCAGTGAACTATAAGCACGTCATTCCAACCTCAGCGTGGTCTCTGTAACCTTCTTTGACTTTCTGGCGGTTTCCCGTGACCCACCCCCACAAGCACGGGGGACACTTTCGTCCAGGGACAACAGCAGGCACCGTATCTGTGCTGATGGGGGACATCCTGCCCGCTGGGGCCCATGGGACTCGTTTTCATCCACGGAGGACAGGGTACTGCAGGTCGGTCCCAATCCCAGACACCCGGGGGCAGGTGTCCTTGGTGTTTTATACTAGAAGGTCCCACCCCCTGAGGGGCACGTGGAAGGAAAGAAGAAAGCCGAGAACAAAGGGTTAATCCTCACACTGTCTTCCAAGGCTTCTGTTTGGAGTCTCCCACCTTGAAGGCTGCCTTTGTGGGTTCACTTCACCTGGTTTTACCAAGAAAGAAAAGTGCTGGGAGAAGGGAGAACCAGAGTTCCAGGGCTCAGTGGTTCCTGTGAATCTTCCACATCCTGGGGGTGCCCGGCCCTCACCCCGGGAGAGAGCCCAGCAGCCCTGACCAGGTCCTGCAGCCCCACCTCCATCAACCTGGCAGCCGAGGGACACTGGGTGGCAGCAGAGGCCCAGCTGACGTGCCGACCAGGGTGACTGCAGGGAAACGCCTGGAAGCTCTCCGGTGGGACCTCTGCTGCTCTTTGGCCAGCTTGTGCGGTTCCTCCTACAGGCCCAGCGGGCAGCACAGGCCCTTCGGGAAGCGGCTGGAGCAACCGCGGCTCAACACGTCCTCTGGGATCTTCTCGAAAGCACAGTAACGTAGGGACATGCCCCTGTTTGGGTATTTCTGTGACTAACAAGGCTTATCAGGGACAAAGGTCTGTGCTTGGTGTCACTGGAGAGAAGAAGCAAGGAGAAGGGCCTCGGGAAAGAGCTCACTGTCCCGTCCCTGTGGCGGGGCCGGTCGCTCTTGGGGGACTGGGGGGCTCCGTGTTCAACCGAGCAAACAGACTCTAAAGCGGGTACAGGTCACGAGACCCCACAAAACTGTCTCCTCAAGTGACACTTAGGAATACAGTTTCCCTTGTGCATCTGTGCAAATACATACTTAAGAAGGTGAAAACCCAGTCAATTGGATACATGTGGGTCACTGATATAACTCAAACCTTATTTTCTTTTTAAACACTGCATTTCCTTGTTTATTCTCTGGCATTTGAGCACAGTCTAAAGCAGAGTCAACTCTATTACCTGGGAATGGAATAACCAGGTTTTCAGAACCAGGCTCAGGGCTAAACTCTGCTCTAGGAAGCACGTGTTCTATCATGGAAACCACTGTTTACGAGGTGGTCTTGCTGTCTCACTCAGCTCGGGCTGCTACAACAAAATACCCCTGACTGGGGGCTGGAAAAACAGGCACTGATTTCTCTCAGTTCTGGAGGCAGGAAGTCAGAGATCAGGGGGCCAGTGTGTCCAGTTCTTGGTGAGGACCCACTTCCTGGCCTGCAGACGGCCACCTTCTCACTGTGTCCTCACTGTGTCCTCACGTGACGGAGACAGAGCTCTGGTGTCTCTTATAAAGTCTGAGCACACCATGGGGGCTCCATCCTCATGACCTCATCACCTCCCAAAGGCCCCACCTCCCGACACCATCACACTGGGGGTTGGGGCATCAATATATGGATTTTCGGGGAGATACATTCAGTCCATGGCACTGGTGAACCCTGTGCCTGTGTTATGGGCTGATTTACACCCCCTCAAATTCATATGCTGAAGCCCTAAACCCATGTAACTGTATTCAGACATGGGGCTCTTAAAGGAGGTGATTAAGGTAAAATGAGGTCAAGTGGGTGAGCCCTGATCCAGTCTGACTGGTGTCCTTACAAGAAGAGGAGATTAGGGCACAGACACACACAGAGGGATGCCACGTGAGGACACAGGGAGAAGACCGCGTCTACATGCTAAGGAGAGAGGCCTCAGAGGAACCAGCCCTGCTGACACCTTGATCTTGGACGTCCAGCCTCCAGGACTGAGAGAGATAAATGTCAGCCTTTTACAAGCTTCCGTACGTGGTACCTGTTAACGACCGCCCGAGCTCATGACACAGGTCACTCCCCCCACCCCCAACCCGGCAGGAGGAGATCGCTCAGCCTGTGCAGAAGCAGCAGAAAGGCTGTGAGGGGCAGGGGGTTGGGGGGACAGAGCCAAAGCCCCCAGCCCTTCTGCTTCCCCTCCACTCCTGCAGAGCCCCAGATATGCTCCCGCCTGCTGGAAAGTTGGCTGCATTTAGTTTTAACAGAAACCAGAGCGACTTTCCCAGAGGCAGGCAGGTAACACACCAACAGAACAGGTGGTCACCTGTGTGACCTTGAGGGCAAAGTGAGGCAGCGACAGGAACGACACCTGGTGATCCCAGCACGGCTGTGGCTCCCAGAAGTGGGAGCACCTGGCCGGGGCTCGGGCTGTACAGCCTAGCGTGGACCCAGCATTGGGGAGGCTGGGGCAGGGGATGCGGGCAATCCCTGATGTCCCTGAGCACGGAAGCTAACTGGAACGAAAAGATCCAGACTCTTGCGGAGCCATCCCACGTGGAATCCTCACCTTCCCTGCAGCCGGCAGCTCCCTCCCATCGTCCACAGGAGCCTTCTGAAGGGCTGGGGGAGAGTGAGTTGGGAAAGACTGACTTCAGAGGGAGGGCAGGGGGATCCACAGACAGATCTGGTCCCCCTCGGCAGCGGTCTGCTGGGCAGGTGACACGCGGAGACTCACAACCACGTGAAGCATGGTTGAATCGCTCTGCCGTGAAAATCAGGTCAGCAGTGACAGCTCAGAGTGAGTTGAATGGCTGGTGACTTCAGGTCAGAGTTGGTGCCAGGGGTAGTGGTACGGGGTGGGGGGGATGGAGAGGTGGGAAACGGGAGGACATGGTCTGAGGGAGATGTAGCATCACAACCTGTTCAACTAAACAAGGAAGGACACCAGACACAGTGGGGACAAGGATACTGAGTGGAGGGAGGGTAGTTGTCAGACTGCAGCCTAACCTAGTGCACAGTTTACAGTAAAGGGTGGGAAAGTCACTGCCTCAGAGGTGCCTCTACTTCTAAATAATGCACACGTGGTAGAGGTACTTTTGAAACACAACGAATCACGTAGTTTTCATTCATACATTTGTTTATTCATTCACTCAATAAACACGTGTTTGGGGCATAGAAATTAGTGTGTCAGGCCATGCACGAAGCTCTGAAAATACAGACATACATAGGTTAGTTCCGGGCTGGGGTGATTTGTATTCCATCAGGAGAGGGAAGGTGGGGGATACGTGTTCCGTGCTTTGGGAGCTGAGAAGGTTGGGATTAACCTGGAGAAAGCGCCCACGCTGAAATTCCTGCAAACTGCACCAATGAGGGACTTCCCTGGCAGTCCAGTGGTTAGGGCTCCACGCTTCTACTGCAGGGGGCACGGGCTCAGTCCCTGGGGGAACTAAGATCCCGCATGCTGCTCAGTGCGGCCAAAAAAAAAAAAGCACCAGTGATAATGACCTTCCTATTTGTGCTGGTTACTATAACTCGGTGACAGCAACAGCCAGCTGCTGCTTCACAGACAGCCTGGTCCACACCAACCCACAAAAAGGATCCTAGGTGGCCTATTCAGAGAGCTTCAGAGCAATCGCCGTCCACTGCTCCCCTCTGCCAGGTATCCCGGATGTACTCCTGTCGTTCTTATCCAGCCATTACACAACAAGCTTTCAAGCCAACATGTGAATAAGATATCTGATATGTAAGCCCAGGGAGAACCTGCACAGTAATTTTGGAAATATTTGCCATGACATCTGAAATGCACTCATGCTTTGGTCTTCAAAGGATCCCAGGCAAACAGCCTGAGTGACTCTTGACACTTGCAGGTAATTTCTCATCACCTGACGGAAGACGGAGGATGCAGGGCCCTGGTGACACATCTTCATGGCTTCGCTTCAGCCAAGCTCTCCTGTATCCCACACACTCTCTTTACCTGCTTCTCAGAAAAGTTTTTTTTTTCCCTTGAATTCCTGTCACCTGGGTAGACTCCATTTCCTGAAATGGCCACTAAGAAGTTTGTGAAATGAAAAGAAATCTCCCAGATTTCTTCCTCTTTGAAAAATGTTCATTGTTCTGTGTTCCAAGTTCGGCACAATAGTGAGACCGTTTCTTTGGGGCAATAACAATGGAATATCCGAAACCTTTGACCGCAGTAAAGACCCGGAGACGGTGCACCCACAGGAGCAAACAAAACTCAGGCATTATTAACGTGGCAGAAATTGAAGAAGATAAGCTCAAAATGAAGAGTGCCCTCCTCAAAGGTCAGGCCAGTCAAATGACTCAACCTCCAGGAATGCAGTTGATTATCTGTCCAATTTTCTCTCTGCTAATGAATGCTTTCCCCCATCCTTCCACACCACAAAAGAAAATTAAGAAACCAAACATAGCAAAATATAAAATAATGTCCTAGAGAGACGCTGAGATAGATACATTTTGCTGAGTTTTATTAAAAACAAATCTATTACTAACTGAAGCTGCAGTCTTAAACACCTTTCTTAAAAACAAAGTCCTAACCTCTTATCAGGAACCAGGCAAGTAAGAACTGCCCTAGAATATTACTAAAGGCTTCTTTCTTAGGTTAGAAGAACTCTTCAAATCCCCCGAGAGTCAGGGATCCAATTTTCCCCCCGTGATCTTTTTGTCTCCCGATCTGAGAACATCTTAAGGTCATAAATAGAAGACCTAAAACTCTGTAGCCATGAAGAAGATCTGACAGCAGAAAACACAGAACAGGCTGCTTCCGGAATCCCTGTGTGATCAGACAGGTACTGGATAGTAGCTGGCAACCCGGTGGGCACTGCCCCGGGATGCCAACCTGATCTGACGTACAGTAAATGCTGTATCATAATAAAGAACACACACTCCAGCACCCACAGACAACATTTCAATAACTCTGCATTGAAACATTGCTCAGGGCTGTAATTTTGGACAGTGGGGTGGTTCTAAGACCTCCCAGGTAAATTGGGAATGGGGGTAAACTAGTGGGTGGAACAGTTTACTGCAATCTACTCCTAGTCCCCAGAAAACTCCTTAGCCAAAATTTTCCTAATGGTTTTGTGGGGTTTGGAATTTATTTGCTCACCTTGTTTCAACCTGGAAATCTCAAGAATTATTCAAGCTTCTATGGACTTTGACCTTCTAAAGTCAGCTGCAACTTTTTTTGCATGTATCTATATCCACATCTTTTTCTAAGAAGAGGGTCAAATAGCTTTAATCACATTCTCTGTTGTAAAGAGCCCAGAGCTCTAAGGACTCACTAGGGTGTAGACAACAGACAGGAAATTAGAGTGTGAATTCCAGACAATAAAAGGAAAACGAAGTTTCTGACACAGCAGGCTGCAGTGCACGCCGGCCAAACCCCAGCAAGGGCTACACTAACAGCAGCGAAGAGGGGCACTGGCCGCCCGCCGCTGACCTCCCAGGAAGGCATCGCAGGGGTTGTCAGAACCCTGGAGCTTCCACTGCCCTGGGAACCTCGCTGTCTGGCTGGACAGGGCAGTGAAGAGCTGTTCCAAGGACCCAGGGCACGTCCATGGTTGAAGAGGGTAAGCATTTTCTCCTAGTGGCCCCCTTCACTGGAAATGCCAGCACAGGGAGGGCCCCAATCATCCCTCCCTAAGACAGATGGTGATTACCTCTTTATTTCTTTCAAATCTGGGGTCACGTCTACTGAAAGTATTACGAAAACGGAAGAGGGGATATAGAACCCCTTTGCAAGAAAACAAGCCAAAGATAAATGAGGACATTGAAAGAACTTGCTGAAGAAGAAAAAAGTATATATGGAAGAAGAAATATTTAATGCATTCCAAATCAATCATGAACCCACGTCTACATGACTGCCGTGTGAATCGGACGGGTTAGAAGCTCATATGTCACGTGGGATCACGTAGTTCACGCACCATGTCTCACTGTGACAGTAGAGACACAGCTGCAGCTGAACCAGTTTGCTTTCAGCCGTGACTCTAAAGCAGCAGAGGATCGTCGTGGCAACGGCTCAGCGGATGGTCCAGCCCAGCATCAGCGGAATACCTATCCTACCTACATCCTACCTACCTTACCTACCTACATCAATCGGCCATGGAGCAATCTTTCATTGTCTTACACAAACACACCTTCAGGACATTTGTATGTTTACCTTGTGTTACACCTGGGATAATAAATTTCACCCTTTTTCTGTGACACAGAAAGGTTTTCCTCCAACCACCTGTGAAATCTAAAATCCCTCCTTCCTCACATTTACACTCTGCTCTGTTCAAAGCTTTCACTCAAATGTTTTCCCATCGGCTGTCCTTCCAGATGGGCGTGTGTAACGGCGGTCTCTGGTGGTCCGCAGCCCCGCTCCTCCCTATGGCCTGGCTCAGCAGGTTGGCGCTGCCTGTCCTTGGACAGGTGCGTAGGAACACCTGGGGCCCTTCAGCAACAACACCTGGTCTCACACGAGAGGAAGAACGTGCTTTGCTTTGTCATGGTCACTCACAGTGGTGACCCTGTTTATTATGGACACACTGTCCGACCTCGGGGTTTTCCACGAGGTGCAGCCCCGAGGTTACCCCATAACAGAAAACACTGCCCTGGCTTATAGTCAAGGGCGGGTATAGCCTCCAAAGCCAAGGCTTCCCCCTCTATTATGATTTTGCCAAAACCTTGCTCTTTTCATGAGTTCTTTCAACGTGCACTGAAAAGCCCCAGTATCTTGAGGTCCCGAGGACTCTGTGTGCACGAGCTGACACGACTGGTGTCCTGTGATGGCATTCACGTGTGTCCAGGATTTTCAGTGCAGAACAGACCCTGGCTGGGCCGGCAGTCACCTCCTCAGTGTTCGCTGCCCCACTTAGCAGGACCCAGGTCTCAAGTTGAGGTCGGGTCTCTGTGTCCCACAAACCCTCTCACACTGTCCCATCAGGACAGGCACGTCAGCAAAACACGGACGAGGACACTGCAACGGAGTCCTTGGGACCCCTGTCAGGGACTGAACTGTGTCCCCCCGAATTCACACGCTGAGCCCTGACCCCCAATGTGAAGGCATTTGCAGATGGGGTCTCTAGGGCGTTATTAAGGTTAAATGAGGTCATGAGGGTGGGGCCCTGATCTGAAAGGAACCTTATAACAAGAGGAAGGGACCCGCGAGCTGGCTCCCCGCTGGTGACGGCTCAGCGAGGAGGCGCCGTCTGCAGGCCGGGAAGAGGGCGCTCACCAGGACCACCCCGAAGGCACTCTGATCGCACACAGCCGGGCCCGCCTGCACTTCCTGTGTGTTATCTCATTTACTTTAGCAACGGCCTTCTCTGCACCTGCTGCACCTGAAAAAGTGAGATTCAGCAAGGCCAGCAGCTCAGGGTCTATGAAAGGCAACAGTCTATGCAGGGGCCTCACGCAACGGATCTACCATGGGACGTGCAAAGTCCTAACCGCACTGGGGCTTGCAGTTCTTCAAAGCACACACACACATGTGCACAGACACACACAGAAACACACATGCACACACACACAGAGACACACAGACACAGACACACATGAGCATTGTAGGTGTGGGAGCTACGGCTTTTTCTTTTTATTCTCCCACAGATGGAAGGAAGGGAGGCACTGTGAACACAGGGGCAGCTGGGGGCAAGCTCTCTTCTCAATGAAGCTGTTCATAAAAAAGTAATTGCAGGTCTAGGTATAATTCTATTCATAAACATTAAGAAAATGTACAGCTTATATAGTTTCCCCTCTGAATTACCAACCATATAAACATTATAAAAGGAAACTCCCTGTTGTCCTATGATTTAAAAATCAGAATAAGTACTATAGAAAGTAAATAAAGCCAAGAATCAAATTACCGCAATCTAGAAACTCTTATGATGCATGTTTTTAAAAGATAATCAAACACAATCACCAGGAAGAATCTTTGATCTAAGATATGCCACTTTTTTGACCTCCAAAGTATATTATTTTCCTCTGATTATGTTAATTAAAGAAGATTACCTTTAATAACATAAAATAGAGATATTAACCTGTGGTTCGAGTTTGCTTCAAGCACTAAAGAGAAAAGATATCCTCCTCTTCGCTTGTGAGGAGGGATACACACCCCAACCCCACAGACCTGTGCAGTGTTTACATCATTATTAAAACATACATTGGACCGCCTGGGCTATGGGAAAGCAGATACACGGATTTAAGGAAATAGGAGTCTGGTGTATGAGAAGAAGACTGAAAACACTGCTTTTTCAATCAGGTGAAAAAAATTAATGAACATTGAAATGCTAATCTTTGTGGCATGACACTGTCAATGACTACTGTCTCTTAGCTGCACGTATCTGCAAAACTGTTTAAGCAGCCCCCCAAATTGCCTTCTGTCGTGTACTCATTCTCATTTGTGGCCTTTTGATACCTGTGTAACCTTGTGGTCCCAGTCCCTTTGGGCAGCTTATACACGACAGACATGCATTTCTCCCAGTTCTGGAGCCTGTAAGTCCAAGATCAAGGCACCAGCAAACGTGGTGTCTGGTGAGGACCTGCTGCTTCATGGTGCATAGCTGGCGTCTTCTCGCTGTGTCCTCACCTGGAGGAAGGGGCGAGGGGGCTCCCTGCGGTCTCTTTATAAGGGCACTGATCCCATCACGGGGGCCCCACTCTCATGACCATATCACCTCCTAAAGCCCCACCTCCTGACACCATCACACTGGGGGTTACGTTTCACCATATGGGTTTGGGGGATGCAGACATTACATCTGTAGCTTCTTCAGCTCAAACCAGTGATCTCGATTGGGACGGGAGGTGCCAAAGTGAGAGAGGGAATAGGAAAGACCTGGGCTCAGATCAGCTGATTGTTAGTTGCGGTCTTTGTGTTACCTTTTTTAAGTCTGTTGCCTCAAACAGGGATTGTGACATTAAATGAGAAAATATATTGAACGTGTAGCTCAGTACAAGGCCCAGGGTGAGTGCTTAATAAATGATAGCTAAAAAGAACGAAATAATGCCATTTGCAGCAACATGGATGCAACCAGAGATTATCATACTAAGTGAAGTAAGTCAGAAAGAGAAAGATAAATACCACATGATATCACTTATATGTGGAATCTAAGATATGACACAAATGAACGTATCTACAAAACAGATTCACAGACATAGAGATCAGACTGGTGCTTGCTGAGGGGGAGGGGGCTGGGGGAGGGATGGATTGGAAGTTTGGGATTAGTAGATGCAAACTATTATATATAGGATGGATAACCAAGGTCCTACTGTATAGCACAGGGAACTGTATTCAATATCCTGTAATAAACCGTAATGGAGAAGAATATTTAAAAAGAATGTGTATATGTGTATAACTGAGTCACTTTGCTGTATAGCAGAAAGTAACACAGCATTGTAAATCAGCTATACTTCAATAAAAATAAACAAATTAAAAAAATAAATGATAGCCACTGTGATGATTGTAGATTTCTCCAAAGTCACCCAGAAACATCTGGTCCACGTGGAGGTAAACGCCCCATGCAGGGCATCAGCCCTGAGCAGGAAGGGTGGACCATGGAATCCCTTCCATCAGTCAGGACACAGCACACCTGGCCAGGTGTCCAACTCACCTTCAGACACATTTCCGTTGGTGAAGTAAAGTCTCCCAAGAGTTCACACAGGTTCATTTTGGTAGTTGCACTGGATCTAGGGATTCAAGAACAGTTTTTTTAGTCCTCTAATCTGTTTTCCTGGGTCTGGGCTCATCTTAACTTTCTATTTTGTGCATCTAAAAACAGAAGCAGATGTATTTATGGGCATCTCGTTCCCAGGGGAGGCTGTCATCTCCAGGCTTTGCTTCCCGTCTGTCACTAGTATCCACTGTCCTTAGGGTTTTCTGTACTTGGTACATGGGTTCTCATCACTCTTTTCACTGAAGGTACCTAATTATAATTGAGATACCTAATCAGCATCTTGAACTTCCCTATAAACTTTACAAGTCCAGAGTGCTTATTTCTAAAAAAAAACAAAAACAAAAAAACAAAAACAAAACCTTGTTAATTTATTGAGCATCTACTGTATGCCAGGCACTGTACAAGATCTAGTTATTCCAAAATAAAAATGAAAACTAAAAAAACCTCAGAGTCCTGTCTGCAAGAAATATAAAATATTCAATGAATGTTGACTAAAATAGAACATTTGCACTACCTGTGTTTTCACACATTGCAGTACCGTATCAGTCAGGGTTTTTCATGGAAACAGAGCCAATAAGATATACCTGTATCTCAGGAAATTCATCACAGAAACTGACTCAGATGATTATGGAGGCTGCCATCCAGGAACTGGTGCTGTAGTCCTGGTCTGAGTCTGAGGCCCGAGAACCTCACACTAATTCGTGAAAGCTATTCTGACCCCGTGCAGGGTTCAGAATCAAGGAGCGTGACCTGGCCGTGGTCCTATGGCCACACCTTGAAGGTCCCCTCTTGGCCTGAGCTGTTGGCGTGGTTCCAGATACTCCTTAATGTTCCACCAACCCGGTTCCTTCTGTGACCACAGCCAAGAGCCTCATCTCACTCCTGAGGCTAAGAGACAGCCGCAGGGAGCCCCGGCCTTCCTCTGGGCCCTCGGTCTGTCCCCCAAGCGGCTTGCTGACCCTGCCTCCTCTTCCACGCAGCAGTGAAGTTAGAGCATGAGGAGAGGCCACTCTAGCCCCACCCAACACTTGAGGAGCAGGGTCCCGGGGTCCCTGCTGGGCTGGGAGCTAACCTGTCCATTTTGGATTTGGGGGCGCTGAGAAGTCAGTGGGAGGAGTCGGGGTCATTTGGGCAGTAGGTCACTGCAGGGACTTTGGGGGCAGCTGCTGTTCCCCAACCAGTAAAGAAGCACTTCTGAATTCTAGGAAGCCCAGCCATTGTGGAGGGTGAAGGCTAGTGGGGCCCTGCTTGCCGGGCTCCCATCCCCCCGGACCCAGCCTCCTGCTCTCCACTCAGTGACTTTAAGCAGCTTGTAGCCCCCACACAGCACAGGGCCCACGTGTGTGTCTGTGGGTCTCCCCTCTTCGTCCCCTGCTCCACGGGGTCTCTGCTCGCTGCCCGCCTGTGTGCATCAGACCCAGATGGCAGCGATTTGTCTGGAACATTGGCTTTGCTCCAAACACGGGGGGCAAGGGCTTCATAGATCTCTAAATATTCTTTATGCCCCAGACTGCTCTGAAGTTATAATATCCATCAGACCCGCTGCTGGGTTGTTTTACTTAATACTCAAAGCAGCACATATTTTAATCTCAAGTAGGTTTTTAAAATTTTTTACATATTTTTAAAATATTTGACAAGTGGTTTTCAATAACAGTAACAATAGTTCCTTTATTTTCTTAGGTATTTTATTCTTTCTCGCTTTCTTAGGTGTTTTATTTTCTTACGTATTTTATTTGGAGAAGGGGTCATTACCAGACTGTCAAAGGGACCCATGGCATGAGAAGATAAAGAGTGTCTTTAGAAGACTGGGGAGAGACAGAAGCTGTTGTTAAAGATACACACAAGATGGAGAGTCCAGTGCGAGCACGACTGGGGCAAAGGGGTGCGGGGCCTGCCTTCACGGCGTGGCAGGGAAGGTGGGGCTGCCGGCCGGGCCCCCTGACCTCTGGCCGTTCCCAGCGAGGCCACGGTCAGCAGACCCAGGCCTTTGCCTCTGAGCACAGCTACTGCCCCAACAGCGCTCCCGCATCCGGGTGCTTCTGCAGAGCTGGGAGCGGCGCCCTGGCCGCTGCTGCTCCGGGCTCCTCCCTGGGTTGTCTGTGCGGTGATCGGCCGTCACGTGCAGGGCTGGCGCTCCTCTCTGGAGCAAAGAGCAGCAGTGCTTCCTGCTCGTCCTCAGGTCCAGGCTCCCTAAGCTCAGGGTTCTCGCTACACGTGCAGACATCACCCGGCCTCTCTGTGTGTCACTGTGTGGGAACTGGGGCTCAAGGGGTGACACCCCAAATGCAGACAGTCTGGCTCTGGCAGCTTCTGCGAGTGATGGGCTCGATAAGTCTCCGACCCAGGAGTCGTCCCCAGGCTGTGGCCGGTGCCCCACTTAGCCTGTGGGTGGAAGACGCCTCGGACCCGTTGCAGTTCATGACAGCTTGCGACAGCGAGCAGAGGGTCCACCCAGGGAGGTGCGGAGGGCGTCAGGCCCCTGAGCCCAGCGCTACGGCGCATCTGCTTGGGCGAGGCCCACCACGCCGGAGGGCAATCTGCTTCACTCAGTGTCACACCCAAAACACCCTCAGAGAAACACTCAGAATGATGTTTGACCAGATACCAGGACAGAGGGGCCCAGCCAAGTTCACACACAGAATTAACCATCACGGCCCACAACCGATGTGCTCAGAGGGGGATTGTCCCAAAGCCTCCAGACAGGAGCCTGGCCGGGCCGACACTTATATTTTGGCCTTGTGAGAGTCTAAGCAGGGAGGTGGCTGGGCCCACCGGGACTCTGACCTGGAGAGCTAAGAGCTGATGTGGGGCCTTGTTTTAAGCCACTAGATCTGTGTGATTTGCTTTGCAGGGACAGATGACGAACACACAGGTCCTGAAATGTAAGAAGGAAAACAGAGGAGGTGGGTTCCAGGCAGGGGGCAGCATGGCAAAGTCTCAGGTCTCCCGGGGGGCAGTCAGAGAATACTCTGGGATGGCCAGAGTGCAGAAGAGGTCAAGAAGGTGAAGTGAGGCCAGATTCTGGGTCTTGGAGGTGAGCTGGGGACTCCGACACAGGAACTCTGCTACGTTGTGCCTCCCGGGTGACAGTGGTGCTTTAACGTAATAGAAAGGCTCTAACACCCTTCCTGTCTTTGGTCAAACATGGCATTTACGTTCCTTCTAGGTTCTTTCACGTGCTACTGCACTTAAATGCACAAAATCCCAATGCATTCTAGAGAAGTTGTGAAAGGTTCCCACTTTACAGCCAGGAAAACTGAGGCCGCGAGCGATCTTGGGAAACCTCACGTCCCTCAACCAGCCCAGGGCCAACGCGAGCAGCGGAGATTCTGACGCTGGAGGGCCTCGGAGATTCTGACGCTGGAGGGCCTCGGGCCTGGGCAGCTGGAGGGCCTCGGGCCTGGGCAGCGGGAGGGGCCGGACTGGGTCTTTACTGCCTTAACCTTGTAGTCCTGTAAACTGAAGCTCTTGAGTTTATGGAAAGCGCACCCACTGCAGCCCCAGCTGACAGCCAAGAGGTGCTGAGCCGGTGCTGTGTCTTTTATTTGCTTCACTTTCCAGATGGTTAACTATCTAAACTTCAGTGAGGAATGGCCACCTAAAGCAGAACCAAACTGACAAGGGCCACCTAACCTCTCTCCTGTCCTCCTTTTTCTTCTCAAAAAATGCTAGTAAAAATCTATTTGTGAACAGAGAAAGGAGCCTTTCAGGGAGGGGCGAGTGGAACAGAAATAAACCCTAATCGAAGAGCCAAGTGTGTAGGCCAAGAAGTGATGTAAATTAGTCCGAGTTTGGTCATTTTTGAAGCCGATTCCCAGACTCATCCTTCATTCCAGCTCCACGCCGAGAGTCCCAGCATAATAAAGCAGGGTTTTACGTCGTCTCTCTGACATGTTTATGGGCTCCTGGTGTACTATCCTTCTCGCTATTTTAAAGTCCTGGTCAGCTGTCTTCATAGTGAAGCCAAGGGCCGGATTCCTTTGAAAATTAAGCAACTCTAACTTGACCTTCACCACTTTGGATTAAGGCCTATTCAAAACTGGCTGCGTGATCGGGAACCCTGTGCATCGTGAAAGCGTGGGGCCCCCATTCAAGGCGGTGCCAGCGGGGCATGAGGTAGGCGGGGCCGGACGCCTGCTGAGGTCAAGGCCAGGAAGCCGGCTCCGGTCACCAGGCAGCAACGGCTGTGAAGCACAGCAGGCACCTCTGGCCTGCGCCCTGCACAGATCTCCAAAACCCTGTCACTTTGCACCTCGGTTTGCCCGTGTGTGTGCAGAGCTGTCCGTGCTTGCAGGGGAACCGTGTGTGCAAAAGCCTGGGTTGTGTGGTAACAACTCATACTTACGATCTGTTTGGGGCAATATTAAGCAAGGTCATAACAGCATAGAGTATCAGAGAACCCGGAGACTCTGCCCCATCCTCTGTGCTAGTGATGGAGACGCCAGGGCCAGACAGGGTACTGACATCTCCGAACCTCATGAATCAGGGGAGCAGTATCTCTTCCCAACCAAAGTCGACCCTGGCCATTTTGTGGGTTTCCTGAAGGCAGGGACGGTGTCTTATTTACTTATCTTTAATTGTGATAAAATATACACAACATAAAACTTTCCATCTTAATCTTTAAGTGCACAGTTCAGTGGCATTAAGTACATTCATACTGTTGTGCGACCATCACCACCGTCCATCTTCAGAAATTTTTCATCATCTCATACTGAAACTCTGTATCCAGTAAATCATAATTCCTCACTCTCTCGACCCACTGGCAACCCCGATTCTACTTTATGAACTTGACTGCTCTGGGGACCTCATACAAGTGGAATCATACGTTTGTCCTTGTGCGTCTGGCTTACTTCACTGAGCATAATGTCCTCAAGGTTCATCCATGTTGTAGCCTGTGTCAGAATTTCCTTCCTTTTTAAGGCTGAATATTATTCCACTGTATGTTTACACGGCATTTTGTTTACCAAGTTATCTGTCAATGGACACTTGGGTTACATCCACACTTGGCTGCTGTGAGTCATGCTGTGAACATGGCTGTACAAACAGAGGTTCAGGTCTCTGCTTTCAATTCTTTTGGGTCTTGTTTATTTTTTAGTTATTTATTTATTTTTTAATTAATTAATTTATTTATGTTTGGCTGTGTTGGGTCTTCGTTGCTGTGCATGGGCTTTCTCTAGTTGCGGAGAGCGGGGGCTACTCTTCATTGCGGTGCGCGGGCTTCTCATTGCGGTGGCTTCTCTTTCAGAGCATGGGCTCTAGGTGCGCGGGCTTCAGCAGCTGTGGCACGAGGGCTCAGGAGTTGTGGTGCATGGGCTTAGCTGCTCCACGGCATGTGGGATCTTCCCGGACCAGGGCTCGAACCCGTGTCCCCTGCATTGGCAGGCGGATTCTTAACCACTGTGCCACCAGGGAAGTCCTGGGTCTTGTTTATTTTTGTATGCCTCACACCCACCAGAGTTAACAACATAAACACAAAATCAACTTCTGTTGGATGATAATGAGTGAAGAAATATCCTAGAGTAGATGGTCTTTTTATCTCTTAAAAACAAAAACAAAACAAGATGCTGTTTCCACTTTAAGGCAGCAAAGACATCTCGACCATCTTCTCCTCTCCAAAGTGAGCCCCGGAGAATACGAACAAATCCAGAATACAAACTCTCTTCCATGAAGCTTATAGCATAACCACAAACTACGTGCATGTGAAAGGGTGTCAAATGCAGGAAGATCACAGGGGGGAACGGAAGACCATGGAGAGGGGCCACCACCTGGGCCCCAGACACAGCCGGCAGCGCCTCAGGTTTCCCGAGTGACGTGGATTCTGGTTAGAAGATGCGAGCTGCAGACACTTCCCCAGTACCACAGAGGAGCAGAGATGGTGCACAAAGAAACAAAGAACAAGTGTACTTTTTGAGCATCCGGCGGCCTGTGTCAGGTGTTAGGCTAAACACTTAGACGTTACTTTAACCTCTGCAGCAGGCCAGGTAACAGTGATGTGAAGGGGACAGACTCCAGACTGAGCAGCCCACAGTTCTCACTCTCTACTAGCTGGGGAGAAATAACGGAACTAATGCACGCACACACACATGCGTGCACATGTGCAAACACACAGCCCTGAGTCACAAAGGGCCCCATTTGTATTGTGTGTAAGTAGCTGGTCCAGAAAAGACTCCCTTTGTTAAAAGATGAATTTAACAAGAAAGAAAAAAGCAGCGGTCTATTAAAGATACTATTTTTTAAAAAAAAGAGGGAAGGGAGAAGTCAAACAAATGGGAACCGATGGGCCATGGAACAAGTAGGGACGGGTCCAGTGTGTCCAGGGAGCTCGTAGAAACGCTCTCCCTCAGGAGGTGTTCAGACAGGCGGGGAGAGGCTCACGTGCTCCGCTGGCCCCTCAGCCAGAGCAGGAGGGAACAGCAGGTCACGGCAGAAGGGAAGCCACCCCTGGAAGGGCCGGCAGCGAGCAGGAGGATGGAGGCTGAGAGCGGGACGAAACGATGTCAAGACCAACCAAGGGGAAGAGGTCAAAAAGGCACAGATTTAAATCAACCTGATACAGAAAGAAGCATGAATTGCCATCTGCAGACTGCAAGAGCATGCCAGACACTAAGAAAACACTGACAATGGATGAGTAACAGGGATCTATTAAAAGATGAAGAAAAGTTTCTTTAGGCATCCAGGCCAAGGAAACAAAACAAAGCACAAGATATCACAAGGGGAAAATCTGCTGTCCTCATGCTCGCCAGCGATACTTAATTCCAGAAGGGAGCAGAGCAGCCTGGAGCACGTAAGACCCAGCGGCTCTGTCCCGTGGACCCCTCCTGGGGGTTACTATGCAGTGTGTGGAGAAACTGAAGTGAAACGTGGGTAGCGAGCCCTGAAGCCATTTAAATGCAGGAATAAGACGAGAACTACGGTAAGGATTATGGTATCACAGCAGAATATTGTGACAGCAGAATGTTATAAATAAGATGCCACAGCCCTGACACCATCACGGGAATGGGCGGTGGTATAAATAGGCAGCATTCCTCTTCTTGTGTAGTCTGGAGTTTAAACATACGGCATAAAAATGACAAATGATGCATATTTGAAAGTATAAAGTATTAGAAGAACTAGGGACAATAAAATTAAATAAACTAAAATTGTTGAGGTAAGAAAAGAGGGAACAGAGAAGTTAGAAATACACTAATTTCATACTGAATAGGAAGTCTAGAGATACTGTCTAAAGAGGGTTAGAGGATTAAACATACTATACAGTTAGTTTTAAACTGTAAAACTAACTATATAAAACTACAAAAACTAAATAAAATGTAGTAAACACTACAAGCAAAATGAAAAACTTTTAAATTAGCATGAAAGAAAAGACACAAAAGCGCACATAAAGTAAACATTACACTCATAGACCACATAGTGAAAAATTTCAGGAAAAAAAAGGAAAAGAAGAAGCATTGAAAACAGAAAGCAAAATGAGAGATAGAACCTGCAATTCCACTTCTGGGTATGAACCCAAAGGAAGTGAAAGCAGACTCTCAAACAGATACCTGTACACCCGTGCTCTTAGCAGCATGATTCACGATAGCCAAGCGGTGGAAGCAACGCAGTGTCCATGGGCGGCTGCACGGATGAAGAACTGTGGTCTGTACACACAACAGAATATTGTTCAGCCTTAAAAAGGAAGGACATTCTGACACAGGCCACAACATGGATGAACCTTGAGGACACCATGCTAAGTGAAATAAGCCAGATGCAAAAGTACAGACGTGATTCCTGAGGTCCCTAAAGCAGTCAAAATCAGAGACAAAAGTAGAATGGTGGGTGCTGGGGGAGGGGGAATAGGGAGTGAGTGTTTAGTGGGGACAGAGTTACAGTTTGGGAAGATAAGAAAGTTCTGGAGATGGATGGTGGTGATGGTTGCACAACAATGTGAATGTACTTAACGCCACTGAGATGTACCCTTAAAAATGGTGAAGATGGTAAATTTTATGTTATGTATATTTTAGCACAATTAAACTTTAAAAAAATTAAACACACACACACACACAGAAAGCATAACATATAATGGAGGCAAGACCCAGGACAGTGTAACACGTCTGAGTAAAAAATAAAAATTCCTAAATACAGATAATCTAGGCCAGCTGGAAGGATATAACAGAAACTGGTAACAGTGAGTGAGCAGAGGATGCAGAAGATGCAATCTCCCCAGTCTATCTTTATATTCAAATCATTTACCATGTATATATTCAGAAGTATCCAAATACACCCAAAAGCAACTGATACCTGGGAAAGAATGCTCCTTACATAATTATCACAAGCTGATAAATGAATTCCTTGTATTAACCATCTAGTATATGCTCACTCTACCAATTTTTCTCGGAATCCACAGAATCGGAAATAACATTCTATCAAAAATGCACGTTCTGGACTTCCCTGGTGGCGCAGTGGTTAAGAATCCGCCTGCCAATGTAGGGGACATGGGTTCTAGCCCTGGTCCAGAAATATCCTACATGCTGTGGAGCAACTAAGCCCGTGCACCACAACTACTGAGCCTGCGCTCTAGAGCCCGTGCTCTGCAATGAGAGAAGCCACCGCCATGAGAAGCCCATGCACTGCAACAAAGAGTAGCCCCGCCGGCCGCAACTAGAGAAAGCCCACATGCAGCGACGAAGACCCAACGCAGCCAAAAATAAATAAATAAATAAATAAATAAACAAACAAACAAACGTATTTAAAAAACCAAATGGGAAATCAAATTAAAAAAAAAATGCACATCCTGATAAGACTGTAAAGACACTGTCCGTGTATTCCATGGGCTCCTGGGATTACATCGATTTAAGGGCTTTTACAGCAGGATCTCTCTGCCTGGGCCTTGGTACAGACAGCCTGCCCCGGAGTCGTTCATCCATATGTATGAGCGGGTATGACCTCTGCCACACACAGTGGGAGGTGGCCAGCAATGCCTACGGAAAGAGTCGTCTTGTAAAAGCATGAATTATCTGGGGGGAAAAAAGGCTTTGTGTTGGAAGGTGGATATTGACAAGGGGTTCTGACTGGCTTTAAAGATAAGTGGTTGAAGTAATTCTTTCCAACTAGAATGTTCTACCTTATTTCCTTTTTTTTCCCCATAGTAAAGAAACACTTTATAAATTTATAGATATGTAAGATCATTTAGAGCTATAGAATATTCTCACTTTCCCTTTTGCATCTTCCAACCACACCATCTCCAAAAGTGAGATACTCTGGGATTTAGTTAACATGTCACAGTAATTTTGATTAAAAAAAAAAGATTTTATATTTTTAGAGCAGTTTTAGGTTCATAGTGAAACTGAGAGGAAGGTAAGGAGATTTCCCACATATGCCCCGTTCCTACCTCCACACATGCATACCTTCCCCCCCGCCATCAACATCCCCACCAGGTGGTGCATCTGTTACAACTGATGAACCTACATGGACACGTCATCATCACCCAGAGTCCACAGTTGACATTAGGGGGTCACTCTTGGTGTCGTACGTTCTGTGGGTTTGTGCAAACATATAATGACATGTATCCATCACTAGAGTGTCATACGGGGTAGTTTCACTGCCCTAAAAACCCTCTGTGCTCTGCCTATTCATCCTTCCCCCCAATCATTCAATATTTTTTTTAATTGTAGATAAAAAAAAAAAATCACGAGCAGGTGAATTTTTACCAAGAATTTTGACCACAGCTGTGATAAATAGCTGTAGCTTATTGACAGAATCTTACTGGTCAGTCAGAAAGTGTCTGCTGTCCAGCTCCTTTCAGACTTTGCTATGTTTACTTTGAAGGGCAGTCACTATGTTTTTGACTCTCCATTGCACACCACACAGAAGTTCTCTGTGTGGGTTCCCAGGTCAGACGTGTGGGACTGTACCTCGTGGGTATTAACCTGGCACAGTAACCAATCTATTTAAATCACTCGATAAAAGGCAGTAACAGCCTAATCTGCGATGTGGCATCACGCCACCAAACTCCCACACCGTGAAACAGAATGGCGGCTCAGTTTGTAATCAGTATCGTTGAGGTATTTTAACACAGACCTCAGTGAACATTAAGATCATGGTCTCAAGCACACATTTCTGAGAAACTACACCTGCCTTCATATTACAAAGGCGTTCGTGGTTTTATTTTCCATTTTTCACCAGGGTAACACCTCACACGTGGCTTTACACAAACTTAATTCATTGTTCAGTTGAATTAATTAGCTGCGGACATGCAAAAATGCTCAAATCAGATAATTTAAAACTTGCATTGGACCAAATAAAATTTTAAAAGTGGTCCGTGTATAAACTTCACTTTGTGAGACTCAACATAGTTATGTAGATTTTTCAACGCTCAGTGTCTTAGAAACGGTAACTGAACATGATTCAACTCACCCAGGGTTATTATTCGAATTCCATCTTGTGTGGCTTCCATCTGTTTACAATGAAAAAGAAAACAGATGCTTTATTGACCAGCAGCAGCCAACAGCAGGGATCCACACATCGTGCTCTCGTCGCTGTTCACATAGGAGAAATACACGGGGGGGCTGCAGGGATGGGATCGAAGGCAGAACTCAGACAAGAATTTTCCAGCGTGTGAGCCAGGTGAAAGTTTACACCTTTGAATTCAGTCTCAAGACTGAATTACAGCCCCGCCAGCTACTGAACCACATGCATTGTCGTTCTTAACACTGAAGGACGGGCCTCCAGATTCACAAAAATGGGGTTTCCTTGGTGAGAGCCAGAAAATTTACCTACTTGTCACCACCAAGGAGAATGATTGTGCTAGGACAAGCCAATTTTCGCTGAGAGATTTAAGTGCATTTGAAGGTAAAATGGGCTTTTCATTTTGAATCCCACTGGCTTAAGAACATGAGGTCCATCCATCTGATCCTATTGTCTTGGACTGATGAAAACAATAAATTATCAAAATACATGAATTCAGATTCCAATCACATTAATGCTCAATCAGCCCTTCATTAATAATGGTCCATCAAATGAAATGCAAATGACAAGAAGTAAAATTAATCAAGAATTAACAAACTTTCTCTGTAAAGTAGCTTCGAGGAATTTAACTAATCAATTCCAATTCATACATTCATACATTGACAAAAGGTCTCTTCGGGTTCCTCTTGTGTATCAGTCACAGGGGTGGATGTTGTGTGAGGTTATCACGGGTGTGAGATGCTACCTTGGAAGGTGGAATCGCCAGGCTGCCCTTCACCACAAGTAACAATCACTATGGTTTGAATTATGGAGAGAAATGCAGTGCAATATGGACACAGATGGGGTGCGTGTGGAGAGGGAAGGGGGGCAGGGGGAGAGGAGGCCTGCGGTCAGGGGAGAAGACCTCTCCTCGTGCCCAGGCCCCTTAGGCTGTGATTTCAGAGACAGCCGGCGCTGCCCAAGGGGGGGACCCAAGGCTGGACGTCTGGACCTCAGGCCCTGGGGTGCTCTGCTCTGTGAGGTGGGCCGCGGCCGTCCTGTCCAGAGAGGGGCAGCTTAATGTCTCGGCGTTGGCAATAACTAGGGTAACATGACCTATAATCACACAGGACTCACTCCTGCCCCACTGGTCCCCTGCTCGCCCTCGGCGAGCGGCCTCCTGTACGAGGCTGGGATGAAGAACTGGGAAGAAAGAAGCTGAGCGCCTGTAAGTTGGAGCGGCTTTGAGAAAGGACGGGGTCCGGGGGGAGTGGAGACCTCCCGGCCCTGGGCCTCCCGCTGGGGAGGGGCCGCTGGGGCCAGCGATGCCTGAAGCTGAGCGCCCCACGTGTGAGCTCCTGACGCGGAGATGATGTGAACTAGAGGACAGGCTGGGGTGAAGCACAGAGGCCTCCTGGGCTCCGTGGGCCCTGCACGACTCTCTGCAAAGACAAAGGGCAAAAGCAGGGGAAGTCATGTTCTAATGTACAATCTGCATAAGATGGACGCCTAGATACACACGGGCTTTATGGGGAGTGACGTCCAGGGCCTGACGTGTTCTCGGCCTGGAGCACGTGCCAAGGGGCCATGGGCTGAGCTTTGCTGTGGGAGCAGCAGGCAAGGGCTTTCTCCTGCAAGGGACAGCCCAGTGGGACGGCCGGGGGGTGCTGTCTTCGTGGTCACCCATCTATCGACCTCCCTCAACCCACGTGCCCACAAATCCAGGAGCAGGGAAGGAAAGGGGGGACCCCAGGTGGCTCCTGAAACTTCTGCCCTGGTGACCGCCATCTCTTCCACCCCCATTCAGCTGGCTGAGCGAACAGGTGCGGTGCCTGGAGTGACCGACAAGACGCTGCTGAGACTGACTGCCCCGGGTCTCTCTGGGAGCCTCCCTTTCCATGAGGAAAACTGCGGGCATGGAGACGGTCACAGTCTCACAGGCGCACTGGACCTCAGAGTCCCCACCCAGGAATGGGGCGGTCCTCCCAGTTGGGGTGGGGTGATGTCCCAGCTTCCGCATGCCTTTGTGGGATCCTTCAGGGGGTGATGGCTGAAGGGATTCAGTTGGGTGGGAATTTTATCAGCAGTTGTATTACAGAAAGTAGTGCTTAATCGCTTATTTGTTGAAGCATCTACTAAGACATAAACTCGAGATACCGAAGCCTCATGTGCATCTGCCACGGGCTGAGTGTCCCCAAATTCATGTGCGGAAGGAAACTTGACCCCCCAGGGCATGGTGTCAGGAGGTGGGGCCGTTGGGGAGTGATGAGGTTATGAGGGTGGAGCCCCCGTTGGTGGGATCAGTGTCCTTATAAAAGAGACCCCAGGGCTTCCCTGGTGGCGCAGTGGTTGAGAATCTGCCTGCCAATGCAGGGGACACGGGTTCGAGCCCTGGTCTGGGAAGATCCCTCATGCCGCGGAGCAACTAGGCCCATGAGCCACAACTACTGAGCCTGTGCGTCTGGAGCCTGTGCTCTGCAACAAGAGAGGCCACGACAGTGAGAGGCCCACGCACCGCGATGAAGAGTGGCCCCCACTTGCCGCAACTAGAGAAAGCCCTCGCACAGAAACGAAGACCCAACACAGCCAAAATAAATAAATAAATAAATAAATAAGTCAGGAGCTCTTAAAAAAAAAAAAAAAAAAAGAGACCCCGAGAGCTCCCTCGCCCCTTCCTCCAGGTGAGGACACAGGGAGAAGACGCGTCTGTGAACCAGGAAAGGTGCTCTCACCAGACAACAAATCTGTGGTCTCCTTGATCTTGGATGTCCAGCCTCCAAAATTGTGAGGAATTCATGTCTCTTATTTATAAGCCCCCAGTCTGTAGAATCTTGTTACAGCAGCCTGAGCTAAGACAGCATCTCTTCAGAGGCAAGAAAGGGAAGAATAGGGAGTATCTGGCATGTGGACCCCAGACCCCTGGGAGAACAGTAGAAATGCCTGAGAAGATTTCCCCAGGGGTCTGCGACCTTAGGAGAGCACAGCTCGTGGGTACATTCATGGAGGTACAGCCTCTGGAGCCTCTGTGGCAGGGCTGGCCTGTGCCCCTGCAGAGGCTGGAGGGGGAAGGGAGATAGGTGGGACACCTGTCAGGCCAGCCAGCCTCGCACAAGGCCCCCCAGGACTCACAGGGACGTTTTATTGGTGTGTTTTCTTAGGTGTTGGACATCCTTGTCAGGCGTGTGAGTGGATAAAGACAGGAATGGGGTGAATTTAAGGGTGATAACTGCAGCTTTAGCACCTAGGCCAGTGCTTGGCCCTTGGATATTCAGGAAGTTTTTGAGTGCTTAGGAGAGAGCAGAGGGTTCTCCATCCAATGGGACCAGAGGCAGAGGGAAGGAAAGCTGGGTCCTCGGGGTCCCCTGACTACAGCTCCATTTGGACAGTATGCTGCTAGGGGTGTCACCACCCCTCACCTGGATCTAAGGGACCAGGGTGAAGACCCCCCAGTGGGAGAAGCAGGAGCCGGGGTCCTCGCTCAGCGCTGCCCCCACCCCTGGCCCCGTGCATCCTCGGAGCTGAGCTGCACGTCCTCCCCCGGCACACGCCTGGTAAGATACCCTGCCCTTAAGTCAGGCTCTGCTTAGTCAACAAGAGAAGCTGCTCTTGACCTTGTAGTCACTGAGTGGGCTATCACTAAATGATCTGCAACTCTGAGGCCATCATGCATCTTACTGGAGAGCAAACTTCCCCCTTTATCATTTTCTGTGTGCTTTGGCAATCCGTGCTATTCCTCAGGTTTATTTTTGCCCTTGTTCTCAGCCCACAGATGTTGTCACCACTGAGGTAAACCCGCAGACTAGAAATTTGGGCCAAAATTGTGGTGTATTTTTCAGCTTTTTAACGTAGCTTCAGAACTGTTTATTATTTCTAAATTTCTTGCTAAGATACTAATAGTTTGGGGAAAAAATAGATCGCTCTTAAACCAAATCAGCTTTCAAATAGGTCAGTTCTGGTGCTACTGTAATTGCATTTGACATTTTTCCTTTAAACAAAGTCACACGTTACTAACAACTTAAACCTTACTCTTTGGAGACGAGATTGAAAAATGCACTGTGTGGGTGAGGCTTGCTGTTCAAGCTGAACTTCGTAATAGAAAAAGGATGGAAAGGAGTTTATCAGAACAGAGTAAGACTGATCTCCACAGCTGGTCGAGTGGCTGTCTCTTCGCTCATCCGAGTGACAGTGGCTGGATCCTTGTAGACAGACTCCGTCCTTCCCTCCATCAGTCAGCGTGTGTCCCCAGCACCCCCTTTCAAAAAGTGTCTGGCCGGAGTATTTTCAGATGTCTCAAACTTGTGGGATTCTCACTTTACTATCTTCACAGATTGGTATAAAATCCTCAGATCAAAAACATTGCCTCACTTCTCCTTCACTGTGGAATTCAGTGTTTTGCATGTTTCTTTGTGTGGACTGGGCTGATATTCTGCCCTGGACTTCTATCCTCTCTACTCTATGCCAACCACCAGAGCGTTTGCAGAGTTCTTTTCCTTTAAGTATTATTGCTTGTTCGTTTTTATGTACCCAGATGATATTGCTTGGGATATTGTATGCACTGTAAATTGAATACCCTGAAATGTTTTCTTTTAGTTTTTTCTTTGCTTTTTGCTTTTTCTTTTCATCCTGGAGTCTCCTTTTGAAAGGCATTTATTTGTATACTGTTTCCCTGTCACTCACAGCCTGGCTCATTTTACCCATACTTGGTCTCTTCATCCTTTTTCTCTGCATTCTCTTATCCCTCTTATTCTCTTAAGCTCAATGACCACCTGACTGGCTCAATTATTCAGCAATTATATTATTTACAGCTACAGAGTTTAACTCTTCTATTTTTATTTTCTCTGTTTTGGCTCTAAATAAAATTCTTGGTCCAGTTGTGTAGTGGTTATTTTCAAATTCACATCTGCTGCTGTAAGAGGTGCTTTCAGTCCATTCTTGTCTATTACTTTACTCGTATTTTCCACTGCTTTTTCATTGTCCCCTTTTCCCCATCATCCTGTGCTCCTCTTCCCTGGGAGCCGCATCTGGGTGCCATCAACTCAGAGTGAATGCTGAAGGGCATCCAAGGGTCTGTGTCCCCAGGAAATAACTCTAGAGGCGGGACCTTCCTCTGCCTCCCACGTGTGTGCACACGCGTGGACACACAAATACACACACTTTTTTTTTTAAGGTCTTGTGCCATTTGTTCTTTTTTTTTTTAAAAAAGGGATCACTTGCGGGCTTCCCTGGTGGCGTAGTGGTTGAGAATCTGCCTGCCAATGCAGGGGACACGGGTTCGAGCCCTGGTCTGGGAAGATCCCACATGCCGTGGAGCAACTGGGCCCGTGAGCCACAACTACTGAGCCTGCGCGTCTGGAGCCTGTGCTCCGCAACAAGAGAGGCCACAATAGTGAGAGGCCCGCGCACCGCGATGAAGAGTGGCCCCCACCTGCCGCAACTAGAGAAAGCCCTCGCACAGAAACGAAGACCCAACACAGCCAAAAAAATAAATAAATAAAATAAAATTAAATTAAATTAAAAAAAATAAATTAAAAGGGATCACTTGGAGCCCTTTTTTTAAAAATATTTATTTATTTATTTTTGGCTGCATTGGGTCTTTGTTGCTGCACACGGGCTTTCTCTAATTGCGGCGAGCAGGGGCTACTCTTCGTTGAGGTGCGCGGGCTTCTCATTGCAGTGGCTTCTCTTGTTGTGGAGCACGGGCTCTAGGCACGCAGGCTTCAGTAGTTGTGGCTTGTGGGCTCCAGAGCACAGGCTCAGTAGTTGCGACGCATGGGCTTAGTTGCTCTGCGGCATGTGGGATCTTCCAGGACCAGGGATCGAACCTGTGTCCCCTGCACTGGCAGGCAGATTCTCAACCATGGTGCCTCCAGGGAAGCCCCATTTGTTCTTTCCTTATTCACCTTCAAAGAGGCAAGATCTGGGCAGACCTGGCATTTGTCAACCCCAAGGTGCTTAGCTACCACCCCAGCAGCAGAAGGCAGGGTCCTGTCTGCCCATTAGTCCCACTCCTATTGGTCTTTACTGGGCTTTCTCTCTTCCCCCAAGGCAACATCTTCATCTTTATTCCCATTCCACTGCTTGGTTCAACAGATCTTTGAGAAAAGTTAAAACTTTACATCAAAACCCATAATTTTCAGTAAAATACTGTTACTTATGTTCTCCTAGTCTCCATGTATACTACTGTGCAGTTTTGTGTCACAGCATCACAAGCTCATGCCTGACTCCCTCGTGTGTTTAATTATTGAGATTTTTAGTCCCTGCCCAAGTGTGACATTGGTGATGCTGATGGTATTAGTGAAGGTGATGGTGTTGATGATGGTGATGGTGTTGGTGGTGGTGGTGGTGGTGATGGTTTTCAGTGATATTAGTGATGGTGTTGATGATGGTGATTGTGTTATTGTTGGTGGTGATGGTGTTATTGTTGGTGGTGATGGTGTTGTTGGTTGTGATGGTTTTGGTGATATTAGTGATGGTGTTGATGATGGTGATGGTGTTGGTGGTGGTGGTGGTGATGGTTTTGGTGATATTAGTGATGGTGATGGTGATGGTGCTGGGGATGGAGATGGTGTTGATGATGGTGATGGTGGTGTTGTTGGTGGTGATGGTTTTGGTTTTGGTGATATCAGTGATGGTGTTGATAATGGTGATGGTGAGGGTTGGTGCTAGGCTCTTTGGTCTCAGCCCATTTTATAAAACAACATCCAGGAGCAGAGAAGGCCAGTTGCCCATGTATATATCAAAAGAAGGAGTCTAATCTTAGTCTTTCCCAAGGAAGGTAGATTCAATGTTTAGCTACATGTGCTACTGTCTGCCAGTACCACTCTCCAAAAAAATAGCTATGACCACTTCAAGTTGCTTTGTGTTTGTGTCACTACCTCTGCCTTCTCATGTCCTCTCTTCCCACTGCAAAGCACATCCCTTGGAAGATAAGATGGACTAACGCTAACAACAGACTCTCAGGAGGAATTTCTCCCTGATCTTGTTCCAAGACTAGGCATGTATCTCCCAGGAAGCAAGTTTAGATGTACCTACGTGCACCCCGTGGCCTGCTGTGGTCTGTTTTCCTCTTTGGAGCATCTGTAGACAGTACAGAGCCCAATCCTCGGCTCATCTCCAAGGATATAATAGAGTCTTTGTGTGCATTTTGTGTGCTAAACCCACTGCTGCTGCTGCTTTCTTTTTCCCTTGCTCTGATTTCATCTTTCACATCGTTCTTTTAAAGTCCATGTATTTTTATAAGCCTCTACTTGCAAAGGACAAAGACTATGTGAATAATAACTGGATGGAACCTAAATTCAGTGCCAGAATAGATACAAAGGGACAAGTTAGGAGCAGCATGGCCCCTGCTCACAGCGTGGTGGCCCCCCACCCCATTCTGTCTGGAGATGCTGTTACACAGCACATCAATCCTCATCGCCCCCTGCCCCCCGCCCCCCCCAGAGCCTCTCCATATCAAGGTATTGGCATTGACTGTGTGTCCGAATTTCTGTGTAAGTTCAGGGATCTGCTCAGTGGATCCACGTGATCCATTCGGCAGGAGGGCTCTGGAAGGAGTTGAGTTGGGCAGTCCTGGCAGGCCTTCCCGGGAGACCGTGGTGGGCTCTGCTCTGTCACTATTGGCACCTTCACAATGGCTGCCTGCGTCAGACTGACGGGGGCTCAGAAACCATCCCACTCACTGCTTCCCAGCCATCCTGACCCCTCTTTCTTCTCTTCATTGGGCTAAGAGAAGACAGTCTTCTGCTGGATATAAATATCATGAGTTTCAGAAAGTTCATACATAAAATAACATGGACTTGGGATAAACTACTAACAGTTAACTTTAATAAAAGGAAAGATTTCTTTCCCGCACTTTGGCTTCCTTCCTAAACTCCTTAATGATCTTGGACACATGAACACAGACTTCTTTTCCTAATTATCTCAGGTACAATGCTTGAAAGTTGCAGTGATCTATTTCTGGAATTTAGATGGAGTATGGTGGTCTGAAAATCTGTTTTGATAATCCTGAGGGGGACAGATGGGATCCGATTGGATGCGCTACCACAGGGGTGGGAGTTGCTGGCACTGCTCCAGAGACAGATGTGAATTTTAAAAACTTTTTATATGGAAAATTTCAGACATATGTAAAAGTAGAATTATAAGCCCCTGTGTACTTATCAGCCAGCTCTCTGAATGATCTGCTCACGGCTGATTTTGTGTCTTCTGTGCCCAAACTGTTCTGAGCAAATCCCAGAGATGTACCCTTTTGCTAGGAAGGCAAAGCAAATCGCCCACTGAACTAACCTGTGTTGCTCATTTCGAGCTCCCAGAGAGCAAAGGTCCAGCTTCCCTAAAACCACAGTGACCATCCTGGTGATGTTGACTCATTCCCTTCCATGGAGATGTTCAAGAATCTGAGATTTTTAGTGAGTTTTGTTTTGTTTTTGGTTTTTTTTTTTTTTTTGGTTGTTTTGTTTTTTCCCAAAATAGCACACTGTTTCCAGAAAGTAAAGACCTGTCATTCTTTCTCCAAGTTTAAATACATCAGTTGTGAGACATTTGGGATTTGGCTTAGAGGTTTAGGGAGAGAGGGTGCCTGTTTCCTAAAGAGGGGGATTGACCTGCAGGATGTTTGCTACAAAAAGCTTCACGCCTGGGTACAAGTTTGCATGAGCTTCTAATTATGAAGCCTGCGGACCAGGGAGGGAAGCCTGTGGCAGGAAGATGGAGGTGGCAGCTCCGAGGGTGCACGTCACTGACACTGCAATTCAAGATAGGACAGCGGGTGTTCTGTGTACAGAGATGCTGTGCCCGACCCTTCGATCTGGAGCCGGAGCTGCACAGGTGCACCTGACCCGCAATAACCCTGCCCCCTCCCCACTGACAAGAACACTGTAAAGCAACCCTGCCCATGGCCTTTTGGAGAGAGCATGTGCTCTAGAGCGTGAGCTTGCACATCTCCATTCTTCGATCAAAGAATAAAACTTTCCTTTGCTTCTGAACTGAACTTGGTCTCATTCTATTGGCTTGAACGACACCAGGTAGGAGGACCCTCGTTGGGGTCCGGCTCCAGAGGGTTGGTAACAAAATTTGGGTGACCACGAAGGGACGGACTGTGGCCTCTTCACCTGCACCCACTCCCTAGGCTCCAGGCTTGCCCTGGCTCCAGTGGGAGGACGGTGGAGACTTTCAGAGGTTGGCGTGAGGATGACTCTGGTCTTTGAGAACGTGGACGGGGCAGAACCCATCAGGCTTTGGCCGAATTCACAGCAACTCTGCCCAGCAACCCCATACCCGGGTGTGGTGTACACACAGCGTAGCCCCCAGGGTAACCTGGACTGTGCCCCCTTCAGGAGATCGGAGATGGAAACTCACACACGTCTGCCTGCAGTGCCAGATGTCCAGGGACGATGGGGACTGGTGGATGAGAGGGCGCCACGGCAGTCTTGCCCACTGTTTTGTCCCTGAATCTACACTACACAGACCCTGAGTCAGTGGAAGAGAACGCCATCCTGAGGTCGTATTTCATTCTCCAAAGTGCCCCCAACATTAGGCACACACTTCAAACTGGAAATAGAACTAGATACCCCTACCTCTTGCTTGGTCAGGGTCACCTACCGGGTATTTAATAACTGAGATATAGAGAAGAAAAAGGCCCCGAGGCAGCCCCACCTACTGGCTGTTGGCCTCCAATGTCAACTGGTCGGCACAGGAATCTGCACTAACTGCCCACAGAGACTGTTGACCCTGGTGAGTGACCCCTGGCCCCCACTGAGGGACAACAAGCCAAGGAAACAGGACCCAATCAGCGCGCCATATGTAAACAAGAGAGACACTGGAAGAGAGAACGCTCTTGCCACCCCCAAAGGGGGATGGAAATGGCAGATCCTGGCCACTACCCTCAAAGGCAGAGGGTCCACACAGGTGAAGAATGACGGGGTCGGGGGCTCCTAAGATGGCACTCCACCTGACCCCCCGAGGAACCCCGGCCAACACTGGATGTAGGGGGAAAGCCTGTCGGATTCTTAGTCGACACCGGCGCCACTTAATCAGTTCTGAACACCAGACCAGGCACACTCGGTCACAAGGGTTGTAAAATTACGGGGCCAGCAGGGAAGGCGCAAGAACAGGCATTCGTAGAGCCACTACAATGTAAATTGGATGAACACACGCTCACCCATTCCCTCCTATGTCCCCAAATGCCCTGTACCCCTGCTAGGAAGAGATATCTCACATAAATTGGGGGCTACTATCCACCTAACAGGAGACAAACTGGAGATTGGTGTCCCTGTAGACAAAGGGGCACAAGATGATGATGTTAATGGCTGAGGACAAACCTCCCTGGAGTAAATCCTGAGGTCTGGGCCCAGGGACGGGTGGGATGAGCTGTAGGAGCCAGTCCCGTGATCGTCCATCTAAAACCTGGACACACATGGCCCAGTAGAAAACAATACCCTCTCCGTCGGGAGGCCTTGTTAGACCATCCAATCAGCCTGTAATAGCCCCACTCTCCCTGTAAGGAAACCCAGTGGGGAATACCAGATGATACAGGACCTCGGGGCAGTAATGAAGCCACCGAGGAGACACACCCAGCAGCCCCTAATCCCTACACCCTCCTGGCCACTTTACAATCCACCAGGACCTGGTATTCTGTATTAGGTTTCAAAGATGTCTTCTTCTGTACTCCATTAGACCCAGAGTCACACGAAATTTTTTGCTTTTGAGTGGCAGGACTCGAACACGCAACAAAAACAATAATAGTGCTGGAGAGTCCTGCCCTGAGGGTTCAAAAATTCCCCTGCGTTCTTTGGGGAAAATTTAGCTAAAGACCTAAAAGGTTTACATCTGGAGCAGGGAACCCTCCTCCAGTATGTACGTAATTCTGATCACCAGCCCTGCTAAGGAGGCCTCTGACGAAATACTGTCACCTCCCTGAACCACGTGGCTGATAAAGGATATAAGGTGTCCAAGGAAAAGCCTCAAATGTCACAAACGAGGGTGACCTCCCTGCGCTTCATTCTCACAGAAGGTCAGAGAAGCCCACCCCAGGAAAGCAAAGAAGCCATTTGTAGCCTTGCCCCCTCTAGAGCTAGAAGACAGCTTAGGGTTTCCTGCGGAGGGCCGGGTTTTGCTGCATCTGGATCCCTAACTATGGTCTAATAGCTGGGCCTCTATATGAAACGTTGAAAGGAAAGGATGATGACCCTTTTGAATGGAATTCAGAATAGGAAGGGGCCTTTCAAGAACTAAAAAAGCAATTATGTCAGGCCCCTGGCTTGGCCCTCCTAGATTCAGCTAAACCCTCTGACCTGTACACTCAAGAGAGAAGGGGAATCGCCCTTTGGCTATCAGCTCAAACACAGGGCCCCTTTCTCGGGTGGCTGCGTACTCCTCCAAACAATCAGGTCAAACCGCTAAGGGGTGGCCTCCTTGCCTACGGGCAGTGGCAGCTGTGATAACCCCGCTACGGAGGCTGCAAAGTGAACATCGGTCAGCCAATCACTACATGGGCTCCACACCAGGTAAGCCTTTGGTAAGTTCTAAGGGAACAGAACAGCTATCCCCCGAAGGGTGATTCAAGTTCAGGCTGTGCCTTTAGACAACTCAGTGTCTACCATAAGAAACTGTCACATGGTAAATCCTGCCACCCTGCTACCCACAGAAACGGGGCCCCTGGAGCATGATTGTATGGAAACCACAGACACGATCTATGCCATTAGCCCAGCCTAGGAAGTGAGCCTCTCCCAGGTGCTGAAGAGGAATGGCCCACAGATGGGGTCAGTCTCAGGAGGGAGGGAAAAAGGCTGGTGGGATACGCAGTGACCTCCCAGACCCAAGGCAGAGGGGCACGAAGCCTCCCCAGGGACTTCAGCCCAAAGGTGGAGCTGTAGCCCTCACCCGAGCCTTAGGCCTCGGGACAGGGAAGATCTTAAATGTTTACACAGACTCCTACATGCACACGGGGCCATCTGGAAGGAAAGAGGTAGGCTTACTGCGGAGAATAAACAGGGGAAACATGGCTGAAAGCACAGTGAAGCTCTTAGAAGCACTACGGCTTCCCAAAAAGGTAGCAGTGACTCACTGTAGGGGTCACCAAAAGGGGGGTGCAACAGGTAGACACAACTGCCAAAGGGCAGCCCTAGAACCAGTAATTTGGCAACTACCCCTCACACCTCGAAGACCAGGTCCATCCAATTATCCCCAATCTACACAGAGGAAGAATTAGACAAAGCCTGAAAATGGGGTTTCAGTCGACATCTAGGAGGCCATGGATGGCTAGTTAATGAACACGGGCCGTACTTCTTTCCCCACGTGCAGCTTGTCAGCCATCAGGGAGGCTCATCAAGGAACTCACCCTGGGAGGGAAGCCCTATATAATTAGTTAGTTGAGATCATGGTAACTCCTGGCATGAAAGTTATTGATATAATCAGTCAGAAAGCTGAGACCTGCCCCATCTGCACAATAAACAATCTCAACACCAGACCCGCCAGAGGCCCCAGATAAGGCCCATTTAAGCCAGAGGATCATATCCTGGGAAGACTGACAGATTGAGTTCACCATCACGCCCAGAGTACCAGGCAACTTCAGGTACCTCTTGGTGCTTGTGCACGCGTCTTCTGGGTGGGTAGAAGCATTCCCAGCTAGAACTGAACCAGCAGCTGAAGCGGCTAAGGCGTTACTAGAAGAGATAATCCCCAGGTTTGGGCTCCCAGGAGCCCTGCAAAGCGATAATGGTCCAGCATTCGTGCCTCAAGAGACAAAGGGAATGACGAGTGTCCTGGACGTAAAATGGACCTCGCTCTCAGCCTGGAGACCCCAGTCTTCAGGAAAAGTAGAGAGACACCGTCAGACCTTGAAGCAGACCTTAGCCGAACTGTGTCAGAAGACTCAAGAGAACTGGGTTCAGCTGCTTCCCATCGCCCTGCTCTGCGTACGGTAGCCCCGAGGGATGTTAAGTGTGTCTGAACTCCTGATGGTAGACCCACCCCCAGCCGGAGAGAAGGGCCACCTCAGCCCCCTCGAAATGCAACAACTCAAGTGTGCCGGCCAGGTGGGAGGAAACAGGAAAGGTCTCACGGAATACGGTGACCAGGTGCTGCCTGCACCCACCACCCGACCACCACCCCTTCCGGCTGGGACCCTGGGGGAAACCGGAGGCTGCGAGCCCAGCTCCCTGCTAAGTGGACAGATCCCCCTTGGTGACCCATCTGCCCGGAATTCGCGCTCGAGGGAAAAGGCCTCGAGCCCCGACCTCGGCAGAGACGACCTGCGGCCACGGCCTCCTGCCGGCTCGGGGGACCCCCCTCCGACCTGAGGCCTCTCCGCCGTGCGGGCAGGGAAATCCAGGCCGGCGGGAGCCTCGGCCTCAAGTCACACTTGCCCGCAGGCCAACTCCTGGACCTGCGTTGTCAGGACCATGACTCTAGCTGATATTTGGGCCACGGAGCTAAGTCGTCCGGGTTCCTTTTTCCCCAAAAGGTTAGACAAATGGGGGGGGGGGTCCCTCAGGGCGACGAACAGTCGGGCCGAGGCCTGGGGGCCACCAAGCTCTGCTCCTCCAACGGGTCAGGACTCCACGCCCAGCAGGAGGCAAAGCCCACTGACAAAAACAGAATCTGGTAATAAAACAAAGTCTAACCTTTTTTCCTGTGCTTCCTCTAGCTTCACTTGCTCACAGGGGCGGTGCAGAGGCCTCGCACCTGGCGTCGCAGACCAGAGGTCCTGGGGTGGAGGGACGTGCCAACACCTCAGTGCAGAACGGCGACTGACGGCTGCGCGCACGGATATGGCTAGGGAGACGCTGCGAGCACGTGGGATAGGAGCGAGCACGTGAGCGGCGCAGCCCCACCCGCCCCGCCCCCTGAGGATGCCTGTAGCGCAGCCCCGCCCCCTGAGGATCCCTGTAGCGCAGCCCCCCCCACCTCCCCCGCCCGTCGGGAGAGCATGTGCCCTAGAGCCCTTGGCCCTGCTCCCTTCTTGGACTAAGGAGTCACGTTTTCCTTCGCTTCCGAACTGAACTCCAGCGACACCGGGCAGGAGGACCCTTGTTGGGGCCAGACTGGGACGGTCAGTAACAAGAGGAAATGGAGCCGGGGATACAGACAAGCCATTCAAGGAGTTTTGCTGCAAGAAGGAGCAGAGAGATCAGCAGTGGCTGGAGGCTGCGCGCCGTGTCCACCCTGATTAAGAAGAAACGATAAAGGGGCCTTTAGGATGGTGATGGCTGCAGTTTACTCCAAGTCCATGCAGTGAACCACAGACATGGATACCGAGATCCTGTATCTGTTAGCCCCGTTCATCTGAGTGCTAAGGTCCAAAGTGCAGTATTTTACCCACCAGAAGGCAGCCCCACGGTTTGTAGAGTTTCTACCAGGAGCAGCCTTCTCCCAAGTCACGCAGAGACTCCAACCCCTCACCACAGTCTGCATTCCTGGGGGTCCGCCTGCCAGACATGAGACCCCAACCAGAGAGGGGTTTCACCCACTTTGAAAACCATATTTCTCTAGGATTCAGGCAGGAAAACAGCCACATAGTTTATATACACATGCAGTATGTTCTGAGCTCCATCCGCTTAGTGGGGGAGCTACGTCCTGCCAATTCTCAGGTAACCCTGGGCCGCTGAACTTTCTGGGGACTGTGCTCTTTTCCCAGGGGTCTCGGCTTCAGGAAGGGCTGTGCCTGGGGCTCCCTTGTCACTTGCCACCTGGCCTCTGCTGGAAGCATCTTGTCTCTGGGGTCCTCCCTGGCCAGGCCGTGGGCTGACGCTGCTGTGCCCCCTTGTTCGTGTCCACAAGGTGTTCCCACGTCCATCTGTCTCAGCTTCGCCCCACTCTGACCTCTGCTCTTGGGGTGGAGGAGATGAACCCACTGCCCGCCCTCCACCCCAGGCACACAGGACTTCCGGGGCAAAGCTGGCCTGAGTGGCCAGGCTCTCGGCTGGGCGTTTCTGCAACACCCCAGTGGCTGTCAGCAGGGGGCTGTGTGTCTCCCCAGGACTGACTCTCAGACTGGGAGCCTTGGTCTGTGTTCACCAGTATCCCCCTGCCCATCTAAGAATCCTCCCCTCCCCTCCTCAGGGAACGGGCCGAGGTCCCTTCTCAGGAGTCCACTAGCGTTTCAATGTTTTTGTTTTTCTTTTCTCCCAACTGATCCTGGAAGCAGGGGGAGAGAAAAGCTGGCTCTTAGATAAAAATATCCTTCCACATCTATTGTTTTGTGCCTCTACCTCCACTTTTCAAAGTCCAGAGCTAGGAATTTGCCTCTATTGTTTCTCTCTGGGCTGCTACCCTGTCCTCGTTTCCTGAGGCAGTTAAGACAAACCCCGGGCTGTGTGAACAGAGGGAAGGGTGTAAACAGAAAATGGTGGGAGAAATTGTTAATCTACCAAAATGTTATCCCACCGCAACGCTCCTGTGAGCCTCAGAGTTTCAGACGTACGACTTACGAAAAATTGTGGAATAGATAAGAGTATCATTAGTGCTTTCTAACAGGGCAAGGTGGTGGGCGAGGTTTTGTGGGAACTCCAAAGATGAATCAGAGACATTTCCTCTGCTCAAGAATATGGCCTGGGAGAGGGATTTATGTAGAACAGCATCAAGGTGATTCTCAGCTGGGGCCCTCTAAGGAAAGGCAGATTAAAAGGAGAAAATCATACGTACTTATTCCATATGAGTTTTATGTGACATGGGAGCCTTCATAAGGAAATGATGCCCTGGTTACACCTGGAAGTTTTTATACTGGGTGTGATAAGAGTGGAGAGTCATGGAAAGGTGTGAAAGGCAAAGAGTTTGCGCTCAGGGTGGTGAACTGGGGGGACCTGGCAAGGCCTGTTCATGGGGTTCCTTCTCCGCATCCCTCCTCCTGGAGACAATGATGCTCCCTTCCTCGGGGTAGAGGGAGGGCACCTCTCACGTGAGGGTCTCATGACATGCACCTGCCGTTCCTCAGATTCCTTCCCCTTGAAATACTCAACGTGCCAAGGTGCCATATTTGGGGTGGCGTGTCCTGAACCCCGTCATGGCCATGGACAAGTTTGCCTCACCGCTCTGAGCTTCAGCTCCCTCCTCTGCACCTGTAGACAGGGGACCTGGCTGGATGCTGGTAGGAACAATTGCATTAGCCACTCACAGCAGCATGGATGCAGGAGCTTGAGGAAGGACCCGAGGTGTTGCAGCTCAAACCTTCAGGTGACAGGAGAGGATCTGGGCCCCGTAACCCCACTCCTAGCTCCCGTTTTGGGGATGTCCTGACCCCTGTCAGCTCCTGCAGATGGAAGCCAAGGGAAGCCTTCACGGTTTCCCTGCTGTCAACTTCTCCCTTTTCTCCCATGAATCTGCTCCCAGGTTCCAAGAGTCCCTGGGTTTTCTAAGGGTTGTGTTGACAAGTGTCTCTTTTTCGCTATTTTAGTTTATAAATACGTGTGAATCGTCATCCATGCCTGGGCGTGAAGGCAGCCGCTTCCTGTCAACAACATTTAAATAAATTCGAGTAACTTCGATTCTTCTTCCACATGACAGAAATGCATTGCAAATCTTTGTTACGCTATTTTGCAATTCATATATTCTTCAGCCTAACAATTCTTTGCAAAGGCAGAAAGGGTTTCTATTTCTCTATCACAATTTTAGCACTTTGCTAGGAAGGACCTTAATAGCCATGATGATAAAACAACCTGTGGAAAACTCCTCCTGGAGGGAGTTTGTAAGCCTTTGTAATCAATAGTGGGGGAGGAGGGGCTCTTTTATTCTGTCTGGTAATAATAAGAATACTTTTTGTGAAATAGAATGTCAGCTTTATTTCACAGAGTTCAGATGTCCTGGGGTGCAGGCGTTGCTGTCTCCGTGGGGAAGACACATGGCGTTCTCACGGAGAGCTCACCGGGGTTGACTCTCGGATGCCCTACAACGTCTGTCACTCTGGGTCCAGGCTGCCCGCCCTCCTCCCAGGGCCTCTGCTCAAGCTGGTGGCACATTATCCGGCTGAGAACTTTGCCAGTGCACTCCGTCTCCGCATCCGTCCCGAGACCTCTGGGATGCTAATGGGGGAGGATGGAACAGGGCGGGGTGAGGGGCCCAGAACAGTGCCCGGCAAACAACTCAGACGAATCTGAACCAGAGACTCCTGGTGATTGGGTTTGGGGTGAACACGACTGCATGCACGTTCAGATCCTTCTATATTTAATATTTGTTCCAAGACTGTGTCACTTAAAACTTGCTTTATCATTCCAAGACTTCCATAGACGGGATACCACTTGACGACCTTATGTGACCCATTAAGAGCCCAGGAAGCGGGTTCTCATCGGACGCTGAGTAGCTGGTGCCTGATCCAGGACCCCCAGCCTCCAGGACTCTGAGCAGGAGCAAAGCACCCCTCTCTGCGGGTGGGGTGCAGCCAGCGAGGGGCCGAGCAGTGCACCTGGGTGTGACATTTAAGGAGGCACCAAACAAAGAAGAAAAACAAAACCACTCTCAGGAATAGAGATAAATACTATCTCAATACAACATGTCAAAACATCAAAACTAATGCAAAAAATCATGAACAAAGTATCAAAATCTGACATAAAGACAGTTTTGCGATGAGCCATATTGAAGCCTGAGGCAAGAAAAAAATCGGGAATAGTAATGCTGTCTTTATTTAAAATGTTGATTTTTTTTTTTGTCATGGGGTTTTGCATCAATTTTGATTTTTTATCATTCTGCATTAAAATGGCACTTATCAAGATGACTGAGATTCCGTGCCCAGGTGAGTCCCTCACTCACCTCACTCTCCTCTTCACTGAGCCTGCGAGAAAGCACCCAGGTGTCACCTCTAGGGAAGCCCTGCTGTCCCTAAGAGCCCTCCCCGCCCGCATCTCCTCAAGGGGGCCTGCGGGGCGCAGCACCAGGGGTCCTGAGTGGATGGAGCCAGGGGACGGGAGACAGGAAGTGAGTCAGAAGGGGTCACCCTTTCCTTCCTTCATTTGCTCATTTGTTCACTTGTGTGCTTACGTATTCATTTGTTCGTTTGTTTGTTCATTTATTAGATCAGTCGCTCATCCGCTCGTTTGCTCGCCCGCTCACTCGCTCACCTGTTCAGTCCCTCGCTTCTCTCGTTCATCCACTCACTCCTTCATTCGTTGATTTGTTCCCTCCACAGCTGTCTCCTGGCACAAGGTCAGGACCTGTTTCCGGGACTGAACAGGAGGTACCATCCCCTGTGCCTGGTGCGACCCCGCCTCTTCCCGCCACGCCTCCTCGCGTGGCTGCGACCCCCTACCTCCCTTGCCCGTGGTGGGATGGCGGCTCTGCCGGTGAGGGCGGCGGCCTTCCCGCCGGCCAGCCTCGGGGCACGAACCACATCGGGCCGCCCTGCAGGGCCTGGGGGTGCGGGCTCCTGTGTGGCTTAGGTGGCCGGTTCACCAGGTCAGGGTGAAAAGGGCACCGGCCGGAGTGGGGGGAGATGCTGGGGGACCTCTCCCCTCCCAGGACCCCGTGCCTCAGGGGCCTCAGGAGCCGCACCACCGGGGGCCGCCTCCCCTCTGACACCTGAGGGTAAACGTGGGGAGAGGGGCGAGCGCTGAGTTCAGGGGTGGGCGACCCGGAAGACACTGGGACGTTAAAGGGGGCGGGAAGGAGGCTCTTTCCTCTTGAGACGGGGACTCACATTCTCTGACCCCAGGGGCAGAGCTGAGCACAGCCCGTGCCCCGTCGCGAGCCGCCCCGTGTCCAGCCGCGGGCAGTTATTTACAGCACGACATCCTTTTTACAAAATGACGCCACCGAGGCTGCAGGCTGCGTCACACTCAAGGCAAGCGTTCTGCTCCCCACGGAAGCCCTGTTGATGTTTCCACACACATAACGTGTGGCTGAAAAGGACCACGTGTAACTGTGTTCCTGCCACACCTCCTCACAAGGGAACAGGTTTCCCAGAGCAAGCTCTGCAGTGAGCACGGCTGGGAAGGGAACGCCTGACATGATTGACGGCCATTGATGTCTATTTTAAACCAGCAGGAAAAGAACTGCAGTCTTCACGCCAACGCCGTCGAGGGTCTGGTGATGGGAAGGGCCGTGCCGGCTCCCTCTGCTTCGAGGGAGACCACCTTGACTGTCTCCGGGCTTCCCGCATGCAGTCCAGGACACAGCAGGTGGGGTTGGGGGGGCCCGGTGCAGACGCCCCCCAGGACCCGGGGCCCCGCCCCACACATCCGCCAGCTGTGTGCCTGCAGCTACAGCTCTGTGTAGATCGTCACTACAGGCCGCCATTCCCAGGAGGCAGAGGCAGAGCCGATGGAGAGCTGGACTCGGCTGAGAGATGGCCCCGGGCCCAGGGTGAGGGGCCGAGGCATCGTCCAGGCCAGGGCGGCCGCGTCCCAGGAGGCAGCCATGAGGAGCGGCCCGGGGACCCTGGCTGCGGGGTGGCAAGGTGGATTCTGTGCAGAGAATCGTACAAAGCTTTTTTTTTTTTCTTTAGCTTTAGCATCAGTGAGGAACACCATTTCCCGGCAGACAGCCTCTCATCAGGCAGGGTGGTCAAAGCCCGCTTTTGAAATGGAAAGTAGTGACTGTGGTGATCATTTTCATTGGAGAATTAAGGGGAAGTGGAGGCCTGCACTCGCCACCCCAGCTCACCACAGGCTGGTCTCAGGAAGATCTGAGATCTGGGCATGCCTCTGAGGCCTCCGCCCGGCCTGCTTGCTGGGAGCGGGTCTGCAGCAGACCAGCGTCTGGAGATGAAGTCAGCGACCCTTGCACACACAGAACCCCCGCTTTGGTCTGCAAGCGGACTCGGCCTTAGAGGAGAAAAGTGTCTACAAAATAAATTCCTGCTGCCCTACCCCCCTTTCCTCCAGCAGCAGGGTCTGCTGGAGCAGCATCTGTTCTTCCCGCCCCAGCCCAGCCCGCCCCGGGTGACGCCGTGTTCCCGCCCGTCATCCCTATCCCTGAGCGGGTTTGCACCCGAGTGTGGTCTCCTGACTGCAGGTGTGGCTTCCACCCCAAGCGGAGGATCCCTTGCAGTGGTGCCATGAACGACACCCGCAGGACAGCCCCCAAAGGGCACGAGGCACGTGGTGCCGGGCACAGCGGTTCTGGGAGAGTCTGTCAGAGCCGGGGAGCTGAGGCCTGTCGGCCCGGTCCTGCAGGGGAGGAGGGACCAGCAGGCAACCAGCGAGGAGCTCCTCCTAGAGCGCAGCTGGCCCCCCGCCCCCCGGAAGCACGGCGTTGGGGGGCACGTCTGTGCAGGGAGCCCTCTGCTCTCCTGTCACCTCCTGCGTCCCAGCACCTGCCTCCCGCCTGGGCGCCTCCAGCTCTGCGTCTTCACCTTCCCGCCTGGACTCTTTTAGCTCAACGTATCAATTTAGTTTTCCCTTTTGGGATGGAGGAAAAATGGAGTCACCATTTCCCTCTTGTTTAGGGAGATGTTGAAAACAAGATCAAAACTCATTCTGCCCTCTGCAGTGAGAATTCCAGAGCAGAAAGAAAAGTCTTGTCCACATCAGAACATGAGGAGGAACCATGGGTGTCCCCTCTGCCTTAGGAAGCCGGTGGCAGGGGGTCTAGGGGATGGAGGGGTGCCAGCTTCCGGGCCACTTTGTCCAGTGACCCGAGGATGCAGGCACCATCTCATCAAGGTTCATCCAGCGACTGGCCACTGGGGATCAGGTGCTTATGGGAGACCCAATCTTTCAGAGGCCCGGGGTCTGCTTTCCTCCGTGACGCGCACATTCGCATGGAGATGTTAACCTGCCGCCACTAAGCAATGATCGGGGGCTCCACACCTGCTCCCCAGGCCAGAGTTCAGACACGCAGCTGTGACGCTTCCCCGAAGGCCCAGGAGGTGTCGCCAGCGTCCTCAGAATGAAGCCACCACCTCCCAGGGACATGGCTAGAGTTAAGGCCACGCCTCTGAATAGCAGCGTGATGGTTATTAGTGGGGAAATGGCATAAAATTACTCCATCATTTAGTGAAACCATGATCCTCAAAAGCAGAAGAAGCCCCCTTAAAACTCCATCGGCGAGCGTGTGGAAGCTGGGGGCCCGTGACCTGCTGCGTTTGCGCCACCCTAACACTGCGCCTGTCGCCTGGCCTTCTTGGTCCCTCCTCACGCTGGAGGTCAGAGGTGAGCTGCTGCCCTTCCTGTGCAGCCCTGCCCTGCACCCCCACACAGCCGGCGGGCAGCTTGGGGGCTTCCGAGGCCGGAACAGGGCAGGACCCTGGCATAGTGATAGGCGCTTTGCAGGTGTGCTCAGGAGGCTGCCTGCTCTTCTCACGTCTCCCCGGGACCTCTCAGCCCACCCAGCGGAGGCTCTGAGCCAGTCTGTATTTTGCCAAGTTCAAGTTCAAGTCAGCGTGGGTTTCAGACCTTGGCTCTCTTTGGCTGTAAGGACCCGAGCTCACTGTGCTGCCCGCGGGTACGACAGACGGGAGAGGAACCGCAGGCAAAAGCAGGTTCAGAAGATGCTCCTGCGCATGTCGGCCCCGCTGCCGGGGAGGAGAGGCCTGCGCTGATGATGGGGGCAGTGCTGGGGCGTCGCCACGGCGGATGCTCTCTGAACCTGTCGAGACAAGGGCAGACAGGATTGGCGAAAAGCGAACGTGTCCCTCCGCCGGCGCGAGTCCACGACGGCTGGGCTTCCGCTTACTGTTGTTTCCAAGCTTTGCCTCGTGAAGCGATCAGTTCCTGGGGCAGACTCGGCCTGGTCCTCGTACTCTACCAGGCGCAGATGGCACGAGGACCAGACTCAGGCTGGCTTTCAGTCAGCTCTCCAGCCCGAGGCACCTGACGCCGGGTTTGGAGAACGGCTACTTGAGGCTACAGATGCATCTGCTGAACAACTTAGGAGCGAAGGAGCGACGATAAATACCTGTCGGCTTCTGCGTGGTGGAAACCACAGCCACCCTGCAGGGTACAGGGAGATGTTTCCCGTGATTTTATTCTGCATCTTGGCGCTTGCTCCAGGGGGCCCCATATTTCTAGGAACCCCGGCCCAGCATCATTAAAGGAGGCATTATTTTGTGTTTAGTGGAGCACTAAATTGGTGCTACAGTGCTGTGATGCTGGTGGCGAGTACCCCTCTTACCATGGCAACGGTAGCACGTCAGGTCAGGCTGTTCCTGGGAGCGCGGTCTCCAGCCCTCATTTACACAGAGACCCTCACATTTTGTGCACGGAATGAGATTAGGCTTGTGAGGGCTCCAAACGAAGGCCTTGCTCTGTCAGTACATCAACTTACTGCACGTTCAGGAAGCATCAGCGTTAAAATAAAACAGTTAGTGAACCGCAAGTGACAGACGCACCTGCATTGCACACACTTGTCCTTTAACGTTCACACTGCTTACCTGGGCTCCACGGACCTCAGGGTCAGCGGTGGGATTCCTGTGCGCATGCACACGCTCACACGGACACACACATACGGACACACACGTGATTACATGTGGATGGGCACACTCGCATACACATGCACGCACACACATTCACACACACACAGATTTGTGAGAAAAAGAGTCAGATTTACAGGGAACAGCCCCGCTCTACAAGGCATGTCTCACCGTGTGACGAGAACATCGGGCACGACGTTGTCATCTTGGCAGAGAGCGTGGGCGAGGGCCCATGTGTGCAGGAAAGAGGCGGCTGCAGGGAGGCCAGGCGGCGCCCCACGCGGGACTCCTCTTCTGCCACCTCCCCGCTCCAGCCCAGCTCTCTGAGCACAGCGCCGCCTAGTTGGGAGAGAGCCTGGTGTGTGTGTTGTGTGTGCTGTGTGGTGTGTGACTGTGTGTTGTGTGGGCTGTGTGGTGTGTTGTGTGTGCTTTGTGTGGGTTGTGTGTTGAGTGTGTGCTATGTGTGCTGAGTGTTGTGTGTGTGGGCTGTGTGTGGTGTGTGTGTGTGTGGTGTGTGTGGGGGGGGCTGTGTGTGTGTGGGCTGTGTGTATGGTGTGTGTGTGGGGGGCTGTGTGTGTGTGGGCTGTGTGTGTGGTGTGTGTGCAGGCTGTGTGTGTGTGTTGTGTGTGTGTGTGTTGTGTGGGCTGTGTTGTGTGTGTGTGGGCTGTGTGTGCGGGCTGTGTGTGTGTGTTGTGTGCTCTGGGTGAGGTGTGGAAGCAGGGAGACAAGGTGGAGGCCGGGGAAGAGACAGGAGACCTGGGGGAGGAGGGAGGGGTGGTCTGATGGCGGGTGGGTGGCCTCCATCCGTGGCCACGAGGAGAGCCCTTTGCCGCCCCGGTGCGTCCATCATGAGGTTGGAATGCCAGCTGTGACCCTACAGCCCGCGTTGCTCGCTGGCCGACCTCCCCGGGGCCAGGCTCCTGGAGCAGAAGGAGGCCCAAGAGGAGGCCCGAGTTCTGACGGAGCCGGGGTGACGCCTGGCCGACACCGAGTCCTCAGTGGCGGTGACCATCCTCAGCTCTGGAGGACTCGGGGCCCGTGGGTCTGCCCCCCCCCCCCACCGCCGCCACCTCCCAGGGACTTAGAACACACCTTCCCCTGCCGGGTGAGCTTTTCCTCATCACGAACTGTAGCCAGCAGGGAAGAATGACTGAGTCATGCACTTTGGGACGGCAAACCCACAGCGGATGGCTTCCCCTTGCTGTTCAGCCGTGGCTCCCCAGGCGTCCCCGCCCCCGCAGCCCCACTAAACGGTTCGGTCCCTGGTGGCTCCAAAGCATCAAGACGTCGATGACATAGCGAAGCTGCTTACAGGCTACACTGATTCATGGGAGACATGACATCTTAGAGAATTAATAAACTACATAAATAAGAGTTAAATAAGCTGGGACTTCCCTGGTGGGACAGTGGTTAAGAATCCACCTGCCAATGCAGGGGACACGGGTTCGAGCCCTGGTCCGGGAAGATCCCACATGCCGCGGAGCAACTAAGCCCGTGCGCCACAGCTACTGAGCCTGTGCTCTAGAGCCCGCGAGCCACAACTACTGAGCCTGTGTGCCACAACTACTGAAGCCCGTGTGCCTAGAGCCTGTGCTCTGAGACAAGAGAAGCCACTGCAATGAGAAGGCTGCACACCGCAACGAAGAGTAGCCCCCGCCCGCTGCAACTAGAGAATGCCTGCAACGAAGACCCAATGCAGCCAAAAATAAATAAATAAATAAATAATTTTTTTAAAAAAACAGTTAATAAGCTGAGAACGAATATGTGAAAGGGAAAGTTGAGGAAATTAAACAGTTTGCTTGGATGCTACAGTACAGCTGTGTCTACCAATAATATTTTGAATGAAAACAGAAAATGCACATTCCAAATATCGATACTTTGTCGACATCATGCCAAAATCTCAGTACTTAGAGTCATAAAACTTGAGCCAAGAAGCCGGCCTGAGTGGGAACAACTACTGAGCATGTCCTTAATGCGACCCAAGCCTGGATCCGGCCCGTGGATCCCTCGGATCACGCCGCCTCTGCAGATGGACTGCACTACCCCCACTGCTGGCCGTGTGAGCGCCCACCTTTCCTCACGGGATGCTTTTCGGGGTGGGGTTAGAGGGAGCTCTAGTCCCTGTAGACGTCGGACATCCTTTCTCACGGACAGAAGATGCTCAAGGCACGAGGCCCCTGAGGGGCCTGCCCAGGCTCCCCGCGCCTTCCTGCCTGGCTGTCCTCAGGGGCCCCCAGGTGCCACAAAGACTTAGGAAAGGCCTTTTCAAATAGTACCCACAGACACCATTCCCGGGTCAGCCAGCTCTCTTTAAGTAGGTTTTATATTCTCACCTCCTCGTTACGACGACTTGCCTTACAGTCTGAGTGAAGGCCGTCTCTTCACCTAGGCTGGGCCGTTACCTTCAGGGCGCCTGCTGTAAGCGGGGTGATTGCGGGCTTCATCCTGTTCTCCAGTTGACTTGCTCATTGATTGTGGACAATCTCACCCTTCCTGTAGGGTGCAAGTTTGTTGTTTATTTTAGCAAATATTCTTAATAGTCTTAATCTGCTGTCAAGTCAGTACTGTGTTCCTCGACCTTCATGATAAATTAAATCTTTTCCTGCAAGAATCCAGATGATGTGCTGGTCTCTAAGGATGTACAGAGGACACCCTTTTTCTTAACCTTTTAATCTTGGGTGTTGGGATGCCTAGAATGAGGTCATTTTCAACCACTCCGTTCATAAGCTTTCCCATTAGCTGACCTAACTCTTACACTCTTTTAAAGAAGAGGGAGCTTAGCTGTAGAAGTGTCGGACTCTGCAGCTGACCTTGGACGCACCAAGAGCTGGCAGCTCCTGGGTGGCCAGCTTTGATGGGAGCTGAGACTCTATTTGCAAACATTTGCCAGGCACCCCCACTAGTTAAGCTGCTCCTTTGAACCCAAACATTAACCCTTTAGAAAGTACTGTCTCTGGCACAAATTGCTTTCTACGTAATAGCAGCCACTGGGTGATGGAATGAGGCCCTCCCTCCTCCCGTGGGGACTGGACGAGGGCCTGCATGCTGCGGCAGGGAGGCTGGAGCAACCACTGTGCACGTGAGGCCGGGCGGCCACACCATGGAGCGCCAAGCCCCGTGCAACTGGGAGGTCCAGCCTTCAAATGCACCGTGAGGTTACGTGGGGCTAGATTAGGTCACCAAGAGGCCAGGGATCCCGAGGCAGTTATCCAAGTGGAGGAGAAGTTGGAACTAAAATTCACAGCATGGTGACAGCTTGGGGGACCCCTGGCTTACGCAGGGGTCTGCCTGGCTTTGATTCGGGAGTGGATAAGGTGTGCCATGGACCCTGGGGAGGTCAGCGTGGGGAGTCAAGGCCGGGCTGAGAGCCTCGGAGCGGCTTCTGGGCATCACCAAGCCGCAGGGACGTGCTGGGTGGGGGAGGGGCTCGGGTGGGTGTCAAGGCCGACCCAGTGGGATTTGTCATTTCCTGGGGGCCCATCTTGCCACCACAGACAGGGTAAGTCTGACGTGCACAGGGGACCGCAGGGGTGGCTGCCCGCGACGAGTGGGTGATGACGAACCAGTAACGGCAGGGGAGAGCCAGGCGGCCACACACAGCACCCCTGCAGTTGCACGGGGCCAAGACCGGCCTGTGCGCAGCTGCTGGGCTGGCTGGTGCTCTGACACTGTCATCGCTAAACTACCATCCAGCTAATGTAGGTCAATACCCCAGCCTCAGCTGGCATTCCGGTCTTGAGCTCACAGAGGCTGTGATCTGTGCCTAGAAAGCAACAGCCAAGAGCAATTACTCCTCTGAATATCCACTTCTGGATATTCAGAAGTTATAGACATTTACCTGATATCAGATGAAGAGATTCAAAAAAGGTTTTGTGAGAGAGTTAGAAAAATGCAGCCTCTGGCTTTTCTAAAACAAGCATTTTAATTCTATGTACTGAACGCATGCTGGGCCCCAGCTACGTTGAAGCACTGCTGAGGGGGGTAGAGAGGCAAACAGACTGTCCTTCCTTCTCTAGGAGGAGGAGGGTTCAGGTGTGTCTCAGTCGGGGTTCTCCAGAGGAACAGAACCAGTGAGATGTAGGGAGATACAGAGGAGAGCTACTACAGGCGCTGACTCACGTGGTCCTGGAGGCCAGGCAGTCCTCCACCTGCCATCCACCAGCTGGAGGCCCCGGGAGGCGGCGGGGTGGGGGGCGTCGTTCAGTCTGAGTCCGAAGCCTGAGAACCAGAAGCTCTGATGTCCGAGGGCAGGAGAAGATGGACCTCTTTGTTCTATTCAGATTGGATGGTGCCCACCACAATGGAGAGGGTGGCCTTCTTCACTTAGTCCACCGATTCAAATGCTCCTCTCTTCCAGAAACACCCTCACAGACACACCCAGAGATAACATTTCACCAGCTGTCTGGGAGTCCATCAGCCCTGTCAAGTTGACACATTAAATTAACTGTCACGATATGTTAAACTCCTAATACAAGAGAAATAGGATAGGCATAATACAGACAGTACAATGAGAGTATGATGTAGACACATAGTAGTTGCATTATTTTTAATGAATTCATTAATTTAACAAACATATGGAGGCCCCTGTGTAAGCCATGGCTCAATTCACAAAGAGAAAAACAGCAAAACACCACGAGTAAATTATGAGCAGTTATGGGGACATTCTTACATGTTTCTGTAACTGGCTTGGTCTTGATTTGACCTTTCAAATGTAAAAGGGAATTTTATTGTTCATCTGTGTGTCCAGTAACTCAGTAAAGTTCAGCAGTCCCATGACTATGGCCAAGACGAGCCACAGAAGTCGGCCATCTCAAGCCTGTCCCGCAGCGAGGGTGACCACTCAGAACTGCTGGACTGGCTTTCCTCTGACTTCAGTTTTTTACCCAGAAGATGGAATAGACAGGACGTAGCTGAGTGGGGGACATAGGCAACTTCAGAAGGTGACCACGCCCAATCTCAGAGGCATAGCAGACAGCACTGTCTGTGCTGTGAAGGGCACCCTGGTTTACTTCCCAGGTCACTGTCACTCAGATTAACACTGAACTTCCCCTCCTGAGTGAGGGCTGTGGAAACCTGGTCTCATGCTCAGTGAACTCAATGTGAAGTGTTTTAAAGTGTCATCTCCATGTCATTTGCACAGAAACACAAAATGCAAAATATACCAAATTGTTTTCCTTCTGACCATTTGAGTCAAAAGAATGCAAAAATAAATGCTTTCCCCCCACCTTTATTGAGGTATAACTGAAAAATAAAACTGCATATATTTAAAGTGTAGAATGTGATGATTTGATATACGTACACACTGTGAAATGATCACCACAATTAAATTAATTAACACAACTGTCACCTCATGTAGTTACCAGTTTTTTTTTATTGGTGAGAACATTCATGATCTACTCTCTTAGCAAATTTCAGGTACACAACACAGTATTGTTCACTGCAGTCACCATGCTGTACATTCGATCCCTGGACTTACTCATCCAATAAGGGAAGTGGGTGCCCTGTGCCTGGCACCTCCCCACTTTCCCACCCCCAGCCCCAGCTCTGAGCTCCACTGCTTCAGATCCCACATGTAAGTGACACCATGGGCTCTTTGTCTCTCTGTGTCTGGTTTATTTCACCCAGCATCCATTCTCCAGGTCCATCCATGCAGAAGTTAATGTTTCACAAAAGCACTCTCACATTCGGGGTTTTGTTCCACACAAAGTTCTGCGTTTGCGTGTGCTTTGTGTGTTGGCCAGTGGGTGAGCCCTCTCCTCACTGGGATTCCTGGTCCTCTAAGCTCAGGCACCTGGGGCTCCGGCACTGACTCATCCCTCAGGGTCTGGGGTCTTCGTGCGACTTTCCTGCAGGCTGGTGAGGCACCTGGCAGCCTCAGCGCAGAGGGGATGCACCTCCACCCTCTGATATAAAGCGCATCACTAACTTCTGAGGGTCCTGTAAACAAGACAAGGACATACCGAGTACAGTGGCCCTGAAGGTGCAGGGCTACTGATGTTACTACGGCAGAGATGCGGCCAGAGGAAGGCAGCAGGGATGCTGGCTGTCCTGGGATGCATCTTGCCTGAATTCCAAAGCCCGCTTTTCAGCCTGGTTTGCACTATTCCGTGCCTACCTTGAGACTTCCAGTTGTCTCGTGAGGCATGGACAGACTCGCGGCCATGCCCTCCATCCTCCTCTGCTTCCAGCCCTTTCCTCTCCCCTCCACACATGCCCTGCGCTTTCCTGGTCCTCTCAGGAGTCACCCAGAGCCTTGGTACCAAGTCAGAGGAGGCCTGTGCTTTCTCCCTGGCACACATGCCACCACCAGCCATGACGGGGAACAGTCTCACGTGCAGCCTCCTCCAGGTCAGTGTCCCATCTGGAGGCACGTTTCTTAAATTGTGGGTCCTGACCCACTAGGCTCATGAGATCGATTTAGAAAAAAGGAAGGAGGGATGGAGAGATGAAGGAAACAGAATAGAACAGATTTAAGTGCACTGCACATAATAAAGCATCATGTCATGAAGTGTTAAATGGTGTTTGTGTGTGTGTGTGCATGTGCAATGGATCGTGATATAAAATCTAATTAGAAGCGTTTGAGGCCACTGATATATGTGATATATTTCAAGCAACGTATACATAGGGCTCCTACATCTGAATTATTTTTCCTAAAAATAAGAAGGAATTGAGTCCTATATACTATAAAAAATTATGCAAGAATATGTGTTGACATATTTATTTGAGTTACGTTTAAAAATATCAAGCAGGATTTTTTCCATCAACTTCCTTTTCTATCTTTTTTTGTGACAATGTTTATCATCTAATATAAGCAGTGATTTTAATAAGCAGATACACAGCTAGCATGAGTCCCCGCCCGCTGAGCAGCTTCCTAGGGAGGACTCAGGCAGGAGTGTGCAGATTTCAGTCTGTGTAAGATGAACAGGACAACAGATGGGGGAGGGAGAAGAAGGCCAGGTACCCGGCGCGGGGTGGCGAGGTGTGAATCTTGGATCCATTTCCTCCGGGGTGTTTCATGGGTCTGAGCTGCGGGGGGTGGGTGAATGAATGACCTCTTTGCTCTATACTGTTTTCCCTTGACTTGGTTGAATTGCATTTTTTTTCATTATATTCATCCCAGTGATGTGCTGTAAATCTATTCGTACTTTAAGGAAGAACCCTTTCATGACACATTTGCTTGACACAAGCCTGTGATGAGAGCAGCTTGGGAAGATTCGTTCTCCCTGATTTTCTCTTTTCCTCCCGTGAGTGAGCAGCAGTCTGGAGCGGAAGGGAGGAATCGGTGACTCAGCCCATCTTCTGTGTGGCTCGTGTTCCGTAATCGGCTGGGGCATCTGCTGTTTTCACAGAAGCCGAGTGGAGCCCTGGAGAAAGTGACAGGGTGAGTGTGGAGCCCTAACCCCAGTTGTGGTTTAGGGTTATCATACCTTGATAGTTGCGTGAAAAACAGTTTTTGCTTCCCGAAGATTCAGTGTTTATTTCAAAAATTACGATCCCGCTGGAGGAATAAACATTTTCTTATACAATTCTTTAATTCATGGTTTCTCATCTTTGCGTATGAGAGCCCCAGAGCAAAATACTTTACCAAAAAAGGGTAAAATCAACATCGCAGTTGCAATTATAAGATCTGTAAAGGACACAGTTTCCTAGTGGATAATAAGGGAATGATGATGTCAATTATCATTTATTTGAGTGATTCGACGCAAGTTCCCTGAAATAGCAAACCTGGCTCAGTCGTGTAAAGCAGGATATTTTTGGCCTGAAACCTCTCAGAAATACAAATATTTTGTAAGGTGAGGTCCAGCCTAACAGACTTGTTTCTCATGACTTATATTCATGTGAAATAGAATGTCTTGTGACATATAAGAAATCAAGTACTTTAGGATTAAACCCAAGCAACATAAATTACAAAAACAGAGGCGGTTTATAGGGGTATAAGTGATGTTAGCTTTGGTAAGTCACGTGCATTTACTGGCTGGATTTAATTTTCTAAAACGACATAGAGGTGCTTAATTCTTGGTCATGTTTCTTAGAGAAATTTAGTTAAAAAGTGCAACTGCGTTCTTGCTCTTTGTTCCTACTTTCAGTTAACCTCTTCCAGGAGCCGATCTGTATCAGGTGTAAACATTAGGACATGTGCAGCGATCAACAGCAACTGGACGATGGGCTGAGATTCTGAAATGACCGAAGTAGCTATTTTAGCACTGCGAATCTAAAGGCATCCTCGCTGCAGAGGTCTGGTCACAGGAGTCCATGGTCTCAGCGACTGGAGGCTAAGAACCTTGTTGGTACAGTAACCAACTTAACATCAGGTTTTTACGTTCTCCATACTGTTATGTATGCCGTGTCTCCGTATTTGAAAAGGAGTACTTGGTTCTCGAATTGAGGCAAAGGTCAGACTGTGCTCTGCGAGCTGGATGCTTCACAGTCACTGTATCACCTTTGCTGGGAGCCTGGTGTGCTACCAAGGTGACGAGCTCGTCAGCAAGGCTTCAGGTCCTAATTTTCTGCTCAACACCGGGTAAGGGCCGAAACCTCACACAGCTGTTGCTAGGGCAACAGACATAATGAGGACAGTGTCAACCAGACTCTGAAAATGTCTCTGCCCAGGAGACAGCGTCGTAAAGCTTTGTACTGTCAGTTCTTCACGCAGGAGCAACATGAACTGAGCGTTCTGTCCTCATCTGATCCTACGAAGGTCAGGTGCATGTCCTCCTTTTATTCACAAGGAAACTGATGCCCAGAGGTTTCGTGTCTTTGGCAAAAGCAGAGACGGAGGTAAGTCCACTCTGACAGGACCCCCAGTGTTCCCCAGTGGCGTGGGCAACGCACAGTCAGGCAGCAAGGCCCCCAGCACAGCCGAGCAGCTGGAGGGCGGACCAGCAAGGCGATGGCTCTTTCCACCAAGCTCTGCTGGTTCTGGTGCTTGTGACTGTGCATGTCACTAGGGGGAGCATGCAAAGGAAAGAAAGAAGCATCATTTACCGTATTTCTCCACCCAAACTACCTGCACCCCCATTCTTCTAGGCTCCTAAAGCTCCCACCACCTTGTGCTAATGTCCGCTCCCTCGTCTCCTCGTGGACCATGTCCTGGACCTGCTCTCTCCTCCCTCCAGACCATCTTGGGGCTGCCTAGGTCCCCACGCCACTCAGGCAGCCCCATGGCTTCCTCTGCTCTTGATTCCAACGCTCAAACCACAACGGGCGTGGAGACTCTTCAGTGGGGATGGTTCCACCATTTGGAAGGTTTGGAAGCAACCGGCTGTTTCCCAGTCCTGCTAAACCTGATGCAGGAGTGGCTGGCAGGGCCAGGACGGACCTGTCTGTTCCTGCTGGAAACACAACCAACTGCGAGAAGATGCCACCAACTGCAATGGTTTCTAAAGCTCGGGATGCAAACCTTTTCCCCCTTCTTTTGAAGATTTTTATGTAATTCTGTCTCTTAGTCCGGTGGCCACCATCATCTGCCATTCAAATCTCACTTCCTGAAGCCCGCGCATCTGTTTACATGGCAACATGAATGTGGCCGACACGTCAGGAGCCCATGTACCCCGAAGGCACTCAGGCCCTGTGCATTCCCCACCTCACACAAGTTGCCTCCAATACTGCCTGGTTTGCCCACTGTTTTGATTTTTCTTACTCATACTTGGGAATTTGATGACATCTTTAACAGCATGGTTTAATTCTTGCTTTGTTCGACTTTAAATTTTCATAAACGCTGAAGTTATATTTTTCATAGATATTTACAAAAGCCTACAAAATATATCAAATCAGATCCCTAAATATGAGGTCTCCTGAGTGTACAAACTAAGTTGATCTTAATGCACAACCAGAATTTAAATCTTGTATTTCTTCTAAATAATGAAAAATTCTTTGTCAATCCATATTTTTACCTTTTTATATATCTCTGTGCCACATACCCGAAAGAAAACATATGCAAAATAGAAAGTAAAATTTAGAATTCCAATTGTCATTGAAGGAAATGTAAAGAAGGACTCCACAGCTGCCCCGCTGCCCCCTTTCTCCTGCATTGGACACCTTAGTGTCTACGGCCAAGTGACGGCTCCTCGCAGGTTAGGTAGTCTTCACTGTTACAGTACAGTCGTTTGCAAAGTCACAACATTATCTTGATAGAAAATGCACACTTTTCTTTGTCCTTTCTTAGTGTTCACTTCAATTCTATTTATGCTAAACAAACTGAGACACTTCAAATTTGCAAATAGTATTGTTGGGATTCAGTCTTTAACTTCTCTCTCAGAAGCAGCTTTCTGTTACATTTCTGCTGAAAGTATCCTCCACCTTCTCAGGCTGAGCACAGTCACGCCCCATGTGGGAATTTCAGCTGGCGGATCAGGAGAGACTCAACCAGAAGGTACACATGACAGAAGGAAAAATTCCCAGTCCATAAGAATGTTCATAGGGCTTCCCTGGTGGCACAGTGGTTGAGAATCTGCCTGCCAATGCAGGGGACACGGGTTCGAGCCCTGGTCTGGGAAGATCCCACATGCCGCGGAGCAGCTGGGCCCGTGAGCCACAATTACTGAGCCTGCGCGTCTGGAGCCTGTGCTCCGCAACAAGAGAGGCCGCGACAGTGAGAGGCCCGCGCACCGCGATGAAGAGTGGCCCCCACTTGCCGCAACTGGAGAAAGCCCTCGCACAGAAACGAAGACCCAACACAGCCATAAATAAATAAATAAATAAAATTAAAAAAAAAAAAAAAGAATGTTCATAAGCCCTTCATTAAAAATAGCATATCTAAAACAGTGAGAGTGACGTGAGATGCCTTCACGTGCAGTGATCTTTCTGACAAAAAAAAATCTTCAGCCATCAATGACAACTTGCTTAAAAATATCTGTAGTGTTTTCTTTTTTTAAAAAAGTTATGTTACACTAGCAGAATGGCCATCGTTAAAAAGTCTACAAATAACAAATGCTGGAGAGGGTGTGGAGAAAAGGGAACTCTCTTGCACTGTTGGTGGGAATGTAAATTGATACAGCCACTATGGAGAACAGTAACCACTGTGGAGGTTCCTTAAAAAACTAAAAATGGAGTTGCCATATGATCCAGCAATCCCACTCCTGGGCATATACCTGGAGAAAACCATAATTTGAAAAGATACATGCACCCCAGTGTTCATAGCAGCACTGTTTACAATAGCCAAGACGTGGAAGCAACCTAAGTGTCTATCAACAGATGAAAAAGAAGATGTGGTATATATATATATATATATATATATATATATATATATATATATACATACACACACACACAAACATATACACACAATGGAATACTACTCAGCCCTAAAAAAGAATGAAATAATGCCATTTGCAGCAACATGGATGGACCTAGAAATGATCATACTAAGTAAAGTAAGTCAGTCATTTATATGAATAAATGATAAGGACTCTAAAATGATGATACAAATGAACTTATTTACAAAACAGAAACAGACTCACAGACAGAAAACAAACTTATGGTTGCCAAAGGGGAAAGGGGGTGGGGGAGGGATAAATCAGGAGTTTGGGATTAACACATACACACTACTATATATAAAATAGGTAAACAACAAGGATTTACTGTATAGCACAGGGAACTATATTCAATATCTTGTAATAACCTATAATGGAAAAGAATATGAAAAAGAATATATATGTATTTGTATAACTGAACCACTTTGCTGTACACCTGAAACTAACACAACATAGTAAATCAACTACACTTCAATAAAAAATAAAATAAAAAGTTATTTTAAAGAGAACTATTGGTCTGTTTTCTTTTTGTATCAGCTTATATTTGGGGATAACAGCTTTAACATCTGTGATTAGTATTGAGGACTTAAAACTTCTTATTTGAATTGTTGCTGACATCTTTCCTTATGAATACCTATGGTCACGCCACGGAGCAGGAATGAATGTTGTTGCTCAAGTAACACACCTGTCTATCTATCTATCTATCTATCTATCATCTATCTATCTAATCATCTATTATCTGTTGATCAATGATCTCTCTGTTTTCTCTATCATCTATCATCTATGTGTCTATTATGTATCTATCTCTGTCATCTGTTGTCTGTTACATTGTGTCTATCATCTGTCTGTCACCTATTATCTATCATCTATTTATCATCTCTCTCTATATCTAATCTATCATCTATTATCCATGTGTCCATCATCTATCCCTATTAACTATCTATCGAATCTATCATCATTCTACCTACCATTTTTATCTAATCTACTGTTTTCTTATTTATTAATCTACCCATGCACCCAGCTCATCACTTTTTTGTGCTACAGAGAATTTGGTTCCTTTACCTCTTCATTTACAGTGAGGAAGCAGAACGTGAAAGAAAGCTGGCAGGTAAGTGCTGAAGCTTGCACAGCTAGGATTGTAATCAAGGTCTCTGAGCTCAATCATGCCACTTTTCATCAAATCAAATAAAATGAGTACTTCTGTTTTTCGGAAACAAAAACCCAAAACTTTGATTTTCAGTAGGCTACATGTAGATAATGAAGGTCCGCAGTCCTCTTCCCATATTAAGGGATGTGATTTGGAATGGAGAAGCAATGGTCAACTCTTAGCTGAAAATTTTTTTAAAAAATGCTAAAAGAACGGTATCCTTTATTGTTCCAAGCATGTACTTTTATCATCAGATTGCCTGCCTACTCACTGCTGGTTACACAGAACAATCCCTTTTGCCTCTTTTATTATCTTCTATTATTTTTTAAAGGGGTCAAAAGTTATTTAGCAATTTATTCCTTAAAAGAAAGTTTCACTCTATTCTACTCTCACTGAGTTTTTAAAATGATTTTGCAACATTTCCTGTTGCTTATGGATTGACAGCAGGAGTCAACAAACATGCATGCCTCCTGCTCAGTGACAAAGATGGATACTTTATGCAATTAACCAAAGGACACAAATATTTACTCAGAAGGCCTGATCTTGCAGGCAGGAACAGACGCTCCCTCCTTCTTGGCAGCTCCTGTGGCCTCAGAATCTGGGGCTGAGACGCTTCCTCTGTCCACGCGAGGTGAACAGGCCAAAGCTGAGCGCAGTTCTTGTGGCCAAAACGCCCTTGGAAGTGCAGCCTGGGCAAACGTTCAGGAAAGCAGCGCAGGGCGCGCTGGCTTCTGCTGGCGGCCTCGCTGGGGACGCTGTGTTTTCCACTTTCTCGAGTTCAACCGGGCTCTGGGCAGGGCCTCGGGGGTGGGGGGAAGCCTGTTCCTGCGCCCCAGAAAACCATCCCCGAGGCCAGTCCTGCCTCCCACCTCATGTCCTTTCCGGCACATCGTTCTGAGGAGCAAATCCATTCCCTGCCACCTGGAACGTCTTGCCTTCTTGGTAGATTGTACTTCCCGACATTTTGTAATTAAAAAAAAAAAAAATCCTGTTTATAAGGGGGGGCCCTTAGGAAGGGTGGTTTCTCAAGGCCTCTCCCCAGGGAGAGCCTTTCCTCCTGGCCCGGGAGAGGCAGGATGGCTCGGGCCGAGGTGCTCTCAGCAACCTGACGTTGTCCCCAGCACCACGGCTAGAGGTCTATTTCTGAAATGACCCCAATGGGCTGATTTTTATTTGATGTCACTGGAAACACTTGCAGTCAATACTGGGTTTTTTTAGCAAACTTTCACTCTATCTTTAAAACTGAGGTGACTCTCTCAGTCTGAGGGAATTTGTGTGTGTGTAAGGAATGGCTTCACTTCTGCATTTTCTCTCTGTATTCAGTATAGTCTATATTTGTAAGGTGGTTTTTCTGTCTATTTCTCTTCCTGGTAATTTTGGGAGAAAGAGGAAAACATCTTCCACCAAAATCCAGGTGAGAGAAGGGAGGTGAGACTTTCCTGAGGACACGGGGCCCCAGGGCCGAGGGGGGTCACTTTCCGGGTCTTCCTCACCCCCCTCCCACTGCTCCGTTCTCCAGGCATCTGTTACTATGGTTACTCCTTGTCTACCGGCGTCGGGAGATGGAAGATGTGAGAGAAAACTTTAATTTCTGTTTCACCGCATTTTCCATATTAATGAAGCACAGGTGAGCATCCTTCCCTGTTGCCAACTGGACCATGCCTTCTCGGGATGGGGCTCAGTCTCCAGAGGTGAATTCTGTGGAAGGAGGGGTCTGAAAGTGTCCTTTCAAACTACACGTTCTGGCAGGAGCAGTGGGAGGGTGGGAGCGTCTGCAGCACAGCGTTTGCCAGAACAACGTTAACAGTAAATGTGCGTCACAGTGACGTTCACGACTCCACTTTCTCGCCCATCTGTAAAGCAGCCTTCGGGCGGGAGGCGCCTCCCTGGCCCAGCCATCCTGGCTCACCGCATGGATCCCTCCCTCACGTGCAGGCTGTTCCAGGAACACCCGTGGCCTCTGCACGCACAGCCCTCTCACTCACCGTCTAGCCCAGCGCACCCGGAGGAAGGACGGCGCCAGGATCCTGGGCCAGTAAGTGAAGCAGACCCATCTCCCACCTCCGGGCTTGAGGGTTAGCTCCTTCTGTTCCAGTGCACTTCTCCTGTCCTCGCATTGTGCTCTCAGCAGTCCCAGAGAGATTAGCATCCCAGAGAGAACAAGTAAAATCTCTCCTCTTAGAGTTCAGAGGATGTTTTGGAGGAAGTGAGGCAGCAGCTTATTTCATGGATAAGAACCAGTGAGCATGCTGCTTTGGGTCTGAGCTCGTCCCCTGGTCCATGGTCTCCTTCCTACCGTGGACGTCAAGGGGAGTCCCCGATAGACCATAGGTTCCAGGAGGAAGTGGCCCTGCTGAGGTTACTGGTCCTGCTACGAGTTATGCGTCCTGAGTGGACCAAAATTTGCACTAAAAAGACTCTCTTCTCCATGTAATCCATCCCTTAGCCCTACCTGCCTGTAGAATTAATTTACACCCACATCCTTTATCATTCAATTAAAATAACCAGCGACTGCACAGGACTCGGGGCTGCCAGGGAGACGTGTGCGCAGGTGGGCGGGGCTCACAGACGGGGTGCTCTTCTCCTATTAGAGCGGCTCTAGGGAAGGAACCGAAAAGAAACCAGCACGGTTGGCTGCGGCTGTGAGCATCTACCTCACACAGCAGCGGCCGTAGGGAGAAGGGGCAGGAGCTGGGTGGAGGGCGCCAGGCTCTGGACGTCAGTCAGAATAAAGCCTTCTTCCTGCTGCTCCGCCTGGATTCTCAAGCTCTGCTTTCAGCGTAATTTCCGAGAGCTCTCTGCCCCGATTCAGTAGTTAAAGGAGATACACCCTAAACCTTGCACCACGGAGGTCGTCTAGAAAACTGACACGGTGTGGATTTGCTCTCCATCATGGCATGAGGTGCCCTGGGATCGTGGGGACGTTCTGGGAGTCCTACTTTATTGAGAGCATGCACAACGGCTGTGTTCCCAGCCAGGACAGATTGCACCTGCTCCTTCCCCAGCACACAGCTCCGTTAGCACGAGTCTCAGGCAGTGCCTGTCCTTCCTCAGCTGCCTGCATGATGCTCGCGATTGAGCAGGTGGGCGGAGGAGACCAGGCTCCCTCCCCTCGCCGACCCACATCCGTGGAGGCCTTGGCCTTGGCTTCTCTGCTCTGTATCATCCCAGGGGACGGAGAGAAGAGAAACCAATCGCTGGCTCACCATCCTCAATGCTTCACCTATGCTCCCGTTTGCCGCGCTCACCATGACTGCAGAGCTGGTTCTACAGACAACAGAGTAAGCCTCATGCCAACCAAGAAGGCCCTGGAAGACTGACCGCCCAGGACTGCAGTCCTGTCTCACTGGAAATCAGTTAACAGGTGGCACCAAGGCAGGACTTTCTCGGGGGGTGGGGCACTTTGTCATCTCCTTCGCAGTTCAGATAAAGTGCTGGCTTCAGAGCCTGCAGGCAGAGCTGCTTGCAGAGAACAGGCCCGCCTCCCGCACACACACCTTACCCTGGTGGTCCCAGGCCTCCTCTCTGCTTTTGGTTCCATCAGAGCCGAGCTCCTGGTGTGTGCTTGGCGCTCATGCAGGTCATTTCATTATGGCAGCCCAGAGATCTGCGGGCCTCCAGCAGGTCACGTGGACGGTGAGGCCGCAGCCTGGGACGGGCTGACCCAGGCCGCTGACGCAGGTGTCTCTCTCACGGTCACTGGGAACATCTAGAAAACACACAAAGTCATGAGGAAGGAAGCAAAGCTCACCCACCGCCCGCAACCCACAAGCAGCCTCTGTTCTGTGACACTGGGGCTTTTCTCTTCCAGACTGTGGTCATTCGTGTACGTTCATATTTAATATAATCTGGTCCACACAACACTGCATGGATTATCTTGTTTTTCACTTGATATTGTAGGGGAGGAAAAAACGGTTTTTCCTACTAGTCTCCTGGGTTCTCTGGCTGGAACCCTGTAAATTGGACTGACGAAAGACAGACTGACAGGAGAAAAACATAACATTTATTTCCTGTAAGTTTTATGTGACACGGGAGCCTCCAAAAGGAAATGAAGACTCAAAGAAATGGTTTAACCTGGGACTTTTTATACTGGGCTTAATGAAGAAAGGTGTGATAGGACAAAGAATCTGAGCTCAGGTGAACTGGTGGGACTTGGCAAGTCCTGTTCATTCAGCTTCCCCTCCGCAACCCTCCATCCTGGAGACAAGGACGCTCCTTTCCTCGGGGTAGAGGGAGGACACCTCTCACATGAGGGTCTCACGACCTGCTTCAGGGGAAGGTCAGAGAGCCCTTCTTGCACCTGCAGTATCTCTCAAAAAGATTTCTTTTTTGATAAGTGAAAACACTCAAGTGTATATTATAACTGTATTGAAGGAAAAGCACAGGGAGCCCCCGGGTGCGTGACGGGGGTTCTGATCCTGACTGGGTGTGTCTGAGGAAGACGGAGGAGATGGCATTTAAACCGACTCCTGGTGGGAGGGGGTGGGTGCAACAGAGTGGCGTTCCAGGCATTCCAGTCTTGGGAATAGCATGGCCATGGCCTTGGGGAAGGGAATGCAGCAGAAAGCCCTGGCTTTGGGCAGAAACCCCTGGCTAGGCTGCTGACGGCCTCTCGTTTCTCCTACTAAACTCTGGCCCACAGGATGCCATGGAAGGGGTTGGATTTGGAGATGCAGTCAAGGGGCAGAGGTCGCTCACAAGTGCAGAGGCCCTGTGGCTAGAAGAACGCATGGTGTCGACAGAGATCCGCCTGGATCGGGAGATGGTTGTGGGAAGAGGGAGGCAGGTCTGCCCCGCTCTGCTCACCCCCGAGTCTCTGAACTTCACTGTGGGAGGGAGGGAACCCTCCGTCTACCCTCTTAGGCTTCTTCCTGGGGACTTGTTAATTAAACTGACAGAAGACAAAGTAACAGGAGAAAATGCGTGCAGATTTTTATTGGTGTTAATACTTTTTACATGCACGGAGGACTTCACAGAAAAGAAGTGAAAACCCAAAGAAGTGGTTAGGCTCAGAGGCTTATATACTATTTTAACAAAAGGCAATAAATTGTGGAGTCATGACCAGACAAAGGAAGGGGGGGTGGGCCTCTAGGGGGAGTAAATTGTGGGAAGGTAAATACAGGGGGAAACTAGTGGAAGATAAGAGTTATTTTAGCAAGGTTTGTTTGTGAAGACTCATTTCAATGCCAACTTTCTGTCTTCTTCGCGGCCCAAACCTCTCCCCACCCAGAGAGGGAATTTATGGCAGTCTCATTTTCAGAAGTTTCTGCCTTTAGTCAGATGAGGGAAGCTCCTGGAAAGCTGCTTTCAGCAGCTGTTGACTCTCAGTCAATCGCCTTCAGCTCAAAATGATCCATGTGCCAAAGTGGTATATCCTGGGGTGCCACGTCCACATTCCCTTCACATCCCAGATGTTGGTCAGTCCATGCAAAGAACCTGGGACTGAAATGAACTACGTGTGCCACTGGGGTCAAGCACAACCTTTCTGGGTCTCAATTTGCTTGACTCTAAATAAACAAGGCAGAATCTAACACAGTTGACCCTTGAACAAAATGAGTTTGAACTGTGGGGTCCACTTACACACGGATTTTTTTCAATAAATACTAGGGCTACATGATCCAAGGTTGGTTGAGTCCACGGACATGGAACCAAGGATACAGAGGCCCAACTGTAAAGTGACAGGTGGATTTCTACTGCTCGGTGGGTGGGTACAGTATGGGGTCCGTGTTGTCCAAGTGTCACCTGGCACTGTTCCTGGCCTTCCTGGTACTGTGGCAACCACCTTACCTATTTTCACAGCCACCTTATGACGAGATAGTCACCATCCTTATTTTCCCAAGAAGGCAGCTGTGCCTTGAGAATCTGCATCCCAGCCGAGGCCCCTGGACAAGCAGCAGGGCTGGCCTGGGAGCCAAGACTGCCCCCAGATCATGTGTTCTGGACCAGAGCGCTGATGAGATTCCCTTTGGGGACTTTGATTCAATCTCAAACTAGAGAGATTCTGGTGGGTTCTCTGTGTGCCAGGTGTCTCAATATGTGGGTGTTTTCAGGCATCATGGCAACCTGGGACAGCAACCTATTTCTCTGTCTTGTTTTCCATCCAAACCTAAATAACAGGACATGAGTCACTCACGAAGATTGGCAGAGAATAAACTCCTCAGAGAGGCAAAACCATGAGTTCAAAACGCTTTTTTTTTTTTAAACAAAGGATAAACTCACAGAGCACACTGGAAAGGTCAAATCTTACAGAGCTAGGCCAATATTTGTTTAACTGCACTAAGTGAAAGATGATTTGGGCGAGGGACCAGGGAGAGAGACCTTTTATTTGATCTGATTTTACACAAACATTTCTGCGCTCAGAGAGGGAGGGAAGGTTCCAGAGCCTTATCACAACCATCACGCAATGTCTGCTCCAAATGTCATGTCTTAGATGCTGACTTACAGCCCACGGTGATAACCCAGGCTTAGTCCGTATCAGATGTGCACAGCTGTGGGCACATACCTGCAGCCCTGCTTAGGTGGCAGTTTTGACTGTTCAAACAAAAGTTTGCAAATAGAGAAGATGTCAATCAAGGCTCTGCAGTGAGGGTTATTTAAAGATTCTTTATAATTATCTGAAGAGAAAAGCTGTCTGTCTTGCATATCGTTCCTTTGGCATGAGCTGGATACAAAGCCACATAAAAAGTTGTCCTGCTCTGAGTGACAGACCTTCAGCGAGGGGCTGACTCTTACATGTTTAAGGGCTGAGATGAAACAAACATGTGTTCGAATGAACCAGATTCAACTGGTCAGAATCATCAATCAGCCCACATGCTCGCTTGTTTGTCACCTTCCACAGTTAGAAGCAAGAACAAAATCTCAAGAAAAATAGGTCATGTTTTGGGCTGATCTCAGAAACCACGTCGAGTGTGTATCCCTGGGTTGGTTCTTCCTAGAATAAACTCCTGCTCTATATTTAATTTAAACGTTGATGAGATTTATATTAGAAAGGATGGCCCAAGATATTGAATGGTCTGCAAACATTAAAGGAATGTTTGATTAGGCTCACTGCCTTCTGTTTATGGTGACAGAATGGAGAAATGAGCTCACATTTTACAAAGAACTTCGAAAGTAGAAGGAAATAATTCAGTAACCCTTATTTAACCAAGGCTATCACTATCTGGAATACCCCACTCTATCAATCTTGTGAGAAATCAGAGCCCACAAGAAAAGCCCTGGAGGCTCCCTAGGACGTTAGGAGGAGGAGGATTCAGAGAAGAAAGAAGAGGAGAGACACGTGAACCAGAGTGAGTGAGGAGTCCGACCCGTGGTGCCTGGTGGTGATCGACGCCTGCGACCCGTCTCGCTCCCGGGCAGGGCTCAGGCTGGGGAGGACGAGACGGCTTAGGGGCCCCTCTGTGCAGCTGCAGTCTGTCCTCAAACCCACGGCTAGACGAGGGCCCCAGCAGCAGCAGTGACTGCACAGCGTGGGAAGCCGTGGGTTTAATTCTTACCACTTGCTCATGTGTGGTCCTGGTGCCAGCAGCACAGGGGACGGAGTGGGGTGTGGGTCCAGTAGTTCTGGACAAGCCCTGTTCTCTCACTCTGAAGACCTCCTGTATCTCCCTCCTAACTAGTAATTCACATCTCTAGTGCACGTACACGAGCCTGGTGCTACGGTACATGCTTCACACCCAGAAGTGTATCTAAAACTCATCTTAACCCCAGGAGGAAAGTCAGCTTAGTTTAGGTAGCTCGCTGAGTTACCGGCAAGATGCTGGTGTAAAGAAGTCCTGAACTACCGTCTCACCCCAGTCCTCTCACCTGATTCTTGTGTGGGTTTAAGATCTACAGTGTGATCCCGGCCTGCAGAGTGATCCCGGCCTGCAGTGATCTGTGGTAGTTACACAGCAGACCACTCCCCCTGGTTAACTGACCAAGTGATGGAGTACATGTTCGCATGCGTTGCCCCTGACCTTCTATTGTTCTGGATACTTCCATAGTCTACTCTGGAAAAGAGAAGAGCTTCCCTAAAAACCATCAGGGCTTATGTCAGCAGCCCTGGGGACACCCCTGGCCTTAGGAGGGCAGACAGTTGTGTCTGTAAGTTCTGGAGGGCTGGGTGACCTGGGACACAGAGAGGGGGCAACTGGCTGACAGGGCAGGAGAAGCTTACAGCAGGCTCAGTTTTCACACATCAGTTCCAGTGAAATCAGGCCGCTGAGTGCACTGTGGCCGTGCTTCTGGTAAATACCACCCATTAACTGAACCCCTAACTCCCAACTTGCCCAAGCTTTTGTTTCTGTGTGTTTGTTTCCCAGATCGATCCCTACAAACCATGCAGACTATTAGGTCCCAGGGGCCATTTATCTTGCTGCCTTTTGGGGAGAAGAGTGTCGTTTTGCGTCCCCTCTGCCACTCGGTCATCTTTTTGTTCTTCCTATTTTGCAATGTGCGGCTGCTACGTAGAACCCAGAGATGACCTGTGACCCGTGGGGCTGCTGGTGTCACCTCCTCTGACCCACGGCTTTAACTGCTTCCTCTGGCTGCTGGGCTTCATGAACCCACACTCTGGGCCTTGCCAAGGCCCCTGCACCCAGTGCTGTTTGGGGGTCACAGAACAATAACAAAACATAGAGTCCTCACCTTTCTCAGAACCTTTCCTTTGCTGATCTTTCAACTCTTCCTCCCCTACAAAGCTTTTCCCAACACAACCGACCCAGAAAACCTAGTTGTCCTCAACGAGGCACAGTTTTCCAGATGGAGCGTAAAGGAAAACTGACCCACACTAATGACACTGGCACCTGGTCTTCACCCCAGGAAGGAAGGCTCCTTCACCTGCTGGCAGCTTCCTGGTAACTTCACGGTCACAGGGCCGTTAGCACCCACTTGTGGTCACACGCCCAGCAATGTCCTGAAAGCCTCAGGGGCCCAGGGTCAGTGGCTCCCAGGGTGGGAGTTTCAAAGGCTGAGTGGTCTTTGTGGACGCATCTGGAAGCACAGACCCGAATCCCTCCTGTGTGTAACTGTCTCTCCTTCTTGCATTGGAGGGAAGAGAAATTTTGAGATGGGCTTCAGGACTCCGTGTGCGTGGTTGTGTTTCTGAGGTGAGGAAGAGATTGGGGGTGCAGCCGAGAGCTCCTCAAACTGTCCCCTCTCCCCTTCTTTAGCCCGAGAGCCTTTCGAGAAAGGGTCACCTTTTGGATTAAGGGTTATTTACATCTAGGATTTGTCACTTTCAAAGCTTTAAAAATTGTAACATAATACTTGCTGAAGATTTTAAAAATCAAATTTCAAAAATTCAAAGTGAAAATTTCATTTCCTCCTTTTGTTTGTTTGTTCTCTCCTACTGTAATCAGTCAGTGTAAATATTCACACATTCATTCAACAGTAGTTACTGGACTCCTACTACACACCAAGAACCGCTGTAGTTGCTGGAGAGGCAGTGGACAAATACGCTGTCTCTGTGGGTCACGCCCAGGGGGTGGCGGTGACGTGCTCACCTGAATATGCCCACTGGGGGCAGCGGGGTTAGACCGGTGGTCTAGGGGAGCGGGGTGGGGGGAGACGGAGCTGCTCAGATGAGGTGGACAGATGGCCCCTCTGACAGGCTGACACTGGACAGTGTACCCATGGAAACACCCTTTGCATTCTGCACATATATCTGCAAACTGACTTTTCTTCCAGAGCAGGACCTGGACCAGAAAGCACCTACGTCTTGTGGTCTTGACTTCACAGACTTGAATCAGGGGTGCAGGAGGTGGGACCTGTCAATCCAGGACAGGAGGTGGACACTGGATGGGTTTCCCTGGGGCTCGTTTTCTGTGGTCCTTCGAGAAGTGAAAACACGGAGACACACGCTAGGCACAAAGCCCCCAGAGAACCTCCTGAAAAGCATCTTTAATCAGAAGTCTGTCCCGCTCGGGGGGGCCTTTCTTCTTCTCTGTGTTAAGTAGCATCCCCTGGATTCTGAATGCGAGCAGGTGAAAACACAGGAGTGGAAATCAGGTTCCAAGCGGCCGTGCGGGGGCCATCGGTCACTCTGCTTCCGCGCCTGACGCGACTTAGCAGGAGTCAATGTGTGCCCTAACTCACTTTACCTACTTCTAAGTCAGCGTCCTTGGCGAGCCTCAGCACAGGCCGCAGGACGACTGACACACGGGATCTGGAGAAATCTCTCCCTTATTAGTGGGGTTCCCATTTCTGCTCGTTCTTCTCAAGCAGATGAACTGTGATTCTGGGGGACAGGGCTGTGGCACGTGGTGCTGGCCTCCCGGCTCCACTGCAGCTGCTGGTGGACAGCGGTCTGTGGCTGGAAGGCCCGTGTGTCCCCGAAGGGCCCAAAGCCGTTTTGTGCTTTAAGGGCCTGTAGCTGAGAACACCCGTGGCAAACAATGTTCACCCCGGACGCTGAATGAGGAGCCGTGGGCCATCAGGGCTGCAGCGAAGAGTACACTGCAAAGCCGCCTGCTACGGACTGAGTGTCTGGGTCCCCCAGATTCATATGTGGAAACCTAACCCCCAAGGTGACGGTGTCAAGGAGGTGATGAGGTCATGAGGGTGGACCCCCACGATGGGATCGGTGCCCTTATAAAGAGACCCCAGAGAGCCCCCTGCCCCTTCCTCCAGGTGAGAAGACACTTCTCTGCACCAGAAGAGAGCCGTCACCAGGACCCACATGCCGGCACCTTGATCTTGGACTCCTGGCCTCCAGAACCGTGAGAAGCACGTGTCTGTTGTTTAAGCCCCCGTCTGTGGGTTCTGGGAGGGCAGACTCGGACAGAGCATCAATAGCACCCGAAATGCCCAGACGACAGGCCTGGGGACCATGGAAGGAAGTTGGTAAATATAAATAATGTAAAATTTTAGAACTGGGAAAATCCATTCTGGGAATACCAAAGAGCTAACAGTAATGTATATGAAATAGAGATTTAGCCACTCTGTATTCATACATGAGGTGGTGGAGGGGGGCACAGAATAAGAATTAATGAAATCCTAAGAATTTCAAGGGAGAAGATTTTCTGCGCTTGCCTGGTGCAGAATATTTCCATCACGCAGTGTTTCTCTCTTCACTTCTGTTAAATCATTTTATTCAATCATACTTGTACCTGTGTGTCTCCTGTCTGACCTTGAGGGTAGGAATGGAAGATTTTCCTTCCCTTGTCTGAAGACAGGGCCTAGACTTCGCGTCCTGATGGTAATTAAAATATACTTGAAAGGCAATTTGGCCAGGTGGGGTGTTAATGTTTCTGGTCTAAATTACTGAGCTGTGTGTTATTTCTCAGGACAGTCAGATAACCTGAATTACAGATGGAGTTCAGGAATACACATCTGCTTTTAATCTCTGGTCCTGACCAGACCACTGGGCTTCAGACCCACCCACACGTCTTGTGAGGTGGGGACAGGACCACCCACGTGAACTCTCTTCCCCTCAATCCTCAGCAGGTGAGTGGGGCATAGTGCACACGAGTGGAAGTACGTAGTCAGCAATTCAGTTCAGTCCACACTTACCTTATGTCCGGAGCCCCAGGACCTTGAGGGATGTTTTGATGACCAAAGTGTCAAATTCGTATCCTGCATCTTGTTCCAGTGCCGGCCGTGTGGTAGGCAAATGTGTTGGTTGAATGAGTGGATTAATGTGGTCTGGCTCTGCAAAGCACCTAAAAGAAATGTGACATGTTTTGATATTAGACTATACATATACAGTCTAATTCCTTCCTGAAATCGAAGTTTCCTAGAGAAATGCAGAGGTGCACCTTGAAAAACGGCCCTGGGCATGACCTAATCGACGCGCTGTGGTCATCTGTCACTGGTGAACCTGGCCACGTCACTATGTGGCGTCCAGGCTGCCCTGGGTCTGCTCTATTCAACGCCTATTTCTCGTGTGCCTTCCTGGGGCTGCTGTTCATTTGGACTAGGATTCGTCCAGTTCAGGAATCTTTAAGCACATCACTTTTTTGTTTTTTCTCATTAGCCTTTTATTTTTAACTTAGTTTTATAATAAACAAACAAAAAAGTAGATCATTAAAAAAACACCACAGCTGTCAATTTAAAATTTTAAGTGAGGTTCTTATTAAACAAAGCACTAACACTATATCCCATAATTACATCTTTATTTGCTTGCAAGGTGCTTTTCAAACTGTAAAATAAGGCTTGGGAATAGGGTACAAATGGTTATCCCCAGGAGTCACTTACCCCCAATGTAAGCACACTGCTTTTGCTATGAAATCATTTATTCCCAAGCAGACGGCAGTTCTGAATTATTCTTATGGCAATAGCCTGGCGTCACCACCAACCCATCTGGAGGGCTCGGGAGCGGTTCTGACTCAAACACAAGGATGTTGACCTCGGGGGTCAAGTAGCTATCAATTCACAAGCTGGACTAATAGACTCAGCTCAACGTCTAGATCAAACTCAGCTCATGAAGATTTTTCCAGCCTTCCTGTTGATTTGGGTCCCTCCATCGCTAATCTGATCTATTGTGGGACTGCCTGTCAATCAAGACAGTTTTAAAAAAATTGAACCAGTTGGGAAAGTCGGTGGTTTTAAATAGATGTCATCTTCAGAAGAAAGGGCGGCATGTTAGCAAACCAGACCATGTGTTGGCAGAGAACCTCAGATGTACAGAAAACCCTGAGAAAAAGTCTTGGCAGCCTGGCCTCCAGCTGAGCTGTCATCTATGACACAAATGTCCTTACATTTGTAGGTTTAGGGTCGGCATCTTGAGGTGGGCCTTGGTTCATCCTCATCTACAAAGGAATGGGGCTCCCAGGCTCATCCAGGAATGGAAAAATGGGAGATGGAGATGGGCCGATGGGCCCGAAGCCTCACACCACCACAGCCGGATAAAATAATCTGCATTTCAACAGCAGGAAATGGAATATTGCATTCATCGTAGAATAATTTTCACTTATTTGGCATTTTAGGGACTTATTCATGAGGAGATTCTGGGAATGCTTTCAGCAATGAAAATTACGTAGGATATTGAAATAGCACGGAGGAATTCAGCAATGTTTTATCACAGGTGTGCCTACTTGCCAGTTATACAAACAATTTTGACTAGTTTAAAACAGGCCTTATTCTCAGAATCCCAGCTTTTTCTATTTGAAACAGTTAATACTCAACCTGGGTTCAAAATGAGGATTAATATTCACGACTTCATTATTTGGCAAAATGCTATTAAGCTGATATTGGCTTATTCAAAGGAGAGTATAATTTGATGGGCGGTTACTTTCTAGCTGAGTAGATACCTTCTTATTTCCTAATTAGAATGATGAAAATTCTAAACATCTTTCATCCAAAGACCATTTCCTCCCTGACATTTTAAGTCACTGGGATTTTCCTGTTAAGGTGTGGGCCACAGCCTGACAGAGGATTTGTTCTCAAAACCATTTCTTGTATGGCAACTCGGTACAGCCTGATCAAGAAATTTAAACATTGCTTACTGAGCTAGCCTCCGGAGGGAAACATCTCATTTTAATGAGGCCCTCGGGAGGCATGAGGATCACGCTGCCTAACTTAGGTTTTGTGTTAGGCTTCCTGCTAAAAATAACACACAGAACACCAGCGACCATTATCTTTTAATGCAACCATGGCGATCACAGTGTGATCCTTTAAAAATAGCAAAGCTTCATTAGGTGAAAGCAAAATCCACATTTCTTTTTAAATACCCACCTTCTGTGAATACATGAGCAGGGACGTCCCTGCTGGCTGGGGGAAAATCAGCTCTCCTTCACTCCTGCTTGTACTGCAGCTGCTTCCGATTTTTCCTCGTTACCTTCTCCACTTTCTGTTTATTAAGCACAATCTGGGAAAGAAAGAGTGTGGCGAGTCTTCATTAGCTTGGAGGCAGCAAGCTAGCTTTCAGAGAAATCTGGCTAATTAAGTTGATAGTAGGGGTAAAACGAGGGTCTTTCTTTTGCATAAAAGCAGAGATTTTGCAAGGCATGCATTGCGAAATGTTGCCAGGCTCTGGAGCACCATTCCATCTATGTGGATTGAAATATTCAAAGCCCTCGTGGGCCACAGGGTATCAGGATAGAGGGTTCGGTGAGTAATAAGCAAACTGGTTTGTAAACCCATCAGATTTTTCATCCAGCCACGCAAGGCTCCCCATTCTGGCATGAGAGAACGATTCTATAATCTACTTGAAGAGTGAAGGAGTGGGAAGCACCTAGCTACACCCCAAGGTTTGAACTGGTCAAGTGGCCATCACATTACTCAAGTGGAGCAGATTTTTTTCCTGTGGTAATCCTTCCACGTGTGACACTTCATATCACTAATGATTTTGCAGCTTACAGAGAAATACAGAGCAGAGCTGATCAACAGAACTTCCTGGCATGTGACTTAACATGTAAATCAGATAATTCCTTGTCACTGTCGTTTGTTGTTACATCTCACACAGATTTCACTGATGACCAAAGCATCTCAAGAACAGGAAACGAAAACGCTGTTGGCATCTGCTGATGGAGGCGGGGCCAGTTGCTGCGCCATGTGCGATGTTTTCGAGAAGGCTTCTTGGCTTACTTGCAGGCACAACTGTTTACAAGCATCTGGGGACAGGCTGCAGAAGGGAAGGGAGAAAGAAATGTACATGTGAGAAAGGACCATTCTGTGCAAAAGTGAACACTTGATAAGAGGCCAGAATCAACTGGAGGGATTATTCTAGTATGACTGACATGGCTCTCATTTCCTACTTGACTGCTCATGATTTTCGTAAAAGGGTTGAGAGCGCATATCCTTCCATTATTTTAATATTGTAACAGGAGAATGCTATTTGCACAATTTCTCTTCACATTAACATCTTAAGTATTAGACAATAGGATGAAAGGGAATGAAACTTTTGAATTATTAATGGGTGCTCTTAGCTTAATGTGTATATGATACCTGAAGAATAGTTATGAGTATAATATTTGCTTGTAATAAATTCCCAGTTAAAAGAATCATTGTTAAAATAGGCATGAGACACAACTCAAATAATATTTTAAAAAATTGTTATAAAATAAAACATTCCTTAAGCCTCATCTCATCTCTATTACATTTTCATCACCAGTCCCTCCCTCCCACCCTCTTCCTTCTCTCAAACACAAGAAAAATCCCAGGGTTGGAGGAGAATCCAATTGTTACTGCAAGTTAAATCGAAGCTATCTAAAAAGCTGATAAAAGCTTTTCTTTGATATAAATCTCCTATAAAGTCTTTTGCTTCAGGTTGGCCTTAGGGGGCGATCTCAGTGTGATAAGATTCTTTGGTGCTTCTCTGATTTAAATCTCTTTTGCTAGAGTCCTTCAACCTAAACAAAGTTTTGCCTCATACTGTCTTTCTACAGTGAGTTTACATTTATCCACAGTATTTCTCAGGCACACCTGTGTTATCTCCCTCTGTTTGAGGACACCTGAGGGCTCTTCATTTTTGCATAATGAAGATGCAACTCTCCCACAGATAAGTACACAAAGGAATACATTCTTTTGCATCCGTCACACTCTTATTTTTAAGAATGTATTTTCTCAGTTCTCTTTGGAATCGGCCTTTTATTAAATAAATTTAGGAGAATACTGTTGCATCAACTCTTCCATGAAAACATTTGATTTTCCAGCGGGTCTTTTATTTCCAACGAATACAAAGGACAAAATTGCCCGGAATGAATAAATTATATGGGTGAACCAATGATTGCCACAAAATCTGTCACATTATTTCGTTTACTCTATGAATCTCTAAACACAAAACTATACCAGGGATAAAAGTAATATGTACAATATCCTATCTTTGTATAGTGCATAAATCTTTGCAATTCTCTTTTTGTTGCTCTTATTCATTTTGGTGTTACAACCAGCTAACATAGTTTAGGGCTTTGTTAATCCTAATTCACAGGTGAAGAAATTGAAGTCCAGCGAGAAGCTGCCCAAGGTCACAGCCTGAGTCCACGGCGGGGCCAGGCTGGAAAGTGGCTGTCGGAGCATCCTCATTCTTTTCCTTCTTGGAATGATGCCGAAATTCAGCCTCTGTGCGCCGTGTGGAATCGAATCTCGGAGACAGAGTTTTGGGTGAAGTAGAAAAGAACAGCTTTATTGCTTTGCCAGGCAAAGGGGAACACAGCAGGCTCTTGCCCCGAAAAACTGTGTGTCTCAACCCAGGGAGATCTGATGAGGAGTTTTACAGCAATAGTTCAAGGGCGGGGTTGCTGATAAAATTAGGGTGTGTGCAGGGCCGCACCCCTCTAATCTGGTCTCAGGTAATCTTCCTCTTGAGCTTCTCCGGTTCCTTTAATCTTGCCTCAGGTGGTTTCTTAGCTGCTCCTCCCTTGATTAGCAACTGTTCCAATCTGCCCTTTGGAACTCAGGGAAGGTCACGGAGGCTGCAGTCTGTTCCCTACCAACAAGAAATGGGGAACAGAAAGGCTTCTGTGCCCAGGAGCCCCATAGGGTCCTGCTCAGTTTCAAGGAGACAGTTTTGTTCTTTCTTTCCCAACCCTCATGCTTATTTGTCTTACACCTTCCACTGCTGGCACCTCCGTGATGCTGAGGAGAGAGCAATCGCTCCTGTCCTGCTTCTGATCTGAAAGGGGCAGATTTCAACATTTAACGATAGGTAGGATTTTGCTGTAGGTTTTTGTTTTGTCTTTGTCTCACTTTGTTTTGTATCTGCCCCTTATCAGATTTAGGACATTCCCTTTTCTTCCAGGTGCAAGAGTTGATTCTGTGTGTCGGGTGGGGTTTATTTCGTAGCTACTCTTCTGAGAGTGTGGCCCCTTCTGATACCAGCACCTTGAGGGCATGGCTTCCTGTGAAGCCCCACTTTTGCATGGCTCCAAACTTTAAGAGCCCACGGAGTTTTATCTTTGCTTGGCTTAGCTGGTGGCGGCAGGACAAAAGCTGTTGGTGCCTGGCTAACCCCTCTGCTTACAGGCTTAGAGTCCATCCTGATAATTACTTATCCTGTCAGCTAGTCAGTAATTTAAAAATAAGCTTCTTTAGAGTTGAATCATCATTTTATCACTTTCAAAGGGGAAGATGATCTGAATACCCTGATGTGTCTTATTTCTGGAAATGGAAATGTCTCTGCTTAGCTTCCAAAATGTAGCTGCTTTTCTTTCTTACCCTCTTTAAAAGAAAATTTGTGAGTTTACATCTTTCAAAAAATCTTTTTCCATATTTTACAGTGGGAGTTCAAGGAAGGGCCAAAATAAATGTGTGTTATCCACTCCCTTTATATGAAAGTCCTGCCCGTAGTTTTTCACTGTACCACAATGTTCTTCTCCTGGCCAAGGAAAACCTATGAAGCTCCAAAAATAATATGGGGAGTGGGGGGATGTCCAGTTGAACTGAAATCTGGAAAGAAACACTTTGTTTTTAAAGATTTTTCTTTTTGATGTGGACCATTTTTAAAGTCTTTATTGAATTTGTTACAATACTGCTCCTGTTTTCTGTTTTTTGGTTTTTTGGCTGCAAGGCATGTGGGATCTTAGCTCCCCAACCAGGAATCGAACCCACACTCCCTGCATTGGAAGGTGAAGTCTTAACCACTGGACCACCAGGGAAGTCCCTGGAAAGAAACATTTTTTAATAAGAAAATTTAGTCAGGGAACTTTCCCCAAGTATGTTTAATTAAATATTACCACTTTTCAAGAAAAACAAAATAAAGCAATGTTTATGGATTTTAAAGAAACATACTCAAAGGTACACACTAAAAAGTGGTTGCCTCCTTCAGGATAATCCCTTTGGAAGGATGCATACTTCCCAAATGAGGCAGCCTGGACTTTCTTTCCCCCTTTCTTCCTCCCTCCCTCCCTTCCTTCCTTCCTCTCCTTTCCTTCCTTCTTCCTCTCTTTCTTTTCTTCTTCTCTCTCTCTCTGTCTCTCCCTCTCTCTTTCTCTTAATTAAAGCCCAATTAAAAAAAAAAAAATTTACCCTAGCAGCGTATCCTATGAAAGTCACACTGATTTTTACAAAACGGCCAAAAGTCAGATTCAGTCAGGTATGGTGAATCAGGAATGTCCAACTAGCATGTCGGCATTTTTGATAACGGTGTGTATATGCCTGTGCGTGTGTGCACGCATGACTTTAAAGAATGATAATTATTAGTATTTTCTATGTGACTGAGGGCAATTCTGAAAGGATCTTCCCATAGATACTAGGAGGATGTCTGGTAACCCAGTGGAGACAAAGGGCTTCATCCTCAGAGGTGACTAAAGCTAACAACCTGGGCTCCACCGTGCTCCCTTGGGGAGAAAGCCCCTGGTGCACACAGCCCTTTTCCTTCCTTGCTGCTCTGATCATTCTCAACTGAGGTCTAACTGCTTCCTGGATGTCATATTAACTTCCTATCCTTTCAAAGGTTTTCTTCTTTCTTATATGTTGCTTTGTTTCACACACAGTTTCCTGATAATTTTAAAAAAAAACCTCTTATGACTGTCTGGATTTATAGACACCTGCTCTGGTAAGGGTACTAGCTTCCTAAGGTTGCATCAGGTCAACTCCTGGGAGACATGAACTTTGTTAGCGATTGCCAGATTGGTGTGTATTTCTAAAAGTACACTGGTCAGTCATTAAATAAAAGTTAAAAATAATCAAAATCTCCACACAGACATTTATTTCTTGGACACCAAATTTTCACTAGCCCTTATATATATATTTATTGTCATAGGAGATATTATACATCTCTCAAAATAAGGAAGAATGAGGAATAACTGGAAAAAAAAGATGTACTTTAATTGCAGAGTAAAAAGGATATAAGTAAACAAAGCCATGGAGAAATTACTTACAGACAAAAAAACGGAAGCTCAACCTCACACCTACACAAAAATTGAGTGAAAATGGATCATAGATTTAAATGTAAAACATAAAACCATACAATGTTTAGAAAATAACATAGGAACAAATCTTCAGGACCTAGGATTTGGTGAAGAGTTCTTAGATATGACACCAATAACACAACCCATAAAAGAAAAACCCGGTAAACTGGACATCAAATTAAAAACTTTTGTTCTGTGAAAGGCTCTGTTAAGAGCCTTAAGACCCTGTTAAGAGAAAGACCCAGTTAAGACAAGCTACAGACTGGGAGAAAAGATTTGTAAACCACATATCTGACAAAGGACTAGTATCTACATTATATGAAGAACTCTTAAACTCAACATTTAAAAAAAAAACCAATTAGAAAATGGGCAAAAGACATTAAGAGACATTTCACTGAAAAGGGTATGTAGATGGCAAAAAAGCACACGGGAAAATGTTCAACATCACTAGCTGTTAGGGAAATGCAGGTTTAAAAACCATATGGGTTATACTACACACCTATTAGATCAGCTAAATAACAGCATCAACATGAAATGCTGGTGAGGATGTGGAGAATCTGAATCTCATACGTTGCTGGTGGGTATATAACAAGGTACACCGTCAACTCTGGAAAACAGTGTGGCCATTTCTTTGAAAAACTAAACATACACTTATCATGTGGCCCAAAATTGCTGTCCTGGGCACTTACTCCAGAGAAATGAAAACTCATGTTTGCACAAATAAAGGTACATAACTGCTTGCAGCAGCTTGATTTGTAATAACCAAAACTTGGAAACCACCAAATGTGCCGCAGTAGGTGAATGGTAAAACAGACTGTGGTACATCCACACCATGGACTATTTCTCAGCTAAAAAGTCAGTTACAGGTACCTGCAATGTGAATGGATTTCAAGGTCATTATGTAGAGCAAAGAGCCAATCTTAACAGATCACTTATGTGTGATCCCACCAATATAACGTTACCAAAATGACAAAATTAGAGAAATGGAAAACAGATGATGGCTGCCTGGGGTTAGGGATGGTGGGGTGGACAGGGGAGTGACAGGTGTGACTATAAAGAGGCATGCATTAGTTTTCTAGGGATTCCATAACAAATGATCACAAACTAAGTGGCTTAAAAAAATAGGAATTTATTCTCTAGCAGTTCTGGAGTCTAGGAATCCAAAATCATGGGAGAACTGGGATGCCTCCCTGCCTCTTCCAGTTTCCGGTAGCTGCTGGCAATCCCTGACATTCCCTGGCTTGTGATGCATCACTCCATATCCATCTCCGTCTTCGTACGGTCTTCCTGCTTGTGTGTGTGTGTGTGTGTCTCTTCTCTTCTTATGAGGATGCCAGGCATGGGATTTAGGGTTTACTCTAATCCAGAATGACCCCACCTCATCTTGATTACATCTGGAAAGATCCTATTTCCAAATAAGGTCACATTCACAGGTACTGGGGGTGAGGACTTGAACACATCTTTTTGGGGGACAAAAATCAACAGGTAGCACTGCTGGTAGGAGGTAGCACCACTCAGTGGTGGTGAAGTATCGTGTGTACCCATTACAGTGGTGGTTACACAAATCTGCACAAATGATTAAGTGACACAGAACTAGGCACGTGCATTGTATCCATGCCAATTTCTTGGTTTTGACATTGTATATAATTACGTAAGATGCAACCATCGGGAGGAAACTAGGTGGAGGATACAAAGGAACTTCCTGCATTTTCTTTGCAACTTCCTGTGAATCTACAACTATTTCAAAATAAGACTTTAAACAAGTCAACACAGCAAACTACACATGTATGTTTATAGCAGCTTTATTCATAATTGCCCAAAACTTGGAGGCAACCAAGATATCTTTCAGTAGGTGAATGGATAAATACTGTGGTATATACAGATAGTGGAATATTATTCATCCAACACTAAAAAGAAATGAGCTAGCAGCCATGAAAAGATATGGAGGAAACATAAATGCTTATTCCTAAGTGAAAGAAGCCAATCTGAAAATGCTACATCCTGTATAATTCCAACTCTATGACATTCTGGAAAAGGCAAAAACTATGGAGACAGTAAAAAGATCAAGGTTTGCCAGGGGTTTGGGGAGATGTAGGGATGAATAGGCAGAGAATTTTTAGGGTGGTGAAAATACTGTGTGATACTATAATGATGGATACATGTCATATATTTGTCCAAACCCACAGAATGTACAACACCAAGAGAGAACCCTACTGTGAACTATAGACTTTGGATGATGATGACGTGCCAATCAATGTAGGTTCATCAATTGTAACAAGCGCACCATCTGATCGGGGATGTTGCTAGTGGGGAAGCTGTGGGTACGTGGGTTCAGGGTGTACATGGGAAATCTCAGTACATTCCCTTCAGTTTTGCTGTGAATATAAAACTGCTCTAAAAAAATAAAGTATTTAATTTTAAAAAAAGTAAACAAAAACATCTCTTGTCTCCCTCTCCCCTCCTCTTGCACCCTTTGGTTGAATTAGGTTATATAGCCTTTGTTGTGTGGGAGACACACTCACATATACACACACCCCACACACACAAACAAAACACCCCATATACATGTTATTTGAGGGTTGACTTTAGTTTTGGGTATCTGGGTATCTCTGTAGAAGAAAACACAGTTCTTTCAGTTGGAAAACCCACATGTCTGGTGAGGAAATGGTGAACGTCAACTGGAGAACAGTTCCAAGCTACTTCACAAAATTGGAGCATTTTTCACTTGCCTATTATATACCTTATTTCTTTCAACACCTGGTCAGTGGGTCGGAGTCCATCTACCTGACCAACCAAGAACTGGTTACCGAGCTGTGTCCCTGATTGAGAAACATTAGGATCCTTCTGACTCTGTCAGAGAGAAAATCTAAGGTTCTTGGTATTTTCGGTGATCCCAAAAGTCATTCTTAAAGTAAAATCTGATTTTCCTCCAAAGCCACCCATTATTTAGATCTGAAAAAAAGGCACATCAATGTGTTCACAATAGTTTATGGTGTCAGTTTATTTCTGACAGTTACGTTCTTTTAGAGTGAACTGGAGCCGCTCGTTCAATTTGGAAGGAAAATGGCAACCAACAGACTTAAATTCCAATTTTTTTCCTCATATGACAAGGCAGTCACTTTAATGTGAACCTAATGAAGAGTCTTTTTAAGCCTCATCACGTGGAAATTGAAGACATGCTTTTAGCGATAAATATGTAGCAGCTTCACTGGGAGATATCGCTGAAACTTCTGGCTGCCTCTTTCTTTGGTTTTGGATGGCATAGAATGTGATGTGTTTATTTCCTGTCTCATTATTGATCAATAAGCAATATGGAAAATACCTTATTCTTTATTAATATCATACAAATAAAGGGTTGGAGCCTCAATGGGTGGTTTTCCTGAGCTTTGATGATCTGATTGTGCAGCCAAACCCACAATGTGGAAAATGGAACATTTTATGAAGTTCATACATTTCCAAAATTGCTCCCACAATGATGCTTTCATTTTGTGTTAGAAATGGAATGATGGCTTCTATCTATTCCAGAAAACTTCAACATTGCCTCAAGTGAAAAGGAAAAGCTTATATTTCAAGGCCACTGACCGTAGCTCATTTACATGTCACAAGGGAACATATGCCAGTTCCTTTTATGGTAAAGAAAACAATGATGGAGTGGAGTCTCTTCACTGTGTCTCTCCATCAGCCTTCTTGTTTTGCAGATCAGCCAGCCTGGCTCCTGCAGCAGGATGAAAATGTAATGTCTCCCAGTGAGCTAGTGAATATCAACACTCTTTCACTTTCTGTATGTAAACCCCCTTTTTAGTGGATAGAGCTATTAGTCGATAAAAGTATTGACATTTTTATGGGATTATTTTTGGAAAAGACTAACATGTAATTCTAAATTCAACATATGGTAGTGGTCAAATTGTGTTCCTACTGTGTAAAACGCTTGAAGAGTAACCCATGCATTCTCTTGGCCAGCACACAGAGAGAAACTTGATTAATTTCACCAGTACCCCTTAATCTCCTTCCTTGGCTCTCAGCCCATCCTGCAAGGGTTGATAAATCTTACATCCCCTGAAGATTATTACAGTTCCTAATAGTCTTATGACATTAGAAAGGCTCAATGGCACAAAATGCATCCAACAAATGAAATCACATAAATAATTTAGGTTTCACAATTTAATTTTTATGGGGTGTTTTTTTGTTGTTGCTGTTGTTTATGGGGCATAATAAGTACAGTTGGCTTAGCCTGCAGTAAATGAAAAGGGAACATTCTACACCAAAAATTTCATTGTGTTGCTGTCTTTCACTCTTGGCAATACTCAACCATCCAATTCCAGCCTAAGGTCACTCACATGTTCATAAATAACCATCAGAGAGGTAAATACTCACACACACACACACACACACACACACACACACACACACACACACATCTGCCCTCCATTTTTTTATAAAAGGAGCAAATCTGCTCCTTTTCTTGTTAGAAATTATTTTCCTTTCATGAGCCTAGAGCAAATCTTTGTCTGATTTGAAATAACTTGTGCTAACTTGTGATCATCAGGAAATATTTTTAAGACTCCTCTGGCTCTTAACACGCTGACTGAGCTCCTTCTATGTGCCAAGGACTCTGCTAAGTATTACAATGGGTGTCAAGAAATTATGATGCATGCCCTGGTTCTCAAGGAGTCAGTCCTTCGTAAACACCTGAGCATGTAAGTGGAAAAATAGAAAAGTTTCCAAATAATGCAAGAGCTGATGCAAGACAGCACATAAACGACAAAGGGATATAGGAGAGTCTGTTTGACACCACAGATGTAGAGATTGGTCTAGGATTTTGCTTTAGAATAGCTTTCAATTAGTCCAAATATGGTAAGCAACATATAAAATTTTACATTGCATTTACAATGTAATTAGTGGACACATGATACTTAAAGTTGTTTATACAAGTCTGCTGTGTGGCCATCATTTCTCAAACTCAAGTTGATTGAAGGCCAGTCGGAAAATTTAAACAGATCTTGAGGCTTAGTCCTTTATACAGAGTCGAGTTGCTTTTCTTCAAACATCTTCTGATGCCATGTGCAGCACAAACACTGGGAACAGAACAGGGGAAAACACACTTTTCCTGCCCTCCTGTTGAGTGTGGTCTAGTCTCTCCCAATGATGGGAGGGAAGGGACAGGAATGACATTTCCATTTGCTGGACATCCACTCTTGGCCACCAGACAAAACATGTACAGACCTGCGTCACACAAACAAACTTAAGGACTTTGAGCAAGAGTGTATCCATCTTCACTGGGGGTCCTTCTGCAGGTCCCGCGGGTGTCACTCATGAGTCTGCGTTCAGCTGGCAGTTGTGGGGCTGGGCTGGAAGGTCTGAGAAGGCCTCCTTCCCAGGCTGGGGCCCCACCTGGGTCCTCAGTTCCCATCCACATGGCTGCTGGCTCTGGTAGACCAGGTGGCTTCTTTCCACGGTGCTCAGGGCTCCAAGAGAGTGAATCTGGATCTCCTAGGAGCTTGCCCCAAATGTCACAGCGTCACTTCTACTGCATCGTGTTGTCAAACCAAGTGACAAGGTGATTCAAGGGGAGGGGAAACAGGCCCCACCCTGGAGGGAGGCAGGAGGACGTACCCACCTCCATATACAATCCCCTCCGGTGCTCACAGGAATCTTTCAGAGGAAGGGGTTTCATTACTATTTTTTGTGCTTTTTTTTTTAGGTGAGAAAACTGAAGCTTAGAGATATGAAGAGATTATTTAACTTCTTGGAGTTCTCTAAACATTTTTGAGAGTTTTTGTTAAGAGTGAGGGGCTTAAAATGAGACACACTGGCGATTAAATGCTTCTTCTGCAATTTACCATCTGTGAAACGAAGGGCAATTTATTTACGGTTCCTGCAAAATAGCAATAATAATACCTATCTCACACGGTTATTTTCCGAGTTGAATTAAGTGGCGTTTAGCATAATTGCCTCGCATGGTGCCTTGCAAGTTATCAGCACTCTCAGGGTATATTACCAAGGATATTATTTATAGATTAAAAGAGGAAATTTGAATCATGTGGTCTGAGAGGAGGAAAAAAATGTTACATTGAGAATTGCCAGCAGAGGTCTTTAGAGAGAGAAATGATTATTGATTAGGAAAACTTGAAACAGTTTGGCTACCGCGATTGTGGGAAATCGCCTTTAGGTCATTAACAGGAAGGTCCAAATGGGCCGAGAGAGTGCCTCTCCTTCGTGGGTAAGGGGGTGGTTAGTGAGGGTGTGCAGGCAGGAGGGGAAGGTGACAGGAGGGGGTGGAGGGGGAGGGCCTGAGGGGGGGAGGGGCCAGGAGGAGGGTCTGAGTCCCTGGAGACCTAGAAACTGACATTTAACATTAAGCCTCCCTTATGCTCCACCCAACCCTCAACATTATCCCATGACCTCTCGTAAGAATTCTACCTCGATGTGAGCAACTCAACACATTAGTTAAATAAAAGGTAGTTTTCTCAAAGCACTAGTTTTTTTGTTTTTTTTTTTTGCACCACCAAACGGGAGCTGCTTTTCTTCCTGAATTGGCCCCTGTGTCTTGGGAGTGCCCAGCGCACCGTGGGTTCTCAGTGAACAGTGTGGGACACTTGGAAGGAGATCACTGCTTCATGTTGATTGCTTTTCCAGTTTTTAGGTAAGGGCCCAGGACGCACAAGCAACTACATCGTGTGGGTGATTTTAAATGGAAACAACACAAAGTCGGTGTATTCAATATTTCAGGGAACGTGGGGCAGAAAAAGGAAACAGCAACATTGCCCCAGCTGTTACAGGTGGTAGTGGTGGTGGCTGGGTGGATTTTTTGGTTAGTTTATTTGTCTTTTTGAGCCATATTTGGGATGAGGGTATTGAATCATCCTAATTTCAATATCAGGAAGCAGGGACTTCCCCACACTTGGGAAGCTTGGACTTCCCGGCTGTCACCTGGGTCACAGTGCATGAAAATCATCTGCTTTACCTGAAGCCAAGCAACGTAACTTAGTGAAAAGAACACGGGTTTGGTGCCTAGAGCTCTGAGTTCTAGTCCCATTTTGTCATTACTTGGCTCTCAGATTTTGAAGAAATTATGTGAAGTCTCTAAAATAAAATAACTTATATAATGAAGAGATTAGGTGTCCTGTAAGATTCCTCCCTCAGACCCGTGTCCTTCCTGGCTTTATTTGCAAATTCACAGACAGCCCAGATACCACGGCAGTTAAGTCAGAGTGGGGAAAAAGGGCAAAATTAACACAGCGTGTGAAGAGCTAATGCCAAGCCAAGAGGAAAAAAAACCCATTTCAATAGGTATTGGGAAAAACTGTCAACAATTACCATAACAGGAAATTAGTGAAAGAACTGCAATGGCCAATCAACCAATGGAAACATGTTTAATCCCAATAATAATTGAAGATATCAAAACATAAAGGAAGATGAGATATCAAAGTTCACTTATTAAGTGGGGAAATATGTTTTAAATGCCTAACATTAAGTGTTCTATCACATTGTTGGTTATATAACATCAACATCTATAGCTGATGAGGTAGGTTTGGCAATATTTATCAAGAGCATTAAGAATTTATCTTTAACCTAATAATCTTACCCTTTAGAAGCTGTCTGCATTTATTGAAGGATAATTCATAATAATTCCAACCTGAAAGCTACTTTGACACCCATAAAAAGGGAAGAGTTAAATACATTATGATACATGTGGTGACCACCAATACAGCCATCAAAATCTGTAATTTTAGGAATATTTTACACTATGGGGAAAAGCATGGTGTAGTGGTGAATGCAAAGAAAGAAAACATCCAAACTGCAAATTCAGTGTCATCTTAACTGGGAAAAACGTAAACAGGTACTCATACGAAAATACTGAGAAAAATAGACACCCCAATCTTGATAATACATATTTCAAAAGTGATTGGATAGCTGACAGTTATTTCGTTTTTCCTTTTGTTCTGCGTTTTCAAAACTTTAATGAACTCGAAAACACTGTGATTTTTAAAAAAGCAGAAAAATGCAATAACAAATATAATTTCCCCTTCAGATATGCTCCAAATCCCTTGAGCACAGACACTCGGATGAGTGTCCTTTGGTGTGTCACTCAGCAAGGCTCTGGCCCCTGTGGGCCCTCGGCTGGTCAAAGGTCACACTTGGAACCAAGCGGACACAGATCCCGTCCCTGGTAAACAGCATGTTCATGAAATAAAGGTATAACCAGGCTTCCTTGGAGGTAGAACGGCTGGTGGCTTTAATTCTTCTGTTCCCAAACACCATCCAACTCCCCCACCCCTTTTAAATCCAAAAATTTTCTTTTATTAGAGCAGTTTTAGGTTTACAGAAAAACCGAGCAGGAAGTGCAGTGTTCCCACATACCTCTCCTCGCCCTGCACGCTGCTTTGCTGTGGGTCGTCCAGGTGTGAGTGAGTGCGGGGCACACCCGATACACTGGAAATGCTGTTTTTATTTCCACGCGCCAACACAGCACCTACGCAAGGGCAGCCGGCAGAGATCTTGTTTGTAGACGCTGTACCCTGAGCTCCCCCCCAGCAGCGAGGGACAGCACGTCCTAGCCTGTCCACCGAGACGTGCCAGGGCCTGCTGCCGCGGCAGACTGGAAAGGCAGACAGGGGCCTGCCTGTCACTTCCCCTAGTGCTTTGTCACATGGAGAAAGGGGCTGCTTTCAGGGGCACCAAATGTCACCATAAATATTTATGAGAGATCCAGCATTGCTGTGCTGGAGAGCAGTTTATTATCAGAAAAGTCACAAATAGAACTGAAAAAACAGTGGCAAATGCATTCCAGCCATGCGTGTGTATATATGTTTACATGTGTGTGTGTACATGCACATACATGGTGTTAAATCCGTGGCTACCATAGACATGTGTGCTTCTATACCTGCTTTTTTTAAGTTCTCCATATACATCTATGTGTTTCTGAAATTCACCATTTACAGGTGCTTGTGGCATCCGACGCAAGAACCCCAGGGCTGTGTAGTCGCCTTCTTTTTGCCCCGCAGACGGTTTTGCAACGTGCAGAAAGAAAGACAACCGCTGAGGATGCAGCGCCAGCTATCAAGCCCCAAGTCTGTGCTGGGTTAGAAACGAGAATCCTCCTTACGCCTCCCCCTCCCCCAGGCAGCAAGGCCACGTGGCAACATGCACTTTGTAGAAAGTCTGCACCAGCCAACAGCTGTTTTCAGCTCGCAGCTTGCAGCTCAGACCCACTGTCATAACAAGTGTGCAGTTAGGTATGACGACTACCAAGGAAAATACCACAGTTTACCAACAGGTGACTTAAAAAATAACTGAAGTAGATGCAACTCTCTCTAAAATGATGTCACTCTCCCCTGTATTTGGAGTGATTGTCTGAGTGGTTGAGAAGGAGTGGTTTTAAACTCGGGCCTGCAGGATGTGCCCAGGGCAGCCGAGCGGCCACCTCCACCCCCTCCCCTCTTTCTCCTCCCACTGAGCCCCCCAGGCCTCTCTCCTGGACCACAAGGCTCCACCAGGGCCCAGGCCACTGGGATTTCCCCGTCCTCTCTCCTCCCCCTCATGACCCCTCCACAAAGACCCCGCCCCTTCCTCACCCCCCCCCCCCTCGGCATGGGGGACACCAGTCCCTGGATTCAGCACAGGCTCTTTATCCACACTCCGGGCTGGTCTGTCCAATTTTCTGCTCTTATATTCGGGCTGGCCCCTGGCCTGTCATCTGGGGGACGCCACCTAAAACCTCTGTACACAGTCATTTCCACGTTTATCCCCAGCTCACCTCCTGCCCTGAACAGCACACCGTGCATAACTTCACTTTTCTGTTTCAGACTCAGCAAGTCCAACCCCCCGATCTCCCCTCCTTGCAAGAAAGCTGGCCTCTCGCTCTCCCAAGTTCATAACCGTCCTCTCATTCTGCCAGCTGCTCAAGCCAGAAACACTGGGGCAGAGTGAAAATGGAGTTTTGGGTCAAATTATGTCCCCCTTAAATCCATGTGTTGAAGCCCCAAACCTTGGGAACTGAGAATGTGACTGTATCTAGAGACAGATAATTACAGAGGTAAAGTAAAATGAAGTCACTAGGGTGGGACCCTAATCCCATAGGACTGGTGTCCTTATAAGAGGAGATCAGGACACAGACACATGCAGAGGAATGACCACGTGAGGACGCAGGGAGAAGACGGCGTCTACACACCCAGGAGAGAGGCCTTGATCACAGGCTTCCAGCCCCCCAGAGTTGGGAGACAACGAATGTCTGCCGTTTAAGGTCCCAGTCTGGGGTACTTTGTCACAGCAGCCTGAGCTGACTAATACAGTCCCTTGTTTAAAAATAATCAAAGATTTCAAGACGACACAGTGGAGCATTAAGCGAAGCGCAGGCCCTTCTGATCGCGTGGCTGCTGGTCCCTGCCCAGGAGGCCAGGCTGCCTGGTGGGTCAGCTTCAACTACTCGCTTTCACACCCATGTCCAGCCCATCCCCAACTCGTCCCCCACAGCCCTCAGAAGTCACCAAGGTTAGGGCATCCCCCGCTGGGGTCCAGCCATCATTTCCGCCCCCCTGACAGCCTCCCCGCCCTCCTGTTGCGCTGGGTCCGCTGATGCCTTCACATGACCCGTCAGGTTCCCTCACTTCTCTGCTCAAATCCCTTCCATGCCTGCCCTCAGTCAGAGCAAAACCCTCCACCCAGCTGTGCCCACCTGCCTCTGTCCCTCTGCCCTGCCCTGGCCTCCAGCCAGTCTTGTTTCCTCTGGCTCCTCATGTGCTGGTGACGGAGACCCCAGGGGGTGACAATCTCCCTCCTGCGACGTTTCTGCCATCAGCTTCCCGGTCTGAGGCCCAGAGTCCCCTTTGCACTCTTTGCACACCTCCATCCATCGTGTCGGCTACCGCTTGTTAACACTGACGCCACGTCACCCCACCCTGTACACTCCTGCCCAAAGGCAAAGACAAGAACTGGAGTCCTCCTTCCCAAGACCCCTCGCCAACCACCACGTTCCCTCCAGACCTGAGAAAGGGCGGCTGGGCAGGTACAAGCTCCAGCAGGGGGAGCTCAAGGCCACAGCGTGTCCCTGAGCGTGAACAAGCGTCCCTATGGGCTTTGGATTCTCAGAGTCCTGAAGGGCCTTCCTGGACCCCCAGGACGGTCTTTTCAACAGCTGTGCAAGCCTTCATCTCCTATTTTCATCCTCTCCTTCCTCCAAAGGCCAGACTTCCCGACTAGGAGCCGACTGAGGCAGTCCCACAGCTGGGAGTCACCGTCTGAGCAGAAAACAGGGCAGCTGGTGCCCCCCAGGGGCCCCGCATCTGAAGTCCTCATTCGCTGTCTGGCCTTAGAATAAAATGGCCTGTAATCGACCAGTTCAGTGGCCATTGAAACAGTCAACAAACAAAGCACCAGAGACCACAACTTTTAATCCCAGAGTTATTATTGTGGACAAATGACTTTATTTTTTAAAATGTTTTTTTTCCTTTTCTAAAAAAGAGTATATTATCTGCTTTTCTTTTGATGAAGTGTCATAAGGGATGAATGAATTCAGGTTATTACAAGGCAATTTGGAAATTTCCGTACCCAACAATACAAACTTGACTTTCCTTGAAAATATAGAAAACAGTGGGTCTGTGTGGCATCTGGTGAAGAATGCAGATTCGAGAATTTGACTGCCTGGACATTTACATCCTGGCCTTGTCACTACCAGCTGTGCAACCATGAATAAGCTGGTTAAATTCCCCGTGCCCCAGTATCCCCAGCTGTAAGACAGGAGAATGGTACCCATCTCATAAGGCTATTGGGAGGATTAAGAGAGAGTGTGTGTCATGCTTAGAACAGTGTCGAACAAGTAGAAAACCCTCACACATGTAAGCTGTGACCACCACTGCCCATTAGTGTAAGTATACTGTTACTGCTTCTAAGTGTAATAACAAAGTATAAGTTGTAATTATTATCGCTAAGTGAAGAGAAATAAGTTGCACATTTTAATCTCACATTAACTGGCAAAGAAACCACCACTATTTAGATGGGAAATAAAAGCAACCAGATCAATTCTTTCTTTCTTATTTACTTACTTACTTACTTACTTACTTACTTACTTACTTATTTATTTATTTATTTATTTATTTATTTATGGCTGTGTTGGGTCTTTGTTTCTGTGCGAGGGCTTTCTCTAGTTGTGGCAAGCGGGGGCCACTCTTCATCACGGTGCGCGGGCCTCTCACTGTTGCGGCCTCTCTTGTTGCGGAGCACAGGTTCCAGACGCGCAGGCTCAGTAGTTGTGGCTCACGGGCCTAGCTCCTCCGCGGCATGTGGGATCTTCCCAGACCAGGGCTCGAACCCGTGTCCCCTGCATTAGCAGGCAGATTCTCAACCACTGCGCCACCAGGGAAGCCCAAGATCAATTCTTTTAATGTAAGTTATTTTAATGCCCTCGTACATGGAGTGTCAAATACATAAGATACTCCTGTTTCATTTGATGCAAAATAAAGTAAACCTTACAATATTTGAATACTATTTATAAGTTACCTCAGAAATTTTGAAACCATTATTTCATTGAATCTCCAAGAGAACTTTTGCAGGTAAGCGGTGCCGGTCTTACAAAGTCCCAATTTGTAGACGAGGAAGCCGAGATCCCAGGAGGATGTTTTGCCCAAAGATGAACAGAGCTATCCCCAGGCTGACGTCTCTCCACTGTTGCGAGAAACTTCCAAGATCAACACTGTGCATGGATTGAGAGCACCCACTGAGAAAACTTGAGCACCTCAAGTTACAGCGTGACATCGGAGTAAGGAGGACCCCAGCCCTGTCCATCCAAGGCTCTCTGTCACCTTCTGGATATGTGTGCGTCGGCGTGCAGCAGTGGGGGTGGGTGGATTATAATTATTTTCTTAACATCTTCATTGGAGTATAATTGCTTTACAGTGTTGTGTTAGTTTCTGCTTTATAACAAAGTGAATCAGCTATACGTATACATATATCCCCATATCCCCTCCCTCTTGTGTCTCCCTCCCACCCTCCTTATCCCACCCCTCTAGGTGGCAACCTAAGTGTCCATCGACAGATGAATGGATAAAGAAGATGTGGCACATATATACAATGGAATATTACTCAGCCATAAAAAGAAACGAAATTGAGTTATTTGTAGTGAGGTGGGTGGACTAGAGTCCGTCATACAGAGTGAAGTAAGTCAGAAAGGGTGGATTATTTTCAAGTAACTTTGCTACAGAGGAATGATTTTCATAAGCTTCCATGGGAAATGATGGGTCGTTTCTATGCAATCAACCACAAGCAGAGAGCAAGTGTGAACAATAGCAACATAAATAACAATCCGCTGCTTTTCTGCTCTGCCGTCTGGGGTGAGCCTTCTCATGCGCTCTCCCTGGTACACATCAGCCTCCTATTCACACTGGACAGGTGGGAGGAGGCTGCTGCCCGCAGCGCTCTCACGTCTGAGGACTCGAAGGGCAGAGGGTTTGGGTTCGAGGTGCCTTCACTGGAGCAGAGACCTTTGAAATGACGGTCGTTACAAAATCCTCCCGGGGAACACATGCTGTTGCTGTCAACCTTTCAACGCCCCCTTTTCCAGTTTAGAAACCTGTTTCTGGATCAAGCAAGTAGCCTGAATGGAAGTAATGAGAAAATTGCTCAGCAAAATCTTCTGAAATTGGGTGTCTTCTACTTCTTAAAAAAATCCTCTCCCTTTGCTCCTAGGTGCTGGCAGGGAATAACCTCGATTTCACGTAAACAGCTGGCTCGGCAATCTGTTCTGCAGGCTGGGGAAAGAGAATTTAAGAAGGAATAGCCTTGGTCTGTCCTCAAAAGCTTCCTCATCAATGATGTCTGTGCTATATTTCTTTTAAAAGGAAAATATTGCAGAAGAAACTCACTTCTAGTCTTGATCTACTGAATGCATTCTACACGGTGTTTACACTTTGCACAAGAGTGAAAAGAAATACACAAGTTCTGGGTGCTGTGAACACTCGTCACAGAGGTGCACTGGACTGCACGGCCAGTGTGTCAGCTCCAAGGAACAGGGGTCCGGGGGCTGGCGAGCCTCCAGCCACCATGTGACGTCGTGGCCGGTGAGATTTCTTTCTCATCTACTCCCCACCTTCTCCCCAGTGAGGGGATGACTAGTTTATAGGAATCAGGAGAAAGGAAAGCCGCCGAGCAGGCAGGGAGGCTGGGGCGCAGAGACACCAGTGCTGTAATCGCGCCCTCCCGGGCCCTGGGCTCCAGGGTGCCTCCTGCCGTCCCCACCAGGAGGGACACAGAAACCGGCCTCCCCAGGTCAGGCATCTGGCTGCCGGGGAGACACCAAGAGCCAGGAGGGCAAACGCACACCAGTGACAGTCCTGCTACAGCAGCATGCCCAGAGTGAAGGTGGGTGACAGCAAACAGAGAGATTGCTTTTGGATACTGTTTTGCTCTGCTTAGTTTTCCTCTGGAACATTGCAGATGAGAATAAGGAAAAGCAATTCTCTTACCTACGATACAAAAAAAATCAGAAAACAATTTTTTCATGGTAACATCTTTCTTGCTGCTTTGGATCATAGTAGACAGAAAGTTAAAAGCAGGCCTGAAGAGCCAATGGCAGCAATTAAGAAACAAAACTTGGGTTCTGCTTACAAAATAGACAAGCCACGATGGATTTCAGAGGACATGGATTTATGTGTTGTCCTTTTAAGTCCTTACCAGATAATCCTTCTGAATCCCTAACTGGTTCTGAGTTGTTGTCTTAAGTCCGTTTGGGCTGCTATAACAGAACACTGCAGACTGGGGGCTCAAGAATAACAGACATTCATTTCTTACTGGAAGCTGGACGTCCAGGATGAGGCACCGACAGATTCAGTGTCTGGTGAGAGCACACTTCCTGGTCCACAGACAGTGTCTTCACACACTGTCCTCACCTGGAGGGAGGGCTGGAGGCTCTCTGGGGTCTCTTTTATAAGGGCACTGATCCCATCATGGGGGCTCCACCCTCATGACCTCATCACCTCCCAGAGGCCCCACTTCCTGACACAGTCACATTGGGGGTTAGGTTTCACCATATGAATTTTGGGAAGACACAAGTATTCAGTGTACAGCAGTTAATGACAAAGTCAAGTTTTCTACCCCCAAAAATGGTCAAGAAGGAAAGAGCAGCCACAACCCACACAAATGTCCCCACATTATAGCAGTGACCGTGTAGGTCTCTGAAAACACAGAACAGCAGCCCCACTATTTCCAGGGTCCATGGACGCCAGGGGATGGAGGACTCCGCACGCGGGACCTTGCAGGAACGGGTGTCTGATAGCCTGGCCTTTTTTTTATGGTCCAACCAAAGAGACACGTTCGTTCCAATTTTCATATAAAAGAACATGTAGATGGAGGGGACCTGTCAGATGAAGAAACAATTCTCAGAAATAACATCATTCCAAGCCTTTGGGACAGTCCCCTATGAACTCCAGGAAGCGAAATGTGATGTCGAGGGGATTGGACTCAACACTAGTGTCCTTCTGTCCTTTTCATGAGGAAAGGGTGGAGCTGGGGCTGTTAAAAGACATCCAAGGCGGTAAGACTCTCGCTCAGGCAGCCAGGGACACACAGTCTCACTTATTCCCCAGAAACATCAGCGGAACTGAACACTTTCAAACAGCGTTTTCCAAAGTTCATTAAGAAAAAGGAAGGAGTCTTTGAGCCCTTTGCATTTTATTTGTCCAGCTCATGAAGTATCTGAGTGTCCAATGGCAGCAAGGTCATTCGATTTCAAATGTGCCCGTCTGTGGGAAAGGTGGCTGTTAGTGGTCACCAGAGAGCTGCTCTCCGCAGCCCCTGCACAGTGACGACCAGGGGATGGGAACGCTCCCCGAGGCAGCTGTGAGGGGCACTGTTCTGCCTTTAACGAGAGACAAGACGCTCCTCCTCTTCAGAACTGCACCCCGACATTCTTAAAAACCTGGGTGCCTGTCTTCCACCCTCCCTGGTGTGGGCATCTTTTACAGAATGCGGCATCCATCCTCAAATGCCTTGTCCGAACAAGGGAGATGTATGAGCCTCCCTTCCACTTATGATGAGCTAATTTGAAAGATAAGGATCCCTTAAATCACACTGGAGCCTCCATCAGGATGCAGTTAATGAGGAGAACAGGACTTCAATCACTAGCCCTAGTCCCACGAACAAAACACAGATGAGTGTTTTTGCAATATCAGAAGCCTCATGGAAGTCTGTTCTTTTTATGTTGAGTCCCTCACTAAAGAATCTGAAAGAACCAGCCATGCGATGTACACTTAACAAGAATTCCTTTTTCTTCAACTAAGAAGAAACTAAAAAGATCCCACATGCTGCAACTAAAAAGATCCCGCATGCTGCAACTAAGACCTGGTGCAGACAAAATTAATTAATTAATTAATTAATTTAAAAAAAAAGAATTCCTTTTTCATCCTAAGACACCTCAGGGACATGACTTGTGACATCTCCCTGGTGGGGCATGCAATAAAGGGTCCAGGTGAGAAAAGCACAGAGCAAGAAAGGAAGCAAATTTCCCCTAGTCCCTGTATAAACTTTAAAATCAGAAAGAGAGGCCAGGGGTTGAGGTGCTTTTGAGACCCAAGTGCCATCTGTGATGTGGTCCTTTATATCCAAGGGGAATGCCGGCTAACGGAAACAAGAACGTCCAAGGAACAGACCGCCTTGGGGTCCCCACTCCCGCCTCTACAGCCCACAGCTGCCCTGGGGCCTGCAGCGTGGAGGAGGGATATCACTAAACTGCTGCGCTCAGCGGCAATCCTCCCAAGGTCCATCCTGCCCTGCCCATGCCCCCTCCATGGCGCAGACGCAGCCCACAGTCTCCCAGCATGGAGCCAGGGAAACCCCAACATTCTCCTTTGTTTTAAATAAATCAGCTTCATGAAAACATAACTCAAATACCATGAAATGCACTCATTTAAAGTACACAATTCAATGGCTGTTGGTGTATTCACAGATATGTGTTACCATCACAACTTTAGAACATTTCATCACTTCAAAAAGAAACACAGGACTCTTTAGCTACCAGCCCCCATTCCCCCACTTTCCTCCAAACCACAGCCCCAAACAACCACTACAGATTGATCTTCTCTACAGAGTTCTCTACTCCGGATTTTCATGTGAATGGAATCATATTGCATGTGGTCTTTTGTGGCTGGTTTCTTTCACTGAGCATGTTTTCAAGGTTCATCCACACTGTAGCACGTGTCAGAACAGTGCTGCATTCCTTTCAATGGATGAATAATATTCACCATCTTTTGCTTATCCGTTCATCCACTGATGGACACTTGGGTTGTTTCCACTTTTGTCTATTAGGAATAATGCTGCTGTGAGCACTCACATGCAAGTTCTGTGTGGATATGTGTTTTCATTTGTCTTGGGTATATGACAGGAAGTAGAATCTCTGGGTCATAGGATAACTGGTTAATCATTTGAGGAACTGCCAGACCAATTTCCAAAGAGCGTCACCATTTTGCATTGCTGTAAGCAGCATATAAGGGCTCCGATTCCTCCACATCCTGGCCCAGGGGTGCACAGCTTCAGCTACGCAGGACGAGTAAGCTCTGGGATCTAATACACAACTCGGTGACCACAGCTCACAATGTTGCAGTGTGTACTTGAAATTTGTTAAGGGGTAGATCTGAAGTGTTCTCACCACACACACACACAAAAGGTAATTACGTGAGGTGGTAGGTGTGTTATATAAAACATCAAGAGGTCCCCCTTAAATATATACAATTCCTATTTGTCAATTCTATCCCAGTAAAGTTGACAAAAAAGGACAGATGCTAACGTTCTTCAACCCCAGCTTCCTCCAGCACAGAGGCAGCTCTGAGGCCGACTAACAGGCCAGATCCCAAGTTCTGGACGTTAGGGTACACAACTTGGACTTATGAAGAAAAACGCTTACACAGTTACAATAGCATCCATTTCTGTTATGAGCTTGTCTTACATGGATGCAAACGCCGTCCATGTGACTAAACGAGAGAGTTGGTAGGATTTAAGAGGGCGGCTTCCTCATCCAGCAGAACAGGAGCACAACCTAAAGTGAATCTGAAACTAATAAGCCGAGATGCAGGGACGTAAGCCTGCTGTTTATAATTTATAAGGAGATGAATTCCAGCAGGAGCACCTAGCAGAGTGGATAAGACATTGGCTCTGGAAAAGAGGGTTGGAGGGAGGAGTGTAACAGTGGTGGTTTAAAACTTAGAGCCTTTCCGTAATTGATTTTTAAATTATGTGCATTTCCCGTTTATGGAAGGAAGGAAGGGAAGAGAGAACAAGAACGTGCTTGGATCCTAGGCATTTCTTCAGCCTGGCCAAGTGAGGATGGGCACTGGGTGTTCAGTTCACCTTTCTGTGCAGGATTGGACTGGGGGAGACAGGAAGCCCTTAAGGTAGGAAAGAAGGAAAAACCACATTTCCGGGGCACCAACTGCACAAAGGCTCACAAGTCTGTGCGCATGTGGATACCTCTGTCCTCACGCTAACTTGCTGAGTTAGCAGGTGGTCCCCATTCTGCAGGGGAGAAGACTGAAGACCGGAGGGGCTGACCAAGCGATAAGAAGTAGTAAAACTACTATTGGACTCTGGACGGGACGGGGCGCCTCTCAGCCATCAGTCTCAGTGGGTTGCCACTGAAATGGACGTTTCCAACAACAGTGTAATTTTTGCACATTTTCTCTAGGAAGTCCCTATTCAAATGCAACTGCATTCCCAGATAAAGCACTAAACGATTATCTAAAAAAGAAAAGCAGAACCTGAGGTTGGTAAGTGGCTTTTAAAACTTACCCAACCATATTAGCTATCCCCCTCCTTTCTTCAGTATTTGAGTTCAGTATTTAGGATTCACTATGTCTCCCTATTTAGGAGGAAGAGGGTCAAATGTTGGCTCTACCTGGTGGGGGTGGGCTGTGTACTGGGGAGGACTGGAGCCTCACACTGGTTGAGTTTAATCCTCCAGAAGGCAGGGGACGATCTAGATGTCACACCCTCTGTATGGCACCTCGTAGGAGGCCGTGTACGGTTACAGAATTATATAGTCATCATCAAACCACAATAAAGATTACTGATTACTGTGATGATGATATATGTTGCCAGAAATGCTTTCCATCTTTTTTCCCCTCAGTGGGTGGGAAAGAATTGGGAAGAATTTTCATTTTGTAAAAGCAAACAGAAAATACAGCATTTTGAAGCAGAAACAGACTCTATAATATGCCCACAACATAGTACAGCAATAATTAAAAGTTACCAGACTGATTAAAGTGCCAACTGTCTGACAGGAAACAGTAATTACACAGCCTCCAGGGTGAGGAGCCATCGCTGAGCCGGCGGAGGGCGGGGGGTGGGGGTGGGGGATCATTCGTGAGGCTGGTAGGGCAGCCCCCTCCCGTGCAGGCGCTGCCCTGGGGGCGCAGCTGGAGAGAGGCAGCTCTGGGGCTCTTGACATGGTGATGCTTAGAGGGAGGAGGGGGAGATAACACAGCTGGAGGCAGGAGGAATGCACGTAGGAGGTCATCAGGTGTCTCCTCCCTGTTTTCAGAAATCTCCTTTTCACTTCGTTTCTGTTCTTTGCACCAAAACTATGATCACGAACTAAGCTTGCAGGACCACTTGGCTCCTCTTCACCCTGACTCTCTGTTTTGTATTCTTTTATGAGATGGTCCGGCAGGTGCTGCCACAAGAGGACGCAGAGGAGAGGCTCAGGAGAAAACAGATTGCATTACCCTCATGGGTCCTGCAGACAGGAGGCAGGAGGCATGGACGCCACGCAGGGCCAAGTGGGGAAGCAACAGGCTGGTCTGGAGGGAGGGGAGGGCCACAGCCTTGGGCTTTGCTGGGGTGTCTGCAGGAAGCGGAAGGCAGGCAGGTGAACAGCTTAGGGCTGGCTAGTTTGAAGAATTAAGGGGTTTTGGGCTATAGGCGTGGGCCTGGTCACCTGGCTCCTGGTCCTGGATGATGCAGGCAGAGGAGAAGTGCCACCCCGGGGCGCAAGGGCTGGGAGAGGGGGTCTGGCTCTGGGTTGGCTGGTCTGCGTTTCACAGGCTCCTCCCACTGGGCCCTTTGCCATCTCTAAGAACTGGTTCATCCCAGGAGGGCAGTCTCCCCAGCCAGGAAGGTTCTCCAGGATTGCAAAACATCATAGTACACAGAACATTAAAAATATATTCAATACACCCCCTCCCCCAATCAAAATGCCATTCCTCCAGATGGCAGAAGTGAGAACAGGAAATATGACTGTTTAGAAATTCGAGAGACAATTTTTATTCTGCCTCCCTCTAAAGAAGATCTGAGGGTCTCATAATGCTGTAACGTAGTAGATGAGGACGATCAGATGTCAAATGTAAAAAGGATTTTCATGTTTCCGGGGCTCTGAGCAAGCACAGCTTCTCATCCAGCCGGGAGCCAAGGGCAGTGTGGTGGATTTAGGGAACGTGACGGGTAGAGTGTAAGGGCATCTGTGAAGCACTAAATTCTAGGAGGAATTTACCAAGTGGGTCAATGTTTCCACCTGACCGGCAGGAAGACAGGAGGTTCCCGTCCTTCCTCTGAGGGAAGAAAGCAGGGCACTCACTCTGTTCTGCTCCACCCGCTCCCGGCATCACACCTCTGGGTTTGGGGATGGCTTTGCTTCTTGGCCTTGCCACGTGAGATGCAGTGGAGACGGTGCAAACTCCGGAGAGCAGGAGCACAGAGGGCCCTCTGCACATTGAACGGCTGCTTACGTGCCACCAGCCTGGCTTGCAGAGGAGGAAACCGAGACTTGGAAGCCAGTGTGGCTCACGCACAATGCTTGTTCCATCCACAGTGAAGAGGGGGCCGGACCACAGGTGGGCTTCCTGCGGGAACTGCTAGATTCGTCACACCCGACATCCTTCCCCACAATCCACAGTGGCCCCCAGAGCTGGCCTCACCACGTGCCGGGCGCCGTGTGGGTGCCTCATCATTGGATCTTACGGCATGTCCTTGGAGTGTGTGTTCTCACCATCCTCACTTTACAGGTGAGGAAGCTGGGCCGGGGGGTTCCAGACCCCGCTCCATGCGGCACAGGTAGTGGTGGATGTGGGGGTCCCACCTGTGTGGCCAGTGGGCACATGCCGGTCTGTCACGGAGCTCCAAGCTGACCGTCAGGAGTCTGCACCCCGCTGGCTGCCTCTTCTTCTCCCCCCGAGTGTCTCCCACCTTTCCCGGTGCCTCCCACTTGCAATTTCTGTGATTTCTTGGCCCTGGGAGTTCAGGGATGGTGAGGCAGGTCCCTCTGGGCTACCCTCGAGAGCATGAGTGCTCTTATAAAGACACCCAGAAGTGTTTTTACAACAAGACTAGGATCATTTAATTTGGATGCTATTAAATTAATAAAACTCTAAGAGCTGGCCAGTGACAATCTAATTAAACCTACAGAATGCAATTCAATTATGTAACAAGGTAGGCTGACTTTAGGCAGATTAGTTTTGGATGCACATCAGCTGGTTAATCACCTGCCTGCCAGATCACGTGACCGGGAATTAAACGTTTCATCACAGGAGACCCTAAACCCGTCCCAGCTCCACGTCAGGGTCTCTTGTGGGTGCAGGTCAGCTCTCTCTGCTGCAGAGATTATTGGTTAAGTTACGATTGCCACCTGCCCAGTTATGATCTGGAGGCGCCTGCTTGTCCGGGACACATCTAGTCAGGTGTCACTGAGAGCGTCCTGTGAGGTCAGATCGCTGCTCCAGGAAGCAATTTGGTGACACTTAATAGGCTGGAAGGTGCACACCTGTGCGCCAACCAACCGCGGGGCTTCTAGGAACACTCCCCAGAGCGGCACTCACCCGCGCACACTGGGACGTGCCCGAGAGCACTGGCTGCAGCTTTCCCTGTGCTGGATAGAAACTGGGAATGACTTTAAGTGACCGTGGGCAGGAGAATGGGTACTTACAGTTTGGTACATTCACACAATGGAATTTTTTCAATTGTTAAAACGAGTGAATTAGAGCTTAAGTATCCAAATGGATAAATCATAGAAAATATTGAATGAAAAATATACGATGTAGACTGATACAGTATCAGGCCATATACATAAATTGTAACATACTATTCATGAATATGTACCCTCACATAATGCAAAAACATCAAAGCAGTATTGGGGCTAATTAAGCACGAAAACCATGATAAGAGTTATCTTTCAGAAGGGATCAAACGGAAAGAATTGGAGAAGCATATAAGGGAGATTTAAACTGTAATTATAGTGATCTATCTCTTTAAATTAATAAGAACTGAGGTAATGATGCAAAATACTGTTTTTAATGATGTGAGGTTATGAGTCTTCATTCTATTTTTCTCTATGTTTTTTGTGAGCATTGAAATAGTTCGTAATATAGAAAGAGCTTCCTGTGAGCTAAGCATTAGTAAGACCAACACCTGCAAGGAAGGTATAGGCGCCCCAAAAAAGGGCATCACATAAAACACCCATCCAGCCGGTAACACGAGCAGCAAAGGCGAACAATGATTTAATCCTGTCTTTGATACGAGCAGACTTTATATGACAACCTTTCTCTTGAGCAAAATCTATTCCCTAAATAACTCACTTTCCTGAAGTTTTCTCTTTATAAATATGACATACATATGAACTAGCATTCCAAAGAAAGGTCTGGAGAACGGGGTAGAAGTACAGAATGATAGTGGGCTTGGAGAGACGTCCTCCCTGGGGGGTGCCTGGCTGCAAGCCTTTTGATTTTACTGCTCATTTAGAATTAATTTGGCTGGTTATATAAGAAAGAAGAAATCACAGGTGGCTCTGGGATCCTGCCAGGTTTTTGATGGACTGAAATCTTGGCTTGAGGATGTCACTTTCCACAGCAGGTCGCAACGGCTGGTTCAGCTGATGGCACCTGATTCAATGTTTCCTGCTCAGGTTTTTTTCCCCCAGCTATTTAAAAAATGCTTGAAACTCGACTTTTTCAATTCACTTCACGTTTAGATAAATTTGGCAAAAGTCAGAGAAACAGTCGGTAGCCAAACAAATGGGAATAGTGTAAGCCACCAATCCTAAGCACCCAGTGAGTAAGAACGAAGCTGTCATCTGTTCCCCAAAATGTTCAGGAAACATTGTTTGATGCTGATTAGCATGACTCCCAGGGTCCTCTCAGCTCCTGCAGTGACAGGTTTGCCCATGCTGAACAGAATCATTCAAACTTTCTTGATGTTCCCTGGTTCTGTCTAGAATGTTTTGATACTCGTCCAATATAGCATTCTCATACGTGGGCGATGTATGTTATTATTGATTATTAGAGACCTGTTCTCCAAAACAAATGAAGGCCATGACTTTGTGAAGAGGTTAACTGTACACAGAGGTCTAAGATGATATTAGCAGTTTTTTTGTTTTTAGATAACACTTTTTAACGAGTTACGTAGCAAACACGTCTGGTTCCTCGCGTCACATCTCCGTAGCCCATGTGTGATTTTGACTCAGCTGTGGTACACAGGTCACATGAGCTCACCTGCGGTGACAGCATCCCACCTGGAGCACGGGCTGCAAATCTTTCCTCTTTGCTTCAGCATCTTCTCCAGCGTCCTGGGGGCTCGCTGGTCCCAGACTAGTGCAGACCAGATGTCAGAGGGATTCACTTCCTCAACCAATGGTGGATAAACGCTAAGGCCCCACCGTGCATCAGGAAGATGATTCTGGGGGCCATTCTGCACTTAGGTGTGGTTTTGTTTTGATTTTACCTGGTTGGATTCTGTATGACTCTCACACTGTGGCTTGATGTTTTTTCTCAGTTTTGAAAGTTTTTCAGAAAGTTTTCTCTCCCTTTCTCTCTTCTTTCTTACTGGAACTTGACTTACACCCTTGTCTCTTTGTGCTGCAGTTAGCATACTTTTTTCTTGACCTATCTTCCAGCTCACTTCCAGCTTTCTTTCACCTCTCCTCAGCTGCTGTTAAACTCACCAATTCAATTCTTAATTGTGGCTATTGTGTCTTTTTGTTCTAGAATCTCCCTTTGGTTCCTTCTTGATAGTTTCTCCTTTCTTTAACTCTTCTTATGGTTCCTTAAACATGTTGATCATAACTGATAACACCTTCACCTGAATCCCCTGTTTCTATTGTTCATTGTTTCACATTATTTTTCTGTTATGTGCCCTATAATTTTTGACTGAGTGCTAGACATTGTATATGAAAAAATTAAATCCAATCTGATGTCCAGGATATTTTATTTCTCTAAAAAGAATGCACACTGCTGTTTCTCCTGAGGTCTCTCTCCTCAGCTTGCAGATGGCGACCTTCTCACTGTGTCTTCACATGGCCTTTCCTCTGTGTGTATGTATTCCTGGGGTCTCTCTGTGTCCAAATTTCCTGTACTTATAAGATACCATATTGGATTAGGGCCACCCTAATGGCCTCATTTTAACTTAATCTCTTTAAAGACCCTATCTCCAAATACAGTCACATTCTGAGGTACAGGGGGTTAGGGTTTCAACACATAAGTTTGGTGGGGGGGGTCACAATTCAGTCCATAACACTAGTCTGCCATTACTGGAGGGAGAAGTTTCTTACTTGAAATGCAAAGGAACTATTCATCTTATCACCCTAAGTGATTTAATTCCATTTTAATAAAACAACTTGTGTTTGTATATGTGTGTGTGTATGCAAAAGCTAAAAATAGTGTTTAAAGAAAAAATTATTGTAATCTCTGTGTATATAAACTCAGATTTTCTGTATTCATATACATTCCATCTATGTAAAAACATATTTCAATTAAATTTTTGGCAAGATTGACAACTTTGCATAGAGAAAATGAATTCCATTAAGGCAATCTAATTCATTTCTAAACATTGTATAGCATTTAAATAAAAAATATTTATTTTTCATGAAATTATTCTATTTGCTATTATCTTTTTTCCGTGTAAATGCTTATTAAAAGTTGATTCATTGAGCGATGTTTTGTCCATATCAAGTTTTATTGGTTAGAGCCTCTGCATTTTCAATGTCCATGTAAGCATGATTTCTGAGGAATTGAAATAGAGCGCTGCAGTGTGCAGTCCTTAGCACTCGGCCATTGCTGCAAGCCGTTACCACCCCCCAACCCCCCACCCCATTACCAGGCAACGGTTACCCGGAGACCATTAATGCCGGCTGGTTAGAGCAACGTAGAGGTCCAGCTCAGGCACTGGCCGGTGCCACAGTGGGCCCCATTCAGCCATTGGTCGGTGCTGCAGTGGGCCCTGCCCACAAGCAAGCAACTATCAATGAGCGACCGTAGGAGGGGCATTGAGCCAACATCTGCGGAGTGGTGGTCCTCAGGTGGGGAGTGAGGTAAGAGGCAGATCCTGGCCTTCTCCCCAGGGCCCTCCAGCTCACCCAGCCTAGGGCTGGCAGGTGAGCTGGGGGGCCCAGGGAACAGGCTGGGAGTGCGTCCTGCAGGGCTCCAGAGCCCTCACCAAGACTGCCCACTGGCCGGGCCCAGGCCCTGAGGTGGCAGTGAACCTCTCCCCCATCCCTGCCTCTGTGACCTAACGGCAGCAGCAGTCTGCATAAGACACAGTCTGGGGGACCTGGCTCCCACCGTTTGGGTGGCCTGAGGAGCCTGAAGGCCAGTTGGGTCCTCGGCGCCTGGCTCCCTCAGCGATGACAGCTGGGCAGGGTCTGGGGACCTGGTTCTGAGGGAGCGACCAAATGAGATCTGCCTCTTCAGCCAGGCCTGGTTACTGGCAGGAGGACCCAGACTGGGTGCTAGATGAACGCTCCGGGGCAGGGTAACAGCCCCTCGCCCCACCACAGGGACCCCCTTCTCTTAGCCAGGGCTGGACCTCGAAGGGTGAAAGTTGTGCCTTGGGACCTTCCCCTTTTTTGTCAGAACAGAGAGTAACATTTGTTTGGTGGAGATTTACAAGGACATCGTCACCTTTGACCTGACCTCAAGAACAAAGGATCTGACACTAAGAAGTCTGCAACAACTAACCACGCCCCTCCCTCACCTTTCCTATAAAAGGGCTTTGCTAAAAGCTTTCAGGGAGTTTGGGTTTTTTTGTTGTTGTAATTGTTTTTTTTTTTTTTTTGGCTGCGTTGGGTCTTTGTTGCTGCAAATGGGCTTTCTCTAGTTGTGGCAAGCAGGGGCTACTCTTCACTGCAGTGCACGGGCTTCTCATTGCAGTGGCTTCTCTTGTTGCAGAGCACAGGCTCTAAGCACACAGGCTTCAGTAGCTGTGGTGCATGGGCTCAGTAGTTGTGGCTCACGGGCTCTAGAGGTCAGGCTCAGTAGTTGTGGCGCAGGGGCTTAGTTGTTCCATGGCACGTGGGATCTTCCCGGACCAGAGCTCGAACCCATGTCCCCTGCACTGGCAGGCGGATTCTTAATCATTGCACCACCAGGGAAGTCCTGGGGTTTTTAAGGCATGAGCCAACCATCTCCTTGCATGGCCCTGCAATAAATCTTTCTCTGTTCCAAACTCTGGCATTTTGGTATTGTTTGGCCTCACTGTGTGTCAGGCACACAGACTTGCGTTTCGTTAACAGAATTAGTCCGATTTTCCTTTAAGTAACCTATGGAGTTTTAAATTTTTTTGGAATTTGATCTGTTTGTTTTAAGCCAACAAAAACCTTAGCATATGCAATTCTTACTATTGGCATTTTTCTATGTGTTTATTTTATTCAACAACCAATAAATGGCTGAGAATAAATAAATGAGAGTTTTATTAATTTCTTAAATGATCCAGGAGAAAATATTGAACAATGTTATAAGACAGACATACCAAGAAAGAAGGAGAAAGACAGGGACGGATGGAGAAAAGAGATGGAGAGAGAATGGAGGAGACAGAGAAAAGCGGGCGAAGTCAAATCTTGAGTTAAAAGTGTTGGATAACACGTCATTCCTCAGCTGAACCAGTCCTGAGTACCTGTGTCTTCATGTGTACTATGAACCATTAAATAATGTACTGAACTGTCCTTGTGGCCTTTAACAAAGAGCTCCTTCGCCAAGTCTGTCACCTGGCTCTGGGACCCTGCCAGTCTCTCCACAGCAGCAGCAGTTTCAGACGACACGGACTCTGATGGTTTTGTAATAGGAAAATCTGATAAACATCTTTCCCACTTCTCCAACGGTGAGTTAGCAACTTTGAAATGTTTAGAAATGCTGGTATTTCCATGTTTTCCAAGGTTTTATTGTCGCCGTATCCAAATTCACTGGCTCCTGGACCCACATTCTGACACAGAAACTTGACACCCTTCAAAGTGAGCCCCAAGCATTCCTGGCTTGTCAGACATGTGCCGGTCAACAGTTCTGGCCAGCTGTCAGGTCAGATGCTTTGTGACATCTGCTGTTTCTTTAATCTTTTTGGCTGACTTGCTCTTTCACTTGGAACTGCCCTGCCCACTAGCATAACTGCCTCACTCTGGGCATCCCTTCACAGCGAGGCCTATAGACAAGTGGGCACCTGCATGTCCTGACATGACCTGGCTGTGTCTCCCCAGCCCCTGGGAGACCAAGGATACCCAACACCAACAGAGGTCTGGAGGGGGAAAATGATAGGGAAGTGGGTAGATTTGGGTGAATCACCCCAGGGGCTCTTAGAAGTAACTCGAAACAGCCTGGAAACTTAGGTCTAGCCAGTAGAAGTTGAGTTATGACTGCTACATCACCCACACTAGTGTTCAGAGGCTGAGGAGGTCTGGATAAGCTTGAGTGTTAACAGTGTTTGTTGAAACACTTGAGTTTCTGCATACAGGGGCAATGGGCAAGAATATAGACCCGGTTGATGTACACTAGGTCCCCACCTTACTAGCAACCAGAGGTTTGGTTACGAGCACAGCTGCTTGTTTTTGGGACCCTGGTCTACAGGGTGAGTTCTCTCCTAGAAGTCCTCACAGCCCTTCACACAGCTGGGCTTTGGGATGGCCTGGCCAACCAACGTGCCAATGAATCCCCCAGACATGTCTGAATTCTAGCCATGGGTTAACTTAACTCAAGCTATGCTACCCACTCAAGCAATGACTGGAGGCCAAAAAAGGGTCAACAACTTGCTTGATGTTAAACATTTCACTTTGGAATAAGGAATGAGAGGCTCTTCATTATAGAACAAAAAAGGTAAAACTGGAGTTGCTAATATGAGTGTCAGAACATTGTTCTTACATCACTGACGCCCACTCATTTACAGTGGTGATACCCCAGTGTTATTTGATTCCATGGCACCTCCTCCTTTATGAGACTTGCACTTTACGTCTGGTTTTTTTTAATTTAAAATATAATTTCTGTAGAGACTGTTATAACTTTTGTGCCCCTTGTGAAATTTTGGATATCAAGATTCATTGCAGAACTAGGGTAAATACTGAAATTCCATTCCAGGTGTGGACAACAAAGAAGAAAGTCTGAGGTGTCAGAAAATAATTTGTGATTGTTCCGGTTTGTTTAGACATGGTTAAATTGCTAAATCAATGGATTCTCAGCTTTATACTAGTTGCCAAACCCAATCATGGCAAATGTTGGCATCCTTGATAAATAATTTTTCTTATTTTGACACCACTTTTTATTTTAAGGAAAGAAAGTCACTACAGAATATGGTAGCTTGATTACGGGTGACTGACAGAGAAAAAGAGACTGGAGAGGGATTGTAGAGCTTGGGTTGGAAGAGACACAATTTTCAGTGGTAAATGCTGAAACTTCTTGTTTATCATGTTTTACCTTAAGAACAAGTAACAGGGGCTTCCCTGATGGCTCAGTGGTTAAGAATACGCCTGCCAATGCAGGGGACATGGGTTCGAGCCCTGGTCTGGGAGGATTCCACATGCTGTGGAACAACTAAGCCCGTGCGCCACAACTACTGAGCCTGCGTGCCACAACTACTGAAGCCCGCGTGCCTAGAGCCAGTGCTTTGCAATATGAGAAGCCATGGCAATGAGAAGCACGCACACTGCAACGAAGAGTAGCCCCCACTCGCTGCAACTAGAGAAAGCCCGCACGCAGCAATGAAAACCCAATGCAGCCATAAATAAATAAATAACAAAAAACCCACAAGTAACAAATATTGGATTATATTCGAGTAGCTCAGAACACACAAGGCTGATGGAGTTAGATGTTTATGGAGAATATTTTTCTACCCCTTGAAGAATTTGATACGTGACTGTGGCCCCCAAGGCCTCCACCTTTTTTCAGGAGGTAGGATAACTACCCCAGAACCTGGTTCCTTAGAAATTCCTCTTTTAGGGACCCCTCCTGTCACCTGTCTCCTCTCTATTCATCTTCCGGCATATGGGGGCAGGGGTAGATAATACTTTAGGAGTAATGTGTTCTGTATTTAAGCATAGTGTTTCACTTGATATGCGAGTTTGCTTCTTGTTAGCAGGGGCTGTGTTGATTCACTGTCTTTTTCCAGCATCTGACCAGAGGCTGACACATAACACACAGCCAGTTAGTGTCAGGTGACTGAGTGGAGAGATGAACACAGGCACGAACGAATGTGTCCACCTAACCTTTCTATGGGAAGATACTGGATATTGCTCATGAAAGATACCCTGTTCTTAATACATGAACCTCTTCAGGGATGTGTGTACAGTCATTTGGCAAATACTTATTGAACACTTGCTAAGCACCAGGCACAATGCTGGACGCTGGACCTGGAGGAGAGTGAAGGGTTAGTGACTCAGGGGTCTTGGTGTCAGCTTTGGGAGAGTGGATGGCAGGTGCGGGCAGGACAGCAGCTGGCTGCCACACGCAGGTGGCGAGGAAGTGGAGGAGCAAGCGGGCGAGATGCTCTGAATGCACGTGGACATGGGCAGGAGACGTGGGCAGGGGAGTGGCTGCAGAGAACATAGGGCTGGAAGAGGTGAAGTGGGAGGGGCAGAGTATATTTAAGTGCTGATGGGAAGGAGTCAGTAACAAAGAGGAAGTTAAAATTCAGGAGGAGGACCCAAGATGGGAATTGAGAAAAAGGTGCCACTGATGGAGTCAGGGATTGGAGGTGAGGAGGGCACCGATTTTCCATCTGGTGATGTCCATTTTCCCCACAGTAGGAGCCCTGGTAAGAGACAGAGTTAGGGGGATCGAGGCACAAACTTAGGTGTTTTAGGGTGGTTTCTCTGATGAACAGGAGGATGGAACAGAGTGACTGTGCCCACAAACACTGGCTTATGGGGGGTGGACAGCAGTCAGAGCTTGTTCTCTCCTAAAGCAGCACATGGGACAGGGGTGAGCGGGAAGGGAGCCCTGTGGAGGCCAGCAGTCACAGGACACTCAGCTCACCTGGCTGGCTCGCCAATCTCTCCAGCAGCTCTAAGCAGCCTGTGTGTATGTGTGCGTGCAGGCACAACAAAGTGGACAGTTGAGTTCATTCAAAAGTGAGGCATTTCAAATGGACACAATGAAAAGACACTTTAGAATGTTACCAAGAACCTGCTGTCATTGCAATGCCACACAGCCCTGCCGACATGGGCAGCAGAGCGGAAAGTAAGGGGCTATGGAAAGGGATGGAGAGGAAAGTGTACCGACGCCTCCAAGAAGAAGGAAAGAGAGCTGCAAAGGCCTCGAAAAAGCTGGAAGGACAGTTTGTTGTGGGCAGAGCAAGCAGCTTCAGCAAAGCAGTACTTCAGCCCAGTGCCTGCCTACGGGAGGGGAAGAATGAGTCCTGGGCGAGAGCAGGTAACTGGAGAGACGAGGCCAGGATGGAGGGCAAACACTCAGATGAGTTTTCACATGAAAACACAGGTCATGCAAAAGCATGGCTGAACTTGGAGGAGAGAACGTGCCTGTGAAGAGAAGTCCAAGCCTTTCACGAATGAGAAGGTGGGACATGGCTGTAGGTGTGCAGTGGTAAAGCAGCGACAGGGCTGCAGGTGTGCAGTGGTGAAGCAGTGATGGGGCTGTAGGTGTGCAGTGGTGATCATGCAGTGACAGGGCTGCAGGTGTGCAGTGGTGATCATGCAGTGACAGGGCTGCAGGTGTGCAGTGGTGATCATGCACTGTCATGGCTGTGAGCCATGTTGCTAGAAGAGCAGGGTGTTCCCATGAGGGCAGAGGAGTGGAAAAATGAAATGAAATGGACCCAACTCCACATTTTCTTCCTGAAGTACATGAGTGCTATGGACTAAATTGTGTTCCCTCAAAATTCAAATGTTGAAGCCTTAACCCCCAATGTGCTGGTATTTGGAGATGAGGCCTTTGGGAGATAATTGGGGTAATTGAGTTCATGAGGGTGAGGTCCCTGTGATGGATTAGTGCCCTTCTATGAAGAGAAACCACAGAGCTTGCTCTCTTTCTCTCCCCATGAGTGGACACAGTGAGAAGGCGGCCATCTGCAAGCCAAGAAGAGAGTCCTTACCAGACACCATCCCTGTTGACAGCTTGATCTCAGACAGGTATTTAGCTCTGGCAGCCCGACCTGACTAATGCAATGAGAGAACAACCAGTAGCTTCTCCAGGATCATCATCTGCAGAGTTCTAATGAATAACCCAGCGTTTCTTAAGTACTATAAGGTCTCTGAGAGGGTGGAGGACCCTGCAATCCTTAGGGTATATTTCTGGTGGGAACATCAGGTTTGCTAGTAGCCTGCAGAAGCACACGCTCATTATTGCGGGATTTCTGTTACATGGATAGTGAGTCAGGGAGAGGGAGGGAGAGAGCGATTAGGAGGGAAGGTGGGGAAGAATGAAACTGTGTGCTATTCTCATGTGCACAACGACGTGTTTTTCTAGGTGTCTGAGTAATAATACCTTCCACCCACCTACTTTTCAGGTTGTTGTGAAAGTGTATGAGAAAGAATGAGTTTGATCTCCTCTGACACAGGGGTTGTGTTTGCACAAAGCACTGTACTAGCTCAATCCTGGTAAAAATAGTTTTTGTTTTCAACAAGGCCAGAATTGTTAGAGGGAGAAAAGTCTGCCAGGAATGAATTATGCAATTAGGTACCTCTTAATACGCCTGAGAAGAACCCAATTTATGCCTCCAGAAAGGCACAGGCAGACCCTGGAAATGAATCCCTGAGCCCCGCCATGCGCATCTATTTCTGCAGGATGAGCAGAGAGCTGGGGCTGAGCTTCCTGAGAGAGAGGCACGGAGGCTGCATTTACTGTCTGCGCAGGAGCAGAGAAAAGGCACCAGTCCTTGCAACAACTGCTCTGTTCCTTCTCCCTGGCTTTTCTCCTGGAGATGGTTATGCTGATCTCACGGAAACGTAAAGTGGCCTGACTGGTGCCTCCCCTAGCCTCTCAGGTTAAGCCCTATGCAGACAGGAAGCCAGCGATTATCTGAAGAGGCTGCTGCAGAAACAGCCCCCCATCTGCCCCATCCAGGGTGCTCACCACTAGTGACAACTTCCCTCCAGAAGGAGGCCAGTGCCTGGCTGGTTTTCACTTGGGAAGACAGCACATGGGCCAAGCAAGCAGTATTTATGAGTCCCTCTGATCACTGGGGCCCTGAGGAGCTTTAGTGAGACTCTGATCCGTTGGTGCTCACCTTCAAGGAACATGAAACTAATTACACACATGTGATTGCAAGCCCCTCCCATTCAGGTTTTAATTATCTTTGGATCTAGAACTATCCTAGTTCCAGCTGCTCTGGGCAGCTTAAACCACAAACATGTATTTCTCATGGTTCTGGAGTCTGGGAGTTCAAGATCAAGGTGCCGGCAGACTTCGTGTCTGGTGAGAACCCTCTTCCTGGTTCATAAATGGTGTCTTCTTGCTGTGTCCTCACGTGGCAGAAGGGGTGAGGGAGCTGTGTGGGGTCTCTTCTATAAGGACTAATCCCATCATGGGGGCTCCACCCTCATGACCTCATCACCTCCCAAAGGCCCCACCTCCTAACACCATCGCTTTGGGGGTTAAATTTCAACATACAGAATTCGGGGGGACATAAACATTCTGTGTGTAGCAAGGAACAAGTCACAGAACTCTTGGTATCTCCAGAGCCTAGAACTTGGCGTAGTAGGGTCCATCAATCAAGGTTCAACCAGACAAGCAGAACAGTAGGATTTGTTCCAGGGAAATGGTTTACCCAGGGTGGGGCTGGGGAAGCAGTCTCTGTAAGGCTGTGTCTCTATTTCTGAGGCTGGGGTTTGAAGTCCACCGTGCAGGCAGACAGGAAGGGAGGATCTCAAGTAGGCGGAACCCATCTAGTCTTTTTTTCTGTTCCACTTTAACACTTTCTACCATATGACATAACTTACTTACCACATTTACTATTCATTGCCCATCTCCCCTAGTAGCATGTAAGCTCTGGGAACAAGGGACTTTCTCTCTTTTGCCCAGTGGTGTGTCTCATGCATCTAGAACAGTGCCTGGAACACTGTAGGAACACTGTAGGTGCCCCATAAATATCTGCTGAATGAATGGTTGAACAAATGAATGCATCTATAAGTGTGTTTAATAAGACAACTTTGTTCATATACAATGATGTAAATATATCTGTTATAAATATATATATAAGATATAAATATATTTGTTGCATAAATAAAAGATAAAAAGTAAATCCAATTATAATGTTACACCATATTATTCCAAGGGTACCAGTGGCAAAAATTTAAATATTATTGAATATGTATTTATATATATGCTATAGAATATATAAATTTAAATATGATGTATGTAAATTTAATAGATTTTAATCTGCACATTAACTCTGTGGGATGGTTTCTATGAGCTCTGTTTTACAGTTTAGGAAACAAAGACTCAAATAATTTATGTATTTACCCCTAAACATACAATTATAAAGTGATGGGGCTCAGAGTTAACGCTTATCTTTGTATTTACAAAGAGTGAAGTTTTTGTCTAAATCAGTTAAGCAGGACATTTAGTTTTGTTTTTAGTGTGTGTGTCTACTTTACTGAGTTTAGATATAAAGAAAAAAATGAAGTAAGTTTTGATAGCTAATGAAAATCCAGAGTCTAGAATAAGTTTTTAGTTCTATAATCGTTAGAATTATGACTTCTAAATTTCAGATTCAAAAGTCCTTTTGAATTTCATTTTAATCAGATAATCTTTAAATCATTAAAACATTCAAACTGCTCTCCAGAATAGTATTATCTGGTCTTTCTAACAAGCAAAGAAAATATGAAGTCCCATTTTCAAAAGTCAAGTCCAAAAGAAAAATTCAAATTGTATTTAGGAAATCCATAAATAATTCACTATTTTTAATCTTTTTAAAAATGATTCTGCCTTTATGGAAGTTACTGAATGTCAAATTGATTTCTACATAGTTTACTATAGATTTATTTTTAGTAATTGTTCATCTTCTGAAAAGCTCATGCCAAAAGTATGGAAAATGCATTTTCCAATAAATTATATAAAAATAAAGTTTGTTTGGATAATTTCTACATTTTGTAATTTCCAGGACAATTTATGTTTAAACCTAGACTCTTGTAAATTGTTTAAAATCGTCTAGGTTATCTACTTTATCAAGATCTAGTGCTTATGGAAAAAACCCTTAGAAACGCTGGTTGCCTCTACAGCAGTGCCGAGTGAGGAAGGGCACCGGGCGCACGCACCAGGCCGCTCATCTAAGGCAAATGTGCTTCGCTGAAGTGTAACCTAAATGATTTTCCTCAGAAGTGTTCAGGTTGGCAAACTAAAGAGGTCTGCAAAGCTTGGAAATCGGTTGGTCCAAGCACAACAATAGTTAGAAAACTTAGAGAAATGACAGCTCTGAAGAGGAACGTACTGGAAAGCAATTAAAGTCGAGCAAGATACTGGCATCTCAACAAGGGGATGAGAAATAAGTACGTAAGTTCCCACTGGGAAGACTGGGATCCTAGCACCATGGTGTCCAGACAGGGGTTTGCTACGGAACCCTCTCCTCTCATGAGCTCTTACTTGGTATCCCAATATAAGAAGCATAAATTAGTCAGAAAATTGTTTTTTTCCCTCCCTCTCTCCTGCCTTCCTTCTTCCCTTCTTCTCTAGTTTTCTTTTTTATTTCTTTCTAGAATAAGTTGTTTTACATGTTGAAGCTTCTAATATTCCCTTGTTATTTACCACCTATGGATATCAGGATTTACAGATGATGGATATAGTCTTGTATCAACCTCAACCTCCAAATTTTGTCCGCAATGTATTGTTCACACTACATCAAAATAGTCGTGATTCACATGGGCAAGTAGTTACTTACATACTCTATTGTATGGTGGTCATGCTTATCTTAAATTTACACACATGCACACAGATATACACATACCCAGGAGAAAAACTATAAACTTCCTAACCAATGTCCTATTTCAGGAGTTCAAAAATTGAAATAGAAACAGGAAGAAAAGACTGACTTTAGCCTGTGCTTCAAACAAAATGAGGTTAACATGGCAGTATGACAGCGTAAATCCATTACATATTCTCCAATGTGTAAGCTTTGGTGTGTAACATATTCTAATTTGTAACTCAAGTATGTGTATGTTTTCATTTACATGAAAAAGTTAAAGTACATTTTAAAAATATGTAAATTAATGACTGCATAAAAAATAGTGAAAAGAGATGCTTTCCTTACAGAAGAATTCCAAAGAGCAAATGTGGGAGGAACAAAGGAAATAGAAAACCACCATTAGACACCACAGTCATCACTGCACGAGGGAGATGAGCTGAAGAATGCTAGAATCAAGGGGCAAAACTTTAAGGAGAAACACGGTACGTGCACAGCCTCAAGGGTCTCCTTCAGACGTTTATTAAACACGGTGGGGATCGAACACGTGTCCCCAAACTCCGGACACTAGGTCAGTGTGAATTTCTGACACTTTCCTGCGAGCGTGAACTGCACGCCGTGACTCTAGAGAGGAGGGCATGGAAGGGGAAGGACGACTTCACCACCCGCACCCGAGCCAAGTCAGACAAACCCAGACTGAGGGATGTCCTACAAGTCCCCTGAACAGTACCCTCAACACTGTCAAGGTCATCAAACACAAGGGAATTCTGAAGAGAATTCGTCACAGGTGGAAGGGGACATGTGAACGTCAAAAGGACATGAGTGGGAAAATGATGAAATCCCAGAGTCTGCAGTTTAGGGAAATGTATGCATGTTAATTTCTTAGCTTTGATAAATGGACCATGGTTATGTAGATGCTAACATTATGAGGAAATGTACTCATCCATACAATGGAATATTATTCAGCCTTAAAAAGGAAAGAAATTCTAGATATAGAGAATGAACTAGTGGTTACTGGTGGGGAGAAGGAAGGGGGGGGGCAAAATAGGGGTAGGGGATTAAGAGACACAACTACTATGTATAAAATAAATAAGCTACAAGGATATATTGTACAGCACAGGGAATATAGCCAGTGTTTTATAATAACTATAAATGGAGTATAACCTTTAAAAATTGTGAATCACTATATTGTACACCTGTCACTTATATAATATTGTACATCAATTATACTTCAATTAAAAAAAGGAAAGAAATTCTGACACAGGCTACAGCATGGATGAACCTTGAGGACATAATACTAAGTGAAATAAGCGAGATACAGAAAGACAAATGCTGTATGATTCCACTCATGTGGGGTACCTAAAATAGTCAAGTTCATGGGCACAGAAAGCAGTGTGGTGGTTTCTGGGGGTCGGGGGAGGGGGAGGAGGATGGGGAGTTGTTTAATGGGCTCAGAGTTTCAGTTTTTCAAGATGTAAAGGCTCTGGAGATCTTTTGTACAACATGTGCATTTAGGTAACACTGCCACACTATTCACTTAGAATGGTTAAGATGGCAGATTTTACATTATAAGTTTCTTTACCACCAAAAATTTTTTTTAAAAAGTAGTCTCTCTTCCCAAGAAAACAACATAATTTAAAAGCAATAACCCAGGCCCTCTTGCTTCTCACCCCACCCCCGCAAGCTGCATATTGTATATAAAAATCTCAGAGACAAATTCTTGCACGCTGCTGGTAGGAAGAACCACATACCCTCCGCCTGGAGTCCCATGGAGGCCTCTGGATCCCAGACAGCAAGAGCAGCACCCCAGACTTCGCCTTCGGTTCTGCAGCTGCAAATGCTGTGCTCAAAGCCCACCCCCCTCCTGGGCACCGGCCCAGCCCACCTGCCCTGCCTGCGGTCCTAACACCTCCACCAGACAATTCCTGTTTTCATCTTTGTGCCATCGTTCTTTATTTCACTGCGGGTCAACTCAGCTTCCCATCTTTAATCCCATTATTCAAGGAGTCCTAAACTCAACTGCATTTTCTTTCTTTTCCAGGGAAGGTATGTGACCCGAATGCCAGCAGCTTTCATCTCTTCTAGGTACGAAACCACGGGAAAGCAGATACAACCTAAAAATAGCCACACACTTCTTAAATGTCCAGACAGAAATAACACGTCCAAGGGACCAAAATGTTTGTAGTTGGGATATCTAAATAAAGATATTTCGCCTTCCTGTTTTTTGCCCATATGTTTGAGTTTCCAAATTGCCAGATGTTTGGCGTCAGGGGCCCTGACACACCCTTGGAATTGGCACTGACATTCCCCCAGGTGCTCAGACTGGGACTTGGGGCCGTCCTGGAGCCCTCACGACCCTTCCCTCCACAGTCTTTGTCACCATCTCCATTGCTTCCACCTGCGTTTGTTCACCATGAGGATGAAGACCAAAGCCTCCTAACTGCCCCAGTCCCAGGTCCTCATCAGCCGGTCCAAATTCAAACCGTTCTCCTCAAGGAGCCACACAGTCCTCCTAAAATGGAAATGAATCTGGTCAACCCATTTCTTAGAACATTCTGATGAGTTCCCTTTATCTTTTAGCAGGACCGGCATGAGACATACAAGCGCCGCATTTAAGCCTGTAACCTGGCAACCCTCAAATCCACTTTCTTTAAAACTTGTTCAACATTTAATGAGGGAGAAAGAAACCCTGTTAACAAAGATCTTAACAAAGATTATTGCCTGTTCTGTATACAATAAGGGATTTACTAGATGCTCTAAATATTAACGAACTAATCATCTTATATAGAACTGTCCCTATTTTAAACAAAGCTTTTGTTACCTTACTTTAGTGTCCTGTTTTTACATTTTATTTTTATTTTTGGCATGTCCTGCAGTTGTACTGAAAATCCAGAACAAGGCATCACAAAGATGCCTCCGAAGTCTTGGTTTGCGCTGGCTGAGCGGGGGTTGATGACATTTCGCTAAACCATTTTGCCATCAAGGTCGCTTCCCAGTCGCGTAAGGCAGTAAAACAGAGGAAACCAGGGTTAGTGCACAGCGTCTCTCCAGCTTATTCCAAAGATTGTTCCTGGAGCAACTGCTCGCTGGTCCACCCTGTAATCCGCCTCTGGGCTTTAAGGTAAGCTCCCGGCTCCTCAGCAGGGCACCCAGGATCCCCACATGTATCTTGCTGGCTCCCTGGTTTTCCTGGGCCTCATCTGCTCTGTGTCCCAGGCAATGGAATTGCTTGACACCTCACCAGAAGCCGAGCACTCTCCACAGTGAGCTGTGCCCACTGCCCGGCGCCGCCTCTCATCTGCTCATTCTTACCCATCCTGTGGAAACGGGGAGCCACCAGAGCTGCGTAACTAAGGGATGTTTAACAGAGGGGCTGCATGCTGAGGTGTGGAAAGGACAAGGTACCAGCAAGGGGTGGGAGGCACCCGAGGCCAACACTGCAGAGGCAGGGGCGTGAGGAACCCCACGCTCTCGACCCCCAACCCCAGATCTCCCTCCGCCGTCTCTCACTGGGGGCTCCCCCAGAGCCAGGGAGGCCGTTATGGCAGGCCCCAGGCCAAGCTTCCTGGGGCACAGAGCAGGACAGAGAAGGATCCAGAGTGTTTCTGGTGGGCAGGCACCCCCATCCTGTTTCACATCAATATAGTTTCCATAATGCCTGTTCTGTTTGACAAGGTGGCAAAATGCTTTCCCCACGCTCCTTCCATCACTGCAACCTACAAAAATGTATTATGTAATTGCTCACTTGTCGGCCTCCCGCTGGGTTTAAGTTCCTCGAGGGGAGGGTAGCGCTTCATGTTTCCCGGACCTTAGGAGTTGCTGATCTAGTCTGAGGGCAGAGGCAGTGCCATCACACTGCGCCTGCAGAGCCAAGGCCTCAGGGCTGGGAGAGCCCAGGTATTTGAAGACTCAGGAAGGGGGGTCTGGAAAAGATTACACCACAGAGTAGACATCTGAACAGAGTCTTAAAGGGAAGGAATCCTTTTCTCTTAAAAACAAAGTTTGAAAACAAGCTATAAGAGCCCTTATAGAAGAGTGCCATAAATAATTTGTACATAGGATTTTTTTTTTTGCTGAAATTACTTTAGAGGTAATGTGTGTTGTATTTATATACCCCCTTCCCAGTATTTAAGCTCCATATACGACACTCTCTCTTTTCATTCTGTGCCCGTGGGTTCCAAATAATTTCCTGTGCTTCTTCCCATTCGAGCGCAGACCACTTCACTTCCTGTCTTCTTTATGGTGGACCCACATTGTTTCGTATGATGAAATTCATTATGATTCATTAAACTTGTTCATAAAAAGAGCTTGATATCCCCTGGGGCAAGTTCATTAAAAGAATCTCTTTGGTTCAATTATGAATCATTTTCCCCTGTATCCAAAGGCAGCTCTTGAGATACAGCACGGCAAGGAGGCCTCACAAGGCAGATTTAGGAATCCGGCAGCCAAAAATCAGGGCCTGCACGGTAATTTCTGAATAAAAATATCACCGTGGGAGAGGGAACGCCATATGGCTGTCTGGTGGTGCTCTCTGCTCGGCGTCAACTGAATTTCCAAGGATGGACTTGCACAGACGGTAATTATACCCTCGTGTGTTGTGCAGGGCTGTGTTTCATGCAGGGTCTGTGTGAGCTGGTGGTGCGGCTCCCTGCAGATCAGAGACAATCTGCTTTATTATCCACTGAAGGATCGTAGACACTTATCTCCTGAAAACCAGTTTGGAAGACAAAAATTTAGATCCAAGACATTTCTCCTGTATCCCCTTTTCTTCCAAAATTAAAGGGAATCCCCCTCCTTGAGACAGAGATTTCATTCCTGCTTCTATCCCTGGGTCTCTCTTTGCAGAGTAACTGACGTGGGGACATTTCTCCGGTTACTTCTCAGATGAGTTTAATAGTAATATCAATAATAATACATTTTTAAGAGCCACATGCAGACCTAATAGTTGGTTTTCAGAATGCATTTCCCAGGAAGCTCTCTAGGTGACATTTGTATGCCATTTCTGCAACTTGTCTCCACTCTGTAGTAGCCCTGACAATATTTTCACACTTAGTGAAACATGCACCATTTGCCCCTTGCCAAGTGTGTCACATTTCTGAATCAGAAGGTTATTTATTCATCCGATTTAGTGGCCTGTGGCTGCCAGCACAATGGCGGGATACTGCCAGGGGCAGAGGGAGGGGAGAGTGACAGCTGATAATGTGGAGCTGGGGAGCCCCAGGCCAAGTGGATGCCCCCTGGAGGAGCAGAGCAGAGGAAGGGGCTGGAAGGAACCGCCCCCAGCAGAAGGGAAGGGGCACCCCCCTCTGCTGTTCTCTGGAGGGGCTCCTCTCCTGCTGTCGGGTCCCAGCTTAATCTCAGGGTCCTGGAGACCCTGCCCCCAGCCCACGCTCGGCTGTCCTGTGGAACCTTCATCCCCTCCCCTCCACCCCATCCTCTCTGCCACAGCCGCCCCAGGTGGAGCATCCGAAGTAGAAAAGGACACACCCGAGAGAGTCTTGGGAGGCTTGGGTTGTTGTTGTAGAAGCCTTTGAGTACAGCAAAAAGTGGAAAATCCGAATAAATGACCAAAATATTTTTTTCAAGAGGGTCACTTTAGATACGTTAGTAAATAGTATCTGACGCCAAGGAATTGTGCTGTGGGATGTGTCCCGGGGTTTCGGGTTGTGGAAAGTGTCCCGGGGCTTCGGGTTGTGCTGCTGCGGATTTCAGGGCATCAGCCCCACCTCTCCTAAAAATAAAGCTTACCTGGATGTGTTTTGTAAATAACACATTTAAGTTATGTTTTCTTAGGTTTTTTTTTTTGGTTTTATTTTTACAGCTTTATTGAGGTCTCATTGACCCATACAAGTTGTATGAATTTAAGGTGTAAAACGTGATATTTTGATGTAAGTATATATTGTGACGTGGTGACCACAGTCAGGATAATCAGCACATCCCTCACTTCACACAGTTGCCGTGTGTGTGTGTGTGTGTGTGTGTGTGTCCCAGGCCGTCTTCTCCCGTGAATAGTCTCTGTAACCAACACCACAATCACAATCACAGAGAAGCCCCTCCAGCTGCCCCTTTATATCTGCGCCATCGCTGTCCCCTGGCAACCACTGACCTGCTCTTCATCTCTAGGGCCATTTCCAAAAGGTTTCAAAAATGGAATCTTTCAGGAATAGCGCCTTTACAGGTTGACATTTTCCACCAAGCAGGATGCCCCTGGGGTCCATCCAGGCTGCTGCGTGTACCATGGGTTTGTTCCTTTTTATTGGTGCATTGGGTCCCATTCTACAGATGAACTCCAGTGGGTAACCTTTCACCCACTGAAGGAAACTTGGGTTGTTTCCAGTTTTTTGACTCTTACAGAGAAAGCCATCATGAGCATTCACGTACAGCATTTCTGTGCACGTCAGTTTTGATTTCTCTGTGATGAATGCCCAAGAGCACAATTGCTGGGTTTTAGGGAGAGTGCACGCTAGTGTTACAGGGAACAGCCGAGCTGTTTTCCAGCGCAGCCACACGGCATTCATCCCCACCTGCGATGAATGGGATGAATGGGAGTTCAGTTCCTCTCCATCCTTGCCAGCCAGCCTTTGGTGCTATGACTATTTCAATGTAAGTGTCCTACATTGCTTATTTGCCACCCATGCCTCCTCTTCAGTGAATGTCTGTTCACGTCTTTGCTCACTTTCCAAATGGGTTATTTGTTTTTTTCACTGTTGAGACTTGAGAGTTCTTCCCATCTTCCAGATACAAGTCCTTTCTCAGACATGTGGTTTGTAAATAGTATCTCCCAGCCTGTGGTTTGTCTTTTCATCCTCATAAACCGGGATTTTCACAACATAAAAGTTTTGAATTTTGATGAAATCCACTTTATTAATTTTTTCTCTTTATGGCTCATGCTGTTGTAGGTCTCAGAACTCTCTGCCCAGCCCTAGATCCTGAGATGATTGTCTTCTATTTTTTCTCCCTAAAGTCTTACAGTTTTATATTTACATTTAAATCTATGACTCATTTTGTGCTAAATTTTTACACAGCGTGAGGTTTAGGTCAAGGTTTTGTTTTTTATTTTTTCTCTCTCTATATGTTATAGTTCCACCACGTAACATAAAATATACCATCTTAACCATTTTAAAGTGAACAGTTCAGTGGCATTAAGTACATTCGCATTGATGTGCAGCCATTACCACCATCCAGCTCCAGAATTTTTTCATCTTCCCAAACTGAGACTTTGTGCCCATTAAAAAGGATTCCCCATTTCCTCCACCTCCCGGCTCCTGGCAGCCACTATTCCATTTTCTGTCTCTAAGAATTTTACTACTCTGGGTACCTCATGTAAGTGGAATCACACAATATTTGTCCTTTTGTGACTGGATTATTTCACTGAGCATAATGTCCTCAAGGTTTATCCATGTTATAGCCTGTGTCAGAATTTCTTTCCCTTTTAAGGCTGAATAATATTCCATTGTGAGTATATACCATATTTTGCTTATCTAAAAAAACTGAAAGCAGGGTCTGGAAGGGATACGTGCAGACCCATGTTCATAGCAGCATTATTCACAATTGCCAAGAGGTGAAACCAACCCAAATGTCCAGCAGCATTCTTTGAAAAACTACTTTTCCTCCATTAAATTGCTTTTGCTCCTTTAACAAAAATCTGTTTGGTGTGTTTGTGTGGGCCTATTTCTGGGATCTCTACTCCATTTCATTGGTCTATGTGTCCATCCCTCTGCCAACATCATGCTGTCTTGGTTACTGTAGTTTTTTAACAAGTCCTAAAGTCAAGTAATGTGCATACTTTCACTTTATTCTCTTTTTTCAAAATTGTTTTAACTGTTCTAGGTTCTTTTTCTTTCCGTATCAGTTTTAGAGTAAACTTGTCTATATTTACACAACAACGTGCGTGATTTTGATAGGAATTGCAGAGATCAATTTGGGGCCAAATGGTATCTTTACTAGGTTGGATTTTCCAATCCTTGAATACAGCATGGTTTTCCTCTTACTTAGATCTTCTTTGATTTGTAATACAATTTTTGATTACATGTAGCTCCTCTGTTTTTACAGAGAGGTTGAGATTCAGGAGATCCTCAGCAACAGCGCTGGAGTCATATCCAGTGATGTGCTGGAGCTGGTTCACACCAACTCAGGCGGGCCCACGGTGCACGTTCCTTGCCAGCTCTGAGGTCAGTGATGTCACCGTGGTGGCTTGAAATTGGCCATGGACGGTGAGTGGACAAATGCTACAAAACGGGTTTTTCCTTCCTCACTTCCTTCTCTCTGTCTCTCTGTCTCTCTCTCTGGAGGGAATTGTTAAGGGATGGGTGAGAGGCTGAATTTAGGAGTATCCCTTTGATGGAAAATCATTTGAGATTCAGACACTGAATTAATGTGAATCAAACAGTCTGTCTAGCATGTAGCTGGTATTATGTTGGGAATTCTTGAATTCAATGGCCAAGACTTGACCTAAACTAGTGTTCACATTGGCAATTTGTTAAAAACATTTATAATTAGAATAAGGCAAGCCGGTCTTAGCAAAGGTATGGCCATAATTACGCATCCTCTCCCTCTTCAAACCTTAACCCCAGCCCTACTGATTGCTGAATACAATCCTGTTAGCTAAAATTAGATCTTTTGATATTAACACACGTCAAGCTATTTGGTCATTTAGGCAGTAATTCTGATCCCAGTAGGGCATTTGGAAATGGAGAGAAGTGAACTGCACCCTCCTTTCCTCCCCCAACAACCCGTGAGCACATGGCCCAGACAGAGAAGTGTGGCGTGGAAAGACCTACCAATTCAGAATCAGCCCACCCGGGTCTGAACTCAGGTTCAGAATGCTCCCTTGGTCTGACTTTAATCAATCTCTTTATTCAATTTATTGTAGTATTTTAATGATTACAGTATTAATGCTATAACTCCAAAATATGTCCAGAGCTTTCAAAATATGGCAAAAAACCTAACAGATTACCCTCTTACTTCTGGTACCTGGAGCAGTGACGATTAATGTTGGCATGTGTCATCCTCCCACTATACTTTCTCCATATATTTAATTATTTAACTGCCTTGTTTCCCCCTTTTTGCTGGCTTTCCCCCAGAAATATGAGGTTATTTTTTTTTCATTTAACCACATTTTGTGAATATTTTTCTTTGTCATAAAATAACGTTGTATGTGAACACTAGGAGACTTAATCACAGCTGAAGATCAAAATCATGGGCAAGGGGGCTTCCCTGGTGGCACAGCAGTTAAGAATCCGCCTGCCAATGCAGGGGACACGGGTTTGAGCCCTGGTCCGGGAAGATCCCACATGCCACGGAGCAACTGAGCCTGTGCGCCACAACTACTGAGCCTGCGTTCTAGAGCCTGCAAACCACAACTACTGAGCCCGTGTGCCACAACTACTGAGGCCCATGTGCCTGGAGCCCATGCTCCGCAACAAGAGAAGCCACTGCAATGAGATGCCCACACACCACAAGGAAGAGTAGCCCCCGCTCACCACAACCAGAGAAAAGCCCACACGCGGCAACAAAGACCCAACGCAGCCAAAAAAAAAAAAAAAAAAAAAAAATTCATGGGCAAGAGACAGTGAACAAATCCTCTCCACGTATCTGAGCATAAAATAAGAGGACGCTGAGTTAAAATGTAGTAGGAAAGACTATCACAAGATTTTGGCAAGGAATTCCCACAGCTATGATTATGTTTAAGACACAAGAAACATCTGGATTAAAATTTTACAGGTGAGGGTGGAAGAGAGCTTGTGTGGAACTACGGGGAGCTGGAGAGTGTCTGTTCGGTAGCGACTGCTGTGACGGATAATTCATGAGGGATGAGGATGAGGCCAGTCTGTCCCGGACATTTTTGCCTTCCTTTTTCTGAAGTATTCAGTGACTCACTTATAGTTTCAGGTCATACCCATACCTGGAACAACTACATTATTAGCTGACAGTCTCAGAGATAAAAATGAAAGACAAAAACCCTTACTTTGGTCTGCAAGGGAAAAGCAGACACTGCACCCGTCAGTCTCAATGAGGGAGTTCCCTGGTGGCCTACTGGTTAGGATTTGGTGCTGTCACTGCCGTGGCCGGGGTTCGATCCCTGGTCAGGGAACTGAGATCCCGCAAGCCGTGCGGTGTGGCCAAAAAAAAGAAAAAAAAAAAAAAAGAAAAGCTCAATGAGAAAGTCTGTGCATCAGACTTGCAGTCCTATCACTGGAGTCAATGCATTGCGACTCAGGCACTGAGTCAGGCTCTGGTTGGGCTGTAGTGTGTGGAAATGTGGTTAAGAACAGGACCTTATTGCACAGGTTAATGACATAAGAAAGGAGGAGGACAGGGAATTGCTCTCTGGATGAAGGACAGACATACGCTCTCATCAGACATGGACCCAGTTTATTGAAATTGGTTATTTGCACACAGAGGTGTATAGTGGAAATGCCATTCCTATACAAATAATATGTTATAAATAAATTAGCCAGTTAAATAGGCAACTTAAATAAACCTTATTAGGGTTAATGATTTTTTACTTTCTAAAAGCCCACTTGAAAAATATCAAATTAGTCCTATCTTACTTTATTTGGTCATTTGAACAGGGAGATTTTTGCTGCCACAGCTGTTTACAAGGCTATAAAACCTCTTTGTAGATGAGTGGTTTTGGAAGGCCAGCCAGATTCCAGATTCACCTCCAGTATAACTGTCCTGGGGAGTCAGGTCCCCTCCCACTCCCAGAAACTCTACTTCACAAACGGCAGAAATGCAGGAAGCGGGTGGAGAGAAGGACCAATGATTTCCTTCAGAAAAAGAAAAAAAGACAGAATTCTTAAACGTGCCACCATTTTTTGATAAGAAAAGGCAATAAACATTAAAGAATAATTAAAAGGAATGCTTATCAGGAATCAATCCAGCTTAGAAAATGAAAGGCGTTATAGATGTAACAAAGCTTCCTGTTTTTAACAAGGGCAGGAGAAGGAGGAACGGGGGATCTCTCAGCTGGAAGGACGGCCCCGGACTCCTCGGACCAAATTCTAGGAACTGGGCTCATGAGACCTATGCTCTCCTGCTTCCACCTCCCCTCCCTGCAGATGTAGTCGCCTGCATCTGCACCCTTGCTTTCAGAGGGTCACGGTATCAGTCTTTATTTGCTCATTTACAAAAATTTTTCCAAGGTGACTCAATGTATTAAAAAACAAAAAAAAGCATTAGAGCAAGGAATTGAGGATAGGATTTTGCTTGTGAATCAGCTTTTCTCGAGGGCAGGGCAGGTGATGAAAAGCAGAGCTGGATACAGAAAGAACTGGGTTCCGGTCCTGCTGTCACTGAAGACCAGTGAGCTGCTGATGGTGAGCCCATCGCTCAGGGACCACAGATAATTTCTGCATCTGACATGAGACATGTTGGGGGGGCATCGAGTAGAGATTAAACACAGTGCAGGTAGAAAGCTCAGCATAGAAACTGTGGTGTGTTCGAGCTTAGTAAATGAGAGCTGTCTTCACTGTCCTAATTCCCACAGCCCAGTAATGCAGACAGATCATGGGGAATTACGTGGGTGAAGACATGGAGCTGAGGTGGAAAAATCCCTGTGCTGAAGGACACAGGAACCTCAGAGATAGTCCAGGCTTGGTGCAGTGCTCTGCCCTCGCTGTCTGGAGACTCTTAACGCTTTCTGAACAAAGGAACCCACATTTTCACTTTGCTTTGAGCCCTGCGAATTTGGTGGGGATCTCATGGCAAGTAAGAGAAGGTGCCAGCTTCGCATCCAGCTGTCTGGCCTCGAAGCCCAGCTCTTCCATCTCAGTGGCTGATAAGGACCTTTGCAAAGATGGATAGAAGCTGACCCAGGAGCCACCCAACCCAGCCAACTCAGCACCATTCCTGGCCTCTGCTGGGATGGGACTTCATGATCCTGAATGAGTTTAAGGGGCAGATTAGATCTTCCGTTCTCATGGCTGCAGGTGGCTTGGTGAAAAGGGCTGGTTTTTTTTTTTAACATCTTTATTGGAGTATAATTGCTTTACGATGGTGTGTTAGTTTCTGCTTTATAACAAAGCGAATCAGCTATACATATACATATATCCCCATATCTCCTCCCTCTTGCATCTCCCTCCCACCCTCCCTATCCCACCCTTCTAGGTGGTCACAAAGCACCGAGCTGATCTCCCTGTGCTATGTGGCTGTTTCCTACTAGCTATATTTCACATTTGGTAGTGTATATATGTCCTTGCCACTCTCTCACCTTGTCCCAGCTTACCCTTCCCCCTTCCCATGTCCTCAAGTCCATTCTCTACGTCTGTGTCTTTATTCCTGTCCTGCCCCTAGGTTCTTCAGAACCATTTTTTTTTAGACTCCATATATATGTGTTAGCATACGGTATTTGTTTTTCTCTTTCTGACTTACTTCACTCTGTAGGACAGACTCTAGGTCCACCCACCTCACTACAAATAACTCAATTTCATTTCTTTTTATGGCTGAGTAATATTCCATTGTATATACTGCCACATCGTTTTTATCCATTCATCTGTCGATGGACACTGAGGTTGCTTCCATGTCCTGGCTATTGTAAATAGAGCTGCAATGAACATTGTGGTACATGACTCTTTTTTTTTTTTTTTTTTTTAAATTTTATTTATTTTATTTATTTATTTTTGGCTGTGTTGGGTCTTCGTTGCTGTGTGCGGGCTTTCTCTAGTTGCGGCGAGCGGGGGCTACTCTTCATTGCGGTGCGCAGGCTTCTCATTGCGGTGGCTTCTCTTGCTGTGGAGCACGGGCTCTAGGCGCATGGGCTTCAGTAGTTGTGGCACTTGGGCTCAGTAGCTGTGGCTCACGGGCTCTAGAGTGCAGGCTCAGTAGCTGTGGCGCACGAGCTTAGTTGCTCTGCGGCATGTGGGATCTTCCCGGACCAGGGCTCGAACCCGTGTCCCCTGCATTGGCAGGCGGATTCTTAACCACTGCGCCACCAGGGAAGCCCACATGACTCTTTTTGAATTATGGTTTTCTCAGGGTATATGCCCATAGTGGGATTGCTGGGTCTTATGGTAGTTCTATTTTTAGTTTTTTAAGGAACCTCCATACTGTTCTCCATAGTGGCTGTATCAATTTACATTCCAACCAACAGTGCAAGAGGGTTCCCTTTTCTCCACACCCTCTCCAGCATTTATTGTTTGTAGATTTTTTGATGATGGCCATTCTGACCCATGTGAGGTGATACCGCATTATAGTTTTGATTTGCATTTCTGTAATGATTAGTGATGTTGAGCATCCTTTCATGTGCTGGTTGGCAATCTGTGTATCTTCTTTGGAGAAATGTCTATTTAGATCTTCTGCCCATTTTTGGTTTGGGTTTTTTTTTTTTGATATTGAGCTGCATAAGCTGCTTGTAAATTTTGGAGATTAATCCTTTGTCAGTTGCTTCATTTGCAAATATTGTCTCCCATTCTGAGGATTGTCTTTTCATCTTGTTTATGGTTTTCTTTGCTGTGCAAAAGCTTTTAAGTTTCATTAGGTCCCATTTGTTTATTTTTGTTTTCATTTCCATTTCTCTAGGAGGTGGGTCAAATAGGATCTTGCTGTGATTTATGGCATAGAGTGTTCTGCCTATGTTTTCCTCTAAGAGTTTGATAGTGTCTGGCCTTACATTTAGGTCTTTAATCCATTTTGAGCTTATTTTTGTGTATGGTGTTAGGGAGTGTTCTAATTTCATTCTTTTACATGGAGCTGTCCAGTTTTCCCAGCACCACTTATTGAAGAGGCTGTCTTTCCTCCATTGTATATTCTTGCCTCCTTTATCAAAAATAAGGTGACCATATGTATGTGGGTTTATCTCTGGGCTTTCTATCCTGTTCCATTGATCTATATTTCTGTGTTTGTGCCAGTACCATACCGTCTTGATTACTGTAGCTTTGTAGTATAGTCTGAAGTCTGGGAGCCTGATTCTTCCAGCTCCGTTTTTCTTTCTCAAGATTGCTTTGGCTATTCAGGGTCTTTTGTGTTTCCATACAAATTGTGCAATTTTTGTTCTAGTTCTGTGAAAAATGCCATTGGTAGTTTTATAGGAATTGCATTGAATCTGTAGATTGCTTTGGGTAGTATAGTCATTTTCACAATGTTGATTCTTCCGATCCAAGAACAGAAATAAAAGGAATCCAAATTGGAAAAAGAAGAAGTAAAGCTGTCATTGTTTGCAGATAACATGATACCATACACAGAGAATCCTAAAGATGCTACCAGAAAACTACTAGAGCTAATCAATGAATTTGGTAAAGTAGCAGGATACAAAATTAATGAACAGAAATCTCTTGCATTCCTATACACTAATGATGAAAAATCTGAAAGAGAAAATAAGGTAACACTCCCATTTACCACTGCAACAAAAAGAATAAAACACCTAGGAATAAACCTACCTAAGGAGACAAAAGACCTGTATGCAGAAAACTATAAGACACTGATGAAAGAAATTAAAGATGATACAAACAGAGGGCTGGTGTTTTGAAAGGAGGCAAGTGTATGTACAGGATGAGTCATTCTCAAAATAGTTTACTCAAGAGTAGCTTAGGTAGGGATTACTGAGTGTAGCAGAAGGTTCAGGAAAATTCCTTCAAGTGCTTTCCAAATATTTTAGGCTCAGGAAAATCCAAGGTCTTTTGTGCCAATGGCTTTTTTACTTTTAGGCTGAAAGCCATGTTTATTTAAAAAGAAAGGTAATGTAATCCATATATTCATCACTATTGTTTGTCAATGTCTGTTCCTATAAATGTTCTGAGCTTTTTTTTCTTGCTGCAAATCTCACAGAAATTTTTTCTTATATATTTTATGGTGCAAAATATTTATGTCTCCTAAAGAAATTAATACATCAGTTTTCCTCTTTTTGCTGAAGCTCTGCGAATGTAAGCTGTGGTACCACACTACCTGGCAGCGTGCTGTGACTGTCCCCAGTCTTCCGGGGCAGCCTCCCCGAGACACAGCCTCATCCCCCGTCTTTTTCCAGATACACTCTCCAAGTCCCCCCAGCATCTGTACAAATGCAACCCTTACCTCAAGGTTAACTTATGTATTAGGACTTGTGAGACCAATGGAACTATGGGTTTCTAATAATGACTCCTGGAATTCATCTGCTATTTCACACATTCTTTTCCTGTGTTTTAAAATCATTAAATGATCATTTTAAAGACTAGACTGATGGGTTTAGTTATGTTTTAGTTAATTGGGTAAGTTTGTTCTGGTTGTTTTAAGTGTGGGTATCGATGATTTATTACTTAGAAACTATGGATTGTTTAGTACAGGTGTCCCCAACCCCCGGGGCCACAGACCCTGTTTGGAACTGGGCTGCAAAGCAGGAGGTGAGTGGCGGGTGAGCGAGTGAGTGAAGCTTCATCTGCCGCTCCCCACTGCTTGCATTACCGCCTGGACCCACCCTCTCACCCCATCCGTGGAAAAATTGCCTTCCACGAAACTGGTCCCTGGTGCCAAAACGTTTGCGGACCGCTGGTTTAGTAGATCGTAAGGTTGATTAACTGAGTGTTGTAAAGTGCATCACCAGCAGGGCCTGCCTCACTGGTCGCAGCTTCGCCCTCAGGTAACAAACACAGGATCCTTGTGGATTTGTCAGAAGATGCAGTGTGACAGCTAGTTGAGTCTGAATGAGACTGAGCCAAAGATGAAAATATTACTTGACTGGTTTCTGAAACTGTTTACTGTGGAAAACTGGTGTTTCAAGGAAGATTTATAAAAGTTCTACCAAATGGAGTTTAGAGGTGAAGTTGTGGAGGGAAGTGCTGGGTGCCCCATCTTCTAGGGACACGTGAGGCAGTTAGCACGTCAGAGATGCTGCCTGGTAGAAACGCAATGGGATTCACAAATGCCATTTAGGATTTTCTTGTAATCACATTGAAAAAAGTAAAAAAAAGGCGAACGGGTTAAATGACTTTTAATAATATATTTAACCCCAAATCTTATCACCTTAACATGTAATCAATATAAAAATATTAATTTACTTTCCTTTTTTCATATAAAGAAATCTGGTGTCCATCTTTGCACCAGGCACACCTCCATCTGGACTGGCCATGGTTCACGTGTGGCCAGACCCTCTGGGATGCGGCGACCCTTCGCTGAAGAGGCCTGTTTAACGCCTGCCGTTTCACACAGGTGCTTGACCTGAGCAATCTCTGCCATTCCCAACACACTCACCCACTTTGATTTACAAAACTACTGGCATCTCACTAGACCCTCCTGTACACTGAGCTCATTTTCAGGAAGCCACGCAAGGCTGCAAATGTATGAAATTAGAACGTTTAGTCCACCTGACACCTTCCTCTAGTCTCCTTTGCTCTTCAAGCATCAACTATTTTTCTGAGAAACTGGGTGTTTCTGTGCTGCCTTCAGCACCCTTGGGGTCCCCAGAGTGCAGTCTCTTTCATCAGATTTCTTTACTCCCCGCAGTTCTCCGCTGGGTGGTCGGGAGCTGCAACGGGAGGTCCAGGCCCCTGCTCGCATGTAGCTCATATTTTCGGTTCCCTTAAGAGGATGCGCCCAGGATGAAGTGTGGACACCCTCAGGCACCAAGTGTGGATGACCCCAGGGTCGGCTCCTTCTCCAGGCCTGAGGCTGACCAGCTCCACCCCCCGTAGGCAAGGCCCTTCGTGGAGGAAGGCACCCTCAGAGATTTGTATACTGAGTACAGCACCCCCAAAGAAATGGGCTGCTTTCTAAATAGAACTAATCCAGCGTAATTAAAGAAAAAATCAGGGAGAGACTCACTTCACAGATCCAGAGATCTGAGCGCTAACTAACAACTGTTAGGAGAAACCTCGTGTGACAGAACCCTCTGGAAAGTGTTTGAAGATTCTTTTTAAAAAATGCTCTTCATATATGTGTATGTATAACCGAATCACTTTGCTGTACACCTGAAACACAATATTGTATATCAACTATACTTCAATAAAAAAGTTTTTTTTAAATGCTTTTTGACCCAGAAGAAATACAATGAGACTGCTAAACCAGCAGAAAAGGAAGACGCTGAGGAAACTGGTCTCAAATACAGTTCTAAGGTGGCAGGAAGGGCGGGAGGGGAAGACTGAATAATAGGATTACTCAGAGCTGCTAATGATCCTGATTCAATCATTTTCTGCTTATAAAAGGGCACTTCGACACTTTCCAAGCCCAAATATACGTTTCCTGATGGAAGGTCGCTCCCATGCATAAGCTACTGAAGACTAGATTTATCAGAAATTCTGATAGATTCCTAAACCCAGCAGGGGAGGTGGCACTGCTATCATTAATTGAGTCAATGATCTATTTTATCCGGTACTAAGCGTACATGCATATAATGCATAAATTACACAAAACAGTTAGAGCATAGTTAATGAACTTGCCCTAAGGCTAATAAAAAAGCGCTTAGCTAGGTCCTTCTATTTATTTTTTTCCTTTATGCATAACAGCATTTTACTTAACAGCATTAATCAAGCTGAAGGACCATCTGAATTAAGATGTAAAGACCTTTTTTAGGCTGTGTGTCAGCATAAGTGAAGTGCCCAGGTACCAGTCAGGGTTAGGATGCCCTGACACGAAAGGGCTTCCCTGTGACACACATGGCATCATCGGGGGGTCTCTTCTATTTGGGATGATCTAAGTAGGAACGAGCAGTTACGTGGTTGGGGGGTTTGCTTTTTCACGGTGGTGAGTGCCTGTGAGGCTTATCAACACAGTGAGCACAACCTGTTTACCCAAATAAACTATGTTGGTGTCGGAGGCCCAGAGCTTGATTTCCAGCAGGGCTGGGAACTAGTCATGCTGCCTTGGAGAAGTCACTTAGCCTGTGTCACCCTCGTCTATAAAATGGGGACACCAGCATGTGCCACTCCCAGTTTGGGGGAGAATCAAATGAGATGACAGACGCAAAGCTCCAGGCACCAGACTGACAACTGGTCAACATGTAATCGTGTGAGAGTAACAAACCATTCAGGGCAGTAATACAGCGACTAAGTTGTTTGACTAAGAAGTTCAAATAACCATCTGTGGGGCTGACTATCATAAACGCCTCATCAAAAACATAAAGTATTACGGGTGGCCAATGAGAACATGCGGAGATGCTCAACATCACTAACCGTCAGGGAAATGAAAATCAAAACCACAATGAGACACCACCTCACACTCATTAGGATGCTTACTATCAAAACCCAGAAAATAAAAGTGTAGTGAGGACGTGGAGAAATTGGAACGCTGTACACTGTTAGTGGGAATGTAAATCGGTGCAGCCACTACAGAAAACCGTATGGAGGTTCTTCAAAAAATCAAACATAGAATTATTGTATGATCCAGCAATTCCACTTTTGGGTGTTTAACCAAAAGAATCGAAGGCAGGGATTTGAACAGATATTTGAACAACTATCTTCAAAGCAGCATTATTTACAACAGGCAAAAGGTGGAAGCAACCCAAGGTCCAGTGGTTGCCAGGGGCTTGGGGCAGGGAGATGGGGAGTATGTAATGGGGACAGAGTTTCATTTGGGGAAGATGAAAAAGTTCTGGAGATGGATAGTGGTGATGGTCGCACAACAATGTGAATGTACTTAATGCCACTGAGATGTACCCTTAAAAATGGTGAAGATGGTAAATTTTGTGATGTGTATTTTACTACAATTTAAAAATATAAAATATAATAAAATGTTTCCAAGCTTCAAAGGCTGAGATAGTGGTAAGCTCCTTTTGTTGTTTTGTTTTCTAATTGACAATCCATTTCTTCATTCCTGTATTTCTTCATTCATTTATCTCATCATCAAAGCTGTATTGAGCTCCTATATTATATCAGTTACTGTGGATAAAGAAATAAAAGTAGCCTGGTGTCTGATCTCCCCAATCTTAAAATCTAGAAAGAAAAGGATAATCGTAGGATTGATAAGCACAGCATCGTGGGACAAAGGCAATTCATAGAAGCATGTGTAAGATATTGAAATAGTAAAAAGAGAAATACAGGGATGAGAATAAGAAAAGTAACAAAGAAAAAGACATTTTACATAAAAATCAACAGATGACTACAGGCATCTCATTTTTTTCTATATTTTACCAAAAAAAAAAAAAAGACTGGATTTATGTTTTTCTTTCTGCCATGTGGTTTAAACTTTTCTCCTAAGAAAAGACCATTGAATCGCTAAGAATGTTAACTTTAATTTAACCTACTCCTTAGAAGTATTTTGCACAGGAAGAAACTGAGGCCGGTAAAGCTGAAAGGTAGAGTAAAACTTCATGCAATTAAATTAGTGACAAATATGAGTCTTGAATCTAGCTTTTCAGAAGTGCCTGTTTCTTACATACACTAACTTTTCCAAGGCAGCCAGACATACATTTGTGAACGGTGATCCAATACTTACTGACATCACATGATCTCATATTTGTGTAGATAGCACTGTCATAAACTTTTCAAATCATAGTTGATGTCAGAGAGACTCCCTTTATATGAGGGGTTAGGTACGTTTCTTACTTCTGAGAGGACAAATGACTTCATTCTGGTTAGAAAAGACAGTCATGATCTGTGCTGTTCACATGAAGGTCAGGTCCACTTACTTGACTGTAAATGTGTACATTCACCCCTTTAACAAAGAGTCAACACACACTCCGGGTCAGATGCTGTTAAATGCAGTGGGGACACAGTAATGAAAGGACAGACATAATTCTGCCCCCAGGAACCTTACCATCTGGTGAAAGTAAATTTTATCTTTTTAATTGGTTACTGGAGGTGTGCACAGGATCTGGAAGAGATGGTAAACCAGCTGCCAGAAAACCAGAAATGGCAAGAGAAAGCTCACCCATCTTTGTTTTTTAAAAAAGAACTGTTCATAAGGGCCGCCCTGAAGCTTAGGAACAGAAGCAAGATTTAGGAAGGGCTTCTAAGAGATACTTTAAGAAAAATTGTATTTAAAAGAAATTTTGTTTAATATTATGAATGAAACACCTTGATAAAAATTGAAAAAAACATACACTGGATTTCATTTATTTTTAAACATTTACAGAGAGCATTCTAAATATTTTGCTTTGTCTAGTCTTTAACTTTTTATATAAAAAGTAATATTTTATTTTCATGTTTTAAAGGGTAGTAAGGTAGACTGTATTGTATTGACCCAATGACAATGTCCAGAATATAAGTCATTTTATTTAGTAAGTAATTTCTAAGCCTTGCTGGTCATCAGTATCACCTGGGAGAGTTTCTTGTTTTGTGTTTTTCATTACAGATCACGCTTCTCAAGTCCCAAATCTTCTGAATTAGAATCTCAGGGATGGTGCACATTGTGGGGACCTGAGAATCTATGTTTCTTAAAAGAAAAACATGAGATGAAAGAAAAAGGACTCCTCCAGTGATTCTGATGGAAATCCAGTCTCAGAAACTATCTGTTCAGATTATAAGACTATTGTCAAATACTGCTATTACCCATGTCCTAGCTGAAGATAAAGCAAGAGGAAAAGTATCTTTTCAACGCTGAACTGAAGACCTGGGCAGAGAGGTGCACATGAGAGAAGAACATAGCATTCTCGCCGCCTGCGACTAACATTTCAGTAAGTGGCATCTTCCCTCCATTTACATTGATGGAAGGATCATTCAAATGGTGAGGACAGGTCAGTATGAATTTTACAAAGCTAGGATTTCTCAGGGTTTTAAATAGAAACATATGGGAAGAAAACAGCTGCTTTGGGCAATATTTCCCCCCAAATTAAGTCTTCACATACGAAGAGCACCATCATCTTGTGCTGCCATATTCCTGAACTTTAAACATTGGCTGTCCTGTTGTTTTTGTTTGAAATTGGAAGAAAATGAAATTAAGAATAATAAAGCCATATATACTGACAAAGACTGTCTCCTTGACCAAACCTGGGTTGGGCTCCTCTGAGGCCTCTTCTGGACCAGGCCCCAAACTTGGGCTCTGACCCTCGGCAGCTTAGTTCAGTTTTAGCAAGAATCCTGGTGGGTCAGTTTAGTGAAAATCTCCCACCATCAATATCTGGTCAAATTCCTCATTCTCCACCCTTGATATCTTATCACCCTCATCACCAACTATCACCTGCCTTCTGCAAGAATCCGGTCGAGTTGTGCTAGCAAGAGTCCCCCAGCTCTGATGTCGTGTTCCATCCACTGACCCCCACCCTGCTCCTTGCCAGTAAATCTCCACATGTCTTTATTTGGGGTTGAGCCCAATCTCTCTCCCCTACTGCAAAACCCCATTGCAGTGGTCCCTTCTTGAACAGACTTTCTTACCATATTTAACAAGTGTCAGAGTAATTTTTTGGACAATACTCAAGTAGAATTTCACACTTGGTTAAGGGCTTTGGTGTTCCTGATATGTTATCTAGCAACTTTCAGCCCTTCTATAGGTTTCCTTTCCTACTTAGAGCCTGAGAGACCAGAGATTTATGTGAGATGGGAGCTGCAGGAAGCAGAGAAGACATTAAGGGGGAAAAGATGATGAGTTTAGTTTGGGACAAACTTTATTTGGATTTCTAGCAACATGGCATCTGGGAATATTTGACAGGCATTTGAAAACCTGAGTATAATCCAATGAAGAGGTCAAGGCGAGAAACAGAGATTGGAGAGCTGTCCCCCTGGAGATGGGCTGAAGTGCTGTGAGTGACTGAGTGCCCGTGGAGGAGCACGGGGCCCACAGCTTCCAGTCAAAGGCCACCAGGACACCCCTGTGGTCAAAGGAGCTGCAGCGAGGGACAATCCACTCTGGGGGAGGGGGTATCTCAGCAAGAAGGTATTAGAAGGACCCCTAGGATTGGGTTTACGTTAGGTGGTTTTGCGGACCGCTGAAGGGAGTGGGGGTCTACTCTGGACTGGGTGCTGTCAGGAGGCAGGGATAATTTTATGACTGAGGAGATTCACAAATCTTATCTGGAAGCAGAGCAGACAATAATAGTAAGACTAAAGCTATAATTAGTAAAGAAGAAGCAGTCTTGCCTATTTGCCAGGAAAATGGCATTATTGGTCATTTTTGTGGCTTGTATGATGCTCGTACTTTTCAGTGTTCAGAAATAACCACACGGAGGTCTTGCTTTTGTCTTGCTGCATCCTGGTCTCGGGGTGGCCTGGACTGATGCTGACATGCAGTGCAGCTGTTATACTCATGGGGAGAACAGCAAGGCCTGGCTAAGAGTCCCAGACCAGGTCCAGGATGGCAAGGGCTGGCTTTCTTTCTCAGGAGGAAGGAGAGAGAAGGTTCAAGACAGCATCTTGGTCCCTCTCCTCCACGCTGTAATCTGAAGAGTGGCAAAGAAAGTGAAAACAGAATGAGACAAACCTGGGAATGCAACATCAGCTTTTCCCACTTCACATCTTGAAATACTTGTACTCCTATGTGAGGAAACAACAAATGAGACACTACAGCAAAGTGGGATTATTTGGAATTGCCATCTAGTAAGATGGATGTCATCTACTTCTTTTAGGTCATGCAGAAGACTCTGTTAAATCCATTTGATTTAATTAATTGCAGTAGGTTTGTAGTCAAGCAGCACCTACCTAAGAAACCAGAAAGTTGTTAATGGTTTGATCTGTTATCAAGACTTGAGTCATATGTAAGAAGTTGCAGCAAGGTGATAAAATCATGTCCTTTTTTAAAATGTAGTTTTCCTTTTGTCCATAAGTGACTGATTTCTCTTGGTCCATTCTGACCTGGTTGGTTCTTGTTAAAATTGGATTTTAACACTATTGCCTCTTGCTCAGACTCACAAGGGATTCTGTTAGGTCGTCCACCTGGGTAAATGGACCACTGTGCTTTTGAGAGTACTTCCCAGACTTGGTTTTCTCAGACCAGACTTTTAAAGTTCCTACATATGCCATGGTTACGGCTCCATTCTTCGGTAGCTGATTCTACGCGCTTGCACGGGGTGGGGATCTGGCTCCTCAGACAGGATTTTGTGCTGGGTCCTCACTTGCATGTGAACGTCTTCTGACCTTGACCCACACCCTTCCCCTGTTCGGTGTGCCACATCCTGCGCCCTTCATCTCGGCACCACAGGCGTTTGAACATGTGTCTCCTCTCCGCCCTCCAAGGACACAGCCCAGGGACATCCTCATCACAGCGCTCACTGGGATTTGTGAGAGGCCCAGCCACTCCAGCCTCCCTGTCTCCCTGGGAGTCCCCACAACTCCCAGGATGAACTCAGTGAGGGCCACCTGGCACGGAGCGGGCTGCAGCCTTCTTGGCTGTGTCCCAGCCTCCTTCCAGGCCCTTTTCCCCTGGGAAAAGCCCTGATGGGGACTGTGCAATCTGTGGGTGTTTTCAACTCAAGACTTTCAACCGATTTCTTTGATGGCTCCGTTCCTTACGATCCCGTCGACCTAGCATTTGGAGTGTGAGGACAGTAAGCACAGGATTGCCATAATAGAGCCACTGTTGCTATGTTTCTCTAGACCAAGAAAGAGGCCTATGGATCGCTGGTGAGATGCCAGCAACGGCCCTGCAAGGCCTCTCCCTCATCTTGGGTCTCCAAGACATGAAAGTGCAGAGTCAGGAGTGGCCTGGAGCCACCAGGTAGGAAGGTTTCTTCGCAGATTAGGAATCAAATCTGGGCAGTTTGGGAGCCTAACAGATATTCACAGGTGGCCAGTGTCATTTAAATCAGGTCCTTTCTGCAGTGCCCATTGATCCAGCCCTTGAAAGGCTGTGCTTTCCCCACTGACAGAAGCAGTCGTGCAGCATATGCAGAGTTTCCTGCAACGCCAGAATTACATGTAATTTGTCAACAGCTGACACTGCTAATAAAGGGTTTACACATATCATGTGCAACATCTACACACTGCTTAAATGCAAGCCAACTGGATAAATTTAATGTTACAGCAATATATTTTGGAACTCTCCTTTGAGCTTTCCTGGGGTAAATTGGCCCTTAAATGAAAACATATGGACGGTAGAAATCCCAGGTGCTTTAGATCAACAGAGACTTGGCTAATCCCATGGATTTTGGTATATTTGACATAAGCAAAGTTCATTAAACCTGGGGCCAACCTCATACCTGATGTCAGCAGGCTAACTGGAATATGTACTCATAATCCTCACACATGTCTACAACTGGCCCTCGACTGGGCTACTTTGATTTGTTCTCCTTCCTAAAATGCCTGGAATATCATGGGCTTCCAGGTTTACAGTCTTCAAGTTTTTCAGTTGGGAAGTTCAAATTTGGATCCAGCAAATGGAAAAAAGAAACGTGTCCATTTTACGTATCAGGAATATATTTAGGTTCCTATGAATCCATATTAACAAAGACACACAATTTATTCTAATATGGTTGGATGTTTATTTTATGAGAGTCATTCCTGGAGATGCAGTGAATGCAGGTCTGTTACGGTCAGCATCATTAAGTGGAAACCCTGAAACTACCAGGGAACTGGTGTTACAGACAAACGGACCTGTGAGATAAGAAGCAGTGAAAACAGAGACCTACAGCTTTTTCCTCACTAACTCAATGCTGTTTTTCCTGTTTCCTCTCAAAACATGAGAGGGTTTTTCTTTTCATGTATAATAGCTACAGTTAAATTTTATTCCTATAGTGCCACTCTTGGAAAGCATCTCAGTGGATACCAAGTCTAAAGGAGACCACTTGATATTTTAAAGTGGGGAACCTAGATTCACATGGTATCAGAAAATCTACTCTTAGTATCTGAATCCTATGAAATTTGTACATAATCCACGTTTATAGTTCAGAATGCAGAAAATGTTTCTTAAATTAGAAATATATTCTGTAAATGCTGTAGTCTATTCTTTTCCTTTCATTTTACTGGTAGGTTCTGCTTTAGTAAGGCAAAGTTAAAAATAGGGTTAAGGTGAAAAATCTAAATGAATGTTATTATGCACCATGTATTATAGTTTTTTTTCTTAAGCAATAGAAAATGCTTTCTCAAGAGTATCAGTCAAGAAAATCATCAGAATACATCTAAGCAAAAATTAATCTAAATGAAAAAATATATATATATATTCTTTATAGATATGGCAAAAGAATCACATAAATACTTTGTGTAAATGCTTTAAAGCAAGTTTTGGAAATGTTATTTTTTATAAAGATTTTTAAAATTAATTTATTTTATTTTATTTATTTATTTTTGGCTGCGTTGGGTCTTCGTTGCTGTGCGCAGGCTTTCTTCTAGTTGTGGCGAGCGGGGGCCACTCTTCGTTGCAGTGTGTGGGCTTCTCATTGCGACGGCTTCTCTTGTGGAGCATGAGCTCTAGGTGCGTGGGCTTCAGTAGTTGTGGCACGAGGGCTTAGTTGCTCTGCAGCAGGTGGGATCTTCCCAGACCAGGGCTCGAACCTGTGTCCCCTGCATTGGCAGGTGGATTCTTAACCATTGTGCCACCACGGAAGCCCAGGAAATGTTATTTTTTAAATTATGAGAACAACTGTTGTGCATTATCCAAACAATAATGGACTTGCATATCACCACCTACAAAGATTCTGATTTAACATTTTTTCAATCGGAAGGAAATTGATGTAATTACTTTAAAAATACTGATGTTATATTATAAGGCACAGCCATTTTAAACCTTATGTCTTGTAACTTCGTCTCTCTTTAGGGCTGAATCTCAGCACTTCCACTGTAAGTAAATGCTTTGGAAGAAAAAGAAAACATTGCTCCCCAAATCCCAAGACTCTTACATTCTTTTATTATTTCAAGTAATTTGAGGAAAAAACCAAAATCTTCCTTCTAACCTTGGTTGACCACAACTCATTTTTTGTTCCAAATTCTTCTACTGATCCCCTTTCCTCACTGGTCTTTTTGGAAAGGCAAAGATGAGGAAGAGAGGAAGAAGGAAATCCGCATCCAGTGGGGGCTTTGGAGAGCACCCATTCCAACACCTTCAATGGACCTAAACAAACTGTGTTTGCAGAGGGTAAGTGGGCCTTGGAAAGGCAATGGCGAGAGAAGCGGGGGCCCAGGGTGGTTCTGCCCGGTGGGAGTCGCACCTCCCTGTGGACATTAGCTGTGTGTGTGCCATGTGAGTTGGGCACATTGCTACATCTGCCTGCTCACTTCCCCAGCTCTGTGATGAGCATAATGTGACCTGCTCAGAGGCTGCGTGAGAGGACAGGCGAGACAAGACATCATATGGTATCTATTTGTGGCCACTCAGATTTCTAAGGAGGAGAAAACCTGAAGACAGGTTTGTGTGAGCTTAGGAAAGAAGGAATGAAGAAAAAACCACTCAACAACTGAAAATATCCTTCTTCTGCCTCTCTGATCCTTCAAACACCCCCATATCATGCCTCAAATACTGAAATTAGGAGGGTGCCAAGGGAGTGAGGAGTGAGTGGGGCCAACCGGTCACCCCAGGAATTTGCAGAGCCCTGGAAGGAGGCTCAGATATGAGAGGAGTCCAGTGCGGACAGGGATTTTTCTGGGGCCAGGTTGAACCAGCCAGGAAAGAATAAACAGTGTCATTGCCTGAATTTCCACTTTTAGAGACTCAACACCTTAGCTTAGGGATTGATCTTTGACATAAATCGTAGCAATGTTTTATTGGATCTGTCTCATAAGGCAAAAGAAATAAAAGCAAAAATGAACAAATGAGACCTAATTAAACTTAAAAGCTTTTGCACAGCAAAGGAAACCACCAATAAAATGAAAAGACAACCTACGGAATAGGAGTAAGTATTTGCAAATGATGTGACCAACAAGGGATTAATATCCAAAATATACAAACAGATTATACAAATCAATTAAAAAACTGAACAATCCAATCAAAAACGGGCAGAAGACTTCAATAGACATTTTTCCAAAGAGGACACACAGACGGCCAACAGTCACATGAAAAGATGTTCAACGTCATTAATTATTAGAGAAATGCAAACCAAAGCTACAATGAGGTATCACCTCATACCTGTCTGAATGGCCATCATCAAAAATTCTATAAATAACAAGTGTGGGGGAGGACGTGGAGAAAAGGGAGCCCTCCTGCACTGTTGGTGGGAATGTAAATTGGTTCAGTCACTACGGAGAACAATATAGAAGTTCCTTAAAATACTAAAATTAGAACCATTTTACGACCCAGCAATTCCACTCCTGGGTTTACATCCAAAAAAACCAAAAACACTGACTTGAAAAAATATATGCACCCCAACCCCAATGTTCATAGCAGTATTATTTACAATACCTAAGACATGGAAGCAACCCGAGTGTCCATCAATAGATGAATGGATAAAGAAGATGTCGTATATATACACGATGGAATATTACTCAGCCATAAGAGGAAAGAAATTCTGTCATTTGCAGCAACGTGGATGGACCTAGAGAATATTATGCTTAGTGAAATAAGTCAGTACGCTCTCTCTTATATGTGGAATCTAAAAAATAATACAAATGAATGTATACACAAAACAGGAACAGACTCAACAGATATAGAAAACAAACTTTCGGTTACCAAAAGGAAGAGGGATGGGGGAGGGACAAATTAGGGGTATGGGATTAACAGATACAAGCCACTATGTATAAAATAGATAAGTATACTGTATAGCTCAGGATGTATTACCAGTACCTATAATAACCTATAATGGAATATAATCTGCAAAAATACTGAATCACTAACTGAATACTGAAATTAACATAATACTGTGAATCAACTATACTTCCATTAAGAAAAAAAAGTCTTGTCTTTCAAAGTCTTAAGTCTGGTTCTTATCCTACCCGTGCAAGTTTTGTACATCTTCCTGACAGCAGCCCTCCTCTGGTTTTCCGGTTTCCACTTCCTCTGCTCAGCACATCTGAGAGTCTGGAGCTTTTGATCTCCTCCTTCCCCCTTTGAATAACCTTCTCAATCCAACTCATTATTCAAGGATCAGCCCACACCCTGGGCAAACATTCTATCTTCTTGAAATCTTCAACAACTCCAGTCCAAACCTCTCTCTCATCTCTTACATACTGTTGGTATTTATTTTACACACAATTTAGCATTGTATGTGGAAATACGAGGGGATCGATGACTCCAAAGAAAAAGACTGTCTCATTCGCTCCTCTAGGTTTAGCTGTTGGTCTATGAACTGCGGAAGTCACATGCTGAAGTTGAAAAAGCAATTAGATTTTTTTTCTGTTTCCTGAGCACAGAAAATATGTTAGACCCTTAATAAATACTTCATTAGAAAAGAAAAAAAAAAATGAATGGATGGATAAGTGAATGAATGTAAGGCCTGTACCGAGGTACTCTGATTAATTAATTAAATCCAGTTCTTGTCTCAAGGAACTTGCATTATGAAAAGGAAGATAAACTCTTTGCAATTTTCTCTAATACAAAATAGAATGGCCACAATATCATAAATAATCTGGGAGATGACAGGAGAGAAAGACTAATTATGATTTCCTCAGAAAAGCCCTCATAAACAAGACAGGATTTAAGTTCATTTAGAAAGGAGTTAAAAGGTGGAGACAGTCTTGAAGAACATTCCAGAAGGACATTCTGGGAGGATACAAGTATGGGACTGAAGCAAAGACAAGGAGGGCTGGGAGTTCCCTGAAGTCTGAGTCTGTGTCCTCATCCTCACCTCAGTGCCTGGTGTGCCTGGAGCTGCTACGCAAGCTGGCTCTACGTACGTGGGCGTGTTCTGAAAGGCAGGGGTTTGGTTATTAGAGCACTGGGGAGGTGGGGGTGAGTCTCAAACAGTAGGATGAGGGCACAAGGTCTGGGATGCTCGTCTCAGGAAAACAATACCTGATATGGTGGGAAGGGCACTGACTAACTCTGTTCAGGCTGCCATAACACAACACCGGGCAGCTTATAAACAATAGACATTTATTTCTCACAGTTCTGGAGGATGGGAGGTCAAGATCAAGGCACCTGAAGATTCAGTGTCTGGTGAGGACCTGCTTCCTGGTTCACAGACGGCATCTTCTCGCCGTGTCCTCACGTGGAGGAAGGGGTGAGGGAGTTCTCTGGGGTCTCCTTTAAAAGGGCACTGATCCCATCATGGGGGCTCCATCCTCATCACCTCCCAAAGCCCCCACCTCCTGACACCATTCCCTTGGGGGTTAGGACTCAACATGTGAATTTGAGGGGGACACAGACACTCAGACCACAGCCAGCAGCTTTTCAATGTGCACTTCACTGCATCTGATGTCTCGAGCTCCTGACTGCTTGAGCTCCTCTTGTAAACTGTGTATGTGCTGGCCATACGGGGCTGAAAGAGCATAGTTACGGCACTTGCTTTTAAGGAACTTATATCTGAACACACGAAGCTATGTTATGTGATTTACTGAGTAAATGCACAAAGCATGAGATACATGCATAACTTCTGGAATGAGCAGGGTGTAACTGTAGAACTTCGCAGACTCTTGAGTTACTTGTTTCGGGGGAATGGCATGGCACCTGACAAGCAAAGGTAGACTGATGCTCAGGCAGCCCTGCTGAACCACCAGTCCCAATGGGAGGGTGTAGCTCCCACCGGCATCAGCAAACTCATCCAAGCTGTGTGTGTGTAGGGACGTGACGCAGCATCCAACTTACTGAGTCTGCTCCTTGGGCACATTTCTGCTTAAAATGTATTTTGGAAAATAAACGGTTGATGCCCATGTAATTAGAGGTTTAGGAGGTGCGGTAGGCACCGAACGGTACAAACCAGATTTTAGAGAATCTGGTCCAAGTGTGACTATTCCGCCTCGACTGTGCCCCTCAGTTGGGTTATACAAAATCAAAAGCTATTCTTTATCAAGTGACTCCTCTTAAGAGAGTGCAAGAAGGGACTTCCCTGGTGGTGCAGTGAATAAGACTCCATGCTCCCAATGTAGGGGGCCCAGGTTCGGTCCCTGGTCAGGGAACTAGATCCCACATGCATGCCGCTACTAAGAGTGCACATGCCACAGCTAAGGAGCCCATGAGCCACAACTAAGGAGCCCGCCTGCCGCAACTAAGACCTGGTGCAACCAAATAAAAAATAAATTAAAAAAATTAAAAAAGAAAAAAGAGAGTGCAAGAAGAAAATGTTGCCTTTTGCATAAAAGTGCTGGTGCTTCCAACTTATGGCAAATTTTGCTAAAAGCAGAGGTTCTATTTTTATTCCTCACACTCTGGCCCCTTTGGTGTCATTTCCGCTGCCGAAACTGGGAGATGGGCGCCACATCTGCACAGACACCCACCCCCAGCTGAAGGGTCCCAGCGCCCTCCCACGGGCGTTTTCTCTATTGTTTTCTATCAGGTTATCCTTCCCCACAGAGGCGGTACAAAGGGCTTATTTTTTATTCTGTAAAAATGTGCCTAACATACAATTTACCATTTTAAGTGTACACTTCAGTTGCACACATTCACGGTGTTGTGGAGCATCACAACCATCCATCTCCAGAACTTTTTCATTTCCCAAGTGAAACTCCACACTCATTAAACAACACCTCCCCACCCCCTCTCCCAGCCCCTGGCAACCCCCCTTCTACTTTCTGTCTCTATGAATTAGAATACTCTGGGTACCTCACGTAAGTGGAATCATATGGCATTTGTCCTTTTGTGACTGGCTTACTTCACTCAGCATAATGTCCTCAAGATTCATCCACACTGTAGCCTGTGTCAGAATCTCTTTCTTCTTTAAGGCTGAATAACATGCCACTGTATGGATGGACCACACTCTGTTTATCCATTCATCCACCTGTGGATACTTGGGTTGTTTCCATCTTTTGGCTGTTGTGAATCATGCTGCTATGAAATGGGGGTATAAATACCATCTCGAGATGCTGCTTTCAGTTCTTTTGGGCATCTACCCAGGAGTGGAGTTGCTGGATCATATGGTAGTTCTGTTTAGTTTTTGAGGAACCTCCATACGGTTTCCCACAGCAGCTGCACCATTCTACATTCTCAGCAACAGCACCCAGGGGTTCCAATTTTCTACATCCGCACCAAAACTTATTATTTTCTATTTTTGATATTAGTCATCCTGATGGGTGTGAGGTGGTATCTCACTGCAGTTTTGATTTGCATTTCCCCAGTGAGCAATGACGTGTGTCAGGATTTTTAACTCTGAGTCTCTGGTTTGAAAGTGGCCTTTTCCTGGACAGTTGAGGGTGGGCTGACATCCCGATGTGGAGCTGTGACCACGCCCGGCCCGAGGAGCCCTGTCCCAGCTGCGGGGCAGGGCTCATCCCCCTGAGTTAAGGCCTCTTACAGCTGTGCCCACACTGTTTACCGGTGACCTCTCTGACGTGCTCTGCCCGTGCAGGAAGTGGGTCAGAACCCCAGTCCTCTGAGGACTCTGATTAGGATCCCTGTGCCGCGGCAGCAATGTGCCATCATAACTGTAACACGCACGCCAGGAGCTGAGGGACTAGGGGTCACCTAGACCATGGTTTGTGGACCTTCCAATTTTCTGTGCAAGCGTCTTTCTAAATGAGATGGTGGCGGGACCGTGCTGGGTGGAGCAGGGATGGGACAGCTCTGCCGTGGTGAGGCTGGGGCTGGTTTGCTCCCCGCCCGCTGGCCACCGGGGCCCCAGGATGAGCTCCAGGGTCTCCGTCAGGGAACCGCACTGCTGGAAACCACACCGCTGGACTACCTTTACAGATGGGCACCATCCTAGGCTAAGGTGACACGGCCCGTTAGTGACAGAGGGAGGACCAGAATCCACCTCCCAAATTCGCTCAGCTGGCAGCACCCAGGGCGACAAGAGTTGGGGGAGAGAGAGGGATTGCTACATTGTCCGTATGCTGAGAACAGGATCTACACAGTTGGTGATGCTGAAACGGTCTCCAGATGAAACCTGAATGAATCTGATGTTTATTTAGAAAGAACTAAGCACTAGGTACTCTGGAGAATATAAACGTTAATGAAATATAGATCTAACTGCATACATACTCACAGCAGGGGAAGGAAAACCGTATGGGAGTTCGTAAAGGCTTGGGAGTATGGAGTGGAGTGGGCTCAGGGGGCCCTGGCGCACGTGGCAACAGGGGTGCCACGGAGGCTGCTGGGTGGAAAACGGCGGAGAACTCAAACCACCTGGGCTGACTGCTGAAGAAGGCCACGGTCTGCAGCGACAGGTGGTTGGAGTGAGAACAGAGGGGAACCTTGAGGCAGGAAGACCCGCCAAGACCTGATGAAGGTGGAGATTGAGGCAGGGGTGGGCACAAGGGACGTGGCCCCGCCTGCGGGGAGAAAGACAAAAGTTCAAGACGAGAGTACTGCCGACTCACTAAAAAATTCTCTACTAATATTACCAGTAATATTCTCTAGTAAACTAGGACTGCAGCCAAATGTCTCAGGCACCGGGCCAGGGAGCAGATTACATTTACACACGGTTGATGGAGCTACTGCGCTGACTCCAGGTCTGAGTTATGAAAACCCAAATGCTAGGACGAGCTCACATTCAAACAGCAGCACGGTTTCCCTGAAAACTGTCTCGCTAACCGACGGGATGGGGCTTGCTTCCTCTCCAACATCCTCTTTCCCTTCCCCCAGCCTCCTCCAGGGTGGAAATCTTCAGTAGGGTGGAATTCTAAACAACCGGAAGTCTCCAGGGAAGTGTTAGGTTGGTGTTTACAATATCTGTGCTGCTCCTGTAGCATGGAGCAAGGATCAAGATCAGAGATGTAGAGATGAACTTCAAGGGACCCTGGGGTGAGAGGAGAGACCCCTCGACGTCCACATGGAGTGAATTCTGAATGGACCAGTGGGTGATGGACGGAGAAAAGTGGAGAACATCTGTGCGTCGTGATCTGAACGCTCTGTGTACTCATGATGGTCCAGTAACAAGATTTTTCTGCTGGAAAAGGAGGTGCTTACATACCTTCCCAGGTGCTTATGGATGTTTCGAGTAAGTTCTAAGATACAATGGAGTGATTTGGGGCATTCCTGGCCAATGAACTAAGGAGAAGCAGTGATGGTCCAGGAAATGACAGCATTAGCATCCTACACCCAGTCAGGACCACCGTAGAGAAATGTGATGTTTGACAGGGAAGAAAGTTTAAAAATCCTTTAATCCTACCCACCCCTCTGAAAGATGGAAAATCCCCACTATTCTGACAGATGAAAAGAGAGTTGTTTCTTGCTCAGGATCAAAGAGCTATCTACGGGCAGAGCTCCTGTTAAAATCCAGGCCTTCTGACTCTTAGCCACTGCCTTTCCACTGTGCCACCGCCCGGTGGCCCACCAGTGGGGTCAAGAAGCCCATCTCCTCCTGTGATCGGTCAGCTCATGCCATGTTCCCTCCACGTGAAGCATGCTTGAACCAGGCACCATCGGCTCTGGTGACATGGGGAAATGAATTAAGCACCACCAGCGTCTAGCCATCATTTACCAAAAAATCACTGTTCAGATTTTGGGGTTCTCTAGGTGACCATGAATATATCTCAGTGCAGCTAATACTGGGTGATAATTTTATTCTTGCACGTTCAATGGTTCCTCCTAGGTTTGCTTTACAATCTGGTGGATGTTAAGTTGTTATTACAGCAGGCCTTCCTCCACTTCATTTTATTTCACTACCACGGTTATGGGCTCAGTGTTGTAGTTACATTTAATTTCACTCACAATCAGGGTCTGTTTTGGTCATTTGTTGGCTTCCTCCAGCTTTGCAGACCGGCTTCTTTACACAGGGCCAAGTGAGGGCAGGCTGGAGCGCGGTAGCCGGCTCCGTGCCGTCTTTCCAGGGGAGGCGGCTCTCTGCTATTTCAGTAGTTACCCAGACCTTCTAAAGGTGGACTAGTTATGTTCATACAGTCATCTTGCCTTGTTCCTTTCTCCGTACTCCCTAACAGCCGAGTGTCGATGCCATTGTGTTAACCGTGTGTCTAGCATTTGTAAACTTTGTGCTTTGACATCTGCCCTTACAAAGCTTGATACTAAAAAGTTACTAGAAATTAAGAGGGAGTATAAGGCTTACTAGTCACACAGAAATGCATGTTTCCATCTACCGCAGGTTTGTTGTAAGAGGCGTACGCCCAATTTAGTGTGGTAACCTCTGCATTGCAATGTGACGTCCAAAGCATATTCACCTACAGATCTGTGCATACGGGGCTTGTTCTGATGGACGTCTTGTCCCAATAGAATGTACTCCACTCTACGAAACTCAGGTCAGTGAAACAGAAAACTTACTCCAAGGATTTCACTTTCTCCAAATATAGGTCTTGTTTAAAACAAGCCTTTTTAGAAGCACACGAAAGGAACATTTACAATTGGAGCACAGCAAATGCGGCCTTTTGTCTTGCTAGCAGCAACGGGGAGCGATGCCAAGGCTCTTGCCACGAGACTTACCCACGAGGAACAGAGTATTTTACACCAGGTGAACTCCGGCTGAAGTGGCAGTTCCCCTCCGCTCATTCACTTTCGGCTGCATTTGCTTGGGGAGGCTGCCCAGTGTCATCGTCTCCTGCGTGTCAGTGAACTAACCAGCTAGACCAGTTCCTCCCCCTTTTCTCCTGAATCCTGATTTGGGACCAACGGCTGACCCAGAAAATCCTGCGCACGGGGACGTCACCATGTGGCTGGTCATGGGAGAGAAATGTGAGTCCAGCATCCTTCCACCAGCTCTCACACCTTTCTTTCCTTGCCGTGAAAAACCCCCGTTTCCTCCACCAACTCAGCATCACCTGGAGCTACAGACGCCATCTGGGTCACCGGAACACCTCTAACACGACCCACTCGGCGGACTCCACGTTCAGTCTGTCATGACAGCACACATCCCATAGCCTCTGGGATACTCCTCCATACATTCACGAGACAGTGAGAGTGGAAAGACAAAAGGAGTCTTGGGATCATTGTAAAAATGGTTTTAACCTGACAGGCCTCCTGAACGTGTCTGAGGGATCCCCAGGGGTCCCCACTGCTCCAGTCCAAGTCCCAAACTGACCAGCAAGTCATGGAGCAGTAGACTCAACACAGATTCCATCTCTCTGAGTCCCACCTCTAACCCGGGTACCTTCCCCTCCATTACTCTGGGAGACAGACCAGAAGACACTCAGCAAATTCAGTTGATTTGTCCAACTAGTGAAAAGCTGGAGTTCAAAGACAGATTCTCTGAATCTCAGTCCTACCTTGTAGAGTTATAGGGATTATTTGTAAACTCTAAGTTGATAAAGTGCTTTAACGTAACTGCCAAGTATTGCTATGCATAGTGTCTTAAAAACTCCTACCAGCTAGTCGGTTTAAAATGGCAGACTCCACTGTGAAGGGCTGAGCAGAAAGAAAGGCACAGCCCTGCAAGAACTCGATGGAGAAGGATTGTGTTTTAATTCGCTGGGGGCACATAAGACTCTGGGTAAGTGCCAGGAGCAAAGAGAACCCATGCCTGTGCCTGAACCAGTGCTGCAGGGAGAGACACGGCCATGATCCGGCTGCTGGAGAGGGCAAAGCGTGGTAGAAAATCGGCTCTGGCCATGGAAGTAGAAAGCATGATGTTTTGGTTTTAGTAAAATTGGAGAAAGTGAAATTTTGTTGGTTTGAAGCAAGATTATTCAGTTTATTATTCCAAAGCCAACTCTGGAATCAACACAGAGGCTAAATCAGGAGAAATGGTAGCCAAGGTGCGGGTCGTGGCCGTTCCAGGGAGTTTCTGCGTGAAGTCACCGCGTAGGCAGGTGCCGTGGGGCAGCATGAGGGCAGCTCAGCCATAGCCCGTTGGGCGGGCACACCTCTCCCTGGGTCACAGTTCATGTTCTTTGACTCCTTTGCTACAACTCTCTTTGGCTGAAGAGCTGGCTTCCTCCTCTCCCTTTCAATAAGTCTGCTTTGCCAAAGGGTAATGATTAACCCACCCTGTCTACTGGTGCATCAGACAGTCCTTCCAAAAGGAGAGAGTGAGGAAAGGTTTCGGATATGTCAAGCTAAATGGAAGGTGTAAGAATCATTTTAAAATTGTCAGACCCTGCGCTATGCTGTGTGTTAAATACCCAACAGAAGATTTCACCTCAAAGTTTCACACCCAGAACATGTCGAAATGATTGTTATGTTTCCAGAGCAACTAAAATTTAGGTTTGGCTATAATAGATATGTAAACACGTGATGTCACTGGTGATTTTGTCAGCTCTTGTTTGTGGTATTTTAACAATTTACCTTTCATTGGCACATATGGTCTATAACACAAGGTCTCCTGAAAAGTGGGACAGCTGTTTGAGTCAGAAAAGATAAATATATCCTGAAATGACTATTGTTTCCAGCCCCTGAATCATTTCAAAGGACATTTCCAGTGCAAATAGATGATGTAACTCCATGTGCCCTCAGTAATACACCTGCAAGTCATGTGATTTCCCAGGATCATATTAAGTCTGCAAACAATACTGTAAATGAGATCCAAATAGTCCATGTTCTATGAAAAGAACATTCACCTGTGTTTTGAGCTAGAGTAATGTTCATTTTCTTGAGGGAACACACCTCATTTTATTTCACTAAAGCTTTTATCACAAACTTCCCACACATAAAATGCACTAGTAAAAATTCTTTTGGTATACCAGCAGCCTGCATTACATAAAACCGATAAAAAATAGATTAAAAATTAAACATTTATGACCCAAGGAACTGAACAGACTACAGTGAGAAGAACATCTGTAACCATAAAACCCAGAGTCTTGAAATCTGAAGTTGCCTGTTGTGCTTACTTAATTATGGTACAGAGTAACTTGTTGGGTCCCAATAGGGCAATGACTGGGCTGTGGAAATTATTATTCTCTCAGGGATTTTCCTGTGCAAATTCTAGAGAGAAAAATTCTCTTTCCAATATCCAAGTGTGACTCCCATTACTATTATATGGAGTTGTGTACACTGTGCACAAATCGTGAATCCCAGAATAGAGAGACAAAACAATAGTACTAACCTCCTGTACCATGTCAGTAGTATTCTTTAACTTTTAATTTCTTAACCTGTGAAAAAAGAACAAAACTTGTTTCTACTAAGTGAATAATGCAGTTTGTAGGTACTTTCATTAATAGGAATGTAAATTTATGACTTGATGGTAAGTTAGGGCTTCTTCCTCCCCAAATCCATCCCATCCACCCAGACTACAAGTGTCTAGCAATTAGAAACCATGTTTCAGTCATTTCTGTGTCCTCCACGTCTTGGTACAGCAGGGAGCAGACCCTCAATACATGCTTACTAAAATGAACTGTGGAAGATTACCCAGCTTTTGCTTGATTCTGTTAGAATGTTTATGATTTCACTTCCAAGTGGCAAATTCAAAATATTCAAGGTTTGAAACTGCAAGTTTACCAAAGTTCTTGATTAGAGACAATGTAAGTCTTCCACATGTGAGTTTCCAGATGGCTGCGTTTAGTGGGTTTCTGGGCTCAGTGGGAAAAAGAAACCATCATGATGGAAGAATAAGGAACAATGAGCCAGAAAAGCAGGTTTTAGTTCCACTCCTGACACCAAATATCTGCACTGTCTCAAGTTCTCGACTGCAGTTCATTTTACTCATCTTGGCATGAAAATACTTATCTCAGAGGGTGTCATGAAGATGAAACAAGACAAGAGGTACAAAACTATTTTCAAAAGTTTAGTGTAGACTGCACACATTTGTAACATCTTTATTATTTGCATAAAGAAGTATTTTCATGTTGCTGAATTATGCATAAATTATAGGAAATGCATCTGAGATAACAAATCTTATCCAGAGGTTGGAAATGACAGTCAAATCATTCTCCTAGATTTGTTTCCAGAAACAAACAGAAGTTTGCAAATAATATTAATACACTAAATAATAACCTGCCACATCAGTATAGTAACACAGGGACGGTAAAGTGAATCAATCTCTAGTGCAAAGATAATGACGATCATCATGAAATGGTACAGGGTAAGTTATTGGAATCTTACATAGAGATGAATATGGAACATTATTAAACACCTTTACATTTATTCTCTCACTCCATCATGGAAACCACACTGGATTGTACAAGCTATTATTTGGAGTTATATACTGTTTTGACCCATTCTCATTCATCAGAAAGTGGCATCCTAATAGTGGCATTTGATAGAGTAATTCTTGATTAAGCAGAGAGTACCTAGTTGATATAATTAGCTTATTTGTCCATCTTGCTCCATAACTGAGAGGTGCCTTTCAGAAAAGTTTCAGATGTGCTACAGGCTGCCACAATTCAGAATCAACTACAGGTAATCTGAGTTTGGGCCATATCATACACTCATGAAATCTGGAGATTCAAGGAAAGCAGGGAAACCTTGTGAGGACGGCAGCTGTGGCCAACATGCCTGAAAAGATTGTGTGTGAAGTCATCTCAACTCCGGTTGCTAGAGAGCTAAACATAATGATCACCATCGTCCATGCAGAGATCATTATTCTTAGTCCATATTTATGCTCAAATTGGCTTTCATCATGTATGGTGTGTTATTTTGGACTCTTTCCTCTTATAGCCATCAACTGGGTCACCTGAGGGGAAAACCAATGTGTTCTTTGAGACCAGTGGTACTCCCAGAGCAACATCAGCACCACAGGGCGGCCTGACAGACATGCAGATCCTGGTCCAGCCCAGATCTACTGAACCAGGGTTGTTCAGCAAGTTCTCGAGGTGATTCTGTTGTAACATCAAGTTCAAATGATCTACTTGAGGTGACAGAAATGAGCAGTCTTCCTCCCTTCCCACCTTAGTAATGCATAGGACACTCCCTTTTTTCTTTCTGCGAAAATCAGAGAAGTGCAGGTAGGGAAAAAGAGAGGAAATCAAAATGAAATCAAACTCAAGTTCCTCAAAATCAATTTTTTTCTTACATCAATGCTTCTTGAACATGCAACAGCATTAGAACCACCTGGAGGGGTTGTTGAAACATAGCTCCTGGGCTTCAGTTCACAGTATCTGACGCAGGCCTGGGTGGGGCCTGAGAATGTGCGTTTCTAGTAAGTTCTCATGTGAGGCTGGTCCAGGAAGCACACTTTGAGAACAAAAGTGTCTGGGAAGAATATGAAACTTTTAACTCAGCTCTTCTTAACTTCAGGGTTGGAGAACACACTTTAATCAACAAACACAAAATGTGCTAAATGGTCTTATCAGGTAGGGAGTAATGGCTGGTGGAAAAAGGAGCAGAAATCTGAGTGGTGGGAGAGTGAAAGTAAACAGATCCCCAGGAGACAGGAGTGTGTGGAGAGTGAGAGTGCAGGCAGGAAAGCTTTTCCCGAAGAAAGAGCATAAGAGAAAAAGAAAGAAAAAGCAAAACTTCTGAGGTGCTAGAGAAGCAGAGGTTTTGGGTTAGAAATGAGAGCAGGTGGAAATGTGAAAGCTGTTCATCAGGGGGTATAGGCCCTTTGAAATGTTGATTGGAGCCATGGACTGAACGTTTGTGTCCCCCCAAAATCCACATGTTGAATCCCTGACCCCCAGTGGGATGATGTTTGGAGGTGGGGTCTTTGGGAGGTGATGAGGTTTAGATACGGTCATGAGGGTGGGGCCCCCAGGATGGTATTAGTACCCTTATAAGAAGAGGGAGAGACCAGAGCTCCCTCTCCCTCCACCAGGTGAGGACACAGGAGAAGACGCCATCTATGGACCAGGACGGGGTCTCACCAGACAGTGTCAGTGCCTTGATCTCAGACTGCAGCCTCCAGAACTGTGAGGAATAAATGTCTGTTGTTTAAGCTCCTGTCTGTGGTGTTTTGTTGCAGCAGCCTGAACAGACTAAGATAAATGGTTTATTAACCATTATTCACAGATCAACCTGCTAATTCTTAATCTTTATAAATTGAGAATAAAATTTTTGCTTAATCTTCCTCTTTAAAAAATAAAATGGACAGTGCCAGAGTGCACATAAAAAAGTGTATTTTTATATGTATTTTTTTTTCTATAAACCCTCCACACTAAAAGTGATTTAGGTCATTTAAACTGTTTTTATACATTTATTTGTTTTCTATCAAGTCCTTAAATTCACACAGATTTTTATTTAGCAGAAAACAGATGTGACCACATTTTCCAATAAAATCTATTTCTATGAATATTGAGACGTAATGAAGACACATACTTAAGTGTGTATTTTACTGGCCCGTTGGAAACACTCATCCAAAAAGTTCTCATCACTGACCCTGTACATTTCAATAGCTCTCTTTAGCTTCAATTGGTTCATGGAATTTTTTAATAGACAGGCTTAAGTCAACTACTATATTCTATGTTAAAGTTGAAAAAATATATATTTATGTCTTGAATAAAGGAACAATTTGGGTGCTTCATGTTTCCACACTGGCCCTAGTATCAAAGGTGGGGACTGTCATTTAATGAAAAGAAACAGCTATTGAACTACTGAAGAAAATGCATGCTATTCCAAACAAAATGCTTCCATCTGATATATACAGACAGGTTTTAATATTGTATTTTTTGCTTATTTAAATATTGACATGGCTGCTGCTGGCCTGGGTTGGTACAGCCATCAGGAGTGGAGCCGTGGGCCGGAGCCCTCGTGGCCTGGTCCAGACATGGGCTAGAGGGACAAGCCATGGTTACTCAGGCTCCATTCTCCTGTCCCGGGCACTCACCTCACAGGGATGCCACCAGGACAAGTGTGCACACAGCACTGAGCGCACGAGTGATATGGGTGGTGGAGACCACAGTGGTGATCAGTCACCAAGGCTGCCCTGTACCTTTAGGAGTCACGTACACCTGCATGGGTCTGGGTAACATCACCTGAGTCCGAAGGACAGCACCAGGCACAGAGCGGTGGAAAGGGTGACGGAAGCTTAGATCTGAGGTCTCACTTTGGCTGTGTAACCTCGTGCCTGGTGCCGAGGGTTACACTTGGTGGGGAGTGGCCATGTGTCGGGTTTAGATCCTGGGTCCTGCATTTGAGTTTCAGCTCTCATGAAACTGAAATTTGACGACCATGACCTTGGGAAGTTTTGTAGGGGAGGAAAGAGTTCCCTCTACCCTCCTGTGTGTCTATGAAATAAACTGACAACAGGTAATTAACAGGAGAAATGTTATATGCATTTATTCATTTTTAGTATTATGTGCTTGGGGGCATCACAGGGAAAAACAAGTAAATACCCAAATGGTGGTAAAATTTGAGAGCTTATATAACATCTTAACAGGGGACAGGGGAAGGGGAGGGGGTGCAGGCCTCTCTGGGGACAGTACATGTTTTCCAGGGAAGATGAGTGGCCCTTAGAGGATGGATGGGAGGGTGGCAGTTGGTGATGGTCTGTCTGGGGGTGGGGTCCACTTCTAGGCTCCTCTCCTGGGACAAGAGTGAGTCTTCCTGGTGGCGAAGCTCCTGGGGAGGGGACCTGTGACCCCTGAGTTCCTGTGGAGGCTCTGTGTTCAGGCAGATGAGGGGGTTGAGGGGAAGCTCCCCCTGCATCTGCTGCCCTTCAAATGCCTTCAGCTCAAAGTAATCAGTACATCTGAAATGGAACAGGACCCTATGGTCCCCGCCCACGCCCCGGCCATGTCCTCTGCCAGCCTTTTGCCTGTGGATAAACTTTAGCCAAACAAGAAGTTGAATCAAGAAGTGAGAAAATGCAGAAGCAGAGAAAAGCAGTCAAACAGGACAAAACAATAATAGTTTAGTCAGTAAGCAAAGTCAAGGACCTTTAGTTCCTTCTCAAGGGCTATAGATAATGTTCTGAGCCATATCTGTGAGCTGTCTTATAGATACTGAAACCCCCACCAGGTGGAAGCAGTTAACTACACGATGACCAGATTGTAGCCATGACATAAGCTGCCACAATTCTGAGAACTGGCTTCAAGTAAAATGGGAACAAACTGAACCTGGAACTAAAGATGAACTACACTTAAAACAATCAGGATGACGCTGATCAGACCACTGCATGACCAATATCAAGATGACTGCCAGAGCTGACTGGCCCTGCAGTAGCTCTGACCACTCTCCAAGTAACCTGTGCTCCCAGGGCCCGGCAGTTTCCATCCTCTCCACCCAGCTGGCTCAGCCCGTTTGCACCTTCACAAGAAAATACTGTAGACTGTGCAGCTTATGAACAGCAAGTATTTCTCACAATTCTGGAGGCTGGAAGTCCAAGATCAAGGTGCCGGCAGATTGGGTGTCTGGTGAGGGCTCCTCCTGATTCCTAGAAGGCATCTTCTCCCTGTGTCCCCACGTGGAGGAAGGGGCAAGGGAGCTCTCTGGAATCTCTTCTATAAGGACACTAATCCCATCGTGGGGGCTCCACCCTCATGACCTCATCACCTCCCAGAGGCCCCACCTCCTGACACCATCCCCTTGGGGGTTAGGACTCAACACAGGAATCTGGGGGGGCACACAGGCATTCAGTCCATAGCACCTCCTCAGTCATCCATGCTTTCTTCCTGCCCTCTGGAGGCAATGATGCCTCTCCTGCTTCAACGGCTCTGCCCTGAAACAGGAGGAGGAGCTGTCTCATCAGGGGGATGCCTGTTTCCAGTCAACGCTACCCTCCCCAGTCCCTCCCCAATCCTTGGAGAGCAGGCACAGCTTAGGGCTCATTGGAAAATTTGGGCAAAGTAGGAAAGTATATCTCCTAGTTACTGGGTAAAAGTTTGAGATAGAAGAAGAGTGATATTCACCCAAAATATAATCAGGACTATTTTTCTTTCTCCCTTTTCCCTCCCCTCAGTCCCTGCTGCAAGGATCGTATCCATCTGATCCTCACCTGCACCTGCTCTCTCACTGGAGCGGGGGCGTGGAGCCCTGAACTGGGGAGCTGAGTCCACGTCCCCACCTTTGTCTGCCTTTGCAAAGTGTCGGTTGCCAGCACCCAAAATAAAACAAACTTTCGTTTCCACCAAACGTGCCTCTTTATTGGCTTTTGAGCGGTGAGCAGCCAGACCCCACTTTTGGTTACACATCAAAGTGGCACATTTGCGGTTGGCAGGTCCTGAACCCCTTCATTTACTTATCTCCTCCTTACTTCCCTCATCTCACAAATGACTATTAGATTAAATGACCTGAAGATCCCTTCCTGCTCTAAAATAAACATTTTAAAGGCACCATTCAACCAAATAATGAGAGTAAGTTCATAGCCTTTTAACTTTCCATAGATACAAATGGGAGCATGTCATGGAAGGAAAAAACTCTATTAACTAAATAGCCATCCAATATAAAAATTGTTTCCAGTGTCTTATTTTTTTAGAAGCAATATACGCCCAAGTAAAAAGAGTAACACAATACTCTTCTATATTTTTTTCTATGAAATAGATGGCAAATGTAAATAAAAGTGTTCTATATATTTTAAAAATAAAAGGGAAAATCTCATCATAAAAAGAATATCCACTCTCAGGCCAAGATCTTTTGAGGTCTTTTTACGCCGATGTTGTCCTCAGCTGGTTCAAATTTGCTTTACAGCTGATCACTTATGAGGCGTTTGTAATGGGGATGCTGAAATCTCCATAAATGTTGTGATCCTGGTTGGCACTGCTGAAAGCAAGGAGCCTTTAATCACTACCTGTGTAGAGATGCAAAGAGAAGGCTCTTGGAACCTTGGAACCTTTGCATCTCTTGGAACAGACAGACAGTATGGAAAATCCCTGGAGGAGAAACAAGCATTTTGGGGATATTAGTGAAGTATTTCACCAGTGACCTTTAGTCAGTATAGCCGTGTCCACAAAAACAAGAAGTCTGTTTTACGTGCGATAAATGGAGACTCGTTCCACATAGGTACATCGGTATTGGAGCAATTATTCCATACTGCATTAGTCCACACTTGTTAAGGTTACTAAGATAACAGTACTTTGTTATTTCATATGGATTTTCCTAATTGCAAAACACCTTATGATTTATATGCAGTCTATGATTAGACGAGGCTGAACCAGTCGATATTCTATTAATTACTAGTCGCTGTTTTACATGCGCTCTAAAAATATCTGACTTCAGAAAGCTGTTATGTTATCTCAGCCAATGGCCAAAATTATACACATTTTTCTTAAGTACAAAAGGCTCATTTCATCTACAGAGGAAGCCATTATGCCAAGAAAAATTGAATGCTGTTTACATGAGAGCAGACAGATTACTCTGTGTTAAAGAGAAAATCATTCACTTTGTTGATCACATCCTGTTCTTGAGGAGTTTGGACAGAAACTGTTTGTGAGACCAGCACTTGCTCCCAGTAGATAATATTTCATAAAAACGAGCAGGGCCCGCTTTTCCTGAAGATGTCATTATTCAATTGAACACCAATGTCTTCCAACTGATAAAACCAATACCAATAGGTCCCCTAGAATTGGGCATGTGCATTCTGGTGGTCATATTAAATTATGCCCTCACTAGACAGGAGCAATTTGAGTCTTAGGAATTTTAAAACAAATCTCTTTTAAGACAAATTATCCCCCCTAATGAGGCCAACTACAGTGGTGGGGATGGAGGCTTTTGTAGCTGTGAACTAATAATTCGACTTGCACTCAATTAAGCTAAGTGTCCGACTGGACAAATGAGGGGTGTGAGCTGCACTGCGTCTCCAGGAGGCTTTTGTAGGGGAGCCAATTTTGCCACCTGAAAGTGTGTCTCTTTGGCATATTAATTATTTTAAGCTGGTTATTTTCTAAGAAACAGCATACATGTGAAAAACTCTGAAAACCAAGTAGGAATTACTCTTTTGTAAGAAACATTTGCATTTAGAAGGGAAGGCTCTGTTTGTAAGGATATCTCCCTCTCCGCAGCAGGAAGAAGAGGATGACCAAACCTCTAGAAACTCTCATCACTGGAGAAGGCAGGACTTCAATCTGCATAAGAACCTCACCCAGTCGCCTCCCATAACTGACTCTCCCCATGCTCAGCATCCTCTTCTGTCTTTAGCTGAAGGTGGTAGGTAAGGTGAGGGCTTCAGGCATTTTGGTGCTTTACTCAGTTTTCCTGGGTCACTCCCATGTATATGTGTTATTAAACTTTCGTTTGCTTTTCTCCTGTTCATCTGTCTCATGTCAGTGCAATTCTTAAACCAGCCAGAAGAACCCGGAAGGCAGAGGAAAGCACCTTCCTCTCCAACGCTTTGCAAAGGCAGACAAAGGTGGGGACGTGGACTCAGCTCCCCAGTTCAGGGCTCCATGCCCCGCTCCAGTGAGAGAGCAGGTGCAGGTGAGGATCAGATGGATACGATCCTTGCAGCAGGGACTGAGGGGAGGGAAAAGGGAGAAAGAAAAATAGTCCTGATTATATTTTGGGTGAATATCACTCTTCTTCTATCTCAAACTTTTACCCAGTAACTAGGAGATATACTTTCCTACTTTGCCCAAATTTTCCAATGAGCCCTAAGCTGTGCCTGCTCTCCAAGGATTGGGGAGGGACTGGGGAGGGTAGTGTTGACTGGAAACAGGCATCCCCCTGATGAGACAGCTCCTCTTCCTGTTTCAGGGCAGAGCCGTTGAAGCAGGAGAGGCATCATTGCCTCCAGAGGGCAGGAAGAAAGCATGGATGACTGAGGAGGTGCTATGGACTGAATGCCTGTGTGCCCCCCCAGATTCCTGTGTTGAGTCCTAACCCCCAAGGGGATGGTGTCAGGAGGTGGGGCCTCTGGGAGGTGATGAGGTCATGAGGGTGGAGCCCCCACGATGGGATTAGTGTCCCTATAGAAGAGATTCCAGAGAGCTCCCTTGCCCCTTCCTCCACGTGGGGACACAGGGAGAAGATGCCTTCTAGGAGTCAGGAGGAGCCCTCACCAGACACCCAATCTGCCAGCACCCTGATCTTGGACTTCTAGCCTCCAGAATTGTGAGAAATACTTGCTGTTCATAAGCTGCACAGTCTACGGTATTTTCTTGTGAAGGTGCAAACGGGCTGAGCCAGCTGGGCGGAGAGGATGGAAACTGCCGGGCCCTGGGAGCACAGGTTACTTGGAGAGTGGTCAGAGTTACTGCAGGGGCAGTCCTCTCCAAGCTGGTTCAAGGTCCTTACTTTTGATATTTCAGAAGGAGCTGGAAATGTAGATTTTCACATGAAATTGTATGCTTTTTAAATGCTGTGTGAACCCAGTAAAATAAAACTACTGTGTTTACATGACCTATGGCTTCCTGGTTTTGAAACTCAGAAGGACTCTGTGGGGCCCTCCCAGGTACAAAAGCCTTTCCATGTCCCCCATTTCTTGTTTGTAGGCCTTCCCTGAGTTCCAAAGGTTACTTATTAGGGAAGTGAGGGAATGCAGAAACAAAGGAAAAGCAGTCAAGAAACAATAATGCAGCAATAAAGCAGAATCCTAGTTCCTCCCCAGTGGATATACATATTAATCTGGTACAGGTCTCTGAGTTCTTCTACAGGAACTAAGGCCCCCACCCGGTGGAGGGTGGTAACTTCAGGCTGAGCACAAGATTCCTGAAACATCACCCTGTTACCTCATCACCAATCAGAAGAAAGCATGCATTCTGCACCCCTCCACCTAAAATTTACATTAAAAACTCTTCCCTGAAAACCATCAGGGAGTTTGGGTCCTTACAGCACGAGCTGCCTGTACTCCTTGCTTGACCCTTGCAATAAAACTTTTCTCTGCTCCAAAGTCTGAGGTTTCGGTTTGTTTGTCCTCACTGTGTGAGGGGCATAAGAACTTGGGTTCAACAACAGTTTTGCCATTCTTCAGCCACTATTATTATAGAACAATTCCACAGGTAGAGCCATAAAGGTATCAAATGCCTTACAATGATGAGGCATCTTGACTCCAGGAAAATGTATCTTCCCAACCCAGGACATATTTCCATTCCCATGGCTTTGGGCCATCTGTCCCAGGAGACGGTGTACGGTTAACCCAGTGCTGTCCCTGCACCTGGCCAATGCTCTCTCTGCTGTTGCTGTCTTGAGATTCTTTATGATTCTTGAACAAAGCCCTCCATTTTAATTTTGCACTGGGCCCCACAAGATCTGTAGCTGGTCCTGGGTTAACAGGCTCACCAGTTAAAGGAAGCGGCATGGTGGCAGTCCGCCACACTGAGAATATGAAAAAGGAGATCTTATCAGGTGACTCCCAACCTTTGGTCATGGAACCTGGACCTTCCTGGACAGCAGTGCCCAAGATTCCCAGAGTCAGTGAAGGGAATTCCAACCCCTGGAGACTCTGGTCCCTGTGGTGTCTCACAAGACAGTGAGAAGAAAGTCTATGCTGGGAGACTGGAAAGAGGCTCCTGGGGTCACAGAGCTGCCTGGGCCTCAGGTCTCAGGTCTTGAGGAGGCCAGTGAGGTGGAAGGTGTGGCCTGCCTCTCACAGGTACAGAACAATCAGAAATGCAATGCCTGTACTTTAGGCCTTTGCGGCTGGGAGAGGTTTGCTTGTTATGCAGCCAGGACTCACCTACAGTGACCTGCGGGGACGGAAGAAGGTGTCCAGCATGAGGAAGGGTTTGCCCCACCCTGCTCCCCCCAGTGGTTGTGTGGACCAGTCTGCTGGCCCCGCAGCAGCCAGCTCTGCCACGCGTGCGTGGCGGGTGGCGCTGACCCTGGGCAGGGCTCCCGGGAGGCGAGCACAGAAGACAGCAGTTCCAAAGCTCCTGCTTGTCGCCAGAAGAAGCTGCCTCTGAGACAGAAGCAGGGAAGTAGGGACGTGCTGGCATCCGGGTGACGGTCCAGCAGGGACAGAAGAGAGAGATGGGGGATGCTGGGGCCTGTTCTCAGCCAGAGGGCATCCTCACAGCCTTCTGAAAGCAAGCCACGGCCTGCGCCCTTCCCACATCCTCCCCCTCAAGAGAGGTCTCCCCGTGACAGCAAACCCAAACCTCTAACAAAGCAGATGCCTAAGTCTTCTATTAATATTTTTCAAATGACCATAAAGCATACCTGTTTTCTTTTTTTTTTAACAGAAACATCTGGGAAAAGAGATAAACTTGACTGTATTTTTTTTTAAACAGAATTTGAGGATAAGCATCAAGAAATGGGACCTTCAATGACTTGTTAATTATTAAGATTTAAGTAACGGCAGTTTTTTTGGGTGGGAGTCTGCTTTTCAGTTTAACCACTTTGCTCTAAAATAGTTCTTTTTAAGTTTAAATTCTCTTAGAAAAAGAAAAAAAACCTCAAACCTTTAAATTATGTTTGCCTAACAGATTGAGTTATGGTTACGGGTGCCAAACAGAAGCATCATTTTCTATGAGAAAGTGTTTTTAGAGAATATTTTAGGCATTGCCATTCTCCAACTCCTCGTCCTCAGAACCTTGATATCATTGTTTAAATAAAGCACTGACTAGGGTGCTAATTTTAAGCTTAGAAAAGATTATGGTAAATGTGTCTTTTTTCTCAAAAGTTATGCAGTCTTGTTGGTGAGCTTGATAACTATTACTCTCCTGGGGAAAAGACCTAAAGTTTTGCTGGGAGATACATGCCAGAGAATATACAGAATTCTGTTAGGAAAGTTCATAAAACCCCAGAAGTGTCACAGGTTTCCCCCTTCACGAGGAATCATTTATGCTCTGGAACCTGGGGTGAAGTCAAGTCTCTCTTTGCCGACTCTCAAGGTGCTGGACTGCCCTGTGGGAACGAATATCCAAGCCCATCCCCTGGTGGGACCTGACCTGAGATGTGACCACACAGAAGGACCCCGGAGAGAAATAGCCCTGGGCCACGTGGACAGTGAGATCGGAAGACTGAGAGCAGGTTTGAGAATCCAATGAGCACCAGCTATTAACAGATGGGAAAAGCCGGGAGAGACAGGGGAGCCACAGGTGACGAGGATTGGGAGGGACCCATGTGACTGGCGGCTGCCTGGGTAAGTGACTGAGCTTCTTGTGCCCAAAGGATCCTGCAGACAGTCTGAGGGTAACTCAGCTCTGATCTCACAATTCTGTGTTTCCCTATATATTGTTTCAAATGAGTAAAGACATTTTTAGACCAAAAAAGAGAAAAGAAAAGAAAGACAAGGCAGGAAAGAAGGAAAGACGGACAGAAGAGGTTCTACAACTCACAGACCTTTGCTGAAAGAACTACCAAAGGGAAAGAAATTGATTCCAGGAGAAAGAATAGGAATGAAAGGGGAAAAAAATGGTGATCAAAGATACTGCAAATATGTGACTAGAATTGAAATAAATATACTTTGACTCTTGTAAAAACAGTAAGTTCTGATTCTGGGGGTTCTGAAATCAAGGTGGAAGCAAAATATGACCCAATCATAACATGTAAGAAAGGAGGAGGTAATTTTCTGAAGTCAATTTATTTTAAGACTCTTGCATTGTTTTCTAAAAATGTAGGTAAATTGATTAAGGTTAGGTATTATTAAGTCAAGTGTGCAAGGAGAAGGTTTAAGGGTACAGAAAATTAAAGCACTCATACATTTTCGGTGGAATATAAAATGGTGGAGGTGCTTTGGAAAACAGTTTTCATTTCCCCAAAATGTTAAGAGTTATGCTATGAGTCAGCAATCATGCCCCTAGGTGTTTACGTCCACAGAAAAACTTGTAGACAAATGCTTTAGCGGAATTACTTGTAATGGTCCCCAAAGTGGAAACAATACAAATGCCCATCAATCTATGAATGGGTAAATAAAATATGGTATATCCATATAGTGGAATGTAATTTGTCAATAAAAAGGAATGAGGGCTTCCCTGGTGGCGCAGTGGTTAAGAATCCGCCTGCCAATGCAGGGAACATGGGTTCGATCCCTGGTCCGGGAAGATCCCACATGCCGCGGAGCAACAGAGCCCGTGAGCCACAGCTACTGAAGCCTGTGCGCCTAGAGCCCGTGCTCTGCACCAAGAGAAGCCACCGCAATGAGAAGCCCGCGCACGACAAGGAAGAGTAGCCTCTGCTCGCCGCAACTAGAGAAAGCCCGCGTGCAGCAATGAAGACCCAATGCAGCCAAAGATAAATAAAAAAAAAAAAAAAAAGGAATGAAGTACTGATACACACTACAACACAAATGAACTCTGAAAACATGCTATGTGTAAAGAGCCAGACACAAAAGACCATGTGTTGTTATGTAATCCCATGTACGTGAAATGTCCAGGACAGGCAAATTTATAGAGACAGCAGGAAGGTAAGTAGTAACCTAGGGCTGTAGGAGGTGGAATGGGGAGTGACTGCTCATAGGAACAGGCTTTCTTTTGGGAGGAATAAAAATATTCTAAATTTAGATTGTGGTGATGGTTGCTCAACCCTGTGAATATAAGTTTAAAAACATTGTGCACTTTCAACCGGTAAGCTGAATGGTATGTGAATTACATTTCAATAAAGCTCTTTAAGTGTTTGCTTTCTCAGCATATTCTTTCAACCCTCTTACTATAACCTTTCGTGTCACGCCTGTGGTGTATGCCTGGTGGACGGCAGGGTTGCGGGCTGCCTCTAGGAGCGTGCCCCACTCTGGTCTCTGAGCGGTGGCTCCGAGACCCATCTGCTACTACCTGCTCCCTTCGGGGCAGGTGCACCAGGGCAGGTCCATGCTGGGTGCTGGGGGGTGGTTGGGACGGAGGAACGCCCACAACCAGACTCCCCCAGAGCTGCGGTCTAAGATGCATTCCCCCAACCTCCCTCCTGCTTCCCTCACCTGCGGTCAGACCTGCCCCCAGGGCAGCTCTGCCAGCCTCCCCCCACCCCAGCTCCTCCCTCCTTCCCCTTCACAGTCGTCGCCCCTGATGAATCTCTTCGTGGCTAACCCTGTCTCACCACATGCTTTTAGGAGATCCCCAACAAAACACATACATAGGCAGATTTTTTAATGTAACCTGAGAATGATGGTGATACATTTATTATAACTATATGATTCTGTTTATATCTAACATCTATTTGGGGTTGCCTACCTATCATTTACAATGATCTATTCATGGCGATTTTTCTTTTTTTCTGCTTTTCTACCTTTTTATGGATTGATGAAATATTCTTCATTTTCTTTTTTAATTCACACTGATTTGGAAGTTACACAATCTAATTCTTCGCTTTTTTTTGGCCAGGAGCAACTGGACCTAGTTAGTGAGAAGTGGCAAATGGTCTAGACTTTTTGGTAAGACATTTGCATGTCAGAGGATGGGAAATAAATCCAACAAAAATCCAGCAGCCTTGTACTTCAGTAAAATTTCTAGAGGCCCAGCGGTGTGGGGGCATGTCGAGATATCCCTTCTAGAGTGAAGGATCTGCTGCTGCATTCAATCACATTTCAGTGGTTGAATGCTTTGAGTAGACATAGTACCTACAGGTAGGTAATGACCACCATTTGGGCAGTGTTCATTATTTAAATAGGCTTGGACCAAAATAAGGTTTGGCACAGGTATTGAGAAAGATGAGAGATAACACACCTGCTCCCGGGATATGTTAGGTTTCTCTCCAAACTTCTTATGAATTAATTCTTTGGTACAATGCCCTAGGTGACGGGGTTTAAAGAAAAATAGCCTGCTCAGGTCAGTTTAAGTGCCATGTCATAGTGAATTCAGCTGTCTGTAAACGGAGCCTCTGCTTTTGCTCAGCCGTATGTTTTTGGCTCACTCCTACTGCATTTATCTTTCTAATACTGCATTTTCCCTCCAGCTCTCTATTGCTGCCAGGATACGGACAGTGGCTCCCTCTCCCAGGCTCTCTGTACTCACTCAGGCATTAACAGACTGTACATGTCAGTTTCCAGTGAGAAGGCGGGAGCCGCCCGCTGCTGGACCTGACACGCGAGCAAGGACTGTGTCTGCAACCAGGCCCTGCTGATCTGAGAAACGAGGCCTTGGCTTTCCTCCTTTCAGACCTCGGGGCTGACGTTCTGTTCCCAGAAATCTGGGTTACAAAAACAACACAGTTTTTGCTTGATGTTCTTTTAAATGAAGCAGAGAAAACAGATGAATAAGTTATAGAATATTTCTTGAGACAGTCTACCAACCTGTGGTTATCCTGCCTCTTCCCCATTCTCCATGCTGACACACCCACACACACCCTTACACACTCACACACACACCCTTACACATACACACATGCACCCACCCTATACACATACTCACTCTCTCATAATTCAGAGGAGGTTTTCTTTGCAAATGAGCTCCTAAATCATACAAATAACAAGTCAACTTGCCCCTCCATTCTTTGGAGAGCTTGAAATAGATCATTTGAAAGGTTCTTCTTTAAAATAAGAATATAAAATTGCAAATAAAAATAAGTATACATACAAATATAATCAATTAATAACAAATATAAATATATAAATATAATAAATGAAAAATGAAAAAAGAATATATAAATATAATTAGTAATTTCTTAGCAATAAGAAAAAAAGACCCGGATCAAAATGGTCAAAAGACTGTAGACATTTCACAACAGAAGATCTATGAATGGCTAACAAACACATGGAACATGCTTGGCATCACTGGTTATCAGAGAAATGCAAATGAGACCCCTAAGGAGATACTGCTGTGCCCACTGAAACGGCTAAACATGAAAAGAATGGCAAATCCAAGTGCCGGTGAAGATGTGGAATAAATGGAACACCCACTCATTGATGGTGGAAACGCAAAATGGTGCGGCTATTTGGAAAGAGGTGAGGCAGAATATTGTAAAGATAAATATGCACTTACTTACTTATGACCCAGCAATCTCACTCCTACGTCTCCCCCCATGAGAAATGAAACATATGTCTACATAAAGCATTACTCCTAATAGCCACATACTGGAAGCAACCCAAATACCCTTGGGCTGATGAATGGATAAGCACACTGTAATATCCATCCTACCACAGAATACTGTTCGGCCACAGAAAGGAGCAATATAGTAATACACACCACAACATGGATGAAAAATCAAACGGAAGACACTACAGAGTGTATTGTTTCGTTCATACGAAACTCCATAAACAGCAAAGTGACAGTGACAGGAAGCAGGTCATTGTTGGTCTGGGTTGGGGGTTGGGGGAGGGAATCAGCCGCAAAAGGAAACAGGAAACATTTGGAACAATGGGACTGTTCTAGATCTTGACTGTGGTGGTGGTTATACAGCTGTATTCAATTACCCAAATATATCCAATCACGCACTTAAAAAAGCATAGTTGAGATTAAACCATTCAGAGGTGTAACAATAGAATTCAAAAATATGCATAGAAGTCAGTTAGTCTTGGAATACTAGCAGTTTCCTGAGTAACATTTTCTATCTCTAGGTCAGTCTAATGCTTTATAATATCATTCACATTATATTTTGGTTTGGAAAAAACATTGACCTTTGACAGGAGCTATAAATGCACCAAATCTTAAATCATAAACCACTAAGGAAGAATATAAGCTATTGACAATTGTCCTATTGGGGAGCAGTACACTTATTCTAAAAAAATCAGTCAAAATATTTTGGAGCTATTTTTTGAAACTGCTTTTAGGACTCTGAGTACATTCTTCTGTTTCTTCTCAAGAATAGAAAGTCTTTGTATTGGAAATTGAGTTTAGCTTTTGCAAATAATTAAAAGTTATTTGGAGCTTAGTCTATTGAATGAAGTGGGTACTGACTATTTTAAAAGAGTGACACTCATCTGGAGGCTCAGGCTCTGAGATGCTTGTGATCAACAGCCTCAGACTTTAGAGTTCCTCCTCATCTCCATGAGCTCCAGGTGTTCTCAAGACGCAGGCAGAGACAGGACGGCGTGCCCACACCTGTCTGTGGGATCTGTCTTTGCTTTGTTCATGGTGCACATATTTTCAGTGTGTACAAAGCAAGGACTGTTAGAGCAATGGTGAGTGGATGTGGAAAGAAAACATCATTTAGGGGTTTTGAGGCTTTTGAAGATGGTGCCATTGATAAACGGGGAATTTTAGGGTGAGACTTGGGTTCTGGAGATTAACCTTGAGTTTGGCTGTAGTCACTTTAGTAAAGTTCAATGGAAGAGTCAGGAAGGTGGTTAGAACCTGCACGTGATCTGGAATGAATTCAGTTCTGAAAATAGAGATTTGCCACATAGTAGTAAGAGCAGAATAAATCTTCAAGGGAAAAGCCATACAAAGAGAAAGAGGGTGCACACCGGATTCTAGGGAGACGCCACATTGCTCAGCCGTCCTATTACCTGTCCTACCCAACAGCCCTAAAGTGGCAGCTGGAATTTGAAATAAAAACACTCTGATTTCATTTATATATTTTCTGGGAGAAAGGATGTTTATCTACCTAGGGACCACGTGAAAGTACAGTAAGAAAGATTGCCTTTGTCGGGTATTTGCCGCACATCCCTTGCTAGACTATAGACCGACTGCCTCATGTGTAATGTTGTCTATAGACAGGACTACCCAACAGAGCTCTTACTATGGAGAAGCCCATGTCTGTGATCAGACACTAGACTCACACTTGGACCAAGTTACTTTAAGACAGGAACCACAGGGATGCAATCAGCCAAACCCGGAGTGTGGGAAATTCCACAGGACAAATGAGCCAGTTTCTTCAAATGACCCAGCAAACAGATGCCAGGAAAATAAGGTGGGAGGGTCATGGGAGTGTTACAGACTAAAAGAGATAAAGGAAACCCACCAACCAAATGCACAGTGTGGTCTGTCTTTGGATCATGGTATAAACAAACCAACAATAAAAGGACATTCATTTGAGACAATCAGTGAAAACTGAGCCCAGAATGGGTATTAGATATTAGTAAGGAATTACGGCCAAATTTATTGGGAGTGATAATGGAATTGCAGTTAAATACAAAAAATAAATAGTAAAGCATTTATGGATGAAATGATGTGTTGAGATTTGCTTTAACGTTTTATAGTTAAAAAATGGTAGAGATTGAGGAAATAAGAAAATTGTCATAAATGGGTTAAGAGTGCATGGAAATTTACGACATTACTTTCCCTAATATATGTGTCTTTAAAATGGTCTATAATAATGTGTTCTTTAAAATGGCAAATAAATCAAATTACGTCTGTCTGGTAACCGTAGTTACCCTTACTCAGCTGGGATGTGGTGGGAACCATTGCTCCAGGAGAGTGGGGACCAAGGGTGAGACCTTGGCATCGGACTGACAGGGGGTCTAATACCGGCTCTTCCAGGACAAACTGCTGGGCCCGAATTGCATTTCTTAACATCTCTGAACTTCTCCCAGCACCTCAAACCATGCCCAGAACACGGCAGGCACTCTGTACTTGTTGAATGAATGTATGAAGGAATGAATGTATAGAGGGATGGCTGAAATAACAGATAAAAGCTTTCAGCAAAATACTGGCAATAGTAGTATTTTGTAAATATTCACTTAGAGCAAATAAACGACAAAGGTGTGGAGCTGGGCTGGCCCTCTACACTCAGGCCTCCGCCCTCACCGGCAAACCTTTATGTTAAAGCAGAGTCTGGGGTGAGTGCGAGATGAGGGGCAGGGTTTACCGCATATTCAACAAGACCTCCACGTGCCGATTACTGTTTAGACTGGGGAAATTGGGCCACATTTACATTAAGTGTATATTTTGAGCGTAAGGAAGGCCCTTCCCATTTGAAATTGATGGCAGGTGTCAGCGATTCTCTGCAGGTGTCTGCGATATTTAGCTCAGCGCCTGGCGTTTAGTTGTCACAAAATACTGAACAGACCTTATCTAATCCCTCTGATCGAAGATCCTCGGATTGCAGTTTGCTTCCAAGAAAGGTTCTCAAGGGGAGTGGGAGCTGCAAATCACTTGGGGGGCTTTTCAAAAGGCACCCCCATCATGATATACACACATGCATGCACACACACACATGCGGACACACACACACGAACACGGATGGCTGACCTGGTGAACCACAGTCGCTGAGTGACAGGCGCTCCACCCTCTGGAGCATCAGCTCATGAGGAAGGTTGGAGGCACAGCTTGCAGGGACTCCAGCTGAGGAACTCCCACTTCTATGTCACAAAACCTGGCACTGCTTCATTCCAGCCTTATGGCTCAAGAGCAAAGTCTGTGCAACACTTTTGAAGGCAGGTTGGACGTGTTAACAGTCTCTACACCGATACTTAACAAACACTGCTGCTCTGGGGGCTCAAACTTCTCAATGGTCCAGCGCTGAGGGCTCACGCTTGCTGGCTTCAGGAACACCATGACACCCACCCTGCCAGGTGCCCTGGCCTCCTGCTTTGGGTGTATGGGGAGAGCACCCACTTGGGGTTTATATGAGACCTAGGGGCACCCTAATGTGCCATGGGGCACAATTCTACTCTAAAGGGTGGGAGTGGTAACTGGTAAGGTAGGCTGGGGTGTGTGTCCGGGATTCTAGAAGCTGCTGGGCATTTGAGCAAAGCTCGCCACCTCTGCCCTTCTGCCTGCATTTCCTTAGTATTTCCAGGTAGTGGCTTCTGCCCCCATTGCCATCTTCCTCGACACCAGCACCAGACCCTCTAAGACTCTACCTGGTCATTCCCTCACTTGCTCAGCCTGGCCTCTCCTGGTCCCGTCTCTGCTTACTCTATACCTCACTCAAGAAGTACCCTATTCCCTTCCTTCCTAATCCTTGACAGTTCAAAGTTAATGGCCCATAAAAGTTAGAGATTCATACAACTCATTACCAAAAACAAACAATCCAACCAAAAAATGGGCAGAAGACTTGAATAAACTTTCTTCCGAAGAAGACATACAGATGGCTAACAGGCACATGAGAAGATATTCAACATCACTAATTATTAGAGAAATGCAAATCAAAACCACAATGAGGTATCACCTCACACCTGTCAGAATGGCCATTAACAAAGTCTACAAAGAAAACCCAAATGTTGGACAGGATGTGGAGAAAAGGAAACCCTCATACACTGTTTGTGGGAGTGTAAGTTGGTGCAGCCACTATGGAAAACAGTATGGAGGTTCCTTAAAAAAATAAAAATAGAGTTACCATATGATCTAGCAATCCTACTCCTGGGTTTACATCGGGAAAAAACAATACACTAATTTGAAAAGACACATGCACCCCAATGTTCACAGCAGCACTATTTACAATAGCCAAGACATGGAAGCAACCTAAGTGTCCATCAACAGATGAATGGATAAAGAAGATGTGGTGTATGTACAATGGAATATTACTCAGCCATAAAAAGAAATGAAATAATGCCATTTGCAGCCATTTGGATGGACCTACACATTATCATACTAAGCCAAGTAAGTCAGATGGAAAAAGATAAATATCATATGGTATCACTTATATGTGGAATCTAAAAACAATACAAATGAATGTATATGCAAAACAGAAACAGACTCACAGATATAGAAAACAAACCTACGGTTACCAAAGGCGAGGGGTGAAGGAGGGACAAATTAGGAGTATGGGATTAACAGATACAAATTACTATACATAAAATAGATAAGCAACAAGGATTTACTGTATAACACAGGGAATTATACCCAATATCTTGTAATAACCTATAATGGAATATAATCTGCAAAAAAACTGAATCACCACACTATACACCTGAAACTAACACATACTGTAAATAAACTATACTTCAATAGAAAAAGTCAGAGCTTAAATCTCCCATCAACAAGAGGAAAGGTTTCTCTTTCCCTAGAAGGCAGGCAGTCTGACCCCCTGAATTTTAGAAGAGGGAGGAAGAGCTGGGAGCCGTGGATGATGGAGTGTGGGAATGGGTGTGGGCTTTCCCTCTCAAATAGGTTGACAACTTGCACAAGGAACAGGAAGAAAGATCGTGGCATCCCTGGTACACTACTGCTTGCACAGCACGCTGAACTGAGCTTTTACCATCAACCTTCCCCAACTCATGGAGAGGCAGCTGTACACGTGGAAAGCTCTGGCTCTCGTGCAAGTGAGGGGTAGAGAGGTAGCCAAAGGTGTTCAAGGGTGAGAGCATGACTATTTGAGGAGAGATTCCCTCATCTGGGTGCTGCCCTGATACCTCCAATGAGACTGTGTTTGTTGTCCCCCTGAATGATGCCAGACCACGTCCTAAAGAGGTTTCTGGAAGCCGTAAAGGGAACGGGTAACAGTGTGCTCTGTAGGGTCAGGCAGTCCTGGATTAAAATCCAGCTTCATTGCCTTTCACATGTGTAACAACAGGTAAGTTATTTAACTTCTACAAACCTCATCTTAAAAATGGCATTAACAACAGTTATTTACTTTGTTCACAGTAATTGCTCCATATATGTTAAAGGAAGGAAAGGAGGGAAGGAGGAAGAAAAAAGAAAAGGGAATCAAAGTAAAGTCCACTACTGGCCTCCACGTGGGCCACACTTGGCAGGCAGTGAGCGTCTCCTGGTAAAATGCAACATGCAGAAGACACGTTCTCTCCAGCCTGTTATCAGAGAACATTTTGCGAGCAATCTTACAAGCATTCAGAGGGAAAGGCTGGGCTCGATATTCCTTCCACTCTGTAGAGCAACAATGGAAACTGATGCTTATAAAGTGGGGAGACGGTAAACACTAAATATTGCTCATTAATCTAGAGAGAGTGGAATGTGTACCAACAAATGCTTTAGAAAGGCTATTCAGTGGCTCTCATTCACCTGCCTGATACTGTAAGGACAAAAGGCAGCTGATTAGATGAGAAGGCATCCCATTTCAAACAGATAAAGGGAACATTGTATTGCTCACTCACCACATAATTATCTTGTACAAGTCCTCACTACAGGACACTATTGTGACAGATAGTTTCAACTAAGGATTAGGCATTTATAATAAGGAGAACGTGCATCTTTACAATGTTCAAAGGGAACTGTAAGCCTGATCAAGCTGTAGACTGCCGCATGGAAGTTGGTAAGGAAACTGGAAGAAGTGGGGAACACTTCCCAGACAATCCAAAGCCTGAGACTCCCCCCCTACTGTCCTCCAAACACTCATAGCTTAACTTCTGATGTGCAAGAAAAAATGTTTTCCTTGTGTGTTTTTTATTTTTTCTGTCCTGGATTATTTCCATTATGTGAAAACATAGGATTATATTCAGATGCAATCTTTCCCTAAGATTTTTGGCTAAATTAATTAATTCATGTGAGAACTGACAGCAGATAGCACAGTAGGCATTAAACATGATCAAGCACCGTTGTATTGGTCACAGAATTGGATAATTTACTGTCCTAAGTACTTTGGTGGTAGTGAATGTTCCAGACTGATCGTTACTAAACTGCTATTTCTCCTTTTCTCATGTGGTATAGCCAGTAGAAATCGTATGCTTTCCTCTAAAACATCTGGATCTAGGTTTTATTAGGGATATGATGAACCATTAGCTTATACTGGCTGACAGTTGGAATAAACATTTTTTCCATGTAGTTTGCCTATAACAATGCCAAAGTGGTGAGAATTTTAATCGGACCAGTTGCTTGACATTATAAAAACCAGAGCAGTAACAGGCAAAATCCCAAATATTTGTTTTTGTAGAACTCAAATCTGTTATACTCAATTAATTTAGTTAAAGCCCTTTGTAAATGTAGCTATAACTTCACCAAGCCTGGTATTCCTAAATCTTTGCATAAGTGCCTTATGTCAAGCAATAAAGTACCTTATTCGGAAAGAGCTTATGGAGTTGTGAATGGGAAATTTAAATGTACATATACAAATGTATTTGTTACAAAGTATAAATTTGCATGGTTCCTTCAAATCTAGTTTTAATATTGACCAAATGAAAATAGCATCTTTTTATCAGAAAGTTTATAATACCTTGCATTGCTATTTGAACATTGTTTTCCCTGTTAAAGTGCATATAAACTAATTCCAAACAGTCACAGAAATAAACTGATTTTTAAAAAATTTAACACATTTTAAGTTGGCTCTATATCTTTAGGAATTGCGTTGGCTTTGTAAGTGAACGGTTTGCCATGGATATAAATATTCTTTTTGTTTTCACAGATTTCAGAGAGGGAAAAGAACGAGCAAGGACTGTATTTCTATACTGGTTCAATGAATATTTCTGAGTGGATTTAAAGCACTGCAGTCTACCAGCTTTTTGGGGAACCACAGCTAACTTGAAGGACACACACACACATACACACACAATGCCTGACCCAGCGTGCTACCCTCTGAGACCAACAGGGGGGCATTCGTGGAGGTGAAAGGGCTACTACCCCTTTATCAGTCTCTCCCGGCACTGATTTCCAGTTGTCCTTCCAACTTGTCACTTCATTCTCAGGCTCATGCTTATCCTATTTGGGCAACTAATGTTGACTCAACTTCCAACCCTGAATCTTCTCCAGTTTTGCTTGGAAAGAAATGCAAATCCTACTAGACGAGGGACGCAGAGAGGAACCTCGTGAATAGGCCTAGCTGTCCCTCCAGCGCACCACCCTGAACTCAGACTCTTTGCCTATCACATCTTCCCATGACCCTCCACTCTTATCACACCCAGTATAAAAACTCTCAGGTTTAACCATTTCTTCAGGTCATCATTTCCTTATGAGTCACATAAAACTTATGTTAGACAAACATGTTTGCATTTCTCTTGTTAATCTGTCTTTTGTTGCTGGGGTCCCAGTCGAGAACTTAGAAGACATTTCTCCTCCCCTAAAATATGTTACCTAACCTTGGGTCTTTGCCGTCTCTTAACCTATTGCCTCGTCAAGATGGTGTGAACGATTGCTACCTCTCAAGGTTAATGTGAGGATGAGGTGAGATACTTCATGGGAGATTCTGGCACAGTGCTGTCTCAGGCCAGAAAAGCAGGTTCTTGTGTCAATCTCTTCCACAGGAGATTTCACCAGCTGACGTGTAAAAACAGACATTGGTAATTGGTAACATGTTTCAGATGAGCAAGTGAGTCCAAGACCACTAATTCTTACTGGGAGGAAAGCTTCCTCTACCACCTTGGGTCAATGACCGGGGGCCTTCAGATTCATGGACGACAGGCAGATTCACAGGAAACGTGGCAAGCTTGACTGGCATGTGTCTGTGTACACCCGTGTGTGCTCCGTAATGGATAAAGGTCCATATACCAGCTTAAACAAAGGGAGAGCCTAGGACTTCAGTGGGAAAGTGTGGAGGGTTCTGGAGGGCCGCTGAATTCTCACTTCCAGGTGCTAAGTCAGCTTTCTTCCTAACAGGAAACTCCCCTGGAGGGGATGAATAGAAGTGTGTTTTCTGGAGTATCTGCTTAAATTTAGATGACATTTCTTTCTGTGGCTGCTGATTGTTCAGATGTTTTCAGTTCTAAGTCATTTTAATCCCTTCATCCTCAACATGAGCAGGCATCAGAGTCCCTGGAGGCATTCTCAGAACACTGAGTGCTGGCCCCAACCGCAGAGTTTCTGATTCAGTGGGTCTCGGGGCTATAAAACAGCATTTCCACACTTGGAGAACCACTGACCGGTGATAACCTTTGCCTGATGGACAGAGATATGGCCTCAGAAATTAATACTTAATCTCTGCAATGTCTTCAGCGGAGCTGCTGTCATGACGCATCAACTGCTGGGATGTGCTGGAAAGAGTCGGCTGAGCCGAGCACCCTGGGCTCCTGGTGCCTGGTGTGGAAGGACCACAGACACTCCTGTGTGTGTGTGCACGTGTGCGCATGCGTTTGGGGTTGGGGATCTGAGGGCCGGACATGCTCCATCAACCGTGAGCTCCCGCTGACTGCCGACTGGGTGGTCAGAACAGAGCCCAGGCTGCCTGCCGCCCTCACGCCTGCCACTCACCCCGCAGGATGACAGCCCTGCTGGTACACGAAGCCTTCTCAGCCCAACTCAACTGCAGCCCTGCTGTGGAGAACACCGACTATGACAAAGAAACAGGGAAAACAGTTGAAAAGGATGCTCTTCATAAAGAGAGTAGACGTAAGAGACACTGTCTGTCTAGAAACCCATCTGTGTGAGGTTGTGCTGATCCGAGATTCACGAAGGTGCCTGATGAAAACCTCAACTGGATTCACTGCACAGACCACCACCCAAGCACCCAAGTACACTGTGTACTTCCATGTAGAGTACTGGCCACCAAGATTCATAAATGATAAAGCAAATTCAGAAGTGCCACAAGGAAGGAAAGTACCAGAACCGCAGAGGCAAGTTCACAGAGCTCTCCGATGGTGATCACTTTTCAGGACACATCACTGCACCAATCCCACCCCTGGCAGGGACGGGGTAAATGTGGAAGAGCTCTGAAATCGTGTTCAGAGGAATGAGAGCTCATCTTTGAAAAGAAGTTCTTTCTTTTCATTAAAAAAAGTTCACACCAGTGGAAAGAGTTTATTCAAATACATTTCATTACGTCACCTCCAAAGCATCTCTGTCTGGCCAGCAAAGCCCTGTGAGCAGAAGCAGTTCAGTGTTGTAAACAAAGCGGTTTCCTGTTAGCGCCATTCAGAGCTGTGTGTGATCCAGACCCCTTGCGTGTTCAGGCCCATCCAGCAAGGGGAGGGGGCAGTGGAGGCGGGCGGAGGTGCTGGGCTGCTTTGTGGTGTGCCTCCCTCTCTTTATTTTTGGTTTGCTAGGTTCAGAGATATGAGGCAAAGAGACTCTTCTTACCCCTGACCCCCAATTACACCCTGAGGGAACTAAATTCCATCCACAGTGGATGCTAAGGTAGCAGGCCACTGCCCTGGGGACCAGATCCACTGATCCCCGGATCCCGTGCCTGCCCTTTGCCTCACAGGCTCCACACCTCTCAAGGAGCGAGCCCATGGGGTGACTGTCCTTGGGTTCATTTGAGTTAACAGTTACATCTCAGACAATTAAGTAACATCTCCTTCCAAACCCCAACCAAAAAAGTCACATTCACAACAAAAATTGTAAGAAACTGGGCTTTGGTATCTGCTCGCTAAGAGTCTACGTTTGTCCTTCAAAAATAACACCTAAGGGCTTCCCTGGTGGCGCAGTGGTTGAGAGTCTGCCTGCCAATGCAGGGGACACGGGTTCGAGCCCTGGTCTGGGAAGATCCCACGTGCCACGGAGCAGCTGGGCCCGTGAGCCACAATTACTGAGCCTGCGCGTCTGGAGCCTGTGCTCCGCAAGGAGAGGCCGCGATAGTGAGAGGCCTGTGCACCGCGATGAAGAGTGGCCCCCGCTTGCCACAACTAGAGAAAGCCCTCGCACAGAAACGAAGACCCAACACAGCCATAAACAAACAAACAAACAACAACAAAATAACACCTAAGAAATATCATTTTTGAAAGAGATTCTATACTGTCTCTTGGGGAAAAGTTTAGATTAGCAAATGAAAATCCATTTGTCATCCTTCAGTTTAGTTGGAGTACACATATTTGGGGGACGGGGGGGGTGGCTTGTAAACGTGGGCCTTATCCCCTCGTTCTGTAATCTCAGGCCCACGCAACGATACGTCTTCTTCCTCAGCCTTTGTAACCTTGGAATCCTAAACTTTTTCTCCTCTTTACCTCACAAATCCTGCCTCAAGCTCAACTGGGGTGTCCTAGATCTGGAAGGCTGAAAGAGAAAACTGTTTGGCGTTATTATTCTGTTATCCAAATAAAGACTATAACATATGAGTACACAACTCCTGAGCGAGTCTCATAAATGACACACGATTATCCAAAGGAGAGTGGCCTCTGAGTGTGGGCTGAGTAGGGTGTCCCTCTGGAATGAGACTCTGGATCCTCCCGGTCCCCACTCTTGTGAGAGAACCCCCAGGGAAGAGTGACCGTACAGGGTGGGTGAGCCCTTCACTAATCGTGGAAAGAAACTAGGCGGGAATCCCTTATAGAGTATGCTATGTTCCACAGGGGTTTCCTTGGCTATGATTCTTTATGACACATAATAATGGGGTGACAATGATGGGAGTTTAAAAAGAAACATCTGTGAGATGTGAGAAAAGTACTCAGATGAGCTGAACCATAAAAAAGGAGGCAGCAGCGCGACCCCAGGAGCAGGATTAAGCTGTTCTTCAGGATCAGTTCTGAGTAGTGCCCTTGGGGAGGTCATGTAGCTTATCAATGCCTCAGGTTAGCATATAAAGAAACTCACCTCTCAGAGCTGTGATAAAGCTAAATAATTTAGCTTCTGTAAAGCCCTCGAAAATGAAAGGCACCATAGAAATGCAAATTATTATTTTATTAGGAGACACCAACAATAGAAGGGAAAGTAAAATTTTCCCTTTGATGGAAATCCAGATCAGCTGACCCAGAGCTCTGTGCTTCTAGCCAGGGACCAGGACATCTGACTGCCCAGATAACCGCTCACCCTCCCACTTGGTCTCATCTGTTCTACCTAAGAATTGTCCTTGGTAGTTTCTCTTTGGGGTTACCCCTCCTTTCAGTCTCACATTCCTCAGCAAATTGAACAAAATAAGTCGCCATAAATCCCCAAAGAGAAGCAATGCATCTTCATTACAATAATTATGCTTTATGAGCAGACTTGTTCATAAAAAGCAATAGGCATCAAAATTTTAATTTAAGTTCAAAAGGCAGTAAATTGCTTGTGGCAGTAACTTTAGCTGAAGCCCAGTTGTTAGGAAGGGATCTTGTCTTTTAACCTAGGACAACTTTTTCAGCAGGCTGACCTCAATGGCAAACAAGATCAGAACCCCACAATGCAGTTCCCCCAATCAGGAAGCAGGTCCTTCAAATCGGCTGCAGGTCCACAGGCTCTGGTCAGCCAGTTACCAAATTAGGGAGAAAACCTAATTGCTTTTCCACCTTAGAATGTGACCAAGTGGGAAGGGATTTCACAACTTCTGCAGCTCGTAATTCTCACCTCTATCAATGATCACATTTTCTTTAAATCTGGATGATGGCTCGACAAAGAATCTTTATGATATTTCCTATACTAGGTAGTCTAGGGGGAAATTTTTACTTTTTTAAAATTGGATTTTCTGGATTATTTTTATTTATTTGGACAATAGGACAAATGTTTATTTTAGGAATATTTGGGAAAAAATATATGTGGCCCCATATATATAAGAATCCCAGGGAAAAAAAAGATGAAGGTAACCTTGACAAGCATACTGAATAATACAAATTGTCTTAGTCTATTAAGGCTACTACAAAACAGGGCCACAGACTGACTGGCTTATAGACAGTAGGAATTTCTCTCTCACAGCTCTGGAGGAGGGAAGTCCGAGACCCTGGGACCACACAGTCGACTCTGGTGAGAGCCCTCCTCTGGGTTGCAGATGGTCACCTTGTCCTATGTCCTCTGTGTCCTCACATGCTGAAGAGCTCTTTGGGGTCCCCTTTATAAGGACACTAATCCCATCACGGGGGCTCCACCCTCATGACCTCATCACCTCCCAAACACCAACCTCCTGATAACCTCACATTGGGGTTTAGATATCCATATATGAATTCTGGGCAGGGTGGGGGGCACACAGACATTTGGTCCATTACACAAATGCTATGACCCTGTGTAAATACTTGCTATTTTGTGACATATATACTACTATGTATAAAATAGAGACCCTACTGTATAGCTCAGGGAACTCTACTCAATACTCTGTGGTGACCTAAATGAGAAGGAAATCCGAAAAAGAGGGGATATATGTATACATATAGCTGATTCACTTTGCTGTACAGCAGAAACTAACACAACATTGTAAAGCACCTATACTCCAATAAAAATTAATTAAAAAAAAATAAGAATCTGCTTGTTCCTAGTCTTGGGAGGCAGAGTGGAATCCGGGCTGTCACTCTCGTGGGCAGGGGCTGAGCCGATGACAGAGGCAGCCCAGCCTCAGTTTCCTCACTGCCAGACCTACAGGGTGTCCTGTGTGAAATGCACGGTGCCATACGTGGCGCCAAGTGGACAGCTGATAAACGTTACTGCCCTCGCTTTTCTATCAGCACGAGAGAAGTAAAAATGCAGACATTGTTAAATAGCCTGTGAATTATTTTATGAGGGAGATTTTGAAATTGAATGCCTCACATTTATCAGAGCCTATATCAGTCTGTGGCACCCGAGGACATTTATTCCAGGCGTTTCTGAAGGTGGAAGTTTATGATCATCTAGAGGAATGTTATTAAGGTAATTGCCAGATATGGTATTTCATTAGGAAAGCTAGTTATTACATTCATGCTGTTTATAATATGGGTGATAAAAGCCAGAGAGCCAAGGAATTAGCGTTCTGCTCTTTGCTTATTGCTTGTAATATTAAAAATTTCTTTTACCTGGGTACCTTCTACCTAAAGGACACAAATATACCTAAAACTACCTTATGTCTGTATAGTTCTTACCTTACGGTTTTTCAAAGCTTATAATTTAATTTAATTTTACCCTAACAACACCATTGTGATTTGAAGGGGGAGTTTTATTCTTCTCTTGTTTGGGATGAGGAAAGGTGGATTCAGGAAGGTTAAATGATTTTCAAGAACTGCTGGGCAAGTTGGGGGCACAGCTGGACCCAAATCTATACCACCTCACTCCACTGCTGGTATACTCTTCATTCTTTCAGGGATCCTGATTTAGAAAGCTGGCATGATGAGGAAGATGCATTTTACCCATGGGAAACTGCTAACTTCCACTGTGACTGCTACTCTAAACAGGATTTAGAATAGAATTGACATTTATGGGTTTACTGTAATGGATATTTGTATGTCTATGTACACATATATACATGGGCATTTTAACCCCTGCTTCTTGCTAAAATGGTTTTGAAATACAACATAATTAAACTGAGGACAATAAAGCTGTTATGATAAGACAGATATAGGATATAACCTTGATTCTTGTTTAAAATAGACTGAATTATTAAGAAGGGCGTCTGGGCTAGCAGGTCTGTGATCCAAGGATGATGATAAATTCTGTGTTTTAAGTTAGCGACATTGCTTGAGCTTGTGGGAGCTTGCAGTTGGGGACCCAAAACAATGAGCTTTGATCATGTGTGTGGTTAAATAGACCATCTTATGACATTACATTATGGTTGAATTTCTAAGTCGTTTGTGTTTTGGATCCTATGAAATGTGACCAACTTCTTGAGCACTGTGTCAAATGTTTTCCATACATTATGTCATTTATTTTCATTTTCATTGGCACCTTATGATATAGGAATAATCATTATTTTACTGACCAACATACCAAAGCTTCAACAGATCAATAACTTGCCAAGGATCAGAGCAGGTAATTCAGAGCTGGAATTCTAATCCAGATCTTTCTGTATCCAAAGCCCTCTTCCCTCCTAAAAAACACCCTCTTTGTCATCGGCTAGAAAGTAGGACCTTTTGAGATGTACACTGCAGGGGGGGAAAGACTTTCCCTCTACCCTCTGAGGTTCCATGGCTCAGTCTATGAAACAAACTGACAACAGGCAGATTAACAGGAGAAAAGGTATATACATTTATCAAATTTTAATATTATGTGCATGAGGGCTTTACAGGACAAAAGGTGACTGCCCAAAGGGGCAGTGAGATTTGAGAGCTTGTCTACAGCCTCAGTAGGGGGAGGAGAGGGGGTGCAGGCCTCTCCGGGGAGAGAACATGGTTTCCAGGGAAGATGAGTGGCCCTTAGAGGACAGATGGGAGGATGGCAGTTGGTGACAGGGTCTGTCTGGGGGTGAGATCCACTTCTAGGCTCCTCTCCTGTGACAAGAGTCAGTCTTCCTGGTGGCGAAGCTCCTGGGGAGGGGACCTGTGACCCCTGAGTTCCTTGGAGGCTCTGTGTTCAGGCAGATGAGGGGGTTCAGAGGAAGCTCCCCCCGCATCTGCTGTTTCTCATGTGCCTTCGGGTAAATACAGAGAGCATGACTCCTGGGTCGTAGAGTAGGATTTGTAGTTTGCAGTTTGGGTAGAAACCACCAAACTGTCTCCCAAAGTGGCTGTACCTTTTTGCATCCCACCAGCAAGGAATGAAGTTTCAACTGTCCTAAAAGTCCTCTGTGCTCTGTCTATTCATCCTTCCCTCCCCGCTACCTCTTGGCAACCACTGATCTTTTTACCGTCTCCATAGCTTTACCTTTTCCAGAATGTTCTAGAGTTGGAATAATGCACACGTGTGTGTGTGTGTGTCTGTGACTCTGTGTGTGTTTATCCATGTGTGAGTATGTGCCTGTGTAGCTCCATTTACTTGTTGCAATCACTGAGGACGCAGGAGGCTTGGATGGTCATGGAACTCGCCACAGGCTGTGTGCGCTGGCAGAACCAGGATGTGAAGCCAGCTGGTCACCCACACTCGTACTGGACGGAAAAATGACTCAGATGCCACTCATTCTTTTTTCCCAGTTTGAGCAAGAGGCATCGACACCCCTAACTAATCAATGAATGTGGCCCTCTTTCCATATATTTTGGTAATATCACCAGTTAATAATATATGAAAAGACACTTTTTTTCTATTATTGCAATCCACCTCTGTGCCCTATTTAGGAGGCAGCAGTTTTACCTTAGTGATGAAGAATCGCATGCTGGTAAAGGCGATGCCCACAGCGCCAGACTCCTCCAGGGCTGCCTCCTGAGCCTCCTGCATCTAAAGGAAGAACACGATCCATTCAGGGCCCACGATCCATTCAGGGCCCCGCTCACAGGGAGTAGGCTTCAGCTTCGGTTAACTCTCCACCTGGAATCCAGGACCACAGGGCGCCAGCTCAGCACAGATGGCCTCTGGGACACAGAGGGGCTTGCATGGGGGCCAGTCGAGCTGGGCTGGTCCCGATCCTCTGCCCTCCCCTGCCCCACCAAATGCCCAGCCCAAAACGAGGACGAGGAGCTGACCAGCCACCCCGACGCCACCTGGGAGATTCGCTGACACGGCGACACCATGATGCCTCGCAGCCTGGACCCTGAGGGCGACTCCATCTCCTCCCCCCCGGGGCTCCCCTCCTGTGGCCAGGAGGGGCCTTGTCCCTAGGCTCCCTGTCACCCAGAAGGCTGAGTCCCCAGAGGCTCCGCCTCAGTGAGTTGAGCTGCTGTCCCAGAACCACAGACTTGTGTTGGCGGGGGTTGTTTATAAACAGCAGACATTGATTCCTCTCGGTTCTGGAGGCTGGACGTCCAGGATCAAGACAGGCAGATTCTGTCCTCACCTGGAGGAAGGGGTGATGGGACTCTCTAATCCCATCGTGAGGGTCCACCCTCATGACCTCATCACCTCCCAGAGGACTCACTTCCTCACTCCATCACCTGGGGAGATGGGATTTCAATATAGGGAATTTGGGGGGACATAAAAACATCCAGTCAAGAGCACTTGGGGAGTAGCTGGCTCTCCATGGGAGGAAGGGGGGTCTAAACCACCCCACCATCTTCCTGTGGGGAGCATGTTCCAGCCCAGAGTGGGCCTTTCCAGGGTGAAAGTGCTTCAGGGAAATGCCTGGGTGACTCGGGACCAGGGTGAAGAACTGGGGTGCAGGCGTGTGGGGCCTGAGAGACACCCAGAGACTCCCCAGCCCCATCACCACAGCCCCCCACCTCAGGGTCCCCTGGGGGGTCCACCTGCAGGGAACAATGGGTGAGGATGGCAAGACAGCACTCACACCACGCAGGCCTGTGGCAGACACTACAGTTTACAAGTTCAAACTAGCTCTCCCATTTCATTGAGGAGAACACATGAGGACGGAACCATGCTCCTTATTACTCAGAAGAAAAACAAAACCAAGCAGACTCGGGGACAGAAAGTGTAAAGGACCTGCTTAGAATCACAAAGCTGGTGTAACATAATCATAACGCCAGACGGGCTCTGGCTGTGTATATGTGTGTGTGTGTGTGTGTGTGTGTGTCTGTGTGTGTGTGTGTGTGTGTGTGTGTGTCTGTGTGTGTGTGTGTGTGTGTGTGTTTGTCCTCCCGAAGGGCTCTTCCCTCCCCCCACCCCGACCTCTCCACTCCAGGCAACATCCACCTCTTTCCTTAAACTCCGAACCATGCGATCATGCCCTAACTAAAGATGCTCCTTGCATGAATCTCTGAATTGCTGGTGTGACTGTATGTGTAGATTTACATAATCAGCAAAATTACAATCTCTGGGAGGTCACAGACCAAGTCGAGGTGATAAGCACCTTCTAAGCATTTAATAAATCAGTAATTGATCGTTCCTCAGTATGAAGTATGAAAAGCAACTGAATGCACCTTAAAGGAGATGAGAGTTCACTATCTTCACATCTCTGCTGTTTATGGGGATATCTCGTCATAAAAACTATAACCTTTTTTCTTTTCGTGAAAAAAGCAATACCTCTCAACAATAAGAAGATTAAAAATGGGCCAAAGATCTTAACAGACGCCTCACCAGAGAAGATATACAGATGTATACAGATGGCAACCAAGCATATGAAAAGATGCTCCACACTATATGTCTGCAGGGAAATACAAATTAAAACAACAAGATACCACTACACTCCTATTAGAATGACACCGACAACACCAAATGCTGGTGAGGATGTGGAGCAACGAACACAGGCACAGACACCTCAGAAGGTGACGGTATTTGGTGATAGGGTCGATAGGGTCTTTACAGAGGAGACTAAGGTAAAATGAGGTCATGTAGGTGGGGCCCTAATCCCATAGGACTGGTGTCCTTATAAGAAGAGGAGATGCAGACACAGACACACACACAGGGACAACCATGTGAGGACACAGGGAGAAGATGGTGTCTACACCGCAAGGAGAGAGGCCTCAGGAGGAACCAGCCCTTGCTGGTGATGCCTTGATCACGGACTTCAGCCTCCAGGTCTGGGAGAGAATATATGTCTGTCGTTTAAGCCACCATTTGTGGTGTCTGTTACGCAGCTTGACTTGACTAACACCCTTGGATGGCACAAAGCTTGGGAGGTCTAGCGTAACCAGCAGGTGAGAGGTCCCACCAGGCAGGCTGGGTCCCCAGCTCCTTAGGGAAACAGACTGGCAGTCACAGCCTCCATGCCTCCCCTTCGATCACAGCGTGGACACCCCACCAGAGTGGGGTCAGGACCAGCTTCTTGCAGAGCTGTCTGTGTGGCAGCAGGAAGCCAACCCTTCCTGTAGAGGAAACATGAGAAGCAGCCAAAGTGGCCAAGTCTAATGATGCTCTGCTCGATTCCTTCTTCCTCCATGGCGTGCCTTTCACTGCCTGGGCACTTGCAGCAGGAGACCACCATCCTCTGACCTGTGTTCGCTCCACACTGTTGAGGGTCAGTCACCAGGCCATCCGGGGAGATAAGCATTAGGCCCAACTGTGTGAAGGAAGGGGAAAGTAACTGCCGCATCAGCTGAGCAGGAGCGGTGCATGGTGCGCTGCGAACCCCATGTCCACGCACATCTGATACGGAGCAGGGAGGGGAGAGGAGAAGAGGGAGGGGAGAGGAGGAAGTGGGAGGGGTGGGACACGACGTCTCCAGCCAGCAGGGAGGACGGCTCCGGAAGTGCTGGTCCAGTCTCAGCCGAGATGTCCCCATCATGGTGCCCTGGGGCCCAGCTATGGTGCATTGTCTGCTCTGCCAGGGCCCGGGGGCGCCTAATGGACACATTGCAAACCCTGAGTGCGATTTCGTGCTTCCAAAATGAGGAATGGCTTAGATCAGGGTCTTTCAGACGGCATTCCAAGAAGTGCCAGGGTTCCTTGGGGGTGTCTGGGGAGAGCAGGGGGTGCCCAGAGAGTGCGGTCAGCTCGGGTGGCCATAACAAGGCTCCTGTGACTGAGGGTTTCACCACCAGTCCTGGAGGCTGGAAATCCGAGGTCCGGGGGTCAGCAGGGCTGCTTTCCTCTGAGGCCTCTCTTGGGTGTGTAGACGCCGTCTTCTCCCTGCATCCTCACGTGGTCATCCCTCTGTGTGTGTCTGTATCCTGATCTCCTCTTATAAGGGCACCAGCCCTACGGGATCAGGGCCCATCCTAGTGGCCTCATTAATCACCTCCTTAAATCCAGTCACATTCTGAGCTAGTAGGGGTTAGACTTCAGCTGATGAGTATGGGGAGGACACAAATTCAGCCTCAAACATCCCCTTTTGTATCCTTCTCTTTAAAAAGAACCTCTGGGGACTTCCCTGGTGGCACAGTGGTTAAGAATCCGCCTGCCAATGCAGGGGACACTGTGCGATCCCTGGTCCAGGAAGATCCCACATGCCGCAGAGCAACTAAGCCTGTGCGCCACAACTACTGAGCCTGCGTGCTGCAACTACTGAAGCCCACTCGCCTAGAGCCCGTGCTCTGCAACAAGAGAAGCCACTGCAGTGAGAAGCCCGTGCACCGCAACGAAGAGTAGCCTCCGTTTGCTGCAACCAGAGAAAGCTGGTACACAGCAACAAAGACCCAACGCAGCCAAAAATAAATGAATTCATAAATAAATTTTAAAAAAGTAAAAAGAAGCTCTGTGGTCATCTGTGTTCACAGGCTGAGGTTTGGGGTTAAACTCTGTCTGTGAGAAAGGCTTGGCTCAGCACCAGCCTGTGAAGCAGCGAGATGAATGGACTCTGCTTCTCCTGCGGGCCTTCAGCAAATGCTCCTCACCTTCCTCCACCCTCTGCCCCCTTCTCCTGAGACTCAGGAGGACGGAGGTCTGGGACAGGACATGTGGCATCTCCAGTAACCGCAGGGAACCTGCCCTTGGGTGGTTGGCTGGGGCCCCACCGGGAAATCCCGAGGCATCAGCCACACATGCCCACACAGACCTCTCCCAGACTTGAACTCCGGGTGGTAGGAGACGGAGGCGATTTCCACTTTTTGTCTAATTCAGCCAGAGAATGAGGCTGTCTTCCCCTGATGTCAGTTTTGGCTTTTTGTAGCTATGACGGGACAGCTTCCTACACTCCTGAACATCCTAATTCAGGAGAAGCGTGCATTTCAGAAGGCCAAGTTCACCCTCCAATTTGCTGGGTGCTGGGGGCCACGTGGGCTCTGCTTCTGGAAGGTTCTGAGCCACAGTGGGAGTAGGACTCAGTCACGGGAGTTGGGGGGCTCCCCTTAAAGGGGCCATGGAGGACTTGTGTCATCACCCTCAACAAGCTGCATCCCCTACCCAAACGACCTGCCGACAGGGGGCTGAGCTGGACAGCTGTGGCTGCAGGGCCCCCGGCAGGCCCTTATCAACCACCTCCGGGGTTTTACCGAACAACAAAAAGAGGGGGAGGAGCCTCAGTCTCTCTCATCATCTAAGCCCAGAGGCCAGGGCTTCCCTCCCGGCACACGGGGAGCTTCTCCCGCCTGGACACATGGACAGGGAGGACCAGAAGGCGACAGGAAATGAGGCCCATGTCCAGTCCACACGGCCTTGGGGACGCTGCAAAATAAACAGAAATGCTATCACGGCCACTCGCACGTTCTGCGTCTGTCCCACTGTCACCCTGCCTGGCCCCTCTCCCTTTCCCGGGTTCCCTGAGGGTGTGGTGCTGCTGGGACCCTTGACGCCTGGCAGCTGGATGGCTTCCTGGTGGCCTCACCCAATCCATGTGGGCCCCGCGCCCCGGACAGGTGCATGGCCAACAGCACGTGCAGGGCCGCAGACTCTGCCTCCGAGGCCAGGGGACACCAGCACCACCCTGGCACCCGATCCCCCTAGTAGTGGGGACTTCTCTAGTCCTACCGGGAAATTTCTTCCTAATCCCCTACTAGCCAGGACACTATTGGGGGTCTTATTTTAGAATCTGTTCTGTTTGAATTTGAGCCCTGACCCCCCTAGGACTACAAGCAAAGACTCCTGAAGGGACAGACAGGCCCTTACAGGCCCATCTCAGGAAGATCCCCTCCGCGTCTGTAAGAACTGATTATCATTCAGTTAATATCTCTTCATACAATTATTGTCTCTTCTAGTTTAATTTTCTTTCTTATACTCTTTGCAGGAGGGACTAATCGTATTTTCCTTTAAAAATACGGTGTGTGAAGCACAGCCTTGTGCAGAGTCCCTGTGTGGAACAGAGACCGACCAGGCTCCCCGATCCAGGACACTGAACGTGGCCCTGTGGGGAGGTGGGCCCTGCGTGAGGAGAACAGATGGACTGGACAGAGATTCTGAAGGTGGAGCCACGAAGGCTTTGTCACACGGAGAGAGAAGGACAAAATATGAGTGAGGAAGGACTCCTACATTTGTGGCTTGAGCCTGTGGGGCTGTGGGGTGAATTCTGTCATCCTAAGGTCACATTTTGCATGTTTTCAGCTCAGTTTCTCACCGTGCCCTACTGTTTGTCACTTGGAAATGAAAGGCAGAAGCAGCAATGCCATGGTGAGAGGTTATTATTGCCTTTTTGGAGAAGTTCTGAAATACAAAAACTGAAATGACAAGCGAAGTATCCCCCCTTCTCCACCCTGTGGATTTCTATTTCACACACAACAGATTTTCTAACTTCGTATATGTCAATTCTGAGTAGCTGGGCAAAGACACTGCTGGCCAAAGAATCTCATCTGAAATCCTGGTTGTTCTTATGGCCTTAAGTGGTAACCAAGTCGATAAGCTACTTTTCCAGCAGCTCATAAAGCAGCTGAATATTCCAGGGGTGTTGAGTTGAAACCCTTGGCAAGATGAGACTCAAGATGAGACTGATGGTTGGGCAGGAGGGCAACAGGTTTCATTATCTGGAAGCCTTCCCTCCTGCTGCACAGAGGCTAAAAACCTAGTGATTTACTGCAGCAGTATTTATACTGCAGGAACACCATACCAGGCAAGCAAAACTTACGGTGGGTCAGAAAGACCAGCAAATAAATTAAAAGTTAAATTGGGTTTTCACTGAAATTTAGAAAAAGCTTTTACAATGTGCTTTTTCTGCCTTACTTTTTATTTTTTTAAATACTGAACAGTGTTTTCAAAATGATGCCAAATTAAAAAACAAAAAAACCCCTGGTACTATCATTATTTTATTTTGCTTTGTCTACTTTTGGCATTTTTCAAGAATGTATCTAAACAGCTCCTATTTGAGGCCTGAGTCGTATCTTGTTAAAATGCAGATCTCGGTCCAGCAGGTCTGGAAGAGGGGTTGGGTCTGCATTTCTAACCAGCTTACAGGAGGTGCCCTGCTGCTGGTCCTCAGGCAACACTCAGGACAGCAAAGAGGGGGGCCGTGGGCTCTGGGTAAGGACACACACCCAGGCAGCGGGAGACAGCAGATACAATACAGTTGTCACTGCCCCCGGGGAGCCCATGGAGTGGGAGGGCCCTTCAGAGCGGTCCCCTGTCTCCAGTGCAGGTTGGGTGCGCTCCCCGGAGGGCAGTCCCCTGGCTGAGCACGGCAGCTGCGGGTGGGTGCCTGGGTCCTGAGTGGGCTCCACACACCACTGGGTGAGGGCCTGGGGTGGAGGTCCACTGGGTGTCCAGTATCCGCTCACCCACAGCAGCAGGAGCAAGAGCCCTTCAGGGGGCGCTCCACGGGGATGACTCTTCACGGACGTTGGAGTTACCAAGTTCTGTGCCCAAAGCTTAGCCCTTCACTTGACTGCTGTGCAGCTTTGTACCAATCCCCAACTCTCGGAATCTCTTTTCCTCACTGTAAATAAAATTCAGTATCATAACAACTCCTGCCTCCTGGTCATGGGAAGACTGAAGTAAGATCTAGTCCCGGAAGTCAGCGATGAGGTTTCCTTTTTTGCCTTTCCCTTCCTGATCTAAGAGAAAGGGATCAGGAGGTCAAGAGGGAGACGCCGGCCAGGCCGAGGAAAGTGTGTGGCGCCCGCACGTGTGCTGGGACAGGGCGGCCCCACTGCCCAGGGCACGCGGGCGGCATCGGGCTCTGGGATTGGGTTCTGCCCTGGGATCCGGGACCCTTAATCCCCGCGATTAGGGAATACCAGCCCCTCCTTGATGGGATCAGGACCCTTCAGCACTGAGCTTGGCCCTGTTCTATCCCACCAGTCATGCCCTCAGGGTCGGGGTGGGGGGGCAGAGCCCCGCTCGCTCCTGGCGCTTTGCCCAGGGAGGCCTGGGAGCCAGAGGAGGACTCTCCTCCCCGGGCACGACGCCCATGGGCCAGCGCCCGGGTCCAGGCTGTGGCGGACCAGCACCCATGGCCTCAAACACTTAACGAGCCACCTCTTCTCTCTCTTCCTGCTCAGCTTTCTGCCAGGAAGCTTTTGAGCAGGAATTATTTACACTGAAAAGTAAGAAAAGGAATGACTTGGTCCTTAGTCCCAGAACAAATGAGTCTATTTTCGTGTTTGTTTTTTTTCTCCTTTGAATTTGAAAGTAAATTGGTTGCCAGCTACTATTTCGGTGTAAAAAGGGTCATTATTATCCAACTGTTGCATTAATACAATTCTTGAAAATTGATGAAAGGATGGTTAGGATAAGTGCTTTGTACTGAAAAAGCATTAATTTTAGTTGAGATGGAATTTTAAGTTTTAGAGAAGAGGGAAAACAGAGCTGGATAATGCCACAATGAGAATGCAAATACAGCTCTAAGCCAGCAGGACTAGACGACACAGGCCTGGCCCTCGGACAGTGAGCCAGCGTCTCCACATGCAGGGCTGCCAGATTCCACCAGGACAGTGTTGATGAGCTCTCTGTGGAGGCTTTGTTCCTGCTGGGACCTCCCTTGCTGGTCACGTATCCTAATGTCCCTGAAAAAGCAGGGCGTACAGACCCATGCAGCAACGCTGTCCATGTTCACACTGATGTCCCAGACGACAGCCACCGGCTTCCAAACCTGCTCCAGATCCTTCCAGATCCCATTTGAAATACAACCCAGAGATAAATGGACTCGCCTAAGAAGTATGGTTTTTATGTTCCCTACCAACAGCACCGCCCTTGTTTCGTATTTGAAACATTTCCTGAGGTCACAGCTACATTTCAGAATTCACTGTATCTGAATTATTTAGAGTGATTCTAGACTGTTGACCCCAGGGTCTAATGTAACTTGATATTTTTAGAAAATGAACAGCATGGTACCAGCAACTCCTACTTTTATTGATGGTCTGAGAATCAGTCAAGTAGTTCAGTCGAAGTCTGCGCAAGGAGAGCTCATGATGTGGCTCTTAGAGAGGGAACCACAGGCCAAACACTTAAGCAGATCCCTAAGAGACGGACTCAGCCCCCTCCATGGGGGGACATGACACGTGTCTGCACACACAGAGAGACATGGCGAATGAAATAACTCAGGGAGTGGCCAGGGCTTTGCGAGTGGCACAGGTCGTAAGCTCTCAGAGGTTCAGAGGAGAGATGGACAGAGGGCTCTGAGACCAGACCAGCTTCGGGGAGAAGCAAGAGAGAGCAGGCCTGGAGAAAGCAGGAGAGTTCAGAGGGCACGAGGGGAGTGGGGATCTCCAGGAGGAGCAGGGGAGAGCCCAGCCGTGTAGGAGGAGGGCCAGGCATGCGACTGTGTGTCCTGATCTCGCCCTTGATTTTGGCCTGGCCACTCTCTGCTTGGTTTTTCACATAATATTGAAGGAGATGGTCATGAATAAGCGGACCTGCTTTCAGCTGTCTGTGTTGGGGCAGACATGCTCCCGGAGGCAGAGAGTGATGTGCCTGTGAAGTCCTCCCTCCCTGGACTCAGCAGCCCCGCTGCCTCCCCCGAGCCCCGTCCATCCATTACTGTCCATTACGGTAGCGGTCCAGCCCCCGAGTGAGGAGCGAGAGCACTAACGTCCACATGGGCAGAGAACGACTGACCATGAACTGAGGAAATGTATTTTCCTCTCCTTCCTCCTGTGACTGGACTGACTAATTAGAGCAACATGAAACTGAAATGATTTCAAGACTGAAATGCTTGGGGAAGGATCTCTTGAAGTCCGTTTTTCATCACTGAGCTGAGACTAAATTATGCTGTCGAAATGCCATATTATTTCAAATTAGCCAAATTAATTAATCTAATTCAGTCCTTGGCTGTATTAATCATCTGTTTTAGAATTTTATGAGAGAAAGAATGTGACTTTTTCAGGTTACTGTGTGCAGATGAACCTCACTGACAGGTGGCTTTTCTTCTGCTCTCAAATGGTATTTTAAAATCTCTGCAGTAGTATCAATAGAATTCCCTCAAATACGCTAATACTGTTTCACAGTTTCTCACTTTATTTTGTTTGCATTTGAAAATATCTACCTTCTTGCTCTTAAGATTGTAAGAAGTATGTGGTGTTTTGTTTTTCATTTTTTTTAAAGCACTCAAATGTGTTAAAAAGACTGGCTTCTGAACATTCCTTTTTTTTATAATTCTCTCTTAAATGCCAGAAATCCATAAGTATATGCTTAAGAAGGGATTTCTATTGAACTTGTTTATGGACCTCGGAATTCTGGGTTCTCCAGAGAGCGCCCAGAGCTGGATGAAGGCAACGTGAATTATACCAACTCCTCTTGAGTCCTCACTCACTGTCTCAGATGAACCCAGGACAATGGACTCTTCCTGCTTACGTCCTCATTTTGCATACTGCCCTGTATCCTCGATCTATTGCTCACAGTTTATCAGAAAATGCTATCCATGGAAAAATACTGCTGATTTATAATAGCAACGATTTAACAGCAGTGGTGCTGTGAGCAGGCACCTGCATAAAGTGGGTTCCATGATGATCACCATCTTACAGACTAGAAGACCGAGGCTACGTGCCCGAGGTCATGGCACTCTCATCATGACTGAATGGCACAATAATAATGGAAAAACAGAGAAGTCAAACATTTGCTATTGCTCCAAAAGTCTGAATTTCTAGGTGGTCAGGTGAAACTGGATCTCCCCACACCTCTCACTTCCAGTAGGCGTGGTCCCTCACAGCATGTGGAACGAGGGCCTGTGCATCTCCCACTGCCTTCGACATCTAAGGAGGCGGGTGTGAGGAGGGCGACAGAAGCAGCTGTGGGGACCGCCACAGGCTGAGCATCACTGCGCGGCTCCGGCGGGGTCTGAGCCAGGAGCCCTGACCTCTTTCCCTGGCACAGCTGTTATCACGGTTCACTTCTCTGGACCTCAGTTAACTCAGAATGAGAGGTATTGACTTAGAAACCTGCCAAGTCCACGATTCTGGTCTTGTAGGACCTGAGGAGTTGGGGAGTGGGTACGTTTTCTCTGCTGTCACTTTCCCAGACATTCTCACTCACGTGACAAGGGCATAAAACCCAGGGCTCGCTCTATTACTGTGACTGCTAGTGAAACTGAAGAGAACAGTGTGAACTCCTCTTGCACGTTTCCTGGAAGGGGCCCAGCTTTTATTATTCTTGCTTATTTCTGCACTTCCATGTTCGGGCTGAGACCCAGCCAAGAAGTGGAAAAATACTGTGAGAAAGGTAGCACTTGTGGTCTTTCTGGCTTGACTGGATACAGGAAGTACAGCAATCGCAGGGAAAACATGTTTACGTAGCTTTCTGGGTAGGTATCTGTATCTCTCCCAGAGTTGGGAGGGTTGATGTTTACTGAAATGTTTGAAATTAGCCTCAAATGACTGACCCACATCAGGTTTCTCAAAATCGGTTCGGCTACCACCCAAGCAGTTCCTGTCTTATTTTGGGAGCCAGAAAAGATGGCCTGTGCCCCAGTCTCCAGAGGCCATGGGAGGCTTTTCTGGGAGGCAGTGGGCGGGAATGGGGACCCAGCAGTCTTGCTGAGAAGCAAAGCTGGTGGTTCCCCTGCGGGTGGTCAATATTTGTCTGGGCAAGGACCAGATGATGAAATCTGTAAATATCAAAAAAGGATTCTGGGATTTTGTTTGGCTTATGCCAGGAAGAGCCTGAGAAGATGCCTTTTGAGGACTCACAGGCAGGTGGGACTTAGAGTGGCCACAGATGGAGTTATCCTAACGAAGCCCTACCTCTCTCTGCGCTCAGTTTCCTTTCACTCAGTAATCATGTTTTATTACATCTAGCTCAAAACTCCTACAAGTCTTCCTGGACCAATCCCACCTTTCCTTGGTTATTTCTGTTATTTATTCTGATCTTGACATATGAGTGACTTTCTGTTCCCTGTTATCTTGTTCATATTTGAATCATGGTTCAGGTATATTTTTGATGAAAACACTGGTTGCAAGATGTTGGTTTGGCATTAAGTATCTGCTCTGATAACTCTGCTTTATAACCCAAGGCAAGCATTCCAGAGTTGTGCACAAAACACATGCTTCCTGAAGAAATGATGAACCACATAATTTTTTGGCGAAATCATGCTTTCACTGGAATCTTAATGATACCAATATTTTGAAAAAAGCATGTCAACAGTTTGAGAACTCTTTAGAGACTAGATCCCTCATATGGGCCACCCAGCTGAGGCCAAGACTGGCAGTGATAAGAGAGACACAAAAAGGGACTAAATATGCTTTTCTCTAAAGGTACTGGAATCACAGCAAATTTGGGCTACCTATGGTACGGTTACAAAAGAATAATGTGACATTTCTGAAGCATTCCTGAAGCTGGCCCACACTTTTCACTGTCAAGCTCACATTTCATTAGATGATGTTGCTTTATCTATTTTAATAGCTGTATGTTCAATGGCTTCATAAATCTTATTCCTGTGTATCTCACCGATTTCACCAACTATTGGTAAAAGGTAATTTAATGATGCCTGGGTTATGGGAATAAAGAACTAGTGTACCCACCATGAAGAATTTTACATTAGATCACTCTTCTTTTACACAGCAATGCGTCTGAAAGTTAGGATGATGTCTGTGCTGTACACACACACACACACACACACACACTATACACAAGCTGGCACACACAGACATAGGAAATTTCAGCCGTACAGGATCTTGACCCCTTCCCAAGGCTGAGGAACTCCCCACTGTGTGAGCTTTGCAGACAGGAAAGCCAACCTTCCACTAAAGAAGACCCAAAGTCTGCATCTACCCTTTCTCCACGTCACCCTCGCCAAACTAGGGAACAGGCCAGGGATCATATAATACCTGTTAGACACTTTGCATATGGAACTAGTGTTATGGGTTGTGCTCCCCCCAACCCAATTCATAGGCTGAGGTCCTAGGTTCGCTATCTCAGAATGGGACCCTATTTGGAGGTAAGATCATTACAGAGGTAATTAATTACAGTGAGGTCATTACTATGGGCCTCAATCCAATATAATTGGCATCCTTATAAAAACGGGAAATCTGGACACAGACAGGCACAGAGGGAAGAGATGTCTACAGCCGTCCACAAGCCAAGGAGAGAGGCCTGGAACAGCTTCTCCCTTACAGCCTCAGATGGAACCAATCCTGCAGACATGCTGACCTCAGACATCTGCCTCCGAGTGTAGACAATAAATTACTGTTGTTCAAGCCCCCCAGTCCCCAGCATGGCTTCACGGCAGCCCCAGCTGCTAACACGGCGGGAGATGCAAAGAAGCCAGAGAAAGGAGAAGGGATCCAGTAGCCGCAGAGCAACACTCAGCCCCAGGGCCACCAGCACCACCGGCAGCCTCCTGCGGCCGGCGTTGGTGATGCTGGACGACAAGCCAGGGCCCCGCGGGCAGGTGGTGTTGGCAGTGCCCCGTGGACCGGTTCTGCAGGACACGTTTGTCTGAGGCTCTGGCTCCTAGCCTCTGGTTGCTCTTGCCCACTTTCTAACCACCCAATGGCCCTTCAAAAATTTATTTTCTTTTTAAACCATTGAGAGAGTTTGCTGGTTGCAACTAACCACTTTGACTGATACGGAAATTGGTACCAAGGGTGGTTATTCCGGCAGCAGGCTCCAGGGAAATCTGGGGAGTCTGGAGTTGTTTTTCTGAGGCAGAAAGGCATAAATATACAACTTGTATTAAGGGATTTTAAAGCAAAAAACGCTAGTTTCCTTTCCTCACAGAACACTTCTGACACCAAATGTGTGGGTTTTTCTTGCACCAGCTAATTCTCCAACTGCTCAGACACCAGCCAGGTGTCTACAATTCAATTCGATTATGACACGAAGTATGTGAATGTAGTGAAGACCCAGCAGGTGAAGGGTTCAGTCCCGCAAGACTTCCCCCACTTCAGACACCCACCACAAGCCCCAGGTTGTCCCCTGGGCTTCCGAGAGACTGGCTATAATCCGGATATTCCACAACCCCCTCCTTAGGCTCCATAAATTTGCTATAAATCGAGGGAAACACATTTACCAGTTTATTGTAAAGGATATGATAAAGGATCCAGATGAACAGCCAGATGAAGAGGTACATAGGGTATGGTCTAGAAGGGTCCCAAGTGCAAGAGCTTCTGTCCCCGTGGAGTTGGAGTATGTCACCCTTCCAGAGTGGATGTGCTCACCAGCCCAGAAGTTCTCCGAACCCCTTGCTTTAGGGTTTTTATGGAGGTTCTATTATGTAGGTGTGACTGAATCGATTGTTGGCCACTGGTGGTTAACTTAACCTCCAGCTCCTCTCCCCTCCCCAGAGGTTGCAGGGGAGAGTTCCAGCCCTCTAATCATATGGCTGGCTTCCCTGGAGACCAGTCCCCATCCTTAGGCGCTTCTAAAAGTCACCTCAGCACAAACTCAGATATGGTTGAAAGGGGCTTGTTATGAATAACAGAAATGCTTTCACCTTTATCACCATGGAGCTATTTCAGCAACTGGGCACAAAAAGCAAATATGACCAAAGACGCTCTGACTGCTCTTATCACTTAGGCAATCACAAGGGTTTTAGGAGCTCTGGTCAGGAGCCAGGGACAAAGACCAAAATATGTATGTCTTATTACATCACAATACCACAGGTATGAATTCGGCAGCCCCTGACATGCAGTGACAGAGCAGCTCAGTAAATGATGTTTGGGTTTCACCTAGAAAAGAGTATCCCTTGATGGTCTGGCTTTGGGGAACTCAGTTGCTGCTATTGTAGAACTGAATTAGGGCATAAGGAGTTCAAGGACACTTGGGTTGGATGGCTGACTACTTGCACTTGGAGACAGAGGGAAACAAGCCCAAATCTTTAAATCTTAACTTGAGGAAACTCATGAGATTCTGGTGTCTGTGCTAAAAGAGTATCTGTTCTCTTGTAGCTACAGAGCTACGATGACTGAAAACCAAAAGCACACTTTCATTTAGTGTGCTATTACATTACAATGCTTGATAAATTCGCAACTGATCCACATACTTTTTGTATAAGAGTGGTAACCCAAGAACTGGGGTGGAGCTACGTTTGCATATTTGAGTGTCCTGCGCCCTCCAACTCCGCTGAGCCTGCCTTGCCAGCCACACCAGTCCTCCTCCCCTCCTCTGATAAGACTGAAAAAAAACCAAATTATTTATTTTAATTATTTTTGGTTTCTTTTTTTTTTTTAACATCTTTATTGGAGTATAATTGCTTTACAATGGTGTGTTAGTTTCTGCTGTATTACAAAGTTAATCAGCTATACATATACATATATCCCCATATCTCTTCCCTCTTGCGTCTCCCTCCCTCCCACTCTCCCTATCCCACCCCTCTGGTGGTCACAAAGCACTTTTTTAAAGAGCAGCTTTTGAGCAGCCCTCACCTGCCAATGGTGTGGAAGGCAAGGCCCCTAACATGGGCAGCAACACCAGGATCAGGGAGAATGGCTTCACCCTCAGGGACTTCAGTGGTGGCTAATTAATGAAAGATGGACAGCCCCTGAAGTCACACTTTATCCGAAGAAATGAAAGTGCTTCTCTCTGACAAACTGATGCCTGATTCCAGGGACCATGCTCGACAGTGCTCATTCTCACCCAATCCTCAGGCTTGGATCAGGTCACAGACTCTGGGCCATGTGCCTGAGTGCCAAGTACACAATCCAGAAGCATCTGAGGTAACATAACACGTATGCCCAGAGAATATTGTTCCCAGCCTTCCCCTAGGCAGACCTGAAAGCATGCTCCAGGGTAATGCTGTCTGTGAAAGCGGGAGCTTCAGAGAACCACAGAGGCAGGTTCTAGTGAGTACGAATCCCTGGGTACCCAGGACTCCACTGTGGTTCACCAGTCAGACTGGAGACCCGGTGACCATCTTGCCAAGGACTCACTAGAGTGAATGTGGAAAAAACACCCCCAGCCATCCTCAGAAACCCCACATTGGCTTTCTGACCTACAGCGTACACACTGCTATGAGAACAAGATAAATCAACGTGTTCATCAAGAAAATTGGTTTAAAAAAGAGGGCAAAGAGGCAGGTTTGCTGCTGGGATGCACAGCTCTCCACCAGCCAGCGTGACCCCTACACTGACGAGGAAAGAGGGGGAAGGGAAGATTAGTTGCTGTGACTTTCTTTTCTACTTGGAAGATCTTTACAGAGCTTGACTGGGATTCCAAAGTCTCTCTTGGCTTTTTTTTTTTTTTTGGTTTTGGTCTTTTGCTCTGTTTCTCTGTGTTTTCTTAGGAGGAGGAGGAGGCAATCTAGTTAAAACTTGGTGACACAGTGAACCTTAAAAAGAGCTGCCTGGCATGGATTAAAGCCTGCGAAGCCCCATGCCACGAGGAATTCATCTGAGTTCTCAGAGCCGCATCCCCAGCTGAACCGGCTTCTGTGGGGACTCATCATGGTAACTCCCTAAAGTCTCTCTCCCCTCTGATTTCTCAGGGTTTCACTAAGGATGTACTAGGTCATCCCCCACCTGGATCTGCAGAATCAATTTCAGGAAGTGATACTTGGCAGGTATTACCCTGTTGAGAAATGCAGCCACAGCCCATCTTCATGGCATTGTTCTGAGGACCAATGGAGGCCACATTTATGAAAAAATGTTCTGGGCACAAAAAATGTTCTGGGTAGACCCATAAGTATATTTATACATGCTCGCAGATGCTCATCTTTGTCTCAAGAGTGAGTGACAATAAACATTTTAAGACAAACAGGGACAGACCTGTTTGGGAGGATTTTAGTTTAATTACGTGTGTTCTGGAAAAGCCGTCATGAGAAGAATAAAGTATGCAGGATAACAGTTCTGAGGTGTCGTGTGCACGAGCAGCTGCAGTGGGGAGGAGATGGAGGTGGTTAGAACAGATGAGGCCAAGGAAGCGCTGGAGAGGGTGTTGGAAGGATTATCACTGAGAATTCAAGGGTCACCTCGAATCACCGAAGAATGAAATCAGGGAAAAAAGCAGAGAGGAAAATTATAATCCTGGTGCTAAATTCATTGTGAAAATTAGAAGCATGCCCTACAGTTTCCAGCAAAAAGAACCATGAGTGTCTGGTATCAGTGGGGTTTTGGACTTCAAAGAGGGCTGGGGTCCGCCCCGCATCAAAGCACTGCGGCCTCCATGACTCGGTCTCCACAGCGTCTCCGTCCTGATGGCGCTGCTGAGCTACCGCTCTGGGTCTCCAAGGTCACTAAAGAAACTCGGTGACCCACCTGCACCTCAAGTCTAAGAGCTCCAAGCCAAACGCATCACATCCCCCCTGCTCTGTCCACCCCGTTAACCGTACTCGGTTTCTCATCAACCACTCAAGCCCCAGGGCCTCCTCTGGCTTTCCTACCACTCGTCTCCACAAGCCAGGCACTTGCTGAGTCCCGTACATTCGACTGCTACAACCTCTGTTCCATCGGCCTCTATTTTTTTTTTTCTGTTAATGCTCTCATAAGTCATGCCTCTTTAGGTGGTGTCTTTTTCTCCCTCCTCTTCCTTCTCCTGTTTTACTTATATATAAATTATAGAATAATCTCCCAAAAAACAACTTAATAATGACCCTCAATTGCTGAAAATCTTTGAATGGCTCCCCATTCTTGAAAATAAAATACATACTCCTTTGCTCAGCATTTCAAAGTACTTCAAGATCGCACCCTGCCTAACTTTGTAACGACTTCCCTTCGTGTATTCCGTAGCACAGTTAAACTGAATTATTCATGTTTCTCCATATATGCAAAGTGTTTTCTCCCTGCTCTAGGCCTCTGTTACTTGTGCAAGCTGGAATGCATGCTCTTTCTATCTCGCTTTCTACACGACTGAACGTCTAACCTTTCTGCAAATAGAGCCTCAATACTGCCTGCTCTATAAGCCTGCTTTGATAGCTCCCTCCTATGGGAGAGATTTCTTTTCTTCCTTTGAAGTACAAAACGCTGCATACAATGATCTCTTACAGCTCTCAACATTCATTAATCATCTACTTTTTGGTGTGGTTATTTCTATATAGTCCTCAAGAATTAAGAATTTTTATTTAGTATTTGACAAAGCAACTAGTTTGACACATCGCACATAGAAGATGTTCATTTAATGTTATAAAGCAAATAGCCCAGCAGCAGGTCACACATAATAAATGTTTATTCACATATAATCAAATGAATTTTTAAAATCTGTGGAATATGAGATGCTGTTAAAGTAATGCATATCTAATACTATATAAATATAACTGAAGACATATTTTACCAAAGAAGGTACACCAATGGCCAAGAAGCACATATAAAGACACTCAACATTATTAGTTATCAGGAGAATGAAATTTACACCACAAGGAGGTACTACTGCACAACGACTAGAATGGTTACAATCAAAAAGTCAGACAGTAACAAATGTCAGTGAGGACACAGGGAAACTTGAACCTCTCATATGTTACTAATGGGAATATGAATTGTAGTGCCACTTTGGAAAACAGTTTGGCAATTACTTAATAAGTCAAACATAAATATATCATAAGACCCAGTAATTCTAACCCTAGGAATCTATCAAAGAGAATTAAAAATATATGTTCAGGGGCTTCCCTGGTGGCGCAGTGGTTGAGAATCTGCCTGCCAATGCAGGGGACATGGGTTCAAGCCCTGGTCTGGGAAGATCTCACATGTCGTGGAACAACTAGGCCTGTGAGCCACAATTACTGAGCCTGCGTGTCTGGAGCCTGTGCTCTGCAACAAGAGAGGTCACGATAATGAGAGGCCCGCGCACCACGATGAAGAGTGGCCCCCACTTGCCGCAACTAGAGAAAGCCCTCGCACAGAAACGAAGACCCAACACAGCCATAAATAAATAAATTAATAAATAAAGATACATGAAATTGCTAAAAAAAAAAATATGTTCATACCAAGACAGATGTTCAGATGTTCACTGCAGCTTTCTTCATAATGGCCCAAAACTGGAAACAACCCAAATGTACAACTAGTGATTGGATAAACAAAATGAGCAATATCCATATAGTGAAACATTATTCAGCAATTTAAAAAAATGAACTACATATGCATGCTACAACTTGGATGAACCTTAAAAACATTATGCTAAGGAAAAGAATCCAGACACAAAAGACCACATAGTATATGATTCCCTTTATATGAAATATCAAAAAAAGGGCAAATCAATAGAGATAGAAAATAGATTCCCAAGAACAAAGCTGAAAGTATCATGCTCCCTGATTTCAAACTACACTACAAAGCTTCAGTAATCAAAACAATATGGTACTGGCACAAAAACAAACATACAGAACAATGGAACAGAATTGAGAGCCTGGAAATAAATCCACACATATTTAGATAATCAACTTACAACAAAGGAGCAAAGAACACACAATGAAGGTAAGACAGTCTCTTCAATAAACAGTGTTGGGAAAACTCTACAGCCACATGCGAAAGAATGCAACTAGACCACTGTCATACACCATACACAAAAATTAACTCAAAATGGATTAAAGATTTGAATATAAGACCTGAAACCATAAAATTACTAGATGAAAACATGAGAAGTAATCTCATTGACATCGGTCTTAGCAATGTTTTTGTGCATCAGACTCCACAAAACAAAAGTAAAAATTAATGAATGTAATTAAAAATTACATCAAACTAAAAAAGCTCTTGCACCCTGAAGAAAACCATCATCAAAACAAAAAAGCTGCTTACTGAATGGGAGAAGATATTTGCAAATCATTTCCCCAATAAGGGGATAATATCCAAAATATATAAAGAACTCAGACAACTCAACAGCAACAAAACAAACAACCTGATTTAAAAAAATGGGCAGAGGACCTGAATAGACATTTTCCAAAGAAGACAGAGATGGCCAACAGATACATGAAAAAGTGCTCAACCTCCCTAATCATCAGGGAAATGCAAATCAACCACAATATCACCTCACAACTGTTAGAATGGCTATCATCAAAAAGACTGCAAACAAAGATTGGTGAAGATGTGGAGAAAAGGGAACCCTCATACACTGTTGGCAGGAATGTAAATTTGTGTAGCCACTACACAACAGTAGAAACAGTAGAGATTCCTCAAAAAATTAAGAAGAGAACTACTATTCGACTCCGGGCATTTATGTGAAGAACACAAAAACACCAATTTGAAAAGATATATGCATCCCTATGCTCATTGCAGCATTATTAACAATAGTCAAGACAGGGAAACAATATAAGTGTCCAAAGATGGATGAATGGCTAAAGGAGATGTGGCTATATATATATATATATATATATATATATAATGGAATATTACTCAACCATAAAAAAGAATGAAATCCTGCCATTGGCAACAACATGGGTGAATCTTGAGGGTATTATGCTTAGTGAAATAAGTCAGATGGAGAAAGACAAAAGCATATGATTTCACTCATATGTGGAATCTAAAAAGAACCCCAAAACAAACAAAATAAAACAAAAGCAAACTCATAGATACAGAGAACAGATTAGTGGTTACCAGAGGGAGAGGGTTGGAGGATGGGTGAAATGGCTGAAGGGTGTGAACTGTATGGGCTGGAGGGCAACAAGACTTGTGGTGGCGATGACACTGCAGTGTGTACAGATGTTGAACTACAATGCTCTACACCTGAAACTTATATAATAAAAAAAGAAAAAAAGCAGTGAGATGGCAAAGTTTATGTTATGTGTATTTTACCGTGTTTAAAAGTATAAACATTTTTAAAAGGAAAAAAGATTCCTGGTGCGTGGAGCTGCGGGTGGGAAAGAGGAGTGAGATACTTTAGCAATTCTAAAACTGGACTGTGGGGATGGTTTCACAACTCTGTAAATTTATTAAAAATCATTGAACGGCAATGGGTGAGTTTTATGGTATGTAAATTAGACCCCCATAAAACTGTTAAAAAATAACTGGACTTCCAGATTATACAATTTTTATCCATGGGAAGAATAAAATAAAACCTAAGTTGTTTTAAACAACATTCTAGCAGAAACAAGTACCACAAAGGGATAAAATACAGAATCTGTCTAATTCTAGTTTATCATGTTTTAATAGGACAGCCGTTTGGACTAATGTAACAAAATAAAAAGAATATCTTCTTTATACAAGCCATTGAAATAGAAATAAATTTTTAAAGAAAAATCACACAGAGTGTGATTATTTTTTTAAACAACAGTTTTGTAGATATCTTAAATCTTTAACAATTAGGTTAGAAAAAATTGCTTTCACTGAGACTTTATTGGGTCTGATCTATTAATCTGGTCACATAAATGTCAGTACACAGCAGTCTTTTACTAATTAATTATTCACCCTAAAGTCTATTAACAAATATTTACCACTTATAGCCTAATTAAAATTGAACCCAGGTTACTATTAAATAGAGGTCATTCTAAAGCTCTTCTCAAGAGAAATATAGTGTTGTTAATAGGAGAATTGCCAAGAAAGTCCCACTCAAAGGGTAGTTATTCAGAGATCGATAAGAAATTCAGGGACACAGGTAACATTCAACAGGTCTATTGTTGTTCATTTTAATCAAGTATCAGATTCATTGAAGCTGGGTGATGACATATATCTGGCAAGAGAAAGGTGGGTTTTCAGGCAGTAATGAGTAAATCAACACTTCCACCATAAAGCAGCACTACTGTAAGTGTAAACGATGCCATTTTCTTTGGGGAGGGCATCTCTTCCCTGTTTAGCCTGGCTCCTTGAGAAAGTCATAGGCGAATAAGAGGGCAACTTCCTGATTTCACAATGCGAGGTTGTCTGCCCCTGGGAACCATAACCCGGACCTCTGGACTAAGCTCCCAGCTCTCTAAGGGAGGCCATCTCAACATCCGTCCTTTCACAGCTCAAGGAGACAAGAGGAGTTTTAATTGTTCTTTCTTCTACTTTACCATATAAATGTCTGCAATCCTGTCCAGACTTTGTCGTCACTTTTGTGCTGTCCTGCACGCCTGTAAATTTGATAATGAATTGTTCTATAATAAATTACTCCTCTCATCTATATTGGTGCAGAGTGGTCTTTCATTGGCAGGATTGTTTTATTTCCCCAACACTAAATGTCAACGTGTTTCTCAATGAAAGTAGCGACCCTTAATATTTTTTTCTGGTCAGATATTGAACTTTCCCTTAAATTCATACTGTCAGTGCTCCTAAAGCAGCTCTTTGGAGTGTGCCCATTGATCCCTCCAGGGCCAGCTCTCCCACCCTGCAGAGTGTCAAGGGCTCTTATCTCTCAGTATCTCCCCACATGACCTCAGGGCATCTTCTTGGAGGGGGTCATCGGAGGTTGTACTTATATCCAAACAAAGGTTGTCATGTTGATGTGCTAAGGGAGGGGTGTGGAGATTTCCAAACTATTGCCAAAGATTATTTTCCTCCTTCCTTCCTGAAATGCAGTTTTATAAAGGCAAAGTCTTATTTTAAATTCTGACTCTTGTCTTTGTACACTAGCCACTCATTGAAAAGGAGACTTGGAATTAAAAATGACCCTAAAAATCAAAATAAGCAGCACCAAAAACTTCTAAAAGCTCATAGAGATGTCACTGTAGACAACATGCATGGTGCAGAAGGACTATTAGGTAGGTGGGTACAAGACAGGAAGAGATCCAGAGAACTCAGAGAGGAAGAGACATTTCCAGTAACTTTATAGTGTAGTAAACAGTGATCATGGGAGGAAATCAAGACAATTTGTCAATCAAGACAAAATGATCAACCCATTTTTTTGCCTATCAAATTTGAACATGAAAAAATCTTAAGGCATAGTTTTGGTGAGTGTGTTAGTTTTCCATTGCTACTGTAACAATTTACCACAAATTTAGTAGCTGAAAACAGTATACATTTACCATCATATGGTTCTGGAATTCAGAATCTGACACAGGTCTCATTGGGCTAAACTCAAGGTATCTGCAGGTCTGTGCTCTTTCTGGAGGCTCTAGAGAAGAACACATTTCTTTACATCTTCCATTCATTTAAAATGGTGTTGCAAAAACGCATCCAAGGCAACTTAAACGTTTTATATATATATATATGTTCATCATATGTATATCTAGTCACTAGACCAGCTTCCGACTCTCTGAACCTTTCATTAACATATTATATATACAACCTAAGACCCCCTCCAAAGGGAAATAATTCAAGAATGGCAGATGACTATTTCCTCTGAGTGTGTGTGATTTGAAGTTTCTTCTTATTTGGCATTTTGCTAGTTTGCATTTTCTGATATTTTCATATTGAGTTTGATGTGAGGTGTATGACACTGCAATACAGAGCACCAGCTCTGGAGTCACACCTCCTGGATGTGAAGTTCAGCTTTGCACTTACTCACTGTGCAGACTTGAGAAAGTTAATTATCCTGCCTGTGCCTCAATTTTCTCACCTGCAAAATGCAGGCAATAATAGTACAATCTTCAAAAACCAGTCAAGCTGACTTCCACCCTCATGCACTCTGATTCAGTCAGTGTAGGTTGCTGGCCGGACATCAGGACTCCTAGATACCCCACAGGAGAGGCTTCCCCTCAGTTGAGTTTGGAAACTAGAGATGAGCGTCCTCCCCACTTCTGCCTACCCACCCTCCCCCCACTACATCTGGGTTTCTTTAAATAGGTTGTGTTTTCATCCGCATGACACACATTGAATCCGAATTGGTGATCTTTAGTGGTCCTTTCTTGCTAATTTTATAGAAAGAGAAAATAGCCACTTAGGACAAAAGTTAAATACCAATACATTATTGCAACGTATAAACCATTTACCTCTAATGCAACTGCCTCTAATACGACTGTCATTGTTAGGCAATGGCTCAACATCTGAAAAGTGTGTCTTTTGATGGGCTCCTCAGGACAGATAAATACGATGTACTACTATATGCCGAGTTTATATTATAGGTATTTTGAAATTGTGCTGTTGCTCTTGACCGACTAAAGTACATTCCAAATAAGATTTATATTTAAGTGAATGAGCACAAAACACAATACTGAGATTGACTTTGGGCATTCCTAATTGTTTTGAGTTTAAATGTTGTAGAGAATTATTTGTGTACATTGGCTATGGAGCATATAAGCCTGGATGCTGAGCCTGTCTTGGGCATGACAGAATGTCCCTTTCTTGTGACAAGTTGTGATGAGGTTGCATAATCCTTACTGAGCAAAACGAAATAAAAGAAACTCAACACCACACCATAAAATCATGGAATTGTACCACTTTAGAGCTGGAAAATCCCTAAGAGATGATCTAGTTTAACTACCTAATTTTATGGATGGAGAATCCAGTAAAATACAGTTTCCATTTATCAGAAAATGTCTTTAACTGAGTAGAGCTGCCAGGAAATAGTCTCCCAGTTCAGCTTAGAGGGAGTGGGGGGTGAAAAACGTATATCCCTAGGCAAATAGCCACTCTTAGGTCTTGTGTATTAGAAGGACGTGTCTCTGGAACCCGCTCCAATTAGTCCTCTCCCAGGTAAGGTAAACCGAGGTAAACTGAGGTTCCTCCGGGGACAGAAGGCGTGGGTGGCTGGGGGCCCACAGCAGAACGTGTCTTCCTTGAGTGACAGTCATATGATTTCACTGGGACCCAACCGGAAGAAAAAAGGGTCTGACAAAATGGATGTGAAGTCAGAATTTTAAGAATATGTTCAAGTTTGTCTTTCCTGTAGTAATGCTTGACCGTTTGGAATTTTATAAACAATTTCCTTTCCCTTTCCATTCTGGATTATTTTCCCAGGATGATATACAACTGTCCTCTAAACATTAGTAACCAACCCACAGCTGATGAGTCATCTTACAGAGACGGAGCAGATCCTACTGGCTGGGACTGTGGTGGGGCCTAAGAGAGAAGGTCCCAGGAAGAATGGTGGTGGGTTCCTTGGAGGTTTCCTAGGAGAAGAAAGTCACAGCGGGAGGCTGGCGGTGACTCCTGGGGAGTGTCTTCGTTGGGGTCCTGGAGGCTTATCTGAGGCCATGCACGGTTGACCCACCAACTGCCCCGCCTTGCTCAGAGTCTGTGTCAGCCAGACCTCCTGCTGACTGCCGTGCACATCTCCAAACACCAGCCCGGTGGGACCTGATGTCTTGTCCCACAGACGACACCATTGGTAGTAAGACAAGAATCCACCCCAACCTCTAGCAGTTAGGTTGATGAGTCTGCCCTTGAAGAAAGAAGCCTTCAGACAAATCAGGCGTCTGATCCTGCCTGCAAAAGAGTAGCCCCAAGGTGGAATGACCGAAGTGACAGTGCTCCAGGGCTCTCTGGGGACTTGGCTTTGCCAGTCTCACCCCAGAGATGCCTGTCCCCATCTCACTTGTACAGTTTCTATTTTGGGCTGGGAGGGGAGGAAGGTAGACATGCCCCTCTGAGGAGAAAGGAGGAAGGCTGGCTTCGTGAGAATTTTGAGACTTCTGAGGGGAAGGGTCAGAAGTGTAAAGGAACAAAAGTTTACCTCTGCCCTCACAGGGTTTTCACCTGGGCCTGAGAATTAAACTGACATAAGACAAATCAAGAGGAGAAAAGCATACAGGTTCATTTACTATAGGTTTAGGTAAGCCTTCACGGGCAGCAAAGACGCAAAGAAGCGACAAGGCTGAATGCTTTTATACTGGGTTGAACAAAGAGAAGGAATTGCGGAAAAGTAACTAAAATACATGGGGAGGCTGAGAAATGTGAGAGTTATTTTTAAAAGGTCTGTTTGTACAGAGTGCCCTCAGCTTGACTCCCTGTCCTGCAGGATGAGATCGTTACTTCCCTCCAGGCACAGGGGGGTCATCTTCCATGTGGAGTCTTCTCTTGGGCTTCCAGGAAGAGCACCCTTCTTGCACCTGGTGTTATTTTAAGTGCATTTTGCTCAAAATAGTCCTTACGCTCAGGTGGCATATTGTGGGGTTGCATGTCCTGCTACCCTTCGGAAGAATATAAACAATACTTCACATTTGTTTCATGGCTTATGCTTTTTCAGGTACCTGAATATACATCTTTGCATTTGCTCTTCACAACTATCCCATTAGACTGACCAGGAACGTATCGCTATTTCCATTCTCCAGCTCAGAAAATGAGGCTTGCTGAGGTCAGAAAGTGGAGCTACATTGAGAACCCAGTGCTGTCCCTATGACGAAGACAAACATTCCTTTTACAATATGCTGCAATAGAGCATAAAATGATCACACCAGAGGATCACACCAGAGGTGTCTATCAAGGCTCAGTGAAGTGCATTCACTGGTCTGAGTTGGACGAAAAGGCGGAGAAGGCAGGATTCTAGTCCTCTGGGCCCTGTGTGCAGATGTGCTGATGCAGCACCACGACGGTAGCACAAAGGTCCCTGCGGGAGGCGTCTACTGATCCAGAGGATGACCCATCAGAGGATGGATGAGCAAACCAGGGTGCCAGGTGCCTCCACTTTCCACAGATGCCCAAGGGCAGCTGGTTTCAAAGGTTACTCATTATTTACAGATGACTGTCTGCTCTTTAAACCCAGGCAGGCTGGGTTTCCTTTGGATCGTCTCACCCTCATCCAGCAAGTTCTAGCCCTCCTGGGCTTTTTTTTTTTTTTTAACATCTTTATTGGAGTATAATTGCTTTACAATGGTGTGTTAGTTTCTGCTTTATAACAAAGTGAATCAGTTATACATATACGTATGTTCCCATATCTCTTCCCTCTTGCATCTCCCTCCCTCCCACCCTCCCTATCCCACCCCTCTAGGTGGTCACAAAGCACCGAGCTGATCTCCCTGTGCTATGCGGCTGCTTCCCACTAGCTATCTATTTTATGTTTGGTAGTGTATATATGTCCATGCTACTCTCTCACTTTGTCACATCTTACCCTTCCCCCTCCCCATATCCTCCTGGGCTTTTAATGAGAGGGAGTGGTCACTTGGCTACAAAGGATAAGAGAAATGATGAATAAGGGCTTGAGCACACGATCGCCAGGAAGTGACGGGAATGGACTTTCACAGCAGACTTTCTCACCACCTCCTTGACCCTTGGAAGAGAAGAACTCATTCTTTTTTTTTTTTAAATAAATTTATTTATTTATTTATTTATTTTTGGCTGTGTTGGGTCTTCGTTTCTGTGTGAGGGCTTTCTCTAGTTGCGGCGAGCGGGGGCCACTCTTCATCGCGGTGCGCGGGCCTCTCACTATCGCGGCCTATCTTGTTGCGGAGCACAAGCTCCAGACGCGCAGGCTCAGTAGTTGTGGCTCACGGGCCCAGTTGCTCTGCGGCATGTGGGATCTTCCCAGACCAGGGCTCGAACCCGTGTCCCCTGCATTGGCAGGTGGATTCTCAACCACTGCACCACCAGGGAAGCCCGAACTCATTCTTTTTAAGTAGCCAAAATGTTTGACACTGTTTTTGTTCTAACAATAAATAAACATGACCCTCCCCAAACCCAAGATATTCCTCACTGGTAAAACAGGGCACACCAATATTAAACTTGCACTCCTAGAGTGGCTGGTACAGAATTCCAGGGAAGATGCTAACATCCCATGCGTGCCACGAGAAGGGGGCCTGTCATTTATTACAGGGATTCCCATTAACTGCTGCTGTCAACAGGACTCCAGCTGGCTCAGTGCTAATGCATTATTAGGAGACTTTGGACATTTCATAAACATTGTAAATAGCTTCAGTATAACTGATTGCTCTTCATAATGACATTATTAAAATTGAAAAAATCGCCTTTGATGAAAGAGGCTAATAGACAGCATTCGGTGGAGAACGTTCACTTGTCGGCTTGTGTTTCGGGCTCTGTAATTAGCAATTTCAGGTAAGAACTGCAGTGGAGCCCATGATGGGCTTAGCGTTCTGTGACTCCAGTGGTAACATCTGGACCTAAGCATCTTCGGGGTGCGCTGCTGAGAAAAGCTGAAGCCTCCTGGTCAAATGATGTCTCTCATTTGAAAGGAAGAATCAAGCTAATTATCCTCTTCCGTATAAAGGAAAAAAAGTTGCCCCCAATTCAATGAAAGGGTCACTAACCAACACCCAAAATTTCTTTATGTGCAGAAGCTTCGATTCATCCATTTTCTTGAAATACTGACTGCATCTTACCTTTGGATTTTGCAGAACACTCTTTGTTGTAAAGCTTAAACTAAAACGGCAGATGGATGAGAAGCAGCAGAGGAGAACCTATTCAGAAAGACTATTCCTGTATCTGCACAGAGATCCCTGATGGGTGACGGCCTGGAAAACAGGCAGCTTGGAATGCACCAACCTCTCCTGGACAACTAGGAAACGTGTGCAACCATGAGGCCATCATATTCGGGGTGATTAAAAACCAGATTAATGATAATAGGGAAGGAATAAAGAAAACAGAAAAAAAAACACCTAGGTCTTTTTATTCTAGGAAAGCTTTAGAGTGAGACTCTAAATCTCTAGATAATTTTTATCATTATCACTTAACATATATGAAGCCCTCACTGAATCATTGTCTGGCTACAGAATTCCAGGGAGACAGAAGGTTACGTGGTATCTATCCTAATCTCAGAACTACATTTTAGTTGATAATATAAAATTTCATCTCATCAAATCTTGGCTGGAGCTGTTAAGTGCAGCATATTTGGGTGGTTTAATGCTATTTTCCTTCTCAAGGTTGACCTTATATCTGCTTGGGGTTGAGGGATACTAAAAAGAAGTCATCTTCAATCAAAGTTCTTTGTATATTTACCTGCCTCTCTTTTTCTGTTAAAAGTTCACCTGTGGGGCTTCCCTGGTGGCGCAGTGGTTGAGAATCCGCCTGCCAATGCAGGGGACACGGGTTTGAGCCCTGGTCTGGGAAGATCCCACATGCCGCGGAGCAACTGGGCCCGTGAGCCACAACTACTGAGCCTGCGCGTCTGGAGCTTGTGCTCCGCAACAAGAGAGGCCGCGATAGTGAGAGGCCCGCGCACCATGATGAAGAGTGGCCCCCGCTTGCTGCAGCTAGAGGAAACCCTCGCACAGAAACAAAGACCCAACACAGCCAAAAAAAATAAAATAAAATAAATAAATAATAATTAAAGGTGCTAATAATTTAAAAAAAAACTTGTAATAATCTATAATAGAAAAGAATCTGAGAAATTATAAAAAAAAAGTTCACCTGTGGACATTGGGTTTTTTTTTTTTTTTAGTTGCTGCAAGAGTGTACTGTTAAAAAATTATTCCTCTGGAAAGTATGCATTGTAAGACGTTATTAGCAATTATAATATTTATTATTCTTGTTACTATGAATAGAAACAATGGTTAAAGTTGTGTGCCAATCAGTAGGCTAGAAGTATATATGTCATTTTTCATATCATATAGATCATATATCACCATATATTATATATCATATTATGACTATATATATGACTATATATATGATATGACTGTACATCATATCATATATATAGCAAATGATTATAATTTTCATTTTACTGATGAAGAAACCGAGACTAGAGAGAAGCTGTATAACTTGGTCAAACAGGTAGGAAGTGGCAGACACCCCCCCAAACTTCTTAAACACTCTCCACAGCCATTCAGCTACCCTCCTTCTTCCTTTTCTTCCCTCTCTCCCTCTCTTCCTTTTCTCCTTCTTCCTTTCCTTCCTTCCTTCCTTTTTTTTCTCTTTCTGTTTTCTTCTCTCTCTTTCCTTCCTCCCTTTCCCTTTCTTTTCTTCCTTTCTTTCTTTGGACCCACAGCAGGCCCTCAGGTTAACAGAAGCCGGGGCTACACGTCTTGGAAGGGAGGGAGAAGTATGACCGGAAGGCCGCCTGATGCTGAGCTTGGGCCTCGAGTCCGGGTCTGGTACACTGGTTCCCCAGGAATGTAAACGAACCATGAAACAAGTGTGCGAATACAAAGACTTCCCGAACCTCCACATCAGTTTTTTCCATCACTTTCCCCTTGTGTCTCCATCTCTTTCCCCCTGAAGATAGATGACTCAATGAATCATCCTTTTCTTAACCTTGTTAATGTCAATAGAATAGTTTTAAAAACTGGATTCAAATAATACTCCTTTTTTTTTTTTCCAGTGTACTGCTGTCCCCAGACTAATAAGGGACTGGAGGTCAACGTGCTCAGGTTCTTGGTTCATCACTAACCCCTACGAGGAAGTCCCTGAGGTGCGGAGAGTTGAGATGGATCGTGGCTCGTGTGGTCACTGCAAAGGCACAAGGTGGTGGAGCTAATGATGCTGGAGGTGCCGCACGTTCCTCAGGTGACAGTCACTGCAAAGGAGCATGGCGTCATTACAGTAACCACAGCTGTAAGACACACACTTTTTCTCAGAGGATCACAAACTCATGACTTGAGTCACATCGTGGAGAACGGGATTAGCCTTACGAAGCTGGGCGCGGTGGCTCACTGCATCCTCACATGCCCTAACTTTCTGGGATCCCGAGGAACAAAGAGCCGCGGGCAGGTTCCAGCAGCATCTCAGGGGATGGCTCTTCTTCCCACACCTCTTTGCAAAGACCTGCTGGGCCTTGAACATCGCTCGGTCCCCACAGCGAAGCTCCGCCGGGTGACACCTGCCTGGAGTCGTGCGAAGGAACCTCACAGAGCGCAGTGGCCAGAGGACACTCCAAATACTAGGAGGTCGCCCCTGCCCCTCCTCCTCCCCCCACCCCCTCCCTCCCAGTTCCATGTCTGCCTGTTTCCAGGCCGCCAACTCTAGCTCAGAACTCACCCGACGCCCCAAGAGAACAGGGCTGGTCTGCGATCCCAGCGAAGAGGTGAGCACTTGAAGAGGCTGCACCATGAAAAGCACCATAAATGCCCCCCACCCCCACCCCCACCCTTCCCCCGCCTTGGGCTGTTTTCCGGGCTGTCATGTGTTGAGCTGTGGATATGACAGAGTCACTCTCGGCACACAGAGTCTGGGCTGTGTTGGTTAGGGGCTCGAGCCCACCAGTTGGCACGCTGGCTGCCCACATAGAGCAGGGATTCCTGCTGCTTCGCTCCACGTCCTCGCTGAGCTCTCTGGGGAAGCCCCCAACGTCCGCCGCCCTCCCCTGCCGCCCTGCCCTCGTGTAGGCACAGGACCCCCAGGGAATGAGCACCTGCTTTCCCATTTATCAGCGAGGATGCTTAGCATACTTGACTTACAAAATCTCGCTGGAAGATGTCGAGCTTCTGCTTGGAGGCTAAGCCGGCCCACTTTGAGGGGAGATCAAAGGGCTGGAGCTTTCCAAAGTGCAGTTAAATTTAACATTCCAAGAGTCAGGAGGGCGGATTAAAATAGGATTTTGCCTGCAATAACACTCAGGGCCTGTTTCGCATTGCTGAGGGGACTCAGCCAGGAAGGTGCTTTGCAGGGAGCTTCCGTGGCTCCTCTGCTCCCCGCCTCATCTCAACAGCCACAGGCTTTTCTCTGCGGTGGGTGGTGCCAGGCAGGGCCTGTTCCTTCCTTCCAGGAGGGAGCCCAGCCCGCTGCAGATCAGCGCTTTCTTCTCTGCAGCAATGGCTGCAGGACAATACAAACACCCAGCTTGGGGAAAGGGATTTACAAACAAGTCTAACAGGATAATCTGAAAACGGGTGTAGAGAGAATCACCTCATTCAACACCCACTATTTGAGATATTCGTGTCATGTTGGCAACTCACTCCAATGAGGATCTTTGCTTTCTTCATCATCATTATTTTACTACTATTATCACTATTAATTTGCCATCTGTCACTGAGAAGGCCAGAAATGGTGAATTCATTAGAACTTGGGGAAAGAAGTGGCCCTGAGGCCATCTTGTCCCTGCCTGTGTTGGCAGGACCACTCAGCCAGAGAGGTGCCAGGGCCTCCTTTCCAAAGGTTTGGGAGTCTGTTATCTGTAAACCGAATTTCTCTTTCTTTCGTGTGATCCAACGTAATTTAAGGAAACTAGATACACAGTACTGTGTACGAACAAGAAACACACAAATGCTACTTCAAAGAGCTCTGGCTCCAGAAAGAGTGTGTCCTCTGGCGAGCTCGGTGTTTCCCTCTGACCGGTGTCAACAGGATACCTTTCACTTCCAGCCAGAGGTTTGGACCTTGGCTATATACAGGGGCACGTCTTACCTTTCCTAACCCCACCTTGATATCCTGAACAGACATTGATTAGTAATGCCCATTTGCCTGTGAGGAAACTGATTAAAAGATTGGCCCAAGGTCACGCAGCTACTAGCTGGGAACGTGAGGGTTAAATTCTGGTTAAGTCTAATTCTAAACCTAAAACCTGGGCTACTCATGGGCAACCCTGACACCAAAACAAAAAGTTATACTCATGTCCAAACTCAATGGCAGCAAAAACTAACCAGAATTTACATCATGTTCCTAGTAATCTATATGTCATTTATCCTGAATATGAACACAATTAGGTAAAAAATACTGTATTTTCAAAACAGAATACTGCCTCAGCCCCTGCTGGGGGTGTTATACAAAATATGATGAATATACTATATTACCTTCCTAAAATCAGACAAAAAATGTACTTTGAAACATGTATCTCAGGGTTTTGCTCAGGGGGCGGTGGACCTTTTCAAGTGGAAGGTTCACAGCAGTGCCGTGTAATATCGTCTGTATGTTATGAAACATGTGCATTAAATATCAGAACCTAGTAGAACTTTAAGTGAATGTAATTCAGTTTCCTACTCAACAGAAAAAGAACCTCCCTCTGCATCTTTGACAGCTGCTTGCTCAGCTGGTCTGGCCACCTCCACAGGTAGACTGTTCCTCTGACTGTCAGCGAGGTGGTTAGAGAATCCTTCCCGCTTCTCAGCCAAGCTTTCCTTCTCCATGACGCCCCTCGGCTCCCCTTCTGTTTCATGGCCAAGCAGCACAAGGACCCCATATGTATACTCTTTCCAACAGTGCTGACGTTTTACAGCACCAACACTTCAAATGATTGTTTTAAAACATAATCACTTATCTAAACATTTTAAAGTGACTTGAGATCTTTGAATCAAAATTTTGGCCCCAAAATTCTATGCCATTCAATAGATGCTTTTCGTTTTTTTTGTAGCTCTGATTCCCCCTCACCAATTTTAGAGATGAAACTTTTAAAATACTCTACATATTTAAAAGAAAGTAGTATGCTGCGAAGTACGAAGTCGATGCTGAATAAATTCAACTGTTTTTCCTCCTTTACATCTCCATATGGGGGTTGGCAGGGGGGGTTAAGCTTCTCTGGCAGAATGTAGAGAGTGTGTCTTCCTCAATAATTGGGTTGAGAGTGGCGTTTACCATTCAGGGAACCGTTGCCCTGGGAGAAGCTGGATCTGGCTGCAAGTCTAGAGACGAACGTTTTCAAAATATTCTTAGACCAAACTAAGCTATTCACATCTGAACTAGACTTTTATTTTTAACTTAAAGAAAGAAAATGGATTTAAGAAATGCAAGAGAGCTACATTAACAAAGAAGCTGTAGAGCCTGAGAACCATGTCCTGGCAGCACTGGACCATGTACATGCCCTGACGGCTCCGCGAGGGTACTGTGTCTCGGGGCATCTCTTCCTCTCGCCCACGGGCTTGAGGGGATCATTCCAGTGACGGGAAACACAGTCCAACCTGGTTGACAGGATGCCACACCATGACTCCCTAAATCATGGCCAGTTCTGAGACCTGAAAGCCCTGAACGGGGATCGGTCCCAGTCTCCTTCTGCCTTGTCCCTCTGCCATTAGGTGACATGCGTTTGTGTTTCCTGTGACTCCTGTGCTCACCACCCTGCCTCAGACTCAAACCCCACAGCTCTTTCCAGAGAGGAAGCAGGCACCAAACACCAGGCTTCTCCCTCACCTTGTTGTCACCTGCCACTATGGTATTTGCTCTTTACTTTCAACCTGTCACCTTCCTGCATCGTACGTCATTTTCCAAGTACACGAGGCAGTTTCACCGAGTACCAGGCTGCAGTTCTGTAATTCCTGAGCTTGAAACCTCCAACTTAACATGCCGCTTCTTTACTCCCGAAGTGCATTCACACATCTAGTTACTCAAGAGCTCCCCTGGCTGAAGGCTCCGCCCAGTTTCTCTGACACCCTCTGGGAGGTGCCCCTGAGAGGCCCTGGAAGATGACAGCCCACCCGACGCTCCTGTAGGGACCCATCCTCAGCTCTCATGGGTGCTGAAGACACAGCACTCTCCTGACTTGATTCCAAACAGGACCATCAGGTGCCTGTCCATACTGCACTCGCCCACAGCCCGCTAACTCCTAAAGAATTCAGCCTGGTTGATGCTGCTTCTCCCGCTGAAGAAATGCCCAAAGAATTGCCTGAGTGAGGCCACAGACCAGGGCTGCCCGAACAGCCTCTCAGTCTCTGGTGACCCAACACTTTCTCTTTGTACAAGGTAATCTTCATCGGGCAAGTCAGGGGTCTGTCAACTCCAGAGACAGCAAATGACTATGAGCTTAAATTCCCAACCTTTTCCCATTTTCCTGGTATTTCCCTGTCATCTTGTCCAATACCACAGTTCCGTTTCTCCAGAGGTGTCCTCTGCTCTTCCCTGTTCCAGGCTCCTGTTGCTTAGGAGGCAGAAGCACGTGTATGTAAGTCTTGTCTCTGACACCTAGTAATCATCCTGTGTCTGTTTCTATTGGTAACGTGGGGTAACCACAGTGCGTACTTCTCAGGTTTGCTGGGGAATCTCTACTTCATAGTGACAGACAATCTGATCAATGGCGATGCTGTGTTAGATTTGACAAAAATTAGGCAGTAGACTTAGGAAAACTTGAGCATCTTCCAGTTGTTATTTCCCACTCAAGGTGACACTGGTAGGAATCTGTCGTGGTGAATGCTCATTGTTTCTGGAGATGCTAAAGGGGTGTTCATTGAAAGAGAGATGTGTGCTTCGGTCTCAGTTACTCAGGACTGATGGTAATAGCTTCGATTTATAAATACACATGTCCTGGCTCTGTGACGATAAGCTCACAGTTGTCTTATCTAGTGATTACACAAACTGGAAAGGGCCATAGTATAGCCAAAAATACCAAGACACATGAGCTGAATGTGATTTTTATATGCTGGCATAATATGATGTTTCTGACTTTGGAAAGTACCTGCATGATTAAACCTCTTCACTTTTACTGAAGAATGATAATTTGCTTCAGATTAGAGTCAAAACAATGAAACTGATTATAGAAAACTGACCTTTCTTATACCTACACGTATCAAGTAGATTCTTAGGGAAGCAAGCCCAGCAGGTAATCCATTTAACTAACTGACTGAGTCCACGAGACGCTAAGAAGCCATTTTTACTTTTATTACCCTAAGCCAGTTCCATCACTGGGAGCCCACGAGTTTTCCTGAGTCACCTTGGTGAGATAACATGTGTTGTATTTGGCCTGGAGACATCAGCCTTTTTAATTTTTTTTTTACTCAAAGTTTGTATTTCCACATTTAACATTTAGCAAGATCCTTGTTTTGATGTAATGTCATCAGCATCTGATACTGTCGGGACTGAGAACTTGGTTTAGAATCTTGCTCCCACTCCTCAGATAAGGCTGAACACTCAGGGCACGTGACGATATATCTTGGTCTGCTATTTGCTTCCTTCCGGAGAGAGGTGGTCCTGCAGCCATTCCAGGTTTTTAGTATTCCTGTGTATTTTTACACGTTCTTAGGTAAGTCCATGGTTAAGATGCATTATGGGTAAGCAAATTTTATTAACTTCTGAAGAACCATCTGGAATCATATGTGTGGCTGATATATATAAAAGTGTAATAGAGAAATATAAATATGAAAATAATAGACTTAGTCTAAATAAGTAATCTTGGATAACTGGCTGCCTCTAAACCAAGAATATATAGCAAGAAATATGTTTGCAACAAGGTTTGCTTCTCTGCCCTTATGTGCAGGAGGTGGACCTAGGCTCTTACATGAAAGGGTGCAGATAATAAATGTACTCATTGCACATTTATCCTAAAACTGGTGCAAGGCTAGTCTGGCTCTAGGTAACGATTTAAAATAAAAAAGATCTCCTTTCTCTGTCACTTGTTTCTATTTCTGTGATGATTTCTTCTTGTCAAAAGCTATGAAAGGTCTGTGATTCTACCTTCCTTGCAAGCTAAAATGTTAGCCTCCCACAGTTTCATGGGCGCAGGCAGAAGATGTGAGATTCCTGGGTCAGAGGTAAAGGACAATCTATTACTCACAGAAATTGCAGTTGCCTGAATATCACCATTTCTCCTGTGCTGGTTCCTTAAAGTTCCAGTCCCCATGGAGCACCATGAAGTGGGCCAGGTGATACAGGCACATGCATCAGGTTGCTGGATTAGTCAGGGTTCTCTAATAGGTGGTATCTATATCCATATCTGTATCTACATCATCTATATCAATAGACAGGTAGATAGATGATAGATTTATTATAGAAATAGGCTTGTGTGATTGTGCAGGCTGAGAAGCCCACCATCTGCTGTCTGCAAGCTGGAGACCCAGGAGAGCCGGGGGTGTGACAGTCTGAGTCCGAAGGCGCGAGAACCAGGGAACTAATGGTGTAAGTCCCAGTCCCAGTCCAAGGTCAGAAGAAGATTAGAGGGCAGGTCCCAACTCAATCAGTCAGGCAGGATACAAGGGGTGAATTTCTCCTTCCTGTGCCTTTTGTTCTCTTCAGACCCTCAGTGGATTGGATGGTGTCCACCCACATAGGGGAGGACCATCTACTCTACTCAGTCTATGAATTAAAATGCCAATCCCTTCCAGAAACACCCTCATAGACACACTCAGAAATGATATTTAAAATGGACACTACATGGCTAGTCAGGTCCAAACATAAGATTAACCAGCACAGTTGGGTTACAAGAGTGGAACCCAAAGCTTGGAATCCCTAATCTTTCATAAGGGGCATGCCTGCCCTGTGCTCCAGAGGGGGATCCCGTCCGTGCTCCTGTAAGCAAACTTGCCCCTTTCTCAGAGAGAGACATTGTCACTGTCTCCCAAAGCTCTTCACTCTACAAACATCCATCAAGAGCGTCCAGAACAAATGCTCACAGGGCATGCAAAAACAGAAGGGGTGCACAAAGAATTGTCTCCCAGCATTTCTTTCTTCCCCTTTAAATCCATGGAATCACATCAAAACACAAAGCTAAAATAAGTTATTTGCACCATGATGAGAATTATTTCCTATCATTGTCTCTCCTCTTCAGGCATGTTTGTATTTTAAAATCAGTATTGCTAATTGCAGAGTTGGAGACATCGTGTTGCTGTTACAGAAATCTCAAGCTTTATTGGGTAAGCTGGAAATGGCTTTGGGAGCCAGGAGAACTGCCTGTACCGGGGGTGCAGAGGCAGAAGTGAGAGCATCACTAATAGCGTCCGTCCATATTCCCCACCCACATTAGGAGCTGCCCTTAGTTGGGACCACATTTTCTAGTCCATCTTGCAGTCAGAGGCATCCATACTAGTGTAGTTTAGTAAGGAATACGAGCAGAACTGTACCCATAAGACCCTCCCCTGAGGCCCCTCCACACTCTTTTCCCTTTTGAAAAAATGAGGATGGTCAAAGGATGACCTTAGAAGCTACACGCAAAAGATGGCAGTCTTTGTGTAGAAGTTGGACAACTATGAACACACTCACTGACTTAGTTCTGTGTGTTCTTATGCTACTTTCTGTGTTGAAGCTATTACATATTTCGGGATATTATTTACATTTATTTTAGGGTTGCTTGTTATAGCAACTAGCCCACACTATTACAAGTAAGTTGTATTGATTAGGAGTGATCTTGGAGAAACGTGGAACAGTTTCTCAGATGCCCCAAGAGCATCCGCTCTGACCTTTGTAATTTGGGTGACATCTTTTTTAGAGATTTTAGACTTCTATATTCTGTCTTGTGGCAGAATATAAAGTTGATTAAAATGAAGAATACAAGGATGATGAAGATAACATAAATGCTATCACTCAAATGTGTTCCATACACTTGAAGGCATATAATTTATGCCATCCAAGACTGATGAATTACCTAAATATGCTCTTCATAGAAGAGATCCCACAGTTAGACTAATATCTCCAAAGATCTTAGACAGCAATATCTTTGTTTGCCAACTTGTTAAAACTAAAACATTTAGCAAAATTCAAGATATAATAAAAAGAGTTGGTGGCAGCTTATTATGTTTAATGACAATCACAAACTTTTAGCTTATTGGAGGCAAAACTCCACTGCAAAGAAGAATGTCTGGATACACTTTAACTAAGAAATAAATGCACAATTAGCTAAATATGGTCTAGAATTCTGTGTATTAATATAAAGCAAGGGCTGGCAAAGTTTTTCTATAAAGGGTCAAACAGGAAATATCTTAGGCTTTGTGGGCCAGACAGTCTCAGTAGAAACTGCCCAAATGTGCTGTGGCACCAAAAGCAGCCTCAGATAGGACATAAATGAGCAGACATGGCTGGCTGCCAATAAAACATTATTTACGAAAACAGTCTCTGCACTGGATTTGGCCCATGTGCCTGAGTTTGCCAGTCCCTGATGTAAAGAATCTATATTCTTGTGTGTGTAGAGAAAGTTTTGTATCTTATAGAGCACATCCTTATAGAGCACATCCTTCAGGGTTATCAGATTCTAACTCTGTGCATTGTCTGAGGTTTTTTGTAATTTTTTGTAAGTTAGAAGTAACTGATTATATGCAAATTCTTTCCTTTCTGGTAGTGATTTAACTGGCTTCCTTCCCCCCCCATCCTCTACAGTCTTGTGCCCACTTCCAATAGATCTCAACCGTCCCTTATTCCACGTGCATTTGTGCTGTTTAGACTTTTCCTTTGAATGGGTTGTCACATCTGCCTGGTTCCCTCACAGCATATGAGTTACATAAATTCTTATTTATTTATTTATTTATTGGCTGCATTGGGTCTACGTTGCTGCGTGCCGGCTCTCTCTAGTTGCGGCGAGCAGGGGTTACTCTTCATTGCAGTGCACGGGTTTCTCATCCCGGTGGCTTCTCTTGTTGCGGGGCACGGGGTCTAGGCACACAGGCTTCAGTAGTTGAGGCGTGCGGGCTCCGTAGTTGTGGCTCTCAGGCCCTAGAGCGCAGGCTCAATAGCTGTGGCACATGGGCTTAGTTGTTCCGAGGCATGTGGGATCTTCCTGGAACAGGGATCGAACCCATGTACCCTGCGTTGGCAGGTGGATTCTCAACCACTGCGTCACCAGGGAAGTCCCTACATAAATTCTTTAACATGATTCTCTTTCAATCAGTGTAGAGTAATGATTTTATCTTTTTCTGAAAAGTATTTCTTAATTGCGTGCGTACTGTATGTGTTCGTGCACATGTGTGTGTGTGTTTTTTTTAATTATGTCATTATTCAGTAACTCTTTGTTTTCTACTTTTTTTTTTTTTTAAGGTGTAGGCTTATTTATTTATTTATTTTTGGTTGTGTTGGGTCTTCGTTTCTGTGCGAGGGCTTTCTCTAGTTGCAGCAAGTGGGGGCCACTCTTCATCGTGGTGCACGGGCCTCTATCGCGGCCTCTCTTGTTGCGGAGCACAGGCTCCAGACGCGCAGGCTCAGTAGTTGTGGCTCACAGGCCCAGTTGCTCCGCGGCATGTGGGATCTTCCCAGACCAGGGCTCGAACCCGTGTCCCCTGCATTGGCAGGCAGATTCTCAACCACTGCGCCACCAGGGAAGCCCCACATGTGTGTGTTTAATGATCAGAAGTGATCAGTAGCTCGGACACAAAATTCTAAGTGAAGGTATTTCCAGACACATGAAACCAGGCGCTCCCTCCCCAACCTCACAAATAGATGGTTACAGCACTGTATTTCTATAGCTTCTCCCAAAAGTGCTTTCACAGCCATTAGCTCATTTGTTTCTTTCAACACCTTTCCAGGCTTTGTTAAGACAAATGATTATTAAAATCTCATCAAGAAGGAAAGGGTGACACATAGAAACTTCACAAATGAATTTCTGTGTCTGCTTGGAAAGAAGAGCTAATTAAAGATCAGCACATAATCACTCATTTACTTTACTGTCCTTCATGCCCACTCAGAGGAATATTCCTCCTCCTGTTCCACACCGGCTTTACAGTTTGCTTAACCCACCATCTTTTTCTAAGCAGCAGGAAGACTGTAATGACAGTTGAGCTCTGGAGTTAACTTGGATTGGTTTGTTTATCTGACTAGTATGGGATGCGTTCAAAAGTTAGCAAAGATTTACTTTTCAAATTCTAAGTTTCTGTCATCAGCAAAATGACATTATGAATATTATAGTCTTATGACTATCAAGCTGATATGCATTTTTAACAACCTCTTCCTGACAAACTTTCTCTTGGTCACACAGATAGAAGGCAATCCGACACTTAGAAGCTGCCACCAGACAGAAGTCCACTGAGAGAAAAGGAGCTGCCACTGGCCCGTGAGTAGAGCTTGCAGCAGCTGCTAATTTCAAGGCAGGAAGTCTTTTTCAATGTTGCTTGTAAAAATTTAACTTCAGCATTAAACAAACTTCAGGAACAGAAACTCAACAGGGCAGACATGAATGTATATAAATAGAGGGCCTTGTAAAAGCCAATTAAAGCCTACCCTAGAATCTGCACAGGAGATAAGAATGATAGAACACAAATGGGAAAATTCAGGGTCACTCCAGCTAACAGCATTGCCACAGAGTATTTGCATCTCCTCTGTTTTTAAGCAGGGAGGTAGCCAGAAGAGTATCTTCATCTTTCACAGGACTATGCTGCTATAACAATAGGTGACACGTCTGAGCATTTTCCAGAAAAATTATAGGGTGACTTATCAAGGAAAGCATACAGTGTTTCTATTTTAGATTCTAAGTTTGATGGAGGAAATTTCTAGAGTAGATGGTCTTGCTCATAAGGCTATATTTCAACTAATTTTAGTACTAACTTCCTTGGGGATTTGAAAGAAGAAGTAAGCAGATTTCAGACTTGAGACCAACTTCTTTGGGAGTTTCTATAGCATTCAATTTTATGTCAATGAGAGTCTGTGTTTGCATTTGTTTCTGTATTCAGAGACAACTAACTAACTATATATATATATTAATCTTTGAGGAGCCATTAGAGACTTTGCTCTTAAATATATAAAAATAACCACTTGTTTGCTGTTTTCCCTCTATGACTACTAAAGCATTATATTACATAGTAGGTATGTGATTATATATTCTAGCATTTGTACATGGCTGAAGACCATATGAAATGAAAATTAAGATATTTAGGTTTCTATTGACTTAAGTCATTTTAAATATAAGATATTTAATATAACTTTTTAGCTGTTCACAGACTATTAAATGTCAGAAATTATTTTCCTACATTCAACAATAAAATGAAATTCTTTATACACTTTTTGGTGGTTTTTCCCCCTTCATGATAAAGAGATAAATAGTTAAAGGGAAACTGAGTGCATATAGTTTCAGATCCAGTGAGTCCAGCTCACAAAGAATTGTATTTAAAAAGCACAGCGTAAAAGACCCCAAATAGCCAAACAAATCTTGAGAAAGAAGAAAAGAGCTGGAGGTATCACTCTCCATGACTTCAGACTACACTACAAAGTTACAGTAATCAAAACAGCATGGTACTGGCACAAAAACAGACACATAAATCAATGGAACAGAATAGAGCGCCCAGACATAAACCCACGCACTTATGGTCAATTGATCTACAACAAAGGAGGCAAGAATATACAATGGAGGAAAGGTAGTCTGTTCCATAATCAGTGCTGGGAAAACTGGACAGCTACATGTAAAAGAATGAAATTAGGACATTTTCTAACACCATACACAAAGATAAACTCAAAATGGATAAAAGATCTAAATGTAAAACCAGAAACCATAAAATTCCTAGAAGAAAACATAGGCAGAACACTCTTACTCTTTGATATAAATAGTATTAATATTTTTTTGGATCTGTCTACTAAGGCAAAGGAAACAAAACAAAAATAAACAAATGGGACCCAATTAAACTTAAAAGCCTTTACACAGCAAAGGAAACCATCAACAAAATGAAAAGACAATCTAGTGAATGGGAGAAAATATTTGCAAATGATATGACAGATAAAGGGTTAATATCCAATATATGTAAACAGCTCATACAACTCAACATCAAAAAAACAAACAACCTGATTTAAAAATGGGCAGAAGAACAGAATAGACATTATTCCAAAGAAGATATACAGATGGCCAACAGGCACATGAAAAGATGCTCAACATCACTAGATATTAGAGAAATGCAAATCAAAACCACAATGAGACACCACCTCATACTTGCCAGAATGGCCATCATTATAAAGTCCGCAAATAACAAATGCTGAAGAGGGTGTGGAGAAAAGGGAACCCCCCTACACTGTTGGTAGGAATGTAAATTGGTGCAGCCACTATGGAGAAAAGTATGGAGGTTCCTCAGAAAACTAAAAACAGAACTACCATATGATTCAGCAATTCCACTCCTGGGGATATATCCAAAGAAAAGGAAAACATTAATTCAAAAAGATATATGCACCCCAATGTTCATAGCAGCACTATTTACAACAGCCAAAATACAGAAGCAACCTAAGTGTCCATCAGCAGATGACTAGATAAAGAAGATGTGGTATATATACACAATGGAATACTACTCAGCTATAAAAAGAAATGAAATTTTACTGTTTGCAACAACATGGATGAACTTGGAGGATATTATGCTAACTGAAATAAGTCAGACAGAGAAAGACAAATACTGTATGATATCATTTATATGTGGAATCTAAAAAATAAAACCAACTAGTGAATATAACAAAAAAGAAAAAGACTCACAGGTATAGAGAACAAACTAGTGGTTACCAGTGGGGAGAGGGAAGGAGAAGGGGCAATATAGGGGTAGGAGAATAACAGACACAAACTACTATTCATAAAATAAATAAGCTACAAGGATATATTGTACAGCACAGGTAATATAGGCAAGATTTGATAATGACTAGAAATGGAGTATATAACCTTTAAAAATTGTGAATCACTATGTTGTACACCAGAAACTTATATAATACTGTAAATCAACTATACCTCAATTTTAAAAAAAGGAAAAAAAGCACTATGTAGTTTTTATAAGAAGCCCGCTGAATGTCTTTCATAAATCCTTAGAGAAGTCAGAAATAGAAAGCTCCATATTTCCAGGAACATGGAAAACTTGACCCAAAAAGGTAAAGTTACATCCTAGACTTGGAAAACAGGAAATTCTAGATGGTTTTTGGCAAAACACATGGTGCTCCGCCTCTCTCAGTGTGTGTGCTAAAGTTTTCCGAGTCTGTGCATTCCTTCTAACTTGGGAATTCTCTAAAGGCTGAAATTCCTGTTTCTGAAGAGGAACAGTGATATCAAGAGCAGCAACAAAACAACTTTCACAAGAACAAGCAAAGAGTATTGTCATTGTGGTTCTTCGCAGAATCACACATTTCAGAACTCACCCTGTAGGACAGGACATCTCCCAGACACTGGGGAATCACCTCCCCAGTGGGGAGGAAGGTAATTATTGTGCAGAAAAGGAAGTTGTGTGTGTGAATGAGCGCATTTGTGTCTTAGGCGTGATGGCTGGATAAACCACATCACTGGGTTGGGCAGGGCTGTGCATCTTGGAAATAGATGTTTCTTTGTTGTGATGGTTCCCCGAGAGATAAGAGAGAGCATGGAGCATCCCTCCTCTTCAGACCAAGGAAAACACCCAACGACAACATCAACATCAACAAGAAGGGCATAATGAGTGGGTGTGCTAGAAATTCCATCTGCATGAAGTGTGCTGGGAAAAGCCTGGCTGGTGAAAAACAGATTTGGCGCTTATTGTTTTGCTCAGTGAGTAAGCTGGCGAAGAAATGTGGGTGTGTGCTGCCGGGAAGAAAACAGACTGCAACAAAATGTAGGAATCATTTTTTAATCAAGGAAAATGTATATAAAATGATGTTTGGCTCCTAAAATTAAAGCAAAATAAAAAAACAAGCACACATCCCTCCACCTCCCAATCCGTTTAAAACTGAAGCTGGCCAAACAGTGCATCCGGGTACAGTCAGCTGAGGAGGCGTGTGAATATAAAGACACAGTGGAGTGGTCCTGGGGGCTATTAAAAATGTAACCAACCCTCCCTCCAGCTTCCAATACGCCCCAGAGAGGGCTGCGGTGAGCTGGCATTTGAGGAAGTTAGAATTTAACTGATGATCATCCCTGGCTTCTCCTCCTCCACAGTAGGGCCCGGTGAATCAGAGTTTTTGTGGTTATGCTATTCAAACAGGCAGACACTTGGTGGTTTGCCTTTTGTTTAATTTGTTACAAGATCACACAGATATTTTCAACAGAGTTTCAGAAAGCATCTTGGGAAATCCACAAAAATGAGCTGAATCATCTAACCCAAAACAGCCGGTACCACATCTGACTGGATCTTGCTCTTCTTTCTCTGCGGAGAAAGTTCTCATCCTCAGTTAGATGTAAGAGCAAGGATGCAGAGATTGACTTAGGGTCAGACAGGACAGCCTAAGCAGAATATGAGCCCTGGAAACCCGAGGACTTTTCCTTGTGAGGGGAATGCACATGTGACACAACTCTCTACACGCTCTAGGAGCCCTGGATGGTTATGGAAAGACTCAAACCCAAAGGGAGAAGCCCCGATGGAAAAGTGACTGTATTAGGTATTAGGCGTCTGGGGCTAAAAACAACAAGGTGCCGGAGAGCTGCATTCCATCCATCTCCAGGTCAGCACATCACAAGGTACAGGCCAAGCCAGTATTCCTCTTTTTTTTCTTTTCTTTTTTAAAGCTCAGGTTCAGCGCATTTCTATCTAAATCTGCAAAGCTAGTTGTGTTTCTTTTGGCCTGGGACCTGATCCTTAGATTAGGTGAGGTGGTAATTTGTTTGTTCACAGGCAAGCACAAAGAGAACTTGGCTTCTTGCTTTACAACTGGATTGGGTTTCAGGCTTCAAACAGTTAAAACTAGTCTTCAAAAGAGACTCAATCAGGAAGAATGAAAGGAACCCAGGAGTGGAGGAATTGTTTGGTGTTTTGACACTGTCTCTTTTCACTTGAGAGTCACATTTCAAATAGGGAGGTGTTTCCCCTTTTTAAAAAATGCTCGTGAAATGCATGACTCACCGTGCTATTGCAAACAGCCAAAAACGTTCCGCGGAGTCTGGGGCTCGACCAACCACAGTAGCCAAGGATTTTAGACATTGCTGAGCCAGCTTTTCCCGCTCGGGCCAGGAGGGGTGGAAGCAGAGGGTCCTGCTTCTGTTCCCAAAGGCACTGGTCTATCCCCGCCTTGAACAGAAACGGGTCCAGCAGGGGATTCTACGCCACAGCTGCCGTTCGACCGTATCCCGCCTCTAACACTCTGGAAATGTTAAGTTTTACTGAGTCTGCCAACGTCTTTCTCTTCTTTGAAGAATTTGGCTCAGAGCATGATGTGGGCAGAGAAGGGGAGGAATACTACCAGCTCAACCACTGAGAGAAAAAGACAAACAGGCTTTCTATAGCAGTGAACCTGAAGTAAGGAAGGGCTTGTCTCTAGCGCCAAAAGAAAAAAAAGGGGCGAAGTCGACCTTTCTTTCCCACCACTGGACACCACCTTGAAAAGTGGGTGTGGGCCAAATGCAGTTCAGGTTTGGACATGAACAGATGGCTGCCCCGTGCTGGCAGGGACCTGGGTTTCCCTGTTTGAAACTCCCTGTTTTCCCTGGGTTTCACTGTGTCAACAGGGACGCGAGAGCCATCCCTCCTCAGAGTGACTGATGTAGCCCAGAATGGGAAGAGTAACTCAAATGCCCACAAAGCAGCGCCTGCACTCATGGAAAGCTGGCTGCTGAAGGCCAGTCATAGCCACACAGTGATGGCCCTGTGGTGGGGACAAACCACGGCAGACCCCTGCCATTGGGATTTAGGTTCCAGCTGTGTACAAGGATCTGTTCTAGGAAAGCTCATACCTTTGGCGAGTAAAGCCAGAGAAAGGGGCTCCTGTCGCCTAGCCCCAGAACGGGGACCTCAGGGCCTAAGGAGCAACAGATCCTTGATGGTATTATTAGACTTTTTCTGGTTCAAGGTAGATAATGAGTTTCAAAGGGAATCTTTATTTTTTTCTTTTACTAAACAACAAAAAAAATTTTTGGAGTGTGTGTGTGTGTGTGTGTGTGTGTGTGTGCGTGTGTAGTGAAAGCTACAGAATAATTAACATGTGCATTTTAGAAATCTTGAATCTTAGAACCAAGGTACAAAACAACCTGACCAGGGCCCAGGACGACTCACCACTAAACGCCACCAACTGACCAAAACGGGGTCCTGTCCGTCTATAGGAGGTTTTCCCGGGGGGAGTCCAGACTCCTCCAAGCTTGTCACCTCTGTTCTGTTTTCCACACCACATCACATGCCCCACATCGTGGTTTCCCCCTATTCTAATGGATTCTCCACCAAGCCTCTTTTCTGATCAAAACTTTTTTGATTATGTTCTTAGTCATTTTTTAAAAACAAATCCAAAAATGTTTTGTTTACAGGCATGCCGCAGTATCTCAAAAACTATAAGTAGGCACCAGAAAGCCGGAAGCCTGCCCTCCTGCTGTTTCTACACAAAAACCCCTCTATGTGTCTCAGAGCTGCCATATCCCTTTCAAGGCACACACCAACATTGTTTTTTTTAAAAAATTGGTTTGCTGTACTTAATTTCCATTTGTTATTAAAAACAGTATTTTTCTTCTTGTACCCCTGGATCCTCACTTCCAGGAGGGCGTTTTTCTGTCTCTGCAAACAGCGGAAAGAAGTAAGTTGTTTTTACTTGGTATATTTCTGCTCTCCAACCTGAAAGTGTTCAGCTATATAATTGTGAGCTATACGCAGCATGCCCGCTCCAGGAAAACATTATAGTTATTAGGAGATGAAGCTGGCATTTTGCCTTTTAAGGGACTCAATAAACTCACCCTGAATATGTTTATTAACCCACCACCAGGACTGAAAATCCTCAGCACAAATTTCTGCCGGGAGTCAGGGTTGGGGGGGATGTCTGAATATGGAAACTGTGCACACACTGGCTTAGCTGGTTCTCCCTGGAGAGGTATGCCGAGCAGGCAGGCTCTGGAGGGAGAGAAGCACCGTGCTGAAATAGTGTTGGCGGAAACAGGGCTGCTCGGTGTGTGGAGGATTTCCACTGTTACTAGGGGTGGAAACAATGAGAGGTCTAGGAGGCTTGTTTACACACCAGAAAATACATCTAGCTTTCAGAAGCAGAGTGCTGTGGCACACAACTGACATTCAGTGACTGCCCCCAAACAGTTCCCCCTCAATGGCTCAGCATGTTCTGGAAGTCCTCCTTGGTTTCAAGGTACCAAGAGCCATAAATCCATATTTAATTAGCTCTGAATGAAATACTGAAGATGATAGGATCTTTGTGCTAAAAATGAAACCCAAACGGGTCTGGTTGATTTATGTCTAATTCAGAGTTGTAATTTAATTAAAACTACATACTGAATTAAAAAAAAAAAAAAAAAAAAAGCCTCTCTGGCAGAGTCCTTCCCACGTGAAATTCAAATTCACTGTCTTACGGCTTAGGAGCCTCATGTTCTATTTCATTGTAACATTGCTTAATATGTTTATTCACTCCTCTTCCAACAGCTTACTTTCTTAACTGGCTTGTTTCGCATTAAATCACTGAATTTCTTAGTGAGTCAGAGTTATAAAGCTGAAGTTTGCATACAAACACATCTTTCTATCTTACTGGATGACTTATGTGACAGCTCTTTGAAGATTAACTCTCTTCTTCACCAGGCTTATATTTATGGGAGGTTAGTTTTGAGTTTAAGAACAGGATATTGAGGCAAAGTTACAAATAAAAGATATAAAAATGATGGATTTTGTGTGTGTGTCAGAAGGTGAAATTGAGAAATTAATATGAAAGTGAAATTTTACTAGTACACCTGGAAAATAAAAATTTCTCATCAAAACCTTAATTATGCCATCTTTAAAAGAAAAAAAAAAAGGAATTCCAGTAAATTAAAGCTTCTTTCTTCCTCCATTCTAGTAAGTGCAAAATGTTATAAGTAAAATTAAGTTACAAAATATCATAGCAGTTAATTTATTATTAAATAATTTGAAAAATTTACTTGTACTTTTATAGATGCTCCACTTCCAGCTTCCAGGATGCCCAATACTTTGCTTTTACTGACATGTAAGTTATAATAGTGCTGTGTGAGGACCCTCTGGGCAGCCATCACTCCAAACAGCACACGGGACATTTCCATCTCCATGGAAAGTTCTCCTGTGCCCCTTTCCAGCGAATCCCTCCAAACCATCACTTCTGGCATTCTTCCTGTTGGCTTTCTTTGGCTGGGAGGGTGCTGAAGGCCCCCATGCTCCTGCGCCCTGGGGAGCGTATTCCCTCTCCCTGTGGTGTGGGGCTTGAGGCAGGGCGGTGGCCAGTGGGCGCAGCTGGGCTGGGTTCACCTGGGATTTGGGCCTATCAGGCCAGCCCACTCCAGCCACCAATGCAGGAGAAACCCAGCCGGTGGCTCCTCCTGCACGTGTAGGGTGGCTTCACCTCATCTCCCCTCTGTGCAGGGGAGAGCAGCCCACGTGGGGCAGGGCTTTTCACTTTCTGGAATCTACTTCATTTAGGTTCTTCTGTGTCCTCAGTTCTCTAAAGGGTTTTAAAATCCTACGATTCTGTAGATGATGTGGCTATTTTTCACTGAGGATGAATGTGACTCTCTTAGGACTCCCACATCCTCACCAGAAGGGGGCGTCCTCCCCCAATACGTCTGATTCCCCCGCCTCCAGCAAGTCTGTCGGCGCCATTTTTCCAACTGCATTTGCTCCCTTTGTGTCTCTGTCACATTTTGGTAATCCTCACAATATTTCAAGCTTTTAAATTCTTACTATATTTGTTATGGTGATGTGTGTTCAGTGATCTTTGACATTATTACTGAAACTTGCTGAAGGCTCAGATGATGATTAGCATCAAACTTTAGTCGATCAAATTGTAAATATTCTTATTAAGAATTAATAACCAACTTGTAAGGAAAATCAGGAGAATTTTGGTTTAAGGTTGGTTTCACAAAACTGTGATTTAAATTTTTCCTCTTGAGCCAAATTTTTTAATTTCTGCCCCAAGGAGTTTTTCAGCTTCACTTAGAGACCATTTTTCCTTTACTCCCAGCTGTAAAGAAAGGAAATACATTCCTAGAATTGTAGGAAGTTGAGGCAGGAGTCCAAGAGGTCACTGCTTTGCCAGTCCAGCATTTTCCTCTAGGATTTGGGTCTTTCTCCCTCAGGCATCTCGTCCTGTATTGGGTGACTCTGCTCCCCATCAACAAACCACCACATCGGAATGTTCGCTCTCAAGCTCTGAGGTCTGAAATCTTCCACCTGTGTCTGGCTAGACTGGGCATATCTGCTTCAAGCATAAAGTTTAAAGAGGTGGCAAGCAACTCAGTAATCTAGATAAATAATATTGTAATGCAATTTTTAAAAATCACAATTAATGCAAAAACATTCATGATGAACAAAATGTCAAAATTTTAACTAAAGACAGGGTCATCACCCTGTCCTAGTTATGCTTCCAAATTCTCTAGTTATAATAAATGTCAATATTTAAAATATTTTATTCTGTTTTCTATTTCTATATTATGTATACATTTTAATCTTACATCCTTAACTTTGTTCTTTTCTGTGTGTTTGTGGTGTGTGTGTGTGTGTGTGTGTGTGCGCGTGGTGTCTCCCCTTTACTTTTTCATCTTTTGCTACCAGCTGCGACCTTCAGCAAGTTTCACTGTCTTTCTGTTCCTCAATTTCTCCATATATAAAATGGAGATAAGAATATTTGCCATGTAAGGTTGTTGGAAGAATCATTGAATTTATATATATTAAGAACCTAGAACTACGCTTTGCAAAAGTCAGGGCTCTGTCTGTTGACTGTCACTGTGGCTGTTGTTTTGCTGCTGTTGTTTTTGTTGTCAGTTAAAGTGAAATTCCTCTGTGTGTCCATCACCCATGGTGTCTGGGGTGAGGATAAAGCTCATCACATGCGATTGCCAGGTGCTCACCCCCCTTCTCTCCCCCCTTCGTGACCGGAGTGCCAGTAGCTGCCATGTAAGTCGCACAGGACCCACTCTGATTGAGCGTGGTCTCCAATGCTGTGGGAGTGAGGGCGGAACAAAGTAGCTGCCTCTAACCTGCGGCTGCCGCTCCCCCCTCTCATGCTTCCCAGCTAAAGCCCCTTCAGGGAACCAACTGAACTGAAAATCCAGAGATTCTGGAAAGCTGTCTCCAGGGTGGTGCTCACTTATCCAGCATTCCCTTTAGGCTAAAGCATTACATTTTCCACCCAATTCTCCTTTCAAATGCCCAAACCAATGAGACCTTTACTGTTTTAATCTCTCGGCATGAAAACAATGTACCAGGCAGCTTGGATCTGGGAGATTAACAGAGGGAGAGGGATCTAGGAGTTCAAGAGAATAATTATCCAACTATGGCACAAATATGTATTAAGCATCTACCAAGTGCCCAGCACTGTACCAGCGCCAGAAGATACAAAGAAACAGGCACCGTGACTCTCCCTCTCAGAGTCTAGTGGGTAAGACACCCGCGAAAAGTGACAGCAGCTGTGGGCTGAGCCGGTACGCCGGCTTTTCTGCACTCCGGGTTCCCGAAGACAGTGCCTGGAGCACACTAAGTCCTCAGGAAACCTAAGCTATTATTATTATTATCATTGTCTGAGGCAGAGGACAGCTCTTACATGAGCAGGAAGCATGCAGACTCTCGTAGCAGGTGGGTTTTGAAGAATAAGTAGGAGATTGCTAGGTAAATAGGAAGCAGGGGAGGGAAGAGAGCTCCGACAGAGGAAAGAGCAACGGCAGAAACTGAGCGGTGAACGGGCTGGGGCGTCAGGAGCCACGGAGAGAAGGAGCCCGGGTGAACACCGTTGCGACTGCCCCTGACACACACAGGAGGACCACAGGCCTCCGGACGCTCTGAGGAAGAGCCAGGGAGCCACTCCCACCTGGGGCTTCAAAAGTAGCATCTAAGCAACCCTCCTCCTTTCCCCTTCTCTTCTGACTCTCCTCCTCACCCTCTCTCCTCTTGCAGGAAGTAGGGGGTAATTCAGAAACAAACCCTGTTCTTCCCCATACACCAGACTGCAAGTCTCGTGAAGGTGGGGCTGTGTGTTTCTCAGTGTGGTCCCCATTGCATGTAGGACAACATCACACATGGAACAAACACTAGAATCCTTTCATTTGCACAACAAACATCTATGGCTCAAGCACTGAGTCAGGCACTGTTCTAGTTCTTTGGCTACATCATCATACAAAGGAGTCAAAAATCCCTGTCTTCCCGAGTTTATATTTCGTCAGGTAGAGTGAGGAAGCAATGGTGATGGAAGTAGATGAACAATAAACATAATATATGAGTAAGTTATATGGTTTATGGCATGAGAGAAAACCTATTTACGTTTCCCAGTTAACTATTTTATAAATAATATTTCAAAGGCTTGGTACTGAAGGGAGAAATTTTATGAGGGGCCTGAAGAGTAAAGCCACCATATATTTGTGATGTGTATTTGCGCACCTTGAGAAATATTCCTTGAAATCAAATGATTCTCAAACTCTAAGCAGACATTTTGCCAACAGGCCCCATGTACGCAGAGGGTCTGGGGGTTGAGTGAGTGAGCTTCCTGACTTAATACTTGGGCAACAGGAGACAGAGGCCAGCGAATGCACTGACACAGAGAGCAGAGGAAGTACGCCCAGCCTCACAGGCAGGAGGTGGTCTCACAAACTGCCGTCACCAGCTACAGACGTGACCTTTACAAATTCGCTCACCCCGGATGGCGTCCGCCTCCATGGATTGGGAAGCACGGACGAACGTCTGCTCCCCGCTTCTTCACAAGCCCTCGTGTTGCCTGGCCGTCAGCCACTGCTTGCTTCCTCGGGAAACCTCCACAGACATCTACTAGATGTGTTTTGACTAAAACACACATCACGTGTTTAATTAACTAACCAACGAACCAAGCCCCTGAGGGGTGCCAGGCGTGGTTAGAGAGGTGGAGATTCGGAAACCGATGCCCTCGAGCTTTCATTCCAGTAGGAAATCTGTAGAAATCAGGTTCCTGCCGCTAACTCAAGGTTAGATGGTTTCCTCTCTTCGCTGCCGCACGCCCTGCCGGCCGACTGTACCGAGAATCGGTTGTGTGGTTCTTCCCATTTGCCCACTCCCGCCCCTCCTCCATCCTCCACGATCGCTGTCCTCATCCCTGTCCTGCGAGGCTGCCCTTAAGGTCAGTGTGGCCAGTGCAATTCCTGGAGATGGGAGGACGGGGAAAGCGAGCATGTGGACCCTCCCCGGCTTTAGCTCCCACTAGGGGCCCCTTCTCTGAGGCCGAGCTGGTAACACTGTCTCCTGCTGCTGCTGCTTGTCTCCAGGGCCTCAATGTCCCTTTTGGTGTCCCTGTTGGTGTCCCTTTGGTACTCTTCACTCTGCCCACGTGTCTGCAGACAGCCTTTTCACTCAGACTCTTAGCTGAATGATCCAAGTGGAATTCCAGCGGAACCTCTGACCTATATTCCAGTTTTGTACCAAGTTATGAATCCTGGTGAAGAGAGGAGTGAACATGAGCTCTAAGCATCAGAATCGAAGTCGTGTTGATACAGATATATGTTGATACAGATGGTGTCAACAATTGAACATAGTAACAAGAACGCACACTGAGAATCTGTTCCGGGACACCATCTGCTCACGACCACGGAGCCTCAGAGAGCTTCACTAGGGAAATGGGCTTTTGGGAATTACTTGGTTAAATAAAGTTGAGGGCTCAGTAAGTCAGTATTCCACTGAAATGTTCAAAGTTCAGAGACAGAAAAAAATGACATCACTCAAAGCTTAAAGTGACCTGATTCCCTGGAGTGAAGACGAATGCATAACCTACAGATTACAACCACGAAAGGAAGATTGAGGCTCATGCCACTTTAGTGGCAGGCGTGAGTTGTTCAGTATTGGGGACTTTATGGAAAGGGTGCATGAAAAGTCCGCGGGCCAGGAAAGAGCAGCATCCTCTCAGTTCTGTGGGTCTTACAAATAACTGATGCTACTGTCTGGCTGGGAAAGTGGCTGGAAGGAAACAGGGATGATCACGGCCCCTGGGCCGCTCGGGCAAGGCTTTGAATGGGTCTAGCACAGCTTAAATGGGAAGGGCTGGACTTGAATAGCAGGTAAATGGAGATTAGGTGTGGCAACCCAGTGGATTCCAGAACAGGGGACAAAGTCACATTGTGGGAAGAGTCTCAGTGTCTCATTGGGGAGGGGGTTTCCTAGTCATGTTAGTGGGTTCTTAGGATCAAGATGCATCAAGGAAGGCAGGGGATTACATCTGCCTCCAGCCTGTGGGCTCTCGGCCCTGGAGTGTATTTCCAAGCAGACTTGTGGGTAAGCTATTAGAAAGAACACAGCCGGTGAAGACAAATTGTTTGAACATGTGATTTTGTTCCTTGAACTCTTCTAGAACCCACTGTATTTACAATGTCTTCCATTGCAAGAGCAAGGCCTTGAGGTGGCTTGGGCCCCAGGATGGCACAGTTCTGCCATGACCAGCCATGCAGCTCTGGGAAAGCTGCTGGGCTTTAGTTGACCGGGGTGTAAAGTAGGGATATTACAGCAGCATCACAGAACAAATGCCATCCGGTGAACCTCCGATGCTGAGCAGGTACCCCCAGGTATCAGTTTCACTTTGGAAACAAAATCCAAACTCTGCAGTGCTTAGTGCATATGCTTTATTTTTGCTTCAACCCCCAATCCCCCATGAACTGTCCATACCTTAGGCTCCAAGGACATACTTGTTGGATTGGATCCGATTTACACTCATCAGCCTGGCACTCACAGAAGCTAGGCTGTTTGAGGAGACATGTAAAGCATCCTCTGAGTCCACTGGGAGCAGGTGGCTTCATTGGGATGGTCCTGAGCAGACATTCTCCACCATGGCTGTTCGTCAGAATTTCCCAGGGAAGGTTTAAGCATCCGACGCCCAGGCCTTCTCCAGAGTGGTCAGATCCGGGTCTCTGGGGCAGAAGCTGGCATCAGCATTGCTACAGCTCCCGGGGATTTCAATCTGTAGCACGGCTGAGAACCAATGTCTAGTCCCCAGTATAACCAGGAGGAACACAGGAATTACGGCTTTGTCAGAACACCAATTCGATGGAACCAGCTGCCTTCCCATGAGGTCACTGACCACTGCCTTTTTGTAAGTCACCAGTGATAGGAAGCACCCAGATGACTCCTCTGGGCAGAGAAGTAGACTGTGACTTCACTTTCAAGATCTCACTGATGAATTCTGTGAGTTGTAAAATAAATTCAGGGGACAGGGTGTCTTAGTTCATCTGAGCTGCCGCCTCGGATACCACAGACCGGGTGGCTGATAAACAACACACACTGATACTGATTTCTACCAGTTCTGGAGGCTGGAAGCCTGAGGCCAAGGTTCCAGCAGATTCTATGTCTGGTGAGGACCTGCTTCCTGGTTCACAGACAGCTGTGTCCTCAGGTGGAGGAAGGGGTATGTAGGGGAAATAATGAATGAATGAATGAATGAAAATGTCTGTAATAATGAAATTGGATAAGATTGTGAAAATTCATTTGGGACAGTTGTTAGATTCCGAAGAGAGCAGGTTTGAGGCAGAAATGATGGAAATTTCGTGAAGCAAGCTGCCTTTATTCTTCACCCCTCTGTTCCTGGGAGAAGATATACGTCAGCCCATCCCATGAGGAATTTGACAGGAGAGAAGATCAAGGAAAACTTTGTCACCTTCCAAAGACTGCAAAGGAGAAGAGTGATGGCCCATCTGCCCACATGTACAGAGGAGGACCCTCCTCTCCAAGCAGCACGATCCAGGACGTCAGTGAACGAGCAGAAGAGCCAGCGGTTGTGTCCATTTACCCCTCAGAGTTCACACTGTCAGGCCGAGAGTGACAAGAACAATGGGAAACTCCGCTCACACCCTGGTGGCACCAAGACGTGTAAGAACACTGTGCTCACAGTCAGCTGCTTCTTAGTTATGATCGCACAAGTCAGAAAAGTGTGCCCAGGTCTTGTCTGCAAGATTAATAACCCGCCACCACCTGCCTGTCTGTGCACTGTGTTTGTAATTAGACCTTTGCGTCCACAAACCTGAAAAACTTGTCATGGATGATCAGGCACAAAAAGAAAACTGATGTAAGAGAAATCTCATTAAAATATTATAGCACAGGGACTTGCCTGGTGGTGCAGTGGTTAAGAATCCACCTGCCAATGCAGGGGACACAGGTTCGAGCCCTGGTCTGGGAAGATCCCACATGCCACGGAGCAACTAAGCCTGTGCGCCACAATTACTGAGCCTGTGCTCTAAAGCCTGTGAGCCACAACTACTGAGCCTGGGTGCCACAACTACTGAAGCCTGCATGCCTAGAGCCCGTGCTCCAAAACAAGAGAAGCCACTGCAATGAGAAGTCCGCACACCACAACGAAGAGTAGCCCCCCGCTCGCCGCAACTAGAGGAAGCCTGCGCACAGCAACGAAGACCCGATGCAGCCAAAAATAAATAAATTTATTAAAAAAAAATTACAGCGCAATATTTATTTGAGATTATTTATTACGTGCCCCAGTCAAGAGAGGGAAGAAAACCCTCAGTGGGTTATGCTTCCTTTAAACCTAAGTCCCTGAGTATCTTAGGTCCCCTTTTAACAAAATCACATAATATCATCAATGAGAGTGCATATGGTTGCACTGTTGTTGCCCTGTCCTTGACTGGATAAATACTTGAGTCAGCACTTGCTCAGGAAATAATCATGTGCTTTCCTTAATCGTGGTATATTTATGTAGTGAATTTATGGGCACATAAATTGTTGTAGAGCCACTAAGGTCATCCAAGAGCTTCCCATAGCCAAGTGACTGGAGATGAAAGGTGAGGTTACTCTACCAGCTCAGAAGCTTCCACGGCTCATTTATGATGGGTGAGTTAGAGATCCCTTGCTTATGAGATGGGAAATTAGGAGGCAAGCTGACGGTTAAGCAAACACTTACTAGTAGAAGTCAAGTTAATATAAAGAATTAGAGGTCTCCTTTTGGCATGGGGGGAGTTGATACTCGGGACCGGTCAGCTTGAATGCTGTGTGTGTAGATTTCCAACAGGGAGCTGTGACACTGGGCATGCCACCCCCACGCCATGTATGGGAGTCCCTCAGGCAGAGAAGAAAAGTCCGTGGAAAGCTCCAGAGCATCTACCACCCTGGTGCCATCGGGCCTTGGGGAACAGTCCTGCCTAGAAGGATCTCACGGAGGGATGACTGCCTCACTAACACTCTGCAGGTGAAGGGGCGATTCCCCTCTGAACCCCTGGCTCCAGCTCTTTCCTGAAAGTGTGTCTTCTTCCCGCTGGGCTGCTCTGCCAACACATAGACCCCCTTCAAGCTGTGGCGTGAGTGGCTTGGGAGGAGGGGAGTGGACTGTAAGGCTGCGTGTCCGGGACAAACTCGGCCATTGTCCACTTTCTCCACCGGGGCCACCAAGCAACCCCTCCTGGCTCTGAGCCTCCCTTCTCTAGGTCCTTCCTCTGCACACTCTACTGCTGAAGGTTCCAAAGGGCCTGTCATCTATACCCATAAAGCACTGCCCACTGACATCAGCCACTATTTCATCAGACCCTCCCAACGCACAGCTAGGATTCAAATTCTGGATTCTCTGGCTCCAAACCCCAGCCTGTTTGAGTGCACCGCCCCCCACCAGCTCTGGTTTCCTCCACCTTCTGGTTTCTAATAAAACGAGTTCCAATCCTACTATCACCACGGTCAACGTTCGATTGAAACCACTGGCTGAGAGTCCCCGGGCTCATACCCTCCACTGGTGCTCATGATTATTCCAGATATATTCCAGGAGAACGACAGAGAAACAGCACTGTTTGCTTATTTTTATAAAGATACTGCCACTCAGAGGCTGGTGATCGAGGGCTTAGGCCAGAATCAACCTGGGAAGCCTTCTTCCCCGCAGGAGGACGGTGAGGGCACAGCTGTTTCCAGGAATTGCCCCAGGCAAACCTTTACGCACATAATCCCAGAGGAGGTGTGGGGCTCTGAGAACACTGGTAGTTACAGTTCCAACCCCAGCATTTTCAGCGATCAAGCCTTTGGAATGTAATCTTTGCATGGCCTCCTTAAACTCCTGAGGAATAAACAACCGTTCTGATAACTGCCACTCCTCCATCTTGGAGAGGCTGTGTGGTACAAGTTCTGAGTTTTTGCCTCCAGGAAAAGGGTGGTTTGACCAAATCCCTTATCCGTCTTGGCTGCCATTTCTGCATCTGAGAAAAGAGACTCTGCCATCGGCCGCCACCCGCTCTGCGCTGCTCAAAAGCCACCTTCCGGGACACACATTCCTCAAGGCGGAGCAGCATCTATTTTTGTTTCCTCTCTTCCTCTCAACACCCAGTCAATGTGATCCCACAAATACGGCTAGCTGTTTGCAATGATTTAAAGAACTGAACACTGAAGACAAGCTCCAACCTTCCCGGGCATATTTGGAGTATTTTACCAGAAATGTCAAGATTTTATGCATTATGGCATGCTCATGCTATCTTCCCTGGGTTTTATTTTGGGCATCATGAAATCTGCAGCAATTAGTTTCTCACAAGTCTATTTTGTGCTGAAGACTCTGTCATTTCCCGTTCCTGTGATTTCTTTGGTTCTACCTTTACCATGACTGGCTTCACTCCCAGTCTGATCGGACCACTTTCAATTTGGCAGTTTCTTTCTGCTTCTGCCTTCTGGGCTCTGCTCAGCCCTTTAAATGCTATTTGGTAAGAAACCAAGTGCAAATTAGGAAGATGCCGTAAGTTAGCGAGCTGTAAACATGACTTAAATAGAAAAGTGTTTCTACCTACAGGGAATGGGAGAATGTGTGTATAAAGATAACAATATTGTAATTTCATACTTTAATATTGTCTGAAATATGTACATTTCTATCGCAGGGGCCAGTGATAGAAATAGAAATAGGTAGATGAACTGGGAGATTGGGATTGACATATATATGTCATATTGACTAATATGTATAAAATGGATAACTAATAAGAACCTGCTGTATAAAAAAAAAATAAAATAAAATAAAAAGAAATAGATATAGGTAGCAGGAGCCTCTAAGTAGATCCTGTTAACGAAGGAGAAAACGAATGATTTGCATAAAGTGCCCAGAGGCAGCACCCTGCCTCCCTTCGCGTCCTCCCCAATCCCTTAGTTTTACTCCATTCAGCCACTTTTAAAACCTTGGTAAGACTGTTGTTTGAGACATGAATCCCCTTTTAGGTATCTCTTATATAGAATTGCAGAAAGGAAATAAACATTCTGTCCCTCTGAAGTTAGGAAGAACAGGAGGAATATCAGGAGGGTTTAAGGTAGACAATCTAATGAGCGTGGAAAGGTTCCTTCTTTAAAACAAGAGAGGCTGCATTAAAATTGTTGTGGTCTGGTCCTCAAAAAGCTGGTAATTTTACTTAGCTAAATAGGAAACATAGTAAGCTCTGGAAAGAAAGTCCATAGCTCCGTGGAGTTGCCCCCTCAGAGAGACCCTGGAGCTGCTGATGGAAGGTTTGTTTGCTATAATGAGCAGGAGGTTGTGACACTACAGGCTCTGGTTAGGAAGTGTTTCTGGCAAAGATTATCTTCCATGGCTAGAGGTGCCGTGGAGCTTTGGCCTTAAGCTTCCGTGTGTGGGGCTGGTCCCTGCTTTCCTGAGGAATCACCCTGGTTGGGGGAACCTCAGGGTGGGGCCTCCTGCTCATTATCCAGAGATTCTGGAAGTACCTGCCCACACTGAACACAGGAACATTCTCACACATCCCAATTCTGAGTTCCTCTTGTTCTTATCATTAGGCCAAATTATCATTGTCTGTACTCTTTCCTGCCTATTTTACTCTTCAAATTTTCGAATAAGTAGCATCTTGTGTCCTGCCCCCTGCAAAGTGGAGACCAGGTGGGGAAATCACCTGCTTAGCACGATGTCATCACAGCCACCTTCCACGGGAGTATCTCCACCTGCTTGGTCTGTGCTCAGACAGCAAAGCCACCTACAGCATGCGGCTGCCCTCCCTCACCCCGCAGATGGGAGGAGGCGCACAGGGCGACAAGGCCTTCCTCTCCGTCCTGGACGTGGCTCGGGACACCTGGGTCCCACTTTCTTGCTTGAACACTGGCTTGTGGCCACATGGAGACTGACAATGCCACTGTGCATGTTCCAGTCAGGCTGAGTTGCAGCTAGAGATGAATGTTAAATTCTCACTTGGTGTTGTCTAAATGCAGCAAACAAAAACCTGCTCTTCTGTTTACGTATAAACCATAGCCCATGCTCTTGCCAGTCTATTTGCATTTGTTCATCCCTACTCTTCCTACGTGATGAGGAATCTCACTGGCAAAAATGCAGCCCTCAGTAGATGGTGGAATGGGGAGGGGGGGAGTCCAGTCATGTTTTCTCTGAGCTAAAGTGAAGTTGGGGACATTGCAGTGACAGCTCAAGGCTGCCCTCCCCAGCTTTGAGGCGGGTCAGGCCTTCAGAGCATAGATTTAGGAGGTGAATGAGTTTGAGATTCTTAATGCAGGATTCGGTCACAGTACCTCATCAGGCTAACACTGGATTATTGACCTAAGTGGGTCCTTGTCCAAACAAAGATAGGAAAAATTTCAGATTAGATTCTTAAAAATATATTGCTTCCAACAAGCTATTGTTTACCACCTTTCTTTTAAGATAGTATTTAGCAGAGTTGTCTGGTGAACACAAAGGATACCTTACTATTTAAAATACCCTGATCATACTTATATCAAATCTCTATTTGAGAATGTTGTAAACACAGACATCTTAAGTAACAGATTGGGTTCTTACTTGATTAAAATGCAGAGTGACACCCATGTCCAAAACACCTTATATTTTTATTTCTTGGAGAGAAATACATTTTTCTTCCTAGGAGAGTGGGATTTCTGACTGAGCAGTGAGCACGCGATTTGGAAGCTCTCTGCATGATTCTGATTAAAATGAGTTCTGTTTAGGTATATTTTAAGGAAAGGGAATGGGGAAATGGTAAAAACCAACCAACCAACCAACCAACCAACCAAGAACAGTTGTATGTGGAGCAACAGAAACTTTCATCCACTGCTGGTGGAAATGCAAAATGGTACAGCCTCTTTGCAAGACGCTGTGGCAAAACTAAACGTACTCATACGGTCCAGCAATGAAGCTCCTTGGTATTTACTCAAATAAGGTGACTATTTACGTCCACATAAAAAACTTGCACATGGATATTTATAGCAGCTTTATTCGCAACTGCCAAAACCTGGAAGCAACCAAGATATCCTTCAGTAGGTGAAAGGATAAACTGTGGTCCATCAGATAATGGAATATTGTTCAGTGATAAAAAGAAATGAGCTACCAAACTATGAAAAGACATGGAGGAAACTTAAATGCATGTTACTAAGTGAAAGAAACTAATCTGAAAAGGCTACACACTTTATGATTCCAACTATAAGACATTCTAGAAAAGGCAAAACTGTAGACACAGTAAAAAGATCAGTGGTTGCCGGGGTCTGGGGGGAAGGGATACACAGGAGGAGCACAGAGGATTTTTAGGGCAGTGAAACTACCCTGCGTGATACAATAATGGTAGATACATGTCATTATACATTTGTCCAAACCCATAGAATGACAACACCAAGACTGAATCCTGATGTAAACTATGGACTCTGGGTGATGATGACGTGTCCATGTAGGTCCATCAATAATAACAAATGGACCATCTGGTGGGGGTGTTGATAGTGGGGAGGCAGTGCATGTGGGGGATCAGGGGGTACATGGGAAATCTCTGTACCTTCCCATCAATTTTGCTGTGACCCTTAAACTGCTCAAAAAAAAATAAAATCTTTTTAAGAACAATTGTTACGGATGGGGCATGAAAGCAGGGCACTTAGATAGATGCGTTTGCTCATCTCCACGCAGTACATCCCTGACTTCGCCTACAGCCCGAGGGCAGTTTCCGGCCACACCATCTAGCCATGGCTCAGTGAGGTACTTGGGGCCTTTTTTTCCATCAGATCAGCAGAAATAATTGATCGCTGACATCTCTGTAACTGGGCCACACTGGGAAGTGTCACAGCATCAACGACCTCAAAGTCCTACCCCCTGTGAGAAGGACGCTCAGCAGCCAAGAAGGCAGCAGGAGGACCCCCCTGAACCATAACATCTGCAAGATCATTGGCCACTGTGTTATAATCAGCTTTATAACCGGCTCAAGCTTGTATAGCCTGCCTACAGTGTGTTTATCCAGGTGAGGGACTCGGGTTGTGTGCATTTCTCACTAGGTATATGTTTAAACCAATTTCCCTGTAGTTTACAAAAATACCCAAAAAACAACAAAAAAAACAAACAAGAAAGCAAAAAGCAAAACCAAATCCAACCCCTGCTGTCCAGCACCAAGATGGGGTCAGCCTGACTTTATCGGTTTAGAACCCCGTGGCCTGGAAACGAGGAGGAAGCTGATGGCACCTGAAAAGCACCAGGTGCCCATCTCCATGGCAACAGTGGGGTTTCCCAGGTGGTTTCTGCATCACGTCGGATTTGTGAGAAGGACTGCCGACTGGAGGTTAAGGATCCTTCTTTTTATCTTGTTCTGACTTTTATGTGAGTCGAAGCCAGTGCTCTCCAGGTCGGCACCCAGGGCTACTTCTCTATGACACCCAAATTCCTGGGCTGACCCAGTTCATCCTCAGTTACTCAGAAAGGGGAAAGTGTATTTTTAAACAGGTACATTGCCAGGTGTGACATGTGAGGCTTTGGAAGGGAGCCAGAAAGGGGGCTTTGCCCTCCCAAAATAATGCCTTTGCAATGACGTGACAGCAAAGACTGTCATGAAAAAACTGGTGGAAGTGCACCAGTGGGCACGTAGCCCCTGAGGATGGGGGTGGGGGTGGGGGGGTGTAGAGGTATGAGCTGCCTCACCGGGCCCCCGCTGACAGACCTGGTCTTCTCCAGGTTCCCCACCCACCAGAGATTGGCCCTTCCATCCTTGCAGCTGCTGCAAGGTGCAGAAAGGAAGCTCTGCCTGGTGAGAGGGACACTCCAGCCTCGTTGCACATTATAGCAAGGCCCCAGGTGGAACCACTTCCCTCGTGAAGTACTGATATGATGGAAAAATTCTGGGCTCAAATGTACACAGGCTTGTTCTGTGAAGGTGGAAACTTCATTCTGACAGAACTCAGGGTGATAGGCTGATACTCAGTTATGACCTAAGGGTGCTGTCAGGAGCCCAGATGCCTCCAGGGCCAGGTAGGAAACATAAATCTGGCAAGGATGAGGCCATTAGGATTGGTATGGCCTGTGGTTAAGGGCACCTGCCCTCCTTCAATAATGATGATAGCTGACATTTATTGAGTGCATGTTCCGTGCCAAGCTCTATTCAAGAATTTTGCTTATTTTCTTACTTAATCCTCAGTACGAGTCTCTGAGGTTGGTGCTCCTGCTAGCCCCAATTTAAAGATGAAGACTCAGGCACAGAGAAGTGAAGTGATTTTCGAGAGTCACGTGGCTGGCTGGTGGCAGAGCTAGGAGCCAGAACCAGGAGGTCTCCCTCCAGTGCCCACTGCTGTAGTCCACTTGCGGGGGGGGTGCTGCTATGACAGAATACCATAGACTGTGGGGCTTACAAACACAGACATTCATTTCTCACAGTTCTGGAGGCTGAAAGGCCAAGATCAGGGCATAGGTAGATCTGGTGTCCAATCTAGATCTGGAGACCCCACTTCCTGTTTCACAGATGGCATCTTCTCGCTGTGTCCTCACATGGAGGAAGGGGTGAGGGAGCTCTCTGGGGTCTCCCTTATAAGGACACTAATCCCATCATGCGGGCCCCACCCTCATGACCTCATCACCTCCCAAAGTTCCTACCTCCTGACACCATCACATTGGGGGTTAGGTTTCCACATATGAATTTGGAGGGGACACAAACACAGTCCATAGCACCCACTCCTATGTCTGAGCCACTGAGTTGAGAAAGTTGAACAATACCATCACAGAAGATTTTGATGAGGATAGATGAGGGGGTATCTCCAGGGACTGAGATGGCTTCTCAAGGACTCAGTGACACATGGCGTTGATGATGACAGGGAAGGAGAAACGCTGGCAAAGACAAAGCACAATGGTTGGAGCAGGGATGGAAGCTTAAGAACTGAATCGGGAGGGCTGAGGCCCATTGTTATTATTAAGAAAGGCAGAGATGGCATCATTAGCTGGGTTCTAGTAGGAAAAGGATGCACCTCCCACTTCACTCCCCTTTTCCTCATCAAGGAAACACAATCTTCAATCTGGAAAGGGTAAAACTCATTCAGGATGAGGAAACTGAAGACCAAGATAAGGGAGGAGACAGGGAGCACACGGTCAATTTTTTTTGAGTTAACAGTCTCAGGATGCTGAAAGATGGTGCACAAATGCCAGTGACTCCTCTCACATCAAATCCTGGGAATTTGGAGAGAAAGGGCAAGGTGTCAGAAGCTGCAAGGTATTGATTTTCTCCTGCCTTGAACAGCAGGAAATTGGTGGAGATCCCCAAGTTTAATTTTATTTTAAAAATTTGGAAAAAAAGTAAAATACAGACCTCAATTCTATAGCAAGAGCTTATATTAGTTTAATTGGATATAAAGAGGTGCATTATTCTGAGAATAGAATTTGCACTGGGAGCCAGAAATTGGTTGTTACTAATTGTTATTGTCCGAGTAATAGTTTTGTTCTTTGAGCATCATAATGAAGAGTGACAAAATTACTTAGAATGTGTAAGAAGCACCACATAAATGATTGCACGGGTGGTGAGAATAAAGGAAAGGCCACTCCCCATGAATAAAGCACCAATGTCATCAAATGTGGGATTTACTCAACGATGCTTAGGTTTAAATTATACATCCACAATGACTGAATCAGCCAACGACTAGAATGTCCTCTGACAAAAACAACTTTGCAGTTGTAAGCCTGATCAAATCTAACCTCTATCCCCCACTTTTATCACTGAAACAATAGTTTATAAAAGAATCTTTAACAGTATAAGCTTCCCCAGAAACACAGTTATCATGTTACAGCCAGAGTGGATCTCTGTTGCTTTCAAAACCAAATATTGTTTCTAGGAATATAATGCAAGCAAACTCATATAAATAAATTTCAAGTAATTTCTACTTAGGTGCTGGGAATAGAATACAAACAAACACTACCTTAGACTGCAAGTACTAATTTTTCTTGATTAATTTCTTTTGGAAAAGCTATTTTCTGCACCAAATTCCATGAATGGAATCACTGCTTATAGTCGGTTGTGATTATCTTATAGTTGGTTGTGATTTAGAATTTTCAAAGTGATCTCACATAAAACATCTCATTTGGTCTTAGAATAATGACGGTATCAGGACAGGTATCATTATCCTCATTTTCATGTTAGTAAATTAAAGCTTGGAGAAGTTAAGTGCCTTGCCTCAGGTCGTAGCAGCTCTGGTGTCTCCACCCTTTAACACTTCTCTCTCCAAGCCTGTCATTACAGCTTTCAGCTCCTTGCTTATCTGTACATAGGAAGAGGCTAATCTTTCTGGTCAATCCGAATGTCCATTTTCTTGCCTGAGAATGGATTACTTCTCAGAGCACTTCCGTCACAGAGGAGGCAGTTACATAAGGTCACACTGCAAGTCCTCTGCCTCATGAAATAATCCACTCCAAAGCTCAGACTTTTCAAGACTCCAACTCATGTCCCAAAGCATGGATGATAAAATAATAGACACTGGAAAATGGATCACATCCTGTTTGCAAGGAGTCAGAGTAGGTGCTGTGGATTGTCTTCTGTAATACAGCCATCAAATCATTCAGCTGGCTGGTCCATGGTTCTGTGTTTTCCACAGTCCTCGTGTTTTTTCCTCTGCACTACTCTATCCAGACTTCTTTCAGCAACTGTGTGGAGCGTGAACTGTCTTGTTTCCTGTCAGAAGTACGTGAACATCAGAGAGAACTGGTGAATTCCAACTGGTGCATATATGGCAAAACTAGATTGTTCTCTCTGGCTTTGATTGGATGAGTACCATCATGTTCTGTTTTGCTAAGTAAAAATATATTCTAAGTATTAACTATGGGACTTATCAGGGTGTTTTCCAATAAATGCACATTTTCTTTCAAGCCATGAGAAAGAAGGTTGTGGATGAAGCCACACTCGTGATTCTGGCTCATGTGGTTTTTCCAGGTGGAGGAAGTGGTGAAAGGACGAATTGCAGGACAGTTGTTCTTAACACAGCCTTGCAGAGTTCCAAACGGGGAGTCAGAACAAGGAAAGTGGTTTCTTGTCTTTTTTGGGGCAGCTGTATTTCCTCAAGAAAGTGACCTTATCATGCTATTCCACAGGGGAAAAAGCAAGCAGTCTCCAAATCAGCCTTACATGCTGTGCAATATTGAAGTCAAATCATGCTTGGCTCACAGATGATTCATCACACTGATTTGCTTTATGTTTATTTCTTTCCTACTTTCTTTAGGAGCTGGAGCCTGAGGGAGACAGTGGGGGAGGGGGAGGAGATGGAGAAAGGAAGGAGGAGAGACCTGCGGAGCCGGAATGAGAGCGAGGAGAGGCTCTGAGCCCAGGAGTCAGGGATTTCCCCTCTGGGCCTCCACTTCCTTACCTATGACGCGAGACCAATAAAAACTAACTTCCACTCAGTCCTCCCCACTGAGTCCATGTCCAGTAAATGTCGGCTGTGGATATTCGGGCTACTATAGCTCAGAGACATGTTTCATCTGGTCAGACAGGGTAACTGCCAAAAGAATGGCTTTTTAATGCCCTGCCGATGGCTCGAGCATAAAATAACAGTATAGCTGTGACTCACTTATGAATCCACACAAATGAACCTCTGTAGATTGAAGACATGCTCAGCCACATTTCCTCTCTGCTATTTGGGGAAGTCAGTAGGGAGCTTGTTTACAACAAAGTTTACACCTTCTGTGCAGAAAGGCAACTCCATCCAACCCCATGCCCTTTAAATTAATTAAGTCTCGTGGGACAGATGTTAAAAAAATAAAATCCCACCCCTTTCTGAAATCAAGGAGAAATGAGATAAAAAAAAAAAAGAGAAAGGACCAAGTATTAGAAATGAAAACTCTTGATTTAGACCCAAGATTCAAAAGCCAGAAGTACTGACCCTCCTTTCACCTCTACCCATGTGCAGTGTATGGACACGATAATCTCACTGTTACAAACCCAGAGCAACACTAACTAAATGAGTGTTCGGGTGTGGGATGCTCCAGGACAGCTGCGGCTTTCCAATCAGGCAAGGTGAACCCCCTAAGCACCTTCAAAAACAAGCTTCTCATGATAATATTCCACATCACAAATGCATCTTCCGTGTGCCTTTTTTTTATTGTTGGTTTTGTTTTGTTTTTCTGATTATAAAGGTAATAAGTGATCAATACACGTACAGGTTTATGTATGAAGTATAATGAGGAAATAAAAATGTCTTCATCCCATAACCCAGAATAACCACCCTTAACATTGTCTCCCAACTTGTTAAAGAGCACTCTGAACCTCCCTCCCAGATCCCCTCAACACCATCTTACTCTGGGTGAGGACAAAGGGTGTGGTCCCTACCTCCATGGAGCGCTCACTCCAGCAAAGGATGCAGACAATAGTTGGGAAATGGAAAATTTGAGTGTTGTTACAACCTGCAGTGACAGTCAGGAGGAAAGCAGCCTTGGTCCCGAGATGAACAAAGGCAGAGGAGGGAGGCATTCCTGGACAGAAGGACCAGGGAGGGCCTTTCTGGGGAGACGGCATCCAAGTGGAGGATGAACAGTGGGGGAAGAGCTTTCCAGGCAGAGGGAATGCAGGTGTCACAGCCCAAGCCCAGAGAGAGGAGAGGGCAGGCCTCACCTGGGGAGCAGAGAGGGGCCCACGGCGTCTGGAGCTACTGCATAAAAGCAGAGCGGCAGGACATGCCTGTGAGATGTGGGTGGGTATGGCCAGGTCTCACAAGGTTCTGCAGACCTCAGTTAGAAGTTCTTTTCTTTTTTCTTTTCCTTTTAAACAAAGGAGAAAATGAACCAAAGTTTGGCTTAAGTAACTAAGGAGATGATGATCTGACTTAGTGAGCTAAAGGTGGCTGTGAAAGAAAAGAGATGAGGTAGACATGGGGCTAAAAGGTTGGTTTTCCCTGTCTACACATGGCACCCAGTGATTTTCGGACACTGTAGGTTATTTGGTCGGAGATGGTGTGTGTGTGGGGGCAAGATTCTGGAGCTGAAGGAAGTGAGCAGGACCAGACATATACATTTATGAGTCATTAGCACGGGCGGGATACTTTAAGTGATGGAGACGATACACTTAGGAACAGAGTGTAGACAAAGACAAAGAGAGGGTCCAGAATTACCCTCTGAAAAGTCAACAGCTGGAGGTCAAGTTGAGAAGCTGCTGCTGGAGAGACAGAGAAGAATGGACCAGGGAAGCAGAGACCGAGAGAGCTTGCTATCCTTGTCACCGAGGAGAAGGTTCCAAGAGGGGCGCTGTCAAGGGTGTGTGGTGATGCGGAGGGGGAGGAAACTGAAGGTAGGTGGACAGGACGGATGCCTCATCCCCAGGTCATCCCAGACTGGTCACAATGGACTATGAACCACAGATGTCCCCTTGTTAATACTAACAGCACGGCGCGCACCTGCCCCTTCTCGGCATGCCCTCTGCCTGTGTGTCAGACCCTGGGCTGCTTACAGCCCAGTCTGGCCCCCTCCAGTGCATCCCCACGCTGTGCCAAAGGGAGGGACTTTCAAACACGCCTGCTGATAATGTCATTCATGTGCTGGAAACCTGGCAATGACCCATCTACCCTACCCACTGTCTCAGGATAAAAGTCAAACTCTTTAATATGCAAGACCATTGATGGGCATTTAGGTTATTTCCTGTTTAAGGCTGCTGCACCAAGACTACCATGAGTTCTTACACTTATCTTTCAGGATTTTTGTACAGATGTTTCTTTGGATGTACAAATGGGCTGAAAATTAAAGATCTAAGTAACCTATTTTATAAAACAGAAAAAGAAAATCCAACTAAAATGAGAAAAGTTAGAAGTGAGGAGTTAATAAAGATGAGAGAAGTTATCAAGGAAATATAAAGCAGGCAATAGAGGAAATCAGTAAATGCCAAATGTGGTCCTCTGAGTCAACTGACAAAAGAGACAAAACAGCACAACTGACTGAGAAAAAGTGGAAAAAGCCTAAGTGCATAATATCAGGAATGAAAAGGTGGGGGCATCGATGCTGATCCTAAAGACATTAAAAACAAGGGCAGGTTGTATCAGTTTCCTGTTACTGATGTAACAAGCTGCCACAAACTTGGTGCTAAAAGCACAGATTTTGTTATTTGAAGGTCCAGGAGGTCTTACAGAGCTAAAATCGAGGTGGTGGCCACATGTGTTCCTTCTGGAGGCTCTAGGGAGAGTCTGCTTCCTGCCTGTTCCAGCCTCCGGAGGCACCCAAATTCCCTGGATTGTGTCCCACTCTCAGGGATACCATCATCCATCCTCTGCTTCTTCTCCGACTCAAACCCTCCTGCCTCTCTCTTTCACTTAAAAGGATGCCATGATTATACTGGGTCCACCCAGACAATCCAGGATAATCTCTCCATCTCAAGATCCTTAATTTAACCACATCTAGAAACTTCCTTTTGCCATGTAAAGTAACATATTCACAGTTCTGGGGAAAAAGAAACACAGGGTATTATGAACCATGTATTGCAAATAACTCTGAAATTTAAGATGGCATGAACAAATTTTTTAAAAACAATTTTCCAGAACAAAAACAAGAAGAAACAGCTATCTTTATAATTCTATTTCTCAGTGGAGTTGAATCTACAATTTAAACCATTCCCAATAAGAAAACTCGAGGACTGCAGCATTAAATCACTAAAAATACTTAAGGAAGAACTCACACTAATCTTACACAAACTCAACCAGAAAACAATAAAAGTGGGAACATTTCCAGACTCTTTCTGTGAGGCTAGTATAACTTCAATGTCAAAATTTAGCAAGGACATTGTAAGATAGGAAAATTACAGGCAAATCATTCTCATAAACACAGGCACAAAAATCCTGGACAAAATATTAACAAATGAAACCAATGATGTATAAAAAGAGTAATACATTACAACCATGTTGGGTTTATTCTAGGGATGTATGTTTGATTTAAAACTCAAAATTAAAACAATGTGACATCATATTAAAGGAAAAAAATCACATGAGATTCTCAAAAGATGCAAAGTAAGCCCTCTATATTTTCAGCACCCATTCATAATAGAACTCGTAGCAAACTATATGTAAAGGGAGATTTCCTTATACGGTAAAGGATGTTTACCAAAAACTCCTGAAAATATTATACTTGAGAAAAAAAAACTTTGAGAGCTTTCTGTTTCTGAGAATTCACTCTAACACTTTCTATTCAGTAGTAAACTGGAGCTCCTGTCCAGTGCAATAAGACAAGCAAGAGAAATAAAGATCCTGAGACTTAGAAAGAAAACTGTCATTCTGCATAGATAGCATGAATAAGGATCCTGAGACTTAGAAAGAAAACTGTCATTTTGCATAGACAGCATGACTGGGCAGATAGAAAATTCATTAGAATATGCAGATAAACTATGAGGATAAATGAGTTTAACAATGTTATCCAAGAGAAAAGTGCGCAGATATACACAAAAAGATATTTATGAGAATGTTCATAGTAGCTTTATTCACAACAGCCCCAAATTAGAAACAGCACAAAAGTCCCTTAACAACATAGCGCTAAATAATTTGAGTTATACTGATACAATGGAATTCCTAAAGCTATGAAAAAGAACAAACTATGTATGCACACCCATCAGACATACTATATGATATCAATTATATGAACTACAAAGCTAGTAAAATAAATTTGTAATGGTAGCTGTGAGAACAGTGGTCACCTTTAGAAAGGCCATGATTAGAAAATTCTGGGTGTTCGTAATGTTCTATAACTTGATCAGGATGGTGGTTATATGCATATGCTCATTTTTTAAAAAATGTAATGGACTGTGCACTTATGATTTGTATACTTTACAACATGAATGTTGTATGTAAGAAAAAAGTTATAATATTTTAAGGCTGAAGTGAACTGAATATATTAGTAAAAGAAATGCACTAAATAAATACATTGTATCTGTAAACAATTATATACTTACGTGGGTGTACTCATTTGATGTAACAGCTGTAACTTTAATCACTACAATGTTATTTTATTTTTTTCAATAGATTTCGAGTTTTTCTGGATTTTTCACTAAGGCTGTCTACACACGTAAACCAGGTACCTGCATTGGTACCAGGCAGGAGTTGGGAAAGCTGGGGACTATCTGACTGCCTCTTCATTCACTTTAAAATCAGTCATATGGGTACCAAGATTTTCTTTAAAAATGACAGCAGAATCTTAAATCTCCTGGAAACAGCTGCGACTTGGGATTCAGAAGACGAAAGCCATGATTCAAAATCCTGCTACTTGCTTTTGACTGGTGGTCCTTCTCAACCCTGCAAAGCTTCAATTTGTTCTGGCCTGTGTCCCAAGGTTGTCGTAATAACATGCACTGAAAGAAGTGTTTGCTGGAGAGAGGACATGTAAAATATGAATGGAATTTTGCCGATAACATTTAATATGCTGGTTACCACAATCATTTACCAACAGGGAACCAAGCCTGCTCTGAAGTCCTCAAATGGAAATCACCCTTTGTTCCCTCAGGGACACACAAAGCCACTGTTCCCATAGCAACACTGTCACATGATATGAGAAATCAGGGCTAGGCCTTGAATGATAAAACAAAAGAGAGTGTTAGCTAGCTAGCAAGGAAAACATCATGGGAAGATAGTGCCAGGTCTCCAATAAAAGGAAGCAGTGTATGCATATGTACACCTTGTGTAATACTTTTTATTCTTGAGAACTGTAAATAACCTATCTTTTTCAAAAAGCTTTTATTTTTTTTAGAAGTCAGTATTTCATTTGATATGTCAGATCACTTAGAAAAATAAGATTTTTCTTTGGCTTTCACTAACATCTATCTTTCTCTTGCATGTAGTCAAGAAGAAATTGAAGACAAAAGAATTCATTTGCCCAAATCCTTGAGATGTTGTGACTCTGGCCCTTAGGGAAGAAAGGAGAGGAGGAGTGAGGGGCTGAAGGACTGTTTAGTAAAGATCTAGATGCAGTGAATGTGCAGATCTTTATAACATGCATAGATTTCTTATTATATGTTTTTGAGAATTCAAAATATGCAAGATGTTATAAATATATATTATGGATTTTTTTTTAAGAGAAAATGTTTTGTGAACATCCTAATTAGTAGTCAATGAAGTTTGACTTCTCTTCCCACAGCTTCCAGGAAAAGCACCAGAAGGCCAAGGTTCCTCTTTACCCTTTTCAAGTCCTCAGTAGACTCCCTCTGGCGACAGCACCAGAATCACAGCTAACTGCTGAACAATCATCGACAGGAAGACACTGGAACTCACCAAAAAAGATACCCCACATCCAAAGACAAAGGAGAAGCCAAAATGAGATGGTAGGTGGGGCGCAATCAAAATAAAATCAATTCTCATAACTTCTGGGTGGGTGACTCACAAACTGGAGAACACTGATACCACAGAAATCCACCCACTGGAGTGAAGGTTCTGAGCCCCAAGTCAGGCTTCCCAACCTGGGGGTCTGGCAATGGGAGGAGGAATTCCTAGAGAATCAGACTTTGAAGGCTAGCGAGATTTGATTGCAGGACTTTGTCAGGACTGGGGGAAACAGAGACTCCACTACTGGAGGGCACACAGAAAGTAGTGTGTGTATCAGGACCCAGGGGAAGGAGCAGTGACCCCATAGAAGACTGAACCAGACCTACCTGCTAGTGTTGGAGGGTCTCCTGCAGAGGCGGCGTGTGGCTGTGGCTTACAGTGAGAACAAGGACACTGGCAGCAGAAGTTCTGAAAGTACTCCTTGGTGTGAGCCCTCCCAGAGTCCACTATTAGCCCCACCAAAGAGCCGGGTATGCTCCAGTGTTGGGTCTCCTCAGGCCAAACAACCAACAGGGAGGGAACCCAGCCCCACCCATCAGCAGACAAGCAGATTAAAGTTTTACTGAGCTCTGCCCACCAGAGCAACACCTGGCTCTACCCACCACCAGTCCCTCCCATCAGGAAGCTTGCACAAGCCTCTTAGGTAGCCTCATCCACCAGAGGGCGGAGAGCAGAAACAAGAAGAACGACAATCCTGCAGCCTGTGGAACAAAAACCACATTCACAGAAAGATAGGTAACATGAAAAGGCAGAGGACTATGTACCAGATGAAGGAACAAGATAAAACCCCAGAAAAACAACTAAATGAAGTGGAGATAGGCAACCTTCCAGAAAAAGAATTCAGAATAATGATAGTGAAGATGATCCAGGACCTCAGAAAAAGAATGGAGGCAAAGATGGAGAAGATGCAAGAAATGTTTAACAAAGATCTAGAAGAATTAAAGAACAAACACCTAGAAGAATTAAAGAACAAACAGAGATGAACAATACAATAACTGAAATGAAAAATACACTAGAAGCAATCAGTAGCAGAATAACTGAGGCAGAAGAATGGATAAGTGACCTGGAAGACAGAATGGTGGAATTCACTGCTGAGGAACAGAATAAAGAAAAAAGAATGAAAAGAAATGAAGACAGCCTAAGAGACCTCTGGGACAACATTAAATGTGACAATATTTGCATTATAGGGATCCCAGAAGGAGAAGACAGAGAGAAATGACCCGAGAAAATATTTGAAGAGATTATAGTCGAAAACTTCCCTAACATGGGAAAGGAAATAGCCATCCAAGTCCAGGAAGCACAGGGAGTACCAGGCAGGAAAAACCCAAGGAGAAACACACTGAGAAACATAGTAATAAAATTGACAAAAATTAAAGACAAAGAAAAATGATTGAAAGCAACAAGGGAAAAACGACAAATAGCATACAAGGGAACTCCCATAAAGTTAACAGCTGATTTCTCAGCAGAAACTCTCCAAGCCAGAAGGGAGTGGCATGATATATTTAAAGCTATGAAAGGAAAGAACCTACAACCAAGATTACTCTACCTGGCAAGGATCTCATTCAGATTCAACAGAGAAATCAAAAGCTTTACAGACAAGCAAAAGTTAAGAGAATTCATCACCACCAAACCAGCTCTACAAGAAATGCTAAAGTAACTTCTCTAAGTGGGAAACACGAGAAGAAAAGGACCTACAAAAAGAAACCCATAACAATTAAGAAAATGGTGATAGGAACATATATATCGATAATTACCTTAAACGTGAATGGATTAAATGTTCCAATCAAAAGACGCAGGCTCGCTAAATGGATACAAAAACAAGACCCATATATATGCTGTCTAGAAGAGACCCACTTCACACCTAGGCACAGATACAGACTGAAAGTGAGGGGATGGAAAAAGATATACCATGCAAAGGAAATCAAAAGAAAGCTGGAGTAGCAATACTCATATCAGATAAAATAGACTTTAAAATAAAGAATGTTAAAAGAGACAAGGAAGAACACTACATAATATTGATCAAGGGATCAATCCAAGAAGAAGATGTAACAATTATAAATATATATGCTCCCAAAATAGGAGCACCTCAATACATAAGGCAACTGCTAATGGATATAAAAGAGGAAATCGACTTTAACACAATAATAGTGGGGAACTTTAACAACTCACTTCCACCAGTGGACAGATCATCCAAACAGACAATTAACAAGGAAACACGAGCTTTAAATGACACAATAGACCACATAGATTTAATTGATATTTATAGGACATTCCATCCAAAAACAGAAGATTACACTTTCTTCTCAAGTGCACATGGAACATTCTCCAGGATAGATCACATCTTGGGTCACAAATCAAGCGTCAGTAAACTTAAGAGAATTGAAATCATATCAAGCATCCTTTCTGACCACAACGTTATGAGATTAGAAATCAATTACAGGGAAAAGAATGTAAAAAACACAAAACACATGGAGGCTAAACAATACGTTACTAAATAACCAAGAGATCACTGAAGAAATCAAAGAGGAAATCAAAAATACCTAGAGACAAATGACAATGAAAACATGATGATCCAAAACCTATGGGATGCAGCGAAAGCAGTTCTAAGAGGGAAGCTTATAGCACTACAAGCCTACCTCAAGAAACAAGAAAAATTTCAAATAATCAATCTAACCTTACATCTAAAGGAACTAGAGAAAAAAGAACAAACAAAACCCAAAGTTAGTAGAAGGAAAGAAATCATAAAGATCAGAGCAGAAATAAATGAAATAGAAACAAAGAAAACAAGAGCAAAGATCAATAAAACTAAAAGCTGGTTCTTTGAGAGGATAAAAGAATTGATAAACCATTAGCCAGACTCATCAAGAAAAAGAGGGAGAGGACTCAAACCAATAAAATTAGAAATGAAAAAGGAGAAGTAACAACTGACACCACAGAAATACAAAGCATCCTAAGAGACTACTACAAGCAACTCTATGCCAATAAAATGGACAACCTGGAAGAAATGGACAAATTCTTAGAAAGGTATAACCTTCCAAGACTGAACCAGGAAGAAACAGAAAATATGAACAGACCAATCACAAGTAATGAAATTGAAACTGTGATTAAAAATCTTCCAACAAACTAAAGTCCAGGACCAGATGGCTTCACAGGTGAATTCTATCAGACATTTAGAGAGGAGCTAACACCCATTCTTCTCAAACTCTTGCAAAAACTTGCAGAGGCAGGAACACTCCCAAACTCATTCTATGAGGCCACCATCACCCTGATACCAAAACCAGACAAAGATACTACAAAAAAAGAAAATTACAGACCAATATCACTGATGAATATAGATGCAAAAATCCTCAACAAAATACTAGCAAACAGAATCCAACAACACATTAAAAGGATCATGCACTGTGATCAAGTGGGATTTATCCCAGGGATGGAAGGATTCTTCAATATATGCAAATCAATCAATGTGATACACCATATTAACAAACTGAAGAATAAAAACCATATGATCATCTCAATAGATGCAGAGAAAGCTTTTGACAAAAGTCAACACCCATTTATGATAAAAACTCTCCAGAAAGTGGGCATAGAGGGAACCTACCTCAACATAATAAAGGCCATATATGACAAACCCACAGCAAACATCATTCTCAATGGTGAAAAACTGAAAGCATTTCCTCTAAGATCAGGAACAAGACAAGGTTGCCCACCCTCACCACTATTATTCAACATAGTTTTGGAATTCCTAGCCATGGCAATCAGAGAAGAAAAAGAAATAAAAGGAATACAAATTGGAAAAGAAGAAGTAAAACTGTCACTGTTTGCAGGTGACATGATACTATACACAGAGAATCCTAAAGATGCCACCAGAAAACTACTAGAGCTAATCAGTGAATTTGGTAAAGTTGCAGGATACAGAATTAATGCATGGAAATCTCTTGCATTCCTATACACTAATGATGAAAAATCTGAAAGAGAAATTAAGGAAACACTCCCATTTACCATTGCAAGAAAGAGAATAAAATACCTAGGAATAAACCTACCTAGGGAGACAAAAGACCTGTATGCAGAAAACTATAAGACACTGATGAAAGAAATTAAAAATGATACAAACAGATGGAGAGATATACCATGTTCTTGGATTGGGAGAATAAATATTGTGAAAATGACTATACTACCCAAAGCGATCTACAGATTCAATGAAATCCTTAGCAAGCTACCAATGGTATTTTTTACAGAACTAGAACAAAAAATCTTAAAATTTGTATGGAGACACAAAAGACCTCGAATAGCCAAAGCAGTCTTGAGGGAATAAAACGGAGCTGGAGGAATCAGACTCCCTGACTTCAGACTATACTACAACGCTACAATAATCAAGACAATATGGTACTGGCACAAAAACAGAAATACAGATCAGTGGAACAGGATAGATAGCCCAGAGGTAACCCCCACGCACCTATGGTCAACTGATCTATGACAAAGGAGGCAAGGATATACAATGGAGAAAAGACAGTCTCTTCAATAAGTGGTGCTGGGAAAACTGGACAGTTACATGTAGAAGAACGAAATTTGAACAGTCCATAACACCATACACAAAAATAAACTCAAAATGGATTAGAGACCTAAATGTAAGACTGGACACTATAAAACTCTTAGAGGAAAACATAGGAAGAACACTCTTTGACATAAATCACAGCAAGATCTTTTTTGATCCACCTCCTAGAGTAATGGATATAAAAACAAAAATAAACAAATGGGACCTAATGAAACTTAAAAGCTTTTGCAAAGCAAAGGAAACTACAAACAAGATGGAAAGACAATCCTCAGAATGGGAGAAAATATTTGCAAACAAATCAACGGACAAAGGATTAATCCAAAATATATAAACAGCTCATGCAGCTCAATATTAAAAAAAAAAAAAACCCAATCCAAAAATGGGCAGAAGACCTAAATAGACATTGCTCCAAAGAAGACATACAGATGGCCATGAAGCACATGAAAAGCTGCTCAACATCACTAACTGTTAGAGAAATGCAAATCAAAACTACAATGAGGTCTCTCCTCACACCAGTTAGAACGGGCATCATCAGAAAATCTACAAACAACAAATGCTGGAGAGGGTGTGGAGAAAAGGGAACCCTCTTGCACTGTTGGTGGGAATGTAAATTGATACAGCCACTATGGAGAACAGTATGGAGGTTCCTTAAAAAAACTAAAAATAGAATTACCATATGACCCAGCAATCCCACTACTGGGCATATACCCAGAGAAAACCATAATTCAAAAAGACACATGCACCGTAATGTTTCATTGCAGTACTATTTACAATAGCCAGGGTCATGGAAGCAACCTAAATGCCCATCGACAGACAAATGGATAAAGAAGATGTGGTACATATATACAATGGAATATTACTTATCCGTTAAAAAGGGACGAAACTGGGTCATTTGTAGAGACGTGGATAGATCTAGAGACTGTCATACAGAGTGAAGTAAGTCAGAAAGAGAAAAACAAATATCGTATATTAACGCATGTATGTGGAACCTGTGGTTTGCAGGGCAGAAATAGAGACACAGATACAGAGAACAAACGTATGGACACCAAGGGGGGAAAGTGGCAGGGGTTGGGGTGGTATGATGAATTGGGAGATTGGGATTGACATGTATACACTAATATGTATAAGATGGATAACTAATAACCTGCTGTATAAAAAAAAATAAAATTCTAAAATTCAAAAAAAAATATTGGATCAATAAGAAAAAAATGGTTTAATAATAATATATACTTACTTTTGTGGTTGTTATGAGGTTCATATATGTTTATAGATATATGTCATAAAGGGAATATCAAAATAAAGCCAGTCATGCGCACACACACACACACACACACAAAAAAAGAAAAAAAAAAGTCCTCAGTAACTGAAACTTTTACACCTGATACCATTAATCAGAGAAACTGGTTCCTTGTTCTGCTTCTTAAAAACAGATTCCATAGAGAAAATGAAATATTGATTAAGGGAAATCCTTAACCCAGGAGGGATTGAAATAGCTGTAGAATCTGCAGATTCTTCAGTTAAACTACTGTGAATGGTATGACTTCAGCCTACAAAAGATTTATCGTCAGTCCCATATTTGCTAAAATGGTATCTTTTGATACTGTAGTTTTGTTTAATATATTTGTTTTTCAGAACACATGATGTTGGAGAATCCAACATCGATGTATTTTGCCAAGATCATTAGAATGACTAAATTCACATAAGAATACATACATGTAAACATATACAGATTATGTATATATGTACCAATGGTATAATAATATTTATTATTCCTATGATATATAAAACTTAGTAATAAATCTCAGTCCGCTTCAAAACCCATGAAACAGTAACTGTTTCAAGCTGTATGAGCCAAGGGGAAATTGTTAAAATAATGCATTCATATTTTATGTTTTAAAATGCTTTGTACCATCTGCTCACACTTACGAAACATGTAACTTAAACTACTGAGATAATTAAGTGTGGAACAATAACAGGAATGGCTATGCTTATTGACTGCTTGTACTATCTCAGGAGCTGCCTGGATCTGACCATCTGGAATCCTCACAGCGGCTCTGAGAGTGAGTGCTGTCACTCACTCCCCATTTATTGGGGCAGAGATGGGCTAAGTCTCCAGCTGAAACAGGCTGACCTGGGTGTCAAACTCAGGTTTTGCTGATCCCAGAATTAAAGCTTTTTATCGATAACATCTCTCCAAATACTGCCTCTGGGCTTAACGGCTGTCAAACACCCCAAAGACTAACAGACACATCCCACCCGAACCTCCACCACGGCCAATTTGATGCTTAAATGGTGACTAAACGTATCTTACAGGAACAGTAGCTACCGCTTAGGTGCAAGCTGTCTGCGACTACAAAGAGAAAAAAAACATGCTCAAGGTGAAATGTGATCATTACCCATTGTTTCTCAGGTGGCACAGCCTCTAAGCATAATAGTGAATTCCCCACTAAGGGCCAAAAAATTGCCTTGGAAAATATTATTGTGACCTTTCTTTCGCTGTTGCCATAGAACATTGGCATCCTGACTGTTAGTAAAAGGTCAATACTTGTATTTAAATGGAGCGAACCCTGAACATCTATAATGCATGCAGTCTACTATTATTTCTTTGTGGGAGGTTTATTACAGGGTTTGGTATGTAATCTAAATTAGATGTCTGAAGAAAAACAATGCTTTTAAATTTAGGAAATTCTAGAGAATTCTTTGAGTGAGATTCTCTTTTTAAGATTCCATGAATTTCCTTTGAAGATTTTTGTCTGAAACTGAGTCTTATTTTCTCCATTCTTTTAAGAAAACCTTTCCTTTCAACCATCCACAACAAAATGACTTTCTTTTATGTTTATGTGAAGTTGGATGCAATTATTTTATAATAAGTCCATCTCTGTAAACAACCCTATAATTTTAGACTTTTAAATGTCATTATCATAAACACAAATCTGCTTATTCTCCCCCTGGCTGGCTTTGAAATGGCATTTGGAATTTGCGTGACTCTGTAACTTCTGTCACCTGGATTACCTGGGTGAGTAAATCGTGCTAGCAAGTTACTACGGGTTCCACGGTACAGTTTTTCAAATTCTTGATACTGCCGATATGTGCAAGGAGCCCACTTTGAAAATGGAATGTGCCATTTCATCCTACTCCCAAGTGGGTGGAGGGAGGTGCACATCTTCCCGAGGGCATCTGTGCAGGCGGTCAGCAGGCTGCTGAAGCATTCACCGTGCTTGCATGGTGGTGGTCGGCTGCCAATTTTCCCAGCAATTAAAGCTTTAAAGACAAGGGTTTACTAGATAATATTTTAGTCCAAGGGACCTCCTAGATCATTTGGGTCCACATCCCACCCTCTGAGTCCTAGAGAGATTACATGATGATGGGCAAACCACTTTGCCCTCTCTGGACAACAGTGTTTTAATATGAGTCAGTTCAAGCACATGGTCTTTAAAAGTATGATTGTCTCTGATTTGCTGCTCTCTTATGCTAGGAGGAAGGGCATCGGAGGTCTTGTTTCACTCGAACAACATGCAGGTGTAGGTTAGACAAGCTTTTCTGACTCCTTCCCACACCCTCTCTATTGGATCCAGGGTCTGTCATTCCCAAGACAAGTCACTTCACCTCTCTAAGCCAAATAAGATCAAATACTGGTGACACTCTGTTGACAGATGTGAGGATTGGATGAAGTAATGTTTGTAAAGCACTCAATACAATACACAAAATATACCCCAAATAGTAGACCCCTGTTCAGTCCTGGCATGAGTGGGAGGTCACGGTATTTGGGTAACATGCTGCAGTCTGCCTGTGATGGAAAGAGTGCATTCGGATGGAGGTGAAGCCTCAGCTGTCCTGGAGCTGAAGGGTCACATGGCAAGTGGACCTATCAACCCATCTCCTGGCCCCAGGCGCACCCTCATTGAAGGCCCTGCCTGGGTGGGGAGAAGACCTGAGAGGCCAGCCAGGGGCCTGCCCCGGGGCTAACCACAGAGAATGTGCCTGCTCTTCGTGAGACTCCTTATTTCTGATCACACAAGGTGTGGGAATTATCAAGCTGTCTTTATGTGTATGTGCGCGTATGTTTAGTTCTTAGAAAATATGACAATATCGATCCATTAGATTTGGACTACTACACCATGTGGGAAACCACATACATATGGGAAGTTACTAGGATTTATATGTTTTTCTTTATACACAAAGGCAGAGAAACAATGTACTGGGCTGAAGGAGAACTGAATTCTCTGGTCCTGGCCCTGCCATGAATAACTACCTACGCTTCTTAATCTCACTAAGCCTCTGTTTTCCCATCTGTGAAATTAGTGCATTAGACCACATAATCTTTATAATCCCCTCCAATGATAATATTTTGAGATTGCAAAAAAATTCTTTATATACATTTGGGAGCTTAGAATGCCTGTCAGCATTTGTGGGACTATGTTAATGTCACAGCTCCTAACCTTTCAAGAGCTCACCTTAGCAGTGACTGTGACGAGGAGTCTAGGGTGAGCTGTAGTCTCTCCCACGTTCTCCTTTAATTTTATGGCAACTGAAGACTAGCGAGGACATTCTAGAATGTGTGTACAGAATCACAGAGGTGCAAAGGAGACCCTACAGATACAGTCTTATGGGCGTAACTCAACTTCTTCTAGCTCTTACAGTCTCTTTTCTTAAATATGGAAATCCTTCACACGTTTTCACATTCCCTAGACATTAACAAAATTAATTGTTTAGTGATTAAAACAGTGGATTAGGTTATAAATTATATTTTGAGTTTGGCTTTAATGCATATTCTTCTGTTTCTGCGTCTGTCTCTCCAGGTATAAATGGGAAGCTAATATTCGTCTTATATGACTTACGTGAGACCTGAAATTCAAAACCAACATAAAGCAAGGAAATGTGTTATGACCTGTTTGGCTAAACCATTAAATCAGAGCAGCAGAACAGATAGGAACTTAATTTTCTTTTAGATGAGCATATGTATTCTCTGATGTCTAGAAGTAGACTTTTTCACTTTTAGGAAAGTACCAAACTTTAGAAGAGTAATTTTTAAATAAATGTTCTCTACAAATGTTGGCCTTTGTTTTGTAGGAAACTTCACATTAGTTGCCTCCAGATCTTGAACTAAAAGCAGAAACACTTTCTCAGCCTTTCCAGCCTTGAAGACCTGCAGAGAATTCTCTCCATACTATTTGTGGGTTTTGACCCACAAATGATCTTCTGAGTGTTCCTGATTTGGACTTGGATAACCCAGATTTGACTCAGTGAAGAAGTAGGAGGGGACAATTCCAACAAGGCAGGCATAATGGAGCTTATTATACACACTCTTCCTTGGTCTTGATTCATTGTTTCTTAGGAAGAATGCCTCTGAGGGCAGAGCTGCAGGTCCAGCAGGAAGGCAGAGCCTCAAGCCGTAGAGGAGTATTCTGTTTAGTAATCCTAATAATGTTTGTCCATTGGATTTTGGAATTATGTAGGACTGGTGGGGACTCCTTTTTTTCCTTTCTTGTTTACTTTTTTGAATGTGAATGTCTGCAACTGTTATCTTATGCCTGTTCTACCACTGTATTTTGGGAGCAGATAACTTGTTTTTTGAGTTCCACAAGCTCTTAAATGGAGAAGGATTTCAGCCTATGTTAGATCACACCGAGTCTCACCCGTACCTGACTTAGTTGATTTAGATGATGAGATTTGGGACTTTTGAACTGATAAGAGATGATATTTTGGACTTGAGTTGATGCTGTAATGGTTTGAGACTTTTAGGGACCTTGGGATGGGGTGAATATATTCTGCATGTGAGAGACATGAATCTGAGGACCAAAGGGTGGCCTGTGGTCGGCTGAATAATGACCCCACAAACATGTGCATATCCTAATCTCCAGAACCTATGAATATGTTATATATATTACATGGCAACAGGGACTTCACAGTTGTGATTAAGTTAATGATCTTACGAGGGGGAGCTCATCCTGGCTTATCCCAGTGAGCCTGATGTAATCACAAGGGTCCTTAAAATTGGAAGAGGGAGATAGAAGAGGAGGAAACAGAGAGACGCCAGCATGAGGTGGACTCAGCCTGGCATAGCTGGCTTTGAAGATGGAGGAATAGGGCCATGAGCCAAGAAACGCAGGTGGCTTCTAGAAGCTGGAAAAGGCAAGGAAGCAGATTCTCCCTGGAGTCTCCAGAAAGGAATGAACCCTGCTGACATCTTGATTTCAGCCCAGTGAGACCCATTTCATACTCTGACCTCCAGAACTGTAGGATAATAATTTTGTGTTGCTTTAACCCGTTGAGCTTTTGTTAGGTCAGCAACAGGGAAAAGGTACAGGGTTACTGAAGCAAGACTGTCAATAACCCTTACTGTTGGTTGGGCGCATGACTGTCCTGACTGCCCCCTTATTCTCCTGTAAAACAGATCGACTGACTCTGCTAAGGTTTATAAACAAGAAGCAACTCCTCTTTATAGGTGATTTTTTGGCCAACTAAGAGATTCGAAAGTATTTTGAGCAGGTTGATGGCAGCCATGGCAGCAGCTTTTCCATGACACTGCCGGAGACAGGAAACCACTTCTGGGTCAGTGTTGAGCTGCCCTGGGTGCCTGCACGTCCCTCAGCCCAGGCCTGAGGGCTGCCAGACAGAGAACCAGGAGACAAAAACGGTGAACGTAGTAGGATTTCAACACCAATGACTGAAAACAAATCAATCAGCGCAAGACGCTATAGTAGCACACATTGCACGGGCAAGATCCTCTCACATATTTAATAAAGAAAATGGATTCATTTTCCTTATCTGACATATATACTCTACTTTATCTAAAATTCTTGCCTATTTATTCAAAAATTCTTAGTATGAGAGAGTATCTTTTTTTAGCCTGACACAGCATCAACAGCAAGTTCAATGTACATAATATATTCTTGTTTGTGAAAGGGCAGAATAAATCTGCAGGATTAAATTTGAAAAGGCAAGTAAGAAAAGTAATGTAGACATCTCAGAGCCTGTGCCATTTTTTAAACAACACGTGGCTCAGGGGATGATGATGATGCAGCTCTCAGGACGAAGCACCTATGCATAAGTGCGGCAGGTACAATGGCTGTGGGTTTTGGTTTAACGATGGAAAAATCACAAGTGTGAGACAGTTCCTTTCGAGAAAACTGTAGGGAAAAGGAATCTAAAAGCATCTGCTTGTGAAATGCTTCAGGCAGGTCCCTGGAAAATGGCCAACACTGTTAAGTGCCTCAAGGTTGTTCCTCTAGCCCAGGTGTCAGTGGTGAGCCTGGAGGTGACATGTGTGTTTCCTTCCTGGACCTTCACAGGAAGGCACACAGCATATGTCACATGGCAAAGGACACACACAAACATCCAGGACAGCCTTACGGTAAACACGCAGCGCAGCGAGCTGTGGTTTTCTGTTTAGCTTTTGGGTTTTTTTTTTCAAACTTAAGCTCCTATAAAACAAGATGAAAAGGCAGCACACCCATTCAATCATTCTTGTTACTTGCTCAGGAAAACCAAAAAAAAAAAAAAAAAAAAAAAAGGATTGTAGACTGTTAGCTCTTAAAGAGACCGAGGAGATGATCCTCAACCACCTTTTCACGTTTGAGGAAGTGAGATGAAGCAGCTCGCCCAGGCTCATACTACAAGCTTACAGCTCAGGCCAGAGGCAGATGTTGGTCTTCCGTCTCCCGGACCAGTCACCTTCTCACTGTACCAAGGATCCCAGGATTCATAACCTGTGTTATACCTGATTAAAATTTTATATGACTGAACTTAAAAAAAATTACAATGAAACCAGTGCACTATTTCCTGTTGTTCTACAACCCGAGGAACTCCAGGCAAATGTAAATGTGAAAGCTTAGGTAAAATATGTCCTATATTGACCTCCAAGAATTTGGCTCTACGTGCCCACGAAGTAAGCGAATATCCATGTGTGGTTTTCAACACCACTTCAGGTGCACTGTTATAATCCCGGTGACTCGTCACAAAACAAGCCAGAAAACTAGAAGCAGATGACTGTCCCTTAACAGGCTGCTTGGCTTACTGGTCGTAGGATATGGCCCTGTGGAAATCTAAGCCTCCTCACGGCTTCCTCAATTCAATCCATCTTCCTAAATGACAGCAAATGGAGCTGGAGTTTCACCTCCATCCTGAAGCTCTTTAGCGGAGGGGAAATGAGAGTTCTTGGCATCCACCGTGGATGCAGCAGCCCGTTGTTAAACTATTTCTCAATCTTTACTCTGGATGTACCACCCTTAAAATCCATACCTGCCTGGCTGTGTCTGACCAACTATTTCAATGTTATTACAGACTTACTGTGGACTTTTTCATCCCATTTTGCCTAATACAACGATTGAATGATACTTTTCTTTTTATTATTACCATTATTACTACTTAGACAAATACCTTGGTAGTAACTCATGCATGGCAAGAAGTTTGCAAACCTGGGGCTGGAGCCTCTATTCCACAAGAACAGATTCATTTTCAGAAGAAAGACGCCTGAAGAGGTGATTCACCCACAAGTAAAACACATTCGCATCCCCCCGTCTTTCCTAAGAGCAGATATTAATAAGCTTTTAGGAGGGAAGGAACAAAGTGCTCTATAAAGAGTGGGCGAGGAAGATCAAAGATGTGTTTTGACCACTGACCATATGTAATAAAATGCTGACACTGCTCTTGTCTGCCCATTAGCAGCTACCAGCCGGCTCCCCATCCTCTATCCGTGAGGTCTCTGCCATGGAACGGCATCCAATTATCAATTTACCTTCTGCCCTCTGACCTGGCCTTCTGAAAGGAGCTTTTGTTGTCTCTGCCTGGGCTGGTGCACTAGCTAATTGAGATGAAAGGCATGAGGAGCTTCTTTTAGGACCAAAGCCACCACGTCTTACCAACCGGTCAAAGAGGAATGTTCTTGACTGATTTCTTTCTGTAAATATACATATATATTGTTTGGGACCCCATCAGGAGTGATTATTTCTGAAAGCAGCTAGTTCTATCGGCTGGGGCACTTCACGGTGATTTTCCATTAATATTTCTTTGCTTCAGGAGCGGAAAGTAAAAAGCGCTCTGAAAACAGCTGTTAGTGCATTGTATGATACTTTAATAAGGGAGCAACAGGCATGAGATGCAAGATGGTGATGCTAAAGCTTTGTTGTTCTTTCTTCAATTAGGGGAAACATCTACCTTGAGGTCATTAACAGGAAAAGGGCTTCAAACGCAAACAGAAAGTACAGAGGCATTAAAATGAAAAGCATTTCTTAACAAAGGATGAAAAGATTGGAGCCTAACATTCAAAGGCGTTTGCGGGCATGTCTGCCTGAATCCGTGAGCAGGAATGAGAAAAGATCTCATCGTCAGCGGCATGCGGCCAGGCCGTGGAGGACCAGGAGCCAGGCCAGGGGTTCTGGGCTTTGGTAGTAAATGTGAAGACACTCCCAGCTTCTTGTTGCCTTGGTGGGATGGTGTTGGGCGAGGAGAAGGTTGTGTGTGAGAGAGATTAGATGTGGGGGAACCCGAGAGGCAGGGAGGCCAGTTGGAGGGCATAACCTGTGTTATTGAGCACTGCCAGGTGACAGGAGGTGTCTTCAGGCAGAAAGCAAGGGACGCATTTCACCAGAGCTGAGAAGGACACATCTGTGCTGTGGATGCCCATTTTTCTGCTGCCTTCTGCTATTGATAAGTTTCCTCTGTTACATCAGAAAACTAAACACAAACCTCTTTCAGGTGGTCATTTCATCCCTGTTTCTGACTGGTCCCGACCAAATTATCTTTACCTTATGCTATTATTACAGTTTTGCACGTGGATGGGTAATTGTGAAAGAGGCTCTAATTGTCACCCCATCTCTTTCCTCCCTTTTCCTTTTAATAACAGACACTGTGTCCCACGTTCATCTGCACTCTGGGGGATTTTAGAAGGCACAGCTGGGGTGAGCCCGTGACTACTTTCCAGATAAAGGAGAGAGATCAAATGGCCGTGGACGGACTCACTGGGCTTCACTTCCTCCTTCCCCTCTTGTGGACAGGGGCCCGATTCACCTCTGCAGACCAGAGAAGGCATCCTGCAGGAGTGAAGCAACAAGAGAGAATGGACCTAGGTCCTTGGATGACCTCAAGGAACAGCTGCCTACACCCCAGACCCCCATTTGCCTCTGGACGGAGACCTCTGTCCCTGCCAGTGCCCCAGTGAACATGGTGGTCATTTAAGCAAGACCTCCTAGGACATGAGATTCTAAGAAGGCGAACTTGCATTGACCAGAATAAATGGCACAGGAGAGGAAGTTCTATCACTCAGGCTGTGATCCCTGACAATTCTCCCGATTTAGATGTCTGTGATTCTGTCTTCTGCTCTAATGTATCTGGGAGGTGGGGTTAGGGAGTCTCTCGGTGTTAAGTCTTCTGCCATAGATTTCAAAGGGTGAAAACAAGTGTTAAGATAAGTAGCTGCCATGCTGGCCATGGGGCGCCCAGATTACACATTATCTCTGCACGTGTCTGTGAAGGTGTTTCTGGATGAGCCTGGCACTTGAATCAGCAGACTCTGTAAAGTAGATGATCCTCCCCAATGTGCGTGGACATCATCCAATCCGTTGAGGGCCTGAATAGAACAAAAAGTGGAGGAAGGAGGGTTCTGCCTTTTTTTTCTGCCTCACAGCTTGAATGGGACCTCTCATCTCATCTTCTTCTGTCCTCGGGCTGGGAGTTACACCATCAGCTCCCTGATTCTCAGGCCTTCGGACTTGGGCTGAAACACAACCCCAGGTTTCCTGGGTCTCTGGCTTGCAGACGGCAGATAGCAGGACTTTTCAGCCTCCATAATTGATGAGCCAGCTCCTCAGAGTAAATCTCAACCCCTCTCTCTCTCTCTCTCTCTCTGTGTGTGTGTGTGTGTGTATACACACATGCATACAGAACCGATATGATATTTTGCTCTTACCTGTGCGGAGAACCCTAATATTGTTAGCATATTTAAAGTACAAAAAGTAGGCATTTTTATAAATGAATCATTTGAATAATTTTGCTTCACAAAAATCCTTGACCCATTTAAAATAAAAGATAACAGTACGTTTACTGACATCTCCTCCTGTTTATTCCATTTTCTCAGAAATCACTGAAGCACAAGGACAATTATTTTTATTGTTTAAGTGAAAGAATAGTACATTTTTCTAGTAGAAAGAGAAAAACAGTATTGAATGGACAGGGAAGAAATAAAACTTGTGGTGAAAATGTAAAAAAAGAAAAACCTGAATGTTTACATTGGTACTGCCAGACGGGTCTGTGGAGACCAGGCTGGCGACACGCTGGGCAAAGTCAGCAACTCCGTGGGTGCCGCTCGGCCCCAGGGACTCGTGGGAGGGGCCTTCCTGACACTTGTCTGGACATCCTTCCAGCAAGAGGCAGCAGGGCCCACTGTCAGGAAAACAGCAGCTAGAATCCAGCGATATGCTAGCTCCCCCATTTCCAACGTGCTTCTCACCTGGCAGGTGCTTTCCGGAACCTTTAGGTTTGAACTTATTTAGTGAATTATCCCCGATTCTGTCTTTTAAGGGTATTTCTAGAGTTTTCCTGCTTTCCATTCCATTTGAACTCACTGTTCCAAACCCCCTGTACCTTCGCATCTCCCTCTCGTTAAGCATCAGGCATTCTGGAGTTCAGCCCTCTCATCCCTACTGTTTTCACCACGTGGGAGAAACCTAGCCCCACTGGATTTTTTGTTATTTTCCTTTATTTACCACAACATAGCTACTTTCAAACACAAATGACAGTGATTGCTTCCAAACCATCTGATATTCTTTATAAAAGAAGACGTCATGAAAATACAGTACCTAGTATTTTGCTAAAATAAACATATACGGCGTCCACTGTCTTCCCCATTTCCACCAACCTTATAATTCTACCAGAAACAAAAATCAAGTTTGTCTGCTGTGATTGCCCCCATCAATGTCAGGGCTCCCCTGGCCTCCATGCTGTTTCTCTGTTAGCTAGTCTCCACTTACAGGCTGCGAATGTAGCTGTAGCTGCAAGCTGGGCACAAAATAAAAGGGATTCACTTAAAACTCTCTCCAACTCCACTGCTTCAGCAGGAGCAGACATGCAACACACAATTCCAAGGCCTTGTTGTTCTTTTTGAGATACCTGCTCTTACCTCAAGGGTGGGCATTATTTTCCTCTAAAGAAGTGAATAGGTGGTTCTCATTCCCAGTTTCTATATGCATTTTAAGTTGATATAATTATCGCACCATTTCTGTTAATAATCTTTGCATGGCCCATTCTGACTACATCTGGAACTCTGAAAATCCTGCATTCATTAATCTGTATTAACCCATTTACAAACTGTGTGATTTTGAGGTTATCCCATTTCTGTGAAAGAGAAAATTCTACCTTCCTAAGGTATTGACTGAGGTAAAGCACATGAAAATACTGCAGCACACTACACTCTCATAAGTACTATTTCTACCTTCATTAAGATGGTGTACGTTTTCTATTGAGTTTTGGTGAAAGATCCAGTGAGGCACACTGGAGAGGGCCTAAGCTTTGGTGTGGAGGATCTAGCTTTACGGGATCTCCTATCTTCAATGTCATCCTGTGTGAAACTCCTTTGCAGAAAGCATCTATGCAAAACCCTGGCGTGCTGCCAGGCTCTCAGTCAATGCAGCTGTAACTCATAGTTCCTGACATGTTTCTCCACATCACCTAATTGTGTTTCTCTTTCTGAGATGTATTCAGAGCTAGAAATCTTTACTATGCTGTATATGTCAGCATTCTAGATTAATTTCTGGTTCAATGTGGCTGAAAACCAGGCCCAGAATCGTAGAAAATGTCCCCACAGCAAATCAATGCCTAACTCCGAGGAGGCTTCTTCTGCCGGAAGGCTCGCCCTGCTTGTCAGTCTCCAGCATTGCCGGCCCTCCTCCCATTCAGGCTCCTGGGACTATCGCTTTACCATTCATTCAACCAACACTTGACTTCGACCAAGCCTTGAGGTAGATGCTATTTGATAGGTAAGAGCACCCGCCCTGCCTCACAGCCTACATTGGAAGACGGCATACAGAGCAAGCAAACATGCACAATGCCAGTAGCTGCACATGATAAAGGTTAACATTGTAAAGGACTGACTGTCATCCTGAATGCCAAAGGATCTGCGCATCACTCTGATTTTATAAGAGGAACGGACAAATACGGTCAGAGTGGACAAAGAGGGCTTTCTAAACTATCCAGGAACGGAGTTGACCCAGAGAGGATGCAGGACCTCCCTGGGTGGCCACGTAGCTGGCACATCACGCAATTGGAGAGGGTGCCTTTGGATGAATGAGAAAAAAGATAATACAATGTCTGAGTCACTGAGAAAATACAAGAAACACTGGTTAAGTAATTGATTGACAAGCGGAACAAAAGAAGAAATACACTCCACAGTGAATTTTGTTAATTTTTTGTTGGATCAGACACTTCCATTATGCTAAGGGACTTTTGCTCATTACAAGGCTCTCTGTGAGTCTTAGAGATGCTACATCTCAGAGCTGGAGGAGGTCTCAGAGATGATCTAACTGAACTCTTTCATCTAACTGATGAGGAAACTGAGGCCCAAGACCACACAGCTAGTAAACAACAGAGGCTGGGTACTAATAAGGAGAAAACCCACAGCAGGAAGGGGCACTGATGCTGGGCAAGAGCCCTACCCAGCGCTGGGCAGCTCTGTACACACGAGAAGACAACGCCCACTGTGGGATGACGGCAAAAGAGGGAGCTGAACCAACTGTTTGTGAAACTTCCTTTCTTCCCAAAAATTCTGCTCTAGGTAGGAAACGAAGTCAAAAGTTTAGTCTTATTAGAGATGGCGAAGTGATGGAGAAAACATTTAAACCAACTCAAAACACACCTGCTTTCAATAATCCAATGAGGTACACCCAATAAGGTTATAATTTCTAACATAAATTAATCCTTCATTTTGCCATGAAAAATGTCTCTGGAAGAGAAAAGATATTCTCATATTCTGTGAGGCATTTGGAGCTATTCTGGGCATAGCATTTATCTATGAAACCATATAAATAGAGAGAACATGGCACCACTCATGTAGTTAATCTTCTAAATAAATTGGAACTCATCATATGTGATTTTCTTTGTGACTGAGCTACATTTACTTTTCCTTGGTGTTTATATTAGACACTCTGGATGCCCATATGATGAGGTGTCCTGTAAATAGTGCTTTATTGCTAAGGGCCCACTTCCTCAAGCACAAAACTTCTGGACACTGTACTTACACCGTGGCTTGTGTACAGATTGATCAGTGCTAAAGCATCCTTTCTGAGAAATAGCGTGTCATGGAGATGACACTGTACTGCAAAGAGTCATACTTCAGTGCTCCAGGGAAATGGATAAAAAGGAAGAGAATGTTGCCCTATTGCCCATAAAGAGCAATTTGTCATGTTTCTATTGACTCTGAAGCCCAGTCTTCCAGAAGCATCTTCCCTCTTTCCTACGATATTTGTTTTCAATTATCTAAGATTGGAAAGAACCATATCAAACAGCAGGAATATTCTGTGTGAGTTATGAAAACATGGTGGGTAATCCACCCATGTCCTCCCTTTAAAAATCCCTACCATGTACAAGAATCATCAGGGAAGAAGAGCTATCACTCAAGGCCACCCCTGAGTAACGTCCCTTCAATGCTCGTTTCCACTCCCAACATCAGGTGGAGGAGACACACAGACGCCACTGCTGCCTCTCCTCTTGCCTGGCTAGCTTCCCTTTTCAGTAAAGTGGTGGGTATGTGTCTCTAGGTGGAGTTCCTGGAATCCTTTCTCATGCTACAATGGGGGGCCACGTGGGGAAGACTTATAACCTTCTGCTGTTCACAAGTGCTCAGGCAGGGTGTGGGACGCCAGGCACCCCAATCTCCAGAAGCGGTTACTTTAGAGCCCAGTTCTTGTCTTGGGGCCAGGGAGAACCCGTTTGCTACAACACCCCAAGGGGGCCAAGAACTCAAGAAAAGTCCTCAACTCGAGCAAAACGCATTCTAGACCTGGTTTTGCAGGCTGGATGGGTTGTGGGGTGAAGAGTGTCAAAGGTCAGGACACCTACATCTTGGTCTGGGGGAGGGCATGATTCTGGCAGCACTGCAGCATTCTTTAGAATGTTCCAGAACATTCACTAGAATGTGGGGATACTTAGTACCTTTGACCTTGGCTTTTGAACTTTAAGAGGCAGTCCTAGGCATCAGGAAAAGTCTCATTCAAAAGCATGACTGTCTTTAAAAATGGGGAGATCGCAAGGGAAGAAAACATGACTCTCTGCACTTAAGTTGGTCATCGTCTAAAAGGAGAGGGACAAGGTCTGGACCGATGGGTAAAGTGGGACAGTCATTGTGAGAACACTGAACTGCGGGTTCTGGTGGGAGATGGAAGGATGAGAGTGGGCTCTGGTCTGAGCTGTGTGTGCTTGTGTGGAGATAGAATTCTTCACATCCTTCAGGGAGCTCGTGATCACATAGAAACATGCATTCATTCAATAAACGTTAAATGTGCACCCACTATGTGCAAGTCACTGTTCCTGGCACTTGAGATACATCAGTAAACAAAGAAGTAAAGATCTCCATGATGTGGCATCAACATTCTGATGGTGTAAGGTGTTCCTCACACAGGAGTTCACACCAGTCAATCACACTGTGTTACAGGGTAAGGGTGTAGGGGAGGGAGGGAAAGGAGAGCAGGGCGAGCCTGGGCAGAACTGAGGGGCTGGGCATGACGGTCTCAGGGGGAGATGGCATCTGGCCAGGATGCAGGTATGGCTAAAGCAGAGTGAGCACTAACAGAGCAGCAGAGTCGTGTTCAAAGAGGCACCAGGCACCAGTGAATGCTGGGTGTTGCTGGTAGAACTTCACTCTGACTCAGTGAAATGGGGAGCTACTGAGCTAAGAGATGACTTTTTAAAAAATTTGTTTATCTTTGGCTGCATTGGGTCTTTGTTGCTCCGCGTGGGTTTTCTCTAGTTGTGGCTAGTGGGAGCTACTCTTTGTTGAGGTGTGCAGACTTCTCACTGCGGTGGCTTCTGTTGTTGCAGAGCATGGGCTCTAGGCGCTCAGGCTTCAGTAGTTGTGGCGTATGGGCTCAGTAGTTGTGGCTCACGGGCTTAGCTGCTCCACGGCATGTGGGATCTTCCCAGACCAGGGATCAAACCCGTGTCCCCTGCATGGGCAGGTGGATTCTTAACCACTGCACCACCAGGGAAGTCCTGAGGTGACTTTATTTGACTTATATTTTCAACCTAAAGACTCTCTCTGGTTGCTGTGTCAAGAATGGACTGTAATAGAGCATGGGGCAGAGCACAAAGACCAGCTAGGAGACTACTGTGATAATTTGGCTCAGAAACTTGAACTGCTCACGTCTGTGTTGTCATGTGACAGTGAGAAGTGGTCAGATATGGGTATATAATAGGGTTTGCTGGTGTATCAAACATGTGACATGAAGGAACGTGTCAAGGGGGACTCCAAGTTTCTGTCCCAAGCAACCAGAAGAACAGAATTGATGTAGAGACAAGAGAGGCTGAATGATGAGGGGTTTGGCCAGAGAAAAGCATTAGCTTAGTTTTGGACGTGCTGGTTTTGAGATGCCAGTAGACCACCCAAGTGGGAATGTTGAATAGGTGGTTTGCTGCACTATCTGGAATGTAGGGGAGGTCTCGGATCCAAATATACATTGGGGAGTTATCCATATAAAGAGAGGCTTTACAGTGGAGACTGCATCCTATCACCAAGCAGAGGATCACTGTGAGAAAAGAGAGCCAAAGTCCTGAGCCCTCAACAGTCACTACTCTTGGGACACCTTCAGCCCTCCTGCTTTATCACCAGTTGATAAACATACTGCAAATATCAAATTAAACAACACCTCTCAGCACTGTAGACATTAGTAACCCATCCCCAGATTTCCCAGGGATTTAATGTGAATTCTTGATGAGACCTCCTGGAGAATGGGGTAAGGTGGTACTATCTTAGTGGGGTCCTGGCACCATCTAGAAGTTGGTTTCATAGATTGGATGCAGGTTTCAAGTTACTTGTTTACATAGCTGAGTTCTCTGCGCTATAACGATGCTCTATCCCAGGGGCTGAGAAATCAAACTGACTGGTCTTATACAAAATGAGGGAGAGTCCCCACTACACAGGTGGATTAGGAAATAGCACAATAAAATGTTTTTCATTGAGAACGATTTTTTTCCTGAGTCAATATTTCAGAAACAAAACTGACATATGTCTTTGTCTAGTTTCTGAATTTCCAGAAATCTGAATTCTGAGGAGAATTTGTAAAAAACATACCCAGTACACCATCTGAGAGCCCAGGGCATGCAGCTGGATGGGTGGCTGTCTCTCATTTCTACATTTAATCAGCACTCAGACATGACCACTAGCTCCAAATTCCACTTGGATCTGGTCTGGGTGGGTCATGTTATAGTCTTTATGTTAAGAAATTTGGAATTTCACATTTCTTATTTTATAGCTCTCATGACAAAACAACGTCCTACGTACCTTCAGACATTCTTTAGCAAGTCCTAATGAGCAAAACATTTACTTAAGCCTCTGAAAACTAAACAGATCCAAAATATACTAATATGCTCATATCTTAGTTGTGTGAAAAAAAACCCTAAAAATATAACTATCACATGATCCAGTAATTTCACTCCTGGGTATATATCCAAAGAAAACAAAAACACTAATTCGAAAAGATACATGCACCCCAATGTCACAGCAGCACTATTTACAATAGCAAAGGTATGGAATCAACCTAAGTGTCCATCGACAGAAGAATGGATAAGGAAGATGTGGTACATATATACGATGGAATATTACTCAGCCATAAAAAGAATGACATTTTGCCATTTGCAACAATGTAGATGGAGCTAGAGAGTATTATGCTTAGTGAAATAAGTGTGACAGAGAAAGACAAATACTCTTATGTTATCACTTATACATGGAATCTCAAAAATAAAACAAGCAGGGCTTCCCTGGTGGCGCAGTGGTTGGGAGTCCACCTGCCAATGCAGGGGACACGGGTTCGAGCCCTGGCCCGGGAAGATCCCACATGCCACGGAGCAGCTAAGCCCGTGTGCCACAACTACTGAGCCTGTGCTCTAGAGCCCGTGTGCCACAACTACTGAGGCCCGCGCGCCTGGAGCCTGTGCTCTGCAACAAGAGAGGCCACTGTAGTGAGTGGCCCGCGCACTGCAGCGAAGAGTAGCCCCCGCTCGCCGCAAGTACAGAAAGCCTGCGCACAGCAACAAAGACCCAACGCAGCCAAAAATAAATAAATAAATTTATAAAAAAAATAAATAAATAAAACAAGCAGGTGTATATAAAAAAACAGAAGCAAACTCACAGATACAGAGAACAAACCAGTGGTTACCAGTGGGGAGAGGAAAGGGGGAGGGGCAAGATAGGGATCGGGGGTTAAGAGACACAAACTATGATGTATAAAATAAATAAGCTACAAGGATATATTCTACAGTATAGGGAATATAGCCATTATGTTGCAATAACTTTAAATGGAGTATATAGTCTATAAAAATTTTGAATCACTATGTTGTACACCTGAAACTAATATAAATCAGCTGTACTTCAATTTAAAAAAAAGCAATAGATTTTCTTTTTGAAGGAGAGAAAGATGGATTTTCTGCATGTGGGCTTTGTTTGGTGTCTTATCTGCCTTCTCATTGCCATGGTTGGACCCACGAAAACGCTGAGCCCACTTGTCATTTGGGGGCAGATGTGGTGGGTGATCACGAGTCACAGACAGAAGAGGGGCAAGAGGGAAGCTGGGAGGGCAGGAGCGCTCCTGGAACGGTGAAGCCTGCCAGAGGCCTGGCCACGTCTGGCTCTTCCATGGAAGGGTGACACTCCTCTGCAGCCGTTCCGCAGAAAAACTCTATTACTCAGAAAGGAAAGAGGCAGGATGACCAGGCAACATACTCCTCAGGAAACCACAGCCCAGCCTCAGCCAAAAGTGTACTATTCTTGTAAAGCGGCAAGCGTTTTCCCCACCCTGGGCAGCGTCCCACGTTACTCCATCTGGCGAAAACGAGAGGCAGCTGGGGGAAGTGGGGGGACGTGGAGTCTCCAGGTGCAGCTGAGGCTGACCGGCGTACACTCACTGAACTCCGCCTCCCTCTCCTCCGGTTCAAGTGGGGACTGGAGGACGTGGTTAGGGATGTTAAAGTCCACCCCAGCTCTGAAATTCTGATGTGGTGTTCTCCAGGGAACCACATGTTCCTGGAGAATTGGAAGGAATTCAGGAGCGGGCTGCCTTGGGAGAATTTACAGCCCCAGCCCCAGAGTCTCCCCAGTGCAGACGAGCCACACCCCGGGCCCAGCCTCGAGGAGAGCAGGACAGGAGCTAAAGCCTCCAGCCCAGAACGGTCACTTCTGTACACCCCCTAAAAATGTCATGTGCTAAAGACATTCAACACTTTAAAAACTCCATGAACTTTACTATTTCTAAAAATATCATGCCAGCTTCACAGCTAAATAAAACTCCCCTTCCAACGATGAGTCAAATGCATTTTGCATCAGTGGCTCCACATACTTGAGAAACTAAGTTGTTTCTCCAATGGACTTATTTGTGGTGAAGATATTTTTCCATATCATTGCTCCAGCAGAGCTCATTTCTAAGAAATTTCTAATTTCCCTGGAGTAAAATGAATGCTTCAAAGTTTTTTTTTTACTCCATCATGACTTCTAAATCCTCTTCAAAGCTGGCTTTTTGCCTTTGAGATCAAACTTTGCTCTATCCAGTCTCAAATATCTTTCCTTTTTTTCTACCTCTACCCCGTTCTTGTTAACTGATGCAAACTTTGAGTATCAGTGAAAGCCACGAGCCCCCTTTTTATCCTTTAAAACACTTCTAACATTTCTATTTCTTTATCTCCCACCAACCATAAGTTGTTTTCAAAATGAGTCTGTCCTCCAACACCACAAAAACATTCTTGAGTTTATCATTATTATTAATTTCCTCCTGGCACTGATAAGTCTCCCGGTGACTCCTGGGGCCCCGTTGGCTGACACACGGCTACCCCGTCTGACAGAGCAGAGTTGTTACCTGTTGGATGTTACATATGTGGCTTCTGTCATCTGAGCCTGGCATAATGCCACATGAAATAACTGTTAGTTTATAATATTTTGGGAATCTGAAGAGAGTTAATGCTGTTATTTAGATCCAAATTTGAAATGTCATGAAAAACACTAAAAATGAGAACATCACAGGAAAAAAATAAGTATGAGAAGTTCTTTTCATTTTCAAAGGATTATTTGATAATTTAGTTCCCAGCTGGTCAAGTAACCAGGATCATTGTGACTTCACACCCATTTGAGAAACAGTTGGGGGCATAAATTATAAACGGAAACAAAAAAATTAATGATTTTCTTTCCCTTCTCAGACCATTTTTCTGGAAGACTGGGGTATAAGAAGGCGACAAACAAATGCATCATGACATTACACTAGCTTCACCCTTCATTCCTACAGCTCGAGTTAACGAAAGGGAAACAGGCGATTTCTAAAAAGCACATATATTCTAGGAAAATCTCTCTAGTAAAGTGTGACTAGTATGACAGTGTGTGTGCATGTGAGCACTTCTGGGGTATTTCCATGCCTTTGGGGTGCCATATGGTTCCCCTTTAGAATTAGTAAGATGGGGATCTATCATCTCACACTGGGTATCCTGGTGGTTGGTTTTCCCATAGTTAAAAAGAAATTATGAAACTAATATACTATTGTAAATCAACTATATTTCAATAAAAAAAAAGAAGCTACACCCTATTATTCCTGACACTGAGATCTTTCAACTCCAAATGCAAATACACATTTAAAACCTATTTTTCTTCGGTTTCTTCACTTGAAGATTTTATTTCCCTGATATATTCTGTTGGCTTTCTCTTTTTCGTTAGGTGTGCTTTTTTTTTTTTTAACATGTGCAAGTGGATTATCAGAAAAATCCAGCACAATGGATGTTTTCCTTAATTTGCATTTTTGGTTTTTCTTTGCATACAGTATTTCTTTTGTTCTGAATACAAATGATTTCTTTTTTTTTCCTACATCTTTATTGGAGTATAATTGCTTTACAATGGTGTGTTAGTTTCTGCTGTATAACAAAGTGAATCAGCTATACGTAAACATATATCCCCATATCTCCGCCCTCTTACAGCTCCTCCCTATTCCACCCCTCTAAGTGGACACAAAGCACTGAGCTGATCTCCCTGTGCTATGTGGCTGCTTCCCACTAGCTATCTAGTTTACATTTGGTAGTGTATATATGTCCATGCCACTCTCTCACTTTGTCCCAGGTTACGCTTCCCACTCCCCGTGTCCTCAAGTCCATTCTCTACATCTGTGTCTTTATACCTGTCCTGCCCCTAGGATCTTCAGAGCCATTTTTTTTTTTTAGATTTCATATATATATGTGTAGCATACAGTATTTGTTTTTCTCTTTCTGACTTACTTCACTCTGTATGACAGACTCTAGGTCCATCCACCTCAATACAAATAACTCAATTTCATTTCTTTTTTATGGCTGAGTAATATTCCTTAGTATATATGTGCCACATCTTCTTTATCCATTCATCTGTCAATGGATGCTTAGGTTGCTTCCGTGTCCTGGCTATTGTAGATAGAGCTGCAATGAACATTGTGGTACGTGACTCTTTGTGTATTATGGTTTTCTCAGGGTATAGGCCCAGTAGTGGGATTGCTGGGTTGTATGGTAGTTCTATTTTTAGTTTTTTAAGGAATCTCCATACTGTTCTCCATAGTGGCTGTACCAATTTACATTCCAACCAACAGTGCAAGGGGGTTCCCTTTTCTCCACACCCTCTCCAGCATTTATTGTTTGTAGATTTTTTGATGATGGCCATTCTGACCAGTGTGAGGTGATAACTCATTGTAGTTATGATTTGCATTTCTCTAATGATTAGTGATTTTGAGCATCCTTTCATGTGCTGGTTGGCAATCTGTATATCTTCTTTGGAGAAATGTCTATTTAGATCTTCTGCCCATTTTTGGATTGGGTTGTTTGTTTTTCTGATATTGAGATGCATGAGCTGCCTGTATACTTTGGAGATTAATCCTTTGTCAGTTGCTTCATTTGCAAATATTTTCTCCCATTCTGAGGGTTGTCTTTTTGTCTTGTTTATGATTTTCTTTGCTATGCAAAAGCTTTTAAGTTTCATTAGGTCCCATTTGTTTATTTTTGTTTTTATTTGCATTTCTCCAGGAGGTGGGTCTAAAAGGATCTTGCTGTGATGTATGTCACAGACTGTTCTGTCTACGTTTTCCTCTAAGAGTTTTATAGTATCTGTCCTTACATTTAGATCTTTAATCCATTTTGAGTTTATTTTTGTGTATGGTGTTAGGGAGTATTCTAATTTCATACTTTTACATGTAGCTGTCCAGTTTTCCCAGCACCACTTATTGAAAAGGCTGTCTTTTCTCCATTGTATATTCTTGCCTCCTTTATCGAAGATAAGGTGACCTTATGTGTGTGGGTTTATCTCTGGGCTTTCTATCCTGTTCCATTGATCTATATTTCTGTTTTGTGCCAGTACCATACTGTCTTGATTACTGTAGCTCTGTAGTATAGTCTACAGTCAGGGACCCTGATTCTTCCAGCTCCATTTTTCTTTCTCAAGATTGCTTTGGCTATTCGGGGTCTTTTGTGTTTCCATACAAATTATGAAATTTTTTGTTCTAGTTCTGTGAAAAGTGCCATTGGTAGTTTGATAGGGATTGCATTGAATCTGTAGATTGCTTTGGGTAGTATAGTCATTTTCACAATGTTGATTCTTCCAATCCAAGAACATGGTATATCTCTCCAACTGTTTGTATCAATTTTAATTTCTTTCATCAGCGTCTTATAGTTTTCTGAATACAGGTTTTTGTCTCCTTGGGTAGGTTTATTCCTCGGTATTTTATTCTTTTTGTTGCAGTGGTAAATGGGAGTGTTTCCTTAATTTCTCTTTCAGATTTTTCATCATTAGTGTATAGGAATGCAAGAGATTTCTGTGCATTAATTTTATACCCTGCTACTTTACCAAATTCATTGATTAGCTCTACTGGTTTTCTGGTAGCATCTTTGGGATTCTCTATGTATAATAACATGTCATCTGCAAACAATGACAGTTTTACTTCTTCTTTTCTGATTTGGATTCCTTTTATTTCTTTTTCTTCTCTGGTTGCTGTGGCTAAAACTTCCAAAACTATGTTGAATAACAGTGGTGAGGGTGGGCAACCTTGTCTTGTTCCTGATCTTAGTGGAAGTGATTTCAGTTTTTCACCATGGAGAACGTTTGCTGTGGGCTTGTCATATATGGCCTTTATTATGTTGAGGTAAGTTCTCTCGCTGTCCACTTTCTGGATGGTTTTTATCATAAATGGGTGTTGAATTTTGTCAAGAGCTTTTTCTGCATCTATTGAGATGATCATATGGTTTTTCTCCTTCAATTTGTTAATATGGCTTATCACATTGATTGATTTGCATATATTGAAGAATTCTTGCATTCCTGGGTGCTGCTGGATTCTGTTTGCTAGTATTTTGTTGAGGATTTTTGCATCTACGTTCATCAGTGATATTGGTCTGTAGCTTTCTCTTTTTGTGACGTATTTGTCTGGTTTTGGTATCAGGGTAATGGTGGCCTCGTAGAGTGAGTTTGGGAGTGTTCCTCCCTCTGCTATATTTTGGAAGAGTTTGAGAAGGATAGGTGTTAGCTCTTCTCTAAATGTTTGACAGAATTCGCCCGTGAAGCCATCTGGTCCTGGGCTTTTGTTTGTTGGAAGATTTTTAATCACAGTTTCAATTTCAGTGCTTGTGATTGATCTGTTTATATTTTCTATTTCTTCCTGGTTCAGTCTCGGGAGGTTGTGCTTTTCTAAGAACTTGTCCATTTCTTCCAGGTTGTCCATTTTATTGGCATATAGTTGCTTGTAGCAATCTCTCATGATCCTTTGTATTTCTGCAGTGTCAGTTACTTCTCCTTTTTCATTTCTAATTCTATTGAGTTGAGTCTTCTCCCTTTTTTTCTTGATGAGTCTGGCTAATGGTTTATCAATTTTGTTTATCTTCTCAAAGAACCAGCTTTTAGTTTTATTGATCTTTGCTACTGTTTCCTTCATTTCTTTTTCATTTATTTCTGATCTGCTGATCTTTATGATTTCTTTCCTTCTGCTGACTTTGGGGTTTTTTGTTCTTCTTTTTCTAATTGCTTTAGGTGTAAGGTTAGGTTGTTTATTTGAGATGTTTCTTGTTTCTTGAGGTAGCATTGTATTGCTATAAACTTCCCTCTTAGAACTACTTTTGCTGCATCCCATAGGTTTTGGGTTGTCATGTCTTCATTGTCAGTTGTTTCTAGCTATTTTTTGATTTCCTCTTTGATTTCTTCAGTGATATCTTGGTTATTTAGTAGTGTATTGTTTAGCCTCCATGTGTTTGTATTTTTTACAGATTTTTCCTGTAATTGATATCTAGTCTCATAGCGCTGTGGTTGGAAAAGATACTTGATACAATTTCAATTTTCTTAAATTTACCAAGGCTTGATTTGTTACCCAAGATATGATCTATCCTGGAGAATGTTCCATGAGCACTTAAGAAGAAAGTGCATTCTGTTGTTTTTGGATGGAATGTCCTGTAAATATCAATTAAGTCCATCTTGTTAAATGTGTCATTTAAAGCTTGTGTTTCCTTATTTATTTTCATTTTGGATGATCTGTCCATTGGTGAAAGAGGGGTGTTAAAGTCCCCTCCTATGATTGTGTTACTGTCGATTTCCCCTTTTATGGCTGTCAGCATTTGCCTTATGTATTGAGGTGCTCCTATGTTGGGTGCATAAATATTTACAATTGTTATATCTTCTTCTTGGATTGATCCCTTGATCATTATGTAGTGCCCTTCTTTGACTCTTGTAATAGTCTTTATTTTAAAGTCTACTTTGTCTGATATGAGAATTGCTACTCCAGCTTTCTTCTGATTTCCATTTGCATGGAATATCTTTTTCCATCCCCTCACTTTCAGTCTGTATGTGTCCCTAGGTCTGCAGTGGGTCTCCTGTAGACAGCATATATACGGATCTTGTTTTTGAATACATTCAACCAGTCTATGTCTTTGCTTGGAGCATTTAAGCCATTTACATTTAAGGTAGTTATCGATATGTGTGTTCCTATTACCAGTTTCTTAATTGTTTTGGGTTTGTTATTGTAGGTCTTTTCCTTCTCTTGTGTTTCCTGCCTAGAGAAGTTCCTTTAGCATTTGTTTTAAAGCTGGTTTGGTGGTGCTGAATTCTCTTAGCTTTTGCTTGTCTGTAAAGGTTTTAATTTCTCCATCAAATCTGAATGAGATCCTTGCTGGGTAGAGTAATCTTGGTTGTAGGTTTTTCCCTTTCCTCACTTTAAATATTTCCTGCCACTCCCTTCTGGTTTGCAGAGTTTCTGCTGAAAGATCAGCTGTTAACCTTATGGGGATTCCCTTGTATGTTATTTGTTGCTATTCCCTTGCTGCTTTTAATATTTTTTCTCTGTATTTAATTTTTGATAGTTTAATTAATATGTGTCTTGGCATGTTTCTCCTTGGATTTATCCTGTATGGAACTCTGTGTGCTTTCTGGACTTGATTGACTATTTCCTTTCCCATATTAGGGAACTTTTCAACTATAATCTCTTCAAACATTTTCTCAGTCCCTTTCTTTTCCTCTTCTTCTTCTGGGACCCCTATAATTCGAATGTTGGTGTGTTTAATGTTGTCCCAGAGGTCTCTGAGACTGTCCTCAATTCTTTTCATTCTTTTTTCTTTATTCCGCTCTGCAGTAGTTATTTCCACTAGTTTATCTTCCAGGTCACTTATCCGTTCTTCTGCCTCAGTTATTCTGCTATTGATTCCTTCTAGAGAATATTTAATTTCATTTATTGTGTTGTTCATCACTGTTTGTTTGCTCTTTAGTTCTTCTAGGTCCTTGTCAAATGTTTCTTTTATTTTCTCCATTCTATTTCCAAGATTTTGGATCATCTTTACTATCATTACTCTTAATTTTTTTTCAGGTAGACTGCCTATTTCCTCTTCATTTGTTTGGTATGGTGGTTTTTACCTTGCTCCTTCATCTGCTGTGTGTGTCTTTGTCTTCTCATTTTGCTTAACTTACTATGTTTGGGGTCTCCTTTTCACAGGCTGCAGGTTCGTAGTTCCCATTGTTTTCAGTGTCTGCCCACACTGGCTAAGGTTGATTCAGTGGGTTGTGTAGGCTTCCTGGTAGAGGGGACTGGTGCCTGTGTTCTGATGGATGAGGCTGGCTCTTGTCTTTCTGGTGGGTAGGACCGTGTCCGGTGGTGTGTTTTGGGGGTGTCTGTGACCTTATTATGATCTCAGGCAGCCTCTCTGCTGATGGGTGGAGTTGTGTTCCTTTCTTGCTACTTGTTTGGCATAGGGTGTCCAGCACTGTAGCTTGCTGGTCGTTGAGTGGAGCTGGGTTTTATCGTTGAGATGGAGATCTCTGAGAGAGCTTTCACTGTTTGATATTACGTGGGGCTGGGAGGTCTCTGGTGGACCAATGTCCTGAACTCGGCTCTCCCACCTCAGAGGCACAGGCCTGATACCCGGCTGGAGCACCAAGACTCTGTCAGCTACCCGGCCAGAAGAAAAGGGAGGAAAAAAAAAGAAAGAAAGAAAGAAAGAAAAATAAAATAAAATTTATTTTAAAAAATATATTATTAAAAATAAAAAAGGAATAAAAAGAAAAAAGAAAGAGAGAGTAACGAAACCAAAAAACAAATCCACCAATGATAACAAGCGCTAAAAACTATACTAAAGAACAAAAAACAAAAAAACAGACAGAGCCCTAAGACAAATGGTAAAAGCAAAGCTATACAGACAAAATCACACAAAGAAGCATACACATACACACTCACAAAAGGAGAAAAAGGAAAAAATATATATACATATAAAAAAAAAGGGAAGAGAGCAACCAAATAAATAAAACAAATCTACCAGTGATAATAAGCTCTGAATACTAAACTAAGATAACATAAAACCAGAAACAAATGAGATGCAGAAAGCAAAGCCCAGTCTACAGTTGATCCCAAAGGCCACCACCTCAATTTTGAGATGATTCATTTTCTATTCAGGTATTCCACAGATGCAGGGTACATCAATTTGATTGTGGAGATTTAATCTACTGCTCCTGAGGCTTCATGGAGAGATTTCCCTTTCTCTTCTTTGTTCGCACAGCTTCTGGGGTTCAGCTTTGAATTTGGCTCTGCCTCTGCATGTAGGTCGCCTGAGGGTGTCTGTTCCCCACCCAGACAGGACAGGGTTAAAGTAGCAGCTGATTCGGGGGCTCTGGCTCACTCAGGCCAGGGGGAGGGAAGGGTATGGAATGCAGGGCGAGCCTGCAGCGGCAGAGGCCAGTGTGACGTTGCAACAGCCTGAGGCGCGCTGTGTGTTCTCCTGGGGAAGTTGTCCCTGGATCACGGGGCCCTGGCAGTGGCGGGCTGCACAGGCTCCCGGAAGGGGAGGTGTGGATAGTGACCTGTGCTTGCACACAGTATTCTTGGTGGCTGCAGCAGCAGCCTTTGCGTCTCATGACGGTCTCTGGTGTCCACACTGATAGCCGCAGCTTGCGCCTGTCTCTGGAGCTCATTTAGGCGGTGCTCTGAATCCCCTCTCCTCTCACACCCCGAAACAATGGTCTCTTGCCTCTTAGGCAGTTCCAGACATTTTCCCGGACTCCCTCCCGGCTAGCTGTGGCGCACTAGCCCCTTCAGGCTGTGTTCACGCAACCAACCCCAGTCCTCTCCCTGGGATCCGACCTCCGAAGCCCAAAGCCTCAGCTCCCAGGCCCCACCCGCCCCAGCGGGTGAGCAGACAAGCCTCTCAGGCTGGTGAGAGCTGGTCAGCACCCATCCTCTGTGCGGGAATCTGTCCGCTTTTCCCTCTGCACCCCTGTTGCTGTGCTCTCCGCTGTGGCTCCGAAACCTCCCCCGCCCCCCGCCCACCCACTGTCTCTGCCAGTGAAGGGGCTTCCTAGTGTGTGGAAGCTTTTCCTCCTTTACAGCTCCCTCCCAGAGGTTCAGGTCCCCTCCCTATTCTTTTGTCTCTGTTTCTTCTTTTTACTTTTGCCCTACCCAGGTATGTGGGGAGTTTCTTGCCTCTTGGGAAGTCTGAGGTCTTCTGCCAGCGTTCAGTAGGTGTTCTGTAGGAGCTGTTCCACATGTAGATGTATTTTTGATGTATTTGTGGGGTGGAAGGTGATCTCCACATCTTACTCCTCCGCCATCTTGAAGCTCTACAAATGATTTCTTCACCACATCTTGTGATCCAACTGATACACTGAATTAGGACATTCTATCTATTTGTAGGCAGCTATAGGGAAAGACGCTAAGGAAGACGTGTGAGTGATAGACTAGAGATTTTTCCCAAAGGAGAGCCAGAGCCAGCAGCACACCTAAGCAGAACAGAAGCCGTAAGTGCAAATGATTGACATCTACTAGTAATTAATACAATGCTCACAGAAATCAGTTAACCAAATTTTAAATGATGACAATTTCTAAGCAGTGACCCGCAAACTAATGGCATGTGATCATCCAATATCAGCTAATCCTCATAGTGAAAACAAATGGGATAAGAACAGAGGAGGAGAAATATCCCCAAGGCAACGGGAAGAGTAGAAAGATATTCCTTAGCCAGTCATAGATCCACGTTCAAATTTATTGCTTTGCTCACTAATCCTCTCCACATATTTCCTGCTGAAATTTTATCAGCTCTTAGACACTTTCTAACTTGCTTCTCTCTATGGATTCCAAGATAGCAGTAGGTTAAAAATAACCAACTGTTACAGTTGAGTGATTAAAAACATCATCATCACAAGCTACTCTTCCTAGATCTAATTCCAAGTTTTTCATGGAAGTTAATATAGACCCAAATTCTCTGGCCATAAGAGGTCAAGCAGCAGATTCTAGAGTTTCTCTCCCCTGCTCCTTTCTGTGACTGGCCCTCCAGGTCTTGCACTGTAAGACCTATCAACAGGAAGGTATCCACACTCTCCCCCTCTGGTTCCCTTCCACGTTCAAACAGAGGGACTCTCAGCAGAGCCCTGAGACATATGTTCAAATGTTCAAGAACACCAGAAGCAGGGGACACAATAGAAATCATAGCTACCTACTTAGCTGGGGTCCTGTGACGTGTGAATTTGGTATGGAGACATGTTTTTGTTGGAGATTGTTTCACTGGCTTGGTTACCATACATTATTCATGACCAGGACTCAGTGTGGCAGCTTCTTCCTCACAAAAAAATGACTGAGCAGACACTCAGAAAAGCCAGTGTTTGTCCAAGACGTCATCAGCTTTCAGTTTTAATGATGTTTTAAGAACCTATTTATCCTAACAAGATTGTTTTAAACTTAGTCACATCTGGTTTAGTATGCTGCAGTAATTTTATCAGGCTCCCGTGAGAACATAAATCTTACTTGTCACACGTTCTCTTGCCTGCTGTCTGATTCCAGAGAATTCTTCTCAAGTCCAGTGTGTGAGGCCAGACACGGCCATCCCACTGAGACTTCCATGTGCCTCGTGCACTCATGAAAGAGAATGTGGTAAATCTGAGCTCCATCCCAAAAGGCCATACAGCCCTTTAGGCCACTGTGGACAACAAGATGGTCAGTCAAGAGGAAAGTGGAGGATGTTGTATAGAAGTGTCAGAAGCAGAAGGGCCAGGTTCACTAATTCCATGATTAACTCTCTCAGGTCTCAAAGTTGTCACTCGAGAGATTATCACTCTTTTCTTAACCAGCTGATATTATGTATTAGTGACAAAGACCTTTGAATTCAATTAATGTTCAGGCTGTATGACAACTGTAAAATTAGTTTACTTTCTCGACAAGAGTTTGATGCATTTACCAATACTTATGTGTCATGTAAACACAGCTCTTCTTTAGACTTTCCAGCAAATCCTATTGCCTGGGGATACGATTTGAGAAGCTGTTCATGAACTTACTCATTTTCAGTCTGGAGAGACATAAAGCTCACTGCTTCCAAAATGCTGGGGCACTTTGATGGCTAAAAATTCTCTATTACAATGAGTATCTGCTTCCAAGTAGCTTCCATCCCTTAGTTCTAGACCTTCCCTTTGGTGATTTTACTACCGAACTCAGTTTTGGCTGCTTGCAGCTTGAAAGCCAATATTCGAGAGACAAGTATTGGTAGGAAAGAAAAGGTTGCTTTATTCAGGAGGCCAGCAACCTGGGGAGAAGGTGAACTCATGTCCCAAAGAACCACCTCTCTGCTGTCGATCAAGGGGTAAAAGCTTTTAAAGGGAAGTTTCAGGGGTGTGTGGGGGAAAGGAGCTACGTTCAGAGCAGCACAGTCAGCTCCAGCAATCATCTTGAAATTGGTCCTGCAGTGTTCTGATAAGCATCATCTTGATTGTTTTAAGTACAGTTAACCTTCGGTTCCAGGGTCGTTTTGTTCCCATTTCCTTGAGGTTAGTTTTGGAACTGTGTAAGACGGAGCAGCTTATGTCATGGTTATAGTCTGCTTATCATGGAGTTAACTTTTTCCACCTGATGGGGGTTTCAGTATCGGCAAAACAGCTCAAAGGATATGCCTCAGAATATTATCTATAGCCCTTGAGGAGGAATTCAAGGTCCTTGACTTTGTTTATGGTTAAATTATCATCATTTTGTCTTGCTTGACTGTTCTCCTTTCTTTCTGCATTTTCTCACTTCTCTGATTAAATTTATTCTTTGACTAAAGTTTTTCTACAGACAAGAGGCAGGTGAAGGACAAGGTGGTTCTGTCCTGGGAAGGCCCCATAGGGTCTTGCTTGGTTAAAATTTAAAGTAGACACCTCTTCCATCTGGCATCCCTTAAAATATTTGAAGAGAGCCACCAGCTTCCGCTCTATGTCTGTTCATGTTCATGTGACACACTCTCTGGCCCTCAATGTATTAGTTGCACAAAACTGTTTCTAGACCCTTCACCTGAATAGACAGTGGTCGGTTGATAGCTGCTACTGGGCACCCAGGATACACAAGATACAATGCTTCCTGCAACTGAAGGCACATTCCTGCACTTAAGAAGTTTATACTCCTTCATTCATATGTGAGAACCGCAGTCGCAAACATGGTGACCAGGAGGTGGGAAACAGCTGCAACTTTTCATCTCTTCTAAGGGCCTGGTCACAGCGTTGACTCTTGTTTGAGGCAACATCAGTCTCAGGCTTTTTGATTTTGTTAAATTCTGTAACTACAGACCTCTCTCACTTTGTCCTTTGAACTCAGACAGGAGAGCAGGCAGCTATCTGTCCCAACTGTATAAACTGCCTGCAGTTTCTTTTCCTCTAACACCCTCAGGGTGACTGCTGTTGTCCCCTCTGCTTAATTACTTCCACATAATGAGAGAGAAATCTGCTTTCCAGGGACAGGGATGGTGTGTGTATGCATGTACACACATTTTCTAAAGCTATTCAGATTTTCATTTGGACAATTTCTTTCTCAAATATTCCTGGGTCCCTTACATCTCATAATTATGAAACAAAACAACAAAGCTCTTTCCCAATCCGTATCAGCTCTGTTTGCATCCATCTTTTCTCAGTTTAATTTTGATTATTTATCCATGCATAGTATATACCACTGTGAAAAAAATAACTTCCTCTTTTGCAGAAGCTTAAGGTAGATAAGTCTTTGATGTACATTGGTAAGCTATTGTAATTCTTGCTATCGCTGTGTGCACTATCAACTCTTTTAATATTCACTCCTCTTGGAAAGTGGCATGATTGATCTTGTGAAGATCTAAGTAAATCTTGGATTTACTACTGGAATAAATTGATGCACATCTTTTTAAGGATACTTATACTACTATTAATGCTTTCATAATAGTAGCAACTCATTTGCAATGTCAAAGATGTGCAATTTATTTGCATCAGGAGGTTTAAAATTCTGGTTGGGGAAGTGTTGCCCTTTGTTATTTCCAGCAGAATTTCAATTATTGTATAGAAAAAAGACCCATGATCTAATTCTGTACAAAATAGTGATTTGCTTATTTGTGCTCTGAGAATTGAAAGGAAACTTCATACATTACAACAGTGAGTCAATTATTCAGCACTCTGTGAATTACACTGGCCATTCTTCCTATTAGACAGAAGTAAATATTGAAAGGAGACGGTCTCTAGCCATGTCCACATCGGCCAGTCGATAATGGCTCTCCTTCTCAGTGGACATATTGTTTTACTGTTCTGTTGAGGTTTGACTGGGCCCCAGAATAACCACTGAAGCAGGTGCTCTGGGAACCCTCTGCGTGACTGGTCTGCAGGATCTCTAAGTGCTTCTCACCAATTGCTAGCTCCCAACCCCACCCAGTGTGGCACCTGCCACACCTTTAAGTCTTGCTCAGTAGTATGTGGTAATCACAGTCCTCCACACCAGAGCTTTGAAGCTGGGACAGTACCTGCTGTTTGCAAAAGGGTTGGCTACCCCCTGGCTGAGCATCCTTGCCTGACTGATATCCTCTTGCCACCTACATTTTCGGCAACCGGCTCATGAACTCCTCCTGCCACTGGAAGCACGCTGCATGCCTACAACCTCACCTGCATTCCTGTTTTGTTCAGCTGATCTTCTTGGAGACATTTCTCAGAGGCATTTATTTCCTTTACTTACAGAGAGGTTTGGGTTCCCTGGGTCACCTTGACAGGGCTCTGCTCCATCCCTCTTTTTCCCTGCTCTCTGAGACTTCCCTTCTCATTCCTGAAGGCCGGTTCAGAGAGGAAAACCTTTACTGGCTATGAACAGACTTCACAATGGAAGCAGATGGAAGAGCACATCCCTAGGCAGTTAAGTAAAAGTGAGGGAGGCAGAACAGCAACAGGCCTTAGTTGTTAAGGTCCAGCCTCAGGTGGGACCTGTGAAGTCCTGGGTGATGGTGCTGGCCTGCTTCCACTGATGGACATTTCACGCTCCAGACAGAAGGACATGAAAGACTTAAAAAGACATATGTATATCACTGGTCAAGGATGAGAGAACACCAATGGCCATGCCTAAGGAGCTCTCAAAATGTACCCATTCGAATGCTTCTCCAACTGGATATGGTCCAGTTAGAAGTGAGTTATACTTTGCAGAGCCTAGGTTCCCTTTGCAAAGACTCAGACAAATCCACCTAGCCCGACAGTCACATTTATTGTGGTGGGATGTTCCGAAATTTTAATACGCAGCCTTATAAATTAAAGTTGCAAAATGCATACTTTCTTTTTAAGTCTGAAGACTCATTAACCACACAATCGAAAGTGAAAACTCTTATGTCTTCTGCTGTTCCTGGAGGTGGCGTGTGGTTGTCTGTGCCACCAGCTTCCCTCCGTGTGTACGTTGTACACGCCCCCCACATGAGCCCACCACTCTCTCTGATCCTCTTGATCAACTTCCTCCTGTTCATCTCTTGTGCTTCATTCAGAACTTCACACATTCAGAAATTCAAAAAACAGAGGAAAGAGCTAAGTCTACACAATACTAACCATTTTGACTAATGTATCAGAGCAGGACTCTAATCACATAATTTACTGGAAATCAACTGAAGTGATTTGGTCTGTGTATTCCCTTTAACCCACGGCCTTACCCAGGGCAGGCCTGTGTTTCATTCTTTCTTGCATCCCCTTACCTATCATCAGCCTGGCCCTGCTGGGTGTTCCATAAATTTAGTGAGTGAAACTACTCACATGAGGAGTAATGAAGACTCACAAATCACCCAGCCACGTGAATTAATCTCTAACTCTTTTACTCAGTTATATTTGCATTATGTAGTCAAAACAAAGAATCATAAATAAAGAAAAACCAGTCCTCCATTTGTGTTCCACCTTAAGGAAAACCAACATCTCAAGCTCAGTAAGTAACAACCTCTACTTCACACTAAAGTGGAGTAGAATTCCTAAAATAATGGACTGACCAAAACAACCATGAAAAGTGTTGTTTCTACGTCATTGAAATCCAAACCTAACCTCTGCAGGAGCCCATGGCAGGAATCTTAATTGTTTGAGGTTTGGGAGAGGTGAGACTCAGAGCGACAAAGACTTGAACCTAGTAGTATTTACTTCACTGAATTGCCCAAATACAAACAGCCCATAGGAGGGACAGTAGCACCCAGCTGTGATGCAACACACAGCAAAATGTAGAAAAGAAAGCAATTCTGTCATTCCTTCCTAGTTCAGTGACCCCTTCTGATCAGAAGATAGGATCCACTGAAAACCAAACAAGCAAACTCACCGCAGCAGGGCCTCAGTCTCACGGGTCCATTGATGTTTGCTGCTGCCAGAAGCTGCACTAGCCCTTCCGGAGCTCCTTGGCCTGCTGGAAGCTCATCAACGCGTGGTGCTGCCTCAGTGGTTCAAGTTCTCACAGTCTAACCAGACAACAGTTTCTGCTGGGGCATTTCTCCACTAATAAAAAATGGTAGAGGAGAGAGAAAACCATTAAGCCAAAGGGGGCTAAACTGAATCTGCTGATGCTTTTCTCTTCCACATTACCGAGGACCCAGAAATGGGAAAATTGGAGAGAAAGTAGGATTCTCTACCCTATTTGTTCTGGACACATTTTGTACGTATCTCTTCATATTTACAAGTGAATTTAGTTTGTGACTATTTTATTTTTAAATTTACATATTGGTTCTTCTTTCATAATTGGTCTCAGAAGACTTGTAAAAATCCTTAAAATGAAACACGGTAGGATAAATTAAGAGAGTGCAGGGAAGATGATCAATGCTCCATGGGTCGGCTACTGAGATTGAATCCACACAGCCAGGCGAGCTGGCCTTGGTGGGTCGGTCTCAGGTGTGTGCAGGTGCTGATATCCCAGGCACTGAACCTCTGCTTGGGAGCAGCAGCACCCAATTATCCCAGGGGCTCTCTAACTGTTACCATTTCCTCTCACTGCTTTGATGTGAAAAATACGGGAAAGCTCTTGTTTACAGCATGGCACTATTAATACCTAGACCCTAAAAGCCTGACCCACTGACAAACTCTGAAATAGCCACCGGGGACTGCTCTAAAGCTGGCTATCGTTCCAAGCAGGGGCACCCAGAGAGAGTGCAAAGAACTTGGAATAGGCCACGGTCACCTTCAGAACATTTGCTCTAGGCAGCTCTTTAAAGCCCCTGAAGTAGCCCTATGCTCCTCAATAGCAGGCATGGGCCCCCGGCACAGGCCCCAGGTACAAGCTCTGTTTGTAGAAGCCCTGGACTCTCCCAAGGGGCCCAGAGGCTGCATCTGAATTGATCTCATGCTGCTCTTTTTACATCTTTGTGTTTGGGCCCACTTTTCAAGAACAGCACTGCCTCTTAGCTCACCATGACCTCAAAGGTCAGACCATGGTAAGGGCAGAGCTCAAATCTAGTAAAAATGGGTTTGGTGAAAACACTCTTAACAGGTGGGCTGTAGATCTGTAGGAACCAGGAAGTCAGGGTTTGTTGGATCTTCACCCCCTCACATGCTTATGCCACATTCATGCAGGCCTCACACACCTGTCCACGTGCCACCTCAGGAGCTCCACCTAATTGTGAACAGACTCCAAGACAGCCAGGCCACCCTCTCCTCCCGAGGGATGGTCCGAATCCAGTTCCAGGTGTCTCTGTCTTATCTCTGCTTCAGGAGCCCAGGATAGCCCACCTTAACTCTTACGTAGTACCTTTCTGCCATAGATTGAATGCTTGTGCCCCTCTCAAATTCCCATGTTGAAACCTAACCCCCAAGGTGATAAGTGTTAGGAGGTGGGTCCTCTGGGAGGTGATGAGGTCATGACGTGGAGCCCCCATGATGGGATTAGTGTCCTTATTAAAGAGACCCCAGAGAGCTCCCTTGCCCTTTCTGCCATGTGAGGACACAGTGGAAAGATGCCACCTATGAACCAGGAATCAGGTTCTGACTAGAAAACAAATCTACTGACACCTTGATCTTGGACTTCTAGCCTCAGACTGTGAGAAATAATTCTGGTTGCTTATAAGCCACCAGTCTGTGGTACTTTGTTACAGCAGCCCAAAAGGATTAAGACAATTTCTATATGGATGTTTCTGATACTGAATTCAATATGGAACATGATTAAATAATCATTCCTCTAGAGGGACACAAATTTACTTTCATGTGAGTTAAGAATGAATTCTTTCTCTGTACATCTAGAGCACTTTGAAGGTACTTTATTGATTGTCTTGCACCTTACACTATAATGAACATTTATAATATATATATATTTATAACATGTAATGACATTTATATGTCACTTTACCACAATAAACAATGAAGTTCTTAGGCATTCATCTGTTTATTTTTTAATTCCAGTCCTTTAATATGGTTCCTACTGTGTAATCACTCATGAAATTTTTGTCAAATGAAAATATAAATCAGTAAGTGTTGTTTTGTTCTCTTAACTCCCCTTTGACAATAACTGCTAGCACTGTAGCCTTCTAATCATCAGTAGGGCTTAGTTCCAAATGTCCTTCATGTGTTGGTTTTCAATCCTCATTGTAGCCCTGGGAGTAAATAAGAAGCTATTATTGTCCCCATTTTACAGGTGAGAAAGTGAATTCAATTATATCATGGGGTTTAACTGTTATGTTAAAATTCACATATCTAGCCACTACACACCTTATGCCTATTTGTATATTCCCTTTCTCTTTCTTTATATATCGAAAGCTCCTGGAGACAATGTATATAAATCATATAGTGAGGATAACTTGATTCAGACATGAAGTATGTAAGGTTAAAAATAGATCTTTATGTGCTCTATATAATACTATAATGGTGGATACATGCCATTATACATTTGTCCAAACCCATAGAATGACAACACCAAGAATGAATCCTGATGTAAACTGTGGACTCTGGGTGAGGATGACGTGTCCATGTAGGTTCATCAATTGTAACAGATGCACCATCTGGTAGGGATGGTGATGGTGGGGAGGGTGTGCATGAGTGGAGACACAGGGTACATGAGAACTCTCTGTACCTGCCTCTAAACCTAAAATTGCTCTAAAAAATAAAGTCTATTAAATACAACTTTATAACCACCAGTTAGGATAATGCAGATTTTCTTACTTTTTCAAGACCCTCCAGAGATAGTTGTAAGAATAAATGAATTGACTTTTGTTGAAAACACAGAAATCCTCAGAACTAAAAGCATTCCCAGAAAGGAAATAAAATATTAGACATGTACAGCTCCAAAACAATGGAGCAATAACAATAAAAACAATAATAATATTTTGAGTCTAGAATTCCTAAACTTAATCTGTGTGTAACTGCATCTCTGTAACTTAATATGCTTTTCAAGCTATGACCAAGATCATTTCAAATCGGCAATTTGAAGCATCAGGACTGAATTCTCTTGGTTAAAAATCTTCCACTTTTCTTAGTCAAAAAGAGAAGCGTCAAATTTATGTCAGGAATATAGTGGCTAGGACCAAAACAGAACCTGGGGAAAAATTTTAAATCCTTTAAAACATGATGCTTCCATGTCGATTCAGTACAATATTTTGAACGTTGTATTTCCAATACTGGATTGTTTAACTTGATCCTCGATTTTGGGATTACCACTTCTTAGGTATTTCTATAATTTAATTCCCAGTACTGCCTAAATACAGTATTCTAATTTCTGATCTTACACTTTTTCAAATTACTTTTTTTCACAATACTTTACCTATATTTCAAGACCTCATTAAACTTTTACCTCTTCCAAGAAGACTTTCCAACTACTTCCACTATTTCCAACATTTCTACTGTACCTGTCATGCCTAAGAATAGGCATATTCTAATAGATATATTAGATCTAAAACTATATCTGGCCCTCCCACCAGGTAGGTGGGCTATTCTTAAGGTAAAGCTATTCTATTATAGAATAGCCCTCTTTTCTGGGGCTATTCTAAGGTAAGAATTATAATCATCTTGTATCCTAGCACTTTGCTAGACACAAAACTTACCAGACACTTTGGTTTCCAGAAACAGCATCTTAAATATGCAATTCTAGTGCAGTTTCCTCAATTACTGATTTCCTTGTGCTCCACATACCTCCAGGTTTCTTCCCCCACCAATATCCCTTATCCTTGGCTATTTGACCCCAAGGCTGCAGCAAACTCTATTTCTACATATTCCCTCGAACTGAAGGCTTGCTAGATTCCAGGTACAACACAGCCCTTCACATATACTGACTCATAAAATCCTTTCAGCACCCCTGAGATATATTATTATTTGCCCCATCAGAGATGAGGAAACTGAGGCGTGAAAAGGACAGTCAGTTCCCGAAGAACTCTCAGCTGGTAAGTGGTAGGGCGGGGACAGAACCCAGGGACCTCCAGCCCCGAAAGTGCAGCAGTGGCAGCAGCTCCTTCACGGGCAGTTTTTGTTTTGATGTGTTTGTTGTTGTCATACGTGTGTTCCTAAGATGGCGCACACTCACTGGATGGGCATCTGGCTCTGATTCTGAGGTCTATGACCTGTGTGGTCCTCATGTCTCTTGGATGTTCTAAAGCTTAGGCCAGGATTGTGAGTATGCAACTCTGTTCTCTCACGGGAGTATAAAACGTAAAGAGGGTCACAAATACAATTTTGTTATTATAATGATTATCCACGGTAATACCAAAACGAGGGCATTGCTTTTCACATCCATTATTGTTTTACATCAACGATATGGTTTTTGTGTGTGTTCATCCAGTTGCTCAATAAATGTTTGTTGATTAGATCATTGGGTCTTCATGGAAGTGGATCTGATTAAACAACACCATATTTTAAGAGAAACTGTATCACTTTTGAGCATTATTTTCTCTTTGCAAAGAAAAGAAACAGACTTGGGTTTGGACAGCTAACATAAAAAATGGGATGTTTTCTTTCTAGCAACCAAATTATTCTTGAATTAAAAAACCCTTGAGGCACGACCAGTTAATGTCAGGCCCATGAGTAAGCATTTTACTCTCCCTGTTACCTAAAATGCCCATCTTCCCATTACTGTGAACCCAGTGCATCACTCAGAATGTCGAGCCGTGAGTTTTGCAGCACCTGGATTCCTGCACCTCAATTCCTGATCTTCTCAATCAATGAGGAGGTCAGATCAGCGCCCTGTTTCTCTCAAAGGCTGGTGTGAGTTCTTAGTGAAAAGCTGCAGAGACTTTATAACCAGGCAGGGCACGCTGGCTCCAGGGAATGGGTAACCCGGGTTCCACGGCAGCCTAACCCCGACTGCTTCCCCCTCATTTGCTTGCTCTCAGCTTCAGTCAGATCTATGTTCTACTGTTATGACCTAACGGCACTGCAATTTTCCCAAACTGGCCAGAACTTTCTGAGAATATACTTAAAGAAAGTAGTCACCCTGCTTCTTTTTTTTTTTTTTTAATTGTGAGAATTATGATTATAAGATAGAAGGTAAATGTCTTGAACTGGAGGAGGATAAAGAGATGGATAGGAATCTGAGGATACTAATGTTCTCATCTTTTATTTATTTATTTATTTATGGCTGTGTTGGGTCTTCGTTTCTGTGCGAGGGCTTTCTCTAGTTGCGGCAAGCGGGGGCCACTCTTCATCGCGGTGCGCGGGCCTCTCACTATCGCGGCCTCTCTTGTTGCGGAGCACAGGCTCCAGACGCGCAGGCTCAGTAGTTGTGGCTCACGGGCCTAGTTGCTCCGCGGCATGTGGAATCTTCCCAGACCAGGGCTCGAACCCGTGTCCCCTGCATTAGCAGGCAGATTCTCAACCACTGCGCCACCAGGGAAGCCCCACCCTGCTTCTTGTCAGTCGGCCTTCCTCTGAGGCGTCTGTGCCAGAGCTGGAATCAGTGAGTCACACTTGCTGATCAAAGGGGAGATTTCAGCAGAGGAAAAGTTGTGGAGGTTCCCCCACGTTTCCTTCCTACAAAAGTTTTAAGTCAGATGCAGATGCAGATGTTGGGGGACCAGAGGTTTAACCCACACTGACTATTTCCTCGGACATTTTCATTTACTTGGAAATCCCAAACTAGGCACACAGTGGATGCCATTCATTTCTTCCACCTCCACCTTCCAAGGCACCAGGAGGTGGGGTCCAAGTAGGGAAAAAAACAACACAGTAGACGGTAGAGCTGAAGTATTTCACATTCCGTAGATATGCACAAAGCTTCCTGGTAGTTTTTAAGTGTTTTGGGGTCACCGACCCTTTAAGAATCTGAGGAAAAACCATGTTCTCTCCTGTCTCCTTGACACAGCATTTTGAAACTCAAGTCGGAGGACACCCACATCCTCTGACACACTGTAGTCTGTTTGCTAGTAAATGGCCAGACTCTTATAGAGAGAGCTGGTCAAGAGGTCACTGACCCAGGGCGCACCAGCCATGGAAAGAACACAGAGACCATAGTGCTCTGACCTGGGCTCAGTCCCTTAAATTCATTGGTGTGGAATCTGAAATGGACCATGGAGAGAGATGAGAATCATCAAACTGCTATGCCCCGGCCCTTCTGTTTTTGACACAAAAAATAGACACTAAGCTCATACACAAATTAAACAGGAAAACCACACACTTCTGGGTCAAGGGTTAACTCAGATGTCAAAGCTGTCTTATTGGCAATGACGGCCCAAAAGGAAAGAGACAGAGTTTGTGCAATCAGAGTTGAACCTCCGTTTTAAGAGCAGTGCTAAATGACAAGCTGACTCCTGGGCGGCCATAATGAAGTGCTCCAGACTAGAGGAGTCAAACAACAAAAACCTATTTCCTCCCAGTTCTGGAGGCTGGAAGCTGAGATCACGGTGTGGGCAGGGCTGGTTCCTCTGAGGCCTCTCTCCTGGGTGTGCAGTCGCCATCTCCTCCCTGTGTCCTCACGTGGTCCTCTCTCTCTGTCTGTCTGTGTCCTCATCTCCTCTCCTCCTTATAAGGACACCAGTCCTAAAGGGCCCACCCCCAGTGACCCCATTTTAACTTAATCTCCTCTTTAAAGACCCCATCTCCAGATACAGTCACATTCTGAGCTCCTGGGGGTTAGGTCTTCAACAAATAAACTTAGGGGAGACTCAACTCAGCCCATAGCAGCGCATGTGTACATGTATTTCCTTTCCAAATCTTCAGGAAGGAGCATTCAGTTGAGCGTTTGGGACTGACCCTTCTAAGCCATACACAGTCTTGTCCTGTCATTTAAACTTTTTGTGTTTGTGTTCACATATGGATCTCCTGCATGAGGAGCAGTTTGCGGTCTGGTTTTATTGCTTCTCTCACAGTTTGCAGCACAGGGCTGGACAAATACGAGGTTCTCACTTGGGATTCCAACTCTAATCGTTCTGTTTTTGGCATGTCGCCCGCCATTCTCTTCCTGACTGTTCAAGAGTCGAGTATGCATTATGCTCCCTGGGTCCTGGGCTAATACTCTGGCTGAGCAAACCAGGTTTTCCAAAATCTCCATCTGCACCCTGGCTTCTCTTGAACTAAGTATGCATGGCTGAGCAGACTCAACATCTGATGCAATACTTAAAATGTAGAAAAGGCGTTTGATGAAGGTTTGTCGAGTGAGTTAATGTCTTGAATTAATTATACTCATCTTGTCTTTTTCTAACTGACCTCTGCCTCTGCATCAAAATCTCCACAGATACCCCACACAGGAGACCCCTCCCCTCTGAGGGCCGTGTCTCCTGCAAAGGTCAGGATCTATGGCTTGCTTCCTATTCAGTGGCGACTGTACCACTCCAGGCCTCTCTGTCCTCTCTCACACTCCTGCGGAGGGACAGGATGAGACTGAGGGGACTGCCATAGGTCTGAGCCACTTCATTACTGAAACCTCTTTTAAAAAATCTCTGTATTGACGTTTTTGATAGAAATGATTAATGGTCCTTTGAAAAAAGCTGGAAAACATGGACAAAATACACAGGAGGAAATACAACTCACTTGTGCTGGCCAAACTTAGTAGCACAACCATCGTTATTTTGGGGGTGGGGTGTGTACCCTTCTTCGTTGCTATGGCAATGTGAGTAAACCATCCCCTTCATACAGTCAAATAAGCATTTTACATGTATCATGGTGAACAGGCTGCCTATGCAATGTGATATCCTGCTTTGTTCACTTAGCATTTCCAAGTAATTTAAAATTCTTTAAAACTATTATTTTTAGTGACCATGTAATACTTTATCTTAATAATGTACCTAAATTATTTAGTCATGCTCTGAGTCTTGACCACTTCTGATGTTAACAGTTCAGCATAACTAGAGAGAACCTCATTGCACATAGATCTTTATAGATAAATCATATTTTATATAAAGATATATTCCTGGGAATTGAATTACCAGTTAAAGGGGCACAGATAATGTTAAGTTTCAATGTTATAAACTGAGAAACTCTTTCTGGGAATTCTGTACCAATACAGACTCTGACCAGGAGTGAATGAGATTATCTACCAGAAATTCTAGCAGAAAGGAGGGTTTTATTAAAAGAAAGAAAGAAAAGAAAAAAGGTTGTAAATTTGTCAGGCAAAAAGTGATAGCTCAGTTTTAAGAATATGAATTTCTTCTCGTTACTAGAGAGGTTGAGGAATTTTCCCTTTGCTTTTCAGTCTCTACTTTTCTTGTTCTGTGAGTAACCCTTTGGTCATTTTCCTGTTGGAAAATATCTGCCTGTAATCCTTGCGGCACACAGTTCCCTAGTTTCTTATATACCTTTAGTTATTTCACAATGAATGCTGTTAGGCTCTCTGAAGCTTTTTGCTTTATCCAGCTGTGTGGGAGCCCAGCATGGCACGTGGACTCTGTCTGGTCAGCCAGTAGTGCTGTGGGGCTGGGCTGCAAAGGCTGTAGGGCAAGCCAGGACCAGAACTCATGAAAGCAGTGACCACAGGAGAAGGTCAGTGCTTTTGTTATACCGTTGCTGATCCTGAATAGTCTCTGAACCTATTTGTATCCTGCTTATAATTGTCTTCCATTGATTGTCTTCTTGGAAAGTCCCTTTTTCTTCTTGACATAATTAAATGGTCCTCAATTTTTAAAAAAATAAATTTATTATTTATTTTTGGCTGTGTTGGGTCTTCCTTGCAGCGCACGGGCTTTCTCTAGTTGTGGCGGGCGGGGGCTACTCTTCGTTGCGGTGTGCAGGCTTCTCATTGCAGTGGCTTCTCTTGTTGCAGAGCACGGGCTCTAGGCACACGGGCTTCAGTCGTTGTGGCACACGGGCTCAGCAGTTGTGGTTGCAGGCTCTAGAGCGCAGGCTCAGTAGTTGTGGTGCATGGGCTTAGTTGCTCCGCGGCATGTGGGATCCCCCCGGACCAGGGCTCGAACCCGTGTTCCCTGCATTGGCAGGCGGATTCCTAACCACTGTGCCACCACGGAAGTCCCTTCAATTTTTAAAAATTGTTATTTTTAGTGTTGTAGCTTTCTACATATTCCATTAAATTCTTCTTCAATTTATTTTTATATATGGTATGAATTAAGGATCTTCACTGATTTTCTCCCAACTAAGTCTACACATTTTTCAACATCATTTATTGAATTAATTACCTTCTCTGTTACCACTAAGTTTCTATTATTAGTATTTGCTTCTGGGATAGCTAATCTTTTCCAATGATTAAAGTATTTACTCTTCTACCAGTACCAAAGGATTTTATTTCCTGTAGACCTAGTAGGGCTGGCTCTCCTTCATTACGCACTCATATTTTTCTTTTTTTTTCTTTAATCTTCCTTGGAAACTTGGGTTTCCCCGTGAGCCATCCAACCTATGAGACCATGGCTCTGCCGTCTGACAAAAGCAGAGAAGAACTCTGGCCAAACATTATTGAGGACCTGGTGAAACCGAGAAGGCCTCTGGGCAGAGGACAGCCGTCCTGGGCTGTAGGGGAGACCTGGGCCGGAGCCACAGGGAGAGGAAGCTGTAGGAACCACTGCTCAGGGGGCCCTCCTGTCCTTCTGATTCCCTGATTCTGAGCACCCATGGCATGTGGACCTCCACCCTGATGCTTCATTGATCCTGCAGATTTCCTGGATACTGTCTCCAAATAGTCATGTTCTGTATGTCTTGTCAAGTTTCATGAACTCTGTCTGACTTTTGTTGGGCTGCCTCACACTTCCAACCCAGTGCAACTATCTGTGCTATCCCGCACAGGAGCCACTGGCCACCTGTGGCCATACAGCACTAGTGCTGTATTTTTTTTCCCATCCCTACTTGGGGTTTAGACATGGGGCTTTAGTCCACTTACACACTGTAAACTTCATTTACAATCTCTAACTAGAAAATTATAAAGCTAACAGCCTTCTAATCTGATCTGTGTAACTGCATGAGAGGTTGCTCTATTTTAAACCTAACTCACCGCAATAATTTTTCTATTTAGTTGCCTGACAAACTAATCAAAATGGGATTTAAACATTTTATTGTGCATATTCCTTTTACAGGGATTTTGATCTTTGAAAAGAAAACAACCAATATCTTGCCTGCTGCTTTTTGTACTTTTCGAGTAAAGGAGGTAAGAAAACTGTATTGCTTTATTTTTCCATCCCCCAACTAGAAGAGGTAACCAGAATTCCAACCAGGTAAAAGCAGCTAGGCTCACAGCGAACTGCAATCAGCTTCACAGATTAAAGGTATGTATAATGAATCAAAAAAGAATTTCAAGTACTAACGCAATTAATGTGGAATACCACTAATGCAACAGAGCAACCGAATCTTACCTACTTTGATTTCTATTTTTTTTTTAGTTTAAATTTACACAGTCATGTGTGACCATTGGGTATCACAGGGGTAGACATGGTAAGAAGTTGATCCTTATCCCGGCCATACTACCTGGTCCTTGCAAAGAATGGTCCACAAAGAACTCAAGTAACCTGTCTTTGTCTTCACCAGGTCAGAAGAGCAGTCGGCAGCTGGCGGTCAGAGGTGATTAGAGCAACTCTCCCAGGGAGCCAGGAGGGCCCAAGGCTTATCTTACTAAAGCATAATGACATTCTGGGCAAATACAGGGCACCAAAAGAAGGGGAAACGGCAAGAAGAGACCACCTGTGCCCAGACTGACACCAGGATCATGTGAACACAGAGCAGGGGCTGCAGCTCATGAAGGCACATCTGTAGGACGTGTTGAAGGGGAGCCCAGAGAGCTCTGTCGACTAGTTCAGATCCAGACCCAAGTCCCCACTGGGGCAGCTTCACCAAGCCCCAGCGGACAGAGGACCCCCTCCCTCTGCGTGGTCAGTCAGCCTCATCAGACACACCAAAGTAACTTCCAAACCACCACCTGGAGGGACGATGATGGGCTGTGGATGCATCGCTTCCTTCCAGCCTTGCCTCCCTGTGCCTGTAGCTAAGAAGCTTCCAAGTTGCCAGAACCCTGCACAGAGCATTTTCATTTATTGTGCAACTAAGCCAGTTTGGGGCTAAACATATTTTAAAATGTCAGCCTACTTATTTGGTCCATGGGATGAGAAATGCAAGATTCTCAGAAAATGCCATGTTTGGCTTGGACTTTGTCCTGGAATGTGGAATGGAACAAATGCTAAATCCTCCTAGAGTGATATGAGGATTAAAAGAGAAAGTTTGAGTAAAAGCAGTTGGTAACCTCTGATATGCTGCACTTCACCAGGTTTCCTTACTGTTATTATTTGTCATTGCTGCCATGATTAGAGCAATTAGATTGTATTGTAACAGATGTATTAAATTGAGAAGATGTGTGGAATCTGAAAAAAATAAGATCATTCCCAGAATTTCCAAACTGAGGAGGCTGTGCAAATAACTCCCACCAAAAAAAATTATTTTTAAAAGAAAGAGAAAAACAAATATTGTATATTAATGCATATATGTGGAACCTGAAAAAATTGGTATAGACCATCTTATTTACAAAGCAGAAATAGAGACACAGATGTAGAGAACAAACATAAGGATACCAAGGGAAAAAGGGGGGGTGGTGGGATGAATTGGGAGATTGGGATTGACCCATATACACTATTGATACTATGTATAAAATAGACAACTAATGAGAATCTATTGTATAGCACAGGGAACTCTACTCAGTACTCTGTGGTGACCTAAGTGAGAAGGAAATCCAAAAAAGAGGGGATATATGTATACGTATAGCTGATTTGCTTTGCTGTACTGTATAAACTAACACAATACTGTAAAGCAACTATACTCCAATAACAAAAATAATATGTAAAAAAAAAAGAAAGAAAAGAAAAACGAATAACTCTCTCTTCGATCGCACTGAACCAACTGAAGGGATAAAAGATGAAAGCTCAGTAAGAAAGAGGCCGAGCCTGCTTAGGGATGCTGGCTGTGGCCAACTGACCAGAGACCTCAGCTCAGTGTCCCTGTTCTGTCTGGTTGGGGACTTTCCTGGGAGAAAACCCTCCTGTGCACTTAGCTCCAGCATTCAGTATCCACCACCTCCATGAAGATGACACACGAATCAGTGACTGCTGATACCTGGCTGGACCCGTTTGAGGCAGGCTGATGAACAGGGTTCACCTGTTTTACCTGCCTGCTCTGCCTGCCCGGCCACAGGCCTGGTGAGGCTGCAGACTGCGCTGGGCACCCACCATGTCTCAGAGCCTGGCTCCTCCATGAGAGCTGCACCAGCAGCACCAGCCTCACCCGGGAGCGTGTGAGAAATGCAGAGGCTCAGGCCAGCCCCCAACCTGCCGAAACCGCATCTGCGTGTAGCTACAACCTGTGTTTCTTACTGTGTTTCTCTACTCCCCAGCGGGGACTGAGCCTCCTTCAGCCGGCCTCCACAAGCCACACTCCAACATCTGCCCACAGGGCAAGATCACATCTCCTCGCCAAGTCCCAGATAGCCTATGCGGGCACCTCTGGGGTCCCTGTGGCCCCACTAGGGCACGCCTATGGGTCATTTCCACTCCTGGCGCCTGCTTCGTGGCTCCTTTTCACGCAGTGCACAAACCGATCCCACCTCCTCTGCAGCTCTTTCCACCCATCTTACCCCTGGTCCCTGCGCCACCATTTGCACCGGCTCAGCTGTTCAATACACACCTCTGTGGAGAAGATGGACTTTCCACATGGAGAGTCTGCTATTCATTGATGTGTTTCTGTGTGCTTGTTCACAGAATACTCAGTTACGGTGCCAGGCACTGGGGTTACCAGGAATGGGGAGAGAGAGCCCCGCTGTCTTGCAGGCAGCCGTTTAGAGAGACACCTGGTCTCTCACAACTGTTGTGAAAGCTAATAGAAACCCAGAGAAAGAAGCAACGTTTGTGCATGGAATGGCAATTTCCCTGCATTTTAGCTTCATTAGAGACAAACATAATTAAAATTTGCTCTTACTGAGGCACATTTTCCATTTCAGGTGAGAAGCTATGAGACTGCATGCTTTAGCTCTCTGTGCGCTTATGCCAGATGAATTGCCGTCTGTGCTACTGGATTTTAGAGTTAGTGAATAAGAGGTTCTTTTGCTGGCCAAGGTTTCTGGATTAAGATGCTCTCCAAATTTCCAGACCAACATATTTGCAGTTGCTGAGACAAAAGCTGCTGTATCCTACCTTCCCATCCACAAGTGTTCTGTTTTGCTCATTCTCTTTCCCTCCTGTTTCTGCCACATAAACAACTCAACTTTGTTGGTAAATTGACCGCTTGGAAGAAACTCACGTTATGAATACTCCCTTATTATATAATCCTTTTATGTGCGCTTCATCGTAATAATGTCAAAGATTTAGAAATTAATTCTGCCGTAGAATTTCAGAAGTAATTAAAAGGGGTGAGAAGACACTCCAATGACTAAATTTATAATAGTGTTCTTTTTCTATTACCATGAGCAACCGTATGCACACTGTGTTTTCTGTTTAGTTCCCTTTGAAACATTTTTAAATAAATAGAGAAAAAAACATATTCTTGTATAAGCATGGGCTTTTGTGCCTTTTGTGGCTCAATGCACGTTTGTTTATGGGATAAGACTGATTTAAGCCTCTTAAACTTGACAGAAAACCAAATTAGTGCTATTTCCTATTTGTTAACACAAGATTTGCCCCCATTCCATGCTGCTGTATGCTGACAACACTGCCATCCCATCTGTGTGCGGCAGGAGGGTTAGAGTGTAGGGTCTGCCTGCCTGCAGGTGAGCTGCAACCGGATCGAGGGGGTTGACAACCACACAGGCAGGAGTCAAAGTCAGAATACTCATGACTAGAATGCGGGAGGGTGGGCAGAAACTGGTGGAATTTGGTGGGATGTTGAGCAAAAAAACTGGGGTAAGACAAAGTAAAGTGAATGAAGAGGTCAGGAGGGAGAGGCGTTTTGTGGGGCAGGCGGGGTCCAGATGAGTGACTTCTTAAGGTGGAACCCATTGTTTGTGACCTGATTCCTCGGTCAGCAAGAAGGAACGAATGCATGGTTGACTGCATCGCCAACCCAACAGGAGTAGAGATAACCACACCCACCACGAACACAAACAGGTCCCAGCCTCAACGTGCTCAGGCAGCGGCTCCCATCCACCTTCCACACCCCACTGCCTGTCAACCCAGAGTCGGAACGCCATGTGGATTTTGATCTTAAAATCCTGATTTCGGGTTCTGGCTTCAGGTTTTTGAGCCAGGAAAGCTTGACAGGTGTGTCAGTGATGCCTTAACTTTTCAGAATCGCAGTGTCCCTCATCCATACAACTGGAATGATAATAAATGTGCTCTTACCTCATTGAGTTTTATGAGGATCAGATAAAATTATGAGGGCGGGAGTGTCTTAGGAACTCTGCGAGACCCTTCCAATGCCAACAACTATGAACAACCAGGGGACAGCAGGGGAGCCAGTGTGGTTCCAGCAACAGTCAAGGCCCTTGCTCAGGTGCCGTGGGGCTTAACTGGCCAGCCAGGTCATAGAGAAAGATGCTACGGGAAGATAACTATGGGAAGGTTCACTCCATCCAGAAGGAAGCCTGTGCAGGAACACCAGCTGTTGTTGACTTTTATGATCTCAATTTCCAAATTCACTTCTTTGGGACCTTGACCCTGTGTGGTTGTGCTGCTTTGCATTCGTGGCTGGATGTGGGAGCCAGCTCTCATCTCTCGGTTATTATAATTATACCGGGGAACTCGGCTGTCTGGGTGCCACAGGCATCCTAAAAATGTTCTCATTGTTTCTGAATACACAACCTCGAAAGGATGGCAATTCCAGGAAGAAGTTATGCAAAAGCATTCATAATGCCTTCAAATTTATTCCCAGGCTAACTTCCTAATTCTGGAAACAGCAAAACAGCGTCACATGAGTGAGATATGCTTGTATTTTACGTGTGGCACCAAGTAGAACCTCATCGCAGCCATGAGGGCGCGGGAAGCAACATTAGCATAGTGTCAGGTGCCATCATCAGCACCATCTCCAAGACCCTCCTGTTTCTGGCGTCCTTCTCCTCTGGCATGCCCCAGGACCTACTGTGTGTGAGTGTGGTTTTTCTTAAATGGAGGAACTCATCTCCTCCCCTACATAAAATAATATTGTTATTTAAGACTTTGATCTGTGGGGGCTTCTCCTTCCTTCGCTCAGGGACTTTTACAGACTGGGGAGCACGCACGAGGCACGGTGTGGCAAACATCTGTCCAGCCTAAACAGGGAGCCAGAGAGAGGTAAGTCCTCTAATCTGGCCGAGGAGACCAAGGCCCATAGTAAACAGAGGTGCCCTGGCATCGTATCCAAACAGGTTGGCTGTTGTCTTCCAGCGAGTGTGCCGATGAATTAACTCTTTATATTTCACGCCTCAATAGCAGACCCTTTCCATCTCTTCAGAGCACCAAGCATTGTAAATCCCTGTTTTATTTCATCTGTGTGATGTACAGATGGTACTAGAAATTGTGACACAGGGATGGACACCATGTCATCCATTCTCCTCATTGGAAAGGATCCTAGGTTCTAAACAAATAAGGCAAACTCAGGATAATACAGGAAAATGTTATGAAGTCGGGTTTGTGGGTACGAAGATGCCTGGTATCTGCAGAGGCTGCAAAAATATGAGAAGAGAAAGTGCCATCCTTTCTCAAGGTCCCCAGTTTTTTCACTCTCTTTATGCCACATAGTTGAGGATCGGGCTTGACTGGCTGCTTGGGTGGCATGTCAGGGAAGACCCTGTGTGCTGCAACTAGGAGAAACCCAGCTCAAACTGGACCAAACACTGAAGGGGGCTGGCTCACTGGCTCCCACAAGGGAACAGTGCAAGGTGGACTCCCAGGAGCCAGATGCTACTGGTCTCTGCTCTCCAGCCCTGCACCATTTCTTGCAAGATTCGCCCTTGCCGCACTCTCCATCCGCCTGTCCCCACGGCCCTGCATGGACAGAGCCACTACAGCTGAGCCATCATGGTAGGAAGGGGAATGGAATACAGAGGCTCCATCAACTGGCTCAGTCCAAGCCTTGCTCATCCTCAAGCAGCTTGCCCAGCTACAAACTGCCAAAAGCAGAAAAGGAGACCGTGTTTTAAACATAAGCTCCTTCTACCGGAGTCTTCTGTGCACTTTTAGCCACAGGGCCTTCTTCAGAGTAAGGTGTGGATTGTATCCAAAATGGTACATCTGAGTGGACTTTAGAAAGACTCCTCTGCTCTCAATTCTCTCCCTCAGTGGCCTACTACAATGTCTAAACCAACCCCCACTGGGGTAACATAGTAATATTAATGAGACATTTATTAAAAAACACAGAAGCCTATAGCCGACTCAGTGTCCCGTATTGAATTAGCTTCATGGATTAGCCCTTTAACTTGCAAAGACTCAGAACAAGTCTTGATGAGAGAAGTGGGGCAAAGCATTACCAGAGTGGGTGGATATCTATGTGGCTAACAAATTGCTTTGGAACCCAGTTGCAGACAGCCAATCGCAGGACGCAATCTCAGAGTTCCGGTGATTAAGTGACCTGCTACTTCATATGAATGGTAGAGCCACAGCAAGATGACTTAAATTGATTCAGTGCCCTTTCAATTTTACTGCCTTCCAGAGAGCACTAGATGGAAGGGGAATTTCAGGATGCAAAAAAGTGAGATTAAGAAATGCAAATATACAGCTTTCAGGAGCCAGGCCGGCTTCCCCTTCAGCTTCCCCATCCACCTCATCCAGAGGGACAGCCCCACACCTACAGGAAGGCAGACAAGACAGGCCTCTTACAGGTTTATATAGAAACTGATACCTGCATTTATATAACGACTTCCTCTACCTTAAAATTTCTACTCCTGTCACATGCTGGGAAATGCTCATGTTTGTATAAGAAATATGCCCCTGATATCCGATTCTGCCAACTAAAAAAGTCAAATTATGAATATCTGTTTGTTGAAAAACATCTATTGTGCTCAGTAGAAAAGGCACATCTTTTTGTTCTAATCAACATCAGCTGCCGGCCCATAAAAAGTGAGGATATATAAAAAGTATCATAGAAGTGGCTCCAGCATCTTAATTAATTGGGTCAATTTGGGAGTAGATGACAAGGCTTTTTTTCTTCATAAACCTTCACTGATTTCCTTAAAATAGTGCTGACACAAGTGGAAGTAATTCAAATTGATGGCAGGTAAAGTCCTAGATGAGGTCAAGATTTCTGGAACAAGCCAGGCCATAATCAGCATTAATCTGCTGGGATTTAATGATCTCCACACATAATAACAATAAACAAATCCAGGTGTGGCCTTTAACTGGGGAATTAAAGTCAGGAGAGGAAAATTTTCAAACCTTTTTTCTTAGTCCAGCGTCAGGATTCCTCTGTCCAGTTTGGTGAAGGACACACAGAGGCTAGAGTCTGAGAAAGGCAGTTTAGATTCTCAGAAAACAAAACCAAACCAGAAAACAGAGCACTGACCCTTGACTCCTAGTGAGAGATGCCAAGGACTGGATCTCACGCAGTCTCTAGGTTGGCCACAGCGTGTGCATCTGAAGTAATCTGCCCACCGTGGTGCAGATTCTCTCCTTTGGATGTTGGAACGCTGCCCCCAGTCTTGTTGGGGAGGCCGGCGACGGCCGAGTGATGCCCGTGGGAGACAGCGATTAGTGCCTCCTGCACAGGCTCAAGGATGTCTGAGTGTCTCCCTCCGTCCTCCCCCCACAATCCCGATATCTCTTCTGGAATATTTTAAGCCAAATCTAAGACTTCATATGATTTCACATTAATCACAAATAAGAATCTTTAAAAAATGTCATAGCACACCATTATTATATTGACTAAACTGTCAGCATTCTTAGTATTACTTAATATGCTGTCAGTTTTATATTAGACCCCCATGCCCCCATCACCTAGATTCAATAATTATGAACACGCGGCCAACGCGTTTCACCTAAAAGTCCCACACAATCGTTTTCCTCTCCATAGGATTATTTTGAAGGAAATCTCAGACCTTCTACCATTTCATTTGTAAATAGTGTGTGTCTCTGACAAATAGGCCCTCTCTTTTAAAATATAACCACAATAGCATGATCAGTAATAACAATAATTAGCAATAACTCATTCTATTAAAAGTATATTACAAATAAATATACAATTCAAATTACCTGATTTTAAGTGTGTGTGTGTGTGTGTGTGTGCTCGTGTGTGCGCGCCTTTATACAGGCGTATGTATATTTTTGGTTGGCTTGTTTAAATCAGGATCCAAACCCATTCTAAACATTATGTTTGGCTGACAAGTCTCTTAAATCTCCTTAATCTGAGCTTCTCTCGCCTTTTATTTTTGTAACTTGCAGTTAACCAGATTCCTTGTCCTGCAGAGCTTTCCCCAATCTGGATTTTGGTGATTGCATACCTGTGCTGTCTTCTATCTCTTTCTCGGTCCCTTGTCCCTTGTGTGTCCCTGGAGTCTGGTACAAAGATCTACATCTGTGCTGCCCAGCAGCTACTGAGCATTTCAAATGTGGTTCCTGTGAGCATCTTTAATTTATTGAAATTAATGTAAATTTAAAAACTGATACTCTATTGTTACTGGAAAAATTTCAAGTATGATTGGAACAGCTTTGGTATGTGAATCTACTTTTTAACTGTAAATTTTGTAAAATCTAAATACAGATAAAGTTTTTCCAATGAAAATTTAGCAACGAAAGTAAGATATCCTTGCAAGTGTAAAATATACACAGCATTTCAAAGACAGAGTAGGAAAAAAATGTTTTAAACTCTCATCAATATTTTTTACATTGGTAACATTATGAAATTGTGATATTTTGGATACACTGAGTTAAATAATATATACTGTTATATAATATAATGTATAATATATATAATTAATTATTAATAATTACAATAAATATATAATATATTATATATAATATATTATATATAATATATATAATAAATATATTATTAATATATATAATTAATTCTCACTTATTTCTCCTTACCTTTTTCATGTGTTTACTAGAAAACATAAAATTCCCATCTGGCTCTCTTTATATTTCTATTGAACAGCACTGATGCAGAGGCTTAATAAGATTGAGACTGGTTTGGGGACAAGAGTTGTCTGTGGATGGAATGTACCACATCAGATGCCTGGGGTTCTAGTTGTTTCTCTTCGGTGTTGTGATGGCCGAGCCCTCAGCACAGCCTTATCAAGTTCTCTATCAGTTCTTCACCCAGTGGTTTTGGCAGCATTGATGACTATCCCCTTGATTTTTGTGTCATTAGAGATCGCAAAATTCTGATATTCTAGCTCTGTGGTTCTTTCCTTTGCTGCCAAAATTTCTACAAAGAACTTTCCTGAACAACTTTTTTTTTACCCAGAAGCACAGTTCATACAGATAAAGTGGGATAAATGCCTGTTTTGTACCCTATATTTACAAGTTTTATAATCATTTAGTCTGAAAAAAGTGGTGAACATTTAGAACAATCATTTAGTCTGAAAAAAGTGGTGAACATACTTTTCATTTTTCATTTCTGTTCATTTCTGTTCTGAAGTATCACTGTGATCTAATGGATTTTGGCAATATGCTGTGTTGTGATAAATTGCAGTTATTACTTGTCTGATGCTCAATTGTCTCAGTGTGGCTGGTGGGAATCCTTTAATTCTGATTCTTTTTGTCATGATTCTGCTACTGTTCTCACTTTCTGGAACAAGAAGCTGGTCATCAGGATCATTTATATATTTCCTGCCCATACCTGGAATCAGCATTTTCTCCAAGGAGCACTGGCTCCTTTTAATGGGAAATCTAGAATCACAATTAGGGTACCAAACATATAAAGAAGAGCTAATACATATCCTTCTCAAACTATTCCAAAAAATTGAAGAGGATGGAGCACTCCCAAATTCGTTCTATGAGGCCACCATTACCCTGACACCAAAACCAGACAAAGACACTATAAAAAAGAAAATTATATGATGATATGAATATAGATGTAAAAATACTCAACAAAATATTAGCAAACTGAATCTAACAATATATAAAAAGGATCATATACCATGATCAATGGGATTTATTCCAGGGATGCAAGGATGGTTCAATATTCACAAATCAATCAATGTGGTAAACAACATTAACAGGAAAAAAAAAAAGGAAGGATAAAAATCACATGATCATCTCAATAGACACAGAAAAGGCATTTGACAAAATTCACCATCCATTCATGATAAAAACTCTCATTAAAGTTGGTATAGAGAGAATATATCTCAACATAATAAAGACCATTTATGACAAACACACAGCTAACATCATAGTGGTGAAAAGCTGAAAGCCTTTCCTCTAAATTCAAGGACAGTATAAGGATGCCCATTCTCACCATTTCTATTTAACATAGTATTGGAAGTCCTAGCCACAGCAACCAGAAGAGAAAAATAAGTAAATAAAAGGCATCCAAATTGGAAGGGAAGTAAAACTGTCACTATCTGCAGATGACACAATACTATATATAGAAAACCCTAAATCATCACCAAAAAACTATTAAAATTAATAAGTGAATTCAGCAAAGTTGCAGGATACAAGATTAACATATAGAAATATGTTGCCCTTCTGTACACTAAAGTTGAACTATCATAAAGAGAAAGAAAAAAATCCCATTTAAAATCACATCAAAAAAAAAAAAACCTTAGAATAAACTTAACCAAGGAGCTGAAAAACATACACTATAAAAACTATAAAACACTAATAATGAAGGAAACTCTAGATGATACAAACAGATGGAAAGACATCCTGTGCTCTTGGATTGGAAGAATTACTATTGTTAAAAGAGCCATACTACCCAAAGCAATCTACAGATTTAACGCAATCCCTATCAAAATACCCATGACATTTTTCACAGAACTGGAACAAATAATCCTAAAATTTATATGGAGCCACAAAAGACCCTGAATTGCCAAAGCAATCTTGAGAAAAAAGAACAAAGGTGGAGGTATCACTCTCCCTGACTTTGGACTGTTACAAAGTTACAGTAATCAAAACAGCATGATGTTGGCACAAAAACAGACACATTGATCAATGGAACAGAATAGAGGACCCAGAAATAAACCCATGCTCCTATAGTCAATTAATCTACAATGAAGGAGACAAGAATATACAACGGAGAAAAGACTCTGAGATTAGGACATTTCTTCACACCATGTTAAAAAAAAAAAAAACCTCAAAATGGATTAAAGACCTAAATGTAAAACCAGATACCATAAAATTCCTAGAAGAGAACACAGGCAGAAGATTCTTTAACATAAATCATAGCAATATTTTTTTGCCTTCTTTTAAGGCAAAAGAAAAAAAAGCAAAAATAAACAAATGGGACCTAATTAAACTTGAAAGCTTTTGCACAGAAAAGGAAACCATAGAGAAAATGAAAAGACAACCTACTGAATGGGAGAAAATATTTGCAAACAATATGGCCAACAAGTGGTTAATATCCAAAATATGTAAATAACTCATACAACTCAATATGAAATAAAAAACCCTACAAAACATGGGCAGAAGACCTGAAGAGACATTTTTCCAATGAAGGCATACAGATGGCTAACAGGCACATGAAAAGATGCTCAACATCACTAATTATTCGAGAAATACAAATCAAAACAACAATGAGCTATCACCTCACACCTGTCAGAATGGCTATCATTAACAAGTCTACAAATGACAAATGTTGTCGAAGATGTGCAGAAAAGAGAACCCTTGCACCCTGTTGGTGGAAATGTATGTTGGTGTAGCCACTACAGAAAACAGTATGGAGGTTGTTCAAAAAGCTGAAAATAGAACTACCATATGATCCTGCAATTCCACTCCTGAGTATACATCCACAGAAAATGAAAACATAATTTGAAAAGATACATGTACCCCAATGTTCATAGCAGCATTATTTAAAAACAAACAAATGTATATTGCAAGACAGAAACAGACTCTCAGATATAGAGAACAAACTAGTGGTTACCAGTGGTGAGAGTGAAGGGGGTAGGGGCAAGACAGGGGTATGGGATTAAGAGAAGCAAACTACTAAGTATAGAATAGATGAGCAACAAGGATATGTTTATTGTACAGCACAAGAAACTATAGCCATTATTTTGAAATAAGTTTTAATAAAGTATACTCTATAAAAATACTGAATCACTATGCTGTATACCCAAAACTGATATATTTTAAATCAACTATACTTCAATAAAAATAATAAAAAAGTACACAGTGATATGTTTAATTTAAACTTATAAAGTTTTTAATTTTTTAATCTGTATCAACTTTTTTCTTTGTGCTAAGATTCTGGTTTCTAAAGACATTAACATAATTATTGATTTTACCTATGAATATATAAAAGTTTTAAAAAATATGATTATCACTGATACTATGATTACTGAAGAGTTCAAGACTTCTTTTTATTCTTTTTGTCCAAAGCACTACTAGCATCGTACAGTTAAATTATTGTGTTGAAGTTACTCAAAATAGTATTTTATTTGCCAGTTAGCGACCACCTTCATACATAGCTAGGGACATTTATTTTTTGTTTGTTTTCAGTATTTGGGGACTGCTTTTTAGGTTTTGGTTTAATTTTGCCTTATATAAAAATATGCATAGTTCCAAAATCAAATCTGCAAAACAAGATATATTCAGGGATGTCTTTCATCCCTGACTCCCCTGTCTGTGTCTTCCCTCCACTACAGCATTCTTTATATTCAGTGTTTGGTTTATCTTCCCATTTTAGTGCCGGGCTTCATCACCTTGTTTCTGACACTGGCAGGGAAGACATCAGTGATGCCCATTAAGTAATATGTTGACTTTTAGACTGTGGATTTTTTTTTTTCATTTTTAAATGTACATTTTATTTTTATTTATTTATTTTTATTTTTAATAGATCTTTATTGGAGTATAATTGCTTCATAATACTGTGTTAGTTTCTGTTGCACAACAAAGCGAATCAGCCATATGCATACACATGTCCCCTTATCCCCTCCCTCTAGAGCCTCCTTCCCATCCTCCCTATCCCAGCCCTCTAGGTCATCGCAAAGCACTGAGCTGATCTCCCTATGCTACGCTGCTGCTTCCCACCAGCCAACTATTTTACATTCGGTAGTGTATATATGTCGATGCTACTCTCACTTCGCCCTCCCACACCATGTCCTCAAGTCCATTCTCTATGTCTACCTCTTTATTCCTGCCCTGCAACTAGTTTCATCAGTACCTTTTTTTTTTTTTTTCAGATTCCATATATATGCGTTAGCATACAGTATTTGTTTTTCTCTGACTTACTTCACTCTGTATGACAGACTCTAGGTCCATCCACCTCACTACAAATAACTCAATTTCCTTTTTCTTTTTTAAAAAAATTATTTATTTATTTATTTGTTTTTATTTTTGGCTGTGTTGGGTCTTCGTTGCTGAGCATGGGTTTTCTCTAGTTGAGGCAAGTGGGGGCTACTCTTCGTTGTGGTGTGCAGGTTTCTCATTGTTGTGGCTTCTCTTGTTGCAGAGCACAGGCTCTAGAGCACAGGCTCAGTAGCTGTGGCACACGGGCTTAGTTGCTCCGCAGCATGTGGGATCTTCCCAGGTCAGGGATCGAACCCATGTCCTCTGCATTGGCAGGTGGATTCTTAACCACTGCGCCACGAGGGAAGCCCTCGTTTCTTTTTATGGCTGAGTAATATTCCACTGTATATACGTGCCACATCTTCTTTATCCATTCATCTGTCAATGGACATTTAGGTTGCTTCCATGTCCTGGTATTGTAAATAGTGTTGCCATGAACATTGTGGTACATGACTTTTTTGAATTATGTTTTTCTCAGGGTATATGCCCAGTAGTGGAACTGCTGGGTCATATGGTAGCTCTATTTTTAGTTTTTTAAGGAACCTCCACACTGTTTTCCATAGTGGTTGTATCAATTTACATTCCCACCAACAGTGCAGGAGGGTTCCCTTTTCACCACACCCTTTCCAACATTTATTGTTTCTAGATTTTTTGAAAATGGCCATTCTGACTGGTGTGAGGTGATATCTCATTGTAGTTTTGATTTGCAGTTCTCTAATAATTAGTGATGTTGAGCATCTTTTCATGTGCCTCTTGGCCATCTGTATGTCTTCCTTGGTGAAATGTCTATTTAGGTCTCCTGCTCATTTTTTAACTGTGGACGCTTGACGTTTTAAGACTTATCCTACTTAGACATAATTTCAGCTCTGTGCTCTTCAAACCAGACTGTGAGTCCACAGAAGGTTGAGTCTACTCATAAACTTATTTCCCCAACATGTTTGGGGGCTATTTTGGGTGTGTTATTCCTTTCTTTCTGCCATGTTGTAAGCACTGAAATAAGGAGAACTCAAGGAGACATGAAGAATGATGTGATATTTATCCACAATCTCTCCTACTTCAAGCTTTTTCAAGTTCTGAGTATACATTGACAACAAGAAATCCTCCTAACCCCTAAGGGGAAGGACATTTAGGTTTCCTAGAGAAATGAGTTGACTTTCTCAAGGACTCGCTCTTCAGCATAGAGGCCACCTGGAGCTCCTGGGTCCCAGAGCTCTTTGCTCCCTTGGATAATGGCAGAATCTCTTGAAAAGGATCCTGTTTTTGTCATGAGCTCACAGAATAAAGGAAATGGCATGGGATAAGTTAACACTGCAGGACCGTGTAGGAACTGACAAAGAAGAGGAACCCAGCGGTGGTGAAAGTGGTGACGCTCTTGGTGGAAGAAGAGGAGATGCCGGCTTTATTGGGCTCCTGATTGCACTGAGCCCAGTACCAAGTGTTTTGCATACATGATCTCATTTAATATTTATCTGACTCACAGTCACCTTGCAAGGTCGACAGAACTGACCCTTTGTTGTAGATGAAAAACAAAACCTGATTATTTTAAACAGAAACTTTCTGTTTAAAATGTCATTCAATGGAAATACTATAAAATCATTATTTATTGACAGACACAATGAGTGGTGAATATATATGTTGAAACACCCATAGAAACATCTCAGTTAATCATTATGGCCGAGGAGTAATGTGCTCTGATTAACTGAATTGTTCATCTTACTTTAAGTTAAAATTTTTACACTCTAAAATTTGCATTGGCAAAACTGTGCTTGGGAAGGATGCAAAGACCTCCGACTTCAACAAAAATTTTCAAACTAATGTGTGTTTTCAGTAAATTGTTTTAACAGTAAGAAGTTTGAAGACTATGATTTCATCTCGTTGACACTGTTAATAATAAAAGTGTATTATGTGGTCATCTCAAACCACCTCATGACTGTATATGGCTTCTGGGTTTTTGAGCATACATTTTGCTTTTCTTTACAATCAAATGGGGTAATAATTCCATTCTTGTTGTATAATGGTTCAACTGCAGAGGTATACTTAATGTCTAAATGTTTCTACCAAGTGAAATCAAAGTGATCTGACAATGTTATAAGGACTAAGGGGCTAAGAGGTTGGAGAACTTTGAATACAGAAAAGCAGTGAGAGACTTGAGGCATATACAGCAGTTATGGTGGTCACACTTAAATCAAGACTGTACCATAGGTATATTATACTTACATCTGGAATGGCAGTTTCTTAACAGAAAAGCTAATTTTCCATATTAAGTTATGTTAATTTGAATTTTATTGGTTTTAAATCTTATATTTATGTATAAATTTATGTGTTCTTGTTTTATTGGATTTACAAGCATAAAGTATTTATACATAGATTAGAGATTGTATATACTTTTATCATACTATAAGCTGTTTAAATAAACACTGTGAGTCCATGAGAACTTATTTTTCTTTAAATGCATATGTATATAACCCAAGTTTGAGAAATACTAATGCAGAAAACTCATTTCCAGCTATACTCAGTTGAACCGTAGAACTGCATTTTTAGAAACATCCAACAAAAAACATCTAGCTCTCGTAAGCAGAACTTTCACCAACACAATCATCCAATTATTTGTCCAACAAGCATTACTTGAGATGTTGCCATGTGCTAGATCTAGATGCCCATCTGAGGCTGGAGGTGTCCAGTAACTGATAAATAAGATGTTAGAGAACAGAGGAGTTTACAGAGTACCAGGGACACACACTGCACTGGTGAAAAGCTTGGATTCGAAAGGTCAGTGTTTGGTAGGTGACCATGATGGTAAGTGTGTTCCCAACACAGCAAGCATAGAGAAAATGTGAAGACACCACCCAATGATGTAGGCAAGCAGAAAATATAAATAACATCGATAATTAATCTCCATTCTCTCCATCCAAAACCCCACAGAGGAGTGACTGGAAAGCTGTTTATGTCCTTGAGAAATAATAATATTTCAAAATATTAGAAAACTGAACTGAAATATAAGATGCTAGAATTAGATTTAAATAATAACTGCTCAAAGGGAATTTTAAAATTACTAATAAATATGTAAATGTGAAGTTGGTTCTAGATGTCACCGCCATCAGAAAAAGTCAAGACTTGAAGTTGTTGAAGAATGTCAATTGTCTAGATTCCAATGAAATGGAACTAATTAATCCATTTGCATATCTAGCCAGTCCAGCGTTATGAAGAGTGTTTACATCAAGCTGGAAACTTTGCAGTTAATAGTGAACACCCCTGATTTAGGGTATCTACGCACAGGAAAGCAATACAGTCCTGTCCTCAACAGCAGGGGTCCCCAACCCCCAGGCCACGGACCAGTACCGGTCCATGGCCTGTTAGGAACCAGGCCACACAGCAGGAGGTGAGCGGCGGACGAGCAAGTGAAGCTTCATCTGCTGCTCCCCATCGCTCCCCATTGCTCACATTACTGCCTGAACCATCATCCCACCCCCCCCACCCCCGGTTCATGGAAAAATTGTCTTCCACAAAACCGGTCCCTGGTGCCAAAAAGGTTGGGGACCATTGTTCAACAGTACATGGCCAGGATGACACTTGTATTCAAAATATTCTAACACTACGAATTTTAATATACAGTCCCCAAATAGATACAGTCTCATGATTCAATTTTATCAACAGTGAAAAGCTCCCAATTATTTCCTCCGGTTGGAGATCAAACTAGCTTTAGCATATTAAGGCACACAGACTCCCTGCAGAAAGGAAATCTGTTTAATTGTGCTAAACCCAGGCTTTCTCACACTTCTGTTATTATTATTTTGAATACGGTTTTTAACACCCATACCTTTAGGAAATGTAGCTCTAACATACAGTGCGACGTCTTGAGAGAGGTACCCATAAAACTCCACATGAAACATTTCAATGTAGAAGAGCTTGGTTGGCATCAGTATCTTGCTGGGTACATTTCTCTTTGTTGGAGTATATCAGCCATATAATGTATTAACACATTTTTCATAGTAACTGGAAAGTGATCTCACCATGGGAAAAAATAATCTTAGTTTGCTATTCTTTATGTGTATATAAACATATACATATATACATATTTCAGTGTTACACACATATACACATACATACATACATAATGATGTATTTTGATATCTATTAATGCATATGCTATACTATAGAATACATTTAGAATCTCCCGGGGGATTTAAAATAAAATGATTAAACATCATAACAGTTGCACTTCTCTTTGAAAATATTATTGTTTATTGTTTTAAGAGAAACCACCTATGTTAAGTATATAAAGTCACAAAAAGCACAAGTTTAGACTATTCCAACAAGGAATTTCTCGAGATTTAATGTTTCTTGTGAAAGCAGTTCACTTGAATAACTGACAACATCCAGTATTTGGAGGGTGTGGAGAAATCAGAACTTTCATGCACTGTTGGCAAGACGATAAACTTTTGCAACAGAAATTTGGGAAATATCATCAGATTTTGACCCAGATATCCCATTTTTACGCCTCAGCCCTGTGAACAAACTTACACAAGTACAGAAAAAAATCCAGGGGCAAGGATGTAAGAGACATTTGCTTTCCTTTCTGCTCTGGCCATGCGGCCTCTGCACCTCCTCACTCTATTTGAGGGAAACTCAGATTCTAGGTATTGGTGGGGCAGAGCCCACAATCGTTGACAATGCCAGGTGTCCCCTTTTCAATAGTCACCCCTCCCCACCCCCCGGCCGAGGTCACTGCCAGAGACAGTGATCCAGGCTATGATGATTGATTTTATGTGTCAACCTGACTGGGTTAAGGGATGCCCAGATAGTTGATAAAACATGATTTCTGGGTGTGCCTGTGAGGGTGGTACTGGGAGAGATCAGCATTGGAATCAATAGACTAAGTAAAGCAGATCACCCTCATCAATTCGAGTGGGCACCATCCAATCCACTGATGGCCTGAATAGAACAAAAGGTGAAGGAAGGACAAATTCATTGTTTGAGCTGGGACGTCCATCTTCTCCTGCCCTCAGACATTGGTGCTTCTGGTTCTCGGGCCTTTGGTCTCAGTCTGAATCACACCAATGTCTTCCCTGGTTCTCCAGCTTGCAGATGACAGATTGCCTCCATAACTATGTGAGCCAATTCCTATAATAAATATCTTCTCTCTCCCCTCTATATATATACTGATATATATATATACATATGTACATACACACACACACACACACACACACACACACGTATACTACTGACTCTGTTTCTCTGGAGAACCGTCACTAATACATTAGCCTATATTTATTTCCCTGAAAGTGAGCAGAGAAGTTTTGGAACCTGGCTGAAATCTCACCCACTGGGGATGAAAAAATCAGTAGAGGGACAATGTAGGAGAAGAATGAAATTGCCTTTGCCACTGTATCCTGCTGAATCTGGTTTAATACACCAGCTAACGGACTTGTGTCTGTTCAGAGAATCCCTCCTGGGAGTGCCGTCCATTCACCAGGGAGGTAATTGGTGTGTCTTTGGTGGGAGGTAAGTAGACAATCTGTGTCCTGTGGACCAAGGAACGGAGAGAACTCACAAGCCCCTCCCCAGCTGTCAATCACAAACATGGGGCTCCATTCATTTGTCTTCAGTCAAACCAGAGCACATCTCCTTCTCGCGTCCTTCTCAAGTCCTCTACCCCCACCCTCCTCACACAGACATAAATGCCTCAGCAAGGACTATAAATTAAGCCTTATTATCCATTTACTTTCTGCATGAAACTTTTTAAGGTCCTTTTCTGATACTAGGACGGAGAGTGAAGAGATGATCATTCCTCCTTGTGTTTGGCCTGCATAGGGCCAGCCTGTCTGCCGAGGGTGACACAAAGGGTATATACGGGCCAGGGGTCTACAAGCCATGCCAGTAGGCCAGTTCCACCTCTCTGCCTGCTTTATTTTTTTATTGGAACACGATTTACATACTGCCCAGGGCTGCTTTTGCAAAGCAACCATAGAGTTGAGTAGTTGTAACAGAGACATCATAGCTCACAAAGCCAAAACTGTCTACAAGCTGATGCTTTGCAAAAAAAGTCTGCTGACTCCTGTTTTGGGATGCTGCAAAGCTGCCCCTAGAACTGCTGGATACACATGGAGAAGGAGGACCAGTCTCCAGTCCCCTTCAGTCCATCTCAATTGGGGCAGCGCTCAGACAGACACTGGCAAAGTTCATGCTCCAGCCATCCTCCATCTTCTAACTGTATATGTAACACTCGATTGTTACATGGGCTCCAAATCTGCAGTGTTCCTTATAATCAGAAGCCAGATAAAATAAGCAATCACCTGAAACAAACACTGCATTATCAATGGCTCGATACCCAAGATTTCAAAAAATTTTATAGGAATGCTTTTAAAGTAAATTTACCAAATTTTACAACTTCCAGAACAGTGAGCTTACTGGTACTAGAGGTCAGAGATGTGATACTAATAATATTAGCAAAGGACCCCCATTCCAATGTGGCACATCTAAAGAATAGGGGTCACCCACTGTATCATGTGCTAATTAAATAAACTGAAGTGTCTTCCAAGAACATCACGTCCTAGATGAAGGTGACAGATATTATACTGGAACAGATGGAACAAACACACCGACAAATGGATGTGAAATTGATTCAGGAGCTTTTCTATTATTTTATCTCTAATTCAAAATACCCCTGTGAAGCTTTTTTCCTCTGTTTCACATGTACCTCTTTAAACACACATACATGTGCACACACAGATGCACACAAACATACATCTTCAAATTTCAAGTAGAGAACAAAGTGATCCCCTATAATCATGGAAAGGAATTTTGAGAATTCAGTGGTGAGCATTAGCGTTGGCAGAAAAGCACTAAAGGGCATGGGCAGCTATATAATCTGTAGGGCCCAGGGCAACATGGAAGTGTGGGGCCCCTTGTTAAAAAACTATTAAGGTCAAGCTGGTGACAGCAAAACACTGAACTAAGTTCATGTCACAAGCCAATGAAGTGATGGGTGTCTTCCTTCTCTGCTCCCCTCCCCCCAAACATGTACCAGCGACGGAGCCAATCCAGTGGGACGACTTGAGGAACAGCAGTGTGAGGCTATTAACGCCATGCCTGCACCGTGACGTAAATGACATGGCTGAGCAAAGGAAGTCTAAAAGCAAGCCCCTCCTCCTCTTCTTAGGTAAAACAATTTATTTTTTTGTGTTCTGCCAGGACCCTTAACTGTAAACATTTTTCAGTTGTACCAGTAACCCACATCCTCCCATTAGCTTCAATGCTTCTGCCTTTAGCTGAAGAATCATTGAAAAAGGTCATTTTTTCATTCACATGAACAGAAGCCGTAGGTAGATAAGTGATGCCTCACTTTTAAGACCAGAGTCCAAAGAGCACAGCAGCCTTGGGCAGTGACTGGCATTTTATCAACAGGCTGCAGGTCATCCCTGTAAGTGGCCCCCTGGCGACACCTCTGCAGGGACAGGAACAAACCACAGACCGCTGGGTGAAGGAGAAACTGCAGCAAAAAACAAAGGCAGGGGGGCCTCAGGCACTTTATTTTTGTTTGGAAAAAGACCTTCTAGCCTGAGAGGAAAATGGCATCATTGTTCTGCTCCTGATGACAGGGCCTTGCACAGCGCCTGAACAGTGATATCACGGCGGGGTCACGGTCCCCAATTCACCACCGGCAGAGGCGAGGCAAGGGGACAAAGGGAGAGGGCCCAGGCGGAGAGGAAATCATCACTCAACATAAAATACTTCTTCACAGTGGATGCCAAAATGCCCCATTTCATAGGACTTCGATGGATGTCTTAATTGGAAAGTATGCGAGCATTGTTCATTCACCCCTCACGCCCCCTCCCCACCACTCAGCCATCGACTCCTGTCCATCAGGCTGAGGCCAGTCCAAGGTCATCAGGAGGAAGTGAGTCTTTAACTGAAAAGTGTGAAGTGGCCGTGCTCTCCCTGCATTGACTGGGAAAGTTGCCCTCCCCGACAGAGGCTCTTTTCCCACAGCAATGCTGCTGAGGCCATGGCTGTGTTCTCAGGGGGGCAGCGGTGATGGTGCCTGATCACCCGTGGAAGATGGTTTGGAGTTAGAAGCCTCAAATGTGATGCTTGTCTCAGCCACTCCCTAACTCTGTCCCTCTAAGGAGATTCTTGCTCTCCTGTCCTGAGCACTGCTTTCTTCATTTGTAAAACTGCGATCAATGCCCATTTCTCCAGGACCAGCTACATAATCTGCAGGGCCCAGTACAACTTGAAAATGTGGGACCTCATGTACAAAAATGATTAAGAATGTCAAGAGAGAGTTAAAACAACCCAGCACAGAGCCCTTCTGAGCTGGGGGCCCTGCGGCTACCCAGGAAGTCTACTCCGAGGACCTTCCCAGGTTAGACGCATGTGAGAGCAGAGCTGCCCCGGGCTCTGCATGGAGCCTCAGTGATGCTCATTCAATTCAGACAGACAGCAAGGAAGAAGGAAAGGTATTTCTGCAGAAATCATCTAAATCAGGATGCAAAGTCCACGTGCAGAAAGAACTGGTTGTTAAGAAGTCATGATTTCCATGCAGTTGGATTACAATACTGAAAGAAAATAAAGTGGAAATATGATGAGTGCCGTGTGTCACTCCCCACCATGAGAAAATGTAGTGGAAATATGAATTTGTTTGCCCCCTCTCCCCAAGGAGGAGGAGGAGGTTTGATCATATCAATGTCCAAGGGGTTACAGCTGAAGGTCAGAAGATGCATGTCTCCTACAAAAAACAGAAATTCCACTGACGCCTGTTGGAAAGTACTGATGTCTTCTGGAAGGAAGGGTTTTAGAAATCATAGTCTAACTGGGTACTGACTGAGGGCATGCCAGGATTTTTACACTAACTCTGTATATGAAAATTCATTAATGACTATGAACATCTTAAAGTAAGTAATTTTTCTCCATATATATTGATTTAGAAAGTGAAACTAAGAGAATGTCATAAAGAACATGGTTGCTTTCTATGACCTTAAATAGTTTTGTATGTACCCCAAGCTTCCCTAAATAAACCTTATTTGGAGCTGTCACTCCCCCTGGAAATATTTATATAGTATTTTCACTCCGTAACTTCACAAAACTTCCATAAATTTTCTTCTCCCTGTATTAAAGTATTTCCTTTCATCTACCCTAGAACTACTCTGGTGAAACTTTAAAGACTGCCCTATGGTTCAGATGTCCTAGAACTGGGTTAACAGGTCCCTGATAATGTCAGCAGCGGCTTTCACGAAATTTGTGGACTTTGATCATATCTTCACCCCAGTCTTCATCTTCTTCCAGGCAAAAGAGACTTAATTTTTTAGTCACTTCTTACACTGAAGACATTCTATCCACTTCATCCTGACATTTCCTCCCCATCCCTTCAATACTGTAATAACTTATCTGCTACCCATCTACCTATTTAGTTGTATAATCAAGAAGAGAAATCACCCATACACACAGTATTCTGTATCCAGACTCAATATGTTTTTGAAGAGTAAGAAAATATGTTTATATTTTCAAACACCAGATTTCATCATTCTAAGAACTGTGGACCTTTTCTCCTGAAGCAGTAGCACATTAGACCGATTTCCTGATAGTGTTGAGTACAAACAAATGACTCATATGGCTCTAAGACCACAATTCAGATTACTTTTTCCAAGAACCTTCCCTCCACCCGACCACACCAAAGGGATGGGCCATTTTTTTCTACTCATTCTTGCAAAAGAAACTAGCTCCTGATAGCTCCTGACAGCTCATGATAGCTTTATCTTTCAGATTAAAAATATAAATGCATTTACAATCATACAGTTAGAAGAAACAGTCTTTAATTTTAAAAACTACTGATCATCTGCCATATGCAAAGAACATGGTTCTAGGCCCCAAGAGTTAATGTGAGGGATGGAAATAAATACGAACAGGAAATGTGTTTTATCTGGCCTCGGGATCCTTTCATGGACTTCCATAACAAGAGCCCAAATTCCACAGACTCTTACTCCTACCGGTTCACACAGGAATTTCGGCACTTCAGTTTTCTGTGGGCCTCAAGAGGTATCTCATTTATGAGCATAAAGTCATCTTCTCCCTTTAGCTGATGTTGCTATTTTGTAAAATATCAGAGATATGGCAAAGCCAAGTTACATGTCAATCGCTGACCAAATAGTGGGAAAAAAGTCTTTTTCCTTCATGTTGTAGTCATTTGAAGGGTTCCAAATCAAAGTTATTTATGCCCCCAATGTTTCAGAGAGTCTTTGTTTTGTTTCATAAACTCACTCTTCAATTTTCACTTACAGTCTATGCTTTTCATAAAATGCAGGGAACAAGCCCTCAGAATTACCGCCACACCCTCCATGAGAAGCGGCTTTGTTCCTGGAGTGTGCATGCTTAGGAGGAGGGTTCCCAAGAAGCCATCGCCCCTTTGGTCAAACCAGGGGTGAGATATGTTCAGATGTACTCAAATGCCAGCAGCTCAGAAGCTCAGATCCCTGTTCCCAAACAAGAGCTTACAGCCCAGGACAGGACAGGAGAGGGTGGGGGAGAGCTGCTTCTAAAAATAGTTTTAAAATGAACAAGGAAAGAGTAGTTAGTTGATAAAATGTTAGAGACGCGATGGGATTCAAGCTTCCACTGGGCTGCGTTTAAATTCTGGGTCATCGTGGGGATGAGTGTAGGATCACTGCACAGACTGCTAACTCTGATTTTCTAAATGATGACATTCAGGCACAGGTGAATTAAATTTCTTCACTGAGTTTACACAGACTGTTGGTGACAGAATGTGAACTAGAAAAACATTCTCTTACATCAGATAATTCATAAAATAAATATAACACATCAATTCACCAATGGTCTCCTAGGAAATTCTTCTCTTCATATCTCAACCAGAGTGGAGCCCCATTTTTCTGTATCTCCATCTGTTTCTTCTGCACAAATTGGTGCACTTGGCACTAAGTCTACGACAAACTTCCCCTCTAATGTATAACAATTCATTTAAAAATATGAGCTTTAACATAAAAACTTTAATTAAAAATAAAATATTTACTAAGCACCTACTATGTACAAAGTAAGATATATGTGCTGTGGAGAATATGAGCGTGAGAGATTTTATTTGAAGATTAAAGCAAATTACATAAAGATGGAAGGAAATTAGTCCTTTCTTTTGACTGTATACTTACGTAAGCTCCGCTCAGTTTTGACTTGTTTGCAAGGTATTCCATTATAGGAACCATTTTGCCTTTTTACCACTGATAAGAGTTTGTATTCTCCTCAATAAGCCTAACCCTTATTTTGGTTTTTATCAGTTTCACACGGATGGAACTGAGATTCATCAACTTGGAGTTATAAGAATTTTTCCAATCTTTTTTAGGAATGTGGTCATCTTAGCAACCCAGTATTCCTCTGGATACCAGATATTTAGGCTCCCAAGGTACACATTTTGAGTGGAGACTGCAGCTCCATCTTTGAGTTCTTTCTAAGGGTTTGCAGTGGGTCTACCTCGTGGTGTTTATGGCCAGCCCACCAGTGCCCTGAGACATTCCGGCATCCTGAGCCACAGTCTCCAATGCATCTGTTAGAAGAGAGCTATTTCTATTTCATCAATCATTTTCCAGGCCTAGGAATGAAGCCCCTGCAAAACTTTTGGACTCTGACTTAAGTTCTCATCATCTGGTCCACTGGCTTTTTTCTCTTCAAACACTGATCACCTGGTGCCTGAGGACTGAACTTGGACAAAGTTACTCTCAGAAGAAAGCATCTGAGCCTCGTGTTCAGGAGACTTGGGTCGATTCTGAATTACCAACTTTCTAACACTTAGTATCTCTCAACCTCTCCCTCTGCAAAAGTGGGCACTGATTTCTGGCTTTCCTGCCTATCACCAAGTTTTTGCGAAAACAAGATGATATAATAAACTTGCAAGTCCTTTATGAACTGTGAAACATATTTAGTTAACCTATAAGTGAGTGATCAGTTTAAATAATTGTTCACAAAAGATGCACATGATGGTATTAAAGACTTAGGTTAAAGAAGAAAAGACTCCCTCCGTAGCTTTTCATATATTTTTGATAGAGTCAACGGTTTCCCACAAGTGGAGGAGCCAACAAATAACATGCAGCTATCCAAAGCAGTTAATATTTAAGTACAAGAATGTGTAGGGACAGGTACACACGCCTATCAGCCCTTCTAAACTCATATCAGAGTCCTTGTCTAATTTGTCTGTTTCATCTTTCTCCAATGATGTGTTCACCACATCCTGAAATCCAAATAAGAATCAAATTTCAAATAATCAACAAGGCTGTAGCCACTTCTGTCCTATACTATCATATTGATTATCAGCTTAGCTTTTAGTAAAACAAAAAAAAAAATAGGAGATCAAATGAAATAAAGTGCAGTGGGGCTCAAAGTGAAAGAGAATTTAAAAGGGGCTTGATGACAAGGCATATTAGATGCACAATGGCAATTTTTCAGAAAGTTGAGACCTTCTAAGCTGTTTTTCAGCCATCAAATATTTGTTAGTATCACTGAATGGCAGAAACTGCACTGGGTATAAAGTGGTTTTTGACCACAAACCTCATGTCTAGTAGCGAAGAGAGAAACAGAATCAAAGTATCATGAATAAAGTGCTATAAAAGGTTATTTTCTATAAACACCTGCAAATACTAGAATCTAATTTTTCACAGGCACAGACTATACACTCCACAGTTTCAACTCCAATAAGAAATCCAACATACCAAGGGTGTTCTACCAATATTTATTAAAATTCAAAGTGCATATCTAACATTCCTTGAGGAACTTAGGAAAATTTTATGAAGGATGTGACATGTGTGTTAAGATGTTATTTTAACCCAGTTATTAAAGATGAGAAATTTGTAAGACAGCTGCTATTCATTAGTTAGAAAATAGAGTATTTATTTTGACTCCGAAGAAAAAAACTGTGAAGGATGAGGTAAGACCATCCCAGATTCTAACCCTATGTCTACATTTCTCATGTAGTTATTTTTTAAATTGGTTCAGTAGTTTTGTTGAAGACAAAAGTGACTCCAGGGTAAGTCGGTAGTTTTGGAAGAGGGGTATTTGAAGAAAAATATATCTTTTCAGAGTATGGTAGTACAGACTTGGGCAGGAATGTAAACTCAGAAAATGTGTAATTTAAGACAGCAGACCAGAATCAGACTTAGGAAAAATATGTCTAAATAGAGTTAACCTCAGTGTGTTACCAACATTTTAAAAGATTTTGTCCACACAATATTAAGAAGGAAAGTTCAAAGCAATCAAATTATTAGTGAGATAACCGATCCATTTTGGGAGTGAGCTATGTTATCTGGCATATACAAATGAAAAAAAAATTAATGCTCTGCCTGCATTTTAAATTTTTCATTCAATTATCATTATATTATATATATACACACACAGAGACATATATATCAAAAAGTATCAAATCATTAAGCAGAAGCCTGGTGAAAAAGAATCAGAGGAAATGTTTTCAGAAATCTTTAACTTTATTGAATACACGAAAGAGAAGCCTTTGGGAATATAATTGAAAATAGGAAATCAAAGTACATCTCAAAATTCATAAGAACAAAGTATAGTTTTATAGATTTAAAAAAAAATTATTCTCCAAGTTTCAGTGTTTCCTTTTTAATCTGATGGACATTATTCTTCTGGGATCTCCCTGGTATTTTGCCTTTCTCTAGCAGCACCATACTGAAAAGAAGATGCATGAAAACACCATACAATTGTGATATTAAATTTACTTCTAAATTTTGTTAATAGCCTATGCTATGGGCATAACAGGGTAATAAATTAAGAAAAGATGAAAAATAAACATAAGGTTTAGTATTATTAAATGCAGTGACCATTATTTCCTTGGTGGTATGTAAAAATTACACAGTAAAATTATACAGTTGAGTTGTGTGATATATTCATTCAACTCATGCAAATTCAAATTTGAAAGAGAAAGAGAACAATTTATCAATTTATACAGTTTACTCAATTATACAGTTGAGTCAATCTGCCCAATTCTCTCTACATTTCCATTCAGTGAATTTTTGTTCTGCTTAAGTAAAACATGAGGTATTTTGGGTATATATCTGCTTTTTTATCCATTTCCGTTCTTATGTGCCTCTCACAGTGAGAGAATTTCACTGTAATTACTGTGTTTTTAACAGCTAAATGTTTGTTTGTTTTTTAACCTAGCAGTACCCTCTAAACACCACCCAATTGCTTCATCTGGTCCTCAGTCAATGAAGAACATGTAGCTAGTTCAAAAGTCAAGGTGGAAACTGACTGTGTCAGAGTTACTAGGAGACCAGCCATGAATGGGTTCCGATACAGCTCCTTCCTAAGGAAACAGTACACACAATTCCTTCCTACGTGCTGGCCTTAGACAATAAGCTTCTATAAAAACGAGGAGGTGACGTCCATTCCAGATCAACTCTGACCATGTTGAAAGGGGTTTTCATTTCAGTGACTCTATTTCACAAATAACAGGAACCTCATTTGTATACCATTTTTAATGTTTCAGGACTGACTACATCTGCCAAATTCTAGTTGGGTTGGTTCATCCATAGCAGACACTGACTCAAAAATAATGACAGGCTTTGAGTCTTTCCTGCTTTACTCTTGACAAACTTCCCAAAATAATTATATTTATAAATCTATTTGTTCTTACTTTTTGTGAGAATCCATTTCCAACAAAATCTGTTTCCTAAGTTGTCTTTAAAAACAGTGTTAGTTGTTAGTCGTCACTCTGAAGTTGCAAGCTCCAGAGACCTTCTCTACCTGTAACTATCTTTAATAAAAAGATACCTTTACTGGAAAAGGCACTGGGTGTCTCATAGAGTCCAAACAAACTTAACAACCAAACTTTAGCCAACTGAGGCTGACGTAAGCCTCAGAAACAGGCAGACCTAAGACTTGAAAGGACATCTGGACTCTTTCCCACTCTTCAATTTTCACCTCCTTACTCCCCCACCCCTTCCCCTCCTCCCGTGTTTTACATTCATTCTTTCTCCAGAATGGTGCCTTTGCATGGCTGCTGACAAATCTTGAGTGTTACTACACTGCCCTTGTGTTACTAAGCTACCGCTACCGTTACTAATACTGTCCTTGTGTTACTATTCTGGAGTTACTACTACTATTACTGTTCTAGTTTCCTATTAATATTAATGCCCTTGTGCTACTAGTCTAGTGTTACCATTTTTATGACTGTGCTTGTGTTATTTTTCTAAGTGCTACTATTACTTATACCATTCTGTTACTATTATTATTACTTGAGTGTTACTATTATAAATTCAGCCATTAGTGAGACACTGATCTGAGTCCCAAATCCAAAAACTTGTAGGGAAAAGACTCACTGGCCCAGCAGTGAGTCAAGTGGTCAACTCTGAGCAATCAGGTGTGGCTCAGCATCAGGTAAGTGAAGAATATGGAAGCTGCCTGAGAAACAAATCAATGGAGTGAGCAGAAGTACTGGTGAAATGTGGACGGCTGCATCGAGACATATGATATCTAGGTGATATCTAGGTGATAGATAGACAGATGACAGATAGAATCCCCACCATAAATAGAAGTGGAACAACAAAATAAAGGTTAAATAATTATCTAAGGAAACTTCTACGGAAAAGTGAATCTAGAAAAGATAAGCTATAGCCAAGAGTGAGTTTAACAGAAAACAACTGCATTCATGTCCTATCTATTCATCAGCAGAAGTGGGATAAGAATCCAGCCGTCAGTTTTCTGGCAGCCCTTGCAGACGTAAATAGGAGAGGAAGTGATTCAGTGTCCTGATGAGTTGCTCTGGAGAAGCCCAGCTATTTAGGACCAAGACAGAGAAAATTTCTCCTGGGCTCCAGAAAGAGTCAGGGCAGAGTGTATTAAATGTCACCAGCAGGAGTGAGCACAATAATCTAGGCTGATGGGTCAAAGGCGAAAAGCAATTCCATGAACCAAAGTGCTGGGCCAGGTGTTCTGCTCCCTGTTAGGCTGGCTTTTACACAGGCCTCCGTTTTGAATCCCTAGAGTGGAAATGCCTTCAGAGGCAGGCAGGCAGGCAACAGAAACTTGCGGAGGTGCTGGACGTGGCGCATGGAGGGTACACGCTTTGCTTACAGATGCTCAATTCACTGTTATGTTTTGAGTTTTGTTTAAAATGCTAGGCTGGGGGCTTCCCTGGTGGCGCAGTGGTTGAGAGTCTGCCTGCCAGTGCAGGGGACACGGGTTCGAGCCCTGGTCTGGGAAGATCCCACATGCCGTGGAGCAACTGGGCCTGTGAGCCACAATTACTGAGCCTGCGCGTCTGAAGCCTGTGCTCCACAACAAGAGAGGCCGCGATAGTGAGAGGCCCGCACACCGCGATGAAGAGTGGCCCCCGCTTGCCGCAACTAGAGAAGGCCCTTGCACAGAAACGAAGACCCAACACAGCCATAAATAAATAAATAAATAAAATTAAAATGCTAGGCTGGGCTTCCCTGCTGTCTAAGTGGTTAAGAATCTGCCTGCTAATGTGGGGACACGGGTTTAAGCCCTGGTCCGGGAAGATCCCACATGCCACAGAGCAACTAAGCCCGTGTGCCACAACTACTGAGACTGCACTCTAGAGCCTGCGAGCCACAACTACTGAGCCCGCGTGCCACAACTACTGAAGCTCGTGTGCCTAGAGCCCATACTCCACAATGAGAGAAGCCACCGCAATGAGAAGCCCGTGCACCGCAATGAAGAGTAGCCCCCTCTCGCCACAACTAGAGAAAGCCCGTGCACAGCAATGGAGACCCAATACAGACAAAAATAAATAAATAAAATAAATAAATTTATTAAAAAATAAAAAAAAAATAAATAAAATGCTAGGCTGTCCAAGCAGAACTGAGCTGCAGGCTACAGGCTACATTTGGGTCAAAGGACTTTAGTTGATGATCTCTGAATGGACAAAAGGATTAGTACACTTCAGGAAATTCTCCAAATATGCATCTTCTTTCAAAGGAGATTTTGACAAGTGAGCAGCCATGAATTCTGCAATCTTCTGAAGAATGTTCTAGAAATGCTTTCTTGGATCTCTTGTTCTCAGGGCTTCTCATGAATCAAGGGTCCAAGTGTGGCACTATTTGTGCACAAGCACCATCCACATAATTCTAACCCTGAAGCACCTAGGACAGGAGTGTCCTGGCACCTGTGTGAGTGGTGCTAACTCTTTCTGACACCATTAGTTCTAAGTCTAGAGCTGCAGCATCCAAGACAGTAGCCCCCTGCTTCATGGGGTTACTGAGCACTTGGACTGAGATGTGCTGTCAGTGTAAAATGCACACCGGAATCCAGAGACTTTGTATGAAAAAAAAAAAAAGGAACATAAACTATCTCATTAATAATTGTTTACACTGACTACATGTAAAATGATTGGCTATAAAAACATTTTGGCTATATTGGGTTAAATAAAATATTATTAGTGTAAAAATTCTTCTGTTTCTTTTTATTCTTTTAATGCACCTACTAGAAAATGTAAAACTTCATACGTGGCCCACATTACATTTTTATTGGACCACATTACAGGAGAAGATGAATTTGCTGGCTGGAGGATGCTTTCTGATCCCCTCTCCATCCATACATAGTAAGTCATTCCTCTGAGATCAAACCTCAGAATCCATTTGTTCCTTTCTCTCTCTTTTATCTTCTCCAGTTATTTAGTCCCGACCTTGTCTTTTGAAACGCTCCCCTCTGTGTCTATTTTTAAAACCCTAACAGGAGGTCAGACCTCATCGGTGTATGCCTGCTCTATTAATCAGTCTTGATACATCCGGTTTCTCTCCTCACTCATCTCTTCTTCATATAGGACCACATTGGTTTTTTCTTAAACATTTTTCTTAAAACGTTTCTCCAGATTACAAATTTCTGACAAGGAGTAAACTGCAGTGAGATTGACAGGAAAAAAATAATAATAAGGAAATAGAAAATAGTCCCCCTAAAATTTTGAAGAATGATTTCTTAGAGCTTTCCACTGTTAATGGAAAAATTCCAAATTCCTTGGTTAAGTCATCAAAGACCTTCACAACTGGGTCTCTGTAAAGGCATCCTTATTTCCAACTAACACCCTGGAGCCTCTAGCCTTGCTCATTCATCCTCAGAGCTACTCAACCTGCTTTTCTTGTTTTCCTCTCCCCTCAATTTCCCCAAATCCTGACTAATCCCCAGCAGGCATCCATATCCAATCTCTCTTCTTTAATCTGGCTTTCATCACAGTTTGGGCATGGATATCCACCAGAGTTCACTTGTTATTTTCCCTACTACGCACATCAGCACTTCTTCACCAACTGTTTTGCATTACTATTTAGTTCACGTATGTCGTATTTTTTCCAATTAGTTAGAAAGGTACTGATATCTCAAATCTCCATCTCCCGTTCCCTTCCATCTCCATTGCAACCAGGGCAATGCTGGGCTCAAAGTCAGTCTCAACATCTCCTTCAGTCAACTGTGTTTCCACAGTGCAGAGATGTGGCACTAAATCTGCGCTTTCCTCATTCTCCTGGTGGAGCAGGTCTGACTCCCATTGGAAGGACCTGCTTACAAGCAGACATTCAGCTTCTCCCCCTGTAAGAACACAACATTCTGGTGCAGGTATCTGTGGGCAGGGCACCCCAGTGAGAAGATAAAGTCCCCCATTTAACCTGTACCCCTCAAAATTTCTCTAAATTTATAAAAGCTCTTCCAATGCAGAGATCTGCTCCCACCATGAGCCCTGGGCAGTTCCTGGCGGTGTCTCAGATGAGCTGATATTGTCCTTTGGGTATCAGTCTTAAGTCTGAATCTGGCTGATTCAACAATAAGCAACTCTGTGAAAGTCCAACAGATACTTTTCCTGACAGTAAAAAAATAACTCCCACTTTCTAGAATAAAAATGCTGCATTATCAGATTTAAAAGACATTTCCAAGGTAAATAATGGATGAAGTATTTTTGTCTAAAGCATCATATTTCAGCTTCCTAATTTTGACATGTAATTCTCTGTGTTTCTCTCTCTCTCTCTCCCCCCCCTTATTCCTCTCTTCCTTTCTTTTCTTCTACATAATAATGTTCAAATAAGATAAATTATTCTTTCAACTTACAAAGATGTATACATACAGATTGGTATTATTTTCTTCAAAATCCACTCAGAAGATTATAAACTTATTCTGAAGACCATCATTAGTAAAAATAATTTTGAAGTGTCCCTTTCTAAATTGCCTTCATCACTTCAATGACATGATCTTAAGTTCTCCAATAATGAAAAACACTTTCTCAGTTAAAAGTGGGTTTGATCAAGAAAATACAAATCAGCTAGAAGTTGAGTCTACACAAAATGCTCAAAATACAGAAGACTTAACAATAGTTAGGGAAGACTGATGGTCTTCCAAGGGAATCTTCAGAACACATTTATCACCCACCATTTATCAAGCTGTACTTATTTACATTATCTATCATATGAGATCTTCTGTTTCTTGAGGATAGAGTCTGGTGTTTGAAATGTTTTTGTGTGCTTTCTAGTTGTAGTAGAGTCCTTTATGTATACAAAGCATTCAATTACCATTTGAAGAAAGAAAATAAATTGAAATGAGATAGGGAGACTGTAGTTGATCCATCTCTCATAAAAAGCTATATTCAGAATGAGACAGGAAAAAGTATGGCAGGGGGAAAATGTGCCTAAAATTTTCCAGAAGAATGGCCTCTTCAGAAGGAACTTCAAGATAAGCTCATCAGATTGGGCCAGATCACAGGAAACTCAGTGACAAAGAGCAACCATGGAGGAGAACAGACATCTTAGGGGGAGGCCAAAGATGAGCAGGAACATGAGGGGGACATAAAATGATGCAAAGCCACATGCACTAATTTTCAGGGTCTTTCCAGCCATGTGCCAGCAGGGCAGATGGCCAGTGCAGGTCTGCAAAGTGACAACTGTCTGACCAGTAAAGAAACCCAGCGGCACAGGCTAGACAACCCCAGCATTCAAAGTCCAGCTTAAGGACATCAGCTGGACTCCTTACAGAATTACAGAATTCCCTCAGCACATTATAAATGGCCTTTAAATTGTTTATCTAAACACTGAGACACTCCAAAGAAGCAGCACAAAATGGGGGCACACGTTTAAAACAGGGACAGCAGAAATATTTTACACTGAGGCTCCCTGGGCCTCTGGCAGCACCAGGTCACAGGTGTGAAGGTCTCCTCCTGACATGCGGAGGACCGCGAATGATCGAGAGCAAGGAAAGGCCGTTCCTTGCGGCGCCAGCCTGGCGTGGTCATGCCGCCGTTCTGCTCAGAGGTCTGCCCGCCACATCTGTTCAGAGGTTTCTATTAATAGCTCCATGCTATATCCATTTGGATCAGTATCCAAATACCGGTGATTTATAGGGAGGTTGGTGCTCCATACTGAGGTTAATGTGATGCTGGTAAAGGGATTATGGGGCTTCGACTGAGCACATCATGTGTCTCGGGCTAAATGCCATCATTTTTCACCCCGCGTCATTTTCTGTCCTCCTGCCCACCTCAGCCTGCTCCATCGGGGTCCCTTCTCTGCAGCCAATGCATGGCTGCCAGCCTCTAACTCTAAACTCTTCTCTCGCTCTACTGTATTTCTGATGTGTACATGTTTCCTTCCTCCAATTACACTGTGAGCTGAACAGAGTTTCAGCCTTCTCTTCTGTTTTTATACCTTCATAGCATCTAGTAGGATGCTCCACACACAATAAACTGAGGAACAGAGTAGAATCAAAGAATGTTGAAGTTGAAAAATAACCACCTTTTAATGCCATCCTTGTCATTTTATCAACAAGATAATTCAGACGTGAAAATTCTGTGACCTACCCAGGGTCATTCAAAAAGTTAATAGCAAGGTTAGGACTGGAGCCTAATTTTCCTGATTCCCAGATGAGTGGCGACTTTTGCTCCATACGGTCCAGCCATACTGCATATACTCATTTTATGAAATGAATACTCATAGCCACTCACCACATTTGTCTTTCAAATTCTTTCAAACAAAAGATATAAGATGAAGTCACATGATTGAATATGAGGTGAGATGTTTATCATCCTGGAGGGAAAAATAAAGTAAAGAATGTTGCACTCGGGGCTTCCCTGGTGGCGCAGTGGTTGAGAATCTGCCTGTTAATGCAGGGGACACGGGTTCGAGCCCTGGTCTGGGAAGATCCCACATGCCGTGGAGCAACTGGGCCCGTGAGCCACAATTACTGAGCCTGCGCATCTGGAGCCTGTGCTCTGCAACAAGAGAGGCCGCGACAGTGAGAGGCCCGCGCACCGCGATGAAGAGTGGCCCCCACTTGCCGCAACTAGAGAAAGCCCTCGCACAGAAACGAAGACCCAACACAGCCAAAAATAAATAAATAAATAAATAAAATTAAAAAAAAAAAAAAAAAAAGAATGTTGCACTCATCTTTATTTGAATTCAGTAACATGTGTGAATGTATTTTTCTTTCCTTTTAGGGTCTCCGGGCTAAAGATCATTCACTCAACCCTGCACAACGTCTCCGAGGCAGAAGGATTCACCCAGAGCAGTGACTGCAGAGAAGCAGCAGCCTTGGCTGGCAGGAAGCAGAGACAAAGTGAGCACGGGCAGGGGCTGGTGAAGCCCGCAGGGGATGAAGAGCTGCCTGCAGTGCTGGCCGGGCAGCAGCACGACAGACACACCGTGCCCAGTGAGGTCTGCCGCCCTCCTGGACGGTGAAAAGCAGATTTACAACCAGAGCTTGAGGAGCGCCTGCACACCTGTGCTTGACTTAGTTTCCAAACTTATGCTAACGTTGGGGTCCAGAACACGGTGGGAGTATCGTCCCCAAGTGACGGGCTAACAGATGTAAGGAGTTAGGCTGCTTGTGTGCTGCTCCCAATAGCCTACTGTGGGCCAGTGCGCAGACACCAGACAAAAGCCAACTTGCTTGAATTAATATGAATAAGAACACTTTTTAAAGAACTGAGCCCTTCAAGAATCCAAATCACTGCAAATATTTATGCTCTGGCTGTTTGACCACCAACTAGGAAACTCTGAAGGGAGAAAGAACACACGATTTCTGGAGACATTCATAATGCTTGACATCCTCGGATTCTGACTCTGAACAGGTCTCACTATAAACTCCTTTTAAAAAAAATAAAGTCCATATCATACTTTATGCTACAAAATGCCTTCTGTAGAGTCCAAGATAAGCTCACCAATTATCATTGCAAATGATGATCTAGCAAAGTTCCAACGTTGATGCCAAAAAATTATAGATACAAAAATAGTGACTCAAATGCCTCCATACAACTCACTTTACATTTTCTGTTCAAATCATTTTTGTAAGTAATGTTGAAATTCCTTTTAATTGCCTCTAAAATCATTTGTGCACTCACTGTATGTCAAATCCAACTAAGCCGTATTTTTATTTTGATATTTGAAGATATACATGATTGAATTGTCACATGTACTCCTTTTTGCTTAGAGAAAAATAATCAAAGAAAAAGTAATGAGATAGAAACTGACACTGATTTAAAATCAGTCATGGAACACTTTAATTAGGACCCCTGCAGTTATAGTATCCAGCATATTATGTCTCTGAGATTATGACAACTGTAAAAACCATTTATAGCAGCATAAAAACCAACTTCTGAGTTGAATTAGGTAAACCTGACAGGTTGCAAAGCTCCTTTGGAAAACAGTAATAAGAACTTTTAAAAGATGATGAATTGAAATATTTTATTTGTGTGTCTTGCAGGCAGCTCAGATTTCAGGCATAATTACAATTCATCACACGCTTAGAGGTGCTAATGTTGTGATGTAGTAATCTGTGACGTCGCTAAGCTTATTGTTTTATTCCTCCTTTTCCCCTCGACAGGTAGCTGTCATCAAGAATTACTAAAGCTGCTGCTCTTGAGCAGAAATGCTGCTGCTTCTTTTTGGCCCAGCTCTCCATGCAATCCACAGATTCCTGCCATGAAATTCACACACTTGTGTCAGTGTGATATAAATCAAGATCATGACATTGAAATCCCACGTTTTGATTAAGGAAAGCACAGTTTTTTAAAAAAAATTTCTCAGAAAAAAAGAGCAAATTCTGCTTTTCTTTGTCAAGTCTTGGGAAATACATGCTTATTTTCTCTCTGATGAGTAAGACTTAAAAGAGGAAAGGAATACACATGATTATTTTGGAGTTGCTGTTATTTCTGATAACAATGCAAGTCATTGCCTATTTTGGAAGAACAGAAGGTTTAACTTCTAGGGCAAAATTTTTGTTAAAAAGTCTTGTAGGGGGCCGGCGGAAAGGGAACAAACATGGAGGGGAGTGAGGGATTGCTGGTTGATGAAACAAAACTCAGAGTGAGACTATTTAAACATAATTTGTGACCTTTCATTCTAAATCCATAGGCTATGTAGTTTCATGCATATAAAACATGCCTCATAAGTAACACACCCTCTGTATCACAATTATAGTGACCACCATGAATCTGGTATGAGATTTATTCAGCGTTTTATCGCCAACTCATGGCCAAGTCTCTAGAAGTTTGTGCATCCTCTCCAGGGCTCTCCAGGTACAAATGAGCAAAGATAGCTCAGCTCTGGAAGTTCCAGAAGGATCACAGACAAATATCACTGTTTACTGCTCTTTTTGCAAGTACTTGCATAGCCTTTCCTCTGACCGCCCTGGCTCCTTAAATCCTGTAATAAACCACAGACGGACTGTGAGGTGTACCACACATCCGAGGAGGCCAGCAGGAACATGGTCATCCCACAGGTCACACGGACACTCCTCCATGGGACCCAGGTCCCATCGCCTGGCTCCTGGGTCCCTTGTCTCCTCTTCCCTGGAAGAGCACCAGCAGCAGGGTGGATTTGCAAATGCAGTTTGAATGGTCCTTTTCCAACCCAGCACTGGCCACCCGGATCCAGGCTCTTTCGAAGATCTGTCATCTTTGACATCCTACCTTCTTTCCAAGGACTCACCATTCCCCCAGCATCTACTCTGAACAATTATGTACTCCTTTGGCTTTTTACACCACATATTCATTCTGTGGATACACAACTCCTTCCTCGTCTCCTTTGTGTCACCAGGTAGACATGAGACTATGGTCTTTTAATGAGTGTACAGAGCACAAGAATGAGAAATGTTGCATTTATCAGGGATACAGAGTGGCCTTTTTCTACATTTCAAATAGTATCCATTGCCATAGAAACTGAACACTGGAGCTAAAATACACAGAAAGGCGGTTAGTTAACCATAAATGGGAGAAGGTGCACCAAATCAAGCATGTAAGCCAGAGGGGCTCAGGGACGATACTGTGCCTGCGGTTAGGACTCTTAGACTTACAGTGAAAGAGATCAAATGGTCTCCACCCCTGTACCTTCCTTTGCATCTTTGAGCACTGCCCATCTCCCCCCCCCCCACCCCCCACCCCACTGTAAGTCTTCCCACTCATCTTGCAGGTAATTTGGTCCTTGGCTGCTTCATCTTCAGCTACTGTTGTCAAACAATGAAAGTGTTGCTGAAGGAAGAAGGCATCATTTGCATTTAAAAAGCATATTAAGAATAACTTTAGTTACTATTTTTTCTCATTACAAAAGTGTTATAGGTTCCCTGCAAGAGTCTTTTAAAATTCAGAGGAACTAAAATAAAATAAAGCAACCATATATTCCCACCACCCAGAATGAATCTCTTTTCACAGACTGGTGTCCACCCTCCATGCATTCATGAGCAGTAAGAAACAGTATAATATTGGAAAGAAGACAAACTCTGCTACTTTCTCACTGTGCATCCCTGAGCAGGCTACTTCTACTCTGAACCTTCATTTTCTCATTTGTAAAATGGGGATAATATTAGTACACAATCCATGTCATCATCTAGAGAATTGTATGAATCAATTCATATGAAGTGCTTAGAGGATGACAACACAGTAATTGTTTAATAAATGTTAGCTTTTATTACTATTATAATATATTGATTTTACTGTTTTGGTTTTCACTTAGTAGTCATTTAATATACCTTATCATCTTTATATATGTTTTATAATTATAAAATATATACAATATGTATAGAGAATATATACACAACAATGATAGATAATTCTTACAAAGACACACCTGCACTCAAAAACAAGAGGACTATTTCTGTGGATAGAAACAGAGTGACATGTTGCATGGCTCATGGCTCATCATAAACTGGAACCATATTTGAACATTCAGGGCTAGAGTTTCAATTCCTTTACAGAATGCCCAGGTCTGGCAAAGAGTTGGAATTAAACTTCTGGAGGATAGCTGTTGGTTAAGACCTTAATCCTTGCCCATGACAGAAGCTGAAATATCTCTGCCCAGCCATCTGAGACTGTGGCCAAAACCATGTGCCTCTGGAGGAAGGAGGAAGCAGAGGCACTTAGGGATGGACCTAGGATTTAGAAATGCTGCATCCAAGCAGGCTGAAAGCCCTGAGCTGCTAGCAAGATTGACTCAGGGCCATATTCCCAGTGGGCTGAGAAAACATCATGCCTGTCGGGGCAGGAGGCTCACTAGTGTGGGAGAATATATTCACACAAAATAGTACTCAACCAAGATGGCAAAGCAGATGAAGAATTCCACAACCATGGTCAGGAACCAAGAGATAAATAGAAGCATTAAAGCTGAAGAAAAAAGTCAATTGAGAAATCTGAAAAAGATATTCAAACAAGTATGTATAAAATATTCATGTGATAATGGACATTCATAAAACAATAGCAAGGGGAAGTAACAATGGAAAAAAATCAAGTGCAAATTCTGGGAATTAATGATATAATAATTTTTTTATAATTCAACAGATGTGAAGAACAGCCAGCTGGACACAACTGAAGAGATAACCCAGAACATAGGTCAGAGAGATGAATAAATGGAAAATACGAAGAATTGTTAAAGGATGTTAAAGATAGATTGAGAAACTTTTAATTGAAGAAACTGAGCAATTACAGGAGGGGGAAATACTTAAATTGATAATAACTCAAAATTTTTCAGGACTGAAGAAACTCATGAGCAGTCTAACAGAAACATCACATCAAGTGCTCAGCACTTATAAAAGCATAAAATCCACACTTGCATTCATCACCGTGAACCTACAATGTACAAAAGATTGAGAGATTATATTTTAGAATATATTATGGGAAAAGGAAAGATTATCTACCAAAATAAATAAAGTACTGCAATATGTGACACTTGATTTCTCATCAGTAGCAAAGGATACAGAAACCAAGGGGGAACAGATATCTTCAAGTGTTAAGGGAAAGTAACTGCACATCTGGAATTCTTTAGAGAAATAAAAATATTCTCAGACATTCAAGGATAAGATAGTTTACTACCTACAGTTCCTTATGGAACAAAGATAATAAAGCATATCCTTCAATAAGGAAAAAAACAACTCAAAGAAAAAATAGGATGGAAGAGCCACGAGTGAGTGGTAAAATCATGAGTAAGCATAGTTAAATTTGTATTATCATTAAGAAATAAATGAAGATTATGATGATGATGATGATAGTGATAATGATGGTGACGACTTGTGTTAGAAAAACGAGTTCTAATTAAATCTGAAACAATAATAACACGGAGATGGGAAGAGTGATATCTGAAGGAAAATTAAAGCACATGATGGTCTTGTTGAAGGAGAAATTAACTTTAGACATTTCTAGAAAAAAAATTAAAGGGAAACATGGTAAAAGCTGAAGTGCAACCACTATATTAACATAACTGGTAGAAAGAGAAAGGAGAATTAATTCAATCAATTCAATACCAATTAAGAAATGAGACCAATTGTTTTTAAAAAGCAAAAGAAAAGCATGGGGATTACAAAAGCATACGGTAGAATTAATTCCAACTATCAACAGCATGATCAATAAAAGACCATGTCTGTCTGGTAAGCAAAATGAGGGTCCCCCCAAAATATCTACTTCCTGACCCCTGGAACTTGCAGATGTGAATAGTGAAATGGGAGATTATCCTGATTACCTGAGTCAGCCCAAGATAATCACATGAGTCCTAAAAGTAAGAGACCTTTTCCCAACTGTGTCCAGATAAAAGTGAATGAAGATGGATGAAGAGTCAGAGAGCGGTGATGTCACTGGTTTTGGTTTGTTTTTTTTTTTTAATTTATTTATTTAATTTATTTATTTTTGGCTGTGTTGGGTCTTCGCTGCTGTGTGCGGGCGTTCTCTAGTTGCGGTGAGCGGGGACTACTCTTTGTTGCGGTGTGCAGGCTTCTCATTGCGGTGGCTTCTCTTGTTGAGGAGCATGGGCTCTAGGCACGTGGGCTTCAGTAGTTGTGGCATGCAGGCTCAGTAGTTGTGGCGCACAGGCTTAGTTGCTCTGCGGCATGTGGGATCTTCCTGGACCAGGGATTGAACCCGTGTCCCCTGCACTGGCAGGCGGATTCTCAACCATTGCGCCACCAGGGAAGCCCTGATGTCGCTGGTTCTGAAGACAGAGGAAGGGGCTACAAGCCAAGGAATGCAGTGACCTTGAGGAAACACAAAAGGCAAAGATACATATGCTTCCCCAGAGCCTCCAGAAAGGAGCCACCTTGATTTTAACCCAGTGAGAGTTTTGACAAACTTTGAACCCATAGTACTGTAAAGATGATAGATTTGTGTTGTCTTAAGCCACTTTTCATATTTTTATATTGTGTTTTTATAAGCCATGCCATGATGAATGAACATCTTTGAATATATTTCTTTGCCTGCTCTGCTTTCTGAAGTAGAATGAAGTAGAAATTCTGACTCAGAGGGTATTAACTTGTATTTTAACACTCATTGCCTTATTGCCATACAGAAACAGTCCACCAGTTTTCGCTAATTTCAGTAATAGCTGTCTCTGTAGGGAGGTAGGAGAAAAATGAGAGAGAGAGGGAAGCCAGAGAGAAGGAGGGAGCGAGGTCTGGCATTTCCATGCCCCATATTCCTCCTTCCGACTTCTGTTCCTTTGGCTTCTGGAATCCTGTGAGTGGGTGTAACTCTGGGAGGCTGTCCCCAAGTACAAAGAGACACCTGCCTCACCCCCTCACTGCCACCCCCGGCCGCCCTAAGCTGCTTTTCTACAGGATGGGAGAAAGGTCTAAGATTGCTGACTGCCCCCATCAGCACCTCTACAGAAGGAATTCAGATCTCCGTGAAGACAATAAACAAAAGGAACAAATAAACAGGTAAATAATTCAAATTAGTCTGTTCTATTCAAATAATTTACCATTTGTCATAAAAATACAATCACCTAAGCATCTTAGTCAAATGAATCTGTATTTATAAATACAACTTTTAGCAAGTTGCTTTATTTATCTAAACTTCAGTCTCAGCTTTCTCATCTGTAAAATGCAGATTAAAAAAAAAACGTATAGGGCTTCGGTAACAATGAATCATCTTGTCTGCAAAGAACTTAGTACAGGCATGGCTTGGCACATGAGAGGCAATCAATAAATTCTGGCTATTATTATTATTATTCAAAATTGTGCGAATTGCCTCCTCATTTCCATTTTAGTTGTCTTAAAGCAGAAACCACAGCACGAGCATTCAAACCTTCAGGGGAACCTGCTTCTCTTCCAGTCTCCAGAGTTCTGGGGTGACGGGATCTGAGGGATGGCGGGGAAATTTATCAGGACCACAACATGGTGCCATCCGTGGGAGAAGCCCTCACTGCTATTTGCAGTTGCCTGCCCTCCCCCTGGAAGCCTTAGCAAAGCACAGAGATTTGGATGTAGTGGTGGACCCCATTTTAGGGCGTCTTAGGGACCTTCTAAATCATCCGCCAAGCTCTTGTGATGGGTGCGGTGTCCTGACGGGGGAGCCAGGACCGAAGAAGCAGTTACTGCACAGCTGGCAGCCTTGGTCTCAGCAACTCAGGCATCCAGGCATGCCCACCTTCTCATCAAATGACAGCAACCACCTCGGAAGGTCAGCACTAATAGCCTCTGAAAATGCTTATGGACTCTCTGAGGTCGGCCAGGCATCTTCCTGGAGACACAGGAAGTCCAACTAAGGACGAGGGCGTGGGAAGGGCATTAAAATCCAATATGGTGTTTTTATGGCCTCTGAATCAATCATAGATGATACTCAGCACAGACTGCTTCCTCCACAGCTCTTTACAAGATGATGTTTTATAGGAAAACACGGCGGATGTGCACAGCCACACTGAGGCAGAGAGACACCTTCAGAGCCGTCTCTTTCCCTTGTGGGCATTTCAACTTCCTAAGCCCTTTCAGATAGACTGTGTGCTTTCACCATTCCAATCCTGTCAAGTGTGTTTTCATATCATTCCCATTTCAGGTTGAGAAAACAAGGGCCAGAGAGGCCAAGCGACCTGGCTGAGTCACCCATTTGGAAATCGAGAATCTCCACTGAGGCGGACAACGGCAGTGGCAATTTGAATAGGATGTGAGCTAAAGCCCCACTTACTTCTCATCCATCCCTTAATAGAGGCTTGAGAATTCTAACATATCCTGAGCAGGAGCCTTTAAAAAAGAAATAGGAATAGGAATCTCATACCCCCAGTACGTGAGGGGCTCTCTATACTGAGACCTGTTCTACGAAGAACAAGATCAATGGCTACCATGCTGCCAAGCCCTCAGCCTTGTCACCTTGGATTCTGATGTGGAGGGAAGTCATGTGAATGACAACCTGCTCACTAAGGTACTCTAAGTTCTCAAAAGCAACAGAACTGATCATTCGTTACATTATTTCTGTACTGATACTAATTTTGAATTTCAACTCAGGGAGCCCATAATATAGTTCCCTTGGATGTGGGAGAAGTGCCCTGAGTAGTATTAGCTGCGTGTGCCGAAGTGTGTGTGCCTCTGCATGTGTGTCTATGTGTCTGCATGTGTGTGCACATGTTCCTCTGCCTGTGTTTGTGCATGTGTGTGCCTCAGGATGTATATGTGCATATGTGTGCCTGCATGTGTCTGCATGTGTGTGTGCCTATCTGTCTGTGCATGTACCTGTGTGCACCGGTTTGTGTGTGCAAGTGAGCCTGTGTCTCTGTGTGTGTGTGTATGCCTGTGTGTGTGCTGGGGAGCAGGCTCCCAGAGCTTACAGAGCGAAATGAAGTTTTCCCAGATAGAAACTTAGTGTTGCTCCAGCACACGGGCGTGGGGGAAGAGGGTGGGTCTATGAGGTCCCCAGCAACATGGGGTGGAAGGGAAGACCCCAGGTTCCCAGCAGGACAGGAAGGGGGCAGAGCTCAGGCTTGGGAGAAAGTCCCATGTGCTGTCAGTAAACAAGGCTCCTCAGAGGCTGGGGTCATAGCTCAAGAACAGGCCTTGCAACAGGAATCTGTCTGATTTGCTCTGAGGAAAACTAATGTCAAGCCCAGATTTTAATATATCCAGATTGATAATGTTTTCAATTTTTCCCCCAAAAGGAATGTTTCAGTTTAAAAAAAAAGTAAAAATTGGCCTTTCAAAGAGGTTTCGAAGATACTTTGTGGAATAACTGTCTACAGCTATTAAAATTTCAACCAAGTTATGTCAACTTTAGTGCGAATTTCGTTAAATGTGACTTGTACTGACATTTTTGCAAAACAGTATTTTGTTCCACTAGTAAAATGAAACTAACAAATATGGTTGTAGTAAAATGAAATTAACAAATATGGTTGAAATTCATATTCCATTTCCTTCCTTATATAATCTTACTCCTTACCTCACTGAAAGAATCAATAACATAGGGTGTTAACTGTTTGGGATTCAATCCTAATATTAAACTGTAATATCACGTTTTCAAGGAATAGTCAACGGAATGGAAATATAATTCTCACATTTTTATGTTAAGTAAAACATATGAGACAAGATAACAACATAAGTCGGCCCCGATTTTGTTTAAATATACACATATGCATGTATACATAGGCCCACAAACATACATGAATAGAGAGAAACAAACCAAATATTGAGTATTTTACCCTTTTTATTCTCCTAATAATTGTCAATAATTTCAAATTATCACAAATTTTTATGGTCAGAAAACAAATAAGAAAAGCAAAAAGGAAAGGTTAATGGCCTGGGGAAGGTCACACCACTGGTTGCTTGTAGACCAACCCACATGCCTATCTAAGCTGGGGAGAGTTACCAGTAACCTGACCAAATATATGTGATGTTTTTCTACCTCCACTTTCAACTTTAACCTTCAAATAAGGTCTGTTCAAGGTTACATATTACATAACTGATAACCAAATTGGTTCTTTAAAAGAGTGTTTAAATCCCCAGTTCTTATTAAGTGGTTGTATCCACTAATTTACGTGTAATGTTAGCAAACCAAAAGCATTCACCGCTGGCCGGGCTTGTCTAGAGCAGCAGTCACTCACTCTGAGCTGCTCTGCTCAGTGCCAAAGTGAGCGCACACACGGCCAGGCCATCCCGGCAGCACCCAGCGCGGCCCTGATGCTCACTCTGGCACGTGCTACCGCAGAGTCCCCATACAGGCAGTACCATGTGTTCACCAGACCTCAATCCACAGCCTTTCTTCCTGGGTGCACACAAAATAGAGTTCTCGGCCCTGTGCAGGCAGGAGGTCCTGTGACCAGCCCTGACAACGAAATGTGGGTAGAGCTGCGCGGCCCTCCTCGGCTGAAGGAGGGAAAAGCCCTGGGCTGTTTTCCACCTCCTCTCTCCCGCAGCACCAACCAAGGAGGCCTCCAAGCAGCTGGAATGGCATCTCGAGGTCCAAGCCTGGGCATTCACCCAGGGCCGGATCGGATGCCCTCTGGGCAAGAAAGAGAACCACTGGGTCTCAGAACTGACCTGCCGTTTTTGCATTAGCTAGTCCATCTTGAAAGATACACCCAGGAAGGACACATTATTGTAACATCTCTAGAACAGGCCTGGCCCTTGTGGTCACAGTGGAAGGGAACGCATAATGGGACAAGGTGAGGCATGCACACAAAGTCAGTTTTTCTGGATGGAAAACAAAACGAAGAAAATTCAAAATATTCAGATAAGATAATAGTAAAGACCCCTTCTAGCCCTGGAATTGCAGTCTGTGTCCAAGAAGTATAACAGCTGCATGAAACCTGAGATGTACAAATCTCTATAAATCCTGCAAGCTTCCGCCCAGGGGCCGGCATCCTCCATCCTGAGGTCCAGGGTCACACCCGCAGGCTGGCTGAACTGTCTCCAGAAGGAGAAGAAGCTCTTTTGTTTTGTTGTGAAACTACATATCACTGGAATTTATTGAGTAATTACAAACCAAGGAGTAGGGGAGGGATGGGATGAAAACACACTTAGTGCTGAATAGATTTTGTTTTTGTGTTTTTTTTAGTCCTGTTACACGCCCTTGGCTGAGAAGATCCGCACAGTGCAGAGATTCACTTGGAGAGCAGAGGAGAATGGCCAGTCCCAGGGCTGGTCGCCTCTTGGATGAGAGAAGGGGAATTAGTGTGTGCTATTTGGTCTTCTTACAACACTGCTGTTGAATCAACCTGGTATTCTTCTGTGAAATCCATCTGGAATGTTTACAAAGGAAACATGCTCTTGACTGAGTTATTAATGAAAAGACAGATTGACACCATTACAGTAACAGGATTTACTTCCAAGCGTGGTCATGTTTTTCTCACAGAGCTTCTGCTGTCTGAAGGCTAAATATTCACAGGCGTGTTTACTGATGATATTAAAATAGCCTCTAATTCTTTCCTACTAGGGAATTTAAGCATTCCACTCTCACATCAGCCAGCACTTAAGAAAACCCTAAAGAGTGGTGGCTGTGAACTTTGATCAGCCATCAGAGCTTAGCCTAATAAAAACTGGCTTCCAGGCCATGCATAATTAAATGGGCATATTTAGAAGCCAAAAATGCTTGTGTTTTTCCTAGAAAATAATATTATTAGAGTGCCAGAAATGTAAAATCCTTAATTCTGCAGCTCAAAGACACTCAAAACAACAGTGCACATGCCCTGTAAGCACACAAGGCGAGGGGGGAGAGTTATTATTTTATTATCTTCAAAATGTTTGCATGTCTGACAAATTCAAAATGAATTCAAACCTTTCATAGAAAGAAAAAATTGAAATGTTGTTTTTCATCAACGGGAGTAGTCACATTATTTTTACAATCCAGACTAAAATAGTATAGAAGTGACTAGCAGGAAGCCATAATGACTAAAAACATAACTGGAATAAAAACAAATCACATTTCCTTACCTCCCATGGGGTCAAATTTGATAAGAGAGTGGAGGAGAGAGAGAAACTACCAGGTAATTTCATTTTGGGGTAAGAATACCACTTGCTTCTCACTCACAGACACATAGAGCATGACATAGGGAGGCCCTGAAACCCCCGCAGCTGTGCCAGGGGGACACTTGAGAGTGCAGCACAGGAGTAGCTCTTGCCAGGAGGGAAGACATTCTGGGGAGCACTCGACCTGAATGGTGCTCCCTTCCTGCCCAAAGCTAAGGCAGGCTACACAAACTTCCCCTTCTCAGAAAACCTGAAACCATGCTCCGCTCACGGTGCCAAGAGAAGCAGCATTTTGTGGCACACAGAACAGAGGAGGTGACCCTCTCTAAGTTCAAGCATTTTACAGGACACGTAGGAACAGACCTGGAGGGACAGGACACACCTGTCCGTCATTCATTGTCGGCTACGTGCCAGCAGGCGAGGCTGAGCAACAGCTCACTAGCGGGAGCCAGAATTCACCAATTCAAGTGCCAAGAGGGGTTAGGAGGAAAAAGAAAAATAGAAGCATAGCTGAGGGTCTCCGAGCAAACACAGGGGGCAAGCCTCAGACCCCCGCCGACCAGAAAGAGCACAACAGCTGTTCAGCACCTGCTGATTATTGCTCTGGGGAAGGAAACACTGGCTGAAATTCCCTGGTTTTTCAAAAGAAACTGGAAATTTTCATCTTAGGTGAAATACCCTGCTTCTCAACTGTTAACAAATAATTCACATTTTAAAAATATGGTGTGGGACCCAAAAATATATATACGTGTTCAGGCATATTTAGTCTGAGACCCCACCCCCACCCCCACCCCCTGCTTCTAACCTCTGGCTTCAAGTCTGAAACATAAAGACCCACGAAGACTCAATTGTAGAGAAGTCTCTGTAGTTACCCTAAAGGCCGCAAAACAAAGAGGGATAATTTCGTGAAATGGCACAAAACAGGACCAGAAGAGGACACAGAGAGTGTGATGAAAGAAGAGGAACTAACAGGATAAGATGCAAGCATTTCCCATAGCCCCATGTGAGCATGGTGGTGACCAGAGCCCTCGTGAAAAACATGTGTACTTACTATACGGCACAGTGTTTACCTGTTAAATATATATAAATACATAAGCACAGACAATTTACAGTCTATCACATAATTTGGGATTCGTAAATCCCAACAAATCCTTTCTGTGGTCCTCATAAAACCATTAGTTAACAGCAAAAGTAGCTTCATGTATTTTTAAAGACATGACTAACATCCAGTTAAAAACCCAATAAACAACTGCAGCCAAGGTGAGGTGCCTGGAGGGGCTGACCAGATAAGACCTCCCTTCAGGGGACCTTGCATGAATAAGGCTGGACCTGTGTGGCTATCCCAAACACTTCACATTCAAGACGGCCACTGGATTTGAATTTGGGAACAATGGGAAAAGACATGGGGCTTCTGATATCTGAAGTCATTTTCCCTAAATTGCTACTATGTGTTCAAGACAATCCCACACGCTTAGACGAAAAGTTATCTTTTTATAAAAAGAACATTCATATTTATTTTCATTTTAATGAAAACATGCTGGGCTTTATTTTAAACACAGTATAACAGTAGATAATGTGGGTATATCCAAGTGCAAGTCTGTAAATGTAAGAGAATACAATAAGTTTTCCATCTCAGGTGAGAACTGAGACTAATTCTCTGGAGAGAGGTATGAATGCGGCTGTCTAGGCACACAGGTGGAACTGGAAGCCATTGGCATCGTAGACAAGAGAACGTGCAGTGGGAAGCGAGAGGAGAAGGCTGGAGCAGTAGGGCCAGGAGAGAAAGGGGGGCAGTGGGGACCCAGCCCATAAGCTCTTTCAAGAGCTCCACCTGGAAGGGCAGCAGAGGAGTGGGGCTAGTCCAGGGAGGATGTTGCTTAGGAAGAGACAAGCTAGGGAGGGCCTGCAAACATTCGAGAAAGACTCATGTGCAGGGAGGAGGAAATTGAGGTGAGGGAGAGGGACGGAGCCTCTGTAGAAACCAAGCGCTTGAGTCAGCAAGAAGTTGAGATCTCGTCCATTGGCGGGAGGTCTGGCCCCCTACGGAAACAGGACATCTGTCCTTCTTAACAGGAGATGAGTTGGTCATGGACATGGAGACATGAGGAAGTTCCTACATGGCTGCCGTATGTTGTGAGTCAAGGGAGATGTGAGTTTCTGGGATAAGAAAGCAGGCTTGCTCTGTCCATAACTTTTTGGAAAATCAGTTCCTTAAGTAGTTGATATATGTGGTATTTCCCTGGGCTTTCAGTCAAGATCTCATTTTTTTTTCATCCAGGAATATCTACCCCAGTCTGTGGCCTTAGGTTATCCCACAATTTGACTGCTCATGATGCCTATATGAGCACACCCTGAAAATTCCTCAAGTGAGGCTTCGGAAGCCAAGTTCAGGTCGTTTCCCAGAATGTGAAGAATGGGCTCATGCCTCACAAAGCAAGAGGTGTGCCCACTGACCTGTAATAAATTTGGGCAGGTTTATGAGCAAAGATGCGTGGGGTTGTTGCTGGAGATACTGAAGGTGTGAGGTGGACTATGCTGGGAGACATGTGGACCGCCTCCCCGCTGGCAGGCAACGCTCAGCTCAGCTCCGTGGGCCACGCTGCAGTGGTGAAGGCCTCCCTGAGGGGCCTCCTAGCAGCTCCTCCACTCAGCTCCATTCAGCCTCCACATAAAGACCTACGCTCCAGTAGTAATGACATTCTCTTTCTCAAGTCCCATGTACCAATACAAGGTAAGTCTTTTGTTTTTTAATTAAAGCAGCAATATGGTCAAAGAAAAAGTGAACTTTGAAATGTCACAGAGTCATATCCCCCCTGTATCACCTTGAACACGTTAACTACCCCTTCCAAGCCAATAATATCTTCCTGTGGAGAGGATGTATCACTACGCATTGATCCACCCAAGGCAATCACAATTAAAGAGTTTTCTTCCTCTTTCTATCAACTCTACCATCCAGTGGAAAACTGGTAAATTCGTTTGGAGAAACATGCTTTTTAAATTTTAAATATAACGTGATACTAAAGAAGGAAGATTCTATTTCACCATGAACACACTTCAAAAACGCAAGGAATTCATGAGTTAATTTAAAAGAATCAAGCTTATCTTCAACAGGGCATAAAATCAAAGTGCAGACTCTTCCCCCATTCCAGTAACAATAGCGATCCCCAAAGAAGAAACCATTTTCCTTGCTTTGCCCACAGGGGAGAGGCAATATACTCATATATTCTTTCTTTATACCAAAATAATTATTGATCTTTTAAATAAGAATGTATTTATTTGAAGAATAAATTTGCAAGACTCAAACTACCTGATTTCAAGACTTATGAAGCTACCATAATCAATGCAGTGTGGTATTCGCATAAGGATAAAAAATAGATTACAGTAACATAATAGAAATTCCAGAAAGAGACACTCACAAAGGCACCTGGATACTGCATTGTGGAAAGTGAAGTCTTTCAACCAACAGTGGTTAAGAACTTGACCAACAGGATCATGGGAATGATGAACCACAGATGCTACCTCACACCATAGAGAAAAACATACGAGCTGAAATCATAAAGCTTCTGGAAGAAAACCTAAGAGAATACCCTCACAACTTTAGGGTAGGCAAAGATTTCATACATAGGACACAAAAAGTACCAACTGTAAAAGAAAAAAAAAACAATAAAATGAACATCAAACTTAAAACTTTTATGCATCGAAAGGTAAGAAAGTGAAAAAGTAAGCCACAGACTGGGAGAATATATCACAACACATATATCTGCAAAAAGCCTTTAATCCACTAGCAATAAAAATACCATACACACACACACAGAAAGAGCAAAGGGCCTGAAAAATTAAGGTAGATATCCAATAAACACATTAAAAGGCGTTCCACATCATTAGCCATTAGAGAGATACAACAATGTTGAGCATGTAAATGGTACAACCACTCTGGAAAACTAGCAGTTTCTTACAAAGTTAAGCACATACCTACCCCATGAATCTGAAATTTCATTTATAGGTATTTGCCCAAGAGAGATGAAAACAAATGTCTGCAAAACACTTGTACAAGACTGTTATAACATCTTTATTCATAATAGCTCCAAGCTGAGAACAATCCAAATTTTCATCAACAGGGGGACAGATGAACTGTTTGTAATTATACCATGGAACACTGATCAGCAAAAAAAAGAATGAATTGCTGATACATGCAACACCACAGATGAATCACAAAAACATGTTGATCTAAGAAGCTGGACACAAATGGAAATGTTCTGTATGATCTCATTTATAGGAACTTCAAGAACAGAAAAAATGAATTCTGATGATATAAATCAAAATACTTGTTGCCAGTAGAGGGTGGAAATTTACTGGAGGGGAACAGGGAATGAGATTCTGGGATAATGGAAATGTCCTTCCTGTATCTTGATTGAGTTACTGGTCATGGACGTATATATTCACCAAAATACATGGAATGTATACATTTAACATCTGTGCATGTCATTGTATATAAATTTTAACTTCAATTTAAAAAATATATCAGGTAAAACTTTCCATATCAAGGCAAACACATCAACCTTGTTGGTTAAAGCACTTTAAAAATACCCTCTAATATTAATAATCAGAAATTGGTTTAGAATCAAGAGTGACAGAATCCTCCCCAAATCTTATTCTATGAGTTTCTACATTATACTCCATTTGATTCTTTCAGAGCATATGATGTTTTCTGATTTCTGTGACTGTGGAGTAATATGTCTTGTAAAAATTTACCTCAATTCTTAAATCAGTTGTCGCCTTAGATTCTGTCAAATACACAAAAGGGAAATATGTAAATTCATTTCACCTACACATCCTTCATCTTTTTTGATATATCTGTCTTGGCCTCAGGATGGTACTAGAAGATTAGTTCAATTGTACATTAGTTTTACATTTAGAGAAATGTAGTGGAACCCAAGGGAAGAAATAGATACGGCACAACAAAATTAATTACTTAAATAAGTCAGCAACCCAACTAAAAGCTTTTGGAGAGAGTATGGCTTCTGGCATGCCTTTCAAGCTATATTTTAAGGGTAGAGATCTGTTTAATTTCAGGTGGTTGAAGTGAGGAAATGCATGGGAGACCAAGAGAAGATTAATAAAAGTGAGAACAAAATAAAATCTGCAAAGTCAGGGCCAGCTGCTTGCCAATATGAATAGAATTACAGTAATCATTTGGATGAGTTGGAGGCCAAAGATAAAAGCACAATAAATTCCCAGAAAACTAGATTAGAGAGAGAGCTATTCTAAATTAAAAAGCTACAGAAATCACAAATTTGGAATAAAGGGTATTTATTTTTTATTAAACTTATAAATTTAATGCTCATTTAACCTAAGGCTCTCATTAAAAAAAAAGTTTTATATAATATAAAACAAGTTTTTATATATTTGTATATAATTTCTATGTAATATATAAAGTTTTATATAAAGATAACTTTCTTGTTCTCTATGTTTTTTATATTCTTGTTGATATATTACCTTTGATTTTTCCAAGCGTTTTCTCCCACAGTGAGCTTAGTATTCTTGTAACCATGACAATATGCCTGATAATACCTTTTTTTTTTGACAGTGTGTACTAAGGGTTGGCTGAGAAGACACAGTGAAAACCATTTTCCATTTGATTACATATATCCATCTTCTTTCAGATCTAAGGGATTTTTAAAAACCCATCACAGGTTATCCAGATTGCAAAGATAGGGACCTCACAAGGGTGTGATGGTTTTCCGGATGTGGGAATTTCACTCTGAAACATTTTCTGAGGGAATGGATGACAAGGCACTAGCTGATACAGAGTTGAAAAGGAATTGTTGTAACTGTCTCTTTCATGACAGAATTGTGCCAGAAGGGAAGGAACACTTTCTGTTCAGTGGAGCCAGCAGATCGGCATCTGGTACAAGTTGAGAACATTTCTGAAAAATTCTATTATCCATGTAGATGACAAACACACCAGTTGAATAAAATGAGAGAATGATGATATTCTCATATCTTGATATCTTCCCTTTGAATCTAAAATATGATTCAACAGAGGAGAGGTGAAAACAGATTATTAAGCAGGAGATGGCTCTTTGCCAGTTCATCCTGAAAAAAAAAGCATTTCTCTGCCCAATGCTGTCATTTTTCATAAGCACTGATAATGAGTCAGAGGCTACGTCTGTATTTCCTGCATAAATGACCAATGATTACAAATCAAAATGGCTAAACCTGAGTTGTTTTGGTTTTTTTATAGAGAAATCTTTGGAAAATAATAAATGAAACAATAAGATATACCATGATTGCAAAAAATAGTGTCACTGTGAAATCTCTAGTAGAAATGCAAACATCCTTTACTCTGGACTTTTCCATGCTCTGTATTGTGAAGATCATACAGGATATCTTGAGAAAATGGAAACATTCCAAAGTTACCCTCAGTAAAATGCAATGTTAGGGAATTCATAATAACCATGTTCATTTAAACACTTTCCAAACTTGAAAATGTGGTTTGTTTTATGATAAAAAAGAACGTATCACTGTTTATAATACATCTCTTCCTAAAATTCTACTCCATGTTATTGAATCAAAATATACTCCAATCTGTTTTGAAATGTGAAGTGCCAAGTTGCTGTGTAATATTCCCAAGCCCCAGACATAGAAAAACATGAGTAAACACTAAACTCTAGTTAAGGAATAGAACTTGTTTTGAACTTCTTATTGCCAAAGTTGAATAAATCAGATCTTCTGGTGGACAATACACATTACTACATAAAAATATTTTCATCTTTCCATAGATTTGTTTCCAGAGGAAATGAAACCAATGACAGCAATAAGAGCAAAAAAGAACGAAGTAGAGCCAGATATAGACCTGTTATGACAGGTTCCAGAAATCCAAGCACCTTTCATTGTCACCTGCCTCTGTCTGAACACAGGACACAAGGAAGGATTGCTTTGGAGGGGGAGGAAGGCAATGCAATTTCATCAGTGCCTGAGAAAGAAAAGTAGAAGAGAAAAAGGCAGGGCCTTCGATGACAACCTGTCCACTTTCTTCACATTCAGGACCAGCACTGTCTTTGGATGACACTGAAGAGGCAGGCATCCCTTCCTTGCGAGAATTCTGGCAACTTTCAGGTCTCACAAAACACCACACATTAATGCTCTTAAAATCCACCCAAACATTTCAGGTACCCTCTTTAAATATTCCTGTCCCCTTCCTTCTAATCCAGAGCACTCAAACGAGCACATAGTTTGAAGGAAAGTGATTCTTAATCAGGTTTTAAGGAAAGAGCTTGTATCCACTATAAATGTGCTTAAACCATGGCATATGCCAATAAATCTCTGGGATGTGAGAGCTCTACAGTATTTACTCTTCAGTTGGACTTTTCCACGTATGAATTTTCAAACACAAACATGTGATACTCAGTTTAATTCTTTTTGTTGAGCCTCATTTCCAACAAATGATAGAAACTTAATCTCGGCCAATTCAGGATGATCTCAGCCAATTTTAGCTGGATTTATGTCCACATTTCAGGGATACATGGAACAGCAAAGTTTGGGGTGGGGAGGAAGGAATCTGGTTTTTGGACAAGGTTTCCTATCCATGCTAACACTCTGAGAGAAGCCCAAGTTCTGTTGTGTCTCCAGCCACTGGGTCACACAGACTGTTGTCCTCATCATCGCAAATGCAGTCTTTTCTTTACAAATATTTGCCTGTCCCTCCTGGACAGCAAGGGAATGCTGACTGCTCCCTGTATTTTGCTGGGTACAACAGGGTATAATCCCAGCTCTCCTTAGCGGAACCACACCCTAGACGCGCTCCAGGATGGGGTGTGAGGGAAGCAGGGTGAAGGCCCTATCTCTCAAAACACTCTGACATCAAATCTAACCCCTCTCCCCTTCCCTCCTTCTCTTCTTCTTCTTGGGAGCAAGGAGTTTTTAGCTCCTTTATTGAAGGGAAACTAGCTCTTAAGAACCAAATGATTATATTTTATTCAAATGCCATGGATCTTGATTGTTTTTTAATGCCTACTTTATTAAATCTCACTAATATTCTTTAAGGGATAACAACATAGATGAGTAGGCTACCGTTAAGAAATCTTACTTCAACAAGAGAATTAAGAAGCCACTAGGATACTTCCAGGGTCTATCCTCGGTGATGCTCCTTATCTTTAATCTGGGAATCCAGGTAATATTCAGCCCCTATGGCTACTACCAATACAGAAAATTCACACTGAATCCTTGGAATAATGCATCAACAAAGAAACGTTGTTTGCAAAGCCACGCATGCATCTCCAAGTTTCATTTTGGCCCTCTGGACCCTTGTGCGGCCTCTTCTTCTGCAGAGTTTCTAATGGTACCCCCTTTAATTTCCCCCAGCGTACAATCTGTAAATTCTGTTCTACTATGGCCACGTCCACACCTGACCATAATCTGACCTCTCAGAACTGATCCTGACGTTTTAAAGTCCGAAGCCAAGATCTTACTTCCTGAGATCAGTGACCACTGAATGTCCAGTGCAAACTGACCAGAGTCTCACTTCTTCCCCATAAATCTTCGTGTCCCCTAACTCTGTGTCTCACTCAAGTCCCCACACTCTAAGAAGGCGGGAGGCAGGTCTCTGCCCGAGGTGGGTTCTCTGAGATGGTGACGCCGACAGGAAAGCACGAGGCTGTGAGGGCAGCATTCCCGTCAGGAGCTCCAGGCCGTGGTAGGTAACCTAGACACTCGAATTCTCCCATCCCTGGGCTGGGCTCATTATCTTTCTCCCCAGAGCTTGATCATCTGCAAGGAGTGCTTCAGTCCCCTTGCAGAGCCCCTGGCCCACCGTGCTCATCCATGAGCCAATTCTTTGTGCTTGAAGTCAGAAATGGCAGACGCCAGGTTACAACATGGACTTCCAAGCCCAGCGAGGCGTCCTCACTGCCCTGCTGATTCCCCCACCTCTGGCCTTGACTGGGTCATCTGAGAAAAGAGAGGCTCTCAGCTGAGCCTAAATCGTTGAGCATTGGTGGGTCTCTCTGCAGCTTTGGAGGTCCCCCAAGGCCTCCATACCACACACCGGGTATTTCTGTGGGTAACTTTCTTCTGGAAAAGTCTGCATTCTCTCTGAGAAGCACAAAGAGAAGGGCCCCTGCGCCCTCAGCCCCATGTCATCCCTTCCATGCTGGGCAGACCAACGCCCTCTCGCAAGCCTAGGCTCCTACAGTTGCCCAGGCCTCCCCTTCCAGGGAAGATTAGGACTCTTTGTGGTTTGGCAGCTGATGGCAGGCCCCCTCTGCTTTGGAGGGCTCAGTAGTCATGCTCTTCTCTCGAGGAAATCCCTGTGCAACAAAAACTCAGCGGCACAGATTACTCTCCTGTGCCGACTGTAGGAGGGGTCATGCCTTCTTTCCGTTCCTCTGCAGGATATCCTTCAAAACTTCTAGAAATGTAAAGCATTCAGCAGTATTTTTTTTATTGAGGTATAGTTGATATACAATATTACATTAGTTGCAGGTGTACAACATAGTGATACAAAATTTTTATAGATTGAACTCTACTTATAGTTATTATAAACTATTGGCTATATTCCCTCTGCTCTACAATATATCCTTGTAGCTTACTTATTTTATACATAGCAGTTTGTACCTCTTAATCCCCTTCAGCAGTATTTTGAAATGCAGCTCATGAGTGTCCCCTCATCTTTCTTCTATGTCCACAACTTTGCCATGGGGTCATGGACATTGCCTGAATATCGGCCCTAATTCTAGTCTAGGGTTTTCATCAGCTAAGGAGAGGCATGCATCCCACAAAGAATCTGACAGATCCCAGGTGGCCCCCAGCACAGCAAGCACAAGTATCAGACCATAAAATTCAGGGGCAAGAGAAATGTCTTTCTACTTCTCTATAATTAAGTTTAGTTTCTGTTTAAAGTCTCCATTCCCCCAGTGGTAGAACCACATTTAGCCCCAGATCATGACATTCCTTAAGTCTCCTGTAGCTTAGACACAGCGTAAGGGAAGGAATTTGGCTCCAACTTCCACTCTCTGCACATAAAACAGATAAGATGATACAGAGAACAATGTCAGAAAAAAGAAATATCTTTCAGTCTATTGACATGTAGTGAGCTACATGAGATATTTTAAAAACAAAATGGAGATTGGGGATGAGGGGGTTTCAGTAAACATTAATTTTTATGCACATTGAACAACTTGAAAACTATGTTTGGGGAAAACACAGAATGTATTAAATATATAAGATACGTGGAACATTTTCCTCCTGAGTGAGTGATTATTAATAGGAAAATAGTAAATCATGACCAAAATAATTAGAATACATTACTGCTGTAACATGAATCATTAGTGCATCAAGTTGATAATGCAGGTCAAATCACAGCACCTGAAGGGTAACCACTATGAATGGAAAGAACCAAATATTATTACGTGAAGTTATGAAATGATATTCTACTACCATAGTGCTGTAGACATCTTCTCAACGTGTGTCTGCCAAAGGGATTGGGCCAGGGAATCCTGGGGGAAGTAAGCTGGACACGGCCAGTGCCTGCAGGGAATCTGTCATCTGTATCCACGCTTCACCCAGAGGAGGAGGTGCGGGATGAAGATGGTGATGCCTGCTGAAGACTATGCAAGAGGCTGAACCAGGATTAGCTTCATCACGCTTTCCACTGACTGCTCCACATACTTCTCCCCAAAGTCCTTTCCATGGAAAAGTAAGCCCCATGAGATCCTCCTTGAAAAGTGGGTAGCTGGTCAAACCCACCTAGGACTCTCATAGGCAACAATGTCCTCACAGGACTGGGTGGAGCTGCTGAGGTGTGGAAGCCCTACCTACATCATTACTTTTTTTTTTTTTTTTTTTTACAGCCCAGTATTACTTTGTCTTGTTCCTTTTATGAGCATCCTGGAGAACTGACACCCTGAGCACCACACTGGAAATGCTAGTTAAATCTACTTCTCAAGACATATAGGCAAATCTTTTTCTTTTTTCAGTAAGTTTACAGAGTTGACCTCTCATTGGTGTACAGTTTTATTTATAAAATTCTGAGCAGAATGAGGCCCACTTGTTGCCTATCATGAAGGACATCTTAGTTGCTCCCAAGCTTTGGCAGTTATGAGTAAAGCTTCTCTAAACTTCCACATGCTGGTTTTTGTGGGATGTAAGCTTTTGGCTCCTTTGGATAACTACCAATGAGTGTGACTGCCGGATAGTATGCTAAGAATATGTTTAGTTTTGTAAGAAACTGCTAAACTGTCTTTCAAAATGGCTGCACCATGTTGCATTTCCACCAGCAATGAATGAGAGTGCCTCACCAGCATTTGGTATTGCCAGTGTCCTGGGTTCTGGCCCTTTTATTGGGTGTGTGAGAAAAGAAAATTTGTAATGATAATATCCAGCATGGGTGCAAGTAGGGTGTAGAAGGAAAGAGCCTTTTCCCATCTGGCTGGTGAAAGTGTAAACTGGTACCTTTGCATAAGGAATTTGGCAATGTGTATCAGAAGACCTAACACACTCATGTGCCCTGACTCAGGAATTCTATCCTTAGGAATTAGCTTCTGGGAACACAGATTCACTGAAAGTATGTGGGCATTGGTATTTTTACAGAACTATTTACAAAAACAAAAACATAGATATAATCTAATGTTCAAGGAGACTGACTAAAATATGTATTACACAATAATAATAAAACCTGAAGCACCATTACAAGACATATTGTGGAAGAATATTTAATTGTTAAGTTAAAAAGACAGGTTATATTTCACAATGACCCATAATATATTATAGAATATGATTATCTCTATATGATGAGATTATGTAAGATATTTGTTTTTTTTGTCTTTTTTTCTCTCTATTTTCCAAATTTTCAACAATTAACATGTGTTACATTTCTATTCATTTAAGAAATTATAAAAGCATATCAGGCACAAAAGGCACAAAAGAGGATTTAGCTCACTACTGCTGACTTATCTTTTTGATTGCTTTTTTAAAAAAACTCTTTTGATATTTTGGCCATATTTAAAGATCCATTTTTGATTCCTTGTTGGAGGACTGGGTTATAAAGCTCTAAAGAGAAGTGAAGTTTGTGTGGCTCAATATAAGAATGACTCAAACTCAGGTGTTCAGCTGATCTGCAATATTTTAGGGCAGCTTACAAGTTTCAAAAAACAATACAAGACTAATGTAAGTTAAATTCATGCGGATATTTTCTATTCCAAATATGACATATTTTCACCACACTAGCAGGCTGCATGAAAAGAAATATTTTAAAATAAAGAAATCTTTATTTTTTGTCATCAAAATAACCTCCATTTCATTTCAGCGTGTCGGAACCCACAGCTGTATTGTACAGCTTCCTAAGGAAGAGAGGAGAGAAGGAACAACAGCTTTCTTGGGATTAAAGAGAAAAGAAATGAAAGCAGAAATAAAGGCCCATGTCTCTTTCACCTCAGCAAGTACCTCCTTCAGTTACCAACTCATGTCCACACACGGCACTTAAAGGCCGTTGATCTCCATTTATTCTGCCTTCTCTCTAAAACGTTTCTTCTTCTAGAATCTCATTAAGTCACATGAACAGCTGTACCAAGTTGTTATGGCAACAGGAATTTTTAAAGTAAATTAATTTCACTACAAGGTGTTATTAAGACCAGGTGAGGGTGGCCTTGAATCATAATGGGCCCTCTCTGCCGGCAAGAGCATGAAGGCTCCCCAACTGGCAAGAGCCACAACTGGAAGGAAATATCTTGATTTATGATCATCTTTTCACAGTGCTTATAGGAAAGTGACCATAAATTGTGTTGGTTTTATTGCAAGTTTGTATATTCCGTTTTACTCCTCCATACAGTGATAAATGAGGGAGTTATGCAGCCATTGGTCCATTGGTCTCTGATTAACTTATACAACAAAAGGAGCTGTAATTCAGACAGTGTCCCATGTGGGCTGACAATGCGATCCTAATGAGCTTTACATTATGGAAAATTTTGACCTTTTAATTTCAGAGGAAAGGGCTAAAAGTCTCGGATGCAAAAATAACATTGGAAGCTGAGCTATCACACAGATGAACACGGAAGGCAGCACAGTTCTGGAGACAGAGAGGAGGAGGTTGTGCCAGTCCTGTCTCCAAGTTCTTTCACACTCTTGGTAGTTCTGGGTTCTCTAGGTTCGAATTTCCCAGAGTTATTTTTTTTTAAAACACTATTCCTAGAAAGGTATTCTGTGGTCAAATAATTACGGACTATAGCCCATAATATAGGCCCCCTCCCCTGAGAAAGTCACAAACGAATACAGCAGATTAAAAGCACTGCTAAGCCCTGCTGGAAAGAACCCATCCTAACTGTATTTAAGCCAGTGTTTCACAAACATTTTTTGTCACTGAACCTATTTTTAAATATCTCCTTAGTTTTTAGTAACACTTTATTTACATCAGGTGGACACACTTGAAAAATGCTCCTTAGATTAAAATTTTGAGGTCAAAATTAGTAATAATTAATCATTAAAAAACTGCATTCAAAAGGTCACTTCAAATATAGGAATACTTGTTTCCTTTTTCCTAATTTCTAGTGTTAACAAAATCACTACCTCTCCTCCCTGCTTCTTTTTAAAATATTTATTATGTGTCATACACTCACCTAATGGCTTTGCACAAGTCATACCACAGAACCTGGCCACACCTCTTTACTGGTACAGAATGCACATGTGTGCTTGTGTGTACAGGGGCACACATGTATGCACATGCACCCACATGCTCACACGCACACACAGGTACACACACACTCTATGAGAAGGAGAGTGACAAAGGCAACGGCCACCCTGATGTTCACTTTCAAGCAGCATGTGTCAGGATAAAGAAAGACTCCCCCTAACCCTGGAAGATGGGTTTATAGAATCGCAATCTGGAATTTCTGGGAGTGAAACAAACAGCAAAGAGAGCAGCAGGGGAGCAAATGAGATGGTTGAGATGCAAAGCAGTGAGGTGGAGGGGTTAAAAACAAGGCTCCCCTTTCTCTACCAGGAATCTGCAAAGCATTGGAAACTGGCCGAAAAGACAGAGAAACGTCATCAGTTTGTACGCTGCCATAGAGGCATCAGCAGCAGGAATCTAGACAAGAAAAAAAGATCATTGTGCCATTTTACTCCCCTAATGAACGTACAGCTTCAGGATTTCTAATCTTTTTTCATATAATCCACCCTGGTCCTTGTTAAAATTTGTACTCAGCAGGGAATTCCCTGGCAGTCCAGCAGTTAGGACTCAGCGGTTTCACTGCTGGGGCCCAGGTTCGATCCCTAGTCGGGGAACTAAGATCCCACAAAGATGTGCGGCATGGTCAATAAATAAATAAAATTTGTACTCAGCATACTGTAAATCAAAAAAAAAAAAAAAAAAGCTAATTTGAAATGACTTGGAAAAGCACCAAACCAGTAGTAGAAAGGGTTATTTCCCATGAGTATCTGTGCACATTTAAAATAAATAAAATTATATTAATATTCCTCACACCCACACCTTTTGAGGCGACTGAGGAAAACATTTAAAAACAGGTAATCTCTGTAGTGTATACAGAAGTCAAGTCAAAATACAATGTTTACGCATGAAACATAGAATGTTATAAACCAACATTAGACAAATAAACAAACCAAAAACCAGGTGGTCTAAAGACGTCTAGAGAAAGTGGTTTTCTGAGCCTTGTCTTTGAAGCAGCATTCAGCCGCATCCTCCCATCCCCAAGAAGCAAGTGCCTGCAGTCCATCTCTCTGCCAAACAGCCGAGAAGAGACGGCCGGGCGCCCAGGCCACACCGTCCAGGCACTGCCATGGGCGGCCTTGGCAGGCTGGGGTGAGGAGAGTGGGGAAACCAGGTGTGGGGGCGTGGTGCGGGCAGCAGGTGAGGGGCTGGCGGGCAGCGCAGTGGCGAGCGTGGAGCAAACAGGGGCAGATGCCTGCCAAGGCACCGTGCCAGCCTGAGCAGCGCGTGGAAACTCAGCACAGCTTCTCTATGGGGCTTGTGACCTATGAGGTGCTCTGCAGTGGGGACGAGGACACTTAGACGTGAACAGATGGAACGCCTCAGTCAAAGAAAGAGCCTTTGAGGGGCTGTCGGCAGGAGGAGAGGAGGCTGGAGGACGTGCCCCAGGCGTAGGTGACACCAGCAGCCGAGGCCAGAGGCCAGGAAAGGTGAGTATCACAGTCAGGCAGGGACGCTTTTGCACAGAACAGGAGGCGGAACCAAGGGGGGACCCAGGCTGTAGAAGAGCTCCACACCAGACAGGAGTCAGCTGCTCTTCAGAGGGTAAAACGGACTGATGAGAATTTTTTGAGCCAGAAAGGAGATCAGTTGTGTCTGCACCAAAACACTTAACTTAGTCCAAGACACCTGAATAGGTCCTATTGCTGGGTAACGAGTCGGAGGGACTGGCAGGTGCCTGGCTCAACGTGGCGACTGTGGAAGTGGCTCTTTCATCCTTGTTTATTTTACTCGTTAAAGAAACTTACTGCTATAATCATTTCCTACACTCTAATTTTTCTTTTGAATGTCTGCTTGGGTTAGACATTACATGGCTTGTAATGAGAATGGTAAAATGCCTTGTTCTTATTATGGTAATTTGAATAGCAAATATAGAAGGAAACAACAAAACAGCCCAGACAATAAAAATAATCGTTAACCCATTTTACTAGCTCTGCAGCCAAATTATATTTTTATAAATTACAGCGCCTACAGAGGTAACTGTGCTCACAGGTTCCTTGTTAACAAGGTCACCAGTTGAATTTGAATATTTTCCACAGCTGTTGCCCTCACACCTAAAGAGGCAAGTGGCTCCAGCTATGTAGGGCAAGCGGCCGGGAATGCTAATGAGTCTAACAGATTGGTTCAAAATAGAAGCATAAACCTTCAATTCATGAGGACATGACAGTTACAAAACCAAAGCCAAGGAGAAATAATCTGTGTTCAGGAATTCAACCCTGCAACATGGTTTGAATTTTTGACATAGTTCTTGACCCAGGCTCGGCAAAATGTGCACACTGTAAAGAGAAGGACAGGGAAAAGGTTACAAGAGACCATATAATTCCATGACTGTGAATTTCGCTTTTGGAAGAATCAACAAAGACTACATTGAAAACATGCTTCGTTTCCTCTCTTTAATAGATTTACTGTGAGAGAACCTATCACTAAGCAATGTCATGTGCTACAGGACAAAGTTGAAATTCAGAATTCACCAATGATACAGGTGGCATTAAGTAATGGATACAATGAAATTTTAATTTGAGGGTAAGAATCAGTCATTGTTTACTATTCCGGTTTTTTTTTTTTTTTTTTTAAGTAGAGATGAGGTAAACTTTAGTAACACTCGTAAATAATAAATCTTTTTTTTAATGCTCTTTCCCATTTCCTGTGCCTTCAATACTAGTTACAGGAACTCACTGTAGGTTACAGAATGCAATCACTGGGGCCATGGAACAGGAATGGCTGTACCACCAGGCACAGGAAAACACAGTTTGCCCAAGGACGGCGTCCAAGTGGAAGTCCTAGCATGGCAAGAAAGGTCAGGAGCTTTCAGAGTAAATCTTCGAATGACACATTATGGCATGATGAAAATGTCATCAAACCCCTACAAACATGCAGATTGAATGTGTGCCTTATCCTAAAGGAGGTAACAAATAGAGGGCAGAGACTCGTGGGAGCTGTGCGATTCCATCAAAGTCTGACTCCTTGGGAAATGTCATCCAGATGCTGATTCTCAAACCAATTCCCTAGCGCTCCGGGGAAAAAAAGAGTTTAAACAAAAAAAATCACAGAAGTAAAAACCAATGCTTTTAACTACTCCAGGTGACGGGTTGGAGGTGCCAGGCTTCTCGGAGCCAGCTTGATCCTTTGGTGGGCTGTGCATGGCACTTAGCTTACTTTTAATTGTCCAGAGTCCCCTGGAAGAGAGGCAGGCACCTGGAGAAGTCCCGTAAGTCTTTCAGAGCCTAGAGGCTTATGAAAGGGACAAATGGAGTTTATCACTTAAGGACCTGAGGGAAGACTAAAGAGATAAATTATCCCAAAATACTAGTGATGATTTACCTAATTAGTCTCTGACAGCGTGAAATGTGTCCTAAAGAAAAAGGTAATGCGGCAATCTGGGAGTCATTTGTGCTTAAGAAAAGCTAGATCAATGAACTGTAGACACAAAAATAGCATCCAATTGGATTACATAATTCCCTCTGAGTAATTTTACCTGGTATTTCAGGACCTTCCCAAAGTTTCTTAGAGATAATTTTTTTTTTTATTTTTAAGAAAACTTACCCTGAGTTTTGCACCAGGCTAAATATTTACTTACAAATATTTTAAAAAATAAACAATATTTTAAGATTAAAAAATATTAAGTCAAGAGAACTTTTAAAAAAACTTATAAGGCTCTTTTTTACTGCTGTGCTAATGGGGTGGGGGAGTTGGGGGAGTATGGTAAGTGAACATAGAGAAATTCTCTAACAATTTGTTTCGATTTAACATTCAACTCGGGAAAGATTTGTTTCTCTGCAGATTTTAAGAGATTCAAATAGCACCATTTATGTTCAGCTCAATTAAGCTACTGATCATTCCATTCTTTTACCAGTAAAGTGTCCTCAACCTGTTAATACTTCAGAACAATAAAACAGCCTGGGCTGTCCAGGGCTTCATTCTACACTGTGCATAGTCCGTGCAAAGATTATTAACACGCGCCTGCAGTTCTCCTTCTACTGGGAAATGGTAAGAGGGCCTGATGATCTAGACTTGCTCCTTGAAGGCGCAGAAAGAGAAAGATAGATATCTAGTTCACAGTGGGAAAAAACCAGGAAGTCTGGTCTTTTGTTTTTAAAAAATTTCAAGAACTCAACAATTGCAAGTCTTGGGACATTAAGAAAAAACAAAACAAAACACACACACACACACACACACACACACACACACACACACACACACACACACTGCTCCAAGGCATCCCAGGAGAATTCTTATATTGAATTTAAGACAGTAACTTATGTCCCTCCCTCATCAAGATTAGCCATATCATAATTGAGATAACAACAGAGGTAAATGGCATTAGATGGGTGTGTATATTAGTATAAAGTGGATCATTTAATTCGTCTCTATCTCAGCAATATTTATTCTGGGTTCTTAGTATGTCAGGCACAAAGGGAACAGGGTGAGAAAAGGCCTGTCCAGTCTTCTCAAGCCAGTTAAAAACTTGTCAAAAACAGGGAGAGTTCTTTTTCTAGCAATGCCCAACTAGCTGGCTTCTGACCACCTTCCACCTCAAAACAATGACACACACTATATGTTAAATATTACAAAAATATGCATTAAATAAAAATCTGTTTGAAGACATTTTAGATCTACCTAGGTAGGATTACCTGATTTCACTAATGAAAATATGAGACATCCAGTTAAACTTGAGTTTCAGATAAACAGCAAATAATTTTTGATATAAGTATGTGCCATTTAATATTTGGGACATACACTAAAAATTATGTATTGTTTATCTGACATCCGTGTGACTGAGCATCCTGTATTCATCTAGCAACCCTAGAGCAAAGCAGTGAGAACCTGGAGGCTAAGATCTGAAATGGTGGAAACCTACCCACTGTGGCTTTTTTTCTTCAAGGCACCTGCTAATTCCAAAAACAGCAGCTTAGAACCAAGAGAAACTAAATGAAATTGCAAAGCATGTATAGAACTCAGGGAACAAAAATGGAGCATTAGGATCCACCAAGGAAGTTCAGCTGTAGTCAAACCTCCTTTGGTTAAAGTGTAGGAATAAGGACTGTTATTAGTTGAATTTTGTCCCCAAAAGATGTGGAAGTTCTAACCCCCAGTGCCTGTGAATGTGACTTTATTTGGAAATAGGGTCTTGGCAGATGATCAAATTAAGATGCGGTTGTTAGGATGGGCCCAATCCACTATGACTGTCTCTTTATAAAAGGGGGAAATTTGGACAGAGATATACACCCAGGGAGAACACCAAGTGAAAACGAAGACAGAGATCAGGGTGATGCTTCTCCAGTCCAAGAAACACCAAAGATTGCCAACAAAACACAGAAGCAAGGAAGAGGCCTGGAACAGATTCTCCTCCAGAAGGAACCAACCCTGCTAGCACTTTGATCTCAGACTTCCTACCACTAGAACTGTGAGACAATAAATCTGTTGTTCTAAGCCACCCAGTTTGTGGTACATTTTTATGGCAGCCCTAGCAAGCTAACACAAGTATCAACTAGAGACACACCTGGCTTGGGGGCTGAAGCCAACTCTGCCTAGCTCTTCTCCATTTGCCAGCACACCTAGACATCCAGCTTGTCAGAACTGGTAACGACCCACCCCAGGAGGAAGACGATCACACTCAGAGCCTCAAGATATTTCTACATATGCAACGTTCAGCACCACTCAGGAACAACCAGGCACACAATAAAACAAGATGGGAACAACAACAAAACAATAAAAAAAGACGTTATCAAAATGGCCAATAAACATATTTTAGGGTGCCCAAAGTAACTAATCATCATGAAAATGCACATTGCAATCGTAATATTATACATATAGGTTTTTACCAGAATGCTTCAATTAAAGACACTGACAAGAACAAGTGCTGGCCAGGGTGTGAAGCAGTTGGAACTCTGCCTTTCAGTAAATTGGTACAAGTACTGTGGACAACTTGTTGGCACTATCTACAAAGCTCTCCCACACTAAGCAATTCCACACTGGGGTACATACCCAATAGAAATGTGCATATATGTCCAACCAAAAGACAGGTACAAGAATGTCCATAGCAACATTTCTCAGAGTAGCCCCAAAATGGAAATAACTCCAATGTCCATCAAGAGCAGACACGTAGAACTACATAGCAATGAAATGAACACATAACTTACAAGCCTCATGTTGAGAGCAAGAAGACAAAAGGTCTACATACCACGTGGTTCTGTCTGTACAAAGTTCAAGATGATAAAAACGAATCAGGGTGTTAGAGATCTGTAAGAGAGGTCACTTCTGGGAGCAAGGCGGACCTAATGACAAGAAGCAGGCACTTCTCTAGGGTACTTATGTCCTCTCTCTCAGTCTGGAAGGTAGTTACACTCACACTGCGATAATTCAAGCTGTGCAGTTAGGATTTGGGTATTTCTTTTCTGCATGTTTTTAAATTGAAGTATGGTTGCTGTATAATATTATATAAGTTACAGGTGTGATTCACAATTTTTAAAGGTTATACTTCATTTACAGTTATTGTAAAATATTGACTATATTCCCCATGTTACACAATACATCCTTGTAGCTTATTTTATACCTAATAGTTTGTACCTCTTAATCATCTACCCCTATACTGCCCCTCCCCCACACTGGTAACAACTAGTTTGTTCGTTATATCTGTCAGTATGCTTCTATTTGTTATATTCACTAGTTTGTTGTATTTTTTAGATTCCACATATAAGTGATATCACACAGTATTTGTCTTTCTCTGTGTGACTTATTTCACTTAGCATAGTGCCCTCCAAGTCCATCCACATTGCTGCAAATGGCAAAATTTCATTCTTTTTTATGGCTGAGTAGTATTCCATTGTACATATATACCATGTTCTGCATGTTTTGATGTCACCACTTTAAAGAGCATTTTTTAAATGCTTTAAAAAATGAGCTTTATCTATCTAAAAAAATCCACTTATCAGAGATGCAGGAATTATGAGGTGTTAGAGCTGTATTAGGCAGGGTTCTTTAGAGAAACAGAACCAATAACCAATAGGATCAATAGGAGATGATTTATTATAAGGAACTGGTCCTGGAATTATGGGGGCTGACAAGTCCAAATCTGCAGTTTGGGCGAGCAGGTGGAGACTCAGGAGAGCCAGTGGCACAAATAAAGTCTGAAGGCTGGAAGGCCATCTGCTGGAGAATTTCCTTTGCTTGAGGAGGCCAGTCTTTTTATTCTATTCATGCCTTCAACTGACTGGGTGAGGCCCACCCACATCAGGGAGAGCAATCTGCTTTACTCTGAGTCCCCTGATTTAAATGTGAATCTCATTCATTAATACCCTCCAAGTTGACACATAAAATTAACTATCACAATAGCACACAATTAATAAAGAAAGAGACAAAGTAATTTGATGGCATAGTGGGCACTGGAAGCATTGATGCCTGTGGGCGTTCAGATGAACTTTAGCAATAATACTTCCAAACCAAGTCACTTGTAGAGATGCACAGATTTTATGCAGCAATTCAAAAGTTATTTGGATGTGTTACTAAGACTAATGTAGCTATTAGCCCTCATTTATCCATACACAGTATAGAAATAACAACTTTCATTTTTTTTAAGTATGTATGCAATATTGCATCCCCACCAGCATTCTGGCTCAATCCTGCCTGTTTTGGTCTTTTTGGCATCAGCCCATTTCACACACTGTAATCAGAGCAGTATCTTCAAATCCAAGTCCACACGTGTTCACATTAGTCATAAGTTAAAAGCCCATCCTCAGTTCCCCACTGCCCACACATGAAAAAGTCCAGACTCTACAAAAGAACCTTCCATTCCCTCATTGTCCTTCTCACCAACCCTCCCCCACTGCATTCTGGGCTCACCTCTCTATTTTTGACTCTTTTATACATAATGCTACCTCGTTCTTCCACCCACTGGGTCCCGGGACATGCTATACGTTTTCTGATCTCCATGTTTTCTGTCATGCTTTTTTTGGCTGTTTCCTAATGCTGGGATTAGCCATTCCTACTCTGCTCACCTTTCCGCCCAAAACCTGAAGCGGAGAAGAGGCCTGGACTGAGTGTAGGGGCCTGCTTGAACCTCGCTACTGAGCTACCTGACCCAGAGCAAACCACATCGCCCCCCAAACCCTTAGTATCACTATCAGGGCTCAAAACTCGGGAATGGACTAGAGATGCAGTTGTCAAACACTTCTGCTCATGCTCTGCTTCATAAGGCTCTTCCATCTTATTAAAAATGTGAATGTGTATCAGGATACACAGTACAAATTCCCTTTCTCCATCCTGTTCTCCCCAGAGGCAACCCATGCCATCAGATTCTCATTTAGTTTCCGAGCTATGTTCTCCATGTACAAAAGGACAGATTGTTTTCTCCTCTCTTGTGCAACTGGCAACATGCTATGTTTGCTATTTTGCATATTGCTTTTTTTTTTCATTTAACAGTATGAAACAAGAGATAGTTTCATATATCCAAAAAAAGAGTCTAACCATTCTTTATAGCTACACAGTATTCTACCGTACAGATTTTCATAATTTATTTAACTACTGACCTAGTGATGGACATTTAGATTATTTCCAGTCTTTTGTTATGACCGATGATGCTGTAATAAGTAACCCATTAGATAATCTATTTCACAGGTGTGTGGATTACATCTCCCAGATAAATTCTTTAAGGTGGAAATGCTAGGGAAAATGGCACACACATTTGTAACTTTTAAACCAGTGCTAAATTTCATCTCATAGAGATGCACCCATTTATACTCTATCAGTGATGTAAGAGATGTAAGAGAGTTTCTACTTCATGTGCCAGGAGGATGTGCATTAAACCCTTAGTTCTCTAAGAATACGATAGAATATATTCCCATGAGGTTTTACTTTGTACTTCTACTATTCTAAGTGAGCTTGAGTATGCTTTCACTTATGTATGTTTCCACTTATTTAAGATCTATTTGTATTTCCTGCCTTTAAACTATTCTATCATAAACCATGCCCTTTTATCTATTGAGTTGTCTGCCCTTTCTTATTGATTTTAGGAGCTCTTTATATATTGATGAAAAGAGCCCTTTATGGGACTTTCCTGGTGATGCAGCGGTTAAGAATCCGCCTGCTAATGCAGGGGACACAGGTTCGAGCCCTGGTCCAGGAAGATCCCACATGCCACGGAGCAACTAAGCCCATGTGCCACAACTACTGAGCCTGAGCTCGAGAGCCCGTGAGCCACAACTACTGAGCCCGTGTGCCACAACTACTGAAGCCCGTGCACCAAGAGCCTGTGCTCCGCAACAAGAGAAGCCACTTCAGTGAGAAGCCCGTGTGCCACAACCAAGACTAGACCCTGCTCGCTGCAACTAGAGAAAGCCCGCATGCAGCAATGAAGACCCAAGGCAGCCAAAAATAAATAAATAAAATAAATAAATTTATTTAAAAAAAAACAGAGCCCTTTATAATATGCCTCACAAATGCGTCTTCATTTGTGTTTCGACTACGGTAGTTTTTAACGTGTAGATAGTTTGGGGTTTTTTTAAACACAATTCAAAACTTTTTTTCATAGCTTTTTGGTTTTATGCCATATTAAAAGGTCTTCCTCATTCTAGGATTATTTTTTAAATATCTTCTTGTGGTTTCTTCTTATAAGTTTGTATTATGCATTTATGGCTTGGATTCATTTGAAATTTATTCTGCTTTAAGGCATGAGGTATGAATTCAAATATATCTGTGGGTCACAAACACAGAGAACAGACTTGTGGCTGCCAAGGGGGAGAGGGGGAGGGAGAGGGATGGTCTGGGAGTTTGGGGTTAGTAGATGCAAACTATTATATTTAGAATGGATAAACAACAAGGTCCTACTGTACAGCACAGGGAACTACATACAATCTCCTGGGATAAATCATAATGGAAAAGAATACTTTTAAAAAGTATGTATACATGTGTATAACTGAGTCACTTTGCTGTATAGCAGAAATTAGCACAACATTGTAAATCAACTATACTTCAATTTAAAAAGTAAATAAAAATTAAAAAATAAAAATAAAATGACAAATACATCTGTGGACAATATTCAAAAATCTCATGAACCAACTCATGAGAGTGTTTACAATTTTTTGCAATTATTTACTAAATATCATTTAAAAATATATATAATTTCCGAATTCAGCTATAAACTCTGTAGCACTTTTAAATGTAAAGGAGGAGAGTAATACATATCTGTGAGATAATGTATCTCACATACAGACTTGTGGTCTTCTGTTTATAACACAACATACCCTCCTCTCCCACATACGTTCCTTTACAGCTATCAGGAACCCACAGGATGGCAATCACTGTCCCAGCCTCTTCTATGCCAAAGTGTGCATGATTCTACATCTCTCTCTTCCCCTGCCATTATCCTATCATCTTTGAATGTGATTTATGGTGACATAAAAGGCAACCTCATTGCTATTTTATCTTGCATTTAGAATGAGAAAGGGAAAAGGTATTTGAGGTCAGGTTATTTAAAAAAAAAAAAAAAAAAGTCACTGACCCAGTGGCATCATCAAACTTCCAGGAAGAAACTTAATTATATCCCATTAAAAAGTTCAATGTTGTCCTGTGATCTGAGCAAATTAATGCGATTCAAGGTACAGTTCAAGATTCTTTCCTTTATGCAACTCACCTCTGAAATCTAAATGGAGATCATGTTTAGGTTTCTTCTCTTGAAATGCCCAATTGGCATAAGCAACCGCTTCTGTTATTTTTAAGTATGGGCTACTACTGAAATTTTTTTTTACTCTCTTTATTTGATACAAACTATCAGCATTATAACTTTTCCACTTCAGTCACCATATATAACGGTTTTGTGAGTTTTCATAAAATTCTTCCTTAGTTTAACATAAATAAATTTTTGCTTAGAATTTCTAACAGTTTTATTATGCATGATCTTATTTTCCCCTTAAACACATGTACGAAAGAAGATGTGAAACATGTTGAAAGAAGATGTGAAATCGAGAAGGAAACTTTTGTTTTTATCTCAGAAGATGAAAATGGAGAAACCGTGGAAGTGATGATTTTGGAGCAAGGAGTAGAAACTGACAGCTCTGTTTTGGAATATCATTTCTGAGGTGTCTATTATTCATGTAGAAGGAGGTGTCAAGAAGAAAGTCCAGGGTGTCTGTCTGGAGACAGGGATTTGGAGATCATCAGCCTAGAGACGGTAGAATTAAATTACTTAGGAAAATGTGAAGTTAGGAAAGAGAGGAGGGCCCAAGACCACGATTTGGAGTTGGTAGAGGAGAAAGAGTCTGCAGGAAGGAGTGAAAACTCAGAGGAGACAGAAGAGCAAGGTTCCAGGGGCTCAAGACAGGGAGGTGGTGGAAGAGTGGTCCACCATGCTGCTTGCTGTGGTGAGAGAACAGCACAGGGAATGGCCCATGGGCATGGGAAGAAGATCTCAGTGATAATGGGGATACAGGTCAGACTGCACTGGAAAGTGATTTGGAGGTGGCAACAAGAAATTGGAGACAGCCAGATTAGAAACTCATTCCAAAATTACTGAGTAATGAAGTGAGGAAAGGGCATGGGCCAGAGGGGAGAGCAAACCAAGGAAGGGTCACGTGATCTGATCTGTAAGATCTTATAGACTATGAAAGCAAACAGGAGGGCAAACCAAGCAAACACCCAGGACCGCTGGGTGGTAGAAAGTGCCTGCCTGAGATCTGTGGATTTAAATTTACAAGGAAGCCTTGGGTGACTTTGTCCACCAGTGATCAGCTGCTTGGTGGCAGCTAAGGAGAAAGTAGATGGATGAGCAAACCCAGAAATAGGGCTTTCCAGGTGAGGAGCCAGTCTTCAGAGAAAGAGAGAGATGCTAGGAAGCATGGGAGATAGCTATCACATACCACAAAGAAGTAGAGGGTTTTGAGGGAGAAAGGAAGAGAAACGGTTCAAGATATAGTTTTGCCTTCCTCTTTCTTGTAAACAGGAACATGTCTGAGTAGGTCTCTGCTTAGATAACAGAAGGTCTTGCTCTGTACAGTGCAGAGGTACAGTTTACTAAATGTCTCCTAAGCTTCCATACTCCACCACACTCACACGCTTCTGCCTGTTCTGATGGTCGCTCAACGTGAGGAACATAAAGGGAAACTTTATCACTAGATGAAGATGAAATGGCCAGTTCTGTAACCTGGTTGACAGTAAAAATTTCTATCCTGGGTTTTCTGGACAGTATTCTAAATAAATTCTAATTTAGGAAATAGAATAAGATAACCGTACACAAATTTCACATTCATTCACTGTCTAACTTTTTCATGTTTGAACTGTGATATACTATCAGATAAGTCGGGCATGGCGTGGGCATAGTGGGAGCACCTTCTGAGATTTTGATGTATGATTGCACACAAAGGCAAAGGAAAGCTGTCAGAGATACTGAGAAGCAGTAAAGCTAGAGGCATCACTTGGAATACGCCTGCTGTAAAAACAACCTTTCACGGCAGTTTAAAGAAAAAGAACAGAAAACAAAATAAACCTAGTCATAGGTCTTCTAAATCACATCTTATTTATTCAAGTGCCCTTTTCTCCACTTTTGCCAAAGAGTCTTGCCTCCTGAATTCTGACCCCGTCTCCCAAACCCTGAGTAGATCAATCTCGAAAGTTTTAGCCAATGCTTCCCAAATCCCGGTCCATGGAATAATGTCAGGTTGCCTGCCTCAAAGTCTACTCAGAAACTTTGGAAAAATGGAGATTCCAGGAGCCTGTCCCAGGAATCTTCATTCAGTAGGTCTTAGGTGGGGCCCGGGAGTCTGTAATTTAAAACAGATTTGCCCAAGTGATTACGATACCCAGGCAAATCGGAGAATCACTGCTCTGGACTATCTAATGGATAGTATAAATAATTTAAATTATTTTATAATAAAATATATCAAATATAATAAAATTAGAAATTTAAATTTCTAAATGCTGAAGCTCCTCTAACATTTCAAGAATGATTCCATCAAGAGCAACTGTTATGATGAGCCCCACCATCCCTCTGACACCACCATGAAAGGCAGATGCTGAGTCACATGCAGCACTGCTCTCAGTGTACCTCTCTTTATACAGCATGACCAACAGACCACCAGCACCCTGTTTTTTTTCAGAGTGATGATGGTATGTGACTACTCAAACAAACTGATTTTCTGATCTCCAGTGACTCCTGATTCATTTAGCAAGATTAAGAATTCATGTGTCAGTTTATCATCTGAACCACACAGAACCTAAATAGATACAATCACCATGATGATTGTGGTGGTTGACTGTGATGATTCAAATAATAATTGAAAATAATAACTCCATTGATAATTCAAAGTTTACGTTCATAGATACTGTTAGAAACTCTAGCTCAAGAGAGACAGATGTCAAGTATACCTGTGAACAGTTTATTAATAATTGTTTCATAAACTATAAGTGGAAAATATTATGTCTTAAATTAATGTTACCTTTTATAATAAGTGATTTTAAATATAAATCAGTAACCAAATTCATTAATCAAGGATTTTAAGTATATATTGGAGTGTATCATCTAAAGCTCTAATGGCTTATATTTTACATCTCTTACAGGAAAAATGAATGGGTCACTCCACATTGGGGATTCTGTTATACTCAGGCCCCTGCACTCAATGAATAATCATCGTGTGTTGATACATAAGTTAATAGGCATCTAGACTCAATAGATTTGGGGAAGCTGTAGGGTCCTGTTAAAGATGTAGTTAGTTGCTCCTCAATATGTGTACTCTCCTTTTTAGTAATAGAGACCTGATTTTCAAGAAGCTCCACAGCCACTCAGAATAAAGAACACATTCACCAGCCTCCTAGCCAGATGTTACCAGGTGACTAAGCTCACCCGACAGGATGAGTGGGAGAGTATGTGTAGCTTCCAATAACCACCTTACACGGAGTGGGCATCCCTTCCTTCCCCCTCATCCTCCCAGCTGGATGAGTGCAGGTGTGAGGACTGCAGGACACTTGAGCCAACTTCTTGACTGAGTAGAAACCACTTGTTATAAACGGCGGCTCTACAAAATGGGAGAGTCACGGAGGCCTCATGTCAATCCTGGAATGACCACCTCAACTTCATCTCTATAAGACAGAAATAAATCCTACTTACTGAAGTCACTGTTATTTGGGTTTTCGTTATTTGCCATCAAACCTAATCTTAAGGGCTTCCTTGGTGGCACAGTGGTTAAGAATCTGCCTGCCAATGCAGGGGACACGGGTTTGATCCCTGGTCCAGGAAGATACCACATGCCGTGGAGCAACTAAGCCCGTGCGCCACAACTACTGAGCCTGTGCTCTAGAGCCTGCAAGCCACAACTACTGAAGCCCATGCGCCTAGAGCCCGTGCTCCGCAACAAGAGAAGATGCCGCAATGAGAGGCCACGCACCGCAACAAAGAGTGACCTCCGCTCGCCACAACTAGAGAAAGCCCACGTGCAGCAACGAAGACCCAATGCAGCCAAAAAAAAAAACAACAAAAAAGCAAATAAATAAATTTATTAAAAATAAATAAATAAATAAACCTAATCTTAACTGACTTTGGTCTCTTATAGGTTGACCCTCCGAGCAGTTGGTACTTAATATGGCACCCTTCCCATTATTTCCCTTAACTTTAGCCAAATCAAAACAATTTGATGGACCCCTGGTGTCCTGGGGTCCATCCGCAGATAACTAACTTTGGCTGGAACAGGTAACCAAAGCCAGCTGCTTTCAATGAGACCAGAGGTGAGTTACTTCCACAGTGAGTGCTGTCTACTGAAGAGCGAGATGGAGTGTGGAAACCCTGATGTGTTTGATGAAAGGCACTCCATGGGTGTAAAATATTATTGTACATATTATTCATGGAAATGGTTTGTGGCAAAGACAGATTCTTAGAGGCAACTGGCTTTAGAGTCTCTTGTTTTTAATAACGTATGTGCCAGCCAAACAGACATATGCCTTAACAGCTTTTAATTATTTCTGCTGTTTGCTTACTTCTTTGCATTAAACATAACTTTAGTTATTTGCATATTCATCTGAAATCTCCATTTCCTTATCCTCAGTAATCACTTCTTTAATAATCGCTGCCAGGTCTATGGAGGATTTTTTGAAAACAATCAGCCTTTCTTTAAGCCGAAACCATTCCATTTACCTTGAAGTTGTTTTTTTTTTTTTTTTTTTACTACTCATAGTTTCTGTTGATCTTTCCTGGCAGGAGGGAAGTTTCGATTGCTCCCGTACTAACTTGTTTTCTTACCTGTGGTTCAAGCATAACCCTGTTTTACAGCCATCCCCTGACAGCTCCACAGTGCAAACGTGTCTCTGGGCAGAAGAAGTCGCCCCTGGTTCTTGAGTACTAACTGTCAATTTCATGGGGGATTTTGAGAACAGTGGGGAGCATTTCACTGTGACTATGCTGGTTTGGACTGAATGGACAGCGTGTGTTACCGGGGAAGAACAGAGATGTTTTTATGCAGTTTTATGTGGTTTCCCACCAAGCTTCATCAGGGTCACCCAAAAGACTGATTGTGAAGCCACCCCACAGCCCTGCGTTCCCCAGGAAACAAGCACAGATTTGAACAGCTAAGGAAAATTTGGCCTTGCTACCTCATCTGTGAAATACCAACACATAACCTACAACATTCTCTGTAAATAATCCAGATAAGGAATGAGACATCTAATGCATAAACCTGATAATACAGGCCCCAGCGGGAAAGGAAAGCAGAGATGACGGACGAGGTGGCTCCTCTCAGAGCTCTGTGTTTCAGGACACTGGAGAGAACCACAGGTGGGCTGCCAACTGGATGGGGAATTAGCAATCAGTTGCGTATTCTTTGGAGTGTGTCAAATGTTCTTCCCATCCAGGCACATCCCTTCCCATCTGGCGGGGGTGTCGCATTTCCACCAGGCACGCCCCACCGTGGAGATGTATCCTGTATGTGCACATCTGGGCCTCCCTCTCCCTGATCTCCCAGCCGGGCTCCCACTGCTTGGACTTCTCACCACTTTCCTTCTCTAGACCAGCATGATCAACTGGAAAGAGTCCTGCACTCTCAGACAGGATTTTCATCCAAATTAGAGCTGTCTGATAAAATATACGCTGCCCACTTAAAGCTGAATTTCAGAGAGGCAACAGGTTTTTTTTTTTAGTGTTATGTCCCAAATATTATTTCTTAACTATCTGAAGTTTAACTTTAACTGGGTGTCCTGTATATATATATTTTTTGCCAAATCTGTCAACCTTAGTCCAAATTTAATTTCTGCCATTAACTCACACACACCATTTAACATCTGAGGTTCTCAGTTTCTTCATGGCTGAAAGGAAGGGGTGAGGTTGCTGGGAGAAAGGAACGAAGATGAGGGTCAGTACTAATCTCCCAATATCTGGCTCTGTGTTAATCCATTCAATGTATGTTATTAATTTGACAGATTCTTCCTGAAAATCTTCTGTGTGCCAAGTGATATCTTCTGTACAAGTCATCAAAGATGAATGAAGATGCGGGGCTCAGGAATTAATAATTAATTAATAACAGTGGTTCCATCTTACCTTTATAGTAATCCTATGACGAAACAGTTATTCCCATTTTATACGTGAGGAAAATGAAACACGGAGGATTTGTCACAGAACCAGTCATAAAGGAGTTAGATATTGATATGATCGCAAACTGCAACATTTTCCCTTATGCTGTTCTGCTACCAAACAGCTCTCAAATGACAAGGCAGGATGGAGGCTTAGCACCAAAAGTACTCCGACTCCTGTGACCAGTGGATGTCCTTGTTTATTCTTTTTCCCATGTATGTGCTTTTAAGTCTTCCTGGTATCCCAAAATAGCCGATGGTGTGTTTATAAGGCCAGTTCTTGTAACACAGTCAGACAGTTGTTTCCAGTGGGGTCATTTCAGTGATGCTCAAGAGAGAGCTCTTTACAATGATGCCATGTCCAAATTCCCATTACCAACGCCAACACAGGATATGTTATTAATGAGACAACTGGATTCTTTTTTCTCTTGCTGATCTTCCCCCTTCAATCGTCCTTGGATGGGATTTGGAGAGTTTTAGGAAGGGCTAAGGCCCTGGGGAGATGGAAGGATGTTTGTTGAGTACATTACTTGGAATAAAAATAGCTGAAACCTTAATGATATCTTTTTAGGTCATGGCAAATGTCTCTGGGGTCAACAGTTTTAGTAAGAATTGCATGAAAACATCACACTCGCCCAGCTGAACAGATGATGGGTTGACTCCTAGCCATTCATGTACCACCTTCTGAAGAGAGGACGTTCCCTTCTGGAGGGTGTGACCAGGAGCTACAAAGAGGAGAGAGCTCCCTGTGCGTGAACTGACTGCAGCTCACTGAAGAGGCTTCCGTGATCGTGTGCGATCTGAACGGTTGTCCATATGATGCAAGTGTTTTATTGGTTTGTTGGTTTTTAATTATATATAAAAAATATCTGCTCATGGTTCAAAAATATAAAGATTTCTACAAAGCTTACTAGAAAAGAACGGTAGCCCAACATCCTCTCTTATTTCTCACAGCAACCAATTTCAGTTTTGGGAGCTGGTTCTTCTGTGTATTTGTTTCTGTTTTTTTAAATAAAATGGTTATATTGCTACTTTTTGACTTCTCAGATGTAGGCAAACCTATGGACTAGCCACTCTGGAGAACAGTGGACTAGCCACTCTCTTTCACCCCAGTGTTCAACCATCTACAAGCACCCTAACTGTCCTCCTTCCTCCTAACAGAGTTAATTTTGGTTGTATCAATATTCTTTGTTTCTGTTGTTATGATTATGTAAACACTAATCACAGCTGAGGCAAGCAGTATATTAAGATGATTTTTTCCTTTCCTGTATATTTTATTGTCCCTGTTTTAAATAATTATCTCCGTTTCAATTGCTTAGTGATCTATACTTTCCATAAATTTAACCCCAAACACTCTGCTCATTGTCTAAATCTTCTCTCCGCCATTTCAGGTGTATCAGGTAGCTTGTCAGTTTTGTCGTTCTGAAGAACGCCTCTGGAGCCTTCTGAGCTGCACCAACACACGTTGGCCATGCTCTGTACCTGGTCACCAGCATCCCGGGAGCTCAACCTCTCTGATGCATTGCAACCCCTGCTTTTGATTCATGATCCTTCCTTTCTGAAGGAATATATTGTTCAGTACTTCCTGAGAAAGGATTCTTGAGAGGTAAATACTAAGAACTTGCAAGTCTGAATATATGTTTATACTAATCTCATTCTTAATTAACAGTTGGGCTGGGTATAGAATTCCAGGTTCAAGAACACTTTCCTTCGGGATTTTGAAGGTATTTTTCTATTGTCTTCCAGCTTCCATTGTTTGGTTAAGAACTCCAAACATTCCCAACTTTTTTGCTGTATGTTGACCTGTTTGCTCTCTGAAAGCTAGTAGGACTTTCTCTTTGTTCCCAGTGTGATGTTCACGTAATATTAGACACATATTTAAGACTTAATAAATACGCAGTTTTTACTTGCTGGGCACTGTGCTACATGCTGGGGATTCCCAGAAAACAGGACAGACTCCAGACAGCACTCAGACTTCAAAGAGGTGCAGTCTAGGGAGAATCAGAGATGCTGCTTTCTAACGCAGACATTTGCTACGGATTTAGACAAATCCTCTAGAGGATGAGCTAGGAATCAGCAGAGATCTTTGGCTCCTTTGCATCTGCAAAGACCATTTCCTGTTCAACACATACACTTGCATGAAAACCAGTGCCAAGTCTGAAATAGGGAAATATAGATCAACTATCCAGCCATGAAGCAAGGCTTGGCAGGCAGATTATAACAAGAGAGTTTCCTAGTATCAAGAAGGGAAAGGATACAAAAAACCTTTGCCTTTATCTTATGACAATAAGACACAAATATCATTAGATATCATTTGTATCTAAGACAAATTTGATAGAAATGAGAGAAAAAAACTGGTAGGATACAATTCTGGAAGGTTTCTCCTCTTTATCAATCATTCACTGATACTTTCTTCCAGAGTTAAGTACCAAAATAACCAGGAAGGCTTCTTCTTCATTACTTCATTATTAGAATAAGCATCTGCTGATGCCAATAGGAAGCAAAGTTGTAAACACCTAGCCACATAGAACAGAACATAGAACAGAACTCTGTAGTCATCTCTGTCTCCATTGCCAAAGCTTCCAGAGATATTAACAAATCCGGGGGGGACATAATGCCAGAACATTTAGACCACCTGTGACTCATGAGCTTGTCCGCCAGTAGTAATTTTTTCCAAGATAAAAATAGGAGATGAGGTTGGAGAAACATGAAATTCAAAATTTAAGGATGGGGGGAAGAAAATGATAGAAATAAAAGTGTAGAAAGAGAAAAGTCTGAGGTTAACCTGAAACAGTCCACCTTTGCTTGGGATGTGGAGAAAGCAAAATGCAGCATCAACAGAGAACCAGGATTTCAGACGTTCACTGTGGCGCTCGGTTATTAAGGCTAATCAGAAGGTCACACATATCAGAATCATCAAAAGGGCTTTACTTAGGACAACAAATGCCTGGGACCTACCCCAGATATACCCTGTCAGAGATCTTTTTAATAAGCTCCCCAGATGATCCAGGTGCCTACAAAAGTTTGGCAACCACTACTTGACATTGACCTCAGAGTGAGAAGGAGCAGTAACTGTAATACGCCACCTGCTTGGAGGGGAACAGCAGATGGAGGGAGTTTCCATATTGGATTTGTGGCTCATATCCAAAACAAGGTAGGTAACCAGCATCTAGTCTTTCTTTCTTTGTCTCTTATCTCTCCCCATCCACAGGTAGACTTCAGGATGCCATGCTGTTATTCTTTCCCAGTTTAAGACTGCTTATGTGCACGTGTGTGTCTCTGTGTGTGCATGCCTGTATGTGTGCATATGTTTGATGAGGTACCACTGGAACTGGGAGAAAACCCTCTTAGTCTTTAGTGAACAAGAATAGGACTTTTACTTAATGGAAGAAGGCAATTTATAACTTTCTATTCATTTTCTATTCTACTCATTTAGAAAACTCAGAAGATTTTGAGTTGGGTTTGTGGGGGCAGGACAAGGTTGACTTACAACGATTTAACAACCTGAAAAACGTTCCCTCTGGCTACCGGTCCTCTACATCACATGGCAAATAAACCACTGTCCTCCCTCCCCAAAGCCTAGGGAACTGGAGATCCAGGTGGACTGTAGCCCACCAGACATGCTGATTCTCTGGGTGAGGTGGGCCCTGAAACTGGATCCATGGGGACAAATTCTGCAATAATATTAGCTCTGACTTGTAATTCCTCCTCTCACCATACAGCTGAGCCTAAGAAGAGAGGAAACTATGAGGTTCGCATCCCAGCTCTGCCCACAGTCAGGCCAGTGCACTGATTGGAAGTGACAGAAATCCAATTCAAACTAGCTTAATCAAAAGAGAGAATCCATCCCTATGTAACTGGGAAGGCTAGGGATCAAGCTGGCCTGACTATTTTGGGAAATGAGTATTCTGGGTCTCCTCCTCCCTCCTTCTTTTCTCCATGTGGCTGCATTCCCTTGAAACAGAAGTAGATGGTTTCCTTCAGGCATTGGGGGTGGGATGGTGGCTGCAGCAGATGCAGGCTTACTTCACTCAGCCTGACAACTCCACAAGAAAGAGAGAACACACAGCTTCTCGGGGTCATTTATAAAATCCCAGGGAAGACCTCTCATTGGCTAGACTGGGGTCACTTGCCCATTGTAGGACCAACCATTATGGCCAGAAGGAACGGAGAACTGACCAGTCCTTGAAGATGTGGATGGGGTGGTTATGGGATGGAGACTTCAATCAGAAGTCCCACAGGGTAGGGAGAGGCAATTCCCCAAATTAAGAGGTGACAGCTGCAGAGGAAGAAGCAAAGAAACACTGAGCAGATACAAGCATCCATTATTGTCATCTGCCAGCTTGTGACTTTGGCAAATTAATTAATTCCTCTGTGCCACACGCGGTTGTTATGAGCATTAAATAAGATAAATGATACCAAGCCCTTAGCATGTAGTGATAATCAATACACAGTTACTATTACTGCCAACCAATTTCCTTCTAAGAATTTACAAACCATGCAAGTATATGAGCATAATTAAACCCAATTTTATTTATATGATCGAAAATCCCCAGGAATTCTAGTTTAAGCATTTTATAAAATAGCGTGGCGAGAAGACTAGCAACTACCTTGAAAGCTAAATTGCAAGTAAATAGGTAAATTGGCCTATTGTCCAGTAGAATTGTTGCGTATCACAGGCAAATTGCAGATTTTAAGAAATGAAACCTGGAGAAAGCTCCTTGCACTAATGAGTCTAACAGTCCTATATCACAGATTAGGGCACTGGCTTTGTGAGAGGCGGGCGAATCGAGCCCTAGAACCAGGCTTGGCCCTCAAGCAGGATTGCTGGCTCCCAGCTGCTTCCCCCACTTCAATCTCATGGGCGGCTTGGCCAGGACAGGAGAGCAGACACAAGGGCCTCAGGGCAGCCACTCAGTTCCTTTCAGAGGAGCCGCCTCATCCATACCGATGGTGAAGATCAGTGAAGACAAAAGGCATCTGCAAGCTCCCCAGGCCCTGCAGCTGTCGGCCTCACGACAGCCAATTCCACGGAGAGACTGCCTGAACGGCTCCCCTCGTCTGCAGCACACTCTCCAGGACTCTCCAGGACAGTGAGCCGGTGCCCATGGGCTGGGCGCCTCCCTGTGTAGGATGTGCTCCCCGCCGGCTGCTCTCCCAGGGCTCCACCTCCACCACCCACTGGCTCCTGGCTCCTCAGCCCTGAAGGAAGGCAAACGTGCTGTCTGCTGGTCTGCCACAGCCTCTCCTGCCCGCCTGCCTGTCCCTCCCTAAGGTCTTGTCAACTTCGACCATGTTCCCTAAGTTTACTAACCTCGTTTTATTCTGACTAATCTTTTCCTCCCAAAAAGCAGAGCCCCATCTTCATTCCCTCCTGGATCAATTCAGTGCACACAAGAGAAAATATGTATTGTACATATGCAGTGCAGCAAAGGACACAGACAAGGAGACTGATTTGGATTAAGTGGGTCTACAAATCAGCTAAAGGTACACCGCCCTTCCCCGAAAGACCACCCTTCTACAGCTATTGGGTACCTCCGATTATAAAGCCACCCTCTTGCAGTTCAGTCTTGATCACCTGGGGGGGGGGGTCACCTGAACACCCCCAATGCCAGGTGGGAGCAATTTTCCCAGGTGCTCAAGGTCGCTGGCTCCTTTCTCAATTTGGCGGTGTAACAACCTAGGAGGAGAAAACCTAACACTGAAAAAGAAATGAAACAGATCCTAAACCTCCCTTGGACACCGCAAGCATCCATCAGCAGTTATTCTGCTAACATCATAGCTGCAGAGTTGGCCAAATTAGATGAGGTGTGTGTTGGAGAATATCATTAATTATTTTCATGGATTCTAGAATAAGAACTACCTGAGTCTGAATCCTGGTCCTAGAACTTACTAGTTATATAACCTTGGGGAAATTAAGCATTTCCCCCCCTACATCTCAATTTCAGATTTATAAAACAGGGATAACGTGTCCCAGGGACAGTATTTCATAGTATTAAATGAGATAAATAAAGTGCAAAGCATGGCATATAGGAAGCACCTAGAACATGTAGTAGCTGGTAGCTCTACTAAGTGACAGAAGGACATGCAAGGTGCCACGTATGGGACACATCAGAGGGCTGCACAAGCTGCACAGGGCAATGCTGCATCGGGAATCATCAGGACCTTAGCATGGGACTGCTCCCTACAAGGTACAGGAAGAGACTTCCAATCAGAGGCACTGAAGGATTTGGAAATTCAGGTTATTATTAATATACTAAATATTTTAAAATAGTGAATACACAAAAAAATAAAAGAAAATGCAGTCCAGATGCCCCAGGAGGGTTTGTGGTGAGGGACTGTTTATGACTAAACACCTGAGGTTAGCCACTCTGAGATGGGCCTTCTACCCGATGGTGAGAATTCAGACTTAATTCTGTGGGTGATCGGGAGCCATTAAGGGTGACACGTGGTCAAAACTGATGTCCCCTCAGTGTTCTTTAATGATGCTTGGGACTCTGGGATTCCCTCTCTAGGTCTGTATACAAACAATAGAAGGTTCTCTGAAAGAAGTTTCTCCATCTTAATGGTTACCTTAATTATGTCTCTTTGAGTTCACACTTTTTTTAAAAGTCCTCTTGTCATTATAACCATGGTGATGTGGTTGGCCTTTTTCCTCAGTGAGTGTAGTTGTTCCATTTCCATTTGAGAATAGTGTTAACAATAACATCTGGAGGGGGAAAGGATCTGCTCCATCCCAGGGAGATGAACAGTCAGGAGCAGGAGGTGGGAGAATTACTAATGGCTTGACCACAGGCACCTCCCCCAGGTATACCTGGGGGCCTGTGTAGATTCAGTGAACCACTGCCTTTAAAAATCTCCTAGTGGTTGTGAACTTTGAAATCAGTTATGTTTGGGTTTGAATCCCTTCACTGTCACTGCCATGCTGTGTCACCCTGGACAGGTCACTTAACCACTCTGAGACTAAGTTTATGAAAATTGTCATAATAATCTCAATGTTATAGGACTATTGTTAAATTAAATGAAATTATTAAATTTTACATGTTCTGGGTATATAATCGGAGCTTGAGAAAGGGTGCTTATTATGAAAGGACCTTACATTTTTATCAGAGATGCAATCCACTGGGCATTTTGTTCATGATGGGTGTCCTGGTATAAAGCAAATGCCACATCAAGACATTTTATATCATTAAAAACCTTAATAATTGGATAACTGCCTACTACTCTGTAACACAGGGAGACTAGTTTTCAGGGAATAGAACTCAGGGCAGGTAAGATTTGAGGGTGGGATGTGGTGATGTCAGTGTGGAGGTCGGAGGACATCAGACCCTAGAGGAAGCATAGAGCCTGGAGGAAGTTTCAAAGGGATGAAGGTGACAAAGGAAGGAGAGATGAGCTGTATGTGGGTGGTGGGGAGGGTCACGAGAAGAAAAGGCCCCATCACAGCTGTCTGAGCTCCCCTCAAGGCCCAGGGTCACAGCCCACTTCTGGGACAGTCAGATAAGCGCAGTCTATGGGTCATCAGGATGAAAAAAGAAATGAGCAACTGTCCACACCAATTCATATGGAGAGTGGCTGCTGGCCAGCCGCTCTCCAAATCACCTCTGTTCTTTTCATACTGTTGGAGGAGAGGTCAGCCCCACTGTTACTAAAAACTTCTATTTTGTGCTGACAAGTACAATTTTCATGCACTTATAATACCGATGGGGAGACAGGATATATGAGAGTTGAGTGATGTTATGATACTTATCTTTCTAAGGATGGAAGGGGCTAACTTACAATATTATAAAGCGAGGGTTGAATTACTGGCTATTCTTCAGGAAAGAAGGAAGTCATAAAATAATTTGCTGTGTAAAAGAAAATTTATTTTCTAGAATGAATAGTGTTTTGAGACTCCCCAAAATGTTAACAACAAGGCTGGGAAAGGGAAGAATTCACAATACACTGGTTTGTTGATAGATGCACTTTTTTGTAAGTTGTGCTGTATCTCAATAAAAAGTTCACATAAAAAATTACTTAGATGTCCCGTTATCCTGGTATGAACTACTAGCAGTTTCTGTTAACAGACAAAGAAATTCTCGCTGAGGCACAAGCAGCTCACAGACTGAACTATTTTAGGGAACCCCCTAATTCAGACACAAAGCTGAGGTATAGATAAAAATAGCTTCAGCAAACATAATTTTATTAAATGGTTTCTGTGCTCGAAGATTTGCCTGTTCCTTCAAGTTGTCTGTCCACATGAAGGCATCTAAGTAAACCTTAGGTTGCTTTAAAATAGCACATCCTGCCGAGAGCGATTATCCATGAGGTGTGGGAGAACACTCGCCCAGCTTGGAGCCTGTGTCCTATTTAATCACCCTGTTTCAGATGTGATTAAAAAGAAATCCATGCTTAGCCAAGAAAAAAGGCTCAAGAAAGTGCCAAGGTCTTCGTAAAAACACACTGATGCAATCCTTTGCCTGAATATGCAAAGCCAGTTGGTGCCAGTTTCAACTGTAATTCAGAGAAGTCAGTCTTTGAGATTAAAGCCTGTCTGTGGAACTAGCCTCAGCCTGCAGGCACGCACGCGCACGCACACACACACACATGCACACACACGCACACACACACAGAGGCATCAAGTGTCTATTAAGGATATTGCATGATGCCAGGTCTGGAAAGAGAACTGCCGCTCACTGCCTATATCAGAACTGTGATCCTCAGGACACATGAGTCTAGGTGAAACTAGGTCAGCCAGGTTCTTATGGGATTAACACTGGATATTCATAAAAAGTATCTCCAGAATGAAACTGACACGATATTATATAGCCATTCAAGCTTCTGCCCCTTCTCTGATTATTTTATTTGCTGCAACTTAGCACTTTATATGGATAATTTGTGCATTTCTACATATAACTATGTTTTTATTTTATGTAAGGCAAATTTTATTATACATCATACACTTAACTATTATAGGACCCAAAATCAATAGACTTAAATCCCAGATTGTAGTTCAAATAAAAGACCAGTTTGTCAAAGAAATACAACTCTTTTCAGACTTTCTGCTAGCTTATTTTCTTCCTAAATTTTGTAAACTAGCCTTTTCCCATCTTCTGTTTTATTCAAATCTACCTTAGCCCTAAATCATGCCACTACACACACACACACACACACAACTTTCCTTCCCAAATTAATGACTGTTAAATATATATTTGGTTCCTGGCACACAGCTCCTGAAACCCTTGTAATCTCTGGAGTGATAAGAGTGTCTTTAGTATGCTAATTAGATGAGTGGTGGCTGGGGGCCACGAGATAGATCCAGGATGGGGGTTGGTGGCCAGAAAGACCGAGGCATGATTAAAGGGTTGGAACTTTTAGTCCCGTCACCCCACCCCCAAGAGATTGAGTTCAATGATTTAATCAGCCATGTCTATGTACTGAAACCTCAGTAAAAACCCCACCATGATGAGGCTCGGAGAGCTTCTGGTTGGTGGGCACATGGAGGCGCTGGGAGGGTGGAGCACCCAGGGTGGGCACGGAGGCTCCGCATGCCTCTGCCCTCTCATCTTCCCCCCATGCATCTCCTCCACGTGGCTGCTCCTGACTTGCATCCTCTATAATCAACTGATAATAGCAAAGTGAAGTACTTTTCTGAGTTCTGTGAGTTGTTCTAGCAAATTATCGAAACTGAAAGGAGAAGGCTGGAGGATCCCCAGACTTTGTAGCCAAGTTGGATAGAAGATGGGTACCCTGGGCAGTACGACAGGCATCTGAAGTGGGGCAGTCTTGTGGGACTAAGTCTGTAACCTGTGGGATGTGGGCTAAACCCGGGTAGTTTCAGAGCTGAGTTGAACTGCAGGACATCCAGTTAGCGTCCAGAGAGCTGGACAACTGGCTATTGTTGTGGAAAACCCACACATTGGGTGTCAGAAGGGCTGTGGACTGTAAAAACAGTTCAGCAACTGTAACTTTTTCAACCCCTTCTCATCATGGGGCCTTCACCCCAAAACAGTTAGCCCCAGCTTTTCAGTATAGTCAGTCTTTTCCTCTGTTCATGTGTTTTCCCTTTTATATAGCATCATAAGTTTATCTCTTATTCTTGATTTTACTAATAACTAACAATAATAGAAATAGAAAAAAAAACAGAAAGCTAATAGAAACTGGTAACTTACCACATACCACACACTATGTTATGTGTTTTATAAAAACTACCTTTAGTTAAGCTTCAAAAAAGTCCTTCAAGGTGGATATAATTATCTCATTTTACAAATGAAAAAATGCTGTTTTATCATCAGTCCACTGGCCTGACTGCCTCTTCACAAACGGGCTGAGGGGGCAGAACTAGGTTCACTTGCTCTCCTTCCTCACCATCCAGTCCCTCCTCAGTCCCTGCCTCTACACTCATCCTCCTCTTACAGAAGATCCCCAGCCATATCCTCATCATCAGCCCAATACTGGCTCTTTGGCTACCATCCTCTACAATTTCTTATCCTGTTTTGAATTGTGAACCCCTGTCACCCCCTCGATTCTCCACTTTCTCTGGGCTCCTTCTTGCCTCTCTGATCTTTCCCCCATCTCCTCAGGTGTCTCCTTCTATCTGCTCCTTAATGGTATGCATTTCCAAAGGCTCCTTCTTTCTCTTCTCTTTTTCAACCTTTTTTGAACATTCTCAACAACTTCCAAGGCTCTGAGACTCATCTATACCACCAGCCCTAATGGCTCTCCTGAAATCCAGACCATATTTTCATCTGCCTGCAAGATACAGGCATATGGATTATTTCGTAGGCACATCAGATTCCACATGTACCAACTTTCCCTCCAGCCTGTTTTAACAATGCATTTCTGACATGATTAATAACATCACCAACCACAGAGTTGCCAAGGTAGACATCTCCATGTAATCATTTACTTCTTCCTTTTGCCAGATATCCTAAGTACAACACATCACCAATCCTGTAAATGGTCCATCACTTCATTCTGTCATTCTTATTCCCACTGCCCTTGTTCTAATTCAAGCCTCCAATATCTCTCGCCAAAATAACTACTCGAATGCCCCAAAACTTCTGATTTCCCATCTCAGTTAACCTTTATATCACCACCCCCAAAGACCTGTTTATCTCATGCCTCTTGTTTTATTTACTTATTTTTTGGCTGCACAGTGCACCATAGGGGATCTTAGTTTCACAACCAGGGATCCAACCCATGCCCCATGCATTGGGAGCATGGAGTCTTAACCACTGGACTGCAAGGGAAGTCCCTCATGTCTCTTGTTTTAAAACCTCCTATATATCACCCTTACTTACAGAAGAAAATTGAAGCGATCTAATACGGTATTCAAGATTCCTTGCATTTTGCTCAAAGTCCAGATTTTTACCAATATTTCTGTGACTCCTGCCCTATTTACCTTATTGTGTAACTAAAACAGATTTTGAAGCTGGTCATCTCTCATATTAGACTTCCTTGCCTAGAATTCATTCAACTGACTATAGATAACATTCTGAGACAAGAATCCCTCAAAATCTTAATTTAATGACTTGTGAATATCAGCATCACTTTCTTACTGCAACCTCTAAGAAGCTAAAAGGAAAAGCCTCTTAAGAAGTCTTTTAAAACATATAGGTAGTTTCTACCCTTGTTATCATCTACTGTTTTTATTTGGGTAAAAACACATACCTTAGGGAAGCGACCTTTGTTGTACTTCAGGTAACTTATATGAAGGGTACTGACTCTTTGCTTCTAAGGGGATGTGAGGTCAGCTGGTTCCTGCAAGGCATCCTCCAGATGGTGAATGGGGGCACTAAAATCGATTAATGAGAATGGACCTTATCTTGTGACCTTAACAATGTCTTTGTATATACTTGAAAACTGTAATAGGAGAAAGTGCTTGATGCCAATAATACCACATGGCTAGAATGATGTGCTCCCCCTTCAAAGTACTGAGTTTCCATGTGAGAGAACAGAAATAAAAATGGAATTGGGGGTGTGTTAGTCAGGGTTCTCCAGAGAAACAGAACCAATAGGAAATATATATTTGGAGATTTATTATAGGAATTTGCTCACATGATTATGGAGGCCAAGAAGGCTTCCTCTGCAAACTGGAGACCAAGGAAAGCCAGAGGTGTAATTCAATTTGAGTCTGAAGGCCTGAGAACCAGGAGCTCTGGTGCGTGAGGGCAGGAGAAGATGGATGTCTCTGCTCAGCTCAAGCAAAGAGCAAATTTAACCCTCCTCTGCCTTTTTGTTCTATTTGGGCCCTCAACTGACTAGATGATGCCCACCAGCTTTGGTGAGGGTGATCTCCTTTACTCAGTCTGCTAATTCTAATGCTAATATCTTCCAGAACCTTCCTCACAGGCACACCTAGAAAGAATGTTTTACCAGCTGTCTGGTATCCCTTGCCTGGTCAAGTTGACACATATAATTAACCATCAGAGGGGGTAATAGAGTATCCATTTCATAAAAAATAAGAATTTGTACAACTTACTAAACACACAACAAAACAAACAAAAAGATTTAAATGACTTAATTGAATTTTTTCCTTCCACCTAGAAATTTTACCAGTATTCCTTCTTTCGTGTTACTAAGAAAATAAAATCATAAATTTGTTTTGGCTGAATGGTGTGATTAGGTGATTCTTTGAAGAGATGTATTTCCATACATTAAGGAGGAGAGACTGCTTTTCAACATTTCATGATCAAAAACTCTTTCAACATCTCCATATGTGAAAGGGAGGCTCAGCCCTAGCATCAGCACATTGGGCATCTCTAGAATATGATGTGAGCTTGTAAGCAGAGGGCAGAGAGGCAGAAAATACAAAATTCTTCCAGCGAGACTTCAAAACGGACATTTATATTTTAACATAAGCATGTCACCTGTTCACAGTAGATATTTAAAAATTACTGAAGTCCCTAGAAGACAACATTCAGGAGGAGCTTCCTGAAGGCTGGCTCCTACCAAACTCGCTCTGGCCCTCCATGTTGGCAACAGTTGGCATGGCATGTGAATTAGGCAAAGCATTTGACCTCACCAAGATCCAATGGGCATAATGTTGAGCAGATGGGGGCTGACCAAGACCTAGTGGGCCGAGTAGAGGCCATCCAACAAACAAGCATTCGGGAAGGGACTCAGGCAAGGGCAACAAGACTCCCCTCTGAGAGTGGAGCGGAGGAGGAGGGAGCGAAAGAGAGTCCAGAGTGTGCAGCTGCAGTAGGGCTCCAGCCGAAACAGCTGTCAGGGTTTAAGGCAGAGGCCAGGTGACAGGAAGACAAAGCAGAACCCGATCGTTGGTGTCCTTGGAACGGAGTCAAAATGGGCACAACAGAGGGGAATCACGCACACCACTGACCCACGATGCTTTCCCTTGCAACTCCCTCTGATGGGTGTGCTCTGAGTCCAAGATGTGCTCTGAGTCTTCCTGGGAAAGACAAGGGCAGGAAGTCAAGCAGGGAGTTTTAACACCGCCATTCTTAATCAAGATTTCCCTTTGCCTGCTGCTTTCTGGCTTATATTTTCCCCAAACCAGGAAATATAATTAAGGGCTTTGGTTTACAGCCTCTTTCCTTTTACAGTTTGTGAGCCTGAAAGCTAGAAATGAATACACCTAAATGGTAACAATGTCCACAAAAAAATAAATTCACTAAAAAAAGTAGATAACATCGACGGGCAGGCGAAAATAAGATTTGCCACCATAAACTGCTCTTCAGGTACTGTTTGGAGCTATTATATGACACCAGTCCCAAGCACCTTCCAGGTATCACTGTGAGGGATAGCTGCAGAATGAGTTACGTTTTCCTCTGAAATATGACTTCACTACTACAATGGTGTTTGCAGGGAAGGCGTCCAGGGAGATCTCTATCTTTTGTTTTCCAACTAGAATTTATTTCCAATTCTATCTTCAAAGTTTCCAAGTGAAGGGTTGTTAAGAATAGTATTTTGCCATGAACAGAAACCCTTGAATTATAAGGGAAATTTAAGGAAGTGGAATATAATTTTCCTTCCACCTATTACTAATTTTTGCTGATTCATCCAATACTTCTCTCTGCAATGGAAGAAGTGACATTTCCACTGTGACATAAGGATCCCCCTGTGGAGTCTGGAATCTAATTTTGATAGTTTTTCTAATGACTATTAGTCATTATTTCTCCATTTTTTCTGCCAACCTTATCATGGTGAAATACTCCATTCGAGAACTCTCTCCCCCATACCTTTGCAACTTGTATTATGTTTGGATTATTTCCCTTTGCTGATAATATTGCCAAATTCTCAGAGATCATCTACATGTTTTGGCAATGTGAGAAGAGGTTGAAACTGCCATTGTTTTTGCCCTAACTGGCTGAGTCAGCCGATGGGAATTCTGATTATATGCTCTTAGGCCAAGATGTGAAGCTGGTTTCGAAAACTTTTGGAAATATCAATCCAAGAACATTTCTTTCCTGTTTATGTGTATCAGTCATTTTATTTCCTACTGAGAATTATTTATATCATTCAGCGTTTCCAAGTACAGAAGAACATGACTTTGAAATCCCATGGTTTCTGGAAATCTTTCAGAAAGGAAAAGGAGATGAAATGAACCAGTAATCAGGCAGACTTTGCTTCTTTGCTCCTTTCTTTGCTCTTTGAAAAGCAAGCACTTTGTCTTTTTTTTTCTGTTACAACCCTTCCTTCTCCCTCTAACTTGTTGATATTTCATATATTATGATTCTTCTCTCATAAGTTTACACATGATCAGGACACTGGTTGAAAGACTACAGTCTTAATATACTATGTACTCAATACAGCATGGAAAGTTATCAAAAATACACCACATACAAATATATATGTGAGTCTGCATATATATGAAGGGGGGGGCAGAGAGAGAGAGAGAGAGAGAGAGGAAACTATTGTTGACTTAGGGATTGACTGTCCCTCAGACGAAAGCAGAACATTAATGAAGATTATCCTTCTCTCCTATGTTTATACAACTCTGGATTCTACTTAAATTGAAGAAATAGCCATCAATTTATCCACTCATTCTCTACACAATTCTTGAGCCCCTGGTAAGATCAGACACTATTCTGGACTCCAGGGCTGCCATGATGAGTAAGCAGAGCAGTCTAACTCATGGAGCTTCCATTAGAAGGGAGGAAGATGGACAATACACAAATGAAAACTTTAATGTCAGAAGGTGAAACCAGCGCACCGCAATGAAGAGTAACCCCCACTCTCCACAACTAGAGAAAGCCTGTGCACAGCGACAAAGACCCAACGGAGCCAAAACAAAAAAAAAAAAGCAACAGAAGAAAACTATGGGACTTCCCTGGCAGTCCAGTGGTTAAGACTCTTCGCTTCCAGCAAAGGGGTTGTGAGTTCAATCCCTGGTCAGGGATCATTTCACTCAGCATAATACACTCCAAGTCCATCCATTAAAAAAAAAAAAAAAAAGAAGGAGAGAGGTGGCATGACTAAAACAGACTGATACAAAGATGAAGAAGATTCAGCAGGCTACCTTAGATTGTCATCTGGAAGGGCCTCTCTGAGAGGTGACATGTAACCGGCCTGACAAGAGTCAGCCATGTGACTCATTTAAAGGCCCTAAACCAAGAACAAGCTTGAGCTGTTTGAGAAACATCAAAAAGTCCACTGTGAATGGGGTAGGAGTGGATACTAAGGTAGCAGGGGGTGGTGGAAAAAGAACACAGGTGGGTAATGGTGGGAACCCCATCATATGGGCTTAAGTCAGAGTAAGCAGAAGCCATTGGCAGGATATGAGAAGAGGGTGATGCTATATGATTATACTTTTTCATAGCTCACCCTTGCTGTTGTGTGGAGAATGGTACAGAAGGGATAAGAATGGAGAAAGAAGACCATATAGAAAGCTTAATGTGGTTGTTCAGGCAAAGATGGTAGTGTGACAGCAGGAAAGACGGAAGGAAGTAGGATCTGAGATGGGTTCTGGAAGCATGTTGCTTCCAACTTTTTAGCTTCAGCAACTGTAGTTAAACAATTTTTTAGCTTCAGCAACTGTAGTTATTGATGTGTTTTCTGAGATGGGGAGGATTGAGAGAGAAGATAACATTCTGTTAAGTTTAAGATGCTGATAGACATCTACGTGGATCTGCCAAATAGGCAACTGGATAAAAGTGTGTGGGGAGAGGTTAGGACTGGAGTCAGAAATTTGAGAGTCAGAGATTAGAAGACATTTGATCCTGCCCAAAGTGTCTATTGAGACATTTGGGTCTTGCCAAAAGATCCTTGAAATTTGGTCCCATCAAAAATGTCCATGAGCATATTTGGTCCATGACAAATGGTTTTTGATATTTGGGCCTATCAAAAATGTCCACACTTAGAAAACGTCCCTGGGTTCAAATAGCCCATAACTTTATTTATACTTTCGGTTTATAGGATTAATACATAAAAATATTATCATGCTTTACTGTCCAATAATTGCGTTGTGGCTATATTGCCAATAAAAATCTTTCTTGCCTCGGTAGCCTATGTGGTAACAGCACGTGGGGTTAGGTAGATGGATAGGGGTCAAATCTTCCAGTAGCGTGGGATTTATAACAACTACGTGTACTGAGAAGAGTCCTACAGTCAGAGAAATGCACAAAGGACAAGCTAAGGATGTGACGTCCCAACACATGGTGCATGAAGATGTCTCTGAGCATTTAGTTGGATGTGGCTGGGTGGTTCCATAAGGGCGGAGTATGACAGGAGGGGCTTGGTCAAGCTGCTACAGAAAACAGGCAGCTAACTCGTTGGTGTAATTATTAACACAGTGTCTTGCAGGAGTGAGAACTGGTGTGGCTCCCTAACACCACCATAGTAGACGGGTGTAATACCTGCCGTGAGGGGAACACCACTCATCTAACTAACCCCCTTAAAACTATCCCATTGCCCAGGGTTAATGCGCAATGCTTCCCTTGAATCGAAGTCCAGAGGTACGATTGCAATAGATGGCAAGAAGCGTCTGCCCCAATTTGGAGAGGTTTTAGTGGGTGTGACTCCCACACTTACTTGCCAACCAGGGAGGATTACCCTGCCCTTGGCTGGTGCCTACTTACTGGCTGATCCAGTAGACATTAGTAAGGTCTCCCCCACCAGTAACCAGCAACCATTGGTCAGATGGCTACAAAATAAAATAAAATAGTCCTCTTCTGTTGCTTGGCAATATGACATATTTATTTGAAAATTCTCAGCCAATGTGGCAGAAATAGTATACTCACAAAAAGAAAAGCCAATGCTACGTTATAATGGTTTTTGTTACCATTTCCATTCCGTTAACGCAGACAGGAGTAAAAGGTACAGGTGCTGTGAAAACAGGAGAAACTGCATGCCCAATGTACAACTGGTCAGGATTCGGATAACATTACAGTCATTCAAGATGGGACAGAAAAACATCAGCACAACGTTGGTGTTGAAGGAGAAGTAAGGAAGATCCTGAATAAGTTAAAATGATACGCAGAAGAACCAAATGCAACACCATCACAGGTACTTCAAAGAACTCTCCATGTAACTTGTAATGAAGAGGTCCTATTAATGCTAAATTCATTCAAGAGGCAAGTTAAGTAAAATTCAAAACAGACTTTGACCTCCAAACCAAACTTCATTGTATGGAATTAAAATTCCAGAAGAGGGCTTCCCTGGTGGCGCAGTGGTTGAGAATCTGCCTGCTAATGCAGGGGACACGGGTTCAAGCCCTGGTCTGGGAAGATCCCACATGCCGCGGAGCAACTAAGCCCGTGAGCCACAACTACTGAGCCTGCGCATCTGGAGCTTGTGCTCTGCAACAAGAGAGGCCACGACAGTGAGAGGCCCGCGCACCGCGATGAAGAGTGGCCCCGCTCGCCGCAGCTAGAGAAAGCCCTCGCACAGAAACGAAGACCCAACACAGCCATAAATAAATAAATAAATAAATAAATAAAGATTTCATTAAAAAAAAAAAAAAATTCCAGAAGAGTATGAAGTGACTAGATTCGAAGAACCAGTCCTTATGCTTGATTCCAGTGCTCAAGATGACAAAAGAATTCTTATTTACACAACTTATGAAATACTGGATATTGAAGTGCCAGTACCACATTAATCAGTGATAGCACCTTCAAGAATGCACCAACACAGTTCACTCAATCATTACTGTGCCTGGTGAACTACTGGGTTATACTACGTGGCTGATTTATGCACTAACAATGAAAAGGCAAGAAGAAACTTACAGATATATATATGAGAAAGTGCCTGAATTTGCACAGGAAAGAAATCTAGACATTAACCTTTCATTGTGCGTGGTAGATTTCAAGATTGCAAATACGAATGTGATTCAACTACTCCTACCAAATGCTCAAGTAAAAGGATGCTTGTTTCACTTTTCACAATCACTGTGTCGAAAAATATCCTCTTTGTGTCTAACACTCCTGTATGTGGCAATGGAAAGTAATGCCCCTGAGTGTGCATCCATGTTGTTGGAACTTCCGTTTGGAGGATGTAAATGAAATTTTGACTATGTTGTGGAGAATGCAGAACAAAATTTAGATGACCTAATGGATTATGTTGAGAGAGTAAAGGCGTGGCAAAGGCAGAAGACCAGGAGCTCCAAGATTTCCACCAGGAATTTGGAATGTTTGTACATCAGTACTGAATGGTGATCACAGGATGAACAATGCAGTGGAAGGCTGGCACAGCAAATTTCAAAAGCAGATGGCAGTGCACCACCTTTCAATTTGGAGATTTACTGAAGTGTTAATAAACGAACAGTGAAGTAGTGAAAAAATTATCTCACCCAGGTTCTTGTCACCCACTCAAATACAGCCACCAACTTCACCACAATACTGACAAAATCAAGTTCATATAACCAAAATTGTTAACAGATACAACCAATATAAAGCCAATAATCAGGTCGATATACACTTGAGAGCAACTGCTCATCAACTTAAGCATAAGCCTGCTGTGAGGAAGAGCAAGAATAAATGTGAAATCCATAGTTCATCATGAAGTACAATAAAAATAATGTAAATAAAATTCTAATGAAATTAAATGTTTGTATCATTTAATGTATCATGGACCAAATGTCTCAGTGGACATTTGGGACAGGACCAAACGTCCTGCAAGGGAGTCAAACTTCTGGAGTATTTAAAGCTATAGAATTAGATGAAATTATAAATGGTAAATGGAGATAAACAGAGATTCCAGATCCAAGACCCGAGATGCTCCAACATTTACATTGGAGGTGGGAGGAAACAGTGCAACAGAGACAAAGCTGAGATCTGAAAGGCGGGAGGCAAGGGAATATATGTGTGAAGGAGGAAGCGGACAGTCATGCTGAATGTTTCAGAGATTAAGAAAAACAAGGCTGGAAAAGTGACCGCTGCCTACAAATTGGTGCTGTTGAACTTGCCACAGAAGGCAGTGGACTGGAGGAGCAGGGATGGAAATGGGAGAGGAAGAGAGAGAAACTTGGGTATGGTGTTGAGAAACCTCACAGGCAAGGGAGTAGCTGGAGATGTTCTGGGATCCCAGAGTTTGCTTTGTTTTGAAAACTGTGATATTAGGTGTGTTTATTTACATGCCTCACCAGTCAGTTTTTTTCATGCCATGTTTTAGTCTCTTTTTGCAAATTTTAATAGCATAAAATAAGGTGGTGGTGATAAATGTGGTGTTTTAATGTATATTTCACACAGAAAGCAGAGACTGCTGCAGCCCAATCAAAAAGGAGAGCGGGAAACTGTGATTTTGTATAGTAGTCAGTGGGAACACATCTTTTCTAAGAAAGAAATCATCCTTGGGCCAAAGAGCTAACTAAGGTTTAAACAGAGTCCCAAACTGTGTAGGTGCTTCCGGAGAGAGTCATCTGCTAATTTAATTGCAGAATGATGATCTGGTTAACAAAATCTACGAAAACCGCTTCTCAGCAGACATGGCTTCATGCCAGCTTTAGTCCAGAAGATCATGATCATTTGAGGATGTAAACTGGCCTTGGGAAGATGCTCAGACACAAAATCTCAAAGTCTGGCCCCCAAGCAGATCTGCAGTTATATGTTTAGGACATTCTTTGAAAGCCATGTGTTTCCTTCTTAGACTAAAATCATTCAACTGCTGAAATTTCTTATGGAGAATTCTGAATCTTTGTAGCTGACTTGCAAAATGTGGAGATGTCATGCCTCTTCAGCAGTAATCTATAATAATCTAATAATAATGTGATAAAGTGGATGCATAATAATCTAGAACAATTTCAAACTGCTTCATTCTTCCTATAAGCGAAATTTTTCTTCAATAATACGTCCATGTGATTAAGGCCAGTAGATCAGCTCCTCGGTCTTTACACAGGGAAATACTAAGTGAGCACGACTGTGCAGGTGGGACAGGGCAATGATGCGGGGGGCCAGTGTGAAACAACCAGCTCTGGTGGGGTAGAGGGATCCCTGATTTATAGTGTTTGCCAATTTCCACAATGTAAAATTCCCCCCATGGCCAATTTCAGTCTCCTGATTTCACACTACCCAGTGAAGGGAGATTTGGTCGTAAATGTCCACAGTCAGTCCTGCAAAGTCTGTGGGGGCCAGTTCAGCATTGGATGGGGCAGAGGCCAGGCAGATGGGAGTGGTTGCCAAAGAAACAATACCCTGGCCTCCTATGCCTGGCAAAGTTGCAAGTATCTTACTGAGCAAGAGCTAATGGTGCCTTGTTTCTTTAAAAAGCAAGGTTTTCATAATGACTGGTGCACTCACAGAAGTCCACCAAAGGAATGGAGAAAAAATATGAGCCCACGCTGGAAAGCATTCTTAGATGTGAAAGAAAGCCTAATGTGGGTTCCTTTTTTTGAAAAAAAAAGCAAATTTAGCACAAAAGCAACTGATAGTTCCTAGAATATTTATTTTCAGGTATTCCATTTAGATATGAACCTTGCTGTATACCTTTCTCTAGTGAAAGATAATTACAATACAACCTCACTGTTCCTCTCTTCAGAAAATGATTCTAATAAAATCACAAACCTGGAGCATCTTTGTCTGCACGTGGTCGTTGACACAACATGTGCCTGCAAGACACAAAAGTCTACGAAGCCAGACAAATATAAATAGAACTTACCTGCAAAGATTTGCACGCACCCTGATCCACCCCTCTGTGCAATTCTGGATGTGAATCCAACATTCGCAGACAGGAAATCCTTTCCTGTATCTGACCTCTGTGTCTCACTTTTTCACATTCAATTAACTCCCTTTGTCTTGCCCTAAATGAGAGTATAATCCTGCCACCTTTTCATATAATTAAAGATATTGAAAAACCTTATTACTTCAGACCCCACTAATTTACAAATTGTGATCATTCCAACAAGGCCTGCACTGCAAAAAATAATTAGATAAGCACATAAATAGAATAAACAGGATTATAGGTATATCACTAAACCTGCTTGGGAAAATTGTTTCTAAGCACTTGAGAAGCTTTCATTATAAATCTGTCCAAAGTGATGGGCTTTCTACAAAACAAGCCCACGGTACACACTGTGGATAAGAGCGTCTGAATGGGGCTCAGGCCCTTAACTCAGGGAGAGAGGCTCTTTTAAGAGCTCTGGAGAATATTTCTCAGGAAATTTGAGAGCGGGCTGGGAGGTTGGGGGCTAGGAGGCACTGAAGACAATCGGAGTGCATCTACTGAAACATGTTTTAAAAATCAGGTCTTTTGTGACTATGCAATTACTTCTCTTTCCTGTTATTTTCATCTATATTTTGTCAGCTTTCTTCATTCCCTTACAATTATTCACTGACTGGGCGAGGCTCCGAGCACAGGGTACACAGACGAATGATGCACAGTTGTTTGCCTTTAATTTTTAAACAATTATTTGCATCTACAATTTGCAGGCCCTGTTCTAAGCACATTACAAATAGTGACTCATTTAATTTACATTCCTCACTAAACTTACAGTACAGCTGAGGAGACAGTTTATAGTAAAGGAAATTCATGGCAACACCTATGAGGGGAGCTTGATGCAGCCTGGAAGAGTCTGAGGTCACACCTGAATGCACCCTAACAGATAAGAAGGAATTTTTCAGGCGAATAACTGAGGCCATTTGTAAAGCCAAGGATGGGGGTTGGTGAGGCCAGAGACCCAGGGGATGCAGCATTGCACATCTTGGTGGCAGGTGAGACTGTACTTTCTCTCTAGCTCATAGGTACCCATGAAACTGGCAAGAAACACAAAGCAGGGAAGAAGGACAGGGTGTGTCGGGTTGGTACTGACACTTTAAACAGGATGCCTAGGAAAGGCCCCTCGGAGAAGGAAGCCTCAGAGCAAGGAGCGGGAGGAGGGAGAAGCTCTGGGCAGAAGGAGAGCCGCAAGCCCCAAGGGAGCACTCAGGAGAGAGGGAGGAGGAGGGGTGGAGCCAGCAAGGGAGAAAGAAGTAGGAGCTGGGGTGGCTGTGGGCCTGTGTGAATTTCTGTAAAGACTTCCACTCTGAACGGAAGTCATTGGAGGGTTTGGACAGGAAGTGGCTTAATCTACTCTTGATTTGCATTTTACAGCAGTCATCTGCCTGCTATTCTGAAGTTTTCTGAAGGGGCAAGGGCAGAAGAAAGGAACAGTCAGGAGGCCATCCTCCTGCAGCAATCCAGGTGGGACATGGTAGGCTCGGACCAAAGCAGGACTACAGCAGGTGGAGAACAGTCACGTCCTGGGCACCATCCCAAAGTAGCATCAGCTGAATTTGCTGATAGACTAGATGTGGGATACAAGTGAAGGGGAAGGCTTGGAATTTTGACCACAGCAACTGGAGGGCTCAGGCTTCCCTCAGGTGAGGTGGGAAATTGTGGGAAGAGTGCGTTTTTCAGGTGTGACAGCCAACTCTGCTGCCTTCCAGTGTTCATGCCCTGTGTATTCTTCCCCTTTCAATGTAGGGGTGACCTGTAAGTTCCTTCTAACCAATGGAATACAGCAAAGGTGGCCAGATGTGGGTGACTGTGTACATGTGATTAGGCCCATGAAATTGTAGCTCGACCTGTCAGAAGACTCCCTCTTGATGGCCTTGAAGAAGCAAGTTGCCAGGCTGTGAGCTGCTATACGGCAAGAACATGAGGGCAGCCACCAGCTGACAACCAGCAAGAAGCGGAGGCCCTCAGTCCAGAATTCTGGAAGGAACTGAATGCTGCCAATACCAGGTGAGATGATAAGCAGACGTGCCCCCAGTTGAGCCTCAGGTGAGACCACAGCTCCATCCAACACCTGGATTAGAACCCAGCTAATCTGTGCCCAGAGTCCTGACCCACAGATGCTCTGAGACAATAAATGTGTGTTGTTTTAGCCACTAAATTGGTGGTAATATTGTTGTGCAGCAATAGACAACAAACATATCGGGAGAAAGACCGATTTTGTCTTGAACATATCTAGTTTGAGACATACGAGATTCAAGTGGAAATGTGAGTAGGCAAATTGATATAAGCATCTGGATTCAGGAGAGGGGTCCAGGCTCGCTGTTTACAGGCAGGATCATCAGCTATGGATGGTACTGAAAGCTTACCTTCTCCCTGTGTCTTCTACAAGCTCGTGTGTGTCTATGTCCTAATCTCTCTTTTTTTTAAAACAATAAATTTATTTATGTATTTATTTATGTATGTATGTATGTATGTATTTATTTATTTATTTTTGGCTGCGTTGGGTCTTCATTGCTATGCGCGGGCTTTCTCTAGATGCGGCGAGCGGGGGCTACTATTTGTTGCGGTGCGCAGGCTTCTTGTCGCGGTGGCTTCTCTTGTTGCGGAGCACGGGCTCAGGGCTCGTGGGCTTCAGTAGTTGTGGCACACGGGCTCAGTAGTTGTGGCTCGTGGGTTCTAGAGTGCAGGCTCAGTAGTTGTGGCTCGTGGGCTTAGTTGCTCTGTGGCATGTGGGATCTTCCCGGACCAGGGCTCGAACCCGTGTCCCCTGCATTGGCAGGCGGATTCTTAACCAGTGCACCATCAGGGAAGCCCCTAATCAATACTTATAAACACACCAGTCCTACTGGACTAGGGCCCATCATACAACCTCATTTTAACTTAATCTCCTCTTTAAAGACTCTATCTCCAAATAAGGTCACATTCTGAGGTCCTGGGGTTTAGGACTTCAACATACGAATTTGGGGTTGCCAAACTCAGCCCATAACAACCACCAAGAGCTCAGCTGAGGTCCAAGCCGCCAGCCAGCAACAGCTGCAGCCTGTGAGTGAGGAGTTAGGGTGCCTCCAGACAACTCTGGCCCTGGGATTGGGCCACCACCCCCAGACTCACACACTGAGATTCACTCTGCCCGTGTCAATCCCCGACCCACAGAATCTGTGAGCTCAAGATACGTGTTTTATACCCACTGAGTTCTGGGGTCCCAACGGCTTGTACCTCAGCGTAGTAACTGAAATATACTTGGGGAGGTGGTCACGTAACATCTCAATCTTTACAGCCATCAGGCACACTTTTTATGGTGGGGAAACTGCTAAACGATGACGAGTGATTTGAACCCAGGCGGCTGACTCCTCCATGGTGGGTCTGGGATGATCACAGAAACTCAATTCAGTGCCGGTGACCATGCTGATTTTCCCAGGCCAGTCCTGGTCTTCCCTGGATTTGTTGTCTGAGTGTCCCTGCCCTACACACCCAGCCAGCTCAGAGGACACCCAGTGAGGACGGGTCCTGTGGCGGTTCACAGCGTGCACGGCACACACTTCAGCAGCAGCTGCAGCCCCCAGAACAGCCCCGCCTCAGCATCTGCAAGGCTTCCACATAGGTCACTTGCTCTCCAGAGCTGCAAACACATGCGGCGGAGGTGGGGGGGTGGCCCAGGGATCCCTGAGTGCAGACGGCCAAGGACACGCTCAGGGGCCAGGGTTGCCCACTCTGCAGGCCCCCAGAGAGTCCTGTGTTGTCTCCTGGCCTTGTTTTCTGACCATGCAGGCTATCTACAAGGCTTATTTGTCAAAGGGAACAGGCTCTTCATTCCAAGGGCTGGTTTCTACTGACATGAGTGGGCAGCAAGGCACAAGGGGAAATCCAGCTGAGGTTTATTTTTAACCACACTAGCCTATTGGCATTTTCTAGAGAAATGGGTCAAGCATTCTTCCCCTTGCCTCTCTCCTGCTCAAAAACATCTGGAGGATACACTACTTCTATTCAGGTGCTCTCTCTTGGGGGGAAACATCTTAATTTTTACCTATTGCAATGGCAAAACTGAGCTAGACCCACGGTGCCTCATCTCCATTTGCTCACTGGCTGGTGTCTTCTTCCCGACAGGAATAGCAGCCTCGGGCAGCTGCTGTGCATTTTAAGTGCCTCCATTGGGGCACTCACTACTTCTGCTCCACCAACTGCGGGTGTGACGTCAGTTCAGCGGGAGGGGCTGTGCTCTCCCAGCTCCTCGGTGGCCTTGCCCACTGCCATTCTTCCCCTTACTCTGCAGGCACAGTAGATATTCTCCTTCCGTCTTACACTCATGTGTTCCATCCTGTTGGTGGTTTCAGAGCATCCAATCCAAGTCTGACCTACATCACAGAGTGAGACAGCCACCAGCTCACATGGGACTGAGACTAAGTAATTTTGCTGGTTTCCCTGATGCCAAGGGAGATATATCACAATGATTAATAATTTATTTCCTAGATAAAATCTTTTGCTGTTGTCTTTGTTCTACAGGGGAGTCCAAGCTTTTATTGTCCCAGGTTCAAGCACTAACTGGGGGGGGGGGTGTTTGCTGAGAACTTGGATAAAAACCCACAGTAAAAGATTCATGGTCACCCTTCTCTCTGTCTGCCCCCAGAAAGGAGCAGTGGAGGCAGTGACTGAGGCTACACCAAATCACGTTAGAGGGGAACGTGATCTCTGTTTTCAGAATTCCTACCTACTCTACCCATACTGGGGGTGGCTCTGGCTTGGGAATGCCTGCTTTGTTTCATTACCCTGAGAGGGTATTTTAAACTATTTTTCTCTTTTTCTATTCTGATATGTTTTTCCCAATGTTTCACTTCTTCTGTCACCTCCTTTAAGCCAGTTTCCCTTAAATAATCAGGCAAATTAGATCCCAAGCTGTTTTTCCAGAGTGTGGGTCACTGGAGAATCAGGTAACAGTAAGCATATAGCTCTCGTCACCAGCTTCTGGGTCAGAGGGCTGGACTAGAGCTGGGAGGTTGCACAATCCTGCTCCCCACTCTTAAGTGGGCTTTGGCTCAGGAATACAAATAAGGGTGAATTCAATAGAGTGAACCAAGCTTTCACTCTTGGAGAAACTCTAGAACCGATCAAGAAAATGAGAAGAGAAAGAATATTTTCACTTCGTAAATTTTTATCTGTATCCTCTGAGGCTTGTCGAATGGGGTTTCTCGGTAAGTTGCACAATATAGGAGACGTACACTGTTTAGCATTTAGAAAACATGTAAACAGAGGCCTGAAGTGCTTTGCAGACCTTCGCCCCTGTGTGTGCTCTACATTCTGGAAAGGTGGTGCCCAGACAGGCCTTCTGAAAACGCAGAGAATGAGGACCTGAGATGTTCTATGCAGCTGTACACAACATGCTTAGCTAGTTGGAAGCCGGGATTGATTTTAAGTAATCTGATTCTCAGGTCACAGGTCCTTGTCAAACTACAGCTTAGAAAAATAGTATATTGATTTTCTGAGTCAAAAAAAGTTATGTCAATATAGAATTAGTCACATACTTGTAACATCTTCAAAAATGGAAAGAAACACATTTTGGTGTAGGTACATCAAATGTACACGTGGTCTCTTTATCAACTGCTCCTCTTCTTACCACTATCAGAGAAACACATCTAGTATTGTCAAATTATAGCTTGAGAAACTACTGTGTTATATAAACAACACATTGTGTATCAACACGTTTTTGTCAAACCCTACAGTCTCTGTGCCCTTTATTAGCTGTTCACACAACCTTACAAGGCAGAGTTCAAATGCTGGCTTGATCTTGTCCTAATTATGTTACCTCGGGCAAACTGCTTCACCTCTGCACTCCAGTGTCTTCACCTCTAAATTAGAAACATAATATGGTGTGCCTCAAGAAATCAAAGTGAGGAATAAACCAGGTAACGCATGTGTGGTGCTAAGAACCTAGGTAGGTTCGGCACTAGGTAGCACCATACACCTGCTTGCTGTTATCATCACTATTTAATAGGTGAAGAATCTGAGAATCACTCCAAAGTCCATTTCAATTCTGTCACAGAGAGGCTATGTGATCTGGTCATGGTCACACAGCCAGTTAGTGACAGAGGCTGTTCGAGAGCACAACACTCTTTTTCCCAGTCCTGCCTTCTTTCCATCGCGCTTGTCGATTCTGTGGGCAAATTTTGTTGCAGCTGCATTCAAAGGAGATGCAGAATCTCCTGACGTGGCACACACCCAGGGACGAGCCACAGTTGCCTGGCACACTGCAGTCACCTCCTCCTTGTGCTCCTTCAAGCACTCCAGGCTGCTCCCCAGAGCCTTTGCAGGGGTTCTGTCTGCCTGGAACCTTCTTCCCACAAATCTGCCCAGGGCCCTCCTTCCTCTCATCACTTCCCCAACCGGTGCCCCACCCCTTCCCTGCTTTTGTCTCCCTCCACTGTGCACACCACGTTCTAAAAGGCTACTCACTTGCTTTGTTTGTTGTTAATCTCCCCAAGCAAGGTAAGCTCCAAAGGGCAGAGATTGGTGTTTGTTTTGTTCCCGCTAACAATACAAATTACAGTAGTATTCAATAAAGGTTTGTTGAATGAATAAATAAATGAAGGAAGGAAGGAATGAAAGGTGAAATTGGTTATAGCCAGAAAAAAGTTAGAAACAACAATATGCCATTGGCATGGAGGACAGAATAGACGCTAAAAGGGAAATGAAGGGCCTGATTCCTCTTCACATTTATGGGAAGGCAGTTTATATACAAATGAACTATAGTCCTTAGGGGGCCAGGAATTGCCTGAGGTGAGAGGCCTACCTGCTGGTCTGAGAAAGAGGAAAAGTGTAAGACTCACATGAAACCCAGAGGGAGCGGGATATTGGGGCACCCAAAGGGAATCCAAAAACTTTCAAAAAAGCCCCTAAATGAAGGTAAATGAAACCAAGGAGACATAACTTAAGTAATAATAAACGATGTTTCTCAGGGGAATACAGAGGTCCTGGATCCAGAAGGGTGTTCTCTCTCTACACCTGGTGTTTTTCCTTCTCCCTGTTAGCCTGACTTTCCAACCAAATCAATCCATGTTATAAATAAAATGTCCATCACACAACTCCCAGTTTGACACAGCAGGCCTAGACACACTATATCACAAGGGACAGATTCACTCAATCCTATTTCCAAATTTCTAGGTCAGAAAATTTGATTGGCTCACACTGAGTTCAGAACAACACAACAGAGGCCATCTCTGAAGATTTACTGGTAGGGGGAATGGGCGGTTTAAGGGCCAGGCAGGCTCCCCCAAAACATGCACATCAGAAGGCCTAGGCAGGAATATCCCTAACATCGTTAGCCACCGTGAACAAACTGATGGCCTTTTAAGGTAGAAAGTATAGATGGCATCCCATGCAGCGGGCGTGTGGCTTGGGATGATGCAGATGGTGGGGTGCTGGCAGAGGAATCAACGTCACATTACAGCAATGGGCAAAAAGGGATTATATACAATTTGTTCTACTTAAGATTCTGTGCTTGAAAGGAGTGGTTTGGTAGCTTAGAGGCTCCCAGGTATGCCGATTACCGAGCAATGGGCAGTATTTATAACCTGAGATCTTCAGGGCAGTAATAATTAGCACGAAGATTACAACAGGCACCATACGAAGAGAACCTAGACCAATTACGTAATTTATTTCCCTTTAATGAGAACCCCCACTCATCAGGCAAGCTCTGTAAACAGAGAACTTTGTGAACTCAAAGTGTAAGTAGAGGGTAGATCCTAGTTGAAGGGGAGGCAGAGGGGTCATGGGAGTGTTTACTTCAACCCAATTAAACACGTATTTGTTGATAACTGACTGCCCTCTGGGAAATCCTGGCTATGAAGAGCACCACTGTATAAAGGGAAGCCTCATGGCCTCAGGGTTCACAGCCCAGTTCTGCCACTTCTACTCACGAACTGTGGGCAATTACCTACCTCTCTGCCCCACAGCACCCTCATCTGTAAAATAACAACAGTATTGCCAGAAAGGGTAAGGAGTAATATAAATACGGTAACTAGGGAAGTCTCCAGTTTATAGCAGGTGCTATATAATTATTAGCTATTGTTATCACTGTTACAATTACTGAGAAGTCTCTGAAAAATGGTGAAATCAAGCCCTTGAAAGGCCATCTCCTTATCACCTTCGCAATTTTTAATTTTTTCCATTTCTGTACTAGTGCAATAATTTATTCAACCCTTTTTCTTTATAAATTTATTTATTTATTTTTAGCTGCTTTGGGTCTTCGTTGCTGTGCGCGGGCTTTCTCTAGTTGCGGCGAGCGGGGGCTACTCTTTTGTTGTGGGCGCGGGCTTCTCACTGCGGTGGCTTCTCTTGTTGCAGAGCACGGTCTCTAGGCATGCGGGCTTCAGTAGTTGTGGCACATGAGCTCAGTAGTTGTGGTGCACGGGCTTAGCTGCTCCAAGGCATGTGGGATCTTCCTGGACCAGGGCTCGAACCCATGTCCCCTGCATTGGCAGGCAGACTCTTAGCCACTGAGCCACCAGGGAAGCCCTATTCAACTCTTTAAATGACATGACTGGTATGTTATTTATTCAGTTACTTATGTTACTTTACTATATCCATTAAAGTGAACACATAAACATTGAAATGAAGATATGCATTTGTGTTCCACTAAATTTGCCTCATCTACCACGTCTGTGTGTCTGTGGAACAAATGATTGCTATCCCGAAAAATTATCAAGCTTTCAGAGGTCCTCAATGACTACTGAATTTATTCCTGATGCTTTGGCCTGAAAACTGCAGCTTTCAATGTCTGACTCAGATTTACCTTTCAGCATCATCTCCAATTAATCCTGTATCAAACTCCTACAATTCAGTTAAACTGAAAAACAGGCCACATATCTATCTCTGGGGTCATGTTATGCTGTTCCCTGTACTGCAGTTCCCTCCCCCAAAGTTTGTCTGTACTCAAAAAAATTCTTGGAAATTGATTTAACTGATTTACATAAAAAATTTCAGAAATGAACATTTCTAACTGAGTTTTAACTGGCAATTTCTTTTAAGTCTGAATCTAGAAGTTTATTCACCTTTTCTCCTTGTCAGTAAGTTAGTCATCTATAGCAAATTACAATAATATAATTACTTAAATATACTACTTAAATATACTACTAGAACAAGTACAAAGAAATACTATGAAAACTTTATGCCCATACATTCAACAATTTAGGTGTAATGGACAAATTCTTGAAAAACACAAGTTATTTAACAAAATGATTCAAGAAGAAACAGAAAATATGACTAGCTACATATCCACTAAGGAAATCGGATTTGTAATTAAAAATTTTCCACAAAGAATACTCCAAGCTCAGATGATTTACTAGTGAGTGCCATGAAAATTGAGAAAAAATAATACCAATTCCATGCAAACTCTTTAAAAAATTTTTGTAAAGGGGATTATATCCCAACCAATCTTATGAATGCAGTAGTATCTTGACACAAAACCAGATAATAATAAGAAAAGATGAGAAAACCATAGATCAATATTCCTCATGAACATACCTGCAAATATCTTCATAAAATACTTGCAAATCAGATCCATCAATATGTAAAAAGGACAATACATCATGACCAACTGGGATTAATCCCAAGAATGCAAGATTGGTTCATCAATCAAAAATCAATCAATGTAACTCACCATCTTGACAGAATATAAGATAAACATCATATGATCAGCTCAACAGATGCAGAAAAAACATTTGACAAAATTTAACACCCATTTATAATAAGTACAATCAACAAACTAGGAACAAAATGGAACTTCCTTAATATGATCAAAGACATCTATGAAAAACCAACAGCTAACATCATATTTACTGTCAAAATGGAATTATTTCCCCATATGATCAAGAACAAGTCAAGGGGCTTCCCTGGTGGCGCAGTGGTTAAGAATCTGCCTGCCAATGCAGGGGACACGGGTTCGAGCCCTGGGCTGGGAAGATCCCACATGCCGCGGAGCGACTAAGCCCGTGAGCCACAACTACTGAGCCTGCGCGTCTGGAGCCTATGCTCCGCAACAAGAGAGGCCATGACAGTGAGAGGCCCGCACACCGCGATGAAGAGTGGCCCCCGCTCGCCGCAACTAGAGAAAGCCCTCGCACAGAAACGAAGACCCAACACAGCCAAAAAATAAATATAAATAAATAAATAAATTTATTTAAAAAAAAAAGAACAAGTCAAGGAAAACTGCTCTCAGCCTTTCTACTCAACATTTTATTGGCAGTCTTAACCTGTGCAAAGAGAAAATAAAATAAATAAAAGGTAAACAGATTGGGTAGGAAGAAGCACAACTCTAAATCACAGATAATATATCTGTTTACAGAAATAACTCTAGGAATTCCTTTAAAACCATTCTCAAATTAATAATTTTACAAGGTCACAGGATAGAAAAGTAATATTCACAAATTACTTGTAATTCTATATGCTAGCACCAAACAATTGGAATAAATCTGTTTTAATGCCATTGACAATAATATCCAAAAAGTGAAATATTTAAGGACCATTTAGCAAAAATGTGTTAAGAACTGCACACTGAAAAATACAAAACATCACTATAAAAAGTAAAGGTGAAAAAAAAAATAAAGGTGACAAATAAATAAAGAGCTATATCAGGTTCACAGATCAAAAGACTCAGTATTTCACAGATGTGCATTCTCCTCCAAATTGATCTATAAATTCAATGCAATTCCAGTCAAATTCCCACCAGGATTTTTTGTAGAAAGGGGCAGGTTTAATCTAAAATTTATATGGAAAAAAAAGATCATGGAATAGCCAAAACAATTTGAAAAAAGAAAAACAAAATTTGAGGACTTAACCTGAGTGATTTGAAGACTTACTATCAAGCTGCAATAACCAAGGCAAAGTGACAATGATCTAAAGATAGAACTTTGGGTAATGAAACAGAATAGAGAGATTAAAATAGACACATTATATATGTGGCTGATGGGTTTTTGACAAAAGTGCTAAATTAATTCAAAGGGGAAAGATGGTGTTTTCAACAACTTGTGCTGGAATAACTATACAATCAAATGTGGACTAAAACAACTCAATTCTTACCTCACAATATTCACAAATGAACCATAGGACTAAATATAAAGTCATTAAACCTCAAAAATCAAACATAGGAGAAAATCTTTGTTCTGACTCCATCTGACTCAATAGTAGGCAAAGATTATCATGGGTAGAACACAAGAGAATAAATCATAAAATTTTAAAGTTGATAAGTTGGACTTCATCAAAATTTAAAACCTCTGCATATTTAAGACAATGAACTCACAAGCACAGATTGGGAGAGAATATTTATAATATAGATATCTGACTTACAGAAAAGGCAAGAGATTTGACCAAACACTTCAACCCAAGAAGACATAGGATGGTGAGAACCATGTGAAGATGCTCCACACTGTCAGTCACCAGACAAAGGCAAACTTAAACCACAACAAGACACCACTCACCTACTAAAGCATCTATCAAATGAACAAACAGGCAAAATCCTGATGATTTTGTGCAGGTGGGGATGTGGAGCACCTGGAACTCGCACACATTTGGAATGCAAATGGTGCAGCCACTTTGGAAAACAGTTTGGAATTTTCTTATAAAACTTAACATAGGCTTATATTAAGTTAAACATACACTTATTCAAATACAACAGGCCCAAAATGGAAGCCACCAAACTATCTATCAACCTGTGAATGCATGAACAAATTGATACATATCTATATAGTGGGATACAAGTCATTTACTGGAACAAAACAACAAACTACTGATAACATGCAATAACATGGATGGACCCCAACAGATGTAAATAAATGAAAGAATCCAGACACAAAAGACCACACCCAATGTATGACTTAATTATATGAAATTCCAGATGAAGCCAAACTCATATAAAATGACAGACAGCAGATGGGCGGTTGCCAGGAATCAAGAGGCGCAGAGGATGGATGAACTGCAAAGGAGCACAGGGCACCCTGAGGTACAATGGTAATAGCCTAGATCCTGATAGGACTGGAATCCTAAAATTTTATTGTACATAAACTACACCCCACTAAAACTGACTTTAAAATTTCAGAGCAGGTCTGAGAGCTGTTAGGAGCAGAGAATTCTCATTCCTAGGGCAGGCACTCCCTGGGTGTTATAGGTATGTTAAAGCACCACTGCTCACAGCAGGACAAATCAGTGGTATTATTATATCCATACCATAGAGAAGCAAACTGAGGCACAGCGAGAACAGAGTTTTTCCAGGGCCACTGGGCCAGGACTCAGAGATTTTCGTTTGCTGGGTTTTGACTCCAGCGCTCCCCAGAGCTGAACAGGGGTGATTTTCTGCTGGTGTTTACAAAAGCACAGAAGACGCTCAGGTGGGATGTCACCCCCAGGTTTCTATAAGAACATTAATGTGTGTGTATGTGTATGTGCACTTATATGTATATATTATAGAAATATATATGCTATTATTTCACTGAGTCAAGCCACTAACGTTCAAGCCAGGTAAAGAATTCTGTGAAGTAAAACAATACCTCTGACCACTCGATTCGGTAGGTGGACTTTTTGGATCTCCTTCATTTAAGGTATACCTCTAGCTGCATAGCCAGTACTGGCTGGTTCAGCAAGACAAACAGTTCTTGAATCATAGATATAGAATCCTAGAACTTATATACTCCTAGGGATGAAGTATAACGCTGTCACTTTGTGTTTTTGAAAACATGTCTCCTTTACAAAACTGCCTTCCACAGTCACCCAGGAAGTTCATCTCAGCCATTTTGACCATAAACAAGTGTCAGTATGAGGAATCTGGCAAAACTGCTAATAAAACACATAATCTAGATGACTGATAAGTAATTCTTATTAAAGTTATATTTTCTGAATTTTTAATGAAATTTTTCAAAAATATGCTGAAGTTGAATATATAGTACAATGAACCTGCATAGGCCTATTTCCCAAATTCATCACTGCCCCAAATATGGCCATACTTATTTAATCTACCTCATTTTTTTCCTTTTCTTTCTTTTTTGATGCATTTTAAAGCAAATCAGAGACATCCTCATTTAATTCCTACACACTTTAGTACGCATCTCTTAAAAAGAAGGCTATTTAACATAAACATAATGCTATTTTTGCACCTAACAAAATTAACAATAATTCCTTGGTAAGATCTAATACAGAATCCATACTCCAATTTCAAAAATGGTTTCAATACTGTATCTTTAAGAGTTTTCTTTTTTTTCAAACCAAGGTCCAGTTAACATCCACACAGTAACAGGTTGACATGGTTTTCTGGTGCGTCCTTAGACCAGCCCCTCCTTCTCCCCCTTCTTCTTTTCATGGCCCTAACGTGCTGAAGGAACCAGGTGAGTTGCCCCAGAAAAGCCCCACATTCTAGATCTGTCTGTCTGTCTCCTCATGGTGGACTTTAACTGTCCCTTGACCCCATATTCCTGTAAGCTGGAAGTCACTCAGAAGCCTTACTTAGATTCAGGTTCACTGTCTTATCCAGAATATTTTGTACCTGGTGCTGCATGCTTTGTGGTGACCTCATCAGGAGGTGTAGGGCCTGACTGTCCCCAACCTGTCACTTAAATATTGAACTAGTTGGAAAACCTCTTAGCCAAACACACCCGCTCAGAGTGAGGAGCTGCACCACTGAGGGTTTAGGTCATAAGTGTCTCCTGTCAGCTCTCAGCAGGGCTGCCAGTCCTGGGAGGGGAGAATGCCCCACCATCCAGCAAGACAAGGCCCCGTGTTTGGCCAAAGATTCATGTTACTTTACATGCTGCCTTTCATGATTTTTACACGGAGCTGTTCACCCAAGAAGGCATCCACTTACCCTAATGAGCAGGAGAAAAGACAAGCTGGATAATAATCATTTCTAATTGGATACAGATCCAACAGATTGATTCATTATTTCCACCCATGGCTGTCAATGTTCCACGTGGCACCCCTATTAAACTAATATCCTGACTGTCTGTACTGCTGTAGCTGTCAGATTAACTTAGTCCCTAATTGGCAGCCTCAGTCTCCTCCCCATGAAATCAGCTAGAGGGTTTGTAAGTGAATGTGTGCATAACCCTGCCCATCCCCTCCTCCATCCGGGAATCCCTTGCCATGGCCTCCTTCTACCCACACCCTGAGTTTGCATCCATGGACAACCCCCTGTCTCTCTGATCCCTGTAAAGGGCACGCTTTCAGGGTAGCCTCATCCATGCCACCAGTCAGAAGACAGCGCTCTGCCCTAATCATTCAGACTAATGCGTTAGGGACTGACTGTTCTGTTTCCTTAACAGGGAAATAGAGAAGGCACAAACAAATGATATTAAGCAACCAATTTTCAGTCATCTATAGGAAACACATTGCTGGAGGTGGGCGTGGCGGCAGGACTGTCTGTCACCCACCCAATGGCCATCTTCCCTCCTCCTTTACTCATAAAGCAAGTGGTTTATTTGGCAGCAAAGTGCTCAACTCAAAGACTACATTCCCCACCTTCTTAGGGGTGGTGTCAGCCACAGTTTCTGGTTTGTCTGCACTAGCAGCTTTTTCAGCCTGATGAGCTGCACAGTTAACAGTAATATTTTACATGGCTCTTTCAAAAGTGTCCTTAGTTTAGACAAAGTGTGCAGTCACTAGGTAACTGTGACCCAAGAGGTGTAAGAGGAAGTCATCTGGGGAGCAGCTCCTGGAAAGCTCATTAAAGGTGTCCCATTCAACTGGGATGTGCACCTTTGTGCACACTCCACCCTCCCCTTCTTCCTGCATCCTGCAGGAACACAGACATGAGGGTTGGTACTCCAGCAGCCTTTTCAGACCATAGGGTGGCCTTGAGGATTATAAACTCCACGAACTAAATAGGGTAGAGCAGAAAGCTCGAAGCCAGGTCCTGATGAACCTGATGCTGCCAGCCAGTTCTAGGATAGTTATTCCTGAACTACTGTCAGTTTTCTTTACCCTGCTGCTAATTCATGCTTCCTTCTACTTTAATGAGTAGACCAAGGTCAACTCTGGTGGCTTTCCAATGTGTCCACTAGTGCAGGTGCAGCTACACTCCCAAGATTTCCCTTCCCTGTCTGTTTCTGGTTAGGGTGGGCCACCAGGGAAATTTCTATGTGGGATCTGGAGGGGAGGGAAGCAGCATCCAGTCTGTAGCTCCCACAGGTTGCCACTGATCTGCAGGCTCATCTCAATGGTATGGGGCAGCGCCGGGTTAGCTGGGGTGTTATTTGCCACTGAGCCCTAACTCATAGGGCCCAGCTTGCATTAAAGAGAAGAGTGTGGTTTTGATTTAGGTGGAACCAAATTTCAACCTATACACCATTATCACCAGCTCTATGAATGGGTTGTAGCACATGATTTTGAGAGCCTCTATTTTCTCATACGTAAAATGAGAATAATAATATCTACTCTCCTGATAGGAGGGTTTAATGAGGTAACATATCTTAGAAAACAAAACGCAGCTCTTGGCAAAAAGTAGATAGACTAACATGAGCCTTTCTTTCTACCTCCTGGTTCCACTTCCTCCTTTCCTTTACTCTTTTCCAGATTTCTTTTTATTTTTCTCAACTTTTTATTTTGAAATTTTCAAACCTACAGAAAAACTGAGGAATCATGTAATGAAAACCCATTCGTTAGATTCGCCAATAGCTATCATTTTTCTACACTTCCCCTCTCTCTCTTTCTTCTCTCTCTCTCCCTCTCTCTCTTTTTCCCCTCTCTCTCCCTCTCTCTCTCTTCCCCTCTCTCTCTATATATGGATAAAGTACTTATTTTCTGCTACAGAGATATTTCAGAATGTTATCCTAAATGCAACAGGCTTGTCTTACCTCACCACACATCACTTCCACACTTGTGCGATTTAACACTGACACGAGCCATACCTAGGGTCCGTATTCCAGATCTCCCCATTATCCCAATCCTGGCCGGTACAGCTGTTTCCCCTCCATCCAGCACCCATCAAGGATCACAATCTCCCTCTGTCCATCATGTCTCTTTAAGGCAGAACAATCCCTGACTTTTTTCTTTCCTTCTCGTCCTTCATGACATTGTTTTTTTCAAAGAGTTCAAGCCAGTTGTTTTGTAGATGTCTTACGGTATGAATGTTTCTATTTTTTCATGAGTAAATTAATCTTAAACATTTTGGGAAGAATATTCCATAGTGTTTTCGTTGAACTCATCACAGCTGAGGACATATAGCACTCTTAGTAACTTTGGATAAGAGTTTGCAGCACTCTTAGTAACTTTAGGATAAGATAACCTACGGTCACAGGGGCAGCTGTCCATTCCTGTGTCCTAAGGGATCTTTGCTCCATCATTAGCAAGGAAGGAGGGTGGTGACAGTTGGAGACCATGTAAATATTCTGTTTCACAACTGCCCTTTCACCCAGCTTTTAGCCTCCATGATGGTCACTGCCTGAATCATTATTATACCAGTGGCTGCAAAATATTTTCCAAGGTTCTTGATTCTGCTTTAACTCAAACATCAAACATCGTTCCCCACTTGCATCCTTGCCTCTCTCTCTGACATCCTCAATCTCTTGCTTTCTTCTGACAGGTTTGTTTCTGACATTCTTGAATCCACCATGGCTGCTTCCATCCATAGCTAGAACCTTGATACCTTACGCTGTTGTCCTTCTTCCCTCTCACCATCTAATACCTTGGAGGAGTGGCCTCTGTGTGCTGTGCCTCCCTCCTCCCACCCACAGGCACACATCCATTTTCCTGCGGCCTGTCTGCTGCACCCTCCACACTGGGGAAGCACTCTGAGCTGCTGTAGCACAGGACAGCCTTCTCAGACTGACTTTTTCTTTCTACTCGTTGTGGTTTAAATTTTCTATAATGAGAAGGAATTTTTTTAATTGGGAAAATTATGTATATATTATATTTCTTTTCTAGCAAGTCATTTTAACTTGTTTTCTCAACTTCCTTCTTTCTGAAGTGTCTTCAGCATTCAGAAATTTCGCTCAACTCTTCAGTCTGAACGTCTCCCTGTTTTCAGTAGTTATGAAACTGCTCTGCACGAATTCCCTTTGTCTCTTTGTCTTCTTCTGCATCTTCTTCTTACTGGGGTTGTGTCCTTTACCTTTTTATGTTTCGATACTTGAGGCTAATCGCCTCCTAACTTCAGGAACACTCATTTCTCTCTCTAGTCTCTGCCTGCAGGAGACCCGTCTGGTCTCAGGGCCACAACTTGTGCTCAACAGGTCAAACAATACTACGGACAGGGCTCCTTTGACCAGCACTGTGGCTTCCTTTTGGTGGGTTGTTTGGATTCGTTCAAGTCTGCCACAGTTTTCATCCCTCCCTGCCGTCCTGCACCTGCAGGCTTCGCAGACCTGAGGTGCCTGCCTGGCCCCAGCGACTGGGTGGGGCCAGGCAGCAGCCAGGCAACAGCACAGCCAGCGGGAAAAGTGCTTTGCCAAAAACACAAGCCTGCACAACAGAGACCTAACTGGCTGGTGAGGAAAGCTTCCCGGAGGACGTGACAGTTAGCTGAGTACTGAGATGTGACGAGCAGTTACCCAGGTGAAGAAGGGAAATGCTTTCTCACCACTAGCAGTGGGATGGTGGGGAAGATAAGCGAGTTGATGGGCAGGAACCTAGGGTGTGAGGAAGGCAGTGGTAGAGAGCAGTGGAAGCCTGTGATGGCTTTACCTGGGGGAGACACATCATCAGATGGTGCGGAAGTCATTTAGGTAGCAGAGTGTAGAATGGCTGCAGGGAGGGTAAGACTGGAGGCAGAGAGACCACTTCTGCGTTCGTTATAGTAATCCAGGGAGAAAGGACGAGGCTTTGCGCTAGAGAGAGGGCGCTGGGCATGGAGAGGTCAAGTTGGGTCTAGGATGAATAGTAACCATTTGGCAAGCTCATCCAGTCTCCGGACTTCACATATGCAGATGGGTCTCAATTCTATTCAATGACCTTGGCCTCTCTTGAGAGATTCGAGCCTAACTTTCCAGAAGCATCCCAAACACAATTTACCTGAAATTATTATAGCCCTGTTGGACCCTGGACGACTGCTTGGCATCCTGATTTGTGCTAATATAGCCAAAATCCTCTTGGTTCTCCAGGCTCTATGACAAGGTTATGGCAGGACTAGTTACACAGAACAACCCAAAGGATTTTGCCAGAACCAGGACAGTTTCACTGGCTGAGGGCAGCTAGTTATAGGCAACTAGAGGGGTCATGACCTCATCAAAGTGACTGACTTCGATGCCTCCTCACCCGGTTCCAGTGAGGGGTTGTGCCATGTAAATCCCTCCTTCTTCCACTACATCGTCCCTTTCAACTTCACCACTTCCTCCTGGATTGGGGCTCCGTTATCTCACCTCTTAACCTTTCACATCATCTCATAAGAATCTTTCCTCTTCAGCCCTGTTTAGTCGCTCATGTAACACAGATTGAGTAGCTACTGTGTGCCTGGCCCTCTGCAGTCAGACAAGCACATCTCTGCCCGCACCAGTCCCTCTGCACTTGGAGGCCACTGGGATGTTAACAGTAATAATCCCCGTGGATGAGTCCAGGTGGGTTTTGGCAGTCTCACTTACAGATGAAGGAACTAAGAACTCAGAATCACTAAGGGATGCCCTGGTCACACAGAGAGTATGGTCACACAGAACGCAGATCCAGGGGCTTTATGATTTCAGGTCACATGTGCTTCTTCCATGTGCTAATGACCAGCACTGCCATCACCACCTTGCTGTATAAGACAGACTCACAGTACTCTGCTCAGCAGGTGTTCCAGAACTCCCACTGACCTACAGCAGGTCCCAACTTCTCTCTCTGATGGTGAGTGAAGTCCTCCAGAACAATCCCCCTCCTCACAGACATGCAGGGATGTGTGGGCTCATCCAGAAAGTTTGCCTTTCCTAAGTGTGATTCCCCTCTCTGCACTTTTGCTGAGGTGCTTTTCTCTGCCTGGGATGCACTTGGAGTCCCTTCTCTGTCTGTCTAGTCCTACTCCTCCTTCACAGGTCAGTTAAATCCTTTCTCCTCCATGAGGCGTCCACTCCTTGGCCTCCCTCCCTCGCTGGAGCAATCTTATCTGCCCCAGTGACTGCACTGTCCCCGAGCTCCTTCTTACCTCTGGCCATGTCTGGTCCTTACTTAAGTGTGGTGGACATGTAGGTGCGCCCCCAGATTCCCCTTCCAGGAAAGAGTGGGGTCAGCAGGCAGCCCCCAGCTGGCCATTTCATCCCAATGCAGGACACGTGGCAGTTTGGGTCCTTGCTTCACAGGTGCCGAGACCTCACACACCCTGCACTCCAGATGCCGTCTCAGTGTTGGCTTCCAGAGAACCCAATGTGGGATGGTTGTGAACATTCACGTGGAATCCTGGGCAGGCATGCAATGCTTAAACAGCTCCTCACATGCAGCACATTCCTACATTGCTCAAAACTATATCTGAATGATGAATGAGGCCGAAGATAGACCTGTCTTCTACGAAATTCTATTCTTTAGTGAATATATTAGTGCTCTGCACTGAATGTTTGCATCCCCCACCTCAGAATTCACAGGTTGCATCCTACCCCCAAAGTGACAGTGTTGGGAAGTGGGGGCCTTTAGGAGGTGATGAGGTCATGAGGGTGGAGCCCTCATGATGGGATTAGTGTCCTTACAGAAGACATTCCAGACAGCTCCCTCACCCCTTCTGCCATGCGAGGACACAGTGAGAAGACACCGTCTATGAACCAGAAAGCAGGTCCTCAACAGACATCAAATCTACCTGTGCCTTGATCTTCGACTTCCAGCCTCCAGAACTGTGAGAAATGAATGTCTGTTGTGTATAAGCCACCAAAGTACAACAAGTACTTTGTTGTGGCTGCCTGAAAGGACCAGGACAATAAACAAATACGAATAATAATTTGTGATTAGCTATTCAATGTCCCACCTTACAGATTCAGCTCTATTTGAGTGTACACAAATATGAAACATCATAAAATATCTTCAAGTATCAACCATATGTGCATACTTAGTTAAAAATTAAAATAATATTGAGTGCCCTCTTTTTCGCACCCAAAAAAGTACATCCCTGCCCTCCTGTCACAGCCTACCCTTTCAGAATTGTTATTTGGGGTTAACTGGAACTGTTAGTACTTCAAGGACTAAATTCGGGAAGCCACTGGGGATTTATCAGCAGGCAGAGTTTACAGACAACTGAGTGGTTTCTGTGATTGTGTTAACAGCTCTCAGGCTACGAACATAGCTCTCAATTTGTTTGCCAAGAATTCTGAGTTAGCTCAGAAGTCTGTATGATTGTCACCATCAATGGCAATTTTGCTGTAGCATGATCCAGCCCATGTTAACATTTTAAAGCCATGAGAACGCTAAGTACTCAGCTGTCTGGTAACCTGGCTGACTTCTGACACAATATCTGAACCAGAATTCAAATCTGTCTGAATTCACCTATCTACTAATGTCCTTGCAGCCTGTGCTCTGAAAGTCAAGGCTCATTCCTCCAGACTATCCCTGCCTCACGCCATCAAAATCATGTCAAAATCATATAAGGGGCAGGAAAAGAATGTTCTCAAAAGCCACATTTAAATTTCCTGACTTTATTTTTAAAAATAGAAATATAATACCATCTCTAAACTTTTCTACAATAAACACAATGAATTTGGGCAGGTTTTAGCACAAGCAGGCTAGAAGTGCTTTTGCCTGGACCACTAATGAGTCTGCAGGCCGCTGACTCTCCCCGAGGAAACTGGACCCTGCCCGAGGAAATCACTGTTCAGGACTAGAGAGTGGAGGAGAGACTGGACCCCGCAGGGAAAAAGAGAGAAATAAAGAGTGCCCTGTCAGTGGTAAATGTCAAGCGTACTAGTTCTGCAGTGCAGCAGGCTCTCATCTCTGAGAGGCTGGGTGTGTCATTAAGAGATTGGGGTGCCAGCTGAGACCGGGCACTTTATAAGCTTGTGTCCCCATTGCCATTACCCCAGCGTCATGCTGCTGGGTCTAAACAAAGTGATGGGGTGAATCACAATATGAGAAACAATAGTGAGTTAAGAAGAAAAAGATCCAGATAAACACTGCCTACCTCCCCACTGCCCAGTGTTTCACTTTCCCTTCCCTTCTTGGCTCCAAGTTGTAACGTGGGACTCGGCCCCACACTTTCACAGTAGCATCCACAGTGACCTGCTGAGACGCAGTGGCCGCGGGCAGCTATGCTCTGGGTTCTGCCTGCACCAGCCAGTCCACAGGGAGTAGAGTCAAGCAGGGAAGCATTCTGATCTTTCCATTTCTTTCATTTGCTAGAGGGGCAGGGAAAATAAAAGGAAAAGTGTACCTTGGACCACAAGGCACTGTCACAGGGAACAGGAAACTAAGAAACCCTCAGGGTCACAAGGCAGGTGGGGCTGCAGACTTCCTCTGGGACGTGCAGGGCCGACATGCGCAAAGACATATCGATCCTTGGTGGCCTGTCTCACCGGCAAGGTGGTCATGGTCTGCATATTAACACACAGCCCCAGACACTGCGGCCGACAGAATAGACAGCAGCATTTGGGTCCAAAAACCCTGAGAGCAAGTGTTAACTTCCAGTTTAGATGAAGAAAGCTATACAGAATGCAAAATGGTACAGCCACTCTGGAAGTCTGGTGTCTCACCATATTTACCATATGATCCAGCAATTGCACTCCCTGGTATAAGCCGAAAACTTATGGCCACATAAAAACCTGCACGGGAATGTTTACAGCAGCTTTATTCATAATTGCCCAAACTTGGAAGCAACCACGATATCCTTCATAGGTGAACGGATAAATAAACTGTGGTCCATCCAGACAAAGGAATATTATTCAATACTAAACAGAAATGAGCTATCGAGCCATGAAAAGACATGGAGGAACTTTAAATGCATGTTACTAAATGAAGGAAGCCCATCTCAAAAAGCTACATATTGTATGATTGCAACTCTACAACATTCTGGAAAAGGAAAAATTATGAAGGTAATAAAAAGATCAGTGCTTGGGGGGTAGGAAGGGATGAATAAGTGGAGCACAGAGGATTTTTATAGTATGATATTATAATGGGTACATGCCATTATACATCTGTCCAAACCCATACTGAATGTACACACCAAGAGTGGACCCTGATGTAAACTGTGGAGTTTGAGTGATGATGATGTGTCAATGTGGGTTCATCAATTGTAATCAATGTACCATCTAGTGGGGGATGTTGATAGTGGGGGGAGCCTATGGGGGGAGGAGGGATACACTGGGAAATATCTGTACCTGCCCCTCAATTTTGCTGTGAACCTAAAACTGCTCTAAAAAAATAAAGTCCTAAGAAAAACAAAAAAAGCTACATTAGACCCAAATGTACCAAGCAAAGATTTTAGGACTGACACCTAATTCCACCCATTCCCAAGAGACTAAAATATATTAACATTTGAAACCAAAATTTGTAATTAGACTGCTTTTCACAGGTTAACAAGAATGTTCCGATATATTAGCAAAATTAAAGAAAACTTTTTTTTGCATTTCTTTTTGAGAAAAACACACTGTTGTATTAAAATCATATCTTGATTTAATTTTAATATAGTTTAAACATCAAAAACAGAAGAAACGAAAGTCTTACTTAAGTGGATCCTTCTAATTTATAGAGAGTTTCACCCATAGCTCATATAGTATGTCTTCCTGGAAGATATGGTTTGTATGTGGTCATTTCTAACTTTAGATGTAACTGCCAATGTTGGTGCCATGATTACATGTTTCGACAGAATGTCAACAACTCAAAATAATTCACTAGGCATATAACCAGATGTTTAGCTTACAGACCCAAATCACTCCCCCACAGACATTAATTGGTATTCCAATTAATTCTGTGTGGTGATGTTAAATGTACATTTGGGAACAAAGACTTTCTCTGCAGAAACTCAAGGTATTCTTAGCATGGAATGATCTGACAACAGCAAGCTGCCATGAATTTAACCAGTTTTTCTTTGGACAACTGTTGGGTTGGCATTTCATATTTGTTTGTAACTGAAAATAAGAACAAATTCCTTTGGGCAAGTTTGTGTAAATTCAACTTAATCTGCAACTTTATGGGAAAGAATGTTATACCATCCCCCAGTAATTGGCAATTAGGGGTGATATCTAAGCAGGGTTAGGATGGTGACACAGAAAACCTTATTTATTGGGTTTTTCACTTACATGTAATCTGCAGTGTTTAGTTGTAGACTATGCTGGACTACCACTTAGTAGTGGCATCTTACTGCATGTGTGTGTTTGTGTCTCTGTGTATATTTGTACGTTGGGGTGAGTGGAGAATCAAGGACAAATACCACTAAAAAAATCTGTTAAGAAAAAGAAAATAGGGACTTCCCTGGTGGCGCAATGGTCTGGAATCCGCCTGCCAATGCAGGGGACAGGTGTTCGAGCCCTGGTCCGGGAAGATCCCACATGCCGCGGAGCAACTAAGCCTGTGCGCCACAACTACTGAGCCCACGAGCCACAACTACTGAAGCCCACGCACCCTAGAGCCTGTGCTCCGAAACAAGAGAAGCCACTGCAATGAGAAGCCCGCGCACCACAACGAAGAGTAGCCCCTGCTCTCCACAAACAGAGAAAGCCCGCATGAAGCAACAAAGACCCAACACAGCCAAAAATAAATAAATAAATTACTTAATTTAAAAAACAAAAAAAAAAAGAAAAAGAAATTATAAGGAACTAGAGACACTATCTTTAATGGAAGAAGTCATTCAGAAGGACCAGTTAAGAAGAAACTTTAGACAGTGTTTCTCTTAAAATGTGGTATTGGCAACACCTTCCCAGTATCAATTCAGGTACTGATTATAGTGCAGTTTCTGAGGCTCTAGGATGTCAAAACCATCATCTGAAGAATCTGGGCCCCAAAGGTGCACCATTCACTAGAAGCCATAGTGAGCTTTTCATGCAATCTCCTGGTTAAGAGTCTGCATTAGTCCATCCTGAGAATGATGTGAAGGGAAAGCTTGTGCTCAGGTGACATTTCCCACCTTCACTGTGCTGCTTCACTCAAACCACCCAACTCTAGAAAGTCATTCACAAACTGTTTTCCGTAGCTCTCTGACATCCCAAGATGGGGCCTCAGAGATCATCTGGGACTTAGTGGAGGAAGGGGACAGGTGGGGCGGAAGAAAGAGCTGGTTGGGCCCTGCCCTCCACCCCTGCCCCCAAACACACACACCAGGTTTTAATCATCATTAACTTCCCTTTTGTGTAGTTTATATATTACACTTTGAAAGAAAGAGTTGTATAGTTTTGAAAAACATATGAAACTGTTCTAACCTTTAGCAACTGTTTTCTCTCACACCTTGTCTCCATTCATCATTGGGACAGAATGGGTTCCTTTTCAGGTTACTTTAGGGGAAATTTTAATAACCTGATACATTTTATTCTTCTTCTTCCATTAAATTGAGCATACTACTAGAGGTAAATATGGAAGAAGGCCAGTCTGAGTTTATTTGACGCCTGAATGATAAGTTATTTAAATGAAATTCATGTCACTATTTTCAGACATGTACAGTAAATGTAACCAGTCTAAGCAAGGGAAGTATGATTTGAAGGAACTTGCTTATCCTAAAAATCACTGACCCACAGGAGAAAAATTAACAAAGATACAAACACTCACACTTTTATTTAACTATATTAAATATTAAACTTAAGTTTAAAATTAAAGTATGTAATGTAAAATATATTCAATATGTATGATAGATACTATATTTAATTCTGTTCCATATTATTCTACTTAAAAGCAATTTAGGAGGAAATGGTAGAAGAAATAGATTGAGGATGATTAAACTGATCATACTACTAGAGGTAATAGAGGTGGGGAAGGCAGGAGGAATAAAAAGAGAAAAGTGAAGGAAAATACAGGCTCCTGAAGTTTGGAGACGAATGTTATTTCAATATCCTGCTGTTTCCTTGGGCATTGCATCAGAGCAACTTACCATCTGTTACCCTGGACCTTTAAATAGGCCCGTTAATCACCATCGAACTAGGCCCCCCCACTTCTTGTATCAGCTTTGGGAGGTTCTGCTCTGAGTGGTGTGCCTGGAATAGCCCCATCAAGTAGGAAAATTATAATCTCAGAAGCTGCTTAGACGAAGAACTCTGTCACCTCATACCCCAGGTAAGAATGAGCTGAGGTTAAATTCTGACACCTGGGGACAAAGAGATTCCTTATTCATGTTTTAAGAAAAGACAGAGCTTATTTCTACACAGCCTTTCAGTTACTTCTAAGGGGTCATCTACAGCACTGTGTACTAGAAAACACTTCTAAAAATAGGTGAAATATTTTACTGGTTTTGATTTTTTTAACTTATTTAGCAAATCCTTTGATTGCAGGTAATAGGTCAACTAAATTTAGCCTCAATCTCTGTTACTGCAAATTCTGAATTAATGTACTAAGAATCTCACCTTTTACAATAGGGTAAGTGGCCACTATGGCTCATGGGTGGCCTGCAGTATTTGTGTGCACAGAACTCATCTTCCCTTGGACTTTTCTCTTGGTTAACAGAGGCTGATATTTGGGTACATTTCATTTTCCTTTTTGTATTCATGGCTACACTACCTAGAAACAAAATCAAGAATGATATACATAGGCTGAAAATTAACTCTTCCATAATACCTTGCACAGATAAGACCATTGGAAATAATTGTGTCCTCCAATGTAGAGGGGAAAAAAGTTTGAAGAATTTTAGCAGGGTCCAGGAAAGAAGGGAAACACTAAAAATTAAACAAGTAGATAAAATATGATTAAATATGATTATCAATTTTAGTTAAACCTGGAAGGGGGAGATGGGACTGTGATTTCAAGAATCTAAAATGCTTTTAAATGATATGTGGTTAAAGATAGGAAGAGATTGCTGAATTCCAGGAACAACAGAGTAAGTAATACAACTCACCCTTTCAAAGCCTTTAAATTAGGATTAAGAATATCAGACAGCGACCTGGATGACAGCAGGTTCCTCATGTCCCTTCCATTTTGCCATTTTTATTGTTCACCAATTGTGTACAATTCTTTCCAAGGTGATATGAGAAATTAATTGCTTCTTCCCAGGAGGTACAAGAAGTTAGTTGCCAAGACAGGGGTTTTGGTGACTACAAGGTAATTGGGATTACTGGAATTCAAATTCTGAAAGAGTTGCATGTCCTGAGTATCATTAATGCCTCTGTGTTACACACTTGTTCAGGTGACTATCCAGGGATGAGTTAGACTCACAATGGCTGTATGTGGTGGGCATTTCTTGCTTTTACCTTTTCAGCATTCATCCTCCCTTCTTCTGGCAACCAGAACTACTCCTTCTTAATGTTCATGCCATGTGCTTTGGATGGAATGCATCCTACTCATTTCCAAGAGTAGGCGTTCATCCCAGGCCTCATTCTTTGGGGCAAACAACCCAATCCATTCCAACTTGACTCAATCCTAGGGCCTTTGCTGGAATCCTTAGGAGACAGGCTCTCCCTCCTAGGGCTGCCAAATGCAAGTATGAACCTCCTGTAAGCCTTCTCTTTACTACCTGGGGATAGCCCACCTGAGCATTAATCTACACAGAAGAAATACAAAGACTGATCAATTCCTGATGACATCACTTGAGCATCTGGATTTACTCATGGCTGAGTGGTGGAACTGTTCCACTCTTGGACTCTGTAGCTTCACGAATCAATGTATCTCTCATCCTGGTCTTTGTTTGGCTTTCATCCACTTTGTCAACTTGAAGTGTGGCCCATTCTTTACATCTGATATTCTTAATTAATAGGCTATATTTAAGAGAAATATTAGTAAATTTAAAGAATACATTAAAAAATACTAGCATGGGGCTTCCCCGGTGGCACAGTGGTTGAGAGTCTGCCTGCCAATGCAGGGGACATGGGTTCGAGCCCTGGTCTGGGAAGATCCCACGTGCCAAGGAGCAACTGGGCCCGTGAGCCACAATTACTGAGCCTGCGCGTCTGGAGCCTGTGCTCCGCAACGGGAGGGGCCGCGACGGTGAGGGGCCCGCGCACCGCGATGAGGAGTGGCCCCCGCTTGCCACAACTAGAGAAAGCCCTCGCACAGAAACGAAGACCCAACACAGCCATAAATAAATAAACAAATTTAAAAAAAAAAAAAAAAAAGAAAACTGGGGCTTCAAAAAAAAAAATACTAGCATGACTAAAGAGATCTGTAAATCAAGTCACTAGACAAACAGTTGAAGAAACTGAGGATCCTTGGTTTGGGAAAGAAACAGTCAGAGTAGATATATTGCCCTCAATATTTTGAGGAATGTTATTCAGAAGATCTGAATCTGTGGGACCTCTTGAGGCAGAGGCATGCAGTGCCATCACCAGAGTTATTCAGGTGGGGCTTGGTGACAAGCAGTGTTGCTACAAAAAAGATTCCTCCCCAGGGCAGCGCTGAGGTCTAACTGACTCTAAGGTATTTTGAATGATGAGTCTATGACTCCATAATTTGAAAAGGGGATTTCTTTCTTATTCTACAATGCACCCTACAATCAACTAGGACGGCACATCAAGAAAACTCAAACTCACTCTGCAGAAGTCCTGGTGGGGTGGGAGGAGAGAAAGGGGCAAGTGAGAATAGACTGTACCTTGAACAGTTTTCTGGAATGCCACCACAGAGCTCCAAGATGTATCTAGGAGTCATTTACATCCTACCCAACTTCTTCTTGGCTTAAAACCTTTCAAGCAGCTCCACATAGCTGTTGCACAGCAGTTATGTGCTAAAGCCATAGAGGACTCTTATTGAGAAGTCCAGAGAAGCATTAGCAGCTATGTATTGTATTTAAAATGAGGCAACATCACTGTCAGTGCCCACTGGAGAGTTTACTTTTTAAGAAGACAAACTTTTGGACCAACAGACTTTAACCCGGATTGGATAAAAGTCCCAAGAATCAGATGCTGTCATTGGCTATCAGCTCACGGGGGAGGCTATAAAAATGTTGGCTGAGAGACTGACCAGTTGTATCTGCAAAAATGTCAAAATATTTTAGTTATGAAAATATGATGGATTTTACTATTTAAGTGGGTGTTAGGACATCTGGAATTATTTTCATAAAAAGGAAAGATTACACAGCAAAACATTTATTTAATTGTTCCAGCTTCTGGTGTTTACTATTTAATTGGCTAGTGACTAAGATTTCCAACAGATATGACAAACACTGATTATATTTTTTAAAAAACTAAAGATTTAATATATGAGTTTTTAAAATAGTATGTAAGTGAATATAGATATAATAGAATCTGGTATTAGAAAGGAGCTTAAGTATCAATGAGTTGAGCTTTAGGCTCAGCTGACATTCCCAAGGTCATATGACTAATAAGTGGTAAAACAGTTTTAGGGCTAGTTTCCAACAAGATTAGCCTTTTTCTCATATACATAAAAATTCTTGAGCCTGTCTTCTTCATTTCTGTTTTGGCTGCTCTAATAATAATAGCAGATATGACTTTAAAACTCTGTATTAGTCTGCTCAGGCTGCTGTAGCAGAAGTATCACTGGCTGGGTGGTATAAGCAACAGAAATTAATTTTCTCACAGATCTGGGAGCTGGAAGTCCAAGATCAAGGTGCTGTGAGGCTTGGTTTCTGGTTAAGAGCCCTCTTCCTGGCTTGTAGATTGCCACACCTCACTGTTTCACTTGGCCTTTCCTCTGTGCACATGTGGAGAGAGAGTGAGCTCTGGTGTCTCTTCCTCTACTTATAAGGACACCAGTCCTGTAAGATTAGCATCCCACCCATATGACCTCATTTAACTTTTATTACCTCCTCACAGGCTCTATCTCCAAATACACTCGGAGTCAGAGCTTCAACATATGAATTTGGGGAGTCGATAACAAGCACTTATGTGTTCCAGCCACTGCTCTTGGTGTTTTTTATTTACTTATTTATACACTATTTAGCAAATTTGTATACTTACTAATTGTATTATCACAATATGTATTATCTCCATATCATAGGTGGGGAAACAGAGGCATAGCACATTTGAATAACTTGCTTGCAGTCACGTGGAGTCAAGTAGAGTAACTGAGGCAGGTGTGGAGTGACGGCAGTCTGGCTCTTGAGTCCATGTGTGTTCACCCTTCGACCATATAATCTCTCTTCACCCCTCTTTTATAACATGGGCTACAAAACCAGATCCTGGCACTGGTTCATTTGTTACTGAAGTTTATTTGTCAGACTCCAGTGGTAGTCAGTTTCCTAAAACAGATCCCATTAGGTCGACATCCATCCATCAGTGGCCCCATTTCCCCTATACTGTAGGATCTACCGTAGGACAAAATTTCCACTCCTTAACGCTGCACTGAATGCCTCCTCCATGATGCTGTCTCCAATTCCCTCTCCAGCCACACATCCCACCAGGTCTCCTGAACTTGAATCATTCTTTGAACGTGCCCCCATGTTGCTCCCCTCAATCTACAATGACCTCCTCTCCCTTCCTTTCCAGGAAAGAGGCTACACCTTCCTGGACAAATTTTCATCAACACTCAGGGAGCACAGACGACACTGTCCCTCTTGTCCCCACACCCTTCCCTCTATACCTGATCTTCATGTCTGCTGCACATGTCATTCTTATCTGTTTACATGTTATTCATCAACCTTTCCCCGGTAGACAGTTTTCCTGGAGGGCAAAGGCTACGTGTGTGTTGCTTCTGAATGCACTTGACAGCGAGTATTTGTTGAATGAATAGTCACTCGAGTATTATGGTCTGTGTCGAATGCTTTTTTGGAGTTGACCTGAGGAAAGCCCATTGGAATTCAATTTTGTTGACATCTTCCCACCAGCCTGGAGTGGGAATAGATGCCATCTACACTGAGGACCTGAGTAGAATGCAGGTCACTGCTTCTTGGCATGTTGTTAACGTATCACTAGAATGACTTAAACAGAACTCTAGTGAAGAATCTGCACATTTTAAAAAATGAGAAGAGTTACTCAGTTGTTCTAAAAATATGCTGTCTCCTTTATTAATGTTGCCTTCGGAATATATTTGTTCTGTTAATTGTCTCATAATTAATTCAAATTCTGGAATAAATATATTATAGGTTTATAACACAGAAATAGTAATATTCAATTGCAGGATCACATTATGGTATAGAAAACTGAAATCTGTACCTATAGCATGCAACTGATGAATCTCCCCTGTGCAGTATATCTTATTTGCCAATGATATTAATTTATAGCTAGGCAGTTCTTCAGAGCTTTCAAAGCATTCACACATATTTTTTATTTGATTATCATAGAAATTATATGAGATATTTGAGCAGAAGAGGAATTTTTCTTCCATTTTACCTCTAGAGAAGCTAGGATTTAAAGCGGTTTGTAGGTGCTGGAGCTAGAGCTAAAATCCAATCTTCCAGCCCCCAATGCATTTTCAGTTCCTCTACCCAATGCTGCCCTTAATCGTGTATAAGGATGGTAAAGCAAATGATAAAATTTCTCTTGCTTTAGAAATATGTTACATTCTTAAAGACAAAACTCATATACAGAAAAAGTGCTTGTGTTTAGGTTGATCAAAAATAAATGGGTACCTTGTTTAAAATGTGAAACAAAGTAACTTCCTTGCTCAGAAAACAGACACCTGAAAATTAGTTTTAATTAAATAAAGTGATTGGTGGAAATAAGAATCCTTAACTGTTTTACCCTCATTTAAAGAGGAACTAAACTGTTGGTCAACAATGCCTTCATTCATTCATTCATTCATTCACCAAATTTTGGCATGCAGTGAACCACGGCACTTCACGGTAGCAGATGCTCCTGTTTCAAGTATTTCAATATCTGCCTATATACCAAAGCACAACAATATGAAGTGAGGAGTCTGAAAGGCAAAACAATAATAAGTTGACCATATAATTTGCAAACAGGGCCATGCTTGGTTCATACGCCTGATTTAAATAATTGTAAGGAAAGAAAATACATCTTTGGCAAAAGATAAAGCAGCATGTGTAATCAGGTGACATGCTGGGCAACAACTCCCTTCTTTGCCTATTTGTACCATCTTTTTCCTAAATATCTCACCAACTACTGGACCAGGAACTGTTAGAGCACAGCAAACATAGTAGCCCCAGCAAACTGCGCAGTACCTGCACACATGAGCACACATGAAGGCACAGGAGCACAGGCGTATTGGCTAAATCACATGCCTTCTGACTGAAATGAACAGTAACACAGAAATCCACAACGCATATGCATCTTAGCAAAAAGAGAAAATAACATATGTGGAGCTAACTGCATGTCGAGGGCTACCAAAGATGCTTTAAAGTGCTGCTTTATTTCATTTCTAAACAACTCCACGAGGCTAGGATGAAGCGCGACGTGTGAATGGAGATCAGACCTCACCTAGCCCATCATTCTATTCTACCAAGGATACTGTGTGAAAGCAGATGTGGCTGAGTCAACATCAGAACACGAAACTCCTGACTCCAGCGTCTTGCTGCTTCCCTGAAGGAGCCACATGCTTCCATGTAGGTCTTAGTGCTGCAGTAACATTCAGGGTTTATCAACAATACTTTACTTTTCCTCCAAACTCAAGTATTGTGTCTACAATGAAAAAATGCAATTAGGTAATTTCCTAAGATGGTTGTCTAAACAATCAGAACAGCAGCCCAACAGCTCTTCATTCTTCAATCCCAAATTACTCAAAGAAATGCTCTGACATTTCACTGCCCTGAGTAGACCCAGACTGATGGATGCTTAAAGCCGACTAGCTCTAGCTAATGCCCACTCCCTTTTTTCTCAAAGTCAAATTTTTCGTCCAAGTAGCCTGTGTATTTATACCAGGGGGGTAATGGTCTACGTAATTAATAAAGTTTGCTTTTAGTTGAGAAGACAGCAAATAAATGAGGGGTCTGGGCGTGAAAGGCAGCCAGCCCTTAGTCATGCAGCCACTTGGCTGCAGCAAGGTTAAAGCCTGCTTTGGAAGTCTTGGTGAGGTCAGAATATTCTGTACAGAGGTTTCAACATTTTCTTAAAACTGCAGATAAATATTCACAAGGGTCAAAAGTGATAAGAAATGTCACAGCAACCTTTGTCTTCAAGGGAGTTGCAAAACAAGCCAGAGAGACCAATAATTCTCTCAAATGATGAATAAAAAGGCTTTGTTCTGAACAACAGAAATTTTAATTCCAAGTGGCCATCATAGATCCGAGTATTTCTGGTTTCTTCACAAGTGATAGAACCTATACATGGGGCTAAGACAGACTTAAGTAGATAAATCTCTCAAGACGCCATTATTACCTGAAACCACTGACTTTATTTTTTGAAATTTTCATTCTTAAAATAATCGAGTAAAGGCAGCTTACCCACTGCCAAGGCAAATTTGAGTGACAAGAAATCTGATGATCTATGTGACCCATAGCACATACTTAAGAAATTCATCACATTTCTCCGGTACTTATTGTATTAGCAAAGTCGTAATATCTAAAGTAATGTTTCTGTGATTTTAGTAAGATCAATCAGGGGTCAAATCCTTCCCTTTAATAATACGCTCCAATATAAAAGGTTTATTGAAATATGAGATACATTAAATATGAAGCACTGGGCTTTACACATTCTCTCACTGAATCAAATCGCAATTAACATTCCAAGTGTGTCCCCCTGTACAGTTTAAACGATGTTGACAATTTCCAATTGATAGGGACTCGCAGGGCTAAACAAATCCAGAGTCCTAAAATTCCAACAATCTGTTGTTTATAAGGTTTGTCTCTGGCTCACTGGGGATTGATACCTTTGCTCTAGTAATCACCCCATTTCCCTGCTACACAACAGGTGACTGCACCTTCTTTGTGCTTGGGGTTGTGTTGTCGTAGCCTAATGGTAACTTCTTGTTCACAGGCACCGTTCAGCGCTACGTCTTGCTGTTGTGGCTGCTTCATCCATCCTGCCTGACAAATGCAGCCCCCCAGAGGACAGCTGAGAATGGTCACTCATTCCCTTCCCTGCTGATGCAATGATCCTGGAGTGCTCACTGGTAAACAGAGTCTATGGTTCCATAAAATAAGCACACTCCATCTAGATGGTATTGGCAGATCAATTCCTGGCGGTAGAAACACTTGCTTTGGTTCCGATATCGTCACCCAGAACTCATTTAATATTTGCCCAGTGGTCACTGAAGCTTTATATATCAGAAAACTCAATCAGGAAACATCAGGTTGCTAGGTGTCTTAGTGCGATGACACGCGTACCTGTCTATATACAGACCACAGAAAATAAAGAAGAGGCAGCTTCCAGGATAACAGGCCAACTTGGCCCATCTGTTTTGTTGAGTATGTCTTTTAAACAAGAAAGACTGAGTACTACAGCCTTTCAAATTCATTCTTAATTTACTCTTCCTTCTCCCTTTATCTTCATTTTCACAAATGGATATAGGGGAATGATTGGCCTGGTTTCTTAGAAGTATCTTAGAAACTTGAACTAACTTGAAGTACTACAGCCAGCCCCAGGCCCTCCAACCAGCTTCCAGGGCTTACTGGTAAGTTTGTTTAAAACTTCCTGCAAGAATACAGTAGTTCTTTTGGAGTTTGGATCAGTGATGCCATATTTGATTGCTAATTACAGTTCCTGTGGAACTCTTTAAAAATATAGATTAGTGGGTGTCACTACTAGACATCCCAATCCATAGAGAATCTGTATGTTTATAATTGCTTAGAGAGGGGGGTCTATCACTGCCAAGGGTGTTCACCAGCAAGTCCCTACCACAAAGACAATAATTTACTTCACCTGAGGAAAACATCTTCCTCCTTTCTTCCTTCCTTCCTTCCTTTTCCTCTATTTTTTTCTTTTTAAATATATAATAGGAAGAAAACAGAACTAGTTGCAGGTGTTTTACATACATTTTTCTCATACATCCACCCAATAGTCTTTTGAAATAAGATAAAGATGAGGAAGCAGATAAGGAAGTAGAGGCTCAGAGACGTTCATAACCTCCACCATCACACAGCCAACAACCGGCTAAGCAGAGATTCAAGCCTAGGTCTGTGTAGTTTCAGAACCCTCGCTCCTTCTATTCTATTAAGTTGCTTCAAATATGAAGAAACTGTGAAATATGTTTTGTTTAGAAAGGCAAATAGCTATAGCATTTTTGTTCTATTTTTTTCTTTCTAACCTTTCTTCTATGTGTGACCTTTGTCTGTTACGTATACTATTTACAATCTGTTCACTTAATGACCTATCTTCCCATCAGATCTCATGTTATGGCCATTATAACCTCCTCTTTGTTGCTGTATAACAGTCTGTGACTATTACACATACATTAATAGGTTACTTCAATACTCTTCAGCTGTTAGAAGTTAGGTAACTTTCAGTTACCCACTCTTAGAAGCCAGTATGTCTGATGGACTTTGCCACAATGAACTGAATCTGTCCCAGGCTGTAGGTGGTTTCAGGTCTGCTCCTTTTATCAATCTCATTCTGTAGAAAGCCAGTGCTGGTACTTCTCACTGGATGGCAGAAGTACAAGGGGCCACATCAGATCACATTTAGCGTCTCCGTGAGTGTGGATCTAAAGCTTTCCACTGGCCAAAGCAAAGCCAATGAGATGGGATTCATACTTTGCACATTCTGCTGGGAGGCCCCACAAGGAGGTATGATTCCACTGCTGGAGAGGAGTGATGCTTCGGGAACACTTATCATCTGCCACACATGCTCAGAGAAGGTGATCAGAGTAGAATGCATATCTAGCAGCAGTACTAAGAGTAGAGTTGATGCCATATTGGGTTAGATTGTAGGTTGGTATGAGAAGTACTGTGGACTGAATGTCTGTGTCCCCAAAACTGAAACATTGAAGCCTAATCCCCTCTGTGATGGTATTTGGAGGTGGGACCTTTGGGAGACAATTAATTTAGATGAGGCCATGAGAGTGGGGCCCCCATGATATAAAAAGAGGAAGAGACACCAGATCACACTCTCTCTGCCATATGACAGTGAAAAGGTGGCTGCCTGCAACCGAGGAAAAGAGTTCTCACCAGGAACTGAACTTGCAGCACCTTGATCTGGAATTTCTTGCCTCCAGAACTATGAGAAATAAATGTTTGTTATTTAAGCCACCCAGTCTTTGGTATTTTTTTTACAGCATCCCAAGCTCACTGTACAAGTAGAGATTGAGAGAAGCAGACAGATTTAAGAGCTATTTGTTAAGTGTATCAGTCAGTGTCCTGGAAGGAAACAGATGGTACAGATGGTACATTAACAAGGATTAATTGACAAGGTTTATAAAAAGAATATTTACAACAGTATAGAAAGTGTTAAGAAAACCAACAGTGAAGTAGTGAAAATAAGCAATAGTACTTATGACCTCTTGGCCTAAAGCAGATTTGTCCAGAACCACTGATGGTCACATCCATGGAGGAAGGTCTACGTTAGAGAGCTTGACTAAAAGTTCTCAAGCACTGCCAAAGCCATGGCTGGTCAGAGAGGGAACAGGGGGGTTAAAAAAACCCCTACGCTCTTTCCTTCTATGCCTCTTCTTGGCTGTATTCATCAAGGAGGCCAAGAAGACCAGATGATACCATCCATGGAGGTGAGCATCTCAGAGCACAGACAGGTCAGAAAGCAACAGGAAATGGGTCTGGAGGGACATGAAGACAATCACCAGCATAATCTGTCCTCTTCACCATTTAGCAAACAAGTTCTCCTTCTTTTAGATGCAAAAATTTGCATACCCAGCACAAGGAAACTCATTTTCCATCAACCACTGTATCCTTATGGAATGCTATCAATTTAATCATACTTCCACCAAGAACCAAAATGATAATATTAACCACACCCAGAGCCCTTCATGTAAAGTAGCAGGAACAGAAGGCAAGGGGGAGGAAAGAAGCAATAAACATACAACACAGATGATACAGTTCCTCCTTTACAACACCTAAATTCACCCTCCTAGCTTCCTTCTTTCACTGAACATGGACGTTCCATGTTCCCCCTCTCTTTCAGCTGGCATGTTGGCTCACAAAACTGTTTGCTTGCTTGTCTGTTTGTTTGTTTTTGCCTAAATCTTACCAATAAAGGATGCAAATACTTAGTGGTCCTCCATTTATTGAGTTCCTATTGTTTCAACTGACCATTATGATGCAACACAGTAGCAACTCAGCAAATCCCCAGGTTTCAGAGACAATCTCCTAGCCTTCACTGTGTGAAATCAGCCAATTTTTGAGATTAATCCTATCGAGTCATACAGTGATCTCCTCCTATGCCCCTCAGTTCAGTGAGGTGAGGAGTACAAATGGCTAGGGGCAGCCTTAGCTTCTAACACAACAAAACCATGGCCGTGTTCCCAAAAGCATTCCTCCCTTGAACACTAAGTCTCCAGATCCAGTAAGCCCAAGATTGCAGAGATGTGAAGCAAATTTCTGAAAGTGAGTTATTAGGTGTGATAGTGAAACAGCATTTCAGAATCTACTCCTTGGCTCCTGGACCCAAAGAGTTTAGCTGTTGGGGAAAAGATTGGTCCCTGGTTTAAGGCATGTACTATGTCCTGTAGGGCAGTCTTAACCATGGAGGGAGGGTACTGTCTCTTAAGGTATTAGGAAGGGTACTGTTGGTGCCATAATTTAGCCTTATGTTATTTACCATAGTATCATCCCAGCTGCTTCCAAGTGATGAGGAGACCAGTAAACCCATGCCAAAATTCCTTTGTCAAAAAATGAGTTCCTCAATCTGAGGCAATGGTTTCTGCAATAATGTGTTAATGAGTAAGGCCTTCTTTATGTCCACAAATGAAGATGTCAGCACAAGTTTTATGAGTAGGGTTGGTAGGTAAGTATTTGGAATGTCTGTGAAGACAAATCAACTGCCCTTCCATGATGAAACAGTTCTAAGATAATCAATATCCAATATGTGGCCAAGTCTCCCCTCTGGGAACTGGTGCCATATCAAGTATTCAACACTGGCCCCTTATGTTGGCAGACTGGGCACTCAGAAGTGGCCAAAGCCAGATCAGCCTTTGTGCAAAGGGAGCCTATGTTGCTGGTCTCCCACGTGATCTCCTTCGCTTGGCCAGGGCCACCTGTGCAAAGCACTCTGGCAAGTGTGCAGTGCCTGCAGGGAAAGGTCCACATCTGTTACACAAGAGGTCCTCTGTCCATCGATTGTTGAGGACCCACTCTGAAGTGAATGCCCTCTGATTGGCCTTGATGTGAAGTACAATACCTTCATTCTCTGTCCATCCTCACTCCTCTGTCCCAGGCCTCCTGGTCACCAATCTTCTAAGTAGCCACTGTCCAAGGATCAGATCTGAACATCAGGCCATTGCTCCTTCCATACGCTAGACAACCAGACTGCTGGGGTGTGTCCATTAACTTCCTCAACCTCAACTCTTGGCTGGTGCAGATATACAGTGACCATCTCCCTATAAGCCAGGCCCATACTTTTTCCTCCTCTCTCAACTCATGATAAGGAATTCCCTAAGAGGTCTTTGATTATGTTTGAGAGAGAGGTGGCAAGGCCACACAAGCAGGTACCATGGGAGTCAATCCAAGGCAATGTACTTGTGCCCAGTGCACCTGTTCAGGCTCAATCTTGTGTATACAATTTCCATGTTATGATGGAATGCCTCAGTGCATATTCAAAATCAAATTTTACGATCTAATGCTTCATATAAACCCCAATTTTGACAGGTTGTGTCTCATAATTGCTGATATCCCATGGTCAGATGTTCAGTTTCTACCACGGTCTAGGAGCAAACCAGGGGCAGCTTTTCAAATGTAAAACACCATCATCAGAAGTGGGAGTGGTCTTCCCCGAAACCCCTAGGCCTGTGTGTGACTCTACTATTGAAGCTTTCTAGAGCTTCCACAGGCCATCTCCCTCTGCCATAGACACTTCTAGGTACCACTGAGTCTACTGGGGAAGAAGGTCGGAGTGGCAAAACAGTTTCCACCATACCTCAGGCCTTTCCAAAGCTGGGGAATTGAGGGGCCTAGGATCAGGGCAGCAAAACCCGACATGATATACGTCACACCAAAATCCAGAGAGACCCACTGAGGACTATGCCCCTGCACCTGGCCTCTTACATTGGAAGAGACACCCCCACATTCAAGACAAGTGGACCCTAAAGGAGCTTTCCCAACCAGGCAGGCATCTGGCTGGCCACAGTGATAATCCCTCCATGCTGGCAATTAGGCTGCTTGTAAACACTGCCTCTCAAGTCCGTTTAGCATGAAGTAACTGGTGTAACAGTCCAGTGTGATATTCTATCGGATAGTCAAGGCATCTCCAGACTAGTGTCAAGAAGCAGGAGGCTGGGCATAGTCCTATGGTATGGCAATAAAGGTTTATGGCTTCCCTGGCAGATACAGGTAAACTTTGCCTGATTATCTTTATTGATGGGCACTGCAAAGAAAGCATTTACTCAACCAATGGGCACGTGACACAAAGCAGTGGCCAGAGGCTATACTGATTTATTCCAATGAAGAAACCACATCTGGTACAGCAGCTGTGATTATTATCACCACTGATTAAGTTTCTGATAATCCAAGTCACTCTACAAGATCCATCTGGCTTTTCTACCAGCCAAATGTATGAGTTAGAGGGAAGTGTGATAGGAATTCCCTCCTCTGCATCTTGACATCTCCATGAAGGCACAAATCTCTGTTAACTCTCCCTGATCATTCGATTTACTATTTTGAGGATGAGGGCATTTCCAGGAATTTCCATTTGGGTCCTTCCCACCATAATAGTCCTTACTGCAATGGTAATACTACCTATGTGGGATTCTGACAATTATTAAATGTATTAATAGCCTCCAGAGCTTTGGAAATAGCCACAAGTTAAGCCCATGGCCTAACTGGACCCTCTGTGAAACAGATTGATGCTGTGAATCTATCACCTGCTATCGTAAACCCCTTTTTGGTCAACAGACCATGGTGATAATTTGTGTCTTTAGGGATTAATGTCCTATCAGAGATATTACCTAATAATCCCTAGAAAATCTGGATATTTCCCATTTCCCAGTGCAGAGTTGTTCTGTTAATAGATCACAGGTATTTCTGGGGGAGGCTTGGAACAGCCATGGTCTGCCTTATGGATGAATGGCAAGGTTTCCCAAACATCTGGTAGAGACAGGTAGAGGAAGAAATCCTTCAGGGAGCTATGGGACTTTAAAGGGGGCTGATAGGGGGCACAGTGGGTGGATGCAGGGGAGAGAGGGCAAGAAAAATCCAGATTCCCAAATGTGATGTGTTGAAATTAAGATGCATTGAAACATCCAAGTGGCAATGCCTAATAAACACTTAGATACATGAGTCTGAGCCAGAAATTTCAAATGGGAAGTATTAGCAATTAGAGGGCAACTGAAGTTGTCAACCTGGATATGAACTTAGTGAAAAGGCAACATTTAAGGTTTATGTAGAAAAGAAAATCCAGCAAAGAGGTCTAAGGAAGATCATCCAGAGTGGTACAAGAAAAATCACATAAAGGGGATATTGTAGAGATCAAGGGAAGAAAGTGTTTCAGGGAGGAAGTGGTCCACTGCATCAAATCCTGCTGGAATTTCAAAAAAAGAGGAAGAAAAAATGCCTCTTTGATTTGGTGACATGAAGATAACCAGTGACCTTTGCAAAAACTTTTTCTGTGGAACTCTGAGGTCAGAAGCCAGACAGGGTAATCACCCAGTGCTACAAAACACTGCATATATCAAATAATTCTGCCCTTCGAAAACCAAATGACTTAACATTTCTAGAGCTTATTTTATGTGTTTGACTTTGATTCCTCCGTTATCATATTTTTATGGTCCATATTCCAGTGACGATTACCCACTGATGATCCTTTTGTTTAGCCTGTTCCAACAAAGATTTGGCTCAAGCCACAGCCACATACCTATGAGGCCTGTTCTAAAGGGTTCAGCTTCCTGAGTTGTTTGTCTTGTGTGCTTTTGTGATGGATGATGAAATAGTAGCAGGGAGACAATGGTAAGGATCTTAGCATGCTAAAAAGAATGCTCTGTTATTAACATAGCATCATCTATCACAAAGAAAAACCAGTCTGGAATTCTTTACTCCAAACATCACAGCCTTAAATTCCTCCCTAGAACTATAGCCAGAAATTCAGAAATTTGTATGTTTTGTTATGTTTAGGTTTCCTGGGCACTTACTTTGCTTCTGAAATATTCACCCGTGCCGAGCAATCCTGTCTCCCTTCTATGAGTTCCTTCAGTCTTGGCTCTGTGTATCTGCTGGCCTTTGACACTGCGATTCATAGCTGATTTACATTTGGACATGAAATCAATGTATTAGGTTCCTTTTGAAGTTTAATTATTCCAAAAAGATAGGCAAATCAGAGTAAACTTGGAATTGAGTAAGCATTACAGAGTGGAGAGACCACAGTATTTACCTGTAAAGACCATTAATGCCTAAGCAGAGAGAGTTTAGCTAACTAAGCATTAAATGGGGATTTAACTACCCACAATTCTGTGATCAAGGTGAGCCTAAAATAGCACCAAGCTAAGAAAGCTAAACATTGACTGACAGCACCAGGAGTCTATTAAAATCGTTTTCTATATGACTCTGAGGGAACTTAATAAAGAGATTCATTCCCATGGCTTCAGCCATTTGTTTGGACATAAATGGCATACTTATAGTTTCTACATCTCACATTCATTACAGAAGTGGTTTGGTCTTTCTGTAAGCCTAAATTGTTCCCATGCGATAAGAATTTACACATGGTATAAATTCCACGTTTTGACTCCTGGTGTGTAGATTAGTCAGTATCCAGGCAGACAAATCCATCAAACTGCTGACTTCTCTGTACACACAGCTCCTCACCTCAAGTGGGAAATAGAAACACGTTTTGCATATGGAAGACAGAAGTGTGAAGAGGATTCATCTAACAGATTTAGAAATGATAATGGATTACAACTGAACAGAGCACCACGGTTGGCTGATCAGCAAACAATGATCCGATATCAAGACTCCCCACGTGGGCTGCACTTAAGACACAGGAGGATTCATTGACCAGCATCCTCCCCACCATGTCCCCGTGTCTGACCCGGTTCTCTCTTAAGTAGTAGGTACAAATAAAGAGCAGCTATTGCACAAGGAGGGAATAATGACCAAAAAAAACTACCCCCAAGCAGTGTGCTAACTGCTCTACAGCAGCACCTCATTCAATGACACGGCAGGAGCCCTGCAAGGTGGAGATCAGTGACCTCTGAGCACCGGAAGCTCAGAGGGCTGATGCCTCTCTGAGCAGAGCTGCACCTGAGCTCACAGCACCAGACCCCAGAGGCCATACTTTTCATCACCCAACTGTGTAATACATCTGATTTCTGCCAGTGTCCTGCATTTCTTTGTAATGTCCAAATCCTGAACCTTCTTTCATAGCTTATTTAGTTACTGGCTCAGCATGAAGGTAATGTGGAGGAATTGAAAGTGATCTCTGCATTAAAAATAATCTGCATTATGATTGCAACACTGTCAAGTTACATGCAAGGGTGAACAAGGTCTATAAAAAAAATAATTTTTACGTTTAGTGAGGCAGAAATTGATCATATATATTTTCTTTTTTAATTAGGACATTTTAAATATTTTTAGAATATCTATGTAATTATTTTTTCTAAATTAAAAAGGCTGCACAGTTTTATATAAAAAACAATCTTATCAAACCAAAATGTCCCTTTTTGAGAACTTAATAATTAAGTTTGAAGGAGACAAACTCGAGTAGGCTCAGAGAAGCAGCAGCATAAATACTGACATAGACTAATCGTGTGTGATTTTGGCCAGTTGCCTGAAATTTTCTCAAGGTGAGTGTGGAGGTGTCAGGCTAAGCAAACTAAACAGAGCAGAGCACACCAAGATGACAGCTCTATGGGAGAAAGTAAAATGACTCATCAGAGTAAAGGAGCTATAATGAGGGAAAAGAGAAAAAAAACTTTTAAAACTACAGTGCTAGGAATGTCCCCATCATTAGAAAAGATGCAGACAAGTAAGGATGATGTGAGAGTGGGTGGCATGTGCAGGGTTTTTCTTCCCCATTTTCATATTTCTGAAATGTGTTAAATATGCATGGATCTTTAAGAACAAAAATTTTAAGTCAGGCATTCAATTTGTACAGTGCTGAAATGAATGAATGGACCTTCTGACTAGAAAACACCTGAAAACATGTGATCTTACTCATAGTGCTAGTACTTGTACTGACAGTACTAGCAGTGTTCACAAATCGCCCAGGGACCGGACACTGAGCCGGCTTCACAGGCAGCTTCCCGCTAGTCTTCAAAGCGGTTCTGTGAAGCCAGGTGCTACTGTTCTCCCGGCTGAGGTCGACTCTCGCTCACCGGCAGACGGCTGACAGTCTGGGCAGGAATACCACCCCAGATCACCCCCAGAGCTCACCTCCTAACCGTTGTGCTAGACTGCCTTCTGCAAAATACTGGAAATTTTCATCTTTAGTCACTCAGAGGAAATAATCTTTAACAGTATTTTACGCAAAACACTTTGAAAAACCAAAATGTTTAAAACACACAGCAAAGAGGTTCTGTTTCACTGCTTTTAGCAAATTCTGGATTAGAAGTGAAACGTGAATTTCTCAGTGCAGTTTTCATATTAAGGTGTGGCAGAGATGTTTAACGATTCCAGAGGCACCAATTTGCAGAGGAATATTGCTTAAACAGGACTAAATACTTTTTCTTTCTTTCCAATGTGTTGCTTTGTCTTAAACTGGCCTATTTAATACTTCAGTAACCTCTTTAACAATCCGAACAATAATGGAGATGGTCAAAAAAACAAGCTGTCTCAAGATGGCCATGATAAGACACAGCTATATGTTTTCTTCTGTTTTTCTTTTTTTATTATGAATGGTTTTCGGTTTTCCAAATGCATCATGTGTTTTCTTATCAGATTTAGACATAATCATTAAACAAATTAGCCACTGGCTAAAGTTCACGGCTAATAGTCTGGGATTTGGTTGGGGAGATGCTTTGTGCATCTAGAGAATGATCAGGGTCTAGTGAATGATGTATTTCTTTCTTTAGGATGTACTTTACAAGACAGGAAAAGAGTCACAAGAGCAACTGTGAAAAACCTTTGGTCTGGAGACAGTGCTTGCCTCAGCTACTAGAAGCCGTCTGATGTGTAAGATGGTGATGCTGTTAATAGTAATGCCCTCCTCAGAGGCTTGCTGTGAGGGAGAAGTAAGAGACTGCACTTAATAGGCCTATAGTAAGTGCTCAGCAAATTTGCTATGTGAGCAAGCCTTGAAGAGCTTTGGAAAGGAAGAGATAGGGAAACCCACTGAATTCCACAAGGTGCCATGATCTATCTCAATGATAAAAGGCCATAAATATTTTAAACAGATCATTATTTGCTAAATATTCACTCCTGAACAAACTACAAATGTTACAATGTTCATTGGAAGAGCTACTGTACAGGATAATTATATGATTCCTCGGTAGTACTTAAAAGTGAATTACAGGATGCAGTTTGCATGCTCTCAGAGGGCTAATGAGCTCTTCCTTTCACTGTCCTCTGAGTTGCACCCAAAAATCTCCTGGCACATTCTATCATTTAAAAGCAGATAAGACCACAAGGAAGATTAAACTATATTTTGCTCCCTGGTGACACACAACGATTAGTCATTGTCCCATGAAGCAACTCTTGACACTTAACCCCTCTGGTGACATTTCAATAAGCTCCACGAGAAACACCACTCTCCTCTCTTAACTGCAGTTGCTTTGATTTTCATCATCTTCCCCAAAGAGGTTTCACCCAAAGGAACCATGCAGTCCCTCACACCGTATGAAGTAGGACTGAAGTAAGTCTTCACTTGGCTCTGATTGATCAGAGACTTTCTCAGTGTACAGAGACCCACAGAGGTCATCTGGTTTCTCTTCTGTCTCAGGAAAACCCACCTTCACTGTCACTTAACTGATTAAAGATATCATTAAAATTCTCTTCATGGCCTTTTTTTCCAGCCTGTTGCAGTTCTCCATTATTTCCATTTTGTAACCTCCCCAACAGCTCAAGTAACCTGATCAGACCTCTACACTACTCCTGCCCAAACACAACCTCCAACTGTTTTGTGTTGGTGTTCACATTATCCAAACATATTAATATCTGGGAAGGGGAGTGTACAATGACAAAAGGAACCTGAATATTTCATTTCTTACTTCTTTTTTGATATCACTAATCTTTTGTAATTTGGAATATGGCCTCCCCAGTCTTTAGAACTTCTAGGTATTTCTCATGAGGAACTGTGAATGATATTTACATCACAATAGTCTAATTCAGCATTTCCCAGACTATAATGTATAGAATTCATGCTGAGGGTATGCTTTGTCAAAATTATTCCATGCTCACTTAACTGTATAAAAAGCTGGAACAAATAAAGGTAAACAGTAATGCCTCTACTGAAGGAGTTCTCAGACTCCTGAGCATGTTAATATATTATGAACACTCAAGAGGAGTAGGGAATACACTAGTCAAAACATGTGTCTTTGTGTGTTGGAAAGGGAGGATATATTAAGCTTTTGTAAAACCAGGGTTCCAAGGATTATATTCTGAAAAACATTGCTCCAAAATACGTAATTTTTTTCTAGAACAGAGCTGGATTCAGAGATAGTCCAGCGGGGTAGCTCCCTAGAGAGCCAATATGAAAGGAATGAGAAAGAGACTGGGGCAGTGCATCAGCACTGGGATTGCAATGAGAGGAAAACATCACACTCACCAGAACTGCTCCAAAAGAGAATGTTCAATAGGCCCGGGAGAAATATTCTAAGACACCTGAAGTGAGAAGTGAGATAACCAAAGAGTAGCTTGATTAACAATAAAAGGTCTCTGATCTAGGGACACACTGATTAATGCTACCACAACCCTCCTTTGGCAGATATTTCTCCTTTAAATAGAGGTTGACCAGATGCTTAAGCAAGGGACCCAGTGACCATCTGCTCTGTACCCACAACCCTGATCTAATCTCTCTCAGTGTTAAGAGCAAAATGGATTCTGGTTCTTATATTTTCCTCTTCGTACTTCTAGTTGCCAGTCTCTCGAGGGACATATTTTATGTGAAAAAAGTGACAGAATTACTTTAAATTTTAATACTATTAAATATCTTATTTGTAATCACATTTGTAGAAAAAGAATCAAATACCTCTTGAAGGCTAAACATGAAAATTTTAATATGCTGGCACAGTCTATAAGATAAACATTAATCTTCTCCCATAATGAATAACATTTCATATATGTCATGTATATCCAACCATCTTCCATTGCAAACTTGCTTTTTTGTTAGATTTTAGTCCCTTGAGCACAATACCTTTTGTCTTATTTTTACCTCTTCACTCAAGGCCAAGCCCATAATCTGCATTCAATGAGGATTTCATGATAATGAAGATGGAAATAGTGATGATTTAAAATTTGAAAAATCTATCTGAAATTCTAAAAAAACATTTCAATTTCCCAAAATGTTTTTCACTTTAGTGAGTCAGAGAAAACATCAATAAAGTGAACATCTATACTCAGAGAAGAATTTTTCCCCAATTTATACGATTCAACTAACTCATCACAAATACAGTGAACCCCCTCTGCAGGTTTTTATTTCTTTGTGTTACAAGTAGAAAATTATTCCCTGTTCTTACGGATTTTTACTGAAGATGTTTTGTTTGGGGTCTCATTTCATTCTTGGAAAGCTCACTGCTTTTTTTTTTTCCTTTGGCCACACCACGCGGGTTGTGAATCTTAGTTCCCTGACCAAGGATAACCAGGGATAGAACCCGGGCCACAGCAGTGAAAGCACTGAGTCCTAACCACTGGACCACCAGGGAACTCCCTCACTGCCTTTTTTTTTTTTAATCTGAGTGTTTTAGAATTTTGTAGACTTAGGCAGTGTCTCTTATGTAAAAGTGGCTTTTTTTTCATAGTTTCTATTATTTCTGTAGATAATTTGTGTGTAATTTTGTTTTCATGGATACTATTTTTAACAGAAAATTATAATTCTCTATTTCCTCATCTTTAATTTGGTTGGTAATTTGCCAGTGGTGAATTTATTAAGACAACAATAGGATAAAAAACATTGATAACAAATCTCTCAAAATAGGACTGTGAGATGGGTTATCAAATATCTCCAAGAGTTGTTAAAAACTCCTGTAGCCATTGTTCTAATCATTGCTTGACATTATAAAACGGATAAAACAGAAGTTCATTCATCCTAAAAGTGTTAAGGGAATTAATATGGCATAACATGTAAAGTGGATAACATAATATTTAACTCAATAATTCAATAAATACGATCTGTTTTTATTTTGGTTAAAGGTATCAATATATGTGACAAATCCAGGTGTGAAATCTCAATGTAGCGAAACACATGAATCTCTTTTCCTGACCATGTAAACACTATAAAACCCAGCATAACAAAACAAAACAAAAATTCACTCAAATAAAATATTTTAAATATTTCAAGATATTTTAATTTTGACAGACTGTTGACCAGATTTGGGAATATGACTCATTGATGACCCTACACCTTCCTCATTATACGAAGGTGTACCTCACCATCTCTTTACTGGTTCTTCAAAGGCACTTTGTCCATCACTGCCCACATGCTTTGGCTTCATTCATTCTAGAGTTTCTATCTTTTTTCTATATCACTATTTAAATTCTTCAAGATCCTTCTTTCTACTTCCACGTTCAAATCCCATAAGAAACTCTCTGAAGTGCCTCCTGACTCATATGCTATAAGCATCCCTCACATTTGGTGTGCCCTTATATAATTTAAATCTTGATATTTGATAATGCCATGTTTCATCTTGTTGGCGTGTTGTCATTTCTATGTGTTTAATTTTTTTCCTTAGTAATATATCATGGACCATGAAATCAGAGACGTCCCTTTAGACAACAGTATGTGCGGAGCAATGTACAAATTGAAAGTATTAAGTACATAATGATTAATGTAGTGGGAATGCCATTTTAGAAAGAAACTGAGAACTTCTTTGCATTATTTGCATCCTTTTGGGTTCAGACTCCTTTAGTGCTGATGTTTCCCCCTCTTTGCAAATCACTCTTCCTCTTCCAGAAAACGTCTCTGGGTTGCACTATCTTTTCTCCTTTTATTTACTTTTTTCACATTGGGAAAGATCCTAACGTGATTCTGTTGTTTCCAATATACCTTGACTGGCTAGTTTTTTTGAACATAAAATAAAATGCAACCTTTGGAAGGCTATTTATGTGTCTTCAGAAAAGGTCATGGGAAGAATGCCACAGAATTTTCAAATGGTTCATCCATCAAAAATGCAGCTCCCCATTGATTCTTCCTGAATTGTCGATTTCCAAAGAGCCTCAGGGACAAGCCTCATTCTGTGAGAAGAAATCCTTGAAAAGGAAAAGGATGAAATGATAAATGATTTTTTCTGGTGTTTTCCTTCGGGAAAGATAGTAAACTTGCTCTTAGCTTCAGGCAATAGCGTTTCATGAACAACCAGGACAAAAAGAGTTTGTGGTGATAATGATAATGTCAATTTGGCAATAGAGTTTTAAAAGAAAAGTCACTCCCTAAATATGAGGCCCCTATAAATGACCTGTGCTGGAGAAAACTAGCAAAGCCCAGAAGGAAACTGACTTACCTCAAAGTAGATTGTCAAATACAGTATCAAACGTTGGTTGAATGGAATATTTTTCAAAAGGAAGTAGAAATATTACAGCAAAATAAACCTCCCATCTGGGTCCATTGGCCAATAAATTAAAATAATCCTCAGCAAATCTCCTAGATTTAATCATTTCTAGCACTAAAGAGAATTATATTAAACGAGAAAAGGTGATTAAGAAATACACTAAAAGGGTCATAGTCCACGGGATATTACTGAACATTTTTCAGCCACTTGTCACATGGAAAGTGTTTTGGTAAACACAACTCTGCCCCTCCCCCCGTTTTCGCCCTCTTATTTTGACATAACCATCCAGGCGAATGTTAACATCACTCAATACTTGTGTATTTGTTCTATGTCCCACAGGTTCTGGATTCCAAACTGAACTTTATCTTCATGTACAAGCTTCATGGCAACTAATGACAGCACTGGGGTACAATGGTAAGGCCATATTCCATGTAAGGCCAAAAGCCCTGGATCCAGCAATAACAAAGGACCCATGGTCTGTGTGATGCACACACGTGAACAGCACTTAAAATGAAGCATGATGAGTCCTGAGAGAGAAAGTGAAAAGTGCTGAGAGGACCACACCCAGGCTCTAGCTGTTATGGAAAGTGTGCGGCCCAGGTGAGCCCGAGGAGCAAATGGGAGGTAGCCAAGGGGTATAACACACACTGAGACACACGCACACACAGAGACACGTGCCTACATGCATGTGCACGCACCCCACGTACATGCTTGTGTGCATCCAATCATGCACGTGAAACACACATAGGCACATATAAAATACTCGTGCACACACAAATACATGACACATGTGCACGTGAGGTGTGCATGTACACACACAACACATGGATGTATGTCTACACACAACACACACATACAACACACCACACACACACACCCCCCACAGAGGTGAGAGTGGAGGAACTCTCTGAAGCATTTTCCAACCAGGAAACTCTGCATATTTGGAGAAGAGAAGTTGAGAGAAAGCATTGCCTGAAAGAACTTGGGTTATTACTGGATTTCAAAAATGAGAAGGAATGAGAGGAATTATTTTGCATGTTGTAATTTCTCATTATGAATTCCTAAATGACTGATATTGAGTGACTAACCCTGTGGCTGTTGGTCTACCATGGTGAGGAACAGGGTAGCTGACAATCTGTGAGTTTGCTGGGCCAGACTGTTTGAGAAGGAAAAGAGTTTGGCAAAAGGTCAAAGGTTACATGTAGGAAGAACAGAATTTTTAGAGACCAACTTGAGCCAATTCAGTTCTTTTATCAATATTAGGATTTTTAGCCCAAACGTTATAAAGATGTAGACATGTTATCCTCCCACCCCTGCAAACTGGCTTCTAAAGGCTGCAGTTTTTCATTCTTGAAGTTTCAATTGTATCTTTTTGTATCTTCCATCTCTCTCTTCTTTATATTCATGTTTTCTTTCCATTATTTGGCATGTTTTCAAGATTAATAACAGCTGTTTTAAGGTTTTTCTGCTCCTTCCATCATCTCTTGTCATTTCTAGGTCTGTTTTTATTAATTTTTCTCCTATAAGTACACATTTTTCTTCTTTCCATGCCTGGTAAGTTTTGACTGGATGCCAGGCATTGAGAACTTTACATCATTGAGTGCTGGACTGTGCTGGATTCCTTTAGAGAAAATGGGCCTTTTTCTGGCTTTGAGGTTTGGTAGGCTAGATCAATAGCAGCCTTTACACTAGGGTTGCTTCAGCCCCACCTTAAGAAGGTGACCCTTCTTAAGACTCTAACCAAGGCCCTGCTTCTTACGTGCACTCGGCCCACTCTGGTGAAGCACATGCTCTTCCCAGCCCTGAGCAAGGCCCAGGAATGTTGAGACTGCTGCTTCCTGAGGTGGATTCCCCAAACTCAGATGTATAAGTCAGTTCTCAGTCAGAGGCTAGAGGAGACCCTCATGATCTCAGCAACTCCCTCTGTGCAGCTCCTTCTCTACAGAACTCTGCCCCATGGATTTTAGCCCCTTGGCCTGCCAAATTCCATCCTCAGTCTCCTCGATTCAGCCAGACCTCCAGGCTTTGTTCCAACTTCCTCTCCCTGGACAGTGGTCTGGAAATTCCTCCAGGCAGAAATCTGAGGCAATTTTAGGGCTCACCTTATTTCTCTTTTCTCAGGAATCTCTACCCTGTAGGCTGCCAGTTGCCCAATGTCTGGAAAGTATTGTTTTGTATGTTTTTCATATTTTTACACCAAGAGAGCACCCCTGTAGCCTAGATGCTTCACCGTTTTAATGAATATAAAATTTCTGGACCAAGTTCTGCCAGATAGATAGATGACAGATAGACAGATAGATAGATGGTACAGATATAGATATAGTTTATATATAAACACACATACAGCTTTATTAGCAAGCAGACACATACAGTCACACAAAGTATCAATAGTTCTGAAATGTTCTCTCTCACTGACTTCAGTTCAGGTGCCCCAAACAGCATCATATATAGAAGACTTTCTCTAAAGCAGACTTCACAAGTTCTTACAACCAGTTCTACAGGAGGCAGGATCTTTTCTTCCAAGAAATGGAGAGCAGAGATGGGACCAAAGGTCTCCTGACCTCAGGTACAGCACCCATGGGAAGGACAGTGGCTGGCTGGGTTTTTACACCTTATTTATGAAAAGACAGTGTGCCTGTATACCATTCCTCTCCAACAAAATATCTACAACTCCACAAATTTCAATAATCTAAAACTTCTGTCATTCTTATGATAATAAAGCAATTCTAAATTGTTAGTAGCAAATAGGATTATTGTGTTTATATTATATGATTAGCTAACCCTACCATGTTTATGAACACAAAAATTACAGTATTTGTGAGGACGGAAATACCCAATATGTGACAGAAATACAATATAATAGGAATGAATGAAACTGAATCTATAGATCTTTTCTCTAAGATAAAGGAAAACAGATATTGGGAGGGGTAGAATAATCACTTTGCTACTTTTCCACTAATAACATTTAGCACTATACATCTTTCATCTGATTTTGAGGAAGTATAATACCAGAGGAACTGATAAATGGGTATTTTGACATCCAACTATCCAAAGTCAAAGATGGATGGGAAAAAAAAAAAAAAAAGATGGATGGATACTGCGGCTACATACTCAGACATTGTGGGAATTTTTTCAAGATTTCTAATTTCAATAGAAGTACAGTATCTCCTCGCAAAAGGGTGGACAGAGAAGTACACACAGGCTGCTTAGGGACTACCTGAACCACTCACTGGCCATTTTAGGGGCTTCTGGTCTTCACAGCTGTTTTTCCCAGGGTGTACATGTGTCTTCAGAACTGGATAAAAAAGTCAATGTCTCTCTCAATTGGAGGTTTTTTCAAAGCACTTAATTTACATGCAGAGTATAGTGTCTTTTCACTTCTCTGCCCGCCATGTAAATAAAAAAGCAATTCATCTAATTCTCTATGAACCAGGTCAGAAAACCCTGGACCACACACCAGGAACTCACAGTACCAGTTTTATCTTGCGTTCCTTCTCAGAAAACAAGATTAACTTAAGCAATGGTTTTGCTGCTATGATAAAGTAGTTTTCAAAAATGAAAATTAGTACTACCTAAAAAATAATCCACACAAATTCCCAAGACAAGTATGTCTGAAAAAAAGTTTTGTGCTGGTCAAATCTGCTGCTGAATGGAAGAAATACAGAAAGAAGGAAGGAAGAGAGAGAGGGAAGGAGGGAAGGAAGGGGTGAGGGAGGAAGGGAGTCACCTTTGCTAAGGAAGGACAGATAGCTGTCTTCCCACAAGGTTGGTGTGTCTGAATGACAATGCCTGGTTTGTATTTCTGGGTTTTCCCTACAGCTACATTCTTTAAGAAAAAGAGAAACTCTGCATCCTACTTTCAGTCAAACCATATATAGAAGAGTCTCACAAGGAGATTTTTGAGGATTATGAAGCAGAGTCTGGAAATACCTATTAGTAGAGGTCTGAAGTGTGCAACGAAAAAGTGTATATATATGATTTCCCTTTTAAGGAAAAGAATTTCCTTTATCACTCTTGTCCTGAAAGCACTTTTTTTTTTTTATTCAACAGCTCAGCACGCACTTGGAATATACCTTGATGCCTGATGACAGGTAAAAGGAGAGTCAAATATAAGTATAATAAGCTTCCAGAGAGGGGAAGAGACGTTTACACCAAGAGTTATTTTGCTTTATTTTAAGGACATAGGGAATGCATTCTATGTTTAAGATTTGCTCAAATGTTTCTTTTTCAATTACCTTTCCTTCACCTCAGATAGACTATCAACAATATCCACTGTAACTGTGGTATTACTACAATTAATAGTGTTATTAATTATAGTATAAACAGTATAACAGTGGATACTAATTAATGACATCCACTGTGATGTGGTATTACAATTAATAACAGTATTACTAGTTATATAGTGTAATAGTATTATATAACAGTGCATATCAATTAACAATTTCCACTGTGATTTAGTATTGCTACAATTAAAAATAGTATTATTACTTACATAGTATAAATAGTGTTACATTTGTGAATGTGGTATTGCTACCCTTCCTTCCAACTCCCTCTGAGGAAGAGAAGCAAATGAGAGATCATTAAACCAACCTGCCAATTAACCATTCAGTCTCTGAAAATGTTGGATGATGCCTGCCCTTATACCAAACTTTTCAAGATTAATTTATAGCTCTCTTTGTAGCTTCAGGAGGGAAGCTACATCTCATTTAGGGAAGTCAAGCGTTTGTTCTCATACAAATAATGAAAAGAGTTAATATTACAAGCATGATTGTCCCCTGAGAAAAGTGCCAGTGACACAAAAGACAATGTGACCTTTGCTTAGCAGGTATTTTAAAGGTGTGGAAACAGTCATTAAATAAGCACATAATTGTGGGTTGCTGATGACTTTTTTTAACCTAAATTACTCTTTTTCTAAATTTTCTACAGCAAGATTAGTGGTTTGAACCTAATTCCTTTTTTTTTCTAAATTTTCTACAACGAGCATATATTCATGGTTTTATATTTTTATACGAAGGGAGTCATGCTTAGTATGCGAAAGTGGAAAACAAAGAAAACTCACATTTCCCAGATTCAAAACATACAATGAACAACTATGGCAGAGACCACGCCATCTCTCTAAGGAAAGCAGTGACCATGCTGAGTGAACATCAGGAACCCAGTCAGCAGACAAGCCAGGCTGGCCCATGAAGCTGGCTATGTCCTATGAGGGAAATTGGTAAATGTTCTTCTTAAAATCTGAAAATGCATGTAATCTGCAGATATGCAAAAGCAAAACAACATATCTCACATACTTACACAAACAGAGAAAACATGAGCTACACTTTCACGTTACTTGTCATATGGGTGTCCAGGCTTGCAGATCAAACACTTCTGCCTGTTGGCTGTCAAATGTATTTGTGTGTGTGTGTGCGAATGTGCATGCTCACATGCATGCATACCGGTGCGTGTCTGTATCTCCAAATCTGTCTGTTACACTCAGCTCGATAAACTTAATCATGGTCTCAGAAAAATCTAGACAACGCTACCTCCCAAGCAAAACACAACAAACAGCTCAGAATGTTTGCTCATAGCCTGCTCTTAAAGCAGGGATGTGCTAAAGCATGAAGCATTAAGAGTTGCTCTTTGCTCAGGGGGCTGATTTATGATGAAAAAATTACAAATCTGTTCTCAAGATGTAACCAGGATGGATTTGGAAGACTCAAGAGAAAGCTGGCGAGCAGAGATAACTTTCAAAAACTCCAGAAAACTTGATCAAACTCCCAGTTCTCAATTTCTCTCAGCCCTAGAAATTCCACTTTGGGCTCCAATTCACCTCGTTAAAGAGTTTGGTGTCAGGTAATGGTGCTCAAAAACAGAAGGAAGAATGTCTTACCACCGGGAAGGCAGAGAATAGCCCAGGCTCTCAGCCACTCTGGATCTTTATCTCGTTTGCCATAAACATGGGTTCCCAAGAAGGTCACCCTGCAAGCAGAGGGGCTCTTCGCCTGTGCCCACACGTGTGGGGTCCCAGACCCTCCCTCACCCAGGGTAAGAAACTTGGAGAGGACAGGGGTAGCCAGCTCCCTCCCACCACCTCTAGGTTACTCCAGGCAAACCTCCAGACAGAAAAGAATCAGCATCACATTAGAACCAGATGCAGAAAGCGGCACATACCAAGACTGAAAACCTTGAGGATTTGACTGGGAAGTCCTTCTTGTGGGGAAACGCCTGTCAAAATATCTGATACTTGGGAACGTTAAATGAATAGTTCTTACTAAATATAAACGAAGGCATTTAAAACAGTATATAGGATCTCTCCATCACATGAAACTCTGGTCTACCTTAAATAGTCATTTAATGGGTCTGTCCTCTTTTTCTCTGATTTATTCATTCATTTATTTGTTCATTCATTCAAAAGATATTAACTGATTAGCTGCTATGGGCCAGGCTCTGTGTTAGAGGTTAAGGGTCACATTGTCATCCACACACAAAATTTCAAGCGATGACCAGTGCCAGGAGGAAGAGCTCACAGTGTGATGGGGACCTGAACTAGTCTGGGCCACCAAGGGGGCAGTGTTTTTGCAGAAGTCTGAAGGAGGAGAAGGGCTCATTAAGTGTCATGGGGAGGAAGGTGTCTCCTCCAGAGGAAATAGGGGAGTGAAGCCCCCAGGAACAGAGAGAAGGACCTGAGGTTGAAGCCAGGAGATGAGAGGGAGTCTAAGCAGAGATGGAGTGAGGTGCTGGAGGTGTTATCAGCCACATTATAGATTAAGGGCTCATCAGAGAGCCTTGAACAGCCACTGAAGCATTTAAAACATAATAAAGGGACTTCCCTGGTGGTCCAGTGGTAAAGAATCCGCCTTACAATGCCGGGGACACGGGTTCGATCCCTGGTCAGGGAACTAAGATCAGACATGCCGCGGGGCAACTGAAACCCGCGTGCCACAACTACCGAGCTTGCGTGCCTTAACTAGAGCCCGCATGCCGCAAACTACAGAGCCCACGCACCCTGGAGCCTACGCACCACAAATAGAGAAGAGAAAACCCACACACCACAACTAGAGAGAAGCCCGCACACCGCAACGAAGAAAGATCCCGCGTGCCTCAACGAAGATCCTGCGTGCCACAACTAAGACCTGATGCAGCCTGAAAAAATTTTTTTTAATTTTTTAAAGGTAATAAAGCCTTGAATGTAAAGGTCATTCAGGTGCAAGAGCAGAACAGAAAAATAAGTGTAAGAAACAGGGGATGAGGGGGTGACGTAACAGAGAATAAGTAGTAATGGAGACAGAAAATGATGAATGGGGTGCAGCCAGGAGGCAAAACCACTGGGAAGCTAGTGACAGATTGCACAGAGACGGGGAAGGAGGATGTGACAGCTGGGTAAGACTCCCAGATTGCTGGCTTGTGCACTTGGATGGATATAAACCTTAACACCCGAATGGAACTACCAACCTGATGGCTGGATGTGCTTTTCTGAAGCTCTGAGAAGAGATCTGGGATTAGAGACTTATTTGTGAACTACACATGTATAGGAGGCAACTGAAGACACCTGAGGTGAAAGTAGGCAGAGAAATCTGAGGACAGAGGCTTGAACTAGTCTCAGATTGAAGGGTCAGGCAGAAGAGAAACTAAATCAGAATAACAGTCTAAGGTGAAGCAAGCTGAGTAGAAGGAGCAAAAATGTATGGTGTGGTAAAGCAAAGGAAAGAGGGAAAAAATGACCCGACAGATTGAATTCCACTGAGAGCAAGTGTAACAGGAGAAAGAAACATCCCTTCCATTTAACAACATAAAAAGAGATGGAAATCAAATGGAATATGTTATTATATGAAAAGTGAGTAACGAGTGAGAAATGAGAATACAAACTACTCTTTAACGAAATGTGGCTGTGGATGAAGAGGGGGAGATGTTGGTGGTGGAAGTGGGGGTGATGGAGGCTTTTGTTCCCTTCACCTATCTGCTCAGGTTTAAATGCCAATGGAAGGCAGGCCCTTTAGAGAGAGAAGTTGGAAACAGGAAAGAGAATAGAGCACTGATGTTGTGTGTTCCTAGAGCTTAATGGGAGTGGGGATAGGAGCACAGAAGGGAAGTGGCCTGAGTCTGGGGAAGAGGAAAGGACCAGCTGGTTCAGATCCACATCAAGTTCTGAAGCTCCGTGTGCAGACCCGTGGAGAGCCTGGTGGGCCCTCGAGCTGTAGTCTGGGTCTGCAAAGAAAGTCTGGAAATGGCACTGACCCACGGAATCCCTACAGGCAAGCCCCTCCAGGTGCAGCCCCTCGCTCAATCTACAGGCAACTTCCCCTGGGCCTCCATCCCTGGAGGGCATCCCAAGACTTGTAGACCTGCGGCTGTGTCAGGCCCAGGCCAGGACCAGGGTGGAGAAGGTGCTGTGAGCATCTCTCCAGTGGGGCCCAGCACCCATCTGGGGGCAGGGGCAACATCCCCAGGCCTCTGAGGAGAACCCCAACTCCCTGGACAAAAGAAACAGAATCACCCCTACCATTTGGCAGGCACCCTCCCCAGCTTTCCTTAGTTAGATTTCTTTTTATAATATTCAAAACCCATGTGACAGCATTTCCAGGCAAAAAAGGACATGCCCAGAGATGGAGGTGGGAAGGGATATCAAGAATTAAATGTTACCTGCATTTGGCTACAGAGAATTTTTTAAGTTTTTAAAGAGATGTTTACAGCAACTTTATTCATAATTGCCATAATTTGAAGGCAACCAAGATGTCCTTCAGTAGGTGATGGATAAATTCAGACAGTGGGATATTTTTCAGCAGAACACCTGGAAGCCTGAAGCTGTGCAGACCCATGAAGCTGCAGCACACAGTGAGGGGAGTACCACAAGGAGGCAGGAAGAAGGAAAGTCAGCTGATGTTTACTGACCCTGTGCAGTAGCTGCTCTTAGCATCTCCTTCAACCTTCACAACAACCCAAATAAAGGGTCTTTGTTGGGTCCAGTTTGCAGGTGAGGAGATGGTGCTCAGGAAAAGTGGGGGCCAGTCATATGAATTGGGGTTGAGGTCAGGACTCCAGTTCTCAGAGTGATGAGAGCAGAAAAAAGGAGCTGACCCTCAGGTCTGGATACCAGACTGACCACAGACAGGGCCCAGCGGGGAAAGGCGAGCAGGCTGCACAGGAAGACAGGGACCATGTGGCAGACCTGGGGCACAGTGTCAGACACTGAGCCAGCAGGCTCCTCTGCTTCTGTCCAGGGACTGTGACAAGGGGGGGTCAAGGGGTTGCTGAGAAGGGCCCAGGCAAGACACAAGGCTGCTGGCCACAAAAAGCCACATTCATCTCAAAATCACCTTCCTTCTGGGCAGCAGCCTCAGCCAGAGGAGGAAACGGCTGGATCAGGCATCCAGATCTGCCCACCTATTAACTCCATCATGCATTTGTTTCACATCTGCTCCCCGCAGGTGTTATGGGGGTGATACTAGAAACCGATATGGCTATCCTGCTGGGATGCGATAATGCCCAGAAAATAGTAAAGGGATGCCAGGATGGAGGCCGACAGCCAGGGCAAGACCATTACGGTAGATTAAAGCTATTGGGGGTTTCCCAAGAAGCAATCCCAGGGAAAACATCAAAGAGCCACTTAAGGGGGAAATATGATAAAGATGAATGATAAAAAGGACGAGATAATGAATCTCAAGAGATTCAGGCAAAACCAAAGCCACATAGAGATGGCCCCTGATGGGTACAGACCTACACCAGAGGGGACAGCCTCACAAGTCAGGATACATGAATAGTAGACCAGTGTTTACAATCAGACAGAAGAAACTCAGGTATTTCATCTGGAATTCAGGCTTCCAAGTATTTATGTAGTAAGTTTCAAGCAAAAAAAAAAAAAGTGCAATAATGATTAAAATTTATTCATCCCCCAAACCAATTTATTATTCTTGTCATTAAGAGAAAAACAAAAAAAAAACAAAAACCAGTGTATCATGGTATCATGTGATTAGCCCAGGACAGTAAGCATACTTCGAAAGAGGAATCCCTTCGCGGGATCTGTTGGTTAAAGGTTAACTTCCAAATGCAGCTCAACATGCCAAATGTTCATTCCAGTTCAGCAAAAGCCTACTCTGAACTGTGTTTATTTATTTCACATTAATCTGCTATTGCAGTCAACATTCTAGGGGTGAGAGGAGTCATTTACTGATTCAGTCATGCGATATGGAGCACAGACAGGCGTTATTAATACCACTCATCATCCCAAGCTCCTACCTTGCAAAATATGTGAATCATGTTACCACATGGTTACCAGGGCACAGTTATGAAATGCCCCCAGGCTGACTCTACAAATGCAAGTCACATATTCTGCAGGAGGTTCTGGAAGAGGGGTTGAGTTCTATTCCAGGAAGCAGAGGAAGTGTCATAAGACAGACACGCTACAATTTGAACTGCCAAATGGACGTCTTCCCATTTTGTATACCCAGTGGTTTCTAAATAATACACGTGTCAGTTGCACAGATACTAAATGCCATCATGGGTTCTGACGGGTTGCCCCAAATCCCATCATAAGCACGGGTCAATGTCTCCCAGGAAACTAAAGATAGAGACTGGAGGACCTGACTGGGGAAGGTGGCCAAGTGGTTGGGACTCAGCTGGAAAGCAGATTTTGGAATATGAAAGTCTGAGAGACTGGGTCATATTGAGAGAATCGTGAAAATCATTTGGAAACCTGACAGGGGACATGGTAGGATGAGGCAGACTTCCAGTTAGAAGGGACCAGACACAATCTAGCACTCTTAGAATGGCCAATTTCATCTATGTAACTTGTTGATGCAGAAGGTCCACGTGCTAAGGAGAGAAGCTCTGGTCTCTCAGTAAAAAAGGAATACTCAGTCTGTGAGCCTCAGGTAGGTAAAAAATAAACTAAATTTAAGATGAGACTGATTCATAAGAGCATATTCTCGAAGTCCTCCACTTTTTTCTGGAGGACATCAGTACATGCTGCCTTAATTTCTGCTGCTTTCATTACACCATTTTTGCATCATACGGAACAGTTACTGAAATCTGCAACTTGGATACTTTGTACCCAAGAAATACTCATTCCCTCAGTATTCAATGTGCCACCATAGCAAGACTAGGATGTTTTAAATTTATACCTATTCTCTTACTTCCATCCTACTAATGGATTTGGTATGCCTGCAGAGCACCACAATTCCAGTTTTTAAAACTGTTGTTCAGGGCTTCCCTGGTGGCGCAGTGGTTAAGAATCTGCCTGCCCACGCAGGGGACACGGGTTCGAGCCCTAGTCCGGGAAGATCCCACATGCCGCAGAGCAACTAAGCCCATGTGCCACAATTACTGAGCCTGCGCTCTAGAGCCCACGAGCCACAACTACTGAGCCCACGTGCCACAACTACTGAAGCCCCACGCCTAGAGCCTGTGCTCTGCAACAAGAGAAGCCACCGCAATGAGAAGCCCGCACACCGCAGTGAAGAGTAGCCCCCCGCTCGCCACAGCTAGAGAAAGCCCACATGCAGCAACGAAGACCCAACACAGCTAAAAATAAATAAAATAAATAATTTGTTTTTAAAACTGTTGTTTACTACTGATTGTGAGTCATGTAAAGGGACAATGCCTTGATGGTTTAACTGAATATATTAGCCACAATGGTTTGAAAGATGTTTGTTATGGACTGAATGTTTGTGTCCCCCCTCACCAAAATTCATATGTCAAAACCCTACCCCCCTCAATGTGATGGTATTAGGAGTTGGGGGGCCTTTGGGAGGCAATTAGGATTTGATGAGGTCATGAGGGTGGGGCACTCATAAATGGGATTAATGCCTCTACAAGAGTCACAAGAGAGCTTGCTTCCCCTCTCTGCTCTCAGTCATGTGAAGATGAAATGAGAAGTTGGTGTCTACAACATGGAGAAGAGCTCTCTCCAGAATCCCACCACACTGGCCCCCGATCTCGACTTCTAGCCTCCACAACCATGAGAAATAAATGTATGCTTTATAAACTGCCCAATCTGTGGTATTTTTGTTGGTAGAGTGTAGAGGCCCCAGCTGTCTTATTTAGAGTGTCCAAGGGTGTTCCCTCTCCAGATATAAGACCTTAGGGAAAAACATGCTCATGCTTCAGTTACGTGGTAAAAGTATGCATGTAATGTGAGCATCAGGCTCAGCCCCAGCAGGAAAAATAACTATCATCTTTAAATCAGAAGTAACTCTATAGACTTTAGCCCAATATAGTAGCTATATTATGGCAAGAATAAATGACTAAACATATAAACACCAGAAGAATTTTCTCTTATTCAGGTGATAGTCTACTTGATTGAAATTACACTGCAGAACCTTACCTAGGAATGGGAAGATAGAAAATAGAATGAGTGAATTGGAAAGCATAGATTTTCTGCAGTCTACTTTGATCACTGACTCTTGGAGGACTTAAAATTTGCTATTTGTGGGTTTATTGGAAAGTAATCACAGTGGCACTAAATTTGGACTACTTGATTAGTTAATAAAAGTGGATATTATGTAACACTACCAATATGCTAATAGTGTATTTTGCAAAACATTTTAAAATTACTTTAATAAAATGTTTGATTAAATGTAGATTTGTTTTAAAATCACACATTTTTAATCAAGAACAGCCAGTAATTAGCTTTGATTCTTAAAGTAGGAGCATACTTATAATTTCATCAAATAAGGGATACATGCCAGGGTGCCAGGAGGGGACTGAGTCCATGACCTGTGTTTGTATGAATAACTAAACATTTGCTATGTCTGGGGGATTCGTTGGTAATTTAATTTCAGACCAATTAACAGAGAATTTGACATTCCCAATTACACAAACTGGATAACTGGTCAACTCAAGAATCCTCATACAGCAGAGATCTCACTTAAGAATTTTCTAAATGTGGGTAACCATTTTAACTGACATCTTGAAAAGGTGTCCAGAAATCTAAATGAGTGAAATCAGTGGCAGTATTTCCCCCAAGAAACGTGTACTGTTTTCAAACCTCCCATGTACAGAGTAAAAATTCCATAAATGGTCAATTATTAAAGCATTTTATCAATACTGCTATGGACAGGAGAAATTGACTGAGCTCCTAAAGCATGTGTTAGGAGAGGTTCTTCACACATGTTAGTATCTGGTATAATCCTCAAACTCTTCCTAGAGTGAGATCTTATTATCCCCATAGCTGGCATGGAACCTGAGACTCCAAGTACTCAAGTAAGTAACCAGAATGAGTAGACCCAGGATTCCCTTTGTAGCCTGAAACCACAGCCTGGCTCCTTCCACCAGCCTACTTGAAGGGTCCTAAGCAACAATTCTCTTATTTACTCATTCACTCACCTAATCTCTGTTTTATACCCCAAAATTATTTTAAAGTAGTTCCAAATATAATTAACAGAGTGAACTTTTTTAACAATACTGATTCAAACTATATTCACAGGTGCTGAATGAATTTATGTGCCAAATTGGAACATATTACAAGCTCTTGGTGTTATCCCAAAGCTCTTTAGATTTAAAATTATATAGAATATTAAAACAGGCTAATCTGATGACATCAGTTGTCAAGTTGTGAAATATTCTTCAAGTTGTCTTCAAGTTGTGAAATATTCTTGACACCACTTGTCAAATTGTGTGCATAAGAATCACACAGGTAAGTGTCTCCGAGTTATGCTATGTGTATATGCAGTTCTGCAGGGAGGAAGCAGTAGAGATGGTTTCATCCTTATACCTTCACAAATGTGTCTAAACAAACCTGGATAACTGGTCAACTCAACTCATTTCAAGTAGATGTCAGCCACATGAGCAGAAACTGTAAACTGACAACTCATTCATTCCAAACTCTAGACCTGCTTGCTCAACATAGATCCCTGTAGAAAATGGGGTTAGGTTAAATTCAAATTAAATTTAAAAAGAAAAAGAATTATTTTCAACTTATTCAGACTTTTAAAATGTTCATTTAAGGCTAAAATGCCATTTTGTTATACATGACATAAGCCTTAATTTTTGTCAAGTGCACAGTGAATTCCTCTGGGGGTACTGATTGTTAATATTTATAATATATAATGATTTAATATTTTTAATTCTTTGAATTAAAGTTTGTACCTTTTGTAGGTGTATATCAAACAAAAACACCTCATCAGAATTCCCTTTGAGGATGTCTGAGCCTACATTATTAGAGTGGGTGCCAATAACAACTTTTCACAAAAATCTACTCATGCTTAACTTAGGATATTGGACATATGGTTTGTGGAAATATTTGATGCATTTGCATAAGACATACAAGTTTTGGAAGAATGACCATTTTAATCAGGCTGACTAACTGAGATGAGAAGAGGGAGGTATAACCATCTGTTTAACTTTGTCTTGATTTTATTTAGCACCTGCGAAAAAATTAGATTTGAGCCACTGTGTACCAAGGAAATGTGAAAAACCCATCTAGGAATGCCTCTCATGTCCTTCTCAAGGAAAGGAAAGGTCAAGTTACAAACAAACCACACAAATACACACAAACCGTTCTACCCTCTGAAATCTAAAGTCTGTAGTTATACACTTCATTTGATAACTCTGGGTCTTGATTTTAGGATTCTAAGATAACGTTCAGCACATATGTTAATATTTGCTGATATACATAAAGGCAAACAGGAAAAAGGTGAAGTCACTATGAGCAGGAATGATAGAGGCTTCTGATCTGAGAGAGGCAGTTATACAATTTGCCAATTCAAATCTGTTTACATAATAGTTATACTTTGGGTACGCTATCTTCCCTACGAAGGAACGTCTCTACATGAATATTGACATGACATGAAAATAAAGGAATTAAATCCCAAGTTATACTTCAGTGCATAAAGAATGTCTAGAACTTAGTAGGCACTCAATAAATATCAACTGAATCAATTAAGAACATTTCAAAGTTTTCTGAAGATTTTTAAATGATAAATAGATTTGAAGTTAAATGTATTTTCTTCATCTATGGAGATTAGCCTGAGGCTTTTGTTCCTGCAATTCTTGAGATACATTATGTGATAGATTTTCTGATATTGAAATTTTTGAAATTTTCCTGCATTCTTGACTAAATACCCTTTTGTGACAGTAATTTCCCTTTCTTACTCTGGATTTTGTTTATATTCTCTCTCTCTCTCTCATACAAGTCTTATTGAAGATTTAATTATTAATCTTCCAAAGACTCAGCTTTTGTTGTTGTTCTCTATTTTATTAATTTCTGTCCTTATAATTCTCCTCTTTCTTTTGCGATTTTACTCTGATGCTCATTTTTCCCCTCGCTTTTTGAGTTGAAAACTCAGCTTGTTTTTCAGCCTTCTTTGTATTTCTAGTTAAATTTATAATTTTCCATCTGAGTATTGCTTTAGTGCTGCCCCTCACATTTGGTATGTAATGCTTTGTCATTCAATTTTCAGAATTGTTGCTGTGATTTCCTTTTTAATCCAAGAGTTGTTTTGGTAGCATTATTTTAGGTTTTTGCAACAGATTTTTTTAAGCTTATTTTGTTAATTAGGTCTAACTTGATTGTATTTTTAGTAAACTTAGACTGTTCAGCTATTTTTGTTCTGTAAATGTATTAAGATATGCAGAGTAGTCTGTTACATAATCTTTTTTTGTAAATATTCCATATGGGCTGCAGAAGTGGGAATTTCTATTTTTTATATGTAGATTTATATATAGAATATACATGTGTGTATGTATGCATACATATATACACTCGCACACATGAAACTGCTGTATATTAGATTAATTATCTTTTGTACATTTTTGGATACTTGAGTTGAAAATTTCCCAACAAATGTGTTAAAATCTCTGAATAAAATCTATTTTCCCTATAACTTTGTCAGTTGCTGCTTTCTGAATTTTTAGGCTATATCGTGCATAAGTATTGAATCTTCTGATTCATTTTTCCAGTAAAGTAAGTCCCCTACATACAAACATTCAAGTTGTGAACTTTCAAAGATGCAAACGTGCATTCCATCAACGTCAGGTGTGAGTGAAATTCCAGCTTGCCCTCTGTCTCCTGTTGCTGATGATCCTTCAGCTCTACCATCTCCCACCTCCTCTCCCTCCTCCAGTCAGTAACTCTTCTTGCCTGTTCACTCGATGCCAGCCCCTGTATACCAGCTATTGTACTGTACTACTGTACTTTTCAAGGTACTGTACTATAAGAATAAAAATGTTTCCTTTACTTTTTGTGTTTGTTTGTTTTTTATGTATTATTTGTGTGAAAAGTATTATAGACTTACTACAGTGCAGTACTATATAAGCGATTGTGTTAGTTGGGTACCTAAGCTAACTTTGTTGACTTAAGACCAAAGTGGACTTACGAACACGCTCTCGGAATGGAACTCGTTCATATGTAGGGGAGTTACTGTATTTTCTTTGTCTCTTATTATTGTTTTGAATTAAATTTCACTTCCTTCTAAAACTGCTTTTTTGTTCATTTGCTTTATTTTTACCTGATGTATCTGCATCTGTTTCCATACTGTAACTTTCAACATTTCTGAACATTTTTATATGTTAATTATAGATCATATATTGCTTTTTCTCTCATCAAATCTGTAATTTGACACAAATACATGTATTATAATCATAATTATATTAAAATTTATCTTCATTTTACTCATGTTTCCTATATTCAATATTTAATTGTTTTCTCTTTTTCTTTGTAATGGGCACAGTAAATTTTCTTATGCTACTTTAAAATTGATACATTTTATTTCAATTATTCTGTGATTAACACTATCTCATGCTTAACATTTTGCAACTGACAGTTTCCTAATGCAGCTGCACCATTTTTCATTCCCACCAGGAGTGCTTGAGAGTTCCAATTTCTCCACATATAGATGGACATTTGACCTTTAAGAAACTGCCAAACAATTTTCCAAAGTGACTGCACCATTGTACATTTGCACCAGGAGGGGATGAACTCCAATTCCTCCACTACCTGGCCAACATTTGGTATGGGGTCAGTGTTCTAAATTTTACCCATTCTAATGAGTGTGTGGTGGTGTCCAATTGTGCTTTGCATCCAAATTTCTCTGGTGAGTAGTGATGTTCTCATATGCTCTTCTTTTCTTATCTCCTTAAGGTGGAACCATGGGACCATTACTTAGAACCTTTTTCTTTTCTTAAATAAACATTTAAAGTTGTAAACTTCCCTATCAACAGTGAATTCATCCTTCAAGTATTGATGTCTTTTATTTTTCTTATCATTCACTTCATTGTTTTCTAATTTCATTGGTGATTTTTTTCCTTGACTTATGAATTAATTAGAAGTGTGATGTTTTCCAAATATTTGGGGGTTTTCAAGATAGCTTATTATTGATTTCTATTTTAATTCTATTGTGGTGAGACCAACTGTGTATGATTCCCTTTCAAATTTATTGAGACTTGTTTTATGGCCCAATATATAGAGTTTACCTTGATAAACATACCACACGCACTTGAAAAGAATGTACACTCTGGAGTTTTGGGGCACGGCGTTCTATCATCAACTGGATCAAGATAAGCAATAGAGTTAGATCCTCTATGTCTTCATTAATTTTTGTCTAGTTGTTCTATCAGTTGCTAAAAGAAGTATTTTTAAATCTACTATGTTTGTGAAATTTCCTATTTCTCCCTTTCATACTATTGGTATTTTCCTCATGTATTTTGAGGCTCTTACTAGGTTCATACAGATTTATGTTTTTTATGACTTCCTGATGAATTGACACTTTTATCAATTTGGAATTCTCTTATCCTTGATAACAATTTTGGTCTTGAAATTGCAGATATTTGCTGTTAATCTAGTAACTCCAGTTCTCTAATGCTTACTGTTTAAATAGCATATTTATTCCATCCATTTACTTTCAACTGTTGCATATATTTAAATTTAAAGCAAATCATCTTTCTATAGACAGCAAATAGTTGGTTCTCCCTTTAGCATCCATCCTGATATTCTCTGCCTTTTAAGTGGAGTGTTTAGTCCATTAACATTTAATGTAATCATTGATATGTTCAGATTAAGTCTATCATTTTATTATTTGTTTATTTGCTGTTCCCTCTGTTTCTTGTTTGTTTCTCTCTTCCCTCTTTCCCACCTTCTTTTAGATTATACAAATATTTTTACATTCTATTTTGAAAAAAATTTGGCTTTTTTAACTGTACAGATTTGCATTTTTTCATGGTTGCTCTAGGGATTACAATATACATCCTTAACTTTTCACAGTCTACTTAGAGTTAATATTACACCACTTCATTGAAAATACAGATCTGCAATCGTATTAATCCATTTATCCACTCTTGCTATTTTTATACTGTAAGTTATCATATATGTTACATACATACCTTACAAATTCCACAAGACAGTGTTATAATATTTAAACACTCATATGTTTTTAAAGAAATTGAGAAATATGCCTTTTATGGTTGCCCATAAATTTCCCATTTCTAACGCTTTTCATCCATTCCTGAAGACCCAAGTTTCCTTCTAGTATCATTTTCCTTCAGTTTGAACAACTTTGTTTAGCATTTCTTGTAGTACAGGTCTCATGGCAATGATTTCCTTTAGTTTATATTTTTCTGAAAAAAAAAAGTCTTCACTTGTACTTTGTTTTAAAAGTATATTTTTACTGGACATTGAATTCTGGGTTAAGACATGTTTTGTGGAAGGGAGATGCAAGAGGGAGGGGATATGGGGATATATGTATATGTATAGCTGATTCACTTTGTGGTACAGCAGAAACTAACACACCACTGTAAAGCAATTATACTCCAATAAAGATGTTAAAAAAAAAAAAGATGTTTTGTTTCTTCTTTTTGCAATTTAGAAGGTTTTTTTCAGCTTTTTGTAGCCTCCACAACTTCTGATGAGCAATCTGTGATGATTAGAATCATCATTCCCCTGTATATGATTTGTCATTTTTCTCTGGTGATCTCAAGGTTTTCTCCTTATCTCTGATTTTCAGCAGTTTGTCCATGATGGGACTAGTCATGATTCTTTTTGATTGTATCCTATTTGAGGTTCACTGCAATTCTTGAATCTGTCAATTTACATCTTTCACCAAATTTGGGAAGGCTCTGACCATTATTTCCTCAAATTTGTTTTGTCTCATTCTCTCTCCTTTTGTTCTAAGATTCCTTTTGTTCTCTGTCTCCTTTCCTTCTAGAACTTCTATTACACATAGGCTAGACTTGTGAAATTGTCTCACACTTCCCTAAGACTCCACCTACTTTTTTTCTCACTTCTTCAGATTTTATACTTTTTATTGCTCTATCTTCAAATTTACAGACCCTTTTTTTCTATCAACTCTAATCTGCAATCGAGCTCTTCCAGTGAACTTCTTATTTTGCCTATTTTATTTAGCAGTTCTAGATTTTCCATTCAGTCATTTTTATATTTTCTATTTCTCTATTGGCATTTTCTGTGTTTCTGTTTGCTGTATGTTATCCTTTAACAGATCAAGCATAGTTTCAATACTACTTTAAAGGTCTTGTCTGATAATCCTTACCTGGGTTGTCTCAGGGCTGGCATCAACTGATTATCTATTCCCTTGAGTTGGGAGAGGAGGGTTGTCACATTTTCCTGGCTCTCTGCAGGTCAAGTAATCTTGGATTATATCTACTCTGCTGTGTAGATTCTGGATTTTCTTCCGCTGCTCAGAAGAGTGTGAATGTTCTTATTTTAGCAAGCATATAATTTGACTAGATTCAGTGTAAAGAGAATCATACCACTGTTGCACAAGATAGGCAGATTTTATTTCAGCTCTTTAAGTCTTTGTTGCAGCTGCCATCAGTTTGCTCCAAACATGTGAGATCCAATGTTCAGCCTTGGGCTGTGTTTGTACTCAGAATCAGATGTCTCTCTTTTTGTCCCCCTCCTCCCTGGGGTTCTCCTCCATTCTCTAGCCATTCTGGCTGCTCTAGGCTTCTCTCCCTAGTTCCTCCAGCCCAGGAGATGGTGGTTTTTTTGTTGTTTTTCTTTTTTTTGTCAGAGTCTTACTCATCCAGGGCACATACTGCCTCAACAGGAGCGTCCCTAAACATAAAAACTAGAAGAAAAATGGAAATGTGTTCAGAGCCCATCACTTGCCTCACATTCAACTCCCCTCCAGTTCCCAGAATGCCAAGACAGTTTCTGTATCTCTTTTGGCATTTATAGCTATTATTCATGAGCATGAGGTCCATAGAAGGCCCTAATGAATTCTTCTATGCAATGCCTCTTTGTGTCTTTTATGCACTTTCCTCTCTGTCATTTTCTTACACACACACACACATATATGAAAATATATATGTATACATATGTACATATATGTTCTGGATTCTAAACACTTGATTTCTTCTTGTGTTTCAAATATGTTCTTCTAATTCATGGCTTGTCTTTTAATTTTTTATGATAAATAGAATTTTCTAAGTGTAGTCAAGTGTATCAATCTTTTACCTAATGGTGTGCATTTTTTCATCTCGTTTAAAAATACTTCCTAAATCTCATGATCATGTTGATATTCTCCTTACTTTCTTCTAAAATTTTATGTTTTTGTTTTTTCACATTTAAAATTTTAATCAATCTGTAATTGACTTTTATATGTGATGTGATGTGAGAACTAATTTCTTGAGTTTTGATTTTGGTTTTCTGAATGGATAACCAAAAGTCAAATGCTATCATTTGCTAAAAAGTCAGTCTTTCCCCCACTGACCTGCTGTATCAACTCTCTACTGAGTGTCTATAAACAAACAGGTCACTTTACAATAGTCTATCTGTCTATCCCTTGTCAACACCACAATCTTACACCTGAGCGCAACACTAACAGATGTGGAGGCCCACTGACAACCAAATGGTTGCAAAATAAACTTTACCAACTTCAGGACTTTGCCTAGAGTTGGTTGTTTCTGCATGGCATTATTCAGTCAAGGACCTCAAAGTGCCTTTTAGCCTGATTAGGAGACAAAAGGTGAAAACTTTCCTTCTTCTTTTACAAATAAGCAGAATTAGGTAGCTGGCATAGTCAGCATGGACCCTGAAATAAAACTGCCTGAGTTCAAAATCTGATTTTATCACTAACTTAAATGATTAACCCTTGGAATATTATTTGACCTCTTTCAGCTCCAATTTCTTATTTTTAAATCGCTAACAATAATGCATTCACTCGTGAAGAGTTGCTATAAAATTTTACTGAAAAAAATAGGTGAAATGCACCTGGCAGGACAACCAGCAGAGTGTCATACAGAGAAAGACTTAACTAACCAGATAAAATAGAGTCCTGTAGGGAAGACACTACAAATTAGTCCATTCATTCCTATGCTGAACCCCTTCTGTCTTAACTATCAGTCCTAAGAGTGGAGATTCCAAAACCACTTTCACAGGTTTCTTTGCCACTAGGATCATTCTGGCCACCTGGCCTCTGCCAAACAGGCAAAATCCAGGGAGAAGTGAGTGAATAATAGGAGGTGAGAGCCAAGAGTCTTCTTACAAGCATGGTGGTGAAGGTGTCGTCTCAGTGGGGCCAGTAAGGATGCAGTTCCTAGTCCAAGTGATAGTAACCATGGCAGCATTGCTGTGACAACAGTGGGTATGGGGATTTCCCCATTTAGTCCAAACTGAACAGCTTTCAAACCATGTTTTCTACCTCTTCGGAAGACTGCCTGACCTATCTAATATTTTTGTTCATTCATTCAACAAATATTTTCAGTACACCTACTGTGAGCAGCATACTGCTTATGTGTTTTGGAATACACCAGCACATAAAATAGTCAGGTGCTAACATTGTAACAGGTGAAAACAAATATAAATGTGCAACAGGATGAATAAATAATTTTAACAGTAAGGGAAAAAGTGGAAAATGCTCTGGGAAAACAAAAGGTAGAGTCAGAAAGAGGGATCTGGTGTGTTAGGAAAGGAGAGAGGGCTAAGCAAGGGGTTGGTGAGTCCTCATGGAGCAGGTGAGATTTGAAAAGATGCCTGAAGGAGGGAGAGAGATCCCCATGTGGATGTCTTAGGGAAGCTCACAGTGAGAGGAAAGAGCCACTGCAAGGCTGGAGGGCAAGATTCGTCTGCCCTGCTCAGGGAATTGTGGGAGGCCAGTGCAGCTGCAGCAGTGTGAGCCTGGGATGGACAGGAGAGTGAAGAGCTGGGTTATGTGCAGCCTCTCAGATCAGGCACCTGAGGTACAGCCACACAAAATGGCCAAGTTCCTTGCTAGGATGCCATCCCCCACCCTCCTCCCTGGACCACTTGACTTTCCTGACAGCCATCCAGCATCAGCTCTGTGTTCTCTCTGCAAGCCTCTCCAGCCCCTGCCTCCATGCTCTCAGCCACTCTCTGGGTGTCCCAGCTCCGTGCTCCGCCCTGTGATCAGTCCTTACTGGACTACTGCAAGGGCCACCAGGAAAGAGAGTGAGTCTTATTCACCTCTGTATCTTCAGCTCCTAGCTGGAAAAGATTCAACTTTTAGAACTGGTTGGTGCATAGGTGAATGGATCATTGAAAAAAATTATAATCTCTATTTTCCCCCTTTAGATCAATTAATAGTTACAGCATTACCCAACAGCATACATATCACATGTGAAATTGTTCTATGATTTATAAGTCCCAACTACAATATTCTTAATGCAGTATTGCTACAGCATAAGTTCCCCTCAATAATAAAACAAATTTGACTCAAATGGTTTCAGCTAGGAACTACCTGTAATGAGCCAGATCTTTCTTGCCTTAAACCCCAGCCTGGGAGTACATTAAGCACTTTTGGGTGTGCTTTCAGGCTGCCAGAGTAGCCAATTAGTGAATCATTACCTCAGCACCTATGCCCTTTTAGTGTCTTCTTCAGCCCAAAGGAGTCTTGTGTAATATTAAAATACAGTTCAATACATTGAATACACACTCAACTTACCTTGGGTTTTCATGTTAGAGGTTTTGGTCAAGAAATCTGTATCAAACACTTCATGTATCAAAATAAAGAAATGCATGACTATAGATAAATAACTGTATAGCATGTACACATTATCATTTCATTGCATACGTATACACAAGCAATTTTGAGGAAACCAGAAGCTTAAAGGCCAGAGTGATTACACAGAGTCCTCCTGAACTTGCTGTACATTACAAAGTTGGTAACCCAGTTTACCAAACTTGGCAGGGCTCAGAAGTTTACTCACTGACTCAGTATATTTGGGGAAGATTTAGTGTAATTTTAAATACTTTGTTGCTAAGCTCACATCCTCCTGAGTGTGTTTATACAATGCTAATTACTCATACAACTGAAAAACGTACCTTGTTTTACACAAAATACCCCATATGATTGGATTTAAATGTATTAGCATTAGGGTAGATTTAACCAAAGTTTAAGCCTATTCATAGAAAATGCAGATTTGGACTTGTTATTTTTAAAAATTTTAAAGCAAGAAGATAGTTTTTAACATGTATGAGAGTTGATTTGGGGTTATGCATCATATTAAAACATATTATGATAATTATTTGCATTATATTACATTTTTGTTTAAACAGTCTTAGGAAAGAACACCTGTGTGTGTGTGTGTCCTGGTAGGTTAAATTCCCTTCATTACTCTTTTTTTCCAGAAATCACAGATTCATTTAGCTATTCTTACCCAGTTACTTTTAAGGTGTATTTTAAATTAAATTTATGAAATTCCAAAAGAAATTCATTTAGATTTTGCTTGGAATTACATCATACTTTTACATTAATATGGAAGGAAATTACATTTTTATAATATCCAGCATCCATCCTGGAATTTGTTTTATCTGTCATTTACTTAATAAAAATTCTTCTGTAAAATTTGAATTCTCTTCGTCTAGTTTATTTATACTTATTAAGTTATGCACAATGATAGGAAAGCTGTGAGCCCAGAAAGGATGAAACAAGTGTTTTGTATTCTGTTATCACTTCTATATCACTATGTAAGGGGATGTGATTGGTCAGTATAGTTTTTCCAAATGTCAGAATGGTCATTTATAAAGAAGCCTTCTATGTGTGCAGCACCACCTCATTATCCAGCAGATGGTATAGCAGAAGGTCTCATAAATTTCACAGACTACATATTATCACAATACAATCAATAAAAACAGCATGATCATTACTAGATAACTACTGTGTAGTAAAAATTTTATTTGAACCTAAAATTCAGTAATAAAATGAATGAGGATTTTCTATGAATACTTCGTATCTTGTATTTCTTATGAGTAAAGAGAAAAGTGACAAGCAAGCATCGCATTTTTTAGAAAATAAAACACAGAGAAGGATCATTGCCCTAGCACAATACAGCGTTGTTTCTTTAACTTTTCATGAATTAAAAAATCACTGTCATTCTTCTCTTACCATGCACCAATGTTAAATGTGGAGATTAACCTTTTAGAAAATAACCATCTAGAAGTTAACTTGATGTTCCCAGTGACTATATAGAATTTTATTGAAATAATCTGTTAAATTACAAGGATTTTCATTGTCACCCTTCTGGAATCTGTAGCATCACAGTCTTCACTAGCTCTACCAGGACCAAGTCACAGTGAGGCACCTTGCTATCCACTAAATCTCGCCATCCATTTGCCTTCCAGAAAAATGTACACTTAAAATGACAGGTTTGGGGGGATGGGTGGTTCTTTACTACTTTTTAAACTAGAAATACAATTTTTCCCTAGATTGTGCTACTAAAAGGTTCAGATAAGAGAATGTGTAAAACATAAAGCAATTTTATGTTCTATGAAGTGAAAAATTATCTATCATTTTTCAGCTTCACGTGCAAAGAATTATCCCAGCCAACATTCTGAGGATTTTATGACACAGTTAAAAATGTTACAGCGGGATGATATGGAATCTCAAGGTAATTCACTTCACTCTAATGCGTATTTGTCAGAGAAGCATGTGCGTCACTACGTTTTTTTACACCTAGCTTAGGAAAGAGAAATTGCACACATCAGCGTAGGAAAGAGAAATTGCACACCTAAATCCTGCTCCCAGAGCCCAATCCTGGACCTATAGGAGTGAGAGAATGAGCACAGGGCACTAGCAGTGGTATATCATCCTTTAAACCTACCAAATTACCAGTCTCCATTTAAACATCAGAGCAGCTAAGATTTACTCAACACTCTCAATGGGCCAGGTACCACACTAAGCACATTTGTGAGATGACCTCATTCAATTCTCACAGTAACCTTATGAGCTAATGACTATTAGTATACGTATTTTTCAGAGGAGAAAACAGTTTTCCAGAAGTTAGCAGAAAGGTATCCAGGTTATGCAGCTGTCATTATAAAGCCAGTATGTGAGCCTGGGCGGAAGGACCCTGCCACACGCCAGCCCACAGTGGCAGTATAAAAAATGGCTCCAAAATTCTTTCTCACTTGGCTCATCACAAGTTGGGTCTCTCTCCTCACCTTGACTCTGTGCTCTGTGACTGACAAATAGGACACAACCGAAGTAATGCTGGGCTGGCAGAGAAGAGAGCTGGGAATACACAACTCGGAGACACCATCCTGATAAGTTATCAATGCTTTACCTTCACAGCTCCTCATGCTCCAGCCAAAGAAAGTGGCAGGTGGGGGGAGACAAACACACTGACCCTAGATACACACCTAGGACTTGCAAGACCCAGACGGTTGGTCACAGCTTGGGGATGCCAGTGAAACCCACAACTGACCTTGATAGGGAACCACTGCCCTTCCAGGAACCATCCTGCTGTTGCGCCATACCCCAGCCCACCCTCTGCTTCACCTGCCTCTTCTGATCCCTGTTCCTACCTTGTCCTTTCAAAGATGTTACTTTCGACAATCTTCACTCACTAGTTAGGGGAGCTGCCTCAGGCTGTCTGTTCTAGCAAAGGAGTTCCTACCCACCTTTCTGCCCCCTCCCACCTTATCTAGTGATCTACCCTGACACCTGAACCCCCCATCATATTTTTAGCTTCAACAGCTCTAGGAGTACCTACTGTATGGACTAGTAGACCAAATTTAAATGCCGTGACAGACCAACTAACATTCAGGGGAGAAATAACTGGGTACCAGACAATAGGGAGTGGTGCGGTCTTTAGCAAGTTTATTTGTAATCTAAAATATGTAGATTCAAATGTATTAAAGTACCTTCAAAACAAAACTAGTCTAGAGAAATGATACTGAAATAAAATCCTCGTTTTGATCCATTCATAGACCTTACAACTCTGGTTCAAATCTGTTCCTGGGACTAATCAGTGCAGCATCCTAGTTCCGAAGTTATTACGACGAGAAAAGTTCAGGGAATCTAGCCTGCGTGAACAGTGAACACTCACTCGCATACTGGCACAAACCAGAAGAAGCCTTTCTGCCCTGATGTACCTAATGGCAGAATAATCTTTAAAATAATTTTATTCAAAATACTGATATATTGACATGGACATTATGATTAAAGTCATTCGAAGAAACAGTTCGCTACCAGGCACACACAGATATTTAGACATCCTATTATCCTGGTTTTGTGTCCTGGCCTTTCACAAACATGTGCTGACTTACACACACACACACACACACACACACACACACACACACACACACACACAAGTGGAGTCTGTGCTCACTGGAAACAAGGAGACTCATTGTCTGGAAAGTTTGAGATGCCCTACTGTAGATTTAACTGAGTTAGGGGTGAGCCATGGAGAAAGGAGGTCATTCCACCAGCTAAAACCTAAAGTAAGGCTTCTGTTTATACAATCAGTTCAGAAATACCTCTGCCATCCCCACATCAGAGGCATTTATTTTATCTGATACTTTTTCATTTAAGAATGTTAGAAGAGCATTTTAAAAATAAATACATAAATAAAAACTCTAACTGGGAACATACCACTTGCCAATGAGATTTTCTTTTTTTATGAAAGGTCGAAACCAACTTACCTTCCCAAGCTGATTCTGAAAGTCAACGTATCAGAAATAATAAGGTACATAATTAAAATTTCCTGTAGCCTCAAGATCTGATAAACAGTTTAAAAGTTGGAGGAAATGTTTCCCACACATATGGTTGCAAAGAGTTAATACTCTTAAAATATAAATGACATATAAAATTTGAAAAGAGACACACATCTCCACAGACTAATGGGCAAAGGATATGAACAGGTAATTTTGAAAGACAAAATACATGTGCTGTTTTCACTTAAGAAATTATGAAATGTTAAAAATAAGTTACAGTATCCAATGTTGTCCCAGATAGGAGGAAGTGAAGAGCCTCCTACACTATTGAGGGAAAGACAAATCGATACATACTTGCACAAACTAATTTGCTCAGTCCTATGGAAAACCTTCAAAAGACTAAATCCTTTGGTCCAATAATTCCACTTTGAAATGGAATAAAATCATTATGGATCTCCTCAAAGATTTGACTTTAAGTATGTTCATTGTTAATGTCTGATCAAATAATTGAACAATCTGTTAACAATATATATTACAGTCCCATTTTTGTGAGAAAAAATATTTATATGAATATATGGTAAAAAAAATACATAGAAGTAGATATAGCAAAGAAGTTATTCCAGAATGGTGCGATTTTTTTTTTTCTTCGATAATCTAAGAGGACTATTTTTTTTCTCAATAATCGTGTTATGCCATTAGATTTTTTTACTAAATTAAAAAAAAGTTTTCATTCCTTTGTTATTAAAAAATAAATGCCTCTAGGAGAAGTAAGTAAAAGTGATTGAATATTTTGGTATGTAAAGTTATTTGTAATATATTGACTTGTAATAAAACCATGCAGTTTAAGAACAAAAATACTCGCATATGCATAGAAAGAATGAGGAAATATATCAACAAAGAGACAAAACCAATAGTCCTCATGTCTAAGTGATGGAATGATGTGAGATGTTTATTTTCTTCTCTGTTCTTATCCTCACTAATTTCTTTATAAGAATGCTGATTACTTTCTAGGAATACATATTTTAAACCCAGCTACTGTGCATTTTACAACTACACAGAATAGCTTCCTGAAAGTGCTAATATCGAACTATTCCATGATCATTAGACGTTAAGGGGAAAAACAAAATCATTACCCCTAAATTGCATCCAAGTATAGTAGACATATAGACATAGGAAGAAATACAACAAAATATTCATAGACGCCACCTGTGGATGGTGGGTCTTCAAGTAGTTTCTGTTTTATTTTCTTCTTTTTGTACTTCCCAAATTTACTACCATGAATATATCTTATAATCAGAAAAAATATTTTATGTATCCCCAAGTGACAGAAAAATGTTTTCAACCAGTTATATAGTTGGTATGTTTCACATAAGCACTAAACAGCACTAGAATAATGTGTCTCTCAACTTTATACACACTCTGCTTTGTAATAATCCTACGCAAAACAATTAAAAACACATCACTTGACTTAAGAGTAGGTATGTCAATATATTTTTTCCCAACCAAATATCTGACAAATGCTTTTGTTTAAGGGTTCCTCCCTAGATAAACAGGAACACGCCACAATCCACAATAAAATAAAGTTGGGAGGGAATTTACCCTCCGAAAGGGGCGGGGTGCTGAGAGATAAGAGTTTTGCTCCACCCTGGCCAACCAGCCCATTTGGAAAGAAAATGCTTTTCCTGTTTCTTCAAAACAGGAACTACAATTAAGTCTCGTAAGTTGTTTAATTCCCACCGTGCCATCTTCAAATCCTCCAGGTTTTACCTTTGAAGAGATTCAAACACACAACAGAAATGACAGGACTGAGTCAAAGGGAAGGCTCCATTATGCAAGGCTTCCAAACAGACTGAATGGACAGGATCCATCAAGACGGAATCACCCCCAGGCACGAGTAACCGCGGGAGAGGATGGCTTCCCAGCTGAAGCAGAGAACCTTCTCAATAAGGCGAGCCACTTCAGCGACAATTCGAGGGCTGCCTTTCTGTCTGGCTACCTGCGTGATCTCAGCAAACCACCGAAGGTCCCAGAATAACGTCTGTGTCCTCGTTTTTCATGCAGGACAGCATCTATTTCATAGCGCAGATCTTATGGGGGGACGTGCACTAAGCCCAGAGGCTGGTCCAGAGTAAGGACCCAAATCACTCAGTCACTGCTACACTGCGGACGGCGCTCCTGCTGCATGTGCAGCCGGTAAAGGGCCACCCACGGCCGCTGCGCACCGGCCCCTGTCACACGGCCAGCGCCCCAACACCGCGAGCATCACCGGCGTCAGAAACCCGGATATTCCCTGGATAATCTAAGGAGCTTCAGAAAAACATGCCCAGTAGGATCATTTTCTACCACAAGATACAGTTCTCACTTGATAAAACTATGACATATCCTATCACATGGTAAAACTGTGGTCTGACAGCCAACTTTTCTTCCCGGGCCTATCCTTCCTGTGCCGGCACTGGCCGCCGCGCTCCGGTCACAACAACGCGCAGCCCGGTCCCCTTTAGTATCTCAGCCCTCGGTCCAGAGCCGACAGAGAGGGAAATCCGAGCAACAGAGCGAGAGGGGCCCGAGGCCGCGTCCTGCCCGGCGCCCTGGCCCCCAACCTGGCCAGCGCCTCACGGCCGTCCCCTCCCCACCGCCTGGGAGCCCCGCGCGGGGTCCCCAGGGCCGCCGGGCCCGCAGGAAGACCCGGACCCCGCGGCCCCGTGAACCAGTCCCGGGAACCGCCCGGCTCGGCCTAGGCCTCGCAGACGCCCGGACGAGCTGCCCGGGGGCGAAGAGCGGTGGTGTAGCCGGGACACCCCCGACCCCAGTCCGGAGGGGCCGCACCCCGAGGAGACCCGCACCCCAGGGCCGCGCCCGCCTCGCCCAGGTCGGAGACCCGCCTGAGACGCGCACACTCACCTCGGGCGGCCGTCCTGTCACGGAGTCGCCTGAGGGCCTGGCGTCCTGTCGGGGGCTCCTCTCCTCGGGCCCCGGAGACGCCTGAGAGGCGGCCTCCTGTCAGCGGCTTCCAGGTCAGTGCAGTCGCCTGAGGCCAGGCGTCTGAGGCACGCAGGGCGCTGGGCACTGGCCGTCTATGCTCCAGAGCGCAGAGTGGGGGGCTCCGGGTTACCTCTCCGACTCGGGTTTACGTCTTGGGGGCAAACGAGTGGAGAGTTTACCACCCGTTTGGGAACTACGACTGGACCCCCGGTTTAAGTCTGAAGGGTTTACGTCTTGGCGCGACGGGGTTATGACTGGAGCGTTTACGACTCGCCCAGGTTTACGACTGGGGGGTTTACGTCTGGGCCCCTGGTTTACGGCTGAGGGGTTTACCCCTGGCCCCGGGTTTCTGCGTGAGGGGGAGGTTGGGGGCGGGGCAGGTTACCACAGCCCCCGGGTTTAGGTATGGATCTGGCTTTTCCTGTGGATCAGGGGTTACTTAAGGGCGAGGGGGTTATTCTGGGCCCGGGTTCTCTCTGGGGTGTTAACATCAGGCCCGAGTTTCTGGCTGGGCCCCTGGGTTTTTCACTGCCCCCAGGGGCCACCTGTAGGTCATCCGGGTCTGTTGGGCTAGTGGGGCTCGTGCTCCAGGGTCCCTCAGCATTGTATGTATTTACACACTTTAAAAGCTCTTCCTGAGGAGCCGGCTTCCAACTAGCCTGAGTCTCGGTGCTGACTGAGATCCCCTCAACCGCTGGGCACCTCCGAAGGTGAAATACACAACTTAGACAATCACAAAGTTTTGAGAGACAACCAAGAGCTAGGGCAGGTTCAACAACAGCGTTCGTCTCCTACAGGAGACCCCTCCTTCCAGACTGGAGAAGAGCTGTTTCACCTGATGCACAGAAACCAACACAGAGTCCCGCAGAGTGCAGGAGCAGAGCTGCATTGATACTCCGGGAGTAAGGCCCAGACTAAAGTAGGTGTAACCGCTTGGCCTGCTTGCTCTTCTGGGCCCACTAGCACATCCTGACTTCAGAATCTTGCAACACCTGTGTACAGAAGTACCAAGAAACAATAAAGAAGGGAAGGTACATATGGGGTAAAGTGCTTTTTCCTTATAGGGTAAGTTATTCTTCTGCTATCTCCCGATAAGGAGGCCTTGAACCAATTACCTGGGCTGTTTTCCGGGGAAGAGAAGGTAGGAGGAAGCGGTGCTGGGTCCCCTCACAGATGTGAGTGTGTGCAGCCAACACGACCCTAGAATTGTTTTTTTCTTCTGTCAACCCAAAGAGCCAGATCCACGGTCCCCCCTCACCCCCCAGAGATTCTGGTGTCCTGTCTAGGAAGGAGATTCATAGAATATTTAACTCCGGTTCCAGTCCATACAAGGTAATGTGGACCCGTCCCTCCCTACTCATTCCCACCAAGGGCAACTATAAAATCTGGAGTGAGGTGTAGAATGAGAAAGGTGAGCTGCTTAGGGACCCCAGGACTCAGGGAACAACAGAGGCAGAAAAGCCAGAGAACCCCTCTCCACCTGGAGACAATGGTGTCCTGGGGCCTTGGCAAAGGGGATCCCACACAAGTGGCTGCCACCCCTTCAGGCATCCCAGCAGGGATCAGTGGGTACTCCAGAAGCACCAGACCAACCAAGCAGACAACAATAGCTTGACAAAAGGCTCTAAGAATTAAATAGCCACAAACGTAGAACCTAAACAGGGTGACTGCATGCAAAAACGTAAGATTGAAATGGGGTCCATATTAAGCAAAATTCCAGGAAGCAATTTTAAGGAATCACCTGTCATACCAAGAATCAGGAAAATCACAACTTAAATGAGTAAAGACAATCAACTGATGCCCACATGGAAATGAATCAGACACTGGAATTGTCAACAAGAATTTGAGAGCAGGCGTCATAAAAATGCTCCAGCAATTGATTACAAATTATCTCCAAACAAATGAAAAATATAGAATATTTCAGCAAAGATATACAAGTTACAGAAAAGAACCAAACACATTATAAAACTGAAAAATACACTAACTGAAATAAAAAATTCACTGGATGGGCTTAATTAGTAGAGTGTCCTTTTATGCTCAGCCCAAAGCCTTTGGCATACTCCACCCCATTGGCAAACCAGGTCCGCACTCAGTGCCAAGTCAAAGTTCAGCCCTCCAGAAACTAAAAAGATCATCAAAGACCTATCAGAAAATTCCAGCCTTGCAACTAGGTATCTAATAATTACATGCTCACGAATTGCCCTCGAGCCCCAAGTGTATTTTCCCTTTTTAAAATTTCATTTATTCCACAATGATTAATGATCATCTCCTATGTGTTAAAGATTATGCTGGACACTGTAAAGACTTAAGTGAACAAAATAGTCTTTGCACTCACGGAGCTTAGAGCTATTTCCCATTCGGAAGTGTACCCAAACAGAGGGCTTTTCCCACCTTAGCATTTTTTCCAACCAAGTTTCTTAATGTTTAGAAGCACAACTCTTTGCAACCTTCCTATGGGGGTTCAGTGACCTGAGACATTATCAGAGTAGAGAAATAAATGTTTACATGGGAATAGAAACTACTCTGAACCATTTAGGAAGCAACCTCACATTAGTCAAACATGTCTCTCTCAGTGTTTTCTATCTCCCTGGAATGACCCGATTCTTAAAATTCAGATTCCAAGTGGATATGAGGAGAGGTGAGGTGTGTGGGTCCAAACGACCACAGGGAGCATGAGGGCAGTGAGGAAGATGATGGTGAGGACGGTGAGGATGCCTGCAGCTGAGCAGGCTCCCATCCTGGGCACATGTGCAGTGTGGAAGGGGAAGCACCTCCTATGGGTGAGACTAGGCTTCGTAACCAATCCACCGTCTTTTCATATTTACCTTATATTTAACCTTACTGTGTGGAATACAGGTGCCGAGCTCCTTGGGTCAAAGATGCTTCCAGTGGCATCTAAGGAGCAGATTCTCATGTCCACATCATGATGTAAAGGCTTCCTGCTTTCTGCATGGTGAGGTCTTGAGGTTCACTCTTTTAGGAATCTCTCTTTCTCCTTGATGCTGATATTATATTTTGGACTGTGAATGCCTCCCACTAGGGAGAGACTCCCTCCCTTTAGAAAACCAAACCAGTGCCGTTACCGAGAGGAAGGCAGCAGGCAGCCAGCCACTTAGGCCTGCCTGTTCTCTCCCAAAATAGTTGTTTTGTCTTACATGAGCTCAAATCCAGATCTCCAAAAGAACACATCAGATTTTTGAGGCCAGAACACTAGCTGGCAATAAAGAGTGTGTATTTCTAGGGAGTGTCCTCCAGCTTAGTCCTCCCTTTGGAACTAACCAGTGTGGCCAAGTCTGTAGTAGAAGTAATTTGGGCATTGGGAGCTCTGGACCCGGCCCAAGAATTTTCCAACTCACCACAGTGAGTAAAATTTAATACATGTTGACATAATCTAATACTTAATTGCATCGTTTATTCCGTTGTTCCAAGAACTCATTCCTAATGGAGGAAAGCCAGAGTATATAATTATATATACATAGAGAAGGAGGAAGAGAAATTTTGTACTAAATTATATAATGTTTGTTAATTATCTCACAAGTTTCAGTAGAATTGTTTGTTCCATTAAATTAAATGATAATTTCACATTTTTTATTATCATCCCTCCCCAGAGTCTATCAAAGTACAAGGCACACAGTAAGCACACAGTAAATACCTGATGGACTAAGTCCTTTTTGCAAGGTGAGGCCTGCTCCCACTGAGAGCTGCTTCCTTCTGTCTCATTCTCTTGAGCTTTTCACTGAGGAGTTTTGCAACTGGTAAAATGAGGAGAAGTAAACTAAAAAGGCAGAACAAACATGGAGATTATAGAATAAATTTAGGAGAATCTCAAAATCCACTAACTCAATGGAATTGTGAAGACTAAGATGTCAAAGGAAATGAAGATATGAAAAAAAGAAGTGACGGAGGAAAGAAGATGGGAAAAGGAAATGAAGGAAAAAAATTAAAATTCAAATAAAATTATTGTGTTTTTATTCCAGTAAGTGGCTGAGAATAGTAAATAGCACGTAGAGAACTGGAAAAGGGGAGGAAAAATAACTCAGCACAATAAAAGACTAAAAACAATGATGACGTGTTGGACATGGGCCAAAGTAGGATCAGATGAAGTACAGACGTTACAATGTTCTGTAATATGGAAACGGTGGGGGTGGGCTATTGCAGTGACAGTCTCTGCTTCAGCATCTCTTAGGAGAGTTTTGAATACTTCTATGAGGCCAGGACAAATGACCAATTAATGGACTGTAATGACATCTCTCTCTCCCTCCCATGGGAGGGAAAATCTGGAAATGTGCAGCAGCTTCGTCCCTCACTTGTCTAGACAAGACGGTTTCAATGTCAGAATCCATCACCATATTCCAAAAGCAAAAGATAACAAAGGCTATATCCTAAAATCCTTTACAACATGTTTCAAACATAGAATTATTTATAGCTACTGTGTCTTAACCTTGCTAAAGCCATCAATAATTTCTTTGTTACGAAATACAACAAAAATATTCTGCCGTTGTTTTTACTAGTTTCCTCTGCAAGATTAGATTAATTTTATCCTCCCTGTCTGGTATTCCCGTTTCATTCATTCTCGTAATCCTTTTTCCCTGCACAGCCCTTAGGGGTTAGAGTACCCTGGGTGATCTCAAACATTTTCCTTAGTGACCTTGGCCATTACCTTAGTGTTGTCACCAACTGTATGCAGATAGAACCCGATCTCCAACTCTATCCAGGTCTCTTCTTTGAGTGCCCATACATTTATCTGTTGGCATCTGTGCATTTCCCTCTGAACATCCCCCCTACCTATGCTGAGTTATATTCTTGCCCTATTCCTATCCCTAAGCCCCATATCCACCTGAGCACGAAATCTTCTCAAAATCACTGCTGCAGTATCTCTTTAATCTCTTTATTCCTCTTTCCTGATTTCATGGTTCATTCCTCATCTCTCTTGACTGCCATGGAAGCAGCCTTCTAACTGACATTCTTGCCCTCAATTTTGCCCCTGTGTTAGATAGTCACCAGAGTACCTTCCTGAGAAACCATCCATTGGATTACGCCTGCCTTCCCCCCTTTAGAACATGCTCCCATGATCTTCAAGATAAGGTTCAAATTACTTCATGGGAGAGTCGAAGTATTAGCAAGCTAATCCTGTTCGCTCTCTTCCCTTTCCCCATCTCTGATGGTCCTCATACTCTACAAGCCCTCCCTCCAGCATCCCCACTTTGAATAGGATGCTTCCTTTGTGTGGAAAAGCCTTTCAATTTCTTAGCCTCTTTTCAACCAGATACCTCCTTTTTTAAAATTCAGCACTATGCTACAATGTCCACACCTCCAGGAAGCTTTCTCTGCTGTCTGTTTCCAGTTTGAAATAACCAACCTATGTGCTTTTCAGCCCACTCTTCAGACTAGATCACAGCAGTTATCAACTTGGATTTTAATTACCTATTTCCTTAGCTATCTATCTACAAACTACCCCCTCCCACTAGATTATAAACTCCGTGAAGACAAAAAATGCAGTTTATTTGGTTTATACAACAGTTGCCTGTCACAATGGATGACCTGTGATACACCCTCAATAAATGTTTGTGGAATAAATGCATGAATGAGAGAGTGAAAATAGTTTAACTTGCAGAAAAGAAACCAGAAAATCTGTAAAGCTTTAAAGAAGACTGTAATTGGTTATATATGTCAACAGACAAATGGAAATTTGGCAGAGGGAAAAAAAACATCCCGGAGCGTATGTTCTGTTTACCCAAACCAACTTCTGTTGATGTGAAGTTTTAGTAGAAAACTAACATGATCATTTGCTTAGAATTTCTCTTCTGGTAGCTCAAAATATCTGAAATGTGTTGAATAGCAATAGTGTATCTAAATGTATTGGTTAACAATTTAGAAGAATAAATGACAAATAAATATCTTCCTTAATGTAGGCACATAAGAAAAGACAGTAGCTACCTCTAACAAATAGTATTTCAAAATAATTTTGGGCCAATAATTTGACAGCTTTGCTTTATTGCATTTTTCATTCAGTACTGCTGATGTAATTTTTTTTCAGTGATTTTTTTTTTCAAGTCTTGAACTTTTTAGTAATGTCTTTTAATCTTGGTTATGTAAAAATCATAAGCACATGTCTAGATGTGGCTCTTCTTTATTTGAGTTTTTAAGTATCTTGGGGGGCCTTTTGGTCTAAAGGCTCGTGTTCTTTAGGTTTGAAAAATATTCTTGCTTTGTTTCTTTTATAATTTCTTTCTATTTTCTTAGGCTGAAATTCCTGTTCTTTTTTTTAAAATTTATTTTCCCTGAATTAGTTGTCTATATATTTTACCTTTTCCTATTTCCTATCATTTTCTGAATCTTTATATTTTTCTCAATTAAATTCGAGACTAATGTAAATAACTATTTGACATTTTGAAATTCTACTGTCAATATCAGGAGGAGAAAGAAGGTTGAAACAATGACAGTACCTCACACAATATCTTTATCGATAATGCTGATTGAATTAACTATGAGCTAAGGAGAGCCATAAAGCAGCTGTATGAATAGGGAGAAAGGACAATTATCACATTCAAGGAACATTAGGAGACATTGATTGGGCTCACCAGCTCTGTGCTAGGTGTTGCTGATTTGTGATGAATAAGGCTTTGTCCTTGACCTCCAGGGCTGAAAGTTTAACAATTCTGTTATCCTGCCACCCTTTATCATAGTGAAACAATTCCAGGCTTTGAACAAAGCTCTTCACTAGAGTATGATGTAAAATTATTATTTTACTCCTAAAAATCTTACAATCACTACCCAACTTTATAATCCATCAGAATATTACCAGCCAATCAGGGTTTGTGTTCTTTCATTTACTCCAGGTTCCCTTCACCTTCCTGGGCAGAAACATACATGCATTCATTATTTACCTGCCTGAGAGCTGGCCACACCCCATCACTCTCTCCCTACACTTGAAGTCACCACCCTTTCTTCTATTGTCACTCATTAGAACCAATATTCTCAGTTAATTAGGATTCCATGAGCTGCAAAATTCTCAGGCTTCAAAGAAAAGTTAAATTGGTTCCAGAATTTTTTATTCCTCATGACAGTTTTGTCACTGTACAAATATTTTTTACTCTCCTTGCATTCTGGAACAGGTGATAGGGGAGAGCCAGAGAGGGGAGCATCCATCCATCCATCTCTCGGAAGCACCGTTCCTTTTGTCAGTCATCACAAAGGAGATCAGGAACACTGGGCAAAAAGACAGGCACCTAACATACGAAAGAGTTTATGAATATCAGCATAAAGCAAGACCTTAATTCCAAACTCATAAAAATGTGCTGCACCCCTTCCAAAAGCAGTCTCTCGCTTAAAAGACTAGCCTATGAAATATTACAATGTCACTACCGCTTTCAACAGGATACCCACCATAAAAAATGTCTCAGGAAATCATCCACATTAAGAGAAACACCAATATAAAATTGAGGCAGAAAATATTTACCTTAAAAAGATGATGGCAATAGGAGACACTCTAAATGCCCATCAACAGGGAGATGATAAAATAAATGACATTATATCTATTTGGTCACAATCCCGACGTGTGTTTGGGGGTGGGCGGGTTCCACCCCTCCCCCCCAACACACACACACACACACACACACACACACACCACCACCACCACCACCACCACCACCAATAAGCAGTTCTCTGTCACTGGCTAGAAGTCCTACAGTTCAACTCAATTCTGACACTATCTACCTGGAGATTCCACAGGTTGAGTCTCAGTACCGCAAGACTGCCCTCCCCCTTCAGATGCCAATCAAAAGTGCAGGTCATCTCCTGTGCTTCTGATCTACTGGCTATAAATCCCTGGTTTCCACAATCCCCTCCTTGGATTTGATGAATTTGCTAGCATGGCTCACAGAACTCAGAAAAACATTTTACTTACTTGATTGCTTGTTTATTATAGAAGGATATAACTCAGAAACAAGCAGATGGAAGAGATGCACAGGGCAAGAAAGGGCTCAGAGCTTCCATGCTCACCAGGTGCACAACTCTCCCCAAATCTCCATGTGTTCACCATCCCAGAAGCACTCCATACCCCCTCCTGTTGGGGTTTCACGGAGGATTCATTACAAAAGCAAGATTGATTAAATCATTGGCCATTGGTTATTGATTCAACCACCAGCCCCCCTCCCCTCCCTGGAGGTCAGGGTGGTGGGACTGAAAGTCCTAATCCTCTAATCACATGGTTGGCTCCCCTGGCAACCAGCCTCCAGCCTTAGGTAACCTAAGGGCATGCCAAAAGTCCTCTCATTAGCATAACAGAAGACACCTTTATCACTCTTATCACTTAGGAAATTCCAAGGGTATTAGGAGCTCTACTCCAGAAACGGGGGAGAAGACCAAAGATATATTTCTTATCATAAATCACAATTTTACAATATCCATTCAGTAGCATAACATGTCAATCTTAAAGTAGATATGTAGAGCCATATCAATTGACTTGAAAAGACAGCTGTAATATTTGATGAAAAAGAGTCGGGCTCGAAACAGTAAGTAAAATAATATTCTGTTATAAAACCATGAAGAAAGGAGAAAGAAAAGAGAGTGAGACTTCTCTAGGATCTATAAATACAGTTAATGCTGGATGATGAGTCGTTTTCTGTTTGTCCCTTTATTTTTTTCCACTGTCTAATATTTATAGTGAATATGTATTTTGAAACTAGTCAAAAATTGTTACACATGTATAATTTACGCAATGCAAAGGCATTGGGGTCTGGGTGGGGGGACAGCTCTGGGTTCTTCTAGTTCTGTGCCAAGACATTTAGGAAGGCCATTGAACCACCTGAGCCTGAGTTTCCCCACCTTAAAAAGTGAAGAGGTTTTAAAATTCAATAACAGCTACAAAATTTGGATTGATGGATTTTTTAAAACTACTATATCTCACTGTATCATCTATCCACGTAATACACACTGACTACACAGCAGAGCCTAGGGGACCACCATGTCTGCCAGGCAGTAACACTGTTGGCAGCTTCTGGCCAACACATGTACCCTCCATGTACAGAAGGGTGCAAGAGGCCACACTTCTCAGTCCAGGAGGCAGGGCTGCTGACCATACGATGCTGCTCATTTAGACTCTCTCAGCCTTCACTGAGCTTGACTTAAAATAAATAGAAACATTTTTATTTGAGAGTAGATGCCCATTTTCTATTTAGGAAGGGATTTCCAATGATTCTATGAAATCCTGATGACAATTCCAGTAAAAATCCACGGCTGACTCTCTCACCGCTGGTCCAAGAACCCTAAGGTGAAGCCCTTGGGGTGGATACAGCACATGTCTACACAGGTGGGGAAATGCAGTCATGCTCACTGAGGGTCCAGGGGTGCAAGTGGCTGGATGGAACCCTTTCATGCTGAGGCAAAGACATGGAGGCCAGAGTCCACACAACCAAGGTGGGAGGCTTGGGGACCAGCTTCCCCACCAAGGAGGATGCAAGTGTGAGAATAGCAGTCAGGACTTGGGATGCCTTCAATATCCGTGAAGCCTGATGAATCTGGCAAAGGGAGCTCTTTGTTTCTCAGGCTGGAGGAGGGCAGGTGAAAGCAACATTCTGGAAGCTCAGGCTGGCTTGGGTGAGCTGTGTGAGAGGGACTGTGGAGAGTGCCCTCCCAGGACCCAGCCAAGAGTCGTGGCAGGAATCTGGGCATGGAGGACTGAGAAGAGGATAAGGCTGCAAAACTAGGCAGGATGATGCACCCCACACCCTTGGGTACAACACTTGGTTTGCGTGCATGTGGAAAGCCCAAATAGCCAGGTTCTAGAATTCCCAGAGAAGAAAAGGGTTACTGTATTTCCCATGAATTCCCCTCCTCCTGGCTGCACACATCTTTTTTCCACTGTGATCCCCACTAGGAAGGGTCTTGAATAACTCCCCAGGGTCTCAGGCAATGGAGCATTACAAAGACCCCTGTCTTTGATTGTTGACGTTGTTATTACACTATGAAAAACCATAGAAGGATAACTGAGCAAAACTGGAGGAAAGTAAGAATGTTCACCAAATAGGAATACGATTTTAATAAAGTTTGATTTTCGGGAGTGCCACTTACTTTTATTATATAAAGTCAAAGTTCTTTTACATTCAATCTGGGGAAGTAATAAAAAGTATCCTATTTGACCAAGAGCCATCGAAATCCATGAAAACAGGCATTCATAACACATCTGCAAACAACTACAAGCAGCATGCACACCCAGGAGAGATGAAAACAAAGCCTTTTTCTGGGTATTGTTTCGTGGGACTGGATTACGGTTTCAAAATGTGTGTGTCCCATTACTAGCACAATGTTCTACACTTACACCCTGGTAAATATTTTTGCAAGATAATATTTAATGATAAAGGTATTTTGCTCACTAGACTTTCCCTGTCAACAACTGGAAATTGACCTCTAACTTGGCCAAAGCTGAATAAACAGTGGAGGTGGATATTTGCATCTGTCACTTCTAAAACGCCTTCCTTTTAAAATCTGGTATGAAAGAATTTCCTCTACTAAAAAAAAAAAAAAAAAGTGTACCGAAACAAAAGCTTCTTCTTATTATTCTATTATTCTTTTTATCTTCCTTTTTTTCTCCTCTTCCATTTTTGAAATGTCCCTTAGACCAGCAGAAAGACGAGTCTTTTCTGGAAAGCAGACTAGCTGGCATTGATGAATGAAATGCCATTTGCAATAACTCCTCACCCACCTGCGCAGTTAAAGATGAGATTCATGACGTGTGGAATTATGCCATGTGATTATAGGGAATTTGAATTTTCAAGCTTTTCCTCACTATCTCATCTCCTTTCCTCCCCCCATAACATCTAGGGAAGTGATGCTATGCTAGGTGAATATTCCTGTGCTGTGCTCAACTACACAGAAAACAGCCTCCTGCCTGCTTCAGGCAGAATGTTTTATTGTCAAAACGGATTCATCTGGGAGTCTGGACCCCTCTGATGTCATCATGATTTTGCCACAGCTTTCCTAAAAGTCACTTCCCTTCTCCAGGCCTCAGTTTCCTCTCAGTAAAATAAGGAGTCTGGAAAGATACTAATTTGACATTTGGTGATTTTATGAACCGTAAGAGAACAACTGGTGGTAGAAGTTTTACAGAAGACCTTGCTTTTGTAGATTTAGAACATTCAGGCCGGTTCTAAGAGGTAATGTCCTGTCCTCATCTGACCTTGACCTTATGGAAGAAAATATGAAGCAAAGAGTCCAACATAGAATCCAGGCTCTGCGTGCTGGCTGCCCTCTGTTGTGTGTTCGGTGCTGAATAAGGAAACTGGGAGACCGCTTGGTCCTTCCTAGCCAGAACGTTTGTTTCCTAAACACTGCGAAGCACCTCTGTGACCCACAGGGCAGTTCTACAGCTTCGACTCAACCCAGAGACATCAGCTGTGGGCAGCCTTGGTGGCTGGTTTCATTCTATTTATGGGGATTTCTCCATAGCGTATCCAAGTCCATATGCTATGAAGAAATAAATGTTCCCAAAGTGGCTTGAGGACTATTTTTAAAGTCACAGCTAATGATTTACCGTCTGACGCCCTGGGGCTTGCCTGGGTCTAAAAATAGTTGTTCCTGAGCTTTCCCTCACAGGGTCAGGGAACACGGCTGAGAACAGTGAGGAGTAAAACCTGAACCACCAGGAAATACACAACAAAATCAAATCCAGCCACCCTAGATTTGATTTTCAAAAGATGGATGTGACTGTTGATTTCCCATCAATTAAATTTGTAAAGGTATTTTAAGGATAGAAATAAAATGACAGCCAACCAGACACTTCCTTTGGACTTAAGACTGAATCCAAAATTGTATTACCTCACCTCTTTAACAGCAGTTTAGTGACATCAGAGAAACGATTGAAGCAAATGGCCCACTTAGGGCTGTCAGCTGACCCTCGGCCCAGCTGGCAGCACCTTGATGGGGTCAGGCCCCCTAGGAAGGGGGCCCAGCTCAGCCACAGCCAGTCTTCAAATTCAGGGCTTCTCAATTCCGACAGATCGAATTAACGCTGAAGGAAACAAAAAGGCTGGATTTTCTTTCTCCCCAGGGCAAATCATAGGTTATTTGGCCCTTGTCCAAGGACCAAAAACAACTCTGTGTCCAAGCACTTCTGAGAGCTCATATTTATTTAAAGGAACTAACATTGCTTTGTGTGGGTGGGCTCAGATCTTTAAGGAATATTTGATTAACGTATGTATGTGGAGACCTCCCTATGATTAGTTAAAATACCAGGAAAGGGAAATTCAAGCCAATTTTTGGTGTTACTTTTACTATTCTTTGGCTTCCTTCTGGCTACTTTCTACTTACTTTATTATGCTTCTCTATCCATTCCATCTGTCTATCCATCCGTCTATCCATCCATCTGTCTTTTGTGGGATGGAGAGATTAAAGGGGAAGTTTTCAAGTTTCAGGTGGATTGTTTCACTTGCATTCCTATTAATATATTTAAAAATTTCAGCTAAATAGAATGGAGTGTTTAGCCTAAACATACAGTGAATGTTTAATGCTTTGGGCAAGATATTGAAAGGGGGTGGGGGTGGGAGAAAAAGAGACAGAGACCCAACGTGGGTGCTTGACTGACCCAGCTAGACTCAATCTTTATCCTAAACATGGGATAGAATGCGTCCTGCGCGTCTGTTATTTCCCTGCCTCAAACTGCAGTTGAGACTGCAGATAAATATAGAAAGCACATTTGAATACAGGAAATGGTTTCTGATAAAGAAAACACATGCCTCCCCCCGCCCCACCCCCAATACACACACACACACACACACACACACACACACACACGGACCACCTCCCCACAGCTCAGACGTGAGTCTGTGAGCCCCATGCTGCAGGAGGCCCCCTGTCCGGGGGGAGGGACATGGGCTGGCATGCCCTGTTTTGCTCTACCAGTTGAAGTCCAATTCCTGGAGTCGGGTTTCTTTCACTCTCTGGGATCAGTCATGACAGCCAGGCTGCAGAGCTTCCAGATGGGAAATTCATGGATTCCAAGCATTTCAGTTGATTTTCATTTAAATGGAGAAAAACCGGGGAAACACATTACACTTGCATTATCACATTTTATGGGAGCAAAGAATATGATGCCCTATTGTTCAATTTTATAAGAAAACCCTGAAAGAGTCTGATGTTTAATCTAAGTGAGGTGCTAAATGCTTTATGAGGTCTGTTCTAAGGCACGAATATCATAATTTACTGTGCAAACATCATGTAGGTGACTAAGGAAAATACGCACTGTGAGTTGTATAAGATTTAAAAGAGTTTTGAGTGGTGTAGCTTGAAAAGATATTACAACAATCAATTATCATTGTAGAGAAAGATGTCATGTGTAGTATTGATTCTCTTGTACAAGTGCAAGTTTTTCCACTGCAGTGTATTCCAGTGGCATTATTCCTTGCTTTTTATTAATCAATAATAAGTTTGGTACAGAATGTTAAGAGAATATTAGGAGCTATTTTAGAATATATATTTTTCCCTTTAAATTTACTCATAGTCTTTTCCATAAGAAGAAATATTTTCCTTTGTAAGATAATATGTATCTGATGATAGAAACTTTTCCTCACCTCACTTAAAAATAACAGAGTATTTATTTCAGATTAGTCCTTATTTAAAAGAGTTTAGAAATCTTAGAAATGTGTAAATCTTTTAGAAAGACGTCTTGTATACCCTTTAATTCGATCTCACACCCAAAGCGAGAATCACACCCCTAGACCAACGAGCCACCTTAATTCGATCTCATCTTTTTACCCTTAATATGAGTAGAGCCTCATTCTACATAGCCCCCTCCCAACAAACCAAAGACAAGAACAACAGAGCACTCAGGCTGAGCGTAGGGCTCAGAAATTTGAGTCAGCCAACTTTCTCAAAGATATGTCAGTGTAGACTCAAACATACACCCAATTGGAAAGAGGCAAAAGTTGTAGATGTAAGGCAGGATCCGGGAGAGAAATTCCTGTGCTATAAATCTACATCATATGGAAAGAACCACTAGAAGTGAAGGAGAAATTGTAGCAAAAGGGGAACAGGTGGTTGGAGAAATTCCTGCTCGACCCCCAGGCCTTAGAAAAGACAGGAAGGGCTCTGCTTCCCACTGGGCCAAGGCTGTCGGGTCAGTACCTATTCTGGGTGGATGCCTGCTGTCCAGAGATCTGATACAGGAGCATCTACACCAGAGACAATGGCAAGGGTCTTTTTTTTTTTTTTTTTGGCTGCACCACAGGGTTTGCAGAATCTTAGTTCCCCCAACCAGAATTGAAGCCAGAATCCCGCAGTGAAAGCACCGAGTCCTAACCACTGGACCACAGGGAATTCCCAAGGGTCGTTTTCAAAGGTGTCAGCATGTACTTTTATACTATACTTCCTTCATTCATTCAGTAGGTCTCATGACTTATTTATACAGGTGGTCTGTATGATAAAAACCATGTTGAGGACTTGAGAAAACCACATTATTTCAAAGTCAATTTCTTGTGAGGATTTTCTTCCAGATATTCTGTAGGAAGAAGCCTGCTGGTACAGCCCAGGAATGATTGGCAAACCAATAATAATGCTCTGAATTTTTTTTTTTTCCAAAGAGAAGAAAAACACCTCATCAGAGAGAAGTTTGAAGGCTTAAAACAAAGGTCATACAATATTATCAGATCCTGTGTAAGACCAGACCTTTGATGAGCAGAGTCCTGAGAAATATGCCGAAGAGGTCTAAGCGCTGAGCCTGACAGAAAGTTGAAGACTCTCTTACACAGTCTCAGGAAAGAGGAGCAAAACCTGCTGAGAAGGTTACTCAGGCCAAATGGTGACGGGGAGTGAAGACAGGAGAAGACAGTCTGATTTCCTCCGGTCTAACCAGTGACTGTTGGAATATTTGCCATTAACACATTCTATGTTTCAGATTAAGAAACGGGATCTCAAGAATTAAATTGTCCTAAAGCATTTAAACTCAACTGGGGATGGTTTGGGCCCTTCCTCTCACTGCCCCTACCAGGGGCCATTGGGCAGTGTCTGGACACGTCTTGATGGTCACAGCTGGGGGTGGGGTGCTACTGGCATCTAGTGGGTTGGGTGTTAGGGATGTGGCTGATCCTCCTACAGTGCACAGGGCGGCCCCTGCCATAGAAAATATCTGGGCTGAAATGTCAATAGGGTGGAAACACAGTCTAAACTATTTGGAAGGAAATGGATTTTAAATTTATATGTAAATTATATATAATTTGTATGTATATGACAAGTATATTAGTAATTATATATGTATATATTTATGAATAAGTTTATAAATATATATACATATGTATGCATATGAAAAAGAAAGGCAATACTAGGTTAGAAAGCTAAACTGATGACAGTAAGGGGTCAATGTGCCTGGCCCCACATAACCTCAGACAGCCCTCTGAGCCTCAGTTTCCTCATCGGTAACAGTGTGATAAAAATAATGTCTGCTTCATGGGCTCGAGGTATTATACAACATGGGGAACATAGCCAATATTTTATAATAACGGTAAATGGTAAGTAACATTTAAAAATTGTATACAAGTTAAAAATTAAAAAAATAATGTCTACTGCAGAGTGTCCAAGAGTATTAAATAATGTAAAATGCTTATCTTGGTGTTTTGTGCATAATAAACCCTGAATAAATATTTGCTCTTATTTTGCAGTTTTTAGCATTGCACCTGAGTCATTATGTGAAATGATGAACCTAAACTTGGTGTTCAGAAAAATCATGTATTAACATGGGATCTTTGGGGTTAATTAAAATAAATATATAAAATACAATTCTCAATAAGAACTCTTGTTTTCTCTAGTCCTTGTCGCAAATTGTAAAGGGAGCAAAGGTGGTATCTGTTGGGAGAATTCCGACTGGAACAGCAGGAGAGGTTATGAAAATCAGCTTCTCACCTTGTGGAAGGACCCACCTCCGTTGTAACAGACTCTGAGATCTCCAGGGAGGACAGCTCGTGAGCTAGCGGAATAACCACTAAACCCACATTCACCGTGAAGCAAGTCACTTCTTGAGCGCTTCCAAGGAAAAGGAACTTACCTTCGTGACAAGTCTCATCTCTCACCACTTCTCCTAGCAGAGTTTAAAAATTTTAAATGACCTTTTGGTGCTTTCTTGGCTGTGGTTTATGCAAGAATGTTCCAAGAACCTAACTAATGGTCCTGGCCAGTTGAGTCACTGGCTGTGATCAGGAGGCATCGTCCTGCCTGCAAACGAAAAGGAAGGCATGAAGCGATTGGAGCCACACACCTTCCTGACACCCTCTGTCTGGAGTGGAACCTGACTCCGCTGAGACTTGCCCAGCAGGCGTCGTGTGAGCTCGGATACCTGGCTGCCTGTGATTCAGTGGCGCAGCTGGCAGCCGTAACTGTCTGAATTTTCACTGAAGGGGTGTCAGCGTCCGATGCATGGAGAGGCAGTGGGCTCGCTTCTCTGTAATCACTGTGTGGAAGTACTTGGGGGAGAGTTTTATGTTCCCCAGGACCCCAGACAACTCCCCAGCTGGGGATGCTCCCAAAAGAGCAGCCGTGTGGAGATGTCACTAATTTAACAGAAGTGACCCAGTCTCGCACCAAGGTCCCCCTCTGTTTCCTGACTGAGCTGAAATCACAAATCAAACAATTAAAAGTGAGCTTCAAAGCTTCTGAAGAGCCTGGGAATTTCTGCATTAGAGTCCTTCCAGGTCTGTTTGCCTGGATCACCTCTAAGTTTTGCTCTTTAGACAGACAGACAGATGGATGCTTGTGCCAATCTGTCCTGCAGTCCCAGGGTCATCCCCTGAGACTACTGTCAACAACTCCTGGGGCATCTAGAGTGAGAGGGTCTGCAGCTCCCGGACACCCGCATTTCTCTGGGTAGCAAAAGCCCCTCAGACTCCTGGAAATTTGTTCTTAAATGCTGCCTTTGGGAGAGGAGGCAATTCTGCAAAAGTAGAGAATGAAGGAAAACTATGACCTTGAGTTTTCATACACCATATACAAGGTTTTCCACTTCTATAGCGGAAGGGGGGTCCCATGGAACAGCAGAGCAGAAATCCCCTAACAAAGAATAAAAATCAAATTAGACGAGAAAGATGCACAAACGGAAAAGGCAGCAGCATCTGTTCTAAGCGTTGCCCACTGGCTCAGCCTGTTTCCTTACCCATGGACATCATTTTCCTGAAAGGGACCTAAAACTGACAGCCGCCCTCAGTCAGGGGGTCAGTCAGGGAAAGTCCTGTTCCTTCCACACAGAATGGGGACGCATCCTTCTTTGTTTTTGTATTTTTTTTAAATTATGAGGTTGAAGTCCCAGATTGAGAGAACAAGTGTTTTTAATTTTTCCTATGAGAGAAATTTCCCCTAAAAATGAGCACAGAATTCTCTAACATCTCGCATGAATAACAACACATATTTACTAAAAAGCGTATCCAGCAGGGGCCACACACAACTTACTTGAAGGTAATTAAGCTCTCGGGACAGTCCCAGAGGTGGGAGAAGGTGCTTATGCCGGGGAGGGCTCAGTGGGCACCTGGCTCAGGCCTCTGGGTGGGACGAGCTAGGTTGGTCCCCATCCTCCCCAGCACTTTCTCCACCCGCGCAGAGCTGCTTCCCACAGCCAAGCACACTCAGGAACTACGGAGAGGTGCTGGCTTTTCAAACCCACGAACTTGAAGATGGGAAACCTTCGGGGTTGCTTTGGGGTTGCTCAGCACTGCCTTCACTGAACTTATATGTTTTCATGATTCCAATTATTATCTAAGCAAATGGAATCATGTAGAAGATCTGATAAGTAGGTGGAAGGAGATGAAGAGCAGAGAACACCGCTTTTTTCGGGCACAAGAACAGCAGCAGTGACGTCAGAGGGAGGCTCCATCCTCTCCCGCGCTGGCTCTTACTGTGGAGGCGCTCGGCGGGTTCGCAGTGCTGGATCACCCAAGACAGGTGTTGCATCAGCACCAGTCTCGTCCTGCCCATCGACTTCTCTAGGGAGTTAAATGTCTTCCTGGGGTCACTCTTCTTCAGCTGCCCCAGCACCGCCAGCCTTTGCCGCCTCGCAGCCCTGTGGGCATTGCCTGGGCTACTCTCTCGGTACCTGTGCTCTCCTGGCTCCACAGGGGGACATGGAGAAGGATGCCCACAGCAAACCGACCCTACACGTGGAGGCCAATCTACATGTCTGTGTTGGGGCGACAGTAGGAAGAGTGCTCTACACTGAATGCTTGTGTCTCCCCCAACCCAAATTCCTATGTTGAATCCTAACCCCCAATGTGATGATGTTAAGAGGTGGGGCCCTTGGGAGGTGATGAGGTCATGAGAGTGGAGCCCCCATGATGGGATCAGTGTCCTTATAAGGAGCCCCCTCGACCCTTCCTCCAGGTGAGGACAGCGAGAAAATGCCATCTATGAACCAGGAAAAGGGTTCTCGTCAGACGTTGACTCAGCTGCCACCTTGATCTTGGATTCCCAGCCTCCAGATCTGTGGTAAGTCAATGTCTGTTGTTTAAGGCCCCCAGTCTATGGTATTCTGTTATGGCAGTCCAAACAGACTAAGGCAAAGACAAAATTCCCTGTGTGTTTTAAGGCAGGACTCGTAGGTAGGATCTTGTTTAAGGGTAGGTGGAGGTACTTGAGTGGTCCCAGGGAAGAGCCCTGTGTGTTTTGTCCAAACCCAGGTCCCAGCCTCCTCCTCCATACACGGCCTGCTTCTGGGCTCTGGAAACCACAGAAATGTGGGTCCTTCACAGGCAGGGTGGTCTCAGGTCAGTTTCTTTACTTCTCTGCAACGTGTTCTCCTTATGTGCGTAATAACACCTACGTCAGGGGGAATTGTATGTGTTTACTGAGGGAAATAAGTGTGGATTTTCTCTCCATCCTTATACTTATCTCTTGCACCACAGATAGATGTATATTTCTAAAGCACCTATTTTGTTGCGTTGCTTTCCTTCTCAAAAACATCAAGGACCACCCCCATCCCTTTGCCACCATCGTTTCCACCAGGACAGAGCTAAGATGTCATTGACTGCAGAGACCTCAAGGGGTCATCAGAAATCATCCTGTATATGAAGGAAGTAGCTCAAAATCTCCAACGAGGGGCCCACAGACCTCTGTAAGTCAGTTCTTATGTTATTTTACCCAAACTTGTCTGCCCCACTCTGTCCCAGTGAACTTTCTTCTCCAGCTAAAACTCTTTCTTGTGGCCTTAGAAATATCTGGACAGCCCCTCAAGTACAAGCCACAGGAAAACTGTTTCCCTGCTCCTCTACCCACCGAAATATCTTCAAGGAGCAAATGCCACTGACCTCTCCCATGATACCCTCATTCACACATTAAATGGGTTCCTTTTCTCAGCTTGTTCATTTACTAATATGATGCCGTGCATGTGATGTGGCTTTGCTTAATGATTCCATGTTTGCGTCTTGCAGCTCATTCACTCGATCCCAGGAAGCAAGACCAGCTCATAATTTCCACTCTGTTCACCTTGCACCTGGCAGAGGGGTACGGCCATGGCAGGAGCTGAAAAAAGAGCCAGTAGGAATAGCTAGCACTTCCTGAGTGTTCGCTATGGACCCTACATCATTCCAAGTCTTTCTTATATATTAGAACAACACTGGGAGATGGGTGCAATTATGACTCCATTTCACAGTTGAAGAAAGAGAAGTATCTACCATTAAATAAATTATCCAGGCCCACACATGAGTGACAGTGCTGAGATACCAGCTCAGGTCATCGGACTTCAAAGTGCATGCTTCTAGAAGGAGGGAGGGGGTACAGAAGATAGCTTTTAGGTCTCAAGCTTGGAAGAGTAGATTGTGCCCTAAGAGCTTCTCCAATGACCCTACAACCACAGGGCAAAGGAGTATTTCTAAGAGTGGTCTAAGTTATTCAGCCTCTGTCCTAGGAAAGACTCTAGGGGTCTCTTTCTTGTGAGATTTTCAGGCTGCACGTGAAAGAATCATTAGCAGAACCCTGAGAGGAAAAGGAGGAAGGACCAAGGACAGTGAAGGACAAAAGAGAAAGCTGTAAAAGGCAGAGGTTTGTGGTTTGAGGAAAACAATCAGTGATGAAGACCTTTATCATTGTGAGGCCCCCGAGCTGATTCCTCCTGATGGAGCTTTAGTGACTTGGAGGGAAGAGGAGAGGAGATTGTCTTTGCCAGCCAGTTGTCCTTTCTGCCCCCTGCCCCTGTGCCCCAGCTCCCCCCAAGGGCTGTGGAGTTCTGTGAGTCTCATTCCCGCCCATCCAAGGAAGACTTGGGTTGCTCCGGGGTCCTCTGGGTGCCGGGGCACCACGCACCACCCCTCTTTCCTTTCCCCAGGATCAGACCCAGGACGCACTGTGTGGCCTTGAGATGGATTCGGGATGCAAACCTGAGGCTCTCTTAAAACAATAAAAGGGGCTTTTTGTTTTCTTTTTCAAATATGTTCTATGTAATTCTCAGAATGCCCCTGAGTGATAAGTGTTCTTGAAACTTGGGATGTGTTGAAGGCCAGGGGATGCGGTTAATCATGACAAGGACTGTAAGACTGTGACCAGCACAGTCGGGGGACACCTCCCAGGTCCCCATCTCTCCGCCTCTGAGCTCCCAGCACTCTTCTTGCTAAACAGTTTTATGCTTAGCCAAGGAATTTGAGCTCAATTTTTAGCATGAAGGGAATACTGAAGACTGGTAGTGATTGGTCCCTTCTTTTTCAAAGTGCACAAAAAATATGCTCACTTCTTTTTTCCTTCGTTTCTTTTCTTTCTTTTTCTGTTTCTTTTTGGTGCATGTTTAGGAGTCAGAATCTGCATAATATTTAGGATGAAGAGAAGTTGAATTTTTAATCTCTGAGCAAAAGGCCTTGGGTAACTTTCAAGTTCCCCTGAATCTTCTGATTTTCGCTCTGGTTCAAAATCATAGTTCCACTTGCAGTTGAAATGGCATCTTCTCCCATTTGCGACTTCTGCATTTGGTATCAAGTCCTTGGATACGTGCGAGGCTGTGGGAATGAGCCCGGGCACTTTTCCCAGGCATCCCAGCATCAGAGCGCTCACGTCTACGTTGGGAAGAGCACCTTGAAGTGAACGGGGTCCTCCATCCACCCAGGCAGCAAACAAGGGCACGACCCTGGTCATCCGAGTGCCCGTCGGACAATGTAGAAGTGCAGAGAAGATGTTCTCAGAGATACGCCTGATACAGGAAATGAAAGACGGAACCAATGGTTTCAACCAAGTGAGAGCAGAACTGAAAGTCTGCAAATAAAAATTACAGATCCTTAATCACAACTTTCTCTCCACACAGGCTGTATAAAAACATGCAATTCTATAAGAGACTTGTCTTTCTTTTCAAGACCTCTTGAGTCATCTTGACTTCTGTCTCTTGATTTAGATTTGGCTCCGAAAGTAGTAAAATAGTAAAAGCACCTGATTTCCCTGATCTGCACATACGGCATGCACTAGGGAGGTATTTCTCCACCAGAGATCCCCCTCTGAGGACTCTCCCTCCTACCTGGCCTAACTGTGCTCGGCTGGATCTGCTTTCCTGGCTTCCTTGAGAAAGCAGAGAAGCATCTCGAACCCTAACTTTTTGTTTCATTTCTCAGCCAAACATTTGAGGCTTTAAAAAAAAGCGTATGGAGATAAAGCCATCACTGACTCTGTGGAAAGGAGTGTTAGGCAAAAAATAAGTTGGACAAATTTATTAAAAATTGAAGAATAAATGAGCTGCAAAAAAGACTGTAAGCCAAGGTAATCTGTGCGAGATCCCAGCCCCAGCAGTGCAAGCCTTTCATCCTTTGGGTTCTTGCTTTTGACTTGCTGAATCTGCAGAGTCAGCAAACTGGACATACATGCAAACAACCTTTTGCAGTTCTTTGAGCATCTACCTTTTGATCCATACCCATCTGCAAAGCATTAGAAGACCAAATGTGTATGTTTTTCTGCGCTTCGGAAAAAGGGAAACTGACCGTTAGCAGCCTTCAGAATTCTCTTGAGTGCAAATAATGAAGCTCGGATTCCTGACGACACTGTCCTCCAGCATAGTTCTTGGGAAATCTTTGGAGAGTTTATACCTACAACTCACGCAGGACCCCTTCCCGCCCATCTGTTCATTGGAAGCCACAGTTGAGTTAAAATTTATTTGTTTTCTCTGCATAAGAACACCGCAAATAGACTTCAAATGAGAAGCAACTTGCAAACCCAGGCTCTTATGTTATGAACACACCACGTCAATATATTTTAATAAGCATTCATTACTTATTGGACCTGAGAGCCCTTAGGCAACATCTAAGATTTTATTTTTTTTCAGTCTGTAGATTTTATTGTTTTAATGGGAGGTACCTGAGGGCAAGTGCATCCCTTCAAGCTTGTCCTAAGTGTCATTCTCGCCGTAGCAGAAGCACATGTGGTGGTCAGATGGATGTAAGCCTGAGAATTCTTAGGCAGGACACAAACTATTTAGAAAATAATGATAAAATAGTTTCTTCCTTGGATTAAATATGGGGATAAAATAACATTTGTAAATACTATGTAAACTAATATAAAATTACCCAAAACAACAAATTATCCTGGAAATAAATTATTCCTGGCAATAATCATCAGTAAGGTTAGTACGTCCCTCTGGCTCTTCTGAGTCTACAGTGCACTGCCCCGCCCGATTCGAAAGCATTGAGTTGAACCCAGGACCTCTTGGCCCGTGACCGTCACTGGGGTTCTGCTTAGTTATTTCCAGCAAGCTTACCCTGTCTACTCACCAGCCTCCTAAACAGTCTTTTCCTGGACCATTCCTTTCTTTGCCCCTAGAAGAGTTAAATTCCCTACATTTGAAAGGAAAAGGAATTAATATTTGCCAAATGCCTATTTCATACGATTCCCACAGAGTTTTGCGAGAAAGCCATTGTCCTTTTTTCACAGATGTTGCACCGAAGGCTCAGAGAAGTTGAGTGACTCATGCACGGCCGCACAGCTCAGACGTGGATGGACTCAGCTCTCAACCCCCCTCATTCTACTGCCCCACGCCACCTCCCAGGGCATAAGTCACCGCCCAACAAACAAGTTTTATGAGAACACGCCTTGCATTTCTTCAGGGAGTCTCACCTAGGTCCTTCCTTTTGCTAAAAGGTTAAGGGCGCGGTGCCTTTTGGACACAGGCCCAGGAGATTAAGTGCTGGTGAAATGTGTCATCAGTCTACCTTCCCAGGGCCTGTCACATTTTCCCAGAACAGGTATGAATGGGCAAGGAAAGTGCGGAGTCTTGCTCGACTGCCCCACCCCAGGTGCTCCTCTCCTGACTCACGGGCCATCTGGGGGTGCCAGCCCCGGAGACCTGAGTCACTGCAGCCTTCCTCCATGATCCTTCCCAGAGAACCGCTCCCCATGAGCCTGACTAACACCCCAAATATTCTGCAGTGCCAAGGTGTCATGAGCTGTTTAGCCAAATAAAGATCTGGATGATGGTCTGTGGTCAGGGACACTGGCGTGCTGCAGCCTTAGGGACCGCCATTCTAAAACAGGGACAGTAATTCCTGCTCTTACAGGTTTGGGGGAGAGTAAAATGAGACAATGTTCAATATGCGTATGGATTTGGGGGGGGACACAACAGTCGGTCCATAAGAGAAGTACCATCTAAAGAGCAAGGATAGGGTTCAAGCAAGCCCAGACTGCACGGGGTGAGGGTTGGTTCTGTTGCGACCTATTCTCCAAGCCCTGTACACAGCCTGCCCATGGTTTCCAAGGTCACGGAAGCTGTCATGACCGTGATTCAGCAGGAAGCAAACAGAATGGGGAGCCAGAAGGCCTGGGTTCTAACGGCCTTGACATTATGGTCTTACTACCTGAGATTTAACAGCATTTGTAATTTGGACTCAGGGCTCAACCCATGGGGAATAACAGGCAGAGAAAAGAAAGCTGCAGCACTGAAATTGGTCCAGGCCAAGGCTATGTTCTGTGGGAGTTAGATACGACATGTGAAGAGCCTCAGTTCTGTATCTATATTATAGGATTGAACTGGAATCTGAGGCAGGTCTGCTACATGTTGAGCACTTGCCAACAGTAAACTCCTCCCCTCCAGGCTCTGCATCTTGTGCTCCAGGGACCCAAGAGGGAAACGTCCCCCATTTCAGAAGGCGGATACCCTGGAGTTTAAGGTCTCATGGTTAGAAACTTCCAGAGCTGGCCTTTGACTCCAGGTCTGCTGGATTCTAAAGCATGTCCATCTTCTAATCTAAGGTCTGTACAGAGACTTGTCCCCAAGGGTGTTGGACTTGGTCTCTCACTCACTTTACTGCGGTTGTAGAAACGGGACGGAGAGATGGGCTTCGGCCGTGGACAACTGCAATGGGTGGGGACTCAGAAAGGATGTTGAGAACTCAAAAGGGAAATTTCGCCAAGGTAGTGACCCGCCTGTTCATTTTGTAGGTGCAAGCCTTGTCTGTGGCTCTGTGCCCATGGAAATTATTACTGTTTGTGTTGTGGCTCTTGCTGTTGTTACTTGCTGTGGGTAGTGAGTAAAGGAGTCTGGCTGCTGCTCTGTTGCCCTCCTGTCCTGAGGTCATTTTACACCCAACATTTTCTCTAACCTTGAACCACAGCAAACACGAGCCTTCAGGATGACAATATCAAGTGTAGACAATGCATGCTATACTCCCGGGGTTATGTAAATGAGGGCGATCTAACCATTTCATAACAAGGCGGCCACCAGTCAGTTCAACTGATGCTTAGCAACACCACTGTCTCAGGTAAGCTTCCCTCTGCCAGCAATGCCCGTCCTCTTTATAAAAAAGAACTCTCAGGAGTGGGCCCATAATAAAAACTGTGACTGATCATTAAGCAAAGAGGAATATTATCTTCATGACATGCATATCCAGGAGAGGAAACTACGGCAGCTTCTCCTTGTGTGGCAGGAAGCAGATGGCTGCAATCCTAATTTCTGTCTGTCATTTTTTTAGGGTCACTTGCTGGAGCAGGGTTGGCAAAGTGCAGGCATATTCGACAAACAGTCCTAACTGCTCGTGTCATACTGAGAAAAATAGCGGTATCTGTATGTGCTGTTTTGGACTCAATGTGTTTCTATATCTGTGAATTTCAGGAGAGTATTTTACAGTTATTTTTCCCTGTGTTACAAGGAAGAAATTACAGCAATCATCCGAATCTGAGTGAACTACGATGTGCATCACACACCTTGGCACCAGGCCCCAGGCTAAGCTCCTTTCGTGTGTTATTTCTAATCGTAACGACACCCCAGCACGTTGGCCATTTATTATCATTCCCAATGTTACAGATGAGAAAACCAAAGCAGAAGGAGGTAAAAAAACAGCAGCATCGTCGTATTTGAGCCCAGCCCTCCAGTTGGGGTGTTTTCCTGTGCGTTCACTCCTGATGTTTGCACATCAGCCTCAGGGATGTGGGGAGACAGGCATCTCTGTCTCAGAGAAGTGGAGCATCTTGGCCAAAACGACAGAGCCAGAGGAGGACCCCAGGAGGGGACCAGCCTTCAGGCTCTGGAGCATTTTATTTGTTGCTGAGATGTCCTGAAAGGATATTTCCCTGGGACGCGTTACAAAAATCAATTGAATGGAAAAAAGTTGCTAAAAGGAATGATGTCATGCGAGAAAAGTTTCTATCCAAGGGATTTGAGACAAAAACAACCTGCCTCTAAGAGAAAAGTGGATGAGATCTCATTTCCTACGGGTCTCCTGGCACCAGGAACTGTATCAGGAATGTTGCATGGGTCTTCTATTCAATACTTTCAGCCGCCCTGTGAGGGGATCCCCTTGCTTAAGTAAGAGCAGACTCAGAGCTTCTGAAACCCGCCCTGGTTACACAGATGCATGCGGGAGGGATTCAAACTAAATTTTTTCATCTCAAATACTCACCGAATCATGTACTTTTAACTGGAAAAAGACCACGTGCACTTGTAATGCCTGATTACAACGAACACATGATGAGCAGTGACAGCTTAATCACCCATTTGACCTTGAAGGAAAAGACGGCCACTCCGACTGAAAACAGCAAAACCGACCTCCAGTGTCAGGATGTGGAAACAGGTTGTGAGAAAGCAGGTTTCAGGTTTGCAGACATTTAAACTAGTCACCTGGGAATACCCATTCATTCCTCCTGTGCCAAAGACTCATATCCACAATTAAAAGGCTTTGTATTTAGTTTAGAAGTAATAACACTTGATTATTTAAATTGTATTGACAAGTCCAGAAATCGGCTTTAATACAATTTTGCTTTCATTTCACTGAGTAGCTCCATTCAGAGGCACGCCGCTCTTTCTGGAGCATTCAATGCGTTTATATTAAATTAAAGAAAAAAGGTTGAAAGAACGAGCACTTGTGTAGGTGCTGCCCCAAAGGAGACAGAGCTTGCTGGTGTTGTGTCATACAGAGCTGAGCTGACAGGTGTACGGATTTCCCCGATTGTTTTCCTCTGATCTTCGACCACTTCCTCTTCTTCAATAACTTTTCCAACCAAGGTGAAAGGGGGAGAAGAGATGGACGGATCACAATGGATGCTCAGCCTTTCTTGCCACCAAGGGATAGATTTATTAGTCTAATACTGTGGATCAAGTGGGTGGTTGGATTTTATTCAGAGATTATCCTCAGAATTAAGGTCTCTGTGCTGTTGGCAACAGGAGGAATTAGTGGCACGGTCATCCTTTCATTCATTCATTGAAGAAGCATTTCTAGAACACCTGCACAAGGGGCTGGGCACTCAGACGTGTAAAATTGTGGACACACAGTCTTGGCCCAAAGGGACTCCTACTCAGGGGAAGAGAGAGGGGAAGAGAGAGGGAAAGAGAGAGAGGTATAAGAAAGCCCAGAGCAGTGGCAGGTGACGGATCCAGAGAGCAGAGAAGACCGTGGGGTGGAGGGCACTTTCGTCCATTTCTGAAACGCTTTACACCTTGGGAAGGATGTGCCAGACATTCTTTCTCTACAGTTCAGCCAAAGAAGAAATGGAAACAAAGGCGTTTGTGTCCTGTTCAGGTGCACCCTGGCTGTTTGGTGGTGGCTCCAGCACTGGTGCAGAGGTCAGGGCGGCGCGAGGCGTGATTCCAGACAGCGAGGCTCGGCTGTGCGGCCAGATGGGGGCCCTGGGGACTTGTTAGTGGATCCAATGGATCTTAAGTCAGGGGGCTGTGAGGGTGATGGCGAAGGGCCGTGGGTACACAGAACATATACACAGTTCATTGTCATCGTCAAAACTAGCAAGTGCTTGATACACACACAGCCAACTTTGCTTTGAAAGGCACAGCTCTCTAGCTGAGCATCACAAATGAGAGACACAAAGGCACCTCCCACTGAGTATCAAAGGAGGCAAACAGGAAGCAAAGGACAGGAGCTAAGGGAAGGGGACCCTCTGCAGCTGGTGTGGCCTGGGAAGTTGGTGGCGGGGTCAGTATATAAGCTACAGTTTGAAGTGAAGGGTCAGGACTTGGTCTTCTGCTCTGGAAGGTGGAGCTCATAGCAGGGTGCCAGGCACCTCGTTGACACTTCCCAGCTGTTGAGTGAGTCAGTGAATGAATGAATGAAGTATGGGCTTTGCCTCCGATGCTCCATCACTGGCTCCCGTGGAGCTGAGCCATGGGTGGGCTGAGAAGGTGATGGCCTGACCACGTGATGGATGCAGACGTGGTTCGCCCCACACTTTACAAAGGAGCACCTGTGACCTCCATAGCATCTAACTGGAGACGTTAACAGGTAACTAAACAAAACCTATTATGAGAGTGGAAAGAGATGGGTTGGCTTTATTTCTGGCTCTGCCGACTCCCTGCAAAATGAAATGCTAATGCCCTGCTCACCACAGGGTGTCTGAGGAGCAAATAAGGGTTGTCCCCATGTGCTGGCAGTCGGCTTTGTCACCTAGAGTGGCGGCTTGCATCTGATCGACTCAGTGCTTATTTGTCAAAAATGTCCATTGAGACTATTTACATACAGATAACAACAGTGACACCAAAACAACACAAAACCTCTGCAAATATATGGTATTTTATTTCCACTAAGGACAGTGGACGCTTGGAGTGCATGTCGATGGGAATTATGCACATAAGAAAGAAAATGGGTGGTGAAAATTAAAAAATCAAGCAAACAAACACCAGTTAACTAAAAACAAGACAAAATAAAGAATATAAACCAACAAGTATATCTGAAGGTAAGCATAGGAATTTTAACTGGATAGAACGTATGCCAAATTCAAGTGGCGTCCAGCATCTAGGCTGATGCTTGCTCATGGATGAGGTATTCTAGGCACAGAATCCATTTAATCAGAAAGAACGTAACAAGTTAAATAATGCACTCATTCCAGAGGGCCATGAGGAGACAGTGGTTCAATGGCCAGCTGGGCACAATCTTCCTGATTCAGAAGAACTGGACCCATCTCAGGATTTACAGCCATTCCTGAAAATGGCAGTAACAATTGGGACCTCTGGGTTCTTTGTCATTTGTCAAAAACACTGTGAATTCAACTCATTGAACCTGTTGGTCAATTCAATTCTGCCACTGGTCAGAGCATTCACAGCTTTCGACAGGAAAGTGTTTCCCTAAAAGATTTGCAGAACTTCCTTCCTGTAAGATTGCAGCAGAACAGCAAGAATTTCGAGAGGAAACTGCTTTCTTGATCATAAAAATGCAGCATAAAGCCTAAGCTTGTCCTTCACTGAATTTACTGGAAAATTATGTTGCGGAAACTAAACATGACTGACTTTTCCTAATGCTATGTTTTAAATTCTATTTTTAAACAAATTCAATGGGAAGACAAAAATTATTTTTCTGATTGAGAAATAAATATCCACCACAGGACGATGATAATGATCTACTATTGATCCCTATATACCTTATCTCTAATCTTTCAACAGTCTTAAAAGATTCTCATTATTCACATTTTGGAGATGAGAAAAACAAAGCTGAAAGGGTTTTAAGTAACCATCTCAAAGCCAGGAGTTAGCTATTCTTCTACTTGTGAGTTACATGTGAGAAGGTTCATTCTTCCCAGAACATGATAGGGTAAATGCCCAGTCTTTGCAAATATAATTTGTAGAATTCTCTTAAAAATATATATATGTTACTATGTATCTATATAAAATAGATGAGAACCTACTGTATAGCACAGAGAAGTCTACTCAGGGATCTGTGGTGTCCTAAATGGGAAGGAAATCTAAAAAAGAGTGGATATATGTATACATATAACTGATTCACTTTGCTGTACAGCAGAAACTAACACAACATTGTAAAGCAACTATAAAAACAATTAAATTCAAAAACAAAAACAAAACGAAACTCTTAGTTTAGGCTACTGTTAAAAATTTCCAAGGAAAGTCACAATGTAAAGAAAGGGCTCCAGCCCTTGGACGACTTTCCCATGTTCTTGTCCAGTTTCCTGATTTCCAGGTGCCACTCTGGCTGGTCACTCGAATACAAGCATCCTTAAAAGGCAAAGTTCCTTGTTACCTAAGTGCAGGAAGCACAGTGGGTGGGTCACGATTGATTAAGGATGAACAAGAAGCTGCTGGTGAGTCTTCCTCTCTCAAACCCCATAGACATTTCTGGCCAAAATGGGACTGAACCTGTTCTCCTGGTTCCCTCCTCTTGATACATGCGAAGTGTGAATGCTGCATCACTGACTGGAGAAACCCAGGAGGTAGGTGGCATGTCCCCTGGGGCATCCTCACGTGCTGCTGTTCACTCAGCAAAGGCTCCCGTTCTTGGTCTTACTGGGCCTCATTCAGGTTGCAGGGCTACTGCTGGGGGCAACCTCACCAGTGCTGGACTCTTGGTGGTCTCAGCTCCTGCCGTCTCCTCCCCATCTTCTGGTGGGGCTTGACGACAGATAGATATTCAAAATCGCATCGTTATGGTTCAAAATTTTCAGTCCGTAGCGAACATTGATGTTCTCTTTAACTTACTTTAACTAAATGATATATATGTCTGAATGTTGCCCAAAGGCAATTTTACCATGAAGAGTTAAATTTTTACAGTTCAAACACAAACACACACACACACACACACACACACACACACAGAGAGACATATGTCTCTTGGTGAGTCAGCACAGCTTTTGAGCTTGTGAGTAAATGACCTATTTTAGGGAAGATGGTAAATTGTGTGAGTGAACACAGGGGTGACAGCGAAGATTTTTTCGAATTCCTGTTGAAAGGGAAGACAGGGCACGCGCCATTTACTGCCCTTTTACCTACCCCACATTGCCACCACTCTCCCATCTCCTCAGCCACGCAAACGGAAAAATGACACCCAAGCAATGCCGCCTGCTTTTACAGTGAGTTAATTGATAAAGCCCGTGCTTGTCATCACCTATCTTGCACATCTGGAAGGAAGTCTTGCACAACCACAGTGAAATGTAGTAATGTGAAACTTAAGAAATCGAGGGGAACAGAACTCTGATTAGTCAATGCATGCAAGTCACCAGTACATGTGCTTGGGAATCAAGCAAGTACACAGCTTCGGAAAATGCTAATTTCTCTGGCCTGGCGAACATTTTCCACTATCTAAGTAGCTAAGCCTTTTAAAAAGTTAATAATTATTTGTTCGTGGCAGCTTTGGATTGGGGGCTCTGAATTTAAGGAACAGTTCTAGATCATATGATACCTTTTTTTTTTTTCTCTTTTAGCACGATTATGTAAAGGCAAGTCAGTGCAAGGCTTAGCAACACGAGTTTGAAGAGACTCACAGTGACAAGGGGCATTCTAGTTAAATCTGTCTTTTACTGAAAATTCTGCGGTGACTGCTCGGCCCAGCATGACTCCTATCAGGACATGTGGTACCCAGATTCCTTCTTGTCTTTGTCTCTTTCCATTCACAGACGTTTAGAGAATTCTCATTAAAATTACTTAGGGTGAAACAGAGAGACTGTGTTATAAACTAAATCTAGTTAAACACTCTTTGTTGTATTGCCTCATTTGTGTGATGCATGGACCTAATTTTCCTCTCTTTGTGTCTTAACTACGTACATTAGGTGATGCTTGCCAATTAATGCAGGATGTCACATCCCCAGTTGCTTTCTCGAGCTTCTTAAACATTAGAAATAAATACATGCCACCTGTCTCATATCTTGAAAGCAATTCAAAATGGTTACTTTTGTTTGCTTAGGCTTACAGCACAGTTTATAGCTTTAGTGCTTCTGAATTATAAGAAGGTTCTGTCTCCATTTCATAAATGTAACTTCATTTCAAGGTGAATCCAACAGAAAGGGCAGAAGGCTCTCGTGAGAACTTGCGTGAGACAGAAAGCAGTGCTGGCTGGTGAGTAAAGCCTTGGTCTTTGGCATTTGAGAGACGTGGCCTCAAATATTTAGCCTGATTCTTCCTGCTGAGCCATCTAGAGAAAGCTGCTCAGTATTCCTCACCTGTGAAATGGGGATAATGCCCGCCGTGTGGAGTACACTGGGAAATATACATAAACACACACACAGACACAGATATATAACATACTGCCTCCCCGATTTGTAGTCAAGGCACAAGAAGTAGTAGATATCATCATTTTCATTATCGCCCAGTTTGGGCAGGGGAATAATTCAGGTTGAGAAGGAGGGTTGTTAAAAATATAGCTCATTGGGGCTTCCCTGGTGGAGCAGTGGTTGAGAATCTGCCTGCTAATGCAAGGGACACGGGTTCGAGCCCTGGTCTGGGAACATCCCACATGCCGCGGAGCAACTGGGCCCGTGAGCCACAACTACTGAGCCTGCGCATCTGGAGCCTGTGCTCCGCAACAAGAGAGGCCGCGATAGTGAGAGGCCCGCACACCGCGATGAAGAGTGGGCCCCGCTTGCCACAACTAGAGAAAGCCCTCGCACAGAAACGAAGATCCAACACAGCCAAAAATAAATTTAAAAAAATAAAAAAAAATAAAAATATAGCTCATGGTGGCGTAAGGTTAAAAACTAAGAAGGGAGTTACATATGAAAGATATGTTCTATCTTCGCAGCAATTAAAATATAAAAGTAAACAACCTCCCATCGACTCCACCGCCCTCTGAGCACACAGGTCAGCTGGGAACGTGTGCAGTATGATTGGTGAGTTGGGAGAGCTTGAGACTGGATCTGCAATGGCTACAATGGCAGTTCTCAAAGAGGTTTTTTTTTTGTTTTTTGTTTTAATTAAAAAAATGGTATGCTATGAAGCACCAAATGCTTGAAAAACTTAACTATAATTAAAGGGGCAATTTGAGAATGTCCCTCTTTCCGTTCTAAGTCAGAGCAATTTTCTCAACAATGCTGTCTACTGTAGCACAAGAGAAAGCTTTCTAGATCTGAGCTGAGCATTTCGAGGAGGGTGGACATGTAATTTGAAGTCCACCCTATACTCACAGACCACAGAATTGCAGTGCTCTATAAAATGCTCGATACTCATGACCTAACCCAAAATATTTTAGCAATAAGAAAACTGAGGTCCAGCGTAGCTCAGCAAATTGTCCGAAAGCACACGGCGAGCTCGACTGAGAACGTATCCTTTCGTTTAGCTAGGTTTCAAAAATTTTGTTAAGCAGACTGAAATTTTTGTCCTTCTATAATTATCCTTGGTTTACAGCTGATTCCTTGCATGGCAGTTCTCCTAGCAGCCTTATTTGAACATAACCGAGCTGTTCGGCATAGTCTTCACATGACAAAGTGGTCAAGTCTTACTAGTAGCCGAGAATGCATTATCAAGCCTTTATTTAGTGCTACAGTCAGGGCAATCCAACTATTAGTCATCCTGACATGTGCTTTGAACACAACACACCCATGAGTCCTGGCAAAAATTGCATCTGCTTCCTGCACCCTCCCACATCACAACTCCGTTGAAATGGCTGATATTTTTACCACAGTTCTAGAGAGAAAATTACTTAACATTTCTAATCTGGGGACGCACTTCAACTTCCCCTCCCCAATTATCAAATTAAAAGCAGCTCGTGTAAACTCTGCCCACGCAGCAAAATGAAGATCCGCTAAGAACAAGAGGCAGTGAGCCCTTCCAGCAACCAGAGAACTTCCTTAAACTAAGAACAAGGTTAAGAAGCTCATTGTCTCAGAAATTTCCATCATCCTATAGCCCCTTCTAGAAAGCACACACTGATTTAACCATCACTACTGAGGAGCTTAATATGAACTCAACACAACCTTGTTTGCCACTCGCCACTCAGTAGAACTAAGATCTAGTGCTGCTCACGGGAAATGTTTCTAGAGAACCGAAAGCTATTTTGTTTTCAAACAAACTCTGCGTTTCAATGCATCCCATTTACCTCAAGAAAAAAAAAAAATCTGGTGATCATGTAAACAATCTTTTACCTTCTGCCCTATTTTGCTGGGCTGACCAGAGAAGGTGGTGGGAGGGGGTAGGTAAGAAGAGTGGACTGAAGGCCAGTGGGATGGCTTTAGGGCTTGCTGTCCCAACTGTGTCCTTTTCACCCTCTTGGGTGACATCTCAGCCAGGTGTGCGGGCCAGGTCAGAGGCGGCTGCCCAGCTCTGACCGCCTCCGTGGAACAGGGCTGCAGGAGCCTGCGGAAGTGAAAGGGAGGTGTTTGTTTCACATTCTGCGGATGCCTCTGCAATTTATTCTCCTGGCTGGAGTGACAGGAAGATAAAACACAGCAAGTGTTTCCTCCTGTGCCCCAAGGCCTGGTGGCCAGTCTCTGGAGGAGAATTCAGTGCCCATCAGGGGAGCAACCCCAGGCTCCTATTTCCACCTTTGCTGCCAGGAAGGGCAGTGAGTGGGGGGGAGACAAGTGGTTCGCTGGGTAGCACAAGGAAGATTTCCCAAGGAGGAGCCGGGTGAGTAATCTGGCAGGAATTTGTTTCAACACTCCGCCACCCACCCCCCACACACAAAAACAACCAGACTCAAGATGCTGATAAGAATTCTTTTATGTTATTCCAATAAAAAATACATTCATACAGAAATATAACAATCTTGCAAAAAACAATTTCAAATAAAATCTTGTAAAACAAAATTTTACAAAAATCTTACAAAGATTTTTTTAGATAACAGGGTGCTTCAAAAAAAAAAAAGAAATTTCACTAATAGAAATTTTTTTTTAATGTCAAGCAAAAAGTTTCTGCTTGATTGAGGCTCAGTTATCACCTGAACAGAATGTAATTCTTTATGTACTTGCTTATTATGAAAATTACAGGCATTGACATATGTGGCACCCAGCCCCACCCAATCAAACCACTCCATGGTGTTTCATAAGTGAGACAAGCCAGTGCAAGTTTTTTTTTTGTCTTTTGTTTACCTTCTTGCTGAATGGAATTGTTATGGCTAAGCACACAGCAGGGCCAAAAAAGGAGTTTTCCAAAATCCAGCAAATCAAGTGCCTGGATTTAGAATTGCCAAAAGAAAAGTGCATTTCCCCCCTCAGCAATATGAAATGAGTTCTTTAGGTAAGTGTATCCATCAGCCCAGATTAAAAAAAACAAAAAACAAAAAAAACCAGTTATGTGAGCTTTCACCATTGCTCATCTCTAGGAAGATCCAAACAAAATACCAGCCCAGCCAGACTCATATGTGTGTATATATATATATAAATATATATAAAGGAAAGATCCACACCCATGAGCCAGCAGCTGGATGGGGGATCAGCTGTCCATGCTGCGGTGTGCCAATTCAGGGAAATTACTCGTTGGAAAACTGGAAGAATCTATGTGCTGGAAAAAAATAGCTTCATCTGCATAAAAAGTGCTCTAAAAAAGAATCCCTGTGATTAGCTTACTCTTAGGCTCGATCTTCAGTAAAGCTGACATTCAAAATCAAAACCTTAGTGTGTCTGAGACCAACGAGCGGCCTAGTATTCCATTCATGCCAGTTTTGAATGGCGAAGGTACCCTATCCCAGACCTGCCGATTATGATGAGCGAGTTGGCAATCTGGAAGAGATTTGATGCCAAGAGCCTGTGGCAAATTGTTAAATTAAAGGGAAAGCCTTTATAAAAGTTAGAGTTCTCATGTTTACCTCCTTTGTGGCCATTTTGAAATATGTCTTCACAGGCTGTGGAATTTTCTAGCTAGACATTCTAATTTCTCCTTAAAAAAATATGTATATATTATCTATATATATGTATATATATATATACACACACATACACACATACACATACTATACACACAAATATACATACACAAGAATTTCGCCCACTTTAAAAAAAAAGGTAATATACTTTCTGTGTTACCAACAGATAGCTAGATAGATACGCGAGAAACTTGTGCCTTTTAAGCAAATACATTGTTTTTTATACTTCTGTATCTTTAATACGTGTGAAAATATTACATATTAAACACAGCCGGTGTATGATCTGTACAACTGTTGTGCAAAGTCTATACGGAAGTCTCACGGTGGCAGAAATGGTCTGATTTTCCAATTATCACGTGTTTTCCACTTTAACACTGACAGTCAAGTTGTCTAAACTACTGAGTAAATACTGACTTGTTTGGGGGGTTTTCATCTATTTGACTTTGTGAAGGAGGACCTTAAAGAGATTTTTTTCCTGTATTATATATTGATACAGTACAAAGCCAGGTGAAAAAAGAGCCTTAATAAAGCATGCATCACCCATACCCCTGTACGAGACCCCTGCATAAGGGGCCACTTGCGTAAGGCACCATTGTTAAGATCTACAGTGCATTAACAGCTAGAAAACCAGAAATTAGTCCTCAAGGCATAAATAAGAGAAACTTAGCTGCATGAGAAAACAGTTTCTAAGCTTTAGTGGTTTTATCCACCCAACTGAGAAAAACTTTAGGTTCTGAGTCTAATGAGACATTAGACCAGCAATTCCCAGCCCTAGTGTCCTGGACACCCAACTCGTGTCCAACATCTTTCAAGGGCATCACGAAATTCTCCAAAAAGGTAATTCAAATTCGAACCATTCACAAAATAGTCCTATGCTGCACAATGCCTCTCTGGAAGGGGAGTGTTATGAAATCGAAGGGGGGAAGGATTGTGTATTGCCAGGCCCAGATGGCTAGGGGGTCACCGAATTCAACCAATTGTATCTTAGCTGCTCAGTGAACTGGAATCAAAACTGTAGTCCTGATTTAAAAATGGAAAAGCAGATAATTCCCCAGACCATGCATTACTTTTGTCTTAGAAGGAAAAGTTATCAATGTATTATATTTGTAGATACACAGCTTATACAATGGGTAACAAATGAACTCTGTCTCAGAGAGTAGCAGAAGCTACTCACTTCACACAGCTGAACCAGACACGGAAAGTTCTCGCCACACGCTAGAGGGAAAGGGGCTCCCCTCCCTACACCCACTCGCCACTCCCGGGTCCTGACCGCCCACGCCTGCCCTCCACATTTCCCTTCTTTTTTTCTTTTCTTTTCTTTTTTTTCCACTAAGGCGCAGACTCTACCTACACCCGCCCCCCACCCCGCCCCGGGAAATGATTGGTGGCCATCTCATCTCATGGAACACGCCTCACACACAAAACATTCAAACTATGTTTTTTTCTGTCTCTTGCAGCCTCGCAAGGGAAAGGACTCTGTCTCGTCACACAGTCCGTAGGAGACCCTCCACATACAGCCCACCCACCACTAACATTCTCAGTGCACATGCTCACGGCAAAGGCTTAGGGACCACTCAGAGGATAGGTACCAGTGGCGAGGCCAGGGCCACCCAAACACCACACACCCCGGGTGCTCTGCCGCTTCGGACATGACTTTTTTCGCCCTCGAAAGACCTTCCCAGTAGGTCCTGGAGGCGACCGGGTAGGGTGCAAAATGGCTTTGGCTGGAACACGCATCCTCCTTCCACGGCCGTCTCAGCCTGGAAGCCTTTTTAGCCCGCAGGAGTCGACGCTCTGCCCCTTCAGAGGTGCCTCTTCATGTGCAGGGCCAGGTGGTCGGACCTGGAGAAACACCTGCAGAGAGAATCGGGGTCCCAGACGTTAGGTCTCCAGCCCCGTCAGTTACAGACCTCCTGCCCGTGCTCCCCCCAGCTAAATAAGCCCTCTCCATGGCGGGTGGGAGTCATCATGCTGAGTCAGCCCCATCCACATTCAGGGCAGGAGTATACATCAAGGAGGTTGCCAATCAGCTCTTGGGAATGTCACCTGACTTTACTGCCCAGCCTTCAAATTTGAAAACCGATAAAGGGCCAATCTTCAGAAAGTATGAATGAAATCATTCTATTCTCACGCACTCAGTACACGGTGCTTCCTAACCTGGACAAGTGGCATATTAGAGCCTTTTTAAAAAGTCCTGGGCTGAAAAGAGAGATGCCCGTGCAGGCCAGGAAGACGGCTGCCTTGCTGCAGGGTGACTGCATGCCTACTTCGCTCCGGGGATGGCACCGCCGCGCCCCTGCTGTTCATGCACGTACCTGTCACAGTGAGAACATTTAAAAGGCTTGGCACCAGTGTGCTTTCTGAAGTGTCTCGTTAACTCATCGCTTCTTGCAAAACGCCACTCACAACCTTCCCATGAGCATCTGTAAGGCTTTTCTCCTGGGAAGAGAGCACACGACAGGCACGCCATGATTTCACTGAACAGTGAGGGAACCCCAACACGGGGCGGGAAAGTCCACTCAGGAGCAGGCGCAGAGGCCACTGCCCTCAGGAATTCAGAATACACCTCAGTTAGCGCTGGGAGCCGGCCCTCGCAAGGTAACAAGCAGGAGCTCTTTCTTGACCTAGCCTTGGGCCTCCAATGCTGGGGAAGAGACCCAGGCTTGGCAGGGCCCACATGACCGTAATCAGAGTGAACGTGTAAGAAGGACAATTACTCAGACTGGAGAAATACTTCCGAGGTGATGTGTCAGCCCACTGGACCCGCGGCCTTGGCCAGGGCTGGGTTTTATTGCTTTCTCCATGGAAACGGTTTCTCTCAAGCACTTATTTTGTTCCTTACTCACTTCCCTGTGGAATGAGGCTTTGTAGTTTCCTCCGGGAAACTATATTTCTCCAAAACTGAGGTCATGAGTTTCTGGGAAACCCCATGCCAAGGTCTTCAAAACACTTTCTAAATGACAAGCGAAAGACCCAGTCGACTTTATCCCTTGGTCGGATTACAAATATGATTTCACTAAAAGTGCTACCTGAGAAAATAAAAAACAACTGCCACAGTCGGTCCTGAGTGTGCTATTGGGACAGTCAGGAGCCTGGTTCCAGGGTACCCGGGTCCTGATCCTGGCTCTGCCCTGAGCTGTTTCAGGATCCTGATCTCCTCTCATTATTGGTAACACGAGAGTTTGCATGACTTGATCTCTAAGACCCCTTCCAGCTCCAAAATTTCTGTGATGCTTCACCAGTTATCCTAGACGGTCACGGTAACTATAAAAGGAACTATTCTCTAGACTGTGATATTTCATTAAGAAGTTATTATTATTTTTTAAAGTTGGCATCAGAAAACAAAGGCAGCATGATACACAGAGAAATTCTCACTAAGTACCTGCTGATGATACTGCTTCGTACAGAGTCGATGGGTCTAGCTCAGACCCCACATGGTGTCCGGCACCCACCTGCGCCACACCGCCCGGCCACCCCCTCCCAACCCTCGAGCTTCATTTCCAAAAATCAGAGGCAACTCCGAGTAACACTGTACATGGACACTGCAGACTGCACAGTGGGCCTTGATAACCCAGGTGGCTAGAGTGGATGGGGTACTCGGTGTAGACAGAGAATGTGATTTACCTCGTTTGTTTAATCTGAAAGCGATAACCATTCATCGGGCACACATGTCCAGTCTTTCAGCGCCTACTCTGTCCTCCCCAGAGACCCAACTCTTTTGAGGGAAGGAAGGAGGTGAGGACGTGTCTGCTCTGACAGCCTCCTGCGGAGCCCCGGCCCCCTCCCAGGGCTGGTGCAATTAATTCAGCGGCGCCCGGGTCGCAGGAGGGACTGACCTGTGTGGGTGCGCTGATGTGCTTTCAAGTGGGAGCTTTTGGTGTAAACTTTTCTGCAGCCGTTAAAGTGGCACCGATGCACCCTCCTGCGGCCGTCTGGGGAGGCGTCTCCGCTGCCCTTGTCGCCGGGCTTCCCCGCAGTCCCACTGCGCGCCTTCCCGGGAGGGTGCAGCTCACCCGGCATGCAGCCCCACAGGTGGGACGGCTCCCTGCTCAGTTCTGGGGAGGAAGGGGGTGTGGAGGTGACGGAGGAGCTCAGGTTCCCCGAATTGACTAAAACTTCGCCGATGGGGTCAGAGGTAAACTTGGTGGTGGGAGAGAGCTCCTCGGAGCTGTCGGAGGATTCGCTGCTCACGTCCGAGTTCAGGCTGTTGGTCTCCAGGTTGTAGCCAAAGCCGGGGCTGTTGAGTGCATCCTCAGGGGGACTGGAGGACATCTTCAGGTCCGAGTCCTCCTTTTTCTCCCGAGCCAGGATGATTTTGGTCCACAGATCTTCCTGGCTGTCAAATTTGATTTCGGAGGCTGACACATAGCAGGGTTCGCTCTGGAGGTAACGTTCCAACTCCAGGCAGGTCTGTGCGAAAGGAACCACAAGGAGGCACGTGATTGTGACGACTACCAAAAACGGAACCGAAAGCGCATTTCCAAAAACATGCAGGAGTCAAGGGCAAATACACTGTGGCCTTGTCACTACAAGAATCTATGTCTTTAGCAGAGTGAGAGGAAAGCTGCTTCTAGGAATGGGTACACATTCAGAAGAAAAACCAGAGGTGAAACCTCTCCCCGCTTCCCCAAGTTGGACCAATGGCCACAAATGGCTGATGGTCACTGAGCCAGTTTTTGTTATAGTTACAGTGTTGACGTTTCTAATGAGTTTCTGTAAGCCACACAAAGAATACCAGCCTCAGACCTGCCCCCACCAGACAGGTTTAACCATATTATCTGACAGTGGAGAACCCTGTGCATCAAGGAAACCCAGGCATCCGCCTTCCAGAGGCACAGACAGAGGGCTTGCTGCTCTCAACACAGTGTGCTCTGACATGGCATGTGTCTCCCTCTGGAGAACCGCTGACAGCACAGGCCACACTCAGTGAGCGGACGCAGCCAGCTGATGGTCTAGGGTCAGGAAGGAGCTGCAGAGAAACCACCCGTTTCCTGCAGAGCCCAGACCTAATAGGCTTTCAAAGAATGCCATTCCCAAGTACAGGGCCATGCGCACACACAACTTAAATGACTTCCACAGTGGTCAGAGGAAAACAACAACAGGAGTGGAGAAACCATTCCAGAATGGCCATCTGCTATTGTAAAGGATGCAGGAGGGGAAATTCCTCCGCAGCCCTGCTGGGAGTCCCACAATGGACAAGAACTTTATCTACTGGCCAAGAGTACAACTGTATGAGTCATCACTCTATTTCTTTCACACAATGCCAAAGGAGACTTCCTTTTGAAATTCTGACCAGCAGCCAAAAAAGGACCCGGTTCAAATATACATGCAGCGAGTCAGGGCCAGAGTGCCCCCCCCCCCCCCCAGCCCCACAACCAACCCTTCCAGAAGCTACAACTGCCGAGAGACCAGCATCCCCTCTCCCCACCATCTCAAACTTTCTAGCCACTGGAAATGAAAAACGGTAGGAAACGTTTTAGGTTTAAATTATGCCTGCCCTTATCTTCACTAGGATCAACTGCCTGCATGTCCATATAAGGTTGTCTATACTACTGCAATTCCACAGCTTTAGATTTCTACAGCAAACTCTGCTCTTTTTAGCCAAATCATTTTCAGGACTAGCAAAGCCCACCCAAAGGGCTCCCGCTTGGTTATTTAGCAGTGTGCCTGCTATCAGAATAGACCATTCCCCCTCCCCCTCCTCACCTAGCAAGCAGGAGCAAGCAGAGGGGGAAAAAACAATCATTGTTTTCTCGTTACCCCTAAAATTAGACGTCTGGGTTATAAAGCACACTAGAGTGTTCTGTGGAGAGACAGCAAGATATTCTATGGATGTTCCAAAGAAAAAGGAAAGCACGTTTATTGAGATCTTGTTAAACTTTAATAATCTGGCTAATTTAAAATCTCCATTATGCTGACGAGCACTGGGGACCAGAAGGAAGCTCTCAGGGAGAGTTTAAAAGCCTCTGAAGGCGACCAAGAGCTCAGCCTGGCTTATGGCCCAAATCCCAAATGCCCAAGGAAACTACTTAGATCAATTTCAATCACGTCCTAGGAAGCAGCTTCTTTAGGAGGAAAAGCCTGGGGGGGAGAGGGAGGCAGGAAAGGCCTGGGAACAATTAAGCAGGCATGTGAAGGTTGTAACACTTTGCATTTCATCTCCCCTAAAAGCCTTCTAGGCTTTGAAACCCACAATATATATTTGATCTGCTAATACACTTTGTGACAAAAAGCAAACAGCCTAGCAGGGCAGAGAAAACCCCAAACCTTCCTTCTATCTTTAAAGATAATGGGACAAGTGTCAGAATCCCTCCCTTCAGGTAATCCTAACGCCCTGGAAGGGGGAAAAACTGTTTCTTAAATGTCCAATGCCAAAAATTCCAGTTCCACTAAAAATGCTGGAAACAGACACTCTTCTTCCCAAACTCTGACTTGAAGCAATTCGGACGGGCTCATTGTCATATGACTGATAAGTCACTGGTTGTGCAAACATTGGTTTTTTTTTTTTTTTTTTTTTCTGGTCAACAAAAGAAGCAGGTAAGAAAAACAAGGCAGATCGAGGCAAATCTTAAGGATTCCCAAGAAGGTAAAGAAACTGAAAATGGCCTGGTAGAGAAAAGGAGCTGGTGAATGTTTCGCTGGTGAAATCCTTAATTTAAAAAAAAAAAAATCTCCACGTACAAACACCAAAAAGCAAAACAAAACCAAAATCCCTTAAAAAAAAAAAACACCCTTGGCAGTCCATGCAAGTTCATATGACCAGATCCAGCTGTGGAGTCTGGAGCTGGTACAAGCACCAAACTTCTGCCAAGGGCTGGGGCCGGGATCAGGCCGCGGAGCTGGGTCTGCCCTCCGGAGAACGCAGTTCATAAGCCCCAGAAACGGCAAAAACACTCCAAGCGACGAAGCACTGCTGCGCCCCACTCAAATGACAACTCCGCTCCACGCTGTAAAAGGCCCCTTTAAAGTGCCTTCCACACCGGAGGCAGCAGAAGTACGTTTTACGACTAATTATTTTAATTTAAAAAAAAATTTACCCGAACCATTAAAAAAAGAAGAAAAAGAAATGCACCTCCAACCACACACCGTCCTGTCGGTGAGTGCATGCACTCCCTCCTCGGCGCACCCGGGCACCTGGCCCATGAAAATTCCTATTTACCTGTTGCCAATATTCCTCCAGGGAGGGCAGCGCCGAGAAGTAACCAGTCTCGTGCACAATCTGGAGTTCCTGGAAGATGCTGCACATTGGGAGCACATCCATGTCGGGTTGGAAAAGACAGTCACTGCTGTTGTAAAAACAGGGAGGTGTGCGGTCTGGAGTCGGGAGCGCAGCAGCCGTGCCTGCAGCGCCGGGGAAGTTCATGCAAACTCAGTGGGCAGCGATTAGGCGCCGCGGGTTCGGATCCTACCGGAGCCCGGAGACTCGCTCGCGAGCCCACACAATATTTGCAAACACCGGACTGACTGCAAACGTAACCCCTGCAAAACTTCCCTATTCAAAGCTCCGCTGCCAGCCTCCCCTCCTACCCGCCCAGCCCCCCCCCATCTCCCCACGTGACTCGCCCGCGCCCGCCCCGCGCACCGCCCAATCACGCCGCGCCCGGCCCGGGGGCTGCGCGACGATGATGTCAGCTCCGGCCAATCGCGGGCAGCGGCTTACAGCGGCCCCGCCTGGCGTGACCGAGCCTCTCCATCACAACCCTCGCCATTGGCTGAATTCGAACTTCGGCCAGCTCTGATTGGAAGGCGGTTTCGCAGGCTATTTTTAGCAGGGTATATAAGGCGCGGGCCGCCGCTCGCCGGAGGAGTCGGTGCTGGGAGGTGTGCGGCCGAGCGCCTGAGTGCGCTGCTGCCGGGCAGAGGGAGCCGGGTGTTCCTTCCCGTCCCGTCCCGTCCCCCGTCCCCGTACCCCTGTCGTCCCGGTCCCGGTCCCCGTCCTCGTCCCCACCACCCGGGCTGGTCGCCGCAAACCCCGGTCCTCGTCACTCAGGCCGGTCACGCGGGTCCAGTTCCCTGCCCCCCGGCCCAGCGGTTCAGTGTGCCGCTGCCTGGCTGAGGGGAGCCGGGCCGGGTCCCCTCTGTACCCCCCTCCGACCCCGGGCCGGCCTGCCCTTCTCTGGTCCCATCCGTCCCTCCATCCCTCTGTGTTCCCCCTTCCGTCCCCCTGTATTCCCCGTTTTCCGTCCCCTTCTGTTCCCCTTCTGTCCCTCTCTGTTTCCCCTCCTTCCCACTCTGCTCTCCCTCCGTACCCGCTCCGTTCCCATCTGTCCCCCCTGTACCCCTCCATCCCCATCTGTCCCCCTCAATCCTCAGGTGGCACCTGTGACCCAGTGGTGGTGGACTGGGCAGCCCCACGGGTGTGGTGAGGAACAGGGAGGGGCCGGAGGTACTCCAGAATCACTGGGGTATGTTGTATGTGAATCTGAGGTCCCTCCTTCAGCCTCCCTCACAAGGACAGGGCACACACCTGGGGGACACGCCTCTGCCCCGCCCCACCCCCATGCCTGCCTAACCTGCAGGAAAAGGACCAGAATGGCCTGGAAGACCCAAGTTGGATCTGCTTGCTCCTGAGGGGGTTATTTGCACTCTTGATTCTATGGGAACACAGTTTTCTTTTAAAAAAGAGGGCGCTTTGGGAGGGGGCGTTTAAAAAAAGAGGGGGCCTATAACCATTCTCAGTAGGGTCCTCCATCCATACCAGCTGCGTACATTTTAGAAATGCAGTTTCCAGGGTCTGACCCCAAACCTACAGAATCATAAGCTAGAGGGTGGAGGCTGTCCCAGCCATTGAGTTTTGACCAAGCTCCCCAGGTTAATCTCTTGCCACTAAAGTTTGGGAACTGGGCATCTAGAAAATGTCCTTTTACTTGTCACCTACCATACATCAGCCTTCATTCCAAGAAGATGCAGAGACCCTCACGAAGATTAACAGCTAGACTTTCCCCTAGTTGAATGTGAAAACAGTTTAAATGAGGTTGAAACTGACATTCAATGCGGGGTTTTTTCATATAAATTATCTCCTGAAATATACCATAACGTTCATTTTCAAGCAAAATGCCAAGACCACAAAGAATGTGCTTTTAAAATTTGAATTGGAAAACTGAATTATAGCTACTACCTCCATTTTTATTTCAAAATAGAGTTTAATGAAACATCCTTTTAAATAAAGTTTTTAAAAACTGAAGTATGTAAAATGAAGTTTTGAGAGGATTTTGTATGTTAGATTTTAGCAGACTTTAGTATACCAGGACTATGACCCTATAACATTCTAGGCAGAGACGTTTGTCAATTGAAAGTTAGGGGAAGTTATTATCTTATTGTACCTGTTGTATTAAAGAGGCTGTGAAGATGATTCATAATGAATTGATTAAAATGATCATTAGCCTGTGTTCAGTCTTATTTTACCCCAGAAACAGAGAGCGTGACTGGCCCTTCATAGGGAAGACATGGGCCTTGAGTCTAATTTCCGGGAATGGGAATGGCTTGCCTTGAACCATCTTCAGGTTGAGCCCACCCCCTGGTGACCAGCAGCTGGTTGTATTTGGGATATGGTTTGAGAGTGTGCTTATATCAGGGACAGGGTTTTCTCAGTAATTGGCAGCAGTGATCAAAGGAAGCAAGAATCCAGTGACTATGCGAGGGAAGGTCAGCATCCTGGACCATATGGAGGAGAGTTAGGTGAAGGGAAGAATATATTGCCCAAGGGAAGGCACGTGATGGCTCTCTGTGCAGTGTATGTGGGCGTCATGGTTACAATATTCTTATTTACCTTTTGGACGATTAATTATTCTTTTGCTTTCCTGTTAGTAATATTTTATTTTTTATTGAAGTATAGCTGATTTATAATGTTGTATGTTTCAGGTGTACTACGTAGTGATTCACAATTATTAAAGATTATACTCCTTTTCTAGTTATTATCAAATATTGACTATATTCCCTGTGTTGTACACTATATCCTTGTAGCTTATTTTTTATACATAATAGTTTGTACTACCCCTATCTTGCCCCTCCCTCTATCCCTCTCCCCACTGGTAACCTCTAGTTTGTCCTCTTTATCTGTGAGTCTGTTTCTGATATTTATTTGTTTTATTTCTTTAGATTCCATATATAAGTGATAACATATAGTATTTGTTTTTCTCTGTCTGACTTATTTCACTAAGCATAATACACTCCAGGTCCATCCATGTTGTTGGCAAATTTTCATTCTTTTTTATGGCTGAGTAGTATTCCACTGTGTGTGTGTGTGTGTGTGTGTGTGTGTGTGTATACATATATATATTATATATATATATATATATACATATATACCACATCTTCTTAATCCATTCATCTGTTGATGGACACTTAGGTTATTTCCATATCTTGGCTATTGTAAATATTGCTGCTATGAGTGTTGGGGTGCATGTATCTTTTCAAATTAGTGTTTTCATTTTCTTTAGATATATACCCAGGAGTGGTATTGCTGGATCATATGGTAGTTCTATTTTTTGTTTCTTGACGAAATTCCATTTTGTTTTCCATAGTGGCTGCACCATTTTACGTTCCCACTGACAGTGTAAGAGGGTTCCCTTTTCTCCACATCCTCACCATTTATTGTTTGTGGATTTTTAAAAATTGAAGTATAGTTAATTTACAATGTTGTGTTAGTTTCAGGTATACAGCACAGTGATTCAATTATATGCGTGTGTGTGTGTGTGTTTGTGTATGTGTGTGTATTCTTTTTCAGATTCTTTTTCCTTATGGGTTATTACAAAGTATTGTGTATAGTTTCGTGTGCTATACAGCAGGTCCTTGTTGGTTATCTGTTTTATATATAGTAGTGCTTGTGGACTTTTTAATGATGCCTATTCTGACCAGTGTGAGGTGATCTCTGATTGAGGTTTTGATTTTCATTTCCTGATGATTAGTGATCATCAGGTAATCACTTCATGGTAATTCTTTATTGTTTTAATGCATTTCTTTATCTACTTTCCTATAGAATGTAAATTTGTCCTTGTCTTGTACATGTACTTCCCTGTTCTTAGAAGATTGTTTAGTTTATTTTTAAAATAGTGAACCTGATTGGACACAATACCGATACACTCAAAATGGTTACTTTCAAAAAAAATAATAAAAAAAATAGCTTCCGCACCCATTAGCCATTCAGCACATACTATTTAGGCCCTGTGACTGGTCAGGTGTTTGGGATTCACACCATTCACAAAGCAGGCAAAACTCCCTGTGACGGAGGAGGTAGGCAATACATAGGGAGGTCGATGTCTTAAAACAACCGTGTTACCACTCCCGGTGCATGTTACTATTTGGTGGGGAAATAATGTCAGCTTCTTACATGAAAAAGAGTATGCATGGGATCTAAGCAATACTAGTCACATCTGATTTTTTTAAAAATCAACAAAGAAAAATCATAGACGGTAAAAGTCATTCAGAGGGTGGAAGTGTGACACGGTATGAAAGATGGACTGTAGACTCTAGTTACCCACGCTAGGTGTGTAACCTTGGTCACGTCTTTTAAATGGAGATAAAAATGTCTAAATCTTAGAATCAGTTTGGTAGAATTGAAAGAGATAATGCATTAAAATCCCTGGTTCATGGCAAAGAGTAGCGATTCAATAAATTGAAGACAATCAACATTCAGCCGTTCATCCATTCATGAATTCAGCATTCATCCATCCCTAAGTCTGCTGTACATGGCTTCTCCTCGGAGAGTCTTGACACCCTCTGAGATTCTGTTCACATGGGGCCCCCCCGCCCTCTGCTCTTAAGTAGGCTAAAGAAAATGAGGATTTTGTAGATGGTCTGATTTTGCTTGTTATTAGGGGGGAAGGAGCAACACGGAGAACATGGACGTACAACATTTTTTTAAAGAACATAAAAAATAGGCAAAATATTTGAACAGATACTTCGCAAGAAATATATATAAATGGTTAGTAAATACATGAAAATGTGTTCAACATTATTCATCATCAGGGAAATGTGAAATACAACCCACTGAAACAGCTAAAGTTAAGAAACCCTGAAACACCAAGAGTTGGTGGAGATGTATGGTGAGCAGCCAGAGCTTTGCTACAATTTGGTGAGGATGTAAAACGCTAGAACAACTTGTGAAAAAAGGTCTGACTGTTTTTAATAAAACTAAACATACACTTTTATGACTCAGCTCTTCCATCTTCCAAGCCTTTAACCAAAAGACTGAAAGAATGTGTTCACAAAGAGATTTGTACAAGATCATTCATTGCCGTTTATCCATAATAGTCAAAAACTGGACACCACCTAGGTGTCCATCACCAGGAGATGTGGTATTCTTGTCCGTTGTGGTACTGCTCATTAACAAATAGAACAAACTACTGCACGTGTGGCAACACAAACACATCTCGGGGATGTTAGAATGAGTGAAAGACGCCTTGCACACATGAATACCTACTGCAAGTTTCAGAATACAGTATTCAAGTTCTAGAACAGGTAAAACTGATGTTTGGTTGCATCTGGTGGGCAGGGCTGGAGATTGACTGGGAAGGGGCATGAGGAAGCTCTCTTGGTGATGGTCATCGGTGATGGTGACGGGTGACGGGTGATGGGTTTGTTCTATGTCTGGATAGAGGTGTGGGTTACACGGGTGATTGCATGTGTCCGTACTGATCCATATTTAACTTTCTGTACATTTCACATGCACACACACACACACACACACACACACATGCACACAAAGAACCATAAACAAATATTGAACTCCAGTTAATGATGGGGAAGCTGCAGAGGGGAAGTGTACTAAGGTATGCAGTGTTTTAGAACAGAGAGAGAGAGAGAGAATGAGAGAGAGACAAAGAAAGAGAGAGACAGAAAGGATGTTGATTTAAAGCATCTAATGAATCAGAATATAAAATTAATATTTGTTTATCATATATTAGTTTTGTATGGATGCTGTAACAAATTGCAAACTTGGTAGCTTAAAACAACTGAAATTTATTCTCTCACTGTTCTGGAGGCCATGAGTCTCAACGAAGGTGCTGGCAGGGCCACGGTCCCTCTGGATGTTCTGGGGGAGGATCATTCTGCTCTGCCAGCTTCTGGTGGCTTCTGGCTTCCTTGGTTTGTGGCTGCATCCCTCGAATCTCTCCTCCCTGGTCACATGGCCTCCTCCTCTTCTGTCTCAAATCTCCATCTCTCTTCTCTCCTAAGAATATATATCATCGGATTCAGGGCCCACCTGGATAATCCAGGATGAGCTCATCTCAAGATCCTTAGTTTAATTACATCTGCAAGGAACCATTTTCCAAATAAGATCATATTCATAGGTTCCAGGGTTTTAACGTGGTTATCTTTTGAGAGGTCGTTTTTTGCAGTCCATAAAAACAATATAAATTAACTTGTATTAAATAGTACTTAGTAGTAGAATAAGGGGATATGACAGACTCCACCTAGTTTCCTAGATTGTCAACAATAAACATTTTTGGATAGTAAAGGATATGTTACTTAAAATTAAAAAAATTTTTTTGATAATATGGTCACTTTTAGGGCTTAATGCTTTTGTTCTTGAAAAAACTAGCATCCATCAGGCCTTAGGGGCACAAGTCTCAGTGTTCCCATAAAAACTTGATAGATTGTTGGTACAAACCAACAGGGGGGACACCCATGTTGAGGACGGTTTGTCCAGGATACAGAACTGGTGCTGTGTTCTGGCCAGTGGATGAGGGATTAGGAATAAGACCTCTTCCTTTCAGCATACCAGTATCAGGTCATCAGCCTGGAGAAGGCAGAGTAGACCTTTGGTAGAGGCACACGGTAGAGCGGGAACACAGAAGGGAGACGTTGACTTCAGCATAAGAATGGGGAGTGTCATGGTGGTGGTCTTGACAGGCGGTGACAGGCAGGTAGAAGGACCAAAAGCAACCCTGGCATGCTGTCCGGTGTTAGGAGCAGGTGAGCACCTGGGAGGGTGAGACCAGAGGACACGAGGGGAATTCTTCTTGGAAAGCAATTCTGGCAGGAGTGTGGACCAGCAGAAAGAATATGGCAAGATGGGCAGGCAAGAGGTAAGAGGGAGCTGGGCAGTGATGATAAACATTAAGCAACTCTCATAAGACCGCCTGAATAGAAACAAAGTTGGGTACCACATCCTTTCCTGATTGCTACGCTCAGTGCTTACCGTGGATTATCCACCTGAATCCTCATCACCACCCCACCGCTGAGAAGTTAAGTAAAGAGGAAATTGAGGCACAAGAGGTAATATAACTTGCTCAAAATCACCCACTAGGAATAAGGAGAGGTGACACTTCGTATATGTTTGGCAGCACAAGCCTCCAAGATAAAGGCTATCATTATCCCATTTTATAGATCTGGAAACTGAAGTGAGCACAGGAGAAGTCACTTGGCTAGGGTCACTTGGCTGTGAGTTGTGGCCCAGGTTGAAAGGTAGGGAGGTGTGGGGTGGGGGGATGCTCCAGAGCTCACAGCCCAAGCCCTGTAGCCTCAGAGTGACAGGGTTGGGAATTGGACCAGGGCAGTCTGAGCACCAGGCCCACGGGCAGGACCACAGTGCTGTGTGATAGTAGCAATGGCGATACAGAGAAAAGATGGCAGATTTGTTTCTGAGGACAATCACCAGGATTTGGTAATAGGGAGATAAAGCAAACTGTAATCCCATCGTGGGTCTGAAGTGATGGGCTGTGGGGCCTGCAGACCGGCCTTAATTGCTTTATCCTGCCCTCGGTCCTGGCTGCTGAAACTGCTGGGCTGTCACATCGTTGCCACTGCTTCCTCAAACCCTCTCTGATTTGGTCAGCCAGGTGGCCAGCCTTTGAATACTGAGAGCCTTCTGTAACTGTCCTTTGAGACTCGGCCCAAATGCACCTCTAGAGCCTTCCCCATCACCCCATCTAAGTGCCAGGCCCCTCGCCATGTCCTCTGTCACCTCTGTGCCGTGACCGTGGATTGCTATGCTTCTCTACTCCACGAGATCTGTGAGCTACCTAATAAGAGGCACTGATTCCCATTCCCATGGCTCATCACCACAATGGGGCATTCAAAGATGGATAGAGTTTGTGGCTCGAGTCAGACATTTAACTCAATTAGCTTCCTGCAAAATGGTGCTTGGGAGGCAGTCTTTCCGAGTGTTTGCCTGTCTGGAGGTTGTGGTTGTCTTGTGTTACTTGTGAATCCCTATCTTCCTTATTAGACTGTCCACTTCGAGGAAGTGGTACCAGAGTCTTCTGCCACCCTTCCTCCTTCTGCAAACATCAGCAGGCACCCATCTGAAGAGAATTTTCTAAAGGCAGTAATGTCGCCGACTACTAGGTAAGGCAGCCTCTCATAATTAAGATTCAGAGCTAGAGTTTATAATAAGGTGAAGAGAAAAGGGAAGATTGCCAAAGAATAGTGATTGATGCATTTGGTATAAATCCAAAGACTGCCATTGGGCATTAAATTGTTAAAGAAAAAAAAAGAGAGAGAGAATATGAAAAAATTACAGTTGAGTAAAATAATTGAAGGTTGGCAATTGTAAGATTAAAGCCTGCCCTTGTAAATTAAATAGGTTATGATTATATTTGCTGGTGAATGCCTTTAATCTTATTTTGATCAACTATGTCCTAAATAAAAATGAACTACCAATAATGCCTTCTAAAAACTTAGAAATCACTAGAAATTTCCCAAGGAAATTAAATTTCAAAGGAGGGAAATAGTATAAATGATCTTCAGGTTTTGAGCACCTGCCCTGTTTTATATAGACGACCCAATTCATACGTCCAGGAGGTCTGTACCACCTTTGAGCAGTAAAATACTCAGGGCTTTAGATATTCGTTTCTGTCTTTGTCTTTAGTGTTTAGCACAATGCCTAGAATTTAGCAGCTACTCAGTAAACACTTTTTAAAGTATGAGTCCTTGAGTGACCGTATGCATGAACAAGGAACTTATCTATAGGTTAATGATGTCAGTATTTTCTAATATTAGGAAATAAACATAAAATTGGCTTTTTAATCCAATTCACTTATGATTTTACTTAACACTTCTGCAGCCAGTAGAACATCTCCGTTTGTTGAGCTGATCAAGAGCCTAGAACACCCCAAGGCGAACGTTCTCCAAGATTTATTTCTTGTGACACAAAAGCTGCCCAGAGTGGAGCAAACGCAGGCTTCACTTCCAGTGAAAAGTCTTTGCTTGGGTCATTTGCATGATTGGGCTGTTTGCACAAGTGCATCATTTGCACGATTGGGTCCTTGGAGGGGTTTCTTTTCCATTTTCATAAGTGGTCCTTTCCTTCTCTCAGAGTCCTGCATCTCACAGGAGCCTTGGCAGCATGGGGTCTGCGCGGCCTTCCCCAGTCTAGAGGCCGCCTTGGACTCCGAGGTTTCACCTGTTGGGAGGCGTCAGCCAGGAGTCCTGGGCACGTGTGAAGGGGTCTGGGAAGGGGTGTCTGAGGTGAGAACTTTAGATGTTAGGCCTCCAGTTGGAATTTTAACAGCAGAGGCTTGATGAATTCTGCCATTTCTTATTTGTTATTAAAGAAACCGGCAGCCAGTCTGGGTGACCCGGAGTTGATGACCTCTAGTAACCTCTCCCCTCCTGTCATCAGTGCACCTCACTTGGTGCCATGGAAGAGGGTCTGCTCTTGGGACCTCATCTCTATCAGTAACCAGCTGCTTGGCTGCGGACACGGTTCTCAACTCCTTTGAATTTCAGTTAAAAACATGCTTCCTTTACAGGATTGGTTGGGGATTAAATGAGCTCATGTACGCTGCTAATTATAAGTACGATTTTGTCTAAGGCACAGGGACAAATTCAGCTTGACTCCCGGGAAGATTCCACCAATAGAAAATGGGGACACATCAACGGTAACCAGAGAGGCCTGCTTCCTCCTGGGGTGGCCCAGTGACAGGCGGGCAGAGAAGGGCGAGATCTTGGAGGGTGAACGTTTTTCCCCCTCTGCTCGGTAATGGAGACATCAGGTCACACTCTGCCCTTTCCACAGCCTCAGACCGCAGGACCGTTCAGGAGAGTCCCCACCACTGGGGCGCCTTCTTGGTCCTTGGTGGCCAGTGTGTAGCAGGCGGGGCTGGGGGCACCTCCACACAGACCATCGTTGTGACTCTGGTCCCAATACACTCAGTCCTCCTTGATTTCTTTGTTTGCTTGGCTTTTATTTCCCCCAGAAAAAGTCTTGGTTGGGAGTGGACACACCCAGACACTCAGATATTTACAGATGCTGACATTTGCAGACGCACATATTCACACACACAAAAACACAGACACAGACACCCACAGGCACACATATTCAAAGGCACACTCACACAGAGATACACAAATACAGACACAGATAGACACACAGACACATACACACACACACACACACACACGACGGTCACCTGGTTATATTGTGGAGAATTCATTCACGGGATGTTAGAGCTTCCAGCTGGCATAAGGCAAATTACCACCTGAATGAGTATCTTTAGACTACTTTCAGAATATAGTATTGTTGTGATAAACAGATTCATAAAAACATGCCAGGTTTCAAGAGTATTTTAATAATTAATTTTAGGGACTGAGTTGGTAGAAAATATTTGTCTAGAATTACCTATCCTCAGACACCTTGCTATTGAAAGAAAACGCTCTGGGTAATGAGCTATTTATAGCACTACTTTAAAAGATTACCTTGTTGAAAGGCAGCATCTCTTTGGGAGTTAAATCCTGGAGCTGCCTGGCAGAAAAAGTGGTACTTGGAAATCACATGTTGTCATGGTAGCGTGAAAACCTTACGGTGTGACTGTCTCTTTGTGCAGTGAGCATACAACCACAAAGCCCTGAACTTCTGTGGTGAGAAATCGTGTCGCTCTTCTGAGCCCAGAAGCCCTTACAGATGGCAGAGCAGAGAGATATTTTCTTAATGCTTTAAGGTAAACTATTACATGACAGAGCACAAGAAAACATGGTACTCTAAAAAGCAAATTGATGGTATCTGTCACTTTAGAGAACTGAAATTATCAAGAACTCTTCATGTCTCCAGGAAAATGGAGAGGGGTGTCAGAAACTGTGGTTTTCCTGAATATGTCTCAGCTCATGCACATCACAGGCCATTTTTTAGAAAAGTCAATTTTTCACACATTTACAGGAATAATTTGTTTCAGATCTGCAATGATGGCTTGAAACTACATGTGTTTTTGAAACTGCCAATCCAGGATAATGTCTGGGGTATCTCTTTTTTTTAATACTTAAATTAGATCTATGCAGAGTGTGGAAACAGCAGATATCTGGCAATACAGACCAGTAAAGAAAAATAAAAAAGGAACCTTCTTTGAGCAAAGTGAAGTGGAAGTCTTGGGCTGTTATCAACATAGTTGCATGCAACGAATGCTCAAATCATTTTGGAGATAATGAGACATTAAGTTTCTTGGTTCACTATTTAAAAATATAAAACCAACAATTACAGATGGAAACTATTCATTCTGAGATTTAAGGAGGGAAAAGCAGGAAAAAAAAATTAAAGAGAGCCTACGTCCTTTGAATGCCTGAGCATCTGTAGAGAATTGGACCAGGGCCGTCCTGATTCTCCAACAAGGGGAGATGGCAAGTCTTTTAGAGAAAGGGATGGGCAGGGACCATGTGTTGTGGTTCTGGTCCTGGTTGTGACCCAGGCAGGGCCTTCAGCTGGCCCTCTGTTGCCTGAGCAGGAAGAGGCCCACAGTGGGATCAATGGTCCCCAGACCGTGCCATCCACAATCTCTCCAAAGCATCCCAAATACATTATGCATCAGATGGAGGTTTGCCTTACTAGGAAAGCCAGCGATTGACAGGAAATATCACACATCTAACTCCATCATCAGTGAAGCTTTTCTATTTGAATCATTTAAGGGCTGGGCAGGGGACTTTGTGAACATCAAACGATCAAATTTTAAAAAATCCTTTGTTATTTATTTTAAGCACATTTCAGTAGAAGAGGCACTGTTCTCAAATACCCCCGTGAACTGTCACATATTCTCAGTATTTAATAGGCAATTAGCCTCAGCTGTTTATGTGAAAATTTGTTTCAATATCTTAAGCATTTGAAATACTTTTTTTTATATTATTAATTTGCACTGTGTAGATGCAAAGGTTTAGTGGACAAAGATAAACTTCAGCTCAGCCCAGGTCATAATGAGCAAAAATTCCAAAGTTAGTAAAATCTAAAAACATAGTACCTTTTAATGTCTTAAAAGGTCCCCCTAACCAAATGTAAGCTTCCAGTTAGTAGCAGTCATACTACTATTCTGTGTTGTGAAAGGTTTTACAACAGTCTGCCAAATACTAGAATCCATGTCCTTAAAAATATTAAACATGCATTTCCTTTTATTAAAAAATACTCATTTGATTCTTTATAATACTTGTGAAACTTACTTCGCAATACTTTAATGATGATATATCAATTGAGGAAGCCTCCCCTAATTTCTTAGAAAACATTCATTAAAATCTCAAAGCGCTCATCTCTGTTACATTTTTCTCCAAAGAAAAGGTATGATTTAGAAAACAAACGCTGTTACCTTGCAATAGTTTATTTTTTTTTTCAAATGAGCCAACACAATGGAATAGAATATATGATCTGTCGTGGCTGAGTCACTTCCTGTTTCAATAACAAGAATGTCATCAGCTAAAATGTAACCAGCAGAGTTTGTCACTGTGTATGTTGCTTTATTTGTACACGTTGCCAGAAACAAGTTCTTAGGGAAAATACACTCATCATTCTAATACCAAGAAAGAAACTTTCGGTGAGCAGTTTTGGCAGCGGCTGTGGCCTTGTTTATTATTGATGCTATAACCGAAGCTTCCCTAATGGAAGGGACAGTGCTTGCCCAGCAGCATAAGTGGGGCTGCATTTTTGCCCAGGGAAGTCATAATTCACTCCTGTCACCAAAGCTGGAACACAAATGCACATTGGTTTTCCAAAGATTGAGAGGTGTGCTCCAGCCGTGTGGCAGAGAGAATGTCACGGCTGGACATCAAAAGACCTGAACTTTCACCTGGCTTGGCTACCAAGTGACCATTTGATCCTGGACTTGCATTTCCCCATCTACAAAATAATGGCATTGAATTGCATGGTCTCTAAGCCTTCTTCCAGTGAAAAACGCTCTGGTTCTTTTCCTGTAATCGTGAAACTGAGCTGGTGTTCTTTGCGTGACTGGTGTCTGACGCTCCCTCAGTTTAGAACCTGGCCCCCCAGAGACCTCACAGGGCTCACTGGAATGATTCATCTGGGTGATTCATCGCCACGCTGCCTTCAGGGCAGGACGGCTCCTGCCTCGGTGCTACCACTTGTGAAAATTGCTGTAACTCAGCAGCTGAAGGATTCCAGACACAGTCTCCAGTCAGATCAGCTGGACGACATTGTCCAGAGCTCCGAGGGCAAAGGTGGGGTCAGGAGGAGAACTGAGGCCTTTAGTCCACTCACCTCTGAAATACTATCCCGGGCTGTCTTGGAGGGAGACGTGATTCTCAGTGCAGAGACACCCTTCAAGGACCTTCCAGGCTTACCTGGAGGAAGCCACCTGGCTGACTCACTGGGTTTCCGTTCCCCTCAGAGTGACAATGAAACAGCATCTTATCAGAGGGAGGAGGACTTCCTGGCAAAAGGGACCCTCAGACAAACACCGAGTGGAGGTTGTGCCCCAATTACAAATCCTGTTGCCTACACGGGAGCATCTGGACTCTCACCATTTCTCTTCCGAAATCCCTGTAGAGAATTCCCTTCTGACTGTGGTGCTCTCTCGAGTGTAGGCTAAAAATGCATCCAGAGTTTCACTCTAAAGACACCATTAAGTTGTAATAATTAGCATCTTATTTGCATTCAGTAGAATTCTACACCGGGCGTCTAATCTGGTGGTAGGTATTCTGTAATTGCCAAGTAAATATTTGTTCTCGGTTGTAAAAATGAGTAAAACGGGCAAGCCCCTGCTTTCCTGTCACTGACAGCTCAAGGTGGCCTTCCGTGTGAGTGATGCACGTGTGTGAGTGATGCACGCGTGTGGCTGAGTCACACTTGGTTGTAACTGCCTCCTGCTCGGCCCCCACGTATCTGGGATCAGTGCTGACACTTCTATTCCTTCTGTGCTTCATTTGGGACTCGGTCACGTGAACGCTGCTTAAGACGCTGCTGAAAATGTGTTAATGCTTTTTCCTGCTAAAGCCTGATGTTCCTGGGGGAGGGGATGTAGCTATTGAAAAATGTATCGTCCTCAGGAGTGTTCATGGCCACAGGCATGGCTTCCTGTCCTGATCAGGCACAGGCTGGGGAGGCTGAAGTGGGCTAATGTCAGGGTTTCAATCCATTCAGGAATGGCTTGGTCCATCCCTTGCATTTAGAAGTAATTTGGATCTCTGGGTCCCGTGCAGAACCTAAGAAATAGAAGTCTGCTCCTCAATTGCTTCTGCTTATCAAGAGCTCGTGGGCTGCAGCAACTGGGGCTATAATTTCCTGCTTCCACTCAAATTAAAGCAACAGTTGGGTCATCCATGGTCTCTGGCCTGTCCACTACGGGCAGCGTCATGGGGACATGGATCCTCCTACAGGGGAGGACAGAGGTCTACCTGGTACTCTCACTTCCCACTTCCTGGTCTCAAAATCCCTCCAGGCTTTCCCTTAGCTGGGGATCTAAGCTGCAATCTTTCCAATTCCCGAGCCCCTGCAGTTGTACTTAGGTGCTTCTCACTAGTCTACTTCCCAGCCTAGAATATGGTGAAGAGCTGTAAATCCTCATCTTCTCCTTCGGCTTATTTCCACCGTGAACTGTCTCCACTGTGGCCCTTGCTTTGCTCAGGCTTCCCTTCCAGGGAGCATCCTGCCTCCTCCTGACAGCTTCTTCCCCCATCCATGGTTCAACGCTCTTCTCTTCCGCGTGTCTTCCATGCCCTGTGTCCCTGTGAGCTGCCTGACGATTACTCTGACATCTGTGGTTTTATCTACATGCTGTCTTCAGTTGAGGATGTTACTTAAGGATGTCTGAGGTTTCCCTAACTTACCAACACACCCGTAGATCCTTGGTTTGGTAGAAAGAGCTTCTAGCTGTGAGACTGTGGGCCAGTCTTGCTATGGTCTCAGTTCCCTCATTTGTGGCTGCGGACGCTTAGACCTATTTCTTGGAGTCTCCTGGTCCTGCTGCAACAGAGGCTGTGCTCAGTGGCTGCATCCTACCAGCTCCCGGCATCCCTGGGGAAGTCAGCTCATTCATTCTCCTTGGAAAGCTCCTCAGGAAGATGGTTCTGTCCCAGGTGCTGTTATCAGTGTTTCAGATTTGAGGTTCTGAATGGTGTGCTGTCAGCTGGCTTGCTTGTGGGTCTCAAGTCCCGTGTGTCCCTCCAGAGAGACAGGCCAGAACTGGAGCTCTTGGCAGACGATGAGCAGCCGTTCCTGCTGCTGTGGTTGTCAACCCTGTTGCTATTTTGGGGCCAGTATTGTTCACTCTGGATTTTGTTTTCCTTTGCCATCTATTTTGGCATGGCCTCGCTCCCAAAGGGCAGACTCTATCACGGCCAGGGTCTTGTCCACGATCTTTGTCCAAGTTTACGTGGTGACATGTCACCCCCAGAAGGAAAAAAATGTGAGAGCTTAAAAACACAATCTTCCATTCAGAATTGTTTTTAAATACTTTTAAGCAAAAGAGATATCTTAGAACATTTTTATTTGTTTTTATACGTGAAGTTGAGGAAATCAGATTTACCCAGTGATGTGAATTATGGGGGGAAGGGACAGACTGTAAGGAACATTCTACAGTGTCTGTAGAAACATATATATTGCAGTGTGTGTGTGTGTGTGTGTGTGTATGTGTGTGAGAGAGAGAGAGAGAGAGAGAGAAATTTCTCATCTACTTTTCTGTTTTCTGAATGACCTGCTTCTTGGAATCCCAGGAAAGAGTCTCTCCTTAGACCCATTAAAGCAGTCTGCCAATATGTGTGTCCCTAAGAACTTTAGCATGTGATTGTACAGTTCTGGAGGGGCTGGCACAGCAAGCTTTGGCTGTGGGTATGTGACACACACTAGTCAGCACGTTATGCTCACAAGGGTCAGAGCATTTTGCATCGACCATTTGGCTTTATTCTGACTGCTGGATGACCAGGCAGCGGAAGAGGACAGGGGCATGCTGGTAGGTATGGGGATTCTGCGTGGAATTGGCCATGCTTTTAAGATAACTGAGGAATTAGCCTTGACGCTGAGGCATGTAAGAACCGGAGATGCTTGCTTCACTATCAAATCTGTCAGCTCCCCATGCATGGTTAACTGGGCTTACAGGAAAAACACTCACAGGTGAAACAACCTTTGGCATCCACTCCTAACTTTCTGTTTCGAGGACTGTGAGTTCCCAGTACAAGGGAATGGAAGTTGATGTCACCAAAAAGATATTGCCTTGCTTTGAAATCTGCAAGTGCGTTCAAAGTCCTCCAGCACGCACACGGCTGAAAAACGTGTTTCCCAATAGTCATGGGCAGCTTCTTATACACAGATGTTCCAAAAACAAATAAACAAAATACAAAAACATGTATGGTTTCTGTTCAAGAATGCTACATGGTATATACATGTGCCTTACAATCCTATTTTCACTTATAGTGTTCCCGGAAGACATTGTTAGGAGTGAAAATCCAAAATTAGCTCTAGGACAAGAGTGAATAATTTCGACAGGCACTCTGAAATGGTTTATGTGTTTGGAGCCATATATGGGTGAAAGTAACCATTTCGACAGGAAGTAAAAAAAAAAAGGACAACTTTTTGCACACAGCAGAAAAATGCTTAAACTCTCGGCTGTGAAAGAGAGTTTAAATTCCCAAGGCGTGTTGAATGAAACTCCAGGTAGTTTTTAAATTTGCTTTTATAAAATTTATTTGAAATGCTTCACTAACTTTCAGGGTGGAATCAGGAACATTGCTTCCACTAATTATTATTTAACAGTTGGCCAGCATTTCACTTCTGTTTATGTGCTCCTTCTCATAACTAAAAACTAGTGAATATTTAATTGAATTTTGATGATAATCTTAATAACATCATTGTGCGTTTATTCCTTAAAGCAATTGCATGTTTGTAAATTGCTTTTGCATTCCTTTTAGCTAGTTACATAACTTACTTTGCTCAAAGAGTAAAATTAAATTCCTACTAATATAATGTGTTTTTGCTCTTTCAGTATAAACACAAATATGTCGAGGAATGCATGGAAATGATCTCATTTCGATAGGGATTCATCAGTGCTTGTCACTAAGTGTCTCTCCGTGGCATTTCTGTTGGACCGCACGCTGCCTTCCTCACAGATCTGGGAGTGGGCATTGAGGTTCTAAAATATGGCATTTCCTGGCATGTGTTGTCCTGAGGATGCCGTGTAGGCACATTTCTGGGAGAGATGGATTACGGGATTCAGGTGTACGGTAGGGCTACACCATTCAGCACCCAGCTGTTGTCTCTCTGCCATCAATTTTGTAGAAATGCCCAAAGTCATCTCTTTGGAGACACCCGTGTGGAGGAGAGAGGGGTGGACTTTGGGTAGTTAGGAGTTTCCTTAACTCAGCTCAGCAACCTTTCCCTTAGAAGATCAACCCCCTGTCCTCTGGAAATGCCTCCAGGGCCACAGCACTGAGAACGTCAGGAGGCCCGAGGATGTTTTGAGGACTTTAATCTCCAACCAGTGTCCTCCACCCACAGCTCCTCTCTTCATCTGGGGTCAGGAGAAGTGCCTTAGGCCATCTGGCCTGCGGCTTCCTCGTTACCCAAGCTCTTCTCCCCAGAGGGTCTTCCGCTCATCTGCTCTCTGCTGACACTGTCCCCAGTTGTGTCGACTGTGGCTGCCAGGACAGCTTTACCTCTAAAGACGACGTTCCCTCCTGGGGCCCCACACATGTTCAACTTAAACCACGTCTCCTGCTCGGAGCATCCAAGATGGCATGTCAAGTGGCTGGTGAGGTCTGTCCTGAGTGAAGTGTACCACTTACAGAACAAAAACTTCCTTGTTAACAAAAGAGAAATTTCCCATGTACTCCTTGATTTCTACAAAGAGGCAGAACTTTTAAAAAGGTTCCTGAGAATTGGAGTTTTTTTCCTCTTTAAAAATGTTTTAAAAATTGAGATATAGGGACTTCCCTGGTGGTGCAGTGGCTAAGAATCCGCCTGCCAATGCAGGGGATAAGGGTTCGATCCCTGGTCTGGGAAGATCCCACATGCCGCGGAGCAACTAAGCCCGTACGCCACAACTACTGAAACCCGCGTGCTTAGAGCCCGTGCTCCCCAGCAAGGGAAGCCACCACAATGAGAAGCCCGTGCACCGCCACAAAGAGTAGCACCTGCTCGCCGCAACTAGAGAAAGCCCACGTGCAGCAATGAAGACCCAATACAGCCAAAAATAAATAAAATAAATAAATTTATTTTAAAAAATCTTTTAAAAATTGAGATATAATGGATATAATATTCTATTATATATTAGTTTTAGGTGTACAATATTACAATTCCATGTATGTGTATACCGTGAAATGATTGGTGCAATTAAGTCTAGTTAACATCTGTCACCATCCATAGTTACACATCTTTTTTCATGATATGAGAACTTTTAAGATCTACTGTCTAAGCAACTGTCAAATACACAATACAGTGTTGTTAACTACCACCATAATGTTAATCACCATGGTGTTAATTGTCACCATGCTGTACATTACGTGTCTAATACTTTAAGGAATTTGTCTTCTTAATGTAGAAATAATTGGTTTTGAAATTTGGGTCACAAAGGCAATTAATTTGGACCTTCTTAGTAGGTATGTATTCTATACTTTCAAAAGCAAAGTTCACTTATTAATGTTAACGGTAATTAGCAGAGTACAGTAAGCTCCCCAGTTTTTCCCACTTGGAGAGGAATGACAAAAATCTATCACATTGACTCATCAGCCAATATGTCCTGGGCATTTTTGAGCTAGTAAAAATTATAGATCCCAAAGGATCCCAGAGTACACGTGATCCTGCTGGCTCGTGGTTCTGCTGATAAACACTCAAATTCTCCTGTGCTGGTCACTTGGCCATTGTGCAGATGGTTATCAGGGGATTCCAAATACCATCTTCCTCTAGATCAGTGGTTTGTGTTCGATTTATTGACATACGCCCCATATCACCATAGTAACACTGCTCATTCCTGCAATAATTCTCCTCCAAGATAATATGGCACCTGAAGAGGGCTGAACAGAATTCGCATGGGGGCACAGCTGTGATGTGAGAAAGTAACTTGAAATTTTGTCATGGCTGAGACTCTACTCTGTAGGATATATTACTTCATATTCCTCAAACACATGTATTGCTGTGCTTTATGGTAAATATATTTGTGGACATTAAAAAAAAACAAAAAACTTTTCTCCTAAATCTGAAACTTATACCTATAAGAACTAGCAATTCTTTCCATTTCTATAAGTCCTAGATGTTTGAGCTCTTCATTTACAGAATGGGCCTGAGGTTGATACAAAACTCAGAGATGGACTCACCAGGACGCCTGTTCTAGAGCTTTGATGTTGTTTGGGCCCATGACTTAGCTCTTTCCTCCCCCTACTTATACTGAGCGCTCCGGCTGTCAACATACTCCTTGTGGGTGGTGTACGTTCTGTAAACACTCATAATCCTTCTGGGATTACAGCACGTATAAAGATAATGCCCCCAAAGGCATCTACCTCCTGCTGCTACCCTTTATAATTCACAGGGAACCACCTGGAAATAATACCGGCTCTGTGTGTAGACAGCTAAAGAGAATAGCTGTGACCAGGAGTCCTTTATGGGGCAGGAGCTTCCTTTCTGGTTTGTGGCTCTGACGTCTCCTTCCAGAGCCCGCCACCTCTGTCCTCCCCATCCCCCGTGAGGGGAGTGGACGAGAGGCATCGATGTTGCAATTCTGCCTGCATCTGATGATGAAGTCTTCACTCCAGGTTTTAAACAATTGCAAGGCACACACCACAGCGGTCAGCCAAGTCACCGCTTCCTTCGTGTTGGGTAGAAACATCCTCTGTTGGAATTAAAAGACATTCCCCTCTTGTCTGGTATGGTTCCTTTATATGTGAGGGAAACCAAGGACTTAATAGAAATTAGGTAAATCTCCCAATCACAGAGCTGGTAAGTTTCAAAGCCAGAATTCAGGGCTGAGGTGGGTTGACTCCCAGCCTGGGAGCCTAACTGACCCTTGTTATGTCTTGTCCCTGACATTTTCTGGCCCCCAGGACACATCAGGAACTACCTGCTGCTCCCGCGTGGGGACCAGGACCACCTGTTCTTCACGGTTGCGCAGACTCCACCTGCTTAATTTGGTCCCATTAGCCAGATTCACGGGAGCACTGAAAACACTATCACTATATTTACTTTTAATGCGTGGCGCTTTAGAGGCTTCTGAATGAGAACGCTCTCCAGTGCTCCAGAGCAGTGAAATCCACAGGCACTCTTTCTCGGCGTGACTTTAGGTACAGTGTTTTAGGCATCCTGGGAGTCCTATGATACTGTACATTCTTCACAGTGAAGTCTTCTCTTTTGCTACCACAGAGTCTTGTGTATAACAAATGAACAGAAGTGTTTCCTTTGTTTTCCGTTCTGGCTCTGCAAAGACACAGAGAGAAATAAAGGGACTATTTTTAAAGTATCTATGAATCTGTTTGTTTTTTTTTTAATTTTTTAATTTATTATTTATTTATTATTTTTATTTTTGGCTATGTTGGGTCTTCGTTTCTGTGCGAGGGCTTTCTCCAGTTGCGGCGAGTGGGGGCCACTCTTCATCGCGGTGCGCGGGCCTCTCACTATCGCGGCCTCTTTTGTTGCGGAGCACAGGCTCCAGACGCTCAGGCTCAGTAGTTGTGGCTCACGGGCCCAGTTGCTCCACGGCATGTGGGATCTTCCCAGACCAGGGCTCGAACCCGTGTCCCCTGCATTGGCAGGCAGATTCTCAACCACTGTGCCACCAGGGAAGCCCCTATGAATCTGGTTTTTAATCCATGTTTCTCACTTGGGTGCAGTGTGAGTCACATGGTGAAAAAGGCACATCTGTGCAAGTTTCGTGAACATCTGCCAGCGAGCGTGCTCAGAAGGCTTCAGTGACTTAGTTTATTACACCTTCAGAAGGATGCAGCCCCAAACCGTCCCTGCTGGGATCAACCCACCCCTGCTGCAGATCACTCTGACCCTGATGCTGCATGGCCTGTGGCTGCAGAATTAAACCCGGGTCGTGCTGACACTTTCCTAATCTGCTACCTTTATTTTTATTTTTCCCCAAATTCCCATGTTTCTTTAAAAGACATCCAGGGAGTTGCAGGTTACCAGCACCCTCCCCAGGGGCTCTGGAATCCCCTTAGTTAAGGGAGCACCCTTGCTGTGCTCCTGGGTGCGCATCTGTTTGACGGTAGATCGTGCATCACGGCTGCTGTGCAACAGGTTGCTCCCACCTTTAGCAACTTTTTCTGGGGACTTGTGGGCCAGGAATTTGGGACGGACTCAAAAGTGCAATTCTCACTTGGGGTCCCTCATGCAATTGCAGCCGGATGTTGACCAGGGCTGCTGTCCCCCAAAGGCCCCCTGGGCTGGAGGTTGGGGTGGCTCGGTGCTGCCCATTTGCTATAAGCCTGGCCGGGACAGCTGCCTGGAGCACCAGCAGGTGACCCCCATGATGGCAGACTCTGCAGAGCTGGATGTCACCATGCAACCAGCCCCCCCCCTCCCCCGAGCCAGCGTCCTGAGCAAACCACATCGGGGGCTGCACAGCCTTACTCTGTGCCCTTCAGAAGTCCTGTAGCTTCATGTCCATCAGAGCTGTGGTTGAAGCCATCACACATACAACCAGAAAGGACATAGACCCCACCCCACACTGGAAGAAGGGTCAAAGGATGTGGCGCCATTTTTCAACTGTGTTTGTCACCTCCCAACTTCAGTAATGCCTTTTTGGGACCAAGTTGGCATTGGGTCCTTTGTACTCTCACTGCTCTGCTTAGACATGACACAGTACAACATGGAGGCATTTTGTTCAAAGAAGAACAACACTTTATCTTGATGTGTCCGGCGTGTCAGATTGGGGGTCGGTATTTGCTAATCACAATTAAATTTTGTGTAGCAGATTTCTGACTGCGCATATAAATAAATTAGCTCTGGAGAAGGTTCTAATGACGCCCTAGACCCGTTTTTCTCTTGGGATATAAGCATGCAAGTGGGATCTGCCAGCCCTACACATCTTCTGTAGCATCTGTTTAAGAGTGTTCTGGCCCCGAGGCTCACTTATTTGTCCAGTTCTAGACTTGAGTTTTAAAGAGGGCATGAAGCAGAAGGCAGCTGATTGCCTGCTCTCTGTTCTTCTCCGACGCCAGGGAAGGAAGGAGCTGGGCGTCTTGGCTCCACCAGCCCACAGCGCTTCTCTCAGAGGCTTCATCTTGAGAAGCACGTGCCTGCGACTCTGTCTGGAGAATCCCTTTTTCCAGGAAGCACATGAGAAAAATAACAGAGCTAAAGTACGCCGAGGGGAAAATGTGTTTGGGGCAGCCTCCTGACCCACCAGAAGGGTTCATTTATGTTTGTATTAAGCATGGTCCCACCCCCAAGCCAAGCTCCCTAACAGGAAGGTGGACGAGCTGAATGAGGCCATGTGACATCATTTTCTGTTCTGGAGACCTTTCCCCATCCCAGTGCATGAATGAGTCCAAACCAACCCAATAGAAACCTGTACCTGAACACACAGGGGACCTCATTGTTTACCATCCCCATTGGTCTGTGATCTCAAAGTTTCGGGACATAAACAGTAACTGCTCCCCATGGAAATTGGCGGACCCATCTGTAAACAGATCACAAGATAACAGGTTCCACTGCTCAGTAAAAGAATACGAGTCAATGCCCTTTTCCATATAGGGGTGTGTGTGTGCGTGTGTTTGCATGCCTGTGCACACATACACAGAGGTGTATATACACCTACAAGCACACACGTGAGCACCCTGGGTGTCTAAGTAAGAATTTTTTTGACTGTCTGTTGATGTTTATTTGACGATCTCCCTCTGACCCTTATTATCAGCAATTCCATTCCCTCTGTGACATGGAGTGTCGTCCACAAACCTCCTTCCACCCGGGGTGAGGCCTTGCCGGATCCTGTGATGGTTATTTCCTTCCTCTGATTTTGATACCATTTCATTCTGTATGAATTCTAAAAAGCATATGTTTTAATTTTAGGTTTTCTACGGACTTAACAAAAAGGGCACCAAGTTGTATATAATCAGAAACATGTTTTTCAACAAATACTGGATGGTTAACATTTATATGGTGATTTCTGACGTTGCTGAGCAGAAGAAACCAGACAGGAAAGAGACATCCCATACGATTCCATCGCATGAAGTCCCAGAACAGACGAAGGAAGTTTTGGTGGGATTGATGGAGGCGTGAAGAAGCTATACGTTAATAGAACTGTTCTGTATTGATGTGGGTTTGGTTACACAGGTTTGTGCAGTTGCCAAAATTCATCGAGCTGGACCCTTAAAAAGGGTGCACTTGGGTGTATGCAAATTACACTTCAATAAAATTGACTGGAAAACAACTCCTGTGTCCTCTGTTTGCTGTGGGGTTAACTGAGGCGAGGTGCACACAGAGCTCACACAGGGCAGAGCCTGGGACATGTTTTCTGCTGTTGTTGCCCTTTTGCTCACTTACACACAACTACCCTCGGGCAAGTTGGCCTTGGAGGGGTAGGTGGGAAAAGCAATGACTGTCCGGCTGTGGGGCTTGGTCTAACGGGGGTGGGGCAGTGGGGGGAGGTGGAGGATGTGGGCAGCTCTGCTGAGAAGTTCCTTCTCCTTCAGGAGGGTCAGAACACGCCGGGTGAAGTTCCCAGCCTCACGTATCCAATCCCACTCCCGCTGCCCAGGTTCAGATGGTCCAAATCCATCTGTTAAAATGCATAACCTGCAGGACTCATTCTGATACCCTCTAGGTTGGAGGATGTCATTGGAAACTCGGGGCGAGGAGAGTGGGACTCCCCAGGTTAGAGACTTGTGGGGTCCCCGCCGCTATTCCTGTGCCCCCTGTGCAGGGTGTATCTGGTAGACTGTGCACGTGCTTGCTGAATGAATCAATGATGTCATCAATTTCAAAGCTTTCTAGTTTCTGTCTCAGCAAAGTGACAGTTACCTTCTTTCCTTGAGTGCTAAGCATAAAGCTTCTAATAACTTTTTATCTTTGGAAAAATAGATTTCCAGGATAGGCTATTTCAATTTTTTCCAGCTTTAGTGAGGCATAATTGGCAAAAATTATATATATTGAAGGTATGCAGTGTGATGCTTTATACATTGTGAAACAATCACCGCAATTAAGCTAATGAACACATCTATCCTCACACAGTTACTGTTAGATTCTACGTATAAGTGAGATCATACAGTATTTGTCTTTCTGTGTCTGGCTTACCTCACTTAGCACAATGTCATGGGATCCATCCAAGTTGTTGCAAATCGCAGGATTTCCTTCTTTTTATGGCTGAATAATATTACATATTTAATAAGTTGAAATTCGCCATTTCAATTTATATTATTCATAGATATTGGCACTTAGTATTCCCACAGAAAATAACCATGAATCCTTAAGCTATGCCTACAAATTTGTCTCATGGCAGAAAGTTTTGCTTTGTTTTGTTTGTTTTTTAAGAGAAGGACCAACAACTGGCTCACCAGAAGGAACTGGATTCCTGGCTGAGGAACAGATTATTCTGCTCTTCACCATGGATGAGAATCCAGCGGGTTCATGCTCTCTGTAGATCCTACATCAAAACAAGAATTCATCCTTGATGCTGAAAATGGCATTATTTCATTCTTTTTAATTGCTGAGTAATATTCCATTGTACATATATTCCGTATCTTCTTTATCCATTCATGAGATTATCATACTAAGTGAAGTAAGTCAGACAGAGAAAGACAAATTTGTATGATATCACTTATATGTGGAATCTAAAAAAAAAATGATACAATGAACTTATTTACAAAACAGAAACAGATTCACAGAATTAGAGACTGAACTTAGGGTTACCGGCGGGGGGAAGGGTGGGGGGGAGGGATAGACTGGGAGTTTGGGAATGACATGTACACACTGCTATATTTAGAATAGATAACCAACAAGGACCTACTTGTATAGCACGGGGAACTCTGCTCAACATTCTGTAATAATCTAAATGGGAAAAGAATTTGAAAAAGAATAAAAGAAAAAAAAAGAACTCATTTCTCGTGAACCCATGTGATCGTTCCCTTTGAAATGCGTTATCTGAAATGCCACAATAGGAGCTTTGGTAAACAAAATTTTACAATAAACTTTCAATAAATAAGGTAAAGATGCTTTCCTCATGACGAATCTTTGGACATTCCCCAAGAACATGTTCAGATATTGTAATGTGTGGTTGCTGACACGATGTTTTTGTACATCAGCTTCCTTTTCGAAGGAATACACGGAGTCAGGATATACCCACTCGGAGGTGCTTTAGTCACAGGACAAATGAATTAACACTCACATGCAGATAAATCACTGCAGTGCTTTTTATTCTAAAGCATGATATTAATTTATAATATTTAGAAAGATGGCAATTCTGCAATTTTGAGGTATCTTCAGCATCTATTGCACTTTACCAAAAAATGTATTTATTTCATGAATTCTACTAAAAGTATCTAAGGATGGCACCCTTTTCTGAAGAATCTATGGATGTTATCTAGAAATGGCCTCTGTTTCTAGGACTTGCAGTCGGTGGTGGTGGAGATGTCAGCTGTTAAAATTAAATGAAAATACACAAGCCACTTCCACTCCCACCAAAAAAAAAAAAGCACAGTTTTTTTCTGAATACATTAGGTTGTCTCTGCCTATGGCGTGAAGTTATCTGAATTCCTGTTCATCTCGTTCTCTCCCTCAAATAGTAACTCTGTTCCCTGATCTACATTTGGTCAATTAAAATAAACACAGTATTCGAAGTGAATTAAAATCTACAAAACCTTCATGATGCATCATTAAGACAGAAACATGGAAAAGAATAATATTTCAATCAAGAATGACATTGTGTTGTAGGAAGCACTTGGAGCATGATGTGACAACTCTCCCTAGGGACACCGTTTCTTTTGTTCGGTCTTTTGTTTAAGGAGGAGGAATGCTAAGCACTTTTTTTTTAATCAGACTGTTTTCTGGGAAATTCAGCTATTCTTCCCACCTGTTTATCAAAGAGATGGGTCAGTGCTATCAACCACACTGATTAGACAGTTGGTCAAAAGTGCCTAAGACCAAGCTCCAGCTGTGCCCTACGATCTTCAAAGAGAAAGAAAATCTAGATGAAAAGGAACATAGCCTGGTGATAAAATGCTGCCATGTAACTGAAGGAGAAATTAGGTCATAATGGAGAGTCCTAACAGATACTGAGAATTACCTTTGTCTGTAACCCACCTGATTTCCATCGATACTAACTTATGTTAGAATAGTCTTGACGTCTCAGAGGAAATACCTGTGGTTCATCTTGTCTATATTGATTCCCTTGTTCTAGGTATGGCATGAAGGTTTGTGGGAATGAATGTGAAATGTGAGAATACATTTATCATGCCCTTTATAAATGTATTCTAACATTGTGCTTTCAAGCCCTTTATCTCACTGACATTCCCAAGACCAGTGTGGACCTTGAAGAGATATCAACGTCTCTATAAGACAGAAGAAGATCCAGAACTTGGTGAAATTTAGTGACTTCCTTGGGACTCTTGGCTAGTGAAATGCAGATTTGGGGGTTAGATATAGTCTGTATGCTAATTCTTCTCTGAGTGGCACAGAGTACAAATATTTTTAAACCATATATTCTACTTGTTACTACGCAGTATCAGAAGAAAAGGCAGTTTCCTTTTCACTTTAGGTTGTTAGGAAAGGAACTTTTTGAAATATATGCTTAATATTATTATCTCATATGGTGGTTTGCAATGAATTTATAAATCTGTCTAGCGTTCCAAGGATCCAAGTCTGAGTTTGTATATTTAAATATTCTATATAAGAACAATATCCAGAGTAATCATCTAGTATATTTAGATTTTTTCCATCAATTTTACAACAATTCTGAACACCACTACCAAAAAAAACCCTAACTCCTCAGCTAAGGTGAAAAAATCTCCAGAAGGGCCTGAAATACAGCTCTGCCATTCTCATGCCCTGCCCACAAGCCTGTTTTCACTAGATAACTCAATCTCTCGGAAGACATTTTGGCTAAAAATGCAATCATTTTTGTTTATGATTTTTGTTTTGTTTAGGTCCAAGTTGAGCCTTTCGTCTGGATGACAGCAGTCTGGTAGACATGGAGGGTGAGTCTTCTTTAAGGAAAAAAGCTTTAGTTGAGAAAAAATATTAGGTGAATGACATCCATCTGCAACATAGATATATGGATTTGCTATAAAATATCGTAAATACACTGCATTATCGTATGTCATTATAGCTGCATGCTATTACCACGTTGGCGTTGGAACCCCAAGCGATCAATCATAACTGGAGAAGGGAAATCTGACTGTAAGTACACCTTTATTTACGGTTGATGGGAAAGGGCCCGCAGAGGTTCTGCCCGAGGCTGGAATGGTGTGTCCGGAGCCCCAGGGCCGAAGGTAACAGGGAAACCTCTGCTCTAAAAATAAGAAACCGGTTACTTGGAGGAGAGATAAGATTGCAGAGCATAAGGAACGAGCTGATGAAAAACCTTGGAATTTAGCCCGAGCGACTGGAACTTCAGCAGACTTTTAACCTCAGGCTACATGAGGACAACTCAGTTTACTTTCAATAAAGTGAATCATGCACAGTGGATATCAGAGGAAACCTGTAAACTGGAACAGCCTTCTGGAATGGGATGAAGAAACTGCCCTTGCTTCCACTGTGCCTCCAAGGAGAAGAGTACACTTGATTTGGGAGCGGCGGCACTTAAAGCACTTAAAAGCATAGGACAGAATAATTGAATGATAGGAAAATTACACTGAGTCAATGACATCTGAAGTACATAGATTGATGTAAATGGCCTTGTAAATGAGTAGGGAGTTTCAGAGGGGGCTGAGGTCCCAAACTGTAGCCAAACATCAGCCTGCCCTGGAGCCTCCGGTATCACAGATCTTTTGGAAAATCAGGCAAAACCCCACGGGGCCCAGAACGGCAGCCCCTGCCCTAACAGGATCCTGAAAAATAAAGGAAAAAATGCTTGGAACTGGCTGCGATTTTGAGGATGATAACAGGGAAGAGGAGAAAGGGGGCTCCCTCAGCAGCACGTGCCTAATGCAGGACATTTACAGGCAGGCTGTTTTCACACTGGCCGTGGTCTGACATGTCTGCAGGAGGAGCAAGTGCGCGCCTCTCCCTCTTAGAGAAGAAGTGTCTTTTCTTAGGAAAACAAAGCTGGGTGGGAGTTGCCTCCCTCTCAGCCCCCTGCGCGCCCCAACATGCACACATACACTCAATCCTGGCTCGGTGGATGGAGAGCAATGGGACAGAAACGGTGTCACAGGAGAGGTGGCAAAGGGAGCAGGCTGGCGGGGGGCGGCCAGGGACTGAACCGGAGAAGCCGGGTTCACTGGACACTTTCCACGGGGCACCGGGGGCGCCGGCCTGGGAAGCGGTGTGGGCAGGAGCTACTGTCCCCCCTCTTGCAAACGAGGAGCTCGGTGTCCCCCTGGGGGACGCAGCCTTCTCTCCCGGTGGGAGGAGAGCTCCAGCCGGGTGTGGGTGGCCCCAGTCAGGCGTCAGGTCACAGCCTCCTAATTCACTTGCCTTTGCTTTTTTACCCCAGACAGACTCCCATAGAATCCGGGGCAGATTTCCATGAGTCCCAGTGAGAGGAGCCCTCAGGGGGCCGGGCTGGCGAGCACCTTTATCTGATGCCTGATGCCCTGCTCCTTGTTCTTGCCCAGGGATGTCTCGCTGCTATTCCAACACGCTGGCCACGGGGACCTTGGCTGGTGGTCATCCCATCTGCACGAGGGCCCGGATAGGCTTTGGCTGGAGTGTTGCAGTGGACACAGAAGACAGGTGAGGCTACTTCCTCTGCCCCCACCCAGAAAAAAAATCTGCATGTCTGTGTGTGCATGTGTCTATGTGTGTGTGTGCATGTGTGTATACATGTGCCTATATGTATACGTATCTGTGTGTGCATGTGAGTATACGTGTGTCTATGTGTGTGTGTGCATGCATGTGTCTGTGAGTGTGTGCATGTGAGTGTATTCATGCATATGTGTGTCTATGCACGTATGTGTAGTATGTATCTGTGTGTGCATGTGAGTATATGTGTGTGTGCATGTGTATATGTGTGTAATGTATATTCGTGTGTCTGTGTGCATGTGTGTGCCCACATGTATGCATCTCTTTCTGTGTGTGCATGTGTGTGCATGCATGTGTGTGTCTGCATGTGAGTGTATATGTGTGCATATGTGTGTCTATGCACATATGTATAGGTATCTGTGTGTGCATGTGTGTGTGTCTCTGTGTGTATACGTCTATCTATGTGTATGTGTCTACATGTCTGTGTGCAAGTGTGTGTGTGTGTGTGTGTGTGTGTGCGCACATGGGTGGCAGGGGAGGAGGTGCAGGCGGGAGTGATGTCATGCAATGTGCTGCTTGAGCACTGGTGTGTTCCCAGCAAACAAACACACGCTGCTGCTGGACACTCAGCTCTCTGACCCCTCAGGTGACTGCTCTGCACACGAACACGTGAAGTGGGCCCACTCAGGAGCTACGGACACAGATCTTCCAATGGCATAAAGACCTACAACTTTGACTAAAGAATGAATTCGTGAACATTCACAAAAACCTATTTTGAAATAACTTCTAAAACAATTAATAGGCACAGCTGGAGGTGACACTGTTTATGCTGCAGCAAAATGTTACAGGACAGACACTCCTCACAGGGCTCTGACGTCAGGACGCTTCCCACACCGTCCTCCATTTATTTCTTTTATTACTACTGAGTCCTTTGGCCTTGGGTTTAATGACATGTACTTTTTATGTACTAGTTTTCCATTCCTTTTAAATCACAATCAGAATAGAAACTGAAATGAGGAAAGATGGAAGGACTTCAGTGTTAGACCCATAAGCCCTTCAGAGACATGATCCAAGCCTGAAGACTGTTGTCAAGAAACAAGATGGTACCATCAAGAAGAGTTTACGTTTGCAAAACCTGGCATCGAAGGTTATTTCCGTTTCTTTAGTTTCTACATAAAATCCAAGAGTAAATTTATATAGGTTTTTAAAGGGGCAGATCTCGTATTTACTAGAAGCCTGGAGAGGGTAAGTGTATGTAGGAAGGGGGCCACGGTGGCCTCAGGACCCAGCAGACTCATGTCACATCTCCTCACATGTCATCCGGAGAAAGCAGTTTAATTCCAGTGCTTTTGGCTGAGCACACAAACTACAGGCTCTCTTTAAAAGACAAAGCAAAGAAAATCAGGCTGCTTCCCGTGTGGCCTTTCGCATGGTCAATGTCCAGGTGGAAGTTTCTGGAAGGTCTGCTTTGCCGTGCCCATGGTCTCTGCTCTCTGCTCCTAGCAGGGTCTCAGTCTCCCTCCTCAGTGCTCCCTGTGTGTTTCGGGATGGGGGCCCCCTAATCCCACCTGCTGCCCCCATAGAACCCCAGCTCACCACAACATTGGACTTGCCACTTGGGGCTGAGACCTGGTCTCCTAGCTCTGGTCTCCAGAGTTTAAACCAGGCCAGACTCAACAGACCCCTTCCAGTGAAAGTTTGAAAGCCAAGTGAATAAATTCATGAATTAACGGGTGTCAAATTAATCAAGTCTCGGGGGTTTGGCTGTGAGGTGGTGACCGTCTTGCAGTGCTATTTAGGGGCCAGCTTTCAAGGGCGTTGTGTCTCCACAAAGAAGGTCCTCCTGGAGCTCAAAGTTAACCCCTTCTGTCGGGGGAAAAACGTTTGGGAAACTCCATCCTGTGTCCCTCCCTGGAAATTTGCAATAGGGTTCAACAGATTTGAGGGCTTAAGAATTCCTCCTATTGAAAAAGTCTGCTAAGCGTTGTTGTAGTTAGTGTTTCTCAGGTTTACTTGATCATAGATACTTAAAAAAAAAGCATCTCCTAATACCCCCTGGAATTAGCTCCCATGGAAATGACAGGAAATGATATGATGTCATATATGAGGGCTTTGAACTGAGACGTGGTTTGAGTCCTGGGTCTGCAGCCCCTCAGATGCTGGGTGACCTTCGGTGTGACACATAACTTCTCTAAGCCTGTTTCCTTTAAGTAAAACGTGGATATAATCCAGTGTTAGAAACAACACATGGAATATTCTATCACAAAGCCTAAAACACAGTAACCGTTCAATACAATGAACGCCAGGGCAGAATAGGGCTTCAGAAAATGCTGAAACTTATGTGATAAAAGAGGCAAATGTTTTTTGTTGTTTTTTTTCTTAAACCAATTGTATGAAGGCATCCAGACAGGCTGTCCAAACAGGATCCATAAATCCCCACTGTCTAGATCAGGATTCTAATTTCAGCTGTTTTGAAAAATACTAATATGCCAATTATTTGGTTTTCTTTCATTGATTCAAATAAACACCTAAGCCAACTAACAGAGGATTCCAGAAAACAGGTCCCAACACACTCGGAAAGTAAACAGCACATTCATTAGGAATTCCATACTTTGGATGGAGCTCAGAAGACTCCAGCGGCAGAATTCAAAGAAAGAGAATGGTAACAGTTTGTGAGTCAAACATAAAGATGGCAGAATGTGCAAATCAGGTCATCAATTTTTTCACTGGGGAGATTAGATTTTAATCTGTTTTCAAAAAGACAGGTGTATTCGAACTTGTGCAATAGAAATAACTCTCTCCCCACAAAAGGAAAATTTTTTTCCATAAAATGCAAACAAAACATATAAGCAATTCCTATTTAAAATTGTATCCATTGAGGTTTTATTTGCATTCTAAATAAGAGTTTGAAGATTGGGTATTCATAGTATTCTGTACCTGGAATCTGAGCTGATTTTAATGCTATTCCTGGGCTTTGGTGACAGGAGAGGACAGCTTTATTTTCTTCCATTTATTTGGAAAGATCAGCTCTATACTGCAAAAGTGATCATTCTGTTTGAGATCAGTATTCTTTGGGGAAGTTAAATCAATTATACTTCTATTATGTCTACACCAACATGATTTAGCTCTAACATGGACACACATGGAAAACAAGAGGCTGTGATTAAGGCATCAGATCTGGACGGTGGAAAGAAGAGAATTCCTCCTTTTCTAGTGAAACCTCAAACTTTTCTGAATAGCACTGAGCATTACATTAACGAAATGCCTTCAATGTACGGTTTTTATATGGAGAATTACTTTGGCTACAAAAGAGCCATTTCTTTGGATTCATGAAATAATAGGGACACCGGCAATCCTATCATTCTTGTGACTGAGGTCTGCACGCTTCCATGTCAGGAAGTGCAATTTGCTCTTATTGGGGCCTAATGATACTGCCCTGAATTAATGTACCTGCAGAAGGAATTCCAAATATGAAAAATTACGGCTCCTGTTTGCTCTTATCTGCAATTTCACCTGAATTGTGATTGGGACAGCCTCAGGTTTCTGGTGTGCGTCTGGAGAGTCACACAGGCTACAGAACCCAGACGCTTATCACCAGACCCTCAGCTTACTGCGGACTTGCTTAGTAACTGCTAAGGCAATGGGGACAAGGGAATGAATTTTTTTTCCCCTTTCCAGACTTTTTAATTTTTCTTTCTTTTTTTTTTTTTATTGAAGTATAGTTGATTTACAATGTTGTATTAATTTCTGCTGTACAGCAAAATGATTCAGTTATACATATACATACATTCTTTTTTCATATTCTTTTCCATTCTGGTTTATCACAGGATATTGAATATAGTTCTCTGTGCTAGGACCTGTTGTTTGTTTATCCATTCTCTATGTAATAGCCTACATCTGCTAACCACAACCTCCACTCCGTCCCTCCCCCAACCCCCTCCCCCTTGGCAACCACAAGTCTGGGGAACGAATTTTTAATTAAAATAAAATGACCATACAGCCAATTTCCTCAGAAACTAAGGGAAGGAAGACCTTTATGTATAACAGTGTGGTGATAGTGTTTACATTTTCATAACTTTCACATAAAGTAATCATTTCCCACACCATCACTTTGTGATGGTGTTAATGTATTCTGACTCCCATTTCATGAATGAAGGATGGGGACGCTTAGATTGTAGTGTCCTATGGTTAGACAAAGTCTTCAGGATGAAGACAAAACCCCAAGTATCGTGCCTTCTTGTTCAATGCTTTTACTCGATTAAATATTCATATCTCATGAAACGAAAGAGACGGAAATTATTTTACCAGTGGCCAAGTGGATGAGAATGCAGCTTAAGGACAGGTCATAGGTTGCTGTCCATCACTAAAATGTAAAACTCTTTCTGCTGGGATCTTTCTTCTCTAGACACCAACAACTATTGTAGAGCCTAGGGTCTAGTTTACGTTTTTTTAAAAAGCCGCTTATCAAAGTATAAAGCATCGTATGATGGAAAAAAAGATTTTTTTTTTTCTGAAGTTAGTGGCTGGCTGCCTGAGGAAGAGAGAAGGTGAATCTCTATAGAGGCTAAAGCAGAAAGGCTTGTAGACAGAGGAGCAGAGGTGAGTGGGACAGTTAGGAAGATATTCACGCCCTGTCCTGACAGAGAGGACCGTCCTGGAGAGCTGACCATGGAAAGGCCTGTGGGAGAAACTCCACCCTTCGTGCTCTCATATCCCTATAGGGCAGATGCCTGCCTTCTGTGGGGTGAGCACAGCCTGCCAGGGACAGGGGCCAAGGTGGGGTGGGGTGTCCCTCAGATACCCCTGCCCTGGCTCAAATTTGTCCCGAATGATACCCAGCCACCCCTCGTGCAAAGAGGGTGGGATCAGAGGACTTTCCTGAGCACTTCTGTGTGTCACGTACCCTTCCAGGGTTTTAGCTGCAGCATCTAATTGAGAATAACGCCAAGATCCTGAGATCTGGAAACAGGCTGCCCTGGCAGAGGTGGTATTTCTGTCGTGTAGCAGTAGTGCAATCAAGGGCTCATGATTTAATCCATCCAAACTCCAGTTTCCAACTTAAAATGAGGAGGATAGGGTTAACTCCCTCCCAGGGTTATTGTGAAGACAAAAGGAGATAATCCATGTGATTAATATGGGCTCACTCTTAGCTGCTTCTGTTTATTGATACCGTTGTATTAATAAATCATCACTTTAATTGAAGGAGCTAAGTGCTAAAGCATCCTCAATCCAAAGAAAATAAATGTCTTGTCTGAAGGCATGCCTCTGCTTTAGTGTGGTGAGAGAGGACCCGGGCTAGATGGATCCCTTGGTTTTGGAGACAGGAAGATAGTTTTCAGATAGTCATTGAAGTGAACTAGGAACACTTGAGGTTGGCAGGGGACCTTCGTGCTGTGGGAACACAGTGGAGGGAGGTTTTGAGAATGGCTGAAGGTACATGTTTTTGAATTCCACTTACCACTCCTCTGCAGCACCGGATCCCTTCTGTGTGAAATACACACATGAGATCCCAAGCAGAAAGCTGGGCTATTGTTTTTTGGTTTGGGGCAGAGAAGTGTTGTGATGTTGGTTCCGTTCCCTCATCTTTCAATTCCATCATACTCTCAACCCCACGTGGAAGGACCAAGTTTGTTCCCATCATATCTGTGTACCAAGGACAACGTCTGGCTTAGCTACAGGCTCTACAATATTCATTTAATAGATGTTGAACAAGTTCTCATCACTATAAAGACAATTTCTAAAGCCAGATTTTATCATTCCTTGACGAGGTCCAAAAATATTTGTTTAGAAATAAAGGTATACATTAGCCAAAGAGTGAGATCCCCGTAGGGACAATCATCAAATCTACTTTACGTTAGAACTATTGATTTCTGCAGACTAGATTGCAGTCTCTTGGAGGGAAGTGATTGGGTTTATTCATCTTTGTTTCATCGAAGTGTGTGTTCCACACAGTGCTTTTCCACGTGGACCCTTGAAAAACCTTCCTGCTGTGAGATTAAATTTGACCTATTGAAAAGAATCAGAATTGATGGTCTTTGAAGAGAATGAAGACCAAAAGTTTAAGAGGACCTGACTGAGGCATAGAATGACAAAACAATTGGTAAATTTTGTCAAAAGTTTTCAGCAATATGTGACCAGAACAGTAAAAATTGCTCTAATTCTGTACTGAGTTTGTTGAATTAATTACAGCACTTACAGTTAAATGCATTATTTTTTATTCTAATGAATGAAACTTTAATGAGTTGAACCTGTCTTAAATATCTATGATTTTTAGTTGAAAGTTGCCCATGACATTACGCTTCTTATGGATTTTCCTTTTGTGAATGTTTTATCTACTTAATAAAATTTTATCATATGAAAATGTGTACATGCGTAATTGAATCTGTTAGTTTTTCTAATATGAGATACATCAGTAAAAGTGAACTTAAAAATTTGTTCAAATTAATAATTAAGTTTCCGATTATTCATTAAATCTCTTAATAAATGCATACTTTTATTAACTCCATTAATACACGTTTATAGCCCTCTAAATACACTCACCTACTGAGTACTATTAAGCTATTTGTCAGGTTATTTTCTCTGAGGGATTTGAAAATAACATTGACTGAGTTGTGACCCTTTAAGCTCTGAGGAGAACCAAGTTTAAAGTTTAAATTCCCACCCCCTTCCTCCAGTACATACAATATATGGAGTTTTTTTTTTTTAATTTTTATTTTAAATTGGACTGTAGTTCATTTACAATGTCGTGTTAGTTTCAGGTGTACAGCAAAGTGATTCAGTTATACCTATACATGTATCTATTCTTTTTCAAATTCTTTTCCTATTTAGGTTATTACAGAATATTGAGCAGAGTTCCCTGTGCTATACAGGAGGTCCTTGTGGAGTTTTTTTTTTAACCAAGCTGCTTTTTGACTTTTCAAATCATTTTTTGGAGATTGTTTAGTTATTGAATCATAGTTTTTTGTTTTTGTTTTTTTTTAATCAATTTATTTATTTTATTTTTGTCTGCATGGGGTCTTTGTTGCTGCACGCCGGCTTTCTCTAGTTGCGGCGAGCGGGAGCTACTCTTCTTTGTGGTGCGCAGGCTTTTCATTGCGGTGGCTTCTCTTGTTGCGGAGCACGGGCTCTAGGTGCATGGGCTTCAGTAGTTGTGGCACGTGGGCTCAGTAGTTGTGGCTCGCAGCCTCTAAAGCACAGGCTCAGTAGTTGTGGCGCACGGGCTTAGTTGCTCCGAGGCATGTGGGATCTTCCCGGACCAGGGCTCGAACCCGTGTCCCCTGCATTGGCAGGTGGATTCTTAACCACTGCGCCACCAGGGAAGTCCTGAATCATAGTTTTTAATTCCAGTGAAGCGAGTCACTTATTCGTTAGATGCTTGTCAAAGGCAGGCTGAAGTTATATGGACCCTTCGCAGCAGGAACCGGTTTTGTAGACAGCTGCCCTCAGCAAATGGGCTGAAGACAACAGGGCAGAGGTAAGCTGTTTGCAGTAGATCCACTCAGAGGCTCACTGCTGTCTTTGTAGGACCTGCCTTCCTGCAGTCGGGCTCAGTTTTACTGTTACTGCTTCATACCTCTTAAAAGAATTGGTGGGGCTTCCCTGGTGGCGCAGTGGTTGAGAGTCTGCCTGCCAATGCAGGGGACACGGGTTCGAGCCCTGGTCTGGGAAGATCCCACGTGCCGCGGAGCAACTAGGCCCATGAGCCACAATTGCTGTGCCTGCGCGTCTGGAGCCTGTGCTCTGCAACAAGAGAGGCCGTGATAGTGAGAGGCCCGCACACCGCGATGAAGAGTGGCCTCCACTTGCCGCAAGTAGAGAAAGCCCTCGCACAGAAACGAAGACCCAACACAGCCATAAATAAATAAATAAATAAATTAAAAAAAAAAAAAAAAGAATTGGTGATGTTGATTACAACAGAACGGCGACTGGGCAGCCACTGGGGCAAGTTACTGATGTAGGAGTTACTACTATTGTTTCTTAAGCATCCTAATGGGTTTAGTGCATATGGCGACCCCACTAGGTCCTTAAAAGGTATGTGACTTACAGACTTTTACATCTACCTCAGCAATAAGCTCATCAATGTATGTAGATTATAATATGACATTAACTTTTTCTTACCCATTTACGTGGACTATAGCATGGCATTCATTTTTGTTTTGTGTTTCCACTATACCCAGACACTCTGTAGAAAACTCATATCAATATAGGGGCAGGTGATTAAAAGGTACAAACTATTATATATAAAATTAGCTACAAGTATATATTGTATAGCACAGGGAATCTAGCAAATATTTTATAATAACTACAAATGGAGTATAGTCTTTAAAATTTGTGATCACTGTATTGTACACCTGTAACTTATATAATATTGTACATCAACTATACTTCAATACAAAATTATAAAAATACAATGACAGAAAAAAGACTGAAAAAAAGTAAACTCATATCTATATTTTAAGGCATCTAAAGTTATATTGATCTATTTGTACCCATAGTTATATTTTATTGTAAAGCATTCATATCTAGGAATAGATTAACACTGAAATTATCCCATATTTTTATTATGTTTTCACTGTGTCTATGTAGGAATGTCTTCCATCTCAGCTTTAGGAAAAATAATATTTCTATATTTTCTGGATTTCATCCAACTGTATGAAATTGAAAATTGGAGCCACTCAAGTTGTCAAGTTTTCCTATGTTCTCACAATTGGGAATAATAGTTTATCAGTTACAACTGGGAGTAATAGTTTATAGATTATAGAATGCCCCTCTCAAAGAACTCCTCAATGTTACCAGAACCAAGTAAGGCCTTCGTGATGTAGCCTTTCCACATTATTTACACTTCCGTGGAAATTAAACTCTGGTTCGAATGTTTTCCTACATACATACTTATGGAGGTTCGTTTATCTCTGGAACAGAATCTGGCTGGCTGTGCATGGCTAGGACCATTTTCCCAGAGCCTGCAGAAATTTTAGTTCAATTCTAACAATGTAAAAGGGCTACAGCTGAGTCATTTGTTGTTATTGTTTGTATTTTTTAATGGTCAATATAAATAATTTGGTATTTTTTCCTCCCCCAACAAAATAATGCATGTACAGACACATAGGCACAAATCAGACCAGATTCACCAGGTGACTGACAGATCATCAATCCCGCTTTAGCCACATGGAATTAAAGGCAGGAGTAAGCTGCCAGTCTCAACTATTTCTACTGTTGCCTGAGGGCTGCCCTTCCATAGAGAAGGCAAAGACCCTTAAGCCAAGATGTTAGTTTCTTTTCCTGCCTCACCAGGCTTTACTTAATCTCTGTGTGCCTCAGATGATTTATCCAAGACATGGTACCTATCTCAGAGGGTTCTTGCAAGGATAAAGTGAGGTAATATATTGAAAACAATTTGAACAGTGCCTGGCATGCAGTAAGTCTTGTATTTGTGTTGGCTATTCATCTCCCAAATAATCATAATCATAATCATAATGACAGTAATAATAAAACTACTCACCATGTCAAAATTATCCAAAAATTTAAATTTAAATCATATCACTTGAACAAATATTATGGAACACATCTGCTTCCATTTTTAATGGCGAAAGATTTTGTGACTGAAGGTATCTTTCTAACTCATGTGAGTGGTTTCACATACTCTTACTCATTTAATACGGCCGGGGGGGTTTCTTGACATTTCTTACACCTCAGCAGTTCTGCGGGCATTTTCTGTGGGCCTCTAGCACACAGACAGCAGACCACACAGATCATTTCAGGAGCTCCCAAAGTCATCCACTCTTTCTCTCAGGCTGGGCAAACGGAACTTAGGGCCCAATTCTGGGACGACTCTCTCTTCCAGAATGATTCCTCTGTCCTTCTGGAGCAGAGCCATTCCTGCCTTTTACCCTGCTTTGAAAATTATTCTTTCTGAATAGAATGCACCACAAATGCCCCATGCTGACTCTTAGGTCGCTCAGAGAAGTGAGAGGCCAGATGATATCCATTAGACAGAAAGTAATTGTGACATTAGTCTAATAAGAGTACACTGAGCTTCTAGTAATTCAGAGTGCTTAAACTGCATTATTACAATTTTGGCAGAATTTACCCTAATGGACTGAGAGAATTAAAATGCTGCAGATATGGACATTGTAATGCATTTCTTCTTTCAGTGTGGATGTGTGTGCTTAAACTGGCCTGGCTATTTGAAATACAAAATAAGATTTGTCTGGGGAGGTGAAATGTAAACTAAGTGTTAACATGAGCGATGAAGCTAGAATAGGGGTGCTTTGCTGGCCTGGGGGTGGGCAGGGCTGAGAGTAACTTCCTTCTCTGAGGTGGGGAGGCCCCAGGGTAGAGTGTCCAGGGGAGGGAGTGGAGCTGTCAGGGGCAGTGGGGAGGCATCCGCGAGGTCAGAACTGCGTGCTTTATTGCTGGCACTCAACTCTGAGGCCAGGAAGAAGGAAGGTGCCCAAGATGAGATGGGAAAAGTAGCAGGAGGTTGATCCACTGAGAAAGGCCCGGCTAAGTCTCGGAGGGGATGGGTCATGGTGGGGCGGAACTCTGCAGGATTAAAAACAAAGAGACGGCATAACTAGACTGGTATTTTAGAAAAATACAGCAAAAATTAAAATGCCAGCAACAAAGCAGTTCAGTGGGCATTAGAGAAACTCTGAAAGCTTATTGCTTATCTCATCTGAGTTAAACTCAGCTGAGGCCACACCCACAGCGATCAGCAGAATCTGGTGGTACCCCCCAGCCACACCTGGTCAGCCTAGAGCTTCTAAAGGAACCTGACACAATTCGCCCTTGAAGACAAGGAGGACAGGGAGGGGGAGGGGGAGGAGCAGTGGGGAAGGGGAGCCCTCTGAGGTTGTTTCCAGAAGACAGAATATTTGAGGGCGTCAGACACATCAGAATTGCTGAGATGGGGGAGGGAGAAGGCAGACGTGCGCAGGGAGTTAGGTCAGCAGGACAGGGCACAGAATGCGACCCTGATCAGTTCACCGAGATGGACCTTACATAGTAGGATTCTGAACTTCCTTTTGATTAGAACACAGAAGAAATGAGCTTCATTACAAGAGTTCAGAAGTTTAAAACAAAACAGTTGCTCAGTCAGATCTCTAGCTTTTCCTGGTTCTAAGACCTGTGAGGACCATTTCCAACAAGCTCTCTGAAAGCAGTGTCCCCAGCATACCCCCATGGTCGACGTGGGAGCAGATTTCGCGAAGCCATCTCCGTCCTTTTGTTTAGTATAATAAGTTAATATACATACAAATTTTATATATGTAGATATAGACATGACATATGAAAGGCATGAAGATACTAATATAGAATCTCTCTATACATCAAATGGCAACATTACCAATAATTTTGAGACCATCTTACCCTGCTCTGACAGCATGCCCTGTTATACTTGCTAAAAATTTGTGCTTATTATTTGCTTGATTTGATTTATATTTTCCTATTACACACATCTGTAAACAACATGTTATTTATTTTGTGAGTTTCTGAACTTCATCTAAATGGAATGGGTTGTATTTGTGTTCTTCTGCTCATTGCTTTATCTCTCTTTTTTTTAATTCTGTATATTTTATTTTATTTTTTTTACTGTTTATTTATTTATTTTTATTTTTTTAACATCTTTATTTGAGTATAATTGCTTTACAAGAGTGTGTTAGTTTCTGCTTTATAACAAAGTGAATCAGCTATACATATACATGTATCCCCATATCTCCTCCCTCCTATGTCTCCCTCCCACCCTCCCTATCCCACCCCTCTAGGTGGTCACAAAGCACCAAGCTGATCTCCCTGTGCTGTGCAGCTGCTTCCCACTAGCTATCAATTTTACATTTGGTAGTGTATATATGTCCATGCCACTCTCTCACTTCGTCCCAGCTTACCCTTCCACCTCCCTGTGTCCTCAAGTCCATTCTCTACATCTGCATCTTTATTCCTGTCCTGCCCCTAGGTTCTTCAGAACCAATTTTTTTTAGACTCTATATATATGTGTTAGCATACAGTATTTGTTTTTCTCTTTCTGACTTACTTCACTCTGTATGACAGACTCTAAGTCCATCCACCTCACTACAAATAACTCAATTTTGTTTCTTTTTATGGCTGAGTAATATTCCATTGTATATATGTGCCACATCTTCTTTATCCATTCATCTGTCAATGGACACTTAGGTTGCTTCCATGTCCTGGCTATTGTAAATAGAGCTGCAATGAACATTGTGGTACATGACTCTTTTTGAATTATGGTTTTCTCAGGGTATATGCCCAGTAGTGGGATTGCTGGGTCATATGGTAGTTCGATTTTTAGTTTTTTAAGGAACTTCCATACTGTTCTCCATAGTGGCTGTATCAATTTACGTTCCCACCAACAGTGCAAGAGGGTTCCCTTTTCTCCACACCCTCTCCAGCAATTATTGTTTGTAGATTTTTTGATGATGGCCATTCTTACTGATGTGAGGTGATACATCACTGCAGATTTGATTTGCATTTCTCTAATGATTAGTGATGTTGAGCATCCTTTCATGTACTGGTTGGCAATCTGTATATCTTCTTTGGAGAAATGTCTATTTAGGTCTCCTGCCCATTTTTGGATTGGGTTGTTTGTTTTTTTGATATTGAGCTGCTTGTATATTTTGCAGATTAATCCTTTGTCAGTTGCTTCATTTGCAAATAGTTTCCCCCATTCTGAGGGTTGTCTTTTAGTCTTGTTTATGGTTTCCCTTGCCGTGAAAAAGCTTTTAAGTTTCATTAGGTCCCATTTGTTTATTTTTGTTTTTATTTCCATTTCTCTAGGAGCTGGGTCAAAAAGGATCTTGCTGTGATGTATGTCATAGAGTGTTCTGCCTATGTTTTCCTCTAAGAGTTTTATAGTGTCTGGCCTTACATTTAGGTCTTCAATCCAGTTTGAGTTTATTTTTGTGTATGGTGTTAGGGAGTGTTCTAATTTCATTCTTTTACATGTAGCCGTCCAGTTTTCCCAGCACCACTTACTGAAGAGGCTGTCTTTTCTCCACTGTATATTCCTGCCTCCTTTATCAAAAATAAGGTGACCATACGTATGTGGGTTTATCTCTGGGCTTTCTATCCTGTTCCATTGATCTATATTTCTGTGTTTGTGCCAATACCATACTGTCTTGATTACTGTAGCTTTGTAGTAAAGTCTGAAGTCCAGGTGCCTGATTCCTCCACCTCCATTTTTCTTTCTCAAGATTGCCTTGGCTATTCAAGGTCTTTTGTGTTTCCATACAGATTGTGAAATTTTTTGTTCTAGTTCTGTGAAAAATGCCATTGGTAGTTTGATAGGGATTGCATTGAATCTGTAGATTGCTTTGGGTAATATAGTCATTTTTCACAATGTTGATTCTTCCAATCCAAGAACATGGTATATCTCACCATCTGTTTGTATCATCTTTAATTTCTTTCATCAGTGTCTTATAGTTTTCTGCATACAGATCTTTTGTCTCCTTAGGTAGGTTTATTCCTAGGTATTTTATTCTTTTTGTTGCAGTGGTAAATGGGAGTGTTTCCTTAATTTCTCTTTCAGATTTTTCATCATTAGTGTATAGGAATGCAAGAGATTCCTGTGCATTAATTTTGTGTCCTGCTACTTTACCAAATTCATTGATTAGCTCTAGTAGTTTTCTGGTAGCATCTTTAGGATTCTCTATACATGACATGTATAGTACCATGTCATCTGCAAACAGTGACAGGTTTACTTCTTTTCCAATTTGGATTCCTTTTATTAATTTTTCTGCTCTGATTACTGTGGCTAAAACTTCCAAAACTATGTTGAATAATAGCGGTGAGAGTGGACATCCTTGTCTTGTTCCTGATCCTAGAGGAAATGCTTTCAGTTTTTCACCACTGAGAATGATGTTGGCTGTGGGTTTGTCATATATGGTCTTTATTATGTTGCGTAAGTTCCCTCTATGCCTACTTTCTGGAGGGCTTTTATCATAAATGAGTGTTGAATTTTGTCAAAAGCTTTCTCTGCATCTATTGAGATGCTCATATGGTTTTTCTCCTTCAATTTGTTAATATGGTGTATCACATTGATTGATTTGCATATATTGAAGAATCCTTGCATTCCTGGGATAAACCCCACTTGATCATGGTGTATGATCCTTTTAATGTGCTGTTGGATTCTGTTTGCTAGTATTTTGTTGAGGATTTTGGCATCTACGTTCATCAGTGATATTGGCCTGTAGTTTTATTTCTTTGTGACGTCTTTGTCTGGTTTTGGTATCAGGGTGATGGTGGACTCGTAGAATGAATTTGGGTGTGTTCCTCCCTCTGCTATATTTTGGAAGAGTTTGAGAAGGATAGGTGTTAGCTCTTCTCTAAATGTTTGATAGAATTCGCCTGTGAAGCCATCTGGTCCTGGGCTTTTGTTTGTTGGAAGATTTTTAATCACAGACTCAATTTCAGTGCTTGTGATTGGTCTGTTTATATTTTCTTTTTCTTCCTGGTTCAGTCTCAGAAGGTTGTGCTTTTCTAAGAATTTGTCCATTTCTTCCAGGTTGTCCATTTTATTGGCATAGAGTTGCTTGTAGTAATCTCTCATGATCCTTTGTATTTCTGCAGTGTCGGTTGTTACTTCTCCTTTTTCATTTCTAATTCTATTGATTTGAGTCTTCTCCCTTTTTTTTTGATGAGTCTGGCTAATGGTTTATCAATTTTGTTTATCTTCTCAAAGAACCAGCTTTTAGTTTTTTTGTTTTTTTTTTTTTAATTTTTTTTATAGCTACTTTTTTATTTTTATTTATTTATTTATTTTTGGCTGTGCTGGGTCTTCGGTTTGTGCGAGGGCTTTCTCTAGTTGCGGCAAGTGGGGGCCACTCTTCATCGCGGTGTGGGGACAGCTCTTCATCGCGGTGCGCGGGCCTTTCACTATCGCGGCCCCTCCCGTTGCGGGGCACAGGCTCCAGACGCGCAGGCTCAGTAGTTGCGGCTCACGGGCCCAGCTGCTCCGTGGCATGTGGGATCTTCCCAGACCAGGGCTCGAACCCGTGTCCCCTGCATTAGCAGGCAGATTCTCAACCACTGTGCCACCAGGGAAGCCCAGCTTTTAGTTTTATTGATCTTTGCTATTATTTCCTTCATTTCTTTTTCATTTATTTCTGATCTGATCTTTATGATTTCTTTCCTTTTGCTAACTTTGGGGTTTTTTTCTTCTTCTTTCTCTAATTGCTTTAGGTGTAAGGTTAGGTTGTTTATTTGTGATGTTTCTTGTTTCTTAAGGTATGATTGTATTGCTATAAACTTCCCTCTTATAACTGCTTTTGCTGCATCCCGTAGGTTTTGGGTCGTCGTGTTTTCATTGTCATTTGTTTCTAGATATTTTTGATTTCCGTTCTTATTTCTTCAGTGATCTCTTGGTTATTTAGTAGTGTATTGTTTGGCCTCCATGTGTTTGTATTTTTTACAGATTTTTTCCTGTAATTGATATCTAGTCTCATAGCATTGTGGTTGGAAAAGGTACTTGATACAATTTCAATTTTCTTAAATTTACCAAAGCTTGATTTGTGACCCAAGATATGATCTATCCTGGAGAGTGTTCCGTGAGCACGTGAGAAGAAAGTGTACTCTGTTTTTTTTTGGATGGAATGTCCTGTAAATATCAATTAAGTCCATCTTGTTTAATGTGTCATTTAAAGCTTGTGTGTCCTTATTTATTTTCATTTTGGATGATCTGTCCATTGGTGAAAGTGGGGTGTTAAAGTCCCCTACTGTGATTGTGTTACTGTCAATTTCCCCTTTTATGGCTGTTAGCGTTTGCCTTATGTATTGAGGTGCTCCTATGCTGGGTGCTTAAATATTTACAATTGTTATATCTTCTTCTTGGATTGATCCCTTGATCATTATGCAGTGTCCTTCTTTTTCTCTTGTAATAATCTTTATTTTAAAGTCTATTTTGTCTGATGTGAGAATTGCTACTCCAGCTTTCTTTTGATTTCCATTTGCATGGAATATCTTTTTCCATCCCCTCACTTTCTGTCTGTATGTGTCCCTGGGTCTGAAGTGGGTCTCCTGTAGACAGCATATATATGGATCTTGTTTTCGTATCCATTCAGCCAGTTTATGTCTTTTGGTTGGAGCATTTAATCCATTTACATTTGAGGTAGTTATCGATATGTATGTTCCTATTACCATTTTCTTAATTGTTTTGCATTTGTTATTGTAGGTCTTTTCCTTCTCTTGTTTTTCCTGCCTAGAGAAGTCCCTTTAGCATTTGTTGTAAAGCTGGTTTGGTGGTGCTGAATTCTCTTAGCTTTTGCTTGTCTGTAAAGGTTTTAATTTCTCCGTTGAATCTGAATGAGATCCTTGCTGGGTAATCTTGGTTGTAGGTTTTTCCCTTTCATCACTTTAAATATGTCCTGCCACTTCCTTCTGGTTTGCAGAGTTTCTGCTGAAAGATGAGCTGTTAACCTTATGGGGATTCCCTTGTATGTCATTTGTTAGTTTTCCCTTGCTGCTTTTAATATTTTTTCTTTGTATTTAACTTTTGATAGTTTGATCAATGTGTGTCTTGGCGTGTTTCTCCTTGGATTTATCCTGTATGAGACTCTCTGTGCTTCCTGGACTTGATTGACTATTTCCTTTCCCATATGAAGGAAGTTTTCAACTATAATCTCTTCAAATATTCTCTCAGTCCCTTTCTTTTTCTCTTCTTATTCTGGGACCCTTATAATTCGAATGTTGGTGCATTTAACATTGTCCCAGAGGTCTCTGAGACTGTCCTCAATTCTTTTCATTCTTTTTTCTTTATTCTGCTCTGCAGTAGTTATTTCCACTATTTTATCTTCTAGGTCACTTATCTGTTCTTCTGCTTCAGTTATTCTGCTATTGATCCCTTCTAGAGAATTTTTAATTGCATTTATTGTGTTGTTCATCATTGTTTGTTTTCTCTTTAGTTCTTCTAGGTCCTTGTCAAATGTTTCTTGTATTTTCTCCATTCTACTTCCAAGATTTTGGATCATCTTTACTATCATTACTCTGAATTCTTTTTCAGGTAGACTGCCTATTTCCTCTTCATTTGTTTGGCCTGGTGGGTTTTAACTTGCTTCTTCATCTGCTGTGTGTTTCTCTGTCTTCTCATTTTGCTTAACTTACTGTGTTTGGGATCTCCTTTTTGCAGGCTGCAGGTTCGTCATTTTCATTGTTTTTTCGTGTCTGCCGCCGTGGCTAAGGTTGGTTCAGTGGGTTGTGTAGGCTTCCTGGTGGAGGGGACTGGTGCCTATGTTCTGGTGGATTAGGCTGGATCTTGTCTTTCTGGTGGGTAGGACCGCGTCTGGTGGTGTGTTTTGGCATGTCTGTGACCTTATTATGATTTTAGGCAGCCTCTCTGCTAATGGGTGGGGTTGTGTTCCTGTCTTGCTAGTTGTTTGGCATAGGGTGTCCAGCACTGTAGCTTGCTCCTTTTTGAGTGGTGCTGGGTCTTAACGTTGAGATGGAGATCTCTGGGAGAGCTTTCGCCATTTGATATTATTTGGAGCCGGGAGGTCTCTGGTAGACCAATGTCCTGAACTCGGCTCTCCCACCTCAGAGACACAGGCCTGACAGCCAGCTGGAGCACCAAGACACTGTCAGCCATACGGTTTTTGTGATAGTGGACAAACCACCTATCCCTGCTGTGTTTCAGTTTCCTTATCTTTTTCTCTGAATTCCTCTGGTTCTGAGCATCTGAAGACCTCATGAGTCAGAGACTGTGGTTCCCATGTACCTTCCGCACATCACATTCTTTGCTTTATCTCTTCAACATTATGTTTTTGATATGTATCCATATTGCTGAGTGTTTTGTAGTCCATTCATTTGCACTGCTGTGCAAAAGCTATTTTGGTGTATTAATATACCACATTTTATTTTCCATTCAGCTGTCAATGAACTACAGGCTGTTTCTCATGCATCAGTGCAGGCAAACAAATAATATCAAGTGTAACTTAGTAAAGATAGATTCACATGTTATTGCCCAAGTGTGTAGTTTTCTAATCTTCTTTATCCAGAATATGACATAATCTCTAGACGATTAAAATGACCCCATATCCTTCTGGAATTTCCAGTGCCTTTTAATAACAACCAACAGAGAACTATGATTATTTTATCTGGCAATAATCAGTATGCCCAAATTCTCTTTTGCAAATAAGAACTCTATTTACTTTTATATGAATCAAAATGTCAGACAAAATTGATGTTTTCACATGAAAATTAAGAAAGTGACTAGAACATATGCTTAAATAGAAGGCCATTGAGTATTTGAATGGAAAAAGAAGAAAAAATAATTATAGATCAGGCCCCCTCTGGGTCTGCTTCTGACGAAAAAAAAAATGAGTGGATGAAAAATCAAAACCACAAGGAGATATCAGCTCACACCTGTCAGAATGGTTATCATCAAAAAGACAAGTAATATGAAATGTTGGCAAGATGTGGAGAAAAGGGAACCCTCGAAAACTGTTGATGGGAAGGTAAATTGGTGCAGCCACTATGGAAAACAGTATGGAGCTTTCTCAAAAAATTAAAAATATAACTACCATATGACCTATCAATTTCACTTCTTGGTATTTATACAAAGAAGAGGAAAACATTAATTTGAAAAGATATCTGCACCCCCATGTTCATTGCAGCATTATTTACAATAACTAAAATATGGAAACTTAACCTAAGTGTCCGTCAACAGATGAATGGATGAAGAAAACATGGTATATATGTGTGTGTGTGTATATATATATATATAAAATATTAATATAATGGAATATCATTCAGCCATAAAAAAGAAGGAAATCTTGCCATTTGCAACAATATGAATGGACCTTGAGGGCATTATGCTAAGTGAAATAAATCAGACAAAGACAAATACCTTATGATGTCACTTATACGTGGACTCAAAAAAAAAATAAAGCTGAACTCATAGATACAGAGAACAGATTGGTGGTTGTCAGAGGTGGAGAGTTGGGGGTGAGCAAAATGAGTGGGTGGTCAAAGGCACAAACATCAAACTTCCAGTTATAAATAAATAAGTCCTGGGGATGGAAGGTACAGCATGGTGACAGTAGTTAATAATTCTGTATTGTATATTTGAAAGTTGCTAAGAGAGTAGATCTTAAAGTTCTCATCATAAGAAAAATTTTTTGTAACTATGTGTGGTGATAGATGTTAAATAGACTTATTGTGGTCATCATTTCACAATATATACAAATATGGAGTCATTATATTGTACACCGGTAACTAATACAATGTTACATGTCAATCATACCTCAATGCCTGGCACATGGCCGGGAATCTTTGAGTATCTTGAAGTGAATAATAATGCAGAGATAGCTCTGTTATATGTTCCAGCTAGTCTAACAGTGAGATTAACGTTGCCCTGGAATCCTGCGCCCTCCTGAGTGGAGTCCTGAGTGGACCCTCTGGATGACCAGCCATGTACTCTAGTTCCTCATTGGCCGGGGCATCATGAACTGTCTCAGGGGCCGTGCAGCTGGGGACAGTGCTTCACTGAGGGCTCCTTTTAGGTATCCGCTCCCCTTTGTAAGTCTGATAACAGCACAACGGACCTCAGGTCATCATTTGTTTTTGCACCAGATCAGATTGCCACGGGGTCAGTCCCCTGGATTTGTGCCTGAGCGGCCAGGACAATGACCAAAAGCTCCGGATCTCCTCCTCCACTCTGCCAGTTCCTCTCTGTAGGGAGCAGAGTTCCAGACTGTGCCAACATGATTAGGAGCAGAGGAGACTCAGCAGTGGAAAGCGAAGCGTCACTTCCCGATATCTACGATTAAAGAGGTCGAGCCTAAACCTTGGTCCTGGATAGAACACGTTTTATGGGGCAACAGTCCTCAAATTTATTTTTCAGAAATCAGCAATATTTCTCACGGCAACCACTCAATTTATGGGCCCTTTCAGTGAACAACTGTGGAGTACCACCGTACCTCTGCTCCAGGTACCCTGAGCATCACGACGGATACTGCCAAGACCACAGTCCCTGCCTTTAAAGCCTCCTTGCTGGAACTCAGGGTCCAAAACTGTTACCCTTGGGGTAATCCCAGCCTGCTGCCTGCTTTTGTGTCACTGTGATCGAAGAAGGATTTTTACATTTTTTAATGGTTGAAAAATCAAAAGAAGAATAGTGTTTCTTTTCTTTTTCTTCTTTCTCTTTCATTTCTTGTGACATATCTGGCTAAACAAAATACTCATTAGAATAACCCCACTCTGCTACTGTGCTAGCCATGGATGTCAAATTGCTGGGATTTGGGGGATTATCTTAAATACGCCAAATAACCAATTACTGTGATTTCTGGTTTACAAAATGTTGGATTACTGGATGTTATTGTTCATTGGAAATTAGTAGGAACTTCTAACTCCTGAAATAGAACTATATTTGAGACAATGTGTCCAACATTGTATATGATCATTAAGCCTGTTTTTCTCTCTGCTAACCTGCCTTTGAAAACATCAATAGAGACTGAAAGGCAAAAACCTTACAGTTTTGCCTGGGGTCAACTGCTGTGATTTAGTCTAGAAATAACTAGATAGGAGTCAGACTTATAGGAGACTCTGAAATTGGATCATTGCCTCTGCAGCTTGGTTTGCTCTTGAGGTTAAGATTTTTGGAAGGAGATCAATAATTATCAGATGTATCAAATCCACTGAAAAAATAATTACACAGGGGCTTCCCTGGTGGCGCAGTGGTTGAGAATCTGCCTGCCAATGCAGGGGACATGGGTTCGAGCCCTGGTCTGGGAAGATCCCACATGCCGCGGAGCAGCTGGGCCCGTGAGCCACAATTGCTGAGCCTGTGCGTCTGGAGCTTGTGCTCCACAACAGGAGGGGCTGCGATAGTGAGAGGCCCGCGCACTGCGATAAAGAGTGGCCCCACTTGCCGCAACTAGAGAAAGCCCTTGCACAGAAACGAAGACCCAACACAGCCATAAATAAATAAAATTAAAATAATTACACAATATTTAACTGATGTCATAACATGAGAGAATGGTCTTTCTTGAAATAAAGAATGATACTGATACTACTATCTGTAAATCAAGATAAGAACCCTACAACTCTCTCTCTGTCTGTCTGTCTCTCTGTCTTTCTATGTGTGAGCATGTGTATAAAAATGTAAAACTATATATATACACACACACACACACACACACACACATACATTTCTCTTCTTTTTTCCATACTAAATGAAATAATGACTATAAAAAGTATAAAGCAGCCTGAACCTACAAAAGTTGTCATGGACACTCTAGGTAATTTTGTTTCAAATTGATAGATTCAAACTACTTCCCGATGAGTAGAAATGAACTAAATCATATCAGTAGCTTTTATGAAATACATTGGTAGTTTAACTTACTGAAATTTATTAACTGGCGTTCCCTGTAGGGGTTAACCTCTCTCTCTTCTTACTTGTTTGGGTGGGGGGCAGTGAATTTCTTCCTTCCTCCCTTTCTTTTTTCTTTTTAACATTTCTCACTCATTCCTATAACTGACATGCTAAATGCTTCGAGAATGTGGACGCCAAGTGTCAACTAAAAGCATGCATACAAATATATGTAAATTTTCAATATCCTGCTTTTATTTATTCAATAAATAAAAATCGAATAAGATTTGCAATACCTTGTAGATATATGCTTTTATTAAATTTTTTAAAAAAATATTAGCACTTATGAAAGAAAAGACTGGTGGGATTGGTCATGGAGGAGGGGATTGAAATTTGTGGTGAAACCAGGGAGAATGGATAGTTTTACTGCAGGGCAATAAAGGCAGAAGAATGTTTTTGCTAATGATGATGATCTCTCCCATCCCTTTTCTTAACCATACTGTTTTACTGGTCCGTGTGGCCACTAGGAGTTTTATGTTTTCCATGATTTCCAATGAGCTTACTCCATTTGGTGGAGGAAAGTTACTGAATGCATAGTACATGTAATTTAAATTTTGTAACTGTGTGAAAATTTTCTTATCTATGTAAAATTACTAATCTGAAAAAACTTATTTGTTAGATTGTTAATTATGTTTTGATTCGGAAAATGTATATGTGATTGTTCAAGGAACAGAAGAAACTGGCTAAGTGTTTGTTGACACTTCTGGGGGTGTGGGAGGAGCCTCCTGCTTCTGTGCATAACGTTCATTTGTTTTTCGTTTGTATCTTCTGTTTAAAATGTTAATGCACTTGGGAGAGGGGATGGTCACAACCACTCTAGTCTGAGTGAGTTTATCCTCTGTTTAACTGAAGGTAAAGACACTCTGTGTACACAGCTGGCCTTGGAGGAGTAAGGACAGGACACACCATCAACGTAATGGAAGAGGGGCGGCGGGGAGATGAGGTTGAGGTACCCAGCACTAACTCAGCGCCCAGCGGAGAGGAACATCTCTGATCCTACGGAGGACTTTGCAGCTTGTATAAAATGACACTTAATCATTAAATTATGGGGAAAATCTTGTTATGTTAGTCTTGAATAATAGACAAATCTTAAACAAGATGTAAGAAAAAATGAAGTTACTCTATATTTGTCATTTTCACCCCTTAAAATTTAAATTTTTCCAAGTTTAAGATGTTTATATAAAAGTGCTATGGTACCACTTTTCTAGTTTTTCAGAGTAATCTAAATTATGTCTTTATTGAAAAACATATTTATCTGGTCATTGTTAACTACTGGAATCTCTCTGGAAGGATATTCACAGGAAACAATTGATATATTTAATCACTATTTTGGGGTCCATATATTATTTTTAACACAGTCTGTAAAAAACAGTCCTGGCCTCTCCTGATGCCAATCTTCGGTTGCAAGGATATATCTTCTAGTAATTACTCAAAGTTAAAATGATCTATACTACTCTGTGCACGTAAGGATGGCAGGTGAGAGTTGAGAATAGATAACGCATCAGCACACAAAGCAGAGAGGCAAGGAGAACAGATGTAGTCACAGACATAGGAGTTCAGGAGACCAACCCTTAAGTTGCAGGGACGAAGTGTCAAAATGGCTCAGGACTCCCTCTGACACTGGGGAACTGAGAGCTGAAGAGTCCTCACCTAAGTGCTGTTGAATTAAAGACAATTCAGTGACAGAAATACATGATTTTCACCCTACAGCTTTCATGAAACAAGTTGGACAATGCGTATGTTTCTTCAAAAACAAGCTCTATGTGTTGAGAGCTAAGGATTGGGCTATGCCATCTCATTACAATTCTGGACTTCCTCTTTAGCATCTGACAAAGCTTCTATATTTTCTTAAGACCTCCCAGAAACAAACAGGCAACACTGAAAAAAAAAAAAAAAAAAAAAAGGAAGTTAAACAATGATTGGCTAAATTTGAAAGATACATAACTTTTTCACATGATACTGTTCCTAATGCAACACCCCTTTCTCTGCTGTTCTCCCATTTTTCAAATAAAGCCACCCTGAGGAAGTGGTGTCAATCAGCTTAATTAAAAATACTTCCTTCATCTTTGCTACAGTACACTTTCTTCTTCTTGGCTGGCTTTTACCGAAATGAGTGATTTAAGTTCTTAGAAGAGATTGCTGCTCGTGTTACAACAGCTGATGAACATGGGACCCCCTCTCACACTTGCTCTTTGGGGACCTGTAGTGTAGTTAGGTAAGCAGCCATCTCATTTTTCATCATTGCAGTTTTACTGACATTGAAATGAAAGATGCGAGGTAGCTGTCAATTTACTTCTTCAGTTTGTTTTGGCTTTTGTGCTTTTCCTCTCAAGGAGCTACCTCTGAGGAAACATGAAACTTTTTTTTTCTGCTTACTTATTGTCACTATAAAAGCAATACCTGCTCATTAAAGAAGTGGAAAAGAATAGAAGAAAGATAAGAAGTTACTGATAATCCCCACCACTTAACAAACAAACACTGTTTATATTTTCCTTGATTTTGAAACATGTTTAGGAAGTCTTTGTACATTATTTTTGTAGGTTTCCAATAACTGGAAATGAGAAAGCTCCTCAATCTGTTCTGGAAACTCGACATTCTTAAATGGTTACTTAAGCCTAAAATATTTCAGTCGAGTTAAACTTTGACCAACCCAGGTGACTAGTTTATAGGTCTTAAAACCTTGTGGAATACTTTGTATCAGCAAAGACCACACACCCCGAATTCCTGGACGGTGTCTGGTGTTTTCTTTCCCTAAGTATTTCAGACGCATTCTTCCATTTGAAAGCTTTGCATCTTACTCAACAACTTCTGTATCTAAGCTATGTTAAAGATACATGGAAAAGAGATGACATCACAGAGCTGATTTTGTTCTTTTAGCCTTCTGTTCAGTTGAAGTTGAGCAGCGGTAATGAGTCATGCTGTCTTGTGACCAGCCGGGCACTTTTCCAATCAGAGAGACTGTTAAGATCTCTGACAACAGAACCTGTCATTGTTTGAAGAGTAGATATCAACGGTGACCTGTATACTTGGTGATCCAGGCTTCTGTGAGTAACAAAATGCGTTCCCATCCCTGCTGAATGACAGAACACCAGTAATGAGGTAGCACTTAGTAAAGCTGACTCATTTCCTCGTTTATAGATGAAGGGGATTGTCCAAGAAATAATCTCCCAGGTAAGTCATGGTTCCTTCAGGTAATACGTGGTGAGTCTTTTCAAAGCAAGGCTGACTGTAACACTGCCTTGTCAGTGATAAGGTCTATGAAAAAGCAAATTTCTTTACGAAATAATGTCAGACATTAAAAGCCAGGTCCATTTTTATCCTTAACCATGGATGCATTGCTGATTTCAGATGCTACTCACAAGAAAGAATTCCCGTTGCACAATCAGGTGTACAGATGATTGAAATTTTCCCATTAATTAAAATGTGGTATCAGTGTCAACTTTCCTTTTTATTTTCCACCACGCACATTTTGTGGTGACGCTGCAGCTGTTACCCTGGACATCTCTGGGAGATGTCTGTGGGGGAGTGCTGGGTACCCCCTCCATACAGCCCCGTTCCACGGGGCTGTGGGATTTCCAGCCAAGTCAGGTTGACTTGAACTGACTCAGCAGGTGCTGCCATCTTGGGAAACCAGGAGACCTCCTCCTTCCTGACTTGCTGTAATCTCCTGGGCTTTACAGTCAGGCTGCCTTTACAAACACATTTCTCAAAGCCAGTTTGGAGCATATTTATTTTTTAAAGTACAAGAAGCCTGTTGGGAGAAAAACATTAGATCAATGCAATCCTCTGAATACCACCCAAAGTCGTAACTCATTTCTTCTTAGACTAGATTTTATTTACGAGTATTTTTTTTTTCTTTGAAGCATAGTTGATTTGCAATGTTTCGGGTGTACTGCAAAGTGATTCAGTTATACATCTATCTTTCTATCTATCTATCTACTTTTTCAGATTCTTTTCTATTATAAGTTATTACAAGATACGGAATATAGTTCCCTGCGCTATACAGTGGGTCCTTGTTATTTATCTATTTTATATTTACTAGTGTGTGTCTGTTAATCCCATGAGGATTCTACAGGAGTGGAAATAGTTTCCTCTAACTAGGATTTCATTACTTTCACTCATTTATAATGTGTGCCTTGCCCTCTGTTGCCTCTTTCCCTACTTGGTATGCCTTCTTCTGAATTCTCATGGAACTTTAACAGTTGTGCCATTAATTCTTTTTGTTGTTGGGAAATCACAAATTATGAAACGTTAAACTGCGCACATTTAAAAATAACCTAGGCTTTTCTGCTGTTTGGGTAAGGCCACTTGCTTGTTTGGGGTTGCTAATGGGAATAAATGACCATGTGTGATTACTTCTAGATCCAGCTTGTTTGCCCGGAGGAAAGAATTCATTGAACAGCCACAGACTACATTCCAGAACGTTAGCCAAGCACTTTGCAACAGGGTACCATTGGGTCATAGCAAGGCCTGCCACCACTCCTGGCAGAGCGACTCCAAATACCTGCCCATGGGACAGAGGTCTGGTTGCAGGAGGTCAGTACGGGCTCTCATGGCAAGAATTTTCATGAGTGCTTCTTTCCTCCGTTTAGTTTCTTGATAAAGGGCCATTGGAATTTTTAAGTCTCTGGAAATGCGTGGGACTCTACTTTTTTTTCAGTAGGTGCTTTATATGCTTTGCTGTGAGTTCTCCCAGTGAACTTCGATCTAAATTCTACATTGCAGGGTGGTGATGTGAGTGTGTGTGTGGGAGGGCGATAATTTCAAATACTTCAGGACCCAGAATAGATTTGTCACTGTTATTTCTCTCCTTCCTTGCCGACAAATCACAATGCTATTGTTCCGTGTTTGGAATCTGAGAATCTGCAGAGGCAGCTCATTGGTCCTCAGGGAGGATGACAATTAGCACGGCAGGTGGAACGCTGCACCTCCCGACCTCCCAACCCCTCTTTTATCTGTTTTACAAATTGGACAACTCTGCTTTGATCTGCTTTTGTGTAAGAGGTCATCGGAGCACGAGGAGATAAAAGTTGTCAAAGCTGAGCCCAGAAAGAGGTTGGTGCCGCCACGTGTGGTCACTCAGAAGAGAAGTAGGGTTGGGGCTCAGGTAATGTGTGTGAGCTGCCCGTCCAGGTGGGCCTCCTCTGGATTCTCAGGGGCTTATCCGCAGACAGCCTTGAATGGATGGTGACGGAGAGCATCCTCCTGGAGCCCAGATGCCTCGGTGCCTGTATTGGGGGATGGGGCCTCTAAGGAGGTGGTAAAGGTTAAATGAGGTCATCAGAGAGGATCCCTCATCCAATAGGGTTAGAGGCCTCAGGAGGAGACAGCAGAGAGCTTCACCCCCACCCCCACTCCCCACATTTTCTCTCTGTCTGTCTCTGTCTGTCTCTCTCTCCTCCCTGTGAGGACACAGTGAGAAGGCAGCCGTCTGCAAGCCCAGAAGAGAGCCCTCACCAGCGCTTGGCCATGACTCCAGCCTCCAGAACCGTGAGGAATAAAGCCCTGTTGTTTTAGCTGCCTGGTCTGTAGGACTTGGTTATGACAGCCCGAGCTGACCTGTACCCAGAGGGGCCTCTCCTTCTGAGGGGCCAGTCCTGCTTTCCCCACCTGCCCTCTGCTTGGTGGTGCTCTGGGTTTTCTCACAGCCTGTGCGTTCCTGCCTCCCATCTTGATTAGAAGCTTCATCCTTAGGAGTCCAGTAACAGGCTGTATCATTATTTGCACCCCTCAGGCACTAGCCGAATACATTTCTCACACTATAAAGTGTAATATTTGCTGATTGATTAACTAGTCTGAGAGATGATTAGCCAAGTTGTACCTATATCTTGAAATAGTTTGTTTTTACTTTGGTTTCAGAATTGGCAAAGAAATATGGGGATACTTATGCACAAAATTTCTGGCTACTTGGTGATATGAGTGTGTTGTTTATTTTCTCCTGGAATGATCCAGATTCAGAGAGTTACCTCAGCACTGACCTTTATCTTGCATATAAACATAAAATGGGGCCCAGGACTCCAAATTCTACAAAACTCACTGTAATTTTCTTTGAATGGTGGTCATTTTATCAATAATATTAAAATCCCATTAAATTATCTGATCCTAGACCAGGGTGCTTCATACTGTTCTCTTTCTTTGTAATTATTTAATCTCTTTTTAGTAGAAAAGAGGAAAAATCCCTTGAACCAGAAAGGATTTCTTTCTACTCTAACAGTATTCCTTTTTTCACTCTGGGTGAAATAAACTTAACAGAAAGGAGCTGAACTCTCCACTCCAGGCCACACGATTTAATGTGATGCAGGATTTTCAATTAATGGCAATACCTTGGACTTGATCAGAAAATCAAGCCACGAGAACTGAAGCCACAAGGGGTTAACACTTTTTCATTGTTTTTACAGAAAGACTATGTATGTCAAAAAATAATCCAAAAAGGATTTTTCATTTGCATTTCTAACCTAAAATGGCCCCATGCTTAATTTAACGTGCTTGATGTGCGTCATGGAATTATCAGTTACCTTTCTATTAAATTGCAAAAATCAGGGACATTTTGTTTAATCAACACTAATGTTCAGAAATGTATTATCCGTGATGTTATCTGTTCTATCTGAACTTTGCCAAATTTTTTTTAAAAACTGCTCTGCCACCATGTCATTAAATTACGACATCTGAGTGAAAAGGCCGCATCACAAGCTAGTGGCCCTGTGACTCGCCTGAGCCCCACCTGACTGATGCCATTGGCTCCATCCCAGAAGCAAAGGTGAGGGAAGCAATGACAATTATCTCAGTGATTTTGGCCACTGTCTTCTTCCTCAGCAACACAAAGGTGGCACAGGCGAAATGAGAGAGACAGTTGATGCTGTAAAAGTTTTGCTCAGGCTGTTGAATTTATTTAGATAATTGCTTAAAAAACTTCTGCCATGTCAACTTCGTTCTTCTGAAATGACTCTGTGTCTTAATACATTTAGGATTACATTCAGCTGCAAGTTACAGAGAGTACAATTAAGAGAGGTATTTCACACTGAGGTTATATTTAACTCACATAAAAATACATACTGAGGAGGAGGGTTTGGGGCTAAAGCAGCTTCATAGTAACATCTTTAAGGATCCAGTGTCCTCCTCTCATTTCTGACCCTCCTCCCTGCCCTATAGGGTTTATTCTCATGGTTCTAGGATGCCTGCTGCCCTTCGAGGCAACTCCATGTTCAGGTTTTTTTTTTAAAGGGGAAGATGGTTGTTCAACAGGTATAAAGTTTCAATTATGCAAGAGAAATGAGTTCTAGAATCCGCTCTACAACACTGGGCTTATGGTCAACAATGCTGTATCGTACAATCGCAAATTTGTTAAGAGGGTAGATCTCGTGGTAAGTGTTCTTATCACAAGAAAGAAAGCAAGCAAGAAAGAGAGAGGGAGAAGGAAGGAAAGAAAGAGAGAGAGAAAGAGAGAAAGAGAGAAGAAGGAAGGGGAGAAGGGAGGGAAGGGGTTGGGGACAGCAGGAAACTTTTGGAGGTGATGGATAAGTCTATTACGTTGATTTTGGTGACGGTTTCATAGGTGTTTGCACTCGTCCAAACCCATCAAATTGTACACATTAAGTATGTGTAGATCTTTGTATATCAGTTATGCTTTAATAAAGCTGCTAAAAAGAAAAAGAAAAAAGGGAAGAGTCCAAGGAGTCTTTCTCCTGAAGAATCCTTTTTTGTTTGTTTTTTACATATTTGAGAAGTATGGTCCTCCCAGGAAATTCTGCTTACCTCTCACAGTCCAGAACTTGGCCACATGTCCATTCCCAGCTGCAGAGGGGCTGGAATTAGCTTTCTAGCCTCCACAGCGAGCGGGGGAAACAAAAGACAGGGATTGAAAGGCTTTTGGGTGGCAAACCCACCCCCTCTGCCATCCCGTCTTTCATGGATGCGGTGTAAGAGGCATAACGGACAGTCACGTTGTGGGTTTATCTCCTCACTTTGTTGACTCTCCCCAAACAAAATTCCAATAAAAAAAAATCCCAATTAAACAAGGTCCTACAATATTGCATGGAGAACTATATTCAATATCCTGTGATAAACCATAATGGAAAAGAACATAAAAAAGAATGTATGTATATGTATAACTGAATTGCTCTGCTGTACAGCAGAAATTAACACAACACTGTAAGTCAACTATACTTCAATTTAAAAAAAAATCCCAGTTGATTTTGACTAGTTCACTGGAACTAAGAGTGACACGAAATGATCCACAGCAGGTTCGAACTCTACTGCTGTCACTCACCAGCTGTATGACCCGGGCAAGATACTTCAAGCCTATAACCCTCAGTTTCCTTATCTCTAAAAATGAGCTTCCGCCCTTGGTAGATTTCGACAGGAACAGCTCTGATGTGTCACTCCTTTCGTATGAATTCCTCTTCACACTGAATCTAGGCTTAGCTCAGACCTTCTTTAGCCAGTGGGACATCAAAACACACAAAACAAGCAAACAGAACACAGTGAGCATGAGGTCAGCTGGTCTGAGGGGCAAGGTGTGGGGAGGGGGTGGCAGAGAGGAAAGACCTTCCAGGAAGAGGGGCCCAGCTTCTAGCTGTCCCAGCCAAGCCCAGCTCCTGGTCACCTGGGAGCTGACTGCAGCTGCCTGCAGAAGCCCAGGCCAGACCTGTGCAAGGTCTAAGCAAAACACCCATGGGTATGTTAAAAAAGTCGGGCATTGTTGGTTTAAGCCACTAAGTTTTGGGGCAGAAAAAATAACTGGTACACACACCAACTTTCCAGTGTTGCTGCTGGGATGAATTACAAGGGTTGTGAGGCACAAAGCGAGCACTGGAAAATACTAGTTATTATTATTGTTGTCGTTATTGTTATTTTCCGTTGTACAACATAGATACATGAAAAAGACTTGCCAATTAGAAAAAAAAATAATCTGCAGATACTTCCTTAGCACCTGCAATCTGTTTGGCATTGTCCTGTGCTATGGGGCTTTTCTTTAAGAAGATTATATCCTGGCTGATACATTTAAGATAAAGAAACAGTGCATTTATTACCACAGGCTATAAATACACGATAGGAGACCCAACTCTATGAACGTAATGAGTAAACATTCAAGGAATCAGTACAGGTTTTTGGAGGAAGCTTCACAGGAAAATGTATTTCTTGGTCTTGAGTGTAGGGAAATATTTAATAATACTATTAATATTTGGCATTTGTTGAGAGCTCCTTGTGTTACAGGCATGACAGTAAGCATTTACATGCAATTTCAGATTTAATCCTTACTATAAACTTATGAGCCAGTTTTATCCTATTTTTGTTTACTTATGAGGACCCAGAATGAGGAAGAATTAAGAAATTCCCTGATCTGTCCAATATTTCCCCTCTGATCAGCAGTAGAGCTGAGATTTGATGCCAGGGTTTCCTGATTCCAGAGCAAATGCTCTTTTTCTTTGCACAGAGGCTGGCAGAGAAATTAACTATATTTATACCCTAAGAAAGCTCATTCTGACGTTGACGGGACAGTAAATTGTTATTGTGGTCACAAGCCTACCGTGACCTACGTTCTAAAAGGTCCTAAGTAAATGTATTAACAGAAAGTTCTTTTAACGATTAAAAGACATAACGTACTGTTCTAGAGCAGAAGAATAAAACCAGCTAACACGTATCTAGGGCTTACTCTGTGCCAGGCACTTGTCCTAGTGCTTTATGCATTTGGTACTTACTTGATTCCTTCCAACAGGAGGAGGGTACATTCTTTTACTTTCCCCACTTTAAACCAGATACAGAGATATTAAATCAATCTCCAAGTCACCTGACTGAAAAAATGGTGGGTCAGGGATGGAAACCAGGATGGCAAGCTGTGTTCTGCCCACTGAGCGCAAGTCCTCTGCTAAGCGCTGTGTGAGCTCTTCCACAAGGGAACTCATACCTCGACAGAACCAAGAGGTGGACGAACGTGTACAGAGTGACAATCTCTTCTGCACATTTCAGCTCGTGCTACGCAAAGTGTCATCCCGTCAAAGACTAGGACCCTGAGCTCCAGAGAATTAGTGAGCGTGGATTTCGTTAGCAAGGAAGCTGGGGTTGAAAGCAAGGCATTCTAATCTAATGGCAGACTCACCTTTTTGGGGGTCTTTTTAACATTAATTGTATTTAATAAAAGTTCTACATGAATGTAGTTTGAAGAAAGAAATTGTTCTACCAGGCTTCTTATGAAACAACAGCTATTTTGCAGCCCCCCTCTCTGATATGTCCTCCTTCCCAGAGGAAACTTTTTTCAAATCTTTTCGCTCTTGGGATTTCTAGCATAGCTCAAAAACCACGCTGATATTGCTATTTCTTGATTTTCCAGTTCTAGGAATAATCTGTTGAATCCCCACCACGGACAATGAGAAATGACCCCTGATCATCCCCTCTCCCTCATCCTTCCATAATTACACTTTTAATCTGATTTTCCTCCTCTGCTCAGCTCCTTGTTTTCTCTGCAGTTAATGGTTTTATATTTGTTTCTATTTTGCTTAGGGTTTTATGTATTTATCACGAATTAGCCCCCAAACTCTCCTCTAGCTGGTAAGTCCTCCCTCACCATATTCACACGGTAACCGTTCTATCCCTGTTCACCCACCTCCCCAGACTCCTCTCCCAGGCAGAACCTTCTCTCTGCTCTGTTCTGCAAGAGATGCCTCCCAGACCTCCTGCAGAAGCTGCTTCTGGAATTTTCTCTCACCATCACTATGGGAATTCCCTTTACCTTGCTCTTGTGTTTTATCTCTATTTCTGAGATTTCAGGAAGTCCTTATTCTTGGTTGATTTGCTCAGTTTGGTGAGCATATCTGTGTTCGTGTGTCTGGGTCAGGCGGTGCTTGCGGGTCTGCAGAACCTCGGGCACTAGAGTGCGGCCCTGCCTGGGTGCCACTACTGAATACTGCCAGTTCTCTTCTTTCGTGCACATAGTAGGGCCACTTTTCTTCCCATCCTGCAAGTCGGGAGCAGTCGTGATTTGCTTTATCCATGAAACGTGTCTCTTCCAGCAGAAGCCTTAGGAGCCAGTGTGTGATCTGCTGTCTCCTCCTCCTTCCTTTGGTGTCTGGATGTGACTCAGCGTCCAGTGCTGGGTACGGAGGAAGTGAAGAGCAGAACTTTGTGGTGCTTGCCACTGAGATTTGGGGGTTCTTTGTTACTGGAGCAGAACCAAGCACAACCTGGCTGGTCCCAGTGCAAGTCATAGACATGAAACCTCCAGCTGCATCGTGTTGCAACTCATCCAAGTTCCCTTCAGTAACACTTGGTGATTTATCTCTTTTTCAGCAACTACTGCAGCCAGGCAAAGGCTAAGAACTTCACATTCATTATCTAATTTACTCTTTCCACTAAAGTAGGACTTGTTCTAATTTCCATTTAATCCCAGTATCCCATTTAATCCTATTGTCTAATTTAACCCACTCTTCACACTGAGGTAGGTACAATTAATCTCATTTTACTGATGAATAAAATGATGCTCAGAGAGGTTCAGAAACATTTTTAATGTTATACTGAAAGCAGGGAGCCTGGATTTGACATCAGTTCTGAATCATGCCAAAGTACCTGGAGCATAAATTTGGAAAAATCAAGATAGCCTTTCAAGTTACTTAGAGTCTTCTATTCTTTGAAAAAGTTCAAAATATAATGTAGTCCATGTAGTAGGAACATAATGTCCTCTGCAAAATTCCCCTTAGTTTTGCCAAGAATTTATAGCAGAAATAAAATTGAATTTATTAAAAATAACAGTATTTAAGTGCATGTAACTGAGTCTTTTTTAAGGCATTAAATACTCATACATTTGTATGTAGGCTTTCTAGAAACCACTTAGGATAAATATCTGATTTTGTGTTTAGAAATGTTTACACTATATATTTCTGGTTCTCTTGCTCTTAGGTTAAAATCCATTTCCAAATGATCCTGAAGAATGATTATTTTTCCCTTGCTGAGATTTCACTGAATACAGAGAAGAGGAAAGACTGAGTATATCACGAAAGGAAACACTCTATTTGCCACATTACACATTGATGAGAGCAAAGTTCCACAGATTAATTCAAGTGGGTATTTGCTGCAGTTTCCACTGTTGTAAGCCATGGGAAAGCAAACAATTCAGGTTAAAATCCTATTTTGACATGAACTGTCTGATGACTTTTCTTGGCGCTTTACTTCCCCTGAGTATATAAAAGCCAAAGAGTATTTTTTTTCACTTTTATCTGAACAATCAAAACAGTCATCCAAAAAATCAGTAATTCAATGGGTAATACAAATACTAGTTACAGTTAATTGAATTAATAGCATGATAGATTTTCCCAAAGGCGAAATTTGTAAGTCTCATGACAGCTTTTGCCTGAATCTTCAAACTTGTTGAGAAAATCCCGGAAAATTTGAATCCTGGGCTAGGGATGTGTTCCTTGCTCAAAACAGTTCGGAACTCTCTTGTGGATGTTGTAAACCTTCCACAAGGTTCACTACCTTCAGGACTGTGAATTAATGACCTTCGTTTGAGGCCCAGTCTTTCGATGTTTCTTAGTAGTAGCTGGTGATTCATCGGGGGAATGTTGATTTCTGGTAAAAACAAACAAACAGAAGTTGAAGTGTGATTCTTAAGTCATGGGCCCGACCATCCATCCCAAAACATTTCCCAAAGAGGAATTTCCTAATTCCTTTTCATTCTCTCTTTTGAATTTTAAACTGTGTGAGTCAGTGAAAAAAACTAAGGTAAAAATGAAAGGAGCACATTTTGGGATTCTGTATAGATGGACCACACACGCACACACAGAGGACTTCATATTCGTGCAGGAAGAAACACTTGTGAATGCAAAAGTCATGCTCATTTTACTTTATTTTTTTTGACTTTTGCAGCACTCTCGGACTTTCTTGTCAACGCGCTCGCCCACACTAGCAGCTTCCATGTCTGCGGCTTGACAAAGAGCTGCTCTTCCTCAGCTGTCAGCATCTGTCTGAGCGGAACCACTGCGTTTCCCCGGAGGAAATCCGGCTGCAGCCGCCCCTGCGCACAGGCGTGCCCTTCGCCTCTCCCTGCTGGCCTGGCGGCGGGCATTCTGCTCCCATTCTGCCCCCAGGCTCCCAGGCGAGGATTTCTTCCCGCCCTTCTCCCATCCCCACGCCCTCCGCCAGTCTCACTGACCACTGCTGTCAACTGGCGCCTGCCTTCTTGCAGACAGGAGAGGGTCTGCTGTCATGTTCCTGATGCTGTGAGGAGAGCCCTGGGTGACAATTCGGCACTTCTGCCCCGTGTTCAGAATTTCAGCGAGTGGTGACCCTCGCTTTAGGACCGAGCATCCCCTCCAGCCTGACAGTTTAGAGCAGCGCGCACAGATGCTGTGTCCATCTGCATTAATGTCATTGGACAGGAGTCATTTCAGCCTCTGCCGAGTCTTTCAGTTTTTCACTTTTTGGGAAATACACTATTAATACAATTTGTCACTATTCTTTAAGGAGCACTTATTATGCTGGGATTTTAGTATGTTTTACCAATTTAGTTGTCATAATGGCCTGCAAGTGCCTTGATTTTAAAACCTTATTTCCCAGGCCTTTTGAGAGCTCACTATAACCTGAGATTATTTTCCTAATGGACAGCTTCTATAATGTACTTCTTAAAAGCCAAATGATACTTATCACTTCATTTTGCATATTGAATGACATTTTTAGCTTGGTGTTAATAATCCAACATTATAATAAAAATAATAATAGCAAGGATTTGAAAATCCATTACAAATCTCCTTAAACCCAGGTGAACTCATTAACTCTTAGATAAAAGAAATTGGAATTAAAAAAAAAAGACTTGATTTCATTCTGCCTCCTGTGATGACTTTGAGGAAGAATGAGAAGTAGAAGTGAATTCTCCTGACTTCAAATCTAGTGTTGGGTTTGCTAGGATGACCAGTTAAGATAGGCTGTTTCATTTAAAAATGAAAACAGAGAAAGAAACATCCCTCTTGTCTCTGAGTCAAGTAGATGAATGTGAAAGCAAAGGTGGTGATTTCTGCTTTTGTCATCTGGAGAGAGTGGGTTGAAGGGAAACAAGAAAGAGGGTTACCAAACCTTACAAACAAAACATACTAACAAGCCAGGATTTTCAAACCATAAGCCTTATCAGAACAAGTTTCCTATCCTGCTCTTCTGTCTAAAATGTCAGTGTTTTGGTCATGCTGAGGGCTCTGTGGGGGTGACTTCAGTCATTTGCAGGCTTCACTAGGTGTAATGGGTTGAACTGTGTCAAATTCATATGTTGAAGTCATAATCCCACTACCTGAGAATGTGACCTGATTTGGAGACAGGGTCTCCACAGCGGGAATTAAGTTAATGAGGTCATTGGAGGGAGGGGCGGTCCTAATCCAATAAGACAGGTGTCCTTCTAAAAAGGGGATATTAGGACTCAGGCACACACAGAGGAAGAAGGCCACGTGTCGATGCAGTCAGAGACTGGGGTATGTGTGTACAAGCCAAGGAGCACCAAATGTTGCCAGGAAAGCACCAGTAGCAGGAGAGAGGCCTAGAATAGACCCTCCCTCACAACCTTCAGAAGGAATCACTCTGCCAACACCTTGATCTCAGACTTCTGGCTCCAGAACTGTGAGACAATAGATGTTGGCTGTTTATGCCACTCAATTTGTGTTTCTTTGTTATGGCAGTCCCAACAAGCGAATACACTAGACATCCAGGGAGTCAAAACCATGTCCAATGTAATCCAGGCCCATCAGGAGCTTACAATGAATCCACAATGAATCATAGAGTGATTCTGAAAAAGCTGACAAATAAATTACAATGAATCATGGAGTGATCTCCATGAAACACGGAGCAATCATAGGCAAATCATAGACAGAAGGCCACTAGAGTAATTCAAACAGTAAATGCTATCAGAATTCAGAGGACAGGAGAGAAATAGAGACAGGAACCTCCAAAGGTTCCCAGAGCCTAGCGTGAAAGAGCAAAGGAAGGGTGCATATGAGTCCAGAGGAAGAAAGTAAAGCCCATGGTTTTGGGGATGGAAGTTGGGAACAAAAGGCAAGACCTTACCTCTTCTCTGGCAAAGCACGTCCTGTGTTCTCACTGGCCATCGAAAGAGACACAGCCGCAAGGGCAGAAATGACCCCCTCCATGTAAGGGGCTCAGGTGTTGTCTGGGAGGAGAAAGTCATCCATTAGGCTCAAAATTTCCAGGAGGATATATGTTTATGTACCAATTCAGGCAACAATAGAAAAGCAAACCTGCAAAATTTTATTTTGCTACTTCCATATAACCCTAGAATTAGTGTAAAAATGTCAAAGTAACATGCAGGACATACCCATGGGAATGTCCTTATGTTAGGGAACAACTTTATCATTTAAAATCGTTAAAGAAAATTGGATTTGATTCTTAAAGATGGAAACATTTCTTGCCATTTGTGGAGCTTGTTGAAAACTTCATTTTCAGTGTTCAATCACAAGTAAATGTGAAAAATACTTTATTTAATAATTGACTTAGGTTGCCTTTAAATATAGCTTTGGCCTGTTTTTGTGAGCTTTTTCTTTAATTTTCTATTAGTGGGCATAACCCCTTGCTCATATTTGCTGTGACATGTCATGGTTGGTACCATCCTCTCAGCAGCTTCTGCAAACTCTGCTTTTACAGTGCAGAATACAACACCACCATAATTTTATTTTCCTCTGAGGAAATTCCCAATATGTAAGCTCAAATATTAGAGACAGTGAGACAAAGGCAATAATGTAAAACCACAATGGAAATCTGACTCACTCTGAACTTCAAAATTGCAATGCACTACTAAAAATAATTAGTCATCCCTACTGCTTGGCAAGATTTCTTCTTGGATATTCTGTAATTGTGAAATGCACTGCGAATAATTCAACCTTCTTTCAACTCCTTGGTTTGCCGTGAACAGTTGATACCTGCGTTGGCATTAACCACCTTGCAACACTCCCTTACACATCTTTCTCTGCACCAATAAAAACAGAGGAGATTTATCTAGGCCGTGTGTGCTTATTAAGAATATCCATTTTATACGTTCACTCATTGAATTAAAAATTAAAAGTGAGTAATTCTATGATGTGATTGCAGTAATTAATATATAGATAGAAAGGTTGATATATAGAAACCTTTGGTTGATATATATAAACCGTCACATATAAAAATGAGCATTGGAGTAATTGGATAGAGAGCTGATAAAATAACAATCTGCTTAATTTGCATGTAGCTCTTCAAATTAATAAAAACCAATGTACAACGTACATCCTGTACTGTTTGGAAGGCCAGCAGCAAATTATCATTGTTTTTCCCCAAAACGTAGCTCACCATTTAGGTAATATACACTCAACCTCTCAATACTTGTCTGCAGCTCAGTAGAAATATGGGTCTTGGAACAAATGGAGGAGGGACACCATTTCTCATGGTGCATACTGTGGTGCCGCTCACCATTTGTCTCAGAAATAAGTGACATTTTTTTCAGCTTTATTGAAGTATAATTGACAAATTAAAAACTGTATGTATTTAAGGTGTACAATGTGTTGGTTTGATTTACATATACATTGTGAAATGATCACAACAATCAAGCTGATGAACACATCCATCCTCACATAGTTACTATTTGTGTGTGTGTGTGTGTGTGTGTGTGTGTGTGTGTGTGTGGTGAGAACACAACATCTATGCTCTTAGAAAAATTCAAGTACACAATACAGCGTTTTTAACTATAGTCACCATGCTGTAGATTAGATCCCCAGAACTTATTCATCTTAAAGCTGAAAGTTTGTACCCTTTGACCAACATCTCGCCATTTCCCCCACCCTGATACCCACCATCCTACTCTCTACTTCTCTGAGTTTGACTTTTAGATTCTACATGTAAGTGGAATCATGCAATATTTGTCTTTCTCTGTTTGGCTTATTTCATTTAGCACGATGCCCTCTAGGTTCATCCATGTTGTCACAAAGAGCAAGATTTCTTTCTTTTTTATGCCGAGTAATATTCCATTGTATGTACATGCCACACCTTCTTTAAACGTTCATCCCTCAGTGAGTACTTAGGTTGCTTCCAAGTCTTGACTATTGTGAATAATGCTACAATAAACATGGGAGTACATATATCTTTTCCAGATAGTGATTTTATTTCTTTTGGATATATACCCAGAAAGGGGATTGCTGGGTCATATGGTAGTTCTATTTTTAATTTTTTGAGGAAATTCCATACTGTTTTCAAAAATGGCTGAACCAGTTTTTATGCCCATAAACAGAGTATTCCCTTTGTTTCACCCCCTTGCCAATACTTGTTGTCTCTTGTCTTTTTGATAATAGCCATCATAACAGGTATGAGGTGGTATTATATTGTAGTTTTGATTTGCATTTCCTTAATGATTACTGATGTTGAGCACTTTTTCATGTATCCATTGGCCATTACCCGTTGTAGGTCTTCTTTGGAAAAAATGTTTATTCAGGTCCTTTGCCTATTTTTACATAGAGTTTGTTTGTTTGTTTTTGGCTATTGAGTTATAAGAGTTCCTTGTATACTTTGGATAGCAATGCTTTATCAAATGTATAATTTGCAAATATTTTCTCCCATTCAATAGGTTGCCTTTTCACTGTGTTGATTGTTTCCTTTGCTGGGCAAAAGCTTTTTAGTTTGATGTACTTCCACTTGTTTGATTTTGCTTTTGTTGCCTGTGCTTCTGGTGTCAGATCAAGACATATTTTAAAGACTAAGGATAAGCAACCCTTGGCTTTTCCAGAGCTCTGTCAGAGAACCCTTCTCAATGAATAGCAAAGATAGGAAACATTCCAAACCATAGAGCAAATAATGCTCTGAGTATTTCCTTTGGTTCAGGAACAGTTTTCACTTGGTTATGGCTCCCTGCCCCTCACACCTCATGATGATTTACATAGAATTATCTTCTCTGAAAGGAAGCAAGCAGTGTCCTTACCTCTGATTCAGAAATAGTCTTCATATCCAGCCACTTTCTTACTTGTGTTTTTGTGAAACAAGTTTGTTATAAATTTGGTAACACAATTAGCCTCAGTTCACATAAATAACAGGTGTCCATTGCCACTGTAATTTTAAAGACAACCTAAGCAGATGTTTCTAAACATTTTGGGCATCACACCTCCTCAGTAAAAAGTTTTCAGTCATGATATCCAAAGACATCAATATGCGTTGATTTGTTAATTATAGATATGGAAGTCTTCTGTTATATCTTGAGCATTATACACAGAAATGTAAATTAGAAAAACTGAATCAGATAAGAATACATGTCGGGCTTCCCTGGTGGCGCAGTGGTTGAGAATCTGCCTGCCAATGCAGGGGACATGGGTTTGAGCCCTGGTCTGGGAAGATCCCACATGCCGCGGAGCAGCTAGGCCCGTGAGCCACAACTACTGAGCCTGAGCGTCTGGAGCCTGTGCTCTGCAACACGAGAGGCCGCGATAATGAGAGGCCTGCGCACCGCAATGAAGAGTGGCCCCCACTTGCTGCAACTAGAGAAAGCCCTCGCACAGAAAGGAAGACCCAACACAGCCATAAATAAATAAATAAATAAACAAATAAATAAAGAATCCTGGTCAAAAAAAAAAAAAGGTGATGATTTACTTTATAAAAAGAAAAAGAATGCATGTCAGTAGAAGTTCTAATAGTTATTCCTCGTGTACCAGTTCATCATTTCATGCAGCCTTTGGGGGGTGTGCACCCCACTTTTGAGACCCCCCCGGCCTGAGCTAAGTGAGGCCAGAGGGCGGCAGTGAAGTGCTCAAGTAGGGAATGGAGTGGTCTTTCCCCTCTTTGTGACCCTGGCTAGGTGAGGACGTTTCCTATCACCAGAGTAAAACCAAGATGGATGACAGTAACTTTTAAATATTCATTAGCATGATTCATCTTAGTGTTTATTGCTTTGTAATCACAAATGATGAATTACTTTCTTCTGGGTAAAGCACAGCTGCAAGATGTTTGCCATAATCATAGAGAGGGGAGGTGATGGGCTCTATCCTAGGGCACAAAGACTGAGATCATGGACCCCTGATCACGCATAAATCTGCTAGGCTGGGAGAAGATGGGCATGAAGGTTTATGGCTTACCTCCCATGTGCCAGGCACACTTATAGATGCTGAAATATGTTCAAAGACATCATGGCTCCAAAGCCTTTACCTAATGTTTGGGCCATAACAAATGCTATTATTATGTTTCTTGTGTAATCATCAAAATTATCCAGGTAGTTAGGAATCAATATCCTCATGGTTTTCACCTTACATTGTAAGCCACTTAAGGATCAGAGAGGTTTTACAACTTGGCCTTGGTCACACTTAGTAAAAGATGAGAGAAGTCTTTCTGATTCTATAGCTAAATTTTCAGGGTTTTTTCCTTTTCTTCTTTCTTTGTTGCTTTTTTTTTTTTTTACTTTTATCGCTGTATAATTTTGCTCATGTCAGAATGCTCATGAAGAATCCCAGAGCCCTGGAACACCCCTATTGGTTTTGTCACATCATATGGACAGTTATGGTAGATACTGTTTATTTGTCCCTATCCACTGTATCGTACACCTGTAACTTATATAATATTATACACATGCACACAAAAGTTCATGGTAAAGGTGGTTGTATTGGGTAGGGTTCTCCAGAGAAACAAATAGAATATATAAGGAGTTGGCTCAACTGACTGTGGAGGCTTGGTGAGTCCAAAATCTGATGGGGAAGGCTGGCAGGCTGGAGACTCAGTAAAGTTGCAGTTTGAGGCCAAAAGTGATTGGACTGGAGAACCAGGAAGAGCCAATGTTGCAGATGAAACTCGAAGGCCATCTGCTGAAGAATTCCCTCTTGCTCTGGGGAAGTGAGTCTTTTGTCCTATTCAGGCCTTCAACTGATTGGACGAGGCCCACCTCCATGGGGGAGGACAATCTGCTTTACTCAAACCTTGCCAATTTAAATATTAATCTCAACCAAATCACCCTCACAGACACATCCAGAGTAATGTTTGACCACATATCTGGGCACCATCGTGGCCCAGCCGAGTTGACACATAACGTTAGCAATCACAGTGGAGTGATGGCTGCTTTCTTTAATTTCAAGAGCTGAAAATTAAACAACAAAAAAAAACATTGGGCTGAGGGGCACCAAAGTGTAGCCTATACTTATCATTAAGAGTTCCTCTTTTGGAGAAATTTCTGAATTAAAGGGGATGATTTTTCTTAACTCCACTGCAATATTTCTGATTTGTATTTGATCATGTAAAAAACACATACTAGTGCGGTATACCCAAGGCAAACAGAGGTGAAGATTCACAGAATTGGAGAAGACCCTAGAAATCAGGGACTCCATGAACGTCATGTTCCAACTCCCCCAAAATTGTTCAAACATTTACCTGCAGAGCTGAGACTGGCACTGGTCCTGTGACCCGTCCAAGAGCATTTGTGGTGCATGGAACCAACTCAGCATCTACCAGAGGAACTTCACTCCTATGGATAGTATATTGGATACCATATAAGATTCCATTTTGAAAAAGATTATTTGCTAAAACAAGCTTGCAAACACTCTCTTACTTCATTTGTAATGGATATTTTTGTTGCTACCGATGTATTTCAACATGTTCAAGATACATTTGAGAACTGATGTTAGGAAAATAACTTCAATCTATGATTTGCAAGTTTGAATTTCAATAATTTGGCCCAATTTGAATTTATAAGCACAGAGAAAAGGTTAACTCACCCACTTAGTAGTTTGGAAAGCATTTGGTTTTATGTTTATTTTATCCTTAAAAAATTACGGTGCTGAATTTAATAAAATAACACAAGCTGCTTTTTTATTTAAAAATTAACTAATATGCATGAAGGAATATTGGAAAATACAGAAGAGCAGGCAGAAAAAATATAGTCAAATATACCAGTTACCTTTTTTTCTGGGAAGAGTATTATATGTGACTTTTTTCGCTTATCATATATCCAAGGCCTTTTCTGTGTTATGGAAGAACCTTGAAAAATATAATATTGAATGAGTATGCAACCTTCCATTAAGTGGTTATACCAGGGAATTCCCTGGCGGTCCAGTGGTTAGGACTCTGCACGCTAACTGCAGAGGACCCAGGTTCAATCTCTGGTCAGGGAACTAAGATCCCACAAGCCATGAGGGACGGCCAAAAAAAAAAAAAAAAAAGTGATTATACCAGTGCTTAACTAACAATTACTTCTTTATTGCTGTTTCCATTTTTTTTTTTTAACCATAAAACACAAAGCAGGGTTAATATTGCTACAGGCTCATTCTTGCCCCATCCCCCGAATTCATAGATTGAAGTCCTAACCAACATTGTGTCTGTATTTGGAGTAAGGAAGTAATTTAGGTTAAATGGGGTTATAAGAGTAGAGCCCTGATCTGATAGGATTAGAATCCTCAAGAGGGGTAGCAGAGAGCTTTTTCTCTTCTCTCTGTCTCTGTCTCTGTCTCTCTCTCATGTGAGCACACAGTGGGAAAGTGGCCATCTGCAAGCCAAGAAGAGAGCTCTCCCCAGACACAGAATCTGCCGGCCCCTCGATCTGGGACTTCCAGCCTCCAGAACTGTGAGGAATTAATGTTGGCTGTTTAAGACCCCAGTCTGGGGTATTCTGTTACAGCAACGGGGGTGACTGATCCAGTATCTCTTTCATAAAGCTCCCTCTGCATGCCCCACCTGCATCTGTTCATGTATAGGCTTCAATAGCCCATCAGATTTAAAGCACAAGTTCAATGATAAAATATCTAAGAATTCAAGATGGCAACAGCAGAACATTAAACCAAGCTGGGCCCTCCTGAGCGTGGACCCTCTGAGATTTCACAGGCCATGTGCCCACAGGACCGGCCCTGACTTTCTGGGGTGTTCTTGGTGTGAACACGTGGGCCTCGCTCACCAGTATCCATCCCATGGCTATAGATACTCAACAGAGTCTCCTGTTGGTTTGATGTTTTGTGATATGTAACCGACTCTCAGATCTATGTTAAGGAGGTTCCATGGGTCCTCTGATTAAGAACATTTTTTTAGTGGTTATTTTATAATCCTCTGTTTACTGAAAAACAACCAGAGAATCACAGAAATATAAAGCTGGAAGGAATTTCCTGTCTGGTAGTGTTCAGGGTTGTTTTTGTTTTTTAATTTTTTGTAGGCAGTGGAGCCAGTCCTTCAAGGAAAACTTTTGAAGAAGGAGGTTTGTTAAGTGGGGGCCTAGCGCTGCTTTGATCGGGGTGGGGTTGTCAGCCCGACACCCTCCCTGAAACATAATTTGAAAACCAATGATCTCATCCCACCTCCTCATTTAAAATATTTATTTATGGGTTGCCCTCTAGGGATCTTCAAAAATGACAGAATTCCAATTTTTTTTTTAAAAAAGCATTATTTTAGAGTTTTTAAAAAATGCCAGGGTACATAGGAGTGTTTGAACATGAACTTAACAAATTCTCGTAAGAATTGAGGAACAACCGTTTAGCAGTAAACGTGGCTCTCAGCTCCAAAGGGGCAGCTGTGTCCATCTCTGTCTGACCTTTAATGGTGGTGGAAAACACACGAGATAATGAAATCTCAGGACACCTTGTGATTCTTGGGTTTTGCTGGGTGAAAATAGGCCCTGTACCTTTCACCTGCTTTTTATGGCCGAGCCCCAACTTCCTTCCATTTCTTGAAGTTGCTTCACTTGTTTTACAGCCTTTGAGTTACCACCATCACTTGCCTTTTCAGTGAATCAGGCCAGCTTCTCATCTTCATAACTGGGCAAACTCATGGAATCACTCCCAGGGAGTTGGCATCACACTGCCTTTTGTTGTTTTAAGGCATTATATTGTTTTACTATATTCTATTGCTTCTATAACTTTATGCATTCATTCATTCCACAATGTGTGAATATTTCCTGGTCACATAGCTGTCTAGTTGATGCGGGGAATTGCAAAGATGGGTAAGACATAAGCGTTTCCTTCTAGTGGGACATGATATAGCCAGGGAATCAGAGTTGCAAATCAACAAAGAATAATGTGTTTTCCAACTGTGGTTTCAAACGGTTATATGCTTAAAAAAAGCCATTTTCTTTTCATAGCCCAATTAAAAATTGTATTTGGTAAATATTATGTGCAAGGCTTTAAAAAAACATTATTTTAGAATCTCAAAATGTAATAAATTAAATATATGCTTTCTGTGATATTCTTTCCATTTTAATATTTTTAGGAAAAGTAACTTGGCCTCTAAAGTGCTATCAAAGTAAAGTTGAATCAGAAACAGTTTTTAGTGAATTTTCTTATGAAGTGTAAATAGGTTACAAAAAATAAAATTAAAAAAATAAATAGACTAAGATTGTGTCAGTTAATAAGAGAGAAACTAACGGATGATAGATGTCAAATCAAGCTTTTGAAAACTTAGCTTAAAAGTCCTAGCAGGACACAAAAATAGATATAACTATGCTTCTTTTTCAAAAAAATATAATTCCTCCTCCCTCCACCTCCTCATTCTCTATTCTTTTTCTTAGAATTCTTACGTTAAGTTTACATGGTTGCCTTTCAGTACCGTTATTTACAACACTGTCAGTGTTTCCATAGTTATGCAGAAAGCCCGTTTCCATAGCAACACTCTTGGTTTCCTAAACAAATAGTATCACAGTGTTAATCTTGTTTCAATGTTATTGTACTATGTTATTAGATACAAAAATTCAAAAAATAATTTAAGCAGAGTTTGAAGCTAGGTGGGTTGGTTTTATTGTTTGGTGCTTTCGATATTAAATTTCAATTTCATATTAAAATATGTATCCATTTGAAAAATAGTGGGAATTTTGTATAGTAAACATGATACCAATTTTATTCACTAGTTATAAAACACTATAATTTAATAAGAGAGTGTTTCAATATACGAACAACATACAGGGAGAAGTTTACCATCTTCAGATTAAAATGACTGTTTTTCAGCTGGCCTGGATAATTTGCTTCCCCAAGTCTCTAAAGTCATTTATAAGCTACCCACAGCAATATTTCCCTTTGCCATTTTTGCATTTTAAGTAATTTCTACCTGTTTTGCCTTTTATTTTACAGCCCCACAGGAACAACTATGAAACAGACTTCAAGGGAAATTTATGGCTTCCGTTTTCTTTGATTGAAACAGAGAAAAATTAGTAGGTTTTTGTGTCTTTGTCTTAACATTTGCTCATCATTACCCTTAATTTCTTCTCTAAGGAGCAAATCTTTTGGCCTCTTTCAGAAATGGGACTTGACCTACCCCTAGCTCCCAGCGACGTCTGGCGTATCCAGTTTGCCTTAATTGGATAGTTTACATTCGCCTCCTCCAGGAGGGCCTCAGGGCACATGGGGGAGAAGATGGCCAACATGGAGGGTAAAGGAAATGGAAATATTACTTTTATTTAACCGAAGCGACAGGAGCTGTGTTAACAGTCCATAGCATTACCATATCCTGTCAGATGTTTGTAAAAGGCCGGCTGGGCTGTGCGCATCTGAATCTCTGTGCTCTGCGCGCTGCCTCATGTAACGTAGCTTTTCAGAAACCTGCTCTTTCATTCTCCTTTTGAATATGTCTTCCTTGAAGAATACATTTAAATGAGTTTCCCATCTCAATTTTAGCAGGAAGAGCATTGAGACAGGGGTATAATATACTAATTTGCAAAGGTGAATTGGTTTGCTCTCTTGTGGGGAAAAGAGTCAATAATGACGGAAGCTGATGTCAAACTTTGGACCCACCATGGCCCGGCTGGGGAGCTGGGGCCAGCCAGACACCAGCCCAGCCCATCCCAGCTCCGGTGTCTGAGCTGTGGGATTTGGAGCCTGGGATTTCAACCCCTCTGAGCCTCAGTTTCCTCATCTATAAGATTAGGAAAATAGCACCCAATGTGCAGCAAGCATTGTTGGGAGATTAGAGACACAAATAAGCAGCAGGGTAACACTTGCTAAGAGGCAGTCATTGTTGTGATTTACTGATTGTTCCTTCTTTTCTTTGATAATTTGAAGTTTGGGGTCAGAAAGAGCCTGATTCCTCTGTAGTGCTTCAAGGAGGTGTGTCCATGGAGACTCTGCACGGGCCGAGATTCTTCAGCTTTCCCACCATCACTGGCCTGTCTCCCGCCCCCTTGCAGCAGGCAGCTTTTATGTTTCAGTTCAGGGGAGGCAAGCATTCAGACTTCCCAAAGCTGCCTCTTCATGTGGGTTTCCTCAATGGGCAGCAGCCTCATGATGTGGAAAGCCCCTGAGAAGAGGTCCTTTCCTCACCTCCATCCCTGCAGTGAAGCTTCACCGGTGTTTCTCAACCTGTCGTATGCAGAGCAGTCATCCCAGGACCTCGCTGAAATGCAGATTTGGGTTCAGCAGGTCTAGGTCGGGACCACGTTTCTGCGCGGCTGACAAGTTCTCGGGCAATACCAAAGGCGTTGGTCCAGGGACCTCATCTTGTTTGCGAAGGATCTAAACTCCCCAAATCAGAGATTTTTCTCAAATTTATTAAGACTCCCATTAAGAACCAGTTCCTGTAGCATTGTGTCCCCAAACTCTTTGGCCTGGGTGTATTTGGGGTTCTTGTTCTAGTACAAGATTCGGACCATCCAGTCTCATTGAACTTGGCTTCCTTGTGAGCTGGAGAGATTGGGCTGGCTGAAATCTCTTGGGTCCTTTTCAAAGATCAAATGCGGTACTCTTTCTTCTTTTGGACACCAGACAAAACAGGAAAGATGCAGAATTGCCTCTATTCAAATCAGCTGATTTGACTCTCCTCTGGGTCTAAGGATTAGAATGGTTCAGTTGTACTAGGAAAAATGTATAACAGTATTTGAACTGATCATCAGAAATAGTTTAATATCCCAATCAGAAATTCAGAGATTCATCTACGAACAAGATTAGAAGCTGGCTGTATCACGTAATCATCAAAAAATACAATATGCTTAGTGTTTCAGAATTCCCTAAGAAAATGTGTTCTCATTTCCTTTTGTTATGGAGACAGTATAACAAATCCAGTTAGGTTTTCTCAGACAAAACTGTGTTTGGTTTTCTGTTCTCTTGTACTTGTGAACCCTGTTGGCATTTTAATTGTTATATCTTAATAGCAATGTGTCTTTCATGGAAACCTTTGAATGGCGACTTGCTCTTTTCTAAGCTATTTCAAAAAGAAATTGTATTTGAATGGTCTGAAAAAAAAAATTTCCAGGGCATTCTAGGGGATTTTGTCACTTGGGTTTTCTTTACTTATGATCTCATTGTCGAGGATTGTATAAGCTTCTAAGAATCAAAGGGATAGTGGTTTCTAAAAAGTATATGCAAACACAGAATTATTTTCATTTTTATTCATATGCTAAATATATTCACTCAACTGGCATCGACCTCATAATGAATCATGATGAGTCTATTTACCCTCCTCAAAAATAACAATAAAATTGTAACAAAATCAAATCCCTTTGGAAAATGAGGCAGCCAGTTTTCCAATAGTGCTTGCTTGCCATGGAAAATTCCCCAACTGTCAATGATAAATTCACATAAGTATATAAAAAAAGTGGATGAAAATAGTATCATCCTTACACGGTAAGGAGCACATGAGCTCATGAAAATTAAGCTCTTAGAACAATACCTGGCACATGCCAAGGGTTCAATAAATATTATGTATTGATATTATTCCTGACTCTCATCTCATTTTTTGTAACAAGTTAGACTGCAGTATCATAACCTCTCCCTAGCTTTCTATTCATGAATTAAGTTATATGTGTATATATGTATATATTTGAGGGGACCCTTTTATAAATGATGGTTTCAAATGTTTGTAGAAAAATCTGACACAGTCCAGAAAGAAATAATGCAAATATTCTCTGACAGTCTATAATGACTATAATTTGAATGTTCAATCCAAACAGATGACCATTCTCAGGGTTCTCTGTTCATAGAATGTCATGTAGAGGATTATGATTTAGAAAGAAACTATTTTCCAAATAAAAGAGCAGAGTATCTCAATGGGGGAAAACCCCGAGCCTATGAAACACACATGAACATATATATTTCCATGAGAAATGCATGTATGTTTTTCTTCTGGTTGTACTGATTAAAAATTCATCTTGTCCTGTTGCATCGCTGGTTGCACTGTAAAGCACTAACACTGAAGTGGTGTTTGCACAGAACAAAGAAAAAGGGAAACTTAGCAAATAGTTGGTTTAATGAAGTCAATCTACCATTCCAAATCACCAAGGCCAAACATTCAGTCGGATGGATAGTTTTCACTTGCCGAGACCATGAAGCCATTCTTTTATGTTTGTTTTGTGCCAACATGAAGGGGGATGCACAAGGAAATTCTACATGATTTTGAGGGGCTTTTCTGCAGTTTATTTATGCAAGGTGAAGCTCATAGGATTTTCCCTATATAAAACCACATCACAGTGGATATCAGGTTTGCCGAAGATGCCCAAAAGCAGCGGCAGAATAAGCTGGGGTGACTCACTGGATAGAGCAGCCGCCAGGTGCAGCATCCCAGGAAAATGATTTAGCCCACGGACTCCAGTCAGACACCCTGGGCTCAAACTCTGGCTCAACCCTTCCTGAACTGCTTGACTTTGAGAAGCTCCCTCACCTCTCTGTGCCTCAGATTCTGTGCTCCCCTTGGTAATAGGGATCTCAATACCTGATCACAAAGGCCATTGTAAGAAGGAGAACAATCACGTACACAGAGCCATTAGAGCAGTGCCTTAGGCATAGTGACCAAGAAATGTTAGTGGTGATTAGAAAATGAATAATGTTTCCTGTAACTGCCATGGAGATCATTAGTCATATAGTATATTTTTATGAGTTGCTTCCCATTTGACTAAAGCTGATTACAAACTTATTACGCTTTGAATTCTGTAATCTTGGCAAATGTGTAGCCACTCTGAAGCTTCTAAGTCAGGTTAAGGTCTCAGATTCTAGAGAGAATTTAGTAATCGGTCAGGTACCAGCAGAAAGGGCTGTGAAGATCAGGAATTTTAGATAAAATCCAGATGGCTTGGATATTAAATAATTCTTAAACTCTGGGTTTAACTATGTCAACATAATTCCAGTAGTAACCATTTAACCAATTGTTTTTGTCAGCTCTGGCTGCCATAACAAAATACCACAGAGTAGGTGGCTTGAACAACAAATTTATTTTCTCACAGTTCTGGAGGCTGCAAGTCCAAGATTAAGGTGCCGGCAGATTCAGTATCTGGTGAGGACCCACTTCCTGGCTTATGGATGGCTGTCCTCTTGCTGTGTCCTCAAGTGGACTTTGATTTTATGATTGTCTTGCAAAGAAATTGCTGATATTTCTTAATAAAAATTGCTGAAATTTTGAAATGTAGTTCTAATATGCATGCAAATCAGATAAAGATCAGGGGGTATTCTAATGTGGGGAAATTCCAGATATAGGCACACCTCGAAGATATTTTGGATTCATTTCCAGACCACTGAAATAAAATGAATATCACAATGAAGCAAGCCACAGTTTTTTGGTTTCGCAGTGCATATAAAAATTATGTTTATACTATACCATAGTCGATTAAGTGTGCAGTAACCTTATGTCTTAAAAAAAATGTACATACCTTAAAAATACTCTATTGCTAAAAATGCCAAAACAATTACAATAGTAACATCAAAGATGAATGATCACAGATCACCATACCAAGTGTAATAATAATGAAAAAGATTGCAGTATTTCGAGAATTACCAAAATGTGACACAGAAACACAAAGTAAGCAACTGCTGTTGGAAAAGTGGTACCAATAGACTTGCTCCATGCAGGGTTGTCACACACCTTCAATGTGTTAAAAAAAAAAAAAAGTGTATCCACAAAGCACAGTAAAGTGAAGTGCAATAAAGCAAGGTGTGCCTAGCTTGGATAGTAAATATGTCTTAAACTCTGGGAGGGGTTGGGATGTTGCTCATGACCATTGATAAGGTGGTTTTCAAGGCCACTTGGAGCAGAAACTGTGGGATCGCATTGTGCTGGAAATGGGAGTGATTGAGCATTTATAACAATGACAAAAGCAAACTGCTCAGCTTTAGGGAGGAGACAGGTAAGGTAGTAGTGGGGGTACACAGCAGGTACCGTGAAGTCCTCAGGCTCCGAGATAACACTGGTTCTAATTTAAAGGAAAGAAGGCAGGAGAAGACAATGAATCATGCTTAAAGACGTGTAAATACAGATTGACAAAGTTACAGTACTGAGTTAGTGAGTAAAAAAATATCACAAGGAAACACCAATCCCCTGTGGTTATAGTCTTGAAAACTCAACAGGTCACATGTGTATTAGGTTTTCACGGGAAGTACCTTGAATCCCCTTGACTTAGAAACATGATATCAATATATGTGGAATCTAGAAAAATGGTACAGATGAACCGGTGTGCACAAGGCAGAAATAGAGAAAAAAACGTATGGACACCAAGGGGGGAAAGGGGGGCGGTGCTGGTGGTGGGGGTGGTGGGATGAATTGGGAGATTGGGATTGACACATATACAATAATATGTATAAAATAGATAACTAATAAGAATCTGCTGTATAAAAAATTAAATTAAATTAAATTTTTAAAAAAACCAAAAAAAAACATGATGATAATTCCATATGGATGATCCAAAAGGTCTTAAAAAGAAGGATTTCTTACTATTTAGTTCTCTTTCAAGTTCACACGGCCCGACTTACCGAGTTATCTTTATTTATTTATTTTTTTTGAATTTTATTTTATTTATTTTTTATCCAGCAGGTTCTTATTAGTTTTCCATTTTATACATATTAGTGTATATATGTCAATCCCAATCTCCCAATTCATCCCACCACCCCCACCACTTATCTTTATTAAGGATATTTGCAGTCGAGCTTTCTGGACTATACAAGTCTTTTAGGTTTTTAAGGGTTAGTAAACACTTCCTCCCATGCAGACTCAGCGTGACACCGGCCCTTGTGATTCTATGAAAGGAAATGCCCTGCTCTGAGGCTGGGTCCCGCTGCCCGCAGGAGCTGTACATTTCATTCTCTGGAACATCTCTGAGCTGGACCAAGCCGGCTGATGATGGGAAGTCAGAATAACTTGCTTCCATTGGGGTCAAATGCAGCTCAGAGTCAGTCCTTACTCCTGACTGTTCCTGTCTTCACCTGCCTCTGCCTTGTCCCAACGCCACTGAGAAACCAAGTCCTACAGTGAGGCTATCCACATGGGTTGCGTTGTCAGTCGCTTTCTGCTTCCTTTCCTAAACCCATCTTGCCCACACTGCCTGAGTCAGGGCGCCCACACATTCGTGTTCTGTGTTACCTACAGGACTGATTCCTTTTGGGGCAGCAATCCCCTCGGGAACCCTGTTGGGGATTTTCACCCCCCGCCCCACCACCAAGAGCAGAGCCTGATTTTTTCTCCCTGGCTGACATTGAACCTTACTTGTCTAGCATTAATTTTTCTCTGTAAGTTGGAAGTGTGAGCGCTGCTTTACTGCATGGAGAGAAGGAAAAGATGGTGACCAGGTGGGAGATTGTGCTTCTGGGATACCTGGAAGCCTCACCCACCACCCGAGGAATCCCCAGGCAGCTTGTTTTAGAGATGGATGCTGAACTGTTTTCATTCTTTTAAACATCAACTCTTTGAGGAAAAGTCTTCTTAGGCTTTTTTTTTTTTCTTTCCTGAAATACTTGCTGATTTTTTTTCTTTCATATTTATCTCACATAATTCAGTGCTGGTATTTTTCTAAAATGATAGTTCCTCTCACTTTGCAGAAATTTCCATGAGCTGAGGTTCCTTTCTCTTATTGATCAGGAAGGTGCCCCCTTAAGCCATCTGCCCTCAGGAGACTGAGGGGGTCACATTCAGAATTGTTCTGAAAGCAAGAAACTTCCAGAGACCCAGAAAAAGGATTGGACCTTGGGGTCTAAATGGTTAATGGGAGTTCTTTTCAGATGAGGAAGTGTTTTGGTTAACTTCTACGTGGAAGGAACAGAACTTTGTTACCCTAACTAGCTGACTGGGGAGGTTTTTAACCAAAGTCTACGTCAGCTGAAGAGGATTCCTGATAACAAGCAGAGGTACTGATCTGGCCTTCAAGGAAGCATTTTCTAACTGTCCTAGGGATTTCTCCCCATCCTTAGGGTTCACAGAAGACTTTCCCTCATCTCTCTCCCTCTCTCTCTCTCTCTCTCGCTTTCTCTGGGCTTTCCTATTACTAATTGTGCACGCAGGAAGGTAATGATTTCTTTTTTTCTTTTTTTTTGGATTCTGTGTTCATTTTATTTTTAACATCTTTATTGGAGTATAATTACTTTACAATGGTGTGTTAGTTTCTGCTTTATAACAAAGGGAATCAGCTATAATATACATATATCCCCATAACTCTTCCCTCTTGCGTCTCCCTCCCACCCTCCCTATCCCACCCCTCTAGGTGGTCACAAAGCAGAGAGCTGGTCTCCCTGTGCTATGTGGCTGCTTCCCACTAGCTATCTATTTTGCATTTGGTAATGATTTCTGATGTCCTTTCTTTCAAACCCCTACTTTCAGATCAGCAGCCGGGAGCAGTGATAAATAGGTCAGTTATTACTGACGTCACAGGGAACTCCAAGCCACAGATGAACTGTGCAGAGCTTGAAACCCAAGATAGAGACAGTGTGATTAAAACTGTAAGTAGGGTGAGCTCCTGTTAATGACAAATTCCAGCCACAGATGAGGAATAAGGAGAGATGATGAAAGTTCCTCCTTGAGCCACAGAACTAGGGAATAAAAGGACTCGTATTTTACAAGTTAATGAATAATGATCCTTACAGGGGTGGGAGGACTGACCCCACTCTGCTTATCAGTAAATTCCATGAAGCCTTACCTCATCCTGGGGGATTTCTCGTCCTGTCCTGGTTGAGCCAGACAGAGTGTGAAACACCTTTTTTTTTCCCACTTTAAATCCATTTTTTAAAAAACGTAATTTAATTAAAAAAATTTTATTTTATACTGGAGTATGGTTGATTTATTGAAACACCTTCTGTTACAGGCTGAGTAGCCATTCTTACCAGACGATTAGCATGCTCAAAGGAGTTTACTGAGTTTCCCACTTTATTTTACCCATTGTCTCAAATTTCTAGACATTTCCTGAGACTCCTGTGAATTCGAGGCAGGTGGGGAAAGTAGTAAATTAGAACAAATCCATCCTTCCCCGAAGGAGAATTCCCTGGCTAAATTGAGCCTCACACATCACTGTCTGGGGTCAGTTATTATCAAGGCAGTTCCGGGGTTGGGTTGGATGACCCTCCAAGCCTAAGGTTGCCCCAGACACAAATGTATCTCCCCAGGCTTCCCTGCCCTCCTCCATTCTGCTCCCGATGCTACTAATTCATTTATGCATCAAATATGCTTCATGAACGGTCACTAAGGAGATGAAAATCATCATCCTTGACTTCAGGGCCAATCCTCAAGGAATTAACAAAATAAGCAGCTACTTCCAGTCAGAGGTCCAGGCTGGGTGGGGGGTGGGTTGAGGGGATGGGTCCCTGTGGGCAAGGTCATGACCGGCCAGCTTTGCAGGCTCTGTGCTTATCCTCGTGCCTGGCACATTGACCTCTGTAAATACGTGTGACTTAAATAAGTAATGAATTGGAGCACCAAGATAGGGAGCTATTTTCCGGGCACTTATCTCCTGGCATGGTTACCCTGATACGGGACCAAAGCTAATGAGATCTGCTTAGCGGGCACTAGGATGCTGACAAACCAAGCAGCGCTGTGGTCAGTGATTTTATGGATGGACAAAGGGACGGGGTATAGGAAAATGTGGGTGGAAAAAAATATAGAGAGATGTAAATTTCCCCTCAAATTGTATCTTTACATTTATTTTTGCAATTGCAGTGTATATTTGGAATCTGAAATACTGAGTTTCTTTTGAATAAATATCCAAATTTCCTTTTTACTGCTGCATCCATAGCTGATCTCATTAAAGCTGTGTAAGAAGAAAATCACCACCTGACTAGTAATCTCAGTTGAATCAGTTATTTTGTTCCAATCAAAACATACTTTTTATCATGATACAAAAAACACCCCAAGACGTCTGTAACTAATACAAAGCTGGAAATAACAGCTCCTAATTAATTGTTGGCACCACCTCCCCTCCCCGCCAATGCACACATAGCACACACCCAGGTCCTATGCTCACTTTTAAACTAAAACAGGTCGATACATTCATCTTCTGTGATTTTATTCAGCTCTAGATCGCCGGGTTATTTGGAAGCTACTAGCTTGAGGAATTAAGATTCTCATCAAATAGACAGACTAATGAAGATTTCTTTCCAAGATCAAAGCACATCTTTGTTTCCAGGAGGTTGCTTTTTTTTTTTTAAATGGTGGTATTTATTTTTGTACACATTGTCCTTTTGATTTGTTATCTAAGATGTCATGAAAATAGTGCTGTCAAAACTTCGGCACTGAGTCGAACCCTTTTGGCCTCACGTTTTTCTGGAAGTCTGTTCTGAAGGGCCAGGTGCAATTTCCTGGGCTCAGCTGATCTGGCTGGGATGAGCTTCACCATCCACCCACCTGGTCCCTGGGCCATCCGCCAGGCCCACCTCTTCTGTTATCAAGGGCTCTTTGGCCAGAGGGGATGTTTTGGTTTCATCTTCACATATGTTGGTCTCTGGAATGTTTGGCAGGAGGGAAAAAAATTAAAAAGGTCAGTTTCACTTGAGGCCAGTGATCTCAGCGGTCATTTCCCACAAATGACCTGGCCATGACTCAGCTTTCACTTTTCTTATGACTGCTGCTTTTGATAGCATCCACATTCCACATTAGGTAATAGTGAGTTTCAGTGCATCTTGACATCAGTAAGCTATCTACTCAACCTCCAACCTCTCCACTCTCTGCCTCTTGCCTTCTCCCTTCAGAGGGTACAAACTGGCAAGTAGACCCAATGACACCTGTGTTCCCTCGTCCCAGTTTTGATCTACATGGTGTTTTTAGGGGGGAGAATATGAGCCAACATTAAAAAATGGGAAGATTTTATTTACACACCTAGATTCCCGTCTTCTGAAAATGATGGAAATCTAGCAAGATGAGAGCCACATCCTCCGATGCCAAAATTGGCCAGAGATGAGTATCCACTGCCTTTTTTAGGGGAACTGCTCTCTTCATTTTTCCACAGTCTCCAGCATTCCCTACAGTTGCACTCTGCTGAGGCCACGTGCTTCCTGCCAATCAGTATGGTGCTTTCTTGATCCCAGCCTGCATTTCTCTCTATGTGATTTCTTGGCCCGTGTAGGTATTTGGATTTGCAACCTCTACTCCACATAGTATTTTATGTATAACATCTTAGCTTTGGGAGTTTTGGTAGGTAATCCAATTGAATGGCTAATAGTGTATTATTAATAGCATTGATTTCCCTTAGTCCCTGTCACTGCCACATGGGATTCCTCTCCATCTACTCCCAAGAACAAGCTGGTATCGCTTCTCCCCCAACAGAGGTTCCTGTTTACAGAAGTAATTCTCTCAAAGTCAGGCAGGTGACACTTACATGGGACTTCCTGTTTTACAATGCACTTTTCACGCGTATGACCTCACTTAAATCTCAGGACAACTCTGAAGGGGAGATTTTATCATCTCTACCTTACAGATGGAAAATTCACGTGGGGTAAGAGCCTGCCCAAGACCACACGTTTGGTCAGTGATGGACCCCAAGGCAGTCCAGGGTTCCAGCCTTGCAATCTCCCACCTTCACAGGAAGATACTGCTGCCTTGGTAAGTTCTGAGCTTTACAGTTTGAAATCTTTAATTATTGTCAAAGGAGCACTAGAGTTTTCCAGCTGGATGTCTTTACAGCTGGAAAAGACAAAGACAGTGAATTTTAAAACAAGGCAAAGAGAGACTTCCCTGGTGGCGCAGTGGTTAAGAATCCACCTGCCAATGCAGGGGACACGGGTTCGAGCCCTGGTCCAGGAAGATCCCACATGCCATGGAGCAACTAAGCCCGTGTACCACAACGACTGAGCCCGCGTGCCACAACTACTGAAGCTTGTGCACATATAGCCCGTGCTCCGCAACAAGAGAAGCCACCGCAATGAGAAGCCTGCACACTGCAATGAAGAGTAACCCCTGCTCCCCACAACTAGAAAAAGCCTGCGTGCAGCAACGAAGACCCAACCCAGCCAAAAATAAATAAATAAATAAATAAATAAATAAATAAATAAATAAATAAACAAGGCAAAGAGAAAAAGGACTATTGTGAGTGGTTTCTGGGTTTGGAAACACTTATGATTTTTCAAAGAACTGATTGAATTTTAATATAACCTCTATGACACTCATCCCACTGTCTCCAGTATGTGATCCTGTGTATTTTGACTGGCAAATCATTATCTGATGGTGTGAGATGGTTACCTTCCAGTTTTCAGGTTTGGAATGAGCGATAGAAGCTGCCGTCTACATGTCTTTTTCTGGATTGCTCTACTTGGTTGCTAACAGGTAGTGAAAATAAACTGATTTCATTGTTATTGGCTCTCTTGAGCCAGCTTAAAGCAGAAGAACTAGTTGTTGTTGTGCGGAATCCCTGTTTGTGTTTATTCGAGACCTGTTTGGTCGTCCAGATCCTTACCTCTGCATAAAGGCTGAAGGTTTCCAAGGGAAGGCAGCTCTGTTACTTTGCTCTCAACAGCCCTGTGTTCCAAGGCTCCGACCCCAGTGAGACCACCAGCCTGAAGCCCCTTGCCAGCTTAGTTCCTCCCTCTGGCATCACCTCCCTCCAGCATCACCTGGTCCGCCATGCAGCCTGTTGGAGCAGGTATGATGTGCTAAAATCATCCAGCAGCCTTGGACCTCCCATATTCCGAGGGCTCTGCAGCCTCCTCCTGTACCGTTTCCTACCCAGCTCTCTGCTCTGCTGTGTTTTTCCTCAATTGCTGGTGGCGAAGGCTTTTCTACTTCCTTTTGGCATTTCAGAGATGCCACTTGATACGTTAACTGACATTGTCATTTTTGCTACCGTAGTGAACAAAAGGTGTGCTTTCGCCCAGTTCCTGCTCTCTCCAGGGATTATCACGTCCCCGTGAAGGTGACTGTCTGGAATACTCCATGAAGGGCAATCCTCTAAAGGCTTTTAAAAGGATTTCTCTAGAATAGAATATATACATATATGGATGACTTTCAAATATTTTAAAAATTTATTTTGCAAAATTCATTTGCAATGAAGGAGAAAAAGTGATTTGTGTGGCCCCCCCCTCCCAATTTGTGACCTGATTCATTTCAGGACAATGGTTTTGAATAGAATCATAGAAATGGGGTAGCTTCATCAATGCTTGCATACATCTTCCTGAAAACTGAATTCATACCAACTAATTATCCTTCAGAAGAGAACAGGTCATCCATTTGAATCTTCTTTTTGATTTCTATCTCAATATTTCAAAGAGAAATAAGGTTTTGGTGAGAATCCTTTCTTGCCTGGAAAATACTGGGTTTCACTGAATCTCATCTCATTGTGCTCTCAGCAACTGAAAGTGTTTCCACCTCAGGAATCAACTCTTTACTTTGCTTGACCCTCTCCTTGAAAGTGGCCAAGCAAGCGCCCAGCCTCCAGCCTCGGCCCACTGGCTTTCTATGGGGACTTCACTGTCTCTAAAAATTCAACTTGTGTAAGGAATTACCATAAAATGATTTGAAAATGTAGGGAAGAGTCAGCTGTAGGTCATTTGCACATATTCAGGTCTAGACTAAATGAGAAGTTGTTCACTGGCAGGGAGTTATTACAATGGCAGTGAATTAGACAAAAATAGCATTTTTGTTAAAAGGAAAAATGGTCTTTAGGCTCTTGTTCACCATTGAAACTATGTTCAGAATTATCAGCTAGGACAGAAAATTCTAAAAGGGAAATATAAGTTACACAATTTGCTGTTGCCCCCTGACATTCTAAAGACAAGTGGAAGTGAAATTAAATGGCCTGGGATGGTGTCCAGTGGGGGATGCTTGTTAGCTATTGTTCAACTCTTTCAATGCAAATCACTCTCTCTGGACTGTTGACTCATTTCTCTATTATGCGTTTTATCTCATTTCTTACCTTCCTATCATTCATTCTCTCTCTCTCTTTCTCTCTCTGCTGCTTTTCCTACTTTTGGGTGTAACTGAGGTGAAAGACTGTGTATGGCTTTGTTTTTCCATCTCCCAACTAGAAAAGGTAACCAAGTAGCTAGGTTCACAATGAACTGCAATCACCGTCACAAATTAAGGGTATTACACTCCAGAGTGTGCTCAATGAGTCAAAAAAGCGACACTGGGCAAATTACCCAATAAGAGTGTATTTTAATAAACACTAACTATGAATGCGGTCAGTCCTCCCATAAGGTTCCCAGCTATTATCCGTTTCCTGGCCTCGCATGTCATTCTTTGATGACCAGGCTCAGATGTCTGCCCAGGACTAGGACTGCCCCTTCCCCCTCCCACCTCCAGGCCCCATGTCCACGTGATTTTGCCGCACTTAGTTCTCCAGGCACTTATTCTGACAGGGTGTTGTCCATGTGGCCTTTCCTGTCACCCTGGCTGGAGTCTGACCCCTCAGACAGCGTGTCCTTTATTATTTCCATCAGTCGGAATCTAGTGCCTGACACAGAGGAAGGCACCGAGGATGAAAAACTGGCTGAATCAGTGAGCCAGTGAAGTATGCATTTGCTTTAAACCACAAAAAATGCACATTTGGAAACTGTTGGAGGCAAGAGGCTTCTAAAGCTGCTGATATGCCATTCAGTTGGTCCTGTACTGATGAACCGCGTGGCAGTTTGCTTGATTTGCCGTAGGTTTTAAAAAGTTGTAAGGGTCTAGAATTTTAATGGAGAGTCTTGTGGCGTTTCTCTAGCCTTCTTCATCTCCAGGCAGCAGAAGCTGATAACTGTCATTTAAATTTTCCTGTGCTTTGTGAAAGATATCTATGCCGATGTGGATTTTCCATGAAGCTAAAGAAGCTTCAGGCTTCAGGGTGAGCTCACGTGGTCATATGTTGAGAATGGTTCTCAGAATGGACACAACCACACTGGTTAAGACGCTGTTTCTTTCCCCTCCAGAATCTCCACTTTGCAGCCCAGCTGTGCCAGCCAGTGGCGGGAGCTACAGGAATTTCTGGGACCTGGCTGAGGGGAAGTTAGGTTGGGAATATGCCATTTTAACAGTGATTTGAAAAGCCATTTCAGAATGTTTCAATCAAATCAGAAATTCCAGACTTCTGATTTTGTGAATTTAAAGGGTACCTTTATTTACAGGTTATCTTTAAACTTATTTACAAAAGAACTGAGAGGGAAAATTCAGACAAAAATCAACAGAATATGAAACAAAAACAATCAGTAACAAGCAGTGACACTGATAGAAATTATTCTCATGTTGAGAAGTAAGTGGTATAAAAATTTTTCAGATCAGACTGAAAGTGGTCATTCAGTAAAAGGGAGAGGTGAGTTTCTAACAGAAATATTGAGTGGTAATGTACAATTAATTATTCTGTAAGAAAACACAAAATGCCCTGGAATTTTTACAGATTATAGGTTAAAGATGTTGATAGAGGTTCTCCAAAATTTGATAAGATATGTAAAATATTTACCTGCTATTATCAACTAGGAGCTGTGAAGCTGAAAAGAACTTTTCTAAGCTAAAGGTAATAAAAAAAAACAACTAGTTTTGATAACATGTGCTAGGGGGAAGACTGGATAATCTTCCTACCATCTCTAGAAAATTATGTTATAAAATCATTGCCATAAAGAGGCAATTCAAGAGATAAGCAAGAAATCTGATGGAGTGATGTTAGCTATGTCAGGCCATTAATGAGTCAAATATAATGGATTCTTTTAGAATTTGCGAAGTTTGTGGTATTTGTCAGCTTTGTAACATAATTTATTTGGATTTCTCCTTCCCACTGCATGTTGACTTTTATGTTTGCATTTTGTATACTTGTTCATAATGTGGAACTTTTAAACTTTTAGTGGGACCCTTTCTGTGGGTTTAGGGATCTACACATTGTACAACTGTCATAAGCTCAAGTCCATTCAACAAGCCATGAGGGCCTTCAGGGAGGTTTCCTGTCAGTGTTGGCGAAAGGGAGGGGCTATCAAGGGTCATTAAGCGGGGGTAGGGAGGGTGGAGGGGCTCTGAGCCTTTTCTAAGAACTCTCTTCATGGAAAGTCCCTTCTTTGCTTATTTTCCCCGATTCCTCTCTGTCTTCTATTCATAGCAAAACAGAAGTCGAAAGAAGGTCTTAAATGACCGAAATATCATACTGCTTCAGAGACCTTTGGTAACGACAACTCCCTGGTCACCAGTTAACTTCTGAGTATTTAAAAGGCAGGGCATGGATTTATGCTAGTTTAGAATAATTAATAACCCTTCTCAGTAAATATTTTCCTCCTGAATTTCTTAGGAATGGAAGAATGGGCTCCAGCCTCTGACTCAGCTTTTACTGACAATTCGAGCTTAGTGGATGATAATTTCGAAAGGAGGAGAACTGAAATCGAATAGCATACGATTCACAAGCAGAAATAAGGGGATTTTAATAAAGAGGAGTAGGTGTCAGAGGAGGAGGAAATGGCTGCGACACGGTGTTATCAGGGAAGGATTTTCCTTCAAAAGCGGAATTGGAGTTGTGTCTGGATGGATGGGAGAGAAACTGGATTTCTAGAAAGAAAAGGGAAATCATATCAGGAGAAAGTATAAAGATGTGCAAAGCCACAGGCAGGGCTGGCCGCCAGCATCCAGGGAGGGGCTGAGATTGGTGGGTCACAGTTCCGAGGGAGTTACATCCATTTGCATTCATCCATTAATGAATATTTATTAAGTGATTACTGCGTGATGGGGATGCCATGGTAAGTCAGATACAGTCCGTGCCTTCATCTATAATCTTGGAAGCAATAACTGCTGTTGAAAACACACAAAACACTAACACCAAATAACAGGATACAGAGTGAGGGGCAGGAGGGCTTCTCTGTGGAGGTGACCTGCTCTGCTTTTGGTTTAAGGTGCTGCCCGTGTGGTGAAGAGATTGCAGGGCTGGACCAGAAGCAGGGATTCTGGTTGGGGCACTGCTGCAGTGGGGGTAGGGGATGATGGAGCAGGGAGGGGCGGTGGGAAGTGTTCAGGATGGAGATGGATTGTGAAGACGGCATAGATGGTTGGAATGATCAGGGAGTGTGAGGGGACAGCGGTCAAAGGTGACTCATTTTCTGACCTGAGTGACAGGGCGAAGGTGGATTGTCTGCTGAAATGGGGAAGATGGAAGAGGAAGTACCATTTTCTGCAGACATCAAGGGTTCTCTTATGGACGTGCAGTATTTTAAGCCCCTGTTAGACATCCGAGCAAAGATGACATGGAGGCATTTGGATACAATTAGATAAAGCACATTGAGCGTTGGGTGAAAATAAGACACATGGGACACATGGACGAGAGCTCAGACCCCAAACTGAAGCTGGGAGGGATATATCCAGAGTCATCAGATTAAAGTACGGCAGGGAAGTGTGTCTTAGGTTCCTGCCATATCCAAAGCATCATCTGCAGCCCCATGGGGGTGAACTAGGGACTCCTAGCAAACGACCCGGGAGACGCACATGGAAACAGCTCTGCTCCAGCTCTGGTCCATCAAGCTTTTCCTAACAAAACATCAAGGTTATCAGTGTAGGGAAGAGGGAGAGGTAGGCGTTCTGATTGGAAGAGACCTCCTGAGGAGGGATTTGGGGCAAGCCTGAGGACTGGGAGTTTTTACAGGTGTTTAAAGGTAAGGCTTCTTCAAATGAACAAGTCACTTTAGTGACAGCGCAGCTTGGGGGCCTGCTCCAGGGAGGGCAGGACCACGGATGCAGAGGGTTTGAGGTGGCAGAGAAGGTGGGGCAGGGAGACAGGGGCAGATCCCTAGCGCTCTGATGCCCGAGGAGGACTTTGGATTTGTTCTGAATGGAATGAGGAACCCCAAATCTTTATGAGTAAGGGAGTCCACGATCACATTGCTGCAGGAATTGAAAATATAAGCCTCTGTGTGGAATACCATGGAAGCGATGACCTGGTTTTTCCACCTGGATAATAGTTGAATGTGGTCCAACACTGAGAGGTTCCATAGCTTTATGGAGCTCTTGATGCCAGAGAGAGGAAAGGTGGAAGGAAGTGTAAGAGCATCTGGGGCAGATCTGCCCAAGGGGATGAGGGGACTCAAGGAACCAAGAAGTGACTGACCTGCCACGTGGGGTGGGGTAGAGGGAGAAAAATCTGGTGAAGGAGGAGGAGACACCAGGCCTCTGAGGGTGGGGCGGGGGGTGGAAGCCAGGGTGTTTGGGGTTCAGGTGAATATAAACTGAAGCTGTTATCATCTGTTTCTCCCATGATGGGCCCATATCATTGAAGAAAATTATGATATAACAATGTAATTTAGGTTAAAGAGTCAGAGATTCTCGGAAATAAACCATTCCCTAGAGAAGCTTAAAGAAAGAGGAACATAATTTTCTCCAGCTTGTGGACAGATCTTTATTAGCTAGGATCCTCACTTACCTTTGCAACTGTCCTTATATCTTTTCATTTCTGTCTTTTCTGTCTCTTCTCTCTCTTTCCTCTCTTCCCTTTTCTTCCTTCCTTTCTTCCTCCCTCCCTCCTTTCTTTCCTTCTTTCTTTCTTTCTTCTTTCCTTTCTTTCTTTCTTTCTTTCTTTCTTTCTTTCTTTCTTTCTTTCTTCTTTCTTTCTTTCTTTCTTTCTTTCTTTCTTTCTTTCTTTCTTTCTTCCTTCCTTCCTTCCTTCCTTCCTCCTTCCTTCCTTCCTTCTTTTCTTTCTTTCTTTCTTTCTTTCTTTCTTTCTTTCTTTCTTTCTTTCTTTCTTTCTCTTTCTTTCTTTCCCTCCCTCTCTCTCTCTTTTTTTTTTTTAGCTAGAGCACATAATTCCTTTTAGACACAAATAGATTCAATTTTGTACTGACAGCTACGTTTCCAAATTGCCAGTCTTTTTCCTCTTCAGTTTCTTTATCTGTAAAATTAGCAAAGTGGGGATCTTCTTCTGTGGCCCTGTGGGGACGGACGTGATTCAGTGACCACATACCTTGGAAGTAGACATTGTTAGGAGAACTTTATAGCCTTAGAGCTGTCAGCTTTGGCCAAAATGGCCACAATGGGATAATTTCCTCTTCAATATTGTTTAATGAGACTAATTCTTTTAAGCAAGAACAGGAAAAAAAGAGGGAGAAAAGCAGCAACAAGCTACAGAGATCTGTCTTCTAGTTTAGTCTTCACAAAGCCCTGCGAAGTAGATCCTGCAGGGAACGTGGAGGAAGGAAGAGGTGCTCAGAGAGGGGAGGTCAGGGGTGCGGCCGGGCACAGGTCATTAGTGGTGGGGGGGTGAGTCTGAAGCCATTTCAAATGACAGTTTAAAAAGTCATCACTGCACAGATATTCTACAACATCTTAGGCTCCCTGTCGACCTAATTGGTCCCTTGGATCATTTTATGGAATGCAGGCTTAGTTTAAGAAACTGCTCCCATATTTGAAAAATGAGATCATTTACCTTAACATTCAAGATCTAACATGATTTCACCATCAGGAGTTCCACAGTGACTTACGAAACCCAGAGCTGAAGATGGATTATTCCAGATCCAGGCTGCCTTTCTCTCCACCTGTTTTAAAATCTGTGTCATCATGAAAAACAGTCTCCTAAGGAACTTGTGGGTCATGCCCTGTGTGCAGACCGAGTCCTGAAGGAGGGACGGCAGAATCTGGCCCAAGCACAGCGGATGGAATGGTGGGTACCAGAGAGCACCTCACAGGTCAAGGCCTGTTTCTTATGCAAGAAAACGTTCCCAGGGCAGCTGAGCGGGTGAACACGAGAAAACTGACAAACCTGGCATCGTTTTGAAAGATACCCACTTCCAGACGGAGAGTGTGGATGCTTTGTGTCTCCATAAGTGTTGACCAGAATGTGTGTTCAGTGTTCAAGGATGACGTGTAAGTCCCCTAAGTGATTCTCTCAGGGCATCTGTAGCCAAGTGCACTAAACGTGCAGGAAAGCTCTGTTCCCAACATCCAGCCTCTCTAGGCCACCATTTGCGCTTGTGGTGGGATGGCCTCGCTGCAAGTCCTGGTTCTTTTTGGTATTTTCCAAACTGGGTGCGTTTTTTTAATTTTTATTTTTGACCACAAATGTGTTAAAACCCTATACATTGTTTTTATTACTCAGGGTCTTTGAAGAAAACGTAATTCAGGCTAGATGATTCAAATGAAGATCTCAGGGAAGAAACAGATCACAGAGGTACAGGCAGTGAACCTCTGCACACCTAGAAAAACAACCCTCACCGCTGGCTACTGCGGGCCAATAGACCCTTTGTATTTGTTTATTTTAAATATTTTAATTTTTAAATTTTGTTTTACAAATAATTGACGAGTAAGAATAAAAGCATAATTAAAAATAACAGCACCATAAATCATAAGATGAATTTTAACAGAGAAAACCTCTGTGTAACAAAGAAACTCCAGAGCACAGACTTCATAAAAGATGAAAGAATTCTTTCACACATCTTTTTACCAAAATGAGAGAATTCTCGTCCCAGAATGCCATCTTTCCTGTTGGTTCTTGGAAGTTATTAAGAGAGTAGATCTTAAGTGTTATCAACACCAAAAAAAAAAAAAAAGTAATTTCATGAGGGGATGGAGATGTTAACTAACCTTATGGGACCATCATTTTGCAATATATACATGTATCAAATCATCACGTCTTAACCTTACCTATGTTATATGTAAATAACAGCCCGAGAAAGCTGGGAAAAAGTATACTCATGAACTTGTATAATCCCTTCCTCTGCAGGGTGGGCTGCACTTGCTGCCTGGCTTCTAACGAAAGAAGCCAGCTAAGGTATTGGGGTCTTGATCACATGATTGGGTCACAGGAGGTATGGCTTCTGTCCTGCTGGAGTGATCTCTTGCCTTCTTGGCTTGATGCTTCCATGACTCGAGCCCCCATGATGGAGAGGAACTGAGGGGAGGTGGCCTCCTCAAACAGCCTGCAAGGCACTGGAATATGTCATCGACCACTTGGAAGTGGCCCCTTCCCAGTGACCACAGCCCGGCCACTGCCGACTGCTGCCTCCAGACTCCACGGTAGAGGGTCCAGCTAAGCTGCACCCAGACCCCTGACCCTAAGGAACCGTGAGATAATGAGTGCTGTTCTACGCCACTCTGTTTGGGGGAATTTATTATGTGGCAATAGAGCATCAGTAATTGCACTTTCATTGGGGATTACTTCACATATCATAAAATTCACCAATTTATTGCACATAACTTTTTCAAAGGTACATTTAGTATAAACGTGCTCATGGTCACCTTACAGAACACTTCCCTCAACCCCCCCAAAATTGCCTCCTGCCCCTTAGCCCAACCTCTGTTATCCATCGCTCAGTGACTCTTGAGTTTAAGGCAATTCATCTAGATTATCATCCTTTGAAGGTTTATAATCTGAGATTTCCCTTATGCATCAATTTTACTGTCATGATTAGAGTCCAGAGCGCTCATGTCTGTCTCTTCCGTCTCCCGGTTAATAAGCGTGGAAGGCTTTCCTCCTTCTTCTCTTCTTAGCTGTTAGGGACAAGGGGAGAAATTCTGAATTCTCGGCTGTGACCAGTGAGAGCTAAAGCAGGCCAGAAGACGGAGAGTGTGCAGGGCTTTGGACTCTGCAATAAGACAGCTGAAGGATGGTGGCATGTCTTACAAATGCCTTACTTTCTAGGCCTCCCCTCATTCCTCCATTTCTCATTATTTTCGTGTTTTTAAAGCATTGTTGGGAATAATCGATGCATAAGCATGAGTGATAATGATGTAATCTCTAGGATTACGAAATAGCAAAACTTTTCAAGTTGCAGGAAAAATGAGATCACCAAAATCCCATCATGAATCCAGAATTTATGGGAGAATCCAATGAACCTGTATGGTAATAAGAAGATTAAAATTTTTATCGTTTTCTTTTTTTAAAGTATATTTTGTCTTTGGTTTTGGAACGATCTCTAAGAAAGGATAAAAGTCATGACATGTCATTTAAACTACTTTTAAATACATTGGAAAGCTGAAGCTGGGTCCAGTGATTCCTGGTGATGGGTGAGAATGAGGCACGTGAGACCCCCTGGGACACGGAGGCAGGGAGCTGTTCCTCCCCCCGCAGGAGGGACAAAGGAAGCCTTGGTTTAGTGGAGGAGCCCAGTGAATGGTGGAGCCATGGAGAAAAGCCCCTGGAATCACCCAACTCTTGCCATGGACGATGTATCAAAACAGGGAAGAAACCCCCGGTGTCTCCGTCTCCTCCTCAGCCATCCCTGGTCCCTTCCCGTGGCCAGACTGACAAGCTGGCACCTCCCAGGGCTGCGCAGGGCAAGAGGGCGGAGGATGGATCTGGGCAGCTACGTGCAGAAAAGAACCTGCATTCACTTCTATGATTTCTTTTAAATCTAATATATCTTTGGCAGTATTAGCACTTGTGAATACACCTTGTCCTCAGAAACAGCTCTGAAAGATTAAGCAGAGAAGGACTCTATCAGGGAAGGCCCTGTGAAGGGTGGCATTTCCTCTGAGCCTGGAAGAGGATGTCAGCACATGTTGCTTCATGTAAAACAGAAATAGCAGTCCAAGCTGTAACCAGATGAGCAAGGGCAAGGCGGCTAGATAAGGTGGACCGTCATGGGCTTGAACCGGGAAGAGGTGGTAACTGTGGACCCAGGCTGTGGAAGGCTGGCACACCTCTTCAAAAATCTTAGATTTTATAAGGAAAGGGTCATTATCTAAGAGCATCTCTTAGTGGCAGGCACAAAATAGGTACTCAATAAATACTTATATTAAATTAAAGTAAACTCATTGAGGAAGAGAATCCATCAAACATCGATTTAGGTGTAGATTAATAGTAAAGCAACTTGGAGATCTGAGGCAATTATCTAGACAATTTTAAGACAGATAACCTGCTATTTAGGAGAGAGTTCTTTTAGGTTGAAATGAGCTATGTTGAGTAGATTCAATTAAGTAATTGCTCAAGTCCATTTAGACTCCTTAGACAAAGGCTAAACACATACTCTGCCATTTGGCATGTTCTATTTTTTTCTGTTGTTCAAATTGGTAATTAGCTTGTCTTTGAAAAGTCAGCTTGATTTAAAATTGTAGTCCAATGTATCTTCACACAGGAGTGTTCACATTAAGTTTTCACACTCTATTTATTTATTCATTTATTTATTTATCTGGTTGCAGCAGGTGGGCTCCTTAGTTGCAGCATGCGAACTCCTAGTTGTAGCATGCATGTGGGACCTAGTTCCCTGACCAGGATCGAACCTGGGCCCCTGCACTGGGAGCGCGGAGTCTTATCCACTGCACCACCAGGGAAGTCCCAATTTTTCACACTCTCAGAGATGATTTCCACAGCATTAATTACAATAGTTTTGTAATTATGCTTTCCTTTAGCTAATTCTCCAGTGATTTCTTCATTCATCTTTGACTTTGTCCCTAAGAGGAACATTGTTACAGGAGAGTGAAGTCTGGGGTTGCTTTTGGAGTCATTTCTCCCACCTGCCTTTTTGTCAACGATACATAAAACTGCAGAAGGAACTTATGTTTCAATCTACAGTTTTCATTATGCTTTCGCCACTTCTGATATCTCTTCCTAAATGCCATAATTCCACACACGCTGCTTGACACCTGCCGTATGTAAACATGGAATAATTTGGACATTATTGCATGGTTCTATCAAATTCCTGAGCAGAAAAAAAAATGACATCTAATATTCACCCCGGATATGAACAAGGAACTTTTGTTTGATGTGACAGCATTAATAATTTTATCACAGATGAGCATTTTTCAGAAGTGCCCACAGATTGCCAGTAAAAGATCATTCTTCCCTTGTGGACATGCTTTACATCACACGCCTTCCACTTGCTGATGAAATCTTACCTGGACGGTGCAGGGCACACAATCTCTCTGTAGAGGGAGGGAGAAACACCTGCAAGTGATCATGAGTCTGTGTGGCTTTTAGGACCTCAAACAAGTTGTTTCAAACCTGGAGCAATGTCACATTGACTGGCTCAGAAGACTGACGGGAGGACCACCATGGGCATCTCCCTGCATCATTTTCTCTCCTGACTCAGTTTTAAGATCAGGTGTGAACATCATGGGGTGTATGTGCTCGACCCTGAATTAAAGACGAACTCCTGATTGTGAAGGTTTAATCCTTTGTCTTTGGGGAGCATTAGCTCCGCCACCTGACCCCCCAATACTACAGAACCAACTATCCCCTCGCCCCTTTGCCTCTGGCGGTTCTTGGGGGGTTAGTCAGGGTCGGATGGTGGGGGGCAGGCATTACAGACGATGTTACAGAAGCTTGGTCTCTCCTCTCTGGTACAACAATGGGAACTATGTGAAATTTTAGGAGATCAGATACAGCAAGTGGCTACACGTCTCTGTCCCTGAGAAGGCACGTCCTTCTTTCCTTGAGCGAGCAGCCAAGTGTAGGGGGGACTTTTATGAGCTTCTCTGTCTCCCCTGCTGGCTTGCACACCTTCTGATCAATGAGCAGGAGATGACAATCTGAGCGGGGACTTCAGTGGTGCAACCTCCGGGTTCACAGATGCGCAGCGGAGACGTGGGTGGGAGCTGCAGGGGTCCTGTGGGGACTGAGCACCTGCCTGGTGGGTGTCCCCTTCTTGGAGTCATTCTCTCCCAGTCCTTCTCCTGAGTCTCCTCCTCATGGTCAAGCTTACCCGGCCCAAGGCCCAGAGTTCTCAGAGAATGGGGGAGAAAGGAAGAGGTGCCCTGACCTTCATCTTTCTGTTCTCTGTGCTGCGGCAGCAGTAAAACAGCCCGTGGGCATCAGTCAGGGGCAGGGGGCTCCTAGGACGATGCTTCCCACCCACTCGGCACTTCCTGGACATTTGTTTGCAGTCACAGGACTCACCTTGTCTCAGTTGTCTGTGAAGATGTCTGTTTCCCCTTCCAGACGGGGAAAACTGCACACCAAAGGATTTCATCGTATTTCCCTTTGCATCTTCTCCCCAGCACGCTGCCTGTCAGGTAGCATCCAGACGACACAGGTTCTTTAAAAAAAAAATTGGGAACATCTTAAAATACAATTTTACCAATGAAATGAGCACAGATGCACTCTGGATGAAATCCTAACAGTGAAAAACCAAGAAAAGAAAGAATTTGTTAGGTGCGAATGTTGGAAGAGAAGAGACACCCTAGTGTTTCCAGAGAAAGTGACAAAAACACCAGCTGACCAGGAGGCCAAGGTTTCTGGGGCTGGGCAACCAGAGCAGACCAGCCTGCCCTTCAATGCACGGAAGCTGGTTTTGACCATGTTTCCCTCCATACAGAGCCAAGAAGGAGGAAGTAAGAAGAATGCAAAGCAGCCTAAGTCTGGGGGAGACTGACAACGATCTGCGCTGGGCAGGGTAACCAGCCAGCTCCTTCAGGGCTGGGGGCTGGACTGTATCATAATTCACCATTTGCTCAGCACTCGAATTCTGGGCTTCTTTATCCTGGATGGGACTTCAATTCAGAACAGATGGGGGAGTGATCATTAATAATCAATGGATAGGCTACAAATTATTGAGCACTTATGTGCCAGGCACTGCTAGAAGAGCTTTGAAAGCATCAACTCAGCTCATCTGGTCCTCGTAATACCCACTCCAGTGGGGGCTGTTATTATGAGCCCATTTTACAGATGAGGTGCTTGAGGAATAGCGAGGTTAAATCACTTGCCCAAGGTCGCCAGGGGATTGTCGTCGTTATTCTGTGGGGTTCTGAAACTGTGTCATGGCACAATGGGAGTAAAGAAGGACACGGAAGCTCGCCACAAATCTTTGGATGGAGTCGGGTTTGCATCCGCCTCTATCTAGGTGAGGCTGAGAAATGTATTCCCTCAAAGTGACACTCCTTACTTATCACATCAGTGAAATAAGTATTATGTAGAATTACTTTATAATCGAAAAATTTCATCTGAGTGCCTGCTGCTAGCCCACATCCAACCGTCTCGCCTCTCTTGTCCAAGATCAAGAGTCTGCTAACTCATTTGATTCTGTTTTCTCAAGACAATAATGGCTTGTCCCTCCGAGGAATGGTGCATAATATTGCATATAAAGTGAAGAGCAGTGTCTTTCCCCTTCTAACTGCTCAATAATTATGAACTAGTATTACAATTATTAGCAAATAAGAGAGTATATTTTGTACCATTAGCATGTTCTTAGGCACTCATCCTAACTGTATTATTTCCAAAAAAAAGTTGCCAAATAATTTTTTTCACCTCTTTGTGTTGCATCAACAAACCACAGATAAGGCTTACTTGCTCTCCATATAAAACCCAGACCCTCCTCAGAGACGAATACAATTGTAGTATAAACGTCTCCCTTCAAAAGGGTTTAGATGGTTTGAAAGCTCTTTTGGAAAGCTCTTTTGGAAATACTCAGATGTCAGGGGATTGTTACTTAAACCCAGTCTAAGAGTCTACGGAGAATTGGGTGGAGAAATATCCCTTCCATCCATTTCCAGTGGGTGGAACCATGATATGCTCTGTGTATTTGGTCCAAAGCGCAAGGCACTACCCTGTCCAAGAAGGAAGCAGAGGCTCGTTGAGGTCAAGTAACTTGCTCAGGACCTCAGGGCTGCACATCAGTGACAAGCTGGGACTTGAGACCCTTCCAGCCAATGCTCGAACCCCGACCCCCTGTCACGCCCCTCTGTGGGCTCAATGCTTGCAGTAAGCAGCAGGATGGGTGTGTGTGAATGGGACATGTCTGTGTAAGTCCCATTAGCAAATGCCAGGACTGCATGATTCTTCAGTTACAATTTGTTAAGAAGATATATTGCTTTCTTTCCTTCACTTGACAGGTTTCAGCTTTTTTTTTTTTTTGAAATAATACAGTTAGGATGAGAGCCCAAGAGCATGCCAAATTAATGCAAAAAGGTATTTTCAAGAATTGGAGAAGTCCCTCTCTTCTGTTTTGATAAATAATGGTCTTTGGGGGAGTCTCCAGAAAATCGGCAGGTGCTCTGGGAGCTTAGGAAATGGCTCAGGCCCACCTGCGTTAGGACGTGGGCCTGGCTCTGCAGGAGTTTGAGGAGTTCACAGACATGTAAACTCAGTTTTAACCATGCTTGTTGCTCCGTGGGACATTGTCGTTTCCCTCAGTCCCCACACATCTTCAACGAGAGAAAATCCTGGAAATCCAGCATTGTTTGCTTTACTTTCTCACTACCCTATCCAGGCTTTTCAGAAACCTCCCCGCCTCATTCCAAACAGGAAGTTTGGGCAGGCAGTTGTACAAATGGCCCCGCATTATGTGGGATGTCACCTATTGTTATCGGGACAAAGACATCCTGAAATTCGGACAAAGGCTTCAAATCCGCCAGGGTCCCGGACCCTTCAATAGCCTCGCATTGTATCTGGGGAGTGATTGAGTGAATTGGGTCACTCCAAGAATATACCTAAGCTTCTGAAACTCTGCTATTATTAGACTGCCAGAATGGAGCTACACACAGCATATGCAAACAACGCTTGTAATAACTCGGTTCTATCTGCTCTGCATACATGCACAGCAGGGACTTTCTGAATAGACGTGGTTCCCGGCAACTGGATAAAGAAATGGGAAAAAGTGTTTGGGGAATGATCCATAACTCAGTCCTTCTAGGAACGAGTTAGGAAAAGCAAAATATTTACTAATCGGAAGTGTTATTAAAGTTTCTCATTTTAAACGTTGTGCATAAATCATGCAATTCTTGAACTCTGAAGAGTGTATGTATTTTATATTTTGTTGGAAGGACATACTGTGTTAGAACAAACTAACTGGCTTTACCAGAAGATGGGAAGTTGGTGACAGCTCCCGGTTCACTGATGGCTTCTTGTGTCAAAGAAGTTCCGAGCATGGGATTTGGTATAATGAATTGTGTTTATAAAGGGGGGCTTAATTCCACTCAAACAGGATTGCGTGTAGCAGTATTTTTCTCTGTCTTAATAGCAAAATTGCTAAAATATTTTCAAAAACGTTATCTGAGACTGCAGCTGCAACAGTGTTAAGGAGATCGCTATGCATTCTCTTCCTTTTTTTCCCTCTGTATCGGACAGTCCACTCTACCCACCAACTCTATTTCACATGTAAACATGTCCTCTTCCCTCAGTCCACCTTCCTGCCCTTGGCATCCGTGTTACATCTATAGAAGCACGTGTGAATTATTTGTCGGGGTGATCGTGCTTTGATGGACAAAATGACCAAGTAAATCCATAAAGGAAATCTACCTCTAATCCCTTTTAATTTAATTAATTAATGAATTAATTTTATTAATTTTTTTTTTTTGGCCACACCACACGTGGGATCTTAGTTCCCCTACCAGGGATGGAACCCGCGCCCCCTGCTGTGGAAGCGAGGAGTCCTAACCACTGGACAGCCAGGGAAGTCCCTCTTTTAATTTTATTTTTAACTGGGCTGCCACATGCTTCCCACGATCTTTCCCTCTTATCTAGGCAAGATCTTCCTTTTCTCTGCTAACATAACACTCTGCTTTTGAGCCCTCACATCCGTTTCATTGGCAGCTCTATGAGAACTTTACTGTCCTTGCCTACACCCCACTCCCACCAAAAGGATGCTTCCTGGCGACCTCCAAATTGATACATCGTCTGGCATTGCTCTCGACAGGGATACGCTGGGGCTGGGTAGAAAGTGTCCCTTTTCCTGTGGAGCAAACTCGCCCATCTCTGTGTGCGGATGAAGTACTCCTGAACTAGGCACCTAAGATTCTAGAAGTCATGAGTCCAAGTGGATAGATGCCACCTGCGATTAACAGTCAACATGGTAGCTTCAACCCAGAAATTCAGGGACTCACCTTCTATTTTTGCTTTTAAGAAACCAATCGTGGGAGTTCCCTGGCAGTCTAGCAGTTAGGATTTGGTGCTTTCACTGCCGTGTCCCACGTTCAATCCCTGGTCAGGGAACTGAGATCACGTAAGCTGCACAGCGCAGCCAAAAAAAAAAGAAACTAATCGCCCAGATTATCAGTCTGATTAAAAAATTAATACTATAATAATGGGAATTGACTTCTTGACAAATCACTGTGCTTGTGGTATTTCAATTAAACTGAATAATGATTTAATTAGAAGACCCCTATAAGAACTCAAAGTTATTCTGAAAATAGGGTATTCATTTTCTGTATTGTGAATGGAAGAAGTGATAAGTGGATAGTAGGCAGTTTGCAGGATTGATATCAACCCTTTGTAAAAATAGCCCGAGTTTCTTATTTTCACGTGATTTCTACAACATACGGTTTGAAAAAATTCATAGGGTGCTCGCTAGTCAGGAGTCTTAGAGTTACCATGAGGAAATGTGCTCAATCTGGATGAAACAGAAGGGAACACGTGGGCTCGTGTGACGTGGAAGGTCCAGGGTGGGTAGCGATTCGTACAGCTGGGTCCTGGAGCTCTAGCATGCCACTGCAACTCTGTTTCTCCGTTTTTATCCTGCAATTCTGCTTCGTTTAATGCTGGCTTTGTTTTAGACATGTTTTCTCCATCTCATACAAAGGATGATCTCCTTAGAATTCCAGGATCTGGGAAAGAGATGTTTCCTGCTTCTTTACCAATCCCCACCCATCTTAGGGCTCATATTAGCCCAGTGAGGGTTGGATGCTGACTTGGTGATGTATAAGTGTGTCTTGAATGAACACCCTGGCTCATGGTTTATCTTTACAGCTGAGGGAAGCCGTCCCGCCTTGAATGGCAGTAAACAGGGGAGAAGCCACTCCACACACGGATCGTTGCTTTTAAAGATGAAGGAGTCTAGGCCCAAGGAGACCCTTCACTTTCTAGAACGTGGTATCCAGGTGAGCCGCACAGCTGAGAACTCACAGAAGAGGAGACGCTTCACTAGAAAATTTAAGTTGAGGGACATGAAAAATACAAGGACGTTGCCATCACTGCCTCAAACACTGTATTATTTTTTCAAAGAGATAACATGTTTCCAAGACAGCTAAACTCCCAGCCGTCCCTCCCTCCTTCCCTTGCACATGCAGACCTTCATTTGAGGAAGGACACGATGTGACATGGTACATTTGGGGCCTTGGAAACAGATGAAAATTCTCAGACCTTTCAGTGCTGGGAGCATAGATGAGGCGACCAGCAGGCGGGAGTTTCCTAACAAGACAGCACATCAACAACTGCTTTTTCTGAGTGTCTCCCAGTCTTCACTTTTAAAAAGACTGGGTAAGAGGGAAACATAGCTGGGAGAGCCTCCTTGCTGCTGACCTGCAGAGGCCTCCGGGGGGACCAGGCGGCGTTCTGTGCATCTCGTTTCCTTCATGCCTTTGTCAGCTGGTAGGTGTGCAGAATGACGGCAGATATGGTTACAAGCTTTGGTGCATTTAGCACACAAACTGCAACATGACCTGGTAATAAAGGTGCCGGAAACCTAGTAAAGCGTTTTGCCCTCCCTGTGATTCCCATAAGCAGTGGGACCCGGCTAATCACACTGACAACTTGGAGGTCATCACGGCCCCCCTCGCTGAGGACTCAAGTCCATCCGCCTCCAGCTCAGACCGTCATGAAGGGGAAGTCTGCTCTCCACAGAGCGAGGTGTCTTCAAGTTAGTGAGAACCATAGCGATGCCGATCTAGAAAGCACAAGCAAAGTGCTAACTTACTGGTTTAAACTTTTAGAAATATAGGGAATGTGCAGGATCGCAGCAAACGCTCTGCCTTGATATATCTATCTATTGATCTAAGTCCCAAAACACCATAACTTAGTTTTTTTTAAAAATAACTTGTTTTTATTTTTAATATCGAGATGTATATAGAAAAAAGTGGGTATTGATTCTATCACCAGGAAAACTTCTGCTGACATTTTTAGCAATGAGAAATAAATGACCTTCACGTGGAACGTTAAAGCAGAGTGGACAGCTATAAAATAAACTTTTCTCTTTATTCAGTTTTCTTCACCCAATAAAGTAACAGCTGTTTATTCTTTCCTCTTTCTTGATTATCTTTCCAGAAAAAAATAAATGCACATATCAGCATGTGTGTACACACACACACACACACACACACACACACACACACACACACACGCTTAATATAGTATTTTAAATCCAGCAGTGCCTGGTTGTAACTGCCCATCGGAGGACAGCTTGCTCTGTGCCCGGCACTCCATGCTTTGCCCGAGGATCTTTCACTGTAAGTACAGTAACTCATGAAGTGCATTTTCGTCTTGGGCTCTTATTATCCACTTATTCCTAATTTAACAGAATTCTGCCTCATTTTGGCCCTGATTCCTTTGTGTTTTGCAATGAGTTTACAGTGGCATTCATGATAAAATTAGAAAGGTATAGATAAGCATACAAAGTCTTATCATACTCAAGAGACTAAAGCAATTATTATGTACGAAAGGTTAAAAGGAAACCACCAAAGGAAACAACAGCAAAAGAAAGGATTCCTAAATACATATCTACATGTCTTAATACTTAAATTATTTCCATTTTAAACTGTAAACTTGACTATAATGGATTCCATATGCATCTTATACTTTGTTTACATATTGAAAAGATACATCACAGCGACATTGAAAATCTATGAATGCAATTTATCCATCTATTGACTGAATAGTCACTCTACTCTGGGTGATGCAAAGATAAGACATGGGAAATCTCAAAGAGGTTAGTCTAAGGAGGGAAAAGGATACCAGCAGAAAAACAGCAACTGTACATTATAACGTGGCAAATGTCTAGCTAGCCCTCAAAATAAAGGGCTTTTTGTAGCCTGTAGATTTCCACATCAATGTAGAAACCCTACTTCCTTCCAAGTGACCTCACAGGACAGGATCATGAGTGGTACAGGATGTTCTGGGCAGGAAAGAGCTGGGATGAGGAGAAAGAGAAAGAAAGTGAGAGTAGAAGGTATATCAAAAAAAATTAGTATATACATACAGGTGACCTCAGAGATATTGCGGTCTGGTTCTAGACCACAGCAATAAAGGGAATATTGCAATAAAGTGAGTCCCACGAAGTTTTTCATTTCCCAGTGCACATAAAAGTTGTTTTTTACACTAGATAGTAGTCTAGTAAGTGTGCAATAGCATTATGTCTAAAAAAACAATGTATACACCTTAATTTAACAATACTTTATTGCTAAAAAAAGCTAACCATCATTGGAACCTTCAGCGAGCTGTAACCTTTTCGCAGTAGTGACATCCAAGATCAATAAAATGAGGTTGGCTGGATGCTCCTTTCTGGGGAGTTTGCCTCTCCTTGGGCAAAAGCTGTGCCCTGCTAGAGGCAAAAGCAAAGCTTTGATGTGATTGATCTCTCTAGGAAGACATGTCTTAACTCTGAATTACAATTCCATTAATTCATGCTGAAGGAGTTTTACAAACATACCTCCTTCTTGGGGCAGGAAAGACACGTTTGCTCCGTCCCAGAGAGAATGGCTTCTCCCACACTTCATTTCATCGTCCTCGGCAAACGTTCATGGAACACATTTCTGTGCTATCACTCGAGGCACAGTGAGGGATGAGACGAGTAAGATGTGCTCTTTGCACATCCACAGTCCAGGAGAAGGAAAGACACGTAAACAATGACCTACATCCGAGGGGCAGGGGAAAGTGGTGGGAGACAAAAAAGCTGGGTGACAGTGAGAGAGAACGAGCACAGAAGGGCCAGCGCAATGCCTTGGGGGCTAAAGGAAGATGTCCTTCCAGGGGAGGCTCAGGAATGATCCCAGATCTGCAGCATTTGGACTGAGCTCCGAAGGCTGAGTATCCTTTTGGGATTTGTAACAGCCAAGGACAGCATCAGGGCTCAAAGGGAGCAGACTAAGGGAGATTGAGGTGGGAATGCAGGGCTGCCTGGGCACTGCACGAGGTGTGGTTGGAGGGCGGTGAGGCAGCGCAGGCAGATTGACTCACCAGGCATTTTTCTGTAGAAAATACCACCAACCTTATTCATTCGTCTCTGTTCCACCAGCTCACAGGGAAGGGAGGAAGAGCTAGCTATCCACCCACAGCACCCCCCCTCTTAGCTTTGAGAGGTGGTTTCCTGGACTTTCTTTGTGTGCAGGCGTTGAGTGCATAGAAAATCTGACCCCGGATCAGAGAAGGCCCAGCTGTGCTCCCCCAGGAACTCGGTTGTTTCCGAGCCTCCAAGGGTTTGGGCCCTGGTGTGATGTCTGGGCAATGCCGTGGTTCTGCGGACGTCTGCTCCCAGGGGCTGCATGGGGAGTGGGCTTTAATTGGACACCATCACCTACTAACGCTGGTGATTCTGGGCCCCGGACCCTCCAGTTTTCTCACCTGGACAATTGGGGTAATAATAGTACTACTTCATACAGTCGTTGTTGTTGCAATTTACGTGTCATATGTATACAGCAAGCGCTCAGTAAATGCCTATTATCGTCCTCAACGTCATCATCTCACAGATAATTACAGGCCTGGGTTTGCATCTTGTCTTACCAGCTGTTCTTGGTGTATGGGGTAGGGGGGAGTTTACTCCATGCTGTGAGCTAGAGGTTTCTGATCTTTAAAGAGAAATAACGCCCTCAGGCCAGGGGGAGGATTCATGAGTGTAAATGGGAAGTGCCTGGCGAGCGGAACAGTGACCTGAATGTGGTAGATACTCCCTAAAAGTTAGATTCGACCCTTCTGCTGAGAAATGAGACCAAGGCGTTCGAAGACTGGGCCCTTTGGAACTTGGTGCCTGCCGAGCATGTGACCCTCTCATCTCCTGTATCCTGTGATGCAAGGAAGAGGTCCTGCCTGTGGGTCACTCCTGCAGCCCCAACCCCTCCTTGCTGGGAGGCCCCAGAGCACCGCAGGGCTGAGCTGACGCCATCGCACCTTTACCCCTGCAGCCCCTGCCCACAGGCTGCCTGTGCAGAAGGTGAGTCTGGGAGTCTGCGATTAGATAAAAATGACGCAGTAGGCTGGAAGCTCTTCCCACGATAGCGTGTAGAGCATCTGAGTCCTGTGTCACCTTCACATTTCTGAGTCATGTCGTCCCCAACCTTTGGAAACACCCAACTTTGCAAATTCGACTGTAAGCTATAATTTCCCCCTAAAATGCAATAAAACATAACTAAAAATGTAACTGACCTCTTCACATTAGTAATGCTCTTACAAAAAGGGGATAAAGCAATTTATAAAGCCATTAAAATGCGATCCAGCTGGAACGTGCGCCTAAACCACCCATATTCCCTGTCACTGGTCTCTGTGTGTCTGCGAGGTGGGGCTACCAAGCCCTGCGCTGGAACCACCAACAAACTTGACAGCCCACATGCAACTTCTCCTAAACTTCCTTGTTCTCGCTAAGCCAGCTGGTATTGTGATTATATAGCACAAGAATGGAATTATTTTGTAATCAGTTCAATCCTTGAATATGTCCAGTGGCTTTGATGCACCCAGACTGCACCAGGGACTAAGGACAGGGGCCCAGCAGGCCTTCACACTCCCATAGGGCACTGCTCTCCTGGGCTTCTGGGGAATAACACCCTCTGGAGGTGTTCGGTGGTCCTGCACTCCTCAGAGCTTTCATTCTGGGGGGACTGACGTAGACATACTGCTATAGACTGAATGTCTGTGTCCCCCCCAGATTCTTGTGCTGAATCCTGATCCCCAAGGTGATGGTGTCAGGAGGTAATGAGGTCATGAGGGTGGAGCTCCCATGATGGGATCAGTGCCCTTATAATGCAGACCCCAGAGAGCCCCTCACCCTTTCCTCCAGGTGAGGACACAGAGAGAAGACGCCGTCTATGAACGAGGCAGCGGGTCCTCACCAGGCACCAAATCTGCTGCCGCCCTGATCTTGGACTTCCAGCCTCCAGAACTGTAAGAAATCAATGTCTGTGTTTATAAGGGCTAGTCTGTGGTATTTGTCACAGCAGCTAGAGCGAACTGAGACAGAAATGAATAGGTGAGGGAACCACAGAATTCAGGTGAGCCTTTCTGAGAAAGTTAACAGAGGGTTTTGGAAGGGGACAAGGCTCCATTAGTTTGAAAAGATAAGATTTTTCCAAAGAGGTGATATCTTACATGAGAACTAATATTGGGAGGATCCAGGCAAGGGAAGGTCTGTAGGGCCACGTTGCAGGCAGGTGAAACTATGGGGGCGACAGCCCTAGAGCAGGGGGGAGCCTGGCGTTGAGGAAACAAGGGGAAGGAAGTCAGGATGGGCCAAGGTGAGTGAGCAGAGGGCGGGCCTAGGAGGGCAGTTCTGCTCTAGTTCCTTTATCTGAAGAGTGTCAGGAAGAGGGCTGTAAGCAGGGGAGAGAGTGATGAGGTTGGTGCCGTAGGATCACACCGATGCCGTGGGGAAAGGGTCTGGGAGCGGGAGAGGAAGCAGGGAGGCAGTGCGAGCATGTGGGGTGGTCCAGGAAAGACCCGCTGGGGCCTGGGAGACAGGAACACTGTGGGTCAGAGTCAGGATGATCTTGCTGATGGAGTAGCTGGGAGAAAGGGAGTCCGGCCTAATTCCTCCAGGCTCCAGCCATTGCAGGACTGCTTCCTATATTTCGTCTCTTTGGAATCCCCTCCAGGTAGGTATGAATAGCTTCATTTTGTGGCTGACACAATCGAGGCTCCGATAGGTTAAGTCATGAGCCCAAAATCACGATCTTGCAAGTGCAGAGGCAAAAATAACCCAGTTCTTTCTGAAAGCGAAACTCCAGCCCTTCCCACTTTGCTGTTTCTTCTCTTCTCCATTGTCAGTTCGGTTCCAAGAACTCACACAGGCACTTCACTTTCCCTTTCACTTCCAAGGACACACTGCACGATGTTGAGGAAGCATGAAGAAAAGGACCACGAGGTTCCCTTTGGAGCATGGACGCTGGGCTGTCTTAATCTCTGACACAGCGAGTGTTTCCCATACTCCGATTTCAAGTGTAGACAAGGAACATACATTTAGGCAACAGCAAAGGGGCAAAGGACTGCACCCCAGCCCTAGAGCGGACGGTAAACAGCTGAGGCCACACATGCTGTTCTCATAGATGCCCTGCTGCGGCCCCTCCGGTCTGCTGTGGAGATGAAGAGGGCCACGGACCCCATCCCGCTAGGAGATCGTGCTGAACTTCACTTCTTGACTTCAACTATGCTGAATTAAAAATATCGTGCTTTGTCCCCAGTTATAACCTGGATACTAAAATATAGAAATTTCTTACAAGCTCTTAGCCCACACCTACACTTACTTCTCCTGGAGTTTCCATCACTAATCATTTAATTGCCCAAATCCAAGGTCGAAAGGTAGCTTCTCCAGCTGTTAGCTCCCAGAGGTTTAGAAGACTCAGCTGAAGAACGTACTGTTCTAGAAGCAGTCAGTGCTCTCTGAACGTGGTCTGCAGTCAGTCCTTCAGTCGGCCTCAGCTTTGTAGATACGGGACACACACACTTCAAAACAATCACGCCTGCATGTGGATGGGTGCAAACTCCAGACATTTCCTCCAGTCTTAAAACAAAACCAAAAGACCACTCTCTCTGTCTGTAAGTATAAACACTCACCAAATCACAGCATCTATCCCAGGCTGACTGCTCCTTCACTGCACGGTTATTCACTGAAGCTCTGGTAGGTGTAAGGAGCTGGGCTGGGGATGGAGAATACAGAAATAAATACATCCCAGACCTCAAGAAATTAACTGTAGAATCAGTCAGGTTAGGCCAACTATGCTTCTTTAAAGAACATAGGCGGAAATAATGGTGAATTCTGAGAAAACACTTAGGGCTTCACCCTCTTGTCTCCATGAGGCCTATTGCTGGCTGGGAATTTGTTTCGTTTCTGGCCTCTGGGGCCCAGATAACACTCCCTGGGTCTTTTAAAGTCTTCTTATTGGAAGTTTTGTCAGTTAGGAGATTCTGTGTGTCTATTCGTACGTCTTCATTTCCTCAGTGAGGAAGGCGAGCTCTCCCTGGAGTAAAAACTGGTTTGCAAATCATGGGATGAGTTGGAATCCTCGATGTCACATCATTGTTATGGGAACAATCTAGATATTAGGGTAAATGAACGATTTCGTGGACTCTTTCTGAAGTAGAGAACTCCAGGAGCGTCTGCCCTGGAAGAAAGTGACGTTGAGCTTGGAGCTTCTCTGGCTAATTTGATGGTTCTCGGGACCAATAGCGATGGCCCAGGAGTGTCTGTAGCTTCAATGAGCATGTGGGATTGAACTACACTGATCCTACAGGTCAGGTGATGGCCAAACGGTGTCTTCGGGTAATGTCAAAACTCTTCCCCTATCTAACCATAGAATTCTATCTCTGCTCGTAGTCTGCCTAAAACCAATTTTCTTACCAAGAACAACCGTCTGGATTTTCCTGCATCGGATCCGAGGAGTAACAGCTGCTAAAAACCCAAGTGAAAGTTACACCCACTCAAAGCAAACCTTCCTTGCACTCAGGGACACCCCAAAGAGCCCTCATCCCAGACTGGGCCCCGTGGTTTGCTGTCCTCTTCCCTGATCTGCATTCTTTCCTCTCTGACTTATTTTTTCTTTCTGTTTGAATTGGCTTAGTTGTATTTCTCCCCCTGATAGGGCAGCAAGAGTGAAAGTTCATTCTGCCCACGCTGCACAGAACTCAAAGCAAGCGTTGTCAGGAATCATTTGACATCAAGGCTGACTTTTAAATTTGCCAGGACGGCTTTCTTTGGAGAGAGGGTGAGACACGCACGTTCCCCTTGTAGAGAGCTGGTCCTGGTGCTGGAATTCAAAGCCCACAAACTGAATTTAAAATTTTTCAGATAGCATGTAGATGGGTGAAGGGACCCCAGACATTGACATTGGACATCAAACAATAGACGTAAGTTTTTTAAAACCAACATTTTTTTTTTCAGCCGTGCCACAAGCCTTGAGGGATCTTAGTTCCCTCACAAGGAATTGAACCCATGCCCCCTATAGTGGGAGCGCGGAGTCTTAACCATTGGACCACCAGGGAAGTCCCCAAATCAACACATTTTAATGTACCATTCACATCTTCTTCTTTCTACCATCTACTCCATTTTTTTTTAAATAGCCCACTGCTCTTAGAAAACACATTTAAAAATCATTTGTTTCTTGCTTGACTATCATAGATTTAGTTACCTTGTGTTCTGGGTTGCACTGTGCCTCAGTTTTGTTTTTTTTTTTAATTTATTTATTTTATTTTATTTATTTTTGGCTCTGTTGGGTCTTTGTTGCTGTGCACGGTCTTTCTCTAGTTGCGGCGAGTGGGCGCTACTCTTCGTTGTGGTGCGTGTGCTTCTCATTGCAGTGGCTTCTCTTGTTGCAGAGCACAGGCTCTAGGCGCGCGGGCTTCAGTAGTTGTGGCGCACAGGCTCAGTTGTTGTGGCGCACGGGCTTAGGTGCTCCGTGGCATGTGGGATCTTCCTGGACCAGGGCTCGAGCCCGTATCCCCTGCATTGGCAGGTGGATTCTTAACCACTGCGCCACCAGGGAAGCCCTGTGTCTCGGTTTTTAACAGAATTTTGTTTTATTTGAAAGCCTGTCTTTCATTTGTTTACACTTTTAATTTGGAGTCCCTGGGAATCTCTAGATGGGCTCCAGAAGCCATATCATCTAATAATATCTATCTCCTCCTTTCTGACACAAAGTGACTTTTGAAACACTTCCATTTTCCCTTTCTGTTTCATGTACTCCAGACCACTTTTTTTCTCCTCATTTTTTTACAGTCCGTCATGGAGTATTTGTTTACCAAATGTTACTTTTCTTGGATCGCATCTATTTTTGAGGAGTGCAAAGCAAACAAAGCTTTGAAGCTGTCAGGCTTCATTTTATTTATGCATGAATAACACAAATAACTTGAAAATGACCTAGCCTGTTTTTCTCAGATTTAGATAGAAAAACTGCTTCCGGGCAACGTTTATGCCAAACAGTTCATGCCAAATTTCCAGTTTTTGTGCCAGCTGGTTTTTGCAGCCAAGTTGTAAACCTCCGGTAAACACGGTTTATAATGAAAGTGCAGACACAACCTGGGCCACGGCACAAGTGGGACTGATGTAAATTTACTCTAAGAATAAAATTCTAAGAGGCACAGAACGGGAGAGAGAAGCAAGCTCTCAAGGGTTCCTACCCCAGTGCGGAAAGTATACAAATGATGATATTTGATCGCTAAAATCCCATTAGGCTCGCTGAGGCATTTATGGATTCCCTTTGCCATCGCTGCTGAGTAGCCCCGCGCTCCAAGTCACTGCTTATCACTACAAGGCGGCTTTTCCAGAGCCCCCCCTCCACTTAACCTCTAATGCTGCGGGGGAGGGTGGGGGGAGGGGGGCCTAGAAAAGTTCAAGACACAGATGGCTGTGTCCACAGTACATTGATCAAGGTATAAGGGAAAGAATCAAACATTTTCCTTTAAAATCAGTTCAGCAGCATTCATTCAGGTCGATCTTGCGGGATCCAGATTCCGTACGTGTGGTGCTGGTGGCGAGTGTTGTCATGTTACTGCACACGTGGGACCCTGGGGTCCCAGGCAGCCCTCAGGGGGAGGATAAAGTGAGAACTACGCCCCTAGGGCAGTGCCATGAGGTGGCTCTTCTCTTTGAGAAGGGAGAGAGTAGTCTCCTTTTCATGAAAAGGGAGAGAGTCCCGGCTTCTGGGGACTTGGGAAAAGTCATTTGCTTTGAGGACCCCTAATTGCCAGAAAGGAAAGGACCCAGGACACAGGATCCAGGACTCATGACCCAGGATCTGTGATGCAGGACCCAGGATCTAGGACCCGGGACCCGAAACTCAGGACCCAGGACCAGAAATCTGTGACCCAGGACCCAGGACTTCCTTCTTAGGTGTAGGATGACCTGCATTGCTTCATGCATGGTTGTTTCCCTTGGGTGGTTCTGACTCAATCAGAGCAGAAGGGAGCAGAGGCTTCCAGACACTGGAAGGGGAGAGCAACTTCAGTCACAGCCATGGCGGTCAATAGAGGCGCTCTCTTGCTGTCCTGGATCCGGGGTCCCAACTCCTCACACCATCCCTCAGGCCACCATGTTGTGGCACATAGACTGTGACCCACAGATGTCATTTAATAAAGAGTGAGTGTGGAAGAGACTTGAATGATATCATAGTGTGTATGAAACGGACGTGGGTCAGTCTTGGCCAGGAGTCCATCTTCCCAGCCTCAGGGTAGTTCAACCTGCTCTGAAGTTGTTACTCACCTGCCCTCCATCCAGCGGCTGCCCACCCACCCCTCGACCGTGCCCACGCTGGACATCCCTCCTCCGGATTGTGGTTCATCACCGCCTGACACAGCCCTTCACAGCTGCACGTGCAGTGGCAATGACCATGATGGCTTAGCGAGTTTCCAGCCTGTTTTCTGGCCTTGACGTGAGGTGGAAAAACCCCAAACTTCCACTTTTATTTGGGAGACAGGGTTTCATGTCACCACTGACAGGCACTTAGTAAATATGCTGTGGTTTGTGCCTTCCCAGGGATTATCCTCTTGTCATCCTCAGGCCCACACATCTGTCTGTCATCTTGTGGCTATTTAGTGAATACTTGCTGTGTCCCAGCTCTCCGTGTGTTGACCCATTGCGTCCTGACTCCATCCTGTGAGGTGGTGCTGCAGCTGCTGTTACCCAGCTTCACAGGTGAGGGACCCGGGCTCACAGGTGAGGGGTCAGAGGCCCTGGGGGCTTAGCAGTCACCAGCCCTCTGCAGAGCCGCAGAAAGCTTCACCCAGGGGGCCAGGCTCCAGTGCTCTGACTGTTCATCTCTCTTCATTTCTCTAGATTATTCTGGTCACAGTGGGCAACAGGTCAGTTTACAGTCACGAGAATAGGCAGCTCCACATCCCCAGGAGTCTCAATCTGATGTCTGCAGCCTCCCGCCTTCCTGCCTCAGGCTCTGCGTTGGCTCCTCTGGGCTGGAGCATTCTGTGGGGTCTGAAAGCAACGGAGTCCCATGCACCCTGCTCCTGACACCTCCCTGGCCCTGTGTCTGGGGTCCTTGCCTTGGTCTTGGGTCCCAGGTCCTGGGTCCTGGATCTTGGGTCCTGCTGTTTCTGCCCATCGCCCCTAGCCTCCTACTCGTCTGGCGCTGCTGCCCCTTCTAGCAGCTGGACAGCGGCCAGAGCACGCTTCCAGGCTGCACCCGGTTCCATCCGCTCCTGAAGACCTGTGTCCCCCCCCCAACATACACACACACACACACACACACACACTGACGCACGTCACCTCTCACTGCATCTCAGGAAGCCAGGTCTGCAGCTCATGGCGGATCCGTGGGGAAAACGCATCTACACAATTTGTTTCTTTTCCTTGAAAAGGCAGGTTTGCTATTTTGGGCTTTGGCTTGATTTATTCAGTTATCACTTAACTGCAGAACATTCTCTCCTGTGAAACAGAGTCCTGTCCAGCTGCAGTGACCCTCCTGGGTGGGAGTCAGAGCCCAGCCCAGGACCTGTAGAGAGACAGACACACAGAGGAAATAGGACCCTTCGTGTGCCTGTGGTGAGAGGGGTTCCATCAGTGTTTAAAGTAAGATAGTAAAGTCAGATAAAATAAAAAAATAAATAAAACAAAAGTAAAATACAATAAAATAAAACAAAATAAAGCAAAATACGGTAAAATAAAACAAAATAAAGTAAAATACAATAAAATAAAACAAAATAAAGTAAAATAAAATATAATACAGTAAAAATGTAAAGTAAAATAAAACATAAAACAAATTAAACAAAAGAAAGTAAAATAAAATAAAATATAAAACAAAGTAGGGAACTCCCTGGTGGTCCAGTGGTTAGGACTTGGTGCTTTCACTGCCAAGGGCCTGGGTTCAATCCATCGTCAAGGAGCTAAGACCATGCAAGCCGTGGGACCAGAAAAAAAAATAACAACAAAGTAAACAAAATAAAATAAAGTAAAATATAATATAATAAAGTAAAATAAAATATAATAAAGTAGGGAGGGACTGACCTATTGAGCCTGGTGAGCCCTGGCTTGACCAGAACTACTGTAAAATCATACTGACTGCCCTTGAGCCCGAGGTCGCAGTGACAGAAGGAGCTGACTTTCTGGGGAGCCTGTGAGGAGATAGGCCCCCTTTTATCACGGCCAGACCTGTGTCCCTACAGTGTGTTGAAGGTTCAGGGTTCATATCCTAATGACAGATTCTGGAAGTCGTGCCTGGGACCCAGGAGAGCTGGGCATTGGGAGAACTGCCACCTGAACAGGAGGTGCAGGAGGAGGCATGAACCCAAGCCCTGGATCTCAGGGCTCCCATCACTGCAGGAGCATGTGGTGCCTGACTCTGGCCTTATCCCTTGCTGGCCTGGAGCCCAGATTCCTCGTCTGCAAAATGAGGGAAACTGTAAGGCAACTTTATCATCTCTCTGGCTCTAGGGGTCTGTGGAGTTAATTGGGGAGGTATCTTAAGTGTTGAGAGCATCTCGTGGAAGCCCTGACACTGGTCCAGGACACAGCAGGTGCCAACGTGTCAAAGAAATGCTTTGTCAGACCTCCACTCGTGCACGAAATTTAGTGTCTCTATCACCGTCCTTTCAACAAAAACATATAAACACTCCATCTTTAAAATATGAAATTGTTAAAAATATTACAGCACATTTTCTCTCTTGTGCTTTTTTTTTTTTTTGCTGTCATTAAAAAACAAAATGCTTTGCAATCCCAGTGGAAGTTAGGAGGTGTGGTCAAGATGGGTGAGTGTCAAGATAGAACGAGTCCCCAGAATCCAGAAGCACAGCTAACAGATGCCACTGTTACTCCACGAAGGAGATTTTCTTGCTCATGTTTTCAACCAGGCGCAATTTCTGTCTCCCCACTGTTTCTCCCAGGATGATTCTGCTCATGGGTCCCAGGCTGGCAGGCGTTGGGAGACCTTTGATGTGCTCATCCAGTAACAAGACGACATCAAACGGAGCTGTTACTCTGGCAGCAGCAACTCAGATGCTGTTTCACATGCCCTTTGCTGAGAGGCTCGCAGTTTGAAGTCTCCAGGGCTGATTTAAAAGCAAGTTCCTGGGGAAAGAAGTCGGAAAGTTCTCTGAAAACAGTAGTGGAAGTTAATCTCTAATAAAACAAAATGTTACCGTTCATCTGGAAAGATTTCATACATCAAATGCAGGGTCAATAAAAGAGACAATTTGATTAACTGATGCTCTCTATTTTAATATTGACTTCGAAAAAGTTCACAGAGATAAAAAGGCCAAGGGCTAACTTGAAAGCTTAGATGCTAAAGATAGATGTAACAATGCGTTTACAAGGAGGAGGCACATAATAAACGTGTTTGTAAAAACAGAGTGAATGCGTGTCAATGAATTTTAAATACCAGTGGAAGAAAAAAGAAAATTAAAGAGAAAAAAATAAATCCAAGGCCCCAATCCCAACACTGTGTAAAACTTGCTGTATTTAACATATGTGTGGAATGGACTGAACACAGTTGACAGCTGCCTTTCATGTTTTGGTTCCTAGAGCTGCCCTTGGCACTCCCCAACCCATGCACTGCCTGAGGTCTAGGGAACCCCAGTTGCATTTGGAACCACCATCAAACCTTCCTCTTGTAGCCCCAGATGCTGGTATGCTGGAAGTGTTCCGCACATAAAAACCTGGAGGTAGGTGACCCAGACCTAGCTGGGCATCTCAGTTCCATGAGGTCTTGAGACATCTAGACTCTGCCATCCCTGAGGTGTAGCCCTCATCCTCATGGTCCAAAAAGGCAGTTGGAGCACCCATCATCACATGTAGGTTCCAATTAGCAGGATAAATGGAGATTCAAAAAGAAAGCGGAAAAGACAGATTTTTAAGGAACACTCCTGGAAACTGTCCCATGACCCTTTTCTTCACATTTGGCTTCAAAATAGAGGATCTATTCTGAGCAGTCATTTGTCAAGATAAAGTCCAGGGGTTCTGTTTCTATGGAACATCAGGAAAAGAGAAATTAAGGGCCTATCATCAGTCTCTACAGAAAAGAGAATAAGCCATGTGAAGAAGGTGCTAAGCCTATGGACAAAAATAATGAACAATATAATGGGAAAAATAATGGAAAATATTTTTTTGAGTTTGTGTACAAGATTTCAGAAAGGACAGAGATCTGTGAGCGGCCCCAGGACCTATGAAGCTGACCTGTTGGAAGATGCTTTTTGAGTCACAGAGGGAAGTTATTAGATGTTAAGAGGCCCATGAACCCTGCTAGAAATGGTCCAGAAAAAATATGAGTGTAGGAGAAAACTTTTATCATAGTTACTACTGGGTCTTAGAATTGTAAGAATTTTGGATTCATCTCTCTTGACATCTAATTAAAAACTCTAAGAACACTCAAATCACGCATTCAGTCATTCCCTGGGCAGATGTTTGAGTTGTAAATACTCTGACAGTCCCTGGAAATCAGCTAATGGGAGACTGTTCCCCTCGACTTGTGACTTGTTAACAGACCTTGTTAGTTAAACAGATGATCTCAACCTATTCTCCAGCCAGTAGTCAAACTGTTGTTTACAGTCGTAGCTATAACAACTGATTTTAAAGTTAAACATTCAGTTGATTTCTCTAGATACCCCCAGGTAAATAGTAAATGAATGTGTCTAGATGTACGCGTATGGACTATTCCTTTTATTAACCGATTGAGTCACCAGGATGCCCCATCTCTTAACAGTACAGAGTTTACTGGAGGTTTCCGTGAGTATCTGAGTCACAGAGCTGAGTAGATGGATGTGTGGTTTTCACTGGCAATTGCTCTGTGCAGTGTTTTATTCATTTCAGGACTTTTAAACCGTGTATAATTTAGCTTAACGTTTCCGAACAGCTCTTGACTGCAAAGGGGCCTCTCCTCACTGAGCAGGTGTCTGCAACCACGTGCTTCGGATGTGCATACCTGATTAATACTGAACTTTGGAAAAACTTTGGAAAAGATTTCTTCTGTGTTTACTCACGAGATTTATGCAAAGCCTTTACAATCATTGTAGCTCATATCTCTGGGGATGAAAAGGCATATCAACAAAACAAGTTGCTAAAGAGTGGAAATGCAGCCAATTAAAAGGAAGCTGCTTGATTTCCACAGTGGCTGCAAACCAATGTGACGGTATTTTTTGGGTTTGCTTTGTCTGAGTTAGTTCTACTTTGAAAACATCAATTTCAGCATCTTGTAGACTTTTGAAAAAGACACGCTATATTGGTAATTTAATTTAGTAGGTTGCAAAGCAGTGTTTTAAAGTAGAATGGAGTAGAATGTAATAGATGAAAATATCATGGAATATAATGTAACCGAGTAGGGTGGAATAAAATAGAAAATATAGGGAATATGGCTTCCAATAAGAGTAAGAAAATTTTTATGAAAATATGCTGGCAATGTTCTAAGTAGCTAAGGACAAGGATGGGGGCTGGAGGGAACAATTATATGTCATCTTGGTATTCCTGTTATATATGGTAACTTGAAGATTTTCCTTCCTTTTTTCCTTCCTTCCTTCCTTTCATTTTTTACTTTTATTCTTTTTTGTTTGTTTGTTTGTTCTTTTTTTCCTCCACCTTTATTGTACATCACGGTCAAAAAAAGATGAAAACACTCCAGTGTAGACCAAACTTCAGATGTTAGACACAGAGAGAATAGGAAAATAATGACCACATTTAGAATTTTATCTTCCAATTCTAAATAAGTTTTGTAATCTATTAAAAGTGGGGACGTATAGCTTCAAGCAAAACTTCTTTCATTTAATTAAAAAAGATAAATTTATAAACCTCAAAGGTCTTGTTTACTCAGCCTTCTGTCACCTTTGCAGAAATCTAGACGTTTAAAAAATCACTTTACAGCTATATACCCCTCTCCCCAAAATAAAATAAAATTTCTTTTTCACATCTCTAAGAATGAGTATTTAAATCAAATGTACTTACTTGCAAGGTGAACTAGATTAAGGACTGGATCTGGAAGGCAAGACAGCACCTCCTCCATCAATTTATTAACAAATGCTTATTAAGCATCTTCATACCAGGAAAGTGGCAGAGATCAATTAGAACAAAGGGAGGTAAAATTCCTGTCCATATGGAGCTTACCATGTAGAAGACCTTCAGAGGCTGAAGTGCAGGATTTCTCTTTGAGAGTTATTTGGCTTCTTTGTGGAATACAGAGTGGAGAGAGGCAGAGGGTTTGGCCATAAGGGGGAGGAAGGACCTTGACCATCATGAAGGAGGAAACAGGGTGGGCGGGGGGTGTGGGTCTCCCTGCAGAGACCCCCTGAGTGAGAATCGTCACCCTGCCTCGTCCGGCTCTGGGTCCGCAGGGAGGGACAGAAGCTTTCTCTGTCTCAATTTCCTCATCTGTAAAGCCGGGATGCTAGCCAAGAGACCTGCTCTTGGCTGGTTGTGAAGGATGAATCAGGTAATACATGTAAAGGGCTAGCACGGAGCTTGGCACATGGCAAGGGCTCTTTTTATGAGTGGAGGGATTTGCTGATAACATCTTCCATGTCGAGTGTCAGCTATGCAGGACTTTCATTCCACACTATCCTGAGAGAGGAATGCAACTCAGGGAATAAACACTCAGGGAACTTTGCCATAAAGATTATACTCTGAGTAAGAAAAACTCATTAGAAAAACATCTTAAATGCCGAAAGGCCCTTTGGCAGTTTAAGGAACAGTTCTGCAAATGTAACCTGCATTTGGACTCTCTGTAAAACAAATTGGTTTATCATTTCTTTCTTTATCTAGTGCTGGTTACTTTATTAATTGCTGGTGCTGCTGCCAGGAGTATAAAATTAAACACCTTTTTGCAGAAAAAGTTTCCAGCTGATTTTTCTCTCAAATAATACAGGGTGATTTTTAAAAGATCTCAGACACACAAAGTGCTATCTCTTTTTAAGGCTTTAGGAGGGGGGTCTTCTGAACAAATGAACCAAACACAAAATAAAAGAACCTTTTTCTTTTTCCTTTTTTTTAAAAAAACATTGTAAGCGCACTGTACATACATGAACCCCACCAGGCTGGTGGGATATCTTTCTGATTAGATGACTGATTCCTATTTCTGGATTCCCCCTTTCACTGGATCCATTTTTATTTCTTAAAAGAGAAAAAGTGCTAGCTGCCTGCCAGGCCATAGCATTCTGGTTTGAACAGAGACATCTGAAATCTAGGCCAGGCAGGAAAGGCTTCTTTCATCCCTGCAGCCGTTCACCGTAGGAGGCGTTTAGTGTCACCACTGCAGCTCCCCCTGAAGCCAGCTCTGCGGTGCGTGGCTCTGGCCCATGGCCCTGAGCCCCTGCGGGGCTGCGATATCTCATTAGCTGTGCATGTGGTTTTCTGAACCGCCCTGAATGTGATCTCGCATGAGCCTTCCTGGCCTTGCTTTTTAATTCTTACAGGAAGCGAAAGGTGAGGCTTTCACCAATCCTGGAGGGCTCGGGATGGAGTGGGAACAAGATCAAGAAATGCAGGTAGGGGGAAAAGATGAGTGAGTCAGACAGAGAAAGGCAGAGGCTCCTGCTTTTCTCCTTCTACAGACTTTGAAAGTAACTCTGTGAGCTTATATTTTGGGAACTTAGGAACAAAAGGGAGAGGACAAACTTTTACAAGTGGAAGGAGTAAAAATGCAGCTTTACCATGAAACCCAGGTGGTGAACTCCCCATCACCTGATTGAGAGTAACCTCCCCAGGAAAGGTCTCTGTGGAGCAGGGAATGATGTTGTTTACTAGAAAATACCTAGCAGGACTTCCCTGCTGGTGCAGTGGTTAAGAATCCGCCTGCCAATGCAGGGGACACGGGTTTGATCCCTGGTCTGGGAAGATCCCACATGCCACGGAGCAGCTAAGCCCGTGCGCCACAACTACTGAGCCTGCGCTCTAGAGCCCACGAGCCACAACTCCTGAAGCCCGGGCACCTACAGCCCGTGCTCTGCAACAAGAGAAGCCACCGCAATGAGAAGCCCGCGCACAGCAACAAAGACCCAATGCAGCCAAAAATAAACAAATAAAATAAATAAATTTTTTAAAAAAGAAAAGAAAATACCAGCGAAACGCACCGCAGGGAGTCCTTCACTTCTGGTGGTTGTATCTGCTGGTACAGGTAGTGTCCACAGGGGATGCTGCAGGAGAGGCTCCCTTCACACCACCCCCGAAGCTGCCTCTAGATCCCTGCAGACCCCAGCCTCCACTCCTTGACCTCGTCTTTGCTCCTGAGCACCTAGAATCTCTTTGCCCCGGGATCTCGCCTCTGCTTCCCCGTAGATTTCTCCGCCGATTGTGGCCGGGTTTACTAGCTCTGTTTTGGATGGTTCTGCTGGGGGATGGAGAGCCGGAGGACAGAAGGAACATCTTACAGGGTGGCCACCGGCATCCTAGCTCCTGTAAGTTTTTTTTTTCTAAAAATAAGTTCCTTCTCTTTATCAGTCTTGAGTTTTATTGCAAAAGCACCCCAACATAAACCCTTTGAAAAACATTAGCCTGGCTTAGCCTGGCCAAGCACCAAGAAGGGATGTGGTATTGCCAGGCCCCCGGAAGGGTGGTGAGGTGGAGGTGGTTAGACAACTCCACTGCGTCACAATAAATAGCTTGAAGATTTCATTCTGGGGTGTCCTACCCTGATGCCCACATTAACCTACAGTTATTAGCCTAACTCATTTGTTTTTTACTCTGAATTAATGAAAAGACTGTAAGTATCTCAGGCACTATTGTTACCAAGTCCAAGCTCGCTCTGCTCGCTACACGACAGCACAGTAAATCAGGAGATGAGCTGCTGAGGCAAGGAAGACCACTTTATTTGGAAAGCAAGCCGGCAGACCAAGAAGATGGCAGACTAATGACTCCAAAAAACCGTTTTATCGGGGTCTGGATGCCAGTTTCTTTTATAGAAGCAGAGAGGGAACTATAGTAAAAAGGCAGAATAGAGAGGGAGAGGCGGGGAGGAAGTAAAGTAAGAAGGGCCATCAGTCTTGCAAAACATCTCCTGGAATGGCCAGCCTCGGGGAGGGGATGTATTAATTTCTTCTTTCTTGCAGCCATCCACAGGTGGGCGGGGTTTCCTGAGGCAGGCCATTATGTATGATTATAATAACAAAAGCAATGAAAAGCAAAGGTTAAAGTCAAAGAAACAGATCCAACATGGAGTCAAAATTGGCTCTTCCCTGTTACACTATGTTACCTGCTTACGGTATTCATCTTAAGTAGGTCTCAATCCTGACATAGCTAACATTTCAATGAGATAGAATCACACGTAAACAAGAGTTTATGATGAAATGTGGTAGATGCTAATAAGTCCATTGATAAAATAACATGGCTACAAAGCAGGATTGAAATGTCTCCTGTTTTTCATATGAAAGGGGTTATTATTAGCTTAAGTTAGTGACACTGGGTGGAATTAATTATCTGCCTCCCTGAGAATCTTATATTCTTAAACTGAATATCCCAAGCCTTGAGCCTTGAGAGTATTTGGTTTGGAATCCTGGCTGAACTACCTCCTAGCTTTCTAAACTTTGTCAAGTTGTAAATTCTGTGTCTCAGCTTACTTTTCTGTCAAACGTGGATAATAAAATGTACGAGGCTCCTAGGTGGTTCTGTGAATGGAATCAGTTAAGTGCTTAGATTAACCTCTGTTCCACAAGAATCCAGTAAACTTTAGCTCTGTTACCACATACGGTGGTGCTTATTCTAATTATCATTGTTAGTGTTGATGAATTACCCTGTCATGGCTTTTTCTAGGATAAAAATAATACTTGAATCGAGTTGTACCCACATGAGAGTTGAAACTAACCAAATTGCTTAGAGGGACTGGGTATTATTCATGTGATATGTTTGGAAGGCTGACTTGTCAGATTCCTACTGACTGTGCCATAGGGGCCAAATTAGCAATAAAGCTTTGGTCAGAGGAGTTCAAGAACCATTCTTGTAAAAGATACTAAAATACTTATGGAAAAAAAGATGACTTTTTGTAATAAAAAAAGCCAAACTTCTCAGAAGATGAACTCAACATGCACAAATAATATTAGCCATTGGATCAGAATATTGATCTTGGAACCCACCTGAGTATTTCCAGACTCAAGGCCAGTCCATTCCAATTGGCTAAAACACAGGTCCCATTCCCGGAATATCCTATCCTGCTGTAGGTTATAAAGACTAGGTGCCATAGGATCTTTTTTCTCTTCTGGAGAGGCTGGAAAGAGGAAATCTTTTAATTACAAACCCAACTAATCCTGGATGCTTTATAGTTAAGAGTTTATTCTTGAGCATATTTATTTCATTTTGCATATTATCACAGGCAGCGAATAAATGCCATTGGATGTTTTAATATTTTGACTGGGATTCTCCTTAGCTAGATCATAGAGCTCATTAGATGCATGTTATGGACTGACTTGTGTCCCCCCAAATCCATATGCTGGAGCCCTAACTCCCCATGTGACTGGATTTAGAGACGGGGCCTTTAGGGAGGTAATTCAGGTTCAATCAGGTCATAATGGTGGGACTCTGATCCAGTAGGAGGAAGAGACACCAAAGAGGTCTCCCCCTACCCCACTTCTCTCTCCACTCACAGAAGAAAGGCCATCCAAGGACAGTGTGAGAAGGGGACCGTCTGCAAGCCAGGAAGAGAAATCTCACCGGGAACCAGCCCTGCCGGCACCCTGATCTTGGACTTCCAGCCTCCAGAGCTGTAAGAAGTAAATGTCTGTTGTGTAAGCCGCCTGACTCAGGGTTCTGTTATGAAAGCCTGCGCTGACTAATGCAGCACTTTTTTCCAGTTTCACATCATAGGCAACAGAAGACATGCTGGACTTTCTACTCCACCATCATCAGAGTCCCCTTTCCTCAAGTTTTTGTAACACTTTTCTCCGTTTTCTTTAAGATGCCCAGACAGCTCCCTCCAGACCTTGGATGTCCACCAACACACTCCTGAGTTCTTCATGTTCTCGTTTCCTCGCACATTAAGGCTTTTCAAGATTTTGCAAAAATTCTTCTCAAAGCCCTTGTAGCATCTATCCTCCACTGTTCCAAAGCCAGAGCGCATTTTTAGGTGTTTGTTATGGCAGCACCCTGCTGCCAGGCACTCAAATCTGTCCTGGTTACCTATGACTGCAGGACAAATCACGCCATTTGCAGAGACATGGATGGACCTAGAGACTGTCATACAGAGTGAAGTAAGTCAGAAAGAGAAAAGCAAATATCGTATAATATCACTTATATGTGGAATCTAGAAAAATGACACAGATGAACTTACTTGCAAAGCAGAAATAGACATACACGTAGAGAACAAACATGGATACCAAGGGAGGAAGAAGGGGGTGGGATGAATTGGGAGATTGGGATTGATACATATACACTATGTATAAAATAGATAACTAATGAGAACCTACTGTATACCACAGGGAACTCTACTCAATGCTCTGTGGTGACCTAAATGGGAAGGAAATCCAAAAGAGAGGGGATATATGTATAAGTATAGCTGATTCACTTTGCTGTACAGCAGAAACTAACAGAACACTGCAAAGCAACTATACTCCAATAAAAATTAACTAAAAAAAATTGAAAAATGCACACATTTTAAAAAGTCATATTTACTAAGTTTGCAAGCCTGATATGCTCAAGAGTAGGGAAATTGTTAAACGTTTTAAAATAAAAGTCACTTAAATCATATTATTCCTTTCAAAGTAAAGGGTATGTATCAAAAACTTGAAAGTTAAATTAATTAACTCATATATTTACCCCTATATTTCTGATTCTGAGACAGTGGTCCACTTTATGGACATGTAAATTTAAAAGATTTCACCCCAGTTAGGGGCAAACTCCATGACCTCGTTGCCTCACCTTTAAAGTAAAAATCGAGTATATCTTCCAACATGACCTTTGACACCTTGACAGTAACTAACCCACATTCTTCCCAAGGTTTCATGTCCCATCACTTAACCCACTGAGCTTAAGTGGCAACATTTTAAAGTGTACAACCAATAATTTGTAAAGAACTGTATCTTTTAAAAAAATTTATATACTCTCAAAATGAATGTGCCCTCGAGGTTCAAATACCCAAGGCAATGGCTTTCAGGAGGGTCTGACAGAAGATCTTTACATTTAATTTTAAATTTGTATGTAATTTGCTGCTGCATTTGAAACCATCTCTTCCCCAGCAGTGCCCTTTCTCTCTGTAGTCTTTAATCCCCTGTTGTACTGCTCCATAAAGATGCCAGTGGACCTCTTCACCTTTCTATCGGGGGTCCTTCAGTAATTTTAGAAGCATGTTTTATTTTCGACTTTATGAATACAGAAATGGAGACAAATGTGCCTCAGTCAACGGCTCAAGGACATGTAGAAAAAAGCCCTCCTCCCTGCATGACTGCCCTCTTTCAACTAGAGCTGGCTAATTCACGCTTTGCTTTTAGAAAGCACTAGTTATTGGTACCTGAATTGGGATAGACTGAACGATAACCCCATAATATGTGAAACGTATTTTCTCAGAGATGTAGTCTTAGATTTTTCCCCAAGTTAAAGATATTCCAGACAGTTAATACTTTCTTCATTTTAATGTCCAAACCAGGTAGCTTCATCTTCCCTTAGAAATTATTAAAAGATCTACAGCATAGGTCTAATGAATTCCCTCTCATGAAATACTTTCCACAACATTATCTGTTCTCAGGAACTCAGTATAACTTCTCTATTGAGATTTATAATTTATTTTTCCCATGCTTTTATTTTTATTTTTAAAGACAATTTTTCTGGAGCAGTTTCAGGCTTACAATAAAATCAAGAGGAAGGTACAGAGATTTCCCAATTTCTCCCTTCGGTACCTGCCACAGGCCCAGTCTCCAACATCACTCCCCAGATGGTACATTTCACCAATGATGAACCTTTTGACTAGGTGAAAACTATAAACATACACATGAATGAGTGTATGTGCATTTATCGTTTCAATTATGGACACGTCATCCTCATCCAAGGTCCACAGTTGACATTTGGGGTCACTCTTGGTGTCATATAGTCTGTGGGTTTGAACAAATGTAAAATGACATGTATCCTTCATTACAGTATCATACAGAGTAGTTTCACTGCCCTAAAAATCCTCCGTGCTCCACCCATGTACCCCTTCCAAACCCTGGCAACCACTGATCTTTCTACTGTCTCCACACTTTTGCCTTTTGCAGAATGTCGTAGAGTTGGAATCATACACGATGTAATATTTTCAGATTGGTTTCTTTCACTTAGTAATAGGCCTTTAAGTTTCTTCTAAGTCTTTTCTTGGCTTGATAGCTCATTTATTTTTTAATTTTTTTTTCAGGACTGCCTTGGGTCTCAGTTGCGGCATGCAGGGTCTTCGTTGAGGCATGCAGGATCTTTCATTGTGGCGTGGGCTCTTTGTTGTGGTGCACGGGCTTCTCTCTAGTTGTGGCATGCGGATTTTTTCTCTCTCTAGTTGAGATGCGCGGGCTTAGTTGCCCCACAGCCTGTGGGATCTTAGTTCCCTGACCAGGGATCGAACCCATGTCCCCTGCTTTGGAAGGCGGATTCTTTACCACTGGACCACCAGGGAAGTCTCCGATAGCTCATTTCTTTTTAATGCTGAATAATATTCCATTATCTGATGGACTGCAGTTTATCTATTTACTGACTGAAGGACATCTTGGTTGCTTCCAAGTTTTGGCTACTGTGAGTCATAACCTCCTCCCACAAAAGTAATCAAAAGTGTGGGTGAATATTTATTGCAGCAAATTCCATAGAGGGGTGGCGTTGGTGGTATAGTGGTGAGCATAGCTGCCTTCCATAACACATAGAGGTACAAGGAGGCTTAGGGATGCTCGGGTTTATCTTGAAAGCAGAGGTAAGAGAAAGGACGACCCCTCACAGCCCGCTGGTCAGTGGCCCAGGTAACAGTGTCCTGCTGCCTTCTTAAGCCGCCCTCCCCACTGGGAGGCTCTTGTTCAGGAGATCAGTTCTGCCTCATTTAGCAAAATCCGACGTCTCACGCTGTTGCTTGGAAGTAGCCAGGGCTGTGCTACCTGCAGCTGGCTATGCACCCTGGGAGCCAAGGAAGATGAACAGACCTGAGCCAGGGATTCCAGGTGGAGTCTTTGTGGTCCTGCTGCCTCTGGGGAGAGTTTTCAGGGAGTAGAGGTGGGAGTGGTGGGCTGGGGTGAGTGGAGAGGGGCTTCTCCCCTCACCTGATGCTGGGCAGCGGGGACTGTAGCCCAGAGCAGCTGCCTTCTCTGTGCTCCTGCCCGGCCAGGGGCTCCAGCCTCCTTTCTGGGGAGGGTCTGGTGGGCAAACGCTGGAGGGATCAGGCATTTATTGGTTATTTTCACTTCTATCTCACAGAGGACTTCTCTGCTAGTATACTTTACTAGTTGTGACGATTTACTTACCAGCCACTTAAAAAATGTCACCTGAATGTGTGGCAAAGTGTCTGTTGGGACATGAATAAGCTTCATGTATTTCCCTCTGTTCTGCTCAAATTTAACCAAGAGCCATTCAGCATTTCCATTGAAATTCAATGAACGTCTCTACGTAGCGACATCTCGATAGGGTTCTGAACCTTTTCTTAGATAGTATTGTAAAATGGTTCACTGCAACCTTGGTCTACACTGAAAACTTGGAATCCAAATGAATGTTTCCTTGTCCTCTGGGGAAGGGGGGGTGTCGCCAGAGCACTGGTGAGACCAGTGGCTTTGCAACTTGGTCTTTTTATTGTTTATCTTTTTTCCACAGCTTTATTGAGTTATAATTAACAAATAGAAATTATATATATTTAATGTGTACAACTTGATATTTTGATAGATGTATATATTATACTATGGAATATTATTCAGCCTTAAAAAAATCCTCCCATTTGTGACAACGTGGATGGACCTAGAGGGTGTTATGCTGAGTGAAATATGCTGGACACAGAAGGACAATACAGATGACTTCCCCGACATGAGGATGTAACTGGTCTTTAGTTCAGACATTTCCCCAGCTCACTCTGTATCTGGTTGAGATGGGGTGATGCAGGAGGGTTTTAACCTTAAATTATTTTGAAGGGGTGAATTTATTCAAAGCTTATAAAGTATGAGTTGTACCTTTCCTTCCTAAGGTCCCTTCAAAGGACTCACGATTAAATTCCTGTAGCTATACTTCATATTTGGCCCAAATTTCCATCAGGGTACAGAGGTTTTATTTATCTCGGGAGTGTATTCTAGTTAAAAAAAAAAGTTATACCAAAGCAAAAAAATGAGTAGACTCCCGAGTCAAAATTCTCTGAACATACAGGCAACTCCAAATGTTCGAAGTGACTTATAAACAGTAAACAAACATGAGATCCGCCCCCTTGGGAGCTAGTGATCAAAACTAAGCACCTGAAAAACACTGTGCTGCTCTCTGCTTCTATGTGACTGACTTTTAAAGATTCCACATGAAAGTGAGATCATGTCGTTTTTTTTTGTTCTGTGTCTGGCTTATTTCATGTGGTGTAATATCCTCCAGGTTTGTGCTTGTATGGAAAATGGCAGGATTTCAATCTTTTTAGGGCTAAATCATATTCCCCTGTGTGTGTACACCACATCTGCTTTATCCATTCATCCACTGATGGACATTTAGAGGTTGCTTCCACGTCTTGGCTATTGTGAATAAAGCTGCAATGAACATGGGGGTGCAGATATCTCTTTGAGACACTAATTTCATTTCCTCTAGGTATATACCTAGCAGGGGGGATTGCTAGATCCTACAGAGGTAAGGAGGTGGGGGGAATGGGGAGATGTTGGTCGCAGGGTACAGAATCCCAATTACGTAGGTGGAGTAAGTCCTAAGATCTAAGGTACAGGGTGGTGACTATAATTAATAACGCCATACTCAATACTGCAATTTGCCAAGAGACTAGGTTTCAGGTGCTTTCATCACACACACACACACACACACACACACACACACACACACACAATGGTAAACATGTGAGGAGACAGTGGGTTAATTAGCTTGACTGTAGTCATCATTTAACTTTGTGTACATATATTAAATCATGTTGGACACTCTAAATGCATGCAATTTTTATTAAAAAATTCTCTCTGACACAATTTAAGCCAGATATGTTGTGGTTGTCCCTCCAAGAATTGAACTCTCAACTCAGAATGCACTAGGGTTACCCTGTGGTAAAACCTCTGAAAATACACCTGCCTTCTAAATAAATATCACAGGGTGAAGGACATTCCATTCAAACGGTGAAAACTATCTGTGTCTGTCTTCAGAAGCCAATTCTGCACCTACTGAAGCTTGAGAAAGATGCAGAGTAGATACAATTTCATGGAGAATTGAATGTAGGTGGACAGAGACGTCACACTGGCTACCTCAGGGAGATGGCAGAACCCCCCCCATGGAAATACATGTTCACCTCTCCAAAAAGTAAACATGCTGCTTTATTGACATGAGGCTGTTCTGCTCGTATTCAAGGACCAAAACATTTTATTACGACAGGTACTCTCTGGCGAGATAGATTAAGAAAACACACACTGAGGCATGTTTTTGTGTGGGGTTGATTTCTACGTATTTAGTTAACAGGCTGCTTATGCAAAAGATTTGTGGTATATAATTAAGCTACAGGGAAGAAACCAAAACAGCAAGATAACGTTTGTATTTCTTAAATATAGTCTAATTGTGAAATCATACTCCTTTTTAACTTTTTGGACTATCTTCAGGAAGTTGTTGATATTACACCTGTAAGAAAAAAACATATATAATGAAGAGTAAAACATAAATAAATTGACAACAGAGAATTTGTCTGTGATACTCTTTTCTAAGCCAGCGATGCCAGAACTAAAATCTCACTGCCATCTAAATCTGATGAGTAATGCTGCTGATCTTTGTCTTAATTTAAAACGATCATAAATAATAATTATAGTCCAAATTTGTGAACTTAAAAAATCAGCAAGTTCATCATTATTGGCAGCACTAACTTTTTTTTTTTTTTTTTTTAGCAAAGACATTAGATATTTAGATGCTCAGGAATGTTTGGGGAATGTGCAGTTAGGTATCTTGGGTCATAAGGAAGCTTGAAAGGAGATTCTAGAAATTTTAGTTTTCTTAATTTTTGCACCAAGTGCTAAGTGTCTAACTGATCTCTTGTGTGAAGAAGAGAAAGGCCGGGTTTGAAACTCAGACATATTGTTCCCAGGTTCTGTTTATCTAGTACAGGATGCCCCAAAGGCAGACACATCCTTTGCCTCTGACAATGCGGCTCTGTTTTTGAGAATACTGCAGCACTTGAGGTGGCGACCGAAAACCAAAGAAAAATAATCGTAAACTCTCTTTCCCACACTTTTATCTCCATTTCCATCTCCTCTGCATCTTTAAAACACACACACAACAACAAACAAGAGAAGTCTGGAGGACCGATGTCCCCAGGAAAGGAGAGAGGAAGTGGGAGGAAGAGGAGCAGTGCTGAGAGGTGTGGCTTCACTGCGTGTGGACCCTGCGGATGGAGGGAAGGTCCCCAGGGTGCTCTGACTGCAGATGCTGGACCAGGCTCCCCTGTTGGGTGTGTGTGCAGCGAATCTGTGCGGCCTCTGAAGGGAATACTGGGCTATGTTTGTCATTGTGTCTCTCCTCCCTAGAGAGGTGACTTGCAATTTCTTAAAGTGATGCAGACCTGGGGCAGAAGCCTGAGGCGGTGGGCCCCTCCTCGGGCACGAACACGCCTGTCCTGACCCCTGCCCATTGTCGGAGACCTTCCAGATTCATGTGGGGGTCTTCTCCTCCCAGATGCTGCCCTAGGAACCTGAGGCCATCTGGAATTCCGCAGAATGTTTCCATCCCTGGGCTGAAACGTCCAGAGCACCCTTTTATGCCACAAAGATTTTACAGATGGCATTTGGCTAGGTTGCATCTGGTTTCCATTTCTTAAAAGTTAACTATAGTTTTATCGCTGTAGATTTCATTTTCATATGACAATGGATTTAGCTTTCCTAAATAATGTTCTGCTGCAGATTTAAACTCCTCTTAAGAAGACATCTCTGGCTTCTGTGACTAAGCAAATCTTGCCTCTGGAGAGAGAATTTTAAAAAATCAAAACATACAACTGACATTTCCTTTTTAAAAAATGCTGTTTTCATTTTTCTGTCCTTAAATTAAACATTAGCTCCTGAACATTGAGATTAAAATAGTTGTGGTTACCTAAAATTATTTCTAGGAGATTTCTCAGTCTTTTTTTTCCACTTCAAGAAAAGGATCTAAGAATACCTCCTGCTCCAGACAAGTATTGTGAATCAGGAACAAATCATAAATGCACAGCCTGTCTGATTTCTCCCCAGCTTCCCTGCCCCCCACACGGTGAGTTTCTGCTCCACCTCCACACCTGTACATCCATGTACTTGTGGGATATTATTGAGGATGGTTCAAAAGAGAAGACTATTTAAATCATCGAGCGTGAGCTATTATTTTACTTCTGCTGGAGCAGAAGTCATTTTCTGTAGCGGACACATCCAGAGTTGATTCCTACTCTTTAGTGACATGCCCTTGTTTACGAGGAGGGCATCCTGACCAGAGTTCCCTCTGATCTGTGTGGTTCACAAGGGGCTAGCTGTGTCCCCCGTCTGAGGGACTTCTGCCTTCTGATGGCTTTCTGATTGAGTTAAATTTTTGAGGGCATTTCTAAGACTCACCACAGCATGCTTCAACATTTTAATTTTTACTGACAGCAGAAATTGTTATGATCAGTCATGGGTCTTACTTTTTATAAATTTGAATCAATGGTTTTAAAAAGCATGTATGGAACACTAATAAAAGATCACCATATATTTAATTTAATCCCTGCAGTGGCACCGAAGGGTAGATGATATTACTGTTCCCGTTAGAAAATCAAGACACATGGAGTTTAGGAAGCTTGGCTGGGAGCCAGGCGCCAACACCTGGGAAGTAGCGGTGCTGACTGACCCAAGACCCACTGCCTCCCCGCCATGCTGGCCTCTTGAGCAACGGGTATCTTAGGGCTTCGGAACCTGTACTCTTTGGGTGCTAAGATCTTACAGAGCAATCGGATCACTCTTGCATACATTTTACAGGAGATCAATTAAAATGGGAAAATTAGAGATCTAGCACTCTATGGCTGTCGATGAATATTATTTATTTCTTTAAGCTGGTTGTCAATATTTGAATACAACAATTCTCTGGGAACCATAAGTGATTTTTATGATTGATAAATGTCAGAAAGATTCTGAAGGCTCTCCTGGAGACTGAAGTGGGCATTGCTAGGACATGGCAGAAGGACTGCAAACTGTGGATTCGAGTTTCCTCGGTTTGAACCCCTACCCTGATGTTAGTTTGGTACGATATTTGAGTCTCATTTCTCTTGTCTCTGAAAGGGATCTAATCACTTCTATCTTGACCTGTAACATCTATGAGATGTAGCTGCATTCGGAAGGCGATGCACATAGTGTGGCCAGCAGGGTCCTAGAATAAGCAGGCTCCCGGAAGCACTCTGAGATGGGGATTTTGGGGGTGAGCTTGCTCTCAAGAATCATATATGTGAGGGAGTGAAGAAGCAGGACTGGTCCGAGGGAGAAGCTAGACTCTGATGCAGCTGAAGCCTCAATAGTAGCCCCGCCAGGAGTTGGGGCCCCACAGAGTCTCGTGAGTTGAGGGCAGGTGCCAGGCCTCTGCTACCTTCTTGGAACTGTCATCAGATCCAGCTGTCCCCAGGCAGGGACATGAACCTTGGGTGAGATGATTCCTGAGGGTCAGAGCTATTCCTGGGGAGAGACTCAGCTGCCCACACTCCTGGAGGATGGGGAATGGGTGTGTCCATCCCGAGGGGCGATCTGGCCAGCACAACACAGCACCCATCGCGCAGGTACTGCACGAGTGGGACTTAGTATCTTATTGTCAGTTACAATTGTCATTACTACGTCAGAAACAGTGGCCGGCAGGCATGCTCCCAGCCAGAGCCATCTCAACTCATGGCAGCCCAGGAAACAGCCATCTCACTTTAGAACAAGCAATGCCTTAACCCAGCACCTTCATCATTGACACGTAAGAAGAAATAGAAGAAATGGAAATTCCCGGTGAACCTAGGAAGCATTTTCAGCTGTGTATCTGATATACTAATGTGCAACATAATAATATCTATTGACACATTTTTCCTGAATATCACAACCTGAGCTTTGGATTTGGAAACAATTTTGGAAATAACTGACTTCTCATGTTTGGAAACAGTTAACAGTTGTACTAAAATACAGAAAGACTTCAGACACTGTTTTTGAAATGATCAATATTGAGAAGATAAAAATGAATGTGATAACCAAAGAAAATACAGTAATGAGATCATGATAAAGGGCTTTGCAAAGGGCTGCATCCTGCAGAGTATAATAATACCTTTGGCACAGGTATATATGTATCTAGAACCTTGTAGTTCATAATCATCACTCCAACTGCTCAACAGGGAAAGGAGGTCAAACTCAGGTATGTTGTCTAAACAATTTCAGGACGTACAGGAGATGGATGAGAAGGTCTAGGAGAAGAAGACATAGCTGGTGCTGATCAAGTCCCCACAGCCTCGCAGAAAACAGTCTTGATACACGAAAGCCCCAAAAGTTTTCTGACTTGGTTGGTAAGATGAGCCAGTTAGAGCCAGCCTGGATTTTCAAAGCTGTGAAGGACGATGTACAAACAAAGCTGACGAGCCAGTGTGTTTTGAACTGTTTGACCATGGTCTTAAGCCTCCAGATTTAACTCATCTTAGAAGACGTTGTGTTCCATCAACAGCTCAAAGCCCTGATCTTCAGAGAAGTGTGGAATGAAGTATTCACATAAGTAATGAGACTCTGAACGTTCTGCCTTTGGCAGCAAACTGAGGAATCAATTTCAGAAAAAATACAGAGATCAAATAAGCTCACCAGCCCCCACCAGAGGCTTTGGCGAGGGCACGGGCATTGATCCGGACAATAGTGCTTGCTCTGGCCATTTCTGGCCCGTGACCCGTGTTTCTTGCTGCATTTACACAAGCACGCGGAATTCTCAGACCAGTAGAATCACCCCCTCCTGTCTGTACCAGCTGGCCCATTTGGTTCAATAGGTCACTGATGGCAGCTGGGTGAGCTGCCATCAAGGGTTTTCAAGCCACAGATTCTTTTGAGTGGACCTCAGAACTCTGCTCCCTGTGTATCAGAAATGCCATTTACTCACTTGAAACCATGTGGGCTGTGTATCAGTAAGAGGAGATTTTTTTCTCGTTGTTTTGAGTGCTGAGTGATTTGACATAACGTTAGTACCCATTACAGTCTTAAGCTGAACTAGTCAAAGACAAAATTACACAATTTGCTTTTTCTTTCTCTGATTTTTTTCTCGCTATTTTGCGAGATCAAACACAACTAAAAATAGTGTTCATCCTTCTGGCCCACTTTTTACTGATTTCATTAATCCTAATGGTCTCTTTGCTTTTCACCATAATCTTCGGCTTCTGGAAAGCTAAGCTGCTGTTGCCTAGGTCTGTAAGAACGTAAGTGATATAGAGAAGAAGATTAAGGATGAAGGACATCCTGATCAGGGCATGTGATCCAGGAGCCCCACGCCATGGGAAGTGGTGGTCCTTGCAAGGATTCCGTTGCTTTGAAGACAGAAGAGGCAACTATGTTAGATCCTAGGTCTTAATCTTTCCTTTAGGCTCTGACAGAAAGGAGCTCAGTACCATTTCATGTTCCTGAAGTGTAGGAACATGACGATAAATGCCTGGATTCTCTGGGGAATAAGAGAATTGTGTGGGGATATATCAACATGACTGCATGCCTGGAGCTAGAAGCTTCTAGAAATGCATCTCTTGACCTGATTTCCATAAAACTACTCAGAAGGGCCACAGGAAGGCATTCATTGTTTTGCAATAGCATGATTTCGTGACCAATCATGTTTGTAAAATCCAGCACCCATATCTGATGAAGAACTTTTTTTTCCTATTTATTGATTGATTGATTGATTGATGAATGACTGGCTTCTTTTTTAATTAAAAAAATTTTTTATACAATTTTAAAGGTTACTTTCCACTTACAGTTGTTAGAAAATATTAGCTATATTCCCCGTGCTGTACAATACATCCCTGTAGCCTATCTTACACCCAATAGTTTGTTCCTCCCGTTCCCCCACCCCTATGTTGCCTCCCCTTCCCCCAACTGGAAACCAGTAGCTTGTTCTCTATTAAACTAATAGTGAAATCTTAATGGCAAACACTACATTTCCTAAATTAAGGAACAAAGATCATCACGATTAATATTTCAAGTTACTTTATCCTTAGCCAACACAATGCAAAGAAAAGCAAATAAATAAGATGATTGGAAAGGTCACACAGTTGCACTGGCTTCCATATGAAATTTGCAAAGCTAGTACATTTTGACCACGACTTCAGTCCGCTCTGTTTTCCTTGCCATCGTACTTCCCTCATGTTTACTAGTAAGTGGTCACATGCATTTTGAGGATCTGCTGAGTGGAAGTCCCACTGGAGACACCATCATTGGTGTATATGATGTGGGGCCGGTCACTTCTGTGAACCCCGTGTGGGAGGGGCTTGTGGATCCCCTTTCCCCTCACGGTGCCCATTCACTGACACAGAGCACAGGGTTGTAGGACCAGAGGGCATATTGCTGTGGAAATATGCTTTTTGGTGCCCAGCATCAAAATCATGAGCAGAGAAATAGAAACTAATTTGATGTCAACAGAGCCAAGAGCTAGAATATGGAAAATCCTTCAAAACTAGGGAGATCACGTATGAATAAAACTTGATCTTTTCCAAATTTGAGAACTGTCCTAATAATTTACATGGCATCACGAGCAGCAAATTATGAAGAAGAAAGAAACTTTCACACCTACCGATAATAAGCAAGTTTTGATCAGCTTTGCTGGAGGAAAGACTACGTTATCTATTTTCTGTAGAGAAAAATGTGTATAATTCATCAGCACATGAAGAAGTGATCAAAGAACATTTAACTAAAAAGGTATGAGAAGTAGAATTGGAAACATGTGTCAGGTAGTCCTTTAATAAAAATAATAGGTTGTTTTTCTGGAGTTTGGGGACATTTTTTAGTATTAATCAATTAAAAAAATTAAATTTGCTGTGATTTCTTTACTTATTCTAAATATTCCTTTTCATATCCAACTTTGTATTCATAATTTTGAATTCTTTCAGGTGATTCAGTATCTTCAGTTAAATGTTCACTGTTATCACCTCTCAGTCCTTGTCGCAAGTAAAAACACTATTTCTCTATTTTGGAAACTTGGCGTGTGAGTGAGCAGAGCAGGAAGGTGGCCCTAGTGAAGTCTGACCCACTTAACCACTAGGAGCTCTGAGGTCAACTCCAATGTGAGCTGCCCTCTGGGGCCTCCCTGGGAACATCTGTCAATAGCTGAAGTCCTCAGACTTCTCCAAACTTCCCTAACATGTTTGAAATCACTTACACCTGCTACCAGAGGAGGCTCAGTCAAGAATCTGGCATCAAATGGATTTTTGGTCTGTCCGGCACTCTCCAGGTGCACCGAGACCAGAGCATCCCTCCTTCCGCTCCCTGTGTGGAAGGACCATCCCCGGCGATAACTCCATGATCGCAGCTTCCAGACCTGCTGGAAGGGCTTTGTTGTTTAGGAACCCTTCTTTCCACACATCCTGCCTTTAAGAATGGTTGTGCTGGTGTGGATAAGGACATCGATTTGACACTCAAATGCAGCTTCTGTTTAGGATGTGTTCCTTATGTGCCCAGTAGAAAGCAAGCTCTCAGGTGAGGGATTCATTGCCTTTCCCTGCTGTGTCCCCAGTGCTCAGAACCATGGTGGCCTATAGCAGTTGCTCAGAAAATATTTCTTTTGCAAAAGATTGTCCTCTGTCATGTTGAATTTCCCAGCTGATAGGTATCCCAGTTTCCACCAGTTTAGGACTCTTCTCTACAACATTCTGATAGATGCTCACCCAGCTTTTGTTTGAATACCCCCGTGATGGGAAAGAACTCACCACCTCCAAAGATTATGTTTACTAGTTACAGACCAATTTTATTATTGAAAGGCTTTGCCTTCTATTGGCATTAAAATCTCACTACAACTTAGTTATGTCCAACCTTCCCTTCTCCCTTTGCTGTCAAAAAAAGACCCAACATCTTCTCCATGAGACAGAACGTGGAATATCAGAAGAGAGCTCCTTCTCCACCCCTGTCCTCCACCACAGCTGGATTGACCCTCAAGGGTCCAGCGTCACTGGCTCCTGTTCTGTCTTCCTTATCACCGCGTGGTCAAATCTTTGGCTGCCCTCACGCTTGCCTCCGTATTTGCTCATCCATCCAAACCTCTTGTAAAATGGTAGAGCCCGAACTGAATAGTGCACTGGGGCTACAGCATTTCTCGTTCTGGACACTGTGCTCACACTGATGAAATTCCAGCCTGGGCAGCTTCCTCCCTCTGTTCAGCTTGCCCTCAATAATGCCACACTTCTTTTGTCCTTTTTCTCACGGTTGTGTTGGAGTGTGGCTCACTTTCTTCCAGAGGCAGTGAATCTACATTTTCCTTGGTTCCATTTCATTTGATTCATCTCTAAATGTTCACAACTTTTGCTTCTTCATTTTACTGTCTGATGACACCAAGTCCCCACCCTTCCCATGTGCACGTAGGCATCCTGATTGATCCTGAGGTTCTGAGGGTCTGAGGGGTCATATTCCCCACAGAGGCTGCTGCCGTCAACTCACTCTTTCATTCATTCATTCATTCAGCATACATGAGATAGGTGCCTATTAGGTGCCAGCACCTTTCCACTTCATTGCTGGTAATTAAAATTCAGCTTTGTAATTGTCTTTATACTTGGATTGATCCACCAATCAATCCTCTTTTGGTTTAGAGCCAACTAGTTTTTTTTTTTTCAGGATTAGAACCATGATCCTTTATTTATTTCATAGCTTCTATAAAAATGTTTTTTTAAAAGTCTTATTGAAGTATAGTTGACTTAAAATATTGTGTTAATTTCTGCTGTACAGGAGTATTCTTTTAAAATTTTATTTTAATTAATTAATTTATTTTTGGCTGCATTGGGTCTTCATTGCTGTGTGCAGGCTTTCTCTAGTTGTGGTGAGCGGGGGCTACTCTTGGTTTAGGTGCGTGGGTTTCTCATTGCAGTGGCTTCTCGTGTTGTGGAGCACAGGCTCTAAGCACGTGGGCTTCAGTAGTTGTGGCACGCAGGCTCAGTAGTTGCGGCTTGCGGGCTCTAGAGTGCAGGCTGAGTAGTTGTGGTACGTGGGCTCAGTAGTTGTGGCTCGTGGGCTCTAGAGCGCAGGCCCAGTAGTTGTGGTGCACAGGCTTAGTTGCTCCGTGGCATGTCGGATCTTCCCAGACCAGGGCTCGAACCCGTGTCCCCTGCATTGGCAGGTAGATTCTTAACCACTGTGCCACCAGGGAAGCCCCCGGCAGATGGATTCTTAACCACTGCAACACCAGGGAAGTCCCATCTTTTTCATATTCTTTTCCATATGGCTTATCACAGGATATTGAATATAGTTCCCTGTGCTATACAGTAAGACCTTGTTTTTATCCATCCTATATATACTAGTTTGCATCTGCTAATCCCAAACTCCTCATCTTTCTTCCCTCTCCCCCTCCCCCTCCCCCTTGGCAGCCAGAAGTCTGTTCTCTAGGTCTGTGAGTCTGTTTCTATCTTGTAGATAACTTCATTTGTATCATATTTTAGATTCCACACATAAGTGATATCATATGATATTTATCTTTCTCTGATTTACTTCACTTAGTATGATACTCTCTAGGTCCATCCATGTTGCTGCAAATTAGAGCCAATCAGTTTTGAACCTTCCTCCAGGAAGTCTAATTCTGCCTACATTTCTTCATCTTTGCCCAGATCACAATACAGAGTCTAGAGCAGGGCTACTACAGCTGTGACGTGTGGACCAGTGGTCATCAGTAGAGTCTGTGAAACTGGTCTATGATGCGTTAAGTACAGCAGTAGAGACTTAGCTTTCAAAAAGTTTTATACTGCTTTCACAGAGTGACCGTTTGTCACCGACTCTAATAATAAAAAGTTTGGCTTGCATTTTGTATGCTTTATTGTAATTTCATTTTTCTAGTCATTCATTTTGATTGTGATTTACAAAATTACCAGACCAAGAATGTTTAGCACAAGTAAGCAAGCAAATAAAATCTGAGTTTGTCCTTTGCCATATAGTTGGAGCATAACTGGGACAGAACATCCCGCAGTCTGAGAAACCATGTGTTTTAAACAGCCTTGGATAATTTGAGTTTGCCACTTTATGTTACCTGGGGCTCTAAACCATGGGGATCAGCGCTCCCTGTGGGCCCATTTGTGATCTCAGGGACTGGGTGTGTGTATTTTGCTCGGCCTCGGCTCTTTCTGCCTGACACTTGGCCAGTGTTCCTTAAATTGTTTGCATGAAAGAATGACTGAGTCAAGTTCATAGTGCATTCAGCATGTGGAGAGTTGACAGGGATGAGGCAGCTTCTGCAGCGTAGGGTTAAGTATGAGAGTTATTCTACCTGCTTGGTCCATCCCTGGTTTTATCTCCTCTCTCCTGTTTCTCCTGTTTCTCAACAGCAAAAACAACAACAACGGCTGGCTGTTCTCCACAGACTAGTCCACATCTCTAGTTTTATATATGTTTTATGTGTGGTCTGTCATGGCTATAAGTGTTTGCAGGTAAAGCTATGACTTTATGCTGTATGTATACATATTAAGTAGCAACTGTATACATGAATATACATTAATCACTGCTGGTTATATACATAGATTAAACACCAACTGTATATGTGCATAAATACTAAGCACTGACTGCGTGTGTGTATAAACCAACTGTATACATTCCATCCTGTGCTCTCTGTAGAGGTTGACCGGAAACGCACTTCCTCTTTGATGTGTTTCCTTCATCTGCCTTCTCACGGGGCCCCAGTGATGTGCCTGGAATATTGCATCTTTTTTTCATTTTTCACATTGAAACTGCAAGGGTGTGTGTTGGCACCTATTACAATGGATAAATTAACTGAAAAAAAGATAGCACTTCAAAAATGTTCATGGCCTGCCTTAAGCTAGCAGATTTCAACAGCGCTGATCATGGAATGTACCAGGTCCTTTAACCTTGGTGGTTGAAGTCCATCTGAAGTTATTTCCAACAATGAAGCCAAGAAGAGAGTCGTGGCAATGTTTCAAATCATGTATTCCAGAACACGTCCACTCCAATACTGAATGTATACAATTACATGATGGCAGGGTGTCCCTTACATTCTGGAGATGCCTGCTTCAATGACTACTTCAGTCCTTTAGACATTGTGTTACCCAAGCCTGAACTACAGCGGGGAATGACTATCAACACATTGAATAACCATGATCTGATATTATTTTATGTTTGTTTCCTCTAAGAGAGAGTTTCTATGTTTATGTAAGCTACTGAAGATTGTCAGCAAGTGATGATGAGGGTGAATGTTTCAAAAAACGTTTGGAATTCCCTCCTGTCAATGAGGCTTTTACAGCAGGAGTCAGATGTAGTCAGGGGCTTGGAGGGTGGGTGATGTGTTAGATGGCAGTGGTCTCTCTAGGACCGAGATTGATCACTGATGCTGTGTGCAACGTCAGCTCATGGGGAAATGGAAAGTAGACTGACCCTTAGCTGGTTTTCTTACTGTTTTTAATTCCCCAGAGACGCTGCGGCCCTTACTGCCTGTACCCGGGTCACATTGCTCCCTCCACCCTCCGCACCCTTGGTCCACCCCTGACATCCAGACATTTGGCCTACAAGTATGAGCATGAAATTAGCTTCCAAGCTTTGTGATGCTTGTTGGCGGTTTTATAAGCTAGAAAAAACCATCAGCTTGCCCTTAATTTGGAATTTTGTGTCAGATCTTGACTAAGGTTAAAAGGTTCAAGTGAATTTTATGTCTTCCCATTATTTCTTTAAGGTGAAGAGATAATATTTTCAGCACTTTCCTAATGATCAACTGAATGTGACACACTTATGCGTGGCATGTCTTGCTTCTGGACTTATTTAATATGACTTTGATCCCAAGAATGGTTTTATTATCATCCATCTAGGATTCCATGTCTTCTGTCGTCTGCTCGGCTGTGGAAGAAGAAAGTAAATGGTAAATTGAAGATTTTTTAAAAAGATTTGGTCAATAAATATTCAACATTTGATTGTGGCTATGACTTTGTTTGAAAATTTTAAGTTTATGTTGGAAGAATATGGCTGTTCTTGGCTTTAACACTTTTTCGCCTGGGTCATCACAAAAGGACATTACCAGTATTTTAATGACAGTGATTTTTGTTAGTAACAAATTCAAACACAAATAGTCCCGTTTGACCCTCTGGAGTCTACTGGACACCATGCTGAGCTTTCTGAACCTCCCACATACGCACCAGCCCTACAGGGCCTCCCACAGGGTGACGTAAAACTCACCACTTCCTCTGTGGGGAATGTAGGTTTCACCTCAGGCCTCATTTCAGTAAATGACTGGTTTGCTTTTCACGGAACACAGTACAAACTGCAGGTCAGGACACACAAAAGCCCCTCCAACCCCATATGAATATTTGTTACCTGGAAATAAAATAAAAAGTCAGTGAGGAAGCCTTCCTGGAGAAATTGGGTCCAGCTGTGCCAGGTGATGGAATCAGGGACTTACCACCCGTGTGGCCCCCAAGGGGAGATGTGGGAGTGAGTCTAAATAAGCCGTATTCCAGGCATCTGAGTCTGCCCCATCATAGAAAAAAATTAATGAAAATAAACTAATATGGACAAGTGTGAAATAGCTGATCAAAGAAAATAAAAAAAGATCTCTAAGCTATGTGCTTTTTCATCCTAGAATATAGAAGGCCATTAAGTTACAGTGGAAAAAGCCAAACCTTTTTATTTTTTTAACTAAATTTGAATTTTTTTTAGAGAGGGACTAGGCAACATGTTTGCTATTTGTCACCACTTTCAGGTGTAGTTTTGCTCCATTGTGAATCTCAGCCCACTCTGATATTAGAAGAGAGGGAGTTGGAAGTAGGTAGAGATGCTAAGGCCAATCAGTATTCCCAAATGACTAAATATCTCTTTCAAATGAGACTTTTATTATGCACCTACTGATTTTATACAGTATGGAAATGTGGTTTGCTTAAAGTTCAAGTTATGCTAAGAAAAAGGCACAGAGAAAATCAGAGATAAGCAAACCCACTTCCTCTGGATACAGTGTAAATTACAAGCCCTCACTGTGCTGCAACCCACCCATCCCATGTTCTGGGAGTGCCGAATCCCAGGGACCATGTTTGCAAACGTTCCTGGAACTTTCACTTTTGGTGGCTTGTTGCATAATGGATAATGAAAGGGAAATTTCCAAAAGATCAGTACAAGCATTTTCTATTTCAGTGAAAGGAAGAAAGCTCTGTCTAGAAAGTTTCATTTACTTTTTTCTTTATGAAAAGCAACACAAAACAAAACAGAAATAAAACAAAACCAAACCCATGGAAAGAACTGTCTGATATACTGGGGCAAAACCTTAAGTCCCAATCACTCCTTCAGTAAATCAAGAAATAAAAAGAAAGGGAATCCATAGAAACAAAACATTAATGAAGCAATCTGCATAATCATCCCACTAGCAGATTACAGCTTGGGGTTAGCAATATGTATGATGTCTGTTTTGCTTCTCAAAAACAAGGAAATCTTATTATGTTAAAAAAATTTCCGGTTGCTATAATTCTAAGAAATCAAATAGCATTGACTAAATACATTCTGTATGACTCACAGATATAGAAAACAAACTTGTGGTTACCAAAGGGGAGATGGAAGGGGGGAGGACAAAATAGGGGTACGGAATTAACAGGTACAAACTACCGTGTATAAAATAGGTAAGCAACAAAGACATACTGTATAGCACGGGGAAGTATAGCCATTATCTTGTAATAACCTATAACAGAGTATAATCTGCAAAAATGCTGTACACCTGAAACTAACATAATATTGTAAATCAGCTATACTTCAATACAAAATACATTCTGTATTATTAGTAAAGATGTAAGTTAAAATAGAAAAAAAAACCCTTTCAAGTATGATGTCAATTTTGAATCTCATTTGTCATTTAATTCTCAGGTTCTAAAATGTGGCCATTATTTTAAAGAACTCATGTCAGAGTTTTCAGACCACAAATATATTTATTTGTGTAGTTATATCAGGTAATTTTTATCAAAATATATTCAAGTCATTACTGAGGGCTAGTTAGCTAGCTAGAAAGATGGACAGGAATGTTATGTGTTGAGAAAAACATCTTAGAAAGCTGCATATGGATTTGGGCGTGGTAATCCTAGTCTATTTTCTTTGAAACTGGCTGCCTTAGTATCTAAGGGAATCAGGACATGGTTCTTCCATTTTATGATAAAATTAATTAAACGTAATCTTTCTTATCTAGTTATAAAAGTCACAGATTTCTACAGCTAAAAGTCATTTCACTGTAAGCCCCTCCATTTTCGGTTAACAGAGATGCTTATCAAGGCAGTGCTGGGTGTTCAGACAGAGCTGGTACCCGAATAATTACATCGGCCTTGATTTGGGTTCTGCTAATGAGCACACTTTTCACTCATATCATCTTAGTTACTTTACAAAGCAAGTCTGACTTAGAAAAAGGACTCCCAGGCATCCTTTTGAACAATAGCATTATTTCTGAATAGGAAAACTTGTCATTGAAATTTTTTTTTTCAGTTGTAATTTGCTTACTGACCTATACATCCGAGTGACTTTTCAGTTGTTTGTGCTTATTTAGCCCACATTTTGGGGGGAGGTTTATTTGCCTAAAACGGTATTTCTCCAGAGAAATGTCTAGGGACCGTCACCTAACATTTTTTAATGAGACACAGTGTGGCAGAATGAGATTGGAGAAGGTTCTGTCAGCGGGTGTGATAGGAAATGGTGTAGGTCGCTGAGGATAAGTCACGTGAAGAGGTCAGGGAACTGACCTCACCAAGCTGGCTGTCGTGCAAAGAGGAAACAACATCACTTTCAGCTGGAGGGATGTTGAAATTGGGATATGTTACGCGGTGGTACAATATCTTTTGAGATATGAACTAGTGATTTTTTCTTTTGTGCCCTCATTCTTCCTCAAGCAAGACCAAGGCTGGTTGTGTTCATTGACCCCATTGAGAAATGAGAATAGTAGGGACACAAACACTGATAAAAGTCTTGAATTGCATTGACTTTGGTTTCCCAAGCCCTAAATGCCAGAAGTCCACTGTGCCAGGTGCCCCAGAGTTTCCCAGAGAGAGGACCGCTCAGAGAGCCTGGAGGAAGGGGTTAGAAGGGCTGCCCGTGGGCTGGGGGAGGGAGAGGAGGGCTGGCTTTGTTGGCTGGTACGAGGATCTCCTGCTATGGACTCGGTCAGTAGACCAGCCAGCCGGCCACTTGTTTCCCTCGAAGCATCAGCTGTGATCCTGGGAGCTCTTACCAGAACACGTTGGATGGATCTTGGGTTCCAGAGCCCATGGAAAGGTTCCATGTGGGTAAGGTAACTAGATGATTGTTCACTGCATGGAATCCAATCAATTATTCTTTTCCAACCCACACAAAAGAAGAACTTGCATGAAGAGTAAAAAGTATTCATGGACACTTTTGAATTACTTAAAGCATATTCCAAGATATTTTATTTCCCCCACTTCTCACACCCCATTTTTCTTCGCTTTAGTACCTCTTCCAAGCTTCATAGTCTTTCTTAGAGAAAAACCATGGAGACACCTGATGTAACCCTCCAGGTGTTTTTCGTCTCATGCTTTTATGATCTTTCAGGAGGAGAATAGCTTCTCATTTATCAGAAGGAAGGCAGGTCAGCCCTCCTGAGGGGCTGTCGTGCTGCTGGAGGTCTCAGAAGCTCTCCCCACCCCACCTGCTCAGTCTCAGACAGAGAGGATGACCACATTTGGTGGGCGTGGCCTGTGGAAGGGCTCCGGGGTGTGGTCTGGATGATTCCTGTGATGAGTCTTTCTCAGTAACAGGTCACAAGGCGGGGGGATACTTTCACTACTTGCCTTCTGCAGCTTGACTTGCATTTGCTTAAATAACCTCTGAAATGTACTCTGGCAGTTTTTCAGCCTGGTCCCTGAATTAGATCTCTGATGAAAGCTTATCTTCACCCTCTGGCTTCTTTCATTACTCTGCATCTATATATGACCACTTGGCTTCCCCCATGAACCTCTCCTCTCTTCCCAGTAAGTCTTTCCCTCAGTGGTTCTACCTACTCTCATGGACTTGACCATCTCCTATATCATTATATCCAGCCTAATCTCTTTCTTGAGTTTTTACTCCTTATCAGACATATCAACTTGGGCATGAAACCATTACTTCAAACAACCTTTGCCTAATAGGAGACTAGACATCATTGTCTCTCTAAGCCAGTACTTTCTCCTGAAACATGGATGAGTAGACTGATGGATGGATGGTTGGATGGATGGGTAGAAGGATAGTTAGATGGATGGTTGGGTGGATGGATGGATGGATGGATGGACAGACAGAATGATGGATGGATGACGGATAGATAGAGATATCATGCCTTCATCTTCTTTTCCATATATTGCATTTAGCACTTAGCCTTGCTGGGGGTTTCTCTTCCTATGACTCCACAGGAAACTGCTCTCCCTAGGCCAACAGTGTTCTCCATGTTGCTAAATCCAAAGTTCACTTCTCTGGAATTATTTTATTTAAACTTTCAGGAGCATTTGACACAGTTGACCATATATTTCCATTATTATTTCCTAATTTTTCTTCTACTTTATTGGCTACTTCTTCTTAGTCTATTTTGCTGGCTCTGCCTTATCTTCTCAAATGCCAAATGTCAGAAAGATAGATTCTTGACCCCCTTTTCTTCATCCTCATTCAGATGTACGGCTCTGAAAAGCATCATTCTGCAAGGAAATTGTTGTTTTTTGTAGTTAAGACTTCTCTCATGAGCTCCAGACTCCTGAATCTGCCGCATACTTGAAATCTTCGCTGGGTTAAGATACTGCGCAAGTTTAGTTTGGGCAAAAGAGAAACATTCAAACAAATAAGTAAATAAACAGAAAAGAAGCACTCCCTAGTCCTCTTTCCCCCAGTGAACAGCCCCACCATCGCTCTAGTGTTAAACTCCAGACTTACAACTATTCTTAATTCCTCGCTTCCCTTTATTCTTCATGTCTGGTTGATTACCATTTCCTGTTGATTCTACCAAATCTTCCCACGTGGTCATGGAGGTTGATGGTTGTGAATAGTGGGCTCAAATACACAAAAGAGGATGAAACCACACACAGCACAGGATAAATCCACATCTCTGTTCTACCGACTTGTTTGTACGGGACATTTTCTTCTCCTCTTGTCTGCCCATCATTCTGAGGCTTTTGCTGATGGGTGTTTAAAGCCCATGGCAAACGTATGGAGTTTCCTGAGTTCTGTGGTCCCACCCCGGCTTCTTCCTACTATATAACCTGCCATTATCAGGCAGGTATGGCTCAGAGAGGTTATAAGCTTTAGAATTAGTTTTCCTGCAGGAGTCAGGAAAATCAGCTGCTTGACCCAATCCTTTGAGTCTTCTGTTAATTGTCTTTGCTTGCATTCTATATATGTGTTTGTTAAGCCAACCCCAAATCTTTTTTTGGGAGCAGACATGGTACAGACGTCTGTACCATGTAATAAGAAGATATTTGAGGCCAAATAAGTACAATCATGTCACTGTAAACTCTTTTTATTAGGCTTTAATTGTAATTTTTTTCTACCTAAAACAATGTTCTACCTAAAGTAATGTTCCACACAAAATCTCCTCCTGAAAATTTGCAAGTACTTTCCAGTGACCATCATAGCACAAGATGTACTTTCAAAAAGAAATGAAAAGTGAGGAGAGATTCTTTAGCAATTTTACACCGATGTGTTTTGCAATGAGCAGTGGCCTGCCCTTCATCATGCATCTTTCAAGGAAGTGGTTTTGTTAAAGTCATCTCAGAAAAAAAAACACAAAACAAAAAAACCCCAAAACTCTTGCTCTAAATAATTGCCAGCATATTTGTGGTAGAAAATGGAAACTAGAAATATTTTAATGACTGTCTTTGGGTAATATTATCATTTTCTTTGTGCTATGAATTTATATCAAACATCCAGGATAGCTTGTGCTATTATGGGAAACATATGAATTATTTATATTTAGCTTAAAATGGAGACTCCTCTCCCCAGACCATAGTCACCATTTACGATACACATTTTTTTCTGTACAAAGCTCATTTTAATAGGGGGATTATAAGGCTATAAACACTGGTTTTCTTTAATTACTATCCTATATTTTGAATGAGTTCCTATTAAGAAAAAAACCTCTTTTCTGTCTGTTAAAATATTTACAACCATTGATTAAACTGAAACCATTAAGTGGGGGGAAATAATGATAGTTTGAACTTTAGTCTCAGGAAAAAAGAACAAAAGATGCACCTACTGTGGCTAGTTGTTGGCCAGGTGGGTTTTAGAATTCCATTTCCTTTCGGCTTTCCTAATTCCAGTTTTTTATTTTTGTTTAAGTGAACATTAGGCAGCCGATCATGCTGAGATGTTTAGTTTGGATGGTGGATTTCGAGTCTTCTGTATGGGGTGATGTCCTTTTCTAGTCTAGTTAATGGCTGGGAGAGACCTTGGGGAAGTGCTCTGGCTGCAGGGGTTCTGGGTTGAGTGCATCTCTGACACGCAAGCCTTGTGGTCAGCATCAGAGAACAACAGGAGGGGGGCCAGGAACTGATGGACGTACACATGGAGGTCAGTTTAGTGTTTCAAGGAAATTCTGCCTAGGAAACCAGAAGCAGCTAAATAAATCCTCAAGAACCACAGCAGTTAGAAACTGTTCTTGTGCCGGGTTGCAGAGTTGTTTTACTTCTCCCTCAGCTTCCAAGGTTTACAAAAGAGCCAACGGCTGGCAGAAGCCTCTTGTCAACTTGTCCGTGAACTGACCAGTGATGGGCAGGAAGGTGCCAGGCAGGGAGCAGCGGTGACTGAAAAACAGCTACTGCAACATGTTGTTGTCTCTATGTCCCAGAACCTGGAGTTGGGAAGAACCGATGTGGCAAGAGGTGGACGGTCAGCGGGCTGGGTGTCCACCTGGATAGGAGCTTGGGGTGGGCCTCCTGCCCTGGACCAGCCTCTCTGCTAATGTCGCCAGCTGACCTCCTTCAGATGATTTAGAAAAGGAAATATCTGTTCTTTTTCTTTATATATTTACCTTAATTAATGATCTGTTCTAGCTGTCTGAGATTCTAATATTTATACATTTGCTCCTCTTGACAATGGCTTTCGAGTTAGTATTTTTATGGACAAAATCTCTCTAATACAAATAAAAACTAACCAGGTTTCTATCAAAGCGCTCTCTGATGTTGGAAGTCTAATGCGTTGCTAGAGAACCTGTGTCCCATCTCTGGGACCTGGCTATGAAGCAAATCTGAAAGAGCCTCTAATTCATGGGGGATGAACCACAGAGCCCGCTTTCCCTTTTTCTTTCCTTTTTAAAAATTTTTTCTTTTTTGACCCAGAGGAAGAAGAATCACTTTCTATATACCCCAGTTACACATTTTTTTTTTTTTTTTCTGAATCAGAATTTGTTTAAGTTTTACTTATGGGATTTTAGTGAGGTGGGTTGGTGAGAACAGTTAAAGGGTTACTTACAAACACTATAAAAATGTGTAGAATTTAGTTCATAGCCATCGATAAGAATGCCCTGATATAGACACAGCCACAGGACATGAGCGGATCATTCAAAAGCAAGGAAATACAACTAGTCAGCAAACATGCAGAAACTGTTAAGAGTTGTTGACTTAGGGTTCTCCAGAGAAACAGAACCGAGGGGTGTGTGTGTGTGTTTGCATATCTATATTAGATAGATAAACAGGTATATAGACAGATAGGTGATTGACAGATTAATTATAAGGAATCAGTTCATGCGATTATGGAGGCTGGCAAATCCTACGATCTACAGGGTGAGTCTCTAAGCTACTGACCCAGGAGGGCTGATGGTGTAGTTCCTGTTCAAAGGCCATCAGGCTCCAGACCCAAGAAGAGTTGATGTTTCAGTTCAAGTCTGAAGGCAGGAAGCAGCCAATGTCCCAGTTCAAAGGCTGTCAGGCAGGGGGAATTCCCTCTCATTCAGAGGCGGGTCAGCTTTTTGTTCTGTTCAGCTGATCAGATGAGACCCACCCACATTAGGAAGGGCAATCTGCTTGGCTCTGTCTACTGATTCACATATTAAAATTATCCAAAAACACCCTCACAGAAACACCTGGACTCATGTCTGACCTAACATCCAGGCACCCTGTGGCCCAGTCAAGTTGACACATCAAATTAACCACGATTGCTCAAAAGACTCATATTAAAAAGTAATGGTAGGGGGCTTCCCTGGTGGCGCAGTGGTTGAGAATCTGCCTGCCAATGCAGGGGACACGGGTTCGAGCCCTGGTCTGGGAAGATCCCACATGCCGCGGAGCAACTGGGCCCGTGAGCCACAACTACTGAGCTTGCGCGTCTGGAGCCTGTGCTCCGCAACAAGAGAGGCCGCGATAGTGAGAGGCCCATGCACCGCGATGAAGAGTGGCCCCCACTTGCCGCAACTAGAGAAAGCCCTCGCACAGAAACGAAGACCCAACACAGCCATAAATAAATAAATAAATAAATAAAATTAAAAAAAAAAAAGTAATGGTATCTTTTTTAACCTTTAAACTCTACAATTTGAAAATGAGTGCTCAGATATATTGCTGGTGGGAGCCTTATTTACTTGAGAAAATTACTTATTTACTTGAGAAAGCAAATTGACAAGAATCTTAAATCTTCATAGCCTTTGATTCAGTATTCTTATGTTGGGGAATCTTTCTAAGATAATACTCTCAACCCATGTAGAAAAATTAGATGTATACCAAAATCTTTATCATGCTGTATTTATAATAGTAATAACAATAAAGGGAATGATCTAAATTGTCAACTATATAAAAATGAATGATTACAGCTTGACACATCTAGACAATAAAATAGCAAAGTTCCATTAAAACACGAAGTCTCAAACAATGTGAAATGTGCTCATGTAGGTAAAAAAGCACAGTATTTTAATTACTACGTAGAATATGTATAAAAAAGACTAAAAAGAAATATGCCCCAAATATTAGCAAGCAGTTATTTGGTGCTAGTAAACCTATAGATGCCCACTCTTTTGTCTTTCATACGTTTTTATTAAAAACAAAGAACTTAATTTGATGAGTCAGCTCAGTTCAACTTCTTCTTTCTTGTTTTACTACTTAAGTAATATAAACAGTGTAAATCATGCTTTAAGTTTAGAGAATGCTACATTGATGGGATTTTAAAATTCCTTTACAGAATTTATTTTAACTGGACCAAAACTGTTATTTTCTAATTATTTCACTTGGCAATGTTTTTGGACCATTTTTGTAAATGAGGTATTGTACTAGGGAACTTGTACACCAAAGATGAAACAGTTCTATAGATCTTTGCTTTGTATTGTTAATTTATGTATTGGGCCTTTACACATAAACGTATGCCAGAATATAATGCTTTTATTAGGAGCATAGGGTGACAAACACACATTATTCAAAATGTTTACTTGTCCAAATAAGGAATATAACAAAAGATTTTGCAAACTAAAAAAATTATGTTGCAAATGCTAAATCAATTTTTTTCTTGTCCTTAGCTTAGCTTTAATATTCTCCTGGCCATAATCTTATTAAAATAGCAATACTTGGTAACACAAGTTACTTCTTTCTAACTCTCGTGGACTATCCTCCAGAGGAGATAGAGCAATGAATCTGTAATGAATGAAAAGGCTCTGACAAGGCAAAAGTCCATCCACTTGGGAGAGAAAAAAGAATTAGAAAAGCTAATCCTGGAATCAAAGTTATTCTCCTTCACAAATATATACTGAATTTAGTTCTATGATTTTTTAGAGCCAGTTCTCCACACTGCTGCCTTTGACAAATACTGGATCAATGCTGGGCCCCCATCTGGGTGGTGTCCGTCTGTGGTCACTGCTGGCATGATACAGACCCACTGTTGGGGTGTTTCCATCTTCTCTCCACTTAAAGCATCGTCCACAAAGTGACAAGATCAGCCTGTGGAGGCAAGTGAGATATGAGAAGACTAGAACATAGAATAATAAAAGTAATAATAACGGTTACTCCACGTAACTCATTTTGAGCCCAAGGTTAACACATGAACCCCAAGCCTGGACCACATTCATGTTGGAAGCTGTTATCTTAAGCAGCTCCACCCACTTCCTTTTCTGTCTTCTTTTAGACACGACTGCCTGTTCTTTTCTTTTTTTCCCTTAGTCATGCAGTATTTATTCACATTTCAAGCTTGATACCTACTGACTTGTGGTCACATAATAAGCCTCAGTAAGTTAATAAAGTCAAAGTCACTTCCTTGTTCTGATAAGTTTCACATGACACGCATTTCCACGAGAACGTCTTCAATGCCTCAGAATCCATCTGTGTGTGTGTGTGTGTGTGTGTGTGTGTGTATAAATGTTTCAAGAATCCTCATGCAGGGTGTCTGCTGTGATAGCTGTTGCAAAGAAAAGCAGTGTGTGTGTGTGTGTGTGTGTGTGTGTGTGTGTGTGTGCGCTGTGGGTATGGGGTTTCACTTTGGGGAGATGAGGAATTTCTTGAGATGAATGGTGGTGATGGTTCCACGACAAGTGAATGTATTTAACACTATTGAAATGAACACTTAAAAATCGTTAAAATGGTAAATTTAACATGATGCATATTTTACCAAAACAAAAATGTAAAAAAAAAAATGTAGTGTATTTTAACTTTCAATAACCTTTTGAAACCTAGAAATCTGTAGCACATACATATATATTTCTATACATTTGTATATACTTCTTCAGCAGTTTTTTTACAAAACAGCATTCATGCTTTCATTCTGCCTTGAACAACCGTCTGTGCTTTATTATAAGCTCCAGTGGATGGAACATTTTAAAGGGTACAGGTGAGACTGTCCCTACCTCTTGCTAAGGACATTTTTAGACATGATTTCTTTTTAGATACTGAGGCTGCCTGAGTTCCAGAGATTCCTGTGACCCATTCTGGGCTCTCGAAGATCCTGGGCAGAAACCATGGAAGTCTGCACGTCCGTGGCAGCAGCTTCAAGCTCAAAAGTTATATTAAACACTCCTGCAAACATTGACTTCTCCATGATATATCATGTCAATTACAGCATAAAACTAATGTTTTCATTTAACAATTGAATTAAAGCCAAGCTCCCTAAGTACATACCAACTTTCTGCCTTTGGTTTCATATGTCTTGAGCATGTTCCAAGAACCTCTGAGGCCAGTGTGTCTCAGTTCATGAAGGGGTATCCTACATGGATTTTGAGGGTCTAGATTCTAGAACATCCGCTTTCATTTGTGGGAAACAGTAACATCAGTGACAAAAATCTCCTTGGGGCAGGTCTCCTGCTGCAGCTATCTTCATATGAATACCTTTAAGGGAATTTTAAAACTGTGACAGAAAAGAGGAGCAAAACAGTGATTATGCCTTCTAAAATCGGATTTGTATTTCCAGACCTTTGTTACTATGGCAACAAAAGCAGCATCCTTGCAGCACATCAAGAAATGTATTTCATTCATAGAGTACTGTTAGTGGAGATTAAATGAGTTTGAACATGTAAAACACTTAGCACGGGACCCAGCACAAAGAAAATATATAATAAATGCTAATACTATTAACATGAAAATCTTGTTAATTCACCCAGGATTTACGGAACACTTCTATATGCTGTGGGTGTTTTAGACAATGTGAAAATAAAGGACCAAACTATAAAATATATACATTGGAACTTTCTATCTTTGGTTAGATATCAGATTCATAGTGTGAAAAGTAGGACAGCGAAATAAGATAGGATAACATAAAATGAGGAAATTGCCATATGGTGGCAGACATTTTAATGACCATATAGTTGCTATTTCCTGAGGACTTACTGTGTTTCCGATGCTGTGTTGAGCATGCATGTGTTACCTTGTTCACCCTCTGGGAAGCTCCTTCATCCAGAGGGAGACCGAGGGTTGGAGAGACTTGGCTGCACCACTAACACGAAGGTAACCTTCCTGGCCTGTGTCTCCCACTGCCTGCACTCCCTCACCTTCATTCTGGTACTGGGGGAGCGCTGGGCAGGTACTCTTCTCACCACGGCTCAAAGCCTTTGACTGACAATGCTGTGATATTATGATCCATAGTAAGAAATATATATTTGGTCCTCCTCCCATTTCTGGCACAGAGCCCCTAAAACCTTTGGAATTTCCTAAGTGATGGGAGTAGCAAAGGTGTCTTTTGTTCTTCAGGTGATTTTTGGGAAGCCCCTAAGTCACCTAAGGATGGGGGCTGGTCACCAGGAGAACCAACCACGTGACTAGAGGGCTGGAACTTTCAGGTCGACCCCTGACCTCCGTCTGGGGAGGGGAGAGGGGCTGGAGATTGAGTTGACTCCTCTACGGCCAATGATTTAATCAATCATGCCTATGTAATGATGCCTCCATGAAACCCCAAGAGGAGGGGGTTTGGAGAGCTTCCAGGATAGTGAACACGTGGAGATTTGGGGAGAATGGTGCACCTGGAGAGCGCAGAAGCTCCAACTCTTTCCCCACACCTTGCCCTAAGCATCTCTTCCCTCTACCTGCTCCTGAGTTATATCCTTTTATGATAAACTGTGAATCTAGCACGTAAATTGCCTCCCTGAGTTCTGTGAGTCACTCTAGCAAATTAATCTAATCGAGGAGAGGGTCCTGGGAACCTCCGATCTATCGCCAGTGGGTCAGAAGCACAGGTGACAACCTGGGTTTGGGGTTGGCACCTGAAGTGCAGGGGAGATGGAGCCCTTGTGGGACTGAGCCCTTGACCTGTGGGATCTGATGCTGTCTCCGGGCAGATGGGGTCAGAATGGAGTTGAATCGTAGGACACTGAAATGGTGTTGGAGATTAAAACTCACACACACACACACCCTGACACAGGTGTCCGAATGGCAGATGTAGACATTTTTCCAGGACTTCTTCATTTGGGATACACCTCGTGCATTAGCAGTCGTCTGCCTTAAGCACCAATCCTGTGAGCAGGGTCTTCTGTATCCTGGCAGCCCCCCTGCTTGAGTGGGAGGCGCTGGTGCTGAGGTCATGTGAGCCCACTGAAGTAAGTCATGCTCGGTCTCCCTGTGTTCCACACTCATAATGTTAAGTCCATGTAAGTGTGTAATTGATATTCTTCTCCTGCTACTGAAATTAATATGAACCAGGTGCCCAGACTTAGACTATTCCCAGCGTTTCCCCTCACTGGGTCTTTTTTTCAATGTATTCACTTGAGAATTTTAGTAGAATAGGTAGATTGCTTTAACACCCCCTTCAACATTTAAATTCCTATTTAACAATATTTACCTTCTGGTAGCTGCAGAGAAAGCTACAGAATGATTAAAATCCAAGGTTCACATGGACATTATAAGTCTTCACCCCTATACCCTTGTTCTAGGCATCACATTTCTTCTGACAAAAAAGGGTTCTCATGGCAACTGTGATCAGAATTTCATTGTGGTTCGTTTGTGTATATGATTATGCCAAAGTTTCTTGAGGATGCCCTGGTTTCATGATTTCCCTCCTTGGATAAGAATCAATTTTCAATTTCCATCTGAAGATATTAAATTCAGCTTCAAATTCTATTTTATCCATTTGTTGGATGACAACTTTTCTGAGTCTCTGTTGGCAGAAATGAGTAGACAATAGTACCTGATTTTCAGGCTATAGTGAGTATTAGAAGATGTAAGGTATAAACTTCCTATCTCGGTGTCTGACATTATAAGTGGTCTGCCTTATAAATAATAACCCTGCCACATGTGACTGTGGTTACAACGTCACCCCACTGATAAGAGCACGCTAACCCCTGCCTCTTTCACCTACACGGCTGCTTCCTGGGGCAGAGATGGCTTATTTGCTGAGACACATTTCTTGAGTGTGCATGTGTATTCTAAGCACTTTTCATCGACTATCTCATTTAATCCCCAGCATAAACAACGACAGCCCTGGGATAGGTACTATTATCTCCCTTCTTACATGAAGGTCCCCCAGTTAGTAGGAATCCAGGAGCAGACATGAAGACAAGGGCGGTCCTGCTCCAGGGCATATGGTTTCAATCATTTTCTTGGTGCTGCCTTTGAGAGAATTGTATGTTTATTTTTACGTAACTGTTCCTGTTTTATTTGATCCCAATGTATAGGTCTCTCGTGATACATTTAAATTCTAACTCAACTCTTCTATTTGTGTACCTAATATCTCTACTTTCCTTAAATCATTAGCAAAATCGAATCCACATGCCGTTCAACTTTTACAGTTATTGCTAATTAAAGGTTGTAATAAAACTTACTATGATAAAATAACCACCCTTTTATTTCCCACATTTGACATATCAGGTGATTATATAATAATTCTTTAAAAATAAAGATTCACTGATATTCTCTATAATCTGTTCAATTCCACAAGATAAACTTCAAAAACGAATGCAGTGAAATCATCAGAAAATGAAATCCCAGTCTCAGCTCCAGGCGCCCTTTACAGTCCGTGCCCAGGACCCTTCTCCTGGGGTCTCCCCCTCCCTACCCCCACCCCAGGGGGCTGTAGGGTAGGGAGCTGAGTTCTTTGGAATTCTCTTTCCTGAGGCCAGACATGGAAGCCCAACCCCTGCACTCTGGGTGGGGCTACTCAAGGCTGACTTATACCCCTGAGTCCTTGGGGTCAGGTTGTAGGGGGTCCTCTGCCCCATCCTCCCCCTGTCCCTCCCATCCCCCCTCCCTCCCCTCCTCCCTTCTGCCATAGGTCTTCAATGACTTGTTATTTGGGATGTACCAAATGCATTCAGTATTGTCAAATTCTGGTCATTCTAATAAGTGCATGATATAAATTTTAATATAATCCAAATGACCTTCAATCCCCCAGCCTGTGATGTCATTCTTGTTTGACATCCCAGTAAGATGGCCCTTGACTCCATCTCAGAAACTGTGAGAAATTCATCGTCTTCACCAACTAAAATTAAATTCGGGCATCTGTGTGTTTTAAAGTACCGTTGCCCTCCCTGGTGGGTGCTGGCTTTTTCTCTTGCCGTCTCTCTCTCTCTCTCTTTCTTCCACCTCTTCTCTCCTCTAAACTTCAGAACCCCCCGCACACAGGCCAGCAAAGAAACTGCCCACAAATAGCCTACCACCCAGCTTCTTTTCCATCACCCTCTGTTAGGCAGCAGTCAGGCTCTGTTCCCCGGAGGACTGGGCTTTGCCCAGGGCGTCCTGTGAGGGAGTGGGTAACTCCACAGCTTACCAGAACGGGGCAGGAGTGCTCAGCCGGGGGTCATGGGGACGCCCTGGAGACCAGGTCACAGTGGGATGCCCTCACTGAGGACATGCCCGCAGGCCCTGGCGGAAGCCGTGACCCCAGTCTTCCCGCTGCCAGGACGAGGCCCCCAAGGCCTCCCTCCTCTCCATCCTCGTTCCCCTGCAGGTGGGGGGCTTTCATGGTTTGAACGCCCTGCCTGCGGGCCTCCTGTGCTTGCAGCCCCACAGCAGATCAGCCTGACCCCAGAGAGAGAAAAAGGTGAGCACGTTTCTGGAAATAAGAGGCCGGTCGCAGGAGTGATGGGTTAGAAGGACAGGGCTGAGCCTCCGAGGCCCCAGCCGGCCTCTCAGATGGTCCCCGTCCTCGCTTCCTTGCTAGGCTGTCAGGGGGACCCCCGTTCCTGAGAGCCCTGGCTGTGCTGGCTTCACACTGTTTGTCTCTTTCTCTCACGAGGGGCCTTCCCAGGGCTCCCTTTCAGGCCCTGTGTGTCACGTGGCCTGTCGTAAGCTGTTGTGTCCCCACAAAATTCACATGCTGGATCCTAACCCCCAATGTGATGGTGTCAGGAGGTGAGGCTTTGTGAGGTCACGAGGGTGGAGCCCCCATGATGGGATCAGTGTCCTTATAGAAGAGACCCCAGAGAGCCCCCTGACCCTTCCTCCAGGTGAGGACATAGCAAGAAGACCCTGTCTATGAAGCAGGAAAAGGGTTCTCACCAGACACTGGATCTTCTGGGGACTTGATCTTGAACTTTGAGACTCTAGAGCTGTGAGGAGTATATGTCTGTTGTTCAACTGCCCCATCTGTGGTATTTTGTTATAACAGCCCAGGTGGACTAAGGCAGGCCCCCCAGCAGTAAAGATGCTGGTCATGATGTGCGTCTTTACCTGCCCTGTGCATTTGCCAGAGGAAGACATGAAAGCCCAGCCGATGGCTCTCAGGCTGCCCTCTTAGCACTGGGAATTGTTCAAACTACCTCTGTGTTTATGCTATTGAGGAGACAGTGGAATAAAGAATCCTCAAACGTCGTTCAACTCTGCAAGGTGACTCTGATGGGTGCTGGAAAGGCATCACATAATAAACTAACAGCTGTGAACCCGCAGCCTGGAGCTGGACCCAGAGCTGCCGGGAAGCCGCCTGCCCCTGCTGGGAATTCATCCTGCTCTGAGCCTCCTCGATGCTCACACTCCCCTCACCTCGAGCAAAGCTGCCCTCGAGCTCGCTTGCCTCCCAAGTTTATTCTGCCCCTTTTCCAAGGGATGGGGGAGTAATCATGAATTTCAGCTTATAAAATCTGCCCTTCCCTGTTGGCTGTAGGAGCTAGAAAAGTAAGAGAACATGCAGAGTAAAATGAAGGAAAATAAACAATTTAGTTATCTCTACTGCTTAGTTATTTTCAGAAAGTATTGGAAGATAATACCTCTGAGGATAATCAAGAGCCAATTTATAATCATAACACCTGCTTAAGCAAATTAAAATAAGTGCATAAGGTATGGCAATCAGGAAAAAAAAAGTCTCTAGGGAACAATCATTGATGGATGCTTTTAAAAGAAACATCAGTATGACAGAAGTATTTCTGAATCCTGGCTGGTGTCCATCATCATAGTGTTTGATGGTCAGATGAGTTTGTCCTTGGAACTACAGTGGAGGAAAGGCTTTCCCTCCACCCTCTTAGGTTCTGTGGCTGGGCCTGAAAATTAAACCGAAAAAAGACATATTGATAGGAGAAGAACATTCATGTTTTATTCAATGTTAATTTTCTGTGTGTACAAGGGGGCCTTCATATATAAGAAATAAAAACCCAGAGAAGCAGATAGGCCTGACAAATTATATACTATTTTAACAAAGAATGATAAATTTTGGAGACTGAAGAGACAAAGGAAAAAGAAGTTTGGGCTGGGGGTGGTAAATTGTGGGAGAGTGACTAGGAGATGTAGGGTGGGGGGGACGAAAGGAAGATTAGGGCTATTTTAATAAGTTGTTTGTACAGGTCCATTCCAGCATCGGTAAGAATGTCCTGCTCCTCCTGGTCCAGGGAGGGCCCCCTTCTCATAGGAATTTGATGACCTGCTTTTAGGTAGAACATGGGAGGTCAGAGAGCCCTTCTTGCATCTGCAAATACCTTCAGTTCAAAATAATCAGTGTGCCAATCCCACATATTTCGGGGTGGAACCCCTTCACCCCTGAATTATCACCCCATAGTTATAAATCAGTAGGGTGTATCGACCTGATCAGGGCAGTGCAGTGCAGTTTTCAGACCATGGCTCATTGCCAATCAGGGGTGTCCAGCTCAGCTTCCTGGCTCCGCCTCCATAAAAAGCGTCTGTAAAAACCTGGAAGAATGGGGTTTCAAGAGCTTTGAGACTGGTGAACATGTGGAGATTTGGGAAGAGTCAGGGTTGGAGAGAGCGTGGAAGCTCACATCCTTTCCCTACACCTTGCCCTGTGCATCTCTTCTATCTGGTTGTTCCTGAGTTCTAACCTTTTAGAATAAACTGGTGATCTAGGGAGTGAACTGTTTCCCCAAGTTCTGTGATCCTTCTAGTACATTATCTAACCTGAGGAGGGGGTTATGGGAACCCCCGATCTCTAGATGGTCAGGTTGGTCAGAAGCACAGGCGACGTGTGACTGATGTCAGCAGTGGCAGGAGAGAGAGGGCAGCCTTGTGGGCCTGAGCCTGTAACCCCTGGGGTCGGTTGCTACCTCCAGGTAGATGGAGTCAGAGATGAGTTAATTGTAGGACCCCCAGCTGGTGTTACAGAATTGCTTCACCTGTAATACTCGCCCACCTGGTGTCGGAAGTGATGGGTGTTGTGGAAGACACCCCACAGAGGAGTGTATTTCTTCCCTTATATCAGCCACTCCCCTGACCCCCAAAACAAATACCTCTAACAAAGCATGACCCAGATGCCATAACGTGCGTGCCAAAAAGGACCCAGGTGTGTGTGTTATACCCTCGAAAATAGAAATTTTGCTTTTCCAGGACTGCCATTCAGAACATTTCCTTGTTTCTTTTATTCCCGGTTATACATTCTCTTTGGTCTTGAGGCCCTGCAATAGTTCGCTGTGATTACTACCAGTGTATTTGCAACAAAATTTTATTACAAACAAAGTGGAATGTCCCCTGCCATTTGCTTCAATAGAATCTGATCAGTCTTTTATTCTAAAATCAAACATTTACAGTTTTTGTGGCATTTTCACCACCCGTTCAACTCTATTACACTGAAAAAAGTCTTTTCTGAGCTCCCAGTTGGGGTGGGACATTGTTCTTGGCGTCCGTGTCATCAGCCTTCAAGCAGCCCACAGTCCTAGGAATCACTAACACCTGCTGAGAGTGGCTGGGTACCGGGTGAAGTGAGGTACGTGTATCAACCCATTTAACTCTCAGAACAATTCTAAGATGTGTATTAACAGAGAATGAAGGAGTAAATGCACAGTCCTGGGTACAGGTGAGCATTGTGTCTTGTCTGGTTGTCCATCTTAGCATTTTCCCCACTGCCAGCCCCAACTCTATTCTTGTGGGGCATCTATGGACACAGAGTTGAGTCTCAGACTCAGGGGGGAAGATGCACAGTGTCCTCCCTGCCCTCCTTGGACTGCAGCTGTTGGTAAGAGCAGATGTGTACACGCATTTGAAGATAGGCATGCAGTTCCCTGCTGCAGTCAAGGCTAAGTCCTTCATGAGGAAGTCAGGAGCAAGGACACGAGTGCCATCACAGTTCAGAGGAGTGTGGACCAGTGGTGGAGTGGAGGGACCTCGGGACCAGGCCCTTGGGGGAAGGTGGGTGCAAAACTGCCCTGGAAAGGAAGGGAAGATGCAGGGACTCTGAGGTCAGGCCTCTTTCAAACTACAACCGAGCCTGTGGACACATTCAGAATCTCGTAGCCGTTTCACCCTCATCTCCTTCAACGTCCCCCAAGGACATCACCCAGCCCCCATCCGTGGATTTGGGGATTACAGGACAACATACTTATGAGAAAAAAATTATTTTAAACTCTCTTTCTTATTTTATTGATCTTAATTTCATAGCTATGAATTAAATCGTGGCAATGGCTGGTCATCTTAAATCAAAAGCACAAGGAAAGTTCAGTTATTTAAAAAGCACAAGGAGGTTGGAGGGGACACCTTGGAACACAGATGGTAAATTTGCTTAGTTATTGATGAAGGTCATTGCACCTTAAACATGTCAATGAATGCCATTCCATTGGGAAAAAGTAAAAGTATTTAGAGTATCATGTGATACCCTTAGGAAAACAGGAAAGAACTGTCAAGCCTGTGAAGTAAAGTGGTTGTGATGTGAGTGTGTGTTTTCTTTCCAGAGAGCTTAACGCTGGAAGCGAGGCTGTTGGGATGGACACGGTGAGATTGGCGTGGGGATTTCAAAGGCTTTGCAGAGGATGAGGGGTGGTGATCGTGAAGCCGTGTGACAGAACGGCTTCCTGGAGTCTGCAGAGTGGTTTGCACAGAGCAGTCTGAGAAATCAGAGAATTATGGAATTTTAGTAGTGGCAAAGGGCAGAAACCCTCCCAAGATAAGATCTGAGGCTAGTGGGGCGTGCCAACCGAGAACTCGGTTTCCTTGTTCAGTGCTGGATCCTGAGTCCAAAAGGCAGGGAGCTTGAAGGATGACTTCGCCTCAGCAGCATGCTTGGCGGGTTCCTCTGGGGACAGAACAAATGAGAACAGGGTGAAGATGTCGCATGAAGGATGTGGGTTAGGGATAAAAATACATTTCGAGGCACTAAGTGAGTCATTAGGGAGCTGTATCCCCTCATCTATACTGGCGTCCCCCCATTTTCTGAAACCTTCTGGCACTTTCTGTATGTATCGCTCTTTTGAGCATTTAATCATATATTAGATTTTGTCTGTCACGTAAATGTTTTAGTGTCTTTCTTCTACCACCATATAAAATTGGTCTGTGCCCTGGGAGATTCGTTTAATTTTTTGGACGTAATCATCCATTCCTTCCTTGCTAAACCTCTGTGAAGTAAGTAGAGCAGGTATTTTGATTCCAACTTTCAGATAAAAGTATACATATTGAATGGAAACAGGTGGGAAGCAAACAGATGGGGGGTTCCCAGCAGGTCCTGCCTGTCCGAACCCAGCACTGAATCCAGATGAACTTGCAGTAAACACTCACAAGGAAATAAATGGGTCAATAAAATAAGGTTCTTCCTTAAGACAGATTTTATGAATGAAGTTAGTTTTTGGTTAACCTTATTGGTCTTTAATATTTCATTTGTGATGTAAGAACCAAAATTTCTAAAATCATGTATATTTTCTCAAGGATATCTACCACTTCTTTCCCAATTTTTAGCTCTCTTTAAAGTTCAGAAGATGGTAGTTAAACACACACACACACACACACACACACACACACACACATATATATAACATAGAGAATAAAAATAAGAACTTCATCCGGCCCTATGAAATTAGAACTGGAAACATTTTGTCGAGTTGATATCGTTGCCAATAAATTATAGTTCCCAGTGGAATTTTAAAAAAATCGCTTCTCCAGCACAATTCTAAATGTCTTAGTAAATGTGCTTGTCCCTCTTCCCAGGGGAGATTATTATTTAAGGTAATGGCGCCCACTCCTCATGACATTCTTGGGCAGAGGATATGAATGTGCCTTTTAAATGTAATTGTTGTACTTTCAGACACTTACTCCTCCAGACCCATCCCTCAGTTGTTTCTTCCCTCATAGGTATTTGTGTCTCTGTCATTTTTACTTCTTTACCTCTCTTTTCCCATAATCACCTTTGATGTTCCCTTCTTTATTCTCAACTCTTGTCTCACGCAGCTTTGGTACCAAAGAGCCATGTACTGATATTTGTGGTCGCCCCATGCCGAGGGCTCGGCTGCAGAAGCAGAAGCCGTGGCTCCATCCTTAGGGGGATTCGGTCCAGGGGGGAGAAACACAGCTCAGGAGGCTTCCACGCTGCAGTGTTAATTACTGATCAGTTTGCTGTGGCGGCTCAGAGGAGGGCCTCTCATTCAGGGAGGGGCGATGGATCCGGGGGGTAAACTTCAGGGAAGTTCTCTGTCTCAATGAAGAAGGTGCATGGACCCACCTAGAAGGTCTGTGGGGCGGGATGGGAGGTGGGAGCCCAAGATTCATCCCAAAGGAGGGGAAGAGCGATCCTGCTGTGTGCCCAGAACCAGGCACCTGAGTATGGGCATGAAAGGTGACATCTACCTGTGTCAGGTGTGCAGCTGGTGCCCCTCAGCTTCAAGCTGTCCACTGTCCACTGCTCAGTGATGTGGGCCTGGGCTCTGTGAACCCCGTCCTGCTCGGCCTGCTGGCTGCACCGTGAGCTCTGCCTGCAGGGGGTGTGGGAGGGGACGGGATGAAAGGGGCTCCTCCATCCTTTGCCTCCTGGGGGTTTCTGTCGGCTTCTCCCCAGATTGCCACCCAGCGCTGCTTCTTCCCCTGGGCAGGGGCAGTTCCTTTCTGCAGGAACAGCTGGACTCAGTTTGCTGCTTTGCCAACACTTGCAGGATCGGCTGCACTGGGCTTTCCCAGATCACGCGTCCCGCGTTGAGAGGCAGAGACATTGACTAATATCCAACAGAACTGAGAAGGTATTTAGAGACCAAAAAACAAAGTGGGCAATTCCATAAAGTGCGATCATAAGCTTATTGTGGGAAACTTACACACAGGCAGGAAGGACCTGAGGATGGATGATCCAGAGGCTTTCACAGCTGCCCTAGGCACCAGGCGCTGCAGAGAAGGGGACTTCAGGGGCCAAAGCTAAAAATAGAGTCTGACTTCTAAGTGAGAAGCACCTCTGCACGGATGGGAAGGGGGTTTCCCTCCCCCCAGGGGTCTCATGACCACCAACCATCTGCATCAGCAAAGACACTTTTCCAGGTTTCATATCAGATGAAGGCAAGGGTGAAGGCTGATAGGAATTATCTGGCTTGGGCACATTCCTTGTGAGTGGGCCAAAGTTCAGTCACACAGAGAGGGGAGGGGGTAGGACTAGGGGCCTGAGATGGAGCTGACAGAATGGCGTCAGTGTGGCCCAGCCTCACACCCCGACTTCAGACTATCCCACCAAGCTACAGTCATTGCAACAGCATGGTACTGGCACAGAAACAGACACATAGATCAATGCAACAGGATAGAAAGCCTAGAAATAAACCCACACACTTGTGGCCAATTAATCTATGACAAAGGAGGCAAGACAGCCTCTTCAATAAGTGGTGCTGGGAAAACTGGACAGCTACATGCAAAAGAATGAAATTAGAACATTCTCTAACACCATACACAAATAGAAACTCAAAATGAATTAAAGACCTAAATGTAAGCCTGGAAACCATGAAACTCCTAGAAGAAAACATAGGTGGAACACTCTGACATAAATTGCAGCAATGTTTTTTTGGATCTGTCTCCTCAGGCAAAGGAAACAAAAGCTAAAATAAACAAACGGAACCTAATTAAATTTAAAAATACTTGCACAGCAAAGGAAACCATTGACAAAATGAAAAGACAACCTACTGAATGGGAGAAAATATTTTCAAATGATATGACTGATAAGGGGTTAATATCCAAAATATATAAACAGCTCATACAACTCAACATCAAAAAAGCAAACAACCTAAACAAAAAACAGGCAGGAGACCTGAATAGACATTTTTCTAAAGAAGACATACAGATGGCCAACAGGCACATGAAAAGATGCTCAACATTGCTAATCATCAGGGAAATGCAAATCAAACCACAATGAGATATCACCTTACACCTGTCAGAATGGACCACAAAATCTAAAATCAAAAAGACCACAAATAACAAATGTTGGTGAGGATGCGGAGAAAAGGGAACCCTCCTACACTGTTGGTAGGAATGTAAATTGGTGCAGCCACTATGGAGAGCAGTGGAAAATAGTACAGAGGTTCCTTTAAAAAAAACATAAATAGAGTTGCCATACGATCCAGCAATTCCACTCCTGGGTATATATTCAAAGAAAAGAAAAATACGAATTTGAAAAGATACATGTACCCCAATGTTCACAGCAGCATTATTGACAATAGCAAAGATATGGAAGCAACCTAAGGGTCCATCAAGAGATGAATGGATAAAGATGAGTATATATATATAATGGAATACTACTCAGCCATGAAAAAATGAAATCCTGCCATTTGGAACAACATGGATGGACATGGAGTGTACTATGCTTAGTGAAATAATTTCAGACAGAGAAAGGCAAACACTGTATGTTATCACTTATATATGGAATCTAAAAAATAAAATAAAGGAATGAATATAACAAAACAGAAATAGACTCACAGATATAGAGAACACACCAGTGGTTACCAGTGGGGAGAGGGAAGAGGGGAGGGGCAAACATAGGGGTAGGGGATTAAGAGGTACAAACTACCAGATATAAAATAAATAAGCTACAAGGATATAGTGTGCAACACAGGGAATATAGCCAATATTTTATAACGACTCTAAAGGGAGTATAAACTACAAAGCTATTGAATCACTATGTGGTACACCTGAAACTAATATCGTATTGTAAATCAGTGATACTTCCATAAAAAAAGAAACTATTAACAACAAAAACAACAAAAAAAAAGAAACACCAGCACCAGCCACCTGGGGTCTTCTCTTCAGGATCAGGGTCTTGTCCCCACTGGGAGCCCCCGTTGGAGCTCAGGGACGCCAGTAGTGTTTCAGCAGTGCCGCCCACCCCTCAGGGCCCCTCCACCAAGCGTTGGAGATTTAATAATTCCCTCCATTTTTCCTCGGAAGCCCAGGCAGTGGCGGCTACCGCTGTACTTGCTACCTCCGTGAGCCTGTGGTGGATTCTTTCCTTTCCAGTGACTTAGTTAACATCCTGATGCCTGGTAGACAATCATTTACATTAATTTTTCTGCGTTCAATTAACTGCGGTGTATCTGCCTCCTTTTTGATACACACATATACAAATATGTTATCGATGGTAATATTCTGAAATCTTCCCCATGCATTATTTACCATTGTCTGTTTTGTTTCACACGCTTGTGAGCATATATGTAAAAGTGATATCCGTACATTTTAGTGTCCTTATAACACTCATGGCTTGGATATAGCCTCATTTATTTAACCACCCTCCATGTGGCAATCCTGAGTAGATTAGTTGCAGTAAGTGGCTACACTGACTTATTTCTGAGTGGACTTTAGGGGATTGGTGTACACTCTCCAGGTTTGGCTAAATTAGGAATGATTTCTCTATTCTTACGCTTTCACAGAACACTCCTTTAAATCTAAATTATGTGTGCAAGGAATTGTTTTGGTGACTAATTTGTAACTAGCCAAGAATATAGGTCATGAAAAAAAAGTAGGATTAATTGACAGATTTTTAATGTTTCTAGTTTCCAATTTTGAGCCCATGCATTACCTGAAGTAGAGTGTTATTTTGTTTCATGATTGTTTTCCTCATCGGAAGTAATTTGTCAGCACTTTGCTTCAACATGAGAGAGAATGGGTGGTGTGGGTAATTCATAGTGTGTAGAAAATGACTGCTTATTAATTTGCTAAAATAACGTGTTCCACTTAAATCAATTTCACTTAATCCATTATTTCACTTACATCCACTTAAATCCATTCTTTCCATTATTCTATTCCATTTCATTTATTTCTATAAATCCATTCCCTTTCCATTATTTCAAACAGACGATTTGTTATACGAGAATTTTTTAAAAAATACATTGTCTTGAATTCCAAATTTATTCCTCATGTAATATTATAATCTGAAATGAGTTAGATGTTACTGATTTCACCATCCTGCTAAATGAAATAACAATTAATAAAAGAGTAGGGATTGCTAAAATATCTTAGATTATGAAAAGTAGATAAAAATTAGCCTCTACACTCCCAAAACTAAAAACTTAATATAGTAACAATATAGACTCTAAGTTGAATAGATTAAATGAAAAATAAATGTGGTCTATTATACTCAGCACCTCCTGCTGTATTCTATGATGAGTGCTCATAAAACGAAAATATTGCAATTTCTTCTTCTGGAATTTTTTTCTCCAATCACTTTCTCAGTTACATTCTAAAAGTTGAGGAGAATAAAAAAGTTAAGAAGGAAAAGGACAAAGGTATTTGATAAAGTGTAAATACTTGTGTAAGAATTCCAAAATCAGAAGTTGTCTTTATTGTTTGGAATAATCAGCTCAATTCTTCACTCTTCTCTGTATCTAAACCCTGTGATGTGTGACCCTGAAGTTCCTACAACAAAAGGGCCCTCTTCACATTGAACTGGATTAAGTAACTTGCTTTGTTCAATGGACTCTCACTTGATAGATAACAAGCAGGGACTTGAAATGTGAGTACACAGCGGGGCTTGCTCTCTTGAACCTCTGTCATCACCATAATAACATGCTCTGACCATCCTGTGTGTCCAGCAAACATGAGAGAATTGCAGTGAGGACCCAAATCATACACCCACCGGCTGCAGGAGAGCCACCCCGGCATCACTCAGATCTGTAGAGACTAAATGAGTTTTGGGGTCATTTTTACACATTATTGTGCCAATAAATACATACAAACATGATATATCACAAGCAAAATCATAGTTAGGCATATGTAGATTAGGAAAAAGAGTGTGGGATTGGGGTGCGGAAGAGCAGACTCAGGAAGAATGAAGATATTAGTAACTGCCCAATATTATCCAACAACTTTACTGGTTGAAGACTGGAACTTCAGTCTAATTCTTTCTCCAAAAAGAGAGGTAAATAACAGCAGGCATTTCATCTATCTTTCTCTTTCTTCTCTCTCTTTCTCTCCTTCAGATGACCTTACCCACAAGGACTTCTGTGTTTTATGAAAAGGTATTACAAAGGCATATTATGTGGAATAAAAACATGCCATACATTCATTCATTGGGAGAATGAGTTGACTTATTCAAACACAACATATGCTTCATTTTATACTCAACCGAAAAGAAAATGGGTTTCTCTCCAAACCCCTCTCATGATGACCAAAACACAGAGGAGAGTGTGGACTTTGCCACCTGACTGGGGCTTTTCTAACTCAGATTACCTTTTCCAAATGAGAACTGACCAAATATTAGGAATGTTCTTTCATTAAGTTCTATGTTTAGGAAACCTATTATATACATATTTCAATCCTCATTGTTTTGGAGCAGCCAAAACAGTCAGTAACACTTGCTTTGCTTTCAGGTTGCTTATGGTCCTAGTAGGTCAGGCTTATGAAAAAAAAAAGCCTACTTTTATGAAAAAAAGGTAGATGACGACACCAGGATGAATATGCTATAACTTCAAATAGTTTGTGTGTTTCTTACAAAAATGAAATAAACAAACAACAGCAACAAAACCTGACACTTGGACAACATCATAAGACAGTGAACTAGAAAATCTCTTGATTTTCCTTTGTAAAGATTTGTTTCTCGGGCTTCCCTCGTGGCACAGTGGTTGAGAATCTGCCTGCCAATGCAGGGGACACGGGTTCGAGCCCTGGTCTGGGAGGATCCCACATGCCGTGGAGCAAGTAGGCCCGTGAGCCACAATTACTGAGCCTGTGCGTCTGGAGCCTGTGCTCCGCAACAAGAGAGGCCGCAATAGTGAGAGGCCCGCACACCGCGATGAAGAGTGGCCCCCACTTGCCGCAACTAGAGAGAGCCCTCGCACAGAAATGAAGACCCAACACAGCCATAAATAAATAAATAAATAAATAAATAAATAAATAAATAAAAATTAAAAAAAAAAAATTTGTTTCTCTGCTAAGGTGTAACAACAACACAAAATGCCCGCTTCTGTTAGTAGCACCTGCAAACCTCTTCATTTTGCTCAAGCTGCTTGCTCCCCCTGCCCTGTTCCCTGTTGTCTCATCACCCCGATATTTCCAAGACGTTAACTCAATGCCTTCTGTTCCCGGAGTCAAGCTTAATCTTGAGCGTTGCTGACTGTTCATCTTGATTTCAGATTTTCTGTTTTCCTGTCTGCTCTCCCTCCCCGCTTCCTTGCCTCCTGTCTTATGGGAAAGAATGCTTCTCTTTTCCACCTATACTCTCTCAAGAATTTTCCTTCACCTTCAGAATCTTTATCCATCAACTATCTCCCCTTTCCCACCTTATTTTTTCTCCGTTATGTCTCCTCTCTCCTAGAAAAGGAAAATAAACCTTCTTTTCACCTTACTAATAATTCAATATAATAAACTTTCTTCAGAGTCATACTTCCTAACAGGATTGGTTATTCTTTTCTTACTGTGTCCCTTAATATCTAATGTTTTCCCCTGTGGTGCTGCTAACATCACTTATCAAAGCTCACCTTCCCTTCACCAAAGCCAGTGAATCCCATTGTCTTTGAACTTCTGCAGTATTTGACATTATTAGACATAATTTGATTCCCGCATCCTTCTGGGTATCGTTCCTTCCTAAGGCTTCTATCAAAATACACTTTTTTCTGGTTTTCCTCCCTTTTTATTACTTCCTAAGGTTTTCTTTCTCTACACCCTTAATATAAGGTTTTGTGAAATTCTGCTTTAACTGCCCTTTGCTCTCTCTCTTTCAACTCTTTGCCTTGACCTTGGGATAGCTTCCAGGCAAAAAAGCTATCTGCAGTAGAAATTTCCAGCTTTGGAGTCCTTGAGCTCACGCTGCATACTCTTCCAATGGTCTTTTTGGCATCAACTCTGGCCTGACCTGCTTGTACCCAAACCAAATTTTCCTACAGAATCTGCTCCTCATGCCCCTGACTTTCCTGTGGAAGATACAGACAATCATTTTATTCATCTTTGAATTTGTCCTTCACAGTCGGTTGTCATGTTGGACTGAGTCTAACTTCCCATAGGTCGTCAAGCTGACTGCTATTTCTCTGTGCCCTGGGAACCTTCATAACCCTGGGATTCCAATCTGTATTATTTTTTCAGCAGTTTTGAAAAAGAAATGTCACTCCTATGTTATAAGCTATTCCAATGAGCGCACAGATTCTTAATTCTTTCTTATCAATGCAGTGTTCATCACAGTAAGCATATGGTAGATACTCAAATAATATTTGCTAAATTAAATGGAATTGAACCTCCTTTGATTCTCTTAGTCATTCCTCCTTTGTAATTGGAGTCTCATATTAAACAATAGCAAAATGCTTGGTTTTTATCTGATTTCACAGTTTTAATTTTCTCTCTAAATCTTAATTAAGTGAGGCATAATGTCTTGTAATCAGTTAGGAAATTAGCAAAAGTTGGCAACTTACCACTAAATGTGGCATTTTGATTTAGACGGTAAAAATTTTAAAAAAACCCAGCCCTATCATTATTAAAGTGAAACCATGTGTTCTAGATGTAATCATTTGTGTATTAAAATGCTGCTGGTGGAGGAGGCATTTTCTTTCATTTTTTAAAATAAATTTATTTATTTATTTATTTTTAGCTGCATTGGGTCTTTGTTGCTGCGCGTGGGCTTTTTCTAGTTGTGGCGAGCAGGGGCTACTCTTCGTTGTGGTGTGCGGGCTTCTCATTGCAGTGGCTTCTCTTGTTGTAGTGCACGGGCTCTGGGCACGTGGGTTTCAGTAGTTGTGGCACGCAGGCTCAGTAGTTGTGGCGCACGGGTTTAGTTGCTCCGCAGCATGTGGGATCTTCCCGGACCAGGGATCGAACCCACGTCCTCTGCATTGGCAGGTGGATTCTTAACCACTGTGCCACCAGGGAAGCCCGAGGAGGCATTTTCACTTTAACTTTTCCTATTTTAGTTTTCTCTGATTCTGAGAAAATACCCTCAGGGCTGAACATTCTCATGCCTGTTCTCAGTGCAGTTTGTTCACTGTTGAGGTAATTAGGTGTGAGTAAGTAATGTGTTTTAATAATTATGGCATCTAAAAACATTGTTGGTCTATTTTGTTTTATTGTTGGATAATGTAAAAAGATTTACAGAAATGTAGACACGGCCTAGTTTCATGCCAATGCATTTACAGGGATGCAGGCTATGGCTTAAGCTGCTCTGGAGTGAAGTGGGTCCACCTCTGTGGATGCCGTCAGCTTGGATCTGGGCTGCAAGCTCCTTTCCTCTGACCAAGAGAAGCTAAGAGTCGTGAATGCAGATGACCATCTCTGGCTCCTGAGGAGCTGGCCAACTGCCCAAGGAGTGAGCCTAGGAGATAATGTTTTATAAACATAAGGTATCAGTGGGGAGAACCCCAGAGTTCCCATGTTCTAATCATATGAGCCTAGCCAGGCCAGGCTCAGCAGTGTTTTTTGGACTCATGTTGTTGGCCCAAACAGAGGGTATTTTTGTTTTTGTTTTTGAATTTTTATTTTATATTGAAGCATAGTTGATTAACAATGTTGTGTTAGCATCAGGTGTACAGCAGAGTGATTCAGTTATACATATAAATGTATCTATTCTTTTTCGAATTCTTTTCCCATTTAGGTTATTACAGAATACTGAGCAGCATTCCCTGTGCTATACAGTAGGTCCTTGTTGGCTATCTATTTTAAATAGAGCAGTGTGTATATCATATAATCTTGCTTATATGCAGAATCTAAAGAAACCAAAAATGATACAAATGAACTTGTTAACAAAACAGAAACAGACTCTCAGATTTAGAGAACGAACTTATGGTTACCAGTATTCAGCCCTTTTGTGTCGAGCTGTGTCTTTGACAATCACAACCAGCCCTCTCACTGAGCCCACCCATCACCCTGCATGGTGCCCGCCCAAGTAACCCTCCGGGTCTGCAGGCCTCCTGCCGGCATGGAGGCTGTGACGCTGGTTTACGTCAGACCCAGGAACCACTTGGAGTCACCATAATGTCTGAAGTAGTCTTCTTTATCAGAAAGAATGGGTTTATTTTCAGGGTGAGAAAAATATTTTTTGAATGGAGTAATAACCAAGTATGGTTAACTTGGAAGGAGTGACTGCTTACTCTGACTTGAGAATCAAGGAAGCTTTTTTATGCTACAATATGTACCTACTACCACGTAGCCTTGGTTCCATATTCCTTATATCACAAAAACTTCAAACAAACACAGTATGTCATCCCTGGGATATAAAGATGAATTAAGTGAAGTTTCTGCCTTTAATTTTATCAGATTCACAGGCAAAGAAGAAAGTACCTGAAAATGCAAAAAATGCTTTGGCACTTTTTCCAGTTTTACTATTTGATTTATTCACTCTAAATATCCACTTGAATTTACTCTTAGTACCAAGATCATCTTCTATATGACCAGTATTATCTATAGTGGGTTTTTTTCAATTATTTTGGACCATTTGCTTTTAAAGAGCCCTTACAAATACAGAATAAAATGCTCTTAAAAATCATGAAACATTGATGTTTTTCTGATGTTCAATAGCAAACATTTATTCTAAAGACTGAATTAGGGACTTTCCTGGTGGCGCAGTGCGTTAAGAATCCGCCTGCCAATGCAGAGGACATGGGTTCGATCTCTGGTCCCAGAAGATCCCACATGCCACGGGGCAACTAAGCCCGTGCGCCGCAACTACTGAAGCCCGCGTGCCTAGAGCCCGTGCTCCGCAACAAGAGAAACCACCGCAATGAGAAGCCCGTGCACTTCAACAAAGAGTAACCCTCGCTCGCCGCAACTAGAGAAAGCCCATGCGCAGCAACGAAGACCCAACGCAGCCAAAAATAAATTTAAAAAAAAATGAAAAATAAAGAAAGAAAATAAACACTAATATTTATTTTTAAATGCTGAATTAGAACATGAGGCCAATTTAGTGTTTCTCTAAGCAGTTTTTGAGTAGAACACTGGTGCTATGTTCTTTTTAAAAAAAAAAAAACACTGGGGAGGGTGGGAGGGAGGGAGATGCAAGAGGGAAGAGAAATGGGAACATATTGTATATGTATAACTGATTCACTTTGTTATAAAGCAGAAGCTAACACACTATTGTAAGGCAATTATACTTCAATAAAGATGTTTAAAAAAAAAAAAAAACAGCTTTATTGAGGTATAATTAATATACAAAACCTGCACATATTTAATGCATATAATTTGATGAGTTTGAACGTGAGCATAGACTTACAAAACCATAGCCTGCATGATCCCACTTACATGTGGAGCCTAAAATAGTCAGACACATAGAAGCCGAGAGTAGATGGTGGTTGCCAGGGGTTGGGGGGGATGGGAAATGAGGATAAATTTGTTCAGTGGGTATAAAGTCTCCGATGTGCAAGATGAGAACATTCTAGAGAACTGCTGGCTAACAACACTGTATTGTGCAGTTAGAAATTTAAGAGATCTCATGTTGTTATTTTGTTTCCTCACTGGCAAAACGGGAATAGTTCTTCTTGTCTTACCGAGTTGTAGTAAAGGTTAAAAATCATGTGAGTATGATGATTCACATAGAGTAGGCACCAGGAAAAAATTCAGTTCTGCCCTCCTGACTATTACTGTCAATATCATTATAGAAAAGCAGGGAAGGGAACTTGATGGGATGGGACACTAAGAAATGAATGTGGATCTCCTCGAACTCTTTTGGGATCTAGACACAAAGTGAGTAAAAGCACACACCTGTATAAACAAATACATTTTAAAAATACATGACCGGGGCGGGGCGGGGGGTGCTGAGGGAGGGATGGATTGCGAGTTTGGGATTAGCAGATGCAAACTGTTATGTATAGAATGGATAAACCAAAAGGTCCTACTGTATAGCACTGGGAGCTATATTCAATATTCTGTGATAAACCATAGGGGAAAGGAATATGAAAGAGAATATATATATATATATATATATATATATATATATATATATCTGAATCACTTTGCTGTACAGCAAAAATAAACACAATATTATAAATCAACTGTAGTTCAATAAAATAAATTAAAAGGATAAAAATAAAAATACCTGGATAAATACAGTTTCACGGGGGACTGGCCTTAGAAAGAGGTGGTCTAAAGGGGAGAACCAAATGGGATGTAAAGGCCAGCGTCAGGCGGGGGGGAAGGCAGGTCTGGCCCTGGGGTCCCTCACGGGCAGAGGGAGCTTTCCTTCCCAGAGTCTGGTTCTCTGAAGAGGTCAGTGAAATGCCTGAGTAGCTGGGCAGTGGAGGACAGAGAAAGAAGGAACGGGAAGATCCCAGAGTGTCTGTCTTCATAATTTTCTTAAGATGAACTTTATCTTGTAGAAGGATCATCTAAAATCTCAGGATGGAAAGCTATGAGAGTCTCCTTATGTTGGTTGCTGAGCTCAAATATCCTCCAAAGTAACACTTTCTATATATTAGCTCCCTCCACATCCTGATTTATGAAAGGGGACAGTGACGGACCGAGGACCTGAGTGGCCGCAAGGGGCTCCAGTCTCATTGTCTAATAGAGAGTAGCAAGGGCTGGTGTCGTTGCAAGTTCCCCCCACCCCACCCCTTTCTTCTGTGCAACGGAGGGCTCACGTGCAAAACTCAATTACAGAATCTTTGGTACTTCCTCTCTGTGAGCTCCACATTGTAGGTGAAGGAAATCTACTTTTCGAATATTTTACAGAGTTTGCTCTTTGAAAGCTGGCTGTAGGAAGAAGGACTTAATGCAATCATCTCTTTTTGAGCCCTGCTTCAGAAACGTGAAGGTTATGGGCTTAGATTATGTACCTCCTTCTCAAACTGCTTTAAAGAATTGAAATCAGGGCTTCCCTGGTGGCGCAGTGGTTGAGAATCTGCCTGCTAATGCAGGGGACACGGGTGCGAGCCCTGGTCTGGGAAGATCCCACATGCCGCGGAGCAACTAGGCCCGTGAGCCACAACTACTGAGCCTCCGCGTCTGGAGCCTGTGCTCCGCAACAAGGGAGGCCACGACAGTGAGAGGCCCGCGCACCGCGATGAAGAGTGGCCCCCGCTCGCCACAACTAGAGAGAGCCCTCGCACAGAAACGAAGACCCAACACAGCCAAAAATAAATAAAAATAATTAAATAATTAAAAAAAAAAAAAAAAGAATTGAAATCAAAAGCCACTTGCTTTAGGGTCTCTGGAAAACACAGTCCCGAGCCGTGAGGGCCGTGAGTTAGGGCCTGGGTCAAGGTCACACAAATGCAGCAATATGAGAAAAAAGGGGATGGGCTTTGGGGACAGCCTGGCTGGGGTTCATATTCTGGGTTTGCAGCTTTTGATAATTTGGGGTATTTTAACTCTTTTGTGAACACTTAACTTTCTTTCTAGAAAGTGAACCCCTCAAAGGAAGAGGCCCAGTTTAATTTATCCTTAAATCTTTAGATGTTCAATAAACATGTGATGGATGCATGACCAGTCCCTTCTCCTTGTCCAGGCCCAGGAGGCAGCTCTTCAAGTGTCAGGCACAGTGGGCAGGGCTTTGACATAAGGTCCTACCTCACGACATCTGCCCATGTAAAGGAAGCGATATTCAAACCTGTTCATATCTTAGGAGGGGTTGGTGTCAGTGCTATGCACTGAATGTCTGTGTCCCCCCCAAATTCATGTGTTGAATCCTAACCCCCAAAGGTAATGGTGTCAGGAGGTGGGGTTTTTGGGAGGTGATGAGGTCATGAGGGTGGAGCCCTATGATGAGATTAGTGTCCTTATAAAGGAGACCCCAGAGAACTCCCTTGCCCCTTCCTCCAGGTGAGGACACAGCAGGAACACCTCTTCTATGAACCAGGAGGTGGGTTCTCACCAGAAACTGAATCTGCTGGTACCTTGATCTTGGACTCCCAGCCTCTAGAACTTTAGAAACAAATATCTGTTGATGATAAGCTTCCCAGTCTATGTGTTTTGTTGTAGGAGCCCCAACAGACTAAGACACTACTGTATGGAAGTCCTTACGAGTTTCAGTATTAGAATGTGGTAATACCTGAACAGATCCCTGGGTTCTTGGAGGAGAGTGAAGATGCTCAACAGCTTGGCCTGGACTGAAGCCTACAGATTGAGGTAAGTTGAGGCACTTGGCTCAAGTAGGTGCCTTGAATGGGAAGATGGTGACTGGCAGATCAGGACACTATTAATTCACACCTCCCCCCCCCCCCCAAAAAAAAAAGTGGCATGAGACTTCAAGGTCTCATCCACAGAGGAGTAATGTAGCTTTTCCTTTATTTTGTTATACTTTCTCTTACCTTGTCATGTAGCAGGAATAACATGTATAGATCTACAGTACATTTGCAATCAATAGCTTGTATCACTTTCAAATGTCTCGGCACCTCTATGGCATCAAATCACCTGCACACGGCATTAAGTGCTTTACTGAGTCCACAGTCATGCACCTCATTCTACGCTTGAAAATTTTCACTAAAGACTTCTGCTTTCTCTCCTGGGTTGGAAATGTTGATTTCACTTCCCAAAAATGGCCATGGAAGACCTCGCTCATGACCTTATCTTAAAACTGCTCACCATTGTGTCCTCTGAGGGTTGGTTCCCACCAAACCAGCCCCACACAGCTCCCCTTTGCTGTTTATACCAAGGAGGGCATGTGTGTTTCAGAACCAAACCCTAGTACTAGGTTTGTTTTGCTCTTATGGCAAATTTCAATCTGAATTCTTTACGTGGCATGCATTTAAAAAGGTACCTATTGTGGCAGAGAATGCATTGTTGAAGAAAGATTTTCATATGGTACATCTTGTAATCAACAGTGCAATTCAGTCATCTGATTATGAAACAAAAACCCCAAAGATAAAAATTGAAGCACAACTACCTGGACACAACCTTATTAGTGAAATTATATTGCAGAACACACTTACCCCAAATACATGTAATCATGTAATTATAACTTGAACCGATGCAGTCATGATATGTAACGATGTGTAGTGATCACGGATGCTAAGACAGTTATTCTTTGCATCAGAATCATGAACATTCTCCTGAAGCTTTCTGAGTGGGTAAACTGCTTGCCTTCAGTGGGTCACAGGATAATTTGTTCATGTCATCGTGAACTGTGTATTAATAGTGTAACTTCTCCCTTCTTGGGAACAAGAGGCCGAGATGGCAGCATGAGGGCTGGACAGTTAAGGCATCCCCCGCCTCCTCAAATTGCCTCCTCAGGGAAGCAGGAGTGGTCTGACCAGTGGGGACCCCACCATAGGAAGCGTGATGTGATTTCCCCCAAAAACATCTCCTCAGAGCCCTGCTGAATATTTCCTGAAAGCCAATTATCTCAGTGCCTGGGTATGGAAGATGGTCTCTGTTCTCCGGCTGGCATTTGGGTCCATTATTGTCTTGTTCTGGACTCCTTCTCCTCTTGACAAGCACAGCATCTCTTCACTCTGTTCTTTCACTTTCCTCCCTCAGCCTGTTCACGACAGAACCCTGTGTTCCACCATATAAGGGTACGGCCGGCCGGGGAATCGCATCCTTGGCTTGTGGGAAAGGGATCAAGGGGGGCTGCATGCGTGTGGTGGAAAGAAATAATTCAGAGCTATTCTGTGCCTTCCTCAATGGGTGACCCACGGGCGATGTGGCTGGAAATTGAGGGAAAATTCTGGAGAAAAATAAAAAAGAAAGGGTCCTGCTGAAAACATAGGGTCTCCCAGATGTTAAAACACAACAGCACGGAGTGATTCAGATCAGAGCGGCCAATATTGGCTTTTATTTGCAAATTGTTGAAGCAGTTGCTCGCAGGGAATTAGTTTATTCAGGTGACCTTTTGATTTGGGTCAATTAAAGGACCCTTATATGGGGTGGGAACTAACAGTTAAGCTCTCTGCAGAATTACATACACATACTCCTGTTTAATGCTTATAAGTAAGAATTATCCATAAGTACCCCTTATGGATGTGCACATGGAGAATTGTATCATTTGCCCAATATAGCACAGCTAATATAATACATAGGAGAGCCAAGGGGTCAAATCAGCTCTGACTCTAAAGTTTGCTAATCTTGACCTTCACACTTCACGTGGAGTAGCCGATGAGGAGGTTTGCGAATGGCAGGTATGTGATGAGAGAGAACACTCTGGAAAGTAGGCTTCAATGAAGCGTAATTACAAAACTTGAGCGTTTACTCACCAAATTCAATTGACTTTTTGAAATGCATACTCTTGTTCTTCCCTACTTCATAGATAAGGAAACTCAGAGAAGTAGCTTGATCAGAGCCGTGTGGGAGAGCTTCCTGCACTGTCCAACATGGAAGTACTGGACACATGTGGATATTAAAGATTATTTAAAATTAATTAATATTCCATAAGGATAAAGCCTCCGACCTCAGTTGCAGGGGACACTTCAAGTGTTCAAATAGCCACATGAAGCCAGAGGCAACGGGACTGATCCAGACAGTTTCCATCATCCCAGAACATCCTATTGGAAGATGTTGTTAGGTGACTGACAAACACTTTCCTTCTTCCTAGGCACACGGCTGTTTACCCAGAACCTCATGCAGTTGGATGTGCCGTAGGGCTGAGTCCCAGCCATGGGATGAAAGCAGAGGTAACGGACACCTTTTCCAGGTCTGGACCATACAAACATCCAAGAGAGATGCTACCTTTGGTTTCTGCTCAGTTCATGTGATGAAGTTGAGCTCAGAGCATTGACAGCCACGTGGTGAAGATGTGGGGACCAACCATGAGAGGAGTGGGTCCCTGAATCACTGCCCCGACGGAAGTGACCTGCCACTTAGGGCCTCTTGTTTTGGACGTGATGCGAACAAGACACAGATTTCAATTGTGTGGATCCGCTGAGAGTTTGGAGTTTGTCAGTCAACACGTTTTGGAGCTGTGATTTGAGCTTCAGGAATCTGGATGCAGAACTTTACTCCCAATCCCCTCAATCCCTGAAATCAGCCAAATAGAACAAGCAGCCCACACAGGAGTTACACCAAGAAAATACAGTGCAACTAGCAAACTATTGCACACAGAACCTTCTTTTCCTTCAGGTATAGAAAACTTGCCACTAAATAATCATAATAGTAACAGTAACAATCACTCACATTTTAAATTCTATGTGCTGGGGAGCTGCCTTATTGCATTTAGTCCCCAAGACAACCCTGTATACTAAGTACCATTTTATCCCCATTTTACAGATGAGCAAACCGACATTCATCAAGGTGAAGTCACTTACCCACGATAATAAAACTAGTGGGAGAAAGAGCCATTATTCAGACTCTGGTGTGTTGCCTGCAGGCCAAGGGCAAACACACAGAGAATTTGCGGGGCCTTTCTGACAATGGCTGTTACCAGCATGGGTTCCTGTAAAATAGGTCAGGACAGAGCTGTGAAGAAGCAGGATTAATTCTAGGCCTGTGGCTCAGAAGATAGTCTCCTGTGAGGCCAGAGCCCTGCTCATAAGCCATCATATGCATGAGTGTGTGTACACGGGTGTACGTGTGTGTACGTGTGTCTATGGTGGTGCATTTATTGGCTAAATCAGTGTAAACTCTGTCTACAGTGCTCTTTACATTCTTTTCAACTATTTATATTTCTAAAGCTTTCATTAAAAAAATCCTTCCTCCTATATTGAAAGCCATATGTTTGTTCCCAAACAAAATTTATGAAAATTACTAGATTATATTATTAGAAGCTGCTCCATGACTGTCATTTTGATAGAAGTAGGAACTAAAATAAGAACTGAAGAAGAAACTTCCTTGCTTTGGATATTTCAAAAGCAAACATATAATTAGTGTTGCGGGTGAGAGCCGTAAGCGCTGGGCATTCGGTGAACTTAATGAAAATGGTCTTTGTCTGCACGGTGCCCCCGGATCAGCAAGGCACAGACTTTCTACAGAGATCACACAGCAACATGAGGAAAGGATGCCGTGCCCGCAAACATCTCCATCAAATACTCCTGCCAAGAAGCCTCCGTGAATGCGTCATTGCTTTTAGAACATAATAAATATTTTTTGGGATGAAAGCAAACAGAAATATATTGTTGAATCAGCTTTTCTTATGGGTGAGAAAATGGAGGAAGACCTCAAGACCAATTAAGTTCATTTTACCCTGCAAAGCCGTGAATGAAAGTTGAAGTACATACACACCAACAAACACACACACTCACCACTCAATTAATCTTAATAAAAGAAGGAAACAAAACCCCTCTAACCCAGCAGCACCAGATGAGATGTAAATTGAGGCTATTAGAAGAATAAACAAGGTATCATGAAGTCAAGATCAGCATCAATTCCTCCATCCAGTCACACTAATAATTCTTTGTGATAATAATTCCTCACACTGATTCAGTGAATGGAAGTGATGGATAAAAACACCAGTGAAGCAGAAAAGAGGTCTGCTTGGGGCTCAGCAAATTACAGCTTTCGAAGGCAATAACCAGAGCAGAGCCTGTCCCAGATCTTCAGGAAAAGGCTTTGAATAATGGATGCGACACTGCTTTGAAAGTTAAAAATAAGTGTGATGCAGGCAAGAGAAGGTGGGTCTTAAAATACATTCTCTAGCGGGACTGACAGAAAGGTCAGAAGGAATCCCTTAGTTCACAGGAGTGACAATCACGTAAAATAAAGACCTCAAATAACATGAATGCTGATCTAAGGGAATTGTTTAAATTGTAGTAAAAGGCGGAGTCACAACAGATTCAGCCCAATCTCAGAGATACCAGAATCTTCAGTGCAACTTTTGTGATCTGGAACTTACCCTTAGGATCTCAGAAAATACTAGCTCTAAAAAGCAAGCAAGCAAGCAAGCAAGCAAACCCCAAACTCCAACAGATCAATAGACTAATTAAAAACGAGGAGTCTAGGGTGAGGGGTGGCTGTGGGTGGGGGAGTCAGGACCTTCTGGGACAGGAAACTACCCAGATGGTCTGCCCTGTTCCCAGGGGAGGGAAGCTCTGATTGCATCTTGATACCTCGCCAGGCTGCGTTTTTACTTATCCTAAAACAGCAGACTTGAAAGGGAGATGAGTTATAAAAAATATGACCCTCTGCAAGAAGAGAGAGTGCAAAGTCAGACAGCACCATGGTGGCCCTGCGGGCACGGGGCACCTGGAGGGTCAGCATCAGGACCCGTGCTGTCCCACAGGAACTTGGGGATGATGGGAACTTCCTCTGCCCAGCCTGGTGAGGCATCCAGGAGCCACGTGCAGGCCTTGACTTGTGGCTAGTTGAGGAACTAAATGTTGACTTTCCCTTAATTTTCTAAATGTAAATAGCTACATAGAGCTGGCGGTTGCTACCTTGGACAGCTCAGATACAGAGGAGTCTATTATTAACAGTTTTAAACATGAATGTCCTAATCATTCACTTACCATCTATCACGAGCCTGTGCCATGTCCAGGGCTCCGCAGAGCCCCTCGCCTCCCAGGTCCTCAGGGCTGGTGCCATGCAGACCTGATGTCACACAAGCCTCCACTCTGCCCAGTGAGAAAACCTTCTGAGCACGAGGGGGCCACACGTTCCTCAAACTTCTCCTGTACTTTCTGCCTGTCGTGATGAGAGTGTCTAGAACGTCCAGCTGCTGGGTGATACACACGTGGTGTGGTGGTGGATTACCTCTGCACAGATTGGCAGGGAATAGAAAGGATGTTTGGAGAGCTGTCTTGACCGAAATTTAAGAAGAATGTGGAGTGAGCCGAATAGTGTGCATACAGGGGTTAAGAAATTGTGAACTATTTGCACATGTTAGAATGAGCCAAGGCAACGGGGTGTGATACGTCAGGCGTTTCCTTACAGTCACTTTTACATTTTCTATTCATATAGTGCCATTTATTTTTTTGTCTTTCTTTGTTCTTCTCTTTTTTCCTTCCCCCCTTCCCTCCTTCCTTCCACCCTTCCTTCCTTCCTTCCTTCTCTCCCTCCCTTCCTTCTCTCCCTCCCTTTTTCCTTCCCTCCCTCCCCTCCCTCCCTCCTTCTGTGTTGGCAGGAGGGGTGGGCGTGTGTCCGCCTGGCATCACATTCAGGTATCACACTGGGTTACGTGTTGAAGTCATGCCTGTGGTCACTGCTTAACATCTTTGGCTGCACTAGAGCATCTATTTTTGTTTTCAGGAAATAATAATGGAAACTGGCTCCCAGAGGCAGCCTCTCCTGAAGCAGTAGCTCCAGGCCCTGCTCTCCGTGCACTTTGCTCTGCTCTTGGAAACGTCACACTGCAGTGAGAGTAGAAGCATCTGATGGGGCAACAGGAACCCACTCTGTGGAGTCAACACTGGCGGGGTTTCCCCTCACTTTCCCCTGCAACTTCTACTCATCCTGTCTCTAGCCTGCAGAGTCAGAAGCCACTTGGCGAAGAGCACGCATTACGGTGTATGTGAGGCTGGAGATGAGGCGTGACTCCTGCACTTTCTGTGGACGGTGGGGCATCGCCAGGTCCACACTGTTGGCTTCTTCCCAGCTCAGGTCGTAGCAGGAGGGCTGTTCCAGGGGCTGCTTTCTGGAGACCCTGCTCCTCCCCCCAGCTCACCTTGTAGCTGTTTTCAGCCACCAGAGCTGGATTTATGACTATGTGTGGATTTAGCAAACGTACAAACAAAACCTTTCTTACAGGTGGGCAAGTGAGCCAGAGAAGTGGTGGGGAAAACAGTTCAATGAGGCAGTCAGTCAGGTCTAGGAGCAGCATTAGAGTCAGTTCTGAGTCAGCTCAGGAGGAAGATGGGGAGAGACCACAACCCAGTGCACGGCTGGCTCAGTGATTTTATTTTCAGTGGTTTTGAAGAGAGGAAACTTCTATAGAGCAGACACTTGTTGAAACCAGTATCAAAACTGTCAGAAATGGGATTTCTCTCATTCAGAAAAAATGCATTCGTCTAAAATAACAAAAAAAGAAAAAAAAAGGAAAAATTCCCTTAGATTTTTTAGAAATTTTGACAAAGGTGGGTCTGTGCTGACTCCTTAAAGATCTGTGTGGCATAGAAAATAATGCTATACATTAAAATCAACGACTTCTTTAATGTGATGAAATATGATATATACAAATAATCAATTAACAAGTGTACTCTATGTATATTTATCTTTTACTTATAAATGAATATACAGCTATGTATATTTATCTTTTACATATAAGTGAATATAGGTCTTGTGGTTTTGTGCGGTTCAGGGCCCAGTCCAAAGTGAGCACAAAGATATCAGTTAAATGATTAAATGTTCTAATTTATTATAATTCTTACCCCCAAACAAACTGCTGAGGTCAGTCACTGGCTCTCATAGGCACATACCTCTTTCTTTGGAGCTTTGTCTCTTAATTCTTAAAAATATAGTTCCTCTGTTGTTTCGACACCTCCAAGGGTAAGAAACCAAAATAGGATTCAATGAAGACCAACGTGTTCAAGATTTCTAATATCACTGACGTCTTTCCCACAACAATTACGGGAGATACAGGGATCAGGCATGATGCCCATTGGCCGGGGAAGGCAGAAAGCGGTTCAGTGATTTCCTAAAGTCACGTAACTTATTTGTGGCAAAAGAACGGATCCCCGTGATCCATGTCTCCAGGTCACTAGCCCAGGACTGATGCACATAAATAGTCGAGGTGTGTGTGTCCCTGCAGACCTCCGCAGCTCAGACAGAAAGGTCAATGCCACATCTTAACCACTGCCTGCTGTCCCAGAGGAAAACGCAACAAGGACCACATCCCGAAGGCTCAAATCTCCCCAGGCGCGTAGAATCATCCTACCTGTTCCAAATTCTTCTCCTTAAAAATCACAATTCTGTATTTAGAGTTGCCTGAAGGCCTGGGTTGAATGATCATGATCGGATTTTCTAAAACTTATGAAATGGCTCTGTCATTTCCAGGGTTGGAGAACACAGGAGTGTTACTTGGAAGCTGCACTTTTTACTTTATCTACCTGGGCCGACAAGTGCCTTTAATCTCATCAGCCAGTGGCAGGAATCGTGACTCATTTCAATTCTGAACATTGAGCATTTTGGTCTTAGATGAAAGCGAGCAATGCATTTCCCGTTACTATTACAGACAGAGTGAAATTTACATTTTCATGGCATATAGTACTTTCACAATATTATTCTTTTTCTGAAAAAAATGTTTGCTCTTCTAATAGGGCAGGATCTGACCCTGGTGCCATTGTCTCTGTGTTCATATAGCATGTGTTGCTTCAGCTCAGTGTTGATATGTGGATTTTTATACTCTGAACTGTCACATAGGCATTGTAAATACTGCACACACACACACACACACACACACGTGCAGGACCTTTTTAGTTGAAGCAGAATGTGGTCTCTAGTGAGGAAGCAAAGGGTGTGTGTGTGTGTGCGTATGTGTGAAACTAGAGAGTAAGAATGAAATAAAGACAGACACGGTAGTTGGACTTCTGTGATGCACATTTTCAAAATTCTAAGGAAGTGAAGCTATTCAGGAGAGGCTTCCTGGAGAAACGGTTATCAACGCAGGTTTTGAAGAACTCACGGACTTTACGGCAAATGAAAGGCTCCTCAAAGAACAAAGCTCTGCCTCCTTGTAGGAGGTGATGGGTTAGACCCAATGACGGTTCAGGAGACTCTCAATTCACCACCTGAGGACACAGTGGAAAGAGTCCCACACTTGGACCCAAAGGAAACAGGGTCTGATGGGCAGCCTTCGAGGCGGCTGGAGTGATGTCCAGCCCCCCTCCCCCGCTTTTCCTGTGTCACCTGAGGAGAGGACCCAGAGGGCTCGCTCCATTGGACTAAGGGCCACATTCACCTACAGACATGTTTTCCTTGGAGAGGGGTAAAGAATTCTGAGTTAATGGCTAGACGTGGAGAAATCCCATTTGGGCTTCTTTGGAGGAGGTGGCAGAGGGGAACTCTGGGGGCATTGAATAGGTTTGGCTTTTTACCTGAGACTGCTATACTCATCACAAACCCTAGCGCCTCCAGAGGCCAGCCTGACACTGAACCTCCCTTTCCCACGGCCACTGGACTCCGCGGCTGGGTGATGGCTGCCTTGTGGGAAGGGCCGGCCTCTCCAGATCCCACGTGGCAGCCTCGCTGAGGTCCCACGTGGGTTACCATCGCCCATCAGCTGCCGTGTCCATTTTTGTTATCATGGAACTATTTTCCTGCATGTCTGTCTATCCAAACTGGTAAAACGAAATCTAGATTAAGAGAAACGTTTGAGTTTTCTCATACTGACTTACATTGTCAGGCTGGCCTCAGAAGGCATTTGGGTTTGTGATAAGCATAGCAGTCTCCCAGGGGAAAAACCAGATCTATTACAGTTCTCCGAAAGTTCCCCTCAGCTGCCTCGTGGCCTTCACCTTGGGTTCCCTGGGCTCTGAGCACAAGGGTCTCCAATCTCCTTGCAGCTCCTCAGGCCCTCCGGGGACGCCCTACTTGTAGGGCATTGACACCAGCAACATCATCTGACAGTAGGATGACCTTCCTCCCACCTTGGGTCATGGAGTTTAACTGCCTAAACTTATTTTGTTAGCCACACCCTGCCTATTTGCAGAATAAACTCGGTGTTTTGTTTCTACTCACTCTTGGCAAATGTTACCTCTCAGAGCTTTGGACGTTATTGATAAATAACCCAGGATGTTGTGCTTGGTCGTTTTTCGTTTATTTATTTTTAGAATATCTTGTTCAGCAGCCCTGAAAATCACAGCTCTTGAGTAGTACTTGCGATGAAAGTACTATTGGTTGGAATGAAACCTTGGCTTTGGGGGAATTTGATGGTGTAAAAGTCCAAAGCCAACTTGGCTGAGATTCTTCATGGCGAGGCTGGACCTTGATTGTTTCTCCACCACTTAGGTGGACACCAGGGGGGGGCGGGAATCATTTATGAGACCATTTGATTTACTGACTAACCTCAGGGGGAGAATGCACCCAGGCAGTGACCGAGCCTTAGGGGAGGCGAAGAAATGGCCAGTGGTGTCCACGGGGGCCTAGGGAGAAGGGTGCCTGCCGTGGTTAATCTCCCCTGGGAACCAGCCGCCACCTGCGGGCACCCTCGACCTCACAGGCCCCACACAAGGGCTTAGTCAACCCTGGCAGCACCAGGTCAGCCAACTGCAGGGATGGGAACCACGCGGGGTTGTGATATTTTAAAAATCAGTCACAAGTCTCTTGATTGAAGTGATGCTGTCTATCATAGTCTCCAGACAGAAGTGGTCCACTAACAAATAGAGTCACAAGGCAGTCATGTTTACTCGGTGAAGGTCCAAAAATAGTTGGAAGGAAATCTGAAGATAAACAGTAGAACAATATTCCTTTTTTCTATTTGGGGCTCTTCATTTTATTGAAATATGGATCAAACGGCGATTTCAGAATTGAGAAGATCTGGTCAAAATGCCAACCATGGTGTGATGTGGTCTGTACAAAATGGGATGACAAAGTGGTTTTCAGATCTGCTATTATTTCTTTGTTATGCTCTAAGCGCTGATTCAGTGATAGAAATCAAAGAAAGTTTACATTTATTTTTAGGATACAAAACATTTTTTACATTTTATGTATATTTCTTGAAAAAAAATGTGTATATATCAGTAGTTCTCAATCAATCAGGGAGGGTTCCCCCCCCTCCCCCAGGAGATATTGGCAATGTCGAGGGATGTTTTTCGTTGTCAGAACTGGGAGGGAGGGTGCTCTGGGCACCTAGTGGGCAGAGGCCAGGGATGTTGCTAAACATCCTACAGTGTTCAGGACAGTCCCCACAGCAGAGAGTCACCTGGCCCCAAATGACCTTAGAAGGGCTGAGGTTGAAAAGCCCTGAGATGTGTGTGTGTACATGTATGTATGTATGTGTGTATATATACATCAGTATATACACAGATATATATGTATATATATAGATGGAGGGAGAGATTTTGTAGCTCCATTTGATTGTCTGTGGATCCACAAGCAAGGGCTGAATTTTATTTTCTGCATAACCAACACACCCTGATGTTCCAAAAAAGCAGGAATTAAGACTAGAAGAAATACAAGATTTTTTTTTTTTTTTTTTAGCTGAATGAAGACTCACAAAAAGATCCTAAAAAAGTACTCTCCTGACAAATACTTGACTGAGATTCTCAGAATTCCCTCCACTTCCTCACTTGCCTGCTGTTTGGGGAACTGTCACCTTTGAGCCTTGGATTCTTCGCTTTTAAAATGGGGAAAATAATGAGCATTTAACTGAAAAAAAAAAAAATATGGGAAGTCCCTTTCTAAACCCAGATGTGCTCTATAAACAAAATGTTAGGATAGTCAGGGAAAGAGGAAGGTCAGGGAAAAAGGTATAATAGGGAATTAAAAGAGTAACAATACAACCACAGTAAAATGATCTCAGATAGGTTTTTTGTTGCTGTTTTTAGTTTTTGTTTGTTTGTTTGTTTTTCCCCCAGAGCTGTTTCCAAAGTGAACTTTGCTGGAAGACTTTTCAAGTTCCTCTCCATTTTTCAGCAACAGTTTCAAAAAAGCAAACTTATTTCTAGCAATAATTAAAAAAAACCCAGAACACCTTACCTTTACTACTGTGTTTCCATGACAATTTCAGTCAGATGCCCTTCAAAGCAGCCAGTGCTGGAGCTGCTTCTGTGAGGGGCACCCAGAGGCGTCCCCACCTCCAACTGATGTCCATTCATGGATTCAAAACAAATAGGGTGATTTCAAGATGAGTTGGCAATTGAAAAGAATGTGGTTAGGAAACTTGACGACTATGATTACAATGGCCCACTCACCTCCTTCTGTCACAAAACAAACATATTTTCAAGAATTTTGTGGTACATTTAATAAATACAATTGGAGATTACATCCTTAGACAATGCAGATTTTCTCATTACCAAAATCACTTGATTTTACGTATGGGGTTGGAGCTGTCTCTCTGAACACATTCCTAACGCTAAGCCCCAAGCCAGGGGAGGGTGGCTGAGGAGCAGGAACTTCCCCGCCATCACCATCCCCACCAGATGGTCCATTTGTTACAACTGATGAACCTACATGGACACGTCATCCTCACCCAGAGTCCACAGTTGACATTAGGGGTCACCCTTGGTGTCGTTCGTACGTTCTATGGGTTTGGACAAATGTCTGACATGTAGCCGCCACTATAGTGTCATACATTTCACTGCCCTAAAAATCCTTTATGCTCCACCAATGCCTCCCTCTCTCTACTTTAACCCCTGGCAACTACTGATCTTTTTGCTGTCTCTGTAGTTTTGCCTTTTCCACAATGTCTTATATATGGAATCATGCAGTACGTAGATTTTTCAGACTGGCTTCTTTCTCTCAATAATATACATTTAAGTTTCTCCATGTCTTGTCATGGCTTGACAGCTCATTTCTTTTTAGCTCTGGACAACATTCCATTGGATGAATCACAGTTTACTTATCCATTCACCTGCTGAAAGACATCTTGGTTGATTCCGAGTTTTGACAATTATGAATAAACTAGCATTTTTAATGAGTAAGTCAAACTGTACCGCTAGGGTTTTTCTATCAAAATGGCTTTACTGACTGAAGTGAACAGAAATCTTGGGGTGGTCATGAAGTAGTTTGGGGCCATCATCACAAGAGAAAACTTCTGGGAATTTCCTATTTTATCCTAATATTTCTGGCAAAATTGCATCCTAATCTATTTTTTATCATTAAAACAATATATCCACCTTTTATTATGACAAATTATATCTTCCCCAAAGCCTCAACTGAATTTGACTCTCAGAGGGAAAAAGATATTTCTTTCTTCCTCAGAGTTATGGTTTTTCAGATGGAATCCTGTTTCACCTTGATATTCCAAAATTATCACAATTAAATCAAAGCATAAATGTACACAGATGCCAAGTAAATATATATATGCTACCCCCAACCAACAAAATAAAATCCCTAAATTATTCAAGTAAGCAAAATGGGCTCAATTTCCTACGTGTTCTGTTCTAAAAGGAAAGCTTCAGAACACCAATTTTCTTATGAATTTTAGTTGACTTTAATGGGCATTTTTCTTCTGAATAAAGACTTTGGCAGACGGTGAGTCATCGTTTCATGCAATTAACCAAATGCCATTAGCAGAATAACAATGTCTGGCAATCAATGTGCTAATCCAAACTCAAAACCATTCCGGAGCACGAGTCACAGGGGCGGGAATCAGCAACCCCTCCCATCACCTGCTCCCTAATTACACCATAATTAGATCAGGGTTAATTACCTTGATTTCTATTATTATTGCTCAGAATACCTTAGAATCTTAGAATCATAATGTGATCAGGGAATTCAGAGCTCATCACTTTTAACTTCCTAATCGTGAGGAGCTAGAGAAAGCAGGGATTTTATGGGACCCCTCCCAGATGAGATCACACAGCTAGCTAGCTATTCACACGATGGATTAATTGCATCATTCAATAATTAATATGCTTCATCAGGCACCCATATCTGGAGTGTGGACTATCCACATGTAGCTACATCTTGAGGAAGAATGGGGTGTTTTTGCTTCCCCTGGCATGCCATGTTCTTGCTGCTCCTTCCAACCGTTACTTGTGCACTTTTCTTGCTCTGCCTTCTGGTCTACCATCATGTAGTTGGCGTCTCCATTTCTGTCTTTTTTTTTAGTTTTTATTGGAGTATAGCTAATTTACAATGTTATGTTAGTTTCAGGTATACAGTAAAGTGAATAGTTATACATATACATATATATCCACTCTTTTTTAGATTCTTTTCCCATATAGGCTATTACAGAGTATTGAGTAGAGTTCCCTGTGCTATACAGTAGGTCCTTATTACTTATCTATTTTATATATTGTGGTGTGTATATGTCAATCCCAATCTCCCAATTTATCCCTCCCCCCTGCTCCTTATTCCCTGGTAACCATAAGTTTGCTTTCTACTTCTGTGGCTCTCACTCTGTTTTGTAAATAAGTTCATCCCTGAAGCCCCTGCCTTAACTGATGAGAACTCAAGAAATAGGAGCCAGTGGATATTAAAAGCCCGTGTTTCTGGAATGAGTTGTGTCCAGAGCTCAGTCAGGCCTTCTCTGCTCTCCTCTTTACACGAGGCCCATTGAACTGGCTGGTCCCTGACCATCCCCTGTGCTCACACGGGCGCACGGATGGATTTACACCCTGTGGGTCAGAGTCCACGGTTGGTCAGAGGTGGCGGCCCAGTCATTCTGGGCATTGCTCTGGTCACGGTCACATCAGGAGTCCATGGCCGCCCCTCCCCTTCTCTATCCAAGGTTAAAGGTTGCAGAGCCCAGAAACAGGGCATCCAGGAGCTGTGCTTTCTCCTTCCTCCTACTTCATAAAAGGTGCCTAAAATTGTCAAAACACTTTCCCCCAGAGCAGGGCGGGGATGGCAGGAATTCTCAAGACCCGCTATGAAGGCAGCACGATCAAGCTGCTGAGGGAAGCTCAGAAATCAGGGATGAGGAGAAGAAGCTCGGTGACTCAGATGCAGGGAGAGAAACACAACAGTTAGATGTCGAGGTGAGAGGCCCCCATGGTGCTGGTGGCCTGGGAACCCTTGTACCCTGGGTGTCCTGGAGTCTCTGGGCTACAGGAAATTGCACTTCCCCACTGGGACTCGGGGTTCCTGGGGTGCAGGACGTCTTCCTGCTTTGGGTCTGAGGTTTTATTTCAAAGGCAGCCCACACGCTGTTTCTCAGGCAGGGCCTCCCCCAGGGCTGAGAAACATAGTAATTTTTACAAATATGTCAGTCTCTTCGATGGAATTTTAACAGCCTGTGAGTGAGGTTTAAATGAAGAGGGAAAGTCTAGCTGCTATTTATAGAGCTGCCTTCTTCCCGGGCTCTGCTCCTTGCCTATAGAGTTAGCCTAAACCCCTCTCCCAGCCCACTTCCCAGCAACAATGTTTGGAGAAGCATTTTTTTTTTTTTCACTATTGGTCCTATCGCTCAAATAAGTTCAATATCAAGGGTAAGATTTTTTGGACACATTTACGAGAAGAATAAGACATCTGAATTATAAGCTTAGACTCTTTAGGTAAGATTCTCCGTCCCCTTTAGCAGAGAAGAGGCTCCCCTGAATGTGTTATTTTAGGTGAAACCCTTTTGCAGGGGCAGAAGGGCGGTATTGCCTGAAGTCAGTCTTCCTAGGAAAGAGGCGCAGTGGCTTCTGTGAGGGGTCGTCTAGGCTGAACAGTGAGGACCGGCAGGGGCAGAGGCTTGTGGTCAGGGCACACACGGCTCCAGAGCTTTCCTCTGAGCCAGTTTTCACGCTCATGAGTTCAATCTCCTATTTCACATCTAATTAGTTTTACTGAGACATTCATGTCCGCCTTAGCCAGTAGGCAAACATGATTGGGTACAGTTTAGATCTTGATTATTGAACACATATTAATTTTTCTAATGTTGAGCTCTTCGTGGTTCTTAGGACTTGACTCGTGAAGCTGGCGTCAGCTGGACAGTCTTTCTGGATTTATTGGCTGAAGGGTGACCACTGGTAACGAGGTAGGAAGACTGGAGATGTGGGACCCAGGTGGGCAGCTGGTATCAGGAGGATATTAGTCTAACACATTCAGCCAGATTTTCATCCTTAGTTGAACCTGCCCTGTGATGAGGCAAAAGCTGTCCTGAGGCTGTGAAATAAATCAGACCCCAGAACTCCAAGCCGGCTGGGAGGGATGGGGTGAGGCAGTGCATCTGGGGGTGTGGGGAAGGGACTTGAACAGAAGGTAGAGCAACCAGTAACCCTTGCAAGGAAGAGATGGGCTCCCAGTGCAGGGACCGGAGACCATCAGCTTCAAAGGGATGATCAGTGATGTATACATAATATGTTATATTATAATACTGAACAATTATATATATAATATACAGTATAATGTAACATAATATACTGTCTAAGCTATATTATAATATAGTGTATATTATTGTAGACATATATTATATAGCATATTTTAATACACATCATACATATAATATATTATAAATTATTGTATAGCATGTTATATAGTATTTGTATTATAATGATATTATCATAATAAACAGAATATATAATTATATATCATAATAATGTATATACTATATAGAAATACACAATAATGTGCAATATACTGATACTTTATATCTATTATAATATATAACATATTACATATAATTATGCTATTATATTATAAATTATAATCTATATTCTATATAACTAACTATACTTATATATTATATAATTAGTTATAGTTTATTAGTTATAGTTATTATTAATTATAGTTATAATTATATGAGCATATATTATGAATACTATCTACCTATCTACGTATTGCAAAGATACCCAAAGAGGAAGTCAATTTAAGTAATTGGAGATGTTCTTGAGGAGAAAATAAGAATTGAACATGTGTTTTATCTTTATAGAGTGTGTAATTTCTTTTAAACTAACGTCATCAGTAATTTAAGAAACCGAGTTTCTAAAGGGCAGGCCACGTATGTTATGACAAGCACGGCTGCCACCAAAGGACTTGGGGTGACATATCATGTACTGAGCCATCGACCCCGTCATTTCTTCCCTGTGCAGCCTTTGCTCTGAGTTGACACCCGCTGTCCCTGTTTTCAGGGGACGCCAACTGGCTTTCCCCCTTCCCGGTTTCCTAGCGAGGGCGGGACCCATGATACAGCCCAGCTGGAGCCCAGGGCGGCTGTGCTGTGACCGTGCTTCCAGGATTTGCTCCAGTTCTCTGTTCACGCACGTATAGCCGACAGGCAGCTGATGACACAGGAAGGGGGCTGGGCTGCCGACCTCCTGGGCCCTGGGGGCTGTGGTGAGAAGGATGGCCCTTCCTGAGGATCTGGAGGAGTTGGAAGGAAGAGGGGTCCAAAGGGACAATGAGGGAGTGAACTACCCTCCTTGTTGTTGTTTAAAAATCATCGCTGCATCTCCAGAAGCTCCTTTGTTGGTGTCACCCCTTGTGTTTCCCAGCCTGGGATCCGTGTTGAGCTCGCAGGTCGGGTTCATCTTGGGCCTCATGCAAGGGAAACCTGGGCACTGGCTGACACCCTGGGGGACCGCGCCGACCCGTCAGAGGTCGAACAGGGATGGAAAGGAACCCAGGTGGGATCTGGGTGGGGGTCCCAGCGTCCTCCCCAGTGCTGGGTCACTTGTTTCAGCCTCTTCTTCAAGCCCAGAACCTGACTCCAGGAGCATATGATCAGACCCTCGCCCAGAAGCCCCTCTCTGACAGGCCTACTGTCCCAGGTGCTCTGTGGGGACATCCCAGACTCCTGGGGGTCAGCTCAGGCAGCCCACCCATCCCCCTGGACTCTCCCCCCACTGCTGGCTGTGGGTCAACCCTCATCCCGGGAAGAAATTACACACAGTATATTAAACAATGACCAAGCTGCCTGGGCCCATCCATTTGTAAGAAAGGCACGTGGGGTTTTATGGAAATGAGTTATAGCTCTGAGCTCCTGGCACAATCACAAATATCTCAGTGCAAAACCCTGGCTTTCTGCATCCCTCTGTCCTGAAAGGGCAGCGTGTGTGCCTCACTGATGGGCTTTCATCTTGTCTCTGAGAGATCAGCCAACTGACAGCATCAGTAACATTGTTTTCACCAAAGTGTGCAGCACGCAGAGAGAAGGTGACGTGAGAGTCTCTGGCAGCTCACCACGAGGATTCATGTGACAAAAAGTAAAACCTTCCAATCCTCAACATCACTGCACATGAAGATCCCGCAGCCTGACACCAATTTTCACCTAATGAAACATAAATCTCTTTGAGTGCCCCATCCCAGCGGATATGTACAGTGGTGGTTGTTTTGGGGGAAATCATTTAATCCGAAGTGTTTTGCAGCTTGCTGGCTAGATGCCATTGGGCAAACTACTTAATCTTCGAAGCTCACAAGGTGCTGATAATGATGGAATAAAGTAATGTAAATAATAGGGCTTTTCAAACACAAAGTGCCAAATAAGCATGAGCTGGACGTTATTTCCTTTCACATTATCACACAGTATCCAATGTCTCATACATTGCTCGCTGTAAAGGAAGTTTAATATCTATTGAGCTGGATACTCGGCATTGAGTAATTCATCTTGTACAGTATCTCTATGCGTCAAAGTAAAAAATTATCACCGGAAAGTCTTCAATTATGTTGATATTGGGGACTAAAAATATATATACCTCTGTATCAAATTAGGGTTTATTATTGAAGAATTGCTTTTTTTTAGAGAGAGAAGTACAGATTTTTGTTCTTCTTTTTTTTTTTAACGTAAAAAAAAATCCAGGTATTATTCCACTGTACCACTTTGAAGATGCAAGTTGTGCACAGTCAGTAACTTCAGATAAATTCTTTTGCACTTTAAAACGAGCAGTTTAGTCAGCACCAAACGCAAAGAAAAGCCAACCAAAAATGCCTTATCAGCCCCACAGACTCTCACCTCTGCTGATTTTTCCATGTGGGAAACTAATGAACTGACAGATATTTTCTCCACAAATATTTATGGAGGTTCTGCCATGTGCTTGGCTGGATTGACAGGGTTCTAAACATGGGTCTTTGAAGGCTTATTCACGTCGTGATTTAGATGTCAGAGGAGAGGCTTTTCCCAGGAAAGTTCCCCACCCACCTCTGTCCACCACTGAGCTCTGGGGTTGCCCCCTGTTGGAAATAGAAGCTTCAGGAATATGCAGGGGAGAAGGACTCTTCTAAAGGAGCGTTAATGCAATGCTGTGTGTTTGCAAGGTGAGCTCATAGAAGAGGACACGTTCCCTTCTACGCTCTTAGCTTCGAGGCTGGCCTTGGGATTACACTGACACCGACAGATGAGCAGGAGACAAGCATACAGTTTGTATTGAATATTTTTATGTACACAACGGAGTCTTCAGAAGGAAAATGAAGATCTGAAGAAGCCATTAGGCCCCAAAACTTAAATGTCTTTTACACAAAGAATGAGAACTTGTGGGGATGTGACAAGGCAAAGGGGCTTGGGATGGGGGCAATAAATTGTGGGGCAGGGATGAGGAGATATGGGGGGGGTAGGAATGGAAGATTAGGGCTATTTTAGTAGGTTATCTGTACAGGTCCATTCTGGCATCAGAATGTTCTGGTAAGAATGTTCTGATCTTCCTGGTCCAGGGAGGGCCCCCTTCTCCTGGGAAATTTGAGGACCTGCTTTTGGGTAGAACATCGGAGTCAGAGAGCCCTTCCTGCATCTGCTGATTCTACAGAACCTACAGGTCAAAATGATCGGTATTCCAAAGTGGCGTACGGGGTGGCGTGTTCTGAAGCCCTTCAACCTTTGGAACCTCGAACATCCGTAATAACCATAAAAGGACCCGTAGGAACTGAGAACGTCACACATAACTTACTGAGGTTGATAAACACGGGGGAGGGGCCTCTCTTGTCCATCAGCCGTATTTGCTGGTCTCTGACGGTCGAAAGCAGAGAACAGTGTCTGGCGTGAGTAACAAGGGCAAGAATGTTGTTGGAGAAAGCTGCACCCAGTGCGTCAGGCTCATGGGATTTATGGCCCCAGAACAGACCGACATCCAGATTCTTGTAGGAGAGCTGCTGCCTATTTCTAGCAAAGCCCAAGCTTAATTTTGTAGGCCTCAGAGTTTTAGATAACCAGTTATTTATTTAAAGTTGTATCCCCACGTCTGTTCTCTGATCTGCTCCACAAATATTTGGCCAGACAATGAAATATGATGTGAAGTTGTACCTCAGCACGCTGGAAACCTTATATATTTTAGTTGATTCCTTCATTCTGTACATGCAGTGGTGCAGTAGAGAGATTCCTTCTTAAAGGGAAAATTAAAAAGCTTGGAACTAATTTTTTCATAACTTTAAGCTCATTTTAATCTGGTAAGAAGCAATGTATTACTCAAAGCCGTAAACTTATTTTTTATGTAGTCTAGTTACAAAATATTCCTCTCTTTATTGTCAAACAAATGACTTTAGGTATGAGGAGATTCCTTTTCAAAGTTTAATTCCAAGAACCGAGCTGTATTGTTATTCAGTTTATGTCAGTTATTTGCTATGTGCTTCTAAGCCTAAGTCATAATTGCTGTCAGCAGGTAAGGGGAATTAACAAAAAATAAGCAATAAACTTTGCAATTTAACTGTTTAATTTTACTTATCTATTGGAAGTTAATAACATAGACTTCCTAATTTGAGGGAAAACTCTAATTTAATGCTAGTAGCCATTGGGGACAGCATTCTGAAATAGAGAACAAACAAGAATATTAGAATCATTGAACGTAAATTATTCTTAGTTGCTTTAGAAAGGACACCATTTACACTGATTTCCAGTTTTGTGGTCATGTAAAGACAGACTTTCTTATGTCAATTGATAATCTCTTCAGAAAAGTTTAAGACATTCAGTCATGTATTTCCAACGGTGACTTCTTACCTTGTTGTTTTATATAGTCTTATATATTTTACCCCACATTAATTAAAGCATCCACAATTTATTATGTCAGATATGAATATATCAGAAGTTAGTATATAACTTCTTTGGCTTCCTTTCTCTTCTACATGAAGAGAAATACCTGTTTTTTGTATTTCCTTGTATATTCAGAGTAAAATCACTATTTTGTCCCTATCACCTTCGTTCCTGGAGGGTTACACGTGGTGAAGTCTGATGTCACCCCATCTAGACGGCTGCACAGTGAGTCCAAAGAGGACCCCAGAGAATCAAGTTGGAGGGATTATTCGTGTTTGGGGAATTACTGCCCAATGAGGGCGAAACACAGCCACATTCCCCGCCCCCCTCCCTTGAAGACTTCAGGCAAATTGCTAAAATCCAGCTAAATTGCCAGAATTGTGCTGCAGTTGACCCCCTACCAGAAACTGGTGAAATTAATTAGATGAGGATGCAGAGGGCGTCTCTATGCTCACTGGTTCCTGTTTTGAACTGGGGGCTCAGGATCAGGGAATCCCATTCCTAAACTTCCAGGAACCTGAGCTAAACACGTTCAGGGAATCTTACTGATCTGTTGCGGAGAAGGGTTTCACGTCCACAAAACACTAAAATCACGATGAGAAGAGGTTCTGCTACAAATGCAGGTGGGGCAGCTGGACAACAGTCAGGGCCCAAAGGCACCTGCTGAGGGACGAAGGCACAACTGCACAGGAATAAAACTCTCTCGAGCCTCTCATGCGTGTCATAATAGAGATTTTCACGTCATGCGATACAGCCCACAGGGATGGAGGCTGTCAAATTACACATTTCCATAAACAAATTTAGTGTTTCTGTGTGTGTCTTGAAATAGAGTAATATTACTCGCATTAGCAGGAATGGTATTAGGCCAGGAGTGGGCAGCTGGGGTGTGTTACTCAGGCCTCTCTGTTTGCACGTGACTCACACCAGGTAAGGAAGGAAGGAGTGGAGTGGAGGTGGGTGGGGACATGGGACACGGGATGCACATGCTGTGGGGACCTGGGGGAAGGTGGAGGGTGATGACCACCGTCCCCTCCCCCGACCCAGGGAGGCAAGTGGTCCTGAATGTAAGGACCAGGCCAGCTCTGTTCCTAGTGGTACCTGGTGTAGGTCTCTGAGTTCTCGGCTGTGACCCTTGTAATGAGATACAGATTATCCAGAGAACCACACACAGAGCTGTATTCACGTGTCCACCTCGTGTCCATGTGGGAGATGCCCCAGAAAGTGAGGGACTCTTGGGGTGGCTCAGAATTCAGGCTTAAATGCCGTCCTGGCAGGGGGAGGGGAGGGATGCAGGCCTCTCCGGGGAGAGAACATGCTTTCCAGGGAAGATGAGTGGCCCTTAGAGGACGGATGGGAGGATGGCAGTTGGTGACAGGGTCTGTCTGGGGGTGGGGGCCACTTCTAGGCTCCTCTCCTGGGACAAGCGTCAGTCTTCCTGGTGGTGAAGCTCCCAGGAGGGGACCTGTGACCCCTGAGTTCCTTGGAGGCTCTGTGTTCAGGCAGATGAGGGGGTTCAGGGGAAGTTCCCCCCGCATCTGCGGCCTTTCAAGTACCTTCAGCTCAATGTAATCAGTACATCAAAGTGGTACATGTTGGGATGGCAGGTGCTGAACGCCTAGTCATGTTTCGGGGTGGCGTGTTCTGCTGCCCTTCTGTGGACTCCTGCTGTCACTGTTCCAAGGACTTGGGGACATTTTCCCCTAAAGACCTGCCCCCTGGGGGCGGGGCATGCAGAGCTCCAGGAAGTGCCCTGTGGAGCAGCGTGAGGCCTGGCTTGGACCAGTGCAGGGAGAAGGCTGTGGGCACTGGTGAGAGTGGGAAGCACAAAGCCCACTTTCCCAGGCTGGCCCCTCCCCACCCCCTGGCCTCTTGTCCCCGCCCTGTCCCTGTCCTTCCCCACATCAAGGCTGGGCTCTGTTCTAAGAACATGGCTCACGGAGAAACACACACACACACACACAGAGTGTCTTGGGTTGGGCTCCAATGTCATCAGCACAGCTCCCCACTTTTCCACTGAACCCTCCTTTCCCTCCAAGTGTGCCTTCAATGAACTGTCAGTTCTTTTAGAAAATGATGCCTTTTAAACCATGCGGCCAATATTCTTTCCAGTATGCTATCAAACTCCTTCAGATCTTCATCTGCATCTTCCTAGCCAACTCCCTTCTACCCCTACAGGGACTCAGAGAGCTCGGGAAGGGAGAACCTAACAGAGCAGCAAGAAGCCTGAACTCTTTAACCTTGGAGAAATCATTTAAAATTTGTGAGCCTCTGCATGAGTGAAGCCAGTCAACTTAATTAGGCTCTAAAACCCCTTTAACTCAAAAATTTTGAACTTGCATTTCCTTTTCTCCAGATTCCCAGGCTTTTCTTACATGGGGTTTTCTAATCTGCCCTCCCAGACTCCTCCTCCTTCAGCAGCCACACCCACCCCTTTCCGGCCTCAGCCTGGGGGCCACCACTCCAGAGGGGAACTTATTCTTCCTTTACTTCATTTACTTCATTCCTGTAGGGAGCAAGCCCCCAACAAAACACACATAAAACAAATGTAAATCTTTACTTGTGATCATTTTTCTTCCCTTTCTTTTTTCCCCATCTTATGGATTCCTCTCTGATCTTTGCTTTTATATAATTTGGGGTAGCACTTACAGACAAGATGTTGGATGGTAGTCACACTTGAAGAGGGAGGGATTTGGTCAGTGCAGGTTAAACAGCAGGACGATGACATTTAAATGGCAGGATCACTTACCAATTCACGGGCATGACCAGAACGGGATGCATACATAAACACACACACAAATAACCATCCTTTTGCCTCACTTCCAGGATTTGGACATTTTTTCTTAACATGATTGTGAGTGTGGCTGCATTTATACATATTTATCGGGCACCTATCACATGTTCTAAAGGGTGTATTATGACCCACTCCCCTTATAAAACACTTCTGACTTTCTGTCTTGATGCTTTTATTAGTTTTAGTGAATAGTCATTTGTTGCTGATAATTTTAATGTTGCCCCTGGAACTGGTTTGTTATTTTCAGAGATTCATATCCTCCATGTGAGTTCGGAAACATCTGTTCAGACCAGAACATACCAGTTAAAGCTATATTCTGCTCCTCTCCACATGCAGCCAGATGGTACATCTATGGACTATATACTATAAAGTTTCACCACCTACTGAAATTTAATTCATTTTCTTTTGTATGTTTACTGAAACTCTTTAAGACAATAAGAAGTCCTAATAAATTCTAATGTCCTAAAAGTTAAAATCTCTAAGTACGTGTGCATATGTGTGTTTCTATTAAAATGCTATATGTTTCTGTTAAAACATGTGTATAAATCACATTATTTAAAAAAAATATTAAACATTTACCCTGAGGCGATTTTTAAAATCCAAACAAAATAAACTTCATCAGAGGTAGAGCATCAAGAAAGAAAATCATTGGAAATTATGATGCAATTATTACTTAATTCAACAATACATACTTCATCATAGAAACATAAAAGATATTTGTCATTGATCACTATTTTGAGAAAAATGACAAAGCTATTCACATAAGTAAAAAAAAGTCAATTTTCAGATAATTTTGCTTTGGAAAGGATGTTTCATGATGCTTTATTGATCAGTTATCTTCATGTGTTTTTCACTGTTATACCCTGTTATTTTGCAAACTGCAACCTCGCAATCCTTATTAAACTGACATATAAACTTTTTCCTTATAGGTTTAAATAGTTGCAAGTGATATAAGTTTCAGCATACTGTAATATGGACAGATAAAAATGAAACGATCAAATTACTCTTTTCTATGTGGTCAGTAATTTGGTACTGACCATCATCTATTAAAAGAAAATATACAATCAATTAACTGTAGGAATTGGACATTATTCCTATAGTATGGATTGAGTAGAACACTGGCTCCAATTCTTTGTGTTTCTCTGGGGTTTGCTTAACCACCCCCATGGCTCATCTTTGTCGTGTTGGTTTCCCTCATGGTGATGAAATGGCTGCAAAATTCCCAAGAGTTGTGTTTGCATCCCATACTACTTCCAGAGGAATAGAAAGAACTTCTCTCCTAGGGCTCCTAAACAGGACTGGAGAAACAGAACTTGCCCAGGGGATGGAATGATGCCTGATCATTACTAGTTAAGCTACATATACCACTCCTTGAGTGAGAAATATACATTCTGTTCACTCTATTGTCATTTAGGGCTTCTTATGAGGTCAAAACATAACTCAAATCTTAATTTTAACCTAAAAATGTAGGAAGTCTGATTATAATATCCCATTTCATAAAGCAGCATAGCTTCAATGTGCTAATAGCAGATTGCAAGGACAGATATTTTTGTCTTTTTAGCTCACGGCTACAATTCCAGAGTCTATCACAGTGCCTGACATGCAGTAGATTCTGTATGATGAGTTGTTGAAACAAGCAATAAAGAACACCAACCATGTGATAAGAAACAGCTTCTAGTGAAACAGAAGCAGCATCTCTGGTGCGAGCTGTTGATTGTTGATGGCAATCAGCTTGTTGGGAGCTGTAACCCAAGACACACTAAGTATTAGTCACTCCGGTCTTGTCATCCATGTTGATTCTATGCAACTCTCTTCCCACTACTCCACTCCCACCTCCTCCCCCAAAAAGCCCTCTGTACATCTTATTTCTCTTGAGCGATGTGAATCGGCACTTCCCCTTCTGCAATGGAAGGAAGTGATTGCATGTGTTGGGACACGCCACCCACTACCAAGAAACTCTATTTCTGTCCCCTTCATTCATCAGGAGGAAACACCAACGGCTCTAGCACCTTGTCAGCATTTTCTGGACATCACAACAAATTAGTGTCCGTTAACGAGGTCATGTTGATCTACTTCATAAATAAATTCTTGAAATATTTATGCTGATAGAAATACAATGATTGAGAGTATATCAGTGCTCGAGAGATATCTGGGATTCTTTGCACTGTAAACATTTCTTTCCTTTCTTGATCTTAAAATGTGGAGCCTTTGGTTTTTAAGAAATAGTATTTGGTTTTTAAAAACAGTATTCCTTACTATTTTAAAACGAAATAAATAGGTGTGTAGAGTCTCCTAATATATTTGGACTGATTCCTGCAAACACTTATGTAAGAGTTCACCAAATGGAGAATTTATAGGGAGAGTTGACAGATTAGAAGCCTCCAGCATTTAAATTTACCAAATGAGAATAGCCAGAAAACCAGAATTACAAGTAAAACTACTTTATTTTTTTGGTCCTGGTCTCTACCTTTGTTTTCATTCCTCCGTTTTCATTAAGGGAGGTGCAGCAGTGGATAATTTATATTTGGTATCATGTACTCTATTAACTGTCTTTTCATTCCTTAAAAGGCCCTAAGACAATATTCTAGCATTTGGTTTTTGGGCGTAACTGCCTGTTTCCAGGATTCAGCCATCAGAGGTAGTAACGTGTCCTTTCTAGAAACTCTGCCATCCTGAGCATGACTCAGCCAGGTGAATACATTTAAGGCCCCAAACTTTGCCAAATTTAAAAGGCCTCCAACCACAAAGATTGATTTATTATTGTTTTCATTAGAATGGCATTTTATATATATGAGTGAACAAAGTTATAAGTACTATGCTGCACTATAAAAAGTAATAAAAAAAAAAGTTGTTTTCAGCAGTTGGGAGAACATTTTGAAAAGAAACCTTTTAAATGTGCTTTGCTATAAAGGGCTATTTTGGATTCTGTGTTCCATGAGAATAATACCGGGTCTGCTTTGTTAAGCGTTGTAACCCAACCCGTGAGAGACCGGCTTGCCGGTAGCAGGATGTGCTGACCGTGGGCGCTGAAGGCGTCGTGATGGAGAGACGGGTGTTGTGTCCGCATCCAGGCCATCGGTCATTCTGGCCTGACAAGAGGTATGGGGTCGGCAGCTCTGGGAACGAGCATGCAGAGAAAGGGGGGTTCTTCCTGCGGCATCTGTAGTGTGGTTGAAGCTCACGGAATGATAAGGAAGTATACTTTATTTAAACATGGAATAGCAGGGATGTGAGTAAGGAGCTTTCCGCAAAGGAACCGTGTTAGTCCTTTAGGAAGTCTGTGCAGGGCCTCCTTCTAAAGCCTCTGCTTCCTTCAGTCTTTAAGTGCAGCGGCCAAAGCCAACTCAAATTCATTGGTTCTGTGGAAAACACCGAGAACCATATATTCCAAGCCCCCAAAGATATCTTTACTATTACTCAGATCACCAAGTCCTGTTATTTTCCCTCAGTTTTTTTCTAGATGTCTTTTTAGTAGAGGTTGTGACTGTCACCCCAGAATCGTTGCCTCAGCCTCGCAGATAAATGGCCAAAACAGATTCTCCCCATTTCCCCCCATTCTGTGCACTACAGCCAGATTAATCTTCCTTAAAAGTTACTTTTGGGACTTCCCTGGTGGCACAGTGGTTAAGAATCTGCCTGCCAGGGCAGGGGACACGGGTTCGAGCCCTGGTCCAGGAAGATCCCACATGTGGCGGAGCAGCTAAGCCCATGTGCCACAACTACTGGGCCTGTGCTCTAGAGCCCGTGAGCCACAACTACTGAGCCCGCATGCCACAACTACTGAAGCCTGCGCACCTAGAGCCCATGCTCCACAAGAGAAGCCACTGCAATGAGAAGCCCGTGTACCGCAACTAAGAGTAGCCCCCGCTCACTGCAACTAGAGAAAGCCCACACGCAGCGATGAATACCCAGCTCAGCCAAAATAAATAAATAAATTTATTTAAAAAAAGTTACTTTCATCTGTCTCCTTGCTCACACATTTTCAATCACCCCGTGTATCACAATGCACCAGATTCCCCCCTTCACCTGCCTCTCGGGGGCCTCCAGGGACGGACCGTGGCACTCGCCTGACTTTGCCCATGGTGATCCTGTCGGCAACTCACCGTCCCTCTCCTCTTCTCATCCAGGGGGTGTCTGGCCGGTGGGAACACCTCCCCAGGAAGCTCTCCCTGATCACGCCAGCTCTTAGGGATGTTCTTCATCCTGAAACCCACCATCACGCAGCACTGCATCGTCTCCCCTGCTCCAATTGTTCCAGAATGTTGATCCCACTGTGCTCATTCAATGAGAAGCTCTTGGAAGACAGACACCACGGTATTTCGTGTCTTCAGTATCACTTATAGACGTGGAAAAAAAATGACCAAACCAAACCAAACCAACAAAAAAGAGGTATTCCTTAAGCATTTGGTGTGACACTTAGAAATGATACCTAATCATTCCTTGCCTGATGTTCTTAGTAACCTGAAACATTCCAAATTCAATAACTGGGAGAGAAAAAAAGAAACATCAGTTTTACAGACTTGTTTAGGAATTTCGTGGCTATGCCAATAATAGGATATGGCATCACGAGAGCAGGGCATTTAGGGATAGACGTGAGCTGCCAAGTTAGGTGGAAAGATGAGCTTTATCTCATCATGTGATTTATTAAACAGCTGTTAGTCAATCAGAGGGACAGCTCGTGGCTTGTCATTCACAGCAAAGAGGAAAAATATTCTCTCTTCTCTTATTTTCAGATGCCAGGATCTAATGATTAGAATTTAACGTGACAGAAATCTTACTTTATTTTCTAGTGATTAGTACCATTCGAAGTGGTATTAACAGAGCAACATTAACTAAAATCCTGTTTTCACAGGGTCAGAGAATCTTTGATGGGGCCAGGTAAGCGCTGTGTGTTCACCATGCCCTCATCTATCGTCTGCTATTTTTTAAAGGTTTACTGAAAAGCATTAGGGTGGCTTTAGAAGTGAATAGCCCATGCATTCAAGCTGGAAGTGCATCCTCAGAGGTTTTCCCAGGTGATTCAGAATAGGAAAGACAGAGAAAAGGGGCCTGGAAGGGGAAGCCTGTGAATGAGGAAAGATGGGCTGTATCCTTTAATTTGATCAAGTGTTCTCAGGGGTCGTTTGTCAGGGTGGGTAGATTTTAGGCACCAGATGGGACTTCTCCGCCCAATCAGTTGAGCTGGCTGGTGAGTCCGGCAAATGATGGAGGCAGTTGACGAAGTCAGCAGGTTTAGTTCTGCCGCTCCGTCCATGCTAATCCTCCATTTGGTGGTGAGGACTTTGTTTTGGGCCTGACTCTGTGACGGGGAAAATCCATTACCGTGGTCCTAATCCTTCGATGCTGGACACACATGGTTCATCGGCTGCCGGGCAGAGGCACGTGTGTTCCCGGGATCCCATATCTTTAGGAAGGTGAAAGGGTTTTGTTGTGCGTCATGTGTGTGCTGGATTTGTATTTGTTACTTTCTTCTGTTTAACAAAACCTGTGACATGGGAAGCAGTGCGGGCCGGCCATCACACGGCAATTTTGGCCTCATCACCAGTGAACACTTGTAAAAGCACAAAGTGCAACACTGTGAAAAGTTAAGGCAGGTGGTCTTTGTGATGTAATTCACAAACTCACACCTTATTTTTCTGTGGTGATGATCCTTGGTGGGGAACTTTATTATTCAAGTAACACTTTGCCTTTGAACAGTCTTGACGATGCTTCGAGCCTTTGCGTATCCCCACCTGGCCATGGTCATCCTTTGAAGGTGGGCTGTGATCATAATTCTCATGTCACAGATGAGGAGGCTGAGGTTGGGAGCTGTTTATGAACATAAAACCGCTAATACTTCCTGAGGACTCATTATGTTCCAGGCTCTGTTCTGCTTGCTCGTATGTATCAACTAATTTCATCCTCAGTCAGACCTGGGAGGTAGGGTCTATTATTATCTCCATTTTACAGATGAAGCAGTGAAGCACAGAGAACGTAAGCAACTTGCCCAAAGTCACACAGCTAATAACTGGAACCTGGCTATTCTTCAGCGCCTCTGATCTTAACCACTCCGCTGAACTGTCTTTGTCGTTACATGCTTCTACCTGATGCTGAATTACACTTTTCTGTTTATACATCTGCATCCCTTTACAGAGTTCTGGCTGCTTCTTGAAGGAGATTGTTTGTTTCATTCGCATCTTTAAAAACACTGGTGCCCACACTACATCCTGGCACAAAGCTGGTGTTCAGTGCATGTTTGCTCGGCACTGAAAGAGGATCAAGGGTGCTCAAGGCTTCTGACCAGTAAGTATTCATGCTGCCATTTGAAATCAGACTTTTGACTCTTCTTAGAAATGTGGTTTCAAGGTTTACTTTTTGTCAAAAATAGGTAAACTTGTTTTCTGAATGATACAGTCCTTGCTGGTCTCAATTCCAACTGTGAGTGTGGATCAGATTGCTAGACTGTTCAACAGTAGCCAAGAAATGGAAGCAACCTAAGGGTTTATCAACAGACGAATAGTTAAGAAGATGTGGTGTATATATACAATGGAATATTAGTCATAAAAAAGAATGAAATTTTGCCATTTGCAGCAACATGGATGGACTTGGAGGGCATTATGCTAAGTGAAATACGTCAGACAGAGATAAGACAAATACTGTATGATATCACTTACATGTGGAATCTAAAAAGTACAGCAAACTAGTGAATATAACAAAACAGAAGCAGACTCACAGATATAGAGAACAAACTAGGGGTTACCAGCGGGGAGAGGGAAGGGGGAAGGGGCAAGATAGGGGTAGGGGAGTAAGAGGTACAAACTACTATGTGTAAAATAAATAAACTACAAGGATATTTTGTACAGCACAGGTAATGCAGCCAATATTTGATAATTACTATACATGGACTACAGTCTTTAAAAATTGTGAATCACTATGTTGTACACCCGAAACTTATATAATATGGTACATCAGCTATATTCCAATAAAAAAAGAATAATCTGACCACAGGCATTCTCCTTGCTCAGAAGCCCTTCCTTTGCTGGGTCTCCTGTGGAACAACTGAGTCCTGTCCCCTGGTCCGTCCCACCAACTTCTAGCTCACATTCTGGAGCTTCTAAGCCCAAAAGAAGTTGGGGGTTACTAGGCTCCCTTAGGGATCTATTAATGCTTTAAAAGGTTTCTAAACATGTTATAATGTTTTTATCGTTTAATTGATTTAAAAATGTATTGGTGAGTATGGAAGTAAACAAAAAAGTCTTAAAAACTAGAAGTTGCTTCACTTTGCATTTCCATTTCCCTCCCCCTAGTTCTTTCCCTTCACTGATGTTTCCAATATTCACGACAACAGTTAACATCAGCAACGTATAAACAGCTCTTTCCCATCTCGAGAACCAGAGAAACAGCCCAGGAAAAATGGGTGGAGGCTATAAATAGGACATTCTCAAAGCAAGAATTCCACAAGGCCGGTAATCATGTGAAATTTTCTTTCAATGACACTAGTTACGCTTCACCAGCTTGGTTTTTCTTTCTTTCCCAGCAAATTGACGACAATGTCGACATGCCCGCATGCACAGAGTCTATGGCAAAGGATTGCCACCCTCTTGAGACATCCTTTCAATTATCCAGAGATCCTGGGGCTTACATGGTCCAAAGGGCATCCGTTCTGCTTCCAAACATGAGGCAAAGAGAAGGAGAACGGCGATGACGGGTGAGTCAGGTTGTGCTCTGTTGACGGATTTGTTTGTGGGGTGGGAGTTCCTTTCCTGGTCTGGGCGCTGGACCACTGCCCTCAAGTGTGTAGCCCTCACGGTTCACAATCATTGCTCGACACTAAAGAGGGACTCTGTGGCGGTTGCCCCGAAGGCTGTTCCAGCTTCGTCCATACCCTCTGCGGGCACCAGCCCTCCCCGTGTCACAATCCATTCACCGCCCCACCCATGGCCTCTTCCACCGTGAGTGTGTTGTCTTCCCTTTGAATCCTGGGTCCAAGGAGACTTCTCAGGGCTTGCCTCTTGCAGAAATGCTACTTGTGATCAGGGAACGTGGAGTCCACTTAGTATGTCACGGTGGTTTGCTGTCTCCCACTTTCTACAGCACCTGATGATACAATTCTATGAATGTAACCTCACTGGACCCTCTTATACTAGCAATAAAAACTAAATGAATTACCGCAATGAAAAGATAATTTTTGGCTAATAAATCGGCAAAGATTGAAAATCTATGGGGAAGTGGACGCCCTCATGAGTTGTTTGTGGAGCTGTAAATTGTCACGATAGATTTTGGAGGGGAATTCGGCAGCCCAGACACAAAATCTTAGCAAGGTGGATCCTTTGATTGCTCAGTTCAGCTTCCTGGAATTCGTCCTATAAGAGGTCAAGTCCACAAAAACTGAAAAGTAGGGATGGTCATTACAGAAAAAACAAAAAGGAAATAAAAGCCATTAAGGGCTGTCAGTAGGAGACTGGTCAGATAAATCCTGTTACCTGTATGCAGTAAGCTATCAGGCGCCCACAAATGACCAGCTAATCCAGATCTGTATTTACGGACATACAGCAACATACAGAGCACAGCGCTGCTTGATGAAAGGAAGCAATAGATCGCAGGTAGTCAGTCCCATTTCTGTAGCAAAACCACACACAGAGGGGACCAGAGACAGAGGTGTGGGGATGGTGAGAAGCCAGGGGTGCAGTTAGACAGGAACCATTCCCCATTGTGGAATTGCCAGTGGTTTCACGTGTTTATAGCTTTTTAAAAAAGCGATTTAATATTTTTAACCAAAGAATTATTTTTCTGTTGCCACTAGTGTGGCTGCGGTTCCTAAATGCCTGCCTCCAGAGAAAGTTTCATGGACATTTCCAATCGAATTTTCATGAAACCTCCTGAGGTGGGCATCACTGTGATCCCACCTATAAATGAAGCAAAGCGAATTGGAGCAATTTGCCAAGTTCATCAAACTAGTGACCCCTGCAGCCGGGATTTGATCTGGCCATCTGGTCTAACCACAAATTATCCTTCGTAATCAAAAACATGGGATGGTAACTATATGTATAATTATGGATAAATATATATACATGTATACATTTAAAAAGAAGAAAAAATGTATTCTCTGACCTTCATGAGTATTGGACAGAACTTAACCTCTTTATTCATAAACTGTCAAAAACAAACGCAAATGAAACAGGGGTTGCTGGGTTGTTTGCTTTTTTTTTCCTCTCCTATTGGCAGTTGAGCATGCATCACAGTTAATTGTCTGGTTATTAAAGATACCTTCAAACTGAACAGTCTTTCCTTACAAGGAATGATTGACTGATTTCTCTGTTTTTCTGCTCCGTTGGAAACATGCTCGCAGAAAGTGTCTTTCCGAATATACCCGTGAACATATTAAAAAGAAGACGTGTTACCCTTACGACAGTGGGCACTGAGCAGGTGTAAGGCCACACATATCAGGGGAGGCAGGCGAGGCTGGGATGAGGGCTCTGTGGTCCCTGGGTCCCCTAGGCCATGCCGAGATGGAAGCGTGGATTAGCTCCACAGGAGCTCCACACCAGAGCATTTACGGTGAGAAACAGATATTTACTGCATCTCCAAGGACACGGAAAACATTGACAGATGCAGGAAAAAAAGTGCTTCCTGCTATTCATGAGCTTTCCCCCACCCTTGAAAGAAATACTCCACGCACATGTACACACACAAACACACACAGATGCACACAAATATGATCTCATCTTCCTCCCTGGAATCAGAAGGCCCACAGCTACACCCCCATTTACAGTGAGGCTGGAAATGCAGGATGTGTGGTTACCTAATGATGGAGCTGGGATTAAAAGTGAGATCTACCTCTTGCCAACTCATCAAGGTGAACCCTTCATGAAAAGAGCACAAGATGACCCCAAAACGCAGAGTTAAAACAGGGGCAACATGAGCTGGATGTGCTCAGGAGGGAAGCTGTCCAGAAACCGTGGAGAGGATTGCACACGGACGCACCAGGTGGCAAGTCCATGCAGGGCGCCCAGCAAGGATCAACAGACCACCAGAGGGAAGAGGCCACCTGGGGATCCCACCAGATGCCCCTTCTCATCCTCAGATGGTCATGACATTACTGGGACCTAACAAGGCCCTATGGACACTTGCCTAGAGATTGGCCAGTTGAAAACTTGGGAAAGTCTTCTGTGGGAAAGAGCCTCAGATTTGTATTTGCTTCACACCCAATTGAAAGATTTGAATCACCAGACACTATAGCAAATCTAAACTAATCTAATCTAAATCTATGGAATTATATGTGTATAAATAAAAATTACATATATATTTAATATAGTTAAATATAGAAGGTGACTAAAAATGTAAGCGAATAATAAGGACCCTTAAAAATAGACTAGCACGTTAAGGAGAAAAAATAGAATGTTGAGAAATGAGAAATAAAGAGCTAAAATTTTAAAAAATCAGTTTAATTCTATCTTAACTGTGAATTGCACAGCTGAAGAGGCAATGAGTGAATTGGAAAATAAATGTGATACAGTATTACAAATTGTAGTGATAGAAAAAAATGGAACAGGGCAAAGAAAATTCAAGAGACCTAATGAAGAACATGAGGCATCTTAAAATTCATCCATCAGAATTCTAGAAGAGAAGAGAGACTTTGAGGAGTGAATGTGTGAGGATTTCCCAGATTTGCTGAAAGACACCAAACCTCAAGTTCAAAAGTTCAATGTCAGGCAGGATAGAGTAAAAAAATTCCACAGCTGGACCGCTCAAAATGAAATTTCAAAGAAGGAAGTTACTGAAGGCTCTTAGCAAGAAAAGTCAGGGTCTCTTCAAAGGAATGACAATAAGACCCAGAGCTACTCTCAGCTGCAACAATGGAAATCAGAAACAGCTGAAATTATTTTATATTTGCAGCAAAATAATAATAATAATAATCAGCCTAATTGTATCCTCACTAAAACTATTTTTCAAGAATAAGTGTAAAATAGAGACAAAAACTGAGAGCATTTGCCAACAGAACCTAAATAAAGGAAAATTTTGACTCACAGAATTTTAAAAGTTTAGCTTAAAATACTGGACAAAAAGATTACAGACATTCATTGTTGCTCAACCTTGGTATTGTACTGGAGGAAAGAAAAGATACTGATCACACTTTGACTTCTTTATGAAAACCATTTAATAACACTAAAATGATAGAAATTAAACTTGATAGAAATTTTTTAAATGGAGTGAGAAAAAAACCTCAATAAATTCAGAAGAATTCAAGAAAGAGGAAAAGCAAACAAAATAAACTGGTATAGTGCAAGTGGTAAAAATAGAACAGCACAAAATCAGAGGGTAAGTTAAGCTCACATGTACCAGTAAATGGAACATACCGGATGAGCCTGTTCTCTACAGGGCACAGAAGGGCATCTCTCTCTGTCCTAACAGTCCTGGGGGCCGGGGCAGTGCTGGTGGCAGCTCTGTCCTCCTCTCTTCTTGGCGGCATCCCTGGCTCCAAGGTGCCCCCTCAGCTGTCAGGATTTTGGAGTCACCAAGGACAGGGGATGCAGTGGAGACCAAGGCTTCCTTTTTTGAGGCTGTGACCCAGCTCTTTGCCCGCTTTCCTTTGCCCACACCCTCTTTCCCTGGGCTCAGTCACACTCAGCTGCAAGGAAGCCTGGGGATAGTCAGCTCCATGCAGGGATGAGAGAGGGTACCACGGGTCTAAAGAGGAAGTGGAGAAGGGATGCTGAGGGCACCAACTAGCACTCCCCACTGCAGCAGTCAATGCAAATGGACCAAACATTCTGGTTAAAGTGTAGGTATTTTAACTGCATTTAGAAACACCTAGCTAATTGTTATTTACCAGAGACACATCCAAATGATAGGAATTTAGAAACTTTGGGCACTGAAAATTTTTCATCTTGTAAACTGATGCATGTATATATAAACTTCTAAATATGTCTATATATATATATATATATATATACACGTACATATTTGTATATATATGTATATACATATATACATGCATATATGTGTGTATACTATTTTTTTGCATTTACTTTAAGTCCACACACACACACACACACACACACAGACACACATGCAACAGACAGATACTTAATAGGTTTAATACTATTTTATCAAGCAGAAGAAACTTGAAGGCAGAAAGCATTACTAAAGGTAAAGAGGGTCATTATACAACATAAATGTTTCAATTTCCCAAGGAAAATATAACTAAGCTTAGGTGCACCTAATAAAGTATTAAGAGGAAACATTGTCAAAGCTACAGGGAGAAATTGACAGCTTTCAACATTATATTAGGAGGTCTTTTAGACAGGAGAGCTGGGTTCTACTTTCTAGATATGTGATATTTGGCTGTTACTTTAGCTGTCTATGATTATTAATGGTAAAATGGTACAATAAAATAATAAAAGCTTCCTAATGTGGTACTAAATATACAGCATGGATAATGTACTTAGCAAAGTATCTAGTAGGAAGGAAATGTGCCATAAAATTAAAGACTATTATTGTTATTATTACAGTTTTCTTGATGAAGGTGGCAACATGATAAAGCAATATTGGAGAAAAACAATTCTAACTGCATTGTGTAATAATAGACAGGAGATAGGAAACTCTGGAGGAAGGGTAACTGGAGCGGGGGTGGGTATCTGGAAGCTATTTCCAAATAGGAAATAGTAACCTTTTCATTTCAGGTTGTGGCCATGACTACAAAAAATAAATAAATAACGAAGGCAATGATGAAAAACAAATAAACAAAGAGCTATTTGATGGTAGAGCTTATTGCTCTATTTGCCTTGGAGGCGAAAGGTATTGCAAAAAAATGTATGTGTCCAGAGAAGAATAAGAATCCTCCAAATTCTTCCAATTTTGTCTTTAAATGTTTAAAAAGTTACTGCTCTGAAATCCTACTTTATTTTTTCCTGCCTGAAGAATATTCTGGAAGGCAACTCCCCCCTTGGTCCTGACTCGTTACCGTGAAGATTTTTAGGCCTATGTGGAGATGTAGCGAAAGGATGTGAAAACCTGAAGCACGGCATAATGTCAGCTAAAATAAAACTCATCCTCCCCGTTCAGCGCTGCCCATGGGATCCAAAATATGTTCCCTGATTTAGTGTGGAAACATTTACTCTGGTCACTGGCTTCTGAATTATCGTGTAAACAGGTAATTCCACGCTGATTCCTTCGGTTACAGCCGTGATGGTGCTGACTTTTCCATTTGCTTTAAACGTCTGGGCGTGACAATTGGGTTCAAAAGGAGCTCAGCCATCTTTGATTCAGTTACATGCAATTGTCTGGCTAAGGAACTAGCATCATCAATGTCACTTAACTTCAGATTGTTTCTAAGTATCTTTGAAAACCTTGAGGCACACAGAAAACACTACTTCACCCCCGAGGTCTGTCAGCTAATAGCCTTACTGCTTTACAAACAGAAGGTGGTTAAACAAGCATTTTTCGAAAAGACATATTTGGTGGCTCTAAACCAGAGCAATAAAAATTGCACAATCTAAAGGAAGGAACAGTTTGGTTTGCCCTGTTTATTGCCGGTTAAATGCCAGAAGACTTTTAAAGTAACAGCAACCAGTATAAAGGAGGGAAAAAATCAAATAAAAATTTTATGACCTTAAGAGAAACCTACTGCTCTCTCCCCTTCCAGAGTTTTACAAAACTTTCTACACCTTTTGGCACTAGAAACTGCGTATAATGTTTTACTCTACAAATGCCAGCAAGGCATCATATAAAATTATAGCTGTAGGAATAGAGGTGCTGTAAAGCTGAACAGGAAAACTGAAAATTTCCATGTAGAGTGAAACAGTTGATGCTACATTTGCTCCAATAAAGCAAAATTTATTCTAAGAGGAAAAGAGTGGAATTGAAGGTATGCTTTATTTTCCCCTAGATAAAACGCTTTTAAAGGTAGCATTATAGGTGGTTCTTGTTGCCTCTTGCATCCTGAGTCTGATGGGACACTTTCCGGTAGGTTTCAGCCATGGTTGCATCTATTCATCTCGGGGACCGAGGGGACCCTGATTTAATGGGTCTGGGTATTCCTCTTGGATTTTTCCTTCTGGAAGTTTCCAAATTTCTTCAGGTGATTCTGAAGGGCAGCCAAGGTTGAGAACCACAGCTTTAGAGCCAGGCCAACAGCAACGAGTGCCCTTGGATGAGAAAGGGAGGTCGTGAAGTGAGACATCCCCCAGAAGCAGTCAACAGCCTGCTTGTTGACGGCCAGCATTAGTCCTGTGGCCCTGGTCTTAAAGTGCTCTAAAGCTGCCCCGGATCACCCAGGCGAGATTCCACTCTTCTGACCAGCCCCAAGTGAGCAGAGACCTGGTGATTTGGGAAGAGGGGAAATGACATTCTGGTTGCCATCTTCATCCCCATCTGAAAAGCTGACCAACCCTCGAGATTCCGGACTAGTCTCTGGGTGCCAGCCAGTGGGGTCTGTCTCGCTTGCATTGTTTCGTATTTCTGTTCACTTCTTCTGTGCAGCCATTGTATCTTCTCTCCTGGCGCCACAATTTTGCTCTGTTTGTGTTATGCAGGACTGACCAGCAGAAAGGACAGACCGTGGGTGAGGGAGGTTGGGGAGAGAGGGGCTGTGGGACTGGATGCAGGGGCTCTGGGGTGATGTAAAGGCTCATCCTACCCAGGCCCAAGGCTGCGGAGTTGGAAGCTGATGCATATTTGTGACTTACTTTGAGCCTCATCTGAAACACGGTTCTTAGCATGCAGCAGAGCTGGGGATATCAAACTGACTAGAGACTGAAAGTATTCTTAGCTGAAACTTAACGGAATACAGAATGTGTCTGTCCCTGCATCTATCTAGAAAACTGTCATGTACAACCCAGAAATTAACTTGGCACCAGGCGAACTGATCCCTTCAGTTGAGAAATGTCACAGATAAATAATAAGAGGTGCTGTTTGCTGTCTGATTCAGAGAATAGCATTTGTAAGTTATTAATAAAAACTGAACCCCAGAATAGTGATGATAAAAGCTATGACAGCAATCACCAGGACAGTATTTTCTAGGCTGTGTGGAATCATCATGATTTACTCATTCACTCACTCCTCACGAATTCTTCCAACATGTATTTCTTACCTGGCTTCTAGGTGTTAAGCACTGTGGTGTGTGTTAGGTATATGACAAGAAAAACAGATACGGTCCCGTCCTCAGGGAGTTTATGGACTAGCAGAGGACAGGTATTAGACAAGTAAAAACCCACGAGGATATATTATTGAAAAGTGTGTTAAACTCTGTGAAGGACAAGGACGGGTGCAATGAGAACCTTTACCAAAAAGTCCGCCTTTGATTTGAGTGTCCTGAGTACACTCATTAAGGAAGGGACATTTAAACAGAGTCTTGAATGATGGGTGGGAATGATTTTGGTTAGTGGTGGAAGGAGTTCATTTTGTGCAGAAAGAAGAATGTGCTGTGTGCGAGGTGATACAAATATTTGATAAAGGAGGCATATGGTGTGTTGACACAGGTGTCCGCTCACACAGACACTCCACACGCTGTCTTACACGGCCCAGCAGGGGAGCTGGACGTCACCCTAATGGTGCTGCCCCCTCCCATCCAAGATGGGACAAACCAGCTGGGTCACAGACCACGAGTTTCAAGACCAAACAGAGAATCACTGAGCATCAAGGCAGATAGCCTACCCTGTCGAAGGGCAGGTGAGTTCATTCCAGAACATTCACCTGGAGTGTCTCCCTGGGCATGCGTAAAGTAACCCTGCCTGCACCGAGATGGCCAAGTCTAGACGCCCCCCTAGCCTTCCAGGGAGGAGGTGACACGATGGAAGTAGGGGGGAAGGGCCGGGTATGGGGTGGGGTGCGTCCCGAAGGACGGGCTCGCCCAGGCGGCCGCTGCTGCGGGCTGGGCTCTGTTCTCACCTGAGAAAGTGTCATGGCCTGAACTACAGGTTCGTACTGTGACTTCGGGTACGTGTTTGCAGGGAGAGACAGGCTCCTGAAGATTTCGAGGAAGATATATGACTCTTTCTCTGCAAATAGCCATTCTGCTTATAATGACAAAAGGAGAAATGTCTCTCTTTGGTCACTGAGGATTTTGTTGTAATTTTGTTTTTCTGAAGTGTTTTAAAAATCATGTGTATATTTTTCAAAGGATTTTGAGCTGTGCTATTTTCCTACCAGGAAAAGTTCCTCTCATCCCCAGAACCCTGAAGTCTGTTATCTGGGTATGAAAGAGGTCGTTCCTTTGACCAGGAGAGAGGGCTGGAGGTGATTGCTTATCGTTGAACTGAACTCCGTGCTCCATGGGCCACTTTGTCTACTTTGTTTTATTTTTCTTGTTGGGAATACATGGCTTTCCTTTTCAAAAGATTTAGTCTTTGTCCAAATGCTAACTCATTCTCACCCCAAATCTACATTAATTCATTAGTTGTGACTGTCTCCCCCCACCAATTCCATTCTCATTTCCTCTCTTCCTTGAGCCCTTCCTGGTGAATGTATCCCTAAATTTACCTTTGTCTTTGCATCCATGACTAACCTTAGGTCGCGTCTGGTTGGGGTTATTGGGATGGTTGCAAAATACGCAGGAGTTTCAACTTTTGCTGTGTCCACCCCAGGGTTGATTACATTCCTGGTTTTAATGCCAGAACAGATACAGTCTCTAAAACTGCCTTCAGATCTGTCCACCCCACAGACCTGCTTCCTCCCTGTCCCAGAGCCTAGGAACTCCTGAGTGTCAAGTGGCTGACTGGCACCTTTTGTCTTGAGAATTAATAAGGTCCCTGGGCCAGCTCTCATCGGATGAGCCCTATGGTGAGATCACATTTTACTCGGGGAATAGAAAGTGGCTTGTACAGGAAAAAAGCCTTAACTGTAATTGCTTTAGTGCAAACAAGTCTTAGGCTAAAGCTCTTTTTTACACATTAAGTAATATTCCCAGCCTTTAGTTAACAAGTGAACATGCCTGAAAAAATTGGACACATAATTCTAGTTGAATGCCCTCCTACTTGTATGGGCCATGAACCAGCAGCCCTGGCATTACCTGGGGGCTGATTAGAAATGCAGATGCTCAGACCCCACCCCTCCTACTAAATCAGAAATCTTTTTAACAAGATGGCTTAGTGATTTACACGCACGATAAAATTTGAGACCCTCTGGCTTAATGCATGTTAAAGCGTCTTTATTTCTCTCTGAATCCCTAGCACCAAGCAGAGTGATTCTCCTTGCCTGTGGTCATGGTTGGGGCTGGGGGCGGGGGGGGGGATGGTTGACTCAGAGGCATGAATCCTTATGTGAAACATGTTTTTGTGTTTTCTGTATTTTCTGGCATCTTGACATCTTGGGCCCACGTTGACCTGGGAGAGACTGCCCCTCCCAGTCTGGTGAATTCTTTCTTTTTTTTAAAAAATTTTTTATTGGCGTAGAGTTGATTTACAATGCTGTGTTGGCTTCTGCTGCACAGCAAAGTGTATCAGTTATACATATTCATGTATCCACTCTTTTTTAGATTCTTTTCCCATATAGGTCATTACAGAGTATTGAGAAGAGGTGGTGAATTCCTAAAGGTAGCGAAAATCCCCCTTTCAGCAGAGGGTATCTTTCATATGCAAGCCAACCCATTGGGAGCCCCCTCCAACCCCCTCCTCTAGGGGGCGCTCACACTCAGGGCTGCTGTCCGCCTGCCCGGGTCACCCGGGGCGGGTACCAGGCACCCAGGGTGGCCCCTGTGCCCCAGAGCTGCTGGAGCTACTTAAACCAAACAATCCTACTAAGTCTGCCCAGCCGGCCTCCTGCAAAAACTGTGATAAAGCCTCCTACCCAAGTATTCCCCTCCCTCTCTCTTCTAACTGGCCCCCCTGTTTCCCCACCTGGTCCCACGTGCCCCCTCCTCTTGAGAAGTCTGAGGGACAGGCTACCTTCTCAAGGGCAGTTGTCTCCTGATCTGATGGCCTCCGGTCCCTGAATAATAGTGAAACTTGCATTTTAAATCAGGTGTGCGCCTGGGCTGCTCCCTTCTGGGACAGGAAGATTCTGACTGCGGCAGGGACGTGAGCGGGGTGGAGAAGGGGCTCCTCCCACACCCCAAAGGGAGAGGCTCCCGTAGGGTCACTAGGAGGGTGACCTTATTCCCCTCACTTGTTGGGAGAGAATTAAATCTGAGAACAACTGACTAAGGGAATGCAAACTGTGAGGGATTTGCAAAGCAAGAGGGAGTGGTTGGGAAGTTAGTTTGGAGGACGGGATGGTGCCAGAAGGCAGCTCAAGGGCCTGAGGACTGGAGGGCAGGTCTGCACCTGTAGGGTCTCCACCAGCTTCCCCGCCTGGAGCACAGAGGCTCCTTCTCCAGGGCTTGTCGTGTATGAGTTATCAGAAGGCAGACACAGCATTCATAGGTTTGAGGAACCTGTTCCTGGTACAAACCAAACACTTTCAATGGGCCTTTCATATATGTACATATAATTCTGGGTGTGTATGACTTAAAGAAAAGAATGAAGAGTAAAGAATTTTTAAATAGAGACATTTTACTTGAAAGAGCTATCATCTGATCACAGGACACCGGTGGCTAAGAGCTACGGAATAATGTTTGTTTCTGTCTGGAGCATGTGCTAGCTGCCATCACATGATAAAACACGCCAGTAGCTGGGGGGCCCATCAGCTGTTTTTATCTGTTTTCTTTGTCCTCCAGGGATTTGGCTGAAACTGGAAGGCAGACTGCAGACTGTGGATTCTTTTACCCCCTTATCATCTCTGGGAGCAATCGTTACTTCTGAGTTAGGAAAAAGTGAGTCCTTTTCCTTAAACATTTTAAATATGTAATACATATATTAATTTGAAAACCTATTTTAAAAGACAAGTAGATATACCATTTTCAGATATTCCTTTTAATGGAACAAGAGTCTGAAGGGGACAAGAGGGTCATTCTTCTTGGATATTCCATGTCTGTCTCCACTGGCTGCGTAGATTCCGGCCATGCTCCATCCCAAAGCGTCTGCAAGGCTTCCGGGTGTAGTTATTAAGTCTGGGAGAAGAAACTTGAAAGGGAGTCTCTTTCTGCCTCAGAAACATCTCTCCTGGGTAAGTCCTCGGTGAAGGATAAACAAGAGGCTCTGCCTTCCATAATGGCCCATTTTCTATGGGGAAATAGCTTTATTTTGACTTGAGAAGGACTCAGGGTGTGTGGCTATAAAAGCCTGGAAATTCATGACCTGGTTTTCTCCCAGCACCGACACTGGGTGATTTGAGCACCTCACGCTCTGTAAGATGATGACAAATGTTAGATGTGTGTTACACCTTCACAAGATAATTCTCCTCCTCCCTCTCTCTCCTCTCCTCTCATGGCAGCAGCTTTCGGTCCTGCGACGTCCAGGGGCTCATGGAGCATCTTCTCTCCGGACGGGACGCATCAGCCCCGTCCCTGCTCACAGTCACACTGTCTCCTGTGGGCCCAGCTCCTCCGCCTCCTTGAGGGTGAATCTGCTCCCCGCCGTCCACGCACGTTTAGCAAATTCAGGGGGAGAGTGTAATGTGGCAGCCTGTGAATAGGGCGCGTGTTCTGTGTGCAGGAGGCCGAGTGCACCGTGGGGACCGTGGCAATCACAGTGGACCTGTCTCATGTTCATAGTTTTAGTTACGTATGAATATGCCTTAGCTTATTTCACAAAATGTAGAAATTATAAGCAGGAAAACAGAAGCACGCAGAGCCTGCATTTGTAGATCTTTAACTGAAATGCTCACATTTGAGTGTGATGCTTGGATAAACATTAGACATGAGTGTGACTTTGGCTGGTGCTGATGAACTATAAATAAGAACAGTTTTCAGCTGAAAGAGAACAGGATGATCATTTTACTACTTAACATCCCTGCTAATTTGACCTTTGGAGGCGTCAATGGTTGCATCCTGTATTCCAGCTTGCAGGAACACAGGAACGGTTTTCTTCCTAATTCCTTTGGTGGCTTGACGGTCTGTGTTCATATAACTGGATTGAGCTCTGGAACCTGGCTGAGAAATACTGGACCGTGATTCATGAGAGGCAATATCGTTGGGTCAAAAGTCCACGGGCTTCGGATTGAGAAGGATCCAGGTTCAAGTTCAAATTCTGCAGTTTACTGTCTACATGAACTTTATTGGACCGTTTCTCTTTCCGGGTCCCTGAACCCAGGACAAATGAAAAGACTCAGAACAGTTAGTTCAGGGGTTGGTTGAGGAGGTAGAAGTACACCCACGGGGTAACAAGGAAGATGCCACAGTCAAGTGGTGACGCACGGGGAACACTGACTCTGAGAGAGAGCAGAACACCTTGGGATTGTGAGGAAGCTTACACACTGCTCCTGACATGGTACATCCACAGTGGTTTGTACCATCTTTTCATCACTGAGACAGAAATGGCCACAGCGCAGAAGATTCTCATATGCTGGGGCATTGCTAGCGCTTTCCTGTGTTCAGTATTAAAGCCACTGGGTGTTTTAAGTAGACCAAGGACCCCCGAATATTCAGCTTCCTGCTTCTGGGACGCTGGCCCAACTCTGGTTCCCTTGCCTGGGGGCCTTGGGCTCTCAGGGGAGATGCTAACAGCGGGTGTCTGCCCTGCAGAGGAAGGTCCAGCTAATGAGGGTCAGGCAGGGAGGGGTCCGGGCAGAGGAGGATGGGATGGGGGCGTCTGCCTTCACTCCCTCCAGCCCCATCCACGAACCCTGAGCACGTAGAGAAGAGAGAGCCCACCGCTCCATCCTGAGGGCTCTCCAGGTTGGGGGCAGCAGCCCCGGGTAAGGCGGTGGCCTGAGCACCGTGACCGGACACGAGGCCCCTTTGAGAAGTTGCCACCATCTGAGAGGACACCCTCCTCTGACCTGTTTCACAGCAGAGCTGACTTGCGGTGACTCTTGCAGGACTCGGGGACTTCCTGGGGGACAGAAGTCTCCAGTGCCGACTTCCCTGAGCTTCTGTTTTCTCACTGCAGCCTGGGAGGGGACATCCTTCCACAGGGCTGTGGTGAGGCTTGAGCTCAGGTTCCCCTCCTGCCTTGGCCGCCTCACCCCACACGTGCTCTCCTGCCCATCCCCAAAGCTCACCACCTCCCGCTCGCCCTTCCACATTCGGGGTTCCTCCTCCGAGACCCCCAGGACTTTGGGCCCGACTTGGTTTTCCTCCAGTGGTTCCTGCCCTGCTCCACCGCTGCGCCTGTGGACCGCCCTCCCTACACCCACATCCAGGCTGATGGATTGCCTGCACCCCCCTGCCCTAACCTCTGTCTCACTTCCAGAAGCCACTCAAGGACACACCTGGGCCTGGGGAACTGCTCTCCCTCAGGAAGGCCCCTTGCTAACGACATGCTCTGCCCTCCCCGTGTCCCCCACACCCTCACCGAGCACGGCGGCCACTCCATCCTGTGTCCAGGGCTTTGGTCAGCCTGGTCCTCATCTCCACGCCCCACGCGTCTCACCTCCACGCCCCACGCGTCTCACCTCTGTCCTTCCAGCCCTGGACACAGAGTATAATTAAAATTCACTCTCACCGCCCCATCAATGTTCTTAACTCACTCACTCTAGAAATGTTTACTGAACGACAAGGCTATTCAAAACCATCTCTTCCACTTCCTTCTCTTGCATCTTCACATCCACTTATAGCCCCCTCTCCTTGGCTTAGTCACTCGTTATACGCCCATGTTTTATGAACTCTAAGCAATATTGATCATAAAATGTACCATTACATTATGAGCCACAGAGAATGAAAAAAATGCTGCCAATAAACATTGAGAACTGCCATCAATTGTTAAGATGTGTTCTGTTTTCAGGGCTGTTAAAATATGAAAAAATAAGCATCTGATAACATACAAAGCAACGGTGTTTTTGAGATCAATGCTGAGACACCTCCCAATCTTCCTTTCCTTCAGACGCTAAACTTCTAGAAATAGACTGAGCTGTCAATTTCTGCTTTCCTTCTTCCCAGGTATTCTTTATCCCACCACAATTTATCCCTCTTCTAATAAAATCACTGACTTAAAGATCACGAGTCCTGTTATAATCACCAAATCTAAGAGACCAGTTCTTATGACACTTTAGTTCACCTTTTTCAGTTTTTCAAACTAATTTTTTTGCTGACCATTGTCTGTCTTTGTTCTTCAAGGTCCCGTGGGCAATACTGCCCCTCCCACTCCTCCCCTGCTACTTGAAAGCCCCAGACAGGCTTCCCCCAGCAGCTCTAGCTGAGGTCACATTTCACCTGTGTCCGCAGTCCAGCGATCAGCTCCCCATCACCTCACCTGACCTCACTGGCATCGGGTGCAGACAGGCACGTCTTCCTTCTGGAGATGCATGCTTTCCTGTCGTCCGGGAAGCAGGCCCTCCTGTTTTTCCTCCCGGTTCCCTGGGCACCTTCCTCTTACCCCTCGTTCCTTCTCACGTCTGACATCCCCGGCTCAGGCCTGGGGACTCTTTTCTTGGTGATGCCATCCAGCCCATGGCTTTAAGGGTTGCCCACCCCTCCCCCAAAGCCTCTAAGCCTCTATCAACAGCCCAGACCTTCCCTTGAACTCCAGATGCTCACGCCTTGGTACCCACAATTCCACTGGTTATCTAATTGGCATCTCAAGCGCACGATGTCAAAAGATAAATGCCCCACTTTCCAAACTTCTTCTCAGAAAATGACAGCTCTCCCCTCCTGTTCCTCGGGGGGTTACCTGTGACCCCTCTCCTCACACACCCCAGATTCTATTCCTCCGAGGGAACGGCTCCTACTATTAAACTATGCCCAGAATCCAGCCCCTTCTCTCCACGTCCTCAGCTGGGAGCGGGTTAAGGGGCCGTCACTGGGCCCCTGAATTGTTGCCACAGGTCCTTCCTGTGCCTCCTGCTTTGCCCCTCCCCACACACCTCACCACCAGCTTATTCTCAACATCAAGCCCAGAATAAGCCCTTTGAAACATAAGCGTGGTGACATGTCACTCGCTTTAACCTCTTTAACCATGTCGCATTACACTCAAGGGAAAGCCCGGGTCCAGTGCAGAGCTGCACCCCCCATCCACGCAGCCACGCCCCCTCCCTCGCCCTGCAAGATGCTCTTCTCTCTGCCGAGAATGCGCTTCGTCAAGATTCCCTCCTTCATGTACTTCTTGTTTCTCCTTAAGCATCACATTGTCTTATTCCCTGACTCTAACCGTTTTTATTATCTTTAGTGTCACAACTATCTCATCCCTTCATTTCTTGGCACTTATTTGAATCCTTGGTCATCTTAAACATTTACTAGTAGCTGCCTCCGGTCATGTTTTAAAGGTGTGGGCAGCAATTCTAGATGCAAATATTTGAATAAGGATTCTGAACTGTGTCCATCAATGGACAAGGTAAGAATATGGCTGGAATTTAAAATTTGGGAGTTCACATACATTTTCAAAAAGAAATTCCATAAAGAATTCTCCCTTTCAACTGTCAAGTTTCAAATTTCAAATGCTGGACCTCATCCAAGGTCCTAAGTAGTGAACGTGGGAAAATATCCATTGAGTTTTTCTCTCCAATGACTAAAAATGCCTCACTAATTCCATGGAGACCGATCTTAATGTTTTCATTAAAGCAAAAGATTTGTGAATAAAAACTTGTGATAGAATATATATTTAGAGAGTGGAGCAATTTAAAATCATACTAAGTGAAGTAAGTCAGAGGAAGACAGATATCATATGATAACACTTATACGTGGAATCTGAATAAATGAACTTATTTACAAAACAGAAATGGACTCACAGACATAGAAAACAAACTTACAGTTACCAAAGGGGAGGGGGTGAGATAAATTAAGAGTTTCAGATTAAAATATACACACTACTATATAGGTTACCAACAAGGACCTACTGTATAGCACAGGGAACTATATTCAATATCTTGCAATAACCTATATGGGAAAAGAATCTGAAAAAAAATATATATGTATAACTGAATCACTTTGCTGTACACCTGAAACTAACATGACATTGTAAATCAACTATATTTCAATAAAATTTAGAAAAATAAATAAATAAAATCTTAAATACTGACAGATCAAATACCACTAAGTGGGAACTTGAAGTACTGGAGGTGCTCTGACATTTCAGAATAGGAGAGTGTGCCCAAGAAGAAAATCCTCCTTGAAGAATACATTCTGTTTTCCAGCTATTTCAGGTGATTTCAAACCATTTTTCTCTCTCAATCTACCCACTCTTGATGTCAGATGGATTTGGACATGTCGGTTTAAGTGGGGGACAAGCCTCCAGGGGTCACGCAGAGTGCTTGGCTGTGTCCTCCGGGGAGACCTGTGGGGTCTCTGCAGACAGCCCGGGGGCCCCTTTCATCTGCCTCCCTTGATTCTGGTCGAAGACCCTTCACCACTTTCAAAGGCCAAGTCAGTGAAACTCTTAAGTGTTGACAGGGTCTTTAATCAGAGTAAACAAGACGTCTCCACCAAGCTTTGGAGGTGGAGCAAACCTCTAGAGCCACAAGTGACCATCTAAGCAACCCCTAAAGCTGTGTCTCAGTCACGTGACTAATGGTCTCCACCTGGGGTCCCAGTGTGGACGGTGGGAGTGACCAGACTCCTTGACAACCACGTTCCCATCTCTCTCTGTGCTTTACTGACCGGCAGGAAGTTAAGTGATCATATATTCCACTGCCCTTTCATCAAACTGTCAAAAGACTACGTAAGATTAGAAGGGTTACATAAAACACCCACATGTGTATTTTTAACATCTTTCTGTACAGAAAGCAGTGCAGGAAGGTATGTTAGTGTCATCACTGGGAATTCGTAAGGTCTTAGCAGAAACCTCACAATACAAACCAGACTGTTGGGAAATTCCAGAGATGTGAATTTCTTTTCCCACATTTTCTCTAGAGATGCTTTCTATGTTTACTCTGTGTGTGCTGTACGGCAAGGGAAGTTCAGTCTCCTTCGAATGACTTTCTTTTCTGTGCTCTGATGGAATGTCGGCCACTCATTCCCAACGTGTGCCCTGCTCTTCAAAGAACAATAGAGAGACAAATGGGGAAACTTTCCATCCAGAAGAACGTTTATCATCATGATGTCTGAGTTCTAGAAGCCCACGCATGGCCTTTCATCACGTCTTCTATGAGACACACCACATAGTCCTTGGTGGTCTCCTCATGATATTTAAAATTCTACAATACAAATCCTTAGCTGTTTGTAGAGCCAGAAATAGAAACCTGGCTGAAAAGACACTCCTTTTGGAGTTCTTCATTTTTATGCATTGCATCTTGAAACGTTGTCATCAAAGTTTGCAATTGTTCATTGTATTTGAAACAGTTTTCCTCCCCAACAATCCCACCCTCCACTATGACCAACCAAGAGACTCAGATGCAACTGAGGTGTGCAAACCAACCTGAATAAATCACAGATGCGTGTGGCTAAAAAGGGATCAGAAATGACAAAGCAAGAGGGCCCCCTTTCTAAAATCACAGGCATACGCCCCATGCACCGTATATATCCGTACACGTCTCCACATCATAAAAGAATCATCAAAATTTGTTCAAGTTTGTCTTCTCTCACTTCCCTCCTCTTTCCTCTCCTTCAAAAGGGCATCTGGTATAAAAGCCTGACGTGTGTTACTCTGTGTCCTGTTTATCTGACTGACTTCTTATTCATTTACTGTCACTCATACCCGTCCCCAAATTTAGAGGGCTCTTCTGGTTTAAAAAAAAAATCACAGAATCATAATTAAGTTGTCTCATTAGTTCCATAATTTCAATCTAAAAGGGCTGCAGATAACAATTGAGAACATGTTTTCGTGAAGGTATCTTATATTGAGATAGAAAATAACACAAATGTTAGCAGAAATGGTTTAATTTTCATTCAGAGAGAATCTAAAAAATTTTTGTTATGTGTTCTTAAAGTTATGTAACAATAATTTCCCCACTGATTTTCTAAATTTTAGCCACAATAACTGAGGTTCAACTGTCCACTTTTTATCAGGGACAGATTGGAATTTAGAATTCTGAGCTTTACTAACTCCCTGGTACCCGGCAGCCTTCTAAGTGTCCACGACAGGAGGAGAGGGGAAAGCGCCTCCACCTCCCATCAAAGTCAGAAATGCTTTCCTCTCCTCGCTCGCATCAGAGGCGGGGATAAATATTTATTTTGATCTGGTTCCCTGGGAAGCAGGCCTCGAGAAACGAGAGACGGAGGTTTGCAGGCAATTTCCGCTGCCTGCCTCAGTAGCTTTGAGGCAGACCATGTGGGGGGCTCAGGAAGCGAAGAGGTAGGAAGGAGGTGGGATCCCCGCAGAAGGAGAAGTAGAACAGGGATTCGGTCACAGGGAAGTCCCCTCTGGTCCCACAGGCACTCAAGCCGGATGCCCTTCCGAGTTGGTCTCACCTGAGGCCCTTATGCCCTCGCGTTGGCCAGTTACTGGACCCGAGTTGTCCCAAATGGGGGACACATTCTTGGGCAAGGGGGCTCTCTGCAGCTGAGGGTGATTCTCAGAAAAGGACAGGAGTGATCACTTTCCCGGGGCGAGTCTGGTCAGCGGGGCTCTGGAGGGTGGGCACCTCAGGAACACACCGTTGCATCTGTTACACATACACACACAGGGGTACCACAGATCTGTGCATACGTACGTGTGTACACACGTGTGTGCCGTAAATCCATCCTTGTATCTGTTGTTTGTACTATTGCACGATGGGATTGTTTCCTGGAAAAGAAGAGGATGTAGGAGGGATCAAATAGGCTTCTGGATTGCACTGCTTGTTCCTTAGACCATGTACTGTGGTCCCGTCTCAGCCTCCTGTGGCCCCCGCAGCCACATCCCCCCACTCCTGGGAATGATCCATCGGATGGAAACTAGTCTTTAGGAAGAAGAACATTTTTATCCTCGGGTGCAGACTATTAATAACAATTCCCAATGCCGCCGTGTTCCTCATCCCAGGGACGCTCGCTCCGGGATGTGGATTTGATCTGCATTTGGCCTCTGCATCCCTTAGTTGTGTTCTGGGCCGTGACTCAAGCCCTGCCATGCGGTCACTTCTCTAACTTCTGTTCTAGATGTGAGGGCCCACGGCAGCCGATGACTACGGGCAATTCAGTCCTATTCCATCACTAACAGATGCTTTCATTTGCTTTACCAAAACCCTTTTGTTTTACCTCCATCTCTTTCTAGATGACCTCTTCGGTAATAATCGATTCTCTGTAGTCCCCAGACATGCTTTGTTCCCTTCACAAAAGACATGTAAAAATATGTAGGTTGGAGAGATTCTTTGTGTCCTGTGGAAGGTTGGATTCATCTCCTTCATTGGAACCATTAACAGTGTTTATAATCAGGAGAACTTCATCAATGACAAAGAAATGCAAACGTCTCACAAGGAAAGTCAATACTTAACTATCATTGAATTATAATTTATAAAGCACTAGAAGCAATTTTGATGTAGTCATGATTTTTTTAAAAAGATAAAAAGAATTCAAAAAAATTATGTAGTTGGTCTCAAGGCAGCATGAAATCGTGTTGAGGACCTTAGACTCTGGAGCCCGACTGCCTGAATTTGAATCTCAGCTCTACCCCTACTGGCTGTGTGACCTTGGGCAAGTCACTTTACCTCTGTGGAGTTCAGTTTCTTCAGGTGCAAAAGGGAGATAGTGAGAGTATCTACCTTATAGTATTTCTGTGAGGCTTATGTGCATTAATATATGTAAAGTGTTTAGAGCATTAAGTGGCATAGAGTAGGCATGTAAAAATGTTAGCTAATTTGTAAGAACTATTCTAAAACTATTCTAAACTATTCTTTTTCCAGGAGTGTTTTGGCCTTGATAGACATATATCCGTTCGCATTTCTTCTTACCCTGAGAATCTCACTGACAGCAAGGATGAAACAGCCATGGAAGGAAACCAGCAGGTCTTCAGCACCTGGTGTGTGGACATCATGTATCCATCATAGCTGAACTCTCACCTCAAACAGTCCTGCAGGCAAGCAGTGGGGAAGATCAGAGCAAGTGGCTTCTCGGAGATCATGTGGCCTCTAAGCGGCAGAGTCAGATTTGAACCTACCTCCACCTGGCTCCAAAGTCACTTTATCAGATGACCTTGAACAGGCAGAGGTTAAAGGGAAGGGTGCCTTTCGGGCTGAGATCCCTGTGATGGCCCTGCTCCCTCCTCACCTCCCAAGTCCCCTCCGAGTCACCGATACCAAAAAAGAAAGGAGTAAAGCCCTTAACTTTGAACTAAGTGTGCCTCTAGGCTCAACATATTATGAAATTTGGTGAATTCAATGCTGTCTCCTCTGTCCTGCCCCCAAGCAGGAGGGGTGACCCCAGAGGCCCAGTGATGGCTCAGCGGCTTCCTGTTTTCTTGCTGCTGTTGTTTCCGAAATTAGCAAAACCCATGCTGACCGTTTCCGTGTCAACACAAGGAGAGATGACGTCCCGCATCCCGGCTTCTCTGGCGGCTTTCGGTTTTGTTTGTCCACCAGCCATTGTTCTGGTGACAGAATCGGCCTTTTGTAGGAACTGCCTCTCCCCGGTCCACAGGTTTTGCTAAGGTTGATTGGCCTCCAGACCCAGGGAAGCTGCCTGCAGTCGCGGCAATCTGCTTTCTGTCCTCAGTCTCTCATTCTCAGATGAGCCCATGGCCCCCTGGGGTCATTCAAGGCCAGTCTTGGGGCTACTGCAGAATTATTGGGAACACTGGGCTTTCTAATTGTGAGAAGAATAAAGACCAGCCCTGCCAGTGGCCATCTGGTCACCCTGTGAAGAAAGCACTTAGAAGAAACAAGACAGGAGTGTTTCCTGTTCCGAATCTAGTCAAAGACCCGAGACATCACCCTTCCCAGGAGGGTGGGAGTCACAGAGACCTCCTGTTCTTCCTTTTTACCTAAGCTCCTTGAGTGAGATTTCCATTACTTGCAGCCAGCAAAGGTGGGCTGAGCATCTTACCTCACCCGATGTTTTGCTCTCTTTAAATCCCTTCAACATTTAGGGCTGGGCCCCCACCAGCTCATTCACAATAAGAATTATGCAAGGATGTAAAATCATTACAACCACCAGGCCCCTGAATTCTCGATTGGTAAACAACACCGTGATATGTATTTATGATTCATTCTTCCTTTTCCTTAAATATGGTTGAGAGAGATTCTTTGCAGGAGGTATGTCCCCTTCATAAATGAATGGCAGTAGGCTGACCGGCTCAACAGGGTGGGGTTTTCCTCTAAAAATCTCTATTTGAAGATTTTTAAAGGGTTACTTAAACCTCACTGATTTGGCTAAAATGGTGTGGCATCTGTGTTGGCTGGGAGACATAGGCTTGTTGTTACTACTTGTTTAGTTGATCCAGTTTTCCGATAGCTCCTTGGGAAACTGTGCAATATCAAGCTTTCTTCCTCGGGCCTGTGAAGCTTATGAGTTTCTATGCTTTGGTGAGGAAGAGGCAGAAGGACACACTAGGAGGGACTGAGCTTTTGCCTCGACACGTCTTCCATCCATGTATCCTCTATCTGTCTATCTCTCTATCTTGATCTATCTATTATCTATCTATCTATCTATCTATCTATCTATCTAATTTCTACCTATCATCTTCCTCCCTTCCTGTTTATATTTAGCCACATCCAGCCCAGGAGAGACAGGTCACCTGCACTTGGTGAGTTCCCTTTTAGAGAATGAACACTGAGCAAGAGCCCAGACACAGACTCAGGCAAAAGAGATAAAGCACAACTTAGAGGGGCCAATGGGAGTCAACACTCCAATTATTTCACAAATGCAATCTGAAAGTAAGTGGAATCACTTCCTTAATTGGAACTGGAATTCACTGTCCCCAAAAGTATGGTGAGTGGAAGCCTCAGTAGGTGACTGGGGCTTTCTTTGAGTGTGGCGCCTGCTTCAGCCCATGCAGGCTGCTGTACAAGCACCATGAGCTGGGAACTTAAACAAGGCATGCATTTCTCACAGTTCTGGAGGTTAGAAGTCCAAGATCAAGGTACTAGCAGATCCAGTGTCTGATGAGGACCCATTTCTTGGTTCATAGATGGCGCCTTCTCACTGTGTCCTCACCTGGAGGAAAGGGCAAGGGAGCCCCCTGGGGTCTCCTTTATAAGGACACTGATCTCGTCATGGGGTCTCCACCCTCATGACCTCATCACCTCCCAAAGGCCCCACCTCCCAACACCATCACATTGGGGCTAGGTTTGAACACAAGAATTTTGGGGAGACATGAACATTCAATCCATAGCGATGCAGATCAGCTTTGAACCCTGATGGGTGTTGGTCTGGTTGCTGCACCAGAAGTCAAGTGAGAGGGGTAGTTTCAGAGGACACATTGCCAGGAAGAGCTGCTTGCAAAAGCCACAGCTACGGATTCCAGAAGCCTCCACAGAGAGCAAATACATTATGAGGCTGGCATGGGCGGGGAAGCATAGAGAAACACAAATACTGTAAAAAATCAATATTAATTTCTTTCTAAGTGTCCTATTAGATGAGTTTTGACAACTGCATAATTCAAAGCCCAAAATAAGACAAAAGTTTAGCTTCCCCAGAAAACTCTCTCCTGTGACCCTTCCAAACACCTCCACCACACACCTCAAAATCTGATTTTATCACCTTAGTTTCTCCTGCATTTAGATTTCATATAAACAGAATCATGCAATATAGATATTTTTGTCCAGCTCCTTTCTTTTAAAAAATGTACTTGAGATTCATCCAGGTGGTTGCATGTGTAAGAAGCTGGGTTTCTATGCGAGTTGTACCCCAGGTTGCCTGTCTAGTAACAAGTTGATGGCTCTTGGGGGTGTTTCAGTTTGGGGCTTTGATGTGTGAGCTTACATCCTGTTCAAACCCATCTACAGTATATCCAACACTGTCATCATACACTAACCAGGCCCTGAGCCCCGTCTACAGAAGGTTGGGGGAATCACAAGATATTCCTTTTGGTACGAACAGCGTAAGCCACAACTAAAGCGCAAGGATGCTGCAGGGGCAGAGCAGGTGGGAAAAGCGTGCTCCTGGCGGAGGCACCAACGTGCTCTAGGTCAGAAGGCTGGACAGGTCAAGGCCCACGAAGCAGAAACTGAAACAGTCAGTGCTTAGCTGGCAAAGCAGGACTCAGGAGAGAGGGGGCTGGAGAGGAAACAGGACCAGGTCATGAAGGGCCAGTCAGCAGAAGGTGTGCAAAGGCATTTGAACTTTATTCTGAGGCAAAAGAGAAGTAACCCAAGTGCTTTCAGCAAGAAACTGCTTGACTGGATTTTCCATCATAAAAACGTCTCTGATTTTAGTGCTACTTTCTGTGTTTATTTTCCATTTTCTCTGGGTGTATAAAGGTGTTTTGTTTTGTTTTTTCCTCCCCTTTCCTCCCCCTCCCCCTTCCTTTATTTAGGGTGACTTGAGAAGGAACAGCTCTCATGAATACAAATTCTCTGAAATGATGGCCCTTTACTAATAATTATTTCCTGAGCTCCTGCTGTGTTCTTGGGACAAGCCTAGCCCCTTGGTGACTTCATGTGTTAGAAAGATATTTATGCTTTTACGTTTTGAGCTACATTGGAGAAAATATGTAAGGTTTCAACGATATGAACAGGTTTAATATTTAGACATAGCAAGTGTTTTTCTGGACGATATAGACCCCAGGAGACCTTGAAGTGACATTGAGTTCTTAATCTTTATACAGATAAGTCTGAGGCTCAAATCGCCTACATCATATGCCTAACAATTGACTGTCCATCTCAACTGAAGTGTTCTTACGAAGAACTTGAGGCCTTCTGGAGGAATTTAATTTCATTTTCAGGTAACTCTACCCATTATAGAAAGTGCTTTCTTGTATTAGCCAGAAAATCTATTTTCTACAACCTGAGCCATGACCCCCAGTTCTGTTTTGTGGCCCCAGAACAAGCCTGACCCAACGTTGTCATGACAACCTGTCTGTTATCTGAAGGCACAGATCGTGTGCCTCTAAATCTTCTCTTTCCTAGATCAAAAGCTGGGATTTTCTTTAGCCATACCTGGTGGCCCTGTTTCCTGTCCCCTCCTTGTCCTGTTTTTCCCTGGACACGTTTCAGAGTCAGGCTTCTAGTCAGAGTGTGCTGTTCAGGAATGAACATATTACTTCATTGGCTGGTTGAGTGGTGCTAAGTGGAGCAGTAATACTACTTCTCCTGTCCTGGCTCCTACATTTCCATTAACAGACTCTGGTCTGGAGTGCACATTTTGGAATGCACATCTCAAGGCTGACCTAAACTGATTTTGGAATGATTGTAGTAGAACCCAGACATAGATGTGCAGTTACAACTACCGAGGTAACACTATCTAGATTCTAAGAAGCAAGTCTCAGAGTTCAGGGGGTAATTCAGCTGCTTGTGTACAGTAAAATAACTTCTTTATTTAATATTCAACCCATTCCTACCAAAAATCCAGAACAGGCTAGAACAGAGCTGTAAGGTAGAACTTTCTGCATGAAAGAAAACGTCCCATGCCTGCACTTTCCAACATGGCAGCCACGGGACACAGTAGGAATGAAAACACTGAATTTTAATATTTCATTTAATTTGAATGAATTTAAATTTAAATAGCCGCATGCGGCTAGTGGCTATTTTATTGGACACTGCAGGTATATAAAACCACCCTATTGCCAAAAGGGAGGTAGATGTTGGGGTGATGAGAATGATGGAGAAAGAGACGGAGAACAAAAGAGAAAGAAAAAATGTTTCTGAGATACTTGACTGTGAGCCCATTTTGTAGAACAAAGAGGAAGAGAATGAATTCCTTACTTTCTAGTATTAATAGATCTCATAGGCTAATGAAGAAAAACACTATATCTATACAAATAGAATTATTTTTTACAAAAATCTGTGACTTAAGCAGTGTTGATTATCTTCTTATACATAAGTATAAATGTAAGAAAATTATCTAATTGCATGTACATATTAAGTAGGGGAGCCTGGATTTTAACCCAGATTCATTCATATGTATATTTGCCATATATTATATTATTTTAATATTTATTTATTTATATATAATTTATCTCACGCTGCTGATAATATCTAGTTGTCTGTGATATGCTGATCTTAATATAGTACATACCAGCTGTGTGCATAGACCTATACATATATTTATGTGTAGAGATCTATGTATTTATACACATACATCTGTAGACATTTCCACGCATTTTATAGCTATTTAACTGGGAGAGTTCATTGGTCAGGAAGAATATTTTCTAAATGAGAAGCCATCTTTCTGTATGAAACTCTCATGGTGAGTGAAGTCCTATGATAAACTTTGATAAAGGTCTCAGAACAGCTATAGAAATGATGATATTACATGCATTCTTTTCACTTTGGAAATTGATTATTAATTAACACATTTTTTTCCCACAGCACTTGAGCACCGTAAGGTAAAAGAGTCGCCGACAGTCCATCTTCTGTGTTTAACTCTGTCCAGTCTTTGAGCTTCCTTTTGGGTGTAGTCACCACTGGAGCACCAGAAATACCAGCTGATATTTTAATTTTGTTGTTTTAGGTGAAGACTTAAATACTGAGTCATGAATCAGAGATCGAAGGGATTTTAGAGACTGAATCATACTCTGTAATTTAGAGATGAGGAAGCCGAAGTTCATCGCGGCGGGAAATGATTTACTAAGGTCTTGGAACAGCGAGCCTCTGAAAGCTCTGAGTCAGTCCTCGAGAGCTCACGTGCTGAGTTTATGCTTTTATGATATAGTTGATTTGCTTATCTGTTGGCTCAGATTCTTATACAATTTGTGATTGATATTTGTCTTCCTTGTTCAATTTTACTTCCTTCCTCACTAAAAGAGAAAAATAAAGTTGAAGAAAAATACCTCTGTAGATAATAATAATAAGATTTCTGCAAAAACAGGAAACATTTAAATGTGACACCCTTTGCAACGATGGAATAAACAGGAAGTGAATAAAATAAGTTACGATGTGAGGGGCATGGGTCTCTCACCTCTGCTCGTTAAACATATATTTCAGGGCCCATGCCCTTCTGTACTGATGTAGAGGTGGTAATAGTAAATATTAAGATAACATCTGTAAATGTTGAGCACGTACTCTGTTTAAGGCTACGTGTTAGTTTGCTTGTACTTTGCTCGGGCTGCCATAACACATACCACAGACAGGGCCTTAAACAACAGACATTTATTTCTCACAGTTCTAGAAGCTAGAAGTCTGAGATCTCGGTGCGGGCAGGGCTGGTTCCTCCTGAGACCTCTCTCCTAGGTGTGTAGACACCACCTTTTCCTGCATCTTCACGTGGTTGTCTTTCTGTGGGTGTTTGTGTCCTGATCTCTTCTTATAAGGGCACCAGTCATATTGGATCAGGGCCCCACCAACATGACCTCACTCTAACTTAATTATTTTTTTAAAGACCCCCCATCTCCAAACATGGTCACATTCTGAGGTACTAGGGGGTTAGAGCCTCAACATAGGAATTTTAGGGGACACAATTCAGCCCATAACAGGCTGTATTTATCTCTTATGTATCATTTTTACAATAAAATGGTAAGATACATAATATTACCCTCATTTTTCAGAAATTTAGGTTTAGACAGGTGACATATCCAGGAGCACACAACTCTGTGGATGGAGCCAGGCTTGAATATCATCTTTGTCCAGTTTCTCCCCCATATGAGACAGACCACCAGGAGGGATGTGTATTTAGCATCCGACTGGGCAGATGAGAGGCAGAAAGTAAGCCTCAGGAGTGGTCCCTGTGGATTCTCTCCATTCTGCTTTAGAAGAGTGTTGCATCTTTCAAGGGACATCTCCATGCTCCCTATGACTTCAAGGTCAGATTTCCCTCTAGTTAAAATTACATCTCTGGAAAATTTGCATTTATTTCCATTTTCCAAATAACGTGTAGCCTTAATAATTAATTCTTAGAGTGTGAGGTGAGAGCTTTTGTGTGTGCTGTGGGTGTGCATTTGTGGCTGTGTGGGTCCACCTGCCCATCATTCATGGTGTTTTTAAGAGGCATTTAAGGAGTAGACCTGATCCTGTCTCATCCCAGAGCCTTTAGGATCTTCATTGGTGACCACTGCATAGAAAGAAACCTCGAGATTTGGAGCCAGAAGTGTTGCACGACTTAGGTGAAGAGCCACTGAGTGAACTACGGTCCCCGACTTGAAAATCGGGCAGGTCTCTGGTCCCCTGCATCCTAATTTTCACATTAAGGAGGTTTGTGTGATGCAACTTCTATCTTTAAGATCTAATGTGTTTGCATTTTCATCATGATTAACAACATTTTATTTCCACTTAAGTAGTAGACAGAAAACAAAACCAGAAATCTTATTTTAAAAATAAAACAGACAAAAACCTAAGGCTAGAAAGATGATATTTTTCAGAGTAGTATTTGGTTGATTTTAAACATTTGGCTATGAATTAGAAGTTTCATTGTCCATTTTTTGAATAGATGTTTTATACTGTTTCTAGAAAACATTTAAAGTAAATTGTCATGGATCAATATTTTAATTTCCATTTCAAATTTTATGTTCCCATTAAAGCTTCAGTTTAGATGGAATCTCTTCACATATCTTTAGTTTAAAAAAACAAATATTTTCAAAATAAGAATTTGCCAGTGCTTATTTATTACAGGAAATTTGGAAAATACAGAAAAATGTACAGAACTTGATGAAGTCCACCCCAGCTCTCAGTGCTCTGAGATGAAAACCAGGCTCGTTTTGATGTTTGTAGTCTGTGTTGAGAGATACGGTCCTGTTATTTTGCTTCATCATTTAGCTTTGCTCTCTGTACGTCTTTCACTCTGAGTTTTCCCATCCCAGACCCTGGGTCACATGGGCTTTGGCTCAGAACAATAATCATGCCAAAGTTAACATGTCCCCTCACCTACTTCTTTTAACATCCTTGATTATTAACCATTAGTCTACATGGGGGGCCGGGCGGGATGAAAATGGACCTTTTAGAATCAACTTTCCCATCAGCGGATCAAAGGCCTGGTGGAGACAGGAGAGTTTAGGAGGACCTTCTACGGTCTAGACAAGCATGTCTCTCTGAATACCTTTACCCCTGTGACTCTCCCTGTGGCTTCTGTACTTTTCTAAGCGTGTTTGACGGCTTTTGTGAGATGGAAATCAAAACTACTACAGACAGGGCAAAGGATGTTAAGGAACGATAGTGATACGAACCTCGTCATTATTACTGTTTAAGAATATCACTACTATTCTTACTATCAACAGTAGTGATGGGGCTTGAAAATCGAGGTACTGCCCCGTCCAGGCACGTGAGTCCAAGTTGAGTGAGCTTTTGCTGGTACAAGGTGGAGTGGCTGAGCACGGAGGCAAGAAACTGGCCGGCAGTGCAGATTTTGTCATCGACCCTGGAATCTTGGTTTTAGAAGCTGCCACAGTCATTTGCCGTTGACATCCAGATGAGAAACTGGCATGGAATGGCAGCTGACAAATCGCAGACGCCTCCGGAGTAGCAAATGCTGATATCTTGTGTTGATATATCTTTATGGGAATTCACAACATTCTCCAGGCAGAGGGCCAAGAGATAAGCCCCAGAGCCTTGACCGGAGAGTGGGACTGGGGTGGGCTGTGTGATTTTGAAGTGCATGTTCCTGGCACACTGAAGGGGCCCTTCTCACTCTGCCATCAGGAGTTCTAAGAGCTCGGCGTGGAGAGGAGCATGGTGCCCTGGAGGTTTGGGGCCGTGGGGTGAGATGAACTCAGCTCCAGCCCGAGGACTCTGAGGTTGCTGACTTGCCCGGCGCCTTCTCAGCTCTTCACAGCTCTTGGTGTATTTTGGCGTCATTGGTAGCGTGGGAGCCACTGGCTTAGGTAAACATGGGTGCTCCTGCCAGCGCAGGGATGTGCAATGATCATCTTTCACTCTCTTGGCTTTTCCCTGGACACTTCATCAATCATTTCGAGAGCTTTCGTAGATGTGGGCTGGGCTGACATTTTGCTGTGTCTATCCACAATTACGAGATGTTATGGTCACAAAAGAAAATTCTCCTAGGACAGCTAAGGTCCACCAATTGCTTATAATGTGACAGTTTTGCACTTTATCATCACTGAATATTTGGTTGCTTGAAAACTTTTTAGACAACAGAGCAATGCAAATGTTACTTGAATTTCTTAAATTTCTTTGGCTTTCATATTTGTTGGTTTACTTCTCCCAATTAATTTGCTAGCCTCTTGGCTCATTTGTTGAATAATTAATGAAATCAGAAGTAGAGATTTGGGTAAGTTAGTGAATTTAGGGCTTATGTTTTTCAAAGCTAATAATTCTTTTCTCTTATGTTTCTTTATCATTAGCACTATGTCATGAAGAAAAGAAAGAACAGAAAAATACATTGGCTTAAAGGAGAAATTATATTAATTAAAAGTGTCCTATTGGTCAGATATCCTTGAAGGGAATACAGATTTAGGATATGCCTTCAGAAGTAACCCAGCTTTTCCCACTATCTACAGCAGAAGAGATCACCATAATACACTTATTAAGCATTTTCTATATGCCAGATACTGTGAGAACACTTTCCATGGATTCTTGCTCTAAAAATAAAATACAAAGAATTGAGACAAGAAAGATGGTATTTTAAGAGTAATAGGTGGTTAATTTTAAGCATTTGGTATGAATTTGAAGCTTCATTATCCATTTTTTAATAGATCTTGTACATGGTTTCCAGAAAACTAGTTAAGTGAGTTGCAATAGTGTCACAAGTTTGATGCTATTCACTCCTTTTTCAACTTGAGAAACACTGAAACCGAGTTTCAGAGGGAATCAATAATTACCCTATCCTCACGCAGGGAGGGGTATAGCTAGGGTTTGTCTCCTGCTCTGTGTCACCCCAAAGCCCTCACTTCTGTGTTTCCTGAGCTCTGCCTCGTGTGCTGTGAGTCCAAGGCTGGCAACAAACCTGATCTTCATTTGAGATGATGGCACAGGTGAAGTCTTACTTGTAGTTTTAAATTTTATGCAGTAAAATGCATGAACCTGATATACAGAAGTAGTTTGCTTTGAAATATTCCCTGGAGGGCTGTGGTCCCTCGTCTTCCTCCTATAGCCAAGGTCCTTAACAATGTCACTTCCTTCATTAGATTTAATGATGCTATAAAAATTCATGCAAATGAAAAATGCATCCATTCATGTCAGCCTGAGACTTACCAATGTTTATAAATCAAGTAACATCTGGAACTGGACAATTCAGATGATTTGACAAATATTTTTTGTGCGTTAGTGTTTGGCCATGTGCTAGGCATTGAGGGATATGCAAACAGAACACAGAACTGGCACTGGCACTCCTTCCAACTAATCGGTCTTTTCTGAAGACTAACCTTTTATGAAGATTTTCATAAAATCTTCAGCGGTGTGTGATTCCGCCCTAGAAAAGGCGGCGTCCCTCCAGGCTACCTGCACGGAGAGAAGGGGCAGGGTGCACAGAGGTGTGGAGGCTGGGAGGCTGGGGACAGAGCGCTGGCTGACAGTAGGACACTGCACAGGTGACTGGGGAAGAACGGCATGTGGACGAAGCTGTTCCTCTCCTGCTACCACTTCCCTTCTTGTAAACTGCCCCGTGCTGGGCATTATTCACCATGCAGCCAAGCCTTAAGCAAAACTTTTCATGGATTTGAAAATCCAACCCTCTTCCTGACTCTGGTACAGCTGGACCACTTTGGCATTTCCGACCTTGTGGCAGATGTGTCCCCTCTAGGTTCGTATGACTCCTGTTTGCTTTTCTCCCAGCTCCCTCTTCAGATCAACGTTCTCCTTTCCTCGCGGGCCAAGATCGCTGCGGTCCAAGCTTTCCTCGTTCCCCGCTGCTACACAACCTTGGCCCTGGTCATCAAGCTCCCATGAGTTTCTATTTTTACTTCCCCAATTCCCTACTTTCTGTTTCAAAACCATCTGTTTTCTGTCCCCAAATCACCTCCTTTCCTCCCTAATCCTCTTTCTCTAATTGTCCCTCACTCATTACCTGCCTCTCACCTGCCTCATCTCAGCCTTTTATTCCTTGTTTGAGCCTCAAAAAATCCTGAGGCTGCTCTGCTTACCTAAACTGCCCTTCCTTTTCCTTCCATCGTTATCATGTTTCTCAAATGGCTTTGTTCTCAGCCAAGACATTCTAGATCATTTAAAAGTGGGGTGACCATTTCTCTGCTTTTTTACCCCATCTAAACTTGCCTATCTATGGCTCTCTTTTAGGAATCTCATAATTAAATGCAAGAATTCCTCTCTCTTTAGATAGATAGATATAGATACATATATAGATAGATAGATTACATATTATATGTACCTATATCTTTAGATATAGATCTCTCTTTATAATAGATATATAATAGATAGATATCCAATATATAGACAGCTGTATCTCTACTGATGAAAAAATACATAGATCTCCCTATATGGATGGATACATCTATCTATATCTCTGCATATCTATATATCCATTACATATCTAATATATATGTATACATAATATATATGTATATATGTATGAGAGAGAGAGAAAACAATAAAACAAACTTTGCTTTAAGAAAACTGAAATACTTTAACTGTCTGGTGGAGAAAGGGGCGGGTTAATAAAGCAAAGATAAGTAAGCTCTTGCGGGAATGGTCTGTAGCAATTATAACTAACAGTTATAAAGACAGTGAGTAAAATGTTGAGAGAGGAGGATGGAGCAGGAGAGGAAGCATCTTGGCTTCGACATCCCCTCGGCTTGGGGACTCTGGGTCCTGATCATGTAACGCCTGCTTCTTCTGGACAAGCCTGAGTGTGTCTCTACTGCCTGAAGTCCTGAGACACGAAAGAGGCCTGGCTGGAACAAGAGTCACGCTACGTGAAAAATCATGACATGAATTTGTTTCTACACAATTTGTTCAATTTATGAAGGATGAGCATATGAAAAAAGAGAAACTCCTCCCTTGAGCTGCCAGGCCAGAGACAGAACTATCAGTTCTAGTGGTTTTGGAGGAAAATTGCTCTCTGTGCGGTCGTGAGCTTTTAGAAGGCAAAGATTGTCTTATTCGTCGCCAGCACCCAAAGGAATGTCAAGCATTTGATCGGCACGCCGTAAATTCTTCTCAAACGGATGAAAAAATGTAAAACATTATATATGTGCAGGGTACTATCAGTTCCTGTGCCCAACTCAGGCCACATTTATATTATTTCCAGAAAGCAGCCTTTAATGATAGATATTGTCAAACTTCAAATCTTGAAGAAGCCTGGCAAACCACATAAAAAAGCTCTGGGAAAACTGCCATTGGAGAAACAGCCCATAGTACCATGATTATACGGTCTAGAAAAGTGGAGACTCTTAAGAAGAGGACGGCGTCCTTCCTACAACGAAACTGGCTTTTCCACATCATCTATGTAGGTCTAGACTGTAGAACTGAACCACTGGGTAGAAATGACAAGGAAGCGTAATTTAATCATAGATAAACACTTCCTGATATTCAGAGTTTCCAACAATGGGAGAGGCTACCTTGTGAGGTAGGGAACATCACTGGGAGTTCAATAAAAACTTGTTGAGAGTATTACGGAGATCCTCCCATGTCCAGTGGGAAATGGACTCCCTGCAGTGACAGGGAAACCACAGACACAGTGTCTTCTAAAAGGAGTCTCTCCACTTCACAGCCATGTTGAGGTGGGCTTTCACTAAGCGCACATTCTAGGAAAGGAATCGAACTTTTAAAAATAATTATAGGGCTTCCCTGGTGGCGCAGTGGTTGAGAATCTGCCTGCTAATGCAGGGGACACGGGTTCGAGCCCTGGTCTGGGAAGATCCCACATGCCGCGGAGCAACTGGGCCCGTGAGCCACAACTACTGAGCCTGCGCGACTGGAGCCTGTGCTCCGCAACAAGAGAGGCCGCGATAGTGAAGAGGCCCGCGCACCACGATGAAGAGTGGCCCCCTCTTGCCGCAACTAGAGAAAGCCCTCGCACAGAAACGAAGACCCAACACAGCCAAAAATAAATATAAAAATAAATAAATAAATAAAAGATTACTATTAAAAAAAATAAAAAATAAAAATAAAAATAGTTATAATACATAGAAATGCAGTTTGTAAGCAAGTTTAAGGTACGATGAGCACAAAAGAACATAATTTCAAAAGGGTCTTGGAAAGAGTCAAGACATTTCAACTATCATGAACTGAGGGAAGGAACCTCCCCAGCCTTTAAGGAGAAACAGGAATATTCTGGGCAGAGGAAAAGTGCAAAGCCCAGAGACATGAGATAGCAGGATACACTTCCAGACGGGAAAAGGGAAGGGAGATGAGAGAGAGGAAGCCAGGCGGTGGGCGGTGGAGGGAAGCTGAGCAGCCGGGCTTGTGGTGTCCTGTGAGAGAGTTTTATCCTCAGAGTGATGGCCAGACATTCAGGAGACCTCTAAGGCGAATCAGGAAGGATTTGTGTAGATAGAGGCAGTGGAGTAAGGGGAGCGTCGCTCAGGTGAGAAGGATGAAGGTGTACTGAAGACAGAGAGAAGGGCAGACTTGCAGGAGGCTTTTGAGGCGCGATTGACTAGTGTTAGAATCTGTCGTCTCGTGGCCTTTGTGTGGCCTTCGTGTCTCTATGTAAACCCTGAGCTGGGGGTTTGAGGCCCTCGCATGACTTCTCTTCCCAGCGCATTGCGAACTCAGTCAGTATTTGTGGAATGACACTGTAGACCTTGCCTTCCTCAAAGCCAGCCTGAAAAAGTGCAATAGAAATAATCACTAGATAAATAGGTTAAGATAATCCATATGAAGTTGCGAAATATGGGCCAAGTTCAATTTTCATAGAAACTTCATGTTTAAATAAGTAGGATCGATTAAACGATATGTGTACTTCCCTCTCACAAAGTAAAATACCAGTTCGGTTCAACAAACATCTTTGAGCCCTTTTTATAGTCCATGCAAAGTCTGTCTATGACCCTGAACGTCCACAGCTTTGCCCACCTCTTGGCTGTACCTTAGTTAAACGCTGCATGGAACAAGCCAAGTGGATTTGGCCCCTTTTTCTGGTCAGATAGCTTGGCATGGCTGAAGGAATGGGAAAACTTGCCAGAAGCCTAGCAGGGGTAGGGGTGGGGCACGTTTGTAACCTCACACAGACAGCCAAGACAAAGGTCTCCTCCTCTCCTCCCCTCCCCTCCTCTCCCCTCCCCAGAAGAGCTTTGCTTACCCTCCTGGCTACTAGAGAGCACGTCTCTCTGGAGGGGAGGATGGGCAGGTTTGCCAGCAGCCCCCCGAACAAGACTGGGGGGCTCGTCAGCAGTGATGTAGAACCCCACATGTGCAGCACCCATCGGGACCACCTTGCATCCCCCTCGTGGAAAGTGAGGGCAAGAAGAACCCGTGCAGGCGTGAGGCCCTTGTTGCCGGCTGTGCCCTGAGTAACAGACGGTCCAGCCCAGTCCTCGTGGACTCCTGGCCCTCCCTCAGCTGACTGGATGGACCTGCAGAGAGCAGCTCAGCCCCAGCCTCCCCGAAGCCCAGGGCCCGCTCGACCCCTCGATGGCTCCGCACTCACTCAATTTGTGACTTTGCACAGGCCGGCCTCGAGCGACCACTGGGGGACCCAAATTTGTCATCTGTCAACAGGCGAGCAGCTCTTCATTTTTGACACGAGGAATTCTGCCCCCCCAGGGTTGTCCTTACCTTGTCACTGCTCAAATCCTTCAATCCCCGGTCAAGCGCAACCCTCAGCCATCTCTACTAAAGGTCCTTTTATTCCAAAGGCTATTATTTATTTATCTCAGGTTCAAAAAAGTATATCCTATCACTATAGACTGAATGTTTGTGTCACCCCAAAAATTCATATGTGGAAACCTAGCCCCCAAGTGATGGTGTCAGAAGGCGGGGCCTTTGGGGGGTGATGAGGTCATGGGGGGGTGGAGCCCTCATGATGGGATTAGTGTCCTTATAGGAGAGACTCCAGAGAGCTCCCCGCCCCTTCCTGCATGTGAGGACAGAGTGAGAGGACGCTGTCTGTGAAACAGGAAGTGGGCTCTCACCAGACAAGGAATCTGCCTGCACCTTGACCTTGGATTTTCAGCCTCCAGAACTATGAGGAATAAATGTCTTTTCTAAGCCATCCCATCTGTAGTATTTTTTAACAGCAGCCTGAATGGACTAAGACATCTCTAATTATTCTCTTGCTGCCCATTCCACATGAATTAACTGAAATTTATCTTTTTAATGCAATTTTAGTTGCTCTACATATATATATATATATCTCATGAATTTATGCAAGATTTGTCACAATGAAAGAAACAGACTAATTTGATTTCATCCTTTTCTAAAATACATAGAGCATCCTTTTACTTGGAGGCGCAATTTGAAAATTCTGCCTTATTAGAGACATAAAAACCCGTCGAGTGTCTGACTTTCATGTGGAATCCCTGCTACTGTCATCTGAGTTTTCCTCAAAGGGCAGCTGTTATCTCTGTGGTGGTTCCCGTGTGTGCTGTCTGGATTCTCACTCTCCTTAAATGACATCGACCGGAAGTTGCCTCCTAAGAACTATGTGAAGGCAGCAGAGCAGGTGCCCATGAAGATGGACTGGAAGCCAGCCCTCTTCGCCTGTTTGTGCAACAGTCATGAAACCAGGACTTCCCAGGGGTGGGAGGCAGAGGCTGGCCACAAGGATGAGATGGACAGAGCCAGATTTTAATTTTGCATTGCGTAGTATCTAAAACCTTGATGGTTTGCCTGCTGGTTATGTTTTTTAAAAATTTGATTTCTTATTCTACAAACATGAGATCTGTCCAAACCTCCCTACTTCACCAAGCTCTCATATTTCCAAATCCTTTTCCACTCTATTTTTTTCTTTTTGCCTGAGCACTTATCACCTTCTAACATACTGTATAATTTACTTGTTTAGTGTTTTTTGATTATGAACCATCTCTCTCACCAGAAAGTAAGTTGGACGATGTTGGGATCTTTGTCTCTTCCGTTCATGATACAACCAACGTGTCTAGGGCACTGCTTTGCAACCAGTAGGTGCTTCCTAAAAATGTGCTGAATGAATAAATGACTCCTGCTTTTATTCTGGGAGGCATGTAGGGTCATGTGCATAAGCAATGCCATTGAGTAGGGGCATTAAATGATCATCTGAAGGTGGTATCAGCATTAAACAGAGCAGCCTTGGTTATTTCTCTCAGAGGGTTTCAACAATAGCATCTGTGGGACAGCATTTTATGCTGTGGACCCCTGTCCCCTACGGACTGGATCACAACCTAGAAGTTCACGGAAAACGGGATCCACAGTAAAGCGCTG